>NC_041735.1:49831972-54831972 GCF_004115215.2 Ornithorhynchus anatinus | reverse complement strand
GGATCTAATCAAAAAACACTGATGAACTGCCTGAATATCTGATGTTCAGGGACAGATATCCTCCAAATAAACTTACTTTAGAAGAGATGTGCTTCCGTAGGCGGCTAGATGATTTTTCATTCATTCTTACTTAGATCAGTGGATTTTTGTTTTGTGGAACGTGACCATCTTAAATTCACAGCTTTTTAAAGGAGCCTACGTTGACCACAAATGTAGCCAAAGAGCTGTACTCTGATCTGCATGAGGGGGAAAAAACGACATTCTGCATGGCCTTGGTCCAGAAAGCATAATGGTCATTCAGCCACAGCACATAAGGGGTCCTCTCTGACCGTTTTAATTCTACCACTTGGGAAACGCTGGGATAAAAACGCTAGGGCGAGGAAAAGGCCGGAGACCGAAGGGGATGAGGGGAGGCTAAGGAGCCCCAACCAAAATAAATATCTATTTCTGATGCTATAAAAATCGGCTTTCGAGGTCCATACGAAGCTCCTCTGTTGCTCTACAACTAAACGCGGTAAATCACTTAATTTACTCCAAAGAACTTAAATGTTTTAACTAGTCTGCCATCAAAGGAGATAAAGAAGAGGGCCAATGGGACCTGGGCTGCAATGTGAGCCGTCTTTAAAATGCAATTGTTCTAATCATTTTCTACAGATGCAGCCTCACAAGGGGCCGCTGTCACCGGGACCATTTACGACTTGTTATGGTGTCTCTATTGTTTACCAGCGACATTCGCTAAAAAGGCGACAGCTGGGAGAGAAAGCTGCTACTCAAGGAACAATATAATCCCGTGAAAGTAATCAACAAATTTAAGGGTGTTAATTAACTTTACACTTTATCATGTTCAATTAGTTGTCCTTTCTAGAAAAGATTGCCGTGCACAATCGGTTTAGAGCGTGCCATGTTTGATTTGTAAGTGATCACTGTTTCTGTTTCAGAGTCCTTGTCAGATGTTCTCTTGGGTTTTGGTGACACAGATGAATGGCTCTGCACATGTTAGGGGGTGATCTGGTTTAACATAAACCAGCATAACATAACCCCTTGTTAACGTGATTTGGGGTGTTAGAAACAATGGAGGGAAAGGAGAAAAAAACCCACCCACAGCAATAATCACAGCAGCAGTCGAGAGTAAAACAAAGTTGAATCCGCTTCATCTAAAACACATACATATGCACAAACAGATAGGGGATATACCGATTTTTCATCATTATTTCTCTAAGCAAGCCTTGTCTTTTAGGGGCATGTTTGGGATCATTTCCTCTCAGCGAGATCTCTAAGTTCCGCTGCATTACGCACAAGGAACAGCCACATGCTCAGACTTTACATAATGTGGAGAGCCTTTTCCACTGGCAGTTGAACAAATGCTACGGATGTGTTTCTGAGAACCGGCGTATATTATATTTCCCAATGTGACTTTTACATCCGGTGGATGCATTCGATGAGGGTGGAAGATCTACAGAAAAGTTATATTAATCGCTGATTGCGCGTTGCCTTTGCTTTTCCCTCTAACGCACCTGTTCCTGCTTGCTAATGGGACAAGGCAGAGCTCATGATGAAGTGACAATATATTCAGAATTGCATTTTAATGAAAGTCACTGCAGTTTCTCCAGATTGATAAATAGGGCTTTGTATTAAAAGATTTCACGAGCCGCTGACGCGCTGAACAAAGTGTGGAATCTTCGAAAAGGATGGCGGGGGAACAGGGGTGTTCCTCATTTAAGAAAATGAAACCGTTTGCATGCGTCTCTTTTATTGTACGGAGATTGGTGCAGTAAGTCTTCACAAGGTTGTATCTTTCTCCTAGGATAACAATTCTTATATAATCCCCGAATTAAATGCGTATAAATAAACCATAGCTGGAGAAAGAGCCGCACTTGTTCCAAGCAGAAAAGTTGTTAACTCTGAAAGCTAATAATGTGCTAAGTTAAATATTAAAGAAGGACATTATAGGCTGGATCTGAAACAGCTGAAACCACAATACGCAGCAGCAGAAAACATTAGTTTTCGGCAGAAGATCTGCAGGGAGAAGGAGAGCGGTCGATAGCGCCTTAAATTGGAAGCAATAGCTGTTCTTCTATCCCAAGTTGGCAGCTGCTGCATTTGCAGACCTGGTTCATTATTTACCCATAATGACCATCAAGCTGCAGTCAAAGTCAGATCACAACAACTGTCAGCA
The DNA here is from genome assembly GCF_004115215.2 of Ornithorhynchus anatinus. Taxonomy (NCBI): domain Eukaryota; kingdom Metazoa; phylum Chordata; class Mammalia; order Monotremata; family Ornithorhynchidae; genus Ornithorhynchus; species Ornithorhynchus anatinus. Next base: position 54,829,796 of record NC_041735.1, on the reverse strand, counting down.
GCTCTTTTAATTAGCCTTGTTTGAATTCAGATAAATATCACAATACCCCCTCTGCTGCTGAAAGAGCAACAGAATGCTGTAAGGGACCCAGCTATATTGGAAAGGGGCTTTCAGATTGACAATAGTAGATTTAAAAAAAAAAATGATGAAGAAGAGGGAGTGGGGGCCGGGGGGAGAGTGTATACGCATGGACCGTGAGCTCACTGTGGGCAGGGAACACATTTACCAACTCTTGTATTCTCCCAAGCTCTGAGTGTGGTGTTATTTCGGCACATGCGCTCCGTAAATACCACTAATGGATCAAAGAAAGCACGGAGAGGGCTTGAGAGGTCAGAAAAAGGATTTAATATTGGAACCAGAAGCCCAGGGAATTGGTGCCAAAAGAAGGTGCCCCAAAAGAAAGGATGCTGTTACAGGGCGTGAGTGCAGAAAAGTACTAGAGGTAAACAGATACAGGGTTTTGTTTGTTTTAAAACACACTCTTTTGGCTTTTATTTGAATTTGATCATCTGAACTACACTATATATTTGTTACATTCTGTTAGTCACCTTAATGTTTCAAAAGTTTATACTTTTTAATCATTAAACCTTACAAGTAAAACTGTATATCCCTTAGCTTTTTGAAGGAAAGGTGCAGCTTACAGTAAAAGTTCAATTACTGGCATTTTCATTCATTTAATCCATCATATTTGAGCACTTACTGTGTGCAGAGCACTGTTCTAAGCACTTGGGAGAGTACAGGACAACAATAAACAGTCACATTCCCTTCCCACAATGATTTTACAGTCTGGGGGTGGGGGGCGGGAGAGACAGACATCAATACAAATAAACAAAATTACAGATAAGTACACAGTGCTATGGGGCTGGGAGGGTGGGGAAGAGCCAAGGGAGCAAGTCAGGGCGATGCGGAACGGAGTGGGAGATGAGGAAACGTGGGGCTTAGTCTGGGAAGGCCTCTTGGAGGAGATGTGTCTTCAATAATGTTTTGAAGTTTGAGGTGACGGGAGGACATCCAAGAAGAAATGCCTTGAAGGCAGGAAGAGATGTGAGACTGGAGAGAGGGAGAGAGATCAGAGCTGGAGATGTAGAACTGGGTTTCAGGTGGTAGCTGAAGCCATGGGAGCGAATGAGTGGGGTGTAGATGGAGAGAAGAAGGGGCTTAGAACTGAACCTTGCGGGATCCCCACAGCTAGTGGGGGTGGGAGGCAGAGGAGGAGCCCCGCGAAGGAGACTGAGAATGAACGGCCAGAGAGATAGGAGGAGAACCAGGAGAGGACAGAGACAGTGAAGCCAAGGAACTTGGCAGCTGGATTCCTTTTGCAGAAGTTGCCGACCCAGCGGGAATTCACCGAGTTCTGAATATACTTATCTCCTCCCATTGCAAGGAGGAAGCTGGCTAGGTCGAGCCGTCTCTGGTTTCCGTAAAACCTTCTGGATATGCTTGTTCCAGAGAGTCCTGCTCTGGAGGTAGATTATACAGGGAATTCTAGGTAGCAAACAGGTTCAGGGCTAGTTTAGAAAATCCTAGTCAGGGATTTCCGGGGGCCACATTCACAAATGCATAAACTTTAGCCCGGGATGGAGGCAAGTATCAAGGGAACGTGTCTACCAACTCTTTTACACCGTACTCTCCCAAGGGCACACAGTAAGTGCTCAAAAAATGACTGCTCGATTCAAATATCGATGAGCTGAGCCTCCTCTCCCGTTGATGTCTATTTCTTTCCGTTCAGACTTAAATCTATTACTTGAGCTAGACTTTATTTCTCAATATGTGGCTCCCAGAGACCATATATAATTCTCACCTGCATATCCTTTCCCAGCAATGAGTACAGTGCTCTGTATGCAGTAAGCGCTTAGTAAATACTATTACTACTCGCCCTTTCTGTAAAGCCCTCTCCTAAGAATGGTTCCTTTAGACAGCCCTGACTTTTCATTACCAGACTATTTTTGACTAAATCGGCACCTCCCACTCCCCTCGCGTTATGAATAATATCATTCCAACTCTAAGTTACATTCAAAAATAAAAAATATGCCTCCTACTATCTTAGCTCACTCGTTTCCTACTACAACCCGGCCTGCGTGCTTTGCTCCTCCAATGCCAACTTACTCACTGTTCCTTGATCTTGTGCATCTCAGCGCAGTCCCCTTGCCAATGTCCTCCCTGTGGCCTGGAACTCCCCCCCACCTTCATATACGCCGTCCTACCACTCTCCCTACATTTAAAGCCTTATTAAAATCACATCTCTTCCAAAGGGCCTTACCTGATTAACCACCCGCCACCGCCATTTCCCTTACTCCCTTTCCCTTCTGTGTCGCCTACGCATTTGGATCTGCATTCTCGAAGCGCTGATATCCACCCCACCCTCGCCGCACTTACGTACATATTCGTAAGTCATTTTAATGTCTGCCTCGCACTCGAGACTGTAAGCTCCTGGTGGGTTGGAAATGTGCCTAGTGACTGGAGTGTTGTATTCTCTCAAGCATACACACGAGAGGCACTCAATAAATTCCATCGATTAACTGAATGAATGCAGCATTAAATGTTTTCCTTCCACCTAAATTTACTCTACTCAATTAGGCATCCTCAAGATTCAGAATCTGCTTCGCTGTGGCAATAATGCCTTTCACTGCCCACATATTGCAGAACAAATTCCCTGCATATGGTCTGAACAGATATATGGTGGAATGGAGGCTAAAATGAAAGTCTGGGACCCAGAGAACATACAGCAAAACTGAGCACAGCCCACTGGCTACAGTCATTCCATCACCACCTTGTCAATCAACATACAATAAGAGTGGCAGAAACGCAGTAGAAAGAGTATGGGCCTGAGAGTCAGAGGACCTGGGTTCTAATCCCCACTCGGCCGCTGGGTGACATAGTCACTTCACCTCTCTGTGCCTCAGGTCCCTCATCTGAAAAATGGGGATCCAATACCCATTCTCCCTCCTATGTGGACTCTGAGTCCTATATAGGATCTGATTATCTTGCATCCAACCTAATGCTTAGGACCGTGCTTGTCACATATTACGTGCTTAACAAGTACCACGATTATTACGATTAGAGCCATGCCCAAAGGATGACATCGATCACTGTCTAAATCTGCAAAATGGAGAGTTGGTCACGTTATGTGTCCTACAGATTTGACAGGACACCACTACTCAGAGAACCTTGCTACCTTGGCAGTTCGACTAGACTGATCTGCAGGGAGAGAAGTGGAGTTATCTGCTTTTTTTTCCCCTGCGCTTCAGGAACAAGGATAGTTTTCAGTCCAAAAAAGACTTGAGACAATCCCTTAGAAAGGAACATTTGATCATTCTCCCAATGTTTTCATGATCTATCCAAGAGACATTAAAAATATCACTCTGTTAGAGTAGGGGATCCTTGTGGGTGGGGAATGTGTCTCGTGCTTCGGTTGTCCTTTCCCAAGATCCTTACAGAGTACCGCTTGTCTTATGCTGTCGAGTTGTCTCTGACCCACAGCGACATGATGGACACATCTCTCCCATCTGCAATCGTTCTGGTAGTGTATCCGTAGTTGTCTTGGTAAAAAAAACTACTTTACCATTGCCTCCTTCCACGCAGTAAACTTGAATCTCCGCCCTCGACTCTCTCCCGTGCCACTGCTGTGAATTTTTTCTTGTAGCAGATTGTCTTCCACTCACTAGCCACTGCCCAAGCAAGGAACGGAATGGATATGCCTCCGCTTGACTCTCCCTCCTGTAGTTGAGACTGATAGAGCACCAGGTGTGACCCTGAGAGGGAGAGTACCAGTATGTTCAGTAAGTGCTTGAGAGAAGCAGCGTGGCTCAGTGGAAAGAGCCCGGGCTTGGGAGTCAGAGGTCATGGGTTCTAATCCCAGCTCTGCCACTTGTCAGCTGTGTGACCTTGGACAAGTCACTTAACTTCTCTGGGCCTCAGTTCCCTCATCTGTAAAATGGGGATGAAGACCGTGAGCCCTACATGGGACAACCTGGTAACCCTCTATCTACCCCAGCGCTTAGAACAGTGCTTGGGACATAGTTAAGTGCTTAACAAATACCAACATTATTATTAAATCACAGTTCCATCACTACCTTCCCTGCCGTCTGGGCCACTGTCAACATTAACAGCACTGGATATAGTTAGGAGAGAGGGGGGTAAAAGCTATATTCCGTTGCTCAAAACGATTTAAGCAAGACATTCAGTTTGTAATGTTCTGAACTTACCTCGAGGTCTGAAATACTTCAATACAATATTTTTATCTATTAAATTACTACAAATTCCAAAAAATGCTAGTTTTTTAGATCACTCATATTTTCAAGATACAACAAGGATGATCAGTACTACAAGGACAGGTTTTTTAAAAATGAGGTAATTTGTACCACATCACCCAGGAGAAACACAAGGATAAATGTCTCAGAGAAGCCAACTCCTAACCTCCTACTCAGCCCATAGACCATTTGTCTTTCTACATATATGAAAGTATATGTTTCATAAGGCACTGGGCCTTATGAATCTCTTTGGATCACAGGGCACTGAAGGAGCTAAACTGAAACAATGAAGATGCATCCATTCCTTGTGAGGGGGAAGGAAAATAAACTGGTTTAATAGACTGTGAGCCCGCTGAGGGACAGGAATCATGTCTGACCACCTGTGTATTCTTAGTACACAGCTCTATGTACATTAACCACTTAATAAATACTATTACTAAGATATTAAGGAGAAGACTTATGCTTTATGAGTGGCATTCCAGATGATACAGTAATAGATCTTGACCCGTGGATACAAAAAAAAGCAAAACAAACAAAAATAATTTGCATATACTACGTATCCAAACACAAATAGAAAATGTAGTCTTAAAATACGCCACAAGCAATGTACAAAAAAGGAGGGGGAAATCAACAATACAGAGCCTTCCAAAAAGCTTTTCAAACAGCAAACTGTTTCAGAAACTCTGAGATAATGAACACCACTCATCAAAAAAACACTAAAAAGGAATTCAAAGGTAGTTTGTGAACGAAGACAGAAGCACGAGGAAGTCATGACGATCTGCGTGATATAATTTATAAAATATGACGAGACCTGGTCACTGAAGTTTGGTTGAAAGGCCATTAAAGCTCTTGAAAAGATACCAAAGAGGGCCAAAAGGCTAATCCTAGGATTAGTGAAAGTAAATCCTGTTGACAAGGTGAAGAAAAAACACCCTTTTTGCCCATGACATTAAAGAAATACAATTGCACAGTCCACCTACATGCAAAAAATAAACAGTGGGGTAACACAAATGTTTCTGTTCAAAAGGAAGCCCTTATAAATGTGTGTTTTAAAAACATTGCAGAGAGATCCTGGTTATAAGAGATAATTGTTGGAATACTGCAGACAGAAGTTTGAGAAAGTTATCTCAAAAGCAAACACTATGCTAGGAAGCATACCGAAAGAGAAGGTTTTAGAATCCTCAACCTTTCAACTGTAACCCAAAAGTTAGAAGCAAAGTGAATTAAACACCAATCAAGTTAATATTTGAATCTGCTTGCTTTTTAAAAATGCAAACCCATTCTGTTTTATGGTACTCTCCCAAGGGTTTAATACAGTGCCCTGCATACAGTAAGTGCTCAATAAATAAGATTGATTATTCTACCTCCATTCAAGAGGCATTTAAATGCCTTGAAAGGTTCAGTGAATGGAAGAACCGAATTGTCCACAACTTATTTACACCAGCCCATGACGAGGATGTTACATTAAGGCTAGGAATTTTTCAAGTAAACAAAAGCAAATATTTTAGAAGGAAATTTTACATTAAAAAAAATCAAGTAAAAATGAAATTTAATTTGAAAAATGAGATACATTTTATTAATTTTATTTTATGGAGCAGCATGGCCTAGGGAAAAGAGCATAGAAGTGGGAGTCGGGGGACCTATGTTCGAATCCCGGCTCCATCTGTTACCTTCTTTGTGTCCTTGGGCAAATCACTTAACTTCTCTGGGCTTCAATTTCCTCATCTGTGAAATGGGGAACTGTTCTACCTCCTTTCATCTGATTATATGTCTTACCAGATTGTATCTACCCTAGCATTTAGTGCCGTGCTTAACATTCGTTTAAATACCACAGGTGCTATTACTATGATTCATATACAACACCTTAACGGACAGAGTTCCAATCATAATATTACTACTTTTCAGTCTCTGCAGATAATAAGATGGCTAAATGAACGCTTGACACGACAGCTACTGTTTGGCAATGCTAAGGAATCTTGCTTCATTTACAGTACCAGAGTCCAGTGCAAATCCCAAGCTTAGCAATATCCAAATATTGGTTTTGAGGTGAGATGTGAGAAAGAATGATGGTACCCTGGGTAACTGAACTAGATTGCTGAGGGCTAATAGGGGTGAGCGTCTCTCGATAATAAGCGTCATTCAGAGAAACAGTGTGGCTCAGTGGAAAGAGCCCGGGCTTGGGAGTCAAAGGTCATGGGTTCGAATCCCGGCTTTGCCACTTGTCAGCTGTGTGACTATGGGCAAGTCATTTCACTTTTCTGTGCCTCAGTTCCCTCATCTGTAAAATGGAGATTAAGACCGTGAGCCTCACGTGGGACAACCTGATTATCCTGTATCTCCCCCAGCGCATAGAACAGTGCTCTGCACATAGTAAGCGCTTAACAAATACCAACATTATTATTATTATTCAAGACACGAACTGCAATCATTCTGGTCATGCCAGCAGGGAAGCATCCTGGGGTAGATCGGCCAGGATCTACCTAAATGGAAAAGCCGTTTGCAAACCTATTAGTCACTGGGAGAAGTCATTCACCCGAAGACCTCGTTGGATACTGAACCAAAGCGAAAAGTCAGGTTCTGTGGGAAGGGGCTGAGGCCAGGAAAAGATACGGGGAGATGAGCCCTGGAGACAGAAGGGAAAGTAAGGAGGATCACTTTTGCTCTTTGTCTCTGGTCGCGTGTGAAGTCTAGTGCTGCTATTTGGGGAGCTGACGAGAAGATACATGGAAGAGCTGAACATGTGGACACATGGTGGGACCTTGGGCAGCTCACTTCACTTCCCTGTGTCTCAGTTACTTCATCTGTAAAATGGGGATTAAGACTGTGAGCCCCATGTGGGGTAGGGATTGTGTCCAACCTGATTACCTTGCATCCCCCCCCCCCAGTGCTTAGAACAGTGCCCGGCACATAGTACTTTAAAAGAGTGATTTATGAAAATACTTAGCGGAAGGATTAGAACGCCATTTTAAGGAAAAAGAATAGATTTTTAAAAGCCTTCATTTTGTTCCAGGTTGGATTTTTTTTCTTTTGAGGATGGAATCTTGTGTTTACTGTAATTTAATTGAAATTGCTTTTTAAGATTTCATATAGAGAAGCAGCACGGCTCAGTGGAAAGAGCCCGGGCTTGGGAGTCAGAGGTCATGGGTTCGAATCCCGGCTCTGCCACTTGTCAGGTGTGTGACTGTGGGCAAGTCACTTCACTTCTCTGTGCCTGTGTTACCTCATCTGTAAAATGGGGATTAACTGTGAGCCTCACGTGGGACAACCTGATTACCCTGAATCTACCCCAAAGCTTAGAACAGTGCTCTATACGTAGTAAGCGCTTCACAAATACCAACATTATTATTATTATTGACAAATTCTTCTACCACTAATATAAAGAAGGAATACCTCAGTGATTGTATTTTAGGAACACACATATCCCCAAGGGAATCACACTAAGCTACCCACTTAGAGCAAGATTGGAACACGTAACACCAAAAGATTCTCATGCCTTTTAGGGGGCTATTTCTTTTTGTCTTGCATAAGCCATCTATTTTTGACCCATTTTTGTGATATCCCGATCTTTGCAAAAGAAAACAATTCCTCTCCTTTCCAGACTGCTGCTGCTAGTCTGCTCTGGCCACTGTAATATTCTCCTAACAGTCCAATGCTATGTTACATTTTTTGAAACTGGGCTTGGCTATGTCTTTACACCATTTATTCTGCCCTCCTACCTTTGTGTGACTTCTTTCGATTCACAGTATAGCAGCTTCCTGATTTTCCTGCCTTCCCTTCACGTCCCAGTCAACGAAGCTAGCAGGCTGACTGCGTTCTAGAACCTCACTGTTGGTAATCATTAATTCATTCATTCAATAGTATTTATTGAGCGCTTACTATGTACAGAGCACTGTACTAAGCACTTGGAATGTACAAATAGGTAACAGATAGAGACAATCCCTGCCCTTTGACGGGCTTACAGTCTAATCATGTTTTGCCATGATGGTGAGCACAGTTTGGGGGGCCGAGGGGAAGAGACCGATACCTGCATGTAGCAGACTCTAAAAGATTGTTCCAAAAGACCTCTGATGATGTTTATAACTTACTGACCTGGAAGAATTTCTTGCTGGGACAAAAGGAGAGTCTGACTTTAATAATGATAATTGTGGCATTTGTTAAGCCCCTATTTGTCAAGCACTGTTCTAGGCGCAGAGAATATAAAAAGACACAGTCTCTGATCAACACAGGGCTCACAATCTACGTTATCATCCTCATTATTATTACTGTCAAGGAGTATATATTTTTGCTGGTTACGAGAAGAAAACCCCAAACAAAAACATTTCAGATACCCCCAAAGCCCTATACATTCATTCATTGAATAGTATTTATTGAGCGCTTACTATGTGCAGAGCACTATACTAAGTGCTTGGAATGTACAATTCGGCAACAGATAGAGACAATCCCTGCCCATGACAGGCTTACAGTCTAATCGGGGGAGACAGACGGACAAAAACAGAGCTTCCGCAATCTGTTTCACACTCACTGCTAGCCTCTGCTCCCACCCTCCAACATAAATTTGATCTAAGTCCCATTTGGACTCTCCAAATCTCACCTCCTCCAGGAAGCCTTCTCCAATTATCAACACCCTATATCATACTAAGCCAAGACCTGCCCTTGGCACTGGATAATAATGGAATTTTTTAAGGGTTCTCTATGCGCTAAGCATTGGGGTATAAACAAAGTTATCAGATCAGACATTATCTCTTTCCTACATGGGAATCACAATCTATTTTATCCTCATTTTGCAGATGAGGAAACCAAGGCCCAAAGAGGTTAGGTGAGCTGCTCAAGTTTACACTGCTCTATGGCAGAATTAGAATCCTGGCTACCAGGCCCAAGATTTTTCCACTTGACCGTACTTATGCATTTACATACTTATTAGCACTTACGACAGTATATTCAATTATGCATTTGATTATTTATTCTGATATTTCATCCTGGAATACTCACTGCTACCGATCAGATCCTTGTTCCTATTGAAGATGTTGGCCTTTCACTTGTGATCAGTGAAAAGCATGTTTTGTTTCTACTTTCTCAAGGCCTGTGTCCCTAGTATTATAAAAATACTTACTGTCTTACTATCTTTAGCCTCTGAACTTGACTATGCTGCTCAGTGGATTTCTAACACTATTCACATTTGATGTGCCCCTATTAGACTGTAAACGGAGGGCCAGAGCTGAGCTTTTTATAACAACAACAACAATAGTAATACTGTGGTATTTGTTAAGTGCATATTATGTGCCAGTCACTGTTCTAGGCGCTGGGGTGGATACGAGCAAATCTGGTTGGACATAGTCCCCGTCCCACATAGGGCTCACAGTCTAATTCCCATTTTACAGATGAGGTAGCTGAGGCGCAGAGAAGTTAGGTGACTCGCCGCAGGTCCAACAGCAGACAAGTGGCAGAGCTGGGACTTTATGTTTATTGTACTCCTGAGTGTCTAGCACAGGCCAGTAATATAGACACTGCTGTTTCTGGGCTGTCCATCTCCTAACCCCGAGACCCAGACGACATCTAGCACTCAGCCTCTCTCCTTCTCTACGTCCTAAGCCCTTAGTACAGCATTCTGCCCACAGTAAGCGCTCAATAAATACCACCGATTGATTTATCTATCCTTAGTCATCTACCATGACAGTTTGAGCGCCGTGATTTTTCCGCTTTGAGCTCTGGAAAATTTTATCTGGAATCTTCACGTGGGGAAGGGACTGTGTTCGACGTGATGGATCTCGTACGTACCCTGGCGCTCGGCACATAGTAACACTTAAGTGCGGTATTAATAATCATCATTTGGATAAATTCTGGCTCTTCACCGATACCGCCATCAAGAACATCTTCAGGCTGGACGTGGTAGTCCGCTATTTGGTTGGTATCTGTCACACATTCCATTAAAAGAAGCGGGCTCAGAATTAGCATGGAAACAAAATGAAAACCATCAGATGACAAAAACTTTCATTCAGTCACTTGATCGTATTTATTGAGAGCTTACCGTGTGCAGAGCGCTCTACTCAGCACTTGGAAGAGTACAAACAGTAAATAGACACATTTCCTGCCCACACGGGTTTACGGTCTGGAGGGGACTAGCAAAACCCCTGTAAATTAAGTAAACCCCACCCAGCCGTAGCCTTGCTCATAGTTCTTAGCAACCCCACTCCTGCCCCCGACCCCGTATCCAGTTCTTGGACCTTTCTCTCTCGATCCACTCCCAATCTCCTGCTTGGACACTCGGCCTGGCTTCACTCTCAACCCAGAGCCTTCTTTCCACAGCCCTCACTGTGGCTTTAATAATAATAATAATAATAATAATAATAATAATAATGTTGGTATTTGTTAAGCGCTTACTATGTGCAGAGCACTGTTCTAAGCGCTGGGGTAAACACAGGGGAATCAGGTTGTCCCACGTGGGGCTCACAGTCTTAATCCCCATTTTACAGATGAGGGAACTGAGGCACAGAGAAGTTAAGTGACTTGCCCACAGTCACACAGCTGACAAGTGGCAGAGCTGGGATTCGAACTCATGAGCCCTGACTCCAAAGCCCATGCTCTTTCCACTGCGCTACGCTGCTTCTGTAGAGCTAACTTGTGTATCATTCTACAACTGCAGGAGATAGATAAGGCAGGGTGTTAACGCTATAGAGATATCGAGTTTTGGAGAAATAAAAGAAACAGAAAGTGGAAGGGAGGTCAGCGCCTCCACCCGATCTCCATTGACCCCTCCAAGAAAGCTTTTCGGAGGACGTAACTTGGGTTTCAATCTCTGAATGGAGTTTGCCACGTTTTTCTAAGAGGAAAACCAAGAACTCCACTGTAACTCTTCATTGATGTGTCAATGATTTAACTTTGACAACTGTATCGTGATTTACTGCTTAACCGTTGTTGGATTGTAATGTCCCAGTGCCCTTTGGAATTAAATGATCCCGTACAACCTGACAGAGCCGGATTAATAATTCAGGACATAGGGTCAGGTGCAGAGTGCAAAAGCATGGAGGGAGATGAAAGTAGCATGGCCTAGTGGATAAAGCACGGGTCTAGGAGTCAGAAGGACCTGGGTACTAATCCCACCTCTACCACTTCTCTGCTGTGTGATCTTGGGCAAATCACTTCTTTCTTTCACTCCGTCTCAGTTACCGCATCTGTAAAATGGGGATGAAGGCTGTGAGCCCCACATGGGACATGGACTGTATCCAACCTGAGGAGCTTAAATCTACCCCAGCCCCTAGTTCAGTGCCTGGAACATAGTCAGCACCTAAATACCGTAAAAAGTACACCACCGAGATACACCAATATTTAGGTTTTTATTCACTCCTTTATAACAGTGGATAACATCACTACTGGGTCTATAAAACAGAATAAAAATAAAATCTAGCCCAAATGGTTTGGTTATGATAGAGTCCCAAAAGCTGATTACGAGGCTATGCCTTTAACTGTTTCCACGTCAGTTAGTTTGCACTTTAAAAGGCAGTGTAAAATAGATCCAGGAAAAATCAGTTTCCTGCTTCTGGTTTCAGGATGAAGGTATTTAAAGTCTTTGCCAAAGGAAACATTCTCTCTCTGCAGCAGCTCCTCTCTCTTTTCGGTGATGCTCTATCCGCAGGGCAAGCTTCAATTTTTACGGCTCAAGTCTGATAGCCTACACCCACAAAAGGCTCCCACAGGAAGGCTGCTATGACTGGGGGACTGATTCTACCATTAACTAAAGATGATTTAGAACAGGTCTTTTTATATGGCATTTCTTAAGCGATTACTATGCGTCAGGCAGTGTAATAAACACCGGGGTAGACACAAGCTAATCGGGTTGGACACTATGTCCCAGATGGGGCTCACAGTATTAATCTCCATTTTATAGACAATAGGTAGAGAGAAGTTAAGTGACTTGCCCATGGTCACACAGCAGACAAGGGGCAGAGCCAGGATTGGAACCCAGGTCTTTTTGATCCACTAGGCCTCGTTACGTCATTCTCTCTGCTTTCTTCTTTAAGCCTGTCCCAGATCATCTCCGTTGCTTCATCAGGTTTACTGGCTAGCCTTAAAGGACAAATGCAACGTACCCTTGTGGTGAGCCCACAACAAGCTGCCTTATTTAGTGACTGTCTGTGATCCCGCGATCGACGAGAAGGAAGAGACTCTGCGAAGGCACTGATGGGGCTCTTTCCGAGACGGCTGATTGCCGGTCTGTAGGGGCGGAGCATGGACCCTGCTCTACCCGGTAACGGGCCTGGAGCAATCGACGACTGACACGTAGAGCCACGGCCGCGGCGACTAAGGCAGACGAGAGGCGGTTGCTTTGGATCGCGAGGAGGCACGCAAAGGGCGAGAAAGAGGCACGCGGAAAGCAGCACTGAAGCATGAAAGAGAAAGAAAGAGCAAGAGAGAAGCAAGAAGGAAGCAGCAGGAGAGCAGCAGCTACTTGGAAGCAGAAAGAAGAAGCTTCGGCAGAATGGGTTCCTTTGACCAGCAGACTGGTATTGGAGCCTTGGTGGAGTGAGTGAGAGTGTGTGTGTGTCACGATTAAAAAAAAACAACTTTCCACAGTAACTTTGGTGATTAGAGGTATGGTCTGACTCTACTGTATGTCCCCGAGGCTCCCGCAGTCCAGGAAGGTCCTGGTTGGTACCAGCCAGGGCTTCGTGACAACCCTGACCCGCTTATCTTGTTTTCTTCTGCCAGCTTAGTTCAGAAGGTGATCAAATTATGATATTAAATATATTGCCCATACAAATGCTACTAGGAATTGCAATCAACTCTGCCCTCACTTTTGAGTAGGAACCCCAAAGTAGTAAAAATGACAAAGAAATTCTGACTTCACGGGAGTCACAAAAGGGTTGCTTCTTATATGATTTGGTCTTTTTATACGCTCTAAATGGAAGTCTTCCATTTAGGTTACTTTAGTATTCCAGGAGTATAGCTAATAAATGGATCTTTACATACCAAAAATGAGGAGGATTGACTTTCCACATGTCAAGACCCCATATCAAGCTTTCTTTCGTGACGATGAAATAATCAATGTTCCATCTAGTATCACACTAAAAATTTATAGCTAAGTTCACTGTAGGGCAACAACTTTCGCTATGTGAAATCTAGAAAATTTTCCAACCAGATGCGGTAGTCAGTCAAACCTCCCAACAACTGCCATGTAGGTAAATTGAAGAGAAGCATCAATTCAACAGATCACCCACACTTTGTTCAGTCACTCTGAGAGTCCAATCGAATGAACGTGGGAGGTGGGAAGGGAGAAGGGGGGAGAGAGAGGGCAGGTGAAAGAGGAGAGCCAACATAGAGGGCTTGGGAGAAGAGAAGCAGAGTGGTTTCTGAGAGGCAATTACTAGCCTCTTCCTAGTCTCTCTGCTAAGTTGAGGACAGACTGTGAGCCCATCAAAGGGCAGGGACTGTCTCTATCTGTTGCCGATTTGTACATTCCAAGCGCTTAGTACAGTGCTCTGCACATAGTAAACGCTCAATAAATACTATTGAATGAATGAATTAATTAATGCAGGTATGGGGAGACACAGAGAAGGGGGTTACGCAGAACTCTCTCTGCTTCGGTCTCTTTTCGGCCCCCTTCCTGCTACCTCCCTCAGGCTCATTCTCTCCCTGGGTATTTTTGTGGCTCCTTGGAGAACACTGGGGCAGCTGCTGACTGGTCAGACACTCATCTGCATGGATTTCTGATAGCCCACTGATATTCTTGTATATCGAGACGGTAGAAGAGAAAGACACACTTTGGCTTTCGTCGATTATGTACTTCCTAGCAGAGAAAACAATTGCAATTGAGGCATTCCTACCAGAACGTGATGCTACTGGACGCAATCTGAGTAGAGTCTAGAGGAAGAACTGGGGGAGTACAGTTCAATAATGCATCTATGAATTTGACAGAATATTAAATGACTCTCTAATAATGCCCCCTACCTTGTTTCAAGCCGAATCACGGGATTGGGTGGCAACATTTTCACAATTTCATTAGCATGACACAGGAGGCCAATTTCAACACTGTTATCACAGGTTTCTTGAAATTACACTTTAACCTGTTGCAAATTGGTTTCCACGGCACTGCTGATGATCAAAGAATAAAGTGTCAAAGAATGCAGACTGTTTTGCGTGTTTTCTATAACCTTTTTGAATTTCACCCATAAATTAATTCCACTGTTTTGAAGCATCCTCCCATTCATCCCTTATTTGTCATTAAAACAATTGACAGTGCATCTTCTTGATAACAGAAGGGTTTTCGAGAAGGCAACTACCTGTACCTGAACTAAGGGCCTTAAAGTCAGAATCAGAATAGCACCAGGTGCCTGACTTTATGTAGTACTGTCGAGGCACTTTACATAACTCAGCTGCAAAAGAACAAAACATGAGCAGGGAGTGGGGTGCTTTCCCTACAACTTAATGGTAATTATGGCTCCTGTCAACGCCTTATAATGTGCCAAGCACTGTTCTAAGGGCTGAGACAGATACCAGTTAATCAGGTTGAACACAGTCCCTGTCCCAGATAGGGTTTACACTCTTAATCCCCATTTTTTTTTTTTTTACATATAAGGTAACTGAGGCACAGAAAAATTGGTGGATTTGCCCAAGATCACGGAGCAGAGAAGTGGTGGAGCTGGGATTAGAACCCATGACCTTCTGACTCCCAGGCCTGTGCTTTATAATAATAATAATAATGATGTGGATATTTGTTAAGTGCTTAATAAGTGCCAAGCACTGTTCTAAGAGCTGGGGTGGATACAAGGCAATCAGCTTGTCCCACATGGGGCTCACAGTCTTCATCCCCATTTTACAGATGAGCTAAATGAGGCACAGAGAAGTTAAGTGACTTGCCCAAGGTCACGCAGCTGAAAAGCGAAGGAGCCTGGATTAGAACCCACAACCTCTGACTCCCAAACCTGTGTTCTTTCCACTATACCACGCTGCTTCTCTGAAGCTGTAGAGAAGTGGGATTAACGATTCATGCATTCTTCAACATGGTTCTTATTTAAAAAAACTAAAGCAATTCTGTTTTCAGATTAAGATTCACAGTGAATCTTATTGTATTTACTGAGTACTTACTATGTACAGAGCTCTGTACTAAGTGCTAGGGAGAATACAACAGAATTAGCAGAGTCCCTGCCCATAACAACCTTACGGTCTAAAGAGGGAGACTGAATAATGTATGATTATAATATATGATTTAAAATATGTGCTATAGGGTTGGGGCGATTATCAAATGTTCAAAGGTCACAGATTCAAGTGGACAGACAACGCAGAAGGGAGAGTGAGCTGGGGAAAAGAGGGCTTGATCAGGGAAGGCCTCTTGGAGGAGGTGTGACCTATAATGCTTTGAAGGTGGAGACGGTGGTTTCGTGTATATAATAATAATAATGGCATTTGTTAAGCGCTTACTATGTGCCAAGCACTATTCTAAGCACTGTGGGAGATACAAGGTGATGAGGTTGCCCTACATGGGGCTCAAAACCTTAATCCCCATTTTAGAGATGAGGTAGCTGAGGCACAGTGAAGTGACTTGCCCCAAGTTACAAAGCAGAGAAGTGGCGGAGCCGGGATTAGAACTCACGACCTCTGACTCCCAAGGCCTTGCGTTCCAGGGTAGGAGGAAGACGTGGGAAACGGGTGGGCAGCGAGATGTGTGAGATCGGGCCACGGTTAGTAAACTGGGGCTAAAGGAGCGGAGTGTGCGGGCTGGGAGCGTGTAGGAGGTCACTGAGGTGAGGTAGGATGGGGCGAGCTGATGGACGGCTTTAAAGCCGACGGTAAGGAATTTGTTTGACGTGGAGGTGGATGAGCAGCCACTGGAGCTACCTGAGGAGTGGGGAGACATGGACAGAATGTTTCTGTTGAGAAACGATACGTGAAGCCGAGTAAAATATGGACTGGAGGGGGCCGAGGGGTCAGCGGAGAGGCAGATGCAGTAGTCAAGACAGGAGAACTACAAAATGAATGACCTTTTTAGGTGTAATTATTAATAGCCTTCTGGTCCCATGCCTTTGTATGCAAAATCACCAACAAAAGAAAATGTTGTGGGTGGCCTCCTTTGAATTATCTCATTTTAATACCCACTATTAAATCTGACACCAATACATCAGTTCCACTGATCAAGAAATTACGTGATGTCCTTTGCTATTCCCGAAGTATTTAAACACAATCTCGGGACTTGAAAGACCTTGAGAGATTTTCAAATTGATCCTTCCGACTTAGCACAGGACAATATCCAGAACAGGTGAGAAAGGCCTAGCTTTCTTATACTTATTATTATTATTATCATCATGGTATTTGTTGAGCGCTTACTGTGTGCCAAACACTGTTCTAAGCGCTGGGGTAGATACAGGGTCATCAGGTTGTCCCACGTGAGGCTCCCAGTCTAAATCCTCTTTATACACATGGGGTCACTGAGGCACCGAGAAGTCAAGTGACTTGCCCAAAGTCACACAGCTGACAGGTGGCGGAGCCGGCATCAAAACCCACGACCTCCGACTCCCAAGCCCGGGCTCTTAATAACGTTGGTATCTGTTAAACGCTTACTATGTGCGGAGCGCCGTTCTAAGTGCTGGGGTAGATACAGGGTCATCAGGTTGTCCCACGTGAGGCTCACAATCTCAATCCCCATTTTACAGATGAGGTCACTGAGGCACCGAGAAGTGAAGTGCCCTGCCCACAGTCACACAGCTGACAAGTGGCAGAGAGCTCTTCCCCCTGAGCCACGCTGTTGCTCTTAAATGAAACTCTTTTCATCTGTCACTTCTTTCCAAACGCCCTCCGGGCCCTACCCGGATGACGCCAAGTGAGCGCGGCAATCGCTTCTCGGCGGCGGCCACCGGGATTAGGTAGCCGAGCCTTCGGCGGGCCACCGCTCGAATGACGGAGGCCCGGGATCCCAAGAAATAGAAGGATCCATTAGCGTGGGCTTATATGCCGTGTCCGCGGGGCGCCTGCCACTGCCGGCTGGTCGTTGGGTGATTAGATGGGAATTCACAATTAGAAAAATCCACAGTGTAATTTGGTGGCCTTTCGGAAGGTTGGGGTTCATTAGAAGTTGCTGACCGAACACTGACCTCTAGCGGCCCCGGCCTTTCTTCCCCTATTTTCTCTCTCTCACGGAGGCGGCCTCAAACCCCCACTTACCCTAAAAGGCAAATGATTGAAAGATTTGAGGGCATTCTTGCCCCATGCCACATCCCATTCGGCTCATTCATTCATTCAACAGTATTTATTGAGTGCTGACTACGTGCGGGGCACTGTACCGAGCGCTCGGAATGGAAAATGCGGCAACAGAGAGAGACCGTCGCCGCCCATTAGCCACCTGTCAGCTGTGTGACTCTGGGCAAGTCACTTAACTTCTCGGTGCCTCAGTTACTTCATCTGTAAAATGGGGATTAAGACTGTGAGCCCCACGTGGGACAACCTGATTCCCCTGTGTCTACCCCGGCGCTTAGAACAGTGCTCGGCACATAGGAAGCGCTTAACAAATTCCAACATTATTATTATTGTTACAGTCTAATCGGGGGAGACAGACGGACCGAAAAAAAAAAAAAGATAGCTTAATCACGATAAAGAGAATCAAGGGGATGTACATCTCATTAACAAAATCAACTCACTTCACTGGTCTCCCCACAGAATACGTGTGTTACATGAGGAGCGCGGTATGCCAAAAAAAAAAAAAAGGTCAGCCTCCCAGGACCTTTGTATTTTAAGTTTTTTTTAAATGAAAAATAATAATAATGTTGGTATTTGTTAAGCGCGTACTATGTGCAGAGCACTGTTCTAAGTGCTGGAGGAGATACAGGGTCATCAGGTTGTCCCACGTGAGGCTCACAGTCTTAATCCCCATTTTACAGACGAGGGAACTGAGGTCCAGGGAAGTGAAGTGACTTGTCCACAGTCACACAGCTGAGAAGTGGCAGAGCCAGAATTAGAACCCATGACCTCTGACTCCCAAGCCCACGTTCTTTCCACTGAGCCACGCTGCTTCCCATTGTATTTATTGAGTGCTTATTATGTGCAGAGCACTGTACTAAGCATTTGGAATGGACGATATGGCGAGAGAGAGAGACCATCCCTGCTCACTGACAGGCTTACAGTCTAATCGGGGGGGGAAAGACGGACAAAAAACAAGACAACTTGATCACGATAAATAGAATCAAGGGGACGGACACCTCATTAACAAAATCAACTCACTTCCCTGGTCTCCCCACGGAGTACTTGCGCTACATGCGAAGCGCGGCATGCCAAAAAAAAAAAAGGTCAGCCCCCTGGGACCTTTGTATTTTAAGTTTTTTTAAAAATGAAAAATAGTAATAATAATATTGTTGGTGTTTGTTAAGCGTTTACTATGTGCTATGTACACCGTTCTAAGTGCTGGGGGAGATACAGGGTCATCAGGTTGTCCCACGTGAGACTCACTGTCTTCATCCCCATTTTACAGAGGAGGTACCTGAGGCCCAGAGAAATGAAATGACTTGCCCACAGTCACACAGCTGACAAGTGGCGGATCTAGGATTCGAACCCATGACCGCTGACTTCCAAGCCCGGGCTCGGTCCACTGAGCCACGCTGCTTCTCTAATTGAGTTTCTGTGCTCTGTACTGCCTTTCTGCAGAAGTGAGTAAAGGGTTAAACGTGGTACTCGTGCCAGTGTTATGTGGTTACTGTTGACAGAATTATTCACACGAGCACATCATGTTCTAAAAGCACCATAAAGATTTAAGGTATACAATAATAAAAAATAATAATGGTATTTGTTAAGCATTTACCATGTGCCAGGCACTGTACTAAGCGCTAGGGTAGATACAAGCAAATCGGGTTCCTTCCCCTGTGGGGCTCCCAGTCTCAATCCCCATTTTACAGATGAGGGGACTGAGGCCCAGAGAAGTGAAGTGACTTGCCCAAGGTCACACAGCAGACAAGTGGCGGAGACGGGATTAGAACCCATAACCTTCCGACTCCCAGGCCCATGCACTATCCACGACACTTTGCTGCTTCTTAAGACTGTGAGCCCTGTGAGCCAGTTGTTGCGTAGGGACTGTCTCTATTTGTTGCTGAATTGTATTTTCCAAGCGCTTAGTACACTGCTCTGCACACAGTAAACGCTCAGTAAATACGAACGAATGAATGGAATGGGGACCAGGACATAGTGAGCACTTAAATGTCAAAACTATTATTACTAATTCCCATTTTACAGATGACGAAACTGAGGCACAGAGAAGTAAAGTGACGTACCCAAGGCCACAGAGCCGACATGTGGCGGTCGGGATTAGAACTCCCGACCTTCTGACTCCCGGGCCCCTGCTCTATCCACTAGGCCACGCTGTATCTAAAAAGGACGGCTAATTAGACAATCTCCTATCCAAAATGTCACATATGAGGAAAGACAGAGCAGCCCAAATAAGGATAAATTCTCAGATCGATCTTGAAAATTAATCAGAAACTGGGGTATTTGGTATAGAGCAGTCTTTTTTGCTTTTATTTCACCTATTTTTTTCCCTCTTTTATACACAAACTACATCTCCTGTGTACTTCAAGAAAACTTTCTGTGACAAAATTTAAGCTTTTAAACTTCGCAATTCACCTGAGAAATTCCCATTATTCAAATTATTCTGTAACTTCTTTTTTTTACTACCCACTGTAATGATGGAATAATCTATTTTTCAGTTTAACACTGCATTACTGTGGAAAGAAGTCACCCCAAAATGTTTTGACTACAACTGCGACCTTAGGCTAGTACCCAATTTGAAAACCTCCAGCAAAACTTGCTTACTCGACCTTTAACGAACTTCCCCCATGCTAAGATCCTTTTAAAAAATAATCTGTAAGGCTCTTGGAAATCAGTGTAAACTGGCTATATTTATTATACATTATATCTTTCCACCCATTTTTAATCATGAGGAAAATAATTTCAAGAGTTTGGCTTGTAATGAGGAGAGTTTATTATTTTTTTTTGGAGGCATCATTTCCATCAAATCCGGTTAACCAGACAGGGAGTACGTTTCTGTACCTTTGAATCCTGTAGTGAAATCAAATAGATTTGAGGAAAAAAAAAACACTCACCCAAAACTAAACACCTCCTTATTTTCCTTTTTTCCTCCTTCCAGGGATAAACATGTGAAATTCCAATTGTTCGCAGTGATGATTTAAGATAGTGGCTGGAAAATGGGTTGTGCTTACTGCAACCCAATCACCACTTAATGCTATCATCAACAGTTCATGACCCACCAGCAGAAATGTCAAACTGATTAATCTAAGCACCGCTAATATAATAAAATCCCTACCTCCAACTGTTGAATATTATAATTGGCATCTATTCTTCTACAATATATACAAAACCTAAAATAATGACAATTTCCCCCCTCCCGCCTCCCAATGATCACATCACTTAGAGAAAACAGTAGAATTACAAAAAGAGGATTTGGGGGTTAGAGTCACACGTATTAAATAACATCCATGTTTTCCAAAGCATGGTCTCATATAAGTTTAATGAGTATATTTAAAAGTCTAAATAATTTTAGTTGTCCAAGAAGACCATTATCAGACTGAGCTCATAATTAAAGTTATAAACTTTTGCTTCAACAATTTTGGTTAATTACTATAGAGTTAAGTGTTGCCAGAGTATTTCCAAAGTACACTTGTTTTGCACATATTTCTTTAAAAAAGAAAATACAGAATTCCAGCCTTCCTCCTTCTTTCCCTACACTTAAAAGCCAAGTAATAAATGTGGTGGGAGGTGGTCCCTTTTTTTTATGCAAACAGGGAAATGCAACTTGAAAGCCAATCTGTTTTATAAAATATGTCATTATGTAGAAAAGAAACATCTGAATTTCAGAAGAGAATGTTTACAAACAGTTGCAACACTTCCATGAGGAAATGGAAAAGCACTCCTCCTACAAGCAGGTTTCAGAGGGGCTCATTAGGGCATAAATTAGACAGTTGATTCCTGATTAGGAATGAATTAAATATTTTCTTCGGCACAATAAACATTCCCCTCCCAGTATCTTTTGAGCCGGGCAACCCTAGCTACCATGATTTTAGGTGGGGTTCCAATGTCTGAAATGTTGTATAAATTCAACATCTGATGAAAAAACTAGGGAAAAATGGAAGCAGAGACAAAGCTAACAAAGAGACTAAACTAAAAGCTATCTCAAACTATTTTTGTAAGCATATTCTGATGACTTTTTGATGAACTACAATAAGATTTCCATTGGCAGACCTTCATTTTAATCGTTTGCTTTTACATTTGGATGACTCAATGATTCCTATATATTAAAATGCTTCGAAATTAATTTTCTGGAAATTAGCAAGCAGCTTCTAAGTATTACTATTCTTACATCCGAATGTCGACAGAACACGCCACTCTTTCTACGAGAGGGTTCAGTTTAGCTGGGGGTGCCTGGGCACAAAAATACGACGCTGCCAACGGCCTTAAACTTAATCAGGCAAGTCTGCAGACTTTAGGAATTCCTTTCCTTCGTCAGAGCATTTCAACAACCAAGAGTGCAGCATCCATGCCACGGTTCCATGTCAGGAATTATTAATGCTGTCGAAAGAGTACACCTCATTTACCCAAATTGACTAAATACAATCAGCTATCATGGACTCATCAGGGAAGCTGAACATACCTCCTACAGCATATGTCAGGATGCCAGGTTTCTTATACATCTGACAAGTATTTAAGTCTCACTTCCATTTCAGAGCCATCTTCTCTGAATAGCTTTTTTCCCTCTGTATAGATTAGCTCTTGAAAATATACGTGCGGTCTGTACCTCTCTTGGGGTTAAAGGGCTGAAGTGCATTTTACCAATGCCAAGACTCGAAAGGAGCAACAATAAATCAGGCCCATCAAGAGAAAAAACTAAAATCAATCTGACCCTGATTTGGCATTAGATTATTTCCCTCAATTTTCCTCCAGTTGGTTTTTTCCTTAAATGATTACACCTTTCCCTTCTATCTCCATGAAACTCGGTATTTCAAAACAGATTTGTCGAATACTATAAGAACAGGTTAGATTTATCACAGCAAAATTTATTTTCAATCTGTGCACGGTGAAATCCTGGGTACCCTACAGAACTAAGCTCCCTGTCCTTACAATTTTAAAATAAACAAATAGTATTCATTTGGGATGGAGAATATGAACAATGTTTTCCAGGGTTTTTTCAATTTTATTTTTATTCTCCAGCCAATTGGGAGAGTATGAAGGGGTAGGGGTGAAGGGCAAGTGAAATTGGCAGCAACTGGCAGTAAGGAAAATTAAAATCCATTTGGGGTCTTGTAAAAAAAAAACTTTCTTCAGTGCTCTCCTCTAGACCGTAAGCTCAATGTGGGCAGGGACTGGGTCTGCTAACTCTGGTGTACTGTATTCTCTCAAGAGTTCTCTGCACATAGCAAGCGTTCAATAAATCCCATTGATTGATTCCATTTTCAAACTGGTACAACACTGCTTTAGTTCGAGAGGATTAAGATTCATGGTTTGCTATATGCAGTCAATGAGAAGCAAAGCGGCCTAGCGGATACAGCACGACCCGGGAGTCAGAAGGAACTGGGTTCTAACCCTGGCTTTGCCACTTGTCAGCTGTGTGACCGTGGGCAAGTCACTTCACTTCTCTATGCCTCAATTCCCTCATCTCTAAAATGGGGATTAAGACTGTGAGCCTCACGTGGGACAACCTGATTACCCTGTATCTACCCCAGCGCTTAGAACAGTGCTCTGCACACAGTAAACGCTTAACAAATACTAACATTATTATTATATTCAACTACAAATAGTATTTAAGCACTGGATGGCCAGGATGAGGTGTGCCTTTTCATGGAACTTCTTCTGTTTTCCTGGAATATCTCTCTTACGCTCACATGCTAATTGGGGTGGGAGGATTATCTGCTTATGGTTGAAAAAGTGCCATATATGACACTTCATGACTGACTAGAATGCTTTTATTTTCCAAATTTAGGTTTCTGAAGGAATTTCACAAAGAGTTAATGATCGTCAAGCATTCCTATGTCACGTTATTAGAAATATTTTAATAGCATTTTATACTTGCAAAATTTAACATGTTTAATAGTCACTTTATTAGAGTTTCAGGTTGGCAGGCATTGTGATTTTAATTCATATAAGAGTTTAGTAGAGTGTTCTGCACACAGTAAGCATTTAAATACCACCGATTGATAGAAATGTACAATACTTTAGGAAAGCAGCATGGTGTAGTGGGTACAGCACAGACCTGTGAGTCAGAGGGTCATGGGTTCTAATCCCAGCTCCTCCACTTATAATAATAATAATAATTATGGCATTTGTTAAGCACTTACTATGTGCAGAGCACTGTTCTAAGCATGGGGGGGAGATACAAGGTAGTCAGGGTGTCCCAAATATGGCTCACGGACTTCATCATTTTACAGATGAGGGAACTGAGGCACAGAGAAGTTAAGTGACTTGCCCCAAGTTGCACGGCTGACAAGTGGCAGAAACGGGAGTAGAACCCATGACCTCTGACTCCCAAGCCCGGGCTCCTTCCACGAAGCCACGCTGCTTCTCTTTTGTGACCTTGGGCAAGTCACTTTACTTCTCTGTGCCTCAATTACCTCATCTGTAAAATGGGGATTGAGCCTGTGATCCCCACGTGGGACAGGGACTGTGTCCAACTCGATTTGCTTGGATCCCCCCAGCGCTTAGTACAGTGCCTGGCTTAATAAGCGCTTAACAAACACCATTATTATTACTATTAATAGTTCCCTTTGAAGTCATTGAGAATTCTCACTTGATATTAGACTGCCAGTAACAAGAGTCCACTGCAGAAACTACCAAATCAGCTCTTTCCCTCTTACTTAGCCACTCCTTTTCATACTAAACCCCAACTTGAGTTCTTCATTCCTCTCAAACCAATCTTGTCTCTCCTGCTGCCAATTCTATTGCTCACATCCTCCCTCATGCCTGTTCTCCCCTTTTACATCCAACAGACCACTTCTCTCCCGATATTCAAAGCCCTTCTGAAATCACCCCTCCTCCAGAAAGCCTCGCCCCGATTAACTTCTAATCTCCCCACTTTATAATCCCCCAAACGCCGGGAGCATTTTCTTACCACCTACGTGCTTAACCCGCTTGCCCCTGAGCGTTTATGTCATATCTTTACAACCTTTTTGTTCTTCCCATCTGTACTTCAGTTCAGTGTCTGCCAGGCCCGCTAGGTTGTAAGATCCTGGAAGGTATGGATCATATCTAATTAGTTACCTTGTGCTCTCCCAAGCACTTAGTACAATAATCTGCAGACGGTACGCGCTCAGGAAATACCGCTGATTCTATTATTTGCTATTGTTTTAATGAGATGTTCTTCCCCTTGATTCTATTTATTGCCACTGTTCTTGTCTGTCTCCCCCGATTAGACCGTAAGCCCGTCAAGGGGCAGGGACTGTCTCTATCTGTTACCGATTTGTACATTCCAAGCGCTTAGTACAGTGCTCTGCACATAGTAAGCGCTCAATAAATACTATTGAATGAATGAATGAAAAAAACCCAATTCCCTTCTGACTGTAGGGCTTCTGACTGAAATATGAAGTGATAAAGTGGGGCTGGTTTCACATGATAACCAAGCAGGGTAGCCACTGTTATAAAATTTGAAAGCTCCCAGCCTCTTTTTGCCCGAGTTGGAAGCAGCGGCTGTGTTAATAAGAACCTGGGAGGGGAATGCGATGGCTCTGGAACATTTAAGTTTCGTAAGGGGGCTTGAACAGGCGGGCTAAAATAATTAGGCCAAAAGGAGTTGCAGAGGTCAAAAAGAGTCCAGTCGACTAACTCTGAAAGGCAGGTGACTTTCGGGGCAGAGCTGGGATGTGGGTTTGAATCAGAACGGACTCTGGGATCTAGACGAGCACTTAATCTAGGACTGGACCTGTCTCAAACAGAACTGGGGTTCCTGTAAAGCCTAGATACCATATCCACTCAAACTACACTTTTCAACCAGCGGGACTTTACAGCACTGAAAAAAGGAAAAGTACCTGCATTTAAAAGCACACTCCCAAGTACATAAAGATAAAAGGGGAAAATGTTTTAGTCCTCTCTGTGACTAAAAAGGAAGATACAGCGTCAAAAGATGCTAGGCAACCCAAAACAAGAACACAGAGTTTAGTATTAGGTTGAAATAGAGGAATCCAAACAAGAACAATGAGTGCATTTTTACCGGAGCCACTGTGCACTCCAGCCTTCCTTTTCATAAAGATACAGATAATGGAACATCACTCTCAAAAGTGGCGGAAAATGGTTCGGGCCCTGGTTCTAGAAGCTTTCCCAAGAATGAGAATGGAGAGAGAGTGATATTTCTTGGACTCCAGTCACTAAAGACCCACAAACGGAAGGCTTGTACGAATACGAGTTCATGGCAAAACTGAAGTTCTTGGCCCTGTCATTTTGAAATCGGAGCTGAAGAACTTTGGAGATTCAGGTATTTAGCTGCTGTTGACTAAACATGGTCAAAATGTTCTGATGAAAATCTAAATCTTTCCTTGGAAGATTAAGTTTATTTTAATTTTAACACAAACAGACACAAATAAAGGGCTCCTGAGCCCTAGTCCTAAAGTTACCTGATGCTTTCTGAAGTTTAAAGGGAGAGTAAATTTATCACACTAATTGAATTACTCAAATATTTTGCTGCTGAATTCCATTAAACCTGTCATTTGCTCCTGCCCTAAGTGGAAAGCAAAGAGGTGTGAGGGAATTCAGGTTTATTGGATAGAAAGGCCTTGTTTCAAACACCTGGGTTTGAAAAAAGCTTTAATGAAAGCCAAGCACTGACAGGTAATGAGGCTGAGTGGCAGAAAATGAAAAGAGGGTTCTATACGGTAGCATGGTTGTGAACTGGGGTTTTGCTGGATCGGGACAGAAATAGGATATTTAATTTTCAATTTGAAAAAGAGTGGTTAACCAGGATAATGAGGAAGTGCCTCTGCCTATGACCAACCTCTACTTTCAGGACTGAGGCCAGGGGAACACAAAAGGATTCGGGGGTGAGAATATTAAAACTGTCACAAAAATCCGAGCAAAACCATGAGAGCGGGTTGTTAGACTCCAGGAACCCTGCCTGGTGATAAGAGAAAGATGTTAGAGTCAAGAAGTATTGAGCAAACACTGGGATCAAGAAAGATTACAAGGGAAAAAAAAGAGGCAGCTCGCTGACATTCTCCCAGGACAGGTCTGGCACGAGAAGATGCTCAAGGGTCCACTCTGACAATGACCAGAAAGTTCTTCGGGAAAAGCGATCATACTCCCTCAATGAGAAGGAGGAAATACATGCTATCAAGTGAGCCGATTAAAAATCCCCTTAATGAAAACAAGTAGTCCCTTGGTTTTTCAATTTATTCACTTCCTTTTTTCAAGTTAGTGATAATGATGGTGTTTATTAAGCGCTTCGTGCCAAAGCATGGGAGTATAATTAAATTGGACACAGTTCTCATCCTCTATGGAGCTCCCAGTGTAAAATGGAGGGAGACGGGTATTTTATCTCCCATTTTGCAGACAAAGAAACTGAGGCAGAGAGAAGTGACCTGCCTAAGGCCACACACAGCAGGCAAGTGGTGGAGCCAGGACTAAAACCCAGGTGTCCTAAACCACACTGCCGCTTTTTATCTGGAACCCAGTTTGGTTACCAGAAATTGGAAAGTACTTCTGCTTTAGGACTGAACTGGATCTTTCAAATAATTTCCTCGGTAGAGGATTCCTGCCTTTGGGATTCAACTCTTTTTTAAGGGACTGCCTCAGTGGTGCTCTATTAACTGGCAGGATTGAACACTGACTATTTCAAGTTTATTAGGTACCAAAATTATATAAATGATCCACGCTATCAACCGTCTTTACAAAGTATATCTGATTAGATTTTACTTTTCCTCTATTTTGTTCCCGACCGACTTACATCTCACGTCTGTTTTAGTGTACACTTAGCAACCCTGGTAACTACTTAGCTGCCCACTGTGCTTAGCCATAGTATTCCTTTTAAATAGGCATTTACACGTCAACCCCACAATTATACACACTTTAAAAACAATTTGCTTGCATTTGATATTTAAACAGCTTTCCTCCAAAAGACTGCAGCGTGGGGGTTATACGATGTCTGAAAGCTGCAAGTGGAAATATGAGATGCCAAAATTCTCAATTTAAGTACCCAGATGTCATTTTTATTAACGCCAGGCAAAGAGTTTGGCATCTGCCACACTTATTTCTTATCTCGAGAACAAAATTCCAGGAAGACAGGATGCGCTACAATTCTCTCACCCATGTGGATTACATTTGGGTAGATGTAAGGAAAACAGAGGGTGCTTTGGGTACAGATCGACTCAGTATTTTCGTATCGGCACCCCATTCCCGCTGCGGTTTACTCCTTGATTCTGTCACTTTCGTCATGCCCGATAAATCTAGGATATTTATTGAAACCATCACCGGCACCCCCGGAACGAATTTATCACTCAAAAACATGAAAAGAAATTTTCCCTCTCTCTCTCTCTCTCTCTCTCACCGACAGGTCACACACGCTCCCTGGAAGCCTCCCAAATTGAATTTTGAGATGGTTTTTCTCGAGAAAGCGGCTAGGCAAACCAGCGGCACCGAACCGCGGCCCCGGACGAGCCGAGCGGGCTCTGACCGGGAGGAGCCCGACCCCGGGGAAGTTGCGTCTCCTCGGAGGAGAAGCGGATCCTTCCCGGGGGCGGATTTCCTCAGCTCCTCCACGACCCTCACCGGTGGCCCGGTGCCGCCTCCGGCGGGTCCCCGTAGGTCCGGTACTCTGACAGGCCATTTCGAAAAGCCTCTCTAACGGGGCCACTGGCTGTCAGAAGCCACCAGCTGGCCTGCCACAGCCCTGCAGTCGCCAGGGTCCAGCTGCCAGTCTGGGCGTTCCTGACCATGCTGAGCAACTTGCTGCCCAGCTGCTGTGTGGTCACATCCATCTGGAGCTCTGGAGCTAGACAAATCTCTATGCCTGTCAGAGCTCTTCAGCGAGCCTTGTTATGCAAATTCAATTACTCAAGTGTGCCCTATTACTGCTGGCTAACTGCTCCTAGAACCAATCTCACACTGACAGTCGGTTCACATTTCTCCTCGCCCAAAAGCACCTCATTTATTCTTGCCTGACTAGTCCCTTGTACCATTAAGGCAGAACAGCCGAAGTCCCCGCCACGATAACCTCTCTGCAGTGGGCTACCGTTCCCTGCGAAGAGCTGAGAGGGAAATCAATTAAAAAAGAAAACCCTTCTAATCGGACACGACGCGATGTTAAAGCTACAGTCTCGCTACACTCCCCAAAGGTGGTTTCGCTCCAGGAAACAGAAATGTGAAACTTTAACAGCAGAAGGGGAAGTTCGATTTGACAAGCCACCGAGAATAAGCCAGAAGCGGGGAAGCATGTCGAAGCTGCTCGTTTCACTTCTAAAAGCCAACGGAGAGAAAGGACTTCATTTTAGTCAGGTAATGTACAGGTTGATAGCTCATCAATGGGTTCATTCTGAAGCTATTAGGGGAAGGTGTTTACATTTTTCCTCCCCAATTAAGAGCATCTCTCATTCCTAGCTCTCAATCAGTTTTAAACTCATTTTAGCCAAGCAGTAATTGGAATATTATTCAGGACTCACGATATATTCCACTTGGGTCTTCTTTGCATTTTCAACTTCTTTCCAAAAGATAAACACTAGAAACCCCTTTGGGCTGAAGCAACAATTTTTCTAAGTTAAGTCTTACCCGGCGATCTTGATGGAAAACGTGAGGTTTAATCAGTTCACAAGGCAAAGATGAGAAAGCTGAACGGTAAGAAACCCTAAGGCCGACTATCAACAGCTGACCATTGAAACAGGAAGATTATTTTAACAAAAAACCTCTGGAGTTTAACAACACACTAGATTAGGAAACAAAAGGAACTATCGAAAGCATCACAATCTAAATAACGGTGCTTTCTGTTTCTGAACGCCCTTCCGAAAGGTATCTGCACAATCTCCAGTGAGGGAAAGTTTATTTGTGAGTTATTAAAAACAAACCAAAAAAACTTAGAGGGTTGAAGAACTGAGAGTATGATCAGCCCACGGGCATTCACATAGATGAATTCCACGTTCAGAAGTCACATCTGCACTCGAAAATGAAAAAAAAAATAGCACAGACAGTGGCTAAAAGGGAACTGCCTCTTTCTCTCTTCCGACAGAAAAGAGAAGAGAGCAGAAAGAATGAACAAGCAATAGCAGGGAATCTTTCTGGATCAATAGTAGCTCTCTGCATGAAGAGCATTCAGCTATATCTAGGAATACTTCAAGCAAGCCAATGCTCTTCAAAATACATAATTTTATTTTCGGTCCGTGTCAAAATTCCTCATTGCTGAGGGAATTGATGTCCTGAAATGGGCCCTATTTCCCTTATCTGAAAATGAAAGTTTCAAGAAATCATTTGATAGTGAAATACTGCAATCCCTTTTAAAATAATAAGCTTGTTATGGGCGGGGAACATGCCCACTCATTCTGTTGTACTGTGCTCTCCCAACCTTAGTACAGTGGTCTGCAAACAGAAGCGCTCAATAAATACCATTGATTACCATTACCATTTACCTAACTTAAATTTTTCTATTTTGGTGTGATTACTATTTTATAAGATTATTTTCAATTTTAAGCTAGGTAAATGGTTATAATCTAGGTCCTTCCAGAACACTAGAGATATGAAGGAGAACATTATTGAGAATGAATCTGGCCATGAAGTTTAGAAAAGTGGCTGCTTATTTTAATGTTTTCAAAGTCACATAATGGAGAGTTCAATGTTCCAAACTAATAGACCGTGGACTGTTTGGTCTATTAGAGAAGCAAAAGATCCAGGGTTCTGAGTGACATTGGAGAAGTCACTTAACCTCTCTGTGCCTCTGGTTTCTTATCCTTATAATGAGGATAAAATATGCTCTTCCTTGTTCTTAGAGTGGGCCTCGTGAGGTGGGGAAAATAATAATAATGCTGGTATTTGTTAAGCGGGTACTATGTGCAAAGCACTGTTCTAAGTGCTGGGGTAGATACAGGGTAATCAGGTTGCCCCATGTGAGGCTCACAGTTAATCCCCATTTTTACAGATGAGGGAACTGAGGCACAGAGAAGTGAAGTGACTTGCCCACAATCACACAGCTGACAAGTGGCAGAGCCGAGATTCCAACCCATGTCCTCTGATTCCCAAGCCCGGGCTCTTTCCACTGAGCCATGCTGCTTCTCTGAGCCATGAAAATGATGATGATGATATTTGTTAAGTGCTTACTATGTGCCGAGCACTGTTCTAAGCTCTGGGGTAGATCCAAGGTAATCAGGTTGTCCCACTTGGGGCTCAGCCTTAACCCCATTTTACAGACGAGGGAACTGAGGTCCAGAGAAGTGAAGTGACTTGCCCAAAGTCACACAGTTGATCAGTGGCGGAGCCGGCTTTAGAACCCATGACCTCTGACTCCCAGGCCCGTGCTCTTTCCACTAAGCCAATTATTTATATTAACGTCTGTCTTCCCCTCTGGACTCTAAACACCATGTGGGCAGGGAAAGTGTCTACCAACTCGGTTTTACTGTACTCTCCCAAGTGCTTAATACAGTACTCTGTATTAGAGAAGCAGCGTGGCTCAGTGGAAAGAGCACGGGCTTTGGAGTCAGGGCTCATGAGTTCGAATCCCAGCTCTGCCACTTGTCGGCTGTGTGACTGTGGGCAAGTCACTTAACTTCTCTGTGCCTCAGTTCCCTAATCTGTAAAATGGGGATTAAGACTGTGAGCCCCACGTGGGACAATATGATTCCCCTGTGTCTACCCCAGCGCTTAGAACAGTGCTCGGCACATAGTAAGCGCTTAACAAATACCAACATTATTACTCTGTACATAGTAAATGTTCAATAAATACTGCTGAATTGATCTGAACGGTCTGAAACTTAAGGTCAGAGGCAAGCAAGCGGAGCAGAGAGAGACTCAATAACACTATAAGAGCTGGCAATTAGTCGGTTAGCAGGTTGAGTAGATGGGATCGATAGAGAGGAAAGGAAGCCAAGGAATTAAAATCCCGGAAATTCAATAAACTCAATAAATATGATTGAATGAACTAGGACAGACATAATCACTCAATGGTTTTTATCGGGTGCTTACTGTGTGCAGAGCACTGCGTCAAGTGTTTGGGAGGATACGACACGAGAGTGAGCAGACATTTCCCTGAACACAAGGAGCTTGCAGTCTAGAGGGGGAGACAGACGTTAATAAATGTAAATAAATGCCACCATATTATAAATGCTGAGGGATTGCTGGAGTGTTCGGAGGTGCCTGGATCTAGGGGGGTTTATATTTACTATGTAGTGTGCTTCTTTTCCACAGTACGCCAGATCCCATGATCCTCAAACTCAGCACGAATTTTCAATGAAAATGTAGTCATTCATGAAAGCTCGCTTACATTTTTGTTATTTTTATTGGAATATTTTAACCTGTAATGAAAACTTTCTGAAGAGTCACAAAAGAGCTATCCTATCCAGCTGCCTCAGTGTTTATTCACCCGGTATCATCTGCATTTCCTGTGTAACATACCTCCTCCTCCCAATGGATCATCATCTTTTTCTTCTGTCCACTACGCTCTAAAGGGCTGACCTAACCACTTAAAAAACAAAGACAACAAAGAGTCTCTGACTCTCCAGGCCATCTGAATACTTTTTTGTTGCCACCTCCGAAGGCAAAAGGAAAACTTCTCCACTCAGCAAAGTCAGCAGAAACCAAGCACTGTACTTCTAGCCCTCCGGTTTGCTGATTTTAAAACGGAACATATTCTCTGACTTAACCACCACCTATCCGGCCTCTATGGGGCCTCCCCCTGACTTCCTGTGTGCTGGGTGGTGAGGTGTCCATTAATTCCTTCATTTGGCCAGATGGATATTTCATTTCATAATGTACACTAGACATACCATTTTTTTCAAAGTTGGGCCAAAATACTAGACCTGGAATTACTCAGATGAGCACTTGTGGCCTGCTGCTTACTCAAGTGTCACACGTGGGGAAGATTACAACCAATGCTTGGAATATTATTATTTCATTCTTTAAACCAGAAGCGTTGTCAGGACTAACGCTTGTACCCCAATCATGCAGAAAGCTAACATGAAGAAAAAAACACAACTCAACCAGTTTCCATTGTCACAACTGAAAGGCTGTCCCTCCTAGTGGGAAGCAGCGTGGCTCAGTGGAAAAGAGCCTGGGCTTCGGAGTCAGAGGTCATGAGTTCGACTCCCAGCTCTGCCACTTGTCAGCTGTGTGACTGTGGGCGAGTCACTTAACTTCTCTGTGCCTCAGTTACCTCATCTGTAAAATGGGGATTAACCATGAGCCTCACATGGGACAACCTGATTACCCTGTATCTCCCCCAGTGCTTAGAACAGTGCTCTGCACATAGTAAGTGCTTAACAAATACCAATATTATTATTAGTAGTAGTAGTGGCGTTAATCCAAACATTCGATTTCTTCCTCTTCAACATTTTATGGCAGGCTGGGTATCATGATTTTAGCTTCAGTTCAACTTTAACTCTCTTGAGGAAGGGTGCCAATCTAGCTACACAGAATCAGGTACCATTATTGCCACTCCTGGGGTATTTTGGGTTTTTCTCCTCTTCCATTAGCACTCCATACAATAGGATGAGAACAAACACTTCAGCTAAGACAAGGGTTGGGAGGCAGTATTTTAAAAACCTAACCCCATCACTATTAAACGTCCGCTCAAGGTCCCCCAACTCCGACCTCTAGGATCGAGGGCTGACCGTCTAGGAAATGGAAGCGACAGTCCTGGAATCTAGGTCTTTAGTAGGGAAAACTCACTCGATTGAAGAGGGGTTGGCTGTGCCCCAAAGAAGAATCCACCACACTTTCAGCTTGCCGGTTCCTTCCGCAAGCAACCTGGTCTGGTGTGATTTTTGTCCAACCCACTGGGGAGCAGAATAATGGCCCTCCAGGAAAATAATCCAAACTACAACCTCATGATGGACTGGAAACTCTCGGCCAAGATTCGGGAAAGAGAACTGAGTCATTACTGACCACTGTTTGAAACCACAGTCCGAGGTAGAGCAGTGACCAAAACGGTCACCGAATTCTGGGTATCATCAGAGAAGGCACAGTTTTGCCACTACATTAAAGCACGGGACACCTGTGCCTGTCATGCTGGGTGCTGTTCAAGCTACCACGCTAGAGGAAAAGTATGAAAGAGCTGGAGACGATACAGGGAATTTGCTACCACGAGAAGTTCTGCAAGCCAAAATGATTAAATCCTTGGGAGATCTGTGCCTAACGAATTACTGTAAGAAAAACTGAAGATGTATTGAGAGGAAATATTAGGTGGGCTGCAGAGTACATCCACGAATGACAGGATTGATACCTGCACGCAGTAAGCGCTCAATAAATACGACTGAATGAATCGAATGAATATCAAGAAGGGCAATTAATCAAATGTATCTATTGAGCGATTAATCAACCATCGATGGTATTTAGTGAGTCCTTACTATGTGCACAGCACTGTTTTCAAGCACTTGGGAGAGTACGATACAAGAGAATTAGCAGACAAGTTCCCTGTTCACAAAGAGCTTACAGTCTAGAAGGGGAGACAAGTAATATGAGTAAATAAGTACTAATAAAGTACTTATATTAGCAATATAATTTAAAGATACATATATAAGGGCTGTGGGGTTGGGGAGAACATCAAATGTCCAAAGGTCACAGCTCCAAGTGCATAGATGATGCAGAAGGGAGCGAGCTGGGGGGAAAAGGGCTTAATCTGGAAAGGCTACATCAAGAAAACGAGACCTTAATTGTACTATGAAGGTGGGGAGAGTGATGGTCTGGCAAATATGGAGGAGGAGGGGTTCCAGGTTAGGAGGAGGATGTGGGAAAGGGATCGGTGGATAGACGGGAATGGGGTGCAGTGAGTAAGCTGGCGTCAGATGAGTGGAGTGTGCGGGCTGGGCTGAAGTTGGAGATGAGGGAGGTGAGGTAGGATGGGCCAAGCTGACTGAGTGCTTTCAAGCCAATGGAAAGGAGTTTCCGTTTGATGCGGCAGTGGAGAGGCAGCCGCCGGAGGTTCTACATACACAGAAGCCTGCTTGAGGCAATAGGCAAAGTTAAATTCAGAAGGGATGGGTCTCTGCATTTCAGTTTTTAGGATCAAGGGCAGTGAAGACGTAAAAAAAGAAAAATGCTTACTTGCCTTGACATTTCAGATTTCTGTTCTCTCCCAAACGATTTCAGGGGAAACGTTTGTAAAAAGGGGGAAGAGAGAGAGGGGGACAAGGTAAAATATTAAAGTCGGAAAGTTGGGGGCATTATAAAGGGGAAATGACAAAAAGGATGCAATGGAGAAGGGAAAAGGAAAAGATGAAGCAGAAATACTGTCCTCTCCACCTGCACACCTTGGTCGAGTGCTCACTACACTCCTCTGCCCATAGTAAGTGTATTAAGAGTAAATATTTGAATATTTCTAGAAGGTCCACTGTTGAAAGGTAAAAAAACTGAAAACTACTTCAAGCCAAGATGGTCATCATTCACGAATGTCTTAAAATTCCCTTTAGAGGCAAAGGCAGGTAGAAAGCTCAGACTTCTCTGAGTAATCTTAGTAGCGTTAGTTCTCGGCAAGCTCATCGACTATGTAGCAAATAACGTATTTGTCAGGAAACCAAAGACATGAATAGTAATCTTCCCAGATTAAACTTCCACCCAGCATACTTGCCGTGCAACATTTATTATACAAAGAAATCCACTGGACAGCAACCATATCAGCTCCAACAAAAAGGAGAAAGATAAACACTTCCAAACACTTAAAAGTGCTTTCCGAAAAAAGGAGCTATAAACCTAACACCAATGAAGGAGAAATGCAATCTATACTCAGCAGACCTAGACAGGAACTGCTTCAGTACAATCTTTTCCCCTCTCCCACCATAAAAGTTACCCACCCCTGGATGTGATGTTCAAATCTACATCCTAGGAATTTCAGGAGATTAGAGACCACAAATACCAACAAAGACAGGAAACAAGGACTTTTTTCCTATTCTATTTGTCACTCTGTCATCATGTTAATTAATAAATTGGGTGAACATGGTTGAAAACCCAAGTATGCCCCAAATTGAGAAGTTACCAAAGAGTAAAAGTGGAGAGACAAACACACACATACAGGATAGATTAGACAAATTTCAAATACAGAGGTACAAAAGGAGCAAATTGCACTAGTGCTCATTTTTCTATCCACTTACTACAATTCCAGGGAGAGATACTTGTGCGTATACAAAAAACAAAAGCCAGTTAAAATAAAAGTTAATGAAATAGGTGCAAAAGTGAATGAACTGCCACAATTAAGGGATTATTTTCATCTCACACTCATTTTAACTCTTCCTTAAAGTGATGAAAAAAAATGTATCCCACAAATAATTCCACGGTGAGAATTAGGAGTCGAATAAAAATAAACTGAAAATGCAAAAGCAATGAAAATGGTATAAGTCAAAACTAATAAAATCGTTATAAATTTTAGTCAAGGATATCAATTGTTTGTTCAAATACATTTCTATAAAAATTCAAAATTAACCATAGGTTTATCCTTCCCTCCACCTCTTTCCTCAATGATATATGGTCAGAAATGACAATCTTCACGTAGATTACATTCTCCTTCAATGCTGTATTCTCAAATTTAGAATTCAAAGCCATTCAACACATCGGGCAGATAAGCTGGTGGGTAATAACAGTTTTGCAAATGAAAATAGATTCCAGGAGACTAATCTGTTGCATGACCTTGGGAAAATAAGTATCAGAATCATTATCACTAAAGTCCTTGTGACTGCAAATAATTTGCACTTAGAAAGTAAAGCTCTCACTCAACAATTGTATACAAACTTGGTCCAGGCAACGGGAGGGCAGTGATTTATCTCTGTTTTTATGTGTCCTTCCACTGGCCCAATCCCAATAAAAGAGCTTCTGGGGAATCATGCCACACCTGGTTCCCGACTGGCATAATGAGGTGTGGATTTTTAACTTTTTCCATCCGACTCTACACTATCATTTCTGTATCCTGCCTGCTCTGACCACGTAAACCCATGCGATGAAAACTAGTCTTATTTTATGGTATTTATTAAGCACTTACTAAGTGCCAGGCCCTGCACTAAGGTGCTGGGTACAAGCTAATCAGGTTGGACACAGTCCATATCCCACATGGGGCTCACAGTCTCAATCCCCGTATTACAGATGAGGTAATTGAGGCACAGAGAAGTGAAGCGATTGGTGCGAAGTCACACAGCAGACAGATGGAGGAGCCGGGACTAGAACCCAGGTCCTTCTGACTCCTAGGCCCGTGCTCTAACCACTTGGCCACTCTTGCTTCTCCTCCCCTCGGCTACGCTGCTTCTTAAAATATGATATCACTTGTAGCCCTTGGACTGGCCGGGTGTGGAGCTGGTATCAAAGCCCTGGGTGAGGCCGAACAGTTTGATTCATTCATTCAGTGGTATTTATTCAGTGCTTACTCTGTGCAGAGCACTACACTAAGCGCTTGGGAAAGTACAATACAGCAATAAAGGGTGACAATCCCTGCCAAAAATGAGCTTCACAGTACAGGGGGGAGGGAGGAGACAGACATCAATACAAATAGACATCAGTATAAATAAAATTACAGATATATACATAAGTGCTGTGGGACAGGGAGCGGGGAGGGTATTTGTTAAGTGCTTACTGTGTTCGAGCACTGTACTAAGCGCTGGGGTAGATACAAGCAAATAGGGTTGGACACATTCCCTGTCCCACGTGGGGCTCACAGTCTCAATCCCCATTTTACACATGAGGTCACTGAGGTACAGAGAAGTGAAGTAATAATAATAATAATAATGTTGGTATTTGTTAAGCGCTTACTATGTGCCGAGCACTGTTCTAAGCGCTGGGGTAGACACAGGGGAATCAGGTTGTCCCACGTGGGGCTCACAGTCTTAATCCCCATTTTACAGATGAGGGAGCTGAGGCACAGAGAAGTTAAGTGACTTGCCCAAAGTCACACAGCAGACAAGTGGCCGAGCCGGGATTCGAACCCATGAACTCTGACTCCAAAGCCCGTGCTCTTTCCACTGAGCCACGCTGCTTCTCTAAGTGACTTGCTCAAGGTCACACAACAGACAAGTGGCAGGGCCGGGATCAGGACCCATGACCTTCTGACTCCCAGGCCCGCGTTCGATCCGCTACGCCCTGCTGTTCATATGAAGGACAGTTCATGGAAATGGGATTTGGAGATGTCTTTCCTCATTCGAGTGGTAACCGAAGGACCGGAGGGATGGTTTCACAGCCAGGCAATCGCTGGGATCTGGCCTTCAAACCGGCCAAGAGGTGGAAGGAGTACTAATATTGATATATTGTAAACTCCTTGGGAGTAAAGATTGTGTCCCCCAGCTCTACTGACTCCCAAATGCTTAGTATAATCAATCAACGGTATTTACTGCGTGCTTACTCTGTACAGAGTACTGTACTAAGGTGCTTGGGAGAGTACAATACAATAGAGTTGGTAAACACATTCCCTACCCTCAAAGATTTTACAATCTCCTCAGGGAGGCGCCTTAAAAAAAGATTAGTTCAGCGCTCTGCACACATTAAGCACTCAATAAATACCACTGATTAATAGATAGTGATAGCACTCATATAAGAGCTGAGAAAGAATATACAGATGCGAATTACACATGGTTTCTGACCCTTAGGAGGCTAACAACGTAAAAAGAAAAAAAAAGAAGACAGGAAAGAAAGAGGGGACTGCAGCAGATACGAGATGAAAAAACCCCCACATACCATTAAGGCAGGTAAAGACAAAACATAAAGACACGTAGTGTGCCGTGGCTAGAGGAGGATAATTTTAGGCTTCCCACAGCTCAGAGTCCATCACAGTGACAGCTACAGCAGCAACCATCACAGTCTTTTTTTTTTTTTTTTAAAAAAAAAGGTATATATTAAGCATTATTACGTGCCAGGCACCGTACTAAACACTGAGGTAGACTTCGGGATGGCATGATACAGTTGCTTATCTCCATCCCTGGGGTAGTACGACGCAGACCAGGAGAGAGGTTCCTTGTGAACTGTAAGCTCCTTATGGGAAGGAAACGTATTCGCTAATTCTGTTGTATTGTCACAATAACGATGGCATTTAAGTGCTTACTATGTGCCAAGCACTGTTCCACTCTCCTAAGCACTTAGTACATTGCTCTGCATACAGTAAGCACTCAGTAAACACCACTGATTGACTGTAGGTGGGGAGAAGGGCTGGCACGGGATCCCAGGGAAGCAATACGGGGGTCAGGTGGAGACGGATGCCAAGGATGGTGGATGTTGTGATAGGAAGGCAGCAGTGCCGGTGACGCTGTTCATTCATTCAATAGTACTTATTGAGCGCTGACTATGTGCAGAGCACTGTACTAAGCGCTTGGAATGAACAATTCAACAGCAGATAGAGACGATCCCTGCCCCATGACGGGCTCTGTTCACCTGTCGAGTGGAGAGAGGGGCTTGAGGAGCACTCTGTAGAGGCCTGCAGGGCACAAGACGTGCCGGCAGCAGGGAGTCGCGGTGGGAAAGGCCCAGGCCATACTCTGTGGCGGCTTAAAACTTCCCG
The DNA here is from genome assembly GCF_004115215.2 of Ornithorhynchus anatinus. Lineage (NCBI taxonomy): Eukaryota > Metazoa > Chordata > Mammalia > Monotremata > Ornithorhynchidae > Ornithorhynchus > Ornithorhynchus anatinus. The sequence continues at coordinate 54,790,931 of NC_041735.1, read as the reverse complement.
GCCCACGGTGCACACGACACAGAACGGGGATCCCGGTGCAGCAGGTTTCCGGGGATCTCGTCAGTCAATTGTATTTATTGAGCACTCGCTGTGTGCAGAGCACCGTACTAAACGCTTGGGAGAGTACAACCTAACAATAAACAAACACATTCCCTGCCCACGATGAGCTTACAGTCTGACGATGGGGACAGGCATTAATATAAATAAATCACCGATACGTACATAAGTGCTGTGGGGCTGACGGGGGTGGGGGGATGAATAAAGGGAGCAAGTCAGGGTGAGACTGGTGGGGAGAGAGAGGCCCAGGGAGAGCTCAGCAGCAGCCTCAACCTCTGGGTCCAGGACGCACGGGGATGCTGGAAGCCGCAATGTGGGATGGCGGGAGTTGGAGAGGCGGGGGGAGAAAGAAAGTGGGGGGAGGCGACAGCAAGTTCCCAGAGTATGCGTGTGTCCATTTGGACAAGAAAGAAAAATCTAGTGGGGCTAGATTTTAAATAACCACCCTGGCCTACATATACCTTCCGCTGATACTCCTGTCTAGCTGTTTATATTTTCTCACTTCTGTTCTTTGTGTGGTCTTGTCTTTTTACTTCCCTGGGTTTTAGAACCTCTTGCCCTTACTGAGACATCATCCATCCATCCATCCATCCATCATTGGTACTTATTGAGGTCTTACTGTGTGCAGAGTAATGGGAGAGAGGATGGTGGGTGTCTGCTGCTGCCTCCTTGCTGATCTCCCGGCCTCCTGTCTCTCCCTACTCCAGTCCATACTTCACTCTGCTGCCCAGACCATCTTTCTACAATAACATTCGGGATGTGTCACCCCGCTCCTCAAAAAACTCCAGTGTTTGCCCATCCTCCTAATCAAACAAAAACTCCTCGCCACTGGCTTTAAAGCACTCCACCACCTTGCCCCCTCCTACCTCATCGCTCTCCTACAACCCAGCCGCACAATTCACTCTTCTAATGCTATCCTTGTCCCTGTGCCTCGATCTCGCGTTCTCGCCACTGACCCCTAGTCCATGTCCCGCCTCCGACCTGGAAACGCCCACCCTCCTCAAATCTGACAATTACTCTCCCTGCTTCAAAACCTTATTGAAGGCACAGCTCCTCCAAGAGGCCTTCCCTAAGCCCTCGTTTTCTGTCACTCATTCATTCAATCGAATTTATCGAGCACTTACTGTGTGCAGAGCACTGTACTAAGCGCTTGGAAAGTACAATAGAGCAATAAAAAGAGACAATCCCTGCCTACAATGGGCTTACGGTCTGGGGCGGGAGGCATCAAAACAAATAAACAAGCATCAATATAAATATTATTATAGATATATACATATATACATAAGTGCCGTGGGGCGGGGCGGGGGAAGAGCAAAGGGAGCGAGTCGAGGTGACGCAGAAGGGAGGGGGAGCTGAGGAAAAGGGGCCTTAGTCTGGGAGGGCCTACTGGAGGAGGTGTGCCTTCAGTAAAGCTTTGAAGGAGGGAAGGATGATTGGTGGATTTGAGGAGGGAGGGCATTCCAGGCCAGGGGTAGGACACGGACCAGGGGTCGGCAGGGAGACAGGCGAGATGGAGGCACAGTGAGAAGGCACAAGAGGAGCGGAGTGTGTGGGCAGGGATGTAGAAGGAGAGAAGGATGGTGAGGTGGGAGAGGAAGGTGATGGAGAGCTTTAAAGCCAAGAGAGAGGAGGTTTTTTTGATACAGAGGTTGATGGGCAACCACTGGAGATTTCTGTGGAGGGGGGTGACATGCCCTGAACGTTTCTGTAGAAAGATAAACCGGGCAGGGGAGTGAAATATGGACTGAAGTGGGGAGGGGCAGGAAGTTGGGAGGTCAGAAAGGAGGCTGATGTAGTAATCCAGTTGGGATAGGATAAGTGATTGTACTAACATGGCAGGAAAGGGTGGATCTTGGCGATGTTGTGAAAGTGGGACCGGCGGGATTTGGTGACGAATGGCTATGCGGGGTGAATGAGACAGCGAAGTTAAAGGTGACACCAAGGCTGCGGGCTTGTGAGACGGCAAGATGGTTTCCTCTTCTCCCACTCCCTTCTACATCGCCCTGACTTGCTCCCGTGGTTTTCCCCCCCTCCCAGCTCCACAACACCTATGTACATATCTGTAATTTATTCATTTGTATTGATGTCTCTCTCCCCGCCTCTGGACTGTAAGCTCACTGTGGGCAGGGAATGTGCCCGGTTATTGTTGTATTGTACTCTCCCAAGCGTTTAGTACAGTGCCGTGCACACAATAAGTGGTCGGTAAGTACGACTGAATGAATTAATGAGGTTTCAGGGATATTTCTCTTGTGAACACCCATTCTCTGCATCAGGCATATCAGAGAGTGCGCCCTTAAGCACTGAGGGGTCTGGGGGACAGGGTGTGGTTGGCCATCACTACTATAATAAAAGGACTTAGGTAATAATAATAATGTGGGTATTTGTTAAGTGCTTACTATGTCCCTGTTCTAAGCGCTGGGGGAGATAGAGGGTCATCAGGTTGTCCCACGTGAGGCTCACACTCTTCATCCCCATTTTACAGATGAGGTCACTGAGGCCCAGAGAAGCGAAGTGACTTGCCCGCAGTCACACAGCTGACAAGTGGCAGAGCCGGGATTCGAACCCATGACCTCTGACTCCCCAGCCCGGGCTCTTTCCACTGAGCCACGCTGCTTCTCTAAGGTACCAAGTCCTGCTGGTTACAACATATCTTTCCTTCTTAATCAATCCCTGTCTTCTGAGCAAATAGATGCATCCTGTATTTTCAAAGACAAAACGTGCAAAAGATTCTCTCTCAAAGATACCCACACTCATGGATGCGATCAGAGGACATCTTTCCTAGTGGGGGTTCAACAAAAAGCACTTTAACAAAATGAAAAATAAAAAGTATTATTTGTACCTTTCTCGATCAGGTGTTCTGGCATTGCTTGCAAAGCGCCTAAGTGCCGCTTCTGTTCTCTGATGAAAGAAAATCTTCGTTTAAAAGATTTCCCTTTCCCAAGGTTTTGCCACTTAATTGCTATAAATGTGCAACGACTTCTTCCATTACAGTTTTCCCTCTTTTCTCCTACTCAAGAATACCCACACACATACCAACCACCCCACAAGACAGCTTTTACAGTCACAATCCCTATTCTTCCCATCAAGAAGGAATGTAGTCAATTGCCGGCACTGTATTACATTGTAAAAACAAAAATATAGAAACACTCAGTTCTAGCAAATGTACAGCCTTTTTTACTTTTAAAACTGAATAATGCTGAAACTCTTCACTGTGAGTCTTCTCCTTAGTTTGGGAGTTCTTTGGTGACAGTGATTGGGTTTCATTAATCTTCTCAATTTTATCTGCACAAGGTAGGTACTCAATAAAGGTACTCAATAAATAATTTTTGAAGAAGTTAATAATGGTTAAAAGGTGGTGCTGACATCATTTAAGACAGCGCAGCTGAATTTGACCTCCATCCTACTGTGGTTTCATGACACACTGGAGTTCCTTTCTAAATTTAATATATGAACAGGGGGGAAAAAAAGAGCCTGGAGAAAGGGGAAAAGATCAAATTTGGCTAAATCCCAGTGTCATCACCATCCTGACAGGCAATTTTCTAATTAGCTGTAAATTACATTTCTTGGAAATTCTCTCACCAGAACCGCATCAGGTGTTCAAAAGAGAAGTGAAAGAGAAGTTCAAAAGAAAAGAGAAGTGATCTGAAAGACACTGTATTCCTTACTTCACTCCACTTTCATTTTCTCACATACAACACTCATCAAATTGTATGCTGCTAAGAATTTCTACCACTGCAACTTTGTGGGGGAGGTAATTAAAACGGGATATACCTCCTGGAAAACCTAATAGGATAGTGAAAGCAATTACATTAAAATGGACTGTTTCAAGAAAGGAAGAACATAAAAGAATTTACCCCATGTTGAAAATACCTTACTTCCGAAAATAAAGTTCTGTACACTTTAGTTAACTACTCTTTAGCCTGTTTATATGCTCTTAGAAATGAACAATAACATACTGTGGAAAATATGGAAATTCAATTATCGACTATCCCCCTCCCATCCTCAAAGTCAAGTTTCTATTGTTAATGATTTTCAGAATAAGAGAAACATGAAAGTGGGTGATCTGTTTTTGAGGGGTTTTCTTTTTATGACACTATCATTTACACACTCAATTCTAGTGATACACCTTTTGAAAATACAAAAACACTAACGTAAAATGTTGGACAAGCCAGGTTTTTGGCAGACCCAGGGTGAAACTAACTCTTGCATTTAAACCAAGTTTTTTTTTCTTTAATTAAATACAACTTTTGCAATCCCACTGAAGAAAAAAAACACCTATGTGATAACCTGAATTGTTTTACTTTGAATTGCCTATGAACGCATTACAAACCATACCTAAGAGCTTAAGCCTGAATATCACATTAATTTTGATGCTTTGCGCATTTCCGAACATTTGAAAAATTGCTAATTTATACGATCAAATAACTTTACTTCCAATATCAGCAGGAACAATTCACTGGCTAGCCACTACTATAATTTAAATAATACAACAATTCAGCAAAACAGGGCAAGCAATATCGCGCTTTACAATTTTACTGCTAAGATGTATTGATGGGCAGAAATCTGAGGTTGAATTCCGTAAATTTTTCATGGAGCGCACTATTATTCAATAACGCACGCTCCGAAGCACTTCACTGGTGTTGGTATTTTACAGTGGACTTCTGGGGAGAGTTGTTACAAATGTTTGACAGGTATTGTTGAATTACTTGAGGAATGTTGGTTAGAGAAACAGGATCCTGCAGAATATGAGTAAACACATGGGAAAAAATGCCTGCTTACCCAACTATCCCAGGCTTTAAGACTCTTAAATATTTCAGGCTTTCAACTAAAAGTGCACAGAACATTTCATGGGGTGTCGTTGGATGGTTTTGTTCTTACCAATGCTTAGCCCTCAAATCTGCTTCCAAATATTTTCTCACTCCTGGATTCTCTTAGTTTAACTACATCTACTGCCCATACCCCTTTTGGTTTATAAAACCTTAAAATTGTTTCAGATATTGCTATATCACCGCGGGGGTGGGGGATGGCACGTACTCATCGAAAGTAAATTTAACAACATATATGCTTGGTGTGGGGGTGTGTTTCAATTACCAATCAAATCTCTGAACTGTGAGGTACCAAGAAACCCAAGACCAAGAAGGTATCTTCAAATTAGAGAGTACAGGGGAGAAAGTGACAATTTGCTTTAATATGTAATTCAGAAAACCATTATTCTAACTCCAGACTCAGAAAAAAAAGAGCAATCAAATTCCCGAGGACAGCATTTGGTCATATCCTTCTCCCGACATGTACACAGCTGACATATGTAAGCAAACTAAACTCACGTAAGGTCTATACATCCTTAGTTGTACTTTAATGTTTTTGTTTTCTTCATGCCATCTTTCTTTTCTTTCCCCTCAAATCATCTTCTACTACTTTTATTAATATGATTTTTCCAAGCGAGAAGGGAAAAAAGGGCAATTATCACACAAAAACTAGAACCAACTATGGCAGCTTTAGGGGCCTTTCCTGCTTTCGGTGCCCTTCCTTTCATTCTCTCTGAAGCATTTGTTAGCATTTGGGGGACACTATAAAATCCTGAGGGCCACAGGTTATGACCAACATAGATTTTCCTCTTCCTGTTAGCCATTTTCCCGGAAAACACACGTAATTTCCAGTAATAGTTTTTACAATCGAACTAAGAACTAAACAAACCGAAACACATGAAAACGGAGGCTTCTTGAACATTTTATCACAGGGTAGATACAGTATTATACCTTCAAAAGCTGATGCTATTCTCAATAGAGCTAAAATGACCTCCTCTGAATATTTAGCCATTCTCTCAATATCCGTGCATTAAAAAGCCATGAACTCAACTTCTGCAAGAATTCCATTTGATACATTTCATACCACCGCTTAGGCTTTTTTTTTTTTTAATTTATTCACCTTTATCCCCTCTCTTTCATCTTGGAACTGTTTTTCACAGACAAATTTCACTTGAGTGAGCTCTGCTTTTAGAACTACAGCTTTGTTTACACAGAGTTTAAATCAATATGCTTCCACTACCAGTTTGTTCCCTTTAGATGCAGATATCCCTGGAAACAGAGGGACTGCTTCTTGATAGTCTCACTTTTAGAATTTATGTTTTCTTTATTATCTTGGCAGCTTTATTTTCCTTCCCGATTAACTTAAAAGGTAAAGATCTAACTACTCTTACTAGTTTTATTATCTTTGCCATATTACATATACATTGCAACCAGAATTTATTACTGCTAATGGAATGATGATAGTACCAAGCTAAATAGAACAGAATGATAAAATTTCATATTTTTTCTTTACTGCTCATGTACATCAGATTTTATACACACATATAGGTAAAAAGCCTGCCCTCTGGCCTGTAATGATCCAGTTGTAATTGATGTCCCAAAGGGCAGTGTAGTTTAGGGATTTCTAAGAAAATCCTATTTGATAAAATGCCAAATATCATATGACAAAATCTATGTACATTTGCATGTCACAGAGAAGAATATTTCTAAGGGACTTCTAAGTGCTCATCTAGAGAAAAGGGTCAAAAAGAAATATCTACCTTCTTTGAATCTCTTTAACCTAGAGATCAACTATCGTTGACTATCCAAAAGCCAATTTCTTATATTGTTGTCCTAATCAATGAACTGAAAGTATTTATTGAGTGTACGCTGTGTGCAGAGCACTGTACTAAGAGCTTGGAAGAGTACAATACCACAGAGTTGGGAGAAATGACCCCTGCCCTCAGGGAGTTTGCAATCAAATTGGGGAGACAGACATTAAAATAAACTACAGATAGGGGAAGTAGCAGAGTATAAGATATGGGCATTAGTGCTCTGGAGCCTGGGATAGGGCATCAAAGTGCTTAAGGAATAAACACCCAAGTGCATCGGAATCATGCTGATTAAATATTAGTGACCCCTTCTATGGACTCAATCATTTAAAAATGAAATATTCAAATCAGAACATATCTAGGAAGGCTTGACTTGATGGTCACTTTAATACTTCATATTTCATCCTCCAATTAATCTGACTTCATTTAAAACCACGTTTTCTACATGATGCAAAAACAGAGCTCTCTTGATTAAGTGTTTCTGAACTTAAAAATAATCTAGTCAAAAAGTTACAATACAGTTCAGGAAATGGGCAGACAAAACAGTCGAGTCCTATTTCTCTGACTTTTCCTTATATGATCCTTCAAATAGATAAACGTATTTTTTCCAGTTTTAAAAATCTGCTTTTTCCACCATTATTTTTTTCCTTACAAGTAAGAGTTAACAGATCGCTTTGGTTGAGGGATATGACTTTATAGCTCCTTTTGCCCAAACATCCTCATCTCTCATATCTAGGCAAAGGTTCCCATAGCAACACTTACTCTAACTGGTACTATTTACAACTAAACTAGAGGAGCCCCAAATCAAAACTACATTATTAGGCACTTTCTAAGCCGTTAAGGACTTTTTTTGAGGGGTAACTGCCTTTAATAAGACCAGTTCACTTTTCAAGTGTTGCAGAGGGAGAAGGGATGACGGGGATATCCAGCTATCTAATACTATAGCATTACCCCAAAAGTAGGAATATCGAGTGATTATATGCAATGTGAAATTAAAATGTGTATGGCATTTCTAATGAAAATCAAAATGCTGTAAATAAAAAAAAGAGACAGCACTATTCAGATAGTTTCCACTGATCCAGTCTACTGTATCAAATTTTTTTGGGGGGGGAGGGGGGAGAAAGGTGGGGAGGGGGTGTGTGTGTGTGTGTGTGTGTGTACACCCGTTTGTTTTTGAGAAATTCTAACGTTTCACAAAGAAGCTTTTCTACAAAAAGGGAATTTCAGAACACAGCACCATCTGTGAGGACAACCACGACAGCTTTTTGATGTTAAGTAGCAATATCAGTATACAGCAAAGCTAAGCAACAGACCGTACCTGGTTTAAAAGTTAAAATCTAGGGTCGAAAGTCTCCATTTCCTTATGCTCCCGTCAATTAATTAATACTACTCTTTTAAAGCAAAGCGCTGAAGTAGGTTTTGCCATAGCTCCTTTTTAACACTGAATGTAATATTTTAATTATGTTGTATCGTGGAAACTGAGAGAGCACTTTGTTCAAAATATAATGGAAAAATGGAGTGCGTGGACTTCAAAGTGGGAGGTCAGACATTTCCTTTGAAAACGTCTAGATTTTCTAAAACAAGCTAAACATATTACTCATTCTACATCTTAGAGAAGTAGCAGTGATACAAGATGAGATGAATTTCATACAATTTTTATAAATCCGAGCAAAACATTAAAACATTTCCCTGAATGGTGAATACATTAAAAAAATGGATAAGGTCAACAGAATCTAAGCTGAACCTTACTTATTTTGACAGCACATTCACTCTAAAGTCAGAAACCACATCACAGATCGTACAGAAAGTATCACTTACACCAGAATAACTGTACAGCATTAAATGAAACACTAATCATAAATCCCCTCCCCCTCCAAAAAGTCTAGAACATAATTTTTATATTAAAAAATTGATAATTGCCTTTTAAAACTTCCAAGAGTATAAAATTGACTTCTTTAATATATTATCACTCTCTCATAATGAGTTGAATTCGAGAGATCATAAAGACTCCCGCCCACATTCGGTACAGGAAACTCCATGGATTTACTTCCACAGAAAACAGCTTTTAAGACACGACCGTGAATCTGAACGTGGGACTCGTGAAATGACCAACTCACACCTCTCACGGGTTTGGCTGCATTTTAAAAATATACCGTTAGACCTGTCGATACCATTTTAAAGACGACTAAACACGCTAAGCCAAAATTTTATAAATAAGTTTTGCCCTACAGCATATCGAATACTAATCTACTAGAGAACGTTAATAATTTTTAAAACCCTTGGTTAATCTGACCAAAAAAGTAATGTCAAAGGTCCCAGAGTTGAAAGGAACTGAAATTTTAACATTAATCTGACCAAAAGAGGAATGTTAAAGCTCCCAGAGTTGAAAGTAAAAAATTGTTACCTTAATGACTTTTCTTGCTTTTTAAAAAAAGGCAATATTAAATATTTTTTAAAAGCCTGAAGATATTACATGCCAATTTAACCTTATTTGATACTGCTATTTTATATGGGAATATATTCAAACGAAATTGAGAAGTTAAGATTTTTCGTAATTACATCTGTTATATCTTTTCCAAACTCCTTGCGTGTTTGGTTACAATGCCACCTGGTGGCACAGATAACCAACAAACTGAACCAAAATATACAAATATAAAATGCTCCATAAAATGCCCATCGTTTAGCTCCTCACAATCCCACCGCCCAAAACACAGAACTTATTCGTTTAGCTTTAACATCAAATAATGCTTTTTGAAAATACCTCCACCTCTTTACTTGCAAAGCAACGTTGAGTTGGTAGGAATCTCCCAAATCCGTTCAGAAGGTACTTTAAAAGCAAGGAAAATGAATTCATTAAGTGAGAAACAGATTTCAGTCGCCTTACAATATGAAACCCAAAAAGTGCGCAAAAATTTTGGGTTCAAAGAGGATGAAATCCTCCCAACACCCCTCCCCCCTCAAAAAAAAAATGGGGAGGGGAATCATTTGCTTTGTAAAATTACACTGTATAATTAATTCCATGGTAAGAATGTTTTTACGGTGTGTTTTGGTGACCTTTTATTACCATCAAGTTCACAATGCTGGTGGGCTGCCTTTTAATCCCTCCGCAGACAAAGGCCCTAAATAAACACAGATCCCTTCCTGGGAAAAAGTCCACTCTGGTTAAATGGTAAGGAAATGAGTAAATCATTAGTAATCTTTAAAGCCAAAGCTATAAACTCAAGTTACCTTAAGTTAAAATGAAAGTGTCCTGCAAGAGTTTCAAAGTTCTGTCACAGATAGAAATCTCCAGCTCTTGACTCCAGACTAGGCGCCAGCTGATAAACAAACAATTTAAGTCAAGAGCTGGAGAATTCCCAGCTTTTTCATTTAATGACTTTGGCCAAGAGTATTTATTACCTCCAGTTTTATTCTCACTTAGCTCTAAGAGGAAATTTAAACTCATCATTATCTTAAAGCCCCAGATGGAGAGCAGTCAACTCACCTGATAGAGCTCCCAATATTCTGCACCAGTTTGCGTCCCCACTAGGAGTGATGTAATAGCATAAACTAATTAACCATCGTTTCAGGTTGACTTTTTAACAACTAAATAAATTTGGTTCAGTATGGTTTATATTCCCAGTTGGGGCCGTAACAATTCCAAAAAATTTCAACTTTACGGTTTCCAGGCCACCCTACCGGTTAAAATGGAAAGGGACGATCAATGGTACCACAAACAAAAATTCCTTGGTGTTGCTCAAGAATGCTCAAGTGGGAAGTTCTACACCACAAACCTGATTTTCCTCCCCGCCCACCTTTCGACTCCTGGTCACCTGCAGATATAGGCATGGACAAATGATTTTCTAGAATCCAGAAATAAGGTGGGCAAATACATCTATTGACAATAATAATAATATTGGTATTTGTTAAGCGCTTACTATGTGCAGAGCACTGTTCTAAGCGCTGGAGTGGATACGGGGTAATCCGGTTGTCCCACGTGAGGCTCACAGTCTTAATCCCCATTTTACAGATGAGGCCACTGAGGCACAGAGAAGTGAAGTGACTTGCCAACAGTCACACAGCTGACAAGTGGTATTCCCAACGGGCAGTACTGGAATCAAGGAAACCAAAGTCATACATGGATATTTAGGTCAGGGTTTTACCCCACATATACAGGAACCACAGGAAATGGAGATTGCCCGAGAGCAGACCCATAATGGGAGGAAGTTTGACGTTCCAAGTCAAGAACATCTCTCGAACATTTCCGAAAAAACTCAGCATTTCAGGATTCGGCTTTAATCTTTCTCGCATTAACAGTCGCTGTAATTCATTCCCTCTTACCACTCACAGATTTCGGCCAAGTGAGACGGCCACCACAAAAGACTCGGGAGCCCCAAAATCTCAAGACCGTTGGCCTGGCCTGCCATCCACAGTCTCTGGAGATTCTAGGCAAGGTGAGAGAACCACACAGAATTTAAGCACTAATATCAATTAAACACCACAAAACCAAAAATTAACATGTTTTCCCAATTCTTTTATGGAGAAATGGTCTTATTATGAATGATTTCAAGCATCAGGTATTTTATTGATAATAATAATAATAATGATTAAGCGCTTACTATGTGCCAGGCACTGTATTAAGGCACTGGGGTGGACACAAGCAAATCGGGTTGGACACGGTCCCTGTCCCACATGGGGCTCACAGTCACAATCCCTATTTCACAAATGAATCAACTGAGTCATAGAGAAGTGAAGTGACTTGCCCAAAGTCACAAAACAGACCAGTGGCAGAGCCGGGATTAGAACCCATGGCCTTCTGACTCCCAGGCCCGTGCTCTATCTGCAACATCATGCTGCTTCTAAATATGTAACATGGTGACATCCCCTTCAAAAAAATTCTTCCAGACATGCAGATTTACATTTCAATCAATGACAGGTTGAAAATACTTCTCATTTTTAAAACAAATCCAATTATTTAGCTCTGACACATTACCCTGAATGAGGTAATTTAATCATTTGATTTTTAGAAGCATTTTCCCACATGCAGCAAAAGTCAAAAGATTTCAGCCCAAAATAATTTTTCCTCTATTTCTCAGGAAGAAAGTAATCCAATGGTTAAAGGTCCAATTATCTACGAAAACTCACAAAACTCTTATTTTCTTTTCCTTCATAATAGGGACTGTATGTGGAAATAGCTGCCCATTTGAAAATCAGATAATTCCCTAATATAAAAGTGAGGACAAACGAAACGCAATTTACGATAAAAGGAGGACTTTACGCATAGCTTCTTAAACTATTTATTCAATGAAAAGGTCCCCAGCGCTAATCGCAACCACTTAGCGGAAAGTGAAATAAACTATTATTATATCCTACTATGACAACTGTTATGAATCGTCATAAAAACTACAGAATGACTCAGCTGTTCTAAATCTTTAATCCTCTTAACGCTGTTCTAAAAGGAAAAGAATCCATAACCATGAGACAAATGCCATAATTCTAATACTTAAGGCGGTTTCCACTTAAAAGGCACTAGACTGTCAACAGAAAATGTGAGCCGAACACAAAACTTTCCCTTCGGGTCAGGTTAAGGTCATTTCAAGGCAGAGGAGCAGCTCATAATGCGCTCGTCCGCCGAGTTATCTAACTTGGCAGGGAACAGAGGACTGCAATTAAATTTGGATGCAGTTTAATTTTCTGCAAGTTAAGTGATCCAAAGTAAACGAGGAATGAAGGAAAATCTAAAGCACTTCCATGCGGCGGGGTTTCCAAGTGGACCTCATTTGATTTGGATGAAAAATATTCAGAGGAGCAACAAGAAAATGTGTGGATAGCATCTTGACACAAGCTGTAAGTTTCTTAAGCGCCTTTCAAATCCAAGGAGATTGGATAAGAGCAAACTAATTGCAGACAGCCTCGGGCACGTCAGCCGTTTGCAAGATCATTTCATAGCTTCAGAAACTGACATCAGCAAGAAGACAAAAATCAAACCAAAAAAAATTTGATGAGCATCCCCCGACTTCCTGCTTGCTCACCCCTATTCCCCCCCATCCCCATTCCTTCTGGCAGAGAGACTTGCGATGGCTGTGAGGAAGAGGAGGGGAGGACTGTATAGGCCTAGCCTGAGAAGCAGAAGGGAAGTAGCTTTAGAGCTCCTAGGCATAGGAAAGCAGCCTACGCTTTTTCCCGGGCTTGGGAGTCCGAGGTCATGGGTTCGAATTCCGGCTCTGCCACCTGTCAGCTGTGTGACTGTGGGCAAGTCACTTCACTTCTCTGTGCCTCAGTTCCCTCATCTGTAAAATGGGGATTCACTGTGAGCCTCACATGGGACAACCTGATGACTCTGTATCTACCCCAGCGATTAGAACAGTGCTCTGCATATAGTAAGCGCTTAACAAATACCAACATTATTATAGTTAAGTGTTTACTACATTTCAAGTACTGTTCTAAGCACTGGAGTAGATACAAGTTGATCCAGCTGGATACAGTCCCTGTCCCGCATGGGGCTCAGAGATTAGGGAGGAGAAAGAACGGATACCGAACCCCCCCATTTTGCAGTAGAGGAAACTGAGGCATAGGGAAGTTGAGTGACTTGCCCATGGTCACACAGCAGGCAAGTGGAGGAGCTGGGATTAGAACCCAGGTCCTCGGGCTCCCAGGCCCATATTTTATCCACTAAGCCATGCTGCTTCCCATACTTGTGCACGTCTATAAATCCCACCATTGCTGCTCACATCTGGGCAGGGGGATGGAAAGGAGAGCCCCTTGTGATCATCTAACGGGTCTACCGAGTCCGTTATATTGTATTCTCCTGAGCACTTATCACAGTGCTCTGCACACAATAAGAGAAGCAGCGTGGCTCAGTGGAAAGAGCCCGGGCTTGGGAGTCAGAGATCATGGGTTCGAATCCCAGCTCTGCCACTTGTCAGCTGTGAGACTGTGGGCAAGTCACTTCACTTCTCTGGGCCTCAGGTCCCTCATCTGCAAAATAGGGATTAAGACTGTGAGCCTCACGGGGGACAACCTGATTACCCTGTAAATACCCCAGCGCTTAGAACAGTGCTCTGCACATAGTAAGCGCTTAACAAATACCAACATTATTATTATACGTGCTCAATAAATATGATTGATAGGAGAGAGGCCTTTCAAATCAAGGTAGCAGCTGGCCAGGCAAGGTTTCTCAGATGAAGTTTGGACAGCAATCCAGTTTTAAATTCCTACTTCCATCTTCTCCCACAGCTTCTCAACCAGGTCGCCTCTGCTTTGCTGGAATTAAAGATCACGGAAACTCACCGACTGCCGCGGATAGACAGGTCCGCAGCCAACTTCACCCTGGGAAATGAGAGACACCTTTGCTCCACTTAGACTTACAGAAAGGGCGCCACCAGGAACACGCAGTATGTGTAGCCTTTCTACAGTTGCCTTTTGGGCAAGTCACTTAACTTCTCTGGGCCTCAGTTACCTCATCTGTAAAATGGGGATGAAGACTGTGAGCCCCATGAGGGCCAACGTGATCACCTTGTATCCCCCCCAGCGCTTAGAACAGTGCTTTGCACACAGTAAGCACTTAACACCAACATTATTATTATTATTCCCTTGAGCAATATGTAGGACGGTTCATAGCATTTCAGGAGTCTAGTGTAAGATGATGCACTGAAGGGAATAAGCTGTGAGGAGGTCCCCATCACCATTCAAAATCATTCCTCAACTGCACGTTCATTCATTCAGTCGTACTTACTGAATGCTTACTGTACGCAGAGCACCGTACTAGGCGTTCGGGAGAGTACAATTCAACAATAAACTATTTCCCTGCCCACGACCCGCTTAAAGTCTACAGAACTAGCTTACGGTCTTCTGTTCCTTCACAAGATGGGGAAATCCAAAGACAAGGGTTAAAAGGACCCAGCAATTTCTGCATGGACTCAAGTCGGCCAATGGCTCTGTCGGGAGGAGATCAGGCCGTATCAAACAGATCCTCCTCACCACTGGCCTTAGAGCACTCCATCACTCTGCCCCCTCCTACCTCACCTCGCTTCTCTCCTACAACCCAGGCCACACACTTGGCTCCTCCAGTGCTAACCTTCTCACTGGGCCCTCATCTCGCCAGTCTTGCCGCCGACCGCTGGCACACGTCTTGCCTCTGGCCTGGAATGCTCTCCCTCCTCAAATCTGCCAATTATTCTCCCCTCTTCAAAGGCTGATTGAAGGCACATCTCTTCAAGAGGCCTTCTCAGACTAAGCCCCACTTTTCCTCATCTCCCGCTCCCTTCTGCGTCGCCCTGACCTGCTCCCTTTGCTCTTCCCCCGACCAGCCCCACAGCGCCTATGTATACATCTGTAATTTTATTTATTTGGATTGATGTCTGTCTCCCCACCTCTAGATGGTGAGCTCATTATGGGCAGAGAATGTCACTGTTTACTGTTGTATCATACTTTCCCAAGCGCTCAGTATAGTGCTCTTCACACAGTAAGTGCTTAATATGACAATGAATGAAAGGCATGAAGTACATTCATTTGCATTTCTCAAAAAAAAATATATATATAGCTCAATTAGGATTTTACTAGTAAGGCAAATTCATTCATTTACTGAGTATTTACTGAGTCCTTACTGTGCGCAGAGCACTGTACTACGCCCCTGGGAGAGTACACGGAACGAGCTCACAGTCTAGAGCGGGGGAGCCAAGTGATGAGATCGAGGCACGGTGAGAAGGTTAGCACTAGAGGAGTGAAGTACGCAGGCTGGGGTGGGCAAGGAGAGAAGCGTGGTGAGGCAGGAGGGGACGAGCTGACAGAGTGCTCTAAAGCCAGTGGTGAGGAGTTTTTGTCTGATGCAGAGGTGGACCACTGGAGATTTCTGAGGAGTGGGGTTTCATGTCCTAAATGTTTTTGTACAAAAATGGAGCTGTCGAGTCAAGGGAGGGTTGTTTTTTTTTAGGATAGGGGAAACATGGGCATATTTGAAAGCAGTGGGGAAGCAGCCACTGAAGAACGGTTGAAGACAGAGGGTAGGGAGGGAAGAAAGAAGGGGGGGGGGGGCGAGTGTTTTGATAAGGTGTGAAGGAAAGGGGTCGGAGGTGCAGGTGGAGGGGGTGGCTTTTGGGAGAAGACAGGAGATAATAATAATAATAATAATGTTGGTATTTGTTAAGTGCTTAATATGTGCAGGGCACTGTTCTACCAGTGGGGTAGACACAGGGTAATCAGGTTGTCCCACATGAGGCTCATAGTTAATCCCCATTTTACAGATGAGGCAACTGAGGCACAGAGAAGTTAAGTGACTTGCCCACAGTCACACAGCTGACAAGTGGCAGAGCCGGGATCTCTAGATCTCCTCTAGAGATACTACTGGGAAGGATGGGGGAGTTGAAGAGGGGGCTGGAAGGGAGAGGGACCGAGGAGGGGCGGGAGTGATTTTAGGGAGCACACACCTGATGGTGTCAGTTTTCTTAATGAAAATTTTCTTCATTCATTCAATCATATTTATTGAGCCCTAACCATGTGCAGAGCACTGTCCTAACCACTTGGAAAGTAATAATAATAATATGGGTATTTGTTAAGCGCTTACTATGTGCAAAGCACTGTTCTAAGCGCTGGGGGGAGATACAAAGTGATCAGGTTGTCCCAGTGGGGCTCACAGTCTTAGTCCCCATTTTCCAGATGAGGTAACTGAGGCACAGAGAAGTGAAGTGACTTGCCCAAAGTCACACAGCTGACAAGTGGCGGAGCCGGGATTAGAACCCACGACCTCTGACTCCCAAGCCCGTGCTCTATCCACTGAGCCACGCTGCTTCTCGAAGCACCATAGGTGGTCAGGTCAACGGGGGCAAGGGATGGGGGAGGTGGGAAGACAAGGGGCCTGAGGAGGGAGTTATAGGAGACAACTCTGTGCCGCCTACAGTATTCAGGGAGAAAAGGGACAGACAAAAGGATGGAGGAAGGACCCCTTGGGTCAAAGCATTAAGAGTCTATAGGTATTGAAAGAGGTGTAATTAAAAAGAAGCCCTAGAACAAATAAAGAGAATACTATTAATTCTTCTGGAAAATGTGAATTTTCTTTCTTTTCTGAAACTTACCTGATTACTCTTAAATGCTTGGGGAAGACTTCACATTGGCTATAATTTAGAAGTATTTTTGTTAGTGCATCATAATTAATAGTAAAACATGGCAAATTTATGTTCTTCACACATTATAAAAGAACTATAGAAGAAACTGAGAGCTTTGAAGCCTGGAATTAATACATCTTAGAATCACCCCCATTTTTAGCTCTATATTTGGAAAAAGAATTCAAGTTATTGATTAGAGGAGCTTAATATGTTAATTGTGATCGTTATTTTTAGAATTGGGATTTTTGCTGAGATCTCAAAATGAATTACATCGACCACATATGATATTTTTACTTAAATTGCAAATCAGTTAGGAGTCATCTATTATGGAGATTAGAGTAGTCACAATGTAAAACAGGAAAACACGTCATTCTGCTTCACTACTTAAAAAATGAAGATTATAACTTTCCTTCATTTTTAAGTACCTTTAGGACACAAAAATGTTTATAGAACACCAAAGAGCATCAGACAACACCCCAAATAAATTTATTTTTCCTCACCCAAGCATAGCCAAACTGAAGTAGAAGAATTTGGTCTAAGAATTTGCTCTTCAACAGAAATAGCATGTTTCAGCCTGATGCCAAGTAAAACTGCCAAGTTGTAAGCCTCTCTAAGAAACATTCGAAATGGAAATACCAACAAACCCCTAACTAGAATGGTCTTGTTGGGTGCCAAAGAATAAATAATTTCAGATTTTGTGGTCCTTTAACCATAGATTAGATATGGTACTGGTGAAACAGTGGAGATCTGGTCCAGTAAATAGGAAAGCTAGGACTATACACTTGATTTTTAAAAATAATCACAGCATAGATTTGACGCTGGCTGAAAACCTAAGTCTTTTAAGAGGCTTTTGAAGAGAATTAAACAAGCACACCAGGTTGTGAATTTTTCATAGCTTGTTAAATAGTAACTGCTTAATAAGGCTTGCTGCCTTCTCTACTCAATATGTTAAGGAAAAAGTTACTAAAAATTATTCCAGCCAACTACAGTATAATTTGCCTTTCTTAAAGAGAAATACCATATATACGAGATCAATTATTCAATTTTGACATTTGCATTTACTGAATATAATACTGTACGGTGAATACACAGGCATACCATATTCAGGAGACAGAGAGAGACTTATGGTAGCCAGAGATGCCATTCGAGAACTGTTTGCTTCTGCCAAACTGTAAACTCTTTGAGGGCAGGGATGGTGTCTGTCTACTGTATTCTTCTAAATGCTAGTACAGTGCTCTACACATATTAAGGGTTTAATAAATACCAGTGACTGATTCATAACCAGGACTCATATTCACATTCTAACAATGAAATTAGTGAATATTTTCAATACAGTTCTGGCCCTTGGAAAGGTAAGTTTTACAGGACTTCATTAACTGCAAATACACATGGACCTTTATTCTGGAAATGTACCACATTCCTCCAAAATCAATGCCTCCTTGGACTTAACTCTTTGAAGTTCCTCATGAATCAGAATAAGAAGCAGTTTCTCCCTCCATTCACCTTACCCCACACCTCTAAATCTGAAAAGGGCAGAGGCTGTGTCTCTTCTGATCACCTTGCAGTTCATCTGAGCGCTCGGCCCATAACGAATGCTTAATAAACAACAAGACTAGGTCACCCTGACATCCCTCTCCAACCTCTACCATTTATAATTGAAATTCCATGCCCCTTTTTTATTTTCTCCATTTGCAGAAATCAGGTTAAATGGTTGGGAAGGCTCAATTTGAAAAGACATCAGGCACCTCTGCCCTCTCTCCCTGTTGCACTAGTTCTTGTATCAAAGAATATATATATATATGTAAATGCGTCTGTCCACTCGACTGTAAACTCACTGTGGGCAGGGAACGTCTTTTTGTTGTTGTATTGTACTCTACCAAGTGCTCAGTACAGTGCCTTGCACACAGTAAGAGCTCAATAAATATGACTGTATATGTGTATACACACATACGTATATATAAGTAGAGAGAAGCAGCGTGGCTTAGTGGAAAGAGCCCGGGCTTGGGAGTCAGAGGTCATGGGTTCTAATCCCAGCTCTGCCACTTGTCAGCTGTGTGACTTTGGGCAAGTCGCTTAACTTCTCTGTGCCTCAGTTACCTCATCTGGAAAATGGAGATGAAGACTGTGAGCTCCACCTGGGACAATCTGATTACCTTGTATCTACCCCAGCGCTTAGAACAGTACTTGGCACATAGTAAGCGCTTAACAAATACCAACATTACTATTGAGAATCAAAAAGAGCGACGGTTTTTCCTCTACCTTGAAAATCCCCTCTTTTGGGCCCATTCCTTTCCTATCAGCTACATCCCCGCTTTTGGTTCAGAGGTAAAATGCACAGCTGTGGGACTCTGATCCCAGTTTTCCAAGTAGAGGAATGTTTGCTAGGGCCGTGCCATCACTGGTGATGGCTCTGACCAAACAATCACCTGGGGCATTTGCGAGGTGGACTGAGCCCGGGGGAATCCTGAAATTCAGAGATTAACGTAGGCCGCAAAGGCACCAGTTGCTAGCATCACAATCTCCTCCTGGGCTTCACAGCTGTGGCCCAGCACTGGCTCCACACTGTTAGGACTTTGATCAAAAAGGGCTCCTATGCATAAAAGGAAAAGTGCGGGCATTTTACATCCACCGCACTTCATGCAACAGTGGAAACACAAAGAGAGAGTGTGAACCGAGCAGCACAAACCACTAGCACAGTCGTCAAATTCCTGGACGTGAAGTCTCAGGGCCAAGGCTCATCCACCACTTCTGCCTGAAGACTCCAGAATGATGAGATAAGGGGATATTCTCTCGAGTATTCTTTCTCCTAACGAGGGGTTCGGCCCCTCTTCTGGCACGGAGCAAAGGGAGGCAGCGCAGTGATTAACGAAGTTTATTTTCTGGTATTATACACTAACTGGAGGTAAGTAGCTTTGATACAAGAAAATGAACCTCAGTCCAGAACTTCCTTTAACGGGATCCTATCTGGCCATCTGACGTTGAGTATCGCCCACAGACGATTTTGCTAGGACTGCACAGAGTCGGGTGGATCACTCACGTTGGGTTCAGGTCTTACAGCTGCAGAGGAAGCTGGACAGCACTACAGTTCAGTAGACTTTTAGTTTGGCACAAACCTTGGTAACAGCTGCCAAAATCAATTTTAGAGTTTCTCAAAGGATGCATTGGCCTTCTTGATTCAATTTTCTACCTCCTTGTCTATTGTATCTTTGGTCAGTAGGACAACGGTTAGCTCCAAATTGCCAATATACACTTTTAGTTTTGTGAATGGCTTCCCTGATGCCCACTGGATCCATAACCTCAAATTTCTTTAGACTTATCAGCCCGTACCGCCTAGCTGCTTCGGTAAAGCCGTTCACAATCGTTGGCATTTCTTCTTGGCTGGGGACTTTGGCGGCAGTAATCTGCATACAACCATTATTGAATGACTGTCTTTCAAACTTCTCACTCTAGGCTTCAAGGCTCTCCATCACCTTGCCCCCTCCTACCTCTCCTCCCTTCTCTCTTTCTACTGCCCACCCCGCACGCTCCGCTCCTCTGCCGCCCACCTCCTCACCGTCCCCTGTTCTCGCGATCCTGCCGTCGATCCCTGGGCCACGTCCTCCCGCTGTCCTGGAATGCCCTCCTTCCTCACCTCCGCCAAACTAATTCTCTTCCCCTCTTCAAAACCCCACTTAAAGCTCACCTCCTCTACCGCCCCCCCTTCACCTCTCCTCAGCTAAGCCCTTTCTTCCCCCGTTTCCCTCTGCTCCTCCCCTCTCCCTTCCCCTCCCCTCAGCACTGTACTTGTCCGCTCAACTGTATATATTTTCATTACCCTATTTATTTTGCTAATGAGATGTACATCACATTGATTCTATTTATTTGCTGTTATTTTAATGAGATGTTCATCCCCTCGATTCTATTTATAGCCATTGTTTTTGTCTGTCCATCTCCCCCCGATTAGTCTGTAAGCCCGTCAAAGGGCAGGGACTGTCTCTATCTGTTACTGATTTGTACATTCCAAGCGCTTAGTACAGTGCTCTGCACATAGTAAGCGCTCAATAAATACTATTGAATGAATGAAACTTTGGATGGTGCTCAAAATCCACTGAGTTGGAAGGATTTCCCAGCAATGCAGAAGCTTACTGTAATTCCTGCAGCCAGCTTTCTTGTCTTCTCTTCCAACGTGGCTACATAAAATAAATTCCACAGGTTGACTACGTTGCCCTGATCCCTGCTTTACTCCTTTATCGACGAGGACCAGAACGGCCTGGGAACCCTAGGCTCTGATCCAGCCAGCCATGCCATCGTGAAGCAGTCTCAGAATCGCCAACTCTTCAGGGCAGTTTAATTTGCTAAGTAATTTCCACAACCCAGATCTACTGAGAGAATCAAAAGCTTTTCTAAGGTCTCTGAAAAACTCTGTAGGGGTCTTAGTGAAGCTCCCTGCATTTGCCGTGCAGCAGAGATTACATCAGCTGTTTAGTGTTTTAGTCAAAAGCTCCACTGTGACTCTGGAGCATTCAGCTGTTGACATTCTGCAGTAGACAATCAGAGTTCTTTGTCTAGGCTCTTTCTGGCAATGGAAAGTAATGAGATACTGATAATAAAGAACAGTGAGATACCACAGTGTGCTCATTTACTTTTCATCTTGAAGATGGTGATTATGGCAGCATCCTTGAGGTCCCGTGGCATTTCTTCAGTGGTCCATATGCCGAGGAAGAGCCTGTATAGATGCTAAAGCAGGTGTTTCTTCCATGTGAGTAGATCTCAGTGAGGATGCCATCAGGTCCAGGTGATTTTCCCTTCTTTTGAGAGTTCTGACTGCTGTGGTGATTTCTCCAGTGACTGGGACAAGTGCCATGTTTTTGTATATTGCAAAGTGTTTAGTACTTTGCAGGATCTCTTCTTCAATAACAGAAGGTGTGTTGAAGGAGAACATTGAAATGTTCTTATTGCCTTTGGATCTCTTTTTTTTCTATGATGAGAGTACTCACATCTTCACCCTTCAAAGGCAGATGCTTTTTTTCCCCAAAAATAAATTAGAAAAGGGATTTAATCTTCCCAGAATAGCCATTCAGGCATGAACAGCAAATGTTGGCTTTGCCACTATGGCTTTCTTCTTTCTTTCAAAATATGCCAACAGATCTTTAACTTCCAGCTTCTATCTGGAAAGTTTTCTTTGAATTGAGTTTTCGACAGAAGACTGTCACAACAAAATATAGAAATTCTATGAATTGAAGAAATTAGCTCAACTAGCCAATCTCCATTACTTTCATTTTCTTCCCCCTAACATTTTGTCCAGTCTGGTGTTTAAATGTCAAGTTACCTGGTTTCCACCACGTCCCTTGGGATACTATTCTACGATCCAATGAACCTGATATTCAAGGGTGTTGATCCTTAGCATGAATTTTCCACTTCCAAAATTTATCATTTTACTTTAACTACTCCCTCATTACTCTGGTCAGTCTAAATCCTTCCAGGATTTTTTTATCAATTCATTAGCTGATTATAAACCAGGCAAATTTCTAATTATACAATATACGAAATGTAGTAGCCATTTTCAATTAGGAATCTACAAGGAGGAGAACATGATTGGTAATGCCAGAGCCTGAGCCGAGTCTGAGCCAAGCTGTCTATCTTGAAGCCTAATTCAACTTTGTTGCTCAAACACTTAGCAGCAAATACCACATGATATTAATAAAAAAGACTCCCTTTCTACTCTCACGGCTTTTGCTTTGTTGGAAGGTGCTGGTGAAAGGTTACTTTACAGTCGGAAATAATAATCATCCAACAGAGACTGTAGGAGTGAGGTACTTGGGGGTAAAGATGAGGCTTCCGGAAGTTAGGCTGGGAGCAAGGAATACGGTACGCACTCGGGTAAAATGTACACCTGAAAGCATATGAAAATGCTCCGGAATGGATCACTCAGAAAAAACAGAGAGAAACTTAAAAGAAGCTACCCCCCCAAAAAAATACCTGGTCATTTCTGTTGCTGGCATTCACACTTGATTTACACCTTCCCTGAGCTCAAAAGAATCTACTATTCAAGAAAGCATCTGGTGCACCAAAGTATATGTTTCCTAATCCTAGTTCTCCCAGGAGTTCGCCTAGTTAGGACCCAGTTCCAAATAGGTAGACTCCAACAGGGGTGGACATGGGTGGGTGGAGGGGGGAAAATTTGCTCAAATCCCACTTCTTCCAAGTACTCAGTCAGTTAGAGCAGACATTTTAGAAGGGCTTTAGACCAGAACTGGCACCTTTACATAGCTCTGAGAAGCAACGCTTTGTGATTGTAGGCCAAAAGGATCCCAAAGCCAGAGAGTAGTGACTGACAGCAAAGTGTCCCTTCAGTCCATGACACCACTGCTCTTAAACCAGGAAATTCTGGGCCCTTAAGGCAAGTTAAATATTAGAGAGGATATTTTTTTAATCTGCCTTTTTAGATTAAATGGGGGAAAGATGTGGGAGAAAGATGCTGGCAAAAATACAAATTACATAGGACTTCTAGAACACAGATTTTTCTCCTACATACTCTAATTCTATCAACTTCTAATTAGGAGATGATTACCCCAGTTTCATCTGAATCAACAGTATTCACTGAGCACTGACTGTGTGCTGAGCACTGTACTAAGAGCTTGGGAGAGCACACTTGAGTACAGAGTCATGATAGCTGCCCTCAAGGACTTTATAATCCATTGGATCAAAGCTCTATTCAGAAAAATTTCAACTTACTAATTAAAACGGGGATTAAAACTGATCAGAACAAGGGATGTGCTGGTGGCTGGATTAGAGAATGAGGGGGAAAGTCTGAGAAGCACAAATTCATTTACTTTCAAATGGCCACTCTACCAGGCACCAAGAAACGGCGCACTGTCCTCCCTCAGTGGTATTTCCTCAGCAATTTCTCTGTGCAGCACACAGTACTAAGAGCTTGGGAGAGTACAATATAACAGAGTTGGCAGTAGTAATAGTATGTATTAAGGGCTTAATGTGTGCAGAACACCATAATAATCACCGAAAAAGAGATACAACAGGGAATTAGACACGGACTCTGTCCCTCGAGGGGCTCACAATCAACGTTAGACACATTTCCGTCCCACGACGAGCTTACAGTCCAAAAGGCTCCTTGGCTTGGGGTCACATAGAGCACCAAGGCAGAGCGGTACAGGAGTGTTCAGGCTTGGCTTAATGGAGCCTGCCACAGGACTCAAGAGCAACTGCTCAGGGCCCCTAGAAACATGGTACCTGGATCATTTATTCCACTGCACCAATGAAAATCCTGCCCTGTTCTCTCACGATGGCAACAGGACGCTTTGTCATCCTTAACATATATCCTAATTTTCGAGAACACACCACCTCATTTCCTCAGGCTTCCCACTGACAGCCATGACGGACCTCTCACCCATGAATTAATGCAAATTCTTCCTGAATTGTTTTTTCATTTACTGTAACATCAAGTCCACCTGCTTCATACATTTTGGTACAGTCTTACAAATTGTATGAAAAAAAGTAAAAGTTTTCCACAGTTTTTTTCTACATTATTCATCTTTGTCCTGTCTTAAAGACTGGATTGGCCAGATTCCACAGTTCCTTCTTTGGATCTGCAAAATCAAAATGTGCAGGACTTGGGTTTAAATTCAACTGGACAAAAATAATTGTTACACAAACTTCAGTAATTTCTAAGCCCACAAAACAATGCTGAAAACTAATTGTTCAAAACAGTTCATTTTAAGAAAAGTGTGCAGCCCTACAACAGCCTTAAACCCGAATCTGACTTATTCCAAAGTCAAAATAATAGAGTTTAAATGGTCAGAAAAATCAACCACAATTAAGTGGTTGACAAGGAGTTTTAATTAAATGTAATAAAAATCAAAATTTTTAAAATGATATACAATTTAATTATGTCGATTGTTATGCTTCATTCTATCATTTAAAATTTAAGGCAGAAAAGGCCCGATGCGAGTGACAGCTTTTCAAGACATCTTGATTAGTAGAGAAGCACACACAGTATATACATGTTTTTAGCTATCACTTACCACCGGAAACAGGAGCATCCATGAAAACGGCTCCCATTTTTTCAGCTTCCTTAGCTAGTTCCTTTGAAACTGCAGGATCGATAGTACTGGAATCTATTAACAATGAACCTTTCTTCACTTTCCTAAATAAATTTTTTAAAAAAATTGTAGTTAGGCACTCTCAATAGACTCTGCAAGCACTAGGCATATAGGATTAATACCATGCCAAGACAACCCAGCCTATAAATTGCTACACCTATCAAGGAGGTCTTAATCTTAAAATCATATTACAACTAGCTAGTCCCACCACAGTCTTTCCAACACAATCAGCAAAACACACATTCACTTTCAACTAAACAAAAAGATTTCAGTGAAGGCAGCCCACAGTCCAATTAATGAAGGCGAATGTAGAAAGCAGATACAGAACTCAAAACACGTGCTGAATTTAGACAGTAATTCTACCATATTCACGTACTATTTAACAGGACAACACTTCTTGGGGTTCAGTCTTTTGAAAATGGTTTCTCTGAACTGAATAACCTCATGTGGGATTTCTCATGTCTATACGCAATTTCCTCAAGAAGGACGCTTATCTGCTGTATAGTAGCAACCTTCTTTTGTTTTTAATGCCATGTTAAACGTTTACTATGTGCCAGACACTGTACTGAACGCTGGGGCAGATACAGGCTAATCAAGTTGGACACAGTCCATGTGTCACAGGGGGCTCACAGTCTTAATCCCCATTTTACGGATAAGGTAACTGAGGCAAAGGGAAGTTAAGTGACTCGCCCAAGGTCACCCAGCAGACAAGTGGGGGAACCAGAATTAGAACCCAGGTCCTGTGCTCCATCCACTAGACCAGACCAGTTCTCCCTCCAACTCAGACCGCAAGTCCCATGAGGGACAGAGACTGTGTCCAACCAATCTGGCATCTACACCAGCACTTAGTTCAGGGCTTGGCACATAGTAAATGCTTAACAAATATTATAACTATTGTTAAAAACTATTAATAAAGCTGGAAACTACAACAGGTCCTCCAAGGAGGGACAATTACCAGCACCACACTAGCAGACTGATAAAGAAGGAGCAGCAGATAGATAATGGCCTGTTGTGGGCGGGGATCGTCTCCCTTGCTGTATTGTACTTCCCAAGCGCTCAGTATAGTCCTCTGCACAAAGTAAGCGCTCAATAAATACGAATGAATGAATGGAAAATGGTGGCCCACTAAATTCCTTGAGGGAATGTCCTCATTTCATGGAGTCTCATTCCTAGCATAGTTCCACGCCTCTGAGGGGCGTTCAATAAATAACTGTTTGAGATGACGCTGTCAAGAGTTAATTTCATCTCTCATAGGAGCTTTTCTTGGCAGACTGGGATGGAGCTATTTCTTTTTTTGCAAGTGGTAGTGAGCACACAGGGAAAGTAGCTTGTTAAACACACGGCTAGTAGTTCAAAAGGGTTTTAACTGAAGTTACCGAAGCCCGGTTAATAGTGGAAGCAGAATATATACGTTGAGAAAATGGGGAGTCAAGGAAGAGGCTTCCACATCTTTGGCTTGGAAGAAAAAAAAAAATCATTCTTATATAAAGAGTGAGGAGCTACACAAATCCCCTTGAAGAAACAGAAAAAAACACGAGCATGATTCTAACAGATGTGGAATTTTGAAGCTACCACACCATAACAGGAAATTATCCACCACAGAGCAAATACCTACTTCAGAATTCCAGTTGGTCCTGTATAAGCTTCTATTGCATTGAGGCTGGAGGGCAGCATTGTAATAATTCTGTCTGCTCTCTCTGCTACATCTGCTGGTGAAGCCATTACCTATAAAAATAAAATTGAAGAAAATGATCAAAGCTGCAAAGCTTTAACATTCTACAAAAGTGACAAAGATGGGATTTAACCTACATTTGTGCTAAATTGATTTACTAGACACAAAATTCAGGAGATCATTTCTACCTATTTAATTCTTTAACACTGCTATAGCTGTCAAGGTAAAATTAATACTTTTTATTGACTTCAACCGTCTGTAGAGCACAAACATGACCCACTGCACTCCGGTTTATAGGCGTACGCATAAATATAACTGTGACAGCTACCAAAATCATACATCAAACCAAAAGATTGAAAGCTTTCACCCTCATGGTCTAAAATAAGGAGTTCATTCCTCTTACACATACAAATCCTGTTTCCATGGCATCAAAATCTGTTGTTTACTTTAAAAAGCGTGAGGGGAGCTGTGGGGGGAAAAGGGCAAAATCTAACAGCCCTGGGAACAGACACACTTCTCATGGCTCCTCCTGTCGGGATCCTGAAATCGCATACTTTTTTGGTATGTACTTTGGTTGGCTGAGAAAAACATTCTAGCACTATCAGCCGGGCAGCCCGATCACACGATTGACAAGGGAGTCTGACCTGGTGCGGAGAACAGGGAAAGCTTTCTTATACCAAATGGGACATGCATAGCGTGGCTAAAATAGCCAGATTTTTTTTTTTTCCAAGGTCTAAGTGGGGCATCACCAGCCAGAAAACAAGACTTCCCAGGAAGGCAGGAAAGGGAATGGAAAGAGAGGAGGAGGAAAAGGCAATAGAAGCAATCATATTTGTTGAGCGCTTACTGTGGGCAGGGCACTGTTCAGAGGGTACCATATAACCGAGTTGGTAGACACGGTCCCCGCCCACAACAAGCTTACAGTCTAGAGAGGGAAAGCCCAAGGAGACAGAGGTACACATCACAGACTCCGAGTATCAGGCTAGTGAAGGCTTTAAAAGCCCCTATGTTAAACCCAGGCCGGGTCCTTCCCGGCTGACCTGGCAGACAGTAGGAGGTCAGACGGAAGTGAGGCAGGTGAAATAAGAGAGAAAGAAATGGGAGAAAGAAAATAAAGGATGCAATTTATTCTTGCTAAAATGCTTAGACTGCTGAGGGACTGTCTCAATGAAAAATACCACCATGGTTTTCACAAATTGGTTCTTTCTGGGTCTCCTTACCTCTTGCTCTTTCAGCAGCTCGATTCCTGCCTCCCACCCCCTAACCGTGGGGGTCCTTCAAGGCTCTGAGTCACCTTCTCTTCTCCCTTTACACTCACTCCCTTGGGGAGCTCATCACTCCCATGGCTTCAACTACCACCTTTATGGGGGGTGATTCCCAAATGTACCTTGCTAGACCCCACCTCTCTCCTTCGCAAGCCTGTATTTAAAAAAACACACCAAGAAATAAAAGGGAAAGGCAGGTGAAATAAAAGAAAATGAGCAGTGTAGCCTAGTGGATAGAGCACAGGCCTTGTGTCACAAGGACCTCGCTTCTAATCCCGGCTCTGACACTTATCTGTTGTGTGACCTTGGGCAAGTCACTTCATTTCTCTGCCCGGATTCTCTCATCTGTAAAATGGGCATTAAGACTGTGAGCCCCATATGGGACCGTATGTGTCCAACCCCATGAGCTTTTATCTACCCCAGTGCTTAGCACAGTGCCTGGAACATAGTAAGCGTTTTGCAATACCATTAAAAAAATTAAGAAGATTTTTTAATGGTACTTGTTAATAAGCACTTACCACATGCCACACACTGTTCTAAGTGTTGTGGTAGATACAAGGTAATCAAGTTGGACATTGTCCCTGTCCCACGTGATGCTCACCGTCTTAATCCCCATTTTACAGATGAGGTAACTTGGGCACAGAGAAGTTAAGAGACTTGCCCAAGGTCCCAGAGCAGACAAGTGATTGTCTCCATTTGTTGCCAAATTGTACTTTCCAAGTGCTTAGTACAGTGCTCTGCACACAGTGAGGGCTCAATAAATACGACTGAATAAAGGAATGAAAGTGGTAGAGGTGGGATTAGAACACAGATCCTTGCCCTTGCACTGTTTTCTACCTTCGGAGGCTGCTCTAGTATTTCCATTATAACAACTACCAGTTCATTCGTGCAGAGAGATCACACAGGAACTACGTGGCCTTTTCACTTATTAGCTTAAAGGTGCAAAGTTTTTTGCTTCAGTTAACACGAGAAAACAGGTTCCAGAATTTAAATGATGTGCCTCCAGTCCCACTAGGAGCTGAGGATAAGAATAACAGAACTGAATTCTAACGGCCGGATCTTATTTCTTCTCCAGGTACTGGTTTCAAAAGGTATTAGAAATGAGATACTGACATCTCTTACGGAAAGGACTAAAATAGAAGACTTCCTGGAAACAGAAATGTCCGTGTTTTTTGTACCGCAAAGACTTGCGAACATTTACTTTTGATTTTTAGTACTTTAAAACAAGAGGATTCTTAGAGACGGACTGCAAAGAGAGGAACGTTGTAACGACCTAAGACAATGCATTTTTTTCTTCATTCAGAATTTGACTTTCAAAGTAATATCCCAAGGAAATTAATTTTCATCTTGCAATTCAGTTTCCCATGTCATTTTTTATCATCTCGGGAACAGAACATGAGGAATAAATATTGTATTAGCAGCACAGGAAATCAAATTTCAAATGGCCCAGATTTTAAAACAAAGGAGTAGATGTTCTCTTCCTCCTATTTCATGCTAAAGGAGAGGGATTGTCTTGGCTACGGGGCACAACCTGGACAAGTATTTTTCACTCTAGCGAGCTCTGGAATGAAAACTCCCAGCCCAAAAAGTGCACAATAAGTTCCAACGTGCATCCATTTGGCATATTCATTCAATTATATTTACTGAACGCTTAACTGTGTGCAAAGCATTGTACTAGTGCTTGAGAGAGTACAACAGGCACATTCCTTGCCCACAAAGGCTTCACAGTCTAGAGGGGGAAACTGATATTAATATACAAATATAAATAAATTCCAGATATATATGTATATATATAGTGCTGTGGGGCTGAGAGGGAGGATGAATGAAAGAAGCAAGTCAGGGAGACAAGTGAAGCCAAGATTAGAACCCATGACCCTCTGACTTCCAGGTCCATGCTCTATCCACTACACCATGCTGCCTTCTTTTGGTGGTGTCGTCAACAGTGATGGGAAAGTAGGCAGGCGGACAGGGTTCGGGTGGGAAGATAAAGTTCAGTTTTAGCCATATTAAGTTTGAGGTGAAAGGAGGACATCCAAGTAGAGATGTCTTGAAGGCAGAAGGAAATGCGAGACTGCAGAGAGGGAGAGAGATCAGGGCTGGCAATGTAGATCTGGGTATCGACCACACAGGTGGTAGCTGAAGCCGTGTGAGTGAATTAGTTCTCCAAGGGAATGGTTGCAGATGGAGAATAATAATAATGTTGGTATTTGTTAAGCGCTTACTATGTGCAGAGTACTGTTCTAAGCGCTGGGGGAGATACAGGGTAATCAGGTTGTCCCACGTGAGGCTCGCAGTCTTCATCCCCATTTTGCAGATGAGGGAACTGAGGCCCAGAAAAGTGAAGTGACTTGCCCACAGTCACACAGCTGACAAGTGGCAGAGGCAGGATAGAAGGGGACCCAGGAATGAACCTTGAGTTAGGGGACGGAGGCAGAGGAGGAGCTGGCAAAAGAGACCGAGAACGAGTGGCCAGAGAGATGGGAGGAGAACCAGGAGAGGACCGTGTCGGTGAAGCCGAGGCTGGACGACGTTTCCAGGAGAAGGGGATGGTCGACAGTGTCAAAGGCAGCTGAGAGGTCGAGGAGGATGAGGACGGAGTAGAGGCCACTGGATCTGGCAAGGAGGCGACCTTAGAGAAGGTGGTTTCGGTGGAGCGAAAGGGACGGAAGCCAGATCGAAGAGGGTAGAGGAGGGAATTGGAGGAGAGGAACTTGAGACAGCAGGTGTAGATAGCTCGTTCATGGAATTTGGAGAGGAATGGTGAGGAGAGGGATGGGGCAATAACTGGAGGGTGCCATGGGGTCAAGGAAGGGTTATTTTAGAACAGGGGATAGACGGGCATGTCTCAAAGCAGTGGGGAAGGCATTGGCGAGTGAATATGGCAGTTAGGGAAAGAAGAAGGGGGGTAAGGGTTTTGATAAGTTGAGGAAGAATGGCGTCAGAGGCATATTTGGAGCCTTTCACTTCAGACCTTACTCATTAGACTGTAGGCTCTCTGCAGGCAGGGATCATGGACTTTGCTTGTTGGACTTTCTCAAGTACAGAGTATGTGAATGGGTGGCACCATTTTGCAATTTACCAGTTAGATTTCGCAGGCCTCCCCCTCAAATAATTATGGCATTTGTTAAGCGCTTACTACGTGCCGAGCACTGAACTAAGTTCCTCCCCCGAGAGCGATGAATGGACTTGGTTTCTTCTGGGACCTGTTGAAAGTGAACTGGACTCTCTAGAGGATACTTAGATGCAATGGGTCTTTCCAGAGACTCGCAAGCTAACAGACTGAATTGGGTTCCCCCCACCATTCCTCAGTGCTGATCTGGTGTCGATCTGAACCCAAGCGGCAGCTGGATTCTGAGGTTCATTAAATGGTCTAACATGCTCTAGAGGGGTGCACACCGGGAGCCACAATTCAACTTTAGTACATTGGTCTGGTCTGGACACACTAAGCACTCAATAAATACCACTGATTGACTGATACCAGATTAAAGAAGACTACAAAGTCTTCTTTATAGAGAAGCAGCGTGGCTCAGTGGAAAGGAGCCCGGGCTTGGGAGTCAGAGGTCATGGGTTCTAATCCTGGCTCCGCCACTTGTCAGCTGTGTGACTTTGGGCAAGTCACTTAACTTCTCTGGGCCTCAGCTACCTCATCTGTAAAATGGGGATGAAGACTGTGAGCCCCATAAAGGACAACCTAATCACCTTGTCTCCCCCCCCCAGCACTTAGAACAGTGCTTTGCACATAGTAAGCACTTCAATACAAAGCTACACCGTGCCTCACAGCACAATGGTTCAAAGGTGTGTGTGCCATCTACTAGACTGCCATCTCTAGACCGTAAGCTCACCGTGGTCAGGGAAGATGCTATGCACTCCGTTATGCTGTACTCTCCCACGTGCTCAGTACAGGGCTCTATAAAATAACCATTCAATAAATACCATGGATGATGATGTCCCGGCAATGTCAAGGTGGTCTGGCTCTTAAAGAGTGCCACAGATGTCCAGCAATTCATTCTGGTTAAAATCCTTAAACTGCAGAGGGATTGTCCCTAAAGTGAAAATACCACCTTGCTTTTGACAGTTCTCTCCTGGTTCTCTTGCCACTTGCTCTTCTACCAACTCTTCTTCTGCTTCCCACCCTCTAACTGGGGATGTCCCTTAGGGCTCTTTGAGCCATCTTCTCTTCTCACTTTACACTCACTCATCCCCCAGGGGCTTCAACTACCACCTCTGTGGGGATGACTCCCAAATATACCTTGCCAGTCCTTCCCTCTTCTTGGCAAGCTTGTATTTCCTCTGCCTCCACGTCATCTGTATGTGGGTGAA
The DNA here is from genome assembly GCF_004115215.2 of Ornithorhynchus anatinus. Classification (NCBI taxonomy): domain Eukaryota; kingdom Metazoa; phylum Chordata; class Mammalia; order Monotremata; family Ornithorhynchidae; genus Ornithorhynchus; species Ornithorhynchus anatinus. The sequence goes on along the minus strand of NC_041735.1, from coordinate 54,758,826 downwards.
CCACTGGAATCTCAAGCTCAAAGAGTCCCACTGAACTCTTCCATCTTTCCTCCCAAATCTTCTCCTCCACCTAACTTCTGAGAGGCAGCATGGCCTAGTGGATAGAGCAAGGACGGAGTCAGAAAGACCTGGATTCTAATCTCCACTCTGCCAGCACATACCAGCACCAGATTGAAAGGCTCTAAGGCAGCACAAGACACTTCTGGAGGGTGAAGAAGGTGAAAGAAGAACGGAATCCCGTTGGTACGGCTCTGCTTCTCTCTCGGCTGCTAAAAAAGTTCCCTTAGACCAAAGGTGTCCCGACAGACACTCCTCCTTCCTGCTACTGGAAGCTGACACCTCATACCATGGCTGAGCTTAAGTACAAAGATCAATCTGATGGCTGCCTTTTCAAATAGAACATTAATAATAATAATAATGATGGTATTTAAGTGCTTACTATGTGCCAGGCACTGTACTAAGCACTGGACTGGATACAAGCAAATCGAGTTGGGCACAGTCACTGTCCCATGTGGGGCTCAGTCTCAAACCCCATTTTCCAGATGAGGTAACTGAGGAACAGAGAGGTGAAATCACTTGCCCAAGACTACAGAGCAGATTAGTGGCAGAGTTGGGATTAGAACCCATGACCTTCTAAACTAGGTAAGGGGTTCAGTACTTCAACTCCTAAACCAAAAGTTCTAGGTAGCTTGGATCTGGAGCCCCCCACAAATAAGATTAGAATAAATAATAATAACAATAATAATGGTTAAGTACTTACTGCGTGCCAAATACGGTACACTCAGATTAGACACAGTCCCTGTCCCACATGGAGATCACAATCTAAGGGGAAGCGTGACTTTTAAAACGTGCCTCTCCAAGTACTTGAATCCCTAAGTGCTAAAGAACAATCCTGTTGTGGTCTTGAAGCTCAAAAATATCTCAGTTAACATCTTGAAACAGTTGGCTGATACGATCGAGCTTACTTAGCCAAATGCTTATTTAACAAGATTTACGTAGATGCCAAATCCAAACCCCAGGGAATTACTTACCCAAACATTTTCAGTCTTGTAACTCCAGAATGATAAAATGGCTTCCCAATTTTTAAAGGGGAAGCAAAACAAGCAAGAATCTAATTAAGCCTCCCTCCTTCAGATAGCCTACATAAGAAATGTACATGCTTCCCTGAACTTTTAGCAGAGAAACAACAGCAATACTACTGAAAATCCTTACCCAATCAAAGCCAGGCAGACTACCTTTGGGACTAAACTTTAGAAAGAGCAACAAACATCTCCCTGAAAAGCTAAAGGGTTTTCGATCTACCCAAACTGCATGTTTTTTCAAGTCGCCTTATTTCTCATGTTCTTTAAACCCCCCTGCAATTCTTCCTAAAATTGAAGGCATTTAAAATAGTTGACAATTAGAGAAACATTTGACTTTATGCGTCTTAATAATAACAGAGACACACTGAGGAAATGTTTTGCTTCAAGGGACTGAGCATGCCGTTTTGATTTTTAGAAAAAGGTCCTCTCCAAATAATAACTGAAGATAACCCCAATTTTATATATTTGCATCCGGGCCCCAACAATGAACCCCTTGGGCAACTGGGAGGAAAATGCCGGCTTGCTGCATTCTGTTCCCAAATCAAGTTGCCAAGCAGCAGCAGCAGCCCACACCTGCCCTTCTTGGAGAGCTGCCAGCCTGGTGGGGGATGCTCTGCACTCACTCGACACACACGTGGCTCGGTTGGATTTCTAACAGCAGAGCGATCCACCAACCGTACATGAGCATCAAGGGCTTGAACCAGAAAGCGGTGCCCCCGAAGCATCTAGATTAGGGTGCTTCCCAATTTCAGAAAGACTCACCGAGGCAAACGGGACAGCTTCCTAGAACCAAGTCAGATCGCAAGGACGTTTCTGTTCAAAAATCCCTTTTTAAGGCTGGACCTTTACAAAGCAGCAGCAGGGCCTAGTGGAAAGCACACTGGCCTAGAAGTCAGAGGACCTGGATTCTAATCCCAGCTCTCCCACTTGTCTGCTGTGGGTGTGTAAACTCACTCTAGACTGTAAGCTTGTTGTGGGCAGGGAACGTGTCTGTTTACTGTTACATTGTACCCTCCCAAGTGCTTAGGACAGTGCTCTGCAAATAGTAGGCGCTCAGTAAATATGACTGAATGAATGACCTTGGAGAAGTTCTCTGTGCCTCAGTTATCTCATCTATAAAAAGGGGATTAAATCCTCCTCCCTCTTAGACTGTGAGTTCCATGTAGGATGAAGACTGTGTCCAATCTGATTATCTTGTATCTCCTCCAACATTTAGTACCTTGTTTGGCTCACACTAAGCATTTCAGTACATTAAACAAAATTGGAAAAAAACCAACAAACAAAAACCAGTTCCCGCTTCCTCCCAGATGGAGTTCTCAACCAGGGCAGGAATCCCCTGGAGTGCCTAGAAGTTCTTAAAGGCTCCCCTCAGTGCTTGGCAAGTCCAATCTATCCCAAGCTGCCCGAAAAGCACATTCAAGAGAACTGCAAGGGTACTGCTCACACCAGCAGCTGTCAATCCTAAATGACACTGCAAACTATTATAGATGCACCCTTCACAGGGACACTAGGCAGCCTAGATGGAAGCCAATTCCCCTTTCTGTCCCCGCTAATGAACTCACAGAAGGGAAGCCTCTGGATGTGTTACTCCCATCTTTGAGAAGAGGAGATTAGAGCTCAAATTTAGTGTCGCCTTTCATCCTTTGCATTTTCTCCACCCTTATCCTCTTCTGACTTCTCCTCCCAAACACCTGATTTTCATTTAAATGTGAAAGAATCCAGACTGCGCATTGACTTTTGGAAAAAAAATAGGAACATAAAAATCAAAGACACCAGCTACTCTAATTTTAGGACAACTAAAACACTGTTGGTAATTCCGCAGTCCTTCATTTGTTCAATGAAATTTATTGAGCATCTACTATGCACAGTACACTAAGCTAAAGGCTTGAGGTAGTATGACTGAATTAGGAGACGTGATCCCCGCCCTCAGAGACTTTACAAACTAATTTACAATTACAATTTACAATTACAATTATTCTTATAATTTGTCATAGTGCTGAAACGGTTCTTGTTACAGTGGAAGACTCAATAAACACCAATTATTATTCCCTTAACTTTATAAAACCGGAATGCTGTGCATTTATAAACCCCGGCAGTTAAAGTGGGATACAACCAGGATAACTGGGAAACTAATAATCTTAGGTAGACTAGGGAGTAGCGTATAAAGAGGAAGAGGAAAGTATGGAGGAGGGAAGGAAAAAGGACAGGGAAGTGGGAGGACTGAAAACCCTTTCACCAGTCAGTCAATTGGATTTATTGAGTACTTTGTGCAGAGCACTGTACTAATTTCTTGGGAAAATGCAATATAACAATAAACAGACATATTCCCCACTCACAACAAGTTTTTTGTCTAGATACAATCTAGTTATCATCCACCACAGTTGGCTGACTCCAGCCCAGTGGATGGCAAATGGTGAACAATGTCAGCAGGCAGTGAAAGACAGTGGTAAACAAAGGGGAACAAACCACAACCACCCCAAAACTGGTTCTTTCGACCTGGGGGTAAAAGTTTGCCATATGGGCACAAATCGTGTTTTTGCTGTAACCACAAATCCCGATCCCAGCTCCACAAAGGTCACGTCAGCACCGGCAGCGACTGCAGTAGAAGCGGAAATCACCACTTAGCTGACGGGTTCCATCCTGTCACCGGGGCAAAGACGTGACCCTTCTATACGTCCCAACTCAAGTTTGTCGGATGGCAGGACAGAACCCTAAAAAGTGGGGCAAAACTTCCCAAATTAGGACTTCTGGGGACATCTGCCCATGAGTAGAGCTTTCACTGTACAAGAAAATCAAAATAAGGAGAGAGGTCCCTAGAAGGTGAGCTAACAAACATCACAGATTGAACTGAAGATCCAACTGTCTACATTTCAACAAACTGCATGTTTCTTGGTCTTTGGAAGCAAAGAGGCTTGTTCAGCAACCCCGTGTGTAATTATAAATCCGTTAGTGCTCAACTCAATGAACATATAAAAGGTTGTGCTCAGGATCTTCACTAGATTTTTACTGGGCTTTAAACACTGGTTTCCACACTGCCTACGTTTCCCTGCCATATCACTTACTGTGGTTCTCAGGGACTCCAGTGAGGGGGTGAGGCGGGAAGAAGCGAGCAGCCATCATCTTTAAATTACATATTATAGATTACTTATTTTTTCATATTAATGTTTATCTCCCCCTCTAGACTGAAAACTCACTATGGGCAGGGAACATATCTGCTAATTCTGTTGTACTGTCCTCTCCCAAGTGCTCTGTACAGTCCTCTGCACATAGTAAACTCTCAATAAATAGCATTAATAGTAGATTGATCGAGTGGTGAGAGAGAATGGTGGTGGGTGCTGGATGCCTCAGTCTGATGGATTGCTGCTCCCCGCCTCCCCCGCCTTTACTGCATGTGCCCCACTTAAGCGTGGCCACTACGTGGAGCAGCAGAGACTCCATATGCTTAAAGCCTACCATCTGCTGACCCTGCCATCCAGCGACCTTCAAAGGACCTAAAGCAGAGAGCGCATTTCCTCTAAGAGGCTAATCTAATCCCAGCTCTGCACTTGTCTGTTGTGTGATGCTGGGTAAATCGCTTAACTTCCCTATGCCTCAGTTACCTTCTCTATAAAATGGGGATTAAGACTGGGAGCCCTATGTAGGACAGGAACTGTTTTCAACCTCATTAACTTGAATCCACTCCAGCGTTTAAAAAAAGTACTTCAAAAAATACCATAAAAAAGAGGCCGCCTCCGACTAAACCCTCATTTCCTCTTCTCCCCCTCCCTTCTGGGTCACCCTTGCACCTGACTTGCACACTTTATTCAACCCTCCCTCAGCTTCACGGTACTTATGAACAGAGCTGAATTGTCTATCTCCCCTGCTAGACTGTAAGCCCTTCATGGGTAGGGACTGTGTCTACCAACTCTGTTACGATATGCTCTCCCAAGTGTTTAGTACCATGTTCTGCTTAGAGTAAGCACTCAGTAAATATGACCGATTGACCGTCGGGACCCATGGAGGGCTTTATGGCTGCTGTTACTCTAATTGTGAAAACAAAACCACAGCTATATATCAATATGATCCCACTTTCTGCAATCAGCTGCTTGCCCTTTTGCCAGGTTGGGTAACGATTTATACCAGGAAAGTGTTCCTGCAAAACTTTTGGGAAAAGGATAGGATGGTACACTCGTAAAAAACCTATTTTTAAATAGAGTCGATTCCCACTCATTCACGGATTGTTTATCCAACTACTACATTATCTCTCAATCCTGCTATCTCTTCTTCCGACTTCTTAACTCCTTCCTTAGAGATTGAGAGAAGGCAGGTTGAAATTGCAAAAGCCAATATCAATATTTATTTGGGAAAAAACTCCAATTCACATATTTGTCAGGGGCAAAAAATGGAAGTAAACAGCTCCCAAGCTTTAGGGGGATTGTCAATTAGCTTATTTTGTTCCATTATTAAAAGCCTAAAAGCCAGATTTTTTCCTCCTATAAAAGAATGCTTATTTGGGTGTAACTCCTTCCATGCCAAGAGCATTCAATTTGCCTAAATGAATAAATCAATGGTATTAATTGAGCGCTTATTGTGTGCAGAGAACTGTATTAGGCCTTTGGAAGGGTACAATGTAATAAAGCTGAAAGTCGAATTCCCTGCCCGCTAGGAGACTAAATGAAATTATTTCCCTGGAGTCTTTATTTGCATTATGAAAGCTTATCTTTTATTTACCATTATCTTTTACGCTATAAACAACTAAGTGGGGTAGATTTTTTTTTCTGAATGAAGAGAATCTCTTCCTGTGTTATGAATCACTCAACTCGCTCCTCCATTAGATCACAGTCATAGTAATGGTATTCACCGAGCACCCACAGGCATTCACTGCGTGGACGCAGCACACTGTTCTAAGTACTTGGAAAATTCAAAACGAAGTGATCCAAACCGGGGTGGGAAGGGGGTGTCACTGCCCACAGAGAATTTGCACTCCGATGGTACTTCTGATATACTATCAACAAATAGTTCCCATGACAGTATTTTTTGGGCATCAGTGTGCAAAGTCCTTGAAGTAAGCACTTGAGGGAGAACACCACAAGTAAAAGAGACAACCCCTACCCTCAAGATATAATCTATTTTGTTCGATCGTATTTATTGAGTGCTTTCTGTGCACAAAGCACTGTACTAATGGGTAAGATGGGCAAACACAAGCCATATACTAATGATGGAAGCAGGAAACACAAGGTTGCTGCTAGTGGCTGCAAGAATAAGATAGGATGAAATGTCAAAAAAAATAAGTACATTGCACAGATCGATTGATATTACTGATTTATAAAGACCTACGCAGGGCTAAAAAAGAACGTAAATATTTGTGCCACACATCTCTCCTGCTGCTCTACTTATTTTACTTAAATCAGTGGTTCTTTTTTTGGTAATGGACTCATTTTTGGGGACAGGAAATTAAGATAACTTGCAAAGAGAAAACAGGAGTTTGGGAAAACGGGGAATGAGTGGTGAAGGAGAGGGGACTGAGAAGAACAGGTGGTGGACATGACTGGATGAATGCTGACAGAGAAAAAAGGAGCAAAATATTCTCCAACTTACTACCAGACACTTCACCACAGATTTCAGGAATATGTAAGAAAGCCTGCACATAAAAGATTTTGTAGTAACCACCCGGTCTTCTTTCCACTATTCCAAAGACAAAGGGGTTGGTAAAGTAGAAAGATGAGGGAATGCTTGACAGAAAGCTAACAAGCCAGCGCTTGTTCTATTCTTTGACACTCCCCATGCCCCAACTTCTTAATATAGTGATATATCACATTATTCTGCAGTAGCAGCAACTATCCTTTTTCCTGCTCGAAATCAAGACCAGTGGAGACTGGAGGGATCTTCAGAGGCAGGTGTCCCTCAAATTCTAGAACAGAACTCCAATACCCTCTTTACACATCTTTCTCAGGGGAGAGAGATAAGTCATAAAATCAAAATGAAAGTTTCGCTGCTGGCTTTCCTTTCTTTTCTCAACAGGAAAAGCTATTGATGACTGAAGAAATCCTTTGCTTTCGATTCTTTAATCAAGGGGAAGGTATTTTCCATAAAAGATTCAATCCAAGAAGCCATCTCTTACCTGAAACGCACAAATTTTAAAATCTGTACTTTGGAAACATCATTGAAAGATGATTACCTGTTCACCCACATCTTGGAATTCTTTGCATGCTTCTGGAAACACATCATAAGCAATGACAGGATATCCATGTTTCACGAGATTTTTTGCCATTGGATTTCCCATGTTGCCCAGCCCAATGAATCCAACTGGAGTTTTGGAGGCCATTGTCCTAGAACACACTGATTTCAATATGATATTTTCAATGTTGAGACTTTTTATAAATTCATTTCAAAAAAAAATCTCACTGACAGTCTGCTTCTCAAAGGAACTAGAAAAATCTATTTTCAAATACAAGGATAGAAAAAAAGCTTATACTTTTTTTTTCTAGCAGACAAGTATGATGCATTATTGTATCATTTGCTGATTAACTCTGGGAAAACAGGGAAATATCTTTCTTAGGGTTCGATCAATTTATATCTCTTCTGGCTTCCTCTTTTTAGCTCACGTCAATTCTACACATCTCCAATTTTCTTCAGATTAAATTTTATGCTTGTGTAAAGTCCTAAATTACATGATTAGTATATTATGAAGTCCATAGTCTCACTAATAAAGGTTGATTATGCCACTGAAAATGTCCCTAAACTCTATGAAAAAGTAACCAAATTCTATCACTGGAGGACTTTTTTTCTCAGTGTTACTGAGTGGTTACTGATTCATTTCAACTTGATGTCAGTCTTCAAAATATGATCACCTGTAATTATTTCTAACCTCAATTACATTTAACCCCCAAAGTTGCCAATTTCTCAATTTCAGGAACAAGTCATCAATCTACCTACTATCAGACCTTTATGGCAGTTTAAAAAAAAAAATCACATTTTTAATTTGAATAAATGTAAAGATATATGTCTAACATGCTAACTGTATGCAGAGCTTTGTACAAAATAACTACATGTCAAAATATACATAACATTCAAAATAAAGTAGAAAACAGCACAGGTGCAGCTCTGGATCTGAAAACTTGGTTAAACTTTAAAAAAAAAAATTCAGATAGCAAATCACCATAAACACAAATACCTAAAAGCTGGAGTCGCAGAATGGGTCCTATACATCTTTTGGTCACTGATCTTTACTACCAGCAAAGGCACAGCATGGCATCAAAATTGGTAGGCAGTACTAATGGCAGCATTAGAAGCAGCGTGGCTCAGTGGAAAGAGCACGGGCTTTGGAGTCGGGGCTCATGAGTTCGAATCCCAGCTCTGCCACTTGTCGGCTGTGTGACTGTGGGCAAGTCACTTAACTTCTCTGTGCCTCAGTTCCCTCATCTGTAAAATGGGGATTAAGACTGTGAGCCCCACGTGGGACAACCTGATTCCCCTATGTCTACCCCAGCGCTTAGAACAGTGCTCGGCACATAGTAAACGCTTAACAAATACCAACATTATTATTATTATTGTTAATGAAAAGTTTGCAAACCAGTAGAATGTTCCTTGAAAGGCTAACTACAACAAAAATCTATCTACCATTCATGCATTCGTTCAATCATTTATTGAGCGCTTACTGTTGTGCACAGCAGTATATTAAGCTCTTGGGAAAGTACAATACAACAATAAACAGTGACATTACCAACCTACAACAAGTCAGGTGGTCTATTTTTGTACGGATGTTCTGTAGCTTTATAGAATATCTATAAAACAATACACAGTTTCAAGCACAGCTGACCAATACAGGTGTATGTATATATGGGGGGAGGGGGTTGATGCTCTTGGTAAATATCATTAGTACTCTAAACATATTTAAAATTATTTATAATAATCATAATTATTATTACGGTATTTAAGCCAAATACTGTTCTAAGCGCTGGGGAAGATAAAAGGTAACCAGGTTGTCCCACGTGGGGCTCACACTTTTAATGCCTATTTGACAGATGAGGTAACTGAGGCCCAGAGAAGTTAAGTGACTTGCTCAAGGTCACACAGCAGACGAGTGGCAGAGGCGGGATTAGAACCCACGTCCTCTGACTCCCAAATCCGTGCTCTTTCCACTAAGCCAGACTGCCTCTCTATTATTATATGTTTTACGTTTTTACTGGTGCCAAGCACTGTTCTAAGCACTGGGGTAGATACAAGTTTGTCAGGTTGGATACAGTCCCTGTCCCACATGGGGCTCACAGTCTAAATAAGAAAGGGTACGATTTAATCCCTTTTTAATGATAAGGTAGCAGCAACAGAAAAGTTAGATGATTATACCAGGACACAGAGCAGGGATATGGCAGAGCCAGGATTAGAACCCAGGACTTCTGACTCCCAAGCCGATACTCTTTCCATTAGGCCATGCTGTGCTTTTCATTTATCCAAACAATATAATTTCACTACTGACAACAGATATCTATTTTTTAATCTTACAGTGAGAAAAGGGAGGTTACAAAAATAATAATAATAATGGTATTTGTTAAGCGCTTACTATGTGCCAAGCACTTTCTAAGAGCTGGGGTAGATAAAGGTTGTCCCACATGGGGCTCACAGTCTTAATCCCCATTTTACAGATGAGGGAATTGAGGCACAGAGAAGTTAAGTGACTTGCCCGAAGTCACACAGCTGATAGGTGGCGGCGGCGGGATTAGAACCCATGACCTCTGACTCCCAAGCCCGGGCTCTTTCCACTAAGCCACACTGCTTTTCAAAACAGGTTCATCTGTTTCCATGCTAAAACTTGAATGATTTTATTCAGACCAAGAAAAAATAAATTTAAAAAACAAAGACGAAGTCCTCGATGACATGTCCTAAAGACAAATTATATACATGCTTCCTCCTCCTTCTCAAACCCTTACGTTAAGTGCTGGCATATCCCAGGTGGGGAGCATCCAGCAATACATAAAACCTGGAACCCACGACCTTCTGACTCCCCAGCCCGTGCTCTATCCACCAGGCCGTGACAAGTGTGGGTTTTGTACCACTCACGATTAAGGCTCAGCTTCCTCTCTCAGCAAGATCTGATCCACTGTTGCTCCTTAGAGATGAAGGGGCTGAGGGAGTGAGGGCAAGATATTTGAGACACGGGCTGCACTTGGAAACAGAGCCCAGGAATCCTGGCATCGACTTGTGTTGAAAGGCCCTGGCAGCAGCCTTTGTGGGGAGTGTTTAGCCCAGTGTTCTGGACACAGTAAGCACTCACTAATACCACCCATTGATGGATTCGAAGCAGCAGAGGGATTCGGGAACGGGTTGGCCGGTCAAAGGGTACTTAAAGAAAAGGTGGCTTCCGTTCAAGTAGGACAAATTCTTCACTAATGCTGGAAAACCACAACCACAGTCAGCAGAGACACTTCTACATCAACAGCCTTTTAAAAAGACTCAATAATAATAATAATGTTGGCATTTGTTAAGCGCTTACTATGTGCAGTTCTAAACGCTGGGGCAGATAGAGGGTAATCAGGTTGTCCCACATGAGGCTCACAGTCTTCATCCCCATTTTACAGAGGAGGTAACTGAGACCCAGAGAAGTGAAGTGACTTGCCCACAGTCACCCAGCTGACAAGTGGCAGACTGGGATTCGAACCCATGGCCTCTGACTCCCAAGTCCGTGTTCTTTCCACTGAGCCACGCTGCTTCTCTTGTAATGTTCAACCATATTACAATTCTTCGTGCAGTTAACAGAGGAACGTTACGTTTTTGAATCACCTTAGCCAAGATGAAACAATAGCTTTAAATAGCATGGAAATTCCTAGAATGGGTCTTAATTTATAACAGGTGAGATTGTGACAAAATGTATTATATGAGCCCATCGTTTAGATTGTGAGCCCGTTATTGGGCAGGGATTGCCTCTATCTGTTGCTGAATTGTACATTCCAAGCGTTTAGTACAGCGTTCTTCACATAGTAAGCGCTCTATAAATACTACTGAATGAATAAGACTGTCATTCACTCTCTCTTGCGGTAGGCCAGTATTCACCTTGAATCACATTTTATTATTTTAAACTTTGCGACTGAACCATGACTGACTCAATCAACAGCCAAGATCATCCACTTGTATCATTACTGCATCTGTACAGAGACACCGAAATTGGGTGACATAAAAGATTTTTGTCTAACATCTTTGTCATATAGAGATTTTCAATTATTACAAGCGGAATGCAAAGGACAACTGCTAAAACAGAGATTGTTGTCTTTTTAATTAAGGCAGAATGTCAAGTATCAATGTTAAGTAGTAACCAAGTGAAATGAAAAGCAGTATGGCCCAGTGGAAAGAGCTCCCAGGCCTGGGAGACAGAGGACCTGGGTTCTCCACCCACTTCTGCTGAATGCCTGCTGAAAGATCTCGAACAAGTCACTTAACTTCTCTGTGCCTCGTTTTTCTCCTCTGTAAAATGGGGACTCAATACCTGTTCTCCCGCCTACGCAGACCATTAGCCCCATTTGGGACAGGCTGTCTCCAACCTAATTATCTTGAATCTACAGGAGCACCTGGGGCAGTGTTTGGCAAAAAACACTCGAGTATACTTAGTACTCAAGAAATACCACTGACTGATTGCTATAATGCTAGGAGAATAACAAGGAAAAGGTAAAAGGAGCATCCATACCATTGACTGACTGATAGGTAGACGAGGGGCAGAAAGCACCAAGCGCTTAGTACAATGCTATGCACAGAGTAAACACTCAAATATCATTCCACTGACTGACAAGCTGATAAGGTGACCAAAGAGAGGCAGAAAGCACCAGAGAATTACCTATAAAAGTGTAAAAAATAACTGCAAAATTCTGACAGTGAACCTGAACCCACAGAGGAATGAAGATTCTATCTTTGCTGGCTCAGAAGATCTATTAGGCTTCTTATCGAGAAGCCCCAATCTGGGAAGGTGATCCAGTTGTCAGATCCTGGTGTCTCACTCCTCTGAAGAGTGAGAATGGGAAAGCGTTCGTTTGAATTCTGGAAGGAGATTGACATCTTCCGCCATTATTAGTCTGTAGCAAACTTTTCCCTTCACTAATACGTCCACGGGAATAGAACTACATCTAGCCTCTCCATACGGAAGCAGAGGGAAACAAGTTGGAAATTTTTGAGCAGCAAATACACTGGAATGTTAAAATTTGAACATACTCTAAGTGCCTCTTGTCGTTTACCTCAAGCAATCTCAATCTCTTTCCTTAACCTAACTGCGTTAATCTCAATCAGTTCTTGTCAGTCTGGCTGCCTGCATTTTTGTACGGTATTTGTTAAGAGAGAACTATGTGCTGGGCACTGTACTAAGCACTAGGGTAGATACAAAGTAATCAGGTTGGAAATAATAATAATCATGTTGGCATTTGTTAAGCGCTTACTATGTGCAGAGCACTGTTCTAAGCGCTGGGGTGGATACATGATAATTAGGTTGTCCCACATGCGGCTCTCAGTCTTAATCCCCATTTTACAGATGAGGGAATTGAGGGCCAGAGAAGTTAAGTGACTTGCCTACAGTCACACAGCTGATAAGTGGCAGAGCCGAAATTCAAACCCATGACCTCTGACTCCCAAGCCCGGGCTCTTTCCACTGAACCACGCTGCTTCAGTCCCTGTCCCACATAGGGCCTACAGTCCTAATCCCTACTGTTTTAATGAGATGTTCATCCCCTTGATTCTATTTATTGCTATTGGTCTTGTCTGTCCGTCTCCCTCGATTAGACTGTAAACCCGTCAAAGGGCAGGGACTGTCTCTATCTGTTACCGATTTGTACATTCCAAGCGCTTAGTACAGTGCTCTGCACATAGTAAGCGCTCAATAAATACTATTGAATGAATGAATTAATGAATGAATATTTTACAGATGAGGTCACTGAGGCACAGACAGGTTAATCAATCATTCAATCACATTTATTGAACCCTTACTGTGTGCAGAGCAAAAAACTAAGCGCTTGGGAAAGTACATTACAACAGTAAAATGACTTGCCCAAGGCCACACAGCAGATAAGTGGAAGAGCCAGGAGTAGAACCCAGGTCCTTCTGACTCCCAAGCCTGTGCTCTATACATTAGACTATGCCGCTTCTCATTCCTGCTCTTTTCCATTCAGCCACTTTTGAAACATCAGCCGTTCTTTCGCTTCTTCCTAATGCCAACAGTCTTAATGCTACAGCTCTGAATGTTAGGATCTTTCTCTGTAATCCAAAAGATTCTCCAACAAATTCCAAAAGACATAACAACCGGGATTTAGCCCCAGAGATGTTTCACACAAGTATAGTGTTTTAAGGGTTACCCTTTTATGTTTCCCGGGAAGAAGACGAATGTCACAATACCCTCTTTGTGAAGAGCACAGACATTTCCCAGCTACTAAGATAAACAGGAGGAAGATATTCCCGTGCATGCCTTTTAAAATTCACAGATAAGCGTAGGGAAACACATTTACACTCCATGCAACACCCTTGCAAATATTTCAGAGCCAGGAATTTGTGCCAGATAGCTTTTCATTTTATTTGGTTTACTTGTGTGCCTCTAGGGGAAAGAAAGAAAGAAAGTACAGGCTGGTAAGGTTTGCACGCTTATGTATCGAGCTTTAATAATAATGTTGGTATTTATTAAGCGCTTACTATGTGCAGAGCACTGTTCTAAGCGCTGGGGTAGACACAAGGGAATCAGGTTGTCCCACATGGGGCTCACCATCTTAATCCCCATTTTACAGATGAGGTAACTGAGGCACAGAGAAGTTAAGGAGCTTTAGTTACTCCATACCCTGTGCTCCTTTAGGGCAGGGTACAGATCTACCAATTCTGTTATATTGAACTCTCTCCAGTGCTCACTACTGACTGACAATATATCTGTTTTAAAACACAAATGCAGACTCAGAAAGTTCTGGGTTACATTAAATCATAAATACGGGATGAAGGTAAAAGCCACGTTTGATCTATGTAGAAAAAGTACACCCAATGTGGTGTGGGATGTTAATAAACTGGACAAAGAGAGACAAATTGAAAACCCAATCTAGGAGGTAAGAAGCCTAGAGCATACCATTTTCATTTACAGCCCAGAGAGAACATGGGGATCTTCCAAAACGGGTGCTGGCTCAGACCAGGTTGGATTCCTCAAAGAACATCTGCACTGCCGGGCAGGTCCTAAAAGCCTGCGGGCAGGGAATGTGTCTTATTTATTGTTGCACTGTATTCTCCCAAGCGCTTAGTAGAGTGCTCTGCACACATTAAGTGCTCAATAAATACAACTGACTCACTGACTGGGAAGCCCAGGGAGGTTCAACTTGTTCTCCATGTTGCCCTGGAACTCGGAAATTTGCGCCAAGCTAAACACAGAGTGTTTTCACCTGTGCTGGAGACTGTATGAGGTAGAACTGGACCTGCTTCATTCTGAGAATCGAGGGGGAAAACAAATGAGGCTGCACTCTCTAACAAAACTGAAACCCTTAGAGTAGAACTGGGATAAATGGGTTGATGTGTTGTTGTTTTTTAGGGTTTTTTTTTAAGAGAGGCTTTGTGTATACCCATTCTGTTTCCAGGGAATTCATTGGGATTTATTACTATTACAAAAAGGAGAGTGGAAAAAAAATTGATGAAAAAACTGTGGAACTTCAGATGAGAGTCAGAATTTACTTTGCTAAGTTGAGGGACGGTACAGGAGTGGGATAAAAATACCCTACCCCAAGCTCCAAAGTCAGAACTGCTGGCAGCAGAGAGGAATCTGAGGTCTCCTTTCTGACCCAGGATAGGTCAGGGAACCGCCCCTTCTCTGTTACCCAAAATATTCCGGTCTCCAAAATAGATGCAGCCTGAAAAATTCTGGACCCCAGCGTTTGCTATTCGCACTTAATAGAATCTAACAAATGCTTTTCGTAGACTATTTTGCCTTTGGTCCTTACAAAATTCAGATGAATATTGGAAAGCCAAGATAAAACAATCAACTGAAAATGAAGAGCCACATTTACAATAATCACTTAAATTATTGCAGTTATTTTTATTATTAAATTTAAGTGTTTATTATGTGTTAAGCACTGTTCTAAGTGCTAGGGTAAATACAAGTTAATGAGGATGGACACAGTCCCTGTCCCACAAGGCGTTCCCAGTCTAAGTAGGACGGAGTAGGATTAAATCCCCATTTTACAGTTGAGAAGATAGGCACAGAAAAGTTAAGTGACTTGCCCCAGGTCACACAGCAAGCAACTAGCAGGGTGGGGTGGGAACCCAGGTCCTGTGACTCCTAGGTCAGTGCTCTTTCCACTAGGCCACACTGCTTCTCTAAAAAAAAAAATATTTAAAATTTGGCTGGCAAAGAAATTTTACATTAATATGAAATAAGAAGGGGCAAGTGTTAGAGAAGGCAAGACATCTCTTCGGAATGCTATTTGTTGGTCACATACTAAAAGAACCACGGTTATAATATTCTCTTTATTTTCAGAAGAGTCTCGGTGTGGAGACAACTGCTACTTAATATAGTTCAGGCTAAGAGCCATTAGATGTAAAAGAAACCAGCAGGTATACTGGAAGGAGGAAAAATCAGCCTTCACTTCAGGCAGTCCCCTTGCTCCATCCTAATTGCCATTTTGGGGAAAAGAGTGACAATTTACAACCCTACGTCCATTCTAAAAATGGCTTCACGGGCATCGAGGAACGGACATGAACCTTTCATTATTCCACACATAACTGGGGTAGGTCAAGGGAAAGACAGGGTCACGTATTTGGAAGGGAAAGCAGTCACCAGCAGTCACAGGTGACTCAGTGAGCTGTGTGCTGGCTACAGACCCTGGTTAAACATAAGCATTTGGGAAATCAATCAAAGGTACTTACTGAGCTCTTACTGTGTGCAGAACACTGAATTAAACACTGGGGAAAGTTCAGCAGAGTTGGTAGACACATTCTCTGCCCACAAGTTTACAAGGAGTTTACAGTCTAGAGGAAGTGGAAGAGGTTACCCTCTCTGAGTTCAGAATCAATCGATCATATTGAGTGCTTACTGTGTGCAGAGCACTATACTAAACGCTTGGGAGAGTACAAGATAAAAGAGCAGACGATGCGTGGAGTGGAGAAACAAAGTCGAAACCATCATTCCCTGACAGAAAAGCTATCCAAGATTCTCTCCCTCACACACACAGAAAAAAATCACATATCTGATCACAATCACAATGCTTTCCGACCTTCCCTACGGCTCCCAGGGTCCCACTTCGCGCCACAGCCATCTTCACGGACTCCATCCTCTCCTCGTTCCCCTCTTATCTCTCTGGTGCTCATTCTCAGTCTTCTTCACGGGCTCCTCCTCCCCCCTCCCATCCATCCCCTAACTGTAGGGGTTCCTCAAGAGTCAGTTCTTGGTCCCCTTCCCTTCTCCATCTTCCCCTTTGTCTATTATCACAGAGCATAGCAAGCGCAGAGCCGAATCAGAACCCAGATCTTCTGGCTCCCTTTCGTGTACTTTCTCTAGGCCTTGCTACTGTGAACTGTCAAACTGATGACTGATGGTGCTTTTATTATACACTTCCCAAGCTCCTTGCATAATCCCCGCATACATTAGGAATGCCCTAAATCATTCCTGACTGAGCTTCCCCTTTTCCTCTGCTCCTCTTCTCCTCCCCATCGCCCTGACTCCCTCCCTCTGCTCTACCCCTTCCGTCAGCACTTGTGTATATTTGTATATATTATTACTCTATTATATTAATGATATGTACATATCTACAATTCCATTTATCTATTTTGATGGTATTGATGCCTGTCCACTTGTTTTGCTTTGTTGTCTGTCTCCCCCTTCTAACACTGTGAGCCCATTGTTGGGTAGGGATTGTCTCTGTTGCCAAATTGTACTTTCCAAGCGCTTAGTACAGTGCTCTGCACACAGTAAGCGCTCAATAAATATGATTGAATGAATGAAGTCAAGACTGATGTGATGTAAAGCATATATTGGTGAAATTTAGAATCCCTGAAATGCTACTCAGCTTAATTCAAAATGGTCCTCGCCCTTGAGGAGTTTATAATCTAATGGGAGAGGAAGGGGAAAATAACTAGGGAATGGGGTGGGATTGTTTTGATGCTTTGGAGATGCCATTCTTGCCCTTTGCCAATGAAATCTGCTGCCTTGAATCTCTCCTAGATCTGCGATGAACCTGAACACTCAGCTGATATCTATGACTACACGCAGCTGATATCTATGACTACAGGCCTTTTCCATCTTAGAGTTGCACATCGAGTGACTTATTCTCTTTCACACTGACCTCTCAGGCACGGCTATTTCTCCTTGCGATTGTGGAGTCAAAGAGAGAATGGGGATTTTCCAGTAGGTGGGTCTGGGATAGGGAAGATTTCCAAGAGCAAACAGGATGGGAAAAAAAAAATTACAATTTTGGATCTTTTCAGCCCTGGTAGGAAACTCTCTAAATCTTGTCAGAAACCTGGACGTAGTAAGGCTGGGATTCCAGCTCTAAAGGCCACGGGGAACGTCGCCTCTATAGCCCCTAAGGAGCTGGCATCTGTGGTCTTCAGTCATCCGCTGGACTGACTCTTGGAGACCATCAGTAGCAGAGCACAGATGTACAGCACAATGGGGAGAATGTGTACAAGCAAAGCTGCGGCAATGAGCACGGGCTTCCGCTATCTCTCCTAGTCAAATTCAAGTTGCTGACTTTAGTCTACACAGCTGTGATTGAGGTCTAGGTTATTTTAAGAAAAAGACTCTCTTCCCACACACCCTCCTTCCAGATAAAATCACTTGGTGCTAATTATTTCCTCGTTTATACTTTGGGGAGTCAGAGACAAGTTAGTGTTCCACGGAGAGCCCAAATTGGAGAAAGTGTTTGCTGCCGATGTCTTTCAAACGCCAGCTTACTAATTCTAATACCTAATGTAAAAGTTAATGTTTAATGACCTACTCTGATGGAACGGTAATCTAAAAGAAATTGCTACCACCCGTTTCTGGTGTCAGTGTTCAAAAAGAGTGCTATTGACCCTTTGATAACATGTTATGAGTTAATATCTATGAAATTATCCATCAAAGATGTCAGAGGTTTATTAGAAACTCCTATGTGTGTCAAGAGTTTTTACCACCACCACCAACGGTATTGAGCACATACTCTGTGTAAAGCAATGTACTATGCACTTGGGAGAATATACTACAACAGCGTTGGTATATGTTGGTATTTGTTAAGCGCTTACTATGTGCAGAGCACTGTTCTAAGCGCTGGGGGAGACACGGGGGAATCAGGTTGTCCCATATGGGGCTCACAATCTTAATCCCCGTTTTACAGATGAGGTAACTGAGGCCCAGAGAAGTTAAGTGACTTGCCCACAGTCACACAGCTGACAAGTGGCAGAGCTGGGATTCGAACTCATGACCTCTGACTCCAAAGCCCATGCTCTTTCCACTGAGCCACGCTGCTTCACGCTCCCTGTCCATAACGATCTTACAGTCCAGGGGGAGACAATCATTAATATAAATATATTTATTTGGAGGTCACATCTCCTCCAAGAGGCCTTCCCCGATTAAGCCCTCCTTTCTCCAGTTCGATTTCCCTTCTGTATCATATATACACTTCCATCTGTGACCTTCAGACACATCATATCTGCCCCATCCCAACCCCACAGCACTTAAGAACCTATCTTTAAATTATATATTATTTATTCACATTAATGTCCGTCTTCCCCACTAAACTGTAAGCTCGTTATGGGCAGAGAACAGGTCTTCTAATTCTTTCCCAACCACTTAGTCCTTTGCACACAGTAAGTGCTCAATTCTATTGATTTAAATAATTAATACATAATTTTTTGATCACTGTCCTGCTGAGGAGAAAGCCAGTCCAACAGTAAGCTCCTTGTGGGCAGGCAACCATCTATTACCACTCTTTCGTTTTATACTCTCCCAAGCTCTCAGGAACAGCACTCTGCACAGAGTAAGCAGAAGCAGCAGCGTGGCTTAGCGGAAAGAGCACGGGCTTGGGAGTCAGAGGTCGTGGGTTCTAATCCTGACTTCGTCACTTGTCTGCTGTGTGACCTTGGGCAAGTCACTTCACTTCTCTGGGCTTCAGTGACCTTATCTGTAAAAATGGGGATTAAAAAATGTGAGTCCCACGAGGGACAATCTGATTACCCTGTACCTACCCCAGCGCTCAGAATAGCACTCTGCACATAGTAAGCGCTTAACAAATACCATAATTATTATCATTAAGCACAGAATAAAATAGCACTGATTTGATTTCAGAGGAGGGGGTGAGCTAGGGAGAAGCCCGACCACGAGGACGTGAGCCCCTCTCTCTGGCTCCTCTTGGACTGGGTCTTTCCCTGGCCTGGAAGAGGAGGCTGGAGCGGAGTTAATGGCAGGGACTAACCCGGGCCCTCCCACGTCTCCTTCCTCCAGCTTCTCTGTTTGGGCTCCCCGGCCTACCTCAGCAACTCCCCACCCACACTGCCTGCCATTTAGCCAGCCCACTAGACTTCTAACAAACAATTTTCGGGTGTAAAAACCACAGCTTTAAGCTGAAAGTACAATTTTCAAAGTTTAACTCATGCGATTAAGTTGTCTTGTTTCTATCCATCTGTCTCCCCCGATTAGACTGTGAGCCCGTCGATGGGCAGGGACTGTCTCTATCTGTTGCCCAATTGTACATTCCAAGCACTTAGTACAGTGTTCTGCACACAGTAAGTGCTCAATAAATACTACTGAATGAATGAAAACAGATGAATGGAATAAAACATATTGTCGTCACCCAAAAACATCCAGGGGAGTGGGGGTTGATATCACAATTTGCCTGTTCTAAATCTTGAGGCCTAAGAATATCTTTTTTTTTTGGTCCATTTCCCCCAAGTATCATGTGGATGAGTTTACATTTTAATTACAAGTACAGACATTTTAAAAAAGTGCTACAACAAATGAAAAATGAAAAGACATCTTCTACAGTTTAAATCAAGGATTCCCAATTGTCTCAGAAAAATGTAATTATGTATCAATAGACAAAGCATACGTGACACCTTTCAATTAAACTATAATATAACCTCCTATTTCCTAATTATATATTTGCAGGGAAGGGACTGTATCTAATTGATTATCCTGTACCTAACCCATCTTTTAACTCAATGCTTGGCACACAGCTCCTAAAAATACCATCATGATTTTGTGAAGGGTTTACTCTACTGAATCCCTAACTATGAATAAAGATAAATCACACAACTCAAATGGTATATTAATGACTGATTTCAACAAAGTACTTTTAGGTATCATCTCTGCTAAGATGAGAGTCAAACAATTATGACCCTATGCTAATTCTAGCCTACACAAGTGCATTGGTCACACTCAATTTGAAAAGCATAGTAGGAATTTTAGATATAAATGTTTAAGTTGAGGGTGAAATATTTCACTGGTCTCATTTTGAAGGGCAACAAAAAAAAAAATCAGCAATCCTCAAAATGACAAGGGCAGCATTTTTCCCAATACTTCAAATTTTCGAAGAATTTGTGTAATTGCCCAAGAGCGCAGAATTCAACATCTACTTTCCAGCACTACATCCAGGTGACTCTCCTTATGTCAGAGTAAATATAACCACGATGAGTTAAACCTTTACAGCTGAGTATTGATGGCAGGGCAAGGGAATGCAGTATGACTGCCATCATCATTAGGCCAGAACTATTCCTGCATGCAGGGAATTTCTAAACAACTACTTTGATTTTCCTTTATTTTAAAGAGCGTGAAAAGACTTCTGCAAGACTGCATCGATTAAAGGTAAGTCCTGTCAATCCATAAAAATCCCCAGTAAAATCTAGTTTGACAACTTCGCTCCACTCAACCCCAGTTCTTGAAATTACGCACCCTTAAAAAATGAGAGAAATGTAAATGGGAATGTTAACTCAAAAAAAAACTATGTCTTGGGGGTGAATATCTTCCCCAACCAGCCATATACGCTATACTTGGGATGACTAAATTTCTATAGGAGGTTAAGGGGTGAGGCTTCGGAGCATTCTCACAATTAAATTTACATTAAATAGAGGAAAATGCTCACAATTGAATTTACATCAACTAAAGGAAAAAAAGTCCACTGTGGTTTACACTGACCTGCACATTTAAATTGGTTTGTTAAAGAAATGGAAAATAATAGAAGACTATAAAAAGATATTCTTTCATTCACTGTTTGACTGATGTGTACTCTCAGGTAGTTTATTTCCCTGTGTAGTTGGAATAGTTTATCAGGCAGGTGTGTATTGGCACTGCTGCAATTACTAGAGTAAGTCGTACCTTGGGCGTGTTTAGCCTGCCATACTGGATTCCGGTTTTAAAACTGCAAGTGAACATCGCTAGCAATGTGAATTTCAATTCCCAAGGCTACTTGGCTAAGATAAAAATTGGAAACAGAGGGGAAGTAGGCAGAAGCAGCATGACCTAGTGGAAAGTGGCAGGCCTAGGAGTCCGAATACCTGGGCTCTAGTCCCAGCCCTGACGCTTGCTTGTGTGTGTCCTTGGGCAAACCACTTAACTTCTCCGTGCCTCAGTCTCCTCATCTGTAAATGGGGGATTTAGCTGGAAGAAGCAGCAGCCTGGCCTCACGGATAGCGCACGCGCCTGGGAGTCAAAAAGGTCATGGGTTCCAATCCCTCTCTGCTACTTGTCTGCCGGGTGACCTTGGCTAAACCACTTCCCTTCTTCGTGCCTCGGTGACCTCATCTGTCAAATGGGGTTTGAGACTGTGAGCCCCACATGGGACAGGGACTTTGTCCAACCCGATTTGCTTGTATCCACCCCAGCGTTTAGTAGAGTGCCTAGTATATAATAATAATGATGGCATTTGTTGAGCACTTACTATGTGCAAAGCACTGTTCTAAGCACTGGGGGGGATACAAGGTGATCAGGCTCTCCCATGTGGGGCTCACAGTCTTGATCCCCGTTTTACTGATGAGGTCACTGAGGCCCAGAGAAGTTAAGTGACTTGCCCAAAGTCACACAGCTGACAAGTGGCAGAGCCGGGATTAAAACCCACGACCTCTGATTCCCAAGCCCGGGCTCTTTCCACTGAGCCACGCTGCTTCTCCCGGGGGTCGCTGCTGGAACTTAGTATAGTACAATGACTGGCACATTGTATGTGCTTAATAAATGGTATTTTTTAAGCGCTTACTACGTGCCAAGAACTGTTCTAAGCACTGGGATAGATACGAGGTTAGGTACCGCAGCGTTTAGTACAATGCCTGGCACATTGTAAGCACTTAATAATAATAAATGGTATTTGTTAAGTGCTTACTATGTGCCAAGCACTGTTCTAAGTGCTGGGACAGATACGAGGTTAGGTATTCATTCAGTAGTATTTATTGAGCACTTACTATGTGCAGAGCACTGTACTAAGCGCTTGACAGCATTTAGTACAATGCTTGGCACACTGTAAGCGCTTACTAATAATAATAAATGGTATTTGTTAAGCGCTTACTATGTGCCAAGCACTGTTCTAAGCGCTGGGATAGATACGAGGTTAGGTATTCATTCAATAGTATTTATTGAGTGCTTACTATGTGCAGAGCAAGTGGTGGTATTTGTTAAGCGCTTACTATGTGCAAAGCACTGTTCTAAGCGCTGGGGGATACAAGGTGATCAGGTAGTCCCACACGGGGCTCACAGTTTCAATCCCCATTTTACAGATGAGGTAACTGAGGCACAGAGAAGTGAAGTGACTTGCCCAAAGTCACCCAGCTGGCAAGCGGCAGAGCGGGGATTAGAACCCATGACCTCCGACTCCCAAGCCCAGGCTCTTTCCACTGAGCCATGCTGCTTCTCTAACTATACTAAGCGCTTGACAGCGGTTAGCACAATGCCTGGCACACTGTAAATGCTTAATAATAAATGGTATTTGTTAAGTGCTTACTATGTGCCAAGCACTGTTCTAAGCACTGGGACAGATACGAGGTTAGGTATTGCAATGTTTAGTACAATGCCTGGCACACTGTGAGCGTTTAATAATAATAATAAATTGTATTTCTTAAGCACTTTCTAGGGGCCAAGCACTGTTCTAAGCGCTGGGATAGATACAGGGTTAGGTATTGCAGCATTTAGTACAATGCCTGGCACATTGTAAACGCTTAATAATAATAAATGGTATTTCTCAAGCGCTTACTAAGTGCCAAGAACTGTTCTAAGCACTGGGATAGATACGAGGTCACGTATTGCAGCGCTTAGTACAATGCCTGGCACGTTGTAAACGCTTAATAATATTAATGGTATTTGTTAAGCCCTTACTATGTGCCAAGAACTGTTCTAAGCACTGGGATAGATACGCGGTTAGGTAATGCAGCGCTTAGTACAATGCCTGGCACATTGTAAGCGCTTAAGGAATCCCATAATTACGATTAGACTCTGAGCCCATCATTGGGCAGGGATGGTCTCTCTCTGTTGCCCAACTGTCCATTCCAAGGGCTTAGTCCAGCGCTCTGCACATAGTAAGCGCTCAATAAAATCCAAGAACTTAGTCCAGTGCTCTGAACATAGTACGCGCTCAAAAAATACTATTGAATGAGTGTATAAATACGATTGAATGATTAGACTGTGAGCCTGTCGTTGGACAGGGAGGGTCTCTCTCTGTTGTCCAATTGTCCATTCCAAGCGTTTAGTCCAGTGCTCTGCACATAGTAAGCACTCAAATACAATTGAATGAATGATCAGACTGTGAGCCTGTCAATGGGCAGGGATGGTCCCTCTCTGTTGTCCAATTGTCCATTCGAAGCGCTTAGTCCAGTGCCCTGTACAGAGTAAGCGCTCAATAAATGTGACTGAATGAATGATCAGACTGTGAGCCCATCACTGGGCAGGGATGGTTTCTCTTTCTTGCCCAATTGTCCATTCCAAGCCCTTAGTCCAGTGCTCTGCACATAGTAAGTGCTCAATAAAGTCCAAGCGCTTAGTCCAGTGCTCCGCACATAGCAAGCGCTCAATAAATACTACTGAATGATCAGACTGTGAGCCCGTCATTGGACAATGATTGTCCCTCTTTGTTGCTCAACTGTCCACTCCAAGCCCTTAGTCCAGTGCTCTGCACATAGTAAGCACTCAATAAAATCCAAGTGCTTAGTACAGTACTGTGCGCATAGTAAGCGCTCAATAAAACCCAAGAGCTTAGCTCAGTGCTCTGCACACAGTAAGCACTCAAATACTACTGAATGAATGATTAGACTGTGAGCCCGTCGTGGGGCAGGGACGGTCCCTCTCTGTTGCCCAATTGTCCATTCCCAGCGCTTAGTCCAGTGCTCTGTGCAAAGTAAGCGCTCAATAAAACCCAAGTGCTTAGCTCAGTGCTCTGCACATAGTAAGGACTCAATAAATACGACTGAATGAATGATTAGACTGTGAGCCCATCACTGGGCAGGATGGTCTCTCTCTGTTGCCCAATTGTCCATTCCAAGCCCTTAGCCCAGTGCTCTGCACAGAGTAAGTGCTCAACAAATACTATGAATGAATGAACAGTACTGAATGAATGATCAGACTGTTAGCCCGTTGAGGGGTAGGGAGGGTCTCTCTCTGTTGCCCAATTGTCCTTTCCAAGCGCTTAGCCCAGTGCTGTGCGCATAGTAAGCGCTCAATAAAACCCAAGCGCTTAGCCCAGTGCTCTGCACACAGTAAGGACTCAATAAATACGATTAAATGATCAGACTGTGAGCCCATCGTGGGGCAGGGACGGTCTCTCTCTGTTGCCCAATTGTCCTTTCTAAGCGCTTAGCCCAGTGCTGTGCGCATAGTAAGCGCTCAATAAAACCCAAGTGCTTCACCCAGTGCTCTGCACAGAGTAAGTGCTCAATAAATACTATAAATGAATGAATACTACTGAATGAATGATTAGACTGTGAGCCCATCACTGGGCAGGGAGGGTCTCTCTCTGTTGCCCAACTGTCCATTCCCAGCGCTTAGCCCAGTGCTCTGCACACAGTAAGCGCTCAATAAATACTATGAATGAGTGAATAAATACTACTGAATGAATGACAGGTGAGGGACTGGTGAGCCTGTCGTGGGGCAGGGACGGTTTCTCTTTCTGATGTCCAATTGTCCATTCCAAGCGCTTAGCTCAGTGCTCTGCACACAATAAGGACTCAATAAATACGATTAAATGAATGATCAGACTGTGAGCCCATCGTGGGGCAGGGACGGTCTCTCTCTGTTGCCCAATTGTCCTTTCTAAGCGCTTAGCCCAGTGCTGTGCACAGAGTAAGCGCTCAATAAAACCCAAGCGCTTAGCCCAGTGCTCTGCACATAGTAAGGACTCAATAAATACGATTAAATGAATGATCAGACTGTGAGCCCATCGTGGGGCAGGGACGGTCTCTCTCTGTTGCCCAATTGTCCTTTCTAAGCGCTTAGCCCAGCGCTGTGTGCAGAGTAAGCGCTCAATAAAACCCAAGCGCTTAGCCCAGTGCTCTGCACATAGTAAGGACTGGGCTTTGGAGTCAGGGCTCATGAGTTCGAATCCCAGCTCTGCCACTTGTCAGCTGTGTGACTGTGGGCAAGTCACTTCACTTCTCTGTGCCTCAGTTCCCTCATCTGTAAAATGGGGATGAAGACTGTGAGCCCCACGTGGGACAACCTGATTCCCCTGTGTCTACCCCAGCGCTTAGAACAGTGCTCGGCACATAGTAAAGCGCTTAATAAATACCAACATTATTATAAATACGATTAAATGAATGATTAGACTGTGAGCCCGTCATTAGGCAGGGATGGTCTCTGTTGCCCAATTATCCATTCCCAGCGCTTAGCCCAGTGCTCTGCACAGAGTAAGCGCTCAATAAATACTATGAATGAATGAATAAATACTACTGAATGAATGATTAGACTGTGAGGCCGTCGAGGGGCAGGGAGGGTCTCTGTTGCCCAATTGTCCATTCCCAGTGCTTAGCCCAGTGCTCTGCACAGAGTAAGCGCTCAACAAATACTATGAATGAATGAACACTACTGAATGAATGATTAGACTGATCATTAGAATGATTAGAGGGTCTCTCTCTCTGTTGCCCAATTGTCCATTCCCAGCGCTTAGCCCAGTGCTATGCGCACTAATACGAATGGATGAATGAATGAAGGGCAGGCGGCCGCCGGTCTCTTACCCCCTGCGAAGGCGGCGGCGGCGGCGGCGTCCCTGCGCTGTCTGCTCCGACAGAGGAGGCTGGAGGCGGCTCCTCGGAGGATCCGAGCGGCTGCCATCATGTCGTCGTCGTCGTCGTCGTCGTCCCGGCCGCCTCCCCTCAGGAGCCGCCACCTTGGCTTCGGCTCCGGCCCGGCGCGTGAGGGCGCGTGAGGGGGGCGGGGGAGGCAGGGGAGGGGAGAAGCGCGCGCCCCTGCGCGCGACGGCAGCGCGCGACGCAGGCCGAAGCGGGGGGGGGAGGGGGGAACCCCCGACGGACGGGAGGACGAACCAATCGCCAGCGTCCGTTCCGCCCCCGCCCCTTCGCTAGCAACCAATGGGCTGCGCTCCCGCGAGGCCCCGCCCTCCCGCCCGGGGCGGCCCCGTGACTGAGCCGGCGGCGCGCGCCGGGCGGGGCCTCTGCTGGGCGCGAGGTGTGAGGGAGGGGGGAGGGGCTGCCACTCAGAATAATAAGGATGTTGGCATTTGTTAAGCGCTTACTATGTGCAGAGCACTGTTCTAAGCGCTGGGGGAGATCCAGGGTCATCAGGTTGTCCCAGGTGAGGCTCCCAGGCTTCATCCCCATTTGACAGATGAGGGAACTGAGGCCCCCAAGAAGTGAAGTGACTTGCCCACCGTCTCCCAGCTGACAATAATAATAATAATGTTAGTATTTGTTAAGCGCTTGCTATGTGCAGAGCACTGTTCTAAGCGCTGGGGGAGATACGGGGTGATTAGGTTGTCCCACTTGAGGCTCACAGTCTTCACCCCCATTTTACAGGTGAGGGAACTGAGGCCCAGAGAAGTGGAGTGACTTGCCCGCAGTCACCCAGCTGACAAGTGGCAGAGCTGGGATTCGAACCCATGACCTCTGACTCCCAAGCCCAGGTTGTTTTCACTAAGCCACGCTGCTTCACTCATTCGCCCGCCCGTCCCCCTCAACGGCCTCCCCGAGAAACGAATAATAAAAATAATAATGATGTTGGCATCTGTTAATAATAATAATAATGTTAGTATTTATTAAGCACTTGCTATGTGCAGAGCACTGTTCTAAGCGCTGGGGGAGATATGGGGTCATCAGGTTGCCCACATGAGGCTCCCAGGCTTCATCCCCATTTGACAGATGAGGTCACTGAGGCCCTGAGAAGTGAAGTGACTTGCCCACAGTCACCAAGTTGACAATAGTAATAATGTTGGTATTTGTTAAGCACTTACTATGTGCAGAGCACTGTTCTAAGCGCTGGGGGAGATACAGGGTCATCAGGTCATCCCACGTGAGGTTCCCAGTCTTCATCCCCATTTGACAGAGGAGGGAACTGAGGCACAGAGAAGTGAAGTGACTTGCCCACAGTCCCCCAGCCGACAATAATAATAATGATGATAATAATGCTGGTATTTGTTAAGTGCTCCCTATGGGCCGAGCCCTGTTCTAAGCGCTGGGGGAGATACAGGGTCATCAGGTTGTCCCACGTGAGGCTCTCAGTCTTCATCCCTGTTTTACAAATGAGGGAACTGAGGCGCAGAGAAGTGAAGTGATTTGCCCACAGTCAGCTGCCAAGTGGCAGAGGGGGAATTTGAACCCATGACCTCTGACTCCCAAGCCCAGGCTCTTTCCACTGAGCCACGTCGTGCCACAGAGAAGTTAGGCGACTTGTCCAAGGTCACAGAGCAGACAAATGGTGGAGCTGGGATTAGAATGCAAGTCCTTTGACTTCTAGGGCTCTGTTCTTTCCCCTCGGCTGTGCTGCTTCGTTATGCAGGGGAAGGATAATCATTCCTGATCCAAATTTTGACCCCTATTTTCGAATTTGTCTTACCTCTTCTTCCTTCTGTAAAAACTTTTGTTCAAGCAAAACCAGAAGCAAGCAATAGGGTGGTCTCTGCAGGCTCCTGACCACCCAACGT
This sequence comes from Ornithorhynchus anatinus, assembly GCF_004115215.2. NCBI lineage: Eukaryota > Metazoa > Chordata > Mammalia > Monotremata > Ornithorhynchidae > Ornithorhynchus > Ornithorhynchus anatinus. The sequence continues at coordinate 54,730,739 of NC_041735.1, read as the reverse complement.
GTAGTGAAGAATACCCCAATTAGTGATCCCCAATTAGAATTCGGCAGAAATTGCCAAAGATGGAGTTCGGTGGGGTTCATTCGACAACTAGGAATTCATGTTTCTGCTGGTTTCATTCCCGTCTAGACTGTAAGCTCCTGTGGGCAGGGAAAATGTTTGCTTATTCTGTTGTATGCTGCAGCGTGGCTCAGTGGAAAGAGCCCGGGCTTGGGAGTCAGAGGTCATGGGTTCTAATCCTGGCTCTGCCGCTTGCCAGCTGTGTGACTTTGGGCAAGTCACTTAACTTCTCTGTGCCTCAGTTACCTCATCTGTAAAATGGGGAAGAAGACTGTGAACCTCACGTGGGACAACCTGATTACCCTGTATCTACTCCAGCGCCTAGAACAGTGCTCTGCACATAGTAAGCACGTGACAAATACCAACATTATTATTACTCTCCCAAGTGTTTAGTACAGTGCTCTGAACATAGTAAGTGCTTAATAAATACCATCAATTGAGTGTAGCACCAGGGACCACCACCAATATCCACCCATACCCTTACTCACACCTACCCACCTCCTCCATCCCCCTTCATTTTTGTTATCCTACCCACCTCCTCCACCCCTGCCCCTCCTTTCACTTTTGTAATACATCAAATTGCAAACAGGACAGGTTAATTTTGTTTTCCAGGTGGACTCTGATGAGCATAAACATCCTACTATTTGGATCCTACCACTCACCTGACCTTCATCGGGTATTAACAAGGGCTTTTTGAGTACAGCGTGTTGGATTTGAGAGTGTAACTGGCCAGAGTCAAACTCACTGTTCATTTCCTTATCTTTCTTTGAGATAGAAGGCAGTCTGATTCCCCCAGTCAATCATAATTATTGAGCAGAACACTATCCTGAGTGGTTGGTAGAGTACCACTTCCCTGCCTACAATGAGCTTTAAACCTAGAGGGTGAGGCAGGCATTAATATAAATAAATTATGGGTATATAATAACGTTGGTATTTTTTAATCGCTTACTATGTGCAGAGCACCGTTCTAAGCGCTGGGGTAGATACAGGCTAATAGGGTTGTCCATGTGAGGCTCACGGTCTTAATCCCCATTTTACAGATGAAGGAACTGAGGCACAGAGAAATGAAGTGAGTTGCCCACAGCCACACAGCTGACAAGTGGCAGAGCGGGGATTCGATCCCGTGACCTCTGACTCCCAAGCCCGGGCTCTTTCCACCGAGCCACGCTGCTTCTCTATATACATAAGTGTTGTGCAGCTGAGAGGTGAGTGAAAGATGCAAATCAAATGCAAGAGCGATGCAGAAGGGAGGGGGAGAAGAGGAAATAAGGGCTTAGTCGGGGAAGACCTCTGGAAGGAGACGTATCAAACATACACCCCTACATACTCAATTCATTCAGTTCATTCAATAGTATTTATTGAGCGCTTACTATGTGCAGAGCACTGTACTAAGCGCTTGGAATGTACAGTTCGGCAACAGAGACGATCGACGTGAGCCATCTACGGACAGCAGCTAATGGAATTAAAGTGCCTGGAAAATTCGCAAATGGGATCATTTGTCCCCGAATATTTTGCTAACTAGAATACACTCTAGGCTTCAAGGCTGTCCGTCACCTTGCCCCTTCCTACCTCTCCTCCCTTCTCTCTTTCCACTGCCCACCCCGCACGCTCCGCTCCTCCGCCGCCCACCTCCTCACCGTCCCCCGTTCTCGCCTATCCCGCCGTCGACCCCTGGGCCGCGTCCTCCCACGGTCCTGGAACGCCCTCCCTCCTCACCTCCGACAATCTGATCTCTTCCCCTCTTCGAATCCCTACTTAGAGCTCACCTCCTCCAAGAGGCCTTCCCAGACTGAACTCCCCCCTTTTTCCCTCTGCTCCCTCTACCCCCCCTTCACCTCTGCGCAGCTAAACCCTCTTCTCCCCCCTTTCCCTCTCCTGTCCCATCCCCTCAGCACTGTACTCGTCCCCTCAACTGTATATATCTTCATCACCCTATTTTGTTTAATGAGATGTACATCATCCTGATTCTATTTATTTGCCATTGTTTTTATGAGATGTTCTTCCCCTCGACTCTATTTATTGCCATTGTTCTTGTCTGCCTGTCTCCCCCGATTAGACTGTGCGCCCGTCAAAGGGCAGGGACTGTCTCTATCTGTTGCCGATCTGTACATTCCAAGCGCTTAGTATAGTGCTCTGCACATAGTAAGCGCTCAATAAATACTATTGAATGAATTAATGAATAGAATATATACAGCAGTGCTATGAATCTGTTCTCTGGCAGCAAAACAGAGTACATCCCACAGGGCCACTGCCTAAAGGTGGGAAGGTAGGAAGAGTTGTGAATTTGGACGTCCCGTACCCCATCCTAGACATTGGCAGACAGTGAGGGTTTCGAGAAGCAGCGTGGCTCAGTGGAAAGAGCGCGGGCTTGGGAGTCAGAGGTCACGGGTTCTAATCCCGGCTCTGCCACTAGTCAGCTGTGTGACCTTGGGCAAGTCATTTAACTTCTCTGTGCCTCAGTTACCTCATCTGTCAAATGGGGATTAAAACTGTGAGCCCCACGTGGGACAACCTGATCATCTTGTATCAGCCAGCGCTTAGAACAGTGCTTTGCACAGAGTAAGCGCTTAACAAATACCACAGTTTATTTAAAAGAAATGCCACGATTCTTATTACCGACCGGTGGGATTGCTTTAAACCTCTCTTCCAATCAGGTTGGAATGAAGGGCGGCATGACTCAGTGAAAAGAACGCGGCTTGAGAGTCAAAGGATGTGGGTTCTAATCCTGGCTCCACCGCTTGTCTGCTGTGTGAGCTTGGGCGAGCCACTTAACTTCTCTGTGCCTCCATTCCCTCATCTGGAAAATGGGGGTTAAGACTGTGACCCCCATTCATTCATTCATTCAATAGTATTTATTGAGCTCTGACTATGTGCAGAGCACTGTACTAAGCGCTTGGAATGTACAAATCGGCAGCAGATAGAGACAGTCCCTGCCCCTTGACGGGCTTACAGTCTAATCGGGACAACCTGATTGCCTTGTATCTCCCCCAGTGCTTAGAACGGTGTTTGGTACATAGCCAGCACTTAAATATTATAATTATTATTATAATTAAGGGCAAGCAAAACAAGAGATTTGTGAGCTCCCCGCTAGATTGTAAACTCAATAAGGATCACATCAATCAAGTCTGTTATACCTCCTAACCACTTCAGAACAGTAGTTTGCACATGTTGTGCATTCAATAAATACTAGGATTTTATTGAGAGGCTTGCTCAGCCTTCTCCTGTGAACTGTACTAAATGCTTAGTACGGTGCTCAGCGCACGGTAAATGCTCAATAAATACAATTGAACTGTAATAATAATAATGTTGGTGTTTGTTAAGCGCTTACTATGTGCAGGGCACTGTTCTAAGTGCTGGAGTAGATACAGGGTAATCAGGTTGTCCCACATGAGGCTCACAGTTAATCCCCATTTTACAGATGAGGAAACTGAGGCACAGTGAAGTGACTTGCCCACAGTCACACAGCTGACAAGCCGGGAGTCGAACCCATGACCTCCGACTCCGAAGCCCAGGTTCTTTCCACTGAGCCACGCTGCTTCCCTGTAGTTAACAGTTCTGTCCTCTTATACGTGCTGGAGTGGTTGAGCCTGGGTTCGAAAGATCCCAAGGGCCCTGCTGCCACAACGTAAGGAGTCACAAGCCATAGCCTTGAAGGTGGAGCAACAGGGGAAAGGGCAGAACCTGAAAATAAATCAATCGGTGATATTTATGGAGTACTCACGGTGTCCCGGGCTCTGTTGCTAAATACCTAGAAGAAAATAATAGAGTAGGAAGACATAATCCCTACCTTCAGAGATCTTAAAACTAGTCGAGGAGGTAGACATTAAAATAAATTACAGGTAGGAGAGGCAACAAAATATAAGAATATATCAGTAAGTGCCGTGGGAGTGGGAATGGTTGAGTATCAGAGTACTTCTGGGGTATGGATTTAAATGCATAAGTGAAGCAGAAGAGAGGGAGAATACGATGGGGAGATGAGAGACTAGTGAGAGAAGGATTCAATCCATCCTACTGTTCGGCACACAATAAGCGCTCAATAAATATGATTGAATGAAGAAATATTCAGCGCTTATTGCGTGCCCAATACTATACTAGGCATTTGGGCAGCGTGGCTCAGTGGAAAGAGCCCGGGCTTGGGAGCCAGAGGTCAAGGGTTCCAATCCCGGCTCTGCCACTTGGCAGCTTTGTGACTGTGGGCGAGTCACTTCACGTCTTTGTGCCTCAGTTCCCTCATCTGTCAAATGGGGATGAAGACTGTGAGCCCCACGTGGGACAATCTGATGCCCTGGATCTATCCCAGTGCTTAGAATAGTGCTCTGCACATAGTAAGCGCTTAACAAATACCAATATTATTATTATTATTTGGAGGAGTGCAATACACTTGATAGCCATGTTTCCTGCCCCCAGTCAATCAGTTATATTTAGCTGAGTGCTTACTGTGTGCACAGCACTGTACTAAGTACTTGGAAGAATGTAACATAATGTAACAAGGAGCTGTAGTTGATCTTTGAGAAGCAGCAAGGCTCAGTGGAAAGAGCTCGGGCTTGGGAGTCAGAGGTCATGGGTTCAAATCCCGGCTCCACCACTTGTCAGCTGTGTGACCCTGGGCAAGTCACTTAGCTTCTCTTTGCCTCAGTTCCCTCATCTGTAAAATGGGGATGAAGACTGTTAGCCCTAAATGGGACAAACTGATTATCTTGTATCTCTCCCAGCACATAGCACATACCTCATCTGTCAAATGGGGATTAAAACTGTGAGCCCCACGTGGGACAACCTGATCACCTTGTATCCCCCAGCGCTTAGAACAGTGCTTTGCACATAGTAAGCGCTTAACAAATACCACCATTTTATTTTATTTTTAGTAAGCGCTTAACAAATACCAACATTATGATGATGATGATGATGATGATGATGAGAGTAGCGGGCTGTCATATATGAAGGGAGACGGTGCTTCAGAATGAAGGAAGACTTGAGCAAGGCACTGATGGCAAGAGAGATGAGGACGAGGCCCAGGAAATAGGTTAGTGTTAGAGGAAGAAAGTGTGTATGCTGGGCTGTGATGAGAGAGGATCAAGGACAGGAGGGAGAGAATTGATCTGGATGCCTTAAAGGTGCTGGTGAGGAGTGTCGGCTGGACGCGAAGACGGATGGACAAACCAGTGGAGGTTATGGAGGAACTGGGAGATGTGCACAGAACATTTTTTCTAGAAAAATGAATTGGGAAGTACCGTGAAATGTGGGCTGGGAATACAGTGGGGGTAGGGATGTTAGGAAGAGGCTGATGCAGTGGCCAAGATGAGATAGGACAATAATAATGTTGGCATTTGTTAAGCACTTACTATGTGCAGAGCACTGTTCTAAGCGCTGGGATAGATACAGGGTAATCAGGTTGTCCCAAGTGAGGCTCGCGGTCTTCATCCCCATTTTACAGATGAGGTCATTGAGGCACAGAGAAATTAAGTGACTTGCCCACGGTCACACAGCTGACAAGTGGCAGAGCCAGGAATCGAACCCATGACCCCTGACTCCCCAGCCCGGACTCTTTCCACTGAGCCACGCTGTAGTGCTTGGAGCAGCTTGGTAGCGGTTTAGATGAGAGGAAGGAACAGATTCATTCTCTCTCTCTCTCTCCCTCCCCCTCCCTTCCTTTCTCCCTCCCGTCCTCCCTCCCTCTCTGGAAGTATAATTGTGGTATTTGCCAAGTGCTTCCTATGTGTCAAGCAAAGTTCTAAGTGCTGGGAGAGATACAAAGTAATTGGGTCAAAGTCTCTGTCCCTCTGTCCCACTTGGGGTTCACAGTCCACTTAGAAGGGAGAACAGGTATGGACTCCCCATTTTGCAGATGAGGAAACTGAGGCTAAGAAAGGGTAAGTGACATCCAGAGTCACACAGCAGACAAGTGGCAGAACGGAGATGAGAACCCAGTTCCTCTGACTCCCAAGCCCGTCTTCTTTCCATTAGGCCACACTGCTTCTCTATCCCTCTCATCCCTGCGTCTCTTTTTCTGTCTCCCTCCTCGTCTTTCCCCATATTCTAGTTCCTTTCCTGCCTTTTTGGCCATGCTACCCGAAGGCCCCATCTCACTGTTCCACACTGAATTCCCCCAAATTGAATCACATTAGCGTTGCCCCGAAATCTTGTCCTTCAAGCCCTTCCATTCGCAACAAAAGCCTTGGAAAGAGCACAGGTCTGGGAGTCAGAAGACCTCAGTTTTAATCCTGGGTCTGCCACTTGTTTGCCTTGTGAACTTGGACAAGTCACATAACTTCTCTGTGCCTCAGTTCCCTCACCTGTAAAATGGGGAAAGAATAATAGTAATCATGGTGTCTGTGAAGTGCTTACTAACGTACTAACCTATCCTATGTTGGGCTGACACACTCAATTCATATTTTCAGATGAGGTAATTCTACAGAGAAGTGAAGTGACTTGCCCCAGACAAGTGGCAGAGGGGGGATTAGAACCCGGGACCGTCTGTCTCTCAGGCCCACCCTCGATCCACTGCGCCATGCTGCTTCTCTACCTGTTCTCCCTTTCCTGTACCGAACCCCCTTTCCTGTACCGAACCCCATGTGAGACTCTAATTCTCTTGTATCTACCCCAGTGCTTAGCCCACAGTAGGTGCTTAAGGAATACCACAATTATTATCTATACCTGCTTTTCAGTTTATTGTTATTTTAGGTAGGCTGCAGTTTCCATCAGAACCCACCTGCAACTATTAAATTTAACCATCCTGGCTTGATAATTTTACCGCTGAAATGCAATCTTACGTCTCACCGTCAAATAGAGTAGTAGCTCAGAGCCATTTACAACCCTGCTAAGGTTTCCACTGACTTCCCCGGTCCAGTGGTCCTTTATAGGCCTTCATCCAATTCAATTGCTTTTGCCGTTTTCATTATCAGCTACCGTTTTTCGTTATCGCCTTCACTGTTTGTGGTGCTTTCTTTGTGAAAATAAACATTTCTTAAAACTAAGGAGCAATAATCCCAGGTAGCATTAATAATTTGGCACCGAGAGCGGCATTAAGAATTTGATTCATCCTGCTGCCGTCTTATTGTGACACCCGGGGCAAATCAGTTCATTTCCCTCTTCCTCAGTTGCTTCGTATCCTGAAATCAGAGATGTTAAAGTCTACCACTTCCTGGGGGACTTCATGACATAAGGTCTGAGATCGCAAAAGGAGATTATTACAATGTCGTCCTCGAAATTCCAAGGTACTGATGATGTCGGGATCCGTGTGTGCTGGTATGGCTACAGATTGAGGCTTGACTGTGGGAAGAGGCTACAGCTGTTGTTTAGGGTTACTCATCTTTGCAACTCTATCTTTTCGCCGCAGTGGTGTGAAGAGGACCCGTAATGAGTACATGAACTTCTTTGTAATGTGCTGCCAAACAAAAACTAATAAAAATAACGTTGGCATTTGTTAAGCGCTTACTATGTGCAGAGCACTGTTCTAATCCCTGGGATAGATAGAGGGTAATCAGCTTGTCCCACGTGAGGCTCACAGTCTTAACCCCCATTTTACAGATGAGGGAACTGAGGCACAGAGAAGGTAAGTGCACAGAGAAGTTAAGTGACTTGTCCACAATCAGACAGCTAAGTGGTAGAGCCAGGATTCAAACCCGTGACCTCTGATTCCCAAGCCCGGGCTCGTTCCACTGAGCCACGCTGCTTCTCTGAATCTGTCAGCTGTTCGTATTGAGCACTTTCTGTATGCAGACCGCTCTACTGAGTGCTGTTAATCAATCATATTTATTGAGTGTTTACTGTGTGCAGAGCACTGTACTAAGCGCTGGGGAGAGTACGACACCATGCTTAGGCTCCTAAGAAGCCATTCAGTCTGAATACATACCAAGTATGTTAACTGCTTTTTTATTCCAGCGATCCACTTTAGTGATGGTTCAGTGAGTCCTCCTTGCTTTTTCTTCTGCATACCTTCCTGGTAGTCATTTCACTTCAAAAGGACATTTCACAGTTGCTTATATACAGATTGTGTGTGTGTGTGTGTGTGTGTGTGTGTGTGTGTGTGTGTGTGTATCTGCCCTTCGGGCTGTAAAATAGTGTTCCTGACTAAAATTTTATTAACATGTAAAGGTGTGTCTGATCAGATTAATGCACAACTGAAAATCTTTTCCTCACTGTTTGTGTCAAAATGGACTTTTCCGCCATGACACGTATGTTCCCCGTCGTGCCTTGTTTCTCCCTCTTAGACACTTTATTTTTCCTACAGTTTCCTAGCAGCGTGGCTCAGTGGAAAGACCCCAGGCTTGGGAGTCAGTGGTCATGGGTTCGAATCCCACCTCTGCCGCTTGCCAGCTGTGTGACTGTGGGCAAGTTACTTCATTTCTCTGTGCCTCAGTTCCTTCATCTGTAAAAAAATGGGGATGAAGACTGTGAGCCCCACGTGGGACAACCTGATTACCCTGTATCTACCCTAGCGCTTAGAACAGTGCTCTGCATGTAGTAAGCACTTAATAAATATCAACATTATCATTATTATTATTATTAATGTCCGCCTCCCCCTCTAGACTGTAAACTCGTGGGCAGGGTCTGTGTCTACCCACTGTTATATTGTTGTCTTGTACTCTCCCAAGTGCTTATTATAGCGCTCTGCACACAGTAAGTACTCAATAAATACAATTGATTGATTGATTTCTCCTCCAAGACCAATACCAATTTAAAATCATTGACTTGTCTTACGTGGCCACCATCCTCTGCACCACTGCATTGTTTGGGCTTTGTGATCAATATGTCTCTGAAGGTTTTCTTTTGCCACTTTTTGTGTGACCTCATTTCAGCTCACTGTAGAGCAGTTGTTTAGACATCCTTCTGCCACCCATTTCTCCCTCATGTCCCTCCCTGAGAAAGTGATGTGATGAGCATCGCTTCAATTTTCAATTCAATAGTATTTATTGAGCACTTGCTGTGTGCAGAGCACTGTACTAAGCAATCTGAGAGAGAAGAATATAACAATAAAAAGACACGTACCCTGCCCACCGTGAGCTTAAGTCTAGAGGGGGAGACAGACATTAATATAAATCAGTGAATTACAGATACGTACGTAAGCGCTGTAGGGCCAGGGCGGGGGGTGAATAAAGGGAGCACGTCAATACTAGTGTTCTGATTGCTCTCCAGGACTTCATCGTTTGCGAGCATGTCTTGCCATCTGATAAAAATAATAATAATTATGGTATTTGTTAAGTGTTGACTATGTGCCTTGCACTGTACAAAGCACTGGGGTGGATGCGAGCAATTCAGGTTGGACACAGTCCTTGTCCCACGAGGCGTTCACAGTCTTAAGCCCCATTTTACAGTTGAGGTAACTGAGGACCAGAGAAGTGAAGTGACTTTCGTTCATTCAGTCGTATTTATTGAGCACTTACTGTGTGCAGAGCACTGTACTAAGCAATCTGAGAGAGAACAATATAGCAAAAGACACGTTCCCTGCCCACAGTGAGCTTAAGTCTAGAGGGGGAGACAGACATTAATATAAATCAATAAATTACAGATTTATTAAGCGCTGGAGTGGATGCAAGCAAAGCAGGTTGGACACAGTCCTTGTCCCATGAGGCGTTCACAGTCTTAAGTCCCATTTTACAGTTGAGGTAACTGAGGCCAAGAGAAGTGAAGTGACTTTCATTCATTCATTCAGTCGTATTTATTGAGCACTTACTGTGTGCAGAGCACTGTACTAAGTGCTTGGGAAAGTACAATACAGCAATAAAGAGAGACAATCCCTGCCCACAATGAGCTCACAGTCTAGAGACGGAGATTTGCCTAAGGTCACACAGCAGACAAGTGGCGGAGCTGGGATCGGAACCCATGACCTTCTGACTCCCACGCCCGTGCTCTATCCACTACGAATATTGCTCAAAGGTGGAACCGATGGAACTATTCCAAAAATGAAATACAGTGTCTGCGGTAGGTCCAGGTGCCTCAGCTAGAAAAATGGTTAGACCGTGCAGTTGTCCTTTTTTACTTCAGGTTGGTCTGAATCCTGATGTCATTTTGGCATCACACTCTGTACTTTGAGTCTCCCCGAAGACACATTAGCTTCTTCTTTGGGTTTTCCAACTTCTCGTCTGTTATTACACTACTGAACTATGTGCTACTCAGGAAATGGACTTCAGTTCCAGCATTCGGCTCCGTTGCTGGTATTTATCGGTTGTGCGTGGAATTTTCCAGGTGTGGGCTGTACTATACTCTCCCTTTCCTTTGGACTGATTGTCCGTCCGTGGCGCTTTGCTGATCCGAAGGAGTGGCTCATGATCGTCTGCGTGTCTCGTGCGTACGCTTCCGGAACCCAGGCATCCTGCCGAGTAGAACAGCGTAGTACGAAGCAATACGTCTATGTTGCTGGACTGATTGTGTCGCAGGTGGTAACCATCTGGAATCCATTACCTCTGGAAATGGGGCGAGCCAAAAATACCAGACAGTTTGAAAGGAGTTTGGATAAATCAGTAGATGGGTGGTGTAGAATGAATTCCTCACAGGAAAGCTAGCAATCGAGAGGGCAAAATTAGACTAATATACCTACACTGTCAGTACACCCTACTTAAAACTCACCCCCTCCAAGAGGCCTTCCCAGACTGAGCTCCCCTTCTCCCTCTACTCCCTCTACCGCCCCCCTTCACCTCTCCGCAGCTTAACCCTCTTTTCCCCCCATTTCCCTCTGCTCCTCCCCCTCTCCCTTCCCACCCCCTCAGCACTGTACTCGTCCCCTCAACTGTATATGTTTTCATTACCCTATTTATTTTGTTAATGAAATGTACATCTCCTCGATTCTATTTAGTTGCCATTGTTTTTACGAGATGTTCTTCCCCTCGACTCTATTTATCGCCATCGTTCTCGTCTGTCCGTCTCCCCCGATTAATAATAATAATGTTGGTATTTGTTAAGCGCTTACTATGTGCCGAGCACTGTTCTAAGCGCTGGGGTAGACATAGGGGAATCAGGTTGTCCCACGTGGGGCTCACAGTCTTAATCCCCATTTTACAGATGAGGGAACTGAGGCACAGAGAAGTTAAGTGACTCGCCCACAGTCACACAGCCGACAAGTGGCAGAGCTGGGATTCGAACTCATGAGCCCTGACTCCAAAGCCCGTGCTCTTTTCACTGAGCCACGCTGCTTCTCCACCTTAAGCCCCTCAAACGGCAGGGACCGTCTCTATCTGTTGCCGACTTGTTCATTCCAAGCGCTTAGTACAGTGCTCTGCACATAGTAAGCGCTCAATAAATGCTATTGAATGAATGAATACACCCTCTGGACTGTAAGCTCCATACGGAAAGGGAACGTGCCCGCTAATTCTGCTGAATCGAATTCTCCCAAGTGCTTAGTACAGTGCTCTGTACATAGTAAATGCCATTGATCGATTGGTAAATCAAACATTAGGACATCGAGTTGGGGGCGACCATCATTTAGTTTATCCGAGTGTCCTGTTACCACCGTCTGAAACAGCAAAACCTGAGCCGGTCTTAATGGAATTCCTTAAACCTATGACCTATTCTGTGATGATCCCGTACTACAGTCGGTGAACGCGACGAAGCCGGCTGTGAAGTCCGTGGTCGATTTCAGTCTCACGTTCGGTAAGAAGATTGAACCCTGAGGTTCCTGAAGGGTTACCGTGCAGCCAAACTTAGAGCAAGGGCTGAAGCGATTGGAGTTTTCCAGGCTCATCTGTCTGTAAGTGCCTCTATTCTAGAGATCCGGTGAGGTTTAATTGTGCGGTGGTAGTGATTCTATCTGTCGAGCACTTACTAGTGAAAATCACCAGCCAAGCACTCGGTTAACAGAAGCACGATGCAGGTTCCTGTGGGAAACTCACCCTCCAGTGAGGGAAACTTCCAAGCAGGTGAATCAGAGTAAATTAATTGAAAGTTCAATCAAATACCCACCTATTCAAGAGCATGACTATAAATAAATAAAATCATAAGTGCTAGGAGTGGCTTTTGAGTTGATGCAATCCGAAGAGCTGACAATTAGTCGGACATGTTTTACTCTGTAAGTGTAGTTAAATTAACCTAGATATTACAAGCTGGTGGCCAGGACTGATTCATCTCTACCCTGAGGGCATGCTTGCTTGGGTTGTAGTTTTGTAGTAATAAAAATAACTGTGGCATTTATTAACTCTGTGCTAAGGGCGGGGTGAATACAGAATTATCAGATTGGGGCCAGTCTGTGTTTCCATGGGAGGCACACAGTCTATCTTACCCCCATTTTAATGATGAGGAAACTGAGGTCAAGTGACGTCCAAAGTCTCACAGCACACTACTGGAAGAGATTCATTCATTCATTCATTAGTATTTATTGAGCGCTAACAATGTGCAGAGCACTGTACTAAGCGCTTGGAATGTACAAATCGATAACAGATAGAGACAGTCCCTGCCCTTTGACGGGCTTACGGTCTAACGGACAAGAACAATAGCAATAAATAGAGATGGGACTTGAACCCTGGTCTCCCGTCTCACTGCCTCTCCTTGCGGTCTATTTCCGATCGTTCTCTGATCCCTCATCCCGTCTATCCAGACTGAGGTCGCTTTGCCATCACGACAGAAATATGAAAGCGATATTGGCGTACAAAATTGATCCCATTTAGAACGGTTGGGCGGTAACAAGTTTATAGGATCCCAAAATGAACGATCTTTCCAAACAAATAAACAAAAAGTGTCAGGTGATAATGAGCTTGTAAGCAATAGGGGTCCTCTCGGGGTCACACCTGGAGAGTTTCCAGTCCTCTACCAGTCTCGGCTATGGGAGGGAGAGTCAAGCAGAGGCCTGGCCATTCCATTCCTAGCTTGGGCAGTGGCTAGCGAGTGGAAGGCCATCTGCCACAAGCCAAAACTCACCCGTGCTGGCAGCAGCGGCACGGGAGAGAGTCGAGGGCGGAGACTCGAGTTTACTGAGCGGAAGGAGGTAAACCACTTCCATATTTCTACCAAAAAACCTCTATGGATCCACTACCAGAACGATTGCAGATGGAGAACGCGCCGTTCCGGGAGAGATGTGTCCGTGGTGTCGCTATGGGTCGGAAATTATTACTATGGTATTTGTTAAGCGCTTACTATGTGCCAAGCACTGTTCTAAGCGCTGGGGTAGATACAAGGTATTCAGATTGCCCCACGTGGGGCTCACAGTCCTAATCCTCATTTTCCAGATGAGGTAACTGAGGCACAGAGAAGTTAAGTGGCTTGCCCAAGGTCACACAGCTGACGAGTGGCGGTACCGGGATTAGAACCCAGAACCTCTGACTCCCAAGCCCGTGCTGTCTCCCCTAAGCCATGCTGCTTCTAAGTAGCTACCTCCTGCTTCTACGAGGAAGTAATAATGTTGGTATTTGGTAAGCGCTTACTATGTGCAAAGCACTGTTCTAAGCACCGGGGGGATACAAGGTGATCAGGTTGTCCCACGTTAGGCTCACGGTCTTCATCCCCTTTTTTTACAGATGAGGGAACTGAGGCCCAGAGAAGTGAAGTGACTTGCCCAAAGTCACACGGCTGACAGTGGTGGAGCTGGGATTAGAACCCATGACCTCTGACTCCCAAGTCCGGGCTCTTTCCACTGAGCCACGCTGCCTAGTGGAAAGAGCCTGGGCCTGGCAGTCGGAGGACCTGGTTTCTGATTTTGTCTCTTCCACTCGCCAGCTGTATAATCTTGGGCAGGTCACAACTTCTCTGTGCCTCAGTTTCCTCAACTATAAAATGAGGATTCAATACCTGTTCTCCCTCCTACTTAAACTATGAGCCCCATGTGGGACAGAGATTGTGTCCAACCTGTTTAACTTGTATCTACGCCAGCGCTTAGAACAGCCCTTGACACAAATTAAGCGCTTAACAGATACAATAATAATAATAATGGGGAGCCCTGACACTGTGGGAAGTTTCTCTCTTAGTTATTATTAGTATTATTATGAGAGAAATTGCCAAAAAGGTCGGGACTTCCCATTAGCATCTGGTCCAGATCGAGGAGAGTGAAGAGAAGCTCTCTTGTCGGAAAGTTTTGGTTCCCCAGGACGCAGGACTCCAACGTATCCTCCCCGACCCCACCCTCGGCTATAGCTGTTGATTCATTCAATAGTATTTATTGAGCGCTTACTATGTGCAGAGCACTGTAATAAGCGCTTGGAATGTACAAATCGGCAACAGATAGAGACAGTCCCTGCCCACTGACGGGCTTACAGTCTAATCGACGGGCTTACAGTCTTGGGAATCCTGGTTTCTCAGCCGTGAGGACCTTATCCATCTGTCCCTAAAGGCACGGTACCTATTGCTCTTACTCTATTTCTCTTTGTCCTTGGTTTTGTTTTTTTTATGTTGGTCTAGTGTTTTTTATTGTTTCGTCTTTTTGGATCTGTTGTCGACCTCCTCCCCCATCTCATTTTTAGACCGCGACTCCATCTGGGACCGGGCACCATTCGCAATATCCGATTCCCCCCTTCTAGACTGTACGCTTGTTGTGGGCGAGGAATGCATCGATTTATTGCCGCATCGTCCTCTCCCAAGCACTTAGTACGGTGCTCCGTCCACCGTAAGCGCTCAATAAATACCACACCGAACAGAGTGCTCTGCCCACAGTGAAAGCTCAGTAAATCCAGCTGAATGACTACAGCAAAGCAGCGTGGCCTAGTGGCGAGAGCCAGTTTGGGAGCCAGAGGTCGTGGGTTCTGATCCCGACTCCACCACTTATCAGCTGTGGGACTGTGGGCAAGTCACTTCACTTCTCTATGCCTGTTACCTCATCTGTAAAATCGAGATTAAGTCTGTGAGCCCCACGTGGGACAACCTGATTACCTTGTGTCTCCCCCAGCGATTAAAACAGTGCTCGGCACAGAGTAAGCGCTTAACAGACACCATCATCGTTATTATTATTATTAAATACAATCGAATGAATGAAGGAATCTGTGTTTGGGGTATTTTTCTGCTGTGGTTAGTACAGGGCTTTGCCCACAACAGGCTTTTAAGGAATACTATTACTAGTATAATAAGTGTTCCAGTGTTTTAAAGGTCGGGTAGGCAGGCTTCGCTCTTATGGAGTCGGGACGAAAGGGCAAGGCCGGCCCAGGTGAGGATAGCTCACCTCCTCCAAGAGGCCTTCCCAGACTGAGCTTCCCCTTTTCCCTCTGCTCCCTCTTCTCCCTCTCTGCTCCCTCTTCTCCCTCTCTGCTCCCCCTTCACCTCCCCTCAGCTAAGCCCCCTTTCCCTCTGCTCCTCCCCCTCTCCCTTCCCCTGCCCTCAGCTCATTTGTATATATTTTCATTACCCTATTTATTTTGTTAATGAGGTGTCCATCCCCTTGATTCTATTTCTCGTGATTATGTTGTCTTGTTTTTGTCCGTCCGTCTCCCCCGATTAGACTCTGAGCGCGTCATTGGGCCGGGACGGTCTCTATCCATTGCCGAATTGTACATTCCAAGCGCTTAGTACAGTGCTCTGCACATAGTAAGCGCTCAATAAATACTATTGAATGATAGCCCTCCCCGCCCTGCAGATCCTGGAACTCTGGGCCACGGACGTCCTACCTTCTGAAGCCTTTTTCTTGCATGTTACCATTGGCCTATTGCATATAGGATTTAGAGGAAAGTCTTCTGTTCAGTCTTACTGTTAACTTAGACTGTAAACTCGTCCTCTGGACTGTAAGCTCGTTGTGGGCAGGGAAACATCTCTATAAACTCTGTTTTATTGTGCTCTCCCAACTGCTTAGGCAGGGAATGTGTCTATTGTTGTATTGTACTCGCCCAACCGCTTGGTACGGTGCTCTGCACACAGGAAACGCTCGCTCAATAAACGCCACAATGAATACAGTGCTCTGCACACAGTGAGTGCTCAATAAATCCGACTGAATGAATACAGTGGTCTGCACACAGCAAGCGCTCAGGAAATACAACTGAATAAATACAGTGCTCTGCGTACAGTGAACGCTCAATAAATCCCACTGAATGAATGCAGTGGTCTGTACACAGTGAGTGCTCAGTAAGTCTGACTGAATGAAAACAGTGCTCTGCACTCAGTAAACACTCAATAAATATGATAACGAATACAAGGCTCTGCACACGGTGAGCGTTCAATAAATCCAACTTAATGAATATAGTGTTCTGCACACAAGCACTCCATAAATGCAACTGAATACAGTGCTCCGCACACAGTGAACGCTCAACAAATCCGACTGAATGAATACAGTGCTCTGCACTCAGTAAGCACTCAATAAATATGATAACAAATACAGGGCTCTGCCCACAGTGAGCGTTCAATAAATCCAACTGAATGAATACAGTGTTCTGCACAGAGCATACGCTCAATAAATACGACTGAATAAATACAGTGCTCTGCACACAGTGAGCGTTCAATAAACCCGACTGAATGAATACAGTGCTCTGCACTCAGTAAGCGCTCAATAAATATGATAACGAATACGGGGCTCTGCACACAGTGAGCGTTCAGTAAATCCAACTGAATGAATACAGTGTTCTGCACACAGTAAGCGCTCAGTAAATCCGAATGAATGCAGTGCTCTGCACATGGTAAGCGTCAATAAATCCAATCGATTGATTGATTGATTGAACTTATCAGTGACAAATGGACCGGTGTATCTGTTGACCCTTCCTTATACCATATCCCACCGGTTCCCTTACTTTCTTCTACTGAAGTCTTCTAATGAACAGTTTGTTTTAGACTCAGAACGAGCTGTGTTCTCATGACTCTTTCCCTTTCATAATACGTGCTCTCTAATAGCTTACATCAGTATGATGTTTCCATGCGTTATTGGCAGTCCGTGTGTTTGTATTGGGGCAGGACCTCATTAGGCAACAGCCTCGGGGCCCCTGAGTTTTAGCAGACGCATTAATTTTGATAGAGGGCTCACCCAGAGGCCCTGATTCAGGTCATTCGGAACATCCCTGAAAATGCCTATGTTTGGATCACGATAATTAAGATTAGTAACTTCTTATGTGTACGCTCTATTGCTTGGGAATGTAACTCCCAGGAGCGTCTGCGGACATTAAGATCCCTTTCTTCTGCTCTCACATTTCTTTAGAATTCCAAGGAAAAAATCTTGTGGACAGAATTCCATTCCACCCTTGGCTTTCCGTTTGTTTGTATGGGGGATTTTTTATTGCCTTTTTTTTTGGTATTTGTTATGCCAGACACTGTCCTAAAGCCTGGGGGTAGATAGAAGCTAATGAGGTTGGACAAAGTCCACGTCCCACGCCGGGCTCACAGTGGTAATCTCCATTTCTCAGATGAGGTGACTGAGGCATAGAAAAGATGAGAGACTCACCCGAGGTCACGTAGCAGACAAGAGGTGGAGCTGGGATTAGAACCCAGGTCCTTCTGACTGGGTTCTAATCCAGAGGGCCACACTTATTTATATCACACCACATGTTGTCATGTCGACCACCCTTCAGGTCCCCGATTAGACTGTAAGCCCGTCAGTGGGCAGGGACTGTCTCTATCTGTCGCCGATTTGTACATTCCAAGAGCTTAGTACAGTGCTCTGCACATAGTAAGCGCTCAATAAATACTACTGAATGAATGAATGAACACCCTGTTTCAAGAAAAGACTACTAACTTTAGCCTTATTTAAAATTAGAATCACCCATGTGTTTTTCCAGTGCTTGCTTAGTTCAGCGCCTTGAACTCTATTGAGTCATTAATAGATACTGTTTCTAGTAATGATTACAAATAGAGGTGATCCCAGCTCTGTTAAGATTTCAGGAAGCGGTAAAGTGGTAAAATATTCCCCCTCCCCTCTGTTTCGCCTATTTGAGTGTTTATCCCTTAAGCACTTTGATAGTCACCCCACCTTCAGTCCCACAGCACTTATGTTCGTATCCTTATTCTCTGCCATTTCCCCATCTGTCACTTATTTTGACATCTGTCAATCAGCCACTGGTATTTATTGAACACTTACTGCGTGCAGAGCACTGTACTAAACGCTGACTCCCCCACTAGACTGTAAGCTCCTTGAGACCCGGGATTTTGTCTGCCCACTCTATTGCATTGTACTCTTCCTACCGCATTCAGTAAATGGTCAGCACTCAATAAATACCGCTGAAATAAAGTACCTTGAACCCATTATCTTCAGGCTCATCCCCTCCACCAAAAAAAAAAAAAATTAGCAGAGCTGAGATCCTTGGAGAGACCATTTGATTTATTCTGAAACTGAAGCTCTTTGGAAAATCAAGGTTAATACTATCATGTTGACTTGTGAAAAAAAAGAAAATTCAAATAATCTGCTATATATTTTGGCAGGGAATGTGGTTTCATATTTAGAAGCAGCAATAGGGCCTATTGGAAAAAGCACAGGCCTCGGCGTTAGAGGATCTGGGTTCTAATCCCAGCTCTACCCTTACCCATTCTATAACCTGGGCAAGTCACTTAACTTCTCTCTGCCTCAGTGTCTCCATTTGTAGTATGGAGATTAGATACCTCCTACTGTGAATCTCATGTGGGATGAGATTATCTTGTATCTATCCCTATGCTTAGTAGAAGCGGCGTAGCTCATCGGAAAGAGCCCGGGCTGGGGAGTCAGAGGTCATGGGTTCGAATCCCGGCTCTGCCACTTGGCAGCTGTGTGACTGTGGGCAAGTCACTTCACTTCTCGGTGCCTCAGTTCCCTCATCTGTAAAATGGGGATTAACTGTGAGCCTCACGTGGGGCAACCTGATTATCCTGTATCTACCCCACCGCTTAGAACAGTGCTTGGCACATAGTAAGCGCTTAACAAATACCAACATTATTATTAGAATGCTTGGCATATGGTAGCGCTTAATAAATGAAACAGTTACTGATAAATCCATAGTCAGGTTTTTCTTTGCATTTTTTTGATAACAACCTTTTCATTCTCTCATACTAACAATAGCAGTTCATTTGAGTAGGTTGGATATGGACCTCCAAGTCAGAAAGACATGGGTTCAAATCCCCGCTCTGCCACTTGTCTGCTATGTGAACATGGGCAAATCACTGAACTTCTCTGTGCCTCAGTTACCACATCTGTAAAGTGGAGATGAAGACTGTGAGCCCCGTGTGGGACCTGAGCTGTGTCCAACCTGATTATCTTGCATCTACCTCAGCCCTTAGAACAGTACCTGGCACATAGTAAGCCCTTAACAAATACCATAAAAAAATGGAAAACATTCTTCTAATGGTAGGCATGTCGAATAAGCAGGAACGGCCTAAGTTTTACTCGGTTTGGTAAAGCATGAATGACGTGCAAGATAATTGAAAAGTTTTAGAAACAAATTGCAGTAGTTTTCCCACTAGACTGTGCTGCTTCTTAATGCTTCTTTAATAGATTGACTGAGCACTGAATGGTGAAGTATGGAAAGATGCAGCGTGGCTCAGTGGAAAGAGCCCGGGCTTGGGAGTCAGAGGTCATGGGTTCTAATCCCGGCTCCGCCACTTGCCAGCTGTGTGACTTTGGGCAAGTCACTTCACTTCTCTGTGCCTCAGTTACCTCATCTGTAAAATGGGGATTAAAACTGTGAGCCCCACGTGAGACAACCTGATCACCTTGTATCCCCCCAGCGCTTAGAACAGTGCTTGGCACATAGTAAGCGCTAAACAAATACCACCATTATTATTCCACCTGTTCTTTCTTCTTCTGATTAGTTCTCATCTCTTGTCTTATGCTGCCTAGTCGGCTCCCACCCACAGGGATGCTATGGCCGCACCTCTCCCAGAACGCCCCACTTCCCTCTGCAATCGTTCTGGGAGTGTATCCGTACAGTTTTCTTGGTGAAAATACAGAAGTGGTTTACCGTTGCCTCCTTCCACGCAGTAAACCCGAGTCTCCGTCCTCGAGCCTCTCCCGTGCCGCTGCTGCCCAGCACAGGCGAGTTTTGATTTGCGGCGGATCGCCTGCCACTCGCTAGCCACTGCCCAAGTTAGGAATGGAATGGGTAGGCCTCTCCTTGACTCTCCCTCCCGTAGTCTAGACTGGTAGAGTTCTGGAAACTCTTCAGGTGCGACCCTGAGAGGAGAGTACTCATCTCAATTGAGTTTAATTTGGGGGGTGACTATTTCTGGATCAGAGGATTAGCAAATTCCCTCTCCCTTCCCCTCCCCTCAGCACCGTGCTCATTTGTATATATTTTTACTACCCTATTGATTTCATTAATGAGGTGTACATCCCCTTGATTCTATTTATCGTGACTATGTTGTCTTATTTTTGTCCGTCCGTCTCCTCCGCTTAGACTGTGAGCACGTCATTGGGTAGGGATGGTCTCTATCCGTTGCCGAATTGTATATTCCAAGCGCTTAGTCCAGTGCTCTGCACATAGTAAGCGCTCAATAAATACTATTGAATGAATGAATGAAAGGCATGTCCTGTGTACCACTGGGGTGACATAAGTACTTCAATTTGATTTTTGTCTTCTTACCAAAGCTTGGTGAGCAGGCTCACCAGCCTGCTCAGTGTGGTAAAACAGAAAATTCCCAGTGGCCGATAGCAACCTCGTTACCGTCGGTAGTCCGGCCTTCAGTACTGTGCGCAGCGTGAATGAGAGGCTGTCAAGTGAGAGGCTTGTTTTTATTCTTTTAACTCTGCAACCGTGAACCCATGCATGAGAATAATTGCAGGTTCTCTGATGTGGCTTATGCTCAGATCATAAACCTGAATGTCAAAATTAATAATAGGGGACTTCATTAGGATAAGATCTTATTGGGTCACAGATTTTGGTGAAATTGGCACAGTAAACTGGGTAGTCCTGTACTTTTTATTTACTTATATAAGGCTTATATGTGGGAGTGCCTGACCTTACTGTGCAGTGCCTGACCTTACTGTGCACTTATTATTTGCAGAGCGCTGTACTAAGCATTTGGTAAAGTACAATACAATAGAATTAGAAGACCAGTTCTCCACCCGTAACAAGCTCACAGTCTAGGGGTGACCTCTTGGATCCACCACTTTCCTATCTATTGTTTATTACAGAGATCTGCCAGACTCGGTCTATGGGAAAGAACGATTGTGTGAGGAAGGGAGATCTTCCAGCGAAAACGTTGAAGACGATATGTTTCCAACACTCAGGCAAAGATAAATTTAATAGCCATTTCCCCTTGTATTCACGGGACATCTTGACTCTTGGGAAGGGAATGTGTCTACTGACCCTATTGAATTGTACTCTCCCAAGCACTTAGTACAGTGGTCTGCACATAGTAAAGGCTCAATAAATACCACTGAGTGGTTGTCCAAAAGGAAAGTTTCCATAAATGGTGAACATATTCATCTGGTCTAACTTCATAATAATAGTTATGGTATTTGTTAAGCGCTTACTATGTGCCAAGCACTGTTCTTAGCACTGAAATCTGTGGATCTAACTTCCGATTGGAAATTACCATCTGGCATATGTATATATGCTCGTCTGCTGTGTGACCTTGGGCAAGTTACTTAACTTCTCTGTGCCTCAGTTCCTTCATCAGTAAAATGGGGATTATATATATATGTATATTTCTATATAATACATATTACATGACTATATTATATTATATGTTGTATGCCATGTGTTCTATGCCATATGACTAAATCTTATCTAAATCTTAGTCATATATGTTGAAGGAAAGTTTCTATAAATAGCGTACATATTCATCTGGTCCGACTTCCGATTTGAAACTGTTACAATCTGGCATACGTATATGTATGTGTATATACCTTTCTATATTATATATATTTAGTCAGATATGTACTGTGTAGTCTCTTTATATTCCTCTTACTTCCTGGACCTAAATTCGGTTTGATCAAGTGACATTATTCTCTTCTTTGTATTCTAAAACCGTACTGATTTTTCCAGTTTCGTCTCGCCCCCGGGGAAAGCGCTCACCACCCCCAACATTCCCCCAAGAAAAGTGAATTGCAGCTAGCTGGGTGAGCTTTATTAAGAATAAAATGATATTACTGTGCTATTCAGATGCTAGGGCCATAACGAGACATTTGATACGTGTAGGCCCGATTCCAAGCTGGCCCCCTCCTGAGACTTTTTAAATAAAATTTAACTGTGTGGCTAGAGTAAAGCTAGAGGGAACAGATTGGCAAATGGGTAAAGGGGAACACGCTCACCCTCCCGGTGTGTTTCCGTCCCACTCTGGCACTCAGCCCTGTTCTACAGAAACACAATTGTCCACTCAGCTTCACTTGCCCGGATTCCCAGGTACAAATCCCAGTAAGAGGGTGGGCACTTGGTTCTGTACTTTCTCCTTGGGAAAAAAAGGGTATTTGCAGGTCTCAATTCTTCCTGGGGCCGAGGGGCGTCCAGTCAGAGGGTACCAGACATTACAGTTGAGATGGGGAGGTCTTAAAAATCGCAGGGGGTGTTCACGCTTCTGGAGCGCTGGTCCAGAAGTGCCTGCCTCAGGCCCATGAGCCTGCCGGTCTCAAGCTTGCCGAGAGACTGCAGCTAACCAAACTAGGTCAGCGGCTGCGGTGGAGATGTGATCCAAAACCGTCATCGTGGGCAGGGAATGTGTCTGTTTATGGTTATATTGTACTCTCCCAAACGCTTAGTACAGTGTCTGCACACAGTAAGCGCTCAATAAATACGCCTGATTGACTGACAGGCACCATAGCTGCATCCCTGGCCCCAAAGAGAAAGCCCTCCCTTCCTGGGTAAAAAAGACTTCCCTGGACTGACTTGCCCACTGGAAGCGGCATGGCCTAGTGGCAAGAGCCCGGGCGTGGGAGTCAGAGAACGTGGGTTCTAATGCTGACTCTGCCACTTGTCAGCTGTGTGACTTTGGACAAGTCACTTCATTTCTCTGTGCCTCAGTTCCCTCAACTGTAAAATGGGGATGAAGACTGTGAGCCCCACGTGAGACAACCTGATTACCTTCTAGCAACCCCGGTGCTTAGAATCGCCTTAATCGTGGCTCAGTGGAAAGAGACCGGGCTTGGAAGTCAGAGGTCATGGGTTCGAATCCCGGCTCTGCCGCTTGTCAGCTGGGTGACTTTGGGCAAGTCACTTCATTTCTCTGTGCCTCAGTTCCCTCGACTGTAAAATGGGGATGAAGACTGTGAGCCCCACGTGAGACAACCCGATGACCTTGTATCCTCCCCAGCACTTAGAACAGTGCTTTGCACATAGTGAGCGCTTAACAAATGCCATCATCATCATCATCATGTACGTATCCGTAATTTATTTATATTAATGTCTGTCTCCCGTTCTTAGATTGTAAACTCACTGTGGGTGGGGAACGTTTCTACCAACTCTGTTATACTCCCCTAAGCACTTAGTATAGTGCTCTACACACAGTAAGTGCTCAATAAATAAGCTTGGTTGCTTACTATGTATCAAGCATTGTGCTACACACTAAGATATATAAAAGACAGATTTTGCCCACTGTACCACATGAGGCTGACAGATCAAGAGGAAGGGACAGTATGCATCTTATCCCCATTTTGCAGATGAGGAAACTGAGGCTGAGAACGGTTAAGTCGCTTATCCAAGACCTCACAATGGAACTTCTGATTCCCTGTCTAATCCCGACTAGACCGTGAGCCCGTCAATGGGTAGGGATTGTTTCTATCTGTTGCCGAATTGTACATGCCAAGCGCTTAGTACAGTGCTCTGCACATAGTAAGCGCTCAATAAATACTATTGAAAGAATTGAATGAATAATCCTGTTTCCACTAAGCCACCGTGGCTCCCTCTCCCCTTCTTTCCCTTTTCTGCTCTAACCTTTGCCTTCTATTTTTCATGGAATCTAGTTTTACCTCCAATAACAGTTTGTCTTCCACGTATAAATACACAGATGCACACACCGTATATTTGGAGATTATACAAAAGTTCAATTTCACTGTGTCCCTAGGATAATCTAATTATGCCTTTCTGGAGCTACACCTAGGGTCAATTCAGCCCAAACCTGACAATCTCCTTGGTTGTTTAGTACTTTGGAGGATTGTTTAATTGCCAAGCCACGTATCAATTTGTGGAATTAGTTAATTATATGATCGTGTTAATTAAAAGTTGAATAATAACCGTGAGAGTTGTTAAATGCTTAATTTATGCCAAACACCGATTAGACTGTAAGCCCGTCAAAGGGCAGGGACTGTCTCTATCTGTTGCCGATTTGTACATTCCAAGTGCTTAGTACAGTGCTCTGCACATAGTAAGCGCTCAATAAATGCTATTGAATGAATGAATGAAGTGCGGGGGGAGGAGGGGAGATATAAGATAATCAGGTCCCACATGGTGCTCAGAGTCTAAGTAGGAGAGAGAACAGGGATTGAATCCCCATTTTGCAGCTGAGGCTACTGAGGCACGGGGAAATCAAGTGACTCACCCAAAGGCGCATAGCAGACAAGCGGCAGAACTGGGATTAGAACCCAGGTCCTCTGACTCCCAGGCTCTTTCCTCTAGACAGTGCCGGTCCTCCTATGAAGTTATCAACCAACTAAATAGTAGTTATTTGAACAGTGATTGGTTTAGCCAGCGAACTGTTAAGAAGATGGAAAATGTGCAGAAATTGGGGGACTCTTCCGACTCCCGTCCAGATGGGACGGTCTGGTAGCCCTTCAGGAGATAGAATGGGCCTAATCGGAAGACGGTAGAGAAACCAGCACAGTCAGGTATTGGAAAGAATCGTTTTAATTTATGAAGACCATATTTTCCTCCCTTGAATTAACCTTGTTTATTCTGGATTTTTTAAAAAAGATATTATATTTGGTAATAATAATGTTGGTATTTGTTAAGCGCTTACTATGTGCAGAGCACTGTTCTAAGTGCTGGGGGAGATACAGGGTCATCAGGTTGTCCCATGTGAGGCTCACAGTCTTCATCCCCATTTGACAGATGAGGTCACTGAGGCCCTGAGAAGTGAAGTGACTTGCCCACAGTCACCCAGCTGACAAGTGGTAGGGTCAGGATTTGAACCCATGACCTCTGACTCCAAAGCCTGAGCTCTTTCCACTGAGCCACGCTGCTTGACTACTATGTGCCAGACACTGTCGTATGCACTGGGGTGGAGAAGCAGCGTGGCTCAGTGGAAGGAGCCCGAGCTTGGGAGTCAGCGATCATGAGTTCGAATCCCGGCTCTGCCGCTTGTCAGCTGGGTGACTGTGGGCAAGTCACTTCACTTCTCAGGGCCTCAGTGACCTCATCTGTCAAATGGGGATGAAGACTGTGAACCCCACGTGGGACAACCTGATTATCCTGGATCCACACCAGCGCTTAGAACAGTGCTCTGCACATAGTAAGCGCTTAACAAATACCAACATTTTTTACAAGCTAATCAGGTTGGACACAGGCCATGTCCCACATGGGGATCACAGTCTTAGTCCCCATATTACAGACGAGTTAACTGAGGCCCAGAGAAGTTAAGTGACTTGCCCAAGGTCACATCGCAGACAAGTAGTGGAGCTGGGATTAGAACCCAGGTTCTTCTGGCTCCCAAGCCTGTGCTCTACCCACTCGGCCAGAAAGAGCCCGGGCTTGGGAGTCAGAGGTCGTGGGTTCTAATGCCGACTCCGCCACTCGTCTGCTGTGTGATCTTGGGCAAGTCACTTCACTTCTCTGGACCTCAGTTCCCTCATCTGTAGAATGGGGATTAAGACTGTGAGCCCCACTTGGGGCAACCTAATTACCTTGTATCTCCCCCAGCACTTAGAACAGTGCTCGGCACATAGTAAGCGCTCAACAAATACCATCATTATTATGCTGTTCTCCTAGCATCCACCCAGTGCCTGCTATCAAGAAGTCAGCTATGACTTATTGGAGCATTAGAACACTGTTCTTGAAAACCCGTCCTGTTCAATTTTAGCAGAGTTGCATAAGGTGAAAACAAATGAATTTTTCCTATTTAATTTCATTTTTTACATTTCTCACTTTTTCCAGTTAATCAAATTATTTCCATGTGAAATAAAAATAAACTTTAGTAGACTTCAAAATACTTTTGTTTGAAGTAAATAACTGTGAAAGAATTTACTTATACTAAGAGCTCTTAAAAATTCTAATTTATTAAACAGAGCAGCCGTATCTGCATATTCATATCCAGCACAGTATTTTATGAATGGATTTGTATATGATTAGGTTGCTGAAACTGAACTATTAACATCTGAACGTTATAAATGAAATATTTATTGTTTATAGAGTCTAGTTCTACATACTGTAACAGTTTGTCTTCCACATATAAATATCTGGATACATGCACCATTTGGGTGCATTAAATGAACTTAACTGAATGCTTAAGAAAAATTTAGAGCAACCTAAGAGTGTCTATAAAAAGAAATTCATTAGAGATTTCAAAATATCCGTAAGTGCTAAATAAGCTTTCCAGAAATCAGTGATTATTCCGCAAACGTGTCACAGGGGGAACTGTTAACAAGTGTGACTTTGCCAGTGGTAGGAAGATTGCCAACATTTAATTGGCTCTAAAGCTGGTTTTCTATCAATGGTGTATTGTATCTCAAGGTAATAATGCCAGCTTTTATGATTTAGGCCTGAAACGGGAACTCAAGATCTGACTAAATATGGCGCGGTGCACCGAATTTTCAAACTAAAAATGTCCAAATGTTTTGCATCTTTGTTTAATCAGGGTGTTAATTGCCGTTTGTTATACAAAGCAGAACAGATCTACAGAATCTATAAAATACACGTCAGGATCAGTAACTGCATAACTGCCTTGCATTGTTTTACTCTAATGCTCCCCCTTCCTCTCCCTTGAAGAACTTATTTGTTCCAACAGCTTCAACTGCCATCTCTGTGTGGATGATTCCCAGATCTACCCCTCCACCTTTCTCCTTCTCCACAGTCTTCATTTCCTCCTGCCTGCAGGACACTTCTACCTCAGACTTAACCTGTCCAAAAAAGAGCTTCTCCTCTGCCTACCCGACACCCCCCGGCCCCCCGACTCTTCGCAACTGTCCGACAAGCCCATAACCTGGACGTTATCCTCGGCTCGTCTCTCGCTCGATCCACATCTGCCATCGGATTCCGTCAGTTCTCCCTTCACGGCATCTCTGTAATCTGGCCCTTCCTCTCCATCCGAACTGCTACAGCTGGCTCACTCACCCTTCATATTCCGCCTTGACTACTGCTTCAGCCTCCTCGCTGAATCCCCTGCCTCCTGTTACTTCCCCTGCCTCCCGTCTCTCCCCACTCCAGTCCATGCATCACTCTGTGGCCCGAATTATTTTTGTAAAAAATGTTCTCTACACATCGCCCCACTCCTCAGAAGCCTCCCATGGTTGCCTATCCATCGCCACATCAAGCCGAAACTCCTTACCATTGATTTTAAGGCACTCAATTCTCATCAGTCCCACCAACCCCTTGCCCAGGTCCTCCCTGCAAATCCTTTCTCCTTCTGATCCAACAGACCACCACTTTCTCCAGCTTCAAAGCCCTTCTAAAATCCCATCTCCTCCAAGAGACCTTCCCTGACTAACGTATAACTTCCCCTATTCGCCCTCCCTTCTGCGTCACCTAAACATTTGGATCCGTACCCCTTGAACACTTTGATATTCATTTCAGCCCCAACCCTACAGCACTTATGTACATATCCATCTGTAGTGTATTTTAAAGTCTCTCCTTCCCTAGTCTATAAGCTCCTTATGGGCAGAAATAGTGTTTACCTACTCTGTTGTATTGTACTCTCCCAATCGCTTAGTGCTCTGCACACAGCAAACACTCAATAAATACCATTAAATGTTTGATAATAACTAGAAGTTAATTCTTGGAGTGCATCCTTTTGCATCAGTTTTATTAGTAACACGTTTTTAGCACCGACATTTAAGAGTTCTGCCATACTGTTCACAAGTAAATTCAGTCCTCAGCCTCAGACCATTGTTTACTAAGTTTCCAAGTCAATTGAAAATATATCAATTCATCATTTATGAGGTTTTTTTTTCATTCACATAAAAATATGTTCCCAGATTGTATATGGAAAAACTTTCAGGTACAGGTTAGAAAATAGACCTCATGATTTCCTGTTGTAAAATTTGCAATCGCATGTGTAATGATGACCCATTTTTACAACAAATTCCAACTATATATATTTATATATATATATGTGTGTATGTATAATATATAATTGAGGAAGATATTATTGAAAATTTGACAAGTATGCCTATTTCACCAAATCTTGTGTGAGTTCTTTGTGTGCGTGTGTGTATAGAGCCTTTGAATATATGATTATTTTTCCATTACAGACAAAAAAATGCCTATTATGCATTTAGCCATCCTGAACAGCTTAAATGTAATATTTTATATTTGGCACCCAGGCCCGGAAGAACTAAGATAACTACGTATGTTCTCTCGTTATTTTTCACAACACTCACATGGACTATTTATGTAGTCCATAGTAAATCTCTACCAAGGACGAGTTTGCTGGCAGATAACAATTGACCTCAGAGGCTGATCCGGTTCCCGCTCTGAGGAGTCACTTCTAGGTCAAGAAGGGTGGGTGGTCTCACTGAGATTTGGAGAGGCCAGTCCTAGTTCAGAAGACTCCTCAGGACATACCAGGGGGATAAGATTTGTTCTAATACCTCAAATGGTGTTAGCCTGGCCCATGGCCCAGGCAACCAAGACAGCAGGGAGGGGAGAGACTTGCCTAGGATCATTTATTTTGTCACTACCCTATTTATTTTGTTAATGAGATGTACATCACCCTGATTCTATTTATTTGCTATTGTTTGAATGAGATGTTCTTCCCCTCGATTCTATTTATTGCCATTGTTCTTGTCTGTCCGTCTCCCCCGATTGGACTGTAAGCCCATCAAGGGACTGTCTCTATCTGTTACCGATTTGTACATTCCAAGCGCTTAGTACAGTGCTCTGCACCTAGTAAGCGCTCAATAAATATTATTGAATGAATGAATGAACAAACTGCCCTCCTGGATAAGGTGAGCAGGTTTATACAAGTTCAAAATGGGAAGAAAGCATGGGGAGGAGAAGAAGGGGAAGGGTGGGGGGAAAGGGAATGAGCAGAAGAGGTAAGGGCAGGGGAACAAAGAGGGAAATGGAATGAAAAGGGATGGGGATGCAGGCACGAGAGGCCAGAGGGTACTAGGAAGCAGGGGCGATACAAACAAGGACGTTAACCTTTCACTTGCCTGGGGTTGTAGGCAAAAAAATGTAAGACTTTAAGGGAGGGAGCAAGCGGGTTGAGATTTGGGAAAACCAAGCCGGCACTGAAAAGCTGACACAGTCTAACCTCCTCCTTATTATCCCCATAGATGTGACAGCACTGGTGCTTCAGGGGTAGAATTCTTGAAGCAGCATGGCGTTGTGGTTAGAGCACGGGCCCGGGAGTCAGAAGGTCCTGGGTTCTAATCCCGGCTCTGCCACTTGTCTGCTTTGTGATCTTGGGCAAGTCACTTCACTTCTCCGGGCCCCAGTTACCTCATCTGTAAAACGGAGATTGAGACTGTGAGCCCCACATGGGACAGCGGCTGGATCCAGCCCGATTTGCTCGTATCCATCCCGGGGCTTAGAACAGTGCCTGGCACATAATAAGCGCTTAACAAATACCGTAATTGTGATGATGATGCAAAGCACACATGTTACCCACCATTGCACTCTGGGGGCCCTCACCATTTCCTGGGCCATTGACAGTGGCAGCCACTCACTGACTGCCTCAGCCCCCGTCTAAGCAATCAAAATTCTTCTGGAGACCTTCAGTGGGGCTCCAGTTCCTGGACCGTGGAGGTGGGGCCCTAGGGAAGGGCCTTTTTGAAGCAGAGATGCCACTTTCCGCTTCCGACGTGGTTCTGGGAATTGCCAAGAACTTGGCTATTCTAGCTGTAGTGGTCGGAGGTAGCTTCTCCTGCCGCTCAAAAAGAGAAAGAACAGAGAAAGAGGCTTCTTCCATCTCTCTGCTTCCACTGCTGTCTCCATTTCAGTTGTTAAGGCCCGTCCAGTCACTCACCCAAAGTGAGACCCTGATGGGTTCTATCTAGAGAAGTAGCGTGGCTCAGTGGAAAGAGCACGGGCTTGGGAGTCAGAGGACGTGGATTCTAATCCCGGCTCCTCCACTTGTCTGCTGTGCGACCTCGGGCAAGCCGCTTAACTTCTCTGCGCCTCAGTTACCTCATCTGTAAAATGGGATTAAGACTGTGAGCCCCACATGGGACAACCTGACGACCTCGTATCTACCCCAGCACTTAGAACAGTGTTTGGCACCTAGTAAATGCTTAACAAATGCCATAATTATTATTATTATCTGCAACATTTCAGATGGTGGGGCAAAATGATGAGATTTGTTCAGTCCAGTCTAAAGCTGGGCATCAGGTCACATTTCATCTGGAATCCTCTCAGTAGAAAGAAGGGTTTTCTGAAGTGGGGAAATAAGAAGAAAGTTGAGGCATGGGTAAAGATACATCTGGTTCAGAAGAGATCTGAGGACTCAGGGAAAATTGAATTCCTTATCAGTCTAACTCATCACACTATCCGCTCCCTCAAGGCACGTACTATATGAGAATTGCCAGCCATCTTTCCTCTTATCCTCTTCCAGGAATTAAAAATGAACTGGTTATGCCAATAAAGAAGACGATCATTTGTTGCAAGGTGAAGCCAGGAAATAACCTGTAACCTTCCCACAGAGCTGCAAAAATAATATTTTCTTTACAGACGTCCTCAGCTGAACAAAGAGAAAACTCCGGCCTCTTTAGCATCCTTCACCAGTGTGTCTTATTACTTGGTCAAACTCAGGTGAGCTGCTCCCCCTTCAAGAACCCAAAGAGATTGATACAGTAGACTGTGGAGGAATATTTTCTGGCTTTTGGACACAACTGTTGGGTTGGTGATGAGCTGCAGAAAGCAAGCAGAATTGGTGAAGAAGTGACTAAGAGTTCACTCCCCAAGTTTCAGCTGCTTCCAAATCCTTTCAAGGGTTCACAAACGAATTAGAGTTTGGAGTTTGTGGAGATCAAACTACCTCCTTATCATCTGCTCGTTTTCCACCTTGAACCACTAAACTCATCTTAACTGATAAGTTTTGTTTTATATCAGTGGAACATATCTGCCCATCTTCTCCATTTATCTGCCTGTGAAGATAATTATTGGAAGAGTCTTTTGGGGGGAGTCCATGACCTTCAAGCTCAGAGGATAGAGTAACATGACCTAGTGGAAAGAGCTCAGGTCTGGGTCTGAGTTCTAATTCTGGTTTCACCACTTGTCTGCTGTGTGACCTTGGGTAAATCACTTAACTTCTCTGTGTCTATATTTCCTCATCTGGAAAATGGGGATTCAATACCTGTTCTCCCTTGTACTTAAACTGTGAGCCCCCGCGGGACAGGGACAGTGTCCACCCTGAATATCTTGTATCTACCCCAGTGCTTAGTACAGTGTTTGGCACATAATAACCACTTAGCAAATGCCTTTATTAATAACAATAATAATAATGCTCATTATTAGGATTCCCACTGCATGTAGGCAATTATTTCGGTTAAATCCCAAACAAGGACCTAGGTCCTGGAATACCCTTGCCCCATTAAAAAAAATTCACAGAGGTGGGGTGCAAAAAAAGCGGGTTTCATTATTTCACCATTAGATGTTAACGCTCACAAATGTGTCCACCATTCTGTCCATCAAACGGAGTTCAGTTTCTTGAAAATATGGCCTCTAGGATCCAGTGCCCTTCAGAAAGATGGTGATTTATTCACTATTACCGAGTGGCTTGCGAGACTTCCCACATCCCTCAAAGGCACCTCCTGGAGAACTTGGCTCAACAGCAGTTTTGAAGTCATTTGGAATTTTGCCCATTTGAAGGAGTATGGACCCAACCCTAAATTATTACCTCTGCAGAGAACTTTAATTTCCTTGCTACCGTTGACCAGAGATGGAGGATAGTCTAAGCAGTCAAGGGCTCGTTCTAGTTTTGAATGACTTATTTTTAATTAAGTAGACAATAAAATGTTTTTTTTTAAATAAAAACTCCATACAACACTAGCCAGATTTCTTAAATTTGTTCGCATGATTTACTTGGGCAATTTATTGCCAATTAGTTCCCTTTTTGGAATAATATACTGAAAAAGGATTAGTGTTGTGCTAAAAATATATTTTGTAATACATTTGTGCTATTAATATAGAAATATTTTTAGCACAATTAAGAAAAACCCTAGAGCCTAATATAGCATATTCACAGCCTTCACAGGGTTGGCATGAAATGCGATTTGGCCCAATCTTTCTAGCAACAGTGAAGCACAAAACACAGTATTGTTCTACATGCTCCCGAAAGGATCAATCAGTCATTTATCGAGCGCTTACGGTGTGCAGAGCACTGTACTAAGCGCTTGGGAGAGAATAATATAGCCGAGTGGGTGGACGTGTTCCACGCGCACAAGGAGCTTACAGTCTAGAGGAGCGGACAGACATCAGAATAAATTGTGAATATACTCTGGGGCTGAGACAGGTTGAATAAAGAGTACAGATCTAAGTGTCTAAGTGGAGGGCTTAGTTGGGAAGCATCTCTCCGTCTTCACCTTGGAAGCATCTCCAAGCAGCTCTTGGAAGAGATGCGATTCTAATTAGGCATTGAAAGTGAGCAGAGTTGCGGTCTGTAAGCTATCAAGATGGAGGAAGTTGCAGGACGTGGACGAGGGGTCGGCGGCGAGACAGGTGGGATCGAGGTACAGTGAGCAGGTTGGCGTTAGAAGAGTGAAGTGAGCATTCCGGGCTGTAGTAGGAAATCAGTGACGGGGCACAGTGAGTGCTTTAAAGCCACCGGTGAGGAGTTTCTCCCTTCTCCGGGTCGCACCTGGAGAGTTTCCACTACTCTATCGGTCTCGGCTATGGGACGGAGAGTCAAACGGAGGCCTAGCCGTTCTGTTCCTAGCTTGGGCAGTGGCTAGCCAGTGGGAGGCCATCTGCTACAAGTCAAAACTTGTAGGGGGAGACAGAAATTAATAAAAATAAATAAAATTACAGATATGTCCACAAGTGCTGTGGGGCTGGTGAGGATGAACGAATAAAGGGAGCAAGGCAGGACGAGGCAGATCCCTGATGGGTGGGCAAGTGGGAAGCCTGCATCACACAGCCTAAACCCACCTCATCCCTGAGACTCCAGGATCCGCAGAGCGGGTCCCGATGACCAGGTGACCGCCTTCCTCCTGCCTGACACCACAGAGGAGAAGCCCTTCATTACACAGCCCCAAACCCCTCATGGCACGGGGTCCCAGGAGTGCTGAGCAGATCCTAATTCATTCATCCATTCTACCGTATTTATTCAGTGCTTACTGTATGCAGAGCACTGCATAAGCTCTTGGAAAGTACAATCCAGCAATAAAGAGAGACAATCCCTGTCCACAGCGGGCTTACAGTCTAGACCCTAATTGATCCTACACTCAACACCATGGAGAGTGAAACCCCAGTGGCGCTTACACTTCACCACATAAGCAAAGCCACATTTTTGGCTTTATAGTCCAAAGCCCGAACATTATAAGAGAGAAGACTCTTGAGTAGGGCATGGTGTTACTCAGATGTAGCTATTGGAGAACCCCTGAAATGACAGCAGAGATGAACACGTATGCCTACCAACTCTGTTACATTGTATATTCCTAAGTGCATATTACAGAGCTCTGCACATAGTAAGACCTCAAGAGATACGACTGACTGACTGACTAAAGGGAATCTCCATCCCGGTCATTACAAAAATCAATTCTTGTTGACAACCTGATTCGCCATCGTATTGAAACTAATCCCTCCAAAGAAGATTTTTCCTCAAAGTCGTCCGTTTAAAAAGAACTGCGAGGGCAAATAATCGCAGCGGAGAGACTGCCAAAATTAGCTTATGATTCAGTTACTTAAGGATCAGTACTTTGGCAGGTGAGACCTGGGATACTCTCAGCAGATAGTCTCAGCATGATTTTTCTTGGAACAGGAATGCGCACCAAGGTCACTGAAGTAAAGTACGCTAAATCCGATACCCTCGAACAAGCACATGACTTCCAAAATCCGTCCGTGCGTGAGGCAACTTTAGAGGATACCGAGGTTTTGGTGGTCTCGGGCACCCTGGTGACTGGGAGTCAGTATTTGCGTAATATAGCCATCTTTAATGACTTCTGGCCTAGTACCTCTCTCCGGTTATGCCAGACGCAACAGAGCCTTGACAAAGGGCACCGGGAGCAGGGTCAGGGACCAGGAAACCAGGCAATAACAGGAGAGCACACCCGCCACATTCACAATAGGAAGGAAATGGAGAAGTAGGAGGCCAGGTTTAGAAGGCTTTATATTTATTGTGGACCCATAATGGCAGAGTATGCCCGGGAATTTAAAATTGGTAAAATGCCCTACCACCCAGGTATTAATTTAGTGTGTGTTCACTGAAGGGTCATGGGGTAGAGAAGGTGCTTATGACAGCAGAAAGCTCTACTTCTGCTGCCTCAGTGTGCCCTTCCCTGCATCAGACATGCAGTTTCTTCACTTCTTGTAATTAATCACGGTGCAGTGAAGGAAGCGTAAACCATAAATGCCACAACCCCAGGTAGTTCTGGGTGATGGGCTGGGAACTCTTTAGACTGTAAAACACATTTATCATTCTTTTACTGCTAAAACACACCCCTTGGCTTCAGTGTGGGCCTTTGGAAATTGACCCTGCAGACTGTCAGCTTCTCTTTTTTTATGGTATTTGTTAAGCGCTTAATATTCCACAATTGTTAACATTAGTATATGGTAGGCACTGTACTAAGCACTGGGGTAAATACAAGTTAATCAGTCCAGGTCCCACAGGGGGCTCACGGATTTAATCCCCATTGTACAGATGAGGGAACTGCGGCTCAGAGAAGTTAAGTGACTTGCCCAAGGTCACGGAGCAGGTAGGTGGCAAGGCTAGGATTAGAACCCAGGTCCTTTGGACTTCCAGGCCCCTGCTCTATCCACTAGGCCTCTCTGCTTCTCCTCACTGACGGGAATTGCATCTACCAACTCTACTGTATTGTGCTTTCCCAAGCGCTCAATAATACCACTGACTGATTGATTGAGCATAAGACCTGTATACCTCTTGGCTTCGATAAGTGAAAGGGGAAAGGGAAAAGAAACGGGAAATCATGGGACTCTTCCCTATTCAGTATCTGTAGCATCCAGCCACCACTTCTCGGTTAAATATTTTCCGTCTGGGTGGCGTTATTTCTCACTCCATTCCCATCTCTTTGTACCAATCCTTTTCTTTACTACGTCTTCCATATGAGGAGGTTTAAAGTAGATTCACTGTCGTAGGGATTGCTTTTCATTCACTCTACTAAGATAAAAAATATTAGGTGCTTACTAGGTGCCCAGTACTGGAGCAGATTCAAGATCATATGATTGGACACAGTCCTTGTCCCATCCAGGGCTCACTGTCTCAGAAGAGGGGAGAGCAGGTATTTTACCCCCACTGATCTCCATTTTATAGACTAGGAACCTGAGGCACTGAGAGGTGGAGTGACTTGCCTAAGGAAGATCTAGGAATAAAACCCAGGCCTTCTGACACCCAGGCAATACCCTTTCCACTGGGCCCCACTACATTGAAGCAGCGTGGCTCAGTGGAAAGAGTCCGAGCTTGGGAGTCAGAGGTCATGGGTTCGGATCCCGGCTCTGCCACTTGGCAGCTGTGTGACTGTGGGTGAGTCACTTCACTTCTCTGGGCCTCAGTTGCCTCATCTGGAAAATGGGGATTAAGACTGTGAGTCCCACGTGGGACAACCTGATTACCCTGTATCTACCCCAGCGCTTAGAACAGTGCTCTGCATGTAGTAAGCCTTTAACAAATACAAATATTATTATTATTATTATTATCTTCCTTTCTGCTGGAAGTTCCTTTTTACTAATGCAGTTTCTCACTCTACATCATCACAATGCCTCAGCCTCAGTATTTCCACTCATCAGCTCTCCCCTAATCTTCCCATTCCATTTTAGTCCCTTCCCGCTCCACTAAAGTTAGGAAGACCTCTTGGAAGGGACATGCAGCGAGAACTAAGTCAGATAAAACCTCTAGTCTCTTTTGCGGTGTCTCACTATGGTTCCTTAAATGGAGTCTCTGGAGTGGGATAAATAGTAGCCTGTACGCTCAATTTTTTAGTGTTTTCTCTAACTTGTAAATATTCCTGATTAATGGCTTTCCACCCCCACACCCCAATAAACCGTACCTGTTACATCTACGTTCTTTTTTAGGCTGGTTGGTGGAATAATAGAAACCTTTTCGAATTCCACCCCCACAGCCCTACTTCTGACTTCTCTTTTTATATAGGATATTTTGAATTTCGCAGTCCCTAATGGGTGGTAATAATAATGTTGGTATTTGTTAAGTGCTTAGTATGTGCAGAGCACTGTTCTAAGAGCTGGGGGAGATACAGGGTCATCAGGTTGTCCCATGTGAGGCTCACGGTCTTAATCCCCATTTTACAGATGAGGTAACTGAGGCACAGAGAACTTAAGTGACTTGCCCACAGTCACACAGCTGACAAGTGGCTGAGGTGGGATTTGAACCCGTGACCTTGGACTCCCAAGCCCGGGCTCTTTCCACTAAGCCACAGGTAATGCTCTCATTATCTATTTAAAGTAGATCTAACAAGCAGATACTGAACAATTTTGGTTAGTGGTGTATTAATCACTCAGATCTGTTGGAACCCACTGAAACGTTCTTCCAACACTGTGAGCCTGTCTGAATACAATGCGAGGCAGAGTTAGAAGAGTGAGTTGTGCAAAGCGCTTAGTACAGTGCTCTACACACAGTAAACGCTCAAGAAATACAATTGAATGAATGAAATGTGCAGAGTGAAAGGTCAATATCACAACATGAGTTTTCTTTCCCTGATTTCTGCAAGGAAGCAACCTCACACTGTAGGAGAAAAGAGAGAAGGTAGAGATTAATTAATCGAGAAAAATTGGCTTAGAATGATGATTGAAAAACTGAATTGCCTGAAGAGGAATGAAGACTATTTTGAAGGGAAATAGAACTAGAAGACTAAGAAAAGAAAACTTTAACAACATGGCTGAGAAAAGGAAAATGAGCTGAGGCTTTTGTGTGGGAGAGATGGTGCTGAGTCAGTAAGTAAATACAGCTCTGTGGAACTGCATATTTTACTCCTTGTTGGGGTTTGTGTGTCCTTGGCAGGAGGAAACTGTAGAATCTGCTCCTGGGATTTGGGTTGCGTCTCCAAGGAATGAAGGTTTTTCGAGGCCTGGACGAAAGTCTAGTTCTTCTGGCCGGGGATACTCTAACAGTGTTAATTTACGTAACTGTTTTCTTTTATTGTTTTGTCTTATGTCGCCGAGTCGTCTCCGACCCATGGCGACGCCATGGACACATCTCTCCCAGAACGCCCAGCTCTCCATCTGCAATCGTTCCGGTAGTGTATCCATGGAGTTTTCTTGGTAAAAATAAAGAAGTGGTTTACCACTGCCTCCGTCTGTGCGGTAAACTTGAGTCTTTGCCCTTGATTCTCTCCCATGCCTCTGCTGCCCAGCACAGGTGAGTTTATTAGAGCAACATTAGCTATTCTTGCCCTACCTCTGTGGCTTCCTTCACGATCTGCATGGAAATCCTGAGCATATGCTTCCCTGAGAAGAGAGCCCAGGTAGGATGTAATCCTTTAAACTTGTTGTGGGAAAGGAACGAGTCTGCTAAATCTGCTGTTTTGTACTTTCCCAAGCGCTTTCCAGAGTGCTCTGAGCATAGTAAGTGCTCAATTAGTGCTTAATGCAGTGCTCTGCACACAGCAAGTGCTCAATAAATGCAATCGAGTGAATGAATAAATGCCACTGATTGATTGATTGGTTGATTTTATTATAGGGTGGGCAGGTTTCTGCAAACTTTAGAACTCTCCCTCTGGACTGGAAGCTCTGGACTGGAACTCTGTTACAGTGTACTCCCCCAAACGCTTAGTTTAGTGCACTGCACACAGAAAGTGCTCAACAAATTCAAATGATTGACTGATCCAATCCCTTAAAGGAGAACAGACCCCATGGGACCCTAGGAGATAGTCCTTAAAATTTCACATATTATTACCAAGAAATTGAAATGTTTACTTGGTTTAGATTCTGAAAAAGCCCAGTGTTAACTTTCGGTGGCTTTCCCACCGTGTGGATAATGTACAGGCAGAGGGAAAGCAGCAGGATTAGCTAAAACCCTTTCTCTCTCTTTGGTGGTTATTTCTTGGTGTTCTTTATAGGCTTGTTTCTCTGTCTCAGGAGGGGTGAGAGGCCTCCTAGCCAGAGAAGGCGTCAAGTGATTAATGCAACTAAGTGAGTTGTTGTTTTGTGTCAACACTGGGCTTATTGCCTGGTTCTCCCTCAGGTGTAGGTGATGGGTTTGGAGGGGAAGGGCCTGGATACAGAAGAGCCCTAGGGCCCTTCTTTTGGGGCCAAATTAAGATTCAAGTAGAGGCAGAGCAGCAGAATTAAGTAAATCCTTTCTCTCAGACTCTTAAAAGTAACAGCACAGCAAGGGAAAGTTACACAACATAGCTGCGACTGTGAATCCAGCACTGGCCTTTTCAATCACTCACATACTCGTGGGTGAATTTCACTGTCAGTAGTATCTTCTTCCCTTGTGGAGAAAATTATATATAATATATCCCAATTTAATCAAAGGGTATGCTTTTTAGGCCCCTCTCAGGGCCACACCTGGAGAGTTTCCAGTACTCTACCGGTCTCGGCTACGGGAGGGAGAGTCAAGCAGAAGGATAGCCATTCCATTCCCAGCTTGGTCAGTGGCTAGCGAGTGGAAGGCCATCTGCTACAAGTCAAAAACTCACCTACGCTGGGCAGCAGCGGCACGGGAGAGAGTCGAGGGAGGAGACTCGAGTTTACTGCGCGAAAGGAGGCGACGGAAAACCACTACATATTTTTACCGAGAAAACTCTATGGATCCACAAACACAATTGCAGATGGAGAGCGGGGCGTTCTGGGAGAGATGTGTCCGTGGTGTCGTTATGGGTCGTCGGAAACGACTCGAAGGCAAAAGACAAGACATAGCTTGTTAAGGGCGGGCAATGTGCCTGCTAATTCTGTACTCTCCCGAGCACTAAGTATAGTGCTCTGCACATAGTAAGTGCTCAATAATTACCACGGATTGACCAATCATATGTATTATTTTACATATCTATTTGCCCCAAATTAGGGGTTAAATGCTATGTATTTTTATTCTGCTGTATGTATGAAAAGCTCTTTGCCTATAGCTTTATTCAGTCAATGTTATTCGCTGAGCACTTGCTGTGTGCAGAAAACTGTGCTAAATGCTTAGGAGAGTACACTACAACAGAGTTGGCAGATATGTTTCCTATCCACAAGGAGCTTACTACTACTATTAATAATAAAAATGTGTTTGTTAAGCGCTTACTATGTATCAGGCACTATCCTAAGCACTGGGGTAGATACAAGATAAGCAGGATGGACACAGTCCACGTTACCCAAGGGGCTCACAGTCTTAATCCCCATTTTACAGAAGAGGGAACTGAGGCCCAGAGAAGTGAAGTGACTTACCCAATGTCATTATTCTTATGCTCTTCACCTGATCTTTTTCTCTTCACACTTTCTTACTGGGCTATCTCTGCCCAACTCCCATCCCTCCATTTTCTGTCTTCTTCCATCTCTCTTTTCAACATGCAGGAGGGTCTTATTATCCAGAAGCACTATCATACAAGGTGTCAGTCACCAGAGTGAGGAAATTCCATAAAAAGTGTCAGGTTAATTACAACCAAGAATTTTGGTGAGCCAAAATAAGAATTTGAAGATCACTTACAGGGGATGTCAAAGTTAAAAACAAAAAATATTCAAATATATTAAAAGCAGGAAGCTACTAGGGGAATCAGTGGGGTTACTTGACAATTGTGGAATAAAAGTTGCACTCAGGGAAGAAAAGGTGCATCTATACAAGTAGTAAAGGGAATTATTTTGGGGGGAATTTATTGACAAAGATTTTGGAAGAGAGATTCCCAATTTGTATTTAATAGCATTCATCTCAGAGGAAAGTTTTAGGTCAAATTGATAAGCTAGATATAAATGAATCCCTAGAACTGAAGGATCTAAATTTCCAAGCAGCCACTCTCCTGGAGGACTGGTGGATTGTTAATACAGCTCCCATGAATGAAAAGTGTTCAGGGGTGATCTAGGGAAGTAGAAACTAGGAAGGTTTACATCTACATCTGGCAAATTAGTAGAATTAATAAT
This sequence comes from Ornithorhynchus anatinus, assembly GCF_004115215.2. Lineage (NCBI taxonomy): Eukaryota > Metazoa > Chordata > Mammalia > Monotremata > Ornithorhynchidae > Ornithorhynchus > Ornithorhynchus anatinus. The sequence goes on along the minus strand of NC_041735.1, from coordinate 54,690,621 downwards.
TAAATTTAGCAGTAATAATAGTGATAGTATTTGTTAAGCACCCACCCACTGTATTCAAAGCACTGTTACTTTCTGAGAAATAATATAATACTGGTGATAATTAGAAAAGGTTTCTGGACTCAAGTTCATAATCTAAGAATAAAAATGGGGGAAGCGTACTGGCAACAAACACAAAAGGAAAAGGGAAGCCACAAAAACACTAAAATAATAATTTTAGATCTCTCTTAAGCGCTCACTATGTGCCAAGCACTGTTCTAAGTGCTGGGGTAGATACAAGGTAATCACTTTGTCCCACAAGGGGCTCACAGTCTTAATCCCCATTTAGCAGATAAGGGAACTGAGGCCCATAGAAGTTAAGCGACTTGCCCAACTGGCAGAGCTGGGTTTAGAACCCATGACCTCCAACTCCCAGGCCGGGGCTCTTTCCACTAAGCCGCGCTGCTTCTACAACATGAAAGGACACTAAAACAACTAAACAACAACTACTAAAACGACATGAAAGAGGACGACAAGGATAAATTCACAAATTGAAAGCAATTTGGTCTCCTTGTGGCCCAGAGTTAGAACCGTAGCTACAGTAACCGCCACAGCTTCAGGACCCCCTACGACCTTCCTGACGTCCTACAGGAGGCCATGGGATGCAAGGAGTAAAACAGGTTGGGATTTGAAGCCCCAGGATGATGTAGTGGGCCAGGAGGAGGTGGGGGAAGCAGAGGCTCCAGGTTGAGACAGCGGGGCCGTCCAGCGGGGTGGGAGCCTGAAGTTTAGTTATCGGTAAGCCCTTTAAAAACAACCCGTTTGGGAAAAGGCAATATATTTTCCATAAGGGGAAATTGCACCTCTCGTATTTGCGGGAGTAGTCGAAAGGGGTCAAAACAAATGTGGATAGGGGAAAACCAGGACACACAATATTTTTAGATTTTCAAAAGCTTTGACAAGGTTCCACAGCAAAGCCTTTCTTAAACAATACTGAGGAGTTATGGGCTTTGAAAGAATGTTCTTTCATGGCCAGGTAACTGTTTAATAGAAAGAAAACAAACAAAGGTATAGATAGAAGTTTACTTTGCTGGATGAGGAACTGTAAACAGTGCCAAGACCTGTTTGTTTAACATCTCTGTAACTGATCTGGAAAGGGGGAGTTGAATCTCAAATTGTGCAGAGGACAGTATATGCCCTTCTGGGTGATTAAGCGCCAGGAGGAATTAACTTCAGGAAGATGTAATAAAGCTGAGGGAGTGAACTGTAAAAATGACAGATGAATTTAAATGTGAAGAAATTCAAGGTAATGCACTTCAAGAGAAATAATCCAAATTACAACTACGTAATGATGAGTTTAGGGCTGTCAGTCTCAACTCAAGAAAGAGACGTCTGAGTCACTGTTAAATGTTATCAATCCCAAGTCTAATGTACAATAGCAGCTAAAAAGGCCTGCTAAACGTTGGGCAACATCAAGGGGACAGAGAACAAAAGAGAAGACAATTTTACCGCTAAATATAAAACCATGGTATGTCCGCATCTGGAATACTGTGTGCAGTTCTTTTCACGGCATTTTAAGAAGGCTATGCTAGAGCTGGAACAGGTCCAGGAAAGGCAGCCAAGATCATCAGGGCATCGGAGAAGTTGGCTCACGAGGGTAGGTGGAAAGAGATAGGACTCTCAGTATATAAAGGTGCAGGTTCTGAGGGAACATCTTTGAAGTTTGTAAAATCACGATGGGTCTCGACAGGCTGAATGGAATTGTCCACCAAACGGCACAATGCCCGAAGGAGGAGTCACTGACTGAAGTTGGAGTTTGGTAGATTAAGAACAAACAAAAGGAAGCAATTCTCCAAGCAGTGGGTGGTGAGGATATGGAATTAGTTATCACAGGAAGTTAGGCAGGCAGAAAAGGAAACACTTCTTTTCCCAGCCGGGAGTAAGCATATGGAACTTGTTCTCTCATGAGGTCGTGCAAGCAGAAAACATCAGTAGGTTCAAGAGGGGTTTGGAGAAATTCAAGGATGGGTGGTCCACAGAGGGTTGCTAGAAGGAAAGTTGGGCTGTTAGATTGGTACATCCCTAAGCATTAAGATAATATCAAGGGCAACCACGGCCCAGTTCTTCCAAGCATCTTGTCGGAGCTAAAATTCAGGGCTGGATGGACCAGTAATGGCATTTCTTATGGTCTTATATTATTAATTCTCCCAACTTCTCCATATCTAAAGGAAACCATTCTGAAACCCGTACGACCAAGCCCTCCTACACTGCTCGAGAAAGTGTTGAGAAGTTTACAGACTGAAAGTGGCTGTGTTCCGAACTCACAGCTTGACAGTCTGGCTGCTGCTGCAGCCGGGAGCCATTCTTCTCTTCACCCAGGCAAACAGGGGGCTGGGGAAGGTTCTTCTCTGTGTGCCCAGGAGGGCATGTTGCTAGCACCTCCTTGGATTTGAAGGGGAAAATAAAGCTCCAAAAGTGAGAAATGAAACACTCACTCAAACATGGGTCTCCGAGCACAGGCATATTATTTCCACACCGGAGAGTAGGGCCTCGGTGAATGCCGGCATTTAATTTACTATTTGCATTTATTAAAAACATTCCTTTTCAGTGGAACAATACGGTGATCCAACTGTGAAATAACAGAAATTCAGATGTCCTCCGCTAGAAAAATGTTTCACATTCCCACCGCACAGCGCAAAACTGCCAAATCTCACACCTTGGAGGGGCTCTCTCTGTCTCCCGGAGACACACGAGCATTCAAATTCTCATATACACCAGCAGAATTAACATGTCTGCTCTCACCTATTCCCATATGAGAGAAGTCACTGATTTCATCCATCTCACTAATACAGGCTTGGAAACCCTGGCAGCTTTGGCAGCCTTTAAATAGGTTTTCTTCATCAATTGTAATTAAGTGTCGGAAAAGAAAATCCGAAATACACATAAAGAGACTTTCTCTTTAACGGGAAACGTTAGCAGTACGTGACCTTGAAAATATTCCAATCCAAAGAGATGGCTGTCCCATTTTCTGAAAGTCACAGATCTGCGACTAAGTGGCTGCTTACATTGTTTTTGAAGTGGACCTTCTTAAAAATGACTTGAAAGAGGGCCTTGTATATCTCTTTGGAAATTAGTCATCTTTGAGTTTAGTTACAACACTTCCCTTCATAAATTGTCAAATTATCAAATTTTATTGCTCTCAGATTGTAATTTCAGGCTTAAAAGAGTTCATCACAATGATACATTTAATCAGCTATTCCTCTATTATTATTATAGCTAATCTTTGTTTAACAAGTATTATGGTGAATTTTTAATACCTAGTCCATCTTCTGGGAACTTCACTAACATGGTTTATTAATTTGACATTCCTTAAATTCTACGGCACCATCTACTGATGAAAATGTATATTAATTAGAAATATTTAACATCTAAATGATCTAAGTAAAGGACTGGGACTCCAGAGGACTGAGGCTGGAATCTAAACCTTGTTCTCCAGTTAATTTAATCTATATCCCGAGTATAATCTTTCTGTGCCTTATTTACTAAGAATCTCTGTGTACTGTAAGTGCTATACAAGATTAATTCTAGTAAGAAAGAACTGTGAAAGCTTTGATTATTGATAAAGGAAAGACCACATGTCCTGTCATCATGAAGATTTTCATCCCAGATGGACAGTATAGATGTAGACAAATCACACAATGTACTTGCAGGTTCTTGGGAGGATCAAATGTAGACACATCACACAATGTACTTGCAGATTCTTGGGAGGATCAAACTGAAGGTAGATAGCAATGTTTTAATAAATTTCCCTAAACATTTTATGGAATCATCAAACACTCTATGCATCAGAAGACCTGGCCCTGCTAGGCTGCAGTGTGTCTTTTTTTTTTTTTAAAAAGTATTTCTTAAGCGCTTTCTATGTGCCAGGCACTGTACTAAGTGCTGGGGTCGAAACGAGACAATCGGATTGGATGCAGTCTGGGTCCCACATGGGGCTCACAGTCTTAATCCCCGTTTTACAGCTGAGGTAATTGAGGCATAGAGAAGTGAGGTGAGTTGCCCAAGGTCACCCAGCAGACAAGTGGCAGGCACAAGGGTGACCTTCTGAATACTGGAGAACTTCAGGGATCATTGGGAATACTCTGATTGGGGCTAGATCTGTAGCCTTAGTGTATTTCCTTATTTGTCACACCTCCAGTTGAAAATCATGCCATTTATTGAGTACCTGCTCTGGGCAAATCATTGTAGTAAGCCCTTGGGAGAGAACAGTAGAGGTGAAAGAAACAATTCCTACCCTCAGGGAGTTTCCAGTCTAATAGGGAGAGGTAACACACATTCATTCATTCATTCAATAGTATTTATTGAATAGTATTAATTTGCTTGTACTAAGCACTTGGAAATGTACAATTCGGCAACAGATAGAGACCATCCCTGCCCAGTGACGGGCTCACAATCTAAACGGGGGAGACAGCAGAACAAAACAGAACAAAACAAAACAAGACAACATCATCAAGATAAATAGAATCAAGGAGATATACACCTCATTAACAAAATAAATAATATATACAAATGAGCACAGTGCTGAGGGGAGGGGAAGAGGGAAGAGCAAAAGGTGGGAGGGGAGGGGAAGGGAGGGGAGCAGTGACCATAACAACGATAACGGAAGAGCCATTAGAAAGGTTGCAGATTATGGCAGAGGACAGGCCGTTCTGGAGAAAGTATATCTATGGAGTCTCTATGACTCTGAATTGACTTAGTGGCACTTAATAATAATATTATTATTAATTAACTGAGGCACAGAGAAGTAAAGTTACTTGGGCACGGTCACACAGTCATCAAGCGGAGGAGCTGGGTTTAGAACCCGAGACCTTCTGACTCCAAGGCCCATGTTCTTAGGCCATGCTGCTTCTCTAAATTAAGTGCTGGGGTAGAAATGAGATAATCATATCTGAGATTATCAGATTTATCTTGATGATGTTGTCTTGTTTTTGTTTTGTTCTGTTTTGCTTTGCTGTCTGTCTCCCCCGTTTAGACTGTGAGTCCATCACTGGGCAGGGATGGTCTCTATCTGTTGCCAAATTGTACATTCCAAGTACAGTGCTCAGCACATAGTAAGCGCTCAATAAATATGATTGAATGAATGAAAAGGAAAAGGGGGGCTCACTCTGGGAAGGCCTCCTGGAGGAGGTGAGCTCTCAGTAGGGCTTTGAAGAGAGGAAGTGAGTTAGTTTGGCAGATGTGAGGAGGAGAACATTCTACTCCAGTGCTTAGTACGGTGCCTGGCTCATAATAAGCGCTTAAGAAAAACCATAATTATCATTATTATTTTTATTATTCATAAAAATGGAGTGGGTACGCATTGGCTAGTATTGTTTTAGAGGCATGGGGAAAAAATCAAACTATAAATAGTATTCTATAAATGCTTACTATGTGCAGAGCACTGTACTAGACACTGAGAAAGATCACACAGATGGGCATTGAAAAAGAACTGAAAAATAGTAGGCCCATATGGACCGATTTCTAACACATACCTGCATAAATAAACTGGGTACTACTCTGAGTGGATGGAAATAAAAAGGGAGGGCGTAGTAGAAGCGAGGGAAGGAGGGAGGGAAGGGAAGACATCGACTGGGAGAAAAAGAGCCAAACTAGGAGGAAAGACGGCAGAAAATAGCCATACGTGTCATTAATATTCCATTTAAGGTTCTAAGCTCTCAACAGAGTGCACGCAAATGCATGCTACCTTAGTAGTGAGGTATTTTAGATTTCCAAATAATTCAGATTGATGCTGGGCTTCAGAGTGATGCTGGGCCTGCCTCTTTTTGGCCCTGGATTTTTTAGTTAGTTTACCCATTTAAAAAAGAATAGACTACAGTTCTGCTGACCCATTTCACTGGTTGCTCCTCTGAAACAGCTAAAACAGCTCTCCCCCAAAATGCTTCATAAATATTTAATAATAGTATCTCCATTTTTCATCGCATCCTCATAAGACCATCACAAAAAGTCCCAGGGAAACAAACTCCTGGGTCCTACCAAGACACGCACTTTCCTCCCAAGAAGCCTCTGTTACTTTGAAAGTGTTATCCCAATTCTTCTTCAGAGAAACCGTCACTTATTTCCTTTCCTCCAATTCTAATGGAGAAGCAGCATGGCCTAGTGGGTAGAGCAAGGGGCTGGGAACCAGAAGGACCTGGGTTCTAATCCCAGCTTGTCAGCTGTGTGACCTTGGGCCAGTTGCTTCACTTCTCCGGGCCTCAGTTACCTCATCTGTAAAATGGGGTCACGGACCGCATCTAACCCTACTCTCTTTATCTTGTCTTTCTTCATGCCGTCGAGTCGTTTCCGACCCGTAGCGACCCCATGGACACATCTCTCCCAGAGCGGCGCGTTCTCCATCTGCATTCATTTTGGTAGTGGATCCATAGTGGTTTTCTGGTAAAAATACGGAAGCGGTTTACCGTTGCCTCCTTCGGTGCAGTAAACTCGAGTCTCCGCCCTCGACTCCCTCCCGTGCCGCCGCTGCCCAGCACGGGTGAGTTTTGACCTGTAGCAGATTGCCTTCCACTCGCTAGCCACTGGCCAAGCTAGGAATGGAATGGCCAGGCCTCTGCTTGACTCTCCCTCCCGTAGCCGAGACTGGTAGAGGACTGGAAACTCTCCAGGTGTGACCCTGAGAGGGGGCATCTACCCCAGCACTTAATACAGTGTCCGACACATAGTTAAGCGCTTAAGCATCCCGGCTCTGCCAACTGTCAGCTGTGTGACTGTGGGCAAGTCCCTTAACTTCTCTGTTCCTCAGTTCCCTCATCTGTAAAATGGGGATTAAGACTGTGAGCCTCACGTGGGACAATCTGATGACCCTGTATCTACCCCAGCACTTAGAACAGTGCTCTGCACATAGCGCTTAATAAATACCAACATTATTATTAAGGAATACCATTTTCTTTTTAAGAAAAACCCTCTTCTTGACCCACTACAGTCAGGCTTTGCCCCATTCACTGCAGTAGGATTGCATCCTCTAGAGTCACTAATGACTTCCTAGTAGCTACGATCAACGGGCTCTAGCTAGCCAAATCTGCCTTGAGCCGTTGGCTGCTTTTGACACTAACCACTCCCTACTCCTGTAAACATAATAATGATGATAATTATGGTATTTAAGTGCTTTCTCAATGTCAAGCACTCGACTAAGCACTGGGGTAGATAGCAGATAATCAGGTCAGTCCCTGTTCCACTTGGGGCTTCACAGTACTCACATGGTTTGTATATATTATACACATATAATATATAATATTTGTATATATTTTTAGTACCCTATTTATTTTGTTAATGAGGTGTCCATCCCCTTGATTCTACTTATCGTGATTAAGTTGTCTTGTTTTTGTCCGTCTGTCTCCCCCAATTAGACTGTAAGCCCCTCAGTGGGCAGGGATGGTCTCTATCTGTTGCCGAATTGTCCATTCCAAGCGCTTAGTACAGCGCTCTGCACATAGTAAGCGCTCAATATATAATACTGAATGAATGGTTCGAAAATAGATAGGCCAGGAATCCTACCTATCCTACTGCTCCGTCTCAGTCTTATTCACTGACACTCCTTCCGCCTCTCACCCTCTATCTGCAGACGGTCCCACGATTCTGAGTCTCTTACTTCTCTCGCTCTACACTCACTTTCTCTCCTGGATTCAGCTATCGTCGCTCTGCAGGTGACTCCCAAATCTACCTCACTGGTCCCGACCTCTCTCCCCCTCTCAATAATAATAATAATGTTGGTATTTATTAAGCGCTTACTATGTGCAGATCACTGTTCTAAGAGCTGGAGTAGATACAGGGTAATCAAGTTGTCCCATGTGAGGCTCACAGTTAATCCCCATTTTACAGATGAGGTAACTGAGGCACAGAGAAGTTAAGTGACTTGCCCACAGTCACACATCTGACAAGTGGCAGAGTCGGGATACAAGGATGCTAAATTTTCATTTCATCTCCCACTGTTCCCCAAGCCAACCTTCGAGCTGTTCCTTGCTCTTCATTCTCCTGCCTCTCCTCCTTCCTCAAGCTGTTCCCCTGGTTTCAGGATTCCCTCTCTCCCCCTCATTTAAATCCCCCCTAAAATCCCACTTACTCCAGCAAGCTTTCCCCAGTTAGTTCATTATATCATCCCTTCAGCCAACTCTAGCACTTCTGAACTTATTAACTCTCTTTAGCACTCTCCTACATATATGCTATATGTAATAAAATTACGTATAATTTTGTAATTATACTACATATAATTACATATAATATGTAGTAATATGCTATATATAATAAAATTTATTAATTTTGACCACTCTAGTGCCTCCTCTGTTGGAGTGTAACCTCCCTGTGGGTGGGGAACGGGTCACTTGGTTATTCTGTCCTTCCCAAATGCTTAGTGATAATAATAATGATATCTGTTGAGCACTTACTATGTGCCAAGCACTGTTCAATGCCTCAGGGTAGATAGAAGCTAATCAGGTTGGACACGGCCCCTGTCCCACATAGGGCTGGCGGTCTTAATCCCCATTTTAAAAATGAGGGAACTGAGGCCCAGAGGAGTGAAGTCACTCGCCCAAGGTCACACAGCAGACGAGCGGCGGAGCCGGGATTAGAACGCGGGTCCTCTGACTCCCAGGCCTCTGCGCTAGCCTCTAGGCCAAGCTGATTCTTCTAATAATAATCCCAAGTAAATATTACCGACCGGCTGATGGAACAAATAACCCAGAAGAGCTATGTCAAACAAAGGGGAACCACAAGAATAATAACTGTAGTATCTGTTAAACATTTACTAGGTGATAAACTAAGGGCTAGAGAAGATACGATGCAATCAGATCTGACACAGTCCCTGTCCCATATAGGGTTCACATTCTAAGGGGGAGGGATAACAGGTATTTTATTCCTATTTTTTACTGATAAAGAGGTTGAGGCAAAGAGAAGTTAAGGGACTTGTCTAAGGTCACATAGCAGGGGAGTGGTGGAACCAGGAGTAGAATCATAATAATAATATTGGTATTTGTTAAGCGCTTACTATGTGCAGAGCACTGTTCTAAGCGCTAGGGAATATACAGGGTAATCAGGTTGTCCCATGTGGGGCTCACAGTTAATCCCCATTTTCCAGATGAGGTAACTGAGGCACAGAGAAGTTAAGTGGCTTGCCCACAGTCACACAGCTGACAAGTGGCAGAGCCGGGAGTCGAACCCGTGACCTCTGACTCCGAAGCCCAGGCTCTTTCCACTGAGCCACGCTGCCCCCTGTGCATTCTCTCTCAATGCTCCGTACACTTAATAATGTTGGTATTTGTTAAGCGCTTACTATGTGCCGAGCAGTGTTCTAAGCGCTGGGGTAGACAGAGGGGAATCAGGTTGTCCCATGTGAGGCTCACAGTCTTAATCCCCATTTTACAGATGAGGTAACTGAGGCACTGAGAAGTGAAGTGACTCGCCCAAAGTCACACAGCTGACAAGTGGCCGAGCTGGGATTCGAACCCATGACCTCTGACTCCAAAACCCGTGCTCTTTCCACTGAGCCACGCTGTACACTTCCCTGCACACAGGAAGCACTTGGTTACTCTCTAATCATGCCTAGTTTTCATCAGACTGGAGAAAGCAGGGAAGAGAACGCAAAGGCTCTGGAACCCATTGAATCCCTCTGGAAAACTACTTTAGGTTGCTTGAGATGGGTTTCTGCAAAATAGTGCAGGGGACATCGTTAGGTTACAGTGTGTGCCTGGAATGATGCACGTGATATCGTGTGCGTCCGGGGGTCCGGTAATAATAATAATGTTGGTACTTGTTAAGCGCTTACGATGTGCAGAGCACTGTTCGAAGCGCTGGGGGAGATACAGGATCATCAGGTTGTCCCACGTGAGGCTCACAGTCTTCACCCCCATTTTACAGAGGAGGGAACTGAGGCCCAGTGAAGCGAAGTGACTTGCCCCAAGTCACCCAGCTGACAAGCGGCAGAGCTGGGATTCGAACCCATGACTTAAGTGACTCGTCCAAAGTCACACAGGAGATATGTGGTGGAGCAGGGATTAGAACCCCTGACCTTCTGACTCCCAGGCCCGTGCTAAAGACTCTCATTTGCTCACTGACAGTTAGCTGATGGTCCGAGTGAATCAAAGATGACGTCTGAATGTGTTGAACTAAAAAATAGAAAGAAATAATGAAGTTTACCAGGTAAATTCCCAGCTGAACAACCGATTACCCTGTATCTATCCCTCTGCTTAGAACGGTGCTTGGCACATAGTAAGTGCTTAAGAACAGCTTGGCTCAGTGGAAAGAGCCCGGGTTTGGGAGTCAGAGATCATGGGTTCGAATCCCAACTCTGCCACTTGTCAGCTGTGTGACTGTGGGCAAGTCCCTTCACTTCTGTGAGCCTCAGTCACCTCATCTGTAAAATGGGGCTGAAGACTGTGAGCCTCACGTGGGACAGCCTGATGTCCCTACATCTCCCCCACCGCTTAGAACAGTGCTCTGCACATAGTAAGCGCATAACAAATACCAACAGTATTATTATTATTATGACCCTGCATCACCCCCAGTGCTTAGAACAATGCTCTGCACATGGTAAGCGCTTAACAAATACCAACATTATTATGATCATTATTAGTAAGCGTTCAGTAAACACATATGTATGAATAAATGTAGAAGCTGAATGAATGAACATGAATGAATGAATGTAGAACATTCATTTGCATTTATGGAGTGCTTACTATGTGCAGAGCACTGTACTAAGCGCTTGGAATGTACAAATTGGCAACAGATAGAGACAGTCCCTGCCCTTTGACGGGCGCACAGTCTATTTGGGGGAGACGGACAGACAAGAGCAATAGCAATAAATAGAATCAAGGGGGTGAACATCTCATTTAAACAACAGCAATAAATAGAATCAAGGGGATGTACATCTCATTAACAAAATAAATAGGGTAATAAAAATATATACAAATGAGTGGATGAGCACAGTGCTGAGGAGAGGGGAAGGGAGAGGGGGAGGAGCAGAGGAGCAGAGGGAAAGTGGGGGGAAAGAGGGCTTAGCTGAGAGGAGGTGAGGGGGGCATAGAGGGAGCAAAGGGAGCATGAATGAATGATGGCAGAGGGAGGATGAATGAATGACGGCAGTGGGAGCATGAATGAATGACGGTAGAGGGCACATGAATGAATGACTGCAGAAGGCACATGAATGAATGACTGCAGAGGGCGCATGAGTGAATAATAATAATAGTAATAATGTTGGTATTTGCTAAGCGCTTACTATGTGCAGAACACTGTTCTAAGCGCTGGGGGAGATACAGGGGAATGAGGTTGTCCCACGTGAGGCTCGCAGTCTTCATCCCCATTTTACAGATGAGGTAACTGAGGCACAGAGAAGTGAAGTGACTTGTCCACAGTCACATAGCTGACAGGTGGCAGAGGCGGGATTCAAACCCATGACCTCTGACTCCCAAACCCGGCCTCTTTCCACTGAGCCACGGGCGCATGAATGAATGACAGCAGAGGGCGCAATGAATGAATGACGGCAGAAGGAGCATGAATGAATGACGGCAGAGGGAGCACGAATGAATGACGACAGAGGGAGCATGAAGGAATGACGGCAGAGGGAGCATGAAGGAATGACGGCAGAGGGCGCATGAATGAATGAATGACGGCAGAGGGAGCATGAATGAATGAATGAATGACGGCAGAGGGAGCATGAATGAATGAATGACTGCAGAAGGAGCACGAATGAATGACGGCAGAGGACGCATGGATGAATGAATGACAGCAGGAGCACGAATGAATGACGGCAGAGGGAGCATGAATGAATGAATGACGACAGAGGGAGCATGAAGGAATGACGGCAGAGGGAGCATGAATGAATGACGGCAGAGGGCTCATGAATTAATGAATGACGGCAGAGGGAGCATGAATGAATGAATGACGGCAGAAGGAGCACGAATGAATGACGGCAGAGGACGCATGAATGAATGAATGACTGCAGAAGGAGCACGAATGAATGACGGCAGAGGACGCATGGATGAATGAATGACGGCAGAAGGAGCACGAATGAATGACTGGCGGCAGAGGGCGCGTGAATGAATGAATGACGGCAGAAGGAGCACGAATGAATGACTGCAGAGGGAGCACCAATGAATGAGGGCAGAGGGCGCACGAACGACTGCCGGCAGAGGGCGCTAGGCGTGGGGGGGGGGGCTGGGGCTGGAGGCCTCACGTCAGAAGGGGGCGGGCCCCCGCCGGGGCGGAAGTGACGTAGCAACGGTCGTCCAGTCACCGCGGGGGCGACGGAACCCGCCTGACGTGACGGCGGCGGCGGCGGCGGCGGCGGCGGCGGGGAGGGAAGCGCCGCCGATGGAGGCTCCGGCTGTGCGGCCCCGCTGACGGCCTCGCCCGTCGCCTGCCAGCCGGGCCCTCGGGGGAGCGGACGGGAGGCTCCCGTCGTGCGGGTAAGGCGACTCCGGCCTCCCCCCACTGAGACCCCGCCGGGGGCGGGGGAGGGATCGGCCGCTGCGGGGCGGGGGCGCGCGCGGCGCGAGGCCCCGTCGACCCGGCGCGAGCGCGCACGCGGGGGGAGGGGGGGGCGCGGCGCCGAGAGCGCGCGCGCGGCGGCGGCTGAGGACCGGCCTCTGGGAACCACCCGGTCTGTTAGTCACAGGGATGCTACTTCCTAATGACCGTAACGGCAGCAAGCTGGTAATAATGACGGTATCTCTCAGTGGTAATTACGGTATTTGTCGATAATTACGGTATTTGTCGATATAGTATGTGCCAATACTAATTATGGTATGGGTTAGTAACGATAATAATCAGGGCATTTGTTAATGCTACTACTAAGTATGGTGCTTGTCAATGCTACTGGGGTTTGTTAGTGATAATGATAATAACGACGTTTGTTGTTCATAACGACGATTATGGTATTTGTCAATGATGATAATGGTAACGGTATCGGTTAATGATACTTATTATTATGGCATTTGTCAATACTACTTAGGGCGCTTGTTCGTAATAGTGATAACGGCATTTGTTGTTGATGACAACAATGATTATGGTATTTGTCAGTGATAATTATGGTATTCGTTAGTAATGATGATAATGAGTACGGTATTTGTTAATGATAATTATTATTATTATTATGGTATTTGTCAATATTACTTAGGGTGCCTGTTAGTAGTAATAATAATGGCATTTGTTAATAATAACGACAATAATTATGGTATTTGTCAATAATCGTTATGGTATTGGTTAGTAATAATAATAATTACGGTATTTGTTAATAATTATCATTATTATGGTATTGGTCAATACTACTTATGGCGCTTGTTAGTATTAATGATAATAACGGCATTTGTTAATAATAGCAACAATAATTATGGTATTTGTCAACAATAATTATGATATTGGTTAGTAATAATAATAATTACGGTATTTGTTAATAATAACTATCATTAGGGTATTGGTCAATACTACTTATGGCGCATGTTAGTAATAATAATAATAACGGCATTTGTTAATAATAACAATAATCATGGTATTTGTCAATAACAATTATGATATTGGTTAGTAATAACAATAATAATTACGGTATTTGTTAATAATTATTATTATTATTATGGTATTTCTCAATACTACTTATGGCGCTTGTTAGTAATAATAATAACCGCATTTGTTGTTAATAACAACAATAATTATGGTATTTGTCAATAATAATTATGGTATTGGTTAGTAATAATAATTATGGCATTTGTTAATAATAATAAATGTGGTATTTGTCAATACTACTTATGGCATTTGTTAGTAATAATAACAACGGGATTTGTTAATAATAAAAACAATGATTATGGTATTTGTCAATAATCGTGGTATTTTTTAGTAATAATTATAATAATTATGGCATGTGTTAATAATAATCATTATGGTATTTGTCAATACTACTTATGGCATTTGCTAGTAGTAATAATAATGGCATTTGTTAATAATAATTATGGTATTTGTCAATAATAATTATGGTATATGTTAGTAATAATAATAGTTACAGCATTTGTTAATTATAATAATAGTTATGATATTTGTTAGTAATAATAATTATAGTTATGGCACCTGTTAATAATTGTGGTATTTGTTAATAATAATATTATTATTAATGGTGATATTATTATTAGAGAGAAGCAGCGTGGCTTAGTGGAAAGAGCCTGGGCTTGGGAGTCAGAGCTCATGGGTTCTATTCCTGGCTCCACCATTTATCAGCTGTGTGACATGGGGCAAGTCACTTCACTTCACTTCTCTGGACCTCAGTGACCTCATCTGTAAAATGGGGATTAAGACTGTGAGCCCCATGAGGGACAACCTGATTACCTTGTATCAACCCCAGCGCTTAGAACAGTGCTTGGCAAATAGTAAGTGCTTAACAAATACCAACATTATTATCATTATTATTATTATTTTCTGGGCCTCAGTTCCCTCATATGTAAAATGGGGATTAAGACTGCGAGCCCCACGTGGGACAACCTGATTACCTTGTATCAACCCCAGCGCTTAGAACAGTGCTTGGCCTATAGGAAGAGCTTAGCAAAGCAGCATGGTTCAGTGGAAAGAGCCCGGGCTTGGAAATCAGAGGTCATGGGTTCGACTCCTGGATCTGCCACTTGTCAGCTGTGTGACTGTGGGTGAGTCACTTCACTTCTCTGGGCCTCAGTTCCCTCATCTGTAAAATGGGGATTACCTGTGAGCCTCACGTGGGACAACCCGATTACCCTGTATCTACCCCAGCGCTTAAAACAGTGCTCTGCACATAGGAAGCGCTTAACAAATACCAACATTACTATATATACCATTATATATATATAAACCATTATATATATATAATGGTATTTGTTAAGCGCTTCCTGTGGGCCAAGCACTGTTCTAAGTGCTGGGGAGACTGTGAGCCTGTCATTGGGCAGGGATGGTCCCTATCTATTGCCGAATTGTACACTCCAAGTGCTTAGTACAGTGCTCTGCACACAGTAAGCCCTCACTAAAGACGATCGAATGAGTGAATACAAGGTAATGAGGTTGTCCCACTTGGGGCTCCCGGTCTCAGGCCCCATTTTACAGATGAGGTGACTGAGGCCCGGAGAAGTGAAGGGATTTGCCCAGGGTCACACTGCTGACAAGTGGCAGAGTCGGGATTAGAACCCAGGGCCCGTGACTGCCAAGCCCGGGCTCTTTCCACTGAGTCACGCTGCTTCTCAGCAGCTTGGCTTAAGGGGAAGGAGGTTGGGAGCCAGAAAGCTCACCTCCTCCAGGAGGCCTTCCCAGACTGAGCCCCCCCCTTTTCTTCTGCTCCTCCTCCCCTCCCCATCACCCCCGCTCCCCTCAGCACTTGTCTGTCTATGTGCATATTTATAATTCTATTTATTTTATTAATGACGTGGATATACCTCTGATTCTATTTATATTGATGGCCGTCTAGTTGTTTTGCTGTCTGTCTCCTCTCCTCAGCACTTGTCTATCTATGTACATATTTATAATTCTATTTATTTTATTAATGACGTGGATATACCTCTGATTCTATTTATATTGATGGCCGTCTAGTTGCTTTGTTGTCTGTCTCCTCCCCTCAGCACTTGTCTATCTGTGTATATATTTATAATTCTATTTATTTTATTAATGACGTGGATATACCTCTAATTCTATTTATATTGATGTCCATCTAGTTGTTTTGTTGTCTGTCTCCTCCCCTCAGCACTTGTCTATAGATATATATTTATAATTCCATTTATTTTATTAATGACGTGGATATACCTCTAATTCTATTTATACCGATGCCCATCTAGTTGTTTTGTTGTCTGTCTCCTCCCCTCAACACATGTCTATGTACATATTTATAATTCTATTTATTTTATTAATGATGTGGATATGTCTCTAATTCTATTTATATTGATGCCCGTCTAGTTGTTTTGTTGTCTGTCTCCCCCTTTGAGACCGTGAGCCCGTCGTTGGGCAGGAGTGGTCTCTCTTGCCCAATTGTCCTTTCCCAGCGCTTAGTACAGTGCTCGCACAGAAAGCGCTCAATAAATAACGATTGCACGAAGGAAAGTCATGGGTTCTAGTGGCGGCTCCGCCCCTGGTCTGCCGTGTGACCTTGGGCAAGCCACTTCACCTCTCTGGGCCTCAGTTCCCTCATGTGGGAAAGGGGGATCGAGACTGCCAGCTCCACCGGGGGAGGGTGGCTCAGTGGAAAGAGCCCGGACTGGGGAGTCAGAGGTCATGGGTTCGAATCCCGGCTCTGCCACCCGCCAGCTGTGTGACTGGGGGCGAGTCACTTCACTTCGTTGTGCCTCAGTTCCCTCATCTGTAAAATGGGGATTAAGACTGTGAGCGCCACGTGGGACAACCTGATTCCCTTGTGTCTACCCCAGCGCTTAGAACAGTGCTCTGCACATAGTAAGCGCTTAACAAATACCAACATTATTATTATTATTATTGGCATCTATCTACCCCAGCGCGTAGAACAGTGTTTGGCACAACGTAAGCGCTTAGCAGATACCATCGGTAGTAGTATTTTTGAAGCTCTACTGAGAGCTCACCTCCTCCGGGAGGCCTTCCAGACGGAGCCCTCCCTTTCCCTCAGCCCCTCCTCCCCATTCCCCCTTCTCCCGCCCTCTGCTCTTCCCTCCCTTCCCCTCCCCACAGCACTTGCGAATATTTGTATATATTTATTTATTGCTCATTAATTTTATTAATGATGTGTCTAGATCTGTGATTCCGTTGATCTATTATGGTGGTATACTTGGTGCCTGGCCACGAGAAGCAGCGTGGCTCGGTGGAAAGAGCATGGGCTTTGGAGTCAGGGCTCATGAGTTCGAATCCCAGCTCTGCCACTTGTCGGCTGTGTGACTGTGGGCAAGTCACTTAACTTCTCTGTGCCTCAGTTCCCTCATCTGTAAAATGGGGATGAAGACTGTGAGCCCCACGTGGGACAACCTGATTCCCCTATGTCTACCCCAGCGCTTAGAACAGTGCTCGGCACACAGTAAGCGCTTAACAAATACCAACGTTATTATTATTATTATTTGTTTTGTCGTCCGTCTCCCCCTTTTAGACCGCGAGCCCGTCGTCGGGCAGGGATGGTCTCTCTCTGTGGCCCAATTGTACATGCCGAGCGCTTAGCAGAGAGGTCCGCCCACAGTAAGCGCTCAGTAAATAGGATTTAAATACGAGGTATTTTGTTAACGGGATGTACGTCCCCTTGATTCTGTTTATTGCTGTTGTTTTTGTCTGTCTCCCCCGATCAGACTGTAAGCCCGTCAATGGGCAGGGACTGTCTCTATCTGTTGCCGAATTGTCCATTCCAAGCGCTCGGTACAGTGCTCCGCACGTAGTAAGCGCTCAATAAATACTATTGAAGGAATGAGAGGGAAGGGGAGGCCGGGGCCGGGGCGGCGGCGCCGCCGTGGACTGTGAGCCCGTCGTTGGGCGGGGTTTTTCTCTCTCTCCCCCTCTGTTGCCCAACTGTCCATTCCAAGCGCTTAGTCGAGGGTTCCGCCCAGAGTCAGCGCTGTAGAAATAGGAGGGAATGAATGAATGAATGTTTTGGTTGGGTCCGCCCTGTTGTTGTGGTATTTCTGCGGATCTAAGGGGCGGAGGCGCCCCGCGGCTCCTCCCTCCGCCCAACGGGCCGTCTGTCGGTGGCCCGCCCCTCGTCCCTCCCCTTGCCCCTCCCCTTGTCCCGCCCCTTGCCCCTCGCCTTGTCCCTCGCCTTGTCCCTCGCCCTGTCCCTCGCCCTGTCCCTCGCCCTGTCCCTCGCCCTGTCCCTCGCCCTGTCCCTCCCTTGTCCCCTCACCCTGTCCCTCCCTTGTCCCCTCACCCTGTCCCTCCCCTTGCCCCTCCCCTTGGCCCTCGCCTTCTCTCTCCCCTTGTCCCTCGCCCTGTCCCTCCTCTAGTCCCTCGCCCTGTCCCTCGCCCTGTCCCTCCCCTTGTCCCTCGCCCTGTCCCTCCTCTAGTCCCTCGCCCCGTCCCTCGCCCTGTCCCTTGCCCTGTCCCACCTCTAGTCCCTCACCCTGCCCCTCCCCTAGTCCCTCGCCATGTCTCTCCCTTAGTCCCTCTACCTGTCCCTTGCCCTGTCCCTCCCCTTGCCCCTTGCCATGTTCCTCCCCTAGTCCCTCGCCCTCCCCTTGTCCCTCGCCACGTCCCTCTCCTTGTCCGTCCCCTTGTCCCTCCCGGCCCCACCCGAGGCTTCCGAAGGACAACGCCCCTCCACTGTGACGTGTGTCTCTCTCATGCAGGCCTCGTTCTTCACCCCTTACCGTGTGTGCAACCCATTCACTCATTCAGTCGTCTGCCTGCCACGCAGCAGTGGCTCAGTGGAAAGAGCATGGGCTTTGGAGTCAGGGCTCATGAGTTCGAATCCCAGCTCTGCCACTTGTCGGCTGTGTGACTGTGGGCAAGTCACTTAACTTCTCTGTGCCTCAGTTCCCTCATCTGTAAAATGGGGATTAAGACTGTGAGCCCCACGTGGGACAACCTGATTCCCCTATGTCTACCCCAGCGCTTAGAACAGTGCTCGGCACATAGTAAGCGCTTAACAAATACCAACATTATTATTATTATTATTATTAACCAAATACTGTCATTATTCTGATTATTCGTGTTGATGCCCCCTCCCCACAGCACTTGTGTAGCAGCGGGGCGCAGAGGAGAGAGCCCGGGCTTGGGAGTCAGAGGTCTGTAAAATGGGGATTCAGAGGTCTGTAAAATGCCCCACGTGGGACACCCTGATTACTTAGTATCTACCCCTGCACTTAGAACAGCGCTTAGCACATAGTAAGCGCTTAAATTCCACCATTATTATTATTATTATTGTTATTATTAAGAGCCCGGGTTTGGGAGAGGTTGTGGGTTCTAAGCCCGGATCCGCCCTTTGTCAGCTGTGTGACTTTGGGCAAGTCGCTTCACTTCTCCGAGCCCCAGTTCCCTCATCTATAAAATGGGGATGAAGACTCTGAGCCCCACTCGGGACAACCTGATCACCTTGTATTTCTCCTCCCGCCTCCAGCGCTTAGAACAGTGCTTTGCACATAGTAAGCCCTTAGATACCATCATTATATATTACTCTATTTTATTAATGATGTACATATATCTGTTTTTATATATTATTTATTACTCGATTTTATTAATGATGTGTATATGTCTATGATTCTATATATTATTCATTACTCGATTTTATTAATGATGTGTATGTATATATGATTCTCTTTACCTATATATTATTTATTACTAGATTTTATTAATGATTTGTATATAGCTATGATTCTGTTTAGCCTGATGGTACTGATGCCTGACTACTTGTTTTGTTCTGTTGTCTAACTCCCTCTTTTAGACTGTGAGCCCATTATTGGGCAGGGATCGTCTCTCTCGGTTGCCCACTTGTACTTTCCAAGAGCTTAGTCACAGTGCTCTGCACACAGTAAGCGCTCAGTAAACCCGCTTCAGTGAATGAATGGATGAAAGAGCACTGGACTAAGTGCTTGGAAAGCACAGTTTGGCAACAGATAGAGACAATCCCCTGTCCACAACAGGCTCATGGTCTAGAAGGGGGGAGATGGATATCAAAACAAGGAAACAGGCGTCAACAACATCATTATAAATAAATAGTTATAGATATATGCACATCATTAATAAATAGAATTATAAATATTTAATGAAAATAATGGTATTTGTTAAGCGCTTACTATGCGCCAAGCACTGTTCTAAGTACTGGGATAGATACAAGGTAATCAGGCTGTCCCAAGAGGGGCTTACAGTCTTAATCCCCATTTTACAGATGAGGTAACAGGCACAGAGAAGTGAAATGACTTGCCCAAAGTCATCCAGCTGACAAGTGGCAGAGTTGGGATTAGAACCCACAACCTCCAACTCCCAAGCTTGTGCTCTTTCACACAAGTGCTGTGGGGTGTGGAGGGAGCGAGTGGGGATGATGGGGAGGGCAGGAAAAAGGGGGTCTTAGTCCGGGGGGGCCTCCTGGAGGAGGTGAGATTTCAGTGTGCTTTGAAAGGGGGAAGTGTGCTCCTTGTTTTTGTCCGTCTGTCTCCCCCGAGTAGACTGTAAGCCCCTCATCGGGCAGGATTGTAAGATGCCTGCTGTGTTACCATGGGCAGGTCACTTAACCTTTCCGTGCCTCAGTTTCTTCAGCCATAAAATGGGGAGTCGTTCATTCAATCGTATTGAGCGTTTACTGAGTGCAGAGCACTCTACTAAGCACTTATAATGATGATATTTGTTAAGCGCTTACTATGTGCCGAGCACTGTTCTAAGCTGTGGAGTAGATACAGAGTAATCAGGTTGTCCCACGTGGGGCTCACAGTCTTAACTGCCCATTTTACAGATGAGGTCACTGAGGCCCAGAGAAGTGAAGTGACTTGCCCAAAGTCACACAGCTAAGTGGCGGAGCCAGAAATAGAACCCATGACCTCTGACTCTTCTTTCCACTAAGCCAAACTGCTTCTCTGTTCTCCTCCCTGTTCTCCCTTAGACTGTGAGCCCTGTGGGATAGGGACTGTATTTGACCTAAGTAACTTGAAATCTACCCCGGCGCTTAGAAAAGTGCTTGACACACTGTAAGCACTTAACAAATCCCATAATAATAATAATAATTATGTGTCACAAACTAGCGTAAGCCAAGGTAATAGAAAAGGATCTGTATGCTGCAGACTGTTGAATGAGACCAACCGGGGATGGAGTGACAATGATTCATCCCGGGTAATATCGAGATCTCTTAGCTAGTAGAATTGAAAAGTTTCATTTTGTAAATTTTAAATCAGAATGGTATTTTAAGGCATCTTTATTCCAGACCCCAAGATCTTTAAAACAAAAGCAAATAAAGCAGATGGGATAAAGTAGAGGTTAAAAGTTGAAAATTGCAGACTAGTTGAGAGAGAACACTCAGCCCACTATCTCTGTATTCTGGCCTCTCTTAAAATAGTTGCAGTTCCATTCGTTAAGGTCAGAGAGCTAATATAGTTCACTGCATAACTTCCTTGAGTAGGACAAATTTGGGGAAGATTTTAACAACCCTGAACTGGCCTTTATTAAATTATTCTCTGTAGGGAAAAATAAAACATTTCAGCAGTATATTTAATTTTATTGTAGTAACTTCATTGACTTTTTTAATGGGATAGCTCTTAGTGTTGTAAACTGAAGATTGTGGGAAAATATATGATTAACTGAGCAGTTATTTGAAGTCAAAGGCAGTAGAAAACTATGCGATAATTGCCAGTTATGGAATTTTGGTGATGCAAGTAGGTTGGAAACTTGTTTATCACAACGTAGAGTAGGTTAGAATTATGAAAAGTGGTTGAGTTGATTGGTAGGAAGTGGGCTAAGTCATTAGTCAAGTACTTTGAAATCCTTAGTCATAATTTCTCTTTTACTTTCATGAAAATATTATCTCAGTAGTGTTTTTAATGTTAAATTTTGTTTTTCTGTGGTCATCAAATTGCACCAGCTCTTTTTTTAACAGAGAAGGGAAAACATGCCAGCGCACAGTGTTTGGCAGGGATACATTTCTCAAGGCTCTTAGGGTAAATTGCAAATTACGGATTTCAGTTTCATTGCTACCCTTGCGACACAGAGTTCATCTGCATGCAAAACAAGTGGGATGAGTACAGACCGAGAATCTGACCCAGATCTCACTAATAATCACAGAATTCCTTGGAAATGAATTGGTAGGATTGGTCGGACCAGTCTGAAACTGGGTAGTCACTTGAATTGCAAATTCTTAACTTTATCCTTCATTTAGTTTATTAAGTTTTAACGTTTAATCAGCTGGGCTATTTGAAAACTGTATACACGTCTTGGTTGCTGCTGCCCGCGCCTCTTTGACTTTTCAGTTGTGGAAGCCTAAAGGTCAAGGTCCTGCATTTGCCCCCTTCTCTCCGAACCATTTCGCCTGCTTGATCTCTGGTTACCCAGGCAGTCGAGTTCACAATCCATCTTCAGTTTGTTCTCTGGGTCTTCCGAAAGGAGTAGCTGACAATAAGATGAAGCTACTCCTTTAGTAGGGTTGCGTGGGGGATTAATCACCTTGAGAACAAGGTAGAAAACTCTGCCCCAGAGGGTGTTGCTGCCCATCCTCCTGATGTATTTATCCCGTATTGTACTTTGATTAAATTAGGTGCCGAAATCTGGTTTACTGAGAACCGAGCTGGCCTTTAACAGAGGAATCTCTGCCGCTCGGTCGCCTCTCCTTACTAGTGCTAGAAGAAGTTCTAGGAGTAAATAAACTTGTCTCTAACATCTCCGCTCAGATACACTGCAGAGTCCGCCAAGTTTTTCTTCCACACGGTTAATCAGTCCGTGTATTTACCGAGTGCTTACCGTGTGCAGGGCACCGTGCTGAAGTATTTGGAAGAGTACAATACAACAGCATTGGTAGATACAGTCCCTGCCCACAGGGAGCTTATAGTCTAGTCTGCTTCTGACGTGCTGCTGAGATCATGTCTGCTGTGCCATAACACCTTATGGAGAAGTAGCATGGACCAGTGACAATAATAATAATGTTGGTATTTGTTAAGTGCTTAATATGTGCAAAGCACTGTTCTAAGCGCTGAGGGGGTACAGGGTGATCAGATTGTCCCACACGGAGCTCACAGTTTTATCCCCATTTTACAGATGAGGTATCTGAGGCACAGAGAAGTTAAGTGACTTGCCCAAAGTCACACAGCTAGCAAGCGGCAGAGTCAGAATTTGAACCCATGACCTCTGACTCCCAAGCCCAGGCTCTTTCCACTGAGCCACGCTCCTGCTCTAGTCATGCTGCTTCTCTGACAAGAGCACGGGCTTGGGAGTCAGAGGACGTGGGTTCTAATCCTGGCTTCGCCACTTGGCTGCATTGTGACATTGGGCAAGCCACCACACTTCTCTGGGCCTCAGTTCCCTCATCTATAAAATGGGGATGAAGACTGTGAACCCCACGTGGGACAACCCGATTACCTTGTACCTGCTCCAGGGCTTAGAACAGTGCTTGGCGCATAGTAAGCGCTTAACAACTACCATTATTACCGTATAATATTGAAGTTAGTACCTTTCCCACATGCAGAGACAAGGCTCTTGTTCTGATGATTGGCAAAGTCACTTTAACAGTCATGAAAAATGATAAAGCTCCTGAACCTGATGGTAGACCCACTGAGAGCCCCTCAAGGTAAGCTCCTTGTGAGAAGGGAACACGTCTTCATTTTTCTGAACTTCCAAAGCACGGAATATGGTATTCTTCACCAAATGGGTATTCATGCCGCTCCTGTTAAATTGAGCGCTTACTCAGCGTGGAAGTGACAACATGTGGAACACAGAAAATACCACAGGATCTCTAAGATTCCACCCATTGAGGGACCTCACCACAGTGCTCCTGGTTCTTCATCTACTTCTGAAGAATACTGTTGAATGAATACCCCCGAAATAGCAACGTGGTTAATTTCTGTCATCCTGAACGTTTTGAAGTGTGAAAATATTGGTTGGAGAGCTTAGCTTTTCTGAAACCAGGAGACTTTTGAATGCCCCGTTAAGACTAGTGACTGTGGTCCCTGTCTCCAAGGAGTTTACAGTCTAAAATACATAAGTAATATCCCTTTAAGTATGTATTCCTCTGAAATGCTTGCCGATTTTTTTTTTTTGTAAATTATGGAAAATTGGCAGCCTCAAGAAGTAATCCACTCTTTCCCATTGATTCAGTGACTCATAAGACATGGTTTTACAAGACAGTGTTTTTTAAGAATGTAACTACAAGGTTATGAGGTTTTACAGAGTTGGCCTGTAATAACCTCCTTCTTTTTGTGAAGCTACTTCTTAGTCCCTTTTGCAGGAATAGCTTTCACTCTTGTCTGGGGTTTGAAGTGCTCTTTAGGTTATCCAGCTTTACTTACATGCGTCTGTAACTCCTAAGAGCACGATACTTCAACATTCCCTGGTCGTCTCTTTCTGGAATGCAGAACTCATTGTTTTTACCATTGATAATAATAATAATAATAGTAATAATAATAATTTAAGTGCTTACTAGGTGCCAGGCACTCTTCTGAGTGCTGGGATGTGATCAACCAAATCGGATTGGACACAGTCCCTGTCCCACATGAGGCTCACGCACTTAATCCCCATTTTATGTATGCAGTAACGGAGGCAAAGAAAAGTGAAGTAACTTTTCCAAAGTTACACTGCAGACAGGTGGTGGAGCCAGGATTAGAACTCAGGTCCTTTTGAGTCTCATGCTTTTATCCATTAGGCTGTATTGCTTCTTACTTCTTCCATGGTATTTATCTTTTAGCCCTCCATCTCCCCTATCATGGAATTTCTCTTTTAGCATCCCGTCTTGCATTATGCTAATCATGGTCATGGTGCATGGATTGCCCTTCTTTATCTTTTTTAAATTTTTCTTAATTTTATGGTATTTAAGTACTTACTATATGCCTGGCTCTGTAGTAATTGCTGCGGTAGATGCAAAATAATTGGGTTGGACACACTCCCTGTCCCACAAAGGGCTCACAGTCTTATTCCTCATTTTACAGATAACTGAGGCACAGAGAAGTGAAATGACTTGCCCAAAGTCACACAACAGCCCCCACTTTTCCTCATCTCCCATTCCCTTATCACCCTTACTCCCTTTGCCCTCCCCCCCGCCCCACAACACTTATGTATATATCTATAATTTTATTTATTTACATTGATGCCTATTTACGTGTACTTATGCCCATCTCCCCCTCAGACTGTGAGCTCGATGTGGGCAGGGGTTGTTTCTCTTTATTGCAGTATCGTACTTTCCAAACACTTAGTACAGTGCTCTGCACGCAGTAAGCGCTCAATAAATGCGATTGAGAAAATGAATAAACAAGTAACGGAGCCGGGATCAGAACTCAGGTCCTCTGATTCCCAGGCCCCTGTTGTTTCCACTAGGTTATGCTGCTTCTTTTCCTTAATTTGTCTCTAGACCTACTGGTTTATATGCATTTGATTGTTTTGTGTAAAGCAAATTGGTATTCGTTGATGTCATTTCTGTGTAATTCTCTGTCCCTTTGCCTCACTCTCCAGTCTTATCAGACTGTCCCACCTAACTTTGATTAACTTACAGGCCCATCCCTTTCTAGCCACCTCCTCCAAGGCCAACTCTTTTAGCTAGCTCTCCATAATAATAATGTCGGTATTTGTTAAGCGCTCACTATGTGCCGAGCACTGTTCTAAGCGCTGGGGTAGATGCAGGGTAATCCGGTTGTCCCACTTGGGGCTCACAGTCTTAATCCCCATTTTACAGATGAGAGAATTGAGGCACCGAGAAGTCAAGTGACTTGCCCAGAGTCACACGACTGACAGGTGGTGGAGCTGGAATTAGAACCCACGACCTCTGACCCTTGCTCTTTCCACTGAGCCACGCTGCTTATCTTCACAGCCCTAAATTTTGTTCCCACAACTTTACTGTCCCCTTATTCTCCACTGTTGGCAGCCGCTACCTCATGTCTTAGATCATTTGGCCCCATCAATCTTGATTGTTTAGCCCCAGTTTTACAACCCTTTGCTTAGTCTTCCCTCAGTCTTCCACTATTTCTGAGGGAATAAATGCCATGACTTAATTTAGCCAAATCAGCACTTTACTTAGCAGTCTTCATATATAGGACCTTTATTTAGTACTGTGAATCTTATAAGTACTCCCGTAGCTTGTCGTATCAAAAAAATGCAGGTATTGCAGGTAATGCACCATCTCATTGGTGTAAACCAGTCATAAAGAGCTTTACGCTTTTGCTGGTTCAACAGCAGAGGGACAGGACATCTTTCTATCTGGAGGCTAGCTCTTCCAGGCTGAAAAATGAAAAGTATGTGATAACTAGATGCAACTCTGTGTTTCCCCAAAGGAAAGGAAAATAATGATTTGGCATTCTACATACTTTCTGTTATAGGTAACTAGCATATGAATACTAGTGAGGTTCGTACTGTTAGTGCTTGTAGATACGTTTTTTTCGGTTGAAACTATCTGTCCATTTTCCACAAAATAACTTATATGCTTTTAAATATATTCAGCACTTTGCTTTCTCAAAGTAATACACTTCTATAATTTTTACAGATAAGTTATGACGTCCTTTCAAGAAGTCACCTTGCCCAGTGCCCTGCAGACTTCCAACTTTGCACATGTGATCTTCCAAAATGTGGCCAAGAGTTATCTTCCTAATGCACACCTGGAATGTCATTACACATTAACCCAGTATATCCACCCACATCAAAAAGATTGGGTTGGTATATTTAAGGTAAGAAAGCTTCTGTGAGTCCTATTGATATTCATAAATTGTGTGTGTGCACTTGTGCGTGTGCGTGTCCTTTGGTGCTAACTTCAGAAACCTTAAGAAGCTCTCATATAAAAAAGGCAAAAAAAAGCGGTTTAGTATGTTTTGATATTTCATGTTGCTCCTGCTAAATTCTTGAGGATTGGGATTGTTTCTGCCAAATCAATTGTATTGTACTTGGCCAAGCACTTCGTACAGTGCTCTGCTAGAGTAAACGCTCAACAGATACCATTGTTTGAGTCTCAGGTTTCCTTTAAGGGAAGTGAATAGTCTCTGGCTATTTCCCTGTCTCCCGAGGGGTGAAAGAACGGAGGTTGTCCTCACTACCTTCTTTACTTCCTCCGGTCTTCAAAGAAGTGGGAGGAACATGGATGGGAAAAGGTGGTTTTTGGCCATCTTTCTGTTTCCCTTCTTTGGCTGCATCCAAGGTGGCTTCCCTACTTGTCAGCCCTTCCTTCCCCATGTTTGGCACTGCCTGTGGTAATTTCTTTCTTTCTATTAGCCAAGCCAATATTTTCCTTTCCATACTTATATTACCTTGCAGATTTTGTTTAGAAACATCTTTATCTCATCTACCGTAGCTTTATAGAATGGATTTTAGTTGGAAATTAGAACCTTCTGGTTGGGGAATTCATTCATTCAAATGTGCAGGAGATCCAGATTAGTCAGTATTCTGGGTCGGAGAGAGGAAACCAGGGAACATTTTGGGGAAAAGAGAGGTGGAGGGCTGTGAAGAGAGCCAGTTTTCCTGTCTCCTGCTCCAAGTATGCTTGGATCCACAGTTTTCTAGTAAGTTGGAGAACAATGATTGGGGCCCATCCCATCTTTATCAGAAAGAGCTGGTTTGCAAATTGGACGTGGGATTTGTACCCAAGATTTGCAAATGACCCCCAGATTTGACATCTGGTGCAAAGTTTAAATGATGGAGAATTTGAATTACTTGAGCATCTTGTGTACTTACACTGTCCATATGCCTGCTTTTTATGACCACTGGAAGTAGATCACAGTCTTTGTAGCCTCTGATAATTGAATTTTGTAAAGTAATTAATTGAGCTTCCTGTAATGGTTGGAGTGTAGTCAGAGAACTTATTACAAATGTGGTCCAACAGTAGCTCAGCTAATACTGCTGGTGCTTCAAAAGATCCACTTCCAGCCCGCAGAGAATTGCTGAGAGTGAGCTGTAAGACCTCCAGGGCTTATTTCCCATCTTTCTGGGAAAGGCTGAATTGCAGGTGACTGCCTTGGCCCTTCCTCGAAAGAATCAATCGTCCAACCTGTCAATAGTAGTTAGCATTCTACTAAAATGCTTGGGAGACTATCCTTGGCCTTGAGGACTTGTGCTCGATGGAAACCCTTAAAATCCAGTAGCAGTTTTGTCACAAGTGCTAATGAGAACTGGAGGGTGAAAAAGGAAGAAGCTTAAGCCATTCTTTTAGGATTCCTTTCTTTTTTAATTCCTCCCCTGAGATAGAGCAGAATTTAGAAAGGTCCTGTTAAGAAAAGAGACGACTGCCGTTCCAATTTTGGACTAGCCTAGCCAGGGAAGAGCCGTTAAAGCATTTCCCTCACTCCCCTTTTTTAAAAAAAAACCCAAAACCTAACTAATCGTACACTGAGCTCCTTTAGGGGCTATCCACCATGGGCTGATGCTTGTGGGGAGGAGAGGTCGAACAGGAGACAGATGCCCTGTATTGTGTTGCACCTTAATAATAATAAATAATAATGTTGGCATTTGTTAAGCGCTTACTATGTGCCGAGCACTGTTCTAAGCGCTGGGGTAGACACAGGGGAATCAGGTTGTCCCACGTGGGGCTCACAGTCTTAATCCCCATTTTACAGATGAGGGAACTGAGGCACAGAGAAGTTAAGTGACTTGCCCACAGTCACACAGTCGACAAGTGGCAGAGCTGGGATTCGAACTCATGAGCCCTGACTCCAAAGCCCATGCTCTTTCCACTGAGCCACGCTGCTTCTCCGAGGTATTTGTTAAGTGCTTACTATGTGCCGAGCACTGTTCTAAGCGCTGGGGTAGACGTAGGGGAATCAGGTTGTCCCACGTGGGGCTCACAGTCTTAATCCCCATTTTACAGATGAGGTAACTGAGGCACCGAGAAGTTAAGTGACTTGCCCACAGTCACACAGCTGACAAGTGGCAGAGCTGGGATTCGAACTCATGAGTCCTGACTCCAAAGCCCGTGCTCTTTCCACTGAGCCACGCTGCTTCTCAATAAATTGTAGCATTTGTTAAGCGCTTACTATGTGCAAAGCACTGTTCTAAGCGCTGGGGAAACAAGGTGATCACGTTGTCCCATGTGGGGCTCACAGTTTTTTGGGGGTTTTTTACCCCCATTTGACAGATGAGGTAACTGAGGCACAGAGAAGTGAAGTGACCTGCCCATAGTTACACAGCTGACAAGTGGCAGAGTGGGGATTCGAACCCATGACCTCTGACTCCCAAGCCCCCGCTCTTTCCACTGAGCACCTTGTGATTAACCTGTGCCATTTCAGCCTGCCTACGTATTGGAGATACTTTAAAACATTGGGATGTTCCAGTTGGAACTGCCTCTGTAGAGTGGTTGAAAATGATTCTGGGATTTATCATCCCTCTATGGAGGTTAGGCCCTATCTCTCTTAAAGAAAGTGCTCATGTCATAAGACTGTCCTCCTTCTAGAAAGTGGGTAGAGGGGAGGGTAGCGTTTGCATTCCTGAAACCCGCCATTTCACATATCACTCTGATACCATCGCCAGTGATTGGGTTAGTTGGGTGGAGGCGAAGATTGGTGGAAACTGGATGTGAGTAAGCCGGCGGGAAAAATCCATACGAATACTTTTACGTGTAGATCCAGTCGAGCTGGAATGGCCGGCTAAGTAAGGGAGAGTTGAATGGGACTAGGGAAGAGGAAGTTAGAGAGGGTATAGATGTTCAATTACTCCTTAATTAATCTCTGATAGTACCTCTCTGCTACGTTCCTTAGTGCTCTGAACTGAGTAGATGCTCAGTCAGTCGTAGTACTGAGCTCTTGTTCTTCACACAGATATTGATGATAAAGAGATACTATTCAAATATAATTCCAGTATTTTAGCGTCATGGCAGTGAACAGACAAACTAATCTGGGGCAAGGTTTAGGATTTAAGATTGAGTTCAGGCTTCCAAGTGTGTGTCTTGCCAGCTGTACATTTTATAAACTATTCTTTGACTTCAGGAAATTAAAGAAATGTCTATTTATTCATAATTACTACTTAACATTAGCTGTAAATAAGCTAGGTTTTGTTTGCTTAACTGCAAGTTGAGAAATGTTTAGCTTATCTTTAATGTTTTGCATTATGTTTTTCTCAGAAAAAAGTAAAATATGCCATGTATTTTACTATTTTGCTTGGGTATTATGCAAACTTACAAAAAGAATCATAGTTTTAAAAGGAGAACCTCAAAATGTGAAGAACTAAAAAACCTAAAATCTTGAACCAGTGTGCAGTATTAAAATTCTTAAAATAAATGGTCTCCACAAAGAGAGTAGGGAGAAAATATTGAGGATAACTGTGAACGTATAGAGATAACTGGAGATGGAGCCACAGTTTAGAACCATGATGAACTCTCACATTAAAGAAGGATTATGTAATGAATGTAATAAGAGTGAAATCTTACTTGGCTGAGTGATGGACTTTTCTAGCTTCTTGGATTATCACTGCAAAAAACAGGTTTGTTTAAATGCACTTAGGGGGTATTGCCTTTTCAGAAATAACTGTAACTTTCCCTATAAAATACTTTATCATGCAAAGTTTGTCATTTTCATTTAAGTTCTGTCAATCAATCAATGGTATTTGAGTACTTACTCTGTGTAGAGCACTGTACTGAGTGCTTGGGAGAGGACAATATTGCAGGATTAGCACACTTGTTCCCTGCCATAATGAGTTTACAGTCCAGAGTCACCGAAGCCACGGAGCGATTGTAGTTTGTTATGCGCTTGAGCCATGTCAATCAATCAGTGATACTCTATTTACTGAGCAAAATAAGTGCTTGGAAGAGTTTAATACAATAGGTGGTAGACACATTCATCAGCACAGCGATTTTTCAGTCCAGATGGGGAGACAGGCATTAGTATAAATAAATATATTACGGATAGGTACATCAGTGCTGTGGGAATGAGGGTGAGATAAATACCAAGTTTCCAAAGGATAGAGATCCAAGTTCATGGATGAAGGACGCAGAAGGGAGAGGGAGTCAGAGAAGGAGGGCTTAATCGGGGAAGGGCTCTTGGAGGAGCTTTTTTTTACCTTAAGGCTTCGAAGGTGTAGAGAGCGGTAGTCTGGCACGTATGGAGGGCAAGGGAGTTCCAGGCCAGAGGGATCTTTGTAAATTGTTCTTGACAGTTATTTCCAAACTGTTCAATCAGTCATATTAATTGAGCATTTACTGCGTGCGGAACACCAGACTAAGGACGGTTTATTACGTTTAAGGGAATAATTTGAATATAAATGAGTTGTTAAATGTAGATAATTTGGGGGATGGTAAGTATTCTGTCAGTTCATACACCACTTTGAAACTGATTTTTTTGAAAAGTGTATTGTTTTGTCATATTCATGACAGTACTCTGGAATTATGACAGTCATCTGGCTTAAATATGACTTAAGGACAGAGATTTATAATCGGGAGACAATGTGACTTTAATCTGAATTAATCATATTTATTGAGTGCTTACTGTGCAGAGTACTCTACTAGTGCTTGAGAGAATAGCCTTGTTCCCTCCCCACAGTGAGCTTCCAGTCTAGAGGGGGAGACGGACATTAATATAAATAAATTAATTACGGATCTGTACATAAGTGCTGTGGAGCTGAGGGTGGGGTGAGTAAAGGGTTTACAAATCCACATGCAAAGGCGGTGGAGAATTATTCTTATTGTATTCTTACTGTATCTGTTTAGTGCCTGCTGTGTCAAGTGCTGTTCTAAGGGCTGGGGTGGATACAAAGTAATCAAATTGGACACAGCCTCTGACCTACATGGGGCTCGCAATCCATATAGGAGGGAGTAGGATTTAATGCCCATTTTACATTTGAGGAAACTGAGGCACAGAGAAGTTGAATGACTTGCCCAGAGTCAGCAGACAGTTGGCAAAGCTGGAAGTAGAACCCAGGTCCTGTGACTCCCAAGTATGTGCTCTTTCTACTAGGCCAGGATGCTACTACTAATGGATAGGGAGTAGAGAGAATGAGGGCTTAGTTGGAGAAGGCCTCTAAATATCTAGTAATTTTATCACATTAAAAATCAGGTCATATGAAACTCTTAACAATACTATAGTGTGAAATGGTGACGGTGAATACTCCAATAAAGTTGGTCAACTTTTACTTTAATTGTATACTTTCTAATTCACAACTTAAAAAAACCTTTTATTCTGGCCATTTCAGTAAAGGTTCTGTAAATAAAGACACTTGATTACCTGAGCTGCTCTTACTAGCGAAGTGAATTTTTCATCTGCTTAACCCCTGGACAGTGGAAGCTACCTGGTGAATAGTTGAAAAGGAAAATGTATTTGAAGGAGTACATCTACCCATTCTAGCAGGACAGAGCTCACCGATTTTGTATCTTGTCATAGATGTCATGGATACGGTTGGAGAAAATCAGTGCTGTTTGAGCGCTTACTGTATGCAGAGCACTGTACTAAGATCTTGGTGTGACTTTGGGCAAGTCACTTAACTTCTCTGTGCCTCAGTTCCCTCATCTGTAAAATGGGGTTGAAAACTGTGAGCCGCACGTGATCACCTTGTATCCCCTCCAGCGCTTAGAACCGTGCTTCGCACATAGTAAGCGCTTACAAATTCCACCATTTATTTATCTTGGGAGGGTACGTTACAAGAGTTGGTAGACACATTCCCTGCCCACAGGGAGTCTAAAGGGGGAGTCAGATGTTAAATTACGGACATGTACAGTAAGTGCTCCGGGACTGAGGGTAAACAAAAGAGGAGAAAAGGGGCACTAAGTACATTAATTAATGTACTGTATTAAGTTCTTTGGCAAATACAGTACAAGAGTTTATAGACACAATCTCTGACCACAAGAAGTTTACAGTCTATAGGGGAGGAGCTCTTTGAAGGTGGAGCACAGGCAGATGCAGGCCCCTATCCGAACACTTTTCTCCATTGTGTTGGTAGGGAGATATTTGTTAAGCGCTTATTGTGTGTCAAGTACTGTTCTAAATGCTGGGGTAGTTATAAGGTAATCAGGTTGGGGCTCACAATCTTAATCCCCATTTCACCGATGAGGTAACTGAGGCACAGAGAAGTTAAGTGATTTGCCCAGGGTGTCACAGCAGACAAGTGGCGGAGCCGGGATTAGAACCCACGACCTCGACTCCCAAGCCCGTGCCACTAGGCCATGCGCCCTCTCTCCATGGAAGAAGAAGGGCAGGTGCTTTTTCTGTTATTTTCCCATCATCCCTGGTGGAGCCTATGTAGTCTAATTTTGCTTGGCATCAGTGGCATCTTCGATTATGGAAAAAAACCCTCTATATAATTAGAAATGAGCGACTTAGCTGGACCAGTATAGTTGTTACAGGACTTAGGTGTTTTCCATTTTCCGGAAGGGGTAAATGAGTCAGTGACGTAGCCTGACCAGGCTAGTTGACCCGAGTAGTTGTTAAACAACTTAGGTGTTTACCATTTCTGGGGAGAGTAAATGAATGAGCTCAGAGGAAGAAGAGAAAATATAGGCTTTTGCCTTAGCGGAAGTGAAAGGAATTGTTTTCCTTGAATTTGATGATTCTGTAGATAGGAGTTCTTGTAATCCAGGCTGAAGAAAAGTTTTGGAAGCAGTAAAAATTCTGACCCAAGGACTCAGGCTCATGGTAAAAATGTAACCTGAAATGTCTTATTATTCAAATTGATACGTCTTGAGAAGTAGTCTAAGCCTTATGTCTTATTATTCAGACAGCAGAATCAACTTGACCTTCATTTTTTAAAGCACGTTAGGGTTTGTCTTAGTGATTAAAAAACCATTTTTAGTACTTTTATCATTCTCAAAAGCAGCATCGTTATCACAATACGATGTTGTGTGTACAAACTGAGCCTTATGTGCTTGGGCTCCTAAAGAGAAAAATGAACAAATTAAAATGTAGAAATCATATAATTTTATCCAAATATTATAGAGGATTGGGAAAGGTCAGAAAATTAAAAATTGCTTCAGTTGTTGTGAAACAAAAATTGCCATAAAGTGGTGGTTACTTAATGAGATGATGTCATGCCAACTCTAGAATTTTAATAGTTTTATATCCTTCTGTAGTTAAACAAGTAGAACGCTGAAGAGTAATTACAGTTGAATTGTAAACTGCAGTGTCTAAGGATTCCATTTTATTGTCATTTGTTTCAACTGAAGTTCTTTCTTAAAGGGGAATGTTTGCTTCATTAAAATGGTTTTTTATCAAAACTTCTGTTTCCTAGAAATTGATCTTTGCGATTCCTGAAGTATAGTACTCTTTTTTTTTGTGGGATCTAAATACGTGATAAAGTCTTAAATTTCAGAATTTAGGATGCCGATTCTCAATTTAATCCGTGATTCTCATTAGAGATGTTAGAATATTTATGTGTTGTCATCGTAAATGAATCTCAAAGGGAAAGGATATTTTCAGTAACGTTTTAGCAAAAGTAATTTTGTTTTTAAATGAAAAAAGGGGAAAAACGCTCTATTAATTCCTCGGCTTATAATAGTGAAATTGTGACAGAAAGCAACATCAAGAGCTACATCTATTAAATAGAACAATTTACCAAGGGACAGACTTTTTTCTGTGCCCCAGGAGGCTGAGCCTGGCCTTTTCAGTCACACGTGAAAAGCAAACCTCACCGTCAGTGGTATATTCTTGGAGCAAGTATATATACAACAATATCGGAGCAACCGTAATGCGGTGCTCTGTACTCTGTCAGCACTAAATAAATACCAGTGATTGATATCGGAAGCTCAAATTATCACTGTTTTCATAAAACATTCTCAGTAGTGCTCAGTTCTCAGTAATAGTTGAAAACACCAAAACTTTGTTTTTCTTTGATCATCTCCAGTTAGTGTGTCCAAAATAGTTGATTTGCAAGACTTTTGGAGAGGGCGTATTAACTTTCTTCTTGTGCAATTTATATTTCCGTTCCCACAATATCAAATGCCTATTGGGGCTTACTCTTACAGTCACTGGGAAAAGGAGATGTTGAATTGCTGACTTGAAGTAGATTGCCAGAGGGTAAATTCCTTTGGCAAAATTTTGGGTAGATCTTCACTAATACAAACTTATAATTTTATATACATACACACATCTGTATATATATATGTATATACATATATATATATGTAGCCTATATTCACCCCTAGGAATATATAGTCATCCTTAGCACTTAATGTATACTGGTATTTAGATCTATGAAGTCTACCAAGTGCTACTTGTATCTCTGCTTCCCTTTTTGTTACCGCTATTTGTAAATAATCTGTCTGCCTGTTTCCCCCATATTAGTTGTAAATTCCTTGAGACAAGGATCCTTGGCTTCTTTTTAGAGGTAAAAGTCAAAATAGACGCAGGTCAGAACTGGGGATAGAGCCACGACGAGGCGTTGTGTGTCGGGCTGGGGGAAATAAGGCACTTCAAACTGTGGCAGAATTGCGTGGTGAGGCTCCAGCTCACCCTTTAGTCCAGTGCAGACGAAGAAACTGTCACACGTCCCTGGGTTGACCGAGGCTGTGGTCCTGCTGCCCGGGAGTGTGGAGAATCAGGCGTGTGATAAGGTTTTTTTTCCCCCCCTTCCCAACTCTGAGTGGGCCCACCTGCAGCTGTGCTCTTCCTGCCTCCTTCACATCCTGAGAAGCAGCGTGGCTCAGTGGAAAGAGCCCGGGCTTGGGAGTCAGAGGTCATGGGTTTGAATCCCAGCTCTGCCACTTGTCAGCTGTGTGACTGTGGGCAAGTCACTTCACTTCTCTGTGCCTCAGTTACCTCATCTGTAAAATGGGAATTAAGACTGTGAGTCTCACGTGGGACAACCTGATGACCCTTTATCTACCCCGGTGCTGAGAACAGTGCTCTGCACATAGTAAGCACTTAACAAATACCAACATTATTATTATCCTTTCTGTCCCTTATTAACAGGATAAGATAATTTCCCCTTACTCCTTGTCCAGTTTCTTTTGGCACTAAAGCCAGTAGAGGGTTTCCTTTGAGTTAACCCCAGAGGGAGAGGAAGGAGTCGGGAGGGGCAGGGGCGGCAGAAGGATAAGTGGTTCAGGGGGTCGGGGCCAGAAGGTTGCCTCTGCCTTGCCTCTTTCCTGCCCAGCTCACCAGGTTTTGGGAGCTAGTGAGAAGAGTTGTGGGTGCTTGAGTTTAGGGAGTTTAGAGCAGGAATGAGAGGAGGGGTGGGGGTGAGGGCCGGTTGAGGTGCCCAAGTGTGTGGAAGCATCCGGGGTCAGGGGATTATCCTTCTTCCATTTGAGTTGAGGGGCAGGAACTCCCCGCCTGGCTGGAAATGGTCAAAAATTCCCCGCTCAGAGCAATGTGAACAATCAATCAAAAGTATCTGCATGCTTACTGAGGGCAGAGCACTAGACTAAGACCTTGGGAGAGCACAACATAGAGTCAGTAGATCTGCTCCCTGCCCACACAACAAGCTCAATCTGGAGTGGAGAGCCAAACATTAATCTCAATAAATTACAGCTATGTACGTAAATGCTGTGGGGCTGAGGGAGGGGTGAATAAAGGGTGCAAATCCTAGTGCCAAGATAATGCAGAAGGGAGGGGGAGTAGAGGGAAATAAGCGCATAGTTGGGGAGATGTATTTTTAATAAGGCTTTGAAGGTGGGAGAGGGAACATCTATCAGATAGGAAGAGGGAGGGCATTCAGGGCCAGAGGCGGGATGAGGACGAGGAGTTGGCAGTGAGATAGACGAAGTTGAGGCACATTCAGCATGTTGGCACTAATAATAATAATAATGATAATGGCATTTGTTAAGTGCTTTCTATGTGCAAAGCACTGTTCTGAGTGCTGGAGAGAATACAAAGTGATCAGGTTGTCCCACGTAGGGCCCACAGTCTTAATCCCCATTTTACAGGTGAGGTAACTGAGGCACAGAGAAGTTAAGGGACTTGCCCAAAGTCACAGCTGACAAGCGGCCGAGCCGGGATTTGAACCCACGACCTCTCACTCCCAAGCCCGGGCTCTTTCCACCGACCCATGCTGCACTAGAGGAGCGAAGTGTGGGAGCTGGGTTGCAGGAGGAAATGAGAGAGGTATGATAGGAGGGGCAAGATGATTGAGTACTGTAAAGTTGGTAAGGGATTTCTGTTTGATGAGAAAGTGGATGGGTAATCACTGGAGGTTCTTAAGGAATGGGGAAGCATGGAATGAAAGATTTTATAGAGAAATGATCTGGGCGGCAGAGTGAAGTATGGACTGAGGTGGGGAGAGACGGGAGGCAAGAGAGGTCAACAAAAAAGATCCCCTTTTTTGCTGCAGTAATCAAGGCGGAGTAGGATAAAGTGCGTGGATTAATGCGGTAGTATTTTTTGAATACTTCGATCGCATGTGGAACATGGATGGAAGGTGGGAGGCACAGGAGACTTGGGGAGAGGAAGGTGAGGGCGTAACAGCACCCATGCCGAAAACCAGCGATTGATTAAAGTACCATGAAAATACCAGATGAGAGCCATTTCCCTATCTGAACTTTATTTTCATGTCTCCCTCCCTAGTCTGCAAGTCATCCGTGGGCAGGGATCGTGCGCTGCGTCTACCAATTCGTTGCATCGTAGTCTACCAACTCTGTTGTAATCAATCAATCAGTCAATCATGTTTACTGAGCACTTATCGCTTGCGTGAATCTGGGACCTGGCCTCCCCAGGAGGGAACTGAATCTGTGGCACCTAGCTCTTGCTGACATGCTCAGGAGACCAACCTACTCCCATCTCTTACCTTCCTTCCTCTTCCCCACCCTTGCCTTCTCCGCTTCTCGCTAGTACTGTTACTCATCACTTTGGGGACCAAAAATCCTATGGCTCTCTGCACATCAACCGCTCGAAGGTTTTATTTAGTCTGGCTCTTTCGGATAAATCACTCGGCACACGTCGCTCCTCTGGTGCCAGACTGTTTGCTGCGCCTCAGTCTTGTCTGTCTTGTTACTGACCCCTTGCTCACGTCCTGCCTCTGACCTGGAACTGCCTCTGCATTCACATCCGCCACCTTCAAAGCCGTATTCAAAGCCTATCTCCTTGCCCAAATAGACCTTCACTATTTTCTCTCCCGCTTCCTTCCGCGACACCATTACCTTTGAATCTGTACCCTCTCGCTGTAATTTATTTGTTCATTTTAACACCTCCCTCCCCCTCTAGACTGTAAGCTCATGGTCGGTAGGGAACGTGCCTGCCAACTCTGTTATATTGTACTCTCCCAAGAATTTAGTAAAGGGCTCAGCCCACAGTCAATGCTCAATGATTGAAAGTGAACAGAATTTGGTAGTTTGGAGAGCCTTGGAGAATGCCCTTTTAAAAAGCATCTCCTTTATGAGATATTGTTAGTGCTCAATAGAGGACACATAAGAAGCAGTATGGCTCAGTGGAAAGAGCCCGGGTTTAGGAGTCAGAGGTTGTGGGTTCTAATCCCGGCTCCGCCAGCTGTGTGACTTTGGGCGAGTCACTTAACTTCTCGGTGCCTCAGTGACCTCATCTGTGAAATGGGGATTAAGACTGTGAGCCTCATGTGGGACAACCTGATTATCCCGTATCCACCCCAGCGCTTAGAACCGTGCTCGGCACATAGTAAGCGCTTAACAAATACCAATATTATTATTAGTGGTATTTGTTAAGCGCTTACTATGTCCCGAACACGGTTCTAAGCGCTGGGCTAGATAGAAGGTAACCAGGTTGTCCTGCGTGGGGCTCACAGTTTTAATCCCCGTTTTACAGATGAGGTCATCGAAACACAGAGAAGTTAAGTGACTTGCACATGGAGTATGTCTGTTTTTATTCAAAGAGTAATGCATATGATGTGATCACGTATCCCTGTTTAAGATTTTGTTTTAATTTGGTTTAATAATAAATGCAGAATACTTCCGTCCTGTATTCTTCTCCCCTTTTAAGGCTCTCAGCAAAAGATTCCGTGTTTATATTCTCAGTGAAGCAAAGAAGAGAAAAAGATTTAATAAAAAACTTAAATTTGTATAACTTATATTTAGTTCAGTTAGGTGTAATTAGATTTTCCTTGAGATACTCTCCCTATCAAGTTGTCATTTATTGTGCAGTGGAAACTGTCTGCTGTTCAATTTATTTGGGACCTTTTATAGCATTATGTAATAGCCTTATAAAAATCCATAATAAATTTTTGACATGCTTGTTAAAATATTCATGAATTCTAAACATTGTTAAATGCATGTTCTAGCTTCGGGATGCAGTTAAAAAAGGCCTGTTTCAGCATGTTGTAAGATAACATAGTCTGATCTTGAACTGTTCATTTGTAATAAACAGCCACTTCATTTTTTTAAATTGCTTTTAGGTTGGTTGGAGTACTGCTCGTGATTATTATACGTTTTTATGGTCTCCCATGCCAGAAAATTATGTGGAAGGATCAACAGTCAATTGTTTACTATCCTTTCAAGGTGAGAAAATGTACATTGCCGAAATTGTTTGAATTTGATGTTTTACTGCCATTAGCAATTTAAGGAAGTTGCATTTCAGATTTCGCTTATGTAAACATGTACTTAAATAGGCTAGCTGTCGTATTAACACAGAGGGTGTTGTTTTGTTGGATAATCAGCATCTGTTCTGTTGGCAAAGGGGTTGGGAGAGAGCCAGGGAAGGAGTTTAACAGAGGTCTGGTGGGGAGCCTTGTTTTTCTCCCCAGTATCCATCTTGAGTCAAGGACATCTACTGGAAATGCTGGCTTCCCGCAGCTGGGGTCATCAACCTGGCTGTGCCTCTGCTCCCTTCCAAGTTCCTCGGGGCTTTCCTTTTTCCAGTTATCTTTCCTGCCCTTATAGTGGCAGGAGAGTTAACTGGATAAAGGCCTTCTTTCTTCCCAGTCATTTGAAAGGGTCCCTAGGTTAGTCTTCAATTTAGAATTTTAAAAGTGTAGATATATTTGAAAGAAACACACCATTTGCCCCTCTGGTGTCATTCTGTACGTTGGGGATTGACGTAGCATAAATCCAAAAGGCCATGTAAATCAGGAACCGTGATGCGTATAATTTAGGGCACTCAAATTCGAGCATAGTAACAGTTCAGGTTCCTTCTTGGGATTGTTTCAGAGAATGAATACTTCTCAAAATATGGGAGGAGTGAGCTTAATGGATACTTCATCTTTGAAAAG
Source organism: Ornithorhynchus anatinus (assembly GCF_004115215.2). Lineage (NCBI taxonomy): Eukaryota > Metazoa > Chordata > Mammalia > Monotremata > Ornithorhynchidae > Ornithorhynchus > Ornithorhynchus anatinus. The sequence goes on along the minus strand of NC_041735.1, from coordinate 54,651,036 downwards.
ACTGCTTTCCGTCTCAGTTTATCATTCTTCTCTGTGATCTTTCAGGGCAGTCTGTGATGGGATTTTTCTTCACTTTATCTTTCGTATCAGCCGTTCACGAATACAGTTTTTTTCTTCACCGTATTTCTGAATTTTCTTTCACAATCTAAAGTTATGTTTTTATATCCGTTGTCATGAAAAAATTAAAGCATAAGCATTGCTATTAAATGACAGACTCTGAATAGGGAAATATAGATATAGACAAGCTAGAGAACTACAGGAGGTTCATAGGGGTTTCCGGCTGCCGGGCAACCGTTTTGTATTGTTTTGAAGCAAGAAGTTTTTTGAGCTCATATTTCTAATGTAAAATTGACCTTGCATTTAAGGTTTAAGGAAATACAAGTTTATATTGACACTGCCTCTCCCTCTCTTTCAACTAACTGAGCCTCCAACTGTAAGTTATCGGTACTGAAAGGTCTTTCCTCCATTAACAATTCCCCTGGTTCCTCCTCCGTGGACCCTTTGAAGTAAAAGTGGTGTTGCTGCCGCAGACCACAAGAAAAGAGAAACAGTGATGCGAGGAGAGTTTGGGAAGGGTTCTGTGCTCCTCTGATTCCTTTTCTTTCTCCCCAGTCATTTCTGGAATTCTTTGAAGTGCAAATACCGTCACACTGGTAGAAAAGAGAAAAATATTCTCTTTGTATGAGAGTGTATGACAGGGAAGTAGGTGTGTGAAGGTGGTCAATTAGTTCAAATGAATGGCATGACAAACATCAGTACTCATAAGAATAAAAATATCAAGATTGAATAAATTTTGTTTTTTTTAAAAAATGGGTATTCCTTGTTATGAAAAAGAATTATTTCATTCTGAAAAGACCAAATTTTAGGGAGGGTTGTGTTAGATCCAGGGTCGTCTTGGTTTTGGGAGAAAAATGTAGCTTCCTTCAAATGTATGTTGTTAACTAAATTGTTAAAAAAGAAAAAAAAACTCTATTATCAAGATCCTGCACTGTTTTTTTAAGTGTTTATTGCTTTGCAGGAATCTATCACAAAATTTGGTGCTTAAAGTCTTGTATTCTAGTGGTGTTAACCTTTGGAAAACTACAGTAAGAGTCAGCTTGGAAGTTTAGCTCATTCCTAGTTCACACATTTCTACATTGCTTCTTTAAATCCTCTCCATAAGAACAGCAGCAAATCCTCCTTAGCTGAATATCAATTTTTTGAGCTTTCAGTAATCTGAATTTTTTTCTGATATGAAACTTTGGAATATTAACATTTGGAGTTTTGACATGAGAGGGAATTGCGACTCAGGATCAGAAAGGGGTCCCGGGCACCCCATCTCAACAGGAGCTCTCGATTTTGGGTGAGAAAGTCCGAAATCAGGTGAAGCATCATGGGCTCCTACCTCCATAGACCCCTGAGTTGCCTTTGATTGGCTGAAATGTTTGCAAGAGCATATGTATTTGTGCCCAAAAGTTTCCGATACCAGAGGTTTTGTTGTACTATCATTAACCAGAAAATGACTTTCAGAAGACTATCTTTGACAGCATCTTTAAAGTACCGTTTTCCAAGAATTTTGGAAGGATAAGCCCTACTCTGAGTTTCCACAGAAACAGGGATTATTACTTTGCAAAACATGGTTGGGTTTTTACATTCTCAATTTACCTATATAGGATAATATGAGATAATCTTTAAATGCTTAGAATCAGGCAACTTTAAATCTTGCTCTAGTTTTCATGCATAGTCAGATTAGATATTACCCAAAGACCTAGTGAATGTTTCAAGATGTTGCATTTCCACACATTTCGTGGAATTCTACCTCGGTCCATCTATAAAAATATTTTAAGTTTTTGTTTAGGATTCAGAACTGCGCACTTCTATTTTTTCGGTTGATTTAGCGCGGGGAAAGCCAGGAGGTCTTTGCATTTGGCATTGCCTTTTTTAACATCAGGTTTGCCAAGAACAGTTACGTATTTAAGATTAAAACAACCATCTGCAGACTTTCTCCAACAAAGGCAGCTTTGCTCTAGCATAGACATGTTAAATTTATCTTTTTGGATGGACCTCATTCATGGCTGTATTTTTTTTTTCAAAAAGCACAAACTTAGTAATACATTTTGGTAAAATGATTATTGTTGAATAGCGCAAAAGGAAATTGGAGAATAGAACCACCTATCTGGTAGAAATTAATTACGTGTTAATGAGCAGAGCTTCCATGGGGCTGAAAAGGGAAGGAAGGGAGAGTGATTGGATTGCAAATGGCATTAGATTGTAAGAGCCTCAAGGCAGAATAAAAGTATTCTACTTTTATGGTATGTTCTCCAGTTTTTAGGCCAGTGCTCTGTAAATAGTAACAGATACTGGTGATGAAGATGATAACAGGCAGAGAGACAGTCAAGGAGTAACACAAAAATATGGCATGAGAGAGCCCAAAGACAGACCAAAACCCACCCCGAACCCTCTACTGATTCAACCAGATGTTTTCCTCCTGGGCAGGGATGATGATGCCAGCTGCAGTAGGAGTGAGCTACAAGTTTTTCCTCCATACTTCCAAGCAACCCGGCTCCACATTTCCTGGTTGAAAGAGCCAGCGGTGCCACAGTTGTTCTCCTGGGTTTTCGGCACACTCAGTCTGTCTTCGAAAAGGCCTCCGGGACCTGGGGAACCCCCGAGAGCATTTGTGGCCGCATCTGCCTCGGCCTGGAACTTCAGGCAGAGCCGAGAGCCGGAATTCAAGCTACAAAAGGCACTTACTATGGGCAGAGCACTCTGTTAAGCACTGAGAGAGAATATACAGGTGGAAATTAGACTTAATGATAATAATAATGTTGGTATTTGTTAAGCGCTTACTAGGTGTAGAGCACTGTTCTAAGCGCTGGGGTAAACAAGATAATCAGGTTGTCCCACATGAGGCTCACAGTCTTAATCCCCATTTTACAGATGAGGTAACTGAGGCACATAGAAGTTAAGTGACTTGCCCACAGTCACACAGCTGACAAGTGGCAGAGCTGGGATTCAAACCCATGACCTCTGACTCCCAAGCCCGGGCTCTTTCCACTGAGCCACGCTACTTGGTCCCTGTCCCTCAGGGTGCTCACAGTCTAAGAGTAGGCACCTAAGCATTCCTTGCCTCACTTCCCTCATAAGACCATCTGCCCTCTAGGTTGCACAGAACCTCCCAGCTTGACATGTTTTTAGAAAGAAGTAACTTATTCATTCAGTAGTACTTACTGAGCACTTACTATGTGCAGAGCACTGTACTGAGCACTTGGAATGTACAGTTCGGCAACAGATCGAGACAATCCCGGCCCACTGACGGGCTTACAGTCTAAACTCATAAATTTCAGCTGATTTCTCCAAAGTGAAGACCATCCAACTGGTTGTTGGACATCACTCTTAAATCAGAATTCTGCGAATGCCTACTTGATTTTATGGTTCCATCTGCCGAGTACAGGAGAGGCCATGGAAGATTCAGAATCAGACTAGAGAAAAGCCACGATGGGGCTTTTTTTATCCTTGCATTTATGAAGTGGTATCTTGCAACCTTTCGTGTGAGGAAACGTGGTAGAGTGCACTGAACTCTCTTGCAGTATAGAAATATGGCCTCATGAAACTGTCCTACAACTCAGGGTCTTACACTGTCCTAATTGTTGTGATAAGTAGTGATTTATTTAGGGCAATAGCTTTTGCTTCATTCCAGGAGGATATTAAGAAGTATATGAACACGGCAATTGGTGGGGCCTCCCGAAGCTTCCAGTCATCTAAGCCTTCATTTAGCGAACAGAAGTAACTGTGGCCAAATGGTTTAAAATTGAAGGACCCCAGAATTGCCACTGATGTTGGGTTGGACCTGTTCCAGCCGCAAATGAATAGAATCCTTGCTAGGCTGACTGCCCCAATCTGGCCCAGAGAACTCCACGGTGGTTTCTATTTCTTCCCCTCTTCAGCCTTCATTCCCTGGATCAAATATTGCCCTTTACTCAGCAGCCCAGCATACTAGTTGTATGGAATGTCAATTGCTCCAGTGATAAAAACTGTAGCTTTCACTCCAAATCAGAACTATGGCTGAGAAGGGGTTTGACACACAGAAAAGTATCCAGATTTTTCTCCCCTTTTTTGGGGGGAGGGGGGGTGGAGTAAGGGCAGCTTTGTTTTTTTCTTTTTAAAATGTTATTAGTTAAGCACTTAGTATGTGCCAGGCACTTTACTAAGCAGTGGGATAGATAGAAACAAATCAGGTAGGACGCAGTCCAGATCCCACCACAGGCTCACAGTCTTAATCACCATTTTAGATGAGGTAACTGAGGCAGAGAGAAGTCAGGTGCCTCACCCAAAGTCACACAGCAGACAAATGGTGGAGCCGGGATTAGAACCCAGGTCCTTCTGGCTCCCAGGCCTATGCTCTATCCAGTAGGCCATACTGCTGTTTCCAGTTTGCCTTCCCTGCCCCATGTGCTGTCGAATTAGGTAGCAAGTGGATCCACGCTGCTTTGTGTCTGGAGATTGTCAATTCTGGAAAATACAATCAACTGTATTCTACAGTACCCCAGTTTCAACTTTCACCTCTTGCTTCATCAGTTTGGCTTCATTATTATCCTTATTTTGTTTGTTCCCAGTCGCATTGCTCAATTGTTCAAAAGAACAATTCAAGTGAAATTGATTAAAAACCTGCTTTCTGCAACAGTTCAGAGTAGAACCGGGTCCTTGCGTTTCGTAAAAGGATGGCGGGAAGTTCTCATATGCTCATTCAGTTACCTTTTGTAAAAATAGTTCTGGTGTCGAGCGAGTGACGTAGGAGAGTGCAATAGCCACCCCAGCATTCCAGATTGGGTAAATGAAGTGGTGATGTCTGTTGGCATTAACCTGTATTTCTAAAAAATGTAATCTTTTGTCCTCATAACTGCACTGCCTAGACAGGATTCTGAATGGAAAAAATTGTTTATCCAGTTCTTTTACAATACAAGGATTGAGTTTTTATAAAGCCTTACATTCGGGGAAACTTGCGATGGTACCCATTTGGATGCTGTACATGCCCCAAAGCAGTTTTTCTGAAGCCCGGCCCATGAGTCCAAACAAGCTTGCATTGCTGGAAGAATCTTCTGTGATTTCCTAACTAAAATTTATTGAAATGCTCATTAAGAACACAATTTTTAGCAGAACTGAGTTTACCAAATATTTTTCCCTGTTAATTAACTCCCACTCTTCTGTTGCCTTCAGAATAACTATTGGCATCAAGTGGCTTTACATAAAATTTGTATGTATAAAATTTCTCTATGTAGCTTTACATAGAGAAGCAGCGTGGCTCAGAGAAGCAGTGTGGCTCAGTGGCAAGAGCCCGGGCTTTGGAGTCAGAGGTCATGGGTTCAAATCCTGGCTCTGCCACTTGTCAACTGTGTGACTGTGGGCAAGTCACTTAACTTCTCTGTGCCTCAGTTACCTCATCTGTAAAATGGGGATTAAGACTAAGCCCCATGTGGGACAACCTGATTCCCCTGTGTCTACCCCAGCGCTTAGAACAGTGCTTGGCACATAGTAAGTGCTTAACAAATACCAACATTATTAAATACCAACATTACTAAAATTCAACCATTAAATGAATAAAGTCCATTTTTGGTTTTTATTTTTTTAAAAATGTCTATTTTTGTTGCCCATTTTTGCACTCCTGATCTGACGTGTCGATGTTTGGGAGGAATAGCTTAAATATATAGCTTTGTGCAATTACGGTTTCCCCACTGCTGCTAGTGGAATCAGATATTTCTAATCTCTAAGGAGATAGTCTTTTTTTTTTATAAATGTCACTGGCTCGGAATGGAAAATTCAGAGATTTTAATTTTAGCATTTTTGCCAAGATCCCGATTTTGCTTTTGTCAGTGCCAAACACATTCTTTGCATTGGGCACATTATAAATGCACAGTTCCAGAGTTTATTTGGGAAGTGTGTAGCTGTCGCCCTAAACATGTAACTGCTTTTCCTCTGAGAAGCCCAAGTCACTGCAGATATCACATTGGCTGCTAAATGTAAAACAGTTTACTGGTCCACAAACTTTACCTCTTGCCCCATCTTGAAGTTTTCCTAGGTAGTAAGCTACATAAATGAGCATTCCTTGCCTCTGGCTTCCTTAAATTATTACTTACCCATAATGGAAAGGCAAGTGGCTATTTGAAATTTTCTTTTACAAAACTACACTGCCAATCAAGCATGTAATTTTTAGGTAACACCCAGTAGATGAAAATGCTCTAGCAGGTGTTACCAAAAAGTTTCTTCACCTCCCCCAGAAACAGCACATTAAATATTAAGCTACTCCTAAGAATGAAAGCAGAATGTTGCCGAATTGTCCATTCCGAGCGCTCGGTACAGTGCTCTGCACATAGTAGGCGTTCAGTAAATACTATTGAATGAATGAACGAAAGCTCAGGCACTTGGAGTTAAACACAATTACATGAGGACATTAGGAATGACTTTCATGGGCTAGATGGATGACCATCTCAGGATTTGCTCTGTGATATTGATGTCTGACAATAATAGAGGAATAGTCTTACGGATACCCTTAAGGTCTGCTTCCTCCACCTGTGCCTCTAACCCCATCCCTTCACATTATGTCAGAACACTTCCCTTTTTCCCTTTCCTTCTCCTCTCCCTGACCACCACCTTTGACTATTCACTCTCCATTAGCTTCTTCCCCACTGTTTTCAAACAGGCTCAGGTATCCCATATCAGAGAAGTAGCACGGTCTAGTGGACAGAGCACAGGCCTGGGAGTCAGAAGGTCAAGGGTTCTAATCCCATCTCTGCCACTTGTCTGCTGTGTGGCCTTGGGCAAGTCACCTCACTTCTCTGTGCCTCAGTTACCTCATCTGTAAAATGGGGATTGAGACTATGAGCCCTACGTGGGACAGGGATAGTGTCCAACCCAATTTGCTTGCATTCACCCAGTACGTAGTACAGTGCCTGACAAATAGTAAGCCCTTAACAAATGCCATAATTGTTGTTGTTATTTGTAAAAAAAACAAAAACCCAAACCCTCATTTGACTCCATGGCTCAGAAAAAAAAATCCTTCTTTGACTCCACGGCTCCCTCCAGTTATTTCCCCATCTCTCTCCTACTGTTCCTTTCCAAACACCTTGAGTGAGTTGTCCACACCAGCTCCCCCTACTTTCTCTACTCCAGTCTCTTCTTGATCCCCTCCAATCTGGCTTTTGCCCCCTTAACTCCATGGAAGCTGCCGTCTTGAAGGTCACCAGTGATCTCTTTGGCAAATTCAGTGACATCTACTCCATCCTAATCCTCTTGGACCGCTCAGCTACCTTCCACACTGTGGACCAGCCTGTCTCCTGGAACCGTTATCCAACCTTGGCATCTCTGACACTGTCCTCTCCTGGCTCTCCTCCTATCTCTCTGGCTGCTCACCTTCAGTCTCTTGTGGGCTTCTCCTCTGCCTCCCACCCCTTAACTATGGGAATCCCTCAAGGCTCACTTTTGGATCCCCTTCTGTTCATCTATACCCTCTGTCTTGGAGAAATCATTCATTCCCATAGCTTCAAATACCATCTCTGGGATGATTCCCCAAAATTCATCTCTAGCCCTTACCGCTCTCCTTCTCTGCAGTCTTCTCCTTGGATGACTAGTCGACATCCAAAACAGAACCACTCATCTTCCCTCCAAAACCTTGTCCTCCCCTTGACTCACCATCAGCATCACCGTCCTCCCTGTCTCATGAGCCTTGGAATTATCCTCGGTTCATCTCTCTCATTCAAGCCAAATATTCAATCTGTCATCGAATCCTGTCGCTTTTACCTTCGCAACACTGCTAAAATCCACCCTTTCCTCTCCATCCAAATTGCTACTATATTGAATCCAACTACTTATCCTAGAGCTCGTTGTTGAGTAGGGATTGTCTCTATTTGTTGCCGAATTGTACTTTCCAAGCACTCAGTACAGTGCTTCGCACACAGTAAGTGCTCAGTAAATACGATTGAATGAATGAATTACTGCATCGGCCTCATGTTGACCTCCTTGCCTCCTATCTCTCTGCCCTCCAGTCCATATTCCACTGTGCTGCCCGGGTCATTTTTCTGTGAAACTGTTCAGTCCACCTTTCCTCACTCCTCAAGAACCTCTAGTGGTTGCCTGTCCACCTCTCCATCCGACAGAAATTTCTTCATATTGGATTTAAAGCACTCAGTCACGTTCCTCCCTGCTATCCTACCCCACTGCTTTACTATAACAATCCTTTGGAAACAGCACGGGCTTGGGAGTCAGAGGACACGGGTTCTAATCCAGGCTCTGCCACTTATCTGCTGTGTGACCTTGGGCAAGCCACTTAACTTCTCTGGGCTTCAGTTACCTCATCTGTAAAATGGGGATTAAAGCTGTGAACCCCACATGGGACAACCTTGTATCTGCCCCAGCGCTTGGACCAGTGCTCGGCACATAGTAAGCACTTAACAAATACCGTAATTATTATTATTTATACCCTTTATTCACCCCATCTTCAGCCCCACAGCCCTCATATACCTATCAGTAATTCATTGTAATGTCTTTATCTCTCCCCACCCACCCCCGCCCCGGACTGTAAGTTCCTTATGGGCCGGGAACATGTCTCCACATGTTGTATTATCAAGGCCTTCCCCGATTAAGCCCTCTTTCCCCCAACTCCCTGTCTACATCGTTTATACATTTGGGTTTGTATCCTTTGGACATTTGTTATTCACTCCCGTCACCTACCTCAACCCCACAGCACTTATGTACATATCTATAATCACACAGGCACCTATAAATCCTCCCCAAAGGATTCGGTATTTATGCATGTTGTATTTGGATAGTCCCATTTCTGCAAACTTCCCTGCTGCCCTTTGCTGGGTGACTTCTGATGCTCCTGTAGTAGAAATTATAGCAAACAGCCTATCAGTTGTTTTTATGAAATGCCTTCTGTGAACAGAGCGCTGTGCTAAGCCCTTTTAAGAGTACGATAGAATTAGAACCTAAGACCCTTCTCTCCTTAGAAATCCACAATCAGCCAGTAACAGATCACTAAACAGGTAGGTGAAGAAGTATGCTGAGCGGCCTGGAGGAAAAGCAGGTAATGACATGGGGCTAGGATAGAAAAGTTCTCTACTTACGGCTGATACTTTTCTTTCTTAGGCTATTACCTCCCAAATGACGATGGAGAATTTTATCAATTCTGTTACGTGACCCACAAGGGTGAGATTCGTGGAGCAAGCACTCCTTTCCAGTTTCGAACTTCTTCTCCAGTCGAGGAACTGCTCACAATGGAAGATGAAGGCAATTCCGACATGTTGGTGGTGACTACAAAAGCTGGCCTTCTTGAGGTGTGAGGCATTTAAAGTGTTTGACTCATAACATTACACGTGAAATGGAAATGAATATTTTTTTATTAGCCTTCTTAGAATCAATGTATGTAGTATGTATGTAGTGTGTGTGTGTGTGCGCGCGCGCACGTCAACCATTTTGTTGTTGTTTTCTGTTTCTTTTCATAACTGGGGGTAAAGTGCTTAGCCATCAAACCAAATTTCCTTTCTGGGTTTCCTTTGTTAAACCATCTCTTCCATGAGGCCCTGAAGGTAAATGTTGAATAGGCTCAAATCCTAGTAGAAGTAGTAGTTATTGAGTACTTACGTGGTGCAATGTAGAAGCAGCGTGGCTCAGTGGAAAGAGCCCGGGCTTGGGAGTCAGAAGTCATGGGTTTGAATCCCAGCTCTGCCACTTGTCAGCTGTGTGACTGTGGGCAAGTCACTTAACTTCTCGGTGCCTCAGTTCCCTCATCTGTAAAATGGGGATTAAGACTGTGAGCCTCACGTGGGACAACCTAATTACCCTGTATCTACGCCAGCGCTTAGAACAGTGCTCTGCACATAGTAAGCGCTTAACAAATACCAACATTATTATTATTATTACTATCCCAGGCATTTGAAGTACAGGATGAAGAAGGGGCATTTTTTCTGCCCACAAGAAGTTTACACTAACAGTGAGACCATGTGGCTCTTGGAAAACCCAATTCCTGAGAGATGCTAAAATGTCGTGAGGTGCTCCTCAGTGCCTGTATATTGGAAAAAAATGTCATTTTATTCTGTCTTCCACCAATATTTAGTAACGGTATTAAATATTTGTAATGCGCCAGTGTAGTAAATCAGACATCCCTCTCTCATTCGTATTTATTGAGCACTTATTGTGTGTAGAACACTTAAGTGCTTGGAAAGTACGATTCGGCAACAAATAGAGACAGTCCCTATCCAACAACGGGCTCACAACCTCACAAGGGCTTCATAGTCAGGCGAGGAGAACAGGCATATTATCCCCATTTTTACAAATAAGGAAAATGGAACAGAGAGAGGTTAAGTGACTTGCCTGAGGTGACGCAGTGGACCAGCAGCAGAGCTGGCACTTTAATCTGGGTTTCTAGTTTCTCAGTCCCATGCTCTTTCCACTAAACCATATTCTCCTCTCACTTCCCCCTCACTCCCAATATTGGTAGGGGGTAGCCAAACTGGTCCATGAAACCCCACTTGAGATTTGACAGGAGCAAAGTAAGCTCGTCACCCCGTCTCTATTTCCGAGCTCCACAGTAATCGGGTTCAGTTGAAGTCACAAATCCACTCCGAGAGAGGTTTCTGAAGGGTTTCCTCCAGAGCCTTCCTAAAGTGTGGTTTATGTGGCTTTTACTAACTTCAGCTTTCTTGTAGCTTTAATGTTAGGTGGCAATTTCATGCCCTTCCAACTCTGCCACCCTATAATTGAGGTGGAGACCAGCTTTATCCTGAATTCTAATGTGCATTTCTTGAGGAAATATGGGGTTCCCTTAATGGAACCTCTCTGGAGTAGATTATGCATTATCTCTGGATTTTTTTTGCAATCCACGTGGGATGCGACATTGTCTATCTCCCATCACATATCAGAGCTGTGGGATATAGCCTTTTAAGTAAATAGAAACAAGCAGGAAAATTGACACTCAACATTTGTCAGCGAAATTTCTGTTCATCAGCATTTGTATATATTCTACCTTTCCAGCGGTCCTGTTTTTTTCCCCGCCTCAGTTTCAGTCAGATGGAAATAGTTGGGTTGTAATTTGTGTGTTTTCATTCTTGCCTTACACAATTTCTGTAGTAAGCCAAGAATATGGAAAAAGGAGGCAAAAAAGACTGTAAATCCATTTTTATTGGAGCAGTCAACCTAAGAAAGCTAAATGGAGCTAATCATTTTTTTCTTTTTTTGGAACGCCTCCATTCCTTAACCGCCCTCCCCTTCCCCCCTGCAAATTCCTGGCTTATCTAAATAAATAAATTCAACTTTTATAGGGTGACTGAAGTATTCTATAGTGACAACTGTCAGATGATCAAGGTTTTTAGTGGGATATTTGAAATATATCTGAAATTTGGTCAGGGGTGCTGGAGCAAATCCCATTTCTTAAGAAGAATGCCATATTGACTTTTTGTTGAGTCTTGGTTGGACCTCCTAGAGTTCAATGGTTCTAGTGAAACGATATGCCAAAGTTCTGCTACTTGAGCCCCTTTTACTTCTTCCCCACATAAATCTGTTAAGTCAAAGCAAATCCTCTTCAATTGCCTCCACCCCATAAAATGACAACCTTCCATGTGGGAGTTACCTTTTTATGCGTGTCCTAAAGAATGGATATTTGAACTGCAGTCAGATACCACAGTATAGTTTCAAGTTCCAGAGAAAGATGACCCAAATATCAAAATACCTAATCACCAATCAATATTTCACTTATGACGACTTGAAATTAGTACAGTTGGGTAAGAAGAGTTCTGCCTTCTTAGACATCTTCATTTTGCTTCCTAATTAAAAGAGGAGGTTTTTTTTTAAGCAAAGTCCACCAGTCTTTAAAAAAAAAAAGACTAAAGTGTCCTCACTAGACTGTTTATATTAAATCAGATCTAGAAATTATTGCTTGCACATTTCACTTGTCCTCCATTGTGCCTATTAACTTAAAATCAAGATTCTTATCCTTCCCCTCTGAAGTAAGGTTAGTCCTTTGGAGTTTTCATTTTTTCAAATAAAGTAGGTGAATGTCTCATTCTAAAAATACTTAATATTTACTTCCTCGAGCTCCACAAAAAGGTAAAGTTCAGGTTTCACACATTGACATATACCGCATGGGAAAATGTATGCAACCTTTAAATGCTGGAAAATGCTATTCAGAGAATTCTTTTCCTTTCTTCCTCCTGGATGAATGTCCCCAGAAAAAGTAGACTAGCTACAGAGAGGAAAATTCAGGCTTGTGAAACTTCATGGAGAATGTCTTCATCTTCTTTTGTGGAGCAGTTAAACTAGAACACAAGAAATACCACATCAATCAATTGTATTTACTGAGCACTTACTGGGTGCAGAACACTCTACTAAGCGCTTGGTAGAGTACAGTATAACATAATTGGTAGACATGTTCCCTGCCTACGATAAGCTTACAGTCTAACAGATCACATTTTAAACAAAACATACCTATCTTTCGGGGGAATTGTCTGAGAAAATCCAATTCTGAACAGTCCCTGAATCTAGGGATTAGGTTTATTAGATTTAAAGTTTTCCTTACATCCTTTCTTGACGAACATTTATGTAACTCACCAGTTTCTATTTGTGAAAATTTTAACACACTGGCTAAGCATGTAATCTCATTCCTTAAGTAGTTCATTTTTAGATAGATTCTAAATTCTTCCTGTTTCATTTCCAATTTGTACCTTCCTTTATATTAATTGGGACATAATCCCTTCCAGTTTTTGTTCTAAACCAGAGGAGTTTCTCTTGCCAAGCCTGTCTCCCCTCCCCTCATCTTTTCCTTCCCAACAAAAAGTATGGCTCATTATGTTTTGACTGGGTTTTTTATTTTGTTGCTTTGTTTTATAGTTCAAAATTGAGAAAACAATGAAAGAGAAAGAAGAGCTATTAAAGATAACAACTGTTCTGGAAAAAGAAACTGCGCAACTCCGAGAACAAGTTGAAAGGCTGGAAAAAGAGCTTAACCACGAAAAAGAGAGATGTGACCAACTGCAAATAGAGCAAAAGGTTAGCTGTCACTGATTGAAGTTGACTGTATATTGCTTGTCACCCACCTTTTTTCATGAATCAATTAAATTGGGTGAAAACTACCTAAGGAAAAAAAAATAGAGCCTAGATAGACATTTACATGGGGATAGGTCACTTTCTATTAACCTCCTGCCACAATTCCTTTTATGTTGTAAAAAGGATAAAATACTTCGGTCTTTTGGTACCAGGCTTGGTAGGTAGTCATCACAACTGTTTCCAGATGTTGTGGCATTAATTGAAGAGTGAAAAACTCTTTTTCTTAGTTTTGAAATACAGTTATGAACTACTGTCATGCTGAGAGAGGCTCATCGAGCTGAACAATACAAGAATATTACATTTAAAACAACAAGATTTGGAGAATTAAACTTAGAAAGTGTGGTAAAATAAGAGGACTTACTGCAAAAACAGTATGAGGTTCCCTAACACACATTATTTTGGAGCTCTATTAAGGAAGAAAATTGTGAGGAGTACAAACGTTTGGCTTCATTTGAGAGTAAAAATGAATTTATACTCAAAGTGGAAAATTAGCACAGGAAACAATTACAAAAACCACAAAAAAATCTCAGTTAAGATTTTCAGGAACAAATAAGAGCAAGAAGTAATAAGTGCCAATCAGGATAGTTTATTAAAACAAGAGGCATTTACAAATAATTTGGAGAAAAGATTGGACCTTTCTAGAGTTAAAAGAAAATAATTAAATGAGCATGAACAGTGGTTCTGAAAAATGCATGAGCTAGTGAACCATTCTTTCAAATATTGAACTTATAAGAGGAAAATATAGGAAAAAATCATGTACAAAACTTAGACCAATATTGTGTTTGAAGGTGAGCTTGACTGAAAAATCGGGTATAAGGTTGAAAAGCTCTCAGGGTGTATAGGTCCTGTTTCTTATTATTTTTGAAGACACTACATTAGTTTATTATTTGAGAATTTCTAAGGCGTGTAGAGAAACTAGTTTCTTTTATCTGGGAATTGCAAAGGAGTGTAGGGAGGAAAGAGCAAGGAATAAGCTTAATGCCAATCTTTTACTTCATAGATGTACCACGTTTATTCGTATAGTTGCCTCCACTGTGTCTCACCCCTATTTTTGAGGAAGAACTAAAAGATTATCTTTGCCTTGGTAGCGGTGTCCAGGGCAAAGAGGGGAGAAGTGTCAGCTTGGATGTAAGGAGTCTCTACTTGAAAATGTCTGCTTCCTTGAGGCGTGTTAACTCTTCAATAGGAAAAGAGATTAGTTCATTAAGTGTTATTAAGTATTATCGCATGAATCACTTGGGAGAATTCAATCAAAGCTGCAGTCTGAAATGCCCTCTTACCTCTCCTTTTCCATCCTTTACTCCTTTTTTGAGTCTTTTTCCTTTTTTCTTCTGTCCCCCTTACTGATCGACTTAATTAATTCATTCGGTTGTATTTATTGTGCGCTTACTATGTGCAGAGCACTGTACTAAGCCTTTGGAAAGTACAGTTCAGCAGGAAAGAGAGACATTCCCTGCCCACACTGGGCTTACAGTCTAGAATGGGGGAGACAGACATCAAAACAAGATGTGGTATGTGTGTGCTGCTTCTCTACAATGGGATAGCCTCTCCCTTGTTTTTGGGAGGCCAAAAAGTGAGGCAATTATGGAGTAAAACAGTATTTCTTAGTACAAAGTATCTTTTAAGTGAATAAATTGAAGAGTAGGAAATATTTTAAAGAAAGGTTTACCAAACTACCCCTTTCTTACTTCATATTTTTGGCTCATTAGACTGCGGCTAAGTAATGTTTTATATAAAATGAGAGATTTGGGGGGAGATGTTGAATTAAATGCATAATCTAAAAAGGCAAAAGGGACGATTGAAGGTAATGCAATTGTATGAATATTTATGAGGTAGAAAGGGAAATGCCTTCATTTGGGAAAAGATGGGGTCTTATGGGCAAAATGTATATCTAAAGAAAATATCCGAAATACAGATATTTTAGCAAGCCAGGGTTATTATAAAATAATCCAGGGATTGCAACAGACTACATAGAAATTGGCAATGGGGTGTTCCAAATTTTTTATAATTAGTTAAAAAAGAGAATCCATTAAGACTTTGCAAGAGGATATGCTTAAGAATAATCTAAAGAAGTTGAACAAAGGAAGACAAATTAAATTTGCTCAAGTCCAGTTCTATTAAATTTAGTTAAGGGATTGAAGAGGAAAAAGGAAACCTGAATTCTCTCAAGAGCGGAAAATATTTAAGGCCAGAATGATGTATTTGCTTGAAAAAATGATCCAGCAGAAGTGAGTTGAAGAATGATCTGACTTAATTTGCCATTCCTTTTTTTAAAAAATAGTAATTAAGTGCTTACTGTGTGTCAAGCACTGCTCCAGACACGGGGGGAGATGCAAGATAATTAGGTCAGACATCATCCTTTGCCCATGCGGGTGCTCACAGTCTAGGAGGGAGAACAGGGATTAAATCCACATTCTACAGATGAGGAGACAGACACAGAGAAGTTGGCCCTTGCCCAGAGTCACACTGCTGGCAAATGGCGGAGTGGGATTAGAACCCAGGACCTCTGACTTCCCGGCTCATGATTTTTCCACTAGGCCTCGTTGCTCATTTGTTGAAAAGCCGTAAGGTATTGGTGAGTGCCAAATTGGCTAAAAAAACAAACCGCAGAGCCCAAATCTGTTTTTTAGTGTCTCGTTTTTGTGAAGGCCAGAGGTCACAGTATAAAAGCTTGATTTTTTTGAACCCAGCAATTACTCCTTTTCTGCTGGGCCCAGAACTAATGTTTGGTGGGCTGGGTAGCCCTCTAAAGCCACATAGCCATTCAGAAAGCTCTTGTTTATGTTGTTTAGCCTTCAGTCCAGAAAGATTTTGGCTAGGATCTTGCCAGTAGTGGAGTCCAGTGAGATTCCACTGTAATTTCCCCATCTGACATTTCCACAAACTTCTGTATGTGGATGGTGCTGACAGTTGTGTCTCGAAAATCCTACGTGTTTTCAAGTTGAGAAAAAACTCGTGCAGATATTTTTCACTCCAAGCCCTTACTTGCTTGCAGATTTCAGGAGTGGTGTGTAATCAGTCCAGGAGCTTCCTGTTTTTGAATGCAGAGACATCTTCGTATATTGGAACGAAAGCTGCATTTCTTCATATGTTCAGTGGTTCTTTAATAATAATAATAGTACTTGTTAAGCGCTTACTATGTGCCAAGCACTATTTGAAGCGCTGGGGTAAATACAAGCAGATTGGGTTGGACACAGTCTTAATCCCCATTTTACAGACGAGGTAACTGAGGCCCAGAGAAGTCAAGTGATTTGCCCAAAGTCACAGAGCAGATGTGGCAGACCTGGGATTAGAACCCAGGCCTTCCGACTCCCAGACCTGTTCTGTAGCCGCTAAGCCACGCTGCTTCTCCGAGGCACTTGCTCAGTGGTAGGCGGTGTTTAAGTATGTAGTGTGGCCACTGTCTCATCGGGATTCCCTTTTGCTCTGTAGTGAGCGTGGTGATTGGCCCCTGGTAAGTGAGTATGTATAGGTCCAGGTACTGCAGCAGGAATGAGTAGATGTAGAAAATGTGTAGTTTAGGCTGCACCACTTTTTTTTACCATAATAAAAGTAATTGTGATATTGTTAAGCGCCTACTATGCGCCAGACACTCTTAATCGCTGGGGTGGATACAAGCCAATCGAATTGGACACAGTCCCTGCCTGGTGTACGGCTCACAGTCGTAATCCCCATTTCACAAATGAGGTAACTGAGCCACGGAGAAGCGAAATGACTTGCCCAAGGCCACACAAGCCAGACGTGGGATTAGAACCCGTGACCTTCTGATTTCCCAGGCCCGTGGCACCAGACACCCCCGCCTCTGGTTATGCATGTTCCTTAGCTTGATCTGTTTGTCACAATGAAGGCTTCAATTTGCATCTCTTTTGTCAGGATCTTGTGCTGCTGAAGGGTGCTTTTGATGCTCTGATGATATATTACTGTCTGCAAATAACTAGTAATTACTGTGGTATTTGTTAAATGGTTATTATGTGCCAAGCATTCTACAAATTGCTGGGATAGATGTAAGATAATCAGGTTGGACCCAGTTGCTGGCCCACATGGGGCTCACTGTAAAAGAGAGAAGGAGGATAGGTATTAAATCCCCATTTTGCAGAGGAGGAGAGTGGGGCACAAAGTTGATTGAACCAGGTTATATCGCAGGCATGCCGCATCGTCAGGATCCTAATCCCAGATCTGCCGATTGCTTATCGGGCGACCTTGGGCAAGTTACTTAACTGCTCCGTTTCTCTGTTCCCCCAGCTGTAAAATGGGGATTAAATCCTCCCTCCTCCTACTTAGACTCTATTATTACCCTATTTATTTTGTTAATGAGGTGTACATCCCCTTGATTCTATTTATCCTGAATATGTTGTCTTGTTTTAGTCCATCTGTCTTCCCCGATTAGACTGTAAGCCCGTCATTGGGCAGGGATTGTCTCTATCTGTTGCCAAATCGTATATTCCAAGTGCTTAGTACAGTGCTCTGCACATAGTAAGCGCTCAATAAATACTATTGAATGAATGAATGATTGAATCAGAATGATCTAGGTTCTAATCCTGGCTCCACCATGTCTGCCATGTGACCTTGGGCAGATCACTTAACTTCTCTGTGCCTCAGTTGCCTTGTCTGGAAAATGGGGATTAAGACTGAGCCCCATGTGGGACAGGGACTGCGTCTAACTCGTTTGTTTCTATCCTAGTCCTTCGTACAGTGCACGACACATAGTAAGAGCCTGGCACATGCCATTATCATCATTATTGTAATTTAATTTAACTTAAGAAATATGGAGGTGTTCAGAATATTTAATCAGAATTTAATTTGCATTTAACCAGGAAGTTGCAAACAATCACGCTCTGGCTTTTAGTAAGTATTTTCCTTAGTATTCTTTTCTCTGGTAAATACGGGGAATCACATTTTAGTGCCATTTGAGTGCCTTTTATAGAAGTCCTATAAAACAGTCGTTGAAAAATGCCAAGCGCACAAAACAAAAGTAGAATAATGGCAGTTATGTAAGCATCCTTATGAGAATGTTCTCATGTATATTATTCTCATTCTGGTGGGACAGAAATGAGGTGTTGAGAAATTCCAATTATTAATGCCTCTGTGAAATTGTCTATAATGTAAATAAATGTGGGTATATCTGCATTCTTAATTAGATTACACTACTGATTCATTACCTAAGTCTCCAGATTTCCCTACTACCTCTCGAAGTGTATGGATTTGGGACAAAGGCTTAAAGAGGATGAGCTGCTTAATTTATTGAGAGACCTTATTTCCTCTATATGCTCACAATTTCCACAAAAAGTGGCACTGAGCCATATTTCTACTTCCCATCCAGTTCACTGAAAAGTTTCCACCACGCTTGGTTTAGTATACACTTTTGCCAAGAACAAATTGCACTATATATTTTTTTTTTAAGTGTCCACACATCTATTTAATTTTTAGACCATCAGATGGCTTGACTTTTGACTTAAACTGTTAGGAAAATATGCTTGCCGTGTAGGTACTTAGTTGACCTCATTCATTTGTACGAGCCCAAGTTGGTCTCTGAAGGCAAGCAATAATGATTGCAGAGGGATAAGAATTTGGGACTCCAGGTTAAAAATCAAGTTTTAGTATAATCTGTTAATTTTTTTTATCAAATAAACAACTCATTTTGCTATTTAAAAGCCCAATGGAAGGTTAATTTTAAATCAAGGCAATCTTGATTTAAATAGTTTAAATTAAATATAAGTAGTTGGTAAATTAGCAACTAAAAAGGGTTATTTTATTCCTCTCCCTTCTCTCTGGTCCTGGTTCTCTCCCTCCCTTAGAACTATATACCTCTTTTCTTTATTTTAGAGTTGGGTTTTGGAAAGTTTATTATGCAAAGCAAGCCTGGTTTTTCACAGAAAAGAAAGAGGGATTAAGTTTCAGATCCTTTTCAGTAGTAAAACTAGCATATGAAAAACTCAGTTTGTCATAACCCCAAATACGCATGTTTCTCAGCTGACTGGATGGCTCTGCAGTAAGGGGAAACCCCCCAAATCTCTTTATATGAAAAGTCCTCGAACAGCAGTTTATGTTGACAACTTAGTGAGTCCAGATGGGAACTCTGAGTTTTTGGTGTTCATCTTTTTAGATCTGTAGTACTTCGATTCATAGAGCAGCTCATTGTAATTGGTTTCTTTAGGCATTTGAGCATCTGGAGAGGTACTGTTTCATTAATTATGCGTTTGATAAAATAACGTGCTTGGCTTAGCACTCCTCATTCTAGCATTGGGACCTGATTATCTTATATCTACCCCCCTTTGGTACAGACAGGGCTTGGCACATAGTAAGCACTTAACAAATTCCACAGTTATTATTGGTTTAGGCAGCAGCTGATTAGTATTATGCTCAGTAAAACATTTTTGTTCGGTAACTCTGAAATGTTTTTAAAAACCGAAATGGGTCTTAGGTGAACTATTGAGGTATATATTGGAGAAAACCAAGGCTGAAGGAAAAACCTTTTGGTCCTTACAACTCTGTTGTTTTTAACCACTGTGTTGTACCATGAACTACAACTGTTTTTCTTGGTTTTCAAGGAGGTAAGATTGGTCTGAAAGTTAATAATAATTGATAATTATAGTCCTTTTTAAGCACTTACTACGTGCTAGCAAATGTACTAAGTACTGAGGTGGAGAGACAAGAAAATCAGGATGAACACAGCCCCGGTCCCATGAGGCCCACAGTCGGAGTAGGAGGGGGTAGGGTTTAATTCCCATTTTAAAAGTTACTGGGAAGCAATTCTTTTAGTTTTGCTTGAATTGAAATTGTTGACTTTTCCTTTCTCCCATGGAAATTTCATAAAAATGCCCTAACTAGATAATTGGAGGAAACAGAGGCAATAATCTATCGATCCAAATTAGAGCGGTCTTTTAAAACTAAAAACAGAATAGTGGGATGCCAGAAGTTGGACTTTAAAACACACTCATAACTGATTGTGTATTAAATGTGGTATATATTTTTATCACATTTAATGAGCTAGGAAAGTTCAAACTTTAGTTCATCCTTGTTAAAAGTCATCCTGCACATTAATTTCAACTCCACTCTTATTTAGATATGGACCTTTCTTTTAAAAGAAATAGTCTTTTGCCCCCTTCCTTCTACTCCTTTCAAAGAAGTGCAGAAAAACAAAATCAGGCAGTCTCTTTTCTATACCCAGTGCTTTCCAAATATGTCAGAAATGTATTTAATATATTTGAGGATGAGGGACCAGGCAATTCTGAAATTTCTTTAGCACAGCTGTAAAACAAAGCGATGACTTTAAATGTTGATTCTGGAAAGGCCTAAATTAACCAATTTTCATTCCCATCTTTTATTGAATAAAAAGCAGAATTGACAACTGTAATATTGAGAAGGAGTGCTGCATATTTGTCATCCACTTCCGTGTCCTTACCCTAGGCATTTTATCAGAATATACTGCTTTGGTGTTATATGATTGTCCATTTTTTCAGGGTTTGTAACACAGGGACTTTTAAAACTGAGAAGGCAGCCTCATTGTGAAGTGTGCTGCTGGTGCACTTGATTCTGTGTTACGGTGAATGTTTTGCTCTAGAAAAATGAAAATATTAAGTTAGAATCAGTTTCCTCTAATGTTACCCTTGAGCAGTCATTTGTCTCCCTCTAGTGATCATGTTTATTTTAAAAATCAAAGCAACATTGTAGGTAAATTTGTAAAGGAAAATGGCCCTTAGCTGGTCCCAGTTTTCCCTGATGGAAAATATTTCATCAGTTGAAGTGGATCATGGGAAGATATTCTTAGATGTTGAAAATCTCTAAGGCGGTTTCTTACATTTGCCCAGACAAAATCACTAAAAGCATTATTTAACAAGCATTCACTTATTGGGATATTTCAGGGATTCAATTGAATGGGTACATCCATCTTATTACCAAGTGTGATTTTTAAGTTTCAAAAATGAGGTAGATTTTATTTTTAAAAACTATCCTTTTTAAAAATTAATGTTCTTTGTACAATTTTTAGAAAATTCAGTATAATTTAAAATTTGATTCTATTTCAATGATTTTATTATATCAGTAAATAAACGTATTATGGAAATAGTTGAGTTGACATAAGAAATAGACCCTTATGTGCTCTCAATGGTCTTCTGCAGAGTCAATCTTGTTGGAATACATGGAAAATATTCCAAGTAATCTTCCATCAGTCTTGGAAGAAATTAAAACAAATTGCTATAAATTGCTGATTTCAATTAGTAAAACCAATGTTGCACAGAACAGATATGTTAATAGTTATGGTACTTGTTAAGCACTTACTATGTGCCAAGCACCGTTCTAAGCACTGGGATAGATACAAGTTATACAGGTTGGACACAGTCCCTGTCAGTCAGTCGATTGTCCCATATTGCTAAGATTAAGTGACTTGCCCAAGGTGTCACAGCAGACATGTGACAGAATCGGTATTAGAACCCAGGTCCTTCTGGCTTCCAGGACCGTGTTCTATCCTCTGCTTTTTCCAGGTACTTGTACTCTTCTATTTTTATTCCCAGTCAACTGTTCTATAGTATTTATTGAGCGCTTACTATGTGCAGAGCACTGTACTAAGTGCTTGGAATGTACAAATCGGCAACAGATAGAGACAGTCCCTGCCTTTTGATGGGCTTGCAGTCTAATCGGGGGAGACAGGCAGACAAGAACAGTGGCAATAAATAGAGTCAAGGGGAAGAACATCTCATTAAAACAATGGCTAATAAATAGAATCAGGGTGATGTACATCTCATTAAACAAAATAAATAGGGTGATGAAGGCAGCAGCTGCCATTTTGGTTCATTCTTAAATGGCCATTCAGGTCAGAATCTTGAGCTTGCTCCTCATCATCTCCATTTCAATTTGGGAATGGAGAGATTTCCATGCTGTCTGAATGTGGTATTGGGTGCGTGTATATTTTTCCTTTCTTTCACTCTGTGTGTGTGTGTGAGAGAGAGAGAGAGAGAGAGATTGATTTTAAATATGCCAACTCTTTTGGCTAACTTTTTTTACCACCCGAGTCTTTTTTCCATCCTCCCACTACCACTGCCCCATGTCATTTGATGAGTTCCTTAGACAACTACAAAAATATAGTGTAACCTCAATTATTCACACTACTTGGGCCCCACTCTAATCTGAACAAATCAGAGAGGCATTCAGATTGTTTCTAATTCTGTACAGATTGTTTGAAGTTCAGTATCCGTGAGTTAGTCACTCAGAGGGACTGTAGAGGAGAAATTAAGTCCTGACAAAAAGCTTTGGCAACTATGGTTGTGAGTTCAGCTTTTAGGATTCTCCATTATCAATCAATCAGTGGTATTTATCGCTTCTTATGTGCAGAGCACTGTACCTAAGGTCTTGGTGGAATACAGTGCAACATAGTAGATAGGTTCCCTGCACACAACCAGTTTACAGCCTAGAGATGAGACTTCTTTTGGGTGGGAATGTGGGAAGGCGGCATCCTCACGACTATTCCCCTTTGGAAAGAATGAATAGAGTAAGGCAATTGCCAACCTGGGAGAGGCCAGAATAGGTAGGGGTTCCATAGTTTAAATGGGGCTTGTCATGCCTGTGGCTTTGATGGCCCAGGCAGAGAGGCACCCGAGAGATCAGGTCAGAGAGATTGCAGAATTCAGAGCAGAGAGTTGGGTTTTAATTTAGTAAATGGATGGCATTACACTGGAGACTTGGATGAGCAGGCTATAGGGGGATCTATTCACTTCCCACCCGGGGACCAAAGTAAAGAGCCAAATTTGGGGCTGACTTTTTGGACAGTAGAGGAAATATTTTGGAACGTGCTTGGTCATTATATGATACCCTCTCAATTTGCTTAGGGCCAATTTTAAACATTTTAAATGGAAAGGACAGTTTTAAAAAGAGTCTGTCTTATAAGTCTGGAACTTGGGTGGTGTCGATGGAATCGCTCCGGGTTTAGAAGTAGAAGTTTCCTCACCTAGAAAAATTGGGAATCTACAATTTTTGTAGCTGCCACTAGTTTGGTATGAAGCTTGGTGCCAGAATCGCACCCCAATCTGATTATCAGTCCCCCAGAGGCTATGTTAGCTGGTACCAGTGTAGCATCAACTCTGTGCCTTGGATGGATATCCTTGTTTGTGTGTAGAGCTTGCCAGGTGTAGGCTGGTACATCGGTCTTTAGGACGACCGCCAGCCTGCCTCTACTTTGCAGAGTCTAAAAGTCCATTCCTAGTGAGCTGCTTGTAGTTTTGTGTGTGCATGCTCCTAGAGTACTGCCATCGGTTTATAGGCTCTCCTGGACGACCGATTCAAGGACTTTCATTGATACATATGAGTCTTTTGAGTTGGTCAGACTTCCCACTGTGAAGTCATTCTTTGCAATCAGTTTCCACATTTCTTGTGTTCTGAAATATACTTGTAGAAAATAGGTTGAATCGGAAGAGGACTAATACACACCATCGGAAAGAGGGAAGGTATTAGACTAAGCCCCATCGATTTTGATCAGGCCAGCCGCATTACTGTGGAGTAATTGCAAGCTCTTACTAAACTTTTCAGGATTTACATCCCGCTGTTTGGTGCTAATGAAGAAGAGTAGTGACTTTTTCAAAATGAGTTACCTTAATCTGAAATTTCACTGCACCTTTCGCTTCCATTTTCTCCCTGATGAATCTTATTTTAAGTTAGCGCTGTTCTGAAAAACAAAATGGACTCATTTCCAGTGTTTTTTTTACCTACCATTGCTTGCCACCTGGTGGATAAAATAGTACATAATCAAATCACTAAGCTGGGAAGCTGGAAGAAGCCTAGCAAGCCTAGCATAGGTAATCCATGAGTGAGGCAAAAATGACAAATGACTGTTTTGCCCCAGAGAATAATTGAATGGATTTGTTAAACTGCATGTACATTTTACATGAGGTCTGCAGTGAGTAATATATTGTGGGTGCATTTGCTCACTGGTACTCCTGGTCAACCTGCCTTTAAGCTTAAATGTTTGGGTTTTAATAATTTCTAATTCACTCTTTTTTCCTCCCTGTAAAAAGGACCTTATCGAAGCATCCCAGAGCTTAAATACAGAAAATGAGGAGTTGAAGAAAAACTGTAATGATGCAACTTCAAAAGTTCTTCAGCTGGAGGAAGATATCATGACTGTGACACAGAAAGCAATTGCAAAGGAAACAGAATTAGATTGGTATGATCAGAAATACTGCATTTTCAATTCTGAAACTTATTGCCAGTTTTTGAAGTTTTAAAACACCTGGTTAAATATTCACTTGTATACACTGATTTCACTTGATCTTTCCATAGCTTGAAAGACAAGCTCAAGAAAATAGCATTTGAGAGAGAGCAACTTGAATGCCAGTTGAAGACAGAAAAGGATGAGAAGGAACTTTATAAGGTAATTTATTATTTCTAGATGTATACCCTGAAGCCAACTGGTTGTAAATTGAACTAATGGCATTTTACAGAAATAGGCAGAAAAGGAAGAAAGTAGGACATGGTCTCCCACTATGAGTGGAGTACTTTTAGAATAAAAACGAAACTGTAAAAACACCCCAACCTAACATCAAGTCCATATTCAAGTGAATAACTGCATTTTCTTGAGAAAAATACCTGTTAAAAGGTATCTTGGGTTTATTTATTCCATTTCTATCTTGTTAAAATTCAGTCACTGTTTAAGTTAAAATTGACTCCATGGGGTTAAATGAAGTATTCACTACACACCAGCAGGAAGGTGAATACTGCATTATCAATTTTAATTAAGTGTACTTTCTGAAGGTAGAATTTACCTAATGAATCCACCTTTACTTATCTTCTCTGTATTTACCTAAGATCTTTTCACATTTTAACTGTTGTGTGAAGTTTAGAAACAAAAAAAGGAGTGACAAGCAGTGAAGAGTATTCACTTATTAAAGTACAACACACCACCTAAATTTCAATTTGTGATTCTTAAAGCCAGACCTGATGTGTTCTTAGACATTGAGTTTCTCATTGAATTTTGAGGAGTCATAACTTTTAAATTACACTCTAATAAGAAGTATTCAGAATTCTCTGGTGGGCGAATACAAGTCATTGCATATCTGTGGCTTTTAAAGAGTATATAACAGGACATTTTAAAGTCATCTCATATAGAGGGTAGTACTGTACCAGTCCTCGCCTCTTTTTTTACTCAACTTTATTAGCTTGCCCCCGGCCACCTGGATGTTGGTGCTCACGTAATAGTCAGCATTACCATGGCTAATTAAGTTAGACTCTGTTCTTTTACTGCTCAGTCTCCCACCCTGGTCGCACTTATA
Source organism: Ornithorhynchus anatinus (assembly GCF_004115215.2). NCBI lineage: Eukaryota > Metazoa > Chordata > Mammalia > Monotremata > Ornithorhynchidae > Ornithorhynchus > Ornithorhynchus anatinus. Next base: position 54,625,708 of record NC_041735.1, on the reverse strand, counting down.
ATCAGCATCTTCTAACTGTCTTGCTGATGTGCAAAAGAGAAGAGGAACCTCTCTTCCTCAGGTGACTCCTGACAACTGAGAAGGAAAAAATTGGGCTGGGGACCCCCCTCGTTCATGCGGTTTTAATGGTCGTCAAACAGTGGATTAAATTCACATAATTTAAGCTATATTTCTTAATTTGGAGATCTCTGAGACTCAAGTCCTCTAAATGAATGTATGAATAAATGGTTTTTTTTAAGTTATACCTAGTTCACTTACGTGAGAGCTGTGTTTGGCAAAATCAGCCGTTAAGGGAAATTTGCACTGTAGCGTTGTAGCATTCGTCTTGGGGTCTGACAGTGTGCATGTGCACAAGTACTTCTTCCTGCACATTTGCATAGATGTTGTTTTGTTTTGTTCTCTTTTGCTTTGCTGTCCGTCTCCCCCGTTTAGACTGTGAGCCCGTCATTGGGCAGGGATTGTCTCTATCTGTTGCCTAATTGTACATTCCAAGCGCTTAGTAGAGCGCTCTGCACATAGTAAGCGCTCAGTAAATGCGACTGAATGAATAGGCTCACGATGTCGAAAGAATGTTCCCTAATTTCCTTACAGTAGTTAAATCAAAACACACAGTGAAAACCGACATTGTGGTAGAGCTGAGTGAAGGTAAGGAAAATCAGTGTGGCCCAGAATGAAAAGCTCTGCTTTTGGGGTGAAATACTCTTCGTAGCCACCTCAGAAAAAGGGGGCAGTCTCTGCCTATGTATTTAGTCTAAATAGGAATATTTTCGTCTGAAGTAGGGATACCGCAACTTGTCACAATGTACAGGTGATCAGGAAATACACAGCTCGTGTACAAAGCCTATTAAACTTAGATAAATAAACAACACGGTTTGGACACACTGCCCTACGGTATCCAGAAAGTGTCACCACAGCTCTTTAGGCAGTGAGTCGCATGCGATATCTTTCCCTCTTTGTTGTCGATATCTTTTCTCCAAGACAAGCGGATACCTCTAATTTTGCAGTTAGAAGTTTGGGTTTCTGCCACTGCCAAAAGTGTGATTTTTTAATCCGCTTCCAGGGAGGAGAACCAAACCTATTTAGATTCATTCAATAGTATTTACTGAGCGCTTACTATGTGCAGAGCCCTGTACTAAGCACTTGGAGTGTACAATTCATAATAATAATAATAATGTTGGCATTTGTTAAGCGCTTACTATGTGCAGAGCACTTTTCTAAGCGCTGGGGAGGGTACAAGGTGATCAGGTTGTCCCACATGGGGCTCACAGTCTTAATCCCCATTTTACAGATGAAGTAACTGAGGCCCAGAGAAGTTAAGTGACTTGCCCAAAGTCACACAGCTGACAAGCGTCGGAGCCGGGATTTGAACCCATGATCTCTGACTTCCCTGCCTGTGTGCTTTCCACTGAGCCACCTTTTCCATTGCCTTGATTTTGAGGTGGTCATTTATGATTTGAATGACTCTAGTTAAGTAATTAGAAAAGGTAGCCCTGATAGTTTCAAGCGTCATTTCAGGTACACCTGAAGAACACAGAAATAGAAAACACCAAGCTGGTCACAGAGGTGCAGACGTTAAAGAACCTGGATGGGAATAAAGAAAACATAATAGCTCATTACAAAGAAGAAGTTGGCAAGTTGCAACAGTGCATGGCAGAAAAGGAAAACTTGCAGAAAGCTTTCTTGCTTACCGTTCCGAACAAGGTAAGAACTCTCAGAATCTTAGGCTTATGTATAGTATAAGTATTTTTAATTCAAAATTTCCAGGTCCAAATTAAGAGCCACGGTGGCTGTTTCTTTGGTGTGGTTGTCCTGATTCCTTGAACTGTTTTTGTTTCCAAAGTGAAAAAGGCAAGGCTCCCCCTTAATTTGCCTATTCTCAGAGGTAGGTCGTACCAAGTAATAATTCCTGTTTGTGCTGAAACTTCGCATTGGGAATTGTCTAACAGATTGTTGCCAGAAAGCAGTAAACTACACTCCACTGGCTGTTCTCGGGCCCCAGAAAACCTGAGCGGCGGCGGGGAGGCACGCTTGCAAAACGATGTTCTGTAACTTTTGTCGTAAATTTAATTATTGCCCCGTCTCTCCCCTTTTCACTTTTCATCTGTGCCATTTCAGTATAACGTATGGAATGATGGATTTGTTATAGGCGTAACCGAGTCACATTCAGTCACTAACTCCGCAGTTCATATTTTTAATGCTTCAGCTAGTTTAATTATGCCACTTCAAATTTTAAATCTCCTAGGTAGTAATTTTTATTTTTAAATGGCACTGTTGAGCGCTTACTTTGTGCTGAGCACTGAACTCAGCGCTGGGGTTGATACAAGTTAGTCAGATTGGACACAATCCATGTCCCATGTGGGGCTCACAGTCTTAATCCCCGTTTTACAGATGAGGTAATTGAGGCAAAGAGAAGCTAAGTGGCTTGCCCCAGGTCACCCAGCAGACAGTTGGACACAGTCCCTGCCCCATATGGAGCTCACACTTCCAATCCCCATTTTACAGATGGGGTAACTGAGGCACAGAGAAGTGACTTGCTCAAGGTCACACAGCGGACAAGCGGCGTCGCCGGGATTAGAACCCACATTCTCTGACTACTAAGCCATGTTGGTGTATTCACTACTGTTTTGGATCAAGTGGTTAAAGATTTGAGGGTCAGGGTCAGCAATGGAAATTAAAGAGTTAGAAAATAAGACCTATGAAAAAGGAATAAGGATTTTTTTAGCCCCCAAAAGGGATGGTAAAGGAATGACCTAATTCCAGTCTTATCAAGAACATTAAGGGTTAGTTATAGAGTATGGAGCGTGACTCCTCTCCAGCTCTGCCCAAGTGAAACATGAAGGCTTTGTTTATGTGAGTATGTCAATTTGATTTTCTTCAGGAGGATGATAGTTTTTTAAAGGAACAACTCCGCAAAGCAGAAGATCAGGTTCAGGCGACCCGGCAAGAAGTTGTATTTCTGACAAAAGAGCTGAGCGATGCGGTGAATGTGCGGGATAGGACCATGGCCGACCTACACAGCGCCCGATTAGAAAATGAGAAGGTGAAGAAACAGTTGGCTGAAGCAATGGCAGGACTTAAAGTCACAATCGTGAAAAGCGAACCGGTAACCCACATTTTTTAGTGATCTGTAACTTGCACGTGCTTATCGTAAAAGGGTATGTGGATGATTTTCAAAAGGAGACTCGCCAGTGTTATACAGAGAGTCAGTTTCCTGGTCAAATGAATTTAAGGTCTTGGAGTGCAGGGATCATGCGTATTAGTCCTAACGCATTCTCCGGAGTCGTTCTGGCGGCTTCAGATGACCCAGTAGTATAGGGCTCAGTAATATTGATAAATTGGTATGTGATTCCATTCTACCACCTCATTGCTGTGCTGTGCTGACCTTTGGGCTTTGTCCCTCTAGATGGTAAGCTCCTCGAGGGTAGGCATGGTGACTACAAACACTATTGTACTCTCTCACGCATTCACTACAGTGCTCAGCACCCCGTGCGTGCTCAGTAAATACCATCGATTGACTCACTAACAATAGCAATCATCCTGTGCTTATCAGATGCACAGGATTAGTTCAGTGTTTAAATTAAGAACTATGCTGAAAAAATGAACTAGTGCAGTAAATCTTGTAAATTATTATTGTAATAATAATTATTTTATAACGAATAATTAAGGTTTTCCAGTCAAGAGGCCCAACCCTCTCGCTATGAATATTCAGCTTCGGTGTGAGGTCTTCTCAACCTTTTAGACACTGGAAAGGCTGTGTCTCTTCTGACTCTTGGTTTCCAAAACTGAGGAGCCCGAAATGCTGCTCCTCTAGCCACAGGACCCTATTACTTTTATTATATTTATTGTCCTTATGTTGCTCCTGAGTTTTTCTCGTATGATCTTTCCTCATATGTATCTCTTGCTAACCGTCTCCCTCCTTTGTTCTTGGATTGTGAGTTCCTTGGTGGTCAGGATTCTTGTCTAATTCTCATCCATATACTTTATCCCAGTACCTAGCTCAGTGCTTTGCACGTAGCAGATGCTTAATAAATGTCATTCCAACTAAGAGGCCAAATTTGATAGTGCGAAGGTTCTTAATGGTAGAAATCTTTTTTGGGGTAATGTGGATGGGATGATTTTATTACTTGAACCCTCTTTTTATTTACGGTGTGCGTTAAACACTTACTATGTCTGAGGTACCGTACTAGCTTCTGGAGTAGGTACAGGATAATCAGATTGGATACGGTCCGTGACCCGTGTGGAGCTTGCGGCTTCAATCCCCATTTTACAGATAAAGTAACTGAGGCACAGAGAAATTAAGTGACTTTCCCAAGGTTACAGCACACAAGTGGTGAAGCCGGGATTAGTACCCAGGTCTTCTGACTTCCATTCATCCATTTGTATTTATTGAGCGCTCACTGTGCGCACAGCACCGTAATCAGCACTTGGGGTTGACTGACAGGCCCATGCTCTTTCCACGGGGCCACTCTGCTTCTCTCGGTTTTTCTGATCCTATGGTCCTCAGACTGTTTTCGCCAATTTACTTTTATTAACTCTGGTACATATTAACGTCGTATATTTATTGGTTATAGGATCCCCATTCTAATTGTGTCTTGGGCATTGATTTTTTCAAACTGAGAAAGCAATTAAAAATCCCAAACAAGCATAAGGATCTTTTGTTAAAGGTAGTGATTTCTCTCTTTTTCATTTAAGGAAAAGACAGATACAGTGGAACAAGAACTGCGCAGGGAAGTCGAGGATTTGAAGCTTCGTCTCCAGATGGCTGCAGACCATTACAAAGAAAAATTCAAGGAATGTCAGAGGCTTCAAAAGCAAGTGAATAAGCTTACAGACCAGTCAGTAAGTAATTTATCTTATCTTTTGAATTCATTTTGTTTATGGCTTTTTATTCATTTAAAATTCATGTAATTTATTCTACTGTAAATTATTCATAAACTCTAGCCATGGTTTGCATTCTTTACTGAGATAGCGTACCTCCTGGGTTTCTCAAGTCACTAGCTTGATGACATGGTAAGAAGAACCTGAATCCAGTGGGAGAAGTGTGTGAAGCTTCCTGACATCTAGCTGCTGGGGAACCGAAGAGCAGAGCAGAAGGGAGAAGGGTGTCCTTCGGAGTCTTCCAACTCAGTGTTCTTGCCATTGAACCAAGAGTTCAGCAAAATAAAATAAATGTTGGTATTTGTTAAGCGCTTCCTACGTGCAGAGCACTCTTCTAAGCGCTGGGGTAGATACAGGGTAATCAGATTGTCCCACGTGAGGCTCACGGTCTTCATCCCCATTTTACAGATGAGGTAACTGAGGCACAGAGAAGTGAAGTGACTTACCCACAGTCACACTGCTGACAAGTGGTAGAGATGGGATTTGAACCCATGACCTCTGACTCCCAAGCCCGGGCTCTTTCCACTGAGCCACGCTGCTTCCCAAGGCAGTCCTCTGTCCATAAAAGGTGGGACGCTTTCAGCCGCCATTAAATGACTCCTTCGGATGGCGAAGCCAGTCAACAGTTAATATCTGTCGAGAGTGTACAGTGCGCTCTGCTAAGACTTCTTCAGTCCATTGTTTGAGAGCAGGATGCAATGGCTCTGGAATTTGAAGGGACTGATTTCCCAGCTGGCAGGAGAGAGGAGGGGAAAGCAAAGGTAAAATTAGAAGAGGAACCGGAATAACAGGGAGAGGAAATAGAATAGCGTGGCGAAGGGTTGATGTTCCAGCAAGTGGTGCGGGAACTAAAATTCCATTCTGTGGCTCACCTCAAGCTTCACAGCTGATCCGTTTATGAGGGATGGGAGGGACACTGTCAAACCTTTTGTCTTCCGTGATCAAGCCTGGCCTCTGGGAGTGGCTTGAAGCTTCTTTAGCTTTTCATTCCCCTCTGCTCTCTACTCCCATTTTGGCATGGGCAGGTACCGATGTATTTTGAGTGAGAGTATAGAGAAATAGGAGAAGCGGCGTGGTGTAACGGATAGAGCATCTGCCTAGGAGTCAGAAGGTCATGGGTTCGAATCCCAGATCCACCATTTGTCTGCTGCGGGACTTTGGGCAAGTCACTTCACCTCTCTGTGCCTCAGTTACCTCATCTGTAAAATCGGTATCTGAGACTGTGAGCCTCATGTGGGATAGGGACTTTGTCCAACCTGATCTGCTAGTATCCACCCCAGGTCTTAGTACCGTGCCTGGCACATAGTAAACTCTTAACGAACATCATAATTAATGAATCCTCATCAATGACATTAATTGAGTACTTACTATGTACAGAGGACTGTACTTACTGCTTGGGAGAATACACTACAACGGAGTTGGTAAACGCGTTCTAACATGGTTGTAATTCACTTTATTACCCATCTATCTCATGGAAGATGTGGGCTGATTAAAATTGAGTATGGACCTCCATATTTGTTTTTCTTAATTGCAAGCATGTTTTAGGGAGTGGTATTAGGGCAAGGCTACAGATTTTGAAGTCAGATCGGGAAGTGATAATTTTATCTGAAATAAGTCATAGAGTGCCCACTGCACTGGGGAAGTAGAGAACAACGTAGCGGCATCTTCCTTGCCCCAAAGAGTGTACAGCATGACATAGTGGATCGAGCATAGGCCTGGGAATCAGAATGGTCATGGGTTCTAATCCCGCTTCTGCCACTTGTCTGCTGTGCGCCCTTGGGTAAGTCAGTTCACTTCTCTGTCCCTCAGTTACCTCATCTGTAAAATGGGGTTTGAGACTGTGAGCCCCACATGGGATAGGAATTGTGTCCAACCTGATTTGCTTGCATCTTCCCCAGCGCTTAGTGCGTTATCTGGCACATAGTAAGCACTTAACAAATACCGTAATTATTATTATTTATTATTATTTAAGGGGCATTCCAAATAAAAATATTTTCATCTAGAGAGGTCAGAATGCAGAAATCGAGCAGACATTTGCACGAGTGCCAAGATGCACGCAGATAAGTTCATTCCAGTGAAAGTTGGCTAATCAGTAGTTTTTGAAATGGCTCAGGATGCTGGGACACTAGCGGGGGGAAAGCAGGAAGAAGAGGCTAGATTTTCGGAGGGATTTGAATGGGAGGTGAACCGTGAACTGTCTGGTGTGGACGGGGTTGGGTAGACGCAAGAGCAACCTGCATTAGTTTGGAGCCAGGCCCTAAACCTGAAGTGGTTCTAGAGCATCCCAAGGCACTACGGTATCACAGCCCCGCTGGGTATGACGTTGCGCTCCCCAGCAGATTCCCCTGCTTGACGAGAAAGCCTCGGGTATATGTGGTGAGGGAGTTAGCCACGTTTAGGCTCAAGTGCAGAATGAAACTAACTCTGGCCCATTACCATTAAAATGACCGCTCTTCAAATAAAAAAGAGCTTACTGATTAAAGAAATGTAGGTAATGAGAGATTGAGCATGCCTAGCTTGACAGACGCTCTATTTGGCATTTGCGTCCAACCCACGCCGCCATTTGAATAGCCCTCTAGTCTTCCCTCATCTCTACGTAGAAATACCAAATATGAGACCTACAACTTGGCTGCCTCAGATGGCCAGATTTCTGTTGGGAAGTCAATCAGGCCTCTTTGGCCTTCGGCAGAGATTCTACAGGATGGAATATTGGGTTCAAGTGTGAAGGGGCAAGTCAGTGTTGTGCTGATGATGTTCTGAGAGAAATTGAATATAAGCAGTAGGTTTATGTCATTGGTTTGAAACATTTTGGACCAGATAAGATAGACAGTAAAATCTGAATTACTTTGTTTAGGCTATAATTCATCAGCCCTGGTAAAATAGTCCTATTTATTAATTTTAAAGGAAATTCAGTTCTTTGCCCAATATTGTGATTTGTATACAAGATTACCTACTTGAGTGACTTTTAAACCATCTCATTTTAATATTTGCAAAGGAAGTTTTGAATAAAGCACTGATCTGTCTCTTATAGAAAACTGGGAGCCAACAGAAAGTGACAGATGCTTCAATAAATACTGATGGTGCTTCTGCCTCTGCTGATGTGAAGTCAACTCCTGCAGGTATTTCAGTTATTTTTGTGGGTTTTTTTTGTTTTGTTTTATGGTATTTGGTAAGCGTTTACTATGTGCCAGGCACTGTATTAACATCTGGGGTGGATGCAAACTAATTAGTTTGGACACAGTCCCTGTCCCAAATGGGGCTCACAGTCTGATCCCCATTTTACAGATGGGGTAATTGAGGTACAGGGAAGTTAACTGATTTGCCCTAGGTCACAGCAAACAAATGGCAGAGCGAGGATTAGAACCCAGGTCCTTTTGGCTCCCAAGCCTGTGTTCTGTCCTTTAAGCCACATTGCTTCTCTTGTGTGAAGCATTTTTCATCCTTGAGGGGAAAAATAAGTTGCGGTAAGCCTGAAAGTTGAATTATACATGGATCATCAAATGCCACTTTGACCATTTAGTGTAAGTCCGAATTCATGAAAAATTGGAATAATTAGAAGCATTTTTTAAAAATGCAGTTTAGTTTTAGAAGAGTCAGTTCTGCTATGGGTTTTGGCTAGAGCTCTGTAATAGAATTGGGAACATTCTTCCTACGAGAGCCTTTTTGGAGCACAGTGTGGGGCTGGAAGAAAACAGTATTTTGCATGCACATTTTAGCAAGTGGAGGTATTGAACACCGGGTGAGTGCTAAAATGCGAGGTTTTCAGAGAACACAACTCCTACCAAGACTAGTTGTACTATGAGTCGTTCTTCTCTTGGATCTCCGAGAGTGACCTTGTTTGTGTGCTGGTTACATCCTTTTCTTTGCACTTTCCTGGTGTTCCTACTGGCCTGTCTGTCTCTCTTTCTGCCTGTTTATTTAAATATATCTGTGGTGTATATGGGTTGGCTTTTTATATTTTCTCTTTTGATAGTATTTGCTGAGCACTTAGCAAGTGCCAGGCATTGTATTAAGCACTGGGTAGAAATAAGCTAATCAGGTTGGACACAATCCATGTCCCCCATGGGGCTCACCATCTCAATCCTCATTTTACAGATGAGGTAACTGTGGCAAAGAAAACTTAAATGACTTGCCCAAGGTCACACTGCAGACCAGTGATGGATTCAGGATCAAAACCCACGTGCTTTGACTCCCAAGCCCGTTGCTTTATCCACTAGGTCACACTGCTGAGACATCAGTGTTCTCTGTCCCTCTTCCTTGCTGCTCTCTACTTCCATCCTTCAGTATTCTGCTGTTTGTCAGCTAGGCTTTCTGAAGGAGAATTTATGCAGCAGTCTCCAGGGAAACTGCAGAGGGCTTACACTTAATAATATAGAAAAAAGCCCCAGATGAAAGATTAGAAATGACTCTTCCAACTGCCAGCTCAATGGGGAAGACATACAGTCAATCAGTCGTGTTTATTGAGTGCTTACTGTGTGCAGGACACTGTCCTGAGTTTTTGGGAGAGGACGAAATGACAGATTTCATAGACACATTCCCTGCCCATGACCGAACGATCTCCAGAGGGAGACAGGCATTAATGTAAATAAATAAAAATTAAGGATGTGTATTTTAAGTGCTCTGAGGCTGAGGGAGGGCTGAATAAAGGGTGCAGATTCAAGTGCAAGAGCCACGCAGACGGCAGTGGGAGAAAGAAGCCTTAAGGGAAGGCCTCTTGGAGGAGATATACTTTTAATAAGATTTGAAGGTGGGGTTAGTGATCGTCTGTCGGATATCAAGAGGGAGGAGGTTCCAGTCCAGAGGCAGGTTGTGGGCGAGAGAACGACAGCGAAGTAGATATGACTGAGGTACAGCGAGTGGTTTGGCATCAGAGGTGTGAAGTGTGTGGGCCGGGCTGTAGGAAATCAGAGAAGTAAGGTAGGAGGGGGCCGGGTGATTGAGTGCTGATGGTTAGAGGTTTCTATTTAACGCAGAGATGGATGGACAACCACTGGAGGTTCTTGAGGAGTGAGGACTGATTGGTTCTGTAGAAAGATGATCTGGACTGCAGAGTGAAATATGGACCGGAATGGGGAGAGACAGGAGGCAGGCATGTGCTCCATTTTCCTGAGATGAGAACTTTCCCAAAATCCGAAGATTATGCACTGTCCATGCCTCGAAGTATTTATTGGCATAATTTTCCCATTTTTTGCATAATGTCTGTAATACCCAGACAAGGGGCTATTACATGAGGAATTCTGTAGCAGTAAGGGGAACTGGAGGAAAAAATAGGCAAGAGAGCCCTAGAGATTGGCCTCGTATTTCTTTTGAACTCTCATTCAATTAGTGGTATTTATTGAGAACTTACTTTGTGCAGAACACTTGAGAAAAAGTGCACTACAACAGAATTAGTGGACACATTTCCTGCCCAAAACGAGCTCCCGGTCTAGAAGGGAGACTTCGATTAATATTCCCCAAAGTACTGTTTTGATCACCCCCTTCCCTTTTCTTCTCACCCCTGGAGTTCACATGTCTCAGTGAAGAAACTCCCTAGCATGAGGCTGTGTCTGCAGGTTTTGCTCCCTCTGACCATTCTCTTCTTCCTAATCCAGTTAGCATATGCACATTGTAGCTGAGGCTTTCTTGGATTCTGACCTTTATACTTTTCCTACCCGCGTCTGGCCACTATTACAACTCTAAAAAAATAATTATTTCCTCCTCAAAACCGTAGTGGGTTGGCCAGAAGGAATTATGTGGCGGAGTAAATTATGCATTTAAATAGGGAGTGGCCAAATAAGGTTTACTTATGTCTCTTTGTAGTGTTTTATTTACTCCAAGATGAGGTGTTGGAATTGGGACTGTTGAAAATATAGCTGGACTGTATCTATAAGTAGAAACCATAGACTGGAGCCTCTGCTTATCACATACCAGTCATTCGGTATTCTCTATTGTACAGCTCATACCTTGAATCCAACCTGCACTTTTATATCTGTGTGATTTACTGAGTTTATGGTGGAGATGATGTCTTTTCAGCCCAATGCTTTCTTCCCATTTTATAGAATTTGGCTTTACTCTATCTGAGACCATCTCAGAGCTGAAGACCAAGGGGCAAGTGTGTGAAATGACCAGAGCGATTGCCGAGAAAACCGAAAAATACAGGAAATGCAAGCAGCTATTGTTGGTAAGTTAATGACTGTTTTGGAAAGTTACCATAAAATCAGCTGATAATGATGTTTTAAGTGACATCTACTGGCTTATATGGCATGATTCATAATAACGTTTTATTCCAATTCCCTGTATTAAGAACTTGCTAATGGAGTGAGTCAGAATTCTTGGATTTCATTCCCAGCTCCTCCACTGCATACTGAATATGGGTCATATCATTTAAACTCTGCGCCTTCACTGTTTAAGCGGTCTGATGTCGCCTTGTTAATAAGTACTGTTCAGACATTTTACTAGTCCCTCTGCTGTGAAAGCACCCAGGTCAAAAAGTAAATGCAGTCAACATTTTCAAAACGTATTCAGTGAGTATAAGTTGTTACTTCCGTTTGCAAATAGTGAAGTGTTATTTTGAAGGCTTATTTTATCATTTCTGTCTAACCTACACAGAGAGACATTTTTAGTCACATAAGATGCCAATTATAGATTGGCAGTGAATATTAATATAATTCAAATTGAATCCAGAAGGGTTAGCTCCTGCTCTGTGAGCCGGCCCTAATTCTGACGATCATTAGCACCCTGGCCGCCTGCTACCATCCAGAAAGCCAGTGGGTGTAGATTCTCAGACTGGACTCGTACAGACCGGTCTCAAAGAAGATGACTCGATTTTTCCTTTCCCTGTCTCCCTGCAGTTCAGAAAAGGACAAATCATGGGGCCAAACATTTTTCAAAGAATGGGAAAGGGAAGCGGCATAGCCTAAGAGTAAGAGCGTGGGTCCGTGAGTCAGAGGACCTGGGATCTAATACTGGCTTTCATTCGTTCATTCAGTCGTATTTGAGTGCTTACTGTGTGCAGAGAAATAATAATAATGTTGGTATTTGTTAAGCACTTACTATGTGCAGAGCACTGTTGTAAGCGCTGGGGGCGATACAGGGTAATCAGGTTGTCCCACGTGAGGCTCACACTTAATCCCCATTTTACAGATGAGGGAACTGAGGCCCAGAGAAGTGAAGCGACTCGCCCACAGTCACACAGCTGACAAGTGGCAGAGCCGGGAGTCAAACTCATGACCTCTGACTCCGAAGCCCAGGCTATTTTCCACTGAGCCACGCTGCTTCCCCAGTACAGAGTACTGTACTAAGCGCTTGGAAGAGTAATAATAATAATAATAATGTTGGTATTTGTTAAGCTCTTACTTACTACGTGCCGAGCACTGTTGTAAGCGCTGGGGTAGATACAGGGTAATCGGGTTGTCCCACGTGAGGCTCACAGTCTTCATCCCCATTTTACAGATCAGGTAACTGAGGCACAGAGAAGCTAAGTGACTTGCCCACAGTCACGCAGCTGACGAGTGGCAGAGCTGGGATTCGAACCCATGACCTCTGACTCCCAAGCCCAGGCTCTTCCCACTGAGCCATGCTGAGTACAGTATAACAGACACATTCCCTACCCACAGTTAGCTTCAAGTCTAGAGGGTCTGTGGTCTGCAGTCGAGAGGCCTTGCCACTTGCCTGCTATGGATCATTGGGCAAATCCAATCCCAAATGCAATCCAATTGGGTAACCTCCAATCCCGTAAACTTTGACTCAGTTTTCTTGACTGTAAAATGGAGATGAAATACTTGTTCTGCCTAAACTGAGAGCCTCACGTGGGACAGGGATCGTGCCTAAACTAATCGTCTTGTATCGCCCCTAAAGCTCAGTAGAGAGTTTGGCACGAAGTAAGCATTTACCAAATACCACAGTTGTTTTTATTAAAGTAGGAACATGCTGTCTGGATTTATCCCTCCTGTCAGTGTTCCGAAGTTAAAATAATGCAGATCAATTTGCATCAGTAATTCATATAACACGAAGCATTGTTTTATTTCATAAGGCCGTTAGCCTCGGAGGTATCAATCAGTCAGTGGCATTTATTGAGCACTTACTGTTTGCTGCACTGTATTAAGTACTTGGGAAAGTACAGTACCGTAGAGTTGGTAGACATGATCTTTACCCACAGGGGAGCTTATAGTCTACGGGAAACATTTTCCACTAGAAAATATTTTCACTGTGCATTTTATCTGGAACTTTCACCCAAAAGGATGAGTGCGTTTGATGCCATGATATTGGTATTGTGCAGGGGGGTGGGGGGGGAGCGGCGGTGAGAGAGAGAGGGAATGAATTTTCCTGAAAATGAGGTTTTATGAGAATGCAGCCCCTGTTTTTAGGAGACCTAGGTGTACATTCATATCTTTCAGTGCTCTGATTAGATGTCAGTGCCAGACTTTTATGGAGATAAAGTGTTTGTTTACTGAGGGACCATTCAGGATACGTGCTTTATTTTTGATTTACGTGTAATATTTTAATGGGATTACTATTTGGGCATAAGGATTCACTTAAAGTCCTTGATGAGAAAGGGTCTGTGGTAATTGAAGGTGGAGATAAAGTATCCTTTAAGCAAAAGGATATGTCTCCCTTTTGTAAGGGAGTGCTTTGGAACAGAATGATTAATATTTATTAAGAAACTTCTTATCTGAGTAGTTGGCTTTAGAAGTAAAATTTCCTCCCTTCCCTGTTAAAGGCTGCAATATTGGTCAAACTTCCGAGGTATTTATTCGAGAATTCTCTTAATTGTATGAATAAATGGCTGATGTTAAGATCATCTGAAAAGCTTTAAAATAATTCCTCCGTTTGTCATTTAGGATGAGAAGGCAAAATGCAATGGTTATGCTGATGAACTTGCAAAATTGGAGCTGAAATGGAAGGAACAGGTGAAAATCAGCGATAATGTAAAACTACAACTAGCTAAAATGGAGGACCATTTCAAAGTAAGTTTGACTCTTGAATGCTTTTTAACATGAGGAATAGTTTCAAAACGGTAGACACTGGATTGTTCATCATAATTTTGATGAATGTTATGTTCTGGTTTGCCTTGAAATTGTCTTTTGTAAGTGAAATATGTATTGTAGGAATGAGTTTAATTTTTCACAATAGAGTAGGCAAAATTTACAGTATGTACTGCATTTGCACTCCTTAAATTCTGAAAAAGCAGGTGGATGTTAAAATTGTGGCTTAAGCTGCTAAAATTGAAAAGGATTGGGACCCAGGTCCTTCCGACTCCTAGGCCTGTGCTCCCTCTATTAGGTCACGCTGCAGTGAGACCATGGGCAGGTCACTTAACTTCTCTGTGCCTCAGTTACCAAATCTGTAAAATGGGGATTAAGATTGAGCTCCATATGGGACGTGGAATCTATTATACTGCGAGCCGTTGTTTCTATCGGGATTGTCAGGGATTGTCTCTATAGGCAGGGATTGTCTCTATCTGTTGCCAAATTGTACATTCCAAGCGCTTAGTACAGTGCTAGGCATACAATAAGCGCTCAATAAATATGACTGAATGAATGAATGAATTGTATCTACCCCAGCACTTAGAACAGTGCTCGGCACATAGTAAGCGCTTAACAAATACGTAAAAAAGGAAGGGGAAATAGTAGGGTATAAGAATATTTACAAAAGTATTGTGAAACCGGGGTGAATATCAAAGTGCTTAAGGCTTACACAACCAAGCTCATAGTGGACACAGAGGAGATTGTGGATAGGGGAAATAAAGAGCTTAGTCTGGGAAAACCTCTTGGAGAAGATGGGATTTTAGGAGGGCTTTGAAGGTGGGGAGAGCGGGGGAATGTCGGCCCTGAAGTGGAAGGGAGTTCCGCGCCTGAGGGAGATCGAGATATTGAGTGTGAACAAACTCATAATGCTGACACGCGTGGAATGTGTTTATAAAACTCTTTTAGAGCATTGTGTTTGGAGTATAGTGATGAATGGCACATAAAGTTCATGCCATAATAAAGTCAAACCATATATAGAAGAGCCTTGAACAGGCTTGGGATGACCAGCAAGGCCTCGGCTCAGACAGTGGTCCTTCTCTCTTCCTCCTCTCCCGGTTCGATGCTCTTAATCACACCCCCCTTTTAAAAATATCAACCACGCTTCAGGCTGGGCAATACTCTGTAGCTCTGAGTTCATTAGCTGCAGTTAACCGGAAACTTTATTGTGGTAACAGACACAAGTTGCTGCAGCCTGTTTGCCCAGCAGGAAAACTTTATTTTTAAAAATTGGAGTCTAGAACAGCCATTTTCCAGCTTTCCTAGTGTCTAGGTTCAGAATTTGTTATGGTAGGAGCAAGAAACATGTGAGTCGCTCTCATTAATCAGGTGCTCTCAGATTCATTCCTAGTAAATATTTTTTCAATTTTAAGTTAACTTTAAAATTTGCTCCTGAAAGTTGTCAAGGCTGAAGAAATTTGAAGACAGAAAAAAAAACTTGGTGTCCTGTCTAGAATTTGTTGTGGAATTAAATGGAAAGAGAGAAACACAATATTTCCAAAAAATAAAGTAGAACTGTTTTTTTATTTTCATAACGAGGTCAGGATGAAATCAAGAATCAATCATTATAGGCAAGTCTTACATTTCTTGCAAATTGTAGAAAAATAATTTGGCTTCTCCCCATTACTATTTGGAAATTGGGTCCATTATGCTTATTAATTATTGTAATTTGGCCCTTTTCTCACTGTTTTATGATGACTGATGATAATCTCTCAGATGAGTTTGAAACACTGGTTTCAGAAATGTATTGAAATATAAATGAACAATTGTGTGAAATTGTTGTGTACAAAGACTGAAAGGAGCTGTGCATGCCTCATTTCATTTGTTGCCAACTTTTTTTTTTGGCAGGTCCAGCTGGCAGAGAAAGAGAGAGAAATAAATGAACTAACTTCACATTTGGAAATCTTCACCAGGGAGAAGGTATGCAGCAGGGTTGTGTCTTGTTTATTTTGTTAGTGATTGTTGTATTTATTAAGCGCTTACTACCTGCCGGGCACTATACTAAGCGTTGGGCTGGATACAAGCAAACTGAGTTGGACAGAGTCTCAAGCCCCATTTTGCAGGTGAGGTAACTGAGGCCCAGAGAAGTGAAGTGATTTGTCCCAGGCCACACAGCAGACAAGTGGTGGAGCCGGGATTGGAACCCATGACTTTCTGATTCCCAGGCCCATGCTGTATCCACTACGCCATGAAAGTAGGGTTGTGAGAAACAGTTCCCATCATAAAGAATGAAACAATACAAAGATAGGTGTACTTTTTTTTAAGATTAAGTGGCTAAAGTGTTTTTGATAAAATATCAATTGACCTTATTGGCCCTCAGGAATTCTCAAGAGCTTTGAAAACTGGCTTAATGTGGACTCAAATGATTTATTTGATCTTTTTGCATCCCTTTTTTGGAATTAAACAGCAATATCCGATGTTTAAAAAATAGTGGGAATTGAAAGCATTTCATCCGCACTTGTTTTCCTTTTGCAACAGAGAAACATTTTCCAAGGGAAAAATGTTATTTAATTGCAGTATCTCTTAAAATAGTGCATAGATCAAAAAGGTTGTAAAAGGTGCAGTAAAATTGTTTAACCCATTTAGATTAATTCAAAATTTAGAGATTGATTAAAAAGCAAAGACTACATGAGTATATACATAAAATATAAACAAAGTAATTTTATGGGCTGGAAGAGATAGCAAATGAACATTTGTAGTCTGCTGTGTTTGGTGACATTTATAAACAAACACTGATAATGGAATATAGGTTGAAAAACTGTTTAGTATGCTTAACCTTTTAATTCGTGGAACCAGTTTAGTAGAGCACTGAGGTTTTTCCTTAGGGTTGTGTGTAGCAACCTCATAGTTGTTTATATTTTAGCCTTTTACATGGTTCATGCAACATAAGTTGCAACTCTATTTAAGTTTTTTAAAAATGATTCCATCTACATAATTTCATCAACTCTGTGCCAGAAAAATAATTTAAAGGAGTGACTTTGTCTTATGCCATCGAGTCGTTTCCGACCCGTAGCGACACCACGGACACATCGGTCCCAGAAGGCCCCGTTCTCCATCTGCAGTCGTTCTGGTAATGGATCCGTAGAGTTTTCTTGGTAAAAATACGGAAGCGGTTTAGCTATGCCGCCTTCCGCGCAGTAAACTCGAGTCTCCGCCCTTGATTCTCTCCCACGCCGCTGCTGCCCAGCGTGGGTGAGTTTTGACTTGTAGCAGATTGCCTTCCACCCACTAGCCACTGCCCAAGCTAGGAATGGATTGGCTAGGCCTCTGCTTAATTCTCCTCCCATAGCCGAGACTGGTAGAGTACCGGAAACTCTCCAAGTGCGACCCTGAGAGGGGACAGGAATGAATTAGGATGTGATATACTGTGGTAAAATTGCCCTGAATGATATTCCTTTGAGAACAGTCTTGTATTCAGAGCCTGAGTATCTAAGAACTGCCTAAGAAGGAAGATGAGGGTAAAGTTCATTCTGTTTTGTAAACGAGCTTATATAAAGTGAAAGTGACATTTCTGCAATGAACGATTGTATTATTTAGCGCCTTCCATATGCACAGCACTGTACTTAAGCCCTTGGGAAAGACAATAGAGATAGAAGACCCAATACCTGCCCACAGAGATCTTGCAGTATAATGGTTCTTCCCAGTATATAATAACATAAATGCAAGGAAGTTGTGTTTAAATAGAGTAAGTAGATCCATGTGTAAGAAAGGGTACGGCGGAAGGGTCGGAGATTCGAGAAGAAGGCACAGTGAGAAAGTGAACTTGGAAGGAACATAGTGTTAGATGGAATATGCTAGTGGGAGAGAGAGCACTTTAAAGCTAATGGTTAGGAGTTTCTGTGTGCTACAGAGTCAAATCAGTTTTTTGGGAAAGTGGATAGAGATGTACGGTCTCGTTTCAGTAAGACCCCTGCACTAGAAAGAGGAGAGGCTGGAGGCTCGGAGACTGAGGAGGTTGATGCAGTATTTAAGGTGGAAGTGAGAAGCTCCTGAACTCTGATGGGAAAGTTAGGTGGAGGAAGAGATTTGGTAGGGAACACTTTGTGGCATAGGGAGCTTAAACTGCAGGTGGGACTTATTCAGGAATGCAGTGCAGCAAGAAGAAATGTGAGGTTGTAGATGGTAAGGGCTTGGGTTAGCGAGAGAGATTTGGGTGCCATGCACATAGTACCAGAAGCACAGTAACAGCAGGAGTATTTATTAAGCGCTTATTGTACGCAGAGCATTGTCCTGAGGGCTTGGAAAGAGTACCCAGGTGGAAATTAGAAAAGGTCCCTGTTCTTCAAGGGGCTGGTAGCAGCCTCAGCTGTAATGCATTAGATAATATAAAAGAGCACCAGTAGATCCCTGTTAATATGTACAAAACCACCGTGTGTACCTGTCTGAGTTGATGTGGTAGTCTGATAACTTTGGTGAGATGTCTCTTCCTTTTGGTCTTCCTGTCTCAGGCCCTCCACCCTGTGCTCCTTACAGCCCCACGAACAAAACTCTTTTCAACCCAAAATGGCCCAGGCAGAGATGGGGGATGGATAAATAAGGTGTTACTTAATCTCCATTTTATTTGATAGGTGTAGTTTTTTCACTATCATTATTATTTTCATATTTATCGAGCGGTTGTGAGAGTACAGTATAACGACAAACGGACAAATTCCTGCCCACATCGAGCTCACAGTATAACAGAGTTGGTAGACACAGTCCTTGCCCACAAAGAGCAATTTTCGATGAGTTTTGTTTCTAAAGCTCTGCTAAATACTTTGAAGAATGCAGGATCGTATGTATTAATTAGGATAATTTTACCAGAGTGAAATAATTTCTCCCTCTACAGAAAAACAGGCCGTGCAGAGTGAGGTAAAACAGAAATTTTTTTGGTTCATTTGATCTGATGAAGCTTCAGATTGTCTGAGTTGTTCAGCTTGTGTCCCAGAACATCTATTCAAAGCACATTACTTTTTTGCCCTTTTTTGGTTGAGGTTAGAAGAGATCCATGGCTGTTTGGAATAAGCATGTGAAAGGTCAGTTGTTCGGTTGCCAGAGGGTCTTCCCTGTCAGTGACTCTTACTTTGACTCTGAGCCCCATGTGGAATCTAGTGAAAGTAATAATAGTAATAATTATTGTATTTATTAAGCACTTACTACATGCTGGGCTGGATACAAGGAAACTGGGTTGGTCCGAGTCTCAAGCCCCGTTTTACAGGTGAGGTAACTGAGGCGCAGAGAAGTGAAGTGACTTGTCCCAGGCCACACAGCAGACAAGTGGTGGAGCCAGGATTACAACCCATGACTTTCTGACTCCCAGGCCCGTGCTCTATCCACTACGCCTTGCGTATGTGACCTGCTTATAATGTATCAACTTCAGTGCTTAGTACAGTGCTTGGCAAATAATAAGTGCTTAATAAATACCACTGTTATGTTGTTGTTATCATTATTAAGCTCACTGTGGGCAGGGAATATGTCTGCTAACTGTATTGTGCTCTCCCAGGATCTTAGGACAGTGCTCTGCACATAGTAAGTGCCCAACAGATTCCATTGACTGAATGACTGATTGATTAGTGAGCTATTGGGTTGACATGAACTCCTTCAGGATCCAGGCAATATCCAGGACACCATGGAGAAAGTTCTAAGTCTGAAAATTGGACTTGAGCAAAAAAGTTCCAGATTTTAGCTCAATGTACAGTTTCTCTCAATTCATTTCCATTGCTCTACCTTTAAAGTAACCAACTCCCATGCTAACCTGGGCTCACTTAGGTGAGCAGTGCAAGATGTGAAATTCTGTTCCTTTCTTTCCTTGCAGCTTGGGAGGGGGTTACCCACTGCTGACGGGTTCCCCAGGTTATTTTTTGGGGGTGGAATCCTATTTCTGGGCCTAGTTGGGAACATCGTGCTCCAAGTTTAGCTATCTGTGACTGGGGGGACCTAGCTAATACCTAACTGAAAAAATAGTGAGCACATTCCTTAAGTTCATGAATGGCGGCATGTTTGGTGGGGCAGTTAGCACCAGAGTTCAGACTTCAAGATTTTTGGGGGGCAAAAAATAAACAGGATAGTGTTGGGGGATGAAATGGGTTAATTAACATATCAATCAATCATATTTATTTTGTGCAGATTACTGTACTCAGCACTTGGGACAATACAGTGTAACAGAATAAATAGACATGATTCCAGCCCACGAAAAGCTTACAGGGTGGAAGGGGGGGCAGATATTAAAATCAAGTGCAGCCAGATAGGCTGTAAGCTTGTTGGGGGCAGGGAATGTGTCTGTTATATTGTTGTATTGTACTCTACCAAGTGCTTAATACAGTGCCATGCACACAGTAAATGCTCAGTAAATATGATTGATATTTAATCGGTGTGATATCTATAAATGGTGTGAGGGTGGGGTAAAAAAAAATCAAGGTACAGAGAGTAGGTTGGCATTAAATAAGCAGCGTGGCTTAGTGGCAAGAGCACGGGCTTGGGAGTCAGAGGACGTGGGTTCTAATCCCGGCTCCGCCACTTGTCTGCTGTGTGACCTTGGGCAAGCCACTTCACTTCTCTGTGCCTCAGTTACCGCATCTGTAAAATGGGGAGTGAGACTGTGAACCCCATATGGGATAACCTGATTACCTTGTATCTACTCCAGCACTTACAACAGTGCTTGGCACTTAGTAACCTCTTAACAAATACCATAATCATCATCATTCTGCGGCGCCCTTTATTCATCCTCTCTTTGAGTCCCCAGTACTTATGTACAGATCTGCAATTTATATTAATGTCCGTCTCCCCCTCCAGACTGCAAGCTTGTTATGGAGAGGGAATGTGTCTGTTTTTATTGTTACATTTTGTTCTCTCGAGAGCTTAGCGTGTTCTGCACAGAGTAAGTGCCCAATAAATATGATTAACTGACTTGATTGACAGGTTGGGTTGTAGTTGGAAATCAGTGAGGTAAGATAGGAGGGGGAGAGCTGAAATGGAATAGAAAAGCAGCATAACCTAGTGGAAAGAGCAGGCGCCTGGGAGTCTGAGGACTTGGGTTCTAATAACTCTGCCACTTGTCTGCCATGTGACCTTGGGCAAGTCACTTAGCTTCTCTGTGCCTGAGTTCACTCATCTGCAAAATGGGAAGTCTAATATAGGACCGGGACTCCATCCAACCTCATTATCTTATATTAACCCCAGTGCTCATTACAGTGCCCGGCACAAAGTAAGCGCTTAACAAATAACATGTTAAAAAAAAAAAAGAATATTCAGATCTTGCTGCATACATATTATCTTGCTCATCTCATTACTATTACTTATTTAAAATCATGATATATTTGATTTTAATAAAGGTTAAAGAATAGTGACATTTATTCCATATACTATATTAATGGAATTTTGTATTTTCCAGAGGTCAATCAATGGTATGTATTGAGCACTTACTGTGTGTGGAGCACTGTACTAACTGCTTCATTCTTTCTGTTAATTACACAGTGAAATAAGCCTTTTCAATTTCAAGTGGATAAATACAGCAGGAATTTAAACTACAAGCATGGGCTTTAGTAGATTATCTTTTTTGGTGGGGGTGATTTGCTGGAGAGTTGGAGAAATGGGAGAATTTAAGCACCTGGGTGGATTGGCTTGGGTGCAAGACCCTGGAGCGGTACAGGAGTAAAAAGATAACTTTTGAGGTCCATTTTTACCCCCTAAGTCTGAAGTTAAATAATGTGCTGACCCTAGTGATCTTTTTTTAAAATAATAAGCCAATGCTTAGTACCTTTTAGTACACAGTGGGATGTGAGCAAATTTAAAAATATGAAAGTCTGAGAGTCAGAAGAACCTGGGTTCTAATCTCAGCTTCATTACTTGTGTGTTGTGTGATCTTGGTCTAGACACTTAGCTTTTCTGTGCTTCATTTACCGCATCTGTACAATGGGGATTAAGATTGTGAACTCTGTGTGGCATGTGGATTGTATTTCTAACCTGATTACCTTGTGTCTTCCCCAATGCTTAGTAAAGTGCCTGGCACATAGTAAGTGCTGAACAAATACCTTTAAAAATTCATATTTACTGAGTGCTTACAGTGTGCAGGGCACTATACTGAGCACTTGGGAGAGTACAGTGTATCAGCTGGTAGACAAGTTCCCTACTCCCAACAAGCCTACAGTCTAGAGAGGGAGACAGACGTTAAAATAAATAATTTACAGGTGTGCACATAAGTGCTATGGGACTTAAGGAGGGGTGAATAAAGGGTGCAAACTCGTGCAAGGGTGACACAGAAGAAGGGAGTTGGAGCAGAGGAATTGGGGCTTAGGGAAGGCCTTGGAGGAGATGTGCTTTGAATAAGGATTTGAACGTGGGGAGTGTGATCATCTTTTGGTTATAAAGGAGGGCATTCCAGGCCAGAGGCAGGATATTGGCAAGTGGCTGGCCGCGAGATGTACAAGATCAAGGTACAGTGAGTAGATTGGCATTAGAGGAGTGAAGTGTGCCAGCTAGGTTGTATTAGGAAACAGAAGACAGGGAGAGGTAAGGCGATTGAAAATACGGGCACCACTTTAAGTTGAACTTCATGGAAATAGAGAAATATCATTTCAGTCATCAAGGCTTTTCAGATTCTTCCCTTTTCGAAGTCCAACATTTAGAACTATTTTAAATTTTACATCATTTTAGGGAAGATTAGATAAAAGCTTTTTTATCAGGAAATTTCACTTTTTTGGTCATACTCTTGACTTTAGTCAGTGTAATCTATTTATTTCTTCTGCTAGTCACATCTTTTTGAGTTTAAAGGTTTCAGAAGGGCAGCATTTCCTGAAGTGTAGTGCTGGGTTACTGTATTTTGTCTTAAGAGTATTCCATAGCTATAACAGCTATTTATGATTAACCAAACTGGTATGTATACTTATATGTTCTAGATTATGCACTTTTAGAGAAGGAAGATTACAAGTAAACAATTTAGTGCAGTATTTTTCTCATATAAGGTGCTCAATAATATGTAACATTGAATAAATGACTGGCCCCTCTTCTCCCCCCCCCCCCCCATTTTTTTGCTAATGCATTAACCTAGGGCCCCATTCTCTTTTTCTGAAAGTTAATGTACACCCCTCTGATAGTCATTTACTAATAGTTTGGAATATGTTTCTCTGTAGCAACAGAATAAACATTACAGGTAATTTGAAATGCCAAGAAATTCATTTTATTTTAAATATTCTGCATATACTAGATGAGTAGAAATCAGGTTAAAGTGCATTGAGTGTTAAATTAAGGAAAGGATGAATGATTTCAGATGTAAAAATGATGCAGGAAAGAGTTGTACTGAAGGAAATATTTATGCATATTTCCCTAACTGCCGTAGATTTGAAAATAAATTATATGTTTAGAATTGTGAATTGACAGCCAAAATAAATTTGAAGGGTTTCTTTTCCAGATTATGGTTAATATATTTACCTATCTGTTTTCCACTTTGTAGCAAAAACTTTGTAGCATTTGTTAGTAAAATATGAATGGTTTAATGCTAAACTGTTGCCCTAAAGAACTTATTTTTTAGCAGAATTCATCACCTTTTCCTACAATTTTCAGTGGCTCTTATTGTCTCGTCAATGTGAAATACATGAACTATTTCGTCTTCTTACTGACCTTAGTTTATACTGCACCTCTCTTCCAAGGAGATGCAGCTCTATCAGATATTTTTGTGGTTAGTCCCCAAGTTCCTGACAGTCAATGACAAGCCTTATTCCCACTTCATTGACATGAATATGAGCCTGAGAAATTGAACGCTTTACTTGAGATTTAAAGCCAGGGTTCTTTAAGTATATTGGGTTACATCCTGATTTGAGAAGTCATTTTGTAAATGTTAGATCAACTCAGGCAAAGTGGGCTTATATACGGATAGATGGTTTTGCACTTGGAAGAATTTCCTTCCTATATACCTAAGAAGGACTTTCTAATCAGTATTTTATTTCACCTTTACTATGAAACGTTTAGCTCCTTGGTTTGAATTCTTTTCTAGGAACTTAAAGGGAGACTGGACAGTCAAGCAGAAGGAATCGTAAATGGTCAAAATCCTCAGAGTCCTCAGCAGGTGTCTCATTTTCTCAACCCAACCTCAGCAGACATCGGTCCAGTTCCCGCAGTGCCTACCCGACAGCCAGTTCTGCACTTTGGAAACCCTTACGGACCCCAGGAAACGAGAGGTTATTCTAGCCTTTTGGGTTTTGGATTACGTGGGAGCTGTCTGTTTAGAAAGGGAAAAGAGGTTTTGGCAAAGTTAATCTAAAATATATATTTTATTTGGCAAACAGCTTGAAGAAATGCTTCAGTCTACCAGTTAGCGGGAACTAGTACCTCTGACCTAGTTTTTGAATTACTTTCTGATGCCATCCAACTCACCCCAGACAATTCCATGTCTTAGATTGGAGTTGAAGAAAATGACCCCTCCGTCCACACTACCAATAACACTGCTGCCTGTGCTGGGGCTATAGAGTGGTAGGGCAAGGTAAACACTGACAAGGATGGCTAATGGTGGGTTTGGGATATTGCAGAAGAGGTCAAACCTTACTTACCATTCTCGGGTTCAGAGCCCACAGTGATACCTCAGAGGAATAAGAACGTGAAGATGCCCAGGGCTCTCTGAAATGATCTTTTCAGTTCCAAACCATCCCTGTTAAGGGTTCTCTGAAATCTGAGATGACCCTAGCTTGAGCGGCTTGGTAGTTAAGTGTTTTGTGTTCTCCCGCCTTATTTGGAATATGCTCAAAATTTTAAATTTTGTAATTCCAGCAAAAACATTTTAAAAACTGCTAAATGTGGATCTCCACAAGGATAGCGACTCTCGTGCTGAATTTCACTGTTGTTCCACAACTTCGATTTCAGATGGGGCAGATGGTGCTTTTTACCCAGATGAAATCCAAAGACCACCAACAAGAACTTCCCCTTGGGGCCTGGAAGACAATGTCGTCTGCAGCCAACCTGCTCGCAACCTTAGTCGACCCGATGGCTTGGAAGACCTTGACGACAGCAATGTAAACTGAGTTTTATTTCTATTTTTTCTTGTCTCTTTCACGTTATTTGCTAGTGGAATCCTAGGCATTTGGCAACCGTTAAAGTACATATGACTTTAAAGAGCAGGTAGCATTTATTTTTCTCCGCGCTTGAGAACGAATCACAAAAATTGCTCTGACCTTCCTTATGCACTGTGAGCTTTCCATTTAAATAGCTAGGAAATTTCGTAAAGATTCATGAACTTCAGATTAATGCAGTCTTCTAAATCTTGTCAACAGTCCTCTCAAGTAATTAAATGCTTAATGCAAATTTGGGTTTATAAAAACCAATTTACCAGACTAAAAAGAAGTATTAATAGTGAAAATATTAAGCACCGACAAGGCACTTTAAATCTTTTTTCCTAGTGATCACCCATTTAAAAAGTTTAAATTACCCACATTCTTATCCATTCGTAACTGTTAACGATTGAAATGAAAATGGTATGTACTAGTTACACTTGCAGGGGGCTCATACAGGGCATCGTAAATATCTCTATCCTTTTTTTAAATACAGCAGCTTTTGTTCTTCGGCCAAGAGACAAAACTGATGCTAAAGATACTGACTGAGTCCTGTAGCACAACACGATAGTCTTTGTTACTGAAACCCTCAGGTACAGTCAGTTTAATAAATAGGTTTGTTTCTGGGGGAAAGCACTTTTTTGATGTGCTGTATGGTAAAATGAATTTAAAAGAAACATTTTCCTACAAAATATTGTGCTCTTTATAAGTATGGTGGTATCATGACCTGTTTCTCATTTTATCTAGTTTGCTGCATTTAATTGCTATTAACCTTTGCAGAAACTGATCAGTGTTCAGACAGGCATGATTTTAGCCCTGGTGCTCAGCACCTATAATGGGGAAAAATGGATTTCTCCATCCTGCCTTTTGGCCTCCTCTGTCCATTACTGGGAATAATTAGGAAAACTGTCAGAACTTTTACAGCCTATTTAAGATGTAGAGTACTCGCTTACTGCTTTTGCCCACCTTTACTTCTCATTTTGCATATCTAATCTGATCATTCTTGGCACAGGCGTTACACATGACAAGCCCTTCTCTTCTTTAGTCGTCTGCTTCAGTTTAATTAGCAGAGTGTTCTTTCTGATCTATGGGTTTTGCCCTCCCGCAAACCCAGGAGAAGCAGTGTTAGAGTCTTGTGCTCATTTGCTGACACACTTAGATTTTGTAATGAGATGAAAGGACTCTAATGGGCTCAAATAGTAACTAACCTTGGGTAACTATGCTTCTGTGCTCAAAAATTTGCACCTCAGACTACAGCATGTTTTTATGTGTCTGCACAGTGTTTCTTAAATCCCATAGTGGGGAAGAAAAAAAATCATTTATAAGTTAAAATTAATCCGTTCAAATTCACATAAGAGAAAGAAGAAATTGGAGTGACTCAAAGAGCTGTGCCCAACACCGGCCACTTTCTGAGAGATTCCAACATAACTAGAGGAAAATGGAAGGCTTTAAGGAGATGGGTTAAAGGAAATGATTTAACAATACTCGTGATGGTAGAACAGTATATATTAACCAAACAGTCTCTTATTTGGGAAGCACTGGAAAGAGGTGTTATAAAGGATTGAAGTGAGTGGAGAAGCCAGAATCTAGAAAAACAGAAAGGATGGATCGACCCTAAGAGTTTTAGGGGATTAGCAGAGCTGTCTGCCTTAATTTTCTGTTGCTTTTTAACTCACATGGCTTAAGAAGTTTAGAAATGCCCATCATTCAGGATACCTATATGGGTAAGTTTCTTGCAGTGTTAACTTCCTGCTTGTTGTTTGCTGTATCACCCTCCCATTCTAGTCCCATAGACCCATTGGCCAGAGACAGGTATTAATGGGCTTCTATAAAGTTTTTTGAGATGTTAATCATGATGAGAAAGGTGTACGTGACTAAGGGCTTAGATGATTACCCATTACCCAAAATGGAGAAAATCCATTATTAAGGAAGTTACCAGTCATAAGTGGTTAGAAAATTAATGAGAAGACAGTTCTAGTAGGCATACAGGAGTTATGAAAATGGAGAAATATGGAGTGATCAAAATCAGAAGGCACTCTCAGAATTTCTAGTCCAAACAGCAGAATTAAAGAGCAAATTGTGCAAAGATCTAGGTTTTTCTCCCAGAGCGTAACTCTAATGACTTAGAGTTGAATTTTGTCTTCTAGTCTTTATTTACTAGGGGAAATATGTGTCCTGTACACTGAATGGAAGCGTCATAGTTTATGTGAATAAAGCTCGATTCTGTGACAGCTGTAATCCTACTGTCTTCAAGCAATTCATGTAGTCCTGTAGTAAATAGGCAAGAAGAGCAATCTTCAGTGTAGTGTTATGAACAGAGGTGCCACCACTGATGGTGAAATGGCAATGTGTGACTGAAAAATATGATGACCTCTATAGTGTATCGTTGATGGCCTTGGGCCAGTTCAAACTTTGACAGCCCGTTTTGGGCAGTGCACTGCCCGGGATGGTTTCCTAAACACAATCTACTGTGCTCCTTGTTGAAGTAGATCATGAAAAGGAGGGACGCTGACCTATAGAGTAATGCATGATGGATAAATGCGATTCAGGAAGTTTGGGTCAGGCTCATTTATTCTACTGTCTTGTTTTATGCTGTCGAGTCGTCTCCGACCCATAGCGACTCCACGGACACATCTCTCCCAGAACGCCCCGCCCTCCACCTGTGATCATTCTGGTAGTGTATCCATAGAGTTTTGGTGGGAAAAATACGGAAGTGGTTTACCTTTGCCGCCTTCCGCACAGTAAACTCGAGTCTCCGCCCTCGACTCTCTCCCAGGTTGCTGCTGCCCTGTACTGGCAGAGTACTGGAAACTTTTCAGGTGCCGTCTTGAGGGGGGATTCTACTGTCAGTACTTAACGAATCATCCCCCCTTCCTAAACTTCTTCATTGTGGAGGATCTCCTCTTCATGAACTTTCTTTTCTTTAAAACAGCTCCTCAACCTCTTCCTTGTTCTCCCTCTGATTGCTACCTGGCCCCTCTTTTGTCCCACTTCAGCTCAGGTGGTTTAGCAATTGAGTAATTTCCTTAGGGGATTGCAACTGGCAGGGATTTGCCCAGCTTCAGTGGCCCAGAATGTAGAACCTCGCTATGTGGAGTCCTAACTGTGTAAAAAGGTAATTCCAGGGAGGATGAATAGGCCAAATGCTTAACTTGGGTCTGGATACACGATGGTATTCGTCTTTGAAAATTCTCCCATGTATCATAGTAGTGTTAGCAGTCCAAAAGAGCCTCTATTAGATGGGGAGCCTGTGTTGAAAATTTTGACCTATTTGTAATGACTAATTGCAGTCTAATTTCTAAGCTCTTAACACTTCAACACATCTATTAACAATTCCTGTCAGAGCTATAAAAAAATGTCCTCAATACAACTGGTGGAATTGGCATGGGGATGGATGTCTGCGAACCTTTTTTGCCCATGCAGGCTGGGTAATTGTTCCAGGAGTACAGCTGGGAGTCATTAACCCCTTCATCTGGAATGCTGTCTGTTCGGCACTGGTGCATTTAGAATGAATGCTGAGTGGTTTTGAATCTTGATTTCTAGAGTTAACTCATCTTAATGCCGGAGGGGAGCCTTAACCGTTGATTTTGCTGCCTGGGCTCCAACTTTTTAAGAAAGAAAGGAGTATGCTTTGGTTGTCAAGTGTCATTTAGTGACTTGGTAAGGGGAAGAGCTCTGCCTGCAAAACAAAATGACAACAATCCAGCCTCGCTTGCCCGTCTGGAGTCCATTCGCAACGAATTCATACTGTAAGCAGGACGGTGCGTGCGTAGAGCGCCTTCTGACTACAACAGTAAAGAATATAATGGGGACAGTCAATTTCAGAGGAATTTAGACAGATGAGGCAGTAGTGGATTGTAACATAGTTGCAAGGATTGAAATGTTAAGGATTAAGCAAAATATTTGAGGGGATTTTTGAAATGATTGTAGCCCAGGGCACGATTTGCCATTTCTATAACCGTTTGTGAATTAGCTGAAATTTATTTTAGCAGTTTTAAGTGCAGTTGGAGCCCCGTTCTTCTTGCCGTGTCCCCTTAAGCCGTGCTCTTTGGCAGTAAGAGAGGAATTTGGGGAATTTAGGACGCTACTACTTCATCGAACTACCTTGGTAACCTGAAAGAATGAATTGCTTCCAAATGTGTTTATCTTACTCGTTGGGAAAATGGAACTCTCTAATATTAGTCAAAATGTAAAACATCTTTTTGCTTAGTACTTCAAGGTATCTAGTGGAAGATGGAACATATGTGGAGGGGAGTAGGAAATGTGTGGGGTTTTTTGTTTATGAAGTTGAGGAGGCAGGGTGACGGGTTTTTAATTCTCGCTCTCTGCAAGCGCTCAGCACACAAGTTAGCTCGGGTGAGTTGTGTGAGGCTAGCATCTGCTGCAGCAAGCACCACTAGCTGCTTAATGAAAGTGTTAAAATGGTGGAAACCAACAGCTGTTATTTCAAAGGAAGGAGGGAGAAAAATGCCAACAGATTCTTCAAATCTCTTTGTGGTCGTTCTTTTTTCCTAACAGATCACACTTTATTTTCAGTGCCTGATTAAGGGCCATACTCTTCATTTTTCACCTTCTTTCGAATAGAGAGGAATGCACAAGTGCCTCATTTGCTTGCTTTTACATGAAGATTATATGAGATACTTGGAATAATTAATGTGCATTCAGTTATTCACGCAAGTTCTGTTTCCTGAAAAATGAGGGAACCAGAGTAGTATGTGAGCTCGTTGTGGGAAGGGACCGTATCTAACCAACTCTGTTGTATTGTACTCTCTCAAGCGCTTAGCTCAGTGTTCTGCACAGTAAGGACTCAGTAAATGCCATTGATGATAATATCAGAAAGCTGTTTCAGGTGCTTTGCCCAGCAATCTGAGCTCTGCAATGGTGTAACTAGATCATTGGTTTGCGGTCCCTCTTGCCTACAGAGTGGAGATATATGTAGCGAACAACCTAGAGAATGGAAGCTGGTCTGGATGCCAAAAAGCTTGAGCATTCAATTTCTCAGCCTTAGTTTCCCTGTAATTTTTCTGCCCCATTATTCCTTTCCTTAACTGTTGTGGAGATGCAAACTTGAAGCACATTTAGCCCTCGTTTCTTCACCTGTCAGAAATGAGCTACTAGAAACAATGCAGGTAGGGGGGAAAGGTTATGCTGCAGCGTTTCAGCTTCAGGACTTCATATCGGGGTTCACTTTTCAGGATACCATCCAGCGAGAGATGTGCCCGGTTAACTCTTGCTGGAAGCTTTGAGGTAAATCCTGATTGTCCATCAGCGTGACGATCCTCATCAGTGCCCACTGCAGCTATTTATGTGCCGTTAGTGTGCAGAGCAGGAGAGCTTGAGTGACAGAGTTGATGAGAGGAAGCAGCCAAAGATGGCAATTTAGCTGATGTGCCTGACTGCAGTGTGAAGTGTGTGACATGCTTGGCTGACGGCAGCAGCAGATACAGATCATTCAAACTGACCTCTGGAAAGAAGCAGGCGGGCCAGTCCAAATCAGTGTTTTCTTTTCCACTCGGATTCAAATTGGCAGTTATTTAAGAGTTTTACATGACAACCTATTATCAATCACATATTTTTGAGTTTCAGTCCTTCAGACAGCATTGCACCACTTGGAGTTTGGGGCTCTGCGTTCACTGGAAAACACAGGTTTCCCAGTTGGATCGTTACTCTCTCCCCATTCTAGCCACAAACTCCCCAAATCCTCAGGCCAAGAAAATATAAGCCCCTTTACCCTGAAAGCCATATGCTGTCAAAAATATTTTCCAAAGTTCACTGAAAACTTATCCCAAGAATAAGTAGTTATAGTAACACATAAGTTGTTTAATTGTATTAAGGTACCTATTTTTTGGTGTAGCATTAAACTTTGCTTTTTAAACTTAGGATGATGATGAGAACGTACTTACCGTTCCTGATCCTCAAAGTCAGCTTTTACATGAGCACGGAAGTGGCTTTTGCTTTGATTCCAGGTAATTTTAATCCATTGTCTATAGGGCAGAATTGATTGTGTGGATGTGCAATTTTAGAAGCCCACAGTTATTAATTCTGTGGGAGCATTCCACGTTTTGTCATTGTTAGGGTTTCATCAGAAAATACCATTTTCGGGTAACTTAAAAGTTAAGGCACGGTGCCAGTGGTCTTTCATTTCCTAGAACGTAATGGTGGTATTTTGGGAATTTGAAGTTCAAAAATGCCTTTCTTGCCAACCTTGTTGTGAATCTAAGTTTAGAGCTTTTATTAAGCATGTCATATGCTAAGCATAGGCATATATGAACAGGGAGAGTTGTTTCAAAGGAACTGGAGCCATTACGGGCCTACTACATCATATTTATCCAAAGGTGCGTAAAAACCTCAGCAGCTCTTCAGATCGGATATCCCCGGGAGGGTGCTAGGACAACCTGGAACCGGCCAGCTCCTAGTTAGACCTATGTGCTCCATGTTTCCTTTACACAAGGGCAGCTGGGGACAGCTTTTCCCAGTGACTCAGGTTATTGGGGAAGATCGCTTGTGTAAAAAAAAAAAAAAAATAGATTTTCAAAACAGATCTTCCAGCCCCATGGCTACCCGGTATGAGTGAAATTTGAGATTAGAAAGTCTTTCATTCACGTTAGTTCCCAGGGATGACCAAGATGTACTTCCATTCAATTGTCAGCTGTGGGTCCCCTTGGAGAATATCTCTCTTCTGCTAGGCGCAGGTTAGCTCTTTTACCGTAACTCTTGGTGAAAATAATAAAAATAATAATGATTGTGATAGTGATAAGCGCTAGGGATAGATACAAGATAATCAGGTAGACAACTTCCCATGTGGGGCTCAGAGTCTTAAGGAGGAGGGAGAAGAGGTATTGAATCCCCATTTCACAGGTGAGGAAATAGAGGCCCCAAGAAGTTAAGTGACTTGCCCGAGGTCACACAGTGAGCTGAGCAGGCACCAGACAGTTTGTTGGGATCTTCTGGAGAATGGGTAATCTTGAATAATTTTCATCTCCTCTCCTTTTGTTTTTCAAGCTTTGATGTGCGTAAGAAGTGTCCCCTTTGTGAGGTAATGTTTCCTCCCAACTACGACCAGACTAAGTTTGAAGAACACGTTGAGAGCCACTGGAAGGTGTGTCCCATGTGCAGCGAACAGTTTGCTCCTGACTACGATCAGCAGAGGTTTGAAAGGCATGTGCAGACCCACTTCGATCAGAATGTTTTAAATTTTGACTAGAAAAATCACTTCTTATTATGCGTTCCTGAAGTATAGCATTAAAAAAAATCCTTCTCATTAGGCAGACCACATCAGGAGCCAGAAAATGTAGCTTTTTGGCCACTCTGCTCTGTTTTTCTGACTAAATGCTTCTTTTAAATATCCAGTCATCTGCAGTGTAATTGGGGTCAGGATAAATCTTGACTTATCAACAAATATCGATTTAGTCTCTTAATTTAACTGCTATAAGAGAGAAGTATCTGGTGTATGTTTCTTTATTTATTTCCCTGTGTGTGGATATTGTTTGAATAAAGGTTACAGGGGTGGTTTTGATTTAACGGGTGCAAAAAATAGCAGACCTGTTTTCTTACAGCTAAGGAAACTTGACAGCAAAAAGGATCTTTCTGTTAACTTTGGAGCATGGTTATATGAAATAAAACATCTTTCTTCCTAGCAATCTTGTGCAAATTATTATTTTAGGATTGATTGCAATATGGCAAATATCTCTTGACTTATAAAATGTTAGCCATATAATTAGTCTAAGAAAGCACACTTTGCTTAAAGGTGGTATTTTTATGAGTTAAAAGAATTGCTAAGATTAGATTTAATAATTAAAATAATTTACAGTTGCATTTATATTTAATGGAAGAAGTCTACAGAAGCAATGCTCTTAATGTAGATGTTTTCATATTGAATCATTCGCTGTGGTGTTTCTGGGGCTTTTTAATTTTGCACATTCTGTAAGAGAACGTATCTTACATCTAAGCAGTCAATTACTAAATGTAATGAGTAAACTAAAATCAAAATAATTTGTTCAGTTTGAATTTGCTCATCTTACTGTACAGTAGTCTTATTTCATTAAAGGTAAAATAAGCACTCAAATCCTGTGGGAGTTTTTATTTTTGCTATGCTAATATCTAATTTTCAAGAGTAAAGCATGACCCCATTTTGAGTGTCCTTACTTTGCTTCATTGAACAATTGTACTTGTTAGAGGAAATTATGTGCTTCTTTCAGTATGAGCTAGTTTCTTCTCGGAGACTGCTGCATGAATTTCCATGCTATTAATTCTACCATTTCAATGGAATAGTTTGGCATTTGACAAAAATACAAAGGATTTTAAGCTAGCTAAGGAAGCAAGGCGTCTTAGAGACAGGATCTCTCAAAAGACTAAAATATAAAAAGAGGTGCACTACTCTCCTTCCATCAGAAAAGGCTCATCCAAGAGCACAGAGTTTGATTTCGTTTTCAGTCTCGGCGCTTACCTCTTGGGATACATCTGTTCGTGCCGCAAGAGAATAGTGCACCTGTTTGGGGCTTAGAGATGGCTACAGTGTCCATACGGGACCTGGGCTTTCCGGGCATGGGGTACAAGGCTTGCCCGCCCCACCTCTCCTGGTTCCCGAGCCTGGCTCTGGGCTCAGGGCAGCCCATTCAACAGTCACACGGACTGCATTTACACATTTAGGAGTTTCCCAGCTGTCCTCGAACGTCCGGGTTGCATTCTTGGAAATCTTGCTATGAAGAAAACTTGTGTTCTAGTAATAGTAGAATGCCTACTGGGGACTGAGTACTGAACCGACCCCTGGAACAAGTATGGCACGGTCCCTTTCCCACATGGGGCTCACGGTTTCGGTAGGAGGGAAAAGAGGTATCGGAGCCCCATTTTACAGATGACGGAACTGAGGCATAGAGAGGTTAAGTGACCTGCCCGAGATCACACAGAAGCCAGGTTGGGGAGATGGAAATAGAACCCAGGTCCTCTGCCTCCCAGTCCCTTGCTCTTTCTACTAGGTCACGCTGCTTCTCTAACACTCACAGGGCACAAGCAGACTCGGGCTGCCGGGAGAAAATTACCTAGCAGTATTCCACCCCTTCGAACGGCATTACAGGGGAGCTGACCATACATACATCAAAGATGGGAGAGCAGCTGAACGACACACAGCCCTCTGAACCTCTTAATGTATTTTAATTGCAGGCTGACTTCTTTTTCTTCACCGATCTGAAATCCAGTCAGTTCATCTGTAACGCGGGGGATGTGTTCTTAAGGAATATTACGTTAAGGAGAAATTGTGTAACAGTACTCACAGCTGGACCAACGGGGCCACGCCCACGTGTACGACTGCTTCTTCCATCACCGGATCATTTTCTATCCAGGCAGAAGTGATGCGGAGAGAACGTTCTCAAAGCCTTCGGTCACGTTCTATCCACACCTCCTAGGTAAAACGCTCCCCACGGCACAATCGTTTAGTTATTTACCTAAGTTCCTTGTGAGGTGACAGGTTGGATCTCTGTTATCCTTTTCATAATAAAGAAGGGAGAGGTAAATGGACCCGAGCAAAGTGGAACCTGCAGAACTGCAGCAGCCCGACCCTGAAAGGAGGATTAAAATCTTAAAGATAAAAAAGCAGCATTACTTAGGTCAGTTTTCAATAGAGGGGACACTGGATACCTTGTCTGCTACCCGGGTTTATACATTTGACATAAAATGCTCTTGATCTTTGCTGGAAAGTAACATACGAACCAAAAACCTAGTTAAGAATACCGAGTCAGTTGTTTTGGGTCAGAGGCAGTTTATTTTAAACGTGATTCGATTTACATTTGTAAGGAGCTTTCTCGACAGGAAGTTTGATTCATTAAGTTGCCTTCAGTTCTAAAACAAACCTCTGTTAATTTCAAACTTAATGTATTTTGTCCCCAACAAAACATATGAAAATATAATTTAAAGCACAGTTTTCACAGACACAGTACAATACATTCACTATACACAGTATATCAAAATAGTCCCATCCTTACCTGTTTAGTAATACTGTCACAACGAAAAGGTAAATAGCAACTGGAATTTGTTTTATAGTTGAAAGGAAGTTACATGCAACAATGACTTTGTTTTATGACTGCTGAACTGACTGATCCAGCCTGGGGTTTTTTTGTGCTAGAAGGAACAGAGCCAAATGATACTTTGATGGGCCTAATTTGTTGCCGAAATTATCGGTAAATAGAAAATAGTCCAGTAACCGCTCTATGCACTTACTCTTTGCTTCTCGTGTCCGGATCGTCCTTTAAACCTAAGCTACAGCACTGTACACAACGCACTCCCATCACCTCTGGGGGATTGGAGGCTGTGTGTGTCGTCGAGAGGCCATTTTTAATCGGCGTTTAAAAAAAACAAAACTCTCGGTATGAGGGATTCGTGTTGTGAAAGTAGAAGCTCTCACATCTGGTTCCCAGATAATTGTCATCCTTTCAAAGTCCCGCAGAGTCCTAAAACCGAGGAGACCCGCCTGCTCCCCAGCTGTGGACAGAACTTTCCCCTCAAGGGTCTCAGATGGCCTGGGTCGGGGGGTTGGGGGGCACGGGGAAACGGGACACTGGAGGGGAGAGAGACGGTTGTGTCACGAGAAATCTGTGTTGCTTTGGAGCGGGGGAAGGTGACGTCAAAATTCTCCTCTAACATCAGACAACTGTAAAGCTCTGAGCTGTAAAGAATAGCACTTGGGATACAAGGATGCTCAAGGCAGGATGGTATTGTCAGCAAGAAGACGTTCAGGAATGGTCCCGATGCAACTAGCTCTCACTCACTGACCGCCCTGCTGCTGCAAGGAACACTTAACTGTCAGTAAGGCTCAATGTCATCTTTCGGCAAAGGGATTCAATAAAGCTATACAGACAACTCCAACTGGAACGCGGACACCGACGGTATGAGGCAAAGGAGTAGGCCTCCCCCACCCCCCCCACCAAATCACAAAAACAAAACACCCTTGAAGGAGGGTCAATAGAAATTCTCAACGCAAATGTTCCTTCTTGAAACATGCTTCAAATGTTAATTTTTATTTGCAACCACAGGCACATGTTAGTGCCAGGGCTGCAAGAATTGGCAACACATAAAACATTAAATCTGTTGGCAATAGAGAACTACAAAGTGCTTTAAAACTTCATCTGAAGATGAAGATAGAGTTATGTTTGAGAAAAAAAATTTGCACTTAAGTATTTCAAAGTGTTTCCTAAGAGTCAATTGCAGGGAAAAATATTTCACTGAACTGGGATCTTGGTCCTCGAACGTCTGAGGGGCGCAAACTTCACACAGCTTGTACAAAGGAAAAACAGTAAGAACTCTAACGCTGAAGTGATTGTTGGCTAGTTCAAATGGCAAGATTCTCAGCATTTCAAAGGGAAGAAAAGGATCTGCAAGATAATATAGAACACGGAAAGCACATCTCTTTACGCATGTTAAGTATGAAAATATTTTTAGCATATTATGTTACACATTCTTTCTAATTCATATTTACCATCCTTATCGCCTGGCTCCCCACGGACACGGACTCCGTCGTGTAAGGCATGTTAACCGGGTGGATAGCGGTAGGATTCTTTTCGGTCTGGATCGCACGCGTGAATCGCCGGGCTGAAAAACTTCCGTCACATTACTGCCATCTCAACTGATCTGAGCGCCCGCCTTCCCCCTCCCCCCGCCCTTCCCGTCCCCTCCCCAATAACACTGTAAGACACCTAAACCGTGTGCAACACATCCTTAGCCCTCGCTTTGCCGTAGGGGACGTGTCCCGAAGGATCTAGAGCTTCTGTTTAGCACCTTATATCGAAGTAATGAAAATGGGTATGATGATTACATGTGCAAATGTACAAAATCATTAACTCTACAAAGATACATCATTCCAAAATGACAGAAACTTGAAAGCATGCATTTCGTTCTTCTCCGGGAGGTTGGTGAAAGCTCCCCCTGAAAAAAGGTGGCTGTTTCCAAAATCAGCAACTGCTGGTGAGGATTCCTTGGCACAGTTCGGACCAGCACTTCATTGCTGCATCTTCCTGATAATCTCAGCCGACACGGGGGGGTGGAAATTGATTGTATGGTGCCTCAGGCCCTGAGCTGTCTTGTAACTCTTCCCACAACGGCATTTGAATGGCTTGCGGACACGGATCTGTGTTCTGTGGCCGTTTTTGGCGTGGTACTTTATACCGTTCACATTCTGGGGGGGAGAGAGAGAGAAAAACAATTACTTTCACCGGGGGGGTCTCGACGTACTTGGATGCGGGATTCTCTTGCTTCCGGAAACCTTCCCGAGGTGGTGACCGGCAGCCCGAGCCTTCCCAGGGATTGTCGGAGGTCGGCGCCCCCGACGGGACTGAGATGGACTCCCTGCGGGCCGCACGGCGCCACCGGGTGACCTGCCCGTCCGTGTGGGCTGCCCGAGCAGC
The DNA here is from genome assembly GCF_004115215.2 of Ornithorhynchus anatinus. Classification (NCBI taxonomy): domain Eukaryota; kingdom Metazoa; phylum Chordata; class Mammalia; order Monotremata; family Ornithorhynchidae; genus Ornithorhynchus; species Ornithorhynchus anatinus. Next base: position 54,588,424 of record NC_041735.1, on the reverse strand, counting down.
CCACCCGCACCCGGAGGGCCCGGTTCGCCAAGATTTCCACCTGCATCGTCGAATGACATTTTTAACGGGGCACGGGCAACCGTCCCCTCTCAGGATCGCAACTGGAGAGTTTCCGGTACTCTACCAGTCTTGTCCATTCATTCAATCGTATTTATTGAGCGCTTACTTTGTGCAGAGCACTGTACTAAGCGCTTGGAAAGTACAATTCGGCAACAGAGAGATACAATCCCTAATCCCATTTAATCCCATTTCCACCTTGGATAATTTCCAACATAACATTGCTATACACCCCTGAGCTCGGGCTAAAATTACAGACAAAGCAAGCTCCAGATTCAATACAAGAAATCTTTGGGATTCTAATGTCTTGCCACACAACTTAGTATAGTGCCTCAGTATAGTGAAAATGGTAAAATTAATATTGAATAAATAATACAACCTCTCTCAACCTCAATCAACTAAAAAACAGCAGCAAGAAGCATGTTTATCAAGTCTATTCTGGCTTTCTGGCACCAGTGCATCCTATTAAAATTTTTTACCAAGGGTTTCAAGTTACAAAAGCACGTATTCATTCAATCATATTTATTGAGCGCTTAGTGAGAAGCAGCATGGCTCACTGGAAAGAGCACGGGCTTTGGAGTCAGAGGTCATGGGTTCGAACCCCGGCTCTGCCACTTGCCAGCTGTGTGACTTTGGGCAAGTCACTTAACTTCTCGGTGCCTCAGTTCCCTCATCTGTAAAATGGGGATTAAGACTGTGAGCCCCACGTGGGACAACCTGATTCCCCTATGTCTACCCCAGCGCTTAGAACAGTGCTCGGCACATAGTAAGCGCTTAACAAATACCATCATTATTGTTATTATTATTACCGTACGGCTACGGGAGAGAGACTCCAGCAGAGGCCTACCCATTCCATTCCTAGCTTGGGCAGGGGCTAGCGAGTGGAAGGCCATCTGCTACAAGTCAAAAACTCACCCGTGCCGGGCAGCAGCGGCACGGGAGAGAGTCGAGGGCGGGGCCTCGAGCTGCCTGCGCCGAAGGAGGCAGTGGTAAACCGCTTCTGTATTTTTACCAAGAAAACTACGGCTACGCTACCAGAACGACTGCAGGTGGAGGTGGGGCGTTCTGGGAGAGATGTGTCCATAGAGTTGCTATGGGTCGGAGACGACTCGACAGCACAAGACGAGAAAATGGGCAACTGTGGCTCGGTCAGGGACTGAACCAAGTTAACAGGACCAGCCCTTTTCCTTTTTTATGGTATTTGTTAAGTGTTGATGGTTCCAGGCACTGTACTAAGCACTGGGGTGGATGCAAGCTAATCGGGTTGGACAGAGTCCATGTCCCACATGGGGCTCACAGTCTAAATCTCCGTTTGACAGATGAGGGAACTTCGGCCCAGGGAAGTGAAGTGGCTTGCTCAACGTCACACAGCGGACAAGTGGTGGGGCCGCGATCAGAGCCCAGGTCCTTCTGTTTCTCAGGCCCGTGCTCTATCCACTGGGCCATGCTGCTTCTTACTAGGTCATGCTCCTTCTCAAGACAGCCCTTGCCCTCTGGGCGACTATGGGCAGCGGCCCACAGTTCCTTTCCTGAAAGGTCTCGTTCAGCAATCCCGCAACCATCTCCACGAGGTGATTAGCTGAATCTCTATCGTTTTTCAAAAGCGAGAACAGCTGGGACCTCAGATGAGAACAAGTCCCAGTTCTCCAGCTCCGATCACTCTAACTCTATTTTTTTAGGTTAGTCCCTCGGTTAATAATAATGTTGGTTTTTGTTAAGCGCTTACTATGTGCCGAGCAGTGTTCTAAGCACTGGGGTAGACACAGGGGAATCAGGTGGTCCCACGTGGGGCTCACAGTCTTAATCCCCATTTTACAGATGAGGTCACCGAGGCACAGAGAAGTTAAGTGACTTGCCCACAGTCACACAGCTGACAAGTGGCAGAGCCAGGATTCGAACTCATGACCTCTGACTCCAAAGCCCGCGCTCTTTCCACTGAGCCACGCTGCTTCTCAGTTCCAGTGTAAGTTCCTTGTGGGCAAGGATGACTTCCCAAGCGCCTCGTACCGCGGCATTACACCAAGGCTCTCAATAAACGCCACTACTTCTATTACTCTTGCTCTGCTGCGGTATTTGTTGGGTCCATGGACACTCTGCCTACCGTGCGCGGCTGGAATGTTCTGAGCAACACTGCGAGCGAGGGTGGATTGTCACCCGCCTTTCAGTTACAGGGACGAGAGCAACGTGGATCGGGCGTGTTCGGTGCAGAGCGGACACACGGAGAGAGATTGTACGCCACTAGAGAAGCAGCACGGAGTAGCGGATAGAGCACGGGCCTGGGAGTTGGAAGGTCTTTGGGTTCTAATCCCGGCTCCGCCATTTGCTGAGAGACCCTGGGCAAGTCACGTCACTTCTCTGAGCCTCAGTTACCTCATCTGTAAAATGGGGATTGAGACTGGGAGGACCCATGTGGGACAGAGACTGTGTCCAATCGGAGTTGCCTGTATCCAACCCAGTGCTTAGCACAGTGCCTGGCACGTAGTAAGTGCTTAACAAATACCATAATTTTATTAGATTGTAAACTCCTTGCGGGCAGGGAGCGTGGCCTCCGGGTCTATTGCACTCACCCAAGTGCTCAATACAGTACTGTTTACACATGATTAGACTGTAAGCCCGTCAAAGGGCAGGGACTGTCTCTATCTGTTGCCGACTTGTACATTCCAAGCGCTTAGTACAGTGCTCTGCACATAGTAAGTGCTCAATAAATACTATTGAATGAATGAATGAAGCACTCAAATCCCAATGATTGATTGTTCGAGGGAGATAGTGCAGCCTCCCAGACAGGCAGCGGACACTAGCTCTCTCCAGCCCTCTTTGGCCCGAGCCAGGCCTCATCTCTGAGCCCAGAGAGAGGCACAGTGTTGGCAACTTTCCGGATAGTCGGGCTGCCGGACAGTCTGGAGATTACAGAAGATGAAGCCCACTTCGCCACCTAATTAGCACCAATTCACTAGGTCCTGTGCAGATCAGACCTGGCCTGGGTCATTCATATCTTCCCGTTTGGGCTTCAAATCAAGTGAAACTAACACGTTGTTTAATGATTGGAGATGGTTAATTAGAAAAGCAAAACGTCCCTTTAAAAATACCATTAAAGGCAGTAAACCCCTCAGCTCCCAGATATCTGGGGTGTACTACGGCGACCCATCCTCAAATGGATCATCTGCTCTTGGCACATAGCTTCGAAACGCTTCACCCCATCGTTTTTACACAAAACGTGCTGCTCGACAGATTACAGAATCCAACAACCCTCACTCCTCAGATCTGCCGACCTCGCATAGCCTAGCGGAAAGAGCCCGAGCCTGGGAATCAGGGGACTTGGGTTCTAATGCAGACTTGGGTTCTAATGCGGCTCCACCACTTCCCCGTTGTGTGACCTCTCTCAAGTCACTTAACTTTTCTGTGCTTCAGTTTCCTCACCTGTGAAATAGAGATTAAATACACCTTCTCCCTCTCCCCTAGATTGTGAGCCCTGATGTAGGAAAGGGACTGTGCCTGATCTTCTTATCTTGTACCTACCCCAGAATTTAGAACGGTACTTGGCATCTAGTAAACTCCGAATAAATATCACAATTATCACTATTATCATTATTATTACCATTTTTATCATTACCACCATTACTGTTGTCGAGGAAAAATGAGAGAGGCTAGCTCTTCATAGAGGGCAGAGAAACTCCATGTTGGCCTGGGTTTTCCTACCAGTTGGGTTAGGAAAAACCTGACACACAAATTGCTAAAGCTGCAAGACTCAATGAGCCACAAAACCGAATCCTCTATCTCTGCTTAAAAGCGGGGAGAAAATTTGTTGAAACTGCAGCAGGCTCTTCCCTGCTCTAACATAAACACTTAGTGGTGGGCCTGGCTTAAACTGGTTGAGGTGCAGAAGAAAAGAAAGACTTTAACTCGTTTATCAGTTTTATTGCCCCGACAAGGTACCCCATCACTTTGAAACCCACTCTCTCTCTAAAATCAGCATATTTCCACCAGAGTAACCAAAGTCAGAAACAACTCGATGGCTAATAATAATGATAACAACAACAACAGTAACCAAAGTATCTTCCAAATTTCATCTTTGCAACTGTCAACGTTGCTAAAAGCTGGAACCTCAAGCCTTTTTGAAATTTCACCATGTGTTTTGTTACCTGGCTAGAATAACCCTTCTTGAAAAGTAAATTCCTTTTTTTGCAAATAATGCATCACCCCCAATTTCAAAAGTGTCAGACATTTTGTGAGCTTTGGAAAAAACTTGTTTTTTAAAAAGTTGCTGGGATATTTAAAAGATGAGCTTCCATCAACTTTGTAAAGAGATGAACAATGAAAAGTATGAAAAAAGTATATGCCATATATATATTAAGAATTACTTTTGAATAATTTATGTTATATATGTTTTATATATAGATATATTTTCAAAATATGACAGAGCTGGATTGTCACTATAATAATAATAATTAGTATTTGTCAATAATAATGACAGTGGGATTAGTTAAGTGCTTACTATGTGCCAAGCACTGGACGGAGCAATGGGATAGATACAGAGAAGCAGCGTGGCTCAGTGGAAAGAGCCCGGGCTTGGGAGTCAGAGGTCATGGCTCTGCCGCTTGCCAGCTGTGTGACTTCAGGCAAGTCACAACTTCTCTGTGCCTCAGTTACCTCATCTGTAAAATGGGGATTAAAACTGTGAGCCCCCCCCTCCCCCATGGGACAATCTGATCTCCTTGTATCCCCCCAGCGCTTAGAACAGTGCTTTGCATATAGTAAGTGCTTAACAAATACCACCATTATTATTATTATTAGATACAAGATAATCAGGTCAAACTCAGTGCCTGACTTATCTGGGGCTGGTCCCTATCAGTCATCCCCAGGTTGACATGACATAATAGTAATAATAAGAATAAGAATAACGGTATTTTTTAAGCACTTACGCTGTGCCAGGCGCTGTACTAAGCACCGGGGTGGATACAAGCAAATTGGGTTGGACGCAATCCCTGTCCCGTGTGGGGCTCACAGTCTCAATCCCCATTTTACAGATGGGGTCACTGAGGCACAGAGAAGCGAAATGACTTCCCCAAGGTCACACGGCAGACGAGCGGTTTGGGTGGGGAATTAGAACCCATGACCTTCCTACTCCCAGGCCCGTGCTCTATCCCTTACGCCACGCTGCTTCTCTCAATCGCCTCTCTTACCCGCCCCTCCCACCGATCCAGAATATTATATACAGCAGTGGTTGGCTTCACCCCCTTTCTGAGGTATAGTCTACGGGTCTGCCCTAGGATAAACTACATTTTACAGTATTAATAAGGTTCCTATTATACTTGACTGGGAAGCATCGTGGTGGGAAGCGTCAAGCATCGTTCTGGTCTCCGAGTTCAGCCACCTTTGTCTACACGACGAATCTTGGCGTCTTGTACTATCTGTAGGATTTCCCCCTGAAAATGGAAACCCAAGCTCTCAACGCGCCCAGTGCTGGGAAACAAGTCGAACCTCAACAGATCTGGGGAATTTGGTGGAGTTACGGGAAGGAGAAGAAAGCAACCTGGGTGATTCATTGTGCTACCCCTGAACCGGCGATTTAACTGGGCCACTCTCTCCCTGAGGGTGGCAAGGGGTCTGACCCAGGAGGGAGGGGGAAGGGGAAAAAAGCAGGGGCTTCTAGGGCCAAGTATTTCTGGGTCCTTGAAGACTGCAGGTCCCACTGGGCTCTGGCCAGTCACTGACAGTGACCTGCATCTCTGATGCCTTTACCCTGAAGCTCCTTGCTGCTCAGCTGCAGCTGTGGTCGGATTCCTGCGGCTGTGGTTGATGCATGGGGTCCCCAAAGAGAGAGAAGCGGCGTGGCTCAGTGGAAAGAGCCCGGGCTTAGGAGTCAGAGGTCGTGGGTTCTAATCCCGGCTCCGCCATCTGACAGCTGTGTGACTTCGGGCAAGTCACTCAACTTCTCGGTGCCTCAGTTCCCTCATCTGTAAAATGGGGATTAAGCCCGGGAGCCTCACGTGGGACGACCTGATTACCCTGAATCTACCCCAGAGCTTAGAACAGTGCTCAGCGCATAGTAAGTGCTTAACAAATACCAACGTTATTATTATTATAGATGCCACCTGACCCAATGATGCTGGGGTTCCTCCACTGACAGTGAACCCCAGAAGAAGGGTGGCTTAGTGGCAAGAGCCCGGGTTTGGGAGAAAGAGGTCGTGGGTTCTAATCCCAGCTCCGCCACTTGTCAGCTGTGTGACTTTGGACAATTCACTTCTCTGTGCCTCAGTGACTTCATCTGTAAAATGGGGATTAAGACTGTGAGCCCCACGTGGGACAACCCGATTACCTTGTATCTACCCCAGCACTTAAAACGGTGCTTGACACACAGTAAGCGTTTAACAAATACCATCGTCACCATCATCACCTCCTACCGAAACCGGGCCCCCCATCGATGCATGGTGACTGCCGCTTGAAACCAAACCAAACGTTTGCTTTCTGAGCTCAGCATTTAGCTTTTGTACTGCACGTATGGTTTGACAAGGAATTGGCGCGGGGGGTATGGGAGGGATTGTTTTACGTGTGTATCTACTTGCTATTCTTGCGGGGGAAAGGAAAGCTGTAATTCCACTGAAATTTGGATCCTCTTACTGCCGTCTGGGTGACTGTCCAATAAGGAGGATTGATGCTATTAGCCAACACCCATCACAGAGAGAAAAAACACAGTGAGGAAGGAAAAAAATGGGTAACCCAGTCATATACACTCAACCGAGAAGACACACAGAGAAGAGGGGAGAAATAAATGAGGCTAGGGAAAAGAGGGACAGAGAAATGACCAAAGAAGAAGTTGTGGGCAGAGAACGTGTCTGTTCGTCGTCGTATCGAACTCTCCCAAGCGCTTAGTACAGTGCCCCGCACCCAGTAAGCGCTCAACGAATACGACCGAACGAAGAGACTGAAAGAGAATTTAGATGAAAAAAGGAGGCCCTGAGGAGTCTCACCCATTTAGACCAAAATACAAGGTGCCCGTCACCTACCGAAAATACGGTATCGAGCGTTCTTTGCGGCTCGATCCGTGCTCGTCAGCCGCTCCACGGGTCGTTAATTTGTTCCCCGTCTGACTGTTGGAACGTTAATGGTGTGCAAGACATCCCCGAGACAGTCCTCATGCATTTGAGATGAAGGTAGCAAGATAGCAGAAGCAGGCAGGAACAACTTGCTTATTTGGGCAATAAAAAGACTAAGAGGGCTGGCAATCAAACAGGGAACAGACAGGACTCAGCAAATTACAAGGTTCTCCTCTTAGCTCTTTCCACTAAAGAAATGCTTTCTGCAGTATAGAGATGCCCTCTGGGAAATGGGCCTGTCTAGCAATCGCCATGGCTTGTTTGCTTTCTGAGCTAAACATTTAGCTTTTTTACTACACTCCTCCGCGTCCGTGGCTTCTGTCACAAGGAAGACGTACACGTTCGTCTGGAGACGTGAGATCAAGATCACGTTAGCTCAGAGACCCTTCAAAATATCCTGACAAGTTTTTCAGTTACGTCTCAATGAAGAGCAATCTAGTTTCCCGCATAATAATAAAGCCCGAATAAACATGAAAACTTCTGGAAGACACACCTGTCTTTTCAACTACACTCACGTCTGTGATGATATGGTTTGGGGCTACAATTTTTTGCACTAACAGGCTGTCCTAAGGTGACCCCGGGGTCCCCACCGTGTCAAGATCAAATGCTATCTCGTGACCCCCGAGCCGGCGGCGGAACTCGGGAGTGCGGGTGGGATACCGCCCCCACAACCGAAATTAGATCAGATTGGTAAATAATAATGATAATGCTATTTGTTAAGCGCTTACTATGGGCCAAGCACTGTTCTAAGTGCTGGGATACACGCAGGTTACCAGGTTGTCATATATGGGGCTCACAGTCAATCCTCATTTTACCAATGAGGTAACTGAGGCACAGAGAAGTTAAGTGACTGGCTCCAAGTCACACAGCTGACAAGCGGAGGAGCCGGGATTAGAACCCACGTCCTCTGACTTCCAGGCCCAGGCTCTTTCCACTAAGCCACGCTGCTTCTCTACTAGATCGACAGCTCAAGCCGGGGATACAGACGGTGTCCCTCGCCCCCATGCCAATCAAATCAGGTGTGGAGGAGGGGGAGGGGTGGATATTGGGTAAACTGAGGCTGGAATGGCGTAGGAGCACAGGCGATAAATACCTGCAGCCTCTGACTTTCCGTGCAGCGGACGGACACTCGCGGCAGCCGGCCGCAGGTCGCCCCTGCCCAGAGCGTGAGAAGCCCGCTCGGCCTGCACCAAGTGAGGAGCCGTGGGATGGGTGAGTGTCCCATCCCGCTGAACGCTCGTGGGGCTGGAAGCTAGGCGCTTCGCCATGGGTGTGTAATGCCTAAGTGGATTCCTCCCAAGTGGGAAGTGCTGGTGGGTGGGAGCGAGGGGCTTCACCGTGGGTGTGTAACGCATAAGTGGATTCCTCCCTAGTGGAAAGTACTCGTGGGTAAGAGCTAGCCCCCTCACCACGTGCCAACAAACCATAAATGAATTCCACCTGGGTGGGACCTGGGGGTTTTGCCACACTTGACTAACACATAAGTATATTCCTCCTGATAGGGAAGCTATCATTAAATAATCATATTCCTCCCAAAAGGGAAGTTCAATTCTCTGTGTCTAAAATAAATAATTCAATCCGTCTCGCGGAATAAGTTTTCTAGAAAACTCAGCCTTCCCATCCCCCCCTTCTCTCGTTGCCCCCCAATTCCCAAACAAACCGTGACGCAGGCTTAAGAGGGCGCCGACTGACCCCGGCTTCGGCTCGGGGGTCAGGTCGAGGGAGAACAGCGGGAGAGCGCTGCAGAGCCACTCGGAACCACGATATATTTTGCAAATTGTTTTGCAAACAGAATGGCATAATGGAGGCTGGAACGACCTAGCCCACACCTCAGTGATTTGATGTTTCACTTATTCAACCCCACTGCAGCATTTTAAGGAGCTGGAAACTAAGAAACTAGGTCTTAGAAACACTCCCACAGGCATTTCTGTAGTTATTTCCTCGGCCTAGGTTGTGGAAATGGAGATAATTATATCTCCTGCGACAGGGCCAGAACCTAGAGCGAGGTCTCCAAGTGACAGCAGTCAATCAAGCAATCAACAGTGTTTATTACACATCTACTGTGTGCAGAGCACTGTCCTAAACATTTGGGGGAGTACAATAGAATCAGTAGACTGGGTACCCATTGTTGGGCAGAGATTGTCTCTGTTAGAGAAGCAGCGTGGCTCAGTGGAAAGAGCCCGGGCTTGTGCGTCGGAGGTCATGGGTTTGAATTCCGGCTCTGCCACTTAATAATGTTGGTATTTGTTAAGCGCTTACTATGTGCCGAGCACTGTTCTAAGCGCTGGGGTAGACATAGGGGAATCAGGTTGTCCCACGTGGGGCTCACAGTCTTAATCCCCATTTTACAGATGAGGTAACTGAGGCACAGAGAAGTTAAGTGACTTGCCCACAGTCACACTTGTCAGCTGTGTGACTGTGGGCAAGTCACTTCACTTCTCTGTGCCTCAGTGACCTCATCTGTAAAATGGGGATTAACTGTGAGCCTCACCTGGGACAACCTGATTACCCTGTATCTCCCTCAGCGCTTAGAACAGTGCTCTGCACATAGTAAGCGCTTAACAAATACCAACATTATTATTATTGCTGCTGAATTGTACTTTCCAAGCGCTTAGTACAGTGTTCTGCACACAGTAAGCCCTCAATAAATACGACTGAATGAGTGAACAGAGTTAGTAGACATGATCCCTGCTCTCAGGTGGAGCACAGGTTCTAATTTGTGAGTTGGGCAAGGGGAAAATAAGATGGGGTGATTAGATATGATTTGGGGAAGGCCTGCTAGAGAAGATTGGAACAGCAGTGCTCTGCTGGCTATGAAAAAGGAGGAGGTTTCAGGTAGAGGGGAAGGGTGTGAAGAAGGGGTTGGCAGTCAGAGAAGAAAGAAGGAGGCCCAGTGGGCATTCATTCATTCAATCATATCTACTGAGTGCTTACTGTGTGCACAGCACTCTTCTAAGCGTTTGGAAAGTACAATTCGGCAAAAGATAGAGACAATCCCTTAGCCAGCAATGGGCTCATAGTCTAGAAGGGGGAGACAGACAACAAAACAAAACAAGTAGCCGGGCATCAATAGCATCAAAGTGAGTAGATCAGCCTGAGAGGAAAGGAGAGTCAGAGCTGGGTGGAGTGGGAGAAGAGAACGGATAAGTGGGAGGGAGAGAATTGACAGAGTTGGTCAGGAGTTTTCGCTTGACGCAGAGAGAAATGGGCAGCCATCGGAGGATGCTAAGGCGTGGATGCCGTGCGCCGAGCACCGCGCTCAGCACTGATACAGATACAAGATAAGCAGTTTAGACACTGCCTCTGTCCCACAGGGGGTTCAGAGTCTAAGGCGGAGGAAGAATAGGTATCTTATCCCCATTTTACAGACGAGGAAACCTAGGCACAGAGAGGTTAAGTGACTTGTCTGAGGTCTCCCAGCAGGCAAGTGGAAGAGCAGGGATCACAACCCAATTCTCCCGACTCTCAGTCCAGCCGCTTCTAGGCCAAGCTGCTTCTTATTTGATGGACTGGTTGCCAGGACCCGCTAGGGCTGATCCCTAGCCCTCTGGGCTTAGCTGTTCAGAATCCGGGCGACCCTGGGCTCTCCGACCGGGTCCCGGGGCTGGGGCCAGGCACGCCTGCCGGCGGCCTCCCTCACACCTCTTTCCTTTCAACTTCAGCCCCGGGCGTGAGGTGATATTCTGGGGGCAAGACAGCCAAGAAACCTGAATTAATGAATCTCTATTCATACAAGTCGGTAGAATTTCCCGGAGGGGAAGCTCAAGAAGATGCTCTCCAAATGCTTTCTGGGAGCTGAAGGTACTTTATACGTGTTTTTAATGCTGTTTTTTAATGGTATTTGTTATGTGCTGACTATGAGCCAGAGTCTATACTAAGCACTGGGGTAGATACAAGTCAATCAGGTTGGACACAGTACCTGTCCCATGTAGGTCTCAGAGTCTTAATCCTCATTTTACAGATGAGGGAACTGAGGCCCAGAGAAGTGAAGTGACTTGCCCGAGGTCACACAGCAGACAAGTGGCCGAGTCGGGATTAGGACCCAAGACCTTCTGACTCCCAAACCCGTGCCGTATCCCTGCCTGAGCCTCTACCCCGGCCTCGGCAGCAGGCACGGGGTCCTGCCACGTGTTGGGCTCAGCCCTACTCCCGGGACCCCAGGTCCCCCACCTAGCGAATCCTTCCGCCCAAGTCGACCACTGCAGACTCCCGCTTTCCTCACCTGCCAGAGCCCGTCCCTCCTCCCTGTGGCCTCAGGGATGGCCTCCCTATTGATTCACAGCAGTCACACATCAGACGAGTGGCGGAGTCGGGATTAGAACCCAGGTCCTTCTGACTTCCAGGCCCGTGCTCTATCCAACAGGCCACGCCGCTTCTTCCCAATGGTCTTTCACAAGCTGCCTCTGGAGCCACCGAGGGAGAGGGAGTATGGCAACGACAATCACTCATTCGGGTTGCCAGTTGGATCTGAATCTGGACCATTTTGAAGGCAGAGTCCAGGTTGCCATTCTGCAGTCCATAAGAGACCTCGATCGATGGCTCAGTTACTACGCAGAGTTCACCGGAGTAAACACAACTAGCAGCGTGGTCTAATGGATAGAGCATGTCACTTAAACTTCTCTGTGCCTCAATTACCTCATTGGTAAAACGGGGTTTAAGACCGTTTAAGACATGGACTTTGTCCAACCTGATTATTCTGTATCTACCCCAGTCCTCGGAGCAGTACCTGGCACAGAGTAAGTGCTTAGCAAATACCTTAGAAAAAAAAGGTCAGTCATAGAGCATGGCCCTGGGAGTCAGAAGGTCATGGGTTCTAATCCTGGCTCCACCACTTGTCTGCTGTGTGGTCTTGGGCAAGCTACTTTACTGCTCTGTGCCTCAGTCACCTCATCTGCAAAATGGGGATGAGGGCTTTGAGCCCTGTGTGGGACAGGGACTGAGTCCAACTCGATGTTCTTGTATCCTCCCCAGCGCTTGGAACAGCGTCTGGCACACAGTAAGTGCTTAACAAATAACATTATCATTATTAATAATAACGTACTCGGCGGTTTAGTTATCACAGGTGATGGAAAAATCCTTCCTCCTAGCCGGTTACAAAATTCAGTAATGCAGATCCATTGAAGATAAGAAGTTCCACGAAAGGCCTTCTGTGACCTTTGTGAGAATAAATGACTTTTTAAAAATGAGTGAGGACCTGGTACTCGGGGCTTGGGCTTTCCTGCTCCCCCCAGCCCCGTCACTGGCTTATCTTACCTTGTATCTTTTCTTACATCCCGGAACTGGACAGGCAAAGGGCTTCTCGTCCCCTCCATTCATGCACATGGAGCTGAGGATGGCTTCCGAGCTGATTGCGCTCTCGGTGGTCCAGGACTCGTCGCTGTCCGATTCTTCATAGTCAACTTCCTCCTCGTCGTATTCGCTCCCTAAAAACCAAGGCGGAAATAGTACGTGAGAGTCTGTCCCCGTACCGCAGTTGAGTTTGCCACCAAAACCACTCTCTTGGGGCCTTTAGGCCTCAACCAGGCCTTCTTCAACCGTCCCTAGGCACGGCATTTGTTAAGCGCTAAATGCTGGGCCGAACGCTGGCTTAGAAATAAAATAGCCTGATCGGATACAGCCCCCGTCCCACGCGGAGTAAGGTACGTGTGAGTCCCACCCCTTGGTTTCCCCAACGCCACTGGGGCCCCAGTAACTACTGATTAAAAATGGAATGCTACAATCTGAATTAGCCAGGAGGTAAATTAAAAAACCCTATCACAACCCAGATCTTTTGAACAAACCCCAAATCATTTACTTGGCGATTGGCTTCCACACAAAGCAAGACCCGAAGAGAATGATTTCACAGATCATAAACAGTGTAAAATAATACGATGACAAGAGACCTAATGCATTTACAAGCTCTGGGGAAGTAAACAGGAATTATAGCACAACATTAATAAAAATTATATCACAACAATTACAGCAGTGAAATGCATCCCCAGGTATGGAGAAAAGAGCACCGTGAACTTGGCTTGGTCCTCAGCATCTGAGCTTTGCTACAGGAGGAATTTCACCACCAAATATGGGCACTTTTATTCATTTTAACACTAACGGATACTAATAAAGAGTCCGAAGACAAGTTGAGCACAGAATAAAAGAGCAGAACTTCAGCTATGGCTGGGAGGACAATGAGCCAGACCCAACCCCACTTTATGTACACAATCTCACCCTATCCACATCCCTCTTCCCCTTCCACAGTCCCCATGGGTGGCTATTACCACTTGTTCCTCTTTCTCCTCCTCCACTGATGATCCATCTCTTCTACCTTGAAACTCCCCTACCCTTTTCTGTCATTTCACCGCATGCCAGCTCTTGCACAAGAAAGAAGGGTCGATGAGGAGTTGGAAATTTATTGGCTAAACTGAGTTTTTTCAATTAACTGTGGATTGTACTACTCCTATTATCACTGACATCAATGAATAATAATAATAGTAATAATAATCATCATGGTTTTGCTAAGCACCTACTATGTGCCGACACCGTACTACGCGTTGAGTTGGATACAAGCATAACGGGTTGGACTCAGTCCCTGTTCCACAGGGGGCTCACAGTCTCAATCCCCGTTTGACAGATGAGGGAACTGAGGCCCAGAGAAGTGACTTGCCCAAGGTCACACAGAAGACAAGTGGCGGAGTAGGAATTAGAACCCATGATCTTCTGACTCCCAGGCCTGAGCTCTATCCACTATGCCATGGATACAATCACACAGAAACTTGGATGGGAAATTATCCGGCAAAGACGACTCCCCAGTAGCACTGCTGGATTAGGAAGGGTAGAGTGGGGTAGGAGGTTCAGTGTCCCCTTGAATATTGGGGGTGGGGAACCATAGGGAAGCAGTATGGCTAGTGGTTAGAGCCTGGGCCTGGGAATCAGAAGGTCATGGGTTCTAATTCCCGCTCTGCCACTTGTCTGCTGGATGACCCTGGGCAAGTCACTTCACTTCTCTGTGCCTCATCTGTAAAATGAGGATTAAGACTATGCATCCCATATTGGATTTAGATTGTATCCAATCTGATTAGTTTGTATTTACTCCAGCCTTTAGTATTCCGTACAGTGCCCGGCACATAGTAAGCGCTTCGGTGGCTGTTCTCCCACGGACTTCTGGACAGAAGAGGCTGCTGGTCCTAGTCTGGCCACCTCTTGGGGTAGAGTAAGGAGAAAAGAGCCATTAATGTCAATAGGAGGCAGTGTGGTCTAGTAGAAAGAGCACAGGACTGAGATTGATTGATTCAGGAGACCCGGGCTCTAATCGTGGCTCTGCTGCTTGCTTGCTGAGACTCTGGACAGGTCATTAAAACTTCTCTGTGCTTCAGTTTTGTCATCTGTAAAACAGGGATTAAATAATAATAATGATGGTATTTGTTAAGCGCTTACTATGTGCAGAGCACTGTTCTAAGCGCTGGGGAGGATACAAGGTGATCAGGTTGTCCCACGTGAGGCTCACAGTCTTCATCCCCATTTTACAGAGGAGGGAACTGAGGCACAGAGAAGTGAAGTAACTTGCCCGAGGTCACACAGCAGACAAGCCTGTTCTACTTCTCCCTCAGACTACAAAGTCCCTCGTGGGACAAGGACTGTGTCTGATCTGATTATAGGGTATCTATCTTGTACTGTATCTACCCCAGCAAATAGCACAGTGTTTGGTACCTGGTGTTAACAAAAATCACACTATTAATATCATTATAACTGTTATTATCATTAATAATAATGATAATAATAGTAATAAGAAGAATAACACCACCATCTTGGGGACCCCTACTGGTGGGCCATTACTCTCCATCTTAGGTCCGGAGGCCACGAGTTAATCCGCAGATGGAGGCTGAGCTATTTTCTACCCTGCAGAAAGGAAGCAAAGTAGGATTATGTGCAGATAGGGAAAAAAAGAGTGCATCTCGCCATTAGCCTACTCTGAGTTGTCACATCTAGAAAAAGCCATGACTGGCTGCAGGGTCTTCTGGCGTATGGAAAGATATATAGTCAAAACAATCACTTCTGACCATTTTTGTCATGCTTTTGAATTCTAGGGCTAAGCCCCATTGCAATTAAACTAACTTATTAAAAACATTTGGACCCAAACCGCATCTTTGCTTTCTGCACGGGATACCATCCTGGTGGAGAAAAGTAAACCGTCAGCTGGGTCGTTTACAACTCCTCTCCTCCTGTGACTCGGGACAAACGTTTAGGTCTCCAGGCCAGACCTGCTGCACCGACCTGGGGAAAGGGAAGGAAAGGAGAACTTGGGCCATTTTGGTCCTGCAGTCCTGACAGCATGGCAACCTAGCTGCTCTTCCTCTAGCCATCCAAAGAACTGAGCCTGGTGACTACGGGAGCGGGAGAAACCCCCGGCCTCTGGTGATGTGAAGCCAGAGTCTCTAGACTGTAAATTCGTTGTGGGCGGGGAATGTGTCTGTTTATTCTTATATTATATTCTCCCAAGCGCTTAGTGCAGTCCTCTGCACACGATAAGCACTCAATAAATACAACTGAATGAATGAATCAATAGGAAAGCCTTCCCCGGGGCCGCCAGAAAGAGGGACGGGCCCCGGCGGGCGAGGAAAGCAAGAGTCTCCAGTGGTTGGCTTGGGAGGAAGGATTCGTTAGGTGGGGGACCTGGGGTTCCGGTTGTAGGACTAAGGCCCAACACACGTCGGGACCTTGCGCCTGCTGCCAAGGCCGGGGTAGGAGCTCAGGCGGGGATACGGCACGGGTTTGGGAGTCAGAAGGTTCTGATCCTGCCTCGGCCACTTATCTGCTACGTGACCTCCGGCAAGTCACTTCACTTCTCTGGGCCTCAGTTCCCTCATCTGTAAAAGGGAGATTAATACTGTGAGCCTCCCTGTGGGAGGGGGACTGTGTCCAACCTGATTACCTTTTATCTACTCCAGCGCTTAGTACAACGCCTGGCACACAGTCAGCGCTTAACAAATACCATTACAAACAAACGAACGAACACACACCCTTGGGTGAAGCAGTCACGGAACTCAGCCGCTTTCTACACACAAAGAGGATCCAAGTCACGCTCTTTTAATTGCCTATTCACCATGCCGGAAAATTGTTGTTTCCTCCACCCTAACGACACCAAGCCATCAGGACAAATGGCAGGGAGTCTTGCCCATTTGTTAATGATTTTCGAGGAGCACGCAACAAAGTTATTTTCATAATTCCAAAGGCACAAAAGGAGAAGCATTTAAGATGGCCATTCTATTCTATGTGTATCTGTCTGTTCAGGGCATATAATTCAAGAGTGCAAGCTGAAACATGAGGAGGAAAACGTTTCCCTCTCTAAACTCTTCTTCTCAGAGCTCTTCCTTGCAAGACATATATATTTTTTTGAATGATACTTCATTTACCATGTGCCAGGCACGGTCAGATTGGACATAGACTCACATGGGGCTCACAGTCTAAATAGGAGGAAGTAGGATTTGATCCCCATTTTACCGAAGAGGTAACTGAGGCACAGAGGAGTTATGAGATTGCCCACGGTCACACAGCAGACAAGTGGCAGAGCTGGAATTAGAAGTCAGGTCCTCTGACTCCCAGCCTGAGCTCTTTCCACTAGGCCACACTGCTGTTCCTGACAGGAGTCTCCCACCTCATATTCTACGGCACCTTCTGCTCTCCTCACGCATCTCCCAGAGGACCCTCAGAATGGTTGGAATGGGCGCCACCTGTGTCCTTCCCACCTTACCCCCAAAGAAGCACAAAGTGCCTTAATTGGGCCTGGGGCAGAGATGGGAGAGGAGAAGAAAGGAAAGAGAAAATAAAGGGGTTTTCTGTCTCCTCCGCATCAACAATACAAAGGGAAGGAACCTCAACTGTCCACGTGTGTACAAAATCGCTTTTGCCCCTTATCGGGGCAAAGAAGTGGGCTAACTTCTGGGTGCCCCAAAGCAACCAGTTGCTCTTTCCCCCGGAAACTGACTTTTCTGAGCAGATGCTGACACTGAAGTTATGCTCATAATATTAATAATGATGATGGCATCTGCTAAGCGCTTAAGCACTCTACTAAGCACTGGGGTGGATATAAGCAAATCAAGTTGGACACAGTTCTTCTCCCAAGTGGGGCCCACAGTCTCAATCGGGGCTCACGGCCTCAGTCTCATCTCCAACAGTCTGTCCACCAAGTTCCAAGTGTCACCAGTGGCGAAAAGAAATCAACTGGGCAGAAGAGTAAAACTGCTTCTCTAGAAAAACCAAGTCCACATTTAGCAGATAAGCAGGTCAAGACAGACTGGCGAGAGTCTCGGGAAGGAAGAATCTTCTGACTTGATTTTTGACAGAGGTAGCAGCCAGGATCGGCAGTCACTACAGATTAATCAATCGATCGACGGTACCGATTGACTGATTGATGGCTGAGGCCGAGAAGGAGCGGCCAAAGAGAGAGTAATAATAATGATGGTATTTGTTAGGCGCTTACTATGGGCCAAGCACTGTTCTAAGCGCTAGAGGGGATACAAAGATAGGAGAGGAACGAGGAGAGGACAGTGTCAGCTTGCCCCCTCCTACCTTACCTTGCTGATTTCCTCCTGCAACTCAGCCCACACTCACTTTTCAACACCGACCTACCCGTTGCTTTGAATACTGCAATATAATTCAACAGAGTTGGTAGGTGCGTTACCGGCCCAGAAAGACGATTAGACGGGGAGACAAACATTAAAAGATATTATGGCTGTTTACATAGAAGAGGGACAGGGACCATGTCTGGGTATCCCCTCTACACTGTAACTCGTTGTGGGCAGGGAAAGGGTCTGTACATTGTTATAGTGTACTCTCCCAAGTGCTTAGTACAGGGTTTTGCACACAATAAGTGCTCAGTAAATACAACTGAATGAACTGTTCTCTCTCCCCACTCCCTTCCCCTCGTCTCAGCACTGTGCTCATTTGAATATATTATCTATTACCCTATTTATTTTGTTAATGAGGTGTACATCCCCTTGATTCTATTTATCTTGATGATGTTATCTTGTTTTTGTTTTGTTCTGCTTTGCTTTGCTGTCTGTCTTCCCCATTTAGACTGTGAGCCCGTCGTTGGGCAGGGATTGTCTCTATCTGTTGCCAAATTGGACATTCCAAGAGCTTAGTACAGTGCTCTGCACATAGTAAGCACTCAATAAATACTTTTGAATGAATGAATGAATTATACTGAACTCTCCTGGGCGCTTAGTACTGGGTTCTGCACATAGTAAGCACTCAATAAATACCACTGAATGAATGAATGAGCAAAAGTGCTGTGGGGCTGAGGGTGGAGTGAATATCAAGTGCTTAATGGGTACAGATCCAGGTGCAGAGACGATGCAAAAGGGAATGAGGGAAGTAGGGAAATGGGGGCCTAGTTAGGGAAGGCCTTGTGGAGGAGGTCTGAGGGATATTAGATCCTTTTATAATTAGGTTATAAATGAATAGTCTTCTCTTTAAACCCTCCCTGTTATTCCCCGCCATATGAAACATTATCAATTTGACTGAACCTTGTTTTCTGATAACACATGAGTAGCGGCAGGGGAAAAGTGGTAAAGTTCTTATTAACCAGGGGTTGTTTGACTGGAATGGTGAGAAGCTGGAACACGCCCCCAGATCTACTATTTTTGATTGCAGACTTTTAATTCGTGTTCACTGTTGGGGTTGTTTTTTTTTGCTGATGGCTTTAAGATACACCATCAACACTCTGCCTCTTACTTACCCACTCTCTTCTCCTACCACACACCAGCTTGCACTTTCTATTCCTCTCTCACTATACGGTAGTCTCACCTTTCTTGCCTCTCACACTAGATTGTAAGTTTTTTGAGGGCCCAATGCATCTACTTACTCTACTGAACTCTCCCAAGTGCTCAGTCCAATGTTCGGCACAAGATAAGCAAGCAATAAGCAAGCAAAAATATCAAGCAAAAACTCCTCATTCTTGGCTTCAAAGCTGTCCATCCCCTTGCCCCCTCCTACCTTACCTCCCTTCTCTCCTTCTACAGCCCAGCCTGCATACTCCGCTTCTCTGGTACTAACCTTTCCACTGTGCCTCGTTCTCGCCTGTCTCGCCGTCGATCCCTGGTCCATGTCCTACCTCTGGCCTGGAATGCCCTCCCTCCTCAAATCCACCAAACTAGCACACTTCTCCCCTTCAAAGCCCTACTGAAAGCTCACCTCCTCCAGGAGATCTTCCTAGACTAATCCCCCCTTTTCTTCTGTTCCCTCTCCCTTCCCCGATGCCCCTTCCCCACCTCACAGCACCTGTGTATATATGTACATACTTATTATAATTCTATTTATTTTTATTGCTGTGTATAAATCTATAATTCTATTTATTTATAATGATGCTACTGATGCCTGTTTACTTGTTTTGATGCCTTTTTTCCTCCCTTCTAGACTGTGAGCCTGTTGTGGGCAGGGATTGTCTCTATTTCTTGCTGAATTGTACTTTCCAAGCACTTAGTACAGTCCTCTGCATACAGTAAGTGCTCAATAAATACGATTAAATGAATAAGTGCTTAGTAAAATGCCACTGATGGCCTGTGACATGACTCCTGGTTTAAACCTTTCCTCCTGCCTTCATATCAACCAAACCACAGTTCTCCCTATCTTCATCACCAATTGAGATTCCACCTCTTCCAGGAGGTCTCCCTGGATTAATTTCCCTTCTTCCCAGGTTGTATTCTCCCAATTGTCATATCACCACTTTTGCACACAAAGCCTCTCGGTGTGCATTTGTACAGATCGTTTCACACGGTAGACTGCGTAACCATTTCTTCCTCTTATTCGTAAATTATTTTATGTCTGTCGCTTAAGCTAGACTGTAAGACTCTTGAGGTTGGGGATCACATTCTCTTCTACTGTATTCTCCCAAACACTCCCTTCTTCATATCTGTAATTTATTTTTGTATCTCTCTCCCCCACTAGGATTGAAAGCTCCTTGAGAGCAGCAATCAGGTCTAACCTGTTGTATGTACTCTCCCACATGCTTAATACAGTACTCTGCATTTAGTAAACATTCAATAAATACCCATGATTGTTTGACTGACTGATACAAAGTCCACTGTGCTCTTCCAAGCGATTAAGTACAGTATTCTGCACACAATAAGGTACGCAGTAAATACTAGTGATTCCTATTAAATGATTGTTTTGCCCTTTGCAGATTCCGGTCAAAGCCATCTATTTCCCCTGGAAAATTCTTCTGAAAAAATACACTTGCTCAGGTAGATGTGGCTTGTGAGACAGATGTAGAGGTTTTTTTCCAGGTTCTTACAAAGAATTCAACCGCTACGCTCTCCAGGGTTTGCTGCTGGCCTGGCCATTTTCTCCCTCATTATGAAATGTAATGTGTTAGGTCCTGGGAGGGTG
Organism: Ornithorhynchus anatinus; assembly: GCF_004115215.2. Taxonomy (NCBI): domain Eukaryota; kingdom Metazoa; phylum Chordata; class Mammalia; order Monotremata; family Ornithorhynchidae; genus Ornithorhynchus; species Ornithorhynchus anatinus. Next base: position 54,567,908 of record NC_041735.1, on the reverse strand, counting down.
CACTGCAGATGAAAGAATATTTGCACGGGAAGAGGAATACAAAAATAGAAATTCAGACCCTGAGAAAAATGCTATAATGATCTAGGTGAGAAATAATTAGAGTCTGTGAGCAAAACCATCTCATGCTATACCAAAATAATTGTTTCTCTCCAGGCTTAACATATAAAGTTCACAGTAACAGTAAATAAATTGCTTTACTGTAGAATAATGTTGTGAGTGTCATGGAAAGTTCACGCAGTCCTAATGATTTCTCAGGCTAGCGCAGTTCCACACTTTGTCTCCTGTGGAACTTACAGTTTGGGTCCATAAACAAGAGCTTTATGAGCGCACTTCTCATTTTAAGAAGCCAATTTGGCCATATAATGCGACAGCTTCTTCAAAATGGCAAATGGCAGTGTAGTTCTTACATATTGCGTCTATCAATCTGATTTCATAAGACACAAAACCAGATTTAAATCGGTGGAAATTTTACATATCCAATAGGCCCAGGCTTGCAGTGATTTAAAGAAACTGCAGAGACCACAGTTCACTCTGCTTCACAATGCAGAGTTCGTTTTCAGTATCTTTTCAAAATTAAAAACAAAAGCTTGTGTTTTTTTGTATTATCAGAAGCCCGTTGGATGGTTTAGGGGTTGTCCTGCTTGGAGCTAGGGAATAAATCCCCAAGCCTTCAAGATGAAAAACAAAGTCACAGTCCCACTGCTTTCTGATGTACTCTTGTTGTGGATAGGGAATGTATTTACCAACTCTGTTACACTGTACTCTCCCAAGCATTTAGTACAGTGCCCTGCACACTGGGAAGCAGTGTGGCTCAGTGGAAAGAGCCCGGGCTTGGGAGTTAGAGGTCATGGGTTCAAATCCCGGCTCTCCCACTTGTCAGCTGTGTGACCCTGGGCGTCACTTAACTTCTCTGTGTCTCAGTTCCCTCATCTGTAAAATGGGGATGAAGACTGAGAGCCTCACGTGGGACAACCTGATTACCCTGTATCTACCCCAGTGCTTAGAACAGTGCTCTGCACATAGTAAGCGCTTAACAAATACCAACATTATTATTATTATTATTATTATTAAAGGCTCAATAAATACAATTGATTGATCACTCTGGACTCCAGTAACCCAAATGATTTTCTCCTTTACACATTATTTCCCCATTCACTTTGACTTGAACAGAGACACCCCGGTAACATCACCTAATAATAATAGTAATGATAATGATGGCATTTGTTAAGCGCTACTATGTGTCAAGCACCGTTCTAAGCATTGGGGTAGATACAAGCTAATCAGTTAGACACAGGCCCCGTCCCACATGGGGCTCACAGTCTTAATCCCCATTTTACAGATGAGGGAACTGAGGCCCAGAGAAGTGAAGTGACTTCCAGCTCATGAGGCAGAGCTGGAATTAGAACCCAGGTCTTTCTGACTCCCAGGCCTGGGCTCTATCCACTAAGCCATGCTGCTTCCCCTAAGGCATCAATGAAAGTTGCTACTGATCCCCCAGCATGGTTGGATTCTTCTGTTTGTAAATGATGTAAATCCAGAGAATCTGGGTTTTTTCCCAGAATTCCCCACCAGAGACCCCGACCCAAACTTGCCAGCATCTGATATTATTACTATAATTATATTTGTTAAATGCTTACTATGTGCAAGACACTCTAAGCGCTGGAGTGGGTCCAATCAAGTCGGGTTGGATACAGTCCCTGTCCCACATGGGGCTCACACTCAAATCCCCATTTTATAGGTGAGGTAACTGAGGCACAGAGAAGTAAAGTGACTTGCCCAAGGTCACAGAGCAGACAAGTGGCAGAGACAGGATTAGAACTCAGGACCTTATGACTCCAGGCCCGCACTCTGTCCATTATGCCACGCTGCTTCTCAAGTTGTAGTTGAAACATTAGCTCAGCTCCTGCAGATCTAACTTCAACTAAAAGAGCAGCAGACACTCTGATTAGACTATAAGCTCGTCAAAGGGCAGGGACTGTCTCTATCTGTTACCGATTTGTACATTCCAAGCGCTTAGTACAGTGCTCTGCACATAGTAAGTGCTCAACAAATACTATTGAATGAATGAATTGAATGAATGGATGATTCCCTCAGTGGCATAGTGGACAGAGCACAGGCCTGGAAGTCAGAAGGACCTGGGTTCGAATCCCACCTCCACCACTTGTCTGCTGTGTGTACTTGGGCAGGTCACTTCACTTTTCTGTGCTTCAATTACCTCATCTGTAAAATGGGGATTAAAACTGTGAGCCCCTTGTGGGACAGGGACCGTATCCAACCTGATTTGCTTGCATCTCCCCCAGCGCTTAGTACAGTGTCTGGAACATAGTAAGCGGTAAACAAGTAGCACAATTATTATTAAAATGGACTGTGGAGGGAGTAGGAGAGGCTGGTTGCACACTTCTCCTGGACTCTGGGAAAGCTATGAGTGGGGTCACTTTGAGCTGCTAACTCACGGTATCACTTCCGCGAACTGCCCAACCCACTTCCCTTTTCCCATGTTTCTGGTGGGGCTCTGCCTCTGAGCGGGGCTGCTATTTTGGTAACTTCCATTTCAGTAGCTTCCTTGTTGGTGCCCCAATTTCAATCTGTACAAACCTTCTGGGTGCGTTCCCTGCTCTAGGACCAGCAGACAGACCACACAAGAAAGACATCCTACCATTACCCAGGCAGATGTCGAAAGGAAGGCTGGTGAGGAAACAGTGGACAAAGGAAACCTCACCCTCCTCTTGCCTCTCTTCGTGTTGGTGAAGTAAATGCATACTAGAACAAGGGAAAAATAGTTTCCGCCTGGAACACGGAACTGCAAAGTTTCAGAAAGACATTAGAGCAGAAGGTTTAAAGCTGAATGATTACAGAGGGGGCAGAAAAGGATTTTGTTTTACTAGGCCATTCAAACCAATAGCAGCATGGCCTAATGGACAGAGCACGGGGCTGGGCGTCACAGATCCTGGGTCCCAGCTCTGCCGCTTGTCTGCTGGATGATCTTGGGCAAGTCACTTCACTTCTCTGTATCTCCATTACTTCATCTGTAAATTGGGAATTAAAACTGTGAGCCCCATGTAGGACAGGGACTGTGTCCCATCTGACCCCAACACTTAATACAGTGCCGGGCACAAAGTAACTGATTAACAAATACCATTTTTTTTTAAAAGTGAGCCATTCTGTAGCTCAAGACTAGAAAAATTAAAAATTTAGATCTTGACTGTATTCGTCCAAAAAAAATCCAAAAATTACAAAAAATATTCATGGCATCTAGAGACCTACTGGTACAGTGGATCTGGAATTTTACATACTGCTGTTTTGTTCTTGAGTAAATGCTTATGTAAAAAGCAAGCAAACTTTGGCTATGATTCAACTACTACCATTAATAATAATGGTATTTGTTAAGCACTTACTATGTGCCGCACACTGTTCTAAGTGCTGGGGTGGATACAAGGTAATCAGGTTGGACAAGGTCCCTGTCCCTCACGGGGCCCACACTCTTAATCCCCATTTTACAGATGAGGTAACTGAGAAATAGAGAATTTAAGTGATTTACCCTAAGTCACAGAGGAGATATGTGGAGGAGCTGGGATTAGAACCAAGGTCCTTCTGAATCCCAGTCCCATGCTCTAGCACTAATAAAATGATAATGTTGGTATTTGCTAAGCGCTTACTATGTGCAGAGCACTGCTAAGCGCTGGCGGAGATACAGGTTAATCAGGCTGTCCCACGTGAGGCTCACAGTCTCAATCCCCATTTTACAGATGAGGTAACTGAGGCACAGAGAAGTGAAGTGACTTGCCCACAGTCACCCAGCTGACAAGTGGCAGAGCCGGGATTCGAACCCATGACTTCAGACTCCTAAGCCCGGACTCTTTCCACTGAGCAACACTGCTTCTCTTCCCATAATAAAATAGCTAAATATTGGCTGTGGGACCTCTCAGTTTTTTTAATTTGGTGTACTTATTCACAGTTGGTACAAGAAAATATTCAGCACACCCTCAGATCTACTGGCTCCAATCATCAATCAATCCCAGAACCGTACTTACCTACGGTCAGTCAAGTCTACTGAATTGGTACTCTATTCAAGCTGGACTGAATCTAGGCATTTCACTTATCAAATCGGGGCTAAATAAGTGTTCTTTTCGGTGAACTGAAAATCAGACCTGTACACTGCAGAGATTACATTATATTTGTTAATGCTTTTTTGCTTATTACTTAATAATGTTGGTATTTGTTAAGCGCTTACTATGTGCCGAGCACTGTTCTAAGCGCTGGGGTAGACACAGGGGAATCAGGATGTCCCACGTGGGGCTCACAGTCTTAATCCCCATTTTACAGATGAGGCAACTGAGGCACAGAGAAGTTAAGTGACTTGCCCACAGTCACACAGCTGACAAGTGGCAGAGCTGGGATTCGAACTCATGACCTCTGACTCCAAAGCCCAGGCTCTTTCCACTGAGGCACACTGCTTCTACAATATTACTTATTATATTACTATTATACTATTACTATTATATTATTATTATTACTTATTATATTACTTATTACGTCCAATATTACTTATTGGACACCTCCCATTTGTCACCACCCAAATCAGGTAACGCTTTCTGTTGTGTGCATTATGGACTATGGGGAACACACTCTACCCCAGTTGGCCACAAATCCTTGGTTGACAGTTATGATAACTGGTCTCACACATCAGCCACATTTTGTCCAGAGGAGGTCCTAAAAAGCCTCTCAGTTTGTCCTGCAGCTTAAATCCTGTCAGTTCCACCTTCACAACATCGCTAAAATTCTCCCTTTCCCTTCCATCCAAACTGCTACCAAGTTAATCCAAGCATTTATCCTCTCTTGCCTTGATTACTGTATCAGCCTCCTTGCTGACCTCCCAGCCTCCCTTCTCTCCCCACTCCAGCCCATATTTCACTCTGCTGCCCGGATCATTTTTCTACAAAATCTTTCAGGACATGTACCCCCACTCCTCAGGAAACTCCAGTGGTTGCCCATCCAACTCGGCATCAAACAAAAACTCCTTACCTTTGCCTTTAAAGAACTCAATCACCTTGCTCCCTCCTACCTCAGCTCGCTACTCTCTTCTTACTACTTAATCTGCACACTTTCCTCCTCTAATGCTAACCTCCTCACTGTTTCTTGATCTCGTCTATCTCGCCGCCAACCCCTCGCCCACATTCTCCTTCTGGCCTGGTCCACCCTCCTTCCTCAAATCCGACAGACAATTAGTCTCCCCAGCCTTCAAAGCCGTACCGAAGGCACATCTCCTATAAGACGCCTTCCCTGACTAAACCCTCCTTTCCTCTTTTCCCACTCCCTTCTGCATTGTCCTGACTTGCTCCTTTTATCCATCCCTCCTCCCAGCCCCACAGCAGCTTTGTACAGATCTGTAACTTATTTATTTATATTAATGTCCGTCGCCTGCTCTAGACTGTAAGCTCGTTGTGGGCCGGGAAGGAGTCTGTTTATTGTACTTTCCCAAGCGCTTAGAATAGTGCTCTGAACACAATATGTGCTCAATAAATATGAGTGAACTGAATGAATGAATAAATGGCATATGATTTAACTCCAATATGAGGCTGCTGAACAGACATATCGGGGACAGTCACAGCAGAAAGAACATCTGCGGATTTCCAAGAATCAAAGAGCTATCAGTGCAGCAGCATCAAAAATCGATCCAGTGTTGACCGTATAACAGTGGAAAATTCGGTGCTTAAGATGTCATTTGCAAACTATCCGGTTCAGAAGTGGGACACTTAAAACCCCAGAGACAACTGTCACGACCCCATGGCTTGCGTGTTTTAGGGGCCGTTCCTTGATTTTGTGTTGTGCGTAGAGAATGTGGTTGAATGAGCAGTGTTCCTTCAGTTTCAGCTAATTGTAAAACAGCAAGTAATTACAAAAACATGCATATAAAGGGCCGATGCTGGAAAAATAAGTCAGCTGCTCCAATGGCATGTTTTTCGTAGAGTAGGGCTCCTTTTCTGAAAATGTAGTCAAATGTTGTAGAGGTGCTAAGGCAAATTGTTACAATGTCACGGCACAACGTGCCGTTGAGATTTTATAGTCACAGAGCGCCTATAGTCTCGGGAAGTTATTCTGCATTCTTATATAAACTTTTTTTTCTTCAGAACCCTGTTTCTTTCTTTCTTTTCAACAGAAAAGGCCTTTCAATAGCCTACGACCTTCTGTTTATGCCGAGGAAAGGACAAACATGATAAAGCAGGTAACATAATCTCGGCTTTAAACATATTCTTAAATGGGATTTAGACAACTTTATACAAACAAAAATATGCAATAAACCACTTTCAAAAATAAAATAAAATAAAATCGCTTGGGCTTCCTGCAATTAAGCTGCAGCGTTTTTACAGTGAGATTTTTTTTATAACCAAAATAAATAAATAAAACTAAACAGAACCTTCCCGCCAAAGGCATATCCTGCAAATTAACTTCCCAGTAATAAACCCTGTACCAGCTGGGATCCTTTCTCTTTGAGCAGGGGCAGGAGCGACCAAAGCAGGTATGTGGCTGAGGGAAAACAAAGGAGGGCATTTTCCACCTTCGGTCAGGGGATGTTAATTGAACTCTGGCAAATGTTTAAAGATTTCTCTCCCAACGATCAAGAAAGAATGGAAAACACTTGAGTCGGGGAAAAAGGACCATCTGTTAGGGACTTCTACTCTGCAATTATAATGAAGAACATTCATAATTAATACGGTTTTGGTTCCTCGATGCTGAGTCCTGAACTCTTAGGTTAAAAATATAAATTTTAAGTCCCGGTCCCAGATCTGGGAAGGCTTCCGATGCCCGATGTAGAAAGGCGGCTGGTTCTTGTTTTTTTCATTTTTTTCTTTTGAAGAACAATATCAGGAAACAGTCACGTAACCGATAAGGGATGACAACAAAAACGACTTACGTAAATGAGTGTCAGTTTACGAAACTACAGAGCGGGAGTCAAGAACTGTTTTATATTTCTGGGGTTAAGTTCATTTGGCAGCTGTGAGAAAAAAGCACAGAGCCACTTTTTGACCAAAAGAAAACCCTGGAATTTGTCCACGTCACTTCTCCCAAAATACTGGAGATAGGTTCTTGAGGAGTCCTGCATTAAGAAAACTTGTGTTATAGTACGCACCTCTGGATGCATACAACACTCATGCAGACAACCATTTCTTCAGACCTCACATTCTATTCCAATGGACACACGTTGCCAGAAGAATATTCCATAGTCCCCCTAGCCCACCCTAGCTAAAAAGCATAGTGAAAACATGCACTATGGAAGAACTGAATGCATAATGTTTCCCAATGTTGATCAACTTGACATCTTCGTGGTTACTGGGAGGGAGTCGTACAATTTAGGTATCTAAATTTCAAAAAAACCTTTTCATTTCCACGGGTGCCCTTTTAAGTTCATTAAAAAAAATCTGGAAAGTCATTTTTCCTCAATCAACCCCTCCCCCCGCAAAACACTTGTTCAAATCCTTCACCTTACCTGATTGCAAAAGCAAAATCTCTTGCAATTCTTGTCTGGGTTACCAGAAAAGTAGTAATAAATTCATTGCATTAATTATGTAATAAAAAAAATCCTACATAAAACATGCAATTTGCCCCAAAACATTTAAGCAAGCAAGTTAAGATCATAGTGGGGGTCTCTTTAAATCTTCCCTTTACACCCAAGGTGGACTGAATTGAAAAATTATCATAATGTTAGTGTCGGAATGTTTTAGATAGGTAAAAAAACACTTGCCCGAAGTTGAATCCAGAATGGTAACTTTAGAAAGGTCAACTAATCATATTGATATTGACAAATATCAATCAATGATATTTATTGAGCACTTACAATGGGCAGAGCTCTGTACACTTGGGAAAGGATAATACAACAGAGTTGGCAGAACTCTGCCCACAGTGAGCTTACAGATAAGTGTTCTGGATTTGAAGAGATCAGCCTACTCTTGAAATACAAAGGCAAACTCCAAACACTGGAGTTATTCTTACATCAATGAATGCATGATAGAGTCTTTCCGTGGTGGAAATCAGAACAGAAGCCATCGCTACTTTAGACACTCAATGGCTGAATCCTCTCTGGGATTCAGAGTGGGGAGAGAAGCTTGAACGGATTTCTTTTCAATTGGTATTTGACTCTGCAGGCACCTTTTGGTTCCCTCAGGAACTAAAACCAGAAGCGCTGACCCTGCTGAGATGTTATTTCGGGCCCCATAAGAGCAGGAAGTATCATAAACCTTACAAGAACGTCTGTTCCCCAGGGATGTCGGGGCCAAACTAGCAGATTGACTGGGTTGAGGTTGTTCAGACGGGCACCTGAATCTTAAGGTTTTTTTTTTTTTTTAAATGAATGCTACAAGAATCTCTCAATCCCTAGATTCTCAATTCCTCTTAGGAGCACAGATGATCAATTCCTCTTAGGAGCACAGAGGACCACTATAAGAACAGCAAATAGTCACTGGAAGAATCACAGCATTGTTTGATAGTAATAATTCTGGCAGGACTACAGGCGATCGGTGGGGAAGCCGATGACCTGAGGGACGATAGAGAGGAGGGGGTCCGATTTGGGCCAAGGGGATTAGGTTTCCCTGAAACTCAGTTTGGGAAGGTAGCTCAGGCTTTGTATCCAGGAGCCCCCGAAACTCCAACTCCTGGAAAAACCCACATCACAGTTTTAAACAGGGGTGAGCAGAACACGGTCAATGGCCCGGCAGGCTTCAGGATTTTGGCCGCTCTGCGACGGAAAAAATTAATCCCCCTCTCTCGTTCCATAAGACATTATTCACAGCGCTGTGTGTGTTACACCAAGCAGGCTGAGTGAATGACATCATAGGGAACTCCACCCAGATGCAGAGCACCTCCTTGGTTTTTGTTGGGTGGGGGTCCCCGACACCTCCCCCAGCTTGCTCCATTGAGTTCCCCTCCAAGTCCTTGCTAATAAAGCTGTCACTTTCAACTCGGGTAGCGGGAGGCTCAGGAGTTTTCAAATTTTCAACCATCGCCACCCCCTGTCACCCCCTCTATAGACTGTAAGCTCATTAGGAATAATAATAATAATAATGGTATTTGTTAAGTGCTTACTATGTGCCAAGCACTGTTCTAACCACTGGGGTAGATACAAGGTCATCAGGTTGTCCCATGTGGAGCTCACAGTCCTCATCCCCATTTTACAGATGAGGTAACTGAGGCACAGAGAAGTTAAGTGACTTGCCTAAGGTCACACAGCAGACAAGTGGTGGGGCCGGAATTAGAACCCATGCCCTCTGACTCCCAAGCCCGTGCTCTTTCCACGGAGCCATGCTGCTCGTGCTTAATATGTGCGCATATATATTATATAGGCACTGTACTAAGCACTGGAGTGGATCCAAGGAAGTCAGGTGGGACACAATCCCTGTCCAAGGTGGGGCTCACAGTCTCAATCCCCATTTTAAAGATGAGGTAACTGAGGCACAGCAAAGAGAAGTGAAGTGACTTGCCCAAGGTCGCACAGCAGATAAGTGGTGGAGCCGGGATCAGAACTCATGACCTTCCGACTCTCAGGCCCGTGCTCTATCTGCTAAGCCATGCTGCTTCTCATGGGAATGTGTCTGTTATACTGGTATATTTTGTACTCTCCCAAGCACTTAGTATAGTGCTTTGCACACAGTAAGCACTCAGTAAATTTGACTGACTAGCTCCCAAGGCAGCTGCCTCACTTGCTTAACGTCTGAACACCAGATTCAGCCTGGGCTCTGAGGGCACGCCCTGCGCACTCCTCTCTCATTCACTCTGCTCTTTCATTCACCCCACACATCCAATCCGTCACCAAAACCTGTCGGGCTCACCTTCACAACATCGCGAAGATCCGCCCTTTCCTCTCCATCCAAACCGCTACCTTGCTGGTACAAACTCTCATAATATCCCGGCTGGATTATTGCATCAGCCTCCTCTCTGATCTTCCATCCTCCTGTCTCTCCCCGCTTCAGTCTATACTTCACTCCGCTGCCCGGATTATTTTTCTACAGAAATGCTCTGGGCATGTCACTTCCCTCCTCAAAAATCTCCACTGGTTGCCTATCAACCTTCGCATGAAGCTAAAACTCCTCACTCTTGGCTTCAAAGTTCTCCATCACCTTGCCCCCTCCTACCTCACCTCCCTTCTCTCCTTCTACAGCCCACCCCGTACACGCCGCTTTTCTGCTGCCGCTCACCTCCTCACTGTGCCTTGTTCTCTTTTATCCCGCTGTCGACCCCCGGCCCACATCCTACCGCTGACCTGGAATGGCCTCCCTCCTCACATCTGCCAAACTAACTCTCTTCCCCTCTTCAAAGCCCTACTGAGAGCTCATCGCCTCCAGGAGGCCTTCCCAGACTGAGCCCTCCCTTTCCCTCTGCCCCTCCTCCTCTCCCCAGTCCCCCTACTCCCTCCCTCTGCTCACCCCTTCCCCTCCCCACAGCACTTGTGTATATTTATTGTATATATTTGTCTATTTTATTAATGATGTATATATATCTATGATTCTATTTATCTATTTTGATGGTATTGATGCCTGACTACTTGTTTTGTTTTGCTGTCTGTCTCCCCCTCTTAGACTGTGAGCCCATCGTTGGGCAGGGATTGCCTCTATCTGTTGCTGAATTGTACATTCCAATTTGTACGGTGCTCTGCACACAGTAAGCGCTCAATAAATATGACTGAATGAATGAACTCCTCCCCAACTCCCCCTCAGCAGCTGCAAATACCACAGCAATGCCGTGCCCCTCTGGGACTGAGCACAGCAGCGAGTTGAGCTCTGAGGATCTGCGGCTGACACCAAATTGTAGGATCGGTGCATTGTTCTGGGTGCTCGGGAAGGTCAGAATGAAGAAGTGGAAGGTCAGGGAGCTTACGATCTAACAGGAGTCACGTCAATGGCCGCATCTCCGTGGTCGAAACCCTATCCCCTACCTCCACTTCACTTTTATCCCATGGGCCCAAATAACTGTCATCCATGACTGAAAAAGACAAAAAATAATCCAAGGATTCCAGGGTAAAGAAGACGTTTCAAAACTCATTTTGGGAAAAGCATTTTCCATCATATTTCCGTGATCACCCACAATGCAAACAAGTTTTCAACTAGCCTCTTTCCTTGAACACCCACTGGGGTCAGTGTACTATACTAAGCACTTGGGAAAGTACAAAATAAACAAGAAACCCACTTCCTGCCAACGTGGAGTTTATACTCTAACAGGAGGGAAAAATAAAATCTATACTTTGGAGGGGAGGGACAAACAATTCAGGAGTGTGAAAAACACCTAATTCATATAGAATTTTTAGAGAAGCAGCATGGCTTAGTGGACAGAACATGGGACTGAGAGACAGAAGGTCCTGGGTTCTAATCCCAACTCTGCCACATATTTGTTGTATGACATTGGGCAAGTAACTTAACTTCTCTGCGCCTCAGTTACTTCACCTGTAAAATGGGGATTAAGAGTGTGAGCCCCATGTAGGACATTCATTCAATTGTATTTACTTGAATGCTTACTATGTGCAAAGAATGGTACAAGCACTTGGGAGAGTACAGTATAAAAACAAACTGACACATTTCTCTCCACAACGAGCTCACAGTCTAGAGGGGGAGACAGACATTAATACACATAAATATATCCATGAATTACAGATATATACAGATATATACGTATGTGCTGTGGGGATGGGAGGGAGGATGAATGAAGGGAGCAAGTCAGGGCAACACAGAAGGGAATGGGAGGAGAGGAGGGCTTAGTCATGAAAGTCTTCTTGGAGGAGATGTGCCTTCTATAAACACTGTGAAGTGGGTGAGAGCAATTATCTGATATGAGGAGGGAGGGCATTCCAGACCAGAGGTAGGATGTGGGAGAGAGGTAGGAGGCAAGATAGATGAGATCGAGGTACAGTGAGAAGGTTACTACTAGAGGAACAAAGTGTGCGGGCTGCGTTGTAGTAGTGAGGTGAGGTAGGAGGGGGCAAGGTGATTGAGTGCTTTAAAACCAACAGTGAGGAGGTGGATGTGGAGGTGGATGGGCGAGCACTGGAGTTTCTTGAGGCTTGGGGAAACATGGTCTGAACATTTTTGAAGGAAAACGATCCGGGCAGCAGAATGGAGTATGGACCGGAGTGGGGAGGGACAGTGTGTCCAACCTGATTAACTTGTATTTACCCTAGTGCTTAGAACAGTGCTTGGCACATAATAAACACATTCGAGTACCATTATTATTATTTAACAAGTCTGAGCATTTCAATATTATTTTAACAGCGTTTAACATCATCCACATCGTTGTAGCCAATGGACACTAAACTCTAGGAACTAGGAGAGCAAAAGTTCCTCAGCCACTGCCTATCCACTTCGATCAGCCAACTAATGCTTCCTAGTTTGAACAACCATTAGTAGGTGACTGTGATATTCAGCTCATTAGCTTGAATGGTTCCAGTTACATTATTAAGCACCCAGTCAAAAGCATCAATAGGCAGCAGCAGATTCTTCAAATATAAAGAGCAATGCTCTCTAAACTATACGTATTCTCTGTTCCAGACCACAAAACACTGTATGAGGGATTGCTCACAACCCTCTTGTTGGAAAGATGCTGTCAAGGTAGGTGGGTTTAAAAAAAAAAGACATTTAGTAAAGGTCTTTAGTGTTGGGGGAGAGACAGGTTTTTAATGTTCATTCATTCATTCAATAGTATTTATTGAGCGCTTACTATGTGCAGAGCACTGTACTAAGCGCTTGGGATGAACAAGTCGGCAACAGATAGAGACAGTCCCTGCCGTTTGACGGGCTTACAGTCTAATCGGGGGAGACGGACAGACAAGAACAATGGCACTAAACAACGTCAAGGGGAAGAACATCTCGTAAAAACAATGGCAACTAAATAGAATCAAGGCGATGTACAATTCATTAACAAAATAAATAGGGTAACGAAAATATATACAGTTGAGCGGACGAGTACAGTGCTGTGGGGATGGGAAGGGAGAGGTGGAGGAGCAGAGGGAAAAGGGGAAAATGAGGCTTTAGCTGCGGAGAGGTAAAGGGGGGATGGCAGAGGGAGTAGAGGGGGAAGAGGAGCTCAGTCTGGGAACGCCTCTTGGAGGAGGTGATTTTTAAGTAAGGTTTTGAAGAGGGAAAGAGAATCAGTTTGGCGGAGGTGAGGAGGGAGGGCGTTCCAGGACCGCGGGAGGACGTGACCCAGGGGTCGACGGCGGGATAGGCGAGACCGAGGGACGGCGAGGAGGTGGGCGGCAGAGGAGCGGAGCGTGCGGGGTGGGCGGTAGAAAGAGAGAAGGGAGGAGAGGTAGGAAGGGGCAAGGTGATGGAGAGCCTTGAAGCCTAGAGTGAGGAGTTTTTGTTTGGAGCGGAGGTCGATAGGCAACCACTGGAGTTGTTTAAGAAGGGGAGTGACATGCCCAGATCATTTCTGCAGGAAGATGAGCCGGGCAGCGGAGTGAAGAATAGATAATGTTATTTGTTAAGCGCTTAGTGTGTGCCAGGTACTGTACTAAGCACTGGGGTAGATGCAAGCTAATCAGGTTGGACACAGTCCATGTCCCTCATTGGGTTCCCAGTATTAATCCCCATTTTAAAGAAGAGGTAACTGAGGCGCAGAGAAACTAAGTGACTTGCGGTTAACAGATAGGACACAGTCCAATGCTCACAATCTACCTCATTCCCATTTTACAGATAAGGGAAGTGAGGCCCAGAAAGGTTAAGTGATTTGCCCAAGACCGGACAGCAGACTAGTGGCGGCGTCGGGCCTAGGACCCAAATCTCCTACCTGTCTCTTTTCCAATTGATGGCATTTACTGAGTACTTACTATGTACAGAACACTGTACTATTGCTCCACTAAGTCACACATTATTAATCTCAATGAATACATCATGAAGAGTAAGTGACATGGTTAAATTTGGCAAAGCAGGAAATTAGGCCCAAGCATAAGAACACTGACAGATGCTACGTTCGGTACGATCACAGACCACGTGCTGGTATAAAACATGGAAGAGCAACGGTGACGTTGGAGAAGTAATGACGAAAACTCTCAGGCTTTTTTTTTTTTCTTTGGCCTCTGCACTACCTCGGGAGATTTCACTGCTCCTGCAGAAGGAGGAACCTGAATGTTTGTCCAAATAGGCCGGTTGTATACATGGGGACTTCAAAACTTGTAAGGCACTTAAGAGACTAAAGGCAATATTTTCTGCTGCTACTTCGTAGCTTAAAATCCTAACTAGTGATGACTTTATGGGCTTCTATGGTCTAGACAAGAAGGTTACTCTTTGGTAAAATTGCTCTCTAGGGAGATTACTGTGAAAATTCCCATGCAACTAATGGCCATTCATCCGACCCATGCTACTGAGAAAGTGCTAGACTGAGGCTGCTGCTGCTGCTGCTGCTGTTGGGAAGTCAGCAGGCTCCTCGTTTTGGCACCAACTGTGCCTTTCTCTTTCTTGCCAAAACAAGGACACTAAAGAGGAACAGCAGAGCAAGAGACAACATTCCTGAGCTAAAGAAGAAGAGGAAGAAAAATGAAACCTACACACCCATCGACCATCGATTTATTCACAGACCGGACCTGGTCTTCTCTGAGAAGAAACAATAGCAGAAATGTCGATTTGTTTCCTAGGCAAATTTTGTGTTTCCACAATATAAAAACATGAGAAGGTGCTCTTTAATGATGCCATGTGCCCGAATTGTATTTGGAACTGAAATGTTTGTTAAGGGCAGGGAACGTGTCCATCGACTCTGTTGTGTTGTACTCTCTCGAGCGCTTAGTACAGTGCTTGGGAGAGTACACTGATTGACAAAATAGAGAAGCAGCATGGCCTAATGGGAAGAGCATAATCCCTGGAGTCAGGAGACCCTGGTTCAAGTCCCAGCTCTGACACTGGGCTGCTGTGTGAACTTGGAAAGTCACCTAACATCTCTGTGTCCCATTTTCCTGACCTGGCAGATGGAAAAAGATACCTGCTGTTCCAACCTCTGAGATTTGGAGCTCAATGTAAGAGACAGACTGTGCCTGATCTGACTGTGCAGCATGGCCCAGTGCAAACAGCACAGGCCTGGGAGTCAGAGGACCTGGGTTCTAATCCCAGCTCTGCCATTTGTCTGCAGGGTGATCTTGGGGAAGTCAACTTCTCAATGCCTCAGTTTCCGTATCTGTAAAAATGGGGGATTAAATCCTACTACTTTCTACCTAGACTGTGAGACCCATGTGGGACAAGGACTGTGTCCCAACTGATAATCTTATATCTACCCCAGGGCTTAGAACAGTGTTTGGCACAGAGTTAGCTATTAACAAATATTACTATTATAATGAATGATCTTGTACAGTTCCCAGTGGAGAGCATAGTGATGAACAAATAACATAATAAAACAAAAATTCTAAGAATTTCAAAGGGAGATGCTTCACCCAGAATAACTGCCATGATTTTCATGGCTGATTTTACAGGCCAAGAGTGATGGTCTTGTCTTGTCTTATGCCGCCGAGTCATCTCCGTCCGTCACTGGGCAGGGATTGTCTCTATTTGTTGCCGAAATATATATTTTAGGCGCTTAGTACAGTGCTCTACACATAGTAAGCGCGCCATAAATACTACTGAATGAATGAATCTCCGACCCATAGCGACGCCATGGACACATCACTCCCAGAACACCCCACTTCCACCTGCAATCGTTCTGGTGGCTACTAAATTACAAAACTAAATTGAAGCTATCCTCCTCCTTAATGCCTGGAACTTTTTACTGATTCTGTCCTAAAAGAATCAGCTCCTTGAAGGCAGGGAACATTCTACCAACTCTATTATAGGAGAAGCAGCGTATCTTAGTGGATAGAGCATGGATCTGGAAGTCTGAAGAACATGCGTTCTAATCCCGGCTCTGTGACATGTCTACTGTGTGACCTTGGGCAAGTCACTTAACTTCTCTGTGCCTGAGTTCTCTCATCTGTAAAATGGAGGTTAAGAGTGTGAACCCCATGTGGGACAGGGACTGTGTCCAACCTGATTAATCTGTACCTACCCAGTGCTTGGCACATAATAAGTGCTTAACCAGTCCATAATTAATTCATTATATTGTACTTTCCCAGTGCTCTGCAAGCAGTAAGCACTCAATAAATATGACTGAATATTTCTGTTGGAAATTTATGTACACTTACTGAGAAGTCTATTTTGTGACAGTTTTGCTTAGCTTCTAGTAAAAATCATCATATGCCAGCTTTTTCTTTTCAAATGAAAATAGAGCCCCCTGCAAAATAAAAGGATGAACACAAGATGGCAAGTTGGCCAGGAGCTGGGTGGGAGGTAACCACTCCATCTCTCTCGGTCTGAAAAATCAGACATGAAAATAATTCAGTTACTCTGGGTGAAACATCTTCCCTTTGACATTCTTGGAAATTTTTTTTTATGTTATTCGTCCACCACTGTGCTAACAACTGGGGACTATACAAGATAATTGGATTGATAAGAATAATAATTATAAAAAATTGGGGCATTTGTTAAACATTTACTCTGTGCCAAGAACTGTACTAAGCACTGGGGTAGATTCAAAGTTATCAGGTCAGACACAAATCCCTATCCTACACGGAGCTCATAATCTACATAAGACTGTTCAATCCAATACCCTGCCTATTCAAGGGTTTCCCTTTCAGAAGAACATAAACTTGGTCTTAAAAAAAATCATTACAAATCAACTCTCCCAGGCCCTGGCCCATGGAATTACCTATCAGACCTTCAAGGTCCAGGGGCAAGAGAAAGTAAAGGGAGTGCAACCAAGCAAGAGCTGCTCTGCCACTTGTCTGGCTGAGTTTCAATTCTGTCCCTTCATAAATGTGAGAGGCCCAAGTTAAAAGTGCTTCCATAGACTTCTTCTGGCCTGAATTTTAGTAAGCCTTTTTTTCTTACGGTATTTGTAAAGTGCTTATTATGTGTCAAATACTGTTCCAAGTACTGGGGTAGGTACAAGTTAATTAGGTTGGACACAGTCTCTGTTCCATGCAGGGCTTGCAGACTAAGTACTCTTAACTGAAGAACTCAATTAATCAATCCATCATATTTACTGAGCGCTTACTATGTGCATACCATTGTACTCAGAGCTGCATCATCATCAAATACCATTGAGTCATTTCCAAGTCATAGTGACTTTATGGACTTCATCCATAAAGTTTTCTTGGAAAAAAATATGGAAGTGGTTTACTATTGCCTTCTTCCACGCAGTAAAAACTTGAGTGTCTGCCATTGCCTTTGATCAACATTTTGATCACTTGATCATCCACCTTTGACTTCTCCCATGCAGCTGCTGCCCAGCACAGGGGAACCAACTCTGTCTGACACTTTGCCTTAGACCTTTCCATTATGGGTAACCCTGGTGAGAGAATCTTTCTCAATGGCACAGCTCTAAGCTTCATTGGCATACACATTCTCTCCTGCCTCGACAAGGAGTCGATTAATAGGAGAGACTAAGAGCTTGGGAGAGTATAATCCAATACAGTAGATAGATGCTCTGTCTGCCACTAGGAGTTTACAGTGTGGAGTGGGTGGAACAGACATTAAAATCACTTGCAGAGAGGGGAAATGGTTGTATAAGGATATGTATGCTGCTGGGCTGGGGGTGGGATGAATTTCAAGTGCTTAAAAGGTACAGATCCAACTATGTAGATGAGGCAGAATGGAGGGCAGGCAGGGGAAATGAGGGCCTAGTGAAGGAAGGCCTCTTGGAGGAGATGCGATTTTAGTAGGGAATTGAAATGGGGAGAGAGGTGATCTGTTGGATAGGAGGAGGAAGGAAGTTCTAAGCCAAAGGGTGTGAGTATTGGTCCTATCATCCCACCAAAATGAAAACCCTACTTCTCAAATTGGTATCAATTTAACATGAAAACAACTGTTCAGTATTAAGAATTGGTATAAACTTAGAAGAGAATCCCCTAAGGTGTTCACAGGGAGACATAAATGGGATTTGGGTCCTGGATTTCTTTCCCGAAGGAGCCCTTATTTCACTTGTAGAAACAGGATGGTGTAGTGGATAGAGCAAAGGCCTGGGAGTCAGAAGGTCATAGGTTCCAGTCCAGGCTCTGCCACTTGTCTGCTGTGTGACTGTGGGCAAGTCACTTTAATTCTCTGAACCTCAGTTACCTCATCTGTAAAATAAGGATTGAGACTCTGAGCCCCACAAGGGACAGGGATCGTGTCCAACCTGATTTGCCTTATCTACCCCAGTGCTTAGTACAGTGCCTGGCACGTAGTAAGCTCTTAACAAATACAATCTATTATTATCTACTTTTGATCCTTTTTTTCCTGTTCTCCTTTAGTGCTGAGGAGATCCTGGGAATCTCCTTTGTCAAAGACCCAAGTCTCTAATCAATCAATCACTGGTATTTATTGAGCACATACTATGTGCACATTGCTGCACTAAATGCTTGGGAAAGTACAATACAGAGTTGATAGACCCATTCCCTGCTCACAAGGAGCTTTCAGTCTCCTCAGATAGGTCTCCTGATTTTGGCCCATTGGGGCTGGGAGGAACACTCTGGGCTAGAAGAAGCTGCTTTTAGACCAAAAAAAAAAGAGGCTAATTAGATGAGAGCTCTGGCTCCTTCAAAAGGGAAAGTAGCCCTCATTTCTAGGCTCTCAAAGGAGACAGAGAGACAGTAATAACCCACAAAGGGAAAGCCACTCTATGGGATAAGACTCCACCCTCCCACACCTCCACATACTACCTTGACCTGGCCATAACCCACAAAACAGTCATCATATGTTCCTCAAAAACTTGGATATTCTATGTTTTCCCCAAACATATTCTATGTGTTTTCCCCAAAGACTTACATAATAACAATAATGTTGGTATTTGTTAAGCGCTTACTATGTGCAGAGCACTGCTCTAAGTGCTGGGGGAGATACAGGATAATCAGGTTGTCCCACGTGAGGCTCACAGTCTTAATCCCCATTTTCCAGTTGAGGTAACTGAGGCACAGAGAAGTTAAGTGACTTGCCCACAGTCACACAGCTGCCAAGTGGCAGAGCCAGGATTCAAACCCATGACCTCTGACTCCCAAGACCGGGCTCTTTCAACTGAGCCATGCTGCTGATCCAAACCCCATATGTAATATCCTGGAATAATAAACACCGTTAAATTATTATTTACTAAAGTAATTAAAAACAATATTCCAACAATAACTATGTAAGAAGTTGTATTGTCTTAGCTTGTATCTACCCCCTTTGTATTTTAGCTTGTATCCCAAGCACTTAGTACAGAGCTCTGCACACAGTAAGCGCTCAAAAATACGAACGATTGAATGAATCTACCCCAGCACTTAGTATGGTGCCTGGCACACAGTAAGTGCTCAATAAATACCACAAAAAAAGGATGATTATTATCCTTCACAGGACGGTGCAGAATAGAACAGAGGTAGTGGATTTAATTTCCCTGAAGTGAAACATTTGGGTGAGGTCAAACAACAGCCTTCTTTTCCTCACGGAGCACCTTAAATCCTTCTGATCAACATTAGCAAAGGTATTCATTGAGCTCTTACTGTGTGCAAAGCACTGTGCTAAGTGCTCGGGAGAGTACAATGCAACAGAGTTGGTAACACGTTCCCTGCCCACAAAGAGCTCTCATCATAATCTTCCACCTGCTCCCTTAGGCTAACTTTCCATATAAACGTTTAGCCCTCAAAAGTTATTCTCAAATTACATTTTCACAAAGGAGGACTATTGCACTACAGTATTTCATTCGTTCTCCTCCCTGGGAAATAAGCCACACCTTTAGTTTGCTGTACTTAAAACAATTTAGGGCTGATTTGACTCATCAACTCATGTTAAGATGAAAACCCATGATATGCACCTGGGGATTGGGTTTCATTTAATCTGAAATAGGCTTGATGCTAAAAAATGCTCCTATATAATGAGTCAGTGGAATCTTATCCTCTTAAACATCAACTAGTTTACAAGAACCAGGATGTTTCCTTTTCTCTTTAAATGCCCATTCCTTCTTTATTGTAGGCTCCAGTGGTTTGAAAAGAGCTCCCACGCCCAGTAAGGCATCATTCCACAGTTCTATTGTCTGAGGAACAAATATAGTAGCCTAGTCAGGGCTGTCTCACTTTGGGGGGGAAATTATTTCTCAAAACACTGGTACAGTATGCAACTTGACAGCTGGCTATGCCTTAGGATTGTTTCATTGTTAAAACCTAGCCACATGGAATAGACATTAAAATACATCAGCTGCTGTGACACCTATGAAGATGAAAGGGCGTCTCTGATTTTAATACACTAAGGTTTTGGCCGGAAAATGAAAGGGTTGGGGGACGATTCTGAAATGTGGCCTCCACAAATAAATCAGATCTTAACTTTTTAATGTCCCAAAATGTGAGGTTTAGAAGGCGAAACCTCACTTATTGTTTTACAATGTTTACCACTCGCAGTCTTCAGCACTGGTGAGTTTCTCCGTTAGTGCTTGATTCCAAAGGAAAAATGACTGGGAAGTGTGTGTCCTGATGGGGATTGGCAACTAGACGAGCTGTGAACTTTCCCTTCAATTACTGAATTCTTTTCCGAAAAGCAGCATTACTGCCTGGTTTTATTTTTAGGTACTGATTCTGAAACCCGGCAGCTCCAGCCATGGAAAATCCTTTCTAAAATAACTCCATCCAGTGACCCCACTCGATATCTGGGTTTTGGCCAGCATTGGAACCCCTGCTGGGTTGGGGGAAAGTAACACGGTTTTAGGGCCATGGTCTTGCCAGCGCCGGTGTTCCAAGCAATGTGTAAAATATGGCCGTTCGGTCGAGAGCTTCAAGATTTCAAATGGGGATTCTAAATAGGGGACCTATTCTCCTTCTTCAGCCTGGTTAAACAGTAACACACAGTTACTCAGCAGAGACGAAATTAGGCTTCTAATGAAATGTAAACAGCTAATCAAAGTATCACACCACTCTAAACATGACATTTCAAAAGAACAACAGGATGGCATTTTTACAGCATGGCACTGAAGGTGCTGTTTCATGAGAAGATACTCCCCCCACCCCTCCCATCTTTCTCTTTTTACTGATACTTCATCAAGGGATAAACCTCTTACCAAAGTACAGATTATTTTAAGCAAAGGATCGATTTTGAGTTTTCAAAGATGTGGCTAACATGGCCTGGAATTCAGCAGTGCTACTTTTCTGTTCTGCTCATAAGGGATGCCTGAAAACACAACACTGGAGTCTTGGTTGCAAAATATGTTTTGGATCCTGGAAGGCCCAGATGCAACAATTTCCTATCCAAAGTGCTTCCATCGCTTCTTTAAGACTCAGGATCTGGCAATGGACGAAAAATAAAAAAAAAGCCCAAGAACCCAACAATCAAAGCCCTCCCCACCCCCAACCTTCTGTGGAATGTTGCGGCTGCTTTTCCGAACTCATGCTGCCTTTTGCCATGGGATTCCTATGACAGAATAAAGCCCTGCTCCGTCCTGATCTCTTAAGCAGTGAGGAAATTTCAGTGACTTCCTTACCAAATGACTCAAGCTATTTGCTTTCTTTGTTCTTGAATGGATTGTTTACAGAGGAGGAAATGTTGTTCACTAGTTTGAGGCAGAGAGTAGAATGAAGACTCCTGTTTTTCCTTCTGGCCCCCGCTTCATTACATCACCTGGGGAAGATGCTTAATCTCACCCCGTGCAACTCTATTCATCTGGAATCCAGGTGTCAATGATACCTGCAAACCTGCAACCTTCGAGCTAAGAGCTGGTTGAAGAAGTCACTGATTTTTTCGTGCAAAAAAGGTAGCAAGCACACTTCTACTTATTTACTCCATTTCAATCAAACCATCAATCGATGGAATTTTTTGAGCAACTTTCTGCATGCAGAGCACAGTAGTAAGTGCTTGGGAAAGAATAATATATCAGAGTTAGTAGACACGATCCCTGCCCACAACAGGCTTACAGTCTAGATGGGGAGACAGACATTAATATAAATAATTTATAGAAATACAGACATTAATGTAAATATTTTATAATAAGTGATACAATAATCATTATTTTTAATTTACTGTCAAGTTCCCTAAGGGGGAGATCCTTAGACTTCTCCCACTCTTCATATTCTAATTTTCCTGCTAATATGAGCATGAGGAGCTGGAGATGGGCAAAGGTGAAGGTTTGAACCAGTGGTTGATGAGGTGGCCATAGAGAGGAAGTAGAGAAGAGAAGAGGAAAAAATAGTCCCCAGCTTCCAATTTTTGGCTCTGGTGACATACTTCTCCAACCACTTCAATAACCCTAAGCATTGACAGAAGAGGGGAAAAACTCAGATAGACAGAGCTAAGTCAAAGTCAAAGCTGGAAATTCAACCTATGTCTTCTGTCCCTACATCTCGAAGCTGGGCAAAAATGAGCAATATTTTATCACATTGCCCACTAGCATTTTCCAAGATGCCATCATTTGCTCAAAGAATACAGGAGAGGAAAAAAGCTTTACAAGGCTATCTTGACATGCAGTAGAAAATGCTTAGCTGGCAAACAGTTCATACGCCACCTCAATGGGCTTTGCTCTGTTGTGCAATGTGGACCCAAAATGGAGGTGTAGAAGGCACTTAACATATTTCTGGGAGTTCTGATGTAGGCTGAGAGTGGCGGATGCTGGGCTCTGACAATAGATTTATTTCAAATGGATAGTAGCAATAGTCCTTTTGTGTGCCATCCCCTAGACAACGATGTCTTCTCGCCAGCAGAATGAAAATTTGTGAAAGTTAGGCGGTTAGGAGGGTGAAAGAATGGGGTAGGTCTGTACCTTCCCCACCCTGATGATTTTGAGGACAACTGAACTTCCCTGTTACACTGACAAGCTTCTAACTCAAAGGAAGCTCTTCTCCCTCCCTGGATTTAGGTAGCAACCTAACTGCCATTTTATTCGGGGGAAATCCTTCCTTGGGTCCTGAAAATGGAAATTCTAGGTTTAGAACTGGAAAGAAAATGGGGAAAAGTGAAAGATTTAACTGTGGTGAGGGCTTTCTATCCTGATATACCTCCAAGCTCTCCAATCCTGGCTGTAATTTCCTCCACCAAGAATAAGACAACCTTTCTGTAGCTCAGTTAAAACATTTGCTACATCTGAAAGCCCATAACTTCCTGAATGGAATATCATTTCCACTTCCATGATGCAGTAGGTTTGCGGTTTTCTATGTCAAACGTATTCTGCCCACATTTCTGCCTCTCCCCTCCTCTCTCCTTGCTCCCCCAAACCCCCACCCCCCCGATTAAACCTTTCAGTCGGAAGCAAAAGTAACACCCATGACTACAGTTGAAAGGCAACAGCTACTGGGAGCAGGGTGGGTGACTGTGAGGTCTATGGGTCCCAGGGAAGAGTGGCTGCCAGGCCTGGGAAGGTGGGGAGTGGTTGTGGGGCCTGGTGGGAGGGGGAAGTGGCTGAAGAGCTTGGGGGGTGGGGAGTGATTGTGGGGCCAGGTGGATGCAGGCAGGGGAAGTGGCTGTGGGGCCTGGGAAGTGGATGAAGGGTCCGGGGTAAGGGGAAGTGGCTCTGAGGGGAGGAAGGTGGAGAGTGGCTACAAGGCTCACCGGGGGGAATGGCTGTGGAGCCGTGGAGAGGTGGGCAGTGACTAGGGGGCCCGGGAGGGAGGGGGAAGTGGCTGGGGGAGAGGGGTAGGGGTGGCTATGAGGCCTGGGTTGGGGGGCAGTGGCTGAAGGGCCTGTGCGGGTAACTGTGGTACCTGGGGAGTGGGGCCCAGGAGGGTGGGGAGTGGCTGAGGGACATGGGCTGGTGGCAGGGTAAGCTTGTTGTGGGCAGAGATTGTGTCTGTTTATTGTTGCATTGTACTCTCCCAAATAATTAGTACAGTGCTCTGCACACAGTAAGCGCTCAAAGAGCACAGGCTTGGGAGTCAGAGATCATGGGTTCTAATCCCGGTTCTGCCACTTGTCAGCTGTGTGAGTCTGGGCAAGTCATTTAACTTATCTGTGCCTCAGTTACCTCATCTGTAAAATGGGGATTAAGACTGTGAGCCCAACGTGGGACAACCTGATTACCTTGTATCTACCCTTACAACAGTGCTTGGCACATAGTAAACACTTAACAAATACCATTACTATTACTATTATAAATATGATTGGAATGAATGAGGGGCTGCAGGGACTGGGAGAGAAGTGGCTGTGGGAATTGTGGGGAGGGGAGAATAGCTCCAGGGAAACCAGGAAATTAAAAAGACCACTTTGAGCCTTAACTAGTAAAGTAAAGCAGAATGCAAAAAGAGCTTTCAAATCCATCAGTGCACAGTTAGTATCCACAGCTTCATAAAATCCTGACATGAAAACATATAAAGCCATTCTTGAGATGGATTACAAGAAATGTAAGTGAAAAGGAAAATATACATGAAACCATTTTAATAGAAGCATTTTCTAAAATGATATCAGGCAGCTTATTCAAATATTAAACTTTAGGCAAAATGCTCTTTAGCAACATCAAATTCTACTAGGGACTTGCTGTTGAAATTGAAGTCTCCTCTACGACTTGAAAACCGTCTTGCCCGTTTAAACGAGAGCCTTTATTAGAGCTTTCCTCTGGTGGAAGAGTTGAACTTATTTTTAGATGAAGGTCAAGTGACATAAACTACACTTTTCCAAGGGAGCCTTCTGTATTGCTATTATAGCCACAGTGGAGACATCTCCACCACTGTTCCATTAAGGTACTTGAAAACACCTGATAAATCCCACTGGCCTCACCTCTCCAACCTGAGCGTAATAATAACATTAATCTCTCACTGCAAAATGTGGAAACATTGTTAACCCCCAAAGGGCAAAACACAAACAGCACACCTACGTGGTTCACCGGGAGTGCAAGAATAAAAACAATGTGCTATTACACCATGAGCATTTCAAAGCTGCTGCTGAATCCTGGTCATATTTTATGTTTGTAGTCTTATTCACAGTTCAACTTGGAGTCATGATCACCTAAGATCTCATAAGCTAAGGAAGGTTATACCTGTCCATAGCTGGAATGGTGAAGCCAAGGAAATGGTTGTAAATTCATAAGCCACAAAATTCTAGATTGTTCATTTTGGACAGATGTTGGAAGTGGTTATGATTACATAGGATGATTGTACTCTGTTGTACGCGCCCAAGCACACCGTACAGTACTTTGTACACAATGAGACAATAAGTGCTCAATAACTATAATTGATTCAATGATAGTACTAAGTCCGATCCCCAGGACAGAAAAATGTGGGTTTTTATATTTTGACATTGGGGACAGGCACAGTTTGGAGAGTGAGAACGCTGTTTGTTGGCAGGGTTGTGGGCGGGAGAGGAGAGGAAACACTACAGTTTCAAGACATTTTATGGGCTGGGAAAGGACGGGGAGAGTGGAGAAATTTAGTGTGGGAGACTGGGAAAAAAGGGAGGTCAGTCAGGAGGTGGTACCTTGTATAAAACCCATTAATAATAATTGTGGCATTTGTGGCACTGAACTAAGCATTGGGGTCCCATATGGGGCTCACAGCCTATGTAGGAGGGAGAACAGGTACTGAATCCCCATTTGCAGATGAGGGAACTTAGGCAAAAAGAAGTTAAGTGACTTGCCCAAGGTCACACAGCAAACACGTTGCAGAGACGTCATTAGAACGGAGGACCTCGGACTCCCAAGCCTGTATTCTTTCCGCTAGGCCACACTACTCCTCACTACATTGCCTTCTCCAGTCCAGATCTCCAACTTTAAGAAACTGGATTCCTTGTCCTCCTATTTCTCTCAGGGTCTTAGATCACAGATTATAGGTAGGAGGGTGGGGTAGAGAAAGGAAATACTGTCTCTCACCAGTCCAAATACCAGACATTTATCTTCTCTGTCAACAACACTACATTCTGAATAAGAAAGGTTCAAATTACTTTTATCTCTCTTTGAATTCTTCTCAATTCTGTATTTCTATGCTTTAGGTCACTTTGGCTTTTTAGTTTTATCCCTGTGCCAATGCATACACATACACAATTCTCATGGTGTTCCCAAGGGCTTCAGCAGCTCTAGAAATAGCCTGAAACATGAGCTGAGGGCACCCTCCCACCATTTTAATTCCATCATTTAGAGGAACTAAGTGGACAAATTGATTTAAGCCTCCTTTCAGGGTTCTACAGTGCCAAGCAATCTCATATTCATTCATTCATTCATTCATTCATATTTATTGAGTGCTTACTGTGTGCAGTAAGCGCTTGGGACAGTACACTATAACAATAGACACATTCCCTGTCCACAACAAGCTTACAGTCTAGAAGGTATAGTTCTTGACTTTACTGTTTAATTGCTTTAATATTTTATAGGGGCTTTCCACTAAGATGTTCAAAGTTCTTACCCTCCAGGAGATTTGACGCTACCTGTGACTAATCTTTTTCAGTAAGTTAACAAAAGATTTACTCAGTGAATGGTTACCCTGAATATTTGATTTAAGGCCTCAGCATTGGCTTTTGGGCATATTGAAGAGCTGTTGGATGCACAGCTCACGTCTCTGGTCGTTCCTTCCATCCCTGATTCTCTCATTCACTTTCACCTGACTAGGTGAGCCTCCCATCAGCCTCAACTGCTCTTTCCCTGAGTTACAGGGTAATAACTTTGAATCGCACTCGCTGACCCAACTCCCAGAAAAAGGTAACAGAGCACAGTGATGTCTGAATCAGAAAGGGAAATGCACAATGGACTCTATACTCCACCCTGAAAGCTCACTGTGGGCAGGGAATGTGTTTATTGTTATATTGTACTTTCCCAAGCACTTAGTACAGTGCTCTGCACACAGTAAGTGCTCAATAATAAGACTATGAATTGAATCGATGGGGAGGGGACGTGGAAGAAGTCGGTGAGAAATTACATGCCGAACTGACACAGACAGTGAAGGAAGTGGCAGCAAAGTGGCAATACATTCCGTTGCAGACACTCCATGGCTTGCTCCTGAGCTTACCTGTTGGGGTGCTGCTGCGAAACGAGGAGGAGGGGGTGATGGGAGGGGTCACCGGAGGAGTAAGGCTGCCGCTGCTGTGGCGGGGAGGAGTAGATACATTCCCACGAGACACTGAGCTGGACAGCGTCAACGAGAGCTTCGGCTGAATTTTCTTCTTTAAGGATTCCTGCTCACGTCGGGCTGCATCAGTCATAAATCTGGAAAGGCAAAGGAGGACAAGGTGAGAGAAGGGAAAGGGAGGGATAGCAGGTTGGAGTCACGGTAGCCAATCCAGCCCTGTAGTAAGGACACATGATATCTCCAAAGAAAGGAACTGATAACTCAGAAAATCTCTTCTAAGAGAAGTGCTTGCTAGACCCTATACTTCGGACTATGTTCGTAAAAGAATTTTAAATAACTCTATGCCAAAATCATTATTACATGAAACATAATATGCAATCCCATCAATGATATAGCACAT
This sequence comes from Ornithorhynchus anatinus, assembly GCF_004115215.2. Classification (NCBI taxonomy): domain Eukaryota; kingdom Metazoa; phylum Chordata; class Mammalia; order Monotremata; family Ornithorhynchidae; genus Ornithorhynchus; species Ornithorhynchus anatinus. The sequence goes on along the minus strand of NC_041735.1, from coordinate 54,540,540 downwards.
GGCTATAAAAGATCTGCTCAATCTTGATGGGTGTACCCAGCCATTCTACTGTTCACTAAAAACCGATAATTCACGGCTAAAGGCTATTTGTTACTTGCAGAGATTTAATCTTCTGATAAACCAAAATCTTTCCCTTACTGTACTAAAAATTCAGAAATGTGAAGGCAAAGGAAAGAAAGTTCTATTGCATGGTCGGTGCTTAGTCACATGAAACACCCAATGAAACAAGAATAATATTGCTACAGTGTCTTAAAATTTCTCCTTTTAAACTTGGAACTCAGATGACACATACTTCTTAAATGGCTTCTATAATACAACCCATATCTATAAACTGAAATTTATATGTTTAACCTAACTGCAGTAAAAGTAGCAAACCATACTTCGAGCTGCTGGATACTGTGCTGCAAAATGGTGGAGATTAAAGAGAAGAACTAAAATGCCACAAGGAGTTATTCCCAGCCGACGGTTGGAGGCTAACTGGCCTCTTCGCCGGCTCGTTTGGTTATAAATGACTTAAGAATTGGTCACACTTAAAAACTGACAAACCATATGGACCAGGCTCCCTCCTTCAACCCAGTAAGTCACTGGTTCTTCTTTCTTTGGAGAGGGAGGATACAATCATCAAAAACTCCCTCTTCCAAGCTGTGGGGGAGAACTTGGGGTAATACCCAGGTAGGCACAAATCCTGACTCCAGAGATATCAACTGGCAATTGCAGGTCCCCAAGGCGGTCAGGGACACACACTTGCCCACAACACCAGGCTCTAGGTCAATCAATCAATCAATCAACTGTATTTCCTGAGAGCTTACTGTGTGTAGAGCACTGTTCTAGGCGTTTGGAAGAGTACAATACAACAGAGCTGGTAGACACATTCCCTGTCATAATGAGCTTACAGCCCTGCTTCCGTGGCTCTAAGGGCCTCAGAGTATTTTCCAACCTAAAGGGACTCAACTGGGTTAAAACATGTTAATTAATCAATCGATCATATTTATTGAGCGCTTACTGTGTGCAGAGCATTGTACAAGGCACCGGGGAGAGTACAATATAACAGGGTTGGTAGACCCGATACTACCCACAATGAGCTTACAGTCCAGAAATAGAGACAGATGTTAATGTAAATAAAAAAATTACAGATATGCTACATCAGTGTTTTGGGGCTTAGGGAGGAGTGAATAAAAGGAGCATATCCAAGTGCAAGGGAGAGGCAGAAGAGAGTGGGAGGAGAGGAAATGAGGGCTTAATCAGATGAAAATGAAGTTGTAACCTCAAGACCCATTAAGCAGCAGGAGGTCTCCTCTCGGATTCTTTTTAGTTTAATAACAATGGTGTTTATTAAGGGCTTACTTTTTGCCATGTGCTGGATTTGTGTCCATCTGTTTGCCTGGAAGAACAGATTTCATGTATTCCTACTCTCCCCATCACCACACACTCTTAACACTCTACTCTTAGAGAAGCAGTGTGGCTTAGTGGAAAGAGCCCAGGCTTGGGATTCAGAGGTCATGGGTTCTAATCCTGGCTCCGCCGCTTGTCAGCTGTGTGACCTGGGCAAGTCACTTAAATTCTCTGTGCCTCAGTTACCTCATCTGTAAAATAGGGATGAATATTGTGAGCCCTACTTGGGACAACCTGATTACCTTGTACCTAAGTCAGCACTTACAACAGTGCTTGGCACATAGTAATCACTTAAAAGATACCAACATTATTATTATTATTATTATCACCAACAGCAGAGAACACTTGGAAAGAGGTTCATCATTTGCTAGTGACTTCCAGCACTACTCCACTGGGCTCCCCTTTGGTAAAGTGGCCAGAAATACAGAACATTTTTCTGTGAGCCTGAAGAATGTGAATGCCAGCAGCCATTTGCTATCTTGCTCCTCCAACCCAAAGCTGAGTGGATAGTTTTGGCAAGAAGGGGTGAATATAGACACATTTCTGGAGAAACTGATCTTTAAGGATGAGGTGATCACCACCTAGCCAATCTCAGAAGACCTGAGGACTCTCCTCTGGCCAGAAAAACAACAGCAGCTTTTTAATGGCATTTTTTAAGCACGTATTATGTGTCAAGCACCGTTCTAAGCTCTGGAATAGACACAAGTTTATCAGGTTGGAACAGTCCCTGTCCCACATGGGGCTCACAGTCTAAATTGGAGGGAGGAGGATTTAATCCCCATTTTACAGATGAGAAGTTAAGTGTCTTGCCTAAGGTAGCCCAGCAGGTGTGTGGCCAAATGGGGATTAGAACCCAGGTCCTCTGACTCCCAGGCCTGTGCTCTTTCCATTATGACATAATGCTTCTTTTAGCTTTCCATCAAAAAGTCCAGACTACTTGTTTTGTTCTGTTTTGCTGTCTGTCTCCCCCGTTTAGATTGTGAGTCCGTTACTTGGCAGGGAAGGTCTCTATCTGTTGCCAAATTGTACATTCCAAGCGCTTAGAACAGTGCTCTGCACATAGTAAGCACTCAATAAATACAGTTGAATGAATGAATGATTGGTGCATGTCAACACATCTTTGAGAAACTACAGCCCAGCACTTGAAGCAACTTACTGGCTATAAAGATGTATCCTACTTGTGGTGCTGAGACATTAACAAGAATATCTCAGCCATGATTCATGATGTCACTCTAGCTTTTTGACAAAACAATTTATCTTCTTTGGAGCAGTTTCAATTCATTACATCAAGAGAGAACATGAAGCTTTTCAGACATTATTCCCGATATTCAGTTTTCAAAGGTGCCAGGCTAATTGTTTATTATTTCCTGAAGCCAATAATAATAATAAAAAAGCTAAAAAAAGATTTCCTAAAAAAACTTTAAGGAAAAATTTTTTTAAATTTTGAAATGGAGGTGTCAAAAAAAGTTAACATTGCTTCGGTTGGGAAATGCCTAGGGCATTTACATTTAAAACAGCTATTAGAAGCAATATTTGCTCTTGGGGATGTAATCTATTCCTTTAGTAAATCGGCATGTTTGTGTTGGAAATTTTTACAACCCTTGGGTTATGATGGTCTTTCAGTCTGATGATACTCAAAGGGGTATGAATGTCACCAAGAACATGTCCAGCTCCCCATTAAATACGTGGAAATGCTGAGCTGGGGAGACAGGGGAAAGAACACGGGCTTGGGAGTCAGAGGTCATGGGTTCGAATGCCGGCTCCACCATTTGTCAGCTGTGTGACTTTGGGCAAGTCACTTAACTTCTCTGGGTCTCAGTTACCTCATCTGTAAAATGGGGATGAAGACTGAGAGCCCCATGAGGGACAACCTGATCACCTTGTATCCCCCCAGTGCTTAGAACAGTGCTTTACACATAGTAAGCGCTTAACAAATATCAACATTATTATTGATTAGACTGTAAGCCCGTCAATGGGCAGGGACTGTCTCTATCTGTTGCCAATTTGTACATTCCAAGCGTTTAGTACAGTGCTCTGCACATAGTAAGCGCTCAATAAATACTATTGAATAACATAAAATTCACCCAAGTTCACACCGGCGACTGCACTTTCAGGCTGTAACTACTTCCCACTCCCACATTCAGTTTAGAAAACCAGCAGATAGGTTCTGGAAGGCTACGACTGGGGTAGGCAAAGGAAGATAGTGTCCTGGAAATGATAGTGTCCTGGAAATGTTTTAGAAGGGAGAGACTGATGGACACTTCATTCTCCCTCAAGCTATGTGCAGGGACAAGCAAGCCTTAGTACAGTGCTTTGCACACAAGAAGCACTCAATAATGTGACCGAATTGAATGAAAGAATAAGACCCTAAGAGCCACAGGAACCCTTGTTGAAAAGAGTTTCATTGCTTCTTATTTGGTTGGTATCTCAAAGACAGCCAAGCGTAGGCACATACAGGCACAAATACACGCATGTATTCATGTACACACATGTATATGGATACATCTATACACACATACTCACTTGCATATAGCTATCTATATATATACATAGTACACACACATATATATGTATATAAAGCTATGTCCAGGTAGCTATATACACATATAGCTATCTCTCTATAAACATAGTACACACACACACATATATATGTATATATACAGATAGCTATATACACATATAGCTATCTCTCTATATACATAGTACACACACACACATATATATATGTATATATACAGATAGCTATATACACATACAGCTATCTATATATATATATATAGTACACACATATATATGTATATATACACAGATGAAATGCTACTTGTCAGCTGTGTGACTCTGGGCAAGTCACTTAACTTCTCTGTGCCTCAGTTACCTCATCTGTCAAATGGGGATTAACTGTGAGCCTCACGTGGGACAACCTGATCACCCTGTATCTATCCCAGCGCTTAGAACAGTGCTCTGCACACAGTAAGCGCTTAACAAATACCAACATTATTATAGAAGCAGCTTGCTGCGTGCAAGCCCATAAACTCTGCCCTCTGCTGGGCTGTCACAGATTTTTCAGGGCCTGTCATCTGGGGTGCAGTAGGATTACGATTTAGGGCATTTATTAAACACTAACTTTGTGCAAAACACTTAATCGTATTTAAAGAGGGCATACTATGGGCAAAGCACAGAGGACAATACAACAGAATTAGAAGACACCTACCTTGCCCATAACGAGCTAAGCACTGGGGAAAAGGGACAAGGATATTGATTTCGAAATGGTCTGGAGTATAGACATGGTGTGTGGGAGGTGTATGGGAGAGAAGGCAAATGAGGAGGTTGTGGTCAGATAGATGGATTTCAGAGTTGGTTAGGATAGAAGTTGTGCAGAGGCTAGAGACGAGACCGGGCATGTGTCCAAGTCGGTGAATGGGGAAGCTGGGGTGGGGCAGGAGGTCAATAGAATTGAAGAGTGATAGAAAGCAGGCGGTGCAAGTATCAGGAACCTCTCTGCGGAAATTGAAGTCCTCAAGAATCAACACAGGGATGGAGAAAAGACAGGAGGAATGTGAGAAAGGGATCTAATTGGTTCAAAAATTATAGTACTCTAAAGGACCATGGGCAAGTGGCTTAGTTTTTCTGAAGCCTCAGTTTTCTCATCTGTAAGAGGGGTATAATACTACTCGTCTTTCCCTACCTCTCAGAAATGTTATAGTAACAGAAGTAAGGCATTATTTGGAAGCTATCCATCCTTCATGGCTCTAACTCTGGAGTTGGTTTAGGGTCTTTTCCTCAAAAGAGGAATATACCAAAATCCTTGATTTGGAGGCAGTGTGCATACCCATGGGTTACTTCAGCATGGCAGTCCACTAATTGTTCAAGTTCATGGCTTGTTTGGCTTGCCACAAATAATAATAATAATTATAGTATTTGATAAGTGCTTAATCTGCGCCAGGTACTGTACAAAGTGCTGGGGTGGATACAAGCAAATTGACTTGGACACAGTCCCTGTCCCATGTAGGACTCACACTCTTGATCTCCATTTTACAAATGAGGGAACTGAGGCCCAGAGAACTGAAGTGACTTAGCCAAAGTCATGCAGGAGACGAGGGGCAAAGTCAGGATTAGAACCCATGACCTTCTGACTCCCAGGCCCGCGCTCTATCCAATACGCTATGCTGCTTTCCCCACAAAGCAGGTACCTATTTGCCATTCATGTCTGTGATGACAGAAAGGTTTCTATGGCACTCTTTTATAAAAGCTAAAAACTCACAGTTGCCATGAATACTGGGATGGAAATGCCTTATTCTATCAAACCGCTCTCAGTTTACTCTTGCATTTCTCGCTACCAGTCAGAACGATGATTTCATCACTGCTGAAACCTGAGGGTCCTAGAGTTACATCATTTTCCCTTTCCACATGATTGGCAACAAATTGACCTGCTCTTGAGTTTAGTACTGAGAACCAAGCCATGAAATGATAGTTTTTATTTCACTTCCCGGTGCGAATATAATCTAATAACGGGAAGGAAAGGCAAAGCTTTACCAAAGCTCTCATTGTCTCAAGAGTAAGTAAAGTGTTAGCGGAATCTTCGGTGTCATCGGAATGAGAGTACGGTGGGCACAAGTGTAACCACATCTATGCTGTGTGAGGGACAAGGATCACCAGTTTGAATGGCTTCCGGCACAGAAGCAGCATGGTGTAGTGGATAATCCTGCCTGTGCCACTTTGTCTGCTGTGTAACCTTGAGCAAGTCACTTCACTTCTCTGTGCCTCAGTTACCTCATCTCCCAAATGGGGATTGAGACTGTGCGCCCCCTGGAGGACAGGGACTGTGTCCAATTCGATTTGCCCGTATCCACCCTAGAGCTTAGTACAGTGTCTGGCACATAGTAAGTGCTTAACAAATGCCATCATTAGTATTATTTCCCTGGCTAGAGCTTGAGGCTATTATGAGAAGCCCATTCCCCAAATAGGAACAGGCCAATGGCATACCTAATTCTAAGGGGAAGGGAGGAGTGAGCTGACAGTGTTAAAGGGAAAGGAGAGGAGAGATTCATTACCCAATTATGGATAAAAATTCCATTGGGAATGGGTGTCTATCAAATGGAAATTTCCTATATTTTGTTCCAAGAACAGAAATTGAGTCTAAAATTGATCTAAGTAGACTAATCAGCCTGAATCAAACCCTGCAATACTTGTGGCAATATTGGCACTATGTAAATAATGTATGTGTTCTTAAAATTAATAAAATATGATAATTATGCTATTACAGACAGAGCCTACAAAACCAATAATTACTATAATAATTTACAGGGTAATGTCAAAGATTATGACTAAATAACCTTCACTAACTAATCTGAATACAGCTATTATGTTTTTTTGCCAAATTTCTCTTTCTCTCACTGCCCCCGCCCCCTCCCACCTGACTCCCTTCCTCCACACCAGGAACAAAAACAATTTCTGAAAACAAAGCAACATTCTAGAAATCTGTGCTATTGGAAGCAGTCTGCAGTGCTGCAACATCTCTCACTGCAACTTTCTATTCCAATTTTAATTCTTGGCACTCATTTCTGTAATTGCAACACAAAAGGTTTTTCCCCACTACCTTGGGACGTTACTGGAAAGCAATCAATGAATGAAATAAAGCAGTCTATTACAAGTAAATTCACATTAAAAAAATCTACTCTGAATAAATTAACAATGAGATGACATGGCTTTTGACAAAACCTCACATTTGTGACACAGAAAGGATACATCTATCCCCTCTTACAACCTGGGAGCATCAGTGATGAAAACAGACAACTAGACTTAAGGCTATTACTGTTTTGTTTCTAGCGTCTTATTTCCCATGTGTGATGTTGGACCTATTACACTAAATCACTCCTGAGCCTCACCTTTTCTGTCTATAAAATGGCATATTACACCCTTGTATGGTGCTATGCTTTATAGATTTACAGCTGTAAAGAATAAGAGTGGTAGTTGGATGGAATTTATTGAGCACCTACTCTGAATGCAATGCATTGTATTATCAAGCTCTTAGTACAGTGCTCTGCACATAGTAAGCACTCAATAAATATTATTGAATGAATGCTATTGGGAAGTATAACGGAAGCACAAGACAAGTTCCTGCCTCACAAGGAGCTTATACTCTAGTTGAGGAGACAGACAGAAACATCCACAAGCTACAGAAACAGAACAAATAATACAAAGACTTGACGTAATATACATTCTCCAGACTGTAAACTCATTGTGGTCAGGGAACCTGTCTACCAATTCTGTTATAGTGTACTCTCCTGAGCATTTAATGTAGTGCTCGGCACACAGTAAGCACTCAAAAAATACCAACTGATTCACATACATACACAAGTGATGAAAGCAGGTATAAGTATATAAATTCAAGAGGAGGCTTAAGGGTTGAAAAGATTCAGGGTCAGTTAGGAAGAGAAGGCTTGTTGGAGGAGAGGAGATTTCTGGAGGGCCTTGAAGGTGGGGAGAATTGATTGGGCAGAATTTCAAGGGGTAGAAGAGGTCTAGGTTCTAGTGGCCTGGGATCGTGAGGGGAAAATGGGTCTGCAAGCAAAGATGGTTGTGGCTTCTGCCACAGGAAGCAACAAGAAAAAGATTCAGTGTTTTTCTGAACTTTCGGTCCCCGGCCACTGGCCTGAGATTGTCAGCCTCCAGCAATATCTTTCATGGTCATCGTGAAACACACTCTTTTGGAAAATTTCCCTTCTGTCCTCATCTTTCTCATTACCATCTCTTTCCATTCAATTCATAACCAAGTGCCTATCTAAAACTGTGGTAGGAGTTATGGAATAAAGTTTCCTGGCTAGTTTGAGAGAGTTGGCCAAGGTGGACTTGGAGCAGCCTCCCAAGAGATTTTTGAAGCAATTAGCTCCCAAAAGACTTTTGTCAGTTATTGACGTTTTTGTTGGTGTCATCACAATGATGGTGGGGAACACCAGTACTTAAAAGGAGTACAAAGTCAGTGGATATCACTTTCATGTATAAAGATTCCCACTTATCTGTGGAAAATTCCTTTAGGCAGAGTTATTTCAGGCTCTGAGCCCGTGCAAACTGGGAAGATGAAATGGAAGACAATGTATCAGTAACTCACTAGTTAGTACTGCACACCTCTTTCTGATTTTCTGATCATGATATGTCTGCATTTCTTTAGGATCAGGATGTAGGGCAATAGGTGATAGTGAACAGAATGAAAGTTTAGATCGCAGTCATAGAACTTGGTGGTCTAGGGGACTGAGCACGGGCCTGGGAGTCAGGAGGACCTGGGCTATAATCCTGGTTCCACCACTTGTCTGCTGTATGAATTTGGGCAAGTCACTTCACTTCTCTGTGCCTCAGTTTCCTCATCTGTAAAATGGGGATTAAGACTGGGAGTCCCATGTGGGGCAGGGGCTGTTTCCAACCTGATCAGCTTGTAACTACCCTAGAGTTTAGTACAACATCTGACACATAGTAAGCACTTAAATACCATAGAAAAGAGTTGTGTCATAGGGAGATAGTCCTTCATTTCAGAACTGCGCATGAGATTGATCCTCTAAAGCATTTCAAGAGTCTCCGTGGGTCATGTAAATGCAACACTCTATGTGCAATTCATTTATATTAATATCTGGCTCCCCCTCTAGGCTGTAAGCTTGTCGTGGGCAGGGAATATGTCTGTTATATTGTACTTGCCCAAGGGCTCAGTACAGCGCTCTGCACTCAGTAAGCACTCAAAAAATATGATTGACTGACTGATCAGAGTAAATTTATTCAATTGTGTTTATTGAGCACTAAGTGCAAAGCACTGTACTAAATACTTGGAATATACAAGTACATATACAATAGTAAATATTGTACTAAACACAATATAACAATAAACAGACACATTCCCTGCCCACCACGAGCTTATAAATCTCCTCTGGGAAACAGGGATAAAAGTGACATGTAACACAGCAGATCATGGGCAGGTGCTGCTTTCACAGTTTCTCATATGGCCCTTCAAGGTACATTGACAAGAATCCCTTCAACGCCTCCGTGCCCTTCATGCCCCACCACCAGTGGAAGATATAACTAATTACCGATTCCCCTAAATGTTTGTGTAACAAAAATTTAATCATTTGAAAACAAGGAAAATAACATTTAAATAATTCAACCCATTGTTAGAACAACTGCTCATCCAAATATATCCTTGGAGATCCTGGATCCCCTATCAATATACACTTAGTTCTTATGTTCCTGATGAACCTCACATTCACATTATGGTCTGAGGTACTAGACTGGAGGCAAGGGCACACACATGAAGGTACCGTGTCCTACACAGGCAAATACACATTGTTGGAAAGATGCTCCCTGATTCCCTAACAGTGTTCCATCCAAAATGCCCAACAGAAACATGCGCTCTGGATGAACTGAGTGTATTTTACATATCCTGATGCTTACAGATAGCCAGTGAGAGAAAGAGTAATTGTCACTTAGTGGAAAGAGCACTGGCTTGGGAGTCAGAGATCATGGGTTCTAATCCTGCCTCCACCATTTATCAGCTGCGTGACTTCAGGCAGGTCACTTGACTTCTCTGTGCCTCAGTTACCTCATCTGTCAAAAGGGGTTTAAGGCTGTGAGCCCCACGTGGGACAACCTGATTACCTTGCATCTACTCTGGCGCTTAGAACAGTGCTTGGCACATAGTAAGCACTTAACAAATACCCTCATTATTATTATTATTGTTATTATTATATTAATTCCCCAGCAGGTTCTTAAAAGCATGTGATATTGACCCTTTACAAGATCATTATTCTTTTTCTTTCTTTTCTCAGCCACTTGTCTGCTGTGTGACCTTGGACAAGTCACTTGCCTGTGACTCTGTTACCTTATCTGTAAAATGGGGATTAAGACTGAGAGCCCCACATGGGACAGAGACTGTGTCCAACCTGATTACCTTGTATCTACCCCAGCACTTAGAACAAGTGGCTTGCTACACAGTAAGTGCCTAAGAAATAAAATTATTATTAACTTTAAGCCCTTTTACTTCTACACTTGGGAACACTTACCATGAATTCCCTAGGACAACCATGAAGATTATATAAAGAAACTTGTCTTTTAAATCCAAAGATGGCCTGCCCAATTCTGTCCGCCGGCCCTTCTTTTCAAACTCACTTAATTATCAGGCCACTTCAGCCGGAACTGGATTTTCTCCATTTAAGGCTTAGGGAAATCCTCTACCTTATGGTTTACAAACCAGAGGCTAAGTGATTCGTCAGAACAACTTCTCAGGTCAGCACCCCATGTACTGAATGCTGCCTCGCTTGGAAAGTTCCTGAGCGACGATTAATGTGGCCTAGTTGTAGTGAGAACCTTGGAGAATGCTGCCAGCAGGGCCTATAAATCTGGCAAACCCATTTTAAAAGAGTCGTTCCCTTGTCTCGAGGGAACCCAGAAACTCTTGGCTAGAGGCCTTGCTGTTGAATGACACAAAGCGTTCCTTTTGCCCTCTGGCTCTGGGCTGACTGCTTCCAACAAGGTACATTTTTGATGCCCAGTGGCTCAATATAAAATATTATGCTTGCACACGCGTAAAAACAAATGCTCTCCTACCTGCTCAGTGAAAGTGTCCATTTTTATATTTGGGCAATAGTGGACTCTGTGGGCAAACACGGTACTAGATTAGGCTGTATTTTTTTCTTTTTTATCCTGCTTTGAGAAACAAGGCAAATGCTAAAGCCAAAAGAGCTCCAACTATAAAACCAAATCCCATAAAACCCACGGAGAGGTCACACAGCAACTTACTGGGCACTGAAAATGATAGCTTTATGTAGAAAATCCTTTAAAATAACTAAATGCAAGATTTAAAGCAGATATTGACAAAATCTGGAAGCTATAGCAGAGAGAGGGCTATGAGGCCATTCCGCTTGGCAAATCAGACTCTAGGGCTTTCATCATTTCTGGAGACTGTATAATACCCCAAATCCACTCCTGTGATAGGTCTCTCCCTCCCTCGGCTACTACCCTTGTCCATTCTAGATCCTCCTTGGAGGCCGGGACACTGGGTGGGGATGTGGGGGTGGGAGAGCAGAGAAGCTCCAGAGGCCGGAGAATGGGGTTATTGGGTAGTAATAGAAGTTCTCCGTAGGCCAAAGCTTAAGGGCAGAAGCAGCAGCGATTGGATGAAAGGTAGAACGGCTCTGGGGAAGTTGACTTGTAGGCCTGCCCAGTTGACTCGTAGCCTGCCTCCTTCCTGTCCAAGCCCCATCTTAACTGCCCGCACACAAGAAACTCCCCTAAAGGTAAAACCCCCTGACTTCATTTTTAGCCCCTCAGAATTCATACCCTTTTTCTGGAGCTCTATGAGGCACAATGACTACACAACCCTCCAGCAGGGCTGATAAAAACTTTCACTCCTCTTCAGTTTAATTGGCAGACACTAGATGTGGGCATGGCTAATGGATAAAGCATGAGCTGGGGAGTCAGAGGACCCTGGGTTCCAATGTCGGCTCCACACTGTCTGCTGTGTGACCGTTAGGCAACGCCACTTAACTTCTCTGTGCTCACTTAACTAATCTGTAAACAGGGATTGAGACTTGAGCCCCATTTGGGAATTGATTATGCCCACTGATTACCTTTTCTATACCCAGCGCTTAATACGGTGGCCTGACACATAGTAAGCGCTTAACAAAATACCCATTACAAAAAAATCTGGCCCCAAAGTCCCAAAGAAGTCCAATCAGTCAGTACTATATATTAAATGCTTCTATTCAGATGCCACAGACTTGGAGCAATCTTCCCACACTGGGATGACTACACTTGCTGACTGTGTGGGGAAACTGTATTAAGTATATGGGAGAGTAGAGCACTTAGAAGAGTGATGCAGTGGCAGTGTGATTTACATGAAGGTGTGAGGTTGGCTTATGGAGTTGTCTGGTGGCCTATCAATTCTACTAATCCTGAAGCAAAGGGTTGAACTAAAGTCCAACATGGGCACCACTCCCCCTCCCCACTTATATGACGCAAACTGTCACCACTCTAGTTCCCTCTCCAGTCCTTTCTCTCTGCCCCTCCCTCCCTCCCCCCCCAGTCATATGACACAATCCAGACATGTTCAAGGCCTGGGAAGATTCGTAGTATTTGTGAGACAGGACAGAATACCAACATTTCATAGAGCAAAATCCCCCAAATTGTTGTGGAAACATTAATAATAACAATAATAACCATAATTGTGGTATTTGTTAAGTGCTTACTATGTGTCAAGCACTGTTCTAAATGCTGGGGTAGATACTGATTAACAGGCCAGATACAGTCCCTGTCCCACATGGGGCTCACAGTCTAAGAATGAGGGAGGCAGGTATAGAATCCCATTTTACAGATGAGGAAACTGGGACACAGAAATGACTTGCCTAGGGTCACAGCAGGAGGCAAGTGGTGGAAACTGAAAGGGAACCCAGGTTCTCTGGTCCCAGACCCATGGCCCTTCCACTAGGCTATCGCTGGCACGGGGGCCATAAGCCAGACCTTATAAATCTAGTTGGGAGAATGAATGCCAAAATAAATTCCAAAGGAGGAAAGAGAGTGGAAAAATGGTTAAGTGGGTTGCAAGAAGCTTTCAAGGCCAGCTAGACAACCCATTCCTGCACATAAAATAGGGAATGCAAAGACTACCTAAAACCTTCATCCTTGAGATTCTACATTAGTCCACCAGAAAAAAAGTCATGTAATTCATAAGTCACCCAAAGCCGCACGAGTGAAATAAATAGGCACATGGTTAGATTATATGGTGGATCTTTTCCTCTGTTTCATATTCAACACAAGTACAGATTGATTCTATTTTTTAAATAGAAATAAAAAGGAAAGTCTCATGCTGAAAACAGGACTTCTGTCACTTCACTCTTCCTGACCTTTTGGTGGAATGTGTTTACTAATTCTGTCCTATTGTACTTCTTCCAAGCACTTTAGAACACCTCCTTCTTGCCAAATCCAATAGCTCCTACTCCATTCTGATCCTTCCCTTGACCTCTTCTGCTGCCTTTGACACTGTCGACCATCCCCTCCTCCTCCATACCTTATCTCACCTTGGCTTCACGGACCCGTCCTCTCCTGGTTCTCCTCTTACCTCTCCGGCCGGTCATTCTCGGTCTCCTTCGCTGGCGCCTCCTCCCCCTCCCATCCTTTAACTGTTGGAGTTCCTCAAGGGTCAGTTCTTGGCCCTCTTCTGTTCTCCATTTACACTCACTCCCTCGGTGAACTCATCCGCTCTCACGGATTTGACTACCATCTCTACGCAGATGACACGCAGATCTACGTCTCCGCCCCGTCCTCTCCCCCTCCCTTCAGGCTCGCATCTCCTCCTGCCTCCGGGACGTCTCCACCTGGATGTCGGCCCGCCACCTAAAACTCAACATGAGCAAGACTGAGCTCCTCATCTTCCCTCCCAAACCCGGTCCTCTCCCAGACTTCTCTATCACCGTGGATGGCATGACCATCCTTCCCGTCTCTCAGGCCCACAATCTCGGTGTCACCCTTGACTCGTCTCTCTGGTTCACCCCACACATCCTAACCGTTACCGAGACCTGCCGGTTTCACCTTTACAATATCGCCAAGATCCGCCTTTTCCTCTCCACCCAAACGGCTACCTTACTGCTATGGGCTCTCGTTATATCCCGGCTAGACTACTGTGTCGGCCTTCTCTCTGACCTCCCTTCCTCCTCTCTCGCCCCGCTCCGGTCTATTCTTCACTCGGCTGCCCGGTTCATCTTCCTGCAGAAACGATCTGGGCATGTCACTCCCCTTCTTAAACAACTCCAGTGGTTGCCTATCGACCTCCGCTCCAAACAATAACTCCTCACTCTAGGCTTCAAGGCTCTACATCACCTTGCCCCTTCCTACCTCTCCTCTCTTCTCTCTTTCTACCGCCCACTCCGCACGCTCCGCTCCTCCGCTGCCCACCTCCTCACCGTCCCTCAGTCTCGCCCATCCCGCCGTCGACCCCCGGGCCACGTCCTCCCGCGGTCCTGGAACGCCCTCCCTCCTCACCTCCGCCAAACTGATTCTCTTCCCCTCTTCAAAACCCTACTTAAAACACCTCCTCCAAGAGGCCTTCCCAGACTGAGCTCCTCTTCTCCCTCTACTCCCTCTACCATCCCCTCTTCACCTCTCCGCAGCTAAACCCTCTTTTCCCCCTTTCCCTCTGCTCCTCCCCCTCTCCCTTCCCCTCCCCTCAGCACTGTACTCGTCCCCTCAACTGTATATATTTCCATTACCCTATTTATTTTGTTAATGAATTGTACATTGCCTTGATTCTATTTAGTTGCCATTGTTTTTACGAGATGTTCTTCCCCTCGACTCTATTTATTGCCATTGTTCTTGTCTGTCCGTCTCCCCCGATTAGACTGTAAGCCTGTCAAACGGCAGGGACTGTCTCTGTTGCCGACTTGTTCATTCCAAGCGCTTAGTACAGTGCTCTGCACATAGTAAGCGCTCAATAAATACTATTGAATGAATGAATGAATGAATGAACAGTGCTCTGCACATAGTAAGCACACAATAAATACCACTGATTGATTGATGTGTGACCTGGCACATTTGTTTATAAATCGGATCTACCATCTATAACTATATATATGCATATTTTATATGTATATTTTCAGAAACACACACACATACACATGCACACAGTCCCTTTTTCAAGGCTCAGCTAGAATCAGTGCCTTACAGATATTTCTTCATGAAAGGGTTTTTATCTTTGCATATCTGTTGGGCAACAGGCAACCAATTCAGAACCCAGGTTTTTCCGCTGTGAAAAATGGGATGAGGCCAAGACCCACTAACATACAACTTTGAGCAAAAAATTAATACAGGCAGTCAGCTCTTCAAATTCAAATGCAAGTGGTTGACACAACCCATCAGTAATTTGAGCATGGCGATAAAGTCAAATAAACATCGAAGGCTTGGGCAAGATGATTTTTTTACAGCCAAGACTGAAGCTCTCCTGTAGACTGTCAGATCCTCTTTTTTTAATGGTATTGATTAAGCATTTACTATGATTTAAGCACTGTACTAAGCTCTGAGGTAATCAGGGTAGACACGGTCCAGTTTCCACATGGGGCTCGCAGTCTTAATCCCCATTTTACAGATGAGATAACTGAGGCACAGAGAAATTGATCAAATTGCACAAGGTCATGCAGCAAACAAGTGGCGGAGCCAGGATTAAAACCCAGGTCCTTCTGACTCCCAGGCCACTAACTATGCTGCTTCTTGTGGTCAGGGAACGCGTCTACTAACTGTGTGTAACACAGTTGTTATACTCTTCCAGGTGCTTAGTACAGTGCTCTGCAAATGGTAAGCACTCAATAAATATGGCAGATTGATTCACGATTTCCATTTAAATCTATACTTGGCTGCTTGCTCTTCAAGCTGGTCACTTTTCTGTAAGGGCTCCTCAAGGAAAGATTCTCCAAGGAAGATTTACCTCTTTTGGGGTTAAAATTCCATATGACTTCTTCAATAGAGGAATTGTGATAGGAAATTAAGAAATATATTCGTACAGCTGTTTTTGCCATAAAAAAGCCGAGAAAATCCCGGGCCAGTTTCCCTGCAGAGCTGAGCTGATGGGAGAACAGAGATCCCACTGACTTCAAAGAGAGTGCCTTTTCTAACTCAGTTAATGGGGGATATAGGGTAGTAGTAGGAGGAGGAATGTCAGAGAAGGACTGGGAGAAGAAAAGAAGGTGACAAACGCTATTTTTTCCATTTCTTTTCTGTAGTTCCAGAAATTCCAAAATATCTAGCCTCACTGTTCTGTTAACACAACTGGAGAAAAACCTGAAGGAATGAAATTCTCAAGTTAAAATTTTCTGTGGATTAGGAATTTGAAATTTTGTCTCATAAGAAGGCTGAATAAAGTTTTTCAAAGCAGCCAAATTCTCCTGGTGCAGAAAAAAATTTTTTTTTGAGGGGAAAATAGGGAATTTGAGGTTGGCACAAAATATTTATTGGGTCAATATGGAGCTAGTGAGTGGCACCTGTAATTTACTTTGGTATGCCATCCCCCAAGAGACCTAATTCACTCCCACAAAGTCTCCTGGGCCCTGGGAGAACTTTCCACAACCAAGAAGGAAAAGGAGCATAAGTTCAAAACCAAGGAACTCAACCAATTGTATTAATTGACCACTTAACTATGTGCAGATCACCATACTAAACGTTGGGGAGAGTACAAGTATATGCTACCACTCTTTGTAATAGGAGAGTGAGGACTTCTGTTTTTACTTTAAGTCTGTAATTCTGTTCAATGCTCATAAAGAATTAATCACACAGAATTAATCAAATTTCAACAACATACACTGAGGTTGGCAAACTTTGGAGAAGAAGAAGTGTGATAAAAGGGAGATCCTTTGTTACGACTTTGCTTACATTTGTTGTCCATAAAACACAAAAGGAGTGTGGACAGTTTTATCACAGTGGGATGTCCATTCTAGGAAATAGGGTTGATCATCCAAATGTTTTGGGGGGGCCAAGGGAAAAGGGGAGAAAGGCAGAAGAGAGACAGACACACACAGTAATAGCGCCTCTCCCAATGTTTCATCTCTACTTACTGGGCTCCTCCTCTCCCCTCTGGGCTGGCCTAAAGGGGAAGATTTGGAGGATGGGGCAGGATATAGGAGGTGCGTGAAGGTCTGAGGGTGGGTAGTGGGGTGGGGCCCCTCCCAAGGTCCCCTCCTGCCCGGGGTCTCCTATAGACCACCCACCCGCTTGTCTGGCTCCCATCCACTGTCCAGGCCTACTTCCTGCCTGTTTCACTTGTTCCTTGGCCAGTTATTCCACACAATGGCTGTTTGCCCGGTTCCTAGAAGTGTTCTAAAATGGTGCTTGGAGCAAGCACCTGAACCCCTCAACGCCTCCCTTCTGGCTGTTGCGAGGGGGGCTAGGCTCCGTATTTTACAGCTGCCAGGTGGATAACATTAAGCAAGGTGCCAGGCATCCTAAATGGGTGGCAAAGGTCCATATTATGGGGCAACCAAGAGAGGGCAGAGGTCAGTGGGACAGGCTGAAGGAATGCTCTGTCTATGAGATGAATAACTATTACCCTGGTTCCAGTGGTGGTTAAATGAGAATGCCAGTTTCCAAAAATTAGAACTGTCACTTAGGATTAATACCCTATTCAGGGTCTTTTATTCTGGGATGTTATTTCCTGTCTTCTCTTCTGCCTTTCCTGTAATAATCACTTAATGCTCCACAGCAAATTAGTAACACAGTTCCACATTCCACACTAAAATGGAAAAACCAGCTCATGTCCAAAGGCTTCAGTGGCTTGCTGCCAACACATACCTGCTCGTATTTAAATTTCAGTGGATGTAATTTTTTTTAAATAGCACTGGATGTTGTCTGTTATATCAGGCTTGAATATTCAGCAGATATTACCGTTCCTGTTTCCCCCATTATTGAGCAAAATATTTATTTCGGAACCTTCACAACAATGGTCCATTTCGCTGCCCTTACGTTTCCCATAGGAAATCAACTAGCTATTTATTGAAGGAACAAATCAGGCCCCATTGTCCTCACAGTGTATACTAATGAAACATTGAATCTGAGACAATAACCAGTGTGGAACATAGGTTACTGATAGATTTTTCCATCAATGGGAAACCTATTAAAATGATGGTCTTCCAACCCTTCAAGCTGAGGACCCACTTTATCCAGACCGAAGAATTCACGGACCACTTTCCGACTGTGGTGAAGTGGATGGGAAGAGCCATAAAGGAAGGGAAAGCTTGACAATTCTCTTGGAGCACACCATTTCCCAAATGCGATACAAACATGGCACCTTGGAAAGGGACCACAGGCTAAGGGACACACTTCTCCTCCAAGTGAATGCCTCCAAGAGTGGCAGCAATGATTCATTCAAACATATTTATTGAGCACTTACTGTGTACAAAGCACTGTATTACGCACTTGGGAGAGTACAATATAGCAACAGACAAATTCCAACCCACAATGAGCTCACGGTCTAGAGGGGGAGACAGACATTACTTTAAACAAATAGATATATAAATAAATTATAGATATATACAGATATATGCATATGTGCTGTGGGGATGTAGGCAGCTTTGATGTTGGTGGACAAAAACTTTGGTCCCTTCAGATTCATCAGTGTGTATGTGCCCCACAAAGAGGATAAAACCTAGCCTTAATCAATGAATTGGCATCACTGACACATGTATCTCTCCCCATCTCAGGGTCACACCTGGAGAGTTTCCAGCACTCTACCAGTCTCGGCTACTGGAGGGAGAGTCAAGCAGAGGCTTACCCATTCCATTCATAGCTTGGGCAGTGGCTAGCGAATGGAAGGAAATCTGCTACAAGCCAAATCTCACCCATGCTGGGCAGCAGAGGCATGGGAGAGAGTCGAGGGCGGAGATTGGAGCTTACTGCGCCGAAGGCGGCAATGGTAAACCATTTCTGTATCTTTTTACCAAGAAATCTCTACGGATCCACTACCGGAACGATTGCAGATGGAGAGTGGGGCGTTCTGGGAGAGAAGACGTGTACGTGGTGTTGCTCTGGGTCAGAAACGATTCGACGGCATAAAAGACAATACATGTATCTCTAGCCATTTTACTTGCCAATTCCCTTTCTGGATATTTTCCTCCATGCATATTTTATTAAAGCATTGTTGGCCCAGTGGAAAGAGCACTGCCCTGAGAATCAGTGCTCCCTTTATAAACCCCTCCCTCAGCCCTACAACACTTATGTACATATCTGTAATTTATTTATTCACATTAATGTCTGTCTTTCCCACTGGACTGTAAGCTCGTTTTGGGCAGAGAATGGGTCTTCCAACTTCCTTATATTGTACTCTCCCAAGCGCTTAGTACACAGCTCTGCACACAGTAAGGGCTCAATAAATACGACTGAATGATCGATTGATTGAGACACCAGTTTTAGTTGCAGGTTCTCTCTGCCTGGATTGTGTCAATGGAGGTAGGTGCAGATTTCTGATCAAAGACTCGCCGCGACAGTCCAACTTACAGAGTGGACTGACCCATCGAGATCCCAGAAAAAAAGTTGGTTATTGTGGGTGGCAAAGACCACAGCTTACTCAAGAAACCACCTGCAGGGACCCAGAAATATGGCACGAGATGGGTTCCATGTAGGGGTCATTTTGGCATGAAAAAATCCTTTGCGGACTCTTCCCAATGTGCTCAGCACATCTACTCGCACGCTGAACTCTAGGCCCCAGAGGGAATCCAACTGGCAGGAACAAGGCTGTCAGAGACACTGCCGAAAATTCCAGCACTACACTCAATTCCTGCACACAGATTCTTGGCTCTGAAGCCTCAGGACTGAGGGTTTGCCTGTCGCTCCCGACGGGAGACTGAATCATTAAAGCACTAACTACCTTTGCCTGGAACCCCCTCCTGGCAGTTCTCCCTTAAACCAGTTGTTAATTACGAGCAACAACCAATTTACTATGGATTATTGAATATTTGCAAAGCTAACTGGCGTGGGGGTGAGGAGAGCTCCTGCTCTTTAGCTTCTGGAAAATCATCAATGCACAGCCCAGGGTAGATTAAAAAAGAAACAAAACAGGCTGTGACAAAACAAATTCCATTTTATACGGCAATTATCATTCTCGAAATTCATCCTTCCTGTACTTAATGACTGCCTTCTTTGAGCTCAGCTCAGCCTGGGTTTTGCTCTGGGTCATTAACTAACAAACCAGTCATCACCCACTGGTAACAATAGATCCTTCATGGGTTATTGCTTAATTAATCTAAGTACATGATTTGATAGCTACCTCTTTTTTCAATTTCACATTCAGTGCAATCACACAACAATACCGCATTATTGAACACTAATTAAAAGTAAAAAGGGTTTACTGCTTCTTTTACAGCAGGTTTCTTCCATTGGACAAGATGAAACGCAGAGTTTTACTGATATGCTTTTCATGTGAAATATTAACGCTTAAACATTTATTTGAAACACACCATTAATCTAATAACATACTACCAAAACAAATCATAACTCTTTTTTTATTGCAAAAGTAATTGGGTAATGAATAATGAATATCATCTTACTGAAAAGGGCAGTAATATGTTGACTTTATCATTAATACTCAATTTTGGTTAATAAGCCTTCTATTAAGTTTAAACACAGTGAATTTGATTTACCAATGTAGCTCAGGATAATGCTAAACATCATGCTTTTTGAAGAAGCAATTTGATATGAAATTAACTGAAAGTTCAATTTACATTTCAAAATGACTATACTTCCAAACCTCCCATCTCGCCTCATATTTTGGCAAAGCTCACGTGTTTCTGAGAAGCCATTGGGAATTTCATTTAGCACAACATTTAAGAAAAATCACCTTAAGGAAAAGAATTTGCTTCACAAAAGAACATACGATGAAGCAAAAAGCAAATTATTGGAATGTCAGTGTTTTGCTGTAAAGCATTTTCCATAACTATATTTAATATGAATAAACACAAATGTTTGTGTTGAATTTTCATTCTAGATTCACCCACATATTTGGTTTTTCAAATATTCATTACTGCTCTCAGTAACTCACATAAAGCCTGCCTTGTTGTAAGTTCACCACCTAAACAAACCAGAGCAATGGATGGACATTCTATACATTAGTAAACCCAAGAATTTATTTCTTTAGCTTTTTTTTTTCTAATGGGCATTTAAATGTGAGAAGTAATAACAACACTTTAAAATGAACACTTTCCTCCCAGGAACTCCAAATGCTTTACAAACTATCTCATTAATCTACCCACATCCCTTACAAAGGTGAAGTATTTCATGGTGAAACGATTCATTTTGCATCAAGGAGGCTTTTGGCTTTATTTAGCTTCTCTAAGCTGTAAGTTCCTTGTGGGTAGGGAACATGTCTACCAACTCCATCGTATCGTACTCTCCCAAACGCTTGGTATACTGCTCTGCACTCAGTAAGCACTCAATAAATGGGTTAGAACCCATCTCCGCTCAGCCACTTGTCTGCTTTGAGTGACCTTGGGCAAGTCACTTCACTTCTCTCTGCCTCAGTTACTTCATCTATAAAATGGGGATTGAGATTGTGAGCCCCATATGGGACAGGGACTGTACTCAACCGAATTTGCTTGGATCCACCTTGGCGTTTAGAACAGTGCCTGACACATAGTAAATGCTTAACAAATACCATAATTATTAATATTATTGATAAATAAGATTGATTCATTCATTTCATGCTAAATTGCTAAGGACAGTCTACATGGTGTGCCGGCTGAAACAGCACCCCATTTTAATACACAACGGCCATATCTGGATACGATAATTTTTTAAAAGATGTTTTCCATAAAATAAGTCAATTTTTCACTTGGATTTGCACAAGAGGAATGGCATTTGGTGCCCAATTAAAGTTGGTAGCATAGGTGTTGATTCATTTATTCGACTATATTTATTGAGCGCTTACTGTGTCAAGAGTACTGTACTAAGTGTTTGGAAAGGACGATACAGCAAAAAAGAGAGGCAATCCCTGCCCACAATGGGCTTACAGTTTGGAGGTGGGGGAAACAGGCATCAAAACAAGTAAACTGGCATCAATATAAATAAGTAGAATTATAGATGTTGCATACACAAGATAAACATTTCTGTATTTGTGTTACATTAATTTAATTCCTGGACCTGTCCCAGAAACTGATGTCAGCCCATACGCTTGATTGACAAGGGTATATTTCAGAGTTAGTTCCCACCTTAGACCTGTGCCCCTCTCCTCAAAGCAAGACCCTTGGCCCGGGGGAAGAAACAATGATGTGAGGGGGAAACCCAGGACTGGCAGTCCCCTCAAGCAGCAGCTGTCAATCAGGCAGACTCCCTGCTAATTGTTTGGTGGGCTGTGTTCCTAAATAGACCTTCGGTAGAGACACCAATTTTACCCATATGTGCATACTTATTCCATTTACTATCCTTTGATTATTCATTTCATGGTATTACTACTCAAGAATATTCATGTTTTTATTCTTGTTCCTACTGCCTATTTACACATTTTTCTGTGGTATTTGTTAAGCACTTACTATGGGCCAGGCACTATACTAAGCCACAGGGGTAGACACAAGCTAATCAGATTGGACAGAGTCTGTGTCCCACATGGGGCTCACAGTCTTAATCCCCATTTTACAGATGAGGTAACTGAGGCCTGGAGAGGTTAGGTGACTTGCCCAAGGTCACAGAGCTGACAGTGGCAGAGCTGGGATTAGAACTCACATCCTTCCGACTTCCGGGTCTGGGCTCTATCCACAAGGTCTACCAACTGTTTTATTGTACTCTCCCTAAGTGCTTAACACAGTGCTTTGTATACAGTAAGTGCTCGGTAAATATGATTGTTCAACTGATGGTTGGTCCCTTTTACACTTGCTGGGCTTCTGAGGCTCTGTGAAGGGATCTTTGCACCCTCCATAGGCACTCCTATAGACTGTAAGCGCCTCAAGGGCAGATATATGTCTATGTACTCTCTACTGTACTTTCCTAAGAGCAGTAGATAGTGCTTTGCACCCAGTAAGTGCTCAAAAAACACCATTCATTGATTAATTGATTACTCCATAGCCATTTTCCACTGGTTTCTGGGCCAGGGCTGGAGGCCTCTACCCTTATTGAGTTCTTAGGTCAGCTGACAGTGCAAAGAGGCTAGCTATTTGCACAGTTTTAAGCCTGACATTCCAGTGTTTAGTTGGTCCGTTCTCTGTCTGGTGTGTGTGTGTGGGGGGGGTGGGGTGGGGACAGTGGGGGGAGAGAAGGGCTGGCCAGTATTCTTGAATGACATCTGAGGCCACCCTAAGGATAAATCCCAGGGACCAGCCCCCCCAGCACTTATGTACATATCTGTAATTTTATTTATTTACTTTAATATCCATCTCCCCTTCTAGACTGTAAGATCATGGTGGGCAGGGAATGTGTCTGTTATATTGTACTCTCCCAAGTGCTTAATACAGTGCTCTGCACACAGTAAATTAAATACGACTGGCTGACTGGATTTCAGCTTTCTCAAGAAACAGTCCCTCATAGGTCCTCCACCCCACTCTCCAAAATTGCCACACAAGTAGGCCCCAGTACTCCAAATGAAAAGTTGGCAGCTGTGACCTAAAGTACAATCAGAACTTTCTCTGGGCCAGGTAAATGAAATTCACCACAGCAGATTTCAGGAATGCATTTCTTAATGTCCAGGTGTGCAAGAAAATGATCTATAATCTGGCCTGAGAAATTAATCCATGAATTACTTCAGAATCCAAGTTTAAATAGCATGTCTATTGTAGATGTTAGTCTCTTTTAGTTGCAAAGATAGGAAATTTGGTTTTGGCATTGACATAAAATTAACATTATAAAGATGTGGTTTAAGTAAAATACCAGTGTCTAAATATTGTGAATTAATTCTACTAAGGACTTATTAACTCTTTGACAACCACTAAGCGTTCCCTTGAACGTCTGGGCAAAGGAATTCTCCTAATAGATGCTCAGTTGAACACTTGTGGCACCTAAAAGAGATTTTGCAATGCCAGCTACTCTGCATATAAAGGACTAGTTACAGAAATGAAAATGAAATTCAACTTGGAATGCTTTGACTATAACTAAATAGGTGATCAAGTATTGTGTGATACTAAAGCACTGCTTGATTCTGGTGGCCTATCACAGGCAGTGCACTGGGACATTAGTAGAAGCCAGAGCTGAAGCAAAAGACAATGATGGCTTGGGCAGAGACAGACCTGGAATATGGTCAGACTGATGAGGAAAGCCATTCTGAGGTCTGGGCAAGGTACAGTTAAAATGGCCTCGACAAGTGGAGGTAAGGACCTGGGACAAGCATGGCAGGATAAACAATGGGCTGAAGTCATAGAAAGTAGCAGGAGAACAGGACAGTCAACTTGTAGCTCTGAGGTTAGGCAACAAATGAGAGTGAAATTAGCAAGCCAGAAAAAAGGGCAGGCAGTAGGCTAATGGGAAATGGTGGAAGGGAAGGGCTTAGGAGAGAACACTTGGCACTCAGGAATTATCAGGAGGCTCAGGAAAAGATCCTTATCATCTAGTCCAGAGAGCAAGAGTGAAGAGCTCTTTAGAGGCTCTAAAATGGCTTCCTGCAAGCCTCCGAGGTGGCCTGATTACTCTTTGAGACCTCATTGCTTTGATTCGGTCTGCTCCATAGTTGAATGTGGCATTCTATGGTATAAAGCTCAAGTATCACAGCCATAGGCAATGGTTGGACAACACAATTCTCTAAACTTTCAATATGGTTTACAGCTGGTTGTCATAATTGCAGTACAGTCTTCCTGCCCAAGGGCCATGCTGGTCTTCTTCATGTAGTTTTGTAACTATACCCTAATGGCATAGGACAATGGGATCTTCCAGATGAAAGAATTCTGTGACAGCTTTCATAGTGAAAAGGTTGCTGGTACATGATATAGGTTCCTTTAGGCTGTCAATCTAAGATGCTTTTCTGGTTCTGAAAATCTCCTTCCTGCCTTCTTCGGTGTTCGCTCCTAAAGAAGTACCCGCCACGATATAGCAGTTCCCTCTTTGACTCCGTAAAAGATTTTGAAGCTGTCCCTTAGTCTGAGATAAATGAAGTGGGAGTAATGGTCTTTACTGAGCTGACTGCAATGCACTGTACTAAGTATTGAGTTATATTCTCAAGCCAGCTTCCAGATTCCCTGTAGCATTGCCAAGCATGGCTGCGTAGAGTAGGCTGAAAAAGTGCAGACCTAGTAATACACAACCAATCCATCAATGGAATTTATTAATCGCTTACCTTGGGCCAAGCAATGTACTGTACTGTTCTCTCCCAAGCACCTTACAGAGTTGAGCTACACATTCTCTGCCCACAAGGAGTTTACAGTCTAGAGCTACAGTTATGATCTGATGATAATGAATCTGACAAGACCCCTTCAATGCAAGTCACCTAAGTCAACATTAGTAATCTTGAGATTTTTTTGAAGATATTTGTTAAGTGCTTACTAAATGCCAGGCACTCCACGAGGCTAGCGCTGGGGTAAATACAAGCTAATCAGGTTGGACACAGTCCATGTCCCAATTGGCGATCACAGTTTTAATCCATTTTACAGATGAGGCAACTGAGGCACAGAGAAGTTAAGCCCTTGGTCACACTGCAGACAAACAGTGGAGATGGGATTAAAACCCAAGTCCTTCTGAATCTCAGGCCCGTGCTCTATCCATTAGGCCATGCTGCTTCTCTAGGATATTCATCTTTAAGTGGCAGCCAAACCTGTTTAGTGTTAGCTCACTGACAACAACACTAATGTCAGCTTTCAGCTTTCCTTTAGCCCTCCAATAGTTTCTTTTAGGGATGATCAGCTGTGTTGAACTATGTTTAATTTTCTTCCCCAGCGACCCTGCTATTTTCCTAAGCTTATTTAAGTTCATTTTCTTGAACTCCTTAAATTCTTGAATACTACAGTGTTCAGCAACTCGATCTTAGAAGCTCTGAGTTTATGAACACTTTCCCCAAGGCTGCCATTCACCTTTACATCCAAAATCAATTTAGACCCCAACACCAGCGTACTTGAAGAAGCAGTGCTTGCTTTAAAAATATTTAGAAAATGGGACCAAAGTGATTCTACATAATAAATGCAAGAACATACAATTCTAAGCACCTATCTTTTATATGACCTAAGATTCATTTTGGAATAAATGCACCTAGGGTCAATAATTTTGATCTTTAAAAGCCTATTATAAGAGAAAAACATAAATAATTAGTAAACTATGCTTACTATTTGCATAATGACTTTCAAGTCATTACTCAGCTCTGATATATTAAACCCAGTCCAAATAATTTGGAAATTTTATCGTTTGCTTTAGATATAGAATAATTGAGGTTAAAACAATTTACAATTCAGTAATAAACTATTCAAAGTCATAAATATGCCTTATCTAGCAACTTCCAAAACAGCATCTACCTCATTTCCTCTGCATCACCTCACATTCTGGAATTATTGGAATATACTATAAAGTGATGTGAGAAAGTGAAATCCTGCTATGATGAAAAAGGGAAAGAATGACATCTGAAAAACTAAGAATGCACTCCCTCTTAGGCAGACAGCAGGAAGTTCCTCTGGAACTGTTTGATCTACTTCAGTAGCATTATGGCACACTGCAAGCTTTTCATTAGGTTAAAACCCCCCAACAAAATAAGACATAGCTTGCTAACTTAGATTACAAATGTACCATAACACAGTGAGTGAAGGGAAAATATATGGTGTAATTCAGAAAAGTCTAAAACTTGTAAGTGGAAAAAAGTATACATGACTGTTTTAATTAATTTCCTAATGTAAAACACAGCTGTAGTAATGTTGGCAAATATCACCTGCCTGTTTTAAATTTGCTAAGTGAAATCACGCTACTTAATTGAGACTTAATGTGCGAAAATATGCTTTATTTGCTTTTTATAGCAATATCAGCATTTCGACTTTGTATTTACTCATGCAAAAGCTTTATAAATGACTTGAATTACTAAAAATCTGAATACTATAATCTGTAGTTACAATGTACCAGTTTCAGTTTCAACAATTAAATGCCTTTTTTGTGGACTCCTGCTGCTATGTGAACTAGCTCTAGGCTATTAAAATAATGAGTCCGGACTGAGTCATCTGATCTCATGCTTGGTGCAAAGCCCAGGAAAAGAACTTGTCCACAATTCCTAGTCTGTTTACCAGACTAAGACCAGACTGTTGGATGCATTATAAGGTGATTCCCTTCCCCCTTCCAGCATGTTCTGATTTGAAAAGGAGCTTGGCCAGGGAAAATATGGTCTAAGAGAGCCCTCTTCAGGACAGGAATGGTGCGATGCTGTCCCCATGACTGCTCTTATAAGTCCAAGAACGGTAGAGAAAGAGGCACTGGAGCCTGGAACATTACGTAAAACCTTCTTGGAAAGATATTGTCAGGAGAAAGACACGGTCAGAAGACAACCTGACGCCAAATCACCGGTTTTTGCAAAAACGATTGAACAAAAAGACTCATGGAATCATCCGCAGACCCTTCTGTGCCACAAGATGTTCTCTAGGTCACTCTGGTCTTTGCGAGGAATCTCTTTACTGTCTTTGTACAGTGCTTTATAACACGACATAACAATAACATTTATTTCTTATGGGACCTTGAAGACTCAGTTTTTTAAATCAATCGGTAGCATTTACTCAGTGTTTACGGTGTGCAAACACAGTACTAAGCACTTGGGAAAGTTCGATACCACTGAGCTGGACGACACTTTCCCCGCCCACAAGGATCTTATGGCCTACAGGATGAGCTTACAGTGTGAAAAAAAAAATTGACGGCAAATTAATGAAATCTAGAGTGATACCCATATCCGTACCTCCTCTTTGTGTGACAGAACTCATTCTCAATTGACATGAGAACAATTCTCTTTAAAACCCAGGTAAATTCAAGTGAAATTAAAAAAGAACCCAAAACTCTGACCAAAAAAAGTCATGTTAGCTTTCTTTCATTCGGCTATTTTTGGGAAAATAAGGGAAGTAGCCAAAATGAAACGAAGCATCTCCAATGAGCTTTTGAACTCCCCAAAATGAACCTTGCCTTTGGCTGACAAATTAAGCACACTTTTTCAAATATTCCAGTGAATTTGGAGACATTATTGGAATTTGCACTTCAAAGTGGCATTTTTTTCTGGAGGGGAGGAGATACATGATTCCTGAATAAAAATAAAGCTCATATATTTTAAAAATGTGTTTTTTCTAAACTGAGGATCAAAACAAAAATTTAAAATCATCCATACATTACTTTTCAAGGTAAGGCACTGCTAACCCTGTTACGTTCATGATCGAAACAGCAGTCTAACACCGTCAAAGACTTCCTGAGTAAACTTTGAATGGGGAGGGTCTGGATAATGGTCTCACAATTATTGGCTTCAAAAATAGAAGGCTTTACCTCAAAATGTATCCTCTCATTGACTGCAGAAGTTAATCTTTGCTAGTTAGCCTACAAACATCCCAGACTGCCTGGAGATATATCCTTCCAACAATTCACGAAGATGGCTGGGATACAATCTTTTAAAAGGCCTTTTATACTAGTAGTAAAACATTAGGAGCTGTAACATAGTACAGCACTTGACAGGGAAACCAGTAAAAAGGAATAACTGGAAGTGATATAGTGATTAAAAATGACTCAGTGATAAATAAGTAACAATTCTTACTAATAGCATTTCCAGTCCATAAGCAGCATCTCTTGGGTAGCCCCAACAATCAGGGAGTTAAAATAAGAAGGTAGATCGAGGAAAAGTGACCAAACTTCAGTTGCTACAGAGCTGAACAAAAACACAATGACTAAGATATCACCACAGAAATTCTTGGGAGATTTCAGTGGTTCACTTTGGGGTTTGGCTTCATTCTATGTCCCAGGAGAATTGAGTTGTCTCTGGTATTGAGGTTTTTCTCACAGGGTTGATTTCATTCTGGAGCATTTGCCTGTTCAATCTGCTTGGTGGCACAGAAATGACCAACGTTTTCTTTCACGTTAGTACGAGAAAGGACTTTGGTTGAAATTAAATATTCGTGTCTCAAATGTAAGCCAAAAGCCCCAAGTGACAGAAGTGTCCTATTTGATAACTTCAGAAGTTAAAACCCAGAGACAAAGCCTGAAATTAAAATGTGCAACTATTAGCTCTCAGGGAAACTTTATAATAATCCATCCCAACTTGCCTAAGATAATGTCAGATAGCCTATCAATATTACACTTCATCTGTCTAACATGGTCCCTTCCGCCATCTTCATTTAGCATATGTCCCACTTTGACGCCATGACCAGCTTTAGAGAACAGCATCCGTCTTAGCAGATGCATCTTAGAGAGAGAGAGAGAAAGAGAAACTTGGTAACTTAGAATTTTTCATTGTTTCTGGTCTCACCCTCCATGGGGCATTTGATGGGCCCTGTCAGAGTTTGAACAACATTCTACAGAGGACAGATGATGGCAATTAAACACATCTGCATATCCTCGGCCTTACATGGTGGACCTGATTTAAGGGCAGATCATAAATGGGAGAAAGCAGGAGAATAAGGATCGAGCATCAATGGGAGAAACAGCAAAACAACCTCCAGTTGGATGAGGGAAAACTATTTAATTTAGCATATTGGACAGCTAATGGAAAAAACAGAAATAGGAAATGAATAATCTATTACATTAGGGAACTGAAAATTTTGGTCTCGATTTTTTAAATTGTCAAAATCAACTAAAATGATAAGCCCCAGGGTCAAAGCCTATGCATAATGAGCAAAAGGAAATTCTTGGAACTAACACTGCTTCAAGTACAACAAGAGTATCATAAACAATTCTCTTCTAGGAGACGCATAACAGGGGGCATTTTCACCAGAGCACTGAATTAAATGACATGTTAGTGGGCAGGGGATGTGTCTGCTTATTGTTATACTGTTCTCTCCCAAGTACTTAGTACAGTGTTTTGCACACAGTAAGCGCTCAGTAAATACAATTGAATGAATGAATGAATGAACGAATGAATGAAAGGGTGCTGGCAAAACCATTTTCACATGGTACTTTTTTTCCCTACAGATTCATTTTCACAGGCAAGTAATCTTCACGACAACCATCATCTTTGGATTCCACTACTCATAAGAAATATTTTACCCTATCTTGATATTTTAAGCTTCTTGTGGGGAAGGAATATCTCTTGTCCTCCTGCTGTACTTTTCCAAGGTATTAGTAAGTGCATCACTTGATGCACTTACTAATATATATATATATAGATGGCATTTAAGCGCTTACTATGTGCAAAGCACTGTTCTAAGAGCTGGGGGGGATACGAGGTGATCAGTTTGTCCCATGTGGGGCTCACAGTCTTAATCCCCATTTTACAGATGAGGTAACTGAGGCCCAGAGAAGTTAAGTGACTTGCTTAAAGTCAAACAGCTGAGAAGGGGTGGAGCCGGGACCTATGACCTCATGACTCCCAAGCCCATGCTCTTTCCACTGAGCTATGTTGCTTGTCTACTTGGGCAAGTAGATGTTCAATAAATATCTCCGCCACTACTTCTACTACATGTTTTCTTTTGATAACTGGTTTTTTAAATGGTATTTGTTAAGCACTTATAATATGCCAGGCACTGTACTATTCATTCACTCATTTAATTGTATTTATTGAGCACTTACTATGTGCAGAGCACTGTACTAAGCACTTGGAATGTACAATTTGGCAACAGATAGAGACAATCCCTGCCCAACAATGGGCTCACAGTCTAGTAAGCATGGAGGTAGATACAAGATAACAGGTTGGACACAGTCCATGTCCCATTTGGGGCTCTGTCTTAATTCCCATTTTATAGATGAGGTAATTGAGGCACAGAAACATTAAGTAACTTGCCCAAGGTCACACAGCAGACAAGTGGCAGAGCTGGGTCCCAGCCTATGTTCTGTCCACTAGGTCATGCTGTTTTGACCAGCACAGAATTTGTGCAATTACCTTTGGCAAGGTTCACTCTCCAGACATTTCAGGTGAATGTGATTTGGGGACTAATTACGAGTCTCAGGTCAAAATATACCTGGAAGCTTTAATCACATGGACAATTTGCCAATGAAGACTCGTCCGTCCCACTCCTGCACTTCCTGCCAGCACTTTATGTAGAGAAGCAGCATGGAGAAGGGGATAGAGCACGGGACTGGGAGTCAAAGGTCATGGGTTCTAATCCCAGATCTGCCATTTGCCTGCTGTGTGGTCTTGGGCAAGTTACTTAACTTCTCTGTGCTTTAAATACCTCATCTGTAGAATGGGGATTAAGACTGAGCCCCATGTGGGACATGGACTGTTTCCAACCTGTTATCTTGTATCTACTCCAGTGCTTAGTGCAGTGCCTGGCATATTGTAAGCGCTTGACAAATATCGTAATTATTATTATTATGAACTGGGATCTGGTGTTTCTCCAGCCTCTTTGAAACTGTGCAGGAGAGGCTGAGGACTAGGAAACCTTCTGTCACCTTCTTCTGCAGTCATAGAGCTCTGGTCCCTCCCTCCCCAAATTCATTCATTCATTCATTCACTCATTCATTCAATCCTATCCCTAGACCACAGCCCTTTCCATATTCAAGGCTCTCCTGAAAGTCCACCTCCTCCAATGTACCTTCCCTTGTGAATTCCCAGCATTCCAAATTCTAAAACCCCATCACCCATCACTAGCGCTTATTATACCCCTCCTCAGCACTTCTGCCTATATGTTTATTCAATTATACATTCAAGAATTTTAATTATTCTGTTGGTAAAATACTTTCACATTTATCTTTCCCTATTAGGGTGTAAATTCCTTGTGGGCAGGAAATGTATCATCTGCTTATTGTATAGTTCCCAAGGGCTTAATAGAGTGCACTGGTCCCAGTGGACAGTCAGTGAATATTACCATCACAGCAACCCCAAGTAGGAACCATCATTCAGGAAAACGTTTTCTTGATGGTGGACCCATACTGCCCTGAATAGCCAGTGATGCAATCTTTCAAATCAGACTGTCCCCTGGAACTGAAACAGTTGGCTTGTGTTTATGTACTTAAATGCTTTCTGGAAACTTGTTCCAAATATCATCTGACTTCCATGCTTAATGTCAAGATTATTTTGCAAAGTGACATGCATTTTCTTCTCCCAGTTTTATAAGCCTCATACTATCTGGTTTTAGTTAGGCATCAGTCTTTGCTCCACATTTCCTGGTACATTTAAAATGGTTGAGCAAGGAAGGTTAAAAAAGTATAATTGCTAGCAAGGTTTAAGTCTAATACAGATATAAACACAGTCAATAGTGCTCTATTTCAGTTTCATTTTATTATTCACTGCATAGTAATGTTGAATAATGCTGCATTAACATTTTTATTAGGTTCTGCAGTGGTAGTCAAGTTATCAGAAATGTCCTTTATTGCACTAACCCAAAAACTATCACTGGCAATCTTTAGAGATTTACACTCGAATGAGGAAAAAATTCAATTTTTGAAAGCTTGTCACAGTACGTTCTACCTCAGCCTGCAGCAGTTTGGACAACCCTTAGAAGGACCATCTTTTTGCTACAAATAACTCCAAAAGCAGCAGCTCACAACCAAATCTGCTGGGTGACCTTGGGCAAGGCACTTAACTTCTCCGTTGCCTCTGTTACCTCATCTGCAAAATGGGGATTAAGACTGTGAGCCCCATGTGGGACTTTCATCTACCCCACCATTTAGTACAGTGTAAGGCAAATAATAAGCACTTAACAAATACCAGAAAAAATTACATTAAAACCTTATCATTCCTCTAATTCATATTGTTAAAGGAGACTTACAAGTAAAAAAGAATCACCACATAATAAAAAGCCCCCATAAGCTCACAGATCCTCTCAACCATCTTCTCTCCCTGCAAGGAAAGTGTCTTTTCCCAAGTGCAGTGTCTTTTCCGAACTGCTCAGTACAGTGCACAGCACCCAGTTGGTGCTCAATACCACTGAATCATTACAGTTACTTCTAAGCCCTGGCTCTCCAAGTGTAATCAGATAAATGTCTCCTTAACAAAACAGTGTTAGGAAAACCCATGATCCCAGTCTTAACTGCAAGTCTCCATCTCAGGAAAGCCTCTGCTTCTATTTCATCTCTTACTAGAGATCGTAGAAAACCATATTAATGCTAGTAGGATTATTGCATAAAACAATCCAGGCCAGGGGAAATGGATAAGACTTTGATCTCATTAAAAAAGCCAACAAAAACTTGCCATTTTTATAAAACCTTTTAATAGTTTTTGAGTTGTGTTAAACATTATGGTGAAAAACACAGAATGAAAACACTCCCTCATGAAATCAAAGCCATCTCAAGGTCACAATTATTAAAAGATCACATCCAGTTGCTTTCCTATGAATTGAAGGTGGTAGATATTTAATTTACCACCAAGGATAGCTTGACAATTGTAATTAATATGCAGGATGGTTTTTGACTCATTCTTCCAAGGGACATTATTATTTGTAGCCTGCCACTGTAGCACATAAATAATGAAGAATTTTCACCTGGAAAAGGCTAAAATGGAAATTCAAAATTGACATTTATGAAGAAAAATGAAAAGTCTTTTCTGCCATTGAATACAGCTTACCAAAGATTCAGGACATCAATAATCTGTCCTCCATGTGTTCTGGAACACAGGAGCCAATGGTAACTCTATCCCATTCATGTTGGAGACTTTAAAAAACATTCCAATGATAGTTCTCATAATTATCAAAGATTATGTTACTCCAATTCCATTTTAAAGTTTTATACTATCTAGCTTTCAGAAACGTGAAACCAGGATTCACAACCTCATTTTATAGTACAAGAAAAAAAGGCCAAAAGAGTTTAAATGATGTAACAAAGTTCATTTAGAGTCTGTGCTAAGTAGCTAGCCTGAGACAGCACTCAAGAATACTGGACATTCTGCTGCCTATCACCCCACCCCTTCCCCCCAAACACACACATACACATGCACATGTGTATAGATATAAATCTCTATATATTTCTCTCTCTCTCTCTCTGACTTCAGTACAGGGGACAGGCTGATTGAAAACTGGATGATCACCCAAATGGTAAAATACTGACATTTTTGCTGGTTACTTTATGTACTCTGTATAAGTTACAAATATCTACTATGAATTTCTCTGAAGATTCTGGTGACCTTAAAATGGAATAAAATTATATTTTTTTCTCTTAAGACTATATGAATTACAGGAGGCTTTAAGTTTAGAAGAAAACTGAACAGGTACAAAACAAAGGTAGTTTAAGAACCACATTTCTAGTCCTCAGCTGTATCCAGTAAAACATAAATCTGGTCACAAGACATAAACAAATACTGTTCTGTATTTGCCTGCACAACTATTCACATGCATACATTTGGGGAGCAGGGAGGGAGGGTAGGTTATCAGATAAAAACATTTGTCCTCTCTTCATAATGATACATATATTTTACCATAAAAGGGGGTGAGAATATAGTAGAATTAGAATGAAACTAAATGCATGGATACATCTGAGGTATACAGGTATTGTTAATCAACTCTCATATATAAATATTTCAATAATACCCCAAACATCATTTCAAATGAATTTTACAGTTAACTATTATACTTGTCCTTTTTAATTTTGAGGGCCCCATACCCTAACTATGGTTTAGAGATGTTACAGTAATTGTGAAATGATTCCCGATAGTAAAACTAGTAGTCATATGATATTCATAGGAAGCTACTCCCTAAAATGCTTTTCCGTCTTTACTAAATTAATAACTTGACAACATAGAATGATGGTGAGAGTCAAATCTGGATGAACATCTCAAAGAGATTTTCTTTTTACGATTTGAGCGGGAA
Source organism: Ornithorhynchus anatinus (assembly GCF_004115215.2). Lineage (NCBI taxonomy): Eukaryota > Metazoa > Chordata > Mammalia > Monotremata > Ornithorhynchidae > Ornithorhynchus > Ornithorhynchus anatinus. The sequence continues at coordinate 54,505,840 of NC_041735.1, read as the reverse complement.
ATGACATCTGCACTGTTCCTGAAAAAGAAAGACTGTGGACATAGGGCCAGAACTGAGCTGCACAGGCTGTGGGTTGTGGCAAAGGTAAGGAGAAGGAAAGATATTATGGCTTGACCTAGTGGAAAGAGAACAGGTTTGGGAGTCAGGAGAACTGAGTTCTAATCCTAGCTCTGCCACTGGCCTGTTGTGTGACCTTAGGCACTTAATTTCTCTGGGGCTTAGTTTCCTCATCTGTTAAATGGGGATAAACTAGATTGTGAGCCCCATGTAGAACAGAGATTATGACCAGTCTGACCACCTTGGATTTTCCTCAGGACTTTGCACACAAGAAGTGCTTAATACTTGTCATTATCATTAAGATTAAGCCCTCTAGGACTTGAATAAGCCACTTAGGATCTTGTTGGAATTCTAGACCACTAATACTTATCCCCATTTCGTTATGGGGTGGGCCAATCCTCATAACAATTATCTGTGCAGTTAGGCTGTGTATATTTAGGATTTGACCTCTTTCAGCATCTTCTGAGGTCTACGGTCACTCAGTGGGGAAAAAAAAACACTCACAGGTAACATATGGCTCTTCCCTTAAATTAACAGTATTTAACAGCACAGCAGTATGGACCAAGATACTTGTACTTACATATAATCTGAGTGTAATTTACCACCAGTGTTGAAAAAAGTGTTTCCTCTTTTTTTTTTTTTTAAAATGGTATTTGTTAAACACAATGCAAAAGGTACTGTACTAAGTTCTGGGGGTAGATACAAGAAAATCAGCCCTCATCACAGTCTTAATCCCTATTTTACAAATGAGGTAACAGACACAGAGAAGTGAAGTGACTTGCCCAAGGCCACAAAATAGAAAAGTTATAGAACCAGAATTAGAACTCAACTCTTTCTGACTCCCAGACCTGTGCTCTCACCACTAGGCCACGTTGCTTCTCCTTACTTTCACAAGACTTAAGCAATAAATGGGTTCCTTAAAAATAAAATAGCAATTCCAACATGAAATATACAAAGAGGTTGGAATTATGCTTTTAGTCTCTAATGAGTTACCCTCGCACTCTTATTTTTTGCTTCATCATTTTCTTCAATTAACAACGGCAAGGACTAAATCAAGACTAAAGATGAACATATAAACCTTTCAAGATGTGACGATGATCTTAATTACATTTTGGAGACTGTCTCCTAATTAAAATCAGCGCATCAATCCCAAGAGCAGTATATATAGATTTTAAAGCATTAAAGCATAGATCATACCGGAATAATGCTGATAGCACTGGAAAAATAGATTTGCTCAAAGTTGAAATCCGGAGAAGGGCAACTTTAATCATTGGGAGCAACTGGGTAACTGTCCAAATCTACTGTCCTTAGAGCTGCCCAGGAGGCCTTCAGGGTGACTCACCACTCCAATCAAACAGCACTTCTCCCCCTATTTTTCCTACCTCAGCTTTAGCTGCCGGTGCCAGGTGAGAGTAACCCTGATAACGACAGAGTGGGAGAGGCATGGGCAGGATTCTAAGAAGGGCCAAACCATGTCCCATAATGTTCTCAGCTCCAGTGCCTTGAACAGGCTCGTAAGGAAATGGGGAAGCCTGCCATCTTGGAAGCCAGAAGCATGTGAGTGAGTGGCAGGTCTACCCAGGTGCAGGAAGGAACAAACCCTCAACGCCATACCCGGATCAGTCTTAATTAGGGCTCACCCTGGATAATTTGTACCCGCCCACAGAGGCATCTCCCCTGGGCATGGGTAACCACTGTTAGGTGGGGTTGAGATAATCCCAATGTTACCAGGGTTAGGCTGACAGCTAGGGCTACTTGGGCCATGGTATCCAAGGACCCCACTTTGAGACTTGCAACTAGACCAGGTTGTGAAGCCCGAACATCTCCTTAGTAGATTATTTTAGAGGTTTCGATTGGAAATATAAAAGCGCTGCATTCCCACGTGTTTCCCTACAAGGCTGGGAACGACGGGTATTACTAGCCAATCCGGGCTAGCCTATACTAGCCAATTACTAGCCAATGCTCATTCCGGCTCCGCCACTTGTCTGCTGTGTGACCTTGGGCAAGTCACTTCACTTCTCTGGCTTCAGTTCCCTCATTTGTAAAATAGGGATTGAGAATGTGAGTCCCATGTGGGACAGGGACTGTGTCCAAGATGATTCACTTGTATCTGTCCCAGAGCTTAGTACAGTGCCTGGCACATAGTAAGTGCTTAACAAATACCACCATTATTATTATTAGCAACATTTTAAAGATGGAGAAACAGAGGTGTTGAGGTTACATACTTGAGTGAGGTTTTAGAGCAGGCCAATTGAATTTTTGGGTTTGGGACTCAAGATGTCTGACTCCCAGACCTGCGCTCTTTCCACTTTACCACCAGTTACTGAATGCCTACAGTAACTGAACTGAGGCATTCCGAAGACTACAGAGGGGATTAAAAACATGATTTCTGCCCTCAAGAGGATTTAGGAAATGAAAACACACTGAAGGAAAATTCAAGGCATCTAACCTTCAGAGATAACACTTTTTATCACATTTGACTGTATATATTCGTGATTTATTTTTTATAGTAATGTCTCTCCCCTTCCAGTGAGCTCGTTGTTTATTGTTATATTGTATTCTCCCAAGTGCTCAGTACAGTGCTTTGCACACAGTAAGCACTCAATGATTGAATGAATGAATTTATTGAATGACTTTATTTTGTTTTAATCCTTATGAAACTATTTTCTTTTGGTATATTAGGCAAACCGCATTAGACTCTCCAAAAAACCCCACTGGTTCACTACAGGGTTGCTCAAAGGATGAACTGATGAATCAACATTGTGAGGGTCTTTGAATTTATTAGGAAGTGGGCAGGGAACATGTCTACCAAATCTGTTATACTGTATTCTCCCAAGTGCTTAGTACAGTGCTCTGCCCTCAGTAAGCACTCAATAAATACCACTGATTGACTGATTGAAGAAAAGTGCTCTATCAGCTGATGTCCCTTCTCTCCAGGGACATCCAGAACCTGAGAAAGGCTTCTTTCGAACTGAGATTTCATGTTCCCAAAAGGACCATCTCAAGGAGAAGTGATTAGTCTTACCAAACCACAAGGTACTAGGGAATTAAGTGCAGCATTAATTCAAGCAATTTTTTTAGCTTCTTGCTGTTACTAACTGTGTCTATATTCTTCCTCCTGATCCCATTATTTCTGTCTGTCTGCTTCCACCCATTAGACTGAAAACTCCTTACAGGCGGGGACAGTTTCTTTTACAGTCTTCTGGCACTAGAGTATATATCCTAGAGGGTAAGGGATCATGTCTATGTGCTCTATTGTATTCTTCCAAGTGCTTAGAACAGAGTTCCGGATACAGTCAGTGTTTGATAAATACCACTGAATGACTGATTTTACCTTTACTATGTGCTTCCGAGTTCCCAGTACAGTTACCTGCCCACACTAGGCACTTCACAAACGTTACTGAATGAAGGCCTGAATCATTCAATCGTATGTACTGAATCATTCAATCGTATTTACTGAGCACTTACGGTGTGCAGAGCATGGTACTAAGCGCTTAGCAGTCAGCCAATCATGTTTACTGAGTGCTTACTATGTGCAGAGCACAAAGTGCTTGGGAGGGTACAATATAATAATATAACAGACACATTTCCTGCCCACAACGAGCCCACACAACTGTACCAATCTCCCCTCAGCTCTACTGTCACTCAAACTGGGGCAGAATATAGCAGCACTGCATAGTGATAGAGCACGGGTCTGGGAGTCAGAAGGATCTTGGCAAGTCACTTCACTTCTCTGTGCCTCAGTTACTTCATCTGAAAAATGGGGATTAAGACTGTGAGGCTTCTGTGGGAAAGTGTCTGTGTCTGACCGGATTATCTTGTATCTACCCCAGCACTTAGTACAGTGACTGGCACATAGAAAACACTTAACAAATACAACTATTATTATAATAATTATTATAACTAATAATAATAATAGCAAAATTTGACCATCATGGAATGGGGTGACCCGTCTACTTCTGGAACAAGCACTGATTCTATTCAATGGTGAACCATAATTCCCTTTCACATTGGTCAAATGACCCCTTTCAACAATGTTCTAAGGAAGAAGACAGAGGAGATAGTGACTTGGAAGTACCCAGTTTTGCAAGGTAGATATAAGGAACAACACTTGTCTGGCACTGGGACTGCTATGTAAAGTTAATTCGGGAAATGCAAATTTTCTTAACGTGGAAAGCTGCATCCTGAAATGAATTCACCCATTCATTTTACAAGGGTATGAAGGAGAGGGGAGAAGTTTTAAAAAAGGACAGTTTTATGATGAAACATCAATTACCTTTATTCTTAAGTGCTGTATACATATTGCTCTCAAGTAGAGCTGTTGTTGCCAGACATGTTATGCGTATGAATGGGCGGCTGACTGATGGCAGAGCTCTAGAGAAGATGCTCACATTTTGCAAGAAGACACAAATCCATTAATTAACTTATCACAAAAGTAATAACGCTAAAACAAAGAGATGGCCAATCCTTTTTGATCAGCTACTTCTTTGTTCAAAGTTGAAAACAGTCCCATTATAAATCGGCATGTCTTACTCCTTTGTGTTCACCATTTTTGAGATACTCATAGACACATGCAAACATGACCGTCTTGTTCCTTTTCATTCAGTCTTATTTACTGAGCATTTACTGTGGGCAAAGCACTGTATGAAGTGCTTTGGAGAGTATAATATAATGATAAACAGATACATTCCCTGCCCACAATGAGCTCACAGTCTAAAAATGAAGTAACACAAGGTATTCCACATAGGCGGTGCTAAAGATCATTCATTCCATTGTACAAATGTCTTTTCAATTGTATTTATTGAGCACTTACTGTGCACAAAACACTGTACCCAAAAACTTAAAAGCCTTGGCTTGAACCACTGAGTTCTCAATAGTAAATACGTATTCTAAAATGACATTTTAAATATAGGTGCCAGCAGATTCCTCATGAATATTTAGGATAAGTGTTTAAGTAAAAATAAAGGAATCACCCTTAACTACATATACCCAACTTGAAGACTGTAAACTCTGCCTGTAAACTTTAAAGTCCCAGTGGGCAGGGATTGCGTCTACCACCTCTGCTGTACTGAGCTTTCCCAAGTGCTTAGTATAGTGCTCTGCACACAGAAAAGTGTTCGATACATACCACTGATTGACTGATATTTCTTAAAAACTACAAATAAGCTTCAGTATGAGCTGAGACGGCCCAGGAGCTGAACAAATGTGAAATCCAACAGTCAACTTTAGCTTCTATAGCACAACCTGAGCTACAAGGAATGCTGGCTGGACAGTTTCTGAGAATCCTGAGAAAATAGCCCGTGAACCTAATGGGATTCTGTGGTAAGAAATACAGGGATTTTGTGGTAAGGAATACAGGGATTTTGTGGTAAGAAGTACAGGGATTTTGAAGCCCATTCTCACTGGCTTTAGCAATTCTTTTATTTGACTTCTTAGTCCAATACCCTCATTCTTCAAAAATGTATTTGACTAAGAATTCTTTATGGCTGTGCTGCTTGACGATATACTGTATTCTTGAACACTTGTGGACAAGATGTTGGCTTCGTTTTACAACCAACATCTTGTCCACATCAGGGGAGCTTTCTCACACAGACATGCATACCATGTGGGCTACCTGCTGAGTTTTGGCAAGCTTGGCAGACGGCAGAACATAATGGGTAGGCAGTTGTAGTAGAAAAAACCTTCATGGGAATTTTTTTAAGTAGCGAAAAAAGTGCATACTGTTTCTTAATGCCCCACACTGTGAGCTGGCACGGGGAAGATAAGCCAGGAAATTAGATGTAAAAGTCATATGTGGACTTTTCAACAGAAGAGGCATTTTGCAAATGGCCAATATGACATACATATTTCCCTTCAGAAATTTAACCGCTTTTTTTTCCTTTTTAATTAACTGCATGGAAGTTAAAAGGATATTCAGCTAGTATCATCATTAATTCCATATGGAAATCTTAGCTTTTTCTGTTCTTTCTGTTTGGAAACATATATTGACTTTCAGACATCTCCCTCTACAGAAAGAAGCTCACATGGGGTGAAATGTTCCTTAAGAGAGATGGAGCGCAATACTACCTGGATCTTTAAAATGTGTTTTAGGGTTTGTCCAGAAAATACAGTTCCAAAGAACTTCACTTAAGTACACTGTTTTCATTTGATAATCAGTGGCTCTTTGCATTCATGTAGGGTCATTCTTCTACTTGAAAACACCACACCAAAGATAACTAAAAATGAACTGATTTTCAAAGCCACAGGGGAGGAGAAAATGAAAAATGCAGGACAGAGATAATGCAAAGGCACCACCGAAGGCCTTTTCACCACTTCTAAAGATAACAAGAATCAAACATGGTGGTGCTCTTCTCTGTTCAAATTATGTATCATGTTCTATGTATAATTTTACATACATAGGTTACGGGTTAATACTTCAGGGCAACCTCGTATTAGCATCATAAGCAGTTTTATCCCCTTGGAAAACCTATCTAGAACAAGTTCTGCTGGATCTACATGCTTTAAAATGACACTGTAAAACAAATCCAGCCCAGTTAAAGTACTCATGGGGATTTTCGGTTTGTTTCCATGCCAACAAAGTGAAGTGTGTTATCTGTCCAAGCTCCGCTGAATCAGTGATCATTTATGATGAACAGAGGCATATTTGAAAGTTAGAGTATCAAACAATATTACCATTCTCAAGTGCTTCATTTCCATCATTCTGCATCTATCTCCACTAACACAATATATTTTCAAGTAGATTTAGTAGGGAGGGAAGAAAAAACCCTTTTCTTTCCCTACTTTCTGGATGGACGGGTGGTGTGACTTGCCCAAAATCTGAGTGTAGGAGGAGTATGCAGGTAGAATAGAAAAACTAACCCCTGACAAAACTCCATCGCCGGATTCTTGCAATCTCTATTAAACAAAGCCCATTGATGTGATTCTTTAGAATTCACTTCCTCAAAACTAGAGAACCATCGCATTTCCCCACATCTTCAGGGTTGGGTTCATTTCTACTGAACTGCTTCTTGGCAAAGCCCAATGCAGGGGTACATCATCATCATCAATGGAATTTATGGAGTGCTCATTGTATGCAGAGAACTGTACTAAACACTTGGGGGAGCCCAATGGAACAGAGTTGTAATATACATTCCCCGTCCACAATTGCCAGTTAACTGGTGGTGAATACAGAGGTGTAGCGTGGGTGTCAAAAGGGTGCTGTGTTTACAAATTAGGCAGTAAAACTGTAAGACAGTTGCTTCTGAAAATGGAATCCATCTATTTCTCCTGAAGCCCTTTATTTAAATGGCCACAGTCTATGCGTGTGGACTGGCTCAGTGCTAATGCACATTCAAACTCACGCACATAACACTCCTGAATTGCACGGATTCATCTACTTCTGAAATAATTTTACTTGATTTTCTCTCTTCTTTTTATGTTCCCCATGATTTTGATAACAGATGATGGTAATAAAGGTTAAAATGTTCTCCCATGTCTTTGCTGATTACCTATCCCTCATGTCAGTGATATAAAATGGCTCATAAGCCCGGTCTCTCTATTTATACTTTCTGATTTATTTGCTGCTGTCATAGATTTCCATGTTTATTATACCCTCCAGAATGTGCTCCATGCTTTGGCTAAACATTTTCATACTACTTCCTGCTTTAATCATGCCCAAATATTGAAAATCACGGACATGGTTGGTAACTAAGTTAAATATCCCATTTCACAGTATGTTAAATAGGTGGTTAGGCTTTATAGTTCTAACATTTAGCCTTCTGCTATATAATTCATTCGACATGAGTTTTACCCAATCTGAAACCTTTAGGGGAGATTACCAGGAAGGTTAAGACACCTTTACTGTGCAAGATTACCTGTGGGTCAACTGGAGTTGCTGAACCTGTCAAGCTTAGGGCTTTGTGCATCCTTGGGTTTCTGATGGATAGAACTGCCCAAGGGGGTGCAGGGACTGGGGAATTAGGGAGGGCCCTTCCCTTCCCTACTGCTTCTCCCCAACCCCCCTCGCCCACCTCTCTCCTCTTCTCTAATTTAGAATAGTAGTAATAGAAACAGGCTGGCCTAGTGGAGAGAGCACAGGCCTGGGAGTCAGAAAGACCTGGGTTCTAATCCCGGTTGTAACCTTGAGCAAGTCACTTCACTTCTCTGTCCCTCAGTTTCCTCACCTGTAAAATGGGGATTAAGCCTGTGAGCCCCGTGTGTGAGAGAGACTGTGTCCAAACTGATAACCTTGTATTTTCCCCAGTGCTTAGAACAGTGCTTGACACATAATAAGCGCTTAGCAAATACCATCATTTATAATGATAATCCATAGTATTTGTGAAGTGCTTACTTTGTGCCAAGTACAACAAGATGATCAGGTGAGACACAATGCCTGTACCACATGAGGTTTATAGTCTTAGAGGCGGGAGAATAGGTACCTAATTTTCATTTTATATGTGAGGAAATTGAGGCACGGCAAAATTAAGTGACTTGTTCAAAGTCATGCAGCAGGCAAATTGCAGAGCCAGGATTAGAACCCAGGACCTCTCACTTCCAGGCCTGTGTTCTTTCCAGCAGGCCACAATGTTTCTTTACTGCTGTCCCGTTCAGAGCAGGACCCGTCCTGCCTCCACTATTGTCACCTGATTCCCCGACTTTCCCCAGCCCTGCCGAAGCAGAAATTTTGCACTGGGACTTGCATTTAAAGTATTTGTTGTAAAAGGTGATCAGAGGGGTGCAAAAAACACAGAAAAAGAGTTCATGAATCAGGCCCGTTCCTGATGATGGGGCTGGGGCTCTGCCAGTCTTGTTCCCAACCAAACAAGAGGAGGCTTGGAAACTGAGTACTCCCAGTTTTCCTATAATATGGGGATTGTGTTCTTACAAAACTCTGTATTTGGGTAAAAGGTGCACTGGGGTACACACCCAGAACACACACACACATGTGCAGAAGCATAGCTTATTCCAACCCTGAAGTGTGTTGTATTTGAATAGGTTCGCATTGCCAGATTAACAATGCCAGACTAACGATGTTCTAGCTAAAATGTGTAAAGAAAGCACACATTATGGCAGAAATGTGCATACTATTTGTCACAACGTTATTGACTTCTTTAAATGCTAGGTTATGCTCTAGAGGCAAGGTAGCATTGTTGTAGGACTGCTCCTCAAGGGCAGGGGCCATGTCTTCTCATCTCATCATGTGCTCCCTACCACCTAGCATGTCACGTGCTCCAATACCGAGGAAGACAGTGATGAGCATGATTATTTCTTTATTACTGCCTCCTGAATGGCTATGCACATCTTACCCTGGTGGTCCTCTCCGGCATCCTGCACCAGTCTGCCGGGTCTCTGGAGACTACTTACTCTAAGCTTTCCAGGACCAGGAGCAAGACTGAAAATTCCGAGAGTCCTTCCAGCAATGCAAAGCCAAAGTCAGAGCTCTGGAAGCAGGTCAGAGGTGGGGCCAGTAGGATGGGGCTCCTGGCCATTGCTTTATCTGTATAGTCAGTCAACGGCTCGGAAATAGACATTTAGGTAATCAGGGTGAGGTGTTCTCTAAGTAGATTCAAGAAGAAACAGTGTTTTCTCCTGAAAATTCCCCAAGACAATCTTCAGTGGATGCATTTCCGTTTGTCTGTATTCCAGCCTTCACTGAGAAGCAGCATGGCCCAGTGGAAAGAGCATGGGCCTGGGAGTCGGAGGAACTGTGTTCTAAACTTAGCCCTGTCACGTCTTACCTGCTGCATGATCTTGGGCAACTCACTTGACTTCTTTGTGCCTCAGTTCTCTCATCTGCAAAAGAGCGAATCACTGCCTTTTCCTTCTCCTACTTAGACTGTGAGTCTCATGTGGGACCTGATTAATTTGTATCTACACTAACAGTAATAGGCATATAATAAGCACTTAAACACCACAAAAAATAATTGTTGCTAGTCTTTGATGGGAAAAGATCATTTTACGTGCTGTGATGGCCCAGGGGTGATATGGCAGAAAGACCCCATTGTCCCCACTCCCAACCTAAGGTTGACAGCTGTTTCCCTCCTTCCTCATCCAAAGCCAGCTTGTTTCTCTCTGCATAGGAAAGTTCATAATAATTATAGTAATAATGATAATAATATTTGTAAGTATTTGCTATTTGCCAAACACTGTACTAAATGCTGGGGTAGATTCAAGATAATCAGGTCCCATATGGGGCTCATAGTCTAAATAGGAGGGTGAGCAAGATTGAATCCCCAGTTTACCAATGAGGTAACTGAAGCCCAGAGAAGTTAAGTGACTTGCCCAAGGTCACACAGCAGGAAAGTGTCAAAGCCATACTTAGAACCTAGATCCTCTGTCTCCCAAGCCCATGCTCTTTCCACTAGGCCACATAGCTCTTTCACTAGGCAGTGGGGTCCAATGGGAGAGAAGGTGAGGGGGTTGGTACAGATGTGAGGATGGGAGAGAACTGCCCCCCTCTTTCTCCCAAGTGGAGAGAGGCCACCAGATTTTGGCCCTGGACTGACAATCTAACCTGGCCTGCAGATGTGCATGGGGCAAGCAGCTACCTGAAGGCCTGGCCAAGATTCTCAGCTTGAGTGTTTCGATAGACGGCTTTGCCCTCCAAAAAGAAATGCAGAACCTGATTTTATCTCTCTTCACTAGACCCCTAGATATTCTGTGAAGGGCGGACACGGCTTTGTATATTCAGGATGGTTTTGAAATCATTCACGTTTAGATGTCTGGGAGTCATGTAGAACACATTTGTGAGCAGTCAGTAGGAAGGTAGGTTGGTGCTGAGAGGAGGGACATGGAGGAGAGCTCACATTTCAGCAGTCCTTGAAATTAATTTTCCACTAAAATCTAAACCTATCAGTCTGATAAACACACTGCACGTTAACTGTGGATTTTGTACCTGACCTTTCCGCTGGTTTTGTCAACAAAATTTACTGTATTCATAAATACTAATGTTCTCATTTAGCTCCATATTCCTTAGCATACTGTAAATTATAAGCAAGTACATAAATGTCCTGGTCTGATAATATAGTGGTCTGAAATTGCTTCCTTTTTCCTTTAAAGATGGTGCATGTTTTAATCGTAGGTGTTTTTAATTAACTTCAAGTGCCATAAACTGCCCATGTGTGAACCAATCAAAGACAAGCTAGTTGCGTTAAATTAAAAGTGCAGGATCTTACTAATGTTAACAAATTAGGCATGCCTTCAAGATGCAACAATTTTCTGTTCAACACTGTCAGCTTATTAATGAGCATATCCTGAAGCTGCTGGCACAGTCATTGCCAAATCAGCTTTTCAAGATTAAGATTTCTTTGCAATCAATTAGGAATAAGATTTCAGGCTTTAAAAGATTCCCACTCAGGCATCATAACACAGTATCCTCTTTTCCTTCGCAATCAAGCTCAATATAGGGCCTGATCTTTCTGCCAATATCATACCAAATTAGTACTGTAAATATTGAAATCAAATGTTACTACTTGGCCTAATTTTCTTTCAGGCTGCACTTAATCTTTATTCAGCCTTAATGAGTATTTATTGTGTGACCCTGACAGCTTGCTACTGCTGTGATAAATTATCTGACTCAAGTCCGATTAAAAATGCAACCCTGAGTGCTAATTATCTCAACAGACCTGCTTAATAATAGCATTTCTTGTCAATTATGGAATCGCAGCATGGGTGTCAATATCAACAAATGCACCGGTTTATCTTAGAGGCCGATTTCCCATAATGCTCCCTTACCTGCCATATGTAAATCGGAGATTTTTTTTTGTACCTGCAGTGACCTTTTATTAGTAAACTGACAAAATGATAAAACTAACCACAGCAAAACTCCCACCACCAGACAATTAGGGGGGCTACAAGACAACAGGAGGTCAACCAGACACTGCTAATTGTGATGCCCTTGACTGATGGGGCCTCCTACAGGAAAGATTAGCTGCTTCCATTTCTGAGGCTGCACATCAGTTCAAGCGAGGCCCGCGGGAGGTGAGTTTCCTACTTTAGCTTAGCAGTCGTTGGCAACAATGGGAAGGCTCATCCCTCCCCCTCCTTCCCACACATCAAAAAGGGAATTGTCCCCCTTGAAGGGATCTCTAGCGGCCACGTAGTCATGTCCTTCCTAAATGGCGGTCACCTAGTTAAGACCAGAAGTGGAAACGGCGTGGCCTAATAATAATAATGATGGTATTTGTTAAGCGCTTACTACGTGCCAGGCACTATAGTGGAGAGACCATAGGCCTGAGAGTCAGAAGGACCTGGGTTTTAATCCTGGCTTTGCCACATGTCTGTTGTGTGACCTTAGATAAGACACTAACCTTCCCACTGTTGCTCAATCATCCATCTCTCTGTTGACCTCTCGCCTACATCCTGCCTCTGGCCTGGAATGCTCTCCGTCCTCATGTTGACAGACAATTATCCTCCCCAGCTTCAAAGCCTTATTAAAAACACATCTCCTCCAAGATGCCTTCCCTGACTAAGCCCTCCTTTCCTCTTCTCCCACTCCTTTCTGCATCACCCTGACTCGCTCCTTTTATTCATCCCCCCTCCCAGACCCATAGCACTTTTGTTCATATCTGCAATTTACTTATTTATATTAATGTCTGTCTCCCCCTCTAGATCGTGAGCTCATTGTGGGCAGGAAACATGTCAGTTTATTGTTACATTGTAATCTCCCAAATGCTTAGTACAGTGCTCTGCACACAGTAAGCGCTCAATAAATACGATTGACTGACTTAGCTTCTTTGTGCCTCAGTTATCTCATCTGTGCAATGGGGATTAAGACTGAGAGGCCCATGTGGGACACGGACTGTCCCTACCCCGTACCTTCCTGTACCAACCCAAGAGCTTAGTACAGTAATAATAATAATAATGTTGGTATTTGTTAAGCGCTTACTATGTGCCGAGCACTGTTCTAAGCGCTGGGGTAGACATAGGGGAATCAGGTTGTCCCACGTGGGGCTCACAGTCTTCATCCCCATTTTACAGATGAGGGAACTGAGGCACAGAGAAGTACCTGGCCTAGCGGATAGAGAATGGGCTCAGGAGTCAGAAGGTTCCAGGTTATCATCCTGGCTGTGTCATGTGTCTGTTGTGTGATCTTGGGCAAGTCTCCTCCACTCTGAGCCCCATGCAGGACAAGGACTGTGTCCAAACTGATTACCCTGTATCTACCCCAGAGCTTAGAACAGTGCATGGCATAAAGGGAGAGTTAACAAATACCATAATCATTATTACTAATTAACAACCAACACGATGAAAGATAAAAATAAAAAAGTCCAATATGCGGGGCTTAACTAAACCACCCACATCTGAGAAGATCCTGTCTTGCGCTTACAGACTTCACAATAACCAATCCTACCAGGAAGTCCTTTCCTCATGGTCTGTTATACGTTAGCTAAATTCGCACCAGTCCTCTGTGCATTTGAAGTGCCCAGAAGACTGTTCATTCCCTGAGACAACAGAGAAGAAAATGAATAGCAGAATAAATGAGTGACATGTGTAGGCTAAACGTTAAGGCTAGTGTGCCATGATTCTAGAATGGACATTGTCCATTCATCTAACCGGTATCCTTCCAGAGGGGGCCTGTAGCAGAGAAGAACACGTAATGGAGTCGGGGAGGTGTAGAAAATTAGCCTTTTGGCTAGGGAAGACGTGCGGTCATTTTACCCTGAAATAATAGGCACTCTATTCCACTGACACCACGGTGCCTCGTCATCACCTCCTTCCCAGATTAGCCCATATTAGAAACCAAATTTCCCCCTCAATATTATGGTTAGTTACCACCACAGGTAAATCAAATGTTTCATAAAAGACTGTGTCACACAAGCCAATTTCCTCCTAAGCTGTATTCCAATCAAACACCCCCTCCTTATGAGATTTCATTGTTTTCCCATAAAGCAAGAGTGACTGCATTTTCTTTGATGAGTGCTGCTAATTGTCATTTGGGTTGAGCTACTAAACCCATTCTCCTGGGTTTTAGCTTTGAGACAGACCATTCCTCTCAGATCTCTCGGGGAACACTGAACTTTTCAATATATTGGAGCTTTTCATCATTTTGCTCTGTCAGGTAAAAAGCTGGAATTCAGTTAGGAATCTTGTGAGCTTGTTTAAGTCTTTTCTCCTGATTTCCAAGCGCCCTTTAATTTCCTGTGACACTGGAATAAAACAGTGGAGGGGAAGTGTACTTTGTTCTACTGCCTTTCTGGCCTTCATGTGCAAACACTCATTGGAATGACATAACCCTTGCACAAGGGAACATCCTCTGAGGGCAAAGTTGTTCAGTGAGCAAGAGAGAGAGAGAAAGAGGGAGAAAGATGTTGCTTAATTGGGTCTGGCTTAATGGCCCAGCACAACAGAGTGGCCAAGATGTTATTTAACTTCTTTTTGGAGTGCATTTTTTGCTGTCTCAGGGGTGCTAAATCATTCTAAATTGTTCAGGAATAGAGAACAAGTACCCATATTTGTACAAATTTAAATGTCACAACCAGGAGCTGACACCCCTCAAATCATATATTTGGCTTTCACTAGTAGTAGCAGCAGCAAGGGCAGCATATATTGAGTGCCTATTTGGTGAGGTGCACTGTACTAAGCATTTGGGAGGTATACAGTAAAAAAGTGGCATGTTTTCTGCCCACCAGAAGCTTACCCTCTAAATGAGGGGTGAAGGGGGAAAGTGGAGCCAACAATTTGGGTCAGGAATGCTCTAGCCAGATTTCTGTGTACAAACTCAAAATCAGCTCCCTGCCCCTAGGGGGAAAGACCTGCTGTAACTCTACATTACCCTGGAATGAGTGGCTACACATCTATGTTTCTGCTGAAAGACCAAACAAATCTGCAAAGAAGCACCGAGACTGAAGAGATGGAATATAATTTGTTTTGTATGTATGTGATGGGTTTTGCTTGGTTATTATCTATTTTCATTTTATAATGCTGACCACATCTTAAAAATTGTGTATGCTATTTATTTCCCAGGGCTGGTCTAAGGCCAACAAAATATTTCCTTGAACTAGAATGAAACATATGGGAGCAGGGTTCCATTTAGGGTTTTATGAGAAGTCAAATTCCTCCCCAAAATCGTGCAGAGGTCATATGAGAACTTGGGTACTGCCATTTGCCTGAAGCAGTTTCCATTAGCAACTGTATTTGTAAAAACATATGTTGGCAGTCAGCTCTCCATCACAGGCAGGAGGTTTAAGTGTGAAGGGAGCCCCCAAAGAGGAGATTTTATTTCTATATTTAGATTTCGCTAGCCTTCTTGCTGGTCTTCAGGGAAGACGTGCTGGAAATATTCGGGGCCGGACGCTGAAAACATCCCTTTCCTATCCTTTTCTCCCTCTTCGGATCACACCTCCAATTTGAAATGCTGCCATCTGCCACACTGCGAGGCTAAACCCTTCCTGGATTCCAAAACACTCCACCATGACAACAATCCATCAGGGCACTGGTCAGTTGCCCGCCCCGTTTTAGTCAGCTTGTGAGCATACCCCAGGCCTAGATATAAGCAGATGGTTTCATCTGGTCCAAGGGCCAGACATCAGAAGGCACGTTAAGGAAACCCACGCCATTTCAACCAGTAATGGCTACTCCACTAAACTCTTTTTCTAATACCAGTTCCTTATTCTACCCAAATCTAAGACAGTACCATTTCAAGAAAACATCTGGAGGTTGTAGCGACCAGTGCTCTCCTCCAAGGGACACACAGGTTCCGTAAGCCTGCCTTTACTTATCTCATGGAGTCCCTGGCTTTGGGTTTGTGTGGGACTGTGGGGGAGAGCTGGCAGTTCTTCCTTTCTTCCATCTGGAGCTTTCTCCCATGAAGTATCCCTGTCCTGGAACAGAGCTGCGCCTTTTGAAGCACCATCTTATGTGTCTTATTGGAGGCACATTTCCTCCAAGAAGCCTTCCTAGACTGAGCCCCCATTTCCTTTTCTCCTAATCCCTTTTGTGTCGCCCTTGCACAGAAACTCCTTACAATTGACTTTAAAGCACTCAATCTCCTTGCCCCCTCCTACTTCAAATCGTTACTCTCCTACTACAACCCAGCCTGCACACTTTGCTCCTGTAATGCTAACCTTCTCACTGTAGCTCGATCTCATCTATCTCGCCCCTGACCTGCCTCTGGCCTGGAATGCCTTCCTGCCTCACATATGACAGACCGTGACCCTCCCCCTTCAAAGCCTTATTGAAAGCACATCTCCTCCAAGAGGTCTTCCCTGACAAAACCCTCCTTTCTTCTTCCCCCACTCCCTTCTGTATCACCCTGACTTGCTCCCTTTATTCATCCCCAGCCCCACAACGCTTATGTACATATCTGTCATTTATTTATACTAATGTCTGTTTCCTCCTCTAGATTGTAAGCTCATTACGGGCAAGGAATATATCCATTTATTGTGGTACTGTACTCTCCCAAGCACTTAGTACAGTGCTCTGCACACACTAAGCACTCAATAAATACGAATGACTAACTGAATCTGTTCCCTTTATTGACTGCCCCTCTCAGCCCTACAGAAATTATGTACATATCCGTAGTTTTTTTATTTGCTTTAATATCTGTCTCCCCCTCTAGAATGTAAGCTCTCTGTGGGCAGGGAACATGTCAACCAACTCTGTTATTTTGTACTCTCCCAACTGGTTAGTACAATGCTCTTCACAGAGTAAGAGCTCAAGAAATACCACTGATTTCCTGGAACCCCTACCGTGCCTTTCATGAGCTCCTCTCATCTATAGTGCCCCTGCTGCTCTTCCGGGAGGTAAACTGTGGCTTTCATTTGGCTCCTCTACTATCTTCTTACCAGTATTTAGTCCATACCATTTACTGGAGTGTCCATTGAGCCCAGGGTACTGTAATAGACTATGTGAGCACTTACAAAGGAAGGAGAAGTCATAGTCCCTACCCTTTAGGACCTTAAAAGTCAAGGCAGGGGGAAAAACAAACACAAATCAATACATATCGAAAGAGCATGTTAAAAACAATACAGCCAACTACTGATGTAGAGGGAGATATGCAATTCATATGGGCCTGGAGAGTGGAAAAATAAGGAAATGAGGCGGTGGGAATGGAGCCTTGTGGGAGCAGACAGAAATGAATGGCTCCAACCCGATTAACCTTGTATCAACCCCAGTGCTTAGAACAGTGTTGCACATAGGAAGTGCCTAAGTACCATAATTAACAAATGAAGATTGCACATTTATCCTTTGTAAGCCGGTCCACACATGGTCTATGCGAGGCTCTCTCTAGTGGGGTGCAAGGTATGTGACCAACAGAATACAACAGCTTGGGGGCTGGCAACCAAAAATGGTTGTTGCAGTGCTCTGTGCCGAGTCCATGGACCAGTGAGGTGAAGTCCAGGCTCTGCTGAGGCCACACATGGACTGCAGCCAAGCGGCACACTGATATCCCAGACTACCCTCGGGGCCCCGGCCACTCAGAGGGAGTGGCTAGTGTTCATTCATTCATTCAATAGTATTTATTGAGCGCTTACTGTGCAGAGCACTGTACTAAGCGCTTGGAATGAACAAGTCGGCAACAGATAGAGACAGTCCCTGCCCTTTGAGGGGTTACAGTCTAATCGGGGGAGACGGACAGACAAGAACGATGGCAATAGAGTCAAGGGGAAGAACATCTCGTAAAAAACAATGGCAACTAAATAGAATCAAGGCGATGTAAATTTCATTAACAAAATAAATAGGGTAATGAAAATATATACAGTTGAGCGGACGAGTACAGTGCTGAGGGGATGGGAAGGGAGAGGGGGAGGAGCAGAGGGAAATGGGGGGAAAAGAGGGTTAAGCTGCGGAGAGGTAAAGGGGGGGTGGCAGAGGGAGTAGAGGGAGAAGAGGAGCTCAGTCTGGGAAGGCCTCTTGGAGGAGGTGAGTTTTAAGTAGGGTTTTGAAGAGGGGAAGAGAATCAGTTTGGCGGAGGTGAGGAGGGAGGGCGTTCCAGGACCGCGGGAGGACGTGGCCCGGGGGTCGACGGCGGGATAGGCGAGACCGAGGGACGGTGAGGAGGTGGGCGGTGGAGGAGCGGAGCGTGCGGGGTGGGTGGTAAAAAGAGAGAAGGGAGGAGAGGTAGGAAGGGGCAAGGTGATGTAGAGCCTTGAAGCCTAGAGTGAGGAGTTTTTGTTTGGAGCGGAGGTTGATAGGCAACCACTGGAGTTGTTTAAGATGGGGAGTGACCCAGGGCTTCTGCACAGGGCTTGAGAACAAGGACTCTACAAGGACTATTGGCTTTAAAGCACTCCATCGCCTTGCCCCTCTTACCTCACCATGCCACCTCTCTACTACAACCCAACCCGCACACTTTAATGCTAACTTCACTGTATCTCAATCTTGTCTATCTCGCCGCCAACCTCTCTCCCACATCCTGCCTCTGGACTGGAACGCTCTCCGTCCTCATAGGCAACAGACCATTACTCTCCCTTCCTTCAAAGTCTTATTGAAGGTACAGCTCCTCCAAGAGGCCTTCCCTGACTAAGCCCTCCTTTCCTCTTCTCCCACTCCTTTCTGCATCACCCTGACTTGCTGCCTTTATTCATCCCCTCTCCCAGCCCTACAGCCCTTATGTACATATCTGTAATTCATTAATTTATATATTTATATTAATGTCTGTTTCCCCCTCTAGACTGTAAGCTCGTGGTGGGCAGGGAATGTGTCAGCTTATTCTTATAGTGTACTCTCTCAAGGGCTTAGGGTAATGCTCCACCAAGACTAAAGACCAATGTCATCAGATTGGTTTCACCTGTCATTTCACCTGTCACTTTCTGGTGGATGTTCCAAGAGTGGTGAATTCTGTTCCTACATTTTCTCATTTCTTGGAGTTGATGAAAACTCGCTAATCAGGATACTGCTTGCCATCTCGTCAATGTGACCTCTTTCCCTGTCGTCATGCTTCGCAAGCCCTCTCATCATGTACTCCCTTCCAACAGTGCAACTCACTCTGCGATATGTCTTGCATAGTCTTGTGGGTCTACTGATATGGAAGGGAGGCAATAACCACTGCTCTTTGCAACTACTGAAAACTCATTGAGGGCAGAGATTATGAAATAATAATTGTGGTGCTTGTTTAATGATTACTATGTGCCAAGGGTTAGTACTAAGTGCTGGGGTAGATGCATGATAATCAGGTTAGATACTGTCCCTGGCTATCCTGGGCCCATACTATAAGGGGGAGGGAGTACAAGTTGTGAATCCCATTTTATCATTGAGAAAACTAATACACAGAGCTGTTAAGTGACTGGCCCAAGGTCACACAGCAGAGCCCAGAAGAGAACCCATATCCTCTGACTCTCAGGCCCTTACCCTTCCCGGACTGCTTTCCCAAAAGTCAGTGATTTTAAAATATATAATGCTCAGATGCAATAGATGGGATGATCATGAATTATGGAGTTCTGTCCCACCACCTGAAAACCCTAAGGCAGGATCCATTAGAGTTGCTCTTTTGGCTGTCATGGTGGAGGTGCTGCGGGGGGTGGAAGGGCAGGGGGAGGCTGATTCAATAAAGTTATGAGAAAAAGTCAAGATTTGAGGATGTCGAGGGTTCTGTTATCATCTACGGGCATTTTAGATTATATTGGGCTTAGTTTACTCATCACCTAGAGAATGTCAAATTTACCCTGTAAATACATGTTACCAACAAATGCCATGGCCCTTAAGAAACATTCGAAAGGTTCTGAGTAGCTCTGCTACACTCATTACAATCCATCAAAATTTGTTCTGTATTTGGTTAATTAGGCTTCTTGCTTTCAAGTAACCTCAGCAAAGGCCGTGGTAATTTTAGTGTGAAATCACAAGCCTTCTTTCCTTTCTGGGGTTAAAATAAAACCAATCTGTCAGTGAAGCATGCCATATCATCAACAATGATGCATATCCAAAGAGTTGAAGATGTGATTCTCAACAATTTGATCATTAGAGGCTCCATATTTCAGCAAACGTTTTCCTAAATTACTATAGGTAGGGGCCTTCGGAATTCAGGACAACTGCAAAAAGATCTTCACCGTCTTCAAATTTTTCAGAGATAAAGTAACTCTCTCATATTGTCCCCGAATGATTTACTAGGACTGCTCTCCCTGGGGAATCCAACTTCCCTTCTCTATCCCTGAACATGCCTCTAATAGATTTATAATCGCCACGTAGATAATGACCTTTTGGAAAGAACAATGCAATGGCAATAATTAGCTCCCCGCCTCCCCTACACTCTGAATTAATAAGTCCTTTTTTTTTGGTTTGGATACATTTGTAGTTTACAATATTGCTGTAACAATATTGTTGCCATGGATTGTTAGATAGTGCACCTTCTTAGACCGAAATCCTATTGACAAGTTCTATTTAGTTGGAGACTTCAACTTGAATTTTCCTTTCTTTGGTCCTCAACCAACTTCAGAAAACTGAAATCCAAAACTCAGGAAAATTCCTCCTAGATTGAGCTTTCTATAGCTCTTTGGGCCTCCTGTTTAGTTATTTACATCATCTCTGACAAACGGTAATAAATTGCCATCACCATCAACTACTCAATCTGGATCAAAGCTTCAGAATTCTTGATGAAAATTTATTAGACCTCTGATGATTTATTCCCAACTGGTGGCTCCAGCAGAATCTAAAACAAGCTCTAACTTTAGCTGGTGCCTGAAATTCTGATGACTAACAGCTGGGCATCTGGAATCGAACAACTCACAATCCAGGACAGAAAGCTAAACCTCTATCCTCCAATTTTCAAGTTTCATTTCAATTATTTATTTGGTCAAATGGCACCAAGAGTTGACAAATATTTTCAAAGAAGCTTGGTGAGTGTGTCAGGAATCATCCAATCCCCAGGGGTCAGATAGGTCAAGACCAGAATGCAGACTGGTTTTGAACTGATATCAGGGGATAGTGCTGCTAGCAGTATCAGCAGGAGAAGCAGCATGGCCTAGTGGAAAGAGCACAGGCCTGGGAGTTAGAGGACCTACGTTCAAATCCCGGCTCTGCCACTTGTCTATTGTGTGACCTTGGAGAAGTCACTTAACTTTTCTATGCTTCAATTACTTCATCTGTAAAATGGGTATTAGAACTGTGAGCCCTATCTGGAACACAGACTGTGTCCAACTTGACTAGAGAAGCAGTGTGGCTTAGTGGAAAGAGCATGGGCTTGGGAGTCAGAGGATGTGGGTTCTAATCCTGACTCTGCCACTTGTCTTCTGTGTGACCTTGGGCAAATCACTTAACTTCTCTGTGCCTCAGTTACCTCATCTGTAAAATGGGGATTAAGACTGTGAGCCCCACATGGGACAACCTGATTATCTTATATCTACCCCAGCACTTAGAACACTGCTTGGCATATAGCAAATGCTTAACAAATACCATTAATAAAAAGAAAAATGAACAGTTGAGTCTGGGCCGGTAATATGAGGATCCTCTGCCTCGGGGATAGTCAAGGATTTCAGAGATCGAGGCATGGCTGAAAGGAACAGAGTCCAGGGAAAGAGAATCCAGAAGGGGCTTTATATCGGGAGATTTATGGCACCCCTGGGTGTGGACATCTGTGCTCATTTTCGAACATTTTACTTATTGTTTCATGCCATGGTATTCTTGCTCATCAACCCCAAAATGTCAAAATAAAAAAAAACTGCATGTTGGTATTTGGTTAAATTTATAAGGGGAGGCAGCTGTTTGGTTATTTTTTCCACATGATTCCAATCAGATAATCCTGGTAATAAATATCATGCATGTCAAAGCCTACAATCAAATATTGTTTTGAAATGCCCACAGAGAAGGAATACAGGGGGCCAAGCTGAACTAAAGCTCCCTTTAATCATGCCCACTAGGAGTTGTCAGGCCTTTGCATTTCCAAGGTGTTCTACAATCACTTTTATTAATCATCCTCCCTGGTGACCATGTTGGTTAACCCACTGCAACTGTTTAAGACAGTAAGTGAAGGAGGCGATTATCTCTGTCTGGGGCACCAAAGTGAGGCTGCTGTGAACCGCCACAAGGATTTTCTATGCAAAGTGTGGAAACATAGCAATTCGTTCATTCATTCAATCACATTTTTTTGAGCGTTAACTGTGTGCAAAGCACTGAACTACGCACTTGGGAGAGCAGAATATAACAATAAACAGACACGTTCCCTGCCCGCAGCGAATTTACAGCCTGGGGGCGGGGGGGGCCCAACATTAGTATATATAACTAAATTACAGATATGTACAGCAATGTTAAGATTGGCTGATTTTAAGATGATAATTACTTTTTCATCACAGGTTAGGGATTGTCTCTATCTGTTGCCCAACTCTACTTTCCAAGCGCTTAGTACAGTGCTCTGCACACAGTAAGTACTCAATAAATACGGTTGAATGAATGAATGAATGAATTTGAGCTTACTCGGATTCCACTCCTGATAGAGGTTTGAGAGGACTCCTGCAAAATGATCCATATAACGCCACGACGCTAAGGTGCAAGCCCGGTGAACACCTGCAGCGTCACGATGCTTGGGGTCATCGCTCTGGAAAGGGGTGGTGAAGTCAGTCAATCGATTGTATTTATTGAGTGCTTACTGTGTGGAGAGCACTGTACTAAGCACTTGGGAGAGTACAACAGAAAAACGTACACATTCCCTACAATTTCCGCCCACTTGGGGTGGCCGAATATTTGAAGACGGTGAGCCGGCCCTGTAACCTTGACATTACAGAATGGAGAGGGAAAACTAAGATAAATGACCAACTCCAAAAGTGAAAAGTAATGGGTTCATAGTGTGTGTTTCGCTTGAATGAGAACTCCCAGCACCTGAGCTTTCTAGACTGCTTCTTAATCCTATTCATTGGGTTGGGGGTTAAAGAGCTGGTGGCGTATTAGCGATCATTTTTTCTGTTGCTGTTGGTGTGCAGCTGTGACCTGAAGTCAGGGAAAGGAGCTACTTCATCTATTTATAAAAAGCTAAAGGAGTTACCTGCTCTGGACACACAGCAGGTTTGGGAGCTTGTAAACAAAAGCACCCACATATGTCCCAAGTCAGTCTGATAAGACAGCATTATCCAGTGGCTCTCCCATCAATCTGCCCACACCTTTACCAGAGAGCTCCCTTCCACGCCAGCTAAGAATGCCTGGTTTTACTATCTAGTTGTTATTCATGTCTTTAAAAATCTGCGATTCGGCAGATATTCATAAATTCCATTCCCAAAGCGAAAAACTATTGGAAACTCCAAAAAGCGACGTAACAGAATCCGTAATACTTCTTCTGCTGGGGGTGGGGCAGGAGGCTACTGCAAAATTTTCTAGTGTATGAGGTGAGGTATTTGGGAATAAAACTAAAGTGACTGGGACATCCTGGCAGCTCCTGGCACTGATAGTTGACATAGACTATCTTTCCATACAGCCTTTTAAACACTAAGCTTTCTATGATCACTACAGCTCTTGCACTTTAACTTTTTAAAAAATCTAATGTGAACCACTCAAAAGATTCAGAATAGATAGCAATCGGTCCAATTTTAGCTAGCACTTAGAAGAGGGTTTTTGAGGAAGATAAAGAAATCACAGTCAGCTAACAGTAAAATTGCACATTCCATTATTCCATATTCCAGGAAACCTAGTCCCAAGTAAAACTTATATACCATACCTTTTGTTTTTATATATACATTAGACAAGGATGTAGCAGGACTAGGGATGACCCCTTTCAGGTCATTATGTTCCAGGATTCGTGACTCAGTGGAAAGAGCCCGGGCTTTGGAGTCAGAGGTCATGGGTTCGAATCCCAGCTCGGCCACTTGTCAGCTGTGTGACTTTGGGCAAGTCACTTCACTTCTCGGTGCCTCAGCTACCTCATCTGTAAAATGGGGATTGAGACTGTGAGCCCCATGTGGGACAACCTGATTCCCCTGTGTCTACCCCAGTGCTTAGAACAGTGCTCGGCACATAGTAAGCACTTAACAAATACCAACATTATTATTATTATTATAATGTGAGACTGAAGAATTTGTACACGGTGATTTTGAAACCCAGCATATTAGAAGAATGCACTGATAATCACACAAAACGCTTAGGTTTTAATTTTCAAGAATAATTCTTATGAGGTCTAGATGCTGTCCTCTATAAGGATACAATTTTGTTGGTTTCAAAAGGAAGCTTAATTGTATATCATTTTTATATGTTTCAATGTATTTAAATGTATTTTTAAGTTATTCATTCATTCATTCAATAGTATTTATTGAGTGCTTACTATGTGCAGAGCACTGTACTAAGTGCTTGGAATGTACAATTCAGGAACAGATAGAGACAATCCCTGCCCATTGACGGGCTTACAGTCTAGTCGGGGGAGACACATGGACAAAAAGAAAAAAACTTAATAGCAATGAATAGAATCAAGGGGATGTAATCCTCTGCTGCTGCTAAGCATGTCTCATCTATTCATAGCATATTAAAATGAAGGTTGTCATATGCCCAGTTCCCCACAGCTAGGTCTGACCTCTTCAACTGAAGGTTGTGTGTGTGTGTGTGTGTGTGTGTGTGTGTGTGTAAGTGCTCAAGAGTTTGCCATATCTGAGAGACCTGCATGGGCTGAAAAATCTGTAAGCCGCCCAAGTGCAATGAGCTCTGGGAGTGTGGGGCCCCTTATGGGGGGTCAGTGCCACTTTATCAACCAACGGTCTTTACCGAGCACTTACTACGTTGGCGGGGAGGCGGGGAGGGAATTTAAGACAGGGCCCCTGCCTCTCACCAGGCTCACAATCTAATAATGGGGGTTGGGAGGCTGGCAATAGGCCCGAAGAAAGGTTGAAATGCAGCAAGACAAAACATAAGAACACAAGGACTGTGGCAAAAAAGGGAAAGAGGAGGAGCAGAAGGAAAAGCAGGTAAATGGAGTGAGGAAGAGATAATTAAGGAAGAAGGGAGAGAGGCATTTCTCTTTGGTTGGGTGGGTCTTGTGACTCATGATACTTGTATTCTTGGGTATGTGATTATGTGTGTGTGTGTGTGTGTGTGTGTGTGTGTGTGTGTGTGTGAGTGAGAGAGTGAGAGAGAGAGACAGACAGACTCCCCAGGGCAGGAGATTATTCCACTTTCCCCCACACTTTGGCCTGGAAGGAACAGTTACCCATCTTTCTCCTCTCTCTCTCTCCCAACAACCATCTCCCCCTGAAAGTGCTGTGCGTCTAGACTGAAGTTAAAACCACAGTATCCATCCTGGTCCCAGTCCTTCTGCTGCTCCCATTGTTTTGGGGCATTTAAAAGCTCTTCCTCCTCTTGACATTCCAACAACAAGTTCTGTGACCTGGGTTCTAACCCCAACTTTGTCGCATTTCCACTCTGTGACCTTGGGAAGAAGTAGCCTGGCCCAGTGGAAAGAGCATGGCCCTGGGAGACAGAAGGACCTGAGTTCTAATCCCGGCTTTGCCAACTGCTTGCTGTACGACCTTGGGCAAGTCACTTAATTTCTCTGTTCCTCAGTTTCCTCAAATGTAAAATGAGAAGTTCTTAACTTCCTATTAACTTCCCAGCATTTAGAAGAGGGATTGACACATAGAAAGTGCTTAGCAAATGCCATAAAAAGTTACTTAACTTCTTTGCGCCTTAGTTTCCTTACCTGTAAAATGGGGATTCATTGCTGGTTCTCCCTCCTTCTTAGACAGTGAGTCCTGTCCGACTTGATTATCTTGTACTTACATCACTGTACAGTACTAGGCCCATAGTAAGTGCTTAACACCGTAATTATTATTATTACCATGCACAAATATTCTCTTTAAAAACTTCACATTTCCAGTATTTATGTTCTCAAATTAAATTTCCCAAATTTTTAAATTTCTAAAATGTCAACTGCTCTACAAAGATTGAGGCCATAAAACCTGCTGAGTAGGTGACCGCTCACAGTCTCAATCCCCATTTTACATATGTGGTACCTGAAGTGCAGAGAAGTGAAGTGACTTGCCCAAGGTCAGCAAAGTGGCAGAGCCAGGATTAGAATCCATGACCTTCTGACTCCCAGGCTCATGCTCTATCCACTAAGCCATGCTGCTTTCCTCGGACACTCCACTGCTCTTCGTGTTCTTTTCCATGTCTTCCTCCTGATAAAAGGCTTCCAGCTGAGACTGGAGGTATCCAGATTCTGATTTCAAGGAGTGAGATTATGCATGGCTGGTACTAGGAACCATGGGCTTATGACTGCATTTCTGACAGGAACAGTGTTTGTTACCAAAACTATATATCTATAAAACCACGTCCTGTGCCGAGTCAGTGCAAAGCTTACATTTTCATTCCCTCTGAGGTCCCGCAACAGGCAGCCACAAACAGGCTCTCCCCATCTTCAAAGCCATATTTAAAATATTGCATTTCCTCCAGGAGGCCTTCCCTGATTAATCTCTCATCTCCCCACCCTATTTCCTTACTGTCCCTTGAGTATTTCCATGTCCCCTACTTAGGGGAGTGCTCACCACTTAAGCACTTAGGCATTCACTCCATCTCCTCCCTTTCATAGCACTTATGAACATATTTTTAAACTCTGTTTCTTCCCTGACTCTGTACATTTGTTTTAGTGCCTGTCTCCCCCACTAGACTGTAAACTCCTTGAGGACAGGAATTGTGTCTACTTACTCTGTTATAGACTTTCAAGTGCTTAGTACAATGCTCTGCATGGAGTATGTGCTCAATAAACACTCTTGATTAATTGATGTGTCTTTCCCCAAATCCATGGCTCATTTCTCCACAGACACACAGTGCAGGAGAACAGATGTGCACACTAAGCCAGCAGTTTTCTAATTAATTCTTTAGAATTGCAAATGCATTAAAAGTAAAAAAAAAAAAAAATAGGTCCTGACATCTGCAAAAGGATGTATTTGGTTCAAAGGTTTGAAACCCTCTAATTCTTTACGAATTGTTTCAACTGTGGAGTTGTTCCTCCATGTTAGGGACCTCTGGGGAGTAAGGGAATGCTAATGAAAACACTAAGATGTCACACTGCTGAAACAATAGGTGTACTCTGAAATGTTATCAGATTTGCTAAGCTGCTTTTCTTTTCAAGTCTGGAAATAGATGTTCACTGAAAACATACTCAGAAAATGAATAACTTAAAAATATATTTTTATTTCACTGCTAATTATTTTGAGATTTGGAAGCATCTGATACTAATATTCAATATAACTGGTCTAACCATTTTGATTCCACAAACATTTCCAAGTGGAACAATTTCCTGACTAAAATACAGCGTTTCAATATTTAAACATGAACCTTTATGAACCGGATAGGTTTATATTTTAAATGCTTCAAAAATCAAGAAAGGCGCAGGGCCTTTCTGCGGCACTTCTGGCAGTAGCATATGGCATTAGTTCTGTATTAACCTAATCCTGGCCTCCTTAAATGAATAGAATAAATATTGATACTGGTGCAAGTTTTACCAAAACCAAAGTTTTTCCAGCTGGCAGATCACATACTGTAGGGTAAGTTATAAAAAACTGCAGCCATCTGGACTCAACATTTTCTTCATCAATGGGTACCTTCTCAAGCTCACTAATTGCGTAAGAAGATGGATCAATTTTAAGCTGAGACAACTAAATTTTAACATGCATGCTTTTATCAACTAGAATACGCAAGGTCTAAAGGTGAGAAAGACCACAACTCAATTCCAATATTTCTTCAGGAAAGCAATTGTTAAAGTTTACATTGCACAGTTTTAGCATTTAAAAAAAATTACAAACCATATGCTCTGCCTCAAACTTGCCCATTTGGTTATTATTACTAAGTTCAACATGCCAAGAAATCCAGCTCTCTCTGTAGTGGTGCACTTAGCTTTCATTGCAAACTCATTTGGGCCCCGCAGTTATTTAGAAAATTTGGTTCCCATACAGAGTTCACCAATACGAGTGGAATGGCCTGGTGTAAAGAGCCTGGGCCGCGAAATCAGAGGACCTGGGGTCTAATCCTGGCTCCGCCACTTGCCCGCCACTTGAGCAAGTCACATAGCTCGCTGTGGACATGGAATGTTTATTATTATTATTAATAATAATAATAATGGTACTTGTGAAGCACTTACTATGTGCCAGGCACTGAACTAAGCCCTGGGATGGATACAAGCAAATTAAGTTGGACACAGTCCCTGTCCCAAGTGGGGCTCACAGTCTCAGTCGCCATTTTACCGATGAGGGAATTGAGGAACAGAGAAGTGAAGTGACTAGCCCAAGGTCACACAGGGGACAATAGTGGAGCCGGGATTAGAACCCATGACCTTCTGACTCCCAGGCCCTTGCTCTATCCATCATGCCATGCTGCTTATTGATATATTGTACTGTCCCAAGCACTTGAGAAAGAGCTCAATAAATATGACTGACTGACTACTTCTATGGGCCTCGGTTTTTTCATCTGTAAAATGGGGATTCAATACCCGTTCTCCTTCCATCTCAGAATGTTAGCCCTGTGTGGGTCAGGGCCTGCACCTGACCTGATTATCTTGTACGAATCAAAGTACTTGGCACATAGTAAGCACTTCATATTACAGTTACTAGTATTGTTCATTCTTCAAATGAAAGGTGAATGTCAGTGGTTCAGCTGGGATAGCCTTCCTACAGCTCACCAGTCTCTGCCTCAGCCCCCGTCCCAGAGTCCTTGGCTTGGAGGCTGTACCTGTTCCCAGGGATCTGACAGTGGGGCACAATGATTCAAGAGCAAAGGAGGGAATTGGGGGTCTCCTCCGGGACAAGCTCTAGGGTCTGGGAATTCCACAAAATGTTCTACAAGACACCATTCCATCGTATTACAGAACATGTGTAACACAAAACATAACATACGTCTGCTATGTCTGGGTGGACAAATGCGTGTTCAGTCTCCCCAGGCACCATCAGTGGGGGAAGATGGTTTGAAAACAGTACGAAATAATGCATAGCTTCTATCACACCAGATGAAATTCACAAGGTTTTGGGATACAAAAAAGCTTGAACTATGAAGTTCACTTTCTTTCTCTGACACTCATCAGTGATCATTAGCATCTGACTAGGAACATTCTGCATTGCTTAAAATCATTTATCTTTGAAATCCTAAGGAGGGTTGGATAAGAGAATTTCCCCAGCATCCCATCATCTATAGGAGATGCATCGTGGCTTAATGGATAGAGCAGGGACCTGGGAGTCGGAAGGTCATGGGGTCTAATCCCAGTTCCGCCACATATCTGCTGTGTGATCTTGGGCAAGTCACTTCATTTTTTCAGTTGCCTCAGTTACTTCATCTGTAAAATGGGGATTAAGAGTGTGAGCCCTATGTGGGACAGGGACTATGTCCAATCTAACTAATTTGAATCTATACCAGTGCTTAGACCAGTGTTTGGCACATAGTAAGCGTTTAACAAGTACCACAATTATTATCTATTTGCACCAGCATTTCTGGCTGAATTCTGTCACCTTAAAATCAGAAGCAGTGAAGCCTACTGGACAGAACACAGGCCTGGGAGTCAGAAGGACCTGGTTTTTAATCTGGGCTCATTCAGTCGTATTGATTCAATCATATTCACTGAGCACTTAATGTGTGCAAAGCACTGTACTAAGCTCCACCAGTTGTCTCCGGTGTGATCTTTCCTTCTCTGTGCCTCAATTATCTCATCTGTAAAGTGGGAATTAAGACTGTGAGCACCATGTGAGATATGGACTGTATCCAACCTGATTACTGTGTACTGAAAAACTGTACTCTATACGATAAAGGACTGTACCTCTCTCTACTCAGGGTCAAGAAAAGAACTCTTGGGGGATTAATTCTGAGGGGAAATGGAAGTGAAGGGGATCAGCCAACCATCTGAAGTCAAGAATAGCTCTACATCCCTTGGAGGAAGAGGTGCCTGCCCACAAGGCACTGTCCTGGTTGACAGGGCAAGTGTGATATACAAACTGTTAATTACAGTATCAAGGGCATGGAGTTCTTCCCATGATCAGATACAAAAATAATGGGAAAATCACCAGAATCTATACCTCTTATGGTGAGAATATCTTAAGTCTGAATGCTCCATACGGTAAATCTTTACAAGTGACCTGACAGACCCAAACTAATCTTTTTTTGTTGTTGTTGTTTTAAATCACAATCTGTATTTGTAACTATGAATGCCAAAGGGAGTTCCACTCTGTGAAAGGAATCAACTGTTGACTGAAATTTTATACCATTTTTGCTCGCCAAGCTATAAAAAGACTCTCTTGAAGGACATCATTGAGGTAGATGACAACAAAGGTGATTTGAGAGTATTCATTCAGTTGTATTCATTGAGCACTTACTGCAAAACACTGTACTAAGTGCTTGGGAGATACAATAAAACAATAAACAGACACATTGCCTGCCCACATCGAGCTTAATGTCTATTTGTGGCCAGCATGAATTTCTAAAAACATATATTACTCTTTTACGTATTCAAAATTGATTTGTGCCAGATTAGTGAAGGAATAAGAAACCACAACTGACTCTCTACGTTTTTAGAAAATGATGCCAACATTCTCTTGTGATTCTCTTGTGAGTTTACAGAAAAAAGGTGCAATTTATATTTTTTCATTTATAATGATGCTACGGTCATGCTTTTGGCTACTTTTGACACAGGCCTTCCCAATCAGACTGCGATGATTTGATTCCTCTGAAACACTTTTGGTGGCCAAGTGAATTTCATTTAGCTTTCTCCTGGAGGGTCTTCTCAGAAGACATCCACCTTCCTGATAGCTGGGAAGTTTCCTGACTCCAAAACAGAGCAGAAACTCTTGAATAAACTCTTGAATAGTTTTAGCTTTTTAGTGTATTGACACTGAGCCAAGACTGACCCAACAGAATATAAATAGTCTCTTGACAAAGTAGCCCTGATCATTTCAGCTAACACTGTTATTCTGTGCAAACCACAACATAGTTAGAAAATGTTCAAATTCTAAATTCCTTGCCCTTCCTCATCTTAAAGGAGATTAATATCTGTAAGAAACTTCAAACACTTCCAGGAAGTTGCCATGAGACCGACAAATCCATTTCTCTTTTATCCACTGACAAGCACCAACATTACTACTGTGAAAACATGTAGCACTGCATTGCTCTTTTCCTCCCAAGAGCTCCAGGCATTTCACAGACAAATTGAGCTATTAATCCTCACAACATCCCAAACATTAGTAAACATGGTAATCCCTTCATTGAAAATTATTCAGATGGAGCCTCAGAGTGCTTGGAGTATCCATTACCAATTAATAGCAGAGATGAAAACAGAATTCAAGACTCTTGCTCACAGCCTGCTCTTTTGAAGAGCTACTACTTATTGCTGGGATGTGACTCAGGCTTTCGGAAATTTGGAAATCTGCACCATCTTCCCACCTTGATTCTATTTATTGTTATTGTTTTTGTCTGTCTCCCCCGATTAGACTGTAAGCCCATCAAAGGGCAGGGACTGTATCTGTTACCGATTTGTACATTCCAAGCGCTTAGTACAGTGCTCTGCATATAGTAAGTGCTCAATAAATACTATTGATGAATGAATATCCACTTGAAAGCCAAGTTCTTCCTAGGGAACACTGAGGCTGTGCTTGGGTAACAGAACGATCATGGGACATATGGGGTGGGCGTTTTGCTTTATGTCAATCATATTTATTGACCACTTATTGTGCGCAGAGCACTGTACCAAGCACTTGAGAGAGTACAATATAACAGAGTAGACACATTCCCTGTCCACAATGAGTTTACATAATTAGAAATAATTATGGCTATGTACATCAGTGTTGTGGGGTTGAGGGAGGGGTGAATAAAGGGAGCAAGTCCAAGTCCAAGAAGAAGGGTGTGGGAGGAAAGAAAATGAGGGCTTTGTCAGGGAAGGTCTCATGGAGGAAATCCGCCTTCAATAAGGCTTTGAAGGTGGGGAGAGTAATTGTCTGTCAGATATGAAGAGGGAGGGCGTTCCAGGACAGAAGCAGGATGTGGGCGAAAGGTTGGCAGTGAGATGAAAAAGGTCGAGGTACAGTGAGTAGGTTAGCATTAGAGGAGCAAAATGTGCAGGCTGGTTTGCAGTGGGAGAGCAGCGAGGTAAGGTAGGAGGGGACAAGGTGATTGAATGTTTTAGAGCTGATGGTAAAGAGTTTCTGTTTGATCCTAATTAGCTTGTATCTACCCCAGTGCTTAGTGCAGTGCCTGGCACATAATAAGTGCTTAGCAAATACCATTAACACCCCCTTGCCCCCTGCAAAAAAAAATCTCTGTTCTACCCTACAAAATGCTTTAACAACATATTTGTTTCCAGCCTGTGAATTGATTCTGCCATCTTGAAGGGAGTTTTGTGGATAAGATTTTAGGTTTGGCTGTCAGAGGGACCACAACTTGCTAATTGCCTCTGGTTTTGTGGTTTACACTTAATCTTTGGCAATTCAAGCAATAGGAAAGGAGAAAGCAATATGTTGGGCCAAACAATTCAGCACTGAGGAAAAATATTTTCCACGTTCTTTTTTAAAGAAATCTCTCCTGTTGGATGGATATAAACTACATGAATCCAGTTGCTATAGAAAGGAAATAGTCCTATAAGAAATGCCCCTGTCACAGGGCTGGCTAACCAAATCTTTCCATTTAAACAGGAATAATTGATTGATGAGCTTATAATATCTTACTAGAGAAAGACTCATAGATCGCACTTAGATGTTAAGTTAAATCATAAAGCATTGTAATAAGAAATCCTAATTTGTTCATTAAGATATGCTAATTGAAAAATCTAATAGCAGCATACAGAATACCCTAGGACCTGGAGATAGGGCAATAAAATTTTTATTCAAAATGTCAACTAACTGTAAAGTTCCTACATTTACATGCAATGCCACACACTGATAAATGAAATTAGAAATGAAGAAATAGGTCAGACCAAGTAAAACCCTGAGCGTAGTCTAATATATCAGGGGTGAGAACTGGAAATAAATATTATTTATCACACTTGGAGCAGATGCAAGGAATTGGGGTCACTCTGTTAATTCATTCATAGTGGAGTTTCTATAGCTAAATCCATGGGATAAAAGGTATGTGGCTGATAGCACATTTGAAATCACTGGCTTTTTTATTGTCAAATTCAATTTTCAAAAGTGAAATACAGTTACTAAAACTGGGTGGCTCTCCAGTACGCTAAGATAAGAAGATATTATTACTTAAGATCAGTAGAGCATAAATCCTGATAATAATAATGTGGTATTTGTTAAGTACTTACTATATGCCAAACACTGTTCTAAGCACTAGGTTAGATAATAGGATAATTGAGTCAGACACAGTCCCTGACACAAATGGGGCTCACAATCTAAGTAGGAGGGAGAATACCTGAAAGTTTTCACTCAGATGACAGTCCTCTCAGAAGAAAGCTCTTTAGCCACACACAAGTGCTGTGATGGCAACAGTGTAGCAACAGGAAGGTGGGGAATTAGTCAAGGAATACCTTTATGGGGGAAAGAACTTTTTAAGGAGGGCTCTAAAGGTCAGGAAGGAGGGGACTTTGTGGTTTTGGGAGGTAATGGTATGACAGAAGTATATTAACCATAGCATGCTTCTCCATAGCATGGAGAAGCAGCATGGCAGAGTGGACAGAGCATGGGCCTGGGCGTCAGAAGGCCACGGGTTCTAATTCTGACTCAGCCACTTGTCTGTTGTGTAACCTTGGGCAAGTCACTTCACTTCTCTGCACCTCAGTTTCCTCATCTGTAAAATGGAGATTGAGATTGCGAGCCCCACAAGGGAAAGGTACTTTGTCCACCCAATTTGCTTGTATCCACCCCAGTGCCTAGCAACATAGTAAGGGCTTAACAAATACCATTATTATTATTATTATAGCATGTAGGTAGCACTGATGGAAATTCTCTCAAAATCAGGTGTGGCTTCTGTGGGCCAGGTCACAGAGTCATATAGAGTTGAACATTACAACCGCTCTTCAGACGTTCAACTTGGTCCAAATCTCAGTGCCACGGTATTGCCACCATTTGTCTGCCTCCTTAAAGACAGACTAGCAGGGGTGAAGACAAACTGAAACTGGCCAGAACTCGGTTCCAGTAAAAAATTGCTGGAACCTCAATTCTGGTATGGTAATTGATGCTTTTTGCCACTGTAGAGGTGGTGGTGGGCTATTACATGGCCCTGGTCAGATTTGGGCCCAGGATGGGGAGGGCGTGCAGCACCTGATCCCACTCCCAGCTTCTGCCAACGACATATGCCAACAGCTACAGTCTGCCTCTCCCACTTTTACTTGGTTCTCCTTAGCCTGAAGTCCAGGGCAATGTGCCTGGAGTGAACATGCGAGACTATGTATATCTTCAATGGCCACTTTAAAGTCCAGGTGGACAGTCAGAACAAGAGGGAAGAGGACCAAGACCCCATACCTTAAACTCCGTGTACAGGGTAAGAAGGAATGCTCCCCTCATCGGGAACGCCTGCTCACTGCCACCAATCTCCCTCCCGACACACCTGCTGACCATTTCAGCAAAGTGATATCCCCACTCAGATAGACCCGCTTACCATTTCAGCAATTTGCTTTTCTTTTTTTAAACTTTCGCCTCTGCAGGCTTGTCTTCTCCAATAAGCCTTCTCCAGCTCATTAGTGACATCCCCAATCTCATCAACTTTTCAGCCGCTTCTTGCACTTATGTCCACACCCGGCACATGTCAAAATACATATATTTGCTTGAACAATTAATTTTATTCTGCTCCCACTGCTTTTGACTATTTCTATGTCTGTCTCCACTGTTAGCATGTCAGCTCCCTGTGGGCACAGAACTGGTCTTGTTCATCTACTTTACTTCCCAAGTGCTTGATACAGTGCATTGTACTTCATAGTCACTCAATAAATACCATTACTACTGCTACTTCTCTTTCTCATTTTCCTTTAGCAAGGTCCAAAACCACACTTCATATTGTAAAATAAGCAGCTAAATTAGGGGAACTGATTTCCAAAAGATTTGTCCTCTCATTAATGTAGGGTGATTTTCTAATTATTTTCTTAGCACTCCAGGAAACAATGGAAACTGGGAATGCTAATTCTCTAAAGGTTTTTGCTGGGTTCCAAGTAGCAGAGGATTCTGAGCTCTTTTGAGCCCCAGCCTACTGAGTTATCGATCACCTAGTGGTTCATGAGGCTACCGCTTTCCTTCATGGGCACCTTTAGTGATGAAGTTAGGGGTATGCTACCTTGCTTTTGACATTCCATTTGTTAGTTTGAACAGATCTTACAGCATCAAAAATTCAAAAGAAGGATGGTAAAGAGATCACGAGAAAGGGAAGGGATTCTGAGAGCCAGGGTGATTTTATAAGGTGGTCCCCCCGCCCCCCCCACTCCACCTCCTATAAAAGGAAAACAGGCTAAAAAGAAAGCCTAGCTAGTAGTCACCAATCTTGTTCCTTATCATAATCACTATGGAGAAGCCAGTCTTATCTGATAGATGTTTTAGTAGAAATCAAAAACCATTGTGATGGATAGAGAATTTCATTTTATCTATGGTGCAGCGAACATTTTTTTAATGAGGATCACCAACAAATGTTAAAATATATACTGTTTTTCAGACGGAAATCTAAGCAGAGTACCCAAATTACTGGCACAGCAAGATTTTAGAATGATTTTAAATTAAAGATCACTTTATTCAGGTTGTTTTCTATAAAAAACAGGAAGGAAAACAAAAATCCTGTATGCCCAATACAGATGAATGAATTCTTAGAGCAAAGATAAGGTAAAAATACTGATAAAGGGAAGCCCTGGGACTGGGAGATCTTGAACATATTTATTTTTATGACCAAAATGTCTCTTCTAGCATAGATACATATGTTCCTTATAGGTAAAATGAACATATCTGACAAGCCAAAATTATTGTTTGAAATGAGTAAGGGATGTGGGTTACATTATGCTTCCTAAATTTTCCCAAATTTGACTAACATGAAGATGGTTTGGGAGTCTTTTCTTTGCTCTTTTAAAATGTAGTTTAAAAATGTATGTCACCTTGGTAATTTTCATGTGATACATCATTTTGGAGTACATTTAGGTACATTCCTTAAAGTGTTGATTATCTCTTCTTGGTTATTTCTTCTGATATGAAATTACAGAACCTTGTATTTTATAAATGTTTGGAATGTTAGATTGTGATAAGCCTAAAGTCCAATGAAAAATGAGACTCAAAATGAAGCCAGGCACATAAATCCTTCTAAATGCTAAGGCTTTTCTTTTGCCCCTAACTGAAAGCCATTTCTACACATCTTGTTTGAATTTAGCATCTGAGGTTTGTCTTGTTCCATCTCCAGTACATGTCAGACGGCAGGGCGTAAAGATATGACTACATGAATAAAAACATATGACCAATGTGGCCACTGCAAACATAAAAATAAGATGAGACAGAAAATACTGTCTGTCAAGTGACATGTCACTTTGATCTATCTGTTTCTGTATTTTGTCACAAATGCTCAATCCAGTGGCTACTGGAGACATCTGCCCCTCACCTTCCCGCTGCCATTGTATTCCACGGTCATGTTTTCAGAAAACAGTCTCAGTTTAATATTTTAAAAACTGTAAGATAGTGTCACATTACAAAGAAGATTCACTAAAAGAACAACATTCGCCACATTAACACTACATAATGCAGTCAGCAAATCCATTACAAACGTTTGGAATGACCACTGAAACTATATCTAGGTCTTCCGCTAAGAAGGCTTCTTGACTACAGATGCTGGGATCGAATTTAATTTGTGATGGAAAAGGTCTCTCTCACTTACTCTTTCTTATACCAGCACTCAATGAATTACTTTCATCAGCACTTTCAAAGGGCCATCAAACTGGCAAACTAGGTCGCTAGGCATATCAATTTGTGGAAAATATTGTCCTCAAAATGGGATCTGAGCCACACCTCCCCCCTTGTAGATGTTTCTCCAAAGAGTGGGGGTAGGATGGTCCAGTGGTGAATATCACCATTTTGGAGGCCAAGGCTCTGGCCCAGGGTAATGGACAGGAAAATTGATCTTGGTGACTCATTCCCCTCTGGCCACTCCCACCTCAGCTATTTTCTAACCCATCAGATCAGCTTTCTGATCGGCTTCAGTGCAGTGACTACTGGCAGAAACTGGGATGTAACCAAATGCAAATCAAGTGAGTCGGCCACCAGGGCCAGAACACGGGATACTCAGCTGGGACTTTTTGGTCACATCTTGCTGACTTCAGCTGTTAAACCTGCCTGCAGGCACTGCGCAGTCCCCTTCCCAGTGCCACTTGTTAGGCTATTTAAATGACTCGTATTCAAAGGAGAGAGTAAGGAATCGAGTTTTAGATTTTTTGTGGATCTGGAACTCCCTCCCTGTTCAAATTTGACAGACTACCACTCTCCCCACCCCCAAAGCCTTATTAAAATCACATCTCCTCCAAGAGGCCTTTTCTAAGCCCTCATTTCCCTTACTCCCCTTAATCATCCTTGTACTTGGATTTGCACCCTCTTTAAGCAATTGATAGTCACCCCACCTTCAGTCCCACAGCACTTACGTACATACCTATAATTTATTTTAATGTCTGTCTTCTTGCCTTGTGGGCGGGGAACATATCTACCAATTTTGTTGTACTGTACTTTCCCAAGCACTTAGTCTGCTTACATAAGGGCTCAATAAACATTAGATTGATCTGGTGGCACATGACAACAAATAATAATTATGGCATTTGTTAAGCGCTTACTATGTGCCGAGCACCATTCTAAGTGCTAGGGTAGATACAAGGTAATCATGTTGTCCCATGTGGGGCTCACAGTCTTAATCTCCATTTTACAGATGAGGTAACTGAGGCACAGAGAAAGTAAAGTGACTGGCGCAAAGTCACACAGCTGACAAGTGGCAGAGGTGGGATTAGAGCCCAGGATCTCTGACTCCCAAGCCCATGCTCTTTCCACTAATAATAATGTTGGTA
Organism: Ornithorhynchus anatinus; assembly: GCF_004115215.2. NCBI lineage: Eukaryota > Metazoa > Chordata > Mammalia > Monotremata > Ornithorhynchidae > Ornithorhynchus > Ornithorhynchus anatinus. The sequence goes on along the minus strand of NC_041735.1, from coordinate 54,467,985 downwards.
TTTGTTAAGCGCTTACTATGTGCCGAGCACTGTTCTAAGCGCTGGAGTAGACACAAGGGAATCAGGTTGTCCCACGTGGGGCTCACAGTCTTAATCCCCATTTTACAGATGATGTAACTGAGGCACCGAGAAGTTAAGTGACTTGCCCAAAGCCACACAGCTGACAAACGGCCGAGCCAGGATTTGAACCCATGACCTCTGACTCCAAAGCCCGTGCTCTTTCCACTGAGCCACGCTGCTTCTCTAAGCCAGGTTGCTTCTCCAGTGCTGTCTCTGTAACTCCAGAGACATCACCAAGTGAATCTGTTTCAGCATGCCTGTGGTTCAGATCTGGTGATATTTAAGAGAGAAAGCTTAAGCCAACCATATTTAGATTTGGTACCTGAAAAACAAGGTCTTCCGCTAAGAAGGCTTCTTGACTACAGATGCTGGGATCGAATTTAATTTGTGATGGAAAAGGTCTCTTTTACTTACTCTTTCTTATACCAGCACTCAATGAATTACTTTCGTTAGCACTTTCAAAGGGCCATCAAACTGGCAAACTAGGTCGCTAGGCATATCAATTATCATATTTTTCACATGCTATGCATATCATATCAATTATCTGAGAGATAATACCCTTGATATGCATAACAGGTATGTATATTATATAATTAGGTATAATAATGACAGTATTTGTTAAGCACTTACTCTGTGCCAAGCACTGTTCTAAGCACTGGGATAGATGCAAAGTTATCAGGTTGTCCCACGTGGGGCTCACAGTCAATCTCTATTTTACAGTTGAGGTAACTGAGGCACAGAGGAGTTAAGTGACTTGCTCAAAGTCACACAGCTGACAAGTGGTACAGCTGGGATTAGAACCCATGACCTCTGACTCCCAAGTCCATGTTCTTTCCACTAAGCTACACTGCTTCCAGTTCAAATTCTGAGACACACGCACTCGATTTGTTTTTCAACTGCATCTATTACTATCATTGGAGAGTGTGCTGTCTTAATAGTAGAATTCAGGGACTTGTTTCCTTTTATCCATCCATACTCCCCACAAATTTTGAAAATCCTTAGTTACTTGTAAGGTTTTCTGAGTACCGGTTGATATAAAAGCATGATTTTCAGGCAGTCAATTCATGGTATTTTGCTAATTCAAAATAGGTCCAAATCACCTGTGTGGCTTTTTGCATGTGAACTTCTAGAATACAGTCAACTGTAAACTTGTTTTGGGCAGGGAGTTTGTCTATTATTACACTGTACTCTTCCAAGCGCTTCCCCCAGTTAGATTGTGAGCCCGTCATTGGGCAGGGATTGTCTCTATCTGTTGCCGAACTGTACATTCCAAGCGCTTAGTACAGTGCTCTGCACATAGTAAGTGCTCAATAAATACTACTGAATGAATGCTTTGCACAAAATAAATGCTCAATAAATACGACTGACAATGAAAATACCATAGTTCCCACTTGAATGATTCAAGGATTTTCACTGGTTTCATGAAGGATTTTCATTATTTTAATTAATGACCCATTTATCTGGCAAAGTCCTTCAATCTGATTGGTTAAATTACTGCAGTATCTTGCCACCTCATCTTTTGTCTAGTAACAGAGGGATGGAGCTAGGGAATAAGAAGGTGGAACATTTGGTTAAGTCTTGCTTCTACCTCTCCCAGAGCCACCTCTCTAAGCCCTCCAGCAACATGACTCCTCCTGAAGCCCCCTTCTACCTCCAGAGCAGCGGTGGCATGATGGTCCTGGTGCCTCCCTGCACCCCTTCTTTGTCCTCCTGGAGGGGTGGTGATAACCACCTGGCTGGGAGGAGATGAGTGTGGCAGGAAAGGATAATGATTTTGATTTATCCAGAAGCATTCTCTCTCTCAGACTCTGTGTCCCACTATGGTTTCACTGTGTCATAAAATTGGCAGTTCTTCTGATCAATCAGATCCTGTCTACGAGAACCAATCAGAGGACACAGCTCATGAGTGTGTCGTAAATCAACACCTTCAATTGGATGCAAGATGAACAGATATGGGTGCTCAGGGACACCTGTAATCCAATCAGACACAGTAAAGCCAATGTGCACCTGTATCATATACTCCTTTTAATCATCTTCTTGGTCAGTTGATTTGGAATAGTTTCCAGAGGATCAGAATGTATGAATGCTAAATGGTGCCACTTACACTCATAATCTGCTTCATGTGAATTCTGAGACTCAACAATTTGAAATGCTAGAAATGCTAAATTGCTCTACTTGCAGTGACTAATTAATATCCCTTACAATTTCACTCTTACTCCCTCATTCTTTGCATCATTCCATACCACAATACCTTGAAATGTCACTTTGAGGATTAAAAAAAGAAAAGCAACTGCTAAGAGTATCCAAATAAATAGCTCCCCAAAGATAAAACGTTTTAACTGAATTGAATGCAAATAAATTACATGTATATCTTGATACCCTTTAGTATTCAGCATAAGCAAATAATTAGGATTTGCCTTTTTATATGCAAAGTGATAAAAACCCATGTTGCAGAAATGTATTAGTGGCTAAATTTTTTTTTTAATAGGCCTATCAGTTACAAGAAAATGCTAATGTTAATTTCAATACCATGGCCTGGTGAAAATCTCAATGCTCAGTTGGGTAATAATGCTTGGAAAAGATGAGAAAGGGACAAGAATCTCTCTTTTTACTTTGCACCACTACATTGAGTATTTACAAACAGCCACCTGAATTATGGAGTTTAAAGAAGCAGTGTTGCCTAGTGGATAGAGCACAGACCTGGGGAGTCAGTAGGACCTGGGTTCTAATCCTGTCTCTGCCACTTGTCTGCTGCGTGACCTTGGGCAAGACACAACTTCTCTCTGCCTCAATTACCTCATCTGTAAAATGGGGATTAAGGCTGTGAGCAGCCCATTGTTTGGTAGAGGTTGTCGGTATTTGTTGCTGAATTGTACTTTCCAAGCGATTAGTACAGTGCTCTGCACACAGTAAGCGCTCAATAAATATGACTGAATGAATGAATGATTGAGGGAAATGGTCTGTTTCCAGTCTGATTACCTTGTCTACCATCAACCTCTTGTAGTATTTCAGTAACTACTTATATTTACTCTCAGCAATTATGACTATATATGTATTCAACTGTAATTATTTAATTTGATGACTTTGTACTTATTTTTATGTCTGTCTACTCCAGACAGCCAGAAAAGCTCCCTGTGGGCAGGAAATGTGTCACTTGCTTATTTAGTATTTTTCAAGTTCTCAACACCGTGCTTTTGAACATAATGGTGTTCATAACTAATAATAATGTTGGTATTTGTTAAGCGCTTACTATGTGCTGAGCACTGTTCTAAGCGCTGGGGTAGACACAGGAGAATCAGGTTGTCCCACGTGGGGCTCACAGTCTTAATCCACATTTTACGGATGAGGTAACTGAGGCACAGAGAAGTTAAGTGACTTGCCCAAAGTCACACAGCTGACAAATGGCCGAGCCGGGATAAGACATGAAAGGGAGGGAGTGAGCAGGCCATGAAGAACTATTAATATTACTACTACTAAAAGTGGGTTCTTCAATAACACAGTCTCTGCATTCTTAGTCAACTGACTATATTCTAAGCATAGTAAGCTCCTTCTAGATGGTAAGCTCATTATGGGGACGGAACATGTCTATCAACTCTACCAACTCTGTTACACTGTACTCTCCCAAGTGGTTAGCACAGTGTGCCACATAAAACTGTGTTGGAAATAAAGAGTTGCTTCTATTGATCCAGAAGCAGCATAATGTCAATTCAATTCCATAGTATTTATTGAGTGCTTACTATGTGCAGAGCACTGTACTAAGCACTTGGAATGTACAAATCGGTAACAGATAGAGACAGTCCCTGCCCTCTGACGGGCTTACAGTCTAATCGGGGGAGACAGACAGACAAGAACAATAGCAATAAATAGAATCAAGGTCGAAGCCTATGTTGCTGATGGCTTTGAAATGCTAAGCTCTTTAGAAAAAACCAAATCAGAAAATGTGACTACTACTAATGCAGTGTGGTAAGCAAACTCTCTTCTCATTGTGGCTCGACCCAGAGGAAGAATGTACCAATACACATGGCTGTGTGAAATGCAGGAAAACAAAAATTACAACAGAAGTTGGGTCTTCACAAGAAGAATGGATAATGGAGCAATTAGGTTAGAATTTAATGGGTGGAGGCAGCCACCTGGACTATATTTATTGCAAAACTGCCTTTTCCTCAACAGCAGATTTCGGGGTTTGAATTAATTGGGGCTTGAATTACCACTGTGGAGCCCCAACCTTGTCTATAGAACAGCAGGTGCTGTTGAAGGCAAGAAGTTGAAAGGCTGTGTGACCCAGTGGAAAGAACAGAGGCCTGGGAGTCAGAGGACCTGGGTTCTAATCCAGATTCTGCCACTTGTTTGCTCTGTGGCCTTGGGCAAATCATTTAACTTCTATGTGCCTCAGTTCCCTCATCTGCAAAATGGGGATTCAATACCCGTTTTCCCTCCTACTTAGACTGTGAGCCCCATGTGAGGTCCTGATTATCTTGTATCTATCCCAGCACTTAGTACAGTGTCAAGCACAGTGCCAATCTGGTTTGGCCAGATTGATTCAGCTTGGTGATTTCCTGTGGACAAAAGCAAGGTTGGAATTTAGGTAAAACCAAAGAGATTATTCAGGGCAAACCAAAGGTAAAACTTGACACTATGGGTTCAGAAAAGAGAGCAAGATGGCTTTGTTGTTAAAGTATCCTGACTGGGAACAGAGCACCTTGTCTGCTTTGCTTGACACAATCATGAAAGGATGATGACACTACTGAAAAGGGAGGTGAAAATTCACAAGACAGCACAGGTTTTTGGTCTTGGCAGGAGGAACTATGTCTCATTAAGGAAGAGAGCGAGTTGGCATGTACTGATTGAACACCAGCTCCCAGGAACACTAAATTACATGGGCAGAAATTGTCACACTAAATCTGAGGGGAAATTTCAGCGAGCACCAAGGTATTAGCTGCTGGGAGGCGGTTTCACAGAAGATCCTGACGCTTGTTGAACAGCACGATTACTGCCTTAGCCCCAGTGCAGAGTGAATTGAATGTCAAGGAAAATGCACTAACAAGTATCAAGAAAGAAAAAAAAATTCCCAAGTGACTGAGTATGGACTTGAGTGCAATTAACCAGAAACAAAATTACACCCTGTTTAATGTGGAATGGGTGATTCTTTTCTGTTGCTTTTGTTTTTATCAGCAACTGAAGAAAAAAAAACACACATACATACCTGCCTTCAAGTTATCTGAACCTACAATCCTCTGTTCAAGAATAAATCAATCAATGATATTTATTGAGAGCTCACTTTTTGCACAGCACTGTACTAATCACTTGGGATAGTACGGCCTAGTGGCAAAGAGCACAGGCTTGAGAATGAGAGGTCACGGGTTCTAATCCCAGCTCCACCACTTGTCTGCTGAGTAACTTTCAGCAAGCCACTTAACTTCTCTGTGCCTCAGTTACCTCATCTGTAAAATGAGGATTGAGACTGCGAGCCCATGGGACAACCCGATTACTTTGTATTTATCCCAGTGGTTAGAACAGTGCTTGGCACATAGTAAGCGCTTAACACAATACCATCATCACTATTATTAACAGAGTTGGTAATAATAATAATGATGGTATTTGTTAAGCTTTTTCTATGTGCCAGGCACTAGACAGGTTCCCTGCCCATAACAAGCTTGCAGTCTAAAGTGGAGACAGGTATTAGTATAAATAAGTAATCCACAGTATATAGATATATAATGGACTATCACAGCAGTGAAAGATGTCCCAGTAAGGCAGTTACTGGGTTTAGTAAAGAGGCAGTGTGTTCAGTACATACAACACAGTTGGGATTTATGGAAGCTTTATGTAAGCGAGAAGCAGGTTGGCTTAGCGGAAAGAGCAGTGCTTGGGAGTCAGATGTCATGGGTTCTAAACCTGGCTCCATCACTTGTCAGCTGTGTGACTTTGGGTAAGTCAATTTAACTTCTCTGTGTCTCAGTTGCCTCATCTGTAAAATGGGGATTAAGACTGTGAGCTCCAGGTGGGAAAACCTGCTTACCTCGTATCTACCCTAACACTTAGAACATAGTAAGTGCTTAACAGGTACCATCATTATTATTAGGCTGCTTTACCTCTTGGCAATCCTCCAGCTGGGAGAAGGAGATGGTTAACCTGGAGTCCTGCACCTCTCAGTATTGTTCAAAGCTGTTCTGTTCGTACTCTCCCAAAGGTTTAGTACAGTGTTCAGCACTCAGTGGATGTACAATAAATACCATAAACACCAAAACATGACACCTGTCCCAATAACTCATTGGACAAGGTTGCAAGAAGGAGCGATAGGGTTAGTGAAAAGAAGTAATTTCTACAGAATATGATCTTCCAATCTTCTCTGAGGCCTCTAGTCACCTGATAATAGCTGGAATTGCAATATGCAGGTAAGTCTAATGTCCTTAGGGTAGGGTACCACTGGTTTCTTTAATGAGCATCTCTGGGTGATAGACTTGTAGGTAATTCATGCTCTGCCACCAAGCTCTGCTCCCCACATCTCGGGACACATGCGATGGCCTCAAGGCATTCTCTCAAAATCCAGATCAGCTGGTGGAAAGGGAAGACTGGTCGGACAATGCTTCCTGGACTCCATGAAGAAAACCAAGTGCCTTTGGGCCTCCTCCTTCATGTCTGACACATCACCAATCTCCTCACCTTCAAAAGCATCCTAAAAAACACATTTACTCCAGGAGGCCTTCCCTAACTTCTCATCTCCTAACCTTATTCTCCCTACCTTCTGCATCACCCATGCACTTGCATCCATATCCCCCAAACACTTTGACATTCACCCAATCCCTAACCCAAAGCATTTAGATACATATTCTTATATTCTGTTGCTGCCCCTGTCAGTAATTTATTTTACTGCCTGTATCCCCTACTAGATTGTAAGCTCCTTGTTAGCAGGGATTGTATCTTTCAACTGTATCATAGTTTTCCAAATGCTTAGTATATGCTACCAGTACAGTAAATGCTGAACAAATACCAGTGATTTGATTGACTGAAGTTGCCTTCTCTCTCTTTCTCTCTCTTACATACACACACCTTTTGTCCCTGTGACACACCAAGTGCTTTTCAGTTCTTTTCCGATGAATGGCACCACAGAATACTAGTGGGACATGCCTTTGTTCTCAGTTTGCTGAGCTGGCTTTTTTAGTGGTACCAAGAAACACATGGATTCTTGAAACTTTTTTCAAGTTGGGGTGGGCTGGCCTGGGCAGAACCAAGTTAAGGCCGACATAACCTTGAATGTGAATTCTGTGGATGAATGGGGCTGTAGGAATAGCTACAGACACTCTCCCCCTCTTTGAAGCCTTAATGAAGGCACACCTCCTCCAAGAGGCCTTCCCAGACTAAGCCCCACTTTCCTCATCTCCCATGTCCTTCTGCATCGCCCAGGCTTGCTCCCTTTACCCTCCCGTGCTGCCAGCCCCACAGCACTTATGTATATATCTGTAATTGTATTTATTTGTATTAATGTCTGTCTCCACACCTCAAGACTCTGAGCTCATTGTGGGCAGGGAATGTCACTTTTTACTGTCATACTGTACTTTCCCAAGTGCTTAGCACAGTGCTCACACACAGTAAGTACTTAATGAATATGACTGAATGAATGAATCCTGGGTAGTAATATTAACATATTCCCAAACCTTACTATTTCATTCTTCCCTTAACTGTGTATTTGTGGATCTGTGACATTTCAACAACCGTTTAGGGTTGAACTCCAGTTTTTAAAACCAAGGGGCTAGAACCATGGTAAGAACCATTTGCAACCATGGTAAGAACTTTCTTGGGCTCGAAACCAGTTTCCCAGGCATCTGCTGCCACCATCCTGTGACTAGTAAATTTGTCATTCTCAAGAGGCACAGGAAGCACTCAGGGTCAGTCAGTCAATCAATCGTATTTATTGAGTGCTTACTGCGCACAGAATACTATACTAAGCGCTTGGGAGAGTACGGTGTAACAACAAACACATTCCCTGCCCACGTGAGCTTACAGTCTAGAGGGGGCTTAACAGTAGTGATATCACATATCCTAAACCAGATCCAAGTTGAAATGTCTATCCCTAACTCTGCACTTGCTCCTAGGCAAATCCTAGGCGGTCCAATCACCCTAGAACTCTGCTCTATTTCCCTTAGCAGCTCCTCTGGTGGCATTCAGTCTGCATATCCTTTTTTGGAAGTTGGTCCTGATGGAACTCAGTCTTCCAATAATAACCATAAAATTATGTATCAAATATCGCATTAAGCCCTGGGGTAGATATAGGATAACAGATCAGGTAGTCTCTGTCCCACAAATGAACTCCCAACTGAAAAGGTAGGGAGGGCAGGTATCTTATACCCATTTTACAGATAAAGAAGCTGTGGCACAAAGAGGTTAAGTGACTTGCCCAAGGTCTCACATAGCAGGGAGAGAAGCTGTTTAGAGCTAAGGGAGGTGAGGTGGATTGTAAGCTCCTTATGACCAGGGATCATGTCTACTAGCTCTGTTGAACTGTACTCTCCTAAACTCTTAGTAAAATGCTTTGCACATAGTAGGCATTAATAAATTCAACTGATTGACTGAGGGATCTGGGAAAAAAAGTCTTCAGCTGGTCAGGCTCCCAGAACCCAGTTCTGTTATAGATGTAGGAAATTAGAAGAAAAAAAATATCCTACAACAGGTACAGTTTTATCAACTGGGGTCCAGGCAGTTTTTTTTTATGATCAGTGCAGTACTTTACATATTTTAAATGCAGAGAATGCAGCCAACAGACTCAGCAACAAGGGGTGTGTGTCATGCAAATGGGAATGGCATAGCCTGACCATGGGCAAGATTCACAGCCATCTTAATTAACTCCAAGGTACCGCACACAGGGTAGAGCAATAAATCACGAAGATTATACTGCTGGTGATCTTTACATCCAAATGAAATAAGGGAATTCTAGGAGCCCGGAGTCTTTTTAGTTAATGTGCAGGGAAAAAAAGATCTCCAGGGACTAGTGTGTCGTGCAGCTCAGCCCTCTGCCGAGCTACCCCTGAAGGACACTGGCTTTAAGACTTTTTTTCTCACTAGCTGTGGCACTGTATGCTATCCTGTATGCTGACAAATAATTTGTCATTTTTTCTTTCTGAGAAAATGGAACATACAAAGGTGAATCACATCTTTTCTGGTAGTAGTGTATAAACTCAGCTTGACTTCTGAGGGCCAAGGACAGCACAAGTAAGAGAGATGCATAAATACTGGTGGATTTGTGGCAAGGAAGGTTTGAAGGAAGCCGAAGGGGACTGTAACTTGGACACCGTGCTAGGATGCCAAGGAGATAGCCATCTTACATCACTGGTTCTGAAGTAGGAGACACAGGATAATTTAGGAGTCAGCCTTTAGCACCGTTGTCCTGCCTCCTGCCTCAGTTCCTGCCTGAGAAGCAGCATGGCCTAGTAGAAAGAGCATGGGCCTGGGAGTCAAAAGATCTGGGGTCTCTGCTAATTACTTGCTGGGAGACCTTGGTCAAATCACTTAACTTCTCTGCCTCACTTCCTTGATCTATATAATGATGATTAAATCCTCCTCCCTCCAGCGGAGACTGGGACAGTGGACAGGGATTGTGTCCAACATGATAACCTTGAATATCTATCTTGGTGCTTAGAACAGTGCTCGACACATAGTAAGAGCTTAACAAATAACATATTTTTCTTTTTAAAGCGGGCCCTCAGAAATCTGGTAAAACAGGACCAATCACAAAGCCCTCTCTGCTCTGGGCATATGAGGCTGAACTTCAGAGAAGATTCAACACTCGTCACCCAGATGTGCCTTCCCAGAGGGCTTCATCCTCCACTGTGGGGACATAAGACATCATATCTGCCTTCCTCCTCTCATCTTGGAAAGCTACACCCATGGAGTACCCTATTAACTCTCCATTGTCTACTCAATCAGGATGCTGGGGAAGAGGAAGGTAAGATACATAATTAGGTCTGAATAATAAGATGGGATAAACACACCAGAAGGCAGAAGGTGGATTGATGAATGGATGATTACACATACATATTAAACAGACAGAAATTCTGACCTTTACTAAATTTTCTTTTCTCCATCTCTCACTCAGATTTCAATTATTTCTCATTCGGACTACTACCACACCCTAATTTTCAGCTTCCAAACTCTCATTATTTTAACTTCTACTGATTTCAGGATCCTGCCACTGTTTTTACTTTCCTCTCAGTGATTCGAACCACGCCACCTTATCCTTGGTTTTCTTCTCTGGCTTTTCCCTCCCCTACTGAGGCTCTCAAATCTCTTCTCTCTTGCTATAGGTCTTTCCACATTAGCCAAGTTTCCTTTTTCCTGTCCTCTATCACTTACTCCTGGCGTCGTCCATGGCATTTGCTAATCTGGAATATTTTATCAATAAATATGGGCAGTTTCCCTGGACACTTTATTTCCTTCTCAGGTCTCCTTTACCCTTATCAGTGCTTCAATACATTTCACTTAGAGTATGCCATAATTTCAAGGGCCTGTTTTGTATCACACTGTATCACTTCACATTTGATGCTCTAAAAATAGTGAAGTATAAATGTTATGAACGGTTTGCTGCAATATTTGCCGTATGGCACCACAAACATACAAAAAAGATGAGAGTTAGTAAAAATATTCACACACCTATTTTAATAGATTGGTTATGTGAAAATGCTGAAGCGATCCATATTCAATTAAAATGCCCACATGGAATGAGTATGACTCATTCTGCTTATTATTTATCTGTGTGGGCCTTTGCCTATAACCTGCTTGTTAGTGTTTGGACACTCCAGACTGGATGGATAATTTAAAAAACCACATGACTTTCTCCTGCTTGGAGAAGTTGAGAAGAAATAGATTTGGTCGTCTCAGCAAAGGATTTATAGACAGCCAAAGGAAAGCTTACAGGTAAGCCCCAGGAATAAGGCTATGCGCATAAATGGGAATTTCACATCTAAATGGAGTCCCAGGCCCTATCTGTAAAATCTGTTTCATAGAATTCTTCATCCTGAATTAATTTTAAAAAGCCCAGCTGTTTAAGCCAGAAATTGGCAATAGGTAAACAAATATCAAAAAGGCAAAAAGAGGTTAGAAAATGGCATGGCACCACCTGTTCAGAACAGAATTTAATTCCAGCCATTCTCCTGCATTACCTTATAGTTCCTAAACAGGTGACAAGACAGGCAGTGGTTATGAAAGAAGAAAAAAAATTACCCAGTCAACTCCAACATGAGTCCTTATCAAACCCAAAGAACCAAGGAATAAAATATACTTCTGGATTGTGGACCAATTTTTTTTCTTTAAATACAAGTAGTCCACTTGAGTGACTAATCAACTTCGAAATTCACCTCCTGTTCCCCACTCCACACTCCCCCGGCCAATGCCAAAAGTGCCTGAGGTTTTTGTTGTGGGCTCAGGTGGTTGCTGTGGTTGCCCTGCTTAACCATTGCTTCCTCGGGCCCTGCATTAAGATCCTCCCATAAAAACTGGCTTCCTTTAGTTATCTGACCTGGTTGAGATTCTGAATACAATTTTAGAACCACTACAGAGAACTCTGATAACATCTTCAAAGGCAGTCCCATTTCAGAAAGCAAAAACCCACCTTGTTTCAGATAGGGGTTTGGGGGGGGGGGGGGTTGGGGGTCATTGAGTTGGTTCCTGAGGATAGGTTTTTGAAAGATAAATGGTCAAATACGTTTCACTTTTCTTTTTACCGTCTTTCAAGACATTGGGCCACTAGCTCAATCTTTCCATTAGCTAGTAACAAGACTTTCTGACTTTGTGAATTCTGGCAAATGCTGCTTTTCAGAAGCAAAATCTGAATTCTCAAACCACCTTCTTTCACTCGAGGATTTACAAGTTCCACTGAAACATAAACTCATTATTCCTTACAGCAAGCTCATGAAGCAGGGAATATTCTAGTCCTACTTGAACAAAGTTTCATGACATCTGATCTTATACCATAATTGGGCCATATTTTTAACCTCATATAATAAAATAGAGAGTTATATTTCTAAATTTTCCATGAAGAGGGAAATTAAACTTTTAAATAACCTTATGGGTGCATTTTAGGAAATAAAGACCTTAACCTACAGAACTTTCAATTTTCACTATATTGCATCTTTTTAAAAGATACAGTTTAAAAGTCAACTTACACAAAAATACAGTTGGCTATAAATTTTGAAAAACTTACCTATTAATGTAGCTGAGTGCAACATATGTTGGTTGCTGTAATTCTTGTTTTTCTAACACACGTGGGTCTGTATCTGGAAAAAAAACAACAACCAAAACCACAATGATATACTTTCTGCATTTGCCATAACATCCATAAGCCTTCTTACCACAAAAGAACATATCTTAAGCAGAAAATAGGATATTAAATTTGATAAACAATGCTTTTAGAGGAAACTTAGTTGAAAAAACAATTGTTTTTTCATTCATAAATAAAAAAAGATATTGCTTTACTCTTCAAGGGGATTCCACATATCAACAGTGATCAAATGTCCATATGTCAGGCAAACTGTCGTAATCCCCCCTCATAAATAATTAGGTTTTTTCTGCTTACATCAGTGTTGGCAACAGTGTTTCCACTGTTTAGTCTGCTAAAAAAAGAAAAGCAACAAAGTCCATTTTAATTGTACCAATTTCAATGTTTGGACACATCGAGATGCCATTTACAAAGAAATTCAGCAATCCACTGCTCATTCATCCCCCGAATGTTACGCTAGGCTTGAATCCAGATGCAAAAGGGGTGATTATATCCTTCATCTGTGCCAGGGCTGCCTAGATTATTTTCTGAAGCTCTCCATCTGAAATTCACATACAGATCCGTTTGCTAAAAAACGTATATCCAGCAGAGGATTCCTTTTGAAAGCACCTAATCTTTTCAGTCTTGATTTTCCAGCCTAACAAAAGTGCACCTTTTTATAAAATCGTGTGAATTCTCATACTTCTCATTTAGGGAAACGTGCCTTTTATTTGAAAGGGCAAACTATTAGGATGTATAGGACAAAAACAGTCTAACAGAATTAGTTTAGGAAAAAATTCATTTGCTAAAAATGTAAATTTCTTTTTAAATTAACAATGGAATGGTTCTAAACTTGAGATCTAAATATATTCCAGCTGTTCTTGGCAACAATTCTGTCTTTGACATAGTTATGACAGCTGCTGATTTCTGTACCTTTAGAAGGAAAGTGTTTACTGCACACAGTAGCCCTTGCATACACATTAACACCATTCTCTATTAACCAGGGCACGGAAGGCATAGCATAGTGGAGAAAACTTGAGTGAATTAAAGGCTCAGTTTGGGATGTCATTTACTCTAATGCACATTTCTAGTGTTCAAATTGTTAAGAATCTAGGCTCATTTTTGTTCCCCTAGACAAAGAATTCCTAAAGCAATTTTAGATTCTATTCTGGTAGCGTTTGTTTATTGGGTCTCTGCCATATTATTACACTGCATACCCTGGAAAGCCTCCTCCTGAAATAAGACACAAAAGTTTCTCTGCATCATTCTATGGAGCTCGGATCTTAAGGATTTGGAAAGTCTGTTAACGAGCACAGGTCAATAAGTCACACCTCCCCCTTCTTGCCCTTATAGGGAAGGAAACCCAAAGTGATGATCTAGGTAACTAGGCACGTTCAGAGATCACACTCATGTTAAGAAAGCTATCCACTGCCGATTGACAATAATTTATAAAGCGTCACCTACTTTTTAAACAGGAAATCTTCCCTACCCAACCTCATCCCCCCATCCTATTCTAAATCCACCTAAATCCTTGGGTTCGGTACCTCTAAACACTTTGCTATTCACTCCACCACACTTCTGAGCATACTTATTCTTATACTCTGTTACTTCCTTTATCTGTAATTCATTTTAATGACTGTCTCCCTCACTAGACTGTAAGCTCCTTCAAGGCAGGGATCCTGTCAATCACAATTGTACTCTACCAAGCATATAATATGGTGCTCTGCACACAGTAAATCTTCAATAAATACTATGGATTGATTGACATAAAAAAGGCCTACTACACAGACAAGAAACTAAATATCTACCTGTAGGCTGCTAAAATGTCCAACATAATCATATTTACTGAGGGTCTACTGAGTACAAATCACTTTTCAAAACATTGAGGAAAGATACAGCCCACAGGAGGCTGGCAATTTAAAAGGGATAACAGGTAGAAGGTTGGAGTTGGCAAAGGAGGAAAGGACACATAAGAACATTCAGAAACTGATGAATATAGTCATTATCCTAGAGGATATTCATTGTTCTGATTGTCTTGGAATCATTATCAAAAGCAAAATGGCCTATTGAATTAACCATGGGCCTGGGAGCCAGAGGACCTGCATTCTAATTCTGGCTCTGCCACTTGCCCACTGTGGAATCTTGGGTAAGCTATCAGGGGTGTTTATTAAGCACTTACTATATGCAGAGCATTGTACTGTTTGAGAGAGTACGATACAACAGAATCAACAGACACATTCCCTGCCTATACCAGGGTTACAGTCTGGAGGGAGAGACTGCTATTCATAAAAATAATGTATAATGTACAATTTAAAGACACGTACACAAGTGCTGTGGGGTTAAGGGTGGGATGAATATCAAATATCCAAAGGTCACAGATCCAAGTGCATAGGCGACGCAGAAGGGAGAGCAAGCCGGGGAAAAGAGGGCTTAATCGGGGAAGGCCTCTTGGAGGAGATGTGACCTTAAAAATGCTTTGAAGGTGGGGAGAGGGGTGGTCTGGTATATAGGGAGGGGGAGATAGTCCCAGGCTATGGAGAAGATGTGGGAAAGGGGTCGGTGGCTAGAAAAATGAGATTGGGGCACAGTGAGAAAGCTGGGGCTAGAGGAGTAGGAATAGCGCTATAGTAGGAGATTAGTAGTAGGAGGCCTGTAGTAGGAGTATGAAGCAGTGGGGATCAGTGGAAAGAGCATGGGCTTAGAAGTCAGAGGTCATGGGTTCTAAACCCGGTTCTGCTACATGTCAGCTCTGTGGCTTTGGGTAAGTCACTTAACTTCTCGGTGCCTCAGTTACCTCATCTGTAAAATGGGGATTAAGACTTTGAGCCTCACGTGGGACAACCTGATTACCTTGTATCTACCCCAGCACTTAGAACAGTGCTCGGCATTTAGTAAGCGCTTAACCAATACCATCATTATTATTGTTTTTAAATGAGGTAGGATAGGGATAGCTGATCAAGTGCTTTAAAGATGATAGCAAGGAGTATTTTTCTTGATATGGAAGTGAATGGGTAGTGATCGGAGATTCTTGAGGAGTGGGGAGACATGGGCTGAAAGTTTTTCGGGCCTTGGTTTCCTCAACTGTAAAAAGGGGATTCAATACCTGTTCTCCCTCCTACTTTACTGTGAGTCCCATGTTGGGCCTGATTTACTGCTATCAATTCCAGCGTTTGGAACAGTGCTTGACACATTATAGGCGCTTAACAACTACCATAAAAAAACCCAAGTCAGTGGAAATGTTTCCTTTTATTGGATTTCCCACAAGGAATCAAGAGTTCTTTCAAGGATCCAAATCATGAAAAAAGGTCCTTGGTACCAGAGCAAATGGAAAGCACAACCCATTGAAACCTCAAGATACCTCAACCCGATGTTAGCAAGGAGGTGGGGGACATGGGGACTAGAAATCCCAAGTGCAAAAATACTTGGCATTCATTTCTAAACTCCAAGCTGTGACCTCCCATTTGTCTTCACCACATCCGGCATCCTTCCTAATAAAGCATGCATAACTAGCTGGATCTCTCTGCAGGGCCCTGAGAAGCTACATCGCCAAATGGCAATGTCACAGCATTGTGTATCTTTCAGAATGAGTGAGTTTGGCTCCCTGCTCAGCATCTCTGCTGCAACCTTCTGAGGAACGGAATCCCTAGGGCAGGGATTCTGAAAGGCAGCAGCACCAGAGCTCTACTGGAGCAGGGAGAGTTGTCCACACTGCCTACTGACAATCACTCTCCCCACCTGCAAAGCTTTACTGAAGACATGTCTCCTCCAAGAGGCCTTCCCTAAGTCCTCATTTCCTCTTCTCCCACTCACTTCTGCATAGTCCTGGTATCTGGATTTGCTCCCTTTATTCATCCCTCTCCTAGCCCCAAAGCATTCACGTACATATCTGTAATTTATTAATGTATAATTAATGTATATTAAGTCTGTCTCCTCCCGACAACTAGGCTGTAAGCTCAGTGTGGGGAAGCAACACTCTCCCAAGCACTTAGTACAATGCTCTGCACACAGTAAGTGCCCCAAAAATACTGTTGATTGATGGGAACCATGTTTGCCAACCCTGTTGATGATGATGATTATGGTATTTAAATGCTTACTATGTGCCAGGCACTGTACTAAGCACTAAGGTGGATGCAAGCAAATCAGGTTGGACGCAGTCCTTATCCCATATGGGGCTCACATTCTCAATCCCCATTGTACAGATGAGGGAAATGAGGCACAGAGAAAGTGAAGTGACTTGCCCAAGGTTACCCAGCAGACAATATAACTCTGTTATATTATACTCTCCCAAATGCTCAGTACAGTGCTCTGCACACAGTAAGTACTCAATAAATACAATTGGCTGAGGGAGGAGTGAATAAAGGATGCAAATCCAAGTACAAGGGTGATACCGAAGGGAGTGGGAGAATATCAACATGATTTTTTTTTCTTTCACGGTATTTGTTAAGAGCTTACTATTTGCCAGGCACTGTACTAAGTCCTGGGGTAGATACAGGCTACTCAGGCTGGTCACAGTTCATGTTCCACATGGGACTCACCGTCTTAATCCCCATTGTACAGGTGAGGTAACTGAGGCACAGAGAGAGTAAAATGACTTGCCCAAGGCCAAACAACAGACAAGTGGTGGAGCCAGGATTAGGACCCAGATCCTTCTGACTTCTGGGCCCGTACCCTATCCACAAGGCCACATTGCTCCTCAACATGATATCAACATGTTACAATGCACACCCAGCGTAACACAAGGGTTGTCAGCTGCGTCTCAATGTCCGGTATTCTCAAGTGCCACCCCTGGCTACCCAACTCCTTGGCCAGGACTGGACTTCTGTGATCTGGGGGCCTAGTGGATAGAGCCCAGGCCTGGGAGTCAGAAAGACAAGGGTTCTATCCCAGTTCTGCCACTTGCCTGCCGTGTGTGTGACCTTGGGCAAATCATTTAACTTCTCTATGCCTCAGTTCCCTCATCTGTAAAATGGGGACTAAGTCTGGGAGCCCTATGTGGGACAGGGACTGTGTCCAAACCGATTTGCTTGTAACCCCTCAAGTGCTTAGAACAGTGCACGGCACAGAGTAAGTGCTCAACAAATACCACAATTATTATTACAGGGTGATTGGATGGTTCACCCACCTCCTCCTGGCTTGACCCTGGCAGAACATATATTCAATCCAGTAGCAGTAAAACAGGCCTCCGAAGACTCACATAATCATTTTTTTCCAAAATAGCTGACTGAAAACACCTCGAAGATTTCCAATTTTTCAGGAAGAATCCTGATTCCAGTAAATTACCTACAGAACAGACAGCCAATAGAGCTTTCTTCAGAATACCAATTAAAACTAAATTTCTTTAAAAAAGAAATTTAATAATAATAATAATGATGGTATTTGTTAAGTGCTTATTATGTGCAAAGCACTCTTCAAAGCACTGGGGTAATAATAATAATAATGTTGGTATTTGTTAAGCGCTTACTATGTGCCAAGCACTGTTCTAAGCGCTGGGGTAGACAAAGGGGAATCAGGTTGTCCCACATGGGGCTCACAGTCTTAATCCCCATTTTACAGATGAGGGAACTGAGGCACAGAGAAGTTAAGTGACTTGCCCACAGTCACACAGCCGACAAGTGGCAGAGCTGGGATTCGAACTCATGAGCCCTGACTCAGGATGTCCCATATGGGGCTCACAGACTTCATCCCCATTTTACTGATAAGGAAACTGAGGCCCAGAGAAGTTAAAGGCCCAGAGAAGTTAAGTTACTTGCCCAAAGTCACATAGCTATAAGTGCCAGAAGTGGGATTAGAACCCATGACCTCTGACTCCCAAACCCAGGTTCTTTCCACTAAGCCATGCTGCTTACACTATAGTATACACTTTAGGGGTCCACAAATCAGTAAAGACATTCAAAATACGGCTAGGGAGGCCTATATCAGCTATTGGGTTACAAGTAAACAATATCACTTCCATCATTCACTTCTCACATGAATCATCTGTGGCACTAATGACCCATGATTCTATGGATTTAATTACGGTATTAAGCATTTCAGATTCAGAAAACACAAAAGAACTGCCTTTGTTATTTTTCCCTCTCTGACAAAAAGTAACGCTGAAACTCTGAAATCATTCCGCAGAAGACTGGCTTTTCTAGCACAGTACTGCTTCCTTCAAACAGGGAATGGGGTAGACGAATGGCATATACTGGATATGCCTTCCTTTCAGAAATTTATAGGGAATTCCTCACAAAAAGTTATTTGCTACTAAAAAGTCCAAATGCTGACTGAAACAGACTACAGCATACAACTCCCCAGATGGTTTTAGAGTTTGTTTGTTTATGCCTCCGATCAAAACGTGAAAACGGGAATATTGACATAAAATTGCCAGGAGATACGATCCACCTCAATAAATGGCCTGGAGAGTATAAACACTTTCATTTTTCAACAACCTTGTGACACGCCAAATTGGCGACCAGGCAGGAAGTGTCTGCATATAAGTCAACTGGATTTTCGAATCTACGAATAACTGCACTGTACCATCTTTATGCGGCTGTGGTAAGATGCCAGATTATTTCACTGGAGCGTGCCGAAGCAAAACTAAAAAATGACACCTGTGCCAAACTCTTGGATTAGGGACAACGGTTTCTGTTTGTCCTTCATGTGGCCTTATTAGTGTGTACACACACACACACACACATATGCCTGCCTTTCATATTAGGAAGGCTACACGTATCACAGCAAGCAGCTTAAAAACACTGGAGATAAAAATCAATGCCTCACTGCTACTCATTTTAGCATCTTTTTCTTTAAAACCAATTCTGTACCACCTTCCCTCAGAACTTTTCCATAAGAAGTATTTCTTAAATTGTTCTTCCTAAATCACTGAGCAGATTTCTGACGATAGCAGAATCTGGGCTACGTGTATTTAGACGCTTGCACACAGAGAGAGCTTTTAAAGCTCATATGGTCCTGTGACTCATGATTTTATGGATTCAATTAAGGGGCAAAGTGCTCAGCTGCAGCGACACTAGAACCACTCTTGCTCTTTCACAAGCAGCAGAGGAAAAGAAAGGCAGATGGCAGAAAAGTGAATATGATACTTTTCAGAAAGCGTCTCAGTGTGAACAGAAATTAGGGAATGACCAAGGAAAGGAAAAACACCACACTCCGCCTTCATAAATCAATACTTTAAAATAAAATAAAATAAAATAAAATAAAGGACTGGCCAGCATTAATGAGCTACATTTTCCCAGCCCTGGAATCAATGACGGCAAGTGCTTCGATTTATGAGATTTCTAATAGTATTCTGGAGAAATGTGCTCAGGTCTGTGGGAAAGCCCCATCCAGACCTGGGCCCCATCAGGTAATTAACAAGGCGAGATGCTTTATTTAAATGTTTTTCTTTATACGACAAGTGCTAGTCATCCTGTGATTTTATTTATCGGTTAAATTTTACAGGTTAAGAAAGTGAGAGTCAAAACAGTACTACCGAGAGGGCTGATTTTTAAAAGGAGCCATGTAAGCTGCCTTCTTGCTTTATCGTAGGCTGGTCCCACACGGCCACAAAACCTACTTCCTGATTAGAGCTGCTCTCCAACCCCCTCCCTGCACAATGAAGACTCCAACACTGCCCTCAGGCAGCTTGCCTAGGGATGTAGACTTCTGCAACCACACAGTAAAGAAGGCCCATTTCCTCTTTTTTACTAACTGTGTACTTCCCGGGAGGGGAGCTGGATGGGAAGGAAAAAAAAACAGAAAATCCACACACTGGGTAGCTAGTTATTTTTTTTGTAATTATTTGCAAGACTGTTCTAACAGTTCTGGGCAGGAAAATTTTCCCTGGGCATCACTGAGCCAGAGTGCTAATTTAATGAGTGCAGTCTGGTCTTCTCCTAGCTTCCCCAAGCGGTTCTGCCCTACCACTGAATTCTTCACTCGCTATTAAACTGACTTATTCCCCATATCTAATACAGTATAAAGACTCCTCAGATCATCTACCCGAAGAAAAAAGCCTGCCCTACCTTGCATTCTGCTTCCTTTGGAATGCCTTACTGCTGTGCAACCAGCAATGTTTACAGAGATCTACCTTTCTGTCTATAACTGGCGTTTTTCAACTGCTGAAATAAATATTTCTATTGGCAATGGCTCCTTCAAAAAATCCACAACAGCTTTAAACTGGCCTTTGAAAGGATCAGCTTTTCCTTGCTTTATGGACATGTCATCTGAAACTTTTCCCAAGCCACAATTTCCATTACAGGGCAGTCAGTGCAAATTACACTGAATTCTTGCCTTCCCAAATTCAATGTGAAATCCAGATGCAGTTAAGTGTTGCCGTAAACTTTATGAGTTAAATATCTAAAAATTGGGGACATTTAGCAGCACAATAACATCATCCGTTAAAAAGCACCCATTCATGCTTCCAACCGGTAGGAATTTATTTATTCATTTTTTGCAAGTAAGATCCATGAGGACAACTTCTAGGAAACTGAGTTATAAACAAAAGCAGTATTTTGCTGACTTCCTTGGATTCAATACCCTGGCCCCACCTACAGAAATGAAATGATGATACAAGGCTCTACCTTTAACTGAAGCTACTGCTGACAGGCTCACCTAGAATAATAATAACAATAATAATAATAACTGTGACATTTGTTAAATGCTTACTATAAGAATAATAATAATAATGTTGGTATTTGTTAAGCGCTTACTATGTGCAGAGCACTGTTCTAAGCGCTGGATAATACAGGGTAATCAGGTTGTCCCATGTGAGGCTCCCAGTTAATCCCCATTTTCCAGATGAGGGAACTGAGGCCCAGATAAGTTAAATGACTTGCCCACGGTCACACAGCTGACAAGTGGCAGAGCCAGGATTCGAACCCATGACTTCTGACTCCCAAGCCCGGGCTCTTTCCAGTTAGCCATGCTACTATCTGTCAGGCACTGAACTACACGGTGGGATGGATACAAGCCAATTGGGTTGGACACAGTCCCTGTCCTATATGGGGCTCCCAGTCTCAATGCCCATTTTACAGATGAGGGAACTGAGGCACAGAGAAGTGAAGTGACTTGCCCAAGGACCACATGAGACAAGTAGAGAAGCAGCGTGGCTCAGTGGGAAGAACATGGACCTAGGAGTCAGAGTTTGAATCCCGGCTCTGCCAGCTGTGTGACTGTGGGCAAGTCACTTAACTTCTCTGTGCCTCAGTTACCTCATTTGTAAAATGGGGATTAAGCCTGTGAGCCTCACGTGGGACAACCTGATGACCCTCTATCTACCCTAGCGCTTAGAACAGTGCTCGGCACATAGTAAGTGCTTAACAATTACCAACATTATTAACTAGAGGGAGGATCTGGGGGTGGGGGGTTAAATAAGTCAATCAATGCTATTCACTGAGTGCTTACTATGTGCAGAGCACTGTACTAAATGCTTGGGAGAGTAAAATGCAACAGAAATAGTGACCTGTAATGAGCTTACAGTCTAGAGGTATATCAAGAAGCTATAACTCAAACCCTGCAGTAGGAGGTCAAGAAAGCCAACCATCACACTCTTCGTCCCATCATCTTTGTTACCACTGTTAGAGCCAAAAAACTGGGCCAGGCAGACTCTTATTCTTAACCAACAAGGCGATGATTAGATTTTTATGTTCTAACTTTTAGATAGCCTCTGTGTCATCTATGTGTAACATGCACACATCCGCCCACATCCTCAATAGTATTAAAATTTGCAGTCATTTCTCTAGTCCACAGAAAGGATAGTCACCAAATGGGATAGGATGAATTCCCAAGTGCTTAGTACAGAGTTCTGCACTGAGTGAAAGCTCAATAAATACAATTGATTGCTTGATTGAGACCCTCCTTTTCTGTTATGCCAAGAGTAGGGACAGTCACTGTTAGAGACACACTTTCAGAATCCCCAAATGCAGTCCCATATTAAATTTACATTTCCCGTGTGCCCCAGGCTACTTTCCTGCTTTTGGCAGATGCCATTTAGATAGCCAATCCCGGCTTCACTTTTTGCTAACGTTTTTAACGTTTGGTGCTGTGTCAGGCACAGGATTCGCATCCCTTGGCATTTTACACGTTGTGGGGTTCTGTAACGCTGAACAGAGTACACCCAAATGAAACCCAACACCATCTTTTCGGCTTCCCATCAGGAGCAGCTATGAGGGATGAGGGAGGGGGTCAGAGAAGAGAGGAGAGAAAGTGATCAAATCAAATTATGGATCCTCTGATTGTTTTAAGATTTTCCTCAGGACTGGTTATTAGTGTGCAATAATGAAGCAAATTGCACATGCATATTGCTCCTGAGGTATGAACAATGCAAGTAAGAGTAACCTTTGAAGCTGTCAGGATTTCTTTAGGCAGGCAATTAAAGTGAAAAATGAGAGTATGTACAACTTCCATCACTGCATGCTACATGTAAAACACTATATGCAGTGACAGGAGAGTGGGATTCAGTCTGAATATTTATTAAAGCAGCTGTGTCTCCATTTGTATCCCCTGCCCTCTTCCCACAAAATAGGCTACTACCACAGTGTGAGTTCAGAGGAACTACAAAATGGCCTTTGTCTACTCGAAAATGAAAAGAGCTCTTTTTCTCTCGCCCATGCTCCAAATTTCATTTTGGAATTAGCTCCTAACCTTAAAGAGATTTTATGAAGAAAAACTGGTACAGAGCCATTGAATTTATTGAGCGCTTATTGGGTGCAGAGCACTGTACTGAGCATTTGAGAAAGTATAATAGAGTTGATAGGCACAATTCTGCCCATAAGGAACTAACAATCTAAATGGGCAGAGAATGTGTCTGTTTACTGTTGTATTGTACTCTCCCAAACACTTAGTACAGTGCTCAGCACACATTGAGAGCTCACAACAATTGAATGAATGGAAGATGAAAGAAAGAAGAAAACCCTGAAGTGAGCAGTATAGATATTGATCTTTAAGCGCAGCCTAATCATATTTTCTGGCATCCAGAAAACTTATCACAACAAATGTCTATTTTGAGGTTACACAGATACAATAGTTTATTACTATCAGGACAGCTTATATTTTGTGATTCCAATAGGAACTATGGGGAAGACTGAGAAAGCTGAAAACATGGGTTGATGATCCACTATTAGGGACAGGGATGGAGAGCGAGAACGTTTACTTTGCAGTCAAAGCCAGCCATAGGAGAGTTCTTTCTAGGTCAGCTCTTCCAAAATCCCCAGGTCTCCCTGAAAATAGTCTAACCACCTGGAATCTAGCAAAGATGCACATTCTTGGTTCCTTTAAAACCACAGCCCAGCAGGAAGGCCAAACTGAGATATCTGCTTACTTTAGCAGGTAGAGAACCAGAATTGGGAATCAGGAGACCTTGGACCTAATCCCATGTGGAAGTCATCTTGCCACCCTGTGAGTCGGTTTCTCCCAATTGTAAAATGGGATCTTGACTCTGCCACAGGCCTGATGTGGGACCTTGGGCAAGTCATTTAACTTCTTTGGGCCTCAGTTACCTCATCTGTAAAATGGGGATTAAGACTGTGAGCACCATGTGGAACAGGGAGTGTGTCCAACCTGATTAACTTGTATCTACCCCAGTACCTGGCACATAGTAAGCACTTAACGAGTACCACAAGTATTATTATTATTATTATCTTGTAGGGATCTGGTGAGGCAAAACAATACCTACAAAAGCATTTTGAGTTCCTCAGAATATACACATTCAAACAATCTTTAATGATAATCCTTTATCCTCTCCAGTGGCAACAAATCCGACCACGACAAACCCTAACAATTGCGTCCCAGGACAGTCAGCTTACTTAATATTTTGATGATGATAATTACCCTCCTTTCTCTCCATCTCTCGGGGAAATCAAACTGTGACTTTAAAGAGACAAAAGAAAAGACAATACTAAGAGTGTTGGGACAAGCTCCAGTGCTTAGTACAGTACTTGGCACTTAGTAAGTGCTTAAAGAAATACTGCAATTATTATTAAAGCTTGAAAAGGGTTCAGATTTGTCTTAATATTCCTACACCTCAGAATGGTCAAATAGTGTGCACCTTGGGTCAACTAGCTCAGGACAAGGTTTTATGCTAAGACTGGTGGCTGGTTATCTGTGGGAGTTTTATTTCTGTCTTCATTTATTGCCGGCAGCCTAGAAACATACTGCTCAGCCTCTAGGGTCCATTGAGGTTATGTAATTGTTGGGTATTTATTTTTCATTGTTCTTCACATTATTTGTTCGTTCTACTTGCTAATGGGTTGGAATTCATGCTGAGATGTAACTCCTATCGATCTCATCAATGGCATGAATGTGAAATGAGAGGAGTCTAGGAATTCATGAGCCCCTTGTGATTTTCTGGCACCTGGCGGAGAGCTATCGGCAATCCTCGTCTCTGCTGTTTTACAAGCCCCTGTCTGCTGGCGGGACTTTGTGTCTATTTTTTTAGAGGAGCTACATGGTTTCCTTAATTCATATATCTGAAGAAGAGGTGGGAAGTACTTGAAACTGAGGTAGAAAAATGGATTTAACAAATGTAATTTTCCTACTTCACAATATGAGGTTCTGTGGTGTTAAAATTGATGCACTTGGTCATTGGACTGAGCTGGTATTTATCTTTAGAAAGGCAACCTTCCCAGATGGTGCCAGGACCAGGAGCAAGGAGGAGCAACTGGAGCGACTTCCCTGGTTTCTTGCTAGGTTGAGAAGCCCATGGAAATGCAGAGCAATGCTCCCACCAGCTCCGGCTTGCCCCCTGGATATGCCTGGGTAAAGGTCTTTAACGGTACCATGTTGAAGCTGGAAAGCTGGCAGCAGTGACTGGGGAAGGAGGAGTGGGAGAGGCTGGAGGGGTCCCTCAGAGGTGATAGCAGTGTGGAATGTCCACTGGCTGGAAGAGTCGGTCAGTAAGTTAATCATATAACAGCTCTGCTTACTGTCTTTGCTTCACTTTCCAACCCAATTTGCTTGTATCCACCCAGGTGCTTAATACAGTGTCTGGTACTTACAAAGTACTTAAATACCAAAATTACCAATGCTCTACAGCCTTTAGATCCAGCCTGCCTTGAGAAGCAGAATAATGTAATGGATAGAACACAGGTCTGGGAGTCAGAAGGTCATGGGTTCTAATCCCAGCTCTGCCACTTGTCTGCTGTGTGATCTTGGGCAAGTCACTTCATTTCTCTATGTCTCAGTTACCTCATCTGCAAAATGGGGAACGAGACAGGGACTGTGTCCAACTCAATTTGCTTCTATCCACTCCAGCACTTAATACAGTGCCAGGCACATATTAAGTGCTTAACAAATACCATCATTATTTAGACTCATTAGGAACACTGCCTTTCCTGCTCCCAGGGTGTCACTAACTGATGGTAGCCAGTAACTCCAGGCTGCAGTGACCTAAAGGAGTAGGGTGCCAATCCCTAAGAGTTTGGGTACCACTTGGATACGCCACTCACTTCATCCCCAAGTGGACATCGTGGTATAGAATGAATTCCTGCTATAAACTTCACTTTAGCTTGGAGCTGTTCCTGGATAAAGCCCTGCCAACCAGAAAGCATTTAGATGAGATTGGATATCTGGGCTGATTGAGTAAAAGAAGTGAGATTTGCAATAGCTGGGTGACAGTCCAAGTTTATTTGTTGTATTTCAATTAATCAATTGCATTTAATTGAGGGCTTACTGTGTGCAGAACACTGTACCAAGTACTTGGGAGACTTCAATATGACCAAGTTGGCAGGTTCCCTGCCTACATTGAGTTTACAGTCTAGAGGGGCTTAGTTCCTGAAAGGCAAATTAAATTTCCAAATCCACAGGTGGTTTCTCTTCCTCTACGCAGCCACTAAAACAGTAAAAGGAATTGCCAGAGATTATCCAGTAGGAGACCTGGAGGGGTGTGTATCTGCTGGATATTTGAAATGCATAAAATAGGAAGCTATGTGCCATGTCAGCTGGACAAACCTATGGAGGGTTTTTAAAAGTTTAACAGAATCTGTATGGTTCTTAATGGTCCCAACACCTGCCATAAATGATCCAGATAATAGTTGGATAATTTGATACTTGTATTATTTGTGATAACCTGCCAAACACTCAAAAGATCAAGCTAAGGGAATGCAACCAGGATCAAGCTCTCAGGCATGCACACTCAGAGTTGGGGAAGTTGGCAGTTCTCTGCTGCTAACCTAGGGGTATGGGGAGACAAAGAGCTCGAAGAGAGGAAGAAGGATAAAGGGTCAGGTTGGGATTGGAAATATCTGAAATGCAATCATCAGGAAGACATGATGACTTTAGGATTTGCAGGGGATGTTCTTAAGTGGGCCGAGAAAGAGTCAGACCTGTATTTACATTAACTTCATTCTGAGGAACAGTGTGGCCTAGTGACAAGAGCACGGGCCTGGGTTCTAATTTCGGCTGCGGCACTTGCCTGTTGTGTGATCTTGGGCAAGTCATGTAACATCCCTGGGCCTCAATTTCCTCATCTACAAAATGGGGATTCAATGCTTGTTCACCCCCCTTACTTAGTCTGTGAGCTCCAGGTGGGACCTAATAATCTTGTATCTACGTCAGTGCCTAGAACAGGGGTTGACACATAGTAAGCACTAATACAATAATAACATTGTTTGATGCAAATTTGGCCTAGAAAGGGCTTTTGTGGCACAGCCATTTTGCAGCTCACTTGGATTCTCCTAAAGATCTTTTAGGATATAGGTTAGATGTGCTATTACCTGAGTGCAAAGCTGCCCAACAAAGACACAGTTCCAGCCAACCATTTCCGGTCACTCCTGAATCCTGCAGGCTAGAATAATAATAATAATAATAATAATATTGGTATTTGTTTAGCACTTACTATGTGCCAGGCACTATTCTAAGCTCTGGGGTGGACACAAGCAAATCAGGTTGAACACAGTCCCTGTCCCACATGGGGCTCACATTCTAAATCCCCATTTTACAGATGAGGTAACTGAGGCACAGAGAAGTGAATTGACTTGTCCAAGGTCACACAGCATACAAGTGGTGGAGCCAGGATTAGAACCCATGACCTTCTGACTCTCAGGGCTATTCTCTATCCCCTATACCTTGTAGGGCTGTTGCTTCAATGATTGATCTTCAGAAAGTTCAATATGTGCCTTATGCAAGTTCAGCCAGCCAAATGATGATGATTCTGTGTGTTGCTTCTCTGCCCTTTTCCTGCTTTTTCTCTTTCATTGGCCAAGTGTACACAGCATTGTTCCAGGATGGTGGGATGGGGCAGAGAGAAGAGATGAGGTCTACGTCAATCAATCTGATTATTAGTTGAAACCTTTGACTAAAATGAAGTTTCTGGATTCTACACCGACACCATTCTTGTCCCATTACCACAGTTCACTGAATGCTGGCAGAACTCCCCTTGAAGGAGAGGGGGCTTTCATTAAAAAGACTCTAGAAAACTCATGTCATCTTCCAGTGGAGATATAAAAGCAAAATTTGCCTATATTTCTACTTTGTGAGAGCCTCAAGCCTATGACAAATGTAGCTCCATTCTGGAGACATGTTCCGTACTCTCTCCATACACATTCATTAGAGTTCATACAGCACAACCAGAGAATATGTAAAGCCTCCATTTTGTTTGTGCATAAAGGCCTTGAACGAGGAAAGAGAAGCAAATCATGAAAACATACATTTTCTATTGCAATATGATTTAAAACAGAGCTGTTTTTCTGCAAGGTCTCTAGGAGCCCCGAAGGGCTACAGAGTTAAAAGTGTCCCAGAGATCTATTTTCCTTGATATTTGGATTGGCTGCTCCAGGAACTGAGGCTTAGAATATCCACCCAATGGCAAATATTCAGCGGGGAGGTGGGAGCCGGGGGGAGGGGAAGGCACACTAACAAGTCATCACAACTTATTATGGTGATGGTCTCAATCGCTTTCTCACAATAAAGATAATGCCTACAGAATGACTCAATCAAAATTCCCAGGCTTTCACCTCTGGAAACAGTCAAAGCATGGCAGTGTAAACCATTTATATTATATTCAGTTAAATGTAATCACGGGAAACAAGCTATTGAAATACAACTGCTGCTTATTGAATGGCATCTTTGTTATCTTCTGGCGGTAACAACCTCACCACAAACACACTTCATCTGGCATGATGCTTTTCTGCTTATTATGTTAATTAGGTTTTATTTGAAACATATAATTATTGCTGCTACCCAAGGCAATAATTAATAGCCAATTTCAGTGGGTAAAATATTCATTAATCAACTCAACAGACAAGAGACCTGCAGAGTTTAGAAAAGGTCCTTAGAGATGAAAGAGAAAAGTGAATAATCTGGCGATTTTTTTTTCTTCTCCATTAATGCAGGTTAAACCTATTCAATTACAGTCCTCTAAAGGTTTACATTTCAAATGCAACCCAACTGATAATTGCTGAGATTTGAGTTTAAACCTCAGATTCAGAGTGCATCTTGGATGATGTGTGCACAAGAGGAGATTATTTGGCTTAAAATAGTGAGTCACTTTACAACAGGAGAAGAAAATGTGGTGGTGGGGATAATATCATTAATGGTACTTAGTAAGCATTTTCTGCACTAAGTGCTTGGGAGAGTACAATACAACACAATGCTACAATACACTACTACTTAAGGTATTTCATTATTAAGGCCTAATGTATGCAATGCACGATACTGAGTCTGGCAAAAAAACCCAACACAGATCTGAACTGCTATCTAATAATCATCAATGGTATTTTTTGAGCATTTACTGTGTGCTGAGCAATTACTATGCGCTACGGACAACCCTAAGATTATATCTAAAATAGAAACTTCCATAGCTTCTTTTCAACCAAGGTTGTCAGAGAGCTCTGCAAATATCAATCTGCATTTCACCCAGCCGGGCAATGATACTGCTCTAAGAAGGTGAGCAAAACCCTGAAAGAGGGATTGATTTTGTCCATTAAAGACAAATGGCGGATCAACTCTCTGGGCTAGGCCCTGCTAGGCACACTGAAGACAATGGGAGTTCTCACCAAGCTTCAGATATAGACAGTGCCTGAGTCCTCCTGGAGCAAAATCACACTTGTTTGAAAAAGAGGGAGATATATAAATAGTCCAAACCCACTGCATACATATGTTTCGATCCAAAGTAACAGGAAGTAGTTCTTTTTGTCACCAATTTTCTAGATAGGCACAAAAGGCACTGTTTAAGCAGTAGAAGCAGCATGGCTCAGTGGAAAGAGCACGGGTTTAGGAGTCAGAGATCATGGGTTCTAATCCCAGTTCACCCACCTGTCAGCTGTGTGACTTTGGGCAAGTCACTTCACTTCTTTATGCCTCAGTTACCTCCTCTGTAAAATGGGGATTAAGTCTTTGAGCCTCACGTGGGACATCCCGATTATCCTCTACCCTAGCGCTTAGAACAGTTCTCGGCACATAGTTAGCGCTTAGCAAATACTAACATTATTATTATTATTAAGCCCAGGGAGACATGGGTTTTCTGATCGCAGGATAGCGCTCTCTCCCTGCTTCCTGATTGGCCTGGGTTTCTCTGCACTGAGAAGTCTACCTAGAATACAATGATGCTTGAAATAGGAGACCTTTACTCACCTGAAGCTCATTTTACTCACTAACTACAATTATTATAGACTATGAGTTCGCTGTACTGTACTCTCCTAAGCATAGTGGCACATAGTAATCACTCACCACATAGTAAGCGCTCCATAAATACCACTGATAATATTGATGATGATTATTATATGTCAAACTGCTCATCTCCTTTTGACTCTGTTGCCAACGTAGAAGAGCTCTGGCCTCATCTTCCCCCCCACCCGGCCCCATCCCAATCTGAATCATTCAATCACTGGTATTTATTGAGAATTTTCTGTACTAAGCAGTTGGGAAAATACAGTACCATAGAGTTCGTAGACATGATCCATACCCATGAGGAGCTTCCAGGCTGCAGTTTTCCACTGTCATTGAGACAAGGGTGGAGGAAAACAAAGTCTCAGATTTTCTATCAGAAAGACTTCTGAAATCATGCCTCCCAGAGCAAGAGTCCAAAAATATTACCTTTCCCTGAAGAGCATGCTCCCTGCAAATGCTGGCTTGCAGGGTTCTAGCTTTTCCTTTTTTCATGGTATTGGTTAAGCCCTTACTCTTTGCCAGGAACTGTACTAAGGTCCCTGTCTCAAATGGGCTCACAATCTTAATTCCCATTTTACAGATGAGGTAACAGGCACAGAGAAGTTAAGTGTCTGGCCTAAAGTCACACAGCAGACATGTGGCAGAGCCAGAATTAGAACACAGGTCCTTTTGGCTCCCAGGCTTGTTCTATATAATAATAATAATGTTGGTATTTGTTAAGCACTTACTATGTGCAGAGCACTGTTCTAAGCGCTGGGGGAGATACAGGGTAATCAGGGTGTCCCACATGAGGCCCACAGTCTTAATACCCATTTTTCAGATGAGGGAATTGAGGCACAGAGAAGTTAAGTGACTTGCCCACAGTCACACAGCTGATAAGTGGCACAGAGGGATCCATTAGGCCATGCTGCTGGCTTAATTAGATTTGGGTGAAAAATGGATACTTGGGGTGAGGAAATTCTCTCAAAAAATACTCTTGCTCTGTGGAGCCTTGGCCAGTCTGTCAGTCAACAATAATTACTAAGCATCTACTGTGTCTAGAGCCCTGACCTCAATCCTATGAGGGATGAAAGGAAAATAGGACATGGACTCTGTCCTAAAAGATAAAAGTCTCTTGGAGAAGTAAACAGTGTAATGGAAGAGCAAACAAACCTACCAGCATAATCCTTGACCTGCACATTCTCTTCAAGGTACTGTGTAATGTTCTATGTGTTATAGTTGCTTACATTGGCTTTATGGCTATTTTGTTTCCCTTGCTCAATTATAACTCCTTGACAGCAGAGACCATATCAAAGCCTTAATATCTCCTCCAGCACCTAATACAATATTATCTATCCTCCAAGGTCTAGTGGAAAGAATACAGGTGTTGGAATCTGAAAACTTGAATTTTAAGTTCTGCCACTTGCCTGCTGTGTGACCTTGGGCAAGTCACTTCACTTTTCTGGGCCTTGGTTTCCTCATATATACAATGGGAATTCAATACCTACTGTCCCTCCCCTTTAAAGTGCAAGCCCCAGGAGAGATGAGAACCATGTTTGACCTAATAATTGACCTAATTATCCGACCAGCAGTCCTCAATAGTACAGTGCTTGGAACATGATGCTAAATATTGAAATCATTATTGTAAATAATTGCTGACTAATATATGAAATTAAAATGCTCCTGATTTAAAGTGCTCCTAATTTAATATTTTATCCTAAAATATTCCTATTAATTCATGGTGCTTGTCAGAGTTAAACACACACTGAGGTCATATCTATCAATATAAAATAGATCCACCAAAGAATATTTTAATTCTCTAGCAGACCAGGCTCAGTCTACTAGAAAATGTCACCCAGGTAGTGGACAAATCTAATGGGGAGAGAAAACTTCAGCATCCCTCTTCTCCAAAAGCAAGTTTTCTTAGCTCAATCATCCTCTTTTCCATTCATCCTCTTTTCCATTGATAATGAAGACTTGGGAGGATTTTCATTAGGCCGAAATGAACATAAATACTAAGAAAAGTATAAAGCTAAGTCTTCAATGTACGGAAAAGAAGTGCCAAGGATCAATTTTAAGAAATGATTTTACAATTGTTGATAGTGGGTTTTCAAGATATATTTCTATTCTATAATTGCTTAGTTACTCAAAAGTTGATTTAACTTCAAAATCCTCATAGAAATCTATTTAACAGTCTGGCGGGGCTGGGAAGTGGGGAAGGAACAACCCTTATTTTGCTGTGTTTCGACAGTTGTGACGCTGGAGAGTTTTAGTCACAGTAATGATCTCCAGGAGCAAAAATAATATAATTATGCCTGAACTCCATGGTCAGCTCAACCACAACCAGAACTCCACTGGTACATATTTCACTTATAATGTCCAAAAAAAAATATCTCCATTTTAGACTATCAACATAGTACTAAATTTTCATCTGTCATTGAAAACAGGCCACTTGTATTTCTGCTTCAGACTGTGAAGAGGAATGGAATAGGCAAAGACAGATAATATTTCACATGTTAAATCCCTCTAAGTTACCCTGCATCAAGAATTAAATGACCCAATGGCTAAGAAACTGTTTGCTCTACAACACCCCCAAAAAAGGCCTTCAGTATTGGCAGGAAATAGGTCTTAAGGCTACTTGAAGCACTGAGGTAAGGAACAGCTGTCCCAATCCCACTGACAATATGAATAACTGTGGTATGTTAAGTGCTTACTATGTGCCAAGCACTGTACTAAGCACTGGAATAGATAGAAGCTAATCAGGGCCCACGTGGGGCTCTCGGTCCAAGTAGGAGGATGAACTTGTATTGAAACCCCATTTTGCAGATGGGATTTCATCTGAGGCCCAGAGAAGTGAATAATAGTAATAAGAACAATAATTATTGTGGATTTGTTAAGCGCTTACTATGTGCCAGGCACCGTACTAAGCACCAGGATAGGTAAAAGTTAATCAGGTTGGATGCAGCCCTTGTTCCACATGGGGCTGACAGTTTGAATCTCTGTTTTACAGATGAGGTAAGTGAGGTGCAGAGAAGTGACTTCCCCATTGTTACACAGCACCCAAATGGCAGAATCAGGATTAAGAACCCAGGTCCTCTGACACCCAGCGCATGTTCTTTCCTTTAGGGAACACTACTTCTCTACCTTCTGGGGAATTTCCCTTGGTCAGTAGAGGAACCCGAGCTGCCCTCTTCCTACCCCTTCTTCCCTTGCATTCTGTGTGAACCTTTTCTGGAAAGTTTGGACATGGGGTAAAATGCATGACAACTGTATTGGACTCTTCTGAGCACTTAGTACAGTGCTCTGCACACAGTAAACCCTCGATAAATACCACTGATCGACAGTAGAATCGGAGTTACCTGATGACCACCAATATGTTGGCTGCATGGGTATCTGTGGACATAGGATGGTCTAGCCTCCATAGGGCTGGGAAGGAGAGACCAAGTCATTTGAAATCCCTCTTCAGTAAGAGGTAGAGTAGAAAGTTGATCATACAGAGACACTAGAACTAGCCAATTGAGACAATTCAAAACTCTGCTAATGGAAGCAGTGTGGACTCATTCATTCAATAGTATTTATTGAGCATTTACTATGTGCAGAGCACTGTACTAAGCGCTTGAATGTACAGATCGGCAACAGATAGAGACAGTCCCTGCCCTTTGACGGGCTTACGGTCTAATCGTGGGAGACAGGCAGACAAGAACAATGGCAATAGAGTCGAGGGGAAGAACATCTCATAAAAACAATGGCAAATAAATAGAATCAGGGTGATGTACATCTCATTAAACAAAATAAATAGGGTGATGAAGATATATACAGTTGAGCGGACGCGTACAGTGTTGAGGGGGTGGGAAGGGAGAGGGGGAGGAGGATAGGGAAAGGGGGGAGAAGAGGGTTTAGCTGCGGAGAGGTGAAGGAGGGGGTAGAGGGAGCAGAGGGAAAGAGGGGGGAGCTCAGTCTGGGAAGCCCTCTTGGAGGAGGTGAGCTTTAAGTAGGGATTTGAAGAGGGGAAGAGATTAGATTGTCGGAGGTGAGGAGGGAGGGCATTCCAGGACCGCGGGAGATCGTGGCCCAGGGGTCGACGGTGGGATAGGCGAGACCAAGGGACGGTGAGGAGGTGGGTGGCAGAGGAGTGGAGTGTGCGAGGTGGGCAATAGAAAGAGAGAAGGGAGGAGAGGTAGGAAGGGGCAAGGTGATAGAGAGCCTTGAAGCCTAGAGTGAGGAGTTTTTCTTTTGAGTGGTAATGTCTGTTTCATCCCCAAACGTATTATGGGCAGGGAATGTGCCTGCTAATTCTGTTGAATTGTACTCTCTTAAGAGCTTAGTACAGTGCTCTGCCTGTAGTAAGCGCTCAATAAATATGATTCATTGATAGTGGGACTACCACAGGCCTGGGATTCATTCATTCAATCGTCTTTACTGAGCACTTACTGTGTGCAGAGCACTGTACTAAACACTTGGAAAGTATAATTTGGAAACAGATAGAGACAATTCCAACCCAACAATGGGCTCGGGGTAAGAGGACTGGGGTTCTAATCCTGTTCCGCCACTGATTTACTGTGTGAACCTTCCCCCTTTCCCTCTGCTCTCTCTTTTCCCCCTCTACTTCCCCCTTCACCTCCCCTCAGCTAAGCCCTCTTTTCCCCCCTTTCCCTCTGCTCCTCGCCCTCTCCCTGCCCCTCCCCTCAGCACTGTGCTCGTCTGCTCAATTGTATATATTTTCATTAATCTATTTATTTTGTTAATGAGATGTACATAACCTTGATTCTATCTATTGAGAAGCAGCGTGGCTCGGTGGAAAGAGCACGGGCTTTGGAGTCAGAGGTCATGAGTTCGAATCCCAGCTCCGTTGCTTGTCAGCTGTGTGACTGTGGGCAAGTCACTTAACTTCTCTGTGCCTCAGTTCCCTCATCTGTAAAATGGGGATTAAGACTGTGAGCCCCACGTGGGACAACCTGATGACCCTGTATCTACCCCAGTGCTTAGAACAGTGCTCGGCACATAGTAAGCGCTTAATAAATACCAACATTATTATTTATTGCTACTGTTTTTATGAGATGTTCATTCCCTTGATTCTATTTATTGCTATTGTTTTTGTCTGTCTGTCTCCCCCGATTAGACTGTAAGCCTGTCAATGGGCAGGGACTGTCTCTATCTGTTGCCGATTTGTATATTCCAAGCACTTAGTACAGTGCTCTGCACATAGTAAGTGCTCAATAAATACTATCGAATGAATGAATAAGTCATGCATTCCCCCCCTCCCAGCACCTCAGCATTTATGTATATATCTGTAAATTTTTTTATATTAATGTCTGTCTCCCCACTAGACTGTAAGCTCATTGCGGGCAGAGAATGTATCTGTTTATTGTTGTATTTTGCTCTCCCAAGTGCTTAGTACAGT
The DNA here is from genome assembly GCF_004115215.2 of Ornithorhynchus anatinus. Classification (NCBI taxonomy): domain Eukaryota; kingdom Metazoa; phylum Chordata; class Mammalia; order Monotremata; family Ornithorhynchidae; genus Ornithorhynchus; species Ornithorhynchus anatinus. The sequence continues at coordinate 54,432,718 of NC_041735.1, read as the reverse complement.
GCTCTGCACACAATAAGCACTCAATAAATATGATTGATTGAATGAATTCAATAATAATAAAAAATAATTATGGCATTTGTTAAGCACTTAATACATGCTGAGCACTGTTCTAAGCGCTGGGATAGTTACAGGGTAATCAAGTTGTCCCAGGTGGGGCTCACAGTCTTAATTCCCATTTTACAAATGAGGTAACAGGCACAGAGAAGTTAAATGGCTTGCCCAAGGTCGCATAGCAGACAAGTGGTGGAGCCGGGATTAGTACCCACATCCTCTTTCTCCCAAGCCCATGCTCCACTGAATTTAATATCTCTGGGCTTCAGCTTCCTCACTGGTAAAAAAGGGACTGAATCCTACTTCCTCCTACTTAGACTGTGAGCCCTACATGGGACAGGGATTGTATCCAACTAACCCAGTGTTTAGAACAACGTTGAAACACAGTAAGGATTAACAAGTACCATTATTATTATTATGGAGCATTATTGGGTTTGGCTAGTTTAGACAGGTTTGTGCCCAATTTTGTTTGGTTACGGGAATTATACTTTTTCTTCCAGTGACCTGAAATGGCTTTGGTTTGGGTAGACAGTTTTTCATACAACTGAGGGAGAAAGAATTCAATTTCTATTGTGCAAGGGACAATAACAATAGTAATTATGGTACCTATAAAGTGCCTACTATGTGCTAGACACTGTCCTAAGAGCTGGAGTAGATTCAATTCAATTAGAGCAGATACTGTTCCTGGTTCTACAAGGGGCTAATAGTCTAAGGGGGAAGGAAAACAGGTATTTAGTCCCCATTTTACAGATGAGGAAACCTAGGACCAGACAGGGTAAGTAAACTTGCCCAAAGTCGCCCAGCAGACAAGTGGCAGAGCTGGAATTAGAACCTAGGTCTCCTGACTCCCAGTCCTTGCCACTACAACATGCTACTTCCCAACAGTAGTGAATTTTTTTTTAAGGACTTCAATTCCAAAAAATGGGGAAAGGAACGGAGTAATTTAGCGGGCAAAAACTGTCATTACTAATTCAGACCAATGATCCATCCTGCCTTGCATTCTGTCTACTTGGAGGCCCGTGTTTGACCCACATCCTAGTATTTAGGGGAAATACTATCTAAAATCCCTAAAGTTACTCCACCACACACCTGACCACTTATCCATGAATTTATCCAACCTGCTGATAGGTTCTGCCTGCTTAACTTCCCGTGGTAACGAATTCCACATGTTTACCATTAGAGGGTGTTTTGCATTGCTTTCGAGGTTCAGGGGAGCATCCTCATTCTGGGATTCAGCGAGCAACAACTGCACACTGCTCTTTTTTTGAAAACAAAAATTTCAACCCTGTCTCCTGTCAGCCTGCTTCTTTCCAGTCTGAAAAATTCTGTTGTTTTCAAATTATCCTTGTATGGAAGCTTCTCTATAATCCACCTTTGATACTTTCTCCACCTCTGAATGTCCTTCCTAAGATACAGCAGCCAGACCTATAAATAGCATTCCAGATGTGGTCCTACCACAATATTACAGCAGAATAAATTATGCATCTTTTTTGTTTTCTATCCCATTCTTGATAGTGCCCAGTAATGGTTGAGCTGCTTGGACACTGCAGTGTGTGGAACATTGATTTAATAGGACTGTTAATAATGACTATGAGGTCTCTTTTCTAAGTTGTACTTTATAGCTCTGACATCTGGGTTCCTGGTGAGCACAAGAGAGTAGAGAAAGCAAACTGTGGAGGTGATTGCAGGTTATGGGTTGGGATCGAAAGATGGATAGGGGAGTAAAGGAGTTAAGTTCTATAGAAAGAGCAGAGTTGGAGGATATGGATTTGTACATCAAGAGAAGGTAGGTTGGGTATGAAGACCATAGGGAACATTATTATTATTATTATTATAACTGTATTTGTTAAGCACTTACTATGTGAGTCAAGCACTCTCCTAAGCTATTTTAACTATACTTAAAAACCACAAATGCTTAGGATGAACATAAATTAATCTGGTTGGATAACTATCCCTGTCCCATAAATTACTCACAGTCTATGAAGGGGAGGAGAACATGCATCAAATCCCCATTCTACAGATGAGGAATCTGAGGCAGATAGAAGTTGAGTGACATGCCCAAGGTCACACAGCAGACAAGTGACAAAGGGATTAGAACCCAAGTCCTTTAGACTCCTAGGCATATACTCTTTTGACTAGGCCACAGAGCTTCTCGATGACTTTGGAAAATTGGAGGTCAGTGGGGGGAGGTGGTCAATAGATTGGAGGTCTATGTGGGGAAATATGACAGATTTTTGGGGAGGGGATGTGTGGGAGAGAAGGCAGGTCAGGAAGTTGTGATCAGAGAGTGGAATTTCAGAGTTGGCGAGGCTAGCAGAGTAGAGATGATGATGAGAAAATTAAAGTAAATAAAATCGAATGCACTATCAACTATATTTAAAAACCACAAATGCTTAGGATGAACATAAATCCATAAGTGTAGGAGACAGCAGAAGGCAGTATATTGGTATTGAGTATATAGTATAAGCTCCATATAAAGTATATACAGTATATAGAGTATATGCTCTATTATACATGTATTCCATGGACTTCGGTGTACTGTCCCTGCAGGTGCCAGGACCTCAGGGCATTCAGCATCTGTCGTGAAAAGAAAACCAGCTGAATATCAATATTGCCTGTTATTCTGAGTTAGAACGTGGTCACCAAGAGAAATGAGCTGCAGTAAATGCTGAGATGAAATAGACTGATCTTTTCCTAGGAATAGGCTGGAATACATATTTTCCCAAAGCCACCAGTGTCAGACCAAGGCCAGAAAACAAACCCACAATTTCTTGTTAAATCAAGTCAAGCACTAGATTCTACAGCTGTAAAAATACAGTGGTTTAAAACCCAAACTTCCAACTGCCACCCAAAGAGATATGACTGCAAGAAACTCTGGGAATGCATGTAATCTGTATCTTCTCCTAGACAAAACAGTTATGAAATAAGGAAAGGAACCAATGTATTTGGCATCTATAAAGTGTCTGGGCTGTGAATGGGCTATCAGTTCAGACGAATACTCAGGAATTCAGCTCCAGCATATCCTAATCCCACTAATATACAAATGATTCAGGATTTCCAAGGTGTCCATTTCCCTCACTGACTGACTTGCAAGAAGAAACTGGGGGGCCGCTCTCTCTCTCTCTGGATCAGAAGATGGGAATTGCTCTAAGATCAGCACATTGCTAGATAAAGACCTTGAGGAAGCATTATAAGGCAGTGAACATATTGAGCCCAAAACACTTAATCATTAGTATTTCTGAGGTTCTTTGCAGATCTAGTGGGGACTGTCTCACTCTGCACCCTTACTTCTTTCTAGACACCCCCCTCATTGAAGGAGTGTGGTTTCACAAACATGGATTATGTGAGGCAATAAGACATAGAGGAAGTTTTCTTGGGTTAGCAGTAAAATGGTTCCAGAGAATTCCAGCCTCTTGTCATAATTTGACAGAAGACTATCATGATGAATATTCAGCTTAAATAATAATAATAATTATGGTATTTATTAAGCACTTAGTAAGTGCCAGGCATTGTTCTAACCAATGGGGTGGATAGAAGCAAATCGGGTTGGACACAGTCTCCGTCCCATGTGGGGCTCACAGTCTCAATCCCCACGTTACAGGTGGATAACTGAGGCCCAGAGAAGTGAAGTGACTTGCCCAAGGTCACACAGCAGACAAGTGTCGGAGCCAGGATTAGATCCTATGACCTTCTGGCTCTACCCACTATCCCATGCTGCTTCTCCAATCTCGCCTATGTATTAGGGTGCAGCATAAATTATGCAAAATCCCCCAAATCCCTTCCAAATCCAGTGGCGTTTACTCCATCCTAATCCTTCTTGACTACCCAGCTGCCTTTGACACTGTGGATCAACCCCTTCTCCCTGCAATACTATCTAACCTTGGCTTTACAGACGCTGTCCCCTCCTGGTTCTCCTATCTCTCTGACTGCTCCTTCTCAGTCTCTTTTCATGGGTTCCTCCTCTCCTTCCGACACTCTAATTGTGGGAGTCCCTCAAGGCTCAGTTCTGGGGCTCCTTCTATTCTCCATCTCCACCCATTCCCTTGGAGAACTCATTTGCACAGACGGTTTCAACTACCATCTCTATGCGAATGATTCCCAAGCCTACATCTCCATCCCTGACCTCTCTCCTTCTCAGCAATCTTACATTTCCTTCTGCCTTTGGGACACCTTCCTTTCCTTCAGGACACCTCTACTTGAATGTCCTGCCAACACCTCAAACTAAACAGGATCAAAACGGAACTCATCAACTTCCCACCCAAACCCTATCCTCCCCCTGTCTTTCCCATCCCATCACAGCACTATGCCATGCTGTTTTTCTAATACATCAGTTGGCAGACACCTTCTCTGTCCTAACCCGCCTTTACTACTGCATTACCCTCCTGGCTGACCTCCCGGCCTCCTCTTGCTTCTCACTTCACTCCTTACTTGATTCAGTTTATCGGCTCACTCTTCTAAAAACAACTTTCGGTCTGTTGTCTTCCTAGTTCTCAAGAACCATCCAACTCTGCAACAAACTGAAAGTCCTTACCATTGGCTTTAAATCTTTCAATCGGCTTTCCCCTTCCTGCCTTAACTGGCTATAGTGCCCACAACAACCCAGCCCACATGCTTTGCTCAACAACAATCTCTGTACCTTACCCACCTTACCCACACCCTACTTTTGGCCTTGAACTCCCTTCCCCTTCATATATTACAGACCACACTCTATCTTCAGAGCCAGAATAAATAAAAATCTCCAAGAGACTCTGCCCAACTAAGCCCTCATTTTTTCTCCCTTCTGCGTCACCTACGCACTTGAATCTTTATCCTTTAAGTACTTAGTATTCACTCCACCTTCAGTCCCATAGCACTTACATACGTATCCGTGATTTAATTGAATATCTCCCCCACTAGACTGTAAGCTCCTTGTGGGCAGGAAACGTGTCTACCAACTCCGTTGATGTGTACTTTCCCAAACACTCAGTACAATGCACATAGGAAGCATCATTGATTGACTGATCGCACTTTCAGGGCATAGAGACGAGAAAATTCTTCCTTAGCCAACTTGAACCCTCAACATTTATGTATCTAGATATATTTTATTTGGTGTCTCATTTGGATATTACTTTATTTTCTATTTTCCATAGCGGCGTGGCTTAGTGGAAAAAGCATGGGCTTGGGAGTCAGCGGTCGTGGGTTTGAATCCTGACTCCGCCACTTTTCTGCTGTGTGACTTTGGGTAAGTCATTAATTTCTGTTACCTTATCTGTAAAATGGGGATTAAGACTGTGAGCCCCACATGGGACAACCTGATAACCTTGTATCTACCTCAGTGCTTAGAACAGTGCTTGGCACATAGTAAGCACTTAACGAATGCCATCATTATCATTATTATTATTCCCTAGGATGCGCACTATTTGTAAATAATTTTTTGTCTGTATCCCCCATTAGATTTTGAGTTTCTTGAGGGTAAGGAAAGCATATCTTGCTTGTGTTATAATCTCCCAAGTCCTTCATAAAGTTCTACACACTCAGTAGATGCTCAGTAAATACTACTGATTGACTGAGCCAGTAACCTCACGGTGACTAACCATACCCTTTGCCTCCTTGCACTGCAGAAAATACACACCAGCCAAGTTAGAGCAGTCAAGGAAATACTGTCAGTTCATTCTTTTTTTTTTTTAAATAGTATCGTATAAACTTGCTCGCTGTATTTTTGTTAGTATTACTACTATGTGGAGCAATTCAAAACACTTTGTAAAGAATGAACCTAGACCCAAAGAAAGTCACAACTTTACTTATATGATGTCTCATATTATAATCATTGAGAATCACTTTATTATTTTTCACGATTTGGACAGTTCATATAAATCAGTATGTGACCTTGGGCAAGTCACTTAACTTCTCAGTTACCTCATCTGTAAAATGGGAATTAAGACTGGGAGCCCTGTGAGGGACAAGGATTGTGTCCAACCTGACTGGCTTGTATCTACCCCAGTGTTTAATAAAGTGCCTGACACAAATTAAGTGCTTAACATATACCATAAAAAATAAGTGCAGCCTGTCTTGGTGAACAGACCTCTCTTTTCCTCTAGCTTTCCTTGTCACCCTATCACGACCCTCACTGTCCTATCTGGTGACTTCCTTTGTAATGCCTCGAGCACTGGGCTTAGACAACTTTTTCTAAGTTGATCCCAACCAATTCCAAACCACCTTCATTTGATTAGCACATTCACCCCAAAGTTCTTCTCCATTCTTTTTTGGTAGGGAACTGAGTTAACTGCTCCTTAGCATATGAAACACGCATGGAAGGAGATTCTTGAGATAAGCCCAGGGGTCATGGAATAAAATTAAGAAAGCCATTTAAATTGGAATTCACAGTGGAAAGAGCCCGGGCTTGGGAGTCAGAGGTCATGGGTTCGAATCCCGGCTCTGCCACTTGTCAGCTGTGTGACTGTGGGCAAGTCACTTAACTTTTCTGTGCCTCAGTTACCTCATCTGTAAAATAGAGATGAAGACTGTGAGCCTCACGTGGGACAGCCTGATTACCCTGTATCTACCCCAGCGCTTAGAACAGTGCTCTGCACATAGTAAGCGCTTAACAAATACCTACATTATTATCTGTAAAATGGGGATTAACTGTGAGCCTCACGTGGGACAACCTCATTACCCTGTATCTACCCCAGAGCTTAGAACAGTGCCCTGCACATAGTAAGCGCTTAATACTGCGTGGCACAGTAGAAAGAGCACGGGCTTTGGAGGCAGGGCTCATGAGTTCGAATCCCAGCTCTGCCACTTGTCAGCTGTGTGACTGTGGGCAAGTCACTTCACTTCTCTGTGCCTCAGTTCCCTCATCTGTAAAATGGGGATTAAGACTGTGAGCCCCACATGGGACAACCTGATTCTCCTGTGTCTACCCCAGCGCTTAGAACAGTGCTCTGCACATAGTAAGCGCTTAACAAATACCAACATCATTATTATTATTATTATTATTATTATCAACTTTTTTTTTTGGAAATTCTTCCAGATAATCAAGTCTAGGGAAGTGTTTCTACATAAACCAATGGAAATTCTTTCACTGAAATCACCCTGGAATAATTATTAGAAAATACTGGATTGGGTATAAACTAGATGATATTAATGTTCTAGTTAACTGTTTCTTAGCCCTGTGATTGAAGGATGGTTGGAGATCCTGGGCAGGTAAGGGAGGTCAATGCCAAGATTTCCTTCAACAAAGATAATGCCATACTGACACCTTGTGGTCATACACAGCATGACACCTACAGGACTGAACAGGCTTCAGGAGATTTCATCGACCAACGGAATCCATCCATCCATCCATCCATCCATCCATCCATCCATTCCATTCAGTCATTCATCCCATTCAGTCAGTCATTCATTCAATAGTATTTTTTGAGCGCTTACTCTGTGCAGAGCACTGTACTACGCGCTTGGAATGTACAAATCGGTAACAGAGACAGTCCCTGCCCTTTGATGGGCTTACAGTCTTCATTGAGCGCTTACTATGTGCAAAGCACTGGACTAAGCGCTTGGAATGGACAATTCGGCAACAGATAGAGACCATCCCTGCCCACTGACGGGCTCACAGTCTAATTGGGGGGGCGAGACGGACAAAAAACAAGACAACTTAATCACGATAAACAGAATCAAAGGGATGGACACCTCATTAACAAAATAAATAGGGTAATAAAAATATATACAAATGAGCACAGTGCTGAGGAGAGGGGAAGGGAGAGGAGCAGAGGGAAAGGGGGCTTAGCTGAGGGGAGGTGAAGGGGGGCAGAAAGGGAGCAGAGGGAAAAGGGGAAGCTCAGTCTGGGAAGGCCTCTTGGAGGAGGTGAGCTCTCAGTAGGGCTTTGAAGAGGGGAAGAGAGTTAGTTTGGCGGAGGTGAGGAGGGAGGGCGTTCCAGGCCAAGGGCAGCACGTGGCCCAGGGGTCGACGGCGGGATAGGCGTGAACGGGGGACGGGGAGAAGGTGAGCGGCAGAGAAGCGGAGCGTGGGGGGTGGACAGTAGAAAGAGAGAAGGGAGGAGAGGTAGGAGGGGGCAAGGTGATGGAGAGTCTTGAAGCCCAGAGTGAGAAGTTTTTGAGCACTCACTGTGTGTAGAGCGCTGTGCTAACTGCTTGGTGGAATACAACAGAGCGGGTAGACTCGTTCCCTGTCCACAAATGAGCTATAAAAATGTTTTAACAGTGTTTGGTTGAAGAATACACGTGACCTCAGAAATGCCACAGAATAATAATAATAATAATGTTGGTATTTGTTAAGTGCTTACTATATGCAGAGCACTGCTCTAAGTGCTGGGGGAGACACACGGTAATCAGGTTGTCCCACGTGAGGCTCACAGTCTTAATCCCCATTTTACAGATGAGGTAACTGAGACACCGAGAGGTGAAGTGACTTGCCCAAAGTCACAGAGCTGACAGGTGGTGGAGCCGGGGTTAGAACCCATGACCTCTGACTTCTAAGCCTGTGCTCTTTCCACTGACCCACACTGTTGCAAATCTAATGGAGACAATTCCATTTAAATTCTAGCTACACCAAGGAAAATATTTCTAACAAAGGTCATTATTTTTTAACTCTTGGATAGACATTTACTAGTAGTTTGCCAACGATGGCTTCAGTTGTGGGCAAAGTTTTCTTTTAAGAATGTCATTCATTCATTCAATCGTAATTCATTAAGCGCTTAACTGTGTGCAGAGCACTGTACTAAGTGCTTGGAAAGTACAATTTGGCGATGGATAGGGACAATCCCTACCCAACAACAGGCTCACAATCTAGAAGTGCGGAGACAGACAACAAAACAAACACACAGGCATCATCAGTAGCAGAGACAGGCAATACAGGCATTAATAGCATATTCATTATCGTCTTTATTGAGCACTTACTATGTGCAGAGCACTGTACTAAGCACTTGGAATGTAAATCAAATTGGTGCTTTCAGTCTCTAAACACCCTGCTCCTATCTACTCTAAGAAAAATGGATCTTTGGTTAATTATGTTAGTCTTTTGGGAATTAAAAACAAAATCCAATTCATACTCAAAAATGCATATAGGAAGTAACTGCTTCAACATTCAAAATATAACAGTGACATGTCATATGTTATTAAATGACTGAGATTTGTTTAAACAAGTAAATAATTTCTGAAGATGTAGTTTTAAATTTAAAATTTTAAAGCTTTCAAGCTACAGCAGCAGCCAGAAAAATGAACTATTATCACACCCAGACAGATGCCCGGTATATTGCATGAACTGTGAATTTGTGATGCCTTAGAGCAATGAAGTCAGAAGAGTCTTCTTTGGAATGTCACTTTAGAAGCTCTAGACAGGTTTAGGATTGAAAATTTCTAATTTTGACCAACACTAATTTTGACCAGTAATGAACAGAGCACAGCACCAAACTCCATCCATCCAAAATGACTCTTCAAAAAGGCCTGCTTGAAAACTCCCTGGTGTCTTTTCTTTTTATGGATGAAGGGGATGCTAATGTACTTCCCCCTGCACTTAGTACAGTGCTCGGCACACAGTAAGCCCTCAGTAAATACCATTGATGGATTGATAATGTGATTAAAACAGGTATTCGCCCAAGAGAAATATATCTCGTCTATCTCGCCGCCATCTTCTCACCCACAACCTGCCTCTGGCCTGGAATGCCTTCCCTCTTTGTATCTAACAGACAATTACTCTCCTCACCTTCAAAAGCCTTATTGAAGGCACATCTCCTCCAAGAGGCCTTCCCTGACTAAGCCCTCAATTTCCTTTCTCCCACTCCTTTCTGAATCACCCTAATTTGCTCCCTTGATTTACACCCCCAACCCTCACCCCCATAGCACTTATGTACATACATATCCATAATTTATTTATAGTAATGTCTGCCTCCCCCTCTAGATTGCAAACTCATTATGGACAGGGAGTGTCTACCATCTCTGTTATATTGAACTCTCCCAAGTGCTTAATATACGGCTCCACACATAGTAAGTGCTCAATAAATATGAATGATTGATTGATATTAATCCCTATGGAACTTTTTTATGCACAGTTATTGATAAGTCTTGTGCTACTGAATCTCTTTCAACAGTCCCCAGGGTTTCTGCAGCTATGAAGTTAATACCTGTTATCAACTTACCCTTCAGGTCAATGTCCAAAATGTTTCTAGTTAAATATCCTACATCATTTGGATCTTAGTTCCTGGAGCAGCAAGGGCAACGTGCCTGAAGCCAAGGCCTGGATGTTTGTGCACATAACTCATGACACTCAGGTCTGATACTGTTTCGGTGATTCAGCAACCAGCAAGAGCACATCAAGAACATTGTCTCTGCTAATATATTTAATTAAGATACTTGTTAACCACTTACCATGTGCCCAGACTGTTCTAAGCACTGGGGTAGATACAAGTTAATCAAGTTAGACCCACTATCTGTCCCACATGGGGCTCCCAGTCTACATAGGAGGGAGTAGGATTTAATTCCCATTTTACAGAGGAGGTAAGTGAGTCACAGAGAAGCTCTGTGACTTGCCCAAGATCACGCAGCAAGCAGACAGATGGCAGAGCTGGTATTAGAACCTAAGTCCTCTGACTCCCAGGCTCATGCTCTTTCCCCTAGGCCACACTGCTTTTCTAATTTATTCAAGGATCAGGAGGGTATCCATATCCATCCATATTCAGGAGGGCAGACAATTAACTTGTCATGATTCTGCTTGGGAAACAGAAGTCCAATACAGAACACTATAATTTCCATGAGACAAGAGGGTCATACAAATATCTCCTTGAGAATTACATTCAGAAAGGGCCCGGATGCGAGTCATGATTAACAGATTTCAGAAAATGGCAGAATAACCTTGCCAGAGATTCCAAGCCCCTCCCGCCCCAATGTGACACCTTTCAGTGGGTGTAGTCTTTCCAACCTGACCCTGTGCCTTATGTGGGATACTCGCCCATCGGAGGAGGGCCCGAAACCACCCCACAGCCCTCTAGGAGATTGAAATCTCCTGGTTCTTATCCCCATGACTAGGACCACTTCTACTTCCTTTATATTTCACACTAGCACTGAACTCTCATGATCCATCTCTTACAGTAGGTTCCTCGACTTTATGCACTTTGTCAAAAACACCAAGATGTCATAATTCAGACGATTAATCTGGAGCTATTGTAGCTGCAGTTAGTGAATGGGTTGTAACTGCAATATTTGCCTATTAGTAGTACTCCAGCCCATGGAATCTCGACCTTTCAGGGCCACTGCGCTGCTTTTGCTTCATTACGGTGAAACTCAAAAATGCAACTTTTCCCCAGAATGTCATGCAAACAATAAGCCCCATTTTCCCAGTCTCCCTCTGCTCTAGAAGAGCCCACACTTATACAGAAAATGTGCTATTCATAAGCACCTTCATGTTCCGGAGGGTAATGGTTTTGCCCAATGTAATAACCAGATCAAAACATCACAACCCAGTGGAAAAATCAAATGAAAAACCAGTAGAAAAAAAAATAATGTTCTGGTCCTGTTCCATCACCACCTCACAAAATGCCTTTGTCCCTTGGTTTCTCCACCTATGCAGTAGAGGACGATAGCAGAAAGGCGCTATGGAAATAGATGAAAATTATTATTCCTTTTCCTGGGCAGCTTTGGCTAATATTGGAATGTATAATTATTAACATAAAACATCCCAATCCCCAGCAATAGGGCTATCCAACCCATTAGGACAAGTATGCAGGGCCAAGATCCATGATTTGGCTCAAACCACAAAACATACTACCATGGTTTTCCACTGCATCATGTCAGAATCTGGGTTTTCAGCCCAGAGTATGCTTCACACCTTCTCTCGTGTACATGGCTGTATCCTTTTCCATTACAGATGTTAAAAGACAGGCCCTTTAATTTAAGGGAATTTATGACTGGAGCAAGGTGCTACGGCCCCAAGCTTGCCTCAGAACCAGTACGACCTAAGCTGTAGCTGCAGGGCTAGTGATCTCTTCCCTGTGACAACTGCGGCACCAGACATACCTTATGTCTGCCCTGAAGGAAATGTTCAAGGGCTGAAAAACCTGTCTCTCTAGAGGGATGCCTGAATGGAGATCGGTTAGGGGTGGTAGATTTACAGCAAGAATCATCATCCTCATCATCAGTATTTACTGAGTGTCTAGCAAGTGTGAAACACTGAGCTGAGCATTTGGAAAGGTACAATAACAATAATAATGGTAGTTTTAAGCAATTACTATGGGTCAAGTACTCCACAGTGCTGGGGTAGATATATGATAATCAGGTTGGACTCTATCTCTGTCCCACATGGGGCTCACAGTCTAAGAGGGAGAGAAAACAGGTATTTCATTCCTATTTTACAAGGGAGGAAACTGAGGCACAGACAAGTTAAAATGACTTGCCTAAGATCACACAGCAGGTTACTGGCAGAGAAGGAAAATGAACCCAGGTCTTCTTCAGGTCTGGATTCTTTCCACTAAGATGTGCTGTCTAGTGGACACAAGATGACTTCCTGGAAGGGTTTATAATAGCACAGGGATGGGGGCAGGGCAAAAACATAAGCTACATATAGTTGGAGCAGATGAAAGAACAGGTTAGAACAGGTAGTAGTAAAATCTAGCATGATAAAATGGCTGAATATAGGAATAGACAAATGAAAATATGCATATGTGCATTAATTTTGTTGCTGACCAGATCATTTTTCTAACCATTCAGTCCACTTTTTTCCACTCTCCAAAAGCCTCCATGGTTTGCCCAACTACCTGCACATCAAACAGAAACTCCTTACCATTGGCATTAAGGCATTCCAGCAGCTCTCTCTCTCTTTGCCTTGCTGATTTTCTACTACAATCCAATCTGCACACTTCACTCCTTTGATGCCAACCTACTTTCTGTAACTCAGTCTCATCTATCTCGCCAACAACTCTTTACCCCATCCTCCTTTGGTCCTGGAACTCCTTCTCCCTTCATATTCAACAGACCACCACTCTCTCCAGCTTCAAAATCCTCCTCCAAGAGCCCTTCCCAAGCCCACATTTCCCCTGCCTTTTCTTCTGGGTCACCTTTGCACTTGGCTATGTAACTCTTAATCAGTTTGACACTTGCCCCAGTCCCACAGACCTTATGTACAAATCCTTCAAATCTACTTTCTTTTACCTGCTATTTTCATATCCACCTCCTCCTAGAGACTGTAAGCTCCTTGTGAACAGGGATCATGTCTACCAAGTCTATTGTGTTGCACTTTCCCAAGTGCTTACCTAGTACAGTTCTTTGCACACAGTAAGTGCTCAGTAAGTACCACTGACTGATTGAAGTGCTGAGGATAGGAATGAAATATGCAAGTGCTAAAGGTTGTGGTGAGTTGAATCAAGAAATCCTTACCTCTTAATGCCACTGACCCCAAAAGGACATGAATTGGTAATGGACTCCAACATGACAAGTCCAAGCTGTTTTGGGAACAAACCTCAAAGCCAGGAGGGCAGGTTCTATACCCTCTGTGCCCCTCACCCACCTAAGATAAACAATGTCAAGGCATCAGTCTCCCATACAGAGTCCAATTCAACCCTTCTCTTTCTCCCTGCTGCTGATCTAGTCAACACTTTACTACTCATTAGTGCATCCATCTGAAGATGGATAAGGGAAGCCATTTTCTTCATTTTGGCTACTTGCAAACACCTCTGACCAAAGGTTTGGGGATAGAAAGGGTGAAAATGAATGGTTCGTGTGAAGCTTAGGGATGACCACTGGATTTCATGCTACTTTCCCTTCCCCTGTTTGCAACGACAAGTTGACTAGCGGGCAGTAAACTCCATCCTTTTGTGTTGTTGTCTTATGCTATTGAGTCGTCTTCGACCCATAGCGACGCCATGGACACATATCTCCCAGAATGCCCCACTTCCATCCGCAATTGTTCTGGTAGTGCAACCATAGAGTTTTCTTGGTAAAAATATGGAAGCGGTTTACCACTGCATCCTTCCGTGCAGTAAACCTGAGTCTCCACCCTCGATTCTCTCCCATGCCACTGCTGCCCAGCACAGGTGAGTTTTGACTTGTAGCAGATTGCCTTCCACTCGCTAGTCTTTGTCCAGTCTAGGAATGGAATGGATATTCATTAATTTATTCAATAGGGATATGCCTCTGCTTGACTCTCCCTCCCATAGTTGAGAATGGTAGAGTACTGGTGAGACCCTGAGAGATGCCATCCTTTTATACCTATGCAATATATTGGATAGAGCCACTGTATATTCAATTATATATTGAGTTAAATTATGGCATCCCTGGTTAAAAAATAGTATCTTAAGCCTTTGGAGAATAATATCAATAGAATGACAAAAAACATTATTACCTTTAAAAACAGGAGATTTAGAGGCAACTGTTAATATATATTAAGTAAATTAGATGCTCAACATTTCATACTAGTATTACTCGAGATGGTAGGTGGAATCACAGAGTGAAATCCTCAGCTATGTTTTACATCCTCATACAGTAAGATTAAAATTCAAATGATTTAAAACATAGTGTCTCTGCTCAAAGTTTCCCATTTGTGCCAGACTAGCTTTTTCCTTTATTTTTCTATTGAGTCCACTGAAGGGCACACACATTTTTATATTTCTCATGAATGGGGTGAAATCAACTGACCATACAGAATTGTTCATAAGAGAATGGCTCAGGAATAAAAATCTCTCCAAATAATACCCAGGCTCTTGCTAGGTCCTGCCAAGCTAAATCAAAGTTACTCTCCATAAACCAACATTTCATTTTTATGCAAGGCCATTAAATGCTACTGCAGGGTTTTATTCAGCAAACTGAAACAAAAGCCAGTGAAATATCTGAAGAATACCAGCGACAAAGAAAGAAAGTAGATATTGCCTGCTTAGTACAGAATTTCTGAAAGCTGAAAAACCCTTTCATATGCCTTTGGGTAATAATCCTCTTCCACACGTATTCAAATGAACGTCCTGGAATCACTGAGAAGGTTGGCTACAAAAGCAGCTGCAATCAGCCATTATTCCAAATGGATGCAGGTAGATAGATAGAGATGACAGGAGAATCCGGTGTGGGACCAGGCAAAATATGAAAAAGTTCAGAGACGAGTAGGAAAAAGGGATACTATTTTGTCATTCAAAATTTTTTGCACAAGTTTCATGTTTCTACACACGCAGGATGCAAGTGGTAAATGCAAGGTCAAATATTAGACACAAATATTGGACACTGATCAACAAAATATGATTTTACCTACTGAAAGTTTGGGAGGCTAATATTAAATGTCTCCCTGCATTCATTCCTCAGTGTCTGCTAATTGTTGTACTGCATTTACCCAAGTGCTTAGTGCAGTGCTGTGCACATAGTAAGTGCTCAATAAATACCACTGATTGATTGATTCAAACATTCCCCAAAGGCAAACCCCAGGGGGGCAAACATCCTCTTGCTGACACAGTCCGCTTAACTGAAATTTAAATAGCAGTAGCAGTGAATCAACTGAAAGTAGAAAGTGCTTAAAGGAATCGAGGGAAATTTTGCTCTGCTGATTTGAAATAATCAGGCTCAAGGAGGGTGGCAATCGCATACACCTCATAGATATTTTCCCAGGTTAGAAGGTACAATAAAGAGGCAAGAGATTGGAAATGCAGAAGAGACATACTCTTTTTCTATTTCTTGAAATTCAGAATATTTGCTCTTGAAACTGAATATTTACATATCAAGAGGTTGCATTTTAGACCAACCGAGTTTATAGCCCCTCTGCTTTCAAGACATGAAAACTGGAAAAGGCAAATACAGCTTGACTACATTATTGCCAGCCCAGCTGGGAAAGAATGTGAACTGTTGAGATTTAGACAAGAGGTACAGTATATCTGCTGTCAAAGGAGAGACTCGAGGTGCCCTGAACGAACAAAAGAAAATGATCCCACTCAGGAATGGAAGATAATATGTTTTTAAGGAATTCAAAGGAAGTGGTCTGCTTGTACATATATTGCATTAAGTTCCTGGCATATAAAGCCTGCCTGCAGAGCAGCAGAATATTTTATTGGCCTGGAGGAGACAGCGGAGAAATACAAACAAATCAATGGGTGCCAGCAGTGAGAGATAAATAATGTTAAATGCCTGTGGCAGCTACAACATCTCCACAAGCAGATTCAGTGCCAAGATAGGAGACTTGGAAAGTTTCTGCCAGGCTATTTCCAATTACAGAGCTTTATGAAAATACAAGAGATCCAGGAACACTTTGATGAGAAAAGCCAGCATACACCCAGGCTTATCACGGGCAACAGAAAATCTCCGAGGTATGTGCGAGTCGTTACGGACAAGTCTGCCTAAGTAACTGGCTGTTATTCCTTTCAAATTTCAGTTTTCGTTTGTTTTGGAGAAGTGGCTGGAGAGTTTTGGGGGGTAAAGTGTAGACTGACTTTTAATCTTCTAAACTTCTCTGTACCTATGTGCCACATTTGGATACTCATTGACTGAAAGAAGTTCATACGTCATTACCATTCTTTCCATTATTTATAATGGTCAAATAAAAGGTTGACAGTTAAAATTTTAACTTGAAAATAGTTTCATACACTGCACTGAATTTGAGTTTAAAGAATATTCGCCTTGTTTCAGACAGCTTGATGTGTAACTTGGTCTTGCCAAGACACTGCAAACATTCCCTGAAAAGATCGCCAAGCCTGACTGCTTCTCTCTGTGAAGGAAAAGGCATTTTCTTGTGAAACATTCAAATGGATAATTTATTATCTTGTTCTTTTGTTATGATTCATACCATGAGCATCAGAGTGACAACCTCCAAAGAGAATTGAGAGGGGCCCAGAAGTTACCCAAGACCCATTAGACCTAGCATGGTGGCTGCATGGTCACTTTGTTTGCTCCCCTTCCCATGTAGAAGGGACAAAGATTGTTGGACTTAAACTCAGTAAATCCAATTAGCCAATTTGCCCCTTTGCTCTCCCCCCCCACAAAACACACACACACGACAACTCTTCTTTTTTTTAATGAAAGTGGAAAAGAGCCTGAAAAATGTTCCTTTACCTAGGTGGAGACAAAAAGATGGGGTGACTCCCTTGGGTTGGAGGAATTGTTTTGCTTGTAAACCATTTTCGCCTTATAAAACCTTGACTGAACTGTATATAAAACCCATTTCGTAGTTTCAAAGTCACATACTGGTACATTGGAAAAATGTGCCAGATTATCAATCATCAATCAATCATATTTATTGAGTGTTTACTGTGTGCAGAGCACTGTACTAAATTCGTGGGAGAGTACAATAAGGCAGAGTTGGTATACACATTCCCTGTCCAAAATGAATTTGTAATCTAGAAATCTAGAGAAGCAGCGTGGCTCAGTGGAAAGAGCACGGGCTTGGGAGTCAGAGGTCATGAGTTCGAATCCCGGCTCTGCCACTTGTCAGCTGTGTGACTGTGGGCAAGTCACTTAACTTCTCTGTGCCTCAGTTACCTCATCTGTAAAATGGGGATTAACTGTGAGCCTCACGTGGGACAACCTGATTACCCTGTATCTACCCCAGTGCTTAGAACAGTGCTCGGCACATAGTAAGCACTTAACAAATACCAACATTATTATTATTATTAGAAGAGTCTAGATTCAGGGAGATAACCTCACTAAACTTTCAAATTCCTCTTCTGGTTATTAGGCTGTTTCTCTGAGCATTTGCTCTTCTTTCTCCAGGTCAGCCCAAATAAATGGAAACAGTGGGGCATCAGAGGAACTCAGGGCACCAGTGAGAAGCAGTGTGACCTAACGGGTAGAGCACGGGCCTGGGAGTCAGAAGGACCTAGGTTCTAATCCCGGCTCCACCACTTGTCTGTTGGGTGACCTTGAGCAACTCACTGAACTTCTCTGTGCCTCAGTTACCTCACCACTATAAAATGGGGATTTAGACTATGAGCCCCATGTGGGACAGGGACTGTGTCCCACTTGATTAGCTTGTATCGACCCCAGTGCTTAATATAGTGCCTGGCACATAGTAAGTGCTTAATAAATACCATTAAAAACAGGAGAGAGTTGAAGGAAGGGGCTCCCACTTGCACAAGCACTGTGGCTCAGCTCATGGAGTGCCTGAGTACATTCACAGGTGGGCAGTGTTTAGAGGAAGGAGCCTGCATGTGTGCCCGGTGTGGGGCAAATTCCCAGATTCAGTTATGTTTGGGCCTGGGAGTCAGAAGGACCTGGGTTCTAATCCTGGCTCTGCCATCTGTCCGCTATGTGACCTTGGACAAGTCACTTAATAATAATAATAATAACGTTGGTATTTGTTAAGCACTTACTATGTGCAGAGTACTGTTCTAAGCGCTGGGGTAGATACAGGGTAATCAGGTTGTCCCACATGAGGCTCACCATCTTAATCCCCATTTTACAGATGAGGTAACTGAAGCACAGAGAAGTTAAGTGTCTTGCCCACAGTCACACAACTGACAAGTGGCAGAGTTGGAATTCAAACCTATTATCTCTGACTCCCAAGCCCGCGCTCTTTCCATTGAACCACGATGCTTCTGTACTTCACTTTTCTTTGCCTCAGTTACCGCATCTGTAAAATGGGGATTTAGACCGTGAGCCCCATGTGAGACAGGGACTCTGTCCAGACAGATTTGCTCATACCCACCCTGGCACTTAGTACAATGTACATAGTAAGCGCTTAACAGATACTACAATTATCATCATTATTAAAAGACATTATGAGGTAAGGCATGGAGGGAAGTATAAGAAGAACCTCCCTTGTCCATGCCCTAACAAATGCCTACCAGCTCCCTTGGAGACCCCAAAGGAAGCATAGAGTCCTATTAAATACAAATATTGATGGCAGTCCCTATTCAACAATTGGAGGGGAGTCTCTTAAGGAAAATCCCAAAATCCTTTTAGTGTGGCTACCGATTCTATTCATTTGATATTTAGGCTCTCCAAAAAAAAAATCTCTATTTTTTCCTCACATAAAAAAAAATGTAAAAACCCCCAAAGTTATACTGACTTCAATAAATCTTCCTATAGGTACTTCCCTTTAGGCTAATGTCTTCAGATGAGTTATATGCATTTAGATTGATAGTAAAAGACTCAGTCAATGCTACTTCTCCTGGAATCATTTTGTTTTAGCAATATATTTTATGAGAAAACAAGATTTCACTTCCAGAAATCTCAAAGCACTTCTAAATTGTTATCTCATTAATTCTCCAGATAATGTAGCATGGGATGTGGATTATTCCCCTTTGGAAAATGAACAAAGGCTTTTTTTTCTACACTGGCAAAAATGATTCTTATTATTTCTACATAAGGCAAGAGAATACGGCACTTTGGGCACAGATCAAAGTGATTTTGTTTTAAAAATGAAAATACATTTTTTTTTGCAAATCATCAACGATGCATGTGCAGGGTGCAGTTTTTATGGGGCTGCATAAACACCAGCTCGCACAACTAAGTGCCCATTTACACAGGGCAGGGGGCTGAAGAGGGAGAGATGTATCCACCACCCGCTGCAGTTGAGCTGTGACTCTGTTCAGCTCTAATCCATTTGCAAAGTCTCCGACAACCACAGCCCAAAGGGAACGTGGCCAGGACATAAAGCCCAATAGCCCATAAACGCCAGAGCAAGTCTTCAAATGGCTGTCCCCATGCGTCAGTCACGAGGGCTGGCACAGCTAGGAATCTGCCCTCCAGCCTCCCTTTGTGCTGGGATCCATCACAAAATCTGCACAGAACAACCATCTCTCTCCTGAGCAGGTCAGAAAATTCATACTATTGAAATGACTCATAACTGGAGAAAAAGGGGAAAGTACAGAAATCTAGAATTCTGCTGTGGGCTGTGTGGGAGAGAGGAGGATGTGTCAGAGTGTCACTAGGATGGCTTCAGAAAACATCACTGTAAAGTGAACAGGCGTCAAGATGAGCATCTTTGCATGTTCTCAAACACATCTTTAAATATTCTCAAAATAACTCATTTTTCTCAACATGACATGAGATTACTTTTAGAGAACTTTTCATCCATGGGGCCCCTCTGTTCTAGCTGTGCATGAAGACCTCAGAGATGTGTGAGCAACTGAAAGAGTGAATTATTCTATATGATCAGGAAATAAATTATCTTGTGGGAGTAACCCTCTTCTCCTCATAAAGAGATAGAAATCTCTCCCAGAGAACCAGGGTTCTATTTTTGTGCAATTCAAGGGGCCATTCCCTGAAACAGTCTATGCAACAGAAATGGTACCATAGTGCACCAGGACAGACCACTAGATGTTCAAAACTACCTCATGGTCCTTGTCCTTGTTTAGTGTGCAAAAAGTGGGGTCCCAAGCCATAATTACATAAATGAACCTCCAATGCAGAAATAAAAAATATTCAGTGTATCAACCACAAGGTAAGCAAATGCAGTAAGCTCTTCAGTAAGGCCACTGCTCAGTAGATTTTTATAGACAACAGGTGACCGACGCCATGTCAGTGTGCTTTCTCTTTGGAAACAATTCAACTTTTACAGTAAATTACTTCCCTTATGCATCAAATCTAATTATCTGGGACGTTTATACCAATACTGGAACTTGGTGGTTTATATGTTTTGACTTTGGTTTCTTATTCCCCGTTTGAAGTTACAGTTCTCTCTCACTAAATAGATCCATTACCATGGAGATTAATGTGATGTAACCAATAGCACTGGGAGATACAGCTTGAACAGCCTTGTTGCTGTATCTACTTAACCCTTGTAGAACTAAGGCACCGAGCGGGTCGTGGTCATGTTCCCGTACCTAAGGAGGCCAATGTCTTCTGTACAAAATAGGAGCATTTGCCCTTGAACCCATGGCATCTTCCTAGTTTTCTTTTCCAAATTCTTCAAGTGAGTTGTCTACACCTGCTGCTTCCACTTCCTCTCCTCCAATTCTCTCCTTGACCCCCTGCAACCTGTCTTCCATTCCCTCCTCTCCATAGCAACTGACTTCTCTAAGGTCACCAATAACTTCCTGCTTGCCAAATCCAATGACCTTTACTCCATCCTAATCCTCCGCAATCTCTCAGCTGCCTTTGATACTGCTGACCACTCTCTTTTCCTTGAAACATTATCTAACCTTGGCTTCACAGACACTATCCTCTCCTGGTTCTCCTCCTATCTCTCTGCTTCTTCTCAGTCTCTTTCATGGGCTCCTCCTCTACCTCATTCATTCATTTAATCTTATTTATTGAGCGCTTACTGTGTGCAGAGCACTGTACTAAGCGCTTGGAAAGTACAATTCGGCAACAAAACAATTCTACCTCCCACTCTCTAACCGTGGGAGTCACTTAAGTCTCAGTTCTGGATCCCCTTCTATTCACCATCTACACCCACTCCCTTGGAGAACTCATTCAATCCCACAACTTTAACTACCATCTCTGATACCATCATCATTATTATTATTATTATTAAGGGGATGATTTCCACATCTACCTCATCAGCCCCAACCTTTCTCCTCTGCAGTCTCACATTTTCTCCTGCTTTCATGACATCACTACTTGGATGTCCCAGAACTCCTCTGTCCAAACTCTGTCCAAACTCTGTCCCCTCGAAGATCTTCCCATCACTGTAGACACCACCACCATTCTCTCTGTCTCCCAAGCTGTAACCTTAGTATCATCCCCAACATCTCTCATTCAACCCACGTAGTCAGTCTGTCACCAAATCCTGTCATTTATACCTTCACAGAAGTAGAAGCTGCCCCATCCTCTCCATCTAAACTACTACCATGCTGATCCAAGTACTTATTCTATCCTACCTTGACTAATGCATCAGCCTCCTCACTGACTGCCCTGCCTCCTGTCTCTCCCCTCTCCAGTCCATGCTTCACTGTGTTTCCCAGATTGTTTTCTAAAAAAAAAAAGATGTTCAGCCCCTGTCTTCTTACTTCTCAAGGGCCTCCACTTGTTGTCCATTCATCTCTGCATCAAAGACACTCAGAATCCCTCTTCTACTTTACCTTGTTAATCTTCTATAACCCAGCCCACACTTAGCTCTTCTAATGCCAATCATTTTGTACCATGATTTTGTCTGTCTTGCCGCTGATCCCTGTCCATGTCCTCCTTCTGGCCTGGAACTCCCTCCCCATTCAAATCTAACAGAGCACCATTCTCCCCATCTTCAAAGGCCTGTTAGCGTAACATCTCCTCCAAGTGGCCTTCCTTATCTTACCCCTCTTTTTCCCCCACCATATTTGCTTTCTCTTTTATGTCAGCCTATGCACTTGGGTGCACTTTCCTTAAGCACTTTGATTCTCACCCCAGCCCCACAACACTTAGGCACATATGTTTATAATATGCCACTTCCCCTATCTGTAATTTATTTTTGCCTCCGTCTCCACCTCTAGACTCTAAGTTCCTTGCAGGCAGGGATTTCTGTCTATCAACTATTGTACTGCATTTTCCCAAGCACTTAGTACAGTGTTCTGCACAAAGTAGGCATTCAAATACCATTTATGGATTGACTCATAGTTGGAATGGATTATTTTAGGCACTTAAATACCATTGATGGATTGACTAATAGCTGGAATGGATTCTTTCTGGCTCCTGAATACTCAGAATTTGTCTGGATTCTTGTGGAGGCTCCAAGGACAGCTGCTGCTAGTACTCCATTTGACAAGGTGCAAAATTTCACAGAATCTTATAGCCATACCAAGATTTCAATATGGAGTACCTCACATAGTCATTGTTTGCCTGTAAAATAATCAGAATCAGACTGTTTTTCTGCTTACGACCCATGAAGCAAGCCATGGGCCGTTAGGTTGCTTCAGACTCAAAGTAGTTTAACGTCCCAGAGGAGAGCAGCCCAAAGGCGACTGTTCATTTTCAGCTAGTTCATCACTCTCTATTTATTTACTAGGTGGTGCCTACAAGGACCTCACCACTCTAGCGTTAGGCAAAATGTATCTCAGAGGCCAGACATAATTCTTCATGAAACAGTCAACATTCAGGCAGTGACGACTTAACTGGGAGAAAGACCTCAATCTTGAGGATGGAGCATAGGAAGATGAAAATTTCAAAATGGGATAGATGCTATGAGGGATATCAGTTCAGGGCCAAACATTTCGGTAAATTCCGACCTCACTTAACCTCCATCCACTCCTAGTCACAAACAGACAATTATGACTTAAGTTGAAGTAAAAGCAGCAAGAACAGATGTACTCCTACGCAACGAAGATTATGTTTTCATGTGAGGGCCCCCGGTAATAAAAGAGGCAGAGGAATTCAAAGAAAACAGCCAAGTGATCAGCAATGCCATCATTTTTAAGTTTTCCAGGAGGGGCCCATCCATCAGTTATTTTAAAATAGCCTTTAAATCATTTCTTTATGGAAAGAAGCTGCAATGTTTTAACCCATGATAAGCTTTTAACTAGAAATTAAGAATACAAGGCCTCAAGATTTGGGGATTTTAAAATTCTTCTTGATTCTTAGTCACCCGCTTTTTAAGTTTAGAAAGGTTCCTTCCTGCTGAATTTACTTAAAATTCAGGTTCAAACTTGCATGCAAAGGTGGTAGTGAAATATAGTCGAACTCCATTCCTATCCAGCAACAAGGAAAGGCTACATATGGCAGATATTCAGTGAGATGGATCATCTAGAGGTGCTCAAGGCCTGAATCCTATTATCTCCAGGTTTTTTACCCGAAATTATTTGTTACAATGTAGGCCACTTATATAAAGTAGAAAATTTTATTAAGTTTTTACTCTCCAGCTGATCTGATGTAAAAGATTAAATAACATTTGTATACATAGAGCTCTATTTACCCAGGGCCTGACAGTACAACACTTCATGGGGACTGCTCTTAATAGCACAATTAATCAATTATATTTATTGAGTACTTACTGTGTGCAGAGCATTGTATTAAGTGCTTGGAAGAATACAATATAATAGAGTTGATAGGTTCTCTGCCCATAAGCTTAATTTTTCTGGGGTTTATAGCTCCAAAATGAAAAATCTAATTTAGACTTGGGTTTTATAAGCAGTTAACATTAGTGATTCAGTTGCTTTTGTTTGTGACGCTAGACTGAGTATGGGAGAATGCAAAAAGTTAGTCCTTAAATGGACTCACTGCTTTCTTACAAACATTTATAAATGATTGAGATAACATGTTTTTGAAAACAAAACTGCTTAGCATCTGCTTTATATAACACTGCTGCTTCCTGTGAACACTCAATACTTGGAATCCTTGGTCCCATGAGTTCCCTGCAGAAACTAGCGTTCAGGCGGGGAGGGAAAAAACACACACAACAGAATCAGTTACAGTACTTGGCCAACAGGAGAATTTCAGGGTGTTAATAGGAATGAGATGTTTAATAATGGAGATTCAAGCCTCTGTGAACAAAATTAAACTGATCATCAAATCGGGGAGCCTAGGAACACAGAACCTGATAAAATGACACAGGCTGTTGCATCTCTGTTTTCCTTTTTCTCTGGAGAAATGTGTTATTTTCCTTGTTCTTCTTCAACTCAAAAGCTCCTCAGAGGCAGGGGCTATATTTTAGTCTTCTTTTGGAATTCCCAGTGGCATCTAATCTGAGTTTTTTTGGTTTTTTTTAGAAACCCAAATGCCTTTAAATATGTATATCACATAGATATAAATATGTTCTAAGAGTTAGAAAATAAATTTCCATTTTGGGGTCTCCTATCTGCCAGTGTTTTGTGACACAAGTTGCTGTTTAATCAGATACTATACTGCAAAATCAATTATTTTGTTGCTGTTCTGCTGAATTGCAGCATCATATTTCTGCTGTTTCAGAATTGTTAGGAGAATAGGAGAGAGAAGCAGCATGGCCTAATGGACAGAGCATAGGCCTGGGGGTTGGAGGACTTGGGTTCTAATTACACCTCTGCCACCTGTCTGCTGGTGACCTTGGGCAAGTCACTTCATTTCTCTGTGCCTCAGTTACTTCATCTGTAACACGGGGACTAAGACCATGAGCCCTATGTGGGCTGCGTCCAATCTTGTATTCTCCCCATCTAGACTGTAAGCCCACTGTGGGCAGGGAACGTGTCTTTCGACTCTGTTGCATTGTACTCTCCCAAGTGCTTAGCACAATGCTGTGCACATAGTCAGCACTCAAGAAACTGATTGATTGACTTACCCCAGTACTTAATACAGTGCTTGGCATTTAATAAATACTACTTAAAAAAATGAATAGGGGCCTGGGGCATGGCAGGTCTATGCCCCTGGTGATCCTGAGATATGTAGCCCTAGTTATGCTCTCTCAAATGAGGATATGGTACTAGGATTACATATCCAGAAGCCCTTGGGGTAGCATGCAGGGCTGTTGAGGCCACCCTCACAGCAAGTTTACTTTCTACGGTCTGGTCACTGCCAGATGTGTCCAGTGGCTGTGATGCCCAGGGCAGGTGTGGGGATGCCACGTGACTCTTAAGCCCCAGGTCTCATTAGTGAAACAGCATGGCGTAATAGAGCACAGGCCTGGTAGTCAGAACGTCGTGGGTTCTAACCCCAGCTCCACCACTTGTCTGCTGTGTGACCTTGGGCAAGTCGCTTCACTTCTCTGTGCCTCAGTCATCTCCTCATCTATAAAATGGGGATTGAGACCATGAGCCCCAGTTGGGAGAGGGACTGTCTTTGATCCAATTTGCTTCTATTCACCCAAATGCTTAGTACAGTGCCTGGAACATAGTAAAAGCTTAACAAATACCATCACTATTACTGCAAGGACTGTTCCACTGGTCTGTGGCAAAGACCTCGATGGATGGCTCCAAATTAAAGGTCTAAAGGTGACACAGCCAGCTTCAGCTTTCTAATAAAGCATTCATGATGAGGCAACTTTGCTGGACAAATGTGTTAGTAAGAACGACCTGGTACAAGGACAGCCAAAGTTGTCGGTGGCAGAATCTCAGACACGGGCACCTACCCCCTATATATTTGTCATATTCTTATAAACCAAGTGCTTTAATTGGTTATGGTAGATACGACCCTGCTTCCACTGCTGAATTCCAACACTATGATTTTATTCTCCTTCATTCCTACTAAGAGCCGGGGACAATAAGGAGGTTGAGAGACGGAGAGATTTTGGAGAGATCAAAAAAGGAATGTGCTCTCCAACTGAGCCATGCCCACCCTTACCTTTCTTCTCTTATTATTCTAGGAAATGAATCCTGAGGATAAACGAGGAAGACATAAAAATGCAGACATGGTAGAGGGTGGCAGCTTTAACTTGGAAATTCACCATTCTTGTCAGTTAAAGTCGGACCTAACACATTAATTTATTCAGAAACATTAATTAACTGCAGCTTTTTTGCATTTAATTTTCTCTGGCATTTTAGAAACTATTCTAAGCCCTGTGGAAATGGCAGGTCTGATGTTATTAGAGTTAGCCTTTCAGAAAGTCCTCACGTAGAACCTAATGCACAAAAAAAGAACTGCTGAGATTCCAGATAATGCAAATTTAAACTATCACTGAAATGTATTCTTTATACTTACACATGCAAACCGCCCCCCCCCCAATAACATTAAAACATAATTCAACTAAATGTTAGGTGTTTTTCACTTTATACTTATGAACTTTTAAACTTACAAATAGCCTTCCACCCATGCATCACCAGGCAAGAAATATGCAAGTCCCAGCTTTAATTCTACTTCCCAGATGGAAATAGGGCAATAAAAAGAAAAAGGAGGAGAGTGAAGTGGCTTGCCCAAGATCACCCAGCAAGGCCACAGCAGAGCCAGGAGCAGAGTTCAAGGGTGGAAGCCAAAGCCGGACCCCGGGGACACGGGGGAAATTGTGAAGGGATGATGTCCTTAGAGGGGCAGTCTGGACGGTGTCTGGCTTGGAGAAAGTAGGGTACTGCTTGGCACCCGTCAGGAGGATAGAGAGCAGCACAGTAGAGAGCAGGAGGAGCTCCCACTTCTCAATTCCCTCACTCAAACCTTCATGCCAAGAGGCTTCAAGGTTTCCTGGTAAGGCTTAAAGGACCTAGTGGAGGCTGATTTTTAATCCTTTGTGGTTAAAAAGAGAAGCAGCATGGCCTAGTGGATAGAGCTCGGACCTGCAAGTCATAAAGACTTGGGTTCTAATCCTGACTCTGCTACATGTCTGCTGTGTGACCTTGGGCAAGTCACTTCACTTCTCTGTGCCTCATTTACCTCATCTGTAAAATGGGGATTAAGACAGAGCCCCATGTGGGACATGGACTGTGCCTAACCTGATTAGCTTGTATCTACACCATTGCTTACTACAGTGACTGGCAGATAGTAAGCATTTAACAAATGCCATTAAAAAAGAAAAAGAAACAGAAAAACAGGCCATTTCCCCTCATCTTGCATTCCACCTCCCACAGTCTCTAAAAATCAATCAATTAATGGTATTTATAGAGAGCTTACTATATGCAGTACTGTACTGAGCATTTGGGAGTGAGCAAAACAAGCAGAATTAGCACACATTCCCGGCCCTAATGCGCTTAAGGTCTAGAGGGGGAGACAGACATTAATATGAATAGATAGGAGTTTATAAAATATGATATAATGATTTAAAGCCGTGTACATAAGTGCTGAGGGGCTGGGGGTGGAGCGGATATCAAATGTCCAAAAGTCATAATAATAATAATAATAATGTTGGTATTTGTTAAGCGCTATGTGCAGAGCACTGTGCTGGGGGAGATACAGGGTCATCAGGTTGTCCCACGTGAGGCTCACAGTTAATCCCCATTTTACAGATTAGGTAACTGAGGCCCAGAGAAGTTAAGTGACTTGCCCACAGTCACACAGCTGACAAGTGGCAGAGCTGGGACTCGAACTCATGACCTTAGATGACCCAGAAAGGACAGCAAGCAGAAGAAAAGAGGGCTTCATGGGGGACGGCCTCCAAGAGGAGATGTGACCTGAATAATAATGCTTAATCAAAGTCACACTTGGTGCAGGGGACTGACACCCCAGACACCTGGACAGCCGTCCTCACCCTGATCCTCAAATCTCCCTTTCTCACAAACACTTAGGAGCTGTTGGTAAGGGAGCGGAGTTCTGCTCGTGGCCAGAATGGCCAGAAAGAGGCCTGGGTAACATTTGCCTTATCACCGTCTCCAGCAGAAAGGGCTGGGCCCACCTCCCTACGGGTTTCTCCTAAGGCATGATGCCAGCCCCTATCCGGAAACCTGGGACACTCCCCTGGCCTGACAGCCCTCTTCAGACAAGTCCAAACACCACAGCAGATAAGGAGTTTATTATATGCTGACAGTATCACTAGGGCTCATCACCCAATTCCCCAGATAACGTGATAGAACTGACTGTGCAGTTCCCTAGTTACAAAACTAGATGAGACAATTCAGTTCCCTAGATCTCTAGACAAGCAGCATGACTTAATGGCTACAGCAAGGATCTGAGGGTCAGAAGGTCATGGGTTCTAATCCCGGCTCTGACACTTGTCTGCTGTGTGACCTTGGGCAAGTCGCTTCACTTCTCTGGGCCTGTTACCTCATCTGTAAAATTGGGATTGAGACTGTGAGCCCCACATGGGACAGGGACTGCGTCCAATCCGATATGCTTGTACCCACCTCAGTGCTTACTACAGTGCCTGACACATAGTAAGTGCTTAAATACCATAATAATAATAATTATTATTAGTTTCTCTTAAAACTCTGACTAGATTTAAGAGTCTTCCCTTCTAGATTGAAAGCTCACTGTGGGCAGGGAATGCATCTGTTTATTGTTATATTGTACTTTACCAAGTGCTTAGTACAGTGCTCTGCACACAGTATATAATAATAATAATAACAATGTTGGTATTTGTTAAGCACTTACTATGTGCAGAGCACTGTTCTAAGCACTGGGGTAGATACAGGGCAATCAGGTTGTCCCACGTGAGGCTCACAGTTAATCTCCATTTTACGGATGCGGTAACTGAAGCACAGAGAAGTTAATAATAATGTTGGTATTTGTTAAGCGCTTACTATGTGCCGAGCACTGTTCTAAGCGCTGGGGTAGACACAGGGGAATCAGGTTGTCCCACGTGGGGCTCACAATCTTAATCCCCATTTTACAGATGAGGGAACTGAGGCACAGAGAAGTTAAGTGACTTGCCCAAAGTCACACAGCTGACAAATGGCCAGGCCGGGATTCGAACCCATGACCTCTGACTCCAAAGCCCGTGCTCTTTCCACTGAGCCACGCTGCTTCTCTAGTTAAGTGACTTGCCCAGAGTCACACAACTGACAAGTGGCAGAGCTGGGATTCAACCCATGACCTCTGACTCCCCAGCCCATGCTTTTCCCACTGAGCCACGCTGCTTCTCTAAGCGTTCAATAAATAGCAGGGAATGAATGAATGAATGAATGAATGGGCCACTCTGCAGCTGCGACTAGTTCACTGACCTCTGCAGAACCAGGTCAGCAGGGGGCATATACCAATGGTCGGTCTACAGGGGCAGCGGGTCTCCCGTGAAGGGGTCTCCAGCCAGGAAGGACAGATGACCCTTGACCGAGGAGCTGAATAGAGGACTTGATTAGAGTACTTCTGACTTGGGCAGTGCCATCACATTCTCTTAACCTTTCAAGTCATGGGGGGCACAGAGTGCCACAAGCAAGTAGGCAGGAAGGAGTGAAGCACATTATGAAGTGCAAGCGAAGGCAGTGTCCCCTAGTGGATAGAGCACAGACCTGGGAATCTGAAGGACCTGCGTTCTAATCTCGGCTCTGCCATTTGTCTGCTGAGTGACCGTATGCAAGTCACTTCCCTTTTCTGCACCTCAGTTACCTCACCTGTAAAACGGGGATTAAGACTGTGAGCCTCATGCGGGACAGTGACTGTTTCCCACTTGATAAGCTTGTATCTATCCCAGTGCTTAGCACAGTGCCAGGCATAAAGTAAGTGCTTAAATACTACAATTATTATTACCACTTTGTGAAGTGCAGCGAAGCAGTGTGGCCTATTGGTTAGAGCAGAGGTCTAGGAGTCAGAAGGACCTGGGTTCTAATCCCGGCTCCGCCACTTGTCTGCTGTGTGACCTTGGACAAGTCACTTCAATTCTCTGGGCTTCAGTACAGTGCTTTACCTCATCTGTAAAATGGGGATTAAGATTGTGAGCCCCACGTGGGACAGGGACTATGTCTTACTTGATAAACTTGTATCTACCTCAGTAATTATTACAATGTCAGGCACATAGTAAGTGCTTCTCAAATACCACCAAAAAAAATTGCAATCTTTGCCCACATTAGCCAAATACAGGCAGAACTGGAAATAGAACTGAGTTCTCCTGATTTCCACAGGAGCGCTCTTTCCACTGAGCCACAGCAAGGTTAGGTTGTCCATAAGAGATACGAGGTACATCTCCTCCAAGAAGCCTTCCCTGACAAAGCCCTCCTCTCCTCTTCTCCTACTCCCTTCTGCTCCACTCTTACTTCTTCCATTCATCCTCCCTCCCCTCCCCACCACACATATGACTATATCTGCATATATATGAAATTTACTTATTTATATTCATGTCTGTCTCCCCCTCTAGACTGTGAGCGCCTTGTGGGCAGGAATGTGTCAGTTCGTTGTTACAGTGTGCTCTCCCAAGCACTTAGTACAGTGCTTTGCACACAGTAAGCACTCAATAAATACAAATTGACTGAATGAATAAGTACAAGACACTCGGTTAGGCTCATATTTGTGGCACAGATACCACTATTCCTGGCTCTGAAATGCCATCCCTCTCCCAAGCCAGGACTGGCCCCAGGCCTCCAAGCCAGTTTTCTTGGGATCCGCTTTCTTGGGATCAGTTTTTCACTCCCCAAAGTAGGGTTAGCCTCTGGCTGGCTCAACCTCCTGCACACCTCTTTCAGGAGTCCTGCAAGGTGGTTTTCTTTAAGTTCTATCACTCTCTATAGCCTTGAGTCTCCTGTGTGACCTTGGGCAAGTCACTCAACTTCTTTGTGCCTCAGTTATCTCATCTGTAAAATGGGGATTAAGACTGTGAGCCCCAGGTGGAACAAGGACCGTGTCCTAAACTGATTGGCTTAGAACTGAGCGTGGCACATAGTAAGCACTTAATACTACCATTATTATCCACCTCAGTGCTGGGTACCTAATAAAAGCTGAACAAATACTACAATTATTATTACTGAATTATTCTTGTAGGTCCTTTCTAGCCAATTCTGCTTCGTTTGGGGTGACCCTGCTTCTCCTCTCTGTGAAAGCGTTTCCTCTAAACCTCTTTTCTGTGCTAATCCTCTGGAGCAGGTCTCTTTTCGTGGCTTGTTTGGCCAGCCCAAAGGTGATTCTCAATGACTTACCCAGAGGTAGCTAGGGAGGGAGTGCTAAGCTAAGCACAGGGTCTGGAACAACTAGATCTCTGGCTTGCTTCATCCACTGGATGGCAGCAAAATCCCTGAACAAGAAAACCTGTTACACAAGGAGCTACACGCTACACCCCACAAGCCTTGTCCTGAAAAGGAATTCAGTACCCTAGTTTGGCCAGTCGCCGAGCTGGGTATCCTAGCATTACTCACAACAAGGAGGATATTCCTTCACATCCCTGTGCAGAGCTCAGGCTTCCCATCTCTCCCCTCCCCAGGACCGAAAACTGGATTCCATCGCACCCCATCTGAGTTAGAACAAATTTTGTTCTGGGTATAGCCCTTCAATGCCAATTTTAATTTGATATAATTTTAATGAGCAGAAAGAAAAAAAAACCCAAAATACTGAGTATATATTCCTTAATAACTTTCTAGCAATAGGAGGAAAATAAATTATGCAGAAAAGTCAAACAGGTTGCTTTTTATTTACTTTAAAACCCTGCATATGCACACAATGCACGTTATGGAATATGAATCTGTACTTAAGAGTTCAAGAATGGGTATTTTATAAAGGGTTATATTTTTAAAATTGGGTATTTATAATCAAACTTATTTAAGCTGGGAAACCCCAAGCAGACCTATGATAGATGATTCATAACACCCACTTAAAATAAGTTTTTTTATCCATATCAAGTTAACAGTCCTTTCCACTGCCTTCAAGGTTCTTACACTGTATCTCCCCAGCTCACACACTTTGCTCTTTCCAAACAAACCTTGCAACCATAACTCGCTCTTAATTCCCCTGCCTCTAATTTCTTCAATCAATTACTGGGCACCAACTGCATAAACCGCATAGACTTCTAAACTGTGAAGTCCTTGTGGGCAGCAAATGGGTCTACCAACTCTGTTGATTGATTCAGAGCATTATACTAAATGCTTGGGAGAGTATAATAGAATTAGGAGTGCTTAGTACAGTGCTGTGCACACAATAAGCACTCAAAAATTACAACTGATTGATAGCAGACCTGATTCCTGCCCACAAATAACTCACAATCTAGTGAGGGAAACAAACAAATAAATTACTGATAGGAGGAAGTAAAAGAACATAAGGTAGAGCATAAAGATACGTATTAATTTGAGAAGCAGTGTGGCTTAATGGAAAGAATATGGGTTTGGGATTCAGAGGTCAAGGGTTCTAAACCCAGCTCCGCCACTTGTCAGCTGTGTGACTTGCCCAACTTGCTTAACTTCCCTTTGTCTCAGTTACCTCATCTGTAAAATGGGGATAATAATAATGTTGGTATTTGTTAAGCGCTTACTATGTGCAGAACACTGTTCTAAGCACTGGGGTAGATACAGGGTAATCAGGTTGTTCCACGTGAGGCTCACAGTCTTCATCCCCATTTTACAGATGAGGGAACTGAGGCACAGAGAAGTCAAGTGACTTGCCCACAGTCACACAGCTGACAAGTGGCAGAGCCAGGATTCGAACCCATGACTTCTGACTCCCAAGTCTGGGCTCTTTCCACTGAGCCATGCTGCTTCTGTGAGCCCCATTTGGGGCAACCTGATTACCCTGTATCTACCCCAGCACTTAGAACAGTGCTTGGCACATAGTAAGCGCTTAACAAATACCATTATCATTATTATTATTATTGTCACAGAGGGGTGTGGGTTCGTAGGTATTTAGATGGGGACAGAAGTGCTGAAATGGTAGTTGGGGATATGCAAGGTTGGGAGATAAGAAATCACACAATTCCTCCTTCCTGGAATTCTGTTGTCCTTCATTCATTCAATCATATTTATTGAGTGCTTACTGTGTGCAGGGCACTGTACAAAGTGCTTGGGAGAGTACAACAATGAACAGACACATTCCTTGCCCACAAGGAGCTTACAGTTTCCCTTCAAATCCACCAGATCACAATTCTTCCCACTTTCAAAGTTGTCCTAAAATCCTCATCTCCTCTAGGAAGTATTCCCAATGAATTTCCAAATAATATCATCGAAACATCCACCCTTAGCCCAGTGTTTATCATACCCTTCTCAGCAAGTTAAGTACACATGCATTTTCAGTTATTTATCCATCTTCTTCCTCCTGACACATCTGTATTACTTCTTGTTATTCTTTCTGCTCCAATTATTTGTAAATAATTTGTGTCTGCCTGTCTCCCTCACTAAAGTGCAAGTTCTCTGGGGGTAGAGACTGTATTTTTTGATTTTGTGCACCCACACAAGCACGCAGTAGTTCCGCATAAATGCCACTGATTGAGTGTTTGAGACTGTAGTTTGGGTAAACTGATTAGCTCATACCTGAGGTGAAATTATACTTCATTTCCAAGTTATGTATTCACAGAGAGTTGCAACTTCCCCACAAGAATCTTCCAAACAGAGGGTTTGACATGTGAAGTAGACTTCATGTGCACTTTGCATAGACTCAAAACAAAGCAAACAGTAAAGAGATGCCAAAACAATCCTAGGCATCTGTCTAAAGTGCATAAATATGAGTTCCTCATCAAAGGTTCCCAGTCCACACTCTAGGCCGCAGTAGCCATCAGGAGGCTGACACCAAGTTACCCTTTTCATCCCATTTCCCCTTCCAATAAACCTCTAGAACAAGACTCCTCAAACCTGAGTCCAAGCGGATCTAATTTTGGATTACTGGGATTCTCTATTTACATCTGCAAAGTGCTGGTCCAGATAGAACGGACCCTTTTCGCAAAGGAAAACTTTTCTTGGTAGGAAAGGAATTACCATTATTCCACTTTCTAGACGGGGGCAATCACAGACCAATCCCATAGCACATTCTGCTCTAGGTTTTTGGATACAACTAGCCCTCTAAACCATCCTGGAAGTTGGGACAGTGAACTATATGACCTCCTGAAACTACGCTTTCCAAAGTATTATCTTATAACTAAGCACCGGCAGAGATGTAGATTTTCAAATGCAGTGATTTAGTCTGTGTCTTCTATCCTAAACACACCCAAAAAGAACAATAGGCCAGTGGAAAGTGCATGGGTTTACATGTCAGGAGAACCAAATTCTAATCCTAGTTCTACCACTAAACTTCTCTCTGAGACTCAGTTTCTTCATCTGCGAAATGGAGATATTTACCTCTTAGAGTAGATCTGATATACCTGAGCATTTAACACAATTCTCGGCACAGAGAAAGTTCTTTAAAATATAACAATTACTATTCATTACCCTAAGAATCCTCAATTTTGAATTAAAGCAATCATCTGAGCTAAATTAACCCCAAAAGATGACACTGAATTTCTCAAAATCCCCATTTCAGTAGCTCCAAGAAAGGCCCATAGAGGTTAAATTTTCCCAACTGGTGAAACAGAAAATGTTCCCTGGGATGAGACATACCTACATTATTCTCCTCTGAAAACCTGAGAGACCTTCTGTTTCAAATAAATTGACCTGTGGTGCCTGTGTTCAGATGAAAAACTATGTCATTTATTGATGAAACCAACAATCTGCATAAGGCAAGACAAGACAATTCCGGAATGGTGCTGACAGGACTAAAGAATAGGCAGGGGAGAGTGGGAGGAAGGGGAGGAGAAAGAAAATATGAGTAAGGAGGAAAAAATGGTACAGAGAAAGACTGAAGGGAAGGAAGAAAAATAAGAAAGAGAGCCAGGGAGAAAAATTAGAGAAAGTGACCCCTCTAACAGCGGGCCATCAGAAATTGCCTCCAGGGTGTATCTTAAGTGACCTATGCCTGCTATTGACCTCTTATCCTCAGGACCCTAACAACCTGTTGAAAACCTCAGATAACTCATCGGCTACAGGATGCCCAAGGTTCCTTTTCTTTCACCACATTCCTTCCCTTTCCCGAACAGTCTGTACTCAGGGATGTACAGGCAGGAAATCTTGTGAATAAAACAGGGTCAGTTGTATTTAGGGTGTTTTTTTTCCCACCCCTGTTGCTTCTAGAGTTTATCAAAAAATTTCAGAGTTGATAAAGGAACAGATGGCTGTATTTAGAAGATATCTATTATACCTTTAGCAATTTTCCAGAATGAGGTGCCCTCCTAAAATCTGAACCTGAGCTAAAAGAACAGTAATGGTCTCAGGCTCTGATCTGGTGTAAAACCTGTTGTTTTATTTTATTACTCCCCTATGAAAATGCAGCTTCTTCCTACTATTATTATTGTGATCCCTTTGGCCCACAATAACAATAACCCTTCCTCTCCCCTCAAAAATGCTACCTAAATATATGAAATTTTCCTTAATAGGTCAGCAGGCAGCAAGAATTGTAAATGACTCAATACATCAACATTTAAAGCCTGCAAATAAGAACAATTAAAATCAACTGCAAATGCAGGGTAAAGGCAACATCACAATGTAGGGAATCACACCGCCAATTGGTTTAGATGGGTATTGGACACACTGGCATGTGATTTACTGGCAGAGACTAAACGCTCAAGTGTGGGCTAGTTGTAAAGAAAAAATATTGTCATTTTTCCCTCTTCAGGAGCTGGTGTTCTGAATCTTAGAAACTACAGGTTCACCCAGAGTGCAGACTTCATGTGATGCTAAGGGGGAAAAAAAAATTAACCTTTCTGCACACCTCCTCTATTAAAGATCATTAATGAAAAGCTAAATGTTTAATTAATTGTGAGGTTTCTGCTTTTTGTCGTTTTTGTGTGGTTAACGGGATCATAATTCAAATAGGTCACACATTGTAAATATCCTTGCTATATTGTTTTCTCTTCCTTGGTAATTAGACCACCTTTTGTTACTTAGAATCCTATAAACCATTTAATCATGAATGGTTGTAAACGGCTCGTATTAAAAATTAAGCATCCCCTCCTTCTTAGTTTCAGCTAGTAAAGGTGCACCTCGGAAGCTGTGTGCTGCAGCAGGTAGGGATTACACCTTCCTGACCCTTTTTTCCCTGCAGCAGTTTCATCTGACTACCCAAATCGTTTTCTAGCTCTGGGCTCTATTTGCTGATAGGCATGTAGAGTTACCACTGGGAGAGAAGCTGATGACAGTTCCTCAAAACACATACCACTGCCTATGAGAAATGAGTCTTACGCATTGTGTTTTTCTATACCACCCTCCCCACAAGGTTTCCCCCAGCCAAATATGCAACAGTAAATTAATCTGGCAAAACTATGAAGGATTCTGTCATCCTCAAATTGATTTTTAATCCCTCATTGTGAAAACACTCCACCCTCCTGTTTTAGGAGAGAGAAAAAAAGAAATACACTTTTGTATTACATATTTCTGGATTTTGAAAACATTTCCCCCTCAAAATCTCTCTAATAATTTTATCTTTCAATATGCAATGTTTTCAAAGGAAAGGGGCGTATATCTGCTCTTTTCATCTGATGATTCCCATTGTAATTATGCACAGAGACACTAAAGCTGTAGGAAAGATAGGAGTGATCCACTCAACCTTAGAAAACAAATCCTGGACATCTGACATTCATTACCCTTTCCTCTCTGGGTTACTGAAGTCAATTCCTTTAATTTTACCAAAGCCATTACAATTAAAAATTACGCAGCATCAGCACACGCAGGCATTTTCGGTGGCACGTAGGTAGACAGGAAAGTTCGAGTTTCATCTGCCCTGAAATGATGATGAAAATATAATATATGAAATTACCTACTAGGAAATAACCTATCAGTCTAAAATAAAGTGTGTTCCTTCAAACGAATGAAAAAAGATGTATGTCTGCAATATATCAGTCTTCTTCACTCATGTAGTTAGGTCTCCCATGCGCTTAATACAGTTCTCGGGCCACAGAAAGTACTCGATAAATACGATTGATTGATTGACCTACTAATATTGCTCAGTTAAAGGAACACCATCAGACAGAGTAAACAATTCCTCTTTCCTTATCTCCCCATCTGGGTAAAATCTGTGGACTTTGTCTGCTTCTCTTCCCCTAAAGTGTGCTCCCAGCCTTCATTTAAAAACTGAATCGTGCCATAAATAAACTAATGATAGAAAACAAAACAAAGGAAAGGAAAATATTTAAATTTCACACTTCCACGGGGCCATAAAAATACTCTCAGTGAACACACACAATCACAATTCCACTCCTGCAGTGTTTTTCAAACCTGCAATATAGTTTGTAAATTTGATGACATTCTTGCAGAATCTATTCCCCGTTACCGTGTTCTGAATCATATCACACTGGACTCAAAGATTATTAAAAAAATTTCAGTAATCTTTTTTTAAATTTACTAATTGGAATTGCGGTTCTCTAAGAGCAGAGGACTTCAACTGACACTTGGCCAGAAAAAATGGTGGTCAAAAGAATCCTCCCATTCAGAGAAAATCCTGTAATTGCTCTGCAAAGAGTGGAAAACATGGTATACGTGTTTTGAAAGGACTTAAATTTATGCATTTTGGCCCCATGCACCACAGCTCTTACAGCAAACAGAGCAGACTTTGGTCATATCTTTAAGCTACCACAATTCAATCCTTCATGTTGTAATTGACATGATGGTTTATTGTGGTTCTTAAAGAACGGATTACATTCTAGCCTAGCCTAAAGCCATATTTTAAAGAGTTCTGCTGTTATCCGTAGACAATCCAGAGCCAGAAACAAACTGCAATTCTCTCACGCTTGGGCTTGAGGCCGTTTGGCTAAAAGGGCTTCGTGTATCCCACTTCAGAAGTTAACTCAGGAAGAGCGGCAGACTTCTTGTAGACACAGTCTGCCTTTCTTCCTGGCTGCCTGGTTAGTGTAGCAACTCCAGTTGCTATGGAGTGAGGGGGGAGGCAGAGAAGGCATTAAAATGGAGAGGCAGGACAAAGTGCGAGAGGATGCAGACATTGGACACACTTTCTTCCCCAGAAGCCTCTGGGCACAAATTTCACCAAGAACCCAAACACAAATTCATGCACTAGAAAACATTAATTCAGACCCTCAGGAATGGTTAACACTCGAACACTAGAGTTGCTTATCTCTACAGAGACTTTGGGTTACTCTCTGTGCATTATACTATGTCAATGATCCCACTGCATTCCCTTCATCTTTCTATTAAATTAACAATTATAGTATTTGTAAAGCACTTATGAACCAAGCGCTGTACTAAGAGTTGGAGTTCATGTAGGATAATCAAGTTCCACAAGGGGCTCACATTCTAAGTAGGAGGGAGGACAGATATTGAATCCCCATTTTGCAGATGAGGGAACTGAAGCACAGAGAACATAAATAATTTGCCCAAGTCACAGAGCAGGTAAGTGATAGAGACAGGATTAGAACCCAGGTCCTCTGACTCCCAGGCCCGGGCTCTTCCCACTATGCCATATTGCTTCCCAAAGGAATGTAAAGAAAATGCTTACCCTCCAACAGAAGTTGCTTTCCACTCATGATAAACGCCCCCTTTCCCCTAAAAGGAACAGGGGGAATTCTGACTTGCAAGATTTGGCAGACATAAGAGACACAAATAATCACAAAAGAAATGCCATTTTTTTGGCCCAAACTTACATTTTCAGTTTGGGATTAGCCCCTTCAATCCAATGTTAGTATTTTTAGAGCCCTATCTTCTGCTTCTGTACTTATTCCGGACCCTGACAGCACATCCACCTCGTCAGCCTGCATTTTTGACTGTCCCATCTCAGCCCAGACCCTTAACCCACTACTGCCCTTGGGTGTATCTATCAATCAATCAGTTGCATTTACTGAGCCCTTACTGTATGCAGACCACTGTACTATGCACTTGGGAGAGTAAACTATAACAGAGTTGATACTTTTCCTACCCATGACAAGCTTACAGTCTAGAAAAGGAGAGAGCTATTAATAAAAATAAATTACAGATAGGTACATTAAGTGCTGTGGGGGTGAGGGATGGGTGAATAAAGGGTGCTAATAAAGGGTGTAGTCCTTGGAGCCCAGCTGAACTGCAGAGGCTGAGAACTAGGTCGCCCCTATCCCCTCCCCCACTCAGCTGTGGCCTACAAGGGGGACCTTCCAGTCATTTAGAAGGCAAGCATGGGGGCACAATATAGTGGGAGTACATTCTGGATGCACCCACTCATCAAAACTCTACTGCAGTAAACAGTTGCTGTTGTCACACAGAAAAGAGAAGAAAAACAGTGTGCCTGGTGGTTAGAGCACGGACCTGGAAGCCATTAGTACTTGGGTTCTAATGCTGGCTCTGCTACTTGGCTGTGTGACCTTGGGCAAGTCACTTCACTTCTCAGTGCCTCAGTTACCTCATCTGTAAAATAGGGATTCAGACTGTGAGCCCCACGTGGTACAAGGTCTATATCCAACCTGATTAGCTTTTTTCTACCCCAGCACTTAGTACAGTGCCTGGGACATAGTAAGTGCTTAATAAATACCATTTAAAAACAACAACATTCAGAGTACACACAGATTTGGTAACTTCATTTTCAATCTACCATTAGCATTGTCCCCTTCTGACTTTATGACTGAGTGGAAAGGAGTGCTGCTCTGAAACCTTTCCATCTTTACCACTAGATCAACTCAATCTTTTCAACAGCATTCTAATCTTTGCAGGGAGGACCCTTGCAAGCTGCTCCATAGAAAGCTCATCTAGTCTACCTGCCATTCTGAAATTCCACTAATCAGACTGGCAATGTTTGTACTAGAATAATTACCTGCCTAATTGCTTTTGGGTGAATCAAGCCATCCACTTAACGCTAGGCCCAGTGGAACTATTTTGGAGTGTAGTTTACACTAATAGATGCTAACCTAGTTTCTTGGCACCTGGGCATTGTAGAGGTGATTCTATTTCACCATCACACCATTCTCTGCCCCTTGGCATTCCCCTCCCATTTCCTTAGGGGAAGTAGCAGTTGCCTAGTGGACGGGGCACGGGTCTGAGAGTTGAGAGAACCTGGGTTCTAATCCCAGCTCCGTCCAATTGCCTGCTGTGTGATCTTGGGCAAGTACCAATTTCCCTGTGCAACGGTTTACTCATTTGCAAAATGGGGATTCAATACCTGTTCTCCCTCTTATTTTAAGACTGTGAGTCCCACGTGGAACAGGGACTGTGTTCGACCTGATTATCTTGTATCTACCCCAGGGCTTCATACATAGTAAATGCATAACAAATATCCCAATTATTATTAATCTTTACTATGAACAACAATAATAATATGGCACCTTTATTAACATTTTCAATAATCACAATACAGGTTCAACATATTCTCATTCTTATCAATAATAATAATAATGATGATAATATGTGGTACAATACTGGTAACTCAACTAAGCAGCAGAAACTCAGCGGCAAGAGCCGAAGCAGAGTGAAGCTGATGCTTAAAATATAAAAGCATCTTGGGGTATATCCATATTCAGTCAGGGGACAGACCAAGCTGAAAACCAGACTGCCCATTATAAAACTGGATGAATGGTCACCCTAATTGATACCATAGCAATTATTTTCATTTTCTTTCCAGACTCAGCAGAGAGGCCCTTGAGGGCTCAGTGCGGAAGCAGCAATAACGGCACACCTTGTGATTCTTACCAAGAGTCACACGTTTTGTCAAGGCCAGTGAGCTTCATTCCAGGCAACCTTTCCAATTAATTACCATTGGGGCAGACAGGGCTGCCTGTAATGCAGTGTGAAGTATTGCTTTCGGGGGTCACCAGGTTCGGCAATATCCTAGAATTATGACATCCATAAAAACAGGTGTATATATTTGTAACTTTCCTTCAGAGACCCATGTTTTCTCCTGCAATACCTGCTCTTTCTTAAGTTTTTACCTTTCTCCATTCTTATGTATTAAGTGATGTTTCTGTGTTGGCCACTAATTGCCAGAGACTCTGAGGGCACCTTATTAGGGTCATTGCGACTGATTGGGAATGGAGTCCTGGAAATCTTAAAACAATGATAATAATGATAATTGTGGCATTTGTTAAGCCCTTTCCACATGCCAAACACTATACTAAGTGTTGGAGTGGATTTGAGATAATTAGGTTAGACACAGTCCCTCTCCCGCATGGGTCTCACAGTCTAGGTCGGGAGATGAGGGGTCTTGGAGATCGGAGAAAATCAATGAAAATAATAATAATAATAGTATTTATTAAACTCTTACTGTGTGTCAGGCACTGTACTAAGTGCTGGATGCATACAAACAAATCAGGTTGGACACTTCCCTTGTGGCACAAGGGACTCAGTCTTAATTCCCATTTTGCAGATGAGGTAATTGAGACACAGAGAAGCGAAGTGAAGCCCAAGGTCACCCAGAAGACAAGTGGAGAATCAGGATTAGAACCCAGGTCCTTCTCACTCCCAGGCATGTGCTCTAGCCACTAGGTCATGCTGCTTCTCTAGGGTTGAAGATCTGTGAGGAAAGTCTATAAGAATTACAATTATTTAGGCTGGAGGCATAAGGGCAACTTTAAGAATGGTCTTCAGGACTAAGAACGAGAAATACACAGAGGCCCGATCTGCTCTGGGATGAATTTGGGTTAGACAAAAAAGGCAGCTTCCTGACTCCACAGCTGTGAGGAGGAGCCAGCCAGTAGTTAGGGAGACAGGGAAGTAGGGTGCCCAGCACCTAGAATATTCATCAAAGTCCCTGACTTGGGACCCAGGACCAGAACTGGAGGTGGCAGAGGCAGATAAGGGGAGATGCCTGGGGTTTCAAGTTTAGCGTGGCCACTAGTGGCAATCAGAAATCCCAGCCTGTATAGACCAGCGGACAAACAGACTGCCTTGAATTGAACTTGATTAATGGCCACCCTGTGGGTATCAGGAGAAGTAAGAGGAGGTGGTCACTGGAGGGGAACAGGGGGGTCCAGGGTGGCTGTGAGAGAACACAGATTTTTAATTCTTTGCTGCATTTATGCAGCAATGCTACCAGTCCAGGCATTGCCCTATAGCTCTCAGAGCTTCCAGATTGCAGGAAAGCTCACCAAGGGCAATATGAACTCTACTGGCAGAAGATTATCCCAATTTTATATGTTGCATAGAGCACATGGGCTATTGATTTCTGTTTCGTCTTTTTTTTTAAAAAAAACAAAACCTCGGCCACATACATATTACGATAATGAAACTCTGGTTCAGTCAGTTCCTCCATAGCACAAGTTTTTCATTTCACTTTTTGGCTAGAACAAGATGGCAGTATTAGAGAATGCTCTTCCAAAACCATGCATCTGTCTGGATCCAGCATGGACATGCTATTAGAAGAAACAGTTGGGAAAGCAGCATCAGCCGTAGTACGTCAGAGTGCAAGCTTTCTTTAAAGCAGCATGGCCTAGTGGATTGAGCACGGGCCTAGGAGTCAGAAGAACCTGGGTTCTAATCCTGTCTATGTGTGACCTTGGGCAAGTCACTCAACTTCTCTGGGCCTCATTTACCTCATCTGTAAAATAAGGATTAAGACTGTGAGCCCCATGTAGGTCACAGACTGTATCCATCCGGACTTGGCTTATATCTACCCTAGTGTTTAATATAGTGCCCGGCACATAGAACGTTTAACAAACACCATTAAAAAACCCCCACAAAACTCAGATTTACAGGAGAGCTGACTGCCACTTATATTTGTCTTAGCTTTTTTCTCGTTAACGATTTAAAAATTTTCATTAGGAAGAGTTATGAGGATGAAAATAGAAACAAATATATCTTTTAAATTGCTATACTAAATTATTTAAGGTAAATTAAACCAGCAGATTATAGTAATGCTGTGCTATTGTAAACTGTCTTCATAAAGTCGCTTTGTTGGTGTTCGCATAATGAAGCAGAACATTAGAGGCTCCTGTTTATAACAATCTACATAGATTTACATACGCTATTATAGAACCAGGTAGATATTTTATGATCATGCTCACATCACCCATTTAAAAAGTAAGCTTTCAAAAAATGAACCTGATAAACCAGCAGCTGGTTGGGATAATAATGGACAATTTGCAAAAACAGAAACCAATTTCCAGGAAGTTCATTATTTTTATGGCGTTTCTAGAAATTAATATGAGTGAACATTTTGACATAATAATGCTGTGTCATGAAAAAAGAACTTACTAAATCATACATAAAATAAACTTTTCCCTGATGTTTACCTGTTCCATAAAAAAATTTCATATGACAAAAGTTACAATAAATGCCATTTTATATCCAATTTTTTGCCAAACATTTTTATTTTAATGATCTTTGATCTGAAAAAAAATTGTCACAAATTTAGATGATTAAAAAAATAATGAATGGCAAAGTTAAACACTACTGAATCTTCCTATTTATCCTACTGTATAATTCCGAACCAAGAAGGAATGTTAAAACAATAAAGCAAAGC
This sequence comes from Ornithorhynchus anatinus, assembly GCF_004115215.2. Taxonomy (NCBI): domain Eukaryota; kingdom Metazoa; phylum Chordata; class Mammalia; order Monotremata; family Ornithorhynchidae; genus Ornithorhynchus; species Ornithorhynchus anatinus. The sequence continues at coordinate 54,389,239 of NC_041735.1, read as the reverse complement.
ATTTTTATAACTCTCTGTGAGGCCCCCTACTTGTAACTGATTTTAATGTCTATCACACCCCACTAGATTGTAAACTCAGTGGGGACAAGGGTCATATCTACTAATTGTATTATATTCTCCTGAATGCTTAGTACAGTGCTCCGCAATCAAAGTCATTTATTGGGAACTCACTGTGTGCAGAGCACTGTATGAAACCCTTGGGATATAACAGAGTTGGCAGCCACATTTCTTGCCTACCAAGTCAACATTCAGTAAACACTACTGATTGAATAAAAGCATAATGAAGTAATTTTTAACAAAACATAAACCCTGGAAATGAAACTATGGAGCCCATGACTGCAGCAAAGTGTAAATGTGAATATTTGATATTACCATTGTTTGGATAAAAACAGTCTTTTGACTTTGGATCATTAGCTGGTGCCTAGCCATCGTAGGAAAGAATTTCAAGTGTAATCAGAAAACATTACTTTTAAGGGTATTTATAAGTTTAGTCTGGAATAACAGAGGCTGGACACTGTTGGTATCATGATACAAGACTGGAACTCCATTTGTCTCTCCTGATGTGTGTTCTTTGTATCTCATGGTATTAATGTCAATCTCAGGATAGAAACTGCTTGATTATACAGGGGCTGATTATTCCATTTATGGATTACAGAAGGAGGCTTATTTCTCCTTCTTTCTACTATTAAAATACAAGGGCAGGGTATTGTACTCTCCCAAGTGCCTAGTACAGTGCTCTGCATACAGTAAGTGCTCAATAAATACGATTGAATGAATGAATTAATGCTTGTATCCACCTCAGTGTTTATGACAGTGCCTGGCCATAGTAAGCACTTAACAAATACTACAATTATTAGTAGCCTCTCCCTTCTCCAGTTTGCACTTCATTCTGCTGTACAGATCTTTTTTCTAAAATGTTGTTCCAAAACCTGCTGTGGCTGCTCTCAGTGTTCTCTCCATCAGGCAAAAATAGGTGACAACTGGTCTTCAAGCAGTTAATCAGCTCCCTCCTTCTTATCCACCCTCTTCTCCCAGTTTGTAATCTTTATTCCCCCTCACTGGGCCTCATTATTGCCTCTGCCACCACTGTCTCCCAACATTCTCCCACCTTCAAATCTTACAGACCACTGCTTCCCCTATTTTCAAAATCTTTGAGAAATCATTTCTCTTCCAGGAGGTCTTCCCCAGTTCATTTCTACTGTCTTGGAATTACATCCTCCCACAATAGCCCCACCAATACACTAGCCTTACAAGGAGCATTTGTCAAACACTCCTTAGGTGCGAGGCACCTAAGTGCTCAGTACTAAGTGTTCAGTGCTCAGGATGTATGAAACAAAAATTAACACATTCCCTGCTTGTACGTTAATGGGGGAGACAGGCATAAAAATATTTACAAAGTGAACAATCCATATATATATAATTGAATGTGCCACTGAATGAATAATTATAATAATAATGGTATTTGTTAAGTACTTACTATGTGCCGTGCACTGTTCTAAGCACTGGGGTAGACACAAGGTAATCAGGCTGCCCCACATGGGACTCACAGTCCTAATCCCCATTTTACAGATGAGGTAACTGAGCACAGAGACGTTAGGTGAATTGCTCAAGGGGCAGACCCAGGATTAAAATTCATGTCCTCTGACTCCCAAGCCTGTGCTCTTTTCACTAAGCCACTGTGCTTCTAATAGCCACGTTGCTTGTATTTGCACCTTGCTGATGACGGGTATAAACATGGACGGAAGTTCTAGAGATGGCTGATTGGTTTATACTACTCAGGATTTAACTAGGGAAAGCAGATTGGAGGAAAAGTGGAGGCAGTAGGACTTTCACTAGGGGGTGGGAGTGAGGTCTTTCAGATTTGGGGAGGCAGAGATTTCCAAGCCAAGGGAAGACTAAGGTGGAAGAGCAAAGTGTAGTTAGAGAGTCAGCTTGGCAGAAACACAAAGAGTGGGAGTAGCAGGAGAAGTAGCAGAGGGAATGGTGAAGAAAGCACATAACGTGAGGTGGGGTGAATTACGGGAGAGCTTTGAAGCAGTGAGGAGTGTCTGCTTGATGAGGTGGGACCAAGGAAGTCAATGTAGGGCTTGAAGTGATGCTTCAGGAAGATGATCCATGTAACACTGTATAAATTGGATGGGGGAAACGCTGGAGGTGAGGAGACCATTAAAGAGGCTGTTTAATAGCCTAATTGCGACAATACCTGGGAATGTATCGCAACGGTAGCCGTTTGGATACAGAGGAAGGAGCGGATGGGGAGATCTGTATGGGAAGAACATAGCGGATTGGCAGTAGACAGAGTGTGATAGTGGAAGGACAGCGAGAGGTCAATAAAGCTATTGAAGCTGTGGGCTTCTGGGATTGGGGGGATGGTGGTATACCTAAGACAGGCAGCTCTACAAGAAGGAGATTTCGGAGGGAAGATGAGTTTTAGTTGTTGGTGGGACATTCAAGTGACGATACCCTGTTGGTGAGAGGAGAGGTGGAACTGCAGGTTAGCAAGAGGACAGGCCTAGAGAGGTAGATTTGGGAGTCATTTGTGGATACAGGGCAGGTACTTTGTGGAAGCAGCATGGCACAGTGGATAGAGCACAGGCCTGGGAGTCAGAAGGTCAAGGGTTCTGATCCTGGCTCCACCTGACCTTGGGCAAGTCACTTCACTTCTCTGTGCCTCAGTTCCCTCATCTCTAAAATGGGGATTGAGATTGTGAGCCCTATATGGGACAGGGACTGTGTCCAACCTGATTTACCTGTATCCACCCCAGCACTTAATTCAGTGCCTGGCACAAAGTAAGTGCTTAATACTACAATTGTTATCACTTTCATATGCACAACGTCATGTGAGGACTCAAGTGCAGATCGTACAAGCCCTATTACTTGAGCACAAACTCACATTCCTCTGCCCCTTTCCTTCTGTCTAAATGATTTTAGTGTCTCTTCTCTGCAAGGTACTAGAAGGCAAGGATAAATCCTTAGTACAGTGTTCAGCATACAGTAAATGCTTAATTTAGCTGATTGACTGAGCTCCTGACAAGTGTGACAGTTGAGGTGCCTCTAATCATCACATTCCCCTCTATCTCTGAGGAGATAACCTGAAACTTGCCCAGCTACTCCTACAATCTACAAACCCACCACCAATGTCTGAATGGAGGGATACAGATTTCCCCAAAAGCTAAACTAGGGAAGTAGCTGGGATTTGGGGATGAGCTTTAACTCAACTCCTGAAAATATTCCCTGCCAGCCAAGGTTGGCTGGTGGATTCTGAGAGAGGGAAGGGAATTTCAGGAGGAGGCAAATGGGTTTTGGTGGTTTTTCTGCCATTTCAGTTATTATCCATCAGTTCCCCTCTAACTAGTAGAGATGATTGAGAATGTACAGAATTGGCTATAATTGGGTTATAGGATTATCTGCTGGTTTCATTTCTCTCTGCTATTCCAGTCTGATTGCCATGGATAATTGAGATTTAGGTCTTCTGTTTCTTTTAAAAAAGAAAAGATGGATAACCTATTTCAGGGATTCAAAACAGACATTTACCTTTGGGGTTGTTTTACTGATTTTGCTGCCTTAAGGTTATTCATTACATTCTCAAATAAACCACTTTTCCCATGTCTTTTTAGCATGTTGTAAATCACAATAATCTATTCTCCCAAACTTTCCTTTGTTCTTTGAACATGCAAACATGAATTCAAATCTCATCTCCCAGGCACATTCCAAATGATTTCAAGTCAAATGACTCCAGATGAATGGCTTCATTCCCTTCCCCAGCCACGATTCCCTACTCCCCCTAGCAGGCAGACTCTCTTTGTGCTAGATTTTTTTCTTTAAAACAAATTTAAAGCAGGAAAGTCCCAGAATACCTCTTTCTTCTGGGCTTTGGTCTTGATTGTAGCAAAGGCAGGATGAGGTAGTGATCTACAGTGCGGGATGGCTGCCAACTTGCAGTTCCATTTTTTTGAGGTGCTAAAACACAGCCCTTTCCACCTAAACCTCTCAGATTCAGGCTGGGTCTACTCCTGTCCAAGTGGCTTCCAAAGAGTGGGAGAGACTAGTCATTTCTTGATCTCCTCCTCTCCCCCCACAGGAATTGGAGTCACATAAAAATAATAATAATTGTAATATTAATAAATAATAATAGTGGTATTTAAGAGTTTACTATGTGTAAGACACTGTACTAACCACTGGCATAGATTCAAATTATTTGGGCCGGACACAGTCCCTGTCCCACAGTGGGCACATACTTTTCATCTCCATTTCACAGATGAGGTAACTGAGGCACAAAGCAGTGAAGTGACTTGCCCAAGGTCACAGAACAGACAAGTGATGGGGCTGGGATTAGACTGTGAGCCAGTTGTTCGGTAGGGATTGTCTCTGTTGTTGATTTGCACTTTCCAAGAGCTTATTACAGCGCTCAGCACATAGTAAGCGCTCAATAAATATGATTGAATGAATGAAATGAATGAACCTAGGACATTCTGACTCCTAGCCCCGTGCTCTAGGCCACTTCTGCAGCCCAGTCCAGTTTGGAGCTCCCTTGGTCTCCTCTAGGACCTTAAAATCCACCACAAGCCCCCAGAGAGAGAGAGGCCAGAATGACCCCAACTCCTTGATGCTCTTGGGTCTGGGGATGAACTGGTCTTTCTGTTGATCGTTAGCAGGAACTACAGCCTCTGCTGGTCTAGTTTGGACAGGGCTATGCTTCAGTTGCCCCTGTGTTTTGGGCACCTCAGGGGGAGGAAGGGGATTAGTAGCCACAGGGTCGCCACGGCGGGCACATGCAGTGGCCCCTTACACTCCAGCCCAGGATAGGGGACCTCCCCATGGGTTGCAAGACAGGATCTGTTCTAAGCCATGCTCAAAAGGTTAAGGGGAACAAGTCCACCCCATCTGGGACATATTCCCATTTTGTGGTCAAAAGGGATTTGGTTTTAGAGCTGAAAGCCTCAAGCTGGGAATCCAACAGAGGGCACTACAAATTTTTGCTTGAATAATGATTTGAAAGTGAGGGAAGGGAGCGAAAATCATGGCATAAGGAGGCCAAAGCATAAGAAAAACTCCAGACTAGAGATAAAGATCAGAGGAAGGACAAAACATTGGAAAGTGGGAAGATGTGTTAAAGGATAAAGAAGGATAAGAGAACAAAGTGAAGAATGTAAGGGCAGCGGGAAGAGAGCCCAAAAATGTAGTTTACCAAAATTAAAGTGCATCACCTCCTCTCATCCTTGGATTTCTTTGTTAAGTCTTCATCAGTCCTATCAACATCAGTATTTATTGAGCCCCCACTGCACTGAGAGTAACAGCATGTTCACTTGTAAGCAATAAAGGAGATGAATAGCGCTTTTAAGTCCCTATTTGTGCACATCAGAAAACTAAATCAGAATATTGCCATGCTTCTCAAGAGTTTTATCCCTGCTTCCTTTATGCTGCCTCGACTCATTTATCTTCCCAGTTCTTCCACCACAGAAATAGAGGAAAACAAGGGAGAGGAAGCCCCAAGACTTTCTGCTTTAGTTAACTGTATTCAAATGAATTAACAGGAATACAGTCTGGTTTACAAAGCCTCTTCATTTCCTTCCCCGATTTGTAGGCATCTCTTTGGCACAGGAGAGTTGCCCCGTGGCAGGGGGAGAAATAGGCTGAATGACTATCATCAGTCTGGGACTTCCAAATCCACTGCACTGGTCTTGCGACTAAAATGGGAAAAAGTGGGCATTCAGTGACTTGTCAATGAGAGCGTTCAGTAGGGGAGGGCAGGGGGGTGGTCTGGCTTAGGACTCAGTGAGAGCAAAGATTCCTCCTGAAGACAGCAGGTTTAGACCAAACCTGGAAAAATATATTTCAGAAATGTTACATCAAAAAGTGGAAAGGTCTTTCTTTCTATTTTGTGGCTGAAGGCAGATTAAGAGCAGAAAACCCCAAAGTGTGGAACTAACACCCCAAAATGCCAAGAAAAACTTGGCTGAGAAGTTAGGAGAGAGTTTGAAAATTTCAGCATTTTCTGCTTTACCCAGCCAGCAGGAAACCAAAGCAAAATTAAAAAGAAAAAACCAAGGAAACCACATACGAGTCTTGCATAAGCAAATGATTTTTCAACATTCAGCCATTTTCTAAGGAATAAGGGTCATTTCTGAAACATTGGTTATCTTCCTCAGATGGTAATCAAAGGCAAGTTGTTCCATTCATCACTCTCTCAACAGAGAACGAATTTTTTTTAATGAAAAATAATCAAGCTGTTCCTTAAAGTGGGTGTGAAAGATATGCTACAACTTCACAAACTAAGTTAACGACAGTTGAGAAAACCAACTTTCAGTGACACTTAAAATATGTTCTCTCACACGTCACATTCCCTTCATTTGCCAACTAAAATATCCTTTCCCCCAAGAAGCTATTCAGAGAGTCTGTTTCATTCCTATTGATAAGTAATAGCCAAGATGATTCTACAAATTTGTGAATGAGTGTTTTAAAGCTTCCACTGGCATGGCCCCAAACCAAACCTTTCTTCGAAGTTTTAACTGACTTTCCTTAAGAAATATAATTCAGGGTGCCAGGGAGGTGGAAAATAGTTGATCGATACCTTTGGGTTTTGTTTCATTTCCATCACAAGAAAGTGCGAGCCTAATTCAATCCTCAGCAGCAGAAGAAGCATTTACCGAGCACCTAATGTGAGCAGAGCACTGTGCCAGGTGGTTGGGAACTTACAACAGAAGTCATAGTCCCTACCCTTCAGGATCTCTTACAATCACATGATTCTTAAAGGTAAAAGATGTTGACAAAATTGAATTAAACAGAGGGTTTCTTGATGTTTTACAACAGCCCTCTCAGCCTCGCAGCGCGGCTTAGTGGATAGAGCATGGGCCTGGGAGTCAGAAGGGCCTGGGTTCTAATCCCAGCTCTGCCCGATGTCTGATGTGGGATCTTGGGCAAGTCATTTAACTTTTCTGGGCCTTGGTTACCTCATCTGTAAAATGGGGATTAAGAGTGTGAGCCCCAAGAAGGACAGGGATAATAATAGTAATAATAAAGTTGGTATTTATTAAGCGCTTACTATGTGCCGAGCACTGTTCTAAGCACTGGGGTAGACACAAGGGAATCAGGTTGTCCCACGTGGGGCTCACAGTCTTAATCCCCATTTTACAGATGAGGTAACTGAGGCACTGAGAAGTTAAGTGACTTGCCCAAAGTCACACAGCTGACAAATGGCCGAGCTGGGATTTGAACCCATAACCTCTGACTCCAAAGCCCATGCTCTTTCCATTGAGCCACGCTGCTTCTCTATTGTTTCCAACCTGATTACCTTGCAGCTGCACCAGCGCTTAGAATGGTGCTTGACATATATTCATTCATTCAATAGTATTTATTGAGTGCTTACTATGTGCAGAGCATTGTACTAAGCGCTTGGAATGAACAAGTCGGCAACAGATAGAGACAGTCCCTGCCGTTTGACGGGTTTACAGTCTAATCGGGGGAGACAGGCAGACGAGAACGATGGCAATAAATAGAGTCGAGGGGAAGAACATCTCGTAAAAACAATGGCAACTAAATAGAATCAAGGCGATGTACATTTCATTAACAAAATAAATAGGGTAATGAAAATATATACAGTCGAGCAGACGAGTACAGTGCTGAGGGGATGGGAAGGGAGAGGGGGAGGAGTAGAGGGAGATGGGGGGAAAAGAGGGTTAAGCTGCGGAGAGGCGAAGGGAGGAAGGTAGAGGGAGTAGAGGGAGAAGGGGAGCTCAGTCGCACTTAACAAGTACCATAGTCATTATTATTCCTGGGTTGACTAGGTGGCTTTTTGTAATCAGGCAAATGGTGTTCGAGGACATCCCGGTAGAGTCTTCTGAGGTAAGAGTATATGAAATAAGCAGCTGAGTTGTTCAGAGTAAAATACATTTTTAAACCAGTACTTATTCATGCTATCTTACCACATATGTGGTAGACTCTCTAGTTTTACCTTTGAATGACAAAATATAGATCTGCCAGAGAGTAAGACAGCTGACCCTTTTTTCATACTGGGATTTCCAAAACAGCATTATTTTAACACATCTTCTATGTCCATGTTTATTAAATTCTCCCCAGGATTGTTCAGTGAAGCAAGACAGATCAGAAAACTTCCCCTGTGGCAGATTCAGTCCTTTGGCTACTACATTACTTAACAGTTAACACCCTTGATGGGGCACTTTTAAATTGTTGAGTGTTTGAAAACACAAATAATTACAGAAACAAATCCCTAAGGCTATATAGAGTTTCACCAGAGCCTTTTTTTTTTCCAAAGGAACACTGGATTCTGGACTGAGTGGTGAGGAACACTGCTAAGCTTTATATTAGAAAAGATCAACGACAAATGTCATTAAAGACAGTAAGTTTCAAATCCACCAGGTTGCACTTAAAACTAAAGCTTATTTTACAAATACTACTAGTAACTAGACAAGGAAACTCATTTTCGTACCCAGTTCTAATTGGAGCCAATTAATTTGCAATCTGATTTTATGACTTCTGAAGTTACTTTTACATTCAGCCTTTTAATAACACAATCCAGCCAAAGTTTCCTCCACTAATTCAAAGTCAAACATAACCTCTCCCAAGTGCTTAGTACAGTGCTTTGCACACAATAAGTGCTCAATAAATACAACTGAATGAATGAGTGAACCTAGAGAGTACAGGCAGAATTTATATCCTGTCCCCTGGCATCCAGAAACCAAGGCTACATCAACCCCAAACTGTCTCGAACTGTATTACTCCATGGAATGAACAACCATGGGATTAATTGGCAACTGAGCAGATGACATTTTTACTTGGTAGTTTGACAGTTGCATATGAAGATACCTCCATCTCACCGTAACAAATCTAGTGGGTCACTGTCTTACCCTTCTGGGCTGATTCTGCAGCTTCCACAAAGCCTGAACTTAACTGACGCAAGATTATTAGGGTTATGGAACCTCCACAGGGCTTTAAATGAATCCAGTGAACTCTCTGAGAATTTGCTTTACAGACCCTGTAGTGAAAAGTTCTGATCCAGGTTAGCCTTGAACAGAAATGACCACTGAATCCAATGAGTTAAGGAAAAAATCAGGGTTTTTTTCCCCCACTCAAACATAACTAGAGTGTGGTTTAATAATTCCTCTACCTAATATTATTTTTATGGTGTTTGTTAAGTGCTCACTATGTGCCAAGCACTAAGCACTGGGGCAGATAATAATAATTGTGGTATTTGTTAAGCACTTAATAATGTTGGTATTTGTTAAGCGCTTACTATGTGCCGAGCACTGTTCTAAGCGCTGGGGTAGACATAGGGGAATCAGGTTGTCCCACGTGGGGCTCACAGAATTAATCCCCATTTTACAGATGAGGGAACTGAGGCACAGAGAAGTTAAGTGACTTGCCCACAGTCACACAGCTGACAAGTGGCAGAGCTGGGATTCGAACTCATGAGCCCTGACTCCAAAGCCCGTGCTCTTTCCACTGAGCCACGCTGCCAAGCACTGTTCTAAGTGCTGGGGTAGATACAAGTTAATGGGGTTGGGCATAGTCCCTGTCCCACATAGGGCTCACAGTCTGTATCCCCACTTTACAGACGAGGGAACTGAGGCACAGAGAAGTGAAGTGGCTTGCCCAATGTCACACAGCAGACAAGTGGCAGAGCTGCAATTAGAGCTTAGATCCTTCTGACTCCCTGGCCCATGCTCTAAGTAAATCAGGTTGACACATTTCCCTGTCCCACACGAGGGTCACAGTCTAAGCAGAAGCAAGAACAGGTATTTAATCACCATTTTATAGCTGAGGAAACTGAGGCACAGATAAATTAAGTGACTTGCCCACTGTCAGACAGCAAGCAATTTGTAGAGCTGAGATCAGAACCCAGGTCTTCTGGCTCCCATGCCCGTGTTCTTTCCACTAGGCCAAGCTACTTTTTAAGATGGTAGGATTGTACTTTTTGAATAATTACTCAATTTCCAAGTCACCAAAAGAAATTTCATAAATCCAAATTTTAGATAATGCCACCCACAACTCTTCTCAGAAGGGCAACTCAAAGAAGGTGGTCATGCATTTGTAAATTGCAAATCCAGAGGTTTTAGAAGTTTCAAGAGACCATCAGAAGTCTAAGCTGCATCAGTAACAGAGCTGCAAAAGGTTAAGGGAAGGTGATAGGGCTGTGGGAGTACAAAAAAAGAGAATTTTCTTATGGCTAAAGAAAGGAAGCAGTATGATTTAGTGGAAAGAGCATGGCCCTGGGAGTCAGAGGAACTGGATTCTAATACGGGTTCCACCATTTGCCTGCGTGTGACCTTGGGCAAGTCAGTTAAATTCTCTCTGCCTCAGTTTCCTCAACTTTAAATGCATTCTGGGATTATGACACTGTTTGTGACTGGAAGGTATCTGTTACCGTAGACAGGTCTCACAAGAAAGGCTGAATAAAGCACACCACTGTATGTTTGATTTAAAATCCCCGGGCAACAGAATTACCCTTTAACTGGGTTTTAAAAGTGATTAAGGCAGACTTACTGGCCCTCTCCTTCCCAATCTGATTTCTGAGGAATATTATTTTTTGATTTAGAAATGGGAGGATTGATTATATTTTTCAAGTGGCGGCTGAGGTCTCATTCAAGTTTCAAAGCAGTTTTATAGATGTTGCCATAATATTGTGCAAATGTTTGAAAATCTTGCCATTTTACACTGGCCATGCTTATAGATTTACAAATATGTTGGTTGTAGGATGAGGTGACCAGACATCCCAATTTAAGCAGGATGATCCCCAAATTCCAAACATCCTCCCCACTCCCACTTTAGGGCAACCTGATGTCCTGAAAAACCTAAAGAAAAAAAGTGAACATGCAGCTCTGCCTTTTGAAGGAAGTTGGGGTTAGGGGAAAGAAAAAAGAAAGCTCCCAGAGGGCTGGAATTGTGTTCACCAACTCTACTGTACCGCACTCCCCTAAGCGTTTAGTACAGTGCCCTTCAAAAAGTCAGCACCATTGATCAAAGGGGGCAGCCACAGTGGTCCAATAAGTTTCAAGCTCACGAATCTGGAGCTGACAGCTGCAGACCAATGAATCTGGATATGCCAGCTCAGGGGCCCTGGAGGAGAGAGGGGGAGACAGTTCTCGGTGAACCAAGGACTGAGATTGAGACTGTTGCCAGCACCACAACCCAGGCAAAATAGGTGGCTACTGAACCAACTGAACTGGCCTGTCTGAGATTAGGTTTCTGCTGAGGCCGTGTGGAGGAGGTGGAGGTGGCAGTGGAAGACAAAGTAGGGGAGTATTTTCCCCTTCCCCTCTTTCAATCTCTTTCCCCTTTGCTCCCTGCCCCTCCATCTTCGGTCCTATTTTCTTTACTTAGCTCTTTTCTCTCCTATGCCTGATCTGATTGCATTGTAACTATCCTATAATAAGTGCTTAACAAATAGCACTATTATCTATATGATGGAGATTAAAGTCCCTGCTCTCCTCCAAAGACTCTGTACTCCAGGTGGGACAGGGACTGTGTCTGATTTGACTGTACTGTATCTACCCCTTCACTTAACACAGTGCTAGGCACATAGTATGCACTTAAATACTCACAATTATTACTGTTAAAGCTGGCTTAAAGTTATCAAGTGTCAGTGGAATTCAAACTTTTTTCGAGAGACTAAATCATTTAGCACACTGAGGCAATGATCCGTTAAATGCATACAATAGGGAAAGGAAGTCCATCTCAGTATGGGGATGGGGGAATACCTACTGGTTCGTTGTGCAGGCGAGTGTGGGGAGGGGGGAATTTTTTTCAGCTATGCAGTTATGTAAAGTTTGGGCACTGGTGAAGCCGAAGGAAGGGAGAATAAGGTGAAGGGGTGAGACCTTAGGTAGGAAAGGTGGCTTGGAGGAGATGTGATCTAAGTAGGGCTTTGAAGATGGCAAGAGTGCTGGTCTTCTGTCAGATATGAAGAGGGAAGTAGATCCAGGATGGAGAGAGTGTGTTAGCAGAGGTTTCATTGCGCACTTAAGATTTCACTGACGTGCGATACGTAGGTGAAGCTTACTGTTTCCAAGGAATCAACCCTCCAAGTCTTAACAAACCCAAAACGTATTCACCAAGGAACAGTTTACTCCCAAAGTCAAGCTAATCAATGAGGCTGAATAAGAACCCCCTTCCCCCACTTCCAAATCTGGAAATAGCTCCAGAACTCTGGCTTCTCAATTATGGGTCTCTTAACTGTCCCCTGGCCCCCTTTGTGATTCTTTTCCTTCTCCGTATGTTGAAATTGTTCTTTTAAGGGGAAAAAAAATCTTCAGATGTTGAAAGCTAGCATCTTGGCAGAATTCCCAGGAAAGGAGAGCATTTTGTTGCCATGCACTTGATTGATCCTTACTCTGAAACAGCTGTGAAGCTAAATCTTTTCCAGTTTCTTTTCAAACAATTAAACCTACAACATCATTATTACTGCAATCTTTTAAGGGAGGATCTTTAGATTTTCCTTCAAACCTCAAATACCTTCGGTTAAAGGGCAGGAAGACAAGTGGTGCTAACAAGCCCTGTGAACATGAACATTAATAACAAACTTGAGTGATTAGTCATATTGCCACAGACAGCTAAGTACTTATTAAATAAGAAGCAGACGATGTACACACAGCCAGTTATTCTTGTGTCCACACTGGCAAACAAAGAATTGCAAGGAGGCACTTAAGTTTTCAAAAAAACGTGCACTGGTGACAAGCAAATGTTTTTGGGCCACCCAAACCCAGCAGATGTTTTTGCAAATGTTCTACCAGGCAGACCTGAATGTCCTTCGAGAGTCTTGGTCAACAGAAAAGCTCGTCCATGAGACGTCAGTGATGGCAATTGTGAGAAAGCTTGCAAAATCATTTGATATTCCAGCAAGCCTTAGAACAAGTTGGCATTGTTTTACCACAAAGACTGAAGCAGTAATGTTTCACAGGGAGGGGGATAGAGGGTGAGTCAGTAAGACAGTCAGTCAACTGTATTTACTGAGCACTTACTGTGTGCAGAGCACTGTCCCAAGCATTTAAGAGAGAGGCCTGGTGTTCAGGGTGCCAGCTTCAGGCAGGACTGAAAACTTAAGGGGATCAATCGATACTACTGAGCAGCTACTGTGGGCAGAAGCCTGCTGCTAAGCACTTAGGAGAGTACAATAAATTAATAGACATGACCTAGGCCCTCAAAGAATTTACAATCTAGCTATAAAGGGGAGAGTGCCATAGAGAAATATGTATTTACAGTTATATATGTCTGTCTTGTTTCCCTTATTAGAACTGTAAGCTCCTTGAAAGTAGAAGTTGTGGCCATTCTTTAACCCCATATACCCAAACGTGTTGTACCAGCAAAGTCTTGTTATAGAAAAATGTTTGTTTTGAGGAGCTTGCCCTAGCCAAAGATTACTTCTCTTCTAGACTATGAGCCCCATGCTGCACAAGGATGGTTCTGATCTGACTGTCTAGTACCTAACTCAGCACTAAGCCTACAGGAAGCACTTGATGAATATCATAAAGAAATGGATCACTGCAGCTAAGAGAGTGGGTGAGGAATTCCTAAAAGCTATGCTTTGTTACTTGCATTTATTAATGATAATAATAATAATTGTATTTGTTAAGTGCTTACCATATGCCAAGCACTGTTCTAAGCACTAGGGTAGATACCAGGTAATCAAGTTGTTCCACGTGGGCTCACAGACTTAATCCCCATTTTACAGAAGCGGTAACTGAGGCGCAAAGAAGTTAATTCATTCATTCAATAGTATTTATTGAGCGCTTACTATGTGCAGAGCACTGTACTAAGCGCTTGGAATGAACAAGTCGGCAACAGATAGAGACAGTCCCTGCCGTTTGACGGGTTTACAGTCTAATCGGGGGAGACAGACAGACGAGAACAATGGCAATAAATAGAGTCAAGGGGAAGAACATCTTGTAAAAACAATGGCAACTAAATAGAATCAAGGCGATGATTCATTAACAAAATAAATAGGGTAATGAAAATATATACAGTTGAGCAGGCGAGTACAGTGCTGTGGGGATGGGAAGGGAGAGGTGGAGGAGCAGAGGGAAAAGGGGAAAAAGGGGGTTTAGCTGCGGAGAGGTAAAGGGGGGTGGCAGAGGGAGTAGAGGGAGAAGAGGAGCTCATTCTGGGAAGGCCTCTTGGAGGAGGTGAGTTTTAAGTAGGGTTTTGAAGAGGGGAAGAGAATTAGTTTGGCAGAGGTGAGGAGGGAGGGCGTTCCGGGACCGCGGGAGGATGTGGCCCAGGGGTCGACGGCGGGATAGGCGATAAGTGACTTGCTAAAAGTCACACAGCTGATGAGTGGTGGAGTCAGAATTAGAACCCATGACTTCCGACTCCAAAGCCCATGCTCTTGCCACTAGACCATGGAATTCAACTTCTCTTCTTTGGAGTGAAATGATACAGTGGCAAATACGTAAATGCCTCAGAGACTCCAAAGATGGCTGCAACCTGTTCACCTTGGTGAATGATACACAAACAGATTCGGTTTTTTTTCCCTTTGATTCCCCACTTAGGCTTTTAGGCCCTGTCACTATATATAGTTCTCCTTGGACATTCTACTATAAGGGTCAACTTTTTAATGTGAGCTCAAAATAATAATAATAATAATAAAATTAGTAATGGTACTTGTTTAGCCCTTCCTATGTGCCAAACACTTCTAACTGCTGTAGCAGATACAAGGTAATCAGGTCGGACACAGTCCCTGTCCAACATGAGGCTCACATTCTTAATCCCTATTTTTACAGATGAGGTAACTGAGGCCCAGAGAAATTGGGTGACTTGCCCATGGTCACACAGCAGACAAGTGGATGAGCCAGGATTACAACCCACATCCTTCTGACTCACAGGCCTGTCTTCTATCCAGTAGGCCATGCTACTTCCCTATAAGTGATGTGGGGTAAGGGTTTGAAGCCTGGGGGGCGGGAGGGTAGAAACTGAGGGGGTTTTGAGGGGGTGTGGCCTCAAAAGGTGAGGTTTCACAGAGCTCTCTCTTTCACCTCACTCCCGGCCATTTATAATGGAGGGGAAAGAGGGGAAAGTGAGATTCTGCTCTATCCCTGATCCCACTGGAGCAGACTGAGCCCCAATTCTGGCCCTGGAGCCTGGAAGCCAGGACAAGCCTCTGCCTCAGGGTCCAGCAGAGGCTGTCTCGGAGGACAAATCAGAGTGGAGGCATCATTTGCAGCTGTGGTTTGCCTCCATCCAACTACAGGCAAAGGTGTGGGCTAACAACAGCTGCTACCCCTGCCCATGGAGAACTGACCCCATCCCCATCCAAGGGGGCATGTATGAGCCCCTAATCATTTAAGTTAAGATTTCACTCTATGGTGGTGTGCCTCAATAAGTAGCTATTGACTCTCATACTTACATGTAATGGCTGCCCCGGACACTCAAAAGCTTTCTAGACTGAGCCAACATACTCATTTTGGAAAGGTCTTCTCGCGAAACAAATACTGTCACCTGAAATAGATGTATCTGGGCTGCTAGGAAACACTCTATCTGTGTGGTCCCTACCTTCAAAAGAGTTTTTAAAATACATTTTGGAAATGCCAATTGCTGTTTGGGGATCTCTTCCTGGTGAATGGAACCATATTCTCCTAATGCCCAATTTTCTCATGACTCAGTTGAGTACTTCCTAAGAGGGCACTTGGACTAATAATCTAGATCAAAAAGAACTGAGGACCAGCATTACATAAGTCTTGTTCTTGCAAACGTGGATTTCCTCATCTCCTATGGATTTCTGTTGCTACAATAGAAAAGATTCTTGCCAAGAGCTTGCAGGAGACCATCCATTTAGCAGCTTCTTGTTCGACCTTAATTATTCAATTACACTTTAAAATGACTGCATGAGATTGGATCATTATCAGAAGTTTTCTTTATAAACATAAAGCCATCTTTTTAGTCCCTCATTAATAAACTAGACTGTCACTATTCTAGCAGCCTGTTCCAGTGGACTTGCATAGGAACTCGTTTTGATAGTCCAAGAGGGCCTAACTTACTCCCAGATATGAGCAGAGCACTGCGATTAACTGGCAAAAAGATGCGGGTGTTTTGTGCTAAACAGCACCCTGATGGACTGGAATGTAATATTCCTTCCAAAAGTACTGTCTGAGGGAGTAGATTACACAAAGACTCTGGCACATCTTGTTCCCTAGGTGTGGATGCTGCGCAATTCTTTCCCTAGGAAATAATCTTTTTGGGTTCTCAAGGAGAGACAAGCTGTACACCAACTCGAACAGTTTGATTGTGCTGACTAGCTGGCCAACCCATCCTAGGGAACAACAGGTTTTGGGTTTGGCTTCTGTCGATGGTTCTTTAGGTTTGGGTCACACCAAATCTAGATCAAGAGCCCTCAGTCTCTCTAAGGCTCCATCATGTACCTGAACACTCATTCGAGAAGGACCAGAATCCAACTGAAATGCCTCCAGCATCCAGTGGGTTCACTGTAAGATTAAGCAGGGTGGGGAGAGGATGAGGGAGATGGCTGTAAAGAGGCAATCTGCCTGGAAGAATAACAGTAATAATAATCAGAACTATTATGATTATTATTGTGGTATTTGTTAGACACTTGCTATGTTTCAAGCCCTGCTTTTGTTTTTTTTATGGTATTTGTTATGTGCTTGCTATATATCAGGCACTGTTCTAACTTCTGGGGTAGATGCAAGGTAATCAGCTTGGACACAATCCATGTCCCACATGTGGGGATCATAGTTTTAATCCTCATTTTACAGAGGAGGTAACTGAGGCACAGAGAAGTTAAGTGTGTCGCTCAAGGTCCTGCAGCAGACAAGTGGTGGAGCCGGGATTAGAAACTATGTCCTCTGACTTCCTGGGCCATGCTAAATCCATTAGGCCATGCTGCTTCACTGTTCTAAGCACTGCAGTAGATACAAGTTCATCAGGGCCCTGTCCCACATGGGGCTCACAACCTAAGGGGTGGGGGGAACAGGTATTGAATCCCCAATTTACAAATGAGGAAACAGGCACAGAGAAGTTAAGTGACTTCCCTAAAATCACACAGCAGGCAAGTGGCAGAGGCAGGATTAGAACCCAAGTCCTCGGACTCCCAGGCCCGTGCTCTTTCCACTAGGCAGTAAGCATTAAAATATTGCATGAGCCACAGAAATTAGAGGTGTAAAGCTCACCCCTACAACAATTTTTTTTCTCAGTTGTTGTAACCCAGAACAAGGATTACCCTTCAATTTTTGGTAAATGAGCTCACTGGGATCAAAATTAGCCAGTCTAAGTCCCACTCCTGAAAACAAATCACTCTTCAGAACACTAAAGTCCTTACTCTAAGCTCATTGAGGGCAGGGTACGTGTTTACCAATTCTTTCATACTGTATTCCTCAAGAGCTTAGTACAGTGCTCTACCCACGGTAAGCGCTCAAAAAATATCACCAATTGATTGATTTGACTCCATCAAGTCACTCGACTTTCTACTCATTTGGAAAACTCTGAGTACTGTAAAAAAAACATACTACCCCAAATTTTAGTTCCTTCTGTTATCTTGTATCTACTCCATGGCTTAGTACATTGCTTGGCACATTGCAAGCACTTAAATACAATTATTATTATTGTTCATACTTGGTTTAAATCTTTGTTCCCCATTTCTGTCATTGCCAAGGGGTTTTCCTGTTTTCTTTCTTAGTGGTGTAGCATACTACCTACAGTTCACAATTTGACCTCTCTTCCCCAGCAACAGTGTTTGTTGCTGATTAAAGCTCCTACAGGTGATGACAAAAATATGTTTGGTTTTCAAGAACAGGCAACATGCGAGGGCACATCTGTGGCTCAGGAAAAGCACAAATTCATGGCAGAACCTGTTTTTGATTTTTGCATGCAAATTGTTACCTGCCCCAACTGAGTTCAGAAGGATAGAAAGCAGCTATAAATACACATATGGCATAGTATTTGGAAATATTACATATCTTACATGTTCTGTGCTGTCTTGTTTTGTTTGGCTTATAGAAAATTGGCATTTTTCTAGTCCAAATATAAAGAATGACTCTTCATACAGAAAAAGGATGGAACTGATTTAATACTTTAATCAGAGACCCAAAACAATAGATTGAAAAATAACCCAGTATCCCTACAACTAGAGTCTCAAGTTAATTCCCTAAATTAGTTCTCTTTGGAAATTTTTCACTGCCTCCTTAATTTATCAAAGCTAATTACTTCGGGGGGTGGGGGGTGGCTGCATTTTTTCACTGCTCATGAAAAGCGAACTGCTCACATTAACTAGAATCCAAGTATAAAGACACCACACAACTTCAAAACAAGCCCTGCACCTTAACCCTGTATCTGTCATAACTGCCCCCAGGCACTGATCCAGCCCTTGCAATTCAGTGAGAAAGTGTGTGAAATGATGTCTGCTTAAGGTGTAAACCGGACTTGAAATGGAGTATTATAATTACCTGCAGGAAGTGTTCTCAGCTGGACAAAATGTCTGTCTGTGATAAGGAATTAATTCAATTTATGAAACTGCATGACTTCCAACATGAATAATAAAATTTATTTTTGGCTAACTTTTAGTGTAACTAGTATGCCTGATAAATATCACTCAGTGAATACCCATCTTCTCACCTATAAAATGTAGTGATATACTTTTTTTTCCTTTTTCAACACTTTTTTATGTCCCACCAAAACAGTTACATGGAGGGAAAAAAGTGACTAACTTTTTGGTAACTAACCAGACGCTAACTTTAACCTTGTATTTGTATTTTGAATTAACCTCAATTTCCACTAAAATCATTCACTGGACTTTTTTAATGAATGGACCCCCAGCAGTCTCCACCGTTGACAATTTCACAAAACACTCAAAAAACTGTAGCAGTAAACATACTCCCAAGAAATAGAGATCTCTTATGCTTAATCACTTAGAATATACCTGTTTACGTCCATGAGTTTAAGTTTGGATTATATTTCCTGTCTGGGGAATTCTGCCCAGGGCTCCGGCTCGGACTAACTGGTCTTTTGCGGCTGGGATTGAAGGTTAAAAAAAAACCACCCAAAAACCTCCCATTATGGGCCCCAACTGATGCAGTTTTTTCTGGGCAATCCTATTCCAGATTTGTATTATAGCAATTGAATGGTGATTTATTTGAATAGTGTGGCTCACATAAAGCTGAAGAAAAACCTTTCCATATCCTATAAATCCTATAAAGATTTTAAAGGAACTAAAAAAATATTATTTCTAAAAATGGAAATCTGAGATGACCAGGTAACTAAATATCATAGAAAGGCAGATTTTAAATGCTGGAAGCTTAGTCATATCATTAAAGTCAGAAAGCGGATCCATATTTTTAGAGAAAGATATTCAAGTAAATATTTTTGACACTTCCCTTCAAATGTCATCTTAAAGAACTCAGCAAAAAGTAAGCCTGCACATGATAATGCAGTCTTAAGAAAATATACAGCCTGTACGACAGTTCAGTGATTCACAAACAAATGTTCAACAGTCTTCCTATTATTCTGTGAGGTGGGTCAGAAAGGTAAAATAGTAGTAGTAAGAGGAGGAGGAGGAGCACTTATTTAACATTCTCTTGGTGTGGTACACTGTAGTAGGTATTTGGGAAGTACAGAATAGGGAAATGATTTGCTTGTATCTATCCCAGTACTTAGTTCAGCACCTGACACAAAGTAAACGCTTAACAAATACCATTACTATCCCTCCAGACTGTAAGCTCATTATGGACCAGGACTGTCTGTTTAATACTGTACTCTCCCAAGTGCTTAGTACAGTGCTCTGCACAAAGTAAGCGCTCAATGAATACAACTGACTGACATGCTCCCTGCCTTTACGGGGAACTTACAGTATTTATTCAACTAGAGAGGTCAAACTTAAATAAAGCACACATATGTATATGAATGCTAAGGAGGATGTATACAAATTTATAAATGGTAGTTAGATGAGAGAATGATATGACTCAGGGTGCTGGGAAATTAACTGGGGAATTTATATTGTGTTCACAACAGGCAAATAAAAGGCTCTTGGTGAATCCTCCTTGGTGTTCAATGGTCACTTAGTACCAGTCTTCCTTTAAATCCACCTAGAGGAGAACTGACAACTGCTGCCTGTTGTTCTAAATGAGTCTGTTTACTTTAAGAATGACGATTGAGCTGGCAAGTTGCGGCATGATGATAATGGGGTATGGTGGATGAGCCTCGGCCTTGAGGTGAGAACTTTAACGGAGGAAGTGATTATGGTGCAAGGGTTTGTGCACTATAATATTTATTTCTATTAATATCAGTATTCCCCTCTAGACTGTAAGCTAGCTCTGGGTAGGGAATGTGTCTGTGTATTGTTTGTACTCCCCCCAAAGCTTAGTACAATGCTCTGCACCCAGTAAGCGCTCAATCAATACGATTGACTGACTGAATAATGGCAGCACCACTCCCACTAGTTCTTCTCTGTCAATCATGTTTCTTCTCGGGGCACAGAGTGTAACAAGCAAGCAAGCTGGCCAGGTTTTTTCTACACAGGATCCCAGTAAAGTGCCAGAGTTGGGCTGTGGCCCGGCAGGCAGATGCCTTGGTAGCCGCTGCGGTCTTTGCTGTTTTCAGGATCCCCATTGGGCCCATACACAGTTGGTTCTTCAGTGAGAAACTCTGATGGCACAGCCCTGAAAGGCAGAACTGAGACTAGAATCCCTAATACCTTATTCTCAGAGCAGTGCTCTTTCCACTGAACTACCTCCTGTCTGCATTATAGTTACCTTGTAAACGTCTCCCATTTGGTCTTGGAGACTGTGGGGTTAATGCCCAGGGCTGTTGAGAACCCTATCCTTTCCTTCCCTCTTCCCATTGGCCTGCTTAGGCTGGACAATATCTAGAGGTACCCCAGGCCATTGTCACGAGGGGGGAAACAGGAATCAGTCAATCGATCAGTGGATAGAGCACGGGGCTGGGAGTCAGAAGGTCATGGGTTCTGATCCTGGGGCCTTCAGCAAATCAAGTAATTTCTCTAGGCTTCAGTTACCTCATTTGTAAAATGGGGACTGAGACTGTGAGCACCACATGGGACAGGGACTGGGTCCAACCCGATTTGCTTGCATCCACCCCCGCACTCAGTACAGTGCCTGGCACATAGTAAGTACTTAACAAATACTGTCATCATTAATGGTATTAGAGCTGTGTGCAGAGCACTGTACAACTCATCGGAGATGGTAGATTCAATCCATGCCCACAAAGAGCTTACGGTCTAGATGAAGAGACAGACATTAACCAAGTGGGCAATCCAGTATGGACTAACAGCTTGGAAGAGTACAACAGAGCTAGTAAATCATGGTCCTCTGCCCTCAAGGAGCTTACAGTCCAATAGGGATGACTGAGAGTGGAGCTGGAGGCATCTCTAGAATGTAAACTCGTTCTGGGCAGGGAAAGTGTCTGTTAATTTTGTTATATTGTATTCTCCCAAGTGTTAAGCACAGTGCTCTGCACATAATAAATGCCACTGATTGACTGATATCCTGACAACATTCACTGTGGACAATGTACTGACGCTGGGATTCCTCTAGTGGGCTTGAAAGCACCCTTCGATTTCACACTTCTGCAAGTGCTAGTTATGTCTGCATGATCATTTCATGGTGAGCACTGGTTATATGCTAAAGTGTCAGGACTGCTCTGTGTAGTATTCTAAACAAAACAGAATTTTCATCTGAAAACCTAACTGCCTTGTGTGGGTTTCCCATAAGTTACTCATTACTTAGGAAGCAGTGTGGCCTAGTGGATATAGCACAAGGCCTGGGAACCGGAAAACCTGGGTTCTAATCCAGGTTCTGTTACTTGAATGCTGTGTGACCTTGGGCAAGTCACCCAACATTTCTGTGCCTCAGTTTCCTCAACAGTGAAATGGTGATTCAATACCTGCTCTGCCTCCTCCTTGATGGTGAACCTCATGTGGGACAGGGACTGTGTCCCCCTAGATTAACTTATATCTACCCCAGAGCTTAGAACAGTGTTGGACACATGTATGTACTTAAAATACCATTTAAAAAATGCTGGGAAGTCAAGTTCACAAGCACAGAAGACGATCTCTGGGCACAGCTCACTCTTTAGGCTACATTGCATATTTATGATTGAGGGAATCAGTCAATTGATGGTATTTTTTGAGTGCTTACTCTGTCAGAGCTCTGTACTAAGTGCTTGGGAGAGTACAATACAACAGAATTGGTAGATTCACTCCCTGCCCACAAAGAGTTTACAGTTTAGAAGGGGAGACAGACATTAATATAAATAAATTATGGATAAGTAATAACTCTTTTCAAATACTTTGGAAAATCTGTTAAAATTTGCTCTATATAACAGAGCTGAACTCTAATGGAAAAGCAGCCTTGGTACTAAGAACATCTAAAGAGCTGTGACTATTACTATTCGATACAGTTCAGCAAAGAGCTAATGCCCAAGCCGCCCTGAGCAGAAAGAAGACTCACTGCATTTGAGAGTTCTAAGTGATTTAGAAGAAAAGGCAATGCTGATTATTCAGTGTGCAACAGCTTAGTCCAAGATTTGGATATTCACATTTGAGTCTTTCGTATCCCATTTTTCTTCATAGGGAAATGTTCTGCCACTCTCACCAGCTGATTATATGACACTGCACTCCAAATAGAAAAGAGTCCAAGGAAAAAAATAGATCTCCACACTCCCATATTCAGGACCCTGGCTCAACACTTTAAAACTCCTTTGCCTCATTTGATCACGGGTATAACTCGTGGTGCAAGGATGGGCACTTCCATGTTTTTAGCAGCTCTCCAGGTATTTACAATGACTGTCAGAAGTGAGTGGTAACTACTCACACTCCCACAAAGCAAGGGCCTTTGTGGACAGAAGTTAAATATTGAAGGATAAAATGGCCCTTTTAAGCAAACACAAGGTGACACACAAAACCTCTTGCTTTCATGAAGCTGCCTCTCCCTTGCATCTTTGGTCGGAGGAGGTCAGAGCACCTGGTGAAGCATTTATCTATAGGAAATTTGTGAAAACAAAGTTGGGCCATGGGCCACGGCTGGAGGTCTTGGCATTGAATTTAAACCTACTTTTCACAGTGGCTATCTTGAACGTGACTTCATGAGACCGTAAATATGGTCGTAGTGACATCATTATGGGCAGGGAAACGTGTCTGCTAATTCTCTTGCAGTGTACTCTCCAAAGCGCTTAGAACAGTGCTCTGAGCATACTCAAATAAATACCATTGATTGACTGATCACAAGATAAAATGCCATCATGGCATTTAAAGAATTTTCTTTTTGTTTCTGTACAAACCTAACCTAGTCTTTGGGAATGACAGCTCTGCATTCCTACTCCAAAGACAAAGCTGACAGGCATAAAAGTATATGTTTAGGATTCTAGACTTGGTGTAATTCAAATGGCTTTGATTGGATGGGGTCCCTTAGTGGTATTAAAACGGCTCTAATTGCATTCTTCAAGCCAGCTGAAGGCTGACAGCTTCCGCTCCCCAGCTCATTATCAGAGCACATCAAGGGGTTCTATTATGAGCAGAGCACCTGGTCCAAATTTATTTCAACGGCCCGGAGCAAAATGGGAAGGTGCTTAATGTTCAACCACAATGGTGACATTTTTACGAGACATCCAAGGTTCAGAAACAAATAAATGAAAGGTTTGAAAGGAGCACGAACAGAAACTGTGGCAATAAAAATTCAACATTAATATATCAATTTTAAAACATATACCACCCATACACTTGAGGTAGGGCCAAAAGTTCAATGCAGGCAAACAATAACAAAACAATTCCCACTCTTTATTAATACTGCTCAACTTCACTTCCACAGCTATAAGGAAAGGTTTAAGCCTGATGATTCTAACTTTAGGTTGGGACATTGGTAAAATGGTAGCCTGCTATTTAACTCGCAGAAAGAACAAAACGCTTTCTGCCAGTCCTCTACTAGTGGCCGGCTTTCCTTTTTGAACCTTATTTTTGGAATGCTTTTTACTATTAGTTTATGCTGTATTTCCTCTAACCTCTCTTCCACACGGTTAGTTTATATCTTTTTTTTTGTTGTTATTCCCTAATGGAAGCCTGTACGGGTTGATAATTTCTTGAAGCAATGTTTCCATAAGGGAACCTGGTGTAAATATGTATTTAGAGCATTTTAAGATATGTGTAATGGGCATTTTTCCCAGGTAGATCATAATGTATCCAAAATAAACACTAGGGCCTATTGTGTAAATCCATATTTAGAGACTTCCTGTCAAAGGGGATTTTGATCTGTGTGACTGAGTATTTGCAGAGTGTCTAATGACCTACAGTATGTAGACTGACAGGCCTGATTGTAAACCCTTCACTCTGCTCTCCTTTGCAGCTGCAGAACATTACCAAGTTATGGACCAGATGAAAAATCTGCTTAATGAAATGTATCAAATATTTGTATTCTTCTATTAATATACGACAGCCATTCTGAAATTCAACATAAGGATGAATTAAAAAATTATAACACTGGAGGGTTATAAATGGAAATGCTGATCCAACCTTAATGTTATGGCATTTACAGTATTTACTAAATGTTTATTCTCCTAAAATGAGAAATGGGGGATAATTAATCACATCTTGCAGAATGTTTTAAACCATTACTTTCTTTTGGTACCGTAATTTTATCTCTCCCTTTTTCCTTATTAAATACACTGTACACATGTGCTGCACATTGATCGGCTAAGGAATAAAAACTGTATTTTATTGTTTTAAAAATGCAATTAAGAAGCATCTATTTTTCACTTATCGACTATCTTTACATACTGTAGTTTCTAGATCGGACTACATGAATCATTGTGCATTTGCTAAATCCAGTGTCTGCTCTCTGGAATTCTTATGCCCGGCAAATAAACAAACCCACTTAAAATTAATTAGCTGATAGAATCAACTTTAATGAAAGAAGGTACCTATTCTAATTCACTAAAGAATTCAACTTGTAAATTATTCCAGAGGGAGTCTAGATGAGCCAGTTTCCTTGGGATTATGCAGATTTAGCAGCATGGAGTCTTGGCCCTGAAAACGTTTTCCTCCAAACAGCCAGAGTAAATAATAATAGTTATAGTATCTGTAAAGTGCTTACTATGTGCTAAGCACTGTTCTAAGCATTGGGGTAATAATAATAATAATAATAATGGTGGTATTTGTTAAGCACTTACTATGTGCAAAGCACTGTTCTAAGCACTGGGGGGATACAAGGTGATCAGGTTGTCCCATGTGGGGCTCACAGTTTTAATCCCCTATTTACAGATGAGGTAACTGAGGCACAGAGAAGTGAAGTGACTTGCTCAAAGTCACACAGCTGGCAAGCGGCGGAGTCGGGATTAGAATCCATGACCTCTGACTCCCAAGCCTGGGCTCTTTCCACTGAGCCACGCTGCTTCTCTAGAAATAGCTAGAGAGTGGGTCATTCAGTCAGTCAGTCATATTTACGGAGCACTTATTGTGTGCAGAGCACTGTACTAAGCACTTGGGAGAGTACACTATTATGACACATTCCCTGCCCACGATGAGTTTACAATCTAGAGGGGGAGACCTTCATTAATATAAATAAAGTCACAGATATGTACATAAATCTGGGTGGCTGGGAGCGGGGGGATGAATAAAGGAAGCAAGGCAGGGCAAGGCAGAAGGGAATGGGAGAAGAGAAAAGGAGGGTTTAGTCAGGGAAGGCCCCCGGGAGAAGATGTGTCCAGCTGAGTTCCAGCTTGCAGATTCTAAAATGTACTATCTACAGCCTTGGAGAGCTTTGTACTGTAAGCTCCTTGTGGACAGGTAACATGTCTACCAACTCTGTTACATTGTATTCTCCCAAGAGCTTAGTACTGTGCCTCTGCACACAGTGAATACTCAATTAATAGGACTGATTGATTAATCAGTAAAATGGGAATTCAATCTCTGTTCTCTGTCCCTTAGACTGTGAGTCCCATTTGGGATGGGGAATGTGTCTGACTTGATAATCTTGTATCTACGCCAGTGCTTAGTACAACTCTTGGCAAAAAATACTTAAATATGACAATTATTACTACTACTAATAATGATAATAATATTATTGACATGTATCTCTACAGCAGAGGCCACTGTAATCCATCCCTTCAGGCTTAACTATGATGGGAATGGAAATGATTTCCTTGGGGACCTCAAGTGCACTATTATTACATCATTTACATCCTGCAAATGATTTCCAACCAAAAGGACACTGCTGGAACTGGGCTCCCATGTGTTTACCCTTAAACCACTTTCCCCATTTCCAGCACTGTCATGATCAATAGCTCAGTAGATATTTCAAGATCATTTTTCTACTTGGTTCCTTCCCACCCCCTATCCCTAAACTGTATCAAAAGTGAGGTCCAGCACAGAGAAAAGGGGGAAAAGCATTACTGGTGCAATACCTAGTGAAAGAAACTTGCATTAGCCCCGCTGTCAAAATGAAAAGTCCCTCAGTCTTCAAAAGTTACTAAACAATCCACATGGGAAGGCAATAACTTGGTGAATGAGTGAATTATTCTGCTACCTGATCAGGTCATAAACATTTTGAAACTAACTAAACTGCCTGCTCTGTGAAATTCCTTCTGCAAAGTTGACTGATATTTATAGCAAAGAGAAGATGTTCTAATCTCGGTTCTGCCACTTGCCTGTGTGAGACCTTAGCCAAGTCACTTAACTTCTCTGTGTCTCAGTTTCCTCATCTGAAAAATAGGGCTTCAATACAGTTCAGTTTCCTACTTAAACTGTGAGCCCCATGTACGAAGTGGGACAGGGAGTATATCCAATCTTGGCACATAGTAAGTACTTAAGGAATGCAATTATTATAATTAATATTTGCATCATTTCCTCCATTCTGTTCTTCTTAGGGTATTTTGGGGTAAGAGAGAGGATTAAGGAGGGTGGTATTAAGGTTGCCCCCTCCTTACATTTCCAAATTCACAGGGTAGGAAGGTGAATGAAAGAGAAGCCAGAGGGAGCTTCTGCATTTCTCCCCCCTGGCAATAAGAGTTGAGGTGAGAAGCATTAAGTATATGGGGACAGGTGGCCCAGGGAGAGTTTGAAGGAGACCACTCTTGGGGATGAGGAGGGGGGTGGCTTTCAGTGACACCATGCCAGTTTGGGGGTGGGCCAGGATGAGGGTGGATGGATAAGTGCCAGCCACACTGGTGTGCACACATGATGATTTAATAAGCAGAGCCTGGAGGTTTTTCGATTTGCCCAGAGGCTAATCCTCAGCTCCATTTCCAGAGACTCTGGCCAATATCTGGGGAGGTGGCAGCCCTAGGTAGCTTGCATCAGTAAAAGTGTTTATGATGAGCCTTGCAGTCCTGGAAACTCTCAGGACATCCTCTCACCTTCCTTCTATATCCTAGCTGCTGCCTCCCATTCAGAGTGATAGCTCCCCTGCTTAAAGAGATAAACTACCCTGACACTTACAAAATTAGGAAAATCCCAGTTTAATTAGGAGGAAGATGGTACAGATTGATATGGAAGACTATGTGATTGAAGAATATTGCTACTTATTGTGGGTACCCTTATTCCACTTAAAAACTTCATGCAAGCAAGCTTAGTCCCTCAGTATCTGTGGGGTTTCTTTCCCAGGATCCCTGAAAAATATACAGAAAACTTAAAAGTGCTGTATTTGATCGAGAACCTCAGACACCATGCCCAGAATTTAAATACATGCAAGTCGCCAAACCACAACTGGCAGCATAATCGGCTGCTGCCTATTAAAAAGCTGAAGATTCCAGAATGCTAAGGCCACATTGCTGCTGTGGATTCCGAGAATGGTCTTTTTATGGTGTGTTACTGCTGCCTGAAGGGGTAAATCCTGTTCTGAGCAAATCCCAGTGACAAAAAACCCACAGTATCATTGTTGCATTAAACAGATGCCTCACTTTGCTGATTTTATGGCACATGTAGAGCCAAAGGCCTTCTTATCAGGCCAGTTGTTCAACTACTAACTTTGGAACCAATTAAAAAGGACTGGAGGATGACTTTTAAATTACAGCTTTCAAGCTACCCAACTAATCAAGTAAACTGCAAGAGCCGGATGCCAACTTCAAGAGTTTTAGTGCTGATCATTTTCCTCCCCTGCTCAAATCCCTCTAGAGTTTAATTCTGTTTTCCAGGTTCTTAGTCTGAGACAGACACATATACACACACACTCTCTCTCTCCTTCCAAAGAAATGCCAATAAAAAGGTTATCAAAGTTTTCTGCAATCCCTAAATGATTCTGTCAAGTAAGGAAATTTGAGATCTTCAAGTCTAGAGAGTGTTCTAGCTTTAATCCCAATATTCTGCAAATCTGTCCCCACTCTCGTTACTTAATTGCTTTGCCACATTACATTTCATTTAATTTCATTTCAGGACTGTGCCATGTGGGACTGGGTACGGCATTAAGGGGTATGGGTATGATTTTGGGAGATAGGGGTGTACGAAGGGGGAGGGAGAGAAAGTCAGGATATGAATGTGAATGAGGGACTGAAAGAAGAGAACGATACAATCTCAGAGTGGAAGCAGCATGTCCTAATGGAAAGAGCACAGAGCTGGGGGTCTGGAGACCTGGATACTAATCCCAGTTCCATCACTTGATTACTTTGGGACTTTGTGCAAGTCACATATCTTCTCTATGCCTCAGTTTCTTCCTCTTTCAGAAGGCTTGGGAACAGTTAAGTACAAGAATGGACACAAAGCTCTCTAGTTGTCAATATCTATCTTCCCTGCTAGTGTGGACCAGAAACATGCGATTTCTTTATCCTCTATTTCCCAAGTGTCTAATACAGTGCACTGCACCAAACAGGCACTCAGTAAATGCTACTACATCTACTACTAAAGCTTCATTCATATGATTTGAAGACATCCTCTAGATCAACTTGATTGCTGCTGCACAGATGAATGGTTTGCCCTTAAAAAACAGTAATGTCACAGAATCCAAGTAATACACTGTCACACCAGTGCTACACGCATCATACACTGTTCTGAAATACATGATGCCCCCAAAAGAATATCTTCTGTTCCCTGTATGTTGCAAGCACAACTGGAAAAAAAAGACAAAATGAGTACTCTTTTCCATGCTGGGAAAAAATGGGAATTGTACATTTGGGGACCACATCCAGCTTGTGCCAACATTTTCATTTTAACCCAGTTATTTTACCTTAACATTCCACAGTTTTTACGGTATTTTTAAATGCTTACTATAGGGTAAGTGCTGTGGTAGATATAAACTGATCATATTGGACACAGTCCTGGTCTCACATAGAACTCAGAGTCAAATATACAGGGAGGGGTGGTATCTTATTTCTGGTTTTCAGATGAAGAAACTGTCCACCGACAGATCTGGAATTGGAACTCAGGTCTCCTGTCTCACTGGCCCCATGCCTTTCAACTAGATCCCAATTTCTTCTGATATATTTAAAGAAAAATAGGTTGTATGAATTCTTATAAAAAACATAGTATCATTTACCAAAGCAAAATGTCATGTGCCTTTAAAGCAACAGAAGTTCAATATGGAATGTGTATAGATTACATTCCATCTAACCATCAAGCAAATAAACTGGAGGATCCATTCCAGTTTCTAAAATATATATTTTTTTAACCCCCCAATAGAATCTTGAAAGGAGAATTCTTTCCGAATAAATTATTACTTGCTACAAATATGAGGGCTCAATACTCTGTGTAATTTGGAACTGGGCAATCTCTTTACCAAAGATAGGTCAAATGAATGGTAGACATAATAGTGAAAACGTATTCTTCTAAAATGAAACCCAAAGACTTCCACCTCTCTGACCTGGGGCCATTACAATATTAATGCTGAATATTACTGTTTATCATCCACTTGCTCTATGCTATAAATCATTGCTACTGACATGAAGTCCAAGTTTTCAAAAAGTGATTCTGAATGTTGCTTAGCAAATGTTTCCAACTCTGTTGCTTTACACAAAATGGCCACAGGTCGGGCTTATAATGTGACCTAGAAACTGGAAACTACATTTCTTGAAAAACTGAATGAAGCTAGTACTCTAAAAGTCCCAAGCAAATAAACAACTTAGCAATTCCAACTGTTTTAGAAGTTTTTTATTGAAAATTTAGCTTTTCTTGAAGGCAGTTTATGCTGACATTGGAGTTAAAAGCATACCCATTAATTTTGTAGGAACACATTTGCATTTTAAACCGATTGTTCCCAGCTAAAAACTCATATTAGAAGTTTCATCCCCAAATGATTTTTTATGACCGATTTATAAACCCCTAAAATAGGGGGTTTACAATGGAAGTGCTGACATAATGTTAACTCTAGCTGAGCAAACCGGGCCTTTGCAATCAAGGCACATTATATTTATGAGGTAGGTAAAAGTCTGTAACCATTAATCAACAGAACCATATTGACAGGTTCTAAGTTTGAGGTCCAATAGAATTAATGTATTCAGTTTCTCACCCCACAGATACTAAAGAGAGAATTTGCAGGTAATTTTACGGTCTCAGGCTTTGACATGTTTATAGAAATCACTGAAATTGCTGCATTGAAACATTTCAGTAATTCCTCTGAATTCAGCTTTTGCCAATCTTCTGCCAAACATTCAAAGGAAGATTTTATTTTTTTTAACATGCAAAATGCAACTTCTTTTGCATCACTATGCTTTAGGTGGTGTTCATTACAAACCTTAATAATCTGAACATCCAATCGATATTTAGAGAATATCCCATAGTGATTAATCACCAAAGAAATATTCAAGCCCTAAATTATAACTCAACATCCCTATATAAAACAATCTAAAATGTCAGCACCTCGGTCTTTATGACATCACACCATTCCAATAATTCTGTTTTACAAGTAAATTCCTATTATACATTAATAAGTGCTGTTGGTGGCTAAACTTCTTGCCAGTGAGTAATGACTAAGTTGAAGGCAATTAGGGCAGCCAGGTGCAGCTGAGCTGGGTACTAATAAAAGTTTTAAAATTTTACTATTTCCGCTTGGATTTTGGGGGCACATTCCACACTGCCCAAATTAAAGAGGAAATTGTTTCCATGTTTTCAGTTGTAGTGTGTCCTGATTATAACCGATAAAGCCCTGGAATATTTCTAGACTCCCAGGTTTCTGTGATCTGAGGACTTTCCTGAGTCCCTCTCCACAAGCATCCATAATTCACAGCCTGACAAAGTGGTTACTGTAGTCACTAGGAAATTTAAAAACACACACTATTCAAGAGTAACAGAGCAGCAACTTTATTCTTTTTGAGGCAACACAGAGAAGCAGCATGGCCTAGTGGATAGAGCACAAGCCTGGGTGTCAGAAGGAGCTGGGTTTTAATTCCTGCTCTGCCACTTGTGTGGTGTGTGACCTTGGGCAAATCACTGATCTTCTCTGTGCCTCAGTTACCTCTTCTGTAAAAGACGTGCACCCCATGTGGGTCATAAACTGTGTCTAACCTGATTACCTTATAACCATCCCAGTGCTTAGTACAGTGCCTGGCACATAGTAATCACGTAACAAATATCATAAAAAAGAACAAGCAGTAAAATTGATGTGTGAAAGAAAAGAATCTTGGTCACTCTGTTCAAATGTTTTCATTGTCATTTGGCTGGGTCAGTAGAGGGGACACCAATTAAAGTTTCAGGTGAGGACAGAGTGATGATTTTCCCATTACAAGAAATCAATTTCCCTCTGACCTATAAATAGTAGGGGAAAGAGTAAACATGAATAAATAAATACATGTTAAGATTTGGCACATCAGAAGACAGAACAATAGGATCACACCTGACATTAGTGAATCTGGATATAGTCAATCTCAATGATATAATCGTTGTGACATATAACAGAAGGCTGATCCCAAATATGGAAAATAGCTCCCTCCTATTACTTGATATGTTAAGGTAGTAACTCCCACCGGTGATAGGTAGGACTAGTAGAAATTTGTCATCTTCTTCATGTTCAGCCAATACTCAGAATTCTGCACTGACTCGCCATACAAGGGGGAAAGAATTGGACTGAATACATTTTGTGTAACAGAGAAAAACATATTCATGTTATGCCCTTATTAATCAGAGGACAAAATGTTCCTTGCTGCAACTGAGCGAGACATGATAAGAGCAAATTAGCATAAACTTGTTTCAAGGTCATGCTTTTTTCTCCTGCTTAGCAGCTGTGTGGGCTGGTGTTTTTAAATACCGAATTAAAGGAAAATGATGGTACTCAACTCCCAGATACAAACTTGATTGCATGCTTAATGTTGTCAATGTAAAAATAAAATTGTCTTTGCCTATGGGTAGGTCTTATGCAACACATTTGTTACCAACGGTATTTCAATACCTATATATGAGTGCCCGGTTTAGGAAAAATGCTTCCTAACCAAAACAGGGAAATTGTAAAATACTGTATTTAACCACTACTGGACACAGCCTATGCTACTCTCTCTGTGTATGGCTTTCTTCTTAGCATTCCCTACATGTCAAAACCTTTTAATTCAATGTGATACCCTAATTTTGTGTAAAACACAGGAGATAATGGAAGAATACACAAGTAGATGAAAATATTCACAAGTTGAGATCTTGCTTTTAATGTGTGATGAACCTTGTGGGCCAAATCTAAATTTGGCACACTTTTCAGAATAGGAATTATCTACTGGAAAGGGACACAGCACCTGTTCAGAATCAGCCCTGCTCATGGCCCAGAGTTTTAGAATACCTACACAGAGTTTTCATGTGGTTCAATCCAATACATAAACATTGTGTAATTTATTTTTTAAAGATTGCCAAATAATCCAAATCCTACATTAATGATTTAGCAACAAGGGAATAGTCACTAAAGAGACTAGGAATGAAAGATCTCCAGATTGTAAACTCCTTGAGGTCTGGGATCATTCATGTCTCCTTACTCTACTGAACTCTCCCTTATTGCTTGTACAATGTAAGTGCTCAATAAATACCAATGATTGATTGCTTATAAATGATAATAATTACAACTGTGGTATTTGTTAAGCATTTACTCTGTACAGGCAGTGTTCTAAGTGCTGGGGTAAATACAAGCTACTCAGGTAGGACACACTCCATTTCCCACATGGGGCTCACAATCTTAATCCTCATTTTACAAGTAAGGAAACTGAGGCACAGAGATGTGAAGTGACTTGCCCAAGGTCACAGCAGAAAAGTGACAATGTCAGGATTAATAATAATAATAATAATGTTGGTATTTGTTAAGCGCTTACTATGTGCAGAGCACTGTTCTAAGCACTGGGCTATACAGGGTAATCAGGTTGTCTCACATGAGGCTCAGAGTCTTAATCCCCATTTTACAGATGAGGTAACTGAGGCACAGAGAAGTTAACTGACTTGCCCAAAGTCGATTAGACCCCAGGTCCTTCTGATTCCCAGGCCCATGTTCCTTCCACTAGGCTACAATGCTCCTCGATTACAAGCCCCCGGCCCCCACCCCATTCCAGTGGACCAAAGTCTCCAACTAAATCCGAGGAGAGAAGAAGTATTGCTTGGTTAAAGTGATACACTATGCATACACTAGAGCAGGGGCCTGGGAATCAGGAGGATCTGGGTTCTAATCTTGCATCTGCCAAATGTCTGCTGTGTCCTTGGGCATATCACTTCACTTCTCTGTGCCTCAGTTACCTCACCTGTAAAATGAGGATTAAGACTGTTAACCCCTTTATGGGGCTTGGACTGTGTCTAACCTGATTAGCTTATATATACCCCAATACTTAGTATAGTGTCTTGTACATAGTAAGCACTTAAATACCAAGATAAAAAATTTTAAAAAAATACACTAAGCACTTGGGTACCCAAATAAACATATCCCCCAAACTACATATATATGTATATATATATATACACACAACACACACACACACACACACACAAACTGTTGTATCCCTCTACCTGTAACTCATTTTAGTGTCCTCTACCCCCCTCCCCCACTGTATTGTAAGCTCTTGAAAGGTAGGCATCATGCTTACTAATGCTGTTGTACTCTGTTAGGTGCTTAATTCAGTGCTCTGCACAGAGTAATTGCTCAATAAACCCTTCTGATTAAAATATCTGTGTGGTTATTATAATAATAAAAATGTTGGAATTTGTTAAGCGCTTACTATGTGCAGAGCACTGTTCTAAGTGCTGGGGTAGATACAGGGTAATTAGTTTGTCCCATGTGAGGCTCACAGTCTTAATCCCCATTTTACAGATAAGGTAACTGAGGCACAGAGAAGTTAAGTGACTTGCCCACAGTCACACAGCTGACAAGTGGCAGAGCCGGAATTCGAACCCATGACCGCTGACTCCCAAGCCCGTGCTCTTTCCACTGAGCCACGCTGCTTCTCATCATCCTGTCTCCCTTCCTGTTCCCCACCCAAGGTACAGGGAAACCCCCTAACAAAAAAGTCAGGGCCACATGTGCTTGGGTAGTTGAAATGAAGTCACTAATGTGAGAGGAACACATGCTGAACTTCTCCCCACCACTGCGGCTGCTGGATCTCTGGACTTAAAGAATGACTGCCTGGGCTCAATTATGACAGGTTATTTTAGAGTTTAATAAGTTATTACATCATGTCTAATTGTCTTAACAAGTGTTCAATAAATATGAAAAGTAAGTTTATTGCTCAGAATTATATCATCCTCTATAATGCATTCTTTCCCAACAATCGATGGAAACGGAGAGGAAAGAGGACTGAAGCTTTTTGGTTTTTAAATGGTACTCTTTAAGTGCTTATTCATTCATTCATTCATTCAATCATATCACTATGTGTCAAACACTGTTCTACGTGCTGGGGTAGATATAAGCTATAAGCTTATAAGATAGAAGCTCCCCCTTCTAGAGTGTGAGCCTATTGTTGGGTAGGGATTGTCTCTATCTGTTGCCGAACTGTACTTTCCAAGCACTTAGTACAGTCCTCTGCACACAGTAATCACTCAATAAATAAGATTGAATGAATGAATGAAGTTAATTAGGTTGGACACAGTCTGTCCCACATGGGGCTCACAGTCTAAGTAGGAGGGAGAATTGGAGAACTGAGGTACATAGAAGTTAGGTGACTTGCCCAAGGTCACAGAGCAAGCAATTTTCAGATCTGGGATTAGAATCCAGGTCCTTTAACTCCTAGTCCTATGCTCTATCCACTGAGCCATGCTGCTTGATTGAGTTCTAGTTCCCTCTTTTGGAGGCAATAACTCCTTCCTATTGCACTGAGAGATGCTAAATCATTTGCTTTCCTACGTAGGAGCAAGAGCAGCATTTATTGAGCATCTACCGAGAACAGAACATTGAATCAGGCACTTAGGAACATCCAAAAGAAATAATAGTAATAATAATAATAATTGTGGTATTTGTTTAGCTCTTACTATGTGCCAAGCATTATACCAAGTGTTGGGGTAGATACAGGAGAATTGAATATGAGCTGCTCTTAGTGAGCTTACAATCTAATGTGGAGTCCAGGGGGAGCCAAAGTGTACAGCACACAACAGGTTAAAAATAGGTATCAATGACAAAGCATTAAATAGGCAACAAATAAGCACATATACATGTGTGCATACACACATACACACACACAGAGGAGATTAAGGTGGATGTAGGATGATGTAACCAGAAAAGTGAGGGGGTCTGTCAAGGACTGCCTCGTGGAAGAGTTGACTTTTTGCTAATCAATCAATCAATCAATCAATCAATCAATCAATCTCTGAACGTGGAGAGGAACACGTTTTGCTGTATTTTCACGGGGAGAAATCTAGGCCGGGGGGTGCAACAGCATGAACAATAGCTCAGAAATGGGAGAGGTGCCATTTTCTGAGGTGAATTAACGCACTGTTTCTAGCACTTAGTAGAGTGCTCTGCACACAGTAAGCACTCGACAGATGCTATTGAATATTTCAGGTAATATACAGCCCGTATGGATGGAAGGCACATAAACATGTCAAATAATATTGTAGGGCAAAAATAGTTCCTCATGAGGTAAGATGGACAATATATTTAATTGCAATAAAAAGTCCCCAGATGAATGATATTCTAGATCACACTTTCAAATACACTGGCGAGATGGAGCTGCTAAGCTTCCAGGCCTTCCTCGCACAGAAAAGTGCTCGCTTCAATCGAAAGGCTGGCTTATATTGCCATCTGCTGACACAACTACAGACGTGCTGCCGAGCACATTTTAACCTAAATGGGAACTGAGATGCCAAAAGCCAATTTTGAACCACCAAATTTAAGTCTCATTACTAAAAACAGGTTGTGGAAAATATTACCAAGAGGCTAAAATGCCATCTGTACCACATCATGCACACATTCTTAATGAAAAGGGCATATGCGAAGAATGAGGTAGCACCAACTCACATCTGCTAAAATAATAGAAGGTTTTTAAACTAACTTGAAAAAAACCCTTCAAATTCACAGTAGTTCCTTTAATTTTTTGCTCTTAACTAAGTTGCCAGGAAATAAACAAATATAGAAGGGATTAAATCTTGGCTTTTCACCATTTCACTTCAGCATCTGTCAAAATCGGTACAGTCTAAACAATTACATATTATTCACACTTTTCAAAGGTCATTACCTCCAGTCCATAACTTTTCTTCCCTACAAGACCCCAGATTTCTATTTTTTATTAAAAATTTCATGAACAAGTAGATGCTTCTGACTTACTAACATGTTCCCAGATGTTAGTAGTGTGAGATGACTGAAACCATGCCTTTACTTCAAAATACTCTTAAGTGCCTCAAGCATCATCATGATAACCATAATCAATAATATTTATTAAGCAGCCAGCTGGGTGGAGAGCTGAGCTAGGCAATGCACAGAGCAACTTAAATAGGCCATGATCTGAATCATCTTCCTTGCTACTTTCCCCAGTGCTTAGTGGATTGCTTTGCACAAAGTAAGCATTCAATAAATAATGATGATAATAGTGACAATAACAACAGCAGACTGGCTGTTTCGGAGTTTCTGCCTAAGACAGATAACACTGATATTAATAAGAATGTATAGGATACATTTGGTCTTAAAGAATGTGTCCAGGCAAGATACAATGGCAAAATTAAAGGGGTTCTTGGACAACACACATTTACCTAGTTTGTCATCCTTCCTTGGGGTTGCTTGTCCCAAACAAAATTGTAATAGGGTCATGCCCTTATTCACCTCTCAGGGTCGCACCTGGAGAGTTTCCAGTACTCTATCAGTCTCAACTATGGGAGAGAGAGTCAAGCAGAGGCAAACCATTCAATTCCTAGCTTGGCCAGTGGCTAGTGAGTGGAAGGCAATCTGCTACAAGTCAAAACTCACCTGTGTGGAGCAGCTATGGCATGGGAGAAAGTCGAGGGCGGAGACTCAGGTTTACTGCACGGAAAGAGGCAATGGTAAACCGCTTCTGTATTTTTACTAAGAAAACCCTATGGTCACAATATCAGAACGATTCCGTTCCGGAAGAGATGTGTCCATGGTGTTGCTACGGGTCTGACACGACTCGACAGCACAGGACAACAACCACCTGCCCTTACTAGCCTTAGGGGATGTGCTTCCATCAACTATTGGTACTTTATAAAAATTGAGGGTTTGTGAAAGCCTGGCCTTGATTTTTCAATGGTTGTAGGGCTTGGGCTGAGGAGGATCTTGGTTTGGTCCAGTTGAGATTCCCAAATCTAGTCTTGGAAAGAAATTTAAGGAAAAAGAATGGCATATATATACAACTTTGGTCCAGGAAAAGTACAGTCTTCTATTCTAGTAGTTATGGGAGGCTTCTTGGAGGAGGTGGGGTTCAGGAGTTGCCTCAGTGAAAGGAGGATGCATGGTAGCTGGGGAAGATGAAGGTGTTTCAAGCAAAGGATTAAACCTGGGTATGGTTTGGAGCTGGCAGTCATTCATTCATTCATTCAATTGTATTTATTGAGAGCTTATTGTGTGCAGAGCCCTGTACTAAGCACTTGGCAGAGTACAATATAACAATAAACAGGCACATTCCCTGCCCACAGCTAGCTTACAGTCTAAAGGACGAGCTTACAGTCAGTTGAGCAGGTCGGAGGGACATGGAACATAACAAGGGATATATGATCTTTTAGTAACATTAATATTACTTTATACACCTATAACTCCCTGACTATGTGACCTTTGGGAAATCACTGAATTTCCCTGCACCCCGGTTCATTTATCTATAGAATGGAGAATAATCAATCTCATTTACTGAGTTTAAAAATTGTAAGCTGTATCTGGCCAGTGAAGGAATAGTCTATATACTGATGAATGTGCTGATCACTATTTCATTCCATTGGATTGGTCTGGCAGGGGAGTGGAGGGCCATGACCAAAATTATTTTTCCTTTGCTGCATCGCCTGCAAAGAGTTCAGACATCCCAGTGTTCCACAGCTACCCAAACGAAGTACAGTTTTCCTTCGCCACTGTAAATAACTTCATTGTTCACTTATAATTTAGAAACTCCACCTATTATTAGAAAGCGTGTGGTTTAACGTACAACAAATATAACAGCCCCCACTTACCTCCCTCACTCATATTGCTACAAAAAGAGATCTAGATTCGCCAAGGCTTTGAGACCTGCCAAGTTTTTTATTCTTTTTGGTTTTATTTACTGCTCACGTTGCTGCCAACATTTTAAAATATCCACATAGCTATTTGGAAGTCTCTAATTTATAAAATAGCTTAGGGGCTGAACTGCAAAACGACTAGAAATCAAGCATTGTTTAAAAATGAAGTATGACTGCCTGATTAAAATATAAATCTCTAAGTGATAGCCCCAGTAGCCATCTTCCACTTCACTTCTAATTTTCAGGTTTCAGATGTAGTAGCAACCATAATGACTATGCTTGCCATTTCAAATGGCAATTTTTTTCTAACAAGCTTAGAATTCTAAGTGCCATACAATTTTCTTTGGGCCAACAGCAAGCATGGATGCAACATGGCCTAGTGGATAGAGCACGGGTCTGGGAATCAGAAGAACCTGGGTTCAAATCCTGGTTCCACACTTGTCCACTGTGTGACTTTGGGCAAGTCACTTCACTCCTCTGTGCCTCGGTTACTCAACTGCAAAATGGGGATGAAGACTGTGAGCCTCACAGGGAACAAGGACTGTGTTCAACCTGGTTAGCTAGTATCCACCTGAGTGCTTAGAACAGTGGCTGACACAAAGTAAGTGCGTAACAAATACCATTGTTATTAACAATGTTTTGTGAAAGCTGCAACTTCAGTTATGCTACAATGACGTGACTTTCTGGTACCGTTTTTAAAAATATCCCCAAAGCAACAAGCAAAAACCATTCTCTGGTGAACACGACATAATCTGGAATCCAGGAATATCCTGACCTGAAACAAAACAGTTAGGACTCAGCCCTGACTCTGGTGTTGACATTAGTAAGTCACTAAAGGTATCATGGGGGTAACCACAGGGACCACACTTCCCTGGTTTTGGGACCTCAGGCACCTCCCAAGGCTGTCCCCCTTCCCCTGAATTGTTTCAGAACTTTGGGAAAATTCTGAGGGGTGTTTTCCTTTCCACAGCCTTTTCCCATTGCCATTCCCATTGCTGGGCCTTGTCTTCACAGCTTTATCCCATTTGCTGGGCTTTCTCACCACAGCTTTATCCCATTGGCTGGGTCTTCTCCTCTCCATAGTCTTTTCCTTTGACTTGTCCAATCTGCTTACATTGTATTGTTAAACACTTACTATGTGTCAACCACTGTTCTAAGTATTGGGGTAGATACAGCTGAATCAGACTGGACACAGTCTCTGCCCCATATGAAGCTCATAGTCTAAGTAAGACAGAGAAGAAGTATTGAATCATTTTAGAGATGAGGAAATTGAGGTCCAGAGCAGTTGAGTGACTTGCCCAAGATCACACAGCAGACAACTGGAAGATCTGGGATTAGAATCCAGATGATCTGACTCCCAGGCTTGTGTTATTTCCACCAGGCCACATTGCTCCTGGAATCTCCCTCAGCACCCGCTAACAAATACTACAAT
This sequence comes from Ornithorhynchus anatinus, assembly GCF_004115215.2. Classification (NCBI taxonomy): domain Eukaryota; kingdom Metazoa; phylum Chordata; class Mammalia; order Monotremata; family Ornithorhynchidae; genus Ornithorhynchus; species Ornithorhynchus anatinus. The sequence goes on along the minus strand of NC_041735.1, from coordinate 54,349,325 downwards.
TATTATCATTTTTATTACTATTCTTGACAGGGAACCTGTTTACTAAATCAGTTATTCTGTACTCTCCCAAGAGCTTAGTACAGCCCTCTGCACACTGTGAGTGCTTGAAAAATGATTGATTGAGACAATTTCATTACTAATACAGCTGAGGTTTCAGAGGCTCAGGGATACTATGAAAATCCCCATGGGCCAGAACCCATGTAGACCAAAGTGGGCTGTGTCAGGAGTCTGAGACATCTACAATCTTGAAATCAACTAGGAACTGCAAGTGGGAGACTTCCTTCGAAGAACTGTGATAAAACAATAACAACAATAATAATAATTGTGGTATTTGTTAAGTGCTTTCAATGTTTTAAACACTGTACTAGGTGCTGTGGTAGATACAAGATGATAATAATGATATTATTATTATATTCATTAAGGATTTACTCTATGCTAAATGCTGGGGTAGATAAAAGTTAATTAGGTCAAACATAGTCCCTGTCCAACAGAGAGGGCTCGTGACCTAAATAGGAGGGAGAGCAGATACTGAATCCCCATTTTACAGATAAGGAAACTGAGGTGCTAAGAAATTAAATGACTTGCTCAAGGTCACAGAGCAGGCAAGTGGTGGAGTTGGGATTAGAAGCATGCATGCCCATGCTCTTTCTACTGGGTCACCCTGCCTTGATAATTCTTTCTGGAATCAAGAGACTATTACTGGACTGTCTATATAAGGCTTTAGATTAAGATTAAGGGGGGAGAGAGGGAAGGAGGGGAAAGGCATATTCTACCATCAATAGGATACAAAGTTGATATGATATTTAGTAGTGGTAGTGGTTCAACCTGAATTATCCAACTCTCAAGATTCTTTACCATCTGGCCGACATGAATGTAGCAAGATGTCTGGCAAGAGTGGTGGGTGCAGTTTATGCCCGTGGAGCAGAAAATCTTTGAATTCTTCTCAAAAACAATAACTAGTGTGTCTTCAGACTCCACTACTATGCAAATGCCACATAACTCACAGCAAGTACATGGTTGAGTTAAAACGTTACGCCAAATTCATCTTGTCAGTTTTCCCAATTGAAACAGTACATATTTGTGTGTGTATCTATGTATGTGTAATTTATATATGTATTTATACTACATCCTGGATTATGAATCATTACTCTAACTAAAAATACAAATAAAAACCACAAATTGGCAGGAATCCATTTTAAGTCCTGCCCACCAAATACCTCCCAAATCTGTGCCTTTTTCTTCTTAATCTAATCAAGAAAAGAGTGGAGAGAGGTCACGGAGAGTTTGTGAGAAATACTGAGATCTCTATATCTTTAATATTAGGCTATGAAATGTGAGTCACTGGTCACTCAACTCCTCCAGCTGAACGTAGTTAATTTAAATGGTAAATTACTTGATGACAGGAGTCATATCTGATGTGTACCAAATATGCCATCTGGCATTCTGTTAGCATTCACTTTCAAAATCATAATTGACTATTTTTGGAATGCATCTTGTTTATGACATAATATCCCAATCATCATCTATCACCTGAACTGGACCTTTAATTCTTCAAAAGCATACCCATTTCTCTCCAAGTCTGCATATGAGTATAAGAATACAGCCAGGCACTGCCCCAGTCATAAAATGAGAATTCTGAAATCCCTGGGGAAGACACATAACAAAAGAGTTTAACATTTGGAAAAAAATATGTATTTACAGCTTACTCACTGTGCCCCAATCTTGTCTATTTTGCCGCCAACCTCTTTCCCATATCCTCCCCCAGCCTGTAACTCCCTACTCTTCCATATACACCAGACCACCAATCTCCCCACTTTCGAAGTCTTATTGAAGTCACACCTCCAAAACGGCTTCCCCAATTAAGCCCTTTATTTCCCAGACTCCTTCTCCCTTCTGTGTCATCTCTGCACTTGGATCTGTGACCTTTCGGCATTTGAGGGTTGCCCCATCCTTAAGCCCACAGCATTTATATATAAGAAATGATTTATTTACATTAATAGCTACTTCCCCCTTGAAACTTTAAGCTCACAGTGGGAAAGAAATGTGCCTATCAACTCTGTTGTACTCTCTCAAGTGCTTAGTATAGTTATGATGGGGAAAAAAAGTTATATTTTTAATACTCAAATCTCAATTTCTTTCCATTAAAAGTTTCCAGTAAATCATTTCCCACTCCGATCAGTGTGCTGGTTTGTATCCACTAAATTGTTCTTCCTTTTCCTTGGTGAGCAGACAGACCTAATGCCAGTTGTGCCTGAGGATTTTCTGGCATCTTTTCCCTCCGGTTCTCTGGCTGGGCCTGGCTCTCTTCTCTCAGTGTGTCTATGGCCAGCATGTTTCTCAAGGCTGATTTGGAAACCATTTGGTTTCAGAATTTGGAATCTAAAGCACTGCTGAAAGCATATAACAAGGAAAATTTGGCCTAATTTAAGAAATTTGCCAAACATATCTTCCAGCTGGAGGCAAAAGGTTCTGCCCAGAGTCTTGTCATCTCAATTAATCCATGATATTTACTGAGCTCATACCTTATACCTAGCACTATGCTAGCTGCTTGGGAAAGAACAACGCAACAGAGTTGATAGGCACATTCTCTGCCCACGAGGCGCTTATTGCCTTGGGGGTGTGGGGAAGAGACATTCATATAAATTACAAATAATGATAATAACAATAATAATAATAATAATAATGATTATGGTATTTGTTAAGCACTTACTATGTGACAGGTGCTGTACTAAATGCTGGGGTGGATAGAAGCTAATTGGGTTGGTCATAGTCCCTGTCCCACACAGGGACTCACAGACTCAATGCCCATTTTACAGATGAGGTAACTGAGGCACAGAGAAGTGATGAGACTTGCCCAAAGTTACATAGCAGACAAATGGGCAGAGCCAGGTTTAGAATCCATGACCTTCCGACTCCCAGGCCCGTGCTCTATCCACTTCACCACGCTGTTTCTAATGCACACAACTTCTGGTTACTTCTGAACTCTCTTGCCCCTCCTATCTTATCTCGTTGACTTCCTACTTGCAACCCTCAGTGCCCTATAGAGTGCTCTGCACACAGTAAGCACTCAATAAATACAGTTGAACGAACCCTACCTTCTCACATTCCTCCTTTAATGTCGATCTACTTCCTGTACCTCGATCTCATCTATCTTGCTGTCGATGTTTTCCCCATGTCATCCCTCTGGCCTGGAACTTTCCCACTCCCCTTATACGACAGACCACCACTCTCCCTACCTTCAAAGCTTTAACTAAAATCACATCTCCTCCAAGAGGCCTTCCCCAACTAAGCCCTCACTTGCCTTTCTCCATCTCCCTTCTGTGTCATCCTTGCACTTAGATTTGTACCTTCTAAGCACTTGATATTCATCCTACCCTCCACCCCACTGCTCTTATGTATTATATTTGTAATTTATGTGTTTATATTACTCTGTCTCCACTTCTAGACTGTAAACTCCTTGCATGCAGGTAAGGTGACTGCATGACTGCTGGGTCTGTTGCACTGTACCCTATCATATGCTTAGTTCAGTGCTCTGCACAAAATATGTGCTCAATAAATGCTATTGACTGATTTGACCAACTGTACTGGAGGGGAAATCTTTTCAGAAGTGACATTTGGTACCTGTTCCCTAGGATAGTGCTGAAGAAGACTGGCAATCCAAGTTCCTCCACCTTTTTATTTTAAAAAAAGGTATTTGTTAAGCCCTTACTATGTGCCAGGCTATGTTCCAAGAGCTGGGGTAGATATGAGCTAATCAAGGTGGACACACAGTCCATGTCCCCCATGAGGCTTAAAGGGACAGTCTTAATCCCATTTAACAGATGAGATAACTGAGGCACAGAGAAGTTAATAGACTTGCCCAAGGCCACACAACAGACAAGTGGCAAATCCATGAATACCTGACTGACACAAATAAGGGGTGGGTGATGGCAACAGAGGGAAAGTAAACAATCTCAAGGTTCCACTATGAGAAGTAACACTGGTGATCTGACTAAAACCTTGGATTTTCGGCAGTGACCATGACATAAAGAAAGGGAGGACACTTGTATTGCATTCATGGAAAACTACACTGATGGGTCAGATAGGGTTTGTGTTCTATTTAAGTATGCTTTCTGAGTTTAGGAAAACAAAAGTTCTATAGGTTATAAAAACACCTATAATACTACTAGTTAAAGTCAGATTCTTACTTTATCCAACATTGGCCTACTAGCTAATATGTCTTTTCTATGGAATAAATTCAGCACCTGGGTAGATAGGTAATAATTCAAACAATGCTTGGTATTTTCAAAGCACTTTGCAATCATCACATTACTGGCGAGGTAGTAAATATTGCCCACTTTTATTTCAAGAAAAAGAAATGCAATCACACAGAGACTTTCAGTGGCCGAGCTAAGAGTTCAAGAGTTTCTATTTTTCCATAGACCATGTTATTTTTCCAAATAACCATGTCTGGGTTAAGAAGAAGTAATCTGTCGAATAGCCAGCTGCCTGGAGTTCTGTTATTCTTTATTTCAATTGTTTTTAATGTTGATATACACAAGCCTGTATATTTTGTATGCACATTTATTTTTACATACATAACCACAAAGAACAACAAGCTGAGTATTTTGGGGACAAATCCCTTTTAGAGGTAACAGATGTGTGAAAGGAAAAGCATTTCAAATAGATTCAATGCCTTTACTTTTCAAACCCACTTAAACTGGGTATGCTGTTGTTTCTTGGAATTAGTTAAAAAACTAAATACATACTTGACCACTGAGCTGATGCCTTATGTCTTACAGCAGTGTATGGAGGCCATTATTAGCAAGTGATGAATTTCTAAAACTAAGTTTTAACTACAGGAAAATCAACATTCCACTCCAGTTCTAATTTTGTCTTACAGGTTGGAGGTAGTCAATTTAATTACTGGCAGATTTGTGGCATGTGAATGTAATCAATCAGTGGTACTTATTGAGCAGCACCTTGTTTGCAGAAAACTGCACTCAGCAACTGGAAGAATACAAGAGAATTGTCTAGACATGAACCCTGGCCTCCAGGAGTTGACAGTCTAGTGAGGGAGACACACTAAAATTAATTACAGCTGGGGGAAAGTAATAGAAATATAAAGTAATAGAGGTATAATAATAATAATAATGGTATTTGTTAAGCACTTACTGTGTGACAGGCACTGTACTAAGCTCTGGGGTGGATACAAGCAAATCGAGATGGACACAGTCCCTGTCCCATTTGGGGCTCACAGTCTCAATCTGCATTTTAGAGATGGGATATCTGAGGCCCAGAGAATTAAGTGACTTGTCCACAGTCACAGAGCAGACAAAATGGTGGGGCTGGGATTAGAACCCATGACCTTTTGACTCCCAGGCTCGTGTTCTATCCACTATGCCTGAATGTGCATACTGTAAACTTGTTGTAGGTAGGGATCGTGTCTACCAACTCTTTTTATCTTGTACTCTCCCAAGTGCTGAGTACAATGTTCTGCACACAGTAAGCGCTCAATAAATGTTTGTTTGATAAAGTGCTAGTAAGTATTTAGATGACACAGAAGTGCTGAAGTGTCAGTTGCTGGGCAAGAGGGATAAAGAGTGGGGATGTGGTCAGTTAATCAGGGAAGGCCACTTGGAGGAGATGTGATTTCAGAATGGGAAGAGCAGTGGTCTGTAAGATGTGAGGTGGGAGAGACTTCCAGGTAGGAGGAAAGGTGTAATCAAGAGGTTGACAGCATAAGAGACGAGGACGAGGCACAGTGAGTAAATTGGCTAAGGACTGCACTGTTGATGCCACTACGGTCTTTAATCCCACCAAATCCAAGGTTAGTGGGGAATTGGGAGGTTGACCAAAATCAGAGATGACCCTCCTACCCATTTGCCAGAATCCAAAAATGCAGTTGAAGTTCATCCTGCTAGCTTGGAGCAGGCACTCTGTTATCCCTCCAAAGGAATCAATTAATCATATTTATTGAATGCTTGCTGTGTACACCGCACTGTACTAAGTGGTTGGTAGAGTACAAAAGATAACCACATAGCAGACACATCTCCTGACCACAACAAGTTTACAGCCTAGAGGGAGAGACAGGCATTAATATAAATATATTATGGATATGTACATAATAAGTGCTGTGGGGCTGGGATGGGGGGTGAAGCTTCTAGGCAGATAACTTTGAAATAAGATTTCACATGATAAATATGGTCACTTTTAGTACACAGTAGCAAATCTGAATTTAGGGGAAAAAAAGCTGAAGCAAACTTTTACTCATCTAGTCAGTTTAGCAAAATTGCCTTGATGCGGATAGACCAGTGTCAACACTATCACAAGAGCAGGTGGAAATGAGTTCCCCATTTCCCCATGATGTTCTTCGGGTTTTTCAATTTCAAAGGCTGAGGAAGTTAATCTGTAGAAAATAATCTGGTAATAATAATGGTAGTATCTGTTAAGTGCTGGGGTAGATACAAGATAATCAGGTCCCACATGGCTCTCACAGTCTGAGGGAAAACACGTATTGAATGCCCATTTTGCAGATGAGGGAACTGAGGCACAGAGAAGCTAAGTGACTTTTCCGAGGTCACAGAGCAGGTATATGGTAGAGCTCTGATTGCCAGGGCCGTGCTCTTTCCACTAAGCTCTGCTGCTTCAGAGTGAAGATGGCACTCAGGGTAAGAAAGCTTAGGATCTAGTTCTGATTCTCCAACAGTCCTAGGAGGCAGATCATTTACCTTTCTGTGTCCCTAATTGCTCAACTATAAAATGGGGAGAATAATTTCTGCCTCTCCCTACCTCACAGGGCTGTTCCAAAGACAAATGAGATAGACTGATGTGAAAGTGCTTTGGAAAATAAAAGAGCTGTACAAATTCAAGTTATCACTATCCCAGGAGAGCAGGACGTGGGTAGAGGGAATAGAGTTCAAGGCTGCATTGAGCTTGGCAGATCTGTTTGTCATTCCAACCCTGAAAATGTTCATTTCCATCTAGTACTCCCTCTACTGGCATCATTGAGTTTTTTTCCTTTTTTTAAGAGAAAATTCAATTCAATGCGATTCAATTAAATAAAGTCTAAATAGTTCCTGGTTTCCCTCATGCGTGTCAGACATACCCATTAACCTTACTGGGAATCACACGGGCTTGCAGGTCACTCTAGCTAACATCGTCCTTGACTCCTGCTTGCTTGGCCCAGAAGATAGAACTGTGTTTTGCACAGGTTGGATTTCAAAGTAAATATTCAACAGACAATAGTCTGGGTTTAGTTCAATGATCTCCATCTGGAAACCCAAAGTATACAAAATAGCAGTGGACCGCTGGAGAATGTATAAAATAAAATGTCACAACGCCATACGCCCACAGTTAATTTCAGAGCCATAGAGAGAGGAAAGATTTTGATTTGGCCGACTAAGGCAGACTCAATAACTAATTCAGGGTGATTCTTAGTTAAAATGGTAAATGTACCATAGATTAACTGCATGAAAATTTAATCTCAGTAGGAAATGAAGGGCTAAAAAATTATCTTCAGGAGTCCAGCAAACGGAAAGAAAACTATGGGACTTCAGAGTGCAATACCGAGAGGCTCTCCGAGAAAAACTACAGGCTCAGGGACTGTACACAAACTGCAGACTAGTAAATTCTGGTGAAGAAACAAATTAGTCCAATTGAGCTGAACATCACAAAGAAATCAACAAGTGCTTTTCAAGTAGATAAAATTACATCTTATTACTCAACTGAGACGTGGTGCTTAGCCTTCCCACTGAGGAAAGGCCATTTACCAAAAACTGAGAAATAAATGTCTTCAGTGAATTTATGTTTTACATTCACAATAGGATTTCCTTGCTCAGGTATGTAAACACCCTTTGGAAATGAGTAATTTATAAGATTATATGTGATTATAAGATGCAAGCACACAAATAGGAAACTAACAGTTTTAGGAACAAATGTATTTGATTATAGAGTTTGCTTTTCTGCAGTAAACCAATCAATCATTTTGTATTTACTAAGCACTTGTTTGCAGAGCACTGTACTAAGTTGGTATACATATTTCCTGCCCACAAGGAGTTTACAGTCTAGAGGGGGAGACAGACATTAAAATTATGGATATGTACATAAATGCTGCAGGGCTGTAGTTGGGCTGTTTAAAGCGTACAAATCCAAGTGCCAGTATGATTCAGAAGGAAGAGGGAGGAGGGGAAGGCCTTTTGGAGATGTGATTTTAATAAGGTTTTGAAGATGGGGATAGTGGTGATCTGTTTAATATGAAAAAGGAGAGAGTTCCAGGCCAGAGAAAGGATGTGAGAGAAGGGTCAGTGGTGAGATAGATGAGATTAAGGTAGGATGGCCTGCTTTCCCCTTTAGCATTGTTACTTTGAGAACATACAGTCTTAGAGGCATGAATCATCTATGACAATTCAATGATTAAGATCTCCAAAATTTTCTCTCACTTTTCACTTTATCGTGCACCAGTAACGAGCTTATTTAAGGATATTTCTAAAATCACAATATTAATGAATTTTCCCAATCCCTCATGCCTTTCTCCATTCTCCTCACTCTCCCTTCCCTCTTTCTCCCCCTGCCAAACACACACACATTTATGCAAAATAAAAATAAAAACATCTTGGGTTACTTTTGGCTTTTGTTTTCTGTGAAAATGGACTGGGAGAAGTGAGTAAGAGGAAAGCTGGGAAGAGGGTTGTTATGTGAGAGGAAATAAGCCCCACGATATTTCTCCTCTCTTCTGAACCATAACAAATTTAGAGATTTCAAATAAAAGGATGACTAACCTTATTGTCCCATGACGGAGATGGGCATCCTGCAATTGGGCTAAGCATATAAAAAGTATTATTTCTCATGAAAAGACTGGGAGGAAATGAATGACTCAATATCAGACCAATATATTTCAAATAAGAAAACTGTCCTCAACATTGGTCTAGATCTGCCCTATGTCATTGACACAATCGTTTTCCTCTCATAAAATATTAGTTTTTTCCACACCAGTACACTTGCCTAGATATTCATAACCTTGTTTGAGATGTTACTCACACAAGTCGGGAAATCTGGAGTTAAAGCTCCAACAGGCTCTTTGTCCCTACGCTTTCACACAAACATCAGCACTCCTATTACTGCATGTGACCATTTCCACAAACACAAAGTGAAATGTCCAAGGCTAGGCCCTCTAGGGCCAGGACAGACAAAGAAATCTACTCATTTAATTTTGACAATATTGACAGGTGGGATTTTTCTACCAGGTTAAGATATATAGAGCACTTCCTTATAAAAACTGTCTCCAAAACTGCCAATTTAGCATCTGAACAACTTACTTTTTAAAAATAAAATTTGTTAATTATGGAAAAGAGTTATATCAAAAAACTGTGGGGGTATGATTGGGTTCTTTGTATACTTCACCAACAAAGCAAGAGGAATTCTAGGTGACAAATGACCCTAACAAGGAATAAATAGTGACTGGATAATGATGTTGGGGTGGGTTGGGGTGTGGGGGTGTGTGTTTTCTCCAAAAGATAGTTTTTGGCAGCCTTGTGTCCTACTGTTCTCCTAGAAGGAACAGTATAAAATTAAAATGACATTTACTCCTTCAACAGAAAACACGAATGCATGTATACAAGCAAGAGGAAGTGTGGTGTGACCTGGATTATAAACTCCTTGCAGACAGGGATTGTGACTTCTGAATCTACTGAACTCCCCCAATAGCTCAATATAGCACTCTGCACGCAGGTGGCCCTAAAATACTACTGATTGAGCCCTTTATTTCCCATAAAAACAACAGCTGGCAGATCATACTCATGTAAGAACTCATATTTGTTGTCACCAAAGAACTGCTGCATTCTTTCTTGCCTAGCAGGAACAGACATAGTGTATGTATTTCATTCACTTTGTGATCAATTTTTCCAGTGTTATAATAATTATGGTTTTTGTTAAGTCCTTACTATGTGCCAGGCACTGTAGTAAGCGCTGGGGTGGATACAAGCAAATCGGGTTGAACATAGGCCCTGTCCCACATGGGACACTCAGCTTCAACCCCCATTTTACGGATGAGGTAACTGGGGCACAGAGAAATAAAGTGACTTGCCCAAGGCCACACATCAGGCTCACACTCACGTTCTGACTCCCAGGCCTACGCTCTATCCACTACACCCTGCTGCTTTTCCAATACACTGCCAAAGCATATTCAGCCAAGAAAGCTTTGTCTGTAAGCAAACTGCTTGAGTACTTCTGAGAATTCTCATAGTAATGATAATATTTGTTATATTTATTAAGCATTTACTCTGGACCAAGCACTGTCCTATGCATTGGGGTAGATGCAATAACATCAACATTTAGTAGAGTGCCTGGCACATAGTAAGTGCTTTACAAACACTATAATTATTATTAGATACAGTCACCTCTCACATTGGGCTCACAGCTTAGGCTCATATATGCCTACTACCAACACCTTGCATTTTAATACAGTACTCCATTCTGCTCTCAACTACCCCTAACAATAATATGAAATACCATATTTCATATATACAGTAAAAATGAGAGACAGTTTGGTAACCCAAAGACCCAAATAATATTATATTATTATTATTACTTGTGTTCTGAGGCCCTGATCTGGTCCAGTAGCCTAGGAGCATACTGAGCAACAGGGGTCTGGGTTCTAGCCCTGACTCTGCTCCCGAGAATTTGGGTAAAGTCATTTAATGACCAAATTGCATTCCATTTCCCTTCTCGGCATATGAAGAGCAAAGATAGGCTGGAGGATGAAAACATACTCCTAAAATGAGGCAGCTGTACTTAAACACCTCCAAGTGGCCCGTTGAGGAAAACTGAATTAACTTGCTGCTCCACTTTTTATGAGCCTAAGGTTTTTTCACTTACTCTTAAGACATCCCCAAACAGTAGCACACTGAAATGGTTTTTGAATCAGAACGGGGCAAGACTAGCACACTGCTCTAAGTGTGGGTAGCGTTTTACCACGAATTCTTCCTAGATCACTTCTTTCTTCGGCATTAAAGTGTTAAACACATGCACAAACACACACACACACACACCACAAAAGCAAAACCATGCTGAACCAGAGCCAAGTCACATGTATTGTACAGGATGATGAATAATGTTCTTTGTGTCAGATGAAGTGAAGTCTGTGACCTCAGAGCAGGGAAAGTGCTTTTAGAAGGCTAAGTACATTCCTGGTACCAGCAGTCACCGCAGCTTCTTCCTCCAGGCTGATGAGATGTAAATTGGCAAAGTGACTCATGATGTACAGCACATAGTAGCCAGGGAAACAGAACTCAAGTGTCTGAAAGTGCCTCAAGTTGACACCTTCACTCCTGCATATGACACTGCTTGCTGTTGCTTGAGCCAAAGACCGGTCCAGCCTGCCAGCAGGCTCTAGAAAAGAGACACCGACAAGGCAGCTTGATTCACCTTCAACAGGGGCTGAAAGAAAATACTAAGTAAACAGGATCAGTGCTCCCGGCCTTGTACCAAGGAGTTCCCCGCTCTGGATGAAAAGACTATCAGAGAGACAGGGGAATCCTCTGAATGTCTAGGTTGTAAACTCCATACTACTACTACTACTACTACTACTACCTCCTTCTTGCCAAATCCAATGGCTCCTACTCCATTCTGATCCTCCTTGACCTCTCTGCTGCCTTTGACACTGTCGACCATCCCCTCCTCCTCCATACCTTATCTCACCTTGGCTTCACGGACTCTGTCCTCTCCTGGTTCTCCTCTTACCTCTCTGGCCGATCATTCTCGGTCTCCTACGCTGGAGCCTCCTCCCCCTCCCATCCTTTAACTGTTGGAGTTCCTCGAGGGTCAGTTCTTGGCCCTCTTCTGTTCTCCATTTACACTCACTCCCTCGGTGAACTCATCCGCTCTCACGGCTTTGACTACCATCTCTACGCAGATGACACGCAGATCTACATCTCCGCCCCTGTCCTCTCCCCCTCCCTTCAGGCTCGCATCTCCTCCTGCCTCCGGGACGTCTCCACCTGGATGTCGGCCCGCCACCTAAAACTCAACGTGAGCAAGACTGAGCTCCTCATCTTCCCTCCCAAGCCCGGTCCGCTCCCAGACTTCTCCATCACCGTGGATGGCACGACCATCCTTCCCGTCCCGCAGGTCCGCAATCTCGGTGTCATCCTTGACTCGTCCCTCTCGTTCACCCCACACATCCTATCCGTTACCAAGACCTGCCGGTTTCACCTCTACAATATCGCCAAGATCCGCCCTTTCCTCTCCACCCAGACGGCTACCTTACTATTACGGGCTCTCGTTATATCCCAGCTAGACTACTGTGTCAGCCTTCTCTCTGACCTCCCTTCCTCCTCTCTCGCCCCGCTCCGGTCTATTCTTCACTCCGCTGCCCGGCTCATCTTCCTGCAGAAACGATCTGGGCATGTCACTCCCCTTCTTAAACAACTCCAGTGGTTGCCTATCGACCTCCGCTCCAAACAAAAACTCCTCACTCCAGGCTTCGAGGCTCTCCATCACCTTGCCCTTTCCTACCTCTCCTCCCTTCTCTCTTTCTACCGCCCACCCCGCACGCTCCGCTCCTCTGCCGCCCACCTCCTCGCCGTCCCTCGGTCTCGCCTATCCCGCCGTCGACCCCCGGGTCACGTCCTCCCGCGGTCCCGGAACGCCCTCCCTCCTCACCTCCGCCAAACTGATTCTCTTTCCCTCTTCAAAACCTTACTTAAAAATCACCTCCTCCAAGAGGCCTTCCCAGACTGAGCTCCTCTTCCCCCTCTACTCCCTCTGCCATCCCCCCTTTACCTCTCCGCAGCTAAAGCCTCATTTTCCCCTTTTCCCTCTGCTCCTCCACCTCTCCCTTCCCATCCCCACAGCACTGTACCCGTCCGCTCAACTGTATATATTTTCGTTACCCTATTTATTTTGTTAATGAATTGTACATCGCCTTGATTCTATTTAGTTGCCATTGTTTTTACGAGATGTTCTTCCCCTTGACGCTGTTTAGTGCCATTGTTCTTGTCTGTCCGTCTCCCCCGATTAGACCGTAAGCCCGTCAAACGGCAGGGACTGTCTCTATCTGTTGCCGACTTGTTCATCCCAAGCGCTTAGTACAGTGCTCTGCACATAGTAAGCGCTCAATAAATACTATTGAAGAATAATAAAAATAGTGGTATTTCTTAAGCACTTATTATATGCCAAGCACTGTTCTGAGTGCCGGGGTAGATACAGGGTAATAGGTTAGACACAAATCCTGTCCCACATGGGCTCACAGTGTTGATAGCCTTTTTACAGATGAGGTAACTGAGGCACAGAGAATGAGAAGTTAAGTGATTTGCCCAAGGTCACACAGCAGACGTGGCAGAGCCGGGATTAGAAACCACATCCTCTGACTCCCAGCCCCGTGCTCTTTCCACTATGGCATGCTGCTTTCTCTATTCGTGGGCAGAGATTGTGTCTATCAACTTTAATGCACTGTACTCTCCTAAGTGCTCTGCAGTCAATCATATTTAAGCACTGTAGTAAGTGCTGGGGACAGTACAATACAACAATATAACAAACACATTCCTTACCCACAACAAGTTTACAGTCCAAAGTGAGGGCACAGTAAGTGCTCAATACAATCATTGATTGATTGATTGTTCTCGGGCACTGCTGCTGCTCCACGGCCACACTCACTACCTTTGACAATCGCTCATGGCTGATACAAGGTTTCCACTGGCTGTATGGTACTTGTTAAGCGCTTACTATGTGCCAGGCACTGTACTAAGAGCTGGGGTGGATATAAGCAAATCGGATTGGACACAGTCCCTGTCCCACATGGGGCTCACAGTCTTGATGGCAGTGCTCAGCATTACTGCCCCCAGTGAAGAGGTATAAGAACCTGGCCTGACTTGGGGGGTCCTTCGTAGCTTTTGCACTGAGGACACCAGCTGGCCTGGGCCCGATGTACCACCCCAGTGTGACACTGCTATGCTGGCCCCTTGATGAGCCTGAGTTAGAATACGGAACTCAGGAGGTCAGGAATTGGCAGAACCTTGGCATAGCTATAATTATGGTACTTGTTCATTCATTCGATCGTATTTATTGAACGCTTACTGTGTACAGAGCGCTGCACTAAGCACTTGGAAAGTACAAACCAGCAATAGAGACAATCCCTGCCCACAACACATTTACGGTCTAGAGCCGCACCTACTATGTGCCAAGCACCGGGGAAGATACAAGTTAATCAGGTTGGACACAGCCCCTGTCCCATATGGGGCTCACATTCTTAATCCCCATTTTACAGATGAGGTAACTGAGGCCCAGAGAAGTGAAGTGACAGCAGACATTTGGAGGAGCCGGGTTTAGAACCCAGGTCCTTCTGACTCCCATGCCTGTGCCCTATCAACTCAGCCAAGCTTTGTCAGGGACCTTCATGAGCATGGGACAGACCGTCTCGGATTGTAAACTCCTTGACGGCAGGGATCGTGTTTACTATGGCATTCTCCCAAACGCTTAGTACAGTGCTCAGCATTCAGTAAGAGATCAATAAATACTACTGACTGATTGATTACAGTCCTCTGGACAGTAAGCCTGTTCTCAACAGGGAATGTGTCTTGGCTCAGTGGAAAGAGCCTGGGCTTGGGAGTCAGAGGTCATGGGTTCGAATCCCGGCTCTGCCACTTGTCAGCTGTGTGACTGTGCACAAGTCACTTAACTTCTCTGTGCCTCAGTTACCTCATCTGTAAAATGGGGAATAGGACTGTGAGCCTCACATGGGACAACCTGATTGCCCTGTATCTACCCCAGTGCTTAGAACAGTGCTCTGCACATAGTAAGCGCTTAACAAATACCAACTAAAAAAAAACAAAACTCTGTTACGCTGAATATCAAATTACATAATTGCATCGCCCCAGGAATGCTGGGAAAGAGATAGGAGACCTGAAACCACATCTAAGTAGTAGCTACAAGGAATTAAGTTGAAGCAGTTGTCTGATTATCTGCATTGACTGGCAGTTGTAATTAATAAATGCCTCTACAGTGTGCCACCTGGGGGGTCTCCATCATTCTCGACTCAGAATCCAAAATGAACCCAGCCTCGACTCTTCCCCTTTGTGGTTGGCCAGTGACAGCTTCCTACCAGCTTCAAGCTGTCTCTACTTGTAATAATTACAACAACAACAATAATAATGATAATAATAATAAATAGCATTTGTTAAGTGCTTACCATGTGTTTAGCACGGTTCTAAGTGCTGGGGTGAGCTAATAGGTGGGACATCATCTCTGTCCCATATGGGGCTTAAAGTCTTAGTCCCCATTTTACAGATCAGGTAACTAGGGCCCAGAGATATTAAGTGACTTCCCCAAGGTCACACATCAGACAAGTGGTGGGGCTGGCATTAGAACCCCAGTCCTTTGGACCCATGGCCCATCCACTAGGCAATGCTGATTCCCACACTTTAAAAATACGCGTTACACTCCAGGAATTCATATTGAAAAGTAATGAGAGGTAATCTGATTTGGAAAAGATTAGAAATGAGATACTTTTCTGATAACCTAATAATGTAATATCCTTCTCTTTACCAAGAAGAACCCTTTCTGTCTGAGCAATATGCCCCAAATTAATGACTACAGCCACGCAGCCACTACCTAAATCCTGGAATGGCAGAATATGCAGGTAACTCGTTTTTACTGCCATGGACATATATGCTGTTCAACTCCTAGGCTGCCTGAAATGAAACTCTATATTTTCATTGACAACCTCTATCTTTCTGGGTAATTTATTAACCAACCACTAATGGTTTGCAAGTTGAAGCAGAAAGAACAATAGGAAATGTTTATAATACATCTCATCCAGAGACATTTCATCAGCCTGAATCACAAAAGCATATATATCAGCGTTAAAACAATACAGCTCTAGATTATCAGAGAAATGCTGGTGGAAAGGCTTTTGAATAAAATGCTGCTTTTACTGTTTTATCTTTTTACAGATTAAAGCAAAGCAATCTTTTTTTTGTTTTGTTTTAGCTACTTATGGTAACCATGGTGATACTCTGTACCCCTTGAATGTTGGGGATTTTAAAGAGAATTTACAAAAAAGAAGTGACAAATAATATTTGTGAGTCAGCTCATATAAACATACAGAGACATACCCAAAGACCAGAAGGTTTACTGGCCTGATTGCAGTAACTGGAAACAGGTGTGGTTTATCTGGGAAAGCTTGATAGAAGGGAGTGACCAGCCAGTAGCTTCAGAAAGTGGAATTTTAAACATTTATAAAATAGTCTAACTGCTATACCGTGTCTTGAGACTTCAAATCTGATGTTAGTGTACCTTCATTTCCAAAGCCTGAGAAAACCAGTGAAAATAAAATGATTTTTCAATCTGAAAGCACAGTGATATTCATTTATAGCTACCCATATATGTTTGCTTGGTAGTCAGTATTAGATGTGGCCTATGAGGGGCAGGGGCTGGGTCTACTCTAAATTTCCTTGTATCTACCCCACTGCTTAATTCTGGCATACATTACAGACTTAGTAAATACCACAATTATTATTACGTGTCACGGTTTTATACTTTTGGTGTGTACTCTGTGTATAGGATTGCTCTTGGTTGGTGTCTAATCCAAATTTCAACTTCAACCAACCAATGCTACCTATCGAGCATATACTGTGTGCAGAGTCCTTATATGAGGTGCTTGGGAGAGTAAAATATGAGAAGATACAATTCCTATCCACAAGGAGTTTATGATCTAGTGACAGGTTAGTGATTTGAGCAGTGCGGTTGTTGCATGATTCTGCTTCTGGTTTAACAGGCTAGCGGTGTTATCTTGTGGCTGCGTGGTTTTAGTGTTCACACTTTTGTACAGTAGAAATGAAGTCGAAAGGATTCCCTTGCTGGCCACATGGTAAATTCCTAGAAGTACTCGCAATTGGCAAGATGACACAGGCAGGACTGATGGTTTATTAAATACGATGGATTAGGGATAACCTGGATTGAGTCACAGCAGATGAAATCAAAGATTTGTGGAAAACAAAAATATCTTTCTCCAACTGTTTCGATTGGCTTGCAGTGCCTCTGATTGTGCTTTATCAGTAGATCAAGTGCATTACTCTGGGAATGGAATTGTAACTGTTTAAAGTTCACCGTTACCAATAAATTTACAAGGAACAGTGAATAGTGAAAACATAGCGATGTAGAAGCAGATTATGATTCCAGACTCAGCCAGTTTGAAATGACAGGTGGTGTTATCCATGGCCAAAGAAAACCATGTTTATTTCAAAACTGTACAAGATGGAGGCCAAAATGGTATATGGGAGATGGAGCAGGAATCCTCAAAGTAGCAGTGGGATAACTAGGATAGGCAAGAGAAGCCACTAGAGTTGTTTTTCAAAGATGAAATCCACCTCTACATGCCAGTTAAGCTAAAAAGATATTTACAGGGTCCATAGTTTTAGCTTCTTGTGATAGGAAGGATACTGTCAGGATCCCATTAGACTATAAGCTCATCGTCGGCAGGGAATGTGTCTGTTTTACTGTTATACTGTACTCTTCCAAGTACTTAGTACAGTGCTCTGCACACAGTACATGCTCATATAGGACAATGAATGAATAAATGATTTTAGGTTTCACTAGTCACAGTGGTTCAGGAGATGTTTGTAAGTGAGACAGAGTCTACTCAATTCAGGGACATAGGCCTCTTTCCCACTTGGATGGCTTCTCTGTTATCCCAGTCTCTAAATTTGTTTTCAGGGTGATGGGCGAGATTCCCAATTAAAAGCAAGGGTGAACCGCTACATTTCAGGGATGAACACTACAATAATGGATCCATCCTGAGCTATAAGGGTCTCGCTATCCTCAATACATCTTGTTGACACGTACAGTGGTACTCTTGCAAAATCTCACATTGAGGAAAAGTTGTACTGAACTCAACCGTTTCCTCCAACTTTGCATTGCGCTGTCTCCCAACATATCTTCACTGTCAGAAGGACGTACCCTAATTCTCAAATAGTATTCTAGTTAAAACACTTAATGAAAACATGTGCTACAGCAGGACAGAGTGTGCATGAACATACAAAACCACAGGCAGTGAACCAACATGACTAGTGGTGTTATCTTGCCACTAGGGAAGCAGCATGGCCTAGTGGAAAGAGCACAGGCCTGGGAGTCAAAAGACCCAAGTTCCTAGCCCGGCTCTGCCACTTGTCTGCTGTAGGACCTTGGGGAAGTCACTTCTCTTCCTTATGTCTCAGGTTCTTCATCTGTAAAATGGGGTTTAAATCCTCCTCCATCCTATTAGAATATGAGCCCTCTGTGGGAGAGGGACTGTGTCTAACCTGATTACTTTGCATCGACCTCAGTACTCAGAACAGTAACACATAGGAAGCATTTAAAAAGTACTATTTAAAAAAAAAAAGAGCTCATGTTGCTCTGAAAACGAGTTCAACAAAATGTCAAATCAAGCAGATGAATAAAAAGCAGCCTCTACATTGTGTCTGGAAACTGACTCAACTTTAACTGGTATTAAGCCCCCATTTGGCTGCATTTACGAGGCTTACTGAGACTCATTTTTGTATTTTTTAATTGTACTGCAATAAGTCCAAAATTAGGTAGCATAATATGAATCATTCATTCATTAGTATTTATTGAGCGCTTACTATGTGCAGAGCACTAAGTGCTTGTAATGTACAAATCGGCAACAGATAGAGATAGTCCCTGCCCATTGACGGGCTTACAGTTTAATCGGGGGAGCAGACGGACAAAAACAATACTAATATTATTAACATGTGTGGAGCTAATGACAATAAGAGTCTTAGCTAATGATGATAATAATAATAATAATAACGATAATAGAATGGTTCCTTGGGGAGCCGTTGCGAAGAAGAAGGTCAGCTCTAGCATAATATCTTTCCATCTTTCTCCTTCCTCTCTCAGCCATTCCTAACATTTTACTCCCCTTCACAGCCACTTACCTATTGCAACAGCTTCTATGCATCCTCTTCTGGAGAGGTGCCAGCCAACACCTTGTGTTGAAAGGGTAAGATGTGCCGGGGGAATGTTTCCTCACCTTGTTTTTGGTTTGTTTATGGTTTTTCCTAAGCACTTACCATTTGACTGTACTAAGCACTGGAGTAAATATAAGCTAATCATGTTGGACACAATCCATGTCCTACATGGGGCTCCCAGAATCGATCCCCATTTTTCAGATGAGGTAACCGAGGCCCAAAGAAGCAAAGGAACTTGCCCAGGGTCACACAGCACACAAGTGGTGCAGCCAGGATTAGAATCCACGTCTGTGACTCCCAGGCTCATTGAGAAGCAGTGTGGCTTAATGGAAAGAGCACAGGCTTGGGAGTCAAAAGTCAACGGTTCGAATCCCAGATCCACAACTTGTCAGCTGTGTGACTTTGGGCAAGTCACTTAACTTCTCTGTGCCTCACTTACCACATCTGTAAAAAAAGGGATTAAGACTGTGAGCCCCATGTGGAACAACCTAATAACCTTTTATTTACCCTAGCGCTTAGAACAGTGCTTGGCACATAGTAAGCACTTAAGAATCATATTATTATTATCATTATTACTATCCATGATCTTATTATGTGGAACCATCTAGTAATATTAGTAGTAACAGTATTTATTAAGTGCTTACTATGTAAACAGCATTGTACTAAGCACTGGGAGAGAATACACAGGTGGGAATTAGATATGGTCCCTGTCCCTCAGGTGGGCTCACATCTAATAATAATAATATAATTGTGGTATTTGTTAAGCACTTACTATGTGCCAGGCACCGTAATAAACGCTGGGGTGGGTACAAGCAAATCGGGTTGGACACAGTCCCCGTCCCCCATGGGGCTAACAGTCTCAACCCCCATTTTTCAGATGAGGTACCAGATCCAGAGAAGTGAAGTGACTTGCCCAAGGTCACCCAGCAGACAAGTGTCAGAGCCGGGATAAGAACCTATGCTCTTCTGACTCCCAGGCCCTTGCTCTAACCATTATACCATGCTGCTTCTCATCTCTACCAGGAATACTGTGGAAGTACCCAAACTAGAGAAGATCCTCTTTCAGTATCTACAGGAAAATCTGTATCCAGTTCAGGGAAGGAAGGGTGGAAATGGAAGAATCATTAAAAGTCTTAAGAGAATTTAACAGAGAGGACCCAAATGATGCTTCCAAGATTACATTGCCCAAGGTAACATGTTTTTAATGACACTCTTGTAAATCACAATTTTGCAGCTCCACAATCAGCAAGTGAAAAATGAGACACATTTATCTTATGATCAGGCTGAATCTAGCCTACAAGTGGAAATTAAAAGATTTAAAACTAGAGAACATACGCCCCAATTCTTAAAATGAGTTTGGATGTATCTAGCTGTTGTTTTGAAAGATATAAGCATGGGAGAAAGAACCATTTGGTAGCTGCCCTGTAAAATGGAGACTTGAGAACGTGTTGTAAATTGCAAGTATGTTAGGGCTAAAGGGGTATGGTTTTAGGAAGGACAAAATGAGGCTATCATCCATGCATGGCTTAGCAGCCGGACCTTGTGTTCTGTGTGAGAATGCCTTTTAAATTCCACTTGAACAGACTTGTGGGAAGCACAAACTAAAGATAAAAGACAATGCTTCTAAATACATCTCAGAGAATGGATCCCAGAACGTTAACTGTCTCCATTAAGTCTCCCAAGGACCCAGACTGGCTAGGAAAAAGAAAGAAGCAAAACTTCTGATTTATCTCGTACCAAAAGTAGAAGGCTGAGTGTTGCCCACGGATTATGTAGACAAAGGGGATATTCTGTAGTATCAATGTGATGATGCAGTATTATTTCAAACACCTTACAAAACCAGATTTATGTTGCTCAAATTGCAGAATGAAGTGAGGAAAGTTAATTCGAGGACAGGGAATCAAGTTACATCTTGAAAGGATGGCACTCATTTTATTTTAATCTTCCTTTCTGGTGTCACCTTAACTAAAACGTGGCTCAGTGGAAACAGCCCGGGTTTGGGAGTCAGAGGTCATGGGATCGAATCCCGACTCTGCCACTTGTCAGCTGTGTGACTGTGGGCAAGTCACTTAACTTCTTGGTGCCTCAGTTACCTCATTTGTAAAGTGGGGATTAAGACTATGAGCCTCTCGTGGGACAATCTGATTACCCTGTATCTACCCCAGCACTTAGAACAGTGCTCGGCACATAGTAAGCGCTTAACAAATGCCAACATTATTGATTAGACTGTAAGCCCGTCAAAGGGCAGGGGCTGTCGCTATCTGTTACCGATTTGTCCATTCCAAGCGCTTAGTACAGTGCTCTGCACATAGTAAGCGCTCAATAAATACTATTGAATTAATAAAACTGCATTTTGCCTGGAGAACTATCAATAGTAGTACTGGTATTTAGTGAGCACCCACTGGATGCAATCAATCGTATTCACTGAGGGCTTACTGTGTTCTGAGTGCTGTACTAAGCACTTGGAAGATGCAAAGCAGTGTACTAACTCCGAACATACAAGACAGAGAAGTGATGTGTTCCTTGCCCACTAGGAGCTATCACTCTCATGGGGGCAACAAATAGATCTACGCACAATCTTCCCTCCCTTGAAAGCCCTACTGAAGGCACACCTCCTCCAAGAGGCCTTCCCAGACTAAGCCCCACTCTTCCTAAGCTCCCACTCCCTTCCGCGTCACCACAACTCACTCCTTTTGCTCTTCCTCTCTCTCCCCATCCCACAGCACTTATGTATATAAATATATATATCTATAATTCTATTTATACTGATGCCTGTTTAATTGCATTGATGTTTGTCTCATCCCACCTAGACTGTGAGCCTGTTGTAGGCAGGGAATGTCTCTCTTAATTGCTGTATTGTATTTTCCAAGCACTTAGTACAGCACTCCGCACACAGTAAGCACTCAATAAATATGACTGAATGAATGAATTCAGAATAAAATGAAATGTTCAATCAAATAGGCATATAACCATAACTGCCTGAGGATGGGATGAAATAAAAGAAGTAAAAGGACAAAAAACATAAGGGACAGCCTACAAGGTGGACAGGATTTGGGGTGATGATAGTCTTGGAAGGCTTGTTGGGGGAGGAGTGATTTTTGAGAAGGCTTTGAAGGTGGTGAGGTCTGAGGGCTGGTGGAATTATAGGGGAAGACCATTCTATGTTGGCTGGGGGTGGAGGGAAGGGAGTGGGGGATAAATCATGAGCAAGGGGTCAGAGGCAGACATGACAAGCATGGGATTCAATCAGTATCATCGGTTTTCCCCACTTTCTGAAATGGCAGCGAATGTTATTTTATTTATTTGATTGTACATCAACATCTGCTGTGTGACCTCGGGCAAGTCACTAATTTCTCTGTATCTCAGTTCCCTCATCTGTAAAATGGGGATTAAGACTGTGAGCCTCTTGTGGGACATGGATTGTGTCCAACCTGAAGTATTCCAGTGCTTAGTACAGTGCTTAGTACAGTACAGCTTAGTACAGCTCATAGTAACTGCTTAACAAATACCACTAAAAACAAAACACGGAACCTCACTTTGGACTTCTTTTTTTCTCCATCTTTGCTCACTGTCAGAGTCTAGAGATGCTTTCCACTAGCTTGGTGGCAAATGGATAGACCGATGATATCTTCATGTCATCACTGCCACACGGGCGTGATGGAAAAATTGTTATTTGGGGGCTTCCAATAGCATGTTGCCTCTTAGAAAGTAGTGAACAAAAAAGCTTAGAAGACACTTGATTTTAGTATGTTCCACCCAAAAAACAACTGGAAGGAACAGAAAGAGGGAAGAAAGGGAACTCACTGGCCTAACAGTGGAGGACAGTTTTATTAGCTTCACTCAGTAAAGTAAAAGCTGAACAAAAACTCATTATTTAAACCAGACGTTGATTTTATAACATTCATTTTAGTGATAAACTGTTTTAATATTTGTACTTTTGAACATGTACTTTCATAAATCAAGCAAAACCAAAAGTGTAATGAATATACTTAAGAGTAACTACACACTTACTAGTCTGTAAAGTCAGTTTATAGAATAAAAAGAAAATCTTCTCTCTAAGGTTTGCTGCCAGAGGAATTTTCCTATTTCCTAGTTCCCATGTGGAAAAGCAGCATAACGAGAGGCCTACGAAATAAATTACAGGCAGAAATGAAATTATCCTCTAATGATAATTAGGCAAAAATGAACTTAATTACTGCAAGGCTGAAGTGGCCTGTCATACAAAGCTCTTTTCCTCGTCTATTTCAGAAATATTTTTTTTTTTAAATCAGAGGATTGGGCAACTCGAGGAAAGCAATCAGAGTATGTTTGGGGACAGGAAAGGAGAAAGTAGAAATAGACCACACAGACTAAAATTGCATAACTGAAAGGTGATCGTAATAATTTTACTACACAAGAAGACTACTGAAAATCCAAGAAAGATTAAACTGTTCACGCTGGGAGATGGATAAAATCTCTAAGAGGATGGCTTAGTTATCTTTGATTCATGTCTGTAATTCTACTCAGAAGCTGCAAAATTCAAAGTAAATCCTCCTACAGAAATTAGCACAAACACAACTCTTAACGGGGTAACCCATAAACACTTGGGAGTTAGAAAATTAAATACATATTCAGATCAGAGAAAGGATCATAGGAAAAAATCAAAGAACTAACAAGAAATGCGGCACTATCAGAATCTGTCCAGTTAACAAATTGACTCTCTCAACTGAACAAACAGAATAAACAGATTAGAAAAAAGCTCACAGGCACGTTTAAGTAGAAATAGCAGTATTGTTTGGGCCACATACTGTCTACTCCGTCATTCTGAATGAAACTCCCTACAAAATCCCAACAGCATTCTCAAAGCAATTCCCACCAATGATCAGAAATACTCTACTTTCCTTTTTATTATTATTATTATTACTAATAACGGTGTATGTTAAGTGCTTACTATGCACAAGGCCCTTAACTAAGTGCTGGGGTAGATACAAGCAAATCAGGTTGGACACAGTTTCTGTCCCATGCGGGGCTTACAGTCTAAATCCCCATTTCACAGATGAGGTAACTGAGGCACAGAGAAGTAAAGTGACTTGCTCAAGGTCACCCAGCAGACAAGTGGCACAGCAGGGATTAGAACCCATGACCTTCTGACTCCCAGGTCCATGCTCTATCCACTATGCCATGTTCCTTGTCCTTCTTTTTCTCTTCCACTGCATCTGGAAAGAATTTCAAATTGTAGGGAGAAGAGAAAGTAGGCTGAGATTAAACTGTCTAGACTATTAACCAGGCCATTAAGACTACATTCCCATAGACAATGAAATTATTTTACTGCTCTTGTTACTGCTCTTCTTCAATCAAGACTATTAATATTATTAAGCACCTGTTCCAAAGCGCTGCACTACATGCTTGAGCGAATACAACTCCCTGTCCTCAGGGAGTTTATTAATAATAATAATAATAATAATGGCATTTGTTAGGCACTTATTATGTGCCAGGCACTGTACTAAGCACTGGGGTGTATACAAGCAAATAGGGTTGGACACAGCCCCTGCCCCAAGTGGGGCTCAGTCTCATTTCCCATTTTCCAGATGAGGTAACTGAGGCCCAGAGAAGTAAAGTGACTTGCCCAAAGTCACAGAGCAGACAAGTGGCAGAGCTGGGATTAGAACTCATGACCTTCTGACTTCCAGGCCCATGCTTTATCCACTACACAATGCTGCTTCAATTTGGCCAGGGAGACAGACACTAAACATACATTACAGACTTTAGTGCCTTTCACTTTTAAGCAACCAATGCTTGTTGTAACTTCTGGAAGTTAGGCCCCTGACTAATCCACAGATGGTTTATACCTCCCAACTTCAGAACAGTGGTTACTACTGGCTCAATGTTCTGAATGTCTGACCACCATTAAGTTTTCTCTCCAAAGGGACAAGGCCAACTGAAATCTGGACTACATGCAATGGAGTGCTTGGGAGAGTTATTATTATCAAGTGTGTCGAGTCATTTCCGATTCATAGCGACTCTATATTTTCTCCAAAACGTCCTATCTTCTGCCATAATCCATAACCTTGCTAATGGTTCTTCCAGAGAATTAGTCCGCCTGATTATGTGTCCAAAATATGCTAATCTAAATTGAGTCATTTGGCCTTCTAAAGACCGCTTTGGCTTAATTTGCTCCAAAATCCATTTGTTTTTCAGGCAGTTCATGGTAATCCCAAAAGCCTTCTCCAACACCACATTTCAAAAGAATCGATGCTTTTTCTATCCTGTTTTTTCACTGCCCAATTTTCAGATCCATACACTGTCACTGGAAACACCACAAAACTTGCAATTATGTACATGGCCTTGATTCTATTTATTTGCTATTGTTTTAATGAGATGTTCATCCCCTTGATTCTATTTATTGCTATTGTTCTTGTCTGTCCGTCTCCCCCGATTAGACTGTAAGCCTGTCAGAGGGCAGGGACTGTCTCTATCTGTTGCCGATTTGTACATACCAAGCGCTTAGTACAGTGCTCTGCACATAGTAAGCGCTCAGTAAATACTATTGAATGAATGAATGAATTTGTATTTTTGTGGCAATTGTTACATCAGCATGTTTCATGACTTTTTCCAGGCTCTTCCTAGAAAAAGTTTTCCTAACATTAATCTTTGGTGTATTTCTTAAATACTAGTTCCTTTATTATTGATCATCGATCCCTGGGGAAAAAAATTGTCAATTATTTCAATTATCTCTCCACCCACTACAAATGTGTTAAAACTTCCAAGTTAAAACTTGGGAGAGTACAACACAGCAATATAAGAGACACATTCCCTGCCCACAATAAATTTACAGTCTAGAGGGGAAGACGGGCATTAATATAAAGTATGGATAGCAACATAACTGCTCTACAGCTGGAATAAAGGGAGCAAGTCAGGAGGGCACAGAAGGGAGTGTGAAAAGAGGAAATTAGGGTTTAATCAGGGAAGCCTCTTGGAAGAGATGTGCCTTCAATAAGGCTTTGAAGGTGGGGAGAGTAATGGTTGGATATGAAAAGGGAGGGAGTTCCAGGACAGAGGCAGGGCATGGGTGAGGGGTTAGCACTGGGACAGAAGAGAAGCAAGTACAGTGAGTAGGCTGGCAGAGTGAAATATGGATGCTGGGTTGCAGCAAGAGATAAGCATGGTGAGGTTGGAGGGGGCAAGATGATTGAGTGCTTTGAAGTTTCGGTTTGGTTCAGAGGTGGATGGGCAACCACTGGAGATTGAGAAATGGGAAAATATGGACTGAACATTTTTGTAGAAAAATGATCTGGGCAGCAGAGTGTATGCTTTGCTTTCCCTTGATAAATTCATCACTTTCCGTGTACACAGAATCAGGCAAGTTGACAAAACCAGTTACACATAAATAATCTACTATTTGTGGCCCCACAAGATCTCATCATACTTGATTTCACTTTCCCAAGCTTTAGTTTTGAACAGTGTCCATTCAGTCCAACAGCTTAAAGCACTTGGATGATTACTAAACAGTGCATCACTGAGGCCCAGTTTCTCAAAAGGTTTTTTTTAAAATGAAGTTATGGGGGCAACCTCCAAACATAATTGAGATAAATAAGAATATGATTAGGATTTCATTAAGCAACTTTCCTTTATTGTTGTTGGAAATTATTCTGAGCTATTCTTTCCTTTGAATATAATAAACCGGCTATAAACATTGAGCAATAGTGCATAATTACAGTTTGGCAATGAAAAGTCATTTTGCAGAAAGTCCTAGTTTGCTGAAACAGCCTGGGTCATGCTCAGTGTAAAAGTATTATTGTTACTGGGGGTGAAGGATTGCTTTGAAGTCTAGTCTGGCTATTCTGGAAAGAGGACAACTTATTCTTTTATTTTTTTAAGGGGAAAGAAGAAACCTTAATGCCTCTAATTATTCCCATCCCCAAATTTACAGTCAATTCCAACAGGAGAAAAGTTAAAAATCTATGGTATGTACAGAAAGAACTCCTTATAGGAAAAAAAAAACTTTTATAGGTATAAACTATTTCATATTGGTTAATCTATCAAGTTTTATTAAATGGCCATTTTTGAACAAACAACGAGTGTCTGCAGATCAGATTCTAAGTCCCTTAACTTTTCTGTGTCCAGTTTCTTCAACTTTAAAGTGGGGATTCAATACCTCTTCTCTCTCCTCCTTAGCCCATGAACCCCACATGGGATAGGGACTGTGTCCAGCCTAATTATCCTGTGTCCACCCCAGGGCTTAGAGAATTGGTTGGCACAGCATAAACACTTAAATACCACAATTATTACTATTATTCTAAACCAGATTGCCCCCTGTAGAGCATTTTACTCCTGACTTTATACAGGTTTTTAACAGTGTGGTCTGACCTGGACTTAATGTGCCAATATGGAACTTACATCGACACTTCCAGGACGTCTGTATGAGTCATGAATTAGAAAACATCACACCTTCAATGACAGTGATATACACAGAAGTCCCATCAAAAATCAAATTGGGGATTATGCAAAAAGAGCAAGGGGCTGGAGGCATGCCTTCAACTCAGAAAATCCAGGCTGTTAGAATACTGTCAATTTGAATCAAGATGGAGAGGCCATGTGATAAAACTAGCTCATAAGAAAGGCAGAAAATTAAGTAGGTTACTACCTCAGCCACTGCTGTTCTTCCCGGACATTTTGTAGCGACAGCAGCTCCTGATGCCGCTCAGTCTTTGTTGTGAGAAGCAGCGTGGCCAACTGGATAGAGACTGGGCCTAAGAGTCAGAAGAACCTGGGTTCTAATCCCAGCTCCACCAATTGTCTGCTATATGACCTAGGGCAAATAACTTCTCTGTGCCTCAGTTACCTCATCTGTGAAATGGGGATTAAGACTGTGAGCCTGCTTTGCTTGTATCTATCCCAGCACTTAGTAGGGTGCCTGGCGCATAGTAAGTGCTTAACAAATACCATTCAAAACAAAACAAAAAAATTTCTTAAATCCCCTTACCAATATTTTGCTGGGAGTGAAAGATGATTTCATTTAGTGCAGATAATTTCCGTTTAATAGTATTTAGGTACTATGTACCAGGCACTGTACTAAGGTCTGGAGTAGATAAAAGATAATTAGGTTGGACACAGTCCCTTTTCCACATGAGGCTCATTTTACAGATGAGTTAACTGAGGCACAAGTTAAGTGTCCTGTCCAAGGTCACACAGTAGACAAGTGGCAGATCTGGGATTAGAACTCTAGTTCTCTGACGCCCAGGCCCGTGCTCTTTCCACTAGGCCATGATGCTTCCCCACAAGAATTGTGGGACTTGACCTACAGCCAACCCCCTACCCCATGTGTTCCTCAGTTACAAACATTACCCAATCCAGCTTCTTGTCAATCCCATCCAGAGGCTCATGTGTTCCCCAGTTTTCACATCTGCCTTCTGGAACCAGAAAACCCAGCCATTCCCCGAAATATCCCAAGCGTTCCCAAGGTCCACTTTGATGAGCCCGAGGAATCGGGAATTCTACTGGTAGAGCCCAACACTGCCTCTCAGGATAATAAATTTGCATTACCAGTGCTGTGTAAGAGTTAAGGTGAGTGTACAGTGACAGCTATCTGTCTACACAGTCTCCGACAAAAGTTTAAGCACAAGTTTTCTTTCTTTGTTTTGTTTAAAGACTATTTATTAAGCACTTTGTGCCAGGCACTGTACTAAAGGCTGGGGTAGACCCCAGGTAATCAGGTTGGACTCAGTCCCTGTCCTACATAAGGCTCACCGTCTTAATCCCCATTTTACAAATGAGGAAACTGAGACACAGAGAAGTTAAGTGACTTACCCAAGGTAACAAGGCAAGCAAGCAGGTGGAGCCGGCATTAGCACCCAGGTCTTTCTGACTCCCAGGCCTGTGCTCTATCCATTAGGCCACGCTGCTTCTCTTCCATAAAGAGAATTTGTATCCCAAAAAAAGGAAGAGTAACAAAGGAAAACAAATGCAGATTGGCTTTCTTCAGTGTCTGAAAATACAGGCGACACTGTCTCTCTTACAATTAGGTTACTGATTAAGCACTTTTGATGAACTAAGCATTGCGCTAAGCATTCATTCACTTATTCAACTGTATTTACTGAACACAATGTGTGCAGAGCACTGTACTAAGTTCTTGAGAGAGTACAAAATAACAATAAACAGACACATTCCCTCCCCACAAGGAGCTTACAGTCTAGAGGACTTGATAACACAGTAGTGCTATACGCTCGCCTTCAACTTCACCTAATACTTTTGAAGAAAATGTGCTTACATGCCCTACGTATCTGGAATGTTCACAAGCTAATATGAATAGGAACTATTCTTCTTTTTAATTAGCATCTTTGCCAGATGAACACTGTTAAGTGCCAAGTTGTAAAATTCTACTGCAGTTCAAATGTACATACATGGCTAATTGGCAAAAAGAAGTATTACAGAATCAAAAAAGTTATTTTCTCCTACGTTAAGATCAGTAGCCTAGTCATACAAAATTATGTAATTAAAATTTTAATTGCACTACATAAAGGACAAAACCTGGCATAGTTTACAAACCATAGAAAAGTCAGCATGAAGCAAAACCCAGCTGAATGCTTAATCAGCTGCCTATCATTCTCTGAATACTGACTAATATTCTAATTATTAGTCATCCAACAGAGAATGTATAATTATGCTGCCAGAAAGATTTTTTCATAAATCTATACTTAGAACCACCACAAGCAGAAGTAGTAACAGTGAATCCTAGTTCACATTTTATGAGCTTTACATCAATAATACCTAAAATGACTTTGCTGTAGGAAAAAAATAGCTTTTTAAACTCGTTCTCAAAACACACTTAAAAAGTTGTATTGACAGATGTGACTAACGAGTGTAATCACAGAAATGAATTTAGCAAGGTGACAATTTACTTGTCACAATTTACTGGGAAAAGTCACAGTATAAACAACTGAAACGTAAAATTAAATGAAAGGAAAGTTAGAATTCAGGTTTTGTTGAAATACCGTGAATTATTAATTTGTTTCCTAGCAACAGATCAGCTGAAGTGACTTACCATGTCTCTACTCTATCAGAAGCAAATTTGAATATTATCCCTTAAATGTTGATTATAGATGGGGTCTTTTCAGATGCAAATTAACTGCACAAAGCAAATGTACACGTTGATAGAGCTGATACAAAAATCTCCTGATTAACATTATTTGCCTGTTCAGAGCCACAAAATTAAGAATCTGCTTTTTGGAGAGGGGAAAAGGAAGTTGGTCAGACCATAACCTTACTATCTTGGGCCTGAGCCTTTACGGAACTTACCCAGGCCCTGGCTCCTGCCCACAATGACAACAGTTTCATTCATTCATTAAATCGTATTTATTGAGTGCTTACTGTATGTGGAGCACTGTATTAAGCTCTTGGGAGAGTACAATACAACAACAGACACATTCCCTGGTTCTATGCTTCTGCAGGAGTACTTCAACCATGGACAAAGAGAACATTAATGCTGTTTTAACCACTCCTTATTAAGCATCAGCAGCCATCCACTCGTGATGGCATTTTGCCACTCCCTGCCCAAACTGTTACTCAGGATTAAAAAGCTGAGGGGAGGGCAGCATTAGTGAGCTATATGGAGCCAGATCAATTATGATTACTGAGTGTCTACTCTGTGCAGAGCACTGTAGTAAGCACTTGGAAGAGTACAAAAAAGAGTTTATACACAAGATCTCTGTGCCCCCAAGGAGTTTACAATCTAGCAGGGGAGACACGTAAGGGAAAGTCAGATGGAGACTGACTTTGGCCAGTGGGAGTCCCAGGCTCACTAGAGTTTAATTCTGGCCTGAGTCTGTGGAGATTATACTATATCGATCAGTGGTATTTACTGACCATGCGCGTGGGAGAATACAAT
Source organism: Ornithorhynchus anatinus (assembly GCF_004115215.2). NCBI lineage: Eukaryota > Metazoa > Chordata > Mammalia > Monotremata > Ornithorhynchidae > Ornithorhynchus > Ornithorhynchus anatinus. Next base: position 54,318,521 of record NC_041735.1, on the reverse strand, counting down.
ATAACGGAGTTGGTAGACACATTCCCTGCCCACAGGGAGCGTCCATTTAGAACTAGTTAATTGATTTGAAGGAGAAAATAATGTAGTAGGAAAGAGGTTCCTCAATGGCTAATTAAGCGGTGCCAGAAGAAAGGTGACACATATCTCTCACCTCTGCTGGTGATGCCTGTCCCCTAAATTGCAATTCATCCAGAAGTTGGCGGGGGGATAGAAACAGCTGCTTGTTGTGGGCAGGGAATATGTCTGTTTATTGTAATATTGTACTCTCCCAAGTGCTTAGTACAATGTTTTTCATACACAATAAATATGACAATGAATGAATGTAAAATAGGGAACACACTTTTAGGGCTGTGGGGGTAAATTGATGTCACTACCCCAGCTCATTGTAGAAGGGTCTCTTTGATTTCATTGATGGCCCAATCAGAATGGCTAGGGCTAAGGCCAGGACAGTGGCTGAGCGTGGTCAGAACTGGGGCACAATAACCTACTTCAGCAGAGCATCTTGGATCGTCAGGTACAACTGAAAAATGGAAGTAAGGTGCTCCAGGTGCATTGTGTTAATACTTTCAAGATACTAGGGATCACCTCTGCCTACAAGAAACTCTTCTCTGGCCACCTGGATGGGATTTAGGACCAAACACTCCCCCACCCCACCCCCCCCCTAAAAAAATTCCAGAAGCCCACACCTCTCCCGGTTTTGGTGTTAATGCTTTAGTATTTAAAACTTCAATGCCAGGACTTGATTACATTCTGAGCCTCCTGCTGGCCACCTGAAAGAGCACCATTAGAGTGACACTCTACTGCTGGAGCAGTATATAGATGTGCAGCACATCCGGACTAAGGCTTGAAATGTGTCTGTTTATTGTTGCATTGTACACTCTCCCAAGTGCTTAGTACAGTGCTCTGCTCTCAGTAAACTCTCACACACAACTGACTGACTGATCTGGGCCACAGCTGTGCACCTGAACCAGAATTCAGCAGAGGAGCTCAAGGATGTGGCTGAACTCTGGGCCAGAAAATAGAGAACGAATCTGAGTCCAATCCTGGACTATGCAGAATTATTACGGAGCCCAGGTTCAGTCCTTAGGCTAACAATTTCCAACCCCTAGTTAAACAATTTCCCCCTCCGCCTAGACAGTAAGCCTGTTGTGGGCAGGGAATATGTCTGTTTATTGGTGTACTGTACTCTCCCAAGAGATTAGACAGTGCTCTGCACTCAGTAAGCACTCGCTAAATAAGACTGAAAGAATGAATTTACCCAAATTCTGGCCAATAATTTCCTACGTTCTGTAGTATTTCTTATTATTACTATAGTATTTTAAAATTACTTACTATATGTCAAATACTGTTCTAAGTGCAAGGGTAGGTGCAAGTTAATTGGGTTGGACATAGTCACTGTCTCATATGGGGCTCACAGCCTAAGTCAGAGGGAGTAGGATCTTTCAGTAAGTACTCAAACTGCAGAATTATATGATCTGCGGGAAATCCAACAACAGACTGATCCCCATGCATAGGTACCAGTGACGGGTGCAGGCAATCAATCCATCACTCAATCAGTTGTACTTATTGTCCACTTACTGTGTGCTGAGCACTGTACTGAGTGCTTGGGCGTGTACTATGTAACAGAGTCGACCCCATGGTCTTACAGCTGGACTTCCAGTTACACTTATTCCAGATCTCAGACAAGGTCAGTTGTGGTTGAAAAGCCCCTAGTGGCTTGCTACTCTTTGAAGCTTGAACCCTTTCAAGTTCCCACCTCCCTGCTAGAACATTTAAAAAATATATGGTATTTGCTAAGTGCTTACTACGTGCCAGGCACTTTTCTAAGTGCTGGGGTAGTTACAAGGTAATCAGGTTGGACACAGTCCCTGTCCTGCATAAGGCTCAAAGTCTTAATCCCCATTTTACAGATGAAGTAACTGAGGCACAGACAAGTGAAGTGACTTGCCCAAGATCACCCATTAGAAAAGTGGCAGAGCTGGGATTAAAACCCCGGTCCTTCTGACTCCCCGGACTGTGCTCTATCCTCTAGGCCCAGCTGCTTTGCAACACTTGTCCCTTTTTCATCTCTACATTCAAAATGAAAAATCTGGCACCTCTACCAACCTGGGCTGAATGGAATCACTTCACCCTTAACATCTGGTATGGTTTCAGCCACATCCCATGGTGGACCATGGTGATTTACAAGGCAACCCCACTGGGGCCACTCTGGCCAATAGTCATTCTAGTTCTGCAGGACTGAAGGAGGCAAGTTTATAATAATACTTATAATAATATCATATTATTAATTATTATTATTATTATGGTACTTAAGTGCTTACTATGTGCCAAACACTGTTCTAAGTGCTGGGGTAGATACAGTTCATCAGATTAGACACAGTCCCTACCCACATGGGGCTCACACTCTTAATCCCCACTTTACAGTTGAGGTAACTGAGGCCCAGAGAAGTGAGGAGACTTGTCCACAGTCACACAGCAGACAAGTGGTGGATCCGGGATTAGAACCCAGGACCTTCTGACTTCTAAACCCGTGCTCTACCCATTACGCCATGCTGCTTCTCAAAAATTTTAATTTGGGGAAAGTCTGAGGTAGTCCCAGAGTTCCTGATGAAAAGTGAATCTCCAAGCTTATCCCCAAGTGAAACAAGACCCTGAGGAACAACTGGGCCCACCATGGGCTCTTTCAGATGGAAGATGCCCCTCAGTTGGCCCAAACTCACTGGCCAGTCTGATCTGGCTATCATCCTGAGTTTGGGCCTTAACCAAATCTTGCTTGAGTGACAGGGAGCTGCTATGATACACTCCAAAGCAGTGGACAATAGCTTCAATAATGGAACAAACTAAAGCCTGACTGACAGACTGGTTATATGTTTTTCTAGGTTAACATGACAGGCCTTAAAGAAAAAATGTAGACGCTTCATTCAGCCTAGCGGCCTGAAAATTCGGAAATGCAAGAAGCATTTTTCCTGATGGACGAATTCCAAAATATTTCTGAAAATAAAATTATGTCAACAAGCCTAGCCTTATCTGAGTTTTAAGGGGCAGAAGACAGCTACTAAAGTGATTGGTTCAACAGAAAAATGAATGTGCTCTCTCCACGGCTATTTATAAATTACAGCATCTCCATATTTTACTTTTGAGAGAAACAAAGGGTACAGATATAGGGCAAGCCACTGAAAAATTCCCATTATTAATGTTGTAAACAATGGTCATGACTGAATGTTGGCCAGGGATAGTATTTGAAACGAATATTCTACAGCAAAATCTATTTTTTAACCAGAATCTTCATGTGTCCACCTAATATGCAGGGATTAACCTGTGCAAACCGGATTAATGTTTTGGAACGCCATAGGGCTAGCCCTCAGAAGGCTACCCTGAACCCTCATTTCCCTTCTCTCCCCCACCCGTCTCTGAGTTGATTATACACTTGGCTAGGTACCCTAAACACTGTGATACTCACCCCGGCCCAAAGTACCTATGTAACTATCCTTATATTTTATTTCCCTACCTGTAATTTATTTTGTTGTCCGTCTCCCCCTCTAGACCATAAGCTCCTTGTAGACAGGGGATTTCATCTCCCAACTCTGTTACATCGTACTTTCCCACGTGCTTAGTACAGTGCTCTAAACACAGTAAGCATTCACTGAATACCACTGATTGATCAAAACCATCCAAAACGCTGACATCAACATTCAGCCTGACTGATGGGCATCTCAGGATCTCCTAAGCCCCCAAAGTGCTACATTCTTCCCCCTCCCCACCACGGTCTCACCACCACCCTTTGAGCACAACATTTTCCACTGTTCGGAAAAGTTGTCAACAAGGGTAGATTGGCTCAGAAAAATCTTTCAGGACATCCCAGTCAGTAAATCACTCAATCACATTTATTGAGCGCCTACTGTGTGCGAAGCATTGTACTAAGCACTTGGGAGAGTACACTCTAACAGACACATTTTCTGCCCACAAGATCTTAGAGTCTAGAGAACGAGCTTACATGTAAAAAGGACTTGAGGAGCAGAAGTTCTCCTTTCCCAAGCCACTTGTAGGGCCCTACAGGCTCTGGATCCCAACACAACCCATACAGCCCAGTTCAGCCCTTCAAGATATCTATTGACCCACCAGGATTTTCCTTGTTCTCTGATGGGCCAGCCTAGTCCTGCTACCAAACAGCTCCCATCAGCCCCAGGAGGAAGCTATCAATCCAATATACTCCTAGGCCAAACAGGAGACACGTACAAGGTTATAATTCCACATTAAAACAAAACCCAAAGACCTGTCTGCACCTACCAGTCTAATGCTTCTCAGCCCTACCTTATGGACTTGGAACAAAGTGCAAGTAGCAAATGGCTCTATTGCTACCTGGTTCTGATGTCGATCCCACTAGAGCTATTCAAGGACATATGGATTCTGCAAAATGATTTTGCGATGGCATCAGAGTTGCTCCATGCAGACGTGGCTGATGTTTTAGAGTTCAGATTACATTTCAGTGATTTACTGCAAATTACAACGAGCCAACAGGAAACCAGGGGATGGCTACATGTACCTTCAGCACAGTGGCAAGAATTCAAAATAAACACATTAAATTGTGTGAATTCTCTGACAGAGTGACTTTTTCTAAAGAATGCAGCACTCAGAACACATGAACTGATTTACTGATTGTTTTGGATAGCAAATGTTACAATTGAAGGCAAAAGAATTGTTTTCTATAAGAAACAGATGATTGGGGTGCTCATCTGAGTCTCTGGCAGTCAAACTTAGTTCTAGAGCCAAGTGACAATGATTTTTTTTCCTTCTCAGCCTTGACCCTATACTCATTTATGCTCATTCATTCAATCATATTTATTGAGCGCTTTCTGTGTGCAGAGCACTGTATTAAGCGCTTGGGAGACTACAACAGACACATTCCTGCCCACAATGAGCTTTGCTTATAGTCTCGAGGAGGGTTTTACTCCTAAACCAATGGATGCTGTCAATTTTCAAGTACTAGAGACAATTATTTCATTTTCCTTTCAGTCTTACCGTCTGTAACATGGGTGTTGGGAGGGTTCACCCTTCTAAAGCATTTATTTAAAAGATCAAAAGAACTTCATGTTACCTGAACTACTGCTCTGATTTAAAACTTCTCTGGCAAAAGGCAGAACAGTGAGCAATTAGAATGAGGAAACTCAAAATCAAGAGAGGAGTTATAAGTTAACTGTTATGTGCGGGGAGGGGGAGCACAAAGAGAACATACTAATAAATAATAACCAAGTTGCAGAAAAGTTTATCAACCAAATTAGCAAAAGGAAGATAAAAATAAGTTAACTTTGTGGTTAATGGGTATTTTTGATCACTTTAAAATGTAAATCCTGAGTGCATAAATGTGAGTTCATTTATTCATGTCAGTTAAAAAGCAAAGGAACTGAAATACCACTGAAAGACTCTAATTAAATATCAAAACCTAAAACAAAGCTATAAATAGAACAACATAATTAAATTCAGATATAAACCTGCCATACTTGCACAGGTATTGCAATGATTCCATTATTATTATAATGATTATAATTATAGTTGTTGTTTAGCCTGAATGCAGAATTTTATAATAATTTCACTGGCTCAATTAAGGAGATCCATATCCATTACTTGAGCCCTGGAGGCTCAGATAGAAAAACATTAATACGATAATTAAATTCAATTAAATCCAGCAGGCAAACATTTAATTTCTACACACACACACAAACTCTCTCTCCCTTGCTTTCTCTCACCCCTAAAACAAGGAAGTTGGCTAGGTTATGCCAGCCAAAAACATTAAACACACTGCCCTGGGCTCTGGTGGATTAGAAATGGCCTGAGATGCATTCACTTCATGGGAAGCAGTGAGTGTTACTTACAATGTAAAAGAAACCTAAGTCACCGGAATTATCCCCATTTTAGAGAAGAGAAAAACGGTGACTTGCAAGAGGTAACAAAGAGACAGCATCAGATCAAGTATGAAACTCACAACTCTTAAGACCCACTGGCTACTTAGACACGTTACTCTCAGAGTCTTTGCACACCAAAAATTAGATATACTGGGGGCCAGGGTCTAGAGTGGGAAGTAAGGCCCACCCCCACAACCACTCTCATTCTTCCAGACCATCTCTCAAGATGAGATTTCCATATTTTCAAAGTCTACCTGCTCCACCTATGCCTCCAACTCAAATTAATTCCTTCATTCAATCATATTTACTGAACACTTGTGTGCAGACCACTACACTAAGCACTTGGGAGAGTACAGTACAACAATAAACAGTCACATTCCCTGCCCACAAAGAGTTTACAGTCTTGGGCTAGGGGGAAGACATATCAATACAAATATATAAAATTAAATTACAGATATGTACATAGCTGCTGTGCTGTGGGTCTGGGAAAGGGGAAGAGCAAAGGGAGTAGGAGATGAGGAAAAGTGGGGTTTAGTTTGAGAAGGCCTCTTGGAAGAGATGTGCCTTCAATAAGGCCTTGAAGGAGGGGAAAGTAACTGTCTGCCGGATTTGAGGAGGGAGGGCATTCCAGGCCAGAGGCAGGATGTGGGCAAGGTGTCAGGTGCGAGATGGGCGAGATCGAGGCATACTGAGAAGGTTAGCACTAGAGGAGCAAAGTGTGCGGGTTGGGTTGTAGGAGATAAGCAAGGTGAGGTAAGAGGGGGCAGGGAGGTGAGTGTTTTAAAGCCAGTGGGTGAGGAGGTTTTGTTGGATGCAGAGGTAAATGGGCACCCACTGGAGTCTTTGGAGGAGTGGGGTGATCTGTCCTGAACATTTTTGTAGAAAAATGATCTGGGCAGCAGAGTGAAGTATGGACTGGAGTTGGAAGAGACAGGAGGCTGGAAGGTCAGCAAGGGGGCTGTCAAATCACTTTTCATCTTCTAAAAATAGTTGTGGCCACTCTTCCTTTCCAGACTACCACCTTCAGCTGCTCACTCTGACTCCTTCCCATCTGCTTCTCAATATGTTCATGTTTCTGGGTCCCCCTGAAGCCTCCAGCTATCATCCCCTCCTTGCATTCCTGCCCAAATTCCTTGAATAGGCTATATACATTCACTGCCTCTGCATTTTTTTTAATGGCATTGGACAAGTGCTCTACTATGTGCCAGAGACTGAACTAAGTGGTGGGGATAAATACAAGCTAATCAGGTTGGGCAGAGTCTGTGTCCCACTTGGCGTTCACAGTCTTAATCCCCATTTTGCAGAGGAAGCAACTGAGGCCCAGAGAAGTTAAGTGATTTGCCCAAGGTCACCCAGCAGACAAGTGACAGAATCAGGATTATAACCCAGGACCTTTTGGCTCCTAGACCCATGCTCTTTCCCACTAGTCCACACTGCTTTTCACTTCCTCTCCTCAAATTCCCTTTTCTGACCCTCTACAATCCATTTCCACTCCACTGAAACTGCTTCCTTCAAGGCCACCAATGACCTCCTCTCTAAATCTAACAGACTATCCTAAATCTTCCCGACCTCTCACTTTCTCTTGGCGAGTCTACCAACTCTTCTATACCTCCCTAAGAGCTTAGTTCAATGTTCTGCCCACAGAGGGCTCAAGAAATACCACTGACTGAAGGCCACAACCTTGACATTACCCTTCACCCCTCCCTCCCTTTCAAAACCCACTTCAATCTGTCAGTAAATCCTGCTGGTTTATCCTCCACAACACTTCTGGGATCTACCCCTTCCTCCCCATCCTACCCAGCCATCACCCTGGTCATTGCATATATTTTATCCCAGCTTATCTCCTAACTGATCTCTCTGTCTCCAGTGACTCCTTTCCTGAGTCTACACTTCACTCTGCTGCCTGGATCGTTTTTCTTAAATATGCACTTCTCTCTCCCCTCCTCAAAACCCTCCAACAGTTATTCATTCCTCTCTTCATCAGAGGGAAACTCTTGACTACTGTCTGACTTTAAGGAACTCAATCAGTTCTCTGCTTCCTACCTATTTACACTCTTTTCTCATTCATTCATGCAGTCATATTTATTAAGCGCTTACTGTGTGCAGAGCACTGTACTTAGTGCTTGGGAAAGTACAATACAACAATAAACAGTGACATTCCCTGCCCACAATGAGCTCACAGTCTAGAGTGGGGCTCTCATTACTTCCCAGGTTGACACTCTTCGTCTCTCTCAACCTAATCTACTCACTGGGCCTCATTTCCATGTGTCTAGCACCAATCTCTTCCACCCGGAACTCCCTTCCACTTCAAGTAAGGTAGTTGGCAGTTCTTTCCATCATTAAATCACATCCCTTACAGGAAACCTTCCCCCAGTACTTTCTAAGCTCTCCAGGTTATATTCCCACAACTACCTCTTGAGTATTTCTGCACCAAATTAACACTGCTGCATTTACAATTGCCAATAGTATTTACATACATATCTTATACATTCTATGCTTTAAACACCAACTCATACTCAAAACCCCTTTTTCTGTCTTATCTGTAAATTACTGTAGTATCCCTTAATCTCCTTGGCTAAAATGTGATGTCCTAGAGGGCAAAGATTAATACCAATTCTACTGTATTAAATGTTCAGAACAGTGTTCCATATCTAATAGGAGCTAATCTGTGCTACTGATTTAGTATGAGATGGAAAACCATTTTTCCATAATCATATTCACCAAGAGTTAAGTGACTCATTTTCATACTTCAGAAATCCAGAAATTCAAAGATGACTATTTTTGGTTTCCTGACTGATGAGTCCAATTTATTTGCTAGACTCTACATCCAGAATTAGATTTAGGGAAGCAGCATGGCACAGTGGAAAGAGCATGTGCCTGGGAGTCAGAGGACCTGGGTTCTTCTCCCAGCTCCACCACCTATCTGCTGTGTGACCTTGGGAAAGTTGCTTAACTTCACTGTGCGCCAGTTTCCTCATCTGTAAAACAGGGATTTGATATTTATTCTCAATCCTACTTTTAAACTTTGAGGACCATGGGTGATAGGGGCTAAGTACGACCTGATCATTTTGTATCAACCCCAATGTTTAATATGGTGGTTGGCACAAAGGAAGTGCTCATCAAGTACTGCAGTTATCATTATTATGATTATTATCAGGGGGCACAGGAAACTTACATGGAGGGCAGTAACTGCTCCAATAACATCATCAGTCCATACAATCAATGGTATTTATTGAACACTTACTGTGTGCAAAGCGCTGTACTAAGCATTTAGAGCACATCCCTATCCCAAGCCTCATTCTCTTCCTCTCTCATCCTCCTTTCCTCTTGCTCCCCCTTCTTTTACTGATTTCTTCTTTTCTCCTTCTTCTCTCTTCCTTGCCCTCTCTTTATCTATTCTCCCTCTCAGTCCCATTAGATTCTAAAATTCTTGAAGGCCAGAACCTTGCCTTCTTTTACTTCTGTACTCTTCCAGTAGGTGCACAATAAAAAGCATTCACTGGTTGAATTTCTGCCCCTTCTAGCCCCATCTTCCTCAGGTGACTGGAAATCTTATTCCTGATGTTCATGGAACTGATGAGAGTGGTCACAGAACCAAAAGGATTTTGAAATCATTCCTCTAGAAGACCCAGAAGCTAGGCTGTGGGCGAAAGAATGAGTGGTTCTTGTTTTAAAGCATCAAAAGAGAAAATTAATCTGCAAGGTTTCTTTTCTTGCTATCAGCTACTCCTCATCAAGTGGCTGCTTAATATGCATTAACACTTCACATTTGCTTCTGGGACATTAATATAATTAATGAAATACATTTAGCACCATAAAATCTCCCAAGGATTTCAGTAAAGCCAGGGAAGAAAACAAACTTCAGTGAATTCCAGCAAAAACCCTACTGGCTAACCCCTGTGTTTTGGTTGTCCTACAGGAGCAAGGCTTTCCCTGGAAAGAAAACAGGTTTTTCCCCTTTTCATAATTTCTGGGATGGGGATCTAGAAAATTGTTCTAGAACTTTCCCAGAAGAGGAAATGGCACCTCACTGTCTCCTCCGTCTCCTAGGGCCTCATTTGGGGCCTGATCTCCAGCTTGGAGGATCAAGCTAAGTCATGTGCATCTCCTTAGTTGGCACTCCAGCACCATCAATATTACTAATAACCTGGCATTTGTTAAGTGCTTACTGTGTGCCAGGCACTATGCTAAGCACTGGGGTGGATACAAACAAATAGGGTTGGGCACAGTCCGTGTCCCACACAGGGCTCACAGTCTTAATCCCCATTTTAAAAATGAGGCAACTGAGGCACAGAGAAGTCAAGTGACTTACCTAAGGCCACACAGCAGACACAGGTGGAGGTGGGATTAGAACCCAGGTCCTCTGACTCCCAGGCTCTTTCCCCTAGGCCATGCGGCTTGCCATATATAATAATCATCATCGTAATAATGGCCACCTTATCTAGGGGCTGGATGTCCCCGCTTTTCTGAATTTTAACTGAAAACTGAATTTTTTAAAGAATTTCCCCCTCTAGACTGCAAATTCCTTGTGGACAGGTAACATGTCTATCAATTCAGTTGTAATGTGCTCTCCCGAGCGCTTAGCACAGTGCTCTGCACACAGGAAACAGTAAATCCCAGTGATTGATAAAGAGATACTCTGACTTGTTTGGAATCCAACAGGGAAAGCTTTGCTGCCTGGCACCTTGCCAGGGGGAATGCTCTACTAATCCGCAACCTAGGTCTCCTGTGGGAAAGGTCTTACTATGTTTGAGGTCCTTTCCAGAGAAGGCAGCTACCCTGGTGTGTTTGCATAAACTTGCTACTAATCTGATTAGCAAAGAGCTTCAACTCACCCACTACAAATTCCACCCAGCCCCTCAACTCCTTGCTTTGAACTGTAGGATCTGGGTTTGCTGTTCAGATAATGTGATTATAACAGCTTCAACAATGAGTTTAATCTCCTAAGAGGTTCAGTCAACAGTGCTACTCTAATACCTGAATGACCAGAGTTCACTGTTGCTCCTCCCAGACCATCTTGGTGCTGCAGAGGGACTTTTCCCCAAATCCTTTAAGTGTTTATGCAAAGCACCCCGAATCCTAGCTGGGTTTACTCTTCTGCTAAGGTGATTAGCAAACAGTTCTAGTGAACCCTCCTGTGATTATGCAAGCCCCTTGTTGGGTAGCCCTGACTCTTAGATAACGGGCATGTTTTAAAAAATTAACTGACATATTCTTCTCCAAGCATACTGGATAACACAGCTTTTATTTTATTATTATTATGTGCCGCTGAGTCATTTCCGATTCATAGTGACTCCACAGATACACTTTCTTCAGAACCTACTGTCCTCTGCCATAATCCGCCCCCTTTCTAATGGTTCTTCCGTTAACGTTGTAAAGGCCTCTATCTGCTTCTTCCATGTTTTCCCGGGACTTTTCCTAGCATTAGTGTCTTCTCCAGAGAATGAATCCTCCTGATTAGGTGTCCAAAATATGGTAATCTAAGTCGAATCATTCTGTGGAACCTTGTCCTCTGGATTGCAAGCTCACTGTGGACAGGGAATGCGTCTGTTATACTCTCCCCAGTATTTAGCACAAAGTAAGCACTCAATAAATAACAATAGTAATAAATAATAATTATTATGGTACTTGTTAAGTGCTTACTATGGGCCAAGCACTATTCTAAGCACTGGGGTAGATATGAGTTAATAAGGTTCGACACAGTCCCTGTCCCACATGGGGCTCACACTCTTAATCTCCATTTTACAGGTGAGGTAACTGAGACTCAGAAAGTTAAGTGACTTGCCCAAGGTCATACAGCAGACATGTGGTGGAACCAGGATTAGAACTCAGGTCCTTCTGACTCCCAGGCTCATGCTCTATCCACTAAGACACATATTCATATAATTGAATGAATAAAATGGTTAGTAAATCTGATTTTATCTACCCCAGTATTTAGCACAGTCCTTGGCACATAGTAAATGCTTAACAAATACCAAAACTACCATTACTTTTAGGACAAAGAAATCTTAGACCTGTGTTTCTTTCCATTTCCAACTACGACTACAGCTCAGATCAAAAATGTCCTAATGCACCACTACAATATTCTTACTGAAGAAATCACATTTTAAAGGCTGGATTATTTTAAAATCCTTTTCATATCATTCTAAATTTCAGTGTATTCTTGCTAATGGGTGAAATCTTCTTTACTTATATCAACTCAGAACATTCACCAAATGAAAAAAATTCCCCAGTGGAAGAGACTATCAAGCGATGAATGTCACTACCCACTTCTTCATGACCGATATCCTAAAAGGAACCCTGACTCTTTCTGGCTTCTCATCTGCTAAGGCATACAACTTATTCCTTATGGCTGTTCCAGATCCATAGAATGACTTCTAAAGCATCATGGTCATTCCATATCATTCTGTGAACATCTTCAGAATATCGGGAAAGTCAGGTATTTTCTGATTTTTCTCATCTACGTTTTGGGGTATGAGATATTCCATATTTAAGGGACCTGCACACATAATAGGGTCACCCTGAGAGGAAAAGAAATAATCTTCCTTTCTTAAAGTATGATCATTTCTAGTAAAATGCAGGAGTTGCGTCCTTATGTAAAAATCATACTAAAGTAACCATTTCATTCATTCAATCGCATTTATTGAGCACTGTACTAAGGGCTTGAAAAGTACAATTCGGGCAAGAGAGAGACAATCCCTAAGCAACAATGGGCTCGCATTCTAGAACAACAGATTAAATGGGAAGTTATAGGTTGAAGAATAGATGGAGAGATACCATGTTTGACATTTTTTGATGTAAAATCCCTATAATATGGTTAAGTCCACAAAGAAACACAGTCCTGTATGGTGAAGTAAGGCTGAGGTAGAGGTTGGAAAGTGAAGGAGCACCATGCCATATAAGAGGCCACACATTTGCAAGACCATCTCTTCCTGAACTCAAATCCATTTGAACCAGGTGGTGGCAGGATCATGTTATATCACATGGTCCCCTCCCCGACTTGTGGGAAGAATGTCCCCTAATCCTCCCATCGTGTTATATCCCTTGCATTCACTTCTACAGAACATAAAACAAAAGCCGGAAGTACTGGAGCACTGATTGATCATTACAATTTACGGCTATATGGAATTTTCCTGGGGGCATATGGTTTAATAATTGGGCCTAGATCATGTATTAATACCAAAAAAAATGCAGTGCTCTTTGATCCTAGAGCTTCTAGGAATGGAAGGCTCCTAGCCAGATGTTTAAACTTCAATTCTGTTCTTGGATCCCCAAAGAGAGTATTACATGTCATTTTCCTATTATGATTGATGAAATGGAAAGTAATAAATTATCATTTTGAAAACACAGCAGTTGGTCATCTGATTTTATCACTACCCCATACATACATAGATAGCATAGTAAAGCTATCTGCCAGGCTTGAGTTGAAAGGTAATTAGCAATGGATTTACTAGACAGAATGGGTATCAGTACAGCTCACTGGGTTTGTAATCTTGCCTCAGACATAAAACCTTGGATTCTTCAGAAGTGCAATATAAAGAAGGAGGAGAAAAGATTGCTACGCTCTGAGAAGTTTGGCAATTAGAGGGAACAAACTAGCAGGAGGGGTTATGGGAACTAAATACCTGCAGCTTAGCTAGAGAACTGAGGACTGTCTATAATTATTTGACAGGAGGCAACATCAAGGGGGAGGATGGATCCTTTAGGGAGGAGAGGAGAGATTTAACTAAAAGTAATAAAATGAAATCATGTCAGAGGCAATCTGAGCTAGACATGAGGAAGCAATTTCTGTCCATAATTTTAATTACGTTGAAGGACAGTCTTCCATGGCCTGAAGTTATGAGATTGCTGGCATTCAGATTTACACTGAACAACATATGTAAGAAGATACAATCACATTCAATTCTGCCTTGGTGGAGGAGCAGACCATCTGGTCCTAAACGTCTTTCCCTTTCTCAAACTCTATGACTCAAGGTACAGTTTTCAAATAGACCAGCTAAGATTTCCAAAAAAATGACTTCCTGCTGAAAACACCCACTCTAATAAGAACAATCTTAATAGTTAGAATCCTGCCTCTGGAGTATTAATTGGCAAAGATTCCCAGCTCCCATTGCTATGCCCGTGCCTGCAGTGTGACCTTGGACAAGTCCTTTAACTACTCTGTGTCTCAGTTTCCTTACCAGCAAAATGGCGATTCAAAACCTGTTCACCTCTCTACTGAAACTGTGCGACCCATGTGGGCCAGAGACCGTATTTGACCTGATTAACCTGCACCTACCCTAGCATTTACTTCAGTGTTTGACACACAAAAAGCACTCAGCAAATGCCACAGTTATTATTCTTACAGGGTTTGGTTGTTTTTCCACAATATCTCTCGCTTGTGAACCTGGTTCCTGAGAGGAGACACTAGTAGGGGTCCACATCCTTAAAGGACAATAACTATTTTCAGGCCCATGTGCGATAAAATTATCCTCCATGGATAAGAAACTCCTCTTCCAGAACATTACGGATGTGGATATTAGGGACATGGACCTTGGCAGAAGCCATCACTTAGGAACAACTACACAAATTATGCAGAGGAATTACCCTGCATAACAGTTGGGGTGGGGGAGGAAAGGGGGAAGAGGGAAAAAGGTGGACAGATAGAGTAAAATACCTTTCTTCAGATGTAATGCTACTCCCCCAGTCAGTCATTCTTAAAGAAAAAAGAAACTATTATGGGACCAGCTGTCCTATCAGCAAGCTGCCATAGTGAGCACTTTTCCTAAGGGGCCAGTGTCCACCCAGGACAAAGGGTATTTTTCCCTATAATTTCCCTAAAATCGTTATAAAGTTTTCCCCAAATTATTTATTTTTCCCTTCATTATTTACTTACCCCCCACTCCCCCCACCCCCCTTCTCTTTTGCACACACACACACAAATTCAACTCTGGTTGAAGACTGTGCACAAACCCCAACTCAAAAACTCAAATTCCAGAAACAATTTTTTAAAAATCCAAATTAAACTATCCTGGAGCCTGTGCTGCCTCCAGTCTCAACTGTAAAGCTGTTCTGCTACTGTTCAGGCTCAACATAAAGATACAGAACTCTAAATATTAAATTCTCCAGTGAGCAGGCATTATCAGGCCAATTGTCTTCCTGTTTTAATACTAGTTAATTGGTTATAAGAGAACACAGCTCTCTGAAACAACATAGTTCTTTGGGAAATTAAAGAGGATCGACCAGAATTTATAGTATAACAACTCTAGCCAGGTTTTTCTGCCAAATGTAGATCTGATAAAAAGTCCCCCTTTTCCCTGCACCCTCCCAGGACAACTGCAGCTGCATATGAAAAATGTTCTTCTAAAGGAACAGGGAGTCGATGTTCTAGAAAGCAAGAGAGGCCTTCAAAGGAAATGATTGCTTTGCATGTCTGATCAATGGTGAGTATCATGAATTGTGCACAAACATTACAGGGTGAGGCGAAGTGACATCTACAATAATGGAACGTACAAGATGTGATAAACAAGTTCGGGACAATTGGCAAGTGTGAGTGGAGGTGGTGCCAACATAACTCAAAGCAGAAAATTTACTATTCATGTCCTTGAAAGCCTCTGTAGAAGGAGGTTATCAATGGCATCATCTAGAGTCCATTTCCTGTACTAATGCTGCATGCTGTTTCACTGCCGGAGCATGAAGCAATTTTTCTGGTAAGGTTTCTGCAAACTACTAAGAAGGGCAATTGCCTTGCTCCTGATTCTTGCTTCATTTTGGGGACAGACTCCATTATTTCCCAAATGAAAGTCTGTAAGGCAGGTTCATTTGCCATCAGCCCACTTTAGAAGCCAAACAGCTTGGTTGGCTGAGATGAGGAGTCAGTGTTAATAATGGTGGAATTTGTTAAGCACTTAATATGGGTCAACCACTGTACTAAGCAGTTGGACAGAGACAAGATAATCAGGTCAGGCATAATCTTTCCCTCATGCGGCTCACTGCCTGAGGGGGAAAAGAGGCATTTAATCTCCATTTTACAGATCAGTCCATCGATGGTATTTATTGAGGGCTTACTGTGTGAAGAGCACTGCACTACATGCTTGGGAAAGGATAAAGCAACAGAGTTGGTAGGCATGATCCCTGTCCACAAAGAGCTTACAACAGGGTGAGACAAACACTAAAATAAATTACAGATAGGGCCAATAGTAGAGTGTAAGGATATTTACCTAGGTGCTGAACTTAAGGGGTAAGACTCTGGCACAGAGAAGTTTTTTGGGGTTTTTTAATGGTATTTGTTAAGGGTTTACTGTGTGCCGGGCACTATACTGAGCACTGGGGTAGATACAAGTTAATCAAGTTGGGCATAGTCAGTGGCCCACATGGGACTCAAAGTCTTAATCCCCATTTTAAAGATGAAGTAACTGAGGCACAGAGAAGTTAAGGGACTTGCCCAAGTTTCCACAGCAAGTGGCAGAGCTGCCATTAGAACCCAGAACTCCTGACAACAGCCTGTGCTCTTCCCACTAGGCCACAAATAAAAAATGAAGATTAAAGACTTGGGCATGTGTTCTACTGTCCCCATCAATGGAAGCTACAAAGCTATTTCTCACATTAAGGGGCAGAGTTAGGAATTGAGTTAGAAAGAGAAAAATCCTTCAGCCTCAATACAGTGGCCTTCCCCTTTTTCTGTGTTTTTTTTTAAATGGTATTTGTTAAGCTCTTACTATGTGACAGGCACTGTACTAAGCAATGGGGCAGATACAAACTATTCAGGTTGGGCACAGTCCCTGTCCCACATAGGGCTCACAATGTTAATCCCCACTTTACAGATGAGCTAACTGAGGCACAGAGAAGTGAAGTGACTTGCCCAAAGTCACAAAGCAGACAAGTAGCAGAGCTGGGATTAGATCCCAGGTCCTTTGATTCCCAAGCTCGGGCTTTAACCAGTTAACCATGCTTTCTTCTCACACTAGTGCTGAATTCTATGAATACATTCAGTTTTGCCACAACACTATTTTCACTACAGGCTTTCAATAGAACATCATTTAGAAATTAGGGAATGTTGGTCTGAAAACATATTTAGATAGAGCACCCTGTTTAGATACAGGGTGAGAAGAGATGACCTGGGTTTATGTGGCTCTGCCACTTGTCTGCTGTTTGACTTTGTGCAGGTCATTTCACTTCTCTGGGCCGCAGTTACCTCATCTGTAAAATGGGGATTTAGACTAACCCCCACCTGGGACAACCTGATTACTTTGGATCTACCTCTGCGCTTAGAACGGTGCTTGGCAGATAGTAAGTGCTTAACAAATACCATCGTTATTATGTGTGCACCAGTGTGGGTTCGAAATAAAGTGAGACTAAAATGGGAGTTTTCCTTAAAGTGGGATTTGCAAGACCACCTCTGTGCTATAGGAAAACTGGTTGTAGGCATAAACCTTCAGTCATAAGGAGGACCCTTTTTCATGGTATTTGTTAAGCACTCGCTATGTTTCAGGCACTATTCTAAACACTGGAGTAGATACACACCAATTTGGACACAGTCCATTTCTTCATGGGGCCCACAGTCTTAATCCCCATTTTCCGCATGAGGTAACTGAGGCACAGAGCAGTTAAGTGACTTGTCCAAGGTCACACAGCAGACAAGTGGCAGAGCCAGGATTAAAACCAAGGCCCTATTGTCTCCCAGGCCTGTGCTCTATCCACTAAGCCATGCTGCTTTTCTAAGAGAAAAAGGGGATGGAGTAGAGAAGTAGGAAATAGATATTCTTCCTGACATTCTAGCAGGGACCGTGTTGGCACAGGAGAGTTTTATGCCTTTTCCTTGTGAAAGTGGAGAAACAAAAGTACAGTGGGGACAAGAAGAGTAAGGCCATGGCCAGGAACTCAAGTTGACAGAGGCAGTGTGCCAGCATATTGGCAGTAAACTCTGGGGTTTTTCTGTTCATTTTATGGCATTTGTTAAGCACTTACTATGTGCCAGGCACTGTTCTAAGTGTGGGGTTGATACAAGATATCCAGGTTGGACCCAGTCCCTTTCCCACTTGGGGCTCACAATTTTAGTCTCTATTTTACAGATGAGGTAACTGGCACAGAGAAATCAGGTGGCTTGACCAAGGTCACACAGCAGAGAAGTGGCAGATCTAGGATTAGAACTCAGGTCCTTCTGACTCCTAGGCCCATGCTCTTTCTACTAGGCCACACTGCTTCTCGGGTACAGGTAGGACTGCTTTACTGATTGGCAGTTGGGACAGCAGCTATGGGCCGTCCAACCCCAGAGAGGACTCCCTGGCCAATCTACTGCACACCTCTCTTCCTTCCTCCCTCTCTTTCCTTATCTCTACCATGGCCTCTGCTAGACTAAAAATAGCCCTGGCAGGTCAAGCAGGGGTTTGCACCTTGGTAAGAGCACAAGGAGAGAAATACTGGCCTGGGGGGAAGCCCACCAGGGCCTTTACTTAGCCCAGTGTACAGGGACCATTTAGACCCATTTCCAGTCAAACCGGGAAAACTGGAAGCAGCATGGCTTAGTGGATAGAGAACGGGCCTGGTAGTCAGAAGAACGTGGGTTCTAATACCAGCTCCACCACTTGTCTGCCTTGTGATCTTGGGCAAGTCACTTAGCTGGGCCTCGGTTCCCTCATCTGTAAAATGGGGCTCAAGACTCTGAGCCCCATGTGTGTCATGGATTGGGTCCAACCTGATTAGCTGTAGTACAGTGCCTGACACATAGCAAGGGCTTAACAAAAACCATTTAAACCCTCCCCCCAAAAAAACTGGAAGTAAACTCTGCAGGCAAGTTCTTAATTAGAAGTGGGGAAACCAGGGTAGAGAAGTTGCTAGAAGTCCTCCAATTACTTATGGAAAGCAGAGGCAGATAAAAAATGAACAGCTAAACAGCAGCAGGAACTGAACTCATCACTGCAGCAGAATAGCACAGAACAGCAGAATCTCCTAGCAACCCAAGAGAAGAGACTAGGAACCATGAAACCCAAGAACAGTTTCTATACTCATGGGTAGAAGATGGCTAATGGCATAGCAGAAATTACTCACACAGCTTCTGTATTTTTCTCCTGCCTAGGGGAAATCCTCTATTCTGAGATACTGTTGTGCTCAGTAGTTTTCTGCATCTCCAGAGGGTACTGGAAGGTGGGGAGTAGATTAACTAAAGTTAAAATCCTTTGGAACAAAGGAAAAGGAGTCCCTACATCCGGCAGAGACTCAATTGAGGCTCTCCTCCTGAAGACCTCTTTCTCTGCCTCTTCTCTAACAGGCCTGGCCTCACTGTTGCACTCTCTCCAAGGAAAATGGTCAGAGAAACAGTTGTGGATGGAGAACAGTCATAGATACAGTCACAGAGGAGCCCACTGGCTGGGAATTGGCATTGTCCCCACCTCACAGGGATTGACTTGCAAGTTGTGACAGTAAGCAGGTGCTGAGGGTTCTGCATCCACCTGGGCTACCAATCAATGGCATTTATTGATCACTTATGTGTAGAGCACTATACTAAGCCCTTTCATTCAACTGTATTTATTGAGCACTTACTGAATGCAAAGCACTGTACTAAGCACTTGGGAGAGTACAATACAATAACAAAGTCCCTGCCCATAACACGCTCACAGTCTACACTGGGAGAGTCCAATACAACAGAAGTAGTAGACATGTTCCCTGCCCATAACAAGCTTACAGACTAGGAGGGGCGACAGATATTGAGAATAATTTATAATAGATAATTTAAAGATATGTACCATTTCCCAGTAGTAATCACTTGGTCTCTCCTAACTCCAACCCAGCCTAATAGCTCTTTGCTGTTTCCCTTCTAGGATTTTTGCCTTCAAGGGTACAGATCCAGCTTGTTCCTGACCTGATCTAGCTAATCATACTAAGAGGCTGTCTCTCCAACTATTGATTTGCAGATTCTTTACTTTGCTCCACCTGAACACAATCCAAGTCAGTTCCTGAGTTCTCACTGTGCTGTGCCGTGCATACTTCCCTTAAAGGGACTGAAATAAACTCTTCCCAGAGATCCTTTGGTTCGCAGTGATGTTGATCCTTGAATAATGTATAAAGAAACTGCACAGGGAAAATGTAGAGAAGATTTAAACCAAGGAAAGCAACCCTCATTGAAGTTGGAGAAGCAGCATAATTTAGTGGATGAAGTACGGGCCTGGAGGTCAGAAGGTCATGGGCTCTAATCCCAACTCTACCAGTTGTCTGCTCTGTGATCTTGCGCAACTCACTTCACTTCTCTGTGCCTCAATTACCTCATCTATACAATGGGGATTGAGACTAAGCCCCACTTGGGACAGGGACTGTGTCCAAGCCGATTTGGTTGTACAATGCCTGGCACATAGTAAGTGATCACAACAAATACCACAATTATCATTATTATTAACACTGTTCAAAATGGTTTCCTATCACTTTTAATAACTTAGCTTTTCCCAAAATGAGGGAACTCAATCAAACCCTGGATTACAGGTGCAAGTCAGAATAGAATGTGTATTAATACTCAAGAACTCATGGTTTTTAAGGCACTGGCTTCGTTGCCAGCAAAAGTAGGTTTCTCAGGTCAAGGAAGGGAAGCATTTTTGATCTGGGTTGAGAAATAGAAACAGAAACATTAGGGAAAACAAAAATAACAGAGTCTAAGGCATGAAACCAAGAAAGCTTTTCAGATATTTGCCACATCACATTAAGAGAAGAACAGAGTGTTTTTACTATTTAGTTCTTAATGTGTGTAGCTGCATTCTACAGTTATCAATCGCCAATGTGACTGCAAAACAGACTTTTTCAGCAATAAAGAAAGCCATAGTCATTCCTTCACTCTGCTTGCTTGGATGGACACACCCTGCTAATCAGTGCGGGAAGCTGTGTGGTCTAGGGGACAGAGCATGGACCTGGGAGTCAGAAGGACCTGGGTTCTAATCCTGCCCATCATGTCTGCTGTGTGACCTTGGGCAAGTCACTTTAGTTCTCTGTGCCTCAGTTACCTCATCTGTAAAATGGGGATAAGAGTCTGGAACAGGGACTGTGTCCAACCTGATTAACTTGTATCTCTCTCAGTGCATAGAACAGTGTTTGACACACAATAAGCACTTAACAAGTACCATAATTATAATTATTATGAGTCCCACTTCCCAGAGTTACATAGGAGCAGGAAGACCAACTGGAGATAGTGAAGATTTCAATTTAAGGCATTCAGGTTATTATTGCTGGAAGACCAGTGTACACCAAAGTCAATTCAGTAAGTCACTCAATTATATTTGAGCTAATTGTTCAGGAGTCTTGGCCCAAACCAAATAGAGAAAAATCACAAGGTAATCTGTAGTATGTATCCCATAGAGTTACCTCATTCTTTGTATGCCCTTACTCTTCAATTTGTATTACTAAATAGTGGATTTAGAAGAAGGCTTTACCATCCTTAATTAAAGACAGAAAGAAAAACATTTGGCTTTCTGGTATCACACTGTAGTAATTTTCTTTTTAGTAATTCTGCCAAGGAATATGGGTCAACAAAGAAGTATTTTCTGTCCGAAAATGTAGATGACAACCTATAGCTGGTCTAGATCATGCTGATTTTTGCCTCCTCTTTCTGTTTGGCTGTAAGCTCTTTGATCTTGAGTCTTTGTACCAGGCACCTATATTCCCTTTCTTCCTCTCAAACCAGAATCTGCCAGTGGAAAAGTAGGTGGGAAGAGAAAGGGGAATGTATAAAGGAACAGAGAAGAAAGAGGTGAGTTTGTCCCTTGACATTTCCCCCCTAAAGACCAAAACATTTGTAGCTTGGCAATGTAGTCAGCAAGCAAGTATTGGCTGGGTTCCCTGTCATATCTTAGAGTTCTTGGGTCCTCTAATGTGGCAGAAAAAAGTGTTCTTTAATCAATCAATGGTATTTATTGAGTGCTTACTGTGAGTAGAGCACCATACTAAGCTCTTGGGAGCATACACTACAACACAGTTGGTAAATATGTTCCCTGCCCACAAGGAGCTTACAGTTTATAAAGTCTTATAGGGCATTCTTTTACTGCAGCACACTCCCCTAGGAATGGGGAAGAATTACATCAAAGTCAGTCAATTAGAAGAAACAGCGAAGCAATGTGGCCTAGTGGAAAGAACATGGGTCTGGGATTCAGAGGACCTAAATTCTAATTCTGACTCTTCCACATATCTGCTGTATGATCTTGGGGAAGTCATTAACTTCTCTGGGCCTCAGTTTTCTCATCTGTAAAATGGTGACTAAATCTTTCTCTCTCCTTAGACTGTGAGTCTCTGTGGGACAGGGACTGTCCAATCTGATTAAGCTGTATCTATTCCAGCGCTTAGAATAGTGTTTAGCACATACTAAGTGCTCAACAAGTACCATTAAAAGAAAAAGAAAAACCAAGAGAGGCTATGAAACATCCAAATACATTTGCTAAATATTATTTTTAAAAACAGGCAGGGCAACAGAAAATAGCAGGGTGAATCAATCAGTGGTGTTTATTGAGCACTTACTATGTTCAGAGCACTGTATTAAGAGCTTGGAAAAGTACAACAGAGTTGGTAGATATGATCCCAGACAGCCAGAGGCTAAAGGTCTTCAATTTAGGTTGGGAAAAGAATCCTGCAATTACCCTTCTGAGCTCTGATGTTCTACAAAATAATTCATATAAAAAAGCAGCTTATCTGAACCTGAGTTAAGTATGCACCATTTTCCAATATCTCAGGTTTGCATTCTTGTAATTCCCCTTAATAAGGAAAATTAATTGTGTCCGATGCTGTGCAAACATCTTTTTCCAAGATCAAGTAGAGCTGAATCTTCCCAGGCTCATAGTGTCAGAATAACATTCCCTAATTCTGCTGTCACATACTAAACCATCGCTTTTAGAAAATATGCATTCAGCAGAACAGAGTTTTCCGGAAAACACTCAAGTGTTCAATACAAACTATACTTTCTTTCCACCATCACTTTTATTCAGTGTACTTCAGATGAACTTTTTCATCATATAGGTTACATTTCTCATTCCAAGAATCCTGAAAATTGGTTCCCCTGAACATTCCAAGCAGCCATGTTGGAAGTATTAAGTGCTAGCCTAAGAGACCTGGGTAGAGAAGTTGTAAGCAAACCCTGATCTTCCAGAATTCTCTTCTAAGGCCTATTGAAAAGAGCATGGACAGACCTGGGAACGAGAGCACCTGGGTTCTAATCCTGGCTCTGCCCCTCGCCTTCTGTGTGACCTTGGGCAAGTTTTTTGCCTCTGCTTCCTATTCTGTAAAATGGGGATTCGATACCTCTTCTTCCTCCTACTTAGATTGTGAGCCCCATGCAGGACAGGGACTACGCATGACCTGACCGACATATCTATCCTGGAATTTAGGACAGTGCTGGACCACATCGTAGACTCTCAACAAATCTCACAGTCATCATCCAATGAGTCTGACCCTTCAGCATGTGCTGGCCTGCACACCCTCCTGCACACCCTCCTGAGTGCCAATGGTGTGCAAAGCGCTCATCTAAGTGGTGGAAATAAATTCCTATGTGAAAATTCCATGAGTCCCAAGCCCTCCAGGGAATCATAATTTAAGAAAAAGGGGTATGTGGCAAGAGGACAAGCAATAATTATGGCATCTGTTAAGCACTTACTGTGTCAAACACTAAGTACTGCAGGAGATGGACACAGGTTGGACACAGTCCCTGTCCCACTTGGGTCTCACAGTCTAAGTAGGAGCAAGAATAGGTATTGCATCCCCATTTTACAGATGAGAAGACTGAAGCACAGAGAACTTAAGTGCCTTGCCCAAGGTCACTCAGCAGGCAAATGGCAGAGTGGAGATTAGAACCCAGGTCCTGTGACTCCCAGGTCTGTGCTTTTCCACTAGCCCATGCTGCTTTTTATACAGATGAAAACAAAAACAGAGAAACAACATAAAAGAACAATGGCAAACAGAATAAGAGCTGGTGCCAGAGAAGCCGAGTTTCAAGTTCCTTGTGGCTCAGAATTTACAACAGTCACAGCTGCAGCCACAGCAAAACATGGGCAGAGGAGGAAATGGAGAAGTACTAGGTCTTGAGGACTGTACCTTCCTATTGTCCATACCCAACTATTTTAATATCTTCTCATCCACATTATCTACTCTAAGATTCAAATCCAGAACTTTTTTTTATTGCTCTAGATACTGAAAACAAACATTATTAACAAATACTCTCAGGCTGCCCATTCCCAAACCTCAAAATTCAGGAATGGTGTCCTACACTGCCACTTGTCAGCTGTGTGACTGTGGGCAAGTCACTTCACTTCTCTGTGCCTCAGTTACCTCATCTGTAAAATGGGGATTAAGACTGTGAGCCTGACGTAGGACAACCTGATTACCCTGTATCTACCCCAGCGCTTAGAACAGTGCTCTGCACATAATAAGCGCTTAACAAATACCAACATTATTACACTGGTACGCATTTCCTCTGAATCTAAATCCCATGTAGATGAAGGAGCATGGAGAAAAGGGTGGCAGAGTCTACTCCCTAGGCCATGTTGCTGTCTTAGTTGTCCTGTAGAGAAGATAATTTGCAGAGCAGCTGAGAAATTATATATAAATGCTACAAAAAGGCTCCTAAATTCTTATAAAAATTAAAAACTAACTTGGAGAGCTGTCTAAAACAAAAAAATGAAGTTATACATTCAATCCTAGAAAGGAGAAAGCCAAAGTGCACCAAAATTTGAGAGTTGAACAATTTTGGGGGCCAAAAGGAGCATGGTTTACTGGCTAGAGAGTAGGCCATTAATCCAACCTCATTAGCTCATATCGATGTCAGCATGCAGTACAGTGCCTGCTACATATTAAGCGCTTAACAAATTTTTTTTTTTTTAAAAAGTTGAGTCCTCGATATTCGGGCATCTATCCATCTTGATTAATCCATCTCTCTTGTCACTCAGGGCCCTAAATAAGGTGGCTGCTGGCAGTACTCATGAATACTAGATACCCCTTCACCACTCACCCTGAACCATACACAGTGATGAAGATTTCTTCCACCAAGATTATGGATCAACCTCAGTCCTGCCAGACAAGAGACAGACTGACATAAATATAGACACAGTCCACCCTAGCTAGAAGAGCAAGGTCCCATTATTGCTGAAGCCCATAAAGCTGTGCCATGTTGGATGTGACATAGCAGAACCCAACCAGTCAATCTACAACATTTAATGAGTACTTAATATGCTACAGATCAATGTACTAAGCCCTTAAGAAAGAACAATACAGTAGAGTTGGTAGACACAATCCCTGCCCACAAGGAGCTTTTAGTCTAAAGGGGGAGACAGATATTAAGATAAATTATAATAATGGTATTTGTTAAGCGCTGGGGTGGATACTAGAAAATCCGGTTGGACACAGTCCCTGTCCTCCATGGGCCTCACAGTCTCAATCCCCATTTTACAGATGAGGTAACTGATGCTCAGGGATTTGCCCAAGGTCACATAGCAGAGAAGCGGCAGAGCCGGGATTAGAACCCATGACCTACTGACTCCCAGGCCCGTGCTCTAACCATCATGCCATGCTGCTTCTTGAAATTACAGATAGGGGAAACCCAAAGAAGACATCAAATCAATCAATGGCATTTATTGAGTGCTGGGTGCAGAACATTGTGAGAAGCACTTGGGAGACTACAATGAAAGAGAGTTGGTAGAAATGATCTCTACCCAAAACGAGCTAACAGTCTAAAGGGGGAGACAGCTATTAATATAAACCTATCAAGCCTCTGAGTCTGCCCTGGCAGATAGCCAATAAAATGGAGGCTTGATGGAGCTAAAGCTATTCTAAATCAGATTCAGGTGATAAATGGGAGGGATGTCCCTGGAAGGAGAAGGTCTGCCAGAGAGTGGAGTGGGAGGGGATCAAGGAGTTGTTTAACAGTGGGCAATGGGGCGGATCACAGAGAGGCCGGTTCGAGCCTTACCCGGCAGACATTTAGTTGGGTATGTGCCTGCTGTCCTGGTCTAGCTTGCCAAGGGAAAAAATCAATGAGTAAGGGAAAGCATCAAAGTTTGGCCATAAGCCTCCAAGCTTGCTGCCGACCCACCTGCTGGGCTGAACAGTGGAGAATCTGTCTTGTCTCCTTTCTCTCCCAAACTGTCCCGTCTCTTTCACCCCATTATCACACTCCCCATGCAGACACTCAACATCAAGAGGACACTATATCACCACATACCACATCATACCTCCCAGAAATAAACCTAATCCAGGGCCACTGATGTCCAGTAGAGGCCCCTCCAGCCAATCAGGGCTGTCCTGTTTGCTGGGGTCTTTACGATGTACTCTGACCACCACAGGGGTTTCAGTAGAGGAGGTCCTACCTTATCTTACCTCCTCCTACTTTAGCTCGCTGCTTCTGCACTATAACCCGGACCACATATTTCACTCCTCTAATGCTAACCTACTCACTGTACCTTGATCTTGTCTATCTCGCTGATGGTCTCTTGCTCACGTACCGCCTCTAACCTGGAATGACCTCCCCCTTCATATCTGACAGACTATCACTGTCCCCACCTTCAAAGTCTTTTGAAAGCACATCTCCAAGATGTCTTCCCAGACTAGGCCCTAAATTTCCTCTTTTCCCACACCCTCTTGTGCTACCCTTGCACTTGGATTTGTACCCTTTGTTCACTCATTCCTCAGCCCCACATTACTTAACCATAATTTATTTGTATTAACATCTGTCTCCACTTCTACACTGTAAGCTCGCTGTGGGCAAGGAAAATGTCTTACAACTCTTTTATACTGTGCCCAAGTGCTTTAGTACAGTGCTTTGAATAAAGTAAGCGCTCAATATATACAAGGGATTGATTGGCCCCAGATGCCCCAGAAAAGCTACATTGAAATGGGCTGCCCACTTTTTGTACCTACTGAAGTCATTTCTCTGAGATATCCTTCCTTGAAGATTTCCAAAGTTGAAAAGGAGTGTACTACCTTCCTGAGGGAATACTGTTAGAATGTTGTTTGTGAGAAGGATAATAATGATAATTATGGCATTTGTTAAGCGCTTACTATGTTCCAGGCACTGTACTAAGAGCTGGGGTGGATACAAGCAAATTGGGTTGGGCACAGTCCCTGTTCCATGTAGGACTCTCAGTCTCAATCCTCATTTTACAGATGAGGTAACTGAGGCCCAGAGAAGTGAAGTGACTTGACCAAGGTCACATAGCAGACAAGTGGCAGAGTCAGAATTAGAACCCATCACCTTTTGACTCCCAGGTCTGTGCTCTACCCACTACACCATGCCTGCCCCCTGGTCTTTAAATGTATATTTTTGGTAAAAACACTTGAAAGCATGTGATTCAGACAAAAAGAAACCATTATAACTATTATCTTTATCTGAATGGGACACCAACACTAATACATACTACTTACAAAGAGAAATACTAGAGTAACATCAAAACATTTTAACAGATGCCTACTGATTATTTGTCTAACACTGTATTTATCGAACTCTTCTTGTATCGAGTTAAGAGAAATAGCACGTTCAGAAAAATCCTGTTCCTGTTTCACTCTGCCATATCTGTAGAACTAAAAGTTTCGTTCTGACAAATGTTTTCAAAGTAGCAAAATTTGTTCTGTGAAAAAAAATCCTTTAAAAATCCCAGAGCTATTTTTCAAAGATTTTTCTGACTCCACCTCCAGGACCAGGCTGCATATTTAAGTACAGGTAAAGTTTAAGGCAGTACTGTCCAGAAGAGAGGACTTACTGTTCACGTAGCATAATTCAGTGGATTTTTATCATTTAAAAATGCTTAATACACTGTTACTTTATTTTTGATTTATGTATTTCCATAAGCTACTCTTTAGGGCACCCTCTCAGGATTGCAACTGCAGAGTTTCCAGTACTCTGCCAGTCTGAGCTACGGGAGGCATACCTATCCCATTCCTAGCTTGGTTAGTAGCTGGAGTGTGGAAGGCCATCTGTTATTAGTCAAAATTCACCTGTGCTGGGCAGCAGTGACAGGGGAGAGAGGCACAGGTGAGACTCAAGTTTACTGCACAGAAGGCAGCAGTGGTAAACTGCTTTCTTATTTTTACCAAAAAACACTATGGAAACACTTCAAGAACGATTGCAGATGGAGGTGGGGTGTTCTGAAAGAGATGTGTCCATGGAGTCGTTATGGGTTGGAGATGACTCGATAGCATAAGACAAGACGCTTTAGGGCCAAAGTTCGGTCTAGAAGCACACTGCTCTAGATGAATGTGATACATCACTGAACGAGAATGAGGCGCGATCTCCCTAAAAAGTCTCCCCTGCTCCTCTACGGTCCCTTCCTCGTACAGCCCCTCTTTGACTCTCCCATCCTTCCCAGCAGTATCTCAAATAGGAAATATCCCACCTTCTCTCAAGTCCTACCCACTCCACCTTCAACTGCTCACTTTGCAAGGACTCCTTTCCCCACTGCTTCCAAGCAACTCTCCCTTCACTCCATTGTACCCTCCAGTTATCACCCAATCTCCCTCCTACCATTCCAAACCCCTTGAGTGAGTTGTCTACCCTTGCTGCCTCCATTTCCTCTCCTTGATCCCCTGCAATCTGGCTTCTACCCTTTCCACTCCACAGAAATGGCCCATTTAAAGGCCACTAATGACCACCGTTTTTGCCAAATCCAATGGCCTCCAGTTCACCCTAATCCTCCTTAATCTAGCTGCTACCTTTGACACTGGGAATCACCCATCTCCTGGAAATGCTTTCTAACCTTGGCTTCAGCTAAACCATCCTCTCCTGGTTCTCCTCCAATCTCTCCGACAGCTCTTTCTCAGTCTCCTGCACAGGTTCCTCCTCTGCCTCCTAACCTCAAGGTTCAGTTCTGGGCCCCCTTCTTTTCTCCACCTACATCCATTCTGTTGGAGAACTCATTCATTCCCTCAGCTTCACCCACCATCTCTATGGGGATGACTCCCAAATCTCCTTCTCCAGCCCTGACCCCTATCCTTCTCTGTAACCTCGCATTCCCTCTTGTTTCTAGAACCTCTCTCTCTGAATGGCACACCAACACTTCAAACAAAACAGAACTACTAATCTTCCCACGAAAACCCTGTCCTCCCCTTGACCTTCCTATGACTGCAGACAACGGCTCCATTCTCCATTTGACCAGCCTAAAACCTTGGCACTATACGTGACTCATCTCTCGCACTCACCCCTCATATTCAACCCCCAAATCCTGTCGGTTCTATCGTCATAACATCTTTAGAGTCTGCTCTTTTCTCTCCCAACTGCTACCACACTGATCCAAGCACTTATTTCCTGCCTTGACTACCACCTCAGCTTCTTCCCTGATCTCCCTGCATCCCATCACTCTCCTCTCCAGTCCATACTTCACTCTGCTGCCCATAACATTTTTCTGAAAAACTGTTCAGCTCATAGTGTCAAAAGTCAGGGGAGTTACTGTTCAATTGATGGCATCAGAAATAACAATGGTATTTATTAAGCACTTGCTACATGCCAAGCACTGTTCCAAACACTGGGGTGGATACAAGGTAATCAGGTTGGACACAGTCCCTGTCCCACATGGGGCTCCCAATCTCAATCCCCATTTTATAGATGAGGTAACAGGCAGAGAGAAGTGAAGTGATTTGCACAAAATCACACAACAGACAAGGGGCAGAGTTGGCATTAGAACCCATGACCTCTGACTCCCAAGCCCAGTTCTTGCCACTACACCACGTGGCAGAGCACTGTAATAAGCACTTTGGAAAGCACAAGAGAGTTGGTCGATAGGATTCATGCCATGAAGGGATCCCAAATTACCCTTGTGCAGTCCCATCCCTGGTGATTCTGAGTAAGGCAGCTGATGCCTCTCTTTCCCTCACTCCCCCTAGACAATTTATTTTTAAAAGCTAAGCATAACACAATCATTCCAAGGTTTTTAATAAAATTCAAAATTCTATCCCAACTCTACCTATTTTGGAAAAAGAAAATAGTTTTAAAATGATTGGCATCAGACCTCTCCAAGATGCAGGTTCAAATCACCTAAAGTGCCAGCTCTATGGAAGTGTGACAGTTTCGGCCTCCAAGGAACTGTCCCCATTAGCTTTGACCACACAAGCTTTTTAGATAGGACAGACCACTGCAGCCACGTTTTGGAGCAGCATGGCCTAGTGGAAAGGGCACAGCCTGGGAGTCAGGGGACCTGGGATCTAATCCCAGCCCTGCCACTTGTCTGCTGGGAGACCTTGGGTAAGTCATTTAACTTCTCTGTGCCCTCAGTTCCCTCATTTGCAAAATGGGGATTCAATACCTGTTCTCCTCCTACTTAGGCTGTGAGCCCCATGTGGGACCTAAATATGTTGTATCCAACCCCAGTGCTTAGTAAAACAGTAAGCGGTTAACAAATACCACAGCCACTGTTATTATTATCATTATTACTTGGAGCCAAGTGAGGCACCAAGATGATGGTTTCACTTGTCCCCTGACAGCAGACTGCAGTTTCCAAGCCCTAGAATCCAGTGGGGCTCCTCTCACCTCCAGCCCTGAAGGCCTCGGGGAACTCTCCCTCCTTATATCCATTAAACCTTTAGATTCCCTCCTCTTCCAGGAAGCTTTCTCTGACTAATCCTCACCTCCCCGATCATATCATCAATTTAAACTCTGAGGTGAGGAGTGCATCTTCTATTTCTACTCGATTTCCCCCCAAGTGGCTGGTAAAGTGCTCCACACAGAGTAGACACTCAACCAATGTTGAAGACTGACTGAATGGGGTTCTGGAAGCAATAGGCTTTTGGTAGCCTCTGTGCTCAGGTGGAAGGTAACACTCCACTGAGCTCAAGTGCTGGCTGAGGACAGGATAGGGACCACGCTCTGATTGAGTTCCAGGTCAGCCAGATGTTTTCTGAACTTCTCTCCCCAATGTCTAGAGTGTTTGCTAAGAAGAGAGTATCCTACCCTAGAAGTCAATCATTCATTCAATCATATTTATTGAGCACAGAGCACTGTATTAAGCACCCTCTTGAACACCACACTCCCCAACAAAGCCCGCCACTCCACCCCAAAATTCAACCTCATGCTTATATAAAAAGTTGGCACTCCTGCAAATCAACTGTACATCTACTGAATGAATATATCCATAGAGTGGAAACTTTCTAAAACAGACATATATTATACATTATTTATTTATATTAATGTCTGTCTCTAGATTGTGAGCTCATTGTTGGCAGGGAACGTGTCTACCAACTCTATTGCATTGTACTCTCTCAAGTGCATAGTACAGGGCTCTGCACACATTAAGGGTCAATAAATATCATTGATGACAAGGCCTAGAAAGCAACATAGACACCTGCTAGTAGCCTGTCCTTGGAGAATGTCACCCTTATGAATTAAGGCTCTGCTGGGAACTCTCAGGACCATCTCTGAGTAATTACATTTCGTGCCTAGCTATGTTCTGTTCTATTTCAGCCTTCAGTGTTTCTCAGAGAAGTATGAACATTTTACAAGGCTGACTTGGTTTGGGAATTTATCTAAAGAGAAACCTGGCACTAAACCAATACAATGAAACAGATAAACGGCAGCTACAAAGAAGAGAAGCATCGGGCCCTAGTGGATAGGGCACGGGCCTGGAAATCAGAAGGACCTGGGTTCTAGTCACAGCTCCGCCACTTGCCTGCTGGGTGACCTTGGGCAAGTCACTTCACTTCTCCATCCTTCAGTTACCTCATCTGTAAAATGGGGATTCAGACTGTGAGCCCCATGTGGGACACGGACGGTGTTAACCTGGTTAGCTTCTATCTACCTCAGTACTTAAAACAGTGTCCAGCACATAGTGAGGGCTTAACAAATACGATTAAAAAAAATAAAGACAGCAATCACTTCTAGTGGCCCCAGATGCTGACTTTACCCCCAGGCCTTTCAGGAGGCATTGCTTCCTCAGATACAAAAGCGGCCCTCATATAACTTTGCTGTGGACATAAAACG
Source organism: Ornithorhynchus anatinus (assembly GCF_004115215.2). Lineage (NCBI taxonomy): Eukaryota > Metazoa > Chordata > Mammalia > Monotremata > Ornithorhynchidae > Ornithorhynchus > Ornithorhynchus anatinus. Next base: position 54,286,727 of record NC_041735.1, on the reverse strand, counting down.
TGTCTGCTAACTCTGTACTCTCCCAAGAACTTAGTGCAGTTTTCTGCCTACCAGAAGTGCTCAGTAAAGATCACTGATTGATTGATTGACTTATCAGTCTGACATGAAGAGGCATAGGCTTTAGGAAGTTAACAATAGTAAGAGGCAGAACTGAATACAATTCCTGCCACAGCCAATAGCCATGTCCATCCTTCTGGCAAAGGATGATCCTTAAACATGTACAAAGTGAAAGTGATGCTAGGTTGTACACTGGCCTACATGAATAAGTCAGCATGGGATCCTAAACTGGCCCCATGTAAATCTGCTTACTAAGGCAGCTGATAAAAAAAATTGTGCACATGAGATGTAGTAACAGTTTTGGATTCACTTTTAAGGGAACCTTGGTAGCTCACAGCTCTCCTCTACACTGCAAGCTCATTGTGGACAGGTAACAGGTCTACCAACTAAGTGGTTAGTACAGTGCTCTGCACACAGTAAAAGCTCAATAAATACTACTGAATGTTTTCCCAAGTGCTTAACAATGGTGCTCTGCAACCACTAAGCGCTTAACAAAAACCATTGATTAATAAAGTGACTGGCAAGAAGGAACTTAATGTTAACATGATGATTTTAAGGTTGTGTCATCTAGGCATTCATTAGATCTTTGGACAAGCAGCTTTGGATCAGGCCAGATCCCTCATCTCCTCATGCTTCTCCTTTTCCAGCAGCCAAATGGGGATAGTAACAGAGCAGCTATTTCACACAGTATGTTCCCAGGACTCATGAAAAGATGTCTGGGACAGGCTAAGAAGTGGTACTCTAGAAGCCTAAAAGAGATGGTATGACCTAAAAATGGGTCTCACTCCCAGGGAGAGTTAAAGTACAGCTTCTCTCCTGAAGAGAAATGGGCTCCGAAATAGACAGAACATACTGTAATGAGGCCTTGGGCAAAAGACAACCCCTCCCCCCAGCCCCAAAACTCAAACCCTTCTCCATAATGTATTCCTGCAACTGCCAGAATTACACTGGCTTTTGCCTGAGGGAGGCTAAATTCTGATGGCAAACATTTCCTCAAGATGGAAAGGGCAGTCATCAAAAGTGGAGACAAATGAGGTGGTGAATAATAATAATAACTGTGGTATTTGTTAAGTGCTTACTATGTGCCAGGTACTAAGCGCTGGGGTAGATACAAGGTAATCGGGTTGGACTGTCCTGTCCCACATAGGGCTCATGGTCTTAATGCCCAGATGAGGGAACTGAGGCAGAGGGATGTGAAGTGACTTGCCCAGGGTCACCCTGCAGATACAGGAAAGAGCCAGGATTAGAAACCAGGTCCTTCTGACTCCCATGTCTGTGCTCTCTCCACTAGGCCACTTCTGCAGTGTTTGAGGCAGAGGGAATCACTTTGTTTTCCACAGTTATTTTAACATTTTGTCCATTTTTTGTCTTTATTCAAGTGGAACTGGGCAGATGGTGAGAGAATGGAAAAATTGTTTTATACAGAAATTTTAAAACCTAATACAAGTCTAAATAAAACTATATAACCTATTCTTCTAGGTCTCTCCCTCCTAGTGTAATTTAGAATTACATTAAATTTGGATAGTGCATTACTGGTCTGTAGTTCTTGTAACTTCCCTAATGATGTTGTTCTAAGTTTGAGGCCAGAAATTCAAATAGGAAATGGTAGGGAAACCTCAAAGACCTTGTTGCCCAATACTAAGCAATCCTTTTAAAGTCATTCCACAACAGAAAGGTGAACTTGATTGCAAGTGAATGTACAGTAAAGAACAGGTCTTCAACTCTGTTACACTGTACTCCTCAGAGCACCAGTGCTCTGCACAAAATAAGTGCTCAATAAATGCAATTGATTACAGTATAGCCTCAAATATAAAATATGAATACAAATGAAGAAAAACAACAATAGGAATACTTCTATTGAAGGCTGTTTTTTCAAGTCTGATATAATAAGAGAACCTTGCAAATAGAATAATTTACTAGCCCAGTCTTTTACCAGAAGATATACAGGTAATAAAACTGAGGTTAGTAAAATATGTCTGGCATGCACTTATTGTGCTGCAAAAAGCATCATGATTAGGCAAATTATTTGCATTTAGAATTGGCAAATTTTGCACAGTATCAATAACATCAAATCACATTAACCCCTCTGATAGGTCCATTCCTTATTATCATTATACTGAGACTCACAGGTAGGACAGGAACTAGGACCAGACCTGATTATCTTATCTACCCAAATACTTAGCAGACAGAAGGGTTTAATGAATACCACAATTCAAATTATTTGTAATTTTTCACACATCCTCGGCCTTTGTCTACTCAAGGCTCTATTACAAACATTATTTCCATCTTATTCACTTCATTTACTTCAGCTGGGACTGTAAATGAGGTTTTTTTAAAAAAAAATTCTGATAATTGGGAAAGGGACAAGAACACATTAGGTTTGCAAAAGGTGGTACATTCTACAGAGTCACTTCCATTAATTTGACCAGAGCCAGCCAGTTTCTGACGATATATTTCAGACCCAAAGAGAGGTTTCTTCACTTTTGCTTGTGAACACTGACAGGATACAAGATATAAATAAAACTAACCCAGAGGATGCATTCAAGTGATTTTATTAGACTCAGGGAAGAAGAAAACATTGGGCACAGAAACAGCACATGTTGGTGTTCAGTAAAGAGAGATGATACATCATCCATTTCTTATTGCTATGAATTAACACTGCACCTTATTTAACCCGAATATTTTACAATAACGTTCACTACCTGAAAGAAAGGGAACTTAGCCTAAGACCATTTTTTATACTTGAGGAAACAAAGACACAGGAGGGGAAAAATTACTTGTCCAGAGTTAAACAATAAGTCAGAGTTAGAATGAAAATCCAGAATTCCCTTAAAGTTTTTTGCCGGAGTTCTAACAACAGTCTCCAGGTTCTTGAGATGGCTGTTTCAAATAAAACACAGGGCAATTTGCTAAAGCCCCATAGTATGCACAGTGGGCTAGTGAATTGCGCACAGACCTGGCAGAAGGACCTGGGTTCTAATCCTGGCTATGCCACTTGTTTGCTGTGTGACCTTGGGCAAGTCACAACTTCTCTGGGCCTCAGTGACCTCACCTGTAAAATGGGGATTAAGACTGTGAGCCCCATGTGGGACATAGATGGTATCCAACCTAATTTGCTTGTATTCACCTCAGTGCTTATTAGAGTGCCTGTCACATAGTAAGCACTTAAATACTACAATTATTATTAGTGTGGAAAGTTTATGGTTTGCGGTTCCGTAACCTCATATCAGTCCTGTGGTGGCCTTGTGGGAATCCCCTGGGGGAAGGCCAAAGTCAGAAGAGATTAGGAAAGACAGTCAGGTGCTGTCATTTCTCCTGTATTGGGCAAGCTTCCAACCCAGCTTGGTTTCCTCTATAAAGGTTTTGGAGTCCTGAGTACACTCTCCCACTCCAGGTAAGGTCCAAACTACCGAAGGTTGGCTCCGGTTGGATGACTGGATGGCCGATGTGTGATATAGTCCTGCACGGAATACAGTTTCACAGACCAGTCTGCCTGTATGGAGGCTGAATGTTGTGGTATTGCAATATGTCGATTCATAAAATATAGAAAATGAGTTTTGAGTCAACCACTATGCAGAGATATTGTGGATTTACTGTGCTTTTTGATTTTTTTCCCTTTCAGCTGATGAGCTGAATCATTACCCTATGGTCTACAAGTCTTCCAATTCCACTTCACTACTTTCAGGTTTGGTAATAGATCCAACTGTAGGCATCAAGTCATTGCACTCGTATTTGATGCCCCATTTGAAAAAAACGGTACATTAACTAATAAATGTATTCACTAGCAATCTCTACTATACGGTGATGCTTGGAAATGTGGTATCTTATTTTGTCAAGTTACAAATACGTAAACTATTACCTTTCAGGATACAAAAAGTCCTTTTGTAATGAAATATCTTTTAGATAAGGTTCTATTGCCACCCTAAGTGATTTTTTTGGTCTCTCTGTCAATATATTTCCAGTTATTGTTCTCAACACCATTCTACCTCCCCTATTCATTCCTCTCATGATGTCACTTAAAAACCACACAAAATTTTACAAAGTTGCTTCTATTAAAAAAAAAAATTTCTGAACCTGCAGAACCCCAGAAATTTGTACTCTATACAACTGAGTGCAAATGGGTTTTTTTTTAGTCTAGTTCATTATTTACTATAAAAAAGCTCACGTGCCGAATATATATGACTTATATTGGATCACATCAAAGATTCACATGCAAAACTCACTTCTGAATATCAATAATGGTTCAGCTTGGAGAGGAAGGAGCCCTGGTAGCTCCAAGAAAATTAGAAAGATGAGTGTGAGGCTTGGAGACAGAGTTGGCGCTAGGTTCCAGATCTCACCTTGGCTTCACGGACTCTGTCCTCTCCTGGTTCTCCTCTTACCTCTCTGGCCAGTCATTCTCGGTCTTCTTCGCTGGCGCCTCCTCCCCCTCCCATCTTTTAACTGTTGGAGTTCCTCAAGGGTCAGTTCTCGGCCCTCTTCTGTTCTCCATTTACACTCACTCCCTCGGTGAACTCATTCGCTCTCACGGCTTTGACTACCATCTCTACGCAGATGACACGCAGATCTACATCTCCGCCCCTCTCCTCTCCCCCTCCCTTCGGGCTCGCATCTCCTCCCGCCTCCGGGACGTCTCCACCTGGATGTCGGCCCGCCACCTAAAACTCAACATGAGCGAGACTGAGCTCCTCATCTTCCCTCCCAGACCCGGTCCTCTCCCAGACTTCTCTATCACCGTGGATGGCACGACCATCCTTCCCGTCTCTCAGGCCCGCAATCTTGGTGTCATCCTTGACTCGTCTCTCTCGTTCACCCCACGCATCCTATCCGTTACCGAGACCTGCCGGTTTCACCTCTACGATATCGCCAAGATCCGCCCTTTCCTCTCCACCCAAACGGCTACCTTACTGTTACGGGCTCTCGTTATATCCCGGCTAGACTACTGTGTCAGCCTTCTCTCTGACCTCCCTTCCTCCTCTCTCGCCCCGCTCCGGTCTATTCTTCACTCCGCTGCTCGGCTCATCTTCCTGCAGAAACGATCTGGGCATGTCACTCCCCTTCTTAAACAACTCCAGTGGTTGCCTATCAACCTCCGCTCCAAACAAAAACTCCTCACTCTAGGCTTCGAGGCTCTCCATCACCTTGCCCCTTCCTACCTCTCCTCCCTTCTCTCTTTCTACCGCCCACCCCGCACGCTCCGCTCCTCCGCCGCCCACCTCCTCACCGTCCCTCGGTCTCGCCTATCCCGCCGTCGACGCCCGGGTCACGTCCTCCTGCGGTCCTGGAACGCCCTCCCTCCTCACCTCCGCCAAACTGATTCTCTTTCCCTCTTCAAAACCCTACTTAAAACTCACCTCCTCCAAGAGGCGTTCCCAGACTGAACTCCTCTTCTCCCTCTACTCCCTCTGCCATCCCCCCTTTACCTCTCCGCAGCTAAACCCTCATTTTCCCCTTTTCCCTCTGCTCTTCCACCTCTCCCTTCCCATCCCCACAGCACTGTACTCGTCCGCTCAACTGTCTATATTTTCGTTACCCTATTTATTTTGTTAATGAATTGTACATCGCCTTGATTCTATTTAGTTGCCATTGTTTTTACGAGATGTTCTTCCCCTTGACTCTATTTATTGCCATTGTTCTCGTCTGTCCATCTCCCCCGATTAGACTGTAAGCCCGTCAAACGGCAGGGACTGTCTCTATCTGTTGCCGACTTGTTCATCCCAAGCGCTTAGTACAGTGCTCTGCACATAGTAAGCGCTCAATAAATACTATTGAATGAATGAATGAGATTGCAGGCTACCATTTGATTCTCGCTGGCTGGTGGACTGGACCTTCTGCCCAGTCTGGAGCCAACCACAGCCTCAGCTGGCCATCCCCAGAGACCCTGAAAATGTGAGGCAGCGCTTAGTCACGTCAGAGTCTTGGAGGCACCTGCACTTTGGTGGCTTACAGCTCCCCTTCCCTTTTCCCGGCCCTCACTCCAAACACTGGGGACCCTATGTGAGCAGTCCTAAGCAGCCTCAATGACAGCAACTGGTCCCCTAGACAAAATATTCATCTAGCCCCGTCCTAGATCTTGCTCCTCCTTTAGGGTTTTGTCTTTTTTTTAATTTTTTATAAAGACCCCGGGGCCACGGATTGGCCTCATGGTGCCTCGGTTTTCCCACCTCTAAAAATGGGAAAGAGTATCTATTCTACCTCAGATTGTTGACACAAGCATTCTCCGATCCTCAACAATTCTAGGGCACTGTACAGTTTTGCTTTAAACTATTCTTCATAATCGGTAAACTCCCACAGATGGTTTAGTCATAAAATTGCAAAAGAGTGGCCTTGCAAGGGAACTTCTGCTTCCAGGATGAGAAAAATCCCGGGCCTGTGTGAATGGCAGAGTTTTCTGGGAGGATGTCTGGGACATCTCAAGGACAAACCTAAAGAGATCCACTACTATTTCATGGCTGGAAACAAATATCTCTCTCCAACTATCCAATGGCATGGTTTTCCCCTACAAGTTCTTGCAAGAGATTCAGGATAGGAATTAGATTTCATAAGTAACAGCATGTGCAAAAAGTAACTTTTCATGGCCTGAATAACCACTCTCAAATTGAATTGTCAAATCATTTATAACTCAAGTTTATTGGTACAACATGGAAAAATGCATAAACCTGTTTATGCACATTTATAACTCTCTATACCTCTTAATATAAAATTCCCTCCCAACTTAAACTTGTGAACTCCATGGGGGACAGGCACATCTTGAATTTACCCTGTTTTAGTAAGGTACTTGGCACATAGTAAGCACTTAAATACTATTGTTATTATTAAAATGCTTTCCTATGGATTTTTCCCAATAATTACACTTGTTCTTTTCATGTAAAAAAAAAAAGACTCCTAATCAGGTTTAAAAAGGTTTTTATTAAGCTCTTACTATGTGTCAAACACTGTTCTAAACACTGGGGTAGGTACAATTTAATGAGGTTGGACTGTCTCTGTCCCACAAAGGGCTCGAGTCTACATAAGAGGGAGAACAGGTATCCCCATTTTACAGTTGAGGAAACTGAGACACAGAGAAGTTAAGTGACTTGTCCAAGGTCACAGCAAGCAACTAGCAGAGCCTGGATTATAACCCAGGTCCTCTGACTCCTAGGCCTGTGCCCTCTCCACTAGGCCATGCTGCTTCTCAATCATTTCATCCAAACTTACCCAAAACCCTTAATTTGGATAAATAATAAAATTTTAACTATGCATTTAGAAACAGCAAGATTTCTTTGTAGACTACTTTAACAGCTTCTAAATTCCTGTTTCCACACAGAGACTTCTACAAAGACAAAAAGAAATCTAGCAGGAAAATCTAGTTGTGTTGCAAACTTCAAAGTAAAATCGAGAAAGCATGAAATTGAGCAACACTTTTTTGTACAACTATGATTTAGTTTTTCTTCATCTTGGGAACCTTATGTGGTATGCTGAGTAGTGACAGGGAAGAGTAGGGGATTTCTACTAATACTATACAAGGAGAGTACAAAAGCTCAGAGAGCCCAAGGAAACCAGAAGGTTAAAAAATATACATATATGATGAGAGTCTTATTGTCTAGCTGGAAATGACTCTCATTCTGTCTAATGTCTAAACTTTGGTTAAAAATACAAATTATATTCAAGCAATTGGTTAAAAGTAAACCAGACATCCATTCTCTTGGGGGAAACTAGAAAACAAAAATTCCAGATTTGGGGATTGAATTTGTTACAACTTCTCAGATTTATACAGCTGCTTTCTTCCAAAGAAGGAACACCTAAACCTAACAATGATAAGTGCTTCAACATCCTCAGACACAAATTACTTGCTGTAATTTCCCAAGTGCTAAGTACAGTAACTCACACTAGGTGCTCAATAAAAACCATGACTACTTCATGCTACACTGCTCCCTAGGCAGCCTGTAAACTTAATGTTTCAACTCTTTTAATCAATTAATGGTATTTATTGACCAGTTAGCTTGTGCAGAGACTACATGTTCCCTGCCCACAAGGAGCGTAGAGTGCACACTGGGAGAGAGGCATTAAAATTACATTTATGTTTATAAGTGCTGTGGGGCTGAGGGTGGGGTGAATATTATGTGTCTTTAGGGTACAGATCCAAGTGCATAGGTGATGCAGAAGGTGGAAATGAGGACTTAGTTGAGAAAATGAATAGTCTTTCTTCCGTCTTCCCTTACCCTATACAATTTGGAAAGTCCAAAAGCTTTGGAGAGTATCACTTTTCCAGAACTCATTAGATGAGAAATTGAAAGTACTGATTGATTGAAATACAGAATGGGCAAGTCTCTCAATGGTTAGAAAATATGTTTCCCTAGCTTCAAATTTAGATGTCCGTGGTTTCCCCCTTCACCCTCCTTAAGCAAGAGACAACTAGAAACACTTGTGGAAAATAAAATAATGTTGGTATTTGTTAAGCGCTTACTATGTGCCGAGCACTGTTCTAAGCGCTGGGGTAGGCACAGGGGAATCAGGTTGTCCCACGTGGGGCTCACAGTCTTAATCCCCATTTTACAGATGAGGTAACTAAGGCACCAAGAAGTTAAGTGACTTGCCCAAAGTCACACAGCTGACAAGTGGCCGAGCCAGGATTCGAACCCATGACCTCTGACTCCAAAGCCCGTGCTCTTTCCACTGAGCCACGCTGCTTCTCAACCTACCATTTAATTTTTAAGAATTTCAACTATTGGCCTGTTGATTAAGCCACTTAAACATCACACAGGGTAAACCTCTTACAAATTCCAAAAATCCAGTGTTAGAAACATCTCCCTTAAAGTACTCAATTTAGTTACTTTTTATGCAATATATCATTACATTGCTGAAAACTAAACCAGGGTATCAGTTATTTCATCTTGTAATATTTGCCTTATTTGCTGTTAGATAATTGTTCTTCCTGCTCCCAGTACCTGCAATTAATTTTTGTTTGTGGGTAGGGATCAGGCGTCTTGCTCATAACTGTTATATTTTACTCTCCCAAGTGCTTAATACAATGCTTGGCACACAGTAAGTGCTCAATAAATACGATTGAATTGAATGATGTACTCTTCAAATCCTTTACATGGTGTTTCATACTAAGCACCCGTTAAATATCATTGCTCGTCCACTCAATTGTATATATTTTTATGACCCTATTTATTTTGTTAATGAGATGTACATCCCCTTGATTCTATTTATTGCTATTGTTTTTGTCTGTCTGTCTCCCCTGATTTGACTGTAAGCCCATCAATGGGCAGGGACTGTTTCTGTTGCCGATTTGAACATTCCAAGCGCTTAGTACAGTGCTCTGCACATAGTAAGCGCTCAATAAATACTATTGAATTAATGAATGAATAGTTGATGGATGGGCCTCTCAAGCTTGGGCCATTTCTATGCAGCAGCCAGAGCAAAGAATCAGGATGTCAGGGGTCACTGGCATCTAGAACGCCTCAAGGAGCTAAGCTACCACGGACTGATGAAGTCAGAGCTTTGGATCCAGTTGCACTGGGGCTCTCCATGCTCCTAGGTGCCTAAAAGTTTGGAATTCCTCATCTCCCCACTCAAACCCTGTCCTCCTCCTATCTTTCTTATCACCATAGACAATGCTGCCATTTTCCCCGTCTCCCAAATTCACAACTTTGGCATTGGTCCTCGACTCATCTATCTCATTCAACCCACATATTCAATCTGTCCCAAAATCCTGTGGGTTCTACCTTCACGACAGCTCTAGACCCCATCCTTTCTTCTCCATCCAAACTGCTACCATGCTTATCCAAGCACTTATTTCCCACCTCAATTCATGCATCAGCCTCCTCACCGACTTCCCTGCCTCTTGTCTCTACCCTCTCCAGTCCATCCTCCACTCTGCTGTCTGGATCATTTTTCTGAAAAGCCATTTAGTCCACATCTTTCCACACCTCCAAATCCTCCAATGGTTGCTCATCCACCTGGACATCAGTAATTCCTTACCCTTGGCTTTAAGACACTCAATCAGCTCTCCCCCTCTTTCCTTTACCTCACTGATCTCCTATAACCCAGGCTACAGACATCGCTCCTTTCATGCCAACCTACTTCCTGTACTTTAATTTTATCTATCCTGCTGCCAGCTCCTTTCCCAAATACTGCCTCAAGCTTATGAACTCCCTACCCCTTTGTGACAGACCACCACTCTCCCCCATCTTCAAAACCCTCCTAAAATGCATCCCCTCCAAAAGGTCTTCCCACACTAGGCCCTCATTTTCCTAATCCACCATCCCCTTTTTATCGCCTATGCACAAGGCTGTGTACCCTTTAAGAATTTCTTAATTTACTTATTGAGCACTTACTATTTGCATAGCACTGTACTTTGCTTGGGAGAGTACAATATAACAGAATCCAGCCTCATAGCACTTACATCCATGTTCTTATACTTTGCTTTTTCCTCTATCTGTAGTCTATTTTAATTGCTGTCTCCCTCTCTAGACTGTAAGCTACCTGTGGGCAGGGATTGCACCTATCTACTCCATTTCATTGAATTTTCCCAAGCACTTAGTACCATGTGCTCCACAGACAGTAAACACTCAAACACCACTAACTAAAAGGTCAAGGGCATAAAACAGTTTCAGAATCTAAAATGCCTTTTGTTTTCTAATTCTAAAGGTTTGAGAGGATAGTTTTAATATAAGTACTGATGAGCTCATTGATTAAAGATAGTTTCTTGGAACTCTATTTTGAGAAACAGCAGAACTCATGTGAAATGGACCGAGTTTGATACAGGAAAGGACCTCCCTCTGCCTCTCAGAAGTGCAAGTTAACAGTGTTAAAGAACCCAAATAAGTGGAAGGTGCACAAACTAAATATTACACTGGGTTTTCCTGGACTACTTCTGTATTAGTCAACCTTGAGGTTAACTTGAATGCTCAAGCGAAACAGAAAATCACATCTAAATTGGGTTTCAAGACTCTTGTACTGTTTATAAAGGAGAAAAAATTCTAGTCTAAATGTACTTATTTCTAGGAGGGTGACCAACTACCTAAATGCTAAGGGATCATTAACTCCTCATTCTGTATAGTGATGAGCACCATGTGGTTACTGCCTATGAAATACTACATGGGGAAGCCCCTAAACATAAACTAGATTCAATTTCTTTAATCAATCCTAAATCATTACCCAAAACACATAGAAAGAAAATATAAACATAATGTTTTCCAAAACCTTTTACTTTGGGAAATTAGGAGGCTTGGAGACTACAGACAATGCTGAATTGACATTACATATATCCCACCTGAAATAAAGTGGTGGAGGGGAGGAAGGTGGCAACTTTTAGTTGCGGATGCATGCTTGGAGCTATGAACATGTTCAAGACGTACCCGACTTCCTCTTGAGACCTTAAAGAAATTTCATCTCTACTCTGATTCTACTGCAGGCCAGGCACATAGAAAGAATTCTGATCCATTTCAAACGGTCTAAAGCCTTTTTTAATGGTATCTGTTCAGTGAGTACTATGTGCCAGGGACTGTATTGAGCACTAGGGTAGATACAGGCTTATCAGGTTGGACATAGTCCATATCCCATAATCCAATCACATTTATTGAGTGCTTTCTGTGTGCTAAGCACTTTATTTAATGCTTGGCAGGGTACAGTATAACAACCAAAAGACAGTCCCTGCCTACAATGAGGGGCTCAGTCTTAATCCCTGTTTTACAGATGAGGTAACTGAGGCACAGAGAAGTGAAGTGACTTAACCCAAGGTCACAGGGTAGACTAGTGGTGGAGCCGGGAACAGAACCCAGGTCCTTTGACTCCGAGACCCATATTCTATTTACTAGGCCATGCTGCTTTGCTTGAAAATTACCTTTAAAAAGTTACTAGCCTATAAGTGGGACATATAAGTGGGATCTTAACACTGCCTTTCATCCCCTCTGTGGCTTTAACCTCCTTAAGACAGAGTAGACTCAGTAGTGGAGATGCCCAGAGGCCTAGAAGGCAGACTTTTTTTTAGCCCAGGTAGCTAACTTTGGGAGTCATGGGGCAGAGGGGAGGGAGGGATTGAGCAGGGAAAGGAGGCTCAGAAAGAAGACTGACTTAGGCAGATCACTGACCAGGACTTTGATACTGAGTTGTCATTGCCTCTTTAGAAAAGAGATAGTGTATTCTCCTGTCATAGGTTTTAAATGATGCAGAAGCTTGGAAGAAATGGAAATGGCTTAACCAACCCCAGGGAGAGGGTGTCAACAATGAAAATACCCACAAATGTTCCCCCCGCCCCGACACTGTCCAGCTTTTAATATTACACAATCTCTTGGGAGCAGAAATGTTAAATGGTTTAAAAAAGCTTATAGTTGAATCAGAATTCTATTATCCTAAAAATCAATACTGATCAACAGGTGGTCAGTTGTAATTTATTTTCAAATTTGAGTGGTTATACTGCTTTCCCAAAACATCTCACCATCATCTATTGGCTATTCGACATCACCCCTCTTGTGAGGTCTCAGAGTTGTTGTCTTGGTTTGACAGATGGGGAAAATCTATGGAGGAGGAAAAAAAGATCCTCTGCCGCCCACCTCCTCACCGTCCCTCGGTCTCGCCTATCCCGCCGTCGACCCCCGGGCCACGTCCTCCCGCGGTCCTGGAATGCCCTCCCTCCTCACCTCCGCCAAACTGTTTCTCTTCCCCTCTTCAAAACCCTACTTAAAACTCACCTTCTCCAAGAGGCCTTCCCAGACTGAGCTCCCTTCTCCCTCTACTCCCTCTACCACCCCCCTTCACTTCTCCGCAGCTAAACCCTCTTTTCCCCCTTTCCCTCTGCTCCTCCACCTCTCCCTTCCCATCCCCACAGCACTGTACTCGTCCGCTCAACTGTATATATTTCCGTTACCCTATTTATTTTGTTAATGAATTGTACATCGCCTCGATTCTATTTAGTTGCCATTGTTTTTATGAGATGTTCTTCCCCTCGACTCTATTTATTGCCATTGTTCTTGTCTGTCCATCTCCCCCGATTAGACTGTAAGCCCGTCAAACGGCAGGGACTGTCTCTATCTGTTGCCTACCTGTTCATCCCAAGCGCTTAGTACAGTGCTCTGCACATAGTAAGCGCTCAATAAATACTATTGAATGAATAACTATCTTGTGGCTAAAGCCACAAGGTCAGCAAATTGAGTTCAACTCCTAGGTCTTGACTTGAACTACCAGGCCATGTGTAAATTTGTTGTGGGCAAGGATTGCATCTATCATATTGTTGTTTTGTACTCGCCCAAACACTCAGTACAGTGTTTACAGTGTTCTGTGCACAATAAGCACTCAATAAATGATCGACTGATTTAGAGTGGTAGTAGCATTTACGAAATCTACATAAGGGAGAAGTGTAGCCACTGGAAATTTTAGAGATAGAAATTTTAGAGATTGAGTTAAGACACTCAATGCCCTGTTAAATTCAACCTAACACCTCTCCAGCATCAGCAGGGGACTAAACCAACCAAAGTGGTCAAATTTACATGATAACGTAGTTGCTAAACTGGCCCATTTTATCCACAATAAAGAGGTACCTTTACAAGACAGATAAAGAATTGAATCATGTGACAGGCATTAAAACAGACACCTCTTTCTGGGATTAAAGACAAGAATACTATAAATGAACCTGAATTTATAAAATCACCTTAATTTTTGAGTTAGGATACGTCTGACACACTACCTCTGGTGTTAAAGGTTTCAGTTAGCAAGCCGCCTAATCTAATAGGATTACAGCCTAATCAGATGGGAAGCAGCATGATCTAATGTGAGCAGGGGACTGAGCCTGGATTCTAATGTTGGATTTACCACTGGTCTTGGGGAGGGGAGGTTGTGGGGGGAAGTGTGTGGATGGATGGACAGACAGATGGGAGTGTGTGGGAAATATATCTTGGGCAAATCGTTTAATTTCTCTGTGCCTTAGCTTTCCCAGCTGTAAAATAAGGATTAAATACCTGTTCTCCCTCCCCCTTAAAGTGTAAGCCTCATGTGGGACAGGGGCTAAATCCAATATGCTTACAGTATATCTACCCCAGCACTTAGTACAGTGTTGAGCACATAAGTGCTTCACAAGTACCATTATTATCATTATTATTATGTGGATCAGTGCCTGTGTCCAACCCCATTAACCTGTATCTACCCCAACACTTAGTACAGTGCTTGGCACATAATCGCTTAACAAATATTACAGTTATTATTATATGCAATAGCAGACCTGACTTTTGTTCTCATTTCCTAAATTGCCTTCTAGAAATGTATTTTAATACTATATTCATATTTTTTCCCACTTTCTAGGAAGAGGGGTTCAGAGTAAGAATAAAATGATATTTTAAATCTCAGGGGTAAACATTTGACATTATTAAGATTGTGGAGTTCTTACAAATATAGATGGAAATGAGTGATCTAAAGATGCCTTTAGGCCCCCATTTTTAAAAAGAAGCCTCAGCACACTTGGCAACATCTAATTTTTTACAAATGGTATTTATTATGCACTTGCTATGTGCCAGATACTGTGCTTGTGCTTACACTGGTGTAGATACAAACTAGTCAGGTTCATTTATTCATTCAATAGTATTTATTGAGCGCTTAATATGTGCAGAGCACTGTACTAAGCGCTTGGAATGTACAATTCGGCAACAGATAGAGACAATCCCTGCTCATTGATGGGCTTACAGTCTAATCGGGGGAGACAGACGGACAAAAACAATAGCAATAAATAGAATCAAGGGGATGTACATCTCATTAACAAAATAAATAGGGTAATAAAAATATATACAAATGAGCGGACGAGGACACTGTTGAGGGGAGGGGAAAGGAGAGGGGGAGGAGCAGAGGGAAAGGGGGGGAAAGGGGGCTTAGCTGAGGGGAAGTGAGGGGGGAGCAGAGAGGGAGCAGAGGGAAAAGGGGAAGCTCAGTCTGGGAAGGCCTCTTGGAGGAGGTGAGCTCTCAGTAAGGCTTTGAAGAGGGGAAGAGAGTTAGTTTGGTGGAGGTGAGAAGGGAGGGCATTCCAGGACAGCGGGAGGACGTGGGCCGGGGGTCGACGGCGGGATAGGCGAGAACGGGGGACCGTGAGGAGGTGGGCGGCAGAGGAGCGGAGCCTACGGGGTGGGCAGTAGAAAGAGAGAAGTGAGGAGAGGTAGGAGGGGCAAGGTGATGGAGAGCCTTGAAGTCTAGAGTGAGAAGTTTTTGTTTCGTGAGGAGGTTGATAGGCAAGCACTGGAGGTTTTTAAGAAGGGGAGTGACATGCCCAGAGCGTTTCTGCAGGAAGATGATGGAACACAGTCCATGTGCCACAAGGGGCTCACGGTCTTAATCTCCCTTTTATTGATGAAGTAACTGAGGCATAGAGAAATGAAGTGACTTGCCCAAGGTCACAAAGCAGGTAAGTAGCAAAACCGGCATTAGAACCCAGGTCCTTCTGACTCCAAGGCCTGTGCTCTATCCACTAGGCCACACTCCTTCCCCAGGTTCACAAATTCTTGTTCTTCACCCCAAAATGAGAAGTCCAAAGGTGGATGGAAATTGTTGCCCCTAACCATGACAGTTTTAATTTAAAGAATATATACAGGTGCTTTCTGACCCATACAGTGAAAGTTATAGTCTAGAAGACCCCAAAATCTCCTATAGCCACCAAAGAATTTCCATGTGGCCACCAAGAGACAGGTAGGGACAAAAAAAAGGACATAAAAAACCAGAATATAAGCACTGAGGGAGAGTTAGTGCATTTTTAAGATACATGAATCCTTCACAGATCTCTGCTAATTTTTTAGTTAACCCACTCTTTAAAAAAGGCAGCCACTAAGAATGTTGCAGCGGGTAAGCTGCAAACTTTTCTAACCACTAATATAGAAAAACCCACTACGAAACATATTCCATCATTACAAAGTTACAGGTAGGGGGATTTTACAAAAATAGGCTCCTAAAAATACCTTACCTCGGTGACTTCCTACTACAATCTAGCCCACACGCTTTGCTCCTCTCAGGCCCCCATACTCACTGTACTTCAATCTCGTCTATCACATCGCTGACCTCTTGCCCTCCCTTTGGACTGGATCTCCCTCCTCCTCCTAATCCCGGCTCTGCCACTGGTCCGCTGTGGAACCTTGGGCCAGTCATTTCACTTCTCTATGCCTCTGTTTCCTCATCTGTAAAATGGGGATTAAGATTGTGAGCCCCACGTGACACAGGGACTGTGTCCAACCTGATATCCCTGTATGCACTCCAACACTCAGTACACTGCCTGGCACAAAGTAAGTAAGCACTTACATACCACAATTACTATTATTATTGTATGTCAGACCACCTCTCTTTCCACCTTCAAACCCTATTAAAATCACAACTCCCAAGAGGCCTTCCCTAGCTAAACCCTAATTTCCCTTTCTCCTTCTCCTCTCTGTGTTGCCTGCCCACTTGGATCTATACCCTTGGAGCACTTGACATTAGCCCAGCCTCAGCGCTTAATTACAAACCCTAACTATTTTAATGTCTGTCTCCCCCATAGACTGAAGGCTCCTCATGGGCAGAGATCATGTCTACCAACTCTGTTATCTTGCACTCTCCCAAAACCTTGTAGTACAGTGCACTGTACACAGGAAGCACTCAATAAATACCATTGATTTACTGATTGCTGTCTCAGTTCATACTTTTTTTTAAGAGGCTACTAAATGGTGACAAACCGTTACTGTAAAAAACCAGAGTACGCTTTTTGTCTTTCACATTTCCACTCCTATTCCAACTATACTAAGCTTAAAACAGTGCCTGGTACGTAGTAAGTGCTTAACGAATATCATTATTATTAAGCTACTACCACAGCGTTAATTAAAATTAATTTTCTAATTGTATCCACAGAAGTATAGACTATGCTAGAAACAATAAACATCATTCACAATACAAGTACAGTACTTTTTAACTCAATATCTTGGCTAGTATTAGGGCTTCATTCTGTCGACTTCACTAAAAGTATATTTATTCACCAGCCCCAACCAATCAGGTGGTTCTTATTCATCTTAGGCCAAATTCTTCTTTCTCTCTACATATAGAGCTGCTTTGAAACTAAAGGGCGCTCCATTGCAGAGGAACAAAAATGTTTCAGAAGCTATCACCTTTAACACACTTCCTAGAGTAACATTTATTTTGACACTGACAACCTAAAACTAGCTAGCTTCAAGGTTTTTCTTCCAAAGCAATATTTAAAAGATCAGTCTTACAATACACACCAGAGTTACTCTTGCAGCTTATTTTAATTTTTTTTTTTTTTACAAACCCCAGTGACATATATCCTCAGGCCAAAGGAATCATTTTGGAAGATTTAGTAAACCTCAAACTCTCCAAATAATATTTGTGTGAAACTGTCAGAATTTTCAAAGTTTTTGTTTTCAACTCCTGTGACTCACCAACAGCTGGTTTTAATGCACTTGGATAAATCAATCTAGAAATAAAGTCAGTAAGAATTTAAAAGTAGAATGTAGAACCATACTATTTTCTATCAAATTTTTAAATTTTATTCAAACACGAGGTGAGATCCGCCTGGGGAATGGACTCTAAAACTAAAGGATGCGTGCTGGCGGGGTACACTCAATTTAACGGCACAAAAAAACAGATTGGGGGGAGGAAGGGGGCTATATCAAAATCTTGAGAAGGGAACCCAAAATATCCCTGAGCAACAGATGTTCTATACCACGCCCACAGACAGCGCAGTGAACCCCAGCCAGTCATCTCTCACATTATGTGCTGTTGTCCCATTAGGGAATGAGGCAAGAGAATGAGCTTAGTTCACCAAAACCCACCATCCTTACTGGGAAAAAAAAAAAATCAATCATATGTTATATTGATGGTGGATTCCTCCCTACCTAACGGAACCAAGATCTTCACGTAGCTGCCTGGGATATTGGTTATTTCATTGCTGGATGTTTAAGTTGCCCTATTTAGGAATAATAACGATAATAATAATAATAATGGTATTTGTTAAAACCTTACTATATGTCAAACACTGTACTAAGCACTGGGGCAGACACAAGATCAGGCTGGACTCAGTCCCTGTCATAGTCCCCTCACATAGTTTAAGCAGGAGAGGGAAGGGGTATTTAATCCCCATTTGGCAAATGATGAAACAGGCACAAAGATGTTAGTGATTTGCCTAAGGCAAGCAGGCAAGGAGCAGAACTGGGATTAGAACTCAGGTCCTCTGACTTCCAATTCATTCAATCATATTTATTAAGCGCTTACTGTGTGCAGAGCACAGTACTGAACGCTTGAAAAGAACAATTCAGCAACAAATGGAGACACTCCCTAAACAAAAACAGGCTCACAGTCTGGAAGGGGGGAGATAGATATGAAAACAAATAAACATATATATATATACATCATTAATAGAATAATAAATAATAATAATAAATATGTACATACATAATCTTTACATGACCCCAGGGGTCATTTCTGTGGGTTTCCCATAGGTCTTTAAACTACAACCAAATGCACTAATTGGCTCTCACCAGCAAAAGTACCATTTTCAAACATGTTATCTGTTTTCATATTTTAGGCAGAAAAAGCAACCAAATTAAAACAGGCCAAAACAATACCTAAGGTTTAGATGGCACAGAAGCTATTGCGCTCAGCCTTCTTGCAGCTATGGTAAGACTAATTACGGGGCCTGGGATTCACAAACATTCAAAGTGGACTTAAAAAATATTGCCAAACCTTCTTTTTTTTAGTCACCTAATCCTTCACCATGTAGATATTCATGCAGTACAGCAATTGAAATCAGTATTCATAAGTATTGGTTCACCCTAAATTGTTCCCCTACTCATAGAGTGCCTATTTTCACCAATGAAAGATGGATCAGTGGTATTTACTGAGGGTTAATATGTGCAGAGCACTGCACTAAGTGCTTGGGAGAGAAAGATATACCAGTTGGTGGTAGGCATGTTCCAATCAATGCTATTTACTGAACTCATACTGTGTGCAGAGCACTGTACTATGTGCTCGGGTGAGTATGATCAAGGGAATTAGCAGACGTGTTCCTTGACTCTAATGAGCTTACAGCCTAGAGAGGGAGACAGACATTACTATGAACAAATGATTTATAATGTATAATTTTAAAATATGTACATAAGTACTGTGGGCTCCTGCCCACAGGGAGCTTGCAATCTACAGGGGGAGAGAGAGAGACATTAAAATAAATTATACATCTGTACAAATCCAAGTGCAAGAGTGATGCAGAAGGGAGAGGGGGTAGTCGGGGAAGGCCTCTTGAAGGAGATGTGATTGCAATAAAGCCTTGAATGTGGGGAAGATTGATCATCTGTCAGAGGTAAAGGGGGAGGGAGTTCCTGACCAGAGACAGGACGTGGGCGAGATAGACGAGATCAAGGTACAGTGAGTAGGTTGGTGTTAGTGTAGCGAAGTAAACGTGCCTGGTTGTGGTAGGAAATCAGTGAGGTAAGATAGGAGGGGGCATGGTGATTAAGCACTTTCGGTTCAATGCAGAGGTGGATGGGCAACCACTGGAGGTTTTTGAGAAGTGGGGAAACATGGACTGAACAGTTGGTATAAAAATGATCCAGGCAGCCAGGAATGGACTGGGGTGCGGAGAGACAGGAGGCCAGCAAGGAGGCTGATGCACTCATCATGGTGGGAAAGGATAAATGCTGAAAGTACTGTTAAAGGATTGACAATATAAGCCAAATAAAACGGTAAGCAGTAGTGTGTATTGCAAAAGAACTCAGAGTAGGAGGGTGGATGGGAAAGAGGTGTAAGGGAAGGAGAAAAGAGTGGGAGGAAGTTTTGAATTCAAATTCAGAATTTCAACGTCAAATTACTGTGTAGCTTACCATTAAACTTTAAACTAGCTCCTCATGAAAACATGAATTACCCCTCCCAAGATGTTTATATCTATTAAAGTACAGAATGGAGTGGCATATTGATTGTAGTCCTAAACAACAGTTTATAATTCTATTGTAGTTTTTAAATATACATATTATCCCATTATTTTCAATTCTCCATCACGGCACATGTTGCCAGAGGACAAACATGAAGATATTCACTGCTATATGCATTTGAAAAAAGTTAAAAGACATTTCTGACACGGAAATTATTTTATTTTACACTTCTGCATTCTTAGTCAAACTGATGACCTATAACCCAAAATTCTGATACAAGTTGGAAAGCAAATTTAAGCGGTAGCATACTGATATTACCTATGGGATGGTATTTCCACAAGCATTTTGTTAATTCTAAAACTGCACGGATCTTTGACTCAGTGCTTGAATTGAAGCGTTTACTATATTGCTCTTCACAGAGTAAGTGCTCAATACATACTATTGTTGCAAAAAAGAAAAGGTAGAAGTTGAGGCAGTACTCAGAAGGGGAATCAATGGAGAATAATCTGCCTACACTTGCAAATTACTTTCTGGGTCACTTTACTGGCTCTTGAGAGAGCCGCAGAGAGTCAGCAGGTCTGTACCACTTAATTCCCTTGTATTTCCAACTTTAACTGATGCCTACCGATTCACACCTACACCTGGTTCTGCAGGTGACTATGTGCCCAGGTGGGTAATTTTGAGAGACTATCCGGGCTTGGGCAAGGGTTGGGACAGAGGGGGTTAAGAAGAGCCCTCTGTGGGGGGAAATAGGAAAAGCCCTCGGGGGGGGGGGGGAATTGGAAGAGCCATCTGGAGCAAGAATAGGAAGAGCCCTGGGGGGGGGGGAGAATAGGAAGAACCCTCGGGGGGGGGGGGGAATAGGAAGAACCCGGGGGGGAGGAAGAGCACTCTGGCAGGGGAAATAGGAAGAGCACTTGGGGGGAATAGGAAAAGCTCTCTGGCAGGGGAAATAGGGAGAGCCCTGGGGGGGGGGGATAGGAAGAGCACTGGGGGGGGGAATAGGAAGAGCCCTGAGGAGGGGGGAATAAGAGGAGCCCTTTGGCAGGGGAAATAGGAAGAGGCCAGGGGGGGATAGGAAGAGCCCTGGGGAGGGGGGAAATAGAGCCCTCTGGAGGGGGGACAGCAAGAGCACTCTGGGGGAAATAGGAAGAGCCCTCGGGGGGGGGGAATAGGAAGAGCCCTCGGGGGGGATAGGAAGAGCCCTCTGGAGGGGGGACATCAAGAGCACTCTAGGGGTGATAAGCAGAGCCCGGGGTGGGGGGAAGAAGCAGAGGCGGGGGGGAGGGGGATAAGCAGAGCACTAGGGCGAATAAGCAGAGCACGGGGGGGGGGGGATATAAGAAGACCACGGGGGGGTGGTAAGAAGAGCACTGGGTGGAGGGGAGCTAAGAAGGGCAGTGGGAGGGGATGGGGGTGGTAAGCGGGCAGGATGAGCGTGCCAACTTGTGGGAGGCTCTCGGGGCGGTGTGCACGTGGGTCCGCAGCGCGCAGGGCAGAGTGAGCGCCCCGCCAGGCCTAGCCCTTTCCCACAGGCCGAGGGCGGCGCGGGGGAAGCAAGCGAAACCCCCCGTCCCGCCCCGCCCCGCCCGGAGACGGGGGGGGGGGGGGGGGGGGCTCCCGGACCCAAGGCTGCAGCCCGGCCGGAGTCCGCGCGGCCCCGCCCGGGCACGGGGGGGCGCGCGCGCGGGCACGAGGCGGGGGCGCGCCCCCCCTCCCCCCCTTTGCAGCCACACCTAGCAACAAGCGCTGACAGGACGCAGCGGCGGGGAGGAGGAGGAGGAGGAGGAGGAAGCGGAATGGCTGCCGCTCCCTCCCTCCCTCCCGGAGCCCTGACAGCCTGAGCCGGGGCGGAAGCAGCAGGCGGCGTGCAGAGCTCTGCCCCTCCATCCTCCCCCCATCTGCACCCCCTCTATCGCAACCCACCTCGATCTGCACCCCCTCCTCGGCTGGGGCGCCCGCCCACCCTTCCCCTCCCCCGCCCCGTGCATTTTGCAGGGAGCTGAGCTCTGCAGGAGTCGGAGCGCTCCCACCCTCCCCTTACCGATGTGGTTGTCCTCGATGTGCTCGATGAGCTCGGCCAGGGTGGGGAAGTGTAGTCCGCAGCCCCCGAACCTGCAGGTATTGGAGAAGAAGGAGGCGGCGGCGATGCCTGTCATGGTGTTGGAGGGAGAGATTCCCCCCCTCCCCTCCCCCGCCGTCTGCTCTGCCCCTGCCGACCGCAGGGAGGGAGGCGAGAAGGGGGTGGGGTGCCGACACACACACACACACACAGAGGAAAAAAGGGAGAGATGCAGGGAGAAGAGAGAAAGAGGAGGAGGAGGTGGAGGCGGCAGCAGCAGCGGCAACGTCGGAGGGGAGGGCCGAGGGTTGGATGAAGCAGCCGCAGCTGGGAGGAGGGACCAGTCCTGCTCGGGAACAGCTGGACTGCCCCAACCCCATCCCACCCCACCCCGCATTCGGGCGGATCCATCCCCTAAACGCCGGGGAGGCCCCCTAAGCATCGGCACCTGAAGCCCCCGCACAACTTTAGTGAATCATGTGGGTGTTTGCCAAGCGCTTACTCGGGGCAGAGCGCTGGGGTGGATTTACAGGGTCGTCGGGTTGTCCCACGTGGGGCTCCCTGGCTTCATCCCCCCTTTTCCAGATGAGGCAACTGAGGCGCAGAGAAGTGACTTGCCCGCAGGAGACGCTGGGGTGGATTTACAGGGTCATCAGGTTGTCCCACGTGGGGCTCACTGGCTTCACCCCCCTTTTCCAGATGAGGTAACTGAGGCGCAGAGAAGTGACTTGCCCGCAGGAGACGCTGGGGTAGATTTACAGGGTCATCAGGTTGTCCCACGTGGGGTTCACTGGCTTCATCCCCCTTTTCCAGATGAGGTAACTGAGGCACAGAGAAGTGACTTGGCCTCAGGACACGCTGGGGTGGATTTACAGGGTCATCAGGTTGTCCCAGGTGGGGCTCACTGGCTTCATCCCCCTTTTCCAGATGAGGTAACTGAGGCACAGTGAAGTGACTTGCCAACAGGAGACGCTGGGGTAGATTTACAGGGTCAGGTTGTCCCACGTGGGGCTCCTTGGCTTCATCCCCCTTTTCCAGATGAGGTAATAATATTGGTATTTGTTAAGCGTTTACTATGTGCAGAGCACTGTTCTAAGTGCTGGGGTAGGTACAGGGTCATCAGGTTGTCCCACGTGGGGTTCACTGGCTTCATCCCCCTTTTCCAGATGAGGTAACTGAGGCACAGAGAAGTGACTTGGCCTCAGGACACGCTGGGGTGGATTTACAGGGTCATCAGGTTGTCCCACGTGGGGCTCACTGGCTTCATCCCCCCTTTTCCAGATGAGGCAACTGAGGCACAGAGAAGTGACGCCCGCAGGACACGCTGGGGTGGGTTTACAGGGTCATCAGGTTGTCCCACGTGGGGCTCACTGGCTTCATCCCCCCTTTTCTAGATGAGGCAACTGAGGCACAGAGAAGTGACTTGCCCGCAGGAGACGCTGGGGTAGATTTACAGGGCCATCAGGTTGTCCCACGTGGGGCTCACTGGCTTCACTCCCCCTTTTCCAGATGAGATAACTGAGGCACAGAGAAGTGACTTGCCCACAGGAGACGCTGGGGTGGATTTACAGGGTCATCAGGTTGTCCCACGTGGGGTTCACTGGCTTCATCCCCCTTTTCCAGATGAGGTAACTGAGGCACAGAGAAGTGACTTGGCCTCAGGACACGCTGGGGTGGATTTACAGGGTCATCAGGTTGTCCCAGGTGGGGCTCACTGGCTTCATCCCCCTTTTCCAGATGAGGTAACTGAGGCACAGTGAAGTGACTTGCCAACAGGAGACGCTGGGGTAGATTTACAGGGTCAGGTTGTCCCACGTGGGGCTCCTTGGCTTCATCCCCCTTTTCCAGATGAGGTAATAATATTGGTATTTGTTAAGCGTTTACTATGTGCAGAGCACTGTTCTAAGTGCTGGGGTAGGTACAGGGTCATCAGGTTGTCCCATGTGAGGCTCACAGTCTTCATCCCCCTTTTCCAGATGAGGTAATTGAGGCACAGAGAAGTTCAGTGGCTTGCCCACAGTCACACAGCTGACAAGGGACAGATCAGAATTCAAACCCATGACCTCTGACTCCCAAGCCCAGGCTCATTCCACTGAACCACGCTGACTCTGCCTGGCCCCCAGCTGCGGAGGATCGTCCGTGGGGGGCTTTTAAATCCAGGGCCACGGTCATCCACCCCATCTGGAGATGATGGACTCAGCTGCAAGGAGTTTGTTTCCCCCGGGGAAGCCGCCCTTACCTGGGCACACGTGGGCCGGCATCATTTCCCCTCCCCCTTCTAGACTGTGAGCCCCGTTGTGGGCAGGGATTGTCTCTGTTGCTGAATTGTACTGTCCAAGCACTTAGTACAGTGCTCTGCACACAATAATTGCTGAATAAATACGATTGAATGAATGTTTTTGGAAACAACTGTGGCTTCTGAGTTATCTTCTAGATTGTGAGCCCGTTGTGGGCAGGGAGTGTCTCTATTGCTGAATTGCACTGTCCAAGCGCTTAGTACAGTGCTCTGCAAATAGTAAGCGCTCAACAAATACGATTGAATGAATTGCATTATTTTGAAGCAACTGTGGCTTCTGAGTTATCTTCTGGACTGTGAACCCATTGTGGGCAGGAGTTGTCTCTGCTGCAGAACTGTATTGTCCAAGCACTTAGTACAGTGCTCTGCACACAATAATTGCTCAATAAATATGATTGAATGAATGTTTTTGGAAACAACTGTGGTTTCTGAGTTATCTTCTGGACTGTGAACCCATTGTGAACAGGGATTGTCTCTGTTTATTGCTGAAATGGACTTTCCAAGCGCTTAGTACTGTGTTCTGTACAGAGTAAGTGCTCAGTAAATACGATTGAATAAATGTTTTTTGAAACAACTGTGGCTCCTGAGTTATCTTCTAGACCGTGAGCCCATTGTGGGCAGGGGTTGTCTCTGTTGCTGAATGGTACTGTCCAAGCGCTTAGTACAGTGGTCTGCACACAGTAAACACTCAATAAATACGATTGAATGAATGCATGTTTTTTGAAACAGCTGTGGCTTCTGAGATCTTCTAGACTGTGAGCCCATTGTGGGCAGGGATTGTCTCTGTTGCTGAACTGTACTGTCCAAGCGGTTAGTACAGTGCTATCCACAGTAAGTGCTCAATAAATACGATTGAATGAATGCATGAATGATTCAGAGGTGATCCACTCCCTGAAAATAAAATGCTGAATTATTACCTTTCTTCTTCTCCCAGACAGCCTGATCTCCACCAAAGGGGCAGTTTTGGCCGTAGCGGGATGGTAGTTCGTGAACGTTTTTTGAAACAACTGTGGCTCTCGAGTTATCTTCTAGACCGTGAGCCCGTTGTGGGCAGGGGTTGTCTCTATTTGCTGCTGAATTTTACTTTCCAAGCGCTTAGTACAGTGCTCTGCCCATAGTAAGCACTCAGTAAATATTATTGAATGAATGAGTCATTTTCCAGAGACGCACCGAGGGAACCGGGAAAAGTAATCGCACTCACCTTGCTGTTGCCAACGTGGTACTCTATTCACTGGAGAGGCCTACTAACTAATTGATTTTAATGAAGTTTCCCCCCAGGCTAAAAATAAAAAAGCCTGAACTTTATTTAAATTTAGAGAGGGAGGGGTGGGTTTGCCAGAGCTTTATGAATGAATGCTATAATCTCCTGCTGCTACTTCCAGTAAGGCAGTCAGCTAACTTCATAAAAGATAATCAATCCACCAGTCAGTGGTCTTTACTGAGTGCTTACTACGTGCAGAGCAGTGTACTAAATGCTGGGGAGAATACAACAGAATTAGCAGACACGTTCTCTGCCCGTAACGAAGGACTGCCCCCCGTTCTCTGAAAATAAAATGCTGAATTGTTACCTTTCTTTTTTTCCCAGACAGCTCTATCACAACCAAAGGGGGAGTTGTGGCAATAGCAGGATAGTGGTTAGTGAATGTTTTTGAAACAACTGTGGCTTCTGAGTTATCATTTTTTCTTAGCATTGCAAAAATCTTGGAGCCAGGAGTGATTGCCCTGGTTACTCTTAAGGGTTCAAAACTTTGTTACAAAAACCTAAACCTCATCTTTGCTCTAAAGTCAATTTAGTAGTTTGGCTGAAATGGAACTTTTTTACTGAGAATCTGATAGTTGCCCACACAAAGATTGCCCATTCCCTTGCACTTAGGAATTCTGTTTCTGCGGGTTTCCCAACTTCAATAGTATTTAGTATTTATTGAGTGCTTACTATGTGCACAGCACTGTACTAAGCGCTTGGAGTGAACAAATCGGTGACAGATAGAGACAGTCCTTGCCCTTTGATGGGCTTACAGTCTAATCTGGGGAGATGGACAGACAAGAACAATAGCAATAAATAGAATCAAGGCGATGTACACCTCATTCACAAAATAAATAGGGTAATGAAAATATATACAGTTGAGCGGATGAGTACAGTGCTGAGGGGATGGGAAGGGAGAGGGGGAGGAGCAGAGGGAAATGGGGAGAAAAGAGGGTTAAGCTGCGGAGAGGTGAAGGGGGGTTGGTAGAGGGAGTAGAGGGAGAAGAGGAGCTCAGTCTGGGAAGGCCTCTTGGAGGAGGTGAGTTTTACGTAGGGTTTTGAAGAGGGGAAGAGAATTCGTTTAATGGAGGTGAGGAGGGAGGGCGTACCTGGACAGCCGGATTGTGGCCCAGGGGTCGATGGCGGGATAGGCGAGAACGGGGGACGGTGAAGAGGTGGGTGGCAGAGGAGCGGAGCGTGTGGGGTGGGCAGTGGAAAGAGATAAGGGAAGAGAGGTAGGAGGGGGCAAGGTGATGGACAGCCTTGAAGCCTAGAGTGAGAAGTTCAAGAACTACAGTTTAGGAAAATCAAGTTGCAGGTGAGTTTTGGGAAGAAAACACTAGTATCAACTTTCTATCGATATCGAGGCAGCGTAAGAGTAAATATTTTAGGGCAAAGTTGGTATGGCTGCTCCAGATTGTAAACTTCTTGGGGGCAGCTCTGTGTTCGGTCGATCCCAATGAATTAAGGACAATACAATGATTCCGGTAGACATTCAGTAAGAATTTATGATCATTAAGTAAGTGCCACTTTAAAACTGTTTACTAGGAATGCAACAAGTTCCTTCTGGAGACTAGAGCCAGAAGAAAGGGATAGTCATCACGGTGTTCATTAAGCAGACACTATTTTCTAAGCACTGAGGTAGATGAACACACCAACCGGATCATACAGTTTCCTTCTCATGTGGGAGTCATCATTTAAAATGGACAAAGAGCAGGTATGGAAGAGGAAGAGTGCACTGGAGTTATTTCTTGCAAAACATGGTCCCAAAACTTGACTTATAACTCCAACTCTGTGAGACCGAGGTGCTGACAATATTTCTCATTAATGTTGATCCAAGATCAGAGGCAGGAGCCTCTGAATAAGTGTTCGATGATAGCAGGGCTCCTTTACAAGACCACCCTCCTTCTACCACTGTTTTGCTCACCTCCTCCCTCTGGCCTGCAACCCCCTGCCCCTTTGTATTCAACAGCCTTCCTCTTCAAAACCCTACAAAAATCACATCTCCTACAAGAGACCTTCCCTGACTAAGCCCTCATCTTCTCTACCCACCCTCCCTTCCCTAGATGGTGTTTCCTGTAGTTCTTTTATACTCACCCCAGCCCCCCAACACTTATGCATATATCTTTATACCCACTATACCCTATACCCTATCTGTAATTTATTTCAGTGTCCATCTGCCCCTGTAGACTCTAAGCTCCTTGTGGGCAAGGATCATGTCTAATAATGATAATAATAATGATAATTATGGTATTCGTTAAGCGCTGATCATGTGCCGAGCACTGTTCTAAGTGCTGGGATAGATACAAGGTAATCAGTTTTCCATGTGGGGCTCACAGTCTTAATCTCAATTTTACAGATGAGGTAACTGAGGCACAGAGAACTGTAACTTCTGAAGCACTTAAAACAGTGCTCTGCACACAGTGAGTACTCGAGAAATATCATCGATTGATATTTTCCTGTTTATGTTTACTGAGTATTGTTGTGTTTTGTCTTCCCCATTAATCAAGAAATGCTAATAAGCACCTGGAAGAGTATAATAGATAGAAGTAGAAGAATTAGAATTAGAAGACTTGATCCCTGCTCACAAGCTCTAATAGTTTCTACAGAGAAACAGCATGGTGTAGTGGATAGAGCATGGGCCTGGGAGGCAGAAGGACATGGGATCTAATCCGGGCTCTACCACTTACCTGCTGCGAGACCTTGGACAAGTCAATTACCCCCTAGGAGTTTAGCACCTATTGCTCTGGTCCTTCTGGATCTAAGCTGAGTACTGAACCAATAACTCTTCCCCGCACTTCTCAATGTGCAAGTTATCAATACTGCCAGATTTCAGCCACTCCCCAATACCCAACATTGGTCAAAGGCACAAATGTCTGGCAGGAAGAGCTAGGTCTCTGGATGGAAACACCTTATAAATGTAAAGAACAGAGAAGCAGGAATAAATTAATGACATAATTAACCAGAGAGAGCAAAAGCTTACCCTTCTTTCTTAAAATCTTCCCTTTCCAATTTTAACTTCCATGATAGAAAATCTTTGTGGGGCTAAACTGTGTAAACATTATTTAGATAATTATAAAAATAGTGGAGAGAAACCACAATTCCAAGCAAGCAAATTGAGAATTTAGATTAAGAAGGCTTACATCTTTGATCATTTAAATAGTATTTTCCTTCCCTTTTCCCTTTCTCCTTTCTATAGTGGTGGAAAAAAAAATGTTTCCTTGAACAAATGAACCAAAAATCCTGACTCCTGGAATATAATGCACATTTTCGGGTCAGTTTGACCTCTGAGGGCAAGTCTTTTCTTTCACTATGCAGAAACATTGGGAAAACGATTTTAGAACTTCCTTGTTATTTGCTTTGAAATGTTCGTAACAATCACATCCCTTGAAGTTGACACAAATGTCTGAACGACAAGAACACCTGCACATTATGGGAAAGTTTTTATCTGATGGAAGTGTTGACACAAACATTCTACAGAGTGCAAATGCCGTGAAACTATTTTCTTTGCCCAAGTTATATTAGCCATGTATGTAAATATCTCTGAAAAAGTTTTCTTTGTAAAAATGCAATTTTTATTACTCAGACCTAGCCATCCCAGTCTGGGTTTATTTAGAGCTGAACTCTTGGAGGTTTGGAAGAACTAAACCAGCCTTGGAGAAACAGTGAGTTGAACAGACGTTTGGCTCATTACATTAAATCCCTTGTTGGTTAGCAGTTTACAGGAGGAACCAGGGAATCTCAATGCAATGTTACCAGAAATATTTCAGTCCTGATCCCGACTTCCACCTCCCTCTCCCAGTCTGAGCAGTTAGGGAATTGTCAATCCTGGATTCCAGGCCCACGATGGGAGTAATGAGGTAGAGGGGAGGACATATTCAAGCTAATGGGAATGAGATGCAGGGAAGAAGGACCTTCATTCATTCATTCAGTCAGTCAGTCAGTGAGTCAGTCAGTCAGTCAGTCAGTCAGTCATTCAGTCATATTTATTGAGGCTTACTGTGTGCAGAGCAATGTACTAAGTGTTTGGGAGAGTTCAGTATAACCATAAACAGACACATTCCCTGCCCACAAAGAATGAGAGGAAGGAAAGAGGACGATGGAAGTGGTCCATATTAGCAGATAGCGCTGGCATAACGCTATGGCTACAAAATGTTATTTTTGTAGGTGCCTGTTATGTGCTATTTGTGCTTTTATTTGTATTTATCCTGATTTTCCCATTAAATGGCCTCTTTGCAAGTAGAGTCTAAGGCTTCTACTTTTATAACTGACACCAGCATCCAGGAGGAAAAACACTGATTGAGTGTTCACTAGGAGCAGAGCATTGATTAAGTGCTATGAGAGATACAATCTCAGCCCTTGAGTGGCTTACAATCTTGTGGGCAAAGCAGAACGGATACACTTAAGAATATAAAAACTCTTATGTTAGAAAACATGTTAATAAATAATAAAACCAGTCACAACTGATCTGGCATATAGAAAAGAAGCATTGCTGGAATGGTTACAGTGTCCTAAGAGGTAAATCCTGGTAGAGTTTTAAAGGTGTGGGGAAATGATGGAACGAGGAGGGGGCTGATATGTGCGATGCTTGACAGTTTACGTTCTTAGCAAGGGATGCCGGAGCTGGGGAAAAGAATATTAGGTAAGGGGCCCTTGGTTTACAGTTTGCACTCAAATATTACTGGTGGTGATGAGGGTAGCGAAATATCATAAAAGCAGGCCACAAGTATCCTGGATTTCAGACTCAAAAAATATTTGCAACTTCCCATCATACTTGGCTCGCCAATGTAAATGTGGCCTGTGTGGTAGGGAGGAAAACAACAAACAGTGTTTATGCTTCATGGCAGTGCTGTGCTTTTACAACTAATGACTTTTAATGATATATTTTTTATGCCTGCAGAGAAAATCAAAACATTTTAACAAGTTAGTCAATGCCTTTAGTTAAAGGGGCTGATTTCTGGTCAGTGACTGTTATAAAAGCAATATGTCTCCCTGGATGGAAATTGAGTGTTACCCATCATTTGGTTGACTTCCCCTTTTTCCTCCAGTTTAAGAAAAATGAGTGGAGGTTGAGCCACCTTTCCAAGTACAGGTAGCAAGCTGATAGACTGAAAGGCTGTTTCTTCATTAGAGTGCAACTGGAACTTTGTGGGCAGCGAGCATGGTGTAGTGGATAGAGCACGGGCCTAGGAGTTATAAGGTCATGGGTTCTAATCCCAGCTCTGCTACTTGTCTCCTATGTGACCTTGGACAAGTCACTTCACTTCTCTGAGCTTCAGTTCTTTCATCTCTAAAATGGGGATTGAGTCTGTGAGTCCCATGTGGGACAGGGACTGTGTCCAACCCGATTTGCTTGTATCCACACCAGTGATTAGTATAGTGCCTGTCACATAGTAAGCACTTAACTAATACCACAATTACTATTATTATTATGACTAACTCTGTTTTAATGTACTCTCCCAAGTGCCTAGTACAGAGCTCTGCACCCAGTAAGCACTCAATAAATACAACTGATGATTGATTGAAACTACCTGGTACTATAGCCCCAAATAAATACCCATATTGTTTACCCTAAATTTAGAGTGATCCAAAGAAGATATGGGATTAGGAAACCCAACCAGAATCCAGTTGGGTGTATTATGAAGCTCCAGCAACCATGGCTAAACCAGATTCCCAAATAAGATTAAGACTAAAGTCCAATACCACAGATTGGAAAGGATAACAGCAGAAAATACCAGAGTTGAGGTTTACAAGTAAAACCTAAAGCCACTGAGGTTCAGAACTGCAAAGCCAGTTCGAGGATGAGACCCCATGTGGCTCACTCTCAGTGTGGCTGCCAAAAGACTTTTCTTGGATAAAACCTGGACAAAGATTAAGCTTAGAAAAATCATCCCCATATTTACTTGTTTTCCCTTCCTTTTTACCCGAAGTGTAGCTTACGCAGAGAGGAATGTTTTACCACATGGAAATCTAATGATGTGTTCTCAACCTGGAGCTGATCGCCAAGCCCACAGCACTGCAAGCTCCAACTGCCTGACTTCTGCTCCACTCTCCCCTCAGGAGAATCAGCATTGCCTAGTGGATAGAGCATTAGCCTGGGAGTCAGAAGGACCTGGATTCAAATCCCAGCTCTACCACTTGTCTGCTGTGAGGCTTTTGGTAAGTGACTCATATTCTCTTTGTCTCAGTTTCCTCATCTGTAAAATGGGGATTAAGACTTTGAGTCCCACCTGGGTCAAATATCGAAAGAAATAAAATAAAAGATAATGTGAATGTGTGAATGTAGACCAGGTTAGGGCTGATCACAGGGCGAGGAGAGAGAATCTTAAAGTTGGTGATGGAATTTTGCATTTTGGGGGTTCAGTGCTATCTAGTATTCCTGAGAATTGCATTAAACTAAGGATATACAGACTGGCAGAGATACCACCTGCTCCCCACTGTATAGAACCCTAATGTAAAGCCTGCACTAATATAAAGTTTATCTCTGTATTCTGTTAATGCTCTTTTTCACTTGACATCTCTCTGAACTAAAAACACAGTGAGTTATCTTTAGCTTTTAAACAATGAATGGACACTCCAACAGCATCAACAAGAGTTCCACTTGAATTTTTCTCTTCCAACAACAGTGTTTTTTAGGTGTACTGAACACAGGTCTCCAGTGGTTTGGCATCAAACGTTCATTTTAATGCCAGCACCACTTAGTGGGGCGACAATCATTTTTACTATCAATCAGTGACATTGAACACTCACTAGATCCTCATTGTTTCTTTTGACAGTGCATGGAATTTTCCCCTTTGAACAAGTAAGATGGTAACTAACTCACCAACTCTACCAACTCAATTTCCGCTACAGGAAAAATTTTCTTTAGGTGCTGCATTCTTCCAGAAAGAAATCGTTCCGTTCTAGGTCCTCTAGTGTTTCATTTCCACCAAGTCCTCATGCATTTGAAGTTGACTTAATTCCATCTGGAAATTTGATTTCTTGTAATTAATTCATGCTTTTGCTACCAAATCGCATGTTTTGCCTTTGGGTTCATTTCGAGGTCAGAATGTAGAAATTATTCTTTTAATGGCACCTATGACCAATTCCCCCAGGAATCCTACCTAAGCAATTTCCACAGCTGATTTTTTTCCCTCTGACCAAACATTCATAAGATTTCTTTCCAGTTCCTTTTCCCATTTCTTCAGGGTTAATTATAGGTTATCCTTCTGTGATGCAGTTAGTGAAATTTTCCATTTAGATTCCCCTAGCATTCCAGCTCTATTCTTCTATTTTACTCTGCCCCATTAGAAATGCTCTCTCATTTTCATTTTCTTTTGGATCTGATGACTTGTAGCAACTATTCCAGTCAAAGCCCTTATTGACTTCCATGCCCATTACCAATGCCAACTGTTTCTGAATTTTAACTCCCTCCTTCAACCCCTTGTCCTTCTACCTCCCCCATCTCCTGCCCATGATGACCTTGCCATCCATGCCATTGACAAAATTGAAGCAATCACGTGTTAACTCTCTAAAATTTCCCCTGCACCTCTCCAGTTCCATTCACCTCCTGCTCCTTCAGACTCTCTCCTCCTTCTCAGCTGTCTCTCAAGAGATCTCCAATCTCCTTTCAAAATCTATTCTCTCCATTAGCATCTCCAACCCTATCTTTTTGCACCTGCAACTGCTCACTCTCCTTTCCCCCCTGCTTTCAAACATGCCCACATAATCCCTATCCTAAAAAAACCCTCCCTTGACCCCCCAGCACTCTCCAGTTATCCCATCTCTCTTTGATTCATTCATTCATTCATTCAATAGTATTTATTGTGCGCTTACTATGTGCAGAACACTGTACTAAGCGCTTGGAATGTACAATTCAGCAACAGATAGAGACAATCCCCGCCCATTCCTTTCAAACTCCTTTAGTGAATTGTTTACTCCAAATGTCTCCTTTTCCTCCAACTCTCTCCTTGACCTCCTCCAATCCAGCTTTCACTGAAACTGCCCTCTCCAAGGTCACCAGTGGCCCCTTTCTTTGCCAAATCCAACAGGCTCTGTTCCATCTTAATCCTCCTAGCTCTCTCAGCAACATTCAAAACTGTGGACTCTCCTCTTCTTCTGGAAACACTAGCTATCCCTTATAATGCTGACACTGTTGTCCCCTGGTTCTCTTACCTCTCTGGCTACTCCCTCTCAGTCTCTTTTGTGGGTTCTTCCTCTGTCTCCCACCCTCTAATGCTGGGAGTCCCTCAAGGTTCACTTCTGGATCCCCTTTTATTTTCCAGTTGCACCCACTACCTTGGAGAACTTGTTCACTCCCGTGATTTCAACTACCACTTCTGTATGGATAAGTCCCAAATTTACCATCTCCCCTCCCCCAGTCCCGACAACTCTTTTCTGTAGCCTCATAGTTCCTCCTGTCTTCAGTTCATTTTGAGAGAACTCCCACTCAAACCCTATCTTCCCCTTGACATGACCATCACTGTTGACAATATCACAAGCCTCCTCGTCTCACAAGCCCAGGACTTCAGTATTTTCCTCAACTCATCTCTCTCAATTAACCCACATATTTGGTCAATCCCCAGTTGGGTTGTTTCTTCACAACATCTTTAGAATCCACCTTTTCCTCTCTAACCAAACAGCTTCCAAGCTGGTCTAAGCTTGTGATATCCTGCCTCAACTACTGCCTCCTCACTAACCTCCCCACGTTCAGCCTACGGGAAGCAGCGTGGCTCAGTGGAAAGAGCCTGGGCTTCGGAATCAGAGGTCATGAGGTCGACTCCCGGCTCTGCCACTTGTCAGCTGTGTGACTGTGGGCAAGTCACTTCACTTCTCTGTGCCTCAGTTACCTCATCTGTAAAATGGGGATTAACTGTGAGCCTCACGTGGGACAACCTGATTACCCTGTATCTACCCCAGCGCTTAGAACAGGGCTCTGCACATAGTAAGCGCTTAACAAATACCAACATTATTATTATTATTACTTCACTCTTGGAGTCCCCTCTCCAGTCTATGCTTCACTCTTTTTGCCCAAATTAGTTTTCTTAAAAAAATCATTTTGTGCAAGTCTCCCCGCTCCTCAAAAATTCCAGTGATTACTCTTCCACTGCTGCATGAAGCAGAAACTGCTTACCATTGGCTTTAAGATAATCAGCTCTCTCACACTATCTATCCTTACTCTTCTCCCACTACAGCTAGCCCCCACACTTCACTCTTCTAACACCAACATATTTGTTGTGCCTCTATCTCATCATCTCTCTCATCATTCACCACTTTCTCATGCCCTCCATCCTGCCTGGAGCTCCTTCCCTCCTTCATCTCAAAAAGATGACCTTTCTCCCCATCTTCAAAGCCCGACTAAAATCATATTTCCTGCTGGAAGTCTTCTCTCATTCACCTCTCATTTCCTCATCCTATTCTCTCTCCCTTCTACATCCCCTATGCATTCTGGTCCATACCTAAAAGGTGGTCATCACACACTCATAGCTCAATGCCAATGGTAGCAGGAATGTGGGATAATGGTAAGGACCCCTCAGTAAGATGGTGGCAAAAAGCTATGTGTCTCTCCAAGACAGCAGCAGTAGGATGTAGTGCATTAGTGGAGCTGAAGTCAGGTTCTCGGGACTGAGAGGTCTAGGGCAGGGTTGCCAGGGTGACAGAAGCGATCTTCTGATGGGCTTCCAGGAAATGTTGCTCTCGATGTTATACCGAAAGGGAGAGGTTGGCAAAATTTCCCGTTTAATGAAAAGGGAAAATAGCAAACAGCTGCGCAGAAAGCCTTAGACTAAATGAAGACTCTGTGACCATCACGTCCCAAGGGTGATGGGCACGATTAAGTCCATAGCTGTTTAAGTTGGACTCCCAGCCTTGTTCATCACAGCCCTCTGAAAAGACCTGAAAATTTCCATTTAGGGCTGAAAACCCAAATGACGGCTTTCTGACCATTTAGCTATTAGAAGCTTGTCCTTTCTCAGTCTTCACTGCTCCTCACCATACTGGTAGGGAAGGGTTGGTGCCTCTGTCACGTACCTCGTCATCATCATCATCATCTTATTATTATTATTATTATTATTATTATTTTGGTATCATTAAGCACTTACTATGTACCAAGCACTGGGGGAAATATAAGATGATCAGTCCAGTCCCAGTCTCTGGGCCCACACGAGGCTCAGAGTCTAAGTACCTGGAAGAATAGGTTTTAAATCTCCACTGTACAGCTGAGGAAACTGAGACACAGAGCTGTTTAGTAACTTTCCCAAGATCACAAAGCAGGTAGGTATCAGAGCCAAGATTAAGCCCAGGTCCTGTGACTCCCAACCTGCGCTCTTTCCTCTAAAAAATGTTGGTATTTGTTAAGTGCTTACTATGTGCAGAGCACTGTTCTAAGCGCTGGGGTAGATACAGGGTAATCAGGTTGTCCCACGTGAGGCTCACAGTTAATCCCCATTTTACAGATGAGGTAACTGAGGCACAGAGAGGTGAAGTGACTTGCCCACAGTCACACAGCTGACAAGTGGCAGAGCCAGGAGTCGAACTCATGACCTCTGACTCCAAAGCCCAGGTTCTTTCCACTGAGCCACGCTGCTTCCCACTAAATGGAAGCATGGCCATGGTGCTTCTCCATCTGAACAATAATAATAATTAAAAAAAGAATGATTCAAATGGTATTTTGTTAAGCACATAGTACATGCCAAGTACCCTGTGAAATGCTAGATAGATACAAGATAAGTGGGTCAATCACAGACCCTTCCCCACATAGGGCTCACAGTCTAAGAAGGAGGGAGAACAGCTATTAAATCAGCATTTTACAGATGAAGAAACAGCACAGAATAGCTTTTTTAAAAGTGGTATTTGTTAAGCCCTTACTATGTGCCAGGCACTGTACCATAGTTCCTGTCCCCAGATAGCACTCATAGTCTTAATCTCCATTTAACAGATGAGGTAAATGGGGTACAGAGAAGTGAGATGTCTGAGATCATGCAGCAGACAGGTAGCAGAAGTGGATTTAGAACCCAGGTCCTCTGACTCCCAGGACCAAAGTCTTCCCACCAGGCCACACCAAATACAATATCAGACAGTTGGCCTTCCATACAATAATCAGGACTGAGGTAGATTTTACAGAGCAAAGAATTTGAGCAGGTCTTGAAAGGAGGAGAAAAAACTTAGAAGTCATACACAGACACATATCTAGACCATTGTTAAGAGGCACTTTGGATTCACTGAGGTTGGGTAGATATACACACAAACACATAGCCGCACACACACACTTAGCTCGTGTATATAAACCTAGTGTAAAGGGAAGTAAACAATTGCAGTCTTTTCAGCTAAGCCAGCAAATAGAAATAGCAATTACCATTAGCAGTTTATTCCTTAAAACTAGCACTTACAGAGTCTTATCATCCACTTATCTATCCTGTCCTGATGGCTCTTGGCAGAACCCTATTTTTAGCATTTCCTACTGTCCCTTTCTCCTTTCTCCCTATCCATCTATTCCATTTCTTATGTCATTCCCTCTTCTTCTAAGATGGGCTTACACTATGTCTTCAGTGTTTTAAGTATTTTGCTACTATGATGTACTTTTTTCCTTAGCTCTGAATTGTTGCAAACCTATCCAGTTTGCTTTGAACTTCATACAGCTAATCATTTGTAGTATTTCTGTGTCTGTTTTGAGATGTATTTTTGCATCTGTTTTGAGATCTGCCACATTTTCCAAACATCACTGAATACTTTCGGTTTCCTCTTTCTAAGTAATGGTACACATTTTTAAATTGTGCTGGGTTTTACTCAGGCTCATAGATAGTTTTCAAAAATGTTTATTAGATCTCTAAAATATGAATGTGCCCCATTCACTTTTCCCATTTCCAACACTTGCTAATCATCTTAGACTTTATTTTCATATTCCGATTTGAAAAACTTCCCTTACAGTGTAAACTCTTCATGGCAATGGGAGTGGAGGAATATTTCCCTTAGTCTTATTGTATGTTTTCAAGTGCCTAGGACACTGTAGATCTTCAATAAATACACATGAATGAATTCGCATTCTTTAATCAATGATGCTTGTTGCTCATTCTAGGCCCAAAGCCTGATTTTCATTAGGCCCACCTGATTTCTTTTAAGCTTATTTTCACAAATGGGTAATGCTACTTATTCCTCTGGAAAGAGTAGGTGCAGATGTGCCCAAATGTGCAGAGTCATATTCAGAGTGAGTCCTTGAGGGGGAATCCTTTGTGTTTGTGTGAGGCTGGTGTTGGGGAGAATACAGTCAGTCTCTTTCTATCATCCCACTGAGGTCCATACCTTACCTGCTCCATCAGGGATAGGGTGGTGTGGATTAAAGTGGGCCCAGGCATCTGAGGAGAAGGACCATGGCCTAGTGGATAGAACACAGGCCCGGGAGTCAGAAGGACCTGGGTTCTAATCCCAGCTCCCTCACTTGTCTACTCTGTGACTTTGAGCAAGTCACTTAACTTCTCTGGCCCTCAGTTACCTCAACTGTCTTAAAGAGGGATTAAGATGGTGAGCCCCATGTTGGATAGGGACTGTGTCCAACTTGATTAGCTTGTATCCACTGCAGTGCTTAGTACAGTGCCTGGTACATAGTAAGCACTTATTACCTAATGTAAGAAAAACAAAACCAAAAGCCCAGGGTGAAGGTCTACATCGTGTTACAGCCAATCAATGGTATTTTGGGCACTTTCTGAATACACAATGCTATTCTAAGTGCTTGGAAGAGTGTAATTCAAGGGAGTTGGCACTCACAATCTCTGTCCTCAAGCCTAACAGGAGGTCATACTAAGGGATCTCTGGAAGATTTTCTAGCCCTGTGATTCTGAGATTAGGAGGATGGGTTCATTGTGTGTTAATGGCAACACCATTATTCATCATTAGCCACAACTCTCCCTTTCTTCTTCTAAAAGTGTTAGAGCCTCCAGTGTTTCTCTGCGCTGTGATTTATAAAAACCAAATGGAAGAGAACCCATTTCTAGGATTGCCTTTTTACTATGAACTCCTTCAATTTAGATCATATCCTCTTCCTAGACTCACAGATACTTCGAGTAAGGAGCATGTCTATCTCCAGCAGTAAATATTTGGGGGAAAAGCAGTAGAATGGGGTTTTGGAGCCTGTCTGGGGCCAGAATAAGTCACCTACCCCTTGTCATAGAGAAGCAGTGTGGCTCGGTGGAAAGAGCACGGGTTTGGGAGTCAGAGGTCATGGGGTCGAATCCCTGCTCTGCCACTTGTCAGCTGTGTAACCGTGGGAAAGTCACTTAACTTCTCTGTGCCTCAGTTCCCTCATGTGTAAAATGGGGAGTAAGACTGAGCCTCACGTGGGACAACCTGATTACCCTGTATCTACCTGAGTGTTTAGAACAGTGCTCTGCACATAGTAAGCACTTAACAAATACCAACATTATTATTATTATTATTATTACCAGTCACTGATTGGGTGGCTGGTCAAGAATAGATGAGAGTAGTTGGCTGTAACAGAGCGGGTACTGTGTATGGCAGTGGAAAAGGCCAAAGAAAGTATTGGAAAGTTTAGGAAACCCTTACCCTGCCATACAAGCAAAGAAGCATAGCCTAGTGGAAAGAGCGGGGCCTTGAAAGTCAGCGTACCTGGTTTCTAATCTTCACTAAACAAAATGCTTGCTGTATGACCTTGAGTAAGTCACTTAAATTTTCTGGGCCTCAGTTCTCCTGTTCTCACTCCTATATAGACTATGAGTGCTGTATGGGACAGGGACTATATCCAACCTAATTAACTTGTATCTGCCCCAGTGCTTAGAATGGTGTTTGACACATAGTAAGTGCTTAAAAATACAATAAAATAGTTAAAACAAAAAATTACGTATTCCGTAAGGCTAAAGGAAAGCTGTATTGAGTGTAAATTAGCTAGCTAAATTGATGATTTTTCTCCTGCCCTTCATCCTTATCTTGCAGAAACATATTCTATTTTCTGAATTAATAAACCCTTTCTTGTCTTTACTTTCACAGATTCCTGTTCTGACTTGCCAGTACCTCATGTCTAAATTCATCTTTATGCCTTTCTTCCAGGTAAACTTCAGGAATTAAAAAAAAAAAAGCATCCCCTTCCTACCAGGACAATTTAAATCTGTGCAAGGATTTACTGACATCATTTCTTTTCTCTTTACTGCCCTGGTGCTTTCTTCTCATCTTCCATGTGACTCTCAAGCCTGGCTCCTATAATGTGGGTCATTAGTAGTTCTCTAACTGAATGGCCCATTTTACAGAATTTTATCATCCATTTATCTAACTCACCCCATTGGCCAAGGAAGCCTGCATGTGGAAGTGTCTAGCAGTATCTTACTTTTTAATAACCTAAGCCTCCCACTGTCTCTTCCTCCTTCCTCCTGCTTTCTGTTAAGTAGAGAAACCTAAACTTTTTTGGAACCTTCCTGCATATTCTAACTTCCAAACACAGTTCTACTCTAGAAAAAAAGACAATCATATTTATTGAGCACCCACTGTGTGTAGCACTTGGGGGCGATTTACTTTTCACCCCCTCAAATGAGATTTCAATGAAAGTACATGTCATTTTCTAGAGCTGAAGAGTTGATGCTTTAATATCTACTTCATTTCATTCATTCAATCATATTTCATAATAATAGTAAAAATAATAATAATTGTGGTATTTGTTAAGCATTTACTATGTGCCAACCACTGGGGAAGACATAAGTTAATCATGTTGTTCACAGTCCTTGTCCCATATGGGTTTACCCTCTTAAGACCCATTTTGTGCAGAATCACAACTGAGGCACAGAGCTGTTGAGTGACTTGCCCAAGGTCACACAGCAGACACAAGGCAGAGCCCGGATTAGAACTCAGCTACTTCTGATTCCCAGGCCTGTGCCTATCCACTAAGACACACTGCTTTATCAAGGGCTTACTGTGTGTAGAACACTGTACTAAGCACATGGGAGCACATGGGAGAGCACAATACACCGATAAACAGACACATCTGGGAAGCTTACTCGTCTTCCTCAGGCAACGTGCAACACCAGAAATGACTGGGCAAATTCCTGTGCTCTTCCATCCCTGGGGATGTCAGGACCCTGAAGGTTCACCTTCAGTCTCTTAGAGTGAGCGTAAAACTACCGAAGGGCGATGGTGTCTTTGGTAACCCGGGCTCCGGAGGGAAGCCCCAAAGCATTTATATACTTAAATGTAACTTATTTATATTAATGTCTGTCTCCCCCTGTCTATACTGTTAGCTGGTTGTGAGCAGGGAATGTGTCTGTTTACCGCTGTATTGTTCTCTCCCAAGCACTTAGTACAGTCCTCTGCACACAGTAAGCACTCAATAAATACGACTGAATGAATGAATGAATGGTGATGTGGATTTGAGCCTGAGGCAACTGATGTCTTGGGCCAAAAAGCAACTGTAGTACATTAAGTTTGGATCACCAATGACCTGGCCCAAATTAAGACCAGTGACCAAAGATGCGAGACTTTGTTAATCCTCTCTGCCTCTCAAATCCTATCATATATGATGTGGATATTTCCTTACCGTGTTTCCTTACCCGGTCCCTGAAAATGTTGTACATCATGAATCTTCTTTGTAACCAAGATGTCATTTCTCATTCTTTTACAAAAATAAACAAAAAAAACTTTTAAACATAAAGTCTTTCTATGTCTGAAGAAGATTAAGATGTTTAAATTCTGTTCTGAGAAATTGTTGAGCTAAGCAGACAGAAAGACATTTTGTCTGGGCTGTTATTCAAGTTTACCACAGCCACAGGAGTGGTGGACACCTGTGTTCCCTTGAGATACCCATCTCTAAAATGGGATAATAATATTTGCTTCACAGGATTCAGGTGGCATGAGAAAGTATAATGAATGATTATAAAGCACTCTGCAGGTTCAGTGTTCTATCAAAATATGAAATAATACTTTCGAAAGGATAAAAATATTCATGCTACCGATTTTATTGTAACTTAGATGATCTGACTCATTTAAATTCGGAAAACCTAGTTTCAAGGTTCTGAACTCTCTGCATAATGTTTTGAAATGAATACTATAGAAGTAATTTATTATTCTGACAACTTAGCACCTGCTCCTTCAGTCTTATCTGTTTGTAACTGTCAACTTTGATCTTAAAGCCAAGCAGAAGAGCCTAAGTTTTTTTTTATAAAATTGAAAGTTTCAAAATTTATTTTAAAAAACAAATCATAACAGTTACCAAAATGTTCCCTCAAGCAAATAAACATACGAGCTGCTTAGAAAAGGGGAAAGCAGAAGCAACTTTCATTTCGGCCTAACTGAAGAAGAAGGTAAAGAGAAAATTGAAAGACTGCCTTGATTACTGTATCAGCCTCTTGCTGATCTCCATGCCTCCTCTCCCTCCCCTCCAGTCCATACTTCACCCTGCTGGCCTATTCATTGTTCCATAAAAACGTTCAGTCCATGTTTTCCCACTACTCAAGAACCTCCAGTTGTTGTCCATCCAGCTTACCATCAGCTTTAAAGCATTCGATCGCCCTGCCCTCTACTACCTGACCTCACTACTCTCCTCCTATAA
This sequence comes from Ornithorhynchus anatinus, assembly GCF_004115215.2. Lineage (NCBI taxonomy): Eukaryota > Metazoa > Chordata > Mammalia > Monotremata > Ornithorhynchidae > Ornithorhynchus > Ornithorhynchus anatinus. The sequence continues at coordinate 54,244,688 of NC_041735.1, read as the reverse complement.
CTCAGCCAGCACACTTTGCTCCTCTAATGCTAACTTTCTCACTATACTTCTGTCTCGTCTATCTCGCCACCGACCTCCAGCCCACGTCCTGCCTGGGATGTCCTCCCACTTCATACTAGACAGTTACTTTCCCTCCTTTCAAAGCTTTACTGAAGGCCCATCTCCTTCAAGAGACCTTCCCTAACTCAGCCTTCCTTTCCTCTTTTACCACTTTTTTCTGCCTCATCCTGATTTGCTGCCTTTATTCATCTGCCTCCCAACCCCACAACACTTATGTGTCCATAATTTAATTAATGTCTGCCTCCCCCAAGCCCACTGTGGGAAGGGAATACGTCTGTTCTATTGTAATAATAATAATGTTGCACACTGTTCTAAGCACTGGGGTAGATACAGGGTAATCAGGTTGTCCCACATGAGGCTCACAGTTAATCCCCATTTTACAGATGAGGTAACTGAGGCACAGAGAAGTTAAGTGACTTGCCCACAGTCACACAGCTGACAAGCGGCAGAGCTGGGAGTCGAACCCATGACGTCTGACTCCGAAGCCCAGGCTCTTTCCACTGAGCCATGCTGCTTCTCTATTGTACTCTCCCAAGCACTTAGTATGGTGCTCTGCACACAGTAAGTGCTCAATAAATATGATTGAAAAAAGATTAAAAAGTAACTCAGTAATGAGAAATATTACTAGTAAGTAGTTATAGGGTTATGGAAAAGGCAAGATGCAATGTTTGGGGAAATGAGAGAGAAGCAGTGTGGTCTAGTGGATGGAGCATGGGCATAGAAGTCAGAAGGACCTGGGTTCTAATCCTTGCTCTGCCACTTGTCTGCTCTGTGACCTTGGGCAAGTCACTTCACTGCTCTGTGCCTCAGTTATCTCAGCTGTAAAATGGGCATTCAGTACCAGTTCTCCCTCCTACTTAGATTGTGAGCCCCGTGTGGGACAGGAGCTGTGTCTGACCTGATTATCTTGTGCTTTCCTCAGCCCACCACTTAAAACAGTGCTTGACAGCTAGTAATCCCTTAACAAATACCACTATCATCATTATTCTTATAAGTGAGCTTTACCCTTTTAGAAAATAAAATGCATGATTTGGGGGTCAAAAAAATGATAGAATCAAATAGTCAAAGCAGCCTGGTCTAGTGGTTAGAGCTACCGGACCTTGAGTCAGTACACCTGGGTTTTAATCCCAGCTCTGCCATTTCAGCTGATTCTAAATTGTTGGGCCTTCGACTGAGGGAGGCTGTGGGGTTGATATGGAGGGCAAATGCTATCACAATCAGCCATTAGCCTTGAATGCCAAAGCAATGACATGCAGTAGTGTTTAATTTGTAGAGACTGTCAGCTCCTTGCAGGTAGGGAAAGTCTCTACCAACTTTGTTATAGTGTACTCTCCCAAGCATTTAGTACAGTGCTCTGCACACAGTAAGTCTCAATAGTCATGACTGCAGAGGATCCTTTAGGACAAAACTGTGTAACCTGTGGAAGGAATCATGCACCTTTGGAAATCAACCAGCATCTTCGAGATGTATATTTACATTAAAAAGGAATTACACAATCCCAAATTATCTTCAACCTAATCATCAATGAGAAGCAGCTTCTCTTCAACCTAAGAAAAGCATCACGGCCTAGTAGATAGAGCAGGGGTCTCAGAGTCAGAAGGAACTGGGTTCTAATCCTGCCTCTGCCACCTATCTCCTGTGTGACCTTGGGCATATAATTTAACTTCTCTGTGCCTCAGTTACCTCATCTGCAAAATGTGGATTAAGACTGTGAACCCCATGTGGGACAGGGACTGTGTCCAGTCTAATTAGGTTGTATCTACCCCAACATTTAGTACAGAGCCTGGCACATAGTAAACTTTTAACCAATACCACAAAAAATAAAAGAAACGTCTCATTTTTACAACTCAGTTTTACTCTAGCAGAGAAGACAGTGCTCTTTACCTGTCCCTTCAGCCCTGAGCCAGGGACAGTTCAGTACATAATCACAATGGTATTTGTTAAGTGCTTACTGTGTGCCAAGCACTGTTCTAAGCACTGGGGCAGATACAAGGTAATCAGGTTGTCCCACATGGGGCTTACAGTCTTAATCTCCATTTTGGAGGTAACTGAGGCACAGAGAAGTTAAGTGGCTTGCCCAAAGTCACACAGCAAACAAGTGGCGGAACCGGGATCAGAACCGATGTCCTCTGACTCCCAAGCCTGTGTTCCTTCCACTCAGCCATGCTGCTTCAATAATAATGGTATTTGTTAAGTGCTTATTATGTACCAGCCACTGTACTAAGCTCTGGGAGGGCTACAAGCAAGTTAGGTTGGACATAGTCCCTGTCCCACAAGGGGCTCACAGTCTCACTCCCCATTTTACAGAGGAAGTAACTGAGGCCCAGAGAAGTGAAGTGACTTGCCTAAGGTCACACAGCAGACAAGTGGCGGAGTCTGGATTAGAACCCATGAGCTTCTGATTCTCAGGCCGGTGCTCTACCCACTATGCCATGCTGCTTGTAGGTAAACACAAGTACTCACTGGGCCATTGTTAGGGTCTCCCGCTGGTTAAGTGTCTCCTGGCATCATGGCTTCTTCTAAATAATAATAATAATAATAATAATGTTGGTATTTGTTAAGTGCTTACTATGTGCAAAGCACTGTTCTAAGAGCTGGGGTAGATACAGGGTAATCAGGTTGTCCCACATGAGGCTCACAGACTTAATCCCCATTTTACAGATGAGGGAACTGAGACACAGAGAAGTGAAGTGACTTGCCCACAGTCACACAGTTGACAAGTGGCAGAGCCTGGATTTGAACCCATGCCCTTCTGACTCTCAGGCCGGTGCTCTACCCACTATGCCATGCTGCTTGTAGGTTAACACTAGTACTCACTGGGCCATTGTTAGGGTCTCCTGCTGGTTAAGTGTCTCCTGGCATCGTGGCTTCTTCTAAAAAGGAGGGAGCGGGGGATGGGAGGAGATGAGGGTTGGTGAGAGACAAGTGTGCCACAGTTGGGAGAAGTCCTCACTGCTCAACATCTCCACTCTCTGCCCATAGCGGTCCTGACCAACCTAAGCAGCTACCAGGGACAGGAACAACACCCATGGGGCAATGGATAGAACACGGACCTGGGAGTCAGAAGGTCATGGGTTCTAATGCCGACTCCACCGCTTGTCTGCTGTGTGGCCTCACTTCACTTCTCTGGGCCTCAGTTACCTCATCTTTAAAAGGGGATTGAGACTGTGAGCCCCACATGGGACAGGAACTGTGTCCAACCCAATTTGCTTGTATCCATCCCAGCGCTTAGTACAGTGCCTGGCACACAGTAAGTGCTTAACAAGAGAAGCAGCATGGCGCAGTGGAAAGAGCACGGGCTTTGGAATCAGGGCTCATGAGTTCGAATCCCAGCTCTGCCACTTGTCGGCTGTGTGACTGTGGGCAAGTCACTTAACTTCTCTGTGCCTCAGTTCCCTCATCTGTAAAATGGGGATTAAGACTGTGAGCCCCACGTGGGACAACCTGATTCCCCTATGTCTACCCCACCGCTTAGAACAGTGCTCGGCACATAGTAAGCGCTTAACAAATACCAACATTATTATTATTATTATTAACAAGCACCATAATAATGATAATAGTTATTATTACTATTATCCCAAGGGCCAGTCCTGCTCTGGAGCCTGATGGGACCCTTGAATAGGGCTCATTTGGGGCCTGTCAAGGACACAGGGCAGAATCTGCCTGTGACCCTCATGTGGGACCTGATTATCCTGTACCTACCCTAGCACTTAGTACAATGCTTGGCACAAAGTAAGTGAATAAGAAGTACCACAATTATTATTATTATTATTATCTGCAGTAGTAGGCTTCTGGATCCCTTATGCTGCAGGATAGGAGGGGGATAGGTGAACCATCATGGTCTAGTAGAAAGAGCAGGGGCCTGGGAGTCAAAAGACCTGGGTTCTAATCCTTGCTCTGTCAACTGTCGACTGTTGTCACCTTGGGTGAGTCACTTTACTTCTCTTTGCCTCAGTTTCCTTACCTGTAAAATGTGAATTAAGCCTGTGAGCCCCATATGGGACACAAACTGTGACCAACCCAATTATCTTGTACCTACCCAGTGGTTAGTAAAGTAGCTGGCACAAAGTGCTTAGCAAACACCATTATTTTTGTTACAATTATCATTCCCCCATTTAGACTGTGAGCCCATTTTTGGGCAAGGGTTGCCTCTATCTGTTGCCGAACTGTACATGCCAAGCACTTGGTACAGTACTCTGCACAGAGGGAAGCAGGGTGGCTCAGTGGAAAGAGCACAGGCTTGGGAGTCAGAGATCATGGGTTTGAATCTCAGCTCTGCTACTCGGTATTTGTTAAGCACTTACTATGTGCCGAGCATTGTTCTAAGCGCTGGGGTAGACATAGGGGAATCAGGTTGTCCCACGTGTCCCACTTGCCCACAGTCACACAGCCGACAAGTGGCCGAGCCACGATTCGAACCCATGAACTCTGACTCCAAAGCCCATGCTCTTTCCACTGAGCCATGCTGCTATCAGCTGTGTGACTTTGGACAAGTCCCTTAACTTCTCTGTGCCTCAGTTACCTCATCTGTAAAATGGGGATTAAGACTGTGAGCTTCACGTGGGACAACCTGATTACCCTGTATCTACCCCAGCGCTTAGAACAGTGCTCTGCACAAAGTAAGTGCTTAACAAATGCCAACATTATTATTATTAATAAATACTATTCATTCAATAGTATTTATTGAGTGCTGACTATGTGCAGAGCACTGTACTAAGCGCTTGGAATGTACAAATCAGCAACAATTAGAGACAGTCCCTGCTGAATGAATCATTATTATTCCTATTATTAGGACATCTGTCAGTCATTCAATCCTGCTGGACCTCCCTCCTCCGTATAGCTGGAATTCTGGACAAGAATCTATCACAGAGAAGCTAAGGTCAAGGAGGATTCCTCTGAGCTTTTCAGCAGAGGTAAGAACGAGGTCAGAGTAAGAAGCTTGTGGGGCTGCCAATCAACTTGGCCGTAAAAATTCTTGGGAGGAAAATTGCGCATAGGATCCTCCTCACCTACCCAGAAACTCTCCCTTCTGCCCAGTGTTTTTTTTGTTGTTTTGTTTTATGGTATGTGTTAAGCACTTACTATGTGCCAGGCACTGTATTGAGTGCTAGGTTAGATGCAATGTTAGACACAGTCCATGTACCACATGGGGCTCACAGTCTTAAACCCCCTTTTACAGAGGAGGTAACTGAGAGCATAGAGAAATTAAGTGACTGACCCAAGATCACACAACAGACTATTGGCAGAGCTGGGATTAGAACCCAGATGCTCTGACTCCCAGGCCCGTGCTCTTTCCACTAGGCCACGCTGCTTAATCTAGTCATATACTAACTGGAAAGTACACAGGAAAGTAGTACCCTTCTTAACCGCCTCCTATCACTGTATTTAAAGCAATTCAAGAAAGCACATTCTGAACTTCCAGGAAGAACCCTCTTATCTGATGTCATATATGAGACTGAAACTGAAGTGATCTAAGGACTTGACATAATCTTGATTTGGATTTGATTTTTTCCCCGATTCATGCCTTTAACTTTAGGTTAGGAAAGAAGAGATTTTAACAGATGGGGAAAAATATTTAGCTAAAAAATTCCACACAGGTGAGTTTTGTGTATCAAGAAACTTATGCACTTTCAATTGCAGAATTGGTACCTTGCAATTCAGAATCACATCCTGACCTTTGGGTGCTTGATATTAGCCCCACCCCAAACCCCACAGTACTTATGTACATATTTTTAAATTATGGATTGTAAATGATTTATTTACTCACTCATATTAACATGTGTCTCCTCCACAGGATTTTAAGTTCTTTATGGGAGCTAATTCTGTTGTACACCCCCAATCACTTAGTACAGTGTTTCTGCACACAGTAAGCACTCAATAAATATGACTGACCGAATGAATGAATGTAATGTAGTTAGGCCCAGAGAAGCTATAATAATCTATATTGAATTAGTGGAGGGGTGAGAGGTCTAGGCTCCAGAGTTCATGTGAGAAATGATGTACCATGTACCATGGTACACCCTATACCAGCGTGGCTCAGTGGCAAGAGACTGGGCTTCGGAGTCAGAGGTCATGGGTTCGACTCCCAGCTCTGCCACTTGTCAGCTGTGTGACTGTGGGCAAGTCACTTCACTTCTCTGTGCCTCAGTTACCTCATCTGTAAAATGGGGATTAACTGTGAGCCTCACATGGGACAACCTGCTTACCCTGTATCTACCCCAGTGCTTAGAACAGTTCTCTGCATGTAGTAAGCGCTTAATAAATACCAACATTATTACCATGGTGATCTGTTCAGAAGTGTGGAATCTGTTAAGCATTTACACCTTGCCAAACACTGTTCTAAGCCCTGGGGTAGATACAAACTATTCAGGTTGGACTTAGTCTTTTCCCCTCATGGTGCTTCTCACTTAGAAGACTGTAAGCCCCCATGGGACATGGGTTGTGTCTGAACTCATCGTCATGTATCTACCCCAGGGCTTAGTTCAGTGCTTGACACATAGTAAATGCTTAACTCAGTGGAAAGAGCCCGGACTCGGGAGTCAGAGGTCATGGGTTCAAATCCCAGCTCTGCCGCTTGTCAGCTGTGTGACTGTGGGCAAGTCACTTTACTTCTCTATGTCTCAGTTACCTCATCTGTAAAATGGGGATTAACTGTGAGGCTCACGTGGGACAAACTGATTACTCTGTATCTACCCCAGCGCTTAGAACAGTGCTCTGCATATAGCACTTAACAAATACCAACATTATTATTATTAAATCCTTATTATTATTATTATTGTTATTATTATCACCTGAAAGACTCAATACTAGAGAGGGACAGGATTTCGAGCAGCATATGTCACTCGCATTATGATGCAGCTATGTTCAAAGGATAATATCGAAGTTTGTACTGCAACTTCCACACTATTTTCTAAAGTGTATAAATACAAACTACCTTTGGAACAGGCCAATTGCCAACTGTTCATAATCTTGTAGAAAGAGAAACAGAACGATCATATGACAAATAACCTTTTGCTTGTTTACACTTATGACAGCATTCCTTTATTTTAGAGACTGGCTTTATTTGAAAAGAACTGGTTGACAGTGAACCAGCCAAACATCATTTGTTTTCCTCCCACTCTTTTAGGCTGAAATGCAAAAGGCAATTTTAAAAAAAGCGCATCAGGTTTTTATATTACATTTTCAAACTTACATGGACAGAATTTTTTTTATCATTTTACTGCAAATCTGCCGCAAATATCTACTGTGCAGACTTATCTTGTATAATTCATAACTTAGCACAGGGCACTTAATAAATACCATAATTATTGTAGGAATCCATCCACATTTTGCAGAACGAGGTAACAATTTTTTAGGAACTGATGGCAGATTCCTTGCAATGCATGGAGCTGTGGACCAGATTTAGATAAGGTCTAGTCTATGCCCCATGTTACCTCATCATGTAAAAATATTGTTAATTGTCTTCAAGGCTGCAGTACTTTACTATCACTGGACAAAATTAAATAAAATCTCAGAAACAGCGTGGCCTACTGGAAAAAGCAGTCTGGGTTTTAGGAGACCTGGGTTCTAATTCGGAAGAGGTCACGTTCTGGGCCCCAGTAGTTCCCTCATCCATCAGTGGTACTTATTGAATGCTTACTGTGTGCAGAGCACTATACTAAATGCTCAGGAGAGTACAATCAATGCAATAGAGTTAGTAGACCCATTCCCTGCCCACGAGGAGCTTATCTATAAAATGCAGAAGAAAGGAAGTACCATGGGGATTAACTGTGAGCCTCACGCGGGACAACCTGATTACCCTATATCTACCCCAGCGCTTAGAACAGTGCTCTGCACATAGTAAGCGCTTAACGAATACCAACATTATTATTATTATTACCTGTTCTCTTTTCCCTTTAGACTTAAAAAAGCCCATTGAGACAGGGAATGAGTCTGATCTGACTGGGCTTTTAGTACAATGCTTGACATACACTAAGTACTTAAATTCTCCTGTTATTACTAATTCTTAACCATGCAAGTCCTAGAGACTAATATTCTGAAATTAACCTCAAGTTTCTATTTTTAACCTGATGCTTGCCCAAGTGGGTATGATTTAAAGTCCCTAGATGTGAGTCAGATGCAGCTACAATATGAATAAGTATTAAAATGCAGATGATGAAAACAATATAGAGTCAGGAGACCTGTGTTCTATTCCCAGTTTTGCCATTGCTTGCCATGTGACCTTGGGCAAGTAGCTATTCTTCTTTGGTGCTTCAGTTTCCTCATCTATAAAATGAGGATAAAATACCATTCCTTCCTCTTACGACAGGGACTGTGTGCCATCTGATTACCATGTGCCTACCCCAGCAATTTGCAAATTGCTTGACACCTAGAAAGTGATTAATAAATACCAGAATTATTATAAAGAAAAATCCATAGAGCTAGACTTCAAATGCTATCTCTGAAGTAAACTTCTTTTAGCCACAGGCACAAGACTGAGACACAAGCAATGATATAATTGGCTGAAAATTGACGTATAAATCTGCCCCTGTTAAATTTAGTTTTCTCTTGCTTTATCATAGTATATTGGAGGAAGTGGAAGTCTATTGATCACAATTCTTACACAATATTTTTGTAAGTCCACTAAAATAAATGTAGGTGAAGTTCAAAGTTGGATGGCCAAGATGAATTGGAATTGTAAAGCACTATGCATTTAATTTTTCCTTTTAGTTTCGTAACTGGTCGAAGCGGCTGCAGTGACAAAACTTCCTGTAATAGTTAAATGTTCGAGTCTACACTCCTGATTGGCTTCTGCGTTTCTCCCCATTACTCTGGGGTGGGGAGACTGGTAGGTATCCTATAGAGTGACTGGAATTTCCCAAAACCTTTAAGACCACCTCTCAGCCCCAGTTTCCCCTATCTTCAAATGGGAAATAATAGTATTTGCATCTTGAAAACAGATTCTTTCAAAATGCATTTAAAATGGAAATATTATTTTACTGTTAATATTTAATATTTTTAATTAGACTTTATTGTGCCTTGGAAACAAATTCTGAAGTACTTATGTTTTATTCACATCTGGATTATTTTCAAAGAATACATGTAAGGCTTAACTTATTAATAATACAACTCTAATAATGATAACTATGTGTCAGGCAGTGGGGTAGATACATGATAATCAGGTTGGACACAGTCCATCTCTCACGTGGGGCTCATGGTCTGAATCTCCATTTTACAGATGAGATAAGTGAGGAATAGAGAAGTTAGGTGACTTGTCCAGGGTCATGCAACAGACAAGTGGCAGAGCTGGAATTAGAACCTAGGTCCTCTGACTCCCAGGTCTGTGCTGTTTACATTAGGCCATGTTGCTTTCTCATAAAATTGTGTGTGTGTTGTTTTTGTTCTGAAGAGGCAGGCAGTAACTAGACTCTCAAAAATAACGGGAAAATCCATCCTGGATTATTGAATTTCCTTCAACACATCAGATGGAGAAAACATAAGGAAAAAGAAACAAGTTTGGTGCCCCTAAAATTATAAACTTTGTTTATGTATTTCAGGAGTGCCATTTATTTTTTTCAACTAAAACTGAAAAAATATTTTGTAAAATGAATGAAGTTTTAGGAATTTGAAACCCAACTAGTGCAACCACTGTTGTTTCATCTTTATCGAGAAGGGCAGTATGATTGCCAAGTTTCTGTGAAAATGTTAGGTTCAATGGACCGATGAAGAGATAATTATTAAGGGTTTGCTGTATTCCAGTAGTTTTTCGAAGGTCATTTCTCTTCGAGGAGAAAAATCATTGCACTAAATTCAGTAATATAAAATTTCATTTCACCAAAAAATAAGAGTTATTAGAGAAAACTAATGGTCTTTAGGGGACAAATGAGATCCAATGAAATAACCATCTAGTAGCACCTATTTCTGTAAGTGCTGTAAACTTTAAAGGTAAGAAGAAAGGAAATTGGAAATGAATAGAAAATTAATGTCACTTTTCAAATGGAATTGTAGAATATTTTTTCCGTGCCTAGAAATCAAAATGACAACAATTTTTATTAGTTCAATCAAGTATCTATTTTCTAAGACTACTGCTTGCCTCTAGGGCTCCCAGTTAAGGTACATAAATTATACACCCACAGGGAGGACCTCTTGAATCTGGAAAAATGCCAAAAGCATTAGGTGGAACTGTCTGTGGAACAGTGTCCACTATTTAAAAATACAAACCAATAGCCTATTTATATGTGGTACAAAAGTCAACAGAAGATCTGGGTTACGGCCAGGAGAACATGCAAAAGTGCCTTGATGGAAGGTGCCTTGGGAGGAGCTGGTGTTCCAGTATCCCAAGGAAGCACTGGGTAGGTTTTCCGGAGACATGAAAAAGTCACTGTGTTCCAGGTGGAGATTTCAGTGTCTCAGTAATCATAAATTACGGTCCTGAAGGCAACTCTTACTTGCTTCTCTAGGCAATAATTTATGGTTACACATGCAGACCCAGGTTGGTTTCCATTTTGTAAGAGTGATTTCACACTCAAATGCTTGATCTTTCAACCCTTCCATCTCTCTGAACCATGGTTAGTGAGCTTCTTGGTCTGCCACCCAAGCCCACAATCTCTTCTGCATCCAAACGGAATAGAATGTCTACCTTCGGAATACTGGATAGTTCTGGTTAAAACAATTTTTTTTTTTGCTGGCTTTTGTTAAGTGCTTACTTTGTTCCAGGCACTGTAATAAGCATAGGATATATATGGGATCATTAGCTTGGACACAGTCCCATGTGGGGCTCGCAGCTTTAATTCCCATTTTAGAGATGAGGTAACTGAGGCACAGAGTAGTTAAGTGACTTGCCCAAGATCCCACAGTAGACAAGAAGCAGAGCCAGGATTAGAACCCAGTCCTCTGACCCTTAGGCCCGTACTTTTTCCACTAGGCCACACTGCCTCTTTTAAGCACTTACTCTGTGCCAGACATTGTACTACGAACTGGGGTAGATACGAGGTAAGACCCAGCCCAACCTCCCTATGCGTCAAGCTCGTCACCCAAATCTAGGCAGGAGAGTATGCTGCCCTTTTCCCACCAGTAGCTCTTCTATCTTAAAGCTGTGTGGGGTCCACTGGGCCCTGGAAACACAGTTTAGTAGGAACATAAAGCTTAGTTCAGTGCTCAGCACACAGTGGGCATTAAATAATCAGATTGGACTGTGTCCTACCTGATTAACTTGTATCTATCCCAGTGCTTAGAAGAATGCTTGACATATGCTTAACAAATATCATTTTTAAAATGCTATTGATATATGGGTAGAGACAACAATTAAAGTAAAAAAAAAATAGCCTGGATGAACCGGAAATTATTTTTCACCCAATCTTGAAACACCACAACATGGGATTGGTATCTGAAGCATGATAGTAAGGACTTGTTAAAAAAAAACCAAAAGGAGAAAGAGGGTCTTTATCTAAATTGATTTTCTTGTAATTATCCCAGTAGTCAGTCAGTCAGTCAGTCAATTGTATTTATTGAGCTCTTACCGTGTGCAAAGCACTGTACTAAGTGCTTGGGGGAGTACAATTTAGCAATAAACGAAACATTCCCTGCCCACAACAGCCTGCAGTCTAACTTCCTATATTGTAAACACCTAATAAATGTTAGTAAAAAAAACCATATCATTAATAATATTTCTAATTCCTTCATATTGTATTTACTGAGTACTTACTGTGCACACAGCACTGTACTAAGCACTGGGAAGAGTACACTATAACAGAGGTAAACACATTCCTTGTCTAGAATGAGCTTACAGTCTAGAGGGGCACAGATATTAAAATAAATAAATAAATTACAGATACGCACATAAGTGCTGGGGATTGAGAGAGGGGTAAATAAGGGGAGCAAATCCAAAAGCAAGTTTGACTCAGAACGGAGTGGGAGAAGAGAAAATAAGGAATTAGTCAGGGAAGGCCTCTTGGAGAAGTGCCTTCAATACGTCTTTGAAGGTGGGGTGAGTGTCTGCCATTTATGAAGAGGGACGGCGATCCAGGCCAGTGGCAGAATGCGGGCGAGAGTTGGGTGGTGAGATAGATGAGATCGAGGTGCAGTGAGTAGGTGGGCAGTGCGAAGATGATGATGTGTGATGCACTCTAGTAAGCTTAATCAGTAGGTACTTGTGTTGAACAACATACGTACCCTTAAGGCTGTTCTATTTTGAAACAAAAGCAGGCAAAGAGGTAACTTCCACAGTTGGGTGATATTTTACAAGTTATGGGAGTCTTTCCTCCAGTAAGGAGGGCAAACCTGGATACTGAGTCTTCAGGACTCTGAATCTGTGCAGGGGAAATGATTCCAATGCCAGTGGGCTGCCCTGAGGCTTTCATACATTCTCATCCCTACCAGCTGTGTTTCTGCAAATCCCTGGACATTCGCGGGTAGATTAAAGTTCTCACTAATTGTTCCCCATTCGGTGTCCCAGGGTCACTAGTATATTCAAAGAACAATAGGGGGAGCTCTGTTGTAGCTGTTTCAATATTTAATTCTTTAGCCGGACAAAGACAGGGTGTTGTGATGACATAACTGTTAGAGGGGAATTCAATAAGTTGGGTCGAATTTCTCCGTAAATACAGTCAATGCTACTACTTCTCTCTGGTCTGTCCTTCCTTGTAGTTATCGGGCAGTTCGTTTTCTGATTCAGGGCATTTTCCACGTTAACAAAAATAGGAGTGATAAAAGAGCAGCGTAACCACAGAATATGCCAGGTCAGAAATGAGTTAGCTCTTTTACTACCCGTCGTGAAAATAAGTAAGTCATAAGAAAATTCGATCTGCCTCTTATGATGCACATTCCCAGATATGCAATGTAATGGGGAAAGAGGGTGGATCAAATTACCTTCAAAAGTGCCTTGTAAAACTCAATTCTTTAAATAGCTTCCTTTCTATAAACACGCTGCTTGAAGGTTACCCTTTCCCTGTTTCTGGCCTTACAATGCGAAAGAAACTTTTTGCCAAACTTGTACAAAGCTACAGCAACTTTTGAGGGTTTTTTTGGTCCGTTTTAATTACTGTAAAATGCAACGCAATAAATTTTCTTAGAGAGCTTCTGTGGTCTCTTGGAAAATTAAAACTTCATTCTACTGTGCATATCATATATCTTGTCCTAATTTAGCTTGTTTCATTTTTGATTAAGAACATTTATCAGAGAACTCAATCATTATTATTTTCATTATTCATCTGCTTCTGCTGCTTCTCTCTCTCCAGAAGTATTAATCCAATTTTTGAGATATTCCAGCTGGTTACTATGGAAATGATTATTTTTGTCACAAACAGAACATTATGACTTTAGGTGTAGGATAAGCAGCAGAAGTAAATGAACTCTTACGAAATACATTTGTTATTTCCAGGAAACTTCTAGGCAATAAGAAAAAATAAAACTGAAATAAATATGGAAGCTAAATGTTAAAGGCACTAATGTATCTTTGAAAGTTTCCTTCAAGACAGCACTTATCTTTTAGAGATTTTTATTAACTTTATAAAGGAGGTGCTTTTTTAAAATTCAATTGTACTTATTATATATATAGAGTGTGTCAACTCCCCCAACTCCTACCTGGACTCGCCTGTCTTCTACTACAACCCACATTTCACTCCTCTAACCCCAACCCTCGCACCGCACCTTGATCTTGCTGACCTTTCCTGTCTCGCCACCGACCCCTTGTTCACGTTTTCCCCTAGGCCTGGAACTCCCTCCTCCCATCATATCTGACAGACCACTGCTCTCTCCATGTTCAAAGGACAAATAAATCTGTGTCTCCTCCAAGAGGCCTTCCCCAACTAGCCCCTCACTTCACCACCTTATTCGTCCACCCCTCCACATCATCTATCCCTTAATCCCTTGGATACCCATCTCACCGCCAACCCCACAGCACTTATGAACCTATCCTTATACTCAGCCACTTCTCCCATCTGTAACAGTTTAATACCTGTTGCTCCCATTAGACTGTAAATTCCTTGAGGACAGGGATGAAGTTAATCAACTCTGTTGTACTGTAGTCTTCCAAGGGCTCTCCACGCAGAACATGCACATCCCCATCACACATATGTATTCCCCACAGCACATATGCATATATCTGTGATTCATTTTTTTACTCATATATACATATTACTGTCCGTCTCCCCCTCTAGGTTGGGAGCTCATTGTGGGCAGGGAATGTGTCTGTTTGTTGTTAAATTGTACTCTTTCAAGCACTCAGTACAGTGCTTTGCACACAGTAAGCACTCACTAAATACGATCGAATGAATGAATGAACATGCTCAAATATCACTGACTGAATTTTGTCACACTTGAAGATTTCCTCACTCGTGGTTATGTTTACTTCTTGGTTATGCGTATGTCTAAAAAGGCCCTCACGGGACTCAATCCCCAAAGACCCAAACGTCACTCATTTGACTATGTCAGAGGTTTATAAGGTGCTTATAAGCTCGATGTGGGAAATTAACAGATCTACCAACTCTGTTATACTGTACTCTCCCAAATGCTTAGTATAGTGCTCAGCACACCATAAGAGCCCAATAAATAGCAATGATGGATTAAGAAAAACAGAAGGTGATTCAAACAAACCTCTATAACAGTAAAAACAAGGCCAAGAGATCATTCATTCAATCGTTTTTATTGAGCGCTTACTATGTGCAGAGCACTGTACATCATACAGATCATACTGTGTAGATCATACAGGGTAGCTTCAGCCATGCTAACAGAATTTTTGCTTGCTTTCAAAAACAAATTTTGCAGAAAATTGAGGCCTGAGAGTACACTTTAGCTTTAAGCAAAAGAGAATTTTGTTTGAAATATGAGTAATTCGATGATATTTATTGATCATCTATTAGGTGCAGTATTCCATGTGCTTGGAACAAATACAACAGAATCAAACACTGATTCCCTGCCCACAAGGAGCTTACACTCTAATGGGGAAACAGGTGGATAAAGTGATTTACAATGTGCGGGAGCAGAAGGTAGAGCAAAGATGAATGGAAGAGTAAAGTAAACATGCCAGGATGAAATACCATAATCAGGATACACAATTGAACATACACTTCAATATATGCACTTGGGTTGGGTATAAATGCATAAATACAGGTGGCTCTCAGGTTGACATGAATTGGGGTGTTGGGATGCCAGTGGAAGACTTTCTGTAGGAGATTTGAGGGTGACTTTGAAGCTCTCGAGGTTTAGGCTAGGAGATGATTTGAGCGCCAACATC
Source organism: Ornithorhynchus anatinus (assembly GCF_004115215.2). Classification (NCBI taxonomy): domain Eukaryota; kingdom Metazoa; phylum Chordata; class Mammalia; order Monotremata; family Ornithorhynchidae; genus Ornithorhynchus; species Ornithorhynchus anatinus. The sequence continues at coordinate 54,229,417 of NC_041735.1, read as the reverse complement.
TTCCTCCATCGCCCACTTACCTGGGGCTCTCACCTTGTCGGGGTGAGAACCAGAAAAGCTATTGCACATCTAACTTTGACTGTCCCACACCACAGCCTGATGAGGCTTGAAATGCCCTGTGCCCCTCTCAGCCAGTCAATCAACAGTATTGGCTGAGAGCTTACAGAGCAAACAGCATGGGGCTGAGTCTAGAGAGAGTATAGAAATGTTTGTATTTTTCACAAATGCAGGTTAATCCCCCTATTTCAGTTTATTCTGTCTTGAAAATATATGTTTTTAAAGCAACATTTCAGAACATGTCCTACTGGATAAGACCACAGACCTGGGAGTCAGAAGGATGTGGGTTCTAAGCCTGGTTCCACCACTTGTCTGCTGTGTGACCTTGGGCAAGTCATTTAACTTCTCTGGGCCTCATTTACCTTATCTGTAAAATGGGGATTAAGCCTGTTATTCTCATGTGGGTCAGGGACTGTGTCCAACCTGATGATCTTGCATCTACCCCAGCTCTTAGAACGGTGCTTAACAAATAGTAAGTGCTTAACAAATATCATTATTTTTAGTAGTAGTAGTATTAAAAGCCCTCCTACATAATTTGCAAGATCCTGTACCTGGGATACCCTCTCTCATAAATGAAATTAGCTAAGCAACCTAAATTATTTGGATTTGAAATTGATCGATTTCATCCTAGGCCCTATTTAATATCTCATCCTTTTCATTTCTTTAACACTAATGTAAATAGGTGTGAAAAAATCTGCTCTCCTCTGACCAGATCCATTCTTTACTTTCATAGAAAGGTCTAGAATAGTACTCGTCCAGATAATTCAAGCCCAAAATATGCAAACCTTTTTTTTCTTCAATTTGTCTATGAAGCAAGACGTTGTCTTTCCCTGTGGCCTGTAGCTGCATGCTTCAATTTTCCACTTGAATTTTGCTAATGTATGCCCAGTGCTTCATGTGCAACGAAAGAGGTGCCAGGCCCAAGAGTTTACATCTTTGTAATTACTTAATTTGTAATTACTTTGAATTTGTGTTAGGTGTCTAACCATTATTACTGAGGCCTATAATATCGTTGCATATTCAATGACAACAAATTTATGATGAGAGAACTGGCTGGTGGTATAAGCTTTGGCACTTGTCTGCTGTGTGACCTTGGGCAAGTCACTTCACTTATCTAGGCCTCAGTTACCTCATCTGTAAAATGGAGATTGAGACTGTGCGCCCCACGTGGGACGGGGACTGTGTCCAACCCAATTGCTTGTATCCACCCCAGTGCTTAGTACAGTGCTTGGCAAAAAGTAAGCACTTAACAAATACCATTATTATCATTGTTACTAACACTTAAGTAAATAGGAGTGAAAAAAATCTGTTCTGCTCTGATCAGATCTGTTCTGTACTTACATAGAAAAGTGTAGAATTGCACTTGTCCTGACTGCTTAAAGTTTTACATCTGGGTGTTTACAAATTGATGAATTAGATTTAACTTTTCCTTCCTAACTGAAATGACAAGCCCAGAGGAACCGGACTTACTAACTGCCAAGCCCAGAGAAGCCAGCTATAGTGGGGCTCTACGGCCAACTGGCCCTCAGTTGTTGGAGCTGAACTTCCAGCCTGGCTCATCCCAGCACTCTGGCAAGACCTGAGAGTTTCCAGTCTGCCTGAAAAGACCCAGAGTGGTGGCTTTCACTTCTGTTCATTCTTTGGAGCCAGCCCCTAGGCTCCCTAAAATCCCCACCCTCTTCTCACTCCCTCCACTTACAATGCATCCTGGCATGTAAGGGCCTAACATGGATTGGTCCCTGTGTAACTCTATCCTAGCCCTACAGTTCCAGTCTCTGCTCAGGTACTAGGTAGTCATTCTTCGAATTCCCCAATATCTCAGTTTTTAGAGTGATCTGTAGATGCCATTATTATGATTTTACAATTGTTGCCTACTTATCATAGTTTCATTGCCCTTGGCACAGATCAGTGATTTTTGGACACTGACCTCATTTAAGAAGCAGGATGGCCTAATGGATAGACCAGCGGCCTGTGGGTCAGAAGGACCTGGGTTCTAATCCTGACTCTGCCACTTGTCTGCTGTGTGACCTCGGGCAAGTCACTTCACTTCCCTGTGCTTCATTTACCTCATCTGTAAAATGGGGATTAAGGCTGTGGGACAGGGACTGTGTCCAACCTGAGTAGCTGGTATCTAACCCAGCGCTCAGAACAGTGCTTGTCACATAGTAAGGGCTTAACAAATACCATCATTATCATTTAATCTATAGAAAGGCAAACAAAATGACAAATTTCTAGGGAAATGAAATTATAATGCCACTGTCCTGTTTTGTAATAAAATCAGAACCCATTGCATTGTCTCATAACTACCAGACACATTCAACAAACACCCTGAAGATAAAGTAGAAAGATTAATAGAGCAACCACTACTAGGGAAAATTGCAGTCAAAAGTTTGGGAAAGGAGACTGCAAATATAACGTCAGATTGTAGAAATCCACTATTCATTTTAAAACAAGGAGTCTTTATTAAATCTATGAAAATGTTTACTGCCATTGAGTAAAACAGAGTTGACCAACACATTTAGCAACACTTCCCTAGAGTCATCCCTGGAAACTGCTATTGTTACTTAAGTGAAAAAAAACTAAGAGATGAAGTTTCTAGTGACCTCTCCCCCACTTCAAAGGCATACCTCATCCAAGAGGCCTTCCCTGACTAAGCCCTCCTTTTCTTTTCTTCCACTTCCTTCTGCAGCGTCTGACTTGCTCCCTTTATTCATCCCCTCTCCCAGCCCTACAGCACTTATGTATATATATATAATTTATTTTTTATATTAATATCTGACTCCCACTCTAGACTGCAAACTCATTGTGGACAGGGAATGAATCTGTACTGCCCCAAGCACTTAGCTCAATAATTACGATTGAATGAATAAATTAATGAATGAACCTTGAGTAAGGACTCTGGGGACAAGAAGTGGTCAGTTCAGGGCATGTGTGGGATGTGAGCATGAGAAGAGAAAACCCTCTTTGGTCCTGAATCTTAGCCACCAATTGTTACCTACATTCTTCATATCGGTAGGTTCCCCATGTTGCTCCATGCCACCAGTGAATAGTAAACATTACCTAGGCACCAAATCAAACTCTTTAGGAGTTGCCTAGGGGGTGGGAATGGTTTATTCCTGGGTGGTACAGACTAGAAAGAATATGAACTAGAAGTAAAAAAAATCCCTGAATATTATGGAGATGATTAGAAGGCCATATGAAACTGTCTTTTGGTGATGAAATACCTAAGAACTATGATGTAAGTTAAAAATCAAGTCTCTTTTAGGAATTCTACAAAAGATACCATCAATTTCCCTTCATTCTCTTCCTTAAAAAAGTCACAATTAGAATTTTAATTTTCAAGTAAAGGGCTTTTTAGAAGGAAAAAAAAAGATTCCCGAATGGTAACAAGTGTTGCTGAGAAGTTCCTAAAGCATTTTCTTGAATGAAAATAACAGGACCCCCATTTTCAAGGTGTAAGTTTTTAGTTTTGTGATGGTCTGTGGCTTAATACATGTTTGACCCTTTGCCTTGATTTGATGGTGTGAAATAATAGGCATCCTGATGTTTCCATTTCAAAGATCAATATAATTATTAGAAATTCTTGTACAATATCCATTTGTGTCTGGCTGCTAAATACATTCATGGTTTGAGAAGGGAGCAAGAGGTCCTTGATTAGAAATTGCAGAACAAATTCTTGGGCTGTTTGGATTGGCAGCTTAGCCAAAAAAGCTCAGGTGTTTCAATTAAGTTGTGCTGGCATGGAAAATCTAAGGCTGATTTTAAACATCTGAGTCACCTACTCTAAAGTAAGCACCTATAAAATGAGCTATAGGGCAGTGTCATGTTTGAAACGAGGAAAGATGATGACTTGAAGCGAAGTTAAGATGATTAAGTGTATAGCAGTTAGTAAATTAGGCATTATTTAGTCTGGAGAGGAGAGATGGAGCAGGTACATAAAGAAGGCAGATTCAAATCCACTCTTCTTCCTAAATGTGCTCCCTGAATCCTCTTTTCAACCTATCAGTGGTATTTATTGAGTGCTTACTGTGTTCAGAGCACTATATTAAGTCCTTGGAAGAGTACAATTCGATAGAGTTGGTAGACCAGACCCTAGTCCACAAGAAGCTTAGAATCTAGAGGAGATGACAGACATTAAAATAAATTACAGCTAGAAGAAGAGCAGAATATAATAAGGATGTGTACGTAAACGCTGTGGGTGAGGTGACAATCAAGTGCTTAAGGACATGCAGCCCATCCTAGGTGTTTCTGAAGTCCTAGCCTTTTGCGGATGGCACATGATATTTGAGGAAGGAAAAAGGAGGAAAGCGAGATGTTCTGATGCGTTAAGTAAGGGAGACCCTCTTTTTCTCCCCACGAAGGGTCAGGATTTTAAACTTGTGTGGCTGAGCAAAATCTGGCATATTCAGAAAGGCAAAATGTCACTGGAACTATCTGTGTTAGTAAATTCCCCCCAGTTCTTCCAAAGCCCACCCAAGCTTCAACCCAATTTTCACTCTCTTCCTTCCTTAACTCAGCTTTGGCCCCACACATCCATCCCCCAACCCACAGAGCCTCTCACTTATTATCTCTGCCAACCACCCAACTGCTCACTTTGCTTGTAATGAGTAAGCAACCATCTTCCCTCTTATATTAATCAACTTACACTATTTCTGTTCATTTCTATAATAATGTCTTTCATTCATTCATTCAGCTGTATTTAGTGAGTACTTACTGTGTGCATAGCACTGTACTAAGTGCTTGGGAGAGTACAATACAATAATAAACAGACACATTCCCAGCCTACAAGGAACTTACAGTCTAGATTCTGGCCTCTAGACCTTGCTGCTGTTTCTCTGCTTCTCTCCTATATCTTCATTTTTTTTCTTCCATTTATTTTCTCTTCTTAAACTGAGTCATTATCTCTCTTGGCCTGGCTTTCTTCTTTATCTTGTTTCACTCTCTTGCTCATCTTTTGTTATCCTTTCCAATTTCTTCCCTATATATTTTATTCCTTTTCTGTACAATACAATAATAACCAGACACATTCCCTGCCCACAATGAACTTACAGTCTAGAGAGGGGGAGACAGGTATCGATAAAAATAAATAAAATTACAGATATGTACATAAGTGCTGTGGGGCTGGGAGCAAAGGGAGCAAGTCAGGGTGTCGCAGAAGGGAGTGGAAGCTGTGAAAGGTGGGGCTTAGTCTGGGAAGGCCTCTTGGAGGAGATGTGCCTTCCATAATGCTTTGAAGGGGAAGAGAGTAATTGTTTATAGGATTTGAGGGGGGAGGGTGTTCCAGGCCAGAGGGCCAGGACATGGGCTAGGGTTCATCAGCGAGATAGGCAAGATCGAGGCACAATGAGAAGGATAGCACTAGATGGGCAAAGTGTGCAGGCTGGGTTGTAGAAGGAACAAAGTGAGCTACCTTATTTTCTGCCTTTATTTCTTTCCAGTTTTTCCTCTTTCCTACTCTGTTCTTGTCCTTAAATTCTCTCCGCTTTCTTTCCAGGCAGTCTCCTATGATCCCCTCACTCTATGGAGCCATCTTGTACTCAAAGGTCTTTGAGGTTCCCACCTTTGTTGCAGTCCAGAGCACCTAGACCCATTGTTCTTGATGCCCAAAATTGAGTTGCCAAAATGGCAGCTGCTGTTCACAAATGTGTGCTCACTGGCTGGTTGCCTTCAGTGCTGTGACCAATCTGCAACTGTGATCATTCTTGGGAAATAGTGTGGCCTAGTGTGGGCCTGAGAGTCAGGAGGCCTGCGATCTAATCCCAGATCTGCTACCTGTTTGCTGTGTGACCTGGAGCAAGTCACTTAACTTCTCCGTGTCTCAGTTACCTCATCTCTAAAATGGGGATTAAGACTGTGAGCCCAATGTGGAACATGCACCGTGTTCAAATTGATTATCTTGTATCTACCCCAGCACTTAGTACAGTGCCTGGCATATAATAAGTTCTTAACAAATGCTTGACAAAAATAAAGTTGGCCATTCATCTTTCCCCATTATAACAGGGGCCTAAGTGTAAAGGTTCAGACTGATTTTCTTCTTTGATGACAAGCACTGTACTAGATACACGATAATCAGGTTAGATGAAGTCTCTGTCCCATATGGGCATCATCTAAATAAGAGGAAAACACGGCTGAATCCCCATTTTACCAGTGAGGAAACTGGGGCACAGAGAAGTCAAGTATCTTGCCCAAAGTCACATAGCTGATAAGCAATGGAGCCAGAGTTAGAACACAGGTCCTCTAACTCCCAAGCCCACGCTCTATCCGCCAGGCAACGCTGTTTCTTCATATGCGTGACCAATGACCAAACCCAGAGGGCCTGTGGCAGGGCCAACCTCGGTCTCCCACATGAAACACCAAACACGTTTCAGGTCCCACCCCTCTGGAACTCTTTGTCCTGCCTCCCGCAGCCCCCCAACAGCCTGGGTAAGGTCCTTTTTCCCCCGCCACTGGAGCTCACAGCAAGAGTCTGAGACACAGCTCTCTGGCGTGGCCCCTCAGAGACTTCCTGTGGTGCTGTGGTCAAGGCTGACCACAGCCAAGACAGCCAGCTACCCCACAGGTAGGATTTCTTTTACCTGCAGCAGACTGAACCTCAGCCTTCCTTCTCACCAGGCGGAGCTCTCACTATAACTCTCTCTAGCGCTTAGTACAGTGTTTGGCACACTGTAAGCACTCAATAAATATAATTGACTGACTGCCAAACGAAACCACAGGACTCCTTCTGACATGCTCTGTATATCCAGGGCTGTGGAGGACTTATATTTCTGCAGCATATGTTCTCTACAAATTTTAGAACATTAGGAAGCTTTGGTTGTGACAGGACTTTGAATTCCATCAGATGGCAGCCGAGGCCATTTCACATCCTCTTTTACCACTGGACTTTGGGATTCTAAGCTTTGCCTTCTATGTTGTTTTTGTATTTACTTCATCTTTCCTAATTTAACTGTGACCAGATCTTTCCTTGCATTATTCTTAGATGATAAGCCCTTGGAGGGCAAATGACCTTGTCTAATTCTCACTTGAGTAAATTTTCCTGAGGCACAATAAGCACTTAAATACTTTTACTATTATGGCTACAACTATAGTACTCTTGTCCACCACTTGCCTGCTGTGTGACCTTGGGCAAGCCACTTCACTTCTCTGTGCCTCAGTTGCCTCATCTGTAAAATGGAGAATAAGACTGTAAGCCCCATGTGAGGCAAACTGATTAACTTGTATCTACCCCAACACTTAGAACAGTGCTTGGCACAGAGTAAGCACTTAACAAATACCATCATTATTATTATTATTATTATTTTTAAGAGAAGCAGCGTGGCTCAGTGGAAAGAGCAAGGGCTGGGGAGCCAGAGGCTATGGGTTCAAATCCTGGCTCTGCCGCTTGTCAGCTGTGTGACTTTGGGTAAGTCACTTAACTTCTCTGTGCCGCAGTTACCTCATCTGCAAAATGGGCATTAAGACTATGAGCCCCATGTGGGACAACCTGATCCCCTTGTATTCTCCCCAGTGTTAAGAACAGTGTTTTGCACATAGTAAGTGCTTAACAAATGCCATCATTATTATTCTTGTTATTAACTATGGAATCATGCACCTCAGAATGTTGAGAAATTAGTTAGGGAAGGTTGGTTGGAAGTGGGATTTAGGAGGGATTTGAATATGGGGAGAGCTGACTGAACTTAGGTAAGACAAGTGAATGTAGCAAAGATAAAACAGACAAATTTGCTTTATGTAAAACCATTTCACTCCTCGTATATTCTCACCATTTACTTCTGTATTAGTCTCACTTATGAGGAAAAAATTAGTAATTGCTTGGGTGACTTTTAAAGAGAAAGTGTAAGACAATTAGCAGTGGGATCCAATGGAAAAAGCACGGGTCTGGGAGTCAGAAGGACCTGGGTTCTAGTCCCCCCTCCACCACTTGTCTGCTGTGTGACCTTGGGCAAGTCACTTCATTTTCTGTGCCTGAGTTACCTCATCTTAATCTGGGGATTGCCACTGTGAGCCCCATGTGGGAGGGGGTTTGTGTCCAACCTGATTAGCTTGCATCTATCTCATGCTTAGTACAGTGCCTGGCATGTAGTAAGTGCTGAACAAATACCGTAAAAGAAAAAAAGTTGTTTGAGTAGTTCTAGCATAAATTGAGTGTCCACCTGGTGCAGTGTACTGCTCTTGGCATTTGGGCATTGTCCCTTCTATACTCTTCTTCCCCTCTAGACTATTACCACCCACCAGACTATTTTCCTCCTCAATCATTCAATTAATCAATTGTATTTTTTGAACACTTACTATGTGCAGATCACTGTACTAAGCACTTGGGAGAGCACAATACATCAGAATTAGCAGATGTGTTTCCTACCCATAATGAGCTTACGGTCTCTAGGCCATAAGCTCCTTATGGACATAAATCATGTCTCCTAACTAAGCAGCATGGCATAGTGAGATAGAGCATGGGCCTGGAAATTCAGAAGGTCATGGGTTCTAATGACGGCTCTACCATCTGTCTGCTGTGTAACCTTAGGTAAGTCACTTTACTTCTCTGTGCCTCAGTTACCTCATCTGTAAAATGGATCGAGACTGTGAAATGCTTAACAAATACCAAAATTATTATTATTATTGACAGCATTTACTTTTGTAAGACTATTCTCTAAATGGCATGTCATTCTGAAGTGAGGAGGCCAAACAGCACATTAGCAGTTGTAGTTTATTGAATACCTAATGATTGCTTTATCTTTGAAAAATATAATATTAGCACAAGACAAACTCCTAGACCATGAGGAACATACACTTACTTTACAGAATAGTACTTTTACTTCTAGTGGGTAATTGCAGAGTGCCACCGAGGCATGATAAAAATCTCAAGGCCTCAATTTTTCTATGAGAAGAATTATAATTATTTATTGCTAGAATGTGAGCTCTTTTTGGGCAGAGAGCATGTCAGAGACTGGTATATATTGAGCTCTTAGTATGTGCAGAGCACTTGCACTAAGTGTTTGGGAGAGTCCAACACAGCAGAGTTGGCAGATATGTTCCCTTCCCAAAATGAGCTTAGAGTCTTATGGTCATTATTTTGTACTTCCCAGATCAATCAATAGCATTTCAAGATCTCTTACTGTGTGCAGAGCAATATACCAGGCATAGTTGGGAGATACAATAATAATAATGATAATAATAATACTAATAATCATGGTACTTGTTAAGTGTTTACTATGTGCCAGGCACTGTATTAAGCACTGGGGTGGATACAAGCAAATTGGGTTATACACAATCCCTACCCCACACAGGGCTCACAGTCTTAATCCCCATTTTGCAGATGAGGGAACTGAGGCACAGAGAAGTGAAGTGACTTGCCCAAAGTCACACAGCAGACAAGTGGTGGAGCTGGGATGAAAATCCACATCCTGACTTCCAGGCCTGTGCACTTTCGACTGGGCATCGCTGCTCCTCTGAACAGCAAGTAATGTAAAAATAACATGGATTTGCAACTTCGTAAAAGTGGGTAGAGGAATGTTGCTAAACAAATGTTAAGGTTTAATGTCTGATCTCAGATTGAATTTCCCCTGATAACATCGTGGGATTTTCTGAGGCCCTATTTGTCCTCTGTTCACCAAAACTCATTGATTTCAATAGGTTCCATGACCTGGAGTCAGAAAATGAATCTCAAAAAATGCAGATTTCATTTCTCCAATTATACTTTTCAATGTGTATTACGCCTGGAGACAGCTTTTGTTTTAATAACAATAATAATAATGATAATTGTAGTATTTGTTAAGCACTTATTGTGTGCCAGGAACTGTACTAAGCGTTGAAGTGGTTACAAGCAAATCAGGTTAGACATAGTCCCTGTCCTACCTGGGGCTCACAGACTTAATCCCCATTTTACAGATGAGGTAACTGAGGCACAGAGAAGTGAAGTGACTTGCTCAAGGTCACACAGCAGACAAGTGACAGAGCCAGGATTAGAACCCATGACTTTCTAAATCCCAGGCCCATGCTCTGTCCACTACGCCTGCAGCTTCTCTGCTTCTTTTAATAGGCTAAGCAGCCGTCTTTACTTTTTGAGGGAAGTTGAGTGGGAGGCAGCAGTAACATGCAGTCAGCAGTGACGACAAGAGTTGACTTCACATGTGTTGCAATATACCAGGATTCAGTGAGCAATTATTTCTTTTGAAATATTTAATAACTTGAGGGTCTGGTGTCTGACACCTGTGTCACTATCCATCCACCTCCTAATTAACCTACGTTCCATCCCTTTTCATCACGCAGAGCAGAGATCAGCTTTCACCTAATTAATATGGGTTTTAGTGCGACCCGGCAGCTGTTAGCCTTTGGGGAGAGAGATTCCTCTTCCTCCTCTCCTCACCGACCCCTATCTCAACCGACATCCATTCCAGAAAACCTGTGGGCTCTTCCATCTCATTTACTGAAGGCCTTTATTTTTTTATCCAAATAAACCACAAATTTTCACCTTCCCCTTCTCCAAACCACCTGTTCAAAATATAATAAAGATACCAAGCATAACAGAGATGTGAAGAGAGAAAATCCACTTTGGACAGCTGAGACAGGGCAGGGATTTGAAATGTAATCTTCAATCTCTGTCTGAAAGGGTCATTCTGGGTTCATTCATACATCAAATCATCCCTTTGGCTTTCACTAAACATCCCTGAAATGTGAAAATTAGGTCTGTTTTTCCATGGATTAGGAAGCTATTCAGTGAAGGCTCCTCATTTGACATGCTAGTCAGATTCTTATAACACACAGGAAACTTAAAAAGTTTTCTCTATTTTGAACTATTAAAATTCAGTGAGGACATAAATATTTCTGATTGATGCAGAAAGCAATTTTGCTTATGGCTATTCCAAGTGATTGAGAAACATATATGATATGAATGGATGAAATTGTTGTAATAATGAATTGTGGATATTTTCTGCAATAATTCTTTCATTATAGTCTAAATTTCTTTCCCCTATCAAGAGCGAAATGGTAGGATTAGAGAGAAATCTATTTCCAGCATAGCTATGTCATGCACAGATAACTCCTTGCACTCTTGTTAATTTTGTAAAAGAGAATACACTTTTGTAGTTTTATCTCAATATTAGTCATCTTTTCGAAAAAGAAATGTTAATGGGAAACACTCTCTCTATTTCTTGTAAGACAATTGAAATATCCTATGGTCAATTTTTGACTTTAGGCCAGTTCTTACACGAGGAGGAATTCTGCAATTTCTATCACAGGTGGAATCTCACTGCTTTTTGGAGGCCCACAAATGAACCAGCATCTCATTCCTATTGACTTAAATGATGGGTGAAGAAATTTTGTCTTCGGTCAAATTGATAAAAAATATTGGATTTGAGTTTTATCAATTTATTCTTTCCCCAGTTTTAAAAGGAAGCTGTTTTAAGACATGTACATATAGTCAGTCTCAAACCTTTCAGATTCCTGAGGCTTCTCTTCACTGTAAGGCATCTTTAAAGCTCCTGTAGAAATTCTTCCTTAAGTTTCCACTCTACCTTTTCTGATCTTGTTTTGCAAGCCACTGCTATTTCTCCAAATTTATTAGCATGACCCATCTGCTCTTGTAGTGGTATGTCCCATCTGCAGAGAACCAAAAGTGAAGTCACAAAACTGTCGTGGACTATAAAAAATCACCTAGAGTTGGTTGACCAGAAAGATCAAAGTGATAATGCCTTGGATTCTAAAGTTAAAATCATTTCTAAAGTTAATATCATTTCAAAGAGGATGTCTTTCAGTTGACAGTGGTGGTTCTAAGGCAGTAAAATGGTCTGGAACATAACCGACCACCAAATTGGGTTTGTCTTACCCAGTTGGCTAGACCACTAGAACAGGCTATAAAGAAGAATAATTATGGTATTTGTGAAGTGCTTATTATGGGCCAAGCACTGTACTAAGTGCTGGGGTGATGACAAGCAACTCGAGTCCATCAAGCTTCGGATTCCTTTGTAATCCACTTTACTGAGAATTGTTACCGAACTTGAGCTTTGAGACTGACCTTTAAAGCATAAAATATAGCAGACCTAGGCAAGTCTACAAAACACTGGGGTAAAACACTGGAGTCTTATTGCACATTTCAAGGTCCAAGCCACCATTTCGCTTATATGGACTAATTGGGTCCAGGCAGGATCCATAAAGAATATATGAAAAGCCAGGTTGTCTGGAGAGATCAGTTTAAATGGGCTCTAATGGGGAAATGGATAACTTAAATACAATGCAATACAGGATATTCCTAACAACAGGTAATTTCCAGGAATTTTAGACACATCCCAGACCTGAATGCATTTCCTCCAGGAAATGTCCTGGAGGAACACAATTGGGATATTTTTACAACTTTGTTACTGATTTGAGAACCCATTCAGTGATGGTGTACAACATGCCATGAAGGGTGTTCAATCATTCAGTTTTATAGTGGGTGGGGGAACCTGTCTGCCTCCCATCCAGCACCGATTTGCCTATAAATGAGTTTTTTTCATTTTCAAAGCCCAGTCTCCTTCTGCTGTAGCTCCTTCCACCGAGTTCTGTGGCTCAGACATAGCATCAGAGTTCACAAGAACCTAGGAGGGGAACACAGTTGCTCTGGAGTAATTGCGGGGGTCAGGGTCCCCCAGAGAAGCAACCTAGTTTGGGACTGATTCTGGTCCGACTGGGAGGACTTCCTCAAAATGGCAGCCTTATTGCATCGTTACATCACAGTGCAAGTCAATGTACTGTGTGTGAGATGTCACTTGCATCTTGGGGACAAGCTTTTTCGAGAGCTGTCACTGGGGACTCTATGCCATGTAAACACCTAGCCAACTTACAAAATATTTCACTGTTTCCTCTTGATTCTCATGTGCATCTCAAAATCAGATGTACTAAATCTTTGTAGCTGTGGCATGTGATTCTGTGGTGGTGTTTCTTTTGCCAGTCAATCTCACTGGAATATTTTAGGGTTTTTTTTTTTGTCATCTGACAGGCCTACTGTTAAGTGTTAGGGATAGAGAAGGCCTTGAGCACTGGAATCACTGAGCAAGATTTGTTCTTAGCAGGGAATAAATAGACTACCTTTCCTTCTATGTCCTCTTAGAACCTTTTTGTTAAACCCTGAGTTTTTGAGGAACCTGAAACTCTCATCCTTAAGTCTCTACCCTCAATGTCATATTGCTCAAGTTGTATTTTCTTTGTCTCTTGATTCACTTTTGTGTTTATTGTTTGATCTTTCCTCATATGTCAGTCACCAAACCTCCCTTCCCACCTCTCATTTTTCAGATTTCAAGCCCCTTAAGACCAAGGATCATGTCTAATTCTCATCCGTATATTTCTAGCATTTAGTAGAGTCAGGTACATATCTTAGGCACTTAATACTATTGCTGCTGTTACTAATTATTCCTTCTCCTTTTGTCTGTCCACACTATAAAGTGTCCTCTGCTACTTAACACCAACACCACCATCTATTCTGACTCTTGGGGAAAATGTTGACCATGACATTGTCTCATTAATGGTGTGATTTGTATGGGCACTTCTCTTCCCCCTCTCCTGTTTGTCACAGATATTGTCCTCTATAACCCTTATATAATAAGGGAGCAAGGGGTAGAAACTAAATTTTGGGAACTGATTATAGGATGATATAAACCCCAAAAATCTGCATATGTTCTCACAGTCGTTTAGTTATTTGAGGTGCCTTATTTTAACATATTCTTGAACCATAAACTGGCCCTATATACTTTCTTCTGACCATAAGTGTGCCTTGTTCACATGTGGTAATGTTTCTATTCAGATCAAATTACAGAATGGAGGAATAAAGCTGCTTCATAAGAGACACAACTCATTACCTCCACCTGAAGCCAGGAAGCTGGTTAGGAAGTAGGAGTCCAAATCCTTTTCTTTTTATCCTTGTATTTGGAATCTCACCTTTAAGAAGACATAGAATGGCTCTTCAAGTGGTCCTCATCAGAGAGTCAGCTTTATTGGATAAGCAGTATGGCCTAGTGGATAGAGCATGGACTTGGGAGTCAAAAGGACCTGGGTTCAAATTCCACTCGGCCACTTGTCTGCTCTGTGACTTTGGGCAAGTCACTTCACTTCTCTGGCCTCAGTTACCTAATCTATAAAATGAGAATTAAAACTGTAAGCCCCATGTGGGACAGGGACTCTGTCCAATCTGATCTACCCCAGTACTTAGAACAGTGCTTGACATAGTAAGCTCTTAACAAATACCATTTTTATTAATATTGATGCTTCAACATGAGAGGCTTTTCACCCCTATTATTTACCTGGGAGACAATAAGCAGTGCTGATGTCCTCTGAAGATTGATCTTCTGACCATATTGTACAGAAGGAAAAAAAAAATGGAATCCAACTGGCCACCAATTCTCAGTGAGTTCCAATTTCAATGAGAAGCAGTTTTAACGTTGAGAGATTCTTCTTCTTTGGGGAATCTTTGAGTGGCAACACAGATGGATCTCTTTCAGCTGATCACACTGTGAAAGCCTTCTTTGCTGTAGCACCTGCCAATGTTCATGGAAAAAAAGCAACACAAAATGGCTCCAACCCAAAGGTGTCCACTGAAACCTGGATGAAACCTCAGTTCAAAGCATCTCAATTATACTCAGCTAGAACCTGAGAAACAGCATGACCTAGCAGAAAGAACACGGTCCTGGAAGTCAGTGGACCTTAGTTCTAAACCTGATTCCTCCACTTGTCTGCTCTGTGCCCTTAGGTAAGTCACTTAACTTCTCTGTGCCTTAGTTACCTTATCTGTAAAATGGCGATTAAGACTGTGAGCCCCATGTGGGATATGGACTGTGTCCAACCTTATTGACTTGTATCTACCCCAGTGCTTAGTACAGTACCTGGCACATAGTAAGCGCTTAACATATACCACAAAAAGAAATGACAACAACAACTTGCAGAGTAACCTGCACATCAATCATCATTCAACAAATCAAAGGCATTTATTATGCATCTATTCTCCTTACCAGTGGCTTTAAAACACTCAATCAGCTCTCCCCACCCTACCTCACCTCACTAATCTCCTACAACAGCTCAGCCTGCACACTCTGCTCCTCTGGCACCAGGTTATTCACTATGCCCCAGTCTCGTCTGTCTCTCCTCTGATCCCTTTTCCACATCCTCCTCCTAGCCTGGATCTCCCCCCAACTCCCACCCCCCAACAACCACCTTCTCCATCTTCAAAGCACAATTAAGGTCACTTCTTCTCCACAAGGCCTTCTCCGATTAAACCCTCTTTTCACCAGCTCACTTTCCCTTTTGAGTCATCTATGTACTTGGATCTATGACCTTTGGACAATTGATTTTCACCCCAACTCCAGGCCCACAGCACTTATGTACCTATCTTTAAATTATTTATTTTAAATTACTTATTTTTTCATATTAATTCATGTCTCCTCCTCTAGTCTGTAAGCTCATTATAGGCAGGGAATGTGTCTACTAATTCTGATATACTGTAATCTCCCAAGTGCTTAGAACAGTGCTCTTCAAGTAGTAAATGCTCAATAAATATTGATTGATTGATAGGCACTGTACTAAACTCTTGTTATAGTACCTCAGCAGTAGCACACATACACACTGCCCATAGTGAATATACAAACTCATTACTTCCACTACTGTCTACCAAAATCTACATAATGGGAAACACCTTGTGTAATAGATGCACACCGAGACAATTTAAACTGAATTACTCATTCTTGATTTAAAATGCATTTAATGAAGAGAGACAGTCTATATCCCCTCCCTTTTTTCAATACTTCTAAGAGGTAGCCAGAAAATTTCTTCTTAGACTTTCAGGGTCAATTTTAAGCAAGGGATGGAGCTGGGATCAGAGAGAGGAAGCCCTTCTCCCCTCTGGACCTGTAAACGTTCTTCATAAATTCAATGTTTGCTCAGTTACGTTTGAGTTCTTTACTTGTCTGTCACATCAGTGCTTCCAGTCTTAGGCTGTAAGCTCCAAGACCACAGTTTCCAGCAATTTTTTCCTTTGCACAGTGTTTAGCACACCATTCTATGCAAGTCAGCCTCATGAAAACAGCACAGGGCTGGAAGTGAGGGAACCAGCATTCTCATCCAAGTTCTACCACTTGCCCATTGCTTGATCTTGGGCAAGTCACTTAACTTCCCTGTACCTCAGTTTCTTCATCTGTAAAGTAAGGCTTAAATACCAGTTCTCCCTCCCCTTAGGCTGTGAGCTCCATGTGGAACAGAGACTGTGTCTAATCTGATGATCTTGTGTGTACTCTGGTGCTTAGAATAGAACTTGGCATATAGTAAGCACTTGAATACCATTATTATGACTGAGAGGGGATTTTGACCATACAGTGATCCAGGGCCTCTTCTGGCAGTACAAGGACTTAATACAGTGTTCTGCATACAGTAAGCACTCAAAAAATATCACTGATTGATTTTGAGAGGGTAGGTCCAGATCCCTGGAGAGGTAGAGGTCAGTGTAACTGGCTGTGTCTGTTTCCTGATCCTGCACTGGAAATAGATGTTTGCCAAACCTGGCATCTGCTTCAAGGGTGGATCGTGGGGTGTGGCTTGTGTATAGTGCACGGGAGAGGAAGTCAAAGGACCTGGGTTCTAACCTGGACTCCACCAAATGTCTGTCGTATGATCTCGGGCAAGTCACTTCTCTTCTCTGGGCTTCAGTTACCTCATCTGTTAAATGGGGATTAAGAGAGTGAGCCCCATATGGTACAGGGACTGTGTTCAACCTGACTAACTTGTATCTACCCCAGTACATAGAGCAGTGCTTGGCATATAGTAAGAGCTTAACAGGAACTATTATTATTAAATATTATTATTCATCCTCTTCTCCAGACATTTTGGCACCCTCAGCAAAAGGACAGCCCCTGGTCCACGAGATGAGGAGTAGAAATCAGAAAGAGGAAAGAGATGCCTCCCCTCCCCAACTCACCCACCTAAATAATGCCCCTGACCATCACCTAGTTTGTCTAAATGGTAGAGCCAACCCTGCCCTCAGGGTTTCCAAGAAGTAAAACCAGTGAAGCAGTTTAGCCTAATGGAAAGAGCACGAGCCTGGGAGTCAAGAGACCTGGCTTCTAATCCCAGCTCCACCATTTGTCTGCTAGGTGACTTTGGGCAAGTGACTTAAAATAGTGCCTCAGTTTCTTCATCTGTGAAAAGAGGATTAAGTCTATGAGTGCCACGTGATTGGGCTTTGTACAACCCGATGAGCTTGTACCCCAGTACTTAGTACAATGTTTAACACAAACTAAGCACTTAACGAATACCATTTAAAAAATAATTTTAAAAAAGGCTTGGGGTATCTGAGCCCTGGTAAGGATCTCTAAGACCCCAGCACTGAGCGTGCTGACTGTAAAACCCACTGGGGCATAGCAGAGGCTCTTAAGGGGACAACAGAAAATGGGCTGAGCAGTCAGTGGAACATCCTGATCGACCCCTATTGAAGGCACACCTCCTCCAAGATGCCTTCCCTAAATAATCCCCCTTTTCCTTTTCTTTATCTCCCTTCTGGGTCACCTGGATTTGCTCTCTTTATTCATTTTCCCTTCAAGCCCCACAGCACTTATGTACATATTTGTAATTTATTTATTTATATTAATGTCTGTTTCCACCTCTTGAATGTAAGCTCGTTTTGGGCAGGGAATGTGTCTCATGTTGTTATATTGTCCTCTCTCAAGTGCTTAGTATAGTGCTCTGCACACGATATGTGAGCAATTACTACGATTGACTGACTGACTGACTGACTGACTGACCCCAGATGATACTGGCACTTTTAGTAGCTTGGAACAAACGTGACAGCTCTCTCCTCACAGATATCAGCCTTCACTCTTTAGAGTTACCTTGTTTTTTGCTTTTCCTCCTCACACCATGGGAGAATAGAGCTCAGCACACTCTATTTGCCAGTGAATTAACTCACTGAGAATAGTAGCTTTTTTTTATTGAAACCAGGTTAAAATGAAAATTTGATTTTCCACAAAAAAGTAGATATGCAGTATGAACTGCTGAAAAGTTCTAGATCATGTTTATTCATTGCTCATGTTAATCGAAGCAATTTTTGGTCTAAAAATGTAATTCCCACAAAACACAGACATTCGGGATTGTAGTAATGGCACAGTAAAATCAATACAGAGAGATCTTGGATCATACAGGATGGCTACCACTCAGTGAAACAAATTGTGCAGTATACCCAAAAGATAATCGGTTTCAAAACCAAACATAAATCTTCAGCGATGTGGTAGCCATTTATCATTTTTCCAGTGGTGGAATTACAGCAGTTTCAATAAAATCCATTTGGTGGTTGAGTCTTGGATCAGTAACTAATATTTTCATGGTTCTTTTGATCCCATCAATTAGCATGCTAGATTCTAAATTTCTCTAATCCTAACAACATCACAGTCATAACTACACTGCAAATTGCTTGAAATTCTACCTGTCTCACTCCCAAAATAGTTTTGGGAAGCATGAAATATTCAATGATTTTAAATAGTACTAATCCTCTCAGGAGGGTCAATATGGCTTCTGTGTGAAACTGGGCATATGTTATGGTTTTACTAAAATAGTGAAGAAATGGATTTGTGTTCATTTTTGTAGGCTGAATTCATTTATTAACCTAGTTTTTGACTTTTCAAATGGATTTGCTTCAAGATGCAACCATCTTTATTATGGGCAAGTTTTCAACCTGATTAGTTTTTGTCATAGGAGAAGGATTTTCAGCTTTGAGACAAAAATTGAAGACATTGCATTGGTTGGTTTTTGCCTGTCATTATGAGATAGACTAGTCGGTCAGCATCATTTATTGAACACCTACTGTGTCAGAAGTATTTACAAGGTGTGATAACCAGAATTTATATGAGCAAGTAATTCTGCGACCTGCCAACATATATAAATCTGGAAGTAAGCAGAATTTTTATCCTACACCACGTTAACACCTTATAGAGAATGGTAAATTTGTCTGGACAACAGATTGGAAAAGTCAGGGAAATTTATTCAACACAAGGCAGCAGTCTCAGAAATCAGACTAAGAAATCTATTTTCATAACTAGAGTCTCTATGTGATATGGAGACTCTCTAGTATATTATAACCATCTCTTATAGCCAAAATTTTTTTTTGAATTTAATCTTTTTTCTTTAATGGCTGAATCATTTTTGTACTGCGGATGACCTATGTATTTGAATGAGATGTCTGAACTGATCAAAAACTGACTTATTCGGCTTTAAGTCTGTCAACTCTTCAATTTGGAATGTTGACAGTCCCATGAGTGACCCCAAAACTATCTTTCATGAATATATATTGGTTATGAATCATTTCAAACTTTGTAGAGCTCTGTAAGCCTGGTTGTGGAGATTCATGCAAATATGAAAATACTTTATTACCAAATCACAATGGAGCTTGCTTTTATATATTCATAGATTAAATATTTTGGTTATTAATAGCTTTATATCTTAGGCATAAGGCTGAGAGACAGGGCCCTGGAAAATAATGACTGATTTTTATATTTGATTTTGTCTCCCTTTGGGCCTCTCCTTTTCTGGGCAGGATCTGGTAACTAGTACATTGGGAGAGCTATTCTGTAGCGATGACCACAACTTCATAAAATTTAACATTCTTGGTAGGGGTGAATGGTTGAGAGGAAGAGATTTCCCCAAACTCCAACACTAGAATATTTTAAGTTTCAGAAAATTAGAAAAAATGGAGACCATATTTAGGAATATCTGAAAAGAAAGGCTAAAAGATAAGTGACTTAGATGAAGCCTAGAGCTAATAAAGATAGCATTTTACAGGCCTAGGTCAAACACGGGTAAGGGCAGTGGAAGGGAGGGGAGGCAAGACAATAGGGAGAGGAAAGGAATGGAGTCCTCTTTCAGAAAAATCAAACAGGAAATTAGGTGTACCAAAAAGGAAATTGAAGAGCACTGGTCCAGTGTATGGCAGTAGCACAAAAGGTCAACCAAATTCTAGGCACCATCAGAATGGATGCAAAGGAGGTTCTAATCCTGTCTCTGCCACTTATCTGCTGTGTGACCTTGATCAAGTCACTTTACTTCTCTGTGCCTCAGTTACCTCATCTGTAAAATGGAAACTAAAAGTGTGAGCTCCATATGAGACAGGGACTATGTCCAACATGATTATCTTGTATCTACCCCAGCCCTTAGTACAGTGCCTGGCACATAATAAGAGCTGAGCAAATACCATTTAAAAAAAAAATAAAAAGAAGAAGGGGCCATCATTCTATTTACATTACAGTTTCTTCAGGCATTCTCTGCCAACAAGAAGGACTGAATAGATCACTGAGCCAGTGGTCTGATCCAGTAACTCTGTTGCCTATGTTATTACAAATTCAGGCATTGTGCCCTAAATTCACTTTCCCTCAGAACCTCTACAGTTTATTCCTCTGTTTTGCTATTTAACCATCCACATATTTCTTGAGTTCAGCCTTCTACCAGAATTGACCTGTGCACTGTAACCTCATTTAGGGAAACTTCCCCTCTCCACCTTTCACTACCCTCTCTGCCGTCTCCATTTTTTCCTAGATCAGCTTCCAAAGAAGCTAGTGTGTGCTTGGTCCAGTAGTTTTTTTGCTGGATCTTACAGTGTTTATTCATGTTGTTTTTGTGACTATTCTATTGCTGAAGTAATGGTATTTACTGTAAGACACATATATTTTTGCTAAATCTTAAACTCCTTGAGGATTGGGATCATGCCTCTCTCATGCTGTTAGTAGTACTCTGCTCATGGTCGGTCTGAGTAATAATAATAGTAATGAAAATAACTGTGGTATTTGTTAAGCACTTACTATGTGACAGGCACTGTATTAAGCACTGGGGTGGATACAAGCAGATCGTATTGGACACTGTCCCTGTCCCAAGTGGGGCTCACAGACTCAATCCCCATTTTACAGATGAGGTAACTGAAAGCCAGAGAGGTGAAGTGACCCAAGGTCACACAGCAAACAAGTGGCAGAGTTAGGATTAGAACCCACGATCATCTGACTCCCAGGTCTGTGCTCTATGCTTTATACCAGGCTGACTGGTTACTGAGAGCCCACTGGGTACAATGCACTCCAGTGGTTGACCATCAAACTCCGCTCCAAGCAAAAACTCCTCACTCTAGGCTTCAAGGCTCTCCATCACCTTTCCCCTTCCTACCTCTCCTCCCTTCTCTCTTTCTATTGCTCGCCCAGCACGCTCCGCTCCTCTGCCACCCAACTCCTCACTGTCCCTCGGTCTCGCCTATCCCGCCGTCGACCCCTGGGCCACGTCCTCCCGCGGTCCTGGAATGCCCTCCCTCCTCACCTCCGACAATCTAATTCTCTTCCCCTCTTCAAATCCCTACTTAAAGCTCACCTCCTCCAAGAGGCCTTCCCAGACTGAGCTCCCCCCTTTTTCCCTCTGCTCCCTCTACCCCCCCCCCCACCTTTCCGCAGCTAAACCCTCTTCTCCCCCCTTTCCCTCTCCTGTCTCACCCCCTCAGCACTGTACTCCTCAGCTCAATTGTATATATCTTTATCACCCTATTTATTTTGTTTATTTTGTTTAATGAGATGTACATCACCCTGATTCTATTTAGTTGCCATTGCTTTTGTGAGATGTTCTTTCCCTTGACTCTATTTATTGCCATTGTTCTTGTCTGCCTGTCTCCCCTGATTAGACTGTAAGCCCGTCAAGGGCAGGGACCGTCTCTATCTGTTGCCGACTTGTACATTCCAAGCACTTAGTACAGTGCTCTGCACATAGTAAGCGCTCAATAAATACTATTGAATGAATGAATGAATGAAATGCTTGGGAAAGTTAAAAAGAAGCAGGAAACACGTTCTTTGCCCACAAGTGGAGAGCAAGTGTGAGGATAATTTCTTCATAGGCAGATTTTGAGAGTGAGAAAACTTTTTCTATGGAACTTCTGGATTAAGAGCACCTGCCTTATGAATAGCACCTCTGACAGCACAAGACCCTCATGAACGCATTAAATACACCTGACTTTGTAAGAGGTGGTTTCAACAACGGCAAGCGTGGTGTCATCTAGTAATTTACAGGACCGATAGATCATTAGCAAGATCATGTGACTGATATTTCTCATGCTGCATAGACCACCTTCCTTGCTCTGTGTTCATTCAGTCATTGCCTTTTGGCTGGAACCGTCAACAAAAGGCGGCACCTGGGACCAATGTTGGATTTATTTCATTTATTTTTGACATATTGACTTTTGCCCAGCAAATGATTCCAGTGCAGATGTTCATGTTTAGTCAGTTCAAAATGCCCCTTTCTCTGGAGTTAACGCCTGTGAGAAGCTAAACCTTCAAGAAGGCCTCCGGCCTAGCCAGCACATAACTGTTCTCCCTTGAGAACAGAATGGGGCCAGGGACTGAGGCAGCTGCTTATCTTCAGGTTGGCCTGTTGTTTGTATATTAAAAAAATAAAAATCCAAAACAAAACAAAACTCAAAACTATAGTTTGCTGACACTTGGTTATTTTCATCTTGTTAAAATTTATGGTATAAACAATGAGCAGCCTATCGAGAACAGCCATGGCCTATATTTTAGAATTTAACCCATCTTAAATTAAGCTAGTGTATACTATTTTTCTGAATTGGATAAATCACCTAATCCTATGCGCAATTCTGAAATACAATATTATAATTAAAATGTAATAATAGAATACCATTCTATTCTTTATCAAGGGATAAACTACTATGGCTAGATTTTAATGCTTCCTTTGAAACTCCAGTATTAGTGTAATTATTAATGGGTTTAGCAGGGATAATTCTTGGCTCCCTCCAAACTCACACGTGATTTCTATTTTATGATGCAACGCACTCGAATCCTGAATGGAAGATGTTACCCCGAGGTCAGGTTCATGTGGCAAACCACTTTCCTTTTAACCATTAAATCAGTAGGAGAGGCAGATCAAAAACCTCCAAGCAAAATGTGATAAGTGGGAGGTAAAACCCCTGCTTTTGAAGAATTTCTATTTGAAAGGACTCTGGGAGACCCCTTTTAATCTTGTTTGTAGGAGATCAGTTGGCCAGTAAAACATCAAAACTTTCACAGCATGTATTTCTCCTGAGGCACGATGGAAAACAAAGCACTATTGAAGACGGGATACCCTTCTGCTCTGACGGAAGGTAGGACACGGTAGATTATATGTTTATGCAAATTTCTCTTGGCAAACTGGCTCTTTGTGACTTGGGGTATGCTATGGCACTTCAGACAATGTTCAGTTTCCTGCTGGTGTTCCCGACCCGAGGCAAACCTATTTAAAACTGAAACTGAACAAAACGGATTACCACTGGGTGGCACACTTGATAGTCTGAAAAGGAATTCTTTGGTTTAGGATGGTTTTTTGAAAGGCCTAGCTGGACTTTCTAAACCCTCCGGTACTACAGCTCATTGAGTATGAGCAAATGTTTCTTTGTAAATTAAGAATCTTCCCTGAAACCTGTAGTTTTTTTATGGTGACATACATTTCAAGAACGTATCGTTGAAAGATTTTCTATTTTCGGGTATATCTGGGTTGACATCCGAGTGGACTCAAGTTGGATCTGGGACCTAACTTTTTAGATACGACACCTTTTGCTTTTATTTGGTTAAAGAGAAAGATAAGAATTGGCTTGGCACGGAGAAAATGATTGCCACGTGTGGACATCTGTGAGACGCAGTGTGGCTCAGTGGAAAGAGCTCAGGCTTTGGAGTCAGAGGTCATGGGTTTGAATCCTAGCTCAGCCACTTGTCAGCTGTGTGACTTTGGGCAAGTCACTTCACTTCTTGGTGCCTCAGTTTACCTCATCTGTAAAATGGGGATTAAGACTGTGAGCCCCACATGGGACAACCTGATTCCTCTCTGTCTACCCCAGCGCTTAGAACAGTGCTTGGTACATAGTAAGTGCTTAACAAATACCCACACTATTATTATTATTATCTGCCACCCTTATTATTATTAATATTAATGTGACCAGTCATTTACAACTGCAGGAATTGTATCTTCTAAGTATTGCAGATAAAATGATCTTCTGCCTATCTCTCAGCTGTTTACAGTGGCACTCTGCTCACACTGAAAGCTTAATAAATGCAATTGATTGATTGATTACTTAGTAATAGTAAAATGATAATGGTCTTAAGTGCTTAATGTATACCAAGCATTGTGCTAAACACTGGGGTAGTTGAAAGATAATCGATCACATAATCTTCTCTGTAATGTCTTCCATTTCTTCCCTTGCCCATAGCTTTAAATCCACAAATTGGCTGGCATAAAGGAATGTGGGGGGACCAAGAGATTTTGCAATTTTTAATTCAATGCCCCTTTAATCTTAACAAATACTAAAATTATCATTTTTATTAGGTACTTACTATTTGCTGAACACTGTACTAAACCTTGGGGTAGGTAAAATATAATTAGTTTGAACACAGCTCCTGTCCCACGTAGATCTCATAGTCTGAAGGGGAGAGAGAATAGATATTTAATCCCCATTTTGCAGATCAGGAAACTGAGGCACAGAGAAGTGATTTGCACAAGGTATTATAGCAGGTGAATGATAGAGCCAGGATTAAAACCCAAATCCTCTGACTCCCAGGTTTATGCTCTTTCCACTAGGCCACACTGCTTCTTCATTAACATTTCCTCAAGTATCACATTTTTGTCCTTTGTAGAAATCATGTTGCTCTCTCACTTTGTAAAACTTCTGCCACAAATTAGTTGGCATCTGATATTTTTTCAGATTTACAAATCTTAAACAGAATAAGTCTACTGACTGGGAAAGTGTCTAGGTATCGCTGAATCTTCAAAAGGACTATGTTTTCTATCTCCCTCCTGATCTTCTTTACCCCACTCCAGCCTCCTTGATATTTATTTAAAAGATGCCCCCATAGCCTCCCTCCTCCTTAGACTGTGAGTCCCATGTGGGGCAGAGACTATGTCTGATCTGCTAATCCTATGTCTACCTCAGCAGAGTACCAAAACAGCATGACCCAGTGGAAAGAGGATTCCCTGAAAGAACTGTGCCTTTATGGACAGCAGTCCAGCTGTTTGGCAAATTCCTTAAAGATTGGCAGTCACGAGGTCAGCACAGTGGCCCGACTCAACATTTTCCCTGGTCATTTAAGCGGTCATTTTCACCAGTACTAGTGAAGGAGTGGAAGTGAGGAAGAAAGTAGTGTCTGACCTTCCACTTGCCTTCCTGAACCTCTTCCCTCTCCCCCGCCGAGGGCAACCCGTGGCTCTCTCCTGTCCCTTCCCTTACCCTGCCATATCCACCCATCTCCCCCATGTTCTACCATGTCCCCACCATCTCCTGCCACATTCCACCCATTTCTCCCCGTATTCCCACATGTCCCCTTGTCTCCCCCTCCTCTTGTCTCCCCATCCAATTGGACCCAGTTGGATTGTAAAGTCTCCTCTAGGGAAACAGCGTGGCCTAATGGATAGAGCATGGGGTTGGGAGTCAGAAGGACCTGGGTTCTAATCCTGACTCTGCCACTTATCTACTATGTGACTTTGGGCAAGTCACTTAACTTCTCTGTGCCTCAATTCCCTCATCTGTAAATTGATTGGCGAAGCAGCGTGGCTCAGTGGAAAGAGCCCGGGCTTTTGAGTCAGAGGTCATGAGTTCAAATCCCGGCTCTGCCACTTGCCAGCTGTGTGACTGTGGGCAAGTCGCTTCACTTCTCTGTGCCTCAGTTACCTCATCTGTAAAATGGGGATGAAGTCTGTGAGCCCCACGTGGGACAACCTGATTCCCCTGTGTCTACCCCAGTGCTTAGAACAGTGCTCTGCACATAGTAAGCGCTTAACAAATACCATCATTATTATTATTATTAAATTGGGGATTAAAGACTGTGAGCCCTATGTCGGACAGGGACTATGTCCAACCCTTAGTAAATGCTTAACAAATGCAACCATTATTAATTAGGGACATTTAATAACAGAAACCTAATCTCATTTTCTTCAGGGCTTGTAGCATTTTACAACAGTAAGCTTTATTCCCCAGCGGGAACCAGTTAGAGGCTCAGCTCTCACTGGGCCCACCATTAGCCACAGAATGGCTTACGGGAAATAGCATGGTGTAGTGGATACAGCATGGACCTGGGAGTCAGAAGAATGTGGGTTCTAGTCCCAGCTCCATCACTTGTCTGCTATCTGACCTTGGGCAAGTCACTTCACTTCTCTGGGCCTCAGTTCCCTCATCTCTAAAATGGGGATTAAGACTGTGAGCTCCATATGGGATAGGGACTGTGTCCAACTTGATTTGCTTGTATCCACCCCAGCGCTTAATACAGTATCTGGCACTTAAAAAGCTCTTAACAAATGCCAGAATTATTAGTAGTAGTATTATTAGCCATGAGTTTCACAGGAGAGAAAGTGTGTCAGGAACGGGAGGCTCCTTGATCCTCGCTTCCACACCCTCCCCAGGAGCTGGGGAGTGTCCCCACATCCATTTTCCACACTCACCTAAGGAGGAAACATTAATCCCAGAGTCCCCCAGAGGGAGAAGATGAGTATGATGGGTGTGGGGACAGATCCTGCCCCCAAAGTAATTCAATGCCACTGCGGCAGCTGCCATTTTCTTTCTCTCTCTCCTCCCCACCCCCTCCAGTTGCCCTCCATCAGTCGGATCCTGTCTTGGGGAATCAGTCAAAGAAAGTCTCAGCAGGCAAATTCTCAGATGTGTCCACCAATAACATTCTGAGAAAACCAATCAGGGGAAGCGATTTGTAAGCCCCCCCATAAAACAATGCTTTCTTAACAGATGAATACAATCAAAGAAGTTTGTCCAGAAGCAATAATTTCTTGTGGTGAGTTGAACTTCCATATGTGCAAACTCCTCGTAACCCTGAAAGAGATCCCAGATCAGAAGACCTGGGTTCTAATTGGAGCTCTGACTCTTGTCTGCTAGGTGATCTTGGGAAATCACTTAACTTCTCTGTACCTCAGTTTCCAGCTCTGTAAAGTGAGGATTTAATGCTTGTTCTCCCTCCCACCTAAACTGTGAGCTCTATGTGGAACATGGACTGTTACAAACCTAATTATCTTGCATCTATCACAACAGTTAGTACAGGGCTTGTTACATCATAAGTGCTTAACAAATACTATTATTATTACCAGTACCTCCCGGATGTCTAGTATATAGTAACTAACAACTCAGGCAACCCTTTGGCTTCGTCTGGCAGTCGAATTTAAAATGAAGTTTCTCATTCACTCCCATCGCTTTGACTACCATGTCTAATTAGATGATTCCCAAATCTACATATCCAGCCCTGATCTCTCCCCTTCTCTGCAGCCTCATATCTCCTCCTGCCTTCAAGACATCTCTACTTGGATGTCCCGTTGTCACCTCCCACTTAACATGTCCAAACCAGAAGTGCTCATATTCCCACCCAAACCCTGTCGACCCGTGACTTTCCCATCACTGTAGACAGCACTACCATCCTCCCTGTCTCACGAACCCTCCACACTGGTGTTAATCTTGACTCACCTCTCTCATTCAACGCACATGTTCAATGTGTCACTAAATCCTGTCAGTTCAGCCTTCACAAAATTGCTAAAATCTGTCCCTTCCTCTCCATCTAAACTGCTAACCCATTAATCCAAGCCCTTATCCTATCCCACCTTGATTATTGCATCAGCCTCCTTGCTGACTTCCCTGCCTCCTGTCTCTCCCGACTCCATCCATACTTCATTTCTACTGCCTGGACTATTTTTCTAGGAAATTATTCAGGCCATATTTCCCCACTCCTCAAGAACCTCCAGTAGTTGCCCGTCCATCTCGGCATTGAACAGAAACTCCTTACCAAAGGCTTTAAAGTGCTCAATCACCTTGCCCCCTCCTACCTTACCTCCCTGATTTCCTACAACTACCCAGCCCCAGCCCGCTCACGTCGCTCTTCTAATGCCAATCTACTCACTGTACCTCGATTTTATCTATCTTGCTGCTGGTCCCTTGCCCATATACCCCTTTCTTCTTTATATCTGACAATCACTCTCCCCACTTTCAAAACCTTATTACAAGCACATCTCCTCCAAGAAGGCTTCCCAAACTAAGCCCTCTTCCTCTTTTCCTCTTCCTCCACTTCCTTCTGGGTCACACTTACACTTAGATTTGCACCCTTTATTCACTCCTTCCTCAGCTCTATAACATTTATACATGTATCCATAATTTATTTATAGTAATGTCTGTCTCCCCCTCTAGACTGTAAGCTCATTTTGGGTGAGGAATGTGTCTACCAACTCTGTTATTTATACTCTCCCAAGTACTCAGTACAGTGCTCTGCACACAGTAAGTGCTCAGTAAATACGATTGATTGAAAAATTTGCTTGCATCTGTGATAGAAAATAAAGAGCTCAAGGTATTACTCGCAAATTTTGATAATTTTCTAGGGTCTTTCTTAGTGATCTCTATCTTTTAAGTCCAGCTATTTCCTTTTCCTCTCTACTCTGCTCCTCTTTACAAATTTACTTTTCTCCCTCTTAAATCAGTTCCATTTTTTTCCCATTCACATCTTTTTCAGTCCGTTTCTGTCCTCATATGGCTTTGAATTTGTCTGACCTCTACTTTACCCCTTTCTCCCCACCCTTCAACTCCAAATACCACCTTTTCAAGGTCTAGCATTCCATTGATGTGTCATTGCAACAGGCATCACAAACTACAGGTTCCCAAGAAGCACATTGTTTTTTTTATTGTGCAGAATCTTAGCTGGCAAACGAATTTAATTTGCTTTCATAATGCTGGTGCCAGGATTTCAGGAGTTTCGGTTTGGGAAGGTGGTTAATGTCCTCGCCAGCATTCTATGTTATGGGAGATCTGTTTATGAGAGGGGTGTTATATTTCACTAACTGAAATCTGGTTTTGGCTTTCTTAGATTGAGTTCTGCTCAGTATGACTGTAGCATCCCAGATCAAGTTGTTTCAGCTGTCCTTTGAGTATTGGTTAACAATCTGAAGGGGATTTTCATTCCTTCAAAGGGCTGGGGGAAAGGGAGAAGCTGAATTTTTCTGTAAATTTACTGTGGCCATTTCAAAGCTTCCCTGATTATTGGGCAGGAGTAAACATCAGGAAAGTATTCACTGATACAGTTGTTCAAAATCTCCTTGGGAGGGCCCAAACTTTGCTGGAAGCCTCTGCCTTCCTTGCCACTTGTGTGCAATACTTCCTACATTCTGGAAAAGAAAATAATAGCACGACATCACAAAGTGTCCATTGTTATTGCACTGAACTATGAGAGGATTTCAGAAAATTAATTCTTTGGGTTTTGGATTCCTTTTAAAAAAATCATAACCTGGAGGATAGATGACCACAATTGTTAAATGGGAATAATGATCAACTGGAATTATATTTGAGGCTTCTTGATCCTGGAATTTAGAGGGGGAGCCCATAGCTTTATATACTACAGTTAAGCTAACAAAATGTGCAAGTTGTTTCATGCATCATGAGTCTAATTTATTTTATAATAAACACTCTGTATTATGTAATCTAAAAATAAAGAATGATGCAAGTGTGAAATTTCATTCCTTCCCTCTTTTCTCTCTCCCTTGCCTGCTGATTTTAAAAGAGTGAATCCCAAAGAAATTTTGTCATAGCCATGGAAGTCGCTATCACATTTTATTAAGTGCATGTTTTAAAAATTAGGTTAATGATGAAAACCAGAAAAATCTGTGAATCACGCATGGAATTTGAAAATACACTTGTGGTCTTCTTCTTGTGGTCTACTTGTGCTTTTCATTCCTCTTGGTCTCTGTGTGTGTCAGTCTCCGCCTCCATTGGTCATTCTCTGCCCATATCTGAGGCCCATAAAATCCTGCAATGAGTACAGCTAGCTTTGTTGGATTCTTAAATTCCTCAACTTCTCTCCTAAATCCTCTCCCCCACCTAATGTTCTCATCACAGTTGATGATACCCCCATTCTCCCTGTCTGGAAGCCCACAATCTTGACATTATTGATTCCCCACCCTTCTTCAACTCACACACATCCATTCAGTTGCTAAAAGGTGGTGTTTTTCTTTCTACAACATTTCCCGGATCCACCTCTTCCTCTCCATCCAAACAGTCTGGACTTTTCTGGCCGAGGCATTCATCATTTCTCAGTTTGGCTTCCGAATCAGCCACCTCACTGGCTCCCTGCCACCAACATCTCTCCTCTTCAGGCTATTCTCCATTCTGCTCCTTTGATCATCTTTATAAAACATTATTCTGCATCTATCTCTCCACCCCTCAGAGACAGCCAAAGGTTGTAAAATCGTGGTGGGTGGGGACTGTGTCTGTTTATTCTTATATTGTCCTTTTCCAAGCACTTAATGCAGTGCTCTGCACATAGTAAGTGCTCAGTAAATACGATTGATTGAACGAATGAATGAATGAATACATATTTCAGCTTTACCTCAAACAGAAATTTCTGACCACTGGCTTCAAATCCCTCATCAGCTCTCTCCGTCTTGCTTGTATTCTCCATTCCTTCCGACACCACACCTCGTTCTCGACTGTATTACTTCTGACATCTATCTGATGCCCTGCCTCCTTCCCAGAACTCCCTCCCCTCTCAAATCTGCCATGCCATAGCTCTCCCCATCTTAAAAAACTTTCTGAAATCTCACTTCCTCCAGGGAGCTTTCTCTGATCAATGTTTCTCTACCGCAGGTCGCATTCTCTCTTCAACACCTTCCTATCACCATAGCACCTTGGCACTGTCTCTATCTCATTGTCCATATCATTTTACAAACTCTACTATTATTCCTCCTTAACTGTAAATGATACTATGTCTGTCTCCCCGCTAGACTGTCAAACTTCTCGTGGACAGGAATCAGGTCTTCTAATTCTACTATGTGCTCCCACACGCTTAATATAGTTCTCGACATATTGTAAGCACTTAGGAAAATCTAGTGATTGATTTGAGGGCCTGTGTTCTGAAACCGTAGTGAGATAATAGTCTGGGATCCTGCTGAAGTTTATTTTGAGTCCCTATAGGGAAGGAATACAAAAGTCTGACTAAATAAATAAGTAAAATAAATCTCAACCATATTGTTCTATCCTGTGAATTACATTTCAAACTTCTTGTGGAGAGATATGAAAAGAATTAAGGACATCATAAATATTCAGAAGCTAAAACCTAAAAGACATATAATGTTTAAGTAGCAAACTTTGTGGAAGTAGAATAATATATACTTTTATTTATTCATGGGCTTGGCTTTGCCATTGGCCCATGTCCCACTGTGTTGTGCAGTTCTGTTTTTTGTAAGTCCTTCTGTGAGTTTATGACTGAGCTTGCATGGGGCAAGTATATTTTGTCAATGGATATTTTCTGTGTAAGTTTTCTTCTTTTGACCCACATCTGCACGGGGGGAAAAACAAATCCTTGGCGCATAATAAACTTTTATGAGAATAGTACCGTGCAAATAAGGGGAATGTTTGTGGAGCCACGTACCACTACTGCCCCAGAACCGATCCCAGAATCCCGATGTCAGCAAGCCTCCCTATCCAAAACACCTCAATGAAGGCTTTCGATTGGAGGGTGACTCCCCTTCCTTGTGAAAGTCAGTCCCCTACCTGTCAGAGAAAGTCACTGATCAGTTGAGATCTTTGTCTTTTTTCCATGTTCAGAGGGGGACCTGGTTGGCTAAAGCACAGAGATGGGACTGACTGATTGGAGATTCTTCCATCTGACCAGGGTCCATGGTCAGAGATGGGGATTATGAAGAAATCAGATGGGAAAAGAGAAGCAGTTTAGAGTGCAAGCATCACTGGGCAACAGCTGGGAAACAGGAGGAATCACACACCAATCAGGAAGCACACACAAACACATACTCACTCACAGTGACGCTAATCCTAGCCAGTGGTGGGACAAATTCCAAGTGTCAGAATTCTCTTCCCTGGCATCAGTGAAAGGAGTGTTGGTGACAGGGGAGGAGATGACCCCAAGTTCCACGTGTTGTGGTACAACAGCAGGTGTATTGAGAGCTACCGAACTTCCTAAACCTGGACAACCAGGTCAACCAGCCAGCATTTACTGAGCACTGTACTAAGTGCTTGGGAGGCCCTGGAGCTGAGGACAGTGGGACATTGAACCCTAAGACCCCGATGAACTCCCTCTCCTCTGGCAAGGAACTTATTTACCAACTCTCTTATAGTGTGCTCTCCCCAGCTCTTAGTAGTCCTAACTCGGCCACATGTCTGCTGTGTGACCTTGGGCAAGTCACTTAACTTCCCTATGCCTCAGTTCCCTTAACTGTAAAATGGGGATTGAGACTGTGAGCCCCATGTGGGACGTGGACTGTGTCCAACCCGATTTGCTTGTATCCACCCCAGTGCTTAGTATAGAGCCTGGCACATAGTAAGCCCTTAATGAATACCATTACTATTATTATTACTATTGTTATTATCACACTATTCTGCCCACAGTAAGCATTCAATAAATACCATTGATTGTGGCTCAGTGGAAAGAGCCTGGGCTTCGGAGTCAGAGGTCATGAGTTCGACTCCCGGCTCTGCCACTTGTCAGCTGTGTGACTGTGGGCAAGTCACTTAACTTCTCTATGCCTCAGTTACCTCATCTGTAAAATGGGGATTAACTGTGAGCCTCACGTGGGACCACCTGATTACCCTGTATCTACCCCAGCACTAGAACAGTGCTCTGCACATAGTAAGCGCTTAACAAATACCAACATTATTAATTGATTGATACTGCCCCTGAGTCTGAGACCTGAAGAAGAGAACTTCCTTCCCTTCTGCCACTTGTCTTGTCTTATGCTGTCGAGTCGTCTCTGACCCGTAGAGACTCCATGGACACAGAACACCCAGAATGCCCCAATCTCCACCTGCAATCGCTCTGGCAGTGTATCCACAGTGGTTTTTTTTGGTAAAAATATGGACGTGGTTTACCACTGCCTTCTTCCCCTCAGTAAACTTGAGTCACTACCCTTGACTCTCTCCCATGCCGCTGCTGCCCAGCACGCGTGAGTTCTGTGTGAATAGTGGAGCTGGGATTAGAATCCACAGTGAAAATCTGGGCAGTTATCTGGTTGATTGATGCCACTGGTAAATTCTGGTCAAAAAATCCTTACGGGGTTAAATAGGAGGGGCAAATAAACATGATAATTGTTTAACCCCACACTAGTATTCAGAACTTCAGGCAGGAAGGCTTTTATCTCTTCACAGATCTTCTTAGTTGAGCCTAGATTTCTCCAAGTTGAAGATAGCCAGAGATATTTCAACCACTGGGAAAAGGGGAAGCCACCCAAGGTTCAGAGAAGAGGTGTGGTCTAGTGGATAGAGCAAGGGCCTGCGAGTCAGAAGGACCTGGATTCCAAGCCCGGTTTCACCATTTGTCTGCTGTGTGACCTGGGGCAAATCACTTCACTTCCCTGTGGCCTCAGTTACCTCATTTGTAAAATGGGGATTATGACTGTGAACCCTGTGTGGGACAGGGACTGTGTCCAACCTGATTAGCTTGTTTCCCTCTGGACTATAAACTCATTATGGGTGGGGAATGTGTCTGCTAATTCTATTGTACTCTCCCAAGCACTTAGTACAGTATTATGCACATGATAAGCACTCATTAAATACCACTGATTGAAATACCATTGATTGATTTACCCCAACACTTAGTACAGGCCCTAGCACATAGTAAACACTTAACAAATGCCATTAAAAAAAAGGTTTACACCTTCAGGTAAATCCCCATAGGTCCACCATAGCTCTCCATACAGCACTACCCCGCCTAGACTGTCAGCTCGTTGTGGACAGGGAATGCACCTTTTTGTTATATTGTACTCTTCCAAGCACTTAGTAAAGTGCCCTGCACAGTAAGTGCTCAATAAATACGATTGACTGACTGACGTCTGCTAAAAACAATCCCAACTATGCCAGGTAGAGGGAGGGATACATCCATGTTCTGATGAGGGCAGGAGGGAGGAAATACTGGCCATGGTTTCCACTGTTTCTTGTCCCACACTAAAGACTTAAACTGACCCCTAATAGATGTGTTTATGCTTAAAACCAGGAAAAAATAACCCCTACTCCTGCTCCAAAAGGAAGCTGCCATGTTCTCACTAAACTTTTGTGCACCTGGTATTTGTTTATTTCCTGCCAATTGCTGGCAGAAGCACAAAACAGCCTGACTAAAGCACTACGGTAATTTCAAGGGGACAGCAGCCCAAGTTTCTGATTCTTCCTAGATATTAGCACTGAGTACCATGCTCTGCTCACAGTAACTGCTCAATACATACCACTGATTGATTGATTGATTGAGATCCTAAAATGCCTTTGTTCCCTAGAAATGCAGCAAGGTTTGATGATGGGAGAAAGTTGACATAATACAATGGCATAGATTCTATTTTGCAGGCAGCACAGATTTGGATCTATAGGTAGGGCAGAAAATGATTGTGTTTATTCTGAACACTCATAAGCATTGACTGGTCACCCAAGTTCTTGAAAGCTCATTTAGTGGAGTGGAAGGGTCTATGGTAGAGACCAGGAGAGGCCTCTGTCCTTTGGACTTAAACTTGCTGGTTTGCCTTGAAAGAGCAGAGACCGGACCACACAGTTGGAGTAGGATGAGATGGCAGACATCACTTTTCAGGAGATAAACACACAGCTGAGCCTTTGCTGAAGAAGTGGGGAGTTTACAACCTCTGGTTCCACCGGAATTGTTGTTTGTGAGAGACATGCAAGAAATAATGTAGGGAAACAAACCCTGAGCTGGGAAAAAAGGGGACCTATTCATGCCTAAATACCAAGATGGGAGTCTCATTGGTCAATGGTCTAGCAACATTTATCCTTCCTGAAAGATAAGTCCAGCAAAGTGTCTTACTTCTCCATTTTCTTGTTTAACTCTGCTTCCTTTTTTAGCGGGAGGGGAAAGACCCAAGAAAATTTAGGACTTTGGGTGGGCTACTGGAAAGCACACAAAGGGATTTTCTGGGGACAAGACTCCTGAGGGGAGGGGGACGGGGCTTTAAAATAAGGATAATTATGAAATACAAATGTATGTGTAATAAGGATTAATGATTGTTTTTCAAGTTCAGGAAAATTTATGTAGCTATTCTCCCATCCCTCAATCCCCATTTCTCCCCTAGTGATTTACTGACTTTCTTTCACCTAATGATTCTTTCCATGGCCTCCCCACGCATACTCTCCCAAATCTTTCTGTCCACTCCCCTTATGACTCCTCTCCTCAGCCTTATTTTCACTTTCCAGCCCTTCATTTCCTGTTACATCTTTTTTAACTGAACTTCTCCTTTTATTGTTTTTATTTATGATCTCCTTTTATTGTTTTTTTTCATTGTTTTTATTGTTATCCTTCCCTTCCTTCTCTTTCCTGCGCCCTTTTCCTCCTTTTAGTCACAATGGTATTTATTATGTATTTGTCATGTTCTCAGCACACTAATCTAATTACATCCAGTCCCTGTCTCACAGTCTAAATTGACAAAGAGAGCTACAAATCAATCAAATGTCTTTATTGAGTGTTTGCCCTGTGTAGAGCACTTAGTGCTTGAGAGTACTCAGTACTAGAGTTGGTAGATACTTTCTCTGCCCACCAGGAGCTTATTCATTCATTCAGTAGTATTTATTGAGCGCTTACTATGTGCAGAGCACTGTACTAAGCGTTTGGAATGTGCAAATCGGTAACAGATAGAGACAGTCCCTGCCATTTGACGGGCTTACAGTCTAATCGGGGGAGACAGACAGGCAAGAACAATGGCAATAAATAGAATCAAGGGGAAAAACATCTCATTAAAACAATAGCAAATAAATAGAATCAAGGTGACGTACATCTCATTAACAAAATAAATAGGGTAATGAAGATATATACAGTTGAGCGGACGAGTACAGTGCTGAGGGGATGGGATGGGAGAGGGGGAGGAGCAGAGGGAAAGGGGGGAGTGTCTAGGGAAATAGACATTAAAATAAATTATGAACATGTACATAAGTGCTGCTGGGCTCACCATTGGCTTTAAAGCACTTAATCACCTTGCCCCTTCCTCACTGCCAACTTCTAACCCACATCCTACATCTGACCTGGAATGCTCTCCCTCCTCATATGACACAGTTCATTGCTTTTCCCCTCTTCAGAGCATTATTGAAGGCCCAGCTCTCTCTTTCAAAAAGCCTTCCCTGACCAAGCCCTCCTCTCCTCTTCCCACTCCCTTCTGTTCCACTCTTACTTGCTCCTTCATTCATCCTCCCTCCCATCCCCACAGCACATATGTACATATCTGTTATTTATTTATTTATATTAATGTCTGTATGCCCCTCTAGACTGTGAGCTTGTTATGGGCAAGACTGTGTCTGTTATTATATTGTACTCCCCCAAGCGCTTAGTATAGTGCTTTTGCACACAGTAAGTGCTCAATAAATATATTTGAATGAATGAATAAATGAATATCAAGGGCTTAAAGGGTCCAGGTCCACGTGCAGAGGCGATGCAGAAGGGAGCTGGAGTATGGGAAATGAGGGTCTAGTTGAGGAAGGCCTCTTGGAGGAGATGTGATTTTAATAAAGCTCTGAAGGTGGGGGCAATGATGGTCTGTCATATATGAAGGGAGAGGGAATTCCAGGTCAGAAGGAGGAGATGGGCAAGGGGTAGATGGTGAGATAGATGAGATCTAGATACAGTGAAAAGGTTGGCATTGGAGGAGCAAAGCTTGTGGGCTGGGTTGGAATAGGAATTCAGTAAGGTAGGAGAGGGAGAGCTGATTAAGGTCTTTAAAGCCAATGGTAAGAAGTTTCTGTTTGATGCAGAGATGGATGGGCAACCACTGGAGGCTTTTAGGGAGTCAGAAGGGATGAACTAAATGTTTTTTTGTCAAAAAATGGTCCAGGCACCAGAGTGAGGTAAGGACTGAAGTGGGGAGACACAGGAGGCAAAGAGGTCAGCAAGGAAGCTGATGCAGTAGTCAGGGTGGGATAAGATAAAATGCTTGGGTTAGCATAGTAGCACAATAACAATGAATCATGAATAAATAACAAAGTTGAAATCCAAAACAACGATGAAAAACTACGTAAGTGAAGCTCTTTGTGGGCAGGGAACATGTCTACCAACTCTGTTGTATTGTACTCTCCCAAGTGCTTAGTGCAGTGCTCTGCACAAAATAAGTGCCCAATAAATACCATTGATCTACTGATTACTTGGAAGAGGAAGACCTCAGCCTTCTGACTACCATTACCCTTGCCTTTTCATCCCTCTAACCTATACCAATTGATCTCCTGAGGAGAGCCCAGCTCCAGAGCTCAGTGATAGGAGAATGTGGCACCCAGAATGGCATGGCATAGTGGATAGAGCACAGGCCTGGGAATGAGGAGGTCATGTGTTCTAATCCCGGCTCCACCACCTGTCTGCTGTGTGACCTTGGGCAAGTTGCTTCACTTCTCGGGGCCTCAGTAACCTCATCTGTAAAATAGAGATTGAGACTGTGAGCCCCACATGGGGCAGGGACTGTGTCCAACACGACTTGCTTATGTCCACCCCAGTGCTTAGGATGGTGCCTGATACATAGTACGTGCTTAACAAATACCCTAATCCTCTTATTATTGATGCTGAAGGAGATGCTAAAGTCTCCCTGCCACCCTCCCCTCACTGCTTTCAGACTAGCTTTATCTAGAGGGCTCAGGGGAGAGAGAAGGAGCTTGCTTCAGTGCTGGGGGTATCTGATGAATCTTTAGTGGGTGGTCAGGGGACTCGGCCCCAGAGATACACCCCATTCCTGCACTCCTCCCTCGCCAAGCAGAACAGGAAAAAGAGGGCCAGCATTCTAAGCTTGGTTGTGTCCAGTTGAAGGATCACTTATGTAGGGGGAAAGTGAGCAGACAGAGGACATGCTGCTGCCTCTCCTTGGCTCTCCAGGGAACCAGCATGGCCTGGTGGATAGAGCATGGCTCTGGGAAGCAGAAGGACCTGGGTTCTAATCCTGGTCCTGCCACATGTCTGCTGTGTGACCTTGGGTGAGTCACTTCACTCCTCTGTGCCTCAGTTACCTCATCTGGAAAATGGGGATAAGAGCATGAGCCCATGAGGGATAGGGGCTGTGTCCAGCCTGATTAACTTGTATCTACCCCAGTGCATAGTATGGTGCCTGGCACATAATTAGAGCTTAACGATACCATAATCATTATTATTAGCTCTCATCAGTGCTGTCATTCCTTCCCAACGTTTGGTAGGATGGCGGCTTGTCTTATGCTGTCTAGTCGTTCCCGACCCATAGGGGCTCTGCTAACACATCTCTCCCAGAATGCTCCACCTCCACCTGCAATGGTTTTGGTAGTGTATCCATAGAGTTTTCTTGGCCAAAATATGGAAGTGGTTGACCATTGCCTTCTTCTGCGCAGTAAACCTGGGTCTCCGCCTTAACTCTCTCCCATGCAGCTGCTGCCCGGCACAGTTGAGTTTTGACTTGTAGCAAATTGCCTTCCATTCACTAGCCACTCCCCAAGCTAGGAATGGAATGGATATGCCTTTACTTGACTCTCCTTCCCATAGCCAAGACTAGTAGAGTACTGGAAACTCTCCAGGTGCCATCCTGAGAGGGGTAGGATGGTGGCATTCTGGGTTAAATACACTACCTCTTCACAGCAGGCTAGGCATATTTTGAAAATGCGGGAAAAGGGGTGGATTTTTGCTCGGCTAGACTGTAAGGAGTCAGCGTTTGCTTCTCTCCCTCGTACTACAGTACTGTCTCTTTCTCCCCACCACTTCTCCCTCAGTCTTTAACAGCCAAGCCTCTCACACCAACCCTCTCTTGTCCAATCAGTGACATTTTGTTGTTGTGGCCTTATGCTATCTAGTCATGTCCAACCCGTAGACGCCATAGATGTATCTCTCCCAGTATGCCCCACTTCCACCTGCAACCGTTCTGGTAGTGTATCCATAGAGTTTTCTTCGTAAAAATATGGAAGTATTTTACGATTGTTTCCTTCCGTACAGTAAACGAGTCTCTCCCCTCGACTCTCTCCCGTGCCGCTGCTGTCCAGCACAGGTGAGGTCTGACTTGTAGCAGACTGCCTTCCATTCACTAGCCACTGTCCAAGCTAGGAATGGAATGGGTAGGCCTCTGCTTGACTCTCTCTCCTATAGCCATGACTGGTAGAGGACTGGAAATTCTCCAGGTGTGACCCTGAGGGGGGCAATGGCATTTACTGAGAGCTGACTTTGGGCACAACACTGTTCTAGGCACTTGGGAAAGTACAATACAACAGAATTAGCAGTCACGTTCCCTGTCCATAACGAGCTTAAAATCTAGCAGGGGAGACAGACGTTAATATGAATAATCCAGTTTTGGACTTGCTGTGACCGACTGGAAATGGGTACCGGTGCCCCTGTTGCCATCAAAGCCTGACGTGCCAGCCATCATGCTTAGCTTGCCACCCACCATGAACATAATGCGGTTGCCAATTCCCACCCTACCGCTCATTTTCAAAGCACTGTGCATCATTTCAGTCATGGGGCTCTCATTAAAGCCTGGGAATTATGGAGTTTAAACCTTGTGCAATGCTTTGAAATTTATCCCTATTTTTGTCAGTTCTACTTCCCTGGGATAGTTATCAGAAACAGACTTCGTAGATTCTTTTCTTTTTTTTCACCAGGATGAAAAATGCTCCATGTTAAATGCTAACAAATCAACTGTTTAATAGGTCTGATCTTTGCCTCTTTCAGTTTATTGTTACTTTGATTTTCTGTAGAATGATGGTCCCATTCTACAGACATTGTCTGAAAGACGAGTTTCAGAAACCACAAGGTGTATTTTACGCACAAAATACAAAGCAAAGTTTAAAGGGTAAAAACAGTGCTTGTTTCACATGTGCAAAACAGAAACAATGTGGGCAAAAGATTTAATAAATTCAATTATTCTTCCTTCCCCAAAAGATCTATCCTCCTCCGAGTGCTTCAGATGCTTTTGCAACATCTTGTTTATGATTCACTCTGCCAATATCCTAGCATAAGTTAATAAAAATAATATGACATGAACCAGCAGGTTGTTAAATATGGAAAATGAAAACTTGAGTTTCTCTGAAAATTGATGCCCATTCGCTATTCATGACTGTCAGCAACTGAGCGAGTACTGAAGGAGAATGAAATAACTCCACATGATAGCCCTGATTTGGGTTTAGTTTTATTAAATGTGCTGGATAACTCGAAGGTGGTGCTCTGTGATTTTATCACAGCTTTGTAGACTTGTGTCCATTCCAGCAATGAAATGCATATTCTGGAGTAAAGCACTGCTGTGCTTTCATAAAAGTTAAAAATTCTTATATCTGAAACTTTCTAGCACTTTAGGGAGGGTTTGAGACATTTATTTTACCACTACATGTAGTGGGAATTTACTGGAAACTGCAAATACAGCTATAATTTTAATAGGAAGAAGTACCTACAGAGCCCTGACACCCCTGAAAAAATACTGAGTATGCCAAAGTGGCCCTAATAAAAGTGCATAGAAGGTTTCGTTTCCAAAAGCCATACAGTTTTGGGGGAATGATTTTCCCGGGACCACAACCAGGTCCTTGTGTTTCTAGGGAAACCTGGACCTACTTCCAGGCAAAGTTAGTCATTTGCTGCCTAGAAGAGGAGTCATCCAGCTGCCTTCCCTGAAGATGCTATGAAACTGCAGATTTTGCACCTTGCATTCTGTCTGGGGCATGTAAGCCCATTACGGCCAGGGAATGTGTCACTTAATTCTGTTGTGTTGTACTCTCCCAAACCCTTAGTACGGTAGTCTGCATATAGTAAATGAGCAGCTTGGTTCAGTGGAAAGAGCCCGGGCCTGGGAGTCAGAGGACATGGTGCGTTCTAATCCTGGCTCTGCTGCGTGTCTGCGGTGTGACTTTGGGAAAGTCACTTCCCTTCTCTGGGCCTCAGTTCCCTCATCTGTAAAATGGAGATTGAGACTGTGAGCCCCACGTGGGACAGGGACTGTGTCCAACCTGATTTGCTTGTATCTACTCCAGCCCTTAGTACAGTGTCCGGCACATAGTAAGCGCTTAACAAATACCATAAATACTAAGCGTTTGGGAGAGTACAGTATAACAATATAACAGACCCGTTCCCTGTCCATAATTAGCTTGCAGTCTAGAGAGGGAGACAGATATTAATATAAATAAATGAATTACAGATATGAATTTTAGGGACCGTGGGGCTGAGGTGGGGGAATAAATAAAGGGAGCAAATCAGGGTGACAAACCCTGCAGATCAGGACTCTCTTGGAGAGAAACAGAGGTGAATAAATAGCCAAGACTGGACAGCATCCGCCCAGGAGTTGTGAGGGAACTGGGAGAGGAAGTTGCAAAAGTGTTGGCAAGTGAGTGCAATCTATCGGTACAAACAGCCACTGTACCGGAAGACTGGCCGGTGGCCAAAGCAACTTGCATCTATTAGAAGGGCTCCAGAGGCGACTCATGGAATTATAGCCCAGAGAGCCTTACTTCTAAACCTGGCCCGCTGGTTGAATCTTCAATTAAGTTTAAAATCACTGAGCTCCTAGACAAATGCAACCTGTTGGGCCAAAGACAACGGGGTTTCTGCAAGCCAAAACCCTGAGTAGCTATGTGGTCTAGTGGGACTGTAAGCTTGTTGTGGGCAGGGAATATGTCTGCTTAATGTTATGTTGTACTCTCCCAAACTCTTAGCACAGTGCTCTGCACACATTAAGTGCTCAATAAATATGATTGATTGAATGAATGAATGAATAGAGCATTGGCCTGGGAATCAGAAGGACCTGGGTTCTAATTCTGACTCTTCCACTTGTCTGCTGTGTGACCTTGAGCAAGCCACTTCACTTCCCTGTGCCTCAGTTACCTCATCTATAAAAGGGGATTAAGATTGTGAGCCCCTTGTGGGACATGGACTTCGTGTCCAACCTGATTACCTTGTACCTACCTCAGCACTTAGAACAGTACCTGGCACATAGTAAGCGCGTAACAAATACCATGGAAAAAAAAAAACCCATAATGGCCTTAGTTGGTTCCTCAAGAAGGTCTTTTTCAAAAACATGGGTTTGGAGGGAATGTTCTGCCATGAAAAAAAACAAAACTAGCTAAAAGGCAAGAAATGAAAGGTTAGGGATAAATGACCACTTTTCTGACACTTAAATTGTGAAGTCTCCCCCAAATGGGGAGCAGGACAGGAAAGGTCAGTGAAATCTGCAGGTTTGTGGATTACACTAAATTCTTCTGCATGGTGAAATGCCATGCTATTAGGGATCAACTGCAACAATAAATCAATAATATTTACTGGGTCCTTGACCTGGACAGAGCATTGTATTAAGCAGTCATTCACTGAATTGTATTTATTGAGTGTTTACTGTGTGCGGAGCACTGTACTAAGAGCTTGGGAGAGTACAATATAATAATAAACAGAAACATTCCTGCCACCAATGAGCTTACAGTCTCAAGGGAGAGCTAGATATTACTATAAGTGAATAAATTACAGATATGTACATAAGTGCTGTGGGTCAGGGAAGGGGGATAAATAAAGGGATCAAGTCCGGGTGACGCAGTATAATAGAATTGGTAGACATGACCCCTGCCCTAGAAGAGTTTATAATCTACCTCATCGAGATGAGTAAGTAGGCAGAGAAGAGGCAGATACATCTCAACACTAGCAGTTTAAGGTAATGCACATAGGGAAAAATAAGGTTTGCTTATTTTAATGGGGATTAAGACTGTGAGCCCCTTGTAGGACAGGGACTGTATCCAACCCAATTACCTTGTATCTA
Source organism: Ornithorhynchus anatinus (assembly GCF_004115215.2). Taxonomy (NCBI): domain Eukaryota; kingdom Metazoa; phylum Chordata; class Mammalia; order Monotremata; family Ornithorhynchidae; genus Ornithorhynchus; species Ornithorhynchus anatinus. Next base: position 54,186,688 of record NC_041735.1, on the reverse strand, counting down.
CCCCAGTTCTTAGTACAGTGCCTGGCACATAGTAAACACAACAAATACCACAATATGGGTTCGAATCCCAGCTCTGCCACTTGTCGGCTGTGTGATTGTGAGCAAATCACTTACCTTCTCTGTGCCTCAGTTACCTCATCTGTAAAATGGGGATGAAGACTGTGAGCCCCACGTGGGACAAGCTGATTCCCCTGTGTCTATTCCAGCGCTTAGAACAGTGCTCTGTACACAGTAAGCGCTTAACAAATACCAACATTATTATTATTATTATTATCCCCATTTTACAGACGAGATAACTGAGGCACAGCAAAGTGAAGTGACTTGCCCAAGGTCACACAGCAGACATGTGGCAGAGGCAGAATTAGAACCCAGGTTCTGACTCCCAGGCCCGTGCTCTTTCCACTAGACCACACTGCTTCCACTTGTCCTCTGGGCGTCCTATGGGACTACCGTTGGAAGAGAATACTGGACAGTACGGACCACTGATCAGTTGCTATTATAACATTTCTTACCTCCAGATGAATCTGCCCACCTTGCTGGAGGTGGAAGTTTAACTCTGAGGTAAGCAGATCCAGTTTTGACCAACCCCTTGGGTCAAGGCCGGATGGTTGGAAGATGTCATTCAATGGGCCAAATGAAGAGAAGGAACTGCCTCACTTTTCATAGAACTCACCAAAGAAGATAAAGGAGACACTGAGTAATGTTCTTTAATGCCAAATTCCATGATGGTGGATTCATCTGGGGGGGATACTTTTGTTTTGTTTTGACGCTGCAGTTAGGATTTCTTTCCTCCCAGGAAGAAATCCTTTGTATTCATCTGAGCCCCGATGCCTCTATAAACTTCCTGCTGGTACCAGTTATTAATCCACCTGCATGTGCTGACTTGCAGAGTGCAGGCACATTCATTTATTTACAAGGCTCTCGTCTCCACCCTCCGCGGACCGCCTGCCTACGAATTTCCAAATGGGATTCCTTCTGTGAATAAACGAACTATTACCGAGATGGACGCTGTGACATGCAAGACTGGTTAATTGGACAGGAGCCCCAAGTGATAATCTGGAAGCGATCAGCATTGGAAAAAGATAACACAGCTGTTATTTTGAAGGAGACAGGTCCCAGGACTCTACCTGCCAACCATATTTCCTCTGAGGAGTTCCTCCGTGAGCGCTATTATCCAGACCTTTTAATCCTGTTTCAAAAACCTGGAGGCCCCAGGTATTCTGGAGCTCTGTAATAAAACTAACAATTAAAGCGCAGTAAAGCACAGGGTGTTGATTCTCAGGACAACACATTCCTAGAGGCGGTAGAGAGAAAGACAACAGTCCAGTGGTTCCAGTTATCTTCCAGCTTTAAATAGTCTTTATGGTCCTAAGTCAGTTTTGCCTCCAAGTAATTTCAACCTCAAGTGTAATATCGGACTTGGGGTAGGAGGGACATTTTCCATGTAGACATATATAAATCTGTCAGTTGCGGGGTTTTTAGACAGCTGCCTGAAGCAATTTGCAGGCAAATACAGCAGTCATCCAGACTAGTAATGTTTCAAATAATTCCTGGGAAAACCTGAGCTGAAAGAGAGGGATTGGCAGATTGCTGTGGCGGGGGGAAAGGGCTGTGTCAGTAATAGTTTATCACTTAGAGTGCAAAGGAGAGAGAAAAAAAGAGAAAAATATCAATCAGGATGAGTAGCTTAGAAGCAGAATGTAATTTTTGTTAGGAGTAAATGAATGCTCCAGAAAGCCATGTCTAGTCTCAACTGCATCTATTTTACATTGGACATCTAGAATCACAGCTAACAGATAAATTCACATTCAGATAGGGTGAAGAGCCTTGTCACAGTGCCATGAGAAGTGGCATGGCCTCGTGGAAAGAGCATGGGCCTGGGAGTCAGAAGGCCATGAGTTGTAATCCTGCCTCCGTGACTTGTCTACGGTGTAACTTTGGGCAAATCACTTCACTTCTCTGGGACTCAGTTCCCTCATCTGTAAAATGGGGATTGAGACTGTGAGCCCCACGTGGGACAGGGACTGTGTCCCACCAGATTTACTTGTATCCGCCCCAGCACTTAGTACAATGTCTGGCACATAATAACTACTTAACAAATGCCATAATTATTATTATTTTAATCCCGGCTCTGCCACTTGTCTGTTATGTGACCTTGGGCATGTCACTTAGCTTCTCTGTGCCTCAGTTACCTCATCTGTAAATGGGGATTAAGACTATGACAGGGACTGCGTCCAACCCGATTATCTTGTATCTACCCCAGAACTTAGAACTGTGCTTGACACATAGTAAGAGCTTAACAAATACCATCATTATTAAAAGCCTTGAAGAAGGATATGAAGAGGGAGGGAATTCCAGGACAGAGGCAGGTTGTGTGCGAGAGGTCAGCGGCCAGGTAGATGATATCAAGGTACCGTGACTAGGGTAGCATTGGAGGAATGAAGTGTGGGAGAGCAGCGAGGTGAGGTAGGTGGGGGAGAGGCGATTGAGTGCATTAAAGCCGATGATACAGAGTTTGCATTTCATGCACAGGTGGTCTCTGCCCCATGGAGGACACAGACTGTGTCCAACCTCATGATCTGCCCCAGCGCTTAGTCCCGTGCTTGGCATGTAGTAAATCTGAAACTAATACCTTCATCATATCAACTGTCAGTGTCAGTAGTAATAACTGAACTGCATCACGCTTGGATTTGCACCCTCCATTCACTCCTCCCTCAGCCCTATAGCATTTATGTACGTATCTGTAATTTATTTATATTAATGTCTGTCTTCCCCTCTAGACTGTAAGCTTGTTGTGGGCAGGGAACACGTCTATTATATTTACTCTCTCAATGCTTAGTAGACTGCTCTGTGCACGGCGAACGCTCAATCAGTACCACTAATTGTTCGCAGGCTCTTGATATGGTTTCAGAAATTTAATACCCAAGCTGTCTCATGCATATTTTCATTAGTGAGCTTGACAACAAGTTGGAAGGTCCTGGGTCAGCCCTACTCACTTGCGCCTGCACTATGGCCATTTCCAAAGCTGTAATGGGGCCATATTTTAAAGCTCGGTATTTTCGTCCTTCTTAACAGGGTTGCAAGTCTACTCTACTAGAATGCTTCCTTCCCCATCTTGGCTGCAATCAGCAGAGTTCTATTGTCGGTCTAGTGGAAAATGCACCGCTCAGAGATTCAGGTTTTGACTCTAGTCCTGGTTTGGCCCCAAGCTAGCTAATATCTAGCTAGATCGTTACATCTGTATATATCTGTAATGTATGTATTTATTTATATTAATGTCTGTATTCCCCTCTAGACTGTAAGCTCGTTGTTGGACAGGAATGTGTCTGTTGTTATATTGTTACCATATTGTACTTTCCAAGCGCTTAGTACAATGCTCTGTAAATACGATTGAATGGATTGAATAATGTGAGTGAACACCTCATAGGCCCTTTGCAAGATGTTCATCGCTGTCCACCTGTTTGCTCATTGCCTTCTCTGTTCCAGCAGGAACATGACTGATGAGAATGACTCATTATGAGAGGTGCCACGCCAGCCACTGTCAATCCAAAATATTTAGTGAAGGCCTATCTTGTGCAAAGTATTGTGCTAAGCACTTAAGAGAGTACAACTGTGTCCTACCCGATTTGCTTGCATCCACCCTCAGTGCGTAGTACAGTGCCTGGCTCACAGTAAGTTGTTAACCAATATCACAGTTATTATTAACAGAATTAATAGACATATTTGTGACTTCAAGGATCTCCACAATTGAGCAAGGGAGGCAGACACTAAAATAAATTACAGTTAGGAGAAAGAAAGAAAAAGAAAGGGGTAATCAATCCATCTGTTTGGTTCACAGTCCCAAAGTGTCAAGACTGAGGGTCATCAGTCATTCCTGATGGGAGACTCCAATGCCAAAGAGGAACATCCTTTTGGCCCAGAAAACTAAGATTGGCTTCGATGTTGTTCACTGGGATGAGGGATTTCAGGAAGCAGGGGCCTTCCAATGCTGAGTTAGATCTGACAGACTGGTTGGTAAAAAAGAAGAACTTCATTTGACAGGAAAAATCCATCCATTCAGCCCCGATGACATCTGTCAGCTGGCTATTAGCCTCCTACAACTTTTCTCCTGCCACTCAGCCAACAGGGTTGCTGCTCCTCAGAGGAATGGATGAGATCAGTGTCGATGGGTTCTAACCAAACCAAAAAAATGCTGATAACATAAAGCCCCCAAAGAGACTGGAACTAGAATTTTGAGTCTGTGTCACTCCCAGATAACAGAAATGGGGAGTACTCATTCAGATGTAGGACAAGTTTCCAAAGTGGAGTTTCAGTTGTTGCTTCTCCCAGTTAAGAATATGCACTGAAAGGCTTTCTTATCCCACAGAGCAGATTCCAGGATTTTATTTTTTTATGGTGGTGGTTTGGTGCTTACTATGTGCTATGCACTATACAACCCATAGAGATAAGTACAAGCTAAGCAGGTTGACCCGGTAGACTGTGAGCTTGTTGTGAGCAGGGATTGTCATTCTTTATTGTTGTACTTTCCCAAGTGCTTAGTACAGTGCTCTGCACACAGTAAGTTCGGAAGCAGTGTGGCTCAGTGGAAAGAGCCCGGGCTTGGGAGTCAGAGTTCATGTGTTCGTATCCCAGCTCTGCCACTTGTCAGCTGCGTGACTGTGGGCCAGTCACTCAACTTCTCTGTGCCTCAGTTATCTCATCTGTAAAATGGGGATTAAGACTGTGAGCCACATGTGGGACAAGCTGATTCCCCTGTATCTACCCCAGAGCTTAGAACAGTGCTCCGCACATAGTAAGCACTTAACAAATACCAACATTATTATTATTATATCTATGAATAAATATGGGGCTCACCATTTTAATGCCCATTTTACAGATGGGTAACTGTGGCACAGAGAAGTGAAATGACTTGCCCAAAGTCACGGAAAAGATAAGTGGTGGAGCTAGGATTGGAACCCCAGTCCTTCCAGGATTCCCAGGAATGTACTCTGTCCACTAAGCCGTAATGCTTCCCTTGAACTACAGTGTATATAACCTCTTGTACGGTATCTGATCTAATGCTTGGCTCAGAGTAAAGGCTTAATAATTACAATTAATGAAATATTAATTCACATTCAAGGAGTTCATATATTCCAGAGAGTTCTTTCAATTCATTGGAATGGGCCTACCTTTCCAATCTGCCATACATGCCCTTCCTTTTTTTTATAAATCACATGATATTGATTCCTTAGACTCACTTTTGCTGCAAAATGATGTTCAACTGTATACAAATCCAGGATTCTTCATCGAGCCAAAAGCAATTTATCGATCCCAAAGTCTCAGAAGCAGCAATTGTGTTTTAGCACACCGGGTACCGACTATTTTCTCACCTGGACTTCCCAGCAAGATTTTTCTTTTAATATCTGCATTAGATTTAGCATTTAAAACAAACACTTTCAAAATATGTTTGATGCATTATTGTCAGTCTCTGTTTTAAAAAGGCATTATTATCATGGCTGCCATACTGCATGGTGGGATAAATTAGGGACTATTTTTATACGAGAAAAAGGAAGAACTAGTTTAGAATGAACATTTAAGGCTTTCCAGCAACATAAGGAATACCTCCTTCCCATTACAACCAAATTTCCTGCTTTGGGATCCTGCCTTCTGCCCCTCCCTACTTTCATTCTTCTCAGTGAGCAGATCCATATTGTCTGGATCACTGCAGTAAAGGCCTATGCTAAGTATCCTAGGGCTGGGGCAGCTGCTCTGCCAGCAGTAGTAATAATAGAATAATAATAATAATAACTGGGATATTTGGTAAGAGCTTATTTAGGGTGTCACCTAGTGGTAAGAGCACTGGCTTGAGAGTCAGAGGAGCTGATTTTCTGTGGGGTTTTTTTTGGGGGGGTGGTATTTGTTAAGTTCTTACTATGTGGGTTCTAATCCTGACTCGACCTTGCACCTTCTGTGTGACTTCAGAGAAGTCACTTCACTTCTCAGTGCCCTCATCTGCAAAATGGGATTCAATGCCTGTTCTCCTTCCTACTTAAATTGTGATCCCCATGTGAAAACCATTATCTGTAATCTACCCCAGCACTTAGTACAGTGATTGGCATATAGTAAGTGGCAAGTAAATACCACAATTATTATCATTATTATTATTATTATTATTAATAGGTGCCAAGCTCTAAACGTAGCACTGGGGTAATACAAGGTAATCAGGTCAAACACAGTCCCTGTCTGACATAGGGCTTGCAGTCTAGGGGGGAGGGAGCAGAGATGTTAAATTACTGTTTTATAGATGAGGAAACTGAGGCACAGAGAAGTGAAGTGACTTGCCCAAGGCTATACAGCGGGCAAGTGGTAGGTCCAGGATTAGACTCTCCATCCTTATAGAGTTCTACCCATTTTGGAGAGAAGGGGCTGGGAAGTTATAGGATGCTTGTCCCTAAAGGAACAGAGACCAGAGTCAATGTCTGCCCTTCCCTTACATCAGTTCCATGCCATAAAGTCAATCTGAAAGCCAGCTGCTAACCCATTGTGTTTGCTCTACTGATGGCCAGAGGCTAAGAGCAAAAGAATACAAGGAAAAGAATCCTGACTTGAAGGGAGGGAGGAGGCAGTGAATATAGGCGAAGGGGAAGTGAAAAAAACGGAAAGAAGGAAGAGGGAGGGATAAAGACAAATGGAAGAGGGAGAGAGAGTGAATGATCGTGTCAAGGGGTATGTTTAACTAAGGAAGTATTTTAAGGGTAGAGCATAGCCTCAGACAATATGACTGAAAATCAGGTGACAACTGTATATCCCTGCATCATGTACTAGGCAGTGAGCCCATTGTTGGGTAGGGATTGTCTCTGTTGCCGAATTGTACTTTCCAAGCACTCTGCACACAGTAAGCACTCAATAAATATGACTGAATGAAAGAACTGCAGCAGACAGACCACCACAGAGTACTGCAATCAAAGAAGGAGTGGCTGCTTTTGAGAACCAAGAGACAGAAGCTGAAGCCAGGAACAATCCTAACACCTTAACAGTTTCTGTGTGTTCAGAGTATGGTCAGAATTATGTATCCCACACCAGTCTTTCTGGTCCCCGATGCCCTTCACTGGAAATGATAACATCTTTAAATACGGAAGACCACGCTATATAGAGTGAGTCAGAGGACTTCCGTGGATCTCTGTCTGTGATGTGTAGAAAGGTACGAGATGATGAAGAATGTGATAACAGCATTGATGGGAGAGAATTAGACTTAGGTGAGAGTGATCTTTTTTTGAATGGTATTTGTTAAATGCTTACCATGTGCCAGGCTATGAAGTAAGCTCTGGGGTAGAGACAAGCTAATCAGGGTGGACACAGTCCACATCCCACATCCCACATCCCACATCCCACATTGGGCTTACAGTGGTAATTCCCATTTTATGGATGGATACCTGAGGTACAGAGAAGTGAAGTGACTTGCCCAAGGGCACACAGTCTAGTCTTCTAGACTATAAGCTCATTGTGGGTAGGAAATGTGTGTGTTAATTGTTTTATTGAACTCTCACAAGCACTTAGTACAGAGCTCTGCACACAGTGAGCACCCGATTAATATGATTGAATGAATTGAATGAATGAATGAATGAATGAATGAATAGCAGACAGGTGGCGGAGTCAGGATTAGAACCTGGGTCCTTCTGACTCCCAGGCCCATGCTTTATCCATAAAATGTATTAACCTAAATATTGTACACTTTAAAGCTTTAGAAGCTGTTCTATTCCATTGGCTAGGAAAATTTCTTTTTCTTTTTTGAAGTATGAGATTTTATGGATTCTCCTTAAATCCAGGATCAACTTGTTTGTGGAGTAAATACAGTTCATTATGATTAATAAGGAAAAGTGTCTTAAAGCACAGTTGAGTCTGGGTCTCACTACTCCTTATCATCACTTCAGGGTAAGATTTGCCTAATGGAATAGACGAACCACATGATTTGACCCAGAGATCAATAGGCGTGTCCTGTGTTACACCAACAGGCCCATCAAATTCCCAGAGTCCGGGGCCTGCTGCCAAGAATGTCCTTCTGCACTCTCACAGGATCTAAATTCTGGCTAGTTACAAAGGCACATCAGATTTTCACTGGCAAGAAGCCTCAATGAGAGGCAGGGGTGGTCTTCTAGGTCCTAGAGAGAGGCAGATCATGGGAGGCTTTGTATATCCAAATCAACACCTTGAAATGACTCTTAGAAAGAAAATATGAAGAAGTGCAAGTAGAGAACCCTTGAATGACATCCAACCCGTTTGGCCCAAAATGCAGCATCTGTCTATGTCTCTGGCTGATTCCAGTAAATGAAAAGAAGCTGGTCCCCAAGGATGGAAAATTACATACCTTGATGACACTGTCAAAGAATTGAAAAGAGGTCCTTTTCATTGCTGTTATCTGGTCCCTCGGGGAGCTTGTATAGACAAAGAAATAACACAAACTTCTAGGGGAGAAAAAGATATATCCTCATGAACGCTGAAGCTGACTGAATGGGAAAATTTAGAAAACCAGTGAAAATAACAATGATGTTGCTAGATGATACTGTAGTTTAAGAAAATGCATTCTCTACTCAGTCATTTCATTTCCTCATGCCTTTTTTTCTCCTCCTGAAGACTGGTGATAATAAGACTCTCCGTCAATCTATCACAGCGCTAATAATGATAACCGTGTGTTTGCTAAGCATGTACTATGTGCCAAAGACCATACTAAGCATTGGGGTAGATACAAGATTATAATAGTAATTATTATTATCATATTTATTAAGCACTTGCTATGTGGTAGGCACTGTCCTAAGAGCTGGGGTGGATACAAACAAATCAGTTGGACACAGTTACTTGTCTCAGATGGGGCTCACAGTCTCAATTCCCATTTTACAGATGAGGTAACTGAGGCACAGAGAAGTGATGTGAGTTGCCCCAGGTCGCACAGCAGACAAGTGGTGGAGCTGGGATTAGAACCCATGACCTTCTGACTCCCAGGCCTGTGCTCTTATCCACTCTACCATGCTGTTTCTCTAAAATAATCAGGTGGGCGTGAGCAGTGTCCTGCCTGGGTTTCACAGTAAAAGGAGGAGGGGCAACCGACATTTCATTCCCATTTTAAACATGAGGAAAATGAGGTAAGGTCATGTTGATTTGCACCTCGAGGACTGGGCCCATATCTTTTACTGCTGTTGTATTTTTCCAAACCAGTTGTCCAGGACTGAGCAATCAAGAAGGTGCAGATTAGGTGGCAAAGTGGTGCACAAAATGTTTTGAGGTCCTCAAACAAAAGGTTCTATAAATTTTTATCATGCACCTGGTTTGACTGGAAATAAATCTTGGTTCTGAAAAAGTAACAATGAGAATAAAAATTGAAATTTATAATGGAATATGCACCACTGCCGCTTATTGGCACCAGTAGCCCAAGCACTTTGATAATCATCACTGTGGTAAAAGCCGTGAAAACTTTATGAGCTGGTAAAATCTTTTGTGAGCTCCTCTTTTTTGCCAGGCTGAAAAATAGTACCAAATATTTCATTTAAGATAAATAATGTACATTGCTCCTGATGGACAAAACAGAAATTGTGAATGTTTGCCATGCATTTTCTCAAAAACAGGATATAAAATCAATTTAAAAACAATTAAACATGCATTTTTTTTTGCTTTATTATTCTTTTTATAGTTAACCTGACAGGTGTAACCCAACCCTCAGAATGACATTTATAATCTGATAAAGTTTATCTTTATGCTGAATTTATATGTGATTCTCCTCATGAAAGAAATACAGTAATTGCCAAAGGAATGAGCCAGAGCATATTGTTTACTTTTTGGTTTGGCTAAATCTGTCTCCTGTTCAGAACTATTAGTCAGGTGAGGCTATCAGAGGCTCAGGCTGCAGTCTGCTTCTAGCCTGTAACACACAACCTGGATTTGCAACAGAGGAATCAGGGCAACTGGCAGTCGGAAAGAATGCCCAGCTGATTCCTTCCTCAATTAATCAATCATATTGATTGAGTGCTTACTGTGTGAAGAACATTTTACCAAGCGCTTGGAAAAATACTACACCAAAATATAACCAATACATTCTCTGTCCACAACGAGCTTACAGTCTAGAGAGGGAGACAGGTATTAATAGAAAAAATAAATTACGGAGACATACATAATTGTTATGGGGTGAGAGGTGGTGGGGGGGGGGGGAGTGGGGGGTGATTAAAGGGAACAAGTCAGGGAAATGTAGAAAGGAGTGGAAAAAGAGGGAATGAGGGAAGTCAGGGAAGGCCTTTTTGTGGAGATGTGCCTTCAATAAGGCTTTGAAGGTGAGGAGAGTAATTATCTAATAATGTTGGTATTTGTTAAGTGCTATTCTAAGCGCTGGGGTAGATACAGGGTAATCAGGTTGTCCCAAAGGAGGCTCACAGTCTTAACAGAGAAGCAGTGTGGCTCAGTGGAAAAAGCCCGGGCTTGGGAGTCAGAGGTCATGGGTTTGACTCTCGGCTCTGCCACTTGTCAGCTGTGTGACTGTGGGCAAGTCACTTTACTTCTCTGTGCCTCAGTTACCTCATCTGTAAAATGGGGATTAACTGTGAGCCACACGTAGGACAACCTGATTACCCTGTATCTACCCCAGTGCTTAGAACAGTGCTTTGCACATAGTAAGCGCTTAACAAATACCAACATTATTATTATTAATTCCCATTTTACAGATGAGGGAACTGAGGCACCAAGAAGTTAAGTGATTTGCCCAAAGTCACACAGCTGACAGGTGGTGGAGCTGGGATTAGAACCCATGACCCCTGACTCCTAAGCCCATGCTCTTTCCACACTGCTTGGATATAAAGGGGGAGGGGCTTCCATTCCAGAGGTAGGTTTTGGAAGAGAGGTTGGTGGTGATATAGATGAGATCTGGGTATAGTGAGTAGGTTGACATTAGTGGATCAAAGTGTGTGGACTGGGTTGTAGTAGGAGAGTAGTGTAGTGAAGTAGGAGGGGGCAAGGTGATTGAGTGCTTTAAAACTGAGGAGTTTCTGTTTGATGCAGAGGTGGATGGGTAACCCTGAGGGATTTTTGAGGAGTGGGGAAACATAGACTGAATGTTTTTGTAGAAAAATGATCCGGGCAGCAGTGAAATATGGACTGGAGTGGGGAGAGAGAGGAGGCAGGGAGGTCAGCAAGGACGCTAATACGATAATCAAGGTGGGATAGGATAAATGCTTGGATTAACATGGTAGCGGTTTGGATGGAGAGGAAAGGGTGGATTTTAGTGATGTTGTGAGGTTGATACAGACAGGATTTAGTGTCTTCACAATATCACCAAGATCCACCCTTTCCTCTCCACCCAAACTGCTACCTTGCTGGTACAATCTCTCATAATATCCCAACTGGACTACTGCAGCAGCCTCCTTTCTGATCTCCCATCCTTTCTTATCTCCCATCCTCCTGTCTCTCCCTGCTTCAGTCTATACTTCAATCCACTGCCTAGATTATCTTTCTGCAGAAATGCTCTGGGCATGTCACTCCTTTTTTCATAAAGCTCCAGGGGTTGCCCATCAACCTCTGCATGAAGCAGAAACTGCTCACTCCTCACTTCAAAGCTCTCCATCACCTCATCCCTTCCTACTTCACTTCCTTTCTCTCCTACAGCCCACCCCGTACGTTCTGCTCCTCTGCCGCTTCATTCTCCCCTGTCCCGCCGTCGACCCCTGGCCTTCACCCTACCTGGCCCTCACCCTACCTCTGGCCTGGAGTGCCCTCCCTCCTCACATCTGCCAAACGAACTCTCTTCCTCTCTTCAAAGCCTTACTGAGAGCTCACCTCCACCAGGAGGCCTTCCCAGACTGAACCCTCTCTTTCCCTCTGCCCCTCCTTCCCTCCCCCTTGCCCCTACTCCCTCCCTCTGCTCTACCCCTTTCCCCTCCCCACAGCACTTGTGTATATTTGTATATATTATTTATTACTCTATTTTATTAATGATGTGTATATAATCTATGATTCTATTAATCTATTTTGATGGTACCGATGCCTGTCTACTTGTTTTGTTTTGCTGTCTCCCCCGTTTAGACTGTGAGCCCACTGTTAGGCAGGGATTGTCTCTGTTGCCAAATTGTACATTCCAAGCACTTAGTACAGTGCTCTGCACACAGTAAGTCCTCAATAAATAAGACGATTGAATATTTTTTGAAGCAACTGTGGATTCTGAGTTATCTTCTAGACTGTGAGCCCATTGTGGGCAGGGATTGTCTCTATTTGTTGCTGAATTATACTTCCCAAGCTCTTAGTACAGTGCTCTGCACATAGTAAGCACTCAATAAATATGACTGAATGAAAGAATTTATCTACATATCTTTAAATTGTATATTATAAATTACTTATTTATATTACTTTCTGTCTCCTCCTCTAGACTGTAAAATTATTGTGGGCAGGGAACATTTCTGCTAATTCTGTTGTACTGTACTCCCCCAAGCACTTAGTATAATGCTCTACAAATAGTAAGCACTCAAATAAGCAATTACTATGTACCAAGCACTGTTCTAAGTGCTAGGGTAGATATAAGGAAATCAGGTTGGACACAAACCCTGTCCCAACTTGAGCTCATGGTCAAAACACTTCTTCTTCCCTTAACTTTACCATATCAGTCAACAAAATCACCATCCCTGTCCTAGAATTCCACTAGGCCACGCTTCTTCTCATTTCTCCTCCATCTTTCCTCTATAAACTCCTGGTAAGCAGGTATTGTCTACTTGATCTATTCTACTCTCCCGAGTGTTTAGTACAGTGCTCTGTCCCAGTAAGTGCTCAATAAATATCACTGATTGCTTGACTGATCTTTTCACTCGCAAACTCTGTCTCAGTTGTTTCTCCTCTCTCCTCTTCAAAGTCCTCTCCGTTCCCAATTTTCTTTTTCCCCCCATATGCTTGCCACTTCTACATTTCCCACTAAATAGTCTTGGAAAACCAGTGTCTTGGAGAACTCTAAGGGCAAAGATTCAATCTGACATAGGTGATTTTCATACAACTCCCTAAGAGGGAAAACATCATTAGTGCACAAAATAGATGTTGCTTATGAGGGTTGATTTGTGTTAGACAAAATGGCTTCTCAGACGATATGGGGAAAACTGAATTACTTTGTTTTCATTTCCATTTTTTTCCAAATCTGTTTTTATTCAGCCCCCTTATTACATTTAGCTTCTGTCCTCATAATCCATCAAAAATACTAGCACAAAGATCAAAAATAAAAACAAGCTTTTCTATATTAAGCAGGTTGTTTAAATAACTGTAATACGCCCCTCACATGTGGCCACATCTCCTATTTGCTCCTCGGACCTCCTGCAAATCATAATCAGACATCCACCATCTCAAGTGAATGCTGAAAAATGGATAAAAACAAATGTCTCCTTTTGAATGGCAATTTTCCATAACTGCAACCAATCTGGGGGTAATTCTCTAGGTTAATTTCATCCTTCCTTTCTTCTGGTAAATTTCAATTTTCAAATTTCATCTCCATTGTATTTCTTTGAATACCATTCCCATGATTCCCCTCAAGAAAGTAATCCAGGCAGGTGCTTTTGAAACAAAAGCAAACAAGATAGATGTGCACTAATAAAATAACATAATAGAGTTGCAGCTTGTATTAGCATCTCTGCTTGCAGTTAATTTAAAAGATCTCCAAACCTGCTACAAGTACTGTCTGGACATAATTTTAGAACTGTGCCAAGCATTCTCGATGAGATTCAAATGTTCTTGCAAGTTGTGAGTGAATGTTTTTAAGTAGTTTCCTGTGTTTTTTTTAAAAATTAAAAATAAAATGAAATTTTAAAAAACTTCCTACAAACCACTGTCTTCTGGATTAAAACCACTGTCTTCTAAGGAAGCTGCTCCTTGTCCTTTTCTGCCTTTTTCATCATCCTTTGCCTCTCCTCTCGCCACCTAAATCAATCTATCATGGGAAGCTGTGTGGCCTAGTGAAAAGAGCTTGGATCTGGGAGTCAGAGACCTGGGTTCTAATAACAGCTTTGGCACTTGCCTGCTGTGTGACCTTGGGCAAGTCACTTAACTTCTCTGTGCCTCAGTTTCCTCAGCTGTAAAATGGGGATTCAATGCCTGTTTTGGGTTCTACATGATTTTGAGCCCCATGTGGGATGAGGACTGTATCCAACTTGATCAACTGGCTTTAACTGCTCGACACATCGTAAGGGTTAAAGAAGTACTATAATAATAACCATAGAAATGATACTGATTGCCCACTGCGCACGGAAAGCTGTACTAAGTGCTAGATAGAATATATTAGAGTTAGTAAATGTGATTGATGCTACTGATGCCCGTTTACTTGTTTTGATGTCTGTCTCCCCCCTTCTAGACTGTGACCCCTTTTTGATCAGGGATTGTCTCTCTTTGTTGCTGAATTGTACTTTCCAAGAGCTTAGTACAGTACTCTGCACACAGTAAGCGCTCAATAAATATGAATGAATGAATGATTAGCTTGTATCGATTCCAGTGCTTAGTACAGTCATTGATACATATAAGCACTTAACAATTACCCTTACTATTATTATTATTACTTCAACATCCCTGCCCTCCAGGTTCTAAAACGTGGGGCTTTCTGACTGTCTTGTGCCAGGTTAGAGGCCAGAGAGGAGCTGCTAAGGGAAGAGGTGCAACAACTTCTGCATTTTAAAACCTTTTCCCCAGCTCTTTTCTGGCAGCTTGTGGATACATGGTCCATATCCAGCAGGTCAACATAGTTACATACCCTGCCCCTAAGGCTCTCAACTGCTAACTTTGCCATGGAGTGGGCTTAGTTTAAAAGCACTGGGTGAACTAGGTGACCACACAGAGCCTCCTCAGAGTCGAGAGGACACTTGGTTGCACTAAATCTAGTAGACGTGGCTAAATTTGTTTATGTATGTCACCATTCTAGCTGTGTATATTTTGATATCTATATCTCCCCCATTAAGTATGTAAGCTCCTTGTGTTCAGGGGATATGTTACTTAATTATTCTCTACTTCCTAAGCTTCCAGTACAGAACACCACATCAAGTGTTCTTTTATTAAAAATTGTTCTTGTTAAGCTCTATGAGCCAGGCACTGTACTAAATGATGGGTTAGATACAAGCAAATCAGGTCAAACACAGTCCCTGCTCTACATAAGGCTCAAGTCTCAGTTGGAGGAAGAAGGATTTAACCCCCACTTCTTTTTTTTTTTTTAACAGATGAGGAAGTTAAGGCACAGGGAAGTTAAATGACTTGTCTAAAGTCACCCAGAAGACAAATAGCTGAGTTGGGAACATGATCATTGCTACTACTTAAACTATATTAGTTTTACTACTACTTTGCTTCCTTTTTTCAAACATGTATAATTCACTGTTTTTGTTTTGTTGCATTTATAATAATATAAATATTATTCCTTATATCTTACTATTATTTTATTTCTCACTACTGTGTTTGACTTCACTTGTGTCTGTTTATTGTTATTCTGTACTCTCCCCAGTGCTTAGTAAAGGGCTCTGCACACAGCATGAATGAATGAACATATTTCTCTTGAAAATGAACCCAGGCCCAGACCTCAGAGCCATCCCTAGTTGGGTGAGCAAGAGGAAAAAAGGGAAGAAAGGGGCTTTGGACAAATCAACCAGCTCAGAGATCGAACATCTCTGTGAAGAAAGACCCAGAAGTAGGTATGAACAGGGATCCAGTATACTTCCCTCTGCCCTAGAGGGATGGCTCGTTGTGGGCAGGGAACAACGTGTCTTCCAACTCTGTTATATTGTACTCTCCTGGGCGCTTAGTACAGTACTCTTCACATAGTAAGATTTTAATAGATACCATTGATAGATTGATTGTTCTTCCTCCTACTTAGACTGTGAGCACCCCATGGGGCAGGGACTGTATCTGACCTGATTAACTTGTATCTAGCCTAGTGCTTAGAACAGTGCCCATTATGTAGCATACAATTAAAAAGCACCATTGTTTTGACAGAACTTTCTTTTCCCCAAATCACAAATTTAAAGAAGTAGCTATCCTCATTTTAAATCTAAGAGAAAGAAAAGTCCTCAAACTTCCTCCACAAGTTTAGACTTAAAGGAGAGGCTTTTATCCTGAAGTTCTCACACTCCAAACCAGGGAACATTTCTCCTCCTGAGAAATGAGAATTTATGCAACAACTCCTAAGACTGCTAACAGAAGAAAAGTGAATACTGGGGCAAGAGCAGACCCCACAACTTTTGCGTCCCACCAAGTGTAATGAGAACAGCTGAAATAAGCTGCCTCTCCCTCGCCAGCCCTCCTCCAGATCAAAACCAAGATGCCAAAGCCCCTTTTTTCCTGACGGTTTTCATGAAGCTGTTTTCTCTTAAGAATGGAATAATTTGAAACACCTTTAAAAGCTGTTCATTTGATCTGGCAGCCACAAAATGGCAACACTGGAGCTCTATTCGTTGTACAGTGACAGATAGGTTTCCTCCACATGGAGGGCAAGCGAGGCCCTAGCTTCCCTCGCTTGGCCACGGGTTCCAGAGGACATCTGCAAATCATTGTGTGAATCAGAAAAGTACAAATTCACCACAGTTCTAGTCTCTTGAGCTGAGCTTGATATTTCCTGTTTTTTAAGGTTTCCTTGGTATCTAACACATTGACTGTTAAACACCAGCTGCTCCAACTGACTCAGATTTACAGATCCTTTGATCAATTATCTTCTCATGATTAACCAATTTCTGGGTAATTGAGGGGAAGAAAAAGAAATCTATTTTTCTTTCTGTAGATACAGAACTTTAGTAAATAATGTCGGCATCTTCTGCACCCCACGTACCAGGAGCCAAGTGCAATAAATCCTGCACTGCATGCAGTCTTGCATGCATTTTCCCATAACAATAGACTCCTTTCTTCCCAATTATTTTAAATCCTATCAATTTGACTCCTGGCATTAGATTATCCTGAGCCTGCAAAATTGTCAGTGATGGATTGGTACTTGCGGTGTGACTGAACTTAGACGCCCATCCTCTGCTGGTTCATTTAATTTGTATGGTACCTTGGGGCTTTGTCCCTAGAAGGAAAGGGATGCAGCGAACAAAAAAGAGGCTGCCTTGTGGCTATGATTTAGCCTTCTTTGACTAGAAAGACTTGAGATAAGCTGTATCAATTTTCATTAAGTGATTGGAGGCCTCACCCTCAAGAGGGTCCAGAGATTTTGTGAGGAGACACCGTCATATTGGCTGTGTCTCACGGGACAAACCTGATAGTACGTTTCATAGATGTAACAGAGCCCATTGAATCTTAATGATTCTAAAGAATATCAAGGGACTAACAATTAGAGGCCCTGCTACGGCTGTTTTTTGTTGCAACCTGGCACCGAAGGCCCCAAAATGGTAAGTGGTGCTTTGGCAAATAAGGTACTTTAACCATGAAATTGTGTCTTCTCACATCATCGAGCTGGTGGCTTTAGAGTTCAACCAATAGACAGCTGTTGTCTGGGGCTGCTGGGTTGCCCATTCCAATCCACTCCTTTCTCTATTCAGGCCGCCTACCAGCCACCATAAAGTATTACTTCGTGGTTTTTGGTTGTTTCAGGAATTCTCCGATTTTCTCTCTTTTCTTTTACTAATGCAATGAACTCTGTTTAATTTTCATTTGGGGGTGATGGCAAGGTGCAAATGAAAACTTGAAATTGACTACAGGAAAGCCCAACTCTCCAAGAGGCCCCATGAGAATGTCCCTTGTAGGCAATGGGGACAGCTAAAGCACGCGACTGCTCCAAAACACTTTACAAACTGTCTCCCACTTAACAGCACTCCAGCTAAAAATGGCCTTGCAAAAGGAGTAAAAAAATCATGTTAGGCACTCTTTCACATTTTTAATCACCTTGAAAACAGTTACCAATTTTGTCTCTTAGAGCTGACTTGATATTCTAATAAAATCTTTTTCAGGATTGAAGTTCATAACTTTAGCCATTTTATGTGTTAAAAGTTTAAATTAGACGGGACTTCTATTTTTAATGGGGAAAGATGTCTTTTTTCTGACTCCATACCTCCTGAAATGGCCTCATTAACATAGTATCTTAGTAATTTATTGGGGGGAAAATTACTGCATTGGCTAAGCTCTCACACAGAAAATTGTAATGATCACAATAACAATTATGATAGTAAGGTTTATTAGGCACTTATACTTTGTGCTAAGTACTGGGGTAGATACAACATAAACATGTCAGACATAGTCTCTGACCCTCCTGGGAGGTCACAATCTAAGAGGAAGAATGGGCATTTTATCCCTATTTTTAAGATGAGGAAGCTGAAGCACAGAGAAATTAAGTGACTGGCCCAAGGTCACACAGCAGGCCAGTGGCAGAGTCAGGATTTGCACCTGTGATTCCTGACTTCCGGTTCCATGCCCTTCTACTAGGCCATCTGCAATCCCCCAAAGGATGTCTTGAGATAATTGAAGAATTAATTGATTCTGGAATATATTAAGCAGTTTCCCTGTGCTATGTAGCCCCTGTTCCACATGGAACTCACAGTCTAAGAGGTAGGGAGAACAGGTATCATATGTCCAGTTTACAAATGATAAAATGGAAACACAGAGAGGTTAAGTCAGTTCCACAGCAAACCAGGAGTGTAGCTAGGATTTGAATCCAGGACTTCTGACTGCCATCAATCGATCGATCTTATTTATTCATTCATTCATTCATTCATTCATTAGTATTTATTGAGCACTTACTGTGTGCAGAGCACTGTACGAAGCACTTGGGAGAGTACAGTATAACAATAAACAGACACATTCCCTGCCCACAGTGAGGTTACATTCTCCTTCGCCTCCTGATCTTCCCACTAGGCCAGACTGCTGCAAGTTGAGAGATCAGGTTAGAGAGAACTCATTTAAAATACAGTAAATTCAGATTCCATGTACCGTAATACCTAATGTGGGGAAATTGTGGTGGCTTTTTTTCATTCTGCAAGAACAATTTAGGATTGCTCCAACAAAACTAATGTTGGTTTGCTCTACCATCCAGTGTTCACTGTTATTTAAATTGTTTCTTAAACAAAGAAAGGAACCCAACCCACATATGGGTCCTACATGGCACTTACACATGTGAGTGGGTGTATCCACACAGAATAAAAAAACCCCAGTTTTAAAAGGCTGGTTACAGGCAGTTGGATGATGTTGTTCATGAAAAGACACAGCTGTAAGAGGCATATGGATAGCACACTTTAAAATGGAGATATATTTCATAATTGCATCTACTTCGTCCAAGAAAAGGAACACAATCAGATTTCCTGTAATTCAAACCATTTGCTAACCGAGTCCTGGGTCAGGGGAGAGTCTGTTTACCTGAGGGACCCTGGAGCTCCAAACACTTCACCTGGCTGCAAGGGGTAATCTAGGACTTAGTGCTTTTTTTCATGGCAATCATGCAAGAAGAGTTTAAAAGGTGACAGTAATGAAGTGTTGGGTTTGGGAGTCATTCAGTGGTGGCTGTTGCAAGGCTATGCCTTCATTCTTCATTCTACTTGCTTCATTCTTCATTCTACTTGAACTGCTGCTCTCTAGAATATTGAACACTTGTGGACACACAAATATCATTTCCTGGTGCTGTATTTTTTTTTTTTGCATGATATGGCCAGATTCTCCCCCCCTTAATAGCCTCCATTAGACATACCCCCCCCCCAAAACCGAATCTTTATTACACAAAACACGTGCCCCCCTGCTGAAAAAAGCTGCCTGATGACAGAATCACACTTTCAGGCCCAAACTTAGATGAAATACACTGTACGGCTTTTTCCTCAGGGATTCCTGAAGGCCTGCAAGGCTCCCTGGTCATAAAAATGCAATTCAAGTTGGTCCAGGTAGAGTACCAACTTGTGCCAATAGTCACATTCCATGAGGCCCTATGGCAAACTCCCCAGTGAAAAAAAAAAACTTTTACAGACAGGGCTGTACATAAGGCAGCCGTGTGTATGAGAGCTACGGCCAGGTACACACTAGGCAGCTGTATAAATTGCTTCTAACATGAGGTTATTTATGGCACAACCAACCCCGACTTTGGCTTAGCTCTTGTTCTTATTTTTTAAATGATAGTATTAGTGTTGGGGGAAGACAAGAAACGCAGGGAACTGAATTCCACAGACAAACGTTGCCAGGTGTAGGGCTCCCCCATGCTCTGGCGCTGGATCATGTCAGTTTATTGTCGGGTCTGTTATTCCAGTCTGCGGGATTGTTTTAACTACTCTGAGCGGAGACAGTCCATCCAATATGAGCTGAAGGCCGGGCTGAGATGAGAGATTTATTTTGGTAGACCAGGAGACCTCCCCATTCACACAATGGGGAGGATTTCGAAACCACTGACCCAGCAGGGCGAGCAGAAGAAATCCAGGTGGCCGGCCCTAAACTGAGCCCTGAACCTCGCGGGAAGGGCTGGCGACCGAAACGTTCATTTTTGATCTTGCCGAATTGACTTTTCCTGCCTGCGAACAAAGCGCTAGAACTCAGGGCTGAGACCTGGACCTGAATCTCACAGAATCCTGGTCCCATCCTGTCCGAGGTTCTGACCTAGAGCCTTTTTTGGGCCAAGAAAGGAAAAGAGGCTGGAGATGCTCAAATTAACCTAGAAACGAGACGATGGCAGTGGGGGCTTTCCAGGCTAATGCAGCTTGGCCTAGTGGATTGAGCATGGGCCTGGGAGCCAGAAGGACCTGGGTTCCAATCCTAGCTCTGCCACATGTATGCTGTGTGACCTTGGGCAAATTACTTGACTTCTCTGTGCCTCCGTTCCCTCATCTGGAAAATGGGGACTAAGACTGTGAGCCCTATGTGGGACGGCAACTGTGTCCAACCCGAATATCTTGTCTCTATCCTAGTGCTTAGGGCAGTGCCAGGCACATCTTAAGGGCTTAACAAATATCACAATGCTATTATATCACAATTGCTTTTACTTCTGCTTTGTCGCCTATTTGCTCCTGGAGAAAGGGTCCCAACTGGTCTGCTGGGGAAGGGTAAAAACCATGAAAGCCCCACTAAAATCTACTCCACTCATCTAAACAAAGCCCATGCGTACCCTGCTCTGGTCATCCAGAATCTGAGGACATGGGCCTTTATTCTGCTACCAGTTGAGAGGCTGTGGTCTCACTGTAAGCTCCTTGAGGGGAGATACCTGTTGTCTCTCTCCTACTTTGACTATGAGCCCCATAAGGCAGCATGTCACTTGTGAAAGTCACTTCAGTTCTTTGTGCCTCAGTTTCCTCAACTGTAAAATGGGGATTAAAATGCCTCTTCTCCCTCCTACTTAGACTGTGAGCCCCATGTGGGACAGGGACTGTGAATGACCTGATTAACTTGTACCTAGCCCAGTGCTTAAAACAGGACTTGACACACAGTAAGTGCTTATTATAACAACAATAATAATAATGATAATAAATTTGCCTTGTGCTCTCCCAAGTTCTTAGTACAGGGCTACCATTGATTGATTGATTGATAATGGGGGCAGAGACTGTGTCCTACCTGATTATCTTGTATCCACCCCAGCACTTACTACAGTGCTTGGTACATAGTAAGTACTCAGCAAATACTTAATAAGAAGTAGTGTGACCTGACCAGAAGCAGCGCAAGCTAGTGGAAAGAGCCCAGGCCTGAGAGTCAGAAGGACCTGGGTTCTAATTTTGGCTCTGCCATTTGTCAGCTGTGTGACTTTGGGTAAGTGACTACACTTTTCTGTGCCTCAGTTACCTCATCTGTAAAATGGGGATGAAGACTGTGAGCCCTAATTGGGACAGGGGTCCAAGTGTGCTCATTTTGGGCAGGGATTGTCACTCTTTATTGTTGTATTGTAGTTTCCCAAGCCCTCAGTACAGTGCTCTGCACACACTAAGTGCTTAATAAATAAGATTGAATTATCTTGTATCTACTCCGGTGCTTAGTATACTGCTTGGCACATAGTAAGCACTTAAATACCATTAAAAATACAATTATTATTATCATTACCAACTCTAGTATAGTTTCCCAACTGCTTAGTACAGTCCTCTGCACATAGTAAGCACTTAATGAATACAACTGAATGTATGAATGAATAAATACCACTGTTTGATCAGCCAGAGGTGAGGTATCCCCAAGTGACCATTCTTTTGATCAGGGTTCCCTATCGTATAAATGCTCATGTGTCAGGAAAGAAAGTGGAACAAGTAGGGGGAAATCCATCATTGGAGCCCTGCTCTGTGCTCACAAGGAGCAGGGCTGAGTGCAGAAACCCTCAGAACCATACCCTAGCCCTGGCCCGTTCAGGCAACCTGGGGATCGATCAGGCCTTCCACTGTCTGCTTTGTAACCTTGGACAAATCACTTCACTTCTCTGTGCCTCAGTTATCTCATCTGTAAAATGGGGATTAAGACTGTGAGCCCTATGTAGCAAAGGGACTGTGCTCAACATCGCTTTCAGAACACCTCCT
Organism: Ornithorhynchus anatinus; assembly: GCF_004115215.2. NCBI lineage: Eukaryota > Metazoa > Chordata > Mammalia > Monotremata > Ornithorhynchidae > Ornithorhynchus > Ornithorhynchus anatinus. The sequence continues at coordinate 54,164,288 of NC_041735.1, read as the reverse complement.
CTAATCAGGAGGTGGAACTCTTTAGCTCTGCCTCGGGTCTACCCCTGCCTTCCTCCACTCCTAGTTGTACACATGCTCACTTGGGAATATGCTCTGAGTGGTTTCATGCTCTCATCGTCATGGTCATGGGTTCAAATTCCGGCTCTGTCACTTGTCAGCTCTGTGATAGTGGGCAAGTCACTTCACTTCTCTGTGCCTTCGTGACCTCATCTGTAAAATGGCGATGAAGACTGTGAGCCTCACGTGGGACAACCTGATTACCCTGTATCTCTCCCAGGGCTTAGAACAGTGCCCTGCACATAGTAAGCGCTTAACAAATACCAACATTATTATTATTATTATCGTCAATTTCCAAAGATGCTTTTCTACTTCCGATCTCATAACCTTGTGCCTCCCCAGTGCTTGGCTCATAGTAAGCTCTTAACAATACCATAATTAGAATTATTATTACTTGTAAAAAGTGAGCCTTGGGCAATTTTCCAGCATAGTAGAGCTATGAATTCCCTTCATGGCAGCAGGGCACAGGGAGAAGGTTTAGGGCCTGAGACATTTAATTTCACATTGAAACATGCATAGAAGGCATTTAACATTTATTGTTTCAGTGAAGTTTGCTATCGAAATGTGTTATAAAGAAAGTCACTCTGTGCTTTGGAGGGTCAAATGTGACAATATCTATGTACTTCTGGTTTGAAAATTCCATTCTACAAGTGTGCTCATCAGCACTATCTGATTTCCGGAAACAACGAGCAGAGGGACCCCATACAAGAGGACTAACTGGATCACAGCTTTATGCTAGGAAACAGGGAGGGAGTGTGTCTGGGCCCCAGTGGGAAATGAGGTTGCCTGTGCCAGGATTACAGTGCCTTTTATGTGCTTAGATAATTTTGAGATTTTCCCCCTCCTACCCTCTCCCATTAATGAATATGAACTACATCCTGGCCTTTAATCATCGATATCATTTCATACACACTTTTTCATTATCATCATCTTTCTCTTGCCTTTCGAACATCTGTTTCACAGACCCACTCTTTAGAATTAAATATATACATGGACTCTTTATCCTGCTCAGAGCTGCAGGGTTCAGTCTTCTTTGCACGTCTTACCATTACATTCAAAATAAAACTAAAAACACTCAATTTTCCCACAGTGATATTTAAAAAAAAATAAGTAGATAGCTGAGAGCTGCGTTGTCTTTGTGCTACCGAAGAATTTTCGTACACTACGGCATGTAGAGGAAGGTCCAAGAACAGTTGATGAGTGAAGGAAACACATGAAAATTAACATCTCCAGTATAAATCAAGCAGATTATAAAACTGAACTGTTCATGGCAACCACATGCCACTAGTTATAATTCCCAATTTGAAGTGCTGGAGGGTTTTGTGTTTTTTTTTAAGGAAATTAATCAGCCATAATTTGGGGGTCAGCCCCAAGGAATTATAGTGAACTCTAAACCATCATTATCTTCATCAACCATTATTGCGTATCTGCAGGGCATGATTGAACTAAGGTGCTAAAGGGGTTTTGAGAGTTTGGGTCACACAAGGTCCTAGCCTGCAGGGATTTTTCAGGCCAACATGACATCTGTGATTGCCAGGTTGGAATTGCTCAAGAAGTGGCACTGCTTACAAGGAAATCAGTCATTTGGTCAATATGTATTTATTGAGTACCCCTTGGGGCCATTCGGTCAATTGGCATTTATTGGAGGACCCCTTGAGGCCATAGCAGGACTAGGTTAGAAAAAACGATTTCCACCACTGAGAAGATCTCATTTCACACTATCTCTTTTGTCTAGGAGAGGCAGGGATGCAGATCCCTCGAGGACCTACATGACCTAGCAAGAGTAATTTCATAATGACAATAATAATAACGATTGTTATTACAGGCAATCTGCTCCCTTGCTTTCCTGTGTATGTGTCATGCTCATCTACTTAGCTGGTAAGCCATACTGTAAGCTTGCTGTGGGCAAGGGAATGCTTCTATACTGTTGTGGGGTAACAACCCCAGCACTTAATACAATACTTTGCATTCAGAAAACGCTCAAGACATACAGTTGATCGATTGATAACCCCAGTGGGTAAAGACTGTGCTCACCCTGCTCTCTGAATGAGGACTAAGATCTGCTCCAGGCCTACCAATCATTTACGTTAGCCTCTCCCTTAACAATACTGGTGTTACTAAGTGCTTATGATGAGGCAAAAACTGGGCTAGATATGTTACAATCAGATCAGACACAATCCCTGTTCCACATGAGGTTCACAGTCTAAGGGGGAAGGGAGAACAGGTATTTAATCCCCATTTTACAGATGAGGAACTGTGACAAAGAGAAGCTGAGTGACTTGCCCAAGACCGCACAGCAGGCAGGTGGCAGAGTCAGGATTATTGCCTATGTCTCCTACCTCCCAGTCCTGTACTTTTTCCACTAGGCCAAGCTGCTTCCATAGTCTTGTTGGGCCCAGACAGGAAAGCATCACTGACATATCCCTGGACAAAGAGGTGGTTGTGGTGAGCCTGTTTGGAAAAGAAAGAGCCCTTGGCTATACAGTCTTCTTATGAGAAAGAAAACAAACGTGACCACAGGGCCCCCGGTGGGAAACATCCCAGTGGCTTCCCATAAACTCAGTCTAAAAGTGCAGTTCAGACTTACCCGCTCAGGGTGGGGCTTCAGGGCTCTTTCAGCTAGTTGCCCTGCCAGCAAAGTAGGGGCTCAGAGACTTCTCAAGGTAAGCCTGGAGAGGATCTTGATAAATTCTTTTTTTTTATGTGCCTTAAGGTTTTAATAAGGTTTATTATGTTTGGAGAAAATATTACTTATAACATGTTTTTCCTTAAAGCAATTTCTTTTAATAGGAAAATGTCTCAAAGAAAAATTAAACTCAGCAGTGAGGCATGTTATACTTTCCTCAAATGGACATGGCACTTTTATTGGAATTCTAATGAAATGTATACCCATAAAATGGCCTTCCTCCACCCCACAGCCGCCACCACTTAAACATGGCTGACGGCATTCACGTCTACATGATACCAAAACTTACGATCCCTGATTAATGTGTAGTCTGAGAGTCTGTCATAACCTGACAGGATAAAGCTAATCTGAATCGACTCCATGCCATGATTTTATGACACGGAGTTATTGAAAAGTACAAGAATAATTAACTGGAAATGTAATAGAGGAAGCACTCTCAGAGCCGGGGGCCGCCACAGAGAGAAACACCTGATCTGGCTGCCCAGAGCAGCGGGTCCGCTGAAATAACACATTTTATGTGACTTTCTGAAGAGGAGGGTGACTCAAGCAGTCCATCAGTGAAATTCATTCTGAAAAAAGCATGACAGCTGTGGCAGGTATAAAACAGAGGTGCCTTGTTTCTCCGAGTGACGCTAATTATAGGTAAGGGCTTTGTAAACACCCCTCTCTGTTCTCTGGAAACTGAACAACATACAGTAAAGCCTAGGCATAACCAAAATGACGTCTATAAATAAATAGAAAATAACGGTTCTTGTCTAATTGAATACAGATAAGTAAATAAATCAGGGGAGCTTAAGCTGGCCTCAGAAACAATGTGCCATTTTCCACCCCTTTGACAATGTAAGAGGGGCATCTGGTTCTTGGAATTTTCCCAACTGCTTCCTAAGTGGAAAACCTTTTTACCCACCCAGCGCCCATTTGGAAAGGAATTATATGCCGTTGCTCACAGGCTACAGGCAATCTGCTACCTTGCTTCACTGTATTTGTGTCAGGCATCTACTTTGCTGGTAAGCCAGGCTGTAAGCTTGTGTGAGCAAGGGAATGTTTCTGTTATATTGTTATGTTGTACTCTTAATACAGTGTCCTGCACACAGTCAGGGTTTAATAAATAGGTGCTCAATAAATACGATTGATTGATAAGCCCAGTGGATAGAGACTGTGCTGACCCCTGACCTTTGAATGAGAACTAAGATCTGCTCAAGGCCTACCAAGTGTCTACTTTTGCCTTTCTCTCATGCATTCCTTACCTTCCCACTCTGCCTCTTCTCCCCTGCCCAGACAATCTCCAACTCCCCCTCTTGCTTTGAAGCGCTCTTTTCTATTTTGGGAGTCGTTCCACCTGCCATTGATGATAATTGTATGTTTCTCATCATAGATTTAGGCATCCTTGGTCATTGTCTGCTGGACCCCCTTTACTGGCAGATAATATATAGCTTGGGAGTCTCAGGGTCTAGGTATTTTGTCATGAAGAGCAGGTTTCAGAAGTTTCACAACCCCCAAAAGGGGTTGCGGGGAAGAAGGTGCCCCCCAGCCAGCAAGCATCCACCCCATCCAACTCAAACACATGCCATTCTGCTCCTACCCCAATTATGCCACTGCAGGGATTAAGCAAGAGCTCTTGTTTCTCTTCAGGCGCAGGCGTAGTCTTGGTTCCACTATAACTTGTTCTTATTAAGCTGTCCCACTTAGCTTTTTTTTTTCCAAGTCACGCAAATCCAATCTGGGTCAGCCTTTCTCCTGGTCTTTCTTTGTCTCTGAGCATCTGCAGCCGTTTTGCCTTGGGCTGTGAGCTCATCAGGGCTCCTAATGTAAGCCGTGTTGAGTCTGTCCAGTTCTTAGCCATGAGGCCTCCCCAGAAAAGCCTGATGGTCCAGGAAGGTGGCGGTCATGACTCAGTAGGCTGCTGCCTTCCCTCTGAGTCAGAATCCAACCAAGGCTCCAGCATGTTTCTAGGGGTCGGTCGGGTGCCGCTGCCCCTGTGAAACCCAACAAGTCCTGAGATATCTGGAAGGGAAACCTTCATCCATCACTACCTGGACAAACTTCACAGTGGGAAAACCCGACTCAAATGATCTGTTTTCCATTATGGTTTGCAATGGAAAAAGATCTTTAGCATTTCACCTTTATTATGTAAGGTCCACTTGTCTAGCCTCTGTCCTTCTTGTGCAACCACACCCCACAGCCTGATTCTTGCTCCTCTGATGTCAGATTTTCATTCCCTCTATTAATGAATGGCAGCACTGCTTTATGTTGCTCTAAGATCAATGAATATGCTTATCTCCTATGGACCAGTCTAAATTCCTAATATCTTCCTCAGTGCTTGAGATAACAAAGAGGCAAATAATTCCTCTTTAAGAGTTCTTAATTAAAATGTACACAAAAGCACTACAACCCCAACTGCAAATTCTAGAGCCCCTCGAGCATTCTTTATTGCAGTGGAGTTGAACCTCTTTCTTTCAGCCAAGACCCTATCAGTAGCTATAAATTAGCAAAGTGATCTCGGCTTCATCCTGCAGTGAACTTTTTACATTTGACTAATAGAATTCGGTAATAATGTGACTTAAAATATTGATTCAAGCAGACTCTCAGCAGGACAGAATAACAGATATATTTATTTTAAAAGACCTTTCCCACCTTGCCCTTTGTCTTTACCATTTCCCACTTCGAACACGCAGCTACAGTAAAATCTTAGCTGAGTGTAAAATGATAGATTTAATTCTGCTTGGAGAAAGCCATGGGCCCCTTAAACCCAGACAAAAGGAAAAGCAGTTTAGATAAACTAGGAGGGCAAAGAGTTTACACAAATCAGGGGGCTGGTAAAATTTGCATTGGCTTCCTCCCCACTTCCTTCCCGCTTCTCCTTCCTTCCTCTTTACTTGAGGTGTCAGTAGGCTAAGATTACAAAAGTATCTGTCCAAAGCAAGTTCACTCACAAGCACAAGTTTCCAAAGTAAAACAAACAAAAAGCACCTAACAAAATGACAGGGTTTATTGAATTTCCTTCAGACTTACAGTTTGCTCTCCTTGTCATGGAGGCCAGTACTTCTTCTGATACCTAAAATAAGCACTAGATAAATTAATAATCGGGCTTCAGAAGTTGACTACTGCAGCATTATCTAGTAATAATAATAATGATAAGAATGGTATTTGTTAAGTGCTTACTATGTGCCAAGCACTGTTCTAAGCACTGGAGGAGTTACAAGATAATCAGGTTGTCCCACGTGGGGCTCACAGTCTTAATCCCCATTTTAGAGATGAGGAAACTGAGGCACAGAGAAGTTGAGTGACTTGCCCAAAGTCACACAGCTGACAAGTGACGGAGCTGGGGTTAAAACCCATGACCTCTGACTCCCAAGCCCATGCTCTTTCCACTGAGCCATGCTGCTTCTTTGTGGAAAGAGCATTGAGCTAGGAGTCAGAGGAACTGGGTTCTAATCCTAGCTCTGCCGTATGTCTGCTTTGTGACCTTGGGCAAGTCACTTAATTTTTCTGTGCCTCAACTACCTTATCTGTCAAATGGGAATCAAGACTGTGACTGTGACTGTGTCCAACCTGTATCTATCCCAATACTTAGAACGGTGCTTGGCCCATAGTAAGTGCTTAACAAATTCCACAGTTTTTATTATTATTATTATCACTGAATTACAAAAGAGCACCTAAGAACTGGAGTGATCAAACAGCATCCCTAAGAGGAAAAACGAGGCCAAATAAGACTATACAGGATTTATTTTTTAATGGCATTTATTAAGTGCTTGCTAATTGCCAAGCCCTGTACTAAATACTGGGGTAGATACAACCTAACCAGGTTGGACACAATCAATGTTCTACAGGGAGCTCACAGTGTTAATCCCCATTTCATAGGTGAGGTAACTGAGGCATAGAAAAGTTAAAGGACTTGCCTAAGGTCACACAGCAGACAAGTGGCAGACCTGGAATTAGAACCCAGGTCTTTCTGACTCCCAGGCCTGTATTCTACCCGCTAGGCCGTGCTGCTTCTCAAAGATAAAACAATAATCCTGAGTCCATCAGTTCACAGCAGTTACCATGCTTTCATTTCTCCATTAAAAAAAATGCATTTGCTAAAGTGTTAACTATGTGCCAAGCACTATATCAAATACTGGGGTAAACACAAGATAATCAGGTCCCACAAGGGGCTTACAATCCAAGTAAAAGAGAGAACAGATATTGAATTCCCATTTTACAGGTGAGGAAATTGAGGCACAAAGAAATAAAGTGACTTGCTTGAGGTCACAGAGCAGGTAAGTGAAGGTAATAGTAATCACCAAGGTAGGAGGAAACATGGGAGGGAGAAGACAGAGGAAAAAGTTGGTATGGGAGAGTGACCATTTACTGTTATGAGGAGCCTGGGAGTGGAGAAGGAATCTAATGTCCCACCTGTGGATCTCTTGGATGAGAATTGTAATTTCAAATTTTATTCTATCATTTATTTATTTACCTATTCACTTATTCATTTTTTGGTTTAAAGTACTTATGATGCGCCAGGCATAGTCCTAAAGCTCTAAAGTAGATACAAGATAATCGGGTTGGACACAATTCAAATGGTTTTGTACCTCCAAGATAGTGAGCGAATAAATGAAGGTAGAGCTGGGGCCTGGTCCAGTGAGGTCAAAACAATATGTTCTGGTCAGTCAATTGTATTTATTGAGTGCTTAAAGTGTGCAGAGGGCTGTACTAAGCACTTGGGAGAGTACCATGAAGCAATATAACAGATACATTCCCTGCCCACAGTGAGGTGATTGGGATTCTCAGTTCTACGCCACCCCCTTACCCCCAAATTGCTCCAACTTTGGTTTGGAGCTCCCGACACAGTCTTGGGGAAGGAGCAGAAATTGGTGTAGTCAGTCAGAGGGGTGGCTTTGGGCCTCCTCCGGTTGACCCTAGGAAAATGCCAACACTGCTGCAGCAGAGTCTTGTAGCCCCGCCAAGAAGCAGGCCTGGGGAATTCCCTGGGGTTACTATTATCTCCTCAGTTAATATGGGGCCTAGGGATGCTGCCCTTCCCAGCTCATCGTGCTCCCGTCCTGGAAAAAGATATGCACTAACACCTGAGAAAGCAACCGTTGGCTGCATTTGGTAATGGGCTGAAAATGTATTAGCATCGCTAACAGATTTTTAAAATGTTATTTTCTAAGCGGAAATACTTTGCTTGCTAAGAGCAAGTCAGACTCAGATGACACTGAAAAAATAAATGGCTAGCAGAACCTTGCAAAATGATCCTTCCATCGCAAATACTGAAAAGGCTACTTTTGGGTACTGTTTGCTACTGCAAAGGATTCTGGGAACTATTTTTCCCTATTAAATTGAAATCCTTTTATTAGTTCAATAAAAAGTCATTCTGGACAGCCATATCGTTTGAAGGTAATTATTTCTCAAGTCCCCCTCTAGATTGCAAACTCATTGTAGGCGGGGATTTGAATCTGCTCTATTACTATACTGTACTCTCCCAAGCACTTATTACAGTGCTCTGCACACAGCAAGTGCTCAATAAATGTGATTGATTGAAGATAAGAGCAGACTGTGTTCAACCAGATATATTTGTATCTACCCCAGCTATTAGTACAGTGCCTGGCACATAGTAAGCACTTAACAAATCCCACATATTTGTAAAGTATGTCCTTTCCATGACTACCAGTAATGCACACAACCAAATATCATAATTTCTACTGGGAATAATCACCTAGCCAATGAAGGCTTATGATTTGGGTCAGATTAAAATGAATTCCTGAACTATTTAATCATTACAGCCAAGGCCTGCAGCTTTGTGTAAGGGGCAGAGGAGGGACTGACATCATTTTATTTGCTTATTGTAGATGACTAACGATTTAGGTATGAGTGAAAAGCCCTTGACTTATGCAGATTGTTTTGCAATGGCATAATAATGACGATAATGAAGTTGACATTTGGTTATCACAACATGTAGAGAAGTCATTAGAGAATTTTCTCTAGACTGTAAACTCATCTCTAGACTGTATGCTCATCCCTAGTCTTTAAGCTCATTATGGGCAGGGAATGCGTCCAATAATACTGTTGTATTGTGCTCTCCCAAGAGCTTAGTATAGTGCTCGGCACATAGTAAGTGCTCAATAAATACCATTGATTGGTTGATTGATTGATTCTTATTGAAAAACTCATGTGGTGTACCATCTTTGGTTGGATAGCTTTTCTTTGAAGCGGCATGGTGTAGTAGATAGAGCATGGGCCTGGGAGTCAGAAGGACCTGGGTTCTAATCCCAGCTCTGCCACTCTTCTACTGTGTGACCTTGGGCAAGTCATCAAGTGCTTAGTACAGTGCTCTGCACATAGTAAGAGCTCAATAAATACTATTGAATGAATTTCAATTCTCTGTGCTTCAGTTACCTCATCTGTAAAATGGGGATCGAGACTGTGAGCCGCACATGGGACAGAGACTGTGTCCAACCCGATTTTTTCAGATCCACCCCAGTGCTTAGTACAATATCTGGCACAAAGTAAGAGCTTAACAAATACCACAATTATTATTACTATCATTATTATTAACTTGTGGTCTATGAAAGTGTCAGTTGAGGAGGCAATTCCTTATTGGAAAGACCAATAATAAATATGGCATTTTAGTGCTGACTACACGTTAAGCACTGGGGTGGATATAAAGTTATCAGATTAGATGCTCTCGAGGTCTTTCATGGGGCTCACAGTTGATTTTATCCTTGTTTTATTGACAAGGAAATGGAGACTACAGACAATTTAAGCCACCTGCCCAACTGTGTGTAGGATAGTGATGAAGCCAGAACTAGATCCCAGGTCTCCTTTCTTCTTGTCCCATTCTCTTTCCACTAGGAAAACAAATTCCAATGATAATTAATGGTATAACATTCCAGTGGGCTCTCATTCTGTGGAGATAAGGGTACATAAATGGATCTCCAAAAAGAACACACAATTTCTAGTCCCCCAGAGTTCAAAGATAGGAATTGGAAGCATAAACACTTTAATTTTATTTCCCTGCTAGGGACATAATTGAGGGGGAAAGGGATGACTCTGAAGTCATTGGCAATCCAAAAAGAGTTGTCATTGTGGATTTGAACCTAGAAGAGAACTCGGAAATCAATAGTGTCTACAAAAGGTGACTGTGTTTGCCTAGCACAAAATGATGGGGAGAAGTGGCAATTATTCTAGTTCATTTCATTAATAAAGATGGCCAAAGTGGAAAATTCAGGATCCAATGGGGACTTTTCTGCCGGAATGATACATTTTGGCTCTCTTCATTGATCATATTTATTGGCTAGTTTTCAAAACTTGGCTTCACTCTGCACTGTGAAGTCACAGGCTGTGATTCATTGAGCCAAATTCTGCCCAATGGCTGTCATGCCCAGATAATAAATTAGTCTATCTCTAAGTGCCTGACTATGGAGGGTGACTGAGGCATGGAAGATAATGAGCCCAATAAGTATAACAGGGCTTCTGCTGCCAAGACTTTCGGGACTTTGTCAGGAACCACCCTGGTCTCCGATGCAGTGGTGGGTAGATATGCCTTTCCGTTGCTGTTAAAGGGGGAAAAAGGCAGAATCTGAGGCATAGCAAATCAATTCATGCCATAGCAGCCCATCCAGGACTATGTTGATTCCAAGTTACATGGAAATGCGTTTTGTTCTCTGAGACAACCTATTCTGATCCTTTTCTAGCTTCTCTAGAGTCATATGTGAACAGGATTTCCAAAGATTTCATTATGCTTGCCAAATTTTGACTGTTTAGCTTGCGTGTGGAGTGGTTGAGTAGTGATGCCAATCACACAGCTGAAATAGTTCAGCTGAGGCTTTCACCATGAAATGATTCAGGTGTGGGAGAAAATTTTTCTTTCTTTTCTTATTTTTTTATTTAATTGAAAGCACAGTCCCTTTTGGTCTGGAATTCTCCTCCAGAATAGATAGGAGTTTTAGGATTTAATGACTTAGTTGACTCAACTGTGGAAAAAGACAAGTAAGGGAGAGCTGCTTGCTAGGCAGGGAATGTGTCTACTGCAATATTGTACTCTCCCAAGTGCTTAGTACAGTCTTTTGCACATGGTAAGCACTCAATAAATATGAATGAATAAATGGAATGACAATCTCAAGTAATCATTCTGGGCAGAGGCACCCAGGTCAGGAAGAAGTTTCTTAGTGTCTGAGGGTCTTAACAGAATACGAGTATGATATGCATATCAGTTCTAGCACAACCCCCCCCACCCCTCCGACCATCTTGCCTGAATAAATGACTCGGATCTGGACAGTGCAGAATAATGATGATAATAATGATGATGGTGTTTGTTAAGTGCTTACTATGTGCAAAGCACCCTTCTAAGCGCTGGGGTAGATGCAAGGTAATCAGCTTGTCCAATTTGGAGTTCACAATCTTCATCCCCATTTTACAGATGGGGAACTGAAGCCCAGAGAAGTTAAGTGGCTTGCCCAAGGTCACACAGCAGACAAGTGGCAGAGCTGGGATCCTCACGTCCTCTGACTCTCAAGCCTGTTCTCTTTCCACTAATAATAAAAATAATGTTGGTATTTGTTAAGCACTTACTATGTGCAGAGCACTGTTCTAAGTGCTGGGGTAGATACAGGGTAATCAGGTTGTGCCACGTGAGGCTCACAGTCTTAATCCCCATTTTACAGATGAGGTAACTGAGGCACAGAAAAGTTAAGTGACTTGCCCACAGTCACACAGCTGACAAGTGGCAGAGCCAGGATTTGAACCCATGACTATTGAGTCCCAAGCCTGGCTCTTTCCACTGAGCCATGTTGCTTCTAAGCCATGCTGCTTGAAGAACCTTGTCTCTCTCGTGGAGACCTGCAATATGTTTGCACAAGGAGATTGGCAGGAGCCTCTCAGGATAGGTTAGGTTTTCCACCTTAGTGTGCTGTTTTCCCTCTTCTTCCAGATCATCAAAGGAGGTGTTAAATAAAACCAGAGCCCTTTTGAATGCCTGCAACTCCCCATTTGATCCACTGCCATTCATCATCACCTTGTGATTACAGTGCTTCAGCCAATTTAAATTCCAGTGATAATGCTCATATCCAAACTAATTTGAATTAATTTTTCAAATTATGGCACCATTAAACACCCTATCAACTGCTCTAACGTGCTGTCCCCTAAATCCAGCAGTTGATTTCCCCCCGACCCCCCCCGCCAAAAAAAATCAGGTTCACATGGCACAATATGTTCTTTGTCAAGCCTCAAAGCTTCTTAGGACTCCAGGATCTATTATCTTTATGATATGCAGGGTTCATTCCTTTAGGTTAAATTCAGAACAGACTTGGGTGGCAAATTAGTTAACTGCTTCTTGCTTAATATCAGCAACCCCGTTCTTTCCTGGCAGGGCGGTCTTGTGAATGTTGAGTCCTCACTTATTCAGTTTAGCTGAACAGAAGTGGGCACTTCCTTCTTTGTTATTTCTGTCTCCGTTCATAGGCTTATATGACGATTATCCAAATCACTATATTTTTCTTCCAATGTTCGAGGTTGGGGTCATTTTATTCCAGCTGAGGGCTTCCAATATGAGGGGCTCCCCTGGACAATAACCCCTCCCTGGTACCAAGACAGAAGATCCAAAAGCGACCTGGGAGAATGACTAATTTACTTGTGCTAACCCACTGCCACCTGAGGAGATAAGAAACAAAAACAAGACATCCTTATTATGCAAAACACATTTAAAGTCGTGACAACAAATCTTTCATTTGAAAGCGAGTCATTTCACAGGCAAGGCAAGAAGTAGTTGGGTTTCTCTCTCACCAAAATGCCTATATTTCCTCCAGAACCAGAGGAAGGGGGGACCGAGGGAGGAAGTTCATGTCCCTGGGCCCCAAACCAGGCACTGGCCTCACTCGGCATGGAGCTCGAGTCTCCTTAGAGATGCAGCACTGTGTCGTGGAAAGAGCACGGGCCTTGGAGTCAGAAGGTCATGGGTTCTAATCCTAGATCAGCCACTTGTCTGCTATGTGACCTGGGGCAAGTCACTTCACTTCTCTAAGCCTCAGTTCCCTCATCTGTAAATTGGGGATTAAGACTGTGAGCCCCATGTGGGACAACCTGACTACCTTGTATCTACCCCAGCGCTTAGAACCTCAGCTCCCCCTCCCTTCTGCATCACCTAGGCCTTTGCTCTTCCCCACGCCCCTGCCCCACAGCCCTTATGTATATATCAATAATTTTATTTACTTATACTGATGCCTGTTTACTTGTTTTGATGTGTATATATCTATAATTCTGTTTATATTGATGCCTGTTTACTTGTTTTGATGTCTGTCTCCCCCAGTGTGACTGGAAACCCAGTGTGGGCAGGGATTCTCTCTTTATTGCTGAATTGTACTGTCCAACTGCTTAGTATAGTGCTCTGCAAACAGTAAGCACTCAATAAATATGATTGAATGAATGAACATAGTAAGCACTTAACAAATACCATAATTATTATTAATTAATTAATGATAATTATTATTGTACCTACCCCACTACTTAGAACAGCATTTAGCACATAATAAATGCTCAACAGATACCATAATTCCCCCTCTCCCTTCCCCTCCCCCCTCCCCTCCCCTCAGCACTGTACTTTTCCGCTCAACTGTATATATTTTCCTTACCCTATTTATTTTGCTAATGAGATGTGCATCACCTTGATTCTATTTATTTGCTACTGTTTTAATGAGATGTTCATCCCCTTGATTCTATTTATTGCTATTATTTTTGTCTGTCTCCCCCGATTAGACTATAAGCCCGTCAAAGGGCAGGGACTGTCTCTGTTACCGATTTGTACATTCCAAGAGCTTTGTACAGTGCTCTGCACATAGTAAGCGCTCAATAAATACTATTGAATGAATGAATGAATATTATTATCAGCTTGATCAGTGGTATTTATTGAGTGCTTACTCTTGCAGGGCACTATACTAAGCGCTTGGGAGGGTGCAGTACAACAGAATTAGCAGACACTTTCTCTGCCCCCAAGGAGTTTAGATTGTAGAGAGCAAGCAGAGTGGAAGGGGCCTCTAGCAGGAGGAAATGGGCATGGCTTCTAGCAGGGTGGAGTGGGCAGGGTTTCTGGCAAGTGGGATTGGGTGGTTTTCATGTGGGACTTCTGGGAGTAGGAGACAGTCAGTCAATCGTATTTATTGAGCGCTTACCGCATGGAGATCACTGTACTAAGAGCTTGGGAAAGGACAATACAACAGTATAGCAGTCACATTCCCTACCCACATCGAGCCTACAGTCTAGAAGGAGAAACAGACATTAGACAGAGTATGGACCTCACGTCACAAGGCCATGGGTTACAATCCTTGCTCTGCCACTTGCCTGCTGTGTGACCCTGGGCAAGTCACTTCTCTTGCTGTGCTTTAGTTACTTCATCTGTAAAATGGGGATTGAGACTTCGAGCCCCACATGGGAGAGGGACTGTGTCCAACTTGATTTGCTTGTATCCACACCAGCTCTTAGAAGAGTGCCTGGCCCATAGTAAGCACTAGCAAATATCATTATTATTAGTGTACATATTTATTACTCTATTTGTTTTTATTAATGATGTGTATTTATCTATAATTCTATTTATCTATTTTGATGGTAATGATGCCTGTTTACTTGCTTTGTTGTCTGTCTCCCCCTTCTAGACTTTGAGCCCACTGTTAGGTAGGGATTGTCTCTATCTGTTGCCGAATTGTTCTTTCCAAGTGCTTAGTACAGTGCTCTGCACACAGTAAGTGCTCAAAAAATACAATTGAATGAATGAATGATTATAAATTATAAATTTGGACATAAGTGCTGTGGGGCTAGGAGGGGGAATGAAAAAAGGGAGCAGGTCACGGTGATGCAGAAGGGAGTAGGAGAAGAGGAAAGATTAGTTTAGTCAGGGAAGGCCTCTTGGAGGAGATGTGCCTTCACTTGGTGAAGAGAAGTGGGGACTAGGGTTTGCTCTACTATCAAAAGCAGAAGCCCTTCTCCTGACTTAAATCAGAACAGGTAAATATTGCTCACCTGTTGGAAGGATGGAGAAGGGATACACTCCAGGAATACGGCGTAAGAAGGCTCCCACTCAGTCCTCCAGCCAACTCCAATTTCCTCATTAATCTCAAAATAATACTTCAATGAGAGTAAATGCTGTTTATCCCCTTTAGCAAATGCAGAAATTAAGGTACAGAGAGTTTTAATTATTGGCCCCAGGTCACACAAACTATTGAAGTCAATTCAAAAAGCAGGGTTCAGGATTCCCAGACGACTCACCTACCCATTAGACCACACTTTTTCTTAGTGCTTTACATGTGTGGGAGCGGTGCGGTGAATAAAATCGACCTGAGGCATTGAGCATGATAGTATGTTTCTAAGTGCTTCCATGTGGAAGCCTTTGCAAGTGAAAATCTTAGATGGACCTTAAAAATGTTGTTATCTCCACGCTTCCTAAAGAAAAATAACCTGAAATTGTGACCTTTTAACTTAACAGGGAGGTCTTGTCACCATCTCATCAGGATGCTGCAGTTGGTTCGGTGACCAGCTGAGGTGGCGACAAGACCTTCCATATCATGTAGATGTGGAACGCCATAATCTACAGCAGATATCTGTTGGTTTAAATTGAAACGGCAAAGGTGTCCCATAATATCTGACAGATAAACAGTATTTTGGGTTTGCCACGGCTGGTTCTTTTTTCGCAAACGGCAATATCGTCATTTAAATCAATTCAGCTTTTATCTCTGCTTAGTCACAGTGACACTGACCAAAATGCTGCTGCCAAACCCAGAAAGTATTGGAAAGAACATCCCTCTGCCCTCAAGACTCAAAAGATAACACTGTGTGCTTTAAGGGGATGAGACAGTAATTGTTAGGCCACTGGTCCTGTACATCTGTGGTAAAATGTATGACTTTATCTTCAGCCTGAGATCATGTCTTACTTTGAGGACAAACACATCTAAATATAAAGTATGGTAATGATGGAGAAGACAGTTCTGCAGTGGGAGGAAAGGGATAGTGCTATATTATTGAACCTGAATGAGGATTTATTTGAGTGCATAATAGCTTTCTTTAGATCATTCTGGAAATTGGTGTAACTCAAAATACTCCTGCAAGAGAAAGGGCTAGTCAAAGAAACTGAGGAATAAAAGGGTTAAGCCATTTGTTCAGAATTACCCAGTCAACTCTGCACCAAGGCTCTCAATCATAATTTACAATGAGGACTTCCAAACGTTTGCTCTGCAGGTCAGCCTAGAGGGAGACAACTGCTTATGCAGATTCAGCCTCAGTGAGTCAGTGACTGGGTCAAGATTAGACCTAAAGGCTACTAAATTGTGTTTTTTGCATAATTTAGTTATCCTCCTGGTCTCTAATATATCTTGTATTTTTCTGGGGTCAGCAGTATTATGGAGCCTTTGGAATAGCTTTTTAAAGCCTGATATTTATAGTGTGAATTAGTCCAATTTTTCAGACAATATTAAGATTTCTCCTCAGAAATTAGGTAAACTGGCTTTTTCAGAATCAGTAATGGAATATATAATAGAATGCAGTACCAATTTCTGCCAATTTGATCCTATGAAGAGATAATAGTTTAAATGTTTATCCAGATGCTTACCTTTCCCTGTTGCCTAATTTCTTAGTGGATATGTTCAGGTTTTTTGATTATTTGTTTTGTTTTTTTGGCTCAGTTTTCTCCTTCGTGTTTATCTCCACTGATGTAATTTGATTTAGATTGTAAAATCTTAGAAGGTAGGGGACATAGATCCATTTTACTTCTACAGTGCTTCATATAGGGATGTGTTCTTATGGGTCCTTAATAAATTTTAGGACAGTAACTGTTTCATGACAATATTTTAATATTGATTTTCCCTCTGTGCATACATTACTGATTAGATTCAGAGTGCAAGCAAGCTAAATCAAATATCCGATTCTCATTTCACCTGTACAGCCCCACATAATTCCTTAAGAAATTCATACCGAGGAGAAACCAAAAGTTTAATTTAAAGGATTTTTTTCCCCTAAATCATTTTTTCTGTATTTTCAACATCTCTGTTTGGGTTTTATCTTACTGGATTCCTAATAGTCCAAATTTACATTTTTATTCTTAAAGTATTAATAACCAAAGAAGAAGAAAAGCCTTTTGATTTCCACAATCGAAATAATCCTTGTTTTACATTATCAGTGTGCCTTTTAATCCTCTTTACAGGTTTCATTGGAGACACTGATGGTGGTATTTGCACAGACAACCATCTGCATCGCAAGCTACTTAAACTGGGATTAGAACCCAAATCTTCTAATTCTCAGTTTTCTTCTCTTTCCACTAGGCCTTGCTGTCTTTATAATGAGGTGTGGAAGACCTGAATAATTTGTAAATTCTTATTATTGATTTATATTTAAAATCATGTAATTTTGAGAACATGGGTTCTAATTCCAGCTCCTCCTTGTTTCCTGGATGACTCTGGGCAAGTAATTTAACTTTTCTCCGTCTCAGTTTCCTCACCTGTAAAATGAGGATTAAATACTTGTTCTCACTTCCCTTTAGTCTGTGAGTCCCATGTGGGACAGGGACCATGTCAGATCATATTGTATCCTGTCCACCCCAGTGCTTAGTTCAATGGTTAACACTGTAATTGCTTAAATAACCACAATTATTATTGTTAATTTTATTTAAAATGTCTAGCCAGCTGTTGGAAAATAAGCATCATTTGTGACTTGATTTCATAAGTTTCCTTAAAAAAACATAAAATTAAAAAGTTGGATCATGTTTGACACCAGGCTGAAAACAATTCTCAGAGACTCTAATACGACCTAATTCGTTAGCCCACGAATGAATGGAAAACTGCTACTAGCTTTTTTTGTTGTTCTTGCAAATGAGTAAGGCAGGACTGGAAAATGCTATGCTTTATTTGTGGAGGTAGCAGTGGCCTTCCACATGAATATGCTTTGTGTTTGAATTAAACATCTGTCAGGAGTGACATTTGAGGTCCAGGGATGCTGATAACCCTCCCCTTTCCTACCCCACTGTGGGCCGGTTGCTGAGACTCTTAAGGATTGCCCTGAGATCGCTCAAGATGGTGGAGAGCTGGGAAAAGAATGGTGGGGGAGGGAAAGTGAATGTGCATCTATCATTTTGAGGGAATGACTGATGACAAGATTCCTGAGGTAGTTGAAGGGCAGGACCTGTGGTCCCTGATTCTAGAAACGTCTACTCTGCCCAGTCAGTCCCCAGTAACATAGAGAATGAGGCTTTGCCTTTGCAAAAGTGAAATTTTCTTCCCAGAAAAATCCTCTAAAACATGCTTGCCACTGACAAACTGACCTATACATTGGCACAAATGAACTCTGTTCTACTTCAGGAATTTAACTTCTCCTGTCTGTTTGGTCCAAGTCTATTATTGCAGATGTGTTTGAGGTTGTTAAATTTAAATTTTTATGGTCTTGCAATCGATCTCGTTTATTGAGCGTTTACAGTATGCAGAGTATTGTCCTAAGCGTTTGGGAGAGTACAATATAACCCAGTTGGTAACATATTCCCTGTCCACAATGAACTAATAGTTTAGAGGACTTGTTAAGTGCCTACTGTGTGCCAAGCACTGTTCTAAGCACTAGGGTAGAAACAAGACTGTAATGTTGGACAAAGTCCCTGCCCCACATGGGACTCACAGCCTAAGTAGGAGGGAGTATGATTTAATCATCATTTTACAGATGAGGAAACCGAGGCACAGAGAAGTTAAGTGACTTGCCCAAAGTCACCCTGCAGACAAAAATCAGAGCCAGGATTAGAACTCAGGTGCTCTGACTCCCAGGTCTGTGCTCCTTCCACTAAACCACGCTGCTTCCAAAATACAAGGTTTAAGCTTTTTAGGTCTGATTTTTATTAAATATTTGATCTTATGCCCTGGGAAAAAAATCAACATAATCTTACCATTAAAAATAGCTAATCCATAACTCTAATAATTAACCATTAGCCATCCCTCCTGTTTAAACCTGTAGGCCCCAGTCAGTTAATCAACAATGTATACTGAGTGCCTGTTGTATGTAGAGCAGTCTACTACTGACTGCCTGGGAGAGGTCACTAGAGGCTCTCAAAAGACTTACAATCAAATAGAGACTCTTACAGTCTATTAGACTTCTAAGGCAGCCCTATGACCTAAACAGTTTCATTTCTGGGAACAATTAAAATTATTGTTGACTTCAAGGAAAAAATTATATGTATAAAAGAGGAAGGGGGAAAAGCAACACTACCTTGAGTAAATAATTAGAGCAGTTCATATTTGTCGATCCTCCATATAATTCCATCATACCAAAATCAAAATTTTCTCCATTTTACTACTGAGGTGGTAATGCATGAGGAAAATTAATTTGCCCCAAAATAACAGCAAATAGTAACACAAATCAGTCAATTCATAGTATATATTGAGTGCCTACTGGGGGTTCTAGACCACTGTACTTAAGCACTTAGAGAAAGTACAAGAAACTTATCATATAGTCCCTACCCTCAAAGTGTTTACATTAAATAGTGGGAGAGACAGACACTAAAGTGTTTTACAGATAGGGGGAAAGAAAATAGGGGAAATGTTCATGAGTTAGAATGAACTCAGTATATCTGACTTCCAGGACTATGATCTGGCAAGGAAGGAATCCTGCCTTAAAATTCTCATTTCCCTAGCATGATCGACCAATAATTCCAACATATATTATCAGTTTCTCCAATATACATTACGTTATAAAATCCAGCTATAAAAATCTTAAAGTTATCCTGCAAACTGTCAATCAGTTGAATTTATGGAGTGCTTACTCTGTTCAGAGTACTATAGTACTCCAAGTACTCCAAGTACTATACTTGGGAGAGTACAGTATAAGAGAGTTTGTAGATACATTTACTGCCCACTACCAATTTACAGTCTAGGGAGGAGACAGATATTAATATAAATTGATTGAATTACAAATAGGTAAATTATTGCTATGGAATTAATAGTTTTCACAATTTTGAAATCACTCTTGTAAAATGGCTACGGCATTATCAAAAAGTATAATGTACTCATTAAACACATTACCCCCATGCATTCAACCCCCCCCACCCCACCCAAGAAAGTGGCTATGGTCTGGGAATGTGTATTATAGTATTTATGTTGGTACTGATGTAATTATGGTACTTATTAAGCCCTTCCTATGTGATAAATGTTGGGGTGATTTATATGTGCATGAAAAAGTGCACAAGATTCCTATGGCATGCATCACATCTTCCTACTTCTAAAGGAGTAATTGATGTTTGTCAATAAATAAAGGGAAAATTAGAGATATAAAGTTAAAGGACACGGTGGAGTAGGAATTCTAACCAAAATATCAGATACTATGATTTGGAGCACACAGTTATAGTAATATTCGACAAAGAACATTTTCTTTGTTCTGATAAGTTAACATTTATATTAGAATCAGAAAAGCAAATAGCATTTTCAAATTCTTTATTGGTCTTTTTCAGATGATTCTGCCTTTCCGTTACTACAAAAGTAAGGAAAATAGATTTCCTGAAGAGGGCGCTATTGATATTAACAATTATACTAGACTCAACATGTTACCCTTGGAAGCATTAAAGTCAGTAAGGTGATTTTCTTTTAGTTCGCTTTTTAAAAAAGAAAAGAAAAACGACCCACCACCCACCACTCTGAATCTACTTTTGAAGTCACATAGTTCCTCTGATTTCTTCAGGGGTAAAGATGGGATGCAAAACGCTTTTTTCTTTATGAAAACTTGCTCTTCTGGTCTGTATTAAGTGGTGCTTTGAATTCTGCATTGATAACATACAGTATGCCCTGTTGTGCTACATGTTGAATGATTTGTGTGTCTTTGAGTAAGTCCAGCTTCTGTACTTAATCTGGCTATCCTGGAGGCTAGGTAATTTACTCCCACTGGTTCCTTGGCATTCATATTTCATGTCATGAGAACTTTTTTTAAAAAAAAAACCCATACAATTTTGAAAAATATATTTTCTAACAAAGGAACAGGCCAAAGAGCAGCTTCTTGGGACATTAAACAAGATCATACACTTAACTTATTTTCCTTTTGTATTATTATGAGGCAATTGATGATCACCTGGGGCTATGCTGATGAATCATACTTTTAATAAGTTTCAACGAGAACAACATTCTCAGTGATAAGTTAATTAAAT
The DNA here is from genome assembly GCF_004115215.2 of Ornithorhynchus anatinus. Classification (NCBI taxonomy): domain Eukaryota; kingdom Metazoa; phylum Chordata; class Mammalia; order Monotremata; family Ornithorhynchidae; genus Ornithorhynchus; species Ornithorhynchus anatinus. The sequence continues at coordinate 54,143,421 of NC_041735.1, read as the reverse complement.
GCTGTTGTGTGAGTGCTCATGTAGATGGTGTTTGAGTCCAGTGTGCAGTCTGTTCCTAAGATATACAGTATTTCATAGCACTAATGCATAACAGAAATCCTTCATAGAATGCATTACTTAATCTTTATTTAGTAAGTGGTAATAACTTTATCAAATCAGAACTTAAATACCTTATGATAATAACTCTGAGTGGCACAGTCTGGAAGGCTTTTCCTTCTGCTTTTTTGCTTTTTTCAGATCACTGTTTACAAAACTCCCCTAGATGCTAGAAGACAATATTTTCTGTTGCTTTTTAATCTTATGTGTTTGGCAAAGACAGATTTCTTCTTCCCTTTGTATCATTTTCAGACAAACATAGCTCTCCCACAAAAATTATGATTGAATGTTAATACAAAGATAAAGTACATTAAGTGAAACAACATGGGAAGCAGGGTGATCTAGTGGAAAGAGCACAGGGCTGGGAGTCAGAGATCCTGAGTTCTATGCCCAGCTCTGCCAGTTGTCTGCTGTATGCTCTTGGGCAAGCCACTTAACTTCTCTGTGCCTCAGTTTCCTTGACTGTAAAATGGAGATTCAATACGTGTTCTCCCTCCTACTTAGACTGTGGCCAATTTGGGATGGAACTGTGTCCAACCTGGTTAACATTTATCTACCCCAGCACTTAGAACAGTGCTTGACACATAAGAAGTGCTTAGCAAATACCATAATAAATAAAGTGAATACACCATCAGAAGACTGTCTTGTTAAATTAGTTGTTCTTTCCATCACTGAAAGATTTTGCACTAGTAGAGCTTTGTAGTTCCTAGAGATAGGAACATTTTTTTGAAAGTGGACTGTGAATTTAAAAATGAAAATCAAACATATCTCTTTAAACAGGAAGATAGTCCCCATCAGTTTAGTGTTCTGAGAAAGAACTTTGATTTGGAAATCTAGGATGGTTTAAGACCTTCATTTGTAAATCTTCGACAGATGAGAAGCGGCATGGCCTAGTGGATAGAGTACGGGTTTGGTTTATTATAGAGGAAAAGAAGAAGCGCAATCAAATATAAGAGAATCAGCCCAATCATAAATATAAATGAACAGGGAACATGTCTATGAATGCTGTTGTAGTGAACAGACCTCTGTACACGACAGGGGCTCAATAAATACCTGTGCTGATGATGACTGGTGATGGAAAAACCTTTACTTGAGTTGGCTCCTGATTTGGCACTGGTAGTTCATTTGTAGCCATTGATAGGGTAGGTTTCTTCCATCATTCCTCAATTTAAAAATCACCAGATCCTGATGTGACTCAAGAATCCAGTGGATTGCATTGTCTGGGGATCGTTTGCTTGAGCGGGTGTAGAAATGGATTTTGGCTTGTGAGGTGGGGCTGGATTTGACCTGATGGCCAGTTGCTGTCTGGAAGGTCTGGCAGTTCTGTAATGCTTCTCTCTCTGTGCTGCTCTTAGTCTGCACCTTGGGGACTCCCCTGAGATAAGCCTTCTCCCCCAGCCCAAGGTGCCTATGGTCTGCGAGAGCAGGGCTTGGGGCTGCGAAAGTCTGTAATATGTCTCTGCTGGCTAGGTCTATCAGGCTACCAGGAAAGCGCTCTGGAGTGGGGCTGGAAGCATTGAATTCCAAAGACATCTAGCCCAATCTGTCCAATCCAGACCCCATGAGCTTTGGCTTGGTCCCAAGGGTATGTGGGCTTTGTCTCCTTCAGATACAGATCACAGGAGGAATTTTTCATTGGAAAAATTTTCTCAAAAATACTTGTCCCTGGCAGACCCAGCCACAGGGTGAATAAATGTTAAGCACCTGTAATATATACTCTTCCTAAATTCAAGTGGTTAAAGACATTCAATTTGAAAGGTTTGTGCACTTTCCCAGATCTGACTCATGAAAGATAAATAGAAACAGAAACTTCCCATTGACAATTCTAGGGTGAAAATCTGCACCGAAAAGTAGAAGACGATGCAATGTCGTTGGCAGTTTGCATGGAGATTAAAAAAAGTGACAAATAATTTTCTTCTCCTATTGCAGTATTTGGATATTCTTCTTCCTCGGGGACACCTTAAAACAGCAGGCTTAAGGTCCCCCTTTTATTCCAACTTAAATATTTCCTTTTATCTCCAGCAGGGATCTGGATGTTTGATTTACCCGCTCAGCATCAGGATGTTTAGTTAGATGCTCCCCCTCGTCCCACTGCCTATTTCCTCACATCCCTTCCCCCAACCCCCTTACTTAAAATCCTCTTTTTACTCCAGAATCCCTTCTGCTTCCTCGTTGGGGTCCCATTGGGAAGGCTGTCGCCTCTTGCTCTAACCTGGAGGTTCCAAGTGCCTTCATGAAATTTCTTTCTGCTAGAACATGCAGTTCCCCACTTTATGCCTTCTTCTAGGCAGGTGACTCCCCCTCCAGACCCCAAGTCTGTTTGCTCCTGGCCACTGTTGTTCAACCTCACTTCTGTATCTCCAGGCTTGCTACGAGTAATTGGTTTTTCAACATGCCGCACCGTGGTCCTGGCGGGCCGAGCTTGTTGTTTAGGATTACACAATGGACGTTGCACAATGTTACTCCTGTAGGTTTCAAGCCTCTTTCTTTCCAATCCATGCTACCTTCCAGACCACTATCAGAGAGTAGATCAACCTCACCAATCAGTTTCCCCCCTTATCTCTCTCATTTCTGAGCTCTCTTCAGTTCAGCTTCAGGTAGTTTTGTTTTGATGCCTGAAAGTCCATGTTTTGTCACCAGTCCACTTTAAACCCTATCGTATGTTCCTAAACATTTTAGCTAGTTTACTTCAAATATTCAAGGTCTGATCCAGTTTTTGCCTCACAATCTATCTCCACTGTCCTTGTAGCTCAAACTTCCTTCTTCCCTTTTCTTTATATGGCTGCTCACTTCACAGATTGTCATTCTACTCACCTTTTGTCCTTTTCATAATATTTAGGTGACGAAGACTTGATTCCAACTTCAATTCAGCTTCTGCCAGTCCTCAACTTCTCCCAGAAATGCTTGTTTCACTGAAGGTGAACATGAGTCTTGGCAATATTAACATGGTCACAGAAAGGGCCGTATTTTCCTAAGGAGCTTTTCCTATTCCCCTCACAAGAGTCATGTTCGTACAGAAAATGGTGTTGGGAAAATTTCAAACACAATTCAATTACACCCACATTTGGCAACTTGCCTCCTTCTGTTCTCTGTTTTGGAGGATTCAGCAGGGCTCCGGTGTCTAGGGAAGAGTCAATGGGCTCCCACATTCATTAGGAGAAGGGTTAACTTAAAACGTGTGGATCCGTACACAAAGGAGACCCGTGGTCCAGCCATTTGTAAAGTTTCATCTTTATTCATTTTGGAGACACATCCCCTAAAGGATCACAATTTCCCAATTTCGTTCCAGAATACCAGTTTGTCTTGTACATCTTCTGAACCTTACTGACTAACATGTATTTGGAAATACCAAGCCAAGTGATCTTCCTTCCACCTTTGATGGCCAGCAGCCAGTTATCTCCTACTGTTTTTCTTTCTTCCTCAAGCAAGAACCCATCTGTTTATTTTTGTAAAACACTTGGAGATTCTCAGATAACACCGTTTTGTACAGTATTTAGGTATACAGTGGCTTTTGTTTACTTTAAATGTTCCTTGGAGAAAGAAAAAAAAAACATTAAATCTTGCCTGGCCATCTCAAATACTCAGAATGCAGATTCTACTCTACTATCAGCTACATTTCAAAAGGGAAGTGCATATCTGAATAAGGAGGTGGTAAAAATCCCCAGTAGACTTTCATGTGCCCCTAAAAGCAGCTTTCATTCTTGCTATTTCTGCATTGTAACTTCTCTGGTGCAGGCACAGTTCAGTGCTTTGGTTTTTTGGTGGATTAAAGGAAAATTCATTTAGAACAGGGCAAAATTGGGGGGAAAATGGCAAAACTGAGGCAGAAGTAACCTTTTCTTTCTCACTGATCATCTTCTTGAACATTTCCCTGTTGATGATTTCTAATCTCCATGCTATGGCACTGGTGTTGAGTGCTGACAAGTCAGAACATGGTCAAACCCCAGGCACTTATTTTTCCAGCCAGTTCCTTTGGGTAACAAACTTTTGACTTTCGCTATTTTCCTCAGACCCCAAACATTACTTTAACCACATCTGTGTGTGTTCCAGTGTCACATGTAGATCACACACAGCAGTTGGATGCCCCTCCATGTGCCTCAGGGACACAAAGCTCACACGTGATTGGTTTCAGAAGTCAAAAGTCAAGGTAGCTTGTGTAAAACTGGGAGTTTTGAAAGTAATGTTATGGGCTTCTTCTCCTACCTTTTACTTCGTGTGATCCTGTCAATCTTTCCTAAGGCACAGAAGCAAGAACCCAAAAGGGGTTGGATTGGAGTCTAAAATAGACTCATCCTGAAGGTTCTCTTCTCCTTTTGCCAAGGTGGAAGAAAAAGACCCAAATCTGAAGTGCAACACAGACTCAAAGAAGTCATCACTGTAATTAAACTGATTATTCTAGGGAAAGCCAGAAATAACAGGATTGCTCCAAATCTCCATTCCCTACAACGTTTTCAAATGAGTTTGGACACTCTCATGTTTTTCCTCTGTTTCTATAAACCTTTGTATTTTAATGATGGATTATAAACATGGATTTTTGGCAGCAAACCATAACAAATATGATTCCACCCTTATTTTATTTTAATCAGAAGATACTAAGGCTTTAACGAAATGTGGCATTGTGCCCAAAAAAGAGGTAGATAAAGCTTCAGAAAGAAGAAGAATGAGGTAGGAGAATACATATATATACATTTTTTTTTCCTTTTGGATGGAGTGCAGATATGCTCTTACTGTTATATTTCATCTTTCATTTTTGCTTTAGCTAGTATTTTTACACCTGTTGAGGGTGTTTATAACAAAATATAAAACTAGCTAGAGTGGCACATGCATCTAATTCTATAATATATACTAAACTACATCAGTGTCATTTAAAAATTGCAAATTAAACATTTTTTAAAAAACTAGTAATATAATCTCTTGATGTCATAAATACGAAAGTAACGTGTTATTTATATAGTCATGATGTCAGTAGGATATTATTTAAGTACTTAATGGGATCAGAGGCTTAGCACACAGGAAATATTTTTTTCTATATGTTTCCTGTGTCTGTTTTACTTAGTTTAATCATTTTAATTGCAGTTTCTTTTTATTTTTCAAACAAGACTGTAACTCTTGGGCTACTATTATTGCTTTTTCATTTTGGCAGGCTAGAGCACTCTATATTAAGATGGAGGTGATGTCTGGTAGTGTCAAGGGAGTTAGCCATCGACTACTATCTTTTGTATTGTATTCTTTTTCCTGTGGGCTTGTTTGCCAGTTTTCACTGTTGTGGGCTGGCCTAACCCTTGGTTTTGACTGACTTCCATTTGTTCAATAGTATTTATTGAGCGCTTACTATGTGCAGAGCACTGTACTAAGCGCTTGGGATGAACAAGTCGGCAACAGATAGAGACAGTCCCTGCCGTTTGACGGGCTTACAGTCTAATCACCATTCAACTGCACTCATGCTTTCTGTCTCTAGGAGGGCCAACTGGTTGGGAAGTTAACACATCCTCCTGGCGCTTTTCATTACTGTGCTGGCACCGTTCAATTTTCCAAATTTTCTTCACCCACATTTCCTCTGGATTCTTTTTCTATGACTTTGTCATTTTTCGTACAACTGGGATCAGACTTTCTTTTGAGGTGCTCTTGCTCACATTAATGACTTAGATAGGCACAATAATCAATCAATCAATAGTATTTATTGAGCACTTACAATGTGCAGAGCACTGTACTGAGTGCTTGGGAGAATACAACAGAATTAGCAGACTTGTTCCCTGCCCATAATGAACTGGATTCATATACATATATATATATATTTAGAGACAGAAAGAGGGAGGATATATATATCTCAACATTTTGCTGAATAGAACATTGGAAACTTGGAATATTAAAAGGTTAACAGCCTGTAGGCAATTCCAGGACATTGATTTTTAAAATTCAATGCATGAGTTTGGACTCCATATGTGTGGGGGGGAAGGTGTCACATTCATCAACTATATAAGCAGCTCCCGGTGGTTGATTTAGAGTGGTGTGGTCTCCTAAGAGCCAGTCATTTACACTCATGGCAGAGAAATAAGTGGTGGCAGCTGTATTTCAGAATATATTTGAGAAAATTCAGCGTGGGATCGTCATGGCTCCAACACAGAGATACAGATCCCGTTTGGATGAACCGATTGGAGTAGAGCCAGGTCATGGGTACGGAATGCCTCTCTCTACAGGCAAATGTTGTTTGGAACTCTTTAGCCCTGAGTAGTAGTTGTTAGAGAATTTATTAATTGCTTATTGGGTGCAGAGCACTGTAGTAAGCACTGGGAAAGAAATACACAGATGAGAAGTAGGCATGGTCCCTGACCCCCACAAGGGGTTCACAGTCTAAGTAAAGAGTACTAGTGGGGTTGGGGCCCCAGAGCAGGATACCATCTTTGACTGTCTCTGGCATCCTTAGCGGGGAGTGAGAAAGATGCTGATGCCGACAGGTATGCTCCCTCCTTACATCCTATGAGGGACCATGTATTTGATGCGTCCATGGCGTCACCGTGGGTCGGAGACGACGCGACGGGATAAAACAAGACAAGATGAATTGGGCTCTGCCTTCTGGGAGCTTACAGTCTAAAACGAGCAACCTATCAGTGCATATGCATACCTAGAACAGAATGCAAACCGCATTCGGTACCAAAGAGAGCTAATAGAGTGGGAACTCAAGAACATCCAGGTCTTCGTGTTCTTGTTCTTGGATCACCAGGAGTGAAGGGGGGTGAGTTCAGTGGAACAGAGAGAAAACCATCATCTCATTTACATTTGGTTGAGTTTTTGTGGGAGAAAACTTTTTTCTCACCTATGGACTAAACAACCATACCTCTATCCCTTGGGACCTATTTTTCAATCTTTTACCATTTTTTGTCACTCTTCAGTGGGCCAAAATTATTTTTAAAATGTGATGAGCAAAACTGGACACAGTGCTTTAATATTAATTTGTCTCTTGCATGCCATTTGCCCAAGGATATACCTCTAATAGTGTGCTAATTGCTTAAAAATGACACTACACTGAAGACTCATAGTCAGCTTCAGCTTAATGGAACTTCTTAAGCACTTACTATATCCTCTAGACTGTAAACTTGTTGTGGACAGGGAACATGTCTACCAACTCTGTTATATTGTACTATCCCAAGTGCTTCACACACAGTAAGGCCTCAATAAATACGAGTGATTGATTGTCCCATACTGTACTAAGTGTTGGAGTAGAGAGAAGACAGTCGGTTTGGTCACAATCGCAGTGTAAGTAGGAGGGAGTAAGATTTAATCCCCACTTTTTAGATGTGGTAACTGAGGTATGGAGAAATTAAGTGACTTGCCCCAGGTCACACAGCAGACAAATGGGGGAACCAGGACTGGAACCCAGATCCTCTGACTCCCAGATCCAGGTTCTTTCCACGAGGTCACACCAACTTCCCAAGACCCACCCAATTTAACAACAGCTGCAAAACTGATGAATGCAATCTTGATTTCTTCATCCAGGTTATCAAGAAAAAACACTGACCAGAACTGGTTCCAGAACAAATTCCAGAAGAAAACTTTTCAACACAATTTCCCATCATGACACCTGGTCGTGGAGGACTGTTCTTTGGGAGTAAACCTGAACTGACTATGCAGTAGCTGAACCACCCAACGCTAATAGGGATAAGATCAACTCACCGATGAGGCTGTCATGTGGAACGGAATCAAAAGCCTTACTGAAGCCTGGATAAATTACACTTATTGGCTCTCCATTGTCAACCTGGTCTGTCACTATCATTGAAGGAGATTAGATTTGTTTTATGTGATTTTCTTTTCACAAAGCCATGTTGGCTGCGTTCTAGTATCTTAATTCTTACTCCTCTGCCTTCTTACATAGACCCCTCCCCTATAAAGACTTCAAACCATTTCATCAGCCACCTACTCTCTTTTCTATCAGTCAGGTGGGATAAGCAAAATAATGATAACTGGTAATAGGATAATGAGTTATTCAAAGATCTCAAAACCTAGGCTTAATAAGCGACTGATATTATCATTTCTATTTTGCAGTGATTCGTCACTGGCGAATAAGACAGAAAAAACTGTAAAAGATTTACAGTCTAGTACTCTCTCCATTGTGCTGCATTTCTTTTTTAATCTGGTATGTTTAGACCAAGTTCCTTTTTTGATTCTTTTTAGCAGGGGGATTAATGAGTTTAATGGAATCATTTATGTAAAGATCATTGTTTATAAGTTGATGGCAAATCAGTACTAAAATTCAAGCTTTTATTGGATTATTTAATGGCAAAAAACTAAGACTAATTAGAAACAAAGATTGCCCAGATGTGATGTGGATGAACCTTTTCTTCTCTTCATGACTTTCTGAAAACATAATTCTTTCCTAAAGCTGGATCCTACATAAATTGCTTAGTTTGACACTAAATCAAGAAATGTGTATAAAGGGGGACTCAAAACAAAGGTTTAACTTTCAGGGTATGATTATGTGGTAATGTCTCCAGTTCAGTGTAAAATAGCAGTGACCCCACATTTGTATAGGAAATTGAGGGTTTTGCTAATTACTAAATAGAACAATTTGCCCCCAAATGTTTCCATTTATGCTTCTTAAATGAACGGAGAGAGGGTTTTGTTGTGAAAGTAAGAGGAGGAACATTTTTTCAAAGATGGAAGGAGCAATTTTTTTCTCCCTTTTTGTTAGTAACTGTCACAGCATACATATAGAATCAGAGTAGCTTTACTGGCTTTCCATGATCAGAAATGTGCAAAGAAACAGCATTTCCGATCAACTGGATTACAAATTACTTGGACTTATAGAATTAAAAGGAGAACAACCTTACACATTAACAGTACACTAATCAAACATGTGTCTAATGGTAAAATAAGAAGAGCAGCTATATAAAGTCTGAATTTGAGTAAGGTGACACTAAATATTAATTTAAGACATCAATACTGTTTTAGTCAAAGTGAACCCCTTCCATATGAACCACGTCTAATTATTGTTAAACCTTTACTTTCCATTTATCATCGATCTTACCGTGATGACTATAATTTTTGGTGTCTGCTGAAACAGCAATACTCTTCGGGGTCATTATTCAAATCAAGTACCAATCTAATTCATTTAATCTCTCAGCAAAAATCAGAATAGTTTTTCTTATAATCAGGGCTCTGAAAAAAAAGAAACACATTAGGATAAATGTAAGTTTTATAGTGATGTTAACACTTTAATACTCTTTGGGATAAGCCAAGCTTTTAATTTTCCAGCCAGGTCCCAGGAAAAATGAACTTTTATAGGGTGGCTAATATACTAATCCTCCATATAGGAAAAGGTCAAGCTATCGGTTACAAAGAGCTTTTTCAGAAGGGTCCTCCCACATCCCATCAAAGTACCACGTTACTGATTCGCAGGGCATCATGAGATCTTTCCTGTGTACGATGACTGTAGGTTACCTCTTGTTTTGGAAGGTGTCCCTGGTTATTACACTATTGCACATCACACCATTAAGAGATGTAGTAGAGGTAATCGCATTAAGCACTTACTGTGTGCAGAACACTGTACTAAGCGCCACAAAAGCATATACATGTGGGAATTGGCCGGGGGGGGGGGGGTGAGCCCTGAACTGGTGGTTCCAGAAACGACGTGCTTTGCACACAGTAAGCGCTCAATAAATAGCACTGAATGGGCATTAGAGAACCTGTTGATTCAGACACTGAGCCCTGCCCTTTGGTTTATGAGCAGCCGTCTGTTAGCTAAAAGAAAACAATCAACCATGACTCTATCGAAATATCAATTTGAACTCAGGCTTTGGGCATGTTTTCAATCTCGGGACACATGGCATGTGTGTGAATAGCTGCCGCTGCTAACTATATTTGCATCACAAAGGCAATTTAACTTATCGACGTCATTGGATTTCACTTTGAGGAGGGCGTGGTATCACTACTTATACTGGGCCTAGGTTTTATGAATCAGTTTCTTACTCAGTAGCAACGAAATTTGACTGGGGAGGCAGCATGGAAGGAGAAGCGGATTGTGGGGGGGCGTTGTGGGTGAGGGGAGGGGGACTGGGTTCTAGTCCCGAATCCATCACTTATCCACTGTGTATCCTGGGGTAAGCCCCTTAACTATTCTGTGCTCACTTTCAACATTTGGGAAATGAAGAACAAAATACCAGTTCTTCCTACTGCTGATACTGTTAGACGTGTGGGGGACACGGGCTGTGTCCGACCTGATTATCTTGTATCTACCCCAGCACTCAGAGCGCTTGGCACATAGTAGATGCCTAATAGATACCTTCCTCGATGTCATCATTTGGCTTTCTAAGCAAAAAGAGAAAGCAACAACGATGTTAAAAGTCCATATTGAGTGATAAAGTTTACAAAAAAAAGAAGCCCAGTACCCAGGTGACCTATTGTAAAAGTGTAGAGTTAAAATAAAAGTATTAAAATCGTCTTGTGGTTATTAATACTAAAATGAAAGTACATTACGATCCTCTGACAAAGAGCTTAGTCATGAGATGGGGGTGATGTTTTGGATTAGGATGCTGCGTAGACACCAAGAATGATTGTAGTTGTGAACGGGGCCAATCAGTGAGTTGCCAATGTTAATTTCTAGAGCCCCCCTCCCCCCCCGCTCCGCCCCACAGCTCTGATCAGTTACATAGCAGACTCAAAGTAGACGGAGCTTTCCTCTTTCTATAGAACTGTTCATAATACCACATTTTGAAGGGGAAATAGATGACTGTATCCCGGCAGGGCTGGTGCTAAAGTACTAACAAACATTAATCGGTTCCTGTTCTGGCATATTTATCTCAGCAGTGGAGCGATATCATCCTCCCCTCTTTGGCTAGCTATAGGTCAGGCCCTTCCTGGAGAAGAAAACTTAGATACTTGGGCAGACAAAGCAAGAACTAAACGAGCCCAGGACAGGGGAGTCTGGAGTTGCGAGTGGAGCTCCTCTTTCTGGCATTTAGGTAGCTGTTGGGTGATTCGTTCATTCACTCCCTCATATTTATTAAGTTTTCAGCGTGGCTCAGTGGAAAGAGCCAGGGCTTGGGAGGCAGAGGTCATGGGTTCGAATCCCGGCTCTGCCACTTGGCAGCTGTGTGGCTGTGGGCGAGTCACTTAACTTCTCTGTGCCTCAGTTACCTCATCTGTAAAATGGGGATTAACTGTGAGCCTCACGTGGGACAACCTGATTACCCTGTATCTACCCCAGCGCTTAGAACAGTGGTCTGCACATAGTAAGCGCTTAACAAATCCCAACAGTATTATTATTGTTTCCTAAGCGCGTGGGAAACTACAATACGGCAGTAATCCAAGAGAAGTGGAATTTTGCCCAACTTTGCCCATTTGTAGGTGGGTGGGGGATGGAGCGCTGAGTGCTTCAGTCCCCTCTAGACTGTAAACTCGTTGTGGGCAGGGAAGGTGTCTGTTTATTGTTGTATGTACCCACCCAAGCGCTTAGTACAGTGCTCTGCACAGGGAATACAATGGTCTGCCTGTTTACTTGTTTCTCTTTGTTGTCTGTCTCCCCCGTTCTAGACTGTGAGCAAGTGGTTGGGCGGGGATTGTCTCTGTTGCTGAATTATTCCTTCCAAGCGCTTAGTACAGTGCTCTGCACACAGTAAGCGCTCAATAAATACGATGGAATGAATGAAATACGATTGAATGAATGAGGTAAACGCTCAATAAATACGATCGACTGCCTGACTCAGAAGCGACCTGACGCGAGGTTGATTACTGTTGCTATACTGCACTCTCCTAAACGCTTAGTACGGTGCTCTGCAAAGCGTAAACGCTCAATCCATCCGATACATTTGGACGCGGGACGGGATTAAAAAGGTTATTCTCAGCCCAGGTGAGGAGGAGCTCGTCCCCTTCTCTCAACCTCAGTACTGAGGAGCATTGTGGCTCAGTGGAAAGAGCCCGGGGTTGGGAGTCAGAGGTCATGGGTTCTAATCCCGCCTTCGCCGCCTGTCAGCTGTGTGAGGTTGGGCAAATCACTTCACTTCTCTGGGCCTCAGTTCCCTCATCTGTAAAATGAGAGAGAGGCAGCGTGGCTCACTGGAAAGAGCCCGGGCTTTGGAGTCAGAGGTCATGGGTTCGAACCCCGGCTCTGCCACTTGCCAGCTGTGTGACTTTGGGCAAGTCACTTAACTTCTCGGTGCCTCAGTTCCCTCATCTGTAAAATGGGGATTAAGACTGTGAGCCCCACGGGGGACAACCTGATTCCCCTATGTCTACCCCAGCGCTTAGAACAGTGCTCGGCACATAGTAAGCGCTTAACAAATACCAACATTATTATTAAAATGGGGATTAGGACTGTTAGCCTGAGGTGGGACAACCTGATTACCCTGTATCTACCTCAGAGTTTAGAACAGTGCTGGGCACATAGCGCTTAGCAAGTACCAACTTTTTTTATTATTATTAAAATGGGGATGAAGACTGTGAGCCCCACGTGGGACAACCTGAGGACCCTGTATTCACCCCAGCGCTTAGGACAGTGCTGGGCACATAGTAAGCGCTCAACAAATACCAAAATTCTTTCTTAACAATAATAATAATAATGTTGGTATTTGTTAAGCGCTTACTATGTGCCGAGCACTGTTCTAAGCGTTGGGGAAGATACAGGGTCCTCAGGTTGTCCCACGTGACAGCCTTCATCCCCATTTTACAGATGAGGTCACTGAGGCACAGAGAAGTGAAATGACTTGCCCACAGTCACACAGTTGACAAGTGGCAGAGCCGGGATTATTAGTATTACCATGGGGATGAAGACTGTGAGCCCCACGTGGGACAAGCTGAGGGCCTTGTATCCACCCCAGCGCTTAGGACAGTGCTGGGCACATAGTAAGCGCTTAACAAATACCAACATTCTTTTTCCTATTAGTATTAAAATGGGGATGAAGACTGTGAGCCCCACGTGGGACAACCTGAGGACTTTATATCCACCCCAGCGCTTAGAACAGTGCTTGGCACATAGTAAACACTCAACAAATAGCAACATTATTATGATTTCCATGGGGATGAAGACTGTGAGCCCCACGTGGGACAAGCTGAGGAGCTGGTATCCACCCCAGCGCTTAGGACAGTGCTGGGCACATACTAAGCGCTTAACAAACACCAACATTCTGTTTGTTATTAATATTAAAATGGGGATTGAGACTGTGAGCCCCACGTGGACAACCTGAGGACTCTGTATCCACCCCAGCGCTTAGGACAGTGCTTGGCACATAGTAAGCGCTCAACCAATACCAACATTCTTATGATTTCAAAGGGGATGAAGACTGTGAGCCCCACGTGGGACAAGTTGAGGACCTCGTATCCAGCCCAGCGTTTAGGACAGTGGTGGGCACATACTGAGAAGCAGCGTGGCTCAGTGGAAAGAGCACGGGCTTTGGAGTCAGAGGTCATGGGTTCGAATCCCGGCTCGGCCACTTGTCAGCTGTGTGACTGTGGGCAAGTCACTTAACTTCTCTGCGCCTCAGTTCCCTCATCTGTAAAATGGGGATTAAGACTGTGAGCCCCACGGGGGACAACCTGATTCCCCTGTGTCTACCCCAGCGCTTAGAACAGTGCGCATAGTAAGCGCTTAACAAATACCAACATTACTATTATTATTACTAAGCGCTTAACAACTACCAACATTCTTTTTCCTATTAGTATTAAAATGGGGATGAAGACTGTGAGCCCCACGTGGGACAAGCTGAGGACCTCGTATCCACCCCAGCGCTTAGGACAGTGCTCGGCCCCTAGGAAGCGCTTAACCAATGCCAACATTCTTCTTCTTCCTGAGGACGCATCTGTTCCCTCGTAAAAAAGCGCTTTTCTTTGGGTCGCCCCAACCCCTAAAAGCCTCGTCCTTGCCCCCCCGATGAACCTCCTCCCCTAAAAGTCCTTTTCGGGAACGACGGAGACTGTCCGGGCGCTGACTCAGGCTGCTCATGTCAGGGAGCGGGGGGGGGGGGCGGGGGGTCGCCCTGCGCAACACGCTGTGGCCACCGCGACTTGCCTCGCCGCAGCCCGGCGGCCTCCCCGGGAGGGGCGGGGCTTCGGCATGGCCACGCCCCCTCCGCGGCCAGACCCCGCCTCATTGGCCGGCCGTGCCCCGCCCCTCCGAGAGGGCCCCGCCTCATTGGTCGGCAAGACCACGCCCCCTGTCGGGCCCCGCCCCCTCCGGCCGGGCCCCCGCCCCTCCGGCCGGGCCCCGCCCCCTCCGAGACGGCCCCGCCTCATTGGTCGGCCGGGCCCCGCCCCCTCCGAGACGGCCCCGCCTCATTGGCCGGCCGGGCCCCGCCCCCCCGGTCGGGCCCCGCCCCCTCCGCCCGGGCCCCGCCCCCTCCCTCCCCAACGGACCGCAATGATTTAGAAGTTCAGGAATCCCACGTGACGTCACCGGGGGGGTGATGTAATGCCCTCTAAATAGAATGTATTGTAATCTTCCCTCAGTCCAACGTGGTCCCTTCACCCGGGCTCCGCTCTTCCCTGCTCCACACTTGTTCGGTAAGTTCCTAAAAATACCGATCGCTCCCCTTTCGGGGCTTCGGACTTTTGCTGCACTTGCCGCCGGAGCCCTCCCAGGACTGGTCGGCGGGGGATGAGAGCTGGAAGCCGGGTGGGATGAGTTGGAGGGGACGGGAGCTGGGGGGCGGGATGCGGGCAAGATCCCATTTGCGGCCAGGATTCTCTGTTTGGAAACAGTTAGGTGGGCGGGGTGGGGGGGTCCGGAGATGCCCGGCTCCCCCGGGGCCGTCCTCCTTGACTGGTGGGTTGGCACCTCCTCTTCGACCCCCGCGAGAAGGAGGGCGGGCGACCCCTTCGTGCCTTCGCCTTCGGAGATGCTTTGGGCTTCGGCCGGAGAGATGCTGAACCGTGAAGGTGGCTCTGTGAGTGTCCGTGCGCCTCTGTGGGTGTGGGCAGGGGGCCGGCCCCCACTCAGGAGGATGTGGGTATTTGTGAAGCGCTGAATAATAATAACGTTGGTATTTGTTAAGCGCTTACTAACTACGCGCCGAGCGCCGTACTGAGCGCTGGGGTAATAATAGTGTTGGAATTTGTTAAACGCTTACTACGCGCGGAGCACTGCTCTGAGCGCTGGGGTAATTAATAATAGTGTTGGTATTTGTTAAGCGCTTCCTACGCGCAGAGCACTGTACTAAGCGCTGGGGTAATAATAATGTTGGTATTTGTCAAGCGCTTCCTACGCGCAGAGCACTGTACTGAGCGCTGGGGTAATAATAATGTTGGTATTTGTTAAGCGCTTCCTACGCGCAGAGCACTGTACTGAGCGCTGGGGGAGATATAGGGGAATGAGGTGGTCCCACGTGAGGCTCCCAGGCTTCATCCCCATTTTACAGAGGAGGGAACTGAGAAGCGAAGTGACTTGCCCACGGTCACACAGCTGACAAGGGGCAGAGGCGGGATTCGAACCCATGACCTCTGACTCCCAGAACACTGTTCTAAGCGCCGGGGGAGATACAGGGTCATCGGGCGGTCCCACGTGAGGCTCCCAGTCTTCATCCCCATTTTCCAGATGAGGGAACTGAGGCCCAGAAGAGTTGAGTGACTCGCCCACGGTCACACAGCTGACAAGTGGCAGGGTTTCGAACCCATGACCTCTGACCCCCCCCAGCCCGGGCTCTTTCCACTGAGCCACGCTGCAAACTGGGAGGAGTGGGAAGTCTGTTTGCCCCTGAACCTGGGCCCTTGCAGACTCCTGCCAATTCATTCATCCATTAGTATTTATTGAGCGCTTACTATGTGCAGAGCACTGTACTAAGCGCTTGGATGGACAAATCGGCAACAGATAGAGACAGTCCCTGCCCATTGACGGACTTACAGTCTAATCGGAGTCAGAGGTCATGGGTTCGACTCCCGGCTCTGCCAACATGTCAGCTGGGTGACTGTGGGCAAGTCACTTCACTTCTCTGGGCCTCAGTTCCCTCATCTGTAAAAGGGGGGTGAAGACTGTGAGCCTCACGTGGGACAACCCGATCACCCTGAATCTCCCCCAGCGCTTAGAACAGTGCTCTGCGCCTAGTAAGCGCTTAACAAACCCCAACATTAACTTTTCTGTGCCTCAGTTCCCTCATCTGTAAAATGGGGATGAAGACTGTGAGCCTCACGTGGGAGACAACCCGATGACCCTGGATCTCCCCCAGCGCTTAGAACAGTGCTCTGCGCCTAGTAAGCGCTTAACAAATCCCAACATTAACTTCTCTGTGCCTCAGTTCCCTCATCTGTAAAATGGGGATTAACTGTGAGCCTCACGTGGGACAACCCGATGACCCTGGATCTCCCCCAGCGCTTAGAACAGTGCTCGGCACCTAGTAAGCGCTTAACAAATCCCAACGTTATCATTAACTTCTCTGTGCCTCAGTTCCCTCATCTGCAAAATGGGGATTAACTGGGAGCCTCACGTGGGACAACCCGATGACCCTGGATCTCCCCCAGCGCTTAGAACAGTGCTCGGCACCTGGGAAGCGCTTAACCACTACCAACATCGTTAATCGCGGCGTCCGGCCCCCGGTTCAGCAACTTTCCAATCGCCCTCCCAGAGCGCAGCCAGAAAGTTTGCCCGCCTGGAAGCGGTTTTCCAAGGAAGGGAAAAAGCTCCGGGAAGAAGTGAATCCTCGGCGGGGCCGATGGCAGCGTGCGGGGGCGAGGAGGGGCTCTGAGTTCGTTCAATTACTATTTATTGAGCGCCTACTATGGGGCTCGGGACCCCCGGGGCATCTCCGCGCGATGTTGCACAGAAGTTTGGGCGTCTCAGACACTCTGGCGGGAGAAGTCCTTCCCTCCCTCCTCTCCCGGCATCGCATCCCTCTCCTTCTCGCCGCGACGCTATGACAGCTCCGGAGCTGCTGGAGGCTCCTCTCTCCTTCATTCCTTCATTGAATAGGATTTTCGGAGCGCTTACTCTGGGCAGAGCACTGTACTGAGCGCTGGGAATGGACAGTTGGGCAACAGGACAGTCCCTGCCCGGGAAGCAGCGTGGCTCAGTGGAATGAGCCCGGGCTTGGGAGTCATTCGTTCATTCAATAGTATTTATTGAGCGCTTACTATGTGCAGAGCACTGTACTAAGCGCTTGGAATGGACAAGAGGTCAGGGGTTCGAATCCCGGCTCTGCCGCTTGTCAGCTGTGTGACTGTGGGCAAGTCACTCAACTTCTCTGGGCCTCAGTTCCCTCATCTGTAAAATGGGGGTGAAGACTGTGCGCCTCATGTGGGACAATCTGATTCGCCTGTATCTCCCCCAGCGCTTAGAACAGTGCTCTGCACATAGTAAGCGCTTAACAGATACAAATACCAATAATGACGGGCTCACAGTCTAATCGGGGGAGAAAAGCAAAGTCAGTCCAACTCCGTTGTGGGGAGAGACGATGTTCCATTCCAATCAAATGTAACAATAACCCACAACTCTCGGACCATCTCCTCTCCTGGATCCCTCTTTCCGCGGATGCTCCCCCTCCCCACCCCACTCCTTGCCCGGGCACAGCCCCTCCAACTTCGACCAAGTTTCGCAGAGGGGCAAGAACGGAGAAAGTTTTCCCCCGGCCTTTGTCTTTTGAGGGGTTTTTTTTTTCCTTTAGGGAAGCCCGTGACTACTGACTGAGTTTTCTGAAGTTTTCTTCTAGACCGTGAGCCCGTTGTTGGGCGGGGATTGTCTCTATCTGTGGCCGAGTTGTACTTTCCGAGCGCTCAGCACGGTGCCGTGCACACAGTAAACGCTCCGTAAATACGACGGAATGAATGAATGAACGCAGGGTGGGTCAGCGGTGATATCAGAAGCTGATCCCGCCCTCTCTTTTTCCCCCTCTTCTCCTCCCCTCACCCCAAACCGCCCCCCCCCCCCACCATGTTGCCTATCGTTAAAGACTCGGAAAGTGGGGTGGGCTGGGTGCATATTTCCTTCTTAGGTGTCTGCATCGCTACGTTTGGTGGGGGGTGGTTTTTTTTTTTCGCTCTCTGACATGTGTCAGGGAATAAAGGCTGGATCCCGGGCCATTACGTCATTCTGCAGACTAGTAAATGTGTTTGATTAACAGCCTCAGATACTCAAGGATTCAGGGGATTAAAAAGGCTGACAAAGCAACTCTCCTGTTCACCGCCTCCCCTGCACCTTCCTCCTCTCTCACCCCGCCTCCTGCCCAACATTTCTCTATAGAGTCGCTAGTCCCCTGGCTATCTACTTTATCCCACTCGTTATTCTTGCACAGGTCTAGCTCTCCTTCCCCCAACTGTCCCCTCCCCTTTCACCTTCGCATCCCCTTCCTCCCTTTCCCTGTTTTCCTGGGGCCAAGACCTGGCCCTTCAGGGTGGCTCAGAGCTGCCGATACGGAAGGGGAATATCCTGACGCACTCCCAGCCTGGCCTGCTGTCTCTTACTCTAGGTGGAGGCATGAATGACCCATCGTTTCCAGGGCCCATTACTGTAAAATCTTAAAAGAGCTGGGAAAACAAACGATTTAGAAGCCTGGCCAGTAATGAAAGTACATGGGGTCCCTACCCTGATTTTCAAACCTAAACAAGGCATCAACTCACTCATTTTTGACATCAGCTCCCCTCCTTAAAACCTATTTTTCTAGGGTTGGGGGGAGAGGAGGAATTAGAGATGCCAGAGTTAGGTAGTGTAGATAGATGGATCTTCTCTGCAGTTTTACTGGGTAGGATCAGGACCAGACTTGGGAACTTAAAGGGATCCGAATTGGGTAGTGACTCCGAAGCACACTACTGTGAACTGTGAGCTGGCAGTGGTTCGGGCCTTTCCTGAGGAATGGGATTGTGCAGTCTGCGTGGACGTGTTTCTTCGTTGAAGTGTACCAGAATTCCTCCGATGCCTGGCAGTGAAGATAAAATACTACAAGTATTTTAGTACTTGTAAAGCTTTCCTCGGAAGGCAGACTTTCCTCTTGCAGAAATTATGCCAAAATAGAACGGGTTCCTCCTACTCTTTTGGGGACGGGGAAAGGGACGTTAGTTCCCTTTGATTTGGAGTTGCTGAAAGCATGTCTATTCCGAGCTTGTGGGAATACCTCAAAACGCACATGCCTTGGTATATATAAGCCGATCTACTTTCTGCAGCCCAAAGGTACTGCACAGTGAACGTTTGCTTGATTTTATATTTTAAGTCAGGTTGTCTGCATTCACAAACATTACAAGTTTTTGTAATGTTGACGTCTTTATTTGTGGCTCCTTACACCTAAAGGGAAACTGTTCTGGTCGCAAAGCACTGGAGAAAAGTGTGATTAATGATCAGTGATTTAGTGATAAATGATTAGTGGTTTTATTCACACTGTTACCTCTGACCAGAAGCACACATCAGAGGATTAACAGGCTCTTTAGATAAATGCTCATTAGTGGAAGGGGAAAAGCAAAGATAATAGGCGGGCACACAGGGACAACTTTCGAAGAAAATCATTCCCGTCTTTGGAATAATAAGCTCTATTAGCCGAAACTCTCTTTAATGTAAAACTTGCTTTTATCTTGTAAATCAAAGTTAGGTGTAGAAGTTTGCAGTGCTATTATAACCTAAATTTTCCCATATCCACTGGCTGTGGATTATCTCAGTGGTGACTTCTTTAAAAAAATCTAAGTAAACAGTCGAAACTTTAAAAGAACTGAACATTGACAAATCCTTAAAACCCAGTGCCGAAGTTGTCACCTCTTCCAAGGTAGAGGGTGAGTGAAGGCTGCTGACAGGTAACTAGTCGGTGCCCTGCTTTTCCGTGTGCTATATAGCTCAGGATTATGAACTGAGCAAGTAGCTGCTTGCTAGATGTCCTTTGACACTTACCACAAAGTGGATTCTGTGCCGGGTTGGAGGCTAGACAGTTCTTCAAGTTTTTAGTCACATTTTCCACGTCAGCTAAATCTTGAGTCTTGAAGGCTACTGGAAAAATTAGTCTCATTACTAAAGAAACTGTTAGAAGGAGGGAAACAAACACTTAGGACAATTTAAAAGTTTGCTCTAGGTTGGAGAAGCGATTGTGAAATACTCAAAGAATTGCGATTTTTTCAGTCTGTTGCCGGTTGCCGGGTGGGAGTCGATTTGATTTGGTGGCTGTAGGCAACAACCTCTTCCAGATTTTATTCCAGAGATAATGGTAAGAAGATGGTTTGCTTTTCTAACTAAGCAGAAAGGGAATTTCTCATTCCTATGAAAGCTGATAAACTACAGCTTCAACTACTTACGCTTGCATATAGGTTATATGGAGATGTTCTATTATTTGGTTCTGATTGTGAAGTTTCCACTGTTTCCCTGGGTTTGATTTTATTCTGTGTATTTTGAGGGAATGTGTGTGAAGTGATTATTGATTAACTTTAGCATATTCATGTTGGCATTTAAACCTCCCAAGAAAGGCCAAGAGACATACTACATAATGTAATGGTTAAGAATTTTGTTGCAGGGAGCTTTATGCATTCATGTTGAGGGGAGTTAGAGTCGTTGCAAAGGAAACATTTCCTATAAAAAAAAGCCTAAATAGTAAAGTGAGGCTTTGTTGACAGGAGAGCCTACACTTTACAGTGGCCGCCAGGAACAGGGCCGGGTATTGATGCATTCACTTGTTGAATATCGGGCATTGTTTTTGGCTTTAGACTTTCCAAATTTGACTTTTGCCTTTTGAGCAAAATCAGTCATTTTTCTCTCTCCTACACGTCGGTTGACAGCCTGTAGGCTAATATCCGGACCAGTTACGCTGACTCTTTCTAACACCCCTGCTTGTAGATACTTAATTCAGAACTTAACTTTAGACCAGACAGATGTTTGTTCATCTAATGCTGTCTCCATGCCAACTGTTTTTGAATTAAATTTTACAATAGCCATAAAGTTTTTGCCCGTTAAAAGTCAGCCTTGCCTTTTGTCTGTACAGATTATACCTGAGCGGAGGGTATTTCTTAAAACCCAGAGCCATTAGAAATTGGAAGCCACATGCTTTGGATTGCTTTTTTGCATCGCTATGCAATTGTATGGACTATGGCAGTTAAATGATGGCTAACTGGCTTGTATTTTTAGGTTGTTCTTCATTGGTAGATTTTCTATTATGTAGTTTCGAGATTTTCACTTAAAGGACTTGTCATTCACCAAATGACTTGGATTTTCAGAGTGAAGTCCAATCTAGAAAGTGACATTGCCCCGGACTGAATATCTAAACTAATGCTCATTGGCCGGCTTAGCAATATGATGTTCCATACCTTACCTTTCAGTAATGTTATGCCACTGTCCATTAACTTCTGTTCAACAGAAACTTGATTAAGGAAGTTTAATGTACAGTGTGGTTCTTTCAGGTGTAGAGACTGAAAATTCATGGTGGGAACCAATTTTCTTCTTGCTGATATTCATTTTCTTCCTGGAGTTAGATTAAAGATTGGAGACTCATTACTTTTGTCAACACTTCTATACTTTTAACTTTTTAAAGCAACATAGTTAGTCATAAAATTAATGTGATCAGGGCTATAAGTTTCCTTCCCTTCCTACAAATTGGATTTGTACATCAATTTGAGATCTTTTAAGAGGTTGCTTTCTTGGATGAAGTTGGAACAATGATCTCAGCCAATTTATTATATTGTCTAGGTTGATTACCCGTCATATTATGGGAATCAACCAATGCTTTTAAAAGTTAGTTTTAAAAAAATGTAAATGTTTCTCTGAACTCTTAAGGAAATTGCCACATTGAGGTAAGGTAATGAATGTGAGGCATTTGCCTCAAATTCTAAAAGCCTAAAAGAATCATTTTCAGGCCTTGTGGTAAACAGACTAATAGAAACGGAGAAACCTTTTTGTATTGTTATTTGTACCCTAAACACGTTAGCCATTTTGTGGCATTTGCTGATGTGATAACTGTGGTACTTTAAACATGATGTCATTTAGAAGTTTTCACTAAAGAGTTACTTCATTTTGTAATTAGAAAAGAATTGGCCATAAACATTTTTTGGATCCATTACTCTTCTATCACTGGTATGAGAAGTCATGAATTTAGCATGCATTGGGAAGAAGAAGGCACTATCTGTTTAGTAAGCTTGAAGATGGCGATAACCTAGTACTGCTCTATAAACAAGGGGAGATTTTCGGAGGATTTTGTTGAGGGCTCTAGGATTTTCAAAGTAAAACATTCAAAGCTTAGGACAATTTCCTGAGCTTACAAGATGTTATGTTTTCGTTCTCATTTCTGTCGTCTTCTTTGAGAAATAGCTCCTAGTCAGTCCCAGACATATTTTAAAGTAAATGTTTCAGAAAGTTTACACTTTCCTGTGTTTACTTAATTTTCACATCTCTAATCTCTTGCCTTGAAATAATGAGGATTTATAATCATGGTGTCAGAATTTCACTTGAAGTTATTCTGTGAGGTGGGAGATGGAGGGGCATTCAAACCCACTCAAGGACCCATGGGGCGTATAGAAAGAACGACAAGGAAGGCCTGAGGATTACAGGCAGGGCCAGGACTTTTCATTTTCTGTAAGTAAACCATCCATAAGAATTCTGGTTTAGCTAAAAACAAGAGCCCTTGCCAGGGCTTTTTACATGTTTTCAGGCCTTTGCCTGTCACTCTTTCAAATATATTATTTGCTGGATTTTTTTTTTTTACCTTTCCAGATTGTTCCCAGCTGTCTTCGGTGCTGGCTGTATCTTAAATTCTGCCTCTACCCTTTCCTCAGTGCCTTTCATCTTTGATGTCATTAGCCTGAAAATCGTAAATATTTTAGATCTGGGTTGAGATTTCCCAAATGAAAAGATAATCTCTGGGTTAGTCTAGTCTTTTTTCTTTCTTCTTTTCACTGCGAGAAAGTGTCTTCCTCCTCTCTGAAAAAGGGACAGGATTTGCTCTTGTTGCATAGGCCGGAGCGCCATTACTCAAAGTTTGCCGGCAACCTGCCTCATTTCTAGCCCCAGGACTTGATGACTATTTTAGGAGTGTCTGGAAGTTCATTTGACTAATGTGGGAAATGGACTAAGATCAGTGATTCCTGGATTCCGTACGCGAGTGTTTTGCTCTGAGAGATATGACTGGCAAAGCTTGACTAATCGGGGTCAACATAAAGCATTCAACACGGGGGCTCCAAAGTGTAATAAATTCGATTTAAGATTAGGTTTGCTATGTTGCTTGCAGCATCTGGAACAGGGAACTGAATCCGAGACTCAACCTGGAGACCGCGTATGCATTTTTTGACCTGCCTGATGCGTTTCCTTGCATGCCTTTTGCATTGAGGTTTCCTTGTCAAAGTTTCAACTGTTTCCCATTCTTCTAGGCTGCTAGCTTTCAAAAATGTGAAATGCCTGAATCAGGTTTACACAGCTGCAATTATCCAGCAAACATTTACTACCACCTGTTTTTGTCTGATTTACCGGGGTAATTGAGTTGATCTGGGCTTTAGATCCTTGAATGATACAGGTAAATGGTTAAGTTCTCTACCTCTCTTGTGGGTCAGCTTTTTTTAAACCTCTTTAGGTGGAAGGGCCTACAAGTTGTAAATGAATGAGTATTAATCCATGCCTATGGGTGTACATGGCATTGAGTCTGAAGTTCAACTGCCCTCAGTGTACCTAGGTGTGAAATACCATATACCATTATGATTATCCTGGCTTGCCTCGCTGCAATGACAACATTGTTTTGTTCAAAGTTGTTTCCTAAAAAAAATTACATTTCAGATGAAACTCATAAATTCTAAACAGAAAGCAGTGTAATATTATAATCTCTGCTTGGGATGTTAATAGCCTATTGGATCGCCTAGTAAAATGCACTTTGGCAAAATGTTAAGCGACCAGATTTTGACCATCTCTTTCTTATATGTTTTCTCAATTTACCACATCCTTTCCACGTATTTTCTTAATGCGAATATTTTCCTGGACTTATTTTTTAAATCCACTGCAACCTCTCAGCACTCTTGAGCTGCCCTACAATAACAAATCATCGGCACATGTATGATGGGGAGAGGGAAGTTTTCCTTCAAGGAAAGAATTTCAATATCAAACCTGCGCAGTAGTTATTCCAGGGTCAAGAAAGGGCAGAAACATTTAAGCCCTTCAAATGCATCCTATTTTAAATGACTTGTTGCTCCACAAATTGCTGCCACATCAGGATGAAACAGTGTTTTTCAGCTGTATTCAGTGGTAATAATAAACAAAAGATTGTAATTAACTGTATATTGGATTCTCCGTTGGATGATTCTTTTGTATTTCATTCTACATTTAAGATTTTAATCCTGTGTTTCATTCAAAGATGTCATACTTTTCAATAATAATGACAAAAGTGGCATTTTGTTAAGTGCTTACTATGTGCCAAGGCACTGTACTAAGCGCTGGGGTGGATACAAGTAAATCGCATTGGACACAGTCCCTGTCCCACATGGGGCTCACAGTCTTCATCCCTATTTTACAGACGAAGTAACTGAGGCACAGAGAAGTAAAGTCACTTGCCCAAGGTCACCCAGCAAACAAGTGGGGGAGCCGGGGATAGAGCCCATGATCTTCTGACTCACAGGCCCGTGCTCTATCCGCTACACGACGCTGCTTCCAATAGATCCTAGCTCTGTTTTCCTGGTTGTAGAACCCCCTACACTCCCTGTCTTTAGCTGTTTTGGGATCTGGTTCAATTCTTATTTTATCCAGTTCATTTCCTCCCAGCTCCTGGAGCCTCCTTTTAACTTCTTCCAAAACCTTGGGAGATAGTGATATTTTCCCTTTCTTTCCTCAGTGCATTTCCCTCTCTCCTGACTCTTTCGAGACTGTAACTCCTTTTTTATGGCATTTGTCAAGCACTTACTATGCGACAGGCACTGTACTAAGCGGAGGGGTAGATACAAGCTAATCACACTGCACACAGTCCACGTCCCACGTGAGCTCACAGTCTTAATCTGCATTTTACAGATGAGGTCACTGAGGTACAGAGAAGTGAAGTGACTTACCCAAGGTCATGCAGCAGACAAGTGATGGGGAATCCAGGATTAGAACGCATGTTCTTCTGACTCCCAGACCCACGCTCTTTTCACTAGGCCACGTCGCTTCTTGTGGACAGGGATCGTGTCTACCAACTCTGCTGTATTGTACTCTCTAAAACACTTAGTGCCAGTGCTCTGCACACAGTAAGAGCTCAATAAATCCCAGTGATTGATTCAAGTCACCCATGTAGTCTCTTGTTGCCATTCTGAGTGACACTTGCTCAGAAGTTCTATCAACAAGTTTGAATTTCCCTGTCTCAACGCAAAGTGTTTTTTAATTTAAACTACTGGATGCAGTGTACAAGTTTGGGGAGCCAACAGAAAAATGAAAAATAATTTCTAGATCTTCAACCCACCTTTATGACGGATCGACAAACTGCGGTGTTTGTTATAAAATGAGGAAAGACCTCAATAATGGGCCCTTGTGAATTTACACTGGTGAATGAGTCTGCCTTCCCGCATTGGTGAGTCATTTCACCCTGACCCTCTTTCTCCCCTGTATCGCCGTCTATTTACCAAAAATTAAGTGTCCTGCTGATCATCTGCTTTGAAAAAAGTTGGCAAGGATGGTTTCAAGAATAAAATTAGATTTTCTCCTGGGTTTTTAGTAATATTAAATGATCTTTAGGTAGCGCCTCTCAATTAGGATGTCAGAATGCTTCACAAGGACCAACTCTTGGCACATTCGAACAGGTCTGCCGACTTTGTTATACTGTACTCTCCCAAGTGCATAACGCAATGCTCTGCACACAGTAAGCACTCAATAAATACCATTGATTGATTAACCTTCAATTATTTCCACAGGGCACATGGAAAAGCAGACACAGAGAGAAGCCAAGTGACTTTCCCATTTGATTGGGTGGCCAATCTGGGAAGAGAATCCAAATATACAGATACCTAGAACTTTTTGTGCACTGGGTCCTCCTACCTCTCTAGATGACTTTGAGATTTAATCTGTAGATTTTTGTCCTTTGTATGGGGTTGTTTTCCATAGCGGATTTTCTACTATAGCTGGAGTTATGTAGAATTCTTTTTGGTGGTACTATCTCATGCAGTCCTGTTGGTATTGGCCAATGTTTCTTGCAGCTAACAATATGAAAATTGGTTTCTGAGCTCCTTTTAGGGAGGTATCATGCAACCAACTGTTTTGAACTCTCCCAACCACTTCATTCATTCATTCAATAGTATTTATTGAGCACTTACTATGTGCAGAGCACTGTACTAAGCGCTTGGAATGAACAAGTCGGCAACAGATAGAGATAGTCCCTGCCGTATGACGGGCTTACAGTCTAATCGGGGGAGACAGACAGGCAATAACAATGGCAATAAAACACTTGGTACAGTGTTCTCACCCCGTAGACATTCAGTGAATGCTATTGATTGATCAACATTTTTTGTTACAGTTCAGCATAGAGGGAAGTGATCTGGTGGTCAGGGTATTTTTTTCTCCCCAAGAAAACTGTATCTTTGGGTCTGCTACTGGAAAGAGCATGGGCCTGGGAATCAGGGGACCTAGGTTCTGATCCTGGTTCCTCCACTTGCCTGCTGTCTGACCTTGACCAAGTCACATAATAATAATAATAATTATGGTATTTGTTAAGCGCTTACTATGTACCAAGCACTGTTCTAAGCGCTGGGGGAGATACAGGGTAATCAGGTTGTCCCATGTAGGGTTCACAGTCTTCATCCCCATTTTACAGATGAGGTAACTGAGGCACAGAGAAGTCAAGTGACAACTCATCTGTGCCTTGGTTTCCTTATCTGTAAAATGGAGATTCAAAACCTGTTCTTCCTCCTACTTAGGTTGTGAGTCTCATGTGGAACAGGGACTATGTTGGAAGTGATATTCTGGTTCCCAACCCAGCGCTTAGTACAGTGCTATGTAAGCACATTATTATTATTATTATTATTAGTAATATTTTATTATCATTAATAATGAAGGTGTTGGCCCCGTACTTCCATTCTCACTCCACACTGGCCAACCTGGATCTTGAGGATTTCTCTGAGTCACTCTCAGAGATAGAAGGACCAGTTGGGGAGCTTTAAAGTCAGTCAGTTGAGTGTACTGAATGATTCCTGGAGGCCTAGCTCTAAACAGATGAGTGTTACATGGGACTGTAAACTCATTAGGATTATCTGGATGGCCAATCCTTAAGGTTATCTTGAGGCTTAAAATTAACTTTGCCCCTTGCAGAATTGAGTCAGAAAAATACTTTTCCATTAAATAATAATTTTTTGACTGTTGACCAGTTCCTGTGTAGACACAACCAACTCTCGTGCTTTCTACTGTCAGGTAGCTCAGCATTCCTTATATTCAAGATTAAGGTGCCATCAGAGAAGCAGCCTGGCTCAGTGGAAAGAGCACGGGCTTGGGAGTCAGAGGTCATGGGTTCAAATTCCAGCTCTGCCACTTGCCAGCTGTGTGACTGTGGACAAGTCATTTAACTTCTCTGTGCTTCAGTTACCTCATCTGTAAACTGTGAGCCTCACGTGGGACAACCTGATGACCCTGTATCTCCCCCAGCACTTAGAACAGTGCTCTGCACATAGTAAGTGCTTAACAAATGCCGACATTATTATTATCTATGGCCAACATTGAAGACGTGTGTTATAGGTGCCAGAGGCATTAGACTAATTCTGAATACATCAATGATATGTCTTTGCAGTTAACTTCCAAATTACTATCAAAGACTTACTAAGATTTGTTGTCCGTTTACCTTTCTCTCTCCACCCGCTAATTGGTTCTGTGGAAAGAGAGAGGGGTTCTGGAAGACCCGGATTCTAGCCCCGGCTGTGCAAGCAGGGTATTGTCTCCGGGGGTTATGTCAACAGTGGAGAAAATTTCGGGCCCAAGAACTACCTGGGACATTCTGCAAGATGCACACTGGCCTGGAAGAAATCCTCAAAAAATATCCAGATCATGTGAATGGCTAAAACTGCAATGGCTCTCAAGGAAATGAGATACTGGATTATGATATTATGGGATAACACTGGCACCTTGGCTGTAAGTGGGCTCTGCGGGTTTTGCATGTTTTGCATGAATTGAACTAGGTGCTGTCACCCTATCCACCTATTGGCTCATTGCATTCCAGGTCCCAGCAGGATTGTGATGATGGGGATAGTAATGATGGTATTTATGATGTGCCGAGCACTGTGCTAAGCACTGAGATAGATACAAGATAATTATATCATTCACAATCCTTGTTCCTCATGGGCTCACAGTTTGAGGGATAATAATAATAATAATGTTGGTATTTGTTAAGCGCTTACTATGTGCCGAGCACTGTTCTAAGCGCTGGGGTAGACACAGGGGAATCAGGTTGTAATAATAATAATAATAATGTTGGTATTTGTTAAGCGCTTACTATGTGCCGAGCACTGTTCTAAGCGCTGGGGTAGACATAGGGGAATCAGGTTGTCCCACGTGGGGCTCACAGTCTTAATCCCCATTTTACAGATGAGGGATCTGAGGCACAGAGAAGTTAAGTGACTTGCCCACAGTCACACAGCCGACAAGTGGCAGAGCTGGGATTCGAACTCATGAGCCCTGACTCCAAAGCCCGTGCTCTTTCCACTGAGCCACGCTGCTTCTCATTGTTGTCCCATGTGGGGCTCACAGTCTTAATCCCCATTTTACAGATGAGGGAATTGAGGCACCGAGAAGTGAAGTGACTTGCCCAAAGTCACACAGCTGACAAGTGGCCGAGCTGGGATTTGAACCCATGACCTCTGACTCCAAAGCCCATGCTCTTTCCACTGAGCCACGCTGCTTCTCTAAGGGAAGGAGGGATGGAGAAGAGGTTTTTTATTCTTATTTTATACATGAGGAAATTTAGGCATACAGAAGTTGAGTTGCCCAAGGTCACACAGCAGGGAAGTGGTAGAACTGGGGCTAGAACCTGGGCCTCCTGACTCCTAGTCCTGTGTTTTTTCCACCTGGCCACATGTTGCAAATGGTACTGTACAAACCAGTCAATCAGTCAGTTGTATTTATTAAATGCTCACTGTGTGCAGAGCACTGTATACTGTACACATAAGCATTGAATACTTATGAAGTATATACTTCATATACTTACGATTGAAGAATGAACTTTGCCAGGCACTTGGGAGAATACAATACAACCAATTTGGTAGACACATCGACACATTCCCCGCTCTGCCACACATCTGCTGTGTGACCTTGGCCAAGTCACTTAATTTTTCTGGGCCTCTATTACCTCATCCATAAAATGGGGATTAAAAGTGTGAGCTGCAAGTGGGACAACCTGATTACCCTGTATCTACCCCTGTGCTTAGAACAGTGCTTGGCACATAGTAAGTGCTTAACAAATACCATAATTATTATTATTATTGTTGTTGTTATTAACAAGCTTACAGTCTAAATTACTTGTTCAGATTCTTAGATCTCAAGTCTCAGTAGTGGTGGTAGAAATAGTATTTATTGAGCATCCGCTGGGAGCAATGCTTGGGAAGTATAAAGCAAAGAAGAATACAGTCTCTGCCCACATGGAGCTTACACTCTAATAAACTGACCTAAGAATACAAATAGAGTAATAAGAATAAATAACAAAACATACAGTTGAATAAACATGTACTTGAAAATGCTATGGATGGGTATGAAGAAGTAAATAGGTGCTAGAGATGGTGGATAAATTTGTTTGAATAGGGTTGCTAGCAATTCATTGGGGAAGACATGGTAGAGAACTTAGGATTTCAGGTGGGATTTGAATATGGGGGAGAGCTATCGTGAGTGGGATATGGAGACAGAGGAAGTTCTAAGCCAGAGAGATGAGTGTCAAGAACAGAAGTGGGAGAGAAGGCAACCTTCATAGGAAGAGAGAGTGAACTGGGGAGTAATGGGTGAAGAGAGCAAATAGTTAAGATGGGAAGAGGTGGTGGAGACCCTTGAAACCTATTATGAGGAGTTTTTTCTCAGTGCAGAGACATAGGAAGTCAGGGAAGGGTTTTGAAGAAGGGAAAGATGTCTGGTGGGCCACGTTTCGAGAAGATAATTCAGGCAGCAACTTGCAATATAGATTGGAGTGGAGAAAAGGTGGAGGCAGAGCCATGGATGGTTGACCCCCTAGAAGATGGTTCTGTACAAGTAGCTTCGTTTGGAAACTAGGAGTTGTAATTTGAAGTTGTCGCATTTTGTGCTAAATACTCATGCTAATCTCAGGTCCTTTCAAAATGCTGTAAAACCACTGACATTTACCCGTTGAAGGAGGAACAAGCACTAGTCAGGAAGCGTGATTATTTTTTCATAAGTTTCAGAAATCATTTCAAGAAACCAGGAGGGGAATTTACCCGTAATTACTTGCTACTGCCTTTTTCAAAGAACACTTTCAAGGTTGGTAAGTTCAACACTTAGCACAACTTAATTTTTTTTAACGAAAATATCCCTGTGTTCACAGAGAACTGCCAGATCGCCACACCAAAAACTGTAGAAATCAAAATCGAATAACTTCTTTGTCATCATGTAATATCTTTCATCCTAGAAAATCCCTTATCTACTTCACAGAATTTCTGTTTTTTAAATTTGACAAGACCGAGATGTATTAAAGGCATTAAAGATATGATTGATCCCCATTATATAGTTGGGGGGTGGGGAGGGGCAGAAGCAGTGTGGTCTAATGGATAGAGCACGGGCCTGGAAGTCAGAAAGATCTGGGTTCTAATTCTGACTCTGCTACTTGTCTGAGTCCCAGACCCTTGCTTTTCCCACTAGGGCATGCTGCTACTCTGTGAGCTCTGCAGTAGACTGGCTCTTTGGGAACCCTGGATTCCTGTCTTGATTTTAGCGAGGGTAGAGAGTAAGGGACAGTCTCCACAAGCAAATGACAATCAGCAGTCTGCTGGCTAGAGAAGAGCAAGAATTCCGGTTCTCTGGGGCCGGTTTAGCAGCGGGAGGCCCCAGTGGTAGTGAAAGTGACTCTTCTCTGTTTTGAGTTTGCCTTGACTGCCCTCTTGTTCTCTAGAGGGCTTCTTTATCTTTCAGGGAAAGGCCCTCCAAAAGAATAGCCCCAGACCTTTTGCAGTCAACCAGGATTGTGCTGAAGGTGGTGTTCATCATCACAGGCTTGGTGTCCAAAGGTGCCAGGGTCTGGGTGTGGAGGCTTTTAAAATAAATGCAGGCGAGGGAGGAGATTGCCTCAGGCTCAGGAATTCCTAGGTTTAGCTCTGCTGTCAGTCTTGTCAATTAGATTGTCAAATTCACTTCCTGCCCCAAGCGCTAAAATATTTGGTTATGAAACTGGTACTAATCTCTATGCTATTTCTAGGGGACTAGTGCCTCGGTTTTCTCTGCTGTAAAGTGGGGTGACAGTGTGGTCAATTAGATTGTCAAATTCACTTCCTTGCTCCAAACACTAAAAGTATTTGGCTGTGAGACTGACTAATTTCTATGCTACTTCTAGGTGACTCCACTGCCTTGGTTTTGTCTACTGTAAGATGGGGTGTTGTCAATTAGATTGTCAAACTCACTCCTTGCCCCAAGCACTAAAATGTTTGGTTATGCGTCTGGTACTCTAGACTGTAAGCTCATTGTGGGAAGGAAATGTGTCTGTTTGTTGTTATATTGTATTCTCCCAAGTGCCTAGTAGAGTTCTGCACACAGTAAGCACTCAATAAATGCGATTTGCTGACTAATTTCTATGCTGTTTCTAGGTGACTCTAGTGCCTCAGTTTTCTCTATCGTAAAATGGGGATGAGGATGTTTCTTTATCTCCTAAGTGGTGCAAAGGATGAAACTATTCAAAATACTTGCCTAGGTAAAGTTTGATCTTTGGAGGCTTTTTTAAAATGGTGTTTGTTAACCCCTTGCTATACGCCAGGCACTGTACTAATTGTTGGTATAGATACAAGCTAATCAGGTTGGACACTGTCCATGTCCCACCTGGGGCTCACAATCTTAATCTGCATTTTACAGAACAGGTAACTGAGGTACAGAGAAGTGAAGTGACTTGGCCACGGTCACACAGCAGAAAAGTGGCAGAGCTGGGATTAGAACACAGGTCCTTCTGATTTCCAGGCTTGTGCTCTATCCACTAGGCCATGCTGCTGTTCTCTCCTGAGGGCTGAAGGTCCACAGGAGCTCAGAGGGGAGGAGGAATGTCTGTTTGGAAGGAACGATCAACCCTCTTGTCACAGTTGCTATGACCAGGGTGCTCAGTCCCGGAGTATGCCATCGCCAAGGCTAAAGCTCGTTGTGGGCAGTGAATATGTCTGTTTATTGTTGTATGGTGCTCTCCCAAGCACTTAGTGCAGTGCTCTGCCAAGTAAGTACTCAATAAATATGATTGAATGAATGAACAAATGAATGCATCTGGCAGGATGCAGCTTGGAAATAGGAAAGCAGAATTGGAAAAGAAGATTGGCCCAGTGGAAAGACCCCGGACCTGGGAGTCAGAAGGATCTGTGTTGTAATCCCAACTCCATCACTTGCCTGCTATGTGACCTTGGACAAGTCACTTCACTTCTCTGTGCCTCAGTTACCTCATCTGTTAAATGGGAATTAAGACTCTGAGGCCCATCTGGGAAACGGACTTTGTCCAACCCAATTTGCCCGTATCTGCCCCAGTGCTTAGTACAGTTCCTGGCGCATAGTAAGCACTTAACAAATACCACAGTTATTATTATTATTATGCAGGACACCCAATAAGAAGTGTGGTGCTTTTTAACTGCTTACTATGTATCAAACACTGTGCTAAGCACTGGGGTAGATAGACGATAATCGGATCAGACCCATTTCCTGTTGCTCACAGAGCCTCACTCTTTCCCCCTGTTTTCTGGACCAGCAGCTTTCTAATCTTTGTTAAGCTTGATTTCTTTTTGGCCCACATTAAAATTATTTGATAATAATAATAATACTAATATTTTTGGTATTTGTTAAGTGGTTACTATGTGTTACTGTCATTAATAATAATAATAGTAATTGTGGTATTGTGGTCGAAGTAGGAGGGAGAACAGTCATTGAATCCCCATTTTCCAGATAAGGGAATTGAGCACAGAGAAGTTAAGTGACTTGCCCGGGGCATGCAGTAGACAAGTGGCAGAGCTGGGATTAGAACCCAAATCCTCTGACTCCCAGGCCCACGCTCTTTCCACGAGACCACACTGATTCTCTTTATGTCCTGGGCCAGAATTTATTTTCTTAGTTCCATGTCCTCCAGGCCGTGCCCTGGTTCTGCTAGGGGTGTGTGTGAGTATGACAATGTGGGTAGGGGGATAGTCGTGGTGGGTTTCTGTTATTCATGAGCACGGCCAGAAAGCCTTTCCTTCCTAAACCCCCACGCTACATTTGCCTCCTCAATAGTGACAACTCCAATCCTGAAATTTTATACCTTAGTGCATTAAGGAGCGTTGCTTACTGAGAAACAGCATGGCTTAGTGGATAGAGCATGGGCCTGGGAAGCAGAAGGACCTAATCCTGACTTTGCCACATGTCGGATGTGTGACCTTGCGCAAGTCACTTAACTTCTCTGGGCCTTAGTTAACTCGTATGTAAAATGGGGAATAAAACTGTGAGTCCCATGTGGGACAGGGATTGTGTCCAACCTTATTAACTTGTATCTAAGCCGAGCACCTAGAACAGTGCTTGCGAATAGTAAGTGCTTAACTAGTACCATAGTTATTAATTATTATTATCATTATTATTAACAGCTCAATGAAGACCTTAAAATGTAATCAAAGATAGAATGTTAATCCAAAATTTAGATAAAAATTAATGGATTTTTTTTAGAACTTGGAGAAGGTTAAGAACTCATGCCAGAAAGTGTTTCAATCATTCATATTTATTGAGAGCTTACTCTCTGCAGAGCACTGTACTAAGCACTTGGGAGAGTACAGCATAACAATATAATAGAGTTGTTAGACACATTTCCTGCCTACAACCTGCTTAAGGTTTAGCATTACATGAGTAAATATTAGTTTGCCCAGCTCCATCGCTTGTCTGCTGTGTGACCTTGGGCAAGTCACCTCAATTCTCTGTGCCTTAGTTACCTCATCTGTAAAATGGGGATTAAGATTGTGAGCCCCATATAGGACAGGGACTGTGTCCAACCCGATTTGCTTGTAATAATAATGTTGGTATTTGTTAAGGGCTTACTTTGTGCAGAGCACTGTTCTAAGCGCTGGGGTAGATACAGGGTAATCAGGTTGTCCCACGTGGGGCTCACAGTTAATCCCCATTTTACAGATGAGGTAACTGAGGCACAGAGAAGTTAAGTGGTTTGCCCACAGTCACACAGCTGACAAGTGGCAGAGCCAGGATTTAAACCCATGACCTCTGACTCCCAAGCCCGGGCTCTTTCCACCGGGCCCCGCTGCTTCCCAACGCTTAGTACAGTGCTTGACATGTAGTAAACACTTAACATATATCATTATGTTTATTATTATAATTATCATAAATCCCCCAATTTTAATTTGCTATCATTGGTGGATACTAAAGGCAGGGACAGTGTTAGAACCAAAATGCCGAAGGTGAGAAACTGATGCTGGGGCCTCACTTTGGGAAGAGGAGACTATAGTAATGCATTCTTAGCTCACCTGAGTGATTTTATGTTCATTCATGTTTATTTATGTATAACTGAAATCACTGTTCTTCTACCTTGTGCCCCAAATTTCAAGCACATAAATTCATTTTACCTACAAGAAGCAGGAGTTCTGAAGAGGCTCTTCTGCCTGTTGATTCTTGGATAACTTTGTGGAGTTTCCTGGAGGAATTAGTACTAAGTAGAGGTATGGGTTTGGGGGTCCTTTTGAGCAAAGGGAAAAGACTGTACGCTGTTAGTGAAAACCAGAAAGTGAATGCAATTTACCATTCATTCACACTCCCCAGTCCTAATCCCTCCCACCTCCTGGTTGCTTGTCAGCACGTTTTTTGAATTTCTGTGGACACCTCTATCTAATATCTCCTGAGGTTATTTTATAGAGTGACCTTTGACAAGATCTATTACTTACTACTTACCACATTTAATGGGGTGAGAAAGGTCATGCACAGTCAGGGGTAGGTAGGCAAGCATTGTATGGGAACAGTTGAAGAATTCTGAGCTGTCTTCACTGGCAGTTCGTCTTACCAGCTCTGGACCTAGTCTGCTAGAAGGTTATAAGAAATGGTATTTGAGAGAAAGATTTGATTTACTGAGAGAGGGCCATCATCTCACGAAAGACTGCTGGGTCTTTTCTCAAGATGCACAAGGCCCTTTTCTTTAAAGATGTACAAGGGTCTTTTCTCTACAGATGCACAAAGCAGTATGTAAAATACAGAATCGAATTAGGAAGTGCTCTTTGTTTAACCTTCCTTTCAGTGCTAAACTGTGCTTTTACTGGTGGCTGAGTAATACCAGAATGTATAACTTGGCAAGACAATTAAGGATCTTTCAAGTTGTTGGGTATTATAGACAAAGATGAGGGATTGCCCAGTTGGATATGTTTGCATTTGACTTAATTTAGCTGTTATTCACATCGTGCACAATCTTGATAATTGTCATGAGTTTATCTCTTCAGGGACACGTGGATAACAACTCAGCAGCAGCGAATTCTAGCCCACCCACACCAAAACACACGATTCATAGATGGCGTCAAAAATAGCCCGGGCCGAGAACCGTCCACGTCATTTAATTTTTCACTGTTATTTTGTAAAGGACAAAGAAACTGGCTGACGTAGTATAGGAAATGCATAATGCTAGTGAGTCATACCAAGAGTTAAACACAGTGCATTTGACCTTGTTGGCAGCAGTGATGTTTGAAATAAAAGAAAGGAGGAAAGTGAAGGGTGCACATTCCCCTTAGACCAAAATATTTAGTGAAAGCCAGGGAACTAGGAGGCCTGAGGGAGCCCCCTAGAGAGCTTGAGGTTTTACTAGCAGAGAGTGCTGATTCATTCGTTTGCTGCTGGCACCAGTTCATGTTTTTTCATCTACAGCCTTTCTCATATGCTGGAAATCAGTTGAAAAGTGTCTTCGAATCTGGAGGGAGCTATGGGTCAAGTTTTCTCAGAGAGTAGGAAGCAAAATAGAAAATGACCGTGGTTTTAAGTTTGTAAATCCACAAAATGTTACACCCCTTCATGCCTAACTTGAACTTTTTATCCTCTTCCTCCTCCTTCCCTGTCTGCCCCCTGCCCAGAAAATAAAGTTGGATCGATGAAATTAAAACGTCTCTCTTTCTCTCTCTTTTTCTTTTCTTCTCCTCCCCTACCCCTCCTCCCAGGCCACCGGTTCTTCAGATCTCAGTGCAGGGCCAATGAAGCCAGCTACTTTATTCTCATTTGACCCTCTCTCTATGGTAAAATTAAAAAAAAATTACTTTTCTATATACATTTTTAAATTCATACAAACAGCACATAAGTAGTTAAGCAATATATAATGTATGATGAGTTCAAATGGTTCTGATTTTTGGTGGCTGTTTTGTTGGACGTAGTTATTTCAAAGGGAGTCATTTCAAGAAGGTGGAATTTTGGGTTGTGCTAACACTTTGTTTGAGGTGAAGAGAAAACTGGAAATATAAATTGCTAACCTGAGGGAACTGACCCTACCAAATCTGTCTATCAACTGTGTTGTTTTCTATTTTCCCAAGCGCTTAGTACAATGCTCTGCACAAAGTAAGCGCTCAATAAATATCATTGATTGATGACGTTGAGTTAGATTTATGTTATGTGTTTACATGGCGACCGAAAAGTTGCATTCTTCAGACAGCTGATGATAAAAGAAATGTAGATGGGTTTGGAGCATCTCCATTATGTCACAAGGATTCCTGATATTGCTCAAGTTTTATGTGTCAGCAAACTGACAAGAAATTCATTCAGTAAGAATTTCAATGTAGGAGTCTTTTGGCATATTCTTTGCATAATTCTTTTCTTTCAGATATCCAGCAGTTTGTTTTTGTTGTACCATCCAATGCCTGTGCCTGCAGGCTTTTGCAGACTTTATCATTTTAAAACTAAAGGCCACAATTTAGAGCAGTGGCCTTTGTAGTAGCTTCTGTTGGGTCTAAATTCTTTAAGGTGCCGCAAGAAGAAATGACCCAGGGTTTTTTTCCCCTTTAATCTTTGTTGCACACCGAGTGCAGAACCCCATTAATGGAAATCCACAAAAGATTAAACTGAAAGAAGTGCAAGAAGCTTTTCAAACTGGAAATCAGGTCAGTTCAATTCAATAATCTATATGCACTCCAAGTTCCTCTTCCGAGTCAGAAGGGTTTGCCTGCTGATCGATGACCAGCTTGAAATGTCTCAAGACTGTAAGCTTGTCTTTAGCCTGTAAGCTCGCTGTGGGCAGGGGACGTCTATTATATTGCCCACTCCCAAGCACTTAATACAGTGTTCTGCACATAGTAGGTGCTCAATGAATACAACTAGAGTGAATGAATTAATTTAGTGAGGGGTAATGCATTAAGATAAGGGGATTCCATTCTCTTGCTCACCTTCATTTGATGTTTTCCCCCTTTTTGTGGCTCCGTCAAGATCAATAAGCCATGTATGTCACTACTGAGGTTTGTCGCAGTAAGTTTTCTTTTACTGGACACTGGATTTGGAGAAGTTGTGCCTTGGCCTAGTTTAATAATAATTATGGTTCCCTCAAGCCTGTATGCTCGCTGTGGGCCGGGAACTCTATGATGCAGTTATATTGTACTCTCCCAAACATTTAGTACAGTGCTTTGCACACAGTAAGCACTCAGTAAATACGATTGATTGATCGATTGCTTGCTTGTTAACTGCTGATTATGTGCCAACCACTGTACTGAGCACTGGGGCAGACACGAGATGATAATAATAATAATAATGTTGGCATTTGTTAAGCGCTTACTATGTGCAGAGCACTGTTCTAAGTGCTGGGGGAGATACAGGGTAATCAGGTTGTCCCACTTAAGGCTCGCAGTTAATCCCCATTTTAAAGATGAGGTAACTGAGGCACAGAGAAGTGAAGTGACTTGCCCACAGTCACACAGCTGACAAGTGACAGAGCCGGGATTCAAACCAATGACCTCTGACTCCCAAGCCCTGATTTATTCCACCGAGCCACGCTGCTTCTCATTTCAGGTTCCACATAGTCCCTGTCCTACTTAGGGCTTACAGTCCAAGTAGAAGGGAGTAGGATTTAATACCCATTTTACAGATGAGGCAAAGGAAGCACAGGAAAGTTAAGTGCCCAAGGTCACACAACCAACATGTGGTGGAACAGGGATTAGAGCGTAGGTCCTCTGGCTCCCAGGCCCGTGCTGTTTTCAATAGGACATGCTACTTCTCGTTTGTTTTGTTTTTTTCCTGAACAAGAGAAGACAGCAAACTCATGTATTGTTAGCAAACCAGAAGAACAATAACACAGCTCCTACTTATTATTATTACTGTTACTACTGTACTACCACAGCTTCTTTTGCTGCTGATGCTGCTGCTCTTACTCCTAGTATACCATAATAAAATTTTAAAGAGACCCAGACTTCTACTTATAACCCTTTAGTTAGCCACATTCTTGGTGGCATCCAGCCAGATAAACCACAATCCTCAGTCTTAAAGAGAATCTTATGTGAGCCACCAGATCGTTCTGTACAAACCAGAGTATAGGAAGCCTCACATTAAGAGATTGTGAAGTCTGGGGTTTCCACCGGGCAGCCGTCGAGACGAAGAGTCTCGAAAAACCCAGTTAAGAGAATCCGTAAGTGAAAGGGAAAGGACAGTTCCCACTGGAGCTGGAATGTGTTTAAGGGGACGCAGAACTGACTTGGAGTTGGGAATTCCAGGTGCCCTGCTTGGCTGGGCTGTGGATTTCCCCCTGACCCGGGACAAACATCCTCTCCGAGTCTTGGTTTCGTCATCTTCATATGGAGAGTGTAATAATCCCTCTCTGAGATGCTCAGTGAACAAATTAGTTATTATAAGGCATTTTGAAATTGTAATTGTTAATTAGGGTAATGATGTTAAATTTTCAATTTCTTCAGCTCCTTTATAAAATACAGATTAAATGCCAGACGGTGTGAATCAGGCCCATGGTATATCATCTTGATGTTTTTGTTCAGCGTCCACATCTTCGTAGAGAAGCACGATGGTCTAGTGGAAAGAGCACGGGTCTGGGAGTCAGAAGGCCTGGGTTCTCATCTGGGTTCTGCTGTTTGCCTCTTGGGTGACCTAGGACAAGTCGCTTGTCTTCTGTGCCTTAGCTTCCTCATCTGTAAAATGGGATTCAATACCAGTTCTCCTTCGGCATTTGCCCTCCAAGTTCCGTCCCTCACAGTCCTGTGTCGGACTGTGCCTGACCTGATTGTTTTGTACCTTCCCAGCATTTACATAGTGCTTGGCACAGAGAAAGTGCTTAACAGATATCATAATTACTATTTTCATGATCACTGTTGATAAGGTAATGGTTCAGATCAGTTGGTCAATCGTATTTATTGAGAGTGTACTGTGTGCAGAACACTGTATTAAGCACTTAGAATATTACAGTATTACAGTATAACAGATACATTTCCTGCCCACAACGATCTTATGGTCTAGAGGAGGAGATAGACATTAATACAAATAAATAAATTACAGCTATGTACAAACACTGGCTAAAACATTCCTAGAAATAGCTACGCTCTTCCATGTCTAGTTGCAGATGCAAACTCATTTTGGGCCTTCAGCAAAGAAGGTTGATGTTTCCATATTTTTGCTTTTCAATAATGCAGACGGGGGAAGGTTAGGATGGTCATCCATGCAGTTTTATACCACGTATTCTATTTTTCATCTGGCCTGTCTCCTGCCCCATACTGATTTGGAACCAGATGCTTTTAAAAGTAGTAGTTTCATCTATTGAAGCACCACCTTGGTGTGGGGTACTGTCCTAGGCACTTGGGAGGTACAAAATGATGAAGTGGCCCATTCTCTTCCCACAAGAAATTTATACTCTAGTGGCAGAGATGAACACAGAGAGATAATAATAAAAATGTTGGTATTGTTAAGCGCCTATGATGTGCAGAGCACTGTTCTAAGCGCTGGGGGAGATACAGGGTAATCAGGATGTCCCACGTGAGGCTCACAGTCTTAATCCCCATTTTACAGATGAGGTAACTGAGGCACAGAGAAGTTAAGTCTAAAACTCATTTGAATTAGTGGACAGAGCACAGGTCTGATAGTAAGAAGGACCTAGGCTCTAGTCCCAGTTCTGCCAGTAGTCTGCTATGTGATCTTGGATAAGTCACTTCACTTCTCTGTGCCTCAGTTACCTCATCTGTAAAATGGGGATCAAGACTCTGAGCCCCAAGTGGGATAGGGACTATGTCCAACTGATTAGCCATCGTCTACCCCAGTTCTTAGTATAGTGCCTGGCACATAGTAAGCGCTTAACAAATACCATAAAAGAAGCACCACAAAAAAAAACCCTGTCAAAATAAATAAATGTTTTTATTATTACTGAGTTGTGTGATTCCATTGTGGTACTAGATTTCATGTGGACCTGGGAATGCAGTGAAAGGCCCTGGGGCAAGTGGGAACATTTGAGAATCCCCCCAGGAGAAATTCTCTAGCATTGGGTAAAATTGGCGTACTTCTGCAAAATGCTGCTTGTGACGTCATCGTGTTACACAGCCTGGCATGATCAATCAATCAATCATACTTATTGAACATTTGCTATGTGCAGATCCCTGTAATAAGCACTTGGAAGAGAATATGACAGATGTTGGTAGACTTGTAGCATATGTGATGTTACGTGCCACTCTTTGGGCAATATGCGTAAGGCCCATCAGAGGCCACCTTAGAGGAGGAATGCTGTTGAATTTTGGAAATTACATTGAAAGCTACTTTGTTGAACTTGTATTTTCTTCCCAATAGCCAGGTTTATCAAAATAAATGAATGAAGGGACCATCTAGGATACTGATTGGTGCTAAAACCTTTAGTCGCTTACTGGGAATCTCCTGTCAGATTCTCCTGGAATCTGAATTTGTGGGATGACTTCGCTTTTATGGCCATGTTTAGGAATAGCATATTTGCATCTGTAAGTAGTGAGGGATCCACTTATGTTAAATAGAGCCATATTACAGACAGTCCATTGACAGTGAATTTGAAAGACTTACATGTGACCATATGGAAAAAGCAAGTCTTGTAGTCAAATTATCACAGGTGTCAATTATATCCCTCTCTATTTCAGAGAGAAGAGGACCTGATAATAAT
Source organism: Ornithorhynchus anatinus (assembly GCF_004115215.2). Classification (NCBI taxonomy): domain Eukaryota; kingdom Metazoa; phylum Chordata; class Mammalia; order Monotremata; family Ornithorhynchidae; genus Ornithorhynchus; species Ornithorhynchus anatinus. The sequence continues at coordinate 54,102,262 of NC_041735.1, read as the reverse complement.
AATAATAATAATCATGATTGTGGTATTTTTTAAGAGCTTTCTATGTACCAAGCACTGTACTTAGCACGGGGGAAGATACAAGATCAAGTCCCAGATAGGGCTCACAGTATAAGTAGCAGGGAGAACAGGTATTGAATCCCCATTTTACAGTTGAGGAAACTGAGGCACAAAGAAGTTAAGTGCCTTGCCCAAGGACAAATAGCAGGCAGGTGGTAGGGCCTGGATTAGAACCCAGGTCCTCTGACTTCCAGGCCTGCTTTTTTTTGCACTAGGTCATGCTGCTTCCCTTTAAATAATTTTATATTCATTAAAATGAATATGACTATCAGCCATCAGTAATAATCATATCGATAACTGTAGTATTTGTTAAGTGCTTACTGTGTGCCAAGCATTATACTAAGCCCTGGGAGGATACAAGATAAACAGGTGGGACCCAGGCCCTGCCCCACATAGGCCTCACTGTTTAAGGGGGAGGGAGAACAGATACTGTATGGCCCACACGTTGCCTCATTCAGAGATATATGTGGTTCCTTTCCAGTAGTTTGCAATCCAGGTTTCAGGGAGAAGGAAAGAGAGAATGGTGATAGTGGTATTATTATTATTAGTAGTATTTATTAAGCACTTAATACGTGTCAGCCACTGTTCTAAGCACAAGGGTAGATACAAGTTAATCAGGCTGGAAACAGTTCGTGCCCCACAGTTAAGTAGGTGGGAGAACAGGTTTTGACTCTCCATTTTCCAGTTGAGGAAGTTGAGGCACAGAGAAGTTGAGTGATTTGCCTGAAGTCACACAGCAAGTGGTTTTCACAGCTGGGATTAGAATCCAGGTCCTCTGACTTCCAAGCTTAAACTCCTTCCTTTAGGAGGAGTGCTGAGGGTGGTGGTGGTGATGCTGGTGTTATTAGTGGTGGTGCAAGTAGTAGGAGGACTAGCGTGGCTCAGTGGAAAGAGCCCGGACTTGGGAGCCAGAGGTCATGGGTTCTAATCCCGCCCCGCCGTTGTCAGCTGTGTGACTTCGGGCAAGTCACTTCACTTCTCTGGGCCTCAGTTCCCTCATCTGCGAGAAGCAGCGTGGCTCAGTGGAAAGAGCACGGGCTTTGGAGTCAGGGCTCATGGGTTCGAATCCCGGCTCAGCCACTTGTCAGCTGTGTGAATTTGGGCAAGTCACTTAACTTCTCGGTGCCTCAGTTACCTCATCTGTAAAATGGGGATTAAGATTGTGAGCCCCAAGTGGGACAACCTGATTCCCCTGTGTCTACCCCAGCGCTTAGAACAGTGCTCGGCACATAGTAAGCGCTTAACAAATACCAACATTATTATTAAAATGGGGTTGAGACTGTGAGCCCCATGTGGGACAACCTGATTACCTTGTATCCCACCAGTGCTTAGAACAGTGCTTGGCACACAGTAAGCACTTAACAAATGCTGTTATTATTATTATTAGTAGTAGTAGTAGTAATAGTAGTAGTAGCAGTTGTAGCAGCAGCAGCAGCAGCAGCAGCAGCAGCAGGGTCGTCTAATGGATAGAGCACAGGCCTGAAAGTCAGAAGGACCCAGGTTCTAATCCTGCTGTACCACTTGTCTGCTCTGTGACCCTGGGCAAGACGCTTCACTTCTCTGTGCCGCGGTTACCTCATCTGTAAAATTCGGATGAAGACTGTGAACCCTGTGTGGGATAGGGATAGAGTCCAACCCAATTACCTTGTATCTATCCCGGCACTTAGTACAGCACCTGGTATATAGTAAAAGCTTAAAAAATAACCACAATTATTTTTATTAGTAATGTATTTATTGCGCTATCCACTACCACGTTTTCCTAAGCACTTGGGAAAAAACAACAAGCAAGAGTATTCCCTGCCCACAAGGAGCTTCTACTCCAATGAGGACAGTAGACATCATGATATTTACAGATGCTGTATTCAGAATAAATACACTGACAGTATAATCGAGCATAGATGTCTACACAAGTGCCGAGTGAGGATAAAAGTAAATAATAGAAGCGCAGGAGGCTGCTGGGTTGATGTGACTTGGGTTTGAGGGCTTAATTGGTGAAGACTTGTTGGAGGAAGTGGGATTCTAGGAGAGCTTTGAAGGTGAGGAGAGCTGAGGTCTGTCAGATTTAGGCAGTTTCAGGTTGGTGAGGTAGCAGGAGTTAAGACTGGGGAGACTGAAAGGAGACTGGGGAGAGTAGCATAACTACAAGGATTTTAGTTTGGTTTTTTTGTTTTATTAATGGTATTTGTGAAGTGTTTACTATGTGCCAAGCATTGTACCAAGTACTGGGGTAGATACAAGCCAATCAGGTTGGGCCCAGTCTGTGTCCCACATGGCGATGACAGTCTTAATCCTCATTTTACAAATCAGGTAACTGAGGCACAGAGAGGTTCAGTGACCTACCTAAAGTCACGGCAGGCAAGTGGCAGAGACAGGATCAGAACCCAGGTCCTTCTTACTCCCAGGCCCAGCCCATGTTCTGTCCCCTGGGCAACCCTGCTTCTCCCAAGCCTGGCTTGGGAGAGAGAGCAGAGGGTGAGCTAGAGAGTAGTGGGTGACAGGGCTGATAGATAAGATCAAAAGACTTGGTCTAGACTAAGAAATAGCCTTTTGTGGATTAAGGTAGAGTGAGTGAGAATTTATTCTGATGAATCAGAAAGTACTAATTTCATTCATTTTTCTACCAGTGAACCAGAGTGGCAGTTAGCTAGAAAATGTAATTAGGTTGATAAGCTTTATTCTTATTTATTAACCGTGTTTCCAGTGAGTGATAGGAAGGCTGACTATTCATCCTAACCTAGCCAGGGCAGTCTTGGAGTTGTGTCGGCTGTCCCAGGCAATTAAAAAAAAATATACAAATATTCTGAACTTGGGATAGTGTCAGCCAAACTGGCCGGCTTCCAATGTACTGATCCTCCAGCTGCTTTTGCTCACTTTTAATGTTTGGACTTTCACTACTGAGCTGGAGCATGCTCAGGACAGTCTTTGTTTAGCTCCCCCAGCATGATGGGAATTGTAGTGCCTGCATCCCAGTACAGTGTTGGACTTTAACCCCCATTTTTCTCTACCATGCCTAGCCCCTTCTCCCATGTTGGCATAGGGGAAAGGTGAAGGCAAAATTTGGAATGGTATTTCGATGTCTTTATTTTCAAGACAACAAGATGGTTGGACTAGCAAGAGTGATGGAGTTGAATTTGGTTTGAATTTTTTTGTATTTTTTTTTTACTTGGGACCTTTGCCCTCAGAAAATAATTCTAGTGCTAGCAAAGGAATCATCAAGAATTTCCCACAGAGTAAACCTGAAGAGGTTCCACCCCTTAAAATGCCCATTCATTTTATTGAGTTCCAGGAAACCAACACCTTAAATTTTATAATTTTATTAAATAATGTCATCTCTGTTCTTTTCACCAAAAGCGTCAAACATCGATTTTCTTTATGAGAGGAAAGTTTTAATGATCGAATGACTTTATTTTCAAAATAAATAGCCGACACATTTACCTAAATGTGTAGTGAATATTTATTTTCAGGATAAGTGGTGGGACTATATAATATCCTGTGACAGATGAACCACGCATTTGGTAGTAAATTACATTTGACTAAGAGAAGCTGCTCTGGTATTAAATGTGAACTGAGAAAGTCATTTATACCCAGAAGCCTCTGTCCAGCTGATTGACATCCCAGTGAACAGGCAGAAATGAGATGGAGCAGGAGACTTCCTTGGCAACGTTAGAGTAGCCACTGAAGTCATCCTCTCTCCTGGATTGTGTCTTTTATTTGACTCTCAATTTTCTTCAGCTTTTCTCGTGTTAGTGTCAAAGATTGTTCAGTCTCATAAAAATTAAATGTGTTCATCCCTGAAACATGATCTCCGTTACCAAGTAAAAATCAATGCTTCATGGCCTTGGTGGTCAAGCATCTGAGACTTCATTACAGTGTATGTGTTTGTCCTTTCATCATTTTTATTTTCTGATATTATCTTAAATCCATTCATGATCCTAACCCCAGTTAGAGCAAAGTATGGGTTTTCCTGCCCTGAGTATGGATGGGATTAAAGTAGTTTTAATTTAGTGAATCCATTTTTGACTCACTAGTTTCTTCATCACCCCCTGGTTTATTATACTGGGAGAGTGGATGAAAATGCCCAAGCATTTTCCTATAAACTATGCCGTTTCTTGCTGATGGACACATGAGGGAGAGTCTATTTAGATTTCCTAAAAACTTCGATACTAACATCTCAAAAGCAGATACATTCTACTAGGCTCATAAATGCTCAGCTGTATAAAATAATTAGCATTGGATTAGGTCAAAGGAAAACACACACTTTCATGTTTCACAGTGAAATCCCTTTCACATCAGGCAAAAGATTTTTTTTTCCACTCTATCTCTGTGCTTAACTCCCTCACAAAGGAGCCAAACATGAAAACAATGACTTTAAACTTCAATGTGGCAATATGTTCTTTGCCACATAATAGCTATAGGAGAGGGGCAGGAAAAGCCACCTGGGCTGATTCCACATGGCAACACTTGCAGAAAGCTCTGTCGTCACCCTAACAGAAGGGCAGTTTCTTAACTGGGCCTCATAATAATAATAATGGTATTTGTTAAGTGCTTACTATGTGCCAAGCACTGTTCATTCAATAGTATTTATTGAGCACTTACTATGTGCAGAGCACTGTACTAAGCGCTTGGAATGTACAAATCGGCAACAGATAGAGTAGATACAAGGTCATCAGGTTTTCCCACATGGGGCTCATAGACTTAATCCCCATTTTACAGATGAGGGAACTGAGGCACAGAGAAGCGATTTGCCCAAGGTCACACAGCAGACAAGTGGCGGAGCAGGGATTAGAACCCATGACCTCTGACACCCAAACCCGGGCTCTTTCCACTAAGCCACACTGCTCATATGAACCAATACACTGGGGGAAGGGGTTACTTCTGATTTTTTTTTCATCTCTCATGAAGTAGACTAGAGAAGCAGTGGTAGAGTGTGGGTCTGGGAGTCAGAAAGACCTGGGTTCTAAACCCGGATACTCCATGTATCTTAATTTCACTTAATGGAGATTAAGACCGTGAGCCCCACTTGGGACAGGGACTGTGTCCAACCTGATTAGGTAGTATCTAATGCAGCACTTGGTTACAGTGCTTAACAAATACCATAAAAAACGTTACTTCTAGAATTTGGAGACAAAATGCTGATGAAAAGAATCCTAAGATCACATGAGTCAGTCAGTGGTATTTACTGAGCGCTTACTACGTGCAGAGCATTATTCTAAATGCTTAACATAAAATTTCACCAACTGAGGCCAGCACTATCTGCAGTGCTGGATCCTCCTAATTGGAATTTGAACTTGTGCTTGAGGGTGTCCCAAGAGGTTGTTGTGCTTTTTGAACTTAATGATAATAATAATAATGACAGTAGTATTTGTTAAGTGGTTTCTATGTGTCAGGCCCTGTTGTAAGTGCTGGGACAGGTACAAACTAATCAGTTTGGACAAAGTCTGTATCCCAGATGGGGCTCACAGTCTTAATCCCCATTTTGCAGATGAGGTCACTGAGGCCCAGAGAAGTCAAATGACTTGCCCAAGGTCACATAACAGACAAGTGGCAGAGCTGGAATTAGAACCCAGGTCCTTCTGATGGCCAAGCCCAAATTCTATCCATTAGGCCATGCTACTTCTTCTTTACCAGAGGGAGGGGGAGGATTGGATGGGGACCCCCAGCACTTCTGGCTTTAATCCTGGGGTCTTCACGTTGGAGTACATCACCTCCTTCCAGGAGCCTTCCTCCTGGGCTCCATTCAGGGCAGACATTCCAGAAATTTGCCCAGCCTGCTGGAGACCTGGACTCCGTAGCTCAGCCAAGAAATATCCTGCAGGGTAATTTCAGTCAGGGGTCAGAGGGAAAGCAAAAGTGGAGTTTGAGCAGAGTTCCCTACACTCTCCTGACCACATATCCGCCCCACCCCGGCCCCCGACTCCCTGATGTCTTGTCAATAGTTTTAAGTCTGTCTCCTTCATTGAAGTATAAGCTCCTTGTGGGCAGGAAATGTGTCACTTCTTTGTATTTCCCAAGCATTGCACCTAGTGAACGTTTAACAAATAATGGCGTCACTCCCCCGTGCACCCTTTGCAGAGCCAGGGGATATCTGTGAGCATTACAAAGAAGCCAAATCACTTTATTTTCAAAACGTAACCCACCCACCCAAAAAATTAAACACACTGTTACTCTGTCACAGTGTTTGGAATTGACTCTGCTTTTGCCATGGCTTCTGGGGTGTTATTGGAAGACTGTTTTCCAGTGGACAGTATGTGAGACCCTCTCTCTCGGGGGGTATAACTAGGTTTAATCAGTAAGATTTAGATTTCAGAGTTGTCCTCTCAGCATGACAGTAAATCATTTCTTAATCTTAAGAAGATGCTCCATGAATTCCGCTGAGTATCCATGCAGAGGTTTAAGTCCAACAACATTGATTTACTTAAGTATAGGTTTTGTGCCCTTTGAGAGCTTACCATCTGTTTAAGTTGTGTTTACTTTATGTCCAAGTCAGCATTTTACTGATGATTTATAGAAAAATGGTAGTTAACTTATTCTTTAAGCGACGCCTGTTTGAGAATAATTTGCTAATTACTACTTGGATGATTTTTGTTTCCTTAAATTAAGGGGTTTAGTTAATATCACATGTTTATTTCAGAGAATAGCTCCTCACTTTAATGCTGCCCATGCTAGTTTGCAGGAAGCTGTTGTAGTTTTGGTAGCAGATGTTTGTGTATTCTGAACTTTTTTTCCCTTTTGGCTTGATATTAATCTTGAGCATATTTGGGATTGCAACCTCAGTGCTGAATTAGATATCCAAATAAAATTGCAAATACGGAGAAGTTAGGCTACAGTATTCACACAGATTTAAATGCCTGGTTCCCTCATCCCATACCTGATCATGAAATAGAATTGGAATTGGAATAATAATAATAATAGTAATGTTGGTATTTGTTAAGTGCTTACTATGTGCAGAGCACTGTTCTAAGCGCTGGGGTAGACACAGGGTAATCAGGTTGTCCCACGTGAGGCTCACAGTCTTCATCCCCATTTTACAGATCAGGTAACTGAGGCACAGAGACTTGCCCACAGTCACACAAATGACAAGTGGCAGAGCCGGGATTTGAACCCATGATCCATGAACCCATGGAATGAAGGAGTGTGAATTTGGGGGTCAAATTGTAACAAGTAAAATTCCATGTTAATTCTACAATCTGTCTGCCAGCCTCTTAAAGGGTATTCTAAACTTGCAGATTTTTCAGTTTCTATCACTGCATTCCTGGAAAGTGTTCTAGAGTGTAACCTCATTGTGGGCAGGGAATGTGTCTGTTTATTGTTATATTGTATTCTCCCTATCACTTAATACAGTGCTCTGCACACAGTAAGTGCTCAATAAACACTATTGAATGAATGATTGAGAAGCAGAATTCAGTGATGGCTTTCAGATGAATGTTAATCTATCAATTAATCAACGGTATTTACTGAGGGTTGAGCACTTACCATGTGCAGAGTACTATACTATGAGCTTGGAGAATACAATACAACAGAATTAGCTGACTCGTTCTCTGCTATAATCTAGAGAAAACTTGGGGGGAGTTACCAACTTTCATGTCCCCCATCCCATCCAGAACCGAGATATCCAGACCCCCTCATCCCTCGATGCGGGGAGGGAGGGGTGGTCACGAGGTGCCCCTCGTGGAGAGCTGTTTCCACTCCCAGGCAGCAGGTCAGAAAAGAAAATCCCTGTCTCTTTGCTAAGCACACCTTAGTGTTTAACCACGGTTTAGTTTAAGACCAACTGACAGTTTTCAGTGCTGAGTGGCCAACTTTCTTTATGACTGAGAGGACTGGACTTCTATATACTCCTTCTAATGTCTAGAGTAACTTAATCAATACCATGTATGTGCCATTATTTGACAAGATGGAATTATCAACGATGAGGTCCTGCAGTATAGTCAGGTCATCAGCACTGAGGCAGTGCTTTCTCACATCTTCTCTGAATGGGTGTGTGAGGAGAATGGATGACTTGTAAGATACCCAAACAGCCGCTGGATGATGAGCTGATATGGGGAAACCCTAAGTCGGAAATCATTTAAGAACACAATGAAGCCACACTTGAAATGATGTTGTGTTGCCAGGTTCATTTGGGAGTTACAGTAGGAGACAAATCAAGACAGGCTACAGCAATGAGAAATGGAATGATTCTCACGGGAAGCAGCGTGGCTCAGTGGAAAGAGCCCGGGCTGGGAAGTCAGAGGTCATGGGTTCTAATCCAGCCTCCACCACTTGTCTGCTGTGTGACCTTGGGCAAGTCACTTAACTTCTCTGGGCCTCAGTTACCTCATCTGTAAAAATGGGGGATTAAAAAAAAAAAAGTGAGCCCAAGCGGGACAATCTGATTACCCTGTATCTATCCCAGCGCTTAGAACAGTGCTCTGCACTTAGTAAGTGCTTAACAAATACCATTGTTATTATTATTCTCCCAAGACAGAGACTCAGTCTCTAAAACAGAGACAGACACAAAGGGGAAAATGAAATTAGTGGCAGGCATTGTAGATAGAAAATTCTATATGGGAAGGAGACAAACTGAGTCGGCTGGGCCTTGATCAGTAAAAGTTCTTCAAATCTTAGATATTTATATTCGTTTCAGTGAATAGGGAAATAATTTCCAGGATGTTAATGGGCAGGGGAAAGTTAGTTTGGCCAGTATCTGTGGTTTTCACTACATTGGCTAGATTTAGAGAACAGTTTCCTAACAACGCCAGCCTCTCTGGTTAAAGCGCCACCCAGTGTCCGTAAAAGCAGTTGTGCACATGGATTTGGAAAATCCTAGTTTTCCTTAACCCGGGGTTCTGCAAGAATGCTACTCTTGTGTTAGAGAAAAACTGGGTGTATTTTGGAAAGGACTGTCCTGGGCGAATCTGATCGTATTCCTGGGTCATCAGATGGCTTTTCATATTTTTGTGTCAATGTAATTCCAAATGTATTTTGGCCTTAAACTTTAGACCTTATGTGTGTTTCAAGGGCAATTGAATCCAAATGTTTCCGATTCATTTACATTTAATTCACCAAAAGGTGGCTTCCTAAGAGCCATCTGCTGTCCAAGAAGACTTTTTAAAATAGTTTTCAAAATTATTTTTTTCTTTTAAGCCGCATGGCCTAGAGAGGACTTGGATTCTAATTCTGTGTCTGCCTACTTGTCTACTGTCCCCATGACCTTGGCCATGGGGATTCAATGCCTGTTTTCCCTTCTTGTTAGACTATATACCCCATGTGGGACCTGATTAACTCATTTCTACTCCAGCTGCCAGAAGACAATCACTCTCCCCTACCTTCAACACCTTATTGAAGGCACTTCTCTTCCAAGAGGCTTTACCAGACTTTTCCTCATCTCCCACTCCCCTCTGCGTTGCCCTGACATGCTCTCTTTACTCTGCCCCCTGCCCCCAGCCCCACTGCACTTATTACATATATCTGTAATTTTATTTATTTGTATTGATGTCTGTCTCCCCCCTTCAAGACTGTGAGCTCATTGTGGGCAGGGATTTTCATGCTTTATTATCATATTGAATTTTCCCAAGTGCTTAGTACAGTGCTCTGCACACAGTAAGAGCTTAAAAATACAATTGAATGAATGAGTAGAGTGTTTGACACACAGTAAGTGTGTAACATACTACTAATATTATTTTCATTATTTTTAAAATGGAGAGGCATTTATTCTTGTCCACCCTGAAGGAAAACACACAAAAAATGTTTGAATTTTGTTGGAACCTCTAAGCCCACAAGGCTGATTCTCCAGGATCTGGGTCTGTGTGTTCTAGCCAACTGAGTTTTCTAGCTCTGCTGTTGGTCTCTAATGGACAGAGCACTGATCTGAGAATCAGGAAACCAGGGATCTGTCCCCTTCCTGTAGCTGGCTAATGTTGTGGAGTCTGAATATACACTTCTCAAGGTACCGTAGCACCCCTGCCTATCCCGGTGGGAACAGGGTGACTGATGGGGACAAGAGTGTGCGATTGGCAACAAGCAAGCCACAAGCACTGTAATCAATTCCTCTGCTCAAACTCCCTCCTCCCTAACCACGCTGATTTCCTACTGCATCCTAGCCCACACCAGGGCAGCCATGGTCTCATCTATCTCATCTCCATTCTTCCTCTGACCTGAAACACCCCCTCCACACACATACACACCTTCTTGTACGACAGACCACCACTCTCCCCACCCTCAAAGCCTTATTAAAAATAACATCTCCTCTAAGAGGCTTATCCCAATTAACCCGTCTTTTCTCCCACTCCCTCTCCTTTTGGCATTGCGTTTGCACTTAGATTTATACCCTTTAAACACTTGATTTTCACCTCACCCTTAGTTGCACAGCATTTATGTACATAGCTGTAATTTATTGAATAATTGTCTTATTTGTTAAGCACTTAGTCTGCCAAGTGCGGGGGTAGAAACAAGACTATTAGGGCCCACGTGGGGCTCACAATCCAAGTAGGAGCGAGAACAAGTATTGAATCCCCATTTTGCTGATGAGGTAACTGAGGCATAAAGAAGGTAAATGAGTTGCCCAAAGTCACACAGCAGACACTTGGTGGAGCCTGGATGAGAATGCATAAATATATTTATATTAATGTCTATCTCCTCCTCTAGGCTGTAAGCTCCTTTTGAGCAGGGAATGTGCCTACCACCTTCGTTGTATTCAATCATTGATATTTATTGAGCACTCACTGTGTGCAGCACACCGTACTAGGTACTTGGGAGAATACAATATAATGGAGTTGGCAGATACAATCTCTGCCCACAAGTAGCTTATAGTCTAGAATATTGTATTCTATTTTAGTACAGGGCTCTGCATCCAGTAAACTCTCAATAAATGCCATCAATACTCTAGGTCCTACCTGTTTCTCAGGACTGAGGCTCATCCATGGCACCTGATGGGAGACCCCATCACCATTATCAATCTGTGTTCTCAAGGGAAATTTCCTTCTGTTTATCTTTGGTGGCTGCCTCGGTAGAAAAGAGGGACCCTAAGTGAAATTCTTGCCTGAAAGATGACACGTTTTAACATGAGAAGCAGTGTGGGCTAGTGGAGAGAGTGTGGGCCTGGGAATCAGAAGGACCTGGGTTTTAATCCTGGCTCTGTCACTTATCTGCTGTATGAACTTGGGCAAATCAGCTCACTTCTCTGTGCTTCAGTTACCTCATTTGTAAAACGGGGATTAAGACTGTGACCCCCATGTGGGACATGGACTGTATCCAACCTTGTATCTATCCCAGCGCTTAGTACAGTGCCTGGCACATTGAAAGTGCTTAACAGATACCATTAAAAATAATAATAATAAGCTGTTTCAACCCCAGTGCTTAATACAATGCCAGGCACCTAGTAAGCATTTAACAAATACCATAAAAAGTAAAACAAAACAAAAAACCATCTTTCTCAATGTTCCTCTCCAGGAGGGTGTACACCAGTCTTGATACTAAACGGACATTGTCAGAATCTGCTCTGATCTTCTCCAGAGTTGGGTACCCAAGAACCAAGTCTACCCACATTGATAAGGCCACTCACCAGTCTATATTAGGAGCTGGTATTTTTTTATTAAAAAGCTCTCCGTTCTGAAATGTCCATGAAAATGTGTTTTAATTACCCACTATAGCAAAGAGTTCACATTGATTATTTCTAATGGAGGTAACATTAACTTGTGGGTATCCCAGAGCATGAGTCAATCTGTCAGGACATATTAAATAATTACGGGGTTGGGCTCGGAAGAAAAGGGGCCATGGCAGAAATATAACTAGATGAGCCCCTTTGTTGTGCTACTGCACTTATCAGATGGGCCGATTCCCATGATACCAGGCCACTGGGCAGAGTTTCTGGGGCGTGGGGATTTTAGTGGTAGGAGTTCTGGGGATTGATGATAGAATCCTAACTACCACTGTGAGAGGGAGGAGAAAGGTTTTGTGTAGGGGCAGACTTTAGCATCCAGCTGCTCCTGCCTTTACTCCTTCAGGAAAATGTGGTTTAGCTCTGCATTGGTGGGTGATGCGTGAAGGTTACCATAGGTCCAATCCAAACTTCTCCCTTGCAGTTTCCAAGATCAAATAGAGTGGACTACACAGAACCTTGTAGTTCTCGTCTCCTTGCCCCCTCTGACTACGAATAACTAATTTATAAAATGCTTGTTTAGTGTAGGGATGTGATTAGAAACCTTCCTGAACCCCCTAATCCTGATTATTGAATTTTAAAGCAGCTGGCCACCGCCCTTGAAGACCCCCTGGAAATTTGGTGCCTTTGAATTTGGTGACATTTCAAATTGGTTATCTGCAGCATCGGTGGGGCAATCTTTTTGTTTTTTAAGGTGTTAAGTGCTTATTGTGTGCCAGGCACTGAACTAACTGCTGGGGTAAATACAAGCTAGTCAGGTTGGACACAGTCCATGACCCACATGGGGCTCACAGTATTAATCCTCCTTTTAAGTTGAGAGAACTGAAGCACAAAGAAGTTAAGTGACTTGCCCAAGTTATATTGTACTCCCCCAAGCTCTTAGTATATTCATTCATTCATTCAATAGTATTTATTGAGCGCTTACTATGTGCAGAGCACTGTACTAAGCGCTTGGGATGAACAAGTCGGCAACAGATAGAGACAGTCCCTGCCGTTTGACGGGCTTACAGTCTAATCGGGGGAGACGGACAGACGAGAACAATGGCACTAAACAGCGTCAAGGGGAAGAACATCTCGTAAAAACCGATGGCAACTAAATAGAATCAAGGCGATGTACAATTCATTAACAAAATAAATAGGGTAACGAAAATATATACAGTTGAGCGGACGGGTACAGTGCTGTGGGGATGGGAAGGGAGAGGTGGAGGAGCAGAGGGAAAAGGGGAAAATGAGGCTTTAGCTGCGGAGAGGTAAAGGGGGGATGGCAGAGGGAGTAGAGGGGGAAGAGGAGCTCAGTCTGGGAAGGCCTCTTGGAGGAGGTGATTTTTAAGTAAGGTTTTGAAGAGGGAAAGAGAATCAGTTTGGCGGAGGTGAGGAGGGAGGGCGTTCCAGGACCGCGGGAGGACGTAGTGCTGTGCATTCAGGAAGCACTTGATAAATCCATCTGACTGGCTAAGGTACTTAGGAAATGCAGAATACTAAAGTGACCCATTCCCTGTCCACAGGAGCTTACACTCTAAGTGACCTGACTTCCAAGTTTTTCTGACTTAACCACTTCAATGGATGACATTTCAGTTTGATTAATTAATTAATCAATCATAGGACTTAGTAAGCTATTTTTCTATGGGAAGTACTATGCTAAGTGCTATGGTAGATTCAAGATAATCAGATTGGACCCAATCTTAGTCCCACATGGGGCTCACAATCTAAGGGTTGGGTAGAGGCAGTTTATTTCATTACTGTGGAGAACAATGCTGATCCTCTCTCATTGGAAAATAATTTTCTCAAGGCCCTCAGGGAAGTAGCATGGCCTAGTGGAAGGAGCTTGGGCCTGGGAATTAGAGGACCTGGGTTCTGATCCCAGCTCTGCCACTATTTGTCTGCTCTGTGACCTTGGGCAAGTTGATTAACTTCTCTGAGCCTCATTTTTCTCATCTGTAAAATGGTGTTTAATCCTTACTCCCTCCTATTTATACTGTAAGCCCCATAGGAGACAAGGACTGTGTCCAACCTGATTAGCTGTGCATTGCTTGACTCAAAATAAGCACTTAACAAGTACCATAAAAAGGATCCTCCCTCCATGTCCATTCAGAATTCTCTGGTGCAGCTGGATTTCTAACTGAAACTCAGTCAGGTAGTAGGGTGGTGTAAGCCATGGAAGACTTTCAGTAGGCATTTTTCCTGGATCCTATCTTGCCCCATCATATGCTTACTTTCTTTGGGGACAACACAGTACCTGAGCTCAGGAGCAGGGAGAAACGGGAGAAGGTTAGAGAAGATATTTTCTTCCAACTGAATGGATAAATGCATGGAGAAAATCTTCATCCTCTCTTATATGAGAACAGGAACTGTTCTGGGAGGTATTTTTTAGGTGAAAGAGATTGTAAATTCGTTATAGGCAGAAAACGTGCCTGCTAATTATTATCTTCTCCCAAGTGCTTAGTACAGTGCTCTGCACATAGTAAGTGCTCACTAAAGACCATTGATCAATTGATCGATTGAGTTTCGGTCATGTTAAAGGATTCTGAGGAGAAGATAGATTGGGGGGATATCAAAGAGAACTGTGATAAACCGTGACTTCAGATGGTAGTACAGTCTGCTGCCTTGGAGTATCTCAGATTGAAAAGTAGACTTTTTCTGGGTCCAAGAGTTGTTTTTAGGTGGATGCAGGATCAGGGTGAGATTGCTGGAATTGTTCTGGGGAGAGGGCAGATGGACTCCTCACTTGTTACCTCTGCTTTTCTCATCCTTCACTGCTGGTGAGCAGCAGTCCTCCGCTCCAGAGAATGTGTGTGCATGTGTGTGTGTGTGTGTGTGTGTGTGTGTGTGTATGAGAGAGAGAGAAAGAGAGAGAGAGAGAGAGAGAGAGAGATTGATTGGACCTTGTTTGTTGAATGAACTTTGGAGGCCCTATCTTGAGATGTGCCAGAATTGTCACCATGTTTTGGAGGGAGGGTAGTGGAAAGAGAATATCTTTACAGCTGGCTGGGTCTCTCCAGGGGATTCAGCACCTGAAGCAATTGGCTCTGTTTTCTGAACCACCCTTGTGCCAAAGAAAAATCAGTCAAAAGAAAGTAAATAACTGAAGTATTTGAAAAGAATAGGTTTGGGTTTTTTTTGAAAAAACAAACAAAGCAGAAGAGTTGGGATTTTGATACTCCTTGAGGGAATATCACCTTCGTGTTTTTTCTTCATCTTAAACTGTGAAAAAAGAGAGAGGGATTTTCAATACAAAAGCTCTCTATGGCACAGCCGGACCTCTTCCAGAGCTGATCGGCATCAATTTCAAGGGCTATTTATCTTAAATAAAGATTTACTCCCAACACGATTTCTTACTGTCCGCTGCTCGGAGGGGGTGAGAGGGAGGGAGGGAATGCCGAAGGGGATGGGAGGGGAAGAGTGAATCGTATTGTTGAGGTGCCTTAACAGAAGGGAGGAAACTTTCCTAACAGAATAGAGATTTCTCAGGTGGAGAGTGACGCTTGAGGAGGGAACTCACATCCCTAAATCGTCTTAATATGATGAAGGAGCGTCTGCTGTCACCACTCAGGAGATGCCAGGGCTGAGTTAGCGGCGGGGACAAAACAAACCTGACAACAGGCTGAAAAGACAAAAACAAACAATGCGTGCAGTGTTGCATTTTGAAATTACATGGTCTTGCATTTCTTTGGCTTTTCCCTGGAGTCTTCCCCATGAGGTCGAGCTGCTGTGTGCTGTCTCTCATTCAGAGTGAAAGCAGGATTCCTGTCAAAAACCCGGCTTTGAAGGAGCTTCCAGCTAGATCCTCTGCTCCTCCCACTTGGTTTTTCCTGATGACCGTGCCCACTGTTTCTTTTTTGTTTTTTTTTTGTGTGTTTGTTTTGTTGGGGTTTTTTTTTCCCCAGTCTTCGGACTGCTTAAATGCATGCAGTGTCACATTTGAGGCCGATCTCGCTGGATGATGTGAGCGCTGGTGGCTTCCAAAATATTACACCAATGGAAATATGAACCAAATGTTATCCGTTTACTACAACTTCCCTGTATTCTGGGTAAAGTCATAATCACTCCCCTTTTCTTTTTCTTCTGTTTCTTTCGAGAAGCCTTTCGATCCAGTTGTGACAAGCCCAGTGAACCAGAGTAGCCACCCACTGCTCCATGGAAAGTCCCAAGTAGCAAAGGCAGGGTCGGAACCTGAATATTGTGGGCAGGGATTGGGTCTACCAACTCTATTGAATTGTCAATCAATCATTGGATCATTGGTATTTCTCAAGCACTTACTGTCTGGAGAACACTGTATTAAGTGCTTGAAGCGTATAATAGAGAAGAGTTGGTAGACGTGTTGCTTGCCCACTAGGGGTTTATAGTGCATAGGTGCATAGGTGACACAGAAGGGAGAAGGAGCTGGGAATGAGGGCTTAAATGGGGAAGCCCTCTTGGAGATGTGATTTTAATAAGGCTTTGAATAATAATTATGGTATTTGTTAAGTGCTTACTATGTGCCAAGCACTATTCTAAGCTGCTGGATGTGGGGAGAGTGGTGGTCTGTCATATAGGGATGGGAAAGGGAGGGAGGGAGGACTTGGGCAAAGGGTAGGCAGTGAGATAGATGACTTCCAGGTATAGTGAATAAGTTGGCCTTAAAGGGGCAAAGTGTGTGGGCTGGGTTGAAGTAGGAAATCAGCAAGGGCAGGTGGGAGGGGGTCAAGCTCCTTCTTTAAAGTTGATGGTAAGGAATTTCTGTTTGATGCGGAGGTGGAAGGGCAACCACTGC
Organism: Ornithorhynchus anatinus; assembly: GCF_004115215.2. Lineage (NCBI taxonomy): Eukaryota > Metazoa > Chordata > Mammalia > Monotremata > Ornithorhynchidae > Ornithorhynchus > Ornithorhynchus anatinus. The sequence goes on along the minus strand of NC_041735.1, from coordinate 54,085,820 downwards.
AGTTTCTTCAGGAGTGAGGAAACATGGGCTGAACATTTTTTAGAAAAATGACTTGACCTGGGCAGCAGAATGAAGTAAGGACTGGAGTGGGGAGAGACAGAAAGCTGGGAGTTCAGCAAGGAGGCTGATGCAATAGTCAAGGAGGATAATGCTAAATGCTCGGCTCAGGAGCAGTTTGGAAGCTGAGGAGAATGTGGAAATTAGTGACACCTTGAAGGTTGGACCGACAAGATTTGGTGACATTGAATATGTGTGTTAAATGAGAGAGTCAAGTCAAGGAATGTCTTTTCCCAAGTGCTTAGAGTGTTTCTCTGCAGGCAGCACCCGATAAATACTATGGATTGATTGTTGGATTGATACTTCTATGCTTATGGTAAATCTGGGCCTCTTCCTCCATCTGCAGGTCCTCTCCCCATTTCTCTCTTTCCACAGCTAAATGAAAATTCCTCAACACATACACAAATGCCCTTTCACTCTTCAGCTCCTCTGCTTCTGCTGCTCTGAGGGAAACAGAACAAGTTTCTGAGGGAGAGTAGGGTGCTAACTTATGGCACAGCGGCTACTTTTTCATTTTGACTGTGGGGACAGAAAATGGGTAGAATTTGGAGGGGGCACATTTTCCCAACGAAGTATCAAAATACTGCTGTACTTTGCAGAATAAATAAGTGACTTTAAGCGCTTAGTATGTGCCAAGCACTGTTCTAAGTACTGGTTAAGGTGCAAGATAATCAGTTCAGACATAGTCTCTGTCCCACAAGGGGCTCACAATCTAAGTATTAAGTAATTAACCTAACCAGTATAATATTTTTCCTGCCTCCCTTAGACTGTAAGCACTCCCTCTAGTCTGTAAGCTACTTCTGGGCATGGGACGTATCTACCAACTCTGTTGCATTTTACTCTCCCAAGAGGACTTAGTGCAGAGCCCTGCACACAGTCAGCACTCAATACATTCAATTGATTGATGGATTAACAACTCTGTCCTGAATTTGTAAGGTCAGAATAGAAAGAACTCGTTCAAAATTCTATGCGATGAGTTTACACGGTGTCAAAATTGGGCCTGTCACTTCCCTGAACGAAGTCCTATTCTCTTTAAGATAATGAAGGGTGTTGTTATTTTGGAGAGTCACTTCTCATTGCTAAAACAATTTAATTTCATTCAATTTTTCAGGCTATTCTTATCTAGGGAAAAATTAACAGTGGAGAATGACAGGGTATAACAAATGCCATTTGTCAGATGGATCCTGTTGAGACTGATACTAGATTTTGGTTCTTTCTGAAGAACTCAGACAATTAGAAGTCACAGGATACTGATAATAGCCCAGACGAGGGTTTAAAAGAAGAGTTTAATGAATTAGTGGGATTTGAGGATTTCATATAATGCATCACTAAAAACAATAACCCTAGCGGGTTCCTGGACAACCTCAAACGTGATCCCAGTGGTCTACCCTAGTGCATGCTATTACACATTGCCATCCTGCCTCTTCGATTGGTGCATTAGATGAAATATTGAAACAATGTCCGGCATACCTTTAGAAAAAGGGGATCCACATCTACTCAAATCCTTGACATTAAAACCATACTTTTTTTCTAGAAGGTTTGATATCTAAGGAAGCTGAGATGCCTTTCCCCTCTTCTTTGTATTAATGGCATTTGTTAAGCACTTACTATGTGCCGGGCACTGGGCTAAGTGCTGGAGTAGATATAAGCTCATCAGGTTGGACACAGTACATGGGAGCTCACAGTATTAATCCCCATTTTACAAATGAAGTAACTGAGGTACAGAGAAGTTATGTGGCTTGCCCAGGGTTACACAGTAGACAAGTGGCAGAGCCAGGATTAGAACCTTCTAATCTAATCTAATCTTCTAACTGATTCTCTTCCCCCCTTCAAAACCCTACGTAAAACTCACCTCCTCCAAGAGGCCTTCCCAGACTGAGCTCCTCTTCTCCCTCTACTCCCTCTACCAACCCCCCTTCACCTCTCCGCAGCTTAACCCTCTTTTCCCCCCATTTACCTCTGCTCCTCCCCCTCTCCCTTCCCATCCCCTCAGCACTGTACTCGTCTGCTCAACTGTATATATTTTCATTACCCTATTTATTTTGTTAATGAAATGTACATCGCCTTGATTCTATTTAGTTGCCATTGTTTTTACAAGATGTTCTTTCCCTTGACTCTATTTACTGCCATCGTTCTTATCTGTCTGTCTCCCCCCATTAGACTGTAAGCCCGTCAAACGGCAGGGACTGTCTCTATCTGTTGCCGACTTGTTCATTCCAAGTGCTTAGTACAGTGCTCTGCACATAGTAAGCACTCAATAAATACTATTGAATGAATGAATGAATAATCAGAAGGATTAAAGTCCTTCTGACTCCTAGGCCTGTGCTCTATCCACTAGGCAATGCTGCTTTTCTTCATATCCCTTCTGTATGTGGGACTTACCACCAGATGGGAAAGGAGTTCTTATATGGGGGATAACTAGAGGGAGAAGAGACTGGGAAGTGGGCCCTTGTAAAGAGCCCGGGCTTGGGAGTCAGAGGTCATGGGTTCGAATCCCAGCTCTGCCAGTTGTCAGCTGTGTGACTGTGGGCAAGTCACTTAACTTCTCTGTGCGTCAGTTACCTCATCTGCAAAATGGGGATTAACTGTGAGCCTCACGTGGGACAACCTGATGACCCTGTATCTCCCCCAGCGCTTAGAACAGTGCTCTGCACATAGTAAGCGCTTAACAAATACCAACATTATTATTATTATTATTAAAGACTTTTGTACTGACTTTAGAAAAAAAATCACTATTTTGGGTGGGATAATCCAGTAACAACCTGTGTCTACATAAAAAATCAATCTTATTCCACAGATAAGGGCTAAGGTTGACTTTTTTCTTTGCAATCAATAAGTGGTATTCATTGAGCACTTACTCTGGGCAAAACACTGTACTAAATCCTTGGAACAGTATACAGTACAATAGAATAGGTAGGCACGATCCCTGAACATAAGGAGCTTACAGACCATAGGGGAATATTTTAGATATTGGAAGACAAATGGACACGGTACTGGGTCTCATTAAGAATGAAGACTTTTCCGGTACCTGGAGGGAAGCCTGAATCGAGTGGATTATCTAGAGCTCCATCCTTGGGGCTGGATGGTGGCGGGGAGAGATCCTTCTTTTCCCATATGTATTGAAGTAGGGGGAGCGGTCACAAACCGAATATGCTTCTCAGAGCATCTAGATGCCTTGGAGAGGTCAGTGAATACTGGCTCTAACCATAACATTTGGATCTATATTGCCCTCTCCCCCCCATCACCTGGGTTTGAAGAAAGGGAAGTTGAGTCTCTGCTCTAGGGTCCAAGTTGGTCCATGATCCTCTGGGGCACCCATGTGAAACCCAGGCAACATGAACCTGAGGGAGAGGGAGAGGTTGGGAATTAACCCAAGCTCCCTGGGTACTACAAGCAAGGGATGACTCAACCTGAGTCCCTGCCAAAGAGCTTGGGCCTCTGTAGGGGTGGATCAGAAAACAGGATCATTTCCTCCTCAAACCCAGTGTGTTCCATTTACTTGTTTTTCAGACTCTTGTTTTGACAAATTGTATCTATATTCCCCCCTGTTCCCACCATATGTATATAATTTCTCTCTGCATCATTCCTCCACTAAGCTTCTTGAGTGCAGGCCCCGGTCTTTTCATTTTATTGTACTTTTCCGGTACTGTGCTCAGTAAACACTCTCAAATATGCAAAAGGATGAATTCCACTGGGCCAAACCAGAACTTCTTTAGGATTAAGAAAATTAGAGTCTAGATTCCCTCTGGACTTGTAAGATTGTTTGGGCAGGGAATGTCTCTGCTAATTCTGTTGTAATGTGCTCTTCCCAGCGCTTAGTACTGTGCTGTGCACATAATAGGCACTCGGCAAATACCATTGATTGATGGATTGATTAAAGAGAGCCGTCCAGTGGCATTTGGTTCCTGGTGCCTTGAGCTTTTCTGGCCAGGTGAGAGGGTGACTAGAGGCTCCAGGAGTTACTTCCAGCCCCTTTCCTCTCATTCATCACAACTTAAAGATTTAGTTAGAAACAGTCTGCCCTCCAAGGCCCTGCCCAGAATCAGACCCTGATGGTAGGCCTTACTCAGATGCCAGTGGGCCCCTCGTGGGTGACAGGGGCCACACAGTCACCTGGATATTCAGGGCCTTTTTCCTTCTCCGAGAGTTGAATTTCATTGGATGACATAGTTGGCAGAATACCAGTGGGGATTACATCTGCTGCTGGGTGATTCCGTGAAGGCATTGAAGATTACCCTGGGATTTAGGATTTGTAGCCAGATTCCTGATCCCCCCCCAGCTCTCTCCTTGGATGGACCTCGTAGATGGAAGAAGCAGCATGTGCATATTGGTTCTAGAATGGAACCTAAGATATGTTGAATGAAGAGTTGTGTCCAGGCCCATTCACTTAATGGGTTCAAGCGACAGTTTTCTCTTTTCCACCAATAATCTAAAACCATTTTAGTTGCTTTTATCAGGTCTTGGTGTACAGACATGCTTCCAACATTTTAAATTTTTTTAAATTTTTTAAATGGTATTTGTTAAATGCTTACTATGTTCCAGGCACTGTACTAGGTACTGGGGTAGGTACCAGATAATCACTGGCACTGTGAAACCATCAACCCCATGTAGGACAGGACTGTGGCCAATTTAATTATTTTGCATCCATCTCAGTGATTGGCATATATAAAGCACTTAACAAATACTTTTTAATTTTTATTATTATGAGGGGACCATTATTAAATTATTTGTTATAAATTGCTTATTTATTCTTATTAGTATCTGTATCCCCTCTAGACTGTTAACTTGTCGTGGGCAGGGATGTATCTGCTAATTCCGTTGTACTCTCCCAAGCACTTAGTACAGTGCTCTGCACAAAAGTGCTCAATAAATACAATTGATTGATTATGATGCAACAATAAGAGTGCCATAATGGGCACTTTTTGCATGTCAAGATTTAAAATGCCATCGCTCAAAACCAGCTTTAGAACTCCCTGGATGGAACTGGCCAGTTGACAGCCATCCTTCCTCTGTGCTTTTGTTTCTGCTGTTATTTGTAAACTGCCATCAAAGTAGGTAGCATAGTCGGTGTTGGACCATTAAGCAGCTCTCCTTTTTATGTTATAAGTGCCTACTCTGCGCTAGATAAGAGCCAATAAAGTTGGACTCAGTCCCTTACAGATAAGATAACTGAGGCACACAGAAATGAAATTATTTGCCCAAGGTCACACTGCAGGGCATGTAGGGAGGTGGGATTAGAACCCAGGTCCTTCTGACTCCTAGGCCCATGCTCTATCCATTAGGCTCTGCTATCTCAATCACTTCAAGCCTCTGAAAGGGCTGTACAGCGGATGTTGTCTTTGTGCCCTTCCTAAGTGTCTGGGAAGAGAATGCCATTTAATCGGCTGGAATGAAATCATAAATAGAATTTAGATTATTCTTAGAAGGTCTGTTGGCTCTGCTTTCCTAAACAATAACCAGAATTTACTCCGTCATTCAGAGGAAAGACTTTCCTCCACCCTCACCAACTAACAAGGGAGGCTGAGAAGATTGATTTTTACGAATCCATAAATATTTACATAAGTGCAAGTTACAAATCTGTGGCTTTGAGATTATTGGATTTCACTGCTTTTACACTTGCAGCATATAAATTTTCAGCAGGCGTTTGCCGATGGTGAATATGCAGTCTTTGGAGAATTGTCTCCTAGTTTGTTTCCTTCTCTCTTGGAAAGAGACCTTTTTATGTGTTATTTTTAATGCCCTTGCTTATGGTTATGGATCGGTCCCTGCCAGCAATTGGAGGACAGACACAGGCTGAGAGTTGCTTCATTTTGATGAACTGCCTGCTTAATGGAGGCACTATTCCTCAAGCCATAAAGGCTGCTTTTAAAAATCCATTTGGTAATGGAGCAGTCCTCCTGGAGAAGGAACCCTGTTGGTCCTGTAGGTCTGAGGCACTGGTAGAGGTTGTGGACGGATTGAAAACAACCTTTCACTCTCATGCCCCTTTAGGACTATAACAGGAAAGCTGATTTCACTTCAGAAATGTCTCTGCCTGCCTCTCAGAGCTGGGTGTTGGGTGGAGATAGGTGGGCGAATTTTCCAGATCTATGACTCTCATCTTGCACGTGGTTAGTATGTAACCAATAGCGTGGGTGCCAACTCAAATGGAGTGAAGCGTGTTTTGTTCTTGGCTATCCCTCAGCAAATCATGCCGTGGAACACCCTCATAGCCCAGTAAGGCTGTTGAATGACTGACTCCTGGTTAGACTTTCTTAAAACTTTGGGCTCAGATTTTTCACTGAAGGCTAGGTTCTTGGATTGGCCCCCTTCAAATTTTTCTGAAATCTGCGTCATCTTGACAGGAAATTGGGTAAGCGGACAGATTCAGTGAGAGGTTATTTCAACCCAAAGAGAGTTTTCAAGGGTGATGTTCCCAAAGCTTGTACTGGTTTGGTTTTTAAAGCATAAGTCCCTCTAGATTGTAAGCTGACTGTGGGCAGGAATGTGTCTACTAACTCTGTTATAATGAACTCTCCTAAGCTCTTAGTACTGTGCCCTGCATGCAGTAAGCTCTCAATAAATGTGACTGATTGATTAAAGACCTTTGGAGAAGTGTAGTGGTTGGATGAAATTTGTTAAATTCGTTGAAATGAAAAACTGGAGTCATTTCATTGCAATTCCTAACATGACCCAGAACAATTCCTGAAATACCTCATTTTAGTGATTAGTCAGTGAGAACCTCCGATGGATTTTAGTTATGGTTAATGTCGGATGTTTTGACAGTAAAATGAAATTAAGATTTTGAGTTAGCAGTAAAGCAAATATGGGAAGAAGCTATCCCACCCCATCAACACACAGGACTGCCCCTTGGGAACAAGTCGGGGAAAATGCAGAAGGCGGGCTCTTGGCTTAATGAAGGCCCTTGGACAGGACATTTGTGAGCAGAGATAAATGGCAACAGACTTCTAATGTGAGGTTGCCATTGAACTGGGATGGTTCCCTTACTCCTCTCTGGGGAAAAAAGAACCAGAAATGTTGCATTTTTTCAGTCTCCTGCTTTTACAAGGGACAGGAGAGGCAGATTTTGTGACCATGGCTTTGAAGATTATGCTTGACTTCCTTATAAGAATGAAGTCCAGAAACCAATGACACATGGGAAGGAGAGACAGGAGATACACTGAGTCTCTTTAATTTATAAAAATTCACAACCTAAACTATGTCAACTTATATTTATACAGCCCACAAAGATACATGTTTACATAATTCAGTTGTATTTATACACTGTAGTCTGATTTTTACCAAGTCACTTTCACTTTATGTATCTGAAAGGAAAGAGTAAATACTTCCTCTGCATTGTGTAGAAGAGATTTGGGATTGGCAATACCCATGTAAATATAAGGCTATCAAATTCTCATTGGGCTAAGATAGCTCTCATCTTTCACTGGACTACATATCTGGTGGTTTAAAGAATTATCATGTTTGTTTTGAAGCGAGATCCTTTTGGCCATAAAATGAAGTAAGATGTGATTGTTATTTTATTTCAAACATTTAAAGAAATTTGGATTTTGGCTTCTGCATTTAGGGGATTTAGTCTGAAGATCGCAAACACTTTGTATGGTTCCCACATTCCCTCTGTGTTTGCAGTTTGGTTTTCACTTGGTGTCAGACAGTTCAGACCACATTCAGGCAGGTCAGTCCACTTGCAGATAGTATTAAACAGCTGGTACTCCTGAGCCCATTGAGGTGTCATCTTCCCAGGGTGTATCTTCTCTTAGACTCTGTAATTCCTGGCTGTGTTCCAGGATCAGCACAGAGTTCATGAAATGATACACTTTTCTCCCGTTGTGGAATAGCACAGAATAGAGATGCCATTTTTCTGAAGACTATAACTGCAAGAGTCATTTTGTTCTCTCCTTTTCACTGAATCTTTGAATTGAGGATCACTAATATTGGGGGTGGGTGGGTGAGCATAGTCCACAAAATTGATTTCCTGGGATTGCAGGGTGAAGACGGGACTAGGCAAACCCTTTCCTCGGCTTAGAATACTTTTCCAAATATTGAGGCATGAGAGAGAGCAGTGGATTTGGGGGACCCTATTAAAGAAAGCTTGCTATTTGTGGCCAGTGCTTTTGAAGACTACATTTCATTACCCACTAAACATGAGGACAGCAGACAGATTGGATAGAAGAAAGAATAAGGAAAAGACTTTCTGGCCCCAGAATCAGTAAGACTAGTTTTAGGTGCTTTAGTGGTTAGTGAGAATCAGTTGCGTGCTTATGAAAATAAAGAACTTCTGGGTGGTATTTGTGATTTTTCAGAGAAAAGGAGAGAGCATGCAAGTGGATATTTGAGTATCACACCTTTCCTGCTGCTACTTGTGCTCATTTGGGCATTGTTTATGGAATGAGTGAAGCTCTCCAAGACCTGAATTCTTTCTCCACAATCTACCTAGATGCAGTAATGATAAATATGAGTACAGCACTGCAAATATGAATGCTGGCTATGGGCAATTAGCCCAGTTAATTGAGACTGTGCTAGATGACTGAAGATTCAGCCCATATCTGAATGAATAAAAAAAAATGAAGGGTCTTTCACTCATTGTCCTCACAAAGACACCACGTTCAGATGCAGATTAGTGAAATGAATTCCTCATTCTTCTTATCAAGATGAAACAGTGCCACAGTTATTCCTGTTAGATATGTTCCAGTATAAAACCAATAATGTTTACCGCAGTATGACCTAGTGGAAAGAGCAAGGGCTGGGAGTCAGAGGACCTGGGTTCTAATCTTTACTCTGCCTTGTGTCTGCTGTGTAACCTTGGGAAGTTGCTTAACTTCTCTGTGCCTCAGTTATCTTAACTGTAAAATGGGGATGAAGACTGTGAGCCCCATATGGGACAGGGACTGTGCCTAACATCATTAACTCCTCTTCACCTCCTCCAGGAGACCTTCTGAGCCCCCCTTTTCCTCTGCTCCTCCTCCCCTCCCCATCGTCCCTATTCCCTCCCTCTGCTCTGCTCTACCCCTCTTCCCACTTGTGTATATATGTGCATATTTATTATTTTATTATTCTATTTATTTTATTAATGATGTAGGTACATCTATAATTCTATTTATTTATATTGACATTATTGATGCCAGTCTACTTGTTTTGTTTTGTTGTCTGTCTCCCCTCTTCTAGATGTTAGCCCGTTGTTGGGTAGGGATTGTCTCTATTTGTTCCTGAATTGTACTTTCCAAGCACTTAGTACAATGCTCTGCACAGAGTAAGCGCTCAATAAATATGATTGAATGAATGAATGAATGAACTTGTCCTTCCCCAGCACTTAAAACAGTGTTTAACAAGTATCATTATTTAAAAAAACCCAAAAAACGAAAAACCTCATTGGTTACAGATTTAAGGCCTAACTTCGCTTAGGGTAAGGGCTGAAGAAAAGTTTGAAGTTAAAATCTTTCTGGTTGCTTGTAAGGTTTTTAATCATTAATTTTAAACTGATAATTGAACAAATATGCCAGTTTTTGAGGAGCAAGACTTTAGATTTCCTTTTTAAAGAGCAAAGGAATGTGTGGATTGAGGCACAAATAATTTCATATAATAATAATAATAATTATAAAAATAATAGTACTTAAGTGCTTACTGTGTGCCAAGCACTGTTCTAAACTCTGAGGTAAATACAAGTTAATCAGTCCCTGCCCCTGTCCCACATTGGGCTCACAGTCTTCATCCCCATTTTACAGTTGAGCTAACTGATACACAGAGAAGTTAAGCAACTTGCCCAAAGTCACACAGCAGACAAGTGGTGGATCTGGGATTAGAACCCAGGCCCTTCTGATTCCCAGGCCCATGCTCTAAGTAGCAGAGGACTGTTGTTTTAGCACCTCTTTTAATCCTTGTCACTGGAAGAGACAGGAACAGAAACATTTCTCATTATCAATCAATCGATGGTATTTATTGAGTGTTTACCATGTGCAGAGCACTATAGTGACCACTTGAGAGAGTACAATATAATAGTTGATAGACACAATTCCTGCCCACAAGGAGTTTAAAGACTACAAGGTGAGACAGACATTAAAATGAATTACATTAATCCAAAAATAGTTATGAAATATTTAAATTGTAATGTAAACCTTTATGCTGTTGATGTTTGGTGGAATAATTCCTGTTGAAGAAGATGAATCCTACTTGCAGAATCCTACTTGAAGTACGGATTTCAAAATCCTGTATTACATAAGATTCACTCTACTGCTTGGATCATTTTTCTGAAAAAGAGTTCAGTACACCTCTCTCTGTTCCTTGTAAACCCATAGATGGTTGCCCATCTGTCTCTGCATCAAACAGAAACTCCTCACTATCAGCCTTAAACACTCAAATCAATGCGCCCCCTCCTACCCAACCCCATTAATCTCCCACTACCACCTAGCCTCCACGCTTGATCCCTCCAATGTCATCCTACTCGGTGTACCTCAATCTCGTCTCCCTTGCTACCGGCCCCTTGCTCATGTCCTGCCTCTAGCCTGGAACTCTTTCCCTCTTCCTAGCTGACAGACCATCATTCTCCCCACCTTCAAACCCCTACTAAACTCTTATCTCCTCCAAGAGGCCTTCCCTGACTAAACCCTCATTTTCCCACCCTATTCGCACTCCCTTCTGCGTCGCCTTTATACTTGGGGCCCTTACCCCTTAACCACTTTGATTCTTTCCTCACCCCACAACACCCTTAAGAACTTTGATACCCCACCCTGGCCCCACAGTACTTGCAATAATAACAGTAATAAGTATGGTATTTGTTAAGTGCTGACTATGTGCTAGACACTGTCCTAAGCACTTGGGTGGATAAAAACAAATCGGGTTGTACCCAATCCCTGTCTCACATAGGGCTCACAGTCTTCATCCTCATTTTACAGAGGAGGTAACTAAGGCACAGAGAAGTGAAGTGACTTGTCGAAGGCCGTACAACAGACAAGTGGCAGAGCTAGGATTAGAACCCATGACCCTCTGACTCTGTCCACTCCGCACATATCGCTATACTCTGCCCTTTCACCTATTGGTAATTTTGATATCTATCTCCCCAACTAGACTGTAAGCTCCTTTTTTTAATGGTACTTGCTAACTGCTTCTATGTGCCAGGTACCGTACTAAGCGTGGGGTTAGAAACCATCAGTAAAGTTGGACACAGTCTCTGTCCCACATGGAGCTCAGAGTCTTAATCTCCATTTTACAGATGAGTTAACTGAGGCATAGAGAAGTTAAGGGACTTGCCCAAGGTCACACAGCAGACAAATGAAGGAGCCGGATTAGAATGCAACTCATTCAGTCAATCAATCAATCAATCGCATTTATTGAATGATTACTATGTACAGAGCGCTCTACCAAGCTCCTGGGAGAGCACAATGCAACAGAATTAGCAGACACATTCCCTGGCAACAATGAGCCTACAGTCTAGAGGGGGAGACAGACATTAATATGAATACAATGAGGGTAATGAATGTGTCTAACTCTATTGCACTGTACTGTCCCAAGCACTTAGAACAGTGATCTGCACATAAGTATTTAATAAATTCCACTGACTGACTGAAGTCATAGAGTTATGTTTTTGAGATTGTTTTTCCCCACACATTCCAACGATCTCTCCTTTCTTCTTTCCCACTCCATGAACTTCTGTCTCCCCTTGATATTCCTGCCTTCTTTTAAACTTCCTTTTGGAAAACTTATTCAGTTTTTCTTAAGTAAAATGATTAATCCCATGGCCTACAGGTGCCCCAAAACCCAGAAAATCAGACCTCCATTTCTGGGTAAAGGGAAGTCTCTCAAACTCTCTCACTTTTGAAGGAGGGAAAGAGAGGAAGAAAGCAATCTCCTCAGACTGCCTGCAGACACAAGCATTTGGGAAGGTAGAATGAGCGATTGATCTAGCAGTTCACACAGGCTAGCAGGAACCTGGGGAGAGAAATCCGAGGCCAGCCTTTGAAGGGGCGGTGGACAGTGCATTATCCTCTAGTGCTGGAACATCCCCAAAGCTGAGCTTATTTGCCAGATGTTATTGGGAGTTCATCATTGACCCCTTGGTTCTATGAACCACCCCTCCCCTCTACCCCGCCACTCCAGGGAAGCCTTCTATGTCCTTCACAGATTTTTAAATCATGCTCAAAAAGATCCAGTGCAGAAGTTCTTTCTGAAGCTGCTTTTGTGCAATGTGACGTTTGGCTTGCTGGGGCAATCTGAAGACTTTTTGCTATTAGGCTTTATTTTTCTTTAACTCTTCCCTCCTCCTGAAAGAGAGGGGGTTCAACTTTCCAGACAGGAAGCACAACCTTGGCCAGTTGTGCTGAGAGGCAGGGAGAAGGTGTATAAAACATTGCTTTCGACCTATGCAATTATGTGGTTTCATCAAGTCTCCTTCACATTAATCTATCTGTGGTCTCCAGTAATCTGCTCTGCACGAGTCCCACTGTACCATCTTGGTGGGTATGAGAAGTAGGAATAAAATGGTGATGGGGTGCGGGGCAGCACTACAGGACTAGAAAAGATTAGTTGGAAATGTTTTGTGTGTGTGTCTGTGTGTGTGTGTGTTGTGCTTATGAATCTTTAACTTCATTTCTGAAGGCGTTAACTGGTAACTATTGGTTTCAAATGATAGATGGAACTCTTAATCTCACTATGTGTGGGATGTGCCCTATGGGGCTATGTTTCGTACATAGTGAAGTTAAGGCTTGCCCAGAAAAATAACATGTTTTCCTCCTAGCTGTTTGCTTGGTGACTGGCTGGTAGTTTGGTTTTCGGAGACGGGAGACAGACGATTGTTGGGTATCTCGTGAGTTTTTGTATGTTTGTGGAGAAGAGTTGTTGTTTTTCTCATCAATAATAATTGAAGGCCAATGGAAAACAACAGTTGCAATGACAATCATAACAATAACAACATTAATATTGTTTTGTTCTTAACTGAAGGGCTTTGAAGCAGTTAACTGACACAAACTTGTTGATCCTATCTGTACATCTATTTATGTGTAGCTGAGTGCCTGTTACCTTAGGCTGCCAGTAATGGTTTAGTGTAGGTTTTCAGATATACTGATAGGGAAACTGAGGCAACGAAAGGAGAAATGACTTGCCTGAGGTCACACAAACACTGAGTCAGTGTGTGAGCCAGAAAGGAAATTTGGGCATCTAGATATCCCAGTGTGAAACTGTGTGTATATATATGCATAAAAATATATACACACATATGTATATGTATATATCACATATAATATATAATAGATATATTATACACACATATGCATGTAATTAAAACTGAATTTATGTAAGTATCATAATTTATTTTATGTCGGTCTCCACCTCCAGACTGTAAGCAGGGAATGTGTCTACCAACTCTGTTTTATTGTACACTCTCAAATGTTTAATACAGTGCTCTGCACACAGTAAGAGCTCAATAAATACCATTGATTGATATGTCTCCCCTGCTAACTCCCAACATTCCCAAGAGAATCATTTATTCAGTACAGATGATACATCACAACTCTGCCTAGTCAGCATCTGAGATTCATCAGACCTGATGGAAAGTGATTTTCTGAGACAGATAATGAATGGCATTTTCAGAAATGGGTTGGCTATGGCTATTTCAGTTATTGGTATTAATGAGCAAAACACATTTTAAAATTTGCTCAAATGATGTTGGGTTGGTTTTCCCATGGTTGTCATTTCTAGTTGTGCAGAAACTGGATTATGTCCTTTTAACCAGGCCCTGCTACAAGAGTTGCTTCCCTTTGTGATAGGGATCATCCCTTGACGACACCATTCGTTGCTTTGAAACAGCCAGAGGACTGGACTGGATTGTCTGTGCTCAGACAATTTTCAAGTTAAAATTTTTTAAGCTCTCAAACAGGTGTTATTTCCCTACCCTAGACATATCAGTCAGTACATGGGGAAGGATAACTCAAGAACAGTAAAGGCTGCCAAAAGACCCTTGCTGGACCTGAATTGGGCAATCTTAGTCTTTGCAAGGCTGACATAGATCCCCAAAACATCCTACAAACATAATGGATTGTGATGCACATCAACTTTTCCATGAGCCCCTGTTGACGAATGAACGGCTCCTTCTCAACAGACAGTTCTTCTTATCCTGTCTTCTTGTCGACTTCATCCCGATATCCTTCTTCAAGAAATGATCCCACAATTGTTTCTTCCTCCAAACCTGACTATAAGACTCAGTGGAAGGGGTGAGAAAAATCATCTATGTTGGATGCAGGAAACAGACCTGTGGGCTCTGAATTGCTATTTGGAGGAGGTAGGGGCAGACAAGCTGGGAAACAGTGAGGTCTAGTGGAAAGACCACGGGCCTCGGAACCGGATGATCTGGATTCGAATGTTGGCTTTCCCACTTGCCTGCTGGGTGACCTTGGAGAAGTCACTCAACTTCTCTATGCCCTGGTTTCCTCAGCTGTAAAACTGGGATAAAACAGCTGCGGGGCCCATGTGGGACATCCCGATTAAGTTGATTCTACCTCAGCACTTAGAACAGTGCTTGACACATAATAATTATGATAATAATAACTGTGGTATTTGTTAAGCGCTTACTGTGTGTCAGTCACCGTACTAAGCTCTGGGGTGGATTCAAGCAAATAGAGTCGGGCTCAGTCCCGGTCCCACGGGGGCTCCCAGTCTCAATCCCCATTTTACAGATGAGATAACTGAGGCACAGAGAAGTGAAGTAACTTGCCCAAGGTCACACAGCAGACAAGTGGCGAAGCCAGGATTAGAATCCATGACCTGAATCCCAAGCCTATGCTCTATCCACGATGCCAACCTGTTTCTCGCTTTACATAGTAAGCGATTAACGAAAACCATAATTACCATAGAACCATAATTTTTAAAATCCTCTTTTCTCTATGATGGAGAACACTTATTGGATCCTAACTGTATGCCACCTGCTATTGGTTCTAGGAGCCACCATTTCTCTACTTTTGTTTAGAAGGAACATTCTATCTCTAACCCTGTATATTTTAGGATTCCTATAGGGAACTAGCACTGATAATAATAATAATGTTGGTATTTGTAAAGCGCTTACTGTGTGCCGAGCACTGTTCTAAGCGCTGGGGTAGATACAGGGTAATCAGGTTGTCCCACGTGAGGCTCACAATCTTAATCCCCATTTTACAGATGAGGTAACTGAGGCACAGAGAAGTCAAGTGATTCGCCCACAGTCACACAGCTGACAAGTGGCAGAGCCGGGAGTCGAACTCATGACCTCTGACTCCGAAGCCCAGGGTCCATTTTGATGTGTTTCCTAGACATCAAAATCAGAGTTTCTGAGGAGCCACTATTGAAGATGGAAGCGGGATGTCATTTAGGGGTAGGTGGGTTTCTTGTGATAGCCATTTCCAACTTGTTTGTAGGGTGCCTAGGCTCAGATCAGGTGATAAAATCATGAGTCTGCAGATACATATATGATATGCGTGTTCCAATTATTTCTTTCAGACCTATTGACATCACAGTAAGGGGGGAATTGGAAAGTTTTTTGGAAATCTTTCTGGACGTATTATATTTCCTTGCATATCTTAGTAGATAGAGCATAGTCCTGGGAGTCAGAGGGCATGGGTTCTAATCCCAGCTCTGCCCCTTGTCTGCTGTGAGACCAAAGACAAGTTACTTCACTGTTCTGTGCCTCAGTTACCTCATCCGTGAAGTGGGGATTGAGACTGTCAGCCTCACGAAGGACTGGGACTGTGTCCAACCTATTCGTTTGTATCCACCCCAGCGCTTAGTACGGTTCCTGGAACATAGTAATCACTTAACAAATACCACAATTATTATTATTATTTTCTTCCCAGAAACCAATCAATCAGCCAGTTAATCAATAGAATTTACTGAGTGTTTACTGTGTGCAGAGGACTGTACTAAGTGCTTGGGAGAGTACAGTATAACAGAGTTGATAGATATATTCCCTGCCTAAAACAAGCTTACAGTCTTGAGGAAGAGATAGACATTAATAGAAAAAATAAATTACGACTATGTATATAAGTGCTGTGGGGCTGAGGGAGGAGTGAATAAGGGGCGCAAATCCAAGTGCAAAGGAAATGAGGGCTTAGACAAGGAAGGCCTCTTGGAGGAGAAGAAACCAACCCCACCACCCGGATATTCTTTTTTTAAGGACTATCCTCATCGTGGAGCCGGAGAGTTGGCTGGGTGTAGAACCAGCTGGCAGTTACAGCACAAACAAGAATATGGTGCAAATGCCACCTGTTTGGGAAGATCCAGCAATTTCACCCCTGTGACCTGGGTGACAGGGTTGCTGATTTTCAGGCTCAAACATCAGGAGGCTTGGTATTTGGTTGGGAAACAGCCCAGATACTTGGAAATTGCCAAGGAACTGAATATGCACAATGAACCCAAGCCAATTTCATTTTGAATCAGAGAGTGACTTAACTCTTAGTTAAAATGGTGTGTGGAGGAGGGTCCACTTCATTTGTCTTGTTGATTCTTAAAGGCACATTATGTGGGTGAGGCTCAGGCCTTAAGCTGCACGGTGAGTCACAGTAACAAACGTGGGGCCCGTATTCTGCCTTGACCAAAATAACTCTCAGAGCTGAGTTAGCAAGGCGGGAAATAAAAATGTATCTAAAAATTGCCTCATTTACCTAAAACCCCCTTCTTAACAGTGCAGGTCAAATCAAAGGATCCTCCAAATGCTTCAGAGGTCTCTCAACGAGTATTTGATTTCTAGAAAAATGCATTTAGCTCTCATCTGAACAAAAACTGAGCAGTAGAGACAGTACAGAAATATTTATGGAACGTCTTTGACTCTTTTCCCCGGCTTTTTGCTTAAGCACATGGGATAAAACAAACCATTATTCTCCGTTTCTGGTTTCACCCCCAGTGAAAACCATGTTTTAATTACAATGAAGCAAGTTCAGTTTGATTAGTAATCAATCACTGTCACATTCCTCCAAACAGCCTCCAAACTCTATGCTGTGCAGAGTCCTTGAGTTAACTAATTAATGGGTTGATTTACTTAGGTACTTTTCAAAGAAGACTTAGACTTTCAACATCTTTCCTTTTCAAAATACCTAGTGCCCATCCTCACTCAGAGAGAGATATTTCCTACTCATTGTAAGCTCCTTATGTGCAGGGAACGTGTCTGCTACTTCTGTTGTGTTGTGTTCTCCCAAACGCTTAGTACAGTGCTCTGCACATAGTAAGCACTCAATAAATACGATTGACTGGTTGACTTTAACATTACTCTCTGTCGAACATAGGTAGGTCTTTCCCAGGGTCTGGGCTAGGGCTCTACTCCAAGAGGAAGACATTCACCCACTTAGAGCCGGGCTGGTTTCGCAGAGT
The DNA here is from genome assembly GCF_004115215.2 of Ornithorhynchus anatinus. NCBI lineage: Eukaryota > Metazoa > Chordata > Mammalia > Monotremata > Ornithorhynchidae > Ornithorhynchus > Ornithorhynchus anatinus. Next base: position 54,068,447 of record NC_041735.1, on the reverse strand, counting down.
GTGAGTTTTTTTTCTTTTTCTTTTTTTCCTTTCCTCTCTCCATGCTGATTTGGAGTGTTGATTGAAAAACGATGCTGTTGTTTTGGAGCCAGAGCCCTCGGGGAATGAAAGGAGCTGGCCCTTGCATTTGTTTATTAATGGTATGAACTTTTGATGAATTGGAGCCTGGAATTAACCTTTTGTAGGCAGTGGCTGAGGGAAAAAGCTTTTTACTTTCAAGATTACCTTTTTCTAGGATGCTCTGGTGGGGTTTTAGGCGTGAGCCAAAGGTACTATTAATTTGGTTAAAAAATGGAGAGGGGAAATTAAAAGCTTTGGTTTGCATATTTGGTAATCATATCCAGTTCATGGGGCCACTTCAGTTCATCATCATTATCATCAGGGGTATTTATTAAGCACCTACTATGTAGAGAATATTATACTAAGCGCTTGGGAGAATACAACAGAGTTGGTAGACACATTCCCTGCCCACAATGAGCTCACAGTCTACAGGACACATTCTCTGCCCTTAAAGAACTTAACAATAGAATGGGAAACAGACAAATAAATATATTACAGATATGTTCATGAGTGCTGTAGGTTAAAGGAACACTGTGGCTTAGTAGATAGAGCATGGTCCTGGGAGTCAAAAAGGACCTGGGTTCTAATTCTAGCTCCCCAACTTTTCTGCTATGTGATCTTGGGGCAAATCACTTAACTTCTCTGTGCCTCAGTTACCTCATCTGGAAAATGGGGATCAAGAGTACTTTCCAAGTGCTTAGTACAGTGCTCTGCACACAGTAAGTGCTCAATAAATACAATTGAATGAATGAATGATTGTGAACCCCATGTGGAATAGGGACTGTGTCCAACGCAATTTACTTGTATTCACACCAGTGCTTAGTACAGTGCCAGGCACAGAGTAAGCGCTTAACAAATACTACAAGTATTATTGTTATTATCATTATTATGGAGGGAGGTGAACATCAAGTGTTATTGGGCAGAAGGTGTACCTATCCCTATAGCCCAGCATTCTCAGGGGTGGAGAGCCCTTGAGAAAGTGTGGGTAGAGAGGTGGGGGAGCTGACTTCTTGTCCGCTCCCACCTTTGCCAGTGCTGCTGAGAAACAGTCCAAGGAGGAGTGTACTTCCTGGGGAAGAACAGAAGAGAGTGATATTTGGCCTTTGGGGGACCTACTGGACTTTCTCTGCCCGAGGCCCATGAAAGCATCAGTCTAGACCCATCAGTTCAAGTTCATTTTCCATCGAAATGCATCTCTTCAAAACACAGTTTATTGATCCTGAACTATAGGAAACAAGTTGCAAAATACAGTCCTGAAAGGGAAAACTGGATTTCCCTGTTCTGCCAGGCGCAGCTGTAGGGGAGTGGAAGCAAAAAATTAGAACCCTTTACCACCCTTTCTTTATGGAAATGTTTGTGCGAGTTGTAGTAAAAACTGCCAATATCAGGCTGACCTTCCCATCCGTATGTGAGCACACAAATATTCCACATGGAAGAAAACCCTTGTTCATGAGGAATTCCTTGTTATATGAGTTTATTAGTGGTAGTACTACTAACACTGTGCTGGCTTAGAGAAACAAAATAATAATGTTACACATTATAAATTTTTATATTCATTTTTTTGTTTGTTTTTATTAAAATATTAAACTTTTCTTTATGGTTTCATTGCAGTGAAGATTATTCTTGAGTTCTTGGTTTCTTACTGCTAAGTCAGCAGACTACAAAGGGAAGCAGAGGTATAGACAGCGCTTAGTACAGTGTCTGGCACATAGTTAAGTGCTTAACAAATATCCTCATTATTATTAATAATTATCATTATGTTTATAATATTGTTTATTAGACTAATTATTATTATTTGTTGAATTTGGGTCATAGGTGAGTGCAGGGATCATGACCACTGTTGAAAGAGTAATAATATTAGTGGTATTTGTTAAGCACTTACTATGTGTCATACACCATTCCAAGTGCTGGGTAAGATAGTAATCAGGTCAGACACAGTCCCTGTTCCACATAGGGCTCACCATCTAATTAAGAAGAAGAGGTATTGAATCCCCATTGTACAGATGAAGGAACTGAGGCACAGAGAAGTTAAGTGACCATGTGCCATGACCCGGCACATGGCAGAAGTGGGAATAGGGCCCAGGTCCTCTGACTTTCAAGTCTGGGCTTTTTCCACTATGCCATGATACTTCTCCCCTTAGCCACCTGAATTGGACTTTCTTTCCTTTGTCTTATACATATTTTTGCTATACTTGCCTTCACTTGACCTGATCTGCAGTCAACGTTTCTTCAGGTTTATTTCCTGTCTTTCACTTTTAGCCAGCAGTCTTCATACTATCTCGATCTTGGATTCTGTTTCCATTTCATTCATTCATTCAGTTGAATTTATTGAGTACTTATTGTGTGCACAGCACTGTATTAAGTGCTTGGGAGAGAACAATGCAACAATAAACAGACACATTCCCTACCACTTTCTTGATTTAGAACCAGCGCAGCCCAACTGTTCTAAATCCTAGAAAAGCAGGTGTACACATTTATTTTGCCTGTTAAGGAATATTGTCCCAAATATCACCCTCTTGTGTCACTGGGACTGAAGAGAACAAAAAACCTCCAAAGACTGATCATGTGATTTAAAGAAAGGAGCATTTTCTGGCTTTCTTCTAGTCCATGCAATATTCATGTTGCATAGGAAGGTTTGGGCAGTAGGGATTTTTTGCTGGTAACAAGCTCTGGAAAATTGTTTCAGAAAGAAGACATTGAGTCAACTAACTGACAGCTGCTCTCTGCCTCCATGCGAAGATGCGAAGATGGTGTAACCATCATTGCCAAACTTTGCTTATCCTCCCTCCACTTAGAGAAAGGTGCTTTGAAAACCTGATTCAACTCTCCAGGTGTGCATTTGCAGAACACTTCAATGATACTGTGGCAACATTTTGGCAGGCTTCAGATTGTAGAGACTGAAGTTCCAACAGCACTGGAATAGATCTTAGGATCTGTGGCCTCCTAAGCATAGATATTTCTAGTGGAGTTACAAAGTTTTCGTTGGGGTAAAGTATTCCCAAGGCCTTGTCTAGCCAACCACTCAGAGCTGAACTAGGCTGTTACTTTGGCCAAGAGAAGCTAGGAACCAAGACTTAATAGCCATCATGCCATCACTCCATACTAAGCGCTGGGATAGATTACAGCAAGTCAGGTTGGACAAAGTCCCTGTCCCATGTGGGCCTCACAGTCTGGTAGCAGGGGCCAAGAAGATCCTTAAAAGACCTCATCTCTCCACTTATCTCTTCCATAGCCTAAGGATCCACTAGACTCTAAGCTCGTTGTGGGCAGGGAATGTGTCTGTTTATTGTTATATTGTACTCTCCCAAGGACTTAGTACAATGCTCTGAACACAGAAAGTGCTCAATAAATACGATTGAATGAATGAATAAATAAGGATCCACTCCCCTGTGGTGGCTGTTTGTTGAAGGTCCAGGGTCTATTTTTCACTTTGCCATTTACAGGGTTAATGGTACCCAATTCCTAGGCCTCTCTTTAGGGAAACCTAATGAATACATTTTTTTTCCTTCAAAAATTTGAGTTCTATTTTGAAATCAACTAAGACTAAAGACAATTCTTGAATTAATCATTTTTAAGCATTTTGAGGATCTTCTACCTATTTTTAAAAAGCTTAAAAACAAGAGTTCTTTTAAAAATGTTTCCTGCCTCAAGGATCGGTCAGATACAGATCCCTGCAGTATTTATTGGAAAGCCATGCTTACCTATAACAGAACAAAGATGTACACCTACTGACTTGGATTATAAAAAGGGAAAAGAGGAAATAATTACCCAGTCAAATCTCTGGTTCCCATGATCATTTGACGAGGTGACTGGTGGGTTCTTGTAGTTCATGGTCTTAGGGGTTCTTGTAGTTCATAGTCTCAGATGATGGGTTTTATCTCAGAATTCTACCCCAACTACTTCAATTTACAGTGAAGCCTTATTTTGGGAGTTAGAGATCATAATGAATTTATGGCCACCATCCTCCCTCCCTGCCACTGTCTTTCGGGCAGAATGGGAGAAATGGTATTAGAATGGATGTGTGGGACTTTTTCTGAGACCATGTCATACACCTGGTACAATGAACCACTGATCAGGTTAGAACAGGGATTTGAAAATTCCCACACAGAAAAGGGGGAATACCCAACTTTTTATCTGGAAGTTACATCTACATCAGTCAGATGTGGCTCTGGTTCATTAGAATGGTCCTGGGGAAATAGATGAGTGGGAAAATCTCATTAAATGCTGTTATATTGTCCAGAGTTAGTGCACACATCTCCAGTCATAACCCCCCCCCCCATTTTGAGAGATGTGCTATTACTACCAAAGGCCAATTTCTCCTATAAAGTCCCCTAACATGAAAATCCATTTTCCTAAAATATTCCCTAAATATAAATGCTTTTTAAATAAAACCAGAAAATTTAGTAAAAGTACAACCGAGATTTGTCCCTTTCCCTCTCCCCTGTTAAAACTGCCTCAGGGTGCTTCAGACCTGGGTACTTCTCTGGTTTCCAGGCCCAGGTGGAGATATTTTTGTCTTGGGAACAGTGAAGCTTCTAATTGAAATGTTGGTAGGACCTTCCATTGCTATGGTACACAAAGGCATATGAGAATCCTGTATTAATAGATGAAGAAAATGAGATATTGTCTAACAAAACAAACCTAGTAACTCTAGACCCACTGTGTGACTTTGGGCAAATCATTTAACTTTTCTGTGCCTCAGTTTCCACAACTACAAAATGGGGATTATACACCTGTTCTCCCTCCTACTTGAATGCGAGCCCCTGATGAGACAGGAATTTTTTCTGGTCTGATTAATTTGTATCTATCCCAGTGCTTGGAAAAGTGTTTGACACACAGTAAATGCATAACAATACCATTGAAAAAGAAAAAAAAAACCCAAAAAACTATACTGTCTGTGAGAAAAGAGAGAAACCCCTGTCCCCATTTTATAGCGATGTGTTTGAAAACTGGAAGTTTGCTGCAGAGTTGTGGAATTGGCTATGAAGCTTTCTTGTCTTTGCTACATTTCCAAATATCATAGCTACTGTATTAATAGAAATGGTAACTGCAAAATGTAACATCGTGGCCTAGTGGAAAGAGCACAGGCCTGGGAGGCAGAAGTCATCAGTTCTAGTTTCAGCTCTGCCACATGTCTTCTGTGTGACCTTGGGCAACTCACTTACCTTCTGTATGCCTCAGTTACCTCATCTGTAAAAAGGGGATTCAGTCATACTCCCTTCTACTTAGACTGTGAGCTTCATGTGGGGCAGGGACTGTGTTAGAACCCGATTAACCTATGTATACCCCGGAACCTAGAACAGTGCTTGGTGCATAGTAAGTGTTTAACAAGTATCATTGTTATTATTATTATTATTATATTAGACTTGGGTATTGATGTTTTAGAATTCTGCAATATTGAGTAGATGATGGTCACTTTTCATGCCAAGGTAATTCTTCAAATATTCGTTGATCATAAATGGTGTCGATAAGTAGAACTTCCTAGAGAGCACCTGGTTTTTCTATGGTAGTTTTTTATGGTATTTTTTTAAGTGCTTACTAAGCACTGGGTTAGCTACAAACAAATCAGGTTGGACACAGTCCTTGTCTTGCATGGATCTCACAGTCTGTGTAGGAGGGAGAACAGGAAAACTGAGGCTCAGAGCAGTTAAGTGACTTGCCCAAGGTCACACAGCAGGCAGTGGGCAGAGCTGAAATTAAAACCCAGATCCTTTGACTCCTAGGTCTTTGCTCTTTCCACTAAGTCACACTGCTTCTCCTAGGCATGACGCTTCTCCTAGACTACCTCTATTTAAATACCTTTGATGAATTTTGTTGATTTTTGAAGAACTTTTCAGTGCCTAGATTGCTATTTCTTTGTCCCCTTTTCTCTCTCAACCTCTCTTACTCTTCTTTTCAGTCTCCAGTCCCTCTATTCTAATCTCTGGCTTGAAAACTTTGCAGCATTTCAAACATTTCGAGGCTGAGGGCTGAAATGTCACTTTTGAAACAGGGTTAAAAAGGTCACACAGCTGCAAATAATAATAGTCCAATGAAAATCAGATTCTGACTACAGCCCACTTCAAGAATAACATTGAAACAGGAAACAAGCCTGCTTGATGTTTTTACCATTAAAGTAGTAAGAATAAAGAGAGAGAGGGCAAGAGAAAGGAAGGGAAAAGAAGAGAGATAGGTAGAAGGGAGAGAGAGAAATGATGAGACAAGTATTTGCCTTCTGTTTTCCTATTTGATGAAGCAAAGTTCAATTTTGAAAAAAATGGATGTGGACGTCTGATATATATATGCTGTAGATTATGAAAGTTCAACTTATATTTTCACTCCTGCCTACCATTAATGATATTTTACACGAGCCTCCTCCAAAGTGAATATTTGATTCCCATTTTGCAGTTGAAGAAATGGACTGAGGATTTGCCTAGAGTCTGCCAAAAATTAGTGGCAGAGTTAGAGATGTGAGAGCATCTTCCTGACACCCAGTGGTGTGCTAAAGTTTGACATACCTTAAACCAGTATTGTTCTGAGAGAGGTTTGTTTATCCCTTTCATTTTTTATTTTTGCTTTTGGACTCTGGCTTCTCAAACCTTTTACTGATTTTTTTTAAATTTTATGGAACTATCTCCTTCAACCCAGCCCTTCAAGGAAGATGGCAGGCTTTCTCCCATATGAATCCTGCCAGTAAGGCTCTTTATCCGGTCACAATAGGGCAATAAATGCTGACAGATGTTGTTAACATTGCTATTAAAATTCAAGCCCCCTTTCAGATCCATAATGCATTCATACCCATGTTAATAATATCAGGTCTGATGCTGACATATCAATATTGTTTTAAGTGCTCATTTATATTTATAATTCCAGTTTGCATCTTGGAAGTTGCCATAATTTGAGCTATTGATAACAATATAAGACAGAATTTCAGATTAAAATAACATTTTAAGTGTCAGAGCATTCTGAATTCATTTGCTATGCATTGTATAAATCTGTCTACTCCCTTTGGGTGGGATTTGTACATATAGTTCCATTAGAATTTGAGTTTTCAGTAACTAACCATTAGCTAATGGTACCATATGATTTAGATGTAGAAGTACTCATTTAATGCTGAGCTAATCAGATGCAACATAGATAATGTTAGCTGTCTTCTCTCTGGGCACAGCTGTTGCACCTAAAGATTTCACTTCAGGCATATTTAATATGGTCCGTCTGGAATTTTGGGAATACTGATTCTTTTTGACCTCTGCATATGGCGATAACTTTAGCTGCACTCACAATACAGCTGATTGAAGAATAGATCTTGGCGGTCGATTTGGTATCCAAAACGGACGAATTTATCGAGTCAACAATTGGGGAAATGAAATTCACTTTCTCGCTTTTCTTGTCTAAAGGAATCTGGGGGCATTTGAGGGTTCCAGTTGTAAATCTGGCTTGTCGTCTGCTTGTTCGACTATGGAAACCTTAAATCTATTTATAGATTACTGTATGTTTTATTATGTGGGTTTTATGTTGTCTTCCTAACATTCTCAGGGAAGTACAATTCACATGGGAGTGCGAGCTAATGATACACTGAACCCGACCTTTGGAAAGAGAGAGGGTGGAAATGATGAGGCCTTTATACAGAATAGTACCTTAAACAGTGTACGTACAAAAACGCACAAAGCATTTTTCTAAGAAACTAAGGTCTTGGAAGGTTAGTTCTAATTCATTTTGATTACATGGCAGAGAAGTAAATAGGGACAGGAATCTATACCTTATTTTATAGGTGGGCACATTGAGACACAGAGTAATTAAAAATATGCTCCAGATCAGAAAGAAAGTAGGTGGGAGAGTTATGAATAGACCCAGTGCCAGGTTTTTTTCCTTCCCTAATATTAAAGATAATGAAACAGTAGTCAAACTAAGACTTGACACTAAGTCTCCTGGAACTTTGACTACTCTTAAAGGATTCAAGGTTATTTTCAGTTTCCTTGGAAAAAGTGTCACCCATTTTCCTGGCCTTGAAAGTGAAGTTGTCTCTTTCCCCAGAGGATCCAAGAGAAAGTGACAGGCCAAGTGTTTGGCAAAGTGTCAGTTGAATGAGTAACTGAGGTATCGGGCTAGACTTTCCTTATCGTGCAATTTCCTAGTGAAAAGGTTTTTCTAAGTTTTGTAGAGACAAATTAAAGTTCTTTTGCTATTTTTTCCTTCCAGCATCAGGAAAATAGTAATTTTTTTTAACCAGTCATCAATTTTCTAGAGCTTAATTTACATTGTTTCATTTCCTTTAATTATGAGTTGTTTGGGAAAGTATAAAACTTCCTCTTAGTTCCCAAAGTTTTTGGTGCCCACCTGATTTATCCCAGGCTGGGAGAGAGGGTTATTATCTGCTGAAAGCTTTGCTAGATATATGGCTAATGATAGCAGCTGGGTTAGGGTTCTCATGTCATTCCTTGCCCTTGCATAAGACCTAAGACATTTTACATTTTAGAGTTTTAGAACACTGGGGGCATTAAAGTGTTTACCTCACAGAAAATATGTGGTGCACTTTAAAGGTTCCTCTGAAATGCTTTATAAACATTCAAATCATTATGGATCAACTGGGAAGCAGCTTGAGGTAGTGGATAGAACACGGGCCTGGGAGTCAGAAGATCTTTCATTCATTCAGTCATATTTATTGAGCGCTTACTCTCTGCTGAGCACTGTACTAAGAACTTGGGAGAGTACATTACAGCAATAAACAGACATATCCACTGCCCCAAATAAGCTTAAAGTTTAGATGGGGAGAGACAGACATTAATATAAATGAATAAATTCCAGATATGTACGCAAGTGCCGGTGGCTGGGACGGGGGGAAGAACAAAGAGAGCAAGTCAGGGTGACACAGAAGGGAGTGGGGGAAGAGGAAATAGGGGCTTAGTAAGGGAAGGCCTCTTGGAGGAGATGTGCCTTCAATAAGACTTTGAAGGGTGGAACAGTAAATGTGATCGGTTCTATTCCAGGCTCTGCCACTTGTCTGCTGTGTGACCTTGGGCAAGTCTGTTCACTTCTCAGGGCCTCAGTTACCTCATTTGTAAAATGGGGATTGAGGCTGTGAGCCCCACATGTGACAGGGACTGTATCCAACACGATTTGCTTGTATCCACCCCAGAGCTTAGAACAGTGCCTCACACATAGTAAGTGCTTCACAAATACCATAATAATAATAATAATAATGTTGGTATTTGTTAAGCGCTTACTATGTGCCGAGCACTGTTCTAAGCGCTGGGGTAGACATAGGCATAATTATTCACTCTTATTATTAATGACTAAGAGCATGGGCCTGGTAGTCAGAGTTCCTGGATTCTAATCCTGGCTGTGCCATTTGCCTGCTGTATAACCTTGGGCAAGCCTCTCTACTTCTCTGTGCCTCATTTTCCTCCTCTGTAAAATGGGCTAAATGTAAGCTTGTTGTGGGCAGGAAACATGTCTACCAACTCTCTTGTACTGTACTTTCCCAAGCGCTTAGGACAATGGTCTGCACACAGAAGGAGCTCAATAAATACCATTGATTAGTTGATTAATATCCAGTCTTCCTTCTACGTCCTGGAAGAAGCAAGTAGGACGGAACTATGTCCAACCTAGTTCTCTTTGTGTCTATTTCAGTTCTTAGTACAGAGCGTGGCACAAAGTAAACATTTAACAAATATTATTATAACTGTTATTGCTAACAATTGAGACTCTACCAAGGGCATTCCTAGACTTGTCTTTGATATATTTTAAGGTGAATTAGAGGATATAAATGAAGAGACCCCTTAGTCACTTGTGTTTTATTAAGCCCCAAGTCTCCAAGTAAGGACACAGATTTAGGGAGACCTGCTTTTATTTGGGGACTTGAGAACCCAACAAGGGAATCTCAAATCTAACACCCAGCCGCTTCTTCTGTGCTTGCCCAAATCTCTCCCCAGACCGGTCGTCCAGTTTTCCATATAACTGAAATGTTTGTGCAGATCAGGGATGAATGTTACCAGCAAGAAAGCAAAGCGATATCTTTCACCTTGTGTGATCACAGCTGAGTCCATCAGTATTAGATCTACTTAATGGAAAAGCTTACAAGCCATTTACAACATATAAGCTGGGAGCCTTTAGTTCAATTGGAGTTTGAAAAATGGCCCAGCTAAAAACATAGTTTTTTCCCCTTGAGAGAAGCTCATTTTAAGTAATTTGTACCAACCATTCATCTACCCAGAGACTGAATCCTTGGTTTGGTGGCTCAAAGTCAGCAGTAAAGTTGACCCAACTGAGTGTTTTGAGGGGCCTATTGTTTGTATTTTCAGATTCCATTTTATACCTTGTGCCCCGAGTTGAAAAAAATGGGGATTAAGACTTTGAGCCCCATGTGGGACAGTGACTGTGTCCACCCTGATTACTCTGTGTCTACCCCAGTGCTTAGAACAGTGCTTGGCACATAGTAAGCACTTAATAAATATTATTATTATTATTAATAAACCGGGGCTCTTGTAGGTTTAGAGATAATTTGCAAGCAGTTATTTCCTTCTGGGCTACCTTAGACCGCAGGAGATTGTAGGACCAGTGTACATTTGCCCTACCTTCTTGAGCTATGTGTATTATTGATTTAATGGGTCACCCGGGACTGTTCTCAGTACTAATGATTATTCAGCTGTAGTCCATGTTCCATAAATCCCATCTCTAAAGATTTTCAACAGGAACCAAAGGAGGAAAGGTAAAATCTTGAATTCAGAATCTTTCTGAGCAGGCATGAGCTTATTAGTAATAATTCTGAACGTGTAGGGGGAGTTTGTTGTTTTGTTTTGTTTTTGCTGTGACAACCTAATGGGATGTTGCCCCCCTTGAAAATAAATATATACCCAGGAAAGAACAATAAGAACTCAGACTCTAGGGAGCCTGATGAATATTAGCAAAAGTTAGTGCTTCAAATATATGTTCATTTTTTCTTGTCCACTTCGGCAGTTTGATAAACAGAGCTACAGAAAGGGAGCTCAAACCAGTTGCGTTTTGCAGGTTTCTGAGGTGGAAGCAGAAGATATTCATGGTTTCTGTTTTCCCCCCTCCCCCTCCCTCTGAACCTTTAGATTTATGAGGAATCAAAGATGAATTTGGATCAGGAGAGGCCCTTTGTCTGCAGTGCCCCAGGCTGCTCACAGGTGAGTGTATTGGATGGGACCCTTAATTGTGCAGTCAACACTCGCTCTGGCTTGCAGAACACCTCCTGCTCTATTAACACTCACCTCGTAATCTTGCTTTCTGCTGGGTTTTTATTTCAACCAAAATATTATTTTTATTATTGTTATTATTATTGCCAGTCATAATAATAGTAATAATGATAAAAATTAGAGCCATTGTACAGCTCCAGGCACAGCCATTTCATATCCTAATGCCGCCTCCAGGAAGGAAATCAAACATGCCCAGTCCTTCCTGGGAAATGTCATTTCAGAAGTGGGGGAGGGGAACAGTCCATTTCTTTAGGGAGAGATTTGAAATTATGGGTCTTCAGGCTGAGATCTTCTTTTACCATGGAAGTGCCCACTCATTGCTTTGAGTCTCATTTGAAGTGGAAATTTGGCCCTACGGCAGGGTAGATACGGTGAAAATCGTTTGTACGTTTGTCCTTAAAAGCAAACAGAATGGTTTTCTGCTTTCCTGACTCCAAATCCACACTTCATTGTTTATCCTGAGATTTCACAACCAGGGGAACACCTAAACTTTGCACTCTGGTTTTTTGTTATGGTATTTGTTAAGTGCTTACTGTGTGCCAGACACTGTAATAAGGGCTGGGGTAGATCCAAGCTAATCAGGTTGGAAACAGTCCATGTCCTACATGGGGCTCATAATCTTAATCCTCATTTTATAGATGAGGTAACCGAGGCACAGAGAAGTGAAGTGACTTGCCCAAGGTCAAACAGCAGATCAATGGTGGATTCAGGATTAGACCCCAGGGCTTTCTGACTCCCGGGACTATGTTCTATCCACTCGGTTAAGTTGCTTTTCTCCCCTCAGGACTGTTCCCCACAGTTATAGTCTTTAGGTGTCATTATAAATTGAGGTGGACGTTTGAAGTCACTAAAATATCCTCAGCTATTTACTTGCAGAGAGCAAAGTGTGTTAAAATTTTATGGACCAGGCATCCTTTCAACTCAGATAATTATATTCTCCTTCCCCAAATTGCCACTGTAGTCCCAAGTGAGACGGATGAATCCCGCTCCTCAATTTCACCTCGTAGCTTTAGGTATAATGGGGCAAAGGGCTCACCCCGGAATGGTTAGCAATGCAACAGGACAACCAAGTTATCTCTGTGTAGTTTGCATTCTCCCCATGTTGAGTGTGGAGAGGGCTTTAGAAGCCTTCTGGATGAAAGGTGCTATTGAAATGTAAGATGTTGTTTGTAGTGCTGCTCTGAAGGGTTGCTGAGATTATCAGCTGCTGCTAGAGGAGCTAGGCCCTATTGCTCAGGTCTTGGCAGGTAAGTATGGCATGGACATGTATGTGAATATTTATTTCAAACCTATAAATAGAAAAGTGATGGGGAAAATTATGGGGAGACCTTAGCACTCCACTTGAAGTGAATTGCTGTGGGCGACCCTTCTCAAGTACTTAGGCACTACATAAACACAGACAGATAGATAGAAAGGGCAAGTGGATCGGCAAGTGGTGTTTTGCTAAAATAGGACGGTCTATTATAAGTAGGGAGAGTTGCCCTGTCTAACTGAGAAAGGACTGATTTGTATTTACTTTCTCTTAGGCCAAGTCCCTGCAATTGCCTGAATTCTCTGCTCTGCTTTTGCTGCCAGACTCCCCAGGTTCTTCATCTATCCCTTAGCTCTGTTAGGTGTCTATGAAAGCTGTGATAAGTCTCTGAGATACCCAGATGGTAATTAGAAAGCTATTGCACCAGTACCCCAGTGGCTTGACAACACTATGATAGGGTACAAAAAATCTAGCGAGTAGTTCACTGGGAACCAGTATAATCTGGGCAATGGGCCTGTTCCCACCAAAGAAGTCTCTACTACAATCAGTCCTATTTAATGCCCACCTACTTTGTGCAAGGGGACTGTACTAAGCATTTGGGACTTCCTTACTTCCCTCTACAATCCATATTGCTGCTGCCCAGATGATATTTCTAGAGGAATGATCAGTCCTAATTTCCCCACCCCGCAAAATCTCCAATGGTTACCCATCCATCTCCAAATCAAACAAAACTCCTATTGGCTTTAAGGCACTCACTCCTTCAATAAACTCTCCCCCTCCTGCCTTGCCTCGCTAATCTCTTACTGCAACCCAGCCTACAAACTTCACTCCTCTAAACAGCAAACTTTTCACTGTACTGGATCTCCTCTGCCTCGTTGCTGACCCCTTGCTTATATCTCCCTAGGCCTGGAACTCCCTCCTCCTTCACATCTAACAGGCCACCACTCTCCCCATCTTCAAAGCCCTACTGAAATCTTATCTCCTCCAAGAGGCCTTCCTTGACTAACCCCTCATTTTTCCAACCTTTTTGACCTCCTTTTTGTGGTCACCCTTGGTGTGTATCTCTTAAGCACTTCTATATTCACCGTACCCTGAGTCCCACAGCACTTATGCACCTATCCTTATACGCTGCCATTTTCCCTATTTGTAATTAATTTTAATTGTTTCCCCCTCTAGACTGTGAACTCCTTATGGGCAGGATACCAATTCTATTATAGTCTCTAAAATGCTTTATACAGTGTTCTGCACACAGTAAGTGTTCAATAAATGCCGCTGATTGATTGGAGTAGTGTTAATAAAATAATCCCAGCCCTCAGAGAATGCATAATCCAATGAGACAGTCAGACATTAGAATAAATTACAAATAGGAGGAAGTAATAAAATATAAAGACATACAGATAGATGCTGGGTATGGGGGATGTTATCCAAGTGCTTAGGGGGCTCAGCCACTCCTTTAAAGTGCTATTTGGGTTGAATTTTGGGTAAAACATCAGTAGCCAAGTACCTGACATTTCCAAACCTTCCAGGAGCATACTAATAATAGACTATATTACCTCCAGAACCCAACTGAAATTCTGATTAGTTTGTCAATATGTACAGATGCTCACCCACTCATCTTGTAGTGAGGGCTCAAATGTCTATTTGCATGCATGTGAGCATGCGTGTGCACGCGCGCACACACACACACACACACATTCCGGGGTTGTGTTGCATTCTCTGAAATACATTAAAATGAGTAAACCAGTTGAGAGATTTGGGGATTTCCTCCTCGATCACCTAATTCAAACTCTTCCAAGAATAATCAGGCAGCCTCACATACTGTGAAGAAAGCATGTTTACAGAAAAGGCACATAAATTGGCATTGAAGAGAAAACTCCTTTTCTCCTTAGTGCCTTCTGAAAAACACTCCCCCAGCCCCAACCTCCCACCTTTTTTCCCTCATTCTCAAAGCTTCTTTAGGCCCCACAGATTCTCACACTACAGACATAAGCATACCATTACATCAAGGAAAATTCATTCCTACAATGTGTTTCTTCTCACAACATTAGCATGGAGAGTCCATTCCCGCATTCCATCTCGGCTGAATGTAAATTTTTCATCCCTGCATTTCTTCCAGATGAGTAAACACTGAACAACGATTCAGTGAGAAAATGAAGGATTTTTTTTTTCATCCTTGGGAACGTCTCTCCCTCTCCCTCTCCCCTTCTTTGGCAACTTGTTTTCTTGTGATTTTCCCGGTTACTTTGAGATCACCTCAGAATTTAGTTGGTGGAGGATGGCACAGAGCTCTTTAGAAGTTATTCTCCAGACTGTAAAACACTCTGTTTCCTATTGTTTCTAAAACTTTACCTGCACTGTTTCATTCCCTTTAGTAATGACTTCTCACTATTCAGTCCGGGGTCTACCATTAGCTTTCCATTACGGTCATCCCAAGGACCAGCTCAAATGCAGGATTTGCTGTCACTGGAACTAAATACCATTGGTCATTCTCAGCTCATCATCCCATTTCCAGCTAGCCATTTTTTTTCCCAACATTTATCATCCTTCTCTTCTTCCTCTTCTTTCACCACTCCAGCCTTTCATTTCTCAGAAGAATCTGGTTTTTACACGTTAAAATAATACAACTCTCAGCCAATAACATTACGGTCATTTATTTTTGAGGTAAAATTTTCCTGTTTGTATGACTGCCATAGGTAGCCAGAAATATCACTTTATGAATCGATGCTAGCATATTATTATTTCTCAGATTTTGTTTTATAATAGTATTTTCTTTCTGTTTAATAATTTTTTAAAAACAAATTCCATGTTTTAGGCCACACCTTGAACCAGTGAGAAGAATGGAGTCCAGATTTTATTGTAAATGTTTATGGGCAGGTTGGGAGTGGGTATGCTGCAGGGAAAATTTTAAATTAGATGTTTTGGAGAAATCTAGGCCCAGTAGGCAGAGAACTCAGCAGTATAGAAAACAGCAAAGGAAATGTAGCCCATTTGATACATTTTCTAGATGATGTCATAGAATGTGAAAAGAGCATTATCAGACAAGAGAGGAAAATGTGTGGAGAGCAAACATTACACTTGTTTTTGCTCTGTGCTTCTAAACCTTTTTTAGTCTGGGGAATTTCAACTAATCAGTGATATTTATTGAGCACTTACTACCTGCAAACACTGTACTAAGAAGTTGGGAGGGGACAAGGAGTTTACCAGGAGTTTACAATCTAGTGCTATTGCCTTTCTTTGCTCCATGTTCCTCCTCCCCAACCACCACAAACCATTCGAGGGGCCACGGGAGTGAGAGAAATAGCATTTGCTGTTGGAACGGGGGCCTCAGCTGTGCATATGGACTGTGCACTATGCCTGGGTACGTCATGACTACAAGAGAATTGTGCTCTCATGCATGACAGTGCATGGAAATGTGAAAATCCAAAATGATGGTGTCTAAACCACACCTAAAGCCTCAGCAGCTACACTGGCAGCGAAAGTCTGCCTTATCTCAACAACTGTCAATGGGTGGAATGAGTTGGTTGCAAATAATACTTGGACAAAATATGAAATGAATCACACACCTCTGCAAGTTCAAACATTTTCTGCTACACATACCTATTGTAAAGATGGCCTGGACAGCCCAGAGAATGCCTCAACTTCACAGTTTCCATGTCGCATGACATTCAACTGTTACTGATGGTGGAAAAGAGGTCCAGAATGTTTTTGCAATCTTTAGGGCGTAGAGCTAATTCTATTCTGTCCTTTGGCTGCAGCAATTTTCCATAAGCTTGAAGACCAGAGATAATGTTTTCAATGCTGCTGTGACTGTAGTTCTTTTTGTTATTACTCTACTTTGTGCCTTAAATAACCTTATTTTAAGGAGTTTTGTTGAACGTCGCACAAGGTCAGAATATAAACTATCACCATGAGAGGTAGCATGGCTTAGTGGATAGAGCACAGGCCTGGGAGTCAAAAGAGCACAGGCCTGGGAGTCACAAGGAACTGGGTTCTAATTGTGACTCTGCCACTTGTCTGTTGTGTGACCTCGGGCCAGTCACTTCACTTCTCTGTGCCTCAGGTACCTCTTCTGTAAAGTGGGGCTTAAGACTGGGAGCCCGATGTGGGATAGGGACTGTGACCAACCTGATTAGCTTGTATCTACACCAGCTCTTAGAACACTGCCTGGCACCATAATAAGCGCTTTAACAAATACCACTAAAAATGGGGTTGTATTCCCTTAGCTGTATTCACTGTCCGTGGTATTCACCATGATATTGCCACCACTGTTTTAACCTCTGGATTGGTAGAGGAAAAAATACTGAAAAGATATTCCTTCAGTGATAAATTCCCAGGACTCATGAAGATTCATTGTTTAGTAACTGGACTAAGTCAACTGGTTGTAGAAAATGATTATCTAAAAAGTTAATATTTCTGAGGGTGAGAGAGATCACATTATCTTGACTATCTTGTATTGGTATTTAGCAGGGACTCAGTTAACCTTCTGGAATTGACTTAACCCTCTGGTTCCCAACACATACCTACGAACTTTCCCATAACTAATGCTACACCTGTAATCCAACTCATTTATTTAGGGAGGACCTAAAGGTTCACTGGAGCAGCTACATTTCCAACTTGCATGTGGTGTTTGTTTATTTTCTAATATCGTATTGTTAAGTGCATACTAGAGAAGCAGCATGGCATAGTGGATAGAGCACGCACCTGGAAGACAGAAGGTCATGGATTCTAATCCCAGCTCCACCACATGTCTGCTCTATGACCTTGGGCAAGTCACTTCACTTCTCTGTGACTCAGTTCACTCCTCTGTAAAATGAGGATTGAGACTGTGAGTCCCATGCAGGACAGGGACTGTGTCCAGTCCGATTTGCTTGTATCCACGCCAGTAGTTAATACAGTGCCTGGCACATGATAAGCGCTTAAAAATACCATTATTATTATTATTATTACTAGTCTAGTATCAAGTTGGATATGCTCCATGTCCCACATAGGGCTCACAGTCTTAATCCACATTTTACAGATGAGATAACTGAGGTAAGGAGAAGCTAAGTGCCTTGCCCGAGGTCACACAGTAGACAAGTGGCTGAGCTGGGATGAGAACCCAGGTCCTTCTGACTCCCAGGCCTATGCTCTATCAATAAGGCCATGCCGCTTCTCGATTTCTTCAATATCTGGAACTCTGACCCTTCATTTAAATTGCTAGTTACAGTATTTTCTCTCTCTCACGGGTGCTAAATGACTGTTCTGAAACTGAATGGCCTTTCTTCTTCTTTTTTCTCTTGGCTTGACAGCGCTTCCCAACAGAGGATCATCTGATGATTCACAGGCACAAGCATGAAATGACTTTGAAGTTTCCTTCAATAAAAACAGACAGTATGCTATCAGGTAAGGAGCCCCAAGCCATAGAGGATCCTATGTGTCATTTTGCTTTTGCAGGATGACTCCTGCTGACAAACACCTACAGGACATAGATTTCTAATGTACTTCTGGGGCTGACCCAGTCAGCCAAGGAAGCACAATCAACAGAGATTGGATCAGCTAATTTAGAATTCCCTCTATGATGACATGGGTGTACTCTCCTTATTTCTTTGAAATTTATGGTTAAATGAAACTTGGTTCCTTAGCAACATTATTTTTGAAATTGGATAATTTTAAATTAAATTAAATAATCTTTTAAAGACTTGGGTATTGCTTTATGCATTGGCTTGTGGGACATGATGTATTCCGAACATGCCGTATCCCACAAACCAGGACTCCACCTCTCTGTCTGCTTAGCTTCTTCATTAGAGGGTAAGTTCCTCAAGGTCAGAAACTATCTCTTTAACTTTTATAGAGCTCCACCACAGTAAAGGCATACTTTTGAATTAATAAATCTCTCCTTTTGCTCTTGGAACCAACATTCCAACTTGAAATTAGAATTCAGAAGCCTTAGCCAAAAGGCAAGGACCAAAATGAAGGATCACCACCCATTTTTTATTTCTTGCCAAGGACTAACCACTGATAACTGCAACAAGCTCACAATATCTCCAGTTTCCCATCTTTCTTTCCGCCACCCCCTCCATCCAACTGGTTTATCGTCAGAAGTTCATTTACTTCTGTAGTCAGCATATACTGGCCCTGATCATTTGTGAGGAAAACAGTAGAGTAGATCCAGCTAAGGATAATATGCAGCTCACTGCAAGAGCAGATGGAGGGCAGAACTCAGATAACTTTTTTTACTTAACAAGATTACATTTTGTCCCCAGAACCCCTCTGGGGCCATGAAATAGTTAATTGCAACGTATCCATCACACCCAGGGAGTACATACTCACAAGGCAGGGGCCATCCCCAGTTCATTTAACATTTCTGAGTTCTTTATATTTATCAGTGTCGCCACCTTTTCATTTTTATCTGCTCTTTCTCCCATGAACCCTGTATGTCAGAGTTGTACTTCTCATTTCCTAAAGGCAGAAGGAGTCCAAACAATTTCCTCCATGTCACAGCAGGGTTAGACGATCCTTGAGCGAATCATGATTTACTTAGTCCTCCAAGCTGAAGAAATAAACTAAATTATTCATTAAGTGCTGCACCCCAGTGTAAAGAGATAAAGCTTTTCTGGACTTAGGCCTTAGCCACACTTTTTTACAAACCCACAGGGAACTGGCTAGCAGAGCCAACAACTTCACATCTGTGAGATCCAAATGGTTCCAAGAAAGCCGCTTTTCGTCCCTTCCTCCATCTCGTGCCTCTCCTGACCTCTCTGTTTTTAATGTATCCATAGAATCTTCTTTGCCTTTAGGTTTGAAGTTATATAAGTGCAGGAACTAGAGTGTCTGAAAAGTGGGGTTCTTTCGCTTCAGCCCCCTGAATTATTATGAGGCAGCAATATTCTGAAGCCTTGCTTAGGATGTGAGAACTATGGTTTATGTGGTTTCTGTTGAGTGCTGTTTGCCCACTTGTGTGAGTGGGAGAAGAGGGCAAGAAATTTAAATGAGGGTGAATTTCAGGTGAATTTTGTAGGGTTAAGCAGAGATGAGAAGGATCATACCCACCCTTCCTACGTGCCTAGAGATGCTAAGCACAGCAGGTCCCCACTCGCCCCTGAAGGCAGAAAGCACCATGTTGGAATGAGGCCAGCAGCAGGCCAGTTTCTCTGTGCAGTTCTGCCATCCACAGAGAGCAGCCTGAATGAACCCTATTGTGCCGCATCTAATACGCCTCTTGGGAGGTGGCGGGGGGCGGGGAGGTGATGTTGGAAATGTAGTGCAGAGATCCAGCAAGTCCAAGTCCTGTGGCTTTAGGGGACCCACAAATGGATCCACCTTGAATCCAGTCGCTGTTTTGACAGTGTAGCCCCAGCAGCACTACAGTTTTCCAAAGCAAGGAAATGGGCCCACTTTGGATCAGATCTCTTGGAGGCATTATACCTTCCCTGAGGCCTGGTGTGAGTCTTCCAAAGGCATGTCCTGAGCCTTGTGCACTTCAGAAGCAGTGAGGCTTCGTGGATAGAGCAAGGGCCTGAGAGTCAGAAGGACGTGGGTTCTAATCCCAGCTCCGCCACATGTCTGCAGTGTGAGTTTGAGGAGTCAGAGAAGCAGCGTGGCACAGTGGAAAGAGCACGGGCTTGGGAGTCAGAGGTCATGGGTTCGAATCCTGGCTCTGTCACTTGTCAGCTGTGTGACTGTGAGCAAGTCACCTCACTTCTCTGTGCCTCAGTTACCTCATCTGTAAAATGGGATTAAGACTGTGAGCCTCACGTGGGACAACCTGATTACCCTGTATCTACCCCAGTGCTTAGAACAGTGCTCTGCACATAGTAACTGCTTAACAAATACCAATATTATTATTATTATTTTTTTTGTTAAGTCACATCACTTCTCTGGGCCTCAGTTACCTCATCTGTAAAATGAGGATTGAGAGTGTGAGCCTCTTGTGGGACAGGAACTGTGTCCAGCGTGATTAACTTGTACCTACCCCAGGGTTTAGAACAGTGATGGGCACATAGTAAGTGCTTAACAAGTGCCATAAGTATTATTATTATTATTATTGTTCAGAACACAAAAGGCTTTGTCTTCTCTATCAGGTAGCG
Organism: Ornithorhynchus anatinus; assembly: GCF_004115215.2. Classification (NCBI taxonomy): domain Eukaryota; kingdom Metazoa; phylum Chordata; class Mammalia; order Monotremata; family Ornithorhynchidae; genus Ornithorhynchus; species Ornithorhynchus anatinus. The sequence continues at coordinate 54,047,871 of NC_041735.1, read as the reverse complement.
AGTTCAGCCCTGGGTTCCTCTAGTTGGACCATTTTCTCATCAGCTGGGAGTTCAGTTACTAAAGCAGGCCTGTGCCTAGATCTTTTACTAATCTAGGAAAGAAGTATAGCAAGCTATACTCCTCTGTGCCCTATCAGGCATTGATATACAGCCATGAAGCCCCTCAGCAACAAGTTAAGCCATGCTCTGCAATGGTGGGATGTATAGTAAGAAGATCGCTAACTTGACAACCACGTCCTAATATTCCCTTTTTAACTGGGATGGTAATGGAGTCAAATATGCTCTTTAGGGGCAGACCGACAGTTTGCCAGTCCACATCACCTCTTCAGGGTTGCGATCAAGCCCTTGGTTTGGTTTCAGCCTCAGCCTTAACTTTTCCCCACCTGTCCTGACTGGCTTTCAGCTTGTTCTGTATTCTATTTCGAAGGCTATGCTAAATATCCATTACCTTCTAAGTGTTGTTGGTGCAGTCATTCTCATTAAAGTAGCCCTAGTGGGGTTTGTCCTGGTAGCACCTAGAGTCTCAGAGAGTAATTAGAGAGGAATAATGATAATGATTATGGTATTTGTTAAGTGCTTACTATGTACCAAGCACTGTTCTAAGCACTGGGGTAAATACAAAGTAATCAGATTGACCCACATGGGACTCACAGTCTCAATCCCCATTTTAAAGATGTGGTAACTGAGGCACAGAGAAGTTAAGTGACTTGCCCAAGATCACACAGCAAAGAAGTGGCAAAACTGGGATTAGAACCCATGATTTCTGACTCCCAAGCCCGTGTTCTTGCCACTAGGCCATGCTGCTCCTCTCGAGCCGCATGAATGAATATTTATTCATTCAATCATTTTTATTGAACACTTATACTGTGTGCAGAGTACTGTTCTAAGTGCTTGGGAGAATACAGTACAGCAGTAAAAGTCACAATTAATCTTTGGTCCTACTGGTAGAGGCAGGAATAGTTTCTTGCCCTAAAAGAGCTGCTTCGAGGTTGTTGGGGAAGTTTTCTGCAGCGCTTCCTCATTCTCCGGGAGTACGTCATTCAGAATCCTGGGGGGTTCATATGCTACTTTGTGATACGTGTTTTATCATTTAGGGAAAGTTTGGAACCTGTTGGGTGATGATCAGACCAGCATTCGGCACCACACAGAGCAGAAGTAATATGAATTTTCGTCAGGGCTTCCTGTCAGTTGAGGATAGAAGCAGTGTGGCCTAGTGGATAGAGCACAAGCCTGGGAGTCAGAAGGATCTGGGTTCTCATCCTGGCGCTGCTACTTCTCTGCTATGTGATCTTGGATGAGTCACTTGACTTCTCTGTGCCTCAGTTACCTTATCTGTAAAAATAGGGATTAAGACTGTGAGCCCTATGTGGCATAGGGACTGTGTCCAACTGATCAGCTAGGATCTATCTCAGTGCTCAGTATGGTGCCTGACATGTTGTAAGTGCTTACCAAAAACCATTGTAAGGTGCCGGGATCCATCGAAAACATTTGGTTTGTGAAAAACAGTGTTCGACACTGTGAGCTGATGTTAAGCACCCTCATTGAGTGGGTGTGCCACATTGAGGTTTGATTTGCCAATTCTGGGTTATCCAGTGCTTTTTGTTCCCATTTCAGCACATCTGTCCTGAAACCATCCATGAGATGGAAGCTTATCAGAGAGCAGTGCTGCTGTGAGGAGTCTGACCGATCCCTGAAGAATCTCTCTTTCTCCCTGTTGTTTTCAGGCCTTAGGGAGTTGTGCATTGATGACTGTGGCATAGTTTTAGGGTTAGAGAAGATTTTGGAGGCCCGAGTCATGGGACTCTGATTTCAGAGAGTGGAACAAGGCTTCTTGATGGACAGCTCCCCAAAAGTTCCATTCATTCAATCATATTTATTGAGTGCTTACTGTGTGCAAAGCACTTTACTAAGTGCTTGTGAGAGAGTACACTGTAACAATAAAAACACATTCCCTGCCCACGATGAGCTTAAAGTCTAGAGGTTCCAGAGTAGTAATAGTTAATGGTGTTTAGCGAGTGTCCACTGATTTCAATGCACTATACTAATTGCAAAGTGACACATTCTTTGCCCACAAGGAATTTACGCTCCAATGGGGAAGACAGAGACTCCTGTCTTTGTGACATCCTTATTAGACAATCATATGTGCAATTGAAGATGAAATTTCCATTTCCTCCATTTTGGGATTAATCATTTGTTTGAGTTCATTTACCTTTTTTTTAAATCTGTATTTCTAAACTTGCACACATTATTATAGACGGGGAATGTGTCTGTTAATTGTTTTATTGTACTCTTCCACATGCTTAGTACAGTGTTTTGCACACAGTAAGGGCTCAATAAATCTGACTGAATGAAGTTATTTAAGTCCATCCAGCAGTCCAATTTTTACTTCAGACATTGATACCCATTTGCTTTAGGGGCAGTTTTCAATAAATTTACTGCCTAAAATGATGAATTCAATAATTTCCAAAGGCAAAATCCTGTAGCATCTCAAAGTAACATTAGGGCAGCTAGTTCAGAGAATTCATTTTTTTTTTAAGCAAATCACTTCCTCATCCCTCAATTATGCATTAAATGCTCCAATCAGGTGCATGGCCAAAATGCCACAGGTGTTCACTGTATGGATGAGGATTGTAAGAGGCAGGATGACTTTACATCTATAACACAGGGTGGACCTCTGGCTATGCTTGTCAGAGAGCTACACTTATTAAAATGCACACTATCCCTGAACACAGTACCTGCTAGCTAAACCTGTCTTAATGACGGTAATAATTGTGGTATTAAGCACTTAGTGTGTGCCAAACATTGTGTTAAGCGGTGGGAAAGATACAAGATAATCAGATTGGGCACCATCCCTGTCCCATATGTGGCTCACAGTCTAGTAGAAAGGTGAACAGGTATTTGATCTCCATTTTACAGATGAGGAAACTGAGACCCAAAGAAGTTAAGTGACTTGCCTAAGGTCACACAGCAGGCAAGTGGTGGAGCTGGGATTAGAACTTTCAGGCCCATGCGCTTTCCATTAGACCACACTGCTCCTCTAATAGGACAAAAAAAGAGTGGCAAAAACAAGGCTACCTAGGTTTGATACAGGGTTCCCACTGGATTGTAAGATTCTTGAGGGCAGGGTTCGTGTCCGCCAACTCTATTGTACTCTGCCAAGCACTCACTACAGGGCTTTGCACATAGTAAGCACTCAATAAATGCCATTGAATGATTGATTTTGAGATTACTCCCTTTGTTACACCACCAGGAATTTCCCGAATGTCCCTTTGGGGTAGTTCAATTCTTTTTATAAGCTCCTTCATCGTCCCTCTCTCCAATTATTTTCTCATGGTCCAAGCCTTCACATATTTGGCCTTAATTCTAATGAGGATGTTTTTGAAATGTCTGAAGAAACCATATGGCCAATGTTAAATTAGGGCTGCCAAATAAAAATAACTTCTTTTCATTAGAGTGCAGTATTAGCCAGATTGATTCTTCACAGCGTATTCATAGTAAGTTCACTGTTCACTCTGGCATGGCATGGCCTAAGGCTGCATTTTGAAATCTTGCAGATAAAACATGTGCCAATGCTCAAAATTTTTACAGCCTTTCCTCCAATTGGGGTTTCAGCCTGCCTTTACCCCTGAGAGAAAAATGATTCAAATAACCATGTCCATACTGCTGTTTTTCCATGAATCATTACTGGCCCTTGCAGATGGTCCAGTGGCTATCTTTAAGCCTGCTTTAGACATTTTGGAGCAGAAGTGCTTTCACATCCCAGAGAAATCAGAGACACCTTTCAACATGGGGTGTGAGCTGTCATAAGAAACATGTTGATAATCCATGTGTTCCACAAGCAAAGTTATCGGGCATTGTGGAATAGGCCTAGACTATTTTGAGAATCAATCAGTGGTATTTACTGAGCACTTACTCTATATAGAGCACTGTACTAAGCGCTTGGGAGAGTACAGCAGAGGTGGTAGACATGTCCCCTACCCACAGTAAGTTTACAGTCCAGAGGAGGAAGGAAAAAGACACCTACTCTCCAATTGTCTAAAGTCTGTGATATGTAGGAGGAGTTAGCAGTGAGCTGGTAAGATTTACCTTGTGACCCATGGCAATAATAATAATAACAGTTATTATTATCGTGGTACTTATTAAGTGCTTTTTATGTGCCAAACACTGTACTGAGCATTGGGATAGATACAAGTTAATCAGGTTGGACAGTCCCTCTCCCACATGAGGTTCACACTCTTAATCCCCATTTTACAGATGAGGTAACAGAGGCACAGAGAAGCTAAGTAACTTGCCCAAGGTCACACAGCAGACATGTGGCAGATTGGGGATTAGACTCCAGCCCCTTCTGTAGACTCCAGGCCCTTCTGATGCCTGGCTCATGGTCTATCCACTAAGCCATGCTGCTTCACTTGCCCTTTGGACATAATCCATTGGTGTGAGGAATAACTATCATTTGTAATTTTAAGGGACTTAGCAATTGTGAAGGGCCCTATAAAAGGTAAATCACAATGTAATCAATTTGTTGAACACTTACTGCATGCAGTACCAAGCTCTTGGGAGAATAAAATACAACCGAGTTGGTAGACACGTTCCCTGCCCACAAGTGAGCCTATGGCTAACACTCATAACTCCTGGAGACCACCAAGTGAAGCCACTGGCATTGGAACTACAATGAGATCCATCACAAATCAGTTTGTAGAATCTGATTTACTTTCCTTTTCTGCTTCTTACCAGTGGAAATGGATGGAGAAAGACAGACACAGACACGCACACACCTGACAAGTATCCTGGCAGCATATTGCATCACCTGCAGAGCTTCATAATTAAGCCAACTTGGGAAATTAAAATTCCAGACCTCTTGATGAATGTTAGTTTTGCTTTATTCTCATATTTCCTGAAGAAAAACAGAGGCTGTATTTGGGAGAGGGAGGCAGGCCTTTGCTTTATGCATTTTTTTTCTTTGAGTTTGAGCTGAGAGGGCAGTTTTTTTGTATTTCCCTTTCAAAGAATTACTCTAGTTGTTTTTCCCTTAGCAGTAGCTCAAGTGCAACCACTTTGAGCCTGGCCCGAAGTTAGATACTTTCAGATTTCTAAGATGCACTTTGAAAAGACCTGATTGAAGAAACACTTTTAAATGGTAAGAAACCCAAAGCTGCTACTTCAATGTTTCATCAGTCTTCTTGCCCTTCTCTGGATCTAGACTGTAAGCTTAGTGTGGACAGGGTACGTGCCTACGTCCTCTGTACTGAATCTCCCAAGTGCTAATGCTCTACCCCAACTAAGTGCTCAATAAATACTCTTGATTGATGGGGGTCCTCCACTGGATTGGCCTTTGCTACTCACTCCCCTCATTAAAGAGTCACTCAACAAGTGCTTAGGCTACAGACATATTACTTCTTCACTTCTGAGGAAGGGGCTGGTGAGCTCTGGTCACTGGATTCTGTTCCACCTCCTTTAAATAACTCTCAATCTCTGCATCCTCCCCAAGGTGAAGATATTCTGGTTACTGCCTTGGAGCAGGTGACCTGGATGTTCTTTGCTCTGTTAAGGTTTTATGCTTTAAAAGTGGTAGTTAAACATTTACTCTGGGCTATGCACTGTACTAAGTGCTGTGGTAGGTACAAGATAACCACATTATCCTGTGCAAAGGGGGCTCACAGTCTTAATCCCCATTTTTTGGATGAGGTAACAGGCACAGATAAGTTAAGTGACTTGCCCAAGATTACACAGCAGACAAATGGTAGACCTAGGATTAGAACCTAGGTTTTCTGCCATCCAGGCCTATGCTCTATTCACTATAGACCTATTTAATTTTCAACAGTGAAAATTTGAGATGACTTTTTCGGGGAAGGAGGATTCAGGTGCACATAATTTTGTCATTGCTACTCCCATTTTCAAGATTTCCTTAGCATACTTGGCCAATATAGTCAGAGATAGCAACAACTCTAACCACCACTCATTGCCTCCCTGGATTCATCTCTGTGATTTCCTATTTTAATAGCATAGGAAGTGGGTAGGCTGTCAGGGAGGGAGACATGAGAGGTTCCCCCTTCATTTGTTTCCCTCTCCAGTTTGTAACTGGTCTGAGTGTGCCCTAGAGATAAACCAGTCATCAGGGCTCAAACAGCATGTCCTAGTGAATAGAGCACAGGCCTGGGAGTCAGGAGGATCTGAGTTCTAATTCCAGCTCCAACACTTGTCTGCTGTGGGACCTTGGGTAAGTTACTTAACTTCTCTTTACCTCATTTCCCTCAACTGCAAAATGGGGATTAAGACTCTGAGCCCCATATGGGACAGGGAGTGTGTCCAACCTGGTTAGCTTGTATCTACCCCAGTTCCTTTCATATAGTAAATGCTTAATAAATACCACAAATATTATTATAAACTTTATCCACCCCCAGTACTTAGAATAATCCCTAGCACATAGTAAGTGCTTAGTACAGTGGTTTGCACACACTAAGCACTCAGTATATGCAAGTGAATGAAGTGCTTAAATACCATTAAAAAAGTGGGACTGACTTGGCAGTATGCTAGACAAAATGAGTCATCTCTAACTTTCAGGCTCCAGTTTAAACAATTCTTGTGCTCAGGGGAAGAAAATGCAAGGTTGGTGGGTGAGGAAAGGTTCACAGCACCATTTGGTACTGAATAGCCCCAGGGGGAATGTTTAAAAGTTACATAAATTCCCCACTGGTATCAATCAAGTGATCCTGGGTGCAAGAAGGAAGTAGAAAGTTAACTTTATATGGGGGCTTCTCTGCCTGCCTCCGTGATCTGGTGAAAATCAGGCAAAGATACAATTATTTTTTTCCTGAGTTAGCTGGAAAAGTGTATTAATTCCTCTCCTTGCTTTGTGCGGGGAGCCTGATTGGGCAGTGCTGAACACTATTCTCATTACCAGTCAGCTGAAAGTAGTTTCCAGTTGTGAGCTGGCCACCTCACATTGCCTTAAATGTTAAAGTATCATCTGGAATCCATTAGTAAGCAAGAGCAAGCTGGTGGCAATTAGAAGAATCCTGGGTAAAAATGCTATTTAATTCTTCTGAGGGCCCTGGGAAAGTCTACCTGAGAGAAGTAGAACACCCACCCTGAGATGGAGCGGCAGGTCAGGTTTAGTGCCGTTCTTTCTCCTGTAGTATTATTCCCGAGTGAATGAAGGTGAGAGAGTTAGTAGCAAAATAACTAATGATGTTTGAGGTTTTTATCAATTTTGGAAATTGCTTTACTCTCAACTGTGATGTTAAATGGAGTGGGTTTTTTTAACCTTCTATCACCACTTTAAATCCCAATTCAAGAAATGTGTACTTTTTTGGTATTATCATTTTGTTTGACCTCTGATAGCATCCAGCCAATAGAATGGAAACTTTTGCAGAAGAATTGTGATCCTCATTTTCTCTTTGGCTTTAAGAGGGGCAGGTCTGTTATTTGAGAATAGAACTTGTTAAGTTTTGAAGCTGAACAAGTCAGGTGCCTATTACTAAATTAGACAGCAGACTTACCACCTTTATTTTTAAAAATAATTCATCAGGTTTCAATCTCTGGATTTATTTGATCCATCAGTTCATTAGAAAATCATGACCCTTTACCATGGGGGAAGGGGTCAGGGAGAGACAGGTAACCATAGAAAGGGGGAAGTTAAAGTCCTTACAAGGGTGGAGTGTAGAGTCAGTCATTGGTAGTAGTACCCAGCTAGTCACATTTCCATTCACAAAGACTGATAAGATGAATCAGAGAATCACAGTGCCAGGGATGCAGAGCATGCTCTGGAAGCTATGTGAATGGTAGGCTCACAGTATGTTTTCCTCTAACTTAGCATTCTCCAAGACAGTTCATATTAAAGCAGCCCATTTCAAAGGTATTTTCTTCAGAAGATTTCCCTTTCCCCAAAAGGGAAGCAAATACAAAAACTTTAATTTTTCCAAAAAGACTTTTCAACTCTTTAACACTCATTATTTCATGCTTGACCATTCCCCCACAAAGCCCTAAATGGTTCTGGCATTTCTCTTGGACTTCTTTAAAATCTAAAGTTTTGAAAGGTGGGTGTTTTTTTTGGTCTCAGCAACATCCCTGTAGCTGTTGAAAGTACAGCACCTAAAATATAAATATAAATCATGCTATCACCCAGTGTTCTGGAGGGGACACGGCTAGGAGAGGCCAAATGAGTCCTTGCATTGTATCCTTCTTGACTTTGTCGTGCCAACTTAGGCTGATTGAATTTCTGGAGTCTTTGAGGATCTCAGTTAGTTGATTAGACCTCAGCTGCTCTGACTGTACAATTTGTCATCCGACTACCTGCGGCAACTGATGATAGAGATCTACAAGCCTGTTTGAAACGAAGAACCTTTGACTAGAACCCAGCCTCAAACCTTTTCTGAGGTTATGAAAAAGTTTACCTAACGTTGGTTTGGGAATGTGGATCTCACATTCTCTGTACGGTGGTTGAGTTTGTCTAGGATCAGGAGCGGAAGTAATAAGGGGAGAAAAAGAAATGGAAAACTATTCAGACTTTAGGACAAGCATTCAAGCCATTGGATACTTGTCCAAACCAATCCTCCAAATCCTTTGAACATCTCCCATCTTTACTGACCACACCTAAGCTATTAACAACACATGGAGCATAAGCTATGATTATTTTTCATGCAGCTGAAGTCTGTGCTGCTAAGTGGTATATACTGTCTGTACTCACTGAGGTGTGGTTCTCAGGTATTCTCATTTATGAGACCATGACTATTATCCTTTAACTTCTGGTGTGAAATAACAGTGTCTTGGCTTTTTGACTTACCCTGTAGAGATAATTTTTCCCCCTTTTACTTCTGATGTACGGTATGTAGATTTAGCTGCATCCATTAAAAACTTTCAAAGGTTTTATTATTTACTTGAAACTTGCTCTGTGTGTGCTCAAGGCTCATTAGAGATTCTATGTTATTTTTAATGAAGGGTGAAACCAATTTTGAGATGCCAACCAAGTCAGCTGAAAATGAATTTGAAAGCTGTAATACTAGATACTATTTCAATTGTGAAACAAATGCATAGTTTATTCAGTAAAATTGAATCACTGGAAGAGGAGAAACTGGGTCCTGTACTCCAAATGCTAAGGTGTTTTGTTTTTTTTAATTTGGTGTATGCTCGAGAAAAATCCAAATTGGAAAAAACTAAGAAAGACATCCTAAATAATTACCCTTCTAGACTGTAAGCTCATTGTGGGCAGGGAATATCTACCAACTCTGTACTCCCCTAAGTGCTTAGTACAGTATTCTGCATACAGTCATTGCTCAGTAAATACAGTGATTACTCTTTTCCTCTTTCCTGGGTTTAAGGAAAAGGAATTGTGGGTGGCTTCCTGGAACACTAAAGATGGTGAAGGACTGACAGAGTAGAATTTGAGGATGTTTCCCAGTTGATGAGAGCAGAGATGCCAGGGCATGTTTGTCCTTTTAACTCCCTACTGCTATCACCACATCGGTTGTGCCAGGTAACTCTGAGACTGGCACATCTTGAGTGTTCTCATCAGGCAGCTAATGTTACTGTTGCTGTCACCCTTGTTCTGCACAAAATAGATCATCACTATTACAGCCCTGGACCCAGTTGTAGTCACTGTTCTGTTGTTTTAGTTGACGGTAGCCTCCCTTTCCCTTTTTTATGTGTGTGGTGTTTAAGCTCTTACTACTCATCAAACACTAACCTAATTGTGAGGGGGGTAGATACAAGTTAATCAGGTAGAAAACTGTCCCTGTCCCACATGGGACTCACAGTCTAAGTAGAAGGGAGAGCAGGTATTGAATCCCCATTTTTGAGTTGAGGAAAGTGAAACACAGAGAAGTTAAATGACTTACCCAAGGTCACAGGGCAAACTAGTGGAGCTGGAAATATATTGGGAAAATATCTGTTTGGCTACTGGTGACCCCGTGGTTATAGACAAACAGCTGAGCGTTTAGAGGATTGGGGACTGGGGTGCTCTCTCTTTAGACCATAGACCTACCACCCTCCTTTTTTTCTTCTTGTTAGAAACCAGTTCCTTTTTAGTAAGAATTCAGGCAATTCATTTTACTAGCAGAAACCTATGAAGATTCATGTCATTTTAACATTTCCTTATCAGTTTTCATCTCCTGCTGCTCTGCTCCTTCCTTATCCTTTTGTAGCTTTCAGTTGCCTCTTTTGTACTTTCTCTCTTCTCTCAAATTTTACCAATTTCATTTTCCATATTTGTCCATGTTTCTCCTCATCCTCCTTCTCTCTTTCCTCTCCTTTCTCTGTCTCTTTCCTGTTCTCTCCCACCGTCTTCCCTCTTGAGGGTGAGTTGAAAGTAGGCTACAGTTGGATGAGTTTGGGAAACCAGCTGAGGTGTAGTGGGTAAAAAAAAAGTTGACTCATAAAATAGAGAAAGCCAGAGCCAATGCTCAGGCATTTCTGTTTGATGCAGAGGGAGACTTGCAGCCACTGAAGACTTCTGTGTAGTGAAGAGATATTGCTCTCCTTGTATTTCCTGTTCCCTATCTCCCTCCTCATCTTATCCACATTTCTATGTCTCACTGACTTGTCCTCTGCCCTTTGTCTCTCTATTCCAGATCTTTCTTTCATTCAGTTGTATTTATTGAGCGCTTACTGGGTGCAGAGCACTGTACTAACCACTTGGATAGTACAATTCGGCAACAGATAGAGACAGTCCCTACCCAAGAACAGGCTCACAGTCTAGAAAGGGGAGACAGACAACAAAACAAGTAGGCAGGCATCAGTAGCATCAAAATAGATAATTAGAATTATAGATATATAATACATCATTAATAAAATGAATAGAATATGTATATACACAAGTGCAGTGGGGCGGGGAAGGGGGTAGAGCAGAGGGAGGGAGTAGGGGCATTAGGGGAGGAGGAGCAGAAGAAAAGGGAGATTCAGTCTGGGAAGGCCTCCTGGAGGAGATGAGCTCTGAGGGCTTTTAAGGAAGAGAGCTAGTTTCCTCTCAGGTTCTTCACCCCCACTGTCACCCTGCATTTCAGCTTAGATCCAGTTTCCTGCCCTGTTCCTAGCTCAGTGGTGTGGTGTCTCAAAGCTCTGTGATTCTGTTTGCCTCAAACCCTGGGTTCATCAGTTTGGTCTGCCCCAGCCAGGGGCTTGGGAGCCAGGCCCACTCTCAGGAGTGGTCGCTGGGCTCTGTCCATCCCCAGGACTTGGCAAATCAACCTGCCCCTCCCCTTCACATCTGGCCAGGCATGTGAGTGCGTAAAGGGACAAAGTTGAAGTATATTAGTCACTTAGATCTAGATTGCTGCTGGGATTCTCCACTCCGCCTCCGTAGTCAGTCAGATGTATTTGTTGAGTGCTTACTTTGTGCACAGTGCTATACTAGGTGCTTGGGAGAGTACAATATAACAGACACGTTCCCTCCCCACAACGAGCTTACAGTCTGGAGGGTCCTCAACGCAGAGCCCGGATTGGAATGGAGAAGTCTCCTTTCCTGGTTGCGCTTTAATTTTCAATTACTTCTCAAGGGTAAAGACCAAAACTAAGAATTTGGAGAAAAGAACAAGAATAATGTTGGTATTTGTTATGCGCTTACTATGCGCCGAGCACTGTTCTAAGCACTGGGGTAGACACAAGGGAATCAGGTTGTCCCACGTGGGGCTCACAGTCTTAATCCCCATTTTACAGATGAGGTAACTGAGGCACAGAGAAGTTAAGTGACTTGCCCAGAGTCACACAGCTGACAAGTGGCGGAGCTGGGATTTGAACTCATGACCTCTGACTCTAAAGCCCGTGCTCTTTCCACTGAGCCACGCTGCTTCTCAAGAAGGAACTCTTCTTCTTTGATTGACAAATGGCTGAACATTCCAGTCCCGGCAGGTGTCGTTTTCACTAGCTTTCAATGGGAAGCAGAAGGCTCAGTGGAAAGATTTGCTTTTTTCTGTACAGTTTGTCAGGAATGTGAACTATGAAAAAGTCACTTCAGAAATACTGAGATCAATGAGGGATTCTAAGTCATGTCCCATACCATTAAAATGCCCCCATTTCATGGTTGGAAACATAACCCTATAGACCCCACTAAAACCTGGTTATTGATATTGGCTTCTGATGATAATCAAGCTGTGAAATTGCAATTATCTTCCATACCCCAGGGGTTTTTGTGTGTGAAGTTCTCACTGGTTACAGTGGAGGGGTGGAGCATGGGAGAAACTTTTTTGTAAAGGGGAAGAAATCCATCCCAGGGAACAGGCTGCTTTAGGAGGGAGGGTGATGCGAAAGCTGGAATTTGGACATCCAATAAAGATCTGACATCCCTATAGACTGTAAGCCTGGTGTGGGCAGGGATTGTCTCTATTGCAGAATTGTACTTTCCAAGCACTTAGTACAGTGTTGTGCACGCGTAAGTGCCCAATAAATCAAATGAATGAATATAGGCGGGGAGATGTGCGTCTCTCGGGGAGAGAGCTGAAAACTATTTAATACTGATGTTGGTAGTTAAGTGCTTACTATTTGAGTGCCATCCCTTCTGCAGCCCATCCAGCCTGGCATTTCCACAACTGTCTGGTGCCCAAGTTGGGCTCAGAACAGAGTGACCTGCTTTGGAAGTGGAAACTGCAGACCTGAGCTTAAGAAATCTCTAGACTGTAAGCTCGTTGTGGGCAGGGAAGGTGTCTCCAAAACTCTTTTGTATTCTCCCAAGTGCTTAGTACAGTGCTCTGCATACAACAGTGCTCAAATGCCATTTATTGAGTGATCTCCAGAGGCCATAATAGATCTTAAGCCTCTCTATCACAGACTGTCTTTTGCTTCTGTTGTGCTCTTCTCAATGCTTTTGTCTTTTGAATTCTCTTAAGTAGTTTACTAATAGTCACTATTTTTTGCATTTGGGTAAAAAATATTGTCCCTTGTGAATAGATAGGGTGTTATTTTTTGTAAAGAGTCAGGCGTTAGTTCAAATGATTGGCAAATGGCTCTCTAAACAGCAGGCTTATGGAACTTGAAAAATGTTTACTTTTTAGTCTGCTCCTCCACCATGGGTGTGTTTTGCTTCAGCACCAGCTTTTCTGAAAGGTGACTTCCCAAGCAAATTTAGAGCATGTAAGTCGGTCAGTGTCCTCTAGGCTGAAAGCTTGCTGTGGCCGGGGAATGTGTTTGTTTTCTTTTATTATATTGTACTCTCCCATGCTCTTATTACAGTGCTCTGCACACAGTAAGTGCTCAATATGACTGACTGAATACTGTGTGCTGAACTCTGTACTAAGCACATGGGAGAGCACAGTACAACAAATGGGTAGACCTATTACCTGCCCACAAAGAGCTTAGAGTCTACAGGAAGGAAGCTAAATAATTTTAGACCACTTCTTTCACATTCTGGAGATACAAGAGGACGAGAAAATGGGCTGAATATTTTCAAATTTAAGGCTTTTTTTGGGGGTGGGGAGAAGTGTCTTTTTAATTGATCCATCATTTATTTAGCCTCAAATGGGAGCCAAGCACTGTACTAAGCACTTGGGAGGGTACAATAGAGACAGTGGACATGATCACTGCCCTCAAGGAGCTTACAGTCTAGTGGGAAAGATAGACACTAGTATAATAAAATTCTGTTGATACCATTTATAAGTACAGTCTCAAACTTTAAAATGGTTTTAATGCAATATAAGATCAATATATGGACAACTTTTTCTCTCTCTCTCTCTCACACTGGCTCAGGGTCACATGTGTTCCATGTAAATTTTTGTTGTTGTTGTTCGATAATAGGTACAGCATTGCCTCAAGAGGGGAGAAATGTGTATCTCACCTCTCTCCAAGAAATGCAGAACAAGACACTTAGCCTAGGTGGGACAAACTCTAACTCTAGACCATTTGGGGGAACTCTCATGATGACCATATGGCTTATAAAATACTTTCTAAATTGAACCATTCCTCCTTCTGTAGTGAATGTTCTAACTTTGAGTTATAAATGATTGCTCTTTTATCTGGGGGTGGCGGTGGGGCTGGGGAAAAAGGGGTGGTCAATATTGGTGCTTCTGATTTGAAAGAATTTAGTTCTGTTTGACCTTGAATTTACTGCAAAAGATCCATTGTAGATCCTTTTGGTATCTGTTCTCAGATCAGACTCCTACACCAACACGATTCCTGAAGAACTGTGAGGAAGTGGGCCTCTTCAATGATATTGACTGTTCCTTAGAGCACGAGTTTAGAAAGGCACAGGAAGAAGAGAACAATAAAAGGGTATGTTTTAGTGAAATAAAACCTTTTTATCCTGCTTATTTTGAGCTGCACATCCATATTACCTGTAAGAAACCTTCAGTTGAAAACTAGGTGGCACTGTAGATTGCGGTAATGTGGTTTGAAAAATGATTTTTATTTATTCATAACAGTGTTTGACTTGAGTGAAAACTGCTGATTCTTTGTTGTTGAGTGAGTAGCTTTGGACTATAAATTCCATAGCCAGATAAACCACAGGGCAAATGCTGTCTAGAAAATAAATTCAAAGCCAAAGCCACACAGCTCTAAAGGGAGGCAGATTCAGCAAAATTTGCCACGCTATGAGGTAAATTCAGGTACGTTTGCAACCTTACCCACCCAAGATTAGCAGTTATAATCTGTTGTTTGACTTTGTCCAAATTATCTTGTGCAGGCAGAATGTGGCAAAGAAAGAGATGAAGGGAGGGAATGAAGGTGGGAGGAGGTGGAGAAAAGAATATTTAGATTGGAAAGATTGAAAATAAGTTCTCATTTTTGTTCTGGTCCTAACAGTGTCAGCCCTCTTCTGTCCCTCCTCCATCCTTTTTGTTGTTGTTTGTTAGCGAGTAGTGCAATCAGTAATTAGGATCTTCCCCCTTTCCTATGCTTCCTCTGTCGGTCCCCCTTACTGGAACATGCAGGGATTTAAAGTTGACAGAAATTCTGGATCATTGAGAGATTGTTTGAAACATAGAGAAGCAGCTTGGCTTATTGGAAAGAGCATGAGCCTGGGAGCCAGAAAACCTGGTTTCTAATCCTGGCTTTGCCATTTACCTGCTATGCGACCCTGGTCAAGTCACTTAACTTCTCTGTGCCTCAGTTCCCTCATCTGCAAAATGGGGCTTCAATACTTGCTCTCCCTACCAATACTATGAGCCCCATGTGGAACCTGATGATCCTATGTCTGCCCCAGCAGTTAGTACGATGAATGACACACAGTAAGCACTTAACAAATGCCACAATTATTATTAGGTATTTCAATTTTTAAATTCCTAAATGTATGCTATATTTTAAAAATATTACATATGGGAGAAATTGTTATAACTGATTGTAGTGATTTTCATATTTAGTATTGAGTCCAATAATGGAACCCATTGAAAGAAAATACAAAATTCTAAAGGCAATTCCTTTGTTTCATTCAATCATATATATTGAGTGCTTACTGTGTGTAGAGCACTGTACTAAGAGCTTGGGAAGTACAATTCAGAAACAGAGACAATCCCTTCCCACAACGGGCTCCATCTAGAAGGGGGGAAGCAGCCATCAAAACAGATAAACAGGCATAGTAGCATCATTATCAATAAATATAATTATAGATATAAACATTGATAAAAAATAGAATTATAATTATAAATATGTACACATATACATAAGTGCTGGGGGGAGTTTAGAGAAAAGGGAGCAGGTTGGGGCAATGGGGAGGGGAGGGAGAGCAGAGGAAAAGGGGGGCTTAGTCTGGGAAAGCCTCCTGGAGGAGGTGAGCTTTCAGGTGAGCTTTGAAGGAGGGAACTGTGCTACTTTGGTGTAGTTTCCATTCAGGGCACCCCTAATGGCCTAGGTTCATGGATTGCTGAAGCTTCTACAACAAATATATTGAATTTCCTTTCACAGTGGCTAAAGGAAATTTTCAATCCAAAATGTTCAAGCTTTATTATTCATGTAAATTAAACTCCAATTATTTTAATGATCATATTGCTATTAAGTGCTTACTATGTGCTATGCACTGGGGTAGATACAGGATAATTTGATTGAACACAGCCTTTGTCCCACATAGGACTCACATTTTAAGTGAAAGGAGAACAGGTATTTAAGCCCCATTTTGCAGAGGAGGAACTGAGACACAGGGCAATTAAGTGACTTGCCCAAAGACACACAGCAGACAAGTAGCAGAGTCAGGATTAGAACCCAGGTCTCATGACTCCCACTCCTGTGCGCTATCCACTAGGCCTTTTATTTTTGGCAGTAAACTTAAGTACTGTATATCTGAGGTCACAAATTTTTCAATACTCTCAGCCTCAAATTCTTCTTGGCTGAATATTAGCAACATCATCATACCTGAGGTTTAACCTGAAGAAGTTGGCTTCTTTCTCATATTTCTTCTAAAATTTACACATCTCATGACACTGTCCATCTCTCATGACACAGTCCACTGTTTACTCTGCTTTGACCTTGGTGCTCTGACTAAAGATAAAAGCAGTATCATGTACAATGTACCCTTTCTGCCATAATTCTCTCAAAATGTCAGTTTATCACATGTTTAGAAGTCTCCCAAACAAGCTAGTATGCATCAGTCTTTTCAAAATTCAAATATTCAGAGAAAACATTCTCCACTATAATTTCATTCCTGGTGGATCGGTTACCTTAGATATCTGCTTAACTGGTTCCTGCCTAAATATTCCTGTCTAGAGACACACTTGGGAATTATTCCTGGTACAGCGCTTGAACTGATAGCTGAAAGTGCACTTACAGACAAGTAACCACTTTCAAAGTGGGAAATTGCGAAGGGGAAGTGAAGAATTTTCCCTTCTTTTCCCCTATATCATTCTCCAGATGGATGTCAGGGTAAATCTTTGCCTGTAGTACTAACTCTATCCCACAGGCAAAGCCTAGTCCAGAAAATTGCCCAGCAACTCCATGTGAAAGTGGTGAGGGAAAGAAAGCGGTGGTGTCAGATGATCTTTCAAGCTATTGGGTTATCATTCGATGGTATTTTTTGAGCACTTAACTGTGTGCAGAGCACTGGACTAAACACATGGGAGGGTATGATACAACGGAGTTGGTAGACATGTTCCTTGCCCACAATGAGATTAGGGAAGGAAGTGAGCTCTATCCTAGTGTTGTGTGTGTGTGTGTGTGTGTTATGGTATGTAAGCACTTGCAATGTGTCAAGCACTGTTCTAAGCACAGTTGAAGCTGTACATGGTCACTGGCCCACATGGAGCTTCCTCTTGGAGGAAGAACATGTATTGAATCCCCATTTTTGTAGTTGAGGAAAGTGAGGCACAGAGAAGTTATTTGGCTTGCCCAGAGTCACACAGCAGGCATGTGGCAGAGTTGCTTTATCCACTAGGCCTCCCTGGGTTGTGGGGAGAAACCTCTACTTCCTTCTCAGATCCCGTGGATGGGTGCATGGGGCCTAATGCTGAAAAGCGGCATGGCCTAATGGAAATAGCATGGGCTTGCGAGGCTGAGGACTTGGGTCCTGATGCTAGTTCTGCCAACTGCTGTGTGACCTTGGGCAGACCACTTCACTTCTCTGTGTCTCCATTTCCTCATCTGCAAAATGGGGCTTAAATATCTGTTCCCCCTCCTGCTTAGAATGGGAGCCCCATGTGGGACAGAGACTGTATCTGACCTAATTTGTCCCTATCCCGTTGCTTAGAGCAGTGTTTGACACATAGTAAGTGCTTAGCAAATACCAGAAAAAGAGCACCTGTGTTGATGACAGCTGAACCACTGGAGACCCACCCCATCCTGTCATCCTGATAGTCCTGAGCTAGCACCTGGACCCCTCTAAGCCCATCTTTCCCCTCTGCTGCTCCCAGATGGGTGACTGCACCTGATCCAAACTGGTCAGAGGAGGCTACCATCCCAGCTCCTTGAGTCTTAGCTACAAAGCAAGTGATGATCCCGTACCTTTATCCAGGCCTGCCAGTGGCCTTGCCTCTGACATGTTTGTGGAGGCATCGAAGCAGGAAGTGGGCGGAATGAGTGCTAACTCAGTCCCTGATTTTCATCTCTTTTTCCCTATTAGGGTGGTCATCCATCCCATTTTTTATCAGTCTGATTTTTTTTTTTCAGCTGGTTTTGCCACCGGATACATTTATGCTTGCTATTTTTATTTCAACCACCCTGCCTTGAGCTGTGGTTTGTAATAATGTAATGTTGGTATTTGTTAAGCGCTTACTATGTGCAGAGCACTGTTCTAAGCGCTGGGGTAAACACAGGGGAATCAGGTTGTCCCACATGGGGCTCACAGTCTTAATCCCCATTTTACAGATGAGGGAACTGAGGCCCAGAGAAGTTAAGTGACTTGCCCACAGTCACACAGCTGACAAGTGGCAGAGCTGGGATTCGAACTCATGAGCCCTGACTCCAAAGCCCATGCTCTTTCCACTGCGCCACGCTGGTTTGTATGAAGTGCTTGTATTCACAGGAACCCGGGAGGAGAATTGATGGCTGTGGAGTAAATCAGGGAGAAGGGCTTCTCCAGGGACCTGCTGTAGGTTCTTTGGAAATCTGTCCAAGGTGCCACATGACATCATTATGTCCCATTGTGTACCCTGGATACATATGGCTATTTTCTCTGGGTTGGCAAAGGCATGTCCCATAGATGTGTGTGCCCTCTGTGGCCATTAGTGACCACACTTCTCCCCTCCCATACTTCTCCCACACTCCCCTGCATCCAGCTCCACTTTCCATCTTTCTGCTCAACCCACAGACCATACACTCCCAGTTTAACTACACCGTCATAGGCCTTGAGTATTTTCCCAGTGATCATCCTCTCTTACTAATCTGGAAGTTTTTACAGAAGAAAAAGTTTTTTTTTTTCTCCCACCGTAGTCTGTTGGCTCCTTCACTCTAATTCTATTCCGTCTTCCCTCCTCAATTGAATCGCTCCAGTAAAAAAGTTCCTCAGGAAAACCAACATATGAAGCCCAGAAGCTACCAGTGACCTTAAGGTTTTGGGTTTTTTTAAAAAAAATTATATTTAAGCACTTTATATGTGCTGAGATAGATACAAGTTAATCAGGTTGGACACAGTTCATGCACCACATGGGATTCAGTGTTAATCCCCATTTTACAGATTACGTGAGGGACAGAGAAGTTAAATGACTTGCCTAAGGTCAAGTAGGAGATAATAATTATGGTATTTAAGTGCTTACTCTATGCCAGGCACTGAACTAAGCACTGGGGTGGATACAAGCCAATCAGGTTGGACATAGTCCCTTATCCCACATGGGGCTCACAGTCTCAATCCCCATTTTATAGATGAGGTAACTGAGTCACAGAGAAGTTAAGTGACTTGCCCATAGTGACATAGCATAGAAGTGGTAGAACTGGGATTAGAACCCATAGCATTCTGACTCCCAGGCCCATGCTCTCTCCACTGTGCCGTGCTGCTTCTGAATTGAATTAGAACCCAGGTCCTCTGACTCAGGCTTGAGCTCTTTCCACTAGACCACACTGTTTCTTGGTTTGTTTCTGGCTTGAGGTTGTAATAATAATGTTGATGTTTGTTAAGCACTTACTATGTGCCAAGCACTGTTCTAACTACTGAGGTAGATACAAGGTAATCAGATTGTCCCAGGTGGAGCTCACAGTCTTCATCCCCATTTTACAGATGAGGTAACTGAGGCACAGAGAAGTTAAGTGACTGCTCAAGGTCACACGGCTAACGAGTAGCGGAGCTGGGATTGGAACCCGTGACCTCTGATCCCAAGCCCGTGCACTTTCCACTAAGCTATGCTGCTTCTTACTCGTGTATAGTTTCATGCCTGGAACATATGAGATTTTCCCAAAATAGCATATGAAGTGCCATGTTTCAAAGGGCTGTGAAAAGTCAAATAAATTAGAAGACCGAGCGGCAGTGTCAGGAGGCTTTGTGCCACTTCTTTGCAGGGCTATAGAATGGTGTAAGCTCATTGTGGGCAGGAAATGTCTGTTAAATTGTACAGTGCTCTGCACACAGAAAGCACTCAATAAATTTGATTAAGGGACCTGGAATTGTCCCATTAGATGGACAGGAGACCCACCTACTCCTAAGCAACCTTATATGTTTCAATCAGAGACAGAAAGAGACATTGGTTTTAAATTAAACATTCCTGTTTGGTTATTGCCAAGAGGGCCCAGTTTTTACTTATGGAGGAAAATCAACCTTCTAGAGAGATTCACCGACAGTTGGGTGCATTTAATAAAAGGGTAAGGAAGGAACTACTTTGAGTGAAATAGAACACTGGCCCATAAGTTTTTGAACCGAATATGAAAAGTGTTATATAAATGCTAAGTGTTCTTGTTGTCCCATAGGACGCAAATCTGGCATGTTAAGCTGATTCAGCAATAGCAAATTAGAGCATTTCCATGCACAAGTATTCCTGCCCAAATGATGGAGTACAAACTATCCCTAGAGTATATTGACTGCTTAATGCATGGGATAAGGATTTTATTGTGCAGGAAGAAGGAACAAACTATACCATTTTTCGATTTTTGGCTCCCGGTTTTCTGTGGGTTGAAAGGAAGGACAAGATAGGGTCACTTAGCTCAGAAAAAGTAATTATGTAATCTGATTAAACCCTGCACCTGAGCATCATGTTTCCTACTAACACCACTTGCTTGGAGACCTCATAGGGTCTTACAAGCTGTTGGAGTTGAAACAGCTGGTTATCTGGAGGGACTCAAAAGCAAACCAGGGGATGCTAAGCCCAACTCATGTGCAAAATGAAGTCAGATGAAGCCTTGCTGGTCCATGAAAATGCTGAATTAAACCGATCCTTTTATTTGTAGTGAAAGTTAGGATTGCAGGCTATGGTTTCAGACTTGCATAATAATAGCAGCATTTGTTAAAGCACTTATTATGTGCCAAACACTGAATAGGGTATGTACAAGGTAATCATGATGGACACAATCCCTGTCCTATATGGGGTTCACAGTCTAAGTAGGTGGGAGAACAAGGATGAAATCCACATTTTACAGATGAGAAAACTGAGAAATTGAGCAACTTGCCCAAGATCAATGAGCAGGCAAGTGGGGAAGGCAGGAACCCAGATTCTCTTACTCCCAGGCCTATGTTCATTTCACTAGGCCCCACTGCTTCCCATGTCTTCCCCTGCCTTCTTCCCAGTGAAGGCAGGAGAGAAATATGGAGTTGAAGTACCCCAGCATTCTAGAATGTTCTACACCTAGTTCCAGAAGCTATGGATTAGAACATTTTATATTTTTTTCTAAAATTGCTTGAGACAGCCTTAAAGATATCCAGATTATCCAGAGCATGTGGTCAGCAAGTACCTCAATATGAAACTTTGAAGGAGAAAATGTGCTCTGTGTGTATAAGCATGCACATGAATGCTAGATGTGATAAATACACATTTGAAAGTCCAGTTCTGAAATTCAAGGAGTTCCTCTAGGATTTGACAGTCATTAAATGGACTTAATGATCTCGAGTCTCGTAAGTGCTATGCTTACTTCTTATTCACCCAGACTCTGATTACAAATCATCGAAATCCAAAACACTGAAGTCAATTTAGAAACTCAAATCCTTGAAAGCTCCTGAAATAAAAGGTCAACTGTCAAAAAATAAGGGAAAACATGGCTAAAAGTCTCTCTTTACCTTGTTCTACAGGAATCTTGAGCAATTGGATGATCTGATTTTGGTTGCTTTATTTTTGATTGGTGGTTGGAAAAGAATTGAGCTCACCTAACAGCATTTTATCACACAAAATTCTTGTGTTCTACATATTATAATGATACCTTTAGATGGCTTTTGGTAAATATATGCTTAACAATTTATAAGGCTAAGTTCATAACTTACTAATTTGATTTTGTCCTTTAAATTAGCCAGGAAAATCCTATTGCATTATTCCTGAACATTCCCCCTAAAAATATCTAGTAGTAATTCACCAGCTGTACAGATAATGAAATGGAATCCTCAAGAACAACCAGGATGGAGCAGAACCAGGATCAGTAGCGACTGAGTGATTGGAATCCACAAGTCCAAATTCTGAAACCCTATCTATTAGAGGGCATTGCATTTCTAGGAAACATTCATCAGAAAATAATATAATTCAAAAGTCTCAATCACACAATTATATATATCGTTCAGGCAAATTGAGTCATTTTTTTCAGTATCCCAAAGAGCTTTGGAAAGAAAAGTTAAACACGGTTCCAAAAACTGATAGGGGATTGTCAGTGTACACCCAAACCAGCTTGGTTTAGCCAAATCATAAAGTGAAAGTTACATAACTGATTTATAACTGTGCATTCTGTCTGCCAGAATTTGCCAGGACCATGCATAATATAGACATGTGTGATCACATTACAGTGTTCAGTATTCAAACTACATCTCAACTATAATCTCAATTACTGCACTATAAGCAAGCAAGTCATGACCTTAAAAGACTCTGGAGAAACTGAAGTTTGAAAGTGAGAGAAACTGTATAGAGCTCTAGCGATTTGGGTGCTCTGCAGAATAGAGATTGCTTAAATGTGCTCCAAGATCTTTTCTTCATCCCAAGAGCTGCCTTTCAGAACATCCTTTCTGTCAAAGTGAAAAGACTCTTAACCCCAATAATTTAAGATGTGTCCTTCAACTTTCCTCTAGATTGACTCTGCCACTTTATTTTGCAGGGATAAACATCACATTTCAACGTGGTTATCTTCCCTAGGTTATAGAGAAGCAGCATGGCATAGCGGCTAGAGTACGGGCCTAGGACTCAGGAAGTCATGGGTTCTGATCCCGGCTCTGCCCCACTTGTCTGCTGTGTGACCTTGGGTAAGTCACTTCACTTCTCTGGGCCTGAGTTCCCTCATCTGTAAAATGGGGATTGAGACTGTGAGCCCCATGTGGGACAGAGACTATATCCAACTTGATTTGCTTGTATCCAGCCCAGCGCCTAATACAGTGCCTGGCTCATAGTAAGTGCTTAACAAATACCACAATTATATCAGTGTCCATGATCCTTTCAAGAACAGTTAATATAGAGGCCTTCTTCGACTAGACCCTCATTTCCTCTTCTCTCATTTCCTTCAGCGGTGTACTTGGATTTGCACCCTTTATTCATCCCTCCCTTAGTCCCACGGAACTTAGGGACATATCTGTGACATTTATATTAATGTCTATTTCCCCTCTAGGCTGTAAGCTTGTAGGGGCAGGGAATGTGTTTATCAACTCTGTATATTTTCCTCTCCCAAATTTTAGTACAGCACTTTGCTCACTAAATCTGATTGATTAAAAAAAATGGTAGGTCATCTGAGTCGACATTACATGGGACAATCTGAATTTTCATTTGGTCTGTACCATAGCAATGCAGATAAGACACCTGATACCTTTTGGTTCAGTATTTTTATTTTAAGTACCGGGGCCACCCAAGCTACAGTTCCTGCTTATGATTAATACTAATTATGTTATTTGTTAACAGTGCCAGGCGCTGTTCTAAGCACTAAGGTAGATTCGAGATAATGGGGTTGGACACAGTCCCTGTCCCACCTAGTGTTTACAGTATGAATCCTCATTTTACAGATGAGGGAACTGATGCCCAGAGAAGTTAAGTGACTTGCCCAAGGTCACACAGCAGACAAGTGGCAGAGCCCGTATGTGGCCCAGGAGCGGTGCCTTTATTTAGGGGAATGTGGGAGCGGATCCCCAAGGTGCAGGAACAAGTAGGGGAGTGTCTTTTGCCCTAAGCAACATCCATTTTCTGGCATATATCTGCAAAATGACATACGATGTCACATTACACTGGATGCCTGCATCATTCATGTGCTGTCACGGGTGTGTTCTTGTTAGGTATCTGGAAGGGCCATCAATCTGAAGTAGCATAGCCCTAGTGGAAAGAGCATGGGCCTGAGTGTCAGAGGACTTGAGATCTAATCCCAGATTGATCACTTGTCTGCCTTGTAATCTTGGGCAAGCCACTTACCTTCCCTGGATGCTTCCTCATCTATAAAATGGGGATTGAATATCTGTTTTCCCTCCAATTTAAAAACTGCAAAGCCCAGGTGAAAAGGTTTTGTGTCTGACCTGAATATCTTGTATTTACCGTGGTGCTTAGTATAGTACTTGGCACACAGAGTGTAATAAATACCACTATAAACAAATGCTACTCTCTACTATTAAAACTGTTGCTCAGCATTCTGAATTCCATTAGTGAGGAGGTTAGAGCATTCCCCAAAGATTGTATTTTGTCACTGCGCCTGAAAGAGCAAGAAAGGAGAGTCACCAAAAACACCATAGTGTGAGCTGTCCAGAACAAAAGAAAAGCTGGAGATCCTAAAAATTGGAGTTGGGCCACATTATGTTAAAACATAATTTGCCTGCATGGGCTTTTAAGCTGCCATTTTTCTGCATGCTGGTTTATACCATAAGAGGAAATGGTGTGCCATTTCCACAGACAAAGCAATACTATTCAGAGAAAAATCGGACCTCAGAATACAAAATGGGGCTGCAGAAATACTAAGGGAAACATGCCAGTCTGGTGATAATCCACCTGGGTACAAGTAAGGGGAGCCTAGTGTGATAATGACAGTGTGTAGGAGTACTGTTGGATTGTGAGCTCAGCAAGGGTCAGTATCTTTGTCTCATTCCCTCCTGCATATTGTTTCCCAGTGCTTAGTACACACTCTGCATTCTGGCCAAGTGGATAGAGCATGGGCCTGGGAATCAGGTCATGGGTTCTAATTCCGATTCTGCCCCTTGTCTGCTGTATGAGCTTGGGCAAGACACTTCACTTTTCAGGGCCTCAGTTACCTCATATGTTGAATGGGGATTGAGAATGTGAGCCCCATGTGGGACACTCTGCTTGTATTTACCCCAGTGCTTAGTGCAGTGTCTGGCACATAATAAGTGCTTAATAAATATCATAATTAGTATTAATCCTAAATCACTGTAATGTCAAAAATGGTGTGAGGCACTGGGTTTGTTTTTTCTTAATGGTATTTGTTAAGCACTTTATATGTCCCAATAGCTATACGAAGCACGGGGCAAATAAAAGCTAATCAGCTAATCAGGTCCCTGTCCCACATTGGGTTCACAGTCTTAATCCCCATTTTACAGATGAGGTAACAGAGGCATCTAGAACTTAAGAACTGAACTGAGCACTGGGGTAAATACAAGCAAAGTGGGTTGGACACAGTCCCTGTCCCACATGGGGCTCACATTCTCAATCCCCATTCAACATATGAGGTAATTTAGGTGCTGAGAAGTGAAGTGTCGTGCCCAAGGTCACACAGCAGACAAGTGGCAGACCTGGGATTAGAACCCAGGTCCTTCTGATTCCCAGGCCTATGATCTATCCAGGCTCCAGGGGTCTTGGGAGTGGGAAATTGTTTTGCAGGGTTGGGAGTAGGGGAGGCATTTTTTTAATCCTAAACTCTATCCCGGTGACAGATTTTTCTCTTGTCTAGGTGTGTGTGACCTCTAGTGGATTTTTGCAGGTGTGATGTGAAACAGTGCCAATCATATGGTTGCACTCGGGGAGGAAGCACTGATTTGGTCAACATTCCCATTATGTTGATTTGCTAAAGAGATAATTGCCTTAAATGACTTATTTTTCTCTCTAAAATGTTCCTCAGGAGAATAATCATAAGGCCAAGTTGAAGGGACAGAAAAAGGGTTATTTTCTCCATCAGTGAACTCCCCCATTAGGATTTTTTTTCCTGTCTTTTTCAGACGACTGGGGTGGGTGACAAATTGCATGACTTTCCTGGGACAAAATATATCTAGGGAATGCTTCCAGATTATTACAAGAGCCCCAGTAAGGAATTATGATAGTGAAAGAGCCATCATCACTGAAGTAGTTAATTCCCCTCAGAGAAACTTAAAACTTCCAAAGGGCCAGAGAAGCATAAAGGAGAGAATGTTTTCATAGAATATATGTACAGTTCAGCAACTCTTTAGGGGGAAACTCAAAACTCAGTTCAACAGTGACTTGTAAGAATGAATGTGAAGGCAAACAGGGCAATAAACATGTTTTCTAAACCAACTTTTTAAATAAATGTTCAAAAACATTGGTTCTAAGCTCTAGCAAAATAGATAAAAGAATATCCCATCTTTGGAAAATAAGGGATTTGATTCCTATAGGAATCCATGAAAAACTGTAAAAGAGACTATGAAAACAAAACAATGTTTGAGATTATCATAGGAACCCATGGCCCAAAATAACCATCAGGCTCAGGTGAGATTTTGATTTATTTACAGATAGGTTAGAAATAATTTAAATGAGGCACAGGTATTACCATTCAACCCATTTGTATAGCATTAATTGACTTGCATAGTGATCAGACAGAATTCTAAATTTGAACTTTTGTACACTTTTCTCTCTATTTCCTCCACTTGTGGCCAATTTTACTTTAGAATAAAACCAGATTAACTCAGCAGGGAATTTTTTTTGTCAGTTCTTCCCCTCCTTTCCCCTATTCCTTTTTTCCCCTCTCTCCCCAGTTGTCCTAAATTATCTGCATAATTAAGGCAAAATTTTCCTGAATTACCTGGGTATTTGTGTTAATCTTCCATTCATCCTGGGCCTTTCAAGCACATCCCTAGGTCGGTCAGGAGGCTGATTGCTCTAGAACAAGGATCTGAAAGTAATTTAGTAGTCTCAGGTGAGTTACAATTTAAATCACCAAATAGTAAAAATTGTTGCAATCAATTGTATTTGAGTGCTTACTGTGTGTAGAACATTCTACTAGGTGCTTGGTGTAGAGTAAAACATGAGAGTTGGTAGATGTGTTCCTAACCCACAAAGAGCTTACATTTTAGAGAGAGCTTATGGTGTAGAGATTGCAAACCATCAGAGAAGCGGTATGGCCTAGTGAATAGAGCACAGGCCTGGGAGTCAAAGGACCTGGGTTCTAATGCCGGCTCTGCCACTTGTCTGCTGTGTAACCTTGTGTAAGATGCTTAAATTCTTGGTACCTTGGTTACCTTATCTGTCAAATGGGGATTAAGACTGTGAGCCCCAAGTGGGACATGGACTGTGTCCAACCTGATTAGCTTGTATCCATCTCAGCACTTAGTATAATGCCTGGAATATAGTAAACACTTAACAAATACCATGAAAAAAATCAGGAGTAAAATGTGGCTTACCTTTTTAAATCTAATTTTACAAAGTCCTTTGACCTAAACCAATTTAAGGGCTGTTTAAAGGCCAGATATCATTAGCCTAATAGAGCTCACCCCGGGTCGGGGAGAAAGGGAATGACCTGTTGGATATTTTCATCCAGAAAGTGTGCCTGGATAAAATATAATCACAAGTGGACGTGATTAAGAGACCATAAACAACAAGCAAACCCAAGTATCCTCTTGACTACAGTGTTTGTTAGTTTTAATGACAAAACACATTTCATTGCAGGTTCTCATGAAGTTTACTAATAATCCTCTGCTGCCCATTTGACCACCCGCAGAGATGGGTGGTCCTTGATTCAGTACAAGGAGCACCCTTGGTTACCCATACATCTTGAAAACAGATCAGGGTGCCAGATAACCTACTGGGTAGTAAAAATGTTCATAATCACAAAACCTTGAGCTTAAAGAAGTTTTATTTTTTCCAAAATGCTTTTACATGAATCACCTTTATTCACATCTTTGTGGCAGAAAGTGTCAGTATCACTCTCATCTGACAGAGGAAGGCAGAGGTGTATTTTTGAGGCTTTATGTTTGGGTAAGAATGACTTGTGCATGGAGAGCAGGCAGTACAACAGAGGAGAAGAGCAGCCATGTTTGAATTTAGTGCTGATTGACTACAGATGATGAACTGGGCATTTGGGAGGATTAGCTGCCCTCTGAGAAGTTAGCCTATACTATGTGAACTTGGACTTTTCCCTATGTGATTTGTTATGTACAGTGCTTAGTAACTTTTCCAAAGGATTTATGAATACAAAGTTATTGCTAGGTTTTTGGCACTGATGGGTAGGCATTCCAGGCCTTCTCCCTTCCAACCAGGTTCTTCAGGGACATGGTACAAAGCAGCCTTGGAATTTGCAGTTTTCTGTAATGCAGCAGTGCCTGTGAACATCAGTGATTTATCCTCAAAGTGTGTGTCCTTGAGTAGCTGAAACAGATCAATAATATATATTTCTCCTAGCCAACTTTGCGATCTCATAGGCCAAGGGCAAAGGAACCAGATTTTCAGGCAGCAGAGCCTCTGATTTTGACTTCCTTTTCAGTGTGGTTTGTCCTGGAAATTGTCATCCATTGTCTATTTTCTCTCTTCTAATTATCTTAGAACACATATTTTGCAATATCTAAATCATTCAAATTGATTTAGAATTTTTTAAGCCCATATTTTGTAATTTCTCCATCTAGTAAAATTGAGGAACAAAATGGAACTTCTGGACCTCTGGTGGGATGCTTCCAAATCCCTCAACCTCTGCATTCAGAGCACAAGTGTTTGTGAAGGATGATGGGTGGATAGGCACCTTTCAGTCCTCCCTGCCATCCCAAACAGGGTGGCACTGGTGCCCCAGAGGTGGATCTCAAGACAGGTCCCCCAGCCCTGCTCCCACCCCAACCTCAAGGACCTGGGTTTGAATCCCAGCTCTGCCACTTGTCTGCTGTATGATCTTGGGAAAGTCACTTCACTTCTTTGTGCCTCAGTTACCTCATCTGTAAAATGGGGATCAAGACTGTGAGCCCCATGTAGGACAGGGACTGTGTCCAATCTGACTGGCTTGTATCTACCCCAGTGCTTATAACAGTGCCTGGTACATAGTAAGCACTTAACGAATACCATTAAAAAAAAATAAACCCAAACCTTAAAGCTTGCCTCACTACATAGGGTACCACAAGTGAGGTGAACAACTCAGTACACTGGAAGTGGCCCTCTAGTTTACCTGAACACAGAAATTGCCTATGGAACGTGGATTTTTCATGGCATGTGTCGAGCACAGTGTTAAGCGCTGAGATGCAAGGTTATCAAGTTGGACCCACTTCCTGTTCCAAGTAGGGCTCACAGTCTAAATTGGAGGGAGGGAATTTAATGCCCATTTTATAATTAAGGAAACTGAAGCCCAGAGACTTGCCCATAGTCACACGACAGACAAGTGGTAGAGCTAGGATTGGAACACAGGTCCTCTAATTCCCAGGCATGTGCTCTTTCCACTAGGCCTTGTTGCTTCCTCAAGGCTTGTCTGGAATTGCTTTCTTTTTATGGAATTTGATTGTTTTTACCTGGGATCCCATCTCCTATTGACAGGTCTATGAAAAAGCTGACCCACTGTAGGTCTTCTGCCTTAAATGGCTCCATTTTTAAATGGGCTACTCTGTATTATAAGGAGGAAGAGCAGAGACTTGAACCCAGGATTATGAGGTCGAGACCTTGCCTTCCAGACCTAGTGGCATTAAGTAGTTTAACCTTTCTCTGTTCTCCCCTCTCATCTCTAAATGGAGACAAGTATGTGAATTTTTCAGTGCATATGAACTATTTAGCTAAAGCTCTGACATAAAAAGTGTAAAGAGCTTTGTAAAGTGATGTTTTTAACATCACACAATCTTCTCATTCAAAGCTTCCTTCTTATGCTGAGGCCAAGGGATGCCTCTTAATATAGCAACCAGCGTGTTCAAGACTGATCAAGTAGAGGCCATGGCAGTCGAAGTCCAGGTTCACCAAGCTGCAATGCTTGGTGTCAGATTTCTGGCGGTTAACTTCCCAAGAACATAAGGAATGCCCTTTCCAGATTAGACTAAGGGTCATTTCAGCCCAGGGCTATTTTTTAAAGGCATTTGTTAAGTGATTACTATGTACCAGGCACTGTACAGAGTGGTGGGGTAGATACAAGCTAATCGGCTCAGACACCGTCTGCGTCCCTCATGGCATTCACAGTCTTAATCCCCAAGGCATAGAGAAGTTAAGTGACTTGCCCAAGTTCTCACAACAGACAAGTGGCAGAGCTGGAATTAGAACTCAGGTCCTTCTGGCTCCCAGGCCTGTGTTCTATCCACTAGGCCATGCTACTTCTCAGAAGGATCTACCTCTGACAGGTAACACCTTGGAGGTGTAGTTATTGCCCTCCTTGATAGCCATCCAATTAGTTGGGGATGTGCCTTCTAACATCCCTCACTTGTCCATTTGCATCTTCAGTTTTCCCTCTAATAATCAATTATGAACCTTTTTCCCATGAAATTAACCAAGCACATGTAGAACCTTCTGTTATTTACAGCTTGCATAACTTTGTGGGGCAATGAGTATCATATACTTCTCTCCTTCTGTGTGAAGAAGGATTTCCTTTCGTTTGTTTTGAATCTACCACCTTCAAGCTTCAGTGGATACCCCCTTGCCAAGAGTTTTGAGGGACTTAGTGAATTCTGTGTTCACCCTAACTGTACCCTTTATCATTTTATAAACCAAGCCTGTCCCTTCTCGCACTTAATCTTTCCAGACTAAAGATCTCTAAATGCCTCAGTTCATCCATTTATAGGGGATCTTCCTCATTCTCCTCTGATTTGTCATGGAGCAGAACTAGAAATGGTCTGGACAATCTCAAGGATGCCACTGACCATTTCCCTACACTCTGCAACAGCTTTTCCAGAATCCTTGGCATGTGCAGTAAATTCTGTCAATGCAGACTGCAATGTAACCTCTGCTGGTTGTCTCACTGTGTATCTTGTACTCCTGATGGGCCCCAGGGAGGCAGATGAGTCTATGCCTGATGCAACCTGAGCCTTTGTTACTTAAAAATTCATGGTGTTAAATCAAGGCTGATGGCAGAAATTGTCATTCTACGGTGGATAGGAAAGACGGGGTGTATTAGCGGGGGTTTACTGGCTACACCAAAGAAGAGACTTTATAAAACCTATTTCCCTGCTTATGGTCCAGGGGCATCTACTAGAAGGAAATTTAGGAACAGACTACCCCTATGGACACTTGGAAACATGTTACCAACCTTCCTTCCCCTCCACCAACTCCCACCACTCCAGGAAAGCAGTTTCTCCTTATCAAGTGGGACAGAGTAGGCCTACAGAGAAGGAGACAAGGTGAAGAATCAGCTACCCCTGGAGGTATTCCCCCATGACTCTATTCTTTTGGTGCATGCTTGGTGTCTGTCCATTTCCTTTATTTGTGGAGGAAATCAAGAGAATGCCCAGTATGTATTGAATCATGTTTATTGAGCTCTTTCAGTGTGCAGAGTTCTGCACTAAGCATTTGAAAAAGTACAATATAGCAGTGTATCCTAGAAGATACTTGGTAGTGCACTTTCACTCTGATTAATCTATTTGTAATTCTTCTTCAAAAGTGTTTTTACAGCTCCAGCTTGCATCCTCTGTTGTCCAATTAGCAGCGTTAGTATCTGGAAAAGTAGGACCTATCAAAGATTCACCTATTAAAGTCCAGTGTGTTGTCATTCAGTGCACTTTCCAGGAGGTTGACCCCAGGCTCCTCCCCCCCACCTCTTTTTTTGGGGGGGGGGAAGTATTGGCAACCTTTCCTCTATCCGGCCAGTCTGAGACCCATCTGGTTGTCATTGGTTGTGGTGGTCAGGTGACAAATGGTCTAATTGAGGTATGAGTGAAAAATCTTACTGTCCTTCCATCTTCTTTTCCCCTCAGAAGGGAAGAGAGAAATCGACTCAGCCTCTTTGCCCATTCCCCTTGACCCCAAAAGAGGAGAAGCAGCATGGCTCAGTGGAAAGAGCACGGGCTTTGGAGTCAGAGATCAGGGGTTTGAATCCCGCCTCTGCCACTTGGCAGCTGTGTGACTGTGGGTGAGTCACTTCACTTCTCTGGGCCTCAGTTACCTCATCTGTAAAATGGGGATTAAGACTGTGAGCCCCACGTGGGACAACTTGATTCCCCTGTGTCTACCCCAGCGCTTAGAACAGTGCTCTGCACATAGTAGGTGCTTAACAAATACCAACATTATTATTAAGAGCGGGAATCCTGGTTTCGATCAGAAATCTTTGTCGGCAGCTGTGCGTTGAGTCTGTCACTGACCCAACTGTAAAATAAGGCATATCCTTTTAATTACCTGTTCATATTTCAGCAACACAAAGCTATATGGCACATTCAGAGGGGATAAACCTTCATTGTAATGGATTTTTAGTAAGACTATCTCTGAGATAAGACTTCTAAATCTTGGCAATCTCTTTAGGGCACACACTTTGCTATTGCACACAAATTCCTGGCTCCCTAGAGCCATATTGTAAATGGAGTGCAGTGTACATGGCTGGGTAATAAGATACTGCAGATACATTTTAGAGCAAGGTGCACTTTTGCTTTATTTATGAAGATAGACATGCTGGTTGAGGGCTTAATCACAGCTGATAAATCATTTTAAGAAAGCCTATTAGAACCATATGCTGATTCTTTGCATTAATATAGTATGTCTGTTTCTAGTCTAATCAGACAGGGTTTTCTCTCATGCTCTCTCCGTCTCCCTGGTGCGGACTATTTATCTGTTTAAGTGGTATCACTTGTGTGGGGGCATTTATCTCTTTAAGAGGTGCCATTAATAAAACAAGGTGAAAGGGAGAGGAGGAGGAAAAACTGAGTTGATGCATCTCTGCGAGGGGGGGCGGGGGAGGAGGAGTGTGTGTGTGTATGTATGTATGCATGTATGGAATTGCAAAGGCAAAAGTCAAAAAGCTGTGAACAGGAAACATTTCAATTAGAGTTACGGAAGGCAATGGTTTGGAGTTTTCCTAGCATAAGGTAGTCATTTTGACCCAGGTGGTTGCAATACTCTAGGAAGAAGGCTATCTGAAGGCAGTGGGAAGGGGTGTGCTTTGACATTTTGGTTACATCACCTACCCCAAGCTAGCAAAGGTTTGCCACAGGAACAGGTTCCACAGCTCTTTAATAAGAGCCACATTGAGACTTTACTCAGTGCCAAAGTCTGTTTATCACTAATTGCAGCATTCCCTTGCAGATCTTTTCTATTATTTGTTGATTATCCCTCTGCTCTTTTTATTATCTTGCCAAAATTCAAGCATTAATAATCCCATGATTTATGATTTATTTATAGTCTACTGCTAAATAGCTATATATTAATGGATTTCAAAACAGCAATAGCTCTAACTAGCCAGATTTCTTTCACCTTCCACATAGCTGCCATCTATTTGTGGCTCACTCTTGGGACTCCTAAAGCTGTCTAGTGGGTCCCAGCCAGGAAAACAGAATGTTTTGTACCACAAACATGATCGTGATTATCGATGTAAGTGGAGAGTCCATAAGCTGAGGAGAAAACTTGGGTAAAAGACCTTCATTTGTTCCCCTTGCTGAATATATATAGAGGGACAATAAATAAATGGATGGATTGTATATTTTACAGGGGTTGAATTGAGTGGCAGTGATGACCTATGCATTTGTGGTATCTCAAAATGGGTGACTGAGAAACAGTAAATTAAGCTGCTTTTCTCTGTGGCCCTTCACATGCAGTTTTAAATGATGGCGTCCTTTCCAAATAGTAACCAAAACCAATTGACACTGGGCAACTGATCTATATTTTGCAGGAAGGTTTTGTAAAATTAATGGAAAGTTCTTCTGGGATATTCCTAATAAAGCACTACCAGGTGATCGCTGTACAGGCAGTATGGCCAACACAAAGGTGTGAACCCAGTATGTCATGGGAGTGAGATCATTTTGGTATACTTCTATTTGCAACCCAAATTTCATAGTAATACTGATATTTAAGTGCTTACTATGTGCCAGGCATTGTACTATGCGCTGGGGTAAATACGAGATAATCGGCTTGGACACAGTCCCTATCCCATATAGAGACAATCTTAATCCCCATTTTACAGATGAGGGAACTGAGGCACAGAGGAGTTAAGTGACTTTGCCCAAGTTCGCCCAGCAGACAAGTGGTAGAGATGGGATTAGAACCCATATCCTTCTGACTCCCAGACCCGTGCTCTATCCATGAGGCTATGCTGCATTTCTCTGCCACTCCACTAAACAGGTCTCCAGCTCTTGCCATTGTATTCTTTTGAGTTGACCCTTCTGAAGTGGAAGACATTCTACCAACTCATTCTCCCTAACTAGCCCTTTACTTTAGAAAAGGGAAAGATTTTCATCTTCTGCCCTTTCAGGTGCATCCATTAATTCCAGACCACCTAGGAAAATACTATCTGAAGTAGTGTCTTCAGAGAGTGGGGAAGTGGTGTGTCTTAGTGGAAAGAGCATGGGCCTGGAGTTCAGAGGACTGTAGAACACGCCATCGTTGTACAGTGTTCCGTACATTGGACACTTGATAATGGTAATGGCATATATGAACATTCAGTGAGTTTGATGCACCGTGGTGTGTTGAAGTGCAAGGCAACAGGGAAGGTGTTAGGCAAACCAGGGTGGGAAAAATCACGACTGTCACCAGTTTCCAAGGTTTTATCAATAAGTGCCATTTATTAATGGATCTCCTTCAACAATGTGACTTGGCAAATCTCGTAGTATACCAATTGGATAATTTGGGGAGAGACATTGAGCACATGTCTAAAGCTGGTGAGTGGGAAATATAAAGGGTTGTACAAACATGTAGGGGAGTATCTTACACTGGCAGGACAAACCCAGAAGAGAACTCATTTACAATAACAACAGTAATATCAATTCTCATTGTTTTTCTTAATGCTTCCAGCACTGTATGCTTCTGTGAGTCCATCAAATTGGGTACTGGGGAAGCACAGTAATTTTTGAAGGGAGACTATTACTTCAGATGTCTTTATTCTGTATCATGGCATTAGAATATGTGTTTGTGTTGTGTGAGAAAGAGTAATATTCTTGTATTTTAGAGGGGGAAAGAAGGCTGGAGAGGAGAAATTCTGTGATAGGAGAATGTTAAAGCTGTGGTCTAGATCATGCCACTCCTTTCCAAAACATAAATGAGCATCTTACAGGGTTAAGGCATAGGTGTCCTCCAATCAACTGGCCTTCTGTGAAGTGCTGGGCTTTGGCAGGGAAGATGGCTGAGCCAATTCTCTAAAATTCTGCTTAGAGGGCAGAGCAAACATTTGGGAGAAGAGTGGGAGGTATGGGGAGGAAGGAAAAAGGGTCCTGCTGGCACGAAGAAAGGGGGTGGAGCAAGGGAAGAGGGAGGAATGACGCATAAGGAAAAATCACAGATGTCACCAGTTTCCACGGTTTGATCAAAAATTTTCCATGAATCATTTTTGAATTTTCCCCAAATTTAACATGACAAAACTATTGCCTTAGGAATAAATGAGATGGAATTAAACTAGAATGATAAAGTGGCACATTTAATCAGTCCCTTCCCCATCCTAACCTCTAAACATGTCTATAAGCAACTACGGAGAAGCAGTTTGGCCTAGTGGATAGAACACAGGCCTGGGAATCAGAAGGACCTGGGTTCCAATTCTGACTCTACCACTTGTCTGCTATGTGGCCTTGGGTAAGTCAATCTATCTGTGCCTCAGTTACCTCATCTGCAAAATGGGGATTGAATGTGAGCCCCATGTGGGACAGGGACTGTGTCCAAACTGATTATCTTCCATCTACCCCAGTACTTGGAATAGCATGGAGGAAGTGCTTAAGAAATACCATAAAAAAGCTACTGCTACAAAAGGTGGTCACCATGCTGGGGTCATAGTGAGGGAATCTGAAACTCTGGATTGGACAGATTCTCTTAATGTGAAGATAAAGCAGCAAGGGCAGATTCCTACAATTTATGAATAATAGAAAGATTCCTCCTCCATTTGGTTCTCCTCCTCCACTTGGTTCTCCTCTTCCTCTTCCACTTTGTTCTTCTCTTCGTCCTCTACTTTGTTCTTCTCTTCCTCCTCTACTTTGTTCTTCTCTTCCTCCCACTTTGTTCTTCTCTTCCTCCTCCACTTTCCTTCTTCGACTCTGCCCTACCTCTTCCCTCCTCCTCCTCCTCCTCCTCCTCCTTCTCTACTTCCTAATCTCCCTTTTTGATTTGGATAAAGAATTACTTTTAATCCTCTAAATTGAAAGTGTTACCTATGTGTGCGCTTCATAGCATGAGAGCGAAATGGACCCGCTTTGGCATTGACTTGACATGACCTGGGAAGATTCCCTCAACTCAGCTGGATCACTGCCTGCCCTTTCTGTGGGGGCACAGGCTGCAGTCCAGAATGCACCAAGTCAGAATCTGTGTCAAGGGCTTCCAACATCCAAGCAGGAAAGTGTGACCAAAAAGCTGAAAAAACATATGATCGCATAAAATGCCGCCTCTGGGGAAACAGGCCATTAGTCAGCCTTATTTATTTTTTTTTCCTTGCTGCAAAAGTTCAATATGAGGGATCTATGATTACCATATAAAAGGCTATGCAAAAATTGACCTTCCCGTATGATTATGAG
Source organism: Ornithorhynchus anatinus (assembly GCF_004115215.2). NCBI lineage: Eukaryota > Metazoa > Chordata > Mammalia > Monotremata > Ornithorhynchidae > Ornithorhynchus > Ornithorhynchus anatinus. Next base: position 54,011,687 of record NC_041735.1, on the reverse strand, counting down.
GAAAACATTATTCTGGCACCTAGCCACGATAGTTTTGTTTGTATTTTCAAATCAGCGAACTGTTTTTTGCAATTGGCATTATCCAAGTCAAATCCCAAGTGTGTCTCAAAATGAACATGCAAGTTTGAACTCTCAGGGGTCTCTCTCATCTTCTCCACACTTGCCCCCTTTTGTTTGATGCTGCCGAATGACATAGTCTGAAGAGAAGTGATGGCATGGCATTATTAAGAGAAGATCTTCCTGAGGAAAAATGTGCCTAATGAGCTTAGGAAATACCTCGTGGTCATGGAAAAGTCGTAAAATTTCCTCTTCCTTGGGAAAGATTAGGAAACCTTGACAGTCTAGTCTGATTCTTTGCCAGCTTTTATTTGGAAATGTGTTTTTGAAGGTCAAATGGATTTTTTTTTTTATGAGTTGCAGTGAAAATGCTTAATGTAATCTATTGAAGAATGCTTTGTGGTGGAACCGTGTAAGCAAACCAGCCACTCCTATTCTTTTTGTTGTCGAATTGAGCTAAGGGTGTTTAGTCTGCCCAGTTCCAGATTCTCATGTAGATTTTTCTTTCTGACTGCCCTCTATGACTTTTTGTAGTGTGCTTCAGAAGGAGACCAGGTGAGAATGAGGGCAGTGCTTTCCAGAGACAGGTCAGGTGTCAAGGGAGGATTGAAAAGATCCGTTTTAGAAAAAATCCAGAACCTGGGTAAAAGCCTCCACTTGCCACTTCCTTGCTGATTTTCATTTGTTGCTGCTTGGGCTGAAGAAGGTTGCCCTCCTGGCATGGAGGAGTGTGATGTAGTAATTGAATATGAAATGTTTCAAAGAAAAAAAAACTTAGCTTTTGATGAGAAGGGTAGCTTGTTACCTTAAAGCACTTTTAATAAGAACATTAATTTTTTAGACCTCATTAAGCCTATTACATTCATTAATAGTTTTATTAGAATGTTCACCCCTAGATTTGTCTGTGAAACACTGTTGGTGTAGCAGACACTTGAGTTCAGGGGTTTGGATTTCTCTACTCTATTCACCATCCGACTGCCCTCCTATTTTCCCACTTTACACAGTCTGGGATCTGAATTTAAGTAAGGGTCAAACCAAAGTAGTAGCCCAATGCATTAAATGGCTCCTTGTGAGCTGGAAGAGTTAATGCTCAATCAGTCAATCAAATCTGAGCACTTACTATATACAGAACTCTATATAAGCAGTTGGGTGAGTACAGTATAACAGAGTTGGTAGATACATTCCCTGCCTATAAGGAGCTTACAGTCTACCTCCAAAGTGCCTACATTCCTACAAAGTCGAAACCAGGAGAAATGGGGTCCCTATGTATAAGGCACCTAAGTCCTCTAAGAGTTTCCTGAAAGAAATGGAATAAAAAAGTTACCTGCCAAGATATTTCCCATTCATAATTTCTGTATAGTTCAAGGAAATTTTAATTATTGTATAAACTCCCCATTGTATATGATATTTTCTAAGAAGATTTTTAAAATATTTCCTTTCTGATAGATTTATTCATTCTTTATTTGGCAGGCACTTTTTTCCCCGTGTGATGGAGCTTGAAATTAATGTGGCTATTTTAATTTATTTGCACATTAACCAAAACCAAGAAATCCGTAGCGCTCCCACCCTAGGCATTGTGTCCCGCAGAGGGATCTCCTAAAAGGGGGATATTTTTTTTTCCTTTTTCTAGGTCGACTGAAATGGTATATGGCTTTATTCATTTTTTTTCTCTACACCCAACAAAATTGGTTGGTCAGACAAATTTTGTGCCTAAATACCTGTTGGGGGCACTTTGAAGCAGTCCTGTTGCGTTTCAGTATTCCGCTCCTCTCATCCTGACTGGAGAACAGCTAATCTGTATCCACTTCATGAATAGCGTTATTCTGACAACATGGCGGTGAAAGGAACCCAGACAACAGAGCTGCAAACAATGCCTGGAGGCCCCAGGAATAGGAGTGCCCTGAAAAAATGTGCTCTAATCCAGCTGCCCCTTCATATTGTTGTCTCCCGATCCAATTTACTAGAGAATTTCCCACTGGCTCTTGGCTCCTTCCCAAATTGGAGTGTAATCTTTAAAAGATTACACTGCATAATGAAGGGACAAGGGGCTCTTTATTAACTGGAATGGGGAGTCACTTGCTACTAGGAAGGGCAGATGCAGAGATTGTATCAGTGTTCCTCCACTCTTTATACTTCTCCCACCTTCCTCCAGCTCCCTAGACACTGTTAAGGGATAGCAAAAGGGAGGACCTCCCTCCCCCCCACCCCATCCAAGCTGTAAGGTAAAAAAAAAAAAAAATATTGCAGCCTAGGTTATAATTAAGGTAATTACTCTTGTAATTTGGTGGCTTATGGCAGAACTATTATTGCAGCAGGATTAAATTACCAGCCAATCATTGCAGTATGTTATAAAAGTTCCTTCTTGCCCCAAAGCTTTCCCCTCTTCTCTTCAGTACAAAAAGTTTTCATACACAGGAGTTGACTACCTAAATAGCACTTTTTTTTCCCCTCAACTTCCCATGTCGGAATTTTTTTTCACCACTCTGTTATTGGAGAACTGGCCTGTCGGGAGGCATTCTGCCCTCCTCACCCTCCCTTGTTTCTCCAAATTGTAACTTTTTGTTGGGCCTGAGTGGAGAGGACTCCCGTCGAGTGTGCCTCCTGCCGTTGGTGAATTGCATCACACGTCAAGGCTTTGCTTTTGCCTCCAGCATTCATAACTTCCACCTCATTTCTTCGCCCCACGAAGTAGGCTAGAGTCAGCCAGAGCATGCAGAAGCTGTTCCCATCAGTGGTCTAGGTTGGGTCTGCTTTGGATACTAAACCAGCGTCTTTTTGCAGCAACACCCATGTCCTCTTCTTCACAACAAAGACTTTGACCTTTGCAAACTGCAAGCATCTGGGTCCACGCATGGTCTTGGAGGGCTGTTTGGAAAATTCTAGCGACCCATTTGGTAACAAAATTGCAGCAGAACGGTGACTTGGTAAAGGTTTCGGGAAAGAAATCCTGCCGTTTCCCCCCCCCCCCCCAATACCCTCCACACTGCTCCGGTGCACAGAGCTAGTCTTTCTTTTCAATTCGGTTATATCATGCACCAGCCCAAAATTCCAGAATTTTGAAGCCCATCTGTGTTGTTGTTCCATATCTGGCATTATTTAAAAGTTTCACATGAGAAAAATACCTAGCGACTTAACTAGACTACATAGTATAAAAACATGGACCAGGGCCAGGAGCAGGTCACTAAAGAACATGAGCTCCTTTCTGGCTCTGCCAGAGACTTTACTGTGGCCTTAGGTAAGTCCCTTCTAATTGTGTGTCAGGAATTGTCCCGTTTGTTTATCAGGATAGCTCCGCTCATTGCTTCCTTGTCTTGTGGACGTGCCATGAGGACAAGTTGGGTGTACTCACCCTTAATGAAGCACAACTCTAACTAGTGTAGGTGCTACTTGGTACAAAAACAAACGAAAAAGAACCGAATGACCTGACCTGCCTGCTTCCCTGTTCTGTCGTCGTCTTCCCGTGGTCACCCACAGCCCTCTTCCCCCTCCCCATTACCCTCTCTTCTTGGTTGACCTCCACCCGACTTCTTCTCCACTGGCTGTCTGCCAGATGTTGAAGTGGTGGCTGGCAATTTATAGCCTGGGGAGACTCGGGGGTCCATCAAGCCCCACTTTCCCACCTCTGGCCCAGTCTTACTCCCAGACTCCCTGAGGCTAAGAGGGGGACTGGCTGCTTGACAGCTGGTGAATCAACAGAGCCAAGCCAGATCTCCCAGGTTGCGACCAGAACTTACCTTTACCTTGCAGAACAGAATTCACTGTTCCACCTTGAACCAAGAGGAAGCCCCACACAGAATAGCTTTGGCTTATTAATGATAGTAATAATAATAGTGGTGCATAGTAATAAATGTTATTTAAGTGCTTACTATGTGTCAAACACTAAGTACTGGGTTAGATCCTGAATATGCAGTTTGAACATTCTCATGGGATTCACAGTATAAGTGGGAGGGAGAATTGAAATGACCCCCACCCCACCCCACCCCACCCATTTCCCAGATGAGGAAACTGAAGCAAAGTGACTTACCCAACGTCACGTGACGCAGTAGGTGAATGACAGAACTGGTATCAAAATCCAGGTCCTCAGAGTCCCGGACATGTGTTCTTTACACTAGGCCACGTTGCTTCATAGACTTCACCACAAGGTAGGGTTAAATATTAGGATGCAACACTCTAGTCCCAAGTGTGGTTATAGTTACTAAATGAACTCAGAAAATATATGTGGCTGAGTTTGTGAAACATAAATCATTGTCATTTATAAAAAATCTTAAGTAAGCCCCTTGGGTTTGTCTCCTCCGATAGCTCAGAGCTTCTCTGCTTCCTTGTTGTAGCACAGTTTCCTGGTGTTGAAACCCCGTCAGCAATTCCAACTTCAGTTTCCCAAAGGTGTTTGTGGTGGACTAGTGAGCATTTGCTCAGCTGTATGTTCTCCCAACTCTGGGCACCCTGACAATAATCAGAGAGATTTTTTTGCTCAAATGCCAATTTTTTAGCTTCAAAGAACAGTGTGCGTATATAGGGATTGAAAAATAATGATAATTTAAAGCTGCAGTTGGACTGGTGATGGGAGAAAGGAGCAGTGGAGCAGGAGAGAGTTAAGGAGAGCAGGAAAGATTTCTGAGCGAAATGTGCCAGTGTCCTTGTCCAATCTGCAGATGAGCCCCACGGGCTCTGGAAGAAGTTATCAGGTGGCTTAGAGGGCAGTTAACTTTGGACCCCAGTAACAGCCTACATCACCCCAGGCATTATAGATAACAAGTCCTTTTCTCTTAGTCTGTAGGATTACTCTGAAGCAAGTGAAATGTACAAGCAATTTGACTTTGCATTTTTGCCTTTGATGTGAATTGCAGTGTTTCTGAAAATTATTTTGGAGAAAGGAGGATGAGTGAAAGATGTATGGGAAAGTGGGGACACCCCAGTGCATCACAACTTTGTGACCCAAGAAAGCCACAGGGGTTGTAGAGAATTGTGTTCCACCCCTCAACTTTTTACAACTGCTTTTGAAATGCAAATCAAAAATCAAAAACTGTGCCCTGACAGAAATTGGCATTAAAACTAAAACCGTCTTCTTTGAAATGGTGTCCTGGCAAGCAAAATTAGAAGACTTTTCAGAAGGCAGTGCCATGGGAAAGGTTCCTGCCCTTGGCAAGAAGTGGCAGGAGCTTCAAATAGAGCTGTGAGTGATATTTCAGTGGTGGGCAAGATACATATTTACCCCATGTCCTTTCAAAATGAATATATCGCAAAGTTTTAAAATTGTCTTTTACTTAAAGTTATCTTTGGCTACTCTTCTGTCATCTTAGAAAAAACAGAATTTTTTCAAGAGATAATGGCGTGTACTTGAATAAGCTTGAGCCTATCATTTGGAAAACTTTGCAGATCAGCAGAAACAAACTTGGCAGCCCTTTGTTAAATAGATGAAGCCAGTGTCTTTTTTTCCACTTGTCTGGTATAAGTTGCTTCTCTTTTGGGCAAGTGGGAAAATCACTATTTTCAAGGATGCAAGGTACATATTATAAAGAGTCTTATGAGGTTTCAGGCATTAATCCTGGGAACCTTTTAATATTTTCAACCACTACTGAAACCTATAATATGCTTTTATGAGGGATCTTTTCAAAGTCCTCTGGTAATGCCCTGAGAGAGACTTACACGTGAAAACTGATTTTTAAACATCATAATGTGATAATGGCTATTAATGGCTCCTGAACACGGCCTCATTCTCAATAGCATGCTACCAATGTGTAGGGCAAAAGTTTCTGTTCCTTTTGTTCTGTTTTGTTTTGTCTTGTCCTTTTTATTTGGTTCTGTGTATTATCCTCTCAGGTTAGATTTTTCCTTGGTTTTTCCTGCTGAGCATCTTTTTTGTTTGGTGCTTGGGGCAGGAAGAGATTTGAATGGAAATCATTCTCAGAAACCTGGGGTTCCATTTTTGGTGCTTCACTGACTTTTTGGGTGCCCTCTCCTTGCTTCAGTTTCTAATCCATTCATGGGGTTCAAGTTGAATTTCTTTGGAGTAACAAAGTTGACAATTGTGTCTTGGGATGGGGACAATCTTATTTATAGAAAAAGTTTCCTTTTCCATGGTAGTGCTGTGTTTTTCTGAGCGGTGGTCCTGACATAATAATGTTAGTATTTGTTAAGCGCTTACTATGTGCCGAGCACTGTTCTAAGCGCTGGGGTAGACACAGGGGAATCAGGTTGTCCCACGTGGGGCTCACAGTCTTAATCCCCATTTTACAGATGAGGGAACTGAGGCACAAAGAAGTTAAGTGACTTGCCCACAGTCACACAGCCGACAAGTGGCAGAGCTGGGATTCGAACTCATGAGCCCTGACTCCAAAGCCCGTGCTCTTTCCACTGAGCCACGCTGCAACAGATGACTCTCCATCTTCCTTGAGTCTGTACAGCCTTAGTGCTGTCACGAGATGCCCATTTCCTTTGGTTCTGACTCAGTGAAGATGGAGAACCAACAAGTTACCGCTATCGTTTCAGGCCCGTCAGTTCTGATGAGCACAGCAATGCTATGTTAAAAGGAAAAGTTCAGCAAATCTCAGCTCCTTTCACCACTTCATGTAGGTATCGGTAGGAAAACATGATCTGGGCTTTGAGGCTGGTAAAAATGTAGGATCAGCTTTGTTGAATATGGAAATAACTTCCCCGGGAGGTTTTAAAAATCTTTCAGTCAAATGGTCTGGCAAGCCCTGGCTTCAGTGAACTTCCTAAATCTCAGAGAAATCCATCAATCAAACAAGGGTATTTGTCAAGCATTTACTACGTCATGGGTTCTAATCCCAGCTCCACCACTTGTCTGCTGTGTGACCTTAGTCAAGTCCCTTCACTTCTCTGTGCCTCAGTTTCCTCATCTGTAAAATGGGAATGGATCTGTGAGCCCCACATGGGACAGGGACCGTGTCCAACCCGATTTGCTTGTATCCACCCCAGTCCTTAATACAGTGTCTGGCACATAGTAAGGATTTAACAAATACTATTATTATTTTGGACCAGATAACCTGTTAAAGCCCCTTCAGTTCTAGGCACTGGAAAATGGATTTTGCTAGCAGAGTTGCCCTAGCACTGCCTGAGATTAGGAAGAAATAGCTGGAGGTGATAGAGGGACCAGCGGGCATAGAGTTTCGATGATGAGATCTCCCATCAAGAATGACGGATGAACCTCGGTCTTGAGACTTCAGAACTGAAAAACTGCCCAAAGGAATTGATGATAGTGCTAGCTGTTTGTGCAGAGCATCTCACTCTTGTCCCTTCCACTCACTGACACCCAATCAGTCAAACCATGGTCATTTTTTTTCTAATTTTTTTGTGGTACTTGTTAAGCACTTACTTTGTGCCAAGCATCATGCTAAACGCTGCAAACCCATATGGGGCTCACAGTCTAAGTAGGAGGGAGTTGGATTTGATCCTCACTTTACAGATGAGGAACAGGAGGCACAGAGAAGTTTTTCCCACCTTCGAAGCCCTCTTAAAATCACATCTCCTCCAAGGGACCTTCCCTGATTAAGCTCTCATTTCCACTACTCACTCTCCCCTCTGCATCACCTATGCACTTGGATCTGTACACCTTGAGCACTTGATATTCGCCCCACAGCACTTACGTACATGTCAATGCACCCTGACATTTCCCTTATCTCTAATATGTTCTACTGAGTGTCTCCCCCTGAAGACTGTAAGCTACTCGTTCATTCAATCGTATTTATTGAGCACTTACTGTGTGCAGAGCACTGTAGTAAGTGCTTGGAAAGTACAATTCAGCAATAAAGAGAGAACAGTCACTGCCCACACTGGGTTTACAGCCTAGAAGCGGGGAGACAGACATCAAAACAAGTAAGCAGGCATCAATAATAATGTTGGTATTTGTTATGCACTTACTTTGTGCAGAGCACTGTTCTAAGCGCTAGGGTAGATACAGGGTAATCAGGTTGTCCCACGTGAGGCTCACGGTCTTAATCCCCATTTTACAGATGAGGTCACTGAGGCACAGAGAAGTTAAGTGACTTGCCCACAGTCATATACCTGACAAGTGGCAGATCTGGGATTCAAACCCATGACCTCTGACTCCCAAGCCCGGGCTCTTTCCACTGAGCCACGGTGCTTCTCCATAATGTTGGTATTTAAGTGCTTACTATGTGCAGAGCACTGTTCTAAGTGCTGGGGCAGATACAGGGTAATTAGGTTGTCCCACGTGAGGCTCACAGTTAATCCCCATTTTACAGATGAGGTAACTGAGGCACAGAGAAGCTAAGTGACTTGCCCACAGTCACACAGCTGACAAGTGGCAGAGCCGGGAGTCGAACTCATGGTCTTTGACTCCGAAGCCCAGGTTCTTTTCACAAAGCCATTCTGCTTCCTTTACAACCAATGTCACCCAAGAAATTGGGTTTCAATTTCTCAAGCCCAGGCTCTTTCCACTGAGCCATTCTGCTTCTCAATCAATATAAATAGAATTATAGACCTATAGATATATACATAAGAACTGTGGGGCGAGGTGAGATGGGAAGAGCAAAGGGAGTGAGACGTGGAAGGGAGGGGGAGCTGAGGAAAAGGGGTCTTTTGGGAAGGCCTCTTGGAGGAGGTGAGCTTTTGGTAGGACTTTGAAGGGGGAGAGAGTAATTGTTTGGCAGATTTAAGGAGGGAGGGCGTTCCAGGCCAGAGATAGGACATGGGCCAGGGGTCGATAGCAGGATGGGCGAGAGCAAGGCACAGTGAGAAGGTTAGCACCAGAGAAGCAGAGTGTGTGGGCTGAAACGTAGAAAGAGAGAAGGGAGATGAGGTGGAAGGGGCAAGGTGATGGAGAGCTTTAAAGCCAATAGTGAGGAGTTTTGTTTGATGCAGAGGTTGATAGGCTACCAGTGGAGATTTTTGAGTAAGGGGGTGACGTGCCCTGAAGGTTTCTTTAGAAAGATAATCCGGGCACCATAGTGAAGTATGTACTGAAATGGAGAGAGGAGGTTGGGAGGTTAAAAAGGAGGCTGATGCAGTAATCCACTTGGGATAGGGTGAGTGATTATACTAACCTGGTAGCGTTTTGGATGGAGAGGAAAGGGTGGATCTTGGCGATTGTTGTGAAGGTGAGATTGATGGGATTTGGTGACAGATTGGATATGTGGGGTGAATGAGAGAGCGGAATCAAGGATGATACCAAGTTTGCGGGCTTGTGAGACGGGAAGGATGGATGTGCCATCCACAGTGACAGGAAAGTTAGGGAGAGGATAGGGTTTGGGAGGAAAGATGAGGAGCTCTGTCTTGGACCAAATCACCAAATTTGTCACGTTGAACTTTCCCAAGCACTTAGCACGGGGCACCGCACTTAGGGAAGCAGCATGACCTTAGTGGAAAGAGCACAGGGATGAGAGAAGGACCTGGGTTCTAATACCGGCTGTGCCAATCGCTTGCTGTGTAGTCTTGGGCAAGTTGTTTAACTTCTCTGTGACTCCGTTTCCTCAACTGAAAATGGGCATAGCTGCTGTCCCTCCTACTTAGAGTGTGAACCTCATGATGGACAGGGACTGTGTCTAACCTAATTAACTTATACCTACCCCAGTGCTTAAAACATTGTTCGAAGTATAGTAAGCTCTTAACAAAAACCATAAAAAAGTGACTTACCTAAGATCAAAAAGCAGACAAGAGGCAGAGTCAGGATGAGGACCCAGGTACTCTGACTTCTAGGCCTATGCTCTTCAGTTTGGTTATTGAGAAATGGATGGATCCTGGAGTTGTTGCAGAGGTAGAACTGACGGGATTTGGTGATAGACTGCATACGTGGGCTGAATGAGAAAGATGAGATGAAGATAATGCTAAGGTTAAAGGAGGTTTGAGATAGGGAGGATGGTGGTGTTGTCTACGGTGATGGGGAAAGTTGAAGGGGCCCCAGGGCTTGTGTGGGAAGATGAAGAATTCTGTTTGGGGCATGTTAAGATTTTGAAGTTTCACTGGGAAATCCAACTATAAATGTCATGAAGGCAGGAAGAGATGGGAGAGTGCAGAGAAGGAGAGAGATCAAGGCTGGAGAGTTAGATTTGAGACTCATCTGCATAGAGATGGGAGTTTTCCAAGGGAGTGGATATAGATGGAAAATAGAATGGGATCCCAAACTGAGCCTAGAAGGACCCCCAGAATTAGAGAGTGAGAGGCAGGAGCTTGCAAAAGAGACTGAGAAGTGGCCAGAGATATAGGAGGAGAACCAGGAGAGGATGTCATTTAAGTGAAGGTTGAATAATGGTTCCAGGAGAAAGGGGATGGTCCACAGTGTTGAAGGCAACATAGAAGTTGAGGATTAAAATGAAATAAAGGTCCTTGGATTTGACAAAAAGTAAGTCATTGTTGATGATAGAGCCATTTCTGTTGAGTAAAGGGGAAAAAGCCAGATTGCAGGACATCAAGGGGAGAATTGAAGGAGAGGAAGTGGAGGCAGGGGGTATAGAAAACTTGCTCAAGGAGTTTGGAGAGGAATAGTAGAAGGGAAATGGGGCGATAACTGGAGGTAGCCTTAGAGTCAAGGGAGGTGTCTTTTTCATTTATTTTTAGGATGGTGGTGCAAGGATGTGTTTGGAAGCAGCAAGGAATGAGCCTTGAGTGGAAAATGAGTGATTTAAGATGGTGGTCAGGGAGGGGAAAGTGTTTCTATAAGGTGTGAAGCGAGGGGACCAGAGGCACAGGTGGAGGGGGTAGATGTTTGAGAAGAGGCAAGAGATCTCTTCTTGAGATACCGCAGGGAAGGATGGGAGAGTTGAAGAGGGGGCAGGAGGAGGAATGGGAACACCCCCGGGCCCTATTCCTCAGGCACCGTCCTCTGAATGGACTAGGACCACAACAGTAGAAGTAAGATGGCAAAGCAAGAAGGCAAATGCAGACTGCAACTGTCACTACAGTAATGCTGAGGGAAGTGAGGTGGCCACCATAAGTCATTTCTTGCAGAGCTTTTAGCAAAGGTGCAAAGCCCAGGAAGCCAACAACAATGGCTGCAGCAACGACTGGGGTTTCTAGTCTTGTTTCATCCTGTTTCTGCTACTCCACTTTTCTTTGAGTTCCGTAGAGTTCTCACTTCATGCAAGATCAGCAAGAAGAGGTGCAGATGAGACTAGAAGTCATCTGTTACCACCGCCACTCCAGCCCCTCTAAATGGCATAGCTGGGGACTCCTTCCAAACCCAAACTGACCCCACCTGTGGCCTCCTGAACATTATCCATCAATCAGTGGTATTGAGCGCTTACTATGTGCAGAGCACTGTACTAAGCACTTGGGAGAGTACAGTACAGCATAATTAACAGACACGTTCCCTGCCCATAACAAGCTTACCTTCTAGAGCGGGAGACACACTATGAATAAATGAGTAATTTCTAAGATATGATTTAAAGATATGTACACAGGTGTGGTGGGGTTGGGATGAATATCCATTGTCCAAAGGTCATAAATCCAAGTGCATAAATGACATAGAAAGGAGAGCAAGACAGAGCAAAGAAGGTTTAATTGGAGAAGGCCTCTTGGAGAAGATGTGGCCTTCGTAATGCTTTGAAGGTGGAGAGAGTGGTGGTCTGGCAAACATAGAGGGGGTGGAAGTTCCAGGGTATAGGCAGATGTGGGAAAGGAGTCGGCAGAGAAACAGATGAGATTGGGGTACAGTGTGTGAATAGGTGCTAGAGAAGCAGAGTGTGCAGGCTGGGCTGTAGTAGGAGGTTAGGGAGTGAGGTTGGTTGGGGCAAGCTGATTGAGTAAGGGGACTTAAAATAATGATGACCCACTAAATCCTCATTTCCATCTACTTCCTCGCCCTTCTTTGTTGTCCCCGCACTTGGATTTGTACCCTTTATTCACCCCACCCTCAGATCCACAGCACTTATGTACATATCCATAATCACTTTAATGCCTGTCTCCCCATCTAGATTGTAAATTTGTTGTGGGCAGGGAACAAGTCCACCAAATCTGTTACACTGTACTCTTCCAAAAGCTTAATACCGTGCTCTGTACATAGGAAGCACTTGATAAATACAATTGCTTGTGTTATATTTACAGATGCAGAAAAGGCAAAATGGGTCTACTGAAGTGAAACCCTCTACCGATACTTCTGGGACATGGCACATTGGCCAGCAAGCATGACCTGTTCAGATTTGCCGTGGTCGATTCAGATTGACGTCTAGTTCTGGGAGTTGTAGTCTCTTTTATTGGCCAGCTTCTCTCGTCTATTTAGCTTTCCTGATCTCTTCAGCCTGGAAACATTGACTTTTTGTTTTCCCGTAAGACAGTGCTGAGTTGATCTTTTTGACTCCTCATCAAGGTGCTAACAGATGTCAGAGGCTTTAAAGTAATATGCCCACCTTGTTTTCCTCCCCTAAAATTTAAAGTCCAAAATATGGCAAATAATGAATTTCTTGTGGTCATGATACCTGTGAGAGCCTCTGTTAGCCCAAATGCGGGGGGCAGGCATATTTTGGGAAGGAAGAAAAGTGTGATGCAGATGAAAAAGAGAAAGAAAGAGAGAGAGAGAAACCTGCTGTTTGCTAATGAGGAACTGGCATTTTAGTGCCCTTTTGTGCCACTGTGCTTTTAACTGCTGTTAAGATAAGAAATAATGTTCCCCCAGCCGTACATAATAGTGTTGTAATTCCATCAAGGGGCTTTGGTAACTTCATAAACCCTGACAGAAGAGCTTGAGTGGTTTTTTCATGTCACCATAACCCCAAGATGGAGTTACAGCCTTAATTTACTAGATGTGCATTTTGGGGGGGTACATGACTTAATGTTAAATACTGTTAAAAACAAATCATCCCCAGCTGTCTGGCTAAGCCTCTTCCCCTGGGCACCACAGCCTCTCGTTTTTGTTTTTTTTTTCTTCTTCACATCCTTTGTTCTAATTCACTTTTATTTTGGAGCTTTTAGTTTCATTTCTTCCCCGCTGATCAACTGAAATTCAGAATTGTTTTGATTTGCCTGCATTCTGAAAACAGGTTTTTATTCCATACCTTCACAGCAACATTTATATTTAGGTAAAATCCTGGAGTTTGCCCACCCCTGCCCCAGGAAATGATTACTCTGGTCCAGGCAAAGGGAGAGCTCCCATTCTTACCAGAAGTCTCAGTATGGAAAATGAAAAAAACCCAAAAAGCTTTAGTGTACTTTTAAATATGGCTAAATATCTCCCCATCATCCAATGTTTGGTGCCTGAAAAGAGAATACTGAGAGTGTAAAGAAACATCCTGTTCCAGAGCTGGTGATAACAATTACAGCCCTAACATTTACAACATCATTTTGCACCTTTCTTCCAGAGCGGTTAAAATCTTCACCAACCTGGGACTTAGGGAGTGACCTGTGTTCCTGGGTGGGTGTGGGAGAAGAGTTGCTTCAATTCCTCAGGTGGTGGCATGCCTGCCCTGGAGCCCCACCTTTGCAAAGGCATGTTCTCGGGCTCCACCCTGCAGGAGACCCTTAAGTGTTGTGGCTGTGGGCAATGCCATGGTGCCTTTATGTTGAGGGACAAGGAAGAAAGGGCGATGCTCTTACTAAAAAAAAATAGGCACCAGCCATCTCCAGTTGGATATATGTGGGCTGTCATTCACCCCCTCCCTGGATAATGGGAGTAGAGAGAATGAGAGGCTTTCTACATCTCCAAGCCTCTCCTTCCCCTTGCGATAGGTAGGATCAATGCTAACTTTTATTCATTCATTCAATTGTATTTATTGAGCGCTTACTGTGTGCAGAGCACTGTATTAAGCGCTTGGAATGTACAATTTGGCAACAGATAGGGACAGTCCCTGCCCAACAACGGGCTCACAGCCTAAAAGCTCTGCCACTTGTCAGCTGTGTGACTGGAGACAAGTCACTTCACTGTGCCTCAATTACCTCATCTGGAAAGTGGGGATTAACCGTGAGCCTCACGTGGGACCACCTGATTACCCTGTATCTACCCCAGCGCTTAGAACAGTGCTCTGCACATAGTAAACGATTAACAAAACCAACATTATTATTAAAAGGGGGAGACAGCAAAACAAAACAGGTAGACAGGCATCAATACCATCAAAATAGATAAACAGAATCATAGATATATACACATCATTAATAGAGTAATAATATATATATGTGAATATACACAAGTGCTGTGGGGAGGGGAAGGGGGTAGAGCAGAGGGAGGGAGTAGAGGCAGTGGGAAAGGGAGGGAAGGCGCAGTCTGTACCACCATCTTGTTTATCTCACTGCCGACCTCTCACCCACATCCTACCTCTGACCTGGAATGCCCTTCCTCCCCATATCAAACAGGTAATTGCTCTCCCCCTCTTCAAAGCCTTTTTGAAGGCACATCTCCTCCAGAAAGCCTTCCCTGACTAAGTCCTCCTCTCCTCCACTCCCTTCGGAGCCACTCTTACTTGCTCCTTCCTTCATCCTCCCTCCCATCCCCACAGCACATGTATATGTCTGGTATTTATTTATAATAATAACTGTGGTACTCGTTAATCGCTTACTGTGTGCCAGGCACTGTACTAACTGCTGGAGTGTCTACAAGCAAATTGGGTTGGACACGGTACCTGTCCCACATGGGGCTCACAGTCTCAATCCCCACTGTACAGATGAGGTAACTGAGGCACAGAGAAGTGAAGGGACCCAAGGTCCCACAGCAGACAAGTGGGAGAACTGGGACCTTCTGACCCCCCGGGCCCGTGGTCTATCCACTACACCACACTGCTTCTATTTGTTTATATTAATGTCTGTCTTCCCCTCTAGACTGTGAGATCGTTGTGGGCAGGAATGTGTCTGTTGGGAGAGTACAATATACCATGCACTTAGTGCAGTGTTTTGCACACAGTAAGTGGTAAATACATACGATTGAATCAGTTCAGTCACCCGCACACAGAATGTTTACTGCACTTCAGGGACGCTACTGGTCTGATTGCACAATTACCAGGTTTTGGATCCTGTACTCACCATGCAGATCCGAATCCTTGGTTTCCTTTCTTTCTAGTAAAGCCATGATGCAGTTTCAACCTCCTAGAAAATGGCCATCCTTGTCACTTTATTGAATACACTTTTCATCACATAAACTTCCTCTGAGGGGGTGCTAATTCCTTGGAATAATGGAGCTACCACAGGTTAATAAACTTTACTAGTGCTTTCAGAGTTGGTGGTGGCGGGGGGGGGGGGGGGGGGGGGGACGACGGACTTTTTTTAGGAAAACAAGTTTCTCCGGAGCACGTGTTTCCTTAAATAAACAGTGCATTGTTAAGAGACCAGCATGATAATGCCTAGGCTTGCCTCTAAACAGCTCAGAGCCTGCAATAACTATCATTTAGAGAGCGTATTGTTGTTTTATGAAGATATTGCCATGTATAACTAAAATTGGAAGCAAAAAACGGAGCGCAAGGGAGGGAGAGTTACATTAACACACAGAGTCTGCAGAGTCTGGCGGAAACAATATAAATCTCTGTCCAGCTCTGAGCTGTGAATGTCACTGCCGGAGTTATAGTAACAGGCAAATTAGCATAATGTAATTGGCTGGCAAGGTCAACCCTTCTCCAAAAGCATTAGCAATGTTTACTGTAGGAGGAGACAGATAAAGTATTGTAGGGTAGTATTTTGTCTGCCTCTTTGAAGGACCAGTTTTCATTTCAGGACTTCACAGATCAATAATACAATCTTAGAGCACATCAAACCTCAGTTAAATTTTACCCTTTAAATTTCCTTCTTAAAAATGGTTATAAAGATAAGAGTGGTGGTGTTTTTTTTCCTGCCAAAATTTTCTCTGTGACATTTTCTGAAACTCGTGGATTATGTTTTATCTTTTGAGTCGTCGTCCTCTGGATGAAAAATTCATATAAATTTCCCAGCCTAATGCTTACTTAAGCGAGCAGCACCATTTTCTTTCCAAGAAGACATAAAGATTTGACTCTCTAATTTCAACTTAGTGTATAATCTTACCATTTTGACAAACCTGGCTCAAACTTCCAGATAAATCAGGAAAGGTCTGTACATGAGCCTGCAGCTTTATTTCGGAACAGTCAGCTCTTCCAAGAGAAATATGTTTCATTGAGACTAACTCATCAAGACTCGGCGTTTGGGCAAGGTTCTTGATTAACTTCTAGTACCAGCAGCCTGTGTACTTGGAATCAGGGAGAAGCTGATGCCTCAGTAATGTGGCTTGACTTTTTTTTTTTATGATGAAGTGAAGGATCCCCACAAACGCATCCATTTCATAATCACCGAATTGGAGTCAAACTGTCTGTCCAAATAGTTGCAGAACTTTCAAAAACTCTAAATCACAGCTTATCCTTTAGGGTTAACGTTTTCATTACTTCATTCTGCTGTCGGAATGTGACATGGCTGAATGTCTTCACCATTCTGTCCATCCAAAAATTAAACCCCGAAAATCCTCGCAGATGTGATCCATTCAGAAAAACTGGCTCTGGAAAGGAGCTAAATCCTGATGCATTTTCATGACACAATATCTTAAATACAATGTTTATATAGCAGGTCCTCAAAATTCCCCTTTCTCCTCTTTTACTTTTCAATCAACATCAGGTTTCTAGAATCAGTCATTCTTTGTCCTTATGTGGTTTTTCTTTCAGATATCTCTAAGCAATTTTTAAATATGATTTTTTTTCAATCCTCACTTGACTCTGGAAAGATTGGTGACGAGTTGAAAGACAGAAAAAACACTACCAGCCTCCCAAGACAAGTTAGAATAATATTCTCACTAAATGTTTCAAATCTCCCTGTTGCCTTTCACTGAATATTGTAAGCTTCAAGAGGGCAGGGATCATGTCTCGTTCAACCTCTGAACAGCACCTAGTACAGATAAGTGGTTTTCCCACGGTAGAACTTCAATTGGAATTTGGAGTTAAGAATAGGGCTCTTGTTTCTTTACCCTGCTTTCCTCAAACTGCTCTTTCAGAGGGAAAAGCCTTCAGTGAAACTTTCAGGCAACGCCTGAGCTGGGTTTCAGTTGGGTCCATTTTGCAGCCAGACAAGCGTTTTAACTGCCCGCCTTGGAGACATTGGTCTTCTTGGCTTCTTGAAACCGGCCGGCCGAGGAATCTGGTCCTGCTCTTTGTTGACTTATTCACCACCTTGACACATCTGGCCATAGGGTGTGAACCTTGGTCTCCTGCCCATTCGTGTTGAAGCCTGCAGCTACCTCTCCATCCCCACTGGCCTCTGTTAAAGTGTTCCAGTGAGCTCCTTCCCAGAATGTAGAGTAGAAAAAAAAAACAATGAAAGACTCTACAGTTTTTTCTTGCCACCTTCTCCTTACTCACTGTCAGTGAGAGTCATGTTTCCCAGGTCATGTTTCCCAGGCTTTTTCTCCTTGGCCTAACAACCCCAGAAAAGGTTGCTTGATCTGAGGTCCTGAAATCTTATTTGATTTTAAGGCTGGCCCCTTCGTGAGACCTGGCTTTAATGGGGCTTGGATGGCAAGTCCATTTATTAAAGAAGTTTACACTTGCTTATTGTAGAATCCTTTTCAGTGTTTGCTTTCTATGGTACCATCCTAAAAGTTTCCAAATGACTGTGCCTGAAACATGGTAGGTGGCATTAGTTGTATCCCCAAATCTCTGGACAGGAGTCCAGAAGAGTACTCTGGGCTGCCACATCTCTCCACGTGGCCTCTACGTCTTTTCTTGAAAGCAGACTTCCTGGGATGCTACCCAGACTGTTCAGGTCTGAAATCCAGCAACATAACATTAAGTATCTTTACTGAAGACTTGAGATTTAGAAGCGGCATGGCTTAGTGGAAAGAGCGCAAGCCTGGGAGTCGTGGGACCCGAGTTCTAATCCTGGCTCTAACACATGCCCGCTGGGTGACTTGGGGCTAGCCACTTGACTTCTCTGTGCCTCTGTTTCCTCAGCTGTGAAATGGAGATTTAAAACCTGTTCTGTCTCCTCCTAGTCAATCAATCCATCATCTTTATTGACCGTATACTGTGTGCAGAGCCCTCTATACTAAGGATTTGGGAGAGTATAATGTAAGAGTTGGTAGACTTTATCTCATCTCCCTTAAACTGTGTTTTTCTGTGGGACAAAGACCGTGTCTGATCTGATTGTATTGTAGCACAGTGCTTGATATATAATAAGGACTTAATAAATCCCACAATTATTATTATTATTGGGAACATTGGTTGATTCTAAGGAGTGAAGCTTCTCTTCAGTATGTATACATAATTCCCCTTTGCGTTAATAGGAGCAATGTGCTTCCCAAGTGTTTAGTACGGTAGGTACTCAGTAAATGCCATTGCTCATCATTTTTCTCATTCTCCTTGTCCTTTTCCTCTTCCTCCTCGTCGCTCTTCTCTTTCTCTTCCTTCTCCTATTCATTCTCCTTCTCTTCCTCCTCCTCTACTTCTTCTGCCACCTCCCTCTCCTTTTCCTCTTCCTGCAGGATTCTTTGATTTCTCGAAGAGCAGCTCCAAAGCTTTCTAGCCAATTCCCCTCCAGCAATTATATTAACCAAAGTAAGAATTGGAGCCCTCTGGTAACTAGATTATTTTTTTCCTGAGTGCCCATGTTTACCCTTTCTCTTCCTTTATGTAGCCGACTCATACTTATTTAAGAGTCCAAAGTATGCAAGGGACTGAAAGGAGCATATTTAGTAAAAGAGGGTTGACTGTGGTCTCTGTTAGCTCCTTGGATCGCTATCACTGTCTTTTCTTATCTTCATGGGTCTTACATGCTAGGTATAGTCTCATGTCTAATGGCTTTCTATAGAACCGATGGGTCTTCAGGGGAAAAGTCCAGCTCAGAGGAACAGAGTTTATCTTAGTATAACATTAGCCCCTTGTGCCCTTCTTTGCCCCTCATGTTTGCCCTTGTTTTCCTTTGATCTGACTTGAAATCCTTGTTTTTACTGAGCTTCCCTGAAGTCAAGGCCAAGCCAATGGGTGTGACTGTTGGGAGTGGAAAACCCAGCACAGCTTCCTGCGAGTGGGGGATGTGCCATGGGTGCACAACTCATCAATTTGGCCTGGCTGAAGGAAACTCGGGATCCTGCTGAATTTTCACCTTCCTCTCTTCTCTCCTCAGGGTAGTAAAGTCTATTTTCTCCCATTTTGAGCTGTCTGTCATTCCTTGAGTGAGAGCATTTCCATTTGCACTCTGGCATTTTATCTCCCTACGTCTCCTGGATATCGTACTGCAGGATAGATCGATACCAAGATTTCCGATCCAGTACCTATTTCTGGAGGGAACATTTAAAAGAGGTTGGGAGATGTGCCTTTTTTTCACCCCTTCCCTCCCCTGCTCCAGAAGCACCTCTGTACATATTATTGAGCAACTCTCTTGCTTCCACTTGCTTCCAATTTATTTTCGTATATCCGTAAAGTATGACATCCTTCCTTCTATGTGCTTTTCATTTTTCTTCCTCTTCCCATTTTGTCTCCCCTCTCCTTTGTTCTCTTTCTCCCCATTCTCTCACCCCTCCCCTCTTTCCACCCTTCCAACAAAAGCTTATGTACTTCATCTTTCACCCCCATCTATAAAATGCCCTTGTCACTTTGTACCTAGTCAGGTGGCCTGGCTAAAACTCCTGCGTGATATCAATAACCCATGCCAGTGAAGCCATGATGTAATTTTCCCTTAAGCTCTAAATATAATTTAACAAGTTAAATGCTGTAACACTGTGGTGAATTTGCTATTAAAGGACTGTAAATTGCTTACATAGCATCAATAAACACAGTGCCCTAAGCTAGTGGTTGTTAAGACTTTATAATCTAAAGCAGCAGTTGGAGTATCACCCCAAGGCGTTCACTTCAAGTCAGATAAAAACCAATTGCTGAAGGCCCACGCAGAATGCAGAATGGACCCAGGTACAGAACTGGCTTTAGAGGAAAATTGTGTTTAGACGTTTTAACGGAGCTTGCTGAAGAAACATCTTTTTATCTAATTTGCCAATGATATATTTGATCTGTATCGACCTCTGTTGTGCGGAAAATATGTGCACCGAGGCTGATTTGCTCCAAGAAGCATTCCACTTAGGTGTAACTGCATGACTTGTATGGTACCTATTTTTTTCAGGATAGAACAAAGGTAGGAAGACAGTGGATTACAGTTCAGAAGACTTACCCTCAATGCAGAGAGAAGCAGCATGGTGTAGTGGAAAGCACCCTCTTTCCAACATGGTAGGAAACATGCCTACCAACTCTGTTATATTATACTCTCCCAAGTGTTTAGTGTAGTGCTCTGTACACAGTGAGCCCCTTGTGGGATAGGGACTTAGTCCAACCTGATAAACTTGTTTCTACCCCAGCAGTTTGAACAGTGCTTGCCATATAGTAAGCGCTTAACAAATACCATTTTAAAAAAATACAGTTGACTGATTGAAGATCATCCTGGAAGTCAGAGGAATTGGGTTCTAATTCCAACTTCATCATTTGTCTGCCATGTGACTTGGGCAAGTCACTTAACTTCTCTGTGCTTCAGTTATCTCATCAGTAAAATGGGGATTAAGACTGTGAACCCTCTGTGGGAAAGGGACTGTGTCCAAATGCATTATTTTGTATCTACCCCAGCACTTAATACAGTGCCTGGCATGAAGTAAGCACTTAGCAAATACCATTAAAGAAGTGAAAACAAGTGGAATCTGCATTATCCTCATTGTTGGGTAATGTGTTATTCATCTTTAGAGGATGAACAATCCTCTTCTCTCACTCCCTGTGCACAGGACAATCTCCCATCCCTCCCTCATCTACCTTCACAAAAACCTTTCCTGTTTGCTATCCATTCCCAGGTCAGTGGCCTCAGTGTTTAATCCATGAGCTAAGTAATAATCTATAAATTCTTGGCTTTTATAGCCACAGAATCCCAGGTAACCTTCACATTTTACCTCGTTACTCTTCATATCTGCTTTGTAACATCAACAGAATTATTTCCTTATCTATCAATCAGTGGTGTTTACTTACCGCCTACTCTGTGCTGAGCACCATACGAAGCACTTGGGGGACAACAATGCACTAGAGTTGGTAGACATGTTCCCTGCCCACAAGGAGGTCAAAGTCTAGAGGAGTGTTATCAAGATGGGGAACCAAAGATCAGAATGAGAGGCTTACCTAACGTCAGCTGGAACAACCAGTGCTGGAGACGAGCACAGAAACCGGAGATCCCAACCAGTGTTCTGACCACTAGATCAGGCCTCGTCCTCTTGTCAGGACTCTGCAAGAGCCTCTGAACTGAGACTCTCAGGTCTGGTGAGTTCTGGCTTACCCAGGCAGTGGTCAGATTTCAGGGCCTGATCCTCCCCTTCTCCTTCATGCTCACGTCGTTTCTAACACCCCATGGGATGCTCTCTTTCTGAAGTCAATGTAGACTTTACCTGGGAACTCTTCCTTGAGAAGCAGTATGGTCTATTGGAAAGAGCCCAGGCCCAGGAGTTAGAGGATCTGGCTTCTAATCCCAGCTCCGCCACTTGCATGCTGTCTGGCGTTGGGTAAGTCACTTCTCTGTGCCTCAGTTGCCTCAGTGGGTATATTCATTCCCTGTTCTCCTTCCTACTTAGACTGTGAACACCATGTCAGACCTCATGATCTTGTATCTACTCCAGTGCTCAGTGCAGCACTTGTCACATAGAAAGCACTTGAATACCATCCTTATTATTATCAATAACATTAATGAAACAGCCACAGGAATGGTAATTTTTTTTTCCCCAGCTCTTTATCTTTGTTGACCTGTTGAAACAAAGTGATCTCTGAACTGTAACATCTGGTCCTGGGGTCTGTTCAAAAAGTAACCTTCAACTATGGTCTTCAGTTTCATTCCTGAAGTCTCCTCAGAAATATCTGGCCAGTAAACACACCAATCCGTTAGATGCGTAATACCAGAGTGGCTGAGTTGTAGAACATATGGTCATTCAATGGGGCTAATTGCTGTCCTGTGTTGCCAGAGCTGTCTTTGCTGAGGTCCCTCTCAGCTGTATCATTGGTCCCTCTGGCTCACCTGTTGGGCTGAAGGACACTTGGTTGAAATCGAGCCATCTCCTCTCCAGGAAGTCAGAGTTTCCCAGAAGCTTCAGCCTTTGTTTCTCTTGGGAAATTTCAGTATCCCTCTTTTTTCCTCCCTCTCCAGTTAAATGCTGAAAACTCAGGGGAAAGGGGAGCTTAACTAGAATTACCTCACCCTACTTGTTTGTTGGTAAATACCCTGTCACGTTGCAGGACTCCAGAAAATTTGTTTGTTCCTTGAAAAAAATTCAAATATACCCTAGTGGGTACAGCATGGATTTTCTTTCTAACCGGTAATGTATTTTTGTATAAACATATTGTTTATGAAAGGGTTCTTTTATTGATGTTTTGTGTTGCATCTGCTCAAGAAAATACATTTAAAAAGAAATTACTCCTGCCTGGCATGTAATGTTTCATTAGCCAACATAACCTTGTTTATTTGCTTTTTTTAATTTTATTTAGGAAAGGAAATCAATTTGCACCACTGACATGCTGCCAGGTTCCTGTTTATAAGTGCCACAATAGGCAGCTAGGAGGGGAAAAAATATAGTTTATGATTTCAGCATTGAGAATGACACAGTCTGTGTATAAAACCATAGTCAATTGCATTTTCCTGTCATTGCAGCCCCCAATTTGCAGTTTAAGCTTTTTCTTATCATAGCCTTCTCCTAGGACAGTGGAGAGTAAATGATCCTAATTGTACCACGCACATTAAGCGTTACCAAAAATTGTCAGAACAAAGGCAGTTCTTTGTGGTGGGCCATTTAAGAAGCTACCACAGGCAACCGATTGTTTGAGAAATAAATATCTTTGCGACCTAATATTAAGACTCTGCCAGGTTGTGGGAAAATTTGAAATGTATTTCAGGTGTAGAAGAGAAATACTAAGATCCTTTGGTTCTTTTGCAGGCAAGACTCTCCAACAGCAAATGGGAGTGTTGCCAACAGAAGAATGACAGGATCTGATTCCAAAGACACTTTTTATAAGGTCATTCTGTGTTCCCTTTTAAACTCAAGACTTCTGGCAGTTGATAAGATTGTCATTTGCTGCAGAGCTTCTCTTCCTTCTTTAGAAGTTTATGGGTGAATTCAGAATGAAGTCCTGAAGCCCTCTCTTGTGTGTGTGTGCCTTCCCCACCCCCCCCTCCACTCTGCTCAAGGGCTTGAAGTTCAATCTTTGTTTTAAATATAAAATCTGGTCATTTCCTCACTCTCGCTACCCCTTCCTTGCTAAACTAGTACTACAACCTGGAGAAGCTGAATCTGCGCGTGGATTCCGATAAGGTCGGAGAAAACAAAAGTGACCCGATCCCTTCTTCAGGGTTAGCCATTCTGATCAGGATGCCTCTCTCTGTGCTTTGGCTGGGAAATTATTTGTTGGAAGAGAAGAGGAAGACCTTCATCACAAGGGGACCATTAACCAAATTTCCCTAATCAGTAAAGAAGCATTCAATTTGAATTTTTGTTTTAAATAGTTCTAGGTATGGGTCAGCATCATGCTTAACCATGGCACATCTAAGGCACACTGTGCATGCTTCTAAGTGGGTGAAGTATCTGAAAATGAGTCTAAAGCAGGATGTGCACAGATGATTTGGGAAGGGAAGCAAGGGAGGAAGGAGTGAATACAAGGCCATCTTTCATTATTCATCCCCACTGGTAATTAGAGGGCACCACTGAATGGATATAATTGGATCATGTCAGAAAAATTAAGATAAAAGACCATAAGCATGGAAACTCCTGCATTGTGCCCAGGGAGTCCTAGGGGGCTCAATGCACTAGAGAGCTTTTGGTTAGCTTAGAAAGAATGAGTAGCAAATGGGGGGCTTAACATACCATTGAAAAGAATTCTTGTTGTAAGACGCTGTCCTGAAGCGTGCCTGCCTTTTTCAGGAAGATCAAATATTTTATCGGCAATGAGGAGCTCACCCTGCCAGAGCTCTGAACTGATAGTCCAACAGACCTGTTTCTCTGCTGGTTGGAGTGACTGTAGTAAAGAAGCCAAATGACCAAAAAAAAAAAAAAAAAAAAAGGACAGTGGAAAATAACAAACCATTGAAACCTCT
Source organism: Ornithorhynchus anatinus (assembly GCF_004115215.2). Lineage (NCBI taxonomy): Eukaryota > Metazoa > Chordata > Mammalia > Monotremata > Ornithorhynchidae > Ornithorhynchus > Ornithorhynchus anatinus. The sequence continues at coordinate 53,987,648 of NC_041735.1, read as the reverse complement.
GTTTGAATGGTGGAGGAGAGATGCATTATAGCTTTGTCATTATCTCTTTGGGCACTGGGGTCTAATCTCTTATAGAATGTGGAGGCGGAGGAGTTAGAGTAAATGGAGGAAATGTGCAAAGACAGACAAATTAATGACAGCCCCCAGGCATTGAGGGGCCAGATTCACATCCCAGGCTATCCTATTGGGAATTTTCTGTTTGAGACTGGATCCCCCAGCATTAAAGTTGCACCATAAAAAAGGAAAATAATAATAGATGACACACAAAAGGGCCAAGTTACAGATGACTGGGGAGAATGCTTTACATTTCCTGGCTTTAGCATGCTTCAAGTTTCAGCTTTAAATGTTGCGGTCATGCAGTTTCCTGAATTTAATGTAGAACTGGGTTGATTACCAGAAAAATCAGTATATAAATAAATGACAATTTTACCGAACAATTTGATGACTAACCAGGATTTCGCATAAAAAAAATGAAGGGGAAAAAAAGCTTTTAGTGTTAGCTTTTTGTACCCCTTTCAATGTATTTGAATATAAGAATAGCTTTTTTAATTGAAGCCTTAAAAAAAGATATCAGGGGTTACATGCTTAGTTTATGTACCTCTTGAGCTTTTATTCTACAATTTAAATAATAAGAATAGTATGTATTAAGAAGCAATATGGTCCAGTGGAGAGAACACAGGCCTGGAAGTCAGAATGAATGAGATGCTAATCCTGTCTCTGCCAGTTGCCTACCGTGAGACCTTGAGTGAGTCTTCTTTGTGTCTCACTTACCTCATCTGTAAAATCGGGATTAAGTCTGTGAATCCCATGTGGAACATGGGCTGTCCAACCTGATTAGCTTGGAACTACCCCAGTGCTTATTACAGTGCCTGGCCCACAGTAAGTGCTAAACAAATACCATAAAAAAATCCTTACTGTCTAATAATAATGTTGGTATTTGTTAAGCGCTTACTATGTGCAGAGCACTGTTCTAAGCGCTGGGGTAGACACAGGGGAATCAGGTTGTCCCACGTGGGGCTCACAGTCTTAATCCCCATTTTACAGATGAGGGAACTGAGGCACAGAGAAGTTAAGTGACTTGCCCACAGTCACACAGCCGACAAGTGGCAGAGCTGGGATTCGAACTCATGAGCCCTGACTCCAAAGCCCGTGCTCTTTCCACTGCGCCACTGTCTATCAAGCATGATGCTACACTCTGGAGTAGCTGCAAGATTTCAGATCAAACACTGTTTCTGTCTCTCAGTTTTTTTGTTTTTGTTGTTCTTTTATTTAAGGTAAATGCTTACTATGAGCCAAGCACTGTTCTAAGCACTAGGGTAGTTAGACATTAATTAGGTTGGGCACAATACTTAGGTTGGACACATGGGACTCTCAGTCTAAGTAGGATATTTAATCCTCATTTTCAGATGAAGCAACTGAAACACAGAGAAGTAGTGATTTGCCCAAGGCCACACAGGAGACATCTGGCTGAGTAGGGATTAGAACCCAGGTCCTCTGACTCCCAGACTCTTTCCACTAGGCCATGTTACTCCTCAGTTTATTTTCCAGATATGATTCTTAGTATATTAGTTCCGAAAGGGCATCTGAGATTTATTATCCCTTATACATATTTTTGAATGAAGATTTCTAAAATAGAAGAATTTATCTTAGAATTGAGGGTGAGGCTCATCTACCCAAAGAGAACACTGTAAGGAACTTGAATAAGGTGTCATCTTGAATGCTTGTGGAGATGATCCTAAAGTGGGGGAGTGGGAATATGATTCCCTTTGGGGCCTCACTGACATTATAAACTTGGAAAAATCTCAGGGGTTATTCAGAGTTTAGTCAATATTCAGGTGACCATCTCAAAATCAGTTTACTAAACTTGTATACTCAATTCTTGGTTGTGTGGTGGCATGGAACTGGTCTGGATTCCATGTAAATGAGCGTTTCTAAGTGGATTCTGCTACGTAAACTCCTTCAGACCATCTACTTCTCGGGGATGGAGAGATAGGCTGGGCTATCTCTCGCAAGTGGATCTAGGTTCTGGACCCTCACCCTGAACCCTTATTCTTCTCTGGCTACCTCTGCCCCTGTCACCATGTTAGCATTCTTAGAAGCTGTTAGATTGAAATGGGCAAGCCCGTCAGTTTAAAAGGAACGGGGAGATAGAGAAGGGACTGTGGCTACTGACTCTGTTCTACTGTACTCTCCCAAATGTGTAGTACAGTGCTCAGCACACAGTAAGCACTCAATATCTGATTGATTGACAGGTCAGGCTCACCTATTCGAACCTGAGTCCTGACAGTTTGGAAGGAGATGCCCAAAATTGTTGAATGAACTTGGAGTAACCTTGAGTTTGACCAGTGTTATTCTTGCTCTCCCTACGATACTTCTCCCACTCTCCTCTGCTCTTCCCCACTTTGCTCCCTCTCTCTCCCAGGTGCCATTTCTTCCCTTCCTCATATTCCTCTCCCCACCCTCTGTTCTTTCCCAGAGTTCTGTCTCCCTTCTCTCTTTCTCTCCAGACTCTGCACAATCATTCAATCAGTGGTATTTATTGAATGCTTACTGTGTGCAGAGCACTGTACTAAGTGTTTTGGGAGAATACAGTAGAACAGAGTAGGTAGACATATTCCCTGCCCACAGTGAGTAAACAGTGTAGAGGGGGAGCTTACAGTTTAGAGAGGAACAGCATGCCCTCCTTTCCTCTTCTTCCACTCCCATCTGCATTGTCCTGTCTTGCTCTCTTTATTCATCTCAGCACCCAGCCCTACAGCACTTATGTACAGGTCTGTCATTTATTTATATTAATATCTGTCTCCCCCTCTAGACTGTAAGCTCGTTGTGGGCAGGGAATGTGGCTGTGTAGTGTTATATTGTGTTCTCCCAAGCAAATTGAATGAGAATTCATTCAATTGAATTTATTGAGCACTTACTGTGTGCAGAGCAGTGTACTGAATGAATGAACAGGGTCTAAGGACCTAGAAGTTCCAGAAATGCTTAGCCCCTTCAAGTTCTATGCCTGCTTTTAGGCATGCAGTGGGTGGGGTCAAGGGGGATGCCAAAGGGTTTTGTTGAAAAGCAGGCAGACTCTGTAATAACCCCACCCCAGGCCAACACACCCTAGATCTGGCAGCCATGCTTGCTGCTCTAGTTCTGATTTAACTCTTTGTGTCGGGTATCCGGACATGTTGTTTTACCCAGAACAGTGCTATGGATTTAGTTGATGTCCTAGCACCCCCACAGTAAGCTGTAGAATGTCCATCTCATGGGTTATGGGCATCTGCTCTGCTTTCACTATACTGGTCCAGGTCTGAAGAAGCCCCCCCTCTTCCCATCAAAACATGTGGTCCCCAATTAGGTCTGTCACTCTGCTCTTGAAAATGGCTCTAACCCAGAGCTAATGTGCTTTTTTCTTTTACTGTCTGCTCCCCATATGGCAGCATCCTTGAATTCTCTTTCCTCCTTCGCAGCCACCTGCTCCCTAAGGCCCCAGGGAGTGGGCAGCTACTTTAGGAGAACCTGTGGCCAGCAGCCCTCAGGGCTCCAGTAACCTGGAGAGCATCACACCATGTGGAGTCCTGGTCCTCGAGATCTGGGCAGCACTTTTATGCCCAATTAGGGTTTTCCATGCTAAGCAGCTTGAACTGCCTGCATATATGACCACTAGAGGAACTCAGCCCAGGGAATCAGTAAGGCAGGAGGTGACACCGGGATTCTCAGGCCCCCATCCTTTACCTTATTGTGGATTTTTCCTCTGGGACTGGGAGGGAAAGTCTGTTTTCCTTGCCTCAGTTCTCCAGCCAAGAAACCACTTTAGGGTCCGCTTTGGGGGGATTGTGTCCCTCCAGTCATTTCTCCTTCTACCAGCCAAGAGCCACTCTGTGGGTCCCACTCTGTTTGCATTCTCTATTGTTTAGGAGGAGGAAATATGTCCTGTAACACAGTTCCCTCACCAAAGCAGATCATATTTCTGCCGTATGTTATGAGTGAGTGATGTTGCCAGAAATTCAGGAATGCAGATGCACAACTGATGCTCCAGGCAGTCAGGTTTGCGAGCAATTGCAAAGTAAACTGTGAACTGTATCCTATAGCTGTTAGGGCAGGACAGGGATTGGGGAGCAGGGGTGGGGTTGAGAGTCTGGGGAGGTGGAGGGAAGGAAATGGGGAAAGACCCCATCTCACGCTACATTGTATTACCAGCAGCTTTGAAAAAGTGATATTTCTATATGCTTGCTCTTAAGTAAGCATTTGATTCTCTGTGTAAGGCTGAAGAAGATAACATTGGTGTGGCAAGGGAAGTTTAATGTGCCCTCCTGTTTTCATTATTTTGTGCTAAGAAAGGAAATTAATTTGGTTTCATTGGGTCTAGGCTGGGATGTCTTCTTAGTGCTCCTTCTGAACTGTGTTTAATGTTCATTTAACAGCATTTCCCAATAGGTTTCTCCATTTGCTCAGTGTCCCTTTCACCTTTTCTGAGTGTCTTTGCTCGCACACACTGGACAGATGTGAGAGCTTTGAAAGTGTCATTTATTACAATCTCCATTCACCCGCCCCACTCCCATTTCCTGTACTCTGGTGCCTTTCTTGTTTCCAATAGGCTTTCCTTTGACTTTTTCTGCCTGCCTTCTAGGCTGCTAGTAGGCCAGGCTTGCTTCTGTTCAATAACTGGCTTTGTGTTTGGCTTTACTGACTGGACGGGCATTCCTATGCTGTGGTACAGCTGGATTGTGTCCTGTGGGTGTTGATTGAAATAATCATGAAATAAAATGACAAATGTTATCATTTGTCACATCTATAGTGGGGAGGCATGGGCTTTGGATCACAAATATAAACAATGTTCTATCATTTTGCCTCTGCTCCCATCCAGGGGAAAATCAAACAGTATCAACTAGGTCTAGGTCCTGTCTCGGGGATAGCTGCCCACATTTTGAACACCGCCGTCATGGCTGAAACGATTAAGGTTCTCAATTGTCTCTCTAAGGAGAGATAAGAGATTAGTCACTGGTGGGATGATTTTGACTAGAGAAGGAGCACTAAGCACCTCATTTCAGGATGTTACTCCTTATTTAAGGCCCTCTAGCCCATAAGCTTCTTGTAGGACGGGATTGTGGGTAGCACAGTGCTCAGTGCACAGTGAGCACTCAATAAATACCATTCATTCATTGATTCGGCAACTCTGGGTACAACTGAATGACATTTACTTGAGAAGCAGCATTGCCTAGTGGATAGAGTCTGGGCCTGGGAGTTAGAAAGACCTGGATTCTAATCCTGGCTTTGCCACATGTCTGCTCTGTGACCATGGGCAAGTTATTTAATGTCTCTGTGCCTCAATTACTTCATCCAAAGAATGGGAATTAAGACTCTGAATCCCATGTGGGACAGGGACTGGGTCTGACCTGATTACCGTATTTACCCCAGCGCTTGGAACAGAGCTTGATACATAGTGCTAAGTGCTGGGAGAAACAATTTAATTGGATCAGACCCACCCAGTCCCACCCTACATGGCACTCAGATTCATTCATTCAAATGTATTTGAGTGCTTACTCTGTGCAGAGCACTGTACTGAGCGCTTGGAATGTACAATTTTGTAACATATAGAGACAATCCCAGATTCTGAGAGGTAGGGAGAATGGAAATCTTCTTCCTACTTTACAGATGAAAAGCACTTAACAAATACCATTATTATTATTATTGTTATAAATAATTGTCACGTCCCAGTTGAAAAGCATTCATCCTTTCCTATGATGGCAGTCCTGGTTCTCATTCATTCATTCATTCAATTGTATTTATTGAGTGCTTACCATGTGCGGAGCACTATACTAAGCACCTGGGAGAGTAAAATACAACAATAAATGACACATTCCCTGCCCACAGCGAGCTTACAGCCTAGAGGACGAGTTTACCTAAATGCTAGTCATTGAAGAAGCATCTCTCTTGTGGGAGTATGCTCAAAGAAGGAAACGGGGACCATGATCTACTATAGTTTACACAGTGATTTTTCCTAGAAAGAGCGCTGTTTCATTCTTTATGACAGAAGTAGCCAATCTCCGCTAGTTCTAACAAATCATTAAAGCACACCCTTGGTCAACTCTAATTATAACACTAGATAATAGTGATCTTTATTAAGCTCCTGTCATGTGCCAAGCACTGTGTTAAGTCCTGGGGCAGAAACGAGATAATCAGTTAAGGCCTGAATGACCATCTTGAGGTTACTGTGGCATTTTTGTATTTATGAACTTTGAAATGGCCATTCTGAACACTTGACACCTCTAGCCTGGGACTCCTGCCTCTATTCACGTGGGCAGGGATTGTTTCTGCTAATTCTGTTATCGCATACTCTCCCAAGTGCTTAGTACAGTGCTCTGCACATAGTAGGTGCTCAATAGACACCAATGATTCCTTATCAACCACCCTTCTCCACTCGCATGTCTGGAGCACTACAGGGCTCACTCAGAGAGCATGGGTGTACCAGACACAAATGTTCCCAAGATCTAGTTCACCTGCCTTCAGTTTTTGTGCCTGCTGCTCCGATTAGTACAGCAACCATTTTTAACTGCTGTATGGCTGCTTTATGGTTTTTATTGGGGGCACTGAATCCTTTGAGTATTCAAGTTCCCCATTCATTTATGCATTCAATCATTTTGAGCGCTTACCGTGTGCAGAGCACTGTACTGAATGCTTGGGAGGGTACAGTATAACAGTAAACAGACACATAACCTTTCTTCAAGTGAACATCACTGAATTTGGTTCCATCTGGTTTGAAGTCTGTGCTGGGAGAACCGAAGTTAAAGAAAAAAAAAACAGTAACCTAAAAGTGAAGCTTCAGTCGCTTCTTGCCCAAAGGATGAAGCCCAGAAGATGTCACCAAGGAGATGATGCTTCTTGGGGAATAGCAGAAAGTATCTTTTTCAAGTGTAGACCCAAGAGACATGCAAGTTCCAAATCATTAAGAAATCTGAACATACAGGAATGGACAGGACTTGAAGAGTGGTGCCAGGAGTATTTCTCACAGTCAAAGGTGGCTCCTGAGAAGATGTTTATTGTGTTTAAGAATTTTACTGCCTTTTAAAATGAATACCTATAAAATGGTTACGGGAACATTTCAGGGCTATAAGGCCCCAGGCTCAGTGGTGGAGAATGACTGAAGGGTTGAGAGAAAGTAAAAGCCACCTAGGAGTCCCCCGTACCATTGTTTTCCTCTTCCTGCTACTCGATAGATCAGAGGTTCAGTATATTGTCGTTCTGAAGGGAGTACCTGCATTTACACAACCAGGTCCAGGTCAATCGATCGATTAATAATTGACATCCATTAATAATAATCATGGTACTTGTTAAACACTTATTATACACCAAGCACTGTTCTGCCTGCTCTGTGGTAGATGAAAGTTAGGCTAGATACGGTTCCTGTCCCCAGAGGCGCTCACAGTCTAAGAAGGAGGGAATAGGTTTTAATCCCCATTTTAACAGAAGAGGTAACTGAAGCATATAGAAATTAAGTGATAGACCCAAGGCAGAGGTGGGATTAGAACACAGGTCCTCCAACTCACAGACCCAGGTTCTTTCCACTAGGTCATGCTGCTTTATTGAATAGTTATTGTGTGCAGAACATTGTACTAAGCATTTGGGAGAGTACAAGAAAATTGGTAGACAAGCTTCCTGCCCAGAAGGAGTTTAGAGTCTAGAAGGGGAGACATAAATATAATCATTTGCAGATATGTACAACTTGACAGTGTAAGACATCAACAACAGATAAGTAGATAAGTGCTGTGACCGAAAGGGGGGTGAAATCCAAATTCCCAAAGGTCAACCCACTGTGCTGAAGGTTGTATCAATAGATCTGCCACCCCACTCTATTTAGGGCTGTGGTCGCAAAGTGACAATCAATGAATGGTATCTATTGAATCGGAGGTATTTATTGAAATCTTTCAGAGGACAGAGCACCATGCTAAGAACTTGGAAGAGTATAAATGAAGTAAAAACCACGTTTCCATTCCCTCGAATGGCTTACAATCTAGATAGAGACAAAAATGAGTTACAAATAGTGGGAGCAGGAGAAAGGAAAGGATGAAATAGGCAGTAGTGTAAACATGATGATGAAATAGAATAAATAATTGAAGGTAGAGTTGAATATGCATATATAATGAGTATGTATTAAGTACTTTCTACAGGTCAAGCACTGTGCTAAGTATGGGATAGGAGAAACAATTTAATTGGATCAGTCCCACCCTACATTGCATTCAGATTCATTCATTCATTCAAATGTATTTGAGCACTTACTCTGCGCAGAGCACTGTACTGTGTGCTTGAAATGTACAATTTGGCAACAGATAGAGACAATCCTTGCCCAGATTCTGAGAGCTAGGGAGAATGGAAATCTCCTTCCTACTTTACAGATGAAAAAACTGATACACAGAGAGGTGGTGGTTCTTTCTCCTCTTGTTATCATTATTTTGTTAAGCATTTACTATGTATTGAGCACTATTCTTAACATTCGGGTGGATCCAAGTTATTCATGTTGGGGACAGTCCCTGTCCCAGGTGGGACTCACGGCCTAAGTGAACAGGTATTTAATTCCCATTTTATAGATGAGGAAACTGAGACACAGATAAGTTAAGTGACTTGCCCAGGGTTTCACAGGCAACTAGCAGAGGTGGAATTAGAGCCTAGGTCCTCTGACAGGTTAAATGACTTTCCCAAAGTCTCACAGTAGGCCAGTAGTAGAGCTGGGACTAGAACCGCTGGGATTAGACCTGATTTACAGGACTATACTCTTCCCACTAGTCAGCCAGTCAGACATGTATATTGAGTGCTTACTTTATGCAGAGCACTGTATTCAGTACTTGGGAGTACAATATAACAATAAACTGAAACACTTCCTGCCCACAATGAGCTTACAGTCTAGAGGACGAGGAGGCAAGATGTAACTACTTCCACAGCACAGGGAAAATCTTTGGAAGGTAAGTGGAGTTGCAGACTGAGAGAACTGGATGTTTAAAGGTGTTCCCTATAGAGAAGCAAGAAAAGGCTATGTTAAGAACCTCTATTTGCAAACTGAATAACTGCAAAGAGGAAGTGAATGTGTGGGCCATGGTAGCTAAGCCCTGGTGCTCTGGGCTCGGAAGGAAGGAAAACCCCGGTTTTCCATCATTGATCAGAGTTCATCCCCTAGTTGCCAACAGCATTGAGAGCGCCAGCAGAGACAACATGTTCTTAAAGAAAACCAGATGATTTGAGACCACAGTTTCCTAAGCCGTTTCTGCTGTGGTCACATAGAGCCACTAGAAGGACCAGTTGCAGAATGACTGGGTTGGGAGGGGAACAATTAACTGGCACCCAGCATAGCTAGGGAAAAGCACCTGTGGAATTGCTTCCTTGATTGAGAAATTTGTTCTCTTTATTTAAAAAATTATGTCTAAATTCGTGGAAATAGAAGCAAAGCAGTGTGGGATTAGTGAAGAGAGTGAGGGACAATAATGGAGGAATACTTTATGTACATCTACCGCCATTCTCCCATTCCTGACTTTGCTGAGGCTTCTTTGGACTCTGGGAAGAGATCAGGTTGGTGGGTTTGTTTTTTTTAAAATGTAATAGTCCAGTGTCTGGCACAAGTGCTTAACAAATGCTAAGTGCTGCGATAATACAAGCTAATCATAATAATAATGTTGGTATTTGTTAAGCGCTTACTACGTGCCGAGCACTGTTCTAAGCGCCGGGGTAGATACAGGGTAATCAGGTTGTCCCACGTGAGGCTCACTGTCTCTATCTGTTGCCGACTTGTTCATCCCAAGCGCTTAGTACAGTGCTCTGCACATAGTAAGCGCTCAATAAATACTATTGAATGAATCCCCATTTTACAGATGAGGTAACTGAGGCACAGAGAAGTCAAGTGACTTGCCCACAGTCACACAGCTGACAAGTGGCAGAGCCGGGAGTCGAACCCATGAGCTCTGACTCCAAAGCCCAGGCTCTTTCCACTAAGCCACGCTGCTTCAAGGCTGGGCACAGTCCATGTCCCACATGGGGTTACGGTCTTAATCCCATTTTACAATTGAGGTAACTGAGGCACAAGAAGTTAAGTGACTTGCCCAAGGTCATGCAGCAGACAAGTAGTGGAGCCGGCAACAGAACCCAGGTCCTTCTGATTCCCAGGCCCATGCTTTGTCCACTTAACAACACTGCTTGGCAATCAGAATTCCAAATTTGAGATTCAGCATTGGATTAAAAAAAACCCTTTTATTTTCAGTATTAGATCTAGCAGGAGCCCCCAGAATCTTGACCTCCCCACCAAAAAACATTGGACATCTCTCTGCTTCCTTCCCTCACCAAATTTAGGGTTGGCCTTTCAGTTTAAAGGAAAACAGCAGTGGCCAATCCTTCGTACTGTTTGAAATAGTGAGGATAATTCGTGGAGCCGGTTCAGCACTCTTTGTAATTAGGAACAGATTAGAGATTCTCCACTGATGCCCAAACATCACCTCAATCAGTCAATTAATGGTATTTATTGAGCATTTACTATGTGTAGAGCATGGTATTAAGCGCTCAGGGAGAGTACATTATAACAGAGTTAGAAGACATGTTCACTCCCCACATAGAGGGAGAGACAACATTAATATAACTGGTATATGATGTATAATTTAGAGATATGTCAATTTAAAGGGAGGTAATTCCACAGTTGCAAAATTCTTCTTCATTGGGAAAGCTTTAAACCTTCCACACCCAAGTGATGGGACGAGGCTTAGATGTGATGATAGTACTACTGTGTACCTTACAGGAATCCGAGTCATTTTACTTGAATGTTCCAGCCTTCGCTTTCATCTATGATCCATTCTTTTTTTTCCCTCATTCCCACACTCTCAAATTATTATAATACTAGTGGTATTTGTTAAGCACTTACTATGTTCCAGGCACTTTACTAAGCTCTGGGATAGATACAAGATAATCGGGTTGAAAGTCTCTGTCCTACATAAGTCTCACAATGCTATTCCCTGTTTTTCAGATGAGGTAACTGAGGCACAGAGAAGTTAAGCAACTTGCCCAAGGTCACACCATAGACAAGTGGAAGAGCTGGGATTAGAATCCAGGTCCATCTGACTCTCAGTGCCATGTTCTATCCACTAGGCCACTTTGAGTTTTTATGTATTTTTTTGCATAATGTATTCCAAGTCTATGCATGCAGGATGACAGTTAAAATCCTTCATAACACCTTACAAAGTATGCATTCAAGACTTATTATTCTCCTTCTTGTCATTTAGTGCACACCCTTATGTCTCAGATCTACAATAAAAAGAGAGAGAGGGATAGCAGGAAGATGAGAAGAATGAAAAGGAAGAGGAAAAGCAAAATGTCATTGAGAAATCTTTCTCATGATGCATGTACTCACTCTTCATGCTTTTCCTTGTGTTTGCTTTTCCCTTACCAATCTAAGAGTTGCTTTACTCTGTTTTGATAGGGACTCAGGGTCTGGATTAGCAGATCTCTAGACATTAAGCAAATGGGTCATTGGAAAAGTTAAGACTCCGAGAACCAGTCTAATTTTGAGAGTTGTTAAGTGCAGTAGTTGTTAAATAAAGTTAAGTGCAAAGGAAATAACACCTTTACAAAGACCTACATTTGTTTGTGCAACAATTTTTGGGTTAGAGATGTTTGTTGGGGTACTGGATTTTGCAGAAAAAGCATTTACAGGCATGTTTCTGTCCATTTCCATCAAGACTGAAAGCTTGAAACTTGGCAAGAAGAGTCCCAGACCAGGATTTAGTAGTTCCAAACTCTGCCCTTGATTCAGCCGCACTTTTGGTTGTCCACCTTAAAAAAAACAAAAAAAAAACAAACCAACCATCAAATGAGTATCCTCTGCCTGCATAAGCATTATTCTGGGTACAAGGATTCCCTTTAAAGAATAGACAATATTTTCATGTCCCTTAGACTGTAACCCTTTCGTGGAAAAGGGACTTCTGAACTGATTAGCTTAGTACATAGTATTTGATAAATGCCACAACTAAACCATAGACTGGATTCTCCTTGGAGCTTTTAATACAGTAAGGCAACACAAACATATTTGTGAGTTCACGTGTGCTCCTTGGTACATACTCAGAGTAGGCACAGGGCAATTATGGCTTTTGAAGATAAATTTTCTGCATTTTTCTTTTTTACCTTAAATTTGTATTGGTGTGGTCTTATGTAAAATTCCAACTTGATATTAGCAGCAATGATGTTGTGCAGTCAATCAATCAATAGTATTTATTGAGCACCTACTCTATGCAGGGTACTGTACTAACCATTTGGGAGAATACAAAAGCAATCATTGTAAGATTGAATTATGAGACATGACCCTGCCATCACAGAGTTACATTCTAGAATAGGAGTTGGTAGGGGACAGGCAGTAAAATAAATAATAATTATAATTATGGTATTAAGCAATTACTATGTGCTAAGCACTGTACTAAACGCTGGGGTAGACACAAAATAATAAAGTTCTACTTGAGGCTCAGGACCTAGGTAGGAGGGAGAACAGGTATTGAATCTCTTTTCTGTAGATGAGGGAACTGAAGCACAGAGAAGTTATGTGACTTGCCCCAAATCACATAGCAGACAAATGGTGGAGCTGGGGTAAAAACCCAGGTCCTCTGACTCCCAGGCCTGTGCTCTTTCCACTAGGTCATACTACTTCTCCTCATTTATTGAAAGCTTCAGGATGGCAGGAACCCAGTATATCATTTATTGTGGCATTTATAGAGAGGAGAAAGAAGGAAAGGAGATATGTTCATGAGGTAGTACTTAAGTAATAGTGTATGTATGATGTGTATTAAAATGCTGTGGGTGTTCAGGGGGTGCAGACAGTAGGGGAGTTCATAAAATGAGTATGTACTCACTGAATTACCCCATACCAGTTTTTGAGGAGGAAATAAGTGGTAATTTTGGGGCCACAGAACTGAGCTCATTGTAGGCCGCTTGTTGAATGAAAAAGCAGTAGGAGGGAGAAGAGGAGGAACAGAAAGATTAAATTCATTAATTCATTCAATTATATTGTATGTTTACTGAGTGCAAAGCACTGTACTAAGTGCTAAGAAAATAAAATGTAACAATAAGCAGAAACATTCCCTGTGCACAATGAGCTCACAGCCTAGAGGATGAGCTCAGTGGACAAAGCAGGTGAGGAGAGTTGAGTTCATTAGAATAGCCACGACAAAGCAGGAGAGGGGAATTGATTTGTTAAATCAGCCACAGCAAGGCTAGGAGGAGCAGAAGGGTAAGACACAGCAAAGACAGAGAGAGTTAATTCTCTGAGTGTTTATCGTAGGCAGCACTTGGAAGACTGTGATAGAAGTGAGTTTTCAAGTGCCTTTTTACCTTTTTCTTCTTTCTTCCTCCTCTTTTCCTCCTTTTCCCCTTCTCTTTTCAATTCTGCTCCCCTTATTGCTAGAGCTAAATTCTCTATAGAGAGAGCTAATTTAGGGCAGTAATGCCAGTGATCAAGAATTTCTGTTTGATGCAGAGAACTATTTCATTTTTCTCAAGAGTGGGGAGACATGTTCAGAATGACACTTTACAACTTTTGAGACAAAGTTAGTGTTTTTGGAGGAAAATACACATAACTCCACTTTGAATCAGCCTCAGGAACTTGAATATCAGACTGAATTGCCAACTCTGACCTTTATACTTTAATTCATAATTTAATTAGTTATTAAGGAGTAGATAGAATAGATACCTTAATTCTGATTTATATAGGTAGATGGTTTGGATGTATCTCTCTACTTTACAGATGCTAAAAAATGAGACACTAAAAGGATAAATCATTTATTTGGGATCAAACAAATATGACTTTATGCCCTATCATTATTATTATGGAATTTGTTAAGCACTTCGTATGTGTCCAACACTGTCCTAAGCACTTAATGCAGTTCTGGCAATACCTTTCCTGGATTATTTTAAATGGAAGAGGGCAGGTAAAGGGAAGAAATGTTGTTCTATCAGACTTTTCACTGCTCAACCCCATGCCAGTGGTCTGTGGTTATTAGATCCTATGCAAATACCCAGATTGTCAATGAATCCCAGCATTTTTTTTTTGCTACAGCGCTCAAATCTCCATCTTTGTACTTTTGTATTCATCTTTTCATTTAATATATTTGATCACTTCTCCCTCCTTTTTTTGTAAATTATGCATGCTCCCCTGTTAGAATTTTGAAATTCCTGTGGAAATAAGAGTTCATGTTTTTTCTTCTATTGTATCTGCCAATCACTTGCACAGGGCTTTGGTGAAAAAGTATTTTTTAAGTGCCTACTATGAGCCAAGCACTGGGATAGAATCACAGTTATCAGTAAACGTAAAGGTTACACTAGACCTTCGATAAATACTATTGCTCAATTTTAGTGGGAAGTCTCTTAGAATGAGAATTAAGGGATTGTCAAGTCCCAGCTCTTCTGCAATAGCTAAATGCTCTAAATGTCAGTCAGTCAACTGTATTTGAGTTCTTCCTGTGTGCAGTGCACTGTACTAAGCACTTGGAAGAGTACAGTGTAATAATAAACAGATGCATTGCCTGCCCACGATGTGCTTGCAGTCTAGAGAAATGAATTCCTTAATTTCTTATTTTACTGGATTTATGTAACGCCTACTCTATGGAGAGCCTTGTTCTAAGCAGTTGGGAGAGTGATGCTGATAATGGAGTCTCCCTTCATAAAAAATGAATGAACCCTTGTGCTGTCACCAAGACTTAGGGAGCATGTTCAGAATTGCAGTGCCGTTGGTTTGCCACTCACTTTCTATTGCCTTAACATCATATTCCCACTGAGGCAGAGGGTTTGTCAAGTGATTGGGCAATGAGGGGTATAGCATATTGCAAAGTGCCCTTGATCATTTTATGTGCAAAAGTTATTTACTAGGAAAATGACAGAGATATCAAAACACTGTGCTGAGGGGAAGCAGCGTGACCTAGTGGAAAGGGAACAGATCTGAGAGTCAAAGGCCCTGGGTTCTAATCTCGGCTCCACCACTTACCTGCTTTGTGATCTTGGGCAAGTCACTTAACATCTCTGTGACTCGGTTCCCACATCTGAAAAATGGAGATTCAATTCCTGTTCTCCCTCCATCTTACTTTGTGAGGACCGTGAGGGAACTGAGTATCCTATATCTAGCCTAGTGCTTAGTACAGTGCTTGGAATATAGTAAGTGGTTAATACCGCAAATATTATAGACCAGCATATTGTTGGAGGCACCTCTTTAGTAGCTGCAGTTTTTACCTCCTATGTTAGCCAGGTGTTTTCAGAATACCTGCTGAGCCTGTCCACCAGGTGAGATATCCCAGCTGATTTTTCAGTCAGACACTATCACAAAATCCCAGGTGGCATTCCCTTCTTTCTGGCTCCTTCCCTCCAGCGCCTTGGGGAAATGTAGGTCAGACTTGGCTGTGGCACCTGAGGCTACAAGAGAAGCCAAAAATATGGTTCCTTCCCTTGCCTCCCAAGACTCAGTTTCCTTACCTGTCAAATGGGAAAATAAGGCCTATTGGCTAGCTGTGTTACAAACAACTATGCCTTTTGAGGAATTGAATATTTAGGCAAAGTATTTAATTTTCCAGAAAAAGGATTCTTTTTTGGTATAACTTGAGTATCATTATTATTATTCTTAATCAAAGCTGTGTGTATGAATTTAAAGCACTTTTCTTCTTTTGTAGTTTCTGCTTTGTTTTTATCCTGAAGAGGATACAAATGTAATGTTGTTCTTCTCACAGTCACATTGCTACGGTGGAATCATTTAGAAAACCTCTTTGGTGTCACACAGTCATTGGTGTGTGTGTCTGTGCATTCACAATGCAATCAATTCACAGGTTAGGCCGGTGCCCAGTCTCCACCTAGACTTCTATCAAACTGTGTGGTTAGGATTAGGAGTAGGAAATCAGAAACGTGGGCAAGGTGCAGTGTGACAGACACAACAACCTAAATGGCATGAATGTTATCACCATCATTTAACACTCTCGCAAGAAATCCTTCTCTCTGCTGCAGGACTTCAAAGGTCCCCTTTCGTTCTCCTGGGGACTAATTTCTCCTTTCTCTTTCCTAACCTGAAAGTGCTGGCAGATCTTTTATTTCCACTAACAAATTGCTAGTGACACACCATTTCTTCATCCCCTCTCCATTGCCAAATAAGCAATAACCAAGAAATTCCTTAGACTGTACAAGATCTCCCTAAATTCTGGGGTTTAATCTCCTTTTAAGAACCCCAATAAGCAATACATTATGTATTTCAAGCTCTTACCAAAGAGTTTTGCTTTGTTCTATTTATTTATTTTTCCCTGGATTTATTTTTCATCACTTTTCAACCCCTATCTATTGTTTCTGCTTAGTTTCCTTCACAGGCAGGGATGCCTCAGAAACCAGCAATATCCCCAGTCATTTGGCTTACTTTTAAACTCTTAACGATTCTTTATAAAATGCCCTGAATCCCGTATAGAAAAATATATGGCAGCACTAACTCTTCCGAAGACCTGGGATTTATTTCTTTATTCAGATATTGTGTGACAGTTGGAAAAAATGAAAAAAATTTGCTGCCTAAGAACTTTGGCAGCCCCAACCCTATTTTTAGTCCAGGAAAGTAATGTTCATCCCTCTTCAACTTAGTTCACCTTGAACAAATCTCAGTGGACTTGGGGACCCAGCCAGCTTCCTGGTGGGTATCTCCTGATTGGCTTTGAAGTATGATCACAAAATTGATAGCTGACATTCCTTGGTCCTGGTGGACCAGTCTTCCCCTTGGCCCCTCCCATTTTTCTTCCCCATCCCCCACCAGTCTCACCAGACCTGGGGCCACATGTGCCAGGAGTAGAGGGAAGAGAAATGAGTAGGAAGGGTATGAAAACTCTCAGGTTTCCTAGAACAGGCGTAAAGGAGTGGGTAGAGATTCAAATTTGCTCAGCATTTCTTTTAATGGCATTTGTTAAATGCTTACTAGGCGTCGAGCACTATTCTAAGTGCTGGGCTAGATAAAAGTAAATCAGCTGGACATGGCCTCTGTCCCACATAAGGCTCACAGTCAAATAATAACTGGGGTATTTGTTAAGCGTTTACTATATGCCAAGCACTGTAATAAGTGCTGGCGTAGATACATGATAATTAGGTCCCACATGGGGCTCACAGTCTAGTAGGGAGAACAGGTATTGAATCCCCATTTTACAGTTAAGGAATCTGAGGCACAGAGAAGTTCAGTGATTTGCTGTAGGTCACCCAGGAGGCAAGTGGCAGAGGCAGGTTTAGAACCCAGCTCTTCTGACTCCCAGGCCTGTAGTCTTTCCACTAGGCCAAGCTGTTTAATTAGGCTTGAGGCCGCAAGTCTGCTCTGTATAGAATATTAGCTAGAATGGAATTCTCCATTTAAAAATTCAGTTGGGAATAAAACAAGTTACTGGTATAGCTGTGGGAAGAGCTAAAGTCTTCCAATATGTTAGTTATAAGACAAAACGTTCCAACCCCTCTTTAGTCATTGAACACCAGGTGATTTGGAAAGTTATTTTCATTAACCATTTTCCAGCAGTTAGGAATGATAATCTCTCCATACCTTATTGCAGGTGAAGAGATGACAGTTTTAAAAAATGCTGTGTTCTGTCTGTTGCTCTAAGCCTATTTAAAAAACTCAGTGTGCTTGTCATTTTGAGCAAAACGTGAACTGGTTGGAGCAGCCAATCCCTTAAATCATTGCTCGGTGCACTCAACCACAGAAATCATTTCCAAGAAGAATGTATATCATGTTAAGTCAGAGAAGTATGTACTAAATGTCCCCTATATAAATCTTGCTTCTGGGTGGTGGTAGAGTGATTAGCAAATTCCAGGTATTTTTCCGTTTGTTCCATACTGTAAAAGTAAATAGTTATTTTTTATGCCTTCAGAGTTATAAATTGCAACAAGAACTAGGTCTTGAGGTTTACCCAAAGCCAATGATTCCCCCCTCTGTTGACACAACTGATTTTTGCTTGAAAGAATATGAAGAACCCAGCCCGTACACTTCACGCTTCCTTCACCAATGTACTTACTGAACCTTGTTCTTGTCTCTCTTGCTGTTGTCCCCTTGCTCTCCTCTTCATTCTGGTTTGGAACACCCTGCCACTTCATATCTGACAGACCGCCACTCTCCCCATCTTCAAAGCCCTATTAAAATTCGATCTCCTTAGAGCACGGGCCTGGGAATCACAAGGAACTGGATTCTCGTCCTGGCTCTGCCACTTTTCTGCTGTGTGACCTTGAGCAAGTCACCTCACTTCTCTGTGCCTACCTCATCTGTAAAATGGGGATTAAGTCTGTGAGCCCCATATGGGGCATGGATGGTGTCTAACCTGATTACTTTGTATCTACCCCACCGCTTAGAACAGTGCTTGGTACATAGTAAGCGCTTAACAAATGCCATTTAAAAAAAAGAAAACCTTCCCTGGCTAGTCTCTCATCTCCCCATCCTGTCCTCTCTCTCTTCTGCATCACCTGTGCCCTGGGGTCTGTACCCCTTGAGGATTTGCATATGTACCCTACCCCAACCCCACAGCACTTATGTACGTATCCTTATATTCTGCTGCTTCCCCTATATGTATTGAATTTTTGTCTTCCCCTCTAAACTGTAGTCTCCACGGGGGGAGGGTTCATGTCTCCCAACTCTAATGTATTGTACTCTACCTACCAGGTAGCACCTAGTAAATGGGAATGGGAAGCAGCATGGCCTAGAGGCAGGAGCAAGGGCTTGGGAATCAGAGGACGTAGATTGTAATTCCTGCTCTGCTACTTTTCTGCTGTGTGACCTTGGGCAACTCACTTGACTTCTCTGTGCCTCAGTTCCCTCATCTATAAAATGGGGATTAAGATTGTGAGTCCCGGGTGGGACAGGGACTGTGGCCGACCTGATTACCTTGAATCTACCACAGCACTTAGGTCATTTTTCTACAAAAGCATTCAGGACATGTCACTCCATTCCTCAAAAAACTCCAGTGATTGCTCATCCACCTCTGTATCAAACAAATACTCCTCACCATTGACTTTAAAGCACTCCATCACCTTGCCCCCTCCTACCTCACCGCGTTACTCTCCTACTACAACCCTCCCTGCACACTTTGCTCCTCTAATCCTAACTATCTCACTGTACCTTAATCTCACGTATCTTGCCGCCGACCCTTAGCCCACATCCTGCCTCTGGCCTGGAAAGCCCTTCCTCCTCAAATCTGATAGACAATTACCCTCCCTGCCCCCTCCACCCCCATTCAAAGCCTTGTTGAAGGCACAACTCCTTCAAGAGGCCTTCCCTGACTAAGCACCCCCTTTCCTCTTCTCCCACTCCCTCTGCATTGCCCTGATTTCTCCCTTTATTCTTCCTCCCACCCTCAAAGCACTTTTATGTTCATATGCAGTTTATTTATATTAATATCTGTCTCTCCATCTAGACTCATAAGCTTGCTGTGGGCAGGGAATGTGTCTGTTTATTGTTGTATTGAACTCTCCCAAATGCTTAATACAGTGCTCTGCACACAGTAAGATCTCAATAAATACTATTGAATGAATGAATGAACAGTACTTGGCACATAGTAAGTGCTTAACAAATGCCATAATTATTATTATTATATGCTCAATGACTACCAATGATTGATTTGTTTCCTTCTGCTCTCTCTTTCTTTCATCTCTCTTACAGAATATCTCTATGCATAACGCTGTCGGGGGAACTCTGACGGGACCTGGATCCCACCAGCTCGGTAACACCAGGATGCCCAACCATGACACCGGCGTGGTGATTCAGCAAGCTATGCCGTCCCCTCAGTCCAGCTCCGTCATCACGCAAGCACCTTCCACGAACCGACAGATCGGGTAAGTTGACCTCTTCCGCGTCCTCCGAAGGAAGCGGCAGCAGGTTGGATGTCTGATTTAAGGCAGCTGAGCCACCTGGATCTTGAACCTGTTGGAATGCATGCCCCTGCGCCACTCCCCTGACGGAGCCTAGTGAGATCAAAATGGTTTCCCAAATTCTGCTTTCATTCATTAGGCAATTTGGTACTGGGAAATTGAGTTAGGCCAAGGGTGTGTTAGGTAGCTTTAGAAGAGAAGGTGGACAGATGATCAAGCGCCTCTGGTTCTGGTTGCTGCATTTATTTTGGGACTCCTTGAGAATAATTATAAAACCAGTCTACAAAATTTGAAGGTTTTGTTCACCATTTTGAATGAGAGTTTAAATCTCAAATAAGTACTATTCAATAGGAAGAGCACAGGACTGGAAGTCAGGAGAACTGGATTTTAGTCCTGCTCTACCCTAACTGAATTGTCACTTCACCTCCTTTATCCTCAGTTTCCTCAGATTTGAAATTGGACTAATAAAAACTTCCTCTCATACAAAACGCTGTAAGAAAAATACTTCAAGGTCACTGAGGGAATAAAAGCTAAAATAATATACAAATTGGTCCAAGGAACAGAACCTCTACTCAGTTTTCTCTATTTCATTGAAGATTGAGACACTAACCCTTCCTACATTACACTCAGGTTACAAATTAGTATCAGTGGTTCTCAAATCCAGCCACCTAATAATTTTGGTGCAGCCATCAATAAAGTAATCAAAATAATAAACGCTCTCATGAGATCTTCATTTTTCAGATATTGTGAGAAGTCCTCACTGGGCCAGTATTCTTCAGCTAAAAACTATCAAGATTAGGCTAATCTCAGAGTATGGCCCCAGCAAAATATCCTTTGAGGAGCACAGTGTTAGACAAAATAAACGCACTGTCTAGACTTGTTCAAGCCAATTTACTCTAGTTTTTACTCGGGGTCATTACTTCAGTTTATGAGCTACTTTTCTAAAACAAAAAAAAACAAAAACAAAAAAAAAGGCACTCCTTTCTCTCAGGCCACCCTGTAATGAGGAGTATTACCACTAAAAGTGGGGCATTCTGTCCCTGTATATGCTGTACATTTTTAGGCAGAGGATGAAAGGACTGCAAAGTACGGAAGCCTCTCTGGTGGGTAGGGAGTAGATGGAGCACAGGCAGAAAGAGAAGGCGGAACCTGTTGGAGATGTGAGGTGGCCTGGCCCAAGTGGGATTGGGATGGATTTCAGGTCCGAGAGACTGTGCTATGTGGCAGGTTTAGAGGCTGGAGTGAGGGAGTAGCATGAATGAGAGATAGACACATCCAAGAGAGGCTGGAAGAAAACTGGAGCAGACAGAAGCAGCTGGGAGGGAAGCCAATCTTTACAGGAAGCAGTCATCATTTTCATTAATGTATTTATTTAGTACTTACTATGTGCAGGACACTGTATTAAGCACTTGGGAGAGTACAGTACGACACATTACCTGCTGTGGCTGGGGAGGAAGCATATGACTTTTTTATGCCCCACCGCCCCCAGCCCCCAGACACTGTGGGAATTACCCATCAGTAATGGTCACTGTGAAGCAAAATTGTTCGTCACTGGCATCTCTCAACCTATCTGCTTTCACTACCACTTGGGAAGAATTCACTCTAATAATCAAGTGTCGCAGGAAATTCATACCAAATTTTCATAAAATAAGTTTAGTTTTCCCTTAGAGAGAGATTTGTTGCCTAGCTGAATGTTTGACTTCGAAAAAATCATGGTTGAATTAACAAAAATGTCTCAAAATGTCTTTTCTTCTGAAATGACTTTGGGGACAACAACTTAAAATGAAGACCTGGACTTTTTACAGGATGAAAGGAATTCATAAGGGAGACAGTGCTCAAATCCCAAATGACTATTTTAGATAATGAATGGACTATGGACAGTCACTTCACAGCTACACTAGCTAATTATAATTATTTCATTTTTCCTTGAAGGAAAAAAAAAGAAATTTGCTGGAGTTTGAGCTGTTTTACTAACATTCTTTCCCCTTAGAGTTCTCCCACATTCCCCCTTCCCCTCTCCAGACCCCTGAAGCACTGAAGTACTCAACACTTGCTGCAAATGTGAGGTAGAAAAGCACTGTATTGTGGATCACTATTTCAAAGATTTGCCTTAACACAAATGTAATTGGTTATGGTCCCTAGAACTGGGCCAGTCAGATCCAGAAGCCTAGGTTTGGGTAACATTTGTGAATCATCCAACAGTGCATCTGTTTGGGTGTACCAATACACACATGCACATGTATGCATATTTACATGTGACCCATGTGTCTCTGATGTGATCTTCCAGTTCCTCCCTGATCCCGGGGTATTTTGTTTCTTCCCTGGCGTGTCCTAGGAGATAATTTCTGCTTTTCGAACTCTGAATCACTGCCAAGCTCTGGAGTGACTTCTTGTTTCTTCCCTTTAGATTTTTCCCCATAGTGTCTGCTCCGTTGATTTCAGAAGTACACATCCTGTCATTTTCATCTCTCCACGTAACCCATCCTCAGTCTGGTTGGGGATTAGCATCGAGTGGGCAAGGGGGAGGAGCACCGTCTATCTCTCTGAAGGATTTGATATTGAACACTAGGTGGTAAAACATTAGGAAGGTTACTCCCGCCCCCCTCCCTGCCAAGAGGAAATGAGTACTTATTTTAAAACGTGAGTTTCCTCTAGAGGCCGTGTTTTGAAATGAACATTTGAAATTGCAGATAGCTTATTTGAAAGCTTACACAGAACCATATTGTAGCAATATTCTGATTTTTATCACAACCTCAAATATTTAAGCGTCAAAATCTGGCCAAGCCACCTGCAAATGTTTGCGGTGGCCACCAGCCAACCAAAACAGCAAACGGCAATGAAAGTCCTCATTCAGGCCCGGTGCTGGAGCTATGATCCAGCCACGGGAACGGGACCCACCTGTGCCCACGCATGGTGTATTTTGCTGCGATGAGTGGATGTGTTCACAGCTGGAATTCCCGGTAGGAATTCCCGACCCCTTTCCTCTGCTCTCCCTCTGACTCTTTGCTTTCCTCACCCGTCCTCTGATTTTTCTCTTTCTCTCCTGGCCCCACGGCCCCCATCCCACACTCGAGCTTTGAGAAACGGGGACGCGGATGGATTATATGGCCGGAGGTCTGCAGACTGAGAGGCGACGAATTATTCTGGAAATCTCACTGGAGGCGTGTGCACGTAGGGTTGCTGGCATGAAACCACTGTGGCTACTGACTAGGCTCTGAGCCAGGCTAGTCCGGTAAGCGCTCAATAAATACCATCGATTGACAGGAATGCAGAGAGTCACAGCAGTAATAGTAAAGTGGAGGGACATGAGCTAGGAGACCTTGCCTCTGACCTGTCCTCCCCACATCACGCCCAGGTCAGAATAGGCAGAGGTATTGTCATAGGAGCATGCCGGCAGGTTAGTGTAAAAATCCCAGATTGTACGCATATAGTTAGGTTGTCTAGAAAACCCCCCACTAAGCCTTGGAGTGTGGGAGGCCTTCTCCAACTAGTAAGTACTTGTGTATAAGGGGAGCAGTCAGATGCGTTGCCGGGAAGGGTGCTGTTGGCTGATTGATGGCACAACACTAGAAGATAAGCTTCCCAGATGGAATGGGAAAAAAAAAGCCAGGCAGCGTAAGGGGGAAAGCAAGATTGGAGACAAGCATTTGTAGAAGGCATCAGAAAGCAGATAAACTGAGTCAGCCCTTGGTCAAAATGAGTGCCAGTGATTCAGAGCATGCAGTTCAAAACAGAATTTAGTCTGATGTCATTTTAAGGGATATCATGGAAGAAGTTGATTCAGCTCCTCGGAGAAGGAATGGTTTGGGGGTGGATACGGGATATGATAGGGCAGCAGGCTACTGCCAGCCTTGGATACTCATTTCTCTATGTAGTAGTAATGATATTTATTAAGGGTCTATTGAGTGCAATATAATAATAATAATAATGTTGGTATTTGTTAAGCACTTACTATGTGCAGAGCACTGTTATAAGTGCTGGGGTAGGTACAGGGTAATCAGGTTGTCCCACATGAGGCTCACAGTCTTAATCCCCATTTAACAGATGAGGGAGCTGAGGCACAGAGAAGTGAAGTGACTTGCCCACAGTCACACATATATAATACTAAGACCTTGGGAAAATGCGCCAGAAGCACAGGGCACACAAGGAACTTCAGATTTTTTTCTAGCATAGATACTTTTTTCACAGTAGTTAATGCTCAGGTCAGTACATCTTCAAACATGCAGCTTTCCATAAAATAACCACTTCTCTTTTGAGTGATAAGCTGGCAGAAATAACTCTCTCAGTATTTCTGCAAGGAGAGCAGTGAACACAATTTGGAGTGCTTTTTTCATTCACTCAGTCATATTTTTTGAGTGCTCGTTATATTGGTCTCTCACAGGAGATTGGAAAGATTTTGGAAGCATTCCCTTCTTGTTGGGCCAGAATCACTTTAGATTCTCATCCTTGTGTGCCGGGATTGAGTTTACCAACATTTTGGTATGGTACTTTCCCAAGCACTTAGTTCAGTGCTCTGCACACAGTAAGCACTCGAGAAATACTACTGATCAATTGTAAGAAGTTTTGCTCACCATCATCCCTCAAACTCCAGCTGGCATAAGATGGAGTTGCTTGTGAATGTATTAGGAATACCACGAAAGGGTTTAGAGAGACCTGATTATGAAAGGAAATTATTTGTAATCCTTTGATATTATGTAATGCTATTTTATGCCCTAAATATGTGCATGCATTAAAGCTGATTATTTCTATAGGTATGTTGCATCAATATTGTATTCTCTTAATTGTTTTGGCATATTCCAATGGAGATAAGTATAGATCAAACTTTAGAATTATAAATGGTGGCAAAGGAATGTTAAAACAACAAAATTATTAATAATTTGCTAATGTGATTTCAGTCACATCTGGGCAAAAATATATTAAATCAACTGTTCAAGAAAAGTGTAGATACACTGAAGGATAAAGCTTATTTTGATTATTAGAAGAAAAGTTTGGATTTAGAGAATATTGTTCCATAACCATTACTAGGAGGATAAACATCACACTGCTTCCCTTCCCATGCCTTTTCTCCATTATCAATCAGTCATTTATTGAATGCTTAGTGGGTGTAGGTACCTGTACCGAGCACTTGGAAGAGTACAGTATAACAGAGTTGGTCAACACATTCCCTGCCCACAACAAGCTTACTATGAACCATTTCTTCTTATGTTAGGTTCCAGGTGTAGCTATGCGTAAGGAACGAGAGATAATAGTTAAAATATAACAAATGCAGCCTAGGAGGACTCATCTCTAAGATAGCTGGATACTCTGAGTAATGAAGATCACAAGCCATTATACTCTCCTCTGTATTCTATACAGTGCCTCACTATGAAAATAGCATTATTGTATAACAGATGCCTGATATCAGACCTCCCTGTCATTATTTCTGAGAGTTCTCAAGAGGTGTGTGTTCTGTGTGTGTCTCCTGTGAAATCCCCAAGGAGAGCAATGAGCTATACCTCTGACAAAGCCCCTACTGGTCTCTCTACTAAAAGGGTTTTATATGTGGAATGAAATTTGAAGTACCCGTGCTTGGCAAAATATAGTGTTTCTTAGTGTTCTGAAGTTGTTTTGCTACATAATAGAGTGCCAGTTGAAGGGACAGAGTCAAATGGTCCGAGTACAGACCTAGGTTCCCAGGAAAAGTGGAACTGTGATCCCAGCACTCGGGTTCACACTCTGAGGCTGGGGGCGCTGGGGGGCATCCTTTGACATCTAGACCTCTCAATTTCCCAACTGCAAAATGGTAAGTCATTCCCGCCTCCACCTCCCACCTAGTTAATGTTTGTGTTACTTGATGAAAATAAGCACATTGGGGGGGGGGGGAAGAGGGAAACTAAAGGAAATGAGGCTCACAGCCTTTAAGAGATGTAATGTATTCCACCTCTCCTGGTTTCCTCTTTCTTGGGCTTCTGAGTTGGTAGCAGGAACTCTGAATGTCTGCTGCTGATGGCTGTTCCCTTAGGCTGTTGATCTGCTGAGTGATAAGCGGCAGAAATGGTTAGGGGATCATATGGGTGGGGCCAATACATATTCTACTGGCCAACTAAACCATTTTGTGAGCTTAATTGGTTTTTATGTTATTTGTATGGCAGTGATGACTTCTGTTGAAACTTAATACAGAATAACATAGGACTACCCCTTCTAACTTAAAATAATTTTAAATGTTTTTAAAAAATTCAGACAGCATAGTGAAATATAATACAATGCAAAGTTTACTGCAGTACCCCATAGTTTGTGGAGTAACTTTGCCAAATTCAGTAGTGTGAGAGTATCATTTATGGGACTTGGTTTCCTGGGACTGATTTGGATATGTTGTCGAGGGCCTTAATCATGACTTGATAGTACACGCCAATATTTCCGGTCTTCATCTCCATTCTGTGGGTAAGCCCGGTTGAGGCCCTAACCAGTTAACCCGATTTTGCTGGGAAATGGTGTGCCACAAGTTCAAATGCAAAAGCTAGCTGTAACTTAGAAATGAAATCTTTGTCAATAATGCAATTGCACTTCCTGGTTCTGAGTCAAATGTGTAATTGTCTCGCCCACGCACTTCAGTTGGCTTAGAGCATCAATGTTCAGAAAAACCTAGCTGATTATTCAATATATTCACATAGCTATAGAGGTGAACAAGAAAGGACATTAACGTGAACGTGAATTGGTGGATGATGAACACCAGGGCCCTTATTTTTTTTTAGTAATTCACGAGAGTGGGGTTGCATATTCTGCTAAAGGGGGAGATGAAAAATATAGTAGGTGCTCTGTAAATGCATGATCAATTGCAAAAGTGCAAACAGCTACACTGGTAAAAAGATAAGTGGAGGGAAAAGGATGAAAAAGAGCACCCCAGACCCTGCCATCACCAAATAGCTGTTTGGAGTCCCATAGAAACATGAGTAATGTATCTTATCACCCCTTCCCAGGCCATATAGCCAATCTCAGAAAACAAGGGAAGACATTTCCAGGACTGCCATTTGTATAAAAAGTATTGCTGAGCATACTGCTCTAAAATTTTCAGAAGTTGGGAGAAATGAACATGGTGAAGAGGAGGGAGGTGGTTTTTAAAGGTAGTAATAGTATTTAAGTGATTACTGTGTGTAGAGCTGCACTGACACATTGTGAAATCAGTTGCTTGGTTAGTATGCATTATGAAATGGATATGTTCTCAAATCAGCTTGCGGTGTTTATTCATTCAGTCATATTGAGCGCAGTGTTCAGAGCCCTGTACTAAGCGCTTGGGAGATTACAATACCACAACGAACAGACACATTTTCTGCCCATGAGATAAATTGTTCTTGATTTTTAACCAATAATGAAGTACATGATTCTTTGAAAAGGGATAGTAATAAGTCTCTGAATTGTAGTGGAAAGCCTAAGAAAGTACATGAATCACGTTAAATCCATTTGGATACTCTGTGAAATATAGAATATCTAGTACTAATATGAATGATTAGCCAACACACTAATCAAAGCCTGTTGAAGGCTTTGGCGTTCTTACCAGAACTATTTTGAGGTGGTTTACAGATATTGAATCATATGTGGTGTTATTAACTCTATCTTATTGTGGTGGTGGGAAGTGATGAAAGGTACTGCTTTATTCACTGAAAACACTATTCTTGTGTTCTCACTGTCTATCTCCTACTGCGAGCTTCTCAGTCTAATGAACTCCTTCCTCACTCTATGATTGGGTTGGGCCTATATGAAGGAAAGCTCTACAAAAACTGGGCAAAGTTCTACTGATATCATAGTTGACTGAGCAGAGTTAAAAATAATAATATAGTAATTGTTAAGTGCTTACTATGTGCTAAGCACTGTGCTAAGCGCTGGGGTAGAGACAAGGTAATCAGGTTGTCCTAAGTGGGGCTCACAGTCTTAATCCCATTTTACAGACGAGGTAACTGAGGCACAGAGAAGTTAAGTGACTTGCCCAAAGTCATACTGCTGACAAGTGGCAGAGCTGGGATTAGAACCCATGACCTCCGACTGCCAAGCCTGTGCTCTTTCCACTAAGCCAGGCTGCTTCTTAGCCTGGTGAAAGCTGGGATAGCCCAGGAAGGGTGCACAGACTCTTCTCCTGCTTGGCCCAGTCTTCCCTGTCTCTTTCAGAGTCTGCATTTGGCCGCCAGCTCTGGGAAGTGAGCTTTCTCTCTTTCTTTGCCCCTGTTTCATTCATTCATTCAATCGCATTTATTGAGCGCTTAGTATGTGCAGGGCACTGTACCAAGTTCTTGGAAGAGTACAGTGCAATAGTCAACAGATACATTCCCAGACCACAATGAGCATACACTCTAGAGTGGGGGAGGCAGACATTAATATAAATAATTAAATGACTGATATGTACATAGGTTTTTGGGGCAGGGAAAGGGGAAGAACAAAGGGAGCAAGTGAGGGCGATGCAAAAAGAAGTGGGAGAAGAGGAAAGGGGGGCTTAGTCTGGAAAGGCCTCTTGGAGGAGATGTGCCTTCATTAAGACTTTGAATTCGGTGCGAGAGTTATTGTCTGCTGGATTTGAGGAGGTAGGGCATTCCAGGCCAGAGGCAGGATGTGGGCGAGGGGTCGGTGATGAGATAGATGAGAGCAAGGCACAGTAAGAAGGTAAGCATTAGAGGAGTGAAGTGTGTGGACTGGGCTGTAGTAGGAGAGTAGTGAGGTGAGGTAGGAGGGGGGTAGGTGAGTGAGGGCTTTCAAGCCAATGGTGAGGAATTTGATGCAGAGCTGGTTGGACAAACCACTGGAGTTTCCTGATATGCTCCCACCTTTTGTTCCTTCTGCCATTTTCAAGCAAGGAAAGTAGAGGCAGGAGCATCACTACCTCCAAGGAGAGCTAGACCCTCACCCTGCTCCCTGTCAGTCCCTTGGTTGTCACCATCCCATAGCCCTTCCTATTTTTGGTTCTGCCAAGAAAATGGAGGAAGTGGGTAGTGACAGGATTCAGGCCTAAGCTGGAGGGGAAGGAGCTTGGGTCGGTGACAGTCCCTTGGGACTCCAGTCATTGCCACTCTACATCCACCATCTACAGGAGGCACCTAAGTGGTTGCCCAATAATGATTATTATAATAATTATGGTACTTGTTAAGCACCTATGTGCCAAGCACTTTCCAAGTGCTGGAGTAGACAAGGTTAATCAGGTTGGACACAGTTCCTGCCCTACATGGGACTCGCACTCTTATCCCCATTTTACAGATGAAGTAACTGAGGTGCAAAGAAGATAAGTGATTTGCACAAGGTCACCCAGGAGACATGTGGCAGAGCCAGGGTTAGAACCCAAGTCCTCTGACTCCCAGCCCATATGGTATCCAATAAGCCATGTTGTTCTCAGTATTAGTAATTACCAGACCAACTAAAAGGCTCTGCATGAGCTTGCAGCCATGGTGCCAATGAGGGCCATCTGTGGACTAGGGAGTCCTGTCTTTCCTACCTAACCACTCTTCTGATGGCTCAGGGAAGCAGGCCTGGGGGCTTGGATGCGGGCTGAAGGACCTGGCAGCTACCCAGCTGTGCTCATCATTCAGGTGTATTCAGTGAGCATCAATGTACAACAATAATAATAATAATAATGTTGGTATTTGTTAAGCGGTTACTATGTGCAGAGCACTGTTTTAAGCGCAGGGGGAGATACAGGTAATCAGGTTGTCGCACATGAGGCTCACAGTCTTAATCCCCATTTTACAGATGAGGTAACTGAGGCACAGAGAAGTTAAGTGACTTGCCCACAGTCACACAGCTGACAAGTGGCAGAGCCGGGATTCGAACCCCTGACCTCTGACTCCCAAGCCCGGGCTCTTTCCACTGAGCCATGCTGCTTCCCGTGTAGGGCACTGTACTAAATGCTTGGGAGAGTACAACAGAGCACTTGTCTGCTGTGTGACCTTGGGCAAATCACTTTGCTTCTCTGTGCCTCAGTTACCTCATCTGTAAAATGGGGGTTGAGACTGAGAGCCCCACATGGGACAGGGACCATCTCCAACCCCATGTGCTTGTAGCTATCCCAGTGCTTAGTACAGTGCCTTGCACATAGTAAGTGCTTAACAAATACCATCATTATTATTATTGGAGAAGCAGCATGGCCTAGTGGAAAGAGCATGGGCGTGGGTGACAGAAAAGCTGGATTCTAATGCCGACTCTGACACTAGCCTGCCGAGTGACCTTAGGCAAGTCACTTAACTACTCTTTGCCACAGTTTCCTCATCGGCAAAGTGGAGATTCAGTATCTATTCTCCCTTTTTCTTAGTCTGTGAACCCTATGTGGGACAGGGACTGGGTCTGACTTGATAGACTTGTATGGACAATAGCACTCAGAACAGTGCCTGACACTTAGTAAGTGCTTAACAGATACCATAAAAAAGAGTACACCCTATCCTCAAGGCATTTACAAACTAGGGAGGAAGACAGACACAAAGTCATTTATAGATAAAAGGAGAGAGGAAAAAAGGAATAGGTAGATTAAATGGATTAAACGGAGTATGTAAGTCAATATATACAGAAATGTTTCGGGTGGGTGTGAGTGCATAAGTACGTAGTTGGTGCAGAAGTGGAAGTTGGGAGACTATGACCTGGGGAGAAGAAAAATTAATCAGAGAAGGCCTCTTGAAGCGAAGTGGTTTCAGAAATACTTTGAAGATGGGGAGAACTGTGACTTCGAAGGAAGAGAGTTTCAGGCGGGAGGAAAGCTGTGAGCAAGAGGTCTGGAAAGAGGGAGAGATGTGAGCAAACAAACGGTGACTAAGGTATCTTTAGAGAAAGGAAGATTATTTGCTGAGATGTAGTTTAGGTGAGCTGGAGAAGAGGGGCTATGAGAGATGATGGAGTGCCTCAAAACCAATGGACAGAAGTACCTAGTTGATGAGAGAAAGAAGCAGCGTGGCTCAGTGGGAAAGAGCATGGGCTTTGGAGTCAGAGGTCATGAGTTCGAATCCCAGCTCTGCCACTTGTCAGCTGTGTGACTGTGGGCAAGTCACTTAACTTCTCTGGGCCTCAGTTACCTCATCTGTAAAATGGGGATTAAGACTGTGAGCCCCATGTGGGACAACCTGATTCCCCTATGTCTACCCCAGTGCTTAGAACAGTGCTCTGCACATAGTAAGCACTTAACAAATACCAACATTATTATTATTATTATTATCAGTGAGGAGTCAGTCTGGGATATGACGAGGACATGAACCAGGGTGGGGGCCTTTTGAAGGGACAAGAAAAATTGAGAGGATTTAGCAACAGACTGAATAGGAGAAAAGGTGAACTCAAGGATAAAGGCTGTGGGCGTCAGAGACAGGAAGAGTTGTGGCATCATCAACTGTGATGAGAAAGTTAAGTGGAGAAGATGAATGTGTGTGTGTGTGTGTGTTCCTCATGCCTCTCAAATTCTATGAAATGCGAAAGTGATTTTTTTTTTTTTTTAGTTTCAGAGGTGGTTTCAATTGTTATCATCAAAGATTGCTTAAAGCATGACTAAAAAAGTTGGCATCCTAGGATCATTCCTGTCTGAGATTCAAATTGTACATTGAGGCAAGGGGACCTTTATTCCATTTTCTCATATAATGGTTTCCTGTCCAATAATGAATTAATCATTATGGTATTAAGTGCTTAATATGTGCTTAATGTGCCAACCTCTGTACCACATATTGGGGTAGATACAAGATAATCGAGTTGGATACAGTTCCTGTTCCGCATGGTACTCATCACAGTCTAAGAACCTCAAATCCCATATCCTTAGATTTCAATGGAATCATTGCATTCCTAACAAAATTAAATGATCATTTTCAAATTCACTTTGCTCTCTAGGTGCTCCCTTTTTCCCCACCCCTTCTCTAGAAACACTAGGGTCAAATCTGATTATGTGCATCAGATTATCCATTTTGAAAATTCCCTGACCTCTTATTTCTCTTCCATTTATCTACTGCTCCTCTTTTGCCATTTTTTCCTAGGATTACTACCTCCACTAAAATGTGGGGCAGGGATTTAGAGGGAAGAAGATACGACTCAAATCTGCCAATTTTGTCACCTGTTACTGATCTCATGAAGGGTTTTGTGGTGGAAGAAATGAAAATGTTGGAAGTGAGTGGCATTTCGGTTGCAGCGTATTTATGGTTCATATTTATTCATGCCGTTCCCCTAGTTGCTAGAAGTTGGCTCCACCATTCCAATGGGGATGTTCCTATTCACTTTGCAAAGCTGCAGTCTTGTGTTCTGCATAAATGCAAAAGAAGATGCCAATGTGGCCTTGTCTTACTAGATGAGTGTATATGCTGTACCTCTGTTCAGTCTGTTTGCTGCAATATCTTGTGCCAAAAGTGTGTGAAATGTTTGCCCCACCTGAATCCACAGACAACTCACCTTGTGTTCGGTCCACCATGTTCTGTAATTATTATTGCCATTAGGAATAATTATTATTTGCTTGGTTGGTTGGCGGTTTTGAGCCTGCCTTCAAGTCAGGATCCTCCTAGGCACAGCAGAAGACAAAGGTCTAAGGAATCACACACAACTGCTTCAACATGTTTGGGCTGTGTCCTTGCCTTGGTTCAGTTCATCCAGTTTTGTACCCTTCGAGTTGCAAATTGAATTAAAACAAAGTGAAACTTTACAGATGGAAAGTTGAATGGGCACCGACTTGCATCCATCCCCCCAGTTTTTGGAATGTCAGTCTTTGGTTGTGGACTTGAAATATTTATATCGGCTCTTTCTCGTCACTGTTTTCCTCGAATAAAAAAAAAAGAAAAAGCAAACAGGAAAAGCACGTTAGTAGAAAGAGACTAGGGCCTGTGAAACTGCTGGAGGCAGGAAAGGGAAAAAAATCAGGACAGAATTACAACTAGAGGTGAACTCTTAAGCAGGCACACTCTCACACTCCTGCAAAGACCACCAGGTAGCAGGACGGCCTCTGGCCTCACCTCTTGGTTCCTCTGTGCGTCCTGGCAATGTTTGGGCATTCATCACCCATAATGCATTCAGGAACCCTGTTTGCACTCCCCAAAATGGTTTGAAAAGCTAATTTGGTGTCATGAAAACTTGTGGCTTGACAAGACATTCTTTGAGAATTTAAAATTGATGTGTTCTCTGCCAAATCCGTCGTAGCCTCAGGCAGAGGCGTGTGGCTACTTAAGCACAAAGAACACCAGCACACCCTCAGGTCTCCAGAGTGGTTTGAAAACCCCCATCTCTTGTTCCCCCGCCTCCCCCCCAACCCACGACTGCCTCTTGTCGTTCTTGTTTTTGCATCGGGATGGCACAAGAGCTGCTGAATCAGACCCTTTGCCGTTGCTGAGTCAGAAGGGGAAAGAAAACCCGACAGCCTCTAGTCTGTGGCTCAGACGGAACACAATAGAGGAATTGTTGGGGTTGGCTCCTCCCCCACTTGCCCCTCTTCCTGGTTTCCACCTCACAGCACGTTGTCTTTCCTAGATAAATGATCACTTGCCAAAAGGGTCATAGCAGAGCATTAAGGTAGCTCAGGATGACCTCTGTGGGAGTGAGAGGAGGATCAGTGTCTTTGTAATAAATAGCCTGTCAGGAATGGAGACAACTTGGTACACATCTTATCACCAAAGTGTGTATGGGTATGTACGTATGAGAGGGAGAAAATAAATTCCTTGGGAATGTCAGGCATCAGCATTAAATATAATCATCCTGGTTGTTTTCCTATCTGAAGATATGTGGTCTGGGTTCACTAATTCATTTTACAAAAAAGGCCTGTTTGTGTCCTTACACTTCATGAGAGCCCCCTCAGATCAATGGTACAGAGCCAGGAAGCTTCAATATAATGTTGTTCAAGGTATCCTGCCTCTGATTATTGTGAATAGGAAGGTCCTCATTTGGAAGAATGTGATGATAAAACAGCAGTGACTCACTGGAGACATAAGAACAATTTTAGGGGAGGGAGATTTTTTTCAAAATTCGAAACTTCTTTTAAATCTTGTAGAGTTCTTGTGATTCCTGACTATTCATTTTTTCTCTTTTTTAAAATTCCAGAATCATGTGTAATTAGCTGTGGATTAGAAAGAGTTCCTGGGAGGTAGCGTGGCCTCGTGGAAAAAGCATGAACCTGGGGGTCAGATCATCTGGGTTTCAATCTTGGCTCTGCCACTTGTTAGCTGTGTGACCTTAGGCTAGTCACTTCTCTGGACCTCAGTTTCCTTATTTGTAAAATGGGGATTCAATACCTATTCTTCTTCCCACTTAGACTGTAAGCCTGTTGAAGGAAAGGGAGGGTAGGTATCTTGTATCTACCCCAGTGTTTAATACAGTTCTTGGCACAAAGTAAGTTCTTAACTAATGATGGTAATAATAATAATGCTAATAGTATTACCCCGGTTCTTACCCCAGTTGTGCTACTGATCTGTTGTAAGCTTCGGCAAGACGCTTAACCTCTCTGTTTCAGTTTTCTCATCCATGAAATGAGGCAAAAACATATGCCTTCCCTAATTCTTAGCTTGTGAATCCTATGTAGGTCAGGTGTCGTATCTGATCTGATTATCTTGCATCTAGCACAGTGTTTAATGTATATTAAATGTTTAATAAATACCACCAGAGATCTTCATTTCAGCTCTTCATGCTTGAGTCTTTGGCCATCTTCCTCTGGAAAGGAGTATGGAGGGTTTTCCAAACTCTGCAAGAGAATTTTGCCCATCCACACAAAGGGTGGTTTTTTTCCACTTCTGTCTGTTAATTTATTCCATTTCAGAAAAATCTTCACACAGGATAGACTATGGGCAATCCAAGTTCCTTGTCCTATAATTCTACATTTGTTGGAGGCCATATAGAGTGCATGACACCAATAGAACAAGATTTAGACATTCTCCCTACTTAGGGACAAGATATAAGTCAGGGGGCATGCTCCAAGCAAAAAGAGGTGATAGTGGGCAGTAGTCTGGCTAATCCAGTGTCATTAGGCCTCTGGATCTGAATTTTGTATCCAGATTTTCTTTTAGAGGCTTTGCCTAATAAGATAAAAAATAAGCTGGAGAAACTCCTGAAATTATAATGCAATTTTTTTTTCCCTAGCAGAATGGGAGAGCATCTTACTACACCATTTTCCAAAACTGCCACAGTTCATTTTCCCCTAAGGGAATTAGAGTAGTCATAATGGTATCTTCTGAGCACTTGTTTGTGCCGAGCCCCGAATTGAGAACAGGGTTGAATACAAAGTGAAATTCAGACAGTCCCTGTCTCAAGAGGGGCTCACAATCTAGCGGGGGAGGACAGACACTTAGAAAAGAGAAATAAATTATAGGTTTGGCACGGACAATGAGACCATTCAAAATAAGAGAATCAATTGCAAAGGAAGTAGAAAGGCATAAGAACAAATACACAGTCAGTGGAGACTCAGTCCTGATAATCTTCTCTGCTCCAGGCACAGTCCTTGGAATCAAACCTCTGTAACATTCAGAACTTCCTGGCAGCAGGCTCTTAAGTTTGCCAGTCAGTTGT
The DNA here is from genome assembly GCF_004115215.2 of Ornithorhynchus anatinus. NCBI lineage: Eukaryota > Metazoa > Chordata > Mammalia > Monotremata > Ornithorhynchidae > Ornithorhynchus > Ornithorhynchus anatinus. The sequence continues at coordinate 53,952,347 of NC_041735.1, read as the reverse complement.
ATTTGAGTGTTTACTGTGTGCAGAGCACTGTACTAAACACTTGGGAGAGTACAATATAACAGTATAACAAGCACATTCCCTGCCATACACTTCCGCCAGTTCCGACTACTGATTCCAGCACAGGGCAGGAATAGGGCTCCCGCAATGACTGGTGGGTGGAGAAAAAGTGTTTGAAGGCTCAGGGCCTCATTGTCGAACCTGGAGAGGGTAGTGGTGTGGTGGCTTTGGGGTCAAAATGAAAACCTTAGAGTGTTCCGGGTTTGCTGCAGTTCTCCTACCCAAGGGCCTAAGGCTTATACATTTCCCTGCATTCATCTGCCAAGGGGCTGGATAGTGGTAAGGGACTCAGAGATAGGGGTTGTGGAATAAAGGGTAATGATGATTGAGGTATGTACAAGTTGAAGGTAAAGCTTGTTGGGGGAAAGATAGGGATTCTGAGTAGGACGTGGTAATCGATGGTATTTATTGAGCTCCTTGTGTGCAGAGCACTCGGGAGAATACCCCAGAAACAAAACACATAATAATAATTGTGATATATGTTAAATGCTCACTATGTACCAGGCACTGTAGTAAGCACTAGAGTAGATACAAGGTAATTGGGCTGGACAAAGTCTCCGTCCCACCAAGGGCTCATGGTTTTAATCCCCATTTTCCAGATGAGGTAACTGAAGCACAGAGAAGTTGTGACTTGCCCACAGTCACACAGCAGACAAGTGGCAGAGCGGGGATTAGAACCCATGACCCTCTGACTCCCAGAACTGTGCTCTATCCATTAATGCTTCTGTGATTCCTGGCCTCAAGGATCTTATTATCTAATGATAATGGGGGAAGAAAAGGTTAATTAGGGTGATCTACACATTGTGCAACTAGAAAACTCAGCCTTCTAACATGTAGGTAAAATACGGATGCCCACCCGATTGGAAGTTCATTGAAAGCAGAGGCCTTCTGCATCTGTCAGCACTTAGAACAGTGCTTCGCACATAGTAAGCACTTAACAAATGCCATCATTATTATCTATTGTTCCAAATAAATGGCAATCGTACTCTTCTTTGTCCTCTAAGTATGTATGTGCCTTTCCTAAAGAAGTAGGATGAAAATGTATGGCTCAGCTCTCTGATTTATACTTACTTTTGAACTGAAACAGATGTTAAAAAAAAAACTACTCTGGTGGAAGAATATTCTGGAGTCATAATGAAATTGGAATAACCAGGGTTGGTCATTAGGGTTGTACAGATGAAGTAGGAGGCCTTGTTTTCTGCATTAAGCCTATTGCCACTTAACATCTTCTGATCAGTGATTTCAATATGTATTTGTCCCAAATTCAGGCCCCCTTTAATGAGTGTGTGCATCAGTAAAAAAAGAATTTAAACCAAACATACAAGATCTGGTGGTGTGGGTCTCCATAGTGCTTCTCTGCAGGAGATCATTCGTTAAGTTCAAAAGTATAAACTTACTCTCGGAAGCTACCCCATGACCTATATTTTCCAAGAGAACACTAAATCAGTGCCACAGATAGATTTTTCTTTGGTTTTAATCCATTCCTGGGCAAGACTTTTTAGTCCAAAATGTTTCGCTTGTTCTGTGCACACTTAGCCATGTAGAATGATAGCGCCTTGGATGACAGTTACCATCTAGTTCATTCATTCAATAGTACTTATTGAGCGCTTACTATGTGCAGAGCACTGTACTAAGCGCTTGGGATGAACAAGTCGGCAACAGATAGAGACAGTCCCTGCCGTTTGACGGGCTTACAGTCTAATCGGGGGAGACGGACAGACAAGAACAATGGCACTAAACAGCGTCAAGGGGAAGAACATCTCATAAAAACAATGGCAATTAAATAGAATCAAGGCGATGTACAATTCATTAACAAAATAAATAGGGTAACGAAAATATATACAGTTGAGCGGACGGGTACAGTGCTGTGGGGATGGGAAGGGAGAGGTGGAGGAGCCGAGGGAAAAGGGGAAAATGAGGCTTTAGCTGCGGAGAGGTAAAGGGGGGATGGCAGAGGGAGTAGAGGGGGAAGAGGAGCTCAGTCTGGGAAGGCCTCTTGGAGGAGGTGATTTTTAAGTAAGGTTTTGAAGAGGGAAAGAGAATCAGTTTGGTGGAGGTGAGGAGGGAGGGCGTTCCAGGACCGCGGGAGGACGTGACCCAGGGGTCGACGGTGGGATAGGCGAGACCGAGGGACGGCGAGGAGGTGGGCAGCAGAGGAGCGGAGCGTGCGGGGTGGGCGGTAGAAAGAGAGAAGGGAGGAGAGGTAGGAAGGGGCAAGGTGATGGAGAGCCTTGAAGCCTAGAGTGAGGAGTTTTTGTTTGGAGCGGAGGTCGATAGGCAACCACTGGAGTTGTTTAAGAAGGGGAGTGACATGCCCAGATCGTTTCTGCAGGAAGATGAGCCGGGCGGCGGAGTGAAGAATAGACCGGAGCGGGGCGAGAGAGGAGGAAGGGAGGTCAGAGAGAAGGCTGACACAGTAGTCTAGCCGGGATATAACGAGAGCCCGTAATAGTAAGGTAGCCGTTTGGGTGGAGAGGAAAGGGCGGATCTTGGCGATATTGTAGAGGTGAAACCGGCAGGTCTTGGTAACGGATAGGATGTGTGGGGTGAACGAGAGGGACGAGTCAAGGATGACACCGAGATTGCGGGCCTGCGGGACGGGAAGGATGGTCGTGCCATCCACGGTGACGGAGAAGTCTGGGAGCGGACCGGGCTTGGGAGGGAAGATGAGGAGCTCAGTCTTGCTCATGTTGAGTTTTAGGTGGCAGGCCGACATCCAGGTGGAGACGTCCCGGAGGCAGGAGGAGATGCGAGCCTGAAGGGAGGGGGAGAGGACAGGGGCGGAGATGTAGATCTGCGTGTCATCTGCGTAGAGATGGTAGTCAAAGCCGTGAGAGCGGATGAGTTCACCGAGGGAGTGAGTGTAAATGGAGAACAGAAGAGGGCCAAGAACTGACCCTTGAGGAACTCCAACAGTTAAAGGATGGGAGGGGGAGGAGGCTCCAGCGTAGGAGACCGAGAATGATCGGCCAGAGAGGTAAGAGGAGAACCAGGAGAGGACAGAGTCCGTGAAGCCAAGGTGAGATAAGGTATGGAGGAGGAGGGGATGGTCGACAGTTTCAAAGGCAGCAGAGAGGTCAAGGAGGATCAGAATGGAGTAGGAGCCATTGGATTTGGCAAGAAGGAGGTCATGGGTGACCTTAGAGAGAGCAGTCTCGGTAGAGTGGAGGGGACGGAAGCCAGATTGGAGGGGGTCTAGGAGAGAATGGGAGTTAAGGAATTCTAGGCATCGATATCTAGTAGATAGTAACATTTTGAGGGTAGAGACTGATTCTATTCCTCAAAGTCTATCTTTAGCAACTAAACCCAGTCTCCCCAGTGGTCATATTCCCGATAGACACTCAGTCAATATTTGCCAATGGTGATGAATAGCCTGAAGAATCGTTGTGTCAGGTCTGGGGATTGTGTTTTCAATTTGTATTAAATTTTTGAGCAACTGACCACGTGATTTCTTTTAGACCTGGCTTAATTTCTTTCAGACTCTGGGCCCAAGGGCCAGTGCTAATTTTGCATGACCTTGATAAGTTTCGATCTAAAGGATGTTTTGAAAGAAGAAAGTATTTTAAATAAAAATACCCTTCTTTTGATCTGATAGCCTGGTCTAATTCTTCTTGAAGAATTCAGCTGTCTCTCTCTTCAGTTTGGAGAGGCTTTAAAAATCTAGGAATTCATATGCTCCTAGAAACCTGATACACCAAGAAATCCAGTCAAGTTGACTCTGAGCAGGGTTTGAGGAAGGTAGGGAAGAGCGACAGCTGATCAGGATGCCAGACTGGAGGAATTGGAGGGAACTAGTAATGATGATAAAATTTGGTATTTGTTTAGCACTTACTGCATTCCCAGCATTGTGCTAAGCAATTGGAAAGTTAGTATACAGTCAGAACTAAAACAAACTCAAGATATATTGGCTGCCTAGGGCATGCGTAAAGCTCAGTTCACGACAGACTTTGTTTTCAACCCAAAATATGTTCCTCATACCTGAAGAGGATTGAAAGTTAAATTGTGCATATTGACCATATCCAATAGGCCTTAACTCATTTGAGTACTCGTCAGTTGTGATAGGCCAGATTCTGAAATGGTTCATATCCAATGGGGGTCAATCATTGCCTGCTTTTCCTCCTCCTTTTCAGGCTCTTGGATGCCTGAAGTTTTAACTGTGGAGCAGGACGAAGCTCAGTGCTTTCTTAGAGGGTTCAGTGAAAACAAGTAGATACAAGTTAATCAGGTTTGACACAGTCCTTGTCCCACATGGGGCTCACAATCTACCTCTAAGATGAGGTAACTGAGACACAGAGAAGTTAAGTGACTTGCCCAAGGTCACGCAGCAAATGCACAGCAGAACTAGGATTAGAACCCAGGTCTTCTCACTCCCAGGCCCATGCTCTTTCCATCAGGCCACATTGCTTCTCCAATTTCTCCAATTACTGGGAAAATGAGCCACATGGAGCAGGGAAGAAAAAGTGAGGATAATTCAGTATCAGGAAGCATTTATTCTGGCCTGATAAAGAAAAGAAAGAAGGTGTCAAAGATGTCAGCCTTTCTAGAGGTTCTCCCCATCTTCCTGGCTAGACTGTAACCTCATTATGCATAGGGATCACATCTACCAACTCTATTGTACTCTCCCAAGCACTTAGTACAGTGCTCAGCACACACAGTAAGTGCTCGATAAATGCCACTAATTAATTGGCTTTGAAATTATCATTAGTTCATTTCTGTCTAAATAAAAAGCAAATCTTAATTTGAAAAGGATTCCAAAAGGGATCTTTAGTTGAGTAGTAACAACTCACTCTCTGGAAGGATAAGTGGAAAAGAATCGCCAGCCCTAGCCAGATCCCCAGAGGCCATTTTCTCACCCCCAAACCAGGGCACGGTTTGGCCCAGTTCATCCCTGGGACTCTGAGTTCAGTTTCAGAGACGCTATTAGAGCTCTCCTAAGGCTATCCAGAGGCAGAGGCGAGTGGGAAAGCTTAGTCCAGAGCTGGCCTCTACCCCGCCTGGCTGAAAAATGAGCTCTCTCATCCATGAGAACCAAAATCAAACCTTCAAGTTCAGCCCAGATTTCACAAGCAGAGACAAAAGTCATCTAAATTCCAAACTGGCAGGAATGGGACAAAGAAACAGTTGCCGATATCATCATCCCCTACAGTGGCTCTCATTCTACCAACTCGGAGCCTGGTTCTTTTGGTACCGAGAATTTCCCTTTGGAGCCGGGACATTTTTTCTAAAGATATGGCCCGCCTGCTCTGTGTCCACCGTAGCAGCTCTTCAGGGTATGTGTTCAACCTCAGTGAGAGATTAATGCTGTGAGTCATCAATGGAGTGTTTGGGGACATTTGTTAATGAGCATTGGAGGAGCAAGCCAAAGGTAGCTGAATTCTTGAGGAGTTAAAAAAACAAGGTTTGTAAAACTAAACAGGCCATTATAGGCAAGCGGTGGGGGTGGGGGTGGGTTGACTCATATTAAAATACTGATATAAAGTTCTAAGAAATGAATAAGAGATTTAAATGCATAAAGAGTGAGGCCAAATCTGGACCAATTTCCTATGAAATCTCTTGTGTAATATTCTCAATTTGTGCTTGTTTCATGTGGTTTATTTTCCTAAGGTTCATGGTATAGGTTTTAAATTCAGCCTTGACTGTGCACATGTGGTCAGGAGGTTATAAAATGAGAGCCAGCTCACACTAGTCTCCAATTGGAGACTCTGTTGTGGAAAGCATTACCTCCTTTTTTCTTTCCTCTTCCCCCTGCTCCCCCCATCCCAGATTTTCTTTATGTACAATTTCATTCCCTTCCTGTTCCCCTCATTTCTGACCCTGCCTTCCTTAAACTACTTGCAAAGAATAATGAAAGTACCTAGTGGAGATAAAAAAAAGAAGCTTCAGCCACAGCTATATTTCCCTAGGGCAGTAGCAACATAATTATGGTACATGTTAAATGCTTACTGTGTGCCAAGCAGTGTTCTGGAGTAAACACAAGTTAATCAGGTTGGACACAGTCCCTGTCTCACATGGGGCTCACACTCCTAATTCCCATTTTACAGATAAAGTAATTGAGGGCTGGAGAAGTTGAGACTTACCTGAGATCACAGAGTAGACATGTGGCAGAGCTGGGATTGGAACCCAGGTCCTTTTGACTCCCAGGCCCATGCTCTATCCATTAAGTCATGCTGCTTCTCAACGATTAGACTGTAAGCCCATCAAACGGCAGGGACTGTCTCTATCTGTTGCCGACTTGTTCATTCCCAGCGCTTAGTACAGTGCTCTGCACATAGTAAGCGCTCAATAAATACTATTGAATGAATGAATGAATGAACAGATTACTGAATGGTCATACTCACCCTGAGCAATAGGAAAGGAACCTGAGCTCCCTTGCCCCTTCACATGGCCCAACCTCAGTAATTTGCACAAATTGAAAATTTTCCCAGAGTTCAGCGGGGCAGTTCCACATGCGTCAATGCCCTGTGCGTGTTTAGCTGCCAAACTGTGACCTTCCTGGACTCAAAGGCCTTAAATTGGGGGGATTGGTGACTCACCATATCTCACTATCAGTCCAGACCTGATGCAACATTTTAGTGGGGCAGGAAAGGAGAGGGATCGATATAAGACTGTGCTGACATGGTTCTAGAAATGAGACTGGGCAGATGAGCCAAACTGCGGAACCCATTTTGCTGTCAGTTTTCTTTCAGTCTCCTTTTACCTTCCTCGTCTAACGTGGAGCTCATAATCTCAGGCGAAAATGGAATATGCCCCAAGCACCACCCCAACAGCCTCCTGGCTGACTTAACTGAAACACTGACCTGTATTGAAGGGTCAGCACTACGGGAGACTTTGAGCCGTGGCCGACAAATGAGGAATTGACACTTGGATACAATGGTTCCATTGACATTTGCGGCTTCCACATGAGAATTGAGACATAATCTAGAGGCAGAAAGAACACTGGACTGGGAATTAGGAAACTTGGTTTCTAGTGTCTTGCCCAATCCTGACAAGCCACTTACACATTCAGTGCCACTGTTTTACATCTGTAAAACACAGTTCTGCACCCTCCTTACAGCCAAGGGCATTTTGAGGCTCTGTAAACCACTGACTTGGGTGACCTCCTCCAGGGAAATATTCTCGATAAACCCAGTAGTAGACTTAGTGGGAAGTGATTTGAAAAGGGTTCCTCCTCACCTTTTGAATTCCTGTTCCCCAGTCCCAAAGGTCTCAGATGTATTGCCCATTGCAGGTGAAGAGAAGGTACCTCCCTTTGAGTTGTGACAAATAGGGAGGAAAAACAGAAATGAAGTCACCACCACGTTTGTCAGACTTCACCAAGTAGGTGGCAGAGTTGGCCGCCGCCACAGACTAGATATCTGGGAACGTTGGCCTAGGTGTGGAGATGGCCCCCAAAAAAAATGAAGGGAAGGAAATGACTTCCTTATAAATGACCTCTTTAAAGCCAAATCCAATAGGCTGTACTCTGTCCTAATCCTCTTCTGACGTATTGGCAGCTTTTGACACTGGACAATTCCCTCCTCCCTGAAGCTCTTTCAGGCCTCAGTTTGGCTGATGCGAGCCCGATTCTCTTCCTACCCTTATGAGCCTTTATCAGTGTTGTTTGCTGGCTCCTCTTCAGAACCTTCCATCTCTTAATTGTCAGTGTTCCGCCAGGCTAATTTTTGGGCCTTCTATTCTTCTCACACGACACCCTCTCTTTCAGAAAACCTCTTTCCCCTTCATGGCTTCAGCTATCACCTCCATGTAGACAATACCCATCTCCAGTCTCTATCCCTGACTTCTCATTCAACATGAAGGTCACTCTTACCTTCAGGACATCTCCACCTGGAAGTCCTGCCTGCCCTTCAAACTCAATATACTTAAAAGCAAACTACTCATCTTTCTTCCTACTTCTACTTCTCCTACCATTTCTATTTTAGTCAGTGGTACCTACATCGATTTGATCTCAGAAGCCTGCAACCTCAGGTTCATTCTTGATTCCTCACTCTCCTTCAACTGTCACTTTTATTCTCCTGGTGCTTCCTAAGCAAGTATTCTGAATCATCCCCTTCTTTTTCACCCAAACACTTGACTCAGTGGTACAAGCATTTCTCATATGGTGACTAGACAATTGTATCAGCCACCTTGCTGGTCTTCTTCCTTCCTGTCTTTCCCTTCTCCAATCTATACTGCAGCCAGCTGCACAGATCATCTACCTGAAGGGTCAGTGGGCATACGCATCTCTCTGCTCCTTGAACCTTCCACAAGCTCCCTGTTTTCAATCAATCAACGAGTTACATTTATCGACTGCTTATTGTATGCAGAGCACGGCACTAAGCATGTAGGAAAGTACAATATAGTAGAGTTGGTAGATATGTTCCCTGCCCCGTGTTCCACTGCATTAAGCAAATTCTCCTCACAGATAGCTCTCCACCAACTCACCTCACCTTACATAACTGTTCATTCACTGCTCCCCCACCCACTCTCTTCATTCCTTTCGAACTAACTACTAACTGTATTTCACTCTTCACTCTTCCACCTCCGTCCTCTGGCTCTTGCTGTTCTCTGGGTTTAGAACTCCCTTCCTCCCCAAATCTGACAGACTGCAGCCCTCCTCTTATTCAAGACCATGCCTTTCCTGGTTCTTTCTCAGCATTCCACTTCTTATGACATTTACGTACTGATATCCGGTGTCAACACTAACATACGTAGGTTTATTCGATGTTGCATTCAATTATTTGGTCACTCTGCATGCACTTATGTTTGTCACTTATTAGAGTGTAAGCTCATTGTGGGCAGGGACATTGTCTCTTGATTATATTATACTTGTCAAGTGTTTAGTAGAGTACGAGTGCTTAATACAGCCCACTTTGAGTCCAGTAAATGCTAGTATCACACTTGGTGGATGGTGGGATTCAGTGATGAGAGACAAATGTCGTCTTGCCGTAGGCTCAGCAACATCCCAGCCCATCTTTGCAGAATGATGTTAACCCCAGAAATTTTCCCTTTGTCTCCTTCACGATGCTTTTTTTTCTTTCCTGCATATGATCTGGAGAGTTAGGGGATGAGTTTGGGGGTGGTTACTGTGTGAATATGTTACATGTTGATAAATCTTTGGATAGCCAGAGTACTCCTCTACTGTTGATCTTTTGAGCATCCTTCAAAAACAGTTTACTCTTTGGGAGACCTTTTCTTATTTTCTTTTTCCGTTGCTCTTTACTGATAAGTGTTACCCTTTTTCATATGAGACATATAGTTCCCACCCTCTCTCCGGCAAGTGACATTTGATGTTTCCACCCCTCAATTATTATTCTCGTGGCTCCAGTGTACTAACTTGGCCACGGGGACAAGGGGGAGTGGTAGCAGTTGCATAGAAACATGCGTGTGAAGTCCATGTCTCTGCCCAGCAGCCGGACCTTAGTCACCAGCTGGCCTTTATTCCTGTTGTTTCCAGAAACAGAAATGGGAGACCAAGCCAAGAAAAGAATTGAAGTCGTAATTCTTCAGCCCAGTAAGGAGCTGGAAGACAGAACAGGATCAGAGGGAGAGGGGCAGCTACTGTCATTTAATAGTCAGGGCAAGAGGGAGCTCCAATCTTGAGACATTTATCTCATCATTTAAGTCACAAAATGGTAGGGTGGGGGACATGAGGGGAGGAAGAAGGTGGCAGCCCTAACTTATGCCAGAGTGTGTATTTTAGAGTACAGCACAAGCCCATGAGCGAAGGTTAAATGTCTTCTTATCTGACGGCCCTCAAACTTCACATAAATGTATGCAAAGCCACATGGCTGCATCCAAACACCTTGTCTTCTGACACTCGGTAGAACTGTGAGTGCGGAAGCCTTGCTGGGATGTGTCGTGAAGTTTTCCAGTTTGATGGTTTGGTAGTTTAAAGAGACCAAATTCCAGGGCTGTCGTAGCGATAAAGCTCGGTGCTATAACTCAGTAAAGCGCAGCTCGTTCAGATTCTTTGTATTACTCTTATCGGATCAGCCCATCGGAGTGCAGATAGACAGGTAAGTCTGTGAGACCTCTGAACCCAATTAAAGTTATACCACAAAGAAATCAAATTCATGTGGTTTGCATTTCAGAAAGTTACATTTGGTGGGCTGTGCCTGCTTTTATTCGGTAACCTAATGCAGACCATGTGAACATTTGAAACGCTTTTAACAGTTAAACCAGCTCAAATAACACAAAACCAGAGCAGCAATAAAGAATGAATTAAAGCTGATTGCAACTGTGGCCAATGCCTCTTTTTTTCTTTAAAAGAATAATTTTTGGGGAGGTATAGGAAAAGCGTGGGGGAGGGAGAGATGGAGGGAGGGGTGTCTCCATTTTTAAATCAGCAAGCTTACTTCCACCTTTGAAATCCAATTTTGACCCGTCGCCTCAGAAGGTCCACTTTATCTTAGCCATTTTAGTCAGCAGGGTAAGGAAGCTGGATCCTTTTGGGACTGCTAGTTGGGGTGTTGGAAGTTTTGAGTACTAGATTTTCAAAATGGATAAAATTAAAACATTAGACTGTACTGAAAGTGACTCTTTCCTCCTACTCAAGGTGCAAAAGATGGAGTGCGAGGAGATTTTTTGTTTTCCTATATCAAAATTTTCTGAGGACTTGCTCTCTGTTGCAAGTAGGGATCTCCTAATTCAGATGCGTTTCATAAGCATAAAATTGTCTCATCCCACCATTCCCGCTTCCTTCTTAAAAGGGAGCAAAGGACAGCATTTCAGACACCAAAGAGAAGGAATGAAGTGATTTTTGGTATGCTCCCTGGCAGTGGTTCATAGCCTTTTCTGAATTTTCCAACAGCAGATGCTTTTGCTTTGGTTTTTTTGTTTTTTGTTTTTGGTGTGTGTGTCTAAGCTGAAATTCACTTAAGTTCAAATGGAGGTTGGGTAGGCAGAAAGGTCATAGGGAACAGGTATTTGAATGCTGTGTGAACTAAGGGTCATGTCCAGTACTAAATCTAGAGCAGAGTTCTCATTCAGTGTACTCATCTGACTTACAGCCACCTCTCCATTTTCTGGACTAATGGAGGCTAGGGAGAATGTGAATAAAGAAATGATAAATGTGGATAACAGGTCATTTTAAAATTCTAAATTGAACAATAGCTCATCCACCTCCCCAACCAAATCTTATTTTAAGAATGATTAAAGGGTTGCAAGCTACATCATAGCAGTTTTATTTCCTCTCCTTTTCTCTCTTCACATTCCAAGCAGTGACCAAAAGGAAGGGGGTTTGATCATTTGAATCCGGACAGTCAGTCCTTCGATTGAGCAATTTATTTGTTGCTGAGTAGCATATGCACCAAATACTGTATGTGTATTTTGTGTCTGGTGAGTGAAATTCCATCCCAAGAGAACCTGACCTACAAGGATAAACTAGAAGAAGCCATTGGTTCATTTTACCTCATTCTTAATGTCCAGGAAAGAAAAATGTGTCTTGTAAAAATAATATTGTGTTCAACCTTCTGAGTTGGGCAGTAGATGATAACTAACCAATATAATTCCCAGAGCTGTGCTTTCATAGGGATTCAAATGACTAAATAAAGAAGGGAGAAATATCCCATTAATTTCAGCTCCATGAGAACCTAAATGCCTGTTAAGTGGAAAAGAGTAAAACGATGGGAAGAAATCTTTTTTGCAATCTCTTGAGAGGTTATCACAAACAACTGGGAGCTAAGTAAACCCAAATGAAAGAAAGTAGGTCTGAAACAGGCCCTCAGTGAACATCTCATTCAGGCTCCAAAGAGGAGCAGACCTTTAAATCACTCTGACAGTCTTCACTGAAGTCAGCTATGAAAGAGGAGACTCCAACTGACTGACTTCAGCAAACATTTTTTTGACAGGATCAGAAATACTCCCCCTTTCCTGTAATAAACTAAAAGCCAATGCTAATATTGCCCTCCAAATTCCACAAAGCAATTTCTGAAATAGGTGAGTAGGAAAAGAAAAGTTAAATATGGAATTTAGGCTTGTTTATTGTTTATTTTTCCTTAACTTCAGGACTTGAGACCCATCGGAGCCATACAGGATCTCCGGACTGATACCTTTTTATATCAATCCAAAATCCTCTTCAAGGATGCTATGGTGAAAAGCAGTTGGTTAAAGGAAGACGGATCTGATTCCTTCTGCCGCCGCCCCCCTCCCTTTTTTAAATAAATGATTAGAACTCTGATGAAATCTACCTTAGGCTTCAGTTGCATATGGCCTACTTGCCATATTCAATGTTCTTCAGGTAGCAAATGAAGTTACACTTACTATCTGGAGACTACCATGGTCTTAAAGGTTGCTATCCCCCCTCAGAAAGACCAGGGAAAGATGGGCAGGGAAGGTCTTGGCAGGAACAGGATTGAGGTTGTGTGGGGAGGGAAGCAGGGGGAAACCTAGCTGGTGGAAGCTCAGAGAGTTGGGGAAGGTCTCTCTGGGCAACTCCCAAAATTCCCTGCTCTGGTTTCACCCTCCATCCCCAGATTTTCCAAGTTCTCTCATGCTATATTGCCATACAGACTGTGCCTCTTCTAGAACTCCGAGCTCCCCTGCTAAAGTTTTCATTACCTCTTCCCTGTCATGCTGTGGCTCCCGTATCTTCCCTTCATCTTCAAACCTTGCACCTTCCCTTTCCACTCCTCAGTTCTTCCCATCTCTGTCATTTGACTAGGCCTCCTAGTGCTGGATTACTGTTCCTCAGCTTGTAACAGCGGTAGTTTTCCATTCTGACCAATCAACAGCCTTATTTAGGGCTTGGACTGTTCTGTTTATTGCTGTATTGAACTCTCCCAAGTACTTAGTACAGTGCTCTTCACACAGTGAGTGCTCAATAAATATGATTTAATGAATGAATGAATGAAAATTGCAGTTCAAGTAACGGAACCAAGATCAAGGTCCTGCTGCTAACAAATTAACATTCCCAGAAACTCTTCAAGAAAATACAGATAGTTCTGTTGTGTTGGGTTTTCTTCTTCACCTAATGTATGGCTGAACTCAGCACCCAAAATGAATGGAAGTAGATTTAAACATTAGCAAGGGCTTGAAGGAACAGGAATACCATACAAACCACTCCTCATCCCCCTCCTCCCCTACACGTGCCCAATTTCAAAGCTGATCCTAGAGTCCAAGCATGGGAAAGGGGCTGCCTCATGGTTCTTGCTTTTAGCAGAGGCAACCTTGAGAGTCATTTAAATATCACATTTCAGACCCATTTCACACATCATCAAAGTGAAGTGGATGGAAAGCTATGCTTTTGTAGTTGGAGGAGGTGTGTGTGAGTGTGTGTGTCTGTCTCTGTGTGTGTATGTGTGTTATGGAGGGTGGGGAGATTCATGTTAGCCCAGCTAAAGTTGTTTGGGGTCCTGTATTCAGCAGACTTGTCGTTGGGGTATTTTTGGATAGGTATCCTGGGAATTTGAAATTGGGCCTCGTTTTCAGTACACTGACCACACTGCAATCTACTGAGAACTCACCTCCTCCAAGAGGCCTTCCCAGACTGAGCTTACCCTTTTCCCTCTGCTCCCTCCGCTGCCTCTCTGCCCTCCTTCACCTCCCCTCAGCCAAACCCCCATTCCCCCCATTTCCCTCTGTACCTCTCCCTCTCCCTTCCCCTCCCCTCAGCACTGTGCTCATCTGCTCATTTGTATTTATTTTTATTACCTTATTTATTTTGTTAATGAGATGTACATCCCCTTGGTTCAATTTATTGCTATTGTTTTCGTCTGTCTGTCTGTCTCCCCCAGTTATACTGTAAGCCCGACAATGGGCAGAAATTGTCTCTATCTGTTGCCGAATTGAACATTCCAAGTGCTTAGTGCAGTGCTCTGCACATAGTAAGCGCTCAATAAGTACTATTGAATGAATGAATGAATATCCCTTGATCTATCCCATAAGCTAGGCCACTGGGATTTCTACAACGGGGAAAAGACTTCTTCACTAGGGGAAGAGTCAAATTCCAGGGCTTTGTTTCTATGGAATGTTGGGTAGTGGACTGTTGGCAAGGCAGGTGTGCTGGAGCAGGGGCTCCTCAAAATTAAGATCTCAGTAAAATGTGAGCCTCTTTCAAAGTATTCAGAAAGCTGAATTTGAATCCCTGGACCTCCCTAAATCTTGCCCTTCCTCGGGATCCTCCTATTATATGGCTGCTTCTGAGAACTACAGGTAGGCTGGGGCTTGGATAACAGTAAGCGCCTCAAAATTAGAAGTTTCCCTAGTGACATGAACCGTGCAAGTGTCAGTTTCACAGAGGCCAAGGAAAGCTGCTGAGTGGCCTGAGGATGCTGAATGCCTCTGAACTTGTTTTCTGGCATTGTGGTGCAGATTAGTATGAAAGCATAAAATAAAACTTAATTTGATTTTCCTAAAGTGTCTTCTATTCACATGGTATCCCTAAGCCGTGATTCCAGATGTTGCTAACATGGAAAGCTTATAGCCTGCCAAAATGTTCTCTTCAACAACTCACTCTGTGACTTTCCTTTTTGGATATTTTTCCCTTAGGAGCATAGTGGATTAGCAGTGCCCAACTGCCCAATGGCCTGGATGGGCAGATTGGGTGAACAGCTTAATTTGTAGCCTGACCTTCGATTCAGATGTCAGCACAACATGACCTTTACCTCTCGCGCTTCTCCCGGGCCGAGTTAGGGTGAGATCCAAGCCCAGTGCTTGCCCTGAGACTTGAATTTATGACCTTCTGGCCTGAACTCAAGAACGTGGCCAACTGGGACATTTTGGAGAACAACAGAGAAATGATTGATAAATGTCAGCCCCTTCCCAAGGGGAGTGTGGTGAAAACAGATCTCCAGTGTCAAAGGATTGAATCAAGGTGAATGGGTCAAGGGACTGTTTCCTCTTCATCCACTCTGCCTTGTTTGCTATTGAGGGATAGGCGCTTAGCTGGGAGAAGGAACCTATCTTCTAGACTGTGAGCCTGTTGTGGGCAGGAATTGTCTCTACTTGTTGCTGAATTGTACTTCCCAAGCGCTTAATAGGGTACTCCGCACACAGTAAGCACTCAATAAATACGATTGAATGAATCTTTCAGCTTCAACCAGTGAGAAGAGTTGATGATGTTGGTATTTGATGATGTTGGTATTTGTTAAGCGCTTACTATGTGCAGAGCACTGTTCTAAGTGCTGGGGGAGATACAGGGTAATCAGGTTGTCCCACGTGGGGCTCACAGTTAATCCCCATTTTACAGATGAGGTAACTGAGGCACAGAGAAGTTAAGTGACTTGCCCACAGTCACACAGCTGACAAGTGGCAGAGCCTGGATTCGAACCCATGACCTCTGACTCCCAAGCCCAGACTCTTTCCACTGAGCCTCACTGCTTCTCTGCATTCATCTTGAGGTGTTTGATTCAATGAAGGAGTTTCAGGCTGTTGTCAGTTGATGAGCATTGAGCTTGATTGAATCTATGAAAACACTGCTCTTCAAGTCAGGCTTTATATACATAATTACCTCTGTCCTTTCCCATCAACTACATATGATCTGCAACACCATCTAACCTGTACTAGAGCATGAAACCACTGCCACTGACTTGTTTTTGGTGATTTCTTCATTGCCATTGTCTAGATGATTCTAGATCCTTTTCTCTACGGACTTGAGCTTTGCCCCAAACCTGCTCAGAAAAATGCTCTTTTTCTTTTCCCCTTGATTGGCACAATTCACCTTCACTCATGAGAAGCAGTTCAGCCTGACCTCGATGAGGTGACCAACATGGAGAAGTAATTTTTCACCATAGGTTTGAAATAGGATCCTGACTGCAGCCCACAATCATTTTTATTCTCCACCCTCTATTTTATTGGCAAAGCTTCTGCTTTCACTCTCGGGATCATAAAAATGAAGCAAGGTCAATGTAAAACAACATCCCCTTGGTTGTTTTCTCTTTCAGTAAATTAGGAAGATTCAAACTAATGTTTGGAGGTTCTCTGACAGAGCAGAGAGTTATACTAGATTTCCGGTTTCCTCTCTCCACTGTGTTTCGTTTGAAGAAGGATCTGGGTTATTGCTTCTGCTTCCTTGTTGGCTAAAAAATTAGTTCAGTAAAACAACTCAAATATTTGCCTTTCTTCTGAGAATTATCTTGCTATTAGGAGCATTCTCTCTTTTCCAAATTGTGTTTACAATTCAATTGGTACAAGGTGATTGAAGTTATGCTTTGTTTCACTATAAATTCACAGTGTATGATGGAACAGATTTCAGAAGGAAGGCAGTTGGTGATGAAAATGCTCTGCTCTCTTAGCTATCTTTTGCGCATACTTAGGGTGAAACCAGAAAAATTGTAAAACATATGAAAAATGTCTCTATAAATTCATATCATTCTCATCTTGGGTCCCTTTCCCTATCTCTTATTTATTTATATTCCTTCCAAATGTATGTTTTGAAATGTTGTGGGCTATAGTACATGTTGTAGTACTTTAGAGGGTGTCAGGCATCATTTATGCATTCATTTGTGACATCTAGTACATACCATGTGGTGGGTACTCTACTAAGTGCTGAGGAAGAGACCAAGGACACTGATTTCTTCTAGATCCCTTGTACACCTGGAATGCAATCTCTTAGTGAAGGCAGAACAGTCACAGAAATAAGAGGGTAGAATCAGCAAATAAAATATTCAATAATAGCACAAAAGTAGCAGTTCACTGTTTCTGAGAGGCTACAGGCAGGACCATCCTTGATCCAAGACACCAAACCTTCCCAGTGTCCTTAAAGCTGGAACACTGTGCTTCTGCTCGCCCAACTGTAGTGAGTGGGGAGAGAAGAGTGTCTGCATTGCTCATTAAACAAACTGCTGTGTCTCCCTTAGACTTGGATTTACACCCTTTATTCATCCCTCCCTCACCCCCACAGCACTTAATTCCCTTTTATTAATGAAAGTGTCTCCCCTTTTAGCTTGTAAACTCATTGTGAGCAGGGAATGTGTCTACCAACTCTGTTATTGTACTCTCCCAAGTGCTTAGGACGTTGCTGTGCACATAGTAAGCACTCCATAAATACCATTAAATGACTGATTGATTGCTCCAGCCCTACAATTCTGGTTTCTTCCTACCCCATATTCCAGGGGGATGGGCCTCTTACCCAGTGATAATGGACAGGGAAGGAAAGGGGGCTACCACAATCACCAGCCACCTCCCCTTCAAACTCTGAAGTCATAATGGATAGCTACACAGATGAACCAGTGCACATGATACTAGATCCTTAGAATTTT
Source organism: Ornithorhynchus anatinus (assembly GCF_004115215.2). Lineage (NCBI taxonomy): Eukaryota > Metazoa > Chordata > Mammalia > Monotremata > Ornithorhynchidae > Ornithorhynchus > Ornithorhynchus anatinus. The sequence goes on along the minus strand of NC_041735.1, from coordinate 53,935,113 downwards.
TTTTAATTGTATTTGTTAAGCACTTACCATCTGCCAAGCACAGTACTTAGTGCTGGGGTCGATATAAGCTTGTCAGGTTGGGTTCAGTCCATGTCCCGCGTGGGACTCACAGTTCTAATTCCCCCTTGAGGTAACTGAAGCACTGAGAAATTAAGTGACTTGCCCAAGGTCACCCTGCAGAACCTGGGCCTTTCTGACTCCCAGAACCATGCACTATCCACCAGGCAACACTACTTGCTTGTAGTGTTCTGTGGGATGGCTGAGGGTGGGGGCTCCATTCTCACAACTAACCTCTAGTGAGAGTGTGGGTCACAAAGTTCTGCCTTAGATTACTAAACAGAAACTCCTTGCAGCTTTAAACAGCTTCAAAACACTCAATCTGTTTGTCCCCACCTACCTTATCTTACTGATTTCCTACTTCAACCCAGCCTGCAGAATTTGCTCCTATAATGCCAGCTTACTCACTCTACCTCATTCTCATTCAACTTGCCCCTGACCCCTTGCCCACATCCTCCCTCTAGCCTACATCTCCTTCCCTCTTCCTATATGAGGACTGCCTCTCTCCCCACCTTCCAAGCCCTATTAATACCACATCTCCCCCAAGAGGCCTCCCCTTATTACACCATCTATCCCTACTCCCTCTCCCTTCTGTATCACCTATACACTTGGATCTGTATCCTTTAAGCATTGAATACTCACCCTGCCCTCAACCCCACAACACTTATGTACATGTCTGTGATTTATTTTAATGTCTGTCCCCCACTCTAGACTATAAACTCTTTGTGGACAGGGAAAGAGGCTAGCAACTCTGTTGTCCTACATATACTCTCCCAAGCGCTTAGTACAGTACAGCAAGTGCTCAGTAAATACCATAGATTGACCGAATACCTGCATGAACTTGCCTACTTGCTTTCTTGAAAGTTTTGGGAAGAATAGACTATAAATTTGGAAGGTGCTTCGAGGGAAGGGGGTGGGAACTTAGGAAGATGGGGTCTCTAGGGAGGACGTTTTAAGCAGGGGAGTGAATCCTAGAGTTAGAAGACAAAAGGGAGAGATTGAAGTAGAAGAAGAAAGGGGTGAGGGAAGAAAAAATCCAGAGCAAGGTAGAGGGAAGATTTGGAGTTGAGAAAACGAGTGGGAAGGGTCAGCAATCTCAAGAGCAGGGAAAGAAAGAATCCTGGGAATGTAAGTTTGGTAGTAAAAAAAAAGTTCTAGGGAGATAGGTGGATGTAGAGGAGGGATGAGGGGATACTACAGGACGAGGGAGATAAAGGGAAGGGATGTAGGGGGAATCCCAGAGAGGGTGGGGGCAGCAGAAATGGGAGAAAGGGAAAGATCACTGGAACAGGACACTCCTAGAAGGAGAGGAGGGGAAAGACAGAGGAGGGAGAATCCTGAATTGGGTAGGAGAAAGGGAAGAACCAGGAGGGAGGAAGGCACAGGAATTTCGTAATGGAGAAAGAGGGATGGTATCTACTGATGGGGAGGTACAGAGGAGTTGGGGGATGTGCTGGAGTCTCAGGAATATGTGGGAGTCCACAGAGAAGACAAATCAAGAAGGAAACTCCCATCAAAGGAAACTCCCATCTCTTGTACTTGGCTCCTTTATGCCTCCCCTGTCACTTGGCCACTGGGACCGAACAGAACTGTAGAGATTCCTGTCAATCCCTATGTCACTCTCTACCCTCGCTATTGCCACAGTCCCCTCCTCTGGCCCACTTTCCTTTCCTAAGTCACAGTAGTTTTCTCAGCAACTTCAGGGTCTTTCTTGTCTTATGCCATCGAGCAGTTTCTGACCCATAGCTACACCACGGACACATCTCTTCCAAAATGCCCCGCTCTCCATATGAAATCGTTCTGGATCCATAGAGTTTTCTTGGTAAAAATCCAGGAGTGGTTTACCATTGCCACCATCTGTGCAGTAAATTCAAGTCTCCGCCTCGATTCTCTCCCATCCCGCTGGTGCCCAACATGGGTAAATTTTGACTTGTAGCAGATTGCCATCCACTTGCTAATCAGTACCCAAGCTAGGAATGGAATGGACAAGCCTCTGCTTGACTCTCCCTCCCATAGCCGAGACTGGTAGAGTACTGCAAACTCTCCAGGTGTGACCCTGAGAGGGGGATCTTCAGGATACATTACCTAATTTTCACGACATTTCTAGAAGCTGATACAAATCCTGAATTTGATGATTCTACTAAAGTAACTCAAAGTCAGGCAAAAGAAACGTAGATTGAGAGATTTAGCCATTAATGGTCTCCACCATTTAATAATGTTGGTATTTGTTAAACGCTTACTATGTGCAAAGCACTGTTCTAAGCGCTGGGGTAGATACAGGGTAATCAGTTTGTCCCACGTGAGGCTCACAGTCTTAATCCTCATTTTACAGATGACGTAACTGAGGCCCAGAGAAATGAAGTGACTTGCCCACAGCCACACAGCTAAACTCAGGACTTGTTATGGGCTAAAGAAAGCCCGTGCCAGTATTCTCAAAGGAAAACACTGGGACCCATCCTTTTGGGAAAGTAATTGAACTGACTAGTATAATTGATTCCTCTTTTTATCCATTTCAGTTTTCTTCCTGTTATTTGGGATTTTCACTTCTTTTGGGCAGGGCGATCTTTGAATTGGTCTCTGTCATCAAGGGATTTGCAGGATGAAATTTGAAAGGGATTGAATTGGGCCATTCAATAGGAGGAGAAAATTGTCCTAGGCCTAGGAATAACACAGCAATTACCAGAAAGCTGGCCCTGAGAATCAGAACTAAAGGAGCAAGGAGGCTGTAATCCCAGTCAGAAAGCAGGAAACAAGTGTCCTGATGAGGAATAGAGGGATTCTTCATAACTCAGGCACGTGCAACCACAATTAGTGTCTAGGACTAGGAGTAAGCAGATTTTTTTTTTTATTTGAAACCAGCAAGTAACCGGCCTTCCTGGGAAATCCAGTTGTCGAGTGTCTGCTTTTTCTTCCCTAATTTGGGCAGAAATTCCTTCCAATTGCTAATGTTGTCACTGGCTATTTCTAGTTTTTGTCAGATTTAAAATTTTAATCTCCATTTCTAATTTGAATTTAAAATTGAATACAATAGCTGAGTACAATTCTCTCAGAGCTGGAAAAGGCAGACGGACATTTCCCGGGAGAGACTGACACTGTTTTGCCTAGGGAAGGAACTTTGGCAGCTCCCATTCCTCCCTCTTTCCCTCTCCCTCCCGCCCATCCTCCCCCACTTCCTGAGTGGTCACAGCCCAGCCTGGCACCCCAGCCCTGGATCTGTTGTTGGGCTCCAATGGGTCTCTGTTCATATCCTCGAACTTTCCTCACCCCATCCCACCCCCAGATTCCTGGAAGATTAAGAAGGTGTCAGGAGCGGGGGAGGTGGCTGGAAACACAACTCTGGACCAGAGGAGGCTCTGTGCCACCATTGCCTCTGAGCCAGGATTTCGGATACAATCACTAGCCTTTTCATCTCTTGGGGACCAGATGGGACACCTCAGTCAAGATTTCATTCCTCTACCTCTGTTTGTTTCCCCAATTCTGGAACGACCCAAATGTGACTGTTTTAAGGGTAATTCATTTAATTGTATTTATTGAGCACTTACTGTGTGCAAAGAACTGTACTAAGCTCTTGGGAGAGTGCAGTGCAGCAGTAAACAGGCGCTTTCCCTGCCCACAATAACCTTACAGTATAGAGAGTCATTACATTGTAATTCCTTTTGAGAGCAGGAAGCTCCAATCCCATGGAGCCTGTGCCAGCCTCAGGTTCCATCTAAATCCTTGGTCATATGAAATAGTTCATGGTATTAGAGAAACGGTACATTGGACAATGCAGAAATGATCACTTCTTCATTGATCATCATCTGCATTCAAGACTTAAAATCTATTTGGCGGTAGGGTGGGAGGGAGATCAGTCTGCACCCAATCCCATGCCATTCCAGATCTCTACCCAGGACCCGAGACCTTTGTATCTTCCCAGATTGCAGAAAACGTCGAGGAAAGTGTTTAGGAGTTTAGGTCGTCTGTTCCAGAAGTGTGGAGTCGCCGCCAGGTGGAAGTTGTCTCAAAGGAGTTCTTTGTTGGGAGTGGCTGTTAGTGTGAAATGATTCCATTCCAAGTACGTGTAGAATCCTTGTGTGGGAGTCGTATTTGGCTTGAAGGATCTCCAAGGAGCAGGATGTTTTCTGGGAGTAATGAACTTGATTGGTCTGGGGCCCTTTTCTGCCCACGTCTTGGACTTGGGTGGGTTGTTTTTTTCATTCTGGTCAGATGCCTGATTAGTACACTCCTAAGAGGCCGGAAGGCCAGCCTCGTGGTGCTATATATTCCTAGAGGACCTTTGACAGTTCCCCCACTCTTACATGTTGGAAATTCTGCGGGGGTGGCACTGGAGTCTGGGGCAATGATTTTTGCCATCGCAGATAATCTAGCCTCTAGCCTGATGAAAATGGGCTAGAAGAGAGTTGGAGTGTTAGTTGGGTTGTGGAATCTGTTTGGATTGTGAAGGTCTCTGTATGGAGAAACTCCTCAAGATAAATATACACTTATATAGTGAAATGAGCCATCCAAATAAGCATACATTTTGAATATGTTCTGCCTCTCCTTTCTGGGAAGGCTTTTTAGGGTTTGGGGAGAAGGGAATAGGTATTGATCGCTAGAGAGAAAAACTTATGTTTCTCTTATCTTAGTGGTAAATCAGGATGGGTATGGTTAGAATATATAGAACTCGGCATCCTTATATGTTGTTGATAGGTCCACTGCAGTTTTTCATGATGTGAATTTTCCAAATTTATCGGCAAGATATATCTAGCTATACACACATCCACACACATACACCCACACATATGGACAGCTATATTTATATAGCTGTCTTATGTATTTAAAAGGTGGTTAATGTCATTCTGACCAATTTGAACCTTCTTCTTTACATGGAAGAAAAATCTCATATTTTGAGTAGTTCGTCCCTGGAACTTTCCTTGTTCCTCTAATAGGTCAGATTGTGGAATTATGCCACAATGGAAATCTAGCTGGAACATGTTTCCTCGTTAAAATATTGAAATTTTGAATGCCCCCTAACACTCACTCAGCATTTCTACCCCAGATGGTTTGTCTTTGGGGAGGGGGAGGGGCCCTTTGGGAGTCTGTGCTATATTTTGAGCCCAATTCTTCAAGGACTTAGACATCACTCCCTCGTTGATAGGCACTTTGAAAGTGGCATTTGTTCTTTCAGTGCATTAGGAGATCATTTGGTGCATTACTTGTGAGCAGGGTTTGTATCTGTTTATTGTTGAATTGTACCTTCTTCAGCACTTAGTACACTGCTCTGTACACAGTAAGCACTCAATAAATATGATTGGCTGACTGACTGCAGCAGCATACTCTTCAGCTTCTCCGAGTGATTATTTCTGGCAAAATGTCTTACTGTAAAAGAGAACACTGCAGGCACTGGGATGATCAGGTTCACTCTATCCCATTCTTCTCATGCAACAGGATATCAGGGAATGGTACAACTGGGGTCTTGGTTGGGTTCAGGGAGCTAGCAATTTATGCCCCTGAAGAGGGCAAGTTCTTATTGACAAATATTCCTGCCACAGTGTGCTAAATGATAAGAGAGGGAAGTGTCTGCTTGAGCTCCTAACTTCGCTCACCAAGAGAGTGCAGGTAGTCAGGAGGAGAGAGCTTCTTGTTAGTTTGGTTCACTCATCAGAGACAGGGTCAGGTCTTAGGCTCAGCAAGTTGTGAGTTCTAAGCCCTTTCTTAAACTCCTTTGGTGGTCTTGAGCAGCACCCGAGTCCTCTGGGGGTGGGAGGGTGTCATGTTTTGTCATCTGTTTTTTAACCTGTGTGCTTTTAAGAGCTCCTAATGCACCAATTCCAAGTTCTTTGGGTGCAGATTCTAAGGCCCAGAAAGGAAAAAGTGTAAACCAAGCAACCAAGTCAAACATCTTGCTAGGCCAAATGCTTTGCCTTGTGCTCTGAAGGTCAGCTCACTAGGGCTTTGATGGACCATGAGGGGAAAGAATTCCACAGATGGAGGCCCTCCCTCCGAGAGTATCCTGTCTCCTGCCTGGCAGGGCTGAAACCTGGGAACCATCAATGCCATTGCCTCAGCAGATCCTGACTCTCATGGGGGCGAATGAAGACAGACGCTGTCTCTCAGAAGTTAAAAAAAGCCCCAATCTTTAAGGGTTAAACTCACAGTCTGTACCCAGAGTGGATTTTTTGTAAATTGCTGGTGACCCTTTCACTATTTAAATATAGGCAAATCCAGTAAATGTGAATAATACATAAATGAGGGAATGAGGGAAATGGAGAGGATTGAGGAAAAAAAAGAGTCTTGGAAAAATGAATGGAATCGTCTCTTCCCAACCTCCAGTAACTTTAAGTGGGGTAAAAGAGAGGTATGTCTAGAACTCTCAGAAAATCCTGAGTCATATTTACTGGCTAGGTTTCTACCTTGTCAGCCCCATTAGCCAATAGACAAGAGAGATTGTACCTGTCCAAGATAACACAAATCAACTTCAGGGGTGAGGTTTGGTATTCCTTTAGAAAAGGGAATTTGCTGTTCCCCCATATAATTAATATGGTGGATTTGGGGACAAAATGTGAAAACCTTCATCCCTCGGATGCCATGATTTAGGATTGGGCATTCTTTGAGAGGGCCTGAAGTTGGCCCACTGCCACGGCCACAATTATCTTGCCCTAAGTACTGGGCTGCCCGCTTTCATCATCTGGGATTTGAAGCTGGATCCCTGATCAAAAAATCGGGGAAGAGTGAGCTTAGGATGGTGACAGCCAGAGAAGAAGCAGTGTGTCCTAGAGGAAAGTGCTCAGGCGTGGGAGTCAGAGGACTTGGGTTCTGATCCCCGCTCCATCACTTGCCTGCTCTATAACCTTGAACAAGTCACTTAACTTATCTGTACCTTAGTTCCCTCATCTGAAAAATGGGGATTCAATATCTGTTCTCCCTTCTACTTAGACTGTGCATCCCATGTGGGACCTGATTTTCTTGTATCTGTGCAAGCACTTAGTACAGTACTGGGTACTTAGTAAGTGCTGAACAAATAGCATAATAATGGTAATTGTTACTATTATTATTATTATGAGCCAGAATTGGGGGTGACATCTGAAGTGACTTGTCAGGGACCAATGTTTCTGATAGTTAAAACCCCTCCTTTTCCAGGGAGACAACTGAAAATTCATCAGATCTGTACTCCTGAATGGACTTTCATTCTGTTGTTCTTCCCCATATTCTCTCAGTAGCCCATCCATCATCTAGAGAATGATGATTTTCAAAGTATTGCCCAAGGGTAATGGGAGAAAGCTACCTGTCATGGAAATACCTCAAAAGAAGTGGAATAGGAATCAAAGGTAGAAGAAGGTGGGAGATGGAAGGACCTTGGCAGGAAACTGTTGCCTTGTCTACTTCCTGTTCCAGTCCCTAAGCACCCCCTGCCAAAGGTTGAATCCCTGCACAAACTCCTTCATTCCTCCCCCCGATGATATTTTTGTAGATCATTCATTCATTCATGACTCTACACACAAGTTTTCTTTCCCTCTGCATTTTATTTGAAATGAAAGTTTAAATTAGAATTATGGTCTTGCCCTTCCTAGCACATTGCACAATTCCAAACCCCTCTTCCCCCTCACACACACCCTTCTCTTGACTCCATGATTTATGCGATTATAATTGTACAGACCTACTCCAACCCCCTGTTTTGATTTTGGCTGTAGAGCTTAGTACGCCTTTTCAAATGAGCTCTCAGACCAGGTTTCTGTAATTTTTTAAAAAGCCTTAGAGAAAAAAATTCCACCATGTCATCTCCCTCTAAATCCTCCGGCACACCCAGCAGACATAAATTTGATCATCCAGGCGTGTTGTCCGAATCCTCCATTTTCCTCTGTAACACAGCCAGGATAGTATTGAGTACAGAAACTCCCTGTGCACACTGCCATTCATGCCCCTGCTTCTGGGACCCCATCCCCAACTCTTCTGCACTGGAAAGTATTTCCCATCCAGAACTGGTGCCCATCACAAGCACGTCAAACTCTCTGTGCACTAGGGAAGGCTTTCTTACACGTGAATTGGTTGCATGTAAGAATGGCCTTTCAATAGAAAGATCAGGGAACTCTTTTGGAGACCCACTGAAAGGTCTTGAGAAAATACATGGCCTAGTGATAGGCAGCATGGTGTAGTGGATAGAGCATGGGCCTGGAAGACAGAAGGTCATGGGTTCTAATCCCGGCTCCTCAGTTCTCTGCTGGGTGGCCTTGGGCAAGTCACTTCACTTCTCTGTACCTCAGTTACCTCATCTGTAAAATGGGGATCAAGACTGTGAGCCCCACTTGGGACAGGGACTGCGTCCCACCCAATTTGCTTATATCCGGCTCAGCACTTAGTATAGTGCGTGCTACATAGTAAACCTTAACAGATACCATTATTATTACATACAGGCAGCTGCCGTGAATGCTGAGCTTTCTTTACCCCTTTGATAACTGAGAGGGTTCTTCATTGCCTCCACTTTTCCCTCATAGGATTTATGCCTCCTTTGTATTGACTTTTAATGGAAAAAAAAAAGTTGTGATCCTTTGGCCATGCTTCTCTTTGGATCTGGATCACACCAGGTTTGGGATGCCAAATGTTCCACATACAAGGGACTCTCCTTTATTTCATCAATTTGTCCTGCTGTTTCTGGAAGAATCTGTCCAGAGATCATTTGTAATTGTCGAGAATGTGAGTGACCCAAGTCCTGCTTCTCCACTCAAGTGAATGAAGGGCGAAGCTGAGTTTCAGCCAGTGACCAATATTCTCAAAACTGAAGTCTGGCAGCCCTTAACAAGTTCCCATCAATCTTCAGTAGAGACCCCAGTAAACAGGCCTCACAATCCAGTTAAAATTGGGGAATAAACCCAGCCAAATATTTAGTCCTGCTCCACCCTTACCCCTAGAACAACAGTCCTTGAGAACTGGCACCCTGGCTGTTTCTTGTAAACAGTGTTGGTACCAGAAGTGAATTTTCATGGCCAAGTTAAGAGATTCAGTGTTGTCTTTTAAACGGGCAGTGGTTCTGACTCTCTTCACTGATTCAGGTGGGAGACGGATGTGATTTTTATTTTTTTCAAATGCACAAAACAATAGAAAGACTATGTTGTAAAATGGGGAAGTGTGTGAACTGCTGTTCAAGGTCCCAGATTTCGGTCATTTTCCAATCTGCACGCCATACATATGGGCTTAAACACAAGGCTATGCAATGTGGTTCTCATCTAAGTTGGGCAGTGTAGCTGCATCCTGCCTGCCAAGTCAAAGATTTATTTTGGGAACCGCTTTCCAAACCGAGAAGAATAAAATCTAATAGGTGGCATCTATCCTTCAGAGACCTTCTTTTCCTTTCCCTGAACGTGTACCTCAGGAAGAAAACAAACTGTGCTCCATGGATTGCCTGGAACCTGGACTACCAATGAAGACAGTTCAGGCAATCCCCTGGGAGGAGGAAAAAAATGATCCTTCTCCTCCACCTATCTCTGACACAGAACAGTACTGAGGGGCTCCAGAGGAAGCAGTGGTCCAAGTTTTGTCATCTGTGCTAGAAGCTGTTGTAACCTGAGGGGAGCTGAGAATGATTTGTATAGATTCACTGTAGCCTAAAGTATAAAGAGGCACCTTTGAGCTTTAGGCAAAAATAGGGAGTGAAAATGTATTTTTGACACAGGCAGAATTGGGAGATGACAGTAGCTGAGGGAGAGATGGAGGTTGAATATCATTTTGTTGGTGGATTTGCGAATTTTACGTTGGTTGGGATCTTACAGAATCTTCTGACCAGGACCTTAGTTTTTAGTGAGTATAGAGAGAAAGAATAGGAAAAAACTGGATTTCAGTGCTTTTACCATTTTGAATGATAAAGACCTCTGAGTCGGGGCTTTCAGGAGACTACTAAGACCTCGTTTAGAATCCCAGTGAGAGGGAGGGTTGTGTGTGTGTGTGCGCGCGTGCATGCTCACATGCACACGTGCATGGGCCCTGTGAAAGAATATTTCCCTTGAAAAAGGCTGTTTAGAGAGTTGCTTCATTTTTCAGCACACAGTAGTGAAGGTAAACTCAGTATTCTCTTCCTCCCTTCAGCTTCCTTTGTTTTTCTCCAGATTTTGCCCTCGGAAACAAACACTAATCAACACAGGACATGGTATTTCCTGGGTAGTGTCATTGGCTGTAAGCTTTGTTTATTAATCATGACATTAGGGCACGGAGATTTCATGCATGATCTCACCTCACCCCAGACAGATTTCACCAAAATAACTCTAACCAACCTACTGCCTTTCATCTGTCTTTCCTCCTCAGAAGGTGGAATAATGAATTGTTTCCAAACGCCTACAGCAGTGTTTTAACTTCCATTCCCAGATCCTTTATTCTGGGTATAATTTTTTGAAAGATTTTGATAATTTCAGGAGCAGGAAGGGAATATTAAAAGCAGAAGAACTCTAAAGCAAGATGCCTTTCCCAGCCAAAAATCTGGAGCCAGTAAATGTGGGTTGTTTTGGGGCAGTGGTAAAAGATGGTTTTTCCCATGCATCTTTAGCCCCAGAGAAACAGTAACTGGTAATCAGGGACCTTTGGGGATTTGAGTTCACTTTGAGGATTACCTTCAGTGGGGCATGCTGGAGAAAGCTATACCTTATATGGGGAAAATTATTGACTTTTGTCCGGCAGTACTGATGCTTCACTAGCAAATTAGCGCTAGGACGTTCCAAGTATTGATGGTGTGTATATTAAAAGGAATAGGTGAAAGAGGTCTGATTCAGGACTCAGAATCATTGGGCTTCCAAATTCTCCTTTAATTAATCTGTCGGAGGAATATATGGATCACTATAGATACCATCATTAGCATCAGTAGGCAATGATGATACTCTCTGCTGAGTGCCATCCAAAGCAAGTTAAACAGATGCCATCACCATTCTCTAGAGCTGACAATCTAAAATTTCAGAGGAACCTCTTAAAGCTCACATATAAATAGGTCTAAAATATCTTCAGGCCCATAAAAATTTCTACTGATCGGAAACATCACCAGCATTGTCAGAGATGATAGATCTGATGGTCCGGGACATGGATAATCTAAAATAATGCAGAGCTAATCCTGACAGTCAACTTTTCCATTTTTGTGGAAAAGATTTTACTTGCCCACAGTATGATTAATTCTCCACCCTTCAACCATTACCCTGATTCAAGCCCTCGTCACCTCTTGGCTATAGTACCGTAACCGTTTTCTTACTGGTCTCCCTGCCTCAAACCTCCCCACTATTTAGTCTATCCTAACATGCAGCCGTATATTTCATTTTTTTTCAAACACTGTTTGGAACAACACTATCCTCCTCGAAAACCTCTGACTCCCCATTTCTGCTTGTGCAAAACAAAGACTCCCCCAAACTGGCTTCATGGCTGGCTCCCTATTATCAGTCAATCAATCAGACAATCATATTTATTTTGTGCAGAGCATTGTACTAGGTGCTTGGGTGAATACAATGTAATGGAGTTGGTAGACACGTTCCCTGCCTACAACGAGCTTACAATCTAGGGAACTTTTGTCTCAGAACATCCCAGCTCTCAGTCTTTACTCTGCCCAAAGTAGCCTCTAATTGTACCTCATTTGGATTCTCCTGCTTCCCACCCATTTTTCAAGTCTTTCCCATTGCATGGAATTTGTCCTCCTCCCCTTCCCCAGACAATTTCCCTTTTCACCTTAAAAATACTTCTTAAAAAGTCACTCCTTTCAAGAGGCTTTCTAGGCCTCCATCCCCCATCTTGTCTGGCCAGGTATTCCAATCTGCCACCTAACCACCTATGTATTTCTGTCGATGTATTTAATTATCTGATTTCTTTTTTGATCATTTTTGTTGATACTGCTACAAATAATTCCAGTCTTTTTGGACATGTGTCCTCTGACTCCCCCATTAGATTGGAGGCTCCTGAAGGCAAGGAACTGTGTCTCTTCCATCTACTGCTTGATTTTCAAATTCCTGGTACAGTGCTCAGCAACAGTAGATGCTCAATAAGCTCCATGGTGATGATAATGATGTTGGTCTTTTTTAAGCCTCGTGCCCTTGAGCCAGTGGTAATTTGACAACTCCATTAAAGTTGGCTGGGGATTCCACAGGCCTGGATTCAATAAGCCACGAACCCTCTCTGCTCCTACGCACCGTGATTTTCAGGAGCCAGTTGCCACCAGGACTTGTTCTGTGCTATTAGAATGACAAGACATACCTCTCGTCTATTCTTTGGTGTTTTCTTTCACACTGCACCTAGCACCACACTCACTTTTAGAATTTCAGGTGAGACTCTATAATTGCAGTATCTCTTAATCATCAATCTTCAGACTCGAGAAAAGATTCTAATTTCTTCCCTGATGAAAGTTGTAACAGCTCTTCTCTATAATCTCTGGAATAAATGGGGCATTCCATGGGCAAATTAAGAAAACAGTTTGACATACTCTGCTGGTAAATTCCAGTTGTGTCCAGTTTTCCTCCTTAGAGGGAGATAGAAATTCAGGGTGAGATACTCTCAATATAATCCCTACCCTGACTTCTTTAAAACAGAATCACTATTCACTGTGCTTCATTTCACCTTCTGCTTCCATTTTGGCAAGAAGCATCCAGCACTCAGCAAATGAGGTGCATTAGCAGTATTTTAATACCTCGCAGGCAGCTGTTAATGCCGAGCTGTAAACCCTGTGTATACGTTGGCTGTAATTCTCAGCCATCATGCGCCCCAGCCTGCTGTTGAGTGAAAATGAGCTGTATCTGACACAGCTGCCAGGATGGGAGATGGCTATGGTATGGGGGGAAGGTGGGGGAAGGGGGAAAGAATAACCTGGTGGGCTGGAGGGTTGCTCATTGCCACTTCTCCCATCAATTATATTTATTGAGGGCTTGCCGTGTCTAGAATGCTGTATGGAACTCTTGGGAGAGTGCAATGTAGCAGAGTTGTTAGAGTTGGTAGTTCCCTGCCCACAAGGAGTTTGTGGTCCAGAAGGGGAGGCTGACATTACAATAAATTATGGATGTATACATATGTGCTTTGGTGATATTCATTCATTCAATCATATTTATTGAGTGCTTACTGTGTGCAAAGCACTGTACTAAGCACTTGGGAGAGTACAATACTAAAACAAACAAGCATATTCCCTGCCCACAATGAACTCACAGTTGGAGAAGCAGCGTGGCTCAGTGGAAAGAACCCAGGCTTGGGAGTCAGAGGTCATTGATTCGAATTCTGGCTCTGCCACTTGTCAGCTGTGTGACTGCGGGCAAGTCACTTAACTTCTCTGGGCCTCAGTTACCTATCTGTAAAATGGGGATTAAGACTGTGAGCCCCAAGTGGGACAATCTGATTACACTGTATCTACCCCAGTGCTTAGAACAATGCTCTACACATAGTAAGCACTTAACAAATACCAACATTATTATTAGTATTATTATTATTATTATTAGTGGTATATGCCGGGAGTCTCTGCCCTGGGTGGCATACAACACTGATCAGAAAGGTTAATCACTTTTGTGTCTGGAGTCATAGTTGTAGATGCTTCAAAACCATTTTCTACAAAGACTTTGGAGTTTTTCTCATTTTTAAAAAGTATCGTGACTGGGACTGCAGGTTGGGAGTGGCATCCCGTCAGAACCAGCACAATTTTTTTTTTGTCCTTTTACCTTTAATTCTGAGCCTCCTTTGCCAGCTGGGAAAGGGGTTGGTGACTGGGTAGAGGCAAGGTGGTAAGAAGTGTATTAAGATGCTTCTGGCTCCACATTCTTACATAAGTGGATAGCATTTAGCTTAGTGACCACAATTCGATTATAAACACTGCACAGTCAAGTTGAGCCGTGATAACCTGGCCAGAAAACTGCTTTGTAAAATGGGACACAGTTTTTCTCCTTGTGCCTGATGCATTTAAGTATTAACCACATACATACATTCACACACAAAGCTAGGCAAAAATTTATTGCACTCCCCAAAGGGACCTAAATCCCCCAGGCTGGGTAAACCCCGTGAAAACACAAGAATTGCATTTATAGGCCTCCTGAAGATAAGAATTTGACCTCTTAAAAGAGTTCCTTAAAATGAAAAATGAATGGCTGAGCTACTAATGGCTCACTAACCTAGGAATTTGTATTCCATTCAACTTAAGGCCATTTGAAATAAATTCCAATTTCAGAGAATAGTGGCTTCTCACCATGTTTTCTGGTTTGGGGGCACAGTTTCGAGATTCTGTTGCCCTCCAGTTGGAGACCATATCTAATATCATTTAGGTAGCTTTTGATCTCCCTATTGAGAAAGGGCGGGGGGGGGGGTGTGCTAGCCAAATCTTTTCTGATATTTTGATAGTGGTGTGGTATTCGTATGGTGATAAGGATGACTGCCTCTTGCCAAACCGAAAGTAGAGACTTTTCATTGCGGTTACATTTGCTGTCCTTGTCTTTATAAATAGGTCATTTGAAAGAAAAAAAATGGTGGTGTGGTTGAAATGTGTAGGGTTTTTTAAATCTGATTATGCTTCCTTTGCTTATCCAGTCCCATTGATCTTTAACATCTACTTTGAAATTTGCACTGAGAGGCTTAACCTCATCTAATCAAGTCCTAAAAGACTGAGGTCTTAGGTGGGAAATGATGCAAGTGCCTCATAGCTGGCCTACACAGGTAGTAAATCAGTCACATCAGATCTGTTGGATTCTATGGGACTTGGGTCAGAGTGAGCCCCAAGGGGATTTACATGAAATTTCAGTGTTTCCTTTGTAGGTGGGTCTGTAAGTTAAAGGAATTGGAAGTACAAAATGCTTACACATTAGACTCAGTTCTCCTGGGGACTGGCTTTAACGGAGAGAGAGGCTGAAAATTATTAGCCATTTCTCCTAAGTGAGGTAAAACTAATCTGAGGAGTAGATCCACTGAGAAGGTGTAGGGTGTGAAACCTGGAGCCTAAGCAGCTGAATCAGGGACATCCCTAAGGAAGGGACGATCAGGACAACTGCCCCAACTCCCGCGTCCTGGGGGCACCGTGTCTCCTGGCAAGAAGGACTCTGAAGTGCTGCCATCATTTAATGATACAGAAAGGGAAAACAAGGGACTTTGAATTTGTGATTGGGTCTCCCCTTCAGTTACCTTGCAGAACAGCAGCTCTCTCTGAAACCCTATTCGCTCAGAGGGAACAGCGTGACCTATTGTAAAGAGCACAGGCCTGGGAGTCAGAGGGCCTGGGTTCTAATTTTGGCTCCGCTACTTGTCTGCTCTGTAACCTTGGGCAAGTCACTTGACCTCTCTGCCTCTGTTTCTTCATCTGTAAAATGGGGGGAATAAGACCGTGAGCCCCATGTGGGACAGGGGCCATCAGTCAGTCAGTCGTATTTATTGAGTGCTTATTCTGTGCAAAGCATTGTACTAAGCACTTGGAAGAGTAAACTACAACAATAAACGGACATATTCCCTGCCCACAATGAGCTTACAGTCTGGAGAGTAAATGCTCTATAAATACGATTGAATGAATGAATGAATAATATAAATAAATGGATTACAGCTGTGAACATAAGTGCTATGGGACTGGGAGCAAGGATGAATCAGGTACCCAACCCTATTATCTTGTACCCCAGAACTTAATATGCAGTGTCTGGCACATAGTAATCATTTCAGAAATACCACAGTCATTATTGGGGAAGCAGCATGGCTCAGTGGAAAAGACCCTGGGCTTCGGAGTCAGAGGTCATGAGTTTGACTCCCGGCTCTGCCACCTGTCAGCTGTGTGCCTGTGGGCAAGTCACTTAACTTCTCTGTGCCTCAGTTATCTCATCTGTAAAATCAGGATTAACTGTGAGCCTCACGT
Source organism: Ornithorhynchus anatinus (assembly GCF_004115215.2). Lineage (NCBI taxonomy): Eukaryota > Metazoa > Chordata > Mammalia > Monotremata > Ornithorhynchidae > Ornithorhynchus > Ornithorhynchus anatinus. Next base: position 53,919,263 of record NC_041735.1, on the reverse strand, counting down.
GGGACAACATGATTACCCTGTATCTACCCCAGTGCTTAGAACAGTGCTCTGCACATAGTAAGTGCTTAATAAATACCAACATTATTATTATTACGCAGCATTGGTCAGCGTAACTTCTGCTCATTACCTCTGTCACACATCCGTTGGGACGGGACTCCTCCTTAAGTTAATTATTACACTTCCCGCCTCATGGATGTTCATAGCTAGAGGGACCATCATCAAGGTTGTGGGGATACCCCCATGACCTCCGCCATTCACGCCTCCCACCAGTCCTCCTCTCCCCGAACTCGGTCGTGTGTGAGAGCTGAAAGGAGGGAAGGGAGGTTTCTTTCTTCCCTTAGGAGAAAGAGGAGGTGGTGGTTTGGGAGAGCAGTAGGGACATCAATCAATCAGAGATGATTATTGAGTTCTTAAGGTGTGCGGTGCACTGTACTATGCACTTGGGAGAGTATGGTACAAAGAAGTAGGTCTAGGTGATGTTGAACAAGTCAGCGAGATCCAGCCTTGTGTTTATGCAGAGAGCTCTCTCATCGATTCTAGGTCCCTTCAGGACAGAGGAAGAATAGTGGTAAATTTGCATCACTAGACATTCACATGGCCCTGCTGTCTTGAGGAACTAGTGCTCAAGCTGAAAATTACCTTCCCAGGAAAGATCTGTCCTCAGACCTTTAAAGCCTGCCAATGCTTCTAACTAAAGGTTTAGGCTGTGCCTTCCCTTTGAATGGAATGATGGCGTAGAGCTAAGAGGTTTAGGTCTTGGCCTAGGAGTTCTTGCCATATGTAAGACTGTTCTGGAAAAGCAGCAGTTGTGTATGCTTCCTTTTGGAGCGGATGACTTAATTTCCCAGGTGGCATTGCCCTTTTTTGGTGTCCACAGGTAAGAAATTGCTTAGCACTGCGTGCTGATTGGCAGCATGACCTATTTGGGTGACTCACCAGGCAGAGGTATTTCTAAGAATGAGTCAGAGGCACAAATATGTGAGAGTCTCAATAGTCTTGCATTTTGAAAGACTCAAAGCATTCAAAGTACAAAGCACGTGTCTTTCTTTGGGTAAAGATAGCCCAATATGGAGAGATGTAGCCCATGGATCACCATGCTACTGACTGCATCAAAGTCAGGAAGGCGATTGGAATTGGTTGGCTTTTGGAATCAGCATCTTTCTGGAATAATAATATTCATTCACATCATACAGCAGGCTTGATCAGAGGGCAAGTTGGTTCTCAATGGCACTTAAAATTGTGTTCCATAAATGTTTGTTATCCATCAGTAGTATTTATCGAGAGCTTACTCTGTGTGCAGCACTCTACAGGCTTGGGAAAGTACAGTGCAATTAGTAGATATGATCCCTGTGGCTCCAGTAATAGTTGAGAGATAAAATATAGCTTTTTCAAGTGTATCCTGACCTAGGTTTTGAAGGAGTAGAGGAGTGAAAACAGATTTGGGTAATGTTAAATACCACAAAAAGTTGATTTTTCCAAGGAAAACATGGGGAAACTTGGTATGAGAATTTAATGTATACTGCAGTTTTTAGAAGGAAACATTAATAGTCTAACATGCCCTCAAAGGACAAGCCAGTAATAAATTTCATGTCAGAAATTACCTGTCGGTGGGACTATATTAAATAATGTAGAATTGTTATTAATTTGTATGGGGGAGAAGATAATTTTTTTTTAACTTTCAGGAAAATGTTCAAAGAGCATAGTGTTACACACACAAATCCCATTATTGTTAATGGGATTTTTGTGCTTTAGCTTTCCTCAGACTATACTGAAAATCGTAGCCACCAAAGTTCCCTCTCCAAACACGGGCACTACAAGAAATTAAAGACCCCAAATTGTTTCTTTCAGAGGAATTTGGCAATATCCTAGGGATCGCTGTATTTCTCTAGCTGCCCGTATTGCTCAAAGTCTATAACTGCCATTTAGCAACTGCAAGAAAAAACCCTCTTGCTGTGACATTTATGTTGGCCCATGTGTTTGTGTGGGTGGAATGAGAGGTGGTGTCTATGGGTGGGGAGGCGAATGAGTACCCCACAGATCTTAATATATGGTTGGGGATTTTGTTAGCTTTGGCAAACCAATGTCGATATCTTTAATGTCGTGTAAGTTTTGACTGTTTAAGAAGCACTAAAAGACCATAGTAATGGAACTGAAATCACTTTGTGAACCAGAGCACAGATCACTGAACTAAATGCAATAAAGATGGAGGGCCGAGAAGGAAAAGAGGAAAAAATACACAATTAAAACTTCTATATGACCTAACACGTTGCCATGAGATTTGATCTTATCCTTTTTACAAGGGAAAACTTATGAGTCATAGGTGTTAAATTATCAAGTCATTACTCACTTGCAGAATAAAAATCATAGATACCTTTTATGTGCTTTTAATAAAGAATGATTGCGGCACTGGATCTGTGTTATGGTAAGACCAAGTGAATTTGTGCCATGGATTAAAGCTCGTGGTGTCATTTGCTTCCACCAAGTCTTTTGGGAAATAACCAGTTGATAACTGATAATTACTGAGCTCTGGTTCCTTTCTGAAATAATTCTCTTTGTATCTCCTTGGCCTTGCTCCCCAGTCCTGCCAGGAAGATACTCCCAGAGAGTGCAGTATGCACTGACTGTCTGTTTCATTAACCATTTCGGGCCACTTAGGTTTAGCAATGACTGCCCCAGGCAGGACCAGACTGGACTGGCTCAGGAAAACCTGCGGGGAAATCGTCCGGGGATTAAAGGCCTCAGAGAAGGGTGGGGAAGGAAAGAGCAGAGACTACTCTACTGTGGCTGCTTCCTGTGTACTGCTCCCTATAGAATCCAGAGGGCTCCCATAGTGACTGACAGCTCAGTTTCCTATTTATCCTCCACCACCTCCCCACACCACCCCCCAAGGTTGCCATTGACGTGCCCCATCTCGGCACTGCCACACTGGGCCTCCCCCTATATTGCTAAGGGAGGCTTGGCACTGGGACCAGGGTGTTTGGCAGTCAGTCATATTTATTGAGCAATCACTGCACTAAGCGCTTGAGAGAGGACAGTATAACAATAGCCACATTCCCTGCCCACAGCAAGCTTACAATCTAGAGGGCTGTTTAGACTCCTCACTGGTGATCCAGTTAATGGCATTGCAGTGTTGGAATACATAAAGCCTGTATATAAACACACTACCCTCCAGTTTAACTCTTGAAAAATAACCAGTATATGGGAAACAAGTGAACACTCCTTGATGGCTGTGATTATGTCTCTTTAATTCAGTGGTATTTACTAAACACTTACTGCGTGCAGAGCACACAGAGTACAGCTGCTAGACACAGTCCCTGCCCTCAAGGAGCTTACAGTTGCACTCTCCCAAACGACCATTTAGTTCAGTGCTCTGTCCACAAAAGGTGCTCAATAAGTACTAGTGATTGATGGGGCTCAGCAGGCTCAGGATGGTCCCGGGCTAAATGATTAGAAACTCAAGGCATGAGAGCAATGAGATTTTTCAAACTTCAAAAACACTGGAGCCTTAAAGACTATGTCTGTAGAGTAAGATGCCCTATATTATTTCTCCTACCTTCAAAACACTTGGGTCTGGGTTTACCAGATTAAGATTTGTACCTGAGACTAAGGAAATCTTATAAACTAATATTTAACAGTTAGGTAATTCTCTGCAGTTTCAAAATTGCTTGGGTTCAGTCATTAACTTACCATGGAATCCCAAATCTCCACAGTTTGAGAGAAAAAGAAAAAACAAAACAAAACCCTCTCAAGGTTTAATTTGTTAGACCACTGGCATTTTCAAACAAAGAAAGTTCAGTTACAAATATGTGATTTTGATTTTATCTCCCCCACCCCACCAAGGCCAAAGCACTAGTACCCCATTGTGTGACCCTTTTAAAAATCTCCTCATGTTTATTCTCCTTGGTGTGAGGCTTCTTGCTTTTCCTAAGGCTCCTTGCCTTCCTCTCTTGGGCACACACACCTTTTTAATGATAGGGAAAACAGATTTTTTTTTTTCTATTTTTGTGACAAACTCTTCCAAAAACCTTATGCCCAGTTTTTCCCACACCACGTTAGAGCACCAGAGAGATGCTCTTTAACCAAGAAGGGAAGGGACCAACACCCAGCTGCAGGTAATAAAAATCTACACAGTTCTGTGCCTCCAAGTTGGCAGGTATCTGAGCTACAATTCTGTCTCATTAGCAGGTTGTTTGGCTGTCCTCTAATTCTGCCTTTTAGTGTAAATGAATAATTAAAGAACACAAAGTGTATTTTTTAGGTAAATCTGCCATAGGGAAGACATTTATGACACTAGATCACCGGAAAATTCCCCGAGGATCGTGCTCCAGGCAAGATTTCTTCTTTTCAACCTCAGCTATGCTTCCGGAATAAGATGACTTTATTATTATCAATCTCCCTTTCTGTTTGCAGAAGGATTTGTAATCATTGTGAGCATTCATGGCTCCCGACAGCTCTGCAGGAAAGGCTGGTGGAGTTGGCCTCATTTTATAGGGGAGGAAATTGAAACAACAGGAAAGTAAGTGACTTGCCCAGACACCAAGGGGGTGAGTGTCAGAGTTGTGCAGCTGGGGAGTCGACTTTGGCAATTTGCCTCTTCACTGGGTTCAGCCTGAAATAGTTGTCACTGTGGAAGTATAGTTATGGTCCTTTAGATCTCCCCCTTTCCCCATTTGATTCTGTACTCTTTGAAGGAAGGAACCAGGTAATAATAATAATGATAATACTAATAATAATGGCATTAGTTAAGCGCTTACCAGGTGACAGGTACTGTACTAAGTGCTGAGATGGATACTAGCAAATCGGGTTTAACACAGTCCCATGTAGGGCTCACAATCTCAATCCCCATTTTACAGATGAGGTAACTGAGGCAAAGAGAAGTTAAGTGACTTGCCCGAGGTCACACAGCAGACAGGTGGCAGAGCCAGGATTAGAACCCATGACCTTCTGACTCACACCTGATGGCTCCTGGAGAATGAACTAGCGGAAGCATGAAAATGTTTCCCTCTTTGGGGGTGACTGCTGACAGGTCAGCCAGAGACAATAATAATAATTAATAGTTGTGGAATTTGTTAAGCGCTTACTATGGGCCAGGCACTGTACTAAGTGCTGGGGTGGATATAAGCAAATTGGGTTGGACACAGTCCATGTCTCACATGAGGCTCACAGTCTTGATCCCCATTTACAGATGAGGTAACTGAGGCACAGAGAAGTGAAGTGACTTGTCCAACATCATACAGCAGACAAGAGGTGGAGCAGGGATTAGAACCAATGACTTTCTGATTCCCAGGCCCTTGCTCTATCCACTATGTCATGCTGTTTTTCATGTATCCTTATATCTGTTGGTAGCAAACAGTTCCCCAGGAGCTCAGTGAAAGTGGCTTTCATGAGAAGCAACATGGTTCACTCTAGAGATTAAGGGCCTGGGAGTGAGAAGACCTGAGTTCTAATGCCAGATGTGTCTCTTGGCTGCTGTGTGACCTTGAGACAGTTACCTAACTTCTCTGTGCCTCCATTCTGTCATGCGTAAAGTGAGGATTTAGTATATTTTCTCCCTCTCCCTTAGACTCTGTGGGTCAGGGAGTGTGTCTGACCTGATTATCTTGTACCTACCTTAGTCCTTGGTACTATATTGGGCACGTAGTAAGCACTTGGCAAATATCACAATAATTATCCAGAGAATCATCTCATAGGTACACTTTTCCTCATGCCTTCCTGCCTTGCCATATTCTCTTTTGAGATTGCTAGCCTGAGGTGAGGGGAGACTGCCACAGACAGGAACAGAATCCCTGCTCACAAAGGAGTAGACATTCCCAGGACACACTGGAATTGTGACTCATGTTTACCTAGGATGCTTCCCCAACTCATCTGCCTAGCTCATTGATTTTATTTAGGTGGGGAAAATTAGACTGTGGGGCCTAAGGAGGGCAAGCAGGCTGGTAAAATGATGAAGCAAACAAATGGAAACGATTTCTCTGAGCTGCTGTTTTCTGAATTCAAGACTCTAATTCAGACCATATTCATGATGAAACTAACCCCGAGGTGATGAGATCATGGACTCCCAGCCAGTGACTTGGGGCAGTAGAATATCCCACAACAGAGGACAGGATGATTCTGTGACTCCTGAGAGCTCCCTTGTCTATTGCCTACTATCCTATCAGAAGGCTACTTTTCACACTATTAAGGAGAACTCAGAAATTCTTAGAATCCATTGTTGCGATCATTCATGAGAATGAATCCGTATGCCTCAGAACCTCTGAATGCAGAGGGTTTTTAAATGGTATTTGCTATGAGTCAAATACTGTTTTAAGCACTAGGGTAGGTGCAGGTTAATTAGGTTGGACACAGTCTCAGTTCCATTTGGGGATAACAGTGTAAGTAGGAGGGTGAACAGGTATTTAATCCCCATTTTATAGTTGAGGAAACTGAGATTAAAGGGAAGTTAATTGACTTACCCAAGGTCACACAGCAAGCAAGTGGCAGAACCAGGATTAAAACCCATGGCCTCTGACTCCCAAGCCCATGCACTATCCACTAGCCATAATGCTTCACTTTAATCTCCATGATTTTACCCATGGAAAGTTACTTTGCCGTATCAGGCAAGGAAGGACTACCATTCACAGTTTAAGCAGCAACCCCTGGGTGGGGAAAGAAAAATGTTGAAAGAAAAAATCTGTTGAATGAGTTAATTCAAGATGGGGGTATCAAATATTGAAGATAGAGTGGGAAAGGTGATGCTGTCTTCTTCTCTCTCCTTGGCTTTCTGGATCTCTTCAAGTTGCACCTTCACCTCTGAGTTCCCAGCTTGCTGTTGAGTCCAGCCTTGGGGCACTAAAGTGCAGCCCTGTGCATTCATTCAATTGTATTTATTGAGCACTTAGTGTACTAAAAGTGCTTGGGAAAGTATAATAAAACAATAGACACATTCCCTGCCCACAACAAGCTTAAAGTCTAGACGGGAAGACGGACATCAAGACAAATAAATAAATTTCAGGTACGTACATATGTTCTGTGGGGGCTGGGAGGTGGGGCGAACAAAGGGAGGAAGTCAGGGCAATGCAGAAGGGAGTGAGAGAAGAGGAAAGGGCAGAGGGATGCCTAGTCTAGGAAGGCTTCTTGGAGGAGATTGCCTTCAATAAGGCTTATGAAGAGGGGGAGAGCAATTCTCTGTTCTATGATAGCCTGATTGGAATGTAGCTTCCACTCTATGATTGATTCTATTTCCAGTGGGTTGGGTTGGGGGGTGGGGTATGTGTCTGTTAGAGAGACAGACAGACACAGAGAGATGACATGCAACTATTGCCAAAAAAAAGGCATTAGAGCCTCATACTCCCCAGCTTGGGTTTCACTGGCCAGGGTCATAACAAATGCAACAATAGGTCACGTGCTAGATGCTTTTCTCCCCTTTTGAAGGAGCAGGTGGAGGGGGTCTGCATTCGCTGTGTCCTGTTCATCCAGCATTTTCAGAGACAAATGGCAAGGAGAGGCGGAGGGAGGCTTGAATAGAGCAGTGGATTACTGAGGTTCCCAGAAAATAAGCTTTGAGAACCTGCCCCTCCACAATCCACACATTTGGCACAGAGTTACCTGTGTGAACGTAGTTTCTTGCTACTTTGAAGGCCACAAACCCAGATAGAGAAGTGACACAGGATGATAACTCTGTGCCTCAGTTCCCTCATCTGTAAAATGGGGATTAAGACTGTGAGCCCCAGGTGGGACAACCTGATTCCCCCTGTGTCTACCCCAGCGCTTAGAACAGTGCTCGGCACATAGTAAGCGCTTAACAGATACCAACATTATTATTATCATTACTCACTATGTCCCAAGTACTGTAATAAGTGTTGGGATAAATACAAGTTAATCGTCGGACACGGTTCCCGTCCCACACGGACTCACTCTCTAGAGGATAACACTGAAGCTGCAGGTGCATGTTTGGACCATCCTCTAAGTATCCATAGGCTCACTCCAAAGACTGGAAGAGAAAGCTAAAGTTTGACATTTTCACCTTAATAATGATTTATCTGCTTTCCCGGTGCAAGTTCAGTGCAGTCCAGGGCTGCCCAAGGCCCATAAGAACACCCCCAGAGCTCCCGTCCTGTGGACACCCACACAATAAACCATCATTAAACATTCTGCTGCTCTAGTCTGCTGACCTGAGTTACTTTTGTAATAGCGCTGGACTTGTAAAACTCCCAGTGGAAGATGGAACTAGAGATATGTGCCTCTGTGGGGGGGTGGGGGGGGAGGGGGGGAAATGGGGGAGGAGGCCTCTCTCTCTCATCACGGAGTATACGAGATCTGTGATTCAGGATCTACCAGACTCTTATGCCAGAGGGTATTAAGGGACAGGTGGCCAGAAGGCTGTCTTCTAAGTCCAGTGGCCAGCCCAGTGTTGCCCTTCCCAGTCCTTCATATGTTCAGGGATGGATTTGGGGCAGAAATCAGTGGAAGCAGGAAGGTGATGCCAAGCGATGGGGTGACCTCCTTTACATGGCTCCTTCTTTATGAATGGGAGTTCTCTGGTTGTATCTGGGCCTGAAATAGCAGAGAGGAGTCCCCACACACTCTGGTAGATGTCCAGTATCACAGAGTGGGACCACTAACAACTGCCTTCTATCCCAGAGAATCAGGTCAATTAGGTACTTTTTCTGGTTTTGTTGTCCTGTTAATGTAAATTCTGCATTTTCCTATTCCCTTAGAGGTGAAAACTGCATTGGAAGTTGCACTGTGTACTCCAGCGTGATAGCTAGGGGTTTTCCAAGAATGCAGCACCTGTTTGAGGGAGGGAGAGGAGAACTGGAATTGGCGACTAAAGGACAGAAGGTGCTTCTATGAGGGCAACATCAAGTAGTGATGATTTAAAATACATTAGTGACAAATTAAATGGATGAGGAAAAATAATGAGCCAAGAAGCAGAAGGGAAGAAATTTACAACAGTGAGTTAATTTGTGAGAATACAGATAAATAATTGATTTGGAAGAAAGGGTCTTTATTGCTTAAAGGACAGTGACAGCTCTGGGCTAAAATGAAGCAGTGTTCATATATATCATGTCTTTGTCATGTTCAGAACTGATGCTGCTGACTTGTTTTCTCTGGCTAATAGGTAGAAAGGCCAGCATGTGACTAGCAGTTCCTGCCACTCTCCTTCTACTAAAGGGAGAAAGTGCATTTATTCAATTAGCATTTATTGAACGCATAGAAGGTGTAAGGCCCAGTACAATATGAACATTCATCACCAGTGACCATCTGCATTTCCATGTTTCTTGCCTTAGTTTTGCCTTAATTCTTGCTCCATGTGGCTTCTCTATTCTTGGAATCTAGGAGTGAAATGAACAATTTGTGGGCAAACAATTAGACCAGGAGCAGCCATTAGTGAAGCACAAAAAATGATGGAGAGTTGTTAATAGAAGATCAGCATCCTCTACTAGCATGTGGTTTGGACAGTCCCTGGAGCATAGAATGAAATTTACCAGGCCATTTTCATACCTCTCGGGAGATGCATAATCGCTGTCTTTCCAAGATGGACAACTGGGAAACCAAAAGACAAATTAGTCCTGTTCAGTTGCAAGAAATTTAGAAAAAAAGTATTTACATCATCTGTTTTGCATAGATTATAGGCCTAATTTCATACCTTTATGAATAACTAAATGGTCTAGTTTTATTACATAATTTGTATCACTGGAATCTGGACACAAGTTAACGTATAAAAGAGGCTTTATTAGTCTGAAAATATATTGAACAATCTGCAGAATATCTCTATTGTTCAAGGTGAAGTAAACCTCATGCATGTGTGTGTGTGCGCATGCACGTACACACACACACACCCCACCCCCCTCCCCCCAACTTTGGGCCCTGGAAATATGAACCTGGAAAACAAACAAATGACCCAGGAAAGCACACCATGAAGCTCCGATGGAATTAGCTGAAGGTATTCTTCACACAACCATATGTTTTGTGGTTGCTGTTAAATAAGTCAAGCTGTACAGTGTTATAAAAAGGACAATCATCCAAAAGTGGGGTTAGAGGGGAAAGGAGATTGTTTCTTTTGAGGGAGATTCTGAAACCATGATAAACTATGTGAATAGGATAGATGGCTCAAGGCTCTTAGGTGGAATTTCCTAGTAATACTTGCTGCCAGTTTGTTATTCAGAAGAAGGTTAGAAAGTTTCAGCCAGAATACCATTATATTTTTATAGGCCAAAATGTATCTTCTTTCCAGTGGTGGATTAGGAATCATCATTCTGGAGCGATGATAGTGGTTTTATTCATTCATTCATTCAATAGTATTTATTGAGTGCTTACTATGTGCAGAGCACTGTACTAAGCACTTGGAATGAACAAGTCGGCAACAGACAGAGACAGTCCCTGCCGTTTGACGGGCTTACGGTCTAATCGGGGGAGACGGACAGACGAGAACAATGGCGATAAATAGAGTCGAGGGGAAGAACATCTCGTAAAAACAGTGGCAACTAAATAGAATCAAGGCGATGTACATTTCATTAACAAAATAAATAGGGTAATGAAAATATATACAGTTGAGCGGACGAGTACAGTGCTGAGGGGACGGGAAGGGAGAGGGGGAGGAGCAGAGGGAAATGGGGGGAGAAGAGGGTTAAGCTGCGGAGAGGTGAAGGGGGGGGGTGGTAGAGGGAGTAGAGGGAGAAGAGGAGCTCAGTCTGGGAAGGCCTCTTGGAGGAGGTGAGTTTTAAGTAGGGTTTTGAAGAGGGGAAGAGAATCAGTTTGGCGGAGGTGAGGAGGGAGGGCGTTCCAGGACCGCAGGAGGACGTGGCCCAGGGGTCGACGGCGGGATAGGCGAGACCGAGGGACGGTGAGGAGGTGGGCGGCAGAGGAGCGGAGCGTGCGGGGTGGGCGGTAGAAAGAGAGAAGGGAGGAGAAGTAGGAAGGGGCAAGGTGATGGAGAGCCTTGAAGCCTAGAGTGAGGAGTTTTTGTTTGGAGCGGAGGTTGATAGGCAACCACTGGAGTTGTTTAAGAAGGGGAGTGACACGCCCAGATCGTTTCTGCAGGAAGATGAGCCGGGCAGCGGAGTGAAGAATAGACTGGAGCGGGGCGAGAGAGGAGGAAGGGAGGTCAGAGAGAAGGCTGACACAGTAGTCTAGCCGGGATATAACGAGAGCCCGTAGCAGTAAGGTAGCCGTTTGGGTGGGGAGGAAAGGGTGGATCTTGGCGATATTGTAGAGGTGAAACCGGCAGGTCTTGGTAATGGATAGGATGTGTGGGGTGAACGAGAGAGACGAGTCAAGGATGACACCGAGATTGCGGGCCTGAGAGACGGGAAGGATGGTCGTGCCATCCACGGTGATAGGGAAGTCTGGGAGAGGACAGGGTTTGGGAGGGAAGATGAGGAGCTCAATCTTAGTGCACCAGCCTTGTGAACCTTACTTACATGGGCCAATGGTCCTCACAGTGGTCTATGGATCTGCCTAGCTGTGAGCCAAGAGTCTTGCTAGGACTCTTAGAGTTCAGTTTTGAGGGCCAAGGGCATGGTTGCACCTTACTTCGCCCAAATGCCCTTCCTGTGAAACAGTGAAATTTGGATCTTTCGAAGTAACAGTAGTAATAGTATTGATGAAGCACTCACTATGGGCAGAGCATATATTAAGGGCTGAGAAAGAATACACAGGTGGGAATTAGAGTGGTCACTATCCCTAGGTGCGCTTGGAATCTAAGAAGGCTGAGGTAATTCTCCATTTCTCTTTCATAGTTGTCCATACCATCCATTCTACTCTACCAGAACTCTTACTTCCCTGTATGGGGGCCACTGAGAGCCCTCAGATATGTCAGAGAAGGAGATTCATGTGATGCCACATATATTCTGGTGGGAGTAACGTGATGACATCATGGACTCCATTTTCTGGATGTATGTGAATTTTGTGGGATGCTCTAATATTTCTCCACGGGAACCCCTAAACCCTCCACTTGCTCTGGCATCTTTGACATTTCCCTACACAGTCTGTGTAAAATCTGGCACAGAATTTAAGCTGCAGGATACAGCAGGAGGAGCCATGGCAGAGAGAGTCATGGTGTCCAAATCCCGTCCCCTATAAAAAATAGAAACATTAAAGCAGACAGAGAACAGGCCAACTGGTCTACTTGCCTCTCCTGAGCTGTCAAGAGAGACTGGGGTTGCAGAGGCAGGAAGGAACAGATAGGGAATCAGGATAGCCTAGTGGAAAGAGGACGGGCCTGGGAGTCAGAGGACATGGGTTTTAATCCGAGCTCTGCCACATGTCTGCTGCGTGGTCTTGGGCAAGTCACTTCATTTCTCTGTATCTCAGCCATTTCATCTGTAAAATGGGGATTAAGACTGTGAGCCCCATGTGGGACAGGAACTATATCCAACCTGATTACCTTGTATCTACCCCAGCTTAGAACAGCGTTTGGCACATAGTAAGAGCTTAACAAATACCACAACAGCATAGTTGGCAGTGATGAACTGCAGGGGGAGCTCAAGTCCCTGCTCCTTGGGCAAAGGGGAAAACTTGAGCCAAGGAATAGATTCCTGCATTCCCCTCTCCCCCCAATTCTCCATGTGGAAAGAGAACCTGAGGCAGCAGACTGCACCAGATATCACTCACCTCCCAACTGTACTACAAGGAAATCGGCTCAACGTTTTATTTCTTGGAGCTAATTCCTTTCCAGGAATCACTTGTTGAATATTTTGTCCTTCCATTGTTATATGACCCTATCCCAACATTTTTAGGCAAGAGTCATGATGAAAGAATCTTTGTTCTGAAATAGCTCTTCTGATAAAGCTCCTCACAATCTGAAAAACAGCTCCTTTCTCTGGGAGGGTTAAACAGTTGGTTCAGGGTAATGTTTAGTTCACAGTCTATAAATGGCTCTTACTCCTTGATCTGACTCACTCTGTTACAGCAGTCACTTATAGATCAATTTATTTTTAGAATCTTAAAGAAACAAGATTCTACAGGGAATGCTTGTTTCTGATCAAATGACAACCCCAAACTGAAAAGTTCCTCTGTAGGGAGAATTCTTTCAACTTGATTTGCCTGGCTAGCACCCTCTGCTAGTGACTCAAGCCCTTCTGAGAGACTGAGCCTTCCACAAAAGGCCATTTTTGTGTCATTGTGATAGAATATTTATGGAATTTGACTCTTCCAACTCACTCCAAATAATTTTTTCACCAAACAAGTGAGACTGTAAATATGAAGAGGACACAGATGAAAGAGGGAGAAGGGACAATGGACATTTGAGCTGGGGGTTGGTCCTGAGGAAGTATTGGAGAAACTTTTGATTTCTGATTATGACTTGGCAGGAAAAACTTTCTGTTATTTGAGACCAAAAGTCTCAGGTGCTTACCCTCATCACTATTACCACCCTGACCTCAGTAGGATAGATCTTTTTGACTGAGCGGTAAATTGAACTCCATCCACTCTGGCTACGATGACCTTGGGGGAAAGGGTAGAGGGTTGGGTGGGGGAAGATAGAGAGGTATAGAGTGTGTGTGTGTGATTGCTTGTGCTTTGTTTCTAAATTGAGAGTTATTTCTCAGGGATTTTCCCCTCGGTCAGTTTCTTCCTGGGGAAGTTCCACACAGCGGTCAGGCTTCTGGGCAAGAAGTCTCCGAGAATTCGCTTTGAGTAGGAGGTAATTTATTTTAATGTCTGACTCTCCCCCTAGACTGTAAGCTCCTTGAGGGCAATTGAACCGATGGTATTGTACTCTCTCAAGTGTTTTAATATAGTGTTCTGCATGCAGTAAGCACTCAATGAATACCATTGATTGATTGATAGGCGCAAAATAGCTGCTCTCCTTTGTCTTGTTCTCCTCCATCAGTGTAGGGCAGAGCACAGGTTGCCACAGCCTGGGCACTGATCTGTGAGGATTCCTGATCAAGGTTGGGAGTCTTAGAGGAGGCAGAGGAGCTGAGAGTCTCTCATCTCCTCACTATTCCCTTACCCCACCTTCTGCCAATTAAGCATTTATGCATCACTCAGGGACTCTCTCCTCCTCCCCCGCCTGCATCACTTACGCACTTATCTTTATACTTTATTGCTTAGTACAGGGCTCTACACATAGTAATTGCTCAATAAATTTGATTGATTGATGGATATTGCTTCCTTGTATTTGTAAATTTTTTTAGTGGTTGACTCCGTCACAAGACTGTAAGCTTCTCAAAGCCAGGGATCATGTCTTCTAACTTCATAGTATTCTCCCCAGGACATAGACAGTGTTCTGCATGAAGTAAGCACTCAATAAATACTATTGATTGGTTTCTCAACACCTACTTATTAAGCATCAAATGTGCACTGCACTCTGCTCAATACTGTACAACAGAGGTACTAAAGCAGAAGTTGGGACCCGCTAACCTACTTCAAAGCACTGAAATGGGTAGAACCATTATGGTAAACAGTAAGAACTCAGTAGCAGGAGCTGGTGATAGGTAGTTCCTTTGCTTGGTGCCTGAGAAGAGCTGTTGCTCTCTGTTCAGCTGAAAGGCCAGTTTTACTCAAGTGAATATTTCTATGTGTGTGAGTAGAGGTGCATGGGGGAAGGTGTGTGAACCAATAATCAATCATATTTTTTGAGCGTTTACTATGTGCAGAGCTCTGTGAGGAGGAGGAGGGCACTAAACAGGGATGTACTTCACATGAAACCTTGAAGACCCAGACTTTCTTAAAATGGTATTTATTGAGTGCTTACTATGTTCTGAGCACTGTTCTAAGCATTTGAAAGAGTACAATGCAACATAATATTTAAAACCCCGGCTAAACCAGGTGTGTTAAATGGTCCCTTGCCCAAAGTTTCCTTCTTTCTTGGAGCATACAATATTGAGCTATGAAGGTTGGATAAATCCCTATGGCTATATTTTTGTTTTATTTACGCACTTCTAGCTGTTATTTTTATAAGTGCTAAATGAATGATGGAGTATTCATCATCTTGTATGTACTTGTGACTCCAAATACATTAGACTGCAGGCTTGATGTTTTTTTCGAGATTAAGATGAATGTCTGAGTGAATATATTCTTGATGTGTATAGGTGTGCTTGTAAAATGCACATTTGCTATTAATAAATTGTGGTATTTGTTAAGCGTTTACTATGTGCTGGGGACTAGGATAGACAAAAGATAATCAAGTCTGACAGAGTCCCTATTCCATGTGGGGCTCACAGAAAGGAGTGTTTTAACTCTCCATTTTACCAGTGAGGGAGCTGAGGCACAGAGAAGTTAAGTGATTTGCCCAGGGTCACACAGCAGGCAAGATTAGAACCCAGGGCCTCTGACTCTCGGGCCTGTGTACTTTCCACTAGGCTTTGCTGCTTCTCAATTTTTCAGAACACAATTTGTGCACTCATCCATTTTCAGGAATAAGAGGACAATTAATCAATCAATGGTACTTATTGATTAAAGTGAATTAAAGTTAAGGTTAAAATTAAGGTTAAAAATAGGCTGTTCCCTTAATTCTGCCACTACACAAGAATGGAGGCAGAAAGAGATAGAGAGAGGACATCAAGCAAACAAGTAAGGAGTATAAATAGTAGTAGCTTTGAATTGAGCCCATTTTCAGAGACCTGAACGTGATATATTTATACTTGTTTTGATAAACTCCCAAATTTGCCCTCCGATCTCTCTCAATTTAGGACAGAATTCAAGACAGGGAAAGGAGCGATAGGGAAAAGAAATTTCTTTGAATCCCACAACATTTTTCCTGAATCCTAACTCAAGATTGAGTTTCTTCAAGCCACCGATGGAGTTTGCTGGGTTCCAGTGTGAGTGACTCTGTGCTTGGTCCTTAATCTTGGGTCATACAGAAGAGTTGTTTCTTGAGGTTTGAGCCCCCTCTCCTGAATCCTGCAGCAGCTGCTGCTCAGGATCATTCCTCCAGGGAGACGGCATCAGTCATACCATACAGGTGCCCTTGCAACCCAAGGCCGTTTTCACACAGAGTGAAAGAGCCATCAGACTCTTCTGTGCTTTCTTGTCGCTTGGGAGATTTTTGAATAAAGTGTGTAAAAAGTTCGCTCTGCCCCATGCCTCACATAGTTGACTTATATAGTCAAAAAGAAGGGAATCCTTGTTTAGTGGCAGAAGTTTTAAATCCCAATACGCAGTCAGCCAAAACCTCATCCAGATGCTGATGTGTGGTCACTGGTCATGCATTTCTGTTTGCTGAATTCCAGAGAGTCAATGCAACTGTCTTGCTTTACTGAAGATCCACAAGGGAAAAAAGATATGCACGCTAGCATGCAAAGGAAAAAAATCCAAATACAGCCTTACGGGCTACGCTCCCTCGTTGTCAGGAATTTCATTCTGTGGCCTGAGTTCATGGAAAATGTGCCATCGGTCTTTAAGTGGGGAAAACTGACCGAGGGCTCTCTTAGTGGTTTCTCATTTTGTCAAAAAAAACTTAGAGAACAGGCTACTTGGAGTATAATGGAAAAGTGGCAAACACCAATTTATCCAATTGCAAAATTCCTTTCATGCTTTGAAGTAATGCTGCTACTTTTACCATCACCAAACAGATATCTACATTCCCTAAGTTGGGCATTAACTATTGAATACACTTGTTCTTTGCCCAAATTCATACATGGCATGAGAGAAGTTGATACTACACTAGGCCATTTTTAGTCATTAGCCTTGGGCTCAATCCATTCCATTAATGCAATCCTTTAAAAACCTACCGTGGAAACCTTAAAATAAAAGTTGTAATGACATCTGTACTTTTTATTAGGGAGGCAGCATAGCCTTCTGGAAAGAGCATGAGGCTGGACGTCAAGAGGATACTGAGGTTCAAATGCTGACTTACTTTGTGGCTTTGGGCAAATCATTTAACCTCTGGGCCTCAGTTTTCTTTTCTGTAAAAGGGGGGTAAAGATTTTAAGCCCCACACTTTGAATCTCACAACCTTGAATAAATCCCAGTATTTAGCAATTTAGCATATATTTAGCAGAGAAGCAGAGAAGCTTAGTGGAAAGAGCACGTACTTGGGAGTCAGAGGTCGTGGGTTCTAATCCCAGCTCTGCCACTTGTCTGTTGTGTGACCTTGGGCAAGTCACTTTACTTATCTGGGCCTCAGTGAGCTCATCAGTACAATGGGGTTTAAAACTGTGAGCCACACATGGGGCAACCTGATTACCTTGTATCTACCCCGGTGCTTAGAACAGTGCTTGGTGCATAGTAAGCGCTTATCAAATATCATTATTATTATATATGTGCTTAATAACTCCCATTATTATTATTATTATTGCTATGGATTTTACAATATATTCTCTGATATAATGCCATACTGGAAAATTAAAAGAAAATAAATTTCAGGTCTGCTTTGGCCCCTGAGGAGGAGACAACTCCCCTAAGTCCCTCTACTCTCTAGGGGGACCATGACTATAAATTGGCCTAATTACTCTCAGGCAGAATTATGGGACAATCCCAACAGCATCCTTCCTTCCTTCTTCCCTCTGCTGATGTACTTGGGAGCTGGAAATAGCCCAAGCATTGCCTGGGAGGGGCAGAGACCTGAGAGTTCAGGGACTAGAGGGCCAAATCTTGGCCTAAAGCCACCAGAATCTGAATATTCATTCATTCAATCATATTTATTGAGTGCTTATTGTGTGCAGAGCACTGTACTAAGTGCTTGGAAAGTACAGTTCAGCAACAAATAGAAACCATCCCTGAATATGTTCCTTCAGGGTTTGTCAGTACCAAACTAATCATTGTAATATTTGTTAAGCACGTATTATGTGCCAAGCACTGTACTAAGCAACATCATCAGATGGGAAAGAATTCCCATCCCCGCATGGGGCTCACACTCTAAGTAAGGACCCTGAATTTTAATATGGATCATTACATGACTTCTCTGAGGGAAAAACTGCCTCAACGTTACTACTTTAAGGATTCTTAGCAGTAGCAGCAAGACTTAGTATTTTTAATACAACGATTAAAGTGACCAAAGAGAGATCTGTATTACACATCTGTGGTTGCCATTAGGATTTCATTGAGAATTTGTCACTAACTTGAAAAATGTTTATATTTTTAAAAGTACGCTCCCTTCAACCTTAATTAAAAAGGAGTCTGATTATTATCAATTATTATTATTATTACTACTGCTTATCAATGTATTTGTTAAACACTTACTTTGTGTCAAGCACAGGTGCCAGTCACTACGTGTATGTTGAAAAATGCATCGAGTCCTTTAGAAGCATGTTTTCCAAAATGGAAAGTTAATTGAACACCTAATGATTCAGAATAGTGTCTTACTCCTCCTAGTGGTGAGTAAGAAATATCCATTGGGGTAATTCTCAAGTGTAGGTTGAGGCTTATAAGGAAGAGAACCCAGAAGTTTTATTTTTCCTTTTAGTCTTTTCATTGGAAAACAAAAGAAGGGCACCCGGTAGGGCCCTAAAGCACATGACCTGGTGTGTTGTTTCTCCAAAAGGGATCTCACTAAGAGACAGATAATTCAGCACTGATTCTTGAGAACGACACTATTGTATTGTACTTTCCCTTGCCCCTAGTAAAGTGTTTTCCACACTGTAAGTGTTCAGATACTATTGGCTTGATAGGGAGACTGGCAATGAAAGCTTTCAAAGTCTCTCATTTCCTGAGATTTGGGGCAGGAGCTTAATTCTCTCTTTTTGCCTCATGAGGATGCGTTATATCTCCTGTTCTTCTTCCTGTCCTCTTTCCTTCCTGACCCTGGACACTTAGGCCTGAGGATCAGTCATTGACCATCCTTAACCCCTACACTACTGCACAGTTCAGTGATGGACCAGGTGAGAATATACTGGGGCTTACTAAGGGCTTGGGAAAGTACAATGGAAGAATGAAACATATTTCCTACTCACAGCAGGCTTACACTCTAACAGGAAGACAAGGATAGAAATATTGATGCCATTACTCAAAGTGGCCAAGTAGAAAAAGCATGGACTTGGAAGCCAGAGGACTTAAGTTTTACTTCTAGCTCTGCCACTTGCTTGCTGTGAATAAGTCACTTAATTTCTCTGTGCCTCAATATCCTCAACTATAAAACAGAGACTCAATTCCTGTTCTCTCTCCTACTTAGACTGTGAGCCCCAAATGAGACAGGAACTCGACACATAGAAAAGTGCTGAACAAATACCATAAAAAGACCCTTATGTGTATAGGGAAACCAGAAGTACTGTCCTCCTTTTCTTTCCTTTTCTTTTCTTTTAAGGCCAAGGCTTTTGGTTAAAAGTAAATATATAGCATTTGGTGTGATTGGTTTTATAAGGCAAAATATCCTAAATCAAAATTGTTAAATGAAGTAAAATGAAATAATGCAGGCTCTTGCAATTGTATTCATTAATGTTATGCATTATGAGTAATGGCATCAATATTTCTATCCTTGTCTTCCTGTTAGAGTGTAAGCCTGCTGTGAGTAGGAAATATGTTTCATTCTTCCATTGTACTTTCCCAAGCCCTTAGTAAGCCCCAGTATATTCTCACCTGGTCCATCACTGAACTGTGCAGTAGTGTAGGGGTTAAGGATGGTCAATGACTGATTGACTGATCCACAGAAGGTTTTGAAGCCAGTCAGTTAAATAGCATGCCAAATTAGGGAGTAGCTGAAGGTGGTGGCACATCAACTTTCTCCTTGGCCTGAGGAATGACTGCTAAGGCAGTCTTATTGTACCCTGTTTCCATCCGCTTCACCCCAAGAGCCATTTTCTGTGAGAAATTCAGAGCCTTTTCTCCCCCTGGGAATATCGGTTGGGTGCATGTACTACTTTTTTACCACATCACAGATGGGGCTAATATGTTCCCTGATGCCATTATAGGAAAAAAAAAAGCTTACATATTTATTTCCCGATGGCTCGTGACATTTATTTACTAATTCCTCCACCATCAGTGACCTCCAGAGTTCTGAGATCTGTTTGTTTTCCATTTGGTGCTTGACCACCTACAACTATCCTGATATGCCTCAAAAGATTTAGTGTCTGTCAATCTAGTTAGTGATCAAAACCTCATGGAAGATATTTCGGTGCTTCTGCACACAGGCAGCCAAAAGAAAATAAGCAGATTCAGGAGCCCTGGGGGCACTGAATGAGGATCTGGATTGTAAGGAGTGGGAGGGAAGGGAAATCACTGAAAGGAGAAATGCCAGTCTCTTGGTGGAAAATCAGCAGTAGTGGCCTAGTAGTATTAGGGGGTGGGGAAGTGGGGGGTAGAGAAGGTGGGGGAGGCGGAGGGTTGTGGAGGGGAGCAAGAGGGTCAAGCAGAGGAGAAAAAGTGTGTTTAAATCTATAATGGATGGAAGATCAGAGAAACTGAGGGAGGTTAAGAATCAGGAGGAGGAGGAATAGAAATAGTAGTTGTGGTATTCAGCAGTACAATTAGGGATCAGTTCATTAGTAGACCGGGATTCTTGTCTCACACTTTATTCCACTGATTTCCTCGACTTAATGTGGCCTTCAGTCTTTGTTATTTTGGATAAAATTTCTCAAACATACAATTTTGCCTCTCCTTTTCCTCTACATTAAAGGCCAGATTTCTAATATATCAACATTGGATGATGAAAGAGGCAGAAGAGGGAGCCCCCTGAGGTGGTCCAAGGGGAATGCAAATGACATGTTTACAGCCCTCTCCCCATTCCGGCTCTCCCGTCCCTACTGAGATTTGTCGTGAAATGGTGCCTTGAGCGTGCCAGTCAGACTCCCGCTCAGTAACTTTCAATTCCGGAACTCTTCCACATGCTTCCAGTGTCCAGAGAAAGGGCAGAGATGATTTGGGGCAGCAGTGGAGTAACAATTGATGAACAGATGAGCCCACGTGGGGGCAAGTCATAACAGCCAAGGGGTGATGAATCTGTACCGCCTTCTGAAAAAGCAGCAGCCCGCCAGGGAAGATTGACGGTCTCATTGTCATGGGCCAGTGCCTGCCCCCTTGACGGACTTGTCTTTGAATCTTAGCGGGTCACTGGTAGTGATGTGAGGCCACGACCCTGATTTGGCTAGTCCCCACACAGTGCCAGAGTGTTGTTTCCCATCTGACATGATCAAAACCATAGCCACTTGGAATAAGGCATTATCTAATAAATTGCGAGGCTAGAATGAATCTTCGCTTGGTAGTATATCAGGCTTCATAAATATTTAATGATGCCTTGCTGTATTGAATTTCAAATATGTCAGAAAACCATTGCTTCTAAATATCCTCTCATCTGTTCCAGACATTTGACTAATGACAGACATCAGATTATAAACCGAGGAGGCCAGCCATTAAAGATGGATTCTGAGTTCTCAGACATGTGGTACCTGCTGATTTGTGAATGCACTAGGCCCTGGCTCACTTCTCACCCCAGTTGATTAACCATCCACTTCATAACAATGACTGTGATCATAAAAACTACACTCAATTGAAAGAGAATATTTTAGACAGGCAACCTCATTCAAAAGTCTCATTCCAAGAGCTGTGCTGTTCTGATCCCATGAATACTTGAAACTCAGTGCTGAGAAAACATGTGTTTTTCATTTTCACCTGACATATTGCATCTCAAGGCATCATGCTGGGTGTGTAGCAGCTGAAAAAAGTTGGGGGAAAGAAAAGCAATCTCTCAAAAATAAGGCTATGCAGGGTGTGAAGGACAACACAGAAAAGCAGTTTTTGTATTTTGAAGGCCTGTGATAGTGTTATTAATTCAGTTGCTGTATAACAGTGTAATGATCTGAATAGGATGCTCATAAATTCTGAACATATTTTTCTGCATTGTTTCCATGTATCACCATCTTGTTTTCTGTAAGGAATAAATATGAATTTCCACTAAAAATTTCCTTCTTAGAACAGGTGGTATCAGGGTTCTTGGATCAGTCTTTTTATTAAGTAAGTGAATTTAACATGGAGAAAATATACTGAATTTATGGACCACAAGATCCTCACCCTCTTCTCTATTAAAATTAAACTTGTCTATAGCTATATTTCTCTTAAAGTGGCTCTAATTTCCTTTCATCAATAATCTTTTTAACAAAAGATTTCTTTAAAGAGAAGGACTTAGAAAAGTGAAATTGGAAAAATTGCTCTCCAACTTATTCCTAGGAACACTCTAACAGCATTTCTCTCAGAGTAGCAGCAGTAGCTAAATCAATCATTAGTATTTATTGATTGCCTACTGTGTGTGAGACATTGAATTTAACAATTTGGAAGAGTACAATAAGGATAAAGATGCATTCCCTACCCTCAAGGAACCTAAAATCTAATGTGGGAAACTCAAAATTACTTGCAGGTAGGAGAAGAAGAAAAGAGAAAATTGGATAGGTGAACAAATGTTTACATCGTTAAACACATAAATCCATATGTTTAAAAGTGTTACAAGTGGCTGTGAGTACAAAAGTGTGTATGTCTTCTGTAGTTTAAAAACATTGACCTATTCTTAGTGTTGTCACAGTCAATTAACTATATTTATTAAACACTTAATGGGTGCAAAGCACTGTACCGAGCACTCGGGCGAGAACAAGAGTTGGTAGACACATTCCCTGCTCACAGGCAGTTTACCACCTAGCTATACCTAACTATAAAGCAGAGTGAAAGGGTACGTGCCAAAATGTGTCATAAATGGTCTTCCACCCTGCTAAATTTCTGTCAGCTCTGGGGTCTCCTTCACTCTCCCCTCTCCACAATCTCAGACTTGTCGGCAACACTACCTCTGGTTTTCTGTCAGGGTCTTGATGGGGAATATGTTCAACCACCCACCCTGATTTCTCCTCCTTCCCCTCCTAGGCCTTGCCCAGAGGAGACACTAACCTGCAAACACCCTTCATACATTTCATGGGCTGCACATGCTCA
The DNA here is from genome assembly GCF_004115215.2 of Ornithorhynchus anatinus. NCBI lineage: Eukaryota > Metazoa > Chordata > Mammalia > Monotremata > Ornithorhynchidae > Ornithorhynchus > Ornithorhynchus anatinus. The sequence continues at coordinate 53,896,493 of NC_041735.1, read as the reverse complement.
GATCCCTCTTTGACTTCTTGGGAAGATATCAATCGAGTCATTTGACAACACTCTGCTTTTAGCAAATCTGTTCCTAGGCCTCTAATTCCCCTATGGTATCCGCCTGCCCCCTCCACCCACCCTCACCCTTCACTGCATCACTTGCCAGTTGTCTTCGTCTTGACTCTAAGAAAAAATAACCACCAGCTAATTAGGGAACGATGAGATCAAAAGATGAAGTGTCCTGGCCCCTGCATTCTCTGTCACCGCTTCAGCAGTACGAAGACCCTCCCAACTAGGGTCTAGACGGACCCTTGCATTCCAGCCCTATGATGTTTGTTCCATTTCCACCAGAGAAGATAAAGGTCTTTGTCTCCCAACAAAGTTCTCAGTGACTTGACTGAACAAACAGAAGCAGTAATGTTTTCTCTGCTTTTCACCATCTAGCAAGGAGCCGAACTTCCTCCCTCCCCCAACGTTTCCATTTCCTCCACCTCCTGTCTTTGCAGATTGGGCAACGAATACTAAAAATTTCCTGAAGTTGACTAATGACAGGACATTGGTGTCTGAAGTCTGAACTGTCTGGCAGGAGCTGGACTCACAAGCAGTAAAAGGAGTTAGGAGGGCCCATGTCTTTGGAAGCCAAAGCCTTTCGTCTTTCTCTCTTGGTATTGACAGGTTACGCAACATCACCCGTCAACCGCCACTCAAATGCTTTCAGTTTCCTCTGTTCACCCTTTGGGGGTCCCTTGGGGGATTTCAGTAGTGCAACCCTTGAGGATCAGAGGGAGTCTTGAAAGCCCAAGTAGGGAGCAATAGCAAGTACTGTAGTGGCTTCTCCTTAGCTCTCATGGGGATGTTGAGGTTTAACCTGGCAGGCTAGAATGGACAGTTAGAGACCAGATATATGAAATAAATAAAAAATTTAGGATTTCAGCATACCAGAGGAGTAGTACAAACCCACAAAATTTGGGGAAAGGATCATGTTTTAAAATTGAATAAAAAAGTGAACTAGTGTTCAAATGAATTACTCCCAGCCGAGATGAAGGAATATTTTCAAGTCTCTAAAAATGACAGATCAGTGGACTGAGAGCAATGTCCTCTCGGGGAGTCCTGGATCTGTAATGTTTAAAGACAGCTCCGATTAAGGAAGGAAACTTTGGTAAACTAGAACAATAGATTTTTGAGGGGATTATTTCTGGAAGTAAGAAGAGATCTGGACTGGGTTGATCTAATCCATCCCACCCTTCCCCTAGCCAATACCACCTTTCTGGTCCTGCAATCCTTCATCTCAAACAATCAGCCAATCATTGGTATTTATTAAATACTTACTGTACTCTATTAAGCTCTTGGGAAAGTACTCTGCAGTAGTATTGGTAGACATGATCGCTTCACACAAAGAGCTAATAATCCAGAGGGGGAATATATGTGAAATTAAGTATTTGTCATTTATTTGTTCACTTGTGTTCCTTATTTTCAATGTCACTCAATTCTGCCATTGTGAGCTCTGAACAGAACATCAAGACAGAATTAAGGACTCATTCAATAGTATTTATTGAGCGCTTACTATGTGCAGAGCATTGTACTAAGCGCTTGGAATGTACAATTCGTTAACAGATCATCTTCTGGCATGTGCTTCTATCAGAGCAACGTGTTGTTGGAAGAGAAGAATGTGTGCATGTGGGCACCCTCAGACCCGGAAAGAGTACTACAACACAAACTTTCCCTAACTTTCCATTAGAGGAGAACTAGGTTGTCTTCTCTCATTCTAAACTCTGAAATAGTCATCCATTTACATCTTCTCTCTCCCCTAATAGATTGCAGTGTAGCTCAGTGGAAAGAGCCCGGGGTTTGGAGTCAGAGGTCATGGGTTCTAATCACGGCTCCGCCACTTGTCTGCTGTGTGACCTTGGGCACGTCACTTAACTTCTCAGTGCTTCAGTTACCTCATCTGTAAAAATGGGGATTTAAAAACGTGAGCCCCACATGGGACAATCTGATTACCCTGAATCTACCCCAGCACTTAGAACAGTGCTCTGCACATAGTAAGCGCTTAACAAATACCATAATTATTATTATCATTATTGCAAGCTCCTCAAGGGGCAGGGGTCTTTTATTTTGGATGCTCCCAAGCAGTGCTCTGCTTGGAACAGTGCTCTGCACCCAAGAGATACACAGGGAATCCGATGGACATCAGTGCGGATACTGATGCAGATGGTTCAGGATTGATATATCCAGTCTTGAGGGATCCATCTTGGATATTGAAGGGAAAAGTGAACTTTTGATCATCAGGTTTGGTATTTGACAACACAGCAAGTTAGAGCCCCAGCTGTGGATCCTGGCGATTCATCAGGGAGCAGAGCCCAGTGTTGGAGAGAGGGGGAGTAGTGTTGCCTTTAAAAAAAAAAATATTCAAGTTTCTTTTCAGGGATTTTCCCCTCAGAACTGGCACCCTGGGGAAAATTTATGAGAAGCTACTTGACACTGACATGAAAGCCACGCCTGCTCTCCTCTCCTCTCCTGCCGCACCACCACTCAGGGGTAATGGAGTGTAAACTGCCCCTCCCCGAGCAACAATTTGTCCCAGTCCCTCCTAGAAGATTTTCCTAAAAGTCCACCAAGCTGGAAGTATTGACAGATGTTATCACCGTGGTTTAAGCACAGCTTTGGGAAACAGATGGGGAAGTTCACTGTGAAAACCAGTCAGTCAATGGTATTTATTGAGTGTGTACTCCGTTTAACATTCATTCATTCAATAGTATTTATTGAGCGCTTCCTATGTGCAGAGCACTGTACTAAGCACTGGGAATGTACAATTCCGCAATAGATAGCAGTATAGTCTAGTGGAAAGAGCAGAGGCCTGGGAGTCAGAGGACCTGGGTTCTAATCCCAGATCTGCCGATTGCTTGTGCAGTGACCCTGGGCGAGTCACTTACATTCTCTGTGCCTCAATTTCCTCGACTGTAAAAGGGGGATTAAATACCTGTTTTTCCACTTACTTGAACTGTGAACCCCATGGGGGATGGGGACTGTGTCCGATCTAATTGACATGTATCTACCCCAGTGCTTAACACAGTGTTTGACATATAGAGTGCACTTAAGTACCATAATCATAATAACAGTAATACTAAGCACTTGAGAGAGTGCAATAGAGTTGGTAGATAGAATCCCTACCCTGGAGGTTCTTACAATCTCGTGACTCATTTTTTAGCTCTAGTCTTCCAAAGCAAGCCACTTCTGTCAAGGGACTAGACTCTCCTTTGGATCAAGTTTTTTTTCTCATCATTTGACTTCTGGACCAAAACTTCAAATATTTTGTTTTCCTGCTGAGAAGGTGAATACATCTACAGGATTGAATTAACCAGGATTTTTGCAATGGTAAAAAGCCATGCATTCATGCTAGTGTCCCATCAAGAATAAGGACATCTCCTTGGTATTTTTCAGAGAGGCAAATATTGTTAATCCCACTTGTGCATAGAACTTTAATTTTTTTAAGTGATTTAGTCATTTATAATCAATCAATCAGTGGTATTTATTGACTGGCAGCTTGGCCTAGTGGAAGGAGCACTGCTTGGGAGTCAGAGGAGCCGGGTCTAATGTCAGATCTGCCACGTGTCTGCTGTGTGACCTTGGGCAAGTCACATCACATCTCTGTGCCTCAGTTTCCTCATTTGTAAAAGGGGGATTAAGAGTGTGAGCCCCTTGTGGAACAGGGATAGTTCCCAACCCAATTATCTTGTTTTTATCCCAGCACTTAGTACTATGCCTGGCAAATAGTAATCCCTAAACAAATATGATTATTATTACACACTCCGCTCCTCTGCCGCTCACCTTCTCACCGTCCCCCGTTCACGCCTATCCTGCCATCGACCCCAGGCCCACGTCCTCCCACTGTCCTGAAATGCCCTCCCTCCTCACCTCCACCAAACTAACTCTCTTCCCCTCTTCAAAGCCCTACTGAGAGCTCACCTCCTCCAAGAGGCCTTCCCAGACTGAGCTTCCCCTTTTCCCTCTGCTCCCTCTGCTGCCTCTGCTCCCCCCTTCACCTCCCCTCAGCTAAGTCCCCTTTCCCCCCCTTTCCCTCTGCTCCTACCCCCTCCCTTCCCCTCCCCTCAGCACTGTTCTCATTTGTATATATTTTTAATGCCCTATTTATTTTATTAATGAGGTGTACATCCCCTTGATTCTATTTATCGTTATTAAGTTGTCTTGTTTTTGTCCGTCTGTCTCCCCCAATTAGACGTAAGCCCATCAGTGGGCAGGGATTGTCTCTATCTGTTGCCGATTTGTACATTCCAAGTGCTTAGTACAGTGCTCTGCACATAGTAAGCGCTCAATAAATACTATTGAATGAATGAATGTTATTATTAGATGCCTAGCACTGTACTAAGTGCTTGAGAGAGTACAGCACAGCAGAGTTGGTAGATATGTTCTCTGCTCATAGTGCCCTTACAGTTAAGCTGGGGAGACAGAAATTAATATGAATAAATAATGTGTAACATAAAGATATGTACATAGTGAAGCGGGGCTGAGCATGGGGTGCATATCAAATGTTCAAAGGTGAGAGATCCAAGTGCATAGATGATGTCTTCTCTGAATAGAGTCATTGGTCATTTATTAATTCATTCAATTGTATTTATTGAGCACTTAGTGCATGCAAAGCACTGTAAAGTACTTGGGAGAGTACACTACAACAACAAAGAGACACATTCCTTGCCCACAACAAGCTCACAGTCTAGCGGGGGGAAATGGTCCTCAAGATTTTCTCAGTTGGAGGGGTGCATCTTCTCTTAGTAACCTGCCGCTCACACTTCTCTCCTTCCTTGTCTCATTTCTTTCAACTTTCCGTATATGTGTATCGCCATCCCTCACTATTAGATTATGATCTCCTTGGGGGCCAGGAGCTGTGTCTATTTCTCATCCATGAACTTTATTCCCAGCACTTGAAAAAGTGTTTCTCATACCAAAACTGCTTAATAAATGCTAATACTACTGACACAATTTTTTCCTTGTTATTTCACATGTTCTACCATCTCCTTTTTCCTTCTCCATGTGGTCTTTATTTTTCCTTCTCATTTTGGACACCACATTCTAGTATTATATGTCAGTTGAAGTGCCTTCTAAGCACCCTGATAATTAATTGGTTACTCTAGGTTGAACCAATTGGTTGTTTGTTTCTAGGCTGAAAGCAGGAAGTTGTATGGAACTGGGCAAACTAAACTTTCTGAAAGGTTGAACAAAGCCTTGTGCCCTAGTAGGTAAAACTAGGTAGGCCAAGGAAATGTTGGCAAACAGCTAAAAAAAAGAGTAACTTATGAGAAAGGTAAATCAATAGCTTTCCTCAACTCTGGTGATGCATCCACGATGGATTCCCCGACATTACCACTGATTGATTTGGCTTTGCATTTCATATAGAGCTGTGTAAACCTGGGGTATATATTCCCGGTATTTGGCACTCTTTCTGTGTCTTGATACTTGCACTTTAACTAATTTCATGATTCTATGCCTTTTCAGCCCCATCTCCCCCACTGGATCCTACAGTCTGTAAAAGGAGAAGTACCTTGTCTCTTTTTTGAGTCTAACTCCTCACTCTTCCCAGTACAGTGTTATCTTCAAAGTAGATAATAATACAGTTGTTGATGATGCGGATAATGTTGATATGTGAGGGATTCGTTTTCTACCGGAATCCACTTAAGACCCCTGAAATTCTTAAATCTATCGATGCTGTATTCCAGGGAAGAAATCATAGAATATGGGTGTGTTGTGGTGGGGGGGGAGCATTTGTTTAGCTCAGGCTCCTCTCCTGAAACACCCCAGAGCCTTCCTCCTTTCTTTGTTGTTTATTTTCTTCCATACATCCCCCCCCCCCCCCCATTCTGCAGCACAGAATCTTTCATGCCAAACCCAGTGGAAGACATTCCTTGTAATGTGATTCTGTTCTTGAGAACAGGGTGGGGGCGGCGAGGGACTGGGGTGCCTCACTCGACATTTTACAGTCCTCTGTTCGTTGCTGACTCCTCACTCCTTCTGTTCCATCTCAGATGGAAAACCTGCATGAGGGGAGGTGAAAGGGCAGAGTAATGAGACGACGCTTTGATCCATTCTGCCAGACACGGCTATAGTCCCTCACTGGGAAACAAGCAGCTTTAAAGATAAGAAAACAAATGAGTCTGACTTGCTGGATATTACATTCAAGATAAGGAACACATCACATGTTCCAATTCCTTCCCAGGGGTTTCTGTTAACACCTTTACTTATTTGAAAAAAATGAATTCTAATTCCCAGTAACGTTTTATTATTTATATATTATCTGCCTTGGCTTTTCAACACTGTGCTTGGACAATGAAGCACGGTTGTGTAGTTGGACTTTAGGACCACTCAAACCTTCGATGCTCTTTTCACTTGCTGCATGAAGGGTTAACTGCACAACACTTCTAAAATGTAGGATTTTGTTTTTAAATTAATTTAAATATTAACGCTTCAACTCATCCTTAGTTTTATGAAATACTAGATCCCAATCAAGGTTATCTTTATCTCTTTGAAAAATAATATGGGGCATACTGAATGAACATGGAAGGGAAATTTAGTTGAAACCCCCAAATCATTTTATATTGGGACAGAAAATAGGTCCTACAGAATGAATATTATTATGGTGTTTGTTAATTGCATCTTATGTCCCAAGCACTCTTCTAAGTGCTGGGGTTGATAGAAGTTAGGTCAGGCACAGTCTTTGTCCCACATAGGGTTCACAATTCCTTCAAGTCAATCAATCAATCAGTCATATTTATTGAGCACTTACTCTGTGCAGAGCCTTGCCCTAAGAACTTGGGAGAGTACAATATACCAGAGTTGGTTGGAATGTCCCCTGACCACAATGAACTTACATTAATATGAATATTTTATTTTACAGATATGTACTTAAGTGCTATGGGGCTGAGGGATGGGTGAATAAAGGGAGCAGATCCAAGTGCAAGAATGATGCAGAACGTTTATGTAGTCATTGCTAAAGGCTGACCCACAGCTTAGCTGGCTGGGAGCTGAAATAGAACAAAGTGAGTCCCTGCCAGGGCTATGCCATCACTGGTGAAAATTTCTCACCTAGGGAGAAACGTGGCTAACAGACTCAGGAGGATCCTGAAAATACTTGACTAACGTCACCAGAGAAGACTAAAATGACAACTGGGATAGCTGCCAAGCAACCACCTTCGGTGTATTGGACTGTTTTGCAGTCACTTTGGCCATGAATTTATTTTGTGTATAAAATACTTGCAAGCTCCCTCACCTGCCTACGCACTCATTGCACCACCTAATCTAGGGGAACACGACTGGCAGGGGCCAGAGGGTACAAGAGACACTGTGCAAACCACTAGTACAAATTCCTTCGCACAGGTTTTCAGGCCCGTCTTGGCTCTGAACCAAGCTCTAGCCACCATTTATGGTTCCATTATTGCTGAAGAAATTCTTTAGCATAATTTTATAAGAATTAATTTAGTGAGCTAGCCTTCATTCTTTAAAAGATCTTTTTCATTCTTAACTTTTACATAATTAGGTTATCATCAGTGGTATTTTTTGAGTACTTACTGAGTGGAGAAAGAACACTGTACTAGGCTCTTGGGAGAGTACAAGAATTGGTAGGCATGTTCCTTGCCTACAACAAGTTTACAGTCTAGAGGCAGAGACAGACATGAATATTAATAAATTCTTTAATATATAATCTATAGATATGTACATAAAGGCTGTGGGGCTGAAGGTGGGGTGAAAATCATATACCCACAGGACACAGGTCCAAGTGCATAAGTGATGCAGAAAGGAGATGAGCCCGGTTATGAGATTCTGCTCTTTGTGGCAGGGAATATGTCTGCCTATTGTTATATTATACTCTTCCAAATCCTTAGTACAGTGCTTTGCAAACAGTAAGCACTCATTAAATTCGACTGAATGAATGAATGATGAGGTTATGAGATTAAAATTAGAATTTCCATTGTAATTCATTTGAGTCCACCTTTTCGCACTTTCAACTCTGCTCTGAGCCTGCATCTCATTTAGTAGACCCCATCCTGCTCTCCATTCTTTTTTGGGAAGATCACTGCGATGCTTCAGATAAATTCTTCCATTTAGGCTTCAGCCTCAGCTATGTAATTAAAAATGATGTTTCAAAATAATGATCTTAACGTTTCCAAATTGCCAGGGGGTTCCAAGTTACTGGCAACTGTGGATAGGCGGAAGCTCCCTACAGGCTTAGGTATCCTCTCTTGTTTGTTGTCTGCTTTGGCTCCATGTACCATGGCACTCCAGGCCTCACTCATTGAAATCCCGAGACACTGGGGCATAGTTGTGTTTGAGATACTTTGAATAAAGCTCCAACCAGTGCTCTATACTGAAACTCCAACTGCTTTTTCCTGGCCCCAGGAGAGCCTCCGATCAGTGTTCTTTGGCCTGATATTTTGATTCCTGAGAAGTAGTAAACCAAGAAATGGGTGTGGTTGGGTTCCAAAAACAATTTCATTCTCTAGTTCTTGCCTGCCAATCAAGTTCATCAAACCCACCCTAATTTAGTCTAAGGAAAGGAGGTTTGAGCCCCAAATTTTGACACAGTGAGGAAATGGTAGCTGCTGTGTTTTTTTTAAAGTGACTACAAATGGTCAAAAAGCAAAGTAACCGTTTATTCCTTCAAACTTGTGTAATGCAATCTGTTCACTGCATCCAGCCATCCCTGAGATAAGGAAAAAACCTAGGAGTTGTATCCCTGCTCCAGGAAAGAGGGACCCAACTAGAACTGGACCAGGGAAGGGCAACAGCTTGTTATGAACACTTCATTTCTTGACACTTCAGAATATTTTAACCCTCAGGCCAGAAGTGGTACTATGGATTCAAAATAGAGGCCTGTAAAATCCTGCCAGAGACCACAGGAACTCTCAAATGGTGTGTTTGTGGTTTCTGCTACACCCACTCCTGCAGAGACTTTCCTTCAGATGAAAAAAAAATTGGTCTGACATAAAACTATTATTCCTTTAGTATTGAATTGTTCCAATTTCAGGTCCCCTTAGCCCTCCTGCTAACCAGACCTCAAGTTCCTTTCCCCATTGTTCATTTGAGAATGATCCGTATATTTCACCTTTCTGAGCAAAGCATTGTTTGGTGATGCAAAAGTGACATATTTTCCCTTTGGGGCTGCTGGGATCAGTTCACTCTAGGGAGATGAGCCTGTTTCTCCCACTGTAGGCTTTTACTTGCTGTTTGGCACACAGCTTAACATAAAACTGCTGCAGTTTGGTCCAATTTACTCTTGCGCTTAACCAAAAGGTTAGAGTGAAGTGATAAAATGAGCCCCCAGAGTTGAATTTGTCATTCAAGTGACTCGCACCAGAGACATTTGATAAGGAAGTTTCACCCAGAGGAAAATTATTCATGTTTGGTAGTTTTTTCTTCTCATTTCTTGCTCCTCACTGAGTGGGATGTTCTTTTGGTGCAGCCTTTCCTGGGTTGTTTTTAAGCCTCAATCTGTGGCCTTTCCCAGAACAAGGAAGTACAGAAGTGCCATAAAATAGTGGTAGTGGTCAAAAATGAATCAAACTTTTGTAAATCTTAAAAATAACAAGTTTGCTTATTTTTCTCTTCTTTAAAGGAAAAACTCCCCATAAACTAAAATCTCATGTTTGTAATGAGTACAGAGTAGGTTAAGAATTTTAATTTCTTAGACTGTGCTGTTTCTGGACAGAAGTAGAGTGAGAGAGAAAGCCTTTGGGGAAAGATCTTGTAATTAATAAATGATACTAGTCATATTCTTTTTTAGCATTTGTCCTGGGCACTGGGGAAAAAGCACAGAGATGAGGTAAAGACATGACCCCGGCCTCAAGGGACTCACAAACTAAAAATGGGTGTGGGGTGAGGGCAACCAACACTATAGAGAAAGAAGACAAAAGATGAAGACAATGAGTGTCCACTAAATACCTTGTTTGGGAAAGTATAGTAGAGGAAGAATAGATGATCCCTGCCTCATTAGCTTCAGATCTAATCGGAAAGACAGATGCAAAATAATTCTAACTAGGTGGTATGGCCGATGGTTAGCAGGCTACTTACCTAGAGAAAATAAGGAAAGAGAAGAGAAAACTTTCATTACCTTGTAGTCCAAAGGAGCTAATTTTACAGTAATTTAATTCCAGAAAATTTTTCCTACTAAATCCCCTGAAGAGTCCTTAGTGTTTTCCAGATACTAGGAAAAAATACCTTTCTTATGTCAGGTCCCTCTGTCCCGTTGGATGTTAACAATAAGCATTTAGTACAGAGTTCAGCATGCAGTAAGTGCTCAATAAATACCATTGATTGCTTGATAGATCAACATCTAGTTCCGTTTCTCCCCAGAGGTCTGATTCAACTTCCCTCTCTTCCCTCAGATCCACAATTCTCATCTTTAACCCACAGACACAGCTGTGTGATTCTCAAATCTGTACAGCTGCACCTCTCCTCTGAGACCTTCCTGTTGTGTCTGAGGGTAGGGGGCATGGAACCATTGAAACAACACCTCAATGTCCTTATCCTTGGTCTGAGGAGGCCTTAGTAGAACAAATTCTTTCAAACATTTGGCCCTAAATGGGCACTGTTTGCCGAGGGAATAGCCATTCTCTCCCCTCCCTTATGATCCCCCACCTCAAAAATAAAAAAAACACACAATCCTTTGCCATTTTCCGCAGCAGATTTATCTGGCAAGCCACCTCCATTCCCATCAGGGTTCCCCTTTCCCTCTCTCTCATTCATTTTTATGCACGGGTTGTGGACTACCAGGTTCCCTAGTCGACAATTCTAACTCCCCATTGTATCAAAGTGAAGTGCAGGGATTCATTCCGTCTGTCCTGGTGTGTGACTCTGTGAACAAAGGGAGCATCAAGTTGAGCTTGACTCCCACAAATATTTGGGGGGCTGCTGGATCCACCCAAAAATGTCATTAGGCTAGATCTCCAGATTGGAGCCTTCTGTTTGTTGCCAGTAACATTTGTTTCAAGTTCAACACCAATTTTTTTCCTAAAAAAAAAAATAAATCTGAAAACAATAACTCTCGTTCATTGACATAAACCGGCTGTTGGCTCCTTATGGGACCTGGGCTGATAAAAACCAGGGAAAAACTATTTTATTTGCAATGTAAAGAATTTTAGCCTGTGGAGATTTTTAGTTCAACAGCAGTAAAGGTAGGGACAGCAACCAACTAAGTTGTTAAAATCTGCATCCCCCTCCTTCTCCCTTTCTCCAGTCCCAGGAGACATAATTAAAACTCCAGAAAGTGAGAAGCTGTTACTAATAGTAACATACCCATTTGGCAAACAGAATCATGCATTTACCAACTTTTATTTCAACTTCTTTTTTAATAGGTCAAGCTGAATTTTATTTAGCCATCCAGTTTACAAAGGGCTTTTTTCAATGTAAGCATTTTATTATGATTTGACAGTTACCCAGTTAAGACAATTGCAGATGGAGAAACACCTCCTTTGGCAGGGAGATGGCAATTCTCACCTATTGGAGGGATTACCCACAATGCTCACTCAGGTGAGCACTGCACTCTTTGAACTGAGAAAAGCATTATTATTATTATTATTATTGTGTTATTTGTTAAGCACTTACTATGTGTCAAGCAGTGTTATAAGTGCTGGGGTTGATGCAAAATAATCAAGTCAGACACAGTCCTCTGTCCCACATGCGGCTCACAGCTTAAGTAGGAGGGAGAACAGATATTCAGAGCAGTTGAGAAAACTGAGGTGCAGAGAAGTTAAGTGACTTGCCCAAGCAAGCAATTGATGGTGCCAGGATTAGAACCTCAGTCCTGTGATTATTTCCACCAGGACATGCTGCTTCAACGATGCGAATCCCGGGTGATCATCCTAACCACACATCTGATGCTTCTCTTTCCCCTTTGGTTTAAGAAAAGGATTTGCCACCTTAGATGAGCTCACTCTCCTTCCTACCATGGAGGCATATAAGGGCTGGCATTTTAAGGAGATGGGCATAGTTCGGGTAAAAGAAGAAACAGCCTGAAATTTGTTCCAAAGCTGTATGCAAATGTTGATGAAGATTTGAAAAAAAAAATGTTGGGAAAAATGTAAATGGTTCATTTTGATTTTTGTGCACAGCTGGGACCAAGGTTTTCAAGTGTGGTCAAACCCTTCAGGAAGCCTAATGAGGAAGCCTGACTCGACACGTTTCCTCAATCGGCAGGCAGTCAATCATATTTATTGAGTGCTTACTGAGTGCAGAGCACTGTACTAAGCGCTTGAGAGAATACAGTATAACAATATAACAGACACATTCCCTGCCCACAATAGACTTTTAGTCTAGATGGAGAGAAAGGCATTAACATAAATAAATAAAATTACAGATATGTTCAGAAATGCTGTGGGGCTGGGAAGGGAGATGAATAAAGGGAGAAAGTCAAGATGACACAGAAGGGAAGGCTTAGTCAGTGAAGGTCTCTTAGAGGAAATGTGCCTTCAATAAGGCTTTGAAGGTGGGGAAGAGTAATTGTTGTTGCGTATGAAGAGGGAGGGTGTTCCAGGCCAGAGGCAGGACTTGGGCAAGAGATTCTGAAAAGTTTGCCTAAATGCCAGAGCTTATGAATTTTGTCTCACTTGATTCATATTAAAAGCAGGGGAATATACCTGCTTAAACCCACTGGAAGATTCACAAATCTGCTGAAAGAATTAAGATAGTAAGCTCTTCCCTCTAATAATAATAATAATAATGTTGGTATTTGTTAAGGACTTACTATGTGCAGAGCACTGTTCTAAGTGCTGGGGTAGATACAGGGTAATCAGGTTGTCCCTCATGAGGCTCACAGTCTTAATCCCCATTTTGCAGATGAGGTAACTGAGGCACAGAGAAGTTAAGTGACTTGCCCAAAGTCACACAGCTGAGAAGTGGAAGAGCTGGGACTTGATCCCAAGACCTCTGGCTCCCAAGCCCATGTTCTTTCCACTGAGTCACGCTGCTTCTGCCTCTAGACTGTAAGCTTCTTGTGGGCAGGGAACGTATCTACCAACTCTGTTAGATGATTCTCCCAGGTGCTTAGCACAGTGCTCTGCACACAGTAAGTGCTCAATTAATACCATTGATTGAGTGATTGATTGGACCTTCTTGCTAGCCACCCTGGGGAAAACATTAAAATCCCTAGAGACTACTACCAAGGGAAATTCCCCAGTGATTTTAAGCAGAAATGTTTCTGGATTTCTTGTACTTCAACCTATTCTCAGAACTGCTCAAGGAGGATACAAGCCCTCTCCTCTCTACCAAGCCCCTTCCTGAGGCATGGTTACTTAATTCATTGCCCTCCCCACTTCTCTGCCCGTGATTGAGCTTCTTGCTGGTTTCTAATCCAGCCCTACATCGAGGACACTCTCATAAGCAAGGAAACCACCAGGATAAGGATTTTTTACCTCTGGCACTGGCCATGAAGGAAGTAACTGAGAGCAAGTTGTAAGGTTGACCCATCTTGTACATTGTAAGCTCACTGTGGGCAGAGAGCATGTATAACAACTTGTTGTATTGTATTCCTAAATGCTTATTACAGTGCTCTGTACAAGTAAGAACTCATTGAATACCTTTAATTGATTGTTGTCCATCTATAGAAATGTCAGAGCCTGGCATCAAGGTCATTTCCTCAATCTACACTGTAGTAGGTAGTTGAAAGCTTGAATCATCTCAGATCATCTAAATATTTACACAAGATCCATGAGTTTAAAATACACTTTTTTTAACCAAAGGGTCTCTTGAAAGGCCCATTCAATCAAGGGTCCTGAAGTCTTCCCCATGACTTGCTAATAGAATGCACTTATTGCAACATCAAGAAATCAATCAAGGGAATTTATTGAGTGTTTATTCTGTGCAGAACACTATACTAAGCACTTGGAGAGGATACAGTACAACAGAGTTGGCAGACACAATCTTGAAACAGTCACATCTGGAAGGAGGAATCTTTATGTTCAAAGCCAATCAGAGAGTAGTTCAGTTTGGTCAATGAGGAATCAGTCAATCAGTCAATCAGTGGCATTAACTGAGCACTTACTAAGTACAGAGCACTGTATTAAGCACTTGGGAGAGTGCAATACAACAGAGTTGGCAGTCATGTTCTCTGCCCAAAATGAGCTTACAGTTAACTGAAATTACAAAGAAAGGGTAACCAAAAGAACATCTTTCAATTTGAGATTTAGTCAAGACTTCAGGACTGGATATAGAGATACAAAAGACTCAGACCAGATCTCTCCTTTTTATTTACTGGAACAAAGAGCAACCCTGAATATTCCTGTCTGGATTCTAGCTTGGTCTCAAAAATCTTAGAAGGAAGAATAATGGATAAAGCATAGGCCTGGGAGTCAGAAGGACCTGGGTTCTAGACCCAACACTGCCACATGTCTGCTGAGTGACCTTGGGCAAGTCACTTCACTTCTCTGTGCCTGTTACCTCATCTGTAAAATGGAGATTGAGATTGTGAGCCCCATGTGGGACAGGGATTGTATCCAACCTGATTAGCTTTTATCTACCCCAGTGCTGAGGACAGTGCCTGGCACATAGTAAGCGCTTAACTAATGCCATTAAAATAAAAGAAGCCTCATTGGAACAGGTTTTATCTCTGGCTCACTCCTTCCCATCTTTCCTCTTCCACCACCCTCAGTGGAAATACTGCTCGGGCAAACTTAGCCTTAAGTCAGAGAAAATAAATGGAGTTCCGGGGAAAAGATGGAAAATCTTATCGCCCATCATATTTTACTATTTTTCATTGCCCTCCAATTTCACAAATCACCAGAATGCTTCTCTGTATTTTGGTGCCCAATCCAGTCTCACTTTCTTCCTTGGTCTCCTTTCCCATAATTGCTAATCATTCAGCCAATGATATTTATTAAGTGTTTACTCAGCGCAGAGCACTGTACTAAAGGCTTGGTAGAGTACAGTGGAGTTGATAAACAGGATCCCTGCCCTTAAGGATCTTACAGTCTAGTGGGTGTGCCTACACTTAATTGGATTCATGTGGGGGAAGTGACAGAGCTTAA
Source organism: Ornithorhynchus anatinus (assembly GCF_004115215.2). Classification (NCBI taxonomy): domain Eukaryota; kingdom Metazoa; phylum Chordata; class Mammalia; order Monotremata; family Ornithorhynchidae; genus Ornithorhynchus; species Ornithorhynchus anatinus. Next base: position 53,881,485 of record NC_041735.1, on the reverse strand, counting down.
AGATGTGTGCCTAAGTGCACAGTGGAATTACAGGAGAAAATGAATAGCCAAGTACTTAGGGGATGAGGACCTGAGTTCAGAGGTGATGCAGAAGGGCTGAAGTGGGTGGGGGGAAATGGGGTGCTAATGCAAATGGTTTCGACTGAAATGCTTTCAGTTAGATGATGCAGAGCAAGTCTGGAAGGAGTTGCAGCTCATAGATGTTATCGAGCTTAGAAAGTATCTCTCATCCCCTCCCAAAAGCAAACTGGTTTATCTCCCCAATTACAGTGATCCCTGGAACGAGCTGATGTGAATTGCTGGAACTCTTGCCTGAATATCTAGGCTTTATGGAATTATTCTAAGCCAGTCTACCCTGTTGTAGTCCCTCAGGGTATTTTGATGCTGGTAGACCTGTTGGGTGGGCAACTTCTGTATTTTGTAGCAATTACATCTCCTCCAAGAGGCCTTCCCTGATTAAGCCTCATTTACCCAGCTCCCTCTCCCTTTTGTATTGTCTATGCACTTGGATCTGTGACCTTTTGGTATTTGATATTTGCCCCAACCTGAATCCCACAATACTGGGGTACATATCTTTATATATTATCATTTATTCATATTAATGTCTATCTCCTCCTCTAGACTGTTAGCTCACTGTGGGCAGGGGATGTTTCTGCTGACCTTTGTACAGTCCCAAGCGCTTAGTACTGTGCTGTGCACATAGTAAGTGCTCAATAAATACTATTGATTGATAGAGAATTAGGGTTTCAGTGGGCATTCCAGCACCTTCCCTAGTTAGAAGAGCAAAGTTACAACATAGTTACAACATCCCAGGATGAAACTATGTGTGATGTAGTTGCTTCTATTTTTATGAGCCACTGATTTTCATTAAGATTATGTGTGTGTGTGTGTGTGTGTGTGTGTGTGTGTGTGTGAGAGAGAGAGAGAGAGAGAGTGTGTGTGTGTGTGTGTGTGTGTGTGTATTAAATACCTTTACTCTTATTTTTCAGTCTTGGGAAGGGAAAAGGGGCTGAAAAGAATTCATGTTCATGCAACAATTGAGGTGTGTGCATGATGCTGACATGTACTTACTGGGTAAGAGTGTGATGTGCTTAAGAGGAAGATTTGTCCAGCTTTAAGACTAGACTCTTTGCGAGGAAAGTAATAAAAGTATAATTCCTGCTTCACTGAGAAGGCGTCAGTGGTATAGTTTTACTTGGTACAGTTTTTCAGTTCTATGAGGCCAACTGAGCCAAAAATGAATTGAATTGGTGGGTCCCCAGATAAACAATTGCAACTCTCCACACTTCTTTGTATCTCTTCCACTAGCCTGAAAACTCAGTGAAAGAAGGGATCATGTCTATTCTATTGTATCCTCCCAAGTGCTTAGTATAGTGTTCTGAATAGGGTAAGCGCTCCGCTCACAGTAAGCACTCAGTAAATACAATTGAATGAATTAACACAATTAATTGACATATTATCAGTGAAGCCAAAACACTGACTGGCACTCCCTCACCTCTTTCTTGCAATGAGATTATGCAGTGAAGTTATCTGGAAAGAGTTGTGACATATGTGAATATTCACTGCTATTAAGGAATTAGTACAGTTTTAAATATTGCTATGCTCCATTTAAAAGTATTCTTATTTAAAACAAAAGGGATCTTGTGGTTCGTGTGTCTTTGTCCTTTAAGGCTTATTTCTACTTGAAGCTAATCTTCTAACCTCCTCATTATACCTCATGGAATTGTTTCTAGTCTGAGCTGAAGCAATTCTTAAAGGCTGGCAATCCAGTACTGCCATAATTCAGTACAGGAGAGGGGATAGGATCCCTGGCAGGTTTCTTAAGGGAGCTTCATATTTGCCCTGAGATCAACCTACTCTCTGCACCTCATTCTTATCTATCCCACTGCTCATCCCCTGACTCACAACCTCCCTCCGGACTCCTTCCCACTTCTTATCCAACAGACCACCACTTTGGTGTTCTTCCACTACCTGCTTTCCCTTGCTAATTATGGATCCTTATTCGATCTATTTACCCTAGATTCCTTCTGGTCCATTCCCATCACAGGTAAATTGAATTGGGAATGCTACTTTACTGTTAAACCACAAGCATGCCCATCTTTCCTAATCCATTGCCCAAAATAAATATAATAATAACTGTGGTACTTAAGCGCTTACTATGTCCCAGACACTGAACTAAGCACTGGGGTAGATACAAGATAATCAGGTTGGACACAGTCCCTGTCCAGATGAGTCTCACAGTCATTCATTCATTCATTCAATAGTATTTATTGAGCGCTTACTATGTGCAGAGCACTGTACTAAGCGCTTGGAATGAACAAGTCGGCAACAGATAGAGACAGTCCCTGCCGTTTGACGGGCTTACAGTCTAATCGGGGGAGACGGACAGACAAGAACAATGGCAATAAATAGAGTCAAGGGGAAGAACATCTCGTAAAAACAATGGCAACTAAATAGAATCGAGGCGATGTACATTTCATTAACAAAATAAATAGGGTAATAAATATATACAGTTGAGCAGACGAGAACAGTGCTGAGGGGATGGGAAGGGAGAGGAGGAGGAGCAGAGGGAAATGGGGGGAAAAGAGGGTTAAACTGCGGAGAGGTGAAGGGGGGTGGTAGAGGGAGTAGAGGGAGAAGAGGAGCTCAGTCTGGGAACGCCTCTTGGAGGAGATGAGTTTTAAGTAGGGTTTTGAAGAGGGGAAGAGAATCAGTTTGGAGGAGGTGAGGAGGGAGGGCGTTCCAGGACCGCGGGAGGACGTGGCCCTGGGGTCGACGGCGGGATAGGCGAGACCGAGGGATGGTAAGGAGGTGGGCGGTGGAGGAGCGGAGCGTGCGGGGTGGGCGGTAGAAAGAGAGAAGGGAGGAGAGGTAGGAAGGGGCAAGGTGATGTAGAGCCTTGAAGCCTAGAGTGAGGAGTTTTTGTTTGGAGCGGAGGTTGATAGGCAACCACTGGAGTTGTTTAAGAAGGGGAGTGACATGCCCAGATCGTTTCTGCAGGAAGATGAGCTGGGCAGCGGAGTGAAGAATAGACTGGAGCAGGGCGAGAGAGGAGGAAGGGAGATCAGAGAGAAGGCTGACACAGTCTTAATTCCCATTTCACAGATGAGGAAACTGAGGCCTAGAGAAGTTAGGTGACTTGCCCAAGGTCACACAGCAGACAGAACTGGAAGCCAGGTCCTCTGACTACCAAGCCCATGCTCTTTTCACAAGGCCCTGGTGCTTCTCACTATATGCTTCATGGTTATTTGTGAGGCTAATTAAAAGAACTATCACAATCCTACTATGATGATGTAAGATGTTCCTTCAGAAAAACATAATGTTATTTATGAGGAATGTAGGAGTGTGTATGTGGGCGCACGCAAGCCCAAGAAGGGAGAGGCAAAAATGGTAAAAACTAGAATTTGCTGGTGATTTTTACTCAAACTTTCCCCCAAACAATGAGTCCTTGAAAAATAGTGGCAAATCAGACCAGGAAGCTTCAAGGGAAACCCAGAAAAGGCCCTGCTGCCTAATCAACTTTGTTGCAGGAGTTTTATGTTATAAGAAGCAGTATTACAAATTTCTCACTTTGACATGTCTTAATTATATTGATTGCCATTTCTGTAGGAGTCTTATTCCCACATGAATTACAAATGCTAAATTCTAAATATCCCCCACAAGGATTTGCTATGATGACTTCAATGGTTTCATTGTAGTTTAGTTAGACTAAAATATTATCAAAAGTATTTACTAAGAGCCTACTTTGTGCAGAGGTCTGAACTAGGGGTGTGAAATATCACCTTTTATGTTCGTGAGTACAGACTAAGTGCTCCTAATTCACAAAGCCTTTTCTCAACCTGATTCTAATAGTCTTTTAGGTAGAAAAGCTTCTTCCATGTGTGGTATGAATTCCAGACGGTGTCAAAAATCAGTTTGTAAACCAGACAAAATTTGCCATAAGCATTGCTTTAAATTTCATAATGATTTAAAATAATCTCCCATGACATTCCTTTAAATTTCCCATAGAATATTAGATATTCTCTCACATTTTAATATTATTAAACAAAGTATCTATTTTTCCTGCATGATTCCTTTCAGGTTCAAGAAACCTGTCAATCTGATTGTGAATTTTTAAAAATTATCATTGTCAAATTGCCGACAGCAATAATATTCAGTATTATTCTTTATTTGCTACTGTTTTGAGAATTCAGGTTGCATAAACATTTCTTCGTCCTCTGCTCTGTCTTTACCTAATTCATCTTAGGGTTTTTTTGAGAAGGGTATCATTCCCAGAATTAGCAGGAACTTGAAAACCAGCTCAACCTATACTATTCACTGATCATTGTAGGTAGGTAATGTATCTACCAAATCTGGTTATGCTGTACTCTCCCAAGCGCTTAATACTGTGTTCTGCACACAGTAAGTGCTCAGTAAACACGATTGATTGATTGATTAAATGTACTGCTGGTTTATGTGCTGCTCATTTGATTTCTTCTTTAGCAGTAACCTGAGTTATATTAGTCACTTCTTTAAAACAGCTTGTACTATTTTCATGTTTTCCTGGTTGAGGAACAGGAGTTAAGAGATTTGTCACCAAGGGTTTTCATTACCTAGCATTAAATTGGTGGGAGTGAAAGTTGTGGTTTTCTTAGTCAATCATATTTACTGAGCACTTACTGTGTGCAGAGCACTGTACTAAGCACTTGGGAGAGTACATGGCTTAGTGGATTCATTCATTCAATAGTATTTATTGAGCGCTTACTATGTGCAGAACACTGTACTAAGCGCTTGGAATGAACAAGTCAGCAACAGATAGAGACAATCCCTGCCGTTTGACGGGCTTACAGTCTAATCGGGGGAGACGGACAGACAAGAACAATGGCAATAAATAGAGTCAAGGGGAAGAACGTCTCGTAAAAACAATGGCAACTAAATAGAATCGAGGCGATGTACATTTCATTAACAAAATAAATAGGGTAATGAAAATATATACAGTTGAGCGGACGAGTACAGTGCTGAGGGGACGGGAAGGGAGAGGGGGAGGAGCAGAGGGAAATGGGGGGAAAAGAGGGTTAAGCTGCAGAGAGGTGAAGGGGGGGTGGTAGAGGGAGTAGAGGGAGAAGAGGAGCTCAGTCTAGGAAGGGCTCTTGGAGGAGGTGAGTTTTAAGTAGGGTTTTGAAGAGGGGAAGAGAATCAGTTTGGCGGAGGTGAGGAGGGAGGGCGTTCCAGGACCGCAGGAGGACGTGGCCCAGGGGTCGACGGCGGGATAGGCGAGACAGAGGGATGGTGAGGAGGTGGGCGGCAGAGGAGCGGAGCGTGCGGGGTGGGCAGTAGAAAGAGAGAAGGGAGGAGAGGTAGGAAGGGGCAAGGTGATGTAGAGCCTTGAAGCCTAGAGTGAGGAGTTTTTGTTTGGAGCGGAGGTTGATAGGCAACCACTGGAGGTGTTTAAGAAGTGGATAGAGCACAGCCTTGGGAGTCTGAAGGTCTTGGGTTCTAATCCCAGCTCTGCCACTTGTCTGCTTGTCTGTGATGATGGGCAAGTCATTTTACTTCTCTGTGTCTGGTACTCCATCTGTAAAATGGAGATTGTGACTGTGAGCCCCACATGGGACAGGGACTGTGTCCAACCCGATTTGCTTGTATCCACCCCAACACTTTGAACAGTGCCTGGCACATAGTAAGCACTCAACAAATGCCGTAATTATTATTACAATATGACAGGAAATTTTGAATAAAGAGCAGAGGTTATGGAACACCTTGTCACTTCTACTCTGGCTAAGGCAGAGCATCAGGATGCTAGGAAGGAGATGCAGGATTCAGATCTTCATGTTGACTAATTCTGAGCAGATTGTGGGGGTTCATATGAATTTGGTTTAGGAGAAATTTGAAGTGTGAAACAAAAGAACTTTTTTTTTTTTTAGACTTTCAGGCAAAAACAACCTTCTGGTCAAAGTGCCAGGGCATTGTAGAAAATCATAGGTAAATAAGATTATGACTTTTAAAGTATTTTTATAGTTTGAAACCTTTCAAAGGCTCCCAATTGAGTATTCATATGAATATCACACCCCAAAGAATTATTGTGTGGAATACTGTGCAGGTAATGTTGAAATAGAAATAAACATCTGCAGGGAGTTTTATTATGCTAAATAATGTGAGATATTGAGGCAATTTTCTGAAGCAGGTGTTTATTGAAAAAAATAATCTCTTTACTAAGATTTCTATAACACACACACAAGCACTTCCCCCTCGCCCCCCCCCCCCCCCGCCAGCTTTCCCTCTTCACAGTCTTGATTGCTACCTTAGCCTTCCAAAGGGTACCTTCAAAATAAGTGGGTAGGAGGGTGTTTTCAATTCATTCTCCATTGAGTATCTTTGATTAATGGGTGTTGGCATCATATGCTGAAAATTTCTGATTTGTTTGGTTTGGTTCAGAGAAAGATGCCGACATCTCTGGAATAGAAGAGCCAAATATTGTGGCCTAGAGGAACAAACCCCTCTTTTAAGGTTATTTTCAGAAGAGTGGCAATGATCCAAAGTTGGCAAAGGTATTAAAAAGGAGAATAGGAGTATATAGGAAACTCATTGCTGGAGGACATTATTTGGTTATTATTTATTTCAATTAGGAAAAATAAGACTCACCCCGTGCCCCGTCTTTGCTTGGCAAATTCAACAGCAAAACAAATCCCCAATAGTATGTGCTAGGCAAATTTTATTGAAAGTCAACAGTAGTCACTTGAGGCCAAGTTAGAGAAAGCATAGTACCATTACTATCTTTACAGAACAGAGTCTGATAGAGTCTCAGGGGTAATGGCTTCAACAGTACAAAGCTATGAACTGTGTTTCACAACTTCTTTCCCTCAAACACACAAAAAAAATAGCTCTAGCTGCTACTCTGATTATGTAGAAAGCTCGGATAAATACATCAATCAATCATATTTATTGAGCGCTTTCTTTATGCAGATCACTGTCCTAAGCTCTTGGGAGGGAAAAATACAATGGAGTTGATATACATTCCTTGCCATAATTTCCCTTATGTTATTCTCATTTGCTAACAGAGGTTTTGAAGGAAATGAGTAAGTAGTGAGTTAAACTTGCTCATAATAATAATGATATATATTAAGCACTAACTCTACCTCTAGAAGATCTTAAACCCAGATGCAAGTTGTGTTTGAACTGAACAGCCTTTATATTTTGTTAGAAAATGAAAGATCTTAAGTCAGGGAGAAAGGTCTCTGAGGTGTTATTAAGCAGGTAATTCACTTTCTGAGTGGGGATAATTCACACTTTTATCAAGAAACTTATATCTTCTTCTTTTGTTCTCCTAGTGTCAAGGGGATGATTGTACCTGAACATTTAATTATATATTATTAAATAGCCAAAGAATACTTTGATGTTTTTAATGAAAATTGCTAATTTTTTGAAGCAGTTTCTTGCCACTAGAAGAATTAGAAGGTTTAAATTTTGTGGAAAATAGCATGCATATGGACTTTATGTAAACTGGGAATTAACTTTTTTTGAAATTTTCTTGATTTTTGAATTCCTGCTTTATTCCGAGTTTAAATTTTTATCTTCTGCAAGTAGAACACTAGAAGGCCAGTTTTGTAGATGAGAACTAGTCCACGTTATATAGCCTGATGATAAAGACATTTAATTCAGTCCGTTTTAGAGTTTTTCATTAAAAATCTATTTTTAAACCATGGTTTTGTAAATACAATGATTCTTGCCCTTATTCTATAGCAAACCACCACCCTCCAAAAAAGCTCAGTATTGTATGTGAAAGAGCCAAAACACAAAATACATCGCCTGTTTAAACAGAGTAGAAAAGTGGTCTCGTAAGTGAACATGTCCAAATAAGGCATCTTGATTTATTTATTACAGTATTTATTGAATCCTTACTGTGTGCCAAGCACCGTGCTAAATGTGTGGTAGCTACAAATTTATCCAGATTTGCCTTTGTGTCTAATCTACTCTCAGGAGTAAATCAGGTTTCTATGCTCTTCAATGAAAGATTTCACTCTGTAGAAAAGGAAATGATTAAGAAAATATAAGACTCTGCATTGATTTTTTAGGGGGGAGTGGGAGGGCTATGCTTTTCACATGTAAGGTTTTGGAATCAAACACAAATATTCATTATAAGGAGAAAATACAATTAGTCCATTCTTACCGTAAAGCAAAAGTAAATAAACAATACAATGTATTTTTAATATGAAAAGCAGATCTGGATGTGAACCATTAAAATCACTTGAATATGTGTATATTTTTTCTGGGAAAATTTTAAAATTCATTGATTTAAAATGCAAGTTACGTTTCTAGGAATAGAGGTTTTGCTAAGTGGGAAGTTAACCTTGTCAGCATACTATCCCTCCAATCAACTACAATTTGCTGTAACGATTGTAAAACAAAAGAAGTATGGTACAGTGTTTTGATCCTGAAGTTGAATACATTTGTTAGGCATGTAATTTTATTTTGTTACTCTTCCTTCTTTATCATATTCTGTAGTTACCATTTCTTGAATAAGCTCTGGGAAAGTGTGAGTTTTCTGCTTTCAAAGCTGAAAGCTGGAAAGTTGTGGTTTAATCACTTCACAGTAATTAAGAACAAGAGAAAACAAATGTATTCAGAAAGACATCTACATGCAAAGGAAGCCATATGCTGTTGGGAAGTATATATTCCTTACCCAGAAAGGTTAAACTCTGAAAATGGAAACATTACAAAGTTTCTTTTTTTGTTTTTGGATTGAGCAAAAACTAGAGCTCTGGCAACTTGTGTCACTGAAGAACGTAAGAATTTAAGACAGTATGTAATGGCATTCCCGAGTTAAGCCAATGGTCCAAACAACCCAGGATTCTGTCTCCCTTAGTCACCATAGTATGCTCTCCTCCTCTACGTCTTTCCTAATGATCAGGAATGTACAAAGACACTTTTAATTAAATCAATATGTGTCTACCATACTTTCCACTGCAAAATGCTGTGCGGGTTCTTGTATTCTTCCTATTAAGAGTCCCAAGCAATTTTTGGTTGCTTCCATTCTCCCTGAGCTAAGGCTTCAGGAAGAGAAGAATAACTCAAAAACAGAGATAGGTCTTTTAGAGGGCAAGTGCATAGCAAAGAACAATCTTTATGTACTCATAATGTTGAAGAGAATGTCAGTCACACATTTGTCTTTTCAGCCAATCTCACACATATGAATAGGGTCTTTCTGTCGGGAAAGTCACCTTCAAAAACAAAGGACAGCTGTATTTGTACTTTCATTTCCAAAATTTTATGCCAACTTGAAAACAGAACACCCTAGCAAAAAAAAAATACATCTTTTTTCATTCACAGCGGGTTTGCAAATAATTGTACTCTCTCAAAATCCTCCTGTCTAGGCAAAAATCCTTAATACTATAATGTACAGGGTTCCCTTTGCAATCTGATATGTTTTGTTTCTTTAAGGAGTTAATGCTCTTCATTTCTTCACTTCTGGTTCTCAACTTGCTGGATAAGATTGCTGACACCATTATAATGGCCATGGCAGTCTAACCAAGTAGTTCCTGTATTTCAGTGGTTGGTGAAGTGATTTGATTCTTTTACGTGTGTAATTCAGTAAAGCGCTTTGAGGCTTGCAAAAGGCACTATATAAATCAATACATAATGATTTATTACATATTGTGGAGTCCTTATAAATATATTATAAAGCACTATAGGAGCCGGAATGTAGGTCATTGGTTAGCACAGGTCTCTGAGTTGTCAGCAACCTTCTCTGGAGAACTCTGCCACTTAGGTGCTTGTATGACCTTGGGCGGTTCACCTTTCTGTGTCTTGGCTTACCCACCTGTAGAATGGAAATAGAATAGAATGTGCCTTTGAAACTGGACGAAAGCCAGTGTTAGTGAAAATTTTTAAATGTGCTAGTACCCCTCTACGCATCACCATTGGCGTACAGTGATGCATATACATACGCCATCCAAAGATGGCCAGAGACTATTAAAGCATTAGGTGCCTGGTTTTCTGAGCTTGGTCTCTTTGATTTTCCAAATGATATCATTTGGAAGTCAGAGGACATTTAGCAAATCCCACCGCCTTTGCTATGGTATCAGTACCAGTTGAATTTGCTTATGAAGAGTGACCGTTTTTTAGCCAACGATGTCGATAAAGGAGGGAAGGGTGATGAGGAATGCAGTCTTTGGATCCTGGGCTTCCCCCATCTGAACAATTGTAGACATCTGAGCCGTGATGAAACCAGGGCTTCCACAGCTAAGAACAGATGCGGAGATTTTATAAGGCATTTTTGAAAACATAAAATAGAGTGTAAGTGCCTGTGGGCAGGAAGCATGTCTTGTGATTCTGTTATCCTTTCTGAAGCTCTTTCCCAAGCAGTATGGCCAAGTGAAAAGAGCACTGACTTGAGTTCTAATCCTGCCTCTGTCACTTATCTGCTGTGTGGTCTTGGACAAATCACCTACCCTCTCTGTGCCTCAGTTCCTCGTCTATAAAATGAAGATATAATACCTGTTCTTTCTCCATGAGTCCCAACCCATGTTTGTGGGACAGAGACTGTATTCAACCTGATTATCCTGCATCTACCTGAGTGCTTAGCACTGCGTTTGGCATGTAGTAAATGCTAAAACAAATGCCCCATGTTATTACTGGAAGTAGTAGATATCAGAAATACTACTTCTAAGTTTGAGGGAAAAGAAGATAACCATACATCTAGACTTTGTGTAGCTATAGATCTCCCCACCACCCACTCCTCAACTAGAAAATCAGGCACCAAAAGGTATTAGAAAATGGGGGCACACAGCCACAGGAAAAAAAGTTCTAGACTCTCCAGAACAGCTTGGTAAAGTCGGTCTGTATAAAAACAAAATTTGTGAAATTGAGGTATAGGAAAAACTTTCCTTCAAAAGAGGTAAGGATCAATGTTAAAAATGAAAGGTTTTGCCACAGTGCATCTACTCCCCATAGATAATGAATTTAATGTCCACTGAAAGTGCTCCTCAGTAAATATGATTGACTGAGTGTTTACTATGTGCAGAGCATTATACTAAGCACTTGAGGGAGTGCAATATAACAGTAAACCGACTCATGCTCTGCTCACAAAGAGTTTACAGTCTACAGTCTCCTGAGCAAAGGTGTAATGTTCTGGTTAAACAGGATCCCAGAGGACACGATTCTTACTAGGAGATAAAAAATGGTTCAGACCAATTTCTTTGCACCTAATCATTTCCCTATTCAGCTATAATAAAGCCAGTGTCCTTATGTTAAGTCAAATGATTTCCCTGGCAGCATGATGTATTAAGGATAATAATAATAATAATGTTGGTATTTGGTAAGCACTTACTATGTGCAGAGCACTGTTCTAAGCACTGGGGTAGATACAGGGTAATCAGGTTGTCCCACGTGAGGCTCACAGTTAATCCCCATTTTACAGATGAGGGAACTGAGGCACAGAGAAGTTAAGTGACTTGCCCACAGTCACACAGCTGACAAGTGGCAGAGCCAGGGGGTCGAACTCATGACCTCTGACTCCGAAGCCCAGGCTCTTTCCACTGAGCCATGCTGTCAATCTGAAGTGCAAAATGGGATATATCAATGTACTACCAAGTCTTAATTGGGTGTGCATTTGGATTTGAGTATCAGTGTTTTCACTGGATGCCACTAAAGAGCTTTTAAAGTGTACTATGAGGGTAGTTAACAGAAGAATTAATTATCTATTTGAAAATAGAGATCTATATTCAATTAAACTCAAAGTTCACTGGTGGTTTTGCAGGTGGGATTATGAATTTTGCCAGAGCTTTTTATTAATAATGTTTTGTTAAAGCACTGGGTCCAATTTGGATCACGTTTTAATGTATCAAAGAAAACTGGAGGATCTACAAAAGTGATTAAAGAAATAGAAACTAGGGAAAAGAGAAGAAATCAAGGAATTGAGTTATTTTGCCTGAAAAGATAGGATTGTAAATTGTTTCTTCAAAGCATGTAAATGATTATTATGGAGAAGAGGCTGCTCAATTTTTCATCAGGTCCACAGAAGGCCGAGTAAAAGGAAATGGGTTTAATTTGCACTAGAGTGTTATTAAGATGAAAAACTTCTATAAACGCAGTTACTACATTGTTACTAAGTTGTGCTTTCCAACTGAACTTTCCAGGAGTAATTTCCATTTTTAGGAGTGATTCTGTTAACAGAACACCTTTCGACCTACACTGGCTTTATGCTGGTGGACTTGGGATCTCTCTCCATGCAGTTCTCTGTTCATTGGCAAATACCTGGTTGCCCAGTTGCCTCAGAAATCCATCCAGCACTGCCCTGTTTTACAAAGATAATTCCAGTTTTCCTTCCTCCATGCTCTAGCCCCTCAATCCATGGCCTCCCATGGGGGAATCAAATAGATTGCAAGCCCTATGGGGGCAAAGACTGTGTCTGATCTGATAACCTTGCATCTGGGGTCAGCGCTTAGCACCTAATAAGTGCTTTTAAAATGCCAAAATGATGTTGCCTTAGGCAGACACCAGGCCTGTGACAGCACCTCAAACATAAACTAGATTGTAAGAGCTCTGCCCCCATTACTAGATTGTAAACTCCCTGAGGGCAGGGATTGTGAATTTTCCCAAGCACTTTGTACCATGTGCTGCACACAGGAAGCATCCACTGGTTGCTATGGATTGATACAGGTACTATCAATAATATAAATTCCTGGGGCTATCATACATATTCTGTGGGCCTGCTTGAGGGCAGGGACTGTGAATTCTCCCAAGCACTTTGTACCATGTGCTGCACACAGGAAGCATCCACTGGTTGCTACGGATTGATACAGGCACTATCAATAATATAAATTCCTGAGGCTATCATACATATTTTGTGGGCCTGCTGCTTGTTCTCTAAGCCTCCTCAAGAGTTTGCCAAGTGAACCATGCTAAAAATGATCAAAATTACTAGTTTACCCATCTGGTTCTTGTTGGGTTAAGCACTACTATGGCAGTGGCATTAAGCAGCAGGTGGGATCCACTCAAAATCAGTCTCTTTCTTCCAGATGGTGCTATTTGCCTGGTAGAGTTGTGAGAGCTAATGGTTACAAGGCCAACAAGGCCATTGGGAATATTTCATTCATTCAATCAATCGTATTTATTGAGCACTTACTGTGTGCAGAGCACTGTGCTAAGCACTTGGGAGAGTACACTATAGCAGAGTTGGTAGACATGTTCCTGTACCTGAATCACTTTTTTTTTAATGTAATGGTATTTAAGTACTCACTATGTGTTGAGCACTGGGGCAGGTACAACCTAATCAGATTGGACACAGACCGTGTTCCACACAAGGGGCTCACAGTCTTAATCCCCATTTTACAGATGGGGTAACTTGTCTGCTGTGTGGTCTTGGGCAAGTCACTTCATTTCTCTGTGCTTCAGTTACCTCAACTGTAAAATGAGGATTAAGACAGTGAGCAGCCCTGTGCAGGACAGAAACTGTGTCCAACTTGATTTGTTTGTATCCACCCCAGTGCTTAGTACAGTGCCTGGCACATAGGTGCTTAACAAATTCCACAGTTATTATCATTGTTATGATTATTACATCTCCAGCCTTGCAGTTCAGTGGCAGAGAAATTTTCCCTTTGAAGGTGTTTTAGATTGAGGTGACTTGGCTAAGTGGGTTTCCCCAGATCACAAGCCTTCAGATCAGCAGGCCCATAAGGGCCAAGTCATTCAATCAATCCGTAGTATTTATTCAGTGCTTACTGTGTGCAGAGCACTGTACTAAACTCCTGGAAGAGCACCATAGAGTTGGTAGATACCATCTCTGTCTTCAAGGAGCTGATAGTCTAGTGGTTTTCTGTGTGACCTTGGGCAAGTCACTTAACTTCTCTTTACCTCCATTTCCTCAGCTGTAAAATAGAAATTAAATCCTACCCTTTCCTACTTAGACTGTGGGACAGGGATTGTGTCCTACCTGACTAACTCATACGTACCACAGCACTTAGAATAGTGCTTGACACAGTAAGTGCTTAACAAATATGATGATAATAGGGAAAGCAGCAGAACGTAAGGCTATGTACACAAGTCCAGACCTTCTCTTTCAAACTCACCTCAGACTCTTAACATCTAAAAGTGCATCTGCCCTTTACTTTTCAAAAGGATCCAATGCCTCCAAATTTGAATGCTACATTTCTTTTGTAATATGGTGGAAAACAATCCTCCTTCCCCTGCCGGCTGCTTTAGCTTTTTGCCAGGGTAGCTCATTAGTGCAGTCAAAAACCCGTCCACAGAAATATTCCGGGGGATGTTTTTATGGCTTTATTATGTTTGTAAATCCCTTTGTTTGCACACACTAAACACTGATTGAGCAAGATGATCAACTGCTCCATATAATTTCTTGACTGTTTACTGAACAGGTATAATAGTCCTGGCTATGGCACTCTCAGGCTTTTTAAGTCGGGGATTGCTGACATCATTCCCTCCACACCTATTGCCTCCTTAATGAATAGGCACTGAGCAACAGTATAAGCCTCTTGGATCCAAGACTTGTGCAGCTCAGATACTGGCAGTAATTACAGCCCTAATCAAATGATATAAGAAGCTGCTGACAATTTTGGTACATTATCCTCCCCGCAGCCAGTTTGCTGTCTGGCCTCTAACCATTTAGCACCAAGGGACATGGCTGATTATTTGTACTCACCTGCAAAGATTGGGCCTTTATTTCAGAGCCTTTCAAAGAGCTTCCATGGAGAGCAGAATGACCAAGTGTGTGTGTGTGTCTGTGTCATCAAATCACAAAGGAATGCAAATCGTGGCTGTATATAGCTGCCTGGACATCAAAGAAAGTACATTTTTTAGAATGATTATTTTCTTCCCCAATATGCCCCTTCCCTGAAATTGGCTTTTGACTGACTTCACACAACGTGTGGAGTGTCTTGGTGGTTGGCGGGAGTTTTATCGGCCTTGTGTGTACTGCAATTATCCCCGGTGAATGAAAGTCCAGGTCTCACAGCTGCACGAGGGAGCTCAGGCATCTCCTGGAAAGAGCACGTCTGCACTAATTCACACAGAAATGCAGGAGACAGTATCAAATAGACAGCTCTAGGAGGTCGGGCCCGCTGGCCCCACCAGCAGTTCACAGTGTTCCCAGGGGCACAGAGCCGGGGTTTCTCAGACTCTGAGCTGATTAAAACAAGGGGTGATGGTGAGGCCATGTTGAGTCTCCAGTTTGGGGAGAGGGATAAGGAGAGGGGTTGACAGCTGCCTCACAACTGGAGGGAAAAGAGGCAGAGATATCAGCCTTTGTGAGGGAACAGTAACGCTCCACAGATAGAAGAAAAAAAAGAGTGACTGCAGTTATGTACTCACATTTTTCCATATTCTAGGTGTTTGTGATATTTCTGTTATTTGAAGTTAAATGCATGTGTTAAAGGATACGTGGGTTCCAAATGAAATGATTTGGGGAAGTCGGGGTGGGGGTGGGATTAAAAAATGAATGTCAGGGTTTTATGTGCTCCTCTTTCTCAAATCATTGGTGGGCTGCTGTCTTATCTCTTTTACAAACTAAAAAGAGCCAATAATCCCCCTTCTAGGTTGATGGATTTTTCTTAAAAAAAAAAAAAAAACATGAAAAAAGCAGTGCCATTGCCGGAAACAACGTATCTCTGTTGATTTCTTTGAATCGAAAAGTTTAAAATAAGTCCCTCACACAGTTTACAGCAGCTGGAATCTATTCCCGGGGCCTCTTCAGAAGGGTGAAATAGTCTCCATTTGAGACATTCAATGCCCGATAGGACAATGGACATTTTAAATTAAAAGGGGGGAAATGAAGCTTCAAAAGGAGTAACAGAGCACTGTTTTTTTCCCCCACTGACGGGTGAGTTTCAGGTGGCAGCTGTAGGAAGGCCTGTAACCCTGCTTTTGAAGTCTCTAAATCCTTCTTTTGGTAAGAAGTAATACTACCATTCCATACTGCCTTCAATTCAGAGATCTCAGAGCACTTTACCAACGATCTGTTATTAATCCTCACAGCATCCTGTCGCACAGGGCAAAGAGTACTAATGGCAAATGCACATATATAACTTTATGTAGAAATTAAAGGGAAAATGTAGAATTTGCTTGCAGAGTGCCTTGCCGTGATTTGTAGTGTCACCCTACCATCTAAATAACCCCGAGACTCAGTAAAAAGATCAAATGGGTTGGAAACAAGCTATCTCTGTTCAAATGCGTTACTATCTTTGCTAAAAAAAAAAAAGCCAAAAATGCAGGAGAAAAGATGACTTTACAATTTTATACTTTGACTCCTAAGTTTAAAATTTTCTTAATCTATATCCTTTTATTAACATGTAGCAAGAAGGAATCACATATGCTTTGGTACTTGGTTCAACATGAGCAATTCAGTTTAGTCAATATCTATTTTTTCAATACCTCCCAGCCCCATAGCAGTAGTTACATACATATCTGTAATTTATTTATATTAATGTCTGTCTCCCCTTCTAGACTGAAAGCTCATTGTGGGCAGGGAATGTGTCTGTTTATTGTTATATTGTACTCTCCCAAGCGCTAAGTACAGTGCTCAGCGTGCAGTAAGCACTCATTGAACATGATTGAAATTCAACTATGTTTGAATGAGAAGACTTGCCTCCTGGGAGTAGCGAGCAAGAATGAATCAGTTAGTACCTATAATGCTTGTCATGATTTCTAGGAGAAAGGTGTTTTAAAATTTAAAAGTAGTACATTTTGGTATGATTGTTTTCTATTCACCTAGATCTCTGCTTGGTCATTTACTTTACCTTTCTCTTTCTTTTTTTAAATGGCATTTGTTAAGCACTTGCTATGTGTCAAGCACTTTTCTAAGTGGTGAGGGAGATACAGGGTAATCAGGTCAGACCTAGTCTTTGCCCCTTTCAGTCTTTGTGGGAGGAGAAACAGATTTCACCATTTTACAGAAGAGGAAACTAAGGCACAGTGAAGTTAAGTGACTTGCCCAAGGTTACATAGCTGAACTGTGATTAGAACTCAGGTCATCTAACTCCCAGGTCTGTGTTCTTTCCACAAGACCTCACTGTCTATTTCTCTATCTGCCTCTTTCTTATTGTGTATATTTTTCTCTCCACCTCCCCCACTGTCTCTTTGCCTTTCTCTCCCCCTTCCCATTTTTAGGTTAATATATGCTTTAGGATGAAGTGTGTACATATTTAGAGGTAGGAAATTGCTTAGAAAACACATACAACAGAGGATATGGCTCTTTATTGAACTAGTCACAGGATACCGAAAATACCTGTCACGTTTTGAATTATATTTCCTCTTCTCAGCAATTAATAGTGAGCTGATTGGTTTTCAGCTTTGATTGTATAGGTTCTCTCTAGCCTTGTATTCCACGCCACAAACGTTTTAGAGGTGCTTGGCATCCCTCTGGGAGAGGTGACTTTACATTTTAAGACCTGGAGTCTGTAATAAGCTTAAGATTATATTTTTAAAAACCTTGTAGATAACTGGTTTTGAAAGAAGCAAAAGTTACAGAGAAATGGCAACTACTTCCCTGAAAGCAATCCAGCCAGCTGTGAAGGAAGCTGACACTCTGTACCAAAGCAGAAACACAGTATAATAGGGAAACACAGTCCTTTGTTTAGATCCATTTCCTATTAACACGTTTACTATTATTCCATCCCCCGGGGACCGCTTGTTTGGCCTTAAGTGAGCAGCAGTGGACTGCAGAAGTGTAATAGATGAGTGTGACTCCTGTACATCCATAAAACTTGGTGAAAGCATAAAGAAAAAAATTAAAAGATGAAGAAGAGAAAAACATCGCTATTCATCAAATGGCCTAGAACACTGAAACGGTGTCTTATTACAAGAGCCAACCACTAACACCAGTTTAAAAGGTTAGAGAAAAAACTAAGTGGCTTGGGCATGACGTTCAAGGGGTTGGTGTATTAATAAGGCAGAAACCTTTTCAGAATGTGAAAAGCTCTGATTGTCAGGATGACCAGGTGGCTTTAAACCCACATCACATCCTGGGTTCCTCACTGGAGCATGACTTACTGTGCTGTGGTGAAGAGCTTCTGATTCTTGGCTCTGCAGGAAATGGCAGTGGTTAGGGCTTGGCCAGCCATTAAGACAGGGAGATGAAGGATTTCTCAGAATGGGCCTAGGGGGGTCAAGCCAGGAAATCCTAAGGTTGCTCCTGCTGCCCCTTAGAAAGGGCTTTGTAGCTCTTACACTGTTACCTGCAGCTAGGGATCTAATTAAAGAGTAAAATCAATTAAGTCCTTGTTAGGTTGGACCAACTGACCTCTGGGGATTCATGGTTACCCTTTGGAGATGTGTGAGGAGTCCTATCTGGAAGATGAGCTTTGTGGGAAATAATTTTCTGGGACCCTTCCATTTTTTCTCTCTCTCTAAGGAAAACAGACCCCATTGTTTCTGAGTCATTCATCTTCTTCTGCCTATTATTTCCATGTAATCCTGCAGATACCTGCTGGGGAGGAAGGTTACTGCAGGAGGTCAGAACAGTTGGGGCTGATGAACTTGAAAACCTAAATTCTGTCTTGGGAGGAACTCTAGAGAACATTAAATACCCAAATGTCCAGCAGGGATCATATCTACTAACTCCATTGTACTCTTCTAAACATTTACAGAATAGACATTCAAGTAAGTGGAACAGTTTCTTGTGTCCTAACAGCTTCCTGCCCTCCTCTCTCCATATCCTGAACCTCCACTGCCCTCCCAGCCATCCATATAGTTTCCCCTTATCCTGCAGCTAGTCTACACTATTTCTAATTTTCTAGCTGTTCTTTCTATTTTGCTACTACCTCTGCTGCACCCCAACCCTTCCCCCAGCTCCCCCACACCTCTTCTCCCCCCTCCACCCATGAAGGCTGAGCTGGGCTGGGAAGAGATGGTGTCTTTCACCACATTTTCAGGATGTACCCCTTCCTCGCCATTCAAGCAGCCACTTCATTAGTTCAGGCATCCTGGCTTCATATATACTGAGTGCTTACTCTCTGCAGAGCTCTGTACTAAACACTAAGAGAGTTCAGTACAAAAGAAATGGTAGACACATTCACTGCCCACAAGAAACTTACAGTCTTCACGCTGCACCCTGCTGCCTGGATCATTTTTCAAAAACACCATTCCGCACACATCTTCCTACCCTCAAAAATTTCCAATGGTTATCTGTTCCTCTCTGCAACAAGCAGAAACTCCCGACCACTGGTTTTAAGGAACTTTCTACTTAGCTGCTATCTTCTCCCGCTACACCTCAGCTTTCACTTTTTGTTCCTCTCAAGCCAGTCTACTCACTGTGCCTTGTTCTTATCACATCCACCACTGACCTCTTCCTCACGCTTTTTCCTTGCCTGGAAATACTTCCCCCCTTCAAATCTGACAGACCACAGCCTCGCCTCATATTCGAAAACCTTTTGAAATCTTATCTTCTCTAGGAGGCCTTCCCTAATTAATTTCTAGTCTCCACAGGTTAGATTAGTAACTGTCGCTTCAGTACCTTTGCATTTGTGTACCTATCTTACATTCCCTATCACTTCAGCATTTACACATATAAGTATTTCCTTTTGCTTCTTCCTCCTATCTATAAATTATTTTAGTGGCTGTCTCCTCTGCTAAATTGTAAGCTCCTCAAAGGCAGAGGTTGTATTTTACTAACTCTATTGTATTCTTCAAAGCACTTACACAGTGTGCTGCCCAATGACACTCAGGAAATGCTACTGATTTATTTATTGATTGGTAGAGCAGGAGGGCATGGTAGGGTAAAAGACCTGAGGAGGGATGGGGAGAGAAGAGACACGGAACCATACAAGGACAGAACCGGCAAAGAGTTGAGAGAGAGGAAGGGATAGAAAAAAGGGCAGAGTAGAAGCAGCCCACTTCCTGTCCCTGATGAAGAGCAATATTTTCTGAAGGAAGAGCTGTAATGTAGCAACTCGAATTTGTAGTGAATGTTGAAATTTCAAGTTCCTCCATAATAATAAGGGAAAGAGTGGGAGGGAGCCCCAAAAGAGGAAGCCACAACCACCACCACCACCACTTCCAGTTCAGTGGCTGCTTCGGCTCTCGTTCAACAGGCCCTCCCCTACGCCTACCATTTCCTCCTGTTCCAACAAGATCATTTCCACCGGCCAGCCTGGGCCAGGGACAGCACAGCCACCTCTTTTGCTGCCCCTCTCCCAGCTGTGGTTCCTGGGCCCTGGTAAGCATGGGCCCTAACTTGGCTTGGGGCTTGGGGAATTGCCTACTCACTCTGGTGTTCCTCCAGCTCTGCTTTGGCCAAATCGTTTTCAGGCTCCCGGACAGAACCATAAACTACCTTCTAAATTAGAGGTCCGAAGCCGAAGTTTTCCTTCCACCCACACCTCTGGTTTTTTTTTTTCCATAGTTTTTATTTCCAAGAGTTTATTTTTTTTCCCTTCTCATTTTGTGCTTTATGATTGAACCTTCTTCTGTCTGCAGGTGCCTTGTTGTTTTTTAAAATTGGGCATTAGCGTGCTTTTCGTCTACATTTTTAAAAGTCTCTCCCCTCTTGTTCTCTCAATGGGGTTCATTTTTATTTTCTCCTCCATCTTTTAACGGGATCTTTAAGTTTTCTTCTCCTACTGCTCCCAACCCATTTTACTCTCCAGCTTTTGCTGCAGTCTGCTCCCGCATCTTAACAATTTATTTCTGCCTCCTGGCCCAAGACTTTTGCCTTACAGCTGCTGCTTGGTGATTCTGAGAGCTTCCTATTGTCCAAACTCACCTTTTGTTATACCATCATCTGGGCTTCCCCTCCCTCATCCTCTGCTTCTAATGTCTCTCCAGCTAGGAGAGACAGCAAAGTAGATTGGTCTTTTATAAGTTAACATGGAAATCTGAGAAGCAGGGTGCCTAGTGGAAGGAGCACAGGCCTGGAAGAAGGACCTGGGTTCTAATATTGTCTGTAACAATTGCTTGCTGTGTGACCTTGGGCACGTCATTTAACTTCTCTGTGCCTCAGTTTTCTCAACTGTAAAATGGGGGTACCGGTTGTCCCTTCTCCTTAGGCTGTGAGCCCCTTGCGACTGTGCCCGACGTAATTAATTGGTACTTACTCCAGGGCTTAAAACAGTGTTTGACACATAGTAAGCGCTTAACAAATACCATAAAAAAATCTGTTCCCACTTGAAAGCTAAGACTCCCCTAGCACATTATCAAGATCATTCAGACCAAAATCTCACTGTGGCCTCAATTATCTTATTTCAAGTTAAATAAAAATTGTAAAAAAAAAAAAGCTTTCACAAGAGAAAGTAGGATAACTAAGATCAAATTTATATTTTGAGAGCCAAATGTAGTCACATAAATTCCTTTTACAGACTGAAATTATTCACTGGACACATTTTTCCTTCACAAGTTTGCCTTATGTATGGCTTAATTCAATATGAATACTTTATTCCTTTGGCAAGGGTGAAACCTAAAGAGCTGGTTCAAAAAACTGACCAGGGTCCACCTCTCTTACTAACACTAGAGATACTGGACTCATTAGCAAACTAATTAGAGTGAAATTTGCAGTTTGTTCTTTTAGTTGCAATTTATCCAGGTAGGGCTGACACCTGATAGGTTGAGCTCCAACTGAGCATTTTTGCTATGAGAGTATGTCTGTGGGTGAATCTTCTCATTGGTCCAGAAATCACCCAATGGTCAGCTGTTCCCTGAAAATGCAGGTGGTCGGGTGGGTCACCTCGATGCCTTACTACTAGGCCTTGCCCTCAGACTGCCTGTCCTGGCTGGTGTAATGGGGTGGGCTGTCTAGTCTAAGGCAGTGGAAATGCCCTGACTGACCAGGTGACATCAGGGTTCCCCAAAATGCGGATGTTCTCTGTGTGATGCGGTTCCCTTTGATGATACGTTGGTACCTAACATTAGGTTTGCCATGGCCAGATTCTGGCAGTACTTTTTTTTTTTTAACTAAACAATAGCCCAATTAATGATGCATGCTGAGTACACAGCACCTACCAAGTGCTTGGGAGAATATAAAAAAATTAGGAGAAGTGGTCCTTGCCCTCGAGCTTAGAGCAATCTTCAAATCATTCATTTGTCTCTGGCAAACTGAGCCTGTCTGAGGGCTTTAATTTGGTGGTAGAATTGGAATAGGAACTCCTGCCTGCATCTACATTGCACCAGCAATATTCAGATCTAGGGATGTTCTCGGCAGCTTCTGTTTGGGGCATTTCAAAAGAATCCCTGAAGGTTTGTGGCAAAGGACAACATGCACGTGACTACCTCTTTTCATTTAGCTGCATCTGAAAAATAGCTGATCCCTGTTTCCCGAGAAGCACGTATCCTTGCCTTCATTAAGGTTCCTTGCTTCCTCCTTCGAGGGATTATGGTTAGGATGAACGACACTAGCCCGTGTGATTAAAAGTTATCTTCAGTGTGATACTCAAGGAATTTGCTGAGCTTTCCATGGAAGTCATTTTCAGCATGGAAAATTTGTTTTTAAGCCCCAAGGTGTACACCAGGAGGAGTCATAAAAGATTAGTGAACAGGGCACTTCAAACTATGACAAAATTAACAGGCCAGTGGGGGAAGATTAATACAATGGAAGAGCAAACAGCTAAGGGAAAAGGGAGTTTTAGTGATAACATATTCTCCCCAGAAGTCACAGAACATGTACAAATAATGAGGACTCTGAAAGAAAGGCAGAACCTGGTTAAGTATAGTGTCAGGGAAGTCTGTGATCTCAAGCGATTAAATACTACAGTGCCCTTTCAGGCTGTCATAATTCAAAAGCACCATGACATTGTAGTAGCTGTAGGCCAGGCAGTAACCTCGCCTTAGCTGGGAAGAAAGAAAAATAAGGAAAGAACAGGGAGGGCATGGAGTAGGGGAGAGAAGAAGGTTGTCTCATTTTCATCCAGAAGATCCTCAAAATACCTATTATGACCTCTACTGAGGGATAATGAATTTCAGTAAAGATAGGAAAAAAAAATGTTGACATGCCGCCTACAACCCAGCTTGGTGGACTGAACAGTGTCATATTAAAGCGTGATTGGAAAGCTCTGCTTAATACATTAAAGAAAAATGCTGAGAACCATCTACCTCCCTTCCTTCCTCTCTCAAGCAGTAATGAGTCCAAATTGCTAATAAAACATAAAAACTCAAAGATGTTGTACATGGGCCATTTTTCTGGGCTGGTTATTTTTTATGTCAGTTTTCCCACAGCTGTTAGCATGCTATAGCTATTAACGGACCAAACGCCCTAGTTAAAGTGAAAAGAGAGGCACTTATTTAAAAGGCTTTTTTAAAAAATAAAGAATGGCTAGCATGTTCTGTCCATTTTCTTTCTGAATAGAAAGTAAAAATGGGGAGGAGGGGGAGTAATTCCTGAGAATCTAAAACTCTTAGCTAATCACAGTTGAGAGCACAGATTTATTCCCCATCCAGCAAAACTATTACTCAAAGAATGTGTGTGCTGAGAATGAAAACCATGGCAAACATATCTGGTAGAAACACATGTGAGGTTCTGTAAATCCAATCTAACTTCTGAAATTAGTTTATAAAATTAGAAGAATAGAAAGCCAAGCTTAAAGGTTCAAGGAACAAAGAAATGTTTCATAAAGTGCACATGGTGTAGATACAGATATAGCTATAAGGCCACTTGAGGGATGCTTTGGCTACGATAGGAAAAGGTGAAAATGCTAAAACATTCTAAGAAGAAATAACAGAAAGAGAGGCCTGCTGGCTCCTTCCACTCCCTCATAACCTAGCCCCATGCACAGTTTATTTGGAAATGTGTGGATATGGAGTGTTATGAAACGTGGTTGCCAAGGCTTATGATGGTAACCAAGAAACTTACATTGTGAAGATTAAAAACTCATGGTGTGTTCGAAGTATAAAGTAGGGCTATATCACCGGGTAGTGAAGCCACATGCGTGAAAGTAAAGAATATTTTAGAGAAATCGAATGCAATGTGCTCGACCTTCATAAATGTATATGACTAACTATCTCCAATGAGTAATATGGCAGGCAGCCACACCACCTTCCACTAAACTCATATAAGCTCAGCAGGGTTGGGCCTGGTAGACATTTCTCCGGGATACTTCCGAGGAAATCCTGGAGGCTCCAATGGTGATTCAGAGGGTGGTTCCTTTCCCTTTGCTCCTAGACTAGATGGCTGTGATAACACAACGTTAACGGACAGACACTGGATCTACAGGTGCAGCCCCCTTATTGAAAATAAGTATACCTGAAGCCTTGGAGCGGTTTATTTTGTTGGTTGTTTTTTCAAGAGGTCATAAGAAAGGGAGATGGGATAGGAAGTGTCAAGAACAGGGGAAAGAAGTGAACACTGCCAAACTGGCCCCCTGCTAATTAGGAGTAGCTTTTTTCTGCCTCCCCCTCTTTTCTTGGATAGTGGGCAGTGAATGTATCTCCCAACTCTGTTGTATTGTACTCTCCCAAGCATAGTGCTCTGCACACAGTAAATGCTCAATAAATACTCGTGATGTATACAAACACACAATCCCCCAACTTTCTAACTGCCTTACCAACCATGAAAACACACCCATGAAATGACTCCCCCAAAATGATACTAGGTCTTGGATCCTTTGAGTTGCAATCCAGTTCAGTCCCTGTTGCATTGCGGAGTCGGGGTGTTAGTAATATTATCTGTTAGTAGAAAATTGAGATTCAGGAACTAAGATTTTTCCTTTCTTTCTGCTTCCAGTATCAAAATGTCTAGTTTGGGGTTGAAGAAGTTAGTTATTTCAAGTCTTTAGGGATGAATAACACTGGCATAATTCTAACTCAGTATTGTGTAGTGCTCTCCTCCAAGGAAATACATATTCAGGCTGACATATAAATCTGACTAAATATTTCAGTAGGACCAAGTTATTTGCTGAAAGGGCATCAAGAAAGCAAAAAATCAATCTGACGCTCTAAATTTATGTGACCTGTAAAATCTTTCCTAAATTTGCCAAATAAACTACACATTCATTAATACAGTGATTTGCTAAATCTAATCTTTCTGAACAATTCAAAGACAAATGGAAAGCACATATATTTAATCTCTTTAAAATTAGTATGTATTTATCTGTTTGGCTACTTAGGACATTTATTGACTTCTGACAATCATTCTCTCAAATTATATTTAAAATAATGCTGTCTCAAAAAAGGTATAGTCTTGTTGTGTGAGTATGGCAATTAAAGGTTTTTTTAATTTGCTCTCTAACTTGATTAGAATGCAGTCACATTAGTCAGTTACTTCTAGTTAAATTATATTTTCCTACCTGAAATTCTGCCTCTTCAAAAATGAGGCTTTCACTCAGGTCCTCTACTTTCAGGATTCATGACTTTTCCATCTTCATTCGCTCAGCCTCAATCTGTAAAGACATAATAAAGAAATTAGATGACTTCATAAATTTATGTTCAGTCCTAAATACTATACAGTAAGACTACATACCATCAGTGTCTTCATTAAATTCCTATTTCACCTTAATGCTATAAATTCATGAGGGGAAACTAATAAAATGTTGCTCTACCTTAAATAAGATTCAGTTCATTCCCTTTCACATTCCAGCTTTGGAGATTATATATTCCTTTTTCATTGCCTGAGTTCGATAAGTATCTCCTTCCATCAGTGTCAATATTTAAAACAATTGTGGACTGAAATTTTTTTTATTAGTTTTAGATAACACTATGAAATACCACTTCAGCAAATATGATACAAATACATGATTATTACTATAATATATTCAGTATATAAAGTGGAAAGATCATGGGCCTTGGAGTCGGAG
Organism: Ornithorhynchus anatinus; assembly: GCF_004115215.2. Taxonomy (NCBI): domain Eukaryota; kingdom Metazoa; phylum Chordata; class Mammalia; order Monotremata; family Ornithorhynchidae; genus Ornithorhynchus; species Ornithorhynchus anatinus. The sequence continues at coordinate 53,855,782 of NC_041735.1, read as the reverse complement.
GACCTGGGTTCTAATCACATCTCTGCCATTTGTCTGCTCTGTAACCCAGGGCAAATCACTTAACTTGCCTGTGCTTCCATTTTCTCATCTGCAAAATGGGGATTAAATCCTACTCCTTCCTAGTTAGACTGTGTACCCATGTTGGACAGGTACTATGCCCACCCTGATTATCTTGCATCTACCCAGCACTTAATATAGTACTTGGCACATAGTAAGTGCTTAACAAGCACAGTAATTTATTTTATCATTATAATTACAATTATTAATGTTATTATCATTACTATTATAAAAAATACCCAGTTTTAAAAAACCTGAATTTCAGGAGGAAAGACTGCAAAATAAGTTTTTAGTCAATCAGTGGTATTCATTTAATGCTTACTTTGGGCAGAGCACTGTACTAAGCACTTGAGAATGCAATAACCATATTTATGGAGTGTTTACTGTATGCAGAGCACTGTATTAAGAAGTTGGAAAAGTACAATGGTCGGTAGGCACATTCCCTGATCGCAGTTGGCAGATACAATCTCTGCCCTTAAGGAGCTTAGACTAGTGAAACAGACATTAAAATGAATTACAGGTAAAGGCAGCAACTGGGTATAAGGATGTGTACATAAGTACTGTGGGGTTAGATATGAGATGAAAGCGCATAGTACAGTGCTGTGCACACAGTAAGTGCTCAATAAATACGATTGAATGAATGAATGAGTGTGGGACTAAGAGTGTGGGTGAGCCAGTAGGGAGGGAAAATGGCTGTGGGAATGAGATCTTAGTCAGGGAAGGCTTCCTGGAGGAGATATGATTTTAGTAGGCCTTTGAAAATAGGGAGCATATTGATATGTTGGATAAGCAGCAAGATCTGTTCAGTAGAAGCATGGCCTAGTGGATAGAGCATGTGTCTAGGATTTAGAAGGACCTGAGTTCTAATTCCAGTTCTTCCACTTGTCTGATGTAGGACCTTGGGCAAGTCACTTAACTTCTCTGCATCTCAGTTACCTCACCTTTAAATGGGGATTAAGAATGTGAGCCTCATATGAGACATGGAATGTGTCCAACCTGATTAGCTTGTACCTACCCAAGTGCTTAGTACAGTGCCTGGCCCATAGTAAGCACTTAAAAAATACCATTAATTTTTTTTTTTTTTAAAGAGTAAGAAGGGAAGCTCCAGGCAGGAGGGAGGGCATGAACAAGTAGTAAGTGGCAAGTGACGAGAGAGAGAGACAGAGTAGGTTGGTGCTAGGAAGATATTAGAGTTTATAAAGTATTTTATTTTATATTCCAAGGAAGTTGTAGTGAGGCTACACTAGTGTGAACGTACTGTGCTAGTGAATTCTTACCAATATTGTCCCTTTATGATTTTGACTCTGTGACATAAATCTGCCCATAAAAGGATTGGCAGTGCAATGTATCAGATTATCTAAAGGATTCTGGGAAAGTAGATGATAATGACATGCCAAAGGTACCTCGATTTGTGGAACTTTTTCCTTTCCTCTGCTCCGTAATAACTGAGATATCATTTATTCAATTCACTTACTGTGCTTATACATCCAGTAGCCCCAGTCTGGTTATTATTGTTACTAAGTGCCGTCAAGTCATTTCCAATTCATAGCTACTCCATAGATATACTTTCTCCAGAATGTCCTGTCCTCTGCCATAATCTGCAAGCTTTCTAATGGTTTTTCCGTTATCGTTATGGTCTCTGTCCATCTAGCTGCTGGTCTGCCTCTTCCACATTTTCCCTGGACTTTTCCTGGCATTAGTGTCTTCTCCAAAGAATTAGTCCTCCTGATTATGTGTCCAAAATATGCTCATCTAAGTCGAGTCATTTGGACTTCCAAAGGCCACTTGGTGTAATTTGCTCTAAAATCCACTTTGTTTGTCTTTCGGGTAGTCAGTGGTATTTGCAAATCTGGTTACAGATTCCGGTTACAAACCAATCTGGTTACAAATTCAAATAGTATTTACTAAAGAAAGACACCAGTGCCTCCTCAGTTTTGCTCAAAGTGAAATGTTCCTTGGGTTTCATTTTCTTGACTGGACAAATGAAGGAATCCCAGTTTGGGTTTGCAAAACCTCCCCAGTTAAAGTTGAGTTCTCAGAATGCAGTGGGTAGTTCCTGATGACAATTGTGATATTTATTGTCTGAATGATTCAGACAAAGCACTAAACCACCCAAACCTTATGTAATACATATAAAGATTCCAAATTAGAGAAGTACTGTCAAAGAAATATAGTAACCAAGCAAAGAGGGGAATTGGCATAAAGCCTGTACAAGAGCCCAGCACCACTTTCAGAGACCTAAATCCTGGCTTTTGTGTATGTATATTTGCCCATGTGCTAGGCCCCAGCACACATGGATTTAAAGTTCCACCAGCTTTTGGGAATCACCGTGCATGTGTGATTATATGCTTTATACATGTGCATATATGCTTTATACAACATAAAAAGTGCTGCAGAGTCCCCATAGCTTAAAGGTCTTTTAAAGGAAGGAATAGTGAGAACATAGAGATTTTCCAGCTTTCAGATAGCCAGCTTGAGGAGAAGAACCACCTCATCTTCGTATTTATTATGGGAACCTCCCCGTATGCTAGCATCTTGATTCCTGAAGGACTTGATGATATTTCTTAATCAGGAGGGCAGATCAGATATTGGCAAGGAATAGACTGAAAGCTCACGCTGGGCAGGGAATGTGTCTACCAACACTGTTGTATTGCACCCTCCGAAGCACTTAATACAGTGCTTTGCACACCGTAAGTGTTCAATAAACACCTTTGATGATGAAGGAATATACTGTATTTTATTCCTCTACTACTAAGCCCAGTTCCTTAAAGATCTTTATTCCTTGATTCTTTTCTCTTCTCTGAGCTCACTTTTCAACTCTTCCCAGCACCAGTTCCCAATTTGGGTGAGATCTCACTTTGAAGGGCCCATCTCACTTTGGGGATCTCACTTTGGAAGTTCAGTGTAGAGATGAGATGCATTGGTGAAAAATGGGGTGAGATCAGCTTCTGGAGGCTTGCTTTCCGCACGATTCCATCCCTGGAAATTAACACACTGCTTGACATCACCCTGAACGTACTTCTAATTTACCCTATGGAAAACAACATTCACTAAAGAGATATAAGCCTCATACAGTATTTTTTTTCCAAGCCCTGAGTTCTGTTTTTCTCAGTGGCTAAGTCACTTTTCATTGAGAGTAGGATCTCCTGGAATGGCCATCTGGGTTTGGACATTAGTCTGCATCTACAACTGTAGGACTAAACCTGCTCAAATGGTCACAAACAATATAGGTGATTGGTGAGGCCATACACTGTAACCCTGAGCCCGTGTCTTCAACAGTGAAAAAATAGGAACTCTTCAGCCACTCCTGATTTCAACTTAAAATAGAATTGTGAGCTCCAGTCACATTCAACGTTGTTCATATGATGAGACCATATAGAGACAGATCCTCAACTCAAGATTCTGACCATAAATTATAATCCAGAACCACAACAAGTCTCATTGAGTGATTACTTTCTATAGAGTGCTAAGGTCTTGGAGAACATAGAAAAAGCAAAAGAAATTATCCCTCTCAATACTTACGGCTCTTACAATATAATAGACGAAACTGGACATGAACGTCTGCTTGTTGCTGAAAATGTAGGGGAATGTCTTTAAGGGAGAACTTTAAGTACTGTAAAAGCATTCTTGTATTTACGTGGGTTAATTAGACTTCTGAAATCTGTAGTCAATAAGAGGTGTGAAGTGAATACTTCAATACGAGTATAGTATGAGTATAGTGAAGTGAAATATGAATATATGAATGGTGATGGTCTAAGTTGTTTTAATGTTTAGCAGCTGCTTTATATATTTAAATTAATTTTTCTCTAAGCCTTTATTTTGATACCAATTTATGATTTGTGGGCTACATTAACAAGTCAACTGCTGATGATGGCAGTTGGAAAACTTGCTTTTTTTAATGGTATCTGTAAGCACTTACTATGTGCCAGGCACTATACTAAGCACAAGGGTAGATACAAGATAATCGGGTTTGGATTGGATACAGGGCTCACAGTCTCAATCCCCATTTTACAGATGAGGTAACTGAGGCACAGAGGAGTTAAGTGACTTGCCTAAGGTCACACAGCAGACAAGTGATGGAGCTAGGATTAGAACCCAGGTATTTCTGACTCCCAGTCACGTGCTCTATCCACTAGGCTACACCTTCCTGAATAGTTCTGTGACTGAAACACTTTGACCTACGAATGCTCCTGTTGTTGTCTATGTCCGTGGGCCACTCATAGTACCTACAGTTAAACTACAGTGCTGGATGCAAAGATTGTAAGTGACACCCAGAGGTGGAACTCTGGCACAACTTTCCCGTGAAAAACCAATGACAGAGCTGACCTCACCATTCATTCATTCATTCAATCGTATTTATTGAGCACTTACTCTGTGCAGAGCACTGTACTAAGTGCTTGGAAAGTACAATTCATCATCAGAGACAATTGGGCTCACAGTTTAGAAGCGGGAGACAGACTTCAAAAAAACCAAACAAGTAGACAGACATCAATACCATCGATTAGACTGTGAGCCCGTCATTGGGCAGGGATTGTGTCTATCTGTTACCAAATTGTACATTCCAAGCGCTTAGTACAGTGCTCTGCACATAGTAAGTGCTCAATAAATACTATTGAATGAATGAATCAATCAATCAATCAAAATAGATAAATAGAACCATAGATAAATGCACATCATTCATAAAATAGAGCAATAAATATGTACAAATAAATAGTGCTGTGGGGAGGGGAAGGGGGTAGAGCACAGGGAGGGAGTGGGGGCAATGGGGAGGGGAGGAGGAGCAGAGGGAAAGGAAGGGCTCAATCTGAGAAGACCTCCTGGAGGTGGTGAGCTCTCAATAGGGCTTTGAAGAGGAGAAGAGAGTTTGGTGGATGTGAGGAGGGCGGGCATTCCAGGTCAGAGGTAGGACATGGGCCAAGGGTTGACGGCGGGACAGGTGGGAACGAGGCCCAGTGAGGAGGTGAGCGGCGGCAAAGGAGCGGAGTGTGCGGGCTGGGCTGTAGACGGAGAGAAGGGAGGTGAGGTAGGAGGGGGCAGGGTGATGGAGAGCTTTAAAGTCAATAGCGAGGAGTTTTTTGCTTCATGAGAAGGTTGATAGGCAACCACTGGAGATTTTTGAGGAGGGCATTCATCTAGAAACCGAGCTACTGAATAATGAAATTTCTGAAATACACAGTGACATTTAAAGTCTTACTTATGGGGTGATGAGAATTTTCCTGAAAAGCAGAGTTTAGCTAAATCATCAAACTACCTTGGGATTTTCACTGAAACATAATATCGGTTAAAATTTCAGTTTCCTTGATGAGTGGTCAATTTTGGAGAGGCTATGTGGCGAAGGTGATTGAAGAGGTATTCAGGAACCAGGCTGCTGTGTTATGAACACCTCTAGAATCAGTCGGATTTATTGAGCACTCACTGTGTGCAGAGCTCAGCACTAAGTGCTTGGAAGACTACAATATAATAGTTGGTAGACACATTTCCTGCCCACAATGAGTTTACAGTATAAAAAAAGGTAAGCTATCCAGAGCTCTGGAGCTATCAGCCAGGCAAGCTCAACTAGGCAGAGATGGAAGAAATGGACAAAGAGAGTGATCTGGGAAAATCTCTTCTGTCAATCAGTCCCAGCCAGGTAGACATGACTCCCTGAGAAATGGGAAATGGAGCTATAAATAAACCCTACAATTCCAGAACTGGTTTAGAACATGAAGGGAAATCAATTTCTCAGATTCAAAAAATGTTACAAAGCTACTGAACCTTCATGCACTATCAGGGAGCCCTGAGGAAAGACTTTAAAAATATTTCTCTATAGCCACTTCCTTAGGTTTTAAAGCAAAAGGAGGTAAAAGTAAATACAGAAATAATGCCTTTGGGTGTTTTAGCAATACTTTTAGGAAATACTGAGTCCACAAAACAAGCTTCCTGAAAGTATCAAAACTCCTAAACAAGGCAGTATGGCCTCGTGGAAAGAGCATTGACTTGGGGGTCAGAGGATCTGGGTTCTAATCAGTCACTTGCCTACCATGTGACTTTGGGCAAGTCACTGAATTTATCTGTGCCTCAGTTTTCCTGTCTGTAAAATGACTGTTCAATGCCTGCTCTCCCTCCTACTTAGATTGTGAGCCCCATGAGGGACAGGGACAATATCCAACCTAAATCACTGAGTATCTGATTTAGCGGATACTAAATCTCCATTTTACAGATGAGGAAACTGAATCACAGAGAAGCTAATTGACTTCCCTAAGCCACACAGAAGGCACCTGACAGAGCTGGGATTAGAACCCAAATCCTCTGACTTCCAAACCTGTGCTGTTTTCACTAGACTGTGCTGCATTATCGAGGCAGGGATTTCTAGCAGATAGTTCAGTAGCTTTCTAAAGTTTAAATCTGATGTGAAGGGGCAAATCAGAGTGCTTTCATTTCCCTCTGATGAGAAAATAGGGATGTAGGAGAAGCAAGTAGCTTACAGAATTGAGAGCACAAGCTTTTTCCACATTTCCTATTAGCTGGGGAGCCAGGACAAGGGTCTGGTAGGTGTACTTTGAGGATGACTCTGGCTCGTTGAGCCTCGCTGCTAGTACAAATTGCAGGAGAGGGTAGGGAGCCCAGATTTCTGCTGACAATAGCTCTCTTCCTTCTCCTCCTCCTCCTCAGTCACTGGCACCACACATTTAGCTCTGTAGCAGCAGTGGGCCATGAGGCGATGGGAGGGGAGGGAGGAGAGAGGACATGCAGATCCACAATGCCATTGCTTTCTCCACCTGGGTCATCACAAGGTGAATATGTAGAGGCCTAAGGTGCCCAAAGAATTTCACAAATTAAAATTGCCAATTAACAATCCACTTAGGCGAAACTACTGTGGCAGAAGTTAGAAACAAACGCTGTTGCTCATCTCATGCTCTGCAGTGTCAAGCCTATTGGTAATGCTCAGTAACTGTTTAGTAATAATAGTCTGTATTTTGCTCTAAAAACCTCCAGTAGAAGTGAAATGCCTTTCTTTTCCACAGGGAGAGAGGTTGGTGTGATAATTAGATCAGGAAATAGGGATCCAAGACTCTCTTGGGTCTATATCAGTGCTCCTCAGCCTTTCCCAGGTTGCTATTATGATCAGCCAGTTTTTAGTAAGCACAGAGCACAACCAGATTGCCCAAGCAGGTTGCAGGAGTGAGTCAGGGCCTAAAATGGTCTCTGGTTCTAGCCGGCATAGAGAAGGAATTGAATGGGGAAGGAGGAACATCCTTTCCTCTCTGCTAGAAGGAAATTCAACAATGTAGGGAGCTGGAGCTTTAATCTCTGTGAGGATGGTTGAGGGAGAGAGGTGGTCAGTGGCTAGTGGCTGTTGCTGGTGGGCTAGTGGATATTTCTGGACTGTAGATTGCAGTTTGCACAGCCTGCTCCATCCTGGAAAGCATCCTGGGAGTTGCCTGCTGAGTGAAACACTGTGAGGCCTACATGTACAAACATAAGTGTCTCTTACTATGTGACCATATGCTTTTTAGAGCCCCTCTACTCATCTGTTTTAAAGACTCGGTACAGGCTGGTAGATTTTAAAGAAGGGCAGGATAATTTCATGACCAATTACTACATTGTTCTGCCTTCAAACTAAAACAGAGTATGAGGAATCGGATCTCTTTCAGCCCCTGAACTAATTACTCCTAGGGTAGGAAGGAATGATCCTTTCTGCCTCTACAGCAGCAGTGAATGAGACCGAGAAATATGGGCCATGTGGGACCAGCATCAGAGGAGGAGCCAGGCAGCCCAGATCCTGCCCTGACTACCACAGCGAGTCTTACGATATTCATCATGATATTCAGCTGGATTAAGCCTTGGTCTCTGTGCCCATAAAAATGGAAATGATGGTGCTGTCTTTCATTTAGCACGGCCTAGTGGAAAACGCACAGGCCTAGGATTCAGAGGACATGGATTCTAATCCCAGCTCTGCCACATGTTTGCTCTGAGACCTTGGGAAAATCACTTCATTTTTCTGTGTCTCATTTACCTCATCTGTAAAATGGGGATTAAGACCGTGAGCCCCATATGGAACAGGGACTGTGTCCAACTTTATTACCTTGTATCTCCCCCAGTTCTTAGAACAGTGCTTGGAACATAGTAAGGGCTTAATAATAATAATAATGTTGGTATTTGTTAAGCGCTTACTATGTGCAGAGCACTGTTCTAAGCTCTGGGGGGATACAAGGTGATCAGGCTGTCCCTCATGGGGCTCACAGTCTTCATCCCCATTTTAGAGATGGGGTAACTGAGGCCCAGGGAAGTGAAGTGACTTGCCCACAGTCACACAGCTGACAAGTGGCAGAGCTGGGATTCGAACTCATGACCTCTGACTCCAAAGCCCGTGCTCTTTCCACTGAGCCATGCTGCTTCTCTAACAAATGCCATTATTATTATTACTATTATTATTATTATTTAGAATCCCATGCCCTGCTCTCCACACTCTGACTCTGTCCAAGAAGACAGAGTCATTCAGGAGGTCTGTTGGAAATCCCCAGGTTGAAGTTCATCTCTGGCATGATGTCCCAGGAGCACACCTGAGTTCTTAGCCTGGCAGGTCCCTTTCCTTCCCCAGCCTTTTGGGTGCAGGAGTGGTGGAAATCAGAGACTGGAGTTGGAAGAGATGATTCAGCTCCATGAGCACCCTCACTTTCCAGAAGTGTGGGACTCTATGATGGCTCCAGAGGGGACAGGAGTGCCCTGCAGGGGTGGGGTCAGAGCCTTGAGGAAACAAGCTAGGGGTTATTCTAGACAAAAAAAAAAAAGGAAATGAGGTTTCATGGAGTATATTCAAATGGATAACCCATGCTTCGGGTTACTCTTTCTTCCACCCTTCAAGGGAGGAAAGAGATCTGCTGCCTATTTTTAACCATTAAAATGGTGGGATTAATAATGGGCAGCCTCTAATTTGAAATTTAGGGGATGATTTAAAGGAATTATTATGTGAATGATCCATCTCCTGGGAAGAAAGAATTCAAATAGCCCACGACTGTGGTATATTTAAACCATTATTACTGCTATTACATTTTTCTCAGTTTCGAGCCATTTTAGGCATGAGGCGGGTTTAACTGCCCCTTTCTTTCTTGGCTTTGAGTGTAATTTCAGAAACCACAGTCATGTGAAGGTCTGTGTGGTACAGTCAAATGTGGAAGTGGGTCTGGGAACCAAAATATTTTGTCAGCAGTTTTCTCTTTCTTTTACTCTCTCTTATCAAAAACAACTTTTTCTTTTTTACTTCAGATACCCTGCTAATAAGAACTCAGTTAATTTCATTTTGGAGAGCTTTATGTTTGAAAAATAAAATCACTCCCTCAATACATAAGTATTGGGAGAAGTAATTCCACTGTAGAAATCCTTTTAATAAGCCAGTACTGGTGGACCTATGCACCATTTTAAAAAGGTCACTGGTTAAAATGCGGAGAGATGAACAAATGAATCTCTGAAAAGAATGAACTACAAATATAGTAGAATAAGCCTCCCTTGTAATGTTCAATACTCCATCTCCAAAATAATAGGGGTTTTATTTTTTTTGATCAACAGTCGCCACATCACCACACCTGGACAATATATATTCTCAAATTCTAAATTCTGAAAGTGTGTGGGGGACGAAGAAAGGGAAAAGCCCCATTGCTGTGAATGTTTAACATACACACACTCAGTTGAGAGACTCTTTAATTTTGGATGCTTTAGGAAAGAGCCACCACGAAACATTAGTGCAGATAACTTCCAAAAGATTCCTGATGGGAACTCACCAGGAAATACCGAAAAGCAATGAGGGAGTTACGTCTTCATAGACAAAGCCTCCGATAGGGTTGACCCAGGGTGTGACAAGTGTGGCCATTAGGCAGAGGGGTCCTGACCTGAGAGGGAGCCCCCAATCCCTCTTCCAGAAAGGGTTGGAATGCCTGAGAGACTGGATTGAAGGATAAGAGGGGGAGGGGCTTGCAGGCAACTTGGGCACAGGGTCTCCCTCACATTAAAGGCATAAGCATTCTGCCCCCTGCTCTCACCATTCAGATGTAAGGTAATGGAGGAAAGTTTGCTGGGAGAGAAAGTGAGCAAAGTCAGGCTGAGTAGACCTGTGGCTAAACCAGATTTGTGAAGAAGAAAGTGATTTATTTTCCTCTGGGAGAACCTATGCCCAAGGCCCAACCGTCTGGGTTTCTGCTTCTTGGGGTTTCTGCTTCTTGGTATCCTGCTATTTCACCAAAAAAAGAAAAAAAAAAGGATGTGATGCATGAATGGGGAAGTTAAATGACAGTGAAGTTGGAAAGCAGGAAGGACAAACAAAATGTGGTACTGGTGTACTGATGAGGACTAATCTGGAGTATCTTTCAATGTTTGCTCTAGAGTGAAGGAGAGTCTGCTGGATTCTCCTCCCCTCTGCAGGGCTTTTTTTTTTTTGACCCACTTTCTAGAATGCTTCCAGAAACTTTAGCTTGCTTTCCCTCCCTCATGTGAGAGCAGTGGGTCAGGAGGAAGGTGGTTTCTGGGCCTCTCATTACCTCACACTCTGGTTAGCTGGCTACCAGTCAGCCAGCTCCTTTTCTGGTTCCCCAAGTCCACAAGGGCTGCATCTGAGCAATTGCCTTCCAGGAGCTTCAATCACTCTCCTGCCCTTACTTAGAGGAGGTTCCTTACTGCCCCTAAGTCAATAAAGCCAATTGTGGTCCCCTTCTGGGTACCTGGGGGTGTGCTCTCCCTGCTGGAAAATATCGACCAACATAGACTAGTGCCTAGTTGTCTCTGGCCCTAATGCAAATCCCCAAAAGAAAATCCAGAGATTATCACTGGAAGTGAAAGTCTTGTGGGAAGCAGCATGGCCTTATGGATAGATCACAAGATAGGGAGTCAGAAGGACCTGGGTTCTAATCCTGGCTCCCTCACTTGTCTGCTGTGTGACCTTTGGCAAGTCACTTAATTTCTCTGTGCCTCTATTACCTCATCTGCAAAATGAGGATTAAGACTCTGAGCCCCATATGGGACTTGGACTGTATCCGGCCTGATTTGTTTGTATCTACCCCAGTGCTAAGTAGAGTGCTTGGCACATAGTAAACCCTCAACAAATGCCATTTTAAAAAGAAAAAGATGGTAGTCAGTTCCCTGTCCACAGAAGCTTACACTCTAAAGGGAAGAGTTTACTGTCCTAATTCTTTCAGCAGATTTGTGAATCTTCTAATGCGTTTAGTACAGTGCCTAGCATATAGTGTTTAGCAAATGCCATAAAAAAAAAAGAAGCCTAACTTCAATCTAGTGCATTTCAGGAAAACAGTGTCCTCTCCCCACAAACTCCCTATCCTTCCTATTGCCCCTTTTCCTGGACAGGAATGCTTTTCACTGCATTCTCTTATACATCTGTGTTTTCCATGGGTGAAGCCAAAATTGGGGGGTGGGGGCATTTCTCATTTTAAAGATAGGGAAACTAAATAGCTTAATCAAGGTGTCCTAAGAAGCCTCCAGAAGTTTGCATCTTGAAAAAAAAAGTGCAGCTTGGGTCTCCCAGTTCTCAATCCTTGGCTTCCCTGTTGGTAATTCCATCTTCCTTCTTGTTTCCCCATAAGTAGAAGACATGCAGTGAATGAAGGAGACAGTTAAAGGAAATTAACCTGAAGGGAGATTTCTGAAGGGAATGTCCTGGGTTTGGAGAAAATTAGCTGCCCCTTAACTTCTTTGGCAAGAAGTGACCAGACAGAGCAGGAGCTTATGAAATCAGCAGTGACAAACTCTTGTCCCTCCTCAACAGTAATTCCCTTCGTACTCTTCGCCCTGGACTTCAGTTCCCCTACCTGTAAAGGGGGAAGCTACCTTTCTTCTAGGGGATGTGGGATCACTGCTTTTAGGAATAACTAAGTTTCAAATAGGAGAAAAGCTATCAGCTGTAGAAGGGGGACCAGTTTCAGCAACAGGATTTATGGGGTGGGTGTGGGATATGAGCCTGAGAGTGGGTTATGAGTTGAGGAAAGCAGGCATCAGACAAAGAAACAGATCTCAAATTCAGTTTATGCTAGGAAATTGCATTGGTCATGGGAGAGGGAGGCTCATCCTATAGCAGATGGCAGGGTGAGTGCCAACCGTCAGTTAAAGTGGGCACTGGTTAAAGTAAAATAAAAAGGGATGAAAGTAATGTGAGTGACTAAAAGACAGTTGTGCTTAAAGAAGGAATAGGATAATGATCCAAGGTAGTGAACAGATGGGTAAATTCTGGGCTCTAAGTTTTCAGCTTCTCTAGGGATATTTGGTGCTGAGCTGTGTGATAACATGTGGAGTCACCACTGGGCTGAAGTCCCTCCGAAAGCAAGCGAATCATCAATCAGTGGTATTTAATGAGTGCTTATTGGGTCCAGAGAATTGCACTAAGCAAAGGAGCTGCAGTTTCAGTTCCCCCTCCACCAGGATCCCTTTGTCTGAGGCCTAAGGCAAGGGTTAAGCCTTCCATGACTGAAGATGGACGCTATAGCCCAAGCCACTGTTCACCCAAAGCTCAGAGGGGCTGAAGAAATGACCCTGGAAAATAAACTGTGGGGATGAAAAGCTTCTTTAGGAAGAAAGGGAATGTGAACAAATTCCCTGGGATTTTCTTGCAGTTTGCCTCAAGCCCTCCCCAACCACATCGCTGAATGCCCAAGGATGTCAGTGCCTGGGAAACAAAATTTCCAAGTCATCCCTTCCTCCCTGTCTCCCTCAGGCTCAAAAGTCACATAGGCTAAAACTGATGGGATTTCCCAAAAAAGCAAGACTTTCTCCCATGTAGTTAAAGGATTTCATGTCCCAGATGCATGCCGTATAGGCTCAATCCAACAACCCATAGACTCTGTCCACTGTGAAAACACGGGACACCCAAGTTGAAGGGAACACTGAATTGCACCACATGCGTTTGCAGTGGTCTGTGACTGAAAGGTTCACTGGAAGCAATTTGCAAAGAAGGCCTTAGGAAACCACCTGGATGGTTATTTTAAATTAAAAAAGGAAGAGATGCCGCTTTTTTTCCTGAGTAATTTTTAATACTAGGTTTATGGAGGACTACATATGATAGTCATTAAAGCTTATTTAACCCTGAAATTATCTGGCCCCTTTAATTCCACAGGGACTGAATGGATCTTGGCTTAAAAATTACAGCCCATATCTGAAAGAAGGTGATAGATTTTCTCTCAGTAGAAACAGTTCAGACCTTAAAAAACAGCTTTCCACGGGACCCATCTCTAGAATTTCTGAAGGCGACCATGTTTCATTTAATCAACTTGGTCTCCAAGATTCAGCCAGCCCCACACGACTTTTCTCTGACAGTTTTTACTCACACCAACCTCTCCAGTTGGGGCTAGGCCTCCATTTAATCAGGCTGCTTTGGAGATAATCCTGCAGCCCTCTGAGTTCTCCAGTCTCAAATCTCAGAGGTTTTTTTGTTCTTCAGACTCGCACACTTCAGCAAGAGCAGCGAGGTTGTGAATTTAGTTACACCAAACAGCTGTGCTATGCCCCACCACCCTTTCCCTATGGAGGTAACGTACTGCAGGGAGGGTGTTGTAAGCATTCCTGAACAAGCCAGCTAATCTAGAGTCAGAGTTGCACTGGCTGCTTTGAAGAGGCTCCCATTAGGCTTAAAACATCCCCCACTTCCCATCCCAACCACCCAATTCTTGAGTGGAGCTGAGCACAAGGAAAGTTGGAGAGAGAGAGGCAGGGAGAGGAACAAATAGATGAAAGGAGGAAGCTCTTGTGTTTGAGCGGAATTTCCTCCAGAGAACAGGATATTCTTTATCATTAACTGGTCACAGGAAGGAAAATGGGAAAACAGAATTTCCTGCCAGGAAAAAAAAAAAAGCAGAGTTTGAAAATACCTGACCTGGGGGGAGAAAAAGAATATTTGCAATTTGACCAACAAGTGCAAATGTGTTTTCAAACCCTTCTGAGCCATGAACTTGATTTTAACAGAATTCAGCTCTTGAAATGAGGTTCCATTGGAATGAAAATGCATCCTGACACATTTTTGGCTTGATGGCATCCCCATCATGTGCAGTTTAGACATTTATTGCCCTTTTGGAGTTTGGCTAGTTTCGGAAAAGCTCCAGTCCTATTTGCCGTCTTACTGCTCTCTCTTGTTGAAGGCTGATCAAAGTCCTCCTGCCACTTGAGGCCCTGTTTGGCCACCGCCAAGTTGCCAATAGAAAAACTCCCCCAGAGACTGAAACAAGACATCACCATGACATGGTGAGTGCTATTAGTTAAGACCAAGGCAGAAGAAAGCTGAGCTATGTCCTGTCATCCCTAGAGCCTATTCTCTCCTTCAACCTTGCTTTACTTAAAAAGGAAGGATCACACTACATCACAGTGATTATGAACAGTCATTATGATACAAGAGGAAACTATGAGGAGTTTTGCCTCTACCACCAACACAAACTGCAAATACAGGAAGCTTAAAAGGGAAAGAGGAAGATGGGCTACTTCCCCAGAAAAATCAGAGTAGAGACTGTATTTAAAAAGTGGAGCACAGTTGATATAAAACCTTATCAACCCGATTTTAAAGTAAGCCAAAGGAGGCAGTGAAAATTTTGTTGTAGTTATTTTTAAGAGAAGAAAAAAAATCAATCTCTCTCCGGTCATTCAGACATAAGTGAGTTATACAGGCCACTGACACAGTGGACCAAACTTTATAACAACCACATTGGCTGCTGTCAAGCCACTGGTTTCAGTGGCGCCAGCTGTAATTATGGCTGATCACCTCTAATTCAGAACTGCCTGCCTTGATAAAGGTGTCACTCTGAGCGATTGTGGCATCCGAATCGATCGAGGATGTCACAGAAGAGGGCAGTCTGCTGGGGAGAGCTGTTTTTTCAGGGTCAAGGTGGCTCTTGCACAAACCCTGCTTTTAAACTCCTTACCCTAAATACATCAGTGCTATAAACCCCAAAGCTGTTAGTAGAATTTCAAGTGGCTCAGATTAACAGCCCTGACCCCTGAAAAGCTCGTAGCTTAAATCACCTCGTAGTTTTTGAAAAAAGCAGAGGTTAGAAGCCGCAAACTCTGTCGCTTCACAATTTGTAGAAAAACAAATGTTGGTTGCAACTGATTCATCAGTTACAAAGGTCATCTGCTCCAGTGCTTTGTTAAAAAGGAGGGATTTCTGTTCTTAAAAAAAACCTGTATTTTTTTTAAAAACCATCAATTTCTTTCTTCCTCTTTTCTGGCCTAAAAAATAGTAAACTGCTTTTTAAATTTTTTTCTGGAAAAGAAGACTACACATCTTGGGTGAGGCAAGGATGACTAACAGAGCGGACAGGGTTAAGTGCTTGCAAACCAGTCTAGTGAATAACTGTTCAAGGGAGTGGCCTTTGTGGAAAAGGTGTGAAGTGACTGGCAGCTTTCGGCAATTAAAAGGGTTTCAGAGTTATTTGTGAAGGATAATGTTTAATTCTTTTCCCAGGCTGTTTTCCCTTGCACTATAATTAAGAAGAGACACCCCTGACGGTTGTTCTCACTTAGTGTTTTTAAAATTCACACGTACTTGCATACACCAAATTCAAATAGCAGTTTTGACTTGTCTGTGTTTGCTGGTGCCTTTCCCTTATAGGGTCAGTTTATAACCCCTTAGAACTCAAATGAGGCTTTTATAAAGCTAAGAAGGGGTTCTGTAACTGAGATTAGGGTTTCTTTCTCTTCCACTGGAGTGACAAATGTTGACTATTAAAAGAAGTGAAGTAGACTAGAAAGGCAGTTATCTGAACCAATGGAAGCCATTATCTTGAATTGGCAGTGGCCCTATTTTGTTCATTTATACAAGAATTTTCTCTTTGTCTTTTTTTTTTTTGGTGGGGGCAGGGGGAAGGGAGGAGAGATAACTCATTGGTTCGGATTATAGATGTTTGGATTATTGGTTTACTACTCCCTGACTTTCAGCACTCAGCTGGGTCCAGGCAAAGAGACACATTTGGTCCATAGGTGGTGAAAGATGCTCTAGAAAGATGTTGGTTTCCTATTGAGCAGTGAGAGACATCGCTCAATTCAACGTAATGGGAACCTAGGAAATGTAATCCAGGAAGATGTGCTAAAATTTGAGCTAGAAATTTTCGTGGATCATTCATCCCTTCTTGAAACCCTTTTGTCCCCACCCCCCCGCCCCCCCCCAAAAAAACCTTTCTCCCTACTGTTCCTCTGTGCTCATTCCTCCTGTTGTCTCATTTGGAGCTCCTCTTTCATGAAACACATGGGCATACAATTTTTTTGCAACATTTTCTGATCAAATTCAGTAAATCACGGACAGCAGAGTTCCCCGGGTCTTACTCTGATCTCCCAGGCAGCTGTTTGGGCCGTTTTGAGGCGGCACTGTTTCTTTCTGTGTTTACCCGTTTCCAATGGCGATTGCACCACCAAGTCTCCCTACGGCTGGAACTGGGCCTGGGGCTGTTTTGGTTACATTGAAGTTTTGGCTTCAGCTCTGCCAGGTTGAAATGGTGACTTCACTAGCATTGAGCTGAAAAGGAGGAGGGAGAGAAGGAGAGAGAGAGAGAGAGAAAGGAGAGAGCAAGAGCGAAAGAGAGGAGAGAGAGAAGGGCGAGAGCATTACATCACCATTTGGACTGGAATCAGATGGGAAGGATATGACTCACTCAGGCTAGTTAAGCTTTGGCTCAAGTTCTACATACACTCATTCCAGGGCTCTCATGTTCTGCACCTCAGCAGGGAATTCAGGCTCAGGGATGTCCATGAGGTTTGTTTTTAATTTTCTTTTCCTTTTCTGATTTCTCAATAGTTTTCTCTCTCCACTTTCTTCCTTTCCTTCTTCCTCCTCTTCTTTTTCCTTTTGATCTTCGTTTCTCTTTTTCCTCCCCATTCCCCGCCTCTCTCTCTCTTTCTCTCCCTCTTGCCTTAAGTGGAATTCCTTTTCACTTCGATAAGAGTTTTTTGTTCTGGTACAGTAACCTGGACTTTGGGAGCAGAAGTTGGGCAAGGGCAGATCAAAAACAGAAATCCCCCCCAAACAAACAAAAACCAAACAAGAAACAGCAAACTGTAGCGAAGTTTCTCCGTTGCTCTGTCGCTCCTAATCGGAGGAGACAGGGAGAGAGTTAAAAAGCAGGAACCAATCGCTTGAATGGTGATGTAATGCTAGAGCTGCAGGGTAGTTAAGTAATGTGAGAGCAACAGGGTCAGGGTTGCACAGCATTTACCTGCTCTCAAGGGGGTTTAAGTTTATTATCAATTGCAGTGACTGTAACTGGCTTCAGACTGAAATCTCTAATTATTCACAGACACCCCCTTTTTTATCTTTCATTATTAAAAGTAAAACTAGATTATGGTCTTTTTTAAAGTCGATATTATCGCAGCTGCATATTATTTTGTTTCAAGATCTTAATTTTTAGGTAATGATTCAGAGCGAAGTCTCTCTTTCATGGAAGGTGGGAGGCAGGTTGTCTTCCTGAGGACAGCTGGAAAATTTGGAATGACTGGAAAAAGGCTTTGTCTTGGACGAGCCCGCAGAGTTTTAAAGGTGCTGGTGTTAATACTTTTCAGAAAATAAATGGTCGAAATAGTAGTGTGTGAAGCTCATCAAAAGTAACCACAGTATTTCACCGTTAATTTCTATGAATGTTCATTTAGACTGTGTGCTTGCCTGTTGGGGTAGAGGGCAAGAGGTTAACTTTTCAGGGCTGCAGGACTCCCTTTCAAGTCTTCCCCTCTGGAGACTTGAAATAATTTTCCATTGATACATGTAGAAAAAAAAGATCGTCTTGATGGATCATCTTGGAGAGAGGTTACAAAGATATGGATGAGAGAAGTAAAAGTAACACAAACTGTGGAAATAGGTATGGTTGTTACTGTCATGCAAATTGTTAAACAGGACACCAGGTATATCTGAGTAGCTTCTGAATGTCTAGTCTACTTAAAAGGGCCTCTTGAGAGTTGTTACCTTGTTTCTGTGTCCATCATCAGAGTTGCCCAGTATAGTGATGTCTTATGCAGAACGAATGCTTTAGGAAATAGTGCAGGAATGGTCATGACAGTAGACTGTGGCAGTGGCTTGACTCCAGATTGTGACAGAAAAGCCCCTGCCTATCTTTCTCTAGGTAGTTAAGCTCCTCTCTTCCCTAACTAGCTGTTACTGTTGTGTACTATGTCTAGTTGTGTTGGAAGACCAATACGATCCCTGTTTTTACATTTAATTGTGCAGTGTGTATGTACTAGTCTTTTGAATTTAGCATCTTGGTGAACTTATGCATGTATTTTGTTTGGAAATGACATTCTACTTGAAATTCCTATACAAAGGAAAATGGTCTATTCAGATACATTTGGTTGAATTATAAGAGATGTTCTAGTCTTTTCAGATATATTTTGTTGAATTATATGAGGTATTCTCAGAAAGACCTCCCTATCAGTACTAAGATAGAGAAAACATCCTTTTCTCAATGGATTTTTTTTATCTGCTCTTGGAATCAGCAAAAAAATTCCAATTTCAAACATTATATGTGAGTATTCCTCAATAAGAAATGAGTTCCTTAATAAGTTGGAGGGAAAAAAAAGGTAGAGAATTGAGAAGACACTTAAAGAAGAACAGAAAAAAAATCTATCAAAATTCAATTTTAGAATAACATGGAATGGTTCAAAATTTTCAGAACTTTGCAATGCAGTTGGTGTATTTGCCTGGGTATTGCTGTTTATAAGGACTAACATTATAAGGTAGATTTTTATGTAAAAATTAAATGAGATAAAGATAAGGAATTCCTAAATTTAAGGGTTTTTATTTTAAACCTTTTTTTATAAAAAATCAATTGAATGGCCAAATTACACCTGCATTCCATTTTTGAAGAAACTGTGTTTTAAGGCCCAGCTAATTGTACCCGAAAGAAGAGTATCATGCATATGCTAAAATTGCACACTCCTACATGCAAGTGCATAATTATGCTGATATAGAAGGAGGTCAGTAGCAGTTGTTATTTTGTGTCATTTGCTGAGTGCCAGTGATATGGCAGGCATAGTATCAGAATTATGGAAGACATTCCTTATTTAGAGAAATACAAAGTAAATTAGGCTCATGATCAGAAGTGCTCTGAATCACTAACATTTTAAAGGGCGTCTAAATTCAGGTCCACAGACTTGGACTGAGTAAAAGTGTTGCAGATTTATTAAGATCACTTGTACTTTCTAGCTCGACACAGTACTTCAGTGCCGAACTTCCCCATATAAAGAGAGTTCTCCCATAACTATACTCACTATACATTTTGGATAGAACATTATTGGGGAAATAGAGGAGCAGCTGGGCCTAATGGAAAGAGCATGGGCATGAGTGAAAGAGGACTTGGATTCTAATCCCAGCTCTACCACTTGCCTGCTTGGGTGACCCTGAATAAGTCACTTAACTTCTCTGGGCCTGTTTCCTCATCTGTAAAATGGGGATTCAATACCTGTTCTCCCTTCCTGTTAGACTATGCGCCCCATGTGGGACAGTGACTGTCTGACCTGATAATTTTATATCTACCCCAGCATTCAGGACAGGGCTTGGCATATATTAAGCCCTCAACAAATTCCATCATTATTATTATTATTATTTTAAAAAATTCTTCCAACAATGTGCATCTCTATGGATAAAACGTAGTGCAGTGTCAAAAGAAACAGTTGAGTATGGTGTGGTGATTTTGAATATCTTAACATAAATTTTTCTGATTGTGAGATCTGTCAAGGATGTGATCTCCACATTACAGGAGAAATGACTGTACTCATCCTTCAATGTATGGAGAAATCTGGCCTGACAAATATGTGCTAGGCAGATGTTCAGTGTGAATGAGCTGGACAAATAGCCTCTTCCCATCCTTGCCCAGGGTTAGGTTCAGGGTAATCAGTGACCCATTTCCAGTGGGTCACCAAGAAGGGATGTGTCTCCTGGATGCAAAGCCCCCATGCACTCCATGCCTGCCGACTGAGAAACCCCATACCCTCTAGGTTGACTCCTTGCAAGTGGTCATGAGAGTCCTGAATTCCAGAGACAGCCATGATGGTGGTATCCTTTTTATTTCTAACTGTAACCACATTCGTCCCACAGGAGGATCTGTTAAGCACTTTGGTGTTCTATAGCTTGGCTCTAGTTGCAGTAGGCAATAGCGCAGTGATATTAGTGATACAAAGTCTTAAGTAGGTTTTTTTAATGGTATTTGTTAAGCACTTAGTACATGCCAGGCACTGAACTAAGCGTGGGGTAGATACAAGCTAATCAGGTTGGATGCAGTCCCTGTCCCACATGGGGCTCACAGTCTTAATCCCTATTTTACAGGTGAGATAACTGAGGCACAGAGAAGTTAAGTGACTTGCCCAAGATCATACAGCAGACAAGTGGTAGAGCTGGGATTAGAACCCAGCTCCTTCCTACTCCCAGGACCACCCTCTATCCACTAGGTCACACTTTCTCTAATGCTATTTTTAAATGGCATTTATTAAGTTCTTACTCTGTGCCAGGCACTATACTAAGCCCTGGGGTAGATAGGAGCTAACCAGGCCATGTCCCTGGGACTCACAGTCTTATGAGATAATTGAGGCAAAAAGAAGTTAAGTGATTAGCCCAAGATCGGATAGCAGAAAAGTGTCAGATCCTGGATTAAAACTAGTTACTTCTGACTCTCAGGCCTGTGCTGTATCCACTAGAGGCCACACTGTTTTTCACATTTTAGTGGTTTACTAAATGGTTCAATCTCACTACCTTCCCCTCAGAAGTGATTTTTCAACCTGGGCAAAGAATTTATCCAATTTGGATTTAACAATAGCCTTCTTTTCCTCTCTCAGCACCTTGTAGTAAGCTAACTCCTGAATTCATCTACACACCTTTCAACTCCTCACTACACTAGGATTGCTTTCTTCAATCATATTTATACATGTATCTGCTTTTTGGAAATTGGTGCTATCCTTTTTAGTCTCAAAAGTTTAGATTGAGGTGGGGAAGCCATAACTACTTTATCTGTTTAGGCATCTCACAGTGATATACTGGATTGTTTGATGATATCTTCGTTGGACAATGATTCTACTGAATGCAATACAATTAACTTGTTGGCATCTGAATCATTCATTCCTAAATTAAATTGCCTCCCCAGTTTTACAGGTTCTTTGGTTACCTGCTCAGGTAACCTTGAAAATCTTCAGCACCTTGAAAATCTGACCCAAACTTTCTCTAAAATCTATTCATTGGTAATTTATAAATCTCAGCCAGGTGGAGAGGACACCAGCTTGGAAGTAGGGACTGGTTAGATATTTGCAGGCCCCCCTCAGGGTATGCCTGCATTTTATTTATTCTGATTTATGGGGAGTTTCAATTGACAATAGCATAATGTTTATAAGAAGTAGCAAAGAAGCAGCATGGCCCAGTGGATAGAACACTATCCTGGAAGTCAGAAGGACCTGGGTTCTAATCCTGACTCTGTCACATCTGCCATGTGACCTTGTTCAAGTCACTTAACTTCTCTATGCCTCAGTTACCTCATCTGTAAAATGGGGATTAAGACTGTGAGCCCCATGTGGAAACATGGACTGTGTCCAACCTGATTAACTTGTATATACCCCAGTGCTTAGTATAGTGCCTGGCACATAATAAGCACTTATCAATACATACCATTAAAAAAATAGTACCCTTAGTTCTACAGATAATTTACTGTGCAGTTTTTGGACTAGGCTCTTGCTGCCTCTTCGTCCCACACATTGCTTCTGCGCCTGGCCAAGAATTTCCTTTTGGCTTTTCGAGAAGCTCAATACACAGAAGAGGCTTGTAGGCTGGGAAGGGGTAGACTTAGTTATCTAGTCAAAACCCCCCACAGCCTGAGCAGGACCAATGGACACTAGCCTGCACTCAACTGGTAGCTGAGAATACTCCCAAAGCTCCCCTTCAGTCAGTCAGTCCATCATATTGAGCACTTACTGTGTGCAGAACACTGTACTGAACACTTGGAAGAGTACACTAGAACAATGAACAGCCACATTTCCTGCTCACAACTAGTTTATAGTCCACTTAATTTCCTTCTAGGATTAACTCTACATTGCTGACTCCCAGAGCACTGGTCACCCATTCCAGAATGGGTAGGAGCATCTTAGAACATGGTGGGGATGAAGGTGGACAGTGAACATTATAAACAACTGCCTCTCCTTTCTGTTCTCTTTCAGCTAAGTCTTTGAGGGGAGCTTTATCAGGAAGATCACTCTGAGAGGATTTTCTGCCCCCAGATGCTTGTATTCTTAAAGTTAATTTAGTGACCTGGAGAGGAGCCAAAAGAAGTAAGGATAGGTGGGAGGAGAAGGGATTACCACTGGAAAAAGTGGGTGAGACTGAAGCAGATATTGCAGGCTTAAAATGGACTTCCTGGCTTTTAAAAACTGTTTGTGGAGCTGTTTAAAGGCACTTTAGATAACTTGGATCCTTTAAGAATATTCATTTTCTGCTATTTTTTTTTTTTGTGGTAGGGACACTATTTTGCTCACAGTTCCCTTGAAAACTTAAATCAGCACTGCCAAAGCCTGCTCCACATATCTTGCATAATAATTCCATACAGTTATCCTGGCAGTAAAACATACTAAATGATTGATGAAGCATAGCTGTACCCACGAATAATTGATCAATAGCTGTGCTGTCATGATGGAATATGCCTTAGTGGTTATAAGGAGCCAAGATACTTCGAGCTATCAGCACAGTCACATTGTGTTTTTTCTTCTCAGGCTTATGCCCAAGACTGAATGCCACCTTATAAATGGCGCTTTCGCTTTCCATCACGTGTGCCCTAGAATTGGATGTATCAAAAGAAGTAAAGAATAGAAAACGTGAAAATGTGTCCCCACTGAATGCCAAAATACATTACTATGCATGGAATCATTTTAACTAGTCTGAGGCAGAGGGCCAAGGCCTGGGTTTTGCAAGCAAAGGCTGGGTTGGCCAGTCTAGTAGTTGTTGCATTAACCCGTGAAGTTTTTGCAAGGAAGATCTAGGAAAGATGAAGTTGTGTCTGTAGACTGGAGTGTACCAGTCTGGCAGTGACATTGGCCTTCTAGGGGCAGGGAGCCCCATGGGTTTGACTGCCACCTTTCCCTCCCTGCTTCAAGAGGCTCATCTGCCTCCCAGACAATGCCTGGAAAAGTAGCACTTGTGAATGTCAGCTATACTGTAATGATAATAATGATTATTATGGTATTTGTTAAGTACTTACTACCTGCCAGGCACTGTACTAAGTGCTGCGGTGAATACAAGCAAATTGGACTGGACATAGTCTCCCACCCGCTTAGGGCTCACAGTCTCAATCTTAACCCGCATTTTACAGATGAGGTAACTGAGGCACAGAGAAGTTAAGTGACTTGCCCAAGATCACAGAGCAGATAAGTGGTGGAGGTAGGATTAAAATCCAGGTCCTTCTTTCCCCCAGGCCCGGGCTCTACCCACTAGGTCATGACCCTGTTATATTATTGTCTCTAAAGTGTTTTGTACAGTTTTCTGCACACAGCAAACACTCAGCAAATATGATTGACTGATGGAGGACACCTCTTGACCAGGGCCCCAGTACTAAAACCAGTCCAATGAAAAGCTTATTTTTGTGGGAGTGAACTGTCCTTCTTCCTGGGTCCTGATAACAACTCACCCGACCTTTTTTTGGTATTTGTTAAGCATTTACCATGTGCCAAGCACTGAATTAAATTAATCAGATTGGACATAGTCCCTGTCCCACATAGGGCCCACAGTCTTAAATCCCCATTTTCCAGATGAGGTAACTGAGACACAGAGAAGTTAAATGACTTGCCCAAGATCACATAGCAGACAAGTCATGGAGCTGGGATTAGAACCCCCATCCTCTGACTCCTAGGCCCATGCTCTACCCACTAGGTCGTGCTGCTTCTCTAAACAGCAAAGTACCTCTTAACTGTGATGACACATCGGTGATGCAGCCATATAGTCGTTGCCCTTTTTGTCAGCAACAATATGGTGGGGGGGGGGGTGATTTAGGTGAAATCCTGAAGTACCCCAGGTAATGCAAAGGTTGGAAAAAGCATCCACTTGTCTCTTAATCCATGGATAGGATTCCCTCTGTTCTGCTTGAAATATATGTTTGAGGTTTAGCCTTTATAAGCTCCTGTAGAAAAGAGAGTGCTGGGACTTTTTCTCTTATTTAGTTAAGTATCAGATGGACCAGAGATAAGTTAATTGCCCTTTTGCATCCGCTCTTGCCTGACCTTCTTATTTACCATAATACTTGAGTAATCTCAGCAACGCTTTACAATAAGTGCTAATCACTTTTCATTCCACTGGTATTAATCATGACAACATTAATTATAATGAGCCCATTTAGAATAAATGTAGGTGTAATTTGCAACTTCATTGCATCCTTGCTTTTAATGTCTCAGTGTCTTTCAACTGTTCCTTTCTTGCTGTGGGTGTCTACCTTTGCTCTGTAGTCTCTCTGTCCTTGATGTGAATATCTCAGCACTGATTTTTTTATTTTAAAAAAGCTTCAGAAAAATGCTCGATCTGGTGATGACTTTTCTTACTGATTTCTGGGGTTTTTGCTGCCTTGCTCGATCTGGTGATGGCTTTTCTTACTGATTTCTGGGTTCTTTGCTGCCTTGCTGTGAACTCCTTGAGACCAGGGATGATGTCTACCAACTGTATTGTACTTTCCAAAGCACTTAGTACAGTGCTCTGCACACGATAAGTGCTCAATAAAAAATATTCATTGTTTGATTACTCCTCCTTTATAAGATTAAAGCAAAGGGACACCAAATCCTTTTGCCCTCCCAGGACCCAGGGATCTTTTGAACAACAAAAGTTGGCTGAAACTTCAGAGGCAGATGTGGTAGAGGAAGAGAAGAAAGTGACAGTAAGACATAGGACTTCAAAAGTAAAGAAAGTTGCCTCAAAAACACACTCCTAGTGCTTTTGAGCACTCTTGAAGATTGTGACATATCTTTAAAATGCCCCTGTAAATAACCATTTAACTGCTTTTCACATTTTTTGAGATAGGGTGGAATGCCTGAGTGCCCACTCCAAGGGGACACAGGAAGCCAGACCCCACAGATTTTTGAACTGGAATCCCCGATTTTCTCATTCTAGCTATCTGATAAAGCCTGCGAGTTTCCAGTCAAAGCTGAAAAGACCCTTAATTGTGGTTTTCTGGTCTATTAGCTCCTTTAAACCTGTCCCCTCTCACTTCATAGCTACCCTTAGAATCCCTGCCCCCATTTTGCTCCTGTGGTCAGAATGAAAAGTTAGCATCTGTCAAACAATGATATTTGAGTGCTGTGTTGCAGAGCAGTGCTTGGGAGAGTACAATACAATAGAGTTGATAGAGTTAGTAAGATCCCAGTCCTCAAGGAGCGTGGCCTAGTCAGTAGAGCATGGGTCTGGGAGTCAGAACCTGGGTTCTAATCCTTACTCCATCACTTGTCTGCTGTGTGACTTTGGGCAAGGCACTTCCTTTCTCTGTGTCTCAGTTACCTCATCTGTAAAATGGGGATTAAGACTGTGAGACCCCTATGGGACATGGATTTAGTCCAATCTGATTACTTTGGAGCTGTCCCAGAGCTTAGTACAGTGCCTGGTATGTATTAAGTGCTTAACAAATACCATAGGAAAAAAAAGTGCTTACAGTCTAGTGTAGATAGAAAGGTAGGAGATTAGCACAGAGGCAAAATACTGATGGCCTCCAGCCATCTGCTCACCTTTTGTTTTCCTGAGTTGGGGTTACCACCCGAAAAGCTGGAGAGTTTCAAAAGCCACTAGCCAGTTCTTTGGAGGAAGTAGGGTGTGTGCTGGCAACCACCCTTCTCTCTTTGCTTGTCCCCTTCATTCCACTCTCCCTGATTCAGCTTCTGGATGTCTCTTGGACATTTACGGTATTTTGCACAGAGATGTTGCAACTAAATGAGATGCCATTTGGAGCTCTCCCCAGAGCTGGGCACTTTCCCACCTGCAGGATGTGTGGCTACTCTTAACTGTGACCTGTTGACTCTGAAACATGTTGCTTCCTCCCTCTTCCCTCCCTAGAGAAATGTTTTCAAACCTTGGGTTCATAAACAGCAGGACTTATGTGATGCCTTTTACTGAGACTACCAATTTGCCACATCTTTGGAATAAAGGAGACATTTAGGATTTTTTTAAAAACTTGCTATTGTCTCCCAGAGAGACTGCTCTCTGCTGCGAGGTCCAAAAGGCACAGAGGAAGTGCGAGTGCGATTGTGTATGACAACTTTCATTTTAGTGTAATTCAGGATACTTCACAGTTAATTAACCTAATTAATCATACAGCAGAGATTACAGCAGCACTACAGTGCCTAAACTCTGTTAAATTGAGATTAAATATTGTTCCCACTCACCTCAGGAGGATGTCGCTAACTAATTGATGATTAAGTGCTTTGAAAATGAACTCTGAAGTTATACCAGCACTAATAGGCCTAGATCCAAGAGTATTGAAACTATTACATCATAAGCATACATAGGAAATCATTCTCGCAGTTTGGGAAGCCACAGGCAAATATGTCTGTTTTTTTCTTATTCAAAAAGCAAATCGGGGAAAAGCATGGCCAAATGGATAGAGCATGGGCCTAAAAGTCAAAGGGCTGGATCTCATCCCAACTCCACCACTTGACCGCTCTGTGTGTCCTTGGGCAAATCACTCAACTTCTCTGTGCCTGAGTTACCTCATCTGTAAAATGGGGATTAAGACTGTAAGCCCCATGTGGGACATGGACTGTGTCCAACCTGATTATCTTGTACCTACTCCAGTGCTCAGTATGGTGCCTGGAACAATAGTAAAGATTAAATGAAAACCATAAAAAAAAATCATCTTTCTCTACTTCTCCAGTCCTTTTGGGCCCAGCTAGCAAGGGTTAGATAATGCTCTATAGTGTCCTTATCACTAGTCTATATTTTGCTGGAAAAAAATCCATGTTAGTAATACCTAGTTGGGTGCGCTTTAATAGACACCAAAATCCAAGCTCTCACCCTTGCTAATAGAGATCCTAAGTTGTTGTTTCTTAGCAGAGTTCATGAGACTAGGTTCCCTTGATTCCCACTCCCATTGGCACTTAACCAGGAGTTCCGCATGGGAAACAACTGTTGGACCCATTGTGGGGTTTTCCTGTAGGATTGTTATATCACTATAGAATGCTGATTTTTTTTCTTCAGGGTTTGTTCAAAGGCTTTGTGCCATAGGCCTAGCAGGGAAGAAGTAATTAGGGAATGAAGATTTGGGAATGGAGAGGGGTGCATAAGTAGTATTCATGCTAATGTGGGTCTGTTTGAATCCACTTGAATCCAGGGGTTTCTTAGTTTTTAAATGAAGCTCAAATCATTTGGATTACAGCTGGCAAGATTCAATTTTCTGTTTCTCAGAAAGAGAGGCTTTACAGACTTATTAAAAAAAAAACACTCCTAAGACTTTTTGAACATCAAATAGTTCTTTCAAAACAACATTTTGATGAGTTAAGTGTAAATGAATCAGGAACATAGGGATTAAGTTTCCCTTGAAACATACCAGGGTTTAAGAATTAAGGGGAAAAGTGCCCGGCAAAATGCACTTGAGGTTTGTCAAACCCCATAACGCTTGAAAAATAGTTTGAGACATTTTGCTGAACCCAAAATGCCACAGTGTTTGCCCATCCCCAGACATAATAGCCAGTCTCCGTGACAACTGCTCCATGACAAGGAAGAAGGCTGAGCTTCTTTTTTCACCCCCTCCAAAATAACTGCATTTCAAAATGGGCACGACAAGGGATCTGACTGATTGACAAACTAAAGTTCCAAGTCAGGCAATTACAGGACAATAACTGCACCGCTCAGAACTACTTAGCCCTAGCTTTTTTTTTCCACTCCCAAAAGTCAATTATGCTATTTTCTAAGTGGAATAATACACTCTGGGGATATATAATATGTGATAGACTTTATCCATCGGTGTCTAAAGCAGCACATAACATTATTCCACTCATTTGCCTGTCATCATAATACCAGCTTCTTCGTCAGAAAAAAAAAAACCCAGTTAGCCCACTAAGAGCAAACAGATTGAGGGGAAGGAGGGGCAAAACTAGTGGTTTATTAGAACAACCACAGAATGGCAATGGCAGAGATTAAAAAACAGCCCATTCCCGGCTTTCAGTTGCCCTGAAAGCTCGTGGAGATTGAAGGCACTCAACAAGCCATGTCAGGCCTCTGCCCCTGAATGGGAATATTGATACCAGAGAATTCAGCAGTGACACTTTAAGGATCCCTAAAATGTTGCAATTCTTTATATTAATATTATTCATCATCTATAAAATTCTCTCCCATTTTTTTAATAGCTCTTTCTCACATGCCTCCTGAGGAGAAAGATATGCTTTTACCCCTATTTTGCGCATTAAAAAAAAAAATTGGGCTCAAAGAGGGTGAAGCGATTTGCTAGGATCACCCAGAAAATTAGTGACAAAGGAGGGATTAGAATTCACAATCTCAGATACTAATTTAATGCGTAACATAGTGAAGCAGACAACAACCGGTATTTTGTACACTTATTCCTGCTTATATACCTCAGTCTAGAAAATCCAGGGTCTTTGTGTTGTTACAAAAGAAAACCAAGTGAGTATTGGTTAAATTTGTAAACGAGGAACAACAGAGGATTAAATGAAAAGGTTGAAATTGCAAAACAAGACATCTTTTTATGCAATCCATCTAGTTTGGAAATGATAGAAAATGTCATTTATTAGCAGAGCTCTTTCTTGCTGAGATGAACCCAATTTGATGTAAATAAGCCTGCTTTTTGGTATCCTGCCCAATATGGAAAGCTGAGCCACAAGTACCAAAAGAATCTCCATCCAAAATTCAATTTGTAACAGCAAAATTTATATTTTTCTTTTCTTTTTTCATTCTGGGCCAGTTCACTGTTATTCTGTAGCAATAGCGGCAAATGAAAATAGAAATATTGGAGAGAGAAAATAGCTATCCCAGTATCTTGACTTAGAGGAGAAGGGTAATTAATGATAACAGCCACAAAGTGCTTACTGTGTGCCAGGCACTGCATTAAAATGTGGGGTAGATAAAGATAGTGGGTCTGGGAGTAAGACCAGGTTCTTGTTGCAGCTGACTGGATCTGTGACCTTTGGCAAGTCACATAACCTCAGTTTTCTCACCTGTGACCTGGGGATGAGATGTCTGATCTCCTTACCTCTTACACTGTGAAACCTATGTGAGACAGGGACTGTATCCAATTCAATGGTTTTGGATCTACCCTATTCATAGCATACAATTGGCACATAGTAAGTGCCTAATAGTTACCACTTGTTTATAAATTGAGACTGGAGCCATGGTAGATTGTCTGGAGACTGGCAGCTCACAGAAGGTGGTCTGTGATGGTAGGAGAAATTGGGGTGGAGGTCTCCGCTTCCTGAGGTTTGTAGCTCATGAGACACTGATAGCATCTATAATAACAATAATAATAATTATGGTATTTGTTAAGCTCTTACTATGTGCCAAGCTCTGTTCTAAGCACTGAGGTAGATACAAGGTAAGCAGGTTGTCCCACTTGGGGCTCACCCCATTTTACAGATGAGGTAACTGAGGCCCAGAGAAGATAAGTAGCTTGCCCAAGGACACATAGCAGAGAAGCGGCAGGGCTGGGATTAGAACCCACGACTTCTGACTCCCAAGCCCGTGCTCTTTCCACTAAACCACGTTGCTTCTCACCATTCCAGCCCCATTCAAGCCAAACCAGAGGGGTGATGATGGTCCGCCTTCCTGACAGGTAAACCTTGGACCTGAGATTTCAGGGCTGAGAATATACACAGAGGAATTGACAATACCGAAAGTGATTTACACAACACCTATTCCATTCTGCCCTTCCAGTCACATTCCTGTTGGGGCACAGCATGAAATGCAAACAGGCAGGCAGGGATGTATAACATTGCTAGATGCATGTGTGGTCTTTGCCCACTTGAGTCAGTTTCTCCTGATTCCCGGAGCAGTGCTTTTTCCACTGAATCAACAACAGGGTTTACTGTGAGAAAAGCAGCAAACTGTTTCAAAACTAAGACAACCTTGGATTTAAGATGAACTCCTCCAAAGATCTGATATTTCAGAATGGCAAAATAGTCTCACAACTATCCATCAATCAATTGGTGTAGTATTTATTGAGGCCCCAGACTAAAAGCAGGGCAGAACAACTTAACTAATTGATCAGCCCCCCTTTTCCTCAGCTTCCCCTCCCTTCCATGTCACCTCTTTGTTCTTCCCTACCTCCCTGCCCCACAGCACTTATGTATATGTGTATATATCTATAATTCTATTTATTTATATTGATTCCTGTTTACTTGTTTTGATGTGTATATAACTATAATTCCTTTTATACTGATGCTTTTAACTTGTTTTGATGTCTGTCTCCCCCTTTCTAGACTGTAAATCCAGTGTGGGCAGGGATTGTCTCTCTTTATTGCTGAATTGTATTTTCCAACCACTTAGTACAATGCTCTGCACACAGTAAGCGTTCAATAAATATGATTGATTGAATGAATGAATGAAAAAGAGGTCTTTTTCTTAGTCCTAAACTTAGTCCAGGTCCTCAAGAAGCTTACATTCTGGAAGGGGAGACAGTCCCTGAAATAATTTACAGGTAGGAGGAGAGAGTAAAAGAAGATATGTAAGTAAGTTGATCCATGGATCACTGGTATTTATTGAACATTTTACTATGGGCAGAACACTGCACTTAGCTTGGGAGAGAACACTGCAATAGAGTTGGATGACACAATCCCTGACAACAGTGAGCCTACAGTCTAGAGGGAGGAGTTTAGAGTCTTGAGGGTATGTTCATACTTAAGTAATAGGAATGTAAGAGAGGTATGTAAATGGTCCAGGGAAGTTTTTGAGATCACAAATGGTCACGTAACAATTGAGGGGATGTAAGCTCCAAGAGTAGAAATTTTGTCATGAAGGTCCCTTGGAGAAGATGTGATTTTAGGAAAGCTTTGAGAGTGGGGAGATTTGTAGTCTGTCACAATTGAAGAAGAAGGAATAACCAGTCAGGGCAAAGGGTGTAAACAAGGGCATCTTGGCAAATGAGGCTAAGCACAGTAAGTTAGTGTGCCCAGCAAAACATTCCCCAAATCATAAATGCTACTTCATAAGTGATCATGGCATAGTGGATAGAGCATGGGCCTGGGAGTCAGGAGGTCATGAGTTCTAATCCTGGCTCCGCCACTTGTCTGCTATGTGACGTTGGTGAAGTCATTTCACTTCTCAGTGCCTCAGTTACCTCAACTGCAAAATGGGGATTGAGACTGTGAGCCCCACACAGGACAGGGATTGGGTCCAACCCAATTTGCTTGTATTCAGTTTATTTGGTACAGTGCGTGGCACATAGTGAACACTTAATAAATATCATTATTGTTAGTATTATTATTATTAAATGATCGATATTGATATCATTTTTAGGAGTCCTTGTTTATATTCAATGTGTGGCATCTTATATTTTCCCTAAGCAATCTTTTGCACCAATATTTTTATCATTTCCCCAAAATCTACTCCCTTTCATTCCTTCCAGGGTCTCCTTCATTGTCCCTAATCCTCCCAGATAGAAAGACACCCATCCCCCAGGGGAAACAAACACCTAGGTCCTCAAGCCTGTACATGCATATAATCAAGCTTATTTCTCTTAGAGGAAAAAAGCAGGTAAACTTACCTCTAAGCATAAAAACTTCCAAAGTTTGTCCTTAGCTGAATTTGGACTCCCTCAGGCTCGTGCAAGCAGCAAGTTGCTAAGTTTACCCAGTCGCCAAACTGGATCCATTCTGGGGAATTTGGGAAAAGCCATGTTACTTTTTGCAGGTGTCCAAATGATATAAAAATCAATGTAGGGCACTTTATTTTTTTATTTAGAGAGATGTGACTCACCAATGATTGAAACTTTTTCGGTAATATGCATTAGTGCGGATACATTGAAAGTTTCTATGACAGAATTTTAATCTTAAGGAAAATAAGTCTAGTTTTTACAATACCATATTAATTTTAATACTTCACACTTTCTTATTTGCTTTTAAATAAAAGTCAGGGCATGGGTAGTATTTGGAGGCTAATAACCTCCAGTCTTGGGGTGGGCTCATCTGGTTTACTGAGTTTGGAGTCTGGAGAATGCCTCCCCTCCCCCCCACACGCTTGCAGTTTCGTTTCCCAATCCAGGTGGTCGGGGAAACAAACCCTGATTTTAAAAAAAATTAATGAATTTGGTGTATGGCTTTATTCTGGGGTATACTATATATAAATGAATATGGTATTAGAGAAGGTATTTAGTACACTTGTTTCATTGTAACAGGGCCAACTCAGAGGTAATCTGCAAAACTGTAGCAGAATCTGCATAGGGAAATAGCATTTTTAGAGAGAAGTTTTTCAGTGAAAATGTCTACTTTGACCCAAATCATAAGGGGACAAAATGGTTTGACCAGTATTTGTGAAGAGAGCTCCAAACAGAAGAAAGTGTGTAGGTGGAGTCAAGAACCATTTATCCTTTTCCAGAGCACACCCCGAGATCTACATCAGCACATCTTGGGCTTTTTCATTCCCTAGTTTGGTCCTTTCACTTTGCTATGGCCCTGATGAGCCTAATGACAGTCTCCTAGAGTTCAAGCAGGTTGCCAGTGGGCTGGGGAAAGCAGTTCATACTCCCCAGTTCCGCTGGGCAGCAGCTGTCAATCCAGCAGCCTCGTGGGCCAAGCAGAAGTCATAAAGCCCCAAAACACATATTTGCCTGGTCTCAAGTGACTTTTTGCTGGTCCAGTGAGAATTAGGACCAAAAGAATTTTAAGTCCCCTTTCAGTGGATTTAGTGTAATTTTATTCATGCTAGTAAGAAATATATGGGTTGGAAAAATTATTATTTTTACATAAGTCATGGTTTTACATCCTGCAGACTTGACCTGTGCATGGAAGGTTGACTAGTTAGATACAATTCATTCATTCAGTCAATCAATAGTATTTATTGTGTGCTTATTCTATTCAGAGCGTTGTGCTAAGCATTTAGGAGAGTACCACAGCCTTAATAGTCACAGTCCCCTGTGTGCTTATTCTATTCAGAGCATTGTGCTAAGCATTTAGGAGAGTACCACAGCCTTAATAGTCACAGTCCCCTGCCTAAGAATTAGCTCCAGGATTTAGATAGATTTTTGTATCATTTTTACAGGTTTTTTTCCTTGGAAAAGATTGGTGTTTAAAACTATATGTATTTAACAGGAAGTATTTCAAAAACCACATCGGTTACAGGTGTATTAGCATTTAATGAATATTTACAGCACCTTGCAAAAATACTTGGCTCGATCTAAAACACGATGAGATACCACTTGGTTATTATGTCTGTCCTAGTCTCTGACACATGACATTCTTTTTTTTTTAATGTTGGATTAACCAAAGCATGTGTTTATGTGATCATTCTTAATGTCAATTTTTTTTTGAATTGACTCTCCCATTTTGCTTGACCTGGAAGAAGCCATATCAGGTTCCAGGACGTCATAAAACAAAATATTTAAAGTATGTTTCAAATAAAAGAAAATGCTTAACTTAATAAAGATGTGGAATTCATTTAAAAAAAGAAAACACTGGCCATGGACCAGCAGTAAGTTAAATATTTTGCCAGCAGTTTGTAGTTTACAGTCATCCTTGCAAATCCACTCCTTATCCCCCTTCCTCCTCACCCTCTCGGAAAAATACGCCTATCCCCCACCCCCAATTTATAAAGTGAAATCTCAATGGCTTCCCTTGAGTTCAGTGCATCGATTTTTGGCTTCCTGAGTTTTAGAATGAAAATATAAGGGTTAGGGGCTTATTTCACTTCATGACTCCCCAGAGAAAGCATTGCAGGATCATTAGCACCACTTGCTATTTGCTCAATCTTAATTAAAGAGGTTTTGGTACAGGATGTACTTTGTTGTCCATCCGGCCCGAGCTAAATGTCTCGAGCTACTTCTGCCCTCAAAAACCTTGGACAATAGAGACTGCGTGCAAGGGTAAATGGAGAGCTGCTAGCTGGTATAAAAGCAGCTTAGTCCTTCGTAATTGATCTAAGAGCAAAAAAAATCATAAACCATGGAATGAACATTTCAGTTGTGTGGACTCACTGGCGTGACTGGTGGAAGAAACAGGCCCAGGCTTTAGAGAGGCCTGTTAGCAATAACATGTGCCATAAGAAAATACCCCACTGCTCAAAAGCCTGTGAACCCCCATCCCCTTCAATTTCTGAAACCCTTTCCATCTCCTGTTCTTTCCACTCTGCCTCTCTTCTTCACCTTGAACTCCTCGTCAGCCCTATTCTCTTTGTGATTTCCTTATTCCCCCACCTCCTCCTCTCTGGCTCTCCCCCTCTCTGCAATAGAACCCAGCCAGGAAAGGAAGCGGGAACTGTATCCCAGCAAATCCCTTTAAAGAAAAGCATCACCTCATTATGAAGAAACAGATTAGAAACAGAAGAACCCTGGCTGAAACATAATGGACCAGACCCTGTAGATGAAAGAATTGTCCCTGAGAGAAAGTTAAGCAGTCTGGGGATGGCATTAACTCCTTTGTTGTGCCCCTTATCCAATAACGTACATCATGGTAACATATTGGTCTAAAGAAATTGTCTTATACCTGGGTAGCAGTTTATCCAGAGAATGTGATCCAACAGATATGATCCTATTAAGCAGAGTAAATTGTTCATTTTATGGGATTGCCTTGACTCTCTCAGATAACTCTTTCAAGTGTCCGTATAGAAAATTATTTCTTCCTTGGAAATAAAGATTCCTAGAGGTTTGAAAGCATTATTAAGACTTTCCCTAAAAGTGAGCAGTTTACTGTCTTAACTGCAATGAACAGGCGATATTCTGTGATTAGAGAAGCAGCGAGGTCTAGTGGAAAAAGCACGTGCGTGGGAGTCTCAGGGCTAGGTTCTAAGCCCAGCTCTGTTACTTTTCATCCAAATGACCTTGGACAAATTATTTCTCTGTGCTTCAGTTTCTTCATTTGTAAAATGGGGTTTCAACCTGTTCTCCTGTCTCCCTAGACATTGAGATGCATGTAGGCCAAGGATTGTGTCTGGCCTGATGATCTTGTATCTACCCCAGCGATTAATACAGTGCTTGGCACATAGTAAGCACTTAACAAATGCCACAAGAATGATAATATAATTAAAGAGACCAGTACTGGTGTATTTTCTGTTAAACATAGCTTTAGAGGGCCCAACACATCCCTCCGCTTCCAGGAATAACCAGATCTAATCCCTTCTAGAGAAATTGTCCTGTTCTGAAAAATCTTCTGGACAAAAGATTCCCAAATTTCCCTTGGAAGGGGCATAGAATGGGTTTGAGAACTGCACCTGCTCTCCATCTTGATCAGTCAATAAATGGTATTCATTGAGCATTTACTCTCTGCAAGGCACTGTACTAAACACTTGGGAGAGTACAATGCAGCTGGAAGACATGATCCCTGCCCTCAATTCTCCACGGATACCAGGCCCACTAGTACCATCCATTTTAAGATTTTATTTGTGAGTCTAGCCTGGAAAAATCATGTTCCATGCTTGTTAATGACATGGAAGGATGAAACCTGAATATTATCCAACTAATCAAATGTCAAGGTATCGCCCCACTTAATATCATTAATCCACTTAACCTTTTCAGAATTATTTCACTGAAGTTTTGGATTTGTCTTTCCTACTCTTTAATGCTTTTATTGAATACTTCGTCCAGGAAAGGCTACAGTCATGTGACCCTAAAAATGCAACCTTAAAAAATAATATTGAGGTTCCTAATCTGGAAGCGAACTAAGATGGTGGAAGAGTAGTAATGAGTCTGCAGAAGTTTGGGCACAATTCGATCCAGGATTTCTCCCCACCGCTTCTCTCCCAAGGAAATCCAATGCTCCAGAGTTTTCCAGGAGTCTCCTGAGGGTTCTTAATAGTAACTGTGATATTTGTTAAGCACTTGCTATGTTCCAAATTCTGTACTAAGCAGTGGGATGGATACAAGATAACCAGGTTATCCAGGACTCTTGGATAATTGGAGCCAGGTTGGAGCCAGGCCCTTTCCCTCAAAGGGCTCATAGTTTAAGAGGAAGAACAGGTATTGAGTCCCCATTTTACAGAAGCATAAACAGATGTTATGTGCCCAAGTTCACACAACAAGCAAGTGTCAGAAAAAAATCGGGATTAGAACCATGGTGCTCTGAGTCTCAGACTGTGCTCTTTCCAGAAGGCCACGCTGCTCCCAAAATGGGAAAGCAGAATTGCTTAGTGTACAGAACATGAGTTGCTTAGTGTACAAAACATGAGCCTGGGAGTCCGAGGACCTGGGTTTTAATCGTGACTCTGCCAATTGTTTGCAGTGTGACTTTGGGCAAGTTACTTAACCTCTCTGTGTTTCTGTTACCTTAAATGTGAAATGGGTATTAAATACCTGTTCTCCCGCCTACTTAGACTATGGCCCACACAGAGACTGTGTCCAACCTAATTAACTTGTACCTACTGAAGCACTTAGAAGAGTGTTTGACAAATAGTAAGTACTTAACAAATACGTTTAAAAAAATATTGAGACCAACCAGAGATTGGACCACTGTAGGGCTATCTTGCAGAAAACCACTATCCTTTGAATTAGCCTACAAGAACTTCCTGGCAAATTTCAGATTGGAGGTGATCTTCAATAGTCCCATTATGGGCCTAGTCTGTGTTCTCTGTTCACTACAAATAGAAAGGTTACTGATTTAGAAGAAAGGGTTGCAAATTTGCGACCTTTTGAAGACTTAACAAATGCTAAAAGTTGGTTGGCTCTTATTGCAAAAATATAATTCAGATACTGAATGGAAACAAAATTCTAGTTAGACTTAAAATTATACAGCTGATCATGAACATTTTTTTTTTACCTGTGTAATGCTTTCTGTGTTTCCAAAAGTACTTCCTTGAGAAACATCCTTAATTATTTTGAAAACGAAGGCCTCCAGATGACAGATGAAATATAATTTATGTCTTCCAAAAAGAAAATTGTCATTCACAAAACTGTAAACAGTCAGTATCAGGTGATAAAGTTCTGCTATGTAGAGAGAAAACATCTCACCCAACAACCTGTAGGATTGGCTCATGATTGAAGTGAAAACAAAAAAATAGTTTTCAGTTTTTATGCCTTTGGCCAGTGGATTTCTTTTCCCCACTCACTTTTTGATTTATTGTAGTTTTCATTTTTCATTATCAAGTTAATTTTTTGAGTGGGGCCACTGTGGAAATTGATTAGCCCTGGATTCTTCAAGTTAAAATGTCATCTGGTCTTGTTTCAGATGTCTTAGTTCAGTACAATGTGCCAAGCCTTCATTCATAAAAAGCACATCAGCATTTTATAACTAGCACATTTACTTTGTCTTTTTACTGTATTTTCACTTCCTTATGACCACAGATTAACAAAAAAAATTACCAAAAATGAGCCTAATATTCTAGTGCGTCACATAGACTCTGAGAAAAGTCACGTTATTGTCACAGGCCAGTGATGGGATTTCATGAAGAATAGATATCAACTGTCTGTTTAATGTGGTGCCTGTCTATTAAATATACAGCCAAACAGTCACTTTCCATTTCCGTTTATGTAAGGGACTGGCTGTGGATATCTGAAAGAGACATTTACTGTGACCATAGTGCTACCACAAATTAAAATCAGACCCCAAAGTCCCTCCTGGGAAGAAGCATATTATACTACACAAAGGCATCTAAAAAGGCAACCAAATGACATTTTAATATGAAATCCTAAACATGAATGGTCCTATGGAGAAAATAAAGCCAGAGTCCAAGAAATGCTTGGCAAAATGTAGTGCCACCAGTGAAGGAATAGTTGGCAGTTGGAAATGAAGTCTAAGTGTACATGAGTCCTGCTTGATTTTATTACTAAGCCCCTGCTTACACTTCAAACTTACATGTTTTCCTCTTTTTTTAATGCACTGATCCCATAACAAGAAATGAAGAATCCAATGACTAGCTCTGTACACTTCCTTAAGTCCACCCTCTGGAAATGCAGGATTAAATTGGAAGACGATAGAATAAATCAGTGACATCCCTATGCAAATGATGCATTTGGGTGAATAGCTAGCAAGAGCCTGTGAGCAAGTTTAAAAATAACAAAGCTTGTTCATAAGGTTCTTTGAGATCCTTGGATGCAAGGTTCTATGCAAGTGCCAAGTATCATTGCTGGAAATTTTATTGCTATTATTTTATTAAGTGTCTCAGATTAATATCAACTGAACTTAGTGATAAGTGCTCAGGCAAAGCTGGAGAACTTGAAAAGTTGCTCTGCAGAGGTTGCTGTAGGTAGTTCAGACAAGTTTCCTAGAAACTCCACCCCTCAGTCTCTGATAAGTTGATCTTCCCTAGAGAACAGGATATTGTTTCAAGGTGCTTACTAATGAATCCAACCCTTAAAAATAGTCTTCTCATAGATGTGTCATTCATCTCTTAACAGAAGAGCTATCATAGAATGAACTCCAGTTCAGTGAGGTAATCCTTCTCTGGGAGATACTCGCGTCACAAGAATGGAAGTTCAAGCCCTGCCATCGCCCTCTAGACGGGAAGCTTGTTGTGGGCTGGGAACATGTCTACCAATTCTGTTAAATTGTATCTGCCCAAGAGCTTAATACAGTTCTCTGCACCTAGTAAGTGCTCAATAAATATGATTGATTTGAAGTCCCCTGAGATATCGGATTGCATCCAATATCAGGTCTTTTCAC
The DNA here is from genome assembly GCF_004115215.2 of Ornithorhynchus anatinus. NCBI lineage: Eukaryota > Metazoa > Chordata > Mammalia > Monotremata > Ornithorhynchidae > Ornithorhynchus > Ornithorhynchus anatinus. The sequence goes on along the minus strand of NC_041735.1, from coordinate 53,817,040 downwards.
CCCCAAATCCAGATATTCCAGTCAATAATAGTCTTATTTTCAGCAAGATTTACACTTATGTTATTATGAGTGACGAGTGAATAGTGCTACTTTTATGTCCCTATGTTTCAGGAGCTTGTAGTCTTCAGATACACTATCTCAGAATTTGGATTTCATATATCTAGGGGGGCAGGTAAGGTGACTAAAATGTAGGTTTATTTTCTTTCTTAAGAGACTGCTATTTTCCTTGCACTATGAGCAGACCTTTTTGGTTTTTTTAACAGTGCACCAAGCAAGTCATCTCTCCTAGGTTTTTTTTATAACCCCCTTTGCATCTCATATTCAGCCTTCCTCCCAGAGAGAGAGGAGTCCGGTTTGGCCGGAGCAGGTGGAGTGGAGGCTGTGTCCTTTGTGACAGGTGACAAGAGGGAGTGGGCTGAAGGGAGTCAGAGAATCTGGCAGTGAGAGCAGGTGTTCGGTTGTTTATGGTATTTATCAAGTGGTTACTCTGAGTTGAGCCTGTACTGAGTGCTAGGGTAGGTGCAGTCTAGTTAGATCAGAGGTGAGTGGGGAACAGAATCTGTAAACCGAGATAACCGTGTTGGATAAATAAGCAGCTCAAGGAGGGAGGAGTCCACAGACTCCTCTCCATTCCAGGCAGATATTCCTTGATTGTTGCCTGCCAGAGCTTCCCCAATGTTCCAAATATTCTTAAGGCAGACTTGTGACACCGTGGTTTAGATCCCAGAAATGGCTGGTCAGAATATTGGGCAGTGGCAATCCCAGAACTCCTGGGTTTAAAAGGGATTCTGGGCCTTGTCAGTTTCTGTCTAACCCCTGCCCCTGCAGGGAGTGAGGATCAGTGCATGTTGATCTGGATGTGGAGGGAGCTGGGTTAGGAGGAGGAAGAGGGTGATTTCTTCCACTGCCCCCTTGCTTGACTTTGCCATAGCCAGTCATCCTTGATTGGCGAGGCTCTTCAATGATCATTCGGTTCAACCCCCGCTTTAAAGAAATCCTCCCCAGAAGTCACCTGGGAAAGATTACTATTTATCCTATTTTAAAAGACTATTAGAGAAGGGGGCAGCATAATTTCTGTCATGATTCCATTCCGCTACCTTACAATCCTCATTCTCAGAATATCCTTTCTTAAACAAACAAAATCTCAGGATGTTGCTTAAATCCATTTCCTTCAAATTCATTTGTAAGACTTTATAGGGCTTTTGGGGTTTTTTTTGTTTTTTTTACCTGGAATGGACATCTTCAGGTACTTACATTTTTTTCAAAGATTTTGTTTCCTAATTTTAAATCACCTGTGCAACACTTTTCCCATCCAGTTCCCATCTATTTACACATACTCTTCCCTGAAAGTGTCACTGGGCCAGTGTCACTATTTTTGCTGTTCTGTTGGCCAGCCTGATATTTGAAGCACTCAGAATTTCTAATTGGTGGGACTTGCTCACAGTAAATATAATTTGCTCATTTGGAAAGATGTTTCCAACTGGTTAAAATTTCAGGCTTTCACATTAAAATGTAAACTCTGGTGAGGAGGTGTAGCAGAGCCAAAGTTGGTGACGATTACCCATCAGATTGTTTTCATGGGACAAGTTCATGGAAAAGCAATGTGGCCTAATGGAAAGAGCACAGGCCTGGGAATCACAGAACTTGGGTTCTAATTGCAACTCTGCCACTTGTCTGCTGGGTGAACTATGTGAGAGGTCACATAACTTCTCTGTGCTTCAGTTCCCTCATCTGTAAAATGGGGATTAGACTATGAGGTTTATGTGAGACAGGGATTATAGCCAACCTGATTATCTCATATCTGCTCCAACTCTTATTACAGTGCCTCGCCCATAGTAAATACCAAACAAATACCATTTAAAAAAGTTAAATTGACTAGCAGAATTGTGAAATCAGTAGTTGAATTTTAGTGTGTGAAAATTGAGGGCCAGCAGCATCACAGAATTGATCAGTACCTTGCAAAAAATGTCCAATTGCTCTATACCATTCCTGGGGTATAATTGTCACTTCCCTTCCTCTTCGATGGTAACAGTTGGACTAATAGATTTTGCTTCAGCTACAGTCTCTGAAAAGGGGACAGGAAAAAACCAGAAATATTACCAAAGGGGCTTGTGCAGCTGGGGTTGGTGCAGAGGGGGTGGTGTGGGTTGCTTTCATAAACCTAGCCTTCCAGGAGAGTCGATTTAGAGCTACCTAAGGGTAAATCCTCACAGATATCTAAGAAGAGGTTAGGTAAAGACATTGATGATGGTGACGGTAAGCCCGATGTGGGCAGAGATTGTCTCTTTATTGCTGAATTGTACTTTCCAAGTGCTTAGTACAGTGCTCTGCACACAGTATGTGCTCAATAAGCATGATTGAATGACTGAATTCCGTGGAGCCTTGAGAAATAGAAGTGGAAGAGAACTATGTGTATGATCTAAGAGGTCCCTCTAGCTCTCTTTGGTGTGTCATTATTATTTAAGTCTCTGATCACTGTGAATGTCATTTTTGTGGAGTTCCTCAATCACACTGAGCTGCATGTTAAAGTTCTGGTATAAAGGTGAGGGACCTGGAGGCAAAATTGTTTCTATTGCAAATTTGTGGTTAAAGGAAAGCAAAGAAGGAGTTATAAATTTCTAGACCAGAAGAAACCATACTGTAATTATTATTATTATTAATAAACCACCTCAAAAGGCTAGATTGTAAACTCCTTTAGAGCAGAGATTGTGTCTACCTACTCTATTGCATTCTCCCAGGGCTTAATAAAGCACTCTGCACACAGTTAATGTTCATTTAATATCACTGAGTGATAGTCTTTGGATTCAGCATGTCAACCCAGAATGCTCTGTCTCCACAAAGCACCAAGGCAAGCAACTCATGCGTTTATGATAAAGGAAAGACAAAGCAACTACATTTCCCAGAGCAAGGATCAGAATGGCAAGGCCCATTTCTAAAATCTCACTTTACAAAGGAAAAACTCATCACCGGCCACAGAACCCAGAAGGAACTTCACTTCAGGACATGGGGCTGCCCAACTTCGTGCTGCCTGAGGTTTTTATTCTTTTCTCTGAAAGCACCCAAAGTCAGGAGGTCAGGATAATGGGGTCTTGGAACTGTTTCACTAAAGCAACTTCTTTCTTTGGGATGAAGTCCAAAGTTGTGATTCTCTATATTCATGCCTAATTGCATTTTCTGAATGATAGCTGAATCAGAAATCACAGGCTAGTTGGCAAAGTCTTTTTCAAGGCTGCAGGATTGAACTTCAGCGGTAGGTGAAACTGCACCTGAATGGACCTAAACTGGACCTCTCTCGTTTCTCTCCTACCAAAAAATTATCAAGTAATCTGATTTAGAGAAATTTTAACTGACAACAACTTTTTTTCAATGGTATTTAAGAGTTTACTATGTGCCAGACACTGTACTAAGTGTTGGGTTTGACTCAAGCCTGTCAGATTGGACACAGTCCCTGTTCCACTTGGGGCTCACAATCTTAGTCCCCATTTTACAGATGAGGAAATTGTGGTCCAGAGAAGTGAAGTGACTTGCCCAAGGTCACACAGCAGACAAGTGGCGGAGCTGGAATTAGAACCCAGGTACTTCCAACTCCCAGGCCCGTGCTCTTTTTGCTTTATAGGCATGGTGATAGAGATAGATTCAGTTCTCCCTCATTTTCCTGTTTTCTTCTGCTTAAAGCATTTGAAGGAACTGGTAAACATAGACCCAGGCTGAGCAGATGGAGCGAGCGTGCTATAAAACTGAGCAAGGGATCCAGCAGGAAACAGATCAGTTAGCTTTATTGTGTTTTATGACCAGTGTTGGCTCATTCAAGAGTTTTGCATCCATTCAAAGGGAAAGAAGTGAAGGTCTTTGCCTATGGAGATAAAAGCTCTAGACTCAGGAAGATTGGGAGAAGGAACCCCCAAATTATTTTTCAGGGTTCCAGTTAAACTTTTGATACCCCTGGTGATAATGAGCCCAAAAGTGCTTAAAAGCATTTACAAGCTGGGCACAAATGGAACTGGATGTTTTAATTGACAACAGTTTGAATGTAACTGATACTCCCAATTTCAGAGCTTTAAGCTTTATAAAATGCAGTCTTATTGCAGGGCACATGTCCAATTTTTAAAACATTATATAGATTGGAGACAGATGAGTTTTTCTGAATTATTTTAGGTCTGTTTGGATGAAATGCTCAAAATGCAATTTCAAGTGGAAATTAATTTGCGTTGATGTGAAAACAAATGGGCCAGGGCCTCAAAACCATCTGCAGATTCAAGTTCAAGAGAGCTATTGATGAAGTTCAGATCACCTTGGAAGTGACCTTCACTGCTTTTCAAATAAAGAACTAGGTTATTTCAGGGGCCCTGTTAGCTGTTAATAGGAGGCAGACTCACCTCTGCAAGTCCCCCAGGGCTTAGAAAACTATCAGTTTCCTCCCATCTTTGCAGTGCCTCACTACTCAGTGGAGAGGACCTGTTTTGTTACCCTGAGTTCTGGAAAACTACTTCAAAGACAATTGCCATTCTTATAGAGTTCCTCTGCCACAAACCGTATTATATGAGAAGTGCCAGAGTATAGTTAGAAATAAAACTCTAGACTGTAAGCTCGTTATGGACAGGGAACATGTCTGTTAAATCTGTTGTTCTGTACTCTCCCAAGTACAGTGCTCTGTAGGTAATAAGCACCCAATAAATATGATTGATAGATTGATTGGCAGTAAAGCTACAATGAAATTGTTTATGCATGCTTTCTTGGTTCCCAAGAGAAGTGGGGGCTTCAAATATAGTTTGAAGTATGCTCCAGTGTTTTCAAAGCCTGTCGTTATACAGTCGATTGAACTGTAAACTCCTTATGGGCAGGAAACCTGTCTACCAACTCTTTTGTATTGTAATAATAATAATTGTGGTATTTGTTAAGCACTTACTATGTGCCAGGCACTGTATTAAGTTCTGGGTCAGATACTGTCCCTGTCCCACCTGGGGCTCGCAATCTCAATCCCCATTTTACAGATTAGGTAACTGAGGTCCAGAAAAGTGAAATAACATCCCCAAGGTCACACAGCAAACAAGTGGCAGAGTTGGGATTAGAACCCATGACCTTTTGACTTCCAGGCCCATGCTTTATCTCCTAAACCATATTGTATTCTCCCAAGATCTTAGAATAGTCCTCTGCCCATACTAAGAACTTGGTAGAGTGTAAGCTTGTCCTCTAGACTGTAAGCTCATTTAGGGCAGGGAATGTGTCTGTTTATTGTCATATTGTACTGTCCCAAGCTCTTAGTACAGTGTCCTGCACGTAGTAAAGCACTCAAATACAATTGATTGAATGAATGAGTCAATATGACTGATCGATTCTACTGTAAAAGTGTAAGCTCCTTGTAGGGAAGAAATAGGTCAAGTGGTCATTCTTTACTTTCTAAACATCTAGTACAGCCCATCACACCAAGCGGGCACTCAGTAAGTGCTTCTGCTGTATTTAGTACTGTTTTGAATCAGTGTCAGCATTTCCATCTTGAAGCAACATTTTCCACGGTGCAGAGCTTCCATCACCACAGTGGAAGCTGGAGAACATCAATGTTATGGCCTTCTGCAGATTCTCTAAGCAATGCCAGGAGTCCACAAATTATCTGAATTCCCAGCTCATTTGACTCATTAGTTGAGCTCTCTTCTGTCCCACAGTTCTGCTAGGAAACTGGACAAGACCATGGCTGATAGATATTTCTTTCCAAACTTTCTCCTATTCTGAGAATACAGCTACTGCATCCTAGCTCTTCCCTAAGGTGACACTGGAAAACAGAGCTAAAAACATCTTGGTGACATTTTTTGTTTTACACCACATAGAGTCAAGTATTTCTCTGCGGATTCTCTCCCAAGCACTTAGTACACTGCTCTGCATACCGAAAGAGCACACAATAAATACCATTGATTGATTGATACTGAAATCAAGAAGCCTCAGAACTATAAATTGTACTTTTAATTGAAGGAAATGTTAGGGACTTAGGAGAAAATTTATTCCTTAGTAACCATAACGCTGGAGCTACCATAGACCCAGAACCCTGGGCTGAGGCAAGTACTAATTTGAACAGAACAAATTTGCTAGCTCCTTGAGGGTAGGAAGTGTGTCTTCTTACTCTACCGTACTCTCTAAATTCTAATATTGTCACAAATTTTTTGTCCAACATGATGGGGTAGAACATATGTAGTCCCATGCTTCAGTGTCTCCATTGCCAAAATGGGGTGTTTAAGAATTTGCCACAGAGTTCTTGTTCTGGAGTGAAAACTCCAGAGCTCTGAGATGCCCTAAGGAAAGATGTACAAAGTGATGATATTTCCAAGATTCCATTTTGAAAGAACTTCCTGTCCTGGAATTCTTTTTTTCCTTTTCACTTCTCTCTTCTTCCTCACCCAGACCAGTGCTGGGAACAGTCACTGGTGATTAAGAATATATAGTTTTGTTTTGTTTGTAGTTTTGTTTTAATGAAGTTTGCCCCAAGGCTTCTTCTGAGAAACAACATGAGCTCATTTTGATCTTCATAAAATGGTATAAAACTCTGGGCGGAGGGACTCTTTGTCCACATATAGGGACTTGGAGGTCAGAACTTGGGGAATTTCTGAGGGAAGCTCGTACACTATCTGGCAGGATCTGATTATTTATAGGCTAGAGAGATCAAAAGTCTATGATTAAAACTAGAAAAATGTTGTTTTCAAGACCCATAACTTGGGCTATCTTTTCATGATTGGGTTTTAATGAGCAAGCTGTAATTTTACTTAGTTATCATACTTTAGCCACGGAGACATTGAAGTATAGTTTCTACTGTGCTTCACATGCAGTTCATTGTCCTTACATTTCATTTTCTTTACCATTAGAAAATTAGGATTTCCAAATTCCCTAAGAATAGGGGTATCACACTGCTTGTGACTCCAAGTACATCTGCATTGACCTTTAATGACACACATTTTTACCTTGAGTAGATTAGTTGCTGGCAAATTTTATCCCAATTCAGAGAAGCAGCATGACCTAGCGGATAGAGCACGTCTTGGGAGTGAGAAGGACCTGGGCTCTAATGCTGCCTCTGCCGCTCATCTGCTATGTGACCTTGGGCAAGTCACTTCATTTCTCTGTGCCTCAGCTAGTCACCTGAAAAATGGGGATTAAGACCAAGAGCCCCACTTGGGACATGGACTGTGTCCAACCTTGTATCTACTTCAGCACTTAGTGCAGTAGCTGGCATATAGTAAGTGCTTAACAAATAACATTTTTTTAAAAGCCCAAAAGAATTTGAGAGTTGATGGAATCAGGGAAGACTTGCTATGGGATTATATCTTTGCATATGCCTCTGATTGCCGTTGAATCAGCACAACTATCAGCTGGTTATCTGAAGGTGCTGCTTGTCTGAACCACCTCTTTCCCCAGCCCCAGCCTTTCTTCCTACATCCTGCAAGAAGGCGGTTGTTATTTCTCTCTGAGGCACAGCCTCTGATGGAGCAGAGAGTGTCTCTGATCTAATCTGGATTCCTTCAGGAACCAATCCTTCGGGATGAGTGACTGAACTGTCTGCATAGGATGCTATTCCATATGGAGGGCAGAAACCAGGCCATTCTCCTTATCAGCCTGGTGGGCAAAATCTCCATGACCCATCTGGTGGTTGATTAGCGACTCAAAGCCTCAGAATGTTAATCCCATCTATTCGACAGCCTAGTCCCAACTGACATTAGGGTGGCATTTAGTTTCAGGTTTGCCCAGCACAGATTTGGGGCAAAAAATGAATTTTCTTTTCTTTAAAAACTACCCAGTCAAGCCCTGTAAACCACCTCCTAACAGAAGGGTGTTTTTTTACACCCCTCCCCATAGCCCCCAAACCCATATTTGCTTGGTAAGTCAAACCACAGGGTTTCATTTTAGAATTTCCTAAGGAGGATGCATTTCATTCCACAAATCAACAAATGCTTTCCCACAGGGCATGCACTTCTCCTCTTTGATCCATACTCTTATCTCCTAAATGCAAATCTGTTGCACTTTTCAGACCTGCAGTTCAGGCAGGACAGTTTTGTCCACTGCATGAACTCCAGTAAAGGACTTCAGTTTTTTGGGTTGTATTCCATTCCGTCAGCCAGAGCCCCCATTGATTTCATTAACCTCTGGTCCTCACCCAATTTCGGCCTTATTAGCTCACCAGTATTAGATATTGGGCTCACGACAGTTTACGTTCTGTGTCTTCTGCACTTCTTGTTTCTCCTAATCTGCTATGATCTCTAAAATATTTGGCAGACTCTTAACTCTGGCTTTACTCTCTCTCCTTCCCTGGTTTGTTTAATTAGTTTTATTGTTTATTGTTTTTCCTTTGCGAACCACATGCCTCACTGAGCTGGGCTGCAATCTCCTGGGATAGGCTGATGTGCACATTTAGATCTCAAACATCCCTCATACACTTGGCGTCAGGCAGAAATCTGAAAGTGACCATTGAAAACCCAAGGGTCCATCGTCCTCCTCATAAAGAGATTCCAGCCTGCCTTACGGCAAGGAAGGTGATCAGGCAAGATCCATGTGTCTTAAACGCCAGCCCTTCTTCCCCTGCCTCATACTCCTCCCCACCTCTCCAGCCAAACCCAAGCTGACAAATATCTTGGGGAAAAATGGGGACAAGAAACCGCTTGCTACGGCACCCTTCTAATGAGGACAGTGAAAACACAGGCTGTCATCCTTGACATTTTAATTGAAAGAAAAGCTTACATAGACTTCAACCTTAAGCAGTATGTTTATACAAGTGTATAAGGAGAAATAATCTGTCAGTTTGGAAAACTCTCCATGCTACAGGAGTTAGTTTAGTAATTGAACAATCCAACATTAGCTCACACACCTTACCTTGTTCCATGCCTCAATAATTTTTAGTAGAAATACTTTGCCTAAAGGCACGCGGTTATTAAAAAAGAGGCTCGGCTTGCTTAAAGTCTGGAATTATTAGCTCATGGTAACAAGCCTGCACTGGAGAGACTGTTGGTTCTTTGTTTTCATGACTTTGCTGCAATTCACAACCTAATTTTCAAAGACTAACTTTTGCGTTGGATGGAAAGACGAAAATAATATCCAATGGATGAGTGATTTCTCATTTTATCAATATTGTAATGCCCTAACATTTTTTATGAAAATGTAGGTAGAGCAGACTGAATAAACTTGGAAATGGTTATTAAGGTATATATTTTTACCAAACACTATGAACTTTTGACCCAAAATATTTCAATTTATCCTCAAAGCCGCAAGCAATATTCAGGTAATAAATTTTAGGGGGGTTATAGTTTTACAATTTTGTTGAAATAATATGATGCAATGTTACCTTAGATTTATATAATGATGCAATTATAATTCCCAAGATTTATATATTATCTCACAAAGAACTCAGATTACTTTCCTATATTTTGTCTCATCCAAGTTAACCACCTGCTTCTGATTAAGAAAGATGGCCATTCTCTCCATTTTGTAGATGGGGAAACTGAGGCATGGAGAAGATAAGCAACTTAATCAAGGTCACCCAAAGGGTCTCTAGCAGCTCTAAGAGTCCTGATTCATAGTCCAGTATCCTTTGCACTAGACCATGCCAGCTTGTGGTCCCAAACCCAAGAACTAATTTTAAATAGCTCTCACGCACTCCTAAAAAGTTACCTAGGATGATTAACTGACTGAATGTTATAATGTCTAATAGCATCCCCTCAATGAGCAAATATAGGTGCAAGAGTAGGTGATGAATAGCCAATCCTGAATAATACTTCTCAACTGCTTTGTTTCATTGCTTGCTACTTTTATCAGGGAGATATAAAGAAACATCTTTAACCTTTGCCTTAAGATACAAGACTATGAAACCAATACTGCCTCTGTACTGATCAGTGAGTTACTGAACAAGTATTCTGCCAGTCTACCCATTTCCCTCTAAATGGGTTATTTTTAAAGACCTAGTGTAATATATCAATCAATCATTTTTATTGAGCGTTTACTATATGCAGAGCACTGTTCTAAGCGCTTGGGAGAGTACAACATAACAGTATAGCAGATACATTCCCTGCCCACAATGTGCTCCCAACTACATACAAATAAAGACTGAAGCCAGAAGTGTTTTAGGTATGTAAGAGCGAAAGAGAAAAGTCGATAGATTGAGACTTTAAGAAAGCTGTGCTGGCCTTGTAAGAGATGTGTTCAAGAAGTATAGAGGGTAGTTGCCTTTTTGCTTACTTTCAAAAAGACAAGTGTCATTATTTACAAGCTTCCTAAGCAATCCAGCTGTCCACCTCACAAATGTATATATTGATCTATATTGTACTAGTAAAGCTGTGTATGTATATATTTGTATGGGTGTATGTGTAAAATTTTATAGAGAGTCAATATATTTTTCTCTATATACAGTCTATATACAGTCTATATACTCTATATACAGTCGCAGACACACACACACACACACACACACATACAGAATGCAAATACACATTCATGCCTCCACTTTTATCACTCATGCAGTGTATAGTGAATAGTACTGGGCCTGTGATCTGGTCATTGCCAAAGAGGATCTCAAAATGAAACATAGAGGTTGTCTTCTGTTCTAAGGTTGAAGGGGAGAAACTTCCCATCTTCTCCTTCCTGTCAGCCTCCGACTGCCTTTGGTGTTTCCTTCCCTTTCAGACAGTGAGTCTCTCGAAAGTGTGTTCAAGCTCCTCAGAAGAGGTTCCCAATGCTTAGGTCCAGGTGTTCCTGGTTTCAGGCTTTTCCTCTCTGAGTTAAAATCAGGCTGTGTAGATCTGAGTTTTGCCCATAAACTGCCCTTGGGGCTTTTCCTTCATTCGTGGCAGAAAGGATGCTGATTTTTACATTAGTCACCCCTGAAATGTAAAGTTTCTAGGTTTGGTTTGCCAATTTGGGACAGGCCCCTCTCGGAAAAAAGCCAGTTAATATTTTAAGCATAGGAAACCTGGACAGTCTTAGGGTTTTTGTTTTTTTTTTTTAAAAAAAAAGCAAAAGAAAGGTTTACTGAGTGTAACATTTACACAGCCCCAGAAGGCTAAAAAGCATGGAAGGTGAAAGCTGGGACAGGGAGGTAGCTTGTTGGGCATTTTTAATAAACACAAATAATTCACATTTCCAGAAATCCCATTTTCTCCAGTTTATTAAATCCATTTAAGGCCCTTTTTTCCTCCGCAAAATAGAGGCAAAATTTAAACTGCTCCCACTACCCCTCGCCCCCACCCCAACCCAGCTTACACAAGCTCTATGGGTCAGGCCAAAATCGGGTTTCTGTCAAACAGCCTAACACCTCTGGTTATTATGCAATGAGTGCCAAGGAGCTGGGCTACCTCATAGAGGGGATAGGAGAGAGCCGGGGCTGTGAGGGTATAGGCCACCATCGTATTCCTTCATTTTTTGTGTGTGCTTATTTGTCTCAGTCAGCATGAACAGCCACTAGGAAGGTAACACATCACATTCTGCCGACAGCCAGTCAGTAGAGTTTATGCTAGAGTGCAGGAGGCCAAAATGCACATTGCTTAGGATCCCTGGGGAAGGTCCAGAATTGAGTGAATAGCCTGCGATGTACCTGCCCACTGCTGTTGGAGAAGCACGGAAGAGGCTTTAGACTTAAGAGCACACACAAAGAGCAAGTTTTCAGAGGCCATTTAGGTCCCTCATAAAGTGTAGGGATTATCAGAGGTTTACTGACACATTCATTATCGAATATCAGTGAGATAATAGTGGCCAGGAAACGCAGTAAAATTTGACGTATTAAATAGGAAACAGCAAAGGAAACCAGAGCTATGTTGAACTTGTTATGATTTCCCTAATATCCTGATAGGGGCATCTGCCTTTGGGGCATGTGCTTTCTGACACTGGTGTGCCGTCCTTAAAGCCCGCCTTTCTCAGGGCCAGTAATAACAGCCTGTTCTCCTTCTTTCCTAGGCCTGTCCCAGGCTCTCTATCTTCACTCCTGCACCTACACAACAGACAAAGACAGCCCATGCCAGCCTCTATGCCTGGGACTCTGCCCAACCCTACGATGCCTGGATCCTCAGCAGTATTGATGCCAGTAAGTTCTCTTATGGAACCCTGCAAGATATACCCTCAAAGGCCGGCCGCTTCCCGAAGGGTGGAGAGAGCCGCTTCGCGAAGGGTGGAAGGAAAGGAATCCAAACAGTACAGAACATGGAGGCTCACCTTATTGGATCAAGCACAGGGCTGCGGGCCAAAGCAATTGGATTGCTGCCCTGGCTTCACCACAGGATTTCTGTGTTGCCCTGGGCACCGTGCTTTTCGGGACCTCGGTTCCTCCTCCCTGGCCTCTTCCCTGCAGTGTTCTATACTGTTTGTCATGTGTTTCGAGTTTCTGAAGTGAGAAGCGTTAAGCATTGGAGAGATATAGCATGTTTATTACTAGCAATCAGTAGTATTTATTAAGCCCTTACTATACACAGAGTACCATACTAAACACTTGGTAAAATAAAGTGTTTAAATAAAAGTAAAATACAACAGAATTAGCAGACACGTTCCCTGTCCGGAATGAGCTTAGAGTCTGGAGGGGGAAACAGTATGAACAAATAGGTGATTTACAATATATAATTTAAAAATATGTATATAAGTGCTTTGGGGTTTGGGTTGGGGAGAATATATAGTGTCCAAAATGTCCAATATCAAGAATACTAATGGAAAGACAGCAGTGTCTGTATGCTGACAGGCCGGGAGCTCACAATGAAAAACTGCCTGTCCATAACACATGAAGGCAATAGATAAATTCGGGGGAGATATAGGCTTAACCCAGCCCAAGGGCTCAGGCACTCCTCCTCACCTCGCCATACCAGCCTGTGTCATCGAGACTCCTTGCCCGAACGTCAGAGCCCAACTGAAAGTCGATAGGGGCAAGCTGGGGCTAAAGAACACAGACAGAGCCCTCCCCGCCCATTGTTGGACAAGGATTGTTTCTATTTGTTGCTGAATTGTACTTTCCAACGGCTTAATACTGTGCTTTGCACACAGTAAGTGCTCAATAAATACCACAGAATGAATGAAAGGAGGGAAGCCAATTCTGTGTCACTTTGAGGGAAGCCACTCATGACTGTGACAATATACACTGACTCCAAATGAACTGATAGAGGTGAATATAATCTTCAAAAAAATCTTTCCTGCCCTCAAGTCCTCTCTTCAGAAACTCAGGCTTTCCCACTTTCAATACCACATCACAACACTTTATTTGAGGTTCATTCAGCCCGTGTATGTCTCGCCTCCTGGACATGTGTGGGAGAAAACAGCAAGGATGAGGCAGCACTAATCTCTGCTCCTAAGGGCATATTTTAAAGTGATTGGCACTAAGAACTTTCTCTCTCTCTCCTCCTCTCTGTTTCTCTGTCAGGAAACTCAAAATGATTTACCCAGTGAACATGCAGTAACGATGACAAGAATTGCTCTTATTTTATAAGAAACAGAGGCCCAGGAGTTCTGGGATACAGGGTTTTAGTTGTGTTTTTTTTTAATACATTTGTTTTGTGCTTACTATGAGCCAGGCACTGTTCTAGGGGCAGGGGCAGTTGCAAAGTTATCAGGTTGGACACAGATCATGTCCCACGTGGGGCTCACAGTCTTAATCCTCATTTTACAGATAAGATAACTGAGACACAAAGAAGTTAAGTACTTGCCCAAAGTCACACAGCAGTCAGGGCGGAGCTGAGATTAGAACTCATTTTCTTCTTACTCCCAGGCCTGTCCTCTATCAGTCCATGTTGCTTGAGAGCGATACTGATTCTCAGTCTTCTGTCGTTGTCCAAGGCCACCCTCATCCTCCTCACTTCAGTAAATCAAATCCCTGAGGCTGATCACCTAGAAAATAGTGTGATGATGATGGTAAAGCACCAAGTAGATGCTTTGAAAAAGATTCTGCAGTTTCCTATTACCTCAAGAGGGTAATGATTAAGGTCCAAAGGTATGAATACCTGTAGTGCCTAGTAATCAGCGTGTCATAGATTGCTTTGTTCAAAACTAGAACCACCTTATTAAAACGTAGACTCCTGGGTGTCAAAGGACTGAAATAATTAAGGGAAGGATTGATAATTGTGGTATTTGTTAAGCACTTACTATACTCATTCATTCAATAGTATCTATTGAGCGCTTACTATGTGCAGAGCACTGTACTAAGTGCTTGGAATGTACAATTCGGCAACAGATAGAGACAATCCCTGCCCAATGACGGGCTTACAGTCTAATCGGTGGAGAGAGACGGACAAAAACAAGACAACATAATCACGATAAATAGAGCCAAGGGGATGTACAGATGTACACCTCATTATCAAATAAATAGGGTAATAAAAATATATACAAATGACCACATATATACATGCCAAGTGCTATACTAAGCACTAGAGTAGATACAGGAAAATCAGGTCCCAGAATAAGTAGATACAGGACAATCAGGTCCCAGGAAGAACAGGTATTGGATCCCCATTTTACAGATGAGGAAACGGAGAAGTTAAGTGACTTGACCCAGGTCACACAGCGGGCACTTGGTGAAGTAGAGATTAAAACCCAAGGTCTCTGTTGGATAAACGGGAAGGAAGAAACACCCCAGCATCTGGGCTAGAGGTAGTGGTGTACTGAGAGACTGGCAATGTTTTCTGCTTAGGTTCACCTGCTGTTTGGATAGCTACATGGGTTGTCTTGATGCTTCTAAAATGTCTACCTTGGTATCCAGTTGAAAAAAAGAAAAAGGATGTATGTTGTATACATATGTCTACCCATGTACAAACTGATGACTCTGTGACTGTGTTGCCTGGACAAATGGACTGAAAGGAGGATCAACCCATATTTTTCCCTTGGAAAATGGGAACTGTTTTGAAGAGTAAATTCCATTCAGGCCTAATGGCTCTTGAATTTTTCATGGTGCTCTTAGGTAGCTGATTTAGCTGGTGTGCTTTGCAAGATAGTTTCTAAAGGCTCAGGAAGAGAGTGTGTGTGTGTGTGTGTGTGTGTGGGGGTCGGGGGGCCGTACATGCACAAAGGCACGTGCATGCACTTTTTATACATTAGCCAGACATCAAAGATTTACCAAAGGGATTCAGAGTGTATGGAAAATTCTTCTTGATTTAAGAAATGCTGTTTTAAAACAAAAAATCAACAAACCGGTTATTTCATTCATTCATTCAATACTATTTATTGAGCGCTTACTATGTGCAGAACACTGTACTAAGCGCTTGGAATGAACAAGTC
Organism: Ornithorhynchus anatinus; assembly: GCF_004115215.2. NCBI lineage: Eukaryota > Metazoa > Chordata > Mammalia > Monotremata > Ornithorhynchidae > Ornithorhynchus > Ornithorhynchus anatinus. The sequence continues at coordinate 53,801,836 of NC_041735.1, read as the reverse complement.
GGCAACAGATAGAGACAGTCCCTGCCATTTGACGGGCTTACAGTCTATTTGGGGGAGAAAGACAGACAAGAACAATGGCAATGAATAGAGTCAAAGGGAAGAACATCTCATAAAAGCAATGGCAACTAAATAGAATCAAGGCGATGTACATGTCATTAACAAAATAAATAGGGTAATGTAAATATATACAGTTGAGCAAACGAGTACAGTGCTGAGGGGATGGGAAGGGAGAGGTGGAGGAGCAGAGGGAGATGGGGGGAAAAGAGGGTTAAGCTGTGGAGAGGTGAAGGGGGGGTGGTAGAGGGAGTAGAGGGAGAAGGGGAGCTCAGTCTGGGAAGGCCTCTTGGAGGAGGTGAGTTTTAAGTAGGGTTTTGAAGAGGGGAAGAGAATTAGCCTGGCGGAGGTGAGGAGGGAGGGCGTTCCAGGACCGCGGGAGGACGTGGCCCAGGGGTCGACGGCGGGATAGGCAAGACTGAGGGATGATGAGGAGGTGGGCGGCAGAGGAGCGGAGCGTGCGGGGTGGGCAGTAGAAAGAGAGAAGGGAGGAGAGGTAGGAAGGGGCAAGGTGATGTAGAGCCTTGAAGCCTAGAGTGAGGAGTTTTTGTTTGGAGTGGAGGTTGATGGGCAGCCACTGGAGGTGTTTAAGAAGGGGAGTGGCATGCCCAGAGCGTTTCTTCAGGAAAATGAGCCAGGCAGCGGAGTGAAGAATAGACTGGAGCGGGGCGAGAGAGGAGGAAGGGAGATCAGAGAGAAGGCTGACACAGTAGTCTAGCCGGGATATAACGAGAGCCCGTAGCAGTAAGGTAGCCGTTTGGGTGGAGAGGAAAGGGCGGATCTTGGCGATATTGTAAAGGTGAAACCGGCAGGTCTTGGTAACGGATAGGATGCGTGGGGTGAACGAGAGAGACGAGTCAAAGATGTCACCGAGATCGCGGGCCTGAGAGACGGGAAGGATGGTCGTGCCATCCACGGTGATAGGGAAGTCTGGGAGAGGACCGGGCTTGGGAGGGAAGATGAGGAGCTCAGTTTTGTTCATGTTGAGTTTTAGGTGGCGGGCCGACATCCAGGTGGAGACATACCGGAGGCAGGAGGAGATGCGAGCCTGAAGGGAGGGGGAGAGGACAGGGGCAGAGATGTAGATCTGCGTGTCATCTGCATAGAGATGGTAGTCAAAGCCGTGGGAGCGAATGAGTTCACCGAGGGAGTGAGTGTAAATGGAAAACAGAAGAGGGCCAAGAACTGACCCTTGAGGAACTCCAACAGTTAAAGGATGGGAGGGGGAGGAGGCGCCTGCGAAGGAGACCGAGAATGACCGGCCAGAGAGATAAGAGGAGAACCAGGAGAGGACAGAGTCCGTGAAGCCAAGGTGAGATAAGGTGTGGAGGAGGAGGGGATGGTCGACAGTGTCAAAGGCAGCAGAGAGGTCAAGGAGGATTAGAATGGAGTAGGAGCCATTGGATTTGGCAAGAAGGAGGTCATGGGTGACCTTAGAGCAGTCTTGGTAGAGTAGAGGGGACGGAAGCCAGATTGGAGGGGGTCTAGGAGAGAATGGGAGTTAGGAATTCTAAGCAGCGATTGTAGACGACTCGTTCTAGGATTTCCCCATCAACCTTTGTCTTAACCATTAGCCTACTTTTTTGGGGCATCTAGAATAGTGATTGGGAACATTCTTATGTGGACTGTGCCTCATGTGACTCTCTCTATCTTCTTCCATTATTTCAAGAGTGCATCGTGTATAATAAATATCACAATTAGAATGAATAATGGTTTGAAGTAACTATCCTAATTGTTGAAAGTCCCCCATCTGAAGGCCAGAGAAAGGGCTTGCACCTCTTCTTTCTGTGGAGTCAAGTCTTACAGAGAAGGGCCAGTTCTGAAATGCCTCTTTTGAATCAACCCCAGCTATTAGTACAGTACTTGGCACATAATTTATACTTAAATAGCAAACCCCCCAAGAAGCTCTCAATAACTGCACCAGATTTTTTAAGAGGCAACAAGTCTCAATCACACATTTGATCCCACAATGATGATTTGGCAATTTTATTTAACACGAAAATGCTTTCCTATGCAAAAGGAGATCATCAGTCAAATTTAAATGACTTTTTGGAATATTGAGATCAAACAGTTTAAAGTTGGTTCAGTAGTCCATTATTCACCATTCACCAAACTGATTTTCAGGAAGTCACTCCAAGACCCAAATCTACCAACCTACGGATAGGTGGAGGCTTACATATGCAAGATAGCTGCTCTCAGGCTTGTATTTTTTTAGCGCTCTTTCACTCTGTCATTTTCCTTTTTTATTCTAGATGGAACGACAAATGACAATGAACTCCAATATCATGGGCATGCAAGGGCCCAATCTCAACAATCCGTGTGCTTCCCCACAAGTTCCTCCAATGCATTCAGAAGCCAAAATGGTAAGAAAAGTAATCGTTCATTCATTCATTCATTTATCATTTGAGTCCTTTACTTGGGAATGATCCTCTGGCTTCTACATGATATTTAGGGAAAGTGAACCATCTTATCTTGATTATTTTGAATGTATCTTTCTGAGGGAAATCAGGAAATGGATTGGCTAGTTTAGTAGCATTTGCTATTGTAGCCTGACTTTTACTCAACAATCGAGCCTTCGATCAGAAGTTATTGCCAGTGAAGGGAGAAAATGTGATGTTTTCGAGTGTCTTTCACTGTGTATCTGTGGGAATGCTTTGGATTTTAACTGAAATCACGAAAGGTACCTAAAGTTTTACCTCTCTTCATGCCAGCAAAAAAAGATCTGAGGTTAAAAATAAATGTAATAATAATAATGTTGGTATTTGTTAAGTGCTTACTATGTGCAGAGCACTGTTCTAAGCGCTGGGGTAGATACAGGGTAATCAAGTTGTCCCACGTGAGGCTCACAGTTAATCCTCATTTTACAGATGAGGTAACTGAGGCACAGAGAAGTTAAGTGACTTGCTGACAGTCACACAGCTGACAAGTGGCAGAGCCGGGAGTCGAACCCATGACCTCTGACTCCGAAGCCCAGACTCTTTCCACTGAGCCATGCTGCTTCCCGATCTGAGCTCTCGAAAGCTCCTTATAGTAATACTCGTAACAATTATGGTAATTATTAAGTGCTTACTATGCTCCAAGTACTCTACTGAGTGCTAGGGTAGATAAAAGTTAATCATGTTGAACACAGTCCCTGTCCCACATGGGCCCACAGCCTAAGTAGGAGGGAGTAGGATTTATTCTCTAGTTTACACTTTAATGTGATGCTGATTCTTAAAAGAACCAGGTTCCTTTTTTGTAACCACAGTTGCCAAAATGCTTCACAATACAACAGAGCTAAAGTGAATTAGCAGCACAATAAATGAAATGCAGTTCAGAGTTTAAAACTCAGTCATCTCTTAGAGGTTTGAGATTTACATGCTGTAAGGTCAGTCCTCCCAATCACAGAGTGATGGATTTATGCATGTAAATCCCATTAAGTGTTAATAGGAACAATACACATTAGGCCTCCACACAAACAGTAGCAAGACAGACTAATCTATCCCAATGAAAATGTCAAGTGTTGTGATGAAATTGAAAAGATTCATTCAGTTTTCTAGTGGTTACGTTTCATAAACGTGTAAGAATGATTTTCTGATTTAATACATGACTTTTTCTTCCCTGGCACTGTTTTTGGTATTTGCTCATGAATTTTGCCATAAGACACTCTATTCTTTTATTTGCCAGCTAATGGAGTAAGTACTACCTATATATTTGAGAAGGTTAAAGGTCAAGTCTGGCTGTTAAATCCACACCCACAGAGTTCAGGAAAATCTCTGGGTGTGTAGCAGAAGGAAACTCAGTGACTCTGGTAATCCAGTGTAGGTTGATGATTCCAGATTTATTGTTACCCCATCTAAAACCACACTCACTCAACAGTCAGAAGTTGACCCGAAGCAGGAACAAAGCCCAAAATACTGGCTTCCCCAGCCAAATTATAAAACCTGTGGTCAAGAGGTCTCCCTCCTCTGTGCCACACAGTCACAGTGACATGCCAAATGGCACCAGCATCCGCAGTAGAACTCGTTAAATCTTTTTGGAATAGGCAGATGTTTTTTCAACCCAAGTCATGCCGAGCCAAACCAAATACTTCTTGGCAGAGTAAAGTCCATACTGGCATCTGTTTTGAAGACCAAAGTTAATACAGTTTACTTTTTTTTTTAATGGAGCTGGGAGGATCCTTAAGCAAAAAAACAAAATCAAGTTATGATTGCATATGGTAAGACTTCTGCGCCACAGTGTCAGATGAAACTCTCTAGATTGGATTATTTTGAAATATGTGTAAGCTCGCTTTGTTTGAGTTCTGTCCTTTTGAGAGATCCCCAGGCAAACACCAAAAAAGGGTCCAAGCTGGACTGTCTGCCAAGGTTGTCTCTCTTTGAGTTCTACGCCACATCTTTTCTTCAGAGCATCCTGCCTCTGCTTACTCCTGTTTTTCCCAGCAGGAGAGGAAGTGTTCTTGAAGGCATAGCGTTATGCGTTTAGTAAAAAATGTGATGTCATGAGGTGCTGCTGAATCTGGTTCAGTCGCTTAAACAGGGATATGATTACTGCTGTAGTGGATAGAGCACAGACCTGGGAGTTAGGAGGATCTGGGTTTTAATCTAGGCTCAGCCACTTGTCTCCTGTGTCTCCTTGGGCAAATCACTTCACTTCTCTGACCCTCAAATTACCTCATCTGTAAAGTGGGGATTAAGACTGTGAGCCCCACGTGGGACAACCTGATTACCTTGTATCCACCTCAGCACTTAGTATGGTGTCTGGCATATAATAAGTGCTTAACAAAATAATAATAATGATAATGGGTATTTATTAAGTACTTACTATGAGCAAAGCACTCTTCTAAGTGCTGGAGAGATATAAGCTAATTAGATTGCGCATGATACAATTATTACTATTATTATTATTACACTCTACCCTGTTTCTGCTCAAACCAGAGGCACTGGGTATAGCAGATCTGGAAGAGGGTAGAATCACTAAACTCTATCCCTCCCCTGCCACACTAACAAGTCATTGACCATTTCTACCCTAGTTGAGTCAACACTTGGAAAAAAACCTCACTCTACATAGTGCTCTCCACATTGGATTTTTATCAAAGAGTTGGCGGGGGCTATTATTTTCATTGGTAACAACAAGTCTGCTTGAAGGGTAACATAAAACCATGCTTTCCGTTTCCATCAAAGGGGCCACAAAATATGGAAGGCCAGAAAGGCTTTGGAGTGCTGTCCCATCCCTTTGATTAGGTTAGCAAATGCAAATGATTGTCACTCTAGCACCTGCTTGTGTCTAATATGTTCTGTGTGTATAATGCAGATTAGTAGTGTAGAATATGCCACAAAGAATAATGAGTAAAATTCAATTCCATATTCGTTTAACTACTGCCAGAGGGAAAAAAATGCCAATAAACTGAACCCAGAGAAAGCAAAAATGGTGGGTTTTTTGTAATTTTGAATCATAGGCTTTGTGAGGAGAAAATATCCCACCAAGTAACATTTGTATACATTTCTCAGGCAATTTGTGTTTTCAAATGGAACAACTAGTGTTTACCATCTACCAACTTCACAGTATTTTTAAAGGACTTTGAACTCCTTAAATGGAAGACGACCCATATGAAGGACGAAGTATAATTTTTTAAAGTATGGAAGAGGAAAAAAAAATCCTTCTTTGTTTTAATGAAGGCAAGGGCCAACCCAGGTTTCTCTCAACTGTCGTCTTTGTTGTTATATGCCTAATTCTCTTCCTGTGTAAGACTGGAATGGATTCCAGATTTCATCAAAGACTCTTATTTTGCTATTTCCAAGGACTTTCTCCAGAGGTCACACGTGGGCTGTTGTATTGACTACACTCTTTGGGGTAAAGTTTCAGAGCACCCCACACTAGGCTACAAGGAGTTCAAGAAAAATGCATGAATTGCCATCTGCCCGCAGCTGCATGTTCATTCTAGTGCAGGCAAAGGGGCGAGAAGCTTCCATTTCATCTTTGTCTTCACCCTTTTAAGAGACCCATCTTGAATCTGGGTTAAAGTCTAAAAGTGACCATTTAGCTTCAATAGAAAAGATTTCTAAAATAAAATGGCAGTGATGGCACAATTTAATGAAAGCCCCCTCTCTGATTTAGGCATTCACTGAAAGCACTTGCCAAAAATCAGGGAGCTATACTGTGCAAAACCAGAAAAATACATATCTTCACAGTTGATACTGTAACCCAGGTTTGGAAAAAGCCAATTTATGAATGAATGCACTAAACAGTAAACTCATTATAGATTAGTACTTCAAATGGCGCATTTTAATCTGCTTTAGCCAAATCTGTCAGAAGAGATTATGTGACAATTGTGACAGTTTATATAATATCGAATCGCAGAAGTGAGTGAATGAGGAAATCTCCAAATCAGTGTTGGAGTCAGGTCAGTTTCAAGGATATGAGAGTTTAAACCTCACCCAGAAAATGAAACCACTTTCCCATCAACCTCCTAAGGTTGTTAGGTATATATAGTGCTTTTGTTTTCAGAAATTCTCAAGAAGCAGCATGGCCTAGTGGAAAGAATACAGGGCTGGGAGTCAGAGGACCTAGTTTCTAATCCTGGCCTCACCACTTGTCTGGTTTATGACCTTGGCAAGTCACTTAATTTCTCTGTTCTTCAGTTTCCTCACCTGTAAAATGGGGATTAAATCCTCCCTCCAACTCAGGCAATGGGAGCAGAACAGCTCTGTTCTAACCAGTTGGTATTTTCCTAGGGCCCACCTGACCACACCCTTCATGGTTCCACAATTATTAATCAGAATCTCCTCCTCCACTTTGCCACTACAGCACACCCTCTACCACAGGCCAAAAATAGTGCCAGGCCTCCTGGGGAGAGGAGGGCATGCATATGACCCTAGGAGTTTGAGGAGGGATTATGTGTCCCCTGGTTTCTAACGCTTATGGCCCACCCATGTCTGAAACTGCCTCGATTTTGTTGATCCCACAGTTTGGAGTTGGGGGCTCTGAAGTGTAAGGTCATTCTTTAAACTTTCCCCTTTTCTTCACTTGCCCTACCTAGTTGTTGGCTTGTCTTCCATCAGCTATAGCATTTACTGAGTGCCCAACCTGTGAAGAACACTGTTCTAGATGCTTAGGAGTATGCAATAGAAATAAAAGAAGTAAATGTCGCCTATTGCTTCAGCTACTGTTGATTTGACAAAATGAATGAATAAGAGTTTCATCATCTCCTCTCCCTGCCATTTCCCCATTCCCTGGCAAATCGAAATAGCCGATACAGGGCAAAGCAGGGGGAAAGAGGGAAAAGTAAAGGACCTGGTTGATCTACAAATGGATAATAATAATCCATTTGTAGATTATCATTCCTTCAATCATTCATTCAATTGTATTTATTGAGCATTTACTGTGTGCAGATCACTGTACTAAGTGCTTGGGAGAGAGCAATATAGCAGTAAATAGACATATTCCCTGCCTATAATTAGCTAGAAATTGATCACTCCCCATGTCTATTTTGGAATGGTGCTCATGAATGATGTCTCATGGCACTACTGGATTATTTTTAGAGAAAGGGGCCACGTCTGGCTCAGGGCCAGGGTGAGACTCTGGCAGATCTTGTAAATGGAAGCAGGGGTCTCCAGATCATGTTCTCCTCTTCCTGCCCCTAACTCGTCCATGTTCTTCCCTCCTTGCCACTGTTGAGACGGCATTTGGATGAGTGTGGCTTCATGGCAGAATTATGGTATAGAGTAGTGGGTGAGAGAAGGACAGTGTTGCCCTGTTCAGACAGTCAGTCAGTAGTATTTACTGAGTGCCTACAGAGTGCACAGCACTAAATGTAATAAGCTCTTGAAAGAGTTCAACAGACACAAGGCGTGTGTTCCCTTCCATCAAGTGGCTTATGCAGTCTGCTATGAGGATGTTGGGTCTTGGACAAATCAGACATCCAGAGGATAAGAAATTTTCCTTGAGGAAGAGATTTTATCTACCAACTCAATTTTAGATTGTAAACTCCTTGTAAGCCAGGATTTCATTTACCACTTGTTTTGTACTTTCCCAAGCACTTTGTGCAATATTCTGCACCCAGTAAGCACTCAATAAATGATGATGATAATAGCATTTGTAAAGTGCTTACTATGTGCCAAGCACTATTCTAAATACTGGGGTAGATACAAGGTAATCAGGTTGTCCCACGGGGGGCTCACGGTCTTATCCCTGTTTTACTGATGAGGTAACTGAGGCACAGAGAAGTTAAGTGGTTTGTACAAGATTACACAGCAGACAAATGGCAGAGCCAGGATTAGAATCCACGTCCTCTGACTCCCAAGCCCATGAGGCCATGCTGCTTCTGATTGATTGATTGATTGATATGACTGATTGATTGATACTTCCCCAAGTGCTTGTACAGTGCTCTACATGTAGTAAGTGCTCAATAAATGCCATTGGATCAATCGCTTGATTGATTGAATACTAGACAGGCTTTCAGGAAAGGGATGGTTGAATTTTCACTTCTCATGTGGATAGGAGACTACTGATTTCCAGTTACCCTTACAGTCTTCCTTTATTTGGAACTTAGGACGTCTGAGTCTTTTGCTTTGATTATCGAACTAGATGAACAAGTGAATGGGTGCTGATAAAGTGGAACTGAGAATTCCCTTCTTGAATCAAAGCTACTTGCTGTTGGTAGACCAGCAAACCAAAATGGTAGCGGTTGTGAGAGCACACTGTTCTTGCATGTTCATTATGTGTTTGTATTTAATATCAAAAGGGGTGTGTTGGGTGTGTTTGTTTTTTCCTTTCCTTAATTATCCTTCTGTGTTGTGTAGGGCTTATTCTACCCCCTGGCCATGAATCGCAGGGCAGTGTGACCTGAGAAAATTCCACCATTTGGTGCAGCTGCCCTGAAATGCATGCACACATAGAAACAACTTCCCCAGTCATCTCCCCTCTGGTGCTGCTCTGTAGAAAATGTGTTTCCCCCAAATGACCCTCAGGCCTCAATACACTAAGAATTTAACGAACAATTGACCTAGAATCAAAAATCTTTCACACTGTAAACTCTGGGAAAAGGCAGAAATCTCTTCTCTCTTTTAAAATGCTTTGCAGAATCTCCCAGAATGCAGGCTGTCCTATACACTTTGCGGTACTTAGCTATGAGAGCGGACCAATTCCAGCAACTCCTAGATGGGCAACCGCTATGCAAGCCATTTCACAATGTAAGGGTGATTTAAAAGCCATTCTGTCAGGGTCCCAAGAGTACAGTGTGTCATTTCCACTCATACACCGCAAGTGGTATTACTCACCACCCAGACTGTGAAGTTACTTGACCTCATTTTGCCATGATGGAACCTCCCCAACCCTGGTGCAGAGGGCAAATGCTCTTAGCTACCACTGGAAGTTGTCCCAGAGTTGCCTGTTCTACTGGAAAGTGCATGCACCTGGGAGTCAAAAGACCTGGGTTCTAATTCTGCTGGTGTGACTTTGGCCAAGTCTTTTAATTTCTCTGACCCTCAGTTTCCTCATCTGTATAATAGGGATTAAATAAATGCTCTCCCTTCTTCTTAGACTGCAAGCCCCAGTGGGAGCAGAGACTATTATTTTGTATCTTCCCTAATGCTTAGGCCAATGCTTGGGACTTTATATTTTTATTGTTGTTATAAAAAATAACAGATTCCAAGGGGTTTGGCTAAACTCACTGTCAAAAGGACCATAATGGGTTTATAAAAGTGATCTGGAGGAAAAATTGAGGAATATTAGGTGGCCCATCCTCATCCATTATGAAGATGTTTAGAACAGTCATTTTGCCATTCCTCCAAGCATTCTCTTGCCACTATCCTTCGATCAATCAATAATATTTTTTTGAGCACTTCCTGAATGCAAAGCACTCAACTCAGCACTTGTGAAAATATAACAGAAGAAAAGTCACATTCCCTGGCCTGAAGTTACTTCCTAGAAGAAACAATAATTGCTCAATAAATATGGAGAAGCAGTATGGCTTATTGAAAAGAGCCATGGGCCTAGGAGTCAGAGCTCCTGGGTTCTAGTCCCAGTTCTGCCACTTGTCTGCTTAGTACGAGAAGCAGCATGGCATATTCATTCATTCATTCGGTTTTATTGAGCGCTTACCGTGTGCAGAGAACTGTACTAAGCACTTGGAAAATACAGTTCAGCAACAGAGACAATCCTTACCTAACAGTGGGCTCACAGTCTAGAAGGGGCATAGTGGCTAGAGCACGGCCTGGGAGTCAGAAGGTCATGAATTCAATTCCCAGCTCCACCCCTTATCTGCTCTGTGACCTTGGGCAAGTCACTTCACTTCTCTGTGCTTCAGTTACCTCATCTTTAAAATGGGGATTGAGACTCTGTGAGCCTGATGTGGGGCAGGGACTGTGTCCAACCCGGTTTAACTTGTATCCACTCTAGTGCTTAGTACAGTGCCTGGCACATAGTAAGGTGCTTAACAAATACCACAATTATTATCATTATTATTGCGACCTTGGGCAAGTCTATTCACTTCTCGGTGCCTCATCTGTAAAAAGGGGGTTGAGACTGTGAACAGAGACTGTGTCCAACCCGATTAGCTTGTATCTACCCCAGTGCATAATAAAGTGCAGATAGTAAGCACTTAACAAATACCATTAAAATAATTGATTGATGGACAGAATGAGGGGGTAGATGAATTGGTCTGATGGAGCGGCCCAGTATTGTAATTGTTTATGTTCTATCCCTAGCAAACTAAGAGTTGGGAGCCAAAGACTAAGAATGGAATTTGAGCTCAGTTATTGTTATTCATGGAGTAAAAGCAATGCCACTCCTGTTACTGTTAAGGAACTGCACAGCTAGGTCCTCTTTCCCTGTGCTGAAAGCATATCCCTATATATGCCTTTGTCCCTGCATTTTGCACTGTGGAAAGCAAACTTTGGAATGTGATCCTGATCTTCTCTTACAAGAGCTCTGTGGGTGAGTGATTGGTGTTGTTGATAAAGTTACTGTCTTGTTTTTATTTCTGTAAAATAGGTAAAGTCACCAAATGGTTGGGGGTGAGAAGTGGCAGGGAAAAATGGCAGTAGGGAACCAAAAGCAATTAGTGTAGAAAGAAAAGTGTTTTAGAGGTAAACAGCTCCAGTTTAAACTTTGTGGTTGTATGGGAGACGAACGTAGTAAGCAATATAAGCGCTAGACTTCTGTTCAAGTGCTAAAAAGAGGAAAATGTAATATTCACTCTTATAAAGTCTGAGATGTGAAGCAGAGATTCAGAAGAGGGCAGACCCTTTGCAGGCCTAAGTGCAGCTTTACTGAAGCGAAGTCAGTGGAAATGAATTCTTCCTTAAGCCCTCGGAGGCTTGACATGTGAAACAGAATAGAGACCTGGTTTAATTAGTCATACAGGCTATGAATACATGCGGAATATTTGATCTCGTTTCTATCAAATGCATACAAATTGCCTTGTCTGCCTCACCACCAAGAGTAACGATGCTTAACAGTTCTCTTCCTTTGTGTCATTTTATTCTATAGTGATCTTATCTGGACTCTGGACTAGAAGAGCTAGGGATTTTTGATTGTGTTGTTAGTGAGTAGTGGCTAGGCACAGGGCTAACAAAAATGCCTTTATCCTACTGGGTATTGAAATATCTTTCCCGCCTCCTCTCCCCCACACTGTTCCCCACTAAACACACACAGACACACTCACACACAGACACACACACTCTGTTTTCTCCTAGGATTTATTGTCTTTGTAGTTCTGTTTCTCTCTTTCTTGCAGTGTCCACCCTGTTTTGGAAACCATAGCAATAAGGGAAATACAATCCCAGTATTTGCTCATTCCTTCTATCGTCTAGCCCAGTGCCTTCGTTACTGAATCTTGTTTTCATGTTTGTTGAAAGTTTCTGAACCTAAGTCAGATGCATCTGTTCGAGTCTGGTGCAGAACACTCTGTCTCGAACAAAGTTTCAGACATGTCATCTTCTTGGTGGGTTTGTGTGTGCATGTGCACGCATGTGTATGTCTAACTGCCTTGGGTCCTGGCGGTAAATAAACTCCTTGTGGCAGAGAAGCCAGGATGAAAGGAAATTATAAAAAAAATCGCTGTATTACAGGGAAGTTCTGCTGTACAGAGATATAGTTTAATCTTTTTCTTGGAATTTGTGCAGCTTACATTTTCCAAGTTTTTTGCTAAGCAAGTTTGCTCTGCTCTTTGGGATAGCTCTGGTTGGGTTGGCATTTCTGGGAGATGTTTGGAGGGGCTCCTCTTCACATGAGTACCCTGGGGAGGTGAGGGGTAAGAAGTGGAGAGAAATGGAAATAAACTAGAAATAAAGCAGATTTTCTTCCCCGCTGCCTGTACTTTGGAAATTACCTTCTCCCCCGTTAAACTCTGTAGCAGAGCTCTATTTCAGTGTTTCTTAAACTGTCATATCACTGAGTTTCCAACAGATCATGGCGAGCAGAGCTTCAGAAAAAGCAATGGCTGTTGGATGGGTGGCATGAAGTGGTTCATTTGCATGAACAAGACCTTCCACTGGATTAACACTCATTCTGCTTTTTTACCCATCCTTCACCTCATCTTTTATCACTGCCACATCATCTCATTATCTGCCTGGCCCTCTCCTGGGGGAAAAAAATAAACCAGAAGCAAAGATGTTAATATCACGCCTCACAGATTACAAACTCCTTGAGGGCAGGGGTTTGTGTCTACTATTCATTCATTCATTCAATAGTATTTATTGAGCGCTTTCTATGTGCAGAGCACTATACTAAGTGCTTGGAATGTACAAATCAGTAACAGATAGAAACAGTCCCTGCCCTTTGACGGGCTTACAGTCTAATCGGGGGAGACTAGTCCACTTTAATATCTGTCTCTTTGCCCCCAACATTTTGTAAGTGCTCAATAAATACCATTGATTGATTGATTACTAACTCCTGTGTATGTTATACTTTTTCAAGTGCTTAGTAAATGCTGTGCACATAAGTGCTGAGTAAATACCATTGACTACTGCAGCAGGGTCTGAGAAGTAGAAGACCTGGGTTCTAATCCTGGCTGTGCCACTTGCTTGCTGTGTGACTTTAGGCAAGCCACCAAATGTCTCTGGGCCACAGTTTCCTCTTCTGTAAACTGGGGTTTGAAATCCCTGCTCTCCATCCCTCCCTCATGCTCTCCGCCTGCTTGGAGAAGCATTGTGGTCCAGTGGATAGAGTATGGGCCTGGGAGTCAGGAGGACCTGGGTTCTAATCTCAGCTCTGCCACTTGTCTGCTGTGTGATCTTGGGCGATTCACTTCTCTTCTCTTGGCCTCAGTTCCCTCATCTGTAAAAGGGAGATTAAGACTGTGAGTTTTATTGGGACAGGGACGGTGTCCCACCCTATTATCTTATATCCATCCCAGTGCTTAGAACAGAGCTTGGCATGTAGTAAGCACTTAACAAATGCCATTATTATTACTGTTATTATTATTTAGACTATGAACTAACTGCATGAGGGACAAGGACTGTGTTCAACTTGATTATCTTGTACCTTCCTCAGTTCCTAGCACAGTGCTTGGCATATAGTAAGGGCTTAAGAAATACCATTGAATATCGTCATCATCATCAAATTTTGGTAGCGGGGAGGGGCGAGGAGGGGCAAAAGCTCTGAAGGGAATTCTCAATTAATCACCTGATGGTATTTTATGAACTTTACTGTGTGTGCAGAGCACTGTATTATGAGTGCTTGGGCGACAGAAATAGAGTTAGTAGGCAATGATCCCTGCCCTCAAGGATCTTAACAATATCCAGGGAAAACCATGGAGTGAAGTAGCTAAATTTTATTTTGTATATAGTAGTAAAAATCAGAAATTATCAGATAAGAAATGAGATTTTTAAGTCATTTATGATCCCCAAAATAACCACAGTGAAATCTTTGAAAACCTAAACTCGAATGTTTTCGATTTTTAGCTATCAGATCTTTTCTTATCCTATGAGGTATATCATTTACCAAAACCTCTCAGAGACTATGAAAACAAGTTAGCTGGAACAAGGTAGTAGCACAGTTAATATGGATTTCGAATATAATTTCCATTGACATTTATAGCAGTGATAAATGTTCTTGTGTGGAAAAACTGGCTTCTCATCCAGGACTAGGATTAAGTCACTTCCACCACAGTGATCGCACTTTGTGCTCCCAGTTCTTCTCTCCTCTTTTTCCACTGTTATACTGTAAGCTCTTAGATCATGTGTACCAACTGTATTGTACTCTCATTCATTCATTCAATCATATTTATTGAGTACCGACTGTGTGCAGAGCACTGTACTAAGCGCTTGGGAGAGTTATTGTTGTCTTATGCTGTCGAGTCGTGTCCGACTCATAGCAACGCCATGGACACATCTCTCCCAGAATGCCCCACCTCCATCTGCAATCATTCTGATTTTGTATCCATAGAGTTTCCTTGATAAAAATAAGGAAGCGGTTTACCATTGCCTCCTTCAGCGTAGTAAACCTGAGTCTCTCTCCACCCTCGACTCTCTCCCATGCTGCTGCTGGCCAGCACAGGTGACTTGCAGCAGACTGCCTTCCACTTGCTAAGCACTGCCCAAGCTAGGAATGGAATGGATATGCCTCTGCTTGACTCTCCTTCCCATAGTCGAGACTGGTAGAATACTGGAAACTCTCCAGGTGCGACCCTGAGAGGTGGCTTGGGGGAGTACAGTACAACAATTAACAGACGTGTTCCCTGGCCACAACGAGCCTGAGTCCAGGGCTCTCCCCAAAGAAAATGCTCGATAGATACCATTGATTGATTGGTTGATTGATGGCCAGAGCAGCTTCCTCATTTCTGCCTTTCCCGCCAAAATCTTTAGACCACCCCCCCACTGGTAGCGTGGCCCCGAGAGAGGGAAGTAAATGGGCCCACCGTGAGCCGTGGGGATGGTGGCAGGTTACTACACCGCCTCCTGGTATGTCCCAAGGCAAGTGTCTTGCCAGCCAACACTGAGGCAAGACCTAGTCCTGTTTCTTTTTAATGTAATTGATAAATATTTCTAAAAGTTACAGCTGTCCCAATGACTAGTTGATTAACCTCATCAGGGTTGGTATTTCAGTATTATGGTCTCTCCTGTCATTTTTCTATTCTTCTCTTAGTTTTCTTTCCCTTATCTTTCTGTTCTTCTTCTTGTCTTCCTCTTTCTCCTCCTTTTTCTCTTCCTTCTTTTCCTTCCCTCATCTGCCTTTGTCTTGGCTTCCTCTCCATTGTCCTCCCTCGCCTGCCTCACTTGTCTTTGGTTCCTCACTGTTTCCTCCATTGTGTCACCTGTCCCAGTCCCTGCAATCTCTGCCCCACTTCAACCCCCAAACTTTCCTTCATCTGAACCTTTGCCTCTCCAGGATGCCATGAAGCTATTCCCCACCATCCCTGGCCCAGCCGTGCTCATGAATTCACCTCTTCATCATCCTCATCCACCTAAGTTCACATCTCTGCTCCATCTGGCTGCCAGGCCTTTACTTCTTATATTCTGTTCTCTCCAACTCTATTCATCACCACCTTTGTCCACAGTACTCATCCCCACCCCCAATTCATACCTGCAGTTCTCCCAGCCTGTGCTGGCTTCAATCCCCAAAACCTCCAGCTCCTGACCCATGGCCTGATAGTTCTTCTCCTCGTCTCAGCTCTTCTCATCTCCCTCTGCCGTTGACCAGGGTCCATTTATGCTCACCCCAGCTCTGCCACTTGCCAGCTGTGTGACTTTGGGCAAGTCACTTAACTTCTCGGTGCCTCAGTTCCCTCATCTGTAAAATGGGGATTAAGACTGTGAGCCCCACGTGGGACAACCTGATTCCCCTGTGTCTACCCCAGCGCTTAGAACAGTGCTCGGCACATAGTAAGCGCTTAACAAATACCAACATTATTATTAGGTACAACAGAACTGATCCAGTTACTATAAGGCTGACCACACATCTCCACTTGTCTGGAAGAGCCCCAGAAATTTTTAGGTCATTATGACCAATTTTAGAAAAAAATCACAAATGATTAAACTTATTGACTTACTCCACCAGCTCCCAGCTATCTTTGCTCACTTGGATTGCTTGTACTGCCACATTCGAACTGGAGCATGGTCAGGACAGGATCTGTTGTCCTCTCCCAAGAGCTTAGTACAGAGCTCTGTGCATAGTAGGAGTTGAATAAATACCATTGTTTGATTGACTGATCCCCTATTTGTACTACTCCCCCTTCCTTGTGAGCATAGAGAATGGGGTAGATGGGAAATGTGGGGTGAAAGTCCCTTCACATTCCACAGTATACATACAACAAGTTCCAGAATGATATAGATCTTAAACCGGGCCTGTCCTCTGACTCCCAGGCCCATGCTCTTTCCACTAGGCCATGCTGTTAACCCTAAGGGATTATTCTCCAAAAGGAAGTGAAGCCCAGGACCCTAAGAGCAGACTGGGTTGTCGACAGTTCTGAATTCTATACATAGCTCAATGGCCAATCATGGACTTGTCATTTAGTCTTGCTGAATCTCAGTTTCCTCATTTATGAAGATAAGGATAACGTTTTGGTAGGGTTTAAAATAGCCGGCAAGAATAACGTGAGAAAATGATAGGTGACACTTGCTTTCCACCATATTCCTACCCTACAAGAGTTTGCAGCTTTTCAGTTACAGAGTCAGTATGTTCTGTGCCAAGGAGTCCCCATCTCCAGCTCAGGCATGAAAGTTTATAAAGGAAATAAGAGTAATAATGATAATTGAGATATCTGTCAGAGTAGCTGGGTTTTAATCCCAGATCTGCCACTTGTCTGCCGTGTGAACCTGGGCAAGTCATATAACTTCTCTGTATCTCATTCACCTCAGGTCTAAAATGAGGTTTAAATCTTCCTCCTTCTGATTTAGCCTGAGAGCCCCATAAAACAGGAATTGTGTCCAACTTGATTACCTTGAATCTACCCCAGTGCTTAGTACAGTGCCCGGCACATAATGAGTACTTAACAAGGACCATAAAAACCTATTATTATTGGTCAGTTATTTGAAATGACCACAATAAAATTATGTGGGAGATTCTTCCCAATTACTTGTGGTCTCCGAGGACACAACTCAACTTTCTAATTGCCCTCCTGAAATGAGCAGCTCATGGCCAACTGCTTTTTGAGATTCAAAGAAATATTTTTTTAACAACCTCTGATAGACCTCACTCTAATATGAAAAGTTAACAACTCAGAATGTCATAACTATCCCAAAGTGCCAAAGTATCACAATGAACCCAATGAGAGCTACCAAATTTTTAAAATACGAATGAAAGCTTAAAGCCAAAAATAGACTTCACTAGACCTGGACAAATTATTTTAAATTACATAAATATTTTTAATATGTCTGGCTTCTAACAGAACACTACTATATCCCTAAGTAAGACATTAACAACATCTTGCCAACATTTTGCTTTTCCTTTTTTCAAAATAGCTAGCATCATTCTGGGTTCAATGAAAGAGTTCCTCGAACACTACCTTTCGTTCTGAATGAATGCTATAGTCGAGAAGGTAGAACGAAACTCTGCTTCCACTAAAGGGATTTCCTGCTTCACCCATGTAAGGTTAAGAAGGATCTTTGTTCTGACTGCCAGCACAGTATTTAGAACTGCAATACCAGCGATAACAGAGTGTGAAGACCCGATTATGCTCTGATCTGATGAATGTGCCCAGCTGTTCTATAGGCCGGTTCGGGGTGTGTGAGAACTTTTGGATTGCTACAACAAACATGTTTATCTCACTCCATCATACAGTGAACATTATCTCTTGGGAATTCTCTTCAAGAGCAAAGCCAGGGCTTAATGACTAGTGGTGTATAAAGCTGAGAGTTTGCTAAGCTCCAGTTAAACAGGAGGCAGAGAAGGAGATGCTAAGAAAAGATAAGCTGAAGTGCAATATGTATTTCTTAGACAAAGGCTGTTTGTCACATATCTGCTAGTTCCCAGACAATTTGTTCCAAGGGATTTTATTGTCTTTTTTTTTTTTTTTTTGCATCTGGAGAAACCCTCCATCTGCCTGATTACCTGTCCATCCACCTCTCTGTGCCCTTTGTGAATTTCCCTATTCTTTGTTAGGAACCATTCACTTTCCATGAAGTGCTGCTAGTATCAGGGTTTGGAAATTAACTGAAAAGCAGTGGGCATGACCCCAAACTCGCTCATTAACATCTACTTAACGATGATGACTACCATTAACAGTAACAATAGGCAATTTATTCTGCTTGCCAATTCACACTGAATTCTCCATCTTCTAAATGGTGTTAGCCAGGATTAATCTGGCGGGAACCTTGATCCAAACTTGTTTGCATCAGATAACTAAATAAGGAGCTTGGGGGGATGAGGGGGGGGGGAGAGGGAGAATGGGGGGAGGGGTGTGTGTGTGTGTGTTTGGGGGAGGGAGGTGTTGAAGATTTTGCTGAGTGATCTGTAGTAGGTAGGGAGAGGATTTTTGCTCAAGCGCCATTGGTGGCTTCCAAAGGTCAGTTCATTCATTCATTCAATTCAGTCAATCATTTACTGAGCGCTTACTGCGTACAGAGCAGTACTAAGCGCTTGGGAGAGTACAATACAACAATAAACAGACACAGTCCCTGCCTACTGTGAGTTTACAGTCTAGAGGAGAGGAGACAATTAAAAATACAAATAAATTACATCTATGTACATAAGTGTTTTGGGGCTGGGAGTGGGGAAGAGCCAAGGGAGCAAGTCTGGGTGAATCAAAAGGGAATGGGAGATGAGGAAAGCCGGGTCTTAGTCTGGGAAGGCTTCTTGGAGGATGTGTCTTCAATAAGGCTTTGAAGGGGGGAGAGTTGATGTTGAGGTTGGAGGGTTTGAGGTTGGAGGGTGTTCCAGGCCAGAAGCAGGATGTGGGCCAGGGGTTGGCATTGAGATAGGCAAGATCAAGGCACAGTAAGAAGGTTAGCACTAGAGGAGAAAAGTCTGACAGCTGGGTTGTAAAAGGAGAGAAGAGAGGTGAGGTAGGAGGGGGGAAGGTGGTGGAGCACTTTAAAGCCAATGGTGAGGAGTTTTTGTTTGATGCGGAGGTGGATGGGCAACCACTGGAGGTCTTTGAGGAGTGAGGTGATATGTCCTGAACGTTTCTGTAGAAAAATGATCCGTTTTGTAGAAAAATGGACCGGAGTGGGAAAAGACAGGAGGCTGGGAGGTCAGCAAGGAGAGTTAGTGGTAGTGGTAGTGAGAAGCAGCGTAGCTCAGTGGAAAGAGCACGGGCTGGAGTGTCAGAGATCATGGGTCCAAATCCCGGCTCTGCCACTTGTCAGCTGTATGACTTTGGGCAAGTTACTTCACTTCTCTTTGCCTCATTCATTCAATAGTAATTATTGAGCGCTTACTATGTGCAGAGCACTGTACTAAGCGCTTGGAATGTGCAATTCGGCAACAGATGGAGACAATCCCTGCCCAATGACGGGCTTACAGCCTCGGTTCCCTCATCTGTAAAATGGGGATTAAGACTGTGAGCCCCACGTGGGGTAAGCTGATCACCTTGTATCCCCCCAGCGCTTAAAACAGTGCTTTGCACGTAGTAAGTGCTTAACAAATACCACCATTATTATTAGCAGTAGTAGTAGTAGTTCTAACTGGTGCACTGTAGAAGGCCCTTGCAAAGTACAGAATAACCAAGTGAAACATTCCCTGTCCACAAGAAGCTTACATTGTAACAGAGGAGACAGACTTAAAATGTTGTCAACTAGAATTGTCAAAACAAATTGAGCAAACATGACTGCTATGGAGGGTGTAATGTCCAGAAGCTTAGTTACCTCCTAAGAAGTTTATTGTACCATTTTAAAATGAACAGAAATTCAAAGTTATTGACCTTGGGCAATGGGCAAAGTTATTGGGCAATGAAGGGGCAACTGCCCCCAGGTTAGTGCGCTGTCTTTCTGATTGGCAACTGCCTTTCCATTTCCTCTCTCAGAAGCATTACTTCCCAGTGGTCCTCTGTGTGTGGAGTTGAAAGGTGATCCATCATAAAGGCTTCTGCTCCAGCCTATTTCTGGAGCCGTGGTGGTCTTTGGTAACCTCTTTGGTTCGCATCAACTCCAGGTGTTGTTTGCCCTCGAAATTAAAACTGGAGCACAGCAAGGGGTGGGGAGGCGGGGGTGGTGCCCTATTAAAGGGAGAAACATTATGAAGTAATGACATCCAGCCACAGTTCTGAAAGTGCCCCAGCAGGAACTCAGTGTGCGAACTAATACCAAAATCATTTCCTTAGTGCAGCTTCTCCATACAAAAGTGTCAGGACCAAAGCTTGTCCATTGTTCTCAAGGGGAGATGCTATCATCATCAACATTATCATCATCATCATTATCGTTATTCTGTGAACAGGCAGGAAAAAAAGAGTTATTTCAAATTCACCTCTGAGTCTCCACTGGTGGCCGGTCACTTTCAGATGTGATATTCCTTAAAGCAAATGTCAGAACAAGAGGAAAATAGGTGATGGACCTTTCTTTTCCTTTATTTATACTCTGACAAGACTGCAATTCAGTGTTCTGAATTACTTTTCCAGACTGGAGGTTGTGAGGATAAAAATGAAATAACTGATTTGAAGGCATTGGGACTATTTTTTAAAAAATTGTGCTACACTATCCCAATTCAAAATTATTATTAGCACTATGTTGATGATGATGAGAATGTTGATATTTAGTCACAAGAGGAAGACATTGGGTTTCCATCTAACATTCTGTCTTTTTTTGTATTATATGTTGCTAGCATCAGTTAAAACCAAACTGAGCAGATTTCAAATGATTTGTAACATTGCTGGAAACCCAAGATGAAATTAACCCCAAATAATTATATTTTAGGTTTTTTCACTGCTTCTAAATCCAATAGTGTTTTAAAGCTTATATATCCAAGAATATTTTAAGCCTTCTGTAGTTTCACAGATATGAACTTTTTAATTATTTAGAAACTTTACACACTTCAATTAAAAAGTACAAGCATAATTATCCTAGAAGTCAAAATTAGAGGAGACATCAATTATTACTCTCATTCATGTTTTTTTATAAATGTCCAAAATAATCACAATGCACTGTTCTCCCATCAGATGGATATGTTGTGACTTCTTGTCGTCAGAACAAGTGATTGTCTTTTTTTCCAGAACAGAATCAGAGAGAGCAGAAATAGGAGCAACCTGTTAAGTATGGGTCTAGTCAGTGTTGAGCAAATTGAAGTGATTCTACATGCTTATTTCATATTCAAAAGAGGACATTTAGACACTACCTTGTCATTAGTAAAATTAAGCACTTCCAAACATTTTTCTGGTAATCTAGATGGTGACTGTGTGGGACAAGGACCGTATACGACCTAATTATTGTGTATCTACCCCAGCTCTTAGTACAATGCTTGGCAAAAAGTAAGTTCTCAAGTAATATCATCGCTTAGTATTATTATTTACTATTATCATCATCAATCGTCATTAACCTGCTATCGAAATAATCCCTGCAGACTGAATTTGCTATGATCCACATTTAAGGAACACTGACCACTGACATTATATCCAGAATCCTTTTTTTTAAATAGTTTTTATTAAGCACTTACTGTGTGTCAAACTTTGCTCTTAGCACTGAGAATGATCAATTCCTTAGGCTCCAGAGAAAGTTCAAAGCTATTCACATTTCATATTTACATTGCACCCTCCACCATCATTTTTGCAAGCCTTTTATAGGCTCGTATGTTCTCCACAAGGGGAGGTAAATGCTATCATCTCCATCTGGAGAAATCGAGGCCCAAAGAGGTCCATCTTAATCCACGTAAGCCAAAACTCAGCAGCAGAGCTGAGATAGATTCTGGAGCTCCTAGGTTAGGCCTGCACTTGCTAACCAGGTTTCAGACTATCATATTTACCCAAAACCTGTAGTTTACAACATCGGGCATCCAGGCATGAGACTCTTCAGTGCCGTCATTCCGAAAACCAGAACGTTAACACCCCACCCCCACTCCCCACACGTGTATCCATTTGGTGTTTGGGCACAAAGTCTTCCAAGAGTTTAAGCCACAAGACACAGTGTGCCAGTAACTGACCCGTGAAGTAATTTGGGCAGCTATCTGCCCATGAGTTTCCCTGAGAGCTGTGGGGAGGGAGTGTGGGGTCTAATCCTCATCTGACCTGAACTTTAGTTAAACCAGGAGAGGATAGTAAAATTGCCCTGAGAGTCTGAGGCTGGGATGGAATTGTCTGCCTCAGTGTAGGCTTGTGCAGATACTGCCTCACCACTAGATCCATAAGCTAACAGTCCCTTCTTCAGGGTTGCCTCAGCAACAAAGAGGAGTCAGAGGTGACTACAGGGACCCAAAACTAATAATTGAGGGTAGTAAATGGTAGTAGAATCCCTCTCCTCACTTTGCCAGTTATTCCCTCCTCCCCCCCAAAAAAACACACACACACAAAAAGACTCTGGTTCTGACAGTCTGTTAGATACTGCTTAAGTGAAGCTCGTCATGGGTCTTAGGCAAACTTCCTTCCACTCCATGCCTTGATGTAAATTTTACTAAATATTTCCCTATTCCCCCTGCAAAAAATGAAAGCCATCTTTCCCCTTGCATCTGACGTTAAAAAATGTGCTATGGGGTCTTTGATTTCACTTAGAAGTTAGTCTCTAAGGAGATACCAAGCTTATTTTACACCAGTCCTTTAAAAACATTATGTGAAAGTTTCACCATTAATATTGGGATGCAAAAGTAAATTCCCTGTCTGCATGGGAGGAGAGAAATTTCCATTACATATCAGCCAGTCTATACCTCTCATTTATTATTTCATCCCTTTCAGTGCCACAAGAAAATACGTTAACGAGGCATCAGTCTCTACCTGTCCACTTTTACTCAGGAGGCCATTAGATCTGGCTTCCTTAGTAAATTATGCAATTAAGGAGCTATCACACCTGCTGAAATCTTGAGACAGGAAGAGTTACATTGCCTAACACACCAAAAAAGCTGATGGAGCTTAAATTGTAGCAGTTGTGTTACACAAGAGGGCTCGATTAAACCAAGCTGTCTCTTTCTAACTGGCCTCTGACATCCATTCTGCTTGCTGTAGCCTGTGTACCCTTTCTGGTCCTAATGAACATTAATTGATTAGCTGGATCTATGAGGAGCTGGAGCACTAGTAAGTACTCTCCCAGTGGGTACACAACTAAATAGTTTATGAGGTAATTAGTATTTTAATGTCTTTTCTAATGAGGCTTTTCAGTAATGAAATCTCAGGAGAAAACGTTGTTGGTTCATGTACATTTCTTCAGACACAACAGAAGGAAGGCTAATGCTGCTAAGAGATTTGAATGTTGGTTTATAAAATAGCTGTAGTAACTTGGGACTGAAAACAAGCCAGATTCCTCTTTATTTTTCTCTAAAACCAGATGAAGCTCTGTGCCCAATCCTCCCCTTCCATCGAGGCCCACTGAGCCCCATATGACACATGATTATTTCAATCTCCTGAGATTGCTGAAAAAATCCCTGCATCTCCATGGCCCAACAATAGTAACTGTTATTGTGATCCTAAGTTTGAAGGTTCAGATGGGTGTACAGTCTTCCCCTGCGTGCCATTATGGGGTAGGTTTGCTTCCTTTCTCCACACAACCATAAAAAATCTGAGACCCCCTCTCCCCATGCCCTCTGCCCTTCCCCCTGCTCTTCCCCCTGCCCAGTTGAGATCCCGTGTGACACCAACTGATTAAAACCTCGGTACCTTATTTCTGATCTATTCCCTACCCCCGTCGGGGAGAAGCCAGGCTGTATGGTGTCCTATGCTCCCATGCTTGAGGATGTAAGGAGAGCTCAATCGATCAATGGTATTTATTGAGTACTTACTGTGTACAAAGCACTGTACTAAGTGCTTGGGGAGTACAGTACCACAGAGTTGGTAGACGTGTTCACCTTCCATAAGGAGCTAACAGTCTAGACAGGGAGACAGACATTAAAATAAATTACAGATATGTTCATAAGTGCTAGCAGGGAGAGGGTGAGGTGAACATCAAGTGCTTAAAGGATACAATAGATCCAAGTGCCTAGATGAGGCAGAAAGGGGAGGGAATAGGGGAAAAGAGGGTTGAATCATTGAAGGTTTCTTAAAGGAGATGTGATTTTAATAATATTTTAATGAAAGATCTGCAAGTTGGAATCGGAATATGCTTCTGATCCCTTGGGAAACTACATTCAATATATACATGCATACATACACACTCACACACACCCCCATCCTATCTCGCCCCGCTCTAGTCTATTCTTCACTCCGCTGCCCGGCTCATCTTCCTGCAGAAACGATCTGTGCATGTCACTCCCCTTCTTAAACAACTCCAGTGGTTGCCTATCAACCTCCGCTCCAAACAAAAACTCCTCACTCTAGGCTTCAAGGCTCTACATCACCTTGCCCCTTCCTACCTCTCCTCCCTTCTCTCTTTCTACCGCCCACCCCGCACGCTCCGCTCCTCCGCCGCCCACCTCCTCACCATCCCTCGGTCTTGCCTATCCCGCCGTTGACCCCTGGGCCACGTCCTCCCACGGTCCTGGAACGCCCTCCCTCCTCACCTCCGCCAAACTGATTCTCTTCCCCTCTTCAAAACCCTACTTAAAACTCACCTCCTCCAAGAGGCGTTCCCAGACTGAGCTCCTCTTCTCCCTCTACTCCCTCTGCCACCCCCCCTTTACCTCTCCGCAGCTAAACCCTCTTTTCCCCCTTTCCCTCTGCTCCTCCACCTCTCCCTTCCCATCCCCACAGCCCTGTACTAGTCCGCTCAACTGTATATATTTCCATTACCCTATTTATTTTGTTAATGAATTGTACATTGCCTTGATTCTATTTAGTTGCCATTGTTTTTACGAGATGTTCTTCCCCTTGACTCTATTTATTGCCATTGTTCTTGTCTGTCCATCTCCCCCGATTAGACTGTAAACCCGTCAAACGGCAGGGACTGTCTCTATCTGTTGCCGACTTGTTCATTCCAAGCGCTTAGTACAGTGCTCTGCACATAGTAAGCGCTCAATAAATACTATTGAATGAATGAATGAACATGCACCCAAAAGCAAAAGCAGGAAGATTTTTACAAATTAATTCATTTCATGCCTATTAATGAATATGAGTGTGTGTAGCATATCGCTAAATAATGGCTAAAGTAAATAGCCAGTTAAATTTTTGTCTTGACCCCTAGAATGACCCAGATTTTAGGGAAAGGTAGTATATGGACTAAATGTTTCTTCATAGGGTCTGTTAGAGCCTTCTCCCCATGTCAGTCTGCCCTCCTACCTTACCTCACTGATTTCCAACTACAACCCATCGCACTCACTTCCCTCCTCAAATGCCAACCTCACCGTACCTAGATTTCTTCTTTTCTCACCACCTACCTCTCAACCATGTCCTGCCTCTGGCCTACAACTCCCTTCCTGTTTATTATGTCTGATGGACCATCACTCTCCTCACCTTCAAAAGCTTATTTAAAATCACATCTTCTCCAGGAGGCCTTTCCCCAGCAAACCTTTATTTCCTCTACTTCCTCTCCCTTCTGTGTCACTCTTGCATGATTCCTTTATTCACCCCACCCTCAGCCCTGTAGCACTTACATATATATCCATAGTATAGTGCTCCACACACAGTAAGCCCACAATAAATGAGGCCGATTGATTGATTGATCAGAGCCTGATATAGGTATCTATTCCACTAGATCAGATTGAGGGGAAAGCACCCAAGCAAGACTCATTTTAAAGGTCTGATTTAGTTGGTTAGCCTTGCCAACCTAAAGAGTCAAAGCTGACTTTTGTATTCAGAAAATATTTAGGACAGCAGAAGGGTATGGGGAAGCAAGACCATTCGGTATAGTGCTGAAGAAGTCAGAAAGGACCCAAGCCAGGTCAGACCCCTTTGAAGTTGAGGGACTTTCAGAAGGGAGAAACATGTACTGCAGGGGGAGGCCAGCTGGATGCTTCCTGAGCTCAAGGTGACCTCCTTGAGCATTCTCCTTTACAGCTTAATGCTTCGTTTTGAAGTAAAGAGGATCGGCGCCAGCATGTTACCCATATGAACATGCTGTAAAGTATCTCTTCCATCCTTCTTCCCTTTTGTCTAGAGAAAATGGCTGAGACACAAGCACACTGACATGGATGACAAAGTGCCTGTGGCCTGCATTGACATGGTGTAGCGAAATAACAAAGCCTCTGTTTGCCTGTCACAAGGATCAAAGGCGCACAGCATGTAATGGCTAATGGGAAATGGCCTTTGTTTACCAACTTCACCCTCTAATTTGTTAATGGCATTGCTATCGTGAAGACACAAGTTTCCCTCTGCCGGATGGGGGAAGATAATGCTGAATCCAATAGGATCACAGTGAGAGGCCACTTTGGATACAATGTTCCCAGTTGTCTCTGTTCCGTTACAAGAAATGCCAGGACTACATGCCAGAAGCTAATGACTGTATTCCAGTTCCACCATGTCAGACTGATGCTGCAAGCAATGTGGCTTGTCACAAATTACAGTTTGTTACCTGATGGCTGAGATAGGCATGATAAAAAACAATTACTTAATACTAATAAGCAGTGTGTTGTAATAACATACTTGTAGGTCACTTGGACTGAACAACCAGAGTACTTTTACTTCTGGCAAAACCTGAGTTTCCTCTATAATAGTCTAGGCAAATGGCAATGAGTTGAATCAGTTTCACGTTATAAAATTCAAAATGCGACTTGGTGGAGGCTGGGGATGGACCGCTAATTAAGGCTGTATGAACTTAGAAAGTTACTCTAAATGAGAATTCTAGCTGGTTCCTCCAATCAATCAGTTGTAATTATTGAGCACTTGCTATATGTAGAGCACTGTACTAAGCACATGGGTAAGTGCAGTATAACAGAATCGATATGCCCATTCCCTGCCTACAAGGAGCAGCATGGCCTCGGGGAAAGAGAAGCAATGTGGTGGAGTGGATAGAACACAGGCCTGGGACTCAGAGGACTTGAGTTCTAATCCCAGCTCCACCACTTATTTGCTGTGTGACCTTGGACAAGTTATTTAAACTTCTCTGCGCTTCAGTTACCTCATCTGTAAAATGAGGATTAAGACCTTGAGCCTCACAGGGGACATTGACTGTTTTCAACCTGATTAACTTGTATCTCACCCAGCACTTACTGCAGTAGCTGGCACATCGGAAGAGCTTAACAAATACTACTTTTAAAAAGGGAGTTTACATCCACAACATTGTGTGAGTAAGGGAAATCTCAATGGAGAACTAAAGGGAAAGAGTGGGGCAGCAGGAATAACATTCTGAGGTTGATTGGCTTGAGACTGGAATCATTGTATTTGAGCCCATGAGGGTAAGCTGCTAATGTTGTTGGACAAATAGAAGAATTAAATACTGGCAAGGAAGTTCAGCAAATCACTGGGCAGGCTCTGCTGAGGCAGTTTAGTTCCCGAGAAATGAACTCATACTCATAGTGCTTGGGAAAAGCGGAAACTAAAATTTGGGGAGCCATTAACAGCATCAATTGAAGGAGCCTCACCAAGAAAGAGAGTGCCCTATTCAAATAATGACAGTGAGATTACTGAATCAGCCCAAGCCTCAACTCTGAGATGGGATGAGAGAGGGAGAGAGAAAGAGAGGAAGGAAGGAAAGAAAGAATTGAGGAAGGAAGGAAGAGAAAGGGGAGGGGAGGGACAGATGGGGTTGCGGGGAAGGGCGGGGGAAAGAGTTGGAGATTTTCAAGGTTGTTAAGGAAATCAACCAAAAAGCAGGACCATCTTTATTATTCTCTTTGCTCAGAATTGCAGTTTCAATCATCACAAGCTGATTCCTGCTATAGTGTGTGGGGACATGGGTCCAGAAAGGCCAGGGGTTTACTTTTTTATTTGTTTTACTGAATTGCTATCAGGAATTTAATTAGATTTCCATCTCTTCTCTGGCCGAAGAGACAGGGTGGGGAGATCCCGAGGGAGAGGGAGTGTTAGGTCTGGGAGAAGAGTTGCTCAGCGAGCTTCCTGGCCAATTCTGCAACAGCTTGACTCTCCTGGTTGTCCGGCCATCTCAGACACTGGGGTGTGACTTCAGCATCTCCTGACAGCATCGGGCCGGAGATGGCTCCCCTTCTTTTCATTGAAGTGTTGGTCAGCATTTCAACCTGGGTCTCCAAGCTCCTGATTTATATTAATAATATGTGAGCCCCATGATTTCATGACTTCAGTGGACAGAGGGCTCCCAGCCCGGATGGATGCCTCTGTGCGCATGACTGATTTAACAACGAACCATTCTGATCCACTGCCCATTACATAATAACTAGCTCTGCACTGTCACCATTGAAGGACTGTTGTTATTATTATCATCATCATCATCATCATCGTTGTATTTGTTAAGGGCTTACTATGTATCAAGCACTGTTCTACGTGCTGGGGTAGATACAAATTAATCAGGTTGTCCACATTGGACTCACAGTCTAAGTAGGAGGGAGAGCAGGTATTTAATCGCCACCCTACAGTTGAGGAAACTGAGGCACAGAGAAGTTGAGGGACTTGCCTAAAGTCACCCAGCAAGCAATTGGCAGAGCTGAGATTAGAACCCATGTGCACTGATGCCAAAGCCTGCACTTATTCTGGAGCAGCATAGTGCAGTGGATAGAGCATGGGCCTGGGAGTCAGAAGGTCATGGGTTCTAATCCAGGCTCGGCCACTTGTCTGTTGTGTGACTTTGGGCAAGTTACTTCGCTTCTCTGGGCCTCAGTTACTTCATCTGTAAAATGGGGCTTGAGACTGTGAGCCCCGTGGCTGTGTCCAACCCAATTTGCTTGTATTCACACCAGATCTTAGTACAGTGCCTGGCATATAGTAAACACTTAACAAATTCCGCAATTATTATTATTATCAAGAGGTCACGCTGCTTCTCTGGGCTCATACAACTGCTGTTCGGGAATGTCAAATCTAAACAGAATCCATTACTCTGAGGGAAGACACTGCATTATTATTTAAAATCCAATGCTCTCCCAAACATTTTAGGGATCCATCCAGGAAACATGAGGATAAAACAAATTAGATCAAGTAAAACTCATCAAGAGGGAAGAAAAAAAAGAAAGTAGTTGAGAGACACAAAGTGTGAAGCAATTTATGCACCCAGTTGACTAAGTGTTTTCAGTTTTGTAATGATCATTTCTTTTTTCCATCTAAAAAGCTAAAAATTGCATTTTGCTGTGACTTCAAATGATAGTTTGGATACTCTATCCCAATCTTAAGTGACATCCATTATTTGTATCTTTTTATTGGTGCTAATTACAACAATACCCATAATTATAAAATTAATGGATTCGTTAAGATGATCCCTAAGGTTATTTGGTGTTTATTGGGTTGCTAGGGGTACCTAATACATCAGTATAAGTAGAAGAAGTGTTTAATGCAATTGCCAGATTTTTTTGCAAGATAAATAGTTTTACATGTCTCAGAAGTGGAATCCAATTGGCCAAGAAGTTAGCTGAGGACTGAAATATGACATCATTCTTGGCAACTGGTGTTATTTTCAAGCATACACAATATAAAATTGCCTTCCACCCCTTCTAGGATCAAAAACGTGTCCTTAAATATAACAAACTGTCTTTCAATGGGACATAAATTATGTTTTTTTTTAAGAAAACAAAAAGTGACAATTCATTTACCCAATGGGAGTGGACACCAAGGGGAAACACCAGGAGAGTTCTTTAATTATACCCCTAAAATGTAAAAACTGTATCACATTTTAAAATGAAGGCATGTCCAACTTGTAATGTTGAATTGTGAAATAGACTAATATTATCTGAGCAGGTCATGTTAAAACTAAGCTTTGGGGTTCACTGCTATATGAAAATGCATTTCCTACTGGAACTAATGGAATGCTTCTACTTTTCATTGTTAATATACTTTAAAGAGAGTTGGTGATGATCAGAACCACGTGAATTAAGGTTTGTATAGATGGCATCAACAGAATGGTAGTTGAATGAAGAAAATATGTTTTCGATAATCCTCTGATACTTAATTAGCATGCAATAATTGTCAAATTAAATCTAAATTAAATCCTTATTTGAAACGTGTAATTGAAAATGCCACCAGGTAAAAATCTAATCTGAACATGATGAATTTGGTCAGAAATGAAACTTTCTTCACCTTGCAGGGTTTCGATGGTCAAATCTTCCCTGCGGAGTCTAGCAACAATCCATTCAACTATGAGTACAGATTTTAAATTGTTTTTATGGTCAGAGATATAAACTTGGGAGAATTCATCTATAATTCAGTGATGCTTCCCAGGGTGCAAGAAAAGGAATTTAATTCTTCCGGCATTTTCCAGACATCAGCCTGTGTGTGAAACGAATGTCTCCCCTCACCAACCCCCAACCCATAACCCCCGCCAGCCCCGGGGATAGAACCACATGCTTGATCCTGAAGCTGGAAGTCATCAGGTGGTACCAGAGCACTGGGTATCCGCTGTGATGTGGGAAGAAGGCCTAGTGGGAAAGGACATTCTTCGGGGATCGTTTATCTTCATTATCTGGGATGAAAATTTGGACACGTTTGTCAGCATTTTAAGAGACCCGTGACTCGGCTCGAAATGGTTGTGTCGGGGAGGGAAGCTTGCAGCCCTTATCTGATTAGGGAAAACCCCGCTGAGGCACCTGACTTGTAAATTTCTAAATATTTAGCTTCCTAGAGAACGCATTCTCCGACTTAAGTCGAGACATTTCTAATTAGTGAGTTCAAAACAACCAGCAGTTCATTTTTCCAGAGTCATTGGGATGTCTGTGATTTGCCATATATCAGAAGGGTGCAGTGGTGGTGTTTGCCGCTATGTCCACATAGGAACTGTGTCTTCCAAAAGGTTTCACTATGCTTGTGAAGTGGCCCCCATTTTTTTTGTGATTTATCAAGTGATTGTAAGTTGGTTTACCAAAGACTGTAAACTCGCTGTGGGCGGGGAATCTGTCTGCCCACTCCGTTATATTGTAATAATAATAATGTTAGTATTTGTTAAGCGCTTACTATGTGCAGAGCACTGTTCTAAACGCTGGGGTAGATACAGGGTAATCGGGTTGTCCCACGTGAGGCTCACAATTAATCCCCATTTTACAGATAAGGTAACTGAGGCACAGAGAAGTTAAGTGACTTGCCCACAGTCACACAGCTGACATGTGGCAGAAGCGCTTAGTACAGTGCTCTGCATTTAGTAAGTGTCCAATAAATACCAATGACTGATTGATATGCATTTGTATGTCAACACAAAACAAGCAGTGTATCCAGATGGCTAATTTGTGGTAATTATTAATTAAGAAAAATAATTTCAGTGTGAAGTTTCCCATGCATTGAAGACTTCACCCCAGAGAGAGAATTGTGGTCATCTTTACTTTCAGTCCTTTCCCATGGGACAGATTCCAAAATCAAGAAGAATTACAAAAGTCAGGTCATGGAAAGAGAGAAAGAACTTGTTCTAAATCTATGTGCCTGTGTTTGTGGTATTTGGGATATTTAGAAGAAAAAAAAAATTGATTCACCAAACTTGGTTTAATATGACTATTCCTACTGCCCTAGCAAGGAAACGGAACCCCAGAGAGGTAAAGTTTACTGAGGATTTACCAGGATAACTCAAGTCTGTCTTGTCTTATGCTGTCGAGTCATCTCTGACCCATAGCAATTCAATGGACACATCTCTCCCAGAGTGACCCACCTCCACCTGCAGTCATTCTGGTAGTGTTTTCTTGTTAAAAATACTGGTAGAGTATTGGCAACTTCAGGTGCAACATATACAGAACCACTGAAAGTTCTCAGGACTACCCCTCCCAGGCCTAGGTTCTAAATATTCCAAGTCCTGCTCTTTCTCCATCAACTGCAATGAGAGTAGGGGTGTGATTTCCATTCTGAAGGATGCCTGGTGGTCTGCGGAGTAAAGGTATTACATATAATTCATTCATTCAGTCACTCAATCGTATTTAGCTCAGCTCTTTAATCCCAGCTCTGCCACTTGTCAGCTGTGTGACTGTGGGCAAGTCACTTAACTTCTCTGTGCCTCAGTCCCCTCATCTGTAAAATGGGGATTAAGACTGTGAACCCCACGTGGGACAACCTGATTCCCCTGTGTCTACCCCAGCGCTTAGAACAGTGCTCGGCACATAGTAAGCGCTTAACAAATACCAACACTATTTAGTGAGCATTTACTGTGTGCAGAGCACTGTATTAAGCACTTGGAAAGTACAGTTCGGCAACAAATAGAGACAATCCCTACCCAACACAAATGCGTAGATGGTAAATTATCTTAAGCACTCACTGAAGAGGCAGAAGGGTTGTCTGAGCAGTCCTGTGAAGGATCACACATACTCACACACATACACACAAATAGGAAAGGGGCAAGGAAAAGAGGCCTTAAATACTGCTTATCCTGCACAAACTGTATGGCAGTCGGGAGAAGGGTCTTTCTCCTTGAGCAGAGCCAATGGGAGGTCTGAGATGCTAAGAAGCAGATGAAAAGCAACAGGGCCTAGTGATGCAAATGACAAACACATCAGTCCTCCATTGGACAATCTTTATGATCTCAGAGTGTGGAATATTGTATTTATTAAACTGCAGCCACTCACAAAGGTGGGATCTCACCATCAGTTTTTCTTGAAATACAAAAGTCCTCTCTCTCTCTTTATCTCTTTCTCTCTCTCTTTCCCCTGCTGTTTTTCCTATAGAAAGTGCTCTGCTATGGAGATCAGGAGATTTGGACTCTAATCCTGCTTCTGTTTATAATCAGTCAATCACTGGTATTTATCAGGCACTTACTTGGTTCAGTGCACTGTACTAAGTACTTGGGAGGGTACAATACAATAAACTTGGTAGACATGTTCCTTGCCCACACCAAGCTTAGTGTTTACTTAGCTAGGAGGGTGAAAACCACACATATACTTTGTAATCTGCTGTACCCTTACCCACCTACTGCTCATTGTGTTCATGCAGCTGGCAGGTAAGAGAGTGTGATTGGCACTGGGCAAACCACTAGCATCATAACCAACCCCTCTACTCAGACCATAAAGCCTGAAGTCTCAAAGACTCAAGTCTCACTATCCCTTTAATTATCAATCGATTACCAAAGCAGTAAGGTAGTTACCAATCATGATCCATCCACTTAGGGTTGAATTGGAATTGGAGGTATTCCTGCATCTTGGGAATTTTCAAAGAGGCAGGGATTATAGGAACAGAAAGACTAGGACTGGATGTCATTTTTTTTCTAGTCAGTCAATCATATTAATGAGCACTTACTATCTGCAGAGCCCTCTGCTATATGCTTGGAGAGTACAGTATAACAATATAGCAGACACATTCCGTGCCCACAACGAGCTGACAGTCTAGGGGTGGGACCAAGGCCTCCACTCCACCCCTAGAATGATCCTGTAAATAATTTCTGATTTTTAAAATTAGAATAGAAAAAGAACTTGTCAATAAAATGATAACTCTGTTTTCCATAGAGTGCATTGGATTATGCATGGTAAAAATCCTTGAGTAAATAACTGCTCTGTGAAATGAAGTGTAGTTTTAGACGTATGTTTGGAGAAAAGACACATTGTCTAAATTCCCTTTATCAATCATCTCGAATTGAAAAATTCAAGGAATCTTAAGCTTTAGGATGTTGAAAAAGAGGTTGACATTAGGGATACTGTAGAGTTGGAAGGAAAGCCTTAAGTGTGTTTCACCGTATTATTCTTTGAAAGTCTTGTCCATAAAATTAAGCTTATAAAAACCTCTCCCTTCACTGCAAAAAGCCCAAGTCTTTAGCTTTCATTTTTAATCGAACAAGTTAAATATTCATGTTTATGTGGCTAAATGAAACTTTTGTATGCGGTATTTCACTACAACCGCATGAATAGTAGCATTGTAACAGGATGAGGTCACTGCAGAAGGGAAAGTGAGGTAAGAACACAGCTGAAGCTACAGGCCTCCCTGCAATATGGTGCACCAGCTCATTCTTAAAGCAACAGAAGAGCTTTTTTGGGTTCCTACACCTCTGTGGATCTTTCGTGGCTGGATGAGGCAGGATCTGTTGCACCACAGCTCTGAAGAATTCATGTCTGGAAAGGGCTCTGAGAGCCCTGGGAGACAGGAAGGGGTACGGGACACCACCACCAAATGGAACGGTTTCCTTGGCTTTTAGCATCAATCCTTGGAGATCTAATTATGTTCTTGATTTTTTTTTTTAAAGAGAACCGAGTCACTGAATTTGAGGGCGGAGAGTCTTTTTCTCCTTGTCCAAGAGGTGAGTCAAATTTTACGAAGAATGATGGTTTCCTCTTGGCGTCACCTCCGTGCCCAATGGGAGCTCTTGCAAGGACCGAATCTCCCAGTGGTGCCTCTGAGTTGTATACAGTGGCAGGGTGACGTATCAAAGCAGCCCCCGAGAGGACTGTTGGAGTGGTTAAAGCTGCGTGTCGATTCATATTTATCCCCCCTTCATACTGACTTGAAAGGAGACAAAAAAATGAGTAGCCAAAGGCATCCTGGCAACAAGTCTTTTCCCAACACCATCCTCATTAGAGCTGTGAGAACTTGGAAAATCCCGCCCAGCAAGCAACACTCTCCTTTTTTTTTCCACACACCTCTCCAAGATCTTCAGCTGCTACTGCTTTAAAAAGGGTGGTTCCCTCTCTTCTTACTACACAGCATCCAGCTTCATCAGGCACAGCTGAGAAATGGGGTTCCAATGACACAGGCCTTGTCTACTTTACTTTAGGTGAACCTGAAACACCATCATGCCTGAGCAGTCAGTAAATTTGCTCACAAAGAGAGAGATTGATTTTTCATCTCTCCACCTATCTAATTCTTCCTCCCCCCCCAACCCCCCACCGTAGCTGGAAAACTCTACCTATCTTGAAGCCAGAGCTCACAAAATTTTGAGCACATAACAAAGTAACCCATCCTGGTCCTAAAATAGGAGGCATGGCTGAGAAGTTAAGTTACTGTTGCTTTTAGTATGATACTTCCTCTCTGGCAGTTTTCACTTTGTAAAGGAGGAAGAGGAGATGGTTGGGAAACGGGAGCAGAGGATAACTCAAAGAACATGAAAACCGAGGTAGGAATTTAGCCCATGGAGAGGACTGAATCACTGGATAAAATGAGCAAAGATGCATTCATTCGGTTGTATTTATTGAGCACTTAATGTGTGCAGAGCACTGTACTAAGCTCTTGGGAGAATATAATACAACAACAAACATTCATATTCGCTACCTACAACAAGCATATGGTCTAGAGGCTGGGAGACAGAAATTAATATAAATCCTTGATAAAGTCTGCTGATAGCAGCATACTGAGGGAGAGAGCTGATGGAATGCCTTAAAGCCTGCAGTCAGAAATATTTTTTGATGCAGAGGTGAATAGTTGCTCAATAAGGTTTTTGAAGAGAGTAAAGCAAGTGTGCTGGATGATATTTTAGGAAGATGATCATAGTGGCAGAGAATAGACTAAAGAGAAGAGACTGGAGACCGTAAGATTGTAAACTCCTAGAGGGCAGGGATCTTGCCAACTAACTTGATTAAACCTCCCAAGTGCTTAGTAGAGTGCTCCATAGAGTAAGTGCTCAATAAATGCAATTGATTAATAGGGAGACCAGTATGGAGGCTGCTGCAGAGGTTTTGCTGGGATATGACTAATTCTGGGACCAGGCTGGTGACTGCATAGAGAGGAAATATTTTGGAGGAAAAACCAACAGTATTTAGCAATATACTGGATGTGATAGTTGCAAGAGAGTGAGGAACCAAGGAAGAATCTGATAAAGTTGTTAAGCGCTGGGTCAGAGTGCAGCAGTTAATTCAGGAAAATCAGTGTGACCTGGTGGAGAGAGCATGAGCCTGGGAGTCAGAAGGACCTGGGTTCTAATCCCACTCTGCCCCTTGTTTGCTCTGTGACCTTGGGCAAGTCACTTCCCTTCTCTGTGCCTCAGTTACCTTATTTATAAAATCTGCAAAATGATGATTCAGATTCTGAGCCCCATGTGGAAAGGGACTGTGTCCAACCTGGTTAGCTTGTATCTATCCCAGCTCTTAGTATAGTGCCTGGAACATAGTAGGTGCTTAAAAAATGCCATTTTAAAAAATGAAAAGCTTAATAGATTACAGCACATTAACCCAGAGGGAAGTTGAACAAAATATCAATACCTGAAAATATATGAGTGTGATTTAACCAAGTGTATTAGGAGTAGAAAACTTAAAATTTATCAGTATAAGTCTCAAATGACTTTACACTTTTTGATTCTGAAGATGGAAGCCAAAACATCATCCAATCTTTAGAGTAAAAATACTCGGCTCAGCCTAGGAAAGCCCAAGGAACAACTCAGCTTAATTTACTTCTTGTGAATTCCACTGGGATTCAAAATATCCAGATTACAGCATCTCCAAATCTCATTAATTTCAGTGGGAAGTTTTCTCCGAACATGAGGGTGGGACTGAATTCATATGAATTATTAGGTCATGAATAATTCTGATTCCAACTATTTCTGATTTGATTTGCATTGCTTACACTGTACCAGATTAAGCAGAAAATCTACATGCTTGTTGCTGCAAATCACTTTCCACTTGTGCAATTTATATTCTTTTTTAAGATGTCCATTTTCTCCATTTCTGTAAAAGTGTTTCTTTCCTCTTTTGATATATTTGAATTTTTCTGTTGATGATACTTCAGGCAGGTGCTTAGCTGAAATACTTGTTCTATGTAATTTTCATGAATCAGTCCTATTAGAACAACTAACCACAATTCAGCCATATTTTGGGGAGGGGATTAGAAAGTAAATGTGTCCACCTTGCTAACACAGACCTCTGATTTAGTACTATTTTGTGGCAGGCTGATGCTGAAGGCAAGGTTCGTAATCACCCTTCAAATTCATTCAATCATATTTATTGAGTGTTTACAGTGTGCAGAGCACTGTACTAAATGCTTGGGAGAGTACACTACAGCAATAAACAGACACATGCTGCCATAACGTATTGCTCAATACATCTTTTCTCATGACAGGCTGGACCACTGAAGTCAATTTTTGTGCTTGTACCCGAGAAGCTGCAAGTCTCTCAGCTACATATGGCAATAAAGGCTGATTAAATGTGTTTATGTGCAATTTTTAAATGGTTCTTTCAGGAAGGGTATGGTTTTTTAAAGACAAGTTTAAAAACTGAGATTTTACACGAGTTTATTTATACGAGCCAAAGGGGTCTGGGGTATAGGGAAAACCCCCATGATGTATGAGACTCACCAGGAGAATTGTCAGAGCTGGTTTATATATTTTTACTCTATCAATATGGCCTTTCACAGTTCCTAATTAGTTTTGTTAGTTGACTTGCAGAAAAGCATATTTAATGTGAGAAGTAAGTAATTCCACAGCAGCGTTAGTATTAATGAAAAGCATGCAGTCAGGAGGCCATTGTAATAACAAACTGGTTCAACCAAAAGCAACCCTCATTTGCATCAGCGTGATTAACTCTGCTGCTTTTTCTCATTAGAATGCACTCCAGTAGAAACCTCCAGAGGCCAGTCAGCAATGGGCACATTTCTACAGATCTAGTAAATAAATAAAGACCAATTATGCTTTCAGCATATACTCTACC
Organism: Ornithorhynchus anatinus; assembly: GCF_004115215.2. NCBI lineage: Eukaryota > Metazoa > Chordata > Mammalia > Monotremata > Ornithorhynchidae > Ornithorhynchus > Ornithorhynchus anatinus. The sequence continues at coordinate 53,764,276 of NC_041735.1, read as the reverse complement.
CTGGGTTAACATATATTTCTGGAGGGGCAGCCAGATCCTACACATCTTGCCACTTGGGGAAGGAAGTGACTCCAAAATAAAGAGGAAGGACAATCAAATATAAACTTTCCCGATTCTGATTTTCGCTTGTCTTAAAAATGGCCAACCTGGCTCGGATTGTTTATGTCTACCTGCGTTTCCCTAGGAAACTGGATTTGAGAAGTGGCATTCGACAGTTTTAAAAGTGACAGTGCCCCATAGCAGATGTAAAATGCTTTGTGGGTTTTACAGTAGATACGTGCAGTCTACCCGAAATTATAGATGCACAATTAGATTCGCACAATGTACACATTCACGCGGATTAAGCCATTCTCTTTTTGCGAGGGCTTACTTTTCTTTATTTCCGGCTGTGTTGATCAAGGAGAGTGTTTGCTGCCAGTGTTTCTAGTTAAGTGAGTTTGCTGTTAGACCGATTCCATTCATTTGTGCTGAGTGGTGAACTGAAGATGCCTTGCCTGGGGAAGGCAGAATGCAAAACGGTTGTGTTCTGTGTCATCATTTGTGCTTGTCTTTACATGTGCAGCCCTGGCAGGGGATTGTTCTCTTTTTAAACACCACGCAACTTTTCAGGACTCATGACGTTCCCAGGTTCATATTTGCCCGTGGTATGCCAGGGGTGTTTATTATGTGGAAGAAATGGAGAGCCTGCCAATCCACATCACTAATGCAAGTTTGTCTAATGACATCAGCAGTAAACTAGAATTTAGCTCTTAACCACATTCAAATAGGCCTCAGACTGCTTCTTATGCCATGATGTCAGCTCTGATTCTTCGTTCATTAGCTGATAGGTTTCTCAAGGTAGATGTCGGAAGATAGAGCCGGGTTTTGTTTTTCTAATGCAGAATGCATTTTGAACAGTAGACATGCCACTTTATCCACAGTTTCCTTGAACACTGATTTTCCAACACTGCTAATTGCACTCCCTCTGTATGCATTTACAGGTCTTTGTTGTAACCCTCACTACCTACCAGGAGTTTAGCTTTTCAATCAGATTGAATTTTTCCTCGTAGCACATTATATGTAGTTATGCTTCTGCAAAGCAGAGTCCATCATTTTGGTCTGCATAAATATGAATCAGCATTTAAGTTGCTGAGGAGTAGTTTCATTGCACTTAAACTGTTTATTAATTTTTTAAAAAAAGTTTGGGGGGGTGGGTAGGGGAGTGCCTGAGGCGAGCTGGTGGTAGGGGATCCCACTTGCCCCAATCTGTTTCAAGATCCAGTGCACTCTGTCATCAAGCTTCTCTGTGTATCACATCATCAGCCTTCACCAGTGGTATTTATTGAGCCCTAGCTGTATGCAGAGCACTGTATTAAGCACTTGGGGGAATACAATACAACAGCATTGGTAAACACATTTCTTGCCCCAAACGAGCTTATAGTGTAGAGGAAGGAAGTTAAATCTGCCACATTGTCTGGTAGTGTTGAGTCTGGAAGACCCTGATTTTTTTTCCTCCTAACGAGCTAAAAATGCTCAGAATTTCTCTTTGGGGTCATGAGGCAGAGAATCCTCTCCCCCACCCCCACCCCGCCATTTTTTAATGGTATTTGTTAAGCACTGTACTAAGTGATGGGGTAGATACAAACTAATCAAGTTGGACCCAGTCCATGTCCTATATGCGGCTCAAAGTCTTAATCCCCATTTTATAGATGAGGTAACTGAGGCACAGAGTAGTTAAATTAATTGCCCAAGGTCACACATGAGACGTGGTGAAGCTGGGATTAGAATCTAGGTCCTCTTGACACCCAAGCCCATTCTCTCACCACTAACGTGCACTGCTTTCCCCTAAAACTCATTCATTCATTCAGTCATGGTATTTATTCATTCATTCATTCAATAGTATTTATTGAGCGCTTACTATGTGCAGAGCACTGTACTAAGCGCTTGGAATGAACAAATAGGTAACAGATAGAGACAGTCCCTGCCCTATGATGGGCTTGCAGTCTAATCAGAGGAGACAGACAGACAAGAGCAATAGCAATAAATAGACTCAAGGGGATGAACATCTCATTAAGACAATAGCAAATAAATAGAATCAAGGTGATGTACATCTCATTAACAAAATAAATAGGGTAATGAAAATATATACAGTTGAGCAGATGAGTACAGTGCTGAGGGGATGGGAAGGGGAAGGGGGGATGCAGAGGGAAAGAGGGGAAAAGAGGGTTTAGCTGCGGAGAGGTGAAGTGGGGGGTAGAGGGAGCAGAGGGAAAAGGGGAGCTCAGTCTGGGAAGGCCTCTTGGAGGAGGTGAGCTTTAAGTAGGGTTTTGAAAAGGGGAAGAGAATTAGTTTGGCAGAGGTGAGGAGGGAGGGCATTCCAGGACTGCGGGAGGACGTGGCCCAGGGGTAGACGGCGGGAGAGGTGAGAACGGGGGACGCTGAGGAGGTGGGCGGCAGAGGAGCGGAGCGTGCGGGGTAGGCAGTGGAAAGAGATAAGGAAGGAGAGGTAGGAAGGGGCAAGGTGATGGACAGCCTTGAAGCCTAGAGTGAGAAGTTTTTGTTTTGTGCGGAGGTTGATAGGCAACCACTGGAGGTTTTTAAGAAGGGGAATGACATGCCCAGAGCATACTGTGTGCAGAGCACTGTACTAAGCACTTGGCAGAGTACAATACTTGGCCCCTGCCCCTTGGTCCCTTGTGGAGAAGGAGACAAAAGATACTACCGCTGAGTAGTACTGAGGGATAAGCATCTTTGGAACTGGGTTGCCAACCTTAGTATCTACAGTCAATCAATGAATGGTATTTATTGAATGCTTACTGTGTGCAGAGCCCTTACTAAAAACTTGGGAGAGTACAGTACTACACAGCTGATAGATACATTCCCTGCCTACAAGGAGCTTACAGTCTAAGATGCTGGAAATAATGTTCTCCCTCATCAGAGCCTGATTGTGGAATTCTCATGGTTCCTCTTATTTCTGTGCTTCTTTCTGTGGTAGAACTGCTGGGTTCTGGCCCTTATTTGAAGATGACTTCCCTTCTGTTGTTTGAGGTAAACTGTGAAAAGACTGCATTTTTTTCTGTTTTAACTAAATGAAGAGGAACCTGTGTCGGGGCTGAGAGAATAGAATCTCACATTTCCCTTTGCCCTCCCAGTACATGAGAGCCCCAGGCTTTCCTCCGATGAGCCCGATTAAAGCTCATTGAAAGTTCCGAATTAAAATTGGGTCCCTCTTTGGGAAGCAGAGATGGTAAGGCAGGAGTAGAAAAGATGAAAGAGACGTCTCTTGGCAGTTGCGCACAAAAATGACTTGTGATGTTACGAGGTTATCTGAATGATCCAAAGGAGATATGAAGATGATTATTGCCATATACCAAGCAATATACCTTTTGTACTTCTCATTCTCAAAGCATACTGCAAAAATTAAGCAAGTAATCTTTTCAATTTCTTCAAATGTTGGTAGTATTGTTCAGACCACTTATGGAGGTGGCAAGTGTCAGAATTGAAGTATAATCATTATTATGGTATTCAGTAAATGCCAACTGTGTGACTAGCACTGTAATATGAACTGAGGTAGATATAAGATGACCACATCAGATGTAGTCCCTCCCCCAGTCTAGGTAGGAGAGAGTGGGATGCAATCCCCATTGTACAGATGAGGTAACTGAGGCACAGAGAAGTTAAGTGACTTGCCCAAGGTCGCAAAGCAGGCAAAGGGCAGAGCAGAGAGTAGAACCCAGGTCCTCTGACTCTCAGAGCCTTGTTCTTTTCCTAGACCGAAATGTCAGAGGATTGCCTCTACCAATTTTACTATACTGTAGTTTCCCAAACACTTAGTACAGTGTTCTATACACAGTGAATAACATTGTTTGATTATGGCAGTGTGGAATTACAAGTTCATGTTGTTTGTGGATGCCCCAAACTCTGGGATGGTGTGTTAGTGTTAAATACTGCACAGCCACATGGAACAAATCCTCCGCCCATGCAGACTTAATTGGTGTGTCCCAAATAAGCATTTTAGTAATTGGTCATTTAGATTGCAAATTATTAGTTATAATTACACATTGGTTTTTTAAGTCCCCAAAAGCAAAAGAAGGAATGTAAATCTTTTTTTCTTTTTTTTTTGTCTGATCAAACCATATAACTCACATCTTGAGTAACTGGGAAAGCAGCCAAGAACTTTTCCTTTAGCAGGTCACTTTAAACTATGCACAAGGTGTGTTTTCTCATTACTTTCATGGAAATATTTCTCTGTGTGGGCAAAAAGTCGAGCTTGCAGAGGTTGATCTATTATAAAGCAAAAACCTGAAGTAGTAGTTTGAAGGATACTTTATCATGAAATTATTTCCTTGTATAGAGCAAGTCTAAATTATTGAAACAGGATGTTTTTCAGAAATGCAGATATAAGATAAACCTTATAATCTAAACCCTACCAAAAGTCCAGTGGCCCTAATCCTCCCTGTCTACAGATGCTGGTGCAAGATGAATAGTTAGAAGAAAGGATAGACATTTTAGAACAAATTGTTAAATAAAACTCCAGAAATTTCAAAGAATCACTGCAGTGTTATCAGTGTTATGATTTAAAAGATGGGACAAGTTTGTGCATAAAATATGATTTTGGTTGAGTTCCTTAACTGTAACGGGTAAGTAAAGTGTTTTCTTCAAGTTGATAGAAAAGAGTCTAAATAGACTTTTAAAATATTTTTGTTTAGGAAAATGATTGGGTTTGTGCAATGTAGAGGTTTTTGTTGGCTGGACTTGAAATTATATATACTAACTAGGAAGCAACCCATTTAACAAAATTTGACATACAGTGGTGTTGTGAGTCACAGTGAATTCAGTGACAAGTTTGTGGTTCTTTGTGTTTATAAAGCATCGTGCGCACACACGGTTAAGCAACTCCTGGTAAAAGTTAATAGATTGAGCTTTTCATTCAGACAAATAGTCATCTGTCACTAACTCAAACTCTTGGCAGCTTTTGAGGCTTTCTTCAGATGACCTTTAGGTAGTATGAAACTAAAAGAAAGTGACTAAGTACATACATATTTTTTTCATTCATTTTTATCCCTCTTCCCCATCTTAAATGCATCCCAGCTCATCCCGGAGCTGGGTGATTTAATGAATCCGTTACAGACTCTTGGTTTTAATCATTAAATATAAATAGTACCGACATGGTGAGCCCTGGAGGGTTTTATTTATAAAAATGTACAACATCGATGTGGGTGTTTTTTTTTTTTCCTTCTCAAAGTTTACACAAAAAAGGTGCAGATGACCGGAGGCTAAGCGAGCACAGAGCTAACAAAAGAGGTTAAACCCAACTCAAAAGAATAACGTGTGTGAATTGGCTTAGGGACATTTCAAAGGTGAAGGTAACTTGCACTTTCCGTGGGCTTTTCCCAATTGTATATTCTGTTTTAATATAAAATGTGCTCTCTCTATAGCAACCACCAAAATATATGGTACATGTGCTTTCCGCATTCCCGGGACCTCTTTGCCGGCATATGTGCTCTTTAGTGCTGAGGCACACCTATGTCGTAAATACTTCTATATTACTTTTTTATTATTCTGTTTTCAAGATCAATAAATTCACACTTCTTTTCCAGTTGCAAATTTGCATTTGGGGGTAAAATATTTTATTCCTTAGGTGTAAGAAGGAGGATTTTTTTTATTTTCACAAAGGTGCAAAACAGATGTAGGATTGTCTAAAAGCTGTCATGTAACCAAGAACTTTTTAGTATTATATTGTACTCTCCCAAGCACTCAGTACAGTGCTCTGCGCACAATAAACGCTCAATAAATACAATTGATTGATTGATAGCCTTCATGCAGATATTTCAGTCCCTCTCTACCAAGCCAACACATGAGCAAGGTCACCCCTCTGCTAGTCTTTGAGACACCTGACTAATAATAATAATAATGATTAATAGTCCTGCTATTCTTTGGAACTAATGTTTTTGAGACATGGAGCAGCAGATTCAGCTTCTCCTGAGCTTTCCATATGCTGAAGTCCAGTAAATTAGCCTGGCATTTTCTAGCCTTTTGTTTTTCAATAAAAATGGGCTTTTCATACGTTTTCTGTTACTCATGAAAACTTACTGGGTGGAGGCACAAGGGTGAGAGAAGTTCTCTTCAATGACAAAGTGCTGAAAGCATCGCTGTACTAACGATTGTAATGTAAGATTTTTCTGGGTTGATCTTGGAGCTCGTTGTGGGTAGGAAATGTGTCTACCAACTGTCCCATTTACAAAGTATAGTCTTTGGTGCATAGTAAGCCCTCAATAAATATGATTGATCGATTGATATAAGACAATGTTGTTGCGAATGCAATGTGAAAGTTTACAAAAGAGCCAAGAAAATCTATCCCGTGAATTCATGAAGAAAGACATTTTTCCCATTTCCACATTTGGCTTTTCTATCAACCTGTACTTAAACCTAATATTTGCCAACATTCCCTTATGCAATTGAGTATGCAGAACAAGTCTGCATTGAAACATCTGCTCATATAAAAATGATGTAGGATTGGGCTTAGCCATGTTTGCATGCACTCACCAATAAAGCCTGAAGCTGAAGCAGGATTTCATTTTATTTTGAGAAATCTGCTCTAGATCTTTACACCTTGAATATACCTTGTAAACCAGATTGTGTGTTTGTTTTTCTGATGTGAAGCAAAACACTCCACTTGTAATAGGGCTGTAAAATTCATAAAGTTTAAGGGAAGGACCAAAAATTAAATGTGTAGAAAGTTTATATGTATAAATATTTAGTCAGTTTTAATATTCTTTATTGGTAGGCTTTTACACTTTGACTTTTGTTGGTTAAAATGAAATTTGAACATTTGCTTTCTATTTTTATATTGCATTTTTCTTTACATAAATTATTGATGTGTGAAGTTGCTATCTGCTCAGGTAAAAATCAATGGAATGGGTTTATGCATATATTGAACAGCATATTAGGTTTATGAAGTATTTTTTTCCTGCTCTGTATATGTTTTAAAATAATCAGGGAATTTCATTCTTTTTCCCTATCATAGTTAAAAATGCTCATGTTATTTTCCAGTTCCATTTGTCAACTAAAGGTTTATTAATAAGAATAATGAGATTCATCAGGGCCATTTACACTCTGTTTATGTTGAATAAATCAGCCATATCCACTTTAGTGTCCAACTGATTTAACACACATAAATATATTCACCCATTCTCTTATGGATAAATATTTTATACAGTTCATAACCATCCTGGCATTTTCTCCTTTTATAAAATCTAGATAATATTACTCATTGAATAGTGTGGCAAAAGCAGGTGATTACATCAGATTTTCAGCATTAATTGAGTTATTCTTGGGAGGTCCATTTTGTACCGTAAAAACAGAGGAACCCCAAAGCAGGTTTTTTAATATTTAACATTTTTGTTTTTCCTTTATGGATTTCAGGAGCTGAACAACAGCTTCTGTATGCCAGGTGATATAAGAGGAATTTGCTGTGTACTGATTTTCTCAGCCAAACTGGACTTTTAAATTTCCATTTTAAATTTATATAGAATGCTTTGGTACTAATCAGGTATGCATGTAAACTTCTACTTCTTTGCATATTCTTTATTATTTATCTGTGCATTCAATTATTTACTCAGTCTTTTCCACCTGATAGCCTTAGTAGCAATAGTATTTATAAAACACCTACTGTGTGCAAAACACTATGCTAATCACTAGGAAAAAAATATATAGATAGTAATTAAAAATGGTCCCTGACCTTCAAGGTGCTCAAAAATCTAAGATAAAGGTGGGGAGAAAAGATTGGTGACAGATTTATAAGGAAAGATGAAGCAAGAAAAGCACTTAATATAAAAGACAGAAACATTATACAGAGAACAAACCAAAAAAGCAGTGGGTTACTGTAGCTAGAGGAGGAGACGTTTGAACTCTTTACATATTGCTTTCTGTGTTATACATGTGCTTTCTTTAGCTTTCACCCTCTGTAAATTATTTTTGTCTGTCATAATAATAATAATATTGGTATTTGTTAAGCGCTTACTATGTGCCAAGCACTGTTCTAAGCACTGGGGTAGACATAGGGGAATCAGGTTGTCCCACGTGGGGCTCACAGTCTTAATCCCCATTTTACAGATGAGGGAACTGAGGCACAGAGAAGTTAAGTGACTTGCCCACAGTCACACAGCCGACAAGTGGCAGAGCTGGGATTCGAACTCATGAGCCCTGACTCCAAAGCCCGTGCTCTTTCCACTGAGCCATGCCGCTGTCTTGACAGTTAATAATAATAATAATAAAAATTGTGGTATTTGCTAAATGCTTTCTATGTGCTAGGTACTGTTCTAAGCCCTGGGGTAGAAACAAGACAACAAGGTGTCCCTGTCCCACACAGGGCTCACAGTCTTAATCCCCATTTTACAAATGAGGGGACCGAGGCACAGAGAAGTTAAGTAACTTGCCCAAGGTCACACAGCAAGCAAGTGGCAGATCCAAGATCAAAACCCAGGACCTCTGACTTCCAAGCCTGGGCTCTTTTCACCTGGCCATGGTGCTTCTTTAAATTTAAATGTTTATTAGTACTGAGCCCTTAGGTGGCCAGAGACACAGGGGTAACTGGAATCCTTCCTTTTACTTCTCAAACTCTGTCCAAGGCTAATTTGGATGGGCCAGTGATGAGGTAAATTTTTGCCCTTGACATTGTTTGGAGTGATCCTCAAGCTTCTCGATCTAGGAGTTTGCCTTTCTTTTCTGGGAGTCGACTTCATGTACCTTGGATTAGGTTTAAGAAAAAAACATAACCACGTGGAGTGGGTAGGGACCCTATGGATCAATCAGTCATATTTACTGGGAGTTCACTGTGTGCAGAACACTGTACTAAGTACTTGGGGTAGTACAGTATAACTGAGTTGGTAGACATGTTCCCTGCCTACGATGCCTCAAGTTTTAGATTTTTTGCTCAGCTCCACTGTTGTCTTGTGTGAGAGAGAGTGTCTCTATTTGAACAGTCTCATAAATCCATCTTCAAGCCAGTTTATTTGTATAGCTGGCATAATTATTGTATCCAGCCACCCAAAAGATGTACTATAAAGGCAACTAACTGAGTTTATGGTTTTTTTCATTTTTATTAGCAATTATGAAGTGTCAGGCACCATGAAGATACCTGGATGTTCTTTTTTATGGTGTTTAAGTGCTTACTATGTGCCGGGCACTGTTCTAAGCACTGGGATAGTTACAAGGTAATCGGTTTGGTCACAGTCCATGGCCCACGTGGGACTCACAATCCTAATCCCCATTTTGCAGATAAGGTCACTGAGGCACAGAAAGGTTAAGTGACTTGCCCAAGGTTACAGGGCAGACCAGTGAAGGACCTGGGATTAGAAGCCAGGTCCTTCTGACTCCCATGTCCGTGCTCTATCCATTAAGTCATGCTGCTTCCCCAGGTAGATCAAGGTAATCGGGTTGGGTATAATCCCTGTTCCTTATATGGTGCTCTCAGTCTAAATCGGAGGGGTGGGGGGGCAAGACTTAATCCTCATTTTAGAGGCAAAGTGATTGCCCTCACTTCCCTATCTAAGCTATACCTCTGCATTATCTATGTGTTTGGGTCTGTACCCCTTAAGCAATTTGATATTCACCTCTCCCCCAGTCCCACAGTATAGTACCTACTAACCTGTAATTTATATTAATAGCTGTCTCCCCCTTTATTCTGTAAACTCCTTGTAAGCAGGGATCGTGTCCACCTACTCTATTGTATTGCACCCTCCCAAGCGCTTAGTACAGTGCCTGTGCACAGTAAGCGCTCAATAAATATCATTGATCTTTACAGCATAGAATTTCCCCCTTTGTGCATCACCTTTGTACCTGAGTCCTCATCCCCTAAGCATTGTGTGTATATCATAATGGTGGTATTTGTTAAGCGCTTACTATGTACCAAGCACTGTTCTAAGTGCTGGGGGAGATACAAGGTTATCAGGTTGTCCCACGTGGGGCTCACAGTCTTAATTCTCATTTGACAGATGAGGTAAATGAGGCTCAGAGAAGTAAAGTGACTTACCCAAAGCCACACAGCTTTGTATATTGTCAGCTGTGTGACTGTGGGCAAGTCACTTAACTTCTCTGTGCCTCAGTTACCTCATCTGTAAAATAGGGATTAAGACTGTGAGCCTTACGTGGGACAAGCTAATTACCCTATATCTACCCCAGCGCTTAGAACACTGCTCTGCACATAGTAAGCACTTAACAAATACCAACATTATTATTATTATTATTATTATTATATATGGACATATTTATAATTATATTTATTTTATTGATGTTGTGTACATATCTATAATTAGAAGCAGCGTGGCTCAGTGGAAAGAGCCCAGGCTTGGGAGTCAGAGGTCATGGGTTTGAAACCCAGCTCTGCCACTTGTCAACTGTGTGACTGTGGGCAAGTCACTTAACTTCTCTGTGCCATAGTTACCTCATCTGTAAAATGGGGATTAACTGTGAGCCTCACATGGGACAACTTGATTACTCCGTATCTACCCCAGCGCTTAGAACAGTGCTCTGCACATAGTAAGCGCTTAACAAATACCAACATCATTATTATTATTATTCTATTAATGCCATTGATGCCTGTTTACTTGTTTTGATGACTGTCCCCCACCCCCCTTCTAGACTGTGAACCCATCCTGGGCAGGGATTTTCTCTATTTGTTGCTGAATTGTACTTTCCAAGCACTTAATACAATGTTCTGTACATAGTAAGCGCTCAAGAAATATGATTGAAGGAATGAATTAATTAATTTAGGTACTTACCCTGCTCCCTTCTCTCACAGTATACCAGTATATGTATACATACCTGTAAACACTATTGCTTCTTCCTACCTGCCGCTTATTTTTGTGTCTCTCTCCCCATTAGATTGTAAGCTCCTTGAGTTAGGGAATGCACCTACTAACTGTCCTGTACCCTCCCAAGTGTTTTGTACAGTACTCTGCACAGGGTAAGCACTCAAAAAATCATATTGATTGGTAATGAGATTAAAAAGAAAAGATAGACTTTGAACTCCTCAGGGAAAAGGTGTGATAGAACACTAGATGTTATTGTGTTAGTACAAGCTGACAGAACATTTATTCCTTTGTAAATTGGGTGGACTTTTGAAACAGCTCTATGTTTCAAAAAAGGAACCACAGCCTTGTTTTAAAATATAACTGAAACGGTTATTGTAAAATATCTGAAAAGTGATTAAATGCTCTTCTGGACTGTCTGTCTTAATTATTAGACAGCTGAAATGACCAATTTCAAATTTTACTTACGCAAATAAGCCAGGCTCTCTCTGGTTTTGGCTGTGATTCTAGAAGCCAGATCCAGCTCAGAGTAATTTGTGACAGGGAATTTGGAGAGCCCAGTAGAAAATGAGGGATTGATGAAGATGCTGACGGAGCTTTCGCTAGAACAGCTCAGAGCCAGCGTCACTATGACAGGAATATCCATGGCACTGCTTTGTTTGCTTTGCTTTTAGTGTGTCCTTTCAGGAATCCTCCTATTAGTAAATATCCAGACAAACTTGTGGTAGCTTTGGATTTGGCAAGAGATCTGATTTTTTTTTGCATGTTGCAAAATAACAACTCAACCCAACTTGTCCCTGAAAGAATCAGAGTTTCCAGGATGAATCAGTGGGAGACATGGCAGAGACCAAGAAGAGTCTTTAACCTTTAGCCTTTGCTGGGGACTAGCACAGAGAGAGAACTAGAAAACAGCAGTACTCCACCTCCCTCATTTATTTTTTTTAATGGCATTTGTTAAGTGGTTACTGTGTGCCAGGCAGTGTGCTAAATCCTGAGGTAGATACGAGCTAATCAGGATGGGCACAGTCCATGTCCCATTTGAGGCTAACGGTCTTAGTCTCCATTTTACAGATGAGGTAACTGTGGCACAGAGAAGTTAAGTGACTTGCCCAAGGTCAAACACCAGACAAGTGGCAGGATGTTTGTAGGGATTTTTCTTTTTCCCTGAAGGAGTTACTTTAAAACTTCCATTAGATTATGAAGAGTCTAGAAATGCAACCTAATACTTTTCAGCTTTGTGGCCAGGGGGCCTGTGGAACTCATTCATTCATTCATTCAATAGTACTTATTGAGCACTTACTATGTGCAGAGCACTGTACTAAGCGCTTGGAAAGTACAATTCGGCAACAACTCTCAGAGCTTCCTCTTTGGACCCAATGTCCCGACTCAGAAATCAATTAATCAACCAGTCTGTCAATTGTATTTATTAACCACTTACTCTATGCAGAGCACTGTACCAATCCCTTGGGAGAGTACAATACAACAAAGTTGGTAGACTCATTCCCTGCCCACAAGGAGCTTACAGTCAGCAGTATCACAGGTGACAGGTGTTTTGAGGAGCACCACCTTATTTGTACTTCCTCTTTCTAGAATTTTTCCTTCTTCTTTCTTCTGTAGGATTTCTTTCTGACCATTAGAAAGAGTGGTTAGAAATGGCAGCAGAGGAAGGAGATTGACTGGGAATTGGTGGTTCTATGACTCTTGTCTGTTGTGTGACCTTGGACAAATCACTTATCTTTTCAGTGCCTCGGTTACATCATCCGTAAAATGGGGATTAAGACTGTGAGCCCCATATGGGACAGGGACTGTGTCCAACCTGATTAGCTTGTATCTAGCCCAGCACTTAGTACAATGCCTGGCACATGGTAAGCGCTTAACAAATACCATTTTTTACAAAAAGTTGAATCAGGAAAACATCAAGGTTTGCCCAACTTTGGGACCAGCCAGACATGTGCCCAGAGGATGATGGAGAGAGCTGAGGCCATATACAAGAAGTTCAGAAGCTTTTCAAAGAAATTTGGGGAGGGAGTGAAGGTTCAAAGTACTGGGGAAGGCCAAGAAATGATGATGATGGTATTTGCTAAGCGCTTACTATATGCCAACCACTGTTCTAAGCGCTGGGGTAGATAAAAGGTAATCAGGTTGTCCCATGTCAGGTTCACAGTCTTAATCCCCGTTTTACAGATGAGGTAACGGAGGCACAGAAAAGTCACTAACTTGCCCAAAGTCACACAGCTGCTAAGTGGTGGAGCTGGGATTAGAACCCATGACCTGTGACTCCCAAGCCCGTGCTCTTTCCACTAAGCCATGCTGCTGCCAAAGAAATGGTTGTCAGCCACAAGCTTAGGAAATTTAATCTACCTCTACTGCAAGGTAGAAGTTCCACAGACCATCCGTGCCTTCTACCTCCTTCTTCTCCTGTACACTCATGCCTTCAGGGAAGTCCTCTGACTCCCAGAGCCCAATGTGCCTGGCCCTCTTCCCAGAAGCACTCCAGTTTCGGCCTCTCCGATAACATCTGATCTCAACAGCTTTCGTCGAAAGTTGCAGGGTCAACGAGCATTTTGCCTTACCTTTCGCAAGTAACCCCGGGTCTAAGAAGACTCTTATTCATTTGGGTTGATACCAAAAAGTGAGTGTCACGTTAGGTACAAGCAGCTAGCACAAACTCCACTGGTTCTCATAGACTGAATTAGAGTCGCTACAGGAAAAAATACGAAGCTTCTACACAGGGTTCTCAAAATACCACTAAAGGATGCTCATCTTTCTTCCCCTCCCATGGTAACTGGTCAGCCTGTGAGAGCAACTGTACCCCCTCCCCCCGCAGTGGATTATCCATTTCCTCAGAACTCTTAATGGTTACCTGGGATAATGGGCATCAGTGACTAGCCCAGCCAGGATCATGTGTATTCGTCAGCATTTGCCTGTGTTACTCACTGCAAGTGGTGACACTCATTACATCTATGGCTTACATAACGTCTCGTCGGGCTCCCATAAAACCTGCTAGGGAAAGGAAGATGAATGAATGTTAAATAGAGTCTTGAGTGTCAGTGGGTGTCCGACATTTCCTCAAGGATGCCCCATTTTTTCTGGACAGCGCAGTTTTTCCCTGAAAGGTTTAGCCCCAGTTTTGGACTGGAATACCATTTGCTCATTCAGTAACATGGCCGACAGCAAAGAGCACGGGCCTAGGAATAAAAGGACCTGGGTTCTAAGTCTGGCTCTGCCACATGTCTGCTGTGTGACCTTGAACAAGTCACTTAACTTCTCTGCACCTCAGTTTCTCCAACTGTAAAATGGGGGATTCAGTACATGTTCTCCCTTCCTCTTAGACTGTGAGCTCCATGTGGGACATGGGCCATGTCCCAACTGATGATCTTGGATCTACCCCAACACATAGAATGAGGCTTGACATATAAGGGCCTGTTCTGGACCATTACAGTGTCACTGGAGTCTCTGTCCCTCGTGCAAGGAGTGAAGTAAAGATTTCCAGGTCATTTTTGTGCCCACGAGCCCCGTGGGAACTGTGTCCAATCAGATACTGATTCTGGGGTTCATCCAGCAGCGTGGCTCAATGGAAAGAGCACGGGCTTTGGAGTCAGAGGTCATGAGTTTGAATCCCAGCTCTGCCACTTGTCAGCTGTGTGACTGTGGGCAAGTCACTTAACTTCTCTGGGCCTCAGTTCCCTCATCTGTAAAATGGGGATTAAGACTGTGAGCCCCACGTGGGACATCCTGATTCCCCTGTGTCTACCCCAGCGCTTAGAACAGTGCTCGGCACATAGTAAGCGCTTAACAAATACCAACATTATTATCCAGCTCCTGAATCTACTTAGTGTGGTCACTCCAACTGAACACAGTGTAGCTATTACCCTGCCAAAACATGAAAATTGGAGCAAAATGGTTACCAACAATCCTCTAACCTTTCTACCATCTTGGGACTTACTAGCCCTTTCTCCTCATTTTCACAGAAAGTGGCCAATCCAAATATTATCTGGATTGACTGATATCAGCTGTTCTTCAACTAATTCCCCATCTGAATCGGTATAATCTTTTTTGTTATCTTCAGTCTGTAGAAATACATTTTCACTAGAAACAGAGTCTGCTGTATTATATGCAGTAAAACCATGAACAACTTGACTGTGGTCTTACTCAAAATCCCTAAAATTCTGGTAAGGACAAAGAGTCAGCTTGGCCCAATAACAGGAAGATAATCCTGGAGGTGAGAAGGCCCTAGTTTTAACCCCAAACTTTGCCACGATCTTGCTGTGTGATCTTGGATAAGTCACTTAACCTCTCATCTGCCTCAATTCCCTCAACTCTAAAATGGGAAGAAGCCACCTCCTCTCCCCATCTCTCAGAATGTGAGCCCCATGTGGGACAGGGACTGTGTTTTACCTGCTTATTTTGTCCCTTCCCTACCGCTTAGCATGGAATTTGATACATAGTCTGCACTTCACAGAGACCTTTTCAGGGAGAATAAGGCAAGTAGTAGAGCCACTGAGATTTTGTAGACAATTGAGCTGGGAATCAATCAGTGGCAGTTGAGTGCTTACTGTGTGCAGAACCTAGTCCTGAGCACTAAGGACAGTGCTCAGTAGAAATGATAGCTCTGAACCCTACCTTGGAAGGTTGTCATTCTAGTGGAGTTCCCAGAAGATATGAAACCTAGCTCTTTCACTTGCCTCTAGGAAATTCTTGATTCAAGAATCACAAAATAGCACACTCCAAATTTCATGGACTATATTGCTTTACTTCCAGATTTCTGACAAAGTGAAATTCCCCAAGTCTAGGATATATTATAAAGGCAGAGAAGGCAAGGAAAACTAAATTTATTCCTATTGCAGAAGATACCCACAGAGAATGCAAGAGAGGGCAGCCCTTACGCTGAAATGAAATGGCCTTTTATGGCAAGACTGGTTTCTCTGTGAAGCCATCCATTCAAATGAAGGCCATGTCTAGGCAAACCAGCTCTTGCAGCCATGAAATGGTTAAGTCCTCAAGTAAGTGGGTG
Source organism: Ornithorhynchus anatinus (assembly GCF_004115215.2). Lineage (NCBI taxonomy): Eukaryota > Metazoa > Chordata > Mammalia > Monotremata > Ornithorhynchidae > Ornithorhynchus > Ornithorhynchus anatinus. The sequence continues at coordinate 53,748,472 of NC_041735.1, read as the reverse complement.
TAATTAGATTTCGAAGTTAACTCATTAAGGGAGCAGGGTAGAGTTGGCCTCTTTCCACGTCTGGTAGATTGTTGGGAGTCTTTCATTCAGCACCTGGAAGAGCATTCTATCCCGGTGGTAAAAGTGTGAAGGGCATGTTTGTGGCCAAACCAGAGAACTGAGTTTCCAGGTCCTGGAAGAGAGAACAAAGTGCAACTTCTTTGACAGGAGGAGGGGATCATTTTGTTCTCTGAGGACATTGGTGATGAGGCTGGTGTAGTGGATTAGAGCATGGGCCTGGGAGTCAGAAGGTCATGGGTTCTAATCCCAGATCCACCACTTGTCTGCTGTATGACCTTGGGCAAGTCACTTAAATTCTCTATGCCTCAGTTATTGCATATGTAAAATGGGGATATTGAGACTGTGAGCCCCACGTGGGACAAGGGACTGTGTCCAGCCTGATTTGCTTGTATCCACTCCAGTGCTTAGTACAGTACCTGACACATGGTAAGGGCTCAATAAATACCATACCATACCAAATCTCAGAAAATCCCCAAAGGAAAGAAAAATGAGTGGAGGACGTTTCCCTATATTCATTGTTCCATAAGAAGTCTGTGCCATAGTGCCTTCCATTGGAGGAGGGTATAAAAAATAGTCTTGTAAATAAAATAACATTAATAGCAACTACATCGATTTCCATTTCCCTGTTTTGGATTTTTCATGTTCAGTAGCCTAAATTTGTATTGTCACTAAATTTATGTTACTAGCAGCTCCGGTACCCTTTCTGCCCCCTGCACAGTCATTTTATCCTTCAGACCTCTTCTCCCGACCAGGATGCAGTGGAGAGTAGACCCAGCAAGGCCAGCAAAGTCTGTTACTAAGGATGAGAATTTGCCATCTACAATTATTAGGGAAAAATGTTCTGAGTCCCTTAGACTTCTTGGTCAGGGCAGCCTTCTTGAAGCACAGGAAATGAAGGACATAACCAAATGCTTTCTACATTCTCTACACTGGATACTGTTACAGGTTTTGTGTGGGTGTTGTGCCCAGCCCTATCCTGTGACGGCTGGTTGTATCTTTAAACGGTAAGGGTATAAGACAAAAAGGATCTGTAAGGGGGCCCAGAGCTGGCACTCCATGAGGCTTAAAGTGCCCAACTGCCAATTTGCCGTGTTGTGAATATCTGATTTACAGTTCTGTGTGTGTGGGTGGCTAGGCGGGGTCCGGTCTTTCGGGTCTAGTCATTTTTCTTATTAGCTAAGCTTAGATTTTTGTATTTTCAGCAGCTGCCCTCCAGTGGGCATGCGGTTTCCCGTCTGCTGTGGTCTTGGGCTGATTCCTCCTTCTCTTTCCCGCCTGAAACAGCCTAGTCCCTTCTGTAACAGGTCTCCTCATTGTCCTCCTTCTCCTCCATGTTGGGATGCCTCTGTTTCTTTGGAAAGTAAGAGCATTCATGTCCCTCAGCCACCCCTCACTCCCCAAGGCCTGTATTAGGGAGGAGAATTGGTATCTCTTCTTAAACTCACTGTTCATGGAAGGAGAAGCTGTGGTTGGGGGTACAGTGTCTGCTTTTTGCCCTGTAGCAAAAGTCCAGTGATTTTGCCTCCCCAAATCCCAGTGTCACCATCTAAAGTTGCCTGAAATGGAAAGGTGTTAGAAAAATGTGGCTTTGAATGGGTTAATACCACCTCCCATGCCTTGAGAGCAGAGTTGGCAGGAATGATTATCCTAGGTTGTCATTTGGAAAGCAAGAGCGACCTATCACTTTTCAGACTCCAGCACAGGTCAACTCTAAAGTGTTCACCCATTGAAATTACCCTGTATCACACATTTAGAGTTCAAGTTCCCCGTAAATGTCCACATTTTCTACTTGCCTCTTAAAACATTTTCTCTGTTACCACATTTTAGTAATGCAGAGAGCTGGCTATCTAACCTAAGTGGAACCAAGTTTAGTTTACTTAATTGAAAGTCGAATAATCAGACAAAATGGCTGTTTTGGTGGACGACTTATTTTGTTTGCTGAATTTTTTGATTATCTGAATTATCCTCAAGACACTTGGATAGGTTAACTAAGTGTTGTATTTGGGTAAATGTTTTTCCCTTGAAACTGGTTATCGTGATCAATATTTTAAGATGATTTTATTGCATAAGAACTTTTAGGGACACTTTTTGAAGGCAGCTAAACCTCAAGCAATGAATAGTGTTTTAAAAAGTTCAGCAAAACGTTATGCACATCCATTTTTAAGAGGGACAGTTGCTACAAAGAAGATGTAAAACTCAGTTATCATTTGTTGAGTTCAGGCATTTTCACTGTCTAATTTTTGAGGACTCATCTGGTAAATTTTGATGTGCACTTCCACACAAGGAAAACAAATTCTTGCTACTTTAATTCCAGGATTCTTACCTCCAGAAAAGACTTTAACTCACTGAGCTTGCAGTCCCCCTCTAGACCGTGAGCTCCTTGCAGGCAGGAAATATGCCTACCAACTCTGTTGTATTGTACTCACCTCAGTGCTTAGAACAGTGCGCTGCATAGAGTAAGTGTTCAAAAAATACAGTTGAGTGCTGCTGGCAGTTGATAGGCTGGAGGAAAATACACCTTGTCCTTATCACTCAATTAGGAAGGCCTCCTTGATTTATCTCTCATACATCCTATGCATTAAATCTGTCACCAAATCCTGTCGGTTCAACCTCCACAACATCACTAAAATCCATCCAAATTGCTAACATACTGATCCAAGCCCTTATCCTATCCTTCCTTAACTATTACCTCAGCGTGGCTCAGTGGAAAGAGCATGGGCTTTGGAGTCAGGGCTCATGAGTTCGAATCCTAGCTCTGCCACTTGTCGGCTGTGTGACTGTGGGCAAGTCACTTAACTTCTCTGTGCCTCAGTTCCCTCATCTGTAAAATGGGAATTAAGACTGTGAGCCCCACGTGGGACAACCTAATTCCCCTATGTCTACCCCAGCGCTTAGAACAGTGCTCGGCACATAGTAAGCGCTTAACAAATACCAACATTATTATTACCTCAGCTCCTTGTTGACCTCCCTGCCTCCTGTCTCTCCCTTTTCCAGTCCATACTTCACTCCTCTGCTCAGAGCCTTTTTAGAAGAAAACATTCAGTCCATGTTTCCCCATTACTCAAGAACCTTCAGTGGTTACCCATCCACCTCCTCATCAAACAGAAGCTCCTTATCATTGGCTTTAAAGCAATCAATCAACTTGCCCCCTCCTATCTTATCTTCCTGATTTCTTACTACAGCCCAGATCACTCGCTTTGCTCTTTTAATGCCACCTTACTCACTTTACCTGGATCTCGTCTACCTTGTCCACCCTTCACCCACATCCTGACTCTCCCCTGAAACACCCCCCCCCCCCACCTTCACATCTGACAGACGATCACTCTCCCCACCTTCAAAGCCTTCTTAAAATCACATCTGATCCAAAAGGCCTTCTCCAACTAAATCCTCACTTCCCCTATTCTTTCTCCCTTCTGCATTACCCTTGCACTTGAATTTGTACCCTTTACTCATCCCACTCAGACCTACAGCACTTTCATGCATCTCGGTCATTTATTTATGTGTCTATTTCTCCCTCTAAACTAAGCTCCTTGTGGGCAGGGAATGTCTACCAAATCTGTTTTACTGTGCTCTCCCAAGCACCTAGCAGAGTGCTCTGCACACAGTAAGTGCTCAAAAAAGACTATTGATTGACCTTCATTCATTCATCCAATCATATTTATTGGGCGCTTACTATGTACAAAGCACTGTACTAAGTGCTTGGCTGAGTACCCTATAACAAGATACGGACACATTCCTTGCCCACAACGAGCTTACATCTAGAGGATGAGCGACCTCTGATCAATTTCTCATCCACCAGCTCAATAGTATTTAGTGAGTGCTTAGTTCAAGCGCTTAGTATAGTACTTTGCACACAGTAAGTGCTCAATAAATACAATTGAATGAATGAAGGAATGATTTCTGTGTGCAGAGCACCTTACTAAGCACTTAGGAAAGTACAATGAAACAGTATACAATATAAGAGTTTACAGTTCACAGGGGGAGTCAGATATTACACTAGATTAGGGATGAAAAAGTAGCAGAGTATAAGAATATGTAAGTGCTGTGGGGCTGGCTGGGGCTGGAGTATCAAAGTCCTTAAGGTGTACACAGCTAGGTTTGTAACTGAAGCAGCGGGGAGGGCGGATAGGGAAAATAAAGGGCTTGGTTCTGATTATCTACACTCAGTATTAGGATGGGCTTAGAGACCATTTGGAAGTAGTTTTTACTGGGGTCATGGGCAAGGGAGGGGCTTAATGATTAATCAATAGATCTTCCTTTTTTATGGTATTTGGTAAACACTACTATGTGTCAAACACTGTTCTAAGCATTGGGGTAGGTACAAGTTAATTAGGTTGGACACAGACCCTGTCCGGCAAGGAACTTACAGTCTAAGTAGGAGATAGAACAGGAGAACTGAGGAACAGAAGTTCAGTGAGCTGCCCAGGATCACACAGCAAGCAATTGATAGATCTGGGATTAGAACACACGTCCTGTGACTCCCAAGCCTTTGCTTTTTCCACTAGGCCATGCTGCTTCTCACTAGGCCATACTGCTTTTCATGTTGCTTTTTAGTTTATTCACCAGTGTTTCATACCATGAATCTGAACCAAGAACTTCTTTCTAATATGAAGCTTTAATCTGAAACATTACTCACACGCTAAGGCTTATTTTGTTGTACATAGCAGTTCATGAGCTCACAGGTTTATACAAAGGGGACTAAGAGTCTGGACTCCTGAAGAATTCTTTCAGCCTTTTTTTAATTTTAGTCACCAGCAAAAATAGTTCACGTTGACAAAGTTTTTGTTTCCCTGCTGCTGTTAAGATTTGGGTGGCTTTCTGCTTTGTATCAATGTGTCGCTTTAGAAATTAACTAAATTTGACCAGGTGAAAATGATTGCTCCAGGTAACAATTCAAACTGAATGAAAGCAAGAAAAACAGCCTCCCTGCTGGGCTTTTTGAATTTGTTGGGTCTGAAATGGGAATGACTTTACTCCATCTCTGCCCATCAGGTTTTCCAAGCCTGTGCTATCTGAAATTGGTATCTTTCTTGAGGCAAATGCCAGTTACACATTTTTTGTGGTATTTCTTAAGTGCTTACTATGTGCCAAGCTCTGGGATAGTTACCAAACTAATCAAATTGGACACGGTCCATGTCTCTCATGTGTCTTACAGTCTTAATCCCCATTTTACAGATGAAGTAACTGAGGCACAGAGAAATTAAGCCACTCATCCAAGGCCAAACAGCAGATGAGTGGCAGAGCCGGGATTAGAACCAGATCCTTCTGACTCGTGGGTCCATGCCCTATCCACTGGGCCACAGTGCTTCTCATGATTCTTCCCTTGTGGTATTCTATAACCCTCTCTCTTTTCTACCTCAAGGATTCTGCTATGCCTGTCTCAGAATTACACATTTACAGACTTTTATTGAGACTCATTCAGCTATTACATATTATTTTTCTCTTAGGTGTATCATGATTGCACTGCCGGCCCAACTCCCTGTTTTGTTTTATGTCATGCACATTGGCCAGTTTAAATTTAGGGCTCAGCATGTCGTGCCATAAATCAGCTAGAGGAGGGTACCGAAAGGGCATCAAAATGCAGCCCCCACTGCTATAGAATTTGACGCCAGCGACACTCTATAATTCAAATGCTGCAAACCACTGGGTAATCAAAGCCCGGCACTGCGACAGTATGAGTTGTTTTTGTTAATAGAGATGAAATTATGGGTGTAACTAGCTGGCAGTTCTCAAACAGACTTTTGCAAACTGTTTACTCAGCTGTCCTCAGGCAACAACTTAATACGTGTGGATAAACTTATTCTCCCACCATCTCCCCTGTGGCATATTCCAAGGATCCCAATTTGTTCTCACTAAGAAAAATAAGGACCCATTCGCAATCCCCTTCACACCAAACACAATGTTAACAACGTGTTTGCTTGTTCATGGAGTGTGCCTTTGGCCATCATTATTGAAGAAAATCCCCTTTAAAATTTTGCAAGATGATGAAACTTTAAATAGAGTATTGGGTAGCTCCTTCCTCTCAAGAAATTCAGAGTTCTTTAAGGGACCCAAAGTCTATAGTATTTACAGTGTCGATGGAGAAACTGAGCCACCGGCATGTCGAGTGTTTGGCCGGAGGTAATGGGCAAGTCAGGATCACGGGGGAGGGAGTTGAGGCCAGGGCTGGGAGTGGGAGCAGAGTTCAGGCCCTGGGGTGGAGGGGTGGAGAGCAGAGGCCAAGACCAAGGGGAGGGGGAAAGGAGCAGAGGGCAGGCCTGGGGATAGGGTGAAGAGGCCAGGACCGGGGGGGGGGGGGGTGTGGAGGCAGTAGATGCCAGGCCCTGTGGGGGTGGGGAGAAGGAACAGAGGCCAGGGCTGGGGTGGGAAGCAGAGGCCAGAGCCAGGGAGAGGAGGAGAGGGTAGAGGCCAGGTCCTGGTGGGGATGAGGTAAAACCTGTACCCCAGTGTCCTGGGCAATGCATGGGCCCACATTAACTTTCTCAGAAAGAAAACTGAAATTCTCCCTCATAGGGCTTTGTATAAAATGACTTTACAAAACTCTACTCTGATCCCATGAGTGAAAAATTGCTTAAAAAGAAAGTCAGTCATATTATCTCCATTTTCATAAGAAAAGAACCTGTGCCTCAAAGAGGGTAAGTGAATCGATCAAGTACCAATACTCTCCAAAGAGCAGAATTTAGAGTGGAGTTCAGGGAGGTGAACAGTTCTCTGAACCCCTACGTCTTGATGTCTGGCTGTGTTGCAGCTGAGCAACCCTCTGTGTCTTACACCATTTTTAGGGTAAGGCAGAGGTCTGCGGTTGATGTTCATTTCAGTAGTGAAACTTACATGTCCGAAGATTGGCATACTATTTCCATTTATGTCCTTTCCCTTTATATGGTTTTATTTGGGCTTCAGAATTTGCACTCATAATCGGAAAAGGGGAAAAAATGGACTACTGATCTGGGTGGTATATGAGTTCGTGTATCTGGCCCACCCTCCTTTGCCAAATGGCAGTGATTCACCAGCTTATGTTTGTTTTTTTTTATTCTCACGAAATTCCCCAAATACTTCTGTCCATAAATTCATTCATCTGAGAGTCTTAAATGGCTCATTTAAAAATACCTATCTGTACATTGCTGCCATGTTCCAAGTGGCCACAATGTAGCAATTAACAGAGAGATCCTTGGAGATGAGTATGTCCTGGTGTATGTCAAGACAATGTTTATTATTGCATCTCAGCTTTGCTGGCCAGAACCCATCAGGAGAAGGGCTCAGAGCAGGTTAGCTAAGCAGGTGTCTTAGGGTGAATTTAAATGGAGCACACACAAGCAGGGAAGACAGACAGATGTCTTCAAGACATACTGAGTTACAGTTCCAAAGTTCCAAACCATCATTGTATAGCAGAGGAAACAACTCAACTGACATGTATCACTCAGGAATATGGTAGTGCTCCTTGAGTTGAAGGCACAGTAACACCAAAAAAAACAAAAGATAAATTGGAAAGCAACAATAGGATCTGCAAGTGGAAAAATCTTTAGCCCAATAAAGAAAGCTTAAGCATGCCCATAGAAAAGACTAACACAAGCCTATTATGTTTTGCTTGTACACACTCTAGGCTTATCTCCAAATATTTAGGGTGTTTCTACTACGTTCATCATAGAATATGTTTTATGTGACTGTATACTGTGTGTGTTTCCTAAAGTGATTCAGTTTGGGTGATGGGAGAGATGAAAACTTTCATAAATAAAATGCCCTCTATTTGTGTTTATTGTTGTTGTTACCGATCCTATCAGTGTAAGTCTTATCCACCTGAAAACAGCACATTTAAAATGACATAAAATGAAATTCTAGAGACATGGAGCCAAATTAAGTTGGCTTTTGCATATTAAAATGGGAACAAAGTCCCGATCATTAGCTACTTTTCAAATTAGTGTAGAAAAGATGGTACAGATGTGCAGTCCCTGCCCACTCTTTCCATGTAAAGAACAGAAAACAAACAGAAGTTTCATGAGAAAACTCTGAGAACTTGTAGAAACTTGAAATGTTGCATGCAATTGAGTTTTCAGATTGTACTTTCCAATTTAATGCTCAATTAAAAAAAAGTTGCATAATACTTAAGTCCACTGGTGACAAGACAATATTATCTGATTGAAAACCAAAACAAACAAGGCATATCTTTATGGAAAATGGCTTACTAAACTTTTTTATGGTTCCTGGCACTTTTCAGTGCATTGTCAAGAAGAGTTCACCTTCTTTTGAAGCATCAATTATTGGCCACCTATGCAGCCAGGTATTGTTCAAGACGATCTGATACACAATGGAAAATAGTACTGGAAAGAGGAGAAACAAATGAAACCATCTTGATTTTCAAAACCCTGAGCTCCCTATTCTGCTCTTGCCTGTTTTGGGGAGTCATAACAGGCAAGAACAAGAGCAGATTGGGGAGTTCAGGGTTTTATATATAAAAAAATACATATTTCAGAATTGGATATATATATGTGTGGGGGTGTGGGGGTGTGTGGGTGTGTGTGTATAGGTGTTTACGTGTGAGTGTGTGTGTGTGTGTGTGTGTGTGTGTGTGTGTATACATGGAGAGAGAGATGGACATGGAAAGATATCTATGTAGGTGAATAGCGATATATCTCTATTTATCCAAGAAGTGCTAACTAAAAAGGAAGCATTTTTCTAGATCTCTAAATTCATCAGATTCACTGAAAAGTAGAAAAGGTAGTGGTGATTTCATTTTGTTTTTAAAATTCCTATAGTGCAAAAACCAGTCTCTTCTCTGTTGAGGCATTAGATGATGAGCTTCTTGTGAGTCAGAATATCTCAGGCACTGGTTTTCCTATTTGAATTCTACACAATAGACATCCATTGCCATAAAATATTTTAAATATATTAAAATCAAACAAAGACTCTCGTGTGCTTCCGACAACTCAAGCACCAAATGCTTTTGCCAAGACCCAGAATTGGCAAGGTACTGATAATATACAGGTTTGCAGGCTTGAGGGACTCTTTGTAATAATAATAATAATTGCGGTATTTGTTAAGCGCTTACTATGTGCCAGGCACTGTACTGAGAACTGGGGTGGATACAAGCAAATCGGATTGAACATGTAGGTAGAGTAAGCCACTTCATTGCTCAGTCATTTTCCTCAAATCCCGACTATGTGGCCGGACTCCTCTGGCCAGCTCCAGTTCTGCTTTATAAAGTAAGAAAATGAAAGGTTAGAGAAATGTTTCCTGAGCTGTCTTTGAGCTGTTTGGACTGTTCCCAATCAGTTCTTCCAAAGAGAAGATGGGAGGGAGGAGTCTGACAAAATTGAAAAATGTAGACAAACCAATGGTTTCCTATGTTCATGGTGATATTTGAGGCCCTCGCCGTAGGACAAGCCTGGTGAGTAATGAGAAAGGAAGCCTTGTTTCATTTTCGAGAAACAAGGAGACATCTCGACAAGAGAGGGCAAGGGGAAGCCCCCTGTGGCTGTCTTATCTAATCTAGTATTTCTCTGTCTCTGCTTCCCAATCAAGTTAAGTAATGGATTGCCTTGACCTGTGACAATGGGGATATCAAAACACGGAGGTTCCACATAGACACTTACGAAAAGAAGATCTAGAGTGTATATTGTGCAAGCAAATCATAAATCCTGTCCCCTAGTGGATGCACTCTGCACCGCATAAAACATAATCTATCTTCACTTTTGTTAACTCATGGGTCATAGGCTAGATAGCACTTGGGTAAATGATACCCGCGGACACTCGGCTACTCAAAGCGTGGCCAACTATCACATTAAAATGATCTCCTGCCCATAGTTAGATAGGACAGCTCTACACTAATTTTAATGGCTTTTTTATGCGGTGCAATTGAAGAGAGCGAGAGAGTAGGGGCAATGAGCAAGCGAACGTCTGTGAACGTCTACTGCTGCACAAGAGAAAATACTTTTTTCTTTTGGCACTCACTACCTGCAGCTCATTGCTTTCTTCTTTTGCCCCATCATTTATATTTATGATGGTAGAGGAATAAAACTTACTGAAACTGTCTTAACCATAGTATTTATAGATGTGAATGCATTCTAAATTAAAGAAGGAGGAATGGAATTATGTTCTCCCTTTAAGGTTGGACTCCAAAGGAAAGAAATCACTCCAGCCAGGGCATCTGCAGATGCTTTTCATCATAGCCAGCAACTGGGGCAGCTGTGCTGTGCCATGCTGGGGTGATGCAGAGCAAAGCCTTCTGAATACAAGCCCGTGGAGAATCTGGTAGAGTAATTAATGGATCCATTTGGAAAAGTCAGTGCCCTTCAATTAGCCTGAATGCTGCAAAAGCAGATGGGATTCCCATCCCCTAGGGAAAACGTTGAGCGAAATCCCAAGAAATCCTTCATTGGCCTGATTTATATGGGTAATTATAAGCCCCATTTACACAAAATTGTTCAATATGGCTGTGGTGAGAAAATTAAGAATTTATAAAAAGTTGATCTGTGGCCTAAACTTAGTAGCATTAGTGGCATCGTTTGTCATGGTTTCCGCTCCAAACGGAATCGGGTTCAAATGGTTAAAGTCGCTGTTGACATCCAGCCCTCAGAGGAAAGCGTGGGAGGTGGGGCCCCTTTGTTTCTTCCGGGGGGAGTTCACCTCCCCCGAGTGGAAATCTTCCACAGAGCATTTATATTCTTGATTTTTACCATGCAAGCATATCCCTGGCTTTTAAAAGCCTGATATCTCATCACCACCATCAATACATCAATCCATGGTTTTATTGAGCATTTACCGAATGCAGAGCACTGTACTAAGCATTTGGGAGAGTACAATACAACAGAGTTGGTAGACACATTCCCTGCCCACAGGGAGCTCACAGCCATTATCACCCACATGGTTTATTGAGTTCATGTGTGGGGCAAGAACACTGTTCTAGATGCTTGGGAATATTCAGAGGAAAATGAATTAGTGCAGTCTTTGCCCTCCAGGAGTTCATGATCATAGATGATGATTATAGTATTTGTTAAGCTCTTACTATGTGCCAAACACTGTTCTAAGGGCTGAAGCAATTAGCAGTACCACAGGATAGATTCAAACTCAACAGAAGTGCGTTTCAGAAACAAGTGTAAGCTCCTTGTGGGCAGGGGATCTACCAACTCTACTGTATTGTAGTTTTCCAAATTCCTAGTAGAGTGCTCTGCACACAGCAAGCACTCAAAAAATACCATTGATTGACTGATTGATTGATTGAGTGCAGCTAGTGAGGAACCTCAGGGCAGCACAGTGAAGCAGCATGGCCTAATAGCAAAAGCACGGGCTTGGGAGTCAGAGGACATGGGTTCTAATCCTGGCTCTTCCACTTAATAATATTGGTATTTGTTAAGCGCTTACTATGTGCAGAGCACTGTTCTAAGCGCTGGGGTAGATACAGGGTAATCAAGTTGTCCCACGTGAGGTTCACAGTTAATCACCATTTTACAGATGAGGTAACTGAGGCACAGAGAAGTTAAGTGACTTGCCCACAGTCACACAACTGACAAGTGGCAGAGCCGGGATTCGAACTCATGACCTCTGACTCCGAAGCCCAGGCTCTTTCCACTGAGCCACACTGCTTCCACCTGTCTGCTGCGTGACCTTGGGCAAGTCATTTGACTTCTCTATGCCTCAGTTACCTCATCTGTAAAATGGGGATTAGGACTGTGAGCCCCACAAGGGACAACTGGATTACCTTGTATCTACCAGCGCTTAGAACAGCGCTTGGCACATAGTAAGCACTTAACAAATACCACAATTATTATTATTTCTCCCTTTCTCTGTCCCCCAACCAGAGTTCAGTAAGTTGCTGATACATCCTCACCTTCTAAAAATTTTGGGAAGACTTCACCACCCCACCTTCACCTGCTCCTCTCCTCTTGCCTTTGGGTGCCATGTTGCTGGGTAGGGCTGGTCGGAGGAGGGAGGACCTCAGTAAGGCCTTGGAGTCCCCTGGCCTGGTCTGGTTTGGCCTGGTCCGGCCCAGGCAGTAGGCCTCAGGCCTCACCCACACTCCACCCTTAGCCAAGGGATTAAGGAGAGGATGGTCAGGAATGTATGAGTCTAAAGCTCATGGGAAAATTCAGAGTCAGAAAAAAATAACTCTCCTGCCACACACCTCACCTCTCCCAACGTCTCTGTCTGTCGGCCTTGGATAATAATATTGCTGGTAGCTCTGAAAATGGTAGGAATTAAAAAAAAAAACCTCATTAAAATTTTTTTGCTAAAATTAAGATCTCAAGAAGCAATGGATACCATTTTCCACAGGGCATAAGATATTAAAAATTTTGCAGGAGCCACCTTCCTCTCTGTGTTGTCTATTCACTTGGATAGGTCACGATTATGCTCTTGATATTCAACCCACCCCTAGCCTCACAGCACTAATGTACATATCTTTATACTCTACTCTTTCCCCTATCTGTAATCTATTCTATTGTCTGTGTCCCCCTTTAGACTGAAAGCTCCTTGTGAGCAGGGATTATGTCTACCAACTTGTATTGTACGCTCCCAAGTGCTTAGTATACTATAGGCTGCACATAGTAAGCACTCAGTTGATTAAGACGACATCCTACTCCTCACTTCCCCATCTCAGAATCCTTCCTGTTTCCCACAGTGGAGGCTAGGGAAGGGAAGTATGTACTGGCCACACCTAGAGGTGGACACTTAGCTGTCCAGCAGTGGCATGCACATTCTTTGACTCCATCTGCCCTACTCTCAGCTGAGCCCAAGAGACTCAAGACCCCAGTCATAGTAAGTGGGACCGTCCTGCTACCACTGAGGGGTGGAGGATAGGGCTAACTAGAGTGGTGATGCTGAATCCCAGGAGAAAACTCAAGGTCTGTATTCTTTCACTCATTCAGTAGTATCTAGGGAGCACCTATTGTTTGCAGAGCTCTGTGCTTGAAGGATACAGTACAAGATAAGAGATGTCAAGTTTAACCCTGGAAACCTCACATCTTTCTGAAAGTTGAAACACCAGGAAAATTGTGCAAGCATTTCAAGCCTTGAACAGTCTACTTGGGTGCTTTAAGGTGATATTTCTTCTGTATCAAACGATTTGAAAAGAAAAAGGAGAAGCTGCAATAATAACCTTCTCAGTCCTGGAAAGTGCAGTCCCGTAGGCCACATCAAGCTTTCTTCCCATTTTCTAGCAACTGCAGAAGAGGCAAGTCTCACCAGTAAGAGGCTCTGATCAGTGTTTGGTATTTCTATAGGATTCAGCTTTGGAATCTGATGTTAGGATAGGGATGTTTTAAAAGGCTAGGAAAGCACCTCAAAACAAACTGGTGGGAAAAAAATGAATTCTATCACCCAGATAACCTTGCTGTTTCAAATCTCTTCTCTCTCTCTCTCTTCCCTCCTCTCTTCCCATAAATGAGAAGCAGCATGGCCTAGTGGCAAGAGTTCAGGTTTGGGTGTCAGAGGGCATGGATTCTAGTCCTGCCTTTGTCCCTTGTCTGCTGTGTGACCTTGGAAAGTCACTTAACTTCTCTGTGTCTGTTACCTCATCTGTAAAATGGGGATTAAGACTGTAAGCCCCAAGGGGACAGGGACTGTGTCTAACCTGAGTATCTTGTATCTACCCCAGTGCTTAGAACAGTACATGGCACAGAGTAAGCACTTAAATGCCAAAATTATTATTATTAATTATTATCACCCTGCACCACCACTATTTTAACAAAATGAAAGTTCCCCGTTGGCAAGGAACGTGTCCACTAATTCTGTTACTTTGTACTTTCCCAAGTGCATAGTATAGTGTTGTGCATACACTGTATGCAGTAAGCATTCAATGAATACCATTGATTGATTGATCAAATGGATTTTCTTTTCTTGCATCAAGTTGCTAAGATAAACACAGCCTAGTATTGCCTTCAGAGCTGCGGGAGGTAAAAATTTATCATGTTTTCCTAAAGATCCATTTTTATTTTAATGGTACATAAAATACTATGTGTCAGGCACTGTAATAATGCTGTGGTTGAACAAGATAATCAAGTTGTACACAGTACCTATCCCACACGGGCTCTCAGTCTAAGTCAGAGGGAGAAGGATTTAATCCCCTTTTTACAGATGCGGTAACAGAGATACAGGGAAATTAAGTGAATTGCCCAAAGTCATAGATAGAGCTGGGATTAGAACCAGTGTCCTCTAACTCCGTGACCTGTGTTCTTTCCACTTGGCCATGCTGCTTCCCTGAAAATAGGTTCATTCACAGATAAGACTGAAACTGGCATTTGTAACTATCCTTGCTAATCCTCCACTGATAAATATGTGGGCTAATTAAATTAATAAACACCTCATTTTACTGCCAGCTGGAGAACCATCAAATATGTAATGGATTATCTGTCTCTACTGTAACCACAAAGGGAAAAAGAAATGGGAAAAATTAGCTACCTCAACCTATTCTCTAAGCTCCCCAGTCTTTCTCTCCTTTTGGATAGGGCTGGATTTTTTTTTTCCCTTGTCTTCTATACTTTGGCAAAAGTCCAGGGAGAAGTAGCTGTGAGAGAGGAACTTATTTGGCTGTGTTGGTAATGGGTAACTAAGCTTCTAGACTGTGGTGGGATGCTAAAATTCCTTGCTGTTCTGTGGGAAAGCAAGATCATCTGCTCCCCTGGCAGGGAGGGTTCAAATTCAAGCCTGCGGTCTAAACACACAAGATACTTGTTAAAGGAGGGCTGTGTGATGTGGTTCACTAGCATAGTACTGCGATGTCTGCTTTCTCTTGTTCTTCCTGCTAATGTCAAACAGCTTGCAGGGATTTTTGGTATAAATCCATAAAGAGCCTGGGCATAGTCATTAACTACATTAACTCCAGGGCTGCAGGGCGCGGAGTACATGGTGTGGCTCGCTTCCTTCCTTATTTTCTTCTTCTTCATTCTTCCCTTCCCTTAGTTCTTCTTTCAGTCCTAACTCTTCATTCCCCAGCACCGACTACATCTGTCATTAGAGACGATCACCTGTTTCGTGTCTCGGACAAATTGGATCACAGAATCTGAAATCTTAGCCTTGCTTTATACTTCCCATGCTCTCCCCACAAGGACTTCTCGGTAAGAATTGAAGCTAGAGCTGAAGTACTGTTGTCATCAGAAGTCTGGACTATCATAAACTGACTTTTAGGGTACCACTACTGCAAGTGATTGAGAATTCCTGTTGTTTGCCTTCTTTCAGGATGATCTGTTTCTTTTGTTTCACATTTTAGAGGTCTGAGTTGATAGGAAATTACTTTAAATAGTAAATAATAAGAATAATAATGTTCAACAGAGAATTATTTTGTATTAGTGGCAGGAAGAGAATTGGGGAATGAATAGGTCTTCCTTTCACTTTGGGGATTTCTGGAGGTTCACAATTTCTTGGTGCTTTGCATGTAGATCTATACCAGCAGAGAGAAGGGCTTAAAACCATCAATTAATCTAGCTGTTTTGGAGATAAGAATGGTATTGTGATGACTACTTTATAGGAATTAGGGACTTGAGAGGTAAACTGGAATTGAAAATT
The DNA here is from genome assembly GCF_004115215.2 of Ornithorhynchus anatinus. Lineage (NCBI taxonomy): Eukaryota > Metazoa > Chordata > Mammalia > Monotremata > Ornithorhynchidae > Ornithorhynchus > Ornithorhynchus anatinus. The sequence continues at coordinate 53,732,920 of NC_041735.1, read as the reverse complement.
GGCCACAACATAAAACAAAAATCTTTCTTCATTAATGTTTGATTAATTTCTTATGTCTAATATTTTTATTTTGGTGGCCAGGAATTAGAGTGTATCATTGAATCCTTTCAGAATGCATTTTCTCTAAACTAAGTTTGCACACCAAAGATGTTCCACCAGAATGCCTGTGAAACCATAGGAAGTTCCCACTTCTGGAGTTCAGTAACTGACCATCCTGAAGCAGGTGGTTTACCCAACTAAGGGCTCAGTCAACAAAAGGTTCTTTTAAAGAGCTTTTCCTCTTAATCTCCTAGTGTATTAGTAGCATCACTGTCTTGTTAAGTACCTGCCTCCTGCTGGTTTTTGGTCGGTAAGGCAAACCAAGGAGTGTCAGAAACTGTTGAGGGGGTAGTGATGGTGGGAGAGGCGGAGCTAACAGCTTCTTTTGGGACCTAGTGAAAAGAGCATAGACCTGGGAGTCATAGGACCTGAGTTCCAATCCCTGATCAGCCACTTGTCTGCTGTGTGACTTAGGGCAAGTCACCAAAGTTCTCTGTGCCTCAGGTTCCCCCCCCATTTGGGGGGAGTATTTAAGCACTTATTATGTGCCCGGCACTGTAAGCTAATCAGGTTGGACACAGTTCCTGTCTCATGTGGGGCTCACGGTCTTAATTCCCATTTTACAGATGAGGTAACTGAGGCATAGAGAAGTTAAGCGACTTGCCTGAGGCCACAGAGCAGACAAGTGGCAGAGCTGGGTTGGAACCAAGGTCCTTCCTACTCCTAACCCGTGCTCTAGCCACTAGGCTACACTGCTTCCTCATCTTTTAAATGAAGATTTAAAACCTCCTACCTCCTAAGACTATGAGCCCCTTGTTGATCAGGGACTGTATCTGATCTTATTTTCTTTCTACCCCAGTGCTTAGTACATTGCTTGGCATATAAATTATTAGTAGTAATAGTTATAAAAGTGATGGTGGTAGAAATAGCAGTAGTAAAGAAGAAGAGAATAAGACTCCCAAATTGCACATGGGTTTACCTTCTTTTTACAGAGCCTTTGAATTCCTGAACGAGAAAGAAGGGAAGCAATGTAAATTCAGCATGCACAAGAGTAAAAAGACAACTTCATGCTTTGATTTGTCCATAGCCGCTTCATCCAGTTCATTTGTTCTACTTCCCACTGCACCAGTCAATCAATCAATAGTATTTTTGAGCACTATATTAAGTAGTTGGGAGAGTACAGTAGAGTTAGTAGACACAATCCCATTCCCCAAGGAGTGTGCAATCCAGCAGTGGGGACAGACACTGAAATAAATTACAGGTAGGGGAAGCAACTGCTTATAAAGATATGTGAATAAGTGTTGTGAGGAGAAGCATTTATTCGGGCTGTGTTTTTCTAGGATAGATTGTTTCCCTATTCTGTAGTGAGATAAAGTATTTTTGATTTGCAGGCAGTGGCCAGTACACTGCCCATCACATAGAGTCTTTGACCAGTGTTCTCTGGGTGAATTGGGGTGGTGCCATTGATGACTTTGTGCACCTAGCAGTTTCTAGAAGACTTGTTGGGTACCTGCTGAAAGGTATTTCCTGCTGAAAGTAACAGAGTGTCAATCAAAGCAGGGAGGTGAGAAGGCCTAAAATCAGGTGAGACTTAAGATGAGTGGATGGAATTGTTGTTTAGACAGGCAGAAAGAGAGAAAATGGGAAATCATTAATCTGGCCCTGCAGGAAAGAGGATCTCATACCTTTTTTTTTTAATGGCAGGAACCCCAGAGTTGTAGGAATAGTACAAAAATGGGTAGGGAAAAAACATGGCAACTGATATTCCTTGTACACAAATTCCCACAGGGCGCTGGAAATTTGGGGCAGCTGTGTTCTTTGCCTTGCAGCTTACTTAAAAAGAAGGAAGCTGGGTGTTTGGCGAACACAGGGGGAATCTCACAAGTTTCATGCTGAATCTCTGCAGGAGACATGTACGATTCATAGGTTTCGGATAAATCTCTGCATGCCTCCCCGGTTTTTCCTGCGGATGTGCCCCGACTGGGGCGCTTTTTAAGAAATACCCCTGCTCTGGGACAAATTAGATCTGTTCCATGGAAAAGGCACTGCACATGGTTTCTTACCATTGTCAGATGCTGTTTCTGTTTTTTATTTAAGGATCAAAATGCAACAGAGTGTGCCAGACATGGGGCAAACGGGAAACTACTCGCTCCTGAAAGAAACCACGTGGTGAGACTGGGATTTTTCAGTTAGGGGTGGTCATTTCCTGGAGTCCTGCAGGGAGTAGGAGGACTGGTGAGGTGCATGCCAACCTTGAGAGGAAACAGGACATGTAGGGTGAAGTGGGTCATTTCATTATTCCTCATGGAGATCATTCCCATATTCCTGTGGCCACTTCAAAAGTAGAAAATGAATTAGTCCATGTTCAGAAATATGCAAGCATTACAAAACATTACTCAACAAAAAGACCTTGGGCTACCTGAATTATAATAATAATTGTGACATCTATTAAGCGCTTACTATGTGCCAGGCACTGTACTAAGCACTGGAGTGGATACAAGCAAATTGGGTTAGACCCAATCTCTGTCCTACACTGGGCTCACAGTCTTCATCCTCATTTTACAGATGAGATAACTGAGGCACAGAGAAGTAAAGTGACATGTCCAAGGTCACAAAGCACAGTTATGTGGCTGCAAACATCTTGACCCATTTGGAAGCTTGATGTAAGCAAGCATTTCAAGGGTGAACACTATGAATTTCTCTCTTGAAATAATGTCAATAATTCCCCTTGCCCTTATTGTTCTACTTCCCTTCTCAGTGAATGAGGAGAACAGGCTGACTTAAGTGTGCTGGAAAAATCCTGTGATGACTTAGGTGGGAGGGAGATAAAGAATGGCCTCTAAAGCCCCCTAAGGAGCTTCCATTTAATGGCAACTAACTCCTGTCCCTTCACCCCCCAACTAGAAAAAGGTAGACACATCTGTGGGGCACAGAGCTTCCATTCTCAGCCATCGGAGAGGAAATGGAGAAGTCCTTTGCCAGTTAGGACTGCAAGGGGAATTTGAGGGAGGAAAAGAAAAGGGGAAGGGAGGAGGCTGGCATTATTCAAATGAATGGATGTCCAGGATCTGGGAACAATCATCCTATTCAAATGGCAAGTGTCATGGAATATTAGCGCCCAAAGCAGCCAGAACTGGAGTTGTCCTGTAACGGTGCTGCACACCTGCTCACTGCTCAGGTCCAGGGCCAACCAGGTTGAGGATTGGTAAGATTTGGTAAGATTCATTCAATAGTATTTATTGAGCGCTTACTATGTGCAGAGCACTGTACTAAGCGCTTGGGATGAACAGGTCGGCAACAGATAGAGACAGTCCCTGCCGTTTGACGGGCTTACAGTCTAATCGGGGGAGACGGACAGACAAGAACAATGGCACTAAACAGCGTCAAGGGGAAGAACATCTCGTAAAAACAATGGCAACTAAATAGAATCAAGGCGATGTACAATTCATTAACAAAATAAATAGGGTAACGAAAATATATACAGTTGAGCGGACGAGTACAGTGCTGTGGGGATGGGAAGGGAGAGGTGGAGGAGCAGAGGGAAAAGGGGAAAATGAGGCTTTAGCTGCGGAGAGGTAAAGGGGGGATGGCAGAGGGAGTAGAGGGGGAAGAGGAGCTCAATCTGGGAAGGCCTCTTGGAGGAGGTGATTTTTAAGTAAGGTTTTGAAGAGGGAAAGAGAATCAGTTTGGCGGAGGTGAGGAGGGAGGGTGTTCCAGGACCGCGGGAGGACGTGACCCAGGGGTCGACGGCGGGATAGGCGAGACCGAGGGACGGTGAGGAGGTGGGCGGCAGAGGAGCGGAGCGTGCGGGGTGGGCGGTAGAAAGAGAGAAGGGAGGAGAGGTAGGAAGGGGCAAGGTGATGGAGAGCCTTGAAGCCTAGAGTGAGGAGTTTTTGTTTGGAGCGGAGGTCGATAGGCAACCACTGGAGTTGTTTAAGAAGGGGAGTGACATGCCCAGATCGTTTCTGCAGGAAGATGAGCCGGGCAGCGGAGTGAAGAATAGACCGGAGCGGGGCGAGAGAGGAGGAAGGGAGGTCAGAGAGAAGGCTGACACAGTAGTCTAGCCGGGATATAACGAGAGCCCGTAATAGTAAGGTAGCCGTTTGGGTGGAGAGGAAAGGGCGGATCTTGGCGATATTGTAGAGGTGAAAATGCACTCTCAGCGTGCTCCCCGGTTCCTTTCCAATCCCTGCAGATGCTTTCAGAGACAGGGTATAGAGTTGTCTGAGACACATCTGTTACCGGAAAGGACCTTAATGGAAACTGGGGAGGTTTTACAAACTGATATGCAAAAATGAACTGCTCTTTCAGTTAAAAACATGATTCTGATGCAATAAACTCATTATTATAGCAGAATCAAGTAACCCTACTCAAACCTGAACCCTCTCAGGGTCATGCCTGGAGAGTTTCCAGCATTCTACCAGTCTCAACTATGGGAGGGAGTCAAGTGGAGGCCTACCTATTCCATTCCTAGCTTGGGCAGTGGCTAGAGAGTGGAAGACAGTCTGCTACAAGTCAAAACCCAACTGCGCTGGGCAGCAGCAGCATGGGAGAGAGTCAAGTGTGGACATTCGAGTTTATTGAGCGAAAGAAGGCAAAGGTAAACCACTTTCATATTTTTACCAAGAACACTCTATGGATGCACTGCCAGAATGATTGCAGATGGAGTTGGGGTGTTCTGGGAGAGATTTGTCCATGGTGTCACTATGGGTCGGAGACGACTCGACAGCATAAGGCTAGACTCAAACCTGAACTACTTACTATGGTGATGCTTTTACTTTCACACAAAAACTTTATCTCAATATATTTAGGACCAGCTTTTACAGCCATGATATATTATCCAAATCCATGAATTATTGAATATAAGTGTTATTCCTAATGTTCCTGACCTGACCAGTGAGTAGTATCCAATGCTAATTCATGAGCCTTTCAAATCTGTTTGTTGGTAACCACAGCCGTTTTTGCTCCTTAGATTGGGGCATTGGGTTTTTTGAAGGGAGAGGTCAGTCTCCTTCCATCTATTTAAAGTTGTTTAAGTGAAAGGATTGTGAGCCTTTCTGACAACCTTTATGCCAGGATAAGCACAAAGCTCTAACGCCGGCTCGACTGACTGAGCCTCTGAAGGGTCACGGATCTGGTCACAGATCACAGGTGCCTTTTGAGTATATGCATGTGTACAGAGAATGTCTTTTGCTTCCATTATTCTTCCCAAAAGCTTAATACAGTGCACTGCATTCAATAGGCACTCAGTAATTACCATTCCTGCTACTACTATTAATTACTACATGCTTAGATGCTGCCCCCAAACTTTCCTGCATGTGGTGTTTCAGTAGGGATGGGGATGGAACTGGGGAGAGCTTAAAGAGTGCATTTTCTTCCTACTAAATCTTACCAGTCACTCTAAATCAGTCAATCAGTGGTATTTATTGACCATTTACTGTGTGCAGGGCACTGTACTAAGCACTTAGGAGAGTACAGTACAATGGAGTTGGTAGATGCATTCCCTCCCAACCTAGATCCTAACAACTGTAGTTAAGAAGACACCCCATTTTTTGAGATTAACTTATTATATTCATATTTATTATCATCGGTATTAATTGAACACATATCGTGTGCAGAGCACTGTAGATATTTGGGTATTTGGGGAGCATACAAGAGAAATAGAAGGCAGGAACCTTGTCTTCAAGGATCTTATAATCTATGAATTGGCCTCTCTTGCCATTTTTGACATATGTAATCACTATGTGAAATAAGAAGGTAAATTTTAGGGCTGCCCATTTTCATGCCGCTGACATGGAGCATTTTTCAAAAGTTATTAGCTAGGTCTACTCCAACATAAATGTTTCCCAACTAGAGATCAATGAAAGAAAAGCAAACCAAAAAGCGTAACACATTGAGTGGTATATTCCACCACCACCTCCTAATCCTCTCCCTCCTCCTCCTCCTGTCTCACCTTTGCTGGTCACGGGTGATCATTGTTGAGAGTCCTGAAAGGGGTATGGATTGTGAACAGGACTCAAGTTGAGAAAACAAAAGATACTGTATTTTCTTAGGTTTGGACCTGCTTCAGAATCAAGTGTCACCTTGCTTTACTCTTTTTTTGATGCAGTGTGCTCAGTATTATAGATGAATTTACTTATTTTCAAAACCTTGCTCAGAAGGGCATTTTCCACCAACACTAATATGCTGTACTTTTGCTCAGGAGAGAAACGCATTCTGTCCCTGTTGGCAAAGAATGCAATATGTGGCATCCCACCAAAGGAGTTTAATCATGAAATACTTCCCATTGAGAAACAGGTATTGGAAGGAAATCAAAGGACGTTTCTGAGGAGGAGTAGAAGCGAAGGAAAAAAAATTAAAAAAAAAGAAATCATGGACTGAAAAGGGACCAAGGAAAACACCCCATCCTTGCTTTGAAACACACACCCACGACTCCCCGTCCCATCCACAGCCCAACAGCGTGTCAGACTTCGACCAGACTGGAAAGCGTTGGCGTATTTATAGAACATGAATGGCTTGGAGAAAATGCTGCAGTCCAAGCCTGGAGATAGTAATTATGGTACTTGTTAAGCACTTACTATGTGCCAAGCTCCGTTCTTGGCGTCTCCTGCAACACCGGCCACACAGAGGCACCATTTTGGCCGTTTACTTAGTCCGCTATCTGCTGGGCAAGATAAAATCTGTGGCCCCATGAAAAATCTCTTTTAGCTACACAGTGTTTTCAAGTCAGGCAAGATGCTAATTGGACTGTGGCAGGGGAATTTTCTCTGGAGCTGCCATCACTCTTTCCATTTGGTTCAGTGGTTTACACATTTGGTTAACCATTTTGTTAGCCTCTGGTTAACCACCATGGTCTGAAAACTTTCAAGAAGTGGGCAGTCGTTGCTCCTCAGTACTCCTCAGTTTACAATGTTTCCTTACCTGCTCCGTGGAGGCCATACAATCTCTTACTGCCATATGGCGATCCCAAGGGGCCAGTTGCTAATCCCCCATCTGGGACCTGCTTAGCAGAGGAAGTGGGGAATCCAGGAGCCCCTGACTTTGATTTCACAAGCTTGAATTCAGGAGGCCCTTGTTTTGATTTTGTAGGTGTGGTTTGATTCTGTTCTCACTTCTTTTTCAAAATGAACAATAATGTTAACTGTGGTGTCTATTACGCACTTTGCCATGTGCCAAGTACTATGCTAAGCACTTATCCTAATCTGTAGTCTTTAAATTGCCAAGTAAAGAGCATTACTCAGTTTTCAAGTGGAATTAAAGTTGTGAACCACCAGGTAGTCCTTTGGTGCAGAATGCACACTTTTCCTCTTGTTATCAGCTTTGTTTATCCTGCAGGGGGAAACAGATGAGCTAGTGGAGGTATCCCGACCCTTCTACGTTCCAGCTCTGCCCCCAATTCCGTATGCGTCCTCAAGATGGTTGGTTGGTTTGTTTTATGGAATTTTTTAAGTGCTTACTATGTGCCAGGCACTGTACTAAGTTTAGGGTACATACAAGATAAATGGTTGGACGCAGTCTCTGTCCCCACAGGGCTCACAGTCTTAATCCCCATTTTACAGATGAGGTAACTGAGGCCCAGAGAAGTGAAGTGATTTACACGAGATTACACAGCAGACAAGCGCCAGAGCCAGGATTAGAGCTCAGGTCTTTCTGACTTCCAGGCCCGTGCTCCATCCGCTATGTCACGTCGCTTCTCGACAAGCTAGTCATTAAACACCTCTACCCCTTGGTGTTGTCCATCCATAACCTGTGGGGATTGCAGTTTACTGCCTGCCTCCCGAGGTGGCTGCCTGCAAAAAACTGTGTAATCCCTGAAGGCAACTACTGTAGGAATGCCAGGTTCGCACATTATCTGACCTTGGTGAACAACTGTTTGGAGGTGGCAGAAGACTAAAGGCGCTCCCTCTTAAAAGAAAATAAATCCTGAAAATGACCTTGAAATGTTCCTAAAGGAAAAAAAATTTAGAGGCCATTTTTCAACTTGATGGAAAGGGCTGAATTTTGTCATTCTTTATAAATGTGGTTTTTAATTCATAATAATAATGGCATTGGTAAGTGCTTACTATGTGCCAAGCACTGGGTGGGTATGACAATCAGATCAGACACAGCCCCTGTCCTACAAGGGGTTTGCCGCCTTAGGGGGAGAAAGAACAGTTATTTAATCCCCAGTTTACAGATGGGGAACCTGAGGCTGAGAGAAATAAAGTGCTTTGCCCAAGGTCCTGCAGCAGGCAAGTGACAGAGCTGGGATTAAAATCCAAGCCTTCCCTCTCCCAGTCACATACTCTTTCCCCAAGGCCAGATGCCTTTGCCTATTTACTAATTGGCTTCCAATAACAGCTACAAATTGTCATGATGGCGACACTCCATGTCAAAGAAGGGCAGACTAGGACATTGGGATCTGGGGTGCTGATTTCTAGTGAAACTGGATTTCTCTGGCAAGTTACCTCTGCTGAATGAAATCTGTTCACGAACTGTGAGGGGAGGCTCCTGGCTGAGACAGTTTGTCGTTGTGTACAGAAGACCGTGAAATAGAGCATTGAAGCCTGTCTCACCCGACATTTCTGTGTACCTCTGCTGTGGCCGATCAGATGAGCATAGCCAGCCACCCAAAGAGTTGGCATCCATCAGTGGGCATTACCAAACTGGGTTAAAACCACAGACCCACCCACCCCACCCCCGCACCCCGGCCCTGCTCTTTGGAGACCAGACAAAACCCCCTAGTCTGAGAGGTTTTGAAGGGATTGCTGTGGGCCTCTTCCCAGTGCCTCTGTCCTGGGATCAATAATAATAAGAATAATAATATTTGTTAAATGCTTATTCTGTGTCAAACACTGTTCTAAGCGCTGGAATAGATACAAACTAATCAAATTGGACAAAATCCTTGTCCCACGTAGGGCTCCCAGTTGTAATCCCCATTTTGCAGATGAAGTTATTGAGGCCCAGAGAAGTCAAATGACTTGCCCAAGGTCACACAGCAAAGTGCCAGAGCCGGGATTAGAACCCAGATCCTTCTGAATCCCAAGTCGGTGCTCTTTCCACTATGCCATGCTGCTTGTTTAGGCATTAAGTACTTCCTCTGTGCCAAGTATTAGGAACTGGGTTAGATAGAGATAGGTAGTTGGGCACGGTCCTTGACTCACATGGGACCCACAGTTTATGAGATGAGGAGAGCAGGTATCTTATCTCCATTTTACAGATGAAGAAACTGAGGCTCAAAGTGTTAAGTGACTTGCACGAGATCACCCAGATGGCCAAAGCTTGAACTAGAACCCAAGTATCCTGAATCCCAGACCCATTTTCTTTCCATTAGGCCAGACTGCCTCTAAGAGTATGAGACCGCCCCCCGCCAACTCACTTTCAAATCCCCATTGCAGAGTAATAATTATATTATGGTGCTGGTTAAGCGCCTGATATGTGTCAAGTACTGTCCTAAGAGCCAGGCTAAATGTAAGTTAATCAGGTCAGATGCAAACTCTCTCATGTCAGGTTCACAATCTAAATTGGAGGGAGAACAGGTATTGAATCCTAATTTTACAGTTGAGGACACTGAGCTTGATAAGTTAAGCGACTTAACCAAGGTCACACAACCGGCAAGTGGCAGAGCCAGGATTAGAACCACATCATCTGACACCCAGGTCCAGGCACTTTCGACTAGACCATGCTGCTTCCCAACTTCAAAACTGTTATCCCCCAATACATCCATCAGTTAAGGGGAACCAGAGCAAGTCGGAAAACCAGGCAGTGCTGTGGTGACAGGCAGGAGGGAGTCACTGACTAATTTGGTCAGAAAGACAACTCCTCCCCTGTAACTGTGTATATGAACAGGTCTAACATTTCATGAGATATCCTCTTGGTAACAAAAGCAGAGAGGGAAAACCAGGACATCTTGGCTAAATAACACTGGTTCTATCCACAGATTTGCTCGGGTAAATCAGAACCCTGCCATTTGGGTATTGTATTCTGATTATTATCCAAAATAGAGAACAAGGGCAGTCCTGAAACCTTTATATTTATTTGAAGGACAAAAGAATATACTGTTAACTTGAACTTACTCTTTTAAATGATTATAAGGGATGATTGGAGAATGGGTGTAATGTCAGGATACATTTAAACTTGAGGGAAGTTGTTCCTCATTATTTTATATGGTACTGCTAAGTGTGACATTCTCTTGGGCATTATTCTAAAGCACTTCTTAAAGGTAATTTTCTATAAAAAAAGAAAAGAAAAAAAGAGTGGCCAGATTTCTCATGCATTATAAATGCCTACTCTTTGGAATGACTTAAATTTTAGCATGCAGATCAAATAAGATTTAATGATCCTTTCTGAATTTCTCCAGGGTCCCTTTTTCTCCCTAGTGTGGTTTGGCCAAAATAGCAAAGATTGTGATGTTTACAAGAAGCTTTTAACAACGATTATCCCCAATCCTAGATCTGTCTGAATCTCCACAGGTCTTTTCCGCCATTTATCTTCTTGAGTGCGGTGAGACCAAGCAATACACAAGTGGCAGAGACATCATCTATTATAAATGTCTTCAGAGTCGAGGAACTATTTATAAAGGCCACGTCTGTGGTTTTGAAATGGTTGCCGAACGGGGCTCAACAACCTTCTTATCAGTGGCAAATGCTCCGGACTGCCAGTAACACCCCACCAAACAAAAAATTATCTAAAATTCCATCCGTCCATTTTCCTCTACAATTCTTGAGCCATTTAAGGAGCGTAAACTTTCCCTCGGGGAGGCACCGAGGATGCTGCTTTGTGGTCAGGTCCTGCAGCTGAAGCAGCCTCAGTATGTGACTAAACAATCCCCGCTCTCCACGTGTGCACCAGCCCCAATCGTGCTGTATTTGATTGCATCCTAAATTCAGTCATTTAGCTACCACATTGGTGCAAGTCACAATCTGCTTTCCTGGCATTCTCTCATATTTCTGTGCCCATATTTTTTATATTAGTCCAGCCCTTTATGAGGGTATTACATTTTCAGTGTTTTTGTTGGAAATTTTTGGTAAATTGCTACATCTACCACATTTTTGGACTGGTGTTTGCCGTTTACTTTCTGTAATGCCAGTCTGTTATAATACTTTGAAATTTTATTGGAGTAATTTTCTCTCCCCCTCTAGACAGTGAGCTCATTATGGGCCAGGAGCATGTCTTCTAATTCTGTTGTACTGTACTTTCCCAAGCGCTTAGTACAGTATTCCACACCTAGTAAGCATGATATGATTATAATAAATATGATTGATGGATTGATTGACTGTAAGCTCCCTGAGGGAAGGGAACATGTCCATTAAACTCTATGGTACTCTCCCAAGGGCTTAATACAGAGATCTGCACATAGGTAGGCACTCAAAAAATACTATTGTTTGGCTGTTTGATTGAGCAGTAATAACCTAAGAGCCCTCACAAGCTCCTTGAAGGAGCAGTGAAGAAACATCCCAGCAAGAAAGGGAACATAGTACTGTTACAACTGAAGTGCCTGTTTTAAGGTAGACCTTCATTGGGCGATACCAGGAGGAATAACAAATTGGCTCCGTAGGCCAGAAATGTGAACTTCTGCCTTCTGGGTTCAGCCATGCATGAGCTTTGCCAGTTCAGTATGTCTCCTCTCGACAACATTGTTTGCTTTGTTTTCTCTTCTTGAATATTAAAACGTGTTGAAGTTTGGGAACCTCCGAGACAGCCTCTCATTAAGCAATGAGGTGTGCTGAGGAGTATGAGGATAAATGCTCCTCAGCCTTAAGCTAATGCTGAGAGATAAAGAGCTGGGAGAAATAGAAGACTGATTTTGCAGACGGGGGACAAGCTGTCTGTGAGAAATTAGCATATTAGGAACTTGGCATTGTGCAGAGGCACTGTGTGAACAAAACATACCACTTCCCCTTTCTTTAGCTTTTTAGATAAAGTGTGTCACTCAAGGTGCTATCACAATGGAAATATGTCAAACATTGAGCTTGGATTAGGAATATCTGTCTCTGCTGTTTCAGGAAAAGAGGAATCCTCTCCCTTTATTTTTCTTTCTAAAAATGAACACGGTAACGCTTTGCACGGAAGTATTATTTCCATAGGAAATCTTCCTGTAACTTTAAATTTTCGTTCTAACCCTCCATCTTTCTGACTATACCGTAGACTGATACTGATTAGACAATTTCATTGTGTCTTTTAAAAAAAATCAGGAGTGAAGGTGGGATCAGGATGTCATTTTCCTGATTATGTATGTCTGGTTATTGGTGAAATCAAGGGTCAGGGAAGTTAAGGTTACTTGACCAAATTAATGGCAGTTTTGAGATTACAATCCAGCTCTTCTGAGCAAGGATTCACTGGCTCCATGACTACAAGATTTGTGCCTCTTACTGCTTAGCTAATGACATGGAGTAATTCAACCTGAATTACAGAGTTTGGATTGATTTTTCAGTGGCAAGGAAGCATCTGAAATAGAATGGTTTTCAAACTGCTGAACAAAATTGGAGTGAATTCAGTGCATATAGATATTCTAAAGGAGATGAGCAGCAATTACATTGCAAGACCCAAAGTTCAGTGGCTTATTCTTATTATATTTGTTAAGCACAGTTCTAAGAGTTGGAGTAGATTCATTCAGTTGTATTTATTGAGCACTTACTGCGTGCTGTAGGGGTTCCTCAAGAGTCAGTTCTTGGTCCCCTTCTATTTTCCATCTACACTCACTCCCTTGGTGAATTCATTCGCTCCCACAGCTTCAACTATCATCTCTATGTGGATGACACCCAAATCTATATCTTCTCCCCTGTTCTCTATCCCTCCCTCCAGTCTCTCTTCGCCTCCTGCATTCAGGACATCTCTATTTGGATGTCCTCCCACCACCTAAAACTCAACATGTCCAAGACAGAGCTCCTTATCTTTCCTCCTAAACCCTGTCCTCTCCCTGAGTTTCCCATCACTGTGGACGGTACTACCATCTTTCTCGTCTCACAAGCCTGCAACCTTGATGTCATCCTTGACTCCGCTCTCTTATTCACCCCACATATCCAATCCGTTACCAAAGCCTGCCAGTCTCACCTTCATACCACCACCCTTTTCTCTCCATCCAAACCACTACCACATTAGTACAATCATTCTTCCTATCCCAACTGGATTACTGCATCAGCGCCCTTTCTGACTTTCCAACCTCCTGTCTCTCCCCACTTCAGTCCATACTTCACTCTGCTGCCCATATTATCTTTCTACAGAATCGTTCTGTGCATGTCACCCTCCTCCTCAAAAATCTCCAGTAGTTGCCCATCAACCTCTTTATCAATCAAAAATTCCTCACTATTGGCTTCAAGGCTCTCCATCACCTTGCCTTCTCTTACCTTACCTTACTTTTCCCCGTTTACATCCCAGCCCGCACACTCGACTCCTCTGGTGCTAACCTTCTCTTGGTGCCTTGTTCTCGTCTGTCCTGCCGTCAACCCCTGGGTCACATCCTACCTCTGGCCTGGAACGCCCACCCTCCTCGAATCTTCCAATCACACTTCCCCCCTTCCAAGCCCTTCTGAAGGCTCACCTCCTCCAAGAAGCCTTCCCAGACTAAGCCCCCCTTTTCATCAGCTTCCCCTCCCCTCCGTGTCACCCCAACCCGCTCCCTTTGCTCTATCCCTTCTACAGCACTTGTGTATATATGAACATATCTATAATTCTATGTAAATTAATGCCTGTTTACTTTTTTGATGTGTATATATATCTGTAATTCTATTTATATTGATGTCTGTTTACTTGTTTTGATGTCTGTCTCTCCCCTTCTAGACTGTAAGCCCAGCATGGGCAGGGAATTGTACTTTCCAAGTGCTTAGTACAGTGCTCTGCAAACAGTAAGGGCTCAATAAATACAATTGAATGAATGAATGAATGAACTAAGCGCTTAATATAAATTAAATCAGTTCAGGCACAGTCCCTGCCCTGCATGGGGCTCACAGTCTAAGTAGGAGAATAGCTTTATTCTGTATACATGAAGTAAGAAGAATTAAATAGTGATAAAACCTTGCAAGGCTTTTATGCCTATACCAGAGTCACTTATTATTCCACAAAACTCAACTGAAAATCAGTGTGATCTAGTGAATAGAGCACGACCCTGGGAGTCAGTAGAACCTGGATTCCAATCTCAGCTCCATCACTTGTCTTCTGTATGACAGTGGGCAAGTCACTTCACTTCTCTATGCCTCAGTTACCTCAACTTTAAGGTAAGGAAAGGTGGGACAGGAACTGCATCCAACCCGATTATCGTATACCTACTCCAGTGCTTAGTACACTGCCTGTTACATAGGAAGCACATAACAAATACCATAAAAAAATAACACCTGAGACTAGGATATCAGAATTGGTAGCCAGAAACTGACACACTTCCTCTTTTCTGTACACTTCTCTGCACACGGTAAACGCTCAACAAATGCCATTGTTGAATTAACTACATATACACTCCAGGAAGTGTTTTCACTATATGTTTTGTTAGACTGTGACAGTAGAATTGGAAGATATTCTGCTGACTGGATACAGCACAGTGACATGTTAGAAGAAACAGTTGTATATGTTGTGCACAGGATGTCAGAAAAGAATGAATACCACAGGGCAATTTTCCTTAAAGTTAGGTTCTGTTAGAATGCAGCTCCCACACTATAGAATAATAGGGGGTGTTATTTGTAGGCAATACAGAAGAATTACAATTACAAGAGTTGCAGGTGTGGTTGCTGTAGAGGACTGGAGATGAATCTCTCAAAACCCAATGGGTGCACAGTAATTGTTGCTGGGACACAGTCATTAATGTAAATGACAAAGATATTGAATTAAAACACATTATGTATGAAACAGTATGGATCCATTTCAATAAAAACAGGATGTCAGTATTGGATTAAGGCTGTTTATAAAATAAAAAAAACATATTCTTGGACTACACAATTGTGCCGTCAAGAATATAGAAATAAATCAAGAATATAGAAATGAGAATGTTGGCAGGCAGCACGAATTGGATGTAGCTTCTAGGCAGAACAACCAAATCTCTCATCTAGTAGGTTAGATCCCAGAAACAGGATATGGGGCACCGAAAATGCACTCCAATGACAATTTTTGAGAATGGCGTCTCATCAACTTGCATTTGTGAAGGAACAAATGAGGACACTCACACATAGAAGGATAATAAGAGAGCTTAATGGAATCAGTTGGATGTGATGTCTGGGGCTTTTGAGAAGTTTTATTGGCACATGAGACAAAAATGTTGTCTGAGACATAATATAAATGTTATATTATGCTACTGTGAAGAATGCTAAGGAAAAGGTTGGTTTTTTTCCTGCTGTCTTGGGAAATTCAAAATACAGGCTCTTAAGAATCTATTGTGTTCTCACTTTATAAATTATACCTGCATTCCCACCAGAGGGAAGAGGAATGTATTTTTCATTCTGAGCTTTAAATTAGGGCTATTAGATATCTCCCAAATACACACAACCATACATAAGGTATGTATAGAGAGCAGCTTCATATTTTCAATAAGGCCACATGTGGTTGTATCTCATTGAGCTGTTTCTGAGCAGTCCAGGATCGAAGTGGTTTAAAAATGAGCATTCCACACCCAGCACATGTTGTAAACATAAAACCTTTATTATTTTTTACTGGCTGTGAAAATGTACACAACAATGTATGTATGAGTGTGTGTGAATTAATGGTGCTGTCCTTTGGGTTTGGTTTTGGCACTCCTGACAGTATTTAATCCAAGGTGTGTGAGTTAGGCTGAGATTTTACACATGAGTGTGAGCTTGTTGCTGAAAAAGCTGGAAAATCTGATGTGTAACAGGCAATCCACTCCACATTGTATGCAAGTAACTCTAATCCTTTGATGTGATGATGGGTTTGCTACTTTTTTTATGGTATTTGTTAAGTGCCAGGCACTGAATTAAACTCTGGGGTAGATACAAGCTAATCAGGTTGGACACAGTCCATATCCCCCATGGGGCTCACAGTCTTAATTCCCATTTTACAGTTGAGGTAAGGGAGGCACAGAGAAATGAACTGTTTTGCCTAAGATCACACAGCAGAAAGTGGTGGAGCTGGGATCAGAACCCAGGTCCTTCTGAATCCTAGGCCTGGACTCTATCAACTAGGCCACACTGATTCTCACTTGAAGGATGGATGGATTTCGGGTGGGTTTCTTTTTTTTTCATATTCTACCTCTTGATCTTCTTGAGCTTCTGATTGGACAGAGTCACCCTTACTTCTTGTTACTTACAGAAGGAATCAAATGTTTTCAACCTGCTGATAGGTTTGCCCCTTTCAGACTTCACTGTGATATTGTTATATCATTATTTTATTTTCTAACACAAAATAAAATCAGTCCTGTTATGGTTCCTAAAGTCCTTAGGAACAGTCCTCCAGCACTGTCCTTGAATTCCTTGATTTCCGTGAAATCACTGTCCTTGATTTCCAGGTCTTCCAGTCTTTTTTAAAACTAATAGTAGTAATAATAATGGCATTTATTAAGCATTTACTATGTGTCAATCACTGTTCTAACTGCCGTGGTAGATTCAAGTAGGAGGGAGATTAGGTATTGCATCCCCATTTTAGAGCTGAGGAAACTGAGATACAGAGAAGTTAAATGACTTGCCCAAGGTCATACAGCAGATAAGTCGTGGAGCCGGTATTAGATCTCAGGTCCTCTGACTCTCTGGCCTGTGTTCTTTCTTCTAGTCAAGCTGCTTTCCCATCAGACTCAAATACACACTTCCAGAAAGTTCCAACGATTAATTTCTCTTTCCATTTTGCTTACTTTTTGAACATTTAGGACTTCTTGAGACTATTTAGATAAATTAATAATGATAGTTCTTATTTAATGAGTGCTTCTCCAGGGATGCTGAAATTCATGTAGCTTGTGGGATCTGAACATGCTCTCAAGTGATTGAGCTGGCTGAATGGAAATACTAAGCTTGTGTCTGCATGGGCACAGTGAAATAGAGAAATGAGGCAATTATCTGGGTACTACACACAAAAATGCCTGCTTTGGAGGGAAAATAAAGGTTTTGATGTGACTATCCAAATTGATTGCGCTTTTCTCCATTTAACTCTGCCCATGTAACCATAGCCTACATCTCATTTCTAAGTGTGAGAACCTTTGTCTATTTTTCTGGAGGTGGAAATTCCTCATGCCAGTAAGAATTGAAGCAAAACATACCTCTCTCTCCATTCATAAAGCACTAATAACATGCTTTGCTCCTCATGCAAAGATTATAAGTGTCTGGTTCTCTTTGGCTCTGGATACATCCTTGTAACGTGTGTTGACAAAATATTGGTTTTACCTGCACGTAGAAAAAGAAATCAAATGTTTGAGGGAGCAGAGTGGCCTAGAAGAAAGAACATGGACCTGAGAGTCAGGGGACCTGGGTTCTACTCCTGTCTCTGCCACTTGCTTGCAATATGACCTTGAGCAAGTCATTTCATTTCTCTGTGCCTCAGTTTCTTCAACTGTAAAATGGGGATTTGAAACCTGTTCTCCCTCCTACTGAGACTGGGAGCCCCATGTGGGACAGGGACTATATCTGACCTGATTGATTTGTATCTACCCCAGCACTTAGAACAGTGCTTAACACAGAGTAAGAACTTAAATACTGTAATAATAATAATAATAGTAGTTATAATTATTATTTAGCTGAGGACCTCTAGAGAGAATCTCCAAGGGCATTTACTTCGTGTGAAAAAAGGAAGAAGAATTGTCATATTTTCAATTAGGTTTGGCCTCTAACTTGAAATGAGCCCAGAAATACAAAATTTTGATATCATCACATTCTCTTATAGGTCACAAGAAAACAGCTGTTTGCAATTAGAACTTTAAAAAAATTCCCCAAAGTCTCCCCCTCACCACTCGCCACCCCCACCTCACCTCACTCCCAAATTCAACCCGTTTTCTACATTCCAATTGGATTTTCATGGTCTGTGCACAGCCGAAGCAATTGATCTTGCTGAGAGAAAAACAATGTTTACAGTTTCACAAATGTTTCTAATTGGCAGCAGCAACTTGTTACAAAAAAAAAGATAACTGTGGCCTGGGGTGTGTGGTTGTGTGCGTGTGTGTGAGTTTGTGCATGCGTGGGTGTGGGCACGCGCTGCGCGTGGCGCTCCGTGATGCAGAACTGATCTAAGCATGAAGCTAAAGAGGCGCTGGACTGGGTAATTGCCGTTGTGGCTGCACTGGGACAGGATGAGGTAGATAGCTGGTTTCTTACCAGGATTCAGATCCAGGGCAGCTGGTCCACCCTCCCATTGGGAACAGTGAACAAGGAGCTTGTAAAATACACAGACCACATGGAAATGACCCCTATTGACTGAAACCAGCTGTATGTCAAGCTTTTCGCTGTCTCTCTTGATTTGCTATCACAAATAAGTGGATAGGGGAGATGGGACTAAGGAACAAAAACAAATTCAGTTATTCTTGCCTGCTGTCGCACCTCAGTAATAAGCACAGTGCTTTTCAGCAGAAAGATATTGTTTATTTGCGCATTGGTTTGCCTCTCCTCCTTTCCTTCCCCTCCTCTTGGCTTTGGGAAGAATGTAATTTCAAACAAAACACAATACAGCTTCAAAGGGGGAAAAAAATCAATCAGAGAAATGTATTTTGGACACAGTTAACGGTAATTTATCGTCTCTAAAAGTATGGGTTACGACTATGTATTTTTGGTGGATTTTAATGATTTACCATACCATGGTCCTGACCGACATTTGGACAGTGAAGCTGTTGTTCAACACTTTTGAAATTGTGTGAGAAGGTTTTTGAATTGCCTGAAGCGTATGTTAAATCAACATGTCTAAAATCACTTTTGTATTTGTTTCTTTCCTCAGCAAATGGTCAAGAGAGAGAAGATAGGGCTAGGAAGCAGGGGGCCTGAGCTTAATTTCTGCCTCTGCTATAAAATCCATGCCAAAATCATTTTTGTTCTCTAGGAGGTGATTTAGCTTCTTTATTATGGAAAACTTTAATTTTATAGAAATTGAAAACTGGGGTTTTAAGAAAAACTTGTTATAGTGTTCCTTAGACTGTGAGGCTCATGTTGGGTAGGGACTGTGTCCAACCTGATGATATTGTATTTACCTTAGTGCTAAGTACAGTCTACTAAGAGTACACATATTAAGTGCCCAACAAATACCACAATTATTATTATTACCAAATCTCATGTGGTGCATATGCACACAAATTGTGTCGCTATGTTCCAAATGTTTTTAATTCTCTAACAGTGCACTAGCCAAAAGTGCAAGCAGAAACTCTGTTTTATGGCAGAACAGAGTATACCTAGATGCTTAGGAACATACACTAAAAGAAGTCACAGTCCCTGTCCTCACGGAGGTCATAATATATATCAAGACCCATTTCATCTACCAGATCAAGCTACTGTTTAAGTGATGAGGAGCTAGTGTGTTTGTTTCTCAGGTACATATGCTCCCAATTCAAGTTGAACAAACTGTAAGCTAATGCAGAATTTTGCTGGTAGAAGCCAGCAAAATTCTTGTTTCTTTCCTTTGGGTTTTCTCTCTGAATCCTTTCATTTTTTTCCTCTCTTTTGACATTCCTTATTTTTTTTAATTTGCCCCTCCTTTTTGCGGGGAGGGTACTAGTTTTCTTCAACTGCTCGGTTGACTCAGGCAAAGTAAAAACCTGTTCCTCCCTGGAGTTGGTATCCCCGAAGTGGATTATGTGACAAAAATGTATCTTTTGTGGGTTTGGTCTCAGGACAGCATGTAGGGGGCTGCTTCCAGGAAGCTCCTTCCATTTCCTCCTTAAAATGGGGTCATGGGAACACAAGCTGAGCCTCACAGATCCCGATAAATTGGGGTAAAGATCACAGCAGCAGGACTCTTGCCTCCACCCCACTGATGTTCTGGGACTATTGGTGTCTGTCATTCAACCAGGAGAAGAGGGTGAGGTGGTTGTTGTCAAGAGCATGATGCGTCAGTATTGTATTCTTCTGAAATTGGGAATTCTTGCTTTCAGAGTGAAACTAAGCTCTCTAGCTGTGGTTTTTGACATTTTCCCTCTCTTTTAAATTTACTATGTAAATCTGAAGATGGCGAGAAGCGGTGACATATTTTATGGTATTTGTTAAGCAACTACTATATGCCAGGCCCTGTTCCTCATCTGTAAAATGGGGATTAAGACTGTAAGCCCCAAGAGGGACACAGACTGTGTTCAACTCGATTAGCTTGTATTTACTTCCAGTGCTTAGTACAATGCCTGGCACATAGAAACAAATATTATTAAAAAGCACATAATAAATGCCATAATAATTACTATAGAGTATCTTCTCTTTCTCACAACCACACCCCTGTCATTCTTCAGCTCAGAACATAAACTAGCAGAGAGATCTGAATTGCTTCAGTAAATACTTAAGGAACTTGGTCTGATCTCCTTAATTAGAGAATCATC
Organism: Ornithorhynchus anatinus; assembly: GCF_004115215.2. Taxonomy (NCBI): domain Eukaryota; kingdom Metazoa; phylum Chordata; class Mammalia; order Monotremata; family Ornithorhynchidae; genus Ornithorhynchus; species Ornithorhynchus anatinus. Next base: position 53,712,477 of record NC_041735.1, on the reverse strand, counting down.
TCCATAGATGCATTGCTAAATTAAAGACCCTTGTCTAGTTGTAGGTAAGTAGGTATAATACCTAGGTATATCCTTAGCTTTCAATAAATGTTAATTAACAATGATTAATAATATTCTGAGGTATTTGAACTAGGCTGATTATGGCATGACTAGCTGAGCTCCAGTAAAAAGTCACCTATTTTAGGGGGTTTTCCCCTTTCACTTTTTTGTTCTATCTCCCTGTTTGTGGCTGTTTGGATCCCTGATGTTTCTGTCTCTCTCTCATATTTTCTGCCCCCAACCCATTTTCCTCCCCTTCACAATTTCACACTCTCATTCCCTCCTCTCCTTATTCCTCCCTACCCTCATTCACATAAAGAGAAGTCATCAATCTTTTGTTAGGAAAAACCCCTCCTCTAGAATAAAACAGAGCCTGACCATGTCCCATACGACTGCCATTTTGATTTTAGCAGAGATCCCCATCTAGGGCTGGATCAGCATCAGGAACCTAGTTGGGTGTGCTTCATCTTGAGGACTTTTAATCCCTTGACTCATTTCCCCCTTTTCAATTTTCTGACATTTACCTGCTGAAATACTCTCTCACCCTTTCTTTTGGTGTTTCATTTCTGTCTCTCACTCATCTCTTTCCATCTCTCCAATGTCTCTTACCTAAGTCACCCTCTCAAATTCGTGCCCTTCTTTGTGTCTCATGTGTTTACTCAGATGCTTAATGCTTTCACCCAATTAGTCATCCCTGCTTTTTTGAGCTATGTATTTGCACTTTGTCTTCTTTTCCTCCTGTTCTCTGCTGCTCAAAAAGAGCAGTGTATTGTGGGAACAGAGCCAAGACATTAAATCTTACTTTTTTTTTCTTAATTTGAAAATGTGGTTTTTGTATCTTTCAGTACCTATACCTCAGTTAAAAGTGGCAATGTTTTGGGAGACATTGATGTGGCCAGTGCTTTTTTCTTATATGAAAGAGTCCTTTAACTGTTTACTTCTGAGTCAGGACCTGATTGTGAGAGAGGAGTTTGTCCCAGAGTTGAGAAATTGATAGTTCTCTTTAATTATCTAATTTTCTGGGCTCAGCCTTTGCTCTCCAGATGACCAGGGTTCTAATCCTGGGTCCCCTACTTGTCTGCTCTGTGACCTTGGGCAAGTCGCTTAACTTTCTTTGCCTCAGTTACCTCATCTGTAAAATGGGGATTAAGACTGTGAACCCCATGTGGGACATGAACTGCGTCCAGCCTGATTAGCTTGTATCTTCCCCAGTGCTTAGTTCAGTGCTTGGCACATAGTAAGCGCTAACACATACCATTTTAAAAAATAGTTGTACTTGTAGTTAATTGTTGACATTCAGTGGCATTCACTGAAGCCCTATAGTGTGCTCTCTCGTCTCTGCCCGAACTGAGATATGAAAACATTGTTTTGATTTAATCCTATGGGGAAAAAATGTTGGGTGTTGCCTAGGATTGCCAGTGTATTGTTATACTCAAAATTCCAAGAAATGCAGAATTCTCAATTCTTCTCTTTTCAACTTTCCTACCACAAGAAAAGCAGGGGAATTGCTTTGGCACAATTAGCTTACCTTGAGAGACCCCGGGAGCATTTAGGTCCTGATAGAAAAGGTTTTAACTCCCTTTTTTCCAGGCCTTGCATAACCAGTAGATGTTTGGGGAGGACAAAGGGGTGATTGTTTTTTCCTGCATTCTAGGACTTGAAGTCACCTGGAGTTTAGTGCAGAGAATTGTACTAAGAAATGTGCCAGTGATCTTTAAATCCATGCCCAAGTGAAACCATACTAAAACACAATCTGCAATATCAGATGGTAGTCTTGTGTACCAGTAGTCAGGAGCATTATACCTACCTGTATTTGACTATCCACAAAAAATGATAACTGGGATTTAGGAGCCAATTTTTCTGAACGCCATAGCAGAAAACACCACAGCACAACAGCTCTCAATGAAAAATGTATTGGGATCTGCAAGTTAAATGGTCAGGATTGTATTTATGACTAATTCTGACCCCTTCCCCATTTCAAGCGGTATCAGATGCTACAATATGTTAAGATAACAAATAAAAAGTCCATACTGTTTTTGGTGGGAAAAGTTCACCCGAAAATAGTAATAAAAATCATCTCACAGAACACTTTCTTGGTTCCCGACCCTATTCTGAATGGGAAATGGGAGCCCTCGCTCTTCAGCTCCCCTTCCATTTGCAGTGCTGATCTCAATTTTCCCCTTTTGTTTTGCTCTGTTCTAGAGGTTGAAGGCCGCACTGACCCATCACCCCGCTGCCATGTCAAATGGGAATATGAACACCATGGGCCACATGATGGAAATGATGAGTTCTCGCCAGGACCAGACACCGCACCACCATCTGCACTCGCACCCGCATCAGCACCAGACCCTGCCGCCCCATCACCCGTACCCTCACCAGCACCAGCACCCAGCCCATCATCCTCATCCTCAGCCCCATCACCAGCAGAATCACCCGCATCACCATTCCCACCTTCACGCACATCCGGCACATCACCAGACTTCGCCACACCCGCCACTGCACACGGGCGGCCAAGCACAGGTAGAACCATCTCAAGGATCTTCCCGCTGCTAACAATGCATTTTGGGGGTTGATAATAATAATAATGATGATAATTGTGGTATTTATTGAGCGCTTACAATGTGACAAGCACTGGTCTAAGCACTGGGGAGGTACAAGATAACCAGATGGGATACAGTTCCTGTCCCACATGGGGCTCACTGTCTTAATCCCCATTTTCCAGATGAGGTAACCGAGGCACAGAGAAGTTAAGTGACTTGCCCAAGGTCATGCAGGAGGCATGTGGTGAAGCCCAGATAAGAACTCACTTCCTCTGACTCCCAAGGCCGTGCTCTTTCCACTAGACCGTGCTGCTTCCTTATCAGGACTTGTTGGGACCAAGTGTCCCAAACCCAAGTACTCTGTGTGGCTCTCTGGCTCTCTCTATTCCTCCCATCTGCACCACGTCCCACCCCCAACTGAGATCAAGTGCTTAGTACAGTGCTCTGCACAGAGGAAGCACTCAATAAATATGATGGATTTTTCAGAAGAAAACGATAAGCCTAAATTCAGGGCCAGACCCCCCCAAAGCAAAGGGATATCTGAACCAGCAGAAATTCCTTTTTGCATCAAGTATGCTATTGAGTTAGCCCTCATGGTAACCCCAACAGGGTGGGTTTTCTGAATTAGATCAGTAACTGGGAGTCAGAAATGAGTGCTCTCTAGGGACAGAGGGAATTTAAAGACCACAGTGCACGTGGAGAATTGGGTTCAGGAAGTAAAAAAAAACAAACAAATTGTAAGTAAGTACAATTAAGTAAGTAAGTAAAATTGAGCAGATACATCATACCAATGAACACTAAAAATCTAAAGGCCAGAAAGGGAAGAGAGTGAGAATGTGTGTGTGTGTGAGAGAGAGAGAGAGAGAATCTTGACAATGAGACAGTCTGGTGAAAGATTAACCTCCTATTGCAGATCTGTGAGAATGGGAAAAGCCACAATTCAAGCTTAACCCAAGAGGGGAAGAAGGGAACAAGGTAGACATGTGACCCAATCACAGACAGTAAATTGGGCAGGGTGATTGATCCATGCCATCCATGGTATACTTTAAAAGCTAACAGGCTCTTCTTAATTAGATTCAGAATGAAGAGGGAATCAGGAAAAGTGCTGGGCCATAACCAGCCCTAACCATTTTGTGTCCCAAAAAGGTTTTTAATGCCAAACCTCATTCATCCCATTTCTAGGTCTGACTTGGCTGGGGGATACTGGTGATGGTCTGGAAGTCTGGTAAAAAATGTTGGTCTGGCATTCACTGCTCCACCCTGGATCCTAGAAGAGCTTTTGATTCTTTGATCTTCTCCCCATTCTACTCTCAAAACTTACAGGGACATCCTAAAACAATGTCTCTAGCAAGTGGCTGGTTCTGTTGCTTGTTGGCTTGACTAGGGACATACTGGATAAAACTTAGCCACTGTTTTTAAAGGGTAGAAGCTGGGAAGACCAAATCTGTACTTCCAATGGGAAGTGTTGAAAGCATCACAAGTTAGCAGATGCCAAGGTAAAGTGTCAAGTCTGACCAGCATTACAGCTAGTGGAAAAAAAATGCAAGTTGGAGATAAAGGATAAATCATGATTTCTGGCTAAAGGATTGAATTCAGACTAAAGCAAAGTCAGGAATATCATGACTAATATGAGACAAAATTAAGATTTTTTAAAATAAGTGGAAAATGGTGGTTTTGGGAGCAGACATTTCACAAACAAATTTAACAGTTCTAACAGTTCTTTGAATAGTAAAGAAGGTTCATTAACTAATTAGCCATTAGCCAATTGCCCTGTATTTTAAAGGGGAAAGTAAGTGGCCAATTGTATATGCAATTAGCTAATTGCTAGTACAATTAGTTGCATGCAGAATTTTTTGCACCTGCACAAATAAAAGGACTCTGGGCAAAGGTCTTTTGAAAATTTGACCAGTAAGATGATTTGGAAGACATCCCAAAATATAACTCTTACATTATTAACTGGACCACTTAGTAAGAACCTGTCATATCCTATTTCATTTATCTCCTTAGCCAATATGAGTTTTTCTCTCCATTGATGCAAATGCCTTATCTTTAAAATACAAATTGGCTGAAGATTCGCCATGACCATTAGAAAAGTGGGTTAGGAGATTGGAGGTCTGATCCCATTCAATGGCCTTTGTTTTCATTTGCTTAGATTTTGAATGAAATTTCCCACTTGATTCAGAAGTCATTAGTGGCACACCGACCCTCCTGTCATCAGAGGAAGCCAACTTCCCTGGGCTTCTAGAATAGACTTAATTTCTAGTCTTCAACCCTGGGGCCCTAGCCCCATAGCTCGGATGCCTTTGGAACTCTGAAAAAGACCGGTTAAGTAGTATTAACTTACCTATAGGCACAATGATTCTCTTTGGAGGAGAAAACAACATTTTTCTGATACCCTTCAGAATTGCCCAAAGCCCTGGAAAAGCCATGTATGGGGACAAGAGTCTCAGTTGTCTTGGACCAAAATGTGAAGTTATTTCCCTTCCACGTTCATTCATAATCCTCCTTGCTGTTACCCTCTGGGTAGGTTTCAGGGGAAGGGGCAGGGTAAGTCGGTTCCCCATACTGTGTGTGGTTACCCACAAGTATTCTCACTCTGCTGAGCTGCTAAACGTTTCTAGCCCAAAGCTTCTCAAGCAAGGAATGGAGATGCTCCAGGACGCTTTCTCTTTCCCCTTAGGGTTAATCAGTATATGTGTGTTCATTCCTGTGGCCCAGCAGAATCAGATGGATTTCAAAATTGTGGGCAGCAGCTGAGCGTTTAGATGTAAGGACTAAAATGTGGACTAATAAGATCTGGGGAGCTGATTCGGGTTTGTGTCTGCAGTTAGTTTCTCAAGGCTTTGCGAGGTGCTGAATGTGCACATATAAGACCATAATTTATTTTGCAAAATGTACTGTATGGAGGCAAAAAAAAAAAAAAAAGAGCAGTTCAGTTTGTTCTCTTCTGGCGAAACTGATGTTTTGCTTTGGAATAGTTGGTTTGGCTCAAGTACTAGGCATCTAAAGTGACAACTGCTAAATCTTTCCCACTGAAACGGGTTCCTACCTCACCAGCCACACTGACGACTAAGTTCTAGTAGTGCGTTGGACCATTAATTTTGTTTTCTTACATGAGTGAAGAAAGCCCTTAGCTTTAAATAAAAGAAATCACACCCACTTACAATCACCTGTAAAATACCACTTGGAGACTAATTACTGTCCAGTCGTCCACATAAAATTGGATAGAGTTTAAGGTTGAAATACATCTTTAGTATACCACCCCTTATAAAGTGAATCGGCAACCACAATTAACATAATTAAAGACATTCTGATTGATCCTGACCAAAATGTTGAGACAGGTTAGAAATGGGAAATTGAGTTTTGCTTCTAAAGTATTTTGCCTGCTGCTCCTGCAAGTTAAGTGTCCCCATAAAAGCAGCTTTATAGTATATAAACCTGGTGATGGAGAAATGGGGAAAAAAAACTTCTTCTCTCCTCTACCCTTTTCTTCATTCAAAGCAATATATTAGGAAAGCATTAGATGTCCAGACATAAATAACAGAACTGAGAAGTCTCACGAGGTGCGGTGTTTGCATCACGGAGAGAGGGTGAGGGCATGGAGGGTAGAGAACTTTGATGTCCAGAGTGGTGGGCTGTGCTGAGGCAGAAGCAGTGAGCTCAGCTAGCCGATTCAGGGACCCCTTGAACCTAGTATGAGGAAACAGGAACAGGAAGAGTTTCATAGCATCTGAGAGATTAACTACTCCTTTGCATAAAGACCTTTAAAACTGGGAGGACAGATTGCATTTTTTTGCAGCTGCAGGGAGAAAAATGGCTAAAGGACCCAAATAGTTGTTTTATGTTCCCTATTAAATAGTGTACCGCTCCATCCTCCCGAAAAGGCCTTCCAAAAGAAATTATGGCTACAACCTCAGACCCCCTCTTCCTCATCCCCCTTTCTTACACTGGAGCTTTCTTTGAAGGCAAATTTAAATGAAACTTATTTTAATTAATGAACAGAGTGCGAAGGGGAAGAATACTTTCACAGGGGGCATTCTGTCAGCTACCTTGGATCACAGAGGCTCCTTGGGGACAATCGAAGTAGCATTTGCAGAATCTTTGAAACCGTGCCATTCTTGAATTTTGTCGGGGTCTGGCATGTACAAATTCTGCCTCAGTGGTGCCTCAAAACAATTTCTTGGTGGGTTTCTTCACTCTCTTCCCGCAAAAACTAACAAAATGTTTCTGGATATCAAATAAGGCAACCAATTGGATTCCCTGGCACTGGTAACAGTGACTTGGATTTGTTTCTTCCCTCACCACCAGATTTCACCAGCGACCCAGCAGATGCAGCCCACCCAAACAATACAGGCACCCCAACCCACCGGGGGACGCCGGAGAAGGGTAGTGGACGAGGACCCAGATGAGAGGCGGCGGAAATTTCTGGAAAGGAACCGAGCAGCTGCCACCCGCTGCAGACAGAAGAGGAAGGTCTGGGTGATGTCACTGGAAAAGAAAGCAGAAGAACTCACCCAGACAAACATGCAACTTCAGGTGCAGCCTACTGTCTCTTCCCCCAAGACACAGAGCTCCTGTGTATAGGCAGGGTATTTTCTGTCCCTGCAGGCCCTTGTTGACCTAAGTGTTACTACGGCACATTTGACTAGCACAAAAACACAGACATAATCTACCGAGTTTGCTAATCCAGATATAACCTCAGAAATAAAATAAACCACTCAATGTCAGCTGGATCAGCCCCCAAAATGCCTAGGGTTTGAAGGTTTACTAGACCGCCATGGTTTATTATTATTTCTTTTTTTGCAGTTACTCTACTTATTTGAGCTGTTAATCATTTCGTTTTGGGAAAACAGGTTGAGATAGTTGTAAGCATGCTCTGAAGGAAAGTTTGTGTACTTTCATCTTAGTTAGAATTCTGGGAGGCAGGATCCCAGCGGGAAACCAGGGAGGAAGAGAGTAAATGGGGCAGAGACGGCAGTCACCCACTTTCTTCCGATAGACTTCATGCCACACAAACAATTCAGTTCGGGGCACTCGGTCTAATATAATAGGTAGTGTTAGTTCTAAATGGAATACACTGTTAGCTAGACGAAGAAGGGAATCTAATCAAAATAGCACCAAAGAGTTGGCAGGAAAAGTCAAGCGGTGAAAGGTTCTCATCCATGCTTCCTGTGAAGGGGAGTGAAGGGCAAACCAGGGGAAATGGGTAGATTGGCCCACATTAGGCAGCAGCCCCCTCTGCTGACAGACTTGTCTGAATTTGGTGGGGGCTGGGGATGGTGTTTCTGCAGGTCTGGGAACCTTCCCTTTCAGGAGTGGGGAGGCAGGATGGACTCCTCTCCTTTGGTGTCTTTTCCCTCTCCTCTTAGTCCCACTGTTAAGAGAGAAAAGTGGATGTGGATGTGCATCTGGATAGAAGCAAAGCAAAAAGTGCCCACAGACATGCTTGGGCCAGATCGCCTCAGATCCTAGATTCTGAACTTCTGGGTTTTTTTGGTGGGTTTTCTTTTCCTAATCCTGAATTTTTTATTTTTTTTTTTGGCTAAGCGTGGAGAGTAGGGGTTGGAAAAACTGCTAATGCAGGTTTGGGCAAGAGGAAAAGGGATAGGGGACAGAAAGACATATGTAGATCTCTTCTTTAAATCCCTAACCATTCCCAAGCAGAAATTGACTGTATCCACTAGGAGGTGAAAAGTTGAGGGATAATGAGGGCTGAACCATCTCCAAACTGTGAGGCTATGACTGCCACTGGTGGTTTGGTGGTTCTGGGGGATCCCTTCTGCTACAACTCCCTGTTTCTGGACCCCACAATGCCCCTGATTCTGAGCAAAGGCAAGGTGGGCAAAGGAATCTGGCCAGAAAGCTGGGGTGACAGAGAGGTGCCCTGAAGCAGTAGGGCAGAACATCCAGAAGAACAGAAACTCAGAGCCTGAGAAAAATAACTGGTTCCTGGTATCCTTGCTAGGCTGTTGGGCCTCACAGGCTTCCTCCCCTCTGGCCCTCCGCCCCCCAACTCCATCTCCCATGGGTACCATGCCAGAGATTGTTGATTGCTGTTCTAGAAGAAAGAGTGGACAGTTTTCAGGGATGGGAAGTAACAGAAGAGCAATCCTCATGTGGTCTTTGTAGGTAGTAAGCTGAAAATTGCCAGACTCATTCATTCATTCAACCACACTTATTGAGTGCTTAGTATATGCAGAACACTGTACTAAGCACTTGGGAGAGTACAATATAACAATAAACAGACACATCCTCTGCCCACAACATGCTTACAGTCTAGGGGACAAGCTGAAGCCTATGCCTTCAGTATTCTGAATTATTCAGGCTAGGCAATAGTATTTACAAAATTATCCAAGAATCCAAGGGTCTGTAAGGACTTGAAGTGGGTAGGAGAAGTATCTGGTATCTAGGTAGACAGAGAAATATATATATATATATAAAATACTACCCCTCCTCCTCCCAACCCCCACACACATTAAAGAAGAGAAAGCAGTTGATTTACTAGAGGATATAAATGTGTTTGTAGCTTGGCACCAGTATATTTATGTTCACTTTTATCTAACACACACACACAGTCAATATGCCCTACACTACCCAGTCCATTAAAAATTAAAGTTCATAGAGCTAAACTGGCCATTGAAGGCAAGCACTGGAGCAGCAACCCCAAACAGCTGGATTGAACTAGCTGTTCCATTAAAACAATCACCACTATCTTCATCTGGTTTTAAAAGAGAAAAAAAAAACCTAAACTTTTGATCTCTTCAAAAGTCTACCATCTTAAAGGAACAGAAACTCTTACTATTTTAACTACTAGTCAGTGTTTGCTGTGCTGTTAGGTTGAGTGTTCTCTCTCAGATGGTATTGGACAGGATACAGGCTGCTCGGGTACCTCTGAGTGACCTCTTCCCTCTCACTGGACCTTTAAAGACAGAAGAGGTGTCTCTCCTGAGGCCAGCTCAAGGAGCCAAATTTTAAATAAACAGAAGTAGAAGGTGCTAAGCAAACAAATCCCTGCCAAATTGAATATCCAGAGTGGAAATGGCCAAATGCCACTTTCGAGTTGTTTTCAGCTAGGAACCTTCTCATTAGACCGTAAGGCTGAACGTCACCTGATTGAAGAAATGAATGGTCCTAATGAAATGTAAGCAAGCCCCAGTCACCCTTTTCCTTCGTGCAACAGGCATTGAGCTCAGATTTTCTCTGAAGTAGGCAGTCGGCGCCTTTTTTCGGCTGCCTGAGGTTTCATGTTTTGGTTCATGGGGCCTCGTTGTGCAGAGAAGAGGAGGCAGAGCAGACTCTGGACCCTCTAGACTGTTATGGGCGTTATAGTTGGGGAACATGTCTGTTAATTCTGTCATACTGTACTCTCCCAAGTTCTTAGTACAGTATTCTTCAGAGAGTAAGTGCTCAATAAATGCCATTGATTTATTGATCTAGTAGGGTGGCTTGTATTAGCCGACAGTACCTCAGCTGCCGATGATGTATTCAACTAGGTCTCTGGGTTTATGCTTGTTTTCTGATGACACGGAGCTCATCTGGCCATTTCTAAAACTAATTGCTTTTCTAATGCAAAGATGCATGGTCCAAGGAGCTGTTGAAATTTTAGGCACAAGAGCCCAGGTTTAGATCTGGCAGAAGAAGGGGCCAGATGGGAATCTTTCGCTGACAAATGGAAGGTCCCCTTGCTTCAAGAATGCACCTAACGCTGTCCTTGGTGAATTGGGGGAAAAAAAGCAGGCTTTGCTATATGGTCCATTTGAACTCTTTCTTTCTGGCTCAGAATACTAGTGGTCTTCCACAGCAACCTGACTTTGTTCTATAACAAATGTCACCTCATAATCTAAGAGCTCGATACAGCTACTGAACTCCAATTCAAGGGCCTGATTACCAAGTGTTATTGTAGCTTCTGTGTGTGTCTCTGTGGGTGTGCTGCTCCACACTGCAGTTACCGTCTGTGCTTCAGAGTGCTGGGTCCAATTTCATTATCTCCCTACTGCCTTGCACTTGAATAGATGGCTGGCTGCTTCCATACCGTGCTCCCAGCCTAAAAAAATGAAAAATTACAGGCTTTTTATATCAGTTGGATTAATAGGGCCCATTATGAATATTTTACTCTCGCAAGACTCATTGTCTAAGGTTCTTAAACTACTCTATTCCCTTCAATGGGTTAATTGTGGATAAGAGGAATCCACACCTTGCCTTAGATTCCTAGGCCTCAGTAAAGCGGAGTGAAAGAATTCCCCCATAGTGGTTCTGGCTCCCAGTCCCCTGGTCTGTGTAGTAGAGTCTGTTGTTTCTTTCCACCAGTGGTTGGTATACTTTGCCATGAGCTCCTACAAGTATATAGGAACAATAAGTAGATGAGAAGCAGTGTGGCCTACTGGATAGAGCAAAGCCTGGGAGTCAGGACTTGGGTTCTAATCCCTGCTCCACCACTTGTCTGCTGTATGACCTTGGGCAAGTCATTTAACTTCTCTGTGCCTCAGTTATCTCATCTGTAAAATGGGGATTAAGACTGTGAGCTCTGTGTACAACAGGGCCTGTGTCCAACCCTATTATCTTTTATCTATCCCACACTTAGTACAGTGCCTGGCACATAGTAAGCACTTAACAAATACCATAAAAAAAAATATGGTGTGCTAAAAGCATTCAGCCTAGTTTAGGCAGTCTTATGTTGTCAGAAACCCCACTCAGCATTTTCAAATACAGAAGTACAGTTTATTAAGCACCTGCAGCAGGCAGTCAGTCTTATTTATTGAGTGCTTACTGTATGCAGAGCACTTGGACGAATACAGTATAACCAAGTTGGTAGACACATTCCCTGCCCACATGCAAGTGCTTAGAAACAAGACATGTACCCTGCCTACCAGAAGCTTACACTCTTCTACAAGCTAGCTATGCATGTTCATATCTGCATAAATATGCCTCCTTCTAGGAGGTGTATATTTACTTGTCCTCTAAATGCACATATGTGTAGGTAAATAATGAGGACAGACTACCAAAATAGAGTACTCTGAATACACTAAGTGCTCAATAAATACGATTGATGATGATGAATGTATATGTTCTAACCAGAGAGCTATTTTTTAACCATTAAGCATCATTTTGCTGGCCTGCTGTTAATGCATTTTTTCACATTTCCATGGGCTAGGTTTTTGAGGTCTAGGATTTTTCGTGAATTTAAAAAAAAATTGACAAATTTGGCCTATCAAGCCTGCCCTATCTCCATTGAGAAGCAGCATGGCATAGTGGATAGAGCAAGGGCCTGGAAGTCAGAAGATCATGAGTTCTTCTGAGTGAAAGAATTCTCTCATAGTGGTTCTGGCTCCCAGTCCCCTAGTCTTTGTAGTAGATTCTGTTGTTTCTTTCCACCAGTGGTTGGTATACTTTGCTACGAGCTCCTACAAGTATATAGGAACAATAAGTAGATGAGAAGAAGTGTTATTATTATTATTATAATATCTTGTGGGGTTCGGTAGATTTGTGTAAATTAAGGTAGACATGTGAAGTAAGGCTTTACTGTATTCATTTAGGGTAAAATGCCTTAAGACCTATAAAAAGATGTTCTATGTAAGAGCAGTCCATATTGTGAATGCCTGTGGAGTCCCATTTAGGTGCATATTGCTTCCCTTCTTTAGTCAAGGACTAGAAATGTTTTGGTTTGGGGGTTTTTTGCTACCATTATGCAGGTACAGTGGGAAAAAGTTGTTTCTTTCGACTTTAAGCTCCCATGGAGGGAGGGAGGCCAGCCATATTTGGGTGGTGGCTTTTATTGCTGGCCAGAAAAGCACAGACTTTAACCCAGCAAAATGATTGGTGCTGTTTTCCAGCGGCCTCTCAGGAAAGCAAAAGGCTCATTGTGAAACAGATTGGTCCATGCCAAAGGTAGTCAGGCGGTGAGCTTCACTGTGCAGTCCGAGAAACCCAAATAATGGAATTCATACTGTTTTCTTAAGGAAAGGCCAATGAACAATTAGTGTATGGGAGTCTGGGCACTGAAGAGAAAGGGTGTGACTAATTCTGAACATGGTGGTGGGATAAATGGAGACTAATTCCAGGCTCTCTTAGACTGCCACTGAGGGAATGGATTTTCCCTTGGAAGGGGCCAGAGGTAGCAGCGTGTGGCTCTCGGAGATTGCTGTTTCCCCAGGATTTGGGATCAGTGGAACTAGCCTTTACTCCTCAGTTATACACTTCATACTAGCTGCTTGCAACCCCAACCCTCCTATGAAGAACTATTTTCCATACTGCTGAACCTGAAAGTTCCTAATTTATCAATCAATCAGTCAATTGTATTTACTGAGTGCTTACTGTGTGCAGAGCAGTGTACTAAGAGCTCAGAGTATACAATGTAACAGAGTTAGTAGACATGTTACCTGCCTAATTAGTGTGAAGCATATCTGACAGATATGCTTTAAAGTCTTATTAAAGGCACATCTCCTCCAAGAGGCCTTCCCTGACTAAAGCCTCCTTTCCTCTTCTCCTACTTCCTTCTGCGTTGCCCTGACTTGCTCCCTTTATTCATCCCCCCTCCCAGCACCACAACACTTATCTACATATCTGTAATTTTTTAATTTACATAAATGTCTGTCTCCCGCTCTAGACCTTAAACTTGTCATGGGCAGGGAATGTGTCTGTTATTATATTGTACTCTCCCAAACTCTTCTTATAGTGCTCTGCATACGGTAAGCACTCAATAAAGATGATTAACTAGTATGAAACACCTAACAGTTGTGACTGCTCCAATAGAAAACTTTCTTTTACAGATCTCAAGGCATTTTAGAACCAAGTAAATATAGTAACATCTGAGATTGGATGTCTGAAAATTGCATGAACCAGATTTATCAGTTATTTACTAATCTTTCTGATCCCTTTTAAACTATTATGCAACACTTTTTCATAGCCAGGGCTTATTTCAGATCTTCTAGACTATAAGCTCACTGTTGGCAGGGAATGTGTCTGCCAATTCTGTGGTATTATACCCCCCCACACACACCAACTGCTTAGTACAGTGCTATGCACATGGTAAGCGCTCAATAAATACCACTGATGATGATGATCTAAGAAATATAGAAAATGAGAAGATGCTAGGACGGTTATTTGATAAATGACCAAGCCCAAGGATGGCTTTAAAGAACAGGATAAAACTTGTAATTTTGTAGCTGGGGTGAGAAACTGGAATGGGAACTGCAAGTAGCATTAATGAAATAAATCTCCTTTAAATGAAACCTTCCTTTAACAAAATCCACCAAATTGTAAGCATCCATTTTGGCAGCTGTGAAGCTATGTCACCTATCAATCACCCTTTCATTTTTGGGGTCCAGCAGCTTCGCTATGCCTTGGAGCTTTCTCAGATTATCTTGAATCTATCCCAGTGTTTACTACAGTGCTGGACCCACAGTACAACAAATACCATAGATTGTGAGCCCTTAAGGGTCCATGTCCAATTCCCACCTGTATACACTTTCCGAGCACTTAATACAGTCCTCTGCACATAAGCACTTATTAAGTACTGTTATTACTACCATTATTGTTATTATTAGATTAGAAGAGGAATTTCCAACTGTAATTAGGTGACTTGCTCATTGTCAATTTGAATTATTTTAGTCTTCCCTTTAAATTTTGCTTAAAACTTCCGAGCTAGTCCTGGTTTTTCTATTTTGAAAAGTGACCAAAGAAATTGTTTTCTAACAGCCAAAAAAAAAAAAGAAATTTTCCTTCTGGGATGATGAGATGACATATGTTCTACCAAGTCCTCAAGCAGAGTAAATTTTTACAGTTGGTGCAAACTCAAGAAAAGTTCAGAGTGGAAGTGTAAACTCTTTTAATGACACCAGGATTCAAATCCATAATCTAGGAGATACACAGACTCAGAAAAAAGTCCCTTTAATTACTGTAGACTAAGACTTTGGCAGCAGTAGATGGACATTAGCCAGAGATAAGGCATTATTTATCCCAAGTAAATGGATTATTTGAGATCAGGCTGTGTTTACAGTCTGCTTTTATCAAGTGGAAGCACCTTGGATTTTGTTAGCTTTTGCACTTCTGGGTTGTATACAACAAATGCCACTTCATCTTTTGTCCTGTCAGGAACAAGTCTTTCCTCTCTGAAAGGCTATGAGTTCACAAGCAAAGTGAAGTGGAGAGTGTGGGCATTTATCCAAGGAATCTGTGACCCCAATTCCTGCTCTTCAAGGGAGAAGGGACTTCTTGACCTGCCTGGTCCAAGTGGGTGGATAGCACTGATCACATCCACTGGATGGTTACTCAGCCCCTTGGCTGGCCTACACAGGCTGGATGTGTTCCCTGGAAAATACTAGTGGGCAGGCCCAGATAAATCCAAGGAAACCCAACCAGTTGGCTAATGTGGTATTGAGCTATTCATAGTGTCCCTATGCTTTAATCTAATTTAGCTGGGCAAGACGGGAGGTCCTGACTGATTTTTACTTGGAAGGCCATCATAGCTCACCGACCTCTCTTCTTGCCACCCTGGAGTCTTTTTCTTTTATAATACTAATAATGATGATGATGATGGTATTTGATAAGTGCTTACTATGTGCCAAGCACTGTTCTAAGCACTGGGGCGGATACAAAGGTAATCAGGTTGCCCCTCGTGGGGCTCACAGTCTTAATCTGTGGTAATCTGAGGTAACTGAGGCACAGAGAAATTAAGTGACTTGCCCAGAGTCACACAACTGACAAGTGGCGGAACCAGGATTAGACCCATGACCTCTGACTCCCGAGCCCATGCTCTTTCCACTGAGCTACCCTGCCACCCTTACTCGAAAAGATGGAAGGTGATGCCATATGGCATGTTGCATGTCTCTCAATTCATGCACCACCATTGCACTTTTCAGGCAATAGTACTTATTGAATGTCTACTATATGTGGGCAGGGAACATATCTACCAACTGTTTTTTTGTACTCGCCCAAACATTTCGTATAGTGCTCTGCACACAGTAAGTGCTTAAGAAATTCCAATGATTGATTGCAGAGCACTGTAATCAGTGCTTGGGAGAATACAATGGAGTTAATAGACACCATGGCCACCCTGGAGGAGTTTATAATCTAGCAGATTTTACTTTGACTTGAATTAGGGTTCAACTGGGATCTAGGACCCTAGTCTCTTCCCGTGTGAAAGTTATTGATTTATGGCCAATATATTATATGGCATAATGTTTTTATTATTAATAACAGTGATAATATTAATAGTACCAATAAATGCTATGACATATCACAAATTATTATTATTATATTACAGGTTGTTAAGCAGTTAGTGTGTGTCAAACACTGTTCTAAGAACTGGGGAGAAATACCTTTGCAATTTGGTTTCCCAGCTTCTAGTTAAAATCTGACTTTGGTAAATCACTGTCTTAATGGAAAATTTAGATTGCCCAGATTAACTCGTGTTGCTAAAATGCAAGCTACAACAGATGCACTATCTGGGCAACTGTTTCCCTGATCCCTTTAGTAAATCTTTGACTCTTTTTCTTTCCAGAATGAAGTTTCGATGTTGAAAAATGAGGTAGCACAACTGAAACAGTTGTTGTTAACACACAAAGACTGTCCAATCACAGCCATGCAGAAAGAGTCACAAGGATATCTAAGTAAGTAACCCACTCATTTGACTTTTTTATAGAGAACTGTAGAGGTGACCACCTTCTCCCTTTTTAAATGAACTTGAGCAAAACTAGAGCAAAAGCAAAATTTGGCATTCAGGCAGAGAGCTTGTGCAGGCCCGGGCTATCCTGCCTGGGAGGGCTTCATCCCAGGCCAAAGTGCCCAGGGAAATCTTGGCTTCCCACGCAGCTCTGGCCAAGTCTGCTGTGGAATTTTTCACGTTGCAAAATCCCTCTAGGTTCTAATTCCACCTCGTGCCCAAGAGGAAGGTGGCAGAGTCAACAGGAGCCTGGCATGTCTGCCTGTGAAATCCCCCACTTTAGAAGTGCTGGAGCTTCCCTCAGTGGCCTGGACCAGTGTGGGTGGCCATTTGCCCACTTTTATCCTGGACAATCCAATTTTCATCTGGTCAGTCCCATATTTGGTACCGATACGGCACCAGACACCGATCCAGTACTTTTATTTTTGAATGCTCATTCATTCAATAGTATTTATTGAGTGCTTACTATGTGCAGAGCCCTGTACTACGCGCTTGGAATGAACAAGCCGGCAACAGATAGAGACAGTCCCTGCTGTATGACGGGCTTACAGTCTAATCGGGGGAGACAGGCAGACAAGAACAATGGCAATAAAACGCTCACCCTCCCTCTGGCTTGGCTGCTGCTACCAAGTCTGGTAGCACGTATAAAGATCCTACAAAAGAACCTTTGTGTGTGTATATATATCTTTAGGATACCTGTGGGTTAGTACAGGGTCAGCTGAGGAAATGTCCAGTATTTCAGGGGACGGGGAGGGCCATCAGCGGCCACCTTAGCTCCCAGTATTCATTAGGCTGCTTTGCATGTGGGGCCACTCCTGAGAGGCCGGGCCAATCAGATAGCTGGATTTGTGGCCTGTATTATCCAGGTGGACTATTTGCATGGAGCAAATCAAATGCATAATTGCTCAGTGTCCCATTTCTCGCGGCAGGCCCGACCCAAGGGCAGATCTATATGGTTGTACTGTGTTTTAGAGAAAGGATGTTTTCAGTCGAAGCTATCATTTTTGCCCCACATCTGCTTATGTCAAATCCAATGCTAAACCCAACGAAGTGATGGAGCTATGCAGACAAAACAAACATGAGTGAGTCACTGTCATCTGGTCCCTGCTCTTAAGCCCTTCCCAGGAACATAACATTACCATGTCTGCCTGATTGACACCTCCCTCCCTCTTCCCTGCCTTGTCCTCCCATCCCTCCCTCACCCCGAGTGAACTCAAGGGAGTACCTAGGTGGCAGACTTGCAGGAGAGGCGGAGCACAAGGCCTCGGAGACCCCTGGCCTCCTTTGACAAACCCCCAGGCCATTCGGAGGACCATCCATGAGGAAGCAATTTCTCAGTGCTCTGCACACAGTAAGCGCTTGATAAATATGACTGACTGACAGGCCTGCTGCCCTATCGGCGCAAATCCAATCCGGGGTTTTCTAGTCCCGCCGCACTAAACGGCCTCGACATACAGAAAAAGTCCCCAGCCCCTATGCGTTAGCTTGAAACCCCAGGCTAGCAATCTTTGTGCTGTTAAGAGGTAGGTGGGATCTGAGAACTTTCTATTTTTTTTCTATGTGCCATCAGGTTCACCCTGTGCAGACGAGTACAGTGGGTACAGAGAATATCTGCTTGAAAACTTCCTGGCTTTAATTTCCCCACCAAGAAGGCAAAAAGACTAAACGCTTATAATAATTGTTTCAAGTGGCTGTAAAGCAATAGTTTTGCATTGACTAATTTGGATGTGGACCTAAGTAGCCCTCACCAGGTCTGGGTGCTGTTTGGGCCCACCCCATGGGCCAGCCTAGGGATTTGTTCGCTCCTATGCAGCTTCCCCATTTTTCAAATGCAGAAAGCACAGCTGCACCAGGCAGTCATGGCCTAGCGTGGTTACCAAGAAATGGGACTTTAGCATTTTCCTCAGAGAGAAAATATAAAGATCCTACTCGCTTCTGGTGGAATCCTGGGAATATTTCTCTGAGCATTACCCAAGTGCACAAAAGAAAGAACTACATTTGTGTGTGTGTGTGTGTGTGTCCTGTATGTGTGTACGTGTGGTTTGCTCTTTTTCCAGGTCCTGAGAGCAGCCCTCCTGCCAGTCCTGTACCAGCCTGCTCACAGCAACAAGTCATCCAGCATAACACCATCACCACTTCCTCCTCTGTCAGTGAGGTTGTGGGAAGTTCTACTCTCAGTCAGCTCACCACTCATAGAACGGACATGAATCCGATCCTTTAAAACTTATGGGTCAGCAACTGCTACCAGGGAGGACAGTAGCCTACCAAGTGTCCTTTTGGCTAAGGGCATTTTTAGAATTAACTCAGACCTGGAAGACTCCTCAGCCCTTGAAAGACTCTGGCTTTCATTTTTATAGTTATTATTGAAATGTGTCTTTTATACTTAGTTATAAAGAAGGGAGTTATGCAATTAATATACTATCAGCTTGGGAAATGCTTTGGTGCTTTCTCCAACTTTCTGGTACCAGTTACTTGTTTATGAACTGAACTGTTTCTGTACATAGTTCTGGTTTTCGCACGTGCCGGCCTAACCGTAGACCTCGGACATGGAGTTTTGGAAACTGCAGCATTTTGGCCAAAGTGAGGCATACAGAAAACTCTACTGAGACTTATTCAGAGGTGACCGAGAGTTCTGGTGACATCCAAAAAATCGGTTGAGAATTTGGGTTGTGAAGTCACCAGAATCCCAAAATGTATTCCAAGTCTTTTGGTGGTTTCTTTCTCTTTCCAATCCACACAAATAAAATCAAAAAGAAAAATGCCTCCCAGATATACTCCCCCCCACCGCCCTTGGCCTTCTGAAACCCTCATTAAATATTCTTTTTCCTCCCCTAGTCCTTCCCTTTCCCCCACCCCCGCCCATTCACCTTCCCATTTTCCCTGAGCTCTGTCTTTTCTCCTCATTTTCACTCTGTTTTCTCCTTTTTCTTTTTCCTTTCAGCAATGCAAGTGAGGAAGAAAAAGCCTTAAAAAAAAAAAGAAAGAAAAAAAGAAACCCAACTACTCAAATCTTGGCCTGGCCATTGCTTTCAATAGCCCTTCACCCACAGCTGGGGCTCATTTAACTTTCAGTTTTGAAAAAATAGAAACCAGGAGATGTTTAATCCGCCTGATTTAGTGTTTTTAATAAACAGTGTAAGTTAAAGGCGGCTTAGCCACAGGTGAAGTACTATTGAATGCCAGCTGTGGGGACACTAGGGGAAAGGAACCGTGTAAGCCTCTATTGTACAAGTCCACACTATAATATGGGATATAACATCACACCCCCGAGTTACCACCGGCTTCCTACTGCCCGTCTGCAATGTCGAAAATCTCCGTCCTATATAATAACTCACAGGGGGTTCTATTCACTACCCAGATTACTCTGCTCCATCATCAGCTGCTAATAGCCTAAGATTTATTTTTCAATTTAAGCTCATGTAACCAGCTTCACCGGGCTGAAGGGTGAGGGACGATTGGTGATCCCCACAGGGGAAAGGTTGGTGTTTCCACAGCATTCTTTCAACTACCACTGGCCAGCGGCAGGAGGCCTCTCTGGCTGCAGAGCGCTTGACCTGGAGGATAATGTGAAAGGCGACTCGCTCTTCCAAACTGCTGCGGCTTCTATTTCCAGCAACGTCTGTGGACCGGTGCAGTACAAGAAGCAGATAACAGGGTCCGGCCTCTTTCAAATAAGCTATTCTGGGTCTACTAACATTGTGGAATACATTTCATAAGCGTTGAGGCTATGGTTCTTTCTTACAAATACCCTCCTCTTGCCAGACCCTCGCTAGAGTTTTGTCTCTTTTGGAGTATTGGTCATTTTGATATTTTTGTTTGTGTGTGTCTTTGTTTGACATGAATGATGTTTTTCCAAAAGAAGTAGTTTTGAAAAAAGCTCAGACAAGTGAAGACTATTTTTCCTGTTTTACCATAGTCCAGAAAGAAAGTGAAAAGTTTGAGAATTACAAATCATGACTTTTGAACTTGTTTTTTCATGTAACTGAGTAAGCATTTTTGTCAGTATTCAACAATTCCCTTTCCATGTATGCAAATGCTTTCAAAAGAAAGTTTTGAGTGTAATTCATGACTTGATGATATAGTGTAAGAACCAAAAAGTAAAGGGAGTGGGGGGTGGGGGGAAAGGAAAAGATTTTCTATTATATTTTAGAAAAAAAACATTTAATTTTAAAGAGTTTTAAATACTGAATCTATGGGGAGTTATTTTGTTGTTGTTTTTTAAACTCCAGTGGTAGCAGTTGTATGTGTTAGTTTAACCTGAGGTAACTTTGTTTAAAAGCTCAGCTTTAAAAGAAATATACAAGTTGTATCTCCACTTTGAAAACAGGAGGTGTGTTTATCAGAAAGTCTAGCCTGGAACCCACCATCAGGTCCTAAAAGGATAAATAAAAAAAAAAAAGGTGGTAGCGTTCACTTAGTTAAAAAACAAGACAACTTTTCTCTCTCTCTCTCTCTCTCTCTCTGCATGCATAGCACTTAATTAAATGGATTTTTAAAAGCCATTGGTAATGTCAGAAGCCCAGGGAGCTACATGTCACTGAAATCGAGGTTGGGTCTTACTTTTGTTCAGCCTCTTTAATTGAAATATTTAGTTGTTAAACTGAAAGCCTCTACAGTTAAGAACTTGCCTAAGTTTTCTTAATTCAGCAACTTGACAGTTTGACTGATGTGCATTATATATAGCTCAATTATGTCTGTTTTTTATGCTAAGTAGGCAAGCCAACCACACACGTTAGCAAAACGGCCTCAACGTATAATTAGAATAAACTGTCTTCTCTTTATACTATTGGCCTTTAGGTATATTCATTAGTGTGTGGAAATTCAGTAAATAAAAGACGCCAGCTACTTGTCAGTGCTTCTTGAAACTCTGAAAGGAAAGATTCACTGGCCAAATCAAGCCTCAGTGTATCAATGCTAGGTTTATCACTTGAAGGACCAAGCCTTCTCCCCTCGTTTAAACCTGTTCTTGTGCTTTAGGTCTGTCCTCTCTGTGGTTTTCAAGGTAGAAGACGGCAGCTTTTTTTCTCTTTCACTGTTCCTGAATACCCTCATGTCCTGGCCTCTCATCCATGAATAAAATCCAGTTTTCCCAACTCTCCCTCCCTCCTCCATCTCCCACCCCAAACTGGATTCCAGTGGACTTCACAGCACTGCCTTTCTTAGTCCTACAGCAGTTCCTTAGCTATCAAAAGGATCTGCTTCTAAAATCACTGCCAGGGCAGCTGGGTTCTTTGCCAGAGGCCTCCCCAGCCTTATTTGATGGGCGTTAAAAAAAACATACAGATAGGTAACCCTGATAACATTTCTACCAGGTGAATCCTACTGCAAATTGAGGCGTCCACATTTTAATTGCTTATCCACACAGCATTTCTCAACAGAAGATGCCTAAACAGGTAGGGCGAAGAGCCCAGCCGCGGATGACTGCAATAATTTATAAAGCTTTGTGTTGTAAGTCAAGTGTTTTCCCCCACCCTTCCACTGTTTTCCCCTCACCCTTCCACTTATCTCTCTACCCTAGAAACCCCCCACCAAGTCAATTTATGCAAGTCATAGTCATAACACTGCCTGTGGGAGACAAGTAGTGTGTGTGCTATCATGGTGGGTTTTACAATATTGAGGATGATTTCCAAAGAGGCCAATGCCCTTCGGAGCCTATCCACCCCAGTGCCTGTGTCCTGAAATAGTGGAAAGTCAATGGTTAGCTTTCAGGTGGTTATTTGATGCTAACTTTCAGGTGGTTATTTGATGCTTAGAGAAGCAGATTTTAGTGTGTGAAGGGAGCTCTTCCCCTCAACCTCAAGCCAACAGTTGTTCAAGACCAGCTTTGCAAAAAAGTCATATTTTTATGCTACAATATTTGCTGATAAAATTGCCTTCCAGTTAAAAGTGTGCATGCTCTTCAGTGGTCAGTATTTAGAGGCCTATGTAGTAATGCAATTCATTTCAAGGGGACCAAAGCAAAATTTGAACAGGAATCTATTACTCTCTAATTTTATATGGTATTTATTAATAAATGTTACTTTAACACATTCCATTTGAACAGAATTCCAGACTAGAATCGGTTTATTTTGAAAGTGAAAATATCAGTTCTGCCTTCAGCTCTTATAATGTGGATATTAATTTTGCGGGGTCTTGAAGCAGCCATTCTCATTTGTGCAGTGGAGAGGTTTGTTTAGACCAATGCACAGAATCTCTAGATTTTTCACAATTTGTAGGGCATTTTTCTGATTGCCTTCTGGAACAGCAAAAAATATCAAGATTTCAATTGTTTTCTTTTTTATTCTACTGCGCCCTGCTACCAGAAATCGCTGAGCAGCCAAAGGAAATGACTAAATATAACTGGAAAAGCTTGCTTGCTTGGTTAGGCTGATATGCATTACAAATGGAGATACAATCCATCTCGACTTCTTTGCTGATTTCCTAGGCTCCCCTGCTTAGCCGTTGCTTTGTGGCTCTAAAACCATTGAAGCTCCATTATGCAGTTGATCAGGGAAGGGGAAAGAACAAGACATTGCAATTTGAATCCAAAACAGTGCCTATGAAAAAATAGTTGCAACCTCGAATCTCTTTTGACTCTTCAAGATATTTATATTTTTTTAAATTTGCACTTTAGCTTTATTCCCTGCCTTCTTTCTCATCTTTTTTCTCTCTTCCTCCTCCCTATCCCTTCTTTTCTTTCTATTCTTCTCTCTCCTTCCTTTCCACACCCCTCTACTGAATCTTGTATAAAACCTTGTAAAAGCATTTGCACCAGATACCCTGATATGCTCCCACTGGTGGCATATCTATACTTGTCTCTCACACCAGCCCCAAATGAGGCCTGCTAAGAGAATGCCGAGGAGAAGAGCCAGTACACTATACGATTTGTATCCTTTACGATTTGTATTATTTAACCTCTTAGTAACAGCATATAAATGTTTTATTATGAAAAAAATTTTGTGAGGCGGCATCTAAACTAGACTTCCAGAATTGTCTCTCTCCTCCTGAGAACCAAAGGGTCCTGAACAGGCCAAGACTTTGTTGTGCATTATGATACACTTTTTCACAGTTGGCCTCCCCAAAGTAACTAGGGGCCTGGAGAGATAACAGTGGCCATATACTACTCTGTTGTGAATTCTAAGTCTCTAAAATACATTGTTGCCTTCTAACTTAATTAGGGACAGCACCTCTTTTTTATGGCTATGACCTAAAGACAAGAAGACTCAAAAGCAATAAATTTCAAATGAAATTGAATACCAAAAAAACTCATTCATCATATGAAGTAGTTGTAAAGTTGAAGTTTGTGTTTGTCCAAAATATCTTACTATTTCTTGTAGGTTTTTTTTTTCAGTGACCTAATGCCAAATGGCTTAAAGTGTTTATATTTTTTTCTTGTATGAATCTTCCATTCTATAAAAACCAGTTTTCCGTGAACTCTAAAGAGGAGCTGAGGCCAAGATACCAGCATTGGCTAAAAGATTAATACTGTAAGTGGCAGTCTGATACTTTTCCAAGCTTTTCATCAGAGGGGAAATCAATAATTATGGTCTGTTATGTTTTGACCAAGTTCTAATATTTGGCACATTAGAATCCAGACATCCATTTCTACACCATTGCAGTTTTTCTTACATTGTTTCATATGGCAAAACTTCATATCTTTTTTGCTTTTATTTTTTAACAAAACCATTTTGGACTCAGGTGCACACTGAGAATGTTGAACCCAAGTAGTATGTTTAGTGTAAATAGATCCTTGAAATGTTCTTATGCACAATATGCTCTTTGGATTCTAGTTTGCCCAGTGAATGATTCTTAATTCTATGGACACTACAAAAACACTGAAAAACTTTAACAACCATGTTTAAAGTGATACAGTTGAAGAGAGGGAATTTGTCAGTTAATGGCAAAGTTTATCTTCTTCCCCACTTTCCAAGTACTGCTAACTCCTACCCTCCACTGCCTCACAGAGATGTTTATAAAGAGTGAATGTGCTGATTTAGGGGACTGATATTCAAAACATTTTCCCTGGAAAGGATATTCCTGCTAGATTCTCTTTGGGGATTCACTGCCCTCCAATACAATATTAGAGGGATAGTTAGCATATAAATAGTACCCAGGAATTCCGTTTTTTTTGTTTTTGTTTTTTATTTTTAAATACCTTTAGCACTGTGCAGGAAGCCCCATAAAAGGTGCTGTCACTTTTAAGTTCTGGGCTTAGGGTTGTCTGTAATTGTACACAACAATGGTTTTGTGTTTGTTTGTCTGTCTGTTTCATTCTGTAAAGCAACCACCTTCCTTACTGGAAGGAGAGAAAATGTTGGTACATAAGTGTAAATACTTGCTGCAGCATTTAATATGTTTAATTTTATGTTAAGCTTTTTGTTGCATTGTGAAAACATTTATTGTTACAAATGGACAATGAGTTCATTGAGACTGTTCAACTAGGTCAGATTTTTACATCTCTTTCTTGCAAGAAGAGACAAAATTTTGTGCATTTGTACAAATGTTAATAATATCACCGCAATTCCAATATAATAAAGCACTCAAATGCAAATAATACTTATGGTGTTGCCCTGTTAATTGAGAAGGAAGAAATCCAGAAATTAGTAAAAGCAGCAGATGTTTATCTTGCTGATGGTCAAGTTTGTCATTGCATTGTGTGTTGTTTTCCAGAAGCAAATATGATATTAATCCATTATGTAGTTTTCTCATTCCATTGAAGAAAATATATTTGCTCTTTACTGATTACTGAAGATGAACTTCCTTGTTTGTCTCCTCTCTTGCCGCAAAGAACTCAGCTTTGCCAAAACTGCAAAACCTTGGCCTCGCCTCAGAATCATCCACTTTGAAGGAGCTATATTTGAAATATTTGATCCGAACCAGTCAGCTCTAGGCATTAGCGCAATTGTATAAATTCCTGACTATTGCTGAATGAAGCAATCTCAGTAAACCTAATCCCTAATCCCTAGGAAATTACAGTCAAAGACACACAACTGACTGGATAGACCCTGGCTAGGCTTTCAGACATGGGGAAGACATGCCGGAATGAGAAGAAGCTGGAAACAAAGATGGGGCAGGTTTGGCAAAGCCTGGTTGACCAGAGAGCAACACAGCATGGCTCAGTGGAAACAGCATAGGCCTGGGAGTCCCAGGACCTCAGTTCTAATTTCGGCTCTGCCATTTGCTGCTATGTGGATCTTGAGCCTGTCACTTAATTTCTCTGTGCCTCAGTTTCCTCATCTGTAAAATGGAGATGCAATACCCTCATTCATTCATTCGTATTTATTGAGCACTTAATATGTACTGTACTAAGTGCTTGGGAGAGTACAATATAATAATAAACACATTCCCTGCCCACAGTGAGCTTGCAGTCTCCCTCCTGTTTAGACCGTGAGCCCCACGTGGGACAGGGACTGTATCCGACCCTATTATCTTGCATCTACCTCAGTGTTTAGTGCCTTGCTTGGCTCATAGTAAAGGCTTAACAAATAATACAATTATTTTTGAAAATGACTCAAAGGTTTCTTGAGAGATGGTTGACATGATTAAACCTGGCTGTTGGTTGCACTTAACTATTCCTCAGAGACCTTTCTGTACTTTTTTTAAATGGTTATTTGTTAAGTGCTTACAATATGCCTAGCCCTGTATTAAGCGCTGCCTAGCCCTGTATTAAGCGCTAGGGTAGGTATAAGTTAATCAGGTTGGACATAACCCATGTCCCACATGGGGCTCACAGTCATAATCTCCATTTTACAGATGAGGGGACTCAGGCCCAGTGAAGTGACATGCCCAGGATCACCCAGCAGAAAGTGGCGGTGTGGGATTAGAACCCACGTCCTTCTGATTCCCAGGCTTGTGCTATCCACTAGACCGTGCTAAATCACCAAGGAAGAAGATTGCACAAACTCTTCTGGTTATAACTCAACAACCCATATAATCATAAAGTTCTTCCTAATGTTACAAACTTTTTATTTGGAGCATGGGAAAGAGAGGAATGCCCAGAAGTGGGGCCGGGCCCTGGCACCCTTATAGACCAAGCACACTGCTCTCCACCAGGCTTGTCATTCTCTGCCTAAATGCCGTGACCCAGCTGGTTGTGGGGGCAACAGAAGCCTCGCCTCCTGCCCATAAACCTTCCAACTCCGCACTATACTGCCCTTTCCTGATAATAATAATAATTATTATTATTATGGTACTTGTTAAGGGCTTTGTCCCATGCTCTGTTCTAAGCGCTGGGGTAAATGCAGATTAATCAGGTTGGACACAGTCCCCATCCCACATGGGGCTCACAGTCTTAATCTCCATTTTACAGATCAAGTAACTGAAACACAGAGGAAGGGAAATGACTTGCCCAAGGTCACAGAGACACATGGCAGAGCCAAGATTAGAACCCATGACCTTCTGACACCCAGGACCATGGTCTTTCCACTACACAATGCTGCTTCTGATGTTTATTTCCAACTGTGCTGCCCATCTGGAGTCCAGAATTTCAATATAAACACTGATGAAGGGTAGAAGTTGGAGGGATGGGGTGAGGGGAAGGGAGGAACTGCACCTGGAGAGGTGGGGCCAGAAGTGGAAATAAAGTGACACTCCCACCCCATTAAAGTCAGCTTCGGTTTAAATCTCTCCACTGCCGCCTAGCTGGATTAAAATTTGGGCCATTGCCCTTACCATTTAGGTTATTATATCAATGCTAACTAAGCACACAGTTTTGCACTCTGTTGAAGAACAAATCAAGATCAGTCACTGTGTCTTAATTAATTGCTTACATCATGAGGAGTATCGTGGCCTACTGGAAATAGTACAAGTCTGGGAATCAGAGGACCTGAGTTCTGAATCCCGTTCTGCCAGTTACCTGGTGGGTGACCTTGGGTAAATAAGTTAACTTCTCTATGCCTCGATTTCCTCATCTGTAAAGTGCCTGTTCTCCCTTCTATTTAGATTGTGAGCCCCATGTGGGGTAGGACTGTGTCCAACCCTTTACTCTGTAATCTAAATCATTTTTCAAAAAAGACCGTTCACTTATCTCCCCACTCTTCAAAAACCTCCAATGGTTGCCCATCCACCTCCACATCAAACAGAAATTCCTTACAATCAGATTTAAAGCAGTCAATCAGCTCAGCCCCTCCTATCTTACCTCACTGATTTCCTACTACAATTTAGTTTGCAACTTTCGCTCCTCCAACGCCAATTGCTCACTCTGTCCTCATCTCGTCTAGTTTCACTCGTCCAATGCTATCCTACTCACTGTACCTCAGTCACATCTATCCCACTGCCGGCCTCTTACTCACATCCTCCCTCTGGCCTGGAGCACTCTTCTCCTCTATGACAGACCACTGTTCTCCCCGCCTTCTCAAAATCAGATCTCCTCCAATAGGCCATCCCAACTAAGCCCTCATTTCCCCTACTCTCTCTCCCTTCTGCATTACCTATGCACTTGGATCCATACCCTTTAAGTACTCTATATTCACCCCATCCTCAGCCCTGAAGGACTTATATACATATTGATACTTTATGTTAGTGTCTGTCCCCCTCCTCTAGACTGTAAGCTTCTGGTGTGCAGGAACCATCTCTTCCAATTCTGTTATACTGTACTCTCCCAAGCATTTAGCACATTGTTCTGCACACAGTAAGCACTCAATAAATACCATTGATTGTTCAGCTGATTGATTGGGTCTGACCTTATTAACTTGTATCTACTCCAGTACTTGGAGCAATGCTTGGCAAATAATAAGTGCTTAACAAACAAAATAATTCTATGAATAATGACCCCAAATTCAGAGAAATATTTTATGCTCATCATTTCATTTTTTATAGCATTTGTTAAGGACTTACTTGGTGCCAGCTCTGGAGTAGATACAATTTATCAGGTTGGACACAGTCCCTGTCCCACATGGGGTTTACAGTCTTAATCCCCATTTTATAGATCTAATTGAGGAACAGGGATAAGTGAAGTGACTAGCCCCAATTCATGGAGCAGACAAGTGGCAGAGCCAGGATTAGAGCCCAGGTCCTTCTGACTCCCAGGCCCTTGCTCTATCCACTAGGCCATGCTGCTTCTCTGGGGCATTTCATTGAAGCACCACTGCTTATTCTGCAAAACCAGTATTCAACTGGTTACTCGAACTATCAAGAGAAAGTTGGCATTTTCCTTCCATTGAGAGGAAAAAGATCAACCACTTTGAAAAGCTTTCACCAGGCTGTGGGCAACCTGGCAGCCTGGGACTACTTAGCAGGTCTGTTCCGATCAACATGCCTCAGGGAAAACAGAGTGAGTTGCTAAAGAAAAAGGTTGGGACAGAAGCTAAAATAGAGGGCAGAGATTCAGAATGGGAGCTGAATTCCAACCCCGGCTTGCCAGCTGATTGCCTAAGTGACTTTGGGTGATGGAACAGAACAGTGTAACTCTCACTGGTGGAGGACTATGCTGAGATTTAATCCTCAAATTGCCAGTTATCAAGACGTGCTCCACTGCAAGAAAAGGTGACTGCTGTAGAAATGGCCTTCAAAGCGCTTTAATGATGTAGAGGAAGCAGCATGGCTTAGTGGATAGAGCACGGGCCTGGGAGTCAAAAAGACCTGAGTTCTAATCCTGTCTCCTCCACTTATCTGCAGGGTGACCTTGGGCTAGTCACTTCACTTCTCCCTGTTCCTCAGTTACCTCATCTGTAAATGGGGATTAAGACTGAGAGCCCCATGTGGGAGAGAGACTGTGTCCAAGCTGATTAGCTTGAATCTACTCCAATGCTTAGAACAGTGCTTGACACATAATAAGCACTTAACAAATTCCATTATTATTATATTGAGGAAGGTGGACCATTTGCCCACATGCATGATGAATATGAGAGGGTCTTGAAGTATACATCCTCACTCCCATTTTAAAATAGCCATTTACCTAGTACAAGCAGTGATTTCTTTCTATATTCTGAGCTATTAAGAACACTCATTTCACTCTTCTACTGGCATATCTTCTTGGGGAAGGGCAAGCAGGGAAAACAACTTATGTAGAATAGATGACTTTTTGGATTTCATCCCGGAGCAGGGACAAATTTGGCCCACTCTCTCTGGCTCTCATCTTCTGCATAAGAACCCTTCCTTTTTAAACTGCTTCTCAGGCTCCTGCTCTCCAGGCTGAATTAGCCCAGTTCCTCTTAGGTCTCTCACCAACCCACCATCAGCTTTTAAGTCCTGACTGGCTGACTCTGGACTGACCAGCCATTCATTCATTCAGTGGTATTTATTGAGCACTTACTGTGTGCAGAGCACTGTACTAAGCATGGGAGAATAGTCTTGAGTATGAAAGTCACACAAAACCAAGTTACATCTTCTTACTTGCCCTGTAACCACTCCTTTTCAAGCTCCTTCAGGTGCAGTTAGGAATGGGATCCTGTGGCAGCAGTGTGGCTTAGTGGAAAGAGCCTGGGCTTGAGAGTCAGAGGTTGTGGGTTCTAATCCCAGCTCTGCCACTTGTCTGTTGTCTAACCTTGGGCAAGCCACTTAACTTCTCTATGCCTCAGTTACCTCATCTGTAAAATGGGGATTAAGACTGTGAGCCCCATGTGGGACAACCTGATTACCTTGAATCTGCTTAGAATAGTGCTTGGCACATAATAAGCACTTGACAAATACCATAACTATTATTATAATAATTATTATTATGGTGCATGGTGTAGTGGATAGAGCTCAGGCCTGGGAGTCAGAAGGTCATGGGTTCTAATCCCTGCTCTGCCATTTGTCTGCTCTGTGACCTTGGACAAGTCATTTCATTTCTCTGTGCCTCAGTTACCTCATCTGTAAAATGGGGATGAAGACTGTGAACCTTATGCAGGACAGGGACTTTGTCCAACCCGATTTACTTGTATCCACCCCAGTGCTTAGTACAGTCCCTGACACATAGTTAGTGCTTAATAAATTCCATAATTATTATTATCATTATTATGGTAGAGGGAGCCATTGCCCCCACATGCGTGGTTTCTCTTACATGAGCAAGTTGCCCTCTAGACCAATTCATTCATTCATTCATTCATTCAATCATATTTATCAAGCACTTCCTATGTACAGAGCATTGCACTAAGCACTTGGAAAGTATAATTTGGCGACAAATTGTAGACCAACAGAACATGAAGTTCCAGTAGCCCATGGGGTTCAACCACACATGCATGAAAATACTGTGCATCCCTGGGACTGCCTCCTAGAATGAAGCCAGGGTCTCATTTGAGGCCATTTGGTGATCTGCAAAGAATGAGACTGATCCAAACTGGATCTGGATTCTGTGGGCATTCCCCATACCGCTAAGAAGTATGGCCACAGATGACTCTACAGAAATCAGGACTCTGCTTCACCACCCCTAACTCTGCTTATGCATCAGAAATCAGTGACAAATGTCAAATGACATAGAAATAATGTCATCTGAAGGCCCTGCATGGGCACATACAAAAAGATTCTTCACGGAAATTCACAAGTATTAAAAAATAGCCAAGAATGCTTCCAAGAGAACCCCTGGGCCTCTCCCTTGCTCCAGAGCCCCTGTCTTCCCTTCACAGGGTCCAGGAAATACCAGACTCAAAAGTGGGAGTTAGGACTGTAAGCTCGTTGTGGACATGGAATGTTTCTGTTCATTGTTATATTTTACTCTCCCAAGTGCTTAGTACAGTGCTTTGCACACAGTAAGCACTCAAGCCCATCAATGGCCAGGGATAGTCTCTATCTGTTGCTGAATTGTACATTCCAAGCGCTTAGTACAGTGCTCTGCACATTGTAAGCACTCAATAAATGCTATTGAATGAATAAATATGACTGACTGAAGGATGGAGAGGAAGTGGGCATTCAAATAAAAATTTTGAACATAAAGTTATCAGTTCCATATTCATGCAATGGATAGAGCACGGGCCTGGGAGTCTTAAGGACATGGGTTCCAATCCTGATTCTGCCAAGTGTCTCCTGTATTTGCCTCATTTACCTCATATGTAAAATGGGGATTTAATAATAATAATTATGGTATATGTTAAGTGCTTACTATGTGCCAAGCACTGTTCTAAGTGCTGGGGGAGATACAAGGTAATCAGGTTGTCCCATGTGGGGCTCACAGTTCTTAATCCCCATTTTACAAATGAGGTAACTGAGACTCAGAGAAGTAAAGTGATTTGGCCAAAGTCACACAGCTGATAAGTGGCAGAGCCGGGATTAGAACCCACAGTCTCTGACTCCCAAACCTGGACTCTTTCCACTAAGCCACATTGCTTCTCAAGAAGTAGATTTAAGAGTGTGAGCCCCATGTGAGACAGACACTGTGTCCAACCTGATTAACTTGGGTCTACCCCAGAACTTAGAACAGTGCTTGGCACATAGAAATCACTTAACAAATAACATCATTATTATTAGTAGGCAGGAAACAGAACTGCTGAAAAATGGACTAAATGGCCACCCTGTGCCTGGGCTGGATGGGGTTGGGAAAAGACCAGGTCCAGGTTGAAGCTTCGGCCATTGCAAAGCTCTAAATCACAGGTAGGCAAAACATGACTCACAGGCCAGATCCAGATCGGGTCCAAGGAAGCCATTTCTCCCCACAATCTACCTGGCAGCCATCTCACAGTGCACTGCCATGCCAAGAGCAGGGGCATGTCAGGGGCCCCGCAGTTTGCTGGCAACCAGCGCAGAGCCAGATGGGAGTGCCGGACATACAACTGGGTCAACCACGCCCACCCCACTCTTCACTACTGGCCGATGGACACTTTCACAAAGGAGAAAGCCGCCCCATGGCCGGAATACCTGCCAACCCCTGCTCTGACTCATCACTGGAGCTGTTCTCTGGATCTTCTCCAAGCCCTCCACATCCCCTTTCTCCAGCGGAGCCCGAGAAATGTCAATTTTATGTCAGATGAGAAAAGATAGGTCCAGAAAGGGGGGAAAAGAGCGGAGTGGGAAGGAAAGGAGGCTCATTTAATATAAATTATTGTGAAAATATGAGTTTAGCAATGATGGCACTGATAATTAAGCGACTATTATGTGTCAAGCACTGTTCTAAGCTCTGGGTTGGGTACAAGCTAATCAGGTTGGACACAGTCTATGTCCCATATGGGGCTCTCCGTCTCAATCCCCATTTCACAGATGAGGCAACTGAGGCTCAGAGAAGTGAAGTAACTTGCCCACGATCACACAGCAGACAAGTGGCAGCATTGACATTAGAACCCATGTCTTTCGGAATCCCAAGCCCATGTTTTATCTACTAGGCCACACTGCTTCTCATAATAACAGTAATTATGGCACTTGTTAAGAACTTACTATGTGCTAAATGCAAACATTGTACACTATTCTAAGAGCTGTCCCACATGGGGCCCCCACACTTAGTATAAAACCAATTATCTAATGCAGGTTATCAGAACTAATCACTTTTTTTTAATGGTATCTGTTAAATGCTTACTATGTGTCAGGAACTGTACTAAGTGCTGGGGTAGATACTAGATAATCATGTTGGTCACAGTCCATGTCCCACATGGGGCTCACTGTCTTAATCCCCATTTTACAGATGAGGGAAATGAGGCACAGAGAAGTTAACTGACTTGCCCGAGGCCACACAGCAGATAAGTGGTGGAGCTGGAATTAAAACCCAGGTCCTTCTGACTCCCAGGCCTGTGCTTGTTCCACTAGGCCACGCTGCTTCTCTTTGAAGCAGACAAATTGAGTCAAATCTGGATAATCTTCCTTGCCACATCGTCCTCCAAAAAATAGCAGAAAAAAATTGAGTCCCCACCTATTGGAAATAGTAAACCCAGTTTGTTAAGCAAAATGACTTTTTAATCATCTGAATTGGCTCAAGTCCCAATAACCTGTTTGCTAATGTTCATTTCCAAAGATTCATGAAAGAAAATGGCTCCCAGAACTGTCCCCTACCCCTACAGGCTTTTACAGTTTATGCAATCTGACCCTCAGATTTGGCTGACTTCAGACTGGAAGATCCAGAGAATTGACTTCAGATCCAAACACCATCATTCCTATCTCTCTGGCTCTTCATTCCCAATTTCTTTTTGTGGCCTCCTTGGGCTCCTCCTCTGTCTCCCACCCTTAACTGTGGGATTTCCTCAAAGTTCAGTTCTGGGTCCCCTTCTAATCTCCATCTACACCCACTCCCTTGGAGAACTCATTCGCTCCCGCAGCTTCAACTACCACCTCTATGAGGATGATTCCCAAATCTCCATCTCCAGCCTGAACTCTCTCCCCCTCTGCAATCTCACATTTTCTTCTGCCTTCGAGACATCTCTACTTGGATGTTTTCCTGTCACCTTAAGCTCAACATGTCAAAAATTAAACTCCTTATCTTCCCTCCCAAACTCTATCCTCCCCGTGATTTTTCCCATCACTTGTAGACAGCACCTCCATCCTTCCTGTCTCATAAGCCATAACCTCAGCTTTATCCTTGACTCAACTCTCTCATTCAACCCACATATTCAATCTATCACTAAATCTTGTTGGTCCAACCTTCACAACATCATTAAAATCCACCCTTTCCTCTTCATCCAAACTGAAGCAGCGTGGCTCAGTGGAAAGAGCATGGGCTTTGGAGTCAGGGCTCATGAGTTCGAATCCCAGCTCTGCCACTTGTCGGCTGTGTGACTGTGGGCAAGTCACTTCACTTCTCTGTGCCTCAGTTCCCTCATCTGTAAAATGGGGATTAAGACTGTGAGCCCCACGTGGGACAACCTGATTCCCCTGGATCTCCCCCAGCGCTTAGAACAGTGCTCGGCACATAATAAGCGCTTAACAAATGCCAACATTAAATCCAGCACTTATCCTATCCCACTTGGTTTACTATATCACCCTCCTTGTTGACCTCCCTGCTTCCTGTCTCTCCCCACTCCAGTCCACAATTCAATCTGCTGCCTGGATCATTTTTCTACAAAAACGTTCAGTCTATGTTTCTCCACTCCGCAAGAACCTCCAGTGGTTGCCTTTTCACCTCTGCTTCAAACAGAAACTCCTTATTATTGTCTTTAAAGCACCAAATCACCTTGCCCACTCCTATCCTCTTTGCGGCTCTTCTACTACAACCCTGCCTGCATACTTTGCTTCTCTAACACCAAACTACTCATTATACCTCAATCTTGTCTAGCTCGCTACTGACCTCTTGCCCAAAACCTGCCTCTGTATTGGAATGCCCTCCCTCTTCATATCCAATAGACAATTATTCTTTCCACCTTCAAAGCCTTATTGAAGACACATCTCCTCCAAGAGTCCTTCCCTAAGCCCTCATTTTCTCTTCTCCTTCTTCCTTCTATGTCACCCTAATTTTCTCCCTTCTACGTTGCCCTGTCTCCTCTCAGGGTCACAACTGGGGAGTTTCCAGTAATCTACCAGTCTTGGCTACAGGAGGGAGAGTCAAGCAGGGGCCTATCCATTCCATTCCTAGCTTGGGCAGTGGCTAGCAAGTGGAAGGCAATCCAAAACTCACCCATGCTGGGAAGCAACAACATGGGAAAGAGTAGAGGGCAGAGATTCAAGTTTACTGTGCGGGAGGAGGTAATGGTAAACCACTTCTGTATTTTTACCAAGAAAACTCTATGGATACACTACCAGAACAATTACATATGGAGAGCATTCTGGGACAGATGTGTCTGTGGTGTCGCTATGGGTCGGAAACGACTCGATGGAATAAGACAAGATGTTGCCCTGATTTGTTCCCTTTATTCACCCCTCCCTCAGCTCCACAGCACCTATATACATATCCATAATTTATTTATATTGATGTCTGTCTCCCTCTAGACTGTAAGCTTGCTGTGTTCAGGGAATGTACAAAGCGTTTGGGAGAGAATACAATATTGTTCTCTCCCGAACGCTTTGTACAGTAGTCTGCACACACAATAAGCACTCAATAAATACAATTGGTTGATTGATCATAAAGTAGTGATTAAATTTACTCTCAAGTCCGATCCTGAAAATTTGTTTACAGTGTAAACAAATAGAGATTCATAAGTAGATTTAAATCATAGATTGTTCCAAATTAAAATTAAAATTAAGGCATGCAACTCAAGAATCAGTGAGGAAACTTCCATTGAGTATCTGACTTTTCACTAAGTTAGATGCAAAACACACTCAAGACAGAAATACTGTGGTGCCGGGAGCAGTACAATAATTGTTGGGGAAAATTTAGAATCTGTGTGTCTTTCTTAGCATTGAAAATGACTACACCCTCACCTTAAGCCCTACAACAGGAGGAAGTGCAACAAATCGCTTTTACCATAAGGATATGGTGAAAGTATAATCTTGAGGTTAACAATAGTAATAATAGTTATTATTATTATTATTATTACAGTACTTGTTAGGTGCTTACTATGTGCCAAGGACTGTTCTATGCACTGAGGTAGATGCAAATTAATTAGATTGGACAGTCCCTGTTCTACATGGGGCTCATATTCTGAATCCCTACTTTCAGATAAGGTAACTGAGGCCCAGAGAAGTTAAGTGACTTGGCCAAGGTCACAAAGCAGACATGTGGTGGAGTCGGATTTAGAACCCAAGTCCCTCTGACTCCCAGGCCCGTAGTGTAGACAGGGTTTTTTGACCATGAGATGGTATGACTCCTGATTGAATCTTGACCCATGTGTCTGAGAGCTGCTGATAGTCTTCAACCAATATTATTTATTGAATGCTTACTAAGTGTAGAGCACTGTACAATGGGAGCACTTGGAAGAGTACAATTGAGTTAGCAGACCCAGTCCCTGCCTTCATAGAGGTTAGGTGATAGAAAGTGGATTCCTGAGCTTGTCCAACAACACAACATTCCCTGCTACCCAGCCCCAGCCCCTCATCCCTGGACCCCCAAAACCAGCCATTCTTCAGCCACAATACCATGATCATCCAGAAGCTGGGTGCCACTGTGTCCTCCTCACACTCACACCTAATTACTTCAAAAGAAAGCAATGAGGGAATTTGATTCTTTTTTTATGGAATTTGTTCATCAATCCTATATATTGAGCACTTACTGTGTACAGAGCACTGTACCTTGCAAGCAGTTGGGAGAGTACAATATAACAGACTTGGTTACAACCTGATTAGCTTGTATCTACCCCAGAGTGTATTACAGTGCCTGGCACAGAGTAAGTGCTTAAGAAGAGAAGGTCTACTGAGTCCCACATAGAGCCTGGAGTCTTAATCCCCATTTTACAGATGAGGTAACTGTGGCACAGAGAAGTTAAGTGACTTGCCCACAGTCACACAGCTGACAAGTGGTAGAGCCAGGAATAATGTTGGTATTTGTTAAGCGCTTACTATGTGCACAGCACTGTTCTAAGCGCTGGGGTAGATACAGGGTAATCAGGTTCTCCCACATGAGGCTCACAGTCAATCCCCATTTTACAGATGAGGTAACTGAGCCACAGATAAGTTAAGTGACTTGCCCACAGTCACACAGCTGACAAGTGGCAGAGCTGGGATTTGAACCCATGACCTGTGACTCCCAAGCCCGGGCTCTTGCCACTGAGCCATGCTGCTTCTCTAGTATAGAACCCACGTCCTCTGATTCCCTGGCCCATGCTCCTTCTACTAGGCCATGATACTTCTCTTTTGAACAATTAAAGGAAAACAACACATCTGAAACACATTCTCAGTTTTTCTGTTGTTGTTGGGAGTAGTTGTGCGAAGATGTTGAACTTCTGTCAGTTAACTAGAAAATATCTAAATTCAGTCAATCAATCACACTTAACCAGGCAATTTCCTGATACCCAGACAAAAAGATATGGCCCATCTTGCCTTTCTTCTTTAAACGCTTACTGCTCACTAGGTACTTTATTCCTGTTTAACATGGTCTCAAATTATAAAATACTAAATAAAATGCATGATTTCACTAGTTCTTTCAAAGGAAGAATAATGTACAAAATCTTGTAGCGATTCAAAAGATTGATTTGTTACATGCACGAATAAATACACAGTCACTGCACCAGTAAAAGAAGCATTTGGTTGTCTACTTGGTATGCAAACCACCCACTATACAGTAATCTGATCTACAGTTGTACAGAACAGCATGGCAATCTAATGGATCCAGATAGAGACTATGTAATTTTTATGTACACGAGCTACAGTGAGATGCATTTAAACGGAGAGTGCACTGTACTTTAATAGCCATCTTTATGAGTCAGGGAAGGCCCATTTCTTAATACCTACAATCCAGTATCAAGTTAATCAAATTCTTTGATAATAGAGCACATAATGTGTGTTAAAGCCATTTTGCTCTAGTTCACTGTGGGGTCCTCCCTTCTGTCTCGTCTGTATTCTACGGTGCAATACAATGCCATGTTATGAAAACTACCCTTTAAACCTGATAAAATATTTAAGACATGTGTCCTGATAGTGTTATGTAAGCAAATACCAAGAAAGGTCTGACCATTAGTGAACCTGATCAGCTCAGTCTCCAAGGACCAGCCTGCCGAATGATCAAACACTGGCTTTAGTCACAAGTGAGTCGGGCTGCTGCGAAGCCCTGGATGAAGAAAGACAATCAATCCAGAGGTGTGGTTTGCAACAGACCCCAGAATCTGAACCCTTTAGCAGGATAAGGATTTTATAGTGTAAGTATCTTATTGTCTTGAAATGTTTTTAAGAGTCAGCTCGTGTTCTCTTTAGATGGATGCAACATTCCTGAATGCAGCTTCTCGGGGGAGAGTTGGTGTGGGCAGAGTGTCATTAAAAGAAGGAACAGAAGGGAGATAAACCCAGGGCAGGATTCCTTTAACCCCAAAGCCACTAAAGCAGTGCCCAGTTTTACAAATCATCAGAAGCCTAAGAGCTAAGCACCTTCATGACAAATGGAATGTGCCAGCCCCCAGGTTAAACAGGATTACAAAGACCACATGTAATAGATTTGTTGGCTCAGGAATAACCAGTCAGTAACAAATAACTTTTTCAGGGTAAGAATCATCTGCAGTGTTAGTGATAAGATTAGAATTTTAGCAAGGTTTTGGAGCAGGTGATTGGCAAGGGGTAGAAAGCCAGGGTAAACCTTGGCAAGCCTAGTTTTTAGGAACAGTAGCAAAACCTTATTCTGGAAGTTAAATATCATTTGGACCAGTGATCATCCTGAGATAGGCTGAAGATGAGTGAAGCTTGGAGATGATCCCTAGGAAAAAAAGTTCTCTTTGACAAACAATATTGCCACTTTTCTCGTTCTAAGGAGGTGGCATCGAGAGACAAAAACACCCTACAATTTCTAGGGATGGGGCATGGAATTCTGGATTAAGAGGCATGAATTTGATGTCTACCCTGTCAGGATGTGACCCCTTCTTTCTAAAAAAAAATCATGAATAATCACTAGCGAAAAGAAGCACTAGAATTGTAAATATGTAAAAAGTAGAGAGGAAATATGAGCTAACAATCTTTATTAAAAGCAATAGGAACTCAACCAGTTCCCTGTGATACACAATATTATTTAGAAGCTAGATATATTTATGTACCCCTAAAATGGCTAATGATGATTTCAGCTCATTAAATAGGTCCATCAAAGATGTTTGAGGCTATTTTTCCCAGCAATAATTCAGCTAAACTGATCCAACATAGTGCTGCGTTTTACAAGGGTTGTCGAGTTCCTTGAAATACAACTATTACCCCTCCTCTTACACTGTGAGCCACACGACAGGCAAGGATCCTGTCTAATTCCCACCTGTGTGTTCTCTCCCAGCACTTGGCACAATGCTCTGCATAGTGTAAGTGCTTAAAAAATACTATTACTACTCGCATCAAACTGCTCCCGCCTTAGTAGCTGCTCTGGCTTGCTCCAGCTCGACTATTTCATCAGCTTCCTTGCTGGTCTCTCAGTCTCTAGCCTGTACCCCCTCCAATCTATATGGCATGCTGCTCCATGCCCCATCTTCCTCAATCGTCCCTCGACCCACATCTCTTCTCAAAACCCACCCTGGCTGTCTGCATCCCCTTGCAATAAACAAAAACCCCTCACAACAGTCTTCAAGGCTCTATCCATCACTTAACTCCACCTTACTTATCTGTTCTTTTCATTGCTATCAATCATATTTATTGAGTGTTTATCGTGTGCAGAGTACTGTACTAAGCGCTTGGTAGAGTAAAATATAACAGACTTGGTAGACACATTCCCTGCCCACAATGAACTTACAGTCTAGAGGGGGAGACAGATATTAACATAAATAAATTATAGATATGTACATAAATGCTGTGGGGTTGAGGGAGAGATGAATAAAGGGAGCAAATCCAAGTGCAAAGGCGATGCTGAAGAGAGTGGGATAAGAGGAAATGAGGGATTAGTCAGGGAGGCATCTTGGAGGAGATGTGTCTTCATCAAGGCTTTGAAGGTGGGGAGAGTAATTGTCTGATATGAAGAGGGAAGGTGCTCCAGGCCAGAGGCAGGTCGTGGACAAGAGATTGGTGGTGAGATAGACAAGATCAAGGTACAATGAGTAGATTGGCATTAGAGAAGTGAGGCGTGTGGTCCGGGTTGTAGTAGGAGAGGAGTGAGGTAAGGTAGGAGGGGGCAAGGTGATTGAGTGCTTTAAAGCCACGGTAAGGAGTTTCTGTTTGATGCAGAGCTGGATGGGCAACCACTTGAGGATCACTGCTCACTGCTTCATTCTTCCCATGCCACTATCTAACTGCACCTCACTCTTGCCTCTGCCGCCTTGGTCTTCTCATTCACACTGCTCCTTCTCTTCCGACATCAGACAGACTACAGGTTTCCCCACATTCGAACTCTCTTAAAACCCCACCTCCTCCAACAAGCTTTCACTGATATATTCCCCCCCAACACCCTGAGCCATATTGTCTATTCAGCCTATTCAAACCCTCAGGAACTTATTTATACCCTCCTCAACATTCAGATATGTAGGTCTCCTCAATTCATTTATTATGGTCACTCTGGCTATAAATATTTTTAATGTTTCTCACCTCGAATCCATCAATGGTATTTATTGAGTGCTTACTTTGTGCAAAGCACTGCAGGAGAATACAAAACAATTGGTAGACATGATCCCTGCACTTGGGGAGCTTACTGTCTGACAGCTTACACTCTACACCCTGTTAGAATATATAATAATAATGTTGGTATTTGTTAAGCACTTACTATGTGCCGAGCACTGTTCTAAGCGCTGGGGTAGACACAGGGGAAGCAGGTTGTCCCACGTGGGGCTCACAGTCTTAATCCCCATTTTACAGATGAGGGAACTGAGGCACAGAGAAGTTAAGTGACTTGCCCACAGTCACACAGCTGACAGGTGGCAGAGCTGGGATTCGAACTCATGAGCCCTGACTCCAAAGCCCGTGCTCTTTCCACTGTGCCACGCTGCTTCTCTATGTTCCTCATGGGTACTAAATGGATCACATAGTTATTCTGTATTACCCAAGTGCCTAGGAAAATGCACTGAACCAATCGGGTGTTCAATAAATGCTGCTGCTATTAATCAATCACTGGTATTCATTGAGCACTTATTGTGTGCATAAAACTATACTAAGTGCTAGGGACAATAAAATTTCACAGATTTGGTAGAAACATTCCCTGCCCAAGATGTGCAAAAATTAATTAATCAAAATGGATGGCATTTCCACATACGACCCAGATAAGATTTCAGTGGTCAAAATTCACCCTATTTAGTGCTTAAGTATCTTGTAACTTAATTCTCCATTCAAGAAATTGAGTAAACTGAGTGTTTTAATTCTACTATCGAAGAACCCAAATTAAACAAGGGACTTAGTAGAAGTATTGAACAGTACAGTAGTATTTATTGAGCACCCACTTTTTTATGGTATTTGTTAAGTACATAAATACAAACTAGATACAAACTAGTCACGTTGGACACAGTCCATGTCCACATAGGCTCACAGTCTTAATCCCCATTTTACGGATGAGGTAACTGAGGTACAGAGAAGTTAAGTGACATGTCCAACATCACCCAGCAGACAAGCAATGCACCATACTAGGCACCTGCAAAGGACAAAACAAGCAAATGAACATTCCCTGCCCACAAGAACTTTATACTGAAAATGGGGGAGACAAACATAGAAGTATTTACTAATAGGGTGATCAAAACACATCATTCAACATGAAAATTATCCAAGTAATTGAAGCCTAAAACCATGTTTCAGTCTTTGAAAGTTTCAGGTCAAAAGAACTGATCTATCTGAAATGTTTGGATCATCAGGGCCAAAGTGTATTCCTGGGCTTGAACCATCCAAATAATATGCATTGAGACAAGAGCTACAGCCAAGTTCATTAACTTAGGCTCATCAAGGGGAAGATATTAAACAGACCCAAATGAAATTGGGCTGTGATCCAGTGAGTAATAAAAACAGAGAAACTGAGCTGAAGCACTTACAGTTCTTTTTAGGTTCCTGTTGCTCCCAGCTACCTGACACATCATGGCCTATTATCAGTTAGCGGAAGGAGGAAACAAGAAAACTGTAGAAGAAAATATATTGTCTGAACTTCTTTTCCAATGCTGTTTTAACCTTCCAGCCTCACCATTAATGAAGTTGGATTTCAAACAGCTTCTGTTGGAGAAACAGTCATAATGGAAGCTGGATGTGTTTGGGAAAAGAAGATCCTAACATTTTAGGTCTCATAAGAATTTAAATTAATTTAGAATAAATGTTTTAAGAGCATAGTATGGATAGGCCAGGAAGAAGAGTAGACTCAGAGAATTAACTTTTCTAATGGGGCAGTCTTATTCTCAGACAATTTACTGTCAGACTCAAAGAACATCAGTGATTACCTCTGGCATTCTGCCTTCTGAACATCTTTCCTAAGCCACCACTGAAGATGGTAAGCATGAATGAAACACACAAGAGAGAAGAATCTCTTACTTCCTCCATTATTCCTTCAAATGAGATTATTAATCCATTTATTGAAAATATTAAATTGTACTTGCCTCTGTCTAACCATGTAACTTCCTCTGCTTCTCAATAAAATTTATTGAGTACCTGTGTGCTGAGCACTCTAGGAAGTGTTTGTAACAGTACAGTAGAATTAGTATCTATTAATTATCACAGCATTAGGTGCACCAAAATCTGTTTCCATGGCTCCTCTAGCATGTAAAGTTGTTATAGGCAGGGAATGTGTCTGCTAATTCTGCTGTGTTGTACTCTCCCAAGTGCTTAGTAACGTGCTCTGCACATAATAAGCAAACAATAAATACCCCTGAGTGATTGATTGATAGGTAAAATTCCATTAGTATGAGTTCATTTGAAAATTTGAAAACTGATTTTTTTCATTCTGGTTCTCCAGTGTCCCCACTCTCAAATGGAAAGAATTTAAGTATTAACTTTTTCTAGTCTTTGTAGAAAGGTAAATCTTTTCTCTTCATTTAACGTCCTAGAACAGTGGATTCACACACAAATTGATGCCTTACTAAGACCTCATCATTCATTTGACCTCAATAACTTGTTCCCAGCCTTTAAAATCTCTCTGAGAACAAAATGATGTGTGAATTTATCCCTTTCTATTACTACTTCTTACTGGCTTCCAGGCTACTGCACACAGTAATAAAGGATTCTATCAGTTATCTATTGTGAAATAGGGAAGCAGCGTGGCCTAGTGTCACAGGCCAGGGAGTCAGAAGGACCTGGGTTCTAATCTTGACTCTGCCATGTACCTGCTGTGTAACCTTGGGCAAGTCACTTAACTTCTCTGTGCCTCAGTTTCCTCAACTATAGTTAGACTGTGAGCCCTATGTAGGACAGGAACTTAGCCCGACCTAATTAACTTGAATCTTCGCCAGTACTTAGAACAATGTTTAACACACAGTAAGCGCTTAACAAATACTACATAAAAATATGCTGTAGTGGAAAAAAAATTCCGTCTAGAAAGAAATTTCACCTACATCATACAAGGTTTAGTCTTGTAAATATTGGACTATAATGGTGATTCAGTTCCCATCCATCTATGGGAAAAGAGTTGTTCTACGTAATTACTCAGGAAGCAACTCATGCAATAGTACTCATTTATAAATATTCAAGAGTCTTTGCCCCAGCCGCACCCAATTTCTTAGACTATCCCCCCTTCTCCATCCAGCTCTGAGTCTTCAAATCCTAGCATCTGCTCTCACTCCATTTGGAAAATAGAAAATGGCTAAACAAACCAAGAGACTTGCCATCAAGCAGGATCATTGTGAAGCGGCCGACTAATTAGCCATTTAAAAAATTCGTTATTTCTTTTGGGCTCCGTTCAGGTTCAAAATATGTCCTGTGAACGCCAACCAGCTGAGACGCGAGGAGCCCCTGTCACGCAGACATTCGGCAGAATAATAAATAACTGTGGCAGCCAAGCAGCAGTAGAGAAGTCTCGCGCAGACCCCCTCCCCCACTCTCCTGCCGCCATCCAGAGAGCCTGCCCATACCAATTACCATTCGGGACAGGGCGACTGAATGCCTGCCATTAACTATGAAGGGTTTCTGGTCTTCCAGATATCCCTCCAAAGGAAAAGGAAGTCACTACTCATGCCTCCCGAGTCTGGGGGTTGTCCGAGAACTGGGTCTCTCCTGTTTTTTCCCTCTCAGCATATTTTAACAATGTCCCTAGATGACAGTCCCAGAGGGAGAGTCCCTGGGAAAAAGATGATGGTGGCCCACAGGTCCAGAAACCCAAATAATATTAATAATAATGGTATTTGTTAAGTGCTTATTATGTGTCAAGTACTGTTCTAAGCTCTGGGGCTTAGTGAAAAGAGCACGGCCTTGGGAGTCAGAGGTCATAAATTCTAATCCCTGATCCTCCACTTGTCAGCTGTGTGACTTGGGCCAAGTCACTTAACTTCTCTGTGCCTCAGTTAGCTCATCTGAAAAATGGGGATTAAGGCTGGGAGCCCCACGTGGGACAACCTGATTACCTTGTATCTACCCCAGTGCTTAGAACAGTGCTTGGCACATAGTAAGCACCTGACAAATACCATCATCATCATTGTAATTATATAAACTAATCAGATTGGACCCAATCCCTGTCCCACAGTCTTAATCCCCATTTTACAGATGAAGTAACTGAGATACAGAGAAGTGAAGTGACTTGCCCAAGGTCACACAACAGACAAGTGGAAGAGCTGGGATTAGAACCCAGGTTCTCTGTCTCCCAGGCCCATGCTCCTAACCAGTCGGTAGAGTGGGTGGGGCTGGGAGATGACCAGGTTTTGGACTTGAAACCATCTGAAGCAGGACCCCACTCTGCAAGCGGGTAGGCAGGGCCTTGTTTTGGCTAAACCAAGATCCAGCTGGCTCCCCGCTTCTCACCCTGCCCTGCACCACCCTTCATCACGGTGAGTTTCAGAAATAGTAATAATAATGATAATAATCATGGTATTTCTTAAGCGCTTACTATGTGTCAAGCACTGTTCTAAGTGCTGGAGTACATACAAGTTAATCAGGTTGGTTATAGTCCCTGTTCCACTTGGAGTTCACAATTTAAGTAGGAAGGAGAACAGGTACTGAATTCCTATTTTATAATTGAGGAAATTGAGGCACAGAGAAGTTACTCAAGGTCACAGAGCAAGCAAGTGGCAGAGCCGGGGTTAGAGCCCAGGTCCTCTGGCTTCCAGGCCTGGGTTTTTTCCACTAGGCCACAGAGCTTATGAAATGGCTACTTTTCCCAGAAGGCTGTTTCTTCAGTGTGGTGAAAGAATACTGGGAAACCAACAGGAAAGGTCAGAAAAAGAACCCTTTTCCCACCCAGAGCTTGACTAGGCTTATTCCACCC
This sequence comes from Ornithorhynchus anatinus, assembly GCF_004115215.2. Taxonomy (NCBI): domain Eukaryota; kingdom Metazoa; phylum Chordata; class Mammalia; order Monotremata; family Ornithorhynchidae; genus Ornithorhynchus; species Ornithorhynchus anatinus. The sequence continues at coordinate 53,667,572 of NC_041735.1, read as the reverse complement.
ACAAGACAGATAACCATAGGAGAGCTAAAAACTAGGCATATAAGAGCCCAAGGCCTAGGATGACAGAGAAGTGACCTCCAGAGGGGCAAATGACTATGAGGCCCCTATGCCACTCTCCAGGTTCACCACAGCCCCTGTGGGTACATCTAGTCCTGGGGATTTCAGGAAGGTCGGGGGTATTCCAAACCTTTTCCAGACTCCCTTGAGGAATGCCTAAGATCCCAGGCTAATCGTAGAACTTCCCCAGTCTCTCGAAGTTCCTCCTGCCCAGGGGTGAACCCAGATTAGGGCTGGCCTCTCCCAGGGGACCAAGGCAGAGAGAGGCAGACTCCCCAAGTCATCCTCATCTAGACTCACATCCCTGTGGGGAACATGAATCCAGACTGGCTCCCAGCAGGACAGCATGTTCCTGTACTCTCTGCTATTCAGAGCCAGGAAGGCTTGCCATTCAAGAAGACCAGAACTGAGCTATGGATACAGATCATTCTGATGATGAAGGCCTCCCCTTCATGTGGCAACAGGCCAGTTGTTTTATTGGGGAAGGAAGAGAAACAGGGTTTGGAGAGAGAGCGACAGAGAGAAGTGGAAAAGCTGAAAATTCATTCTGTTACTCTTATGGACATGAAGGACAATTTTTTTTATAAAATGCAATGAACCATAGCCCATTTTTCTTCCTACTTTCAAAATAAGAATGGCATGACTCAAATGGTCTTTTCTAAACTTCTCAAAATATGTAAGTAAATTTTTAAAAGGTGATCATGTAACATCCTGTGACTGCTTAAAAATAGTCAGTTACTTTTCCGATAGCCAGGGGAACAGTACCATGCACACTGCCTCCACTGATGTTGACAGACAATTCACCCCATTTTACAGATGAAAAACCCAACTTGCTGACAGTCAAACACTGGTTGAAATTAGACCCTTTGTTTCTGTAACTTTCACTCTACTAAATTTACAAGAATAATAATTATAATAGTATTTGTTAAACGCTTACCTGTGTTTCGAGCACCACATCCCGCCTCCTATGCCTTTCCTAGGGCTTTGAGAGGAACTTTACTCCATCCCTCCTGTGTTATTAGGTGTTTGACTTTATTGACTTCAGCAACCATTAGTCTGATAAACCTAAGCCTCCTATTCCTCCAAACCACTGCAGAACAAAATGATTAATACAGTGCTCTGCCCCAAGTAAGCTCTCAATAAATACCACTGATTGATAACAAAGCTTTTATTATATTCTAACCTTAATTAAAGGTGGTTGTTATCAGTGGTAAGAGCCTATCCTTAGATGTAAGTAGGGCTGAAAAGTCCTCTCTGCAACACATCATTCATTCCACCTTGTGTGCGCATAAAGATTGTTCCAACCACTTGTCCCTTTGCTCATCTGTTCTGCTTTAGAGTCTTTCCTCTTCACCTCTGATAGCTCCAAAATCTCTGTTTGAAAAAGGCAGCCAAGTTGCTTTATTTGCTGTCTTTGTCTCAAACGATCAGTGATATTTATTGAGTGCTTACTGTGTGCAGAACACTGTACTAAGCACTTAGAAGAATACAATAGAATAGGTAGACACAATCCCTGCCCTCCAGCAACTTGTAGTCTACTGTTCTGGGACAGTGCCTGTCCCATATTGGGTTCACAGTCTAGGTAGGAGGAAGTAGGATTTAGTCACCCATTTTACAGATGAGGAAACTGAGGTACAGAGAAGTTAAGTGATTTGCCCAAGGTCACATAGCACTTCTCTTATAAATCTCCTATGCATTTAGTTCAACACTCTGCACATAACAGGTTCTCAACAAATACTGTTGATGGCGTTCTAACCAAATTCAAAAGGAGTCTTTGTTCCTGATCTTTCAAGGTAATTTATAGCATTTCCAAAGTCTCCATGACATTTTTAATTTCTGGCATAATTGTTTTTTGGAAGTTCTTTGAATTTTGGTCATTTTATACTTAATCAATGACTTGGGTTTAAACCCAGGGGTAACAGAATGCTGACAGGGAAAGATTTACCTGACACAGGCCAAGTCTGGACCACAAATTATCTGGATAAATGAGGCTAAGGAGCTACATGTGGCCTTTTGTATGGATAATTTACAGAGAGGCTAGGTCTTTACCTAAAAGTTGATAGTTTTTTTTATATGCTCAGTTCTTTATTTGTTTTTCTAGTTGTCTTATTACTTTTAGCATTTTCTTTTAATCACAATAATCATAACAAGAATTGTCATCTTTCTGCAAAGCTCATTCCAGCAAAACACCCTATTCATACATAGTATGATCATTAGTATCATTGTTTGCTATTCTTACTGAATTATACTCATTATGTGGCAGTATCAATTTAGAAAACAAAGAGCATTGTCATGCAGGAAAGAATGAGATTATTACTCAGATTTTTCTAAGCAGCCTATCACTTGTGACTTGCAGAGGGGTGAAAGAGAAATATTTTAGATACAGGACTGTCACAAATAGAATGGCCATTCATCTAGTTTTTAGCTGGCCTGTCCCTTGTCTGATACTGATGCAGCACCAGATGCCTTTATATGTGGCATTTTTATTTTAAAGGTCCAGCCTCCCTTCACATCAGCTTCTGCCACCGAATCCCTTGGTCCGGGACCAAGAAAGGGAATGCAGAAGCTGTGAAATGAGGGAGGGGCCCTAGGACCACCCCCTTCTCTTGGAGTCATGCAAATTTCCATAAAAGGTTCCATATCACGCCATTACATTAAGCTGTGCAACCTCAGTGAAGCACACATCATTCGTCTGTTACTTCCAGCTTGGCAAAGGAGGGCCCAGTACTCAAGAGTGTCATCGACTGCTATCCTAGCTATGAACTGCAATATTTATATTCTCATCAGTCCTCAAAATTGTCATGTGAAAAGACCACAGGGTCTTACATAAGGTCTGTTGAGCTTCCAAGAGCCAACATGATGCTGGTATAACAGCCAACTTCAAATATTATTCGTGGGGTTGGATTCTTCATTTCTTACCTCCATTTTCAACATTCCCATTCAATATACTGCCAAAGATTGCTGCTGCTTCCAACACATCTCCCACATCTGTCCCTTTGTCTCCATGGAAACAGCTACGGCCCTGCTACAAACTCAGGTCTTAAGCAGCATGGCTCAGTGGAAAGAGCACGGACTTGGGAGTCAGAGGTCATGGATTCTAATTCCAGCTCCACCTCTTGTCAGCTGTGTGACTTTGGGCAACTCACTTAACTTCTTTGTGCCTTAATTACCTCATCTGTAAAATGGAGATTGAGGCTGTGAGCCCCACATGGGACAATCTGATTACCTTGTATCTACCTCACTGCTTATTATAACATCTAGACTACTGTATCCTCCTCACTGGTCTCCTTACTGCCAGCCTCCCTACTCCACTCTATACAACAGGCTGCTGGGCTAATCTTCTTAAAGCATCACTCCACTCCTCAAAACCCTCTACTAATTTCACATGTTCTTTACATCAGGCAAAAACTCCCAAGCAATTTCAAGTCTCTCCACAAACCTATCCACTAGCAACTCTCTAACTCACTCTTTTCATTCCTTCCAAACAAATCCTCTGACTACACTTCATTCTCAACTTTCGGGTCTCTGTCTCTTCATTCACATGGGTCTCTTGGATTGGAAGGATCTGAGTTCTAATCCTGGATCTGCCACTTGTTTGCTGTGCGACCTTGGGTAAGTCACTTCACTTCTCTGTGTCTCGGTTATCTCATCTGTAAAATGGGGTTTAAGACTGTGAGTCCCATGTGGGACATAGACTGTGTCCAACCTGATTAGCTTGTATCTATCCCAGAGCTCCGTAGGGTGCCTGGCACATAGTAAGCAAGCACTTAAGTATAATAAACCAACCAATAACCCTCTCTTCCACCCATATCTAATAGGCAACAGGTTTTAAATTCAAAACCTTCCTGAAATCCCAACTCTTCCAACAAAAGTTTTCTGATTAATCCCAATACCCCATGTTGTAGAAACCCATTAGATATCTCTAGCATTTAAGTATTTATCTATGTCCACCCTCAATCCTTATGCATATCAATTAGTGAGAAGGGGCATGGCTTAGTGGATAAAGTATGGACCTGGAAGTCAGAAGGACATAGGTTCTAATCCCAGCTCTGCCACATGTCTGCTGTGTGACTTCACTTCTCTGGGTCTCAGTTACCTCATTTGTAAAATGGAGAATAAGAATTTGAACCCTATGTGGGTCAGGGATTGTGCCTAACCTGATTAACTTTTATCTTCCAATGCTTTGAACAATGCTTGGCACATAGTAAGGACCTAAAAAATACCATAATTATCATTATTATTATAAGTAGTAGTAGTAATAGTATTTACTGAGCACCTAGGGGCAGATCCCTATGCTAAGGATTTAAAATATTACAATAGATTAGTACACATATCACTGGCCTCAAGGAATTTATAATCTGATGGAGGAAAAAGACACTTCAAGAAGTTACAAATCAGTAAAGGAGCCCATTTCAAGAGTATTGTTATTCTATCAGAGAAGAATTGTGATCACAATTCTTTGCAACATTTTGTCCAAGTTTAAAATGGGCAGAATTTCCCATTTTTTAATGGTATTTGTTAGCACTTACTATATGCCAGCCACTCTATTAAGCCCTGTGGTTAACACAAGCTAATGAGGTTGGACACAATCCATGTCCCCCATGGGACTCACAGTTCAGATGAGATAACTGAGGCACAGAGAAGCAGCATGCCCTAGTGGAGAAAGAGCACGGGCCTGGGAGTCAGAAGACTTGAGTTCTCATCACAGTTCTGCCACTTGTGTGCTGTGTGACCAGGGACAAGTCACTTCATATCTCAGTTTCTCAGTTTCCTCATCTATGAAGTGGAGATTAAGACTGTGCATCCTATGTGGGACAGGGAGTGTGTTCAACCTGATTATCTCATATCTACCCAAGCACTTAATACAGTGCCTAGAACATAGTAAGTGTTTAAAAAATACCACAATTATTATCATTATTAAAGAAGCTAAGTGACTTGCCCAAAGCCATGCAGCAGACAATTGGCAGAGTCGGGAATAGAAGTCAGGAACTTCTGACTCCCAGGCCCGTGCTCTTTCCAGTAGGCCATGCTGCTCACATCCATTACCTTACCTGGTAAAACAGGAAAAACAAGAGCTTGCCACTTTTCCTGGACTGGGGAAGGAGAGGGAGGCAGCAAGACCTAATGGAAAGAGCTAAATCTTGTAGGAGTCAGGAGACCTGGGTTCTACTCTCAGCTCTGCTACTTCCACTGGCCTGCTTGGTCACCTTGGACAAATCACTCTTAACCTCTATTAAACCTCTCAGTGCCTCCGTTCCTTCACCTGAAAAATGAGGTTAAAATACCGCCTCTCCTTCCCTCTTATACTGTGAGTCCTGTGTCGGACAGGGATCGTGTCTGATCTGTTTACCTTTTATCTGCTCCAGGGCTTAGCACTTATTAGGGAATGTGTCTATCAACTCTATTATACTGTATCTCTCCCAAGCCCTTCGTACAGTCCTCTGCCCACTGTAAGCACTCAATAATCCCACTGATTGAATAATAACCTTTCAATAAATGCCATCATTATTATTTTGAAGTTTACAACCTCTAAATTGTAAGCTCCTAGTGCGCAGGGAATGTGTCTTCCAACTCTGTTATACTGTACTCTCCCAAAGAGTACAGTTATCTGCACATAGTAAGCATTCAATAAATACAATCGATGATTGACTTTATTGATTATTTCTATCATGTATACTTACTGGGTTGTGTGGGAGGCTGAGGGACTTTTTCAAAACGGGGTTAGAGTTAAAAGAAGTTTTTCTGAGAGGGGAAAAAAATGGTAAGCCTGAGATGAGAGAACAGACTTCTAACTGATGCATGTCTGTCATGCTCTGCGACTGTTTACTTTATAATAGACATGGGTCAGGTTTTCTAGACTGCACCTTTCCACACCTAATAACTCACCCCCTCTGGCCTCTGAGAGTATACAGACAAAGCTACTTATCATGCTTGGAGACTTTCTCCTTTGATTATTTTAAAGATACAGGTTGGTGCTACTTTCTGTAAAATAGACCAAGTCTTTCAGAAAGCATATTTATGTGGCATATATTTTTATTCAGTTGAAAGCATCACCTGTTTGGGTAGTGGGGCTCCCGTCTGAATCCGGAATTATTATGAGGTTCACTCAACAACACTTGCTAATGGAAAGTCTACTAACCCAAACTTTTCTACAGCAGTAAATTTTATATTTTTTAACCACTGGATTCCAATTAAATTCATTCATTATAGCAACCTTTGATTAAGCAAATAAAAAAGAGATTATGAACACAGCACTGTGAAAAACAAGGTAGTTTCGGTATGCAGGCAACTTGTATATTCTTAATAGAAGTCTTTACCTGAAGCTAAAACCCAATAAACTATACCATATAATGTGGTCCTGGAACCAGTGTTGATTTACACTACATTACTCTCAGCTGTAACCAACTTTTGCAGGATACACACCGTGTTGAGATCTATATAGGGAATATAAAAGATCCTTTTTCTTTTTACAAAGATTTACAGAATTTCATTAGAGCAGATTTTTCTCTAAAAAGTTCTTTGTTCACCACAGAATATTGATTGCTAATAAAGGAAGTAACACTACAGTAGACTAATTGCAATAAACAGGAAAAAAATCCTTAATGGAGTTCTACAATTGTGATTTCTAAAAAAAATACCAAATATGATATTCCGTCTTAACTCAAATGTATTTTAACGGTCTCTTTCAAAGAATCTTCTTGGTTTTAGTAACACATAAATATTTGCCCAAATGTCTCAACAAGATCTGTTACTCTATTTAATTGCAGTCCATTAGGAGAGGCCTGGGAATAGATGCCCGAAAACCATTTGGGCTATTTAAAAAAAAAACAAAATCCCAATTTTTCCTCATCTAAGGATGTTTAAACACAACATCATTACACATTTCCCGTAAAAATGCCACAGACCTTTTCCACGGTCAGGTTTTTTTTTTTCCATATTTAAGTTGCAGGATTAGTCTCAGTCTTAAAAAAACATTTAATTCTCTGTGGTCCATTACGTGACTTAATGAATCTGGGTTGGACTCTTGGAGAAAAAAAACTATTTGAGAAGATTCTCGACGATTCAAACAGCAGCCCTGACACCAGCCACCTCATGGGGCTTGGTGTTTTCTGGAATTGTGCATTGGCATTGACCTGTGAGGTGCTGGATTTGACAAACGTAAAGTAAGGTAGCTACCCAGTAGCTTTTCAGCCAAATGGAGTTGCATTTATTGCGCTAGTTTGATTAATTGTTCATATCAAGTTAATTATAGCTGTAGTCCCCCACGCCCTTTTCCAGTTCATACCCACAGACCTGTTGGCAATCTTTTTTCTAGTTTGCTTTGTGTTTTTTTTCTTTTTTATTAATACACTTAAACTCTGCCTTTAGCAGCTGCAAGAGTCAATCCTTGGCTTCTAGGACCCCCTACCAATTAGCCCACCTTCAAACTAAAGTCTTTGGTGACCTCTTCTAGTGATTTTTCCTCAGCTCAAAATCTACAGTGCTTTTAAAACCATTTCATTAGGGTTGCACCTTTTTTTTCTTTAAGGAAGGTGTGTGGGTGTGTTTCGGGGGTGGGGGGAAGCACCAGTGTCAACAACCAGAGGCGAGACGGCCCCTGCCCGGCTCTCCCAACACTTGCAGGGAGGAAACACCTGCCCTTGGCCCTGCCTGCCTCTGGATTTGCAGGCTGCAGGAGGGAGGAGCCGTATTAGCAGGGAGAAATCCTGGTCCGTTTTTCCCAGACATCCCGCGCAGCCCCAAGTGGCTGTCCCCGTGTCATCACCCGGGCTGTCCCCGTGTCATCTCCCTGGGGTGTCCCCGTGCCATCCCCTGGGCTGCCTCCGTGCCATCCCCCGAGGCTGTCCCCCTGCCATCCTCCGGGTCTGTCCCTGTGTCATCTCCCGGGCTGTCCCCGTGTCATCTCCCGGGCTGTCCCCATTCCATCCCCCGGGGCTGTCCCCCTGCCATCCTCCGGGTTGCCCTCGTGCCATCCCAGAGAAGCAGCATGGCTCAGTGGAAAAAGCCTGGGCTTCGGAGTCAGAGGTCGTGGGTTCGACTCCCGGCTCTGCCACTTGTCAGCTGTGTGACTGTGGGCAAGTCACTTAACTGCTCTGTGCCTCAGTTACCTCATCTGGGGTAAAATGGGGATTAACTGTAAACCTCACGTGGGACAACCTGATAACCCTGTATCTACCCCAGCTCTTAGAACAGTGCACTGCACATAGTAAGCGCTCAATAAATACGATTCAATGAATCCCCCAAGGTGTCCCCAAACAGCCCCCGGGGTGTCCCCAGCCTTTCCCGGGGTGTCTCCGTGCCTTCATTCATTCAATCCTACTTATTGAACGCTGACTGTGTGCCTTCCCCAGAGGTGTCCCCAAGCAAACCCCCGGACTGTCCCCATGCCCTCCCTCCGAGGTGTCCCCGTGTCGCGTGGCTTAGTGACAAGAGCCCGGGTTTGGGAGTCAGAGGTCATGGGTTCTAATCCCGCCTCCGCCACTTGTCTGCTGCGTGACTTTAGGCAAGTCACTTCACTGGGCCTCCAGTTCCTTCATCTGTAAAATGGGGATTGAAACTTTGAGCCCTACGTGGGACAGTCTGATTAGCTTGCATCTACCCCGGAGCTTAGAACAGTGCCTGGCACATAGTAAGCGTTTAACAAATACCATCATTATTATTATCCCCCGGGATGCCCCTGTGCCATCCCCCGGAGTGTCCCTGGGCCATCCCCCCGGAATGTCTCCGTGTCATCCCCCGTGTCGTCCCCCGGAATGTCCCTGTGCCATCCCCCGGGGTAATAATAATGTTGGTTTTTAAGCGCTTACTATGTGCAGAGCACTGTTCTAAGGGCTGGAGTAGATACAGGGTAATCAGGTTGTCCCACGTGAGGCTCACAGTCTTAATCCCCCTTTTACAGATGAGGTCACTGAGGCCCAGAGAAGTGAAGTGACTTAACCACAGTCACACAGCTGACAAGTGGCAGAGCTGGGATTCGAACCCATGACCTCTGACTCCCAAACCCGGGCTCTTTCCACTGAGCCACGCTGCTTCTCTATATACATAAGTGTTCTGGGGCTGAGAGAGAGGTGAGTGAAAGATGCAAATCAAATGTAAGAGCGATGCAGAAGGGAGGGGGAGAAGAGGAAAGAAGGGCTTAATCAGGGAAGACCTCTGGAAGGAGACGTATAAAACACACACCCCTACATACTCAATTCATTCAATAGTATTTATTGAGCGCTTACTATGTGCAGAGCACTGTTCTAAGGGTTGGAGTAGATACAGGGTAATCAGGTTGTCCCACGTGAGGCTCACAGTCTTAATCCCCCTTTTACAGATGAGGTCACTGAGGCCCAGAGAAGTGAAGTGCTTACCCACGGTCACACAGCGGACAAGTGGCAGAGCTGGGATTCGAACCCATGACCTCTGACTCCCAAGCCCGCGCTCTTTCCACTGAGCCACGCTGCTTCCGTGCCGTCCCCCGGGGTGCCTCTGTGCCATCCCCCTGGGGTGTCCCCGTGCCATTCCCCCGGAGTGTCCCCGTGTCATCCCACGGGGGTGCCCCCGTTCCAACCCCGGGGTGCCTCCGTGCCATCCTCTGGGCTATCCCCGTGCCTTCCCTCGAGGTGTCCCCGTGCCATCCCCCCGGGGTGTCCCCGTGCCATCCCCCCGGGGTGTCCCCGTGCCATCCCCCAGAATGTCCCCGTGGCCCGGGCGGCCGCTGCGGGGCGGAGGGGTTTCCAGCAGCCGCAGCGGCACCGGGAGGGGAGGGGGTTGGCCCGTCCCCGTTTTCCGAGAGAGCGTCCATCCCACCCCGGCCCCATCCCCATCCCCATCCCCATCCCCGGTCCCCTGTGCCGGTCCTTGCCCCGGTCCCCGGTCCCCGGTCCCCATCCTCGGTCTCCAGCCCTCTCCGCGGCTCCACGCGCCCTCTGTCGTCGAAAAGGGGACATGCAGCCTCGCTCCCCGGCCGGGCCCTCGCTCTCCCACCGCGGATGACAATTAATACTCCTGACGGCATTTGTGAAGCGCTTACTACGTGCCGACCACCGTTCTAGGCGCCTAGATAGATGCAAGGTAATAATAATAATAATGTTGGTATTTGTTAAACGCTGACTAGGTGCAGAGCACTGTTTTAAGCTCTGGGGGAGACACAGGGTCATCAGGCTGTCCCACGTGAGGCTCCCAGTCTTCATCCCCATTTGACAGATGAGGTCACTGAGGCACAGAGAAGTGAAGGGGCTGGCCCACAGTCACGCAGCTGACAAGTGGCAGAGCCTAGATTCGAACTCATGACCTCTGATTCCCAAGCCCGGGCTCTTGCCACTGCACTGAGGCACGGACGGCATTTGTGAAGCGCTTACTAGGTGCCGACCACTGTTCTAAGCGCCTAGGTAGATGCAAGGTAATAATAATAATGTTGGTATTTGTTAAATGCTTACTATGTGCAGAGTACTGTACTAAGCGCTGAGGGAGATACAGGGTCATCAGGTTGTCCCAGGTGAGGCTCCCAGTCTTCATTACCATTTTACAGATGAGGTCACTGAGGCACCGAGAAGTTAAATGACTTGCCCAAAGTCACACAGCTGACAGGCGGCCGAGTCAGGATTAGAACCCATAACCCCTGACTCCTAAACCCGGGCTCTTTCCACTGAGCCACGCAATCAGGTTGACTCCCGAGGGGCTCAGTCTTCACCCCCCATTGTCAGCTGTGTGACTTTTGGCTGGTCACTTAACTTCTCTGTGCCTGTTACCTCATCTGTAAAATGGGGATGAAGACTGTGAGCCCCACATGGACAACCTGATCACCTTGTATCCTCTCCAGCGCTTAGAACAGAGTTTTGCACATAGTAAAAGCCCTTAACAAATACCATTATTATTATTATTGTTGTTATTTCCAGATGAGGTCACTGAGGTCCAGAGAAGTGAAGTGATTTGCCCAAGGTCACGCAGCAGACAAGGGGTGGAGGCTGGATTAGAACCCACGTCCCCTGACTCCCAAGCTTGGGCTCTTTCCACTGAACCACGCAGAGGGAAGCGGGTGCGAGGCAGGTGGGCGGTACTCATTCATTTATTCATTCATCCATCCATCCCCATTTACAGATGAGGTAGCTGAGGCCCAGAGAAACGGCAGGGACTGTCTCTATCTGTTGCCGACTTGTTCATCCCAAGCGCTTAGTACAGTGCTCTGCACATAGTAAGCGCTCAATAAATACTATTGAATGAATGAATGAGAAGTGAAGTGACTTGCCCGAGGTCACACAGCAGACAAGTGGCAGAGACAGGATTAGAACCCATGACCTTCTCACTCCCAGGTCTGTGCTCTATCCACTACACTATGCTGCTTCTTCTCTCCCAAGCACTTAGTACAGTGCTCTGCACACTGCAAGTACTCAATGTGAACAAATTCATGAATGCAAACTGTGTCCTGCCCTCTTGCTCAGTAAATCAGTAATGGGAAGAGCCCAGGCCTGGGAGACAGAGAACCAGGCTTTTAATCATGACTCTGCCACTTGTCTGCTGTGTGAATTTGGGCAAACCACTTAGCTCAGTTACCTCATCCATAAATTAGGGATTAAGACTATGAGCCCTATGTGGGATGGGGACCGTGGCCAACCCAATTATCTTTCTTTTTTATGGTATTTGTTAAATACTTACTATGTGTTAAACACTATTCTAAGCACTGGGGTAGATACAGGTTAATTAGGTCAGAAACAGTCCCTGTCCCTCTTGGGCCTCACAGCCTAAGTAGGAGGGAGCAAAGGGAATTGAATCCCCATTTTACAGTTGAGGAAACAGAGAGAGATTAACTAAGAGATTAACTAACAGAAATCAAGTGTCTTGCCCAAGGTTACACAGCAAGCAACTGGTAGAGTCGTGATTAGAATCTAGGTCCTCTGACTCCAACGCCCATGCTCTTTCCATTAAACTATACTGCTCTCCTTCCCCTCATATTGTGCCTTATCTTATGTTTACCCCAGCGCTTAGTACAGGATCTGGCACATAGTAAGTGCTTTACAAATACTATTAAAAATAAGAAATAGTAGTTGTGATTTTTTTTAAGTACTTATTATTTACCAATACCAGGCAAACCCCTGGGGCAGATATAATTTAGTGCTTGTCCCCCTTAGGCTTCACAGTTTAAAGGGAGGGAAGAACAGTATTTAATTCCCATTTTACAGGTGAGGAAACCAAGGCACTGAACAAGATCACAGCAGGCACGTGATGGAGTTGGGATTAGAACTCAGGTCTCCTGACTCCCAGTCTTGCGCTCTTTTCTCTAAGCCAAATTGCTTCAACCAGTGTTGTGGGGAGGGAAGAAGAGCAATGGGGATGTAGGTCGGGGTGAAAGAATGGGCTGTCAGCATCAACCTGCTTTTTCTCACAAGCCTTCAAAACCCCAGGGCTGGGTGGGTGAACAGTAATGCTCTGTTGGCCACTTCGGCCCCACGCACCTCCACATAAACCAAGGATGAGGAGGGAGGAGGAGGAAGAGGAGACATAGCCTTTGTCCTCCGGGCTCGCAATCTATCACCACACTCGTTTATCCCCCATTGCCAAACCTCCTGAGTCATCCACCCCACACTGAATGGTCTATGTGGCTTGCTGTCATGACGGGTTTAGGTGAGCTGCTGTGGCTGACATCTTTTCACACTTCACTGCATTTCAAAACATTAAAGAATTGGCCAGCCAGTGAGATGATAAAAAGAAAACCATCATTCCCTATCCTCCTTAGTCTGGATTCGGCACCAACATCCAAGAGCAGACAAGTACATAGATCAGCGTGGTTTCAAACATGCTTTATCGCTCAAGACCTGGGTTAGCCTTCAGCAAGAATCTAGTGGTACCTTAACCAATAAAACATCCATCAAAAACCTGACAATGCCACCTACTCTTCAGTAAACACGGGAAAGGCATTTAACTGTCTAGGTCTCAGTTTCATTTAGTACAGTCTTATAGGGAAGCTGGGAAGATCTATCAGCACTTGAAAATCTGAAAAATTCACCAGAAAGAATTAACGGTTCTGGAATGTCACTGGACGCAAGCTTGCATGTGTCTATAGTTTTCCCCACCACACCGGTGTTTGCACCCTAATCATAGGTCTTTAACTGCTCCTCCCTTGAGTCATTTGGGAAACTTGCTATAAACTCCTCATCAAAAATTGATGGGATTCACTATGTGTCTTTGCCAGCCACACCTGGCAACTCTCCTCTTTGGTCCCTCTCTGTCCCACACAGCTTGTATCTACCACAGCGCTTAATACAGTGCCTGGCTTCAGTGGAATTGTCATGGACCCTCAAAAATCCTTCAAAGGAATGGGGATTCCTAATTCCATTGTCTGTCCCCCCACCTTCAGTCTCAAAAGTATTTTTTGGACATCTACAGTGTACATAACACTGTACTATTTGCTTGGGAGACTATAATAAAAGTGAAAGACTCTTCCCTGATCTCAGAGCTTGAAAGTTAATAAGGGAGACAGGCAGGCACAAAACTGTTTACAAATACCCAGGTTCTAAATGCGACTCTGCCACTTGTCTATTAGGTGACCTTGGGCAAATCATATAACTTCTCTGTGCCTCAGTGAACTCATTTGTAAAATGTCACAGTCTAGAAGGGGAGACAGACATTAACATAAATAAATAAATTATTGATATATACAGGTATGTACATTTGTGCTGTGGGATGGGAGGGAGAATGAATGAAGGAACAAATAAGAGCGGCACAGAAGGGAGAGGGCTTTAAAGATGGTGGTAGTAGTAATATTTAGTCAGTGCTTACTGGGTTCAAATCACCGCATTAAGCACTGGAAAAGAGTAAGCAGAGGTGAGCTGTGGTCTGGGGGATTTTAATGGGGAGAAATTCCAGCCAGGGAAAAAGGAAAATGATCAGATGTGGATGAGTTGAGAACGAGGTACCCTGAGAAGATGAATTCGGGAAGGAGCTCAAATAATTTCCCCTCTCTGCCCTCCCCTCATTGTCGACTAAGCACTTGACTGTGTATCCTCAAGCACTTTGATACTCAAGCCCCAAAGTGCTTACGTGCATATCCCTTATATTCTACTATTTATTCTATCTTTATGTAACTCATTTTAATGTTTGCTTCCCGCTGTAGACTGTAAACTCCTGGTGGGCAGGGAACATGTCTTCCAACTCTACTGCATTGTACTTTATCAAGTGTTTAGCACCTTGCTCTGTACACAGTAAGTGCTCAACTTTTTTTTACTGTATTTGCTAGGCACTAACAATGTGCCAGGCACTGCTCCAAGCAATGGGATAGCTACAAGCTAATCAGGTTGGACAGTCTTCATCCCACGTGGGGCTCACAGTCTTAATCTCCGTTTTACAGATGAAGTCACTGAGGCGCGGATAAATTCGGGGACTTACCCAGGTCACACAGCAGACAAGTGGCAGAGTCGGGATTAGAACCCAGGTCCTTCTGAATCCCAGATATACAATTGATTAACTGAGGAGCAAAGAAAGAGTCGGGGGGAAATCCGAAGAACAGAGTAGATGTATTGCTACAATCAGGGGGCAGGAGGGTCCCCACCTTCTAATCTATTGCTCAAGCACCTCGCACACCAGCTGCCTCCCCAGCCTCAAAGACTCTACTCAGATACACATGACATTGGAATGCAGTCCTAGTAATGAATTTTGTAGCCATATAATCCTGTGAATTGGAGAAATATACAGCACGTATTGTAATTATGCTATTTATTAAGTGTTTACTATGTGCTATGAGTTGGGGTAGATATAGGGTAGTCAGGCCAGATCCAGCCCCTACTCCATATGGGTTTCAAAATCTAAGAGTTAGGGAGGGCAAGTATCTTATTTACACTCTACTGATAAGGACAGTGGAGCACAGAGAAGCTAAACGACTCATCCAAGGTCATGCAGCAGAAAAGTGGCAGAGCCTGGACTAGAATCCAGGTCTCCTTGCTCCAAGAGTCCTGCTCTTTCTGCAGGACCGTTCCACCACGTGATAGCCAGCTGAAGAATGGGGTACACAGTTCTTTCACAAGATGTGTTTTCATTAAATGTTTTGGATAGAAAGTGGTTAAGGAAGGAAGGAACAATATTCCTAAACAAGCTTCTATTTGGATATGTAGTGTCGGAACAAACAACTGTTCACATGTGC
The DNA here is from genome assembly GCF_004115215.2 of Ornithorhynchus anatinus. Classification (NCBI taxonomy): domain Eukaryota; kingdom Metazoa; phylum Chordata; class Mammalia; order Monotremata; family Ornithorhynchidae; genus Ornithorhynchus; species Ornithorhynchus anatinus. The sequence goes on along the minus strand of NC_041735.1, from coordinate 53,652,400 downwards.
GCATATAAGTTTATTTTTAACACAGGGTTTATCAAAAATGCAATCACCACGTTACAGGAGAACTGAGTGTACTGTGTTCTCTAGCTAAATGCCCCAGATGAGGAACAGACATAGCCCAGTATAACACATTGTTAAAAATTCATTTTCTAATGGACAAGAACTAATGTGTCAATTAGCTAGTGTTCATTTGTCAGTAAATCCCTCTCCCCTACTGCTGAGCGAAGCAACTAGAAACTTCCACCTTCCCAACATGCCACCCAGAGTCCCCCTTCCTATCATGCTCCCTGCGCTCCAGGCCACGGGGATTTAAGCGGCAGCGGATGCTCTCGACATCCCCGCAACCCCCTCGCTGCCTTGCTGCCTCCCAGGAACCGGCACTCGTTCTCCACCACACCAATGTGGACATCCATCCCGTCCTGCGTTCCACCAACCCAGGAGGAAAGAGAAAAACACCCCCAGCATGAGGCCTCCAAGGGGACTCGGGGTAGAGTGTGGTGGCTGCTGCAGTCATTGCTGTGGCTATGGGTGTGTCTTGGCCTCTAAGGCACAAGGAACCTGAAATTCTTCCCTGGACATAGCACTCTACTGGCTTTGGTTTTTACTTTGAATATTTTTCCTTGTCGCAAAAGTGGGTTTTTTTGCTTTTCATTGTTTTCTTTATGGGTCTAGGAAGCAGTATGGTGTAGTGAATACAGCCCAGGCCTGGGAGTCAAAAGGTCATGGTTTCTAATCCTGGCTCTGCCACTTGTCTGCTGTGTGACCTTAGGCAAGTCACTTTACTTCTCTGTGCCTCAGCTACCTCATCTGTAAAATGGGGATTGAGAATGTGAGCCCCTCTTGGGATGGGGTCTGTGTCCAACCTGATTTGCTTGTATGCACCCCAGTGCTTAGTATAGTGCCTTAACAAATTAATTTAACAAATGCCATAAGTAGTATCATTATTGTTTCCATATATTCTTAGATTGTGAGTCCTTTGAGGGCCAGGCACTATGTCTTATTACCCACTCTGTATACTTTCCTAGTGCTTAGTATAGTGCTCTGCACAGAGTAAGCACTTAAAAATCAACTGTTGATAAAAATAAAATTGCATCATCTACACTACTCTTCAGATTTTAGATTCCTCAGACTCCAGACCAGGGGAGAAGAAGGCCACCAAAGAGACTCAAGGAAAGAGAAGGGACCAGGAAAGGAGAGGGAGAGAAGGAGGCTGACAGCATGAAAGAGGAGTAATAAAAGAATGAACAGACCAGAGAAATGAAGCAGTATCAATCTGTGGAAGATGGAGTACCTTCACTAATTATAAATTGATGATATTTGAGCATCTACTGCGTGCAGAGCACTGAACTAGCTAACTCTGAGTCCCTCTTGCTCACTATAGCTTCTCTGTGTGTACCAACTCTATTATATTGTACTCTCTCAAGCACTTATTAATAATAATAATAATTATGGTGTTTGTATGTGCTTTCTCTTTGCCAGGCACAGTTCTAAGCACTGGGGTAGATACAAGATAATAGGGTTGGACAGAGTCCCTATCCCACACAGGGCTTACAGTCTTCATTCCCATTTTACAGATGAGGGAATTGAGACACAGAAGTGACTTATGCAAGGTCACACAGCAGACAAGGGGCAGAGTCAAAATTAGAACCCAGGTCCTTCTAATTCCCAGGTCCAGGCTCTATCCTCTAGGCCATGTGGCTTCTCGCACAGTAGGCACTTAAATGATTGATTCAGAAGTCAGTGAGACATCAGCAGAAATAATCCACTGCCCTTGAGTCACACATTCCTTCCAGGGAATGTGGACAGTTGACACCAGCAGTAACCTGAAAATCCACCACAGTTCTGTGAAGGAGGCCAGGGTAACCATTGGACTGTAAGATCCTTGAAGGCAGGAATCACGTCTACCCACTCTGGTGTATTGTAGTCTCCCAAGCACTTAGTACATTGCTCTGCTCACCATAAGCACTCAATAAATACCACTGACTGACTGTTTAATTAACATTAGGGCTAACTGACATAGGCCAGGAAGATATTAAATAAATTATGGGTGTTGACATAAGTGCTTGTGGGGCTGAGGATTGGGTGAATATCAAGTGCCTCAAGGGTAGAGATCCAAATGCATAGGTGATGCAAAAAGGAGGAGTTGGGGAAATGAGGGCTTAGTTGGGGAAGGCCACTTGGAGAAGTGCCTGCTTTGAAAATGGGGAGAATGGTGATCCATTATATATTAAGAGGAAGGGAGTTCCAGGCCAGAGGTAGGATGTGGGAAAGAAGAGATTGAGGGACACTGAGTTAGGCTGGCAATAGAGAAGCAAGGTGAGGAGGCTATGTTATAATAAGAAATCAGGGAAGTAAGCTAGGAGGGAGCAAGCTGATTGAGTGCTTTAAAGCCAATGGTAAAGACTTAAATTTGATGCAGAGGCAGAAGGGCAACCACTGGAGATTCTTGAGAAGTGGGGCAATGGATTGAACAGTTTTTTAGAAAAATAACCTGGGTAGCAGAGTGAAGTATGGACTAGAGTGGGGAGAGACAGAAGACAGGGAGGTCAGCAAGGAGGCTGATGAAGTAGTCAAGGCAGGATAGGCTAAGTGCTTGGTAACTGTAATAGCACTTTGGATGGAGAGGAAAGGGCAGATTTTAGTGACATTGTGAAGGTACAACCAACAGGATTTGGTGGCAGATTGAATATGTGGGTTGAATGAGAGATGAATCAAGGATAAAGCTAAGGTATAGGCTTGTGAGATAGGAAGGATGGTGGTGCTGTCTGCAGTGATGGGAAAGTCACAGGAGGACAGGGTTTGGGTGGAAAGACAATCGGTTCCATTTTGGACATGTTAAATTTGAGGTGCCAATGGGACATCCAAGTAGAGGTGTCCTGACATCAAAAGAAAAATGCAAGACTACAGAGAAGAAAAGAGGTCAGGGCTGGAGGTAGAGATTTGGGAATCATCTGCAAAGTGGGAGCAAGGTGGGTCCTGGGCACTCACTTCATTCCCCTGCTCAGACTGGCACTCTATCCTATAATCAATCAATCACTGAGTACTTGACCGCTTACTATGTCCAGAGCACTGTAGTAAGTGCTTAAGTGATTGGGCTCTTGGTTTGGCTTTGCGCTTTGTTATTCCTGTTCCCTAGTGCTGCTCTCAGTGAATTTCCCTGAACACCCAGTGCTTAGAACAGTTCTTGGCACATAGCAGGCGCTTAATAATAATAACAATGATGATATTTGTTAAGCACTTATTATGCACCAGGCACTGTTCTAAGAGCTGGCAGATACCATGATTACTACTGTCCCCAGGCAATGCATTTCTGCAAACATCCAGGTCAGGGTGAACCGTTCCTCACTCTCCCACCCCAGTCTGGTTCCAGTTCAGTCCGAAAAGAGCTGGTTTGGGCCATCTAACATTGACTCAAATCAAGCCCCAGTATGGAACAGAATCAGAATGATCTCCTGGAGATTAGCTAATTAGAGAAGCAGTGTAGTCTAGTGGAAAGAGCATTAACTGGGAGTGTAAAGAGCTGAGATCTAACCTGCTGTGTGACCTTGGGTTTGCCTTATGCTGTGGAGTCATCTCCGACCCATAGCGACTCCATGGAGACATCTCTCCCAGAACGTCCCACCTCCATCTGCAATCATTCTGGTAGCATAACCATAGTGTTTTTCTTGGTAAAAATAAGGAAGTGGTTTACAGTATCCTTCTTCTGCACAGTAAACTTGAGTCTCTGTCCTGGATTCTCGCCCATGCTCGGGCTGCCCAGCACAGGTGAGTTTTGACTTGTGGCAGATTGCCTTCCACTTGCCAGCTACTGGACAAGCTAGGAATGGAATGGGTATGCCTCTGCTTAACTCTTCTCCCATAGTCAAGACTGGTAGAGTACTGGAAACTCTACAGATGCCATCCTGAGAGGGGGACCTTGGAGTAGTCAATAATAATAATAATAATAATAATGAGGGTATTTGTTAAGTGCATACTGTGCATCAAACACTGTTCTAAGACCTGGAGTAGATAAAACTTAATCAGATTGGACACAGTCTTCTCTGGGCCTCAGTTTCCTTTTCTGTATAACAGGGATAAAATTCCTACCCTCAATCAGCACTCAGGAGAGTGAAATGGAAATAACCGATGCCATCTCAAGTGCCCTCTTACCTTTATCTTTCTTCTCCCCTCTTTTCCTCCTCTTTTTCTTCTACTTTTGCTCCTGCTTCTCTCATCTTTCTACTTAAATCCCCATGTAGCAGCCCCTCCCCTGCTTTGGGGCTGCAAAAATTATGCCCCAAAGTAAGGCGATTAAGTGAGTAAATACGGCATACATAACATATGAATTAGTATGGCCCCAGAGGCCCAGGGCCTGAAAGATATTAGGCCAGGGCAAAAAGAAGTGAGACCACTGGCATGGAAGAATTTTAATCAAAATTGAAAATATAATCCACAGCCCTGTATATTGTACTTCCTCAGGCTCCCTGCCATTAAAGGCATCATTGCTACAACAATGGCAGGAATGGAGGAAAATGCTGAGGTCTGGTCAAAATCAAAGACCTGAAGGTCTTTGCAATTTATCTGCAAGACTGGTAGTGTGTGCTATTTAATTTAAAAGGCAAATTTCTTGAGCTCTGTCTGGTAAAAGTATCATTCCTCGGTCAGGATTCGGCCCAGACCGCGCTAGAAATGGGTCGAGAGCGGGGTGGGTGACACAAGAGGATACAATTCAGAGCACTGCTGGACTCACCAGCACACACATGATTAACAGTAACAAGTCACAGTTCCTGGAGTAATTAATTTCCATTTCCAGCGTGCCATCCATGTAGAGCTTTCAAACCACCCAAGTTTTTCAGTTCTAGCAAAAGCTTAGGAAAATTCTCTTACCAGATGAAATCACTTCTTTTACGCTCACAACAGCTGGATCAATTTATATGTTATATTTGTTTTCGTAAACAATTCCCTTCTGGACCAGTGTCTCAGGCCAGGAATAAACTTAGAAAATTTAAAACCAATAGAGGATAGAAGTATCTGTTCCCCCTTAAACAAAGGGTTGTGTTACAACGCAATAATACATTTAGCTCTGTTTACATTATAATATGTGCACATACACATATACATATGTGCACATATATATCTGGGCATGCTACATGGCACCCATTTCTACATTTCAAATAGAGAGATGTATAGGAATAAAACAGAAAGGCAAGGAATAGGAAAAAGTTATATGAATAGCTATTCCTAAATTGCACTATTTTTGAGAATTTGAGAACACTCTAGAAAGTCCTTAGGCATAAATCTTTGGGGATTAATATAATTCATGCCTTCCTGTCCAAGTTTTCTATTGTGGGGGTTATTATTATGCTGCTCACCACAACTGCAGAGTCTTGGCAGAAGCCCCCCTCTTTAGTTTATTTTAACAGTGTGTTTACCTTATTAAGGCAATAACAAAAGAGGGTGACTATTAATTATTCCATCAAACTAGACGTCGCAACCCTCCTTCCCACCCTTTACAAACAATTAGTTGCATTTGCTCAAAGTTAAACCACCAGAGGTCTGCATATTGTTTTAAGTTCTAGGATTAACAGTGACTATTTAAGGGGAATGTACACATTTGTCAACTTCCATTAGATTGGAAGATTAAATTATGATGAGCTCCAAGTCCTAGCTGTGTCATTTTTGTTTTTGTTTTTTCATAGAGTTGTCATCTCCGGATCATCCAGCATAAACTCAGGTAGCCACGGTACTGAAAAGAATCCTGTAGGCATCCCAAGTCATAGACACATTTCGGCGACAGCATTGAATATGGACAGCATTGAAACTTAGAAAGTGATTTCCACCTGGGTCTCACCAAGATGTGTTTTAGAATGTAGAGAAGCAGTGTGGCCTGGTGGATAACGTACAGCCTGAGAGTCAGAGGAACCTGGATTCTAAGTCCAACTCTGCCACTTGTCTGACATTTGACTATGGACAAGTCACTTATCTACTCTGTACCCTAGCTCCCTCATCTGTAAAATGGGGATTCAGACTGTGAGCCCCATGTGGCACACGGATTGTGTCCAACATGATCAGCTTGTGTCTACCACAGGGCTTAGTGTCGTTCGTGGTACAGAGTAAGCACTTAAATACCAAAAAAAACCCCTCTCCGAACCAGACTACAGAGCATATTGTTGAAAATAAATATGCTTTTTTAAAGTTCATAAATTACAGATATATTAAAAATAGACTCTTCCCCACAAAATCCCAGAAGTAAAGTATCAAAATATTTTCATATCTGAAGATCATCTTAGGGAGAATAAGAATCGATGGTCTAGTTTTGATTTTTGCTCACATGTTTTTCTAATGGAAGTCTCCACCTCCATATCTTCAGCAAGAATTGAATGATTTTCTTACTTTCCAAGATCCTTCACAATTGATGGGAAGTTCAGCTGGAGACAGCTGGCACTCCAATTGAAGCCAATTCTGTACCTTTTTCATTCTTTTTTTAAGAAAATCTCTGAAGTTGTCTTTTTTGTGAGGATTACAGGGGCTCATTCTCCTTTGATTTAAAGGCTTTATTAAAGCCTTGTGACCAATAGTCTTAACATCTTTGGGAAAGTGCAGAGATTGAATTGGGAATGGTCAGTCCATGAGAATTCTCAGACCATGATTCAGCTTGCATTAAGGGACTCTTGCTTTGGCCTATTGTTTCTTCTTCCAAAGGGTTTTTGAGGTACTGGGTCACCTTGGTCTGGGAGAAGTTGTCTCTAGGGGAAGTGACTCAATTTGGTTGAGTTCATTTGCATAGTCCCTCTATATGATAAGCTTTCTGTGGACAGGAAACATGACTACCAACTCCTTTGTACTGTTCCCAGGAGCTTAGTACAGGACTCTGTACACACTAAGGACTCAATAAATATCATTGATTCAATAATGCCATCTTGACTAGGACTTCTGTTTTTATGTAGCCTATAACAACTCCTATTTTCAAAATACTTTGTGGTACTTTTATTTAACTATTCCTCATGTCTCCTGTAACATGAGTCCACACCTGTAATTTCAGTCTACAGACCAGAAAACAAAGGTAAGACTTACATAATCCAAGTGGTTTATTAGCCAGAGAGACTGGTATTGCCACAGCACTCAAGGATACTAGACACCCTTTTGCCAACCCAGAAGTAATGGTAATAATAATAATGGCAACAGTAATAATAATAATGGTACTCACTGAGCATTTACAATATGCTATGCACTGTACTAAGTGTTGGGATACATACAAGAAAAGCAGAGTGGACATAGTCCTTGTTCCACATGGGGCTCACCAGCCAAAGTAGGAAGGAATAGGATTTAACCTCCATTTTTCAGATGAAGAAACTGAGGCACTTAAAAGGTGCAACTTGCCCAAAGTCACTCAGAGGGCAAATGGAAAAGCTGGGATTAGAACCCAGGCCCTGACCCCCAGGCCCATATTCTTTCCACCTTGTCACATAACATAATGTAATGGCGCCATAAGGATACCCAAAAGGTTCTCTGAGGAAATCTGCAGAGCCTAGCTTTTCTTCCCCGCTCTTTGCTCCAGAGCCAATGTGTTCCCCACCTGCATCCCCATAAATAAGGGCACCACTTCCACACAAAGGAACTCAATCAGAGCAATCAACGGTATTCAGTGAGTACTTGTTGTGTGCATAATTCTGTACGAAGCACTTGAGAGAGTACGATAACACAGAATGGATAGACCCGGTGCCTGGTTACAAGGCACTTACAGTTTCCACAGGATCCTCTTTCTTCTTGGGGTGCCTGCCAGCCTCCCACATCCTGGCCCCTGAACTTGCACCTTCAATCAATCAGTGATATTTATTGAGCATTTAACTGGGTACATAACACTGTACTAAGAGCTTGGAAGAGTACAATAAGGCAGAGTTGGTAGATTTGTTCCCTGACCATGAGGCTTCCTACCATTAACCTCCGATGGTGCCCCTGAGGCTGAGAAATGGGGTCCTAGGGCCAAGAAGTGGGGTTGGTCTGCAGGGATCAAATATTTCAAATTAAAATACTATATATAAAGATGTTCAGGGCCACATCAGTACACACAGTTGGTTACTTACATCCGCAAAGCACTGCTGTACATATCTCGGGACTTTATAACTTCCTCTTCCCTGTAATTTTAGTGTTTGTCTCTCCTGCTAGATTAAAAGCTCCTTGAAGACAAGGATCAGTCAAATAATTCTATTGTGCTCTCCCAAGTGCTTTGTACAATGGGCACTCAAAAAATACTAGTGAATGACTTGGACAAAGGATAGATGAGCAGAAAACCAGGCTCTCTGAAATAAACCCAGACGAATGTTCGCCTTACTGTCTATCCACCTCAAATACACCCCACAATTGTTCAGTTGCATTCAGCTCAAAACAAAGATGGAATGCCCAACTAAAGAGCAAACAGATGAAGAGAATGATTGGCCCAGGTTTTCTGAGCAAGAGGGTAGAATCCAATATCTAGGCTTTCAGCCTGTGGTGAGACCTGTTTTGGCATCACAGTGTGAGACAAGTGAGGGAGGGAAAAGGAAAGGGGTATAGAATAAAATACTCTAATCAATTCTGCTGTTCTAAACCTGTAAACTGAAGCTGGGTTTAGTCTGGGGCTGGATCTTCTGGAGGAAATTTAAGATGTCGGCTCTAACTGCCATCCTTGATTTGGTAATAAAAAACTCAAGCCCTCTTGGTGAAATATACAGACTATGTTTGGCTGAGCTGGAAAAGCCAACTGGTGCACTAGTTCCCTGCCAGCACTTAAAAATAATAATAAATAAAACCATCAATTTTGCTACACTGAGACAGGGGCATTTAGCACCTCTCATCTGGAGGTTTTAGTGCTATGTGAAACAGCCTGGGAAAATCCAAAATGTTATTTTGTGACAAACTGATTTAATGTTTGCTTATTTGTACAACCTTAAAAGTGTCTTCCTTTGTTGTCCAGCACCGGTGGAGAATTACTAAATTAATCTAAAACAGGCAGGAGATGGGGGAATAGAGAGTGCATTGAGGGGGAGAGTGATGGCACATAAAGAACCATAGTATATATTATTTACAACATTTTAGAGCCAGTGTGTTCATGAAGTAGATCACCATCTGATATCAAGCCCTAACACAAAAGCAGGCATCAGTAACCCCTAGCACATGTCTGAACTGGTGGCTAGGGCATGATGCCCAGGCCAGCTGCCAGGCTACTTCCGGGGCCTCTTTGGTCCCTTGCTGATGCTACCAGGTTCAGATAAGGATAACAATAATAATTGTGTCATTTGCTAAACATTTACCTCATGCCAAACACTGTACTAAGTGCTGGGGTAGGTACCAGGTAACTGGGTTGGGCACAATTCATTCATTCATTCAATCCCTGACTCACAAAGTCATTCAGTTAATCCTATTTATTGAGTGTTTACTGTGTGCAGAGCATTGTTTTAAGTGCTTGTGAGAGTACAACAATAAACAGATTCCCTGCCCAAGAGTTTACAATCTAGAGAGAGAGAGGGCTCAAAGTCTTAATCCCCATTTTACAGATGAGGCAACTGAGGCCCAGAGAAGTGAAGTGACTTGTACAAGGTAACACAGACCAGAAGTGGGATTAGAACCCAGGTCCTTCTGACGCCCAGGTCCAGCCTGTATCCACTAGGCCACACTGCTTCTCACTGGTGCCAGTGAGGCAGCTAAGGACCCTCTGGCTCCTTGTCTCCACTTGCCCTGCCTGAAACAGGGTGCCCTTAGATGATCTGAGGTTCTAGCACCGATGCCCAGTGTGGTACCCCAAATTCAATGATGGGAACTCCTCAGCTGCAGCTTCCTCTGACTCACTGCCACAAGTCCCCCCTTATTCTCCCCCTCCAAGCTCTCTCTCTCCTTCTCTCGCACCCATCTCTCCTTCCTTTACCACTCCCCCCGCCCAGCTTGGCCCGGCAGATATCGTGGGTTGCCAGTGCCTGCACTAAAGTGACATCTTCCCTGGCAAGCACTGTTCAAAGAAAATATTTGTTTCGGGGGAAGCGAGAGAAGGGAGAGGGAGGAGTTTGAGTTTATCCGAATGGTCCAAACAAATGTTCCACCAACAAACATTTCCAAAATGGAAACATTCATTTCAGTTGCTGCACTGAACAAGAGTTTGTTTTGGGGCAGTTAAGACAGCCAAATATTTTCTGCAAATGTTTCTAGTGGCCAGATGCTCCTCTCCCCTAGCCTGAGAGAATTCCCTTTGTAAGGAACTACCACAGGGCTTCCTTGGCTGCCTGATGGAAATGATTTCTAAAACATTTGGGCAATTAAAGTGGTCCAGTGTTGTTTCATTTTATTTTTTTTTAAAGCTTACTTGGCCAAACTTCACCAGCAGTTATGAACACCCACTCAAATGTTTCTGCAAGTGTTTGAGACTCCCAGGCAGGCTTTGCTTGCCAATGTAGACATGCCTTTGCAAGGAAAAGTGACTGCATTTAAGAGACTCTCATTGCAAATCCATGTATAGTAAAAAATGGAATGGAGCTGGATGTATGATGAAGTGTTTGTACGCTGGTTTTTCTAAGAGAAATGTCAGAACGGGAAGATGAACAGCATTGCGCTATCCCAGCAGTGCAGATGGACTCCAAAGTTGAGCAGAGCAGGAAAGATTGTGGCCTTGGAATCTAACTGGCTCGCCCTTTGGGGCTTGGCAGGTGAGACAAGCTTTAGTCCCCGCTTTTCTCCCAACTTTATCAGTACGATCAATGTACTGCAAGACAGCATCCAAAACATCAAAAAGAACACACCATGTTTTCCTGCAATGCAGGGGGTATTGCAAAACTTTACAAAACTTGGCTGAAGAGAAAATTTCAGTATTCATAGTGGCCAGAGCTGAGAGCATGCACATGTGTGTGCTTTCAGATACACACCATGCTGCATCCAAAAAACGTTCCCTAATTTCCAAACGGCATTCTAGCCAAAATGCATAGTTTGTATTCTAGCCTCTGAAGGACAAGGGACAGCACTAAGTTCTTGGGAAGCAGCATGTGCCTCAGTCTCCTTAATTGCAAAATGGGGTTTCAATTCCTGTTTTCCCTTCTACTCAGATTGTGAATCCCTTGTGGGACAGGGATCCTCTTCAGTCTGATTAACTTGTATCTACTCAAGCACTTAGAACAGTGCTTGACACATAATACTTAACAAATACCATTTTAAAAAATGGCAGAAATGAGTGCACCAAGCTTCTGGAGAACAAAGAAACCTATAAGTTGTTTTGCAACAAGGAAACCCAACTTCTAAAACCAACGTGTATTGAAAATGGGCACTTTTCTGAAACTCTCTCTACTGGCATCCGGCAAAATTGTGGTTAGACAAGGGAATACCACCCAGAGTGAATTGATAAAACAGACTCAGAGAATTTAAAGGCTACTTTCTGGAAACCAGGGAAGGCATCGCCACTTTATTGCTCCTCAGGACCATAACAAAATGGAGGGCTAAAAACCCAAGATGAAACTTGCAGATTATAAACTATGGGATATGCATGGCCAGTGATGAGATGCCAAGCTGGTAGAGTTACGGGTACATGTCATCCGCCCACCAAACTGAGGATTTTCACTCCTCAGTAAAGAAGCCATCTGGTCCTAGCCATAACTACCCAGGCTCCACTGAAAACTATGGATGGAACCACCCTCACAGAACTAGAGGGAGCCTTTCACAGTTGCCCATGACACTACAGAGATCTTCTGAACAAACTTTACACCAATCAGGAGGTGGCCCTAGGAAGCTTAGAAAACTAACCCAAATGTGAAGGTGTGACCTAAGCTACAACTTTCAAGAAGATTTTTTCCTTAAAAGATCTGGATCGGATGGTATTCTCGCAGAAATCTATAATCCTCGGACATCTGCATAAACTCTTTCTCAACATATGGAACATTAAAGAAATGCCAGACGCCTTCAACACGTCACCATCATCATAATCACCATAATCACCATCTACAAGAAAAGCAGTGAAGGACTGCCTGGAAACTATCTGGATACTGAACTGATTTTCACCACCACTAATATACTAGCCTAAATCTTCCTGGACTGGCTGCACAAATTGAATCACAATGAGACTTCAAACACAGCACAGCAGATAAGATCTTTGCATGTACTAGTGCTGTCTAGTGTATAAAGCTCTTGCCTGGGAGCCAGAAGGGCCTGGGTTCTAATCCCAGCTCTACCACTTTGCTGTGTGACCTTGGGCAAGTCACTTAACTCCTCTGTGCCTCAGTTACCTCACCTGAAAATGGAGATTAAGACTGTAAGCCCCATGTGGGACATGGACTGTGTCCAACCTGATTAGCTTGTGTGTCCCAGCACTTAGTACAGTGCTTAATGAATACCATAAAAAGAAAAACAACAACACACCATATAGGAAAAGAGCAGGTAACACCACCCAAACCCCTACACTGTTTCTATCGATCCATCAATCGCTGACACTTAATGAATGCTGGCTGCGTGCAAGACCTTGGGAGAGTACAATACAGTAGAGTTTTGTCACCCCTTTCCTCAAAAGTCTCCAGTGGTTGCCTATCAACCTCCATATCAACCAAAAACTCCTCACTATTGGCTTCCAAATTCTCCATCACTTTGCCCCCCCACCTAACCTCCCATCTTTCCTTCTAAAGCCCATCCCGCACACTCCGCTCCTCTGCCGCTGACCTTCTCACTGTGCCTTGTTCTCACCTGCCCTGCTGTCCACCCCCAGCCCATATCTTAACTCTGGCCTGGAATGCCTTCCCTCCTCAAATATGCCAATCACACTTCCCACCCCTCAAAGGCCTACTGAAGGCTCACTTCCTCCAGGAGGCCTTCCCACATTAAGCCCCCCTTTTCCTCTGCTCCCCATCCCCTTCCTATCGCCCCATCTCGCTCCCTTTGCTGTACCCCAACACAGCACTTATGTATATATATACATATTATTTATTTATTTGTTTTATACTGATGCTATTGATGCCTGTTTACTTGTTTTGACACCTGTCTCCCCATCCCCCCTTCTAGACTGTGAGCCAGTTGTGGGCAAGGATTGTCTCTAATTGTTGCTGAATTGTACCTTCCAAGCACTTAATACAGTGCTCTGTATACAGTAAGCACTCAATAATAAAAATAATAATGTTGGTATTTGTTAAGCGCTTACTATGTGCCAAGCAATGTTCTAAGCGCTGGGGTAGAAACAGGAAAATCGGGTTGTCCCACGTAGGGCTCACAGTCTTCATCCCCATTTTACAGATGAGGTAACTGGGGCACCGAGAAGTGAAGTGATTTGCCCAAAGTCACACAGCTGACAGGTGGTGGAACCAGGATTAGAACCCATGACCTCTGACTCCTAAGCCCGGGCTCTTTCCATGGAGGACTGAATGAATGGACACGTTCCCAGCCTGCATTCACTAGGACACCATGGACACAATAAGAGACAGATATGCAGGACAATGAGGGACAAGGTGCTTTCAAGCATTTTGTAGGCAGGAAATGTGTCTCCCAAATCTTTTGTATTGTCCTCTCCCAAGTGCTTAATACAGCACTTGACGCACAGTAAGTGCTCGATAAATACCATCGAAGATCACGATGATGATGATGACAACCTCAAAAGACCAGGACTTTGCCAAAGGTTGAGCAGATTTGACTACCCAGTAAGCTCCTTGTGGGCATGGAACACGTCTTCTTAATGCTGTCACACCGTAATCTCCAGAGCACTTAGTAGGATGATCTGCATATAGTAAATGCTTGAGTTTACTAAGATCCTTAGTCTTAGTAAATCCACATATACTGCTCCTCTATCACCAACCTGCTCTCTGTACCTCAATCTCGTTTATCCCACTGCCGACCCCCTTCTCAAATCCTCCGTTGGGCCTGGAACTCCCTCTCCCTTCATATTTGACAGTCTGCCACTCTCACCTTCAAAACCCTCCTAAAAATCACATCTCCTCCAAAAAGCTTCCCTGACTAAGCCCTCCTTGCCCCATCCACCCTCCCCTCTCCACTGCCCATGGGCATGGCTGTGTACCCTTTCAGCACTTGGATACTCACCCCAGTCCCACACAGGTTGCTATGCTTGAGGTCTGGCCCCACCCATATTAACCCTCTAGACTGTAAACTCGTTGTGGCCCGGGAATATGTCTGTTATATTGCTATATTGTACTTTTCCAAACACTTAGTACAGTGCCCTGCATACAATAAGTACTCAATAAATACGACTGCTGATGGCCAATAGCCTGGAGAGGCTGCTCTGCTTCAGTGAAAACTTTGCAAAGACTGGTTACCAAGAGGCAATATTGGAAACAGAAATGAAATCAGCACATGGCAAATGCATCAACTCAGCACCGACAGATCTTTAATGAGCACACAAGACGGATGGACTGTCAGCCTCGCATCAGTCTTTTCATCACAAATGGCTAGTATTTCATTGTCAGAGGCATCATGTTCGATAACAAAGGCCACCTATACATCTTATCCCAACACATCACAGTGGTAACACTTTATACTTTTACTCAAGAAACTTGAAGAGCTTTCTGTTAGGCATTTTACCCATCCCTCACTGTAGTCCTATGAAAGATAATTTACCACCGGACGTTATCCATATTAGGCAAGCAGAAAGAAAGCCAAAAGGATGGAGTGGGGTCCTCTTCTTTTCACTCATTCATTCAATCATATTTATTGAGCACTTGCTGTGTGCAGAGAACTTTATTGGGCACTTGGGAGGGTACAATATAACAATGAGATATATTCCCTGCCCACAATTAGCTTACAGTCCAGCAGTGGGAGGCAGACATTAATGTAAACTACAGATATGTACATAAGTGTTGTGGGTCTGGGAGGGGGGAATGAATAAAGGAAGCAAGTCAGAGCAATATAGAAGGGAGTGGGAGAAAAGGAGGGCTTAGTCAGGGAAGGCCTCTTGGAAGAGATGGGCTTTCAATAACGCTTTAAAAGTTGGGCAGAGTAATTGTCTGTCATATATGAGGAGCAAGGGTATTCCAGGCCAAAGGCAGGACATGGGCGAGGGGTTGGCGGCAAGATAAACTTTCCACTGGACTGTCTCTTTTATAGCTGGAAATAGGTGGCTAAAGGAATATGTGGATATAGCAGCAGAACATCTCCCAGAGAGAGAAGAGGGCCCCCCTCATTGCCTGGGGGATGAACCCCAATTCCCAGAACTATCCTGGAGCTGCAGCAGGTAGGGCCTAAGGACAACACAAGTCCAAGCACTAACTCCGGAAGTCCATTGGCATCAAAAGACATTTCCACAGATTCCAGGCTCCCTGGAAAGGCCACTGGTCTATTACACTATGCTCTGTAATGGTCAAGCTTGGCTAAGAGCTGGGCATGTTCTTAATATCCAGTAAATCCTGCTGAAAGTTGACAAGAGAATTCGAGGATGGAAAGGAAAAACTACATTTCCCAGGAAGCAAAGGGACTGACTCATGATCTTTGTGTACAACATTAAGGGGTGATCTTCAGCAGAGTCAAGCCCTCCTGAGTTCATTTGGTAGGGAAGGAGAAAGGTCTCTGGCTCCTCTCTCTTCTGAAGATGGTCATGTGAAAAGCTTCTTCATCAACCTCTGCTGTGGGGGCTGATAATCTGTTTTGGAGCTTTCTGGTGTAATTTTGGGTTGTGGTTTTAAAACTCTGTTTTAATTGACTTTCTTGCATTGTTTTCAATGGTATCTCTGATTAAAATACTATGTTAGTAGACATGAGCAATCAATTAGTCATTGGTATTTATTGAGCACTTAGTGTTGGCAGAGCACTGTACTAAGTTCTTGGGAGAGTACAATACAATGGAGTTGGTAGACATGTCTCCCTCCACAAGGAGCTCACAGTCTACTGAGGGAGACAGACTTAAAATCCAATCAATTTTAGTTCTTCAAAGTAGTTCTTAGAAGTCAGTCAGTCAATCGTATTTACTGAGTGGTTACTGTGTGCAAAGCACTGTACGAAGTGCTTGGGGGAAGTACAATATAATGGACATATTCCCTGCCCATGACAAGCTTACAGTCTAGATGGGGAAACAAGCATTAATATAAATAAATAAGTTACAGAATTGTACATAAGTGCTGTGGGGCTGGGAGAGCTGATGAATAAAGGGAGCAAGAAACAGCATAATTTAGCAGAAAGAGCCTGGGCTTGGAGTCAGAGGATCTGACTCTGAGGACCCAGGTCTTAATCTCAGCTCTGTCACTTGCTTGCTGGGTGACTTTGGACAAGTCACCTAACTTCTTTGTGCCTCAGTTTTCTAATCTGTAAAATGGGGATAAAATACATGTTCTCCCTCCCTATGAGATTGTTAAGCTCATGAGGGACAGAAACTATGTTCAATCTGCTTCTACTGTATCTACCCTAGCATTTAGAGTGCTTGGCACATTTAACAGATATTATTATTATTATTATTACTATTACAAAGAACTTAGCAGATATTATTACTATAACAACTCAAGCAGAGTTCTCTTTTGGATTCTGGACAGATTCCACATTTTAAAAAAAAATTCCTTTTGAATGCCTGGTTTTGAAAAGGCCATTCTAGGTATTTTTAGCAAGGTATCACCTACACAGTGTGGCCTGCCAAAGCCATTTCTGATTTGGGTGACCTCTATTGGACAGCAAATACACTCAGAACCTGGGGAAGGAACAATAACATACTTAATTAGCCTTACTTCCTTAGCTTAGTGCTGGCTACGGGTCCTACCACAGTGAATGAGAAACGAACATCAGGTCACCACCAGACAAGGGAGGCAGGGGTTTGCCAACTGAACAGGAGCAAAGCCACTTAATAAACCTTCAAAACAGAAGGGCCATAGGGAAGCAACATACTGCTCAGGGGTCGCACGCCATTATGATACTTGATAGCACTGGACTGACAGATGTATTTAAGCTTTGTGACCCTCATTTCTCAGACTAGAGTACAATGCCAGATTTCAAGAATGGCAAAGGGAGGAGAGGGAGTGAGAGGAAAGACAGATCCCAAGGTAAGCACCAAATGTCAACCATGTGAGCTCCTGGGTGAATTAGAAATCTCTCATTAGGTAAACTATGTCACCAAGCTTACTGATTGACCCTCAATGGCTCAGGCAGTCTCAAGGTGAAGAAGTGGACCCAATTGCACCAAAAAGTATGCATCATTTTAAAAAGGAGGTCAGAACCCTGAGGCTGTTACTGATACAGATGAATCTAAAAAATGGCTGTTTCGATGACTCTGACATGAAGGTGCGCTGATGTGCTTTGTGGTTCACACCTGGCTATGCTTTTTGAAAGAAAACCCTGTCCTAGCATCTAAACAGTTTGGCTAAAAAAAAAAAAAAGAAAAATTACCTAGGCTGAGGAGCAGCCTGGCCTATTGGAAAGAGCAAGTCCTGGGAGGACTTGGATCCTAATCTCAGCTCTGCCAGTTGCTAACCATGGAACCTTGGGCAAATCACTTACCTTCTCTGTGATTCAGTTTCCTCATCTGTAAAATGGGGAGTCAGCGCCTGTCTTCCCCTCCTACTGAGACCTTGAGCTCCATGTGGGGCTGTGTCCGACCTGATTAACTTGAATTGATTCGGTAGTATTTATCGAGTGCTTACTGTGGCACAGCACTGAATTAAGCACTTGGGAGAGTACAATATGACAATAAACAGACACATTCCCTGCCCATAACGATCTTACCTACTCCAACACTTATAAAAGTGCATAATACATAGTGGGCAGAGAACCTGTTTACCAACTCTATAATATTGTACCCTCCCAAGTATTTAGTACAATGCTCTGCACAGAGTAAGCACTCTGTAAGATTGATTGCTTAACAAATGACATATTATTCATATTTTCATTCAATCATATTTATTTAGAGTTTATGATACGCAAAGCACTGTACTAAGCTTTTGGAAGAGTACAATATAACAATAGACACTCCCTGCCCACAAGGAGTTTACCCTTTTTTCACAGCCCCTATCTAGTGAACGCCAAACCAGAAGCAGCATGGTGTAGTGGATGGAGCACAGACCTGGAAGTCAGAAGGTCATGGGTTCTAATCCCAGCTCTGCCACTTTTCTGCTCTGTGACCTTGGGCAAGTCACTTCACTTCTCTGGGCCTCAGTAACCTCATCTGTAAAATGGAAATTGAGACTATGAGCCCCATGTGGGACACGGACTGTATCCAACCCAATTTGGTTGTATCCACTCCAGCTCTTAGTACAGTACCAGGCCATTTAGTAAACACTTAACATACCATAATTATCATTATTATCATTAATATTATTAACCAGGTAGTCCTTTTCCAAAGAGCTCAAGGGAACAGAGACTCCACTGCTTCCCTTAATATCCAGTTCCAATGTATTAGGGTATATTGCCTTGTCAAACTATTTTCCCAGCTTAATCCAGTTTTAGTGCTATGGCTGCTCTCTCTTCCTCCACCACCTTCACTTATCTCAGTCCAGGCCACTGTTGGACCATTTGTCTCGCCTGCAAGCAATCAATTGCATTTAATGAGTACTTACTCTGTGCAAAGCAACATCATCAACAGTGGTATTTATTAAGCCCTTACTGTGGGCAGAGCCCTGTACTGAGAGCTTGGGGGAGTACTCTCCCCCCACCCCCTTATAGCCTTATTGAAGGCACATCTCCTCCAAGAGGACTTCCCAGACTAAGCCTCACTTTTCCTCACCTCCCACTCCCTTCTGTGTCACCCTGACTTGCTCCCTTTGCATCCCGCTGTAGACTATAAGGTCGTTTTAGGCAGGGAATATCACCGTTTATTGTTGCATTGTACTCTCTCAAGCACTTAGTACAGTGCTCTGCACACAGTAAGCACTTAATATACAATTGAATGAACGAATAGAGGATAAGAGAATTGGTAGTCTCGTTCCCTGACCACAACAAGCTTAAGATCTAGAGGGAATGGGCAACATTGCTTCCTTATCCACTCTGACAACAGCCACTTCCTCCAATCATTTGTGGGATTGGTGGATAGGATGGGAAGAGAAGGAAAAGAGGAAAACAGGGTAGATGTGTACACATTTATTTAATGACATCCCTAATGATGTTCAAACATTCAATTCCTCTGTAATAACCTTATGAATGATGACTTTTCTTCCTGTTCTGCAGATCATTCCCCCAACAAATCATTAAACTCTTAGAGAAAAGTGTATCGCAATTGACAAAATGTTGTCACCTCAGCCTGACAGTCTATTTAAGCACGTCAGAAATTTTATCACGTCATGCTGGTGTCACTCCAGTCTTTGTTTTTAAAAAAATAATAATTAAATTTAAAATTCCAGTCAAACAGTCTTTGGCAATAAAGCAATTTTAATGGACAAAGGCAGAGACCAAGATTCTTCCTCTAATTCTGTCCAGGTCATGTTGCTATTACTAAAATTTGGAAGAACCTGAAGAATTGGAGACAAAGGCCCTCCCCTCCTATGAGCTGAGAAAGTAGAAGATAGTGATTTTCATTTGCTATTCTCTAAGTGAATTCTTCTTGTCTTAGAGTTTCATGAACTCTTTTGAACTCTTCTCTCTCCCTATGCATTATTTATGCTCTCACACTCATTAGAGTGTAAACCTATTAAAGTGTAGGGATTGTGTCTTCCACCACTATAGTATCCATCCAAGCACTTAGTACAGCACTCTGGCTGTACTGCAGGATTGAATCAATATATCAATGGTATTTATTGAGCTCTTACTTTGTGCAGAGCACTCTACTAAGTGCTTGGGAGAGTACAACAGAATTAGCAGATACGTTCCCTGACTACAATGAGCTCACAGTTTAGAGGGGGAGAATGATTGAATGATTGAATTGAATTGAGAAGCAGTGTAGTCTAGTGGATAGGGCATGTGCCTGGGAGTCAGAAGGACTTGGGTTCTACTCCCAGCTCCCACTCTCGTCTGCTGTGTGACCTTGGACATGTCACTGAACTTCTCTGGGCCTCAGTTACCTCATCTGTAAAATGGGGATGTAGACTGTGAGCCCCATGTGGGACAGGGACTGTGCCCAACCCGATTTGCTTGTATCCATCCCAGAGCTTAGTACAGTGACTGGAAGATAGTAAGCACTTAACAAATACCACAATTATCATTCTTATTATTACTTTGATGATTATGGAATTATGAAAGAAGCTTCCTGACACCTCTGTGCATCTCTCTCTCATTGCTACAGGTGGCAATAGTAGTTGGGGATAAAGCCATGAATTTTTACAATGAAGACAGAGATGTCCAAAAAGGAGAGCGTGAGGTCAAGGAACATCATGCTTTGAGTGCATGAGCTGCCTCCCCCAACTCCCTCCAACAACCTGAGACTCTCGGGGGAAGATTTAAGTGATGCTTTCAACCTGAGGCAGACATTTCATCTTTTTAAGTTATCCCGATCAAACAATGAAGTTATGAAACATGGTCTATTTGCTAGTTTGGAAAGTACACTCGCAACAACACAACTCTGCTGGGTGGAACTTGGGAGAATGAACAGCAGCAAGATCCCCCCAAACTGCTACACACAAAGCTGAAATTAGAAAACCAAAAGCAAAGAGGACAGATGGAATATTGTAAGGATACAGTAAAACAAAGCCCCAGACAAGGTTGAATTCCAGACAAAATCTGGGGGTTAATTACAAGAATGGACCAGCAGGACCATTCAATCAATTTTGAAATCTATCGATCAATCAATCAGCATTGATTGAGCGCTTCCTGTGGGAAGAGCAATCAATCATATTTATGGAGGGAGCACTTACTGTGTGCAGAGCACTGCACTAAACACTTGAGGGAGTATAATGCAACAAACCAACACACAAATTCCCTGCCTACACCATTCATTCATTCAATCGTATTTATCGAGCGCTTGTGTGCAGAGCACTGTACTAAGTGCTTGAAAAGTATAATTTGGCAACGAATAAAGACAATCCCTACCCAACAATGGGCTCACATGGGAGAATACAGTGCAAAAGAGTTGATAGACATGTTCCCTCACCCAACAAGCTTATATTATAGAGGGGGAGATAGATTAAAATAAATTACAGATGTTTACATAAGTGCTGGGGATGGAGTGAATATCAATTGCTTAAAGGGTACAGATCCAAGGGCATAGATGATGCAGAAGGGAGAAGGAGTCAGGGAAAAGAGAGAATTGCTCTTTTTGAGCAAAACCTTCATAAGAAGACTCAAAGAGGCAAAAGAGAAAACAATGGAAGTTGCTGAAAAATATAAATACCACAGCATAACAAGAGGCTATATGCATGATGGGACAAGGTCTTGGAGCCCTGCAATGGCCTTTTCAGTCAGACACACACTCCAAGGTGAATTTCTCCATCAGTGCTGTCCTCTTTGACTATCAAAGACAACTATGTTTGCTCTCTAGAGTCACTAACATTACACTTTTGCAGACAAACCACTGTGATAAGCCCAAAGTCCTTTACAAAGAATCACACAATCTCAAATTATTCACCCTTTTCCTAACTACATTAGGAAAACACATGCAAACTTCCCAGCCAACATGGACCGTAAGGCAAGATCTCCGGAGGGGATGGATTCTGGAATGCAACCAAATGTGATCTGTATTTTACTTCAATTGGTTTAATCACTGTAGCCTAACTAGGTAGCAATCTAGTAGACATTTGGTCCCAAAAGTACAAAAGTAGTCCTAGAGAAAAGGCAGACCTTCTTGCTAACAGTGAGCTGTGCCAACATTGTGAACAAATTCACTGGTTCATTTCTGGAAGATGCTGTCAGACCCCTCAAATATACCTTCTTTTAGCCTGCAGACAAGTGACTTCATGACTTATAACTTATGGCTAATAAGTTCCAAACACACACAGACAGACTGGCACACACACACACACATTCAACTTTAAAATCCTAAAAATTCCCCTTTTCTCCCTTCCCCAAAAATGTCTGCATTAGTGGAAGAGGAGCTCTAAAATTATCTGGGAACTAGTGGAAAAATATACCCATTTGTTAAGTTTCCATAGCTGGAAGTTTTTTTATGGTATTTAAGTGCTTACTATGTGCTAAGCACTGGGGTAGATACAAGTTAATCAGATGGACATAGTCCATGTCCCACATAGGGCTCACAGTCTTTTTTTTAATGGCATTTGTTGAATGCTTATTATGTGCAGCCACTGTATTAAATGCTTATCTCCATTTAACAGCCTTAATCCCTATTTTATAGATGAGGTAACAGGGTACAGGGAAGTTAAATGGCTTGACCAAGGTCCCATGAAAGTGGCAAAACTGGGATTAAAACCTAAATCCTTTAGACTCCAAGCCTCTTACTCTATCCACTAGGCTGCCCTGCTATGTAGCCATAATGTTATGCTGCTTTCAAGGAAGATTGCAGAGGCAATATTCTAAAAGCAGCAGTGATCATAATTCTTATCTCACTTATGAAGAGGGATTGGTTTGGTTTCATATGCAAAATGATATTCAAATCATGATCCACTGGTATGATCCACTAGCTAACTCTCTAGACTGAAAGCCTGTTGTGGGTGGGGAATGTGTCTATTGCTGTACTCTCCCAAGAGCTTAGTATGTCCAGAGCTTAATAAATATGATTGACTGAATCAGTTTAAAATGACCTCCAATTTTATGACATGGTGACCAATCTGCATGGGCAAAGCATATTTTTGCAAAGACTCTTTCCCCATGAAATATACTCAGTTCCGCCATAGTTAGGTGGCCCTTTATAGCAAGAAGCCCAGTTTTAGCTGGTCTGTCCGCTGTCTGTTTTGGATGTGACACCAAGTGAACATCTTAAATGTCTGATATTTTTCTTTTCAGCTCTCCCTGTCTCGCCTCCAGCAGCCACGTTTGTGGCTCAGACATGGGGCCTGGGTTCAAAAGGGCGTGAAAGAAGAACACAAAGGCTTTGGAACAATTGTGGAAATCAGGTTCCTCCTCCTGAATAAACCCTGAAGATTCAAGCAAATGCAGGATACTTCTGTGGAATGGCACATGTGACATCACACCATGCCACATGCCAGACACAGCACGTGACAACATGTGTCTCAATGTCTGGCATTCTCGAGTGCCCTGAGTGATAGTTCCAGCCATAGCAGGAGCTGTCAGTCAGTCAATCGTATTTATTGAGCATTTATGTGTGGAGCATTGTACGAAGCACTCAGGAGAGCACAATACAACGACGCATTCCCCACCCACAACGAACCAAGATGGGTTTGGCCCAAATATGATTACGGAATTAGGGAACATCCCTCTGATGATGGATGCCAGCCTGTTTACGCTCAGCATACCACATTAACAAAAAAACCGATTATGCACACACTCTGATGTGTTTTACAATATGACTTTTCTTTAATGATAAGTTTTGCTTTACAGGAGAAAGGGGGGAATCTTTTAACTCAAATCCGCACTGAGAAAACATGACACAGATAATCTGTCACCCAACATCTAATCAAATTTATGAAGGGAGGGAATGCTTTTGTCAATACCACCCAAACCTGATAACAGCACTTTCTCCTGACTGCCAGAGATTTCAGCCTGATCCATCCCCCAGTAAGTCCCCTCACTTTCTTGCCACCATAGGGAACAGCAGGGCAAGCAATTGATCTGTGTTATTTATTAAGCACCTACTGAGTGCAAAACACTGTTTTAAATGCTTGGGAGACTTCTGAAGAAACAAGACACATGTTCTTTTCCCTCGAGGTGCTAATTTATCTAATTGGGAAGGCAGAAAACTAAACATTGGCAAATGATGGAGGCAAGAGGAAGAGCAAGGACAAAACGGATAGTAGTATGAACATGCCAAAGTGAAATAGTTGGATAAATGAAATTACAAATAATTATACATATGCATAAATGCTGAGGGTAGGAATGAAGTACAAAAGTCCTAAGGGTGCCTGTTGGGTTGATGCAACTAAGGGGTTGTGAATTAATCGGGAGGGCTTCCTGGACAAGGTGGGATTTTCAGGAGGGCTTTGAAGATGGGGAGAGCTGTGCTCCAGTAGGGTTGGAGGCAGAGGGAATCCCAGAATTGGAGGGAACAGCCCAAACGAGGGGTGGGAAGAGGGATGGCCGAAAGCTAAGTTCAGTTGCAAGGTTAGTTTGGCAGGAACGTAGCCTGAGAGGAGGAGATTGGAGCTGGTCTGTAACCCAGGGAGAACACTAAGGCCATCTGTGAGCTTTTTCTTGTTGTGGAGAGAGATGGAGTCATTGGAGGTTCTGGAGCAGAGATGCGAATACTGAGCAACATTTTAGGAAGATGAGCCAAGCAACAGTGTGTAGTAGAGACAGAAGTAGGGAGGAATGAGGAAGATTGGCAGGGAGGCCGACACAGTAATCTCAATGAGATATGACAAGCACTTGAATCAGGTGGATTTCTGGGTCAGGAGGAGGCCACAGAAACATGCAGTCATGTGGCCAAAAATCCACATCTGCAGGAGCTGAAACAAGCAAATCTCAACCAATTCTATCCCTCAAAAAAAAAAGTGGTTGTCAATCACTCATTTGTTGAATATGAGGCTGCAAATATTTGTACATTGAGAAGCTTGTGGGTTTGGGGTTTTGTGTTTTGTTTTTCAAATGAGCTCTGGTTTAGCCCTGGGCAAACCTCAGTCAGTAAACGAGGCAAAGTCAGTAAGGCTTCTGTGAGCGAGTGAGGTTTCCCAGCAGGGCAAAGTCAAATTTTCAGCAAGGGAAGTCTTCTGGCTGCATCTTTCATGGCTAAAGAACCTTCAAAAACCAGATCTGAGTAGTGGCAGACAAAGATATTACTATGTTGGTTAACAGTTGAAGTGACATTTTCTTTGGGAGGATGAGTTTCTTTGGGGGCATTATAACATAAACTAATCATTAGCAGGCTTAGCCTGCAGAAACATGTTTAGCAAACCCAAAATATATCTTTCAGTAATGTGAAACAGTTGACATGGCATGGATTGAGAGGGATAGGCAGAGTTGAATTTAGAAGACATAATTGGAATCCTAGAGGCCCTGAAACATGCATATCCCTGGCATCTAATAGGCTAGTGGCATGAAAGCAACCAGTTTAAGAGCCTAATGGCCTCGTGCCTTCCTGACACATGAAGACGGATAAGGGGAGGCGTTAGAGAAAAGTCAAAGTAGAGTGACAAATTACCAATACATACCATGCTTGCTGTGTTTTCCAGCCACAGCTGCCTCTAGATTGTAAACTCATTATGGGCAGGGAACGTGTCCACTAATTTCATTGTATTGTACTCACCCAACTGCTTAATACAGTGCTCTGCACATACCTGATCAATGACTACCACTGATTGATTAGTTGAATTAACAGATGCAATATATGCTGTGGCATAGATGGTACAATTCTTTGGTCAAGTGTAACCTTGTGCTGGAACTTTAAAGCTCAGAAGTCAGCTAGGTGAGAAGGGGTAGAATTCCTGGTTAAGGAACTGAAGGTCAGTTCCAGGATGTTGCTAGGGAGCTAGTTATGGTCCCTAAGGTAAGGTGGGGGGGGATGGGCAAGGTGGTGGAGTGCTTTAAAACAAATGGTGAGGAGTTTTTGTTTGATGTGGAAGTGGAAGGGCAACCACTGAAGTTTTCTAAAGAGCAGGGTGACATATCCTGAGCATTTTGGTAGAAAAATGACCCAGGCAGGAGACTGAGTGGGGAGAGATAGGAGGTTGGGAGGTCAGCAAGGAGGCTGATGGAGTAATCCAGGTGGGATAGGATGAGCGATTGTATTAATGTGATAGCACTTTGGATGGAGACGAAAGGGAAGATTTTCCTCCAGAGAGGGTTCTGCAGAGGGTGTGTCTTTGGAATCACTATGGGTGGGAAACGACTTGACAGCATTTGAAGAAGATGTGCCAAGCACTGTGCTAAATGATGGAGGGAAGTACAAGATAAACCGTTCAGAAATGGCCCAATCCTACATTCTAAGAAGGTGAGGTTTTCACTGACGTTTTCTTCCAGTGCTAGCTGTGGTGACAGCAGTGACATCGGTTCAGTAGTGGAAGTGTAGAAGACAGGAACAGCTCACCCCAACAGCTATTATGCAGGGGTGCCTATGAGCCACGGCACTTGAAACCCCCAAAACAGCAAGTGGTACGTTATTTATTTACCTCGATTCAGGTCTAAAATAGTGGCAAGGATTCCTGTATTTCATCACATCATATGACCTGCTGTGACAGGTACAGGAGGAAGACTCCAAACCTGTCCCAAATCCACCCAATTTCATTTTGGCCACCTGAAAGATGGCCAAGCTCCGGCTACCCCTCTTCTGCACCCATTAGGAAGCTGAGAGCAAGTTGGGGTTCGGAACTCCCCCACCCCTTAACCAACCACCTAACCAGGACTTCAGCATTCCAAGGCTGCTTCTGGAAATCTGCAAGTCCTCTCATGGGAGACAGGTTTGGGGTGGTGGGAAGTGATTCCTTCACCTCCTTAACACAAGCAGCATTCCCTAGTGGAAAGAGTACAGGCCTGGGAATTAAAAGGACTTGGGTTCTAATCCCAGATCCGCCACTTGTCTGCTCTGCAACCTTGGGCAAGTTGTGAAACGTCTCTGTGCCTTAGTCACCTCGTCTGTAAAATAGGGATGATGACTGTGAGCCCCATGTGGGACACGGACTGTATCCAACTTGATTACTATTTGTCTCAATACAGAGCCTGAAACATAGTAAGCAAGTAACAAAAATACCATTAAAAAAAAACCTACTCATTTTGGATTGCCACTGCCGAAACCCAAATCATGACACCTCGCTCATCAGCAGCATCTATTATTAATAGTAATAATAACTGTGGCATGTGTCAAGCATAGCAATATGCCATGCGCTGGGGTGGATGCAAAATAATCAGTTCAGACACAGTCCCTGTCCCATATGGGGCTCATGATCTAAGGAGGTCAGAGAACCTATCATTCTCTCACCCTATTCATCCCCTTTTGTGTGTCACATATGCACCTGAGTATGTACCCCAGAGATGTTCTGTTACTTCGCTCCCAACCCCCCACTCCCAGCACTTCTGCAGGCACCTCTTTACTCTGCCACTTCCCCTCTCTGTAATTTATTTTATTGTCAGTCTCTCCCATTAGATTTCAAACTCCTCGAGGGCAGGGATTGGATCTACCAGCTCTATTGTATTTTATTCCTCAAAGCCCTTAGTATCATGTCTGCAAAGAGTAAGTGCTCACTAAATTCCATTCATTGGTTGAACAGATATTTAATCCCCAGATAAGGAA
Organism: Ornithorhynchus anatinus; assembly: GCF_004115215.2. Lineage (NCBI taxonomy): Eukaryota > Metazoa > Chordata > Mammalia > Monotremata > Ornithorhynchidae > Ornithorhynchus > Ornithorhynchus anatinus. The sequence goes on along the minus strand of NC_041735.1, from coordinate 53,625,288 downwards.
ACTGAAGCATAGTGAAGATAGGTGACTTGCCCAAGGTCACTTAGCAGGCAAGCGGTGAAACCTAAATTTGAACTCAGGTCTTCTGATTCTCAGTCTTATGTTCTCTACTCTAGACCACGCTGCTTTCTGTTATTGAAACTTCTCAACAGCCTAAAACAAGTAAAAATGCTTCCATCTACTTCTAACTTGAGGAAATGCAAGTGGATTCTGGAGTGATGAAAGGCTTTCATTTGGAACCTGGGAATTCTTCTCAGGTCCTATGGACTGGGCCGCTAAAGACTGTGTGCCTTATCCTCGAGAATGCAATCTCATTGTGTTGTACTTTCCCACGTGCTTAATACAGTGCTCTGCACATGGTGAGTCTCAATAAATACCACTGATTGACTGATTATCCAAGTGCCTGGGCAGCATCACGGTAAGAACCTTAGTAACCTGATAAAGATCTCAGGTGGCATATGGCTCCTACCACATAATAGGGGAAGAGCCTGGTGCTTTTCTCGGATCCTACCTAAAGGCCATCCCTGTAAGAGGATAACTGATTTTTGTACATTCTCTTTGAAATTTTGAAAAAAAAAATCTAACCTTCACATCCCATCTGAAAATAAACCCAAGTAAAAATGTTATTCTGCAGTCATCCTGAAGAGAACTCTATTGCCAACATATCTTTGGGTTCCTTCAGTTGTATTTACACTGAACTCCATGTTTATAAAGCTAAGACAAGGTGCTTAGATGAACTAGTAGTTTTCCCAGGCGTGTCATGGGGATTCTGCTATAAACTCCTTCGCTCTCAATGGACCACACATTTTAAAACTCATCTTGTATAAACAGTACAAATCTCTTAAGCGTTTTCCATCCAATGAAGGTTGGATAAATATTTTTGAGTCATGACACTGACTCCTTAGGCTGTTTATTTGGACTCCTTCAGTAGAGATACACTCATACAAGTCAGTGATCTTACATGTTGTGGCATGGTATGTATTGTGAAGTCATGTTTATGAATGGAGTTTAATGGTGTCTTTAAAGGGTGAGGTGAGAGAGAACACTTTAGAGTGCAGTACGATATAATATTTAAGCCTGGTGAATCCAGAGGAGCTCCTAGACACATTAAGCACATATACATGCTTCTAAAAGTATAAAAAAAGTTTGCAGAATTCATTCTTGAGGAAAGATTAAAGTTGCCAAGGATGTGTACTTTGGATTGCATCCAGCCCAGATGATAAGAGTCCAAGAATACAGTTGAATTATTTAGCATGGAACGGGGATGAAAGGATGGGATTCAAAGAATGAAAACAAGGGAAAGGAATTGAGAAGACATTAAGCAATTTGGGCTGAACAAGTTGTTTCTTATGGAAGTTATTGGCAATCCATCCTGTAAACTCCTCCTCAGTAAATGCTGAGGTTTAAAGTGACACTTTTTAATTTTTTTTAATGGTATTTGTTCAGCGCTTACTATGTGCCAGGCATGGTACTGAGTGCTGGGGTAGATACAAACTAATCAGGTTGGACAAAGTCCATATTCCAAATGGTGCTCACAGTTGTAATCCCCATTTTACAGATGAGGGAAATGAGGCAGAGAGGAGGTTAGTAACTTGCCCAAGATCATACAGAAGACAAGTGGTGGAACCAGGACTAATAATGTTGGTATTTGTTAAGCGCTTACTTGTGCCAAGCACTCTTCTAAGCGCTGAGGTAGGTACAAGGTAATCGGGTTGTCCTAAGAGGGGCTCACAGTCTTCATTCACATTTTACAGATGAGGTAACTGAGGCACAGAGAAGTTAACTGACTTGCCCAAGATCACAGAGCTGACAAGTGGAGTTAGAACCCATGACCTCTGACTCCCAAGCTCATGCCCTTTCCACTAAGCCATGCTGCTTCCCATAACTAGAACCCAGGTCCTTCTGATGCCCAGGCCCATGCTCTTTCCATTAGGTCACACTGCTTCTCTGGGACAGTGAGCTGACATTGCCCTGGAATGGAAAGAGCAATACTGCATCCTGGCAAGGACACAAAACTGTTTGCTGAGATGGAAAAATAGCAACAGTTACCTGAGCTCAAGCAGGGGGGAAAGCAGTGGAAAAGAAGTTTTATTTTTCCCTCAGTTCAAAATACAGTCCATCATTTACTACATGTAACTTTCTTATGACTCTTTCAAATGGTTGCTCTGCTAGGTAGGCCTAGGGCACATGACCTCATCTTTTAGACTGTAAACTCATTGTGGGCAGGGAATGTGTCTTTAGTTTTGAATTGTACTTTTCCAAACAATTAGTACAGTGCTCTGCACACAGTAAGTGCTCAGTAAATACAACTGACTGGTCTGTTGGAAAAGGTGAATAGTTAAATAGCAAGTTTAAATCCATGGAGATAACTTGGATCCATTGGATGCCCAAATACTATCAGTTTGAAAGATTATACATGGACCTTCTTTTAATTGACTAACATTTCTTTGCTCTCATAAGATTCTTCTTACGGTCTCCCCATAAAACAATACAGGGGTGTTCTATTTATTATTCATTTTAACCTCATTTTAACTGAATTTAAACTTACTGGCTTGGCCCTAGTCCCTTCTTCTAGGCAGCCACAATAAGTGGGGGGAACAGGCAATAGAATTGGTGGTGGCAGAGAAGATTCAGAACTGGTCACTATACCACCTTGAGGATTGAGGGGAGAGCATGACACCAAGTGGGAGAAAGAAAAACAGCGTCCAAAAGGCAACCAGAGAAGATTCTGTTTGACTGGTGGGATGATCGTGGCGAGATTTTATCAGCACACATGGAAAGATACTTCGTTGCTGAGCTGATGTGTTTGTCATGTGCTGAGCTCGTCAGCCTTTTGGTATGAGAAGCAGTGTGATCTAATGGATAGACCACAGCACTGGGAAGCAGGAGACCCTAGTTCTATTCCTGGTTCCGTCCTTGCCTATGTGACCTTGTTTATTGAGTGTGTACCGTGTGCAGAGCACTGTACTAAGCACTTAGGAGAGTATGATGTAGCAATAAAACAGATGCAATGCCTGCCCACAACCAGCTTACAGTCTAAAGAAGTCACTTGACTTGTCTCAGTTCAGTTTCCTCATCTGGAAAATGGGGATTAAATAGTTTCCTCATTCCACTGGGGGAATCCATGTGGAAAGGACTGAATCTGATCTGACTGAGAAGCAGCATGGCCTAGTGGAAAAAGCATGGTCTTGGAAATCAGAGGACATGGGTTCTAATCCCAGCTCTGCCACATGTCTGATGTGTGACCTTAGGCCTGTCACTTCTCTGTGCCTCCGTTACCTCATCTGCAAAATGGGAATTAAGACGATGAGCTCCCTGTGGGACAGGGACTGTGTCCAAACTGATTACCTTGTGTCTACACCAGTACTTAAGAACAGTGGTTGACACAAAAGCGCTTCCCAACTACCACAATTACAATCATTATAATTCTGTTTCTACCCCAGTGTCTGGTATATAGTAAGTGATTAACAAATACCCCAATTACTGTTGTTATCACAATCCTTTCAAGGATTCTGCTCCAAGAGGAAAAGTCCTTTATCTGCCTTCCAGTCAGGCTGGCTGCTGCCAGAGATCCATTTTTCCACCTCATGAGTTGGTTCTGTGCTTCACTATGACTCTGGCAGATTCATTCTGTCTTCTATATTGGCCCTTGTTCCATTTTCCAAACCAGCAATTGTCTCCTCTAAGATCAGTGCCTATTCCAAGCCTAATGTAATGGCTGAACTTAGTAGCTACTGCTTGAGGAGAAGGAGAAAGAATTTAAGGAAAACCTAGAAAGAAATGTCAAGTCTCAACCGTTAAACTCATGCCTATTCACTCTGTAAGCTAGGAAAGTCTTAAAAGAGCACTTCTGTTTGTCCATGGTCATTTTTTGTCAGCTCAGAAAGTTGTCTCCTTCCACTCTTATCAAGGTCATAGGAATGATGTGTCTGATGGCAGAGAGCCTGAAGAAATTCATGACTAACTGTGGGTTGCACTTGAATTTTTTATTAAAATTTGTTCTTATCCACAGCCTGATTTCTTAAAGGCCTAACCTAATTCCTCAGGCCCCAGGCCTATTGGGCCAATGCTATATTGCCTGGTAAATTTAGTGTCCTGGAGTCTCTTCAAACAGATGCAAAACACGCAACACTACATCAATACGTAAAATTGAGAATTTCCATTTGCTACTGACGAAGCCGCCAAGCTGAATGGGTGCTAAAAAGTGCTTAATTATAAAACTAAGTGAAAGGGAAAAGTCCTTTCACTAAAGCTGGACTGTAAAGATTTGTCCCTTGGTTCTTGGACAGTCAATCCAAAGCTTTGCCAGTTTATAATTAACATCTGCTGGAGCGAAGGAACCCAGGGCCAGATGCAACTGGCTCAGGGCCTTGAAAAGTCCTTGCACCAAAAGTGAAAGAAGGGATTTTCCAGGGAGGGAGGGAGATTGTAAAGAGACAGTTTACACAGAAACAGACACACCCAGAGACATGAGGGGCCCTGGCCCTAGTGTTAGAGGGTGATTTTTGTATGGCCGAGCCCACATATATCACAGCCACAGCCAGACTGTCCTCCCTCCCCCACCCACCCGGGGTGGCTAGCAGTGCTTTTGGATCCCTCCACAGGTTTGGTACAGAGATTGTTGACAGCGATGAAGCAGGTGAGCACCTGGGACAGACATGAAGCTTCAGAGTTAGTTCAGAGGACCAAGGATTCCTCTCTAGTTTCACTTGCTGGTTTTTTCTACACATAAAGTGAGATTTGGGTGGATGAAACAGCAGTGCTGACCAACTGTTAAATTCACAAGCTGACTTGGCTGCAGTCCAGGAGACTCCTCAGGCTAGGTGTGTGTGGGGGTGTTACCGTCACTTCCCAATCCTTCTCCAGACTTCCTGTATCAAACAAGGCCTCAATGGGAATTTTTATCATTTAAAAATCATTTTCACAAATAAGATGTGCTTTATTTTACGAGTATCTGCTGCCAAATTGAGATCTCTTTAGGTGCAAGCTAGTCCTGGCTCCTGGAGGAGGTATCAAATACCTGTACTCCTTCCCCCAAAGACTGTGAGCCCTATGAGGGACAGAGACTGTGTCCCATCTGATCCGGTCACTGAGGAGCAGCATGGGCTGGTGGAAAGAACCAGGACCTGGGAGTCAGAGGACCTGAGTTCTAATCCTGGCTCTGCCACTTGCCTCAGTTTCCTCCTCTGTAAAATGGGGATTCATTATGCAACCTCCCTTCTAATTAAACTCAGAACTCCATGTGGGAAAGGGACTGTGTCTGATCTGATTAACTTATATCTACCCCACCACTTAGCACAGTGTTTACCCATAGTAAGTGCTTATCAAATACCATAATCATCATCATCTTGTACCTAACCCCACAGTTTAGTACAGTGCTGGTGTAGACTCAGAGCTTAACAGATGCCACAGTGATTATTCTTAAGCACGATAAACATGATTGTTTTTGCTCTTGCCCTGCTGCTGATCGTTCTTCCCTCTTCATTCTGGGAGGATTCTCATTATCATCCGAAACAGGGCTCTCTCAATCTCAGTCCCTTGAGTGAGCCACTCTCCTGCCCACTTTCCTCCCCCCATTCACCCCTCGGGGAGGAGCCACAATACCGGAGAGAATGTATTCAGGGTCGCCCAGCTGGGTATTTCATTAAATTCTCCACATTAGCTCAAGAAAAAATATGAAAGCTGAAAAGCTGATGATGGATTACGGGCTAATATAAATTACAAAGTATTGGTTACGGAAATGAAGTTTACTACTGAGGGAGATTCTAATTGGGGATTATGAAGCATGATGAGAAAACATTAGAACGAAGTCATTAGTATTGTAATTTATTCATTGCTGCTTGGAATGTTCCTGATGCATTCACGAGTGACGGCTTAGCCCTCATCTGTCTCCTACCTTAAAAATCTTCTGCTGGAGAAAAACTTTGGCTTCTTTCTGCAAAGATGTTTGAATTGGAGGTGAATAAGTACACTGCAGAAAGTCTGTGTCCTTGCTACTGGGCCTGGCCCAATGATGCCTATTACTCACTTCCAAATATACTCATGAATTTAAGCTCATAGTCGCAACGCTCAGTGGCCTGATAATAGCATTATCTGGTCCAGTGTTTCAGTTCAATTGGCTTGATCCAAACAATGAGAAAAGAGTCTCTAATTTGCTCTTTAGAGGGCTATTAAATTGTTCAAGCCATTATGGAACCATGTAGGATAAAGGAGGCATGTGTGGTGACGGTGGGAGCAAGGAAGACAACAGAGCCGCAGGCTGCTCGTGAGCTTCACCCACTTCATTAGAGCTGTTAAACTGGGTCTACCAGCCCCCCCTCGGCCCCCCTTCCCAGCCACCCTCACCCCCACAGCATCATCCAAACCCCTGGGCAAGGCAGGGAGGAGGAGGGCAGAGGGAGAAAAAGCATAGTTTAGTGGATAGAGCATGGGCCTGGGAGTCTAAAGGACCTGGGTTCTAATGCTAGCTCCACCACATCTTCTGTGTGACTGTGGACAAGTTACTTAACTTTTCTGGGCCTCAGTTAGCTCATCTGTAAAATGTATCTTCCCCAGTGCTTAGAACAGTGCTTGGCACATAGGAAGAGCTTAACAAGTACTACTACTAATAATCATGGTAATAAGGAGGTAGGCCCTACCCAAACCTGTTTCCCCGAGACCAAGTGATCACGGTCCAAAATGTTTGTACACTACCGGAAAAGCAAGCTTTCCAGCTGTATCAGTGGAAATCTAGAGAGTCAGTGTGGCCTAGTGGATAGAGCACAGGCCTGGGAGTCAAACGGACCTGTGATCTAATTCTGGCTCCTCCACTCGCCTGCTGTGTGACCCTGGGCAAGTCGCTTCATTTTTCTGTGCTTCAGTTACTTCATCTGTAAAATGGGGATTAAGATTGTGACCCTAAGTAGGACAGGGATTGTGACCAACTTGATTATCTTGTATCTACTCCAGGGTTTAGAACAGTGCCTGGCACATAGTAAATGGTTAATAAATAAATATTCCAAAGAGCATGAAAGGTTCCATGCATGTTCCCAGAGTAAACACTTTTCTCTCTCCGCGGCAATAGGAATTTGCTCACTGGGAGCTCAATAGGTCTTCTATAAAAACAATCCCAGCAATATTGGCAAAATTGTTTACCTCAAATTGCCATAGAAAAGGGTTTGTTGCCTTCATTCTGAGCTACCTTGTGAGGGAGACTTATAAGGGAAAGGTCTGGAGAAGAGAACAATTCTATTAAGAAGAAGCATAGCTTAGTGGATAGCGCATGGGGTGGAAATCAGAAGGATCTGGGTTGTTGTGTGAACTTGAGCAAGTCACTTCACTTCTCTGTGCCTCAGTTCCCTCATTTGGAAAATGGGAATGAAACCGTGAGCCCCATGTGGGACATGGACTGTGACCAACCTGATTAGCTTGTATTTACCCCAGTGTTTAATACACTGCCTGGCAGGGAGTAAGCAGTTAAATATAAAAAATCATAATAATCCTTAAGTGTCTGTAAATGCTCAACTCTAGACCATAAGCTCCTTGTGGACAGGGTGTCTACCAACTCTGTTGTACTGTATTCCAAGTGTCATCTACAGTACTCTGCACACAGTAAGGGCTTAATAAATACCACCAAGTGATGAGTCAAAGTAAATGTTGTGTTAGTAACAAAAAAAAATTGGTAAGCGAGTAATGCAAGCATAACAGTGTAGTGAAATGTACTTTCCATGCACTTAATACATTGCTCTGCACACAGTAAGCTCACAATAAATGTGATTGAATGAATGAAATAATTATATTGTGCTATTTATATACTAATTGGAAATTGCTCCTTCTGCACTCACTTTCCCTGCAGTTCAAGCAGTCCTGTTGGTGCAGTGACCCCTTGATTCCTGGTGCCATAGTCAACTAAACCCAGGAAACTCATTTTTCCCTGCTTCCCAGCCCTCTTCCACCCCAATTTTGGGGGGGGGGGGCAGGGGGAAAGGAGGCACGGTAACTTGTTCCCTTCCCACCATCCCTAAGCCTCCCACAGACCCCTGCCTCATCTCCTCACCAGTGCCCTGCCCTCTCTCACCATAACCTTCTAACTCTAACTCAGCCTCATTTCTAAAATTTGACCTGCCCGCCGTTCCCCATTCCTGTCTCTCCTACCCCCATCCTGTCTCCATTATCCTCTTCCTGCCACCCCAAGGCTTTGGGGGTTGGGAGGGGGTGGGGGCTGGGATGGGACCTTGTGGCAGAGTTAGGGATGGGCAGGGAAGACAGGATGAGTTTGAAAATAGGCAGTGACCCTGTCTCATTGTGGTGACTCAAGGAGTGGCAGTTGAGGGGACAAATACCAAGTCTTTCCTCCTCAACCCTCTCAAAACACAGACCCCACATGACTGCCAGTGGCCTAACAAGTCTCCAGTAAGGTATCAACAAGGGATTCTGACCATGATGGGCATCTTCTTTGCCATATAATATTGGTCCTCCCTAATAAATATCTGCCTCTCCCTCTCCCCCACCCTTCTCCCAGTCCCCATCAGAGGAGGAAGCGTCCTGACAGGCAAATGTGCCACACACAATATTCGCCATTCCTTTGGCCCAACTATGGGTGACGCCAACTGCGGACCTCATCCATTCATTCATTCAATCATATTTATTGAGCGCTTACTCTGTGCAAAGCACAGTACTAAGCAATGTACTGAGAAACAGTGTGACTTAGTAGAAAGAGCCCAGGCTTGGGAGTCAGAGGGCACAGGTTCTAATCCCGGCTCTGCCACTTGTCTGCTGAGTGACCTTGAGCAAGTCATTTCACTTCTCTGTGCCTCAGTTCCCTCATATGTAAAATGGGGATTAAGACTGTGAGCCCCACATTGGACAACCTGAATACCCTGTATCTGTCCCAGCTCTTAAAACAGAGTTTGACACATAGTACATGCTTTATGAATACATTATTATTATTATTACTAAGCACTTAGGAGAGTACAATATCAGTTCTATGACTTTTAGTGAACCACTGTGGAAGGGACAACTCAGTCTCCTGCCACCTTCCTCCTCCAAGGCCCATACCGGGGGAAATGAAGGTTTCAAAAATGGCCCCAGGCTGCCTGGTCAGGTGCCTGCCAGCTGATTCCTGCAACTGGGTACCAAACCCAGCATTCTTTCAGGAGAGCATCTACAGATCCAACCTTTGAGGGTTTCCAAGTTTAAAAACATAGCCCATTTTAATTCTAAGGCACCATAACCCAGGTTCAGATAACCCCACACTAATACGGCCTTGGATATCCTGTTAAACAAACACGAGCTATTCTGGTCTTCCCACTAAACACGAATACTGCTTTGAATGGGCGTGAGTGCTGAGGGACGTGGAAGAGGATTACATCGGCTGAACGCAGAGCCAAGGAATTCCTCTCACAGCATACCATATGGCATTGGAGAGGATCACGTAATTTACCCAGGAGTCAAATTTAACTTTAGCATGTCTCATTGTTTCCATTTCTTGTGATTTTTGGAAGAAGAGGGTAAGTAGAGGTTGGGTTGGTTTCCCCACCTCCTCGGCCCTGTTTCCACAATCCTCTCCATTTGTATTGCTGGCGCCCCACCCTGCCCCCTGTGAGGAAGCCAAATTTTTCCAAGACACGCTTCATTTTTCACCAGTGGTATAACAGATTTTTAATAGCTTACACAACACCACCATGTGATTCTGCAGGGACTTTCTCTGGGCCGCAAAGACATGCAGAGAATGGGCCGCTACAATAAGAATGATAAATGCAATCATAATAATTGATATTTTTGTAGCTATTTTCTCAGGAGAGTTAAAAATCACTTCACAGACTTGATTCAATTAATTCTCATAACAGGCCTGTGAGGTAGGTGGCAAGTATTAGTGCTGACTTTCAGAGGGAGAAACAGAAGCACAGAGAGGTGAAGGGACCTCTAGGGTCACGCAGAAAGTCACTAGCGTGGGTAGCCCAGGGCAACACTTCCTGTCTACTACACTGCATTGCCTCCTTGATCTGTTTCAGATGTCTCCTTCACCTGCACAAAACTCTGGAGCTCCTCGTCAGAAAGGACCCGTAGTTAAGAAATGGCGGGGTTAGGGTGAGGGGGGGATTAATTTTGTACTACTTTCAATTTATCATATTAGTACTTTGATGCAGGAGTAGATTTATTATGTGCCTTTTCCTATTCTAATAAGAATTTTTTTAAAAATCAGAATATCATTGGGCAGCTTAGAAAACATTACATTGGGAAATGGAAGTAAATGCTAGATTTAGACAGAACCACTTTGTCTTGCTCCACACTCTCTATTGTGACTGACTGGTCATTTCTCCACTTCCTCATTAATAATCCCTAATAAGTAAACTTTTGGAAAGGAGAAGAAAGGCTCCACCAATCAAAATTGAGAACACTGAAAAGGTCAGAGCAATAAAGCATGCTGCCATTATTCACCAACTGTGAGACATTGCATTTATGATTCTTAATTTTCCCAACCAAAATTCCAAGGGGGAACAGAAAATAGCACCAAATGAATCCATCCTATTAGTGAGGCACCCCAGAAAATGGATTCAGTGAAAAACAAATATCCCACTGAGTCTGTAGTTTATCAATTTAAGCCCAAATATGGGGCATTCTCAATTTGAGCCCAACTTGTGATTGTCTCTGGATTCCAGAATAAATTCAGAAAAATGTTCAAGTGACTGGTTATTTTGATTGTTTGTTGACCTTTTGCCTCTCATTCCCCATGGAATAATCATGAAAAGAGAGCAGCATTTGCATGAATTAATCTTCTAATATTCCCAATCCCTGATTTAAAATACATAAATTACTCCACCCAAAATTTGAGGGCTTTTTTTCTTGTTGTTGTTTGTATTTTGGACTACACCCAAACGTTTTCTTGCTGAATTGCCAAAAGGACTAACATTATTTATTTACTAAGCATATTCTTTGTCTCATTGCCCAGAGATGTTATAAACACTTAACCTCAGTACATTGCAATTAAGGGAAAAGTTTTCAAGCAACTAAATATGACTTTGATTGTTACCCATTACACTGCCTGAAACTTGAATATGTCATCCAGAGAAGACTAATAAGTTACTCGCTGGATATTTTTATCTATTTTTTTCTTTTCCATTTTCATTTCCAAAGAGGAAAAATGAAGCAAAAAACTTTGTTTCAAAAAAAAACAACCCAAAACTTCATTTTCTTTCCACCAAAATCAAACATATTTTGAGAGAAATATGCTTACATTCACCACTATTCCCTTAGTAGTTTGGGGGGGGGGGGGAGGTGTTGTGCTCTTTTCTTTTTTTAAAAAAAAAACAACCAAAAGCCGCAGTCTCTTGTTAAAAAAAAAAATCCAATCCTAATGCAAACATTTTTGAACATCCTCTTAGGGCTAATCCAGCCCTGGATCTTCTTTGTACAGCACATGGAGTTTACGCTTTTTGACCCACCCTTAGTCCCAACAGAACTCAGCCAGAGAATGCAGGGCGAATTCTCCCATTCTCTGTGTAGGCAGCAAATCTGAACCATTACCCCATTGAGAATATCTCCTAGGCAGGCCACTGAGAATAAACTAATTCTTTACTCTTCAGGAGTTTGGCCTGGAGAGGGAAATAGGATGAAGCCATTTGAGTCCTCGGGATAACAGAGGGAAGAACTTTGCACTTGTAAATGTCCCTAGTATCCAGAAAAATAGGGCCTGGAATACATTCCTCTCTGCTTTGGGAGCTTGCATTTTTCAGGAAGCAACCCAAAGCAGAATTGGGAGTCTGATGGCAGAAACTCAAACTAGGATCTGCAAGAAAAGATAAATCAATGTTCCCAAGCTTAACTCCAGCCTAAACAAGCAGTGATTCCTCTTCCCCGCCCTCTCTGGCTTTAGGAGGCTGCACAGACTGGACTCTCTCCTGCAAAAATTAATAATTATGGTACTTGTTAAGCATTTACTATGTTCCAAGCACTGTTACTCAGGTTGGACATAGTCCCTGTCCCACTTGGGGCTCACAGTTTTAATCCCTATTTTACAGATGAGGGAATGAGGTCCAGAGAAGTTAAGCTACTTGACTAAGGTCACACAGTAGACACATGGAAGAACTGGGATTAGAACCCAGGTCCTTCTGACTCCCAGGCCCGTACTCTGTCCACTAAGCCACACTGATTCTCAGGTCCTATTGATTTGCCAGCCTTGACTCAATACAACTAATGCACAACAGAACAAAGCAGAGTTAATACCTACAAAAAAAACACGAAGGCCTGCATAGCAATTGTCTGAACATAGAGGAGAGGTTCCATAGGGACTGACATTAAAACACTTCCATAAAAGGAACCTTGTGTGTTTTAAAAGCAGAGAATCATAAATGCACAGAGCTATTGAGGAAAAAAAGTCATAAGAAAGCTGTGGTGGGAAGACCATTCCCTGAGAAATAATCTGTGTCCTTGATCCAGGATGTGATGCTCATCCACATAAAGAAATGTACCTCCACCAAAGCTCAGCAATGGTTATGAAAGAGAGATAGTGTTAAGGGATGCACTGTAGTAATAATAATAATAGTAATTATGGTATCTGTTAAACACTTACTATGTGCTAAGTGCTGGAGTAGATACAAGCAAATTGGGTTGGATACAATCCCTGTCCCTTGTGGGGCTCTCAATCTCAATCCCCATTTTAAAGATGAGGTAACTGAGGCCCAGAGAAGTGTCTTGCCCAGGATCACACAGCAAAAAAGCGGCAGAGTCAGAATTAGAACCCATACTTCTGACTCTCAGGCCCGTGCACTATCCACTCTGCCAAGCTGCTTCTAACGCAGAGGGTCTTCTCTCCTTTAAGGGACTCCCCTCAGTCCAGCACAATAGACATAATCTTTGCAGCATGATAAATGTGGGTGATGCAAAGGAAGCAAAGCCAAGGCCTCCATCCTGTACGTCTGCATCCCATAAACACATTTAGCACCAACAGCTGCCTCGGCTCTAGCAGCTATCCAAAAAAGTTGGGCTTCTTGGATAAATTCATCAAAAACCCAAGGCTGCATGAATTGTGCCTTGCCTGATCCTACAGAGGAGAGGAGTAGGACCACTTTTCTTTATTAATACCAATAATAGTTATTATGGCATTTTTATTATTATCACGGCATTTTTTAAGCATTTACTATGCGTCGAGCATTGTTTTAAGCACTGGGGTAGATACAAATTAATCTGATTAGACACAATCCCTGTTCCATATGGAGCTCACAGTCTACGTAGGAGGAAGAACAGGTAAGAGGGGAAAGGAAAGAAATAAAAGGAAGAGAGGTAACACAGGAGGAAAAATATGTACAAGACATTATCATCATGGTATTTAACTGCTCACTCTTTGCTAAACCCTGAAGTAGATACATGCATGTGAGATCGGACACAGTTCCTGTTCCATACTGGGTTCACAAATCTATCTTCTCCCCATTTCACAGGTAAGGAATCTGAGGCCCAGAGAAGTGAAGTGACTTGCCCAAGGTCACCCAGCATTGTCAGTAGCAGAACTGGGATTGGAACTAGCATCTTTTGAGCATGTTGCCATGCTTGACTAGGTTATGGGCAGGGAACATGTCTGCTAATTCTGTTGTATTATACTCTCCCAAGCGCTTAGTACAGTGCTCTGCACATCGTAAGCACTCAATAAATACCACTGATTGACTGATTAAAAGCCTAAGAGGTGGATCCCAGCACATGCTTCTAGTGCATTGGGAAATTTTTCCAACTCAGCTGGCTAAGCACATCGGTAAAAAAAGTCTTAAAGTCACTTTTTAGGAGCTTTGATGTGCTAGTGCTTTGGAGGCTCAAACAAAAGACTACAAACAAATTTTTCTTCTACTACTCCAACTTGAGATTTGTATCTGCCTATCTTCCCCCATTACACTGTAAACTCCCTGAAAAGAAGGACCCCAAGATTTATTGTGACTGTATTCTCCCAAGTCCTTAGGCCAGTGCTCTGCCCATTTACATGTCCAGTTAGATCGCAATCTCCTTGCACACAGGGAGTGCGCCTAACAACTCTCTTGAACTGTACTCTCCCATACACTTAGAGCTCTGCACACAGCAAGTAGTCAATAAATACTACTAAGTTTCACAAAGCCCGCATAGCACTATGGATTTATAATGCAGCAGTGTGGCTTAATGGAAAGAGCTTAGGATTCAGAAGACATGGGTTCTAATCCCCACTCTGCTACTTGTCTGCTATGTGACCTTGGGCAAGTCACTTAACCTCTCTGTGCCTCAGTTACCTCATCTTTAAAATGGGGATTAAAAGTGTGAGCCCCACGTGGGACAATGTGGTTACCCTGCAACTACCCCAGGGCTTAGAACAGTGCTTGGCACATAGTAAATGCTTAACAAATACCAGAATTATTATTATTATCAAGAAAACAGAGGTTGTGTACCAGCCTGCACCAAGTAAACCCTATAAACACAAACGGTGTTCATCGGCAGGCTATAACTTCACTCTAACTGAATTCATCTACCTCCAGAGTACAACAATGCAATGCAAAATAAAAAAAAAAAACCTAGTCAAGAAAGCTGGATTCTCTTTTAGTAAACATACCAAAATGAAATAGTACAATTATTATTATTAATCAGGTCCCATATGGGGTTCACAGCCTAAGCAGGAGGGGGAACAGATCCCGAATCCCCAGCTTTCAAGAAAGAAGCACAGAGAAGTTAAGTGATTTACCCAATGTCACACAGCAGGTACATGGTGGATCCAGGATTCCCTTTTAGAATGAAAGCCCCCTGTGGGACACAGACTGGGCCCAATCTGCTTATATTCACTCCCTGGCTTAACAGATATTTTTATTAAGATAGTCAAGCCAGCCCCCCATCCTCCCCAGGCAAGTCAGCTAGGCTTGGATTTAGTCTAGTTAGGCAGTTAAGTTGATTGCATGGGTGGGGCTCTCAGCTCCAGATTTCGAGCCATAATAAAGCCAAAACTCAAGCTTAAAGCCAAGTCTTGAGCTGTGGTGAACCCTGCACCAAAGCAGATCCTTGCCTCAACAAAATTTAAGCTTCAATCATTTTATTACAAAATCACTATCTGTTTACTATTTAGCTAAGTCCTTAAAGAGCAAAATGAAGAAATGCCTTGTGGTTAAGAATGACCACAAAGTAAGGATTCCAAGGCTGGGGTGGAAATTAGGTTATTATTTTTTTAATCCTCAAATGGACTTTTGAAAAAATTTCCATTAAAAATGGTTTGCCTCCATGCAGTTAACATTGAATCATTTTTAGTCCCTGTGAACATTTAATTGATGACTCTCTCAGGGTTACCTCCTGTAAGGAATCTGATGAACACTTCAATGTTTTACTGTCACTTGTCTGAAAAATTCCCCTGGATCAAAGAATTTCAGGGCCTACATATTTTATAGGTCTTTGGTCTAATTTCCTTGTGCTGTCTGGGAAAGGAAATCTAAGGGGTTCCACCTACACCCGTTTACCATTTGTTTATTTTTATTTCAAGTCTCATTTTGAGGCCAAGATGTTGGTAATGTGAACAGAGTCTATTTATTGCTCTGAAGTTAGCACATCACAGCCTGTTATTGTGCAATGTTTCTGCACTCTGAATTCTAATCCGAGATGCACGGTATTACACTTAGATGAAAAAAAAAAACCCTGCACAAGTATGAAGAGAGGAATTGTTGCTTTGATATGAGCACAAATGAAAAGGATCAAGCACTGGTCATAAAGAATTTATAATAACTTTATAATAATAATAATAATACTTGAGCATCCTCAGGAACAATGCACTATGCTAAGAGAAGAGAACATTTCCTGCCCACAAGGAGCCTACCCTCTAATGGGGAAGACAGGCATAAAAATATTTACAAATAGGATAATTCATGCAGCTAACTGAATGTACAATTGAAATACATAAACAAAAGTGTTCAGGGTGGGTATAAATAAGAACGGTAGACCTGGAGACAGCTTGGGGTGACTGGGAATTAATCACGGAAGGCATGGTGGAGGAGGAGTGCAATTGAAGGAGGGCACTCACTGACTGTGAGGAGTGCTGCACTCTGTCAGATTTGGGGGAAACAAAAATCCAGGCTGGAAGAAAAGTGGGGACAAGGGGAAGAAGCTGAGAGTAGTGGGAGCAAGTTATTGGATTTAGTAACAGAAGAGTTCTCCATTTTAAGTGGTAATGAATGTATGTCCAGCCACTGATTTTGCAGGTATCTAAAAATAATTATGATATTTGTTAACTATGTCTCAAGCATTGTTCTAAGTGCTAGAATATCCAACATGAACACCCTCAAATTAAATTATTTTCTAAGCCCCTATTATGTGCCAAGTGCTGTACTAAGCACTAGGGTAGATACAAGATATTCAGGGCTCACAGTTTAATTAGGAGGGAGAACAGGTATTGAATCCCCATTTTATAGAGGAGGGAACTGAGACACAGGGTAGTTAAATGACTTGCCCAAGGTATATGGTGGAGCCAGAATTGGAACCCAGGTCCTCTGATTCCCAGGCCCATGCTCCTTCCACTAGACATGCTGCTCTCTCCTTCGAGGCAGTATTCTTAAATACAGTGCTCTCCAAACTGTAGTGTCTCCTCCCCCTCCCATCCACTAACTGTAGTGGTTTCTCAAGAGTCAGTTCTTGGCCCTCTTCTGTTCTCCATCGATACTCACTCCCTTGGTGAACTCATTCGCTCTCACGGCTTCAACTATGATCTCTATGCAGAGGACACCCAAATCTACATCTCCTCCCCTGTTCTCTCCCCCTCCCTCCAGGCTCCTATCTCCTCCTGCCTCCAGGACCTCTCCACCTGGATGTCTGCCTGCCACCTAAAACTCAATATGTCTAAAACTGAGCTTTTTATCTTCCCTCCCAAACCCCGTCCTCTCCCTGACTTCCTTGTCACTGTGGATAGCGCTACCATCCTTCCCATCTCAAAGGCCCACAGCCTTGGTGTCATCCTTGACTCAGCTCTCTCATTTACCCCACATAACCAATCCGTCACCATCACCTACCAGTCTCATCTTTACAATACTGCCAAGATCCGCCCTTTCCTCTCCATCCAAACGGCTATCGTGCTGGTACAAGCTCTCATAATATTCCGACTGGATTATTGTGTCAGCCTCCTCTCTGATCTCTCTTCCTCCTGTCTCTCCCCACTTCAGTCTATTCTTCATTCTGCTGCCCGGATCATCTTTCTACAGAAACGCTCTGGGCATATCACTCCCCTCCTCAAAAACCTCCAGTGGTTGCCTATCAACCTTTGTACGAAACAAAAACTCCTCACTCTTGGTGTCAAAGCTCTCCATCACCTTGCCCCTTCCTACTTCACCTCCCTTCTTTCTTTCGACTGCTCACTGCATACGCTCCATTCCTCTGCCGCTTACCTGCTCACGGTCCCCCGTTCGCGCCTGTCCCTCCACCAACCTCTGGCCCACATCCTACCGCTGTCATGGAATGCCTTCCCCTCTCACATCCACCAAACCAACTCTCTTCTCCTCTTTAAAGCCCTTCTGAGAGCTCACCTCCTCCAGGAGGCCTTCCCAGACTGAGACCCCCTTTCCCTCTGCTCCTCCTCCCCTCCCCCTGACCCTCTGCTCTTCCCCCTTCCCTCAGCACTGTGGTCATTTGTATATATTTATTTTGTTAATGAGGTGTATATCCCCTTGATTCTATTTATCTTGATGATGTCTTATTTTGTTTTGTTCTGTTTTGCTTTGCTGTCTGTCTCCCCCATTTAGACAGTGAGCCCATTATTGGGCGGAGGTTGTCTCTATCTGTTGCCAAATTGTACATTTCAAGCGCTTAGTACAGTGTTCTGCACATAGTAAGCACTCAATAAATACTACTGAATGAATTTATACATGACCACGCCAGCTGCGTGGAGAGTCTGTGTGGAGCAAGAACGGGTCTACTCTGCCCACTCTGGGCTGGCCTTAGAGTGACCCTAGTCCTCCAGACCATAGGCTCTTTGTGGCCAGGGACCATATCTACCAACTCTGTTGTATTGTACTCTCCCACGTGCTTAATAATATTAATCATAATAATAATATTTATTAAGTGCTATGTGCCAGGCCCTCTATTAAGCACGGCAGTAGATACAAGCAAATCAGGTTGGATACAGTCCCTGCCCCACATGGGCCTCACAATCTCAATCCCCATTTTACAGATGAGCTGAGACACAGAGAAGTGCTGTGACTCACCTAAGGTCACGGAGCAGACAGTATCAGGATTAGAACCCATGAACTCCTGACTCCTAGGCCTGTGTTTTATCCACCACACCCTGCTGCTTAATACAATGCTCTGCACACAGTAAGTGCTCAATAGATATGATCGACTGACTGATCAACTCCAGCCCAGGATCGGGGATGGATTCTGCTGCCCAGAGCAGACGGGACTACTAGGAATGTACAACCTACCAGGGAGAAGAAATAAAATACATTTTATACCCGGGCAAGCCACGCATGGCTCAGTTGAAAGAGCCCGGGCTTGGGAGTCAGAGGTCATGGGTTCGAATCCAGGATCTGCCACTTGTCAGCTGTGTGACTGTGGGCAAGTCACTTAACTTCTTGGTGCCTCAGTTACCTCATCTGTAAAATGGGGATTAACTGTGAGCCTCAAGTGGGACAACCTGATTACCCTGTGTCTACCCCAGCGCTTAAAACAGTGCTCTGCACATAGTAAGCGCTTAGCACCAACATAATAACCTACCCATGAAACTGCCAAACGTAAAAAATAAATACAATTTTAAAAATGCACTAGTGCTACTGGAGCATAGACAGGCTTCAGCAGTAGAGGGCAGTAGCATAAAGGCCGCTTTTCATTTGCTCGAAAATAGAGTCCAAAGAGACACAAAGACACCCTGCCTCAGCTTAGAGAAAAATTCTATCATTTGCTGATCCTTTTCTCTGTCCAACAACACTATTATGTGAAGTGCTAAGTCTCAAGCACAGCTTGTAGCTGGCCCTTTAAGCTACAGAGGAAGATGAGAGATTGTGAGTCAGAAACGTTTCTACCAACTCTGCTGTATTTCACCTTCCCAAACAGTACAGTGCTCTGAAAACAGTAAGGGCTAAATAAATACCATTAATTGATTAGTGATGGTCACTTGGCTCTCCTGGTGTATCCTCAGCATCAGAGAAGCAGAATTGCCTAGTGGATAGAACATGGGCCAAAGAGTCAGAAGGACCTGGGTTCTAATTCTGGCTCCACTAATTGTTGTGTGACCTTGGGCAAGTCACTTCACTTCTCTGTGCCTTAGTTCCTGCATATGTAAAATGAGGGTTAAGACAGAGTCCCATGTGGGACTTGGACTGTGTCCAACCTGATTGACTTTTAGCTATATCAGTGCTTAGTACAGTACCCGAAACATAGAAAGTACTTAAATACCATTTAAAAAACCTAAAGAAAAAAATCCTCTCTTACTCAGCATCTTCTACTCACAGAGAGTTCCATGCTGAACTGGCCGCAACCAGCTGTCGACCAGTGGAGCCCAGCTCTTCACCTGTTTCCTGAGCCTTTACTGTCTTTCCAAAAGATTTCCACTTTCCACAAGTATATTAATTAGCCAGGAGTCATATTCGTGTCCAGGTTGGTGGGGATGGGCAAAAACAGGTAAGAAGAGTGTCAGCCTCAACAGCAAAGAGAGAGGAAGTTAGCTCTTCATATTCAGCTCAGTCAATTTGTTTTTATCAGTTTTGCTTCTGTTAGTTTGTATGTCTTCCTATTTTGCTTTCTGTTTCACTGATATTCATATAAAGTGTATTCCTGAATTTTGTGATACTCTTTAAAATGAAGTTTATTTAAGCTTGTGTTGTCTTTAGTTTCAGGATGAGGGACAGTGGTACAGGAGAGGCATGGGAGGTAAGTAGCCAAAGCTGTTTGTGTCTCAGCTCCACTGCAGTCTAGAATTGTATAGGGAACAATTATCCTTATTTCCCCTCTCATCCCTCCCTAAACACCCTCCCCCGACACCCCCAAAGTCCCTACCTCCATCACACAACTCTCGCTCTGATGGGAGAAAAAAAAGATGGCCAGGGAGTGAGGGTGGAGAAGTCCTCCCCTGCCCCTCATTCAGGAATAGGAAGGTGGTTATTCAGACCCACAGGGCCAGGGTATCTCTGATCCTAATGGTAAGTGTGGAATGTGTCTGTTAATTGTTATACTGTACTCTCCCACGTGCTTAATACAGTGCTCTACATACAGTAAGCACTCAATAAATACATGTGAATGAAGTGTAGAAGCAATCCAGACTGTAAGCTCATCTCCAGACCGTAAGTTTGTTATAGGCAGGGAACATAACATGTCTGTTAATTGGATTTACTACAGTGTTCTGCACATAGTAAGCACTGAATAAATACCACTGATTGATTGGTCGATCAAGGTTTGGCCAGGATCTTGCCCAGGCTGTGGCTGAGGGTGGCCTGGAATGCCCATCCCCAACTGAGAGCAGGACCAGACCAGCACCTGAAGCCCCATTATACCTATAGCTTCCAGCTGGCCTCCATTTCACAGCAAAGGATGATGGAATGAATGACCCCCACCAGGGACTTCACTCCCCCAGTCTCAATTCCATGGAAACAGTGCTCCCTTCCAGGGCCCAACATCATCCTCACCCTGCCCCAGAATTAGAGCCTCTGTTTATCAATCCCTGGAGCACAGAGAAACAGATTAACTCTGTTGACAACTTCTTGGTCACTGACTTCAGGCTAAACACTCCTTGGGGGACATGTCTCACCTGAAACAGGGTTTCAGTGTTTCAAGGAAAGAAACCCCAAACACATTAAGCTTGTAGTAGTAAATGTATTTGTCAAGCACTTACTGTGTGCGGAGCACTTATTAATTTAGCACTGGGAGAGAATACACACATGGGAATTAGACGTGGTTCCCTGGGCCAGTGTCTAATACCTGCCACCCTAACCTCCCATTTCCACCCTGGTTCTGAGCTCCTAGACCACATCCTACTCCCCTACTCTCTGCATCAGCATTTAGGGGAAATACTACAACTACTAATAACAATAACGATGGTATTTGTAAAGTGCCTATGTTCCAGGCACTGTACTAAGTGCTGGAGTAGATAAATGAATCCCCATTTTACAGATGAGGGAACTGAGGCATAAAGTGAAGCAACTTGCCCGAGGTCATGCAGCGGATGAATGGCGGAGTCAGAAATAGAACCTAGGTCCTTCTGACTCACAGGCCTGGGCTCTATTCACTAGGCTGTATTGCTTCTAAGATGGATCTCTTTCCTGGAGGAGCTAACAATGCCATGGGGGAGATTGCAAGTACAATTTGAAGAGTAGATGATACTTAAGAGTGAAAAAATAGATGTAATAGGTACACGTGAATAAAGCAATCAAAAGCGCGTAAATGAAGAGATCAGATGAGTGAATGCTGAGGAAGCTGATGGGCTGATCTGACCACAGAGGTGAGGGAAATTAAAACCTCTGGGCTTTGGAGAGAGATTTGGCTTTCAATAACTTGCTCTCTTTTCTCACCCCTCCCTCAGTCCTATAGCACTTATGTATATATCCATAATTTGTTTATATTAATGTCTCCCCCTCTAGACTGTAAGCTCACTGTGGGCAAGGAACATGTCTACCAACCCTGTTGTACTGTACTTTCCCAAGTGCTTAGTACAATACTCTGCACCCAGTAAGCACTCAAATAGTAATAATATTGACAGTATTTGTTGAGTGCTTAGTATGTGCCAAGCACTGTTCTACCACTGATGGATTAAGAACCACGCTTCATTCTGTTCAACTCTGAACTAGTGCCTTCGCAAAGAGGGAAATGGAGTCATTTGGGGGAAATCTACCCTCATCCCACCCAAGGAATCCTCGGAGGCCCAGAACCACTTTTATGGGTTCTCACCCCAGACCAGGTGAGACAAGTCCAATTTGGGAGAACTCCTTTGGCCAAAAAAACCCAACAAAATTACAAAAACAAAAAAAATCACCCACAAAAATAAGACATACTTGTCCAATCTGACTGACCGTGTACCCTAGTGTTTGACACAGTAAGCACTTAATGGTGTTTATGGAGCACTGTGTGCAGAGCACTGTACTAAGCATTGGAAGAGTACAACAGAATTTGTGGATACATTCCCTGCTCATAACAAGCTTACAGTCTAGAAGGAGCTTACTACCTATAAATACCTTAATTACAATAATTATGATAGTTAATAATTACAATAATAATTACAATAATTGTCCAAGGTCACCCAGCAGGCAAGTGGCGGAGTCAGGACTAGAAGCCAGGTCCTCTGACTCTCAGATCTGTGTTCTAACCACCGGGTCATGCTGCTTCCCTTTACTTGTAGTGCTTATTCTTTTGGTGGTGCTGGTTCCAGACCTTTCTGCTCCAGTTCCAATCCCACATTACCCTAAGCAAATGAAGTCCTGTAGTCAGGCATTACACCCCAAGTACTGATGGTCTCTTAACTTTAACTCCCAGGGGAGAGATGCTGGTAGAACTCTAGAGTTCACAGCTATGGTAACATCTGCAGTTTTGACCCCAGTCTGGGAAAGGGTCAGCAAATAACTCTGACAGCCAAGGTTTCCTGTAAAAATCTGTGTGGGAGGACGATAATTGGAAGGTGGGTATGCATACCCCTACTCACTTCTCCCTACGCCCAGGTAAAGTCTAGCTATTGTGTTAGTACATCCTAAATAGACTTATAGTGTGGCCTAGTAGTAAGAGCACACGCCTGGAAGTCAGAGGACTTGGATTCTAATCCCAGCTCTGCTGGTTACTTGCTTTGTGACCTTGGGCAAGTCACTTGACTTCTCTGTGTCTCAGTTTCCTCATCAGTAAAATGGGGATTCAATACTTGTTCTTCCATTTAGACTGTGTCCAACCTGATTAACTTCCTGCTATGCCAGAGCTTAAAACAGTGCTTGAAACATAGTTCTTAAATATAATAAGAAGAAGAATTTCTGGGTAACGATATTATAATGATGATTTGGGGGCACATTCATTTCAATGGTTTTAGGTCATTTCTTCTATTTTATTCTAACTCTGAAAATGCCTACTGCTGTAATTCCCAATACAGAATAGCCCCAAATAGCTCATTGTTTGCAACTGATTCCAGATTATAGGCAGGGTTTACGGAAAAAATTCCCTCCATCACTATGAACTTCCAATTAGGTCGAAGATAGAGGAAGAGACTTTTGATCCCCCACAATGGTGCTAACACACCTTTGTCTCTGCTCCATCTTAGTCAGCAGGCCACATCCTCAAACCATTCCCATAACCACTGGATACAAACCTTAGAAACTCCAGAAACTTAACTTGTCCTAAGTAGTTTCCAGCAGAGTGATAAATTGTTTATCTGTAATGGCTATTCAGGTTTAAAGATTATGCCACAACTCCAAAACTCACTAGTCATGGGAAATAGCAACATTGCATTCAGAAGCTAACGTGAGGGGGTAACTTGGCAAAACTTCAGCTTCCTGGAAAAAATCCTGTCAACACCGATATCCCAGAGCAATTTCAGTCAGGAAATTGAAGTTTTGTGGGTGCACTCCTGCTCAAAGACAATTGATCATTTTCCTTCTTTCCTCAAAGGTTACAAATATCTCCAACTACGAGTAGGGACTGACCAGAAGGGCATTTGTGTGAGAGACACCACCTTCTCACGGCACACAAGGATGGATTGTTTTTGACATGCCCTTACTTACAACTCTTGGCTAATTTTCTACCATAGTACAACAAAATTCCAGAAGCCTTCTTCTCCTTTGAACATTTTAAAATAGGATTGTGTGATTACCAAAATATCGTTTTATGGGCCCGTGATTCCCTGAAGCAAATCAGCAAGCTACAAACCTATCCTGCACTTTGCCACATATACAAGGCATGAAATTCAAAATTATGTTGTCAGTTCTTCAAAGGACCACTAAGGGGCATGAGAAAACCAAGAGCGACGAGGCTGGAACTACTGACCCACTAACTGGCAAATATTTGCTACACTGGTGATTTTTCCAAAATTATGTCAAAGGAAACACTACCATTTTCATATTGGGTAAACACATAAGGAGCAGATTTATGTTTGCATTGAATAAATAGCTTCCTCCTAAACATTCACAGCTGACAAGCTTAACTGTTCTCAGTTCAATGTTTTGACTGTAGTAATCAGAGCTGTGATATTTGTTCAGCACTTTCTATGTGCCAAGCATTATACTAAGCACTGGGTTAGATACAAGTTTGTCAGATCAGACATAGTAAGACTCAGTAAATACCACGGATGAGGAGGATGATGTCGATCCTAGATCATTTGCTTATTTTGGATTTAGGGGAATGGAATTAGGGAGAATTTTTCAGATTTTTTCAGAGGAGGAATTTGTTTCAGTCAGAAAGCAACCATTTTTAGGGGTGCTAGAAGACTAGTTTTCATCTAGTCTGTCCTCTCCAGTACTGATTTGGCCATTATTTTTAAGAGATAAATCTTTCTGTATTTCAGCTCATGATACCCAAATTTTGTGACTCACAAGTGGGGCCCATGTTCCCAGGGACTTGTGAGGAAAAGTCAAAATCTCTGGGAGAGGTGGGGGTGTCAAGATCCCCAGGAGAAATACTTTGTGTTCAAGCAAATGGCTAAAGAACGTCATTACTTGAGGTCCTTACATGACATGGCAACCCAGGGGATCCACAAGAGCCATAACATTGGTATTTGTTAATCACTATGTGCTAAGTGCTGAGATAAAGGCAATCAAACCATTCACTCATTCAACAGTATTTATTGAGCGCTTACTATGTACAGAGCACTGTATTAAGCACTTGGAATGTACAATTCGGCAACAGATAGAGACCATCCCTGCCCATTAACTGGCTTACAGTCTAATCGGGGGAGACAGACAGACAAAAACAATAGCAATAGAATCAAGGGGATGTACATACATCTCATTAACAAAATAAATAGGGTAATAAAAATACATACAAATGAGCAGACGAGCACAGTGCTGAGGGCAGGGGAAGGGAGAGGGGGAGGGGCAGAGGGAAAGGGGGGGAAAGGGGGCTTAGCTGAGGGGAGGTGAAGGGGGCGGGGAGCAGAGAGGGAGCAGAGGGAAAAGGGGACGGTCAGTCTGGGAAGGCCTCTTGGAGGAGGTGAGCTCTCAGTAGGGCTTTGAAGAGGGGAAGAGAGTTAGTTTGGTGGAGGTGAGGAGGGAAGGCATTCCAGGACAGCGGGAGGACATGGCCCAGGGGTCGACGGCAGGATGGGCGAGAACGGGGGACGGTGAGGAGGTGGGCGGCAGAGGAGCAGAGCCTACGAGGTGGTCAGTAGAAAGAGAGAAGGGAGGAGAGGTAGGAGGGGGCAAGGTGATGGAGAACCTTGAAGCCTAGAGTGAAGTTTTTGTCTGGTGCGGAGGTTGATAGGCAACAACTGGAGGTTTTTAAGAAGGGGAGTGACATGCCCAGAGCGTTTCTGCAGGAAAATGAGCCTGGCAGCAGAATGAAGAATAGACTGGAGCGGGGAGAGACAGGAAGAAGGGAGATCAGAGAGAAGGCTGACACAATAATCCAGCCGGGATATTATGAGAGCCTGTACCAGTAAGATACCATCCCTGGCCTACCTAGGGTTCCCAGTTGAAAGGGGAGGGAGAACTGGTTGTTGTGAACAGGGAATGTGTCTGTTTATTGTTACATTGTACTCTCCCAAGTGTATAGTACAGTGATCTGCACACAATAAATGCTTAATAAATACTATAGAATGAACTGATAACCCAGCAGTCAAGTCAAGGGTAATCAACACCAGTCACGGGAAATAGCAGTACTGCATTCAGAAGCTAACGTGAGGAGTTAACCTGGCAAAACTTCAACTTCCTGGGAAAACCTTGTCAATACCAATAACCCGCACAATTTCAGCCTGGTAATTGAGGTTTTGTGAGGGCACTTATGCTCAAAGACCACTGATCATGTCACTTCTGTCCTCTAAGGTTACGTTCACAAATAGCTCAAGGGGCTGTCATGGAATTCCAGCCTTTTATTTTCCTCTAGTTTTACATTTCCGACAACGAGAAGTTGGTCGAGAATGGTCCACGCTGTAAGTCTTAAACAGAAAAGAAAATATTTTAGAAGGAAAAAAAGAAAAAAAGTGCCTGGGTGCAATACTACCTAAAGCCACAGGGTGGCGGTAGGGTTCTTAGATCAGCAGAAAGGCTGTTTGAAAAGGCCTAAAAATACGATTTTACCTGCAGTAAAAGAGGACTTGAAAAAAACGGGAGGGGAGAGGGGGCAAAAAGAGGGGGGCAGGAAGAGACACGGTAGTGCTTAGGCCAGGAATACCTTAATTAAGTCTTTTTGTAGTATACTGATGAAAGTTAACTGCAGTGTAAACTTTAGAAATGGCCAATTGAATATTACAAATTTTAAGGACAAAACAGTCCTAAAATAATTATTCACTTCAATCTATTCTGCATTTATACTGCATCTATGATCACAGCAGGAATATCTTTACTTATTTTGGACCTTTCCCCAACCCTCTTCGCCAATTCTAAAGTCAATCATTACTCCATGCTTCGGGGAGCAAATTAAAAGAATGGAGGTAGTATGCTTTGACCAGAAACCCTTAACAACTAGGAGATCAATCAGTTGTATTTATGAGCACTTACTGTGTGCAGAGCACTGTACTAAGCGCTTGGGAGAGTATATACAACAGAGTTCATAGACATGTTCCCTGAAGCCAGAGGCAGGATGTGTGCGAGATGTTGGTGGGGAGATAGATGAGATCAAGGTACAGTGTGAGTATGTTGGCATTAGACGATCAATGTGTGTGGTCTGGGTTGGAGTGAGAAAGCAGCAAGGTAAGGTAGGAGGGGGCAAGCTGACTGAGTATTTTAAAGCCAACGGTAAGGAGTGAGTTTGATGCATAGGTTGATGGGCAACCACTGGAGGTTCCTGATGAGTGGGGAAAAATATCAACTGAACGTTTTTTGTAGAAAAATGATCCCAGGCAGCAGAGTGAAGTATGGACTGGAGTGAGAAGAGACAGGAGACAGTAAGGTCACCACAAAGCAGAAGTTTCTCAGCATCTTAGATAGCATCCTCCTATTGCTGCCTATGGTAAAAGATGATAGGTGGTAGTTGGCAAGAAATTCTGTAACCACAGATATCATCTGGCAGTCGCAATCTGTTTCTGCTTTAGGGTACTCAGCTATCCCTGATTTACGAAGATATCCCAGCAATTTGAATTCCCCATCATAAGTACAAACCCTCAGAATCCTGCAATCCGTCTCTCCAGAAGACAGAAATAATCACTATTATGGCATTTGTTAAGGACCTTCTATGGACCAAGGACTGTGCCAAATGCTGGGGTAAACAGTTCCACTGGACCAACTCTACCATGAACTTGCCTTTAATAGCAGACATCTACAGAAAATAAACTAGTCATTATTAAATATAGGATGGATTTGACATCAGACACTGAATATTTTGATTAAAAAGCAAAACAGGGAATGGTTGTTTTCAATTGTTTCTCTCTCACATGAAGACATTGGCTGTAATTTTGTGTTATTCTTCTAATACTTCAGATAATGAAATAAGAGCGTATTAAGAGATATGATCCCTGTCCTCAAGGGAATAATCTAATGGGAAGGATAATACAGAGAAGGGAAGATACATGAGTGTGGAGACCTTTGATAGGATGGCATGATCAGGAAGAGTAAGGAGCCACCAAAACTTGAGTAGAATTGGACATCTCTGTCCTCATTACAAATGGAGCAAAACTGATAATCGTGGTATTTAAGTACTTAGTATTTGCCAAACACTGTACCAAGCACTGGGTTACATACAATATAATCCAGTGAGATGGATATTTAAAACTGAAAGCAAATCCAATCATTACTAGTGATATCTCTATGGCAAAGAGTATGTTTCTACTGCACTTCCCTGAAAACACTTTACCCTGGACCAGTTTTTACTAGTTTTATCATTGAGTGGTATTTGCTGATGTATGTAGCCCTTACCTAAGTTCTTCCATCACAGGATTTCAAAATAACTAAAATTTGACAATTTCTGATGGAATTTTAGGTATTTTCAAAGGCCTGGTTCCTGATAGCCTCTGTAGCTGCAGACATATAATAGGTCTCCTACAGCCTTGGTCAAGATTTTTAAGTCACCTTATAAAGAAGCAGCATAGCCTAGTGAAAAGATCATGGGCCTGGAAGTCAAAGAACCTGGGTTTTAACCCTGGCCCTGCCATATCCCTGCTGGGTGACCTTGGGCAAGTTACTTGACCTGTCTGTACTTCAGTTTCCTTATCTGAAAATGAGGATAAAATACCTGTTCTCCCTCTCATTTAAACTGTGACCCACATGTGGGAAAGGAACTCTGTCCTATTTGATTGCCTTGTAACTAACTCACTGCTTAGAATAATGACATAGACCTGATATGGGCAGGGATTGTCTCTATTGCTGAACTGTACTTTCCAAGTGCTTAGTACAATGCTCTGCACACAGTAAGCACTCAAATACGATTGAATGAAATGTTTCTTTTAGGTACAAGCAGATAAAATGACAAGTTTAAGAACCTTTAGAAAATGATGTATATGCAGGATTGCTATCATTTCAGCTATTTTTTTTTGGTTTAAAACATAGCTGTTCTCTGGTTTAAAGACATATATTTCTGCTCAAATTAATTCCTGCAAGTCATGCAGGGTATGGGTGGAGGAGACAGTGATTCTGAGTCTGAAATCACACATGCATGTGTGAGATGGCGGGGGGGGGCGGTAAGGGGGAGAGAGAAGACAGAACATTGAGGCAGAGATTTTATGCTTTTAGTAAATCTGCATTTGAAGTGAAAAAGATGTGTAAACTTATACTATTAAACCTAAATGAATTCCAGATGTTGGGGATCCATGAGCTTCCCTCAGCTTCTCTGCCCATGACACATGCACTGAGTCCCTCAGTTTTTATTTTCATTAATTGTTAGGGTCTCAGATCACAACTCCCTAGTACCTTGAATCCAAAGTGTAGATCTTAGAAATTCATTTTAAAATTATTGCTCTGAGAAATCCCAGCTCCATAATCTTTGATTTTTTTCTGGCAATGGAAAATGTCTTTACAAAAAACAAACATCTGGTTTGAATTGAACATCAAATTGCAGTCGGAGTGCCCACTCTCGAGGTTCCTTCAAATGTTTTACATGTGAACATGATTTTTCAAGACAGTTAAATCTTTAATTGAAGCCCAAATGTACACATAAAACTTCCTTAAAAGGTATTTTTCAACTCTACAGGGCAGCATTTATTGTCTTTTCTCTAGTTCACCATCTACAAAACTAGTAAAGACTTTAGACTTTAAAGTAAAGACTATAAGACTTAAAGTATTATTAGTACTTAGAGCATCCAGTATATGCCAGATACTGACCCAAGAGAGTGTTTGTCTCCAGTTAGCTGAAATTTAAATTGATTACTCAGGCTTGGTGTCATTTAATCTAGCCTTGTTGAGCTGAGCTGGCAGGAGATCAGCTGTTTCCAGTCTCCCTGCCTCTTTTATTGATGGGAGACTCCATATTTTGGGATGCCTCATGCATATTGGCTTACCCCAGCTGGAGGGCTGGAGATCTTGAAGACAGGTTTGAATTCCATTTGAAATAGCTAGAGTCAGAAGACGAATGTAACTTGGGCAAATAGGCTCAAACTAGGAAGAAGCCAACCTTCTTCCCTCGCTTGCCAGAGTCAAAGCAAAAGTTCTCACTGAGAGCCTCATACACAAACATCCTGAAGAAGTTCAGGGCAAACACCTGAGCAATATTTTTTCATCTCATTAAGCATTTACTTTTCCTAAAATTTCCTCCAGGCTGGAATCAGTGGTACCAACTTTTCTTTTCAAGAGAGGAGATGAAAAGGTGGCAGGGAGTTTAGGGGAATGAGGAGTGGGAAGGAACAGGCTTTACAGAGTTAACAGGTCAGAGAGCTGCCATTTGGGGGCATTTTTGCCTCATTTATCCCACCACCAAACCCTTGGCTACCCCCCCCCACCCCCACCAGAAGTAGTAATATATATTTTGATGCCCTCTTATTTTATTCAGCTTAAACCAGAAGTGAATAAACTCACACTTCTTGAGATTTACACATATATGGTAATATACTTATATTAATGCCTATCTTCCCCTCTAGAATGTACAGTCACTGTGGGCAGGAATGTGTTTATTGTTATATTGTACTCTTCCAAGCAGTAAGCTCTCCTTAAATATGATTGAATGAATGGGAGAGCTATGGGCTGGTGGATTTTCTGGAGCAGGGAGGGGCTGGACTGGGGCTGTGGGGAGTGGGATGGCATGAATGAGGGGATGAGGCTGGTCAAGGCAGAAATTCAGTTAGATGAGTTCAGAGAGAGTGAAGAGTACAATTTGAGGATTAACATATTAGATTGGGGAGAGCTGGTGGATAGCCTCAAAGCCATCTGGGAGAAGTCTGTCAAGTTCAAAAACCAGCTTGGATCTCAGGTGATGGTTTCCCTGGAAAACAGCACAGCCCAGCCACTATGCCCTAGTGGCTACAGCACAGGCCTGGGAGTCAGAAGGCTTGTCTACCATGTGACCTTGATCAAGTCACTTAACTTCTCTGTACCTCAGTAACTTAATCTAAACTGGGAATTAAGACTGTGAGCCCCAAGTGGGACAGGGACTGTGTTTAACTTGATTAACTTGTATCTACCTCAGAGGTTAGTAAAATGCCTGGCACATAGTAAGCCTTAACAAATACCACTAAAAAAACCCAAGAACAAAAACAACAACAACAAAAATAAACCCCAACAGCTCAGCCTTGGAATCTCCCCAACCCTCCAAGGAGTTCCCTGGACCAGAGGTGACCCAAACTCTGGCTGAACTCAGGGATGATTTGCCTAAAGTGCACCTTCTCAAACCAATCTCAACCCTCCAACCCTCCAATGCAATCATTTCCCAGATCCACATTTCTAGATAAATGATGACAATGTAAGCAGAAGCAGTGGACCACTGGGAAAGATTGAAGCTGCATTTGAAAGTGCTCAGATTTACCACCCACTTTTTAGAGTACAACAAAACCTCTGAATGCACAGTAATGGCATACAAGTCTAAATGCAATACTGCCAGTAATAGACCCAAATTATTGATAAAAGGTCCAAGTTACCCCAGGGATAACAGCACAATCCCATTCTAGAGTTCATATCAACAATGGGGTTTACGACCTCCATGTTGGATCAGGACATCCAAATGGTGAAGCCGCTATTAATGGTTTGTTTGTTCAATGATTAAAATCCTACGTGATCTGAGTTCAGACTGGTGTAATCCAGGTCGGTTTCTATCTATGAATAATTTCTCCCAGTATGAAAGGACCAGAGAATTAGGCCAATCTCACAGAGAAGCCTCCTACCTAGCAAATTAAGATGTTATCATTTGTTATTTTATCCTAAGCAATTCTAGATAAGGAGCCAGCTATATTAAGGTTACCGAGGCAGTAATTGTGTAAAGCTTAAGCTTTTTTTAAAAAAAATACACCTGGGAGGGGAAAAAAGTTCCTTGGTCAACCAAGAAAGAAAGGGTAACCAAGGCTAACTTCAAGCCAAGAGAATTTATGCACTAGGCTGTAACGAGTCTGGCCCATCTCAAGAAAAGTCCACAGTGAAAAGATTAGCAGTCTTACCTGCCTAAAGTCAACAGCAATTAGCACAGAAATTCAGGATAACTCGGTTTGGGTAAGAAAGCATATGTGAAAGTGTTTCCAAAGGCTCTCCCATCCCAAAGAAAGCAATATTAGGATCTTTACAAGCAGCCAGACTTGAAATCTCTTCTTTAAAAAGGTCAAAGCTACTGAGGCTTGAATGTGTTAATAATTCAAAGTTCAATCTGCCCCAAAACCTGATAGGTTTCTTCTGAGCCCACTATTCTAGGATGTTAATATAGGAATCTGAAAATATGTTGATGCTAAATCTCATCCTCTTTAATCCTGTTCCCTTGACCTAAGAAAAAAGGAATGTATGATCCTACAAAAGCTAGGAACTTCATTAGATCAAAAGCAGCATTTTGTTTTCAATTTTAATTCTGCATACTTATAGTAACCAGGAAAACCAGTGCCTTGCTAAGCTTTTGAAATGTTGGATTCTCAACATAAATCCTTTGGGTTGTCTAATTCACTGTGTAGTGATCGAAGACTCGTGTTAGTGCATAGTGAATTGAAAATAAAACTTCTCCAGTGGCTAATTAGATTCACTGTGTAAACACCAAACAGTGGGAGAAGGAGCTATCAGGAATAAACCTAAAATCATATGATTTTATCATTGCAAGATTTTTCCTTTAGAAACTAACATTTTGACTCAATAAACAGAGTAGCTAAATCACAAAATAAGGGAAAATGTTGTCAATTATGTAATTTGCTGCTTTCAAGTAAAAGTAGTTGAACTAAGGCTTTAGTTCAGTACAGTTGAACTAACTGTACCATTAGTCTAGTCAATAATATTTATCAAGCACTTTGTGCAGAGCACTGCACTAAATTCAGTATAACAGTTGATAGACCCATCATCTCCCTACAAGGAGCTTACGGTCTGAACAGTTATATTTACAGAGCACTTACCCTGTGCCCCGCATTGTACTAAGCACTTGGGTAAGTCTGATAAAATAGATTCTGTAGACACCTTCTGATTCTTGAAAGCTTCTGGTGCCCAGAAGAGAAAATCCTGGGCAGGTGAATCTTGTGGCTGACCAGGGATTGGGTTGCTTAGAGACAGAGGTTTCTATGTTCCCTTCTCCTCCCATCCCCACAGCCCCAATTTCTCCTGCTCCAAGTGCCCTCAGGGATGTTAATTTGTTTTCAGAGATAAATTCAAATTGCAATTCCAAATCCACTGCTGTTTCCTTTTTCTGATAATATCCCCTTTAATTTTTAATGGTTTGACAGGTATCTTTAAATACAATTTTAGTAAAAAAGAAAATCTGCATTTGCTGAGGCTGACAACTCCAAGAAGCAACATGATCTAGTGGAGAGAGCAAGGGCCTGGAAATCAGAAGGACCCAGATTCTAACAGCGGCTCCGCCACTTATCTGCTATGCGACCTTGGACAAGTCATTTAACTTTTCTGTGCCTCATCTGTAAAATGGGGATTAAGACTGTGAGCCCCATAAGAGAAATGGACTGTGTCCAACCCAATCGTCTTGTATCTCTACCCCAGTGTCTAGTACAGTACATAGTAAACACTTTAAAAAAATTTAAAAAAAACTACTTCACTACTACTATGTTTTTCCTGCCTTAACAAGTGAAGCGATAGAATATGTTAATTTGTCCCAAAAGTAGTTAGTATCCGGCCTGATTGTAAGGTTCATTTTGATTTGCAATGATGTTGAAAGAACAGAACTACATTTTTGGTTGGCAAAATTCACAGTATTAACATATTGCAGTTGTTTTTGTTTTTTAAATGGTCAGATGATAATTCCAACTCATACTCTAAAGCTCAGTTCACCTAATTTATTATCAGTAACTACAGTCTTCAAACACGTGCAGTGTACTGATTTGGCCACCAACATTATTAAGTCCACGACCAAGTGAAGCCCTCATGAGCAAGAGCCAATCAGCTGTCATTCCACTGGATACTGAAAGCCAAAAGGTAAATGCAGTCTCTGGGAAAGAGGAAGTAGGCTCAAAAAAAATCCTGAGCTAATAGCTTGTGAATGCAATGTGAGAAAGCAAGGCAATGTGAGAAAGAAATAAAAAGAGGAAAATTCTTGGTAGCTGGGAAATCATGGTGTTTCACTCAATTGTATTTACTGAGCACTTACTGTATGCAGAGCACTGTATTAAGCACTTGGAAAGTACAGTTCAGCATCAGAGAGAGACAATCCCTGCCCACAACAGTTTGAGCAAGTTAGCTTCTCCTGCCTCGGTCCCACCCCGATTAGGGGCTGTTAAATCCACCAAGGGCAGAACCAACAGCAACCCACCCTTCATGCTCACTCTGGGGATCCCACACTTCCCTCATCCTTAAGGGTCCCCACATCCAAACTGATCAAGACACAGAGAAGCAGCATGACCTAGTGGAAAGAACACAGGCCTGGAGTCAGAAGGAACTGGGTTCTAATTCCAGCTCCACCACTTGCCTACTGCATGATCTTGGGCAGGTCACTTTACTTCTCTGGGCCTCAGTGACCCCATCTGTAAAATGGGGATTAAGAATGTGAGCCTCATGTGGGACATGGACTGTGTTCGATCTGATTAGCTGGCACCTACCCCAGGGCTTAGTACACTGCTTGGCACAAAGTGTTTAATACCATAAAAAAGGGGATGGTGGCAGCAAATTATCTGGACATTATCAGGATACACCAGCTGGGGCTACTTCCTGACGGGAATAGTAAAGATGAAAATTCTTCCACGTGTCCTCCTTTAACCCAGGGTGGTTGAGATTGGGAAGGCTGGCTGGGCAATCTAGCACACAGATGGTAATGCAATTTGGGGTCCAAGGGTTGAAGCACCCCAGCTGTGCCCTATTGGCATACACAGAGTGGGACAGAAACATCTTTACCCAGAACCATTCCCTGCAAGGATCTGGAACAAGACATCTGCATGTGAGTTGAGTCCAGGGCTAAAGCCGGGGCAAATCTCCAATAAATGGCAGAAAACATCACAGGTTCATGTTAGGAAGGACTAGCAGGGGCATGTGGAGATCTAATTACAGTTACAAATGTGGTTAGGGTGGGTAGGCCTTCTCTGCAGGTTCAGGTCAGGCATGGATGGAGATTATGTGGACATGGATAGGAGCATAAAATACAGTAGCTGGGCAGGTCTTTGCCCACAGAAACTCAGATCTCACCCCTTGTTAACAATGAGTGTGGATCTTTATAAAAAAATAAAGTAGGCTGCTCAGTTTCAGCCTGATCTTTGAAGATAATTTTTCATTAGAAATTTTTGCCAAGTCTATTATATTATATTCTCCTAGGCACTTACTATACCACTGCACACAGTAAGCGCTCAATACAAACAATTAGAAAGTTTTGGTTTGGTTCCAGGTCAGTCTGGGGCAAATTTCACAATTAGAAGAGCCAGAGTTGTATTTAAACATTTAGTGGCATGATCAGATCCCTGAGCAGCCTGCCTTGCTTAGGGCACCACTGCCTGGCTGGAAGGCGGCATAGGGTGTAAGGGTTGGGACACTTGCTGATGGAGAGAGTACCTCCTTTGCCTTGGGTTGGCTCGTCTCACCGTCTTAAGACTCATGCTCTTTGTACTTGCGCAAAAGTGGGTGGCCCAGTCCTTAATGTTGGCTCAGGTGCCAATGTAGAGCTAGTGCAAATTGTTTCATGCAGGCAGGGCCAACGTTTGGGTATACCATCAGCCCAAACTCCAAGCTCACTCCAGGAACGTCAACATCAGAATTACTACTTTACTGACAGATAAACACTTTGGGCTTCTTCATCCCCATCGTCCTTTCCCTAGGCCTGCCTCCCCGGGCTACCACCATCCTGCCTTGGGTCAACCACAGGGTCTAAATAAGCTAAACAGCCCATGAGGGAAGAAGCACCAACCCCTCTGCAGATGATGGCTACCAATCCAGCAGGCTACCGGGCCAATCAGGAGTCAAACATGAGGAAACATTTTCACAGAACAAATATGATTTAAACCCAACATTTTTCAGCATTTCCATGTTGAATTATAACAAGAAGCACAAGATCCAAAATCCCCCTGTTATTTAGCTAATGAACTATTATTGTTTGTACCACCTTCTGTACAGTTCGTTTCAGGAAACTGACTTTAAGTCAGAAATGTGTACTAACATGAAGGATGGTGAAACAGAGGGAACAGATCTCTTTCAAAAGTTGTAATTTCTAGAAGCATTTTTTTTTCCAATCCCAAGCATCACATTTCAATTCAATTATTTTGGAAGGACAACTCCAGCCAATCAAAATATTAAGATGATATCAAATTCCTCAAGAAAATGAGTGTACTTATGAACCATGAGGAAATGACTTACTGAGAGCATGATTATTGCTCTTCCAGAAGATCCTTTTTTCCTCACCTCTACTGTAGTAGAAATTATGTTTTCCCCTGCCACAGACCCTTCAGAAATGCCCCTCTTAGTTTAACTACTAAGGAATAAAACATCACTTTACCGTATCTCAGCTGAATAAGCCATCTTGGTCCTATAGACAGCAGCTATTTCTTATGGAAAATAGATCTTCCAACACCTTCAGTGAAACTTCTGGACCAATGTCTCCTGATTTAAAGAAAGAAAAAATGTCCTAAACCTCAAGCTCTTCTTAGTAGAGTACAATTCCCACCTTTCACCCAGTTATTTTGCCCAGCAACCTGCTCTAACTGGGCTGAAGTGTTCTTTTGCTATGGCAATGGACAGGGAGAAAAAGAGTTCCAAAGCTTAGTTAGAACTCCATGCCAGAGAACAGAAGGCAAAGAGAAAGAATCGGGAGTTACCCAAGTTCACATTTTTTTTTTTATATCAGGCAACAATCAGAGTAGGAGAGGGACACTATTGCTATGGAAAATGGGGAATCTCTGCTAAATAGGCTCCCTTATAAGGTCAAACTATGCCTCTCAGATCCATTCCCGAGGATATCCTCTGAGGAGCTGAGCCATGGGACTCTTTTTGCATTACCTCCTCAAAAACAGGAAATAAGATGAAAAAAATGCAGGAAAGGCACAAAATGAAAAATAATAATAATAAATGCAGGACAGCCTCAACGATTATTCTTCCCTATTATTTTCCTACCATTTCAGGGATGTGAATTCACATAAAGGGAGGTAACAAGTCTATTGATTTCTGTCTCCTGTGGTAATTATGATGAATATGCCTTGGATGGCAGCCCCATCAACCACTGAGACTGCACGTTCTTAGAATAAGAGATAATACCTTTCCCTGGTAGTACCAGTTACCTATGATTCGGTATATTCCTTCAAAACTGAATTGAGCTGGCTCTTATCTGCCATAAACACTTGTCCCACTGTGTTTTACTGGAGCTGAAGCAGTTTAGAAAGCACTCCTATTCTTTGTGCTGTCTTTCAGTCCAAAAGCTTGAATTGATTTTGTAGGCGAGGGGGAATAGCTGAAGCATCAAGCTATGGAAATAATCCACCCGATTACTCTAGGCACCTGTGTAGTAGGCATATTTTTTGGGGGGTGGGAGGGAACCATATAGCAGTTTGCATTCCAAACATAAAATCATTATCTATGAAATTCAACATCGGGAGGTTGGATGATAGATTTGGTCTCTAGGAGCAATGTCTGGACTCAATTTCCCAAACTGTTCTTCAGAGATATTTCTCCTCCCCATTGCCCCCTCCTTCCCTCTGCTCTACCCCACTCCCCGCAGCACTTGTGTCTATTTGTACATATTTATTATTCTATTTTAATGATGTGTACATCTCATTCTATTTATTTTGATGCTATCGATTCCTGTCTACTTATTTTATTTTGTTGTCTGTCTCCCCC
The DNA here is from genome assembly GCF_004115215.2 of Ornithorhynchus anatinus. Classification (NCBI taxonomy): domain Eukaryota; kingdom Metazoa; phylum Chordata; class Mammalia; order Monotremata; family Ornithorhynchidae; genus Ornithorhynchus; species Ornithorhynchus anatinus. The sequence continues at coordinate 53,587,930 of NC_041735.1, read as the reverse complement.
TTCTAGACTGTGAGCCCATTGTTGGGTAGAGATAGTCTCTATCTGTTGCTGAATTGTACTTTCCAAGCACTTAGTACAGTGCTCTGCACACAGTAAGCGCTCAATAAATATGACTGAATGAATATTTCTGCATGTTTAGGATAGTATGAACTAAAAGGCCTCAATCTGTGGAGGCTTTATGGCATGAAGGGTAACAGGATAGAGAATGAGAAGTACCTTGAGGGCAGGGATCCTGTCTACCAACTATATGACCTTGTATAGTGCCCTGAACCCAGGCACCCAACAAATATCACTGATAGATTACACCTCTTCTGAAGGTTTCACCCCACCCCCCAAATCACCGAGGAGCAGTGCTCTGCACACAGCTGCTCAATGAATACAGACAAAGCAGTTAGGAAGGAGCAGAAGGACAGCACATTTATCTCCCGATTGATTTTCAAAAGGCCTATCTACTGGTTCACCTTGTTGCTTTCAATATACGTCTTGCACAGATACTGGAAAATAAATGGAAAAGATATCATGGAATATGAAGACCAGAGTAACCCAAATCTAAAATGATGGGAAAAACATATCAGGGTATTAAGTCAGCCACTCAGGGACTCATGCTGGCTTAAAGAAGGAACTCTTTCAGATGCACTGCTACAGCACTCTCCGTGAATTAAAAGAAAATATTTATCCCTTTGATTTACACCCCAACATCTTGAAGACATCCATATAAAATTTATTATGGGTTTTTCTGAGATGGATATTTGGGAAGATGCAAGAGTAAAGAAGTACAAAGACTAATCTTGTGCATGGGAGGATACAATTATTCATACTACTTTTAAATTGAGCCCCATGAGGGACAGGGACCATATTTTCCCACCTCTGTATTTTCTCCCAGCACCTAGTACGGTGTTCAGCACACAGTGAGTACTTATTACTATCACTTCACCAAAACTCTGACATTTGGGCTTAAATCATTACTGTGTTTTTAGGTGTATCTGGCTGCACAAGGCTCACAGGTGCCACCTGTTACTTAATGGTGCTAAAATGGCTTGATTTGTCAGGCAATATGGGGCATTAGCAACTGTTCTTTTTGGCTGCAATTGAGCCCTAAAGGACTAGAAAAATGCTAGCAGTTTTAGCTTCAGATGGACAGCAATTGTGTCTATCCACTCCACTATACTCTAAGCACCTAGTGCTTTACACACAGTGAGCACTCAATACCATGATTTATAAATTGGGCACAAGCAGAGAAGGCATAACTGCCAAAGAACGTCTTACTTATACATGCCCTCTGATTAGTGTGGAATTCTGCATGACTGTATTGTTCCCCAGGTGTATTAAAAGTCTTGATACCAGGCATCCTAAACTCTACTGAGGTCAATTAAAACCAGTAGCAGGTTGAGAGAAGAAGCAGCTTAAAACTGCGGGAGGTGCCAGAGGCTAAGTTAACTGTCAATTAAACAAAGTGAAATGCTAAGTTTTTATGGTATTTGTTATACACTTACTATATATTAGGCTCTGTACTAAGCCCCGAGGTACTAAGTATTTAAATTAAGATTCTCAGATTGTGAATCCAAGCTGCAAGTCGTAATTACTATTTAAGTGACGCTAAGTCATAGCCGCTCTGCCAGGGCTATGGGTCTATTGGTTACGAAGGCCACAGTCTCGCTAAATATTTTCCAGTCACGCAGTCTAATACACGCAGAGAAAAGGGGAAAAGCAGGCTGGCCTAGGGGAGAGAGCATAAGCCTGGGAGTCAGAAGGACCTGGTTCTACACCCCAGAGCCTGTGCGGCTCAGTGGAAAGAGCACGGGCTTGGGAGTCAGAGGTCATGGATTCGAATCCCAGCTCTGCTACTTGTCAGTTGTGTGACTGTGGGCAAGTCACTTCACTTCTCTGGGCCTCAGTTACCTCAGCTGTAAAATGGGGATTTAGACTGTGAGCCTCATGTGGGACAACCAAATTACCCTGTATCTACCCCTGCGCTTAGAAGAGTGCTCTGCACATAGTAAGCACTTAACAAATACCAACATTATCATTATTACCTGACCGGTGTGTGACCTGGAACAAGCCACTTCACTTCTCTGTGCCTCAGTTCCCTCATCTGTAAAATGGGGATTAAGACCGGGAGCCCCATGTGGAACATGAACTGTGTCCAACCCGATTAGTTTATATCTACCCCAGAGCTTAGTATAGTGCCTGGCACGTAGTAAGTACTTAACAAATATCCACCCCCAGCTCCCAAGAAAAAAAAGAAAAACAGGAACAGATCCCAAAGCTTATAGACCCTTCAATACATTCTCTTTTGAGTCACAGAAGTTAAATACACATGCAGACTTTCTTACTTAAATACATTAACAAACCTCTGAGCATGTATACTCACAAACAGAAACGGGCCAGAACACTCACTATGTCCCGAGAGAGAGAAGAAAGCAGGGTATCTAACTCTTGAATTTAAAAGGCTGCACGCCGCTGTCTGACAAGCAATCATCCACAGGTGATTCTGGAAAGAGAGGCCCCTCCCTTCCAGGAAATACATTTCCCAGGCAGGAGGGGATGCTAGGTTAAGTTTCCTACTTCCTTTGCAGACTCTTAACCTCAGTTCCACCTCCACAGGAGTCTGAACAGTCTCACTACCAGGCTGAGGACATTTTTCACTAAAGTTTGTTATGGCCTTACTAGCATTAGTTAGCACATTACTCTGCTGTGTTTCCTTTGAAGGCTGGGCCCCTATTGTTTGAAGTCGATTGAATGAATGAAGAGCAATCGCGCATTCATTTTGCTGGGAGTGAAAAACAAACCATTTTTGAACAATAGAAAGAAAAACAAATTAGATTGAAAGAAGCAACTGGGGCTTAATTATAGGTTTGTAAACATGAGATTGGATATACTAGCTCACTTGCATTTAAAAATTAAAAAAAAATTCATGAATGCACTTAATTTCTCAGAACAGTGCCTTGTCAACAAACATAACCTCACCTAAAAATACATTTCAGTTTACTCACAGTAAACATTCCTGAAATGAAAGCTGTGTTTTGAGAAAAGTCATGATCAACTATTACCTCAGTGGCATGTACGATGTGCTAGTAACTACTCGGCCCGTTACTACTTCTTGCCTTAAAATGATAGCAAATGCACTGAGGTCATCACAGGTTACTGTATGCTTCTTACAAGAGCTACTTAACTTGCAAATGAGTCGAGACCTTTCAAGGGCCCTTTAAAATACCTACCGCCCAAGGCAATGACTAGTGTCCTGCTTTGGATCCAATAGAATCAGTCCTGCTCTGGGAATCGGGAGACCTAAATTCTGATCCTGGCTTTCCTACAGCTGGTGAATGTGGGTGATGGAAAGTAGGACGTTCACTTGGCTAAGTGCTGAGAAGCAGTGTGGCTTAGTGGATAGAGCATGGGCCTGGGAAGCAGAAGGACCTGGGGTCTAATCCCAACTCTGCCACATGTCTGCTGTGTGACCTTGGGCAAGTATTTCACCTCTCTGGGCCTCAGCTACCTCATCTGTAAAATGGGAATTGAGACTGTCAGCCGCACGTAGGACAGGGACTGTGTCCAACCTCATTAACTTGTATCTACCCCAGTGCATGGCATAAAGAAAGCGCTTAACAAGTACCATAATTATCATTAGTCCCTTGAAGCATTCTGTACCTCAGCAGGGACACTTTCATTCAATAGTATTTATTGACACGACTGATAGGGACAGAGAGAATGTGAATGTTGTTGGGGAAGACCCTAGTACTAGAACCAATTCTACTGCCCAGGTTCTCAGTTCTGAAATCACAGTTCCGAGGGTCCAGACACCATTCCTGTTGTGAGACTCCATCATCAGATCAGTACTTTCTTTAGGATTGTTCTTAGTGGTTTAGAAAAAGGACATCAAATTTGGAGTTCTGTGCTTTTAAAATGGTTAAATCTTCATTTCACCTTCATATTTGCCATATTCTAGCTACTTTAAAGTTTGAAAAGCCACAGTGACTTCTAGCTCAAAGTTCTGCCTGTGTGTTAATGGCGGTTAGGTTCCAGCCCTTGGGCTTTAATTAAAGCATTTGGGTCCTTTCCAGCTCTTCCAGTCAGCTCCCTTCCTTCCCTCCTAGGAAACAGCCTCCTTCTTGTCATAATTGCTTACTGTTACTTTTGATAATAATAGTATTTCAGGATCAGCATGGCCTAGTGGGAAAAGCACAGGACTGGGAGTCAGGAGATCTGAGTTCTAATTCCAGCCGTGACTTGATCTTGGGCAAGTCACTTGACTTTGTGCCTCAGTTTCCTCATTTGTAAAATGGGGTTAAATATCCATTCCCCAAGACTGTGGATCCTATGTGGGTCAGGAACTGTATCTGATCTGATAGATTGAATGTATCTATCCCAGCACTTAGCATGGTCCTTGGCACACAGCTAGCTCTTAATAAATATCATGATGACTATTACTCTATGACAGCCACTGAACTATGTACAAAATAATGAGATTGGTCACTCTCCCTGCCCCACTAATGGAACCGTAGGAGGGAGAACATGCATCATCCCTACTTTACAGATGAGTAAAATGAGGCCCACAAAGACTGAATGACATGCCCAATGTCACAGCATCAAGAACCTGAGTCTCTCGAGTCTCTCAGGGTCCAAGTGGTTCTTCCCACTAGCCACTCTGCCTCACAATGCTTAGTTAGCACTTCCACCGCAAGATCAAATGATCTCTTCATTGAGAGCTCTTTCATCACAGCACAGCAAAAATGATGTCATAGCAACTGGAAGGCTGGAAAAAGTGTATAGAGAGGTTATGAAAGGAAGCTAATCAGAGCTTCTGTAGTTTTAAGAAAATTAAATACAGATAAGGCAATACATTGTTATGAAAACATGAAAAATACATTTTTTAATTTCAACCATAAACTTTTCCCATTAGCAAATGTGTTTATTGACATAACTGATCATAACCAGGTACAGCATTTTGCATCTCCCATTGGAAGAATATCCAGTGATTAGTTTCAAAAATGGAATGCAGAGATTGCGGATTAACAGCAGTCAATTAAATCTGAAAACAAAAACCACCCATGGATTTTCTGTTCTTAATTAAGTGGGCAAACAACACACACACACACACATACACACACAAAATCAGTAAAGAATTTGAGTAGTTCCAGAGAGGAAGAAAGAATAGTAACTAACTGTGAAAGACGCTGGGTCGACAGCCCTCTTTTTAGAAGTGCTCTGTCGTCCAAAAAGTAGAACTCTCCTGGACAAAAAGCAATGTGAGTTTTGCCATTTTGCGAGACCAACTGATTTAAACCTCACCTGCAATCATCAACCCTAGAGGGGGGTTCCAACCCTTACAAATGGGCCTGCCTGCCAACCAAACTCATAAATGTAGCTGGGCTTTTAGGTGATCTCGTCTGGTAAGCATTCAAATACAGCATATTCCTGGTTCCCTTTACAACCAGAAGTTAGTGTCACTGGCTCAATATGGACCAAATATGAACCCCTGATCTAACACTGAAAGGCTCCTCGAGTACTATTGATTCCCTGAGCCATCTAGTTCCCCTGGAAGTGTTTTTAAGGCACTAAACAAAATTATTCAAAATCAAACTAGCACCAGTTTAGTGAAGCCCTAAACATAGACCACCACCCACCCCTAACCTACCATAATTGAGACCCTCCTAAATGACTGCATTTTTAGACCTCACACAAATCATTAATAAAAAAAACTGTGTTGAATTCAAACTTCTATAAGTACTACGAAGAAAAAGAATTACAGTTATCGATAATTTCAACCCTTTAGATTGAGATAAAAACATTTTAAAAACTACAAGAGACCAGTCATTTTCAAGAACTGAGTAAAACACAGGGAAGCATAGGAATGAAATACAAAAATTAAGAATTTCACAGTGAGGTATAAGTATTTATAGGCTTATTTCTAGTTTTAGTGGAAACATCGTTATTCACTGGCATATGAATGTTTCACATTGTTTCTATAAAATCTCCCAACAACAGCCAACGGGGAGGGAGGCGTTAAGTGGCCACACAGCTTTGTCGCCCATCAGTCGACAGTTCTTCGCCTCTGGAGTCCTGCCATATAGGCTGAAGACAGTTCATCTTCTAGGTACTCACAGAACTGGAGCACCCGTAAAGTGTCATGATCAAAAGTAACCTGCCCAACAGCATTTATCCCTACCTGTTTAAACTACATTATTGGTGTAGTCGACATATTGAACCAATTTCACTTTCGGCTTCTTCATAATGACCGTCAGCCATGTGCATTCCCTCGAGCCTGGGTGCAAGTCTCCTTTCCCATTCATAGATAGAAAAGGGTTTCTACTCTTCCCAGAGAAGTCTTCCATTCTACGAACACATCGCTCAACTCGTCCGATAGAAACTACATGGTCTGACTCGTCCTCAGAGTTTGTAAACTGAATGGTTATGCCACTGAGTGAATCTCAAATGGACCGCCTTGAGCACGTGCCTAGAAAATATCCATGTCCTCAGTCTGCTTTTTAAATGTCAGAGTCCATGTGAAACGGTAGACTTCCCTTGACGTTTCTGTCAAGAGAATGCCATTGTTATTCTTTAATATTTAAAGTCAAAAGTACCCCAAGCAATCCTTCAACACAGCTGAATCACCTCGGACTGAAAAAACGAATCGCCATCGTCTGGATGGTCACTATCCACCGTGCACCGTTTCGTGTCTACTTTCTAGCCTCGACAGGGGTGGTGGGCCCAGCGTCTTCAAAGAAAGCTATTTTATTCCTCTCTTTCTGTGATCCCGTTAGATTAAGTCAAGTAATCTGGAGAGCGATATCAAGAGGAATCCTCCTTCTCCTTGGACACGCCACGTGGCCGCTGCTGGGAAACCCAGAGCCCCAGCAAGTCAACCCCTGGACCACCAAGGGGAAAGGTATCACCTGCTGGGGCCGGACCTGCCTCTGGCTTACTTTTTTATTCATGGCAGGGGTGAGGAGCTTACTAAGCGCCAGGCCCCGTGAGGTGCTTACTATGTGCCAGACTCGATACTGAGTGTTGGAGTCGAAAGGGGTGAATGGGGTTGGAGCTCTTCATCCCCACTTGACCAATGAGGGGGCTCAGGTAAGTGAAGTGACCGGCCCGGGGTCACCCAGCAGACAAGAGGCCGGGCCGCGGATGAGAACCCAGGTCCTTCTGCTTCCCAGGCCTGGGCTCTATTTATTAGACACCTCGGGTTGTCGCAGCTGGGGTGGACGGAGGAGCTGGGCTCCTTCTGGGGTGGCCGGGGTAAACCCCGTCTCCATCCTCTGTCCGTCTGACCCCAACCCTGACCGGTTGGGAAGGCGGGTCGGTCGGGGGCCAATGGGACCGGCGGAGCGTTTCCCACGCGGGATCAGTGGGCGAAGCACTGGGGCGAGGTGGTCCACCTGCCTGCTGCCCCCGCCGAAGATGTCTCAGGGGAACTCGTGTCACGGCTGAGGTGGACGGAGGGGCTGGGCTCTTTCTGGGGTGGCCGGGGAGGACCCTGCCTGCCAGCTGGTTGGGAAGGCAGGTCGGTCGGGGGTCCATTAGAACTGGTGAAGCGTTTCCCACGCGGGACTAGTGGGCAAAGCCCTGGGGCGAGGTGGTCCTCCCGCCGGCCGCCCCCACCATCGAAGATGTCTCAAGGCAACTCGTGTCACGGCCGAGGTGGATGGAGGAGCTGGGCTCCTTCTGGGGTGGCTGGGGAGGACACCACCCCCCAGCTGGTTGGGAAGGCAGGTCGGTCGGGGGTCCGCTAGGACTGGCGAAGCGTTTCCCACACGGGTCTAGTTGGTGAAGCACTGGGGCGAGGTGGTCTTCCCGCCTGCCTCCCCCGCCGAAGATGTCTCAGGGAACTCGTGTCACAGCCGAGGTGGACGGAGGAGCTGGGCTCTTTCTGGGGTGGCCGGGGAGGACCCTGCCCGCCGGCCGGTTGGGAAGGCGGGTCAGTCGGGGGTCCACTAGGACCAGCGGAGCGTTTCCTACGCGGGATCAGTGGGTGAAGCACTGGGGCGAGGTGGTCCTCCCGTCAGCCGTCCCTGCCATCGAAGATGTCTCAGGGGAACTGGTGCCTTGGCTAGGTTGGCTGGAGAGGACCCTGCCCCCCAGCCGGTTGGGAAGGCAGGTCAGTCGGGGGTCCACTAGGACCTGCGGAGCGTTTCCCATGCGGACTAATGGGCGAAGCACTGGGGTGAGGTGGTCCTCCCGCTGTCGAAGCGGTCGCAGGCAAACTCGTGTCTTGGCTGGGGTGGCCAGGGAGGACACCACCTCCCGACCGGTTGGGAAGGCGGGTCAGTCGGGGGTCCACTAGGACCGGCGGAGCGTTTCCCACGCGGGACTAGTGGGCGAAGAAGCACTGGGGCGAGGTGGTCTTCCTGCTGTCCAAGCGGTCGCAGGGGAACTCGTGTCTTGGCTGGGGTGGCCGGGGAAGCCACCACCTCCCGGCCGGTTGGGAAGGCAGGTCAGTCCGGGGTCCACTAGGACTGGCAGAGCGTTTCCCACGCGGGACTAGTGGGCGAAGCACCGGGGCGAGGTGGTCCTCCCTCTGCCGAAGCGGTCGCAGGTGAACTCGTGTCTCGGCTGGGGTGGCTGGAAAGGACACCACCTCCCCGGCCGGTTGGGAAGGCAGGTCAGTCAGGGGTTCACTAGGACCGGCGGAGAGTTTCCCACGCGAGACTAGTGGGCGAAGCACCGGGGCGAGGTGGTCCTCCCTCTGCCGAAGCGGTCGCAGGTGAACTCGTGTCTCGGCTGGGGTGGCTGGAAAGGACACCACCTCCCCGGCCGGTTGGGAAGGCAGGTCAGTCAGGGGTTCACTAGGACCGGCGGAGAGTTTCCCACGCGAGACTAGTGGGCGAAGCACCGGGGCGAGGTGTTCCTCCCGCTGTCGAAGCGGTCGCAGGTGAACTCGTGTCTCGGCTGGGGTGGCTGGAAAGAACACCACCCCCCGGCAGGTCAGTCAGGGGTCCACTAGGACCGGCGGAGAGTTTCCCACGTGGGACTAGTGGGCGAAGCACCGGGACGAGGTGGTCCTCCCGCTGTCGAAGCGGTCGCAGGTGAACTCGTGTCTCGGCTGGGGTGGCTGGAAAGGACACCACCCCCCTGGCAGGTTGGGAAGGCAGGTCAGTCCGGGGTCCACTAGGACCGGCGGAGAGTTTCCCACGCGGGACTAGTGGGCGAAGCACCGGGGCGAGGTGGTCCTCCCGCTGTCGAAGCGGTCGCAGGTGAACTCGTGTCTCGGCTGGGGTGGCTGGAAAGGACACCACCCCCCGGCAGGTTGGGAAGGCAGGTCAGTCAGGGGTCCACTAGGACCGGCGGAGAGTTTCCCACGCGGGACTAGTGGGCGAAGCACCGGGACGAGGTGGTCCTCCCGCTGTCGAAGCGGTCGCAGGTGAACTCGTGTCTCGGCTGGGGTGGCTGGAAAGGACACCACCCCCCGGCAGGTTGGGAAGGCAGGTCAGTCCGGGGTCCACTAGGACCGGCGGAGAGTTTCCCACGCGGGACTAGTGGGCGAAGCACCGGGACGAGGTGGTCCTCCCGCTGTCGAAGCGGTCGCAGGTGAACTCGTGTCTCGGCTGGGGTGGCTGGAAAGAACACCACCCCCCGGCAGGTCAGTCAGGGGTCCACTAGGACCGGCGGAGCGTTTCCCACGCGGGACTAGTGGGCGAAGCACTGGGACGAGGTGGTCCTCCCGCTGTCGAAGCGGTCGCAGGTGAACTCGTGTCTCGGCTGGGGTGGCTGGAAAGGACACCACCTCCCCGGCCGGTTGGGAAGGCGGGTGGGTCGGGGGTCCACCAGGACGGGCGTGCCCTTTCCCCCGCGGGCCTAGTCTGCGAAGCGCTGGGCGAGCAGGTCCTCCCTCCGGCCGCTGTCGCCGAAGCGGTCGCAGGGGAAGTCGATGAGGTCGGCCTCGCCGAGGGCGCAGACGGCGGCGCGGGGCCGGTGGGGCTGGAAGCCGGAGAAGTCGTTGGAGACGCCGGTGCCGGTGGAGCGGAGCGGCCGGCGGGAGGAGTACACGTGGCGGACGGGCCCGGGCCCGGAGCCGGGGCCCAGCCCGGGCCCCGCCGCCTTCCTGCGGCCCCGCAGCCTCCTCCGCAGCCAGCGGCGGCTCCAGGCGGCCAGCGCCGCAGCGCCTAGCACAGCGTTGAGCGCCAGCAGCGCCAGGCTGAGCAGGCGGTAGTCGAGGGCCGGGGCCGGGGCGGGGGGCGGCGGCTGGGGCGGCGTGAGCAGCCCCGCGCAGTGGTCGCGGGGGGCCACGGGGCAGACCCGGCCGCCCAGCACGGCCTCCAGGCACACCAGGTAGGGCGTGTCGCCGCGCAGCTCCCGCAGGGTGGCCGCGGCGCTGCGCTCGGGCAGGTAGACGAAGCGGCGGAACGGCGGCCGCTGGCCGAAGCGGTCGAAGAGCAGGCGGAAGCGGGCGGCGCCCGGCGGGCGGGGGCTGCGGTGGGGCCGCACGGCCCAGCGCACCGTGGCCGTGTCGGGGCCCGCCGCCTCCACCGTCAGGTTGCAGAGGATCAACCTGTTGAAGTCGCAGGGGTCGGACACCAGCGGAGGAGCGGCGGAGGGGGCGGCGGAGGGGGCGGCGGAGGCCCCGCCGGACGCCGCCAGGGGGCGCCCGCCGGCGACGGCGCCGCCCGGGGGCCGCCCGCCCGCCGCCAGGGGGCGCGGGCGGGCGGCGGGGCCGAGCCGCCGGGGCCCGAGCCGCCGGGGCCCGAGCCGCCGGGGGCCTCGGCCTCCCCCTTCGGAGGCGAAGGCGGCGGAGCCGGGACGCCGCGGTCGCGGGGCCCGCTCCGGTTGCGGCCCGGGACGGCCTCCCCCTGGGCCGGCTCGGGGAGGCCGCGCCAAGGCTGCTGCGGCGGCGGCGGCCGCTCCCCGCTCCGGCCTGCGGGGGGCGCTCCTTGCCGCGGCTGCTGCTGCTCCCCGGCCCCGCCGGTAGGGGGCGCCCCCCGCTGTGGCTGCGGCGGCGGCTGCTCCCCGCTCCCGCCTGCAGGGGGCGTCCCCGCCCCCCCTCCCCGCCCGGCCGCGGCTGCCGTCGGCCAAAGCGGGGAGGGGGAGGAGGGCGTCGTGGAGGTGGCGTCCGGGCAGGAGCCGTTCCTGAGCTGCAGGTCGTCCAGGTAATCGAGGTACTTGCCGCTGAGGGCGGGCGGGTGGCGGCACTGCACGAAGACGGTGAGGAGCCGGCCCTGCGAGTGCCAGGCGCCCATCCAGCGCTTGAGCCCCCGGAGGCGGCAGTCGCAGGTCCAGCCGTTGCCGTCGAGGTCCAGGCGGTAGAGGGCCGGGCTGGCGGCGAAGGTCTCGCCCGAGAGCCAGCTCAGCGCGTTGTGGCGGAGGTTGACCTCCCGCAGCCGCGCCAGCAGGCCGAAGGCGGCCGGGTGCAGGGCGGACAGAGCGTTGCGGCTGAGGTCCAGCGCCTCCAGGTTGCGCAGCGGGTCCAGCAGCGTCGGGGGCAGGAGGCTCAGCCGGTTGCCGTCCAGGCGCAGCTCCCGCAGGGCGCCCAGCCCCTGGAAGGCGTCGGGGGCCAGCTGGGCCAGCCGGTTGTCGCTCAGGAAGAGCTGGGCCAGGCGGGGCAGGTGCTGGAAGGCCCGGCCGCCCAGCTGCTGCAGGCCGTTGGCCGAGAGGACCAGCGTGGTGAGGGCGCGCAGCGGGGCGAAGGCGGCCGGGTGGCGCAGCGACGGCTGCAGCTCGTTGGCCGAGAGGTTGAGGAAGCGCAGCCTGCCCAACTGCGCGAAGGCCTTCTTGCCCAGGAAGCGCAGCCGGTTGGACTCCAGGTGCAGGTAGAGCAGGTTGCCCAGGGGCGCGAAGGTGGAGTCCGCCAGGGCCGCCAGCGCGTTGCCGTCGAGGCGCAGCCGCACCAGGCCGCCCAGCCCGTCGAAGGCGCCCCGGCTCAGCCGGCCCAGGTCGTTGCCGTTGACGTCGAGGATCCGCAGCTTGCCCAGCGGGCTCAGGCTGCCCGGGGCCAGGCCCTCCAGCAGGTTGTTGCCCAGGTACAGCTCCTCCAGCCGGGAGAGCTTCTCGAAGGCCTTGGGGGGCAGGGCGCGGATCTGGTTGAACTGCAGGTCCAGCCGCCGCAGCTGGGCCAGCCGGGGGAAGTCGAAGGCCGTCAGGTTGGCGATGAAGTTGCCCCCGAGGCTGTAGGTCAGCACCTCCTGGGGGCTGGGCAGGGCGCCGGTCTTGGGCACGGCCCGCAGGCCCCGGTTGGAGCAGAGGAGGTGCTGGGGGTGCTGGCAGTCGCACCGCTCCGGGCAGACGGACCCGGCCGTCGGAGGGAGGGACCAGCAGCCGCTGACCACCAGCAGCAACCGGACGGGCCACGAGGGCTCCATCCCCGACCGAGCCGCCGGCCGGTCCTGCCGCCCCCGCCGCCCCTTCCACCGGCCCGAGCCTGGCCCTCCCGCATTCCCCCCCTGCCCCGCTCCCCCTTCCCACGTTCGCCCCGTCGCTTTTTTCTCCTTCTTTGGCCGCCGCCCCTTCGGGTCCGCCGCCGGCGCCCCTCTTCCCCCTCTGCGGAGCCCGCCGCCGTTCTCAGCACCCTCTGCTCCTGGGAGCACGTCTGGGAACCACAAAAAAATAAAGGAGGAAAAAAAAAAGGGGGCGGGAGAGGCAGGGCCGGGGAGGGGGCTTCGCTCCCTTTTTGTTCGGCGGGGGAGGAGGAAGCTGGGCCAGCCCCTCGCTGCAGCGGAAGACCTTTTAGGTGCTTTTTCGGAGGAGTCCAGTCCTGTCCGGTCCCGGCCCCCGCAGCCGAGCAGCCCCCGAGGGGCTTCCCTGGGGCAGGGAGAGGTCGGGGCCGCTCCGGGCCGGGATGGCCCCGCTGCTCCTGCTCCTGCTGCTCTTGCTGCTCCTCCTCCTTCTCCTTCTTCCTCCTGCTGCTCCTGGACGAGGGGGTCGGAGGCAGGATTTGGCGGCAGCCCGAGAGAACCAGGCGGAAATTCGTACTTCCCACACTCGGCCCCCCCAGGGGCTGGAGGCAGGGAAAGAGGAGACGGCCAAGGGAAAGGGGGAGAGGGGAGGGAAGGAGCAGCAGCAGGAGGAGGAGGGAGCGGCCAAGTGGTTCCAGCTCTGGTCAGCGACAGGCCCCGGCTGCCAAGTGAGAAAGTAGGAATTAAAAACGGCTGGGTCCCGGGGGGGGAGGGGGAAGAAACGAGGAACAAAGTAGTTTGGCAGGCAGACCAGGACTCCTTGAAGTTCTGAAACCTCAATCTGGCCCCTTCGGAGGCCAACGCACATCTCTCCCTCCCAAACACACACACACACACACCTCAGACTTTCCCCTCCAAGTAAACCACCATCCCTATGTGGGTGCTTCCTAAATTTACCTCTCCAGCCCTGACCTCTGTCCTTTTCTGCCTTCCCGCATTTCCTCCTATCTTCAGGACAGATCGACCGGGATGTCCCTCCAGCACCTCAAACTAAACACGTTTAAAACAGAACTCCTCATATTCCTACTCTTCATATTCACATTCGTAGGAGGAGAGAGGGGCCCCGACTGCTTGGGGCAAGGTTTCAGGCCATCCTTGGCCTGGAGTCCTCTGGCATGGTCTAGGCAGTTGTTGGCAGGCACGGCAAGGTTGTCCGGACAGGACGGGACAGGCGAAGGCCGTCATTCAACTCCTGCGAGAGGAAGCTCGACCTTTCAACAGCATTCACATGGTTTCTTTAGAAGGATAAAAATAGGGCCTAGCGTCTTAGCCTGAACAGACCTCACCGATGGATGCTCGGCGTAGACGTGGCCAGAGCAAGGACTGGTTTGGTTTGAGGGTGGGCTAGGAAGCCGGAATTGGCATCGCTGTCAGAGGGTAGGTAGTGTGGGAGTATGGTTTGGATATAATGTCCAATCCATTCTGTTTCCCCAGGACGTACGGCACATAAAGGACTCGAATGGATGGAGCGTTCACTTAAGGGTCATCCCAGGCTTATTCGCAGCCCAACAGGGTGGGAGCTCACCTTGTTACGGTCTTGCCGGTACTAACTCGGTCCTGCAAGTAGTTATTAGAAATCATTAGGTGCAAGTTTCCAAGGAGGATTTAGCTGTTGTAATTATTATTTAACGGATCTCGAGCAGCACCCCTGGTGTGCGGAAGATACCAACGGTACTGACGCAGAGGGATCTTGCCTGCTAAGAATAGATCCAGGAAAAGGAACCGTTGGATTTAGTGTTCCTTGTAAAATGCCGCCATCCACCCCCAAGTCAGCATTTTTTTTTCTTTTTTAGCATTATGATATTTTGCCAAACCACATAAACTATTACTTTATTAAAACAACTCAGGGTCGAATGTAAAATGTAGATTTAAATGATCTTGGTGGGAAATCCTTGAGACTCTACTTTGGAGTGGGATCCTTGCTGACTTCCCTCTCTCTCAAAAGATGGCAATTGCTTCATCAATCAGTCAGTAACATTAATTAAACACCTGCTGAGTGCAGAGCCCTGTACTTAGCTCTTGGGAGTATAATATAATTAATATACATGATCTCTGCCCCCCCAGGGATGATAATAATAATGGTGTTTGTTAAGCGCTTGCTATGTGTGAAGCACTGTTCTAAGCGCTGGGGAGGATACAAGGTGATCAGGTTGCCCCATGTGGGGCTCACAGTCTTAATCCCCATTTTACAGATGAGGGAACTGAGGCACAGAGAAGTTAAGTGACTTGCCCAAAGTCACACAGCTCACAAGTGGCAGAGCCGGGATTAGAACCCATGACCTCTGATTCCCAAACCCAGGTTCTTTCCACTGAGTGACACTGCTTCTCTACTAGGGGAGACAGCCACTTTAGTAAGTTACAGTTAGGAGGAAGTAATGCAGTGTGTAAAACAGGTACATAAATGCTAGGGGGGTGGGTGCTTAAGTTGCTCAGGAAGGGCTGCAGTGAAAACTGGGGATGAGATGAGAGATTAATCTAGAGGACTTCTTGGAGGAGATGTGGTCTGTCAGATATAAAGGGAAAGGAGTTCCAGGTAAAGGGAAAGCTGTGTGAAGAAAAAAAATGAGGCGCAATGAGCAGCTTAGCCTGAGAGGAACACAGAGTAGGATCTGGGTGTAGTGGGAGAAGAGAGTAGAAAAGTAGGAGGGAAAGAGCTCATTGAATGCTTGGAAACAAAGGGTCAGGAATGTCTCCTTGATGCATCAAGAAGGGCAAGCATTGGACGTATTTTGAGGAGTGGAGAATTGCATGAAAAATACTATCTTAATAGTCATAATTTTTATTAGGCAATTATAGTGTGCAGAGTCTCTCTCCCACTCTCCCAAGCACTTAGTACAGTACTCTGCACACAGTTAATACTCAATAAATACAATTGATTGATGTGTTCCCTGGTCTTTCATTCAATCGTTATTTGTGCTGAGCATTTGGGCGAGTACAGTACAACAAAAAGCAGACACATTCCCTGCCCACAACAAGCTGACAGTCTAGAAGGGGTGAGGCAGACATTAATATAAATAAATTACAGATAGGTACATAAAAGTGCTGTGGGGCTGGGAGGGGGGAAGAACAAAAGGAACAAGTCAGGGCGACCCAGAAGGGAGTGGGAGAAGAGGAAAGGGGGGCTTAATTGGGGAAGACCTGTTGGAGGAGATGTGCCTTTAATAAGGCTTTGAAGAAAAGTAGAGTAATTGTCTTTCAGGTTTGAGGGGGGAGGGCCTTCCAGGCCAGAGGCAGGAGGTGAGCGAGGGATGCCAGTGAGACAGACCAGATTGAGGCAGAGTGAGAAAGTTAGCATTAGAGGAGCCTCAAAATCTCCAGAGGAGGCTCAAAGAAAGGGTTTGGCCACAGGCACGGTAGGAAAGGTGAAATAATGTAAATCCAAACAACAGGAAAGACAGGCTTTGAGGTCCAACAAGTCTGGAGGTAAAGGGGACTAGTAGAGTCCCCTTTAGAAAAGTGACCTGGAGAGGGGAGAGACTAAAGTCTGGGAGGTCAGCGAGGAGCTTGGATATTCTAAGTGCCTGGACCAGTGTGGTAACCATTTGGATAGAGAAGGCGAGGATTCTGGAAATGTTGCGGAGGAAGAATAGGACAGGATCTGATGGCCGCCTGCATTTGGGGTTTGAAAGAAGGAGACAGGGATAATGTCAAGGTTACGAGCTTGAGAGGTGAGGGGCAGAGAGGAGGGGGAGGATAGTGGCCTCTATAGCAACGTAGTTATTGGTCAGTACGGGAAGATTTCTTCTGTGTTGGCTAGTGAATGTGCCCTGCTTTTGCTTACCTACCTTGTTTGAGTACTTTGGAATCCCCATAGGGCAGTGGAAAAGAAAAAGGTTAGGGTCTAGCTGCCAAATGTGATGGCTTATTTCCCCATAGAATTCCTTTTGCCTGTTGAAGCAATCCATTTACCATGTGCCACTTAGGTTATTTGAAATGAATGCAAGCATAGCAAATTATGAAGACCTTATTTCAAGTAAGCATAAATTTACTTCTCTCATTTGCTTTCAGTTCAGAAAAGCTGATGATTGAGACCTCCAACGAGACCTCCAACCCATCCCAGCTCTGCCACCTGTCAGCTGTGTGACTGTGGGAAAGTCACTTAACTTCTTTGTGCCTCAGTTACCTCATCTGTAAAATGGGGATTAAGACTGTGAGCCTCACGTGAGACAACCTAATTACCCTGTATCTACCCCAGCACTTAGAACCGTGCTGTGCACATAGTAAGCGCTTAACAAATACCAACATTATTATTATTACTATTATCTTCGGAAAGAGCAAGATTTCCCCAATCCAAAGTGACGGTCTTCATCCTCTTGGCAGAAAGGAACCCAGCATGGAGGAAGGAGTGGTTTCCAGGTGTCTCCTAAAGAGAGCTGATTTGGTAAAGTTTGACTTTTGGAATATGATTGACCTTTCAACTTTTAAGAATGATATTTTGAGCAAATGTTTTTGTGAATAAAAATTACTTGGCCCTTTTGCAGGTGCCACCCAGGGACTCCCAGGTTCATAGACAGTCACAAAATTATTTTAATTTTCACATTGCAGTTCCATCCAGCTCCATCCCAAGGCCCAGAACATTATTTTCCGTGACAGTAACATACTGAGTCCTGATCATTCTGTAATACAACTGATGGGCAAGACTGAAGCCATCAGATAATGGAAAAAAAACCCAAACCCCAAACATGTTCAATGGAATAAGAAAAAAATTAGGCCTTTTTTCCTGTGGTATCTGTTAAGCGCTTACTATGTGCCAGGCACTCTACCAAGTGCTGGAGTAGATACAAGCTAGTCAGGTTGGACACACTGCATGACGCACACGGGGCTCACAGTCTTAATTCCCATTTTACTGATTAGGTAAATGAGGTAACTGAAACACCGAGAAGTTAAGTAACTTGGCCATTTTACCACTGCTTCAGTAGAAATCCATATTCGATCAGACAAGGTATCCCACTTAGCATTTGGTCTTGGCCCATCCTTGGAGGAACAGTGTGGTAACTGCCCTCCTAGACATTCATCTTAATGGTTTTGAATAGACCTGCCAATATTTCAAGTTTTTTTTTTCCATTTAGCAAACCACTGTGGACCTAAGATCACAAATTTCCCCAAACCCTTCTTGAACCGATTGATACTATCTGCCTGCACAACTTCCTGTGGTAATGCATTCCATCTGCTCGCCACCTGCTGTTTAAAGAAATGTTTCCTTTTGTTTATCTTAAACCTACCACCTCCAAGGTTCAGTGGTGCCCCTTAGTCCTGATGGTCTCTTCAAGTTCCTCCCCCGCTTTCCGCTTCAGAAGAGGAAATCTCACAAAATTTAAAACATGTTTGCTTGGTTTGTTCTCTAGACAGAATGTAGCTTTTGTTACACTGAGACTACTTGAATGGTTCTTAAGTATGGCTCCTTCACCCACCGATTCCACTTACTACTTACCCGATTTACTTCACCCTCCCTGTGCAAATGTCCCAGGAGATGCCCCTCTTCAGGTTCTTCCCCTAAGAGCCCTGCTTAGACTTTGCCCTCTGTGTGTTTCTTCCTCAGAGACTCTCACAGCTAGGGGTCATGTGTTTGCGGTGGTGTCATAAAAAACTGGGCTGCCGGAATTTGTTACTCCATGACTCCAAGTTCCAGAACCCACTGGAGAAAAAGCTACATAGCCATGCTTACCCAGATGCCCCTCATCTCCTCCCCTTCCCGCCTCCCCTCCCCCACCCCCCTCCTCCCCCAACTCCCTAACCTACCATGGCTCAGTGGAAAGAGCCTAGGCTTGGGAGTCAGAGGTCATGGGTTTGAATGCCCGCTCTGCCACTTGGCAGCTGTGTGACTGTGGGCAAGTCACTTAACTTCTCTGTGCCTCAGTTCCCTCACCTGTAAAATGGGGATTAACCGTGTGCCTCATGTGGGACAACTTGATTACCCTGTATCTACCCCAGCACTTAGAACAGTGTGCTCTGCACATAGTAAGCGCTTAACAAATACCAACATTATTATTATTATTATTATTATTATTGTTACTACTTCTTTCTTCCATCACAGTCCCTTCTCCATGTTCCCCAAAGCTTTCATCCTTGGTCTCATCTTTGTCCCTTCTCTTTCACCTCCCACATTGTCTGTCCCTAAGTCCTGCCAGTTTTTCCTCCCAGTATTTCTTGGATTCACCCCTTCCTCTCCATCCTTGACTACCATCCTGGTCCAAAATGATGTCACTCTCCAGGTTAGACAACAGACTGCATCAGTCCTTCTCACAGGTCTCCCTGACTCTAGTCTTTCCCTCTTCAGCTAATCGGACTTGCTCTCCTGGATCCTCTTTCTGAGAAAACTGGTCACAATGCTTCACTTCCCTTCACACCTCTAGTAGTTACCCATTTCTCTCTGTCAAAAACAGTTAATCAATCAATGGTATTTATTGAGCGCTTGCCACGTGCACAGCACTGTACTAAGTGCTTGGGACAATACAGTTAAACAGTGTTAGCAGAATTGTTCACTGCCCACAACGAGCTTATAGTCTAGAGGATGAGCTTTACACCTGCTTGCCATCGGCTCTCCTTTCCATTTTGTTTTTCTCCACAGCAGCTTGCACCTTCGACTCCTCTCACGTGAACTTCCTAACTATACCTCATCTAGACTTCCATCTCCACCTCCATTGTGTCCCCACTTCTCCCTGCTTGAAACTCCCTCCTCCTACCAAGTCACCAAACCACCCCTCTCCCCACCTTCAATTCCTCCTAAATTCTTGCCAGGGAGGTGTAGCCAATCCTCTCTCCATCTCTGGATCCATCTGCAAAGTCTAGACAGAGCACAATGATCAGTGCAGAATGCCTGCCATGGGGGCCAGCAGCCCTGGGAAGGGTTGCCCCGGCCCATGCCCTTCTCCTCCCTCTGCCTATCCTTGCTTTCGGGACCTTAACTAAGCAGAAAGATAGGCTTGACATTTTGTCTGATTCGCAAATTGGGAAAGGATATTTTTCAAAGACAGTGAATATCTTGCCTTATTTTAGAGACATTTGGAGCATATTTGGCTTTCACTCACTGAACTTATTTAAAACATTTTCTGAAACCAAGTGACACTCTATTACTGTATCTGTAAATACGGGCATAATTTTCAGTCATAGCACAGTGCCTGTTGTTATCAAATTTTGTTAGGGAAAATTGCATGTGCAGTTGGCTCCTTTAAATGAGTATCTATAAACTATATAATCTTTATAAGTATATGGCCAATGTCAGTCTTGAATGTTTTCCAGTAGGTTGAAATATTAAGTTTAAGTCCATCATCTGCATAATTATAGGTAAAAATTGGAGAATGAATGTTTTTCTTGAGAGCAACAATGGCTTTGCAGTCCTATGCATGCTGTGACCTAATTTTAGAAGTTTACTTTTAGGGATAAATCATCCTGGGCCAAAATGGGCCAATTAAGTTATAATGCATTTAGCTGAAACCAAATAGAAATATGACTTAGGAATTTGGGTGACGTTGGATATTGTTATAAATTTCTGTCCTTTGGTTAAACTTGTAAAAGTGATAAGTAATAAAGGGGTTGGAGGGCAAGTTCATCTTCAAACTTATTTCCACACAACCAACATTAAGAACTGTTGCTAGTCCTTCCCATAGACTTGCTATGAGGAATTACTGTAGAATAGTGGGGATTAAAAATTTAAATTAGACTCTTACATCCTTGAGTTTAACAATGATGAAATCTTTTATCCCATGTACTAGCCACCAAC
This sequence comes from Ornithorhynchus anatinus, assembly GCF_004115215.2. Taxonomy (NCBI): domain Eukaryota; kingdom Metazoa; phylum Chordata; class Mammalia; order Monotremata; family Ornithorhynchidae; genus Ornithorhynchus; species Ornithorhynchus anatinus. The sequence goes on along the minus strand of NC_041735.1, from coordinate 53,567,824 downwards.
ATCTAGATGTGTGTGTGTGTGTGTGTGTGTGTGTGCGCGCATCTGTACGCGCGTGCAAGTCTGTGGGTGTGTGTGTTTGTTTCAGTTTGACTGACATGTGGATCCCAGGACTGGGGAGACCAAGAAGGCATTTTCATGTGTTCATATTCATCTTTTGGTAAATTGAAACCTTCAACCATTCTGAAAATTGTCAAAAGCCGTTCCAAGTAGAGATGGAAGAAGACAAAGGACAGGAGTTTTTTGAGAACTGAACCAACTGCATTTGTGAAAGACCTTAATGGGGCTTTGCATTTACTTTGGAACAGCCATTCCTGACCACAATCCTTCTTCCTTTACCCTTCTCCCCTTCTCCTCACATCTATCTGCTTCAGGAATTTTGTAAATAATAAACCAGAGCAGCTTTGGAAACAAGGCTAAACCTGCTGGGGGTTGGGGGCGGAGAGTTTCAATCCACCCAATTCCCTCTCCTCATAGGACAGTCATTCTAAAGGGGTTGGAAAAGATGAAAAGGACTTCAGCTGGCTGGTCAGCCCTGGCAGACCCAGACTTACCAGGCATAAACCTGGAGGAGCCCTAGGCACGCGACTGGTTACCAATCAATCAGTGGTATTTATTGAGTGCTTACGGTGTGCAAAGCACTGTACTAAGCACTTGGGAGAGTACACTATAATAAAGTTGATAGACACATTCCCTACCCACAGTGAGCTTGCCTATCATATTAATAATGATTAGCAATAGCTAGGTGCCAAGCAATGTACTAAGCATTGGGGTAGATACCAGACAATCAGATCAGACACAGTCCCTGTCCCTCAGGCTCATATTCAAAGTAGGATGGACAACAGGTATTGAATCCCCATTTTACAGATGAGGAAACTGAGGCTCAGAAGTTGCATCTTGCCCAAGGTCACACAGCAGGTAAGTGGCAGAGCTGGGATTAGAACCTGGTCTTCTGATTTACGGACTTGTGCTCTTTCCATTGAACTAGCTTCAAATAAAGGTTCCTGACCTCACCAAATCTTCATTGAGCAGCCAACAATTCAAACCAACCTACTTACAGTGCTGTGTTCTGGCCGCTCCCTTCACTCAGCTATTGCTCACACCCTCCTCCTGCCGCTTCACACTTGTGCAGACCACTTGCTTTCCTCATCTGAAATCACATCTCCAGGAAGCCTTTCTTGATTAATCACTCATCTTCCAATCAGTCAATCCTATTTCGGGGGCACTTATTGTAGAAAAGCACTGTATTATGCACTTAGGAGAGTACAATATAACAATATAATATAAAGAGAAGCAGCGTGACTCAGTGGAAAGAGCACGGGCTTAGGAGTCAGAGGTCATGGGTTCGAATCCCGGCTCTACCACTTGTCAGCTGTGTGACTGTGGGCAAGTCACCTAACTTCTCTGTGCCTCAGTTACCTCATCTGTAAAATGGGGATTAAGACTGTGAGCCTCATGTGGGACAACCTGATTACTCTATATCTACCCCAGCACTTAGAACAGTGGTCTGCACATAATAAGCGCTTAACAAATACCAACATTATTCCCTGTCCACACAAAGAGCTTACTCTACCCCACGTCTGCCACTTCAGAATTTCTGAGACACCTAAGCACTTGGGTACTCAACCCTTCCTGTTGCACTGTTGCATATGACTTTACAGTTTGTTTCTTCCTCCCTATAACTTATTTTTGTGTCTGCTAGGTTATAAGCTCCTTGAAGGCAGGGAACAAGTAAACGAATTCTATGGTGGGAGACTCCAGAACATTATCCCCCAAATGTGGTCCTTAGCCTGTAGACTACTTTGGGGATGAGGATGGAGTTGGATCCTGAAACATACATAATTGGGAATTCTGGTGATATAGCCCCTGCCACTGTACTGGTGACCCATTCATTTCCTGGGTAGTAGTTGAGGCCAGGTAGGACACCTGCATCTGTGGTGGCTAGCGGGTGGCTATTGCCTCCTGGAGAGGGAATTAGAGGGAGAGGGTTCCCTAGGTAGCGCCCAGGAAGATAATGGAGGGGAGAACTGGGCATTCATTTTGCTCTCCAATCATGTGAAGTACAAAGAGTCTAGCTTTACCAACTCCCTAACTTGTTATAAACCATCTTAAATTTTTATGACTGTGGCAAAAGTTCAGATCATTTCCTGGTCCTTTCTATGTGCCAACCAGAAGAAATTAATGGGGTGAAACTGGTGTAATAGACCACAAATAGGGCATCTACATTAGCATGGTTTTGAGATTATAAACTAGAATCAGTCATTTGTTCACCAGTCTAAAAGACCACTTTTCAGTGAAAAACAGAAAGTCTCCTTAAGTAGATTTTGATGTTGAGTATAAACAAAATGACTCTTTCTGGCCTCTTTCTGAAAATGGTGACCCTTTCCAAAACAAAAACATGGTGCAAATCTTCTTAATGGAAATAGCCTTGGGTAGTCAAATAATTTACTGTATATACTGCAAATGCTCTGAAAGTGTTCACAGATTTTTTCAAAAAATGAAAGATTTAGTATTCAAGACCAAAGAACATTGTGGGGAAGGAAATTAAAGGAAGGAAGCATCAATCCTCTTCTCATATTCTCTGTAATTTTCCATAAAGATTTGCACTTTGATTATGCTTAGTAACACCACATGCTTAAATGTGATGTAAGATCAAAGGTGCAGGTCATAGTTTAGAAGAACTTGCTGCTAGGAAAATCAAGCATCCATGCTCACAGAAATCTAATTGGCTGATAACAACATTATTTATTTTTACAATTTATACAAATGTGGCTTCAGAGATTACCTCAGAAGGATGTGTTTGGGTAAACAAAAAGGATTCCCTTAACCTATTTGCCAGAATACAACTGAAAAGCTTCAAACACAGGGCTGTTAGTGTTCCTCTCATTGTCCATCAGACCGCTTTGTAGATTAAGAGTCTCGTATTGTTGCCTCAGATATTTAGACCAGAGAATTTCTGAACGTCAACACTTTCCTGTAGGTCGATTTTTCTCTGATAAATTACAGATAGGAGAAAGAAATCTCTGAGTAATTTATTTGCTTGTCTGTCTCCCTGTAGACTGTAAGTTCCTTGTGAGCCAGGCATCAGGTCTACCAACTCCATTATTTTGTATTTTCCCAGTACATACAATACGTGCTCAATAAATACCATTGATCAATTGATGAATTTTTTGTGTGCTAAACGTCGCTGAAGCCCCAAATTTTCTTAGCCAGTTGCTCCATTGTGCTTCGTTGTAACTTCCATTATTTTCCGTAAAGAATACCAAGAAGCCTGCTCTTTTTTGGGGACTTGCTTACCATTTTCTCTATTGTATTTTCCTAAGTGCTGAATTCAGTGCTCTGCACAGAGTAAACTCTCAATAAATAATATCAATTGATTGAATTGTACTTATTTTTAGGCATACCTAGCTTCTCTGCCTGTACAGTTGAAAATGTGAGATTAAAAATCAGTCCTATTTGAGTTCCTTCTATTTGCAGAGAATTACTAAGCATAATTAAAGACATGGTCCCTGCTCTCAATAATCTCAAAGTCTAATGAGGGAGACAGGAGAACACAGATTATGTCAAACCAGATACATGTATGTTAGTGGTGAGCATAGAAGTACGTACATATAGAGAAGCAGTGTGGCTCAGTGGAAAGAGTCTCGGCTTGGGAGTCATAGGTCATGGGTTTGAATTCCGGATCCACCGCTTGTCAGCTATGTGACTGTGGGCAAGTCACTTAACTTCTCTGTGCCTCAGTTACCTCATCTGCAAAATGGGAATTAAGACTGTGAACCTCGTGTGGGACAACCTGATTACCCTGTATCTACCCCAGTGGTCTGCACATAGTAAGCGCTTAACAAATACCAACATTATTATTATTATTATTACAAAATTGTAAACTGCTTGAGGGCAGGGATCATGTTTACCAACTAAGTGCTCACTAAATACCATGATAACTGAAAAGGGTAATTGAAATATAGATAAATTCAAGGATAGGACTGTAAACTCATGGTGGTCAGGAAACATGTCTACCAACTCTTATTCTACTGTACTCTCCCAAGTGCTTAGTACAGTGCTCTGCACACAGCAAGTGCGAGATAAATACAATTAATGAGGATAATAAGAACAAGTACAACAGTCAAGTGTGGATATGGTAGCTGCAGATTGTTGTGGTCCCAGAGGAGGTTTTTGGGTGTTTTTTTTTAAGTATAAGAGACCCTTAGATTAGGTTTGGACACAGAGGGGGAGGAGCTATCAGAGTGAGTGCTTGAAGATGGTAGTGAGGGAGAAAGGCTCTGGGATAGGGACTGTGTCTGATCTGATTATATCATATCTATCCCAATGTTTATAACAGTGTTTGGCACATGATAAGTGTTTAACAAATATCACAACTATTTTCTCCTGTTGAGATGGCTGGGAAAGAAGAGAAAATGAAAGTAGGTATTAGAGTGGTAAGGAGGTAAATGGCAGAGGGACTTTGAGAAGTTCCCACTTAATTTAAGCACCCAATCAGCTTGGCCTGTTTTACCTCACCTCACTGATCTTCTACCACAGCCCAGCCCGCACACTCTGCTCGCACTGGCTTACTCACTGTGCCCCACTCTCAACTGTCTCACCACTGACCCCTTTCCCACATCCTCCCCTTAGCCTAGAACTCCCTCCCCCTCCATATACACCAGACCACCACTCTCTCTGCCTTCAAAGCATTATTAAGGTAACATCTTCTCCAAAAGGCCTTCCCCTTTTAAGCTGTCTTTTCCCCAGCTTGCTCTCCCTTTTGTGTCATCTATGGACTTGGACCTGTGACCTTTGGACATTTGTGATTCACCCCACCCCAAACCCACAGAAATGTACATATCTTTAAATTTATATATGATAAATACTTATTCATATTAATATCTGTCTCTCCCTCTAGTCTGGGAGTTCATTATGGGCAGGGAATGTGTCTGCTAATTCTGTCGTATTGTATTCTTCAAAGCACTTAGTAGTACAGTGCTCTGCACACAGTAAATGCTTAAATGCCATTGATTGATGATTTCCATTTCCAAACAGTAAAGTTTCCTAGGTCTTCAAGTGTTAAAAAGTGAAGTAGTAGGAAGACTACAGGTCTCAGGTGGGAGGTAAAAGTTTGCAGTAGTTCACAGAGATCATAGGCATAACCATTTCAGGAAGAAGAAGGGCTGTTGGACAGAGGAAAGGGAGGCGTTGCAACAGGTGATATTAGTAGTGTTAGCATTTATTAAGCATTTGTTGTGTGAAGAGCACTGTACTAAGCTCTGAAGAGAATACACATGTGGGAATTAGACATGGTCTGTGTCCTTTCGGGGGGAAGCGGGGGGTTCTGACAATCTAATCAGATGATGGTGAATTTGAAGTGGCAGAAGTTGGCTTGGTGTCTAGATTCTGCCAGCCTCACTTGGCTGCATGAGTAGAGGAGCAGAGGAAGTGCATTCTGGGACTGATCCGGAGCTGGAGATGGGCGGTGTGAGAGTCACGGGGGCAAAGAGCCACAAAGGAGTTGAATCAGTCGAGTGGATCACATTTTATTCTAACGAGCCAGAGCCTTTCTAGATTCTGCTTTCAATTCCTAGGCTGAGGCCTCTCAGGAAAAGTTGAAATTTTTTCCTGGTTTCTAGACTATAAGCTTGTTGTGCGCAGGGTTTGTGTCTACCAACTTTGTGGCTTTGTACTCTCCGAAGTGCTTAGCACTGTGCTCTACACATAATAAATGCTCAGAAAATGCTACTAATTGATTTTTATAAAAATTGGTATACGTGGTTCCCAAACTTGTTTTTAAGGAACTGAAGTAACTGGATGGGTTGTAATACTAACTCACAACCATACGTGTTATGTATGGAAGACAATAATATAGTCTAGGAGAATTATGAATAATGATGATTTAATTTTACTGTTGCCCAGAGGACAAAACAATAAATATATGCATTCTAATAAAAATTATATATATATATATATTTAAAATGTTTTAAAATAGTATTACTTGCAACTTCATACAATTATATATACTTTTCAATCCATTAGATTGTAATCTCTTAGAGGCTAGGACCAATGTATTTTTTTATGATCTTTATTAAGCACTTACTATGTGCCAGGCACTATTCTAAGCACTAGGGTAGGTACAAGCTAATCAGGTTGGACCTAATCCATGTCCCACATGGTGCTCATAGTCTTCATCCCCATTTTACAGATGAAGTAACTGAGGCACAGAGAAGTGAAGTGACTTGGCCAAAGTCACCCAGCAAGCAAGTGGCAGAGCTGGGATTAGAACCCAGGTCCTTCTGATTCCCAGGCCCCTGCTGTATTCACTAGGCCTTCTGTTATACTATCCTAAGTGCTTAGTACAGTGCTCTGCATACAGTAGGTGCTGTAAGGACTCTTGACTGATTTGACTGTTTGAATGTAATTGACACAAGAGAAGCAGCATTTCCTAGTGCAAAGAGTACAGACCTGTCAGTCACTTATACTTATTGAGCACTTACTGTGTGCAGAGCTCTGGGAGAGTACACTACAACAATAAACAGACACATTCCCTGCCCACATGCGTTCACCGTCTAGAGGGCCTGTGATTCAGAGGAACTGGGTCCTAAATTCTGGCTTCGCCACATGTCTGCTGTGTGACCCTGGGCAAGTCACTTAACTTCTCTATGCCACAGTTACCTCATATGTAAAATGGGGATTAAAAGACCCACATGGGATGGGGACTGTGTCCAACCTCATTAACATGCATCTACCACAGCACTTAGTAAAGTGCCTGGCACATAGAAAGCACTTAACAAATACCTTTTTTTTAAAGCTTAAGCTTGGAATCTCTTTTTTTTCTGAGATTCCATTAATGGAATCTCAGATGATTGATTTTCGTATTTGAACATCCACAATGGACTTGGCACTACTTATAATATTAAACACAGTCCTGGTCTCTAGGAACTGTAAATCTAATAAACCTTTGAGATCTGACCACATTCAGTTGTGCGCAGTTCTTTTCTTTCGACATCTGTGATCAGGCTCTAGAGGAGCTTATTTCATTTGTGGTATTCAGACTCTTTACAGGTATTAGCAGAATGTAGGTTTACAATTTACTGAGTCTCTACAAGTAATGTCCAAGCACTATTCCATCCATTCCAAGGACATGGGGATCTTGCATTTGGGGAAAAATTCAGTCCGAATGCTGTGTATTCCAAAGAAGCTACCGATGCTAGAAATTTTGATTGTTTGAATAAGTGTCTCACCCCCAGTAGTAGTATTGCTGAATATTAATTTGCCTAATGTTCAGCTACCCCACCTAAAATAAGTTACCAGTAACAGCTTTCAAAGTTCACAGTCCCATTGTGCAGCCTACACTGTGAGCTTGTTGTGGGCAGGGAACGTGTCTACCAACTTTTACTCTTACTCTCCCAAGCACTTAGTACAGTGTTCTGCCACAGTAAGCACCCAATAAATTATGATGATGATGACTAGAAAATTTCCAGTTATTGAAGCAGCATTCCCAGGTTCTCTTCATGTAATTCAAGAATGGGGAGGGTGGGGAGTAGAGGGAGAAAAAGGAGGGGACGATAGGGTGTGGACTGTTTAGAAGCTTATTCAGTTCCATTCATGTAACATCACTTCAGCCTGGTTTTATGCCAGTTCTCTGTATTTGTACAGCAGAAATACAAAGCACTTTTGTACATAAAAACTTACCTTGTTGGTCACCTTTTCTTATTATTTGATGTTGTGGATGGTACATGGGAGGTCGTGGGGAATCTGCTCAAGAATGCTGAATGTGTCTTCTGTAGTAGGTCCAGGTCTCTCAACCATATGGAAGTTTGGACATCACAGAAACAGATTAAGTATAATTGCATGGAGTCCAAGGTTTTTAAATTAATTTCTTCCCTAAGAATCTCAGCAGTCCATAACTGTGGACAAATCCCATCCAATATAAACTTCTTTAAATATATTTTCATTTCCCACTAAATTGTAGCTCTAAATAAGGTTGCCAGGGTGAGTTTAACTTTCTATTCCTAAATCCAAGAAAAGGATGCACCTCTTCTGTATCCTGCACTCAAGACAATTAATGTTAATAGTCATGTCATCTTCAAATAAAAAGGATAAAGATATGCATGCAAATATTTCAAGAAAGAAAAAAAACCCTGATATTTCACTACATCTATTGCTAATGATTTTTTTTAACTAGACTTTTCTAGATACTTTTATTTTAGACTTTGCTAGAGGTGGGGTGTTCTGAGAGAGATGTCGATGGCATCATTCTGGGTCAGAGACGACTCAATGGCACAAGACAAGTTCCACTAGACTGTAAACTCTTTGTGGGCAGGGACTGTGTCTGTGATATTGTTGTGTTGTACTCTCCCAAACGCTTAGTACAGTGCTCTGCACACAGTAAGAGCTCAATAAATGCGATTGATTGATTCATCTAGAACCTTGCCTGCTTTAGCCTTTTCAAGCCCTTCTCATCAAATTCATATTTTAACAAGTAAAGATAATTTTAAATTTCTAAGTGGGCATTCACACTTGAAGTACAACTAGTTTTATTCACTCTGTTCAGCCATGTCTCCTGGCACGCATTAATCCTGGAAAGTTGCCCAGACTAGCACAATCCTCTTATCCTCTAGGGACACTCTTAGTCAGCACCTCAGGCATATGATATACTGCTTTCCAATATATAATCAGAGATGAAGGCTTCCGTCAGTTTTGGATAGTGCCTTTCCTGTAGGACTCCAGTTCTCACATTTTAACCATCTTCACTTGCCAGCATTTCTGTTATCTTCTCAGTCCATGGTGGTCAGATGGCCTAGGTTTGCTATTCAAATGTGTTCTCTGCTTGAATTTCCCTGGGAAGAAGTAGTTCTTGTTTATCGTTGCCATGCCAACTCCCAAGCAAAGTTTTTTGGGGCAGGATTTTCCTTGGATCACATGCTCTTCACAGCAATTGGGGCATGAGTAAAATTCTCAAGCACAGACAAGCCCTCTGAACCAAGAGGGAAGGATTTAAGAACTAAATTCCCAACATGAATATATCCATTCATTCAGTCTTTATTGAGCACTTACTGTGCGTAGAGCACTGTACTAAGCGCTTGGGAAAGTACAATACAACTATAAAGTGGTGACATTCCCTGCCCACAACATGCTTACAGTCTTGAGGGGGACAGATAGACATGAATCCAAATAAATAAAATTACAGAAGTGTAGATAAGTGCTGAGGGGCAGAGAGGAAGAACAAATGGAGTAAGTCAGGGCTATGCAGAAGGGAGTAGGAGATGGAGAAAAGTGGAGCTTACTCTAGGAAGGCCCCTTGGAGGAGATGCACCTTAAATAAGGCTTTGAAGAGGAGTGGGGGAGTAATTGTCTGTTGGATTTGAGGATGGAGGGTGTTCAAAGCCAGAGGCAGGATGTGGGCTAGGGATCGGCAGCGAGACAGGCAAGATTAAGGTACAGTGAGATTAACACTAGAGGACTGAAGTGTGTGGACTGAGTTATAGAAGGTGAGAGGCAAGGTGAGGTAGGAGGGGGCAAAGAGATGGACTGCTTCAAAGCCAATGGAGAGAAGTTTTTGTTTGATAAGGAGGTGGATAATAATAATAATAATAATGGTATTTGTTAAGCGCTTACTATGTGCTAAGCACTAAGGTAGATAGAAGATAATCAGGTTGTCCCACGTGGGGCTCCCAATCTTAATCCCCATTTTACAGATGAGGTCACTGAGGCCCAGAGAAGTTAAGTAGCTTGCCCAAGGTCACACAGCAGACAAGTGGCAGAGCCAGGATTAGAACCCACATCCTCTGACTCCCAAACCTGTACTCTTTCCACTAAGCCATGCTGTTTCTCTGGGCAACCACTGGAGTTTTTTGAGGAAGGGGGTGACATGTCTTGAACATTTTTTAGCAAAATAATCCGGGCAGCAGAGTGAAGTATGAACTGGAGTGGGAGAGACAGGAGACAGGGAGGTCTGCAAAGGAAACTGATGCTGTAATCCAGGCAGGATAGGATGAGTGATTGTATTAATTTGGCAGCAGTTTGTACGGAGAGGAAAGGGCGGATTTTAGTTTTGTTCCATGAGAATCCCACTCTTGTCATCTTCAGTCTAATCCTCCTAAAGTGCAGTTACTTGACATCCAGTGTCATACCATGGAAAAGCTAATTAAGGCACAAAAAAAGGCTAATTAAGGCCGGATTTTCTTTCTCTCCTGCTTTTCTTGGGCAAAATTAGAAACTATGCTTCTAATGAATCGATAAAAACTGGTAAGTAGCCAATAAACAAGTTCATTCAACTCTCAGAAGCTTAGAGGTCATTAAAATCAAATCACCCATATATTTTGTGTTGAATCATTCAAGATGTATTTAATTTCCAAATTCTCAGATTTCATGAAAGTACAGGAAATGAAAAAAATTGAACTCTCTCTTTTTATGTTCTATTCACAGGTAACAATTATTCCTGGTTACATGTAATGTCTTTAACAAAATTCTACACTTCATACATTCAGTAATTGAAACAATAGGCCTCCAAGATAAACAGACTTTTGATTACTTTGAATGTCACTTCCAGTGGCTATGTCTATGGATGAGTCCAATAACGGAAACCTAGATCACATTTTAAGGAAATTGGTTTAAACCAGAACCAGAGGGAAACATGGAAATTTCATCTCTGAATTTTTCTGTGGCTCTTTGGAGATTTCTTTAATGTACGACACAGACAAATACCCGGGAATTGTGAAATGGAAGCAGGGAAACTTAGAAGCCTCATAAATAGATCAGACACAGTCATAAATTTATGATTCAGAGTATACCGGTTTCCTACACTCTATCGCAAAGCAGGATCATTAGGGAAGTACCCCTCTTTTCCATAAAAAGACTTGGTTACCATTCTTTCACTTGGGTTTAGCTTTGCTCACAAAAGCCAAGTCTGTTTGAATTTTCTTTACCCATCTATTTCAGAATAGGCTCTTCTCATTAGAAAGGAGCTAAAAGCCGGCTCATACTCCAAGTTGGTAAATTCATTACAAATACAGAGAAAATGACTTCTAAGAAGCTGTTAAATAGCTTGTGAAGAGTTGAGCTGGTTTGGTGAAATCCACTTCCTTTTCACTGTGAAAAGACAAGGTGGACTTGATCATTTTCTTGGGTTTCTGAATTTTGGTTCAAATGGCTGAGCATGATTAAGAGTCAGGAAATTGTGAGTTTGAGCATGCTACATGGCCCTGGGGCTTTCTGCTAATCTGTGTCATTGCAGAATCTTCCCACCAGAATTAAGTCTAGCAGAGGCCAAACCTAGGTTAGGTATATTGCTATTTCTAAGGTGTATGCCTTGGACAAAGATAGGGTGCCTGGGGAGTTTTGTCTAGAATCATTTTATCAATGCTGAAATTAATGAAGTTTTTTTTCCTGGAACCTCTGTGACATCAACATGCTTCTCCGAGAGGGAGGGTAAAAAGGAGGAAGAACAGAAGGGAAGGAGCAAGGAAGCAGGCTTCCTTTGCCTTTTGCCCTGGAAACCAGACTCAGGGTTGGTGGCAGCATTGAGTAGAAGCTGAGGGCCACGCTGGTGGGACCGGGCCAGGCTGGTGGGACTGGGCCATGCTGGGAAAATGCCAAGTGGCATTGCCTCTGCCGGCGCTCCGGCATTGTGAGTGTGCGGAAAAGCACAGGGGTGGAGAGCAGGGAAGTGGGCAAAGTTCTGTACCTAGCCCATTGTTTCCCCTGTCCCTCAGACCTTCACCCAGAACCTGGTTTCCAGGTCCACCTGCTGGTGACCAAGCCCAGTGCCAAAGCCCTTCTCTGAGCTTGGGGATGCCACTCCCTGCTCACTGAACGGGCCTATGTCATGCCCCCCACCAATCAATTTACATAACTAGAATGGCATTTCCAGTACTTTTTGTGTGTGTCCCACGGTGGAGTTCTAGCCAGTTCCACCTTAGCTCCCAAGCTGCATTCTGTGGCATGAGGGAATGTAACCTCAGGCTCAGGAAAAGCCCTGCTTGCCTGGACAAAAACTTGGGTCCAAGTCTGAACTGAGCACCATTCATTCATTCATATTTATTGAGCGCTTAAAATAAATTAGGGCTCTGTACAGGAACATCAGGAATATGATTCTGTCTAGACTCTTGTGGGTGGAGGGAACATGATTCATCTTTCAGTTGTACCTTCCCAAGTGCTTACTGTAGTGCGGTGTGCATAGTGAGTGTTCAATAAATGCCAGTACTGTAGTACTACTCAGAATCTTGGGATCCAGTCCGAGCTGAACTGCACGAGTTAAAACAGCTTCTGGATCTGGCCTCAGCCTCAGCTGGCCCTGCTAAGCCAAGTGAAGACTGAATATGGCTCTACTGCATTGTCATACAGAGATTCTCTATCTCTGCAGCTCTCTTCCCCCAAAACCTTTAGATTCCTTTCCATTTATCTGTTTTTTTAAGGAATATAGGCATTACGGAGAGAGAACAGGTGTCCTCATAATGGGATTTCAGGTGTCTATATTTGGGTCCCAGGGAACCTCTTTCATATCAGGAAAATTATGAACAGGTGAGGATTTAGATGCTTAGCATCCTAATTTATGATCAGCAGAGAAGGAAAAAGGTCTTGATGTCAGAATTTCATTGCTCCTTCTTGCCAGTTATTGGGTTACACCTGAAAATTCTTGGCAATATCAGTTAAGGTGAGTTAAAAGCAATAAAATACTGACATACAGAAGCAAGAATTAAGAAGGCCTATAAAAAATATCTCCCACAACTCCATCACTTACTTGCAGAAACGTCCCCTTTTGAGACTAATCATGTGACCACAGGACCACTGTGACCTACCGCAAAGTATGTTATAGCAGAGTCCCATCAAGGTTCAGAAATTCTTATTCAGAAAGAGGCAGAATTAAGAAAATGGGCACATTCTCCATCTCCTTCCATTAACATCTGAGTCTTCATTTGGAAAGGGCAAATTTTATTAATGGATTTCTAAACCAGTGTCATTCACTAAATATTTCAGGGTGCACATGAAACAACACAACATTAAAGTATATCACATTAAAGACTTCTGAAGTATGCATTTTTTTATCTGCAGCACAGCAGGTCTGATGGTTTTCCTGCTGGAACTATCACAGAATTGAATAACAATTTGCCATGGTCATTAAAGGCTCATTACTGGGAGTACACATTACCAGAGAGAGATCATTTTTTCTGGAGCTGTTCAAGTAGCATAAATGGTTCTGGGAAAAGATATTAGCATTTGATATATGTATATAGAACATACAACCAGACCCTCTGTATCAAAGCACGAGATAGAACCACAAGATAGAATTAAATATTAGTGCCAGTCAATCAGTGGTGTGCCAGCCTGGTACAGCTCAGTCTCCAAAGTTCCATAGATATGTCCCATTAGGAGGTAAGGTGGAGGAACTAATGAATCTTTTCTGTCTTGTGAGTTATAACATCATCTTGAAATCCAAATTTTTGGTAAGATGACTGAAATCCTAGCGCTAGAATCACCTACGTTGTTCAGGTGAAACAGTGGTGTTTGCCTGTAGCTTTGCCAAATCCAACTACAGCAGTGTGTCCTAGTGGATAGATCCCGGGCCTGGGAGTCAGAAGGACCTGGGTTCTAATTCTGATTCCTCCACTTGTCTGCTGTGTAACCTTGGGCGAGTCACTTCATTTCTCTATACCTCAGTTCCCTCATCTGTAAAATGGGGATTAAGACTATGAGTCTCATGTGGGACTGTGTCCAACCTGATTATCTTGTATCTACCCCAGTGCTTACTACAATGTGTGGCACAAAGTAAGTGCTTAACTAATACTATTTCAAAAATATGCATGTATTAACTTTCTCTCTTCCCCAGCCTCATAGGCATTTGTGTCTCCCCTTGCCCAACCCCACATGTGTTTTCACTGACTGGCCCAGCCTGGGTCTCTTAGTTTGGCCCAGCCCAGTCCACCTAAGGAGACCTTCCTCAAGTTTGCCTCTGCTCTTAAAATTAATATTTTGCTTCTTTGGGTGTATGTACATATATCCATAGCTTCCCTTTAACGTATATACTGACTGAGCCAGATTTTACTGCCTTTCTTTTTAGAATGGATGAGGACTGGACAATTTCCAGCCTAGCAGATTGTTTTATAGTTGCTTTAAGAAAGAAACCACTCTCCCCTTTCCACCCCCTATTGTAAGCCATCCTCCCCAGACATCTTTTCTGTTTGAGTGGTTTGGAAAGGTTTAGATTGTACTGGCTACAGCCAGGCTCCCGCCATCCTTTCCAAACGAATCCATCCTGGAGAGGCACCTGGACTCCATCTACATCTGTCTTTAATCGTCTTCTTAGCAGACCCAGTTGTTAAAATATTTCCCATTCATTTTGTTCTGCACTAATTTACTTTCCATTTCGAGTAGATGCTTAAGCTAAGGATTGTCAATGCCTGGTAAAAAAAAATCAAAAAATTTTTACACCCATAAGAATGTTCATCAGTCTAGAAAATTTGCACTGGCACCATCCATGTGAGGGACAGGGCCCATGTCTAAGTCCCAGCTATGTATTCTCTTCCAGGTCTCATTATGAAGTCTTCACACAGCCCTTAGTAAATACTATTACTGGGGCAGGGCCAGAGCTTGCTCTTCCCTCCTTCCGACCCTCTTATTATAGACTCTGAGGGAACACATAAGTCTGTCAGCAGAAACACATTCCCAATTTCCCCTCAGGTCCCCAAGCGATAGAACCCAGAGGAAAGGAAGAGTATGTTTCATCTTTTTTGTAACATTTCTGATAGGTCTTGAACATAAGCTCATTTTCCTAGGGCTATCATGTGAAAGGAGACATCATCTCATTCCTATCATGTTCTCCCTGAAAGATGAGGAGTAGCAGGGTCTAGTGGAAATCACACTGACCTGGGAATCTGAGTACGTGGGTTCGAATCCTGGATCTGCCATTTGTCTACTGTGTAACCTTGGGCAAACCACTTAACTTTTCTGTGCCTCAGTTTGCTCATCTGTTAACTGGGGCTTCAGTACCTGTTTTTCCTCCTTGGACTATGAGCCCTATGTGGGACAGATACTGTACTTGACCTGATTACTCCTTTGTGAACAACTCCCAAGTCTACCTCTCTTCTCTCCAGTTTCACATTTCATCTTGCCTTCAGGACATCTCTACTAATACATCCCACTGCCACTGCAAACTTAACATATCTAAAACAGAACTCCTCATCTGCCCTTCCAAACCCTGTCCCCCGACCCAGGCGCTTCCACAACCATAGACAACATCACCATTCTTCCTGTTTCATAATTCTGTGACCATTGTCCTCAATTAATTTATCTCATTCAACATGCATATTCAGTCTGTCACCAAATCATGTCAGTTCTACCCTCTCAACATCTCTGGAATCTGCCCTTTCCTCTCCACCCAAACTGCTACCATGCTAATAAAAGCTCTTATTCCCTGCCTTGACTACTACATCAACCTCCTGGCTGACCTCCCAGCCTCCTGTCTCTCCCTTCTCCAGTCCATAAACCACTATGCTGCCCAGATTGTTTTTTTCTAAAAAACTGCCCAGTCCACATCCCTACCAATGTATGAAGCCCTCAATCAACTCTCTCCCTCCTACCTTATCTCATTGAGCTACTGCATCGCAATCTTACATACTTTGTTCCTTCTGACACCTACCTTCTCATTTTACCTCAGTCTTATCTTTCTTGCCATCGACCCCTTTGCCTACGTTCTCCCTCTGGCTTCAAACTTTCTCCCCCTTCACATCTGACACACCTCCACCCTCCCCATCTTCAAAGTCCTATTAAAATTTCATCTCCAAGAGACTTCCCCTGACTAAGCCCTCACTTTCCTGTCAAATCCTTTCCTTCTGCTTCGCCTATGCACTCTGTCTGCTCCTTTTAAGCACTTTGATGTTCACCCATCCCCCAGCTCCACAACACTTATGTGTACATCCAGCTGTAATTTAGTTTAATGTCTGTCTCCCCTTCTAATTAGTAAGGTCCTGGTGGGCTGGGATCCTCTATGTCTACTCTTTTGTATTGCACTTACCCTGGCACTTAGTACAGTGCTTTGCACCCAATAAGTGCTCAATAAATACTATTGATTGATTATCTTGTATCTACCCCAGCACTCAGTACAATTCATTAATTCATTAAATAGTATTTATTAAGCACTTACTGTGTGCAGAGCACTGTACTAAGTGCTTGGAAAATACAATTTGGCAACAGAGACAATCCCTACCCAACAATGGGCTCACACAATGCTTGGCACATCTTAGTACAATGCTTGGCACATAATACTAAATGTAGCAATTATTATTACTAGCTGAGTGGCAAAAGGTGCTAAAGATGGAGGAACCGAGGTGGCAAACATATCCACATCCCTATGAGGAAAGCAACTAACTAAGGCCAGTCAGCAGGGCTCAGTTAACTACTGAACTAACCAGGTTGCCATCTAAGGTCTACAACAACATGCCAGGCTAACAGTCCTCTCGTAAAGAGGCAGCATAACCTAGTGGAAAGACTGCAGGACTTGGAAGCACAAGACTTGGGTTCTAGGTTCACCTCAGCCTCTGGCCTGCTGTGTGACCTGGGGCAAATCACTTAACCTCTCTGGGCCTCAGTTTCCTCATCTGTAAAATGGGGATAAGATAGTTTGTGAACCCCATGTTGAGGGACTTAGTAAGTGCTTAATAAATGCTGTAATTATTTTAGCCTTAATCCGATCATGACAATTTCCCCAGGATTTCTGGTTCTTAACCAAGTTATGCAGTAATTCCTCAAATTTTCAACTGGTTTTCTAGAGCCTTTTTTAACAGCTTTGTTGAGCTGGGAAAAAAGGCATCCATACCAAAGGTTCCAAACTGAAGCATGGAATAGTGGGAACTGTGATTTTATTTGATGTTTTTCTGGGGTTACAGCAGTGATTTCTCTGGATAACTTCAACACAGTATTCCCCATTCCCACTATGGTGTACCTTGCTTATAAAAATAATGGGTCAAATTTTTTACCCTCTTGGATTCTCTGTAGAAATAAATCAGCTGTTTTTGTAACTAAGTTAACAGGCTATCTCTGCTGTTGTTCTCTCCCCTTGGCAGGAGAAAACAATTCCCTACCACATCCCAAAAAACCCTGTGTGTCAAAGACCGTCCAGTCGATCTGCACTCAGGAGAGGAGTGGAGAGGGACACCAGCATTTCTTTCCCTGTACATCATGAGATCTTTCTTCTCATACCTTTTGGGTATAAGCTTTTTTTGGGCAGGGAGAGTGTTTACCAGCTCTACTGTATTGCACCTTGCCAAGCACCTAGTACAGTGCTTGGTCCACAGTAAGCACTCAGTCAGTACTATTAATTGGTTGATTTGTGCCCCTAATCAGAGTTCCTACCTTGAAATCATGGACTGGCTTTTAGTTCTTCCTTCCACCTAGACTTGAGTTGCCTTCTGTATTCAGAAGGTGGAACAGGCCTCAGGCAGTCCGGCACCCATGGGGCGACTCTTCCAGAAACTCAATCTCCATGACTGTTATCTGGAAAAAGAAATACTGGGCGCCTTCAAGGACCTCCTGCTACAACGAAATGTGAGACTGGCATTAAGGAAAATCTGCTGGGGGCCATATTGTACTCTTTCAAGCACTTAGTACAGTGCTCTGCACACAGTAAGTGCTCAATAAATATGACTGAATGAATGAAT
Source organism: Ornithorhynchus anatinus (assembly GCF_004115215.2). Taxonomy (NCBI): domain Eukaryota; kingdom Metazoa; phylum Chordata; class Mammalia; order Monotremata; family Ornithorhynchidae; genus Ornithorhynchus; species Ornithorhynchus anatinus. The sequence continues at coordinate 53,550,185 of NC_041735.1, read as the reverse complement.
GCATGAATGAATGAGAACAGGAGTGGGGTGGGCGGAGGGGCCCAAGCAGCCCCAACTTCATTTGTTGAGTTCCAGTCTTACTATCTACTTCTTCTGCTGATAACAAAGGACAATTCACAATGAGAGTTCTTGGCTGGAGAGTTTTCAAGCCACATGACATCGATTTCCTCCACTTGGCAGATCCCATCTGTAAACACTGGATCAGAGAATTCATTTTAGTTTTGAGATCCGAATTACAAAATGTCTCCCTCACTCCCACCCCTATCCTCTCCCCAATAAGAAATCCCACCAGTGAGTCACAAAATCACAGCATGTTCTGGCTTGTATTCCAAACTTTGCAGTTGTCCATTACTTCTCTTCCCCCTCTCTAATTAATTGAAGTCGGGGAAACAGGACTGAGAGGAGATTGAAAATCCTGCCCTGTGCAATTCCCCACCAGCACTTAGTACAGTGCCTGGCACTAAGTGCTAAATAAATACCATCATTTTTTAGATTGTGAATCCCCCAGTGGAAAGGAACTATGTCTAATTTCCACCTGTGTGTTCTTTCCCAGTGCTTCGTACTGTGCTGTGCACCCATAAAATGCTTAATAAATACTATGACTACTATTACTACATTGGAGAGGCTAATAACAAAAGAACTGCCCTAAGACAAAGGTCACCTAGGATTTTCCTGTCATACAGGATGTCCTGTCACTCCAGGATTTTTTCTGTACGATCTCATAGTTAGCTTCTTTTCATTTTTGCTAAAATAAACCTCTAAAACTGTGCCTTTAGTGAGTCATGCTCCACTGAGGGTGGCTGGGGAGCAGTTCTAAAATAATCTCTTTAATGCATTTCTTTGCTCTCAGAAGAGAAAAGAAGGATGGTAAATGACTGCCATTTACACAGCTGAGGACATGAGTGATAGATTTTGATGCCGACCTACTGGTCTGCTTTTAGTGTGATTTTATTCATTAGCAGCGATTTCATCCAACACACAGGCCATGTTCACATGGTATTTAGCTAGCTGACTGAATTTCCTATTTGTATGGCCCAAAGGAAACAGATGTGGAGCAAAAATAGAGTTTCTTCTGAGATGTTTTCTTGGCAACTTCAGATGCTGAAAAAGAGTGCTTCCTGGAGTGGAAGGAAGAGTCTTTGGGAGGAGGCAGGACATAGGTGGAGCTTTATCGGTTTAGCACAAAAAAAGAGTCTGAAAAAAATCAGGGTGCCATGGTTTCCTTTAAGACTACTCCCTCAAGTGCCATAGACTTCCTTCCTGGTCCTGATATTCTGGCCGTTGTCCTGGCAGCCTTTAGTCTCTGTGATAAATTTCTCCATCACTTATTATTTTGTTAATGAAATGTACATCACCTTGATTCTATTTATTTTCTATTGTTTTAATGAGATGTTCATCCCCTTGATTCTATTTATTGCTATTGTTCTTGTCTGTCTGCGCCTCCCCCGATTAGACTGTAAGCCTGTCAAAGGGCAGGGACTGTCTCTGTTACCAATTTGTACATTCCAAGCGGTTAGTACAGTGCTCTGCACATAGTAAGCGCTCAATAAATACTATTGAATGAATGAATGAATGAATAACAATTGTGGTATTTGTTAAGTGCTTACTGTATGCCAGGCACTTCACTAGGCAGTGGGGCTGATACAAGCAGATTGAGTTGGACAGAGTCCCTGTCCCACATGGGGCTCACAGTCTCAATCTCCCTTTTACATATGAGGTATCTTGAGGCACAGAGAAGTGAAGTGACTTACTCAAGGGCACACAGCAGAAAAGGGGTAGAGCCAGATTTAGAATCCATGTCCTAGCTCCTAGGCCTGTGTTCTATCCACTATGCCATGCTGCTTATTCTCAGAAGCACAGGACCAGGAGTGAGAAGCCTTTGATTCTGATTCCAGATCTGCCCCCTACCTATGTAGCCTTGGGAGAGTCACAATTTCTCTGTGCCTTAGTTTCCTTGTCTGTGAACTGGGTATTTGACAACTGTTCCCCCTCCCCATAAAACTGGGAACTCCTTAGGATTGAGTTTTATTATAATTACTGTGTTATTTGTTAAGCACTTACTATGTACCAGACACTGTACTAAATGCCGGGGGTAGCAGGGAGTAGAAGCACAGATTGGACATGGTCCGTGTCCCTCTTCGGACTTACAGTCTTAATTCCCAATTACAGATAAGGTAACTGTGGCACAGGGAAATGACTTGCCCAAGGTCACATGGCACACAGATTATAATGGATCTACCTCACTGCTTAGCATAGCACTTGGTATAACATTTAATAAATATTATTAATAATGATAATAATACACAGTTGGCCCTGATGGAGGTCTGAAAGTAGACCATGGGGGCAGGAACTGCCCCCAAACCAAAGGAGGTTTTGGTTTCCAGGAAGAAGTTGTGATAGGATCAGGGGTCCCCACTCTAGGGGAAAACCCACCTTCCACTACAAACCTCCTTACTTATGACTTCCATCCCTCAAATATATTGGGCTCAGAACAGTTTACCAAAATGGCTAGCCAGACAAAATTAATTTTGATTGTCAGCAGTACTTTTTTAAAGTCCATATGTCCTCATGAAAAGCTTTGGTATATCAAAGCACAGACCTGTGAGGCCCCTCTCTGACTTGAAATCCTCTAAAGATTAAACAGATGTCTTGGCTTAGATAAGAAGGAATACTAATACTATTACGTGCTCCCACTACCTTAGTATTAGTGCCCTAAAGGGCAGCAGAATCAATCATTCTAATATTCTTTTTTTCAAGATAACAGCAAGATACAGTGTGGCCTAGTGGAAAGAACATGGCCTGGGAGTTTGAGGACCTGGGTTCTAATCCTGTCTCTGCCACGTATCTGCTGTGTGACCTTGGGTAAGTCACTTCACTTCTCTGCACCCAGGTTAGCGCATCTGCAAAATGGGGATTAAGACTTTGAACACCATGTGGGACATGGATTAGCTGATTAGCTTGTATCTACCCCAGTGCTTAGTACAATGCTGGGCACATAGTAAGAGCTTAACAAATACCATTAAAAAAAAAGACACATGATCAGTAAACCCATCCTTCTAAATGGCTATATTTCATCCCCAGATATAAAACCTTCCATGAGAGACTATAATAAACAAATGACTGATCTTTGTAGCTGGATGTGTAGAACAGAGGTTAAGTCCTTGCTGTCAAGGCATGAAGAATGAAGCAATTAGCAGACTTAAAACTACCAGTTTAAATGCTGGGAAGGTTGATACCTTCCCATAATGTATTTTTGGGTTGTCTCCCCTGCTAGACTTTTAGCTCTTTGAGGGCCGGAACTGTGTCTACAAACTCTTTTTGGACTCTCTCAAGTACTTAGTCTAGTGCTCTGCACAAAGTAAGCACTCAATAAACACTACAGATTGATTTTCTGACTCGGTGATGGCTCAAACATCTTTCACAACAAAGGCAAAAAAATCCCCTCATCCATGAGGAGAAATCATGAGAATTCCAAAATTTCTGTTTCAACAAATTGTAGCTTAACTCTCATAAGAGGTCACATTAGCTCAGCTTCAGTTCTTTTTGATTTACTTTGGTGGCACAAGGAGATTCATTAGGGTTTGTTTTATGATTTTGTTTTGAAACCACAAAAATTGTGTGAACTGAAGCGTAAACTCTTATTAGCAATACTTTCAAAGAACAAATAAAGGTTCTATCATTTTCTTGAGGATGTTCACTGTACCACATCGGTGGACTCATTCTTTATTCCTCAAAGAACAACCATCACCAAAATATTACTAAAAGGGATATACAACTTTAAAAGACAATGCTGTGAATAATGGCAAAGATCCATCTAACCTTAAGGTTATAGTAAAAATCATATTTTTGTATGTATGCATAGCTTTTCCTCAACACACACGCAGAGCAAACCTAGAACAAACTGAAATTCAGTCTTCATAAGTCAACTCTATCTCCACCGTCCCTGGCCGAAAGTACCGAAAGAGGGAAAGTGGAGTTTAGATGGTCCTGTTGCTTCTACTCAATGCTCCTCCTTTCTCTTCTGGTTGCCCCAGAGTCACCTAGACCTAAATTCCCGTACCGTATAGGAACCATGCACCATTTATATCCCATCCTATTCAACACATGAAGGGACTTAACTACAGAACAGCACCATACTGCAGATACATGACAAGGCTTTGCTGTAAGCAACACAAACACTAGAGTGAGATTTTTAAAATAACTATTGATGAATTATAATCATGACAATGGATTTTTGTATAAAAATATTCTTCTCTGCCAGAGTTAAGGGAATCAATCATATTTATTGAGCGCTTTCTGTAACACTGTACTAAGTGATTGGAAGAGTACAATTTAACAGAGTTCATAGACATGTTCCCTGTCTACAAAGAGTTTACAATCTAGAGGAGAAAAGACCAAAACTTAAAAAGTAGAAATAATCATTATGGTGCTTATTAAGCTTTTCCTGTGTTCCAAACATGGTGCTATATGCTGGGGTAGAAAGAGATAAACCGATGAGACATATAGTCCCTGTTCTACATTCCACAATCTCAGAGGTGGGAAAGCAGGTATTAATTAACAAATCAATCAATGGAATTTATTGAGTGCTCACTGTGTGCAGAGCACTGGACTAAGTGCTTGGAAGAGTACAATAATAGAGAAGCAGCATGGCCTAGTGGATAGAGAACAGGCCTGGAGGTCAGAAGGATCTGGTTTCTAATTCCAACTCTGCCACTTGTCTGCTGTGTGACCTTTGGCAAGTCACAACTTCTCTGTGCCTCAGTTCCCTCATTTGTAAAATAGGGATTAAGACTGTGAGCCCCTTGTGGATCATAGCCTGTGTCCCACCTGATTACCTTGTATCTATCCAGTGCTTAGTACAGAGCCTGGCACATAGTAAGCATTTAAGAAATACCAAAAAATAACAATAATTCAAGAGTTGGCAGATACAATCCCTGCCGTCAAGAGGCATACAGTCTAGTCAGGGAGACAGACCCTCAAATAGATTCAAATTAATAAATATACAGATATGTATGTAATGTTGGTATTTGTTAAGCGCTTACTATGTGCAGAGCACTGTTCTAAGCGCTGGGCAGATACAGGGTAATCAGGTTGTCCCACATGAGGCTCACAGTTAATCCCCATTTTACAGATGAGGTAACTGAGGCACAGAGAAGTGAAGTGACTTGCCCACAGTCACACAGCTGACAAGTGGCAGAGCTGGGAGTGGAACCCATGACCTCTGTCTCCAAAGCCCACGCTCTTTCCACTGAGCCATGCTGCTGCTGTGGGGCTGGTGTTGGGTGAATAGCAAAGTGCTTAAAGGGTACAGATCTAAGTGCCTAGGCAATGCAGAAGAGAGGGAGAATTGGGTGGAGGATGTTGGTATTTGTTGAGCGCTTACTATGTGCAGAGCACTGTTCTAAGCGCTGGGGTAAACACAGGGGAATCAGGTTGCCCCACGTGGGGCTCACAGTCTTAATCCCCATTTTACAGATGAGGGAACTGAGGCACAGAGAAGTTAAGTGACTTGCCCACAGTCACACAGCTGACAAGTGGCAGAGCTGGGATTCGAACTCATGAGCCCTGACTCCAAAGCCCGTGCTCTTTCCACTGCGCCACGCTGCTTCTCGAGGAGGAAAGGAGCAGATAGGGAGGGCTTCTTGGAGATGTGATTTTTAGTAGGGCTTTGACGATGGAGAGAGTGAGGCCGGTCAGATATGAAGGAGGAAGGAGGTTCAGGCCAGATGAAGGACCTCATGGTGAGACAGATGAGATGGAAGAACAGTGAGTAGTTTGGCATCTTCTCTTAGAAGATGTCAGCTTCATTTTACATGTGAGATTCTGGAGGCTCATAGAAGTTAAGTACCTTGCCCAAGGTTTTACAGCCGGTCAGCAAAGGTGGGATTGGAACCCAGGGATCTTGCCTCCCAGTCTTGTGCTCTTTCCATTAGGCCCACTGAGACCTGCATTTTAAATAATAATCTGGCATTGTTAGAGACTACTTTTTCATCATAAACTAAACCCAAAGGAAGAACAGAAACCTGAATGAAACCAGGCACATAAGATGCTGAAATAGCGTAGAAAATAGTTTTAGCATTGGCACTCACAATATTAATTTAGTTCTCCAGTGAACCAAATCATAACTGAGTAATGCAATAGGGAAATGAGGTGGAAAATGCTAACTCGGTCCCAGCAAAGAGAAAAGAGACTTTGACATAACAGAAGGGAAAGGAAGATCTGCCAAAACACAAGTATAGCAGTCTAACCGGGAAATGACTAACATACATACATGAAAACCTGGGCAGCAAGAATGCCCAGGTATCTGTAAATTCAGTTCCAATTAAACTAAATTGCCATGTTTCCCAATTCCCCAAAGGAACTACAAACCCAAATTGAGAACAACCCAGATGTCCAGCTTGGGTCCTGGCTGGAGGCCTATTTGTGTAGTGGATAGAGCATGGGCCTGGGAGTCAGAAGGTAATAGGTTCTAATCCTGACTCCACCACATGTTTGCTCTGTGACCTTGGGCAAGTGACTATGGACTATGGAATAGTGGATAGAGCACAGGCCTGGGAGCCAGAAGGTCATAGGTTCTAATTCCAGCTCCCCCACTTGTATGCTGTGTAACCTTGGGCAGGTCACTTCACTTCTCTGGGCCTCAGTTACCTCATCTGTAAAATGGGGATTGAGACTGTGAGCCCCACGTGGGACAGGGACTGCCTCCAACCCGATTTGCTTGTATGCACCCCAGCGCTTAGTACAGTGCCTGTCACACAGTAGGTGCTTAACAAAAACCAGTTATTATTCTTTGCCACTTTGAACTTCCTCACAGATCGCTTCCTCTCTTTGGCTCCTCCCAGCATGGCCACAGCTTATTTTCAATACTATCTGTGGCTCTGTGACCAGGAAGGCAGGGAAGGAGTGGGTGAGTCTATTTGCTCCCTGCTCTTTCATAGAAATGGAGGAAAAAAACCCCAAAAGTCATCATCTATTTTTGGAGAAGTACTTTACTGATGAAAAATACCATTTCATTGTGTACTCTATATCATTTACATCACCATATCCTTAACTTAAAAAAAAATTCTACATCACTCATGACATTAAACATGCTTCCATCTTTGGGGTGCCAATCACCAGTTAGGAGCACCATCCTTTATTAAAGATAAATCGGTTCATCATGTCAAAGGTTCTCGCAGGCTGGTCACTGGGTAAGATGTGTCCTCCACCTCGAACTATCACCTTCAGGGTAGAAATAAAAAAAAAAGGAATTAAACTTTAGTGAGGCAAGACACACTTTTGAATAAAAGGCAAGGATTTTAAGCTAGATAACCTCTTTACAGTGGATTTATTAGAGGATGGATTGAAGTGTATTAGCAATACAATCTGCTTTGGTTCCAGTGACTGCCTGCTTTTCACTGGACATGAAAGAAATAAGTCTCTTCCTTGAAACAACGCAATATGATAAGAGGATTGGCTATGAATGTTGACAGTACAGTTTAACTTCTGCAGCATGCACTAAAGACATGCAAGTAAGCTCACTGTGGGCAGGGAATGTATCTACCAACTCTGTTACCCTGTACTCTCCCAAACACTTAGTATGGTGCTCTACACACAGTAGGCACTCAATAAATACAATCAATGGATTGATTGCAAGTGATGCAGTGCCAGACCAAGCAACTCAGATGTGTCTCCTCTCTGGCTCAGGCTGTCACAGGCTAGCATCTACAGTAGTATCAGCAGGACTATTTACTGAATGCCATCTTGGTGTAGTGCTATTGCACTTGAGAGGCACAGAATAAAGAAGTGACATGTTCCCTGACCAAAAGAAGGACCTTACACTCTAATGGAAGAGACAATCCATCAATCAATCAATGGTAACAGTGTGTAGAGCACTGTATTAAGTGTGGGAGAGTACATTAGACAAGTTCGAAGAAGCAGCATGGTCTAGTGGATACAGCAGGAGCCTGAGAGTCAGAAAGACCTGAGTTCTAATCTCAGATCCGCCATTTACTTGTGTGTTTGACCTTGGGAAAGTCACTTGGCTTTCATTCAGCTGTATTTATCGAGTGTTTACTGGGTGCAAAGCACTGTACTGAGCATTTGGGAGAGTACAACGTACAATAAAGACACATTCCCTGCCCACAATGATCTTACAGTCTAGAAGACTTCTCTGTACGTTCATTCCCTATCTGTAAAGTGGGGATTAAGACTGTGAGCCCCATGTGGGACATGGATTGTATCCAACCTGATTACCTTGTATCTATCCCAGTGTTTAGTATGGTGCCTGGCACATAGTAACCGCTTAACAATACCATAAAAAAAAGCAAGTTCTGGGCAAGCACAAATCTGTGTCCCCCTTAGACACAGAGCTCAAGACATGCTGAATGAAAATGGTTAATCCAGGCAATGATTCCAGTCTTTAGGAGCTTGTTCAGGAGGTGCATTCCACCGCCCTGGGCACCCTCCTCCAAACCCCCACCTTTGCTGGGATATGGGGGGCACCTCCATTGCTGCTGCTCATGTTGAAGACTGCACTCCAGAGTTTCATGGGAACTCTACACAGTTCCCCAGTAGAAAAGTAGCCCTAGCATGAGCAGTAGAAGGGTAGCAGCGCCTGCAGCCCTGAGCAAGGAACTCAGTGTCAGCAGGAGTTAATAAATATAATTATGGTATTTGTTAAGCACACTCCATGTTCAGCACTGGGGAAGAATACTGGGGAAGCAGCGTGGCCTAGTGGAAAGAGCATGGGCCTGGGAAACAGAGGACCTGGGTTCTAATCCTAGCTCCATTACCTGTCTGCTGTGTGACCTTGGGCAAGTTGCTTAACTGTAAAATGGGAATAATATCCTCCTCCCTCCTACTTAGACTGTGAGTCCTACATGTCCAATTTAATTATCTGTGTCTACCTCAGTTCTTAGAACGTGCTTGATACATGGTAAGCCCTTAACTAATACCATAAAAAAGCACTGTACTAATCACTGGGGTAGAGGAAAAGGTATTTAAATAGGATCACCCATGGTGATGAGCACGTTGAGATCACGTGTGTGTATCTGTTTCCTTTCTCTCTGTTACCTCTCTTCTGTTTCTGTTGCCTGTTTGTCTTCCACCTAATCTTGGCCCTTGATTTCCAACTAACATTTACTGGCAAAAAAATTGAGTCTAAAAAAACATGTAGATTGTGAGCCCCCTGGGGACTAGGGACTAAGTTTTATTCATCCTTTGTTGTATTCTTCCCCAGTGCTTAGTACAATGCTCTGTACACAGTGGGTGCTCAATAAATACTATAAACTGATTGTAGTCAAGATTAAAGATGAATCCTTGAGACAAGACGTGGAAGTTAAATAGTATAATGGTCAGGGTTTTTCTTTCCCCTTAGCCAGTACAGATGGCAAAACACCAACACAATCCTTTCAGTTAACTAGACTAAAGGATTAAGCAAGCAAACTATACTTGTGTAAGTAACGGTAAACAGCAGCCCCACTCAACTGAAGTGACAATCTTTGGCTGTATATCCAGAGCTAGGAATTACCTTCCTCTTGGAATGATCCATCAATGGTATTTTTTGAATGCTTAGTGGGTGCAGAGCACTGTACTATGCTTGGGCGAGTACAACAGAGTTGGTAGACACATTCCATACCCACAAAGAGCTTACAGTCTAGAGGGAGAGGCAGATGGAGCTGAATAAATTGCAGATATGTACACAAGTGCAGGGTGGGTAGGGTGAATATCAAGTGCTCAAGACATCCTCTTTCTGTTGACTGGTGCTTCTAGCAGTAGGGGATTCTCATTTTCACTATCCTGTTTCTGAGGCTAGCTGAGGCCAGCACCATTTCGATGAGATGATGTGAAATACCTCTTTTTTTCAAACACATTTGGATGCATGCCTAATTAGTCTGTAATTACAATTTATGATCTACTGTTTGGGAGCAAATTTTGACTGAACACACTGTGTTCCTTCTCCACTGTGGAAGAAAACTGTAAGTGAGCAGATGTTTGATAAGATAGCCTTTCCGAGACACCAAATGAGAAGTCCCAGCCATACCCTCCTAATCCTGGAGTCGTCTTCTTGCAGAAAAAAGGCTTGGCTGTTTTGTTACAAGGGGGCTTCCATGCAGATTCAGCTCAACTAAGGACAATTCACAAAGATGGGTGTGACGAGGTTCAGCTGCTTGGACATGACAAATTTAGCAGCAGAGACCGGTGACAACTATGAATTGAATACTCAAGAGGTCATTCAGTTCCTAATGCATTCCAACTCCCCAAGCCTCATACTGCTATGAAATCTAGCTTAATTATCCTAACTAAAACCCAGGTTACAACATCCTAAGGGAAGAGTCACAGGAAATTTTAAGGCATGGCCCTATTACTAAAGCCCAAAAATCCAGGGGTCCAGTACCCCCAACCACTCTTCTTGATTACTACCAGTGCTTCTACCAGTGATCTCTGCCCTCAAAGAGCTTAGAGTCTGGTGGAGACCAATATTTTAGTAAACAAATAAATGGTCTGGTAACTAAGTTTCCTGGAAAAAGCATGGGCCTTATCTCTTATATCTTAACACGGCAGAATGAGGAGAAGAATTCTCAACTCAGAATTCTACAGAAACTGTCTCCAGGGCAAGAGCAGCATGGATCCAGACCAGCCTCTGTGATCCAGCCCAGTAGGCTACTGTGCGCTCAGTACAGTGCTCTGCACACAGTAAGAGCTCAATAAATATGATTGAATGAATGAATGAATGAACAACTGGGGTTCGGAAGATCCTTGAACAGTGCCTGTACAGAGAAATGATCTTTCCCAACTGTTACTTGTGTTTTCATCGAAGCTTTGGGGTCCCAGTCTACCTGGCTATGCTGCAGGAGCTCTCTCACATTAACGCTGGGAAACAGCATGACCTGGTGTATAAAGTATGGGCCTGGGAGCCAGAGGACCTGCGTTCCAATCCTGGCTCTGCCACTCGCTGCTGTGTGACCTCGGGCAAGTCACCTAACTTCTCTATGCCTTAATTTCCTCAACTGCAAAAGAGGGACTGAATATCTGTTCTCCTTCCTAGACTGTGAGCCTCAGGTGGGACAGGGACTGTATCCAACTTGATTAATTTGTACCTACCCAGCACTTAGAACAGTGCTTGATACCCAGTCAGCATTTAACAAATACCATAAAAAACCCAAACACTGTAAAGCACTTTCTGATAAGTGGGTCTTTATTCCTGCTTCTATGTCTTTTCCCCAGTGGACTTCCAGCTGAATTCAGCTTCAATTCAGCTTGGTGGAGCCAGCCCCTTTCAACCAAGGTTTGGCAGAAATGCTATCCATTCTTATGTGTTTGGCTGAAGAGAATAATGCACCAATACCATCTGTCTCCATACAGTGTAGACATATAAAGTTCCCTGATGCATTAGTGTGTCTGCCATCTATAAGACCTGAATCTGTTTCCCATTTTCATGAAGGAGGCAGCATTCCCTAGTGGATAGAGCATAGACCTAGGAATCAGCAGGACTCCCACATGCCTGTTAAGTGACCCTGAGTAGGTCACTTCACTGTGCCTCAGGTCCCTCACCTGTAAAATGGGAATTACATACCTGTTCTTCCTCCCCTGCTACACTCAAGACCCAAATGGGCCAGATTAATGGGGATTAAGACTATGAACCTCATGTGGGACATACACTGTGTCCAACCTAATTATCTTGTACCTACCCCAGCTCCTGGCACATAGTAAACACTTATATACCATAAAAAATACCACCAAAGAGTGGGTCCCTTTCTGCCCCCTGTTCTCACAAACAGTTCCAGAAGAGCCTTCCTGGATTTAGCCTCCAAGTGGCTGCTAACCTGCCATCCTTAGTGGGTTCATCGACCAAGAGGTTAGCAACCCTATGCAGAACTGGAAGACACAAAATTATAACTGGACCCAAACTGGGGAAGTACTGGCCCGGCCTCTGGAGAAGGGGCACTGTCACAAACAGCTTTCTAAAAGCATCTTTCATAATCAGAGCTCTTGTGTGCCCTAGCAAGTGAGGATTGTGTGCCAAACAGACCAAAAATCCAAATGCAAGAGAGTAGAATCTAGAATTACAGCTTTAATTCAATAAAGAAAAAATCCCTGGAGTTTCTATGCTTCGAGACAGCCGTAGCTTTTATAGAGTGTAGCGTGTTTGTTATGATCAATTCTAATCGAGAGAGTTTGCCTGATCAGACTGGTCATCTCCTAATAATGCTAGTCGGGAGCAGACAAGCAGGATCAGATGCTCTTTATTCTTGTTTGATATCTGACCCATTTAATGGAAGAGGATGGCCAGGAAAAGTGAGAACAAAATTAAACCTTCCCAATTAGAATTCTGCTCTATTTATTTTTCTCAAAGAAAAGGAGGTGGGGACAGTGACCCGATTCTTATAACTACCTCAGCATTTAGCACAGTGCATGATACAAAGAAAACACTTATTACAATATTGTAATCAAATCACCGATCAGGCTACTCATTATCCCACACTTCATTTTCCCATGTCACTCCAACTCTTACCCAGAAAACCCTGCCTCCTTGGGGCTAGGCCACGCTGGAACAACAAGACGCCCCAAGCTGCGACTGCCAGAACCTTGTTAAGGCGCAAGCTGCTGCTTGAACTTATGAGATCAAACCGCAACCTCCACAGTTGTTTAGCTTTGGTTTTGGAGGGATTTTTAGTGCCCTGGGCTGCCAACTGCTCCTTCCTTCCCATTCACTGCTCCTGCTTCTCTAGCTTCCTTCAGCCCCCCTTCAGAAGCAGCGTGGCTTAGTGAATAAAGCACAGGCCTGAAAGTCAGAAGGACTTGGGTTCTAATCCTAACTCCACCACATGTCTGCTCTGTGACCTTGGGCAAGTCACTATGGACTATGGCATAGTGGACAGAGCACAGGCCTGGGAGCCACAAGGTCATAGGTTCTAATCCTGGCTCTGCCACTTTACTGTGTAACCCTGGGCAAGACACTTCACTTCTCTGTACCTCAGTTACCTCATCTGTAAAATGGGGATTGAGATTGAGCACCCCACATGGGCCAAGAACTGTGTTCAACTTGATTTGCCTGTAACCACCCCACCACTTAGTACAGTGCCTGGCACATAATTCGTGCTTAACAAATACCATTGTTATTATTATTACCAAGTGCTGGGGTTACAAGCAGCAGCATGGCATAATGGATAGAGCACGGGCCTGGGAGTCAGAAGGTCATGGGCTCTAACCCAGGCTCTGCTGTGTGACCTTGGGCAAGCACTTCTCTGGGCCTCAGCCACCTCATATGTAAAATGGGGATTAAGACCTTGAACCCCATCTAGCACATGGATTGTGTCCACACTGACCAGCTTGTATCTATCCCAGTGCTTAGTAGAGTGCCTGGCACATAGTAAGTACTTGACCGATACTTTTTTTTTTTTTAAAAAAAAGGTCTTTATCCAAAACAGGTTCCTCGCAACACGTGACAGAAGATCAGAACCCCACCCGGACCCAGCCATCTAGGCTCTGGGCCTTTTCCAGTAGGCCTTTTCCTGCACAACTGGTCCCAGAGACCCCCTCAATCCCAGACCCAGGAGAGACTGCAGAGAGAAAGGCTGAGGGGTTTGCCTAGTGGCCCAGTGACCTTCATCATGGCATTTGCTATCTAAAATGCCAGGTCACTAGCCAGGGCAAGAAACAGAGAACTGAATGGCATCCCTTTCCAGGATGACTGTGTGACAACATGGGGACCAACCTTTGATAATCAGTCGATCGAGTGATATTTATTGAGTGCTTTCTATGTCCAGAGCACTGTACTAATATCTTGACAGAGTACAATGCAACAGAATTAGCAGATGTTCCCTGCCCATAACAAACTTACAGTCTAGAGGGGGAGACAGACATTAAGTCATTTATAATATATAATTTAAAGATATGTACATAAGTGCTGTAGGGTTTGGGGGCAGGAAGAATATCAAATGTCCAAACAAAAAAAACTATTCATTCATTCAATAGTATTTATTGAGCGCTTACTATGTGCAGAGCACTGTACTAAGCGCTTGGGATGAACAAGTCGGCAACAGATAGAGACAGTCCCTGCCGTTTGAAGGGCTTACAAAAAAAACTATTCCTCTAAGCTAACTGAATTTGAACTTTCAGTGTAACATTCCTGCAAGTAATCTGGACAGAGTTTGATTAAAATCTAAATTAGAAACAACAGGAAGCTAGTGCTTAAGAAACATTTTTTAATTCTTTTTTTCTTATATGCCATTAGATTTGAAAATGACTCTAAAAACAATCCTTTAAAGCTTAGTTTTCTAAATTAGGTATCTCGTCACATTTCTTTTCATTCAATGGTTTTGCTAAACTCAAATAATTAAAAATGACTCCCCATAGTTCAAAAGCTAAGGGAAAAATATACATTCCTTGCAAAAATGTTAACCTCAGTAAATGAGTTTACGAGTCGATTGATACTGAAAAATAATTCAAGAAATTAGCTTCATAAGTAGTATTAAGTAAATGCATACTTGGGTATCTTATTTTAGACACTGCTGATGCTTATGCGGACCAGGCTTTTATAATAAAATAAAATTATGGGAGTTAAGGATTCTGTTCTGACTCATGGTAAATAATAAGAGTAAAATCAGGTGCTGCTATGTATTATTTCTCTTACTTGCAGGACACACTTTTAGGAAGAAGAAAGTACATTGAAGCAGAAACTTTAATAGTGTCACTGTTTCTTCAGGATTGGTTTCAAATATTTCAGAATGTAAATCCTGTTGACTATCACTGCTTCCAGAAAGTGAGTTCTATTCTGGTCCCTATTCCCTCTTGGGCTGAGCAGTAGGTGCCAAGGCTAAAGCTGGAGAGAGGAACTGCCAGTTTTCAGAGTCTGTAAAGGCTCTCATCCAGTCTGGGCTCAGTTTGCCTCTCAAAAACTACCTTCCCAATTCGATTTCCCTTTCTTTGAGTTCGTATTGGCCACACATTCACACTCTGAAAGCAGCTCTTTGTGGCTTGGTCTAGGACACTAGGAAGCCTATAAAATTAGGTCAGTGAGAAGAGTGCTACAAAACAGATGTGGGAAGTACAAGCTGAACAAGTGGGTGAGTAAGAGGCTCCAAGTGCCAGCATGTACTCGCCTTGGAGAAATGGCGGGTCGAGGGCAAGAAGAACACCAAGTACATTCTCGCTGTTAGATTTCTGGCAAGAATGCCCTGCAGGAAGACTGGTGAAATACCTCTTCTGTTCTACTTATTCATGACAGAAGAGGCTCCGAGAACTTGCATTGAGTTTGGAAATTAAAACTTGCTTTTAGCTGGGGTGAGAACCCAAGACCTGCGCTGGAAGCTAATAATAATAATAATTATGGTATTTGTTAAGCGCTTACTATGTGCCAGGCCCTGTACTAATCATTGGGATAGATACCAGATAATCATGTCAGACACAGTCCCTGTCCCACATAGGGCTCACAGTCTTAATCTCCAATTTCCAGATGACATAATTGAGGCACAGAGAAGTAAAGTGACTTGCCCAAGATCAGACAGCAGACAAGTGGTGGCACTGGGATTAGAACCCAGGTCCACTGTTCCTAAGCCTATGCTTTTTCCACTAGGCCATGCTGCTTCTCTAAAGGCTAAAGGCTCATCTAGGTTAATGAACAATAGTTTGGCAAAAATGGACAATGGACCCAGCCCGTGCTCTTTCTACTAGACTATGTTCCTTCCCAAGAAACCTAAGGGCCACTAGGAAGCCCAAATTTAGGTAAGTGAGCCTCTTTTAGAAATGCCCATCCACCCTCGGCTTCTCTAGATCTATTTCTGGTTCCTTCCAATTCATTTTGATAAGAATGGGGGAGGAACTGACTAAAAGAATGATGAAAGACTTCAGGGGAATGTCTGGGAAAGAAAATAAGCAGACACAGAGGCAAAATGGAGCAATTCAAACATTCAGGACCTTCCCTGACAAACCTGAAGGAAGGAGTCAGAAAAATACCCAAAATATAAACCCTGGGGCCCCAGTTGCTGTGGAGGAAAATAAATGTTAGTAGCAATAACAAACATGTACATCTGTATTCTGGTCAGACAGTGATGAGTAATTTGCCAAGTACTTTATGGGTGTTCTTTTCTTTTCTATTCCCCAACTAGTGTTCTTCTAACTCCTAACATAAATGGAAGCAACACAGTGACAATTTCAGCCCTCTGATGAGGCATTTGGGGCTATTTTTACTTCCAAATGTTCAAGGTTTTTGAAAGTTTAATTACCTAAAATCTCTGTTATTATTTTTATGCTGTAATTTACCCCTCTGATGCACTCTCCACCCCAAACGGTTGCACAGTTCCCAGAAAGTTGAAACCCAAGGAGATCAGGCCATCTCAAGGAAGCAGCATGTCATAGTGGAAAGAGCATGGGCCTGGGAGTCAGAGGACCTGGGTTCTAATCCTGGTTCTGCCTCTTGCCTGCTGAATGACCTTGGGAAAGTCACTTAACCTCCCAGTTACCTCAACTGTAAAATGGGATTCAATTCCTGTTCTGTTTCCTACTTAGACTCTGAGCCCATGAGGGACCGGGACTGTATCTCACCTGATCGACTTGTATCTACCCCAATGCTTAGAACAGTGTTTGACACATAGTAAGCACTTAACAAATAATGTAAAAAGGCATGCTCAGCATTAAAGGTATTTATTAAGACCTTACTCTGTGTAGAGCACTGTTCTAAGTGCTTGGAAAAGTACAGTATAATAGAAGTGGTAGATGTACTCCCTGGCCACAAGGATCTTAGTTGGAAAGAGCACGGGCCTGAGACTGAGGAGAACTGGATTCTAATCGAAACTCAGCCACTTATCTGCCATAAGACCTTGGAAAAACTCACCTGACTTCCCTGTGTCTCAGTTTCCTCATCGGTAAAATGAGGATTAGATGCCTTTTCTGACTACTTTAGACTTTGAGCCCCATGAGGGCCAGAGACTGTGTCTGATCTGATTATCTTGGATCTACCCCACTGCTTAGTACAGAGCTTGGCACATAGCGTTGAACAAATACCACTATCATTATTACTGTTCAGGTGGAATGACTAAACAAACTGGAAACATTTTGCTGGATTCTCCTCCTTGAGCTCAACAGTCAAGTTTTCTGAGGAAGGAAACAATGAAGCCTCTCACCCCATTCCAGGCTTTCTCTTGGAGCCTGCAGCCTCCATGGACACCAGAAAGGATGTCTCTGTTTCCTTTTCAGAGGAGCCGGGGAAGGGGCTACACGGAGACCCTAGGAACTGTGACTGATGCTGAAGATTATGATTTCCCCAAAATGGGAAATTGGGGTGTCTGGACCCGAGCGATAACAACTTTCTCACTAGCCAAAGCTTAGAATTCCCTTTCTTAATGCAATTTTGCTTATCGTGAAAGAAGAAACCAGAAACTACTATGTGTATTTTCAGAGTCCACCAAGACTGCACTGCCTCAAAATCAAGCAAGAGTACTTAGTGAGTGACTACAGCGAGGAGAGCACTCTATGAGCATTGGTAGAGTACAAAAAGAGTTAGAAACATGATTCCTGCCCTCAGGGAACTTACAATCTTGCAGGAGACACACACTAAAAGGAGACAAACGTGGAAATCCAAGAGGCAACCTCAAACCTGTGACCAAGAATGGACCAGCTATTCAGCAGAACTCCAAGAAAACATGCCAAGCATGGCAAACAACAAATAGACAGGCACCACAGGGGACAATCTTTGGACAAACGCAGTGTGACTGTGAACATCAATCCCTTGTTGGCCTTTTTGGTCACACTTGAACCCTTGGCAAACTGCACCATCAGAGGCATCATGATTGAATGAAAAGGACAACTATACTTGTTGAACTCTCAAGGGAAAAGCCGACTGGTGCTTTGAGCACATGACAGAATGACAGAACACTGTGCTTAGTGTTGGGAAAGAGTGGACAAGTGGGAATTAGACCCGGACCCTGTCCCTCCAAGGGCTCACAGTCTTGGATTGAGAACTCTGAACAGCCAGAAATACATCTTTCATGTCTTTTCCTCAGTGATTAGCTGTTGTCCTAGAAGTCTCACTTTTAGACACAAAACATTTGCACAATGAGTGCTGGAATGGGAGTGAGTGAGTCTTTCAAAACAGAACACAGAGAGCCTATCTGAGACTTGGAGGCTCTGGGAAATCATTGCCTAATGCTGCACACCCCAAATCAGTTAGAATTATAACATTTTACCTATGGAAAAGAGTTGTCCTGAGGAATCCTGTCTGTTAAGAGCTTTGAAGATTCAAAGTCCTGTTATTAGTGATCTCCTGGCAGGGATTGTTAAAATACAATTATCTGCTTCATTCTCGAAAGGTTTTGTTTTCTTCTAAAGCAGCAGCTGGAGGGTTTGCCCTAGTGGGCCATGGTTGAAATCTTTGACCTCAGTTACTCCTCTTCATAGGAAGCAATAATTCTAGCAGGTACTGCAAGACCCTGTTCAACAACTGCTATAAGGAAGCCAACACACTATTCCAGGGAATTAACTGCATTTGGCAGTCACTGTCTCAAATCTATTGAACAGTTTCTCTCCTTCAGCAACCACTTCTTCCCTCTCTCCCATTCCCATAAAGACCCTTTCCTCCAACAAATGGAAAAAACACATTTTAGCTATATGCTTACTGCATTAGGGCCATGGCAATACCAGACATCCTGAACAGCAGCGAAGATTCCCCGGGGTCTGCCCGGACAGGTCGTCTCTACAGAGAGGGTTCCTGTAACCTAGGTGCTATTTTAATTTTGAGGAGAACCTTTTACCACCCAAGCCTGGGAAGGGCAGATGTGGTCAAAGCTAGGCAAATCAAGGAGTCTAGGAGGTCTAAGTTATCGCCACCTTTAACCAGAGGTGAATCGGTGCCCAAAAGATCTTCTTCCACTCTTCTCCTGTTCCAAAAAAGTGCTCAATCGATTGTATCGATTGAGTGCTGACAATGTGCAGAGCTGTAATCAGAATAATTGTGGTATTTGTTACGTGCTTTACTCTGTGACGAGCACTGCAGTAGACACGATACGAACAGACCAGACACAGTCTCTGTCCCTCATGGGGCTTACAGTTAAGAGGAAGGGAGGTATCAAATCTCCATTTTACAGATGAGGAAATGGAGGCATGGAGAAGTGAAGTAACTTGCCTAAGGTCACATAGCAGGCTGGTGGTTGAGCTGGGATTAGAACCCAGGTCCCCTGACTCACAGGCCCATGCTCTTTCTACTAGACCTCGTTGCTTCTCAAACAGAATGGTTGGGAGTGGACAAGAGCCATAGGGGAAACGATCTAACAGCTTTTGGCCTATAATGACAGGGCAGGGGATAAATGAGCCTGATTAAGATTCCTCCCTGCAACATCACTGACAAGTAATAATAAGAATGATAATGATATTTGTTAAGCGCTTGACTACATGCCAAGATTTGTGCTAATAGCTGAGGTAGATACCATAGGGTTAGAATCAGACAGAGCCTGTGCCCCATTGGGGTTCACAATCAAGTCTCCAAAGAGGGAGTGCCCATTCCTATTGGCATTGATGTGCTAACCTGCCCTCAAACCTGGGGACGGGACCAAGCCGCTGGAGTGAAGCATCTGTCGGTGTTAGCCCAGGTGCTCACTGCGGGGATTTTACAGCCATGCCCTGCTGAAATCAGCCCCTGCTTTGCACGGCCAAAGTAGATTCATCCCCAGTCCCACTTGCGGGCTGTACTAACAGTGTGACTTAATGGAAAGAACAGGGGACTGGGAGTAAGCTTCGCCACTTTTTGAAGCCTCAGTTTTCTCATCTGTAAAATGGGAATGAAATACCTGTCCTCTCTTCTTAGACTGTGAGTCCTGTGTGGGAGAGAAACTGTGCATGATCTGATTATCTTGTACCTATCCCAGTGTTTAACAGAGCATATAACACACAGTAATAAGCACTTAATACCATTCATTCTATACCTTATTTTAATAACTTGTAATTGGGGAAAGAACATGTAGGTATAGCATTTGGGCACGTTGCAAGTGGAAACAGCATAGGCCTAGGAGCAGAGGAGTCAAATCCCAGCTCTGCCACTTATTCATTCATTCATTCAATAGTATTTATTGAGCGCTTACTATGTGCAGAGCACTGTACTAAGCACTTGGAATGTACAAATCGGTAACAGAGACAGTCCCTGCCCTTTGATGGGCTTATCTGCTGTGTGACCTTGGGCAAGTCACTTAGCTTCTCTGTGCCTCAGTCTCCTCACCTGTAAAATGGGATTCCCTCCTATTTTACTGTAAGCCCCATGTGGGACAGGGATGATGTCCAGCCTGATGATCTTGAATCTCATCCAGAGTTTAAAAAATACTATTATTATTTTTTAAGCTCTGGATTAAGTTCCTAGCATGCCCAAAGAAATCACCACTGTCTCCATTGGCTCTTCCCTTCACTCCTACCCACAACAGAAAGGAGAGAGCTCACTTTTTCAGGGCTTTCAGTGTATTTCTGTGTTTAAACCATGGGGATGCACACTCCCTGTGTGCAGGAAATATGTCTTTTGCTTTTGGTGTACGTTCCCAGGTGATTATTATCGTGCATTGCATCTAGTAGGTGCTCAATAAATACAATAACTACTATAACAACTGCATGATTTAAAAGAAAAAATAGAAATGGACTTTGAATTCTTGTTTATATTTTCTAAAAAGAGGCATGGATAGGTCAGGAAATTATTTCACTTGTTCTCAATAATGCAATCCAGTTTAAGATCCTGAAACTTCAGACATCTACAAAAAGTACAAGCTCCAAATGTTTCTACCAGGCCCCTTCCAAATATTTAGTCATTGAATACTCACGGTATCTGGTCCCTAAGTAAGCCATAACTTACTTTCTGCTGGCTCTTAACTGGATGCAAGACATGAAATCAGTAATGGGCTTGCCAAATCCAATCCATATTCATTTCTTAACATCAAGCATGTACTGTTCTCCCCTGCCATTTTGTAACTGAAAAATACTCCCTTACCAGATAGTCTCAGCAACGAGGGAGCATGGATGGGGCCAGGTAAAGGCATGAAAAAATTCCTTAAAAACTGTGGGTAAGTCCCTCACTTTTGCTTTGTGAATTTTATTTTTCACATTGAACACCATTGTTCTGACCTTACCCACTGCTAAACGAGTATTGCTAAACCCATTGCTAAACTGCAATGTTCCAGTTGTGTCAAATTCCTGAAATAGCCAGGCACAGAAGATCAATGGAGGCCAGTGCAAAAAGCCCACTAGACTGTAAGTTCTTTGTGGTCATGGAATGTACGTTTCTGGTGTCCTTTCCCAGCCCTTACAACTGTGAGTTGCACTCAGTGAGAGCTCAGTAAATACCTACTATTACGATTTGTCTTCCTTACATTGCACCCTCCTTACAGAAAGATAAGTTAGAAAGTCAGTACAAGCCCCCAGCAAAGGTTTCCTGTGAATTGGCCAAGAAAACGGCTCCCTCTATAGAGTAGCTGAAGCTGCCCTCAATCTGAGCAGGGAGGGGAAGGGGCAAGTGGTAGAGGGTCATCTCTTTAGGAGCTGCTAAGGGCACCCATCAAGAAAACTGAGCTCCTGCAGCTTCAGTTTATAAATTAAGAGCTGCAGAACTTGGCAGAAGGGGTGGTTTCTTTTTTGGCAGCCATATCTACCACTTCTGTTTTATGTGACTCAAATGCTGAAAAGAGAGTCAATGGCTAAGGTCCGTTTTGTACATTATCAGACTCTTGACATTTGTGCAGTGTTCTGAAATCTAAGTTTCACAGAGAATGCCTTTGTTTCTGCACAGCCTTTTTTCCCTCCTCCTTCCCACGTCTCCACACCTCCTCCTCTTCCCCCTGCCCTTCACCCCAGAGCGGTGCATTAAGTGGGGAGGCTGTCTGCCTCCAGGCTTCTATCCCCCTCATTACAGTGCAGAGCACCTCGCTGTGGGGTAAAACTACTCCAGATCACAAACACATGCGAGGCTCGCTTCTTTCCTGACTCACTTTTGGCAGCCAGGAAATGGCGGTTTCATCCCCAAATGTGTTTCCCATTCGCAAAAAAAAAAAAAAGGAAGGATCGATGGGGCAGAGTGTGATACCGGCCACAGGCTGCTGACTGGCAGCCAACCCCTTTCCCCACTGTGACTCCACAGTGCTGCTTGGCAGAGGCAGAAGGAGCTGTGGAGCAGAACACCCCTCCCAATCCTCAATGCCGCACATCTGAGCTTTCCAAAAACACTAGAGGTACACTGATGGGGGATGAAGGGAAGGGGCTTTACCATCAACAGACATTGTGTGTGTGTGTGTTGCACTCATGCACACCCTTGGTATACAAGAATAAGGTAGAGAAGGACAATGAAAGCCCTGTAAGCCTTTGGCTATCAGGTTCCCCAGTTGATTCTGCCGCTGTGCACTCATCGTTAGGTTCAGAGATGATGCTGTTGACAGTGAGATTACATTCATGAGTATGGGTGTCTTTGAGAGAGAGAGAGAGAGAGAGACAAACTCTGTGCCCTTAAAAATAGGCCCTGGCCAACCGGAGAAGGATTACTCAGACATCTTCGGGTCAGAGGGGAAAGGGCAATCCTACCATCATCAAGATGTCTGAGTGAGTTGTTTTTGCAATAATGATGGTTTGTGCTGAACCATACACACTCTCTTGCCCTGGTCCCCCAGGCTCCACGGCCATGCCAATCAAAACTTCTCCTTCAGGGATTCTTATGTGTGCCCTCTCTAACTTTATATAAGTGGGTCATCTTGCCAATTAGGTAGTCAGCTGGTGGCTTCAATATATGAAAAGTGTGCCCTGATGGAAAGAGCATAGGCCTGGAAGTCAGAGGACCTGGGTTCTAATCTTGGCTCTACCACACGTCTGCTATGTGACCTTGAGCAAGTCACTTAACTTCTCTGTGCCTCAGCTACCTCATCTGTAAAATGGGGATTAAGACTGTGAGCCCTATGTGGGACATGATCCAATCTAATTAGCTTGTATCTACCCCAGTGCTTAGTACAGTTCCTGGCATATAGAAGCACTTAACAAATATTCATTCTGTAGGCAGAATAACAAGCCCCAGTTCTTTTAAACTTTCCCTACAGCATTATTTGTCTCTCTTTGCTGGATCCTCCCTATTTCCTCTAGATCTTTTTAAAAGTGTAGTTATCAAAGCTGGCTATTGACTACTGTAGTAAGGGTCTCTTCAGTGCAGAGAATAGTGGAAGGATTACTTCTTGGCTTTACATGTCAGACTCCTGTTGATTCATCACAGAACCATGCTGACAGCATGGCCTAGGGGATAGAGCAGGGCCTGGGAGTCAGAAGGACCTGGGTTCCCATCCTGGCTCCACCACCTGTATGCTGAGGGACTTTGGGCAAGTCACTTCACTTCTCTGGGCCTCAGTCACCTCATCATTAAGACTGCGAGCCCGAAGTGGGACAGGGACTGTGTCCAACCCGATTTGCTTGTATCTACCCCAGTGCTTAGTACAGTGCCTCACATAAAATAAGTACTTAACAAATACCATAATTATTATTACTTGTTTAATAACAAGACTACATTACTGACTCACTGATTCAGTGATAACCTCTGGCCTTTTTCAGCTCTAGTTGTGTCTAGTCAGTCTTTCACTGTTCCAAATTTATGTTTCCTTTTTATGCTCCAGGGCATTAACCTGCATTTGTTCCTACTGAATGCATCCTATTTTTTCTGGTTTTCTCAATTTAATTTGAATTCCAATCCTCTCTTCCAAAGGACTAGCCACCCCCTCCAATTGAGTATCATCTGCCAATCTCATGAGTGACGTGGACTAGGTTATTACTCATAAAGATATTGAGCAGAACCTTGTTCCAAGACTGATGCCTAAGTGACACCACTCAAAATGGCCCACCTCTGCCTCCAGTTTGCACTGGAGTCACAAGGACCATTCTTTAGTCGTTACTCTTGAGCTAGCTGCGCATCCATTTAACGGCGTTTTGGTCTAGACTAGTTTGCCAGTGAGGCAGTTATGTGGGGCAGAATCACAAGCCTTCCTAAAGGCTCACTAAACAGCTACTACTTCTCCCCTTGCCTGTGTGGCCTGTCCCTGTAATAGAAAGGGACTGAATCTGTCAGGCCCTATTTGCATTTCCCAAAGCCATGTTGCTCTCTCAGAGCTTGTGTAGTTATATTTTGCACACAAGGCCACCCTCCTCACTCTTCGCTTGTTTTTTTTTGTCTTGAATAGCCAATACTATCTTGTCCAACACTCCTGCTATGAATGTTGTCCCACCATGTTCCAGTTGTTATGATGGGGTCTTGAGAGAAGTTTCCTGCCCCTCCTCCGCTCTTTACATCTGTATACAAATATCTTGAGCAACTGAGTTATCCCTTCTGTTTCTTCCTCACTGGAATTTCCCAGGGCTCTTCCCCAGATGGAAGCCAATCCCAAGCAGATCAGGGTATCACATAAAAGGAAGATGCTGGCTATTCAGAAACAGGAGTTTCTTTAACCAAGTAAAGATACCTCCAGCAAAAGTTCTAGCATATAATTCTAGTTCACTTTCATGCTGGGGTTTCAGGTCAGCAGAGATATTTTCAGTACTCTTTAAGAATACTCTTGAAGAACCCCACATTAAGGAAAACTAGGGTTATGACACTTAATAATAATAATGTTGGTATTTGTTAAGCGCTTACTATGTGCAGAGCACTGTTCTAAGCGCTGGGGTAGATACAGGGTCATCAGGTTGTCCCACGTGAGGGTCACAATCTTCATCCCCATTTTACAGATGAGGTAAGTGAGGCACAGAGAAGTTAAGTGACTTGCCCACAGTCACACAGCTGACAAGTGGCAGAGCCGGGATTCAAACGCATGACCTCTGACTCCCAAGCCCGGGCTCTTTCCTCTGAGCCAAGCTGCTTCTGCTACTTATACCATGGTCTGACACCCCTGGCATATACACAACTGTTTGTTCCTACATCTCATCATGTCCAGAACACTGCCTAATTCTGCCTTTGTATCCTATCCAAAACTGTGTAGTGAAGACCTGTGTTCTAGCACTGACTGAAGTAGTAATGAGCAAGTTGCAATGACTAGCTCAGAGCAGGAGGATGACTTTTATCATCTCTTTCTTGTTATACATAGTATTTCACCAAAATCAATATGAATGGTGCATGGATAAATGATTGACTGACATCTTTGAGCCATGGCCTTCTGGGTCCCCCAATTCACACAGAACTGAAGATCCGAAGTACCCTCTCCCCAGCACAACTAAAATAGCGCAAGCTGGCTCGGCATCCTTTGCTCTGGTGGCTACAGGCCCTCCCGACCTCCCATGGTCCGAGGGCTAGCTGTATGATTCCTTTTCATTGCAGAGGGAGGCTCCAGTGCCTCCCTGGCCATTTGAGGGGCTTCCCTGACAATGTAGAGGGCAGGCAACAATTAGACCACATCCAAGGTCGCCTTCCATTTCCTTTCCCAACCTCCATCCTGATGCTCCCTGGCCCGTCTTCATACCTGATGGAAATCATTAACCTGCCGCACGTAACCAGCCACTTCCGTGTCTGAGAGTTGGATCTTCCAAATGTTTTTGTTTGCCTTTAGATATTCCTGCGTTCCCTTCCACTCGACGGTCGTCAGGAAATGCTCTGTCAAGGGTGCCGCCACTATGATGTCAAGCTGCCCGCTGTAGATCAGAACCTGAAATGAAATTCAACAATCAGCAAGTAAGGACACCAGGAAGTTGAAAAATGAAAGATTTCAGGCCATTTTCTGCCTTCACAATCAGGCTTATCTCCAGGGAAATGGTGGTCATATAAAAATAGGTATTTTAGACATCCTAAAAAACTCCAGGTCAGAAGATCAGAAGAGTACTTATTTTAAGAAAGCCAAGCAAGAGTCCTTGGCCACATGCCAAGGAACTAAAACATTTAGTTTAGTATGTTTTGTCCTTCCTATTCCCATATTTGTTAGGTTTTCATAGGAATTTATAGTTGTACTCTGGTGGGGAAATATTGGAATAGGTGATTAAATATGAGTATAATAGACAAAAATTTGGTGGCACCTGACAACTTTAGATCCTCAATGTTCTTTAAATCCTCCTTCAAGCCTGTTTTGTCAAACCAGTAATTAGTAAACTGCAGCCTCCTATATAATCCTAATGCTGTCAGTAACCATTTATTTTTTGGTATACTCTGGTTTTTAGTAGTTCTATCATTTTTTACTCCTATTTCTGCTGTATAGTTATGATTTGTGTCTACTTATTTACCCTGCTAGAAGCAACAATTACAGTGCTCTGCACACAGTTGGTGGTTAATAGTCAGTCAATCACATTTATTGAACGCTTACTGAGTGCAGAGCACTGTACTAAGTGCTTGGGAGAGTACAATATAGCAATAAATGGACTCATTCCCTGCCCACAATGAGTTTATATATTCATGGTGGTGAATATGATGATCTAGGTTCCTGTCTCCTTCTGTGCCCTTTTGACTGAAGTGGTTGCCAAGGGAGAATTAATAATGTTTACAATGGGAAGATCGTCACTCCTGCCCCAAACTGCTCAGTGACAAAAGACAAGTACTTTGCAACTCAACCTCTCCTCAGAATCTGCCTATGAACTCACCACGTTACTGCTGTGCTGACTCAAATTTGCTCCCTGTCACTTGATTAGGTGAAGAAGCTGAAGCCAAGCTGCTCTCTGCACAAAAGCCATAAGGTCTGGTGATCAGTGTCCAGAAGGGCAAATATGACAAAGTCAAGCAGTGGAGCTAAGCCAGTGTCAGGAATTCCTAAAACTGGCCTTCCACAATAACCAGCTCTCCTCTAGACTGTAAACGTCTTGTGAGCAGGGAATGTGAATATCAACTCTCTTATAGGATACTTTCCAAAGCACTTAGTACAGTGTTCTACACATAATAATAATGTTGGTATTTTTAAGCGCTTACTATGTGCCGAGCACTGTTCTAAGCGCTGGGGGAGATACAGGGTCATCGGGTTGTCCCACGTGAGGCTCACAGTTAATCCCCATTTTACAGATGAGGGAACTGAGGCCCAGAGAAGTGAAGTGACTTGCCCACAGTCACACAGCTGACAAGTGGCAGAGCAGGGAGTGAAACTCATGACCTCTGTCTCCGAAGCCCAGGCTCTTTTCCACTGAGCCATGCTGCTTCCCCTTACACATAGTAAGCTCTCAATAAATACCATTGTTTGCTTGATTGCTAACCAGTTTGAAAATTCTAGTGACTAGATTTTTTCATTCTAACTATGGAAAATGTAATCTGAAATAGAGGTTCTTTTTTTTCCCCTCTGTGGTACTTGTTAAGGACATTCTATTTGCCAGGCACTATACATAATGCTGGGGAAGATATAAGATAATCAGGTTGGACACAGTCCCTGTCCCACATGAGGCTCACAGTTTAAGTCAGAGGAAGGAGGATTTAATACTCATTTTACATAAAGTAACTGAGGCACAGAGAAATTCAGTAATTTGCCAAAGTGTCAAAGCCAATAAGTGGTGGAGCTGGGATTAGAACTCAGGGCTTCTGACCCTGAGACCTGTGCTTCTCCCACTAGGCCATGCTATTTTTTGGGTAAAGAGAGTTTTCAGAACCACTGTAAAAGAAGTCTATGATTTTCCAGTTCCATGATCTTTATAAACCATATGCTTTAAGAAGTCTTTTTATGTTTTTTTGCCCAAGTGGCATGGAACACAAACTAACTCAAGATTCAGTACCACTCTCGATTCCTAACTAATCCTAGGATAATCTGCCATTATCCCAGTCGGCATTGGGAGGATTTGCGACGGGGCTTTGGCACTAGGGGAAAGAAGGGAAACAGGCTGCTTCATCGAAAAGAGGAAGAGTGGAGCAAGACCAGCCAAGGGGAGACCCAGACAGGACCACAAGACTTCTGTGGAGACAGCGATTACCACAAGACTTCTGTGGAGACAGCGATTACTTACTTATCCAAGGTGTGAAGCTTGGGTCTATCCCCCCCCCCCCCCCAGAGGCGGCCCCTGAGGGAGTGGCTACGCCAGGGGAGCCAAGATTCATCTTGAAACTATAGCAGAGCCCCAGTTAATGTCCCTGGGGTCCAGATTAAACAGTTTGGGAAATCCAGGTAAGGAGAGGCAGATGATGGGTCATACATTATAACCCATGTATGATGGGTTAACATACTCGGCCTTGCAAAGAGCAGGACATGGAAGGGATTGTCAGAGTCACATTCATTTTGCCCTTCACATTCACAAACATGAATTAAGCTCACAATCTGGAGCAAGATTATCCCACACAAGGGGCACCAATCACATGCCAATGAATCCTAATTTAACCAGGAGTTTTAAAAAAAGCATCTGTTAGTACCCAACCATGCAAGAAATGGTCTTAGAGTTAAAATAAACCAAATATGGGGTAATTGGAATTTTAAGACAAATGGAATATAAAGCTCACAACTCTGGTTTATAATTCTGTTGTTCACTGCAAACCAGCCAAGAGAAAGTATGGAAAAAGTTGATGAAAATTCTGCCAACCAAAGACTTTTGGCAGCAAGAAAACAGCATGGTTTAGTAGACAGAGCATGGGCCTGGGAGTCAGAGAACCTGGGTTCTAAGCCCAGCTCTTCCACATGCCTGCTGTGTGATCTTGGGCAAGTCACTTAACTTCTCCATGCCTCAGTTACCTCACATGTAAAATGGGGATTAAGACTTTGTGGGATATGGACTGTGTCCAACCTGATTATCCTGTATCTACCCCAGCGCTTGGTAGAGTGCCTGGCACATAGTAAGTGCTTAAATACCATAAAAAATACAGTAGCAGCAGCAGGCTCTCATTCTTAGTTGGCTTTCTTCCTTGGCAGTTGGCACAGGGACTCTCTTCAACAAGGAAGTGAGTTCTGGTTTGTCCCTGCTATTGTGGGAACATCTGGATTTGGGACATCTGGGGAGGAAGGTGAAGCACTGCAGCTCAAGGAAGGAGCATCTTTCTCTCTGGTTTCTGGCTCCCCAGAGAAGGAGGAAGGAAGGGGAGAGACATGGAAAAGAACCAGACAGCTCCCTTCTTGGTGAGTCATGCTGGTGAAATCAAGTTGGGCCAGCCAGTTCGCACTAATGTACTGTAAAGTTGCCATTTGTTGAGAGGAGGGTTTCCTAAACCTATTTTCCAAAGAATGAGAATAGTCATGATCATATAAGTTATTTTCCACCTGGAATGAAAAGTAGCTGTACTGATGGGTGTTTTGGAAGAATCGCCAATTATTACCGATTTCAGGAAAATGAGGAGAAATAGCAAGGGAGGGATAACTCTCTAAGTTCTGCCAAGGGAACTTGTCAATTGGGTAAAACCTTGTTTTCTGCCAAAAGGTTTCCTTCCAGCCCACCCATTTGGGGAGACATATGGAGCAGAGAGAGAGCCCCCAGATTTGAATGATTAAATTGGATGTAAAACATTCATGTGTACATGTTGTTTGATCCCAGGCCTTCCTGGCTCAAGTTTCTTGAAAGACTTAAACATAATTAAATAGCTCAGAAGTTTTTACATAATCAAAATCTGTAAGCAGCAGTCAGAAAAGACTCAAACAAAGATAAAAGAGCTTTGTGCCTCTAATACAGAAACACATGTTCCCTTTATGTTATTCAGTTTACAGCACTGCCCCCACCCCACAAAAAAAAATCCTGATGGGATTAAAGCCTTTTCTAAAAAACTCATCCAAACTAGTGCAATAAAATAATTGCATTGTTTATGTGAAGCAACTGCCTCAAAGACCTTGATTCTATAGAGTTTCTGCAGAAACTCCTGCAGCTGTTTGGCTGAACAATATGGAAACAATTATATCTGATCTGCACCAGTGTATGGGGCTAAAATCCGGAAAAATATCAGTGAGGCATAATTACAGTTGATTAACAAAGATAATCATCTATAAAAGTGAAACTTTTCTTGACTTTTCTTATTGCAGACATATTGGTTACCCAGGCAACCCAAAAGCAGCATGGCCTAGTGGATAGTGCACGGGCATGGGAATCAGAAGGACCTGGGGTCTGATCCTGGCTCTTTCACTTGCTTGCTGTGTGACATTGGGCAAGTCACTTCACCTCTTGGGGCCTCAGTTACCTCATCTGTAAAGTGGGGATTAAGTCTGTGAGCCCCATGTTAGACATGGACTGTGTCCAACCTGATTAGCTTGTGACTATCCCAGTGCTTAGTATTCATTCATTCATTTATTCAATAGTATTTATTGAGCGCTTACTATGAGCAGAGCACTGTACTAAGCACTTGGAATGTACAATTCGTCAACAGATAGAGACAAATCTTGCCCAGTAATGGGCTCCAGTCTAAATTGGGGAGACAGACGGCAAAGCAGAACAGAACAAAACAAAACAAGTAGCCTGTTGCAGACAGCAGTACAATGTCTGGCATACAGTATGCATTTACCAAATACCATTTTTTTAAAAAAAAACCTCACCAATCCATTCCATCTCCATATAGTCCTTATAAACTGGATTCATTCCTTTCTAAAGTTTTGGTTACTTTATGACTTCTTTTGTTAACTACATCAGTTTATATTTTAATGTTTTTCCTTTAAGAGAGCAGTCATCCACTGGAACCAGTCTAGATTTCAATGTAGGCCACAGTCTCTGCCTCCAGGTCTCCTCTTTATTAGAAAGCACTGATAAATTAAGAGAGCAGTGTTGGAAAGGCATTTCCCACATTGAGGAGACAGGTTTGGAAGACAAAATCATTAGTAAAAGAAGAGAGAGCTAGAATCATTCCCTAACCCTGGCAACATAAAGCCTATTGTTTTTGGAGAGAGGAGATATTTTCCTTGCAAAAAACCCAAGAGTTTCCAATGTCTAAGTGCACATAAGTCAAATTCAACAGATAAGAAACAAACTAATGGGGAGGAAAGCTATTTTGCCTCCATCAGCCTGGGAGGAATTTCAGGGTTCTAGTGTTTAACAAAATGTTACATTCATCTTCGCTAGCCATGAAACTGAATTGAATGGTTGATCAATTTTGTCATCACCCTCGCTTGTGTCCTTTCCTGGTGCTTCTCCGAGTTGATCCCCAGTGCCTATTAATCATCACCGCAAAAGGCACTAAAAAAGCACACTGTGTGTGGCATTTTTTAGGTGCTGAACCAAGTTAAACAAACATAACCCCTCCCCTCTAGGAGTATACAATCTAAGACAGATAAAACTGATCCAGACAGATGTTATGACAAAAACAACTAGGCAACCATCAAATAAATACATTTGCCATATTAAAGCAGCAAGTGTGTTGGTTGATTATCAGGATCTCCTGTTTCTAAGACTTTACTCTCTCTCCTGCCACACTGATGAAGGAACAGAAGAGCAGGAGAAAGTGCAGCTCGGGGGAGTGGCTTGTCTATTTTTGGCCCGCTGATAAGTAATTGAGAAACCTGGCTCCTGATGGCCTGACAGCTTCCAACAATAGGGTCTCCCATCGGATCACCTACATATCATCTCTCTGGCCGCTAAATAATAATAATTGTGGGGTTATGCATTTACTATGTGCTGTCCACTGTGCTAAGCTCTTTGGTAGATAAGAGAAGCAGCGTGGCCTAGGAGTCAAAGGACCTGGGTTCTAATCCTAGGTCCGCCACTTGTCTGCTGAGTGACCTTGGACAAGTCACTTAACTTTTCTGGGCCTCAGTTAGCTCATCTGCAAGATGGCGATTAAGACTGTGAGGTCCACGTGGGGCATGGACTGTGTTCAATCTGCTTAGCTTGTATCTACCCCAGTGCTGAGAACAGTGCTTGGCCAATAGTAAGCACTTAACAAGTACTATAATTATTATCATTATTACAGGTGCTTAACAAGTACCATAGTTATTATTATTACAAGATAATCAGATCAGACACAGTCCCTGTCCCATCTAGCACTCACAGTTTAAGGGAGAACAGATTATTAATCTTCATTTTACAGGGCAGAAACTGAGGCAAAGAGGAGTTAATTGACTTGCCTACGGTTACACAGCCAGCAAATGATGGAGCTGGGATTAGAACCCAGGCCCGGAAAAGTAGATAGAGCATGGGCCTGGGAGTCAGATGTTGATGAGTTCTAATCCCAGCTCTGCCATTTATCTGCTGTGTAATGTTGGATAAGTCACTTCACTTCTCTGTGCCTGTTACCTTATCTTTGAAATAGAGATTGAAACCGTGAGCCACACATGAGACAGGGACTGTGTACAACATGATTTGTTTTTGTATTCACCCTAGCACTTAGAACAGTTCTCGGCACAAAGTAAGCACTTAACAAATACCAGAATTTTTAATTAACACTATTCCACTAGACCACTATTGCACTGGCTAAGGCTACTCATTGCCACATCAAGACTTCTCTCACTCCCCTTTCACCATCTTTCCCAGACCACTGCTGCCCAACCCTGGTTCTTTAAATGTTTCCATTACATTGGTACCACAGGGCAAGTATATTTTATGAGGTGACAGTGTCATTTTTTAGCAAAGGAATTCAGGAAAAAATAGCCATCTCTGTTGGAATGTAAAGTCTACTAATCACTTATAATGTCTTAAATGTACTTCTGAAGGTTAAAATTAAACATAGT
Source organism: Ornithorhynchus anatinus (assembly GCF_004115215.2). Taxonomy (NCBI): domain Eukaryota; kingdom Metazoa; phylum Chordata; class Mammalia; order Monotremata; family Ornithorhynchidae; genus Ornithorhynchus; species Ornithorhynchus anatinus. Next base: position 53,517,702 of record NC_041735.1, on the reverse strand, counting down.
CCCTATGGATTTATAGAGGCTTTACTGTGATTAGAAATAGGTCTAAACCCATTATTCTCCTACCCAGACACAAATCATATTTGAGGATGATGATGGCTATTTAACAATGAGGTTATTTTTTTAAATGCATGCACCGTGTAATTAATAATGGGTGATAATTTAGTTACCATCCTAATTCTTTAGGCTACAAAGACATACAGTAGATCCAATTTTAGCCCAGATCAACCTGGGCCCTCAGATTCCTAAAATAACATGTCTTTCGCTGCTAATTTTACACTGACTTGCAGTGGGATCTCAGGAGACTTCTTTTGGAGGTTTGTAAGTCACTGAACAAAATAAATAAATGTGTTCCCAAAGTAATTTTGTGACCTTAAACTGTGGCATTTGAGGTCATGATGAGTCATTTTCATATTCTCTTCATGTTTGTAAAGGGTTGTAAGGAGGGTGCCCATTTAAAAAGAAATTGCTCAATGTTATTACATAAGTGACAATAAAACACTGACCAGTCAGTTTAACTATAGGCATGGGGATGCACCTACAAATACTAATTTGCTTCCCCCTCAGTGCAGTGTGTCCAGCAAGTTCCTATCCCAACCATCCCCCTCTTCACATCAGCAAACTCAAAGTCACAGGTAACTTGGAGCCCAAGGAACCAATGTGGCCTAATAATAATAATAATAACAATAATGTTATTTGTTTAGCACTTACTAGTGCTGGACACTAAGCACTGGGGTAGATACAAGATAATTGGTTGGACACAGTCCCTGTCCCTCACAGGGCTCATAGGGCTTAATCCCCACCTTAGAGATGAGAGAAGTGAGGCCAGAGAAATTAAGAGACTTGCCCAAGGTCATAGAGCAGACAAGTGGCAGAGCTGGAATTAGAACCCATGACCTTTTGACTCCCAGGTCCATACTGTATCCACTACGCTATGATGTTTCAGGTAGTAATGGTTCAGCCCGGCTCCCACAAACCCACCCCAGGGTGAGCAGATTCCCTGGGATGGCCAGACAGCTGGAGGCATCCCGTGGCTGAATAGTGCCAAGAACTGGTCACAGGGTCTCTCATTATGTTATGAGTTCACATACTTGTACCCTGCCCAACTGAGAAATCAGTTATCTGGATTTGCAGACCCCAGCTGTGGAAACTGTGTTGGGCTGTCAGATTCATTTATTCATTCAATCATCTTTATTTGGCACTTACTGTGTACAGAGTACTGTAATAAGCGCATAGGAGAATACAGTATAACAATAAACCGACACATTCCCTACCTAAGGCGAGCTCTCAGTCCAGACTAGATTAGGTCTGCCTATGGACTGCCAGTGGGCATGTGAGGTTTAAAGTCACTGATGGTTAGGTTAGGTCCCCAAATCCTGAGATCGCTTTACGCAAATTTCCTTATGGACCAATCACCCTTCTCTCCCCTATTCAGATACAACAGCTTGCTCTTCCTGCCTTGCCTTTCCTCAGGCTAACAGAATGGGACACAAGGTGAATGAAGCCCCCCACCCATAAATGCACTGTGTTCTCTGGCCCTCCCCCTACTACTTTCTCCAGCGTTGCCTCAGGATATACAAATGGTACCCTAGTGGCTTGAGGGAGTGACTGGGCCTTCCTAAATACCTAATTTACTACCAGAGGAAGGAGTTTGGCCTTGGAGGAGATTAGAGCCTAGTACAGAATTCCAGTACTTCTGTAAATTCATCATTATCTTCACTAAAATAATTTGGGTTATTTGTGATTAAGGTGAGGACACTCACAAATTTTACATATCAAACAGCAGAAATGCACCAGGCAACCAAAAACAAATCACACTTGAGCCCAATTATAGATCTGACCTCGAGCTTTAGGAGTGTCGGTAATAGGACCGAGACCATCGTGGCCATTTTCCCAACTGTTCTTCTGCTTGTTTGGAAAATTACAGAAACACCACAGGAAATCATTTCAGTCCCTTTGTTGACCAGGAAAGCAAATCATGCATTTTGCAAGTGGGCCTGAATTTTGTTGTTGCACTTTTAGATGAGAGATTTATGCTCTTAGCCTGGCCCATTTACAGTACATCATAATACTTTGCAGACAAACTTATGCTCTTTTCCCAATGATCCAGTGACCTTAATCTCTAACATTTTGTGGTTTCCTGTTTGGGGAAATGATTGAACAGCAGCCTAAGCTATTCCAGGCTGCTCGGGGTTTGCAGTTGGCTGCTAGTTGTCTTAGTTCTGAACACTCTCCTGTTCACTGACCAAAAAAAAAAAAAAAACCCAATCCAAAATACCGGTACAGTTGCTAAATCAGTGGAACTACTATTAGGAAGCTTTATTTTCTCACTCCACTACCACAGATTCCATACTTTTATCCAAAAACTGATACCTATTTGGTTTCTGCTGGAGCACTGTGGCTTGTCAGAACTGTTTACTTCTACATGATGTATTGGGAAGTTTTCCCCCAAATTTGCCATTGAGAATTCATTTCAGTAAAATCCAGCCCGGCAGAGAGGGATTCTCACATGTCTTGAAAGCAAAGTAACTGAAAAAACAAGCTGCAGTTCAGGTGTAGGTGGTGTTCTTGCTGTCTGAGAAATGGTCTGGGTACAGACACAAGAGCAACATTAACCCTTCCTGGAAGCTCCTTGCTTTTGTTTTCTCATCTGTCAGGCTTGCATGGTCTTTGGGCTGGAAAGGCTGTCTGGCTCTTGGCATTTGAGGTTGGAATGGCCAGGAAATCTGACTGACAGGTTGTGTGCCTGCTGTGACAGGATTGTAGTGGAAAAAGAACAACTATTGAATGCAATAATACTTATATGCTGTGTTATTCTTAGGAGGTGCTACATTTTCCCTTAAACTCAAAGGAAATGGGAAAAGATGGAAAGGAGGGAATGCGGCATAGGTTTAGAAAAAGCCCACCTCCACCTGCCTATCTTTCCCTTTATCAACTGGCTTTGCAAGGAAAGCAAAATTTACGGGACTCCCAACTCTATTACATTAGATTTATTGGTACAATCATTTGTCAATCGAATAAAACAAAGCCTATTTCCCCTCAACTGTACCCCAGTACTATAATTTTAAGAACTATAGAGAGAAAAAATAATCCTTTCTATAGAAACTGGATAGCTTTTGTGCCAGCCCATCCACCAAAGCCCACCAAAACACTCTGAGGATTTGCAATAATAATAATAATGGTATTTGTTAAGCACTTATTATGTGCCAAACACTGTTCTAAACACTGGGGTAGATACAAGATAATTGGGTTGGACACAAACCCTGTCCCACATAGAGCTCACTGTCCCATTTTACAGATGAGGGAGCTGAAGCACAGATAAATTAAATTAAGGTCACACAGCAGACAAGTGGCAGAGCCAGGAATAGAACCCATGATCTTCTGATTCCCAGGCCCCCATTTTATCCATTAGGTCACTCTGATGACACTGACAAGAGGCCACTCCCTCATTAAAGGCAACCCACTGCTCTATTGTTCCGGTGGTAAATAGATGCATTATGGCTGTGCACTTCACTCTCCACACAACTCATTCCCTGACAAATTTTAGTTCTACTTCACATTCCACCATCTGCTACTTTTGCACCACTCCCCCTCCCACACTACAGCAGAATGGCTTCATATCCTCCCCTCAGTAATGAGACTTTAATGAGCCGGGAATGGTCTAAGAGCAAGTCATCCCCCTCCCTTGACATGCCTTTCAGGGAGAGAGGCGTGTCCTCCCTGGCCTGGGGTATGTCAGTGCTGAAGTCATGCATGAAGGAATGGTGAAGGATGCTTTGGGATAACAGAGTCCAAATCCACCTAGGGATGAACTAGCTCCACTCCACACTGCATTCTCACTTTAATGAAATCAAAATGTATCTTTGAATTGTTAAAAAGCATTGAATTGACACTGGTCTAACTTTGCACTCCTTCCAACCTCACAGATGGAAGGCAGTAAAGATGGCTAGTCCACTTAGCAGTGCTTGCCAAATGGTGAGAGTAATCCCCTAGCACAGATTCCCTGAAAGGCATAAGAACCATTCATAGAGCAGCACAAAGATTATGCCATACACTCATCCGGAGGACTTCCCAAATAGTTTGCTATAGCACAGTGGTTAACGATGGAGAAACTCTCTGGTTCTTCAGTCAGTTGGGAAACATTACTTAGTAGTGCTGTGTACATTGTAAACATGTAATCCAGAAAAGTGGCACAGGCTAGTGGATAGAGCATGGGCCTGGGAGTCAGAAGGACCTGGGTTCTAATACTGACTCATTCATTCGATCCTATTTATTGATCGCATACTGTGTGCAAAGAATTGAATTAAGTGCTTGGGGGAGTATAACAATAAACAGACAAAAATCTGATACTTGCCTGCTGTGTGACCTTGGGCAAGTCACTTCACTTCTCCGGGTCTCAGTTACCTCATCTGTAAATAAGACTGTGAGCCCCATGTGGGACAGGGACTACGACTGACCCGACTTGCTTGTATCCACCCCGGCACTTAGTACAGTGCCTGGCACATAGTAAGCACTTAAATAACACAGTTAGTATTATTATATAGTAAATGTCATTACTACTACAGGATGTTCCTCTAGGAGACCAAACACAATGAGCAGTTTAGAAAATAAAAATAATTGTGGAATTTGTTCAACCCTATGCGTCAAGCAGTGTACTAAGCACTGGGGTTGTTACAATATAAGTAGATCAGACAGGTCCCTGTTCTACATGGGGTTTACAATCTAAGAGGGAACAGTTATTTCACCCCTATTTTACAGATGAGGGAACTAATTTACCCAAAGTCACACAGCAAGCAAAGAGTGAAGCCAGGTTAGATCCCAAGTCCCTCTAGACTGTAAGGTCATTGTGGTTAGGGAATGTGTCTATTTTTATACTGTATTCTCTCAAACTCTTAGTATATGGCTCTGCACACAGTAAATGCTCAATAAATATGACTGACTGACTCCCAGAGAGTTTGTAAGGACAGTTTCTATCCTTTGGTTCTCATCACCACAGTGGAATAGCCATTTTAGAAATGGCAGGGGCAGGACCACCATCATACTCCCTACAATACTGACAATGAAACAGCCCTCTCTCCCCCTCCTCTCCCCTCCCTTCCCTCCAGTAGGTACTGCCAAATTTCTTGTTGGACCAGTATGCAATGGCTGTACTAGGGGAAGCAGCAGGTAGGTTGTGAAAAGGTATTCACCTCGAGTACAGAAGCTGCTCCTGCAAACCCCATTTGCAAGTGCCAGATATTTGACTGGGGGAACCATAAGCCATTCAGTGACTGCAGTTAAGGTGGTGGCGGGGGGGGGGGGGGGGGGAGACACTGTAAGTAGCAGAACCTGCATACCACCACGTCTGGATTCGATCCAGAATCTGAATTTATGAGAAGCAGGGTGGCCTAATGGATAGAGAGCATGGGCCTGGGAGTCAGAAGAACTTGGATTCTAATCCCAGCTCTGCCACTTGTCTGCAGAATGGCCTTGGGCAAGTCACTTTACTTCTCTGTGCCTCAGTTACCCCTCCTGAAAAATGAGGATTAAGACTGCAAGCTCCATGTGGGACATGGACTGTGTCCAAATTGATTAGCTTATATCTACCCCGGGGCTTAGTACAATGCCTGGCACCTAAAAAGCACTTAAATACCATAAAAAAATATTCAGGCATCAGCAGGCAGTCACATTTGATGCTGTCTTTCTTCATTGTAAGTGTCCCAAAGAAGAAAACACACACTTTTCTTGGGTGAGGCTGAAGATTAATTGGAGGAGGAGTGAGGACAACAGGAGTGCAAATCTGATAAACTGGTATCTATGCCAGCGAGTGGCACCTCGTAAATGGTCACTAAATCCCATGATTAATACCAAGATTAAAAAAGGAAATTCCAGATATCCACTATAATGCTCTCTACGCAGAGTCTGATTTGGAAGAATCCCGCAAAGAAGTTGGGACTACAAAAGTGGCCGGTGTCCTCAACAATTATGGGAAGCAATGTGGCCTAGTGGAAAGAGTGTGGGCCTGGGAGTCAGAGGCCCTGGATTCTAATCCCAGATCTATCCTTGTCTTGTGTGTCCCCTTGGGCAAGTCATTTAACTTCTCTGTGTCTGTTACCTCATCTGTAAAATGGGGATTAGGATTGTGAGCTCTATTTGGGATAGGGACTGTGTTCAAACTGATTATTTTCTATCTACCCCGGTGCTTAGTCAGCACTTAACAAATGCCACAGAAAAACCCATTCTGACTTATATAGTGCCTCTCCAATCAATCATTTGAAACCAAACTGTCAGAGAATCTCCCAAATCCCTGTTTTTTCCCCCAACACAGGACATTTGATCATCATCAGCTGTAGTATGAACAAACTACAAGTTGCCCTAGTTGTGGGGGCCAAGGCTTCTGATTCTTCAAAAGGAAGACAACCCTCCCCTAAAAAACAGAAGGAAAAAAACCCCACAGAGCCAAAATTTAAACTCCTCCTCCTTCAAAGCAGCAAAGAATTTCTTCCCCTCTTCATTCTGGAGCAGTTCAGCTGAGAGAACAGAGGACCAGGTCTGGGCTGTAATCACTACAGCAACCTCAAGGAGCTTGTGAGAAAGAAATGGACATTCACGAAGTTCTAAAGGACATGAACTTTCCAAAAACCAAGATTCCCAATAGATATCTTGCTTCTAAGAACTTAAGAGCACCATAGCTTTCATGCCATTCAGATGTCATTTTGGTGCTCATTTTGTTTTGCTTGGGATTGCTAAGGACATCTGACTTGGAAGTCTCACCGGAGAGAGAACAGCAGCAGACATGCAAGTGGCAAGCATCACCAAATGGGAAAGGCTGAATTATGTTGTTTTGGAGTTCCAGCAGAGAATGGTGCATATTTTTGTTTTTGGTTTTTTTAATGCCATTTAAGTGCTTACCATATGTCAATCACTGTACTAAGCGCTGGGGTAGATTTCTATGCAGATGATACTCAAATCTAAATCTCCAGCTCTGATCTCTTTCCCTCTCTACAGTCTTGCATTTCTTCCTGCCTTCATGACATCTCTGTTTGGATGTCCTCCCATCACTTCTAACTTATCATGACAAAAACAGAATTTATCCTCCCACCCAAACTCCATCCTCCTCTGACTTTTCCACCAGTGTAGATGGCACCACCATTCTTACTATCTCACAATCCTATAACCTTGGCCTTATCCTTGACTCCTTTCTCCCATGTAACCCACATATCAATCCGTCACTATACCATAACATTGTTAAAATCCACCCTTTCCTCTCCACCCAGGCACTTATCCTATTCTGACTTGATTACTCTATCAGCCTTCTTGTTCTCCTCCCTGCCTCCTGTTTCTCCCCACACCACTCCCATACTTCACTCTGCTGCCTGGATCATTTTTCTACAAAAACAGACAGGCCACGTTTCCCCACTCCTCAAGAACCTCTAGTGGCTGCCCATCCTCCTCCACATCAAAAGGAAACTCCTCACCATTGGCTTTAAAGCACTCAATCACCTTGCCCCCTCCTTCCTCACCTCACAACTCTCCTACTACAATCCAACCTGCACACTTTACTCCTTTAATGCTAACCTTCTCACCGTACTTTGATCTTGTTTATCTTGCCGGTGACTTCTCGCCCACATCCTGTCTATGACCTGGAATGCCCTTCCACTTCATAACCAGGGGATAATTACTCTCCCTGGCTTCAAAGCCTTATTGAAGGCATATCTCCTTCAAGAGGCCTTCTCTAACTAAGCCCTCCTTTCCTCTTCTCCCACTCCCTTCTGCATCACCCTGATTTGCGCCCTTTATTCACCCCCACCATCCCCACCGCACTTACGTCTATATCTGTTATTTATTCATACTAATGTCTGTCTCTCCCTCTAGACTGTAACTTGCTATGGGCAAGGAATGTGCCTCTTCATTGTTATATTGCATTCTCCCAAGAGCTTAGTATAGTGCTTTGCATCCAGTAAGCTCTGAATAAATACAATTGAATGAATGAATGATTACAAGCAAATCAGGTTGAACACAGATCCCCATTATACAGACGAGAGAACTGAGGCACAGAAAAGTTAAATGACTAGCCCAAGGTCTCACAGCAGACAAATGGCAGACCTGGGATTAGAACCCAGATCCTTCTGACACCCAGGCCTGTGCTTTTTACAGTAGGCCACACTGCTTCCTACTAAGCAAAAAGCAAACGTTTGGGTTAACCGGGACCCATTTCCCTCCCGACACCAGCAGCCCTACTATCAGTCAATCAATGGTTATGTACTGAACACTTACTGTTTTCAGAGCACTGTACTAAATTCTTGGGTATAATAGTAAAGAGTTGGTAAACGTAATCCCTGCCCTCAATACTTCCCAATAGATCTTTCCAGGAAAATGGTACAAGGTAATATATGGGCAAGCCCATTTAAAATAGGCAACTCACAGCCCCAGTTTTGTGGGACACATAACACACACTCACAGGTGCCCAAAGGCCAGCTCGGAACAGAAAGGGAGTTGTTTCAGCAGCAAACTCAGCAGCGGAGGGAGTCACAAGAAACAGACCAGCTTTGAGTCCTTTGGATCAATCAATGAATGGTATTTATTGAGCACTTACTGTATGGAGAGCACAGTACTGAGTGCTTGGGAGAGTAAAATATAGTTGGTAGATTCTCAGTTCTTAGTCCCTAAGTCATTCTCAAACACAAGTGGACATTCAGGGAACCTCCAAGGATTCTATAAACAGCAGAGGAGAATGCTACATCTAACAAGTCCCATATTTAGAAAATGAGGCTGCACACAGAGCCAAAAACAACTCTCACACAGTGTGTTGACATCTATTGTACAACAAACACTCCAAATGGTTTCTAAAAAGGATACATGCCCTTTTCCCCTTCCTCTATTTCTTTTCAAAGTAAAGCAAGCTGATAAAATTGCCTGGTATTCATACAATCAGAATTTAAATATGCTCTTCCTAACTGAGTAATTTTCAGCTACCCACAATATGCAAAACTTGTTATAATATCATTCACTCTCCTCCTTTCCTTTGCCCTAAATATTTCTGCTTCTCTTTCTGGCTCACACTGACCTTCTCAGAGGAGCATTGGAAAGAGCATTGACTTGGGAGTCAAAGGACCTAGGTTCTAATTTTGGCTCCGAATTAGGGACACAATCACATGCTTTGGGTAGTTCAGTAATTCACTTGCTTGGAAGCAGGGAGTTAGGTTTAATGGGTCTTTCAGCTCTATGAAATTACAACTTGTGCAGCCCAACTTTCTTGCCTGGTTTTCAAATCTATTCATTTCTATCCCATTACAGCATTAAAGTTTCAATCAATCAATAGTATTTATTAAGCACTTTCTCTGGGTAAAGCACTGAATTTAGCTTTTGGGAGTAAGTAGAAACAGTTCCCACCCTCAGAAAATTTACAATCAAGTGGGGGAGATAGACACAAAAAATAAATTGCATGTGGGAGGAAGCAACAGAGTACCAAGTGATCAGTGGGTGAGGAATGAAGTACATTAGTGACAATAGGGAGGGACATAGAGTGTGGAGATGAGAGATTAAGCAGAGAAGGCTGTCTTGAGTAATTGTGATTTTAGGAGAGCTCTGGAGATGGGGAGAGCAGTGGTCTATGGGGTGTGAAGGGCAAGGGAGTTCCAGGAAGGAGGGAGGGTGTGAGCAAAAGGTCAATGGTGAGAGAGATAATAATAATAATAATAATAATAATAATGGTATTTATTAAGCACTTACTATGTGCCAAGCACTGTTCTAAGCATTGGTAAGATACAAGGTAATCAGGTTGTCCCATGTGAGGTTTACAGTCTTAATCCCCATTTTACAGATGAGGTAACTGAGGCACAGAGAAGTTTAGTGACTTGCCCAAGGTCACACAGCAGACAAGTGGTGGAGTCAGGATTAGAACCCATGTCCTCTGACCCTCTAGCCCGCACTTTTTCCACTAAGCCACGCCCAGTGATGAAGTTAAAGGAGCGACATGTGCAAGCTGAAGTGTCTACAGCTACTTGACTCAGGAAAACCTTTAGGATAACTGACTATACTTGTAGTAATTGCTGCTTTCGAATTGGACCATCCCTTTCCCCACAGACGAACTGCATTTCTCACTGAGGATAAAGTGAGGAGAGGGATGTCTGAGGAGAGCAAGGATAAGTAGCGGGGAGAGTGCTGACTGAGTGTTTTAATGGCAAACACTCTGGAGAAACGAACAATTCAAGATCTGCTCCACTCTCATTAGTCATACATGACTGGGGCCCACTTTCAGTTCAAGGAAATAGGGAAGAGAGTTCACTATGAGCCATCTAACAGCAACTTGTAAGACTCCTCCACATTAAAAGTAACATACTCTCCTGAGACATTACGCTCTCACTTCTTGTTCTTCAAAGTAAGTTAAATCTTTGTTTCCTGGGGGGGTGGTTTCACTGGCTCCATCCTCACCCACAAAGATAATCTCTCATGGAGAAGAATGTTTTTTCCCCCCATGTGGATTATTTATGAGTTCCCATATGGCCTCCAAGGCCTTTCTGAGATCAGCTAGGGTTACAGCAACCGGAGCAGACATTTCCGTGGGAGCAAAGGGGATTCGGGATTCTCAATTTGTCGTTTCTGTCGTTCTTTATTCTCTGTCTCCCTCAGAGAGCATGAGGCTTCCTGAATTGGGAACTTCTTTTTCAGAGTTTCTCCAGGTGGAGTGGTCCACAACCAGGCTTTCCCAAAGCATATATTTAGCCTTTATTCTTTTAGGTTAGACTGAAGGCAATAAGTTGAATATTATTGGTATATTGTACTCTACCAAGCGCTTAGTACAGTGCTCTGTACACAGTAAGCACTCAATAAATACAATTGAATGAATGAAACTTTCCTTGTCCTCAGGGATTTTCTTCGTGAATTTCAAGTTATGTTCATGATTATTTAAAAAGTTAATTAAGGAACTAAGGGGTGGCAATCAGCTTAATGCCTAAAGGTGACCAAATGATATATCTTCCATGGCAACACGCAACAGACTGATTGAAAGAACAGTTCGGTGTAACCATAACATTGAAGCAAGCACCTCTGAGCACACCGTTTGACATGATATTTAAATAAAAAGATTCTCCCATTAGCCTCTCCAGCTCCAATTCACTTCTGTGGAAGCAGCATGGCTTAGTGGAAAGAGTACAGCCCTGGGGGCCAGTAGATTTGTGTTCTAATCTCAGCTCTGCCACTTGTCTGCTGTGTCACCTTGGGCAGGTCACTTAACTTCTCTGTGCCTCTGTTCCCTCATCTGCAAAATGGGGATTCAATACCTGTTATCCCTTCTACTTAGACTGTGAGCCCCATGAGACCTGATTGTCTTGTATCTATCTGAGTGCTTGGTATAGTGCTTGACACATAGTAACCACTTAAATACTACAATTATTATTATCATCATCACCAATTTTATAGTGAGGAGTAATTCAGCAACACTTATGTTCATATTAATAACAATGGTATTTATTCTTAAATTTCATACTTATGTCTTGGATTCACTGTACATTTTAGTCTTACTAGTGTAAATTGTGAAAGAGTATCTTTGTCCTCCCCCTGGTTTGGCAAAATAAGTTACCCATATCCATATTATATGGTGGAGAGACATACAAGGAGGTTAGTGACTTGATTAGATCAGGAAAACCTTTAGCATAACTGACTTATGCTATATTAGCTATATGCTAATTACTATAACTTACTTATAGTAATTGCTTCTTTTGAATTGGACCATTCCTTTCCCCACAGATGAACTGCATTTCTCACCGAGGACCAAGTTAAGTACTTCAGCAGCTCAAAAAGAAGCTACTTTGCTTCAATAAAAGAAAGTCATTTGTGACATTTGCATCATACTATGGGAGGCCAATGGAAAAAAATATTACACAAAAAGTCTATCACTGCATAGTAATTTAACAAACTCTGAATACCTTTTAATATTGTTATAGTTTTGTTAAATGTGCATCAAACTGACCATAGGCTTATCTAGTCTAGCTCTCAGTCCCAGAATTCTATCAGGATCAATGAGCAATACTTCCTAAATAAAATAATGCCCAGGTTCATCTGAAAAAGCATTTTCCTTTCAAATTTTGAGGTTTTCTTTTACCAGAATTCAAATATTTTCAAATCCATACTTTTTTCTGATATCAGAATAAAAAGTATAAAAGTATAATAAAGTATTGGGTTTAAAAATTCCAATGTGCTAAAGAAGCTGAGCCCATTAAGATCCTAAATCCTGAAGATGCAATTAGCTGAGATTTAATGAGCTGTAGAATGATATGTGACAGGTCTATGTAACTTTATAACCACAATTTCCTGACTAGATGAACTCTTTTAGCAAACTAAGCCTTACCCCAGGGCAACTTAACCTTTCAAAAATAACGGTTTGGAGCTCAGCAGAATTCAACACTGACATACCCCAAGATTTCAAAAGCCTTCAAAATATCTTGGCACCAGGAACAATATTTGCTTCTGAACAAAATAGCCTCGAGATCTTTCTGCTGATTACACTTGGATAGGGTTAGAGCACCTTCCCTTCGGAGCATTAAACTCTCCCAGGGGGGGAAGCAGCCTTTTTCTGCCACCCCCAACCCCCAACAACTATTTTATTCCTCTGGGGAGGCGGGCAGGGAGTGAACAATATTAGCTGGTAGAATTAGTAATTGTTAAATACTGGTCAGATCCCAAGAGAACACAGGACCAAATCACACCTCAAGCAGGAGGTACCAAAAAATATGACAAAGAGTAGACACACACCAAAAGTGAAGACCTAAATTATTAATATTATTACTATGGTATTTGTTAATTGCTTATTATGTGCCAAGCACCGTTCTAAGCACTGGGGTAGATACAAGGTAATCAGGTTGTCCCACTTGGGGCACACAGTTTTAATCCCCATTTTACAGATGAGGTAAATGAGGCAAAGAGAAATTAAGCAGCTTGCCCAAGGTCACAGAGCAGACAAGTGGCAGAGCCGGGATTAGAACCCATGTCCTCTGACTCCCAAGTCTGTGATCTTTCCACTAAGCTACGCTGCTTCCCCCCATGTAATATACCTGATTAATGTGTATTTATCCCAGTGCTTAGTACAGCTCTTGACACACAGTAAAAATAATAATTAAAAAAACCAACAGTATTCGAGCCAAAAATCATAGTGGAAATTTTTTTTTAAATGATACTTATGTCCTTATTATGTGTCAAGCACTGTTGTAAGCACTAGAGTAGATACAAGTTTATCAGTTGGACACAGTCCCTGTCCCACACGGGGCTCACAGACTAAATAGGAGGGAGATCAGGTACTGAATCCCTATTTCGTAGTTTGAGAAAACAGACACAGAAAAGTTAAGTGACTTAGGCAAGATCACACAGCATGCATGTGGCAGTGTTCTAATAAAAAAAGGTCCACAGGTGAACTTGTCGTGAGGATACTGGGCCTATTGCTGTTCAGATATTTGGTACCTGACTACCCAGCACTTTTTCTTCATGATCCTGTAATTCACCATGCCACTCCTACTTGAAACAATTTCCACTTTGCAGGTATAACCCACGTCCCTCTGCATTTTCAGAAACACCACCTCCAGGATGCCCCATTTAGGTGGATCTTTCAAACATCCCAAGTTCTTGCTTCCAGTAGAACAAGTATATTTTAAGAGCACTAAAATAAAAAATGTAAACCTAACTCCTCCTGGTCACCTTCCAGTGAAAATTCCCTAGAAGCATTCTGCAAACTACCTTAGTTTACATGAGCACTCAGATTTTCAACAATCAGTGAAGGATCCTCACATATCATCCAAGTAAATCTGTTTTGATGTTTTATTAGACTGAAACTGATCTGGTACTGAAAACCGATTTCTACTATCTCCCGACATGCAAAAATATGTACTTCTTTTGTCAAAAAATTAAAATTGAATCTTACATCAACAGAACCACAAGAACACTAATATTTTAAGCCAACCTTGGTTATTTTGGTCTTATTCCATGTACACTGTGGTTCACTACCACTGGCAAACATGCCAAAAATATAATTTCCCCTGATAGTGGTAACTCCAGCTGTATAAATGAATGTGCAGACTATTGCGGGAGAGGGAGGAAGAGAAGGAGGACAAAGAGAAGAAACAGAACTTGCTACTTCATTGTTTCCATTTAAAGCAACTGCATACATTCTCATTTCTTTCACAAAAACATACTCTCAATCATTCTGTGGTCACAGCCAAGGAATAGACATCTGTCCTCACTATGAAGAACAAATTTAGAGTGTTGAGTTTTGACAAAAAAAAGCCTCTGACTTAGGGTCCCTGAATCATTCACTGGAGATGTAGCCTTCTAAATTGTCAGGGTTAGATACCTGATATTACCCTCAAATGGTGCAACTCAGTTGGTCAGTCAGTCAGCTAATTGTATTTATTGAGCACTTACTGTCTGCAGAGCACTGTACTAAGCACTTGAGCGAGTACAATATCCCAGACACATTTCCTCCATCCTAGACTGTAAGCTCATTGTGGGCAGAGAATGTGTCTGTACATTGTTGTATGGTACTCTCCCAAGCGCTTAGTTCAGTCTCTGCACACAGTAAGCCCTCAGTGGATACAATTGAATGAATTCCCTGCCCATAGTGAGGTTAGAGTCTGGGGCCGGGGGGGGAGAGAAGGACATTAATATAAATAAGTTACAGGTACGTACAAAAGTGCTCTGGAGCTGAGATGGGGGATGAATAAAGGGAGCAAGTCAGGGCAATGCAGAAGGGAGTGGGGAAAGGAAAGGAGGGCTTAGTCAGGGAAGGCCTCTTGGAGGAGTTGTGCCTCCAATATGGCTTTGAAGCAGGGGACAGTAGTTATCTGTCAGATATAAAGAGGGAGGGTGTTCCTGGCCAGACGCAGGATGTGGATGAAAGGTTGGCAGCAAGACCAACAAACTTGAGGAACAGTGAGAAGGTTAGCATTAGAGGAGCGAAGTGTGTGGGCTGGGTTGTAGCAGGACAGTAGTGAGAACTAAATGTCAGACTAAAGCCTTTTGGGAAAAAGGCAATTAGGGACTCCCACCCTGAATACATAAACTGAGTGAAATTCACGAAAGCTGGTGACAAAAATATAAATATATTCTAAGCCTGCACTTAAGATACAGGAACATGTATTGGGTAAAACTCATTTTTATTTACCTTTAAAGGCCTGCATATTTTAAAGCTGTTTAAGTTAAATGGAAGACTAATAAATTCAATACTCCAATACTCCGATAGGTTTCTGCATTGGGCTGCTACTGTACCAGTACACTCAAATCAGCCATAACATGGGTTTTCCCCATACATTTTAACACCAATGCTATTAGGAAATTAGGGAACTTTCATCTGACAAAGTGAACCGCTTTGGATCACGAACAGCCTGAAGAAATGGTTTATGCACAATAAACTTAACATGAAGTCTTGCAAGAACACAAGCCCAATGAAGAGAACTAGAGGAATGATAATGTATTATTGTTACACAGGAAACTTACTGAAAGAGCAGTCCTACTAGAACAGTGAACTTTAAACAATACAATAAATTCCCTGTATAACGACTGACACAGAAATGGCAAGATGCCGGGGGAGAGTGCAACCCAATCAAAATGACCAGGAGCTGGACGCACAGGTTCAGAAAACCAAGATTCCTAAAAACGCTAAAACAGCCAAGATGGCATTCGCAAAATAAGAGTGTGGCACCCAAAATCACCAGTGGAAAAACTGGACTTGGCAAAAGAAGCCTGCACACTGGATTGTGCTTTGATTTTAGAACTTTTGAAAAGCACATATGATTAAAAAAAGTCTAGAATAGGAGAGAATTCTCATTTATCGATCATGCAAAAAGTTCAGGTGATAATTATTCAGAATTGTAAGGTTTCCTCATCTGTTATGCTCATCGACTAAATTGCATAGCACTCCTCTAAAGTAAGCTGGCACTACAGATCTGTCCTGGCAGTCAGTCAATCAATCAAGCCATCCCAAGGACCATCTGTTCCTGGAGAGGAAGAAAGAGTGGGATGCCAACAGAAGAGGAATTCCAAAAAGTACAGATCTGTCAGGGAACTTCAGAAAGCCCTTGATTCAGATCCTAAACAAAGTTTTCTTACCCTATAATTGTTCATGATATCAACTAAACACGGCTTGACTGACTTCATCACATCTTCCAGCAGGTGCTTTTCAACTTCAGCTCCATCATTAAATGTGAGGTTTCCAACGTGGATTGCTTTTCTCACTTCAGGCAATGACAGGAATTTCATAAAGTAACTATCTTCTTCAGGCTCCTGTAAAAAGAAGGCAAAAGAGAAATCTATTATTGGCAAAAGTGATAGATGTAAACAATATTCCGTTCTGAGTCAGAAGATAGACTGATCAATTCTCAATTCACACTTAAATTGTAAGAGTGATGTCATACTATACAAGACACCATAAATGAGTAGCGAATAACACAATGAAATCAATTTATGTCTGCCTCCCCTCAGCCCCTAAGCTCATTGTGGGCAGGGAATGTGTGTTTATTGTTGTATTGTACTCTCTCAAGTGCTTAGTGCAATGCTCTGCACATGGTTAGTGCTGAATAAATATGACTGATTGAATGAATTAATGTATGTAGTTATTGAGCATTTACTGTTTTCAGAGCACTATCCTAAGTGGTTTGGAGGAATCACAGACAGAAGACACCCATGTCTTACCTCTGGCCTGGAACACCCTCCCTCCTCAAATCCACCACACAATCACTCTTCCCCCTTCAAAGCCCTCCTGAAGGCTCACCTCCTCCAAGAGGGCTTCCCAGACTAAGCCCCCCTTTTCCTCAGCTCCCCCTCCATTCCACATCATGACCTCCTTCTTGCCAAATCCAATGGCTCCTACTCCATTCTAATCCTCCTTGACCTCTCAGCTGCCTTTGACACTGTCGACCATCCCCTCCTCCTCCACACCTTATCTCACCTCGGCTTCACGGACTCTGTCCTCTCCCGGTTCTCCTCTTATCTCTCTGGACGGTCATTCTCAGTCTCCTTCGCAGGCACCTCCTCCCCCTCCCATCCTTTAACTGTTGGAGTTCCTCAAGGGTCAGTTCTTGGCCCTCTTCTGTTCTCCATTTACACTCACTCCCTTGGTGAACTCATTTGCTCTCATGGCTTTGACTACCATCTCTACGCAGATCTACATCTCTGCCCCAGTCCTCTCCCCCTCCCTTCAGGCTCGCATCTCCTCCTGCCTCCAGGATGTCTCCACTTGGATGTCGGCCCGCCACCTAAAACTCAACATGAGCAAGACTGAGCTCCTCATCTTCCCTCCCAAGCCCCGTCCTCTCCCAGACTTCCCTATCACCGTGCATGGTACGACCATCCTTCCCGTCTCTCAGGCCCGCAATCTCGGTGTCATCTTTGACTCGTCTTTCTCGTTCACCCCACACATCCTATCCATTACCAAGACCTGCCGGTTTCACCTTTACAATATTGCCAAGATCCGCCCTTTCCTCTCCACCCAAACGGCTACCTTACTGCTACGGGCTCTTGTTATATCCCAGCTAGACTACTGTGTCGGCCTTCTCTCTGATCTCCCTTCCTCCTCTCTCGCCCCGCTCCAGTCTATTCTTCACTCCGCTGCCCGGCTCATCTTCCTGCAGAAACGATCTGGGCATGTCACTCCCTTTCTTAAACACCTCCAGTGGTTTCCTATCAACCTCCGCTCCAAACAAAAACTCCTCACTCTAGGCTTCAAGGCTCTCCATCACCTTGCCCCTTCGTACCTCTCCTCCCTTCTCTCTTTCTACTGCCCACCCCGCACGCTCCGCTCCTCTGCCACCCACCTCCTCACCATCCCTCGGTCTCGCCTATCCCGCCGTCGACCCCTGGGCCACGTCCTCCCGCGGTCCCGGAATGCCCTCCCTCCTCACCTCTATCTAGACAATCTAATTCTCTTCCCCTCTTCAAATCCCAACTTAAAACTCACCTCCTCCAAGAGGCCTTCCCAGACTGAGCTCCCCCCTTTGTCCCTCTGCTCCCTCTACCCCCCCTTCACCTCTCTGCAGCTAAACCCTCTTCTCCCCACTTTC
The DNA here is from genome assembly GCF_004115215.2 of Ornithorhynchus anatinus. NCBI lineage: Eukaryota > Metazoa > Chordata > Mammalia > Monotremata > Ornithorhynchidae > Ornithorhynchus > Ornithorhynchus anatinus. The sequence goes on along the minus strand of NC_041735.1, from coordinate 53,499,682 downwards.
CCTCTCCTCTTCCCCCTCTCCCCTCCCACCCCCTCGGCACTGTACTCGTCCACTCGACTGTATATATCTTTAGCACCCTATTTATTTTGTTTATTTTGTTTAATGAGATGTACATCACCCTGATTCTATTTAGTTGCCATTGTTTTTATGAGATGTTCTTCCCCTTGACTCTATTTATTGCCATTGTTCTTGTCTGCCTGTCTCCCCCGATTAGACTGTAAGCCCATCAAACGGCAGGGACTGTCTCTATCCGTTGCCGACTTATATATTCCAAGCTCTTAGTACAGTGCTCTGCACATAGTAAGCGCTCAATAAATACTATTGAATGAAGATTATCTTGACTTGCTCCCTTTGCTCTTCCCCCCCAGGCCCACAGCACTTATGTATATATGTATATATCTATAATTCTATTTATTTTTATTGATGCCTGTTTACTTGTTTTGATGTGTATATATATCTATAATTCTGTTTATTTATATTGATTCCTGTTTACTTGTTTGGATGTCTGTCTCCCCCCTTCTAGACTATAAGCCTGGTATGGGCAGGGATTATCACTATTGCTGAATTTTACTTTCTAAGCACATAGTACAGTGCTCTGCACACAGCAAGCACTCAATAAATGCTATTGAATGAAGACACAATGGTTGCCCAGGTAAAACTGAAATTCTGAAGTTATTTAATCACTCCATTATAATACAATTATTTTTCAATTGCCTGGGGCTGATTATTCATGGTCCTTTCGTCTGCTCCCTTTCTCCTCTGTCTTCCACTGTCATTTTGGTGCTCATTAACAGATCTAACTATGAACAGGAAAAGAAAAAGTAAAATTCAAACACATTTTCTTCCCTATTACCAGTGCTAGTATGGGAGGAAGAGGAGACTGAAATGATTGGCTGAATGGAGTTTTTGGATTATTTGTTCTTACTGTAACCACTGTCAAGGATAAAAAGTGGGTTTACTGCAGTTTAAAAGTGAAAAATTTGTCAAGTTCCAGGGCACTGGTATGAAACCATGTATGGTTTCCTACTAAACTATTTCTTAAAAGAAATGGCAAAAACAGGGGTATTTCCAATTTCAATGCAAGAAACATAACATCAAAAACTACAGTAACAAAATGAAAATGTTATGGTTTGAAAAGAATAACTAAATTCCACACCTCTGTCTTAGGAACTCCAATGAACTCCCCTGCAAAACCTGATAAATAGGATGACATTGTTTCGATACACAAAATATGTACTTTTGATTCCATGCTGCGCACAAGTTTGTCTTTTTGAAATTCAGATAGAAAAATCATTAAGTCTGGCTATGTCACTAAAGGTGGAGAGTACTTTCAACAGGATAAGTTGGTTTAAAATTTCTTTCCTATATCTAGGCCAAGCAGCCCCCGAAGTTGCTTTAAATCGAGTTCCTTTAGCTATATTACTGTACTTAAAAAGCCAAAATTTCTACACGCTTTCAGGAAACTAATCACTACATCACACTGATTCAGTTGGGCGGGGATTGTCTCTGTTGCTGAATTGTACATTCCAAGCGCTTAGTACAGTGCTCTGCACATAGTAAGTGCTCAATAAATACTATTCAATGAATATTCCTAATGGATCCAGCAAGAACCATACTTGTAAAGTTTTAACTACAGCCACTAAGGATTTCAAATTATAAGAAACAAAAGTTCCTGAAATTTGACAGGGTTTTTCTAGGCCTTTGTTTTAAGCACAGAATAAAGACAACACAAATTTCAAAACAGAGTATAGCCATGCAGTTCTGTGATCTCACATATGGTGTTCGAATAAAGGACTCCACTCATCTGAGACACTTAGAGGCTCCTCAATCGAGTGCTTACTGTATGCACAGCACTGTACTAAGTGCTTCAACTTTGGAATAGGCTAAAACAGGACTTTTCCACTTTCTTTCAAGACTGTAACCGCCAGGGTTCAAAACTTTACCCATGTTACCACCCTCACACAGATGAAGACTCACTAAGGCAGCAGCAGCTGGAGCAGATGAGAGGAGGAAGTGATGTCACCACTGACTTCTCAGAGTTCATTTGTTCATTAATTCAATCCTAGTATTTAATGAGTGCTTACTGTGGGCAGAGTACCGTACTAAGTGCTTGGGAGTGTACAACAATTAATAGACACATTCCCTGCCCACAAGGAGTTTACAATCTAGAGGGGGGCAGCTAGACATTAACATATAAATAAATTACAAATTTGTACATCAGTGCTGTGGGCCTGGGAAGGGGGATGAACAGAGGGAGTAAGTCAGGGTGACGCAAAGGGAAGTAGGAGAAGAGGAAAGGGGGGTTTAGTCAGACACCCTCTTTCATAATTTTATTTTGTTCATGAGGTGTACATACCCTTGATTCTATTTATCGTGACTATGTTGTCTTGTTTTTGTCCATCTGTCTCCCCTGATTAGACTGTGAGCCCGTCATTGGGCAGGGATTGTGTCTCTGTTGCCGAATTGTACATTCCAAGCACTTAGTACAGTGCTCTGCACATAGTAAGTGCTCAGTAAATACTACTGAATGAATTGAATGAATGGAGTCGTGCTCTCATTAAGGCTCCCTGACTCCCAGGCCCATGCTCTGTCCTCTAGGCCATGCTGCTTCTGCTTGAATTCAACTATAATCAGAAGTTGAGCTCTAATGGGAAACAAGCTTTTGTGAGATTTTTCTGAAAGCAGAATTTTAAATTGAGAATTTCCTCAAATGTGTCATACAATGCTAATCTGATAACTCTCTAATTGGAAATAGGATGGACACTACTGTGTTTTCTGTCTCACTTCCAACATTCTCTCTCACATTTCATAACCCTCATATTTCATAGAGGCCGTCCCTGATTAAGCCCTTATTTCCTTTTCTCCCACTCCCTTCAGTGTCACTCTGATTTGTTCCCTTTATTCACCTGCCTCCCCACAAGCCAGCCTCAAAGCCCTTATGTACATATCAATAATTTATTTACATTAATGTCTGTCTCCCACTCTAGACTGTAAGCTTGTTGTGGGCAGGGAACACATCTGTTATTTTGTATTTATTTTGCATGTATTTTCAAGAGGTAAGCATATGCTTTGGAGAAAATTTTATAGAAAAAATTACTGATTCTGCCCCAGTTCTGCCTATTCATTCATTCATTCATTCAATAGTATTTATTGAGTGCTTACTATGTGCAGAGTACTGTACTAAGTGCTTGGAATGTACAATTCGGCAACAGATAGAGACAATCCCTGCCCAAAGACGGGCTCACAGTCTAAATGGGGGAGACAGACAGCAAAGCAAAACAGAACAAAACAAAAACAATACAACATCATCAAGATAAATAGAATCAAGGGAATGCACACCTCATTAAGAAAACAAATAGGGTAATAAATAATATATACAAATGAGCACAGTGATGAGGGGTGGGGAAGGGGAAGGAGCAGAAGGTAGGGGGAAAGAAGGGGAGGGGAAGCAGAGGGAAAGGGGGGGCTCAGTTTGGGAAGGCCTCTTGGAGGAGGTGAGTTCTCCAGCACTCTCACTGGACAGCAAATATTAGTCTTGCATAATCTGGGCCAATCAGAAGGGATGGTACACTAATGGAAACAAACCCATGGCACAGCTGCCTTTCCTGCTTAATCCAAACTAAGTTTCCTGGATCTTCTGTGTTGAATTGAAACAAAAAATGCCAATTATCACATCCCCTGACAATCAATCGATCAATCATATTTATTGAGAGTTTAGTATCTGTAGAGACCCTTAAAGCACTTGGGAGAGTACAAAACAACAGAGTTGACAAACACATTCCCTGACCACAAGGAGTTTACAATAGGTTGAAAAGAAGCTGGTCACTTTACCCTATCACTAAAGAAGATCCATTAACTTTCCTTTATTCCCCCTCAACCTCCTGATAGGCTTCCCTCGGGCAGACCTTTTCATAGTATTCGCTGAATAGCAGAAAATACTTTAATGTGAAAAACGTCAATGTGCTTCATTATGACAAACCAGACATTACCTGACACTGTAAGAAATTGAAATAATTTGAACATCCAGTGGCATTTTGGAAGAAAGAAGGAACACTTTGTTGGTCACCATTCAGCAGACTATCAAATATCTGGATGGGAAAGAAGAAAGATGGGAAAAACCATTAGGCTTTTTAGAGAATATTTTTGTTATCAAGCATTACATCAAGACCCAACATTCATATTATTGCAAGTAATACTGAAATAAATCATTAAAATGGCTTTTTTATAGTTGCAATAGCTTCTAAAAAAAACGTTCGCCATGTTTTATCACGGAAAAGGAAAATTAATCTTATTAATGTTCTCCCTTTCCCTGAATGCATTATATGTTGAAGCTTTATAAGTTAGTTACTGTCTGATGAGCAAAATCACTCATCAAAACAAAACCACTGGCCTGACATCCCAGAAATTTGCTTGGCCTGCTGGGTAGTCTGGCTCTGGATATAAGAGGATGGTACAGTGGTCATTTCAGGAACTCCTCGTGGCATACAGAGGTGCTGGGCACAGAGGTGGACTGCTGCTGGGACCCAGGAGGTCCCAGCCTCCTTTCAGTCTTGAACTTCCACCAGATCCACTGTGGCCCAACCCAGGTGATGAACAGAATTTGTTCCCAACCCCCTGTGTCCCAGGGAGTCTCCTGCAAAATTAATAATAATAATGGTACTTATGGGCTTACTATGTGCCAAGGACCGTTCTAAGCACTGGGGAAGATACAAGTTAATCAGATTGGGCACAGTCCCTGTCCCACATGGGGCTCACACTCTTATTCCCATTTTACAGATGAGTTAACTGAGGCACAGAAGTTGAATTATTATTATTATTAATCATTATGGTATTTGTTAAGCACTTACTATGTGCAGAGCACTTTTCTAAGAGCTGGGGTAGATAAAGGGTAATCAGGTTGTCCCACATGAGGCTCACTGTCTTCATCCCCATTTTTACAGATGAGGGAACTGAGGCATAGAGAAGTAAAGTGACTTGCCCACAGTCACACAGCTGACAGAGCTGGGATTCAAACCCATGATCTCTGGCTCCCAAGCCCATGGTCTTTCCACTGAGCCACGCTGCTTCTCTGAAACTTGCCCAGTGACTTGCCCAAATGACTTGCCCAAGGTCACACAGCAGACATGTGTCAGAGCCAGAATTAGAACTCAGCTCCTTCTGACTCCCAGGCCTGTGGAGTTGGAACGGGGGACTGGGAGGGAGTGTGAAACCCCAGGACACTGCCTTGAGTTTCCCATTAATCACCAATAACCTAGTTGATTTCCTTCATCCCACTAAATCCTTCAGTTAGTCGAATATATTTATTGAGTATCTATGGGGTGCAGTACTGCATTATGTGTTCAATAAATGCTATCTCTAAAATTACTACTGCTGTTTGGAAGGAAATAATAGAGTATGAGGGACTGTCTATCCTTTCAAGGAGTTCACAATCCTTGAGCTTCATGTCATCATAATAATTGTGGATATTTCTTAAGCACTTACTATGGGCCAAGCTCTGTACTAAGCACTGGGGAAGATACAAGATAATCAGGTCCCATATGGGTCTCACGGTCTAAGTAGGAGGGAGAACAGGTACTGAATTTCCATTCTGAAGATGTGGAAACAAGCACAGAGAAGCTAAGTGACTTGACTGAGGTGACGCAACAGGAAAGAAGCAGAGTTGGCATTAAAACCCAGGTCCTCTAACTCCCAGACCTGTGCTTTTTCCGTTAGGCCAATCTGTTCCATGATCCTTAAAGCAAAGTACCCAATATTCCCAGATAAGATGGCATGATGCTTTCATTAAGTTATTCTTTGGAAGAACAGGGAGTTTCTCCACGACATATTCTGAGAGTATAGGAAGAATAAACAGAGTTTAAAACTATCTGTAATTTATTTTAGTGTCCATCTCCCCTGCTACACTGAGGGCAGATATGTTTACTAACTCTAGTGCACTCTGTCGAATGCTTAATACAAAGTCCTGCACACAGGAAGTGTTAGGTAACTTCTATTAATACAACAACAGGATCCCCTATGAAAAGACTTCCTGGGCTTACAGAGACCCCACAGACTTGAATGATAGGTACTTTTCTCAATCCACTTCTAGCTGCGATGTGATTTTATACTTGCGACAAAAATACTTCCTGGGTTTAAATTCTCAACTCTCATTTACTGCCTCCTACATGTAAAAAGGGAATAATGTTGTATTACCCTCCCTTGCCTCAAGTGCCCATTAAACTGCAACACATCAAGTAGGGCTCAAAAAATGTTACTACTACTACTACTAATAGTGGTATTGATAAAGTGCTTACAACGTACCAAGCACTCCATTAAAGTATGAGGTAGATAAAAGGTAATCTGGTTGGATATCTTACCTGTCCCACATGGGGCTCATAGTCTAAGGTGGGGAGAACAGCTATTGATTCCCCTTTATACAGTTCTGGAAATGGAGGCACAAAGAAGGTCACATAGCAAGCAAGTAGCAAAGGCCGGATTCGAATCCAGGTTCCCTATTCCAATTTCCTTTTGACTTCTGTTGTGGTGAGGCCCAGTGGAAAGAGCACAGGGTTGGGGGTTACAAGACCTGGGTTTTCATCCCAGCTCTGCCGATGACCCGATGCGTGACCTTGACCAAGTCATTTAATTTCTCTAGGCTTCTTTTCTCATCTGAAAAACACCTTCTTCTTCTCTCTTTTGGACCATGAGCCCAATGTGGGACAAGGGCTATGTCCAACCTGGATTATCTTGTACATGTCTCCCCCAGCACTAGCACAGTGTTTGGCATATAGTAAGCAATTAAGAACATCATTATTATAATAAGTTTCCATTAAAAGAACAAAGAGAGCACTCAATAAATACTATTGAACAAAGGATAAAACTGCATTTTGGGTAGTGCCAAGAATAGGATTGTTAGCTGACAGGCACTGGCATAACAACAACAATAAGTCTAGGCATGAAAGTCTGTTTTTCAGAATGACAATCCTTGGAGTTTAACTTTCAGATATTTTCTCATGCACTACCAATCTGATGCTGAATAGATCCCACTTACACAGTTCATGGATGCAAGACAGTGCGGTCCCCAAGGGAGAGAATTTCGCTCTATGCCTTTTTCAAGAAGAATGGGAACACACACACTTTCTAACTATCAACAGGGAACATATTCTTCGATTGAAAAGATCTATAAAACTGTTATCACTGGTAAGAATATAACCGCTTCTCAAATATGATTTTTAAAGGAGAATGATAAGGAAATAAAAACACAACTAGAGTTCTTTGGGCACAAAGAATCAAGGCATGTTAAAATCTTAGTAACTGATATCTGTTCCAGACCTGGGTCACTTTTAAAGCTGAGACCCTGTCTGTGGAGAAAAATCTTTCAAAATGTTTTAAAGCATATGTTGAAGCATATGCATCCACTTCCCTGACTGCAATTCTTCTGATTTCTATATGATAAGTTACGCCTTTGGGGCATAAAAAGCATTCAAAGAAATCAAAACGGCACATGAAAGACAGGCCTACATAAACATTTCAAGGCAATCTCGGTTAAAACGTGGCCAGAGTAAATGAAAAGAAACATGGATGGTTTTCTTTCTGCTTTCCTTCGTTTCCCTTCCCCAGCCTAATGAGCCCTAGCTCTAGCAACACAAGCCTGTGACCCTCATCATGCTCTCTCTGACCCTCCCGCTGCTGAGATGGTTTTAATAGCTCCAGGGCAGGACTGGGGTCTCCAGCACATACTTCAAAGGCCTTGATCCAGTTCCCCTTCTTGATGTGCTTCAAGATCTCATCACACTGCTTCTGGAAGTACTCTCTCTGCTTCTCATCCAACAAGCCAATTTGGTACATGAAGTCAGCATAACCGCCTATTAGCTGATAAGTCAAAGGAAGGCAGACAAACACCCAAAAGAGAGAAATGGATATGTTAGCAGAACACGATTTACTTTCAAGAAATTCCCTTCCTCAATTCTTAAATCAGCTGCTGGAATCAGGAGGATAAGGCTATTTTTAAAATTCAAAAATAACTTTACTTCTCAAAATATCTGGCCAATGTGTGAGGCTTAAAGCCATTAGAGAGTCAACTGAGGAAAGCTATTTCCTTTGACTGCGTTAGATCTATACCATGAGAAAAGCATTCCATCTGATTAAGTGGGACTTTTTTTTCCTTTTTAAAGGAAAAAACAAAGATGGAAACAGAAGGATAAACTTACCGATGCAGGATCAGAAAATCCATCTCCAATTGCAATTCCCTTCAAGTTAATCTTCAGCTTCGCTGTGGGATTGTGGGTGTGGATGAAGTGAGAGATAGCAGGCACATATTTCCCTGCATAGGACTAAAGATCACAGGCATTATCTGTTGATTCTGCTTATCAAAGACAGGCAATTTGACTAGACTAACAAGATCATCTTCACATTGAGGCTAAGTAAAATACTGCTTCATTAACTGTTTTTGACATCATTCCCATAAATCCTGACTGCATTAGTCCAAAATCCATTTCAGAGTGCCCAATTTGGAATCCCTATGGAATTATATACTGTAACACCACAAATCCAATTCTTCCACCAACTGGTCTTCTCTCAGACAGGTCTCCAAACATTATAATCTTACTTAAAAGTTTAATGAGAGCCTCAGTGAAAGCTAGTTTTCCAAAAGTGGGCTCTCTCAAACTGTAGAAATGTTGCAGGACAATTTGCTTTGGGTAAGCAGTAAACAAAAATTGTGGTCCATTGGGAGAAAATGTTATGGTGGCTTATGTACATCTGGCCTAAGCCCTACCATTCTGGACCTGCAGGCAAAATATTGCCTTGGGCTGATTCCAAACTAGCCTCTAGATTGTAAGCTCAATGTGGGCAAGGGACATGTTCTAGTGAATAGAGCACAGGCCTGGGAGTCAGAAGGTCCTGGAGGCTCTGCCACCTGTCTGCTGTGTGACCTTGGGCAAATCACTTCATTTTGCCTCAGTTACTTCATCTGTAAAATGGGGAATAATACTGTGAGTCCCTTAAGGGATATGGACTATGTCCAATCTGATTACCTTGCATCTGCCCTAGTGCTTACAACAGTGCCTGGCACATAGCAAGCGCTTAACAAATACCATAAAAAAAAGCATCAACCGATTCTGTCATATACTTTCCCAAGTGGTTGGTACAGTGCTCCGCGCACAGCAAGCACTCAATAAATGCTATCGATCGACTGATTGATAGACATGGCAGCAGTAAGCACACCCTTTGGCACAATGTGATTTCAAGAAAGCAGCTTCATTCAACTGTGGCTGTCTTGCAGGCATCTGGGAGCCGCCATGGGCAAGAGTGGCTGGTCGTCTGTGTTTTCAACCACTCCTTCCTCTCTCCATGCCCAGATGCTGAAGGCAAGAACAACTGAGCATGTGACCTTCTGCTTGCTTCTAAAGTCTATCAGTGGCCCCAGTGCTAATAATTGCTTCCCTCACTCTACTGTGACAAGCATTTAGGATGCTGCACCTAAACTGGCCAAAGCATTTTAGTAATGAATAAAGAACTAATGAGACCTCTGTGTTTATGGAGAACACATTCATTGATAATATTAAATGTATAATAAAACAAATGCATAAACCACTTTGAATACTAAATCCGTATGATGTAACAAAACCCCTAGAGAACATAAAGTGAACAAGACAAATATATATGACATTTTCCCTGACAAGGAAGTGGTTTTTCACATCATTTGCATCCTTACAGTTCATCTTGCAGGAGCATTTCAGAAATACTCCACTTGGATGGTTATAAAGCAGTTCTCATGGTTTTACTTCTGGGCTAACAGTTGACCGTGAGATTTGGAATAAAAGTTTTCCAGAAGGCCATCCTTGGTACCAAGGGGTTTAATCCAACAGCCCATGTTTTGACCTTCTCCCCAAAACATGTCCAATCACCGGAAACCACATAATTGTATAAACACTCTCCATCATAGTGCTAGGTTTACGTTTTGATTGGTGTTTTTGAAGTCTCCTGAATGCTGTCATGAACCTCTGTGCTGTGAGCCTCAGTTTCCCCTCCATCACTTTCATTATCATGCAGAAGTGGAGGGACTCCAAGAGCCAAATACCCTACAGATGTGAGGGGTCACCAATCAATCAAAACTACTTATTGAGCACTTATGTGCAGAGTACTGTACTAAATGCTTGGGAGAGTACAGTATAACAATATAACAAAGATAGTAAACACAATCCCTACCCACAACAAGGTTACAGACTAGAGGGGAAGACAGACATTAATCTAGACTGTAAGCTCTTTGTGGGCAGGAAATATGGCTGTTTATTGTTGTATTGTACTCTCCCACGCGCTTAATATAGTGCTCTGCACACAGTAACTGCTCAATAAATACAACTGAATGAATGAATATAAAGAAATTACAGATATGTTCATAAGAGTTGTGAGGCAGAGGGAGGGGTAAATACAGGGAGCATATTCAAGTGCAAGGGCGACACAGAAGGGAGTGGAAGAAAAGGAAAGGAAGGCTTAGTCAGGGAAGGCCTCTTGGAGGAGCTGTGCCTTCAATAAGGCTTTGAAGGTGGGCAGAGTGATTGTCAGATATAAAGAGGGAGAGCATTCCAGGCCAGAGGCAGGATGTGTGCAAAGTGGTCAGCCACAAGAGAGGTGGAGAAATAGACAGAGGGAAAGATGGTCAGACAGATGAAATCAAGGTATAGTGAATAGGTTGGCATTAGAGGAGCAAAGTGTGAAGGTTAGATTTTATTAGGAGAGCGGCGAGGTTAGGTAGGAGGGAGTATGGTGACTGAGTGCCTTAAAGTCACTTTCCTTATGGGCAAAAAATATACTAAAATTTCTTGACTGCAGTGGGGTTTCTCTTCATTCTGTGCTTCTCCCTAAGAATTTTTGATTGCAAAATATTCCTCTTACTCTTCCAGTTGCTGATTTTTATATATTGCTTCATCTTCTCTAGACAGTTTTCAGAATGCTCGGGCAATTAAGTCTATAAATTAATTGTGGGTAGGGAATGTCTGTTATATTGAATTCTTCCAAGCGCTAGTACAGTGCTCTTCACACAGTAAAAGCTCAATAAATACCATTGATTGATTGATATACATTATTTCATTCATTCCTTCCCCCAATCCTTTAACACAGATTAGATAAATATCCATTTATCTGGGCAGCTTAAGTTTGGTTTAGTACAAGGCAGAAAGCTGGACAAAAGCACTTCTACAGTTGTCTGTGGCTTTTGGATTATTGTGCAGATTGCCTATGCACTCTATACAATATTAGATTTGAAACTTTGCCTACGGTATATCATCAAGATTTCTCCTATTACTACTATAAATTCTAAGGTACAGTAAATTACTTATTGCTCTTCAATCTTTTTTCTCTCCCGGTAAACCCCCTGCTCATGCCCTCCCTTTTGCCTGGAATTCCCTATCCCCTTCATAAGTGACTGATCACCACTCTCACGATTTTTCAAAGGCTTCTAAAAATCCGATCTCCTCCAAGTAGCCTTCCTTCACTAACCCCTCTTCTCCCTCCTTCTGCATCACCTTTGCACTTGGGATCTGTACTTCATAAGCACTTTGGTTCTCACCCCACTCCCATAGCACTTAAATATGCATCCTTATACTTTGCTGTTTCCTCTAAAGTGATTTATTTTAATGTCTCTCACTCTAGATTGTAAGCTCCTTGAGGCCAGGGATCATGTCTATCTACCCTTTTTCTTAAAAAAAAAGTTATTTGTTAAGCACTCTTCTAAGTGCTGGGGAGGACACAAGATGATCAGGTTGGACACAGTCTATGTCCCACACAGGGCTCACAGTCTTAATCTCCAATTTACAGATGAGGTAATTGAGGTTTAGAGAAGTTAAGTGACTTCCCAAGGTCACACAGCAGACAAGTGGCAGCGCCAGGATTTGAACCCATGACCTTCTGACTCTCAAGCCCATGCTTTATCCTCTAGGCCATGCTGCTTCTCACTCTCTCAAGCACTTAGAACAGTATCTGTAAAAATAAGTACTCGGAATCACTGTGGTCAGAGTATGTGTCTACCAACTCTGTTATGCTATACTCTCTCATGCACTTAGTACACATTAAGCACTCGATAAATAGGATTGATTGATTGAATAAACACCATTCACTGACTAATACCACTGATTAACTAATGGATGTATTCCTATTCTAAACACCACTGCATTATTTGTCCTGTTATTCAAACACTGTAAACTGACTTAATGTGAGACCAAACTCTGTGATCAGAAGTACCAGAGAAGGCATCAAAATAGATATCAAATAAGAAAAGACAAGTAAGGCTGGCATCCTTATAACTGTGATTTGGAATAGTGCTCACCAAAAATAATGAGAAAGGATCTGAAACAAAGTCATTTGTGGCCAAAAATAAAAAGGGATCTACGGGAAATTAGAGTAGATCTATATTAAGTTTAGATTACAGACCAACTATGTATGCTTGCATTGTTTGATAATAATATTGATAATAACAACAATGATCATTATGGCATTTGATAAGCATCTACTGTGCCAAGCACTATGCTAAGCACTAGGGTTATCACCATTCAATCAGATCAGACACAGTCTCTGCCCCATTTGGGCCTCACAGTCTAAGAGGGAGGGAACACAGGTATTTTATCTCCATGTTACAGATGAATAAACTGAGGCCAAGAGAAGTAGTGTGGCCTCATGGGTTTGGAAGTCATAGGATCTGGGTTCCTCCTGTGTGACCTTGGACAAGTCACTTAACTTCTCTGTGCCTCATTTACCTCATCTGTAAAATGAGGATTAAGACTGTAGCCCTATGTGGGACAGGGACTGTGACCAACCTGATAATCTTGCATCTAGGCCAGAGTAGAACACAGCCTGGCACAAAGTTAGTGCTTAACAAATATCATAAAAAAATTTATAAAAGGTTAAGTGACTTGTCCAAAATACACATCAGGCAAGATGAAGAGCTGGGATATGAACTCAGGTCCCCAGATTGCCAGTCTTGTATTCTTTCCACTATGCCATGCTTCTTCTCAGGTGTCTAGGCCATACCTTAATATAAAAAAATTTGCCTAATCTACCTGCATTTCTGCAACAAAGCTAAAGCCAATTCAGTAACCAGTTTCCATTGGGCTTTTGGATTCTAATTTTTGAAATAAAGCATAGAAGACCTGAAAAGTTTTAAGTTAAGACTGTTCAGAGTGTTTTTCTTTCAAGAGATTATGACTTCATTTAAATATACTGATTGGGCTAGAATCTACTTGATTGACAGTTGCCGACCAAAAATATTATTTTAGTGTCTGTCTCCTTGTGTGGCCTGAAGGCTCCCTGTAGGCAGGGATTGCGTCTACCAACTTTGTTGTATTGTGCTTAACCAAGCACTTAGTACAATAATTTGCACCTACTAAGTGCACATGAGCTGATGAGCTAATGTTTAAGTAATGAGTATGACTGAGGGTATTTAAATGCTTTGCTAGTTATAGTTTCTGTCCCCACCAAAAAATTTAATTTCTACATGAAAAACTGTATTCTAAAAATATGGCTAACCTGTGGATGTGCCAAGATTACCTGCTAAACCTCAAAAAATAAACTGGAGTCCTGCTTCACCAGCAGAGTGAAAATCTTACTGGATTGATATCCAATTTATTTCTTTCTCCCACAAGAGAAATGATCTCAACATCAGAGTCAGCACAGTATAGAATTTGGCATTACTGTGATAATACCATCTGATGTTTGGAACAGTTCAACAGTGATGGAAATCATGCTAGCAGCATACTGTACTTGTAAACATATTCTTGGGAGGACGTAATGACCTGCTAAATTTATCCATATGCTTACAGCATAATATAAATCAAAAAAACTCTGCTATTGGATACGATTACCCTCTCCCCTCTTAAACGTCTCAACAAAACTTTTGGCCAACTTACAGCACCGTAATGGCCTACTTCTGTAGGAAGAAAAATGGATCCCAAATCACACTGAAATCTGCCCTCCAATAAAATAGAACAGTGTCAGGACAAAATACTATAATAGAAGCAATGCTTTGATAGGAATTTCACATATTTTGGCAGTTATTACTGTAGTGAGCAGGCTTAAACCAAACCCAGCATATTTCTTGGTTGGGTTAAGAAAAAAAAAGAGGGAAAGAGGGGAGATGGAGGAAGGGAGGCGGGGGGGAGGGGGAAGAAATAGGAGGGGAAGGGAGAAAGAGAGAGAGGGAGAGGGCTGGGGGAGGGGGCAGAGATGGGGAGAGGATACCTAAAAATGGTTTTTGACTAAGAGGGTGAAGAAATCTCCGCAAATGGGTAAGTTCCTTGAGCGCAGGGACTGTATCTACCAAATTCATTTTGTACTGCACTCTTAGCATAGTAGGCTGAACACAATAAGTACTCAATTAAATCCACTGACTAACTGACCAGATCTATTCAAATTTCCCAGGCCTGTAAAAGGGAAAAAAAATAGGTTAGAAAATGTGCCCTTTATCAGCAAGGGGGATCCAGTTCTTTTTTCTTTTGCCACTACCATCTTGTCCCAATTGATGGTTCTGTAAATGTGTTTGCAATCAATGTGACCTTAAAGGCCAAGAATGGCAGGAAAGCCTACTCTAGGAGAAACCACACCTGAGAATTTTGATGTAGAAGATGAATGAGGACTGGGTGGCTCTGGGAGCTTTTCTGTTAGTTTCTCCTCATTTCCCTCTAGCTGACTTTTGCCTTTTTCCATGCATAACTTGGTTAGGGCAAGGGAAAGGGGAGGAGTCCATTTCATTATTAGTGATGCTGGTAGAAAGGATCGGGGAGTGGGTAAAGAAAATTGCTGAAGTATCCTACAATGTATGTTTTCACTATTTTTTTTGGAACTAAAATGGGGCTATAGTGAATGTGGGAATTAAAGAACATTCTCCCAACAACATGAGACTACCTGGATAGAACACAATGTACTGTGGGAAGAAAGTTGTGTGCATGAGCATGGTTTGAATTGTTAACAATAATAATAATAATAATGTTATTTGCTTAGCACTTACTGTGTGCCAAGCGCTGTACTAAGTGCTGGGGTGGATACAAGCAAATTGGGTTGGATACAGTCTTTGATCCACATGGAGCTTATACTCAATCTCCATTTCACAGATGAGGGAACTGAGGTCCAGAGAAGTGAAGTGATTTGCCCAAGGTCACACAACAGACAAGTGGTGGAGCCGGGATTAGAACCCCTGACCTTCTGACTCCCTTACCATACCATACCATAGATTTTCTTACCATAAGGTTTATCAAGAACACAATCCCGATGTTATAGACTGGAATTTGACTCATATCATTGGGATGGCCTGATCTCGCTAAGCACCACTTCTTCAGACACCACAGGTCTGCCCCAAGATTTTGGCATCTTTTCAGTTAGTTGATAACTGGGGATGGGAAAACAAGATATGTGGAACGGTAGGGATCAATCAGGGAAATACAAAAACAAGCTGCAACAGTGGGAGAAGACAAGACATTTTTTTACTACTGTAGCCTAGTGGACAGAGCATGGTCCTGGGAGTCAGAGGAACTGGGCTCTAATCCCAGCTGCTCCACCTGTCTTCTGTTTGACCTTGGGCAAGTCATTGAACTTCTCTGTGCCTCAGTTACTTCACCTGTAAAATGGGAATTAAGACTCTGAGCCTTGTGTGTCCGGGACTGTGTTCAAACTGATTATATTGTATCTACTCCACAGCTTAGTACAGTGCGAGTCACAAGGAAGCGCTTAACAAATATCATTAAAAAAAACCCCTCTAAAACAGGGGAGTCCTGACTTACTCTAACATCAGGGAAGTATACAACAGGACCATGTCTTCTTTGAGGACTTTAGGCCACACTCCTTGAAATGGCCAACTCAACAAATTAATGAAAGGGAAAGTTTTGTGGAAAAGTCCATACTTCCTGGAAATTTCTAGCCTGTGTGTCATCTCATTTTAAGACCACAGTGCAGCAACTTTGAAAAAAGGGCTTCTATCAGACCTTGCTTTTACCTCAAAAGTCTCCAGGCTCTAGTGCATTCAAGCTTTGATCAGTGCTTTTCGAGACAAACAGAATCAACCTATAGTAAAGTCTTGTTCCCCTGCCAATTTTCAGTTTGCTTAAGTTAATGGAGATTTATGCTGTCTCCTTCCCTCAAAGGGGCATTACTTTTATTTATTTATTTTTTAAGAGACCATTCTATCTTCCCAAACCTGTGACAGCAGAACTGAAAAAAGGCAGTTTACTCTTTTAAACCCTGACTCCATTTTCTTTCTCCTTCCTTTCATAAGTGCAAAACTTGCAATGTGCTCTTGAAATAGGCTGAATCAGCCTCATTTTTCCCAAGATAATGTCACAGTGAATGTCACACTAAGGTCAATGACATATACTGAGGCACGGGCATCTAGTAGAAGTAATAGTATTTATTAAGCACCCATATCCAATGCTGTTGAAGACAGGGAAGCACAGTCTCCTGGAAGTTGTAGGGCTTGCAATTTAAGAATAAGTGAGGGGAGGCTTCACAACAGACAAAATGGAAAGACAAAAAGTTAAAAAAAGCTGATATTTAGTACAATGCTTGGGTACCTTGTAAACACTTAACCAATATCAAAGTTATTGGGAAGCAGCATGGCCTATTGGAAAGAGCACCTGGGTTATAATCTCAGCTCTGCCACTTGTCTGCTATGTGACTTCGGGCAAGTCATTTAACTTCTCCAAGCTTCAATTATCTCATCTTTTGTAAAACTGGGATTAAGACTGGGAGTCCCATGTGGGACATGGATTGTGTCCCAACTGATTAGCTTGTATCCATGGACAGAGCAAAGGCCGGTGAGTCAGAAGGTCATGGTTTCTAATCCCAGCTTTGCCACTTGTCTGCTGTATGACCTTGGGAAAGTCATTTCACTTCTCTGTGCCTCAGTCATCCCACCTGTAAAATGGGGATTGAGACTGTGAGCTCTATGTGGGATAGGAACTTTGTCCAGCCTGATTTGCTTGTATCTATCCCAGCAATTAGTACAGTGCCTGGCACATAGTAAGTGTTTAACAAATACCATAATTATTGTTATGATTATTCCAATGCTTACCAAAGTGCCTTGAACAAAGTAAGTGCTTGTACTCTGCCACACACAATGCAGTGTTCTGCACACAGTAAATGTTCAAAAAATACTCTTTATTGATTGCCAATTCCCTTATCTACACCCTGCTTATTCCTCCAATTGTATCTGAGGGAGAAGAACTAATCCTAATTCTCCTTGACTTCTCAGTTGCCTTCAATGCTGTCAACCACCCCCTTCTCAAGATTATTCAACCTTGGCTTCCCTGACTGTCATTTCCTGGTTCTCCTCCTATCTCTCTGGCTGCTAATTCTCAGTCTTTCATTCATTTATTCATTCAATTGTATTTATTGCATGCTTACTGTGTGCAGAGCATTGTACTAAGCACTCACAGGATCCTCCTCTGCTTCCCACCCCCTAACTGTGGGAGTCCCTCAAGGCTCAGTTCTGGGTCCCCTTCTAATCTCCATCGACACCCACTCCATTAGATAATTTGGATTTGCTCCTTTTATTCATCCCTCCCCCTGCCCCACATTCTTCTATATATATCTCCATAATTTATATACTTGTATTAATGTCTGTCTCCCCTTTTAGACTGTAAGCTTCTTGGAGGCAGGAAGTGTGTCTACCCACTCTGTTATATTGTACTCTCCCAAGCACTTAGCACAGTGCTCTGTACACAGTTAACACTTAATAAATGATTGACTGATTGATTGAGAACTCTTCCTGGCCAGTCTACCTAAAGATGGGCAAGTGATTTCAGCCCTTGTTTTAAAAAAATAATAAAATCTATGTTCTGAGGGCTCAGAGTTTCTCCCCCTTTACATGCAATCTCTCATCTATGCAGAGAAGTACTTTCTGAAATCACAGTTAAGGGAGCAGCAGCAGCAGGTGCGAGGAGATTCAACCTGCTCTTGACCCCAACACTTCCCCAAATGCTGCAGAACCACTTCCTGATATTGTCGGAAGCCCCCAGTCAGAATTCTGGAAAATCAGGGGCAACTTGCAGGACAGGAGCCGGGTGGTTTCTCTTCTCACACCTGCTCTTTTTCTTACTGGGCTTCCCGGAGGTTTTGCTTTTACAAGGAATCTAGCAAGAGCTGCTACAACTACGGTGGATAGACCCATTTCAGTAATTTTGAAAAATTCTCAGGATTTCTGATTTCTGGATGAGGTAAAGAAAGACCATAGTGTGTTTGCAGGGAAAAGGGATAGATGTGTCCTGCTTAAGTACATTTAAAAAAAACAAACCTAAAATCAAAATCCAGTTCCTACTTTTCAACCAGTGGTTGCCCATCTACCTCCTTGCTATTGGCTTTAATCATCTCAGGCCCTTCCTACTTTACTTCATTGATTTCCTACTACAACCCAGCCCACTCACTTTGTTCTTCTAACACCACTCTGCTCATCTACCTTACCACCTCCCCCTTGCCCATATCCTCCCTCTGGCCTGGAAGGAACTTATCTGTGCAGAAAAGGGAATGTTTTAAGAGAATCTGGAGTTTTAGTACTGTCCCCACTATCTCACTTTTCTAAACAACTCCCTTTCAATCACCACTCAGCTAAATGCATTTGCCATTTTGCTTGTTTATAATTAGTCTGTGCAGAGCTCTGTACTAGGCATTTGGGAAAGTACAACAGAGTTAGCAGGCATGGCCCTGCCCTCAGACAGCTTGTGAGATTTGAATATGCTCATTTAATGGTGGCCAGTAAATTTGTTGTGGGCAGGGAATGTGTCTACATACTCTGTTGTATTGTACTCTCCTGAGTGTTTAATATAGTACTATGCACACAGTAAGTGCTCAATAAATACCACTGAGGGATGGATAATGTTTTTGTTCAAAATTCAATCACTTATTTTGCATGGTCTTTAATGTCTGTCTGTGCCATTGTACTTGCCTTAAAAACTAAGGTCTTAGATGCCAGATGATATCACTTTGTACAGGGTTATAAAGACAGGTGCTTAATTAAGCGATCAATGGTATTTATGGAGCAACTTTGTGCAGAGCTCTGAAATGGGGCTTGGAACAATATACTAGGAAGAAAAAAAAATAGTTCCTTCCCCAAGGTCTTACTACCCTATGGAAGAGCTAGGTAGATGCAAATTATTTACAAATAATGGGGGCAGAGGTAAGATCAACAACTGAACAGATAGCATGCATAGGTCAGGATGAGAAACCCAAATAAACTATTAAATATACAGTTGAATATAGAAGTATACATAATATGCCAACAAAGACTTTAGCCAGAAAGGCTAACTTTCTGGTATTTGCCTAAAACAGCTTTTCCTTTATCCTAAACCAGAGGATTAAGAAACAAACAAAACTCAGCAAAAAGAAGCTTTAAAACTCCACTTTCTCTATTTCCCCGTGTCCTTACTCACCTAATGTACGGAGGCTGGATAAGAAAACCAAAAGTCTAAAGCAAGAATTACAATGCCTTCCACACATCTCTTGCAGATTCAGCAGGAGGATATTTATAAAACTTTTAAGAAAAATCACAACTTCTTTTTCCATAATGGCAAAACAATTAGCCAGAATAGAAACTAATAATTTCCTGTCATAAATTTTGGTGAAGTCCAGATTATAAGTAGCAAAATAAACGATTAGAACGACATTCCTGTTTTACTGAAATCCTTACAGGGTTCAGGGTACCCACTGTACATCTTTCAAATATTAGAATTAAACTTGGACAGAATGGGAAAGTTAGGACATTAATTTTTGAGGTGCCATAGTCTCTGCTCATGCAAGATTAATAATTTGAAGAATCTCCTGCAAGTGGGCACATAGAAATTTTGACTGAATTTTTACTTAAATTCTACTCAGAGTTAGGCTTGGGCTCTCTGTTGGAATAGTTGATAAAGCATGGGCCTGGGAGTCAGAAGGTTATAGATCCTGATCCCATATCTGACACTTGTCTGCTTTGTGACCCTGGGCAAGTCACTTCACTTCTCTGTGCTTCAGTTACCTTATCTGCAAAATGGGAATTGAGACTGTGAGCCTAGTGTGGGTCAGGGACTGTGTCCAACCCGATTTGCTTTTATTTACCCCAGCACTTAGTACAGTGCCTGGTACACAGTAAGTGCTAAACAAATACCACAGTTATTATTATTATTATTAAATAAAAACATCCTCATATATGCTGTACTACTGGGGTCTGTACAATGGCCACATTGCATTCTAGGAGTTTACAATCTGTAGGGAAAGAAACTACTTGAAGGGGATTCTCAATACTGCATTCTTGGCAGAGACTTCCAGGTTGGTGATGGCTATTTCAAGGTTTGGAGACCCTAATTCAGACCACTGCCTTCACTGGTTCTTATAGCTAACCTCTGGTGCAGAATTAAAGAGACTATTCCTGTCCACTGGCCAGAAAGACACACTTGAGTTTAACTATGGACATATAG
Organism: Ornithorhynchus anatinus; assembly: GCF_004115215.2. Classification (NCBI taxonomy): domain Eukaryota; kingdom Metazoa; phylum Chordata; class Mammalia; order Monotremata; family Ornithorhynchidae; genus Ornithorhynchus; species Ornithorhynchus anatinus. The sequence goes on along the minus strand of NC_041735.1, from coordinate 53,479,277 downwards.
GCAAGGCTCCAACAATTACGTCAATCTATCCACACCCTAGAGGCTCACTAATGCTTGCTTCTTGGGCAGAAGACAGCAATGGTACCCTCTGAGGCCTACCTATTCCTGTGTTCAGGTTTCAATCTTAGGTAAGGCCTACATGCTCAGCAAACCAGACTTTATCCCCTCAGCCCTTACGCCTTGGAAACAAAGGCAGTCCCACCAACAGTTACTGGTTCAGAGAGGATAACACTTTTAAAGAAAGTTAATTATGTGAATTAAATGCAGCTTGTTTCCCTTTTTGAAGTAGATTTTTCATGCCTCAAGGAGGGGTGAGTTACCAGACACATTTTTCTCTTTTTAGTGAAAATTAATTCCAGTTGGCGTTCTGAGCAGAAATGAAGGGAAGATGGAAAGTAGACAAAGATGTTTACTCATTCCCAGTCACACAAATTGAAAGCATACAGCAATAAACCCTGGTTACATCTCCACTACAGATGTCCCAACTGGAGGGGTTTGAGGAGAAGGTCTTGAATGTGTTACTTTACTTTTGGGTAGAAAATAATGTTCAAACATAAAGCTATTTATTACTTCACTAGGCAGTGTGGATCTCACATCAGAAAGATGCATGTTCGAACTTTTCGGAGCTGTTGAAGCAGAGCCAAAACAGGTCAGAAAGCATGTGGCTTATGGCTCTATTCAAACTCTAACCACTAACTATATTTCATAATAGGGGATGTCATACTTAAAGTCTATTATTATTAGTTACACTCTTGTCTATGTTGCCCTGGAAGTTTCTGAGAATCTGAGGACATTATTGTCAAGAACGTTGGAAATCTACAAATGCAGTTCTTGTACATAGGATAATTCCCATTCAAATAGGAGTATAAGCTGGTGGGTTTGAGTTTACTCACTCATAAAAGAAATTATAAAAGCTTCCTCAAGAAAGAGAAATAGAAAATTTCTTTGATCTCTCCAAAAGACTTAAAGAAGTTAAGCAATCTGAAAAGGAAGTCTTTCCTATACAATGTTTTATTTCTGTTTTGAAAAAGCTCCAGGTATAAATAAGAGTGATTGACTTAAGATGAATCAAAAAGGAATACTGTGAAGACTGCGTAGACATAATATTCAAATGATTAATAATTCCTTTACTGGCCATTTTTTGTGCTCTTGCATTTTCCAAGGTAGTTTCCTTGCCAAATTAAATAATTTATTCTCTGTGACTACCATTAAGACAATACTTTTTTACAACAACCAATTCTCCAGTTTAAGACAATTCTGTAGTTCTTCAGCTCTTAAGCATTTTGAAGGTGTAAACTTCTTTATGAAAATTCACTATGGTAGCAGCAAGTGCTAAAAAAATTATTCTTCCCTGCACGAACAAGGAAATTACATGCATAAACCACGATGCAGACAGAAAACAGACAAGCCAAAATTTTCATTCAAGATTTGACAGTTTTGTTGAAAGTTAAGTATATGATGGCTTAGAATGTATCCACATTAGAATGTATATCCGCATATGAATGTATCCATATCAGCTGGATGGCTGGAATAATGCATATGATAAAACAAACTGTTTTAAAAAATAACTAGCTATGTCACATCGATGTCAGAATTAAGGTATATGTGGCTAAAGAACCCCCAGTCATGGACTTGGCCAAGTCTGAATAAGCAGCAACAAGGGGATCACTTAAGAACACCACATGTTTGCAAAATACAGCCATATTCCTATTATGTATGGTAACTGGAAGGAGAGCATGGATAAAAAATTCAGAAAAGATCCAGGCTCCCATATAAACCAAGTTTCAAATTTCTACTGCACAATTTAAACCTTCTCCTTCCTTGTTATCAAAACTGCTAATAAATACAAGGGAAACTTCAATACACTGAATCAATACGATTCCAAAAAGTAGTAAGGGCTCATTATATCCAAGGCAATCAGATGATTTTACAACAGCATCTTCAATGTCTATCACTGAAATGAAGTTCTCATTATAAGACATATTTGTTATATCAAAATTTTGCCTGCAGCAGAACTGATTAGAGATTCCTTTTGGATGCTAATGAGCACTTGAAAAAGAGGAAACATTTAGAGCCCATTGTCGTCCACAAACTGGATGTACATTATATTCCCTGAATATACATTTTTTTCCAAAAGTGGTAAAGAGTTATAATTTATCCCAATAAACTACTTCTCTAAATAAAAAGAAAACAGCCTTTACTCCTCTAAATTCAAGAAGTTACTAGTCTGCCACTGTAAAAATGTAGGTTTTTCCCTTTTCCTTTTCATTATTAGACACTAAATATTTCACTGAACATAGTTAAAGGCCATGAAGATTTATTATATTTGATTTATGTTTGATGCTCACAACAAGGAATTAGATGAACTCACCTCTCCTGTGGCATAAAAGTCATTCTTCTGATACTCAGGAAACAGCTGGAAAAACTGAGTGAGGGCACTGTAACACAGAAAAAAGACAGGGGGTCACATTCATTTCACGCAGCAACAGCTCAGTGAGCCATTTTCAATGGGTTTGAAAGTATTAGGTGGCAGGGTTGGTGAAGTAAATTTTCATTTTCCCAATTAACACAAAGTTCAATTTGATCACATTGGGATAGAAATGAGAGGGCAGAGGCCTTGTATCAATCAATCTGTACCAAGCACTTGGGACAGGACAATATAATTCAATGAGTAGATATGACCCCTGCCCCTCAAGGAGCTTACAATCTATTAGACGGTAATTTCTGTGGATTGTAGCTGCATCCTTGATACCATTTCCCAGTGGCAGTGAGGCAGTCGGAACACCCATCCCAGAATGCCCTGCATCCTGACCCTCCTTGAAGTAGCTGGGGATTAAATGTTCTGGACTCACCCCTAAGAGGAGCACTCCCTCACCCCTGTCCACATCCAGGAAACCTCAACAATCATCCCCGTACTGAGCAACCAACCTTAGAGTTGGAAATATATAATCCTTTCTCACTACACATGAACAACTATTATTAGTCCTATTTCTATGACTTCTTCTAATAATAACTATGGTACTTGTTAAGCTCTTGGTATAAAGCAAGTGCTGAGGAAGATAAAATAAAGGACTGTCTCAAGAAAGTTCTCTGCAGTTGAAGGGAAAGTCAACCCATAGCCCCACATTTAACAGGAAACACCAAAAGCAAAAAAGCAATTGTAAGGTGAATGCTCCCAAGCGCTTAGTACAGTGTTCTGTACTCACAATAAGTACTCAATAAATACAACTCACAGAGGAGTTTGAAACAAATCAATTCCAATAAATTTGCTGCAACACAAAAAAGTGTAAGCTATTCATGGGCAAGGAACATGTCATGTGTTTCTGTTATACTTCCCAAGCTCTTACTGCAGTTGCTGCACTCAGGAAGCACTCAATAAATACCATTACTACTACGACTACCGGGGTAAAACTAGTTAGAGCATCCAAGGGGCAATTATTCCGTATTTGTCAAGAAAAACCCCAAGTAATTCTGAAATTTCCAAGTTCACAAAATGGAAAAGCTGGACTTCACATCCAAACACATGCCGATATAAAATCACTGAAGTCCTAAACAACTAAGATGAAAGTCAGATTGCTTTTCCAAGAGCCTGAGGTGAAAGTTCAGAGGTAACAAAAAGGTGAAACTGGACAATTAAAATGATCTCTGAGACCCAAGTTAAATGTATTTTCATTCATTACTATTATATAATCAAAGGATCTTCTTTCAGAATAGCCCCTGTTTTTTGTTATACTGGGATTTTAAGAGCAGCTATATCTCACAAACTGCATTACCCTGCTGTAATGTTAGTGTTGCGATACATCAGTTGTCATGGTAGGGAAAGAAATAAGATTGACTTTCCTGCAAACTAAAAGCAATTGCTTTGTTCCATTTATTCACGATGATAATGGAGTATATAAAATTCCAGCAGTGTCCCTTGCTTTGGTTTATTTACTTCGGGAATTCTCAAACTGCTAAGGTTTTATTGAAGGCTGCTGCTTGGCCAAACCATCCCAATGTTACAGGGCTGCAAGCTCAGTATGCTCCAAGTGGAAAAGAAATGGATGAATAGCAACTGCCTCTTAACAAGGCAGGGGAATGACAGTTGGGATTAAATAACTTAAAAAGGTGATGGAAACAGGCCACTGCAGGAGAAACCCAGTTATTTATACTTTGGCTAGTCTAGTTAATCAAAAAACTTGCCTGGGTTACCAAATAAAATTGGGTTCATCCCTGTCTTGGGTACCTCAACTCCTGATTCTGTGAACTAGCTTTGGTCCCCTTTTAGGGGGCCCAATTTGGCAGATTTCATCAGATAAATGGTGGATTTAGTTGCACTTATATGCACATTTGTCTGTTTCCAGGTGATTAAGAACATGTCTTTCCTTCAAATCTTTTAAATCCCAAACTGGACTTGACCTAGCATAAGTGGATATAGAGTGTTATATCTAAGCATAATAGTGTGGAGATACACTGTCTAAAGTGGGAGGCAAGGCAAACGGTCAGTGAAAAAAAAATGAATCCAGCCAATTTGGTTTAGTTTTATTAGAGGCATGGTGTAGTCTAAGGGATTTGATTTCATCTCATACTCTTTCACTTAAAATTGCCCAACATTGGTTAAGTGTAAGCACATCTCTCTAGGCTAGACTTGAATGGAAATTCAGTATATATTCCCTTTAAACAGATGAAAAGTATTCTGCCTTAAAGGTATGTTATTTAGTAAGCCAAAATTGTATCCATAAAGCACTTAAGTATCATTAAATTTTGACACTAATTCTGGGAACTTTAATATTATTACATCTATTTATGAGTGAAGAAACTGAGGCACAGTTAAGACGCTTTGCTAAAAAATAAGTAGCCAAATAATAACTCAGAAGCAGATCTGAGGCCAGAATGCCCTGCTCAGATTTCTAATTCTTGTAGGTGTATTCTAGCATCAAGCTCTCACTCTGGCTTTGAATAGTAATTAAAAAAAACACACAGATACCAAGTACCACAGGAATGTTAAATCACAGCAGGTGAATCATCAGTGGAGTTGTCAACAATACGACAGTTTGTCTATACGACCCTCCTAAAAAGCCTCAACCAAGAGGCACTTCCTGATTAATCCTGATCCCATCTGGTCCTGTTGTCCCACAGGCCACCTTACTACTACACTACTACTACTAATAGTAGTACTTTTCTATAACTGTTTATCTTTTCATTTAATTGCTTATGTTTGTTTTTCTCTTTGAAAACTTTGATCTTACTCTTACCTATCATAACGGTGGAGAAGCAGTGTAGCCTAGTGGGTAGAGCACGGTCCTAGGAGTCATAGGACCTGGATTCTAGTCCCGGCTCTGCCAATTGTCTGCTATGTGATCTTGGGCAATTCACTTAACTCCTCTAGGCCCTAATGTGGGGATTAAGACTGTGAGTCTCACGTGGGACATGGACTGTGTCTAACCTGATGAACTTGTATCTAGAGAAGCAGCATGGTATAGTGGATAGAGCGCAGGCCTGAGAGTCAGAAGGTCATGGGTTCTAAGCCCAGTTCTGCCACTTATCTGCTGCATGACCTTGGGCAAATCACTTTACTTCTCTATGTCTCAGTTACCTCATCCATAAAATGGGGATTGAGACTGTATGCGCTATATTGGACAGGGACTTTGTCCAACCTGATTTGTTTGTATCCACCCCAGTGCTTAAAGTTCCCAACATATAGTAGGCACTTAAATACCATAATTACTATTATTATCTATCCCAGCACTTAGTACAGTGCCTTACACATAGTAATTGCTTCACAAATACCATTAAAAAAATTGTGTTCCTGCCTTGCCCAGTAAAACTGTAATCTCCTTGAAGGCAGGGACCATGTCTTTTACTTCTATTTTTGGTTTCCAAGCACCTAGTGTGGTGCTTTGTACACAGTAGGTACTCAAAAAATGCTGCTGATGACCGAAAAAGTTGGAATCTGATCCACATCACCTCTGCTTACCTGCACCAGGCAGGACACCTTGAATACTGCTGTTTTTCTCTGGGTTTTGGCATTACCTTCCTGCCTCAAAAACCCTGTCTCGACTGTGGCAAGGAGGGATGTACACCGCCCCGCCACCACCCCCCCACAAAAAATGTGTAAGCCATTGAGTAGACAGCTGAAATCAGTTTGCTGCACTACCCTTGATTAGCTATTTTCCAGTTCTAGGAGCCTGAAGCAAGAGGAACTAAAAACAGCTATAAACAATGGATGCTTTGAAAAAGGTTCTCTTTACATGTAATGCAAGAAGAGATGTACCACATGTCAGCAGTAAATATCCACACAGAGGGTCAGATGGAATTTGTAACAGCTTTTGGGAAGGATGCTGGGTGTAGAGGAGAAAAGAAAACTAATGACCTTGGAGAGCAACACTCTGCCTTCTAAGAAATTATTTGTTTCCTTCAAACAGAACTCCATGTAAATCTACTGGAGAAGAGAGGAAGTTTGGAGGGTGAGGGTAATGATTCAGGTATTTCTCAATACCTCTGTTGGAACTTGAACAATATTTCTATGGGAATCTCTTACATCATTACAAAAGAAGTATCTCTTTTTTTCATCTGGCAAATTGGCCCAGAAAGTTATGTATAGAGAGATAATATTTTGGGAGAGAATTTAGCTCTTTTTAGGGCCATCCGTTAGTGTACTGCAGTAATAACCTACCAAATGGCCTCCTGACCTGAAAAAGGAAATACCTTACTCCCTGGTAGAAATTTACGGGCTGAGGAAATCTATCTGAAAGGATAAGGTCACATTCATATTAAAAACAATTACGCTAAAGATAAGAAGGAGAAAAGGAACAAATTGGATGAAGTACATTGATTTTGTTGAGAGGTAGCCTTAATTCTTCAATTTTTTCTACCTGTTTCTGCAGGATTCACAATAAAAAGAGATTGGATTAAAAAAAATTACCAAATTTCAGTGAGAAGAATTATCAGTTTCGGGACTAAGAAGAGAAAGGAAAAGAATAGTTCTCTGATGGCCAGGGAAAACAGTGTAAGAACAGAACTGGAAAGAGGGAGTCGGCAAAAAGCAGAGGTAAATAAAAAGCAGAAGCCTTCCAAAGCACGTGGCTAGCAGGTTGTGCAATCATTCTTTGCAAACATTTTCTGTTTCTTCTCCTAAAGCTCCTTCATTAATTTTAATGGGTCTTTTTTAGCAATGCTTTTCCATTTAAGGTCTCACCGCCTCATGTTCTTCCTTTCCCTAGGGTGTATTCTTATTAGGATTACATTCTTCCAGTGACCAGTGGTAACAGAATGAAGAAAAAAGTTTCATGGAATATAACAGAATAGAGGGCTTAACAAAATACCATAATTATTAATAGTAAAATAGAATCAATAAAACCTATCCAATGCCCATAGAAAACCTGTCATTTCCTCAGGAAATCTTTGGGAAAATAAAAAAGTTCTTAAAAATAATAAAGCAATTAGGTTGGGCAGGTTACCTGTATAAGTCTCTTGCTACATCATCTTGGTTTACTGCATATCCCCTGTTATCAGTAGTAAAACTGAAGCCGGTGCCCACCTGATTTAAAAAAAAAAAAATGAACAGACATCAACTATGAAAAAAAAAATCTTAAGTGACCATAGATTTGTGTTCAACCTGAAAGGAAAAAAATCCACTCATTCTTAGGACTCTGAATACCAATATGTAAAAAGATTTTTGACCTTCAGCATGGTGACTTAATAGTATGCCATAAAACTTCAATTCCTATTCCTTCCCCATTTCATGGGGCTGAGAAAGATAAAAGATTACCTTTCCTCTTTCCCTTTTAAAAAGGTCTCAACCATCTAATCTTTAGCTGGGATTTTTTAAATCATTCATGCATAATTATAAGCCTGCCTAATGTTAACTGAAAATTACAACTGGAAATAAGAAATTGAGAAACAGGAAGACTGTGAGCTCTTTGTGGGCAAGGCATGTATCTGTTAGTTGTTATATTGTACTCTCCCAAGTGCGTAATATAGTGCTTTGCTTACACTCAAATATAATTGAATGAATGAAATAACATAAAACCACCTGCAGAAAAATGTTTCACCGTGGCTCTCATGGCCTGGTGAAAAGACCACAGGCCTGGGAGTCAGAGGGCCTGGGTTTTACTTCCAGCTCTTCCATTTGCTTGATGTGTGGAGATTAAATGCCTGATCCCCTCCCTATTTAGACCATGTACCCAATGTGGGACAGAGACTGTATCTGGCCAGATTATCTTGTAGTTACCATATACTTAGCACATCACAATTATTATTACTATTATCACTGAGACCCACCCCCAGAGTTAGTGCCTTGAGAGAAACCAGTGTTGTACAGTTGAAACTGATGTGCTGTATGTCAGAAACAGGATGTACCTTTAGAAATGTAAGCACATTTGTCATAATTTGAAACAATTTAAGTGGAGAACTGAGAAGCAGCATGGCCTAGTGGATTGAGCACAGGCCTGGGAGTCAGAAGGACTTGGGTTCTAATCCTGCCACTACTTGTCTGCTGTGTGATCTTGAGCACGTGACTTCACTTCTCGGTACCTCATGTACACCTGTCTGTAAAACGGAGATTAAGAGTGTCCTATGTGGGACATGGAGTGTCCAACCTGATTAGCTTATATCTGTTCCAGTGCTTAGTACGGTGCCTGACACATAGCACTTCACAAATACAATGAAATTTTAAAAAATAAAAAATGAATGGGCTTGGATCAGACTGAGGGTCCCAAGTCCGAAGGTTGTCAGGTTAAGCCAAAGTAGAATGACAGCAAGTCCACATGTCTTCATTTCCCCACATCCTTCCTCTTAAGTCTCCCCATTACCTCTTACTTCTCTATTATAGAGCAGGCTTGGAGGAGGGATGTTATATTGTACAGGGCAGTGGCTGAGATCCTGTTGCATACATGCAAGTGAGGCCCAGGCCCCATCCTTGTCCCGACTCAGCCCAGCCTTAGGATTCAATTCCAGTCACATCACACCAATGATCCTGGTTCTCTCCCAAAATCCTCAATCTCAGACTCCATTGTGGAATTTAGGATGCAAATCCCTAATCCCATTTAACAATAAGAAGAATTTCAGCATCTGTTATGTGTTATGTTACAAGTATTCTATTAAGAGCTGGGTAGATACACAATAATGAGGACAAACGCAGATTCTGTCCCAAATGGGGCTCATAGTCTAAGTAGTCAAGAGAACAGGTATTGAACCTCCATTTTACAAATGAGGAGACTGAGGCCCAGAAAAGTTGAGTGATTTGCTTGAGGTCACACAGCAGGCAAGGAGCAGAGCTGGGACTAGAACCCAGGTCCTCTGACTTCCATGCCCGTGCTCTTTCCAGCAAGCAATACTGCTTCTCATCTGTTGGAGGTCTTGGAGGAAAACTGGAAAAGAGAGTTCTGTGGAGCTGGTAAATTTCTGATACTTATGTGCAAAACCACAGTAATCCATATTAGGTAATATTGGATCAAATATGTTCCTGATTGAACTGAGTGGCTCCTTCAGCAATGATGCCCATTTGGCACTCTATCCAGGGAGCTGGCCAACAATGATGCCAAATGCAACAAAATACTATCCCATGCACACTTACTGCTTGAGCAATGCCATAATACTCAACCTCCAAATAAGAGAGTGGTGGCAAGAAAAGCTCCAATTGCCTAACTGGACTTTAGAGCATAAAGGTTCTAGAACTTAACATTTTAGTGTTGCAAGGAAGTTAAAGCCATCTAAGCTTGTTGGGTACTTACTGGGTTGTCAATGTAAATCATGGAAAATTTGGATGTCCAGGAGAAATCTCGATCACACACTATTAAAAAAACAGGAAAAGAAGCTTGATGCTGTGTCATCCATAAAATAACTTTCACATCCTAGATAATGTCTGTCCTCAACACATTGTCAAGCTTGTGTAACTCGCTATGTAACTGATCTCTGCGTGGTTACTTGGACACTAGAAGTGCTGAAGAAAGGCGAGAAAACTCCCCTGAACTGAGTATAAATTGGGCCATCTCCTGGAAAACTGCAATGACCCTGTCTCATATACCACCATTGTCCCTCTACAGATATTGGTGCCCTCTTTAGCCAGGGAAAAGCCTACCCTTTCTCCTCTCTAGAATTATATTATGCTATTGTTCTACATCATGCAAAGGGGAGTAGCACACAAGGGATGACCTGGTCCCAGATAACACGCAAAACTCACTCCTGAGTTGCAGTGCCCTATTATCCACTTTAGCTTCCCTTCCCTTCCTACTTTCAGAGCCTCCTGGAACCCCAGAAACTATGCAAGGGTTGCAGGAAAGTCTGGAAGAAGGTATGGACAATCCAAGAAGCAACAGTCACTCCTCCACCCCGATGTGTCTTCGTTTCACCCCTTCCCAATTCAGCAGGTTCAGCCAAGGGAAGGGAATGGGTGGTTCACAATTTCTTGGCTTAAAGAACCTGAACCTAGATCAATCAGTCAATGATATTTATTAAGCACTTACTGTGTGCAGAGCACTGTACTAAGTGCTGGGATCTATAATACATAGAGTTGGTAGACATGATCCCTGCCCACAAGGACCTTACAGTCTACCATTTGAATTTCTTCCTATCCATTATGTCCTTGTGAGGACAAATATTAATCCTATAGATTAAACAAGATCCTATTTACTCCTATTTATCTTTTTGTAAAACCCCCTACCCCATGCAAACCTAGAGCTACCACTCAGCTCCCTCTCCCATTTTCCAGTACCCAAGATATTTGATAACCAGTCCAAGGTCACATAATGGGTCAGAATGGCCTTGGGTCACTTCAACTTCCCACAATACTTTAGCTGCAGGGGATGCAATTGTTTCTTTACCTGCTTTGCTCTTTGTGAAGAAGCAGTAGTTTGCTGCCTTTCACCCAAATTTCAAGAAACAAAAGTCACTTGTGTGACTTTAAGTGACCTTAAAATGCCAAGCTATTTTTGTTGGTGCTGAGGTAGCTCCCTGCAAATTCTTTCTGGAACAGCTACGGACTTGGAGCAAGGAATTCTCTACGGCCAGAAGCTAAACGACACTTACGTGTGAGGTTCTTGTTGACAATGTAAGGTCCGTGCTCAACAAAGAGTCCAAACATGGATGAGCCTCCTGGCCCACCCTGGAGCCACAGGACGACTGGGGCATTCTCTGGTTGAATCTGCGGTGAGGAGCAAGGGAAGGGAGAGAAAGAAAAACAAAAGCAGAGAATTTCACTCCTTCTGGGACCAAGCGGAGAAATCCTAAGACCTTAAAGTGACCTACATCCAATGTCCTACTCTCTCCTCTATCGAGGCCCTCTTCTACACACATACCCCCATGATGACGACTTATCTGAGCACATTAAAGTTTCAGTACTAAAATCCAAGAATGTGATTCAGTCACTTCTCTAAGGGTAGTCTTCCTTCCAGATATGGAGCCTGACACAGGCTGTCTCCTAACCTTCCAGTAGTCAGAAAGGGATCCCAAGAGGGAAGAAACAAAAACCAGTGCAAGCTCTGAGAGTAACAAAGCCAGCAGAGCAGCGAAAAGCAATCGTTATATTCTGAGATGGGCAAGAGACTGCTGATCACACACCGGCTTTGTCAGCTACACTGGCACATGCCAATAAAAATTTCACCTCAGTGATGAAGTTTTCAGGGAGGAGAAAGAGCACAAAGTGAGTGAAAGAAAACATGGAAAAGACCAGGGAAGAAGGAGGAGAGGAACAGCAGCCCTCAAGTCTACCGCATTCTCCCAGGGAATTGGTTGAACCGATAAGCAGCAAACTTCAAAATCAATTTAAATTTGTGGTTTGGTATTTCTATGCCCTATCCCCACAGATGTTCCTCGTCTAGATACCCCACTCCCTGGCATCCCCACACTATGGGCTGGCAGCATGGAAATGTCCAGACCCTCCTAGACCCTGAATGCCAAACATTCGAAGGAAATTCCCAATTCTCTAGGCCAAACATAGGCACTATGGAATATGTAAACAGCATACCACATTTTTGAAATGCTTAAAGAAAGAGTTATGCATGCACACCTCCTTTCCTCCATTGACCTCTCTCCTCAAATTTACTTTCTTGAAGAAAGAGGAATAATTCTCAGCAGCTTTTGAGGAAATCAAAGAGCCAGCCATCCACACACACCTCTCTACCACTAATAGCTAAACAACATCTGAAGTAATACCTTCTTTATCTGGAATCAATGTCAGAATCTTAACACAGTAAATCTTTCCACTTCAGTTTAATTACTCCAAGTGTGATTTACATCAAGAGAAGTAAACTTTAAAAAAATGTAATGTTTAAGGTATACCTTAAAAACAACAATGCTAGGGGAAGGCATAGCCTATTCATATCTGAAGACAAGACAGTGCTTTTAATCCCTAAAAAATGGAGTGGGAAGCTAAACATTCGATCAAAATCTTTCCTGGAGCAAACCACAAGATCAACAAGTTTCATTCCCTCAAAACTTCACAAAGTGGGAGTTCTACTTCAAACTATTTACATTCTAGACTGCCATATAGGTACTATGAATTAAAACAGACAGTTTGACTAACAAGTACATAGAGATGCCAACTTTTCTTAGTTAAACTGAATTAAAAGCAAAAAGAACTTTCTAACCCAGGTGGCATGCTGGTATCTGATGAACACATAGCAGAACAAAAAAGAATCATGTAAGAAGTTTCTTCTAGCAACAGATGAATGTTTTTATTTAAGTTGAGAGGATTCTTAAGCAGTAAACCCAAGGAAATTAAGTGATGTATTTAATAGAACACAACTAAAATTCTGTTTTAGATGCATTTCGATTCTTCTATGCCCCCTGGTGGCCAACCCATGACATAGCCGTTTATCTCTGAGGCTCCATTGTTCCAGTCAGTCAATCGTATTATTGAGCACTTAACTGTGTGCAAAACACTGTGCAAGCGCTTGAGAGCGTATATCGCAATAAACAGATACATCCCCTGCCCACAACGATGTAATCCACCATCAAAATATATTTTTAAATTGCAATATTAGACTATTTCCTTTACTTCTGCTTTTTTGTGTGCACTTTTTTTTAATGGTATCTGTTAAGCACACTGTTCTAAGCACTGGGGTGTTTACAAGCTAATCAGGTTGGACACCATACCTGTCCCACGTGGGGCTCGCAGTTTTAATCCCCATTTTACAGATGAAATAACTAAGGCACAGAGAAGTTAAGTGACTTTTCCAAGCAGAAAAATGGTAGAGCCAGGACTGGAACCTAGGTCTTTCTGACTCCTAAACCCGTGGTCTATCCACTAGGCCATGGTGCTTCTGTTCCTGCAACCTATTTTTCCTAACCACCTTCCCTGAGTGCTGCCACTGGAAACTGCTAGATTCCTTTTTCACCCTCTCGAGCCATTAAATATATTGCCGGATGAGTCTACTTGAAAGATACCAAGCTCCTGACCTCAGAGTACAGTCTCCTCATCTTCCTTCACTCCACAATTAAGATAACTAGAAGAGGTAATGACAAATTGACCAGATTAACAAATTGACTGGATCAACTGATGCAGCATTTTAACAATATCAGAAAAGACCTCTTTGAGTTCTGTTAGCAGATCTGTTACTCCAGGGAGGGCTAAGGGGCTTGGTCACATGAACATTCTGGATCTCTCCAGCCTAGAGGGTGATGGGTTACCAAAAAGTGATGGTTACATTCCTTCTCTAAAGACAAGGCTTGGAGGAAGGAAGGTGGAACTGCCAGTTAATGAGACAGGTGTGATAATGTCAAAGTTGCTGGGGCAGGCTTGGAAGAACAATATAGGGTCATTCCCTACAGCAATTTGTCTGGTACCAAAGGTCTGCTTTGCCTTGGACAGATTCTAACCCCCCAAAAATAGAGAAACCTAAAATAATATTTCCCAAGGGAAATAGCTCTTTAAATATTTAACATGCGTAACTATGGGATAAATGCTTAACTGCACAGAGTAAGTGCTCAATGAGTACTAACAATTCATAGGGGGAAGGGGGGAGGGGGAATCTTCTACCTCTGGAATACAAGAACATCCAAATTCCACTTGTGTTTATAGCCCTAATCAATTACTTGTTCTGATTATTCTACTTGCCAATAATAGTATTGGTAAGTGCTTCCTATGAATTAGAAGCTGGGGTACAAACAACATCATCAGAATGGACATGGACCCTGTCCCACATGGGGTTCACAGACCGAAGAAAAACAGGGATCTAATCTCCACTTTACAAGGAGGAAACTGAGGCACAGCACAGAGAAGCTAAGTGACTTGCCCAAGATCAAGGTCACTCAGCAGTCAATTGGCAGATCCTGGATTAGAACCCAGGTCCTCAGCTCTTTCCATTATGCCATAGTACCTCTTTCTGTCAGTCTTCCCTGTTTGAGTGCTAACTTCTTATGGGCAGAAATAAGCCTCATTCTTCTGTTATACTTTTCTACGCACTTATTTCAGAGCATTGTGCAAACTACTACTACTATTACTATCTGCCTGTTGGTCTCTCAGCTGAGCAAGTAAGGCACTTCTTGGAGCTTAATAATAATAATAATAATGGTATTTAAGTGCTTACTATGTGCCAAGCACTGTTCTAAGCACTGGGGTAGATACAACATAATCAGGTTGTCCCACATGGGGCCCTCCCCACCCCCGCCAGGGATTTTCCCAATATGCCAGTGACCTTGCCCAGCCCTCAAAGTAGGGAACTGCTTTTTGTCTTTTTAAAAAATAATAATAATAAAACTCACATAGGAAAGAAATTTCAGCAGCAGCACCTTTGAACACAGATGTCTGACCCTCACATATTTATTAAATAGTTAAGTCTTTACTCTGTGCAAAGCACTATTCTAAGCATTTAAGGGTATGTGCAGCCAATCTTTCTATAACCCATATTTTTACTATATGTTTAGGATAGGATGCTGTTAGGGAATCACGGAATGGTCTGTTGTCAACACACACTTGTCTGGACAGAAGGTGTAGTGTTGTACAGATGCAATAGTGCCAGTCAAGGCATGCATTCTAAAGCAAAAGTTCTCCCTAACTTGGGGCTCATCAGAAAGGCAACTGAATGCAGAGTGATAATACTGCATATATTGTCTTTGGCTAAGAGGGGGGCTCACAACCTAAAAGGGCAGAGAGAGGAGAAGTGACAACAGATACACAGGAAGAAAAAAAAAAGTCAATACAGCAAAAGGAATTTCAATAACGATAAAAGCTGAAGTACTTTCTGTGGAAAAGAACAGTTTCTAGGCTCAAACCTCCCCATGAGCATTACTTGGTTCAATAATCACAGCTTTCCCAGGCTTCTAAAAGTTGTGATACAAAGTAAATCTTCCTGCGGAACAGATCTTCTTAGGTGGGGGGAAGACTGCCTGTGGACCTCAATGGAGAACAAGGTTTAGTATGAATGGTTGTTCTGAAAGGGGATAGCTTTGATTCCTTAGCCGCACGCATAAGTTTTATATATAATAATAATAATAATGATGGCATTTGTTAAGTGCTTACTATGTGCCAAGCACTGTTCTAAGCGCTGGGAAGGATACAAGGTGGGCTCTCAGTCTTAATGCCCATTTTACAGTTGAGGTAACTGAGATCCAGAGAAGTTAAGTGACTTGCCCAAAGTCACACAGCTGACATGCGGCGGAGCCGGAATTTGAACCCATGACCTCTGACTCCCCAGCCTGTGCTCTTTCCACTGAGCCAATATAAAGTTAAAGAATCTAAAGGCCATAGATAAGTGATGGTTACAAATATGTGCCAACCTCTCCCAACTTGCAAGAAAGTCAGGCCAGACCTGAATCAGGCAGACAGAAAACATAAAGCCCCTTTAATACATTCTGCCTCTTTTCACAAATACAGCTTTGTTAGTTTCCCTAAAAAGACAAATTCCCCAGGAAAGCCTGAATGTATTTATGCAGACAAAAATCAGACAACTTTATTTATTGAGTGCTTACTGTTTGCAGAGCACCACATTGCATGCAATATAGTTTAAGAGTTGGTAGACACATTCCCTGCCCACAATGAGCTTACAGTCTAGAAGGATGAATGATGGTGACCTTTTATCCTAGCGTTATGGTAATCAGATTTTCCAGCCCCTCTCCTGACTCCTATTCCTCAGACACAAAGACTATGTGGATATTCCAGGAACAACCGGGAGAGATGAAAGAGAGGACATGGCAGAGCTCAAACCATCTGCACTATTATCATTTCCTCTAAGCAGGTTCTCAACCTTCACTCCCGACGGGAAACTTCATCATCATTACAGGCATGGCATTTTTCCTTTGTATTTAATTCTCTCCTCTTTCGCTTACATGAAGGATTCACCCCTCCCCTGATGGATGGAAGAGCCCTTATTAAGACAGTGCTTTTTGTGGCACGTAACAAGCAGCACTCTGTTAAATAAAAGGGATCCCTTCATCGGCATCTCCTCCTTTCATTTGTTGCCTGTCGGGAGCAGCAGTATCCCTTTCCTTATCTCTTTCCCCCAGAAGAGTCAAGTCCTTTCATTTACAACGTGGCCAAGGAGAGGTGGACTGACTGCCTGACAGTGAACAGCTTGTTGTCCCACCTGCAGACTCCGAGCTCTCTGGGGGCTGCGTAACAGGTCTGGGATTTGGTGACACCCTTACTGGATAGAGTTATTTTCATCAGTCTCAAATGGGCTTTTTCTTCTTCGAAGGGTACTCTATCGCTTTCAATAAAGAGCTCTTTGCTTGCAAGTCATATTTCTCCTGCACTGGCCTGAGACCTTTCTACCAGGCAAATGTTTATATCCTCCAGGACCCTCCTAGGGTATACTCAGTACAGAGCTCTGCACCTAGTAAATGCTCAATAAATATTTTTGAATGAATACTTGAGCCGGACTCCTTAACGGTGTCCAGGCTCAGAGTAACACAGTGCAGCATTTTCATTTACTGAAGAAGAGAAGCCAGCACCTCAGTTACTGTTTAATGTAGCTGACTACTAATAGAGGGCAGAGTTTGACGTTAATACACTAACTTCCTGCATGTAATTATTACTATGGTACTTATTAAGCGCTTACTATGTGCCAAGCATTGTTCTAAGCACTGGGGTAGATACATGATAATCTAGTTGGACACTAAACTTCCCAATGCAAACTAATTTGTTTAAGGGTATTTGTTATATCCATGTTATATTATGCGCTGGGCACCCTACTAAGTGCTAGGGTAGATATAAGCTAGTTAGGTTGGACACACTCCTTGTCTCACATGGGGTTCACAGTCAATTCCCATTTGCCAGATGAGGTCACAGAGAAGTGAAGTAGCTTGCCCAAGGTCACACAGCAGAAAAGTGGTGGGACAGGATTAGAACCCAGGTGCTCTGACACCCAGGCCCAGACTCTATCCCCTAGGCCATGCTGCTTCTCACACCGATATTTTAACCAAGACCATTAAGCTGCATGAAGGACACTTGCTGAAGAGCTCATTCTTATTGCTTCACTCAGCACTAAAGGTGGTTCTTGTAATCTTAGATCTGAAGAGGGAAAGATTTTAGACCAGTTTCTCTAATGTAACCACTGGGGGATTTCTACACAGCAGCAAAGAGCTCTAGCAAGTAAAGGAACAGAGTGATAGATAAAGAGCAAGAGATTGAAAGATGAAAAGAAGCAGTCACAAATGGAAAAGCAAGAGTTACAATCAGTTAATGGTATTTGAGCACTTACTATGTGCAGAGCATTTACTAAGCGCTTGGGAGAGTCCGATACAAAGGAGTATCTATAGACGATCTCTGACCATAAGGAATTTACAGACTAGAGAGGAGAGACAAATGCCTGCTTTTTCATCATTTACCTAATTATTTAAACAAGATGCAGCCACAAAACTGTTTTGGTGGCCACAGCGAAGTTTTCCTTAAGAATGATCACTCTTGATCCTGAAACACCTCAGGAGCAATCTTTAAACTGAATCTTATAAAACCTATCACACTCACTGGGGAGAGTCATTTGAAGAAGTCAAACTTTTAAAGAGATCTTTCTGACATCTCAAGTGCAAAAGTAAAGGGTACACAAGATACATAAAACACAAACAGAAGTAAGAAGAGCAATTTACTTAAAGAGAGACATCTGTAAGCCAGAGCCCTGTGATTGGCTGTCTCTGGGCAACTACAGGACCATTGCTTAAGTGTTTTTCCAGATTTAGAGTAATCTCACCCCACCTAAAATGTATATTTGGGCTCTGAAGTCTCATTGGCAGCAAGTGTTAAACATGAGTACTCTGCAATTTCCTTCGTCAGCACTATCCACAGCCTACCTGAGCAGGGAAGAACCAGAAGAAGAGATTGCTGTTATAGGTCTCATTCACAGTGAGATAGCCTGAGTAACTTTTCACGTTTGCTCCAGGGATAGGGTCAACCAAACTCAAATCCCTCCCTACAAAGGAAAAAAAAAGAGAAGAAATTTACTGGGTTTTTAAAAGGTCATATCCAGATTTCGCATGCAAGTATCCATTCTTTCGATTTGTGTTTCCTTCACAGACTGCAGCCTATTCTTGGACGGTCACAAGGAAAAATATATTTATCACCGCTCTAAAAGTTGTCATTCCTAGTCATTCTTTCTCTACCTCACTTCTCTTCTGCCTACTACCTGTCCACCCTTCTATGCCAACTGTACTGTCTACTAGAGCCAGGGGAAATGCATGCTCACTAAGCCTACAGAATCCTGGACTAAGCCTGGAGAATCCCTAAAAGGGAGGAAAATCTACTCCAGGGGTCCTGGTCCATGAGCTACAATTCGCAGAACACTGCAGGATTTAGACATTGATGTGGTTCTCCTGTCAGAAGCCTATGGTTAGACTGTGAGCCCGTCATTGGGCAAGGATTGTCTCTAACTGTTGCCAAATTGTCCATCCCAAGCGCTTAGTACAGTGCTCTGCACATAGTAAGCGCTCAATAAATACTATTGAATGAATGAACTGATTTTTAAAGGTCCAGATCTAGGCTCCCCGGTTTTTATGGGCCGACACAAAGAACTGATTTGGGGAACGTGCCTTTGCCCAGCCTGGACTTGAGGAGGATTCTTCGTTGGGACTACTCTGCTTTTGCAATCAAAATAGTGCCTTTTGTCTAAAACCAGCAGTTAACTTTTTTCATGGCTTGCTAGTCCATCCCCTGGTATTTAAATTGTAATATTACTATCATTACCGAGTCGATCCGCTAGGTCAATGGAGAGAACTCCTGTCATTCTGCCCTGCCTGTCACTGCTTCCAGGGGCAACACCTCGGGGTTGGGAGTGGGAACCTGGGGCACATGTCTCCAGAGTTACAGTCACAGCAGTACAAACCAAGAAGTGATGGCAGCACTCGCTGCCCAGCTGTATTTCCTGAGCCCATTCTTTAAGTGCCCCTACCACCCTGGGAAGTGGCACCAGCCTGGAAGTCAGAAGGACCTGGATTCTAGTCCTGACTCCGCCACTTGTCTGCTGTGTGAACCTGGGCAAGTCGCTTTACTTCTCTGTGCCTCAGATACCTTATCTGTAAAAGGGGGATTAAGACTGTGAGCCCCACTCCAGTGCTTAGAACAGGGCTGGGCACATAGTAAGCATTTAACAAATACCACAATAATAATATCATTCACTTCTCTCTGCCTCCATTTTATTTCATCTATAAAATGAGGATTAAGACTGAGCCCCATGTGGAACATGGGCTGTATCCAACCTGATTACCTTGTACCTACCCCAGTGCTTAAAACAGTTCCAGGCACATAGTAAGTGCTTAACAAATGCCATTAAAAAAACTGAATGTGGGGGAAGGTGTTTGGGTCTATGAATATGGAATACTGGTAAACCCTGGGAGAAGGGGGAAAGCAGGGAAGGATCCTAAACAACAGCATTTTGGTGCTTAGACTGTAAGCTCCCTCTAAACTGTTAACTCACGGTGGGCAGGGAATGTGTCTGTTTATTGTTGTACTGTACTCTCCTGAGCACTTAGTTCAGTGCTCTGTAGAGTAAGCCCTTAATAAATACGAATGACTAACTGCCAATTTTCTTTCTGCTTAAGAACTTCCAAAAGCGAAACCACAAGCCTCACCTTCACTCTGACCTGAAAAATCTATAGGAAACAACTCATGGAGGGCAGAGGCACACAACAATATTGTTCTCCTCTGGCTCTTTGTATGGGTCAACAGGTCTCATGTTTGTTTCTTTGGCCACCAACGTTATTTTAAGGTATGCTGACTTGGCCACCTCAGAAAGGGTGAGAGAATTTCCAGTCGGGCCCACTGGCCCTCTGAGTTACCCAGCTCCAGTGACCTCCACCCAGGGCTCTGTGTGCCTTTCCTGGATTGCTTCAGCTTCCTAAAGCAGACCACAACTACAAAACACCTTCTCTAGAATATAATTTTGAGACTTTGTGAATGGGGTTAGAACAACAAAAATAATAATTTTGGTATTTGTTAAGCATTTACTATGTGCCAAGCACTGTTCTAAGCACTGAGGTATTCAGGTTGGACACAGTCCCTGTCCCACAGGGGGCTCCCAGTCTTAATCCCCATTTTACAGATGAGGGAACTGAGGCACAGAGAAGTTAAGTGACTTGCCCAAGGTCACACAGCAAACAAGAGGTGGAGCCAGGATTAGACCCTACGTCTTCTGACTCCCAAAACCATGCTCTTGCCACTAGGCCACACTGCTTCCCATGAAGCAGCAAGAAAGGTGGGGCAGATTCATTCTGCTTGTTCAGCTACATTCATGTAGGCATTATATAGTCTTCTTTGCTGCTTTTTGCAATACTTACTAAGGGTTCACCCCTGTTATGTTTAAACTAGTGCACATTACTATTATGGGACATGAGGAGCCTAAATTAAATGGAATCTGCAGTCAAAAATAATGGAAAGAAACTCAAAGGGAGAATGTGCAAGCTGGGGAGAATGTGCAAACTTTAATAAGATATTTCATAAAGATGTGTCAGAACACAGCCTGGTTGGTAAACTTGCTAATATTTGCTTTATCTCTTTATCAGAGAACATGTTTATTATAGCTCCTGAAAATGCACAACAGGTAATCACAGAGGAATCTGCAAGTTAATTTGGAAGAGAGAGTAAAATATTCCACTGTTGTTTTACAAACTACTGTCAATCCTAATGGGTTCTAATCCCAGTTCTACTAATTGTCTGCTGTGTGACCTTAGGCAAGTCACTTCACTTTTCTGGGCCTCAGTTACCTCATCTGTAAAATGGGGATTGAGATTGTGAGCGCCACATAGGACAGGGACTGTGCCCAACCTGATTTGCTTGCAGTCACCCAAGTCTTTAGTAGAGTTCCTGGCAAATAGTAAGCGTTTAATACCACAATTATTAACTACCCTAGAAAGCTGTTATAGAACAAAAAGATTTTAATATCAAGGTTCTGACAAACTAGAAAAACAGAAGGGGCTCAAGCTATGCACAGAACATCTGTCCAGATCTTCCAGAAGCTGTTCAAGTGGGATAAAATCATCCACAATTGTGTTGCCAGATTCCACTTCATTTCCAAGATTAACAAGATTCTGCAAAGATCACTTAAAATACCACTGAAAGAATGTAGAGTTACAGCACAATTTAGAAAAGTGACATTCCCTTAGATCATGAATCTTCTTTCTGAATTTCAAACATTTCATCTAAGTTAGAACTGGGAACAGGAAGGTGAGAGGGTGGAACTCCCACTAGGAATCCTAAAAATATTGAGTAATAGTTTGGAATGATTTAGTGGTCCCCTTCGCCTCCCTCTCACTGCCCCAAATATAATTAGGAACCTAGGCATTCTCTCTCACCCACATTAGCAAATTAGGTCTGGTCCACCTTTTTCATACCCGCCCCCCACCACCACCAAATTGACTTCACCTCTTTAAGACTGGGCATCCGTGAAACAAATAACGTGCCTTACTTAGAAATGAAACCTAATTTTTAGTATATTGTCCATATTGCAAATATGTATTCTCCCTATAAGTCTTCCAAGTAAATGCATGGTATACAAAAAGACACTTAAGATGAATTTAAATACATTCATATAAGGTGCAACTGCACTTTAGTGGATATTAAACTGGCTGCATTGAAGCTCTCTTTTAAAAGTATATTATTGTGATGGGTTTATATGGACATAAATCCTATCTTGGGAAACAAGTTATATATTTTATTGTTAAACGTTTGCTCCCCAATCTGTAGCATTCTTTTCAATATATAAAAACCTGATTCCCCACTACCTATATGATCATTCATCCTTATCCTGACTTGCCCCACAGCCAATACAAAATGGCAGTGACAGACTGGGCAGTTTTTGCAACCCAATAAAGTC
Organism: Ornithorhynchus anatinus; assembly: GCF_004115215.2. Classification (NCBI taxonomy): domain Eukaryota; kingdom Metazoa; phylum Chordata; class Mammalia; order Monotremata; family Ornithorhynchidae; genus Ornithorhynchus; species Ornithorhynchus anatinus. The sequence goes on along the minus strand of NC_041735.1, from coordinate 53,457,060 downwards.
AACTCTGAGTCTGGACCATAGTGTGATTGAGGAATAAAGCTGTAAAAGTAGCTTGCTATGATCACTGCAATAACCAATTCTGGAGTTTGATTCTCCAGCCTGACAAGAGGAGAGAGGACTGTAGTTTAGCTGGGGAGAGAGACCCAAGGCTCTCTCTGTAGGCTTAATCTGCATAGAAGTTAGAGAATCATCCTGCCCTGCCCTCCTGCATAGAATTTCCCAATAACACCTGGGATGGATGTCACAGAATTCAACTCTATGCAGTGCCCCCCTTAGACTTATTGTCCTAGCTGCTGGCCGAGCAACTCAGAGGGACAATGGTGCTTGTGAGGAACAGCTTGGCTTAGCGGATAATAATAATGATGATGATGGTGGTATTTATTAAGCGCTTACTATATGCCAAGCACTGTTCTAAGCTATGGGATAGATACAATGTAATCAGGTTGTCCCACATGGGGCTCACGGTCTTAATCCCCATTTTACAGATGAGGTAACTGAGGCCCAGAGAAGTTAAGTGACTTGCCCAAAGTCACACAGCTGATAAATAATAATAATGTCGGTATTTGTTAAGCGCTTACTATGTGCCGAGCACTGTTCTAAGTGCTGAGGTGGATACAGGGTAATCAGGTTGTCCTACGTGAGGCTCACAGTTAATCTCCATTTTACAGATGAGGTAACTGAGGCACAGAGAAGTTAAGTGACTTGCCCACAGTCACACAGCTGACAAGTGGCAGAGCTGGGATTAGAACCCACAACATCTGACTCCCAAGCCCGTGCTCTTTCCACTAAGCCAAACACTGGCCTGGGAGTCAGAGGGATCTGGGTTCTAGTCCCAGCTCCTCACATATCTGCTGTGTGACCTTGGGTAAGTGACTTAACGTCTCTGGGCCTCAATTACCTCATCTGTAAAATAAGTGTGAGCCCCATATGGGAAAGGGACTGTGTCAACCTGATTAACTTTCATCTACCCCCACACTCAGAACAGTGCCTGGCATAATCGATTAGACTGTAAGCCCGTCAAACGGCAGGGACTGTCTATCTGTTGCCAACTTGTTCATTCCAAGCGCTTAGTACAGTGCTCTGCACATAGTAAGTGCTCAATAAATACTATTGAATAAATACTATTGAATGAATATAATAAGTGCTTAACCAGTACCATAATAATACCATACTGCAGTTCAAGCCCAGCTGTGGCTTATTTCAGACTATCCCAGTCCAAGGGATCGAATCCCATGGGCTGAATTAAGCCCAATGCAGGACTTTATCTTTCTTCCCCGTGAAGGAAAAAGGCATCTCTGAAGGCTTGGGATCACTTTTTTACTTGGAAACTGGTGGGAGAGTGGGGAGTGGGGAAGAGTAGAGTGGAGGAGAGAAACTTACCTTCCAGTATTTTCCCATTTTTAATATAAGGTGTAAGGAACAGAGGATGGCCCGGGTCTCCTTCAGAAGACATGCAAGTTGGAGAATATTTGTGCAAGAAACGGAAGAAACCCAAATGGCTCTGAGCACAACTGTGTTTGAGCGTCAGATTTGGGCTCAGTAGGGCTAGCAAAAGGGCCACTTTCCACATCTTGAAGATCCTTCCCTATGATTAAAATAGATTACAAACAATCAGACAAAAAAAAAGTAAAAGGCCTAAATGCAGTCTACTTTAGTGAGTTCTGAGTCAAATGAACCTCAGTATGATGCCTGCTAACACACACACACGCCTGACTCCTTCCACCCCAAAATCAAAAGCTCCCACATCAGGAAGTATGAACTGTTGCCCAATACATTACTTAATACAAAGGGTCCCACAAAATGAGGGAAAAAAAAAGAGCACTGTACCTATGATAACTTAATAAGACTTCCCAAGTGTCTTCATGTTGACACGCTTGTTTTTTTCCACAGTGTCAAAACCAATGCACATAAGGATATCTAACCTCAAATTATACACTCCAAACAAATGAATACATACATTTATTCAGATTTTAGTGCCCAAAACATATGCAGTTATGAAATTTGGAGGCTACTTGATAATTCAGTACTTGAGAATTACATTAAAATGCAAAATATTTTGAAAAGGCATAATCACATCTGGTTTTTACATTATGGAGACGTAACATGAAAATAATGATTTTGAAGATTCTAAAAATGATTTTTAGATACATTTACTCAGTGACGCTGTTTATAATTATGATTTGACTGAATATATTACCTACCATGTGTGTATATATTACCTACCATCTTGTGCTTAACTCATCATTTCCTATATTTAGAGATTTTTTTCATAGACACTAGAGTGGCCCACTGCAAATGTGTGGTTAAGAAATACTTTTTAATCATTGTCTAAAATAAGGAATATGACAATCCTAGAAAATCTAAATGGATTATTAAGAAATTAAGATGCAGGATCACCAACTACTAAATCTTAAAGATACTGACTTTTTTTTTTTAAACAAAAAAGAAAAAACAGTGGAACATACTTGCTTCATGATTACCAGCAAAGCTGCTTTCCAGGGAGAAAATTTAAGCATGACTGTGCATGGCAAATGGTTCTGAAATTTTTCTGTTTCAGCACAAAGATGAAAGCAGCTATCTCAATAAGTAGTCAATTTTTTTTAATCCAGAGGGGAAAAAGCAGGAAACCAACTATGCAATTTATTTTTCAAGCTTCACACTAAAAACTTCAAGCCCACTTTAATAGGGGTCATTAATATTTAAGTAACTGTGATAGTTATAGCACTTTCCTTATAAACAGATGTTGACACAGAAGCCTTAAGGAAAACAGTGTTCACTGTTAAAACTAATCTTATTTGAACTGACATATCTAAGACATAAAAGGAAGAGTCAGGTCAATTTGATAGACTCCCATTAACATTTAACAAAGTAACTATTAGAATGTGCTCCCCTTGGAGGAGAATTAGCACAGCAATAGGCTCCCACTTTGCAGCGCTCATCCATCAGTAGTCTTGACCTGCAGTACCCCAAGCTGTGCTTAGCAACCACTCTCTCTAATGATTATAAGAGCTCTATTAGTGTAGAAGGAGATGAGGGGTTTTTTTTCCCTCCCCTTTTAAATCTCAAACAGCTTTCGATTCTTCCTTATTAGCCTCAGTGCTTGTTTATTTAGCATATTTACCCCCATGGTATTCACTATTCAGATGCATCACACAGAGTTTACATCGAGGCTTTTCTTTAATATGAAGATTTGACATTGGGCATCATGAGTGACTTCCATATACTAAATTTTTACACCTACAGATTTAGGACACCTCTCTCTTGTGAACCATTTGTTCAGTGAACCACAGTACCAACTGAAGATTAAATAAACAATTTTGAGATCTAAAATGAAAAGAAGCAAGTATCCTTGTAGCTGGTTTTATACTCTGACCACCTAGACTACTGGAAAAGTGTAAAGGAGTTTTGTATCTTCTGCTGAATCACTACCCACACTATTCTCTGTGCTGTGGTCTGTTTTCTATTTCCTTCAGATTCCTTTTTTGGTTTTGGATTCCCCAACACCATACTCTTAGCCGGACCCAAGGGTCTCTAAACGTATCTAGTGGGCAAACCCCAGGTTATAACCACCCCATAATATGAACAATAAGGTTTATTGTTTGACCAAGTGTTTAGTATAGTGCCCTACATACAATAAGCACTCAATAAATACCATTGATTGATATTTTACCCCAGGTCACAACCACCCAAAAGAAACATGAACCTCAGGGTTGGATCCACTATTGTTTGACACCTTGATAATTCAAAGCATCGTCCCTAGACCAGGCAGGGAATGTGTCTGTTTACCATCTACTGCTTTGCACACACTAAGTGCTCAATAAATATGATTGAATCTTTGCAATATGCCAAAACAGATGAAGAAGTTATGGTCTCTCCATAACCAGGTAAAGGCTATATAGGAACTAAAAAGTCCTGCATCCACTTTAGAGAAAGTGGACATACTTATAATGATTGAAGAAAATCCTGATGGAGACAGTAGTTCAGAAGTGTGAAGAGGTTTTTGAAAGGAGTTGGTATGCTATGAGGTACTTTTTCAAGACAAGATGGCAGTTCATCATAAATTGGATTAACTCTTCATTTTGGAAAACCACTGTCATAGTCGACAAAACAAATTCTACTTCTGCAGTCTCCTGCAAACATTCATAATCAAATTCTACCTCCTCATTTAATGTTATGAAATTTGCTTTGAATTACTTTAACACAAATTCAACAAAAGCTCAGTGGTGTTATTACTGCAGTCTAAAGCAAATAGAAGAATTTAATATTTTTCTGGAAGTCCTGAAGTGGATCTCAATTTAATACATGGAAGTTTATTGGAAAATGAACCCTATTATACAGCCACAGTCTCACTGAATATACCCCTGGTGTATTATGGCCTTGTACTCCCTTTAACTTCACCAGAACCAATCAGTGGTACTTAATAAGTGCTTACTATTTGCAGGGCATTGCACTAAATGTTTGGAAGAATACAGTATTGTATTGCATTCAACAGAATTAGCAGACATGCCCATAACAAGCTTACCAATGCTAACAGACAACTTTATTTGCTTTTTAGTATATTCTAGAAGATGCCTGCTTCCTGTTCCTCCAAGAAGCAGTGTGACTCAGTGGAAAGAGCCTGGGCTTGGGAGTCAGAGGTCATGGGTTCGACTCCTGGCTCTGCCACTTGTCAGCTGTGTGACTGTGGACAAGTCACAACTTCTCTGTGCCTCAGTTACCTCATCTGTAAAATGGGGATCAACTGTGAGTCTCACGTGGGACAACATGATTACCCTGTATCTACCCCAGCACTTAGAACAGTGCTCTGCACATAGTAAGCACTTAAATACCAACATTATTACCAGGACCAGAGAAACAGAAGGCGAATGTAAGTTCTTGAAGGCAAAGAAGGTGTTTACCAGTCCTCCGCACACAGGAAGAGCTAATCAAATTGACTGATGAAAGAAAGAAGCTTTCTATAAAATATTACAGAGGAAGTTACAAAAGGAATAGATTGATAACTGGAATTTTTGTAGCACTGGCAGCAAGAGTTCATTCAAATAGATAACTACGGGTGTAAGGAGTGTAATATATGCAAATACAGTTGTATTATACATTAAGTAGATAACTTACATTGTATAATATCACTAAATCTGGAAGGGAGAAATATTTTCTATCTCTGGCTTATGATTCATATCCTGAATTAGATCATAAACTTGCTTGCAAATGTGGGTTTTACATGTAATTCTGAAATTTGATACTTTATCTTACAGTGGTCTTGCCTCTAACAAAGGTAAATGGAAACATGGCCTAAAAGATAGAGAGCACTGGCCTGGGACTCAGAAGGTCCTGGATTCTAATCTTGGCTCTACTGTTTATCTGCTGTGTGACCTTGGGCAAGTCACTTCTCTGCACCTCAGTAACCTCATCTGTAAAATGGGGATTAAAACTGTGAGCTTCATGTGGGACATGGACTGTTTCCAACTCGATTAGCTTGTATCTTTCCCAGTGCTTATTACAGTACCTGGCATATAGTAAGCCCTTAAATACCGTTTTTTTCCCCATTGACATCTCTCATTTGGCTAGGTTACTTAATCTCTCTGATAAATTAAGGAAATGAGTCACTTTATCTCTTGCTAACAGATCTCAGAACCACGAAGACACAAATTAGGAAGAGGTAGCTAAAAGTGCAGTGTGGAAACAAAAAGTACTCTGCCACATAATAATAATTATAATAATGGTATTTGTTAAGCACTTACTATGTTCCAAGCACTGGGGTAGATACAACCTAATCAGATGGGACAAGTTCCCTGTCCCACATGGGGCTCACTGTCTTAATCCCCATTACACAGATGAGGAAACTAAAGCCCAGAGGGAAAAAAAAAGTTGGTATTTGTTAAGCGCTTACTATGTGCACAGCACTGTTCTAAGCACTGGGGTAGATACAGGGTAATCAGGTTGTCCCATGTGAGGCTCACAGTTGATTCCCATTTTACAGATGAGGTAACTGAGGCACAGAGAAGTTAAGTGACTTGCCCACAGTTACACAGCTGACAAGTGGGCAGAGCTGGGATTTGAACCCATGACCTCTGACTCCCAAGCCCAGTTCTTTCCCTGAGCCACACTAAGAAGTGATGTGACTTACCCAAGGTCACACAGCAGAGAAGTAGCAGAGCACAGATTAGAACCTCTGACCTTCTGACTCCCAAGTCTGTGCTCTGGCATAGCCACTACGCCAAAGGACTCATGGACTACAGAAAGTCACTTAGCATCACACCCCCAACCTCCAGAATAAAGTTGGAGAGTGGGTGGAGGGTTGGTATTAAAGCAGAGCAGATAAAGCAAGTGGCCAGGACCCCAGTCACAAAGTGCCCTCCCCTTTGCAGGGAAAAATCCTGTGCTGGATTTCCAAAAGAGTTACTAGCAGGGTGGTTTAAGGCACAGAACTACTCTTCCTCTACACTGTAAGCTCCTTATGAGTAGGAAACACGTCTACTAACTCTGTTGTACTGTACTTATTCAAATGCTTCATACAGTGTTTTTGCACACAGTAAGCATACAATAACTATAATTGATTGATTGCATCTATAAGTGTACAAGTCCCCCAACAGAAAAAGGCCCTGGTGGAAGTGTCCTCCTTGGACCTCCCACCATCAAAAAAATGAGAAAACGGATCTACAGGGTAAAGTGATTTACATTTACAATGGAAAGGACCCCCACCTACTGAAAAACAGGTTTCTAAGCAGATCAATAGGATTGTACATCCACCCTTTCTTCTACATTTTCGTATTTAAGAGTCGTTCAGTTAACACCACTTTTCTGCAGATCTCTTCCTCTTTGGTCTCAGCGAAATGCAGTCAACTCCTTCTTGGGTTGACCTGTTCTCTCAACTCAACTCCTGGGACTTGGGAGACTTGCCTAATTCAGCAAAGCTCGTTTTTCTTTCTCTAAAGGGAAATCTCATCTAACACACTCCAAAATTGGGGTTGGGGGGGTGGGGGCTGGAAATCAAACACTTTGTAAATTCCTTCAAAAAAAAAGTCCATTGCCCCACAACAGTTATCACCTCTTGATTACCCTTTTATTCTGCCAAACCCCACATGCATAACACACTAAAGGTTCATGTTCACCCACTGAAGTGGATTCACGACAACTCAAAATGTACAATGGTATCAAAGACTTAAAATTAAAAAAAAAACTAACCTCCCAAACGCCCATGGTTCTTTTCATTCATTCATTCAATTCAATAGTATTTACTGAGCGCTTACTATGTGCAGAGCACTGTACTAAGCGCTTGGAATGAACAAGTCGGCAACAGATAGAGACAGTCCTTGCCGTTTGACGGGCTTACAGTCTAATCAGGGGAGACGGACAGACGAGAACAATGGCAATAAATAGAGTTGAGGGGAAGAACACCTCGTAAAAACTAATGGCAACTAAATAGAATCGAGGCGATGTACATTTCATTAACAAAATAAATAGGGTAATGAAAATATATACAGTTGAGCAGACGAGTACAGTGCTGAGGGGATGGGAAGGGAGAGGGGGAGGAGCAGAGGGAAATGGGGGGAAAAGAGGGTTAAGCTGCGGAGAGGTGAAGGGGGGGTGGTAGAGGGAGTAGAGGAGCTCAGTCTGGGAAGGCCTCTTGGAGGAGGTGAGTTTTAAGTAGGGTTTTGAAGAGGGGAAGAGAATCAGTTTGGCGGAGGTGAGGAGGGAGGGCGTTCCAGGACCGCGGGAGGACGTGGCCCAGGGGTCGACGGCGGGATAGGCGAGACCGAGGGACGGTGAGGAGGTGGGCGGCAGAAGGAGCGGAGCGTGTGGGGTGGGCGGTAGAAAGAGAGAAGGGAGGAGAGGTAGGAAGGGGCAAGGTGACGTAGAGCCTTGAAGCCTAGAGTGAGGAGTTTTTGTTTGGAGCGGAGGTTGATAGGCAACCACTGGAGGTGTTTAAGAAGGGGAGTGACATGCCCAGATCGTTTCTGCAGGAAGATGAGCCGGGCAGCGGAGTGAAGATAGACTGGTTCTTCTGGGGCATCAGAGTAGGGAAGGAATCCCAGAGCGGCTACTATATATCAGGAAATCCTATAAGGCAGCCCTATAGTTGGAAGCTATGACTGAACATCTGGACTCAAACAGGCACCAAGGGTGGAGACAAAGGAATACTTCTAAAGTTCTGCAGATATGTAGTTCCAGTTCTGCCAGGTCGCCTCCTATGTGAGTGTTAGCTGGCTCGCATAGGTTCCCCGCTCATGCTTGAAGTGCACTACACTCCCAATCAGCCACACTGGGATTACATGTACAGGTTCAAGTCTTTTCTCCTAATCTACCCCACTGTCCACACACTTCTGCTCTCAGTGCATTCTCGAGCCCCCCCACCTTCCTTCATTTAGTGCTTTCTGGGCTGCATGGGGGCTTCCCTTCTACAAAACTCATCACTCTCTGGGGACTTTTTGCTATTTCCTTCCTGGTCGGTTTTCCATTCTCTTGGCCAGAAAGCTTTAGGGATTTCACTTCATTCATTCATTCAATCATACTTATTGAGCACTTATGATATGCAGAACACTTTCTCCCACTCACTGCATTCAGGCTGATTTCCCTTGCTCTGGCTTCCCTCTATTACTCAGACAACACCAGGGAAGTAGGTGGAACTAGCTGAGAGAAGAACAGAGCCAGAACAGTGGGAGTTGTGTGTTTGTGTATCATCCACTCATGGCAATTATCCTCTATTAGCACAGATAATCGAGAATGTGAGTAATGCATGTCTTGGCCTGGAAGGAATCTTTGGCGATCAAGTGCTCCTCTGTTCCTTAAGGAAGGCCTTGAATCGAAACCAGTCCAGGCAGGTGAGAATCTATCCTTTTTCACTATTTCTCCAGAAACGAAGGACACAAACCTTCCTCCTCAACTAATTTTTATCTCTGACCTGCATCATCTAAACTACAGGTTTTTAAGTTGCTGCATTTTTCTTGTCCTCAGAAGAGAGGGAGAGAGAGGAGGCATTGTCTAGTGGATAGAGCATAGGGCTAGAAGTCAGAAGGACCTGGGCACTAATCCTGGCTCTGCCACTTGTCTGCTGTGTGATCTCGGGCAAATCACTTAACTTCTATGTGCCTCAGTTACCTCATCTGTAAAATGGGGATTAAGACTGTGGGCCCCATGGAGGGACATGGACCCATCACCAATCTGATTAGCTTGTATCTACACCATCAGTACCCCATTCCTCATCATCCTCCTTTCCAGTCTTTTTTAACTTAAAAAAAAAACCTCTGTGGTTCCCATGAACACCAGAATAGTACAGTAAGAAATTTGGGATCCTACCCCCAACCACATAGCCAGCTGCTGCCCTCCATCTTGCCTACGGGCAGTGAAAAGCTTGGGGAAAGAGTGGGGGAGTGGGGGTCTAGAAGCAGGAGTTTGGCCTCGGTTCCAGGCTCAGCTACTGACTTGAACCGTGAGCTACTGACTTGAACCGTGACTTCTCCCAACAGTCTCCAAAATGTTGGAGAGGGGAACTAGGTGGGGTGGGGGGAAAGAGGGAGAAAGAGGGTCTGGCAGCAGGGAAGTGGGCATGAATGGAGGAAACAGCTCCTTGTGGGCTTGGAACATGTCTACCCACACTTACAGAGTACTCTCCCAAGCATTTAGTACAGTGCTCTGTGCATAGTACATGCTCAATAAATACCACTGATATCTCTCTTCACTTGTGGAGTCTAGAACTAGAGAGTTTGTTAATCTGAGAGCTGTTAATAATGGGATGATTACCTCAAGGTCCTAACGTGTATTAATGATGCGGCATCATCATCATTGGTATTTATTGAGGGCTTATGGTATGCAAAACACTGTAAAAAGCGCTTGGGAGAATGCAACAAGAGTTGGCAGACACATTCTCTGACCACAGTGAACTTCAAGTCTAAGCTTCTCTCTTCCTGTCCCAAAATAGTATATTTTGGCTAACTCATATTTTGCTTTGCCCCTATGACATCTAAATCTTTTTTTGACACACTTACATGCAGCCAGTAGATTTCCATGTTTCATTTTTTCTCCCCCAATTGCCTTTTACATGTCCCTGATGAATTTAAGTTTGTCACCAATAATTGCTTCAATTTCTCCAGCAACCTTAACGATGAACCACCATGAACTCTTTAAAAAGAACCAGCTGTCCAAAAAAGGAGAGAGACAAAGAGAGCGAGAGGGCGAGCGATCGTGCACTACTCTATCAGTATCCTCCACCCACCTGACTATTTGGATAAGCGCCCAAAAGGGTTTATTCTGAACAGCCTAGCAGGGGACTTGTTTCTCAGCAACAAAGCAATTCCAACAATTATCCTGGTCTTTTCAAACTATTCTTTCACATATCCGAGTAGCTGCCCAGACCCCTCCTCATCCATCCCCAGCCATGGAACGTCATGCCAAGCCCTACCTCAATACTCTCTTGGTATTTTACAGACAACCTTTGTGCGACCATTCTGGTCATCAACTCAGGCTTGCCCATCTTCCTGGGCCTCCAGTGGACAGAAACATCTTCAGTTTGAAGTTGCAAAGGAATTGAACACACTGCCTCTCCCCTCCAGTTTAAGACCTTTGTGAGGCAATGGGCTTCTTAATTGGAACTTTCCACTGGCCACTGGCCAGGCTCTCATCTCGGCAGCATGAATGGATGGGCTGCTGAGCTCAACAACAAGCCTGGCAGCAGGAGAAGCTACTTCTAGCTTCTCGTTTGGAGTGAGTGGAGGCAGGGTAAGGACCAAGAGGGAGATCATATTAAAAGTGCTCCAGAAATAGAACAGTGGTCATCAGTGTTAGGGAAGAAGATCCTTGTGACCCGATGTACTAGTGAAACCTTCTCGTCTCCTTGGATAAGGTACAGCTTATGTCTCTGGCTTACGTCCAAACCAGGAACAACAACAAAAAAGGATGCCAATACCAAGAAGAGAAACTCTCGAAACCATCTGGTAGGCAACCTCCTGGGAACCACATTGTAGGGGTCTGGGGCACTCAGTAGATCTACCACTCCAAGTTAATCCAGAAGAGAAGCCAAGCCCTTACCCTGAAATGCCCAGATAATTTCTGAACCCTCTATTTCAGACCAGGCCAGTGTAGGTTCAGTTAGGATCTCTGATCAGTAATTGCGGGGTGGGGGGAGGCGGGTAATAGAACAGAAGGAGAGTGTGGCTCAAGCAGGGATTAGCTGCTATTAAGTGTGACCAGGATGGTGAAATTATTTGTGTTTAGGGGTCATTTTGCGTGTTCATGGGTGTCAGTTTTTTGGTGCATCTCCGACATTACTCTTATTTTTGAGATCCTGCCTACTCTAGCATTCAGTAAACAATGATATGCTGCCTTTTTCATGGTCCTCAGTCACAGTGCATTTGAATATTGTCAGCCAGCAAGCAAAAGTAATCAAGTCAGCACATCCATGCTCTCCATCAGCTGCCTCCGTCTTATCTAGTCTCTATTTCTACTACCCCTCCCCTACTACAGCAACATGGACTAGTGGAAAGAGCAGCGGCCCAAGAGTCAGAGATTCTGCCACCTGTCTGCCTTAGGACCATGGCCAAGTCACTTAACATCTCTGGGCCTCAGCTTCCTCATCCTCCCTAGACTTTAAGTTCATAGTGTGCAGGGAATGTGTCTATCAAATCTGTTATAGTGTGCTCTTCCAAGTGCTAGTACAATGCTCTGCACACAGTAAGCACTCAAATATGATTGACTGAAAAATGGTGATTAAATCCTATTTTCACTTAGACCGTGAACTCCAAGAGAGAGAGGAATTTGTCCAACCTGATTCTCCTGAATCTACTCAGTACAAATACATAGTACATAGTATATGCTTGACAAGTACTATAATTATTAATTATTAATTCTCCAAGGCCAACATTTTAATTTTATTGAACTCTACCTGTGCCTCTTTGCACTGTGGATCCCCAGCAAACACCTTTCATCTGACTGAAATCCCCTCAAATCCACCAAACATATCCCTTCCTCTTTCAGTGCCCTCCTATAAGCACCAACCAATGGTATTTACTGAGTGCTTATTGTATGCCAAGCTCTGTACTAGGAGCTTGGGATGTCCGGTTCAACAGAGTTGGTAGACATGATCCCTGCGTACTGAAAGCTTAGAGTCTAGAACAGGGAGACAGACATTCAAATAAATTACAGATCGGGGAAATGGATATGTGCTGAAGTACTGTGGAGCTGGTATGAAAAAATCAAGTGCCTATGGGATACGTTTCAAAATGCATAACTGAATGAGGGCTTGGTCAAAGAGGGCCTTTTAGTAGGCTTTGAAGGTAGGGCTAGAGGCGGTCTGTTAGATATGAAGGGGGAGACATTCTGAGGCCAGAGGGGAGAGTTGCTGTGTGACCTTGGGCAAGTCACTTCACTTATCTGTGCCTTAGTTACCTCATCTTTAAAATGGGAATTAAAACTATGAACTCCATATGGGACAACCTGATTACCCTGTATCTACCCCAGCGCTTAGAACAGTGCTTGCCACATAGTAAGCACTTGAATACCATAATTATTATTATGTGGTCAAGAGGTTGGTGATAAGATAAACGAGGTTAGGGTACAGTGAATAGGTTGGCATTAGAGAAGTGAAGTGTGTCGGTTGGGTTACAGTAGGAGATCAGCATTGTAAGGTAAAAGAGAGAGAATTGATTGAGTGTCTTAAAGCTGATGGTAAGGAGTTCATTTGTTATGGAGATAGATGGGTTACCATTGGAGGTTTAGGGGGAGTGGGGAGATATGGACTGAATGCTTTTTTTAGAAAATAATCCAGACAGCGAGTGAAGTGTGGACAGGCAAGTGGAGAGACAGGAGGCAGGAAGATCAGGGAGACCGATACGGTAGTCAAGGCGACATATGATAAGTCCTTGCGTCAGTAGCAGTTTCGGTGGAGTGGAAGGAGTGGGTCCCCAGTGGAACACAACAGTGCTAAAAAGAATGAATACATTACAAAGATGGACATGGGATAGAGAGCCATCGTGGAAAGGGAGACAGGAAACCAGTTAGCTAGAAACAGGGGAGGACTGGGCAAGGAGGAGGGGTTAACTAACCTAGAGAATTTGCAAATGGTGAAAACCAAATAAGAATCACAGAGCATTACAGATTTCCGCCAGTCTGATGTGGTACTGTGTCTTTGACTCCTCTTACATATTCCCAATCACCTTTCAGGTGGTCTGCACAAAGCTGGCCAACCTCAGTAAATGCTGATGATGATAAAAGCCAGAGGACAAGCCACCCCTCAGGTGGAGGCTGCAGTGGGACATATTTAGTAGCCACCATTGAACCTCTGTCACTACCAGCTGTCTGTCACCAGGTAAGATTTATTTTTCTTGCCCGTTCTGTGCCCCAACCCCTACTTGTGTTGTTATCTATTTATGTATATTAATGCCTCTCTCCCTCTCTAGATTGTGAGCTTATTATGGGCAGGGAATGTGTCTGTTGTTGTATTGTACTTTCCCAAGTGCTTAGTACAATGCTTTGCGCACAGTAAGCCCTCAATAAATACAACTGAATGGATGTCTCCATGGCTTAAGGGAAGCAGACCTGTGGTAAGGGGGATCCCAGCCCTCACTCTCCTGAACCCCAAACCCACACTCTCCTGCCCCTTTCCCCCATTCTCCCACTCCATCCTTGACATGCCAGCTCTCGCTCCAGACCTCAAGACACTGTAGCTCCAAGCTGAGCAGTGCCAGGGCAGAGGAGAAAACATTGGCCATCCCCCTCACACCATCCCCACCCCGGCTGCCTTGTGGCTTTGAGGATGAAAGCAGCTAGGGCTGGGATGGAACTGGTGCAATGATGACTAGGAGGCTCCCTGCATTGAGGATGCAGAACAAGTTGAAAAACAGAGCAGGTTTAGGATGGTGGGATTAGTGGGAGGGGCAAGGTGGGAATGGATTGGTGAGATGCTCTAGGGGGAATGGTGAGATGCCCCCCTAGAGCTGTGGAAAAAGGAATAGGGTCACAAGTATAAAGGAGGGCAGGCTGAGGGGGGTTGGGGAGAGCCAGGGTGAAGAAAGAGAAACACATTACCTGTTGACATCAGGCAGTGACAGGGGGATATTCATGCTATTACCAGCATCAGCTACTAAATGCAGCCCTAGAACATATCCTTAACATCTGTCCACAGGAGAGAAAGGAGGATTGGACAAAGATCCCTCAGGGAACAAAATTGGTTTTTGTGACTTCAACATCTGTACTCAAATATCACATCCTAAAATAACAGAACTGGAAAAAACCTCAAGTGATCATTCGGTTTGGCCCAACCAACAATTAAGTTATCTAATGCCAGTGGATGCTTAATCTATCTCCAGGGATAAAGATTTCTCCATTTTTTTCAATAGGCTATTCCAATGTTTTATTACCCCGGTAGTTAAGAAGCTGCAAGGTCTAGTGGAAAAGGCGTGGGCCTGGGAGGGAGAGGACCTGGGTTCAAATCTTACCTCTGTCACAAGATTTGGGCAAGTCACAACTTCTGTGCACCTCAGGTTCCTCATCCGACAAAATGAGGTTCCAATACCTGTTCTCCCTCCTACTGTGAGTTCCATGTGGGTCAGGGTCAGTATCTGATTTCATTATTCTTTATCTACCCTAGCTTAGTGTTTGGTACATTGTAAGTGATTAAATACCACAGTTATTTTATCCAATTTAGTTTGATTCTTGGTGGATAAGGAGAAAAGTGGGTCAGTATCCTCATTACAAACTCCTCATACACTTAAAGATAGTTATAACATCACTTTAATCCCCCCATATGAATATTAAACAATCCCAATCTCTTTAACCTCTTTCCTCAGAAGACATTTTCTAAGCCTTTCATCATCTTTGCCTTCTCCCTGGACCCTCTTCAGTTCCTTCACATATACACAAACTGTTGAAGTTGGGGGTGAGTGACACATCCCATGGACTGAAAATTACCTTAACATGTTCATAAAACCAAACTAAACATGTATGCAATCAATAAATACCATTGATTGAAATTGGTATTAATTAACTGATTGGCTGCAGTGTTCCATCTCTAATAGTAATTATAGTGGTATTTCTTAAGCACTTACTATGTGTCAAGCATTGTACTAAACACTCAGGTAGATACAAGATAATCAGGACCCACATGGGACTCACAGTCTAAGTAGGAGGGAGAAAAGGGACTGATTCCACAGTTTGCAGATGAGGGACTTGAGGCCCAGAGAAGTTAAGTGACTTATCAAAGGTCACACAGCTGACAAATGGCAGAATCGGGCTTAAAAGGCAGAGCCTGGGAATGCTCTTTCCACCAGGTCATGCTGCTTCTGTAGAATACTAACACTCACCTGGACCTCTATTTCTGCTCATTGGTGGGCAAGAAAGAAAACCAGAACCAGAAATTCCTCTCTTGCACACCCTTTTCCAAAATGGGAGTAGGGCAGAGAAATTAACTGGCTACATGCACTAGTTGAAACTTGACATTCTCCAAAACCCAGCATGGACCAAATAGCTGGGTGAGGCAGAAGGGAGGACTCCAGGCCTTGTTTAATAATGTTGGTATTTGTTAAGCGCTTACTATGTGCAGAGCACTGTTCTAAGCGCTGGGGGAGACACAGGGGAATCAGGTTGTCCCACATGGGGCTCACAGTCTTAATCCTCATTTTATAGATGAGGTCACTGAGGCCCAGAGAAGTTAAGTGACTTGCCCACAGTCACACAGCTGACAAGTGGCAGAGCTGGGATTCGAACTCATGACCTCTGACTCCAAAGCCCATGCTCTTTCCACTGAGCCACGCTGTCCACAGCAGTCCCCATCTCTACCCTGGAACCAACCTCAGCCCCAGGTCAGAGCCAAACTCACATCACCAGGGTAAAAGTGGCTGAAGCTCTTCGAGAAAATGCTCAGCTCCTTATTGGAAGTTAAACTGAAGTCAAGAGTGCTGCCGCATGTTTATATGGACTGTTTTTTTTTCCCCAATCTAGAAGATGGATTTCTGGATCTGAATAGTCTTTAACAGGAAATCCCTCCTCTGTGGTTTTACCTTTCTGTGTGAGGAGAAAGAAGTGTCATTAACGTAAACTTATGTACACAGATAAGGATCTTACCATAAGGGAGGTGGTGTTTGTATCCTAGGTAGTAACTGCGTATGGTATCTTTATCACCTCATGTCCAAGGCTCCTGCTGCAGCGCAAGCCCAAGCTACCAGCTAGTCCTGAAAGAAGGATGAGCATGAAATCTTTCATCCAAGGTTGCAGCCTCTGCTACCTTCTCTATCTCCACAACAGTAACTCAATATTCTTAGTGTGGGACCTAAACCTATGACGGATCCCCATGCTCTTCAAAAAATTTTATTTGGTTACATCATTTACAGGCTATACCCAGACTCAATTATTCAACAATTGAAATCTATGAATGGTATTTACTTAGAGCTATGTGCAGAGCACTGTACTTAAGGCTTTGGAGAGTACAATATACAACAGAATTAGCAGACATATTACTTGTCCAGAAATGGCTAACGGACTAGAGGGATTGCCAACATACTGGCTTTTCCCAAGAAATTGTATACTTTTCCTGAGCAGGAACCCATTTTCTACTTCTTTTGTAATTCCCTGAGATTCCCCGTTTAGTCTTTGCCCACAGTGGGTGCTCAATAAATATTTTTCATAATAATCACACTTGATACACACATACCATCTGGGGAGGGCGATTTTAATTAATAATTATGGTATTTGTTAAGCCCTTACTATGTACCAGGCACCATACTAGGCACTGGGGTGGATACAAGAAAATCCAGTTGGACACAGTCCACATCCCCCACAGGGCTCACATTCTTCATCCCCATTTTACAGATGAGGCCCTGATAAGTGAAGTGGCTTGCCTCAGGCCACACAGACAAGTGGTGGAAACAGGATTTGAACATGTGACCTTCTGACTCCCAGGCCCATGCTCTATCCACTACCCTATGCTGCTCCTGCAACCTGCAAAATTTCTGTTAAGGAGGAGCCTAAAGGATGAAAAAAATGCATCAGCAGTGTCCGACCAGCATCTCTACTACTAAAATAATGGCAAGAGAGTTCTTGAAGGATGGATGGATTTTTAAAGCTGGAATGTTTAGCACTTAAAGTGAATAAATTCCTAATGCATTTTTACAGTAGAAGCACAAGAAAATTATTGTATGTGGAAGAGTTGAATGGCATGGAGCACATCCATACTGTTACAGAATTCTGAGAAAATATGGATTAGAATTTAGCCAGTCATCAGCTTTTGATCTTGTCCCATAATGATGGAGCAGTCTGTGGATTTCTTTAATTACAATAATATTAGAGAAGCAGTGTGGCTCAGTGGAAAGAGCCTGGGCTTGGGAGTCAGAGGTCATGGGTTTGAATCCCAGCTCTGCCACTTGGCAGCAGTGTGACTGTGGGCAAGTCACGTAATAATAATGTTGGTATTTGTTAAGCGCTTACTAGGTGCCGAGCACAGTTCTAAGCGCTGGGGGAGATACAGGGTAATCAGGTTGTCCCACATGGGGCTCACACTTTTAATCCCCATTTTACAGATGAGGGAACTGAGGCACAGAGAAGTTAAGTGACTTGCCCACAGTCACACAGCTGACAAGTGGCAGAGCTGGGAGTCGAACTCATGACCTCTGACTCCAAAGCCCAGGCTCTTTCCACTGAGCCACTTAATTTATCTGTGCCTCAGTTACCTCATCTGTAAAATGGGGATTAAGACTGTGAGCCTCACATAGGACAACCTGATTACCCTGTATCTACCCCAGCACTTAGAACAGTGCTCTGCACATAGTAAGCGCTTAACAAATACCAACATTATTATTATTACTACTCACTAAGGTAGAATATAATAATAATAATTATTATTATTATGGTACTTGTTAAGAACTTACTATATGCTAAGCACTTTTCTAAGAGCTGGGGGAGATACAAGTTAATCAGGTTGGACACAGTCTCTGTCCTACATAGGGCTCACACTCTTAAGCCCCATTTTACAGATGAAGTAACTGAGGCCCAGAGAAGTGAAGTGACTTGCCCAAGGTCAAAGAGCAGACATGTGGCAGAACTGGGATCTGGTCAAACACAGTCCCTGTTCAACATGGGGCCCAACATTGTCATGTTAATTTCAGACTTGTTTACAGGTATGATGGAACAGAACAGCCAGGATGATGAACACCTGTTCTCTACATCCCCTAAGTACCTAACAAGAGGAAATTGGGGGGAAAAAAAACCCCACCTAAAATCCAGTTACATGGCCTTGATGATAATGATAATTGTGGTATTTGTTAAGCACGTACTATGTGTCCAGCACTGTTCTAAGCATGAGGCAGATACAGAACAATCAAGCCATACACAATCCCTGTCCTACACAGGGCTCACAATCTAACTGGGAGGGAGAACAGCTGCTGTCAATCCATTTTACAGATAAAATAACTGAGGCCCAGAGAAGTTAAGTGACCTCCCAAGGTCACACAGCAGGCAGAGACAGCATTAGAACCTAGGTCTTTTGACTTACAGCCCTTTGTATTCTTTCCATTAGGCTACACTACTCCCTTCTGCCTTTTAACATTGGCCAAATTTTCTCATGAGAATTTATAATGAGCAGAGAAAAATCAGTGATAGGAGGAGTATGGTTCAGAGAGGATCCTCAATTAAGACAGGGAGAGAAACTACAAGTTAGTAAAAGGGGAATTAAAGAAAAAGTAAGTGTGGGGGTTCTGCGATCTTATAAAACATGTTTAGAAATCCTCAGTGTCGAAAAGGAAATGTCAAATATGAAAATAGTAGCGTGACAAATCACAAACCTCAGAAAGGGAACTTGGGGAAAAAAAGCATTCTGCAACCTCTAGTTTATCTGCCTTTATGGTACAATCTAGGCTTGGCCAGTAGTTGTTCTACTCTTTCCTCCTAAACCCCTCCACCCCAGGATTCTAAATTCTATCCACCCAGAGACATCCCCAGTAAATCTCAATCAATCACACAATCATATTTATTGAGTGCTTAATGTGTGTGGTTCACTGTACTAAGCACTTGGGAGAATACGATATAATAGGGTCAGTAGACATGTTTCCTGCCCACACAAGTTTACATATACAGAGTAGATTGAGAAGATGGAAATCTAAGTATTCTATAAAGCACTGTGGTTACTTTGATTAATAGGGTGATAAAGAAGTTACTTACACTAAGGCAGAGCCCAAAAGTGTTGTGGTTTTTGTGTATGAGGAAAGTTTAGCCAGGCCAATGTAGCGTAGGGGCTTCCATGCCCTGCAGAAGATGGGAAGGACCAGCAGAGACTCACACTGTAAAATGGGGATGGAGACCATGAGCCTCACATGGGACAAGGACTGTGTCCAACCTGATTTACTTGTGTCCATCCCAGGGTTTAGTACAGCGCTTGGCACACAGTAAGCACTTAATACCGATATTTTTATCATTATTACACAGCTGGGATACCTGAAGTCCCCAGATAATGATCCAGCCAGACCAACCGGAGCCCAGAGGGTACCTTCAGGACTGTCTCAAGGCTGGGGAGGCTGTGACAACTCGTAAAGGAGGAGTGATGTTACTACTGCAAAAGTTACAAGGGTCACAAATTTTATTTGCACATGGCTTTATAGACTAAAATTTTGCCCTGGCAATTTTCAAGTCATATTTTCACGGCTATCCTGGAAGTCTTGGCTTCTTATTTTCACTTTTATCTGGGTCTTCTCACCCATCCACTCTCATTGACCATGATCCCTAAATAAGGGTGTAAGGCAGATGGAGTGAGAGACGGGGACAGAGATGCACAGAGGTGGGGAAAGGTCAGAACCAAAGCAAATAGCCTCCAACCTACAGATCTGAGTAACTGTTTTTCCTTTAGGAACAATCAAGTTTTTACAAAGATTAAAGGTTCCCAATCTTCACTCTAGTATAAAAAAAGATTAGCCCCCTCTAGACTGTGACCTCATTGTGGGCAGGGAATGTGTCTGCCAACTCTGTTGTATTCTACTCTCTCCCAAGCGCTTAGTACAATGTTCTGCACACAGTACATGCTCAATAAATACCGTTGATTGACTAATACTCTTTTTGCCTGCCTCTCACCCTGCTTTAGTAAAGGCTAACACACCACAAAGAGGAAGAGGAAATTGTGTGGCTGTCAGGGTCAGCTGTAGGAGGTCCAGGGGAATGCAGCATACTGAAATGTCTTCCTCTCTTTATAATGAATCTGCCTGCTCCCACTTCTGCTACAAGTTTGGCCTCAGTTATCTCTCAGACCCCTGGCGCTCTGTGCCCATGAGATCCTTAGGCTCCTGATGTCTATTTGCTCTCTTCTCCCTATTCAGTAGGAATGGCTATCTTCCAACTCTCATCCAATCCACAACAATAAGTAGAATAAGTCTAGGGCTAGACAAATACCATAATCATCATTATTATTAGTCCACTAGACCGCAAGCTCCTTGAGGGCAAGGATCATGTCTACCATCCCTAGGATCGGAAGCAGCACAGCACAGTGGCCAGGCTATGGACCTGGGAGTCAGGAGGTCATGGGTTCTGACCCCAGCTCTGCCACTTGTCTCCTATGCTACCTCTGCTGTAAAATGAGGATTGAGACTATGAGGCCCATGGGGGACAGAGACAGGGTCCAACACAATTTGCTTATATCCACTCCAGCGCTTAGTTCAGAAGTGCCTGGCACATAGTAAGTACTTAATATCATAATTATTGTTATTAACAAAATACCATAATTATTATTGGATTGTACTCTCCCAAATGCTTACTACTGCACACTGTAAGCACTCAAATACTAATGATAGATGACATTTTAGTTTTAGGGGGCAGCTGGTCCCACCTTTATCTCAGTGTGGCTTATTGGTAAAAGCATGGGCCTGGAGTCACAGGAATGGGCTCTAATCTCGGCCCCACCACTTGTCTGCTGCGTGACCTTGGACAAGTCCTTTAATTTCTCTGTGCCTCAGTTCCCTCATCTGCACAAAGGGGATCATGAGCCCCATATGAGACACGATCATCATGTATCTACCCCAGTGCTTTTTGGGGGGGATTTACGTGCTTACTGTCTGCTAGGCACTGGACTAATTACTGGGGTAGATTCAAGATAATTAGGTTAGAAACGGTCCATGTCTCACATGGGGATCATAGCTTAAATCCCCATTTTACAGCTGAGGTAACTGAGGCACACATGTTAACTGACTTGCCTGAGATCACACAGCAGACAAATGGCAGAGCAAGCATTAGAACGCAGGTTTTTCTGACCCCCAGCCCATGCTCTATCCACTAGGTCAAGCTACTTTGCTTGGCAAATAGTAAGTGTTTAAAAAATACCACAAGTGTTATTGCCTACTCTTGTCCAGAGGAGTCTAGGTCTCTCTTAGGGATTGGAAAGTCCCTTCTGACCATTCCTCCCCTTTCCATCCTGTGCCCGGGTGCCTAAACTGGGGACCGACAGGGTGGTTTGCAAGGCACAACTGGAAGGGGAAAAAATTCACTTTGTCTTCCAAGGATCAAGTGCACTTTCCAAGAGGAACTACAGTTACTCTTCCCTCTGGGGTGAGTTGGCACAATGGTTTAGGAAAATGTTATAGGCTAATCCTACTGAGATCTTGGGAAGCTTGATGACACCGTAGCTTCTTTCAGAACCAATGAACAGGTGCCAGTGTGGGGGAAGGGTGCCCGTGCAGGAGGTGGGGAGGAGGCATGAGGGTCATCAGACTGTGCACCATCAATCATATTTACATTGTGCAAAGCACTGTACTAAGCACTTGGGAGAGTAACAGAGTTGAAAGACACATTCCCTGCCCATAATGAGCTTACACATATTAATATAAATTATGGATAGGTACCTAAGAGGTGTGGAGCTGAAAGAGGGGTGAATAAAGAATCCAAATCAACAAACATGGATGAGGCAGAAAGGTGTAGGAGGGGAAGAAATGACTGTGCCGGGGAAGGCCTCTTGGAGGAGGTGTCATTTCCCCCAAAAAACTTTCAAAGCCCTAATGAAAGCTCACATCCTCCAGGAGGCCTTCCCAGACTGAACCCTTTTCTTCTGCTCCTCCTGCCTATCGCCCCACTCCCTCCCTCTGCTCTACCCCTCTCTCTGCCCCACAGAACTTGTGTATATATGTACATATTTATTATTCTATTTTATTGGTGATGCATATATATCTCTGTTTCTATTTATATTGATGCTATTGATGCCTGTCTACTTGTTTTGTTGACTGCCTACCCCCTTCTAGACTGTGAGCCTGTTGTGGAGTAGGAATTGTCTCTATTTGTTGTTGAACTGTACTTTCCAAGCGCTTAGCACTTAGAGAAGCAGCATGGCATAGTGGAAAGAGCATGGACTTGAGAGTCTGAGGTTGTGGGTTCCAATCCCAGCTCTGCCACTGATCAGCTGTGTGACTTTGGGCAAGTCACTAGACTTCTCTGTGCCTTGGTTACCTCATCTGTAAAATGGGGATTAAGACTGTGAGCCCCTGTGGGCCAACCTGATTACCTTGTGTATCTATGATTCTATTTATATTGATGGTACTGATGCCTGACTACTTGTTTTGTTGTCTGGCTCCCCCATTTAGACAGTGAGCCCATCGCTGGGCAGGGATTGTCTCTATCTGTTGCCGAATTGTACATGCCAAGCACTTAGGACAGTGCTGTGCACATTGTATGCGTTCAATAAATACGATTGAATGAACTGTATCTAACCCAGGGCTTAGAACACTGCTCGGCACGTAGTAAGCGCTCAATAAATATGATTGAATGAATGAATGAATTGAATCTACACCAGCACTCAGAACAGAGCTCAGCATATAGTAAGCGCTCAATAAATACGATTGAATGAATGCATGAATTGTATCTACCCCAGCGCTTAGAACAGTACTCGGCACAGTAAGCGCTTAAAAAATGCCATCATTATTACTAGTAGTAGTACAGTGCTCTGCACACAGTAAGCGCTCAATAAATACAATTGAATGAATGAATGAATTGTATCTGCCCCAGCACTTAGAAGAGCGCTCGGCACATAGTAAGCGGTTAACAAATGCCATAATTATTACTAGCGTGACTCAGCAGAAAGAGCCCGGGCTTGGGAGTCAGAGGTCATAGGTTCAAATTCTGCCTCTGCCACTTGTCAGCTGTGTGACGGTGGCCAAGTCCCTTAACTTCTCTGTGCCTCAGTTCCCTCATCTGTAAAATGGGGATTGAGACTGTGAGCCTCACATGGGACAACCTGATGACCCTGTATCCATCCCAGCACTTAGAACAGTGCTCTGCACATAGTAAGCGCTTAACAAATATCAACATTATTATTACTAGTAGTAATACAGTGCTCTGCACACCTTAAGCGCTCAGTAAACACGATTGAATGAATTGTATCTACCCCAGCACTTAAAAAAGAGTGCTCGTCACATAGTAAGCGGTTAACAAATGCCATCATTATTACTAGCGTGACTCAGCGGAAAGAGCCCAGGCTTGGGAGTCAGAGGTCATGGGTTTGAATTCCAACTCTGCCCCTTGTCAGCTGTGTGACAGTGGCCAAATCCCTTAACTTCTCTGTGCCTCAGTTCCCTCATCTGTAAAATGGGGATGAAGACTGTGAGCCTCACGTGGGACAACCTGATTATGCTATATCTATCCCAGCGCTTAGAACTGGACTCTGCACATAGTAAGCGCTTAACAAATACCACATTACTATTATTACAAGTAGTAGTACAGTGCTCTGCACACCTTAAGCGCTCAATAAACACGATTGAATGAATTGTATCTACCCCAGCACTTAGAAGAGTGCTCGGCACATAGTAAGCGGTTAACAAATGCCATCATTATTACTAGCGTGGCTCAGTGGAAAGAGCCCTGGCTTGGGAGTCAGAGGTCATGGGTTCAAATAGGGAAGCAGCGTGGCTCAGTGGAAAAGAGCCTGGGCTTCGGAGTCAGAGGTCATGAGTTTGACTCCCAGCTCTGCCACTTGTCAGCTGTGTGACTGTGGGCAAGTCACTTCACTTCTCTGGGCCTCAGTTACCTCATCTGTAAAATGGGGATTAACTGTGAGCCTCACGTGGGATAACCTGATGACCCTGTATCTCCCCCAGCGCTTAGAACAGTGCTCTGCACATAGTAAGCGCTTAACAAATACCAACATTATTATCCCGACTCTGCCACTTGTCAGCTATGTGACGGTGGGCAAATCCCTTAACTTCTCTGTGCCTCAGTTCCCTCATCTGTAAAATGGGGATGAAGACTGTGAGCCTCACGTGGGACAACCTGATGACCCTGTATCTATCCCAGCGCTTAGTACAGGGCTCTGCACCTAGTAAGCGCTTAACAAATACCAACATTATTATTATTGCTGTGTGCTTAAGCGCTCAATAAATACGATTGAATGAATGACGACGGCAAATCCCGTGCCCGACGCCAGGGGGCAGGCACGGCAAGACCCCCGGGGTCCCCAGCGCCCCCCGCCCTCCTCTCGGAACGGGCCGGGGATTACTTACCGTCTCCTTTCGTCCTTAGGGGACCGCTGTGCAGCCGTGGGCGCACGGTGTCCCTCCGCGCACTCAGGACCGCGTTGCTGCACACGACGCTTCCTAAATCCCTGCCGCCCCACGTGACCCGGGCCCGGCGGCCCCGCCTCAGTCCTCCCCCTCCCCCCCCCCGCCTCAGGGACCGCCCTCCTCCTCCTTCCTTCATTCATTCACTCGTTCACTCATTCATTCATTCACTCCCTCACTCATTCATTCATACTTATTGAACGCTTACTATGTGCACAGCCCTGGACTAAGCGCTTGCAATATACAATTGGGCATGACAAGAGAAGCAGCAGGGCTCAGGGGAAAGAGCCCGGGTTTGGGAGCCAGAGGTCATGAGTTCGAAGCCCAGCTCTGCCCCTTGTCAGCTGGGTGACTGTGGGCAAGTCACTTCACTTCTCTGGGCCTCAGTGACCTCATCTGGAAAATGGGGATGAAGACTGTGAGCCCCACGTGGGACAATCTGATGACCCTGAATCTCCCCCCGCACTTAGTGCTGTGCACATAGTAAGCACTTAACAAATACCAACATTATTATTATTAAGACAGACAACAAAACAAAACAAGTAGTCAGGCATCAACAGATATATATACACATATATAGTCATTCATTCAATAGTATTTATTGAGCGTTTACTATGTGCACAGCACTGGACTAAGCGCTTGCAATGTACAGTTGGGCAACAGATATATACACATATATATTCATTCATTCAATAGTATTTATTCAGCACTTACTATGTGCACAGCACTGGACTAAGCGCTTGCAATATACAATTGGGCAACAGATAGAGCCCATCCCTGCCCAACGACAGGCTCACAGTCTAAACGGGGGGAGACAGACAACAAAACAAAACAAGTAGTCAGGCATCAATAGATACATACACATATATATTCATTCAATAGTATTTATTGAGCCCTTACTAGGTGCACAGCACTGTACTAAGCACTTGCAATGGGCAACAGATATATATACACATATATATTCATTCATTCAATAGTATTTATTGAGCATTTACTATGTGCAGAACACTGTACTAAGCGCTTGCAATGTACAATTGGGCAACAGATATATACACATATATATTCATTCGATAGTATTTATTGAGCGCTTACTATGTGCAGAGCACTGGACTAAGGGCTTGCAATGTACAACTGGACAACAGAGACCATCCCTGCCCAACGACGGGCTCACAGTCTAAATGGGGGAGACAGACAACAAAACAAAACAAGTTGTCAGGCATCAACAGATATATATACACATATACAGTCATTCATTCAATAGTATTTATTGAGCGCTTACTATGTGCAGAGCACTGTACTAAGGGCTTGCAGTGTACAACTGGGCAACAGAGACCATCCCTGCCCAACGACGGGCTCACAGTCTAAACAGGGGAGACAGACAACAAAACAAAACAAGTAGTCAGGCATCAACAGATATATATACACATATATATTCATTCATTCA
Organism: Ornithorhynchus anatinus; assembly: GCF_004115215.2. NCBI lineage: Eukaryota > Metazoa > Chordata > Mammalia > Monotremata > Ornithorhynchidae > Ornithorhynchus > Ornithorhynchus anatinus. The sequence continues at coordinate 53,431,119 of NC_041735.1, read as the reverse complement.
ATAGTATTTATTGAGTACATACTATGTGCAGAGCACTGTACTAAGCACTTGGAATGGACAATTTGGCGACAGGTAGAGACAGTCCCTGCCCATTGACGGGCTTACAGTCTAATCGGGGGAGACAGACAGACTAAAACAATAGCAATAAATAGAATCAAGGGGATGTACATCTCATTAACAAAATAAATAGGGGAATAAAAATCTATACAAATGAGCGGACGAGCACAGTGCTGAAGGCAGGGGAAGGGAGAGGGGGAGGAGCAGAGGGAAAGGGGGGAAAAGGGGGCTTAACTGAGGGGAGGTGAAAGGGGGGGCAAAGAGGCAGCAGAGGGAGCAGAGAGAAAAGGGGAAGTTCAGTCTGGGAAGGCCTCTTATATATATATATCATTGAAATAAAAAGAGTAATAAATAATATATACAAATATGCACAGTGCTATGGGGAGGGGAAGGGGGAAGAGCAGAGGGTGGGAGATGGGGGAATGGGGTGGGAAGGAGGGGCAGAGAGAATAATAATAATAATGTTGGTATTTGTTAAGTGCTTACTTTGTGCAGAGCACTGTTCTAAGCACTGGTTAATCAGGTTGTCCCATGTGAGCTTCACAGTCTTAATCCCCCTTTTACAGATGAGGTAACTGAGGCACAGACAAGTTAAGTGACTTGCCCACAGTCAGACAGCTGACAAGTGGCAGAGCTGGGATGGGAGGGCTCAGTCTGGGAAGGCCTCCTAGAGGAGGTGAGCTCTCAGTAGGGCTTTGAAGGGGGGAAGAGAGTTAGTTTGGCCCTCCTTGGCCTCGCCCTCCTCCATGCTGCCAGCCCCAGGAGTGGTGGCCAGTGGAGGACAATTGGGAGCCGTCCTTCTCCTTCCCTCCTCCCCCTCAAGTCACTTCACTTTTCTGGGCCTCAATTCCCTCAACTGTAAAAGGGAGATTAAGCCCAGAAACCCCCAGTGGGACAGAGCCTGGTCCAACCTGATTTGCCTGGACCTACCCCAGCGCTTAGTAGAGGGCTTGGCACGGAGTAAGTCCTCCACCAATGAGTCAATGAATGAATGAACCAACAGTGGGAAGCTGCATGGGCTACTGGATAGAGCATGGGCCTAGGAGGCACAAGGTCCTGGGTTCAATTTTCATTCTGTCATGTCTGCTGTGTGACCTTGGGCAAGTCACTTCACTTCTCTGTGTCTCAGTTATTCGCTCACTCAATCGTATTTATTGAGCGCTTACTGTGTGCAGAGCACTGTACTAAGCACTTGGGAAGTACAGTTGAGAAACAGAGACAATTCCTGCCCACAACGGGCTCGCAGTCTAGAAGCGGGGAGACAGACATCAGTTATTTCATCTGTAAAATGGAGATGAAGACCGTGGGCCCAGTGTGGGACAGGGACTGTGACAAACCAAACTATCTTGTCTCTTGTATCTACTTGAATTGTACATTCCAAGCGTTTAGTACAGTGCTCTGCACACAGTAAGCGCTCAATAAATACAACTGAATGAATGAATTCCAGCACTTAGTACTGTGCCTGGCACTTAGTAACTGCTTAACAAATGTCATTATTATTATTATTATTATTATTATTATTAACTCTGTTGTATTGAACTGTGCACACTGTAAGCGAAGCAGCATGGCATAGTGAATAGAGCATTGGCTTGGGAACCAGAAAGTAATGGGTTCTAATCCCAGCTCTTCCACTTTGTTGTGTGACCTTGGGCTAGTCACTTCACTTCTCTGGGAGTCAGGTATCTCACCTGTAAAATGGGATTGAGACAGTGAGCCCAACATGGGACAGGGACTGTGTCCAACCCTATTTACTTGTATCCACCCCAGCACTTAGTACAGTACCTGGCACATAATAAGTGCTTAACAAATACCATTATTATTGTTATTATTACTATGTGCTAATAAATACTATTGATTGATTGACATGGTCTGTATCCAACCTGATTAGTTTGCATCTACCCCACCGTTTAGCACAATGCCTGACACATAGTAAGTGCTCTGCCTATCTACTCTGTTGCATTGATTTTCCCCAAGTGTTTAGTACAGTGCTCTCCACATAGTAAGCACTCAATAAATAACATTAATTGATTGATTAACAAATACCATAAAGTGGTATGAAGTTCATCACTTCTCATTGTTCCACTTGCCAACCCAGAGGCCTAGGTTAGAATCCCACTAGGTTAATCTCCTAATGTCTCCTTTCATGAATTGGAAATGGAACATTTTTACCTCCTCCCTACCTTCTTCCAGGAGAAAAGGGCAGGAGGCAGAGGAACTGGGGGAAAGATATCTCTGCAAAAAAAAAATCACAGAACTGAACCTTGCCATTTGCTTGTAAATAGAATAATGAAGATGTCTAAATTTAATTTCATTGCATGGAAAGAATATGTCTTCAATTTTTTCCCTTCATTCCTTTTCAGAGGAGCATTTCGACATGACTGGAATTGCAACTAGGGGTGGAAGGAAGGAACGATTTATAAGGTAAATTACTTCTTTATCAGATAAGTTTCTGAGGTAATCCCCTTCTGTATGTTGAGCCCCTGGGCAAGTTTGGTGTCCAGTAAATAGTAAGTGCTGATTATGTGAAAGATGGACATTCTTTCCTAGGTGTGTGTTTTTGAGAAATCAAATCCAATTGCAACCCAGTTAACCAATAGTTCAGAGGACTCACTGTGAACCAGGTGATCATTCTATTCAGCATGACTCATGCCAGTTTGGATATTAAAAGAAATTCTCCAACCACCATGAAGAAAGAGTGTGGCAAAACAGCATCCGCATTAGGAAATGATTGCCTAGTTCGCTTCAGGCAAGTTTTGTACATGAGTGCATAGTTCACTCTCCCTGAGCCTAAACTCTAAAAATGTGATATCTTGTTATAAATCACGACTTCTCAATCTGCATTTTAATTAAACATTGGACCCTCACCATTTCTTACATGCAAGGTATATCACAGTAAAATGATACCCGAATTCAGCAGAAGCAATAACAGAGCTGGCAACCTTGGCATTATTCTTGATTCCTTCCTCTATTCCAACCTCCGCAATCAATCACCAAATCCCATATATTCTTCCTCCAAAACGTTTCCAGAATTAACTCCTTCCTCTTTCATCTAAGCAACAACTACAGGGTATGCTCACCTGTCCCATGCAGGCTTGACTTCTGCATCAGATTCTTCACTGATCTCCCTGCTTCCATTGTCTCCCTTCTCCAGGCCAGATTTCACTCCCCTGCCCAGATTATTTTTCTAATATACAGTTTTGCCCCTCCTCCCTTCTCAGAAATCCCAAATGGTTGTCTGTTCTTCTCCACTGAAACTCCTCACCAATGACTTTGCAAACCAATCTACCTCTCTCTACCCCATCAATCCACTCTGTTTAACTACGACATCTCAACTTGCATTTTTCATTCCTCTTAAAATAACCTGTGTCTTGTTCTCTTTTTTCCACTGCAATGTCTTGCTCATGTCCTTCCCCCTTTCCATCTCACCCCCTTCCCTGGAACTCCTTTCCCCTTCACATTTTACAGACTACTTTTACCCCACTGACTCACACTGGGTGAAATTAAAATTGGATCATCAGTGATCCAGGTATAAACTGACGTTGGCTTTGGTCAGTGTCCAATTTTGAGACTGTACTTGGGAAAATAAAGCTATTTAGGTACATGAGTAAAGGAGTGGATATGAATATTCAATACTAATCTAAATTCAACCCATTAAGGTGTTTTAAATGTTTTTATATTTTGGTTGTTAGAAGGGCCCATGCTATCAACACAAAAATACTAGGTGCTAATCTTGTGATTTGTCACATGCCCTAAACTCACGTTATTCGTGGAATGTCAAAAATCTCAGAAATTCTCAAGGCTGCTGTTGTTTTCTGATACTATAATAGCTCTGTCTCCCTTGTCTCCCAAATCCCTTAAATTCTTTTGGGTCAACTTGGAAAAGTTGTAATAATAAAAATGATGATAATAATTCTGATGTTTGTTAAGCACTTAGTATATGCCAACCATGGTATTATGTGCTGGGGTAAATACAGACCAATTAGGTCCCAAATGGGACTCACAGACTAAGTAGGAAGGAGAACAAGTATTGAATCCCCATTTTGCAGATGAGGGAACTGAGGCACCGAGAAGTGAAGCGACTTGTCCAAGATCACTCAGCAGGTAAGTGGCAGAGCCAGGATTAGAACCAAGGGCCTCTGACTCCAGCCTCTGCTCTTTCCACTAGGCCATGCTGCTTATTATTGCTGTTGGACTTCAGCCTTGGTTACATTTCCAGGGTCACACAGAATGTGTCTGTTTTATTATACTCTCCCAAGTGCTTAGTACAGTGCTCCGCACAGAGCAAGTGCTCAATAAATACGATTGATTGATTGATTGATGAAGACACGTAGCCAGTGGAAAAATGATGATCTGGTAGTCAGGAGACCTGGTTTCCAATCCCAGCTTGGTTACTGGCCTGTTCTGTGACCTTGGGCAAGTCACTTAACCTCTCTATGCTTCAGTTTCCCACTAAGGAATGCCTAGATTTTCTTTTGTCTACCCCTTAGCCCATAGATTAAGCATTGAATACATGCCATAATTATTAATATTCATAACGTTGGCTGGGGGAGAAACACAAAAATTCCAAACAAGCAGGTCTGGAGATATGGTTCAGCTTGACTATTGCTTCTATTGCCAAGATAAATGAAAACAAAGGAATTGATGATCACAGTAAGCATGCTGTCTTCTTGTAAGTGGGTTTTTTTTGCATATCTGTGCAGTTGTCAGGTTTCTCACTATAGCTCCTCTTAAGTACTATTGCACATCATTAGTGGGACCTACCTCACAGTTTGAGAGACACTGCTCTGAGGCACAATGTAAAGAGAAATGTCACAGCACACCAGTAGGTTAACATTGCTCGATAAACATTTCAGTTTCAAAGAAAAGTTCAATATCATCTACGCCTCGCTAGAAAAATAGCAACATGCTTATAAAAGCACCCAGCTGCCTTGGCCCATTACCGTAGACTTTGCAGGTGTTATTAAAGGAGGAATAGGCCCAGATGACATTGTATAAAAGCCAACTATGGGATGGGATAAAGAAATAGTTGCTTTCTTTTAACTCCAAAGTACTAATACCTAGAGCCATTCATAGGCCAAAATTAAGAGGCTCAGGCCAAATCTAGCCCAAGTTAAAACCTATTTGCTTATCTTTTGGTCTCCAACCGCAGATCACAATCTGATTTTTGTGACTGAACGGATAAGCGGAAGAAGATGGGCATATTTATCCATTCAGGCATTCATTCACTCAATCGTATTTATTGAGCATTTACTGTGTGCCAGGCATTGTACTAAGCATTTGGGAGAGTATAATATAACCACAAACAGACACATTCCAGCCCACAACAAGCTCACAGTCTAGAGCGGGGAGAACCCCCTCTAACTGTTGCAGTTTTTTATATGCTTCAGAATGAGATTGGTTGGGATTTGAATCCCAGTAGGGACACTCCTCAGAGCTCCCTCTCTCAACCCCACATAGAGTTCTACCTACACCACCTGAAAGTAGAGAAGCAGCATGGCCTAGTGGATAGAGCACGGACCTGGGAGTCAGAAGGACCTGGGTTCTAATCCCAGCTCTGCCAATTGTCTGCTATGTGACTTTGGGCAAGTCGCTTAACATCACTGTGCCCCAGTTACCTCATCTGTAAAATGGGGATCAAGACTGTGAACCCCATGTGGGACATGGACTGTGTCCAACCTGATTACTTTGTATCTATCCCAGCACTTAGAACAATACCTGGCACATAGTAGCACTTAACAAATACCATAAAAAACCCCTCTGTTCCCTAGTTGCCTTGAAATACAATTCAACAGTTGATCCGTTCACAGGCTTGGTGTCAACAAGTTAATCTGTTCTTAGGTCTTTCACTAGGTACCTCCTGATCTCAACACTCTGCAAAGAGATAATAATGACAATTCTAATATTAATAATAATAGTAATAGTAGAATTCCTTAAGCACTTATTATGTGCCAAGCACTGAACTAAACATTGGGATAGATACAAAGTAATGAGGTTGGGCACAGTCCCTGTCCCATAAGGACCTCACAGTCTAATTATGCTGGTTTTTCCACCTCCAACTGAAACTAACAGAGCCCAGCAGCTTCTATTCTGGATCCCATCATTCATTTATTCATTCATTCAGTTGTATTTTATGAGCACTAGCACTCTACTAAGCACTTGGGAGAATACAATAATCAATCCATCAATGGTATTTAATGATGCTTACTATGTGCAGAGCATTGTCCTAAATGTTTGGGAAGATACAACACAAGAGAATTGGTGGTCATGATCCCTACCCACTAGGAACTTACAGGGATAGACAGACATTAAAATAAATTATGGATAGAGGAAATGAGAAAGTATAAGATCATACAAGGGCTATGGGGTGGCAGTGAGTACCAAAGTTCTCAAGAGGTGCACAGCCAAGTGTATAATTGACACTGAAGGGAGGATGGATAAGGGAAATGAAGAGTTTCGTTTGGGAAATCCTTTTGGAGGTGATGTGATTTTAGGAGGGATGGACTTTTAGATAGGAAGGGGGAGGGAATTGGAGGAAATGTGCCTTCAAAATGGCTTTGAACAGGGAGAGAGTAATTATCTGTCAGATTTGAAGAGGGAGGGCATTCCACGCCAGCGGCAGGACGTGGGCTAGGGGTCAGCGGCGCGATGGCTGAGATCGAGGCACAGTGAGAAGGTTAGCAAGTTCTTTACAGCCACCTGTCAAATTATTAACAAATTCATCTGGATTACCTTTCAGATGATCCCTTTATGAAAACCTTTACTTTGACCCAGAATTATGTCCCAGCCTCAGGGTCCATTCCATCATTCCACCGTATTTTTATGACTAGCTCCTGTGGGTAGAAGAGTAATCTCCCATTCTGCCATGTCATATGGGAGTCATGCCTAAGAGCAAGTTGATTTCAGTATTCAGCATTTCATGCTCTAAAAATGTCAATGGACCCTATGACTAAACTATGTAACTACTTTCGTGATTTAGACTGTGAGCTTGTTATTGGGTAGGGATTGCCCCATCCATTGCCGAATTATACATACCAAGCACTTAGTACAGTGCTCGGCACATAGTAAGCACTCAAAAAATACTACTGAATGAATGAATGATGGGATGAAGTGGTGTTGAGAAGGAGCATGGCCTAAGCCATAGAACACAGAAGGACCTGAGTTTTAATCCCAGCTCTGGCACTTGTCTGCTGTGTGACGTTGGGCAAGTCATTTCATTTCTTTGTGCCTCAATCATTCATTCAATCATATTTATTGAGCACGTACTATGCAGAGCACTGTACTAAGTGCTTAGCCCCTCAGTTACCTCATCTGTTAAATGGGGATTAAGACTGTGAGTCCCATCTGAGACATGGGTTTTGTCCAAGCTGATTAGCTTGTAACTACCTCATTGCTTAGTACAGTGCCTGACACACATTAAGCGCTTAACAAATACCATACAAAATAAAATAAATATATGTTAATCAGAGTACTATAAATCCAAGCAGCTAGGGCCACACACACACACCTCTCCCAAAGGTACAAAATTCAAAACAGTGATCTATCGATGGACAGATTTCATGCTGGAAAAAAAGTCACCTCTCATGCAGTGTTAATGGTCATGTTAAATATCCAGACAAATTCTCACATCACTTAACGCATAGTGAATTTTTACTTAAAGGCATCTGATATTCAGGCAGCAGCTTTGATAAAGGTCATCTGTGATAGAAATGTTGATTTTTCTTCAGATGGCGGTAAATTAAAATTAAATATGCATTTATTGATATGAATTTGATGGAAGAAGTTTTCATTAGTATGTAAAATGACTATTATTCCCAAGAGTGACTTGCCTGGAGCATCATACTAAATTACCATATTTTCTGTTCAACATAGTTAAGGACAAAGTCCAAAAAGTACTAATACTTCATCAAGACTGACAGTTACGTTATGAACAAAGACTGGGCATCTAAGGATCAGTTTAGTAACTACTGCTCTGCATTGTAAATATCGTAAGGTCAGTGGCAGTTAGTTCTAGATAAAACTCATTTTAACAGAAGCCAAGATATCCAGCAATCTGAAAACAAAACCTTCTCTTGGATTTTAACCTCCTTTCCCACACTTACCTGCTTTACCCACTTTAGGTGCTCTCTATAGAAATAATCAGTCAATAAAATTAATTACATTTATTGAGTGCCTACTGTTTGCAAAGAACTATTTGCAAAGAACTTTATGGTAAATATAAAGAGAATGGGGAATAGTTTAATAAACATTATTTTATCCCTCTCCTATTTCAGGAGGAAAATTCTAATGAGTCCCCATAACCGCTGGGGCCTATATACCTAGACCTAGAGAAGCAGCAGGCATAGATAGGATAGAGCACGGGCCTGGGAGTCAGAAGGTCATTGGTTCTAATCCCAGGTCTGCCCTTGTCTGCTTCGTGACCTTGGGCAATCCCCTTCACTTCCCTGTGCCCCAGTTAGCTCATCTGTAAAATGGGGATGGAGACTGTGAGCCCATGTGGGACAAGGACTGTATCCAACCCAATTTGCTTATATCGATCCCAGTGCGTACTACAGTGTCTGGGACATAGTAAGTGCTTAACAAATGCCTTAATTGTTATTATTATTATTCTGTATCCAGCTGAGTTCTGAATTGACAAGAATAGTCATGGTTCCATTGGATCCATTCCATGATGTCTGCTCTGTCAGCCTCTGAGAGCTGTTGAGCACTACAGTCTTCTCCCCAGACTCCACCCAACCCTAGTTTACAGAACTACACAGTTTGGTTTAAGCTGTTACATCTCACAGCTCTACTTTTAGAGTTTTTAGATAGGCAATGCATCCTCAGTATCACTCAGCTGAAAGCTAGTTAATGTTTCTTTTGAGCAGATGCTTTTTTTATTCCCCTTCACTTTTCTTACAGTGTTAGTGTGCAACTGAAGAAGTGCAACGTTTGAAATCTTCGCCTTGGATAAAATTTGAATTTCACTGATACGTCTGTATATCCTTAGGTGTTATAATAATTCAAAGGAATTTAAATTTTATTTTTTTTGCTTTGGGACTTTTGTTCTTTAATAGCTATAGAATGAAGGCATATTCGACTCTCTTCCAGCAGGTTAGGAGTCTCAGAATGAGCTGGATACGATCTAATGATAGAAAATAGATCTTCAAAATATTGAAGTCCTTTGCCTGCCAATGCAAATAGCAGTAGATAGCCAGCATGATTGCAGTAAATTAGGAAGAAAATCTACCACTGGGGAAATGCCTAAGCCCCTGCTGACAACTTGCAAGGAGAGAAAGCAAAAAAAAAATTCTTATTTGATTTTTTGTGTGTGTGTACGTGTAGTCAGGAGCAGGCAGGGACTATCACTCATTTAGGAGAACTTACCCATATTATTCTCCAAAAAAGTCTGTGAAACACTGAGATAACTGCTTATCCCACAGAGGTGCCGAAGGAAGTAAAATTGATTCTTCAGTGTCAGAGGGCAAGGACGTTATACCTAGAATGTTCAGAGGGAAAAAAAGTTTCCCCAAATCCTCTCTGGTAATAGTTTTCAAACTTATTTCATCCCACCACTTGGCTGAAGACTCATGTGATGATTCTTGACCCCCACCAGCCTTCATGAACAAGGAAAGAACTGTGGCATGATCCCCCTACTATAAAGGTAGGAAATGTAATAGTAACATATTTCTTTCAAGTCACTTGTAGACTTCAGAAAAATTGGAGATTCATTGTGCCTATCAAGTAATCTCATCATGTTTTCACTCTTGGTAGAGTTCCTCTTGTTTAGTTTGGGGTTCTGATATTGATAAGGGAACTTGGAGAGTAGAAATAACAGTAGAAATTGTATTTATTGACCATCCATTAGGTACAGTGCATTATACTAGGTGTCTGGGAAGAATAGAAGAAAGAAGTGACATATTTCCGTAACTACAAGGACATACTGTCTAGTAGGAGTATTAGCAGTGTGGGATAGTGGATAGCACATGGGCCTGGGAGTCAGAAGGACCTGCATTCTAATCCCAGCTCTGTCCCTTGCCTGCTGTGTGACTTTGGGTCAGTCACTTAACTCCTCTGTGCCCCAGTTACCTCATCTGTAAAATGGGGATTAAGAATATGAGCCCCATTTGGGACAGGAACTGTGTCCAACCCAATTTGCTTGCATCTACCCCAGTACTTAGTATAGTGCCTGGCGCTTAACATGTACCACAATTATCATTATTATTACTAGTAGTAGTATTGAGAGCTTACTGTATGCAGAGCAAGAAGATGCAGCGGGAATTAGTCATGATCCCTGTCCCTCCTGAAGCTTACAGTCTAAAAATATAAAGGGGGAGAAGAGTTTCATGACAGAGATACTATAACACTAAGGCAACATAAAGATAAAAACAAATCTCAGTAGGGTACTGTGGCAGGAGGAGCAGAATTTCAGGCTCCTCACAGTTGGGAGTCCACAATCACAACTGTGGCCACAGCGACCGCTGCAGCAGCAGCTGCCACACTCTTCTGGAGCTTTCGTTGAGGCGGCACCAAGCTGTGGCTGCGGGCCAGGCTGCTGTGAGGCAAGCCAGGATGAAGGTTCCTTAGCGATGCAGAGGAGAGCCAGAGTGGATCCTGGGTGGGCCGCGTGGCAGTCCAGTTGAAGAGGATATTGAGAGCCCTGGGAGCCATGATGGGGGAGGAGAGCTGCAAGTACCTACAGGAGGCACGTGCCTGTCTGGTGGAAAGAGAGGCCCAGCGATTGCTCGGCAATGGCTTAAGTCCATGTAGTGGGTGGTAAGCAGGGCATTCTGGGACGAAAGCTCTGGGACCTGTGCTCGGGGAGGCGGCAGACACTAGGAAAGCTGCTTGCCATAAAATTGGAGAACTGGGGCTATTTAACCTGGAAAAGGAAAAGATGAGGGGTAATAATGATGGCATTTGTTAAGCACTTACTATGTGCCAGGCATTCTACTGAGCGCTGGGGTGGGTTCAAGAAAATGGGGACAAGGGGGGAGGAGAAGGAGAGGAGGGAGGACAATGATAATAATAATAATGGCATTTGTTAATCTAATAATGGCCTTTAAGTTTATGGGCTTTTTTTTCCTGGAGAATGGTATAGAGCTGGGGGAGTGGGGAATGATCTTCTGTCTAGGAACTACCACAGAGTGAATTCCCACAGTCTAAACTGTTAATCCAGATCTCAAGTCAAAAATCCACTTCACTTTACCATACAGACTTGGCCCAAGTGCGGCAAGACCGGTTCTTAAAGGTCCTCAGGCTCTAGAAGGAACTAATTAGAACTTACAAAATACCAATACTTTTGAAGATCATTATCAGGATGTTTGACCAGAATGATCTAGTTGGTCATTTTAGAAGCAGTGTGACCTAATGGAAAGAGCACTGGCCTGGGAGTCAGAGAACTTGGGATTTAATCTTGGCTCCGCCACTTTCCTGCTGTGTGACCTTGGATGAGTCAATTAAGTTCTCTGTGCCTCAGTTCCCTTATCTGCCAAATGGGGATTCTGTGCTAGCTTTTACTTAGATTATGAGCCCCATGTGAAACTTGATCATCTTGTGTCTTCCCCAGCACTTAATGCAGTGCTTGGTACATAGTAAGTGCTTAAGAAATAGTATTATTATTATCATTATTATTATTACCTTTAGTGCCCTCATTCACTGGATCACTCGTCTGCTTTCCTCTGATTACAAAGAGCTGCCTTAACTTTTCTGTGAACATGTTCTTAATATTCTTGCTAAGCCTATTTGGTTTATGCTTACTTTCAAAGGGACTTCATTTATTATTTTTCCATTTTAAACTATCCTATTTTTATTCTTCTGAATGTTTTTAACATACTAGCTATATGTCCACTATAAATAAAACCCTCTTTCTCGGTGGGGATTATCTTTTGTTCCTGAAAAACTATTACACTAAAAACCTAATAATCTAGTTCAGACCAACCAGTCATGTTTCACAGTCCAACACCTACTTAATTATTATATCCATTATAAAGAGTACCCCTAGGCAATTGATAGGAGGAAATTAAAATCTTTTCATTATTAACCCTACTAATACATTAGATAACTCAAAGCATCCAAATGCAGCATATTGCCTTCAGAGTATGGGAGAGCCAAAGTACGATTTGATCCATAAGACAATAAAGCGTCTATATGAATTTCTTTTACACTGAATAAAAGCTTGTTTTTCATTTACATTAGGAAAATGTCAAAAATACCAAGTTGTAATTCATAATATATTCAGTATTGTCTTCAAATTTCCTTTAAAATGACCTTCACACATTTGTTTGTAAATAGTTGTATGTCTGTCTCACCCATTTGAGGGTTAACTGGGAATGTGTCACTTTTTGGCTGTGACCTTCTCAAGCACTTGGACTTCCCAGTGGGTGCTCAAAAAATGCCACTATTCCTACCACTTTACGTAAATAGAGAATTTGCTTATGATCTGCCTCTAGGGTAACAGTTTAGGATGTTAGGTCTTGTTATGGCAAACGGCGTAGTGGATAGAGCATGGACCTGGGAGTCAAAAGGACCTGGGTTCTTATTCCGGCTCCAGCACTCGTCTATTGTGTGACTTTGGGAAACTTATCTGGGCCTCAATTATCTCATCTGTAAAATGGGGATTAAGACAATGAGCCCCATGTAGAAAGAAGCAGCATGGCTTAGTGGAAAGAGCACGAGTTTGGGAGTCAGAGATCATGGGTTCTAATCCCAGCTCTGCCACTTGTCAGCTGTGTGACTTTAGGCAAGTCACTTCACTTCTCTGTGCCTCAGTTACCTCATCTGTAAAATGGGGACTAAGACCGCGAGCCCCACTTGGCACAATCTGATAAACTTGTATCTCCCCCAGTGCTTGGCACATAGTAATTGCTTAAGAAATACCATCATTATTATTATTACTATTATGTCCAACCTGATTAGCTTGTATGTACCCCAGCATTTAGTTCAGAATCAGGCACATAGTAAGCAATTAATAAATGCCATAAAAAAATTCAATACTTCTCTTTTGAAGTAGAGAATTCTATCTATATTGTAAGCTCCTTGAGAGCAGGGATCTGGCATAAGCACTCTATTATATTCTCCTAAGTGTTTATTACGGGGATCAAAACCTGCTAGGAAGGGAGAACAGATATTTAACTCTCATTTTACAGATGAGGAAACTGAGGCACAGAGACTTGCCCAAGGTCACACAGCAGGCAAGTGGCAGAGCCAGGATTAGAATCCAGGTCTCCAGGCTCCCAAAACAATGCCCTTTCCATTAGGCCAAATTGCTTCTCAGTAGTCAGGTGAATGAAAGGGGCAGCAGTGGTACAAACCAGCTGTGGGTCCTAGGGCAGAATTTAATATTTGAACCCAACTCTCTGACATCATGAGAGTGTAACATCACTGCTTCCTCCTCCTGTCACAATGCTGGAACATCAAAATGCAGTGCCAATCAATCAATTATATTTACTGAGTGTTACTGTACGCAGAGCACCGTATTAAGCACTGGGGGGAATACAATGAAACAGAGTTGGTAGACACATTTCCTGCCCACAGTGAATGTACAGTCTAGAGTAGGAGAAAAGTCGAGAGGGGGAAAAGGAGAGCAGAAGTGCCCTCAAAGCTCCTCAGTTTCTCTGGCTTTATACTTGAGGAAGTATCCCATAGCTATGCATTTCCAAAGAAATGACTCTCTTTCAAATGAAAGATGTTGGAAGCCGGCCTACTCCACAGTCATATCTCATGGGGCTTAGAGTGTACACAGAGGGAGATAGATACACTACTAACATTCAAGGAACTACTGTGTCATTTATGTAATTGAGTTCATACCTCCTAAAGCATTTAGGTACTCACTCACCCCAAACTACAGCACTTATGTATGCATCTTTATACTCTATTGCTTCTCTTACTTGTCATTTTATTGTAATGTCTGTCTCCCCTACTAGACTGTAAGCTCCTTGATCGCAGGGATAGTGTCTACTTAGTCTTTTCTACTCTTTTGGGAAATAACGTGGCCTAATGGAAAGAGCATTCATTCACTCATATTTATTGAGTGCTTACTATGTGCAAAGCACTGCACTAAGGGCTTGGAATGTACAATTTGGCAACAGATAGAGACAATCCTTGCTCAACAACGGGCTCACAGTCTAAACGGGGGAGACAGACAACAAAACAAAACAAGTAGTCAGGCATCAATGCCATTAAGATAAAAAGAATCGTAGATATATACACATCATTAATAAAGTAATAAATAACATATACAAATATGCACAAGTGTGGGGAGGGAAAGGGGGAAGGGCAGGGGGAGGGAGCAGGGGGAATGGGGAGGGGAGGAGGGGCAACGGGAAAGGGAGGGCTCAATCTGGGAAGGCCTCCTGGAGGAGGTGAGTTCTCAATAAGGGCATGGGCCTGGGAGTCAGAGGACCTGGGTTCTAACCCGAGCCCTGCCACTTGCTTGCTGTGTGACTCACTTAACTTCTCTGTGCCTCAGTTACCTGATCTGTAAAATAGGGTTTTAATATCAGCTCTCCCTCCCACTTAGACTGTAAGTCCCATGCGGGACAGGCTCTCTGACCCACCTGATTATTGTGAATCTGCCCCACACCTAGAATAGTGCTTAATACATAGTAAGCACTTAAGAAATACCATTCTCATTATGTTATTATTATTATCATTATTGGTTCTCTCTCAAGTGCTTGGTCCTTTGTACTTCAATGATTGATTAATTGAGCCTCTAGTGTTCAGGTGTCATTTCCCAGGGCTTATTCTAATGCTTCACACATTGCAAGGGTTTATCAAATGGAACTATCAACTGATGAAATTGCCGGGTGTGAATGCCTCTGGATTCAACGGTAATCTGCAGGATGCACAGCTGCTGCTGCTCTCCATTTGCCAGATGGATGAGGTGATGTCTAGGATCTTGGAGGTGGTGCTAGTGATATATGGCAGTAGAACAATCAACCCATCAATCAATCAGTGGTATCTACTGAGCACTTACTGCGCACAGAGGCCTGTACTAAGTTTTTGGAAGAGTATGTTATAATAGAGTTGGTAGACATGTTCTGTGCCCACAAGGAGCTTACAGTCTAGTGGACTGATAACTGTTTGACTACTGTACCCTTTGGACACTTGGTAGATATTCTACCCTCAGCCCTACAGTACTTATGTAAGTCACATACCTGTAAATAATTTACCTATATTGGTGCCTTTTGCCCCATCTAGATTGTAAGCTCACTTTTTTTTTAATAGTATTTATTGTGCATTTACTTTTTGTTTTTTTAATTTATTTATTGTGCATTTACTCAGTGCCAGGCACTGTACTAAGTGCTGGGGTAGATACAAGCTAATCAAGATGGACATAGTCCATGTCCCAGATGGGGCTCACAATCAATCCCCATTTTACAGATGAGATAACTGAGGCACAGAGAAATTAAGTGACTTGCCCAAGGTCACTCAGAAGACAAGTGGAGAAGCAGGGATTAAAACCCAGGTCCTTCTGACTCCCAGGCCCATGCTCTAGCCAAACTGCTTCTCATTTTGGACAGGGAATGTGTCTAACTCGGTTGTATTCTCCAAAGCGCTTAGTTCAGTGTCTGCACACAGTAAGTGCTCAATAAATACGATTGAATGAATGCATAAGCACTCAGTAAATTCCAATGATTGATTGATTGATTTCTTGAAGGCAGGGAACATGTGTCTTACTACTGTTGTACTTTCTCAAATACTTAGTGAAGTGCTTTGCAATTAGATGCTCAGTCAACAACATTGCCTGTTTGATTGATACAACTCTGTAACATTGGGTTTGTCTATATGCCTTGGGCACCATAAAAATTAGTTGGCTATCTCCCATTCACATTAGGGCCAAATTGCTATTTTCTCCTGAAAATTTATTTCTCCTGAATTGTGCTTGTCTTTTGCAGATGTCTAGGGAGTTGAGTGTGTGTCTGGTCTGCTGATGATGTATATCTAGTAGGATTTTATGAAGCTAAATTATTTAGGTTTTAGCAGCACTTGAGGTGGAGAATAACATTTGAATGCAATTAGAGAACAGCAGCATGCCTAGTGGATAGAGCCTGGGAGTCAGAAGGACTTGGGTTCTAGTCTCATCTCTGCTACTTGTCTGCTGTGTGACCTTGGCCAAGTCACTTAACTTCTCTGTGTCTCAATTACCTCATCTATAAAAGGGGAATGTGTGTGAGCCCCATGATTAGATTACCTTGAATCTACCCCAATGCTTAGAACCGCGCCAGACACATAGTAAAGGCTTAACAAATACCATAAGAGAAAAATTAGAGAGAATTTGCTAGGGCCTGTTTCTTCCTCTATTCTGGATCTACCTTTGCCCAAATGCTGGTGTGCCTGACCTCTCTCATTTTCTCTCTCTAATTATATCATGGTTAATATGCTTAATTCATGCCATAATTATAGCTTGGGTCACTGCACTGAGTAAACTATATCAAATGATGTTTATTATAAAAGTGAAATCATTGATAGTAACAATAAGTTTGTCAGTATCTGTGATATAAAACTGATGAATGGATATAGTCATTTTACTACCCACCGAATGAGTAACCCACGTTTCGGGAATAATGCCTCACCCAAAGGAGTTTTAGGTTTCTAGTCTTTAATTTTATGTTCTTTGGGGTTTTTTTACATTCTTCCCAAATTTGAGAAAGTGAGATTAATATCTGGGCATTGTGAGTTTTTCAAAGCAGATAGATCCCTCTGGGGGGACTTCACAGTAACAAAGGAGAATGGCCCACAAGGCATGGTGACAACTCCTGCCACTATTGATCTCCCATGATTGATTGATTGATTGATTAATTTCTGAGGACCTTGGCTGCTGGTCCCCAGATTCCCTGCCTTGGCTGACAACACAGCAAGAAGTGGCCCTGGAGCCCCAGGCCCAAATTCCAGAGAAGCAGCTCCATGGGGGTTGGAACAGTTTCACTTCTCCTATGATCCACCTGCTTTAACTCTGTCTCAGCTAGCATGCACATGCACGTGTGTGTGTGTATGTGAGTGTGTGTGTATGTGTATTTGTTATGCATGCATGCATGAGAGTGTCTGTATATGTATTTGGATGGGTGTGTTACAGTGTGAGAGAAAGAGAAAACTTTGAGACTGGATGTAATCCCCCATAAAAATTAGAGGCTCGCAAAGAATTGGGAACATGTCTACAAACTCTGCCTCCAAGTGCTCTGCACACAGTAAGCCCTCAATAAATATGGTCGATTGATTGATTGAACTAATCACTTTGTTGGCAAGTGGCCCCCACCCCTGGATAACAATCAGGGATTTTGTCTCCTTCTTGAATCTTCTCCTACAATGGGTGATGTTTTTAGTTGTTTTCTTTCATTTTCTTTTTTCAGACCCTAACTCATCCCTAAATCCTTCAGTGGAATAATATCCCCAAACAGCCCAACTTCTCCTTAGCATCTCTTACCTATTGCTGAGCAGCCTCTGGCAGCTACCCTTCTTCTCCTCTCACTACTCCTATCTTCTCCTGACATTCTCTGCCCAAGAATGGTGAACAAAACAATAGGCAATCTGCAAAATTCAGGCAAAATATATTTTTTTAAATGTATCCTGTCTTCTGTTTTTGTTTGCAAATTCCTAGAGAGCAAGGACCATGTCTTATTTTTATATATTGTCTCCAGGTTTTCTGGGACAGGGACAGGCTAACCTGTGGGTTCAGGGCCCACTTGAGGGATTCTTAAAAGTAAGTGCCCCAGAACACCCAAACCACCCTACCTACCTTGACTCTTTGAACCCCAAATGACCCTGGGGCTCCGAAGGCTGCGCCAGGATACAGAAGATTCCCAATTCATTCCATCCAAACTGGAATCCCTCAGATGTTCTGGAACCAGATCGCCTCTGCAGGTAGAGAAACAAACAACTTTTCATTCAATGCCATCTCTCATTCAGCACAGTGTTCTGCACATAGTAAGTGAATGAGAATACCATTGATTAATCTCTCCCCTCCATTCTGACACTCAACTCATCATGTATGCATCACAGCTCAGAACACAAACAATGCTTTTATTGCCAGAATGGCTTTAATCCCTTTCAGTTTCTGTTCTAACTGCTCAAGCCCTCTTAGGATGCTTACATGTTCTTAATATGTTTGTTTCCTTCCCCTTTGTTCATTCCAGTAGGTAAGATTCTAAAAGACAGGAACAGGCCCTCTTTAATCAATCAGAGGATTATCAACTCCTCAAGGGCAGAGATTGTCTTTTTGCTGCTTCTTATGTTTCCCAGTATATACAACACTTAGTAGGTACTCAATAAGTTCTATTGATTGTTTGTACAGTGCCCATCTCCAGGCATGTGTGGGCCCTATAAATATCATTTACTGACAATGCCTGTAGGTTAAAGTCTTTTCAGGAAAATTGAAATCCAGTTCTAGCTTGATTTTTGTTGCTATTGGCCATAAGGAGATATTTATCTCCCCCCAAATAAAGTGTGAGACTCTCTTCTCTTTCACCCAATTTTATTTCTTCAATTTTCATTCTAGGCAATTTATGTGTTATATGTATTCTCCAAAAGGACGGAAGCAAAAATACACAGTAAAAGAGCAGACATAAGTAGGCACTAAAAATATATCACTATGCTAATACTGCTAGCATAGCACAAAAGTGCTGAACAGAACAGTCGATCATTCAGACACTGAAAGCATTCTCCTAAGCACAGGGCTGAATTGCTTCCCCTCAGATCTTTGCTTACTTAACCTTTCATGTTCTACTAATATTACAATGGTATCCAGCCCAAATAGCTAACTTTTCATTTCTATCATGGGCCAGTCTAAGGATTTATGCCTCAACCTTGATTTTATAAAGGGTGTAAACATTGTTATCCTTCCTGGTCAAAGAAGGAGGAGGGGTGTGCTTGCAAAGATGGATGCTTGACCAGGAGTACCTCTCCCTCTGAATCCCCCACTTCTTGGAGCCCCCAAAGCCACATGGATGGCATCGTGGCTCCGTGCCGAAGAGGTGGATGGAGCTTTGTACCAGGTCTCTCCTCCCCTTCCCTGTCCCATTCCAGTTATTGCCTTGTGGCTTCAGGGGGCTTCAGGTGTCACTGACTGAATGGGGCCTTCACGAGTTAAGAAAATAAAAACTGGATGAACCCAGGGCTGGGGAATGGTGCCGGTCTATCAGTAGGGAGATGTGAGAGTAATGGTAATGGAGGCTGGGAGACGCCCAGAGTTTGGGGGCATAGGACAGGGGAGCATGGGAGATGCAGGGAGGGAAGTTAAAAGATTAAAAGAAGGTGGGGCGAGTTGGGTAAAGGAAAGGAGACCATGGAAGAGAGAGGATGGAGCACGTGAAGAAGAAAACTTTTAAAAAAGGTTTAAAAAAACCTCACCTGGATGACAGGTGACAACATCATGATGATTTACGTCAGGCATGCCTGCAACAGGAAATGACACCCAGTTGTCAAGACAGCTGCCAAATCCCTTGATGGGTGTTTTAGAATGTGCCCGCACAAAAAACGTTGCCAGTCAGTATCATAATTCACCATCACAACAGGAGGCCCAATGTTTACTGTGTTTGAACATAACTGAACTGAGCAGTGAGCGTGATTGGAACTTATTGTTCCAACCATAAATTATAGCCTCGAGCAGTGATGAAGTCACACACACGTGTGTGTGCACACACATTCTCTCCATATGGCATTTCTTCTGTTTGCCCAATGACGGTCACTCCACTGTAGCTCAGCATATAGGAGTTGAGAGTCTCACTCAACAAGGGCACACAAAAATGAAAAGAAATACCACAGGATCTCAGACACTGTTGTCATTCATTCAATCGTATTTCATTCAATCATATTTATTAAGCACTTATTGTGTGCAGAACATTGTACTAATCACTTGGGCTAGTATAATACAATAATAAACAGACACATTCCTTGCTCACAACGAGTTAACAAGTCTACAGAGGGGGAGACAGATATTAATAGAAATAAATAAATTTCAGATATGGGGTAGTGGATAGACTACAGGCCTGGGAGTCAGAAGGTCATTGGTTCTAATCCTTTCTCTGCCACTTCTCTGTGGGGGGCCTTCAGCAAGTCACTTAACTTCTCTGTGCCTCAGTTACCTCATCTGGAAAATGGGGATTGAGACTGAGAGCCCCACATCGTATAGCGACTTGTCCAATCCATTTTGCTTGTGCCCACCCCAGTGCTTAGTACAGTGCCTGGCACATAGTAAGCACTTAACAAATACCATATTATAATTACTCTTATAATTGCTGAGGGGCTGGGAGGGGAAAGACCAAAGAGAGCAAATCATGAGGAAATTGAGTGAGAGAGACAGAAACGTATACATATGTATATATAAACATATACATATGTAAATAATATACATATGTTATATATATATACACACATGTATCTATATGTTTTATATATAGATATATGAGATATATATAGATATATAGATATATGAGAAGCAGCGTGGCTCAGTGGAAAGAACACGGGCTTGGGAGTCAGAGGTCATGGGTTCGAATCCATGCTCTACCACTTGTCAGCTGTGTGACTGTGGGCAAGTCACTTAACTTCTCTGTGCCTCAGTTACCTCATCTGTAAAATGGGGATTAAGACTGTGAGCCTCATGTGGGACAATCTGATTACTCTGTACCTACCCCAGTGCTTAGAACAGTGCTCTGCACATAGTAAGCACTTACCAAATAACAACATTATTATTTATTATCATATATATATATAAAACGTATAGATATATGTATATATAGATATATATACATATATCTATATATAACATATAGAGAGAGATATATATGAGAGCAATAAAGCACAGGCTGCAGTAACCTTTGCAGCATCTTAACTGGCAGTGTCCTAGCCAGAGGTTTTTATACAGGTCTCTTCAAATATCATTTACCACACACTCGGTATTGCAGGAGTAGGGCTTTATATCACAGTGGGATGAAAAATTTGCTGTCTGTCTGATATAGGAAAAGTTCAAGGGGCAAAACCAAGACCTCCAGCTGTGTTCATTGACCAAACATACTGAAGGATTTGCTATCATCAGTCAGCCTAGCCTCTGGCAACAGTAAATTTGGCTGATCTGAGAAGTTCATCAAGATTTTGAGGTTTCTTCATAATAACATGGTTGGTGTGAGAGCTGAGAGTACCCTCCCGGACCCATTCCCCTATCAGTGGGATGAAGCAGAGTTCTGTAATTGTTCTGCTTGTTCAATCTTTGCTGTGTTTGAGTTGGGCTCAGAAGAGAACAGCTGAATTCTAAAAATGAACTGTGGCAGACAGCTCAGCCTGAATCATGACTGGGAAATATAAGTATATGAATACCTTTGTTTCCATTATAGCAGTATTAGTTTCAACAATATTTCCCTCTGATTTATATTAAACTCAATTAATCAAGCCAATAGTGGTATTTATTGAGTTCCTCTTCTGAGGATTGGACACAGTACTGAGTGCTTGGAAGAGCACACAAAAGACACTGTAAATGAATCAGATATGTTTGTAATTGAATTAGAATGACTTATTTGATATTTGTTAGCCTATCAACAAAACCAGTGGTCTCAATATTATTGGTTTACAAAACTGTTAATTACTTAGATTGTGAGTCTCCTATGGGACAGGGGCTGGGTCCAACCTCAGTATCTTGTATCAACCCCAATACTTACTACAGTGCTTGGCACACAGTGAGCGCTTAACAAATACCATATTTTTTTAAAAAACACATTCCTTGCCTCAAAGGAACTTGTAATTTAATTGTGGGGGATGGACAAAAAAATGATTTTCAAATAGTGAAAGCAGGAGGTAGAATAAAGGTATAGCAGGAAGTAGCACAAATGTATCAGAATAAAATAAGTGAATGTACAAATGCATATGTAAACAAATTATAATATGTATTTGTGCATCAGTAAAGAAGATAGGACTGTAATACGTAAATCCTAAGGATAGAGATGGGCTGTTGTGAATCTATCAGAGAAGGTTTTCCAGTGGGATTTTTTTCTAGGAGGAAAATGGGGCAAGCTGTAGTCTGGAAGATGTGTGGAGGGAAGGAGGAAGGGAAGAAGAGAAGGAGGGAAGGAATTCCAGTGTGGGGAAGCAGCATGAGCAGATGATCAGAGATGGGAAAGTTAAGAGCAAAGTACAATCGGAAGGAGAGCTTGGGAGGAATGAAGAACATGAGCAGGGGTGACGAGAGCTGATACGTAAGATGGAGAAAGCTCCTGAAGAAGCTTGAAACCAAAGAAGTTTCTGTTTGATATGGAGGGAGCTAGGTAGCCACTGAAGGATTCTGAGGTGAGGAGAGATGTGCTTGGAATGACTCTTCAAGAAGATGGTCCAAGCAGCGGTGTAGAGTATAGACTGAAGAGGGAAGAGGCTGATACAGTAACCTAAAAATGCTTTGGCCAGAACCTGGAACTTGAGTCAGGGTGGTAGCTACTTGGGTAGACCAGCACACCTTGAAGAGCTCAGTTAAAGAGTAAGACCTCCTATCACTATACCTGTACAGTTCCAAGGGATGGAAAGTGTCACTTGTTTTAAGTGCAAACAATTATATTTCTATTCCAAAGAGACGAGCAGTACAGGCCCGGGAGTCCAAGGACTTGGGTTCTAAGCCTGGCTCTGCCACTTCCCTGCTGTGTGGCCTTGGGCAAGTCACTTAACTTCTATGTGCCTCAATTTCTTCATCTGTAAAATGGGAATTCAATACCTGTTCTCCCTCCTACTTAGAATGAGATCCTTATGTGGGACTGTGTCTGACCTGATAATCTTGTAGCTACCGCAGGGCTTGGTACAGAGTTTGGCATATACTAAGAATTTAATAAATATCAAATTTATTACTACTTAGATAATTGGGAACCATAGATCCTAAATAATTCAATTTTTGTCCAAATATACTTGTGACCTCTGTAATTTAGGGACTTAAACACCAGGGGATGATTCTTGGACAAACCCTAATGTAGAGCCATGCAATGCTCTGCACTTTCTCTAGATCATTCTCTAGACTGAAAGCTCACTGTGGACAGGGAATGTGGCTGCAAGCCCTGTTGGACTGGACCTGAGAGTCAGAAGGGCCTGAGTTCTAATCTCAGCTCGGCCACTTATCTACTGTGTGACCTTGCGCAAGTCACTTAACTTCTCTGTGCCTCCGGTACCTCACCTGTAAAATGGGGAATGAGACTGTGAGCCCCATGTGAAACAGGGATTGTATCTACCCCAGTGCTTAGTACAGTGCCTAACACATAGTAAATGCCTAACAAATACTCAATTATTATTATCACTCTCCCAAGCTCTTAGCACAGTGCTCTGCTTATAGTAAGCTCTCAATAAATAATCATAATTTTCTCCATTTTCACTGTCTGGGAGACATCCAGCAGTATGAATTTATGGCTTAGTTTCTACCTACTTTTTGTTCTGTTTCTCCCTTAGCTCCTTCTGAAGAAGAATGGCTGAAAGTCCCCAGATTTTGGACAATGGGGATGAATTACAAAGCATCCCTACAGATTGTTCTTGCTTCTAGAATTTCCTGAACCTACTAGCTTATTCAGGGTGAGATGCTCATTTTAGCCAGACCATCAATTGACTAATGGTCTTTTCTGTTCCATTATATATTTATTGAATTGGTGAGGGTCCCTAAAGAATAACAAAAATAAACAAGCTATTCTCAGTACCACTGTAGAATCCAGTGGGTACTCAAAAGTACTGATTGAATGTTAATGAACGGGGCAGATATAATATAATGAGAAGCTTAGAAGAGTTGTATACATTATCCTACATAAAGTATTTGCTGTGGAATAGCTAAAGAGGTTGGACCCAGAAGTCAGAAGTAATAATGAAATTGGAAATAAACTACACTATACATCTTTGAATTTTGAAACATGGTACTCAAGTGAATTTTCCATTTGAAAGGCTGAGGTGCACCCAGTGCAAAGATATTTCATCTGAGTTTCAGAGCAGTTAAATAATTAATTTTAGGTCCATATCCAAAGCACAGTTAAAAGGGCCCTAAATGTATTTGAACAAAATGGAATTATTTGCATTCACCAATTATTCTTAGTAGTATATCTCTAGGAGTTTTCAAATTAGTGTGTCCTAGTGGATAGAGCACAGGCCTGGAAATCAGAATAACCCAGGGTCTAATCCCAGTGCCACCACTTGTCTGCTCTGTGACCTAGGGCAAGTCACTTAACTTCTCTGTGCTTCAGTTACCTCATCTGTAAAATGGGAATTCAGATTGTGAGCCCCATATGGAACATGGACTGTGTCCAACCTAATTAGCTTGTATCTACCCCAGTGCTTAGTACAGTGCTTCACAGTAAACACTTAACAAATAGCACAAAAAAAATTAGATCTCCATTAAAAAAGGTTTTACTTCCTCTGTTTTTTCTTGATAGTCCCTCACCATCATGGCTCCTAATCCCCACTCTCCCCAGAAGTGTTCGACAGAGATAAAGAAATCCACATAATCAAAGGGTGAGGGAGAGAGGGTGGAGGAGTGAAAATATGAGTGGGGGTGGGGAGGGAAGATAGGCTGAATCAGGACATTGACTCATAGTGCGAATAACCCTCATTTGGCCTACATTTTCAAGGCAGGAAAGTGAGCAATTATGCTGCCTCATCTGAGGCTTTCAGGAGAGCTGTTGCAGGGAGGGGAGGGGAGGTTAAAGAGGTTCATCTGAACATCCAAGCATCCCCAATCCTGACACCACTATCACTCAACACTTCCCTGCAATAGCAGTGCCTGCAGGAGCCCAGGGCCCAGGTAGAACAATACTACATTCCTGCCCCAAACAATCAATCTGTGATATTTATTGATGCTTACAGAACATGATACTAAGCACTTGAGAGTACATTATAACAGGATTTTGGTGTTTTTGCTTTTTTCTGGTATTTGTTAAGCACTTACTATGTGCCAGGCACTGTACTAAATGCTGGGGTAAATACAAAATAATTGGGTTGGACACAGTCTCTGCCCCACATAAGGCTCACAGTCTTAATCCCCATTTTACAGATGAGGCAACTGAGACACAGAAAAATTAAATGACCTGCCCATGGTCACATGACAGTCAAGGGGCAGATTGGGATTAGAACCCAGGTCTTTCTGACTCCAAGACCCCATGCGGTTTCCACTAGGCTATGCTATAGACACACTCCCTATTTATAGCCTAGAGGACAAGACAGACAATAAATTCAATTATGGATGTGTAGTAATGGGGGGCTATGGCGTAGTGAATATCAAGTGCTTAAATGGTACATAGTGCATAGATGATACAGCAGGAAGAGTAGGGGAAATAAGGGTTTAGCAGGGAATGTCTCTCTTTATTGCTGTATTGTACTTTCCCAAGCACTTAGTACAGTGCTCTGCACACAGTATATGCTCAATAAATATGAATGAATGAATGAATGAATGAATGAATGAAGGCCTCTTGGAGGATATGTGCTTTTAATAAGGCTTTGACAGAGGGGAGAGTGTTGGTCTGTTGTATAGGAGGGAGGACATGAGCAAGGAGTCGGGAGTGAAATAGACAAATCAAGGAACAGTAAATTAACAGAATTACAGACTCCAAATATGTAGTTTTTGTAACACTCGGTTTAAAGAGAAATTAGAAATTCTTAGGGTCTGGAAGCCCTCCCTCTATAGGTATTCTCACTAGCTTCAGGCCCTGCTGTGTCCCCTGGTTCCAGCCTTGCTTTTAGGAGCGGTTCCAACTTTAATGCAGTCAGGTAAATCCCCCTTATCCATCAATCCATCATATTTATTGAGTGATAACTCTGTGCAAAGTATTGTACTACATACTTGGGAGAGTTCAATAGAATTAGTAGACCCAATCCCAGACCTCAAGGAGCTTACAGTCCCAGTCCTCAAGGAAGGAAAAAAATAGCGGCTTCATCCACTGCTACATTTTCCACCAAAATCAAGTTCTTTATTTCAGCCACACTAGTCCTCTCCTCTAGAATGTAATTCCACTCAGACCTTCCACTTATGTGTGCAAAAGGCACTGCGGCTGACTCCCTTCTGCCAATACCTTCTAGCTGCCTCACCTTCCCTGGGCCGGGCCCTGCTATAGAGACCTTGGGGCACGTGCGGGGCCATTAAAAACGTGAAAAACGCCCATCCAACTTGCAAGGGATCCCATCATTCACAGAGTTCAGTAGGGTGGGGAGGAAAAGGCAATGGCTCTGGAGCAAGGCAGGGAGCGCAGGGTCCCTGGGAAAATATTCTAGTGTTTAGTGTTCCTACGGGATTCCACTTGTCAGTAAGTCACACATGTCCACACAACAGAGCAAGATGATCTCTTATATAACATGCTCACCCAACCTATCAAGATGATGTTATACAGAACGGGAGGGAGAGGCAAACTTTTCTCTGCCTCAGGCAACCCTATGGGTTGGACAGTGTGGGTGTATTTTGCCACCAACCCATGACAGTAGTCCTTTCTGAAAATGCGACAAAAACCTCTCCAAACTTATAACATTTCCCTAACTAGAAGACATTCAGATTGGTAATTTGAAGTTATTTCTCTGATTACAAAACACTTAATGATAATTATTTATCTCACAAATACAAAAACATTAAAGAAATGGACCAGTTACGCTGTTTTATGACCACATTACGTTAGTTTGTTTTCACCGGCTTTGCATGCCTATAAGTGAGCTGATGATTCCCATTAGTGGGCAGGAGGATTTATTGCCAATCTTCAACAAATTAACTTATGCATTAAAAATTGCATTTTAATCATCATCCTATTTTGTAAGTATCAAGTTAGCTTATACTGCTAAGCATTTGGTTAATCTTCAATTATTTGGTCTTATTTTTTCAGCTTATTATTCTTCCCTGTAGGGTTTAAGGAAACACTACCATGAAATATGATATTATTTTATTAATTAAACAAGTTTTTTCACCTCTCTCAAGTGAGAAATTGTTATTGCCACACTTCACATGTTCAGGAACAATAGTCAAATTAGTCAGACTGCTATTTTATATATATTTCTACTTGGCCTCATGTGCTAAACATCCTATTACATGACCAGGATGCTTTCAGGCTTGCACAGGTTATTAAAGCAAAAATGGAATCATAATGAAAAGTTGTTCCCATTACTCTTTTTTCTTTTACCTTATTTTTGTATCCATGAAATAATTGGGCCTTTAGTCTTTGGTAACTTAAGTAATGGACAGCCATTAAGCATCTGAATATTTATATTGAATCAGGACAAATTTATATTTGAAATAATTTTCATAGAAAATTTGGGGTCTCACATACATCTATGGAGGGCAAGCTAGCAGCTGTCAACTGCTCAGAGTCGTGGGCCTATCTATCAGGAGGCAGATAATAAGGACACAACCTCTATTTGTTAAGCGCTTACTATGTGCAGAGCACTGTTCTAAGTGCTGGGGGATACAAGGTGATCAGGTTGTCCCACGTGGGGCTCACAGTTTTAATCCCCATTTTACAGATGAGGTAACTGAGGCACAGAGAAGTAAAGTGACTTGCCCAAAATCACACAGCTGGCAAGTGGAGGAGCTGGGATTAGAACCCACAACCTCTGATTCCAAAGCCCGGGCTCTTTCCACTGAGCCACATTGCTTCTCTGAGAAGTAGCGTGGCCAGGCAGAAATGGCCTGAGAGACTGAGGACCTGGGTCCTAACTCCAGCTCTGCCTCTTTAACTCCACCTGAGCTGAAAATCCCACTTTTAATTTTTGAGATTAAAAAATGAACAAGTGGATTTGTAGAAAAATGCCTACTTCTAACACTGCTCTTAGGGGAATGGAGTGCAAGTAAGTGGATTTTGTGTTTCATTACTTGCAAGAAGCATATTTAAAATGTCCAGAGTGGAGCTTTAAATTGGAAAATCACTGTTCCATTGTTTATCTGGAATTTTTGTCCCTCACATTCTTGGAGTGCATTTCATTATTGGGTAGCTTTTAGCCTCACCAACTCAGAAGAATAGAAAGATTGCATGATTGCAGGGAGAAAGAGGATTGCTTTCATTAGGTGGTAAGCTCCTTGAAAGCAGGGATCATGTCTACCTTGAAAGCAGGGATCATGTCTACTAACTGTACTGTAGTGTCCATAGTTCTGAGTGCAATGCTCTGCTCATAGAAGGGGCTGAGTAAATACAACTGATGGATTGCCTGACTGATGGATGGATTCCCTCATGATGCATTGGGTAATGCTGTATCTATATACTCCGGCGGTACACAATAGGGAAGGATATCGGTTTGGTGTGTTTCATCAGGTAGCCAGCAGTGGGTGTAAAGTGAACTATTGGAATTGTACCTTAATACTGAAACATGGTCATGCCAAAAATGAGGTGGGGTGAAGGAATGGGGTGAGGTGACATCCAGGGAGATTGGAAAGGCATGGATGCTCACCGGAGATCATGGGGTTGAAAACTAAAAAAAAAAAAATTATCTCAGGTCTTGCCAAGTGTCATGTTTTCAATGACTTTTACCTAGTTCCAACCCCTAGTGAGTCTGCCACTATGGCCTGTGTTTTTGAGAGGATGGAGCATAGTTATGATCATGTGACAACACTGCTGTGGTGGCATTAGCTATGCTCACTCAAATAATGATGTTATTCATTTAAGACTTAAGGGACCTGGGTTCTAATTCCAGATCCTCCAATTGTCTGCTGTGTGACCTTGGGTAAGTCATTTAACATCTCTGTGCCTCAGTCACCTCAACTGTAAAATGGTGATTAAAGACTGTGAGCCCTATATGGGACAAGGACAGTGTCTAACTCGATTTATTTGTATTCACCCTAGTGCTTAGAACAGTGTCTATCACCTAATAAGCACTTAACAAAAACCCCAATTATTAGGTGCGAAGCACAAGGGTCCATGGGAGGCAATCAGATGGGACATAATCGGAGTCCTATGCTGAGTTCACAATTGTGAGGAAGGGAAAGTATATAGTACCTTACCACTGCCCTCCCTCAACTTCCCCTCCCTGCCCCCGCCCCCACCCATTTCACAGATTAGGAAGCAAGGCCCCAAGAAATTGTGATTTTCCCAAAATTACAAAATAGGCCAATGGGTAGAGCCAGGACTAGAACCTAGTTCTTAAATCTGCCAGCCCCATTCTCTTTCCCCTGGGCCACACTGCCAACAGACAGACATGCAGTGTCAGTAGAAACCTCTCCCCCTTCAGATCAAAGAGGATGAATCATTCTTTTGAATTAGGAAATGATTAAAGGATGCCATTTCTCACCTGAGGGATGAGGAAAAAGCAGCATGGCCTAAAGAAGCAGCGTGGCCAAGTGGATAGATCATGGGCCTGGGAGTCAGGAGGACCTAGATTCCAAACCCAGGTCTGCCATTTGTCTGCTGGGTGACTTGGGCAATCAATCAATCAATAGTATTTATTGAGCACTTATATAGTGCAGAGCACTGTACTAAGTGGTTGGGGTAGTATGATATAAGAAGAGTTGGAAGATACGTTCCCTGCCCAAAGGGAGCTTACAATCTTCAGAGGGAGACAGACATTAATATAAATAAATTACAGATATGAACATTCATGCTGTGGGCTGAGGTGGGGATGAATCAGGCGCATGCAGAAGGGAAATGATGGCTTACTCAGGGCAAGTCACTTTAACTTATCTGTGCCTCAGTTACCTCACCTGTAAAATGGGGACTAAGAGCATGTGGAACACAGATTGTGTCCAACCTGATTAGCTTGTAAAATACCGCCGTGCCTAGTATAGTGTCTGGCATACAGTAAATACTGTGTGCTTTACAAATACTATAAAAAAAAAGAGTGTCCATTTTAAGTTACAGATGAACCTAGTCCAGTCATGAAGCTCCTTGTGGACAGGAGCTCTGTACACAATAAGTGCATATTAAATACACTGATTATCTTGGCACATGCCTTTTATATTCTCTGTGTAGTACTAAATACATTTTGGGCACATCTAATTGTTACATAAAAAAGGAATTCCATGCTTCCTTTGGGCTCAGCTCTCTGGGAAACTGTAATGAGTTTAATTTTAATTTATCCTGATGCTAACCCAACCTATAGAATTGGATGTCCACAAAGGAGTTCTGTGGGTGAAGTGAATGCAGATGGTCAATGACATCTCCACTGTTTGTGAAAGTACTTTGGATCTTTCCGCAAATGTAAATCTAAACTCTTCTACATCATATAACTCTGGTAACTCATCCTTTTTTTTTTTCCATGGAGATTGAGTTTTCCACCTTTCCTGAGCCTTTGTTTTTCTGGGGCAGTGAACATGTCTACCAACTTGGTTTTATTATATTCTGCCACCACTTAGTACACTGCTCTGCACACATTAAGTACTCAGTATATACCATTGATTGATTGATTCTGTGAGAAAAGGTGGAAAAACAGACCTAATGCATCACAAAACATTTGAGTCAAGTTCTGAAGCTTCTGCTAGAATCCTGTGCTTACAGCCTGAAACTAAAACCAGACAAACTGCAGCTACATTAACCTAGTTTGCCACTGGATTCCTTGCAGGATATTATGAGCAGGAAGGGCAGTGGGTCTTTAAAAACCATTAAAACAGAACCCGAGAATAAGAAGAGAGTTTGTGGAGGAATTCTTCATCCCACTCAGTTTCAATGACTGCTTTCTCTTTTGACAGAAAAACTTGTTTCTTCATGTCCTTAATGCCTCAGATTTCTATCATTCTGCCTATTGTCCTTTTTAATAGAGAAGGTGCGGCTGATGTGCTGAGTCCAGTTTAACAGATCACCCCTAGTATCTGCAAGGAGGATTGATAACTAAGGGGTAAGGGCCCCTTTAGTCAAATACTTAAGATCCTGGAGTTTTTGATGATTCCACAATATAATACTATTAATAATAAAAATAATAATTGTGGTATTTGTTAAGCATTTACTATGTGCCAAACACTGTTCTAAGCACTGGAATAGATAGCATGGCTATTTCCTTCAGCAGAAATAAAATAGTCATTTCATCCTTTCTTGGTGTGTCAGCCTGGAGATCAATGAACCCCAGTCAATCAGTTAATGCTGTTTACTTTGTGCAGAGCACTGTACTAAGTGCTTGGGAGAGTACGGCACCTTTGGTAGGCGTGATCCCTGCCCACAAGGAGCATTCGGGTTAATGGGGGAGACATTTAAATAAATTACAGGTAAGGGAAGCAACCAGATATTAGGATATGTACAGAAGTGCTGTGAGAGTGGGGACAGGGAGAGGAGAGTATCTAAGTCATTCATTCATTCAATCGTATTTACCTACTTTGTGCAGAGCACTGTACTAAGCTCTTGGAAAGTACAATACAGCAATAAAGAGAGACAAACCCTGCCCACAACTAAGTGTGGGGGGGAGGTAGCTGGAAAGTACAATACAGCAATAAGAGAGACAAACCCTGCCCACAACTAAGTGTGTGGGGGAGGTAGCCGGGAGGGAAACTAGGGTTGCTGGGTGTTTAAAAAAATTACTAACCCATGGTCTCTCCGCACCCCCCCACAGTTGACTCGGCTTAAAACCTCTCCAAAAATTGCTCCCCAGCAAAGACTGTCATCTTCTTTGTTGATGGCCCCGAGGATCACCATAGTCACAGGTTCTCTGGCCAAATCACAATTGGGAGGGAACTGTGAGGGGACCTGTTCGGCCATCTCCCACTCACTTCTGTATCAGTCTGACTTGCTCCCTTTGCTCTTCCCCCCGACTCAGTCCCACTGCACTTATGTATATATCTGTTATTTGATGATGATGGTATTTGGTAAGCGCTATGTGCCAAGCATTGTACTAAGTGCTGGGGTAACACAAGGTAATCAGGTTGTCTCACTTGGGACTCACAGTCCTAATCCCCATTTTACAGATGAGGTAACTGAGGAACAGAGAAGTTAAGTGACTTGTCCAAAGTCACTTCTGATGAGAGGCAGGGCCGGGATATTTATTTGTATTGATGTCTGTCTCCCCATCTCTACACTGGGAGCCCGCTGTGGTACTTCATTATTGTGTGATACTTTCCCAAGTGCTTAGTATAGTGCTCTGCACACAGAAAGTGCTTAATAAATACGATTGATTGAATGAATGAATGAATACTTCCCCTTCCCCATCCCTCCTGGCCCCTGCCAGCTGCAAGTGCAGAAGGGACTGGATTTTTTTTTTTAATTCAAAAACTGGCTCAGGGTGGAGGAGGCCACAGAACTGTGGGGATGGGAAGGATGCGTGGATTCAGAGCTTGGAAAACAAATGAAGAATTTTAAAAGCCCCTGGGAGCAGGGGTAACTTGCCTGCAAGCTGAGAAGTAGCATGGTCTTGTGGTAAAAGAATGGGCTTGGGAGTCAGAGGATCTAGGTTGTATTCCCAGCTCTTACACTTGTCTGCTGAGTAAACTTTGACAAGTCATTTAACTTCTCTGTCCCTCCATTTCCTCAACTGCAAAATGGGAATTAAATCCTACTCCCTCCAACCTAGACTGTGAGCCTCATGGGGGACAGGGATTGTGTCCAAATTGATAACCTTGTATCTATTCTTGCACTTAGAACAATGCTTGGCAATAGTAAAGGCTTAAATGAAATAATAATAATAATAATAACCAGGGACACCAAGGAGGGATGACATCTACTTTACTTCCACTGAGGTAAATTTCTCTCACACTCCACCTAGGTGGAGTGGCCAGTAAGTTAGCTAAAAACTCTAATAGGCTTCCTGGGAACATGGTGGGGTGGGAATTCCCTGAGGGAGCTTGGAGGATTGTGGAAAATGTAGCATTCCCCAACAATAGCTTGCTATTGTTACATTCTTGCTACATTCTACCCTTATGATTCTGAAGAGTGCCCAACATGCCACAGTGAGGTAACCAGAGTCAGAATTCTCCTTCCCTTTTTTTCCTCCCTCCCTCACCAAGCTAGTCACTAAAATGTGAATTGTGCAAAACTATGTCTTTGCTGTTCCTACTAGTATTTTGATAAACATTTTAATAAAACATGGGAAAATGAATTTTTGACACATTCACAAGTAATATAGATAGCTCAAAATGGATTACTGTCAGCGGCAATACTTTCGTGGAAATGAGAATGTGGGAAACTATATTGAAGAAACTCTTTAGGAAAATAAACAACAAAAATAAAACATCCAGGCAGATGAAATGTTCCCAAGAGAGCAAGGCAGATTTCAGTTCTGGATGGAGCCAGTTGGATAGGGCATGTGTCTACACCTGCTTACATGTGATAGCCCCACCTCCCTTAAGTGCCCTATCCCCTTTTTTTGAAATGGTACTCATTAAGCACTTAATATGAGCAAAGCACCATACTGTGTTGGGGAAGATACAAGATAATGAATCAGTGGCATTTATTGAGTGCATACTATGTGCAGAGCACTATACTAAGCAGTTGGGAGAGAGTACAATACAGCAGAGTTAGTATATGCATTCCCTGCCCACAACGAATTTACAATCTAGAGGCTGTAATCTCCTGTTTCACATAGGGCTCACAGTCTAAGTAAGAGTGAGTAGGATTTAATCCCTATTTTACACATTATATAATCGAGGCACAGAAAAGTTAGGTGACTTGCTCAAGATCACACAGCAAACAAGTGGCTGAACCAGGATTAAAATCCTGGTCCTCTGGCTCCCAGCCCCCCTTGCTGTTTTCACTAGGCCACACTGCTTCCTGCCTCTGATCCCTACTTGTCCCACCCTCCTCCTGGCTCTTTGCACTCAATAAATGCGATTGACTGAATGAATGAACAAATGAATGAATGAAACTTCCAGCCCTTGCATCCTCTTCCCCCCTAGATTAGTCTTGTGACTGTAACGGGCTTTGGTGTATGGGACTTTTGTTTTTTTGACTACCACTCTGCAGCAGGCTGTATTTCCCAGGCCTACAGTGCCCCAAGGTTGGGACTGAACCTGGCTGGAGTTGGGGATGAGGGAGGCCTGAGAGAGAACTGCACCATTCACCCCACATCCCACCACATTCCATCTCCACAGCTTCAGGGGTCCTGGGAGGTGGGGCTTTAGGAAAGAGAAGGGATAAGGCAACTGGGGTAAGAGGAAAACAGATTTGTTTGACACTTAATAGGTGCTTCATAAATACCATCACAAAATTTTTTTTGAAAGCCTTGTGTGACAGGTGGAGTTTTAGAGAGGGCTGGGTTCAGGGGTACTGGGGACCTGTAGGGATGAAACTTTCAAAGAACCACAGGGTGGTCTTGGCTAGTGGGGTGAAAAGAGGGAGATGGTGAGCCTTACATGTTTGACAAGTGGTATGAGGTATGTAGGTCAAGATGGAATGCCACATGTAACTTGCTTTGCCTGAAGGGAAATTTGCCAAGCTGTTTGATTCAGATTTCCATTATGATTTCAGTTCAGATCAAATGCATTTAATTCTGTATTTATGGAATGTGGAATATTTCTTTGAATAAGATGCTCCAAGAAAACACAAAAATCTGCCCAATTGCAAGTCCACATAAGCAATTCCTGCTTTACCTTACCTTACTGAAGAGGTATATATACCACCAGCCATTGCAAGCTCACTGGAAGATGAACAATAGTGCAGTGGTGGGGCTCACTATTTATCCAGGGCAACACATTGGTTTTCTGGTTTGCTCAGGTATCTTTAAATTGGCTCACCATCTAGATCATTCTTGCACATTTCCTACCTGAAATTTCCATTTTGGAGCCCTTTCAATAAATTCATTGAGCACTTACTCTGTGATACGCCTTATAAAAAGCATTGGGAGGGAGCAATAGAGTTAGGTGACATGGTCCCCTAAATTAATTTCAGGTAGGAAGGAGCAGTAGAGTGTAGCTTTGTACAGAAATCTAATGGGTGGAAGATGCTCAGGTGATGTAGAAGTGCTGAAGTGGAAGTCATGGGGGGAAATAGAGAAGGGAGGTGAGAGATTTCTCAGGGAAGGCCTCCTGGAGGAGACGTGATTTCAGGAAGGTTTTGAAGATGGAGAAAAGCAGTGGTCTTTGGGTTGTGAAAGAGGTGGGAGTTAATGTTACAGATCAGTCTTTTATCAATCCAGCCACATCACCCCCTTTTCCTCCTCCTCCACTCAGGGTCTTGCAGAAAGTGGTGGGCAGGGAAGCCTGTAAGATCGACCCCATTCTCCAGATTGAGAAGTTCCAAATGGATGCCTGGGCTTCCTTTAGCCTCTAGGGGGCCTCAATGGGGCATGAGTGAACTCTGAGGCAATCACCCTGTCCACCTTCTCTACCCTACGCTTAGACTGACCTTACGCTAACCTTCGACCCTGGTTTGCAACTCTACTTTATCTCAGAAACCCCTTCTACTTTGGCTGAAATGGCCTTTTTTTCAGACTTTGAGACTTCTCTTAGTTGCCTAATCTAGTCAGGAGCCACCGAACCACTACTTACATATTAGAACTGGGGGTATAATTAAATTATAGAAAAATTACTTAATTGCATTATGCAAAAAAAAATTCAGCAATAGACAAATCTCACTAATGTGCAGAAACACCTTTCAGTGTCCTGGGCAATATCTGGCTCAGAGTCTAGGGTGGACAGAAGTATCACTACATCATTTCACTGTGAATGCTGAATGTGAATCTTGAAAGCAGAAAAAAGTGCCATTCTGTCTTTTGACATTCAGGATGGGAGTGACCTTTATAAGTGAGATTCACAGAGCTCAAAAATGCAGGTTAGCACTAGCACTGATCCAGGAATAAGAATCACATTTATCATGTCAGGTTTTCACACCTGCTCTTAAACTTCAAAGGCAACAGTAAAACCCAAATAAACAAATTACAGAGGCATAAGAAGAATAAATTGCATGAGCTAAAACTGCAGGTGATGTTGCAGTTTAGAGTTAGGGTGAAAGACAATGCAAAAGTTTCCTTCACAGGTACCAGAAAACGGATGTTCTTTTCTCTTTGGTCTTTAACCTTTTTGATTTAAGTCGGGGTGGAGAAGTGGGGGAGGGAGCTGCTTCTCTTCATTAACTTTTGTGGTGCTGGGGGTGTACACCTAGCACAACTGTAGCTCAGTATGAGGAGCTGCTATTGCTTTGTGGGCTGAGGGGTCCATTTAAAATGAGAAGCAGCATGACCTGGTGGAAAGAGCATGGGGCCTGCGAGTCATGGGACTTGACATCTAATTGTGGCCTGTCAGTTACCTGCTGGGTGACCTTGGACAAGTCACCTCACTTTTCTGGGCACAGTGTGCCCAACAGGTTACTGTTAGTGCACTGGGACCAGCCAGAGAGTCTTGAAGTCTGGGGACTAATGACTTTTCTGCCCATGTGACCAGTTGGGTGACCTAAGACTCGTTGCTTAATGCAGATACACCATTTCCCCATCTGTTATATGGGGATAATAATAATGACCTTCCTCAAAGGGACAATCTGCTGCTTTGCTAATTAATAACTGGAACATGCCATGTAAATGTAAAGTATTATTTAAATGTTTAAAGTAAACACTTGATCTCATTATGGGAAGCCCTGTAGCCTAGTGGAAAGAGCATGGGCCTGGAAGTCAGAGGATCTGGCCTCTGATCCCAATCTGCCACTTGACTGCTCTGTGACCCTGGGGAAGTTACTTAACTTCTCTGTGCCTCAGCTTCCTCAACTGTAAAATGGGGATTCAATACCTGTTCTCTTAGCAGGGTGGCTCAGAGGAAAGAGCCCAGCCTTGGGAGTCAGAGGTCATGGGTTCGAATCCCGGCTCTGCCACTTGTCAGCTGTGTGACTGTGGGCAAGTCACTTAACTTCTCTGTGCCTCAGTTACCTCATCTGTAAAATGGGGATTAACTGTGAGCCTCACGTGGGACAACCTGATTACCCTATATCTACCCCAGCTCTTAAAATAGTTCTCTGCACATAGTAAGTGCTTAACAAATACCAACATTATCATTATAAGTTAGGCAGAGAATATGTCTGCTAATTTTGTTGAATTGTACTCTCCCAAGCACTCAATAAGAGTTATTGATTGATTGATTAGGCAACGAGACAGGCTAGTTTCTTTCAAACAGAACACCTTGTTGGAAATAGGCGGTAGCATGACTGATCTTTCTGGCCCTTGGTCTGTCCCGGGTGGCAGTGGATCTATTTCCCTAGGCCCACATGGTTGACTGGTTAACAAACAAATGTTTGTAATCGCCTGCAGATGAAGATATGTTTCCTAGCTGGACTGAGGGAGGCCTCATAGACCTTGGCAATGGGAAGGTAGAGGGCCTGCTTGAAATGTAGTGGACCTGAGCTAGACCTGTACTCTATACAGGTGGAAGTTCATTTTGAAATGTTTGCTAAAAAGAAATTACAAAGGCATAGTACGATTAATATTAAAAAGGAGTATAATTGCTCAGAAAACATGATCCCTGTTTACTGCTTGTCACATAAAAATTGGCTATTCCTTTTACCATGTTTTTCAAATTGAATTTTATCCTAAAGCAATCGATGGGTTTCCCTTTTTGTATATGAGACAATTTTGATTCCTTTAATGTGGGCTTTTCTTTGATCTGATGATTTCTGTTCAAATTTCACAGTTTTTCCAGTGCTTTAGGACTAAATGAACAGGTTAACCAGCTGGGGACCATGAAATAGATGGTTTTAATCTGCTGGATACTTCCTCCCAGTGAAATTAATTGAACTTTAAATACAGCAGGATGGCACTCAGCCTACCCCAGGGTCTGGTTCTTTCCCTCCCTTCACCAGTTTCCTCAACCTGCAAAATGTCCCACTGCCTTGAAGCAGATTGGCTTCCCTCAGAGGCAGAATTCTCCATGAGGAGCTGGAAAACACTACCTCGATCTCTTCTCTCTCTCCACCGACCCCTTGCCCACATCCTGCCCCGGCCTGGAACACCGTCCCTCCTCAAATCCGACAATGACTCTCCCCCCTCTTCAAAGCCTATTGAAGGCACATCTCCTCCAAGAGGCCTTCCCTGATTAAGCCCTCCTTTCCTCTTCCCCCACGCCCTTCTGCATCACCCTGATGTACTCTCTTTATTCATCCTCCTTGCCAGCCCCACAGTACTAATGTACAAATCTGTCATTTATTTATATTAATGTCTGTCTCCTCCTCTAGACTGTAAGCTCATTGTGGGCAGGGAAACTGCTTATTGTTGTATTGTACTCTCCCAAGTGCTTAATACAGTGAACTGCACAAGGTAAGCGCTCAATACGACTGAATAAAGTTTCCTTCCTCTTTCATTTTAAGTTTGAGCCAGTTCAACCTGGAACACCCAAGTGGAGCTGTAGTTGTCCTAGCCCCTGGGATGAGTTGCAAGCTCCCCCAAAACCACTTTTCCTTTTCAAATGGTATTTGTTAAGCACTTAGTAAGTGCCAAGCACTGTACTAAGTGCTGGGGTAGATACAATAATAATAATAATGACACTTAAGTGCTTACTATGTGCCCAGCACTGTATTAAGCACTGGGGTGGAGACAAGCAAATTGGGTTGGACGCAGTCCCTGTCCCACATGGAGTTCACACTCTCAATCCTCATTTTACAGATCAGGAAACTGAAGTCCAGAGAAGTGAAGTGACTTCCCAAAGGTCACACAACAGACAAGTGGCGGAGCTGGGATTAGAACTCATGACCTGTTGACTCCCAGGCCCATGTTCAACCCCCACGCCTTGCTGAAGCCAATCAGGTCGGACACAATCCCTGTCCCACATGGGGCTCGTAGTCTTAATCCCCATTTTTACAGATGAGGTAACTGAGGCACAGAGAAGTGACTTGCCAAGGTCACACAGCAGACCAGTGGCGGTGACAGCATTAGAAACCAAGTCTTTCTGATTCCTAGGCCTGCGCTCTACTCACTAAACACACAGCTCCTCCAAGCTTGTTGCTGGCAAGGAACGTGTCTACCAACTCTTGTTCTGCCCTCTCCGAAGCACCTAATACAGTCCTCCGTACACAGAAAACACTCAATAAATCCAATTAGGCCATCCAGCCCTACTCACTAGGCTCGTTGCTTCACCTCCCTTG
This sequence comes from Ornithorhynchus anatinus, assembly GCF_004115215.2. Taxonomy (NCBI): domain Eukaryota; kingdom Metazoa; phylum Chordata; class Mammalia; order Monotremata; family Ornithorhynchidae; genus Ornithorhynchus; species Ornithorhynchus anatinus. Next base: position 53,392,216 of record NC_041735.1, on the reverse strand, counting down.
CATCCCTCCGCCCTACAGGCCTCATTTCCCAGGGCCCAAGGGCAGACTTTGCGCCCGTCATTGGGCTGGGATTGTGTCTATCTGTTGCCGAATTGTACATTCCAAGCGCTTAGTCCAGTACTCTGCACATAGTAAGCGCTCAATAAATACTATTGAATGAAGGTGGCAGTACTTGCACCAGGCAGTGCCCCCCGCCCGTCCCGTGCCCCATCCGAAGGCCCCTCCAGCCTCAGCTGCACCTACCCCTCCTCCGGCGGGGTGCCCGAGGACCCTCCCCGAAAACGGGGGCTACGTGGGAGCGGCTTGCTGCGACCCCCCCCAGACCTCCTCCTCCTGCTCCGCAGCTCAGCGCTTCTCATCTCCCCCAATCCTTTGTGTGTGGGTGTGTGTGGTTGGAAAAGGAGGAGGAGGAGGGAAAGGAGGAGGAGGTCGCGGCGGGTGTCAACCACCAGCCGCCTCGAGCTGGGGCTGCGGGTGGGGGAGCGGGGGGGGGGGGGGTCTCCTGCACCCGAAAGACGCCCCCGGGAGCAGCAGAGGTTGCACCGGGAGCAGCAGAGGTTGCACCGGGAGCAGCAGAGGTTGCACCAGCAGCTGCAGAAGCTGCAGCGGCGGGAGCGGGAAGCGCCGAGCCCGCCCCGGCACCCGGCCGCTCACCTCCCCGGGCCGGCCGAGGGGAGCGTGGAAAGAAGCTCGAGTGGGAGGGAAAACCACAAATAAATAGCGGCGGCCGCGGCGCGTCATCTGGCGGAGGAGGAAGTGCAGGCGAAGTCCGGTGGGGCTGGGGAGCTCGGGCGGCCGTCCCGAGGACTTTGACATGGGCTGGGGGAAGCAGCAGCAGCAGCAGCAGAACAGGACCAGCAGCAGCAGGACCAGCAGCAGCAGGACCAGCAGCAGGACCAGAACCTGAGCGGAGACAGAGACCGGAGGGCATGGCAGCATCCAGCAACTCCAGCTTGTCTGGCTCCTCGGTTTCCTCCGGTGAGTTGCAATCACTCACTCCCTATTTTCTCCCCACTTCACGACCCTTCACCGAGGCGTTCCTCGGTGCCTGCCCACCCCGCAGACCCGTGCCCGCCCCCGGGCAAAAAGACTCTCTTGGAGAAAGCCCTCGTCTGGGAAGGTGGCACCTGCTAATCCGGGGCGCAGTCGCCCGCTGCTTTCCCGTGCCAGCGCAGCCCGGGGGTTGGGGAGGGAAGCGTTTCTGGCTGTGGTATGGGAAGGGTTTATTCCGGCCAAGTGGGATGCGGCAAGGGAAAAGCGAAAGGAAGGCTGGAAGCGCGGACTTCCCGTCCGGGATGCTGCGGGGAGGGGAGCGGGGCACGGCCGACACCCATCGGCCGGTCCTTGCCCCCTCCGAGATCACCAGTCAGCAGCCTTTCTTCCCTCGCGCCTCTTGATTTTCTTTGTTTGTTTGAGAAATTAACACCCCACAGACGCTGTTCAACCGCAGGGACCCGTGCGAGGGGCATGCATCTTGTCCAGAGAGCACGAAGGAATCGTTTCTTTCTCGTCCTCAAACACCTTTCCGGCCGCGCAGGCGAAAGGGACCCGATTTTTCCCTTTCCGACTCTTTGGCTCCTTTGCAAAAGGGAGCTGGTTCTGATTTTTCTCTCGGATACGTCCATCTGGGTTCCGATTTTAAATCCGGTGCACATGGGGAAGCGCATGCATAATCTTTTAATGAGCAAGTTGGACTTTCTAAAATCTGGCAGCCTCTTTTTCCTAGGATGGACCCTCAGAGCTAATTGACATAGGGAGATTGATAAGGAGAGGGAGGGTGAAGGAATCAATAGAGACATCCCGGTGCTTTCGGTGGGTGACAGTTTTCGAGTCAGAATGATGCACCGGGGGGGGAAAAAATCTTTTTCACTTTATTCTCAGGTGATTGAAAACTTTAATGACCGATCTGAAAGCGATGGGTGACAAAAAATTGTGTCTCAGCAATAACACAAAGGCAGCGGGGCCCTAGGAGAGCATCCAGAGGCGTGAACTGTGTAATATATCCTGAACTCAGGATCACTCTTTTTTTTTTTAAGGCCACTCTCTCTTACCCTCCCCTTCCCTAAATGAAAACATGGGAAAGCATTGGTGGTCATGATAACCTTGGAAAGTAAAACAGTTATGAAGAAAACTTTTCCCCTTTGGACCGAGTCTATTGATAGTTCACATATTAAATCATAAAATGCAAAATAAATTTGACTGTATATAAACGGTATTGTGATGTAGCCTCAGGATGATCACCTGTCACTTGTTTTCTCTTTCTAGAAAAAATCGGAACCTTAACGAGTTTAAACGTTATTCAGAACATTCATTTTTAATAGAAGAAACTATGCTCCTTTCCCCCTTCCCACACCCATCATTGTTAAAGAATACAATTCATAGGGTTGTTAAAAGAACAGTGCATATCAAGTTACCACCAGTAACAGGGGAGAGCACTCATATCTCGTTGAGAACAGCAACTTGTTGACTGTGGTTTTAATTCTGAGAACTCAGCAAGCCTTAGAGCATATTTTTGTATTGACTAGCCACTGATGATTGCTTCTAAATTCAATTTTGGTATGCTTACATTTGAGTTTAAAATAGCATTATCATGGACTGTTATTTCTAACAGAGAGACGATTGAAAGGAAGGAGATAGTGGTTTGAAAGTGTCTTATTAATGAGGTGCAGAAGTACCTGAATTCTCAGACTTTGCTGTGATCCATCACAGTCTGTAAGTAGGAATCTTCCAGCTGCTCCATTTTAGGAAGAATGGGTCATACTGTATGCTTTTTTTTATTGCTTGAAACTTGTATTTGTCAGGTGGATGCTGTTGAAGATATTAGCTGAAGCTTTCTTTGATGCATTCATAACTATATTGTTAGCCCCTTTTTATGGTATTAAGTGCTTACTAGGTGCCAGGCACTAGACTAAGCTCGTGGGTAGATATAAAATAATTAGATTGGACACAGTCCATGTCCCACATGGGGCTCACATTTTAATCCTCCTTTTACAGATGAGGTAACAGGCACAGGGAAGTCATGAGACTTACCCAAGGTTACAAAGCAGACAACTGGCAGAGTCAGGATTAGAACCCAGGTCCTTCTGACTCCCAGGCCTGTGCTTTACTACTAGGTCACACTGCTACACAAAATCTCAAAGCCCGCATCAAAACTTGGCATTGTTACTCTAAAGGTTGGAATTTCCAAATGCTTCTTTTTGAGCAAGTTAAGCAATATTATGCCCTATATTATCTAACTTGCAATAATCACTCTAGCTATCCTAAGAGATACAAAGAATGTAGTTTTAATTGTAAAGTAGATTGTAAATACACAAATCACCCAAGAAATAAAAATGAGCATGCTTGAGTGAGGAAGGAATGGGATCTGCCTACTCGCAGAGATCAGATCATGCATTTTTGCCTTTCTCTACCTTGGAATGGCTGGATTTATGTCTTTTTTTAAATTTCCTAAACTTCTCACTGAAGGGCTGTCGGGTAAGCCCACATCTGTGTGGGGAACTAGGTACAGCACAACGAGTCTTGAGTTTAGCTGTGCAGATGTAGTGGACTTACATTCAGCTGTGGAAGCAGTGGTTTTTGAGTCACCTGCTTCTGTTTTAGAAGATACTTGAACAACTGACCATTTAAAGTGAACCACTTCCTTTTTCCAGTATCTACAGTGCTTTAACATGGAGAAAATGAACTTGGGGGGGAAGGGGTTAAAAATTTATAACCAGAAGTGTTAGCATAGGTGTTAAATCAACACATTCTAACAACTTATCAGTCACATAATCAGTCAACAGTATTTATTGTAGGCAGAGCTGAAGTCCTGTTGCTGATCCTGACATTTACTCTTGCTCAGTTCATTAACCCCTCCCTCAGCCCCACAACACTTATGTACAGCTCTGTAATTTATTTATATTCATGTCTGTTCCCCCTCTGAACGATAAGCATGATGTGGACAGGGACTATGTCTACCAATTCTGTTATAGAATATTCTCTCAAGTGCTGAGTACACAGAAAGCACTCAGTAAAGAAGACTGATTGATCCAGTGGAAAGGGTAGTGCTCTGGGACTCAGAAGACTAGGGAACTTAATCCAGATACCTGCCTGTAACTCGTTCATGAGGGCAAAGATCATACATATATCCATTCAAAATATGTTGTGCACCTGCTCACTTAAAATTGCTCATTGTACTCTGTGCCCTAATGCAGATATGGGTGGCAGAGTTAAAAGAGCTTATGTGGTGCTGCAGAAGCCACTCATAATTAAAACAATTGAGAAGCAGCATGGCTTAGTGGATAGAACAAAGACCTGGGAGTCAGGAGGACCTGGGTTCTAGTCCCGGCTCCTCCACTTGTCTGTTTTACCTTGGGCAAGTCACTTAAATTCTCTGTGCCTCAGTTACTTCATCTATAAAATGGGGATTGAGACTGTGGGCCCCATGTGGGACATGGGCTCTGTCCAACCTGATTAACATGCATCTACCCCAACACTTAGAACAGTGTCTGGCACATAGTAAGTGTTTAGCAAATACCATTTAAAAACAAACAAAAACAAGTGTTATGCCCAGATACCTGGTCCTGATGTCTCAGGGTTGAGGCTCATCCATTGTTCCTGATGGGAAACTCCATCATCGTCACTGAAAAGAAGAAACAAGATGCCCAATCACTGAGTAGTATTTATTGAGTAGTTATTGTGTGCAGAGCACTGGACTAAGCATTTGGACGAGTACCACAGAGTTAAGCAGGGTGGGATACTCAAGGGGTTCCACACTAATGATGTGAAGAGACCAACACATATACCCACAGAAAACACCTGGTGGATGCATAAAGCCATGAGAATACAAAAAACAGAATTATTTTATTCCTAGATTTGGAGATATGTGCTCAAGTATTGCTGAGGAGACCAAAGTCAGGTGGGGTTCCATCTCTAAAATGTTGCTAAAATACCTCCTCTCACTACTTCTTGGATTGTGAGTACTGTGAAAGATAGATACTATGTACCTGCCAGAGCTTAACATAATACCTTAACACAAAATAAGCATTTAGTAAATACCTCAATCTAGGAAGACATCTGGAAGAGGTGGAAATTTGCATTTTTCAGAATTTGTGCTCTAATAACATGTCGGGATATGCCACTAATGATCTCTCAAGCCGTATTATTTGTCAAGTGATTACTCTGTGCAGAACACTTGGGAGTCTGGGGGGAAAACAGAGTTAGTAGACATGATTCACTGCCCTCAAGGAGTTTAACATATAGCCAGGAAGACAGATGCTGAAGAAAGTGTTTACCAGTGAAGTCCCAAAGAAGGTTATTTTTAATACTCAATTCACAAGATGACACCCAAGAACCTCTTTCTTTGGGGATATTCAGAAATTTGACTGTTGGATGAAATTATAACTCTTTCAGTGAAAATGGTTGGTAATAGGTTATGATATTCAGTTTAGAATAACCATTCAATCTACTTTTCCTGCCATTTCAGAAAGAGAAATGTAACCATTCTAAAATTGTTGAATCAGTTCTTAAATTCTTAAGGATGCTGATTTGCAAGCAACACATAAGGTGTGTTTTTATAATTTGAGAGATTTTTCATAAAAGCTATGTTATTTCCAAGTGGATGACTTCACATTAACAGGGACAAGTAAAAATAAACCCATGTAAAGTAACAAAGAAATGAGATGAGCTATTTTTCCAGTGAGTGAACAAGCCTGAATATTAAATGTTAAAGGGACCCTCTAGAGATATGAAGGTGTTAAAATTTAAAAATGGGAATACAGTATATTGTAAGAATAAAAATCAACATAAGCTGATTTTAATTAAGATACTAGAAAGTGAAAAGTGGAATCAGCATTGTACATGGATTGAAAGATTTTAATTGGTAAAGAAGACAAGTGACTGAGCTCAGGTGTTTATTCCTTGGTCTTTTCAAGAAATAGTGATTTGAGTTAGGCAATTAATGCTACCTATTTCATGGGGATATAAAGCTGTTCTTGATGGAGGAAATCAAAAGTAGGATTGAATTTCTTTTTTGTAGAGGCTCCATACCTGCATGTTCAATCTTCTCAATCTTTCATAGTAAAGGAGACTTTTGTGGATGCTGTTAACTGAGGTTTAAAAAAAAAAGAAAAAAGCAGGAGGCAAGATTGAACTAAGAGATCTTGTTCTGTTGTTAAAAAAAAAAATGGTAAAATTATTAGCTCCAAGGATAACATCTACAGGGCAAACTGGCATTTCGATGACTGCTGGAACATTTTGCTTCTCTGTTTTACGGAGTAACAAAATCCATTTCTTTGTGTAATCATACCCTTGTGAGCTCAGTTCTTCCCTATTTTGGATGGGTATATAAATTCAGGGGACTGGGGTTGTGTGGGGCAGCAGGTCATTAATTGGAATATAAAGGGCATTTGTGTGTGTTTTAGAGCATATTTGCACTTTACAGCCCCCAAGATTTGATTTTTAGCCATTTTTCAAAATAGCAGGGAATTAAAGCATGTCTTTGTTGTTCTGATAAGGTTACTTTTAGCATCTCAAAACAGATGGTATAAACTTATTCACCTTGCTTTGGTCTGCAAGAGGTTGATCATTCACATAATGGAATGCCCTGACTTATGTAAGCTTCTCTAGACTGTAAGATCACTGTGGGCAAGGAATGTGTCTATCTTTGCTGTACTTTCCTAAGTGCTTAGTACAGTGCTGTGCACTGATTGATAAAAGTGACTTTTGATATCTATTGGTCACTGCACTCAGTATTTTACAAGATGCATAACCAGCATTGTGCATTGCTGGAAGTGTCCAGGTATTTTCCAGTAATTTGGTGGAGTATATTTAACTGGATGACTTTTGTTCAGGTTTTATCATAATGTCTGTCTCTCCGTCTAGACTTTGAACTCCTTGTGATGATGATGATGGTATTTGTTAAGTGCTTACTATGTGCCAAGCACTGTTCTCAGCACTGGGGTAGATATAAAATAATCAGGTTGTCCCTCGTGGGGCTCATAGTCTTAATCCCCATTTTACAGATGAGGTAACTGAGGCACAGAGAAGTTAAATGACTTGCCCAAGGTCACACAGCAGACAAGTGGTGGAGTCAGGATTAGAACCCACGACTTCTGACTCCCAAGCCTGAGCTCTTCCACTAAGGCACGCTGCTTCTCAGCATGGGCGGGAAATGGGTCTATCAACTCCATTATGTTTATATTATACTCTCCCAAGCACTTAATACAGTGCTCTCTGGGACAGGGACTGTGTCCAACCTAGTTAGCTTGTATATAACCCAGCTCCTGGAGCAGTGTTTGACACATATTACACACTTAAATGCCATTAAAAAAAAGATAGGTTGTTGGAGTTAAGCAAAATCATGATGGGGTTTAAAACCAGATGACCCCTATTGAAAGAGCAGTGGTCTCTCTCTAAGTGTTAGCTAGAACCATGCTCAGGCTGGTGGTCATCAGGATATCTTGCTTTTGTAGGACAGAGGATGCAAGCAGCACATTTGGTCCAGGTGAAATCTGTGTTGCCGAGCTGCGCATTGATATTGTCAGAAAAGGTCTTTTCAGAGCGATTATCTGGGTTTACGGTAGAGGCTATTGATCACATTTTTCTATCTTTTAACTCTCCAAGTTAGGGAGGTTTTCACAAATTTCACATTTTCACCAAACTGTGTACCTCCTTAGTTCAGGGATTTCAAAATCAGTCCTTATTGCTCTTTTACATTTTTGAGGTTTGCTTAAGAGATGATTATCACATTTTATAGGCTATGTTATTTCATTATAAGGGTTGCCTCCACCCTTTTTTACTCCATAATGGTCCTATTCCCCTTGCTGTAGGTCAAGGATTTTGTTTCCACCTGGGCATCATACTGTCATCTTGTAAACACTGTTGTGCTATAAATGGAATAAGTATTTGAGGTTGTGAGTTCTTGCAGTAGTACTACTTTGCATTCACTCAGCTCCTTTCATCTGAAAATCTCAAAATACTTTAACACCAATAAATTATGCCTCAACAATTTAATGGTGTAGGAAAGCTAAAGAGCTTTTTATAAATACTGAAATGTTGTAGGGCCAGAGTGTGTGCAACAGCTGCATGCTTGATCACTTCTTGGTAAAGCTTGGCAGTGAAAAGTGCCAAATCCTATATATTATGGGACACTATGGTAATCCATGTGGAATAATTTCTGCCAGGTGTTCTTAAAGATTTGTAATAAAAATAATGATGACACTTATTACTAGTAATATAGTAATAATAATTGTGATATTTAAGTGCTTACTATGCACCAGGCACTGTACTAATCAATGGGGTAGATACAAGGTAATTGGGTTGGACATAGTGCCTGTCTCACATGGGGCTTCGGTCATAATCCCCATTTTACAAATGAGGTAACTGAGGCACAGAGAAGTGAAATAACTTGCTCAAGGTTACGCAGCAGACAAGTAGCAAAGCTGGGACTAGAACCTAGGTTCTTCTGTCTCCTGGGCCTGTGCTCTATCCACTGTTAAGTGCTTACTATGTGGCAAGCATTGTACTGAGCACTGGGGTAGATAATAATATAAGGTAATCAGGTTGAACACAGTCTCTGAGCCACATGGGGTTCACAGTCTGTGTGGGAGGGAGAGGAGGTATTGAATCCCCATTTTGTAGATGAGGAAACGGAGGCACGGAGCAGCATGGCCTATTGGATAGAGCGTGGCCCTGGGAGTCAAAGGTCATGGCTTCTGCTCCCGACTCCTCCACTTGTCTGCTGTGTGACCTTGGGCAAGTCACTTCACTTCTCTGTGCCTCTGTTACCTCATCTATAACATGGGGATTAAGATTGTGAGTCCGATGTGGGGCAGGGTCTGTGTCCAACATGATTTACTTGTATTCCCCCCCCCGCATTTAGTACAGTGCCTTGCACATAGCATTTAACAAATACCACAATTATTATTATTATTATTATTATAACTTGCCTAAGGCCACAATCAATCAGTGGTATTTGAGCATTTACTTTTTGCAGAGTACTGTACTGTGCCCTTGAGAATACAATATAACAGTTGATGCTTTCCCTGTCCAGAACAAGTTTCCCTGCCTAGAACAAGGGAAAGATAGATATTAATATAGTAATATATAATTTAAATCTATGTACATAAGTGCTGTGGGGTGAATATCAAATGACCAAAGGTCACAGATCCAAGTGCATAGACAACACAAAACAGGCAAATGGCAGAACTGAGATTAGAATCCAAGTACTCTGACACCGAGGCCCATGCTTGAGAAGCAGTATGGCATAGTAAATAGAGCATGAGTCTGGGAGTCAGAAGATTATGGGTTCTAATCCCAGCTCTGCCACTTGTCTGCTGTGTGACCTAGGGCAAGTCACTTCACTTCTCTGTGCCTCAGTTACCTCATGTGTAAAATGAGGATTGAGACTGTGAGCCCCAAATAGGGCAGTGACTGTGTCCAACTCCATTATTATTATTATGTTTTTTCCACTAGGTCATGCTGCTTCCCAATAGGTCCTCACCCTGTTTCTCTCAGTGATGTTAAAGTTAAGTGGATTAGTTTAAGGTTCCACCTCCACCTCTGATGGTGGAGGAATTTTGTCTCAGCTCCCCCTTTGCCAGCTGCATTAAGGACCCCAGTTGAAAGGATATTGATATGACTTTCCATCCTTGACTAGCCTGTAGAAAAAAATGGTAGATTAAGTACAGTTTGGACTTTCCTCTGCCTCCAGGCAGAGAGCTAGATCAAATGACTTCTTGAAGTTCTTCCGTCTTGGTGATGCTAAATTAAGACATTTTTGAGCACCCTGGAAATAAGTCTGTGAATTTAGGATCTCTGACAAGCAATTGAGAATTCAAGGGCTATTACCCTTCATATGTAGCTGTTTCCTCGTGTATGGAGTTGATGTAACTAGTTGTGGGTGTCCCTGGGTCCCCACAAATAAAGGAGGCTCATCCTTGCCATGAGACTCGGGGCCAGGAACCCAGGTGTGGAGAGGTTCAGATTTTAAAATAAAATATCAGGGCCCAGTACTGTATCATTACCAAAGGGCACAGACCAGCTGAAAACTGGACTATTGGAGGAAAAAAACAGACAAATGGCTGCCTTATACCTGTATGGTGTAAGATATGTGGAATGGTCAGGATTGGGCTTCACTGTTTCTCTGAGAAAGAGTGAGCAGTTAGTCAGTTGTATTTTTTGAGCACTTACTGTGTGCAGAACATAGTACTAAGTGCTTGGGAGAGTACAGTATAACAGTCACATTCCCTGCCCACAATGTCTTTCGTGGCCTAGTAGAAAGACCAAGGCTCTGGAAGTCAGAGGACCTGGATTCTAATACCAACTCTATCTTTGCCGGCTATGTGACCTCGAACAAGTCACTTCACCCCTATCACCCTCAGTTTACTTATCTATAAAAGGGGAATTAAATATCACTTCTCCCTCCTTCTTAGACTGTGAGCCCCACGACGGATAGGAACTATGTTCATTCATTCATTCAATCGTATTTATTGAGCGTTTACTGTGTGCAGAGCAGTGTACTAAGCACTTGGGGAAAGTACAGTGCAGCAATAGAGACAATCTCTGCCCACAGCGAGCTCACAGTCTAAAGTTCGACCTGATTATCTGGTTTCTACCCCAGCACTTAGTACAGTGGTTGGCCCATAGCACTTAACAAATACCGTAATTATTACTACTACTAATATTAATACTGTTTTGTCTGTTTGTCTAACTTCAGGCAACTGCTGTATTGTGCATTTGATGTCTGGCTGTTAGTAGGGGTGCCATACATCAATTTTATCCTAGGCAATCTGGACTGGTTTTCAGCGGGTCTATCCCTTGTCCAATACAAGTACTATTGCACACTTTGTTTTTTTTAATTTAAGTAATCCTTCTTTCTCCCTTTCTTACTCTTTCACTCTCTTCTTCTCTCTTCCCTCTATTCCTCTCTCCTCTCTCTCTCACTCTTGCTCTCCTTTTCTGTCTCTCACTCTTGCTCTCCTTTTCTGTCTCTCACTCTTGCTCTCCTTTTCTGTCTCTCACTCTTGCTCTCCTTTTCTCTCTCTCACTCTTCTTCTCCTCTCTTTTTCTCTCACTCTTCCTCTCCAACATTTCTCTCTCTCTCTTCCTCTTCTCCCTTTCTCTCTCTCTCTCTTCCTTTCCTTCTCTCTTTCTCCTTACACTCCTACTGCTCTGTTGCATGGTTTGGAAGCAGCCCCTGGTTCAGAGGGACTTGGGACAGAAATGCAAAAGCTCTGGAGCCAGGTCGGGGGTGAGGCAGAGGGGAGTTGGGGCTGTCCTTGGAGAATTTCTGTAGGCTCAGGTGAACTTTCACAAAATGTGGTGTATGATATCATAATGCTAGCATGTCTGACATAACAGATATGATAGTCAGGTATCCATGAGGACTGACACCCATTCTCCTGATATTTATGCCCACCTAAATTGCAGTAACTCATTCAGTCATATTTATTGAGTGCTTACTGTGCACAGAGCACTGTACTGAAGGCGTGGGAGAGTACAATACAACAATAAACAGACTCATTCCCTGCCCACAACAAGCTTACAGTCTAGAGGGAGAAAGACATTAATTTGTAGGTGTACTCCATTCTTCAATTTCTAATGATCTTGACTTGCTGTGTTTAAGCATGGTCCACAAGTTATGATGCAAACTGCTTGAGAAGTCAGGAATAAAGTTCACAACAGATCTTATTCTCATGGCCATATAGAATGTGGCTCAAGCCCACCATTCAGAAAAGCCCTTGGACAATCTAAGATGTGCTGCCAGTGCTCCTGCCAAACTGGGCCTCCCTTATGGAGTCATCTCCAATTCAGTGAGGATAGTAATAATTAAGGTACTTGTTAAGCACATACTATAAGTCAAGTAAATAAGTCAGTCGTATTTATTAAGTGCTAATTGTGTGCAGAGCACTGTATTAAATGCTTAGGAAAGTAAAATATAACAATACAGATTCACAGTATGGGGGTGGAGACAGACATTAATATAAATGAATTACAGATATAATAATGTTGGTATTTGTTAAGCGCTTACTATGTGCCGAGCACTGTTCTAAGCGCTGGGGTAGATTCAGAGTAATCAGGTTGTCCCACGTGAGGCTCACAGTTAATCCTCATTTTACAGATGAGGTAACTGAGGCACAGAGAAGTTAAGTGACTTGCCCACAGTCACACAGCTGACAAGTGGCAGAGCCGGGATTCGAACTCATGACTTCTGATATGTACATAAGTGCTTTGGGGCTGGGTTGGGAGATGAATAAGGGGAGCAAGTCAGGGTGACACAGAAGGGAAAGGGAGAGAAGAATGAAGGGCTTAGTATGGAAAGACTTCTTGGAGGAGATGTGCCTTCAGTAAGGCTTTGAAGGAGGGGAGAGAAACTGTACATAGACACATTCCCTGTTCCACATGGGCTCAAAGACTAAATTTGGGGGGGAACAGGTATTGAATCCCCAGTTTTCAGATGAGGGAACTAAGGCACAGTGAAGTAGCTTGCCCGAAGTCACACAGAAGACAAGTGGTAGTGCTGGGACTTGAACCCAGGTCCTTACTCTTTCCGCTAGGCCAGACTCCTTTTAGAGATGTGTAAACAGAGGCTCGCAGAGGAGTTATGTGGCTTGCTTGTGGTCACAATGTGTTTTATGTCAGAAATTAGTATAAATCCAGGTCTTCTAAGTGGTTAAGCCAATATTGTTAAGGTAGGAAGGGTAAAAAGAGCAGTGATTTCTATTTCAGGATTCTCTCTAATATTTCTGTCATATTTCATTAATTATTCCAAGGTTTACTCTTTATTTTCTTTCCTGCATAGTGAATTAATCATTAGCATGGCTACAAGACTCCTTGCTGTGGTGCAGGAAATGTTTAAACCTTCCTTTTCATTTTGCACAAGGACTTGATGGGAGCATAACTTGGTTCTGAAATAAACCCAAAATGCGTGCATTGAAATTTTACTAGCACCTTAAGTTCAGAGAGGAAAAAAAAGGTACTTGGAATTTTAATGCCTGCAAGAAGTGATGACTTGGATATTGTGTCTCATCCAAAAGCAATAAAGAAGACGGCAAATGTTTTAAAATGTAGGAGACACAGAGAGAATCATGGTGATGTCACGTCCAAGCAATCTGTTCCTTTAATGCTGTCCACGGACCAGTTCTCTTTCCCCCTCCTGACAGGGAGCAAATAGCCCAGAAATGCTTTGTTGGCTCAAGAGATTAGCTTGAGTAGAAATCCAGCACTTAGAACAGTGCCTGGCATATCAAAATCACTTAACAAATACTGTTTTTCTTTAAAAACAGTGATTTATTGATTTTTAAATTTAAGAAAAACAACTTTCTGAATTTTTAGCACATGTCCCCCTTCTAGACTGTAGGCTCCCTTTGGGCAGGGAACTTGTCTACCACCTCTCTTATGTTGTACTCTTCCAAGCAATTAGTCCAGTGCTCTGCACAGAGTAAGTACTCAATATGTGCAGTTGATTGATGTGTCTGGGGTAACTAACAGATAAGACAGCTTCTAAGAAAAGGAGTCGAATCGGTAGTATTTTAGATTCAGGAATTAAGAAACAACAGGGTCACTTGGGAGATGATTGAGATGCATGTCCTTGATTTCCTTCTGTTCATCTCCACCAACCTCTTCGTTACTAAGCGCTCTCTGAGATCACATTTGTATTTGAAGGAAAACGAAGCATAGGAATTACTTTTCATGTCACACTCGTTACAGAGCTCAGTAACTTGCTGCAGTCCCCACAGAAGATAGGGTTGGGTTAAAGCCTGCCAAGGGTGGTCTAGTGGATTGAGCACGGGCCTGGGAGTCAGAAGGTCATGGGTTCTAATCCAGACTCTGCTGCTTTTCTGCTGGGTGGCCTTGGGCAAGTCACTTCACTTCTCTGGGCCTCAGTTTCCTGATCTCTAAAATGGGGATTGAGACTGCGAGCCCCATGTGAGACAGGTATTGTGTCCAACCCGATTTGTTTTTCTCCTCCCCTGCGGTTAGTACAGTGCCTGGCACATGGTAAGCACTTAAATACCTCAATTATTAGTTATTATTAAGGGCCAGGTTGGCAGAAGCCTCTGTGGGGCTCAAGCTTCCTTGGATTGGATTTAATTTCACTCTTAATGATAACACTATTGCAGCTTCATAATTTATGACTGTTAATTTTGCTAAAATATTCAGGGTTCCTTGTGAGTCAGGGGGCCCGGTGAGGGAAGGCTGGTGATCCAGAGACAGGTTTAGGAAGGGGGAGGCTGGTAGCCTCAGGGACCCTGGCCTAACTATGTAACAGAGCTTTAAAGGCCCGGTGGAGGTGACCATCCCCTCTCTGCTTCTTCTGGGTCCGGCTTGGTCCCACTCCTCCCGGCTCGAGGAGTAAGACCAGTCCAGTCGACTGGTGAGGCGGCAGTTGTGCTGTTGGCTCTAGGGAGCTCAATCTATCGATTGAGTGCTTACTGGGTGCAGAACGCTGGACTAAGCGTTTGGGAGACTACAGTATAACAGAGTTGGTAAATATGTTCCCTGCCCTCTGCTTGCAAGGAGCATTGACCTGTCCCCAGGCTGTCCACCAAGGTTGAAAACTCAAACAGTGCACTGGAGCAGGACAGTTGCCTTTTGCAGGCTGAGAGACATCTGGCTTTGCCACGTTTCTAGACTATCTCACCAAGGAACCTAAAACTTCCAGCACAGGTTTTTGTCTGAATGGAGAACAAAGTCACTCTCTGCAAAAGGTTGTGTGTTTAGGGAGAAGCATGACAGCAGAAACACCCTTGAAAATGCCTTAGTATCCCAAAACAATGTGCCTCCCTAAACCCAGACCCCTGCAATGGCCAAAAATTCATCATCATCCTCATCGGGATCGATATTTTTGAACACCCACTGAGTGCACTGTATTAGGCACTGGTGGAACACACAGAACAAGTATAAGACATTTATCTTGATCTTAAGGTGATTAAAATGTAATGTGGAGAACAAACAGGTATAGCTTGATGAATGTTCTATATTTGAAGCCTGTGAGTAGGTATAAAAGCGCTTAACAAATACCAACATTATTATAAAACATATTTGGATAAATCAGTCGAACACAAGCCAGAATATCTGTATTTAAGGACTGTGGTACTGCCTTGGGAGATGGCATAATTGGGAGGGTGAAGAGATTTAGAAAGCAATGCCTCCTGGAGGTGGCTCTTTAAATCAATCAATGGTATTTTAGTGTTTACTGTGTGAGAACTGTACTAAGTGCTTGGGAGAGTACAGGCAACAGAGTTGGTAGATATGTACTCTGCTAACAAGGAATTTGTAGTCTACAGGAGGAGATAAATATTAAAATAAATTACAGGTATGTATATAAGTGCTGTGGGGTGAATATCAAGTGCTTCAAGGTTACAGATCCAAATGAATAGGTGACACAGAAAGAAGGTGGAGTAGGGTGAAAGAGAGCTTAATTGGGGAGGGTCTTTTGGAGGAGATGTGAGCTTAATAAGGCTTTGAAGGTGGGGAGAGTGGGAGTTTGTCCAATATGAAGGGGAAGAGCGTTCCAGGCTAGAGGCAGGATGTGAGCGAGGGGTTGGCAACAAGATAGACAAGATGGAGGTACAGTGAATAAGTTGGTGTTAGAGTACAATACAGTAGAGTTGGTAGTCATTATCGCAGTCTTCAAGAGGCTAACAAGCTAGTGGGGGAGACAGACATGAACATGAATTACCAACAAGGGAAGTGGCAGAGTATAAGGAAGGACTTTTGAACAAGGGGAGGGAGGCAGTTTGATGAAGTTGAATGGGAGAGTGACCTAGGCAGGAGGAAACGCCAGAGTAAGGAGTTGAAAGGGAAGGACAATTCAGGGGCACACTAGGAAGAAATGAAGAGTAGAAGCTGAGGGGAGGGGATAGAGGAAGAAGATAAGAGGAACCCAACTGTTGGAGAGCTTTGAAGTCAATGATTAGCAGGGTTTGTTTCCTGGAAAGGGCAAGGAGGAACCGTTAGGAATTTTAGAGGAGGGGAGTGGTGAACTCTGGCATCCTAGAAATTATGAGGCCTGAACTGAGTCCAGGTCAAAGGATTCAGGGCCAATTTCTCCCTTTAACACTTCTTCTTTTGGTTGGATTCAGTACGGTGAGAAATGGAGAAGCAATATTGTTCATTTGTTGCTCTCTAGGCATTTGTGTCAGGTCGGCAAAGGGTAGGAGGGCCAAGTGGAAGAGTTCTTGTGAGCTGTGGAGGTCCACTCTAAGTACCTAATGGACTACTAGGATGTGACCTGAGTAATGGGGAGAATCTGTCTCATTATAAAGTCGAAAACAGGGCAGACAGGAATGGTGTTTGCTTTCCTCACCACCTGTCCACATGTTCCTTATCATGTTGTACTGACCAGAATAGGTGTGTTTATCTCTCTGCTCTCAATGGGTGTTTTGTGTATTCATGGCGATTAGACTAGGTTACAAATTAAATGTCCTTTTGAAACGAACTGGGATAATATATATGGTAATAGAAGAAATGAAAGCATTATTTTTAGTAGTTTGCCTGAATTCACAGAGGAGTGTCTAACATAAAGGAATTTAGCCCAGAACCATGACACTGATAAGAGTTTTTGTGGAAATTCTCCAGTTAGAATAATCTAAAAATGTGGTGCAGGATTTTAACCATGTTTTTGGAGGACTAAAATGTATTGAGTTAAATGCTGTGCTATCTTTCATTTATGGAGACCTGGGAGTCTAAATGTGGATCACTAAATCCTTCACAAGCCATAAACGTGAAATAGTCGTGTATAGTAGGGAAGTGGCAAACAGGAAGTGGAGGGGAATATTAAGAAGCAAGAGAGGACAAAGGGCAGAAGGAGAGCAGAGAGCAAGCGTCTGTCAGTGTTTGCCCAATAGTCAGTGTACCAAGACCTGATGACTAAAGGCCAATGGTGTTGACTTACAGGCCTATAGACTGTAAGTTCGGTGTTATATTGCCAGTGCTTAGTATAAGTGCTCTGCCCACAGTAAGTGCTCAATAAATATGATTGACCGACTAACTGAGGAGCAGGAGGCAACAGTTTTACAAGATCAGGCCCAGCCTGCAGGTTTTATTCTGACCCAATCTTTGGTTCGATCCCCTGAAAGAGGAATTATTTTGTGATGGCTTTTACTTGCCGCATTTTTGGGCTTTCTGGCATCCCGTCAGTGTGTGACTATGAGGACAGACACTTTCTCCTTGGTGTCTGGGGTGCATAGATCAGGAGCACAGTTGTGATTGTTCCTTGCATGGCTGTTTTCTGGTGGACTCCTATGAAACCAAAGAAGCAATGCTATATGCATACTTCTTAATTATCCTTATAGCTAGGCAGAGAATGATCAGCAAATTATCCCTGTGATTTTCAAAAATTACATAAACTAATAATTGTGGTGAACTCTGCTTGGAAAAAAACTGTATTTGTTGGGTAGGGGCCATATACTCAGAATGAGAGGCATTAGTAGCCTTCCACAAACCAGGCATAGGAGGAATAAATGAAAATGTGGAATCAGGTCAGAATCAAAAAAGGAACTATGCCGGAGTCCTTTGAAGAACTATACAACTTTACCCTGTCTGCTAACAAATAATATTGTAATTGGAGATACAATGAAAAAGGATGCAAGAAAGTGAATTCCAGTAGAAGTTTAGAACCATAAGCTAAGATTTACAGCAGAAAAATTATAAACACACTGGAAGCAGTGTGGTCTAGTGGATAGAGCAAAGGCTTGGGAATCAGAAGGACCTTACTTGTCTGCTGTGTGACTTTGGGCAAGTTACTTAACTTCTCTGTGACTCAATTACATTAATGGTAAAATGGGGATTCAGACTGTGAGCCCCATGTGGGACCTCCTGTCCAATCTGATTACCTTGTATCTATCCTAGTGCTTAGAACAGTGCCTGACAAATAGTGCTTTACAAACACGATTTAAAAAAAAAACCTTCAAAATAGATCATCAACCCCCACTTCCCCAGCCTACCTTTCCATCACCTTAATTAACAGATGCAGCTTTCCTCAAGGGAGCCAGCTCTACAGAGGAAGATAGAAAAACTTCCTCACTTGATGAGCATCAAGTGAGAAAGAGGGAAGAGTAAGAGTACTATCTCCAGCCTTATCAAAATAACTCAAGGGGTCTTGGCTCCACCCAGATATCACCCCTTTCTTTCTTACAAAAAGGTCAAAAGCCAGCTTTGCTTCTTGGGAAATGTAGTTTAATAATTTATGCTATTTGCTAAGCATTTACTTTGTGCTAAGCACTGGGGTAGATTCAATACGATAAGGTTGGACACATTTCATATCCCACATGGGGCTCACAGTTTAAGGGGGAGGGAGAACAGGAATATTATCCCTATTTAGATGAGGAAACTGAGGGAAAGTGACAGAGTTGAAATTAGAATCTAGGTCCCCTAACTTCCAGACCCATGCAGGCCCACTAGGCCAGGCTGTTTCTCCTCTTCTCTGCAAGTCCGTTTCCAAATTTCACAGGACTGTTTCGATATTTTGAACCACCCACAGCTCTCCCCAAAGAAAGACCACAGTACAGCACAGTCTTACAATCTTTCGCCACAAACCATTATGATGGGCAATATTTAATGACCTATTGCTGTCATGATTAATGTCTTGTAGTTTGAATCCATTGTGTTGTTCATTCTTAAAGATTATAACATTACTCAGAAAATACATTTTTCACTTTTTTAGTAAGCAGCAAGAGAGAGAGTATTTAAACCCAGATTCCCACATCCATTAATGACAATGAAAACATATTTGATCTTTAAAAATGTGAATTGGGCTTGGTCTTTAAATTCACTGTTTTAGCAGTAAATTGCTGGCCATATTTCCATTTATACCAGTTACTGTGGCTAAAACTTTTTAAAGCTTTGGTTTAAAAATGCTGAAGCCGTGGACGAAAAATTACGGAAAGATATAGAAACATTAGTCATCAGCTAAATCTTCCTTTTTTCTAGCAATACTGCACTTAGTTGCCTCTAACTGTAAGTTCCTCATGGGAAGAGAACGTGTCTACTAAGCCTGTAGTCTCCCAAGCACATAGTACAGTGTCCACACACAGTAAGCACTCAATACATAGATGGTCAATCGAAAGTATTGGATCAATAGTATGTATAAAGTGCCTTTTGTGTGCAGAGCAAGTGCTAAAGAGGGTACTGTTAGGAGTAAGACCTAGCCTCTGTTCTCAAGAAGCTCACACTCCATTTGGCAGCAGAAAAAAATAGGACTGATGAATGGAAATAAAACCAACTGGATAAATTCATATGTTGGTTTGGGAGAAGAGACAAATAGATGGTGTTTTTTTCTTTTTAGTACACACTGGTGGAGAAATGTTTTCCAAAGTCCTTAATGGAAGAGAATCATTGTAGCACTCATGAGCAAGTGCCACCCATGCAGAGAGAGAGAGAGAGAGTGTGTGTTGTAACTTTTAAATCTAGTGATGACTGTGCTGATCTTTATGCTTGTAAGCCAATGCAGCTGGAAAGACTAAAGTGGGATTGATGAACCCTTCTGCTCAGTACACAGGTTCCAGTCATGTTGTGCTGTACTGTTGCCAGCACCATTTTCAGTTTTACTAATTTGGCCTTCCTGATAGCTCTGCTCTAAATAGCCCCCTCATTCCTGATTATTCTACACCAGGCCAGTCTGCTAGTTACTGCTGTTTGAGCCTTCCACAGTTGTGCTACATCAGGCATATAAGTCTTCACTCTATCTTCATTTATGATCCTCTTGCTTGAGCTCTTTCTGTCATCTTCTGGTCTTCTCACATGTCGTTCTCAGAAAAAGGTATGAGGAGATAGACATTGCCTGCAGACTGGATGGAGTCCAAGACCTTTGTAGTTGAGGGTCCTGCCTTGACCTTGAGGATAACAAACAGGTGATGTTTTTGACGTGCTGGAGGAGCCTGAGGTGACATCTTTTCATGTTCAGGTCTCACAGCTGTATAGGAGGTTGGACAACTTGATGGCTCAGTAGTTATCAAGCAGCACAGTCTAGAGGATAGAGAATGGGCCCCAGAGTCAGAAGGACCTAAGTTCTGATCCTGGCTCCACTACTTGTCTGCTGAGTGAACTTGGGCAAGTCACTTCGCTTCTCTGTGCCTCTGTTTCCTTGACTGTAAAATGGGAATTAAGACTGTGAGCCCAGTGTGAGACAGGAACTGTCCAAACCGATTACCTTGTGTCTACCCCAGCGCTTAGTACAGTACCTGGCACAGAGTAAATGCTTAAAACATACCACAATTATTTTTACTAGTCTTCAGCCTGGTCTGAAGCTGATTCCATAGGCTGTCAGTGACCCAGTTTGGGCACACGGTTGCTTTTGCCCTTCCTCTGCTACCATGCATTGAAGCAGCTCTCCAGAGTCTTGTTTGCCAGGAGGAGTAGCCTGGGAGGGGTGTCCTAGGGTGCACATTTGGGGGGGGGGCAGTTACCCCAGGTGACCCTACCCTAGGGATAGCCTTAATAATAATTGTGATACCTGTTAAGCACTTATTAAGTGCCAGGCACTGTTCTAAACACTGGGATAGATATAAGGTAATTGAATTGGACACTGTCCCTGTCCCCCATGGGCCTCACATTTTTAATCCCCATTTTACAGATGTGGCCACTGAGGTCCAGAGAAGTGAACTGACTTGCCTGAGGTTACCCAGCAGACAAGTGGCGGAGCTGGGATTAGAACCCAGGTCCTTCTGACTTCCAGGCCCGTCTTCTATCCATTAGGCTATTACACAGGCAGAAATCTGTGATGGCTTTCAATTCTATCACTAATGAAGTGTGTGGAGCTTGCCAAGTGCAGCCTGGAAGATAACCTTAATCTTCTTCTGCAGGTGAATCATTAGACCATAGCACTTCGCTGATTTGTGCAAAACAGCACATAATCGGTTGTATGCATGTGTGCTTCCAGAGCAGAATCACCAGTTTACAGCAGCTCTTGCATGATTGTTTGTTTCAAGAGCTGTCAAGCTCTTCACAGTCTGTTGTGTTTCCCCAGGGACTGGAAATGTTCTAACAACAGTTTCCAGGAAAATGGATTGAATAAGGGGACCTATACTCCAACCCTACTTTACAGTATTAGTGAGGGAGAAAGGCCAGGGATGTCAGGGAAGGCCTTTGCAAATCAGACATCTTTAACTATATCATTTGGAAGCTGCTTTAGGATCTTGCTAAACTTCCCAGGTCAATCAAACCAGTTAAGTAGTCACCAGAGGCGAGGCCTGTTGCTTCTGTCAGGTCTGCTCCTTCTGTCAGATGCTTTTCTAAGGTCTACAAATACCACAAAGTGGGCTCCATGTTCCAGCAAACATCAGCATGTTGAATAGGTTTCTGGGAAATCCATGTCAAATTGTCACCTAGGGAGCAGCAATCTCTCTCGTCCCCAAGTGGTAGTGTGGTCTAATGGAAAGAGCAAGGATCTGGGAGTCAGCAGACCCAGATTCCAGGCCTCTTGTGTACTGTGTGACCTTGGGCCAGTCACTTACCTGTACCTCAGTTACCTCATCTGTAAAATGGGGATAAGATTCCTGCTCTCCATCCCTCATTGTGGGACAGAGACTGTGTCTGATCTGTTCCTTATATGTAATCCATCATTTATCCCACAATAAGAACTAAGTAAATGCCTCTAAAAGTGGCAGCAAACTTGAGAGCATCTGGAGTGGTTGAAGAGGCAGAGAAAGGGTAGGGAAGAAGATGAAGGCAGGAGAAACTCCACAGGGGTTTGTTTCTTCATCTCTGAAATTTATTTTTCTTCTCGAAGACGTTCCTTGGAGACAATGACTAAAAAGAAACCTTATATAGAGAGAGAATCCTTGAAAACACATACTCCTCTCTCCCCTTCTCTTGCCCCGCAAGTTTAACACTGTCTAGAGACAGCAGTCAATCAGATAATATTTGTCAAGTGCCTATCATTCATTCATTTTATTCAATAGTATTTATTGAGCGTTTACTATGTGCAGAACACTGTACTAAGCTCTTGGAATGTACAATTCAGCAACAAATAGAGACAATCTGTGCCCTTTGACTGGTTTACAGTCTAATCGGGGGAGACGGAGAAAAACAAGACAACTTGTGCAGAGCACTGGCCTGAGGACTTGGGACAACACATGATGGGTTTATTCTTCAAGCAGTGACTTTTCTCCCAGGTGATGAGGTGTTAACTCCTCCCTGCTACCTCAGTTACTTCTGCTGTAAAATGGGGATAAAATTCATGTTTTCTCTCCTCCTTAGACTGTGAGCCCCATGTGGGACAGTGACTGCGTCTGACCTGATTACCTTGTATCTATGCCAGCTCTTAGTATGGTGCTTGGTACTACCAGGGAGCCCTTAATAAATGCTATTATTATTGTTATTATTCCCTTATCACTAGAACCCTCTGAAACAATACTGCCACTTGGGGAGTCTTGGGAATAGAAATGACCAAGGGTTGGTCTGGATTTTTAGCCAGGACCAGGCCTGCCTCTGGCATGAAGTGAATCCAAAGTAGGGAGCAACAGAATTCACCAAGTCCTTGTGGCCTTTCCATGGCAGAAAGAAAGAAGGATGTAGGAGAGAACAAGAGTTGCTCCATTCATTCATTGTTTTCCCTTGCTTCTCTCTGTTGTCCAACAGGCTTAGCTGCCACAGCTGTCCATCCCCCTCCACTGTCCCTGGTTCTGCAAATGTTGCAGTGTTAGGAAACTTACCGAACTGCTGAGGAGGCCCCAAGCCGCCTGAGGCTAGCCCTGCTGCCCTGGGGAATATGCAGCTCTCGGCATGAGGGAAGTAATTTTAAAATTAGCACACCAGTTTGTCTGTTCCCAGGGTTTCTTTTATCTGGATTGCAGTCCTGTGTTTGTTCCATGCCAGAAGACATAAATGACTGGTTTAAACAAGAATGAAAAATAGGGGCCTAGGACCCGCTTTGCCTCATCAAGCCGGGGCCAGGATCTTCTGTGGTATGTAGCTTTGGCTTTCTTAGTTTTGTGGTGGGGAAGAGAAAGAGGCCAATTCAATTTAGAAAGAAAGCCAATACGGAGCCGTTTATTTGCTTCAAATTGTTTATTTCTTTAAGTAACTACCTTGCCTTTGAACATGAAAGAGTTTGTTTAATGGATGGATGCATTATCACTTAATAATTTAACCACTACCTATCACTAATGATAACTTTGGAAAACTGATTTCTTTTTCTCTCTCTTACTGGACTTGGTGACTAAGATTTCGCATTGTTTAGGTGTAATGATTGACAAGAACTGTATTTGACAAGACAGAAAAAAGGAGGCAATCTGGATTGGAATGGCTCTAAAATATTTAGTTGCTTCTTGTGACTAACTGAAAATTGAAAACGTAATCTGAAAAAGCAATACTGGAAGGTATATTCATCCTAGAAGCCTCAGGACATATCTCCAATCATGCGAGCACTCTCCTTGGGGTTGATGGAGACAATCTCTCCCACAGCTCTCTGGGCTGGACTCCTACACTTGTCCATTTCAGCTCTTTGGACCCAGGAGTATCCAATCAGGATTGAAAGACTCAAGTGATGGATTTCTGGCATGGGGTGTTTTGATGAAGATATCCTCTCCCAATCCTTATCACTTCCCACTCCCAAGTCCCTGTCCCCTGTTAGACATGCCCTCCTCCCTGGCCTCCAAGACCCACAATAATTTCATTGAAAAGTCAGCACCTGTGTACCAAATAGTTATTGGTTTCAAGATGGGTGAAAAACAAAAGTAGGGTGAAATAGTCACACTTGTATAATTGTCACAAGTGGTTCTCTTCCAAGTAGAAGCAGTATGGCTAGTGGAAAGAGAGTATTCCTGAGAGTCAGGGTTTTAACTGTGATTCCATCACTTACCTGCTGTGTGACCTCAGACAAATGACTTAACTTCTCTGTTCCTCCATTTCCTCATCTGTAAAATGGGATTCAGTCCCATTCTCCCTCCCATTTAGACTGTGGAGCAGAGGACTGTGTCTGACCTGATTGTTTTTTATCTATCCCAGTGCTTAGTGCAGTGTGTAGCATATAGTAAATGCTTAACAAATATTATTATTTTATATAATCATTATAAGCCAAACCATTCTTTATTATAGTATTTTATTATAATAAAAATGGTGGGCTTTTTCCCTTCCCCTTCTCTCCATTGCTCCACTGATCATTTTTGTTCATATTGTCTGAACTCTCTATAAGGAAAGCCATAGCAAGGGGATTTCTTGGGAAGATTTGATTTCTCCTTCTTCTTGCATGTCTTTTATGGTGAACACTCATCATTCTTATTTCAGTGTTTTTCCCTCAGTCAATCAGTGGCCGTGGGTTAGTTGGTTAAAACACCTGTCTAGTAAACAGGAGATCCTGGGTTCAAATCCCAGCAGTGGTACCTTTTTGTTTCTTGGCTCACCCGTGCTTACTGAGGGCTCCTTTTTATCGGACTAGTTGAAAGACTTGACCTGGAGACACTGTTGTTTTGGGAAGCAGCATGGCATAGTGGATAGAGCACGGGCCTGGGCGTCAGAAGGTTATGGGTTCTAATACCAGCTCTGCCACTTATCTACTGTGTGGCATTGGGCAAGACACTTTACTTCTCTGTTCCTGTTACCTCATCTGTAAATTGGGGATTAAGACTGTGAGCCTTGTCTGGGACAGGGATTGTTTCCAACCTGATTTGTTTGTATCCACCCCAGGGTTTAGTACAGTGCCTGGCACTTAGTGCTTAACAAATACCACAATTTATTTTTTAATTTATTGAGTGTTTACTTTGTACTGAGCACGATGCTAAGCACTTGGAAGAGTACAGTACAACAAGGTTGGTACATATATTCCCTGCCCATAAAGAGTTTACAGTCTCAAGGGGTAGACAGACATTAAAATAAATTAGGGCTATAAATGTAATGCTGTGGGGCTGTGGGTGGGGTGACCATCAGGTACTTAAAGGGTACAGATCCAAATGCATAAGCGATGCAGAAGAGAGTGGGCCATCCTGAAAACACACTTTTGGCCTGTAACCTTCCTCTTCCTTACCAATCATCTTCTCAGCATGTTTCATCATGCCTGTGTTTGTGTAAGATTATGGATGTTTTGAATTTCTGAGACCACTGCAGAACCAGGGGAGAGACAGCTCCTGTGCCGTCGACCTTTTTTTGTCCTCCATAAAAGGCAGAATAATGTGTCAGGAAAATCTTTGTAAACTACCCAGTACCCAAGAAATGAGTACAAAAGAAATTTTGCATATTTTCTTTTTAAAATCAGTGTGTTTATGTGAATAAAATACACACTCCCAGATTGTATTTAATGATACACGTTACCATTATTGTACTTTCAAATTTTTTGCATCCTAAAATTAGTATTAACTTTTCCTGCAGGAGGGCAACTGGCCTTTCCAGTCTTCCTTCCTCCGAGCCCACTTAGGGAAGAAAGACTTCAACAAAACTTAATTAGGAAAAACTTTAAAGGTTGAGGGATAAACAGCTCTTTGTCCCCTGCTTGTTTTGCCGTATGCAAAAATGGAGTTGTCTTACTCTGAAGAAACAGGAATGAATGAAGTGCCCATGGCCCATTTGAAACTTAACTTTAAGAATGATTTGAACAGTTATCCTGACTCCAGAAAGCCAAATAAGCAGTTTTGAAATCTGGGGTTACACAGCGCTTATAATTATTTTTATATTGGATCTCTGGATGTGTTCGCCAAACAGCAAACCACACTAGTTATTGGACATATTCCTTTACCACTGCTTTTTCCTAACACAGCATTTTATAAGACTCAGAATTTCCTTAGTTAATTACACTGTGTTTCTACAATCACATCCTTTAACTTTAGAAGCTAGGCCATCCTGAGGTTTTGGAACTGGCCTGTATTTTAATCCTTGTGTTGGGACTAGTGTCGAAAAGTATAGAATGGATCATCATTGCAGAGTTAAGGTATATAATGGTTTTTCAACTGAAAATTCCTTGTAAACCCTGGTGTGGCAATTGACTTTAATTAAAATTGAAAATGAGAATCTCAAGATGAAAGAACTCTGACAGTTGTTTTTATTTGAATATAAATATATTGCTAAAGTATTATATTTCATTGGTCAGAGAACTTATGTAAGAGCCCTACATCCTTGACATCTGTCATTGTAATTCTAATCATTGCATGGCTGTGTATGACTCCTGGTGAATAGCAGAAATTCCCCTGTGTTCGTTTTGGATCCTCCAATTGGAAATCTGAGTAGAAGACACTGTCGATGATTTTATTTTTCTTTCCTCAGCTGAGCTTTCCTGGGCAACAATTTAGAATGCAGGTGCTTAATCTGAACCTGAATTAATGTGTGCCTGCATGTGTGCTTATGTATATGCCTGTTGATGTTTGAATGAGCAGCTAATAGAAGCAGTTTAATCAGAACAAGAACATTCTCTTGGGTGGCTTATCTTCCTGATAAGCATTAAATGCAATTAACAAAGGGTTCATCATTTTAGTGTTTGGTTTTTTAAATCAAGAAAATAGCAGGTGCAGTTTTTTTAAAAAAAACCAAATGCGATAAGCTGCTTGGTATGTGTGATCTGATTTAAGCCTCTACTTTTTCACATCATGTTAGAAAGGTCCTGCCATGGTTTTAAAAAAAAATATTGAAAACCTACTTGTGTTAGGCCTGACAATAAACACAAGGTTTCTTTTCTTGCTAATAGAGTTGATTAAAGCTTCATGAAGTGGCCAGTTTCTAGACTAGCAACACGGTTTGATCAAGTGCTTAGTACAGTGCTCTGCATATAGTAAGCGCTCAATAAATACTACTGAATGAATGAACATTTGCTGCCCTGAAGTTTTCCCAGTTCACTTAGACTATCTGAACGGAATAGGGGGTGGGGAGAAGGAAGGGTAAGATTTAGGGCTCTAGGGTAAGTGGGTAGCCTGGATGAAGGCGAATGTAGTATACATAGAAGAAACAAAATTGAAGAGATTGGGGCTGTTTCCTTATCAGTCAGTGTCAATCAATGGTATTTATTGATCTTTTACTATGTGCACATGACTGCTTGGGAGAGAATCACTGGATTAAGTAGTTACTGCTGTTGATCACCTCACATACACTTAAACTTCCCTGCACTCCAGTCAGCTCATCCCAGTCCTCCTCTACCAACACTCCTACCCCTCCCCCTGGACCAGTCCCCGTCAGCTCACTCCATCCAACCCCTCCCCACCCCTCGTGCCATCCCCTCCTGCAGAACTCTCCTCCTGACCCCCCAGCCTTAGCCAAGTCCGGCTTCCCCCACTCCATCATGGGGAAGCTTCCTTTCATTAGTAACCCATTTCTGACCCAATCAGTGTTTCTCCTTGCCATCACTGAAACCTGGCTCTCCTCAGATGACAGTCTCCGCAGCTGCTCTCTCTAGACGGAAGCCTCATGTTCACCCACTCCTCCAGACTCTGGGAAAGGGGAAAGTGTTGGCTTCCTTCTTGCACCCCATGCTGCTTTCATGTCATTCCGCCTCCCCCATCCCTTTCTTTCCCTTCCTTCGAAGGCCATATCATCCGCTTCTACCACCCACTCCAGATTCGAATAGCTGTCATCTACCGCCCCCAGGCCTCACCTCCAACTTTTCAAACCATTTTTGATCCCTTTTCTCACTTTCTTACTCTTTCTCCATCCCCATATTGATCCCTGGCAACTTCAATAGCCACATAGATATTCCTGATGACTCTTCCGCTTTTCTATCACTCCTCAATTCTGCTGACCACCTGTTCCACGCCATCTCACCCAGTTACTTACTTGGACACACACTCGATTTCATCATCTCTAGCTACTGCACAATCTCAACCCTAACCAACTCTGAAATCACTCTGTATGACCACAACCTCCTCACTTGCCTTCTCTCCCACAAACCTCCCTGCAAATCTGTGCTGTTCCCCCACAGACACTTTTGATCTTTTGACCCCATCCAATTTTCTCAACTCATTTAGCTCCATACCCAAACTACCATCCCTTGGTAACCAAATTGATGCTCTCAACACCACTCTCTCTACTGAACTCAACTCACTCACTCTCCTATCCCTTCATAGATCTCATACCACTAGCCCACAACCCTGGATCACCTCCACAGTCGCCTCTTTCGTTCTTGTGCACAAGCCACAGAGCGCTGCTGGCGGAAATCTAAATAACAGACCAACCTCATCCGCTTCAAGTTAATCCTCATGTGTTTTAATTCTGCCCTCTCCTCTGCCCAGCAAAGTTATTTCTCCATCCCTATTGACTTCCATGCCCATTGCCCTTGCTAGTTATTTCAGACACTTAACTCCTTCCTCAAACCCCTTGTCTCTCCACATACCCCATCCCTTACTCTCAATGACCTGACCACCCACTTTATTAAAAAAATGAAACTATAAGGTGTGATCTCCCAAACATTTCCCCTATCCCTCCCAAGTCCTTCCCCCAACCTACCCTGTCGTGGCTCATCCTGTCAGCTGCCAGTTGTGGTAAGCTTCTTTTGGGCAGGGAAGATGTCACTTTACTATTACTATTCTTCCCTTCCCAAGCACCTACTACAGTGCACCGTACCAACAAGACACTTGGAAAATACCCTTACCATTGTGTTGTCTTGATCTGATTAGATAGGGAGTGTAGTGTGCTGGTGTGGTGGAGAAGGGTCTGGAGAAAGTAGTAAGAGCTTTGTGAGGGAGGAAGATGATCTATGAGAGGTGGAGATTTATGCCAGGCAGTGGAATGACTGAAATTCTGCATGGCAGATTCAACCAAAATGCATGGGAGACTTGAAGTAAGCAGCTTGGCTACTCACTTTTCCTAATTACCTGTAGTTTGGGTTTTTCTGTCATTGTTATTTTTCACTCTAGATTGCTGAGTGCACACATGGCCTGTTCTTCCAAACGGTAGACATACACCCTGGCCTGGTTCCACAAGCTGGGTAACCAATATGGAAGATGACACTTGCCTCAGTGTAACTAGGCATGTCATCGCAGTGATCACAAACATTTGCAGCAAACTCCTCAAAATAAACCAAGCCTCCATCCGCTGTGGATAGTTCTGGGGAGGAGAAACTCCTCCAAGGAAGGGGAGGGGAGATGGGGAATGGGATCAGTCTTCTGCCACTCTTTCTTGCTACTGCTGCACTCAAAGCCACCTCCCACACCTCCCCAACTGTCAGAGTTGGCCACTTTCCATCCTCGGACCCTAGCCTTGCCACAGCCTTCTTGAATCAGCTGGGGAAACCTGCTCGCCTCTCCAGGGCTGTCTGCCACCACAACCTTTCCTTCCTCCTCCTCTCTGATTGGGGTGGCCCTGGGGCCAGCTGGCTCAGTCTGTAGGGGACTTGGCCAGTGCCTCTCTGGCCAACTTGCCACTGTGTCGGAAAGGCCACTGTGACTTCTGCCATTACTGCTGGAGATTGTGGGGACCTACTCCCATAAATGCCCTGCTGCCCTTGAACTGACTTGGCAGTGTGTCCTTGGAGGTATCCTGAGGGGCTGGTGATGCCCCTTTCCTGAGAGTACGGGGGTAGCTGGGTTCCTGGGGCCAAGGTGGCCATGTGACTTTGGGCAACTCACTTAACTCCTCTGTGCCTCAGTGACCTCGTCTGTAAAATGGGGATTAAGACTGTGAGCCACAAGTGGACATGGACTGTGTCCAACTTGATTAGCTTGAATCTACCCCAGCACTTAGTACAGTGCCTGGCAAATAGTAAGCACTTAACAAATTCTACATAAATGCTACATAAAACATCCCACTTTAGGGTGGAAGCGCTGCTTAGAGTCTGCCCCCTTCTCTCCTCATACAGCCACGATCACCCTCCCACTGATGCCACAGCTCCAACAGTAGTAATAGTAATGGCATTTATTTAGTACCCACTGGGAGCAATCTACTGTAACTAAGCGGTTGGCAAGAACAAAATAAAGAAGTTAACTTGTTCCCAGCCCATGAAGGGTTGGCACTCTAATAAGGGAGAGGAATTAAAATATTTACAAATAGTCATCAGTAAAAAGTTGAATGTACCATTGAATAAACTTAAGCTTAAATTCTGAGAAGGGACATGGCAGTGTTGTCTAGTGGATAGAGCATGGGCCCGGGTGTCATAGGGACCTGGGTTTTAATCCTGATCTGCCACTTGTCTGCTATTCATTCATTCATTCAATAGTATTTATTGAGCGCTTACTATGTGCAGAGCACTGTACTAAGCGCTTGGGATGAA
Source organism: Ornithorhynchus anatinus (assembly GCF_004115215.2). Taxonomy (NCBI): domain Eukaryota; kingdom Metazoa; phylum Chordata; class Mammalia; order Monotremata; family Ornithorhynchidae; genus Ornithorhynchus; species Ornithorhynchus anatinus. Next base: position 53,362,113 of record NC_041735.1, on the reverse strand, counting down.
CAAGTCGGCAACAGATAGAGACAGTCCCTGCCGTTTGACGGGCTTACAGTCTAATCGGGGGAGATGGACAGACAAGAACAATGGCACTAAACAGCGTCAAGGGGAAGAACATCTCATAAAAACAATGGCAACTAAATAGAATCAAGGCGATGTACAATTCATTAACAAAATAAATAGGGTAACGAAAATATATACAGTTGAGCGGACGGGTACAGTGCTGTGGGGATGGGAAGGGAGAGGTGGAGGAGCAGAGGGAAAAGGGGAAAATGAGGCTTTAGCTGCGGAGAGGTAAAGGGGGGATGGCAGAGGGAGTAGAGGGGGAAGAGGAGCTCAGTCTGGGAAGGCCTCTTGGAGGAGGTGATTTTTAAGTAAGGTTTTGAAGAGGGAAAGAGAATGCTATGTGACCTTGGGCAAGTTACTTAACTTCTCTGTGCCTGAGTTCCCTCCTCTATAAAATGAGAATTAAGAATGTGAGTCCTATGTAGGATAGGGACTGCTTCCAAACCAGTTTCCATGTATCAACCCCAAGTGCCAGTGCTTAGAACAGTTTCTGGCACATAGTAAGCACTTAACAAATACCACAATTATTATTATTATTATTATTTTATTATTATTAGGAGTATTGGGTCCCTGGGGGAAGGGGGAAGGAGCCTGTTGGGGAGAGCATGGCAGCAGGTAGGGGTGTAGAAATTTGCCTTGACTGTGATGGCCTAAATCAGCCATCGACTTTCCCTTGCCTCACCCTTATATGTGACCCCTGCAGAGGCCTGGCTTGCTGGGAGCAAACCTAATCTTGGGTGTTAATAACAGGAGGATGAGGCCTACTTCTTAAGACTAGGGGGGAATGGGACTGAGAGTGCTGGCAGGCAACGCCTGTCTCTCCATAAGAGTTAATGTCAGTTTCAACAGAGAAGCCTGGGAGAGGAGAGAGGAGAAAACACAAAATTCAGTGGCAACCCCTGCTTCAGAGAAATAAGTTCTTCAGCAATTTAATGGGGATGAAAGGAGGAGGAGACTGTAATGGAAAAAAAACCCAATTTCAATTCTTCAGTCCAAAAAGGCAAGGCCCCCAGCTGTGCAGATATTCACGCACATAAGTACACACATACCCTGCCCCACCATTTTTCTCTATTCCATTTCTTTTTAAGTTTTCATTTCCTTGGGTGCTCCTCCATTTAGTGACTGGCTTCTATTTGATGAACAATACTAATTCATACAGCTGCCAGGCTCCCAAGGGCAACCACAACTAGTACAAAAACCTCCCTTGTCCTCCTGAATTCAGCCCTGTCCCCCAGCCTCCTTCACCCCAGTTTTTTGGGTGTTTTTTTAAATGGTATTTAAGAACCTATCAGACTGTGCCAGGCACTACTGTACTAAAGCACCGGAGTAGATACAAGGCAGTTAAATTTGACACAGTCCAAGTCCCACATGGGGCTCCCACTCTTAATCCCCATTTTACAGTGAGGTAACTGAGGCACAGAGAAGTGATGTGACTTGCCCAAGATTCCACAGTGGACAAGTGGCGGAGCCAGGATTAGAACGCTGGTCATTCTGACTCCCAGGCCCATGCTCAATCCAGTATTTTCTTATGCTTAACAATAGTATGTTTGCCAGTTCTTATCCTCTTTCTAATATTCCTCAAGCTCTCAGTCCAATGATCTGACCCTAGTAGTTGTTGACTACATCTTGTTGATATGGGTACTGAAGCTGTGGAGAAGCAAACAGAAGGAATTACATGTCCCAATTCATCTTCTAAAGTCAGACCAACTTAAGGATCGCTTCATTATGTGAAGGAGCCCCACTTAAGTAGAATTAAGGTCCCATTTAAGTACCGGTCCTTACTCTCGAGAATCATTAAGCTTATTACAGTTCCCCTAGAAACATCCCAGTTATTACAAACTTCCTGATTAAATGGACTCTACATTATCTGAGAGACCTGCTCTGTGCCTAAGAAAAGAAAATTAAAATATTAAGCCATTGGGATCGGAACTAGAAGGAAGCAGCCATTTCCAGTGAAAGGAGTAGGGGAATGTGACCCCCTGTGATGGGATACTAGATCCCATCAGCCCATCTGTCGTATTTATTGAGCACTTACTTTGCACAGGGTACTGTACTAAGTGCTTGAATGAATACGGGGTGCCAGAGTTGGTAGATCTGTTCCCTGAATGATAAAGTGTCCCTTGGAATGATGGGCTAGCTTTGGTCCCATGACCTCAGGAGGGAGAACGTACAAGAAGGAATTTGTTCATTGTGGGCAGGCAATGTGTCTGATGCTATATTGTACTCCTCCAAGTGCTTAGTTTAGTGCTTTTCACACAATAAGTGCTCAATAAATCCTAGTGAATGAATGAATGCTTGTTTGCACAATGTTACTGGACCTCTCTCATCCTGGCCACAGTTATGTTCCCGGTGAGGCATGGGGTGCAGCTGGGGAAACAGCGCATTGCAGAGTACTCGCAAGGGTCTTTAGGCCCAGGACCTTTGACGAGTGAAAGGACTGCAGCACAGGGCTGGGCAGCGTAACATAGCCGGCTTTGTCCTTGACACCTGCTGTGGTGTTCGCTGCCCATGTTGCCCAGAGAATTTCCAGAATTCCTGCTGGGCCTGTCCACCTCACGAAATCATTAAGCTCAAGGCGTTTTTCAGTCGGTAACTTTCACCGCTGATGGCATAGCCCCATTAGACCTTTCATCCACTTACAGTACCAAGACTAGAAACCAGGTCTCGGGCAATAGTATATGAGTGCTTATTCTGGCAGAGCTCTGTGCTAAGTCCTTGGGAGAGTACAAGAGAATTAGTACAAATGACTAGTACAAATGGCCAAATCTGCATGGCATAGTGAATAGAACACGGGCCTGGGAGACAGAACGTCATGAATTCTAATCCCAACTCTGCTACTTGTCCGCTGTGTGACTTTGGGCAACTCATTCAACTCTGTGCCTCAGTTACTTCATCTGTAAATGACCAAGGGATATTGAGGTGATTGCAATCGATTGACACTAAAATAGATGACCAGTACAAGGAAGTTACAAAACTGAATGATCTAAATATAAGGGCTGTCGTGGCTGAGTAATACCTAAGTACTTGGGGGTGAGTATTCATGTACACAGGTGACGAGGAAGTTATCAGGGAAAATAGGGTGGACAGGTGAGAAATGAGTCAGGGAATGCTTTCTATAGGAGATGGGGATTTTTTTTTTAGATGGGGAGAGCAGTGGGCTGCTGGATTTGAAGGGGAAGGAGCTATGAGAAACAGCGTGGCTCAGTGGAAAGAGCACAGGCTTGGGAGTCAGAGGTCATGGGTTCCAATCCCAGCTCCGCCACTTGTCAGCTCTTTGACTTTGGGCAAGTCACCTAACTTCTCTGTGCCTCACTTGCCTCATCTGTAAAATGGGGATTAAGACTGTGAGCCCCACATGGGACAACCTGATTACCTTGTATTTCCCCCAGCGCTTAGAACAGTGCTTGGCACATAATGAGCACTTAACAAATACTATTATTAGAGAAGCAGTGTGGCATAGTGGAAAGAGCATGGGCTTGGGAGTCAGAGGTCGTGGGTTCCAATTCCAGCTCTGCCACTTTTCAGCTCTATGACTTCGGGCAAGTCACTTAACTTCTCTGGGCCTCAGTTATCTCATCCATAAAATGGGGATTAAGACTGTGAGCCCCACTTGGGACAACCTGATTACCTTGTATCGACCTCGGTGCTTAGAACAGTGCTTGGCACATAGTGCTTAACAAATGCCATCATTATTATTATTCCTAAAATGGAAAAAGGGCATGAGCAAGACTTCAGTGGAGGGAGACATGAGCATGGCACAATGAGTAGTAGGTTGGCATCAGGAGAATAGGGAGTGGAGTGGAGTCTTAAAGCTTATGATTAGGAGTTTCTGCTTCCTGGAGTCCCGCTCTTTCTACTGGACCAATGACAGGACAAGAATAAGGGCCTCAGCCCTTAACCCTTAGTGTTGGGTTGTACTAGCACAAAATGAAGCCAGCTAGGGTTGGGCTGGCCTCGGGCCCACCCTGCGCTCTTGGCCCCTTCTGACTAGCTGCACCTCACTAACATGAGGCTGGGAGGGCAGGGTTGCTGTTACGGGCCTTTTTGCACCTTTGCTTTGCTCCCAGTGAACTGTGAGATGAGAGGTCTGAAGGGCCCATGGGGTCCACCCCTCAGACACGAATACAGTCCACCAGTGTGAGGCAGAGGTAGGCTTTGGCCACTCAGGCCTGTTTGAGCCATGTTCCAGCTTGGCATGAAATAAGCCACATCTTCCTGGTGTAGTGGATAGAGCACGGGCCTGGGAGTTAGGTCATGGGTTCTAATCCCAGCTCCACCACTTGTCTTCTGTGTGACCCTGGGCAAGTCACTCTCCTTCTCTGTGCCTGTTACCTCATCTGTAAAATGGAGATTGAGACTGTGTGCCGCATGTGGGACAGGGACTGTGCCCAACCCGATTTGCTTGTATCTACCTCAGTACAGTTTCTGGCACATAGTAAGTGCTTAACAAATACCATTATTATTATTATTATTATTACCTGAATTTGTTCTTTCTGCCATGTGCAGAGCACTGGACGGGGCACTTAGGAGAGGACAGTAGATGTAAAAGGCGTTCCCAGACTGAGCTCCTCTTCTCCCTCTACTCCCTCTGCCACCCCCCCTTTACCTCTCCGCAGCTTAACCCTCTTTTTCCCCTTTTCCCTCTGCTCCTCCACCTCTCCCTTCCCATCCCCACAGCACTGTACTCGTCCGCTCAACTGTCTATATTTTCATTACCCTATTTATTTTGTTAATGAAATGGACATCGCCTCGATTCTATTTAGTTGCCATTGTTTTTATGAGATGTTCTTCCCCTTGACGCTGTTTATTGCCATTGTTCTCGTCTGTCCGTCTCCCCCGATTAGACTGTAAGCCCGTCAAACGGCAGGGACTGTCTCTATCTGTTGCCGACTTGTTCATCCCAAGCGCTTAGTACAGTGCTGTGCACATAGTAAGTGCTCAATAAATACTATTGAATGAATGAATAAAAGACAATGTCCCTGCCTCAGAGGAACTTGGCTCCTGGGGGTTTGGTGGGCAGGCAGGGTAAGGGCTGAGATTGGGGTGGTTTGGGACTGACTGGACAGAGAAATTGTGAGCCGTATACGGCTCTCCTGACCAGACTTTCACATTCTGAACAAGCAATGCTAGGAGCTGTTCGACAAGAGTCCAACAACTAGCCCATTTCTTGTACGTCAAATTGTTATTCAGAGCATTTGCATTTAGGGACACATTTGGCTCATCGTCTATTTGTGATGAATCCCAAGCTACTGAACAGACAAGCAAGTCAGGTTGTAAATACATTTTTCCCTCTCACCTTTGCTCTAGAGATAAGCAGTAAAGTAGCTGATTCATAATGGATGGGACATATAATGAATACATCCTGGAAACAGAAAACAAGGATCAAGGCAGATTTTCATTTGGAAGATTTTCTGGGGCTTGGGAAGAAATTGCAAAAGGTTATCTCCACAGTACATGATTTGTAGCCCACCTGAGTTCTGCCATTTTCAGTCAAAGTGAGATTGTTTCTTTTTAATTGCTTTCAGGATGCTTGCAACCTGTTTAAACCAAGTCTCTGAAGCTGGTACGAGCTCTTTGAAAATTCCCTAGTTTGGAGGCAGATGGATAGGACTGCTAATTGTCATAAACCATTCAAATGATCAAGCGCCTTATTATTCTAAATTAGGAGAGAAAGCGATCTCAGGGCAAATCGGAAATCCTCCCAAAATAAACTGAACAAGCAGAGTCACTGACAGTATGGACTGCAGTAACTCCAACTAGCACATCACAGTGAACTGGTAATAGCCCTTAATTTGCAGAAAGCTTTTCCAGTCTAGCAAGTTCAATTAAGGATTGGACACTCAGGTAATTTAAGTGTCATAAATGGTTTCATTTTAACGGAAGCTTTTAGGACTCCAAACAAGCAGAACACAATATAATTGCCAACGATCACCAATATTGATATGGTGCATCATTACCAAATAATTAAAGAGTTCAGTGCCCAAGAAGAAAAGCAAATCAAAGCCATTTCAGAGACCACCCCCAAAACCCTCTCATTTTTTTAATTTTCTATCAAGCCTTGCTCCTTTTAAGTAACACTAATTGTCTCAGAATGTGGTAAACATTATCTGTTGAGTAAGTCTGAGCTGTAGTGAGGCTTTTATTTATATATGTGTGTGTGTATATATATATATATATATATATATATATGTGTGTGTGTGTGTGTGTGTTAATATGTGTATATGTTTACATATATGTATACATAGTATTAAGTCCTTACTGTGTGTCAAACCCAATACCAAACACTGGGGTAGATACAAGTGAACCAGATTGGATGTAGTCCCTGTCCCACATGGGGCTCACAGTCCAAGTTAGGAGGAAGAATAGGAGAACTGAGGCCCACCTACGAGAAATTAAGTGTCTTTCCCAAGGTCACACGCAAACTTTTGGCAGAGTCAGGATTAAAACTCAGGGTCCCTGACTCCCAGGCCAACGCTCTTCTCTCTCAGCCATGCAGCTTTTCTAGGCCTTTCTACTTCAACAACCCAATGAATTTGCTCACATTATTCATCCCAACAACTTGAAGTGAGAGCAGTCAGTCTAATGCTGGGATTTAATGAGTGTTCACTGTATGTGCAGAGCACTGTACTAAGCAGTTGAGAGCAGACAATAGAATTAAAAGACACAATACCTGCCCTCAAGGAGCTTCCGGGCTAATGAGGGACACAGATATAATTCAAAGATTGATTGGAAAAAGAGAAGAGACAGATGACTAGGTGATGAAGTGATTAAATAGTAGATTGTGCGAGTTGATATGTACAAAAGTGCCCTGGATGACTCTGGGAGTACACAAATGCCATATCTGCAGAAGGATATGATCTGCAGAAGGACTTCTAGGAGATGTGACATTCCAAGTGGGCTTTGACCAACTATGGGGAGAAATGTGGGTGGGGCAAGGAGCCAGAAGCCGAAGGGGAGAGAAGTTGGAGAGATGTGACAGTGTGGGTTGGGGGACACACTGCGCTCCTGTTATAGGAGGAATAGGAATTATTGAGCAGCCATTTGTGCTGTGTACAGTGTGTCACAAAGAAGTGACACATTCCTGACCATAAGGGGCTTATATTATTTCTAATGGTAGCCTGGTATGCTTTACCACCCCCTGAGGGGGTAAAAACTACCCCAGACAATTTCATTCTTAGCAGCAGTAAACTAAAATGTCTGGATCGTGGGATCTGATCCCCATTCAGAAGGGAGTTCTTGGGTCTGCAGTGGGACTGTGCTATTGGAAAATTCATTTTCTGATCCGAGGTATTTCGATGTAAAGCCTTGCTGGGGTTTTCCTCACTCAATCCTGACTCTGGAAGGTTGTACTAGAAACTGGATTGGCTTTGACCCTTCTGGACATCCTCCAGGGCCAATGTTGTAATTCCTGACCTGATTACCTTGTATCTACCTCTGTGCTTAAGGCCTTCTTCTCCCCCATCCCCACCCTGCCCCTGACTTGTTCTTCCTTCTGCATTATCTGTGCACTTGGATCTGTGACATTTGGACATTTGATATTTGACCCCAAACTCACAAAACCTATGTATGTAGCTTTAAATTGCACATAAATGATTTATATTAGTGACTGTCTCCCCCTCTAGATTGTAAGCTCATTATGGACAGGGAATGTACCTGCTAATTCTGTTGTATTGTACTCTCCCAAGTGCTTAGCACAGTGTTCTGCACATAAGAGCTCACTAAATACCACTGATTGCTTGGCACTGAGCACTTATCAAATACAACTATTGTCCCTCTATACTGTAAAGTTCTTATGGGCAGGGATTGTGTCTACCAAGCTCTTACTACAGTGCTCTGCTCACAATAAGCATTCAGATACCATCAGTTGATTCAAACAGTTGGAGCCAAGGCTGACTTATCCCAGTATCCAGCCAGTTTGAGCTGACACCTCCAGAGAAGCAGGAATCAGCTTCCCAGAGGCCAGCGTTTTACCAATCAATGGTACTTATTGAGCGCTTATTGTGTGCAGAGTACCGTTATTAGGTACTCGGAAGAGATGGTAGACATGATCCCTGCCCTCCAGAAACTTACAGTCTAGTGATGGCTCTGGGGTGGCGTGGAGAGGATGGGACTTTTCCCCGCAATTACTTCTTCTCCAGACTGTCTTGATCTTACCTGCAAGATTGCCTTAACAGGGTTGGGACTTGGGGATTCCTCCTCAAAGCCTCTTTGGCTTGTTCCATGGGAAGGACAGCTTAATTCTCAGGATCGGGTTAAACCCACAAGGCTAAGCTGCCTTCTCATCCTTCTCCATAACCACCTCTCTCTTGCAAGCAATAGCCTCTTCAAATGAGTGAGACAGAGAGAGAGACAAGGGAGCAGGGTAAATGCAGAGAGGCAGTTTAGTGGAAAAACCATGGGCCTGGGAATCAGAGGTCCTGGGTTCTAATCCTGGCTCTACCACTTGCCTGCCATATGACCTAGGGCAAGTCACTTATCTTTTCTGGGCTTCAGTTTCCTCACTTGTTAAATGGGGATTTTTCCCCCCTTTTTCATGACGTTTGTTAATATATTTGATATTTGCCCCATCCCCAACCCCTGAGCACCAATGTACATATCTTTGAATTGTATATTATCAATTACTTATTCATATTAATGTCTAGCTCCTCCTCTAGACTGAAAGCTCTGTATGGGCAGGGAACGTGTCTACTAATTTTGCTGTATTGTACTCTTCCCAAGCGCTTAGTATAGTGATCTACTCGTAGTAAGCATTTAATAAATATCATTGATTAAGCGCTTAGTATGTGTCAGGCACTGTACTAAGTGCTGAAACTATCCTGTTCTCCCTCCACATTAGAATATGAGTCCTGTGTGGGACAGGGACTCAATTATCTTGTATCTATCTCAGCACTTAGTACATGGTAAGTGCCTAATAAATATCATTATTATTATTATTATTCTCTGGGGGAGAGAATAAAATCATCAGATTTTCCTTTTCTCTGCTCGTCCTCTGCCTACAACTGTTCTGCCTCACCACTCTGTCAGGATGTGACGTTCCCATCCTCCTGACTTGACACATCTCTTATCATCTTGGTTCTTTGATTTCATATCACAGAGTCACCTAGGATGAGGACCTTGGCCATGTGCATAATGAAGATAATCGTACTTTGTCATCTCCCTATAGGGTTAGGGGCATTGGGGTTGGTGAAGTCATTTGACAGATATAGATGAGAGATGCCAAGTTGAAAAGTGAAATGATTGAGCTCCATCCTGTAGTATCACCACTTGGCACTCTTTTTAACTCATCCAGCTTCACTGTGGTTAAATATTATTCTCAAAACATGTTTTTCAAGCTACAGGACTGGATCGTTAAATCAATTCCTGAAATATTTGCAATTTGCCTTTGCTTTTAAGAAGGTAAATAGGGCAAAATCATTCAAACACAAATCATGATTTATCTATTAAATGAACACTCTTCCCAGTCATATATCATATGAATTTATAGTGGCTTCTTATGCTGGCAAGTGAGATCTATTAAGTATCTTTCCTTCCTTAAAAATATCCTTGGAGATATAAATGCTGTATGTGGAGAAAAACACAGAACAATGAACTCTCTTTTCACCATAGATCACCCACAGTACTCTAAAGGGATCCAGAAACAAGAGGGGAAATCTCACATTTTAAAAATTTTTTAGAAATCTATTATTATCTTCAGGAAAAAAGGAACTGAAATACAGAAGGCTTCAGCCTTCTTGGAATCTTCCATGATGTAAGCTAGAGGTAAGCTGGGAACAAGCCAAAAAACAGAACACAGCGGCCTGAAACACATGCATGAGTCATTGATTTTTATATTCAGCTAGAGAAACAGCACATCCAAATTGATTATTGGCATGATGCCATTAAGTACTTCATTTTTTTTTCCAGTGGGCAGTTAACATTTTCATGGTTTTAACTCTTCCAAAGTTATACATTTCACACAGCCTTATGCTTTGTGTTTGAGAAACCCAGCATCTTTTACAAGGATTTTAAATCTTAGCCTGCATACAGTGTGTGTGGCAAAAATAGAGTGCATTCAATCAAAGTGAAGAGCAGTTCTGGATAGTTCAAATCTAAAACCCTTTTCTAAGTACAGCTAGTTCTTCCACAATGGGGGTTTTCCCTATGTGTTTTAGGTAGAAGGCTGTTGAGGAATCTGGGTAGAAGGTGATGGAAGAAGCAGTTGTGCACATCCAGGCAGCGAAAGTCATGATGTTAGTGTCACCGCACAATTTCTCTTCAAAATATGGTTCTTCAAGAATTGTCCCTCCCACATTCTGGGAGAACCAACTATGTCCCAGCCTTTGCTGTGAATGACCGTATGGTTGCCTCAGTTGTCTATTCACTTGGCTTGGGTACAAATCTAGAATAAAAGATGTCAAAAAGAGAATCTGATGGTCAGGACAGAGAACAGGAGTTCTGACAACCTTTGCTAAATAAATAAATAAAACTGCAGTCTACTTCAAGACAAGATGATCTTGAAGCCAAACCTCAGAACTAATGAGTCTGTGTGGGGCCAGCAAAGGAACACCTAGGCCAAACCATATTCCCAGCCATCCCTGATGTCAGTGTTGAAGGTGCATGAGACCATTCTGTAACTTGGTGTTTTTACTTATTTCTACTCTTATGACATCTTCACTATTGCTGGAGAAGCAGCATGCCTTAGTTGATAGAGTACAGGCCTGGGAATCAGAAGGTTATGGGTTCTAATCCTGCTCTGCCACATGTCTGCTCTGTGACCTTGGACAAGTCACTTCACTTCTCAGTTACCTCACCGGTAAAATGGGCATTAATAATAATAATAATGGTATTTATTAAGCACTTACTATATGTGAGGCACTGTACTAAGTACTGGGGTGGATACAAATAATCAGGGTGGACATGGTCTCTATCCCACATGGGGATAGCACAGTCTTAATCCCCATTTTTCAGATGAGGTAGCTGAGGCCCAGAGAAGTTAAGTGACTTGCCCAAAGTCAAACAGCAGACATGTGGTGGAACTGGGATTAGAGTCCATGTCCTCTGACTTCTGGGCCATGCTTTTTCCAATAGATCACGTTAGTAAGTACTTAATAATGCCAAATGATAAATATTCAACTGATTCACTTTTAAAAATTAAACTGTGTACATGAATAATGTGTGGGGTTAGGATATATTTTGAATATTTGACAAGATGGAAGACCAAATGATTCAGTTCAGTATAAAATCTAAGAAGTCTCAATACACCTTAAAAGCCACAGAAGTTAAAGCTTGAGTTTCCAGCAAGTTATTTCACCTTGTCTGATGATTCCTCATTGTGATAGAAAAGATGAACAAGCACAACATAAGGCATATGTTTTATCATGTGGCAGATTGTAGCATTATACACTTCACTTATGAAGTCTGGATAATACAGCCATAAACATGCAAATTTTTGTGTTATGCAAAATTGAAAAAACTCACAGATAGTGTGTTGTTCTAATGAGCTGTTCACACAAATCAATCAATGTTATTTCAAGTCAGTCATTTCCCAAGGGGTGGAGAGAAGAGTTGCTACATAAACTGGGCAATACTAGTGAGATGCAAGCACACTAGGGTATGATGGTATTATCTCCTATTGATGTGGCAAACATGCCACTGGGGTACCACGGAATCATTGGGCCTGGGAGGATGTTGTCAGCATATTTTCACTGGCCCAGGCTGGAGAATCCTCCCTGATTACCTTCTGCCTAGTTGACCTGAATGATAGCCAGCTTCTGGCAGTTGCCCTACTTGCCAATGTGATGACCAAAGAAAATGTCTTCCATGTTCAAATTGGATCTGCATTGGGGTTCATTCATTCATGGTCGTGTTTATTGAGCGCTTACTGTGTGCAAAACATTGAACTAAGAGCTTGGGAGAGTATAGTATAACAATTAAACAGACACATTCTCTGCCCACAACAAGCTGGCAGTCTAGAGAGCTTCTGTGGTATAAGGCGATAGGGGAGTGTGATGGTAGAATTTTCTCTCCTTCTAGGATTGGGTGACCCAGAATGCATATGGTGGAACAGCTATGTACAGCTTTTCTGTCTGAACAGAGCCTGCTCTCTTCAGCGACGATGAAGAACAGCTGGTCCCATCCTTAGGAAAAGTGTATCATACTCTTGAAAACTGTTATTAACTTGTCCCTCGGGCTTCTCTTCTCCAGTCTGAACTCCCTTCTACCTCCCCTCCCAGGTCTCATTTTCCAGTCCTTTAATCATCTCTGTGGTTCTCCTTTGAACCCTCTCCAGATTCCCTTTGTCCCCTTTTTAATCGTGGAGCCGAGAACCTGACCAAGAGCTGAAATAAGTTTAAATAGTGACGAGGTTCTTTTAATGAATGTGTTTGCTAGTCCTTCATCCAGGTTAGTGACAAAAATCTGAAGTAAGATGGGCAGTGAGCCAGGCTTGCCCAAAGCCTAGGTTGTGAGTTAAACACTTTTTGGGAGGGACACTCTCTGCCACTTGGGGATGCCATCCCCAGGAAGCATCACTAGTGAGGGGGGAGTGACTATGATGCCCATACCATAGTGAAGCGATTTTGGCCGTGGGGAGAATCTGGCTCAGTGTTTTGTGTAAGATAGGGGCTGTGTGGACAACATTTCTGTAAAAATGAGTAGGATGATCCGTAAGGCATTTTTAGGATGCACATTTCCTTTTTTCATGTTTTAATCTTCCTGCATTTTCAAATAAGGACAAATAAAATTTTAAAAATTTTAGAATTTGTTGGACTCTCTATGCTTTTAGTTACATTATTTCTTATTTTCTGCTCATTGTCTCCTTATTTATGTTCATGTCCTGTGTCTGCTGGTATGATAAAAGTGGTAATAAGAAAATGGCTTTTTTCTTAGCAAAACTTCCCCAAGCCTGTCGTCAAATCATCCCTGTTTATGTATTTATTTTTATTACCTTCATATTAGAGTTCCAACAAAGCATCAGAATATTCTGTTTTTATTGCAGGAAACCTCCTTAGCTAGTGTCTGCGTTTGAGAGTCATTTTATTCATGGCAGTTGTGCAAGAGATAAAAGGAGCAAGATTTGATGTCTGCGACCCTGGTTGTAGATATAAGGTCAGCAGTTAGGAAAATTCCCCATTGGCCTTCTGAAAAGATTTTCTATGGGCACCACTGAGGGAGGCAATAAGCAAGGGGCTCCATCCTGCCATTTCCACAATTACTTCCCAGAGTGTAACTCTGCTACAAAGCAAGTTTTCCATTTTTCTCTCTCCTTTTTCCCCCATGTTTCCCTTCAGAGTCCTTCCTTTGTTCCTGGATGCTTTCCTAACCTTTTCTCCAGTTCAGTCACAAGTATTTCTATTCTAGACTGTCAGATTTCCTCTCATCCTTTTATGTCCACATCCGGGAAGCCTTGTAAATCATTCTTCTCTCAGTCGCAGCTGTTTTTTCTCTTTGAGACATAATACGCTTTGCTCTTTTTTTCTCTGACAATAACACTCAACAGATACTCAACAGATACAATTTCATTACCTTGGAAGCAGTCACCCTTAAATTTTACAGACCTAATTTGATATTGCTCATTTCTGAAAACAGCATCACTGACCTGAAATGTATTTTCACCAGAGCATGAGGTTCTGTCTCCATAGCGGAATATAGGCAGGGACTCTGGCCATTCCTGTCAACACACAGTTTCCCATTGATCCCATGCTTTCCCCAAAGCACCTGCCCACTCTTTTCCTCTTTCCCCATTCTTCAGCTTACATTCCTCTCATGCTGCCAAGATGGTTGTTTTTTCCACCTTCATTTCTTGTGCCTCTGATGCCTCCCCATCATATCCTCCCTTTTTCTTGTCATCTTCCTTTCCTTTTTGATTCCTGCCCTGTTCTCTCTGACTTCTTTCTTTTAATTCTTTTTTTTTCCTTTTTATCTTTGTCAACCCTTATTTTATTTTTGCTTCTTCTCTCCCTCCCCTTCTCTACCTCTCCTGCTGTACACTGTGTCTCTTGGCCAGGGAGTGAGTTTACCAATTCTATTGTTGTTCATCATCAGTGGTATTGTTGAGCACTTACAGTGCACGGAGCACAGTACTAAGTGCTTGGGAGAGTAAAATACACCAGAGTTGGTAGACATGTTCCCTGCCCACAACAAGCTTAAAGCCTAGAGTGGGAGACAGATATTTAATATATATAAATTACAGATGTGTACGTAAATGCTTGGGGCTGGGGGAGTGGATAAAGGGAGCAAATCAGGGTGACACAGAAGGGGGTGGGAGAAAAGAAAATGGTGGCTTAGTCAGAGATGGCCTCTTGGAGATGTGCTTTCAATTAAGGCTTTGAAGGTGAGGAGAGTAATTGTCTGCTGGATATGAAGAAGGAAGGTGTTCCATGCCAGAGCCAGGATGTGGGTGAGACGCCAGTGAGGAGATAGACAAGATTGAGGTACAGTGAGTAGGTTTGCATTAGAGGAGCTAAGTGTGCGGGCTGAGTTGTAGTAGGAGAGTAGCCTGGTGAGGAAGGAGAGGCAGGGTGATTGAGTGCTTTAAAGTCGATGGTAAGGATTTTCTGTTTGACGCGGAGGTGGATGGGTAACGACTGGAGGTTCTTGAGGAGTAGGGAAATATAAACTTAACATTTTTGTAGAAGTGTGATCCAGGCAGCAGAGTGAAGTATGGACTGGAATGGGGAGAGACAGAAGGCAGGAAGGTCAGCAAGGAGGCTGATAAAGTAATCAAGGTGGGATAGGATAAGTACTTGTATTAATATGATAGCAATTTGGTTGGAGAGGAAAGGGTGAATTTTAACCATGCTGTGAAGGTTGAGCAGACAGGATTTGGTGACAGATTGAACATATGGGTTGAATGAGCCAGAGGAATCAAGGATAATGCCAAGGTTATGGTCTTGTGAAACAGGAAGGGTGGTGGTGCTTTCCACAGCGATGGCAAAATCAAGGAATGGACTAGGCTTGATTGGGAAGATGAGGAGTTTGGTTTTAGTACTCCTGTTAAGTTTAGTTGATGTCAGGACATCCAAGTAGAGACGTTTTGAAGGCAGGGGGAAATGTGAGACTACAGAAAGGGAGAGTGATCAGAGCAGGAGATGTAGATTTGGAAATAATCTGTATAGAGGTGGTAGTTGAAGCCATGGGAGCGAATGATTTCTTCAAGGAAGTGGGTGTAGATGGAGAATAGAAAGGGACCCAGAACTAAACCTTGAGGGACACCCAGACTTAGGGGGTGGGAAGCAGAGGAGGAGCCCAAAAAAGAATGAGAATGAGTGGTCAGAGAGTTAGGAGGAGTTCCAGGAGAGGACAGTGTCAGGGAAGTCAAGGACCCTAACCCCATCAGTTTTTTCAGAGCAAAAATCTTACCTGGCTCTGCCAAGCAGGAATTTGACAGTGGTGTCGGCGGGTGAGGGCAGAAAGTATGAGCATTTTAATTGCCTTATTTTATGTTTCGCTTAACAGATTAGCATACGTACTCTTCGCCTGCTGAGTAATTTTTCTGGCACTGCTTCCCTCTCAAAATACAGGTCTGTACCAGGAATACCTGAAGCCTAAGTAACAACTCTAGGCACAATTCAAAAGGAGAGACTTGGGTTTAAATTGAATTATTAAGGGTACAAAAAAGTGTGGAGGTAGGAGGTGGCATGAGCTTTGTTAGAGAATTGAGGATACTGAGCTAGTATGTGGAATGAAAGCTTCTATCATGCTTCAGAGAGAAAGAGGGAGAATGGGAATGGCTCCACTTCAGAGGAATGAGAATCACTTCTTTTCTAATTCAAATCGGATTAAAGATCTGCTTCATTGAATTCTTCTGGGAAGTAGCCTTGCCTATCTCTTTTAGCTCAGCAATCTCCATTTCAATGTCTATAGTGTCAGCCTGGTTAAGTGTGAAACTTCACCTTGGGTCCCTAAGCTTTTTCCTAGTGTCTTTTACTTCAATTGAGTTGCACAGTTTTATCTTTTTAAAATTGTTAAAACTAGAAGTTCTTAGCTACCTGCTCTCTTCCAAAGGTATCGAAAGTTGTAAACTGCAGATCCAAATGGCAATTTTGTTCAGAGTTCACCTGCTGGATTTTTCCAATGTGGGTCAGGAAAGAGGGTATAAGAAAAGGAGAGGGCAGACTTTCAAAGCTTGTATTCATTCCCCTTTTGAAAACTAATAGGTTACTCTGCAAGAATCAGACTGTATCGGTCACCCTTGCTCTCTTCCCCTGACTTTAAAATGTGCTTCTCCAACTGGCACCACTAGACTCTCTCCTTTTGGACAAACAAATGACACACCATTGGAAAATCCAGTCGCCTGACATCGTTCAGAGGATTTATGGGGTTAGTTGTTTAAGAACCATTTCTGCTTGTTTATCATTCACCAACTTGCCAAATGGAAAATTCTATGAGAAGGGCAAAAGACTTTCACTAGAAACCTTCCCATTTACTTTCTTAGCTTGAGCACAACAGTGCACTAAGTGCAAACACGTCTCCATACAAACGACAAAGACTCGCTTAATCATCATTCATTCAGTCGTATTTATTGTGCACTTACTGTTTGCAGAGCACTGTACTAAGCACTTGGGAGAGTACAATAAAACAATGAACAGACACATTCCCTGCCTACAATAAGCTTACACGCTTTTGCTGTACCTGGGACCCTGCTGTAAAAGGTAATTTAAGGTTGAAATGGGAATTATGACCCATCAATGGTATTTATTTGATCAGTGGTATTTATTGAGCATTCCTGTGCTTATTGAGCATACTAAGCACTTGAGAAAGTATGATGCAACAGAGTTAGTAGACATTTTCCCTGCCCATAAGGAATTTACAGTCTAAAGGGGGAGACAGGCATTATAGTAAATAAATTACAAGTACATATATAAGTGTTGTGGTGCTGAGGGAGTGGCGAATAAACGGTTTGAAAATGATTCCACTTTAGATTCCACTCTTGAATATGGGGAAATGAAAGGGAAACTACCTCCATCTATTGCTAACCTATTCCCTTTTAAGATCTACTGCCCATGACATTTTCAGGATCCTCCCCTTGCAAACCACCACCACACTGGTCTAGGCACTTGTAATATCCCACTTGATAAGTACATCAACCTTCTTGCTGATCTTTCTTTACCAGTCTCTCCCCTCTCAAGTACAAATTTCACTTTTCTGCCCCAATCATTTTCTAAAACTTTATTCTGCCTTTGTTTTCCCACTCCTCAAAAGCTCCAGTGGTTTCCAGTTCTTCTCCACACTCTAATATTACTCTCCCTTCAATTTATCCACCCTCTTCTCCCAATACATACAAGCTTGCAACCTTCATTCCTCTCAGGCTAATTTATTTATTGTCTCATTCTCCTCCCTTCCACCACGAATTAGTCAATCAATGGTGTTTATTGAGCATTTACTAAATGCAGAGCACTGTACTAAGTGCTTAGAGGGCAATACAATGGAGTTAGCAGACATGTTCTTTGCCCACAGTGAGCGTACAGTCTAGAATGGGAAATTTAGTGTGCCAACCTCTTGTTCACATTGTCTCTGTCTCTCCTGTCTGGAGCTCTCTCTCTCTCTCTCTCTCTCTCTCTCTCGCTCTTTCTCCCTCCCCTCCTTCATACCAGCAGACCCTTATCTCCCCATCTTCTTCAAAAGCTTTCTCAAATCACATTTCCAGGAAGACTTTTTTGAGTAATCTTCAATTGTCCCACTGTACATCCTCTCAACTGCCACTTCAGCTCTGCCAAGTTATCTAAACACATAAGTATGCACAACCTTCAATAGCACTTGTGTACATATCTTATATATTCTATTATTTCCTCATAGCAGTAATGTCTTTATGTCTTGTCTGTTTAACCTGCTAGAAGGTAAGCTCTTTGAGGGCAGGGATAATACATACCAATTTCTTTTGTACTCTCCCCAGGGCTAATGCAGTGCTCTATACAGAGTAGGTTCTTGATGAAATGCTATTGATCCATAATCCAGGGCACAAAGTTCCCTGACCTGTTAATTTTAAAAAACCTCTCATTTGTTGAAGCCACAAATGCCAGGATTCCTAAACAAACTTACTGCCTCTCATAACAGTGTTAATAATTGTAACATTTGTAACATTTGCTTACTAAGTGCCACACACTGTATTAAACACTGGGGTAGATAGCAAATAGGTAGGACACAGTACTATCCTTCATGGGGCTCACAATCTATGTAGGAGATAGACTTGTATCTACCCCACTGCTTAGTACAGTGCCTGGCACATAGTAAGCGCTTAATAAATAACATTCAAAACCCCCCCCCAAAAAAGGTGTTTAATCCCCATTTTATTTTAATCCCCATTTTATAGATGAAAAACTGAGAAGTTAAGTTTCCCAAGGACAC
Source organism: Ornithorhynchus anatinus (assembly GCF_004115215.2). Taxonomy (NCBI): domain Eukaryota; kingdom Metazoa; phylum Chordata; class Mammalia; order Monotremata; family Ornithorhynchidae; genus Ornithorhynchus; species Ornithorhynchus anatinus. The sequence goes on along the minus strand of NC_041735.1, from coordinate 53,343,729 downwards.
ACAGGAAGTGGCTGATTTAGTATTAGAACCCAAATCCTCTGATTCCCAGGCTTGTGCTCTTCCCACTAGGCCATGCTCCACTCCACTTCCCTCTGGTCTTCTGGAACAATAACAGCTCCTCACAGCTTCCCCTCCTTTCCCATCTCTTCCTCCCCCTTCCCCTCACCCACAGGGACATCAAACTTTCTAACATTTTCAGCAGTGATGAAGGAGCTGCAAGCCCTGCTGGGAGTTTGTCCCAGGGCAGGAGCTGGGAGAGGTCAAAACCCACAGCCTTATCTCCCTCCCAGCTGCATCTCCAGGGGGCTACCAGGACCATCTCCACCCACCTTTGACATGGTCAGGAGCAAAGCCGACATTCCTCCCAGTGGGAAGGTTGGAAATGTCATAGTGGGAATTTTTCACTGACAGTGGTTTTGCTTGAATCTTTTAAGATGTACTCAAAACTGTCACTTCCAAGCAGCAATTACCTTGCATATATTTGTACTGTTAACATTTTTTTGGTTGTTGCATTTTCACCAGTTTTCTTGTGGTTTTCAGTGGATCAGTCCGTTCTCAGTTAGCCCGTGAGCCTCCTTCCGACTACCCTGGCAAGTACAGAGATTTGCACATAGTAAATTCTTAATGATGATAATGATAGACCATAATAATAATCAGTTTGTGCCAGCTTTGGCAAGTGGCTTTGGTAGTCAGAACAGATGTGGGTGTCCCAAGGCTGGTCTAGGAGTATAGGTCTAGACCAGAAATGTTAAGGGACCTGCTGAAGCCAGCAGCTGTTTCAAAGTGTTCAAATCAATCATTTATTGAGTGCTTACTCTGTGCAGAACACTGTACTAGAGAAGCAGCATGGCCTAGTGGCCAAATTTTATGAATCCCTGAAAAGTACCTTGAAGATGAAGGCATGGAGGCATGGCCCTTACTAATAAATAACCATGGTATTTAAGTGCTTTTATGTGCCAGGCGCTGTCTGCTAAGCGCTGGGGTAGATAGAAGGTAATCAGGTTTGACACAATCTATGTCCCATATGAAACTCACAGTCTTAATCCCTATTTTACAGATGAAGTAACTGAGGCACAGAAAAGAAAGTGACTTGCCCAAGGTCACACAATAGGCAAGTGGCAGAGGCAGGTTTAGTGCCCAGGTCCTCTGGCTCCCAGACCCGTGCTCTTTCCACTAGGCCAAGCTGCTTGTCTTCCTGTCTTGTCTAGAACTAGGTGGATTACAGTTTAAACACAATGATTACTGTAACCACTGCAGACCAAGAGCTATAACTGCAAAAATCCAAAGGCCACGTGGCTCAGTGGAAAGAGCACGGGCTTTGGAGTCAGGGCTCATGAGTTCGAATCCCAGCTCTGCCACTTGTCGGCTGTGTGACTGTGGGCAAGTCACTTAACTTCTCTGTGCCTCAGTTCCCTCATCTGTAAAATGGGGATTAAGACTGTGAGCCCCACGTGGGACAACCTGATTCCCCTATGTCTACCCCAGCGCTTAGAACAGTGCTCGGCACATAGTAAGCGCTTAACAAATACCAACATTATTATTATTATTATTATTATTATTATTATTATTAAAGGCCCTGCTTCTGCTTTAGCTCAAAATTGAGAAATGATTCTTGACCATATATACACTGAGCCTTATTGCACAGGAAATAACACGTTCAGCAGCAACTTCTTCAAACCACACAAGTGAGTAACATTGTATGGAGATGCATTTGAACCTACAGCAAGCCTTTCATGTAGAGCCCTGCATGGGCTGAATTGTAAAGTTTGGAGTCCAAGCTTTTCTGACAGTGGGCCAGGCTCACCCTCACTCCTAAGGAGGTCAGATTGTGCATGTACAGTACTCTGTACCCAACAAGCTTTTGTCTCTGTGGGCTTCTGTCACTTGTAGAATGTCATGTTCAACCCATACATTCAATCTGTCATGTTATCCTGTCAGTTCTATCGTCACATCTCTAGGAGCACAATATTGAAATTTTATGTCCTCTTGAATCAATCTGCTCCTGTACTGATCAAAACACTCAGCAGCACGGCTTAGTGGAAAGAGCATGGGCTTGGGAGTCAGAGGTTGTGGATTCTATTCCCAGCTCGGCCACTAGTCAGCTGTGTGACTTTGGGCAAGTCACTTAACTTCTCTGTGCCTCAGTTACCTCATTTTAATGGGGATTAAGACTGTGAGCCCCATGTGAGACAACCTGATTACCTTATGTCTACCCCAGTGCTTAGAACAGTGCTTGGCACATAGTAAGCGCTTAACAAATACCAACACCGCCCCCCCACCAAAAAACAAAAACAGAAACAAAACCCACTCATCATATCCCACTTTGACTACTACCTCAGCTCCTCAGTGAACTCCCTGTTTCCAGTCAGTCCTTTCTCCAGTCCTTCACTCTTGTCTGGATCATTTTTCTGAAAAAGCTTTCAGTCCATATCTCCCCACTCCTCAAAAACTTCCATTGGTTGCTCATCCACTTCTGCGTCAAACAGAAACTTCTTACCCTTGGCTGTAAGGCACTCCGTCCTACCTAACCTCACTGATATCCTATTTTAACCCAACCCTAACATTCTGCTCCTCTAACACCAACCAGCTCTCTGCATTTCAATCTTTTCTTACCTCATCACCAACATCTTGCCCACCTTTTCCCTCAGGCCTTGAGCTCTTTCCCCTTCACGTTTGACAGTCCACCTCTCTACCCACCTTCAAAGCCCTCCTAAAATCACATCTCCTCCAAGAGGCCTTCCCAAATTAAGCCCTTTGTTTCCCCCATCAGCCCTTCCTACTCTGTTGACTATGTACTTGCCTGTTTACCCTGAGGCACCCTTCAATCATATTTATTGAGTGTACTTGTGTGCAGAGCACCTTGATACTCACCCCAGCCCCAGAGTACTTGTGTGCAAAGCACCTTGATACTCACCCCAGCCCCAGAGTACTCCCAGCCCCAGAGTACTCATGTAAATATTCTTATACTCTATTTCACGTATCCATAATCTATTTTAATGTTTGTGTCTTCCTGTAGACTGTAAGCTCCTGGTAGGCAAGAATCACATCTACCAACTCCGAATTGTATTTTCACAAGTACCTAGTACAATGTTCTGTTCACAGTAAGCACTCAATAAATATCATTGAAATGTAGAAGTAGGTTTTCAGAAAGCATAGCAGTTTCTTTCAGATTGGTGGGATCATCTTTTGGTTAACAGCAGTCATGGGAAAAAATGTGGGTGCAGTAGTTTGGACTTTGAAGTGGGATCCCTAATGGGATTTTTTTTTTGATTGCTTTCATTAGAGAATTTGCAGTGTTAAATTTTTTTTACACTCTCCCTCTCATTTTCCCTGAAAAGTGAATGAGCCAGATGGTGCTGGGCTGTAAATGTGAAAAGCAGTAATTGCAATTCTCAGAACGAATGACTACCTTTGTGGATGCGTGATGCCCATTTTATATGAAAATGAGATTCAATTCTTCATCAGGAACTCAAAGTTCCCGCCACCCATGGGGAACAGGAATTAATTTCCATTTCTGCTTCCGTACTTTGGGGGATGACTAGTGGTTTATGTAAATAAGTGTCACTGAAAAAGATTTAGTTGTGTGTGAAGATGAAGGCTTCCCAAACCTTTGGGGGGGTGGGGGGAGCATATGGAAAATAGTTTGCCTCTAGGTTTAGGGATCAGTAGAGAATCAGTAGGGATCAGAGTTAGGATTGGTTTCTCCCTTTGCTCCTGGAGAGAGTTCCAATCCTAGCCCAAAAACTCCAGGAACGTAACCACCTCCAGAAGAAATGCTTAAATTGGCAGTTGGAAAAAGAGATACTGAAGCCATTCATATGGGGTGTTATCAATGAGGATTTGGGAGAGGCATCAGGAAACTGGGAGTTGAGCCAGAACCCCTGTTTAAGGTCCTGGGAGTCTTCTAAAATCTCAGAAAGCCTTTCCCCCGCACTCTTGGGCCTGCACTGAAGCCCAGGACTCCAATCTCAAGTATATCCCCAGCATAGCCCTCCCTCCCCACAGCTTTTACACTTATTATTATTAATAACAATAATAATAATAATAATGGTATTCATTAGGTGCTTACTATGTGCCAGGCCCTATACTAAGCTCTGAGGTAGATGCAAGCAAATCAGGTTGGATAAACAGTCTTTGTCCTGCATAGGGCTCACAGGCTTATTCCCCGTTTTACAGATAAGGTACACACTTGTGACCCGGAGAATGGGAAAGAACCTGCATTTAAATCCTGCTCTGAGACCCGTGGCCAAACAGCTCTGCTGCTGTCTAGCCACCCCTCCCCCCCAAGCTCCCAGCAGAGGGGCTGCCAGAAGGAAGGACTGAAGTGTTTATTCCTGCAGAGAGACAGTCACAAAAATGAAGCTGATGGAGGGGGAACCCCACAAAACAAGCCTCGGGCCATCTATGCTGAATGCCGGAGGACTTGGTGAGGTAATAATGATGGTATTTGTTAAGCGCTTACTATGTGTCGAGCACTGTTCTAAGCGCTGGGGTTGATACAGGCTAATCAGGTTGGACACAGTCCCTCTGTCACTTGGGACTCACGGTCTTAATCCACATTTTACAGATGAGGTAACTGAGGCAAAGAGAAGTTATGTTACTTGCCCAAGATAAACAGCAGACAAGTGGAAGAACTGGGATTAGAACTCAGGTCCTTCTGACTCCCAGGCCTGTGCTCTGTCCTCTAGGCCATGCTTATTTCCATCAGCTAGGCATTTCTTGTGGCACATAGGGAAACCAGCTGAAATACTGGGCAGAGGTGGATTGGGGTATGACTCCAGGTAAGTAATGGATGGTGAGCCACTTGGCTGTTTGGAGGACAGATTTCACTGATTCAGGCCTGACCTTGGAATTCAGATGAGAGAGATAGGGGAGGGGAGAATAGGGAGAGAATTTTAAAATTCAAAATGAACAGTGAGGCTTACTGGAAAGAGCAAACGACTGGGAATCAGGAGACTTGGGTTCTAGTCCTAACCCGTCTGCTTTCCTCCTATGTAACCCTGGGCAAGTCGCTTAACCTCCCTGTGCCTCAAGTTCTCTTACCTGTAAAAGAGGGATGTATTCTCTGTTTGCCCTATCTTAGATTGTAAACCCCATGTAGGACAGGAACTGTATCCGATTTGATTATCTTGTGCATTCCACCATGCTTAGCACAGTGCCTAGCACATAGTAAGTGCTAAATATTATTTTTAAAAATCTATGGGAGATTTAGGACTTATCTCCTAAATTAGACTTATTTCCTCAAGAATGAGTGTTGCTGTCTTTTCAAATAAGAGCCACTAATAAATGAACTGCTTAGATATATTTAGAATTGTGCTATGGGAAGGTTAATTGTTTTTTGGGTTTATTTTGGCGGGGTGGGGGCGTTGAAATGGCAGTTGACATTTATAAAAGCAGAAACAGCTAGAATAAAGAAGTCCCAAACCAGAAAAAATCCTGCTACATCTTTAGAAAGACCCAACACTGACATTGATACCTTGAAACAGCTCCTGCTATTTGGTATGATGAGATTTTGAAGGTTTCCCAGCTTTTCCTCCACCTACCTACCCAGTTTAAGAATGCATTAACTAGAATTTACGTGAGTATAAGGTCTTTCTCATCTGTGAGTCAGTCAATCTAATCTAATAATCATAATGATGTCATAATGGCACTTTGTATTTAGGCAGCTTTCCCCTTTCAAGGATCTTCAAGTTCTCTAATGTAATTGACAGCACTCTTGTGAAACAGGCAGGCTACTATTATCACATCTTGCAGGTGGAGAAATTAAAACTAGAGAGATTAAGGTATTTGGCTATAAATTAGGATGGCAGCTAAAACTCAAATTCCAACCTCTTTTGTTGGTTCAAAATCTAGGCTGTATCCTTTCACTTTTGAATTGTATAATTAAAATATTGCCAAAGCTAATAGTTTATCGTTGTTACAAATAAATTTAAAAATAGAGCAGTTAACCCAAGTTGTAGTTAGCCAATCAGAACAGGACATTATCTGAACATTCAGTGCCTCTCTTTTTAAAAGGAGAGGTTGCCATGTGTAACCGCAGTGCTGGATTGTTCTATTGTTAATTCTAAGGAGGGAACTTCCTGATTCTTTTTTTTTCAAGGTTTTAAACTGAAAAGGAAACATCTAAGGGTAGTTTAATAATATTGTAATGTGGGGAGTGTTTTCGTAGTCCTCCTTTAACATAATCTTAATGAGGCTGTTATTTATATTACTGCAATTTCTTCTCAGGTTAGTATCTCACTGCTAATATGAAATGAGGCATTTTCAGAAACACAGGGAGTTAGATGAAGGTTAAGGTGGTCAAAGCTAATGAAATCTCAAGCCACATGCAACTTATTCTCAGTATTTGGGGAGGCAGAATGTTTGTTTTTACTTAGAGTAGAATATCCCCCAGTCTTACCTGCCCCCAAACTGAGAGGAGTGAGACTGAGTGACAAAGTAAAAGTGAGTGACTCGCCACTGCCACCATCTATAGCCCTGTAAAATTCTAAGGCATTGAACTCAGCCTCCTTCTTAGCCAGCATTCTGAACTGTAGAGAACTGTAAATTTGATTTCTGTGGCTACCTTCTGTTCCTGTGTAAAGATGTTCCAAAGTAAATTCATGACATGGAGGGGAAAAGAGTATGGGTCTAGGAGTCCAAAGACTCGGGTTCTAGTTTTGGCCTGCCACTGGCCTACAGGTTGACGGTGAGCAAGTCACATAACTTCTCTATGACTTGGTTTCCCTTTTTTTAAGTGGTATTTAAGTGCTTATTATTGCCAGGTATTAAGGTCTTAGATACAAGCTAATCAGATTGGACACAGTCCATGTCCCACATGAGGCTCATAGCCTTAATCCACATTTTACAGATGAGGTAACTGAGGCACAGAGAAGTTAAGTGACTTGCCTAAGGTCACACAGCAGACAAATGGCAGAGCTGGAATTTCCTCATCTGTAAAACGAGGATGCTAATACCTACCTTTCCCTGTCTCACTGGGATGTCACGATGACAGAAATAAACATATAATGTGATAGTATTTGAAGAATGAAAGTGCTATATAAAATCAGAAAAAGAAACAGCATGGCTTAATGGAAAGAACATGGGCCTGGGAGTCTGAAGACCTGTCTTCTAATCCCAGCTCTGTCTAATTGCTTGCCATGTGACCTGGGGCAAGTCATTTCTCTCTGCCTCAGTTCTCCTGTTCACCCTCCTACTTAGACTGTATGCCCCATGTGGGAAAGCCACCCTGTCAAACCTAATTAACTTGCATGTACCCCAGTACCTAGAATAGTGTTTGTTAATAAGTGCTTAATAGCGCTTATCAAATTCCATAAGAAAGTTGCTCTTCTGGAGGAGATAGATGACTCTGAAAAGGTATCTGGAAAGGAAATATCTAAACTTCTCACCTTCTTTCCCTCGAACTGCTACTTTATTTTTTTTTAATGGCAATTGTTAAATGCTCGTTCTGTGGTATGTGCTGTAAGTACTGGGGTAGATACAAGATAATTAGGTTGGACAAAGTCCATGTCCCATGTGGGACTCACAGTCTTAATTCCCACTTTACAGATGAGGTAACTGAGGCACAGAGGTTAAGCAACTAGCCCAAGATCACACAGAAGAAAGCGACAGAGCTAGAATTAGAAACCAGGTCTGCTGACTACCAAATCCATGGTCTATCCACTAGGCTATGTTGCACCTCACTGCTACTTCAGCACTTCCATGCCACCTTAGCACTTGGGTACTCACACCCTACTGTAGCACTTGTTTCTATTGCTTCCTCCTCCCTGAACTTTACAAGGGCAGACTTCAGATCTACTAATTCTATTGTTCTCCATCAAGTACTTGGTACATTATCCTGAACTCAGGAGGTGCTCAATAAATACTATTGATTGGTAGAGCCTTGCCTTATAAGCAGAGGGCTTAGGCAGGGGAGGCCTCTTGGAGGAGATGTGCTTTTAATAAGGTTTTGAAGGTGGGGAGAGTGACTGTCTGTTGGATATGAAGAGGAAGGACTTTCCAGGCCACAAGATAGGCATCCCCAAAATGGGCATGCATCCTCGCATTCTCTCACAAGAGCTCAACAAGGCCAGCCCCTCCATCTAGAGTGAAGCAGTTGGGGTAGGACCACTGCAAAAAATCTAGACTGTTAGCCCATCATTGGGCAGGAATTGCCTCTATCTGTTGCCTACTTGTACATTCCAAGTGCTTAGTACAGTGCTCTGCACATAGTAAGTGCTCAATAAATACTATTGAATGAATAAATATCCCAAGCGCTACCATTACCACCGCCATCCTGGCCACCGTAACTGGAGCCCCTCTTCCACCTCAGTGCATGGATTTGCTCAATACCTTTTTCTATGTAGATTGTGAATTATGATAGTCTGATTCTTCTTGTGCCTAAAATTATATCTTTATCTTAAAAAAACTTAGCATTTGCTTTTTTAGATCCATTTGGGGACTGTTTAGTTCCTCACTGCTTGCAGTGCCCAGGACCTGTAGTTATGCACTAAATTGTCTCCTAGTGAACTGAAAGAACTCAACTTCCTCCTAAAATATCTAATTTACAACTAAGAAGAAACCTTAACCCTGGAAAAATTTGACTCTAGTGTATTTATTGAGAATTGTCCTGTTCCCATTTGCTTATTTGTAAGGGATTCTGAGAATTCTGGGCATTTGTAAAGTGCCGAGTTCTTGCTCTCTGGGAGTTAGACTAGGTCATGCAATGGTTGTTGGGTTTTTTGGTTGTTTTTGGTTGTTGTTTTTTATTAATCTGTCATAATTGTACTTAGAGTACCTGCCATCATACCTATCAGAAATACCAGTTATCTCAGATTTGAATTAAAGGCAGTTGAATTAAATACACAAAGATAATCAATCCTTTATTTATTAAGCACTGCATGCAGAGCACTGTACTGAGTGCTTGAGAAAGTACAATACAGTGGAGTTGGTAAGGTGAGCTCTCTGCCAACAAAGGTATTACAAATTAGGGAGGCAGACATTAAAATAAATTACAGAAAGGGGAAATGGCAAAATATAAGAATATGTACATAAGTGCTTTGGGGCTGGAGGTTGGGTGAATATCAGGTGCTTAAGGAGCAGATATCTAAGTGCACAGGTTATGTGGAAGTGAGGATTTAGGAAAGGTCCCTTGGAGGAAATATGATTTTCGTAGGGCTTTGAATATAGGGAGAGTGGTGGTGTGTTGGCTATGAGTGGGGAGTAGTTCCAGGCCAGAGGGAGGGCATTGGCAAGGGCAAGATCCAAGTTCATTGAGTAAGTTGGCATTAAAGGAGTGTGGTAGGACAGAGAACACTAATTGAGTGCCTTAAAGCTGCTGGTAGGGACTTTCTGCTGGTAGGGTTTTTGAGGAGTGAGGAGACTTTGACTGATTGATATTGATATTCACCCCTCTCCCTTAGCTCCACATTACTTAGGTACATATCCATAATTAGAGACAGGGACTGTCTCTATCTTTTACCAATTTGTAAATTCCAAGCGCTTAGTACAGTGCTGTGCACATAGTAAGCACTCAATAAATACTATTGAATGAATGAATAATTTATTCATATTAATATCTGTCTTCCCCTCTAGACTGTAAACTCCCTGTGAACAGGGAATTTGCCTACCAATTTTGTTATATTGTACTCTTCCAAATGCTGAGTACAGTGCTCTGCACACAGTAAGCACTCAATAAGTACTGTTGGTTGATTGAATTTTTTTAGAAAACTGATCTGGGTAGCAGAGAGGAAGCAGGGAGGTCATCCAGGAGACTGATGCAGTAGCCAAGGTTGGATAAGTGTTTGGATAAGCGTGATAACAGTTTGGATTCAGAGGAAGAGGTGAATTCTAAAGGTATTGTGATGGAAGAACTGACAGGAGTTCTTGGCAGATGGAATAGATGGTTGAAGCAGAGAGGTCAGTTGAGGATAATGCCAAGGTTATAGACTTGTGAGACAGGGAGAATGGTGGTGATGTTTTCAGTGATGGGAAAGGTGGGGAGTTTGTGTTTTGGACTGTTAAACTTGAGGTGTCAGTGGTGCATCCAGATAGAGATGTCCTGAAGGCAGGACAAAATGTGAGACTGCTGAGAAGGAGAGAGGTTGGGGCTTCAGAGGTAGATTTGGGAATCACCTGTGTAGTTAGGTAGTTGAAGCCATGGGAGAGAATGAATCCTCTGAAGGGTGTGGGTGTAGTTGGAGAATAGAAAGGGACCCAGAACTGAGGCTTAAGGAATTTCCACAGTTATGGGGTGGGAGGCAGAGGAGGAGCCAGCGAAAGGCACTGAAAAGGAGTAGCCAGAGAGACAGGAGGAGAACCAGGAGAGGTCAGTGTCAGGAAAGTTGTTAGTGTTTCCAGGAGAAAGGAGTAGTCCACAAGTGTCGAAAGCAGCAAAAAAGTTGAGAAGGATTAGAATGCAGTAGAGACTGTTGGATCTGGCAAGAAGAAGGTCATCAGTGACCTTAGAGAGGGCAGTTTCTGGGGAGTAGACGGGGGTACTAAAGAAATCAGGGGCAGGCAAGTGTTTATAGTATTTCTAGAAACACCTTTATTGATATCAGTCTTTTTTGACTGTCCTTTTATCTGCATTACTAAAATTAAATTATATCTCCATTACTAAAATTAGATAGGAGAATCACTGGATTAGAAGTGCTTTCCCCCTAATCTTTAAGTGAACCAAAGGCTCCTTTTTCATAAATCTATAATAGGCTTAAAAGTTCTTTACCTCATTTCCAGAAATGTTACTGATAGACTATTAACCTTGTTAAGGCCACTAGGGTTGGGAACATGACAAAGGAAAGTGCAGTATTTGGTCAGTGGCTTGTGATTCAGGAATGTGTCAGAGAAATAAGATTTCTGTGACTAATTGCCCATGTTATTTATGTAACACATTGGGTCCAAGGATCTGAAAGTACTGTATAAACAATCAAGTATTTTACAGTGTGATAAACTGAACCCTAGAAAGGTTAATGAACTTCCCTCAGAGTCACAAAGTAAGGCAGTGGTGGACTCAGGCCCAGAAGCCAAGATTACCAAGTCTGGTTTCCTGTGCTAAAGCTAAGGCGTTTCCCACTCTCTGATCTACAGTACTCTAAATGAGGTCCCACGGATGAGATGCCAGATTTTCTTCATCTACATGAAAGCAGCTCCTTATAACTAACAAGCATCATGGCACATGACAATGTAGGAAATGTGGGCTGAAAATAGGCGCTCCACCTTGAGGTCTAGACCGCTGAAAAAAGTCTCAGAGCCCAGAGCAAATGCCATCACTGGGCTACCAATGGGTGAATTTTTTTTTCCCCCTTCTCCTTTGCTGGACTGCCCCCATGTAGTTTCCCTTCCCCTCTTCCTCAGACTGAGCCCCAGTGAAAGAAGTAGCTGAAGCTAACTCTTCTAGAAGTCGTTTTCCTCTCACCTCAGACAAGGTTGCTGGAGACTGGGCCCTGAAGCAGTTGGGCCTGTGTCACTACCCATTTCACGGCTGGTATGACTTATGGCCTAATGGACAGAGCACAGGACTGGGAGGTGGAGGACCTGGGTTCTAATCCTGGCTCTTCCACTTGTCTGTTTGTGACCTTGGGCAAGTCACTTTACTTGTCTGGACCTTAGTTATCTCATCTGTAAAATGGGAATTAAGACTGAGCCCCATGTGGGACATGGACTGTGCCCTACTTTATTTTGTATCTATCCCAGCTCTTAATACAGTGTCTGGCACATAGTAAGACTTTCATAAATACCAGTTTTTAAAAAAGCACAATTCTGTGCTTGAGCTGTGGTCCGGGTAATTGCTCTTCTCACCCCACCCTTCCTTTGGCCTGCCCCTCGGGAGACAGAGCAGGAGAGTGTCAGGGTTTTGTCTAGCTTCAAGCCATCAAGTCAGTGATTTTTTAATTTAATTTAATTATTTTAATTTAATACTTACTATATGCAGAGCACTGTATTAAGCACTTGGGAAAGTCCAAGATAATAGAGTTGGTAGATGTGATTACCCCCCCACCACCACCACACAAGGAGCTTACAGTCTACAGGGGAAGACAGACATTAAAATAAATTACAGATAGGGGACATAGTAAAGTACACTCACTTCAGCCACACAACCTCCCTTTTTAAAAAACTATTAATATGGGAGGCTAAGTCCACCATTCTAATCTTAAACCAACTACGGTACCCACTAGCTTTTCCATGGCCATTGTGGAAGTGCCATTTTACTAATAACTTCCTGAAATAGTGGAAAAGCCACAACCCCCTTCCACCACCCCCCACCTCTCCCAGCAGAAACACACACACATTGTCCTCTCTCCAAGGACAGGAAGCAGGGGAAGCAGCATGGCTCAGTGGAAAGAGTCAGGGCTTCTGAGTCAGAGGTAATGGGTTCGACTCCCGGCTCTGCCACTAGTCAGCTGTGTGACTGTTCGCAAGTCACTTAACTTCTCTGTGCCTCAGTTTTCATCTGTCAAATGGGGATTAACTGTGAGCCTCATGTGGGACAACCTGATTACCCTGTATCTACCCCAGCGTGCTGTATCTACCTCAGCGCTTAGAACAGTGCTCTGCACATAGTAAGCACTTAAAAATACCAACATTATTATTATCTAAATTTCTCCTAAGTTTTCATTTTTGCTAAAATACATTACTCAGGTTCTCCAGTTGCCAAATAGGAGCCCTTCCCCAGCAGTTTGATTATGGGGGACATCTCAGATGTCCAGCTAGATGCTGAGAGACTAAGACAGTGCTCAGGGAGCTCAAGGATAGCTATTTCTTCAGAGAGGTAATGTTGAGTATAAATATGCAGGTTAGTGTCCTCCATGATGGTGGCCAAAGGGGAGGGGTTGGAGAGTGGAAACAGCCCTGGAGCTATTTACCACTGGTGGCCAAAACCAGGTGGGACAATGTGAATCTTTTGTGTTTTGGCTAATTGGGAATTTCCTTCTGCCTTGTGAAGATGCCCAAGTGTCTTTCATGTAATTGGTTGTACATGTCACAGATATTCTGCCTATTTTATCAATGATTTTTCAGCAATGTGTGGTGACTGAATGGTTATTTTTAATATATGTATGCAAGTTTGTTAGAATGAAAGACAGAATTGTCCAGGTTTGTGAAAAGGATTTTGATGAATGGAGACTGCACTCCTGTTTCCCAGCACAAGGTTCTAATGACTCAAATGGTGAGAAATTCTTCACTGTATGTATGTAAACTGTGAATTTCAAATTTCAACTGTGAGTGGGAGCCAGGTTTGGAAACTGTAAGCAGATTTCAGTCATGATTTAATACTTGTTTAACATAAATAGGACTTGCTGCCTTCTGGCTGAAATATATAAATCACTTCGAAGCGTTGATGTACTTCTGATTTTGAAATAAATTGAAACAGAATTAAAGGTGGCCACTGGTCTTTTGGAACTCCTAATGAGTCAACACAGGTTGATCTTTGAGTTTTTTAACTTGACCCTCTCTTGGAGGATGGATGCACAGATTTGCAGCTGGCAGACTCATACACACAGTTACTATTCAATTGCCAACAAGATATTATTTTTTAATTGAAATTTAATGCATCTGCCTGCCCAACATTTTTGGTCAGTAGGCAGAATGAAGAAGTGTGCATGAAGGAGTTGGCAAAAGAGATGGAAAATTGTTTTATTAAGAACGGAAAGCAGTCAGTGGGGGAAATCAGTTGCTAGGGCACAGGGCTTGGAGAGCAGCAGGAGATTAGGGAGATGGGCTGGAGGGTCATGTGCTAAAGTGTAAATAATGCAGTGAGTGATTTCCATCACAAACTTCCCATTTGCAGTTGCACCTTGTGGTGACTTCTTCAGTCATCAGTTTATGCTCTGTGACCCCTTTCCATGGGAATGTTGCTTCTGGAGAATTCCACAAATCATAAAAACCACTGTATACCTACATGGCTCCTCCATGAATGAAATGAATTTTGTGTAATTGAGGGTTTCAGGAAAACCAGTGGGCATCTGAGTGCTTCCCAGTTGGAGGGCCTTCATGGCCTCAACTCCCTTGTAGGTGTGCATTTTCCTGGCATTAACTGAATGCAAGGGAGCATGGATCCTCAGAGTCCACCCAAAAGCTAATTCCATTCCACTGCAGCCCCAAAGTTCAGCTAATATTAACCTGTCTACTCCCTGGAATTCAGGACTGCGCAGAGAGCCTGGAACATGAGGACAATGGGCCTAATGGATAGGACACAGGCTTGGAAGTCAGAAGGTTCTGCTTTCTAATCCTGGATCCTCCAGTTCTCTGCTGGGTGACCTCGGGCATGTCACTTCACTTTTCTATGCCTCAGTTACCTCATCTGGAAAATGTATTAATACTGTGAGCCTCGTGTTGGACAAGGACAGTGTCCAACCTGATTAACTTGTATCTGCTACAGGGTTTAGTACAGTGCCTGGCACAAGTAAGCACTTAATAAATACTATAAAACAACAACCCTGTATTTTTGATGGGGTTTAATTGCCCACTGTGTGTGGTCTTGTTGTTCACATGGCATTCTGCCAGAAAGAAATCCCAGAGGACAGAGAGGTAAACATGGATGCACTTTCCCATTTTCCTGAATTTAATTTATGCTAATTTTCCACAAGCTCACTTTACAATAAGGATGCTTTTTTTCCCATTCCAACAATAAGCTCAATTCTCTTCTCTCCTTTCCTCAGCACTATGTATTGAAATGCCCAATGCACTTTCCAACCCAACACATCCTTTAAAAAAAGGTGATTAAACTCAGCACTGAAATAGACTCAGTGATCTCCAAGCAAGGTGCATATACAGTCATACGGTGAGGGAGATTATCAAGATATAAATATCTAAGGTTTTTCTCTTTCCTTGAATGATCTAGATTGGGAGTCTACATAGCTTATTTATCCCATCACTTGTTCCTAGCTCACTTATCAAATATGTTTCATAAACAAATATCTCATGGTAACACAAAAGACATTTTCTAGAAATTGATTTATATTAACTGCATTAAAACAACCTGAGCACGGGAAGGCGTTATATGCTTTGTAAAATGTCTTCCTGTGTTGGCTAATTTGATTTCCTTTCATAGTCAGAAAAAGGATCAGATATTGCTTTGAAAGAAGTTTTTGTTTTGTAAAAGTTTGGGGCATTTTTTTTTCTTTCTTCATGTTTTCAACTTTTCATTATATTTAAGGAAATTCTCACCCCTATTTAAATGTAACAAAATTGTTGAAACGGGTGATGAGATTCTGCCTTCTGAATTTAATAAAATCCAGATTTTAATGTCACATTCTTGATTATGTCATCAAAATTGTTCTTTGATAGAAGGAGAAATTTCCACATGAAAGTTCATAATGGAAAAGTCTGGCTTTCATGCTATTTTAATTTATCATTAGATTGCCAGCCCCCTGAAGGCAGGGAACATGTTTTGTACTTCTGTTGTACTTTCCCAAGTACTTAGTTCAACATTGTTGGCTTAGTAAATACCAATATTACTACTTCTGCTGTTGGATTTAAATGATAGCACTTCCCTTTCATTATGTTAGCTTTGATTGATGAGGTATGCCGTTGTCTCCACCTAACTTAGTTCCATGGCTCTGAATTATTCACAAGATAGTTATGTTTTTAGTATGTCACTTTTACTGAAAAACTACAAGAAAATGATTTTTGTCAGCACTAATTGCAGATTTAGGGCTTTCTCCTTGGTTCACATGTCACTGGAATGGAAAGAAAAACCCAATTCCAATGCAATTACTTTAGAGTTTTACTAGGGCTAGACAGCTGGCCAATGTGATTGCTGTCGTTCTTGTCTAGCCAAGGCCACATCCACTGTTGCTAGTTGGAATTGAGTACCAGGCAATTGACTATTTGATTTAAAATATGATTATTTTTAGGGATGCAATCTCTGATGAGCCCCTCTTAAACACCAACCTACCACCTGGTAAAGGGCACATATATATCAGTGTATGCCATACTCAAACCTGGATCAGCACAAGCTTCTCCACCTTGCTTGTTTATCCTGAATCTAACAGCTCAAGAGTGAACACAGGAGAAAGATAAGTGTGTGGGCAACATATAATGGAAAACAATTCTCCAAGCAGGACTGTTTTAAACTGTACAGGCCTCTAGACTGTAAGTTCACTGTGGGCAGGAAACATGTCTACCCACTCTGTTATGGAAGCAGCATGGCTCAGTGGAAAAAGCCCGGGCTTGGGAGTCAGAGGTCATGGGTTTGAATCCTGGTTTTGCCACTTGTCAGCTGTGTGACTTTGGGCAAGTCACTTAACTTCTCTGTGCCTCAGTTACCTCATCTGTAAAATGGGAATCAAGACTGTGAGCCTCACGTGGGACAACCTGCTTACCCTGTATCTACCCCAGCACTTAAAACAGTGCTCTGCACATAGTAAGTGCTTTAACAAATACTAACATTATTATTATTATTTTGTACTCTCCCAAGAGCTTAGTATGGTGCTCTGCAAACTGTAAGTGCTCAGAAAATACAGTTGAATGAATGAAGAATAGTAATAACTGTGGTATTTACTAAGTGCTTACTATATGCCAGGCATTGTACTAAGCATTGGGGTGGATACAAGCAAAATAGGTTGAACACAGTCCCTCTCCGGCATGGGGCTCATAGTTTGAATCCCCATTTTTCAGATGAGGTAACTGAGGCATGGAGAAATGAAGTGACTTGCCCAAGGCCACATAGACATGTGGCGGAGATGGGATAGAACCCTTTACCATTAGATTCCCAGGCCTGTGTCTATCCACTAAGCCATGCTAAGAGCCCTTATCACAGCTCTCAAGAATATTTTAGCAGTTAGTTGTAGTTAATGGACCACCTCATTGTCATATACTTCCCCCAAGGGCTGAATACTGGAGCCGAAAGGCC
Source organism: Ornithorhynchus anatinus (assembly GCF_004115215.2). Taxonomy (NCBI): domain Eukaryota; kingdom Metazoa; phylum Chordata; class Mammalia; order Monotremata; family Ornithorhynchidae; genus Ornithorhynchus; species Ornithorhynchus anatinus. The sequence continues at coordinate 53,326,898 of NC_041735.1, read as the reverse complement.
GAAACATGGGTTTGCTTGCAGAAACCTCAAAGAGGGAAGCTTCAAAAAATATATTATTAATAATAATAATAATAACAGCCTATCAAGTCAGTGACTAAGAGGAAACTAGGGAGTCTTGAGGACTCCTGTCAAAACCAAGTACACAGTACTGCAGTTCACAACTGAGTGAACAGAAGCCCTTACGTTAATTAGTTGATGTTCTGGAATCAGGGTGACAGTCTTGACAGCCCAGATCCCACGAGAAGGTGTGGGGAGATGGAATTCTCGAAACACGACCAATAGTGGAATTCAATCTCTAAGCTGAGGAAAATGCAACCCAAAAACTAGGAGGCGGGGAGTAGGAGGGTTAGCTACAGACCTGGATGCTCTGGCAGTGGTTCATTTGTGGGTACAGATGGCCCTTAGAAGAAGGTCTTGCTGCAGGCTGCTAAGTGTAGCTAGTCTCGCCCTTTCCAGGTCAGCACTGGGAAATGCAGCTATGCAGGGTGGCCCAAGGGTGAGCCTTCAGAGATCCTTACTGTAACTCCTAGACTTTGCTGCAAGAAATACACAGGAAACCAATACTGCAGTAATGATAACCTTCGTCACCTGGACAAGCTTCAGGTGTTTGGGCTCGGCAGTGTGGAAAACGTTTTGTATGCCAGCTTGCTTCTGTAGTCATTTTTACCCTTTCAAGGATGAAATAGATCATGGAGGCCGCATCGTCAGCTTTCATGAAAATAATCCCTGCAGGTGAACATTTTATAATTCTTTTACTAGGCACATTACAACTTTGCTGAACTGAGCTGTACATCAGACTTAGAGAGCTTCGCCGAAGATGAAGAGGGATTGATTTTCGAACTAGAAGTCGGCAGTCTATTTTTTAATTAGGTTGAGAGAATCGGATCTGATCCGGCATAATTGTTTTCTTTTACTTGACTTCAGTTTCTCCTGATTTCATTTCTTCCCCAGAAATCCGGTCTAATTATTCCTTTTATTTTTGTCCATAAAAGCACATCCTCCTACCAAAGAACATTTAAAAGTTAAAGCCAAATTAATTGTCTCTTTGTTGAATAACATTTTTCCCTGTTGATAAAATTCAAAATAGGAAATCCAAATTAATTGTCATTCTCTAAACCTGAGAATAATCTCCTAAGAGGGAGTAAGGCATGTTTTATGAAAAGATTTTTCCCATAAAGGAAACAGGGTCTGGGTTTCAGTGAGTAAACTGTGCATAGCATCTGAGCCAGAAATACATGTTGTTCTCAGTTACCCAATTCATTCAGTTGAAAATGGGTGTCAGGCATTGCATGATAGCACAATAAAGAATAGTCTTCATGTGCCTTTTTATGTCTTCATGCCCAGACACAGTAAGCGCTTAATAAATACCTTTGATAGAGTCCAAGCCTGGGAGTCAGAAAGACCTGGGTTCTAATCCAGGCCCCACCACATGTCTGCTGAATGACCTTGGGCAATGCACTTAACTTCTCTGGGCCTCAGTTACCTCATCTGTAAAATGGGGTTCAAGAAAGTGAGCCCAATGTGGGACAGGGACTGTGTCTAACCTGATTAACTTGTATCTACCCCAGTGCTTAGAACAGTGCTTGAAACATAGTAAACACTTAAGTACTATTGATATTATTGTTATTATTATTATATGGGCACTGGATGAGCAGGACTGAACCCACATTGACCTTTTCAGTGAAAATGGAATCCCTAGCTGAGTTTCACTGTTATTTGGGGGTTTTGTATTTATTGTTGCTTTGAGTAGGAAAGAGAACTACATAATAGGATGACAGTCTTTTGCAATGGGAAAATGAGGATGTTTGAGGTGAGAGTTCCAAATGTGGAGACCCCAGAAACCCTTAGCTTCCCACCTGCTTTCATGGTATTTAAGCACTTATGTGTCAAGCACTGTTCTAAGCACTGGGATAGATACTGAGAAGCGGCATGACTCAGTGGAAAGAGCACGGGCTTGGGAATCAGAGGTCATGGGTTCTAATCCTGGCTCTGTCACTTGTCAGCAGTGTGACTTTGAACAAGTCACTTAACTTCTCTGTACCTCAGTTGCCTCATCTGTAAAATGGGGATTAAGACTGTGAGCCCCGTGTGGGACAACCTGATTACCTTGTATGCCCCCCAGCACTTAGAACAGTGCTTGGCACATAGCAAGCACTTACCAAATGCCATCGTCATTATTATTATACAAATCCATCAGCTTGGACACAGTCTCTGTGTCCCACATGGGGCTCACAGTCTAAAAAGGAGGAAGAACAAGTATTGAATCCCCATTTTCTGGATTTATTTGCAACCTGGATTTTTTTTTTTGTCCCAATACAGCAGTATCTCTGCGAAACCAAGCTATTAAGGACCTACTAAAGTAATATTTAATGCCGTTCTCCAGGAGATCTTTCAGCATAGCAAGGAGAGTGCTCCAATCAATCAATCATATTTACTGAGAGATTACTGTGTGAAGAGCACTGTACTAAGTGCTTGGGAGAGTACAGTATAACAGTATAGCAGACACATTTCCTGCCCACAACATGCTTACAGTCTAGAGGGGGAGACGGACGTTACTATAAATAAATAAATTATGAATTGCACATAAGTGCTGGGGGTGGTGAATAAAGGCAGCAAATTGGGGTGATGCAGAGGGAATTGAAGAAAAAGAAAAGAGGGCTTGGACAGGGAAGACTTCTTGGAAGAGAGGTGCCTTCAATAAGACTTTGGGGTGGGGGAGAGTAATTGTCAGATATGAAGACGGAGGGAATTCCAGGCCAGAGGCAGGATGTGGGCGAGAGGTCAGCAGTGAGATAAATAAAATTGAGTTACTGTGAGTAGGTTGACATTAGAGTGAAGTGTGTGGGTTGGGTTGTAGAGGAGAGTAGGGAGGTGAGACACTACTGTGTGCAGAGTACTGTACTGAGCATTTGGGAGAGTTCAGTATATTTGATAAATATGATTTGTGCCCTCAAGGGGCTTACAGTCTAGTGGATAGCTTGCTTACTTTATGAATAGTCTTTTTTGTTAAATTATTCCTGTGGTTCTGAGCAAATTTGTCAATTTTTCTTAGAGGATGTTAGGAGCTTAAGGTGTCATTTCTCTTAAATAGTTATATATTAAATATTTTCAACTGTGTAAAATGATTTGGGTTGATACAAGAAAACATCAATATATATTGAATGCCTATTTATTACTGTCAATTTTGCTCCCCACTATATGGCACAAAGTGGCCAGACATCCAGTATATCAAGGTTTGCCCCTTATTTCAGAATTTCCTTGCCCCACTTCCCCAGAAAGCCCTGGAAGGATGATATATATATATATTTTTTGGTATTTGTTAAGCACTTTCTATGTGCCAAGCATTGTTCTAAGCCTGGGAGAGATACAAGGTAATCAGGTTGTCCCACGTAGGGCTCATAGTCTTCATCCTCATTTAATAGATGAGGTAACTGAGGCACAGAGAAGTCAAGTGACTTACCCAAGGTCACACAGCTGACAAGTGGCGGAGCCGGGATTAGAACCCATGTCCTATGACTCCCAAGCCTGGGCTCTTTTCACTGAGCCATGCTGCTTCTCTATACAATATATACAATCGTCTCATATTCACGTAATGCCAGCCCTGCCTCTCCAAAGGAGCAGAGAGCAAGACCAGTAACCTGAATCCTCAACACGAAAATCTCAGCAACTCCTGGTACAGATGCTATAAGCTCGTTGTGGGCAGGGAGTTTGTCTGTTTCATTGTGTTGTACTCTAAGTATAGTGCTTAACTCACACTAAGCACTCAATAAGTATGACTGAATGAAATGCTGTGGGTACAGGAGTCCAAGCTAGCCTGCCAGGCTGTGAGGAGGACTTCAGGGGACTGCTGGTAATAGTTCAGCGACTGAGCTGGAAACTCCTATTCCCAGCTCAGAGGGTCAGATAAGTCAATATAGCTGCCGTTGTCACTGCTAAAGAAGGGGCAGATGATTCTTCAGTGGTGACCGTAGCAGCCACTTGAGTAGGATAGTTGTTGTTCCTGGATCTTTTGGAGACTTTTAAAAATGATTTAAAATGTTGATAAACAACTATGTTTTTAGAAATAATTTCTTCCTTAACTTGCTCATGAGTCCTGTGGCCAAAAGGCAGAGGTGATCATTCTCAGATAAATAAATATGCCTCTCCCCTCTGTGAATGTTGTGGTGTTCTCTCTAGTATTCACATATGTTAAATATTCATGTATTAAAACATTACTTAAAAGCCTGTTTATGTTATAAGACTTTAGTAAATTACAGGTTTTGACCTCCAGTAGAGCAGGATGTTCTGAAATGCATAATCTCCATAATCTTTGTAAAATATTCGAGGAATGTAGAGCAACCCCTGATGTGAAACCTAGGTTCTAGAAAGGAATAGGTTGATGACTTAAAGTTGGCATGGAGAAGGGCAATGATGGTTTCAGAAAAAACCTTCGGGGACCCATATTCTTCTTCTGATCTCCTTTCAGCTCTGTCTGCTCTGACTCTGAAAGGAACAAATGCATTCTTGCCTGAGCTGATATCAGTTGGTTTGTGGTTTCTGAGACAGGGTAAGACCAGAAATGGACAGTTTTGCTCTCCACATGCAGGGAACCCTCCGTCGGCTTGTATCCTACCTTGTCAAAGAGAGAGTGATTAAACATCTCAAAGGCGGCACTTATTATTGCCGAAATGAGACATTGGGCCTTAGGCGAGGGAGGTTGGGAGGTTCAATGTCCTTATTCCTTTTCTGTAGGGAAATTGTAGCAGTTGATTCCTTAAGCTATCCCTTCTCCCTGAGGAATTTTTTGTGTGTTGGACTGCTGTGAGCCACTGAGATGACCAGACTTTAGGTTTATATAATAACTAGTTTAGTTGGATTCAGGTGGTTTCTAATCACAACAACCAGTTGAGTTTAATGTCAATAGGAGACTGTTTGAACCCCCTTTTCCACCCCTCTAGTCAGTAGAGGTGTAGACCTTCCTCTGACGAGTGAAAATCTACCTGCTGAGCAAGGCCTTCTTCTAAGCACTGCCAATGGGAAGTCAAATTAGGACTGATTATCCCATTAGCGTTCCCCCATTTTTCTTACCCTGATTGCCTTTTGGCCATTATTGTCATCGTTACCTGTTTGTTTAGTTGATTAAAGCAAAAGAGATGAAGCTCAAATTGGATCATTTTGCTGTGTTTTAAAATCTTGGGAAAAATTTGGGATGGGAGGAAGGGGAAAAGGTGTGGGGGGGTGGGTGGAGTTGGAACTATTGTCTAAAATCAAGCTTTGGAATTATCTGGGAATTTTCTTTTCCTGTGCTACCTGTGATCCCTACTGTGAAGGTAACTGGGAGCTGGGGTAGCTTGCAGTCTATAATATAAGCTCCATCTAGATTGTAAGCTTCTTGTGGGCAGGGGACGTGTTACCAATACTGTTGTATTTGCCCAAGCACTTAGTATGGTCTCTGCACATAGTAAGAGCTCAATAAATACCATTTATTGATTAATTGATTGAGTTAAAATCTTCTGAGCCAGATTCTTCTTCCCATGGCAAGGATGCATGTTTGCATGGGCATGTGCTGGGATCCCAGGACTGTGTGAGTATCTGGAGGGAAGAGTGGTTCTCATAGGCAGCATGGAACTCCAGCTGCAGAACCTTAACATCATTAACAGCATTTATTGGGGAGCCTGTTGAGTGCTGAGCACAGTACGAGGAACTTGGAAACAGTCAACAGAAGTAAGACTCAACAGCTTCAATGCGCTTATATTTTAATGGGAGGGAAAGCAGGCATAAATTACCAAATATACAATAGTCAGTCATATTCATTGAGCACTTACTGTGTGCAAAACCCTACACTAAGTGCTTGGGAGACTACATTATAACAGTGTAACAGATACATTCCCTGCCTACACCGAGCTTACAGTCTAGAGGGGGAAAACAGACATTAATATAAATAAATAAAATTACAGATATATATGTAAATGCTGTGAGTGTGGAGGGGGAATGAATAAAGGGAGGATGATACAGAAGGGAGTGGGAGAAGAAGAAGGAGGGCTTAGGCAAGCCTCTTGGAGGAGATGTGCCTTCAATAAGGCTTTGAAAATGGCGAAGTAATTGTTGGTTATGAAAGGGAAGGGCATTCCAGGCCAGAATGACCAAAAGAGGTCAGCAAATAAATAACAAATGAAGAAATGTGCGTATTCAAGTGACATGACCAGCAAGGTGGAGTATTAGAGAAGACCTCTTTGAGGAGGTGGCTTTTTAAGAGGGTTTTGAAAGAAGGGAGCAACTGGCTAGATTTGATTAATTTGAAGGGGAGGGGAATTCCGTGCAGGGAGGCAAGCATGAATGATGGCTTGAATATGAGAGTATGCAACTGAGAGTCAACTTGGTCTGTGTGGGGGAGTCAAGAGTACACACTGTGATGTGCTGAGAGATGAGAGCAGTAAGTGAGACAGCTGGAAGAGCACCTCAAAACCAGGGATTAGGAGTTTTGGACTTACCGATGAACTGTGTTTCCAATGACACTGATGGAAGATGCCACCTGCAGCTGTGTTGAGTAGGCTCAAGAAGGAAATGGTGTGATACAGGGTGAACAGTAAGGAAGCTGTTAACTGTCATCCAACTGGGATGATGAGATAGATACCTGAAGCAGGGAGGTGCCAGGTGATGTATTGTGCATCCAGTGGCATCCTGAAAGATCAAGGAAGTAGGGCTTTCTTGGAGCCTGGAACACCCTCCCTCTTTATAGCTGACACTCGATCACTCTCCTTACCTTCAAACCCTTATTGAAGGCACATTTCCAAGAGGCTTCCTTGATTAGGCCTTCATTTCCTCTTCTCCCACTCCCTTCTGCATCACCCTTGCACTTAGATTTGCTCCCTTTGTTCACCCCTCCCTTGACCCCACAGCACTTATGTACCTCTCTGTAATTTATATTAATATGTCTCCAACGTGCAGGCAACATGTCTACCAACTCTGCAGTGTGGCGTAATGGATAGAACACAGGCCTGGGAGTCAAAAGGTCTTGGGTTCTATTCCTGGCTCTACCACTTGTCTGCTGTGTGACCTTGGGCAAGTCACTTTGCTTCTCTCTGCCTGTTACCTCATCTGTAAAATGGGGATTGAGACTGTGAGCCCCATGTGGGAGAGGAAGTGTCCAACCCAATTTGCTTGTATCCACCCCAGCTCTTAGTACTGTGCCTGCCACATAGTGAGAGCTTAACAAATACCATAATTATTATAGAGAAGCAGCATGGCTCAGTGGAAAGAATACAGGCTTGGGAGTCAGAGGTCATGGGTTCTAATCCCAGCTCTACCACCTGTCAGCAGTGTGACTTTGGGCAAGTCACTTAACTTCTCGGTGCCCCAGTTACCTCATCTGTAAAATGGGGATTAAGACTGTGCGCCCCAAATGGGACAATCTGTTTACCTTGTATCCCCCCAGTGCTTAGAACAGTGCTTGGCACATAGTGATTAACAAATATGATTATTATTACTACTCTCCCAAGCGCTTAGTACAGTGCTCTGCACACAGTAAGTGCTTAATAAATACAGTGGATTGATTGATTGGGGGCTGTTCAACTGGTTCGAAAGAGCCAGACCCCGTATCTCTGTTCATCCGGCCAAGTGGGGTGACCCACTGCTATCGAGGGGAAGTTCACAACAAAATGGGGTTCTGCCTCACCACCCATCCCCCCAAATGCAGACAGCAGTGACTGGGTCCCAGCAAGAAAACCACAGTGGATTCCACCTTATGAGGCCTTGGGTCATCCTCTCCTTCAACAGTTCCTCTTCGCTGGGCAGTTTTTCTACTTACCTCAAAGGGTTGTTGGTAGAGCAAAAATGAGATAAGTAATGTGATAGTGCTTGGGGAATAAAAGTGCTATACCAAAATGAAGGTATTATTACAAAACGTAATATAGAAATACAGTCTGCTTCTGGGTAATATTACTAGCCTTGTAGGTCCCAGAGTTTCTGGAAGCTAAAATCACCACCCTTGCCCCCATGTCTTCTCATGTTCTGTGTGAGAAAGGGGAATCAGGGAAAGCTTTTCTTTCCTCTGTGCCAACATGAAGGAGAACTGAGCCCTTGGTATGAGAGTCAAAAAGGTTACAGACTAAACATATTTAGGTCCAAAGCCTTGGGCTGAGTAGATGTAGTAAAGATAAAATGGGTCAGATCTACATTTGGATTTGTACCCTTTACTCACTCCTCCCTCAGTCCCAAAGCACTTATGTACATATCCATTAGTAATTTATATTAATGTCTGTCTCCCTCTAGACAGTAAGTTTTTTTATGGTATTAGTTAAATGCTTACTGTGTGCCAGGCACTGTTCTAAATACTGGAGTAGATATAAGGTAATCAAGTTGGACATGGTCCATGTCTCTCAGGGGCCTCAGAGTCATAATGACCATTTTACAGATGAGGTAACTGAGGCACAGAGAAGGTAAGTGTCTTGTCCAAGGTCACACAACAGACTAGTGGTGAAGACAAGAACTAGAACCCAAGTCCTTCCGACTCCCAGGCCCATGCGACAGGATGTCTGGGGGAATAATGAGATGATCGCCCCCTTTAATGACCATCCTAATGTTTAAGAAAGTACCAGCTAAAATCCCCTTCCTTTGCAAACTTCTAAATTTCTGTTGAATAATAATAATGATTGCTGCCTTTTAAGCACTTACTACATGCCAAGCAGTGTACTAAGCACAAGCATAGATGCAAGATAATAAGGTTATACACAGTCCCTGTCCCAAGTGGGGCTCATAGTCTCCATTCCTACTTTACAGATGAGGTGACAGAGGCACAGAGAAGTTAAGTGACTTACCCAAAGTCACACAGCAGATAAGTGGGCAAAACCAGGCTTAGAACCCTGGTCCTCAGACTCCCAGGCCCATCCTTTTTCCACAAGACTAATTGCTTCTCTGTGCTTAGTACATTGCTGCTTAGCACAGAGTAAGTGCTCAACAAATTTCAAGTTATCATTATCAGATTGTAGGTTTAAAACAAATGAAAGAGAGCAATTATTTCACACAGGTGGTGGAAACAATGTAAAGCTAGACATTACAGAAAGTTCTGCAGACAGAAAATATCAAATAATTCACGGTAGGATTTGGATAAAATCTTGGATAAATAGCCTAGTGAAAAAAGAGCTTGGGCCTGCAATTTAGAAGACCTGGTTTCTAATTCAGGCTTCACCTGCACACAGTGAGCGCTTAGCAAATACCATTTAAAAAAAGGACAGGGATAAATACAATACAATCAGATAAGACATGGTCCCAGTCCCACATGGGGTTCACAGTATAAATTGGAGAGAGAGCAGGTGTTTTTGAATTCCCATTTACAGATGAAGAAACTGAGGCATGGAGAAGTTAAGCGGCTTGCCCGTGGTCACCGAGAAAGCTAGTGGTAGAGCTGGAATAGAGCCCAGAACTCCTGAGTTCCAGGCCCTTACTCTTTCTAGTAGGCCTCTTTGCTTCCTACTTCTAAGCTTCAGTGAGTCAGTGGATGCCTGCTGTTGTGGAACTTGATGAACACAATCCCAGTCCACCCTTCCATCACCTTCCATACTTTTGTACATTTCCATTAGGTTCCCCCTCAGTCTGCCCAGATCTACAGTAAGACACTAATGAAAGCCACCAGCTCAGCCCTTAGTGAATTATGGTGCACCTTGCTGGTTGGTAATAATAATAATTGTGGTATTTGTTAAGTGCTTACTGTGTGCCAGGCACTGTACTAAGCACTTGGATGGAGACAAGCAAATCGGGTTGGACACAATCCCTGTCCCATGGGCATAGGGCTCACTGTCTCCCTGGTAGCAGTGCTTTTATGGGCCTGGATGTCTCACATGGTGAGCTTCATTTCTTTTAGTATTTAAGCACTTACTCCATGCCAGGCCCTATACTAAGTGCTGGGATAGATAAAAGATAATCACGTTGGTCACAGTCCCTGTCTCACACAGGACTCACAGTCTTAATTCCCATTTTACAGATGAGACAACTGAGGGAAAGAGAAATTAAGTGACTTGCCCAAGGTCGCACAGCAGACAAGTGGCGGGGCCGGGATTAGAACCCAGGCCCTCCGATTCCCAGGCCATGCAGCGTGGCTTAGTGGAAAGAGCATGGGCTTGGGAGTCAGAGGGTGTGAATTCTAATTCCGGCTCCACCACTTGTCTGCTGTGTGACTTTGGGCAAGCCACTTAACTTCTCTGTGCCTCAGTTACCTCATCTGTAAAATGGGGATTAAGACTGTGAGCCCCACGTGGGACAACGGATTACCTTGCACTTAGAACAGTGCTTGGTACATAGTAAACACTTAACAAATACCATTATTATTATTACCATTATTCCGTGTGGCCTTCCTGGTCTGGCACCTTCTCTCACCAGACATCGGTGCCTGTTGCTTCAGAACATTTAAATCAATCAATGATATTCCTTATTGTGTGCAGAACACTCTACTAAGTGCTTGAAAGTGTACCATAAAATAGTTGGTAGGCACAATCTCTGCCCATAATCACTCAGGGGAGAGAGACATTAAAATAAATCAGGGAGAGAGGAAATAGAGTATAAGAAAAAGGCAATGGTAAATCACTTCCATATTTTTACCAAGAAAACTATGGATGCACTACCAAGAACGATTGCAGATGGAGGTGGGGCGTTCTGGGAGAGATGTGTCCATGGAGTCGCTATGGGTCAGACACGACTCGACGGCACAAAACAAGACAAATTGCAAGGCTGGGGGTAGAGGTTTAGATGTCTTTGTCTTGTGCCTCTTGGCTTTATATTTTGAAAGTGCTCTTTGCTGAGCCTTCACAGACCCGAATCTGACTGCAGTGATCTAAAGGGACTCTTCTGTTTTCTCGTTTTCATGATTGTGAAATCTTATGACTCTTCCCCAGATCAATCTTCAAAGCAAACAAAAATACTAAGGGAAAATGGTTTGTTTGCCCTTTGGTCCCTGTTGACTATAGCTTACAGGGCACTGTATACCAGGGAACCTTCCCCACTACACACCTCATAAAACCCAGAAATAACAATCTCCAAAGACACTAATGTCTGGCTGTTCCTAGCACTAACCATCTAATCCTTTTCCTACCTTTTTGCCTGCCACTTTCCATTGGTTCCTGAAGCCGTGAGGTTTGAAGGCCCCAGTGCACCGTAACTCTAATTTTCAATTGATCGATGGCAGTTAAATAAGATTCCCTGTGTGTTTTCTGAGCCCAGCATCCTCTTAATTTATTGCAGCTCCCTTTTCCCTGGACTAATCACAGCCCTGTGAACACTTAAGCACAATTTAAAAATGACAATTTACAAGGATCCAAGTCTGATCTCATTCAGGGCCAGATATACCATCGCAGTGGAACTGGGAATAGGGTGGGCCCTAAATGCAGAGAAAGGGCAAGCTGGAGTCTTTAACATTTTCACATTCTCTAGAAATGGGCAGGTAAATGCACCATGAGGAGCCCAGCCAACAAAAGGTGGCCTGGCAAATGCTTTTAATTTCCTCAGGTGAGAGCAAAGATATGATATGTTGTACTAGTCTCAGTGGCATGACACTGGATACTGGCTGGATTCTCTGGTGAATCAGGGGGTCAGACTGCCCAGCCACTCAAGATAAATTCACTTTTGACAGAATTTAGTTAACTTCCTGCTACTGTCTGACCCCTTCCAGCACACTAAATGCTACTCTGGAAGACTAAATTTGTGAGACATAAGGAAGTTTTTTATGCCCAGTGTATGGTGACCAGGTGTTCTTTTTTCCATCCTTGTTGCAGAATGTCAAAAAGTCTTTTGGGGGTAAGTAACTGTCTCCTTTTTCTCAGCATGAGGAGGACAGGAATAGGAAGTGCCCGACCCTTTCCCCAAGATTGTGTGAGTCCAGGCTGCCCCTGGGCAGCCAGAGCCGGAGGAGGGGCTTCTGGAAAATGCCCAGAACTCTGAGCAGAGCTCCCAAGCAGGGAGCATTCCTCTCCTTCTGATCTCCAGAGAGATGAGAAGAAACTCCCACTGACTTGCATGTTGTCAATTTTAATCCAACCCTTTCCCCGACCCACCCGTTGCTGTTTCCCCTTGTGTGAGCAGATTCAGGGCTCAGAAAACCAGGGGCACCATTTTTTTGCAGAGTATTGTAACTATTAAAATTTTTTGTGCATTGTCCAAAGAAGCCCTTCCAGACCAGCGCTGTCATTCCTTTGTAAATTTAATCATCCTACCGAGAGAGCAATTTACCCTCCACTAAGCTTAACCCTAGAATCGGTTGGACTGCTACTTTCTTGTTTCTCTTCCTCTTCCCCCCATTCTTTCTCTTCCCATCTTCTCATTCCTCATTTCTTGCACCTTCCTCCTCTTATAAGGTGTTACTGGAGCATGATGGTTGGAGTATTAGCACAGTCCCACACCGAGATTTCCCCTGGCTGCTTGCAGGAAAGATATTGAAATTATTTAGGTTTCCTTCATGGTCCCATTGTTCTGGATATATATTTTCCAGGAATAAGATCGTTGGGTTGCTTAGTACACCGCTCAAGCACATAATACAGTGTTCTGCACACATTAAGAGCTCAATAAGTACCATTGATTGATTGACCGGCACCTCAGACAGTGTTTCCTCAGAGATAGAGCCTACTTGGAGATCCCAGACACAGTCCCTGTCCCACGTGGGGCTCATTGTCTCCATCCCCATTTTACAGATGAGGTAACTAAGGCTCAGAGAAGTGAAGTGATTTGCCCAAGGTCCCACAGCAGACAAGTAGTGGAGCTGCGATTAGAACCCATGACCTTCTGACTCCTAGGCCTGTGCTCTATCCACTGCGCCATCCTGTGTACAAAGTACTGTACATCCTGTGTACAAAGTGTCCTTCTAGGGCCTCAGAATCTAAGAATTCTGGAGCGGGTGGTGGACACAGGAAGATATAAAATAAGAATACAAAAGTCAATGTTGTAAGGGCCCTAAGGTGCTGTGGCTAGAAGAGCAAAGTTTCAGGCTCCTCATGACTCTGAGTTCAGCAGTTACAGCCGCAGCCACGGAACCTCCACAGCTAGGGACTTCCCAATGTGAAACATCTTGTGGAGGCAGGTTGCCTCCTCCTTGTCCGTCGTTCATCCTGGGATGGAGAAGGACACACGAAGATCGAGGCCTCAGACTGACCTGGAGGAGGGCAGGGGTCCGTGACCAGTGAAGCAGTTCGGCTCTCTGGGGAGTTGGCAAGCCAAGGTGCAAGCCTGTATTTTCCAAATATTCAGAGAGCACAGTACACCTTGTCAGAACTCTTCCAACTCTTAAACACGTGGGAAACATTGAAGCTCAGAGCAGGGAGTGGGGCAGAAACTGCTCTGTTGGTCATTAGCATGGTAAATAGCAGTAAATAATGCTCTTAATCTGACTTGCGATCAATGAAGTATCAGAACGGTAAGAATTTATAATAGTAATAATAATGTTGATATTTGTTAAGCGTTTACTATGTGCAGAGCACTGTTCTAAGCGCTGGGCTAGATACAGGCTAATCAGGTTGTCCCACGTGAGGCTCACAGTCTTCATCCCCATTTTACAGATGAGGTAACTGAGGCCCAGAGAAGTGAAGTGACTTGCCCACAGCTGACAAGTGGCAGAGCTGGGATTCGAACCCATGACCTCTGACTCCCAAGCCCCAGCTCTTTCTACTGAGCCACGCTGCTTCTCTAAGTTACAGAGGTTTTCGGTGCTGGGCATTAGGTGATTCCCAAGAATCTCCAGAAGTGCCAAACTGCCCCTGCTAGTTAGGAAATGCTGGCGTGTATGGCAGACAGGGTGTAGGGATCAGTGTTGAGTCCGGGAAACTGTGTGGCAGCGTGCTGCCTGGGAAAATATGACTTCATTGGCTTTTCCACAGACACCAAAAGTGTAGCTGGTGGTTTGCCAACTCCTTTGTGCAAGAAAGTTATGTGGAACATAACTGACTTTTGTTTTCTTCAGTTTGCTTTTGACTCAATCAGAAAATCATGTTTTGAGTGAGTGCTTACTCTGTAAGATCACTGTACTAAGCGCTAGGGGGAGAAAGCCCTCATTTCCCCTACTTTCTCTCACTTCTAAGTCGTTTATGCACTTGTATCTGCACCCCTTAAGTTCTTGGTATTCATCCCACCCTTAGCACTACAATACTTAGGTACATATTCTATGCTCTGCCATTTCCCCTACCTGTAATTTATTTAACGTCTGTCTCCCGTTCTAAACTGTAAGCTCCTTGAGGGCAAGTATTGTGTCTACTAACTCTTGTATTGCAATCTCCCAAGTGACTACAATGGTCCAAGTGACCACTGATTGGGAGTAATAAGATTATTAATAGTAATGATAGTATTCATTAAGCACTTAGTAAGTGTCCAGCACTGTTCTAAGTACTGGGGTAGATTAATTCGGTCATATTTATTGAGCACTTACTGTATGCAGAGCACTGGAAAGTAAAGTTACGAGATGTTCTTCCCCTTGACGCTGTTTATTGCCATTGTTCTCGTCTGTCCGTCTCCCCCGATTAGACTGTAAGCCCGTCAAACGGCAGGGACTGTCTCTATCTGTTGCCGACTTGTTCATCCCAAGCGCTTAGTACAGTGCTCTGCACATAGTAAGCGCTCAATAAATACTATTGAATGAATGAATACAGTTCAGCAACAAATAGAGACAATTTTCTCTCTTTGACAGTGCAGATTGACTAGTTCCTATTTCTTTTCCCCCACCCTCCTCCTCCTTCCCCTTTAGTCTCCACCATAAAGCTAGGGTTGCTTTTGTCCAGTATTGTATCTAGCCCAGTACTTAATAATAATAATGATAATTATGGCACTTGTTAAGTGCTTACTATGTGCCAAGCACTGGAGAAGAAAGAAGTTAATCAGGTTGGACTAAGTCCCTGTCCCCCATGGGGCTCACAGTCTAAGTAGGAGGGAGTAAGATTGAAGCCCCATTTTACAGATGAGGAAGCCGAAGTCCAGAAAAGTCAAGTGACTTGCCTAAGATCACACAGCAGAAAAGCTGAAGTCCAGAGAAGTTAAGTGACATGCCTAAGATCACACAGCAGACAAGTGGCAGAGCTGGGGCTAGAACTCGGATCCTCTGACTCCCAGTGCTCTTTCCACTAGGCCATGCTGCTTCTCTATTTCTCCTTCTCTATTGTGTTAAGCCCTTAATAAATAGTATAAGTATTATTAGTGAATTCTATGCCAAGTGCTTTTAGGGTGGTATATTTTTATATTAAATGCCCAGTCTTCCTCCACATGGGCTCCTGTCTCAGGATCCTGGGCCCCAGGAGCGTGCCTTATCTACGAGGACCAGGAGATGGGGGCATTGCAAGAGCAGTGGAGCAAGGGACAAGGTCAGGAGTCACCTCAGTGACACATTCTACATTCTGTGGATCTCTGCAAAGATCCTCTCTGTGTGTCCTGAGAACGCCAGGAGGACAGGGAGGCTGGCAAGGAAGGATGTGGGACTGGAAGGAGAAAAGTCTTTGCCTGTGGCATCCAAAGCACATGCTCATGTTCTCCTATGTGCATTAGACTTGAACCTTTTTTTTAAGGTATTTGATAAGTGCTCACTGTGTGCCAGTTTTGCCAGCCACCATACTTAGCCCTGGGGTAGATACAAGCTAATTAGATTGGACACAATCCACGTCCAAAATGGGGCTTACAGTCTTAGTCCCCATTTTACAGATGAGGGAACTGAGGTACAGAGAAGTTAAGTGACTTGCTTATGGTCACACAGCAGACAAGTGGCAGAGCTGGGATTAGAACACAGGTCCTCTGATTCCAGGCCTATGCTCTATCCACTGGGGCACACTGCTTCTCACTAGGCCACGAGCTGAACCAAGCCTTAAAACTTCAGTTCATCTTGGGCTGTAGAAGTGGAAAGTGGGCCTTCAGATGGGCCTGGGGAGTGTATTTTTTGATAGTCCATGGCAGGTGCTTTCAGTTGCCATCGCCCAGGCACCAAAGGAGCAAACAGAGGACCCAGCTCCAGAGGCAATAGCCAAAAAGGCCTGGAGAACAGGGCCGCGGAAAGGAGGGAAGGAAAATGATTTAACTGTGGTATACAAATGCTTACTATGTGCCAGGCACTGTACTAAACGCTAGGGTGGTTACAGGCCAATCAGGTTGTATGTAGTCCCTGTCCCAAGTGGGACTCACAGTCTCAATCACCATTTTACAGTTGAGGTAACTGAGGCCTAG
This sequence comes from Ornithorhynchus anatinus, assembly GCF_004115215.2. Classification (NCBI taxonomy): domain Eukaryota; kingdom Metazoa; phylum Chordata; class Mammalia; order Monotremata; family Ornithorhynchidae; genus Ornithorhynchus; species Ornithorhynchus anatinus. Next base: position 53,310,746 of record NC_041735.1, on the reverse strand, counting down.
AGACGTGAAGTGACTTGCCCAACGCCACACAGCAGACAAGTGGTGGAGTCGGAATTAGGACCCATGACCTTCTGACTCCCAGGCCCATGTTCTATCCACTACGCCATTTCCCTCTCTAAACTGGGGAAATGTAGACCCTGCTGTGTGGCCTTGGGCAAGTCACTTCACTTCTCTGTATCTCAATTACTTTATCTGTTAAATAGGGATTAAGCTTGGGAGCCCCATGTGGGATAAGGTCTATGTCCAGCTCGATTATCTTGTACCCAGCACTTAATACAGTGTTTGTCACACAGTAAGCACTTAATAAATGCCACTATCATTATTGTTAATATAATTATTATTATTATACCCCTTTACTAGTGAGCTGGGCGAGTTAAATTGTCATGTCACAGCTCTTCTCCACTCTTTATTTACCAATGTGAAAATGATCTAAGAACATCTCCAGTAGATTAAAGGATGGACTTTGTTGGTGGCTGGGTGCTTAGAAGAAGAAATTAGACATTTACTGGATGTGTGGAAATTGTTTATTAAAAGTTAAATTACATTTTATCCACAATAAAAAAAGATTGTAGGCTTTATCCTGTCTGGGCTGAGATGGATGCGATATCTGAATTGTCATTATTGCCTAATTGTTATGTGGTGATGTGTATAAGTCTTATAACAGATTAATTTCAGGGTCCCTGCATTTTTCCTGTTTACATTTCATTATGAAATGTGTTCTTTCATGTTTCTCAAAGGAAATACCCTATGCTGTGATTATACTATCTGAGTCTAGAGGTGTGTGATGAAATATATCATCCCAAAATCCAGCCTACAATTAGTACAGTTTGAATTCCCCATTTTCTCTGACCCAACCTTGGAGATGTGAATTTACTCGGCAGTTAGGCAGAACAAAAAGTAGGTTTGAGTTGAGGTTTGTTTTTGTTTTTTTTAGCACAGAAGAAAGCTTCTCCAGGCTTCTTCAAGTGAGGCGGTTTCCTCTGTAGTTGGATTAAAAGGCAGTTTTGAATCTGATCTGACCATCCACACATTTTGAATTCAACCCAAGTGTGACTATTCAGCCCAGCCTCCTCTATCCTTTCTCTGTCGGGTGATCACTATTTCCTGCAACCTAAAAATTCACGGACTGTTCTTCTGTTCAGTGCACAGAAGGCTCAGTATAAATGTACTAGAATCTCATCCTTTTAATGTGTGAATAGCATCAGAGGTCAAGGGACTCCGGTGGGTTTTAACTGGCAGAAGTTCATGTATTGTGGAACAAGGATGTAGTATGCAGAATGCACACACAACTGAGAGGAGGGGGAAAAAAATGATCCAGATAAAGGCAGAGCTAAGGTGTGCGTTGAAGGTAGTTCCTGCTAATTCAGAATCTTAGAGAATAGAGTTGATATGGGTATTATCCATCTCCCCCCAGGGCACAGAGGCATTTTAAAGTGGGGAAACGCAAAAGTAAACTATTTTATTCCTCATTTACCTGTGAAACATATACATATTCCATAAAAAAACAGTAAGCAACAAACTATCTGTTTAGTGACATGAAGAAAAATGAGCGTTAAAAAAATAAGATGAGATGCTTATTAACCCAAATTGATTTTTTATGGGTTTTGGTTTTTTTTTTGAAGCATGGTTCATTTTGGAAGTCTTCATTTTGTGCTTACTGTGTGGTTTTTAGGACAGATTTAATTAAAAAGCTATAGCAGCGTTGATTCCAATTTCCTCTTTTCATGTGGCATCTGTCTGTGACAGCTTGTGTGAGGTTTGGACACTTGTTGAGGCAGTGGTTATAGAAGGAAACTAGTAGGGAGAGGAGTAAAGTGGGAATAAGCCTTTTATTGGAGTCGATACGGTCTCATCACATGCTCAGAAGGCTTCTTGGGTTAAGCAACAGAACAGATGTCTTTGAAAGAGGATGCTGGCAGTTAAACAAAGCGCAGCATGATTGGAGATCTAGTCATTAGCTAAAGGATAGGGTAAGGACTATAAGCTCAAAACCAGACCCCAGGACCAAAGAGAAGGATGGGCTCTAGGGTGGAGATGCAGAGATGCAAAGAGAAACCTTAGTCAGAGATAAAATGCTTTCTCAGTTGAACAGTCAACCTGAAAAGAAAAATTGAGCTGTTTACCTAAGGTCTTCATGGAGTGTACTGATAGCAGTCGATAAATGGTAGTCTGAATCCAGAAGTCAGCGGGAACTGTCGACTGGAGCTTACTATTTGTCTTTTAAAAAACATAGCCACTTGGTTTGAGCACTAAGAAGAAAGGGGGAAGGAAGGCTTAGTTGATTGAGCATGAGCCTGGGAGTCAGAGGACCTGGGTTCTAATCCTGGCTCTGCCACGAGTCTGCTGTGTGACCTTATGCAAGTCACTTAACTTCTCTGGGTCGCCATTACCTCATCTATAAAGTGAGGATTAAGAGTATGAGCTCCATGTGGGACAAGGACTGTGTCCAACCTGATTATCTTACATCTACCCTAGTGCTTAGAACAGTGCTTAACACATAGGAAGAACTTAACAAGTACTATTATTAGTAATTTGTAATAATAATAATAATTGAGATATTTATTAAGCACTTATTATTATTAGTTTAATGGATCTGCAAGTCTGTCATCCCAGCCTAGTAATGGTGTCATCAGAGCCAAATTAGTCTTTGTCTTGTCTGCTCTTGGGTCAAGCAATTACATTTGTGATAAGGAGTATATTAGAGAAAGTGTAGGGGAATACCTGTTCAGCTTTTCTGTTCACTTAAATTTGACTATAAACAGCTTGTCACCCATTTATTTATGCAGAAATTTTGAAATACACAAGAATTTGATGAATGTATAAATTGCCTTGACATGCATGTTCTTTTGACTGTTTTGCAGTTGTTTGATTACGTGTTATGTCAGTTTTAAGTAGAAAAGTTTACTTCTGTCAGAGTCGGTCTTCTCCTTGGCTGGAATTTTCTTAAGTCAGGTAAGGAGGCTTCCAGAGTTCTCTGATTGCTGGTGGAGAATCCCTGATTTCATCTCATTGAGCCTGCTGCAGCTCATTCCCAGAATTGCTCCTAGTTTGAGAGAACATCTTGGGAAATTGACCCCTTCCCATCCTAGCCTGCTCTGGAATCTATCAATCAGTGTTACTTATTGAGTGCTTCCTGGGTGCAGAATACTGTGTTAAACAATTGGGAGAGTACAATAGAGTAGATAGACATGATTCCTGCCCTCAAGGGGCATACAGTGTAATAGAAGGGGGAAGAGGACAGAGAGTAAGTACTCTCTGTGTCCCAGAGTTCTGAATTAATCAGTCATATTTATTGAACACCTTCCGTATGCAGAACACTGTACCGAGTGCTTGGTAGAGTAGGGTTAGAGTTAGTAGGTATGATCCGTGCCCTCAAGGAGCAACAAAATTAGTGTATGTCAAGAAAAGTCAGTGTTTTGGAATTGAGAAGGTATGGATCAGAGATTCGCTGTTGACTTGGAGAAGAGGTCGGGGTTTGAGGGTTGGGGGAGTGAGGAGGATGCTTGCTTATGCCAGTGTGTCCAGTTCTTTCTCTGCCTCTGATCTGAAAAACTTTAGTGTTTCAAGATCTAAGGATCGGGATTGGTTATTTTTGAAGAAGGTTGTATGAATTTAATTTTAATCTTAAATTCATGGAATTCTGAGCTCTTTCAATCTATGTGCAATTTAATTCAAACATTAATAAAAGCCTGGTTGTGGGTTTTTAGTGGGTTTTTTTTGGAGGGGGGGCAGTTGGTTTCCTCACAGTGACCTTCAATTATTAGAGAAATAAAGCTAGGCCTTATTGGTTTCCCACAGAAGACAGAAGTACTATTCTTGAGATAAATAAACTAAGCGTTATTACTGTAAGAGGTAGCCAAATAGCAATTCACTAGAGGATATAAAGATACTTACAGAAGCTAGAGTGCAACTAGACAACCTTTCAATCCATTTATCGAAGCACTTGTAATGGACTTATTTCAAGGCAGGTCAAACTATAATAAATATTGAGAAAAGAAAGTTAAAACGACATCAAGTTAATATTTTACTATCTGTTCTTTGATCTGGGAAGCACAGAATTTTTTTTTCAAACTGATTTTGTCATTTATTGATTTTTTTTTCCTCCTGTGTCTGGAATGGAGAACAACTTCAATTTATGTTCTCCTTTACAATGCCAAATAATTTTTATTTGTTCACCAGAATCATTTATTGACATCATCACTATCTGTGGAAATTATCTTTGTTAGTTAAAACTGCCTCAGAGGCAGCAGAGGGGAATGGAAAAAAATAATTGATTTTTGCCTGCTCACGTAAATAACTGAACTCTGTTTTTTAAAATGTATTGGCATTTCACTGACTGTCTCACTACTGTAGGCATTTCTTGGCATCTTTAAAATACTATATTTTTTAAAAAGTAGGCAATGTGAAAGAGAACTGAAATTACTTCTTTTGACACACATTCAGGAAACCATTGTTTTGGATTGCAGAATCCAAGTTTAAAAGCTCCTACTAAAGAGCTTCCTAAGAGATGACTAAGTTCATTCATAGAACTCAGGGCAAGCAGTTTACTAGCGGAATAGCCAGATGGCAATTAGAAGTAAAAATGAATGTAATTAATTTAGCAAATAAAATATTAACTGTCCCTCTATAATCCTAGCTCAAATCCTTAAATGCCAGCCAATAGAAAGAATAACCCTAACTTAGCTTCCCCACACTCTTGGTGTTATGACCATGTAGTCCATTTAACTACTAAGCTCAGGTAACTTCACAGTGTACCGTGTAGCCATTTGTTGTTGCATCCTGGAGCTGAGCTGTTCTGCATCCCAACCCTAACTCCATATCTCTTCCTGCCAAGGCTCTGCACCAGTGTCGGCAGTCTGCTTGGCTGAGAGGGCCTAGGGGGCACCACGGTCCCCTGGATGTGCCTAGATGTGCTGCTATAGGAGGAAAAACCAGATATGCCCACATCAGCCAGGGGTAAACAGTTTGTCCTCCTGGACAAAGCACAGAACTGGGAATCAGGAGACCTGGGTTCTAATTCCAACTCTGCCACTTGCCTGCTGTGCTGTCTTGGAGAAGACACTTAACTTGTCTGTGCCTTAGTTCCCTCATCTGTACAATGGAGAATACTCTCTTTTCCCACTTCCCACTTAGACTGTGAACCCCATATGGGACAGAGACTGGGTCTGTATAGTATCTACCCCAGCGTTAAGCGCAGTGTTGAACAAATACCTTGATTAGGGGACTCCTTTCCATTTCTTGAGACTTAACCGGAGTGCAGAAGCCTGATGGGAGAATCACCAGCACCCCCTCCCTCACCGTCAACCAGTGGTCCTTCCCTGGCAGAGACCCACGATGAGACCTCTATATTTGAGCATCTTCCAAAACTAAACAAGACAGTGGTGTTTATTAAGTGGAATCGGGCACCATATTAATATTTCAAGATGTCCTTATGATACCTCTTTTAAACCCTGCTCCGTCTGGTGAGCAAAATTGGACTCCTTAAAAGGTTTTGTGTGCCTGGGGCATAAACTGGCACCCATAGATTAGGTTTGGCTTTCACACTATACGTTGCTCTCAAGCAATAATCTGAAAGGCAGGACAAAACACAACCGACCAGACATGCAGATATAAGCTTGTAAAAGCTGGTTAGTCCTGTTGGGTAAATATGGGTTTACCAGGGGTGTCCTCCTCCCAGGAGGTTAGAACAGTTCACTATTGTTTAACTCCTGGCTTAGAGCATCTAGCTGAACGCTAGCAGAAAATCTTAAGAGCAGATTCCCCGGGTCTCTGGGTTTGAGATTACACTGAATTGCACACATTCATCCTACTTAAAAGGTGATATAGCACACAGGCAACCAGTACCTTGTATGCACAATAAGGCCACAGGTGTGATTCACAGCAGGGTGACCACTGAGGGGTCGTATGGCTCAGGTTCCAAGATCCTCCTGGCTCCTAGTATTCTGTGTGCTGCTTTCTCCTATAGGGACTGCCCGTGGCTTGTTGTGAGGATTAATGAGGCCTCACATGTGGTTCACTTGGCATGCCCAGTGCCCAGGATCCTCCCCCCTCTTTTCATGGGCGTCCTTTTTATGTAAATCTGTGTACCATTCACCTACAAACTAGGAACAGAAAGGAGGAGGAGAGGAGGCATGCAGCTGTCCCTGAGAGCTGTCCCAGGTGGGCCTCCCCTGGCTCAGGGCAATGTTGCTACCTTATCTTCCCTGTCCCCACAAACTGGTCTATTCTGCTTGGGGGGTTTCATGTGCCTCTTCCTGCCCTGCTGATCCCGGGGAGAGCCCCAGACCAGGAAGTCCCTGGGCTCAATCTTCTCTATCTACCTCTAGCTCGCCTATCTCCCCACCGGCCTCTGGTCCATATCCTGCCCGGTCCCAGAACACCCTCCCTCCTCATATCCGACAGACAATTACTCTCCCCCGGCTACAAAGTTTTAATATAGGCACATTTCCTCCAAGAGGCCTTCCCTGAGTAAGCCCTCCTTTTCTCTTCTCCCACTCCCTCTATATTGCCCTGACTTGCTCCCTTTATTTATTGCCCCTCCCAGCCCCACACTCAGGTACATATGTCATTTATTTATTCCTATTAATGTCTGTCTCTGCCTCTAGACTGTAAACTCATCATGGGCAGGGAATATGGCTGTTTATTGTTGTGTTGTACTCTCCCAAGTGCTTAGTATAGTGCTCTGCACACAGTAAGCACTCAATAAATATAATTGAATGAATGAAGCGGTCTCTGAGAGTGGCTTACCCCACCCCAGAACGTTGACTGGGTGATATCCCCCTTAGGCTCCTCGCCAAACCTGGCCAAATCAGAAGGGTTGCCAGATCCCGCCTTGTCCCTGGTTTCTGTGTTGTTGTTTTAATTGGTACTTATTGAGCATGTACTGTGTGCAGAGCACTGTACTGAGCCCTTGGGAAAGTACAATACAACAGAGTTGGTAGACATGATTCCTGCCCATAGGGAGATTACAGTCATCAGGTATGTGCAGAATGAGACCTGTTCCCAGAGCATTTCAGGTGCTTCACAGGAACTGATTTATATGAAAAAGAGTAGCAGATTATGTCATCGGGCAGGCTATCGCCAGTCCCCTTTGAAGGTGTCTAGGCCCATTTGGTACTTTATTCCTGTGAAAACACAGTCTTTTAAAGGTTTGCAGTGTGATTCACCCAGTGGATTTCTTTCAGAGTTTTCCCACCTTTAAAATCCTACTCTCAGCTGAAGTTCAAAGTCGTATAAAAGACCTGTCCAAAAGCAACAGTGATTGTGTTTTTGATTTTTTCTTGAGGCTTATTCCAGGCTTCAGTTCTATGGCTGTCTTGTGCCTTGGTCTTGGTGGCTTGGTATCCTCCACTACTGATCTGCTGTTGGTCTTTTTCTCAAAGAGCAGGGCTAAAACTAAAAAACCCCATGTGCCATGGTGCTTGAGGAAATTCTCAGTACCCGGATCAATTTCCTGCCTTGGCCCATTCTCCATCCAGGATCACAGTCTAATCCATGACAGGGATTTGCTACTTTTCTGGCATTGCATTCTAAACTTTTCTCTAGTAGGAAAAAAGGGAGCTCCCTCCCTCTCCCTCCCTCTCCTTCCTTTTCACTGGGACATACTCTGTTAGCCTTTCTGAGTATCCCCCATTTGCTGACTTGACTAGTTAGTTCACACACTCGGAACTTTATTCAAATTAAGGAAATTTGCATGTATATTGTAGTTGCTGTATATATTAAAATTGACATAGCCCATGCAAGATCAGCGGTGTAAAAAGCATTTGAACCTGTTTTAACTATCCCCCTTTACTTTTCCTGATGCATTCAACTGACTTCTGTTTCTAAATTCCAAGTGTTTGGGAATTGTCTGGAGGTAACCTTTGACTCTTGAGTTCTGCCTCTGCACCTGCCATTGACACTTTCCAATTCTGGGGCTTGATGTACCTTATTCTCATGGGTTAAGTGGATAGAGCACGTGCCTAGGAGTCAGAAGGACCTGGGTTCTAATGCTGGCTTTGCCACCTGTCTTTTAAATGACCTTGGGCAAGTCACTTTGCTTCTCTTGCTTCAGTTACCTTACCTGTAAAATAGTGATTAAGATTTGTGAGCCCATGTGGGATAGGGATGTCCAGCCTGATTACCTAGTATCAACTCCAGCAGGTAGTGTAGTGCCCGGCACATAGTAAGTGCTTAACAAATACCATTATTATTATTATTATTGCACATAGTAAGTGCTTAACAAATACCATTATTATTATTATTATTGTTATTATTATTATTGTTTTCCTTCTGGGAATGATGGGTGGAAAAATGTTATATTTCTGTTGTGCTATTTATTAAAATGGTTCCATCGGCCCAAGAGAAGGTTGTTAAACCCTGATTTTGAAAATATTCAGGCTCTTGGAGATAGAACTAAGATAAAGGGACTAAATGGAGGGTAGAAAATTCATTTTTATGAAACTCCTTGGGAACTGCATTTCCCAGAATTTAGAGGCCTTCATTGCCTAGACACATCTGGTAATCAGACCCAATCAGCAAGCAAAGTAAAACCCTGTAAATTCAGGAGAGCTTGACTGTCTTTCTCTCTCCCTCTCCCTCCCTCTCTCTTCTTCCCTCTTCCACTCCCTTTCTTCTCTTTCCCTCTCCCTTTCCCTTTTCATCTCTCTCCCTCTCCCTTTCCCTCTCCATCTCCCTTGTCCTCTCTCTCCCTCTCTCCTTCCTTCTCTGTCCCTCTCCCTCCCTCTATCTCCCTCTCTCTAATTTCCTGCCCACTGGTACACACTCTGCTAATCTTTCAGAGTGTACCTCATTTGTTGACTGGTTAGTTCACACACTAATTCACAACTATATTCAAACTAAGGAAGTTTGCATGGATATTGTAGTTGTTGTATATATTAAAATCAGCGTACCCAGCATAGCCCATCCAAGACCAAGGATGTAAAAAGCATTTGAATCTGCTTTAACTTTCCCCCTTTTCTTTTTCCAAAGCATTCAACTAACTACTGTGTCTAAATTCCAAGTGTTTGGGAATTGTCTGGAGGTACTCTAAACTTTTTTCAGGTTGCTGAAAGACCGGCATCATGAATGATAATTGCAGTCTTGAGGCTTGGAATCATGTTCTGAGGTCTTAAAAAAAATGTTCTTGGCCAACAATGTTTAGTCACTGACTAAGCAAGGTATTGTATTAGGTATGGGAATCCTGAGAGCGTTCTACTTTGGCGCTCCTTGAAATTGAAGCAGAGAGGTGGAGGAAATGTAACTTGGTCATCCCGGAAGGTCCCCTCAGGTTTCCTCAGTATGACCAGTTCAGTTTACTACTGACATTCTTACACAGTGTTCCCCAAGTTCTTAAATTCAAGAAGTGTTTCTTGGTGATTATACTACTGAAATATTCTCCTTTGTCCTTTTAGTGTTGACTTTCTTCCAGTATCTAAAGATGGCTATCTTACCTCCCCTCAGGCGGGGTTTAGCTCAGCTTCATGGATTTAGCCACTTGAATCCTTCTGTACTAATTAGTCCTTTATGCCAATGTTTTGTTTCTTTTCCCAGGCTGCCTCCTGTTCAAAGCTGTAACTTCAGCGAAATGAGCTGTTGCAAAAGGGGATTTTTGTCCCAGGAGCCATATATACACACACACCTTCTCCTGGGGAAGCATTGAATTTATCAATGCCAACCTGAAGCTCTAGTCATCCTAAGTTGTGACTAGTTAATATGTACCCAGTCTTACTAGGGAGAAAAAAAAATTTAGAACCTTATATTAGAGTAGACATTAATTTGTAATTAATGGAAGATTGTCTCTGGAAATTTCAGTCAGTGTCCCTACTGGTTCTCCTATCTGTATTTAAGCTTAATTCTATTTAACCCCACAATCCTGATAGCTCTGCGACTTCCACTAGGTCTTTTAAGACATCATTGTTCTCAGGGTGGTAATATTCACTGCTTTTGCACCATTTACCTTTCTAATTAGCCATGCATGTATGGTGAAAGAGGTCTGAAATTTAGGAAAAATAACACCAAGTGGAGCACATGATCCTTCCAGGCCAGAGTTGAGCCTGCTCATGAGCTAGACAGAAATGTTTGTTTTTTATTGCATCAAATAAGCCTCTTGTCTTTTGCTGTCAAGTCATCTCTGACCTATAGCAACTCCATGGACACATCTCTCCCAGAACCCCCCCACTCTCCATATGTGATCGTTCTGGTAGTGTATCCACAGAGTTTTCTTGGTAAAAATACAGAAGTTGTTTACCATTGCCTGCTTCCACGCAATAAACTTGAATCTCCACCTTTGACTTTCTCCTATGCCACTACTGCCCAGCACAGGTGAGTTTTGACTTGTAGCAAGTTGCCTTCCACTCTCTAGCCACTGCTCAAGCTAAGAATGAAATGGATATGCCTCTGCTTGACTCTCCCTCCTATAGCTGAGACTGGAAGAGTGCTGTAAACTCTCCAGGTGTGAGCCTGAGATGGGCAAATATACCTCTGCTATACTAGAATTTATTATGAGCAGTAATTAAATTTTATCTGATCTAAACACTCTTCTAAATTCAAAGTAAATATTGGGAAAGAGAAACCTGTGCCAAAAGATGTAAATGTACAGAAGTATCAGAAACCTTTTAAATAAATTGTATCTAAAGCCCTAATGGAGGGGAAACAAAGTCAGGATAGAGCGTGAGTTTCTTGAGGACAGGGAACACTTAAAAAAAAATTATGGTATTTGCTATGTGCTAAGCACTGTTCTAAGTACTGGAGTAGATAAAAGATATCAGGTTGAACACAGTCCCTTGCCCCACATAGAGCTCACAGTTTTAATCCCCATTTTACAAATAAGTAACTGAGCAGACAAGCAGTGGATCCGGGATTAGAACTCGGGTCCTCTGGCTCACGGCCCATGCTCTTTCTACTAGGCCACACTTTCCCTCTTATGGTGCTGTTGTACTTCCCCATATACAGTGCATTGCACCCAGTGGGTACCTAATAAATACCATTCAAGCAATCAATCAGTGTAATTTACTGAGCTATAACTACATGCAGAACACTGTAGTAAGTGCTTAAGGGAGTACATTACAATAGAGTTCTACTAGAGCACCAGTCCAGGGGTCAAGAAACCTGGGTTCTTGTCTCACTCCTTCCTCAACTCTCTGGTTGAGTCTTCAGGGAACCAGGCATTTTTTGGAGAGGAATCTTCTCCAGGAAAATTTCCCTTTCGACAGTATTCTTCATGAGATAAACTTTGACGCCAAGCGAATATTAGCAGGATGCCCAGGGTAGACAAGGACAGTGTTTTAGAAGCTGCTCTGTAGTCCCCCTCTGGACTGTAAACTCATTATGGGCAGGAAACATGTCTGCTAATTCTGTTGTACTCTCCCAAGTGCTTAGTACAGTTCTCTGCACATAGTACTCAAGAAATAATATTCATTGATCGATTGTTAATACTTCAGAAGGTCCAGTCTAACCTGGACACAATTCTGAGATGTCCAGTACTTGAGAATCATCTGACATATAGGGAAATCTGGATGAAGCGGGTAGAAGAAATTGATCCCTCACAATACCCATCAAAAAGATGGTACTGCTACATCTTCCGTGATTTATTAATATTAACAATAAGAATGATAGTATTAAGCATTTATTCTGTACCAACCACTCTACGAAGTGCTGGGCTAGATACAAGATAATCAGGTTGGAAACAGTCCCTGTCCCACACGGGGCTCAAAGTCTTTAAGTCAGAGGAAGGATTAAATCCCCATTGTACAGATGAGGGAATTGAGGTACAGGGAAGTGAAGTGAGTTACCCAAGGTCATACAGCAGGCAGGTGTCAGCTTGAGGATTAGAAACGAGGTCTCCTGACTCTTAGGACAGTGCTCTTTCCACTAGGCCATGCTGCTTCCCTATTAGACACAAAAATCTAGGAGAAAAACCACTGCCACATATTTAGTCAATTCTCAGATGTGGGGGTTGGGTTCTCGCCAAACCTCACGTTAAGGGCAACCCCCCGAAGCCAGGACTGCACCACCCCCTCCTATTGCTTCCTACACCTTGGGGACATGTGTGCAAATGGACTACGTTGTTGGACAAACATTCTCTAATTCCTTAACCATGTTCTAACTACGACATGTGTCGTAGCCAAACTGAATGAACAGGATTACACAAACGCAACTCAGTAGATTAAATCTGGGAGCAGGCTTTGAGTTAGTGGCTCTGTTAGAGGGCTCCGGGTTTAGAGTTTGAAGCTCGTCTTACAAGTGAGCACTGTGGTAAAGCCTGAAAGTTATCGTAGTCACCTGTGGTCAGTAGTACATATTTTTAGGGAATTTGGTGACAAAACAGACTACTAAGAGCCTCTACGAGATTGTTAGTTCTTCTATTGGATTGTAAATTCCTTGTGAGCCGGGATCTTGTATACTAAGTGTATTTTATTCTCCCCAACACTTAGTGCTTGGTTTAGAGTAAGCACTTAGTAAATACTATAATAATAATTATTATTATTATTCTACAGCTTTTAAAGCTGTCAAAGCAGATACATAACAGCTGTTGATGATAATAATAATAAGAATAATAATAGTACTTGTTAAGCACTTACTGTATTCCAGGCACTGTACTAAACCCTGGTGTAGATAAAAGATAATTAGGTTGGACACAGTCCCTGTCCCACGGGGAGGTCACAGTCTTAATCCCCATTTTACAGGTGAGGTAACTGAGGCACAGAAAAGTTAAGTGACTTGCCCAAGGTCACGCAGCAGGCAAGTGGCAGAGCTCCGAGTGGCAAGTGGTTCAGAGTTTAAGGCACATTTACAGCCACCAGTTTTCCTGGGGTGTTATTTTACAGTATTTGTTAAGTCTGTACTATGTGTTGGGCACTGTAATAATAATAATAATGTTGGTATTTGTTAAGCGCTTCCTATGTGCCGAGCACTGTTCTAAGCGCTGGGGTAGACACAGGGGAATCAGGATGTCCCACGTGGGGCTCACAGTCTTAATCCCCATTTTACAGATGAGGTAACTGAGGCACAGAGAAGTTAAGTGACTTGCCCACAGTCACATAGCTGACAAGTGGCAGAGCTGGGATTTGAACTCATGACCTCTGACTCCAAAGCCCGTGCTCTTTCCACTGAGCCACGCTGCACTGTACTAAATGCTGGGGTACTGGGGTAGATAAAAACTAATGCATGTCCCACATGGGGCTCATAGTCTTAATCTCCATTTTCCAGATGAGGTAACCAAGGCACAGCAGAAATGAAGTGACTTGCCCAAGGTCACACTGCAGACAAGTGGCACAGCCAGAATTAGAACCCAGGTCCTTCTGGCTCCCAAGCCCATGCTCTTTTCACTGGGCAACAGTGTTTCTCAGTGGTTTGTGGAGGCCTGTTCTGACTTTTCTCCACAGCCCACCCTTACTCCACTAAGAAGTTGAGGGAACCAGCTTCCCAGGTAAGCATGGCAGCAGTGTGCAGCTGCTCCACGGGTGGCAGGAGGGCATGATCAATCAATCAGTTGTATTTATCGAGTGCTTTCTATGCGCAGAGCACTGTGCTAAGTGCTTGGGAGAGTACAGTATGGTCTATACATGAACAGAAGTCCAAGGGAGAGGGCCCCCGCTGCCACCCGAAGCTATAAATCCCAGCGGGGCCCTGGAGTGGCCAGGCCTGTGTGAGGGAGGGAAGGCTGTGCTTGTTGGATTTGCCCCCTCCATCTCTCAGACCTGCCAGCCCCTGGAATCAATTACTGTCGCCTGGAATTAGACCAGCGACAAGCAGGTGTTGGTCTGCGTGGGTCCCACACTCATTGTGCTCTTCAGTTCAGGCTCAGTGGGGGCCCCAAAGCATTGCCCTGAGCAGGCCTCCGATTCAAGCCTCTTCCTGCAGGAAAGACTGCAGAATTTCCTCACCAACACAGATCACAAAATCCAGGCAACCACGGAAAACAAGGGACAGGCAGAATGTCTTCAACGGCAGAATATTTTCATTTTCTTTTTGCCAGGCCCCCTGCCTGATTCTCATTACACCCACTCCGACTTCTCATTTTCAAGGATGAATTGGGGTAAAGGTTGTTTGTTTTTTTTCTACAGAGACTTACAACAAGTATAAATGCACCTTTCTGAGATCAGAGCAGACCATTAGGCATGGAACTAGCAAAGCTGTTCTTGTTTCCATCGAAGGCCTCACTTGTCAGGTGAAGCTGGGAAAGATTCCCCAACCACACCCTCTTTTTTATATTTAAATACTTACTCTGTGCCAGTCACTGTACTAAGCACTGGGGTAGATATTAGCTAATCAGGTTGGACACAGTCCACGTCCCACCTGGTGCTCTCAGTCTCAATCCCCAGTTTACAGATGAGATACGTGAGGCACAGAGAAATTAAGTAACTTGCCCAAAGTCACACAGCATACAAGTGGCAGCATCTGGATTAGAACCCAGATCCTTCTGACTCCCAGATGTGTGCTCTGTCCACTAGACCGCACTGCCTCCCTATGTTTTAACCAAATTGCATCATGAAGATGTATTTTCTGCCAGAACTGACCAGAGAGATTCTGGCGTCACAGAAATTGGAACCCAGGTCATTCTGATTCCCAGGCTCCTGCTTTATCCACTAGACCATGCTGCTTCCACCCTACAGAGTGGCTAGAAACTCAGCCTGGATCTTGTGCCCAGACAGGCTAGAAGCCGACTAAAGACCCATTTCACAAGATAGCTACTTTTGTGGGACAGTGGATGCAAACATTTCAAATTTGTTTTCAGCCTGTTTATTTTGGCCCGTTTATTTAATAGTGCAGTTATGCAAATCTGAAAACATTCTAAATGTTTTCTCTGCTCTTCTGTCCATTTTCACCTGTGAGCGTGAGGTCTCTTACTCCAGGTGGTCTAGATGCAAGTTAGCAAGAGCCAATAACTGTCAAGAAAACTCCAAGAACATTGCTAGTGCGGTCAATACTCTTTCTATTCCATTGTGATTTAGTTCCTTATAAGGATTTGCTATGCAAGCTAATATGTTTGTATTCTTTGGCTTCGGTCAATAGCATGTTGTGTGGTCCTGTAAATCTTGGATTAGTCTGTAAACTTGCTATGTTTTAAGAAGTGACAGATAAATCTCACATTGTTTATTTGTTTTACGAGAGGAATATTAAGGTAGCAAAAACTTCAGCCAAAGCAGGCATTTCCTAGGAAGACATTTAATGGTGAACATGAACTTGCTGGCACCAGAGAATGAAAGAGAAGGTTTAAGTATGAGGTTAGTTTAATAAATACTAGAGGCCGCAAGATAGTCAGGGAAGGGGAGGAGGTAAAGCGTCAGAGTCCAAACAGTAAGGAGAAAAGTCGCTGCTTGGGGGTTGACCCAAATAACGGGGTGCTAATTGGCCAGAAGGTCAGTTTGAGTTGAAGATAGGAGAAATGGGGTGGCGTTAGTGAGTAGATGAAATAATTACAAAAGTGACAAATGCATCATCACGTATCCAGCCTGTGAGTAATCTATCCATCCTCCAAAAGCAATACATAGGCAGGGCTATGTCTGGGATCATTTTTCCAGGGTTCCAATTATTATTTAAATGACCCAGCAGACCACTAAATACAGCGCAATAGACTTGTAAGAATGGTTAAGAACTTGGAGCATTCAAGGAGGCTAGTTAACATTCCAGAGGGATGATCCATTAATGTAATCAGGGCAGCTAAAGTGAGATTACTTTAGGTGTTTTGCATTCTACATAGCTGCCAGATTCACTTTTCTTAACACAATAATGGGCATCCCCCAGGAGGTGTGAAGCTCTTGGAATAATTACTCCTGCGGGGGTTTTAGTGGAGATTGGCTGTGCCTGGGGTTTCACAGTTTTAGAGATGTGATTATCCACAGTGACCCCATCACAAGGGTTCTCCAAACCTTATCAGCTCAGGAAGCAGGGAGCCCCCAGACAAAAACACGGAACCACATCCAGGGTTTCATTCTAGTTCAGCAGCACAGAACTATAGTGAATCCTTTCTCGTGGCTTGGATTTGATCTTTTCTCTTGAAATTGAAGGCACATCTCCAGGAGGCCTTCCCTTCTGCATCACCCTTGCATTTGGATTTGCTTCCTTTATTCACCTCTCCCTTAGCCTTTACAGCACGTCTATACATGTCTGTGATTTATTTATTTACATCAATGTCTGACCCCCTGCCCCCGGCCCCAGACTGTAAACTCGTTGTGGTAAGAGAATGTCTACCAACTCTCTTATATTGTACTCCCCCAGTCGTTTTGTACACTGCCATTCACCCAGTAGCCTCAACTGGAATCAATTAATCAGTCGTATTATTCATTCATTCATTCAATAGTATTTATTGAGCATTTACTATCTGCAGAGCACTGTACTAAGCGCTTGGAATGTACAGGTCGGTAACAGATAGAGACAGTCCCTGACCTTTGACGGGCTTACAGTCTAATCGGGGGATACAGACAGACAAGAACAATGGCAATAAATAGAATCAAGGGGAAGAACATCTCATTAATTTATTGAGTACTTACTGTATGGAGAGCCCTGTACTAAGCGCATGGGAGAGTACAGTATAACAGCATTGGTAGTCATATTCCCTGCCCACAATGAGCCCTTTGCAAATTCTCTATGTGCTTCCTCTGTTGGGTCCAAAACAAGGCACAGGTAACGGCCATAAGCAGGGCATCCTGTTGGTCCAGAGGGAAGACCGCTGCTCTGGGAATGGGAAGACCAGGGCTCTAGTCCTGCTTCTGCTTGGAGTTGGGTAACATGGATGAAAACCTACATATGTACTGTCAGTCCATCAGTGGCATTTATTCAGCACTTACTGTTTGTAGTTTTTTGAATGGTATCCTCAGGAGAAAATTTGCTAATTTGAATGGAGTAGCGTCATTTCCTACCTGACCATCTGCTATCATCAAGTTTTAAAGGTGTCCGTGTTTGTCTCTGTCTCTCTGAAGGGCTTGGCCTCTTAGACATTCTGTTCCTATCATCAGAGAAGTCAACTGGGAGTAGGGGGATACTGTTTTCCAAGAGTGAGGGGCGGTGAGGAAGCAGGTATGCCTGCAGCTACCGCAACAGAGTCATGAGAGCTCAGATAGAGGGGAATCTTCCTGCTCCCTGAACAGAGGAGTTCGTTGTGGGCAGGGAACATTTCTACCAACTCTGCATATTGTACTTTCCCAAGCGCTTAATGCAGTGCTTTGCATACAGTAAGAACTCAATAAATTGATTGATGTGAGGGCATGAGTTAGGCTACCTGGGGAATGGTGTCCTTAGAAATCAGAGCAAGATTTCCAATATAATGAAGTATTCCTTACCCTAACTGCCTCGTGGTCATGAAGATAGATTCCATAGCTTTTATATTCCCAACCATTCTGCTTCTGTTTTTGCCTCAGGCTTAGAGTGACCAGACTTTCTTTGTTTGTTCATTGAGTCTGCTTTAATGTATTTCCTAATGATCCAAACTATCCTCTGAAGGGTATTGTG
Source organism: Ornithorhynchus anatinus (assembly GCF_004115215.2). Taxonomy (NCBI): domain Eukaryota; kingdom Metazoa; phylum Chordata; class Mammalia; order Monotremata; family Ornithorhynchidae; genus Ornithorhynchus; species Ornithorhynchus anatinus. The sequence continues at coordinate 53,293,316 of NC_041735.1, read as the reverse complement.
TCTTCTCTGTCCATTTTGAAAACCTGGTCACCATGGGCCGTGGGGCACTAACCAGACCAAAGGTGTTCAGGATAATGGGCGAGGCTCAGTCACAAGAAGGAAACACAGGATCAGAGGCCAAAGTGTCATTTCATTCCTTGGTTTCCCCTTTAAATATCTAGCCTCTGCAATGTTGGAATTTCTACAGTTCAAAGCCAGCATGGATTAGATTACAGTTAAGAGTTTAAGGGGTAGCATCAGAGGGCTTCACGCTATACCCCAAGCTACAAATGCCCTGGATTCCACTTCTCTCCCACATTCCCATACCAAATTATTTGATTTTTCCATTCAAGGTTGACTTTACATCATTGAGTTTACTAAATTTATGTTCAAGGATGATCATTATCCATCCAGGCTGTCTCCTGTATTTCTTGCTTCACCATAAAACAAGTGAAGCAGATTTCTGGTCTAATGTGCCCTTGCATTCCAAAACTCTTGTCCCATTGCCCTGGAATATATTCCTTCCTGATGGCTCACCAGACAGAGAGAACAGATCAAGATGGTCTGGAAGAAGTCTCTGCTTAGCCTGAATGCTCATGATTGATCTCGGTTTGCCAGCTTTTTGGCAAACTGACACATGAGCGGGTATTTTTTTTAACCTTCTGGACTTGGTTGTAGCCGAGGATAGTTGACTTAGTGTGATCCTTGGGACCTAAGAAATGATAAGCAGGAGCCCTTGCTTGGTGTATAGGTGAGAACAACTTCTATTGGTCAAAAAATAGAAAAAGATTGCATGATTAAACTGAAAGCAGAAGGGTTTGAAGTGGGTGGTTTCACTTTCTTGACCATGTGAGTCATTTTAAACTAATCCAACTGACTGCCTGAAATGATTTAGCTTGGTTCTAGCTATAGCACAGTAAGATTTACAGAACACCAATAATAATAATTGTGGTACTTAAGCAACATACTAAGTTCTGGGGCAGATACGAGAAAATCAGGTCAGATACAGTCCCTCTCTCACTTGGTGCTCATAGTTTGAGGTGGAAAAATGGGTATTTTAGACCCCATTTTGCAGATGAGGAAGCTGAGGCACAAAAAAGTTAAATGATTTGTCCAAGGTCATACAGCAGACAAGTGGCAGAGTCAGGATTAGAACCCAGGCCCTCTGACTTTCAAGCCTGTGCTCTTTCTACTCCTGTCTTCTCCAACCTAGGCACTTTGGGAGGAGTGTGAAACCTGTCAGGGAGCAAAGGGACCTCTCAGTGGATTGCCACTGGGTATGCCCAAGGCCTGTAGCAACAGTCCAAGCCATTGGTGGGCCAGAGCAACCCAGCAGCCAACTCCACCCCGACTCCCAGGGAACAGCTTCTCCCTGTGGGAGTACACATGGCTCCTCCCCCAGTACACTGTGACTCCAAGAACATCGCTGTGTCAAGGTTTTCAAGTGTATGCCTAAGTGGCCCTGGGCCAGGGAGACACAGACGTGTGCATGTGCTTGCACGCATGCTCGTGCGCACACACACACATACAAACATGTAATTGTCCCATTGGACCAAACAGCAGCCCACCCTTGCTGTATCCTGCCCCCTAAGGGATCCCAAGGAGCTCTTGCTTCTCCTTATTCTGTGATGCCAAACTTTGTCACTAGGAGAATTGGGCTCTTCAAGTGGTGAGTAAAGAAAATGTCAAAGCAGTGCATATGCTTGTGATAATTTAATTTCCATTCTTTCTCAAAGAAAAATGCAAGGGATCCCCTTGTTGCTGCCTTAGAGAAAGAGTTACAGGAGATAATACTGTTGTAACAGAATAGGGAAGAAAAATCTAGTTTGGGTAATGTAGAGCTGCAGTGAATTTGCTTTAATTGACTGGAACCTGGTTATTATCCAGGAAATTTCATGTTATATCATTTCGTAGTCCTGTAGTTAATACACAGGCAAAAACAAAATACACCTCAGGCTTTTGGAAGTGAAAACATGAGGGTAGGATTATGCCAAATTATAGAAATAAAAAACTGCAAGCTATAAATTTGTGCCCTCTACAGAGTGGTGATACTCTACAAGGTCTCATTATAATCAGGCTAGCATTAAAACCAATGTTAAAGGGTGAAGAGCTGAGAAATTAAAGGGACTTCTCATTTATTCATAGGAGGAAATTGAGGGGGATAGAGGTGATGAGGCAGCCAAAGCACACACATTTCATTGCTTTTCATTCTGGAACCAGAGCCTAAAATACTGATTACGAAGATTTGCAGCTGTGAATAGTGGCTTGCTCTTCTGATGGAATATCACTTGCTGCTTCTAAGAATAAATGGGGTAATGAAGCTCAATGCTAGGGCAGGCTGGTCAGCTCAGGTCCAAAATCCTGTGCCAATACTCAAATTTCCCCATTCCCGGAGGTACCAAGAGGAGGTATCGGCCTGGATTAAGCATGGACCAGATGCTCTTGGATAAAAATGGGCAGAGGCCAGATCTAGCCATCTGTACATCTTCAGGGCATCTATCTTTCTTCCAAGGATCCAGAGCAGCCTCCAGACAACACTTCTTTAATCCCAACACATTCTGTGGGAAGCCGGTAATGTTGCAGTTTTTCTTCCCCCATTAACTGGGAGCAGAACTGAGACATAAGGACTGAGATTGCTTGGTGGCAGGGCATTTTAGGAGAGAGTTTACTCCCTGGAAATATTCCTAGTTCTGATTTAACTAAGCTCCGGAGTTGTTTATAAGAGAATCAAGTTGCCACACAGTTCCTGTCCCACATAGGGCTTCTCAAGATAATTGGATTCCTGACCTATATGAGGCTCATGGTCTGAGAAAGAAATAAAACTGTTATTGTATCCCTATTTTACAGATGAGAAAACCGAGGCCCAGAGTGATTCAGTGACTTCCCATAGGTCACACAGCAGATAAGTGAATGGTCTCTCAGGCCCATGCATTTTCCACTTCTGCTCCAAGTTTCCCTGAGGCCATGACATTCTTGTACATAACAATAATAATGATAATAATAATTATAGTGTTTGTTAAGCACTTACTATGTGCCAAGCGCAGTTCTAAGCACTGGGTTAGATATAAGGTAATCAGGTTGACCCATGTGGGGCTCATAGTTTTAATCTTCATTTTACACATGAGGTAACTGGGGCACAGAGAAGTAAGTGGCTTGCCCAAGATCACACAGCAGGCAAGTAGAGAAGCTGGGATTAGAACCCACATCCTCTGACTCCCAAGTCCGTGCTCTTTCTACTAAGCCATGCTGCATATGGATGCATCATCCCTTGGTTTCTGATTTTTCCTTTCAGTCAACACCATCAAGTCTTATGCTGGTGTGCTGGCTTTAAAAAGAAAAACAAAGGAAATTGAAGGAAAATATTTTGTCTTGGTTCATCCCAGGCTGTTCCCGTTTATGTGTTTCTAGACCTCATCTGAGGATTAGTAGTGACTCTGTATCTATCTAGTAGCCAGAGTCCTGTCCCTAGCACTTTCTCTTAATTCAGCTTTTCTTCTCACAGTGACATTTCCCATAGGAGCTTGGTGTTGGGTTCAGTGCTGACACCTCCTCAGGCTTTCTTTGTGCTGTGTGGGTGTCCAGGTCTCTAGTGGCTAGATTCCTGGCCCAGAAGTCAGGAGAACCTGGGTTCTAATCCCATCTCTACCCCTTGTTTGCTATGTGACCTTGGACAAGTCACTTCACTTCTCTGTGCCTCAGCTCCCTCGTGTAAAATGGGGATTAAGACTGTGAGCCCCATGTGGGACATGGACTGTGTCCAATCTAGTTAGCTTGTATCTCCCCCATGCATAGTACGGTGCCTGACATATAGTAATGTCATAAATACCTGAAACAAATACCATAAATCAAAGTCTTGGAAGGTGGTAGTGGCCTCTGTGGGTGGAAAGAAGTAAATCGTGGTTTTGAAAGTGCTCCCTGGCCTGAATTCAGACTTTCTGTTCCATTGGCAACCAAGGGGGAGCCTTGTAAATTCCTTAAGGGCAGGAACTGTATCTTGTCAATCAATCAGTCACTAGCACTTATTGAACTCCTATTATATGTGGAGTACTATACTAAGCATTTGGGTGAGTTCACAAATGTTAAACAGCACAATCCCTCAAAGAATTCACATCAGGGGAGACAGACCTTCGAGGAAATTTCTCTTAGTGGGAGTAATAGAGTAGAATGTGAACGCTAGTGCTTTAGGGGTTGTGAAGTGCCTAGGTGGTTCAGAAGGACCAAAGTGACAGTTGGGAGATACAGAGTGGGGTTATAAGAGATTACTTAGGGAAGACCTCCTGGAAAAGATATGATCTCAGAAGGGCCTTGAAGATGGATAGAGCTGTGGTCATATTTGAAAGGGGAGAAAGTTCCAGGCAGGGGAAAGGCGTGAGCCAGAGGTCGGAGGCAGGAGAAACGAGAATGAAGCATAGTGAGTAGACCAGCTTCAGAAGAGTAAAGCTTTTTGCCTGGATTGTAGTGGGAAAGGAGAGAAGATGACCAGGGAGGAGAGAGCTGATGTGTTTTCTTAAAGCTAATCAGCATCATCATTATCAGTGATATTCATTGAGTGCTGACTGTGCAGAGCCCTGTACTAAGTATTTGGGAGAGTACAATACAACAGCATTGGTAGGCTTACAGGCTAAAGGGGGAAACAGACATTAATATAAATCAATAATGTGTAATACGTATGGTTGGGAATTTCTGACTGAGAAAGAGAGGAATGGGCAACCACTGAAGGATGTCGAGAGTGGGAAGACATGTAGAATGACAGTTTAGAAAAGTGATCCAGGCAGCAGAATGAAGTATGGCCTGGGGTGAGGAGATCATCAAGGAGGCTGAGAATCAGCCCCATGAGGCACAGAGATGGTTGGCAGAGGAGGGAACTGTAGTCCTAACCAAAGAAAAAGTCATTTTTCTCCTTGATTTGATAAAGGATGTGGTGGAAACAAATGGCTAAAAACTTGATTGTAGATTATTGATTCCTTAGATTATAGATAATAGATTTGGACATTGACTACTCTGCCAAGCCCTGGAACCACCCCCATCCCCACCCCATTCCCTCTTCATATCCAACAGTTCACCGCTTTCCCCACCTTCAAAACCTTCCTAAAATCAGGTCTTCTTCAAGAGGCCTTCCCTGACTAATCCCTTATTTTCCCTCACCACCCTCCCCTCTGCATCGACTGTGCACTTGGCTAAATATCCCGTAAGCACTCTGATACTGCATCCCCATAGCACCTATGTACATATCCTTATACTCTGTAGTTACTCCTATCATTCATTTATTTTATTGCCTATCTCTCCCTGTAGACTGTTAGCTCCTTGTGAACAGGGATCGCATCTACCAACTCTGTTGAATTGTACTTTCCCAAGTTCTTAGTACAGTGCTCTGCACACAATAAGTGCTCAATAAATATCATTGATTGGTACAGTGCTCTGAGCAGAATAGGTGCTCAGTAAATACTATTAATTGGAGTTCAATGTGTATGTTATCTGTGAATCCCATTCTGTAAATAATCAAGAGTTTACTCTAAAAAGGAGGCAGTGTGTGGTCATGATCATGGATTTGTAAGGCATTTTACAAATTCACGATGCTGGGCTTTTGCATCATTGTTCTTAACCAACATCCTCCTGCCCACCACTCTGATAGGTTGGTATATCATGAACATTAATTTCATTCCAATTAAAAGATGAGTAAAGTGATGTAAGGAATAGGAAGTGGCCTACACAGAGATAGCGGCTCTGTCAAGCGAATATTTGTGACATCTATTATCTGACTGAACAGATCACCTCCAGCTTTCAATAACTCATCCTCTAGCTTCCTAACCAAACTGTTCTCCCATAAACTGATCATCAAAGGGAATGGGAATCCATGTGTTTCAGATCTAGGTACATGTATTCTCAGATTTATGTATGTGTTTTTTTTATTTCCTTCTAGTAAGTATGTAAACAGTAGCATAAATATTTAGGAGCCTGTATTTGCTAACGGATAGCCTTAGAGCACCAGATTGACTTTGATAACTTATCCGGGCCTGAGTTTCTTCACCTGTAAAATGTCCTAATACTTTCTCCCCCTCCCACTCTCCTGACCTTTACATCATAGGAGTGCTGGGAGAATCAAATGAAATTAATAGTTAATAGATGCAAAAGTGCTTTGAGCTGGTCACAAGAAGTGGTTATAAGACCAAGTTGCTCTATTTCTATCATTACTACCTTTTCACCTTAAAAAGAGATCCTTTAAGATCTTAAGCCTAATAATGTCAGCAAGAGGGTAACATGGATCACACTAGGACAAGTTAGAGACAGAATTAGCCAGGCCAGTTAAAACGAAGACTAGGGAGGAGGTTCACTGATGGACCAACACGGTTGGGACTTTAAGGCTCACCTAATGATTTGGAAAGGTAATACTTCATTAGTCCATCCTATATGGCACACAGTAAGTGCTCAATAAGTACCACTGATTGAATGCTCGATACAGCGCTAACCACCTCTGCCCCATGATCTCCCACTGAGCTTGGATTCCTGGGTTAACTTCACTCTTCTCTGGAAGGCCAGGGATTTAGAGAAGGCTGCTGTTGCTTCTGTTGCTTGCCAGCTGAGCAGCCTTAGGCTCCCTCAGGCACCTCAGAGCTCCTTTAGGGAGCACTCAGTAGGGCTCTGAGAGGATATGAGTAAGTAACTCATTTCCTGTATTAGAGAACTTGGGCATGTGGTGAGGATGAAAATTTCTATCCCTCATGCATCTCTGGAGTTTGGAATGATGAGTAGTCAGGGGAGGGGAGGCAACAGGCTAGTCTGGTGTGGAAATGAGGTTGAGGAAGTGTCAAGTCCAGGTTGCTGCTTCTTCTTCCCCTGATTTGCCCCGTGACAGGGAACCAGTCACCCTCTGTTTCCTCACCTGCCAAGTATGGATAGAATTAACCTGCTTCTTCATGATGCAGTGGGGGAAGGGGAGATGGGGAGGAGAGTAAGACCACAGCTAATAGGAAATTTTGAGCATTCGAAGTATAAAGGGCCACATAAATACTCATGCCATTTCATATTCCAAATGCCACATTGAACACACCAAATAGAGTTTTATAATGAAGGGTAGAAAACTTAACATTAAAAAGTTGGTTTTCCCACCTACTATGCTATTTCATTTCAATCTTGGCTTGAAAATTTAGCTTTTTCCCTAGTTTCTGGCAGGGTGGTCTTGAGCCAGACAGTTTTAAAAAAATTAATTATGTAAATCATCATGTGAAAAAATATATATTTTTAAATGCCTGTTGGATCAGAAAATGGAAAACAGATGGTGATAGGGTATGCATAAGGACATAGATGAATGGACCATCTAATAACGTTCGTTCTTTAGAAATCTATTATTTATATGCGGCTGAAAATCACTGAGAGGCTGCTGAGATTTTAAAGCACTTTAAATGCTTCTTGGTCGAGGAGCTTTCTTCCTTTCCTGATTCAGACTTTGAGAACAGTGAGATATTTTCTACCACGTCATTTTTACTAGACCTAAACACTTCCTTTTTTGGCATATCTTTGTCCAATGTGTATAATCATTTCAGATTAGATTTTCAAGAGCATCAAGAAGCTCATTTTCTCCAGTGAAAAGAGGCCTTGCTTTCTTGATCTGCAGCAGATGATGGATGACAAAAAAAAGAAAAGCCTCAATGTAGAAGCAGCTTTTTTATGTGCTAGACTAAAATTGAGCTGATAAGGATGCCGTGTGCTCAGTAGTCTGTAATAGCTAAGTTTGTGTGATGTAGAAAAGCAAAAAAACTACTAAATAGCTGTCATTTTTGATGGTATATATTATAACCTTAATATTGCAATGTAATTATTGGGCAGAGAGAGCCCTCCATCCTTTATTACCATTTCCTGACATTTTAAATTATATACTGCTGCTGAATTTTTAAAAAAGGGAGCAGCACAATAGAGATCATCCAAACCCCCAATGAACGTACTAATTTATAAACCAGGCCTCTGGTAAACAGGCTTGTTTCTCCTTGTGCATTATGCTGGAGGTCAAACTCTTGCAATAGCCCAAAATAACAAGTTGAGACATGTTTTCATAATTGGAAATAAAAAAATTCAGCCATCTGCTAATGGAAAGAAAAGTTTTGCAATAAAGCTAACAGCTGCTGTCATTTCAGAATGAACATCTCTAAATCCTACCCCAGACAGTAATGGTGCTTACCCCAGCTAAAATCTTTCTGGGGCACCATTAACTAATTATGAATTACCTGGGAAATCACTTCCGCACTCTTAAGCCCAGTGGATCCTTTTAGGAGTTCAGCTAACTCTACAACTGTCTCTGATTATTCATTGCCCAAAGAAAAGTGCATCTTCCTCTTTTTAGTCTTAGGAAGTCGCTTAGACCTGGTTTCAAGATGCTCTGTTTGGAAAGAGGGACAAAAATGATGTAAGTCTTCTTTGTGAGCTGGGGTCCAAGGACATCATAGTCAATTAATCAGTGGTATTTATTGAGCATTCACTATGAGCAAGAGCACTGTACTCATCACTTAGAGTACAATATGACAGAATTGGTAGACATGTTCCTTGTTCACAATGGGCTTAAAGTGTACACACCGCTTCCAAAATAATCAACAAAGTGAGTAAGCCCTCTCTGTAGTGCAGTGAAATGAGATGCCAGAATATGTGCGTAAAGGGACAGAGAAAACTAGAGAGTAATAATAATTGTGGTATTTATTCAGTGCTTATTATGTGCTGAAGATCACCACTCCCAAACTAGCAGTTATTAGGCTTTCTGAAAAGCTAATAGAAATGATGAGCAATGAGAATAGCTATAGTAGTGTTTGGGTTCAATAAGAATTCACATTTTTGCACTTTTTTGGCCTTCAGCCAACTGGTAGTATTTATCGATTGCTTACTTAGTGCAGTAAGCATTTGGGGGAGCACACTAGAGTTAAGTGGTCATGATCCCTGCCCTCAAAGAACTTACTTCATTGTCTTGTCGTATGCTGCTGAGTCGTCTTTGAGCCTCCATAGGGACTACATAGACACATCTCTCCCAGAAAGCCCCACTGCCATCTGCAATCGTCTGGCACTCTATCCATAGAGTTTTCTTGATAAAAATGGAAGTGGTTTAGTTTTCTTGGTAAAAATATGGAAGTGGTTTACCACTGCCTTCTTCCGCACAGTCAACTTGAGTCTCTACCCCTCTACTCTCTCCTATGCCGCTACTGCTCAGCACAGGTGAGGTTTGACATGTAGCAGATTGCCTTCCACTCTCTAGCCACTGCCCAAGCTAGGATTGGAATGGGAATGCCTCTGCTTGACTCACCCTCCCGTAGTCGAGACTGGTAGAGTCCTGGAAATTCTTCAGTTGTGATCCTGAGAGGGGACTTACTTCATTACTCACTTCTTATTCTCATCATCATATGTAAATTATTTATTTACAATATTGTCAAAGTTACTTGTAGAAAGTCAGTTAAAAAAACTGCAGGATTGAGCTTCCATATGTATCCTCCTTTCTCTGAAAGACAGCGTTTTCCTATAAAAGTCTCTGAATACAGTACATGCCACCTCCATAAAAATAAGCATGCGCTATTTTTCTCAAGAGACATATGCTTTTCTTTACTCTCTGGAAGCTTAAAGCATGTAGTTGGGGCTCTGAACCGCTTAAATAAAGTGAATGCATTATTCAGATATTTTATATTACAGTTTTTGAGAAGTGAGAAATACAAAGTTAAAAAGGAAATTATTTTTCCATAGTGAGTATGGTGTTTGGCTCTTAGGGTCCTTTTTTTCCTGGTCACCAGAACCCCTTGTTGAGAAGTCAAACCCACACAGTTGCAAAGACTCTGGTCTGCAATTAGGAGGATCCAGTGTCCCAGGAGCACAGCACTTTGGCTCTGCTGTGAGGGGAAAGGAGTGTCCTAGGTTCCAGCGAACAGTGTGTCTGGTATAAGCCAGTCCTGCTGTCCTTTCACCTCCCCCCATTTGCTCCGTCCTCCACATACTCTCTTTAAGTCTTTAGGTTGTGGTTGGTTTATTTTTTTTAAGAAAAACAAAGGATTGTCCTTTATAAAACATGTACTTTACATTTTTAGAAATACCATAATTTCAAGCTTCTTTCTACAAGAAAGAAAAAGAATCCATTAAATTAAGGCCCTGTTTGGAGTAGAATATGTGGTGTTTTTTCTGGGGCAAGGTATATTTTTGTTACGTAAGGCTGGTGCTCCAGGGCAGTTTTAAAGACTTTGGAAATCCACATCACAGTTCTGTCCTGTATGGTTTAGGGATGATGATTATACTGTATGTGTAAAACTGTGGAGTATATGTAAATAAGCTGGGAATATGGGTATATACGTTTTCTAAATTTAACTCACCAACATCACTAATTGAAATTCAAGGTGCAGATGAATCATTTGGCTGTCCTGGTAGCTGTGTGATGGGTCCCTGGACATTGTGAAGCAGAACAATTGGCATATCTCCTCCCCTGTTGGGGAAATGGTGGCAATTCAACTCTTCAAACTCTCATATATAGTTAGGATCTTACTGTCAGTAGTCATTTTAGAAAACAAAGGATTCTGTGTGTGTGTATGTGTGTGTGTGCGTGTGCGTGCACACGCGCGTAGATAGGTGGTAGGAAACTATGACATACTGGTTTATGGTAATATCACTTGGGTAATAAGAATGGACAAGAATTAATTACACTTCCTCCAAAATTCTGAGAGTGTCAATTCCTCTAGGTCTTAAAAGTGCACTTCTATTCTTCGAACTCAGTAAAACTATAAATTAACTTTTACCAATCGTGGGATATTAACACAGTTATGAGAAAAAAAATTAAAAATACTTTATAATAGGAATATTTGTTAATTTGCAGCATTTTAGTGCATTGGCAGCCTGTAAAAGAGGAAAAGCTGTACATCATCCCTTGGGAATGGGATAAACGGAGAGCATAGTTATCTATAGGGTACAGAAAAAAAATCTCATTTAAGCTACTTGTTTCTCATTTTACTTTTCTGTTTGAACCACTGCTCTCCTCCTCTTGCTTTCTATAACCTGTTACTAGCACTGCAAACATACCATGTCTTACTTGTCCTCAAGCAGAACTTCCTTACCATTGACACTGAAAAGCTCAATCAAGTCTCTAACAATAATAATGTGATATTTGTTAAGCAGCTACTATGTTCCAAAGCACCTTACGGTAGACACAAGATAAACAAGTCAAACACAGTTCCTGTCCCTCATGGGCCTCACAGTCTAAGTGGGAGTGAAAACAGGTGTCTAATCCCCATTTTACAGATGAAGAAACTGAGACACAGAGAAGTTAAGTGACTTGCCCAAGAACATGCAGCAGGCAAGTGGCCAATCTGGATTTAGAGCCCAGCTCCTCTGACTCCCAGTCCTGTGTTCTTTCCATTAAGCCACACTGTTTCCTCTGTATCTACTCTCTACTCCAGGTACAGCCCAGCTCACACATTTCTTTCCTTTCAACCTAGCCTACTCACTGTGCCCCATTCTTGTCTCTCCCACTCCCCACTCCCTGCCTTTGCCCCTGTTTGAAACTCCCTTCCCCTGAAATCTACTACTCCTTCTTCACAGTCTTCTTGAAGGCACATCTCCTCTAGAAGGCTTCCCACAAACCCCTGTGATTCCTCCTCTAAGGACAATATAGAGGACTAAAGCTGTTTTGTGTGAAATAGTTAAAAAATAAATTGAAAGTAGCTCATGTCGGCTGAGCTTTCAGGACTGCCAAATCATATTTCAGACAGAATCGTGCAGAATACAGGGCTCTGTCTACTACGGGCAGCCAGTCAGCATTGTACGTTGACTGACTGACTTGTCCCATGGCCACAAGATATTATTACTTGTTCCTTTATAGAAGCCAAACACTAGCCCATTCAGCTAATGCAGTACCACAGTGTCTTCACAAGCCCAGTCAAGCACTCTCTTTGAAAGGAGCACTTAAAGGAACGTGAGTCCATGCAACCCAAGGAACTGTCATTCATAAAAGAGACAGGTTTGTGGCTGACCATGTTGGAAAGAGAGAGGAGAATTCCCTGATAGCAGCAGCACAGTGAACAAGACACTTATTGGAGCCTGGCAGCAAGCGTATAGTTGCCTGCTACACTAGCGTAATTCCCGGAATACACTCTATTCCGATCAGTCTGGCTGGAGGTTTCTCAGAACAGTAGTCTCCAGCAGGTGTCAACAGACAGGGTTTGTTGTTGGTGGGTTTTTTTTCTCTGTGGAAGGAATTGCTTCTATAGAAAGAGGTGGGGAAAATAAATTTTTAGAGACATGGCTTTTCATATTTCCCATCGCAACTGTTTTATCCTGTTAGGTGTGAAAACTCCCAAGTGCTCAATAAATACCACTGATTGATTGCATTCTACTCAATGCTTTAGTTGCCAGCAGAGCTCCTAGTAGCAGGAGCCACTGAGGGTTTGACATCAATGGAAGATATGTGGGGGGAGGCAGAGAGAGGGGAGAGGGAGGAGATTGCTCCCCTGTTTCATTCCCAAAGACAGATTAGGAATATTCAAGGGTCATAATCTACTGTGAGTTTGATTACTCGTAGAATATCCTAAACTGAATCTGGGGAGAAGACTAAACTGCAAGCCCAATGTAGTGCTCTGCATAGTAAGTTCTCAATAAATACCATTGATTGATTGACTGATTGAAGATGATGTTAGCTGGACAAACAATTCCTTCTGTATATTGTGGCCAGAATTGGAGACAGTGCCATGAAGTAATTCAGGATCTGAAAACAGTCACACATCCTTGAAAGAATGAGGTTACGGAAAAGTGATTGAGAGACTACATGTAGAAATAAAAGGCCCAAAACCTGCCTGAAAGGAGTTTACAATCTAACTGGGTGGTTATATTGCATTTGTTATTCATTCATTCAATCGTAATTATTGAGCACTTACTGTGGTCTAGGTGCACAAGCTCATTTTTCACCCTTGAAATACCTTAGATAGAAAATACTAATCTAAGTAATTTCAGAAACCTCTTTTGTACCCCCACCACTCTTTGGAGACAGGAACTTTCCCATGGGGTGATCAGGAAGACAAATGGACCATTGCACAAATAGAACGGGCTCATGACTTTCCCTTATCCAGCAAGAAGTGCAGCTGTCTCTGAGCCCTATTAAGTCACGAGGCCAGAGATAATAGCAGAGGTCATTCTTCCCCTGTTATGTCATATAAATAGGATCTATTGCACACAAAATTTACCACATCGTTTCTCTTTTTTTAATTCCTTGAGCTGCAGGCCAAATTGTGCCATAACCATATTGCTTTTTAATCTCTGCGTAAATTTACACAAAAAAATTTCCAGGTAGACAAGGCAGTTTAAAATAGCCTCCAGGAAGCTTTAAGGGACTGTACCAATGGACTACCTGCAGTGTTGGTGTTGCTTTGTGGTTCTGTGGGGGCTCAGGGTCTGCAGGGTCAGTAACCATAGAGCAGAGCAGCGCACCGCATGTGTCCTACTGTCTCTGAAGGAAGTTATTTTTAAAGCCAGCGCACACAGAAAAACTGTCATGCACTTAACCACAGAAGCATCTGCAAACCTGCAAAGTAGCTGGGGTAGCCCAAAGTCTCCTTGGGAGAGCAGGCTCTGAGCCGACAGTCTTGCAGTGTTGATGTTAGAGCAAAAATGAGCTAATTAGTGTGAGAGTATTTTGGGTGTGAAGTCGATTCTGAAATTGGGGCATGGGAAATGGAAGTAATGGGGCGAGGCATAGCTGTAGTAGGGTAAAGGGAGGGATCGTCATTTTCATTTTTGTTTTTTGGGGTTTTGTTTTTATTGTATTTGTTAAGCCCTTACTGTGTGTCAGGCACTATACTAAATTTGATTACGGTCCTTGTCCCACATGGAGCTCTTATTCTTAATCCCCACTTTTCAGATGAGGAAACTGAGGCACAGAGCAGTTAAGTGACAACCAAGGTCACTCCAAGTGATGGAGGCAGGATTAGAACCCAGATCCTTCTGACTCCCAAGCCCATGTTCTATCCATTAAGCCACATGACTTCTCCCAAGGTTCCCAAAGCCATTGTTGCCCTTGCCCTAGCCCTAATTCCCTGATCATGGCTTACCAGGGAGGACTGAGGGCTTAGGATGGGTCTTCTGAGCTTTCTCCACCCCCACGCAGCCAAGAGTGAGGATTAGGGAGCCTATCGGGGAAGCTGAAAGACGTTTGGGGTACTCGAAGACACACACTCCATCTTTCCAGTTATCCCTGAGTGAGCTTAAAACAAACAAACAAACAAAGGTTAGTCAGAGGTGCAGAAGCAGCTTGGCTCAGTGGAAAGAGCACGGGCTTGGGAGTCAGAGGTCATGAGTTCGAATCCCAGCTCTGCCACCTGTCAGCTGTGTGACTGTGGGCAAGTCGCTTAACTTCTCTGTGCCTCAGTTACCTCATCTGTAAAATGGGGATTAACTGTGAGCCTCACGTGGGACAACCTAATTACCCTGTATCTACCCCAGTGCTTAGAACAGTGCTCAGCACATAGTAAGCGCTTAACAAATACCAACATTATTATGAAGGTTATGGGAGTAGAGGAAGGAGGACGGCAAGGAAGGGAGTGGGATGATTTTTGTTGTTTTATAATGTGTGGGAGTTGGAACTGGGGTTGGGTGAGAAGGGGGCAGGGACAGGGGGAGGTAGTGGTCAGAGGTGAACTAACTTCCAAGTTAGTGACTGGTCTGTCCATCAGGTTCACTGGTAGTCAGTTAGCAATGTTGTTTGCTAATCGGGATTTTGCAGTAAAACAGTTTTGCTCAGCACTGAAGCGACCCCTGCTGGTCTCCATAGCTATGACTCCCACCTGCCCCAGCTGACCCTTAGGGCCTTCCAGTGGCCCCTTAGAAAGGGGCTTCAGCTGCCCTTACTGTTCACTGTACTTCCACTGCAGCAGCCAGCCCAGAATCCCCCTAAGCTGCCTTGGAGCCAAGGGAACCCCTAATGGAGGAGGTTTCCCAAGTATCTGCTCATCCCTGAGGGCTGGCCCTCCAGTTGGAGGGTGGACAGGCAGGGAGTTTTGCACATGGCTTAGACCAAACTTGCATTAGTTAGCACAGGGAGGCTTGCCTTCCAAAGAGAGTTGGCTTGCTTTCTCAGGAGGTTTGATAATGAGGACAATCCCCTGGGAATGATTTCTTCATTTCTTTTGGCTTGGAAACCTTCAAGGAAGCTTCCTTTCCATTCTTAGTGAATCATTATTCCTCTGCCTCTCAGTATTCTGAATTTTCACTAGAATTCCATCAGCTAAGCCGGTCACTCATCTGGGAAGGTCTAGCAGGACCAAAGTTGGAGGATATCAGCACTGGCTACTAAGGTTCCATAGCATTAAAACTTGATTATGATAGGTCTGTCAAGCACACATTACAGTTTGTGTGTGAACACAATGTAAATCATATGCTGTTGTGGTTCATGGGAAGCAGTCTGGGCTAGTGAAAAGAGCACAGGCCTGGGAGTCAGAAGACCTGGGTTTTAATCCTGGCTCTGCCACTTACTTGCTGTGTGATCTCGGACAAGTCACTTAACTTCTCTGTGCCTCCTTTCCCTCATCTGCAAAATGGGGATTCAGTACCTGTTTTCCATCCTACTTAGACTGGGAGCCCCATGTGGGACCTAATTATCTTGTATCTACCCCAGTGTTAGTACAGTGCTTGGCATTTAGTATGCACTTAACAATACCACTGTTATTATTATTCATTCTTATTTGGATCTCAGCCCATTCAGCCCCACTATTCTAATTACCCAACATTTTAGGACTGTGCTGTCCGTGTATTGCTTTCCCAGTATGATTTAAAAATTTATTTTCACTCAACTTCTCTGCAGATTCTGGCCATCTGCAGATGTGACTATGATGGTCAAAGGCAGCCATGGCTAAACCATTGTGGAATCCGTAGGATAATCCCAAAAAGTAGCAGCCGTCAAGCTTGTGTAATGGGGATTGTGTCCGGCTTAATTATCTTGTCTCTACACTAGTGCTTAGTACAGTGTTTGGCTAAAGTGCTTAACAAATACCACAATTGCCATTATTATGTGAATCTATCCCTTGCTTTCTCGAGAATGCTCCCACTAACACACCCATTCTGATCCTTTCCAGGTCTGCTTTAAATCCTTCTGAAGAAAAGCTAATCTGTTAAGCTTCCTGTGGGAGATTGTTATGAACCGTGGTAATTCTCTCACAGCAATAATTCTAGTTTTTCTGGATTCCAGTCTCAATTTTTCTTTTTCTTAATTTAATCTGGTTTATTCCCTTACTATCCCATGATGCACTGTCACCCTCTCTGCCTCTGGCAGTGTTTGAATATATGAAAAGTGTCATGCCTGTCATCCTCCCTGTCTGGCTTTCCCTCCCTCCAAGATGTCACTAAGCCATGAAGCACTATCTGAAATTCCTAATCTTTCTTCATTAATTAGTCCCTCAATGTTCTCACTCCTCATCTGGAGATTTCTTCTGAAGCACTTTGAAAATTCCTTTCTCACTTACCAGTTTTTAGCTATGGGAAGCTTTTTCTAGGAATATTGCTTAACAGGCTCTGAGAGAGAGAAAGAGAGAGTGTGTGTGTGTATGTCTAGTGAGAAACTCTAAGTGAGATTTCATCCACCGACTTTATAATTTTATGTTTATGGTTTCTTTTTTTTTTAGGAGCCCATACTTTCTGTTCCTCCTATCTTCCTGAGATGCTTAAAATTTTTTCTTCCCTTTGCCACACTGCATCACAGAGGGCTGAATGGAGGTTTGCTTACAAGGCAATGTCCAAGATGATTTTTCTGTTCCTTTGAAGATCAGAACTACAGCTTCTTCTTATTCGGTGCTTTGTTAACTCGGTCCTCAGGATCTCTGAGAGTCTTGCAGAAAGGCTGGTAGCCAGAATCTTTAATGTTCTTCGACTAACTTGTTTTTACATGTTCAGATTTTCAAAGTCTTTCCTCGCTTACAGCTTCTCAACACCTATTTTTGATAGGTTTTGACCATTTCCTTGTCCATTTTCCTCTTCAAAATGAGAGCAGGTATCTGTTTCCCAGCTGGTTTAGAGTGATTTCATTCCCTGCTGTTCTTCATTACTTGGTTAGCATGCTGAGAATGTCGTCCAGGATGGGATGGGGAGGTGGAGACTGAGGAGAAAGAAAGGTTGGACACCTCCTACCCTGCAAATGCTCTCAGCAACGCTGCCTGGGGCTAGATTAGAATCATAAAGGATGAGGGGCCAAACAGTGGCTTCTGATGGAACAGTTCAAACAGGCAGGACCAGATTGGGGCTCAGAGCAGTGAAAACCCAATATATTTCCTTCCTCCTAACCCCAAACCCAAGGCCAAGATTGCCAGCCGCTCCCTGAACTGGAGTACGTAGAGCCCTACCTTTGGGCACTTATTCTCCTCCCAACTCAGTTGTGGCTACTTTATCCTTGGCAGGTGTGAGAGGAAGCAGTTAAAGCTGCTAAGGGTATGCTAAAACCCAATGAATGCTGAAAGTTTCTTGAGTGTTTGGCCGATATCTTCTAATATGTAATGGCAACTCACTGTGCCCCACTGAGTTATCGAGTGTGCTCAAATTTTAGGTAATTACAGTTGCTTCACTGAAGCATTACAGATGCCCACTTCCTTTAGAATTTTCTTACTTGCAAGAAGAATTTTCAGTATTATTGGCTTACAAATGATAATTACAGTCTCCCCTCTATAAGAGACTGAATAGATACCTACTTGGTGACAGTTGAAGGGAAGAGAGAGGAACAGAGACAAGCAGTGTGGCCTAGTGGAAAGAGCATGGGCCTGGAAGCCAGAAGGACCTGGGTTTTAATTTGAGCTCCACCACTTCTCTGCTCTGTCCTTGGGCAAGTCACAACTTAACTTTCCCACCAGATGAAATAGAGTGAGACAGGAACAAACCGGGGAGAGCAGGGCAAGTAGTGACAGGGTTGGAGACAGAAGGGAAGGACAAAAGAGAAAGAAAGGAAAACTAACTTGCTGTTGTCACCTGTGATTTGGAATACTGGGGATAATCACTCTGAAGAGGAAGTGAGACATATTGTCCTTTGTTGGTATGGTGCCTATCACAATTTACCACAGTAAATGAACATATGTTCTTCTTATCTTCAGTATTTACTAAGCTCCTATTGTGTGCAGAGCACTATACTGGGAACTTGGTATCTTATAATAAAAGTAGAAGACGCAGTATTTTACTGTGTTTTGGGATACAGTGGTCCTGGATCTGTGCCTTCTATTTGCATGCTCTGTAATCAGCAAATTCTGTAATCGGAATTGGGGGAGAACATCATTAGTGTAAATTAGAAAGATATTACTGCTCGGTGCAGACAGAGCTCTTGTAATTTACATTTTTGTGTGACCTGGTTAACATAAAAAGGGAGAGAAAAGCATCACCAGCAGTTTTTGTCAAGCATTTATTTCACCGATTTTACTGCCTTCAACATTGGGGGTCTTGTGAAATGATAGTTCTGTAGTGTATTGTCATTCAAGGGCCTGATGTGTTTTATTAAAATATTCTTATTTGAGCTCCCAGCACTATAAAGTAGACTTAAAAATACATAGAATAAAATTTATAGCACAATTATCGCCCTACTGGATAATAAGGGAATGTTTCTCACTTTAACAATTGTTAGGTGAGGTCTTCCTTGTCTGAATTTAGCTGTGCAATCAAATGTGGCTTTTAAGTATGACTAATATAACCAGATACACAAAGTTGTATTGTATTTGGTTGTCTGAGTCATAATTGAGCACTGCCAGTGATTAAAAAAAAATAAGTAGTCTGAATATATTGGAAATAGGTAGTTTGGGAGCTCCAAGGTCATCGGACTCTTCCTCCTGTTTTTGACAGTTCTAATCAATCAGTGGTTTTTATCGAATGTTTACTCTGTATAGTGAAATACAACAAAGTTGGTAGATGCATTCCCTGTCCACGACAAGCTTGCAATCTATAGGGGGAGACTTTAATATAAATCAATAGATTATGAATACATACATAAATGCTGTGAAGCTGAGGGTTGGGTGAATACCAAGAGCCCAAGGGTTACAGATAAAGTGTATAGGAGACACTGAAGGGAGAGGGAGTTGAAGAAAAGAGGGCTTAATTGGGGAAGGCCTCTTGGAGGACATGAGATCTTAATAAAGGTTTGAAGGTGGGGAGAGTGGTGTTCTGGAGGGGGAGGGCATTCCAGGCCAGAGGGAGGAAGCAGAAAAGGGGTTGGCAGGGAGATAGATGAGATCAAGGCACAGCAAGCAAGCAGCGAAGTGTGCAGGCTGGGCTGCAAGTAGGTGATCAGTGCAGTAAGATAGGAAGGGCTATGCTGATTGAGTACTCCAAGACTCTTTTTCTCCTTTCCCAGATTTAGGGAGCATAATGTAGATCTGGAGAGGGTTCACAGAAGAGTGGGCAAAGTGTTCAGGGGACGGAGCAGCTTCACAGAAGCAGCGAGGCTTAGTGGAAAGAGCACGGGCTTGGGAGACAGAGGTCGTGGGTTCTAATCCCATCTCTGCCCTTATCAGTTGTGTGACTTCAGGCAACTCACTTAACTTCTCTGAGCCTCAGTTATGTCATCTGTAAAATGGGGATTAAGACTGTGAGCCCCTCGTGGGACAACCGGATTACCTTGCATCTACCCCAGCACTTAAAACAGTGCTTGGCACATAGTAAGCACTTAACAAATGCCATCATTATTATTGCGAAACTGCATGACTTAGTGGCAAGAGCACGGGCTTGGGAGTCAGAGGACGTGGGTTCTAATCCCGACTCCGCCACCTGACTACTGTGTGCCCTTGGGGAAGCCATTTAACTTCTCTGTGCCTCAGTTATCTCATCTGGAAAATGGGGATTAAGACTGTGAGCCCCACTTGGGACAACCTGAATACCGTGTATCTACCCCAGCGCTTAGAACAGTGTTTGGCTCATAGTGAGTGCTTAACAAATACCATAATTATTATTACTATTATTATACGAAGCCAAGACTGAAAAGATTGGGTGTCTGTGGTCTGGCCAATCAGTCAGTGGTATTTTTTAGGCATTTAGAGTGCAGTTTAGAGAGATAGTGGTATCACTTACTGCATGCAGAGCACTGTAATAATAATGTTGATATTTGTTAAGCGCTTACTATGTGCTGAGCACTGTTCTAAGTGCTGGGGTAGACACAGGGGAATCAGGTTGTCCCACGTGGGGCTCACAGTCTTAATCCCCATTTTACAGATGAGGTAACTGAGGCACCGAGAAGTTAAGTGACTTGCCCAAAGTCACACAGCTGACAAATGGCCGAGCCAGGATTCGAACCCGTAACCTCTGACTCCAAAGCCCGGGCTCTTTCCACTGAGCCATGCTGCTTCTCAGCACGTGGGAGAGTACAGTGAAATAGATTTGCTAGACATGATCTCTGCCCTCACAGGAGATTATAGTCTAGTGGCCAGAGGAAGACTGAAAAGGGATCTGATTTGAAGTCTGCAAAAATCACAAAGGTGGGAAGGGTGAACAAGGAACTGTCCCTCAATTTCCACTCCAGAGCTTGAAGGGGGTAAGTTCAAAACAAATGAAAGGAAACCCTTCTTCACAGAGTGGAAAGTAAACATGTAGAATTTGTTCTGCTGGCAGAAAATGCCAAGAAAGGTTTGGGTAAATGTATTGATGAAAAGCTCCATAGTTGTTACTACAAGGATAGTAGACTACCATGAACGTGAATGTCAGGAAGGGCAGTGATTATGATGCTCCAACCCTGCATTCCTCTGTCATTGTCAGAGACCAAACACTGGGCCAAATGGACCATTATTCTGCATGCCAGGAACTGGAAGCCAATTAAGACTAGCCTGTAAGCTCATCTTTAGTCAGTAAACCCATTGTGGACAGGGAAAGCGTGTGCCAACTCTGTAGTATTATACTTGCAAATGCGTAGTGCTTTGCACACAGTAAGCACTCGATAAATAGCATTGATTGATAAAGAAACTCAAGTACCCTACAGCTTCTGTTTTTCAGAATCTGCTTGGAGCAGGAAGTGGAAAAAGGCCAGGGGAGGCCAGAAAAGTGCAGTGAAGTACATAGCTGGACAAAGATGGTCCTGAATGCATGATTTTTATTTAGATGAAAGTCCCACTGAATTTCAGTTGACTGAGGACAGCAGGTCAGGAGTCCGAGAGCACAAGTTGGGGAATGTGAAACGTGGAGAAGAAATTCAATTTAATTACATATTTGTAACCGGAGTGGGAGTTGTTGATCTCACCTTCTTGGTTTTCTTGTGTGTTTTCATTTACCTAAATAAAGGATGACCACTTGCTGGCTGTTTAAGCTAGATGATAGTTTAGAGAAACAGTAGGGTACATGACTTCTGGAAGACAATAGTACCATGCTCGGAAATATAGTAATGATAATAATGGTATTTGTTAAGCACTTACTATGTGCCAAGCACTGTTCTAAGCCCTGGAGTAGATATAAGGTAATCAGTTTGCCCCACATAGGGCTCACAGTTTTAATCCCCATTTTACAGATGAGGTAACTGAGGCACAGAGAAGTGAAGTGACTTGCCCAAAATCACACAGCTGACAAGTGGTGGAATTGGGATTAGAATCCACCACCTCCAACACCCAAGCCCATGCTCTTTGCACTAAGCTATGCTGCTCATTAGCAGCTTCCCCCTTTCCTTTTGTCTGCTTTCCTTTACATTCTGCTGTAATTCTTCTACTCTGACATCTTGGACTGCAGACACATTTTCTAGAAGATGTCTAAATTGCGCATTAGACTAAATTCAAAGACATAATGTAGTTTCAATGGTCTCATCAGTGTCAGATCCTAACACGTGGAGAGTCTAGCTGATGAAGTTGCAAACTTTCCCAAATGGATCCTGTATATTTTGTTCCTCATTATTTGGTCTCAAGCTTTAATAATGGACAAAAGGTTACCATATGATCAATTCTATGTTTATTAAGCCAAGACAAGAAAATATAATTTTGAAAACCCTGTTGAGGGGGCACAGTCAAGTTAATGATGGTAAACATCTCTGCAATTCACAAATCTCCATGAAAACAGTAAGTAATTAATTCTGTCATGTTAAGTATTTTTTAAAAAATAGTGTTGAGTCTGCAAGCATTAGAATTAATATTATCCCTTTATCTCTCTGACTGTCCTGAAATAAGGATGCAGCTCTCTCCAAGGAGGAAATGTGAATTTTGCTGACAAGCTGTGGTTTCTCCACAGCAGACATATGTTGATATTTTTGATGGTGTGACTGATCGATTAATTTAATTCCTTTATTGTTGTTTTTTCTAGATGCAGAAGAATACCAGCCTCCAATATGGAAATCCTACTGTAAGTATCAGAAATTAAAGCATTTCCCAAATCCTCAGCAATTCTCCCACCCACCGAGACACTTTATTTCACTGCTTCTTAAGTTGATTTAGAGAACTGGAGCAGTTGTGGATTGATAGCCCTGAGCACAAACAATCCTTTGCTCACCCACTACTAAGCTGATGGCAGTGTGGCTAGTTTCTGTTACTTGTGTCTACTGACAGAGACTACCTATTGAATAGATCATTAGAATCCATAGATAAGGAGGAAAAAGAGAAAACAGCACAGGTGTTAAACATAGCCTAGCAAGGGAACACAGTTTTGCATACAAAATGTGGCCAGGACTGTAGATCCCAAATTGGGGCATTCAGCCACACGTGCACTTTTAGGTATATTTCACTGTCAGTTGTGTCTCTTTTGAGTATGGAGAGAGAGACAGATGAGAGAGATAGTGAGAGAGAAGTGTAGAGAAGTGTGGAGAAGTGCGGCCTAATGGAAAGCAGCTTAGCTTAATGGATAAATCATGGGCCTGGGGGCCAGAAGATCTGGTTTCTACTCCCAGCTCCACCACTTGCCTGCTGTATGGCTTTGGGCAGGTCACTTAACAGCTGTATGCCTCGGTTTCCTCAACTGTAGAATGGGGATTCAGTACCTGCTTTTCCTCCTACTAAGACTGTGAGCCCCTTGTGAGACTGGGACTGTATCCATCCTGATTAATTTTTATCTACCCCAGCACTTGAACAGGGGTTGACACTTAGTAAGTGCTTAACAAATACCATAAAAAAAACCATAATGGCAGTCCCCTGCCCTTCTCAGAGCATGGCCTACCCACTCAGATGGCCAGCCAGTATGAAATGAGGAGATTAAGAGATTTCTGGCCTGGGCTTTAGTGTGAAAGTAGCTATGCAAACCTTCTGTGACTTCCAAGGAAGCTTCTTTTGGAGAAAAAATATCAAAAATGTCAGAGAAAGAATGCTGGATAAGGTGGCTGAATCACTGACATGGACTCCCCAAAATTCAGCGTATTTTAAAAACAACTTTGGGTCTCTGCTAGACTAATCAAAGGGAGATTGTCTTAATCCCTCTTTAACAAATGAGGTAAATGAGGCCAGAGAAGTTAAGTGACTTGCCCAAGATCACACAGAAGACATGTGGTGGAGCTAGGATTAGAACTCAGGTCTTCCTATCTCCCAGGCCCATGCTCTATTCACCAAGTCATGTTACAGCTGCCTTCCCTGCTCTCTGTGAGCAGAGTTGGGATAAAATCTCAGTAGTTAGAGTCTTTCTCTTGTTACATTATTGAGTTTTGGTGTTTTAATCTTTTTCTTTTCCCCAATGAAGGTTCCTTGGAAGTTATAGCAGGCTTGCCTAGCTCCTTTGACATTAGGGCCCACACCAGAAATCTTCTAAGCCTTATGCTAATCTTTTAGGACATCGACCTTAGCAACCCTTGAAACATTTGAGACAAAACTCAAACACAAGAGAACCACATGGCTTTTGGTTTCCAGTTCTTTGCCAAAGAATTCCTTTCCTGTTGGCTAAAACATATCCACTCCCAAACCTTTAATCTGGGATTGGGCTCCCTGGCCAAGTGGGTTTTCAACCCCTGGGAGCCCTCTTAGTTGTATGCCAGGGTGGCCTAGTGGATAGAGTCCGAGCCTAGAGTCAGAAGGACTTGGGTTTGAATCCTGACTCCACCACTTGTCAGCTGTGTGACCTTAGGCCAGACACTTAACTTCTGTGTGCCTGTTACCTCATCTTTAAAATGAGGATTAAGATTGTGAGCCCCATATGGGACGGGGACTGTGTCCAACCTGTTAACCTTTTATCTACCCCAGCACTTAGTGCAATACCTGGTGCATAATAAGCACTTAGCAAATACCATTTTTTAAAAAACAGATTAAAAAGGCAGTCATACAGCCTAAACCACTCTGGAGGAGGGTTCCCTACCGTCTCTACTGTCCAGTGTTTGAACAGAGCAAGGCATCTGCTCATCTCTCAAAATATGCACAGTACCTGATGGCCATTAGGAAGCTATTAAAATCTACCTCAAAGACTGCCTCTCTCTCCATGTCTGCCTGCCTGTCCATCCTGTCTGTCGTCTGTCTGTCTATCCATCTCTCCATCTGTCCATCTCTCTATGTTTCCTCCTTTAAGGACTTTCATATGTATTATGGACTATCTCTAGCATGAAATCTCTGGATCACGTGTAGAGGAATGCTACTTTACAGAGAGGGCTGTTGATTTTCCAACAAAACAGGAAATGATCATTGCAGTTGGACTGGAGTGTGAAGAAAAATGTTCCCTAAATAATGCTTTAGGCTGTTGGCTCTTTGAGTCACACATTGCTCCTTACTTCTTCTATATGTCTTTCAAGCACCTAATCCAGTGTCCTACACACAGAAGGTATTCAATAAGTATTGCTGGGGAAGATGACGGTGAAAACTGAAGGAGCCGTCTGCCAGGTCATGTGCAGTGTTTTAGCCATATTAAATCTGCTTGGATGATTACTAGAATTTCCACACACGCCTTTATTATAAAAGGAGCCAGGCTTGCTTGGGCAGCAAGCAGGGAACTAACCCTGAGCCCCGCTCTACTGGGAGGAGCAGTGAACCTATGTGCGAATCCCCCCTCTGGTGGCCCGGACTGAGGGAATGCATGGAGTGGGAGGGAGAGGTTGGAGGGGGGAGGGGTTTTAAGCAACTGCACAGCCCCTCGCTTTGTTTCCACCAGGCAGCCTGCCCACGTTGCACAGTGACTGCTGGGCTTGAAATTGAAGGGTGTTGAAAAACTATCGTCATTTTGCTTTAGCTCTTGTGTGCCCTAATACAATTTAGGAATTAACTATCAGTGATTGATTATTGGCATTGAATAGTAACTATCCAACAAAACAGGACTCATTTTGTGTGTGTGTATGTGTGTGCGTATATTTGTACATGTTTATGTGTATATATGTGAAGTGAATGTGTTTTCCCCCGTGTATATCTGTAAGTCTGTAGCAATGATGCATTTCTCATCATCTGGCCATTGCCATTGTAATTGTGACCCTGTTCTCTTGCTGGCTTCAGAGGGAGCCACAATTGCTGGATGGGCAAGCTCCCTAAGCATATTGAAACAAGACTGATTTTATCCCCATGCTACATTAATAGCAATCTTTTGGCTGAACAAGCTTTATAGGTATTTTTAGTTGTTTGAGAGAGGAAAGGGACATTCTTGGATGACCTTTTTATTATGGGATATTTTTTCTATTTGGCTTTGAAATGCTCCACGGGAAATCCCAAACTGATTCTGAGCCTAATCTGTCTTTCTAAGGAAACTGCTCAGTTTAGCAAAATGAGATGGCAAAAATCACTACCAAAAAAGGAGAGTGGAATAGGACCCCAAAGTGTTCCTCTGCTCTTCCCATAGGAATCAGTCTTGGGGACAAAAAAACTAGATGCTGAAAACAGGGGCAGGAATTACTCAGGTCCCTGGCTCTGTTTAGATAAAAGAATGGCAAAATATTATACCACTAGCAAATATAATGTGAAGTTGGTCAAATTGAGACAGTCCAATTCTGCATCTCCACTGTACTTTCCTGGCGACAAATGAAAATTACTGAATGTGCTACCACCCAAGGAGCTGGTTGTAGGGAAAGATAAGGTAGAAAGGGGAGGGAAGGGCAAGGCTGGCGTGGGCATTTCTGCAGAGAACACCAGCTCTGCTGGGCATTTGTGAAGGGACCAGGCTCACACCCAAAAATTATCTAGCTAATTCAGGACATACATGTGTGTGTACACACACACACATCCATCCTTGCACCCTAGAAATTATATGTGCTTATATTTTAAATAATTTATATATATATTTAAAAAGAATGATTTATTGAAATACCTGAATTTTACATGCCAGATTACCATTCCACCCAAAATAAATATTTTGTGAATTTAAGCCTGCAAGTCAACCAAATTACTTTCTTGAAACTTAGATTTTCTTTAAGCTCTGAATGTATCCGTGCTTTTATATCGGTTGCTTATATTCTTCAAATCCACCTCTCTTATCATATGATTCTGCAGTGAAGTCCCTCTGTTAACCATCCAGAATGTTTTTGCTTTCAAGACCATTAAGCCTTTTAATAGAACAATGATGAATTTAAGATTTCACTATGGGTTGAAACAACTCTGATCCTCCCCTCAGCATCTGAAACAAGAGCAAAACAGATGCAAAAAGCAAATGGGCAACTGGGTTAGGTTTCTTTTAAGAAAAATACAAATTATCTACCCTAAGATAATGCA
The DNA here is from genome assembly GCF_004115215.2 of Ornithorhynchus anatinus. NCBI lineage: Eukaryota > Metazoa > Chordata > Mammalia > Monotremata > Ornithorhynchidae > Ornithorhynchus > Ornithorhynchus anatinus. Next base: position 53,266,821 of record NC_041735.1, on the reverse strand, counting down.
TTCCTTGGAAGGTTTTCCTTTGAAGGAAGTAGAATGATTGTTGAAACTCTCCTGCATTATGAAACCCCTTATAGAAGAGAAGTAGTGAAAGGAGAAAGCAATCAGTGGTCTTTATTGAATGTTCACTGTGTGCAAAGCACTGTATTAATCACCTTTGAGAGCTGGTAGACATGGTAGTTCTCACATTGTAAGGTCCTTGAGGACAGGGATCATGTCTACCAACTCTATAGTAGTCACTCTCCCAAGCACTTCGAACAGTGCTCTGCATATCCTCGATTGATTGAGGTGTAAGAAACCATGTTCATAGGCACTGGGGTGAGGGAGAGGAGGGAAGAGAGAGAAAGAGCAAAAGACAGGAAACATCAGTTGGGCTTCCATTACGCAGCTGTTAGATTTTAAGAGAGCAGCTATGGGTCATTTTTAACAATGACCCCCTTCCTGGACAGTTCAAGACATTGGCATTTTCTACCCTATAGATCTCTCCACTATGAACTCCCAAGTGGAACCTTTTCTTTAAAAGTCTTCTGGGAAAACCAGAAAATAAACCTTGTCAATCACAATTACCAAACCAAATTGGCTTGATAAGAATGAAAAAAATCAATTTTTTCACTTTACAATTCAGTGGCTAATTTCCATATAAATGACCTGAGTGTGCACACTCTCAAAACCTGCCTGTCCCCAACACCTTCATTTTTCTCCTGCATTTGCATTTCCTTTGAAGCACTGAGGTAGAAATCGCTGAATGCAGTTCGGCGTGCGTGTTAGTGCTGTGATTAACGTTGTGTTTTTGTGTTTGGCAGTGTATCAGTTGCAGCAGGAGGCACCCCGCCCCAAGAGGATCATCTGTCCACAGGAGGTGAGTACCACCTGCTCAAGCACCTGGTGAAATGGGACAAATGAGCATCATGGTATTGAGACTGAATACCGCTTGTTCAGAGTTCCTGGGGGTGATTCATTCATTAGTCAGTCATATTTATTGAGCATTTACTGTGTGCAAAGCACTGTACTAAGCAGTTGGAAGAGTACAAAATAACAACAGACACATTCCTGCCCACAATGAGCTCACAATCTAGAGGGGGAGACACATTAATGTAAGTAAATAGATTAATTACAGATATATACATATGTGCTGTGGGGATGGGAGGGAGGATGAATGAAGGAGCAAGTAAGACTGGAGCAGGAGGGAGTGGGAGAAGAGAAGAGGAGGGCTTAGTCAGGGAAGGCTTCTTGGAGGAGATGTGCCTTCAATAAGGCTTTGAAGTGGGGGAGAGCAGTTATCTGTCTGGTATGAGGAGGAAGGGCATTCCAGGCCAGAGGTAGGATGTGAGCGAGGGGTCAACGACGAGATGAGATGGAGGTACAGTGAGAAGAGCTGGAGGTACAGTGGGAAGAGATCAAGGTACAGTGAGAAGATTTCTGCGGGTATTTTAGAAATGGCCAGTAAAGCAAACATTTCACAGTCTCATTTTGCTTAATGAAATGATCAATTTAAAAAGACCAACAGGTTTTGAAATCAGCCCAGCAGCAGAAATACCCGCAGCAAAATCACCAGTTAGACTGTGATGTGTGGGAAAGGGAGGACTGAAACATAGTGGCTTTGATTTTTCGTCACTGTGGAACTCTGGGACCGAAATTAAGCTCTTCACAGATCATCTCACCAATAGCATTCATTGAATACCTACTGTACTCTCTCAAGTACTTAGAACAGTGCCCTGCCCAACAGAAGGTGATCAATAAAGCAGTCAATCAGTGGTACTTAGCACTGTACTAAGCTCTTGGGAGAGTACAGTCCAATAGGGTTGGTTGGCAGGATCCCTGCCCACCAGGAGCTTACAGTCTAGGGTTTACAGTCTCTCTTTCAATCAAGTACTGTTGATTATATAATACTGGGCACAGAGCCCTGTGCTAGGTTATTGGGACCAGAAGATGAGAGTCAAAGACACAACCCTTGCCTTTGAGCAGCTTCTTATTGTGTCACTGAAAATAATATTAAACAAGTCTCATAACCCATCACAGTGCTTACTGTCCCTCTAAAGTTGTATCTTCACCTTCACTTACCAGTATCCTAACAGCAGTGGATATCTGATGTAAGCCAGCATATTGATACCCAGCATCCCATCTGTGCCACTTGTCAGCTGTGTCACTGTGGGCAAGTCACTTAACTTCTCTGGGCCTCAGTTACCTCATCTGCAAAATGGGGATTAACTGTGAGCCTCATGTGGGACAACCTGATTACCCTGTATCTACCCCAGTGCTTAAAACAGTGCTCTGCACATAGTAAGTGCTTAACAAATACCAACATCATTATTATTATTATTATTATTATTGAGACAAAAGTACAAGACAAGTACTACGAGTTTCATTTTCAATTTTTATTAAAATTATTACTTGCCTGCAGTCCATTTTTCTCACTGCCTAACCTAATTGCTTTTAAACCAGGGACCCTTGGGATCTAGAAAATTTCCATGGTGACTTTATGAAATAGAAAGTAATATTCCTCTGAGAAATAAGTGCAGTGTTGCCTTCGGATAACATTCAATATTATGGAGCAAGACTAAGAAAAGTATTTCCAAAAAGCATTCCTAGAGTTAACCCTCAAACACTGGGTTCTAATCCTGGTTCTGCCACTCGTCTGCTGTGTGACCTTGGGCAAGTCACTTAACTTCTCTGTGCCTCAGTTCCCTCAAAGGTAAAATGGGGATTAAGACTGTGAGCCCTATGTGGGACAGGGCCTGTGTCCAACCCAGTTATCTTGTATCTACCCCAGAGCTTGAACAGTGCCTGGCATGTAGTCAGCACTTAACAAGCACCACAATTATTATTATTATTATCATTATTATTATCTAGGTGATTAAACAGGAGATTACAAAAAACATGTTTTCAGTGGCCATACGAATTCACCTGAGCCCGTAGGTCAAGGCCCAAACAAAATGAGGTAATTCCTGAAAGAAACAAGCTCTGGACAAGTAAGAATTTAAGAAAGAAAATAGAAAGAAAATACAACCTATGGCATTGGTTCTCTTCTTCACCAAACCATTTACCCCTCCTGCCAACACATGGGTTATTTCCCAAAGTGTTGTAAGTTGTAGAGGGGGAGTGATGCATTACTTGGTGAGCTAATTTTTACCCATTACAGGCCTGGTTTACGTCCACACAAAGAGGGTCGCAGACAGTTTTTTAATATAATTTTTGAAAAATATGCACATTCTCTGACATATAGGAAAGTGAATCTAGGGGTTGAATCTAGCAGACCTCCTCATTCCAGTGTAAAGTCACTCCCTGCTTGGCTTATTAAAGGCCTCCATTTCTGAGGAAGGAGAGAGGCAAAGCACTCCAGACCTTGGTCTGGAAGCTCTTTCTCCCATTTCTCATCTTTCTTCTTTTAGTGCTACACACTTTTGGAAATTAAAGTGTTAAAAAACCATAAGACTAAAAGGACTATTTGGTTTTTGAAATCTGTTTCATCTGTTGATGTCTGTTTCAGTACTGAAATCCTTACAGTGCTAGATCCCTAAAATATAGAGGCAGTAGTCCTGACAAGACCATTCCACTCCCAAGTTCCCTGAAGTGTAGTTTAGATTGGCTAACTATAACTTGAAGACCTGCAGACTTTGATACTCCATTAAGGATTGTAAACACTTGTAATGAAAGTAAGCACTCGTTCAATGCTAATCCATAATATAAAGGCACCATGGCTTCTGTCCTAATTTCACAGGAGGAGCAACAGTGAAGTGACCTGCCCAATACCCTCAAGATCTCTCTCATCTTCTTCTTTTCCTTTCCCACTGTATACTCAGAGAAAATGTGGTTGTCCAAGAGGACTATCTGTACAGGAGAGAGCTATCAGGACAACTGGGCTGGTCTCCATGATGTGCTGGGAATGTCAGTCCGAAATCCCAGCTGATGCCATTTAGGAGAACATGGACCACTCAGAGGGTCCCAAAGCCCTCGGGTTCTTCCCTTCCAGAGATGGAAACAATGGGACTTCCTGCTTAGTGAACCCTGTGTTTGAACCCTTTCGATGGTTATCACCACCCCTTATCTTTCAAACAGGCCCCCCTCCAAACAGCAAAGGGGCCTTCTGATAGTCTAGCCCGTTGGTCTCTCATAATTGCCTGCAGGAAGTTTGGTGGAGAAAGAACTCCTCTGCCTCTCAGTTTCCCTGGTCTATGTGTCTCCCCAGTACCCTGGAAACACCCAAATCCATTCTGTAGGCAGAGGGTCGGATGCATGTATGCTAGAGGAATTGCAAGTTTTATTAACACATTAATTTGGGAATAGAATAGAGTTCCCATCCTAAATGCCATTCCCTTTTTCTCTCCTTTCCCTCTTTCACCAGGACCCTTGCTACTTTTCTATATGGGTTCTAGTGCATGCATATTTCTGTTAAAGTCATAATAATAATGTTGGTATTTGTTAAACGCTTACTATGTGCTGAGCACTCTTCTAAGCGCTGGGGTAGGTACAAGGTAATCAGGTTGTCCCACGTGAGGCTCACTGTCTTAATCCCCATTTTACAGATGAGGTAACTGAGGCACTGAGAAGTTAAGTGACTTGCCCAAAGTCACACACCTGACAGGTGGTGGAGCTGGGATTAGAACCCATGACCTCTGCCTCCTAAAACCATGCTCTTTCCACTGAGCCACGCTGCTTCTCTGTTCCTTTCCCTTCTTCTCTCAAGGTCCCTGTTTCACCCTTTCCAAATCCTTCTCTCAGAACTTTTGGGTGCCACAGTAGTTCTTCAGGATCCCAATGTGGAGAACCTTCCTCCAGTGACCTGTCCTCTCAGGATCAGGCAGGTCCCAAATCTTCAGTATGTCCTGACACTCAAAGATCACTCCTCTGAACTTTCCATCATCAATGGAAGCCCCAACTGACTAAGTCCCCAATTCCTCTTTTCCCAATCCATCCCCAGGGTTGGCTGGGGATGTTCCAAATGGCAGTACCTGATGGGTCCTCTAGTAACTAAAACAATTAGCTTTCCCTTGGGAAGGGGATCTCCAAAAGTGTGTTTCCTTCTCCCCTAGCATATAGTAGAGCTGCTCTCCCCACAGTGACTGCTATAGGCTTACAATTTGGTGGGGGGCAGGGGAGGGGAGGAATGAAAACCTTAAAGAATCAATCAGTGGTATCTACTGAGGGGTTACTGTGTGTGCAGAACAGTGGACTAAACGCTTGAGAGGACTGTGATTTTAGAAGGACTTTGTGAGATGTGGAGATGAGATGTGATTTTAAGAGGACTTCGAAGGAGAGTGATGATCTATCAGATATGAAGGGGAGGATGTTTCAGGGTAGAGGGAGGATGTTGGCGAGGTGTCATCAGTGAAATAGAGAAATTGAAGTACAGTGAGTAGGCAGGTGTTAGAGGAATGATTTGTGCAGGCTGAGTTGTACTACATGACTAGAAAGTTAAGGTAGGAGTAGTAGAGCTGATTGCCTTAAAGCCAATGGTAAAGAGTTTCTGTTTTATGTGAGGGTAGATGGACAGCTAACTATTGGAGGTTTTTGAGGAGTGCGGTGACATGGACTGAACAATTTTTTAGAAAAATGATCCATGCAGCACAATGAAGTATGGACTGAAAAAGGGAAAGACAGTAAATCTGGAGGTCAGTGCGAAGGTGGATGTAGTATTCAAAGCAGGATGTGATATGTTTTTGGATCAGCATGGTAACAGTTTAGGTGGAGGAAAAAATAGTGGTTTCTAGAAGGGTTGTGAAGGTAGAACTGACAGGATTTGGTGACACTGAAGATGTGGGTAGAATGAGAGAGATGAATCAAAGATAATGTCAAAGTTACAGGTTTTTGAGACAGGAAGGATGGGAGTGGTTTCTACAGTGTTGGGAAAGTCAGAGGGAGGACGAGATGAGTGGGAAGATGAGTTTTGCTTTGCATGTGTTAAATTTGAGGTGTTGGCCGGACATCCAAGTAGAGATGTCCTAAAGGCAGGAGGAAAGAGGAAATGCGGAATTTCAGAGGAGGAGAAAATTCAGGGCTGGAGAGGTTGTTTTGGGAATTTCCATAAGGAATTTGCCATAGGCCTTCCCCAACATAGGTGGCAATACCTGGGCTCATATTCTGTTACTATTTAGGCTTATCTATTCTAGATTAACAAAATCCTTCAACCCTTTGGTCTGTAGTTTTTATCTGTAATCTAGTTCCAGCTCCATCACTTGCCTGCTGTGTGACCATGAGCAAGTCACTTAACTTTCTGGGCCTCCCTTTCCTGATCTTTAAAATGGGGATTCAAAAATATCTGTCTCCCCACCACTTAGATCAGACGTGGGGCTTTAGTCTGATTTTTTTAAGGTATTTGTTAAGCATTTAGTATGTGCTAGGCACTGTAATAAGCGCTTGGGGAAATGCAAGCTAATCAGGTTGGTCACAGTCCATGTCCTGCATGGAGCACACAGTTTTGATCCCCATTTTACAGATGTGGTATCTGAATTACAGAGAAGTGAAGTAACAACTTGCTCAACGTCACACAACAGATAAGTGATGGAGCTGGGGCTATAACCCAGGTCCTTCTGACTCCCAAGCTTTTACCGCTAGGCCATGCTGCTTTACACTGATTGTATTGTGTCTTCCCCAGTACTGAGAATAGTGCTTGGCAGACAGCACGCATGTAAAAAAATGTTGTTGTTGTTGTTGTTAGTATTATTTATAACTTGTCCAGTGGAGAATAAAAGAAAGTGAATTTCTCTTTTGAAAAAATGATCTTCAGAAAATATGCTTGATGCATGTCGATTTGCCTAGAATATTTCTGTCCTGATGATCATTTAAGCAGGCTTATGCTGCTTGTTTCAATTCAATTTCACCTGTAGAGGTCTGGGGTGTATTTTTCCTGCCTTATTTTGAGCAGAATATCATGCCTTTCTTACTTTGAGTCATTAAAAAAGTTATAACTGATTGATGGTAGGTTTTTGTGCAGGTAACCTGGTGGAATGCCACAACCCATTTCTCCTGTGTACAATACTTGAAAGTGATATTCATCAGCTCTGTTTATGCAGCATGCCAGCATGCAAAGTGGGCCAGGTCCAGCTAGGCAGGCCTCAGGTGATAAAGAATGGAGATTATTGAAAGAACAGGTGCTGTTCACATGAATATCAGCAGGGATAGCTTCCATTTAGTTTGTCTTCCTCTGTGATGTTAACTACAAATGATTCTTGCCTTAATTATTAGCCAGCCAGATATTTCTGCCTGAGGGCAGAGGAAAGGGTTTACTCTTGGCTATAGTAGAAACCTTTGCTCATCCTGTAATGAGCATTCAGTCATTATGCTTCCACCTGCCAGGATGCTAATCCCAGCTCTGCCACTTGTCTGCTGTGTGACCTTGGGCAAGTTACTTAACTTCACTGTGCCTCCATTTGCTTGTATGTAAAATGGGGTTTCAACACCCGTTCTTCCTCCTCCTTAGACTGTGAGCTCTGGGTGGGAAAGGAATTGTCTGACCTGATTTTCTTGTATCTGTCCCAGCACTTGGTATAGCATTTGGCATATAGTAAGCGATAAACAAATACTACAGTTATTATTGTTACTGTTACTGTTACTGCTGGCCAAAGGGAATTACAGGCCAGTGGGAGAGCCAGAATTTAAGGGAGGAATCCTGTCTCTTTAGTCGATCACCACAAATTATGGTTTCACTTCCTGCTGTGAAATTCCCAATGGCCTTGCAGAAGAATATTTTTCTTTTGCCCAGGCACACACACACACACACACACACACACACACACCATCCCTCCCCTCCTTGCTCTCCACCCTCAATCCCACTCTACAGAGTTGTGTCATTCTTGAAACACTCCTGTTCACTCTCCATTGACCCCCCATAATTAACACCTCCTAACTAGGCCTCTCTCCCTAGGGATGATTCTTTACTTTGGTCTGAGTAGGACATAAAGAAGAAAATTGCATGAACTTGGTCATTGTGCCAACTTGTGACAAGGGGAAGCAACATGGCATAGTGGATAGAGCACGGGTGTGGGAGTCAGAAGGTCATGGATTCTAATCCTAGCTCCACTGCTATTCTGCTATGTGACCTTGGGTAAAATCACTTCACTTCTCTGTGCCTCAGTTACCTGATCTGTAAAATGGGGATTGAGACTGCGAGCCCCAGGTGGGACAGGGACTGTGTCCAACCCAATTTGCCTGTCTCCACCCCAGTGCTTAGAACAGTGCTTGGCACAGACTAAGCGCTTAACAAATACCATAATTATTAGTATGTGACTTGACAGGACAGAGCCCTCACTTGGTGGTGGTGGTAGGAGTGCTGGCACTATGAAGGATAGCTGGCAGGGAAGGTCTTAGAAAACCAACCATTGTCCTCAAGGTGAGAGGCAAAAAACGTTGATGTAGCAGCCATATGCCCAGAGAAGACAGGGATGATGGTCCCTAATGAAGATGGGTTGCGTTGGTCACAAAGATAGGTTGATAAAAGTAGAACCAGAGAACATGAAGCAGTGTGCCCTAGTGCAAAGAGCACGAGCCTGGGAGTCAGAAGGATCTGGATTCTAATCCATGCTCTGCCACTTGTCTGCTGTATGCCCTTGGGCAAACCACTTCACTTCTCTGCCTCAGGTACCTTATCTGTAAAATGGGGATTAAGACTGTGAGCCCCTTGGGGGACATGGAGTAGGTCCAACCTGATTAGTTTGTATCTACCACAGTGCATAGTACAGTGCCTGGCACTTCGTAAACGCCTAACAAACAGTGCTTGGCATATACTAAGTGCTTAACAGATACCATCATTATTATTATTATTATTATTAAATACCATAAAAAAGGTGAGAAAGCAATTCTGAAGATACTAAATGAGACACCAAAAGTATTTGGAGCCAAATGAAGACCACTGTATAAATTAACCAAGACATTCTCAAGGCAGATATAGGAACTATGGTGAGTGGAGATCCATGAGATTTGGTGCTGAGATATCTTCATCCATTAATATGCCCAGTCCATTCTATGGGGTCTGGGTCTGGATTCCTAGCCTTATGTCTTGGCTAGGAACAAAGTGATATGGCATTTTCTAAGTTGTCTTTCCCCCAAGTCTGGCTAATCTTCTTCCTGGAATAAATGAGGAGAGGCAGAAGAAATCCCTCTCTTCCCCTGGACAACCCACCGCTTTACGAAGCTTAACTAGCTTCGGTTTATTCTTCAATCCCATGATTTCCATGAGCAGTGAAAGCCTGCCAAGGTACCCTGCCCTCTGTAACCCCAACCTTTGCTGCCACAACTCAGGCTGCCACCCTTATTTATCCTTCAGCAAACTCTTGCTCTCGACCCTGCCTCTTAACCCCAACCATTCCACCGTAACTTATTTACATTAATGTCTATCTCTTCCTCCAAACTATGCTTATTGTGGGCAGGGGGCGTGTCTACCAACTCTGTTATATTGTAGTCTCCCAAGAACTTAGTACAGTGCTCTGCATACAGTAAGGACTCAATAAATACATGTGATTGATTGATTGGTAAATCCCCAGTGGCAAATAGCCACTTCTATCTCTGGCTCCCTCCTAGGAACCTGTGAGATCCGTGAATGTGTAGACCTCCAACTTATAATAATGGAGGCATTTTTAAACACTTCCTTTGTGTGAAAACACCATGATAATCATTGGTGTCCATATAAGATGATCATATTGGACTAATATCCCTCCAGGGAGTAAAGGAGGAAAAGTCTGGGGCTGGATTCTTCTCTTTCTGTCCCTTTCCTGGGTGATAACACCCACAGCTTGATGTTAATCAATCATACTTATTTAGCACTTACTGTGTGCAGAGCATTGTACTAATTGCTTGGGCAAGTACAATCTAACAATATAACAGAGTCAGTAGACACATCCCTTGCCCACAATGAGCTTTTCTGGATTTCTTCATCAAGAGTTGTGCTGTACAGATCTTTCTGTTCCCTTTGAGTGTAAAAGCAAACTGATGCCCACAGTGTGGGAAGGGAAGTGGGAGAACACAAATGCATCAGTTGTTTTTTCTTCAAGGCAGCTTGTCTTGCTCTTCTCTGGAAGGTGTTTTGTTCTTTTGGTTTTTCCAAACAACACTAATTAATCCATCAGTCAGTATTTTTTGAGTGTTTAGCTTGTGGGCAGGAAATGTGCATACCAGTGCTGTTATATTTTATTTCCCAAGCGCTTAATACAGTACTCCGCACACAGTAAATGTTCTTTAAATGTGATTGATTGCATGCCTGCTGTATGCAGAACATCGTTCTAAGCATGTGGAAGAATACAGTGAAACCAGGAAACATAATCCCTCTCCTCAAAGAGATTACTATCAAATAGAGCAGGCAGACACAAGTTGTTTATGGAAGCAGCAGGGCGGTAGCATGATTAATATATTCCTGGAAAGGATATGGAAAAGGGATTCTACTCTTCCTTTGCAGATTTTCTTCTGCTGCTGCTTTAAAGAGGTTTGGCTTCCCAGGATTTTCCAAGAATGAATCAGTGAAATGAAAACCCTGACTTTCAAACCTCTGGGTGTGTGCCAGGGAGGACTGGCCCAGTAGATATGCTGCTCTAGATTACGCAGTTCTTGGCAGCCCCTCACCTGATGTGTGCCACAGCCCCAGGTTGGAGTCACATGTGTGATAGGGGAAGAGGAGAAGAGATATTAAAGGGACACATCCTCCTTGTCCTCTCTTACCCTCATAACCCAGGAAGAAGGGGCCCCCGGGGGAAGGGGACACATAGTCGTGCCAGGCCTCACCTTCCTGGGGACCATCCCCCTGAGCCTTATTGGAAGGATGATAGGAAGCCTGTGCCTACCCATGGCTCTCATGGTATTTCCTCTGCTGCTGCCACAGTTTCTTAGAACAGCTGCTCTTGCCATCACCCTTGTCAGCTGCCTCTGTCCGGCCTTGTAACGGGCAAAATGTAACGTCGCAGCAAGGCCCCTCTCCTGTTCCCTGCATGAGATTCCCATCCAAAGAATGACTGGCCTCCCCTCCTTCCCTCTGCTCCCCTGAGTATTCCACTACTCTAGTCATGATGCCAGCAAGACTTAGCCCGAGTTCCACTGTGTTATGGTTCCGGAATTTGAGAAATAGCTGCAAGAGGTATGAAGCACAGGAAATGCTAATGAATTAAGTAGGTGGAATTTGCTGTGGCATACAACATTGTTCGTATTTGGGACCCTGTGTTATAGCAAAAGTGATTGTACAGTAAAACATCCTTTCAGTGGGCTCAGTGGCCCCTCAATTGGTAATATGCCATTCAATCAATGGTATTTATTGAGCACTTACTGTGTGCAGAGCACTGTACTAAGCACTTGGGAAAATACAGTGCACCAGAGTTGGTAGGCAAGATCCCTGCATATAAGAGGTTTAAAATCTAGGTCGCAGTTTAAAGTGGTTGGATCAGTGAATTGGGTTGTGAGTTGTGTTTTTCTAATTTTATTAAAATTCTTACTTGCCCTCAGCCTGATTTTCTTTTTGCCCCAGCCTAATTTCTTTAAGGTCTTGATTCTGTGGAACAGTGCTCATTTGCCTGCTAGATGCAGAGCTCCTTTTTACTATCATTACTTCCAGGGGCGAGTGAGCTCAAGAAATCACTTCAAGGCACAATAGAAAAAATTCTTTTGTGCCTGAAATCATCTTGTGTCACTTGTCGCTTTTTGAGATTGCTTTTCTTGATCACTTATTCAATATAACCATTTCAAAGAAATGAAATAAAAGTCACCCGTTGCAATCTTATAAGGATTTCAATTTAAAAGTACTTTCTTTCCCTTTCTCCCAAAATAAGCTTCTTAAAGAATAGGCTCTTTTAAATAAACTGGGTTATTTTTTAGGTTTTTTAAAAAAAATTATGGAATGAGGTTGGCAGCATTTATGATCAGACTCAATTTTGTTCTTTACTATTGAAAGCTAAATTGAGCATAGATTACAATGGCAAACCTCATACAGATTCCTTCTACCCCCAGAGGCATGAATTCACTTTTCTTTTTTTTTAGTCATCTTTTGATGTTTCTGTATTTTCCTTTCATTTCTGTGTTTTGGGCCCCCTTTAAAAAAAATTAAAACCATTTTCTTTACATTGTCACTTTCTCTTTGCTTTTTTCATCTTTATGCTTTTCCCATTATTGATATTGATCAGACCTGTCCTTTCCCTCTTTATGGTTTTGTGCATTTGTACTATATTACAGGCTTCTCCCTGGCATTAGCAAACAATGGCAGCCCTCAGTGACTCATTTTCAACCTGGGCTGATGAACTGTGAACCACAGATTTATAATAAACTTGTGTGATATATGTGGTCTATCCTTGAACCCTGTTTTCCCTCTCCCCAGCTGCAACAATTTCCCCTTCGCTTAAGTGCACAGAGATGGAAATACGGGTTCTAATCCCAGCCCTGCCATTTATCTGCTGTGTGATCTTGGGCAGGTTACTTCTCCGTGCCTCAGTTTCCTCATCTGTAAAATGGATTAAGACTGTGAGCCATGGGACAGGTAATGTGTCCTACCTGATTAGCTGTATTTACCCCCACACTTAGTAAAGTGCCTAGCAGATAGTAAGGGCTTAACAAATACCATGAAAAAAATCCAAAAAACCCCCACAAAACCAGCCTGTCACTGGGCCAAGGAGACCCTGGCCCAGGGCACAAACCAAAAACTAAAGAGAAGTGAAACCAGTTCGTCTCGGTGAAAGTGCTTAAGTGCGTGAGATTAAACAGCATGGCCCTTCTAATTTCCAGAACAGTGCTTGGTTTGGCTCTCCTGTCAAAATCCTGTGTTTGTGCAGGGACAGACGGGCCATTGTCATCTTGCCAATGCTTAGTGCTATTGCTGGTTTTGAAATAGTGGTTTATAGAAAACCGTCTTCGGAGAAAATGAAGGTCGTGCAGAGACCAGATGGAAACTGCTCTTCAGACTAGGCCTACCGTTATTAGCACACTTGGATGCTTGTGCAGTAGGAATTTTGGGCTCCTTTCAGACACTGGGAGTCTCTATTTTGCAAACTCCTGGCTATCTGTAATAGCCGAAATGGACAATGGGCCTAGGGAAGGGAAAAGAGTGGCACTTGTTTAAAAGGACTGGGGCTTTTCACCGGAACTGGTCCTGGGCTTGTCAATACAAGGTGCCTCTGGAAGGAATATTGGGCAGAAATGAATTGAGAAATGTGCAAGTTTCAGCCTTATCCAGTTAGGATTCTGATTGCTTCAAGAGAAAGCCAAATCTTGAATTCCCAGTGAAAGAACAAGGGGAAATTTGGAAATGTTAATCCAAGGCCACATCAGTGGCAAAAGTGTGAAAGTTATACTGCCTCCTCTTTTCTTGCTTTCATGCTAGAACCTTAGCTGCTAATTATGCTGTCAGTGTTTTTCCCTGATTTAATTTTCCCAACATCATGAATTAAAATCCCTGTGATAATCTTTTTGCCCCATTTAATATATTCAGCAGGAAATTCAGCAGTCTGTAACTGTTGAATGTAAAGGACATTTCCAAATTAGCTTTTTAAATTATTTCTAGTAGGTGAAAATGTAAGATTTACCAGTTGCTAACAAATTATAAAGACTTTTTTTGGAGTGGGAAACTTTATTTACAGGGAGCTCAGAGTCTTGTTTAAATTACTTTTGGGTAAATGAGAAAGAGCAGTATTTATCTTGGCATTGATGATCTGACCATAAAGTAAATTAATTGAAAGAGTAATCCCCTTTTTTTGGATATGCAACTGCCATTTGCCCTTGCTCTCAAGGGTAAGTCCTATGCATTTTTCCTGAAGTTAGAAAAATAAATTGAGGAAGAACCAGGTGAGTTAGGGAACGTTTGCCTCAGGCCAAACAATGGGAATTATTTTATAAGGTAGAAGGTAACTTTGGGACAAAAATTCAACAATAAAGTGTGCAAACTTCCCTTTTGATCTCCATCTTGGGAAGAATAGGGTCCATTCTCAGGAACATCAAAGTGCCGAGGACTGACAAATGCTAAACCCAGTGATCAGTACTGGATTTAGGGGCTCAAACCATCTCTCACAGCTCTCAGAATATCTGGCGGAGGGTTTTTAAAAGAGCATTACCCTGCCCACATTCTACTCAGCCTTTAAGACTTGTACTAGGCCACATTTACAGTGCCTGCCTCAGTCCTTCTGGTCTACAATTCCATGGTGAATTTCACTTCCTGTTGAAGTATCCTTTCACGATAGCAATAAAAATAACAATAATTATTGCAATAAAGTATTTAAGTACTTGGTGCTAAACACTGTACTAAGTGCTGCGGGAGATACAAGGTAATTAGGTTGGACACAGTCCCTCTACCACGTGGGGCTTACAGTTTAAGTAGAAGGGAGAACAGGTGTTGAATCCTCATTTTACAGATGAGGAAACTAAGGCACAGAGTAGTCGACTGCCAAGGTCACACAGCAGGCAACTGACGGAGTTGGGATTAGAATCCAGGTCCTCTGGTGCAGAATGCACAAAGTCTGGGGCCACCCTCTCCCAGACTCATCCCCTGCCACCACCAACTCCTGGCCTTCCAGTTTTGTTGTCCTGGTGGGTGGAGACTGTAGGCTGAAGCTGGAGCCATGGTTTTAGAGCTAAGAAACAACACAGTGTTTTATTGGAAAAACGATTTAAGAAAAGCCATTAAAGGGGATAGGGGAGAGGAGACTTTAGAGATGAGAGTTCAGGTGCACAAAGTGGGTGAGAGAAGCTGGCAGTGGCAATGCAGAGAGCCGCAGGGATGGGCAGGGAGGGAATGGATAGGAAGAACATGATGTGCAGCATGCTTCACTCAGCTCTAGGTATCGCTCCCCTCCCAACTGTCGTCACTCCCTCCTTTGGTTTATCTGTGTTGGATGACTTCATCATTTTCCTCAGTCGAGTCCCAATTCCCTAGAGCTCTGATGCCCTCGTTCCCTCTGCCAGGGAAGTTGGGTGTGGGAGTTCACAGGCCTGTGGTTGGGTAAATGAACCAGGAAAAAAATAGGCAGGAAATCAACAGCAACTACCACATTTATCAGACCATTTTTTTCTGGGGAAAAAAACTGCCTTAAAGTATCTATGCATTTGATGTTCTTAAACTGAGTATAATAATAGTGAAATTTTTTAAGGGATTAGGATTTGCCAAGCACTGGGGTAGATATGAAATAATCAGAACAGACAAAAGTCCCTGTGTCACCTCGAGTTCACAGTCTAAGAAGACAGGCAGATATTTTTATCCCCAATTTAAAGATTTGGAAACAGAGGCACCAAAAGGTTAAGTGACTTGTCCACGGTCATATACAGCAGGCCAGTGGTGGAGCCGGGATTAGAAACCAGGTTTCCTGACTCCCAGCCCTGTGTTCGTTCCACTGGGCCACACTGCTTCTACTTAGCCTATCACAACCAAGCTTTAGTCTGTTGGCAAAATGGGGTGTCTCAACTGAACCTCCCAATTCTTGTGCTGGCCTGTCTTCCTGGGTGGGCCACCATGTCAGCCCACTTTGCCACACCTGGACAAGACTGCATACGTATTATTCCTTCACTGAATTTCCCCCTTTTATTTTTGGTAGTCACATCTAGGCTCATACAATTTTGCCTTTTGTATGTTTGCAGTGTATCTGCTTAGCTCCCCAGTTAGACTGTGAGATCCACAGGGGATGGGGCCTGCCTTTTGTTTCTATTTCAGTTCTTCAGGACTTCGTACTGTGCTCTGCATAAAGTAGATGCTCAATCAATACCTCTGCTGATAACGATGGTATTTACTAAGTGCTTCAATACAAGATAGATCGGGCACAGTCCTTCTCCCACGTGGGGTTCACGGTCTAAGAGTAATAATGATAATTGTGATATTTGTTAAGCACTTAATATGTTCTAGGCACTGGGATAAATCCAGCATGTGCAAATCAGACACACTCCCTGTCCCCCATGGGACTCAGTCTAAGGAGAAGGGAAACCAACAGGTATTTTACAGATAAGGAACCCGAGAAGTGAAGTGATTTGCCCAAGGCCACAAAGCAGGCAAGGGACAGAGCCACAACTAGAACCTGGGTCTCCTCACATCTAGGTCCAGGCTCTTTGCACTTGGCCTCAATGTTAATAACCATAAAGGTTCCCAAAGACAAGCCTGAGGACTAAGAGGTCCAGCTGAGAATAATAATGTTGGTATTTGTTAAGTGCTTACTATGTGTCAAGCATTGTTCTAAGTGCTGGGGAGATACAAGATGATCAGGTTATCCCACGTGGGGCTCACAGACCCCATTTCACAGATGAGGTAACTGAGGCACAGAGAAGTGACTTGCCTCAGGAATTTCAGCAGACAAGTGGCAGAGCCTGAATTAGAACCCAGATCCTTCTGACTCGCATGCTTATGCTTATGCTCGAATGCTTATGCTCTATCCACTAGGCCACACTGCTTCTCAGAGAAGCAGCATGGCTCAATGGAAAGAGCCCGGGTTTGGGAGTCAAAGGACATGGATTCGAATCTCTGCTCTGCCCCTTGTCAGCTATGTGACTATGGGCAAGTCACTTCACTTCTCTGTGCCTCAGTTACCTCATCTGTAAAATGGGGATTAACTGTGAGCTTCACGTGGGACAACTTGATTAACTTGTATGTACCCCAGCGCTTAGAACAGTGCTCTGCACATAGTAAGCGCTTAACAAATACCAACATTATTATTATTATTCATCCCCATTTTGCAGATGAGGTAACTGAGGCCCAGAGAAATTGTGATTTACCCAGGTCACACAGCCGACAAGTGGCGCAGCCGGGATTAGAACCCATGACCTCTGACTCCCAAGCCTGAGAAGCTTCTCTGAGAAGCACCATGGCCTAGTGGATAGAGCATAAGCATGGGAGTCAGAAGAACCTGGGTTCTAATTCAGGCTCTGCCACTTGTCTGCTGGAATTCCTGAGGCAAGTCACTTCTCTGTGCCTCAGTTACCTCATCTGCAAAATGGGGGTAAGACTATGAGCCCCATGTGGGACATAGACTGTGTGCAACCTAATTAGCTTGTATTTACCCCAGTGCTTACAGTGCCTGGCAAAGAGTAAACACTTAATAAATGTCATTTTAAAAAAAGATTACCCTACTCCTTTCCCAGAGGGGCTCCTCTGGATTCAGAGCCAACGAGAGGGCTCCCTCTTTGCTATGCGTTCTTGGATTGGGACCTTGGATGAGGGTGTCTTGGGATCCTGGCCCCTTCCTTAAGAATTCCCAAGTGGAATGCTCCTAGCAGATCACCCCACTTTGCATGCAAAGTGTATTCTGTAGCCTTTTCTGTCTTTAAATTTCCATAGTGTGTTATTGTTAAATTCTTGTTTTTGGAGGCAAATGAGAAATGTCAGTATCATTAAACGTCAAAGCAAGAAAGAACACTGAAAGTATGTAAGATGGGGCAGGTGAGAAAAAGTTGATTTCAAGATGAAATCTCCTCGGGCTCAGAGAAGAGGTAGAGATAATGCCCATGGAAACATAGACAACCAAGTACTTTTTACTGATTATTATGCCCTCCTCTGAACAAATCTTCCACCATAGAAAGAGAGGCTTGCCGAAACAGGACTGTCTGATGAAAAGTGAAGGCGTGGTTCACCCAAAATATTTGAGTAGTTGTGTTAGTCATAGTACGCAAGCAACCAGGAAGCACAATGCACTGTACTAGATGTAAGGGAAGTTCAAAATAAAAAAGACAACTTGTTTTTTGCCCACAAGGAGTTTGAACTCCAATAGGGGTGACAGCCACAATAATAATTTACAACTGAATATTCAAAATAAATCACTGAATTTACAATTCAGCAAACATGGATAAGAGTGCTGGGAATAAATGTAATAAGTTCACAAGTGCTAGAGTTGAATGATGAAGGCTTACGCTGCTTCAGCGTCTGGGAAATGAATTGGCTTCGTGGAGGAGTTTTTTTGTTTTGTTTTTTTCTGAGGTATTTTTGGTATTCGTTAAGCACTTGCTATGTGCCAGGCACTGAACTAAGCATTGGTGTAGATACAAAATAATCTGGTTGGACAAAGTCCACCACATAGAACTCATGATCTTAAGCCACATTTCACAGATGAGGTAACTGAGGCACAGAGAAGTTAAGTGACTTGCCCAAGGTCACAAGCAGAAAAGTGGTAGAGCCGGGATTAGAACCCAGGTCCTCTGACTTCCAGGCCCTTGCCCTTTCCACCAGGCCATACTCCTCAAGATAGAGCTTGAGGAGCACCCAAACGGCTACCTTACTGTTACGGGCTCTCGTTATATCCCGGCTAGACTACTGTGTCAGCCTTCTCTCTGACCTCCCTTCCTCCTCTCTCGCCCCGCTCCGGTCTATTCTTCACTCCGCTGTCCGGCTCATCTTCCTGCAGAAACGATCTGGGCATGTCACTCCCCTTCTTAAACAACTCCAGTGGTTGCCTATCGACCTCCGCTCCAAACAAAAACTCCTCACTCTAGGCTTCGAGGCTCTCCATCACCTTGCCCCTTCCTACCTCTCCTCCCTTCGCTCTTTCTACCGCCCACCCCACACGCTCCGCTCCTCTGCCGCCCACCTCCTCACCGTCCCTCGGTCTCGCCCATCCCACCGTCGACCCCTGGGTCACGTCCTCCCGCGGTCCTGGAACGCCCTCCCTCCTCACCTCCGCCAAACTGATTCTCTTTCCCTCTTCAAAACCCTACTTAAAAATCACCTCCTCCAAGAGGCGTTCCCAGACTGAGCTCCTCTTCCCCCTCTACTCCCTCTGCCATCCCCCCTTTACCTCTCCGCAGCTAAAGCCTCATTTTCCCCTTTTCCCTCTGCTCCTCCACCTCTCCCTTCCCATCCCCACAGCACTGTACTCGTCCGCTCAACTGTATATATTTTCGTTACCCTATTTATTTTGTTAATGAATTGTACATCGCCTTGATTCTATTTAGTTGCCATCGGTTTTTACGAGATGTTCTTCCCCTTGACGCTGTTTATTGCCATTGTTCTTGTCTGTCCGTCTCCCCCGATTAGACCGTAAGCCCGTCAAACGGCAGGGACTGTCTCTATCTGTTGCCGACTTGTTCATCCCAAGCGCTTAGTACAGTGCTCTGCACATAGTAAGCGCTCAATAAATACTATTGAATGAATTTTCAAAGCTGGGAGAGCTTTGTTATGTCAGATTTAAGGAGGAAGGGAGAGATCATTACTTCTGTTGTAGCCTTGGACTCATTATCTATAAGGTGTTTCATCCACCTATATATAGCTATGACCTCTGAACCCACCACAAAGGACACGTGCAGTGCATTAATCAATCAGTCAATAGGCAGGGAATGTCTACAACTCTGTTATATTGTTACATTGTACTCTCCCAAGCGCTTAGTACAGTACTCTGCACACGTTAAGCCCTCAGTAAGTATGCTTGACATTTATTGAGCACTTACTGTGAGCAGAACAATGAGAAGTGCTTGAAAGAGGGCAGTACAGTAGGCTTGGTAGACACAATCCCCGCCCTTAAAGAGCTTACAGTGTATTGAGGAGTTGGCAGTCTAATGCTCTCAAGCGCTTAGTATAGTGCTTTTCACACAGTAAGAGCTCAATCAATAGTGAGCCATTTAATCAGCGGCCCACACTCAACGTGAAATATCAAGATAGGCTCACTCGCATAGTTCACCATCAATGAGGAAGTGTATATCATGACGGAGCAGTGCTGAACAGGATATGTGAGGACATGAGCAAGCAGGATAGTCCAGCAGTTGCTCTAAGGCAAACAAAAGAGAGTCATACATAAGCAAGGAAGGTCTCAAACAATGCGGCTGCTGGCAGACAACAGCAGTATTCAGACCAGCATGGTGGGTGGCAAACTGGAGATAAGATGAGGCTTTGGTAAAAAAGTGAACATCAGTCAGAAATAAGCACTGTAATAAGCACTGAGGAGAGTACAATAGACAGAGCAGACATGAGCCTCTTCCTCAAAGAGTTTACAATCACTAATATGGACAGGCAGCAAAATAAATTACAGATGAGGTAGGCAACAGACTTTAAAGATGTGTGCATAATCAATCAATCAGTGGTATTTATTGAGTACTTACTTTGTGGTGAGCACTGTACTAAGCACTTGGGAGAGTACAATGCAACAGAATTAATGGACACGATCCCTGCCCATAATGAGGGGGAGAAGGACATTAATATAAATAAATAAATGAATAATTTATCAAATAAGTGCCAAAAGTATTTGGGAGAGTGAGTATGCAAGTGCTTAGGTGGTGGAGAAGTGTTGAATGGCAGAAGGGAGGAAACAGGGTGGGGGAATGAGAAGTTAATCAAGGAAGGCCTCTTAACAGAGATGTGATTGCAGAAGGGCCTTGAAAATGGGGAGAGAAGTAGTATGCCAGATAATAATAATAATTATGATATTTGTGTAGTGCTTACTATGTGCAAGGCACTGTGCTAAGTGTACTAAGTGTACTAAGCAGTCCCTGTCCCACATAGAGTTTGCAGTCTCAATCCTCATTTTATAGATGAGGTAACTGAAGTTAGGTGACTTGCCCAAGGTCACAAAGTTGACAAGTGGCAGAACTGGGATGTGGAGGGGAAGGGGGGAAAAGGGGAGGGCACGAGTGGCATCAATGGCAAGAGGCAAGACAAAGCACCATGAGTAGGCTGCCTTGAGAGCAACAAAGCATGTGTGCTGTGGTTAGCTGGGAGAGGAGCAAGGATAAGTAGCAGAAATAGAGCCTTAAAGCCATTTGTCTGGAGACAGATACCTTTGAACACACAGAACAACTTTCTTTTTTTCTTCTCTCTTTCTTGCTTTATCTCTGGATGTATGTGTATACATGTATTTATAGTATATGAGTTTTTACATATATGAATATGTACACCAAGAATATTCATACACATACTTTTTAATATTTCCATATAACCCAAAATTCAGCATGTGATGGTTTGTAAATATCTCATATGTATCCTTATGATTCAGCGCTTTTCCTTTGTTACACTTCCAAGAGAATGAGCACATATTTAAGCGTGTCTGGGAGATTAATTTTATCCCTGCATGGAATCTTGATTTTTTCAGAGGAGTTATTTTGTTATGGAGATGCCCATTTGCCTTTACACATAAATGACTGAATTTAATACCTATTCAGCAGACACTCTACAGTGTTAAATTAAATAGATTAAACTTAAGACCCTTAGTTTATAACTGATAATAAAGAACTCAGCGGAATCTTGTTCTTCTTTTATACTGAGCCTATATAGAATTGTTACAGTGCCATAACTGACTTCAGCACTGTGAAATAGGATGGATACCAAACAGAGTCCTCAAGTAGATTAGCACAGACACAATAGAACAGACAGTTTAACTCTAAGACTAAGACTACGGTTAGAATATTTTCCTGGATTTTTTGTGACTTTCAGCCCGCCATTCAGTATCTTAACCCTCACTTCTGCATCCTACAATCAATTTCAATGCATTGACATTTGCTTAGAGCCAGAAAATGTGACTCTTAGTCAAGAAAAGAAGCAGTTTGATTTATCTTGTTCCATTTTTGAGCCCTGGGATAAAAGATACATTACCAAGAACATGTGAATGTTATAGGCCATGCATTTACAGTGGTAAATTTGATGGAGAATGGAATGAATTCTGGAAGGAGTTTTGACCCCTCCCAAGTCATGCTATTTGCCATTCCTCCCCCATCCTCAAACTCACAGGTATTAGAATTATCACTCTACTTTACAACCATCACTTATCATCCCATTCTGAAATGGGTTTGTATTTGACTTTGAGCCAGCAGGAAAAAGGAAGAATGCTATTTCTTTACAGAGGCTGGGGTGCAGTTCTGCACAGAGATTACAGTATAGACTAGAAATGCTCTGGCTCCTTCCAACAAGATTCCCTGATTCAGTGTTTCTCTGAGCAGAAGCAGCATGGCCTGAGAGTCAGAGGACCTGGGTTCTAATCCTGCCTTCACCATTTTCTGTTGCATGACATTGGACAAGTCACTTCTCTGTGCTTCAGCTACCTCATTTGTAAATGAGGATTAAGACTGTGAGCCCCATATGGGACAAGAACTGTGTCCTACCCGATTAGCTTAGTACAGTGCTTGGCACATAGTAAGAGCTTAACAAATACCATAAAAAATTTTAATCTTATAATTCTTTTTACATTCAGATGGGCAGAAACACCATAAACTCATAGTTGGATAAAGTTGCCATCGGAGTTAGAGATGCATTTGCTCTAATAGCATTTTAATCCTAATGATCTGAACTCAGATGCATGACTAATTATTTTTCTTTTTTAAATACAGGTGGAGAACCGGCCAAAATATTATGGAAGAGAGTATGTATTACACTATTATGCATTTTATCATTTAATAAGTATCATTAATTCATTCAATTGTATTTATTGAGTGCTTACTGTGTGCAGAGCACTGTACTAAGCAATTGGAAAGTACAATTCAGCAACAAATAGAGACAATCCCTGCCCACAACAGGCTTACAGTCTAGAAGCGGGGAGACAGGCATCAAAACAAGTAAACAGGAATCAGTAGCATCAATATAAATTAATAGAATTGTAGATATATACCTATTATTAATATAAATAAATAGAATTATAAATATATACACAAGTGCTGTGGGGGGGGGAAGGAGGGTAGATCAAAGAGAGCAAGTCGGGGTTATGGGGGCGGGGGGGAGTAGAGGAAAAGGCAGGCTTAGTCAGGGAAGGCCTCCTGGAGGAGGTGAGCCTTCAGTAGGGCTTTGAATGGGGGAAGTGGAGTTACATTGCACAATATAAATTAATAAATACTAAAATTGATGAGTTCTTGCAGAATTGTCCAGAATACAGAGGTTTAATAATCAAGAATACATGCAATCAGATTGCCCTGTAGTAACTTGCCTTTGTAGCACTCAGTGTTTGATTTCTGTTCTTCCCATCTAGACTGTAAACTTGTTGTGGGAGGAATGGGCCTTTTTTTTGTTGTATTTTACTCTCCCAAGTGCTTAATACAGACCTCTGCATATAGTAAGTGTTCAATAAATACCACTGACTGACAAATATGATTGACTGATTCACATTGGGAGGGGGAGTGTATTATGCCAGAATCCTGCAATCACAGGTGGCTGTTGAGCATCCTCATTGTGTTTGGAAGTAATGAAGACCCAGGTGGCAACCAAGACTGCATATTAACACATTTCATTTTATCTCAGTATACTTGGATGATGTTAAATTCTCCTGCAGGTGTATCAATACTCCCCCCAGCAGACAGTATGCCACCTTTGGTTGAGCCTCCTCTTTTTCAGTACCATTCCGGAAAACCCAACTCTTAATTCTCTTTGGCAGAGACATTCTAATCGAAATGAACAGAATGATCCACTTTCCTAATTTTTCCCATTCCATTCAAGGTGTCTATCTGCTTTCTCCCCCTTCCATGGCACTCTCCGCCAGATTGTCACCCTTGCTAGTGCCTTGGGGTTGTAGAATAGCATGTGTAAAATAAGAATGCCAGAGCGTGACCCATGAAGAGGATCTTACTCAACTGGCACCAGTCTCCAGTGCTGTCACCTTATTGCTAGTGTCCTTAGGCTAGTTCTCTCCCAGAATCCACCTTCCACACCTGGAGTTGGCTTAACTATTACATTCTTCTCGCTTGTTCTCCCAGGTGAGACCCAACTGTTATGATCAATGACCCTCTTTCCTGAAGAGCCAGCAGCCTCTTCCTAATTGCTCCAGTCTCATTTCTCAATCTAACTGGCTACCTTGGGGAATTCAGTCTTTACCTCTCAAGGAACACTGAACCATCCTGCCTCCTGTGTCTGGCTTTTGGCAGCATTACCATATTTTTCTCCTACTCAGAACTCTTGTTCTGACACCCAACAAAGTGCAGTAATAGCTGGATGCCCACCGACTTCTTTTCTGTTGGAATTTCTGAATGCGGGAGCCAGCAGGGAGGGGACTT
This sequence comes from Ornithorhynchus anatinus, assembly GCF_004115215.2. Lineage (NCBI taxonomy): Eukaryota > Metazoa > Chordata > Mammalia > Monotremata > Ornithorhynchidae > Ornithorhynchus > Ornithorhynchus anatinus. The sequence continues at coordinate 53,243,001 of NC_041735.1, read as the reverse complement.
GTGGTGGTTTGTAACTCTGGACTGTAATTTGCTGTCAGCTAAACCTCTGGCTCCCCACAGGTCTCCTAGGATAATCTAAAATCTAAATAGAATACACCATCAAAGGGGAAATAAAAGCATGCTTTTAGCTAAATTTCTGAAATATAAACTCTCCCCTCACACATGCAGTCTTGAAGATATCTTCCAGAATCAAGGCTAACAAAAATTGTATTAGGTGGAAATTATTTCAGCCTGAATACACTGACGGTATTGTTTCCTCTCTAGATTCCATGGGATAATCTCACGGGAGCAAGCTGATAACCTGCTTGCAGGTGTGGAAGGAGCTTATATTCTCAGAGAAAGCCAGCGGCAGCCAGGCTGCTACACCTTAGCTCTAAGGTAAACCCGGTTTCATTCCCTCAGCTGATCCTGCTAGCCCCCCATTCCTGAAACTCCAGAAGCTGTACCTCATCGTCCCCTTGCTTTCTTGGGATTCCAGCCCTAGGCATAAGTCAGCAGTAATAGCATTTTTAAGGGAGGTTTGGTTTTTGTTTTGGGGATATTGGTTGCTTGTCACAGGATGGAGAGTCTGCCTCTTTCCAACAACAGGCTGAGCTCCTGGTAATATCGTTGCTGCTTTGGCCACATCCAAAGTGCAGGGTATCCCATGATGGCATCTCGTCCATGAGTTGTTGGAGAACTTCAGTGGCCATTTTGATTGATCAGTCACTTAATCAGTAGTATTTCCTGTGTTCCTACTGGGAAAAAGCACTTATAAAATAATATATATAGTATTTGTTAAGCGCTTACTATGTGCCAGGCCCTGTTCTAAGCACAGGGGTAGATACAAGATAATCTGGTTGGGCAAAGTCTCTGTCCCACACAGGGCTCATAGTCTGAATCCTCATTTTACAGATAAGGGAACTGAGGCCCGGAGAAGTGAAGTGATTTTCCTAAAGTCAAACAGACAAGTGGCAGAACCAGAATTAGAACCCTGGTCCTTCCAACTCCCAGGCCTCTGCTCTCCACTAGGCTTGAGAGAGTACAGTGGAATTAGTAGACAAGATCCCTGCCTTCAAAGATTTTTTTAGGTCAGCAGGAGAGACAAACACTACAATTATAGATAGTAGGAAGAAGGAAAAGGGGTTATGTACATGAGTGACTGTTAAAGTCATATAGTCTGTACGATAGCTAATAAGTGCTGCAGGAGGTTTCATGGACTTAAGGGCTTAAATGGTGCAGAAATACTGAAGTAAAAATTGGGTGGATATGAGCAAGGGAAATAATGATAATAATTATGGTATTTGTTAAGTGCTTACTAACACTGTCAAGCATTGTTGTAGGCCCGGGGGTAGATACAAGTTAATCAGGTTGGACACAGTCCCTATCACACATGAGGCTCACAGTCTAAGTAGGAGGGAGAACAGGTATTAAATCCCCATTTTACAGATGAGGAAACTGAGGCTAAGAGAAGTTAAGTGACTTGCCCAAGGTCACACAGCAAGCATGTGGTGTAGCCAATATTAGAACCTAGGTCCTATGACTCCCAGGCCCGTGGTTTTTCCACTAGGCTACAAGAGATGTGATTTTTTGAAAGGATTTGAGGATAGAGAGGGCTGAGGCCTGTGGGCTTGAATGGGGAGGGAGCTCCAAACAGAGAGAGGACATGAGCAAGGGGTCAGTTGCAGGAAAAATGAGAAGAGGGCACAGTGTGTAGGTTAACTTGAAAGGAACAAAGAGGGTGAGCTGGGTGTAGTGGGAGATTAGTGAATAAGTAGAATGGAGAGAGACCTCATCAAGTGTTTTAAAGCCAGTTATTAGGAGTTTGGTACGGAGAGGAATGGACATTTGGGAAGTTTTTGAGGAGAGACCTGTGCAAAACCATGTTTTTAAAAACATCAATTAATCAGTAGCATTTAGTGAGTGCTTACTGTATGCAGGGCATTGTACTAAGCGTTTGAGAAAGTACAATAGAGATAGTGTACATAATCACTGCCCTCAAGGAACTTAAAATCAAGCAGGGTAGACAGACACGAGGGTGGAGACTCAAGTTTACTTCACGGAAGGAGGCATTTGGTAAACCACTTCCGTATTTTTACCATAAAAACTCTAGTGATACATTATCAGAATGATTGCAGATGGAGAGCGGAGCATTTTGGGAGAGATGTGTCGGTGGTGTTGCTATGGGTCGGAAACGACTCAATGGCATAAGACAAGGCAAAACAGACACTAAAACAGATTGGAGGTAGGGAAAAGCAACAGAATTCAAAGATCCCAGCAGTAGTATGATGTATGATGTATGGACTGGAGAGGGGAGAGACTGGAATCAGAGAGACCAGTGAGGAGACCAAAGCAACAGTCAGTGAGGAATATGACAAGTGGAACAACAATGTGATTAAGTATTTCTGTCCTCAATTAACCTGTAGCTCTCCAAAATACATTGGAAGGTGATGGAGACGTGGCCCTTGAGCTGAAACAAAGCTGATTCGCTGAGCTAATGAAAATGATTGAGAAGCAGTGTGGTCTAGTGGAAAGAGCACAGGCCTGTGAGTCAGAGGGCCTGGGTTCTAATCCTGACTCCACCACTTTGCTGTGTGGCCTTGGACAAGTCACTTAACCTCTCTGTGCCTCAGTTATCTCATCTGAACAAGGAAGATTAAGACTGAGCCCTGTGTGGGGCAGGGACTGTGTCCAAACCTGATTATCTTTGTCTCCCCATCTATACTGTAAATTTGCTGTGAGTAGTCAGTCAATCAGGCACGTCCTGTCTCCCCAATTATGCCAGGGATGAGCAGTTTGAAAAAGCATTTAAATGATATCCTGTGGCCTCTCTGCATCACCACAGGAAGCTTGGGCTTCCTCTGTGGCATTTGACCCAGTGGATAGAAGATGTCTATGCTCATAACCAATGCTGCCGGTTTTGTTGTTCTCCTCTCTAATTGTATTGTATTCTTTCAACACTTACTTTGTGCAGAGCATTGTACTAAGAGCTTGGGAGAGTACAATACAACAGCGTTGGTAGACACATTCCCTGCCCACAACGAGCTCACGGTCTAGAGGGGAGCTCACAATCTACAGGCGAACAAGTAGGGAACAAGTTTACCAGCTGTTATATTATTTTACTCTCTCAAGCGCTTAGTACAGTGCTCTGCACACAGTAAGCAGTCAGCAAATACGATTCATTAATTGATTGGCTGGGGTGGGGCACAATGGTGTCCCTTCTCCCACCTAGCTGCCACAAGGTGCCATAAGGCCTGGAGGAAAGAACATCCGGTCAGAGGCCAGGCGTTTTTCTCTCCTCCCAACCCCATGTTGTCCACACCATCAGTTGGTTGTGCTCATTGGACTCTTCCCTGGGCAAGGCCCAAGAGGGGGCCATCTGGGAGTTGGGGGTTGGGGGTGCTGTTCATCTTGCCAGCTGTACCCCTAGGGCACAGGCACGTCCTGTCTCCCCGATTATGCCAGGGATGAGCAGTTTGAAAAAGCATTTAAATGATATCGTGTGGCCTTTCTGCATCACCACAGGAAGCTTGGGCTTCCTTTGCGGCATTTGACCCAATGGATAGAAGATGTCTATGCTCATAACCAATGCTGCCGGTTTTGTTGTTCTCCTCTCTAATTGTTCTTACACTTTTCCTCTCTCCTGGGCAGATTTGGAAATCAGACTTTAAATTATAGGCTCTTCTACGATGGGAAACATTTTGTCGGGGAGAAGAGATTTGAATCGATCCATGATTTGGTAACAGATGGCTTGATAACGCTGTATATAGAAACCAAAGCTTCTGAATACATTTCAAAAATGACAACCAACCCCATCTATGAACACATTGGCTATGCCACGTTGCTTAGAGAAAAAGTGTCGAAAAGGCTGAGCCGGACAAAGAATGAATCAAGGAAAACAAGTGTAACAAGTGAGGAACACGCCACTATGGAGAAGGTAAAAACTGCCTATGATGTCAGATTAGAAATGCAAACTTCTGATTTTTGCTTTTAATTGCTAAAGTATGGTTTTGATTTTAAGTGGCTCCAGTGATATCTAGGAAAATGCTCCCACCAAACCATGACTTTTTCTGGGATATATATATATATATATAAAATATTAGTTAAGCACTTACTCTGTGTTAAGCACTGTACTGAGCACTGGGGTACATATAAGATAATCAGGTTGGACACAGTCCATGTCCCACATGGGGATCACTGTCTTAATCCCTATTTTTCAGATGTGGAAATTGAGGCACAAAGAAGTTAAGTCACTTGCCCAAGGTCACATAGCAGACAAGTGGCAGAGTCAGGATTAGAACCCAGATCCTCCTAAGTCCCAGGGCCTGTCCTCTATCCACTAGGCCATGCTGCTTCTCTAATTTGAGGCCCTTTGAGAACCACTCTTTTATATTCAAACACTGATCTCAGTAGATTTGCAAAATAGTACTGGAGGGCATCATTTGGGCTATTTTGAAGCTCTTCAGACACTGAGCATGTGAATGTGTTTCTTAAAGCCTTTGTTCTAAGATTAAAAGGGTGGAAAGGCATATATATATATGAGAAAGATTTCAAGCTGAATGAACGGATAGTTTCAGGTGTAAGGTAAAACCCATCTTGATTATGGTTGTTTGAATATGCTTATTTATGGACAAACTGCTTTACCTTATCCCATTCCTATTCTATTGAAAAAAAGTGCCAGGAATTCAGGTGGTTAGCATTTAATGAACTGAATGCTGAGTTGAGCTTTTAAATTCAGGTATGATTGATCCGATTTAAACAGGACATAACGGAATGACAGTTGTTTTTTCTACAAATTATTAATCCTTAAATAACCTGGCATAATTATCCTGGTTATCCTTCCTAGATGAAAAGGGCAAAAGAGTTCTTATTTCTTTGGAAAACAGTTGCGCAGGGGCGGCAGTGGTAGTGATTTGAATTGGGGTGAAGAAGAGGGAAGACTTCACTATGACAGGAGAGGAATACCATCCTAAATGATTTTTTCCCATTGAGCTGGATAAATCAAGTGAGGGAAAGTTCCCCCATTAGTAAACCCGGTTGAAGTCTGTCAGCAGCATTCCCTGGTAGGTATCACCCTGAGGGTTTGAGGAAGTCCTTTTCAGGGAAGCACTAGCCCACATCCATTTGGGGAGAAGCTAGAAAAGCGCCTTAAAGTATCACTTTCTTCACCAACCTCAAAACTGGCTCACCAGGGGACCTTGACAACAATGCAAGTGAAAACAGCACCTTTCACATAAATCTGTAAAACCACAGGATGATGATGATTATTATTATTATTATTGCATTTATTAAGTGCTTACTATATGTCAGGAACTGTTGTAAGAACTGGGGCAGATACAAGTCAATCATATGAGATACAGTGTCTGTCCCACATGTGGTTCACAGTCTATATAAAGCAGTGTGGCGTAATGGGTAGAGCACGGGCCTGGGAGTCAGAAGGACCTGGGTTCTAATCCCAGCTCCCCAACTTTTCTTCAGTGTGACCTTGGACAAGTCACTTAACTTCTCTGGGCCTCAGTTCCCTCATCTGTAAAACAGAGATTAAGGCTATGAGCCCTATGTGGGATAGGGACTAAGTCCAACCCGATTATCTTGTATCTACCCTAGTGCTTAGAACAGTGCCTGGCACATAGTAAGCATTAAACGAATACCACAATTATTATTATTAGTATTATGTTTATAGCACCAAAATTTAGAGTAAAGAACCATCAAAGGCAACCCGTTACAGCTGCAAGCAGAACAGATGAATCACGAGAAAAATCACTTGAGTGAAGGTAGTTTTACAGTGAACAGTGTTAAGTGATTTGTTTTACATGGGCATTTAGATCCCAGGCAGTAAGTCCACTACTGTATACTGTGCCCCGCTTGACTTTCAAACTCTGTAACCTGAACTAAATTTTGGGAAGTGGTAAAAAGAAAGTCGCAAATGCAGTTGACTAAAGCAGCAAAGCTGTTTTCCAAACACCTTGCATAGGGGAGCTCACCCAACAGTGATGGAGTTTGTCCACAGTTTTATTTGGGGGTATTCTGAAATTAACTGATGTAAAACAAAATCAGTCTGTAGTGGTAATATTATTACTATTTATTCAGCCGCCTGAATGTAAAACACGGTACTAATGACTGGAAAAAATACCCATATTAATTTAATCGTATTTACTGAGCACTTACTGTGTGCCAAGCACTGTACTAAGTCCTTGGGAGGTTACAATATAACAATAAACATTCCCTGTCCATAACTGACTTAAAGGCTAGAGAACTGAGACATTGTGCCTGGTCCCTAATGGACACAAAATCTAAGAATAGGGGTTGTGGGGAGGAAGGTTGGAGAGTAATACTTCAGGAGAGATGAAACTATGAACACTAAAACAACATAAAGGAGAAGGGCAGAAATTAAATAAAATGAGAGTGATAGGGTACTGTGGCTAGAGGGGCAGAGCTCCTTGTGGCTCAGAGTCAAGCAGTGACACTGGTCACAGCCGCAGCCATAATTGGACATGGTGAAGTCCTGGGTCCCTGAGAGGCCACAATTCTAGTCCCAGTTCCTGCGGCTGCGGCTGCGGCTGCCACGTGTTTCACTCTTATGAAGATAGCCAGTCCCCAGGTAGCCTTGTGAGACGGGACATCCGTGGACCTCCCTCTAGATTCCTCCCTCAGCCCCACAGCACTTATGTATATATCCTACTTTATTTATGTTAATCTCTGTCTCCCCGTCTAGACTGTAAGCTCCTTGTGAGCAGGGGATATGTCTACCAACTCATTTATATGGCACTCTCCCAAGCGCTCAATAAAATGTCTACTCACCGTAAGTGTTCAATAAATACCATAGATTGAGTGGGCAGGCCAGAGCTTGCTGGTAAGGGAGGAAGGTTCTGGTAGCTCCTTAGTGCCCTAGTGGCAGTGGAGGGAGCAAGATTCTGGCAGTTCCTCACATCTCTGGTGAGGAGGGAAGGAGCAAGGTGCCAGCAGGCCCCTGGTAAAGGGGAAGTGAGGTCCCGGCAGCCCCCAAACCCCTGGCAAGGGAGGGAGTGAGGTTCTAGTATGTTCTCGAGGTTCCATTGGCAAGGGAGAGAGCAAGGTCCAAGTAACTCATCATAATTCTGATGGCAAGGGAAGGAGCAAGGCCTCAGCAGGCTTCAGCCCCACTGGTGAGGGAGGGAGGTTCTGGTGGCTCCTCACAGCCCTAATGGCGAGTGGGGAGCAAGATCCCAGCAGACCACAACCCCATGGGTGGAGAAGGGGGAGAGGGAGCAAAGGAGGTTCTGGTAGCTCTGGTGAAACTTCCTGTTTCAACCTTACACATTGACCTTTTCAGAAGAGATAAGGTAGACACAGCATAGTGAAGGAAAGGGACAGGTGTGATTTTCCCATGAGGGATTTTGACACTTTGGCCTTGATGAGGTTAAGCTCCTTGAAGTCTAATGATGGCATGAGCTTTCCAAGCAAAGCTTCAGAAGCTGTAAAAAACACCCTGCTGGGGGGCATTCATTTTGTTCAGAGATTTGTTAAGTAATTTGGTGGGAAACTAACCAGTTTTCCCTGGCCTGAGTTGACAGCCAAAATTATTAAATGTCTTAGTCACTGCAGAAAGACTTTCTCCCCCTTGGGCAGGTCAGTGGACTGTTGCCATGGAAGCAGTGGCTAGAGAAAAAGAGGCACAAGCTTGAGTGGAGGAATGACCTTAGGACCGCCTCGGGGATTTGTCTGCCCCCCATAATTGAGTTTCTTAGACATTTTAATCAGTGAAATGAGTAGGTTTCTTAATAGATAGTACACACAGGCAGGGCAGTGGTGGACTTTTAAGTGTCAAATTATGCAAGTTTTTAGTCATCATTTCCAGTTGGGAATATTTTATCTTGGGATCAGGGTAGACTGGCAGTGTTTAAGTGCCCACACCCACCTCCTCCAAAAGAAAGCAAAAGTCCCACGCTGAAACACCCTGCCATATGAATTGGAGAAGCTGCCAGGTTTACAGCCTGCTCCAGGACTGGGCATTTGGTGAAAATTCCGAATCTTAAATTCAGGACAAGGTTGTTATAGGGGAAGTGTGTTGTAACTGAATGCACTGATACAGGGCTCCAAGCTGGAAAGAAGAGAAAGCTGTAAAACGTGCATCTGGAAGCTTAGCTAATGGTGATATAGAGTCAATCTGATGCTTCATTAGGCTATGGAGAAAAAGCCAATATGACGAAGGAGGTGTGCCAGTGAAATGACCACATGGGGGAAAATCTTGGAGGCCTGGATTTCTTTGACCTTGAAGAAAATTGGGAAAAATCCTTGCAGTTTACTTTGCTGGGGAGAATTCTGTCCTTACTTGCTAGCCTAGTTTAAGCACTGTATCCTAGACATTGGAAGGCCCGGATTCCCACAGCATTGAAATGATTCACAAGTGGATGTGGCAGGAGACTTTTGTAATTTCAAATATGTTTCTTCGTTTCCCATCTTTTCAAGCAAAAATTCTTACAGCAAGGAAGAAGGAAGCCTGTGGGGCTCTGTTCCTTGGTATGTTATGCTGTCTTTTTCAGATGGAAGTCATGTTGTCCTCTCCTCTTCCCTTTCCCTTCTCCCTTTCCTCCCTGCCTCCCTCCTCCCCCCTCCAAGTGCCTCACCCTGCCTTTAGGACAGGCGTAGGCAGATCCCAGGTGGCTCAGATGGAACAAGAGCCAGAAATCAGCTCTGTTGAGAGCATCTCTGGCACCTCCAGTTAAGAGTCTGTTGGGGATGCCATCAGTTGCTCACAGTCATCATGGAAAATCAGTGCCAGACTGAGGGACGGCACTAAAGGATGGTGTTCAGGACAAGAAAGCACACAAACTCCGGCTAACCATAATTCAATTCCTAAAGGCCCCACTACAGTGTAGGAGACCTGACAGGGTTTGTCTTAAGACTCCGGCATGAGCAACGACCATCCTGGAAGTGGATGTGTAGGTTGGTACCCGATAGAAAATTGCATTTTTTACATGAAGGGACCCATGGCAATGCTATTATGAGAGGAAAACTTGGCACTGCAGTAATTGTGCTTGGTGGCTTCATTACATAATGGGATGAGTTCAAGTGCTAATGCTATTTTTTTCTTCAGTAGGCACAGAGGCTGCCTAACTTTCATCTGCCTCTTGCTGGAAGTGAGGACCTTGCATTTATGAGTAAATGAAAGAGCCCCAAATTGGTAGTGCAGGCAGCAGCGAAGAGCTAGCAAAGAGAAGAGCACATTACTCTGCCTGTAAAACCGATCATCCCCTCTGCATGAAAATCCTTGGACATGATATGAAACTGAATGGCCAATTCTTCTGAGGGGAGGAGGGAGAAATGAAGATGAGTGTAACTTTGCTGGGAAAACTGACAGGTTCAGTAATGACTATGATCATCTGTCTTCCTTCTCCCTCACACTCTGGGCCATAAAATAGAAGAGGACATAATGCCAGGAGAATGGATTTGAGCTTAGATTACATTTACTCATAGAGTTAGGTTTCCCTGAGCATTATTTTAAGTCAAAATCCACTGAGGGATGGGATTTATCTTGCTTTTGAGAAGCAGCTGATTCGATTAGATTAAGGTCAGGCAGGCATAGAGTGTTATCTGAAATCTTGAGAGCATTTTGTTGCTGATAAGGATCCCCATTCCACCTCATTTCAGTCTGAGACATCTGTCTGCCCTTGAACGGCTAACGTTTGAGTCCCTGCTCCCTAACTGCACTGGGAAAGTTCTTTTACCTCTAGATTCTCAAAGGTAAATTAGTCTCTGCAATCTTTGTTGCATGTAGCTGTATACAAAGGTCTCTTCCTAGGCATCACCTATTAGTCTTAAAATGTCCAGAACTGGGGGAAAAGAAGGCTTTCTTGCTTAAGCGTTTTTCACTTCAGGTTTTAATATAAACTTTGATTTAAGGAGGATCAAATCCTTATGTTAATTATGTGATTCATGGAGGTTTTTTTAAATTTCCAAAGAGTTTTCCCATACGATAAGCTTAATTCTCATATATTTCATAAGGATTGTAAAGTTTTGACTCATGGGTTTATGTGAGATAAGGAAACTAAACTGGACTATAGTAGTGATTTTTCCCAAGTTTGCAATATTGTTGACCCATGCAGTCTTGTAGGGGTAAACTCACTCAAACACAGGGAGGATCTAGCCTGTCAACTGAGTTTCTCCGTGAGGATGACCGGGGCAGGGACTATTTACTGTCCCTGTTTCACAGGTGGAATAAATGAGACCCAGAGAGGGTAAGTGAATTGCTTGATACCTCACAGTTAAGCTAGTGGCCAAACCAAATTGAACACACCATGGGGACCCATCACTACACCGTAGCTGGTATCTGTGGTACAAGACAGAGAAATTCTGGAGTGACACAAAAATTTGATATTCCTGCCTTCCCCCCTGTACTTTTTCAGATAAAACCACACTGAGGTCTGTACTCTTGAATCACCAGCATATGATGCGAAGTTAGAAAATTTCAGACGGAAGGTCACACACATTCTCATGTATCTCTGACATTGTCAAAATGCTTGGAGCAATAGAGCCAAGTGTCTCAATGGGCTTTGCTCTGTTTCTTTAGATTGTTTAGCTCCTAGCCCTACCTTGGAGCTTTTGTCCAAGGGGAAATTAAGCATGAAGGTGAAATGACTTTCTCAAGGTTAAAATAACAGAGCAGTTTTGGAGTCAGAAACCCCTAGAGTTGTCTTTTTAACTTTGGAAAAAAATAATGTCTCAGCATTATCATCACCATTCACATCCTCCTGTGTGTCCTCAGACCCTGGACACCAAGCAGGACCTGTGGACAATGGGGGTAACTACCAATAGCTCTTCTACTTAGGCTGGTTTCCTGGAGGAGATGGGATTTTAAATGATTTTTAAAGAGGGTGAAGAGGCAGGTTGAACCTGGTGCTATAAAAAGTAGAAATTGGTTTGTAATTTGGAAAAGGATTCTGTACATTATTGATCATGGTTAACTCGTTCAATACATTTTTCTTATTCTTCCTGTTTAGTTGGAGTAGTAGACTTGAAAAACATGTACCTGGGGGAAGAAAGCCCCTCGTCTGTTTTTTTCCCCCCTATCCTTTCAAACAATGGACTTATCTTGGGGTTGGAAATGATCTAATGTGGGCAGGGAACTTGTCTACCAATTCTGTTGTATTGTACTCTCCCAAGCATTTAGTACTTACTACTGTGTTCTGCACACAGTAAGCACTTCATAAATATGATTGATCTCTCAAAAACTCAAATAAGCCTATGGGATCAACTGTCTGCCCAAATGGCCTTTATTTAATGACTGATTATATTCCAGGAGAATTCGTTGCCTTCTACCAAATGATTTAAATCAAATGAAATGATTTTAATAATGAAAATGATTTAAATCAGAGGGATCCTTCTTTTAGGATTTAATAATGTAAATCAGGATTGTTAAACCCTCAAATCTATGAGTGGGTAAACTCATAGTAAACAGTAAACTCAACTGCTCAAAAATAATAGGGAATGTTTTCATAATAAATTCAACCTGTCTCAGTTCAAGATGTGCTACACCTTCTAGGTCAGTCACTTCTCAGCATCTCTAGAAATTATCTTTAATTCCAAAGAAGAGAGGGCAGCGCACCTGCCACTGCGTGCTGCACGTGAACAGTGCCACCTTGCGACCCATTGTAATGGCATATTCTTTAGGGATGCACTACAAAACTGCACTCCCAAAGGAAATCAATCAGTCAAACCGTGGTATTTGTTGAGCACTTACTATGTGCACAGTACTGTGCTAGGTGCTTGAGAGAGTACAGTATGAGTTGGTAGACCTGTTCCCTGCGTACAAGGAGCTTAAAGTCTAGAGAAGGAAAGGTAGAACTAAACAGACTAATCATCGCAGTGCTGGCCACAAACCAGTTCCGTTTAGGAATGGGTTGCCTTTCCTTGGACCTGGTAGGAAATATCTGTTTTCACTGAATGGGTTCTGCCAGCTTTTTGTACACAGTACACAAGTTGAACAATATCACGTTTAATGAGAAACAACATATAGCCTGATGGATAGAGTGTGGGCCTGGAGGAGAAGAACCTGCCTTCTAATCCCAGCTCCATCACTTGTTTGCTGTGTGAATTTGGGCATGTCACTTAACTTCCCTGTGCCTCAGTTACCTAGTCCAGAAAATGAGGGTTAAGACTGAGAGCCCTATGTGGGATGTGGACTGTGTCCAACCTGATTAGCTTGTATCCAACCCAGTGTTTAGTACAGTGCCTAGCACATAATAAGCACTTAATATCATAAAAAAGATAGCAGCAGCAATGATATTTATTAAGCACTCGTGTGCAAAGCACTGTACTAATAAGCATTTGGGAGTTTATAATACAAGAGAGTTGGTAGATATATTCCCTGGGCACAATGAGCTTATATTCATTCAGTCAGTCACGCGTGTTTATTGAGAGCTTACTGTGTGCAGAGCACTGTACTAAGCACTTGGAAAGTACAATTCAGCAACAAAGAAAAACAGTCCTGTCCACAGTATAGAAGTGGGAAGGGGAGAAATCACACTAAATAAGAGCATATAGTCTTCGGTGAGACTTTTGAGAATGACCACTTTGACCCTTTTTTGCTACCCCAAAGGACGTTAGTGCATTTTTCTATGGCAGTGGAAGTGCATGTCCAAGTTAGAAGAAGCACCCATTTCCCTCAAACAAGGCCATAATGTTTGTGAATTAGGGTGCTTTTTTCTTGCCAGTAAGGAACCCAGAAGGGCTCCCAGCAACTCTTATGTCTCTCAGGTTTGTTCTTGCATAGTATCCCTGTCAGAGTGGCACACTGTTCCCTGCTAACCTTCAAAATGTATCCAGCCAGAGGCACATCTGCTTGAACACTGTTCTCATCTCTTCAGCCTATAGGGTTTGATGACAGTGAAAAAATGATTTAAATCAGAGGATCCTTCTTTTAGGATTTAAGGTTATAAGTCAGGACTGGAACTCCTCCCTACTTAATGGAATTGAAAGACGCTGGAGATTTGGCTTATGATTTTCTGCTCCATCTTTATCTAATAAATCTCTCAATCTTTGTGCAAGCATTTACTGCTAAATAGTGTATAAGGTAGACAGGGACATCACCTTGCTGAGGTGACAGGGATTTCAAACAGGCGATCCCCCTGGCTTCTGTCCTACCAACTGTCTTCCCGTCCTCATAGTTGCATATACCAGTACTCTTCCGCCTCCCAATTGATCTCATACTGGCTGGCTCCCAAACACCTAAATTTCAGCACCTTCTAGACTGTAAACTCTGTGTGGGCAGGGAACGTATCTACTAATCTACTAATTCTGTTGTATCATTACTCTCCCAAATCCTTAGTACAGTGCTCTCCACATAATAAGCATTCAGAAGCAGCATGGCCTAGTGGAAAGAGCATGGGCCTTGGGGTCAGAGGCCCTGGGATCTAATCCTAGCTCTGCCAATTGCTTGGTGTTTGACCTTGAGCAAGTCACTAAATTTCTCTGCCTCAGTTCTGTTCTGGCTCCTATTTAGGCTGTGAGCCCCATGTGGGACAGGGACTGTGTCCAACCTATTTGACTTGTATCTACTCCAGAGTTTAAAACAGTGTTTGACATTGGTTGGTTGATTGATTCAGTCAATGGTATTTATTGAGTGCTTACTACATGAAGAGCACTGAACTAAGTTCTTGGGAGAGTACAACAGAATTAGCAGACAGGTTCCCTGCCCATAACGAGCTTAGAATCTAGAGGACAAGCTCACAGCATGGGGGAGTGATTGATAGAGGATGCCACTTGCCTGGATTGCCTCTCTCATTGCTTATCCGGTGCTTAGAACAGTGCTTGGCACATAGTAAATGCTTAACAAATACCATAATTATTATTACCCCTGGGGAAGTTAGTGCTGCAGGTGGCACTCCCAGAAAACCAGTCAGAGCTCACGGCTTTCTTAATGATGATAATAATAATAATTGTGGTATTTGCTAAACACTTACTGTGCCAGGCACTGTAGTAAGCACTGGGGTAGATACAAGAAAATCGGGTTGGACACAGTCCCTGCCCACCTGTGGCTCACAGTCTCAATCCCCATTTTTCAGATGAGGTATCTGAGGCACAGAGAAGTGAAGTGACTTGCCTAAGGTCACATAGCAGATAAGTGGCAGAGTCTGGATTAGAACCCAGGTCCTTCTGACTCCCAGGCCCCTGCTTTGTCCACTATGCCAAGCTGCTTTTTGGTGCCACCGAGAGCCGGAAGGGTGAGCAGGGAGAGGAGAAACCAACCTCATCCTGCTAAGGTCTGTACAGCTGGGAATCCTCCAATCCTCAAAGCTGGAATGGAAGGCCCAGTTCAATTCAGTCCCACCCCGCGAACAATTATTCTTTACTTGAAAAGTCCAGAGTAAGTGATTCTGAGTTGAGAAATAGTCTCCAGTGGAGACCTGGCAAGAGGCCGAGCATTTTCTATTTACTTCGTGAAATAGGGACAGGTCCCCCTACTGGTTACAAATGGTGCTTTCCTAATTAGAAAACGGAGAGAGGGGCTGTACGTTATTTGGTGCATAATTTGCATTGACACTAATGGAAATTGGAGCATCAAGACTACATTTGAGAGGAGTTTATATTGTTCCTGGCACCGAGGCAAAGCTTGCATTACTCATGGCTTAATAATGAAATGTCTGGCTGCTTTATGATGCTTGTTTTTAAATGTCTGTTTGGGTTTTCTCTCCTCAAATTCTTAATCATTTTAAAGTTGGGAGAAAGTTAGTATTTTACCTTCTTATAGTGCCCCTTTACAGAACCTTGTAATCAGTGATCGTAATGGAGACTTGAAAGTACTCTCCGGAATGGTGACTTAAAAGTACCCCCAATTCAGAAATTTAGCCTCTGTAGGAATACAACTTTAGAATCCCTAGTGCCAGTATCTTTTAGCTATCTAAAAGGTGCCCAGGAAGATAGCTTACAGGTGAGAATGGGGAGAATGGTAGGTAAGATTCTTCAGCCATGTTGGATCCTGATGGATGTGGTCTCGTGTTATCAATCAATAAATGGCATTTATTGAGCACTTACTATGCGTGGAACACTGTACTTACCGCTTCATAGAGAATAATCAGGTAGAGTTGTTAGACATAATTGCTGACCTTGAAGAGATAACGGTCAGGGGTTATTTACTACTAGCTCTTTTTGTCATCATTTTTCAGGATCAATCCTTATGGACAGGGATTATTGGCTGGCATTTGCCTGAATGGCAACTCTTCCCTAGGAAAAGTGATGATTCAGCACTGCCCCTCAACCTCCCTTGTGAGAGCCAGTCCCCCAGTTCAGCAGAGAACAGTGCTTGGCACACCGTAAGCGCACATAGTGCTTGGCACATAGTAACAAATACCATTATTATTATTAGATGAAGCAGAGATCCCTGACATCTAACCTGAGCCTCAGACCCCATCACCCTGGAATCCAGCTGAGAGTCTGAAATTAAGAGGAACCTGGAGCTGACTGAACCTCTGATAATCAAGCAAGGGATGGGCAAAAACGAGTCCATTCCCGACCTCAGATGGGGAGCTTGATTGCTGAGAGATGCAGGGCTGGTTTAAGCCATGTGGCTGCATGTGTGGCAAAGTGGATAGATCGTAGGCCTGGGAATCAGAAGGTCATGGGTTCTAATCCTGGCTCTGCCATATATCTGCTCTGTGGCCTTGGGCAAGTCACTTCACTTCTCTGGGCCTCAGTTACCTCATCTGTAAAATGGGGATTAAGACTGTGAGCTCCTGAGGGACAGGGACTGTGTCCAACCCAATTTACTTTTATCCACCCCAGCGCTTAGTATAGTACCTGGCATACAGTAAATGCTTAACAAATACCAGTTATTATTATTATTAGAATCATTATGATTAATTTGCTGCCCCTTTCCGTTCTTTTCACCATCACATCGTCAACCGCATGCACATTGTTTATGACATCAATGCATATATACACAGAGTTCTATATGACATTGTGTGGAACCCCATCCAGACCCCCAAATCTAGTGCTCAGGAAGGCACTGCTCTGAATTAGAACTGGATGCTTTGAAATTTTTAAACTCCTGTCCCTGGAAAGTTGCCCCTTACCTGATGCCAGTGCCAGGCTGCGACCCCTCGGATGTTGCCTCTGTGCTGGCACCTATGCCAGGCCACTACCCCTTTATTGTTACCCCTGCAGTGGTGCCTGTGGGTAAGGAATGTTTCTATTATATTGTACTCTCCTATTCACCCTGCACCCAGTGCTCTGCACCCAGTAAGCACTTGATAAATATGACTGATGCCCCCTCTGACATTGTCCCTTTGCTGGCACCCTTGCCAAGCTGCCACCCCTCTGATGTAGCCTCTGCACCGGCACCCATGGCTTGCCACCATCCCCTCTGACACCACCCCTGCACTGACACCCGTGCCAAGCTGCTGCCCCCACTGATATCTTTTTGCGGGCACTCATGCCAAGCCACCATCTCCTCTGATGTTATCTCTTTGTTGGCACCCACGTCAGACCACCGTTCCCTCTGACATTGCCCCTGCTCAGGCATTTGTGCCACATCACCACACCCTTTGTCATTGCCCCTGCGTTAGCACCCACGTCAGGTCACCGCCCCCTCTGAGGTTTCCCCGGCACAGGGCCTGTGCCAGGCCGCTACCCCCTCCGATACTGCCCATGCAACATTGCTCGTTGACGCAGCAGCTTCTGTCTGGCACCATCTGATGCCAGCCCTTTTGGGTTGTCTGCAACCCCTGCTGTGGGAGGGAACTGTGAGGAGGGGTGTGCTGAGTCAGATTCTAATCAACAGGGAATGAGTTGACGAGTGGGGGGCTGTTCTGGTTAGAGGCAGGACCAGAAGGCCTGCCAATCTCAGTAAGAACCTGTCCTTAAGGTTCTGAGGTTGTTCTGTAGCTCAAATAATAGCTTTCCCAACAAGAGGCAGGTCCTGCTTTATAGCACCATAAACAAATATTTTATTTCTCGAAGCTATGGAGTTAGGAAAATTCCACAGTAAATTGATAAATCTGCGGCCTGTTTAATTTTTAAAGCTTCTAGGCACCAAACTACACTGGGAATTGTTTTCCTCTTCAAATACCAGTGTATTATCTGTCATTCTTCAGCATAATTTTATTCATCTTTAGCTCTTGGCTAATTCTCTTTCATAAAGAATCACATGTGACTAGGGAGAGTTCTTCAGTGGGGAAGTATTCATTATAAGGAAACACGCCTAACTCTATGATTTAAAGAGGCAATCCCTATGAGAGATATCGGCCTACAGCTGAATGAATTTTAAAAAGATTCAGTCATACTAAGAAGTGCTCGATGAAATCCCCATAGAAATCCCACAATAACAAGTAGGAAATACATCACAGCTGAGGGGGTGCACTTGAATCTTATTTATTCCTGTCACTGAGAAATATATTGGGGTGTCACAGTTGTTTGGGAATATTTCAGATCTTATAAGCAAACAGTTTTAAAGAAGTAGGTGTACTATTTGTTGAGTGCCTGCCAAGTTCAGTGCACTCAACTAAGCACCTGGGAAGGTACACGCAAGCCAGAGCATGTTTCCTGCCCAGAAGTAGCTTCCACTCTACGGGCAGAGATGAACTCAAAAACATTTACAAAGCTTTATATCTGAATAAATTATGACCCCAAATGGGTCAGCGACTACATCTGACCTAATTATCTTGTATCGACTCCAGTGCTTCATATAGTGCTTGATATACAATAAGCACCCAGTGAATATCGCATATATATAATGATATGTAATTACACATATGTAACGATTTACACCATTCTAAGCACTGGGATAGACACAAGACAATCAGATCAGGGACACAGTCCCTGTCCCACACAGGCCTCACAGTCTAAATAGGAAGGGGAACAGGTACTGAATTCCCATTTTACAGATGTATGTACCTATGTGCAGTTCTGAGGATGGTTATGAATAAATACATATATGTAAGAGGTAGTTGTTGGCTTGATACAACAAGGAGTGTGACTGTAAGGTTGGGGAAAGCTTGTTGGGAGAGAGGAGATTTTAGGAGTACTTTGTAAGTAGAGAAGACTAAGATCTGGTGGATTTGGCTCCAACCCAAGTTAGAGGCTTAAGTAAGCCCTATTTGCTTATCTGTCAAGCACTTTCTCCGTCTGGCTTCCCCTAGCTCTGGGTGTCCCAAAGTAGTTAAGCCGATGAGCCGTAATAGGACCTGTTTGACTCCATAGGACCACCCCCAACAGACACATGGTGGTGGTCGTCTGGATCTCAGCTAGCTCGCTACTGACTTGAAGGGTAACGGGCAAGTGGTCTTTTATTCTTAGCCTGCTGTATGATTCGTTTCAACATGTTTTTGAAAAAAAAGGCCAGTCTCAAAAACCTTGAGAAGGTGCTGAGATTGAATGCATGTTTGTTTTTTAAAAAAGGGAGCTAGGGTATTATGAGGGACCAGTAATCTTCTGATATAAACCTATATTTTACTAGCTGTGGTATTTCAATGCTTTCTATGTGCTAGATGCTGGGGTGGATACAATGCACTCAGATCAGACACAGTCCCTGACCTGCGTTGGAGTCATACTGTAAGGGGGAGGGAGGTAGATACTCATCCTCCTTTTACAGATGAGGAAATTGAAGTACAGAGAAATTAAATAATTTGACTAAGGTGACACAACAGGCAAGAGGCAGAACTGGGATTAGAACCTAGGTCTCCTGATTTCAAATCCGACATTCTTTGTACTAGGCCATACCGTTTCTCTAGCAGAGTTCGTTATAGCAGAGTCACATCCTCCAGCCTCCCACAGTTTAAGCTCATGCCCAGATTACTTGGGCCTGGGAATTGGGAAATCCCTTCTCTTGCCCCCCATACAGCCATCAGAATGGAAAGTGAATGGAATTTGTTGCTGTCCATTCATGTGTCTGAAAATGGAGCACACTCCAGCCAACTACCCAGTGGTACGTTCTTTTATAATCCACGTTAAATCAGGCAGTATTCACATTTTGCCCCAGCTCCAGCTTTTAGAAATGTTTTTTCCTTGTAAACATCTTCTGAGAGGATAATCAATGCAAATACATCTTGAGGGCTTATCAGTTTCTGAACCTTCCTTATTTTTGGTTTAACATTTTAATTTCAGCTGGGTGTAAGGGAAAACTATCGACAAGATAAATCCTTGAAATCTATTGACCCAGCTCCCCCAGAGGACTGTGCTCTTGGGAGAAAGGTTAGTTCTGGCAGATCTTTGTTCCATGCCAGAGCAGGTAGTCAGAATAGACGGAAGGAGCAGCTCTTCTGGGGTGAGAAGGTAGGAAGTTGTTAATGATAATAATAATAATAATAATGTTGGTATTTGTTAAGTGCTTACTATGTGCAGAACACTGTTCTAAGCGCTGGGATAGATAGAGGGTAATCAGGTTGTCCCACATGAGGCTCACATTCTTAATCCCCATTTTACAGATGAGGTAACTGAGGCATAGAGAAGTTAAGTGACTTGCCCAAAGCCACACAGCTGACAAGTGGCAGAGCCAGGATTCGAACCCATGACCCCTGACTCCTAAGCCTGTACTCTTTTCACTGAGCCACGCTGCTTCTCTAAAAGTGAAAAAAGTTCCCCTTTTTTATGGAATTTTTAAGAGGTGGGGTAGATACAAGCTAATCAGGTTAGACGCGGTCCATGTCCCACATGGAGCTCACAATCTTAACCCCCATTTTATAGATGAGGTAACTGAGGCACAGAGAAATTAAGTGACTTGCCCAAGGTTTAGAACCCAGGTCCTCTGACTCCCAGGCCCATGCTCTATTCATTCATTTATTCATTCAATAGTATTTATTGAGCACTTAGTATGTGCATAGCACCGTACTAAGCTCTTGGAATGTACAAATCGGCAACAGATAGAGATAGCTCCTGCCCTTCGACGGGCTTACAGTCTAATCGGGGGAGACAGACGGACAAGAACAATGGCAATAAATAGTATCAAGGGGAAAAACAACTCATTAAAACAATAGCAAATAAATAGAATCAAGGTGATGTACATCTCATTAACAAAATAAATAGAGTAATGAAGATATATACAGTTGAATATCCTCTATCCTCCAGGCCACGCAGCTTCTCGGGGGGAAGGCCTGAGGGTAAGCATAAACAAGTGCTTACAGAGAAAGTTGGTGAGTTTTTACTGGACAAAGCTTGAGGAATAAACTGGTTAGTCC
This sequence comes from Ornithorhynchus anatinus, assembly GCF_004115215.2. Taxonomy (NCBI): domain Eukaryota; kingdom Metazoa; phylum Chordata; class Mammalia; order Monotremata; family Ornithorhynchidae; genus Ornithorhynchus; species Ornithorhynchus anatinus. The sequence continues at coordinate 53,222,875 of NC_041735.1, read as the reverse complement.
TTTCACAAAGAGTTGATTAAAACTTTCATTGTTTTGAAGGGTCTTTGGTAATTTCGTGCATCAACACTAGGTGGCAGCCTTTCTTTAAAGTTTCCAAATACTGATCCTCACTTAGCTTAGTCCCTTAGCCCTCTGAACCTACCTCCCATTTGGCTTCATAGTTCCTATTGTCCCTCAGACACTCACCTTCATGATTGACACCTCACTGTCAGCAGCGTCATCCTCAAACTGAAGGACAAGTCAACACAAAACAAGCAGGCTTACACCCTTGTGTGAATCAGCATCTGTCAAACAATACAGTACGTGCCCCTGAAAAAACAATCTATTAAAAGAGGTGTATTTTTACATGTATATGTGTGTGTGTGTCTCCTTTTTTTTAGAGCTGATAATAATGAAGGTGAGAGCCTGTTATTGTCTGCAAATATAGCTGTAAAAAACTACAGGTCCTCTCTTCACAGTGTTCGTATGTAAGGATAGACTCGTGCTGTGGTCCTGGGTCCTCCCATGTGGACCTATCTCTCTTTCAAACTGGCCTCTTTGTATCCAGTCTTTGCAAAGTCTTTGCTCAAGGAGAACCACCTCCTTTCCTCACTGTTACTTGCCAAGCTGGTCTTTCTGCTGCTGTGGTCTCCAACAGTCTCCTACAATGCCACATTATCTGGGACTGTGCTTCACTATATCTTAAAAACCACTTTTCTGTCCCTCAGATTTTTCCCTCCCCCATTCAGTGCCCCATATGGAATGCTTTGAGTACCTTGATGTCATCTCTTGTCCTCACATATCCAGCTCAGTGGGATGGGATTGCTGGAAGCATTGCTTTATTGCTGGCTGTACCTCCATGGTCTTCCTGTTGGGAATCCGGTTCTGCGATTGGATGTTGTGTATAGGTGGCACGTGAGACTCCCTCTTAACTGTAAGCTCATTATGGGCAGGAAATGTCTGCTAATTTCTCTTGTATTGTCCTCTCCAAGCGCTTAGAACAGTGCCCTGTACATAGTAAGCGCTCAATAAATATCACTGACCGATGGGTTGCTGTGATAAATCGGTGTGTCTTCTGAGGTCCATCCAAGTCTCCTGGAGCAGTAGTCATCTAGGTCCTCAATTTGGTGTGGAACATGATCCTGGTCGTCTCCGTAATCGGTCTCGCAGTCCTTTCGAAGCCACGTTCGCCTTTTTTATTCTTTTTTTTCTTTCTACCTGTGCATCATTGGCTTACGGTCTTCCTAGGTAGCAAAATTAGCAAATAATATCAAGGCCTGAGTTGCCAGGGAAGATCTTCATGAATTTCTCAGCAGAGCTAAATGAGCAAGTTCCAGACCTCCGATTTGTCGATGGTGTCAAATGCTTTTGTGAGGCCAGTGAACTCAGTTTGGATGTCATGGTAGTATCTGTTAAGCTGAAAAGATCATATCTACTATGTTGATTTTGGGCCTGAATCCAACATCAGGGCTGGAGAGCAGATGGGTTGGTCACCTTGTTTGCACTTGCTGGGTGGGGAGTCTTTTCTGAGATCAGGCTTCATTTTCTTCAGACATCTTCTCTAGTCCGATACCATGCCAGTCCAAACCAAGAGCTGCCTACAAAGACATTAGCGTGGGATTCAGGCAAGCTTGTTATGGACAGGGAGCATTTGGGCTAATTCTGTTGTATTGTACTCTCCCAAGCGCGTAGTACAGTGCTCAGAACATAGTAAACACTCAATAAACACCAATAATTGGTTGATAGTGAGGGGAATGAATCTCAAATACTCGGGGATTGATTATCCAGTCTGTGGATTTTCCAGACTCCTTACCTCTTCTCCATTTACACTCTGTTCACTACCAGACCCTTTTTCATATTACAGACCTCTTTATTTGAAGGATCCATAACTCTCTCTAGGGTGTTCTAAATTCTAAGGGAAATACTGTGAGGGATAATCAAAGTGATTATATCTTTGTGCTCTATCTGCTTATAACCATTCCCAATTCTCTGGATTCCACTAAAGGCAGCAGACAGCATTTTCTATGAACATGCCAATACTTTGACTTTCTTTTGTCATTGAAGGGGTTGAAATAAAAACATAAAATATTTCAGAAAGGCCACTGCTTACTCAGGGTGAATTCTTAACTGCCAAGCAGAACATGGAGATGTGGCAAAGTATCCAGTAAAATGTGAAGGCTGGCTCTGATAGCTGAGTTAACCAACTCATAAATGCAAAACCTTTTCATGGCATTTATTGTCTAGGTAATTTGAACAGTGGCCTCAAGAAAATATGCAGCTGTTCTTTATAGTAAAAGTCATAGCCCAGGGTGAATGCATTTCCATTTCTAACTTAGTGAATTGGGGGTTTACAATGACCGCTTAACTTTTCTGACATTCCCTTGTACCATTAGTGACTTTTTTAAGAAATTTATTAGCTAAATTCATAGTGATCCAGATTTGGAGGGAAAGACCCTGAGATTTTCACTCTTCTTCCTTAGGCACTCCTAGAGTGGAAACATTGTGTTTTTTCATTATCGGTTAATATTTATTGCTCCAGCAAACCACTATTCCCCCACACCTAAATATTAAATCTGAGCAGCACTATTCAGGGATATTCGGAGATACCTTAACTCATCATGTGACATGCTGGTAAGAGAAGAAAAAATGCCTGATCTTGATAATCCTTAATCTGCTGTTTTAAATCAGCCTGATCTAAAATAAATCTGTCTAATGTATGTCAAAGCAGGTTACTAGAATCAGAACAACAGCCAATTCCAGAATTTGACTAGAAATTCATTTTGTGAGTTGCCAGGGCAATATTATGGCTGAAACTGAAAAAGAATAAAAGTGATTTTAACAACACAGGTAAGATGTGATGTGATTTTGACAGCTTAACTGAATCAGTAAGCTGGCCAGAGGAGAAGTTTGAGCATGTGTAGTGCTTTCATGGTTCTTGGGCTGAACTCCAGAGTTGTTTTGATGTACCTCTGCTTTGAATTTCATTTTTTATTCATTTTACTGACTGAAATGACCTCCTAAAACATGCAACTAATATCCCTGGAAGAGGGGCATCAATCATAGACTATTCTTTGACTACACCTCAGCCCAACCCAAGCAATATTACACTCCACTATAACAATTGGAAAAGAAAATTACTATTTTGGCCAATTCATGAATCCCCTGTAGCCAAAGAGATAGCAACAAGTTCTCAAAGACTTTACATATGTCATATTCACTTTACCTTGGTAAAGAACAGTTTTTGCCTTACATTGCATCTTGCAATTGCTGGTTTGGGGTTACTATGTGCTTAACATAGTAAGTGCTTAACAAGTACCATAATTATTGTTATAATAATAATTAATGATAATAATAATTATTATTATCATCATCATCATCAAACTACCTCATATTGGGTCATAGTTGAAGATTTCCTCTCCAGCCCAACAGGTGTGTTTATGATTATGCTGGAAAGTCTACTTTCCCAAACTCTTAGTAGAAGGCATTATGCTCCATGGTTAGGAGACCTGGAATTCAATCCATCACTTGCTGCTGTGTGGTCTTGGACAAGTCACTTAAATTCTCTGTGCTTCAAATTCCTCCACTGTAAAATGGGTATTAAGTACTTATTCTCCTTTGCCCGCCTGTGGGAACGCCACGTGGAAAAGAAACTGTGTCAGGTTTGATTGTACTATAACTACCCCAGGGCTTAGCACAATGCTTGGCATATGATAAGCACTTAAATACCACAATTATAATTATCAGCCACTCAAATACCACCTCTACTGGATTAAAGTGCTTGAAGGCAATGTGCTTTAATAATAATAATAATAATGTTGGTATTAAGCGCTTACTATGTGCAGAGCACTGTTCTAAGCGATGGAATAGATAGGGGGTAATAAGGTTGTCCCACATGAGGCTCACAGTCTTAATCCCCATTTTATAGATGAGGGAACTGAGGCACAGAGAAGTGAAGTGACTTGCCCACAGTCAGCTGACAGGTGGTAGAGCCGGGATTCGAACCCATGACTTCTAACTCCCAAGCCCGGGCTCTTTCTACTGAGCCACGCTGCTTTACTACAATGTTATCATATGCCTCACTGAGCCACAAATAACATTATACTTCCAATGTCCTTTATGAAATTAAAATATTAATAATCTGGAATGACAGACCATTGTATTGGTCTTGGAAAATGTAGAGCATTTTTTATTATTCCTCTTTAAGAATAAGGACCAGAATGGTTCTAGAGTTTTAACAGTAATCATACTGTGGCTCTGAAAGTATCTATTAAGCATGACTCTTCCTTCACTGCAGCTTCAGAGAAGCAGCAAAGGTGTGGTGCATAGATCACGGGCCTGGGAGTCAGAAGGTCATGGCTTCTAATCCCGGCCCGACCACTTGTCTGCTGTTGACCTTGGGGCAAGTCACTTAACTTCTCTGTGTCTCAGCTACCTCATCTGTGAAATGAGAATTGAGACTGAGTCTCACGTGGGACAGGGACTGTGTCCAACCTGATTTGCATATATCTATCCCAGTGCTTAGTACAGTGCCTGGCAAACAAATACTATTATTATTTACAACATTGCTAAAATCTTCCCTTTCCTCTCGATCCAAACGGCTATCTTGTTGATCCAAGCACTTATCATATCCCACCTTGACTACTGCATCTGCCTCTTCGATGACTTCCTGGCCTCCTGTCTCGTCCTACTCCAATCTATATTTCACTCTGCTGAAGGAATCATTTATCAGCAAAAATGTTGTGTCCATATCTCCCCACTCCTCAAAAATCTCCAATAGCTGTCCATCCACCTTGGCATAAAACAGAAACTCCTAACCACTGGCTGTAAAGCACTCAAACAGCTTGCCCCATCCTACCTCACCAATCTCCTACTACAACCCAGCCCTCACACTCTGCTCCTCTAGCTCCAGCTTACTCACTGGGCCCCCAACTCACCTATCTCGCCACCCCTTTCCCACGTCTTCCCTACTAGCCTGCAACTCCCTCCCTCTTCATATACGCCAGACCATCACTCTTTCCACCTTCAAAGCATTACTCAGGTCACATTTCCTCCAAGAGACCTTCCCTATTTAAGCCCTCTTTTCCCTGGCTCGCTCTCCTTTTCATGTCGTCTTTGCACCTCAACCTATAACCTTTTACACTTGATGTTCTCCCCACCCCGAACCCCACAGCACTTCTGTACATATCTAATATTATTATAAATTAGCTATTTATTCATTGTAATGTCTTGTCTCCCCCTCTAGACGGCTAATTCTGTTGTTTTGTACTCTCCCAAGTGCTTAGTACAGTGCTCTGTGTATAGTAAGTACTCATTAAATAAGAATGATTGATTGATTGATAGGGGTCACACTCTGAGGTCCTAACCTTTGGACTCCTACCAGGAGAAGAGGGTAGTCCAGTGTCAAAGGTAGCTGAGAGGTCAGAGGATTAGGATAGATTGGATTTGATGGCCACAACTTAAGGCTGTGTATCTTTGCTGCAAATTATTTCTACCAAAAATCCCTTTGGGTTTTTTATTCAGTTTCATGGGACTCCTTTCCATCTTTAAATCCCATTTTGCCCACTACTAACCCATAGCTGGTGATGCTTTGCTTTTACATTACTATTCTCCAGCCCCTTCTCTGGAACCTCTCCAGAATCATTTTTTAAAAAAAGAATCTTGTCCTTATGGCTCCTTATTATCTGCTCCTGTTCATATTTAGGAAACATTGTTTGAAATAATCTTTGCAGAGTAATGACTACAATTAATGTGTCCTCCTTTACAAGCAGTAGGAGAATTATGTTGAGCAGTTAGACAATAAAGAGATAGAATAGAATACTAAAGTAGGATAAATCTGATGTCCTAAGCTAACTGAAATATATTAAACTTAGATTTATTAGGTTCCTTATTGCTTTATGCTGACATAACATGTCTCAAGAATTGGGAGAATAATCTATGATTATCTCTAATAGACAGGAGAGAATGATTCCCTAATGAGCGGAGAGTTAATAAACACAGCATCCGCCTTGTTAATCTAATATTGGTGCTAGGCAGGCAAATTACAAAAATAACTTTCCTTTGCATGGCACCATTTCCGACCAAAGAGATAAACCTCAGGGAATTTTTGAAGAATTGGATTGAATTATCTGTAAGATATTGCCCCACTTCCCCATCTCCATCAGCATGATTATGTAGTTACAGAACATAAGATGGCAGATGATCTGATGTGATTTTATGGAATCAATGCAGAATATAGTAGTGAAACTTGTCAGAATTCACACACAATATTTCTGCTTCTATTTCTCCCCCTGAAATGAACTTTAGAAAGGACTTTTAACCTAGGCAGTAGAAAGGCCCATGAATCCCTTTTTCTCATCCTTCTCTCACCGTGCCAACCAAGGTGATATAGTAAGCGCTTACTGTGTGCAGAGCACTGTAGTAAGCACTTGGGAGAGTATACTGTAACAGAGTTGGTAGACATGTTCCCTGCCCATAACATGCTTACAGTCTAGAGGGACTCTCTCCTGGGGAAAGAGTTTCTTTTTATCCTTGATAAAAGATCCTTGAGATGACAGAGGTTCAAGCAATGCAGACCTACACAATTTAAATGACCCTCAGATTTGGCTTGAAACTGTTCACAGAGAAATTTCAGTGTAGAAAACAATTTGAAAAGAGATCATTGCCAGTTCCTATATATTATATAGTCTTAACAAGATAATCACAGCCTTATTTTGAAATCAGCTATAGAGCAAGACATCAAAGTATTTTCAATAGTGGGCCACGTGACCAGAAATCCATGTGTGGTGATTACATGAATCTTTTATTGATATAGGAGCTTCTGTATAACTGATTCAAGGTAAATTTAAAAAGCCAGACACCTTGGATACAGGTTAATAAAACATTCCCCAAGTGCAAAAAATATGTACTAATTTCTGCCTTTAGAATATCCAAGGGTTTAGATGTGTTGTAATAATAGTGGTAGAGTTAATTATGGTATTTGTTATACAAGTTAATCAGGTTGGACACCATTGCTGTCTCACATGGGCCTCAGAACAGGTTTTGAATCCCCCTTTTATAGAAGAGGGAACTGAGGCACAGAGAAGCTAGGTGATTTGCCCAAGGTAATGCAGAGAACCCAGGTCCTCTGGCTCCCAGGCATGGGCTTTTTCCATTATAGACCATACTACTTCTCCTAGCTCTCTTAGATCTACTGATATCATTATATTTTGAATTCCATTCACCTGGCAAATTTATGTGATCACTTAACCTTTTCCAGGGCTTAGCAGCCCTGCTGTTGGTTCAGTAAAAGGAATACTGCTCTAGGAATCAATTCACCTGGGTTCTACACCCAGCTCTTCCTGGAGCTGGCTAACATTCATGCACCTCACCATGGGCTGCAGCCCTGCCAGACTACTTGTTCATCACACTCTTCTATGTCCCAGTGGGAACATGACTGGCAGGGTTGAGAGCATGTGAGTGGCACTGAATAAACCACTAGCATGTCTCTCAGTTTTTTTTAATGCTGTAATATTTGTTAAGCTCTTATTTTGTGTCAAATATCAATCTGAGTTCTGAGAGAGGAACATGTTCATTAGGTTGGACACAGCTCCTGTCTCGCATGAGACTCACAATCTAGCAACATGGCCTATTGGATAGAGCACAGGCCTGGGAGTCAGAAGGACCTGGTGTTTTTATCCTGGCACCGCCGCCTGTCAGCTGTGTGACCTTGGACAAGTCACTTCACTTTTCTGGGCCTCAGTTACCTCATCTGTAAAATGAGGATTAAGACTGTGAGCACAATGTGGGATGAGGACTACTATGTCCAACCCAATTAACTTGTATCTACCCCAACTCTTAGTACAGTGCCTGGCACACAGTAGGTGCTTAAAAAATATCACAATTATTATTATTATTCTGTAGGAGGAAGAACAGTTATTGAATCACCATTTTACAGGTAACTGAGGCACAAAGAAGTTAAGTGACTTCCCCAAGGTCACACAGCAAGCATTTGGCATAGCCGGGGTTAGAACCCAAGTCCTCTGATTCCCAGGCTCGGGCTCTTTCCAGTAGGCCATGCTGCTTCTTAATTTCTCCACACAGGTTCTTGATTCTGAAATCCTAGAACTGGGGCTCTTCCACTGTTCCTTCAGGAGATTCCATCATCAACTTGCTTAGCTGATTGAGCATGGAAGTCCAAGAACTGAGGTCACCTTGGATCTAAAATGTGGCAAGATGGTGGGGCTTTAGGAACCCTAGGGCATGCGTTATTACCTTCTTCCGAAGAAATCCTTTTGATAAATAAGAAGTTTCTTTCTCTTTGTTTACTCTACAAAGGTTTGTTTGCATGTGGCAGTGAGTCACCAATCCTGTCACTGAGCATAGAACAGCCTGTCTAAAACAGCTCCATTTGAGACTTAGTAATAAGATCTTGAGTATTGGTTTTCATCCTTTATTCATAAAGTGAACATTCTGACAGAACACGGGCTTCATTACCCGTATAATAATAAGTAATCCGGTAGGGCTTTTTTAAAAACAACTGGTCTCTAAAAACTTCATAGAGGCAAAGCTTTGTTGGAGAACAATAGAACTTTACAAATATTTATCATTACCTAAAAATACAGAAGAACATGATACAAAGAATGATTTCTTAAAAGCGTTTTGGCTGGGTTGTTCCAGATTTCCCAGACTCTGCCAAAAGAAAAATAAAAACTATTTGTCTTGTTCATAAAATCATCCAGAATTCTTCACAGATGATCTGAGGAAATGTGGCACTGTCCCTGTTCATGGCTTTTGTAGGTTCTCTCTGAGGGGTTCTGTTATTGAAATCATAGTGTCCTGAGCAGTAGTCGGATTTCTGTCTTGCAACTGCCCAAACACAAACTCGTAGCTCTTCAGGTCCCTACGTCTAGTGCAGGGTGAACCAGGGGTGGAGGAACAAGTTTGAGTGGATAAAGCTTCAGGGGCATTAAGATAATTTCTGGAAAAAAAAATAGTGGTATTTGTTAAGCATTTACTATGTGTCATGCACTGTTCTAAGCGCTGGGGTAGTTACAAGGTTATCAAGTTACCCGACGTGGGGCTCACAGTCTTAATCCCCATTTTACAGATGAGGTTACTGAGGCACAGAGAAGTTAAGTGACTTGCGCTCTTTCCACTAAGCCACGGACTTCTCAATACCCAGAAATCCCTGGAAAACTGTAGGGTTGGGTCTACTGGAGGGAGGGCCCAGAGCAAACCAGACACTCACAGTGAATTGGAACCCCCTAGTGCACCCAGAACTGCACCTACCTCTGGGGGAACGTTGGTCCTAGGGATGGCTTGAACACCTACACCCCAGCCATGGGCAACAAAGAAAATCCGTTCCCCAAAATATTCACCCCAGTACCCACTGGGGGACTTTGTCTTAATTTTCCGTCTTTACAGCTTTCCATACTCCTGATATGTATGTGGACAATTACTTAGGGGCGGACACTCAGAGGGACATTTGCACCAAGAGACAGATGAGCACAAAATCAATCAATCTGCCTTATTTGAGTGCTCACTAAGGGTTCAACATTGTACTAAGCTCTGAGAAAATACAATAGAGTTAGTAGACAGGATCCTTACACTCAAGGATTTTACACTTTAGAGGGGAATACAGGGATTAAAATCAAAATACATGTAGAGGATAGAAACTGTCATCCACCAGTCATAAACCAGTCACTTTCACATAATGTTTGCAAGAAAGAGTTGAAGGGAGTACTAATAGGAAAGAGTATAGGAATAGTATTTATTAACCCTGTCCTTTCTCTGAATTTCCCCTCACTTTGGACCACACCTCCATCCTTCCCACCTCACAAGCCCGCAACCTTGGTGTCATCCTTGTCTCCACTCTGTATGTCACCCCTCACATCCAGTCTGTCACCAAAAACTGCCGGTCTCACCTTCACAATGTCTCCAAGATCCTCCCTTTTCTCTCCATCCAAACTGCTACCTTGTTGGTACAGTCTCTCATCATATCTTGACTGGATTACTGCATCAGCATCCTTTCTGATCTCCCAACCTCCAATCTCTCCCCGTTTCAGTCTATACTTCACTCTGCTGCCTGGATTATCTTTCTACAGAAACACTCTGGGCATGTCACCACCCCCCTCAAAAATCTCCTGTGGTTGCCTATCCATCTTTGCATGAAGGAAAAACTCCTCACTATTGGCTTCAAAGCTCTCCATCACCTTGCCCTCTCCTACCTCATCTCCCTTCTCTCCTTCTACAGCCCAGCCTGCACACTTTGCTTCTCTGCCACTAACCTACTCGCTGTGCCTCATTCTCGCCTGTCCCGCCGTCAACCCACATCCTACCTCTGGCCTGGAATGCCCTCCCTCCTCACATCTGCCAAACTAGCTCTCTTCCCCCCTTCAAAGCCCTACTGAGAGCTCACCTCCTCCAGGAGGCCTTTCCAGACTGAGCCCCCCTTTTTCCTCTGCTCTTCCTCCCCTCCCCATCACCCCTACTCCCTCCCTCTCCTCTACCCCCTTCCCTGCCCCACAGCACTTGTGTATATTTGTACATATTTATAATTCTATTTATTAATTATGTGTATATCTATAATTATATTTATCTATTTTGATGCTAATGATGCCTGTCTACTTGTTTTGTTGTCTGTCTCCCCCTTCTAGACTGTGAGCCCGTTGTTGGGTAGGGATTAGCTCTATCTGTTGCCGAATTGTACTTTCCAAGCACTTAGTACAGTGCTCTGAATGAAGTAAGTGCTCAATAAATACGAATGAATGAATGAATGAATGAATGAATGAATGAATGAATGAATAAGCATTTACCATGTGCAGAACACTGTACTAAGCATCAGGGAAAATGCACAAGTGAGAGTTAGACCCTGGTTCCTGCAGTCCAGAGGCCCATAATCTAATAGGAGTGGGTGATTGCTACATTCCTACAGAAATGTCATTCAGGGAGTATCCCAAGTATCATTCAATTGCACAGTTCTGTACAAGTAGTGCTATGGTTTGTCCACTCAATTCTGTGCCATGTAAATATCACTTTGGCTAAACTTATATTATGTCAACACTGGGAGTTGTTTGGTCAGAACAGCAAAGGATTAAAATGGTGCTTCGGGTAACCGAGCTGGCTAGTCACATGAAAAAAATGAGCTCCAAATGTGATCAGACATCAGAAACAACACGTAGCTACTGAATGACTTGTTCAGGGTATAATGATGGAAAAATCGAACTCCAATATCAAATCCATGTGCTGTGAACCACACCTTGCTTTAATGATCAGACCAGTGGATTCTAAGTCCTGGGTTCTGTTCTTGGCTCTGAAATTGATACACCGATGGTCTATGAGTGGACAAGCAACCTGATGCCTTGGTGTCATTCTTGTCCGCTAAGGTAAAATGTAGAGCTAAGATATAATGAGGTTAGTTAAGTGGGTTTGAGGAGAGCCACCCAATGTCATGGCTAAATTAGTGAGAAAGTTAGTGTGTTTTTAATATTGATTAAATTTTATTTTAGAATGTCCTTCTGGGAAGATGACGTTAAATACAACATTCATCCATTCAATTGTATTTATTGAGTGCTTACTTTGTGCAGAGCACACAACAGTGAATCTCATTCCACTAATGGTATTTAACAATATGCCAGGTGGTACAACTTGATGCAGAAGGTAGAGAAGGAAAACCCAGTGCCCAATTATTATTGGTACTTTAGGGTAAAAATGACTTTCTGGCAGTGGTGGTTTATTTTTAATTACATCACTAAGTGACGCCTACCCCTCCATAAGGGAAGTATTTTTAGAATGAATTGATTAATGTCTGAATAGGATTTAAGATACTAGGAAGAAATATATTCTAAATAGGTCCTGAGAATCCCGCATCTATAAGAATGTCCTGAGGGGGAGAAATAATCCTTGATTCTATTTATTGCTATTGTTCTTGTCTGTCCGTCTCCCCCGATTAGACTGTAAGCCTGTCAAAGGGCAGGAACCGTCTCTGTTACCGATTTGTGCATTCCAAGTGCTTAGTACAGTGCTCTGCACATAGTAAGCATTCAATAAATACTATTGAATGAATGAATATTCAAAATATTGTTAGTATATTCATAGAAATTATGTAAAAAGGATCAATCAGTCCCATGTACACTAAAAATTTATCAGCTGAATGCAGACACACAAAGAATGAATAGAAATATTTAATTGAGTTCAATAAAGCTGAGAGTTTAGACACAGCTAATCAGAAATCCCAACACAAAGAGCCCAGAGGTAGCCCTTACACTTTGCACCATGGAAGTAGCCAGATAATCTAAAATTCCAGTTTTCATCAACAGTCTTCCCCCATCAGGCTTCCTGTCTGCTTGCAAATGTGCATGAAATGTAACCGATTTTAATTTTTCCCCCTTTATCTTCCACCAATGATCAGAGAAACAACGTGGTCTACTGGGTACAGGCCTGCGAATCAGAAGGATCCGGGTTCTAATTCTGGCTCTGCCACTTGTCTACTGTGTTGTCTACTGTCTACTTGGGCAAGTCACTTCACTTTTCTGTGCCTCAGTTACCTCATCTATAAAACGGGTATTAAGACTGTTATTTCCATGTGGGGCTATGGACTGTGTCCAACCTGATGATCTTGTATCAACTCCAGCATTTAGAACAGTGCCTGGCACATAGTAAGCGCTTAACAAATATCATGAAAAGAGTGTTAACAAGTAGTGAATTGGCCAAAGGTTTGCAGAGATGGGACTAAATCAAAGACAATTTCACTTTGTAGATCAACACAGTAATAGAGTGCTGAACCATAAAACGTCTACTTAAAACTGTTCACCCTTAAGGAAAAATTAGCCTAATCCTGTGGGCAGGGAGCCCATCTACCAACTCTGTTGTGTTGTACTTTCCCAAGTACTTAGTACAGTGCTTTGCACACAGTAAACACTCAGTAAATACCATTGATTGATTGATAATCGTAGGATGCACAAATGGAATAGCATGGAGGAACTGGCAGATAATCCTCCCCTTGTGACAACCCCTTCCTCCTAACAGCGTCCCCTTCTGGACTACAAACTAACAATCTGAACCTTTCCATTTGTCTAACAGACAAATGCTGCCCTTTCTCCACCCTCAGATAATCTTCAAAGATCTGCCAACTTCCTCTCCCATAGGGGAGGATTACAGCTTGGAAAGACAGGTCAGACAGAGGACAGGGGTGTACCTGACCTCCACTTTCTTAATATGAGTGATAATTAGTTGGCAAGCCTGCATAGGGGAGGAGAGAATTCTCTCTCATCCTGTTAATATAAAAGATTAATTACACTCTCCTTAGATGCTCCTTTCTCCACCGTTTGGGATATTGTAGTACTGGACTAGTTGTATTTTGATAAATCATTGCTTGTGAGTCCACCTTAAATTTCAGTTACTGCAAAAAAACAAAAGGGGAAGACTTTTAGATGGGTTTGTGCAAAAACAGAACAATTATCACTATTGCCGTGATGTCATAATTTGTCACTGCGATGTTCTGTTCGCACAATCCACAAAGAAATTGGTAAAATGCAAATGGGATTAGTGAGTAATGGTGCCAAGTGAGACTACTGCAGCTTCAAAAAGATCAAGTCACTGTGAAACTCTATGTTTAAGTAGGCATCTTCCTGTTGTAATGCATTGGAGTTCAGATAAATATTCTACAAACCCTCTGTAAGCTTTTTGAAGAAGGCTGAAGCCATTCCATATGACATTAATAAACAGACAGCAAGGTCTTGCCTGTGGTGACATTTGTGGTAATTACTTTAATATTTATTGAGCTGAAACACGGCATTCTGTGCTCCACAGGGCACAGAAACAAATATGATCTCTGCGTGGAAACTGGAACTTAAGAGCATAGGTCCCCCAAGAGATCTCATGAAAATTTGGCATTGATGATCAGTCCCACCGAGAGTAAATTAAATGGGATACTGTGTATGTGAAAAAAATAAGCAGTTCTTTATTTCCTTTTTCAAATACAATTTATCAGCATTGGGGCATATCCAATTTTCTGTGTTTTAAATTCTCATTCCACTTAATGGTGGAAAAGTGCCGTAAAAGGCCATCCAGTCCAAGATGGACTTCACGTGAAGTAACCAAGGGAAATGGAAATCTAGCTGTTTTATTTTTAAAGGTTTCTGAGGAGATTGATTCCTCAATTTCCTTTGATAACACAGTTCTATGTGTAAAAATCTTCTCTCAGGAAATCATGCTTTCCATCTAACCTAAAACCCTCAAGTAATATAGCTTATTATTTTTATTCTATCCACCATCTGCTCCATAAGAGCCACCTTCTCAGTTTCAAACTGAAGCTTCCGATCTCTTTTCAACTCCACATCCTCACCAAGTTTGTCACGCCCCTCTTTTAGTTTATGAACCCAGAAAGGGGCTCAGTCCTCTAAGGAAGGTGGCCATTGATAGCCTTCATGGATGCTGCATATAAAAAAGTGGTGTCATATGCTCTATGCAGCGCATGAGGAGTAATGTGTTGATGTAGTGTGAGCCATTTGGGGGAAGCATTTTGAGTTCTGCAGAATCTGGAGAGTGTTTCTCCTGGGGGACCCTTGACCCTCTCAGTTGCTCCAAAACTGAACTCTTTGTCTTCCCATCCAAACCCTGTCCTCCCACTGTCTTTCCCATCCCTGTAGACAACACAACCATCCTCCCTATTTCATAAGCCCCACATATTCAATCTGTCACAAAATCTTGTCAGTTCTACCTTCACAACATGCTAAAATCTGCTCTTTCCTCTCCATCCAAACTGCTACCATGCTGATCCAAGCCTTTATCTTAATCCCTCCTTGACTACTGCTTGTGAGAAGCAGCGTGGCTCTGTGGAAAGAGCCCAGGCTTGGGAGTCAGAGGTCGTGGGTTCTAATCCAGGCTCCACCACTTGTCAGCTTTGTGACCTTGGGCAAGTCACTTAACTTCTCTGTGCCTCAATGACCTCATCTGTCAAATGGAGATGAAGACTGTGAGCCCCACCTGGTACAAGCTGATTACCTTGTATCTCCCCCAGCGCTTAGAACAGTGCTTGGCACATAGCGCTCAACAAATACCAACATTATTATTATTATTATTATTATTATTATTACTGCATCTTCCTCCTCTCTGGCCTCCTCCCTCACCCCAAACCAATCCATACTTCACTCAACTTTATGAATTAGCAACAAAAAAGTTCAGTTAATGTCTCTCCATTCCTCGGGAACCCCCAATGGTTGCCCATCCACCCAACCATCAAACAGAAACTCCTTACCATTGACTTTTTAAAGCATTCAGTCAGCTCACCCCACCCTACCAAACCTCACTAATCTACTACAGCCCAGCCTGCACACTCCACTCCTCTAGCGCCATTTTACTCACTGTGCCCTGATCTCGTTTGTCTCGTTGCCGACCCCTTTTCCACATCATCCCCCTAGCCTGGAACTCCCTCCCCCTCCATATATGCCAGACCACTACTCTTTCCACCTTCAAACCATTAGTTAGGTCACGTCTCCTCCAAGAGGCCCTCCCCGATTAAGCCTCTTTTCCCCGACTCGCTCTCCCTTCTACATCATCTGGGCACCTCAATTTGTGACCCTTTATACTTCTTGTTCTCCCCACCCCAACCCCACAGCACTTTTGTACATACCTTTAAATTATAAATTATAAATTACTTATTCAAATTAATGTCTGTCTCCCCCTCTAGACTGTAAGCTTATTATGGGCAGGAACTGTGTCTTCTTGAACTCTGTCAAGAGCTTAGAACAAGTACTCTGCACATAGCAAGCGCTCAATAAATACTATTGATTGATTGATTGATTGCTCCACAGCTTTGTTCTCCCCTCCTAGGCTCCTATGAGCATTCATTCATTCAATAGTATTTATTGAGTGCTTATTATGTGCAGAGCACTGTACTAAGCACTTGGAATGTACAGTTGTTGAATGTGAGCCATGCAAATTGCCAGTAGGAGCTAAGGTGTTGGGAGGTTGGGTGTGGAAAATAAAAACATTGGTGCAGGATCCATATTGGACAGGGGTCAGACCAAGTGAAAATCAGACTGTCCAGTATGATACCAGACAAATGGCCTCCATAAATGCAAAGGTCTAACCAGTGCTTTCAGTTCCTACGGCTGCAAACCTTAGCTGTGCAGCCCAGGATCATACTTCTTTTTCTACTTGAGGGTGCATGATTAATTTTCTTCATTTTAAAGTAGGTTTATGTGGCAGAGGGAGATTGCTATAATAAAGTAAAATGGATCATTTTTAATTTGGGTCATATGACGCTTTGGCTTCAATATACACAACAAAGCTGCTATTCTTTGGTCATCCTTCCTTATTTTGAATTTCAATGAATAAGAGAAAGTAAACATTACAGTTTTCTCTAAAACACTGTACAGTGAATCCGATTTTTTTCCCCCCTCCCATGAAATGGTGCAGTTTTTCAGGATTGTTCATTGGAATTACTCTTGGTGAACCATGAATGTTAATAGTTCAGCTGCACTCAAGCTCACAGCATTTGTTAACACACACAGCATTTCTTTCAGCACTGATGCTGTTTTAATTTGCTGTTTACCCATAATACAATCCACTATTTATATATCAATATTAATGATGTAAACAAGCTGGCAAAGAATGATCCCAAAATGACATCCTCTGTATTACTAAGGCTACTATGGAGAGGAATTATAGCAGTAATGCTATCACTTGTTTTTATATAATTGCAATACAATGTATCAATGGGGATAGACAATAAGAAGTAGGGAGCAAAAGGACTGGGGGATAGTAGGATAAGTATTTTAAATAAGAAGAAACTTTTAATGGCTTACCCAGGCAAGAGCTGGCAGCAGTAGGGAGGCTTCCATTATTGGCTAGTGAAAGTGTCCAGCTCCCAAGGAGTCCAACATGGCCTGCAGAAGGGTCCTGTTCCTCAGGAAATGTTCAGGAGTAGGTCAAATGCAGCAACAAGTTTCAACTTTGCTTTAATCTCTACTGTGAGACTTGCCAGTGCTCCAGAGAGGTGACTGACTCTCAACTGAAATAAACTGATAGGCCCTGGGCCTAGAAAATATACCTAGGTGAAATTCCTTTGGTTCTCAACTTCCTGTTTTTGCTGAATCAGAGTGAGAATTCCAAATATTTACCTTAGTTTCCTGCTTGAAATGTGTTATTAAAATCACAGAAGAAGAATTGTTTCCCCATGGTATTTCAAGTTTTAGCACACATTCTGGTGTACTAGTTCCCCTCACAATCTTTCACTACCAGAATCTCACTCTGTCATTGGGTCACCTATCATTTTATTTTGTTTTGGGGTTTTTTGTTTTGTTTTGTTTTTCTGAAGAACAATACACCAGAACAAATAATCGAGAATTAGAAATAGGTTAGGCCATTTTTCTGAATCTCCTGAGAGTATAGCTACGAAGCTTATAGAGAAGATGGGATCTTTTTCTTAAATCAAATACCAGATTCCTTAAGAAATGCATTTGAAATATGGCAGGGAGAGTCTCCCTCACCCAGCCACCCTTCTTTTAAACTGGATAGTCCATCTGGGCCTTTGTGAGCCTGACAGAAAAAGCTGTGCAGAGTTTGTTCATGAGCAACCTTCCAAGATTTAAGCTTCCTTTTTTAAAAATGGTATTTGTTAAACATCTACAATGTATCAGGTACTGTACTAAGTGCTGGGATAGATACAAGTTAGTCAGGTTGGGCACAGTCCCTGTCCTACATGGGGTTCACAGTCTTAATCCCCATATTATAGATTAGGTAACTGATGCACAGAGAACTCAAGTGACTTTATTAATGTCATACAACAGACAAGTGGCAGAGCCTGGGTTTAGAACCCAGGTCCTTCTGATTCACAGGCCCAGGCTCTAACCACTATGCCATGTTACTTTTCCTGGTGGGCAGGGAATGTATCTACCAACTCTGTTATATTGTTGTCTCTCAAGTGCTTAGTATAGTGCCCTGCACTCAGTAAGTGCTCAGTAGGTCTGATTGATTGATTCCAAGGGATCTGGTGGTTGGCTTTGGAGGTTGGTAGTGCCATGCAGAGTGTGAGCTCCTTGGGAACAGTGGACAGTGTCTCATCGTCATTAGTGTATTTTCCCCTGCACGACTTGATAAATATGATTTCTACTACAAATATGGAAAAATCACCAATTTCTAGGTCAAGAATATTTAGCCCTGACAACTCCCTTGCCCAGGGTCCCAACAGTCCAGTGGAAGGAGAAGATCAAAGAAGGAGATTTGGAAGAATGAGCTCTCCAAGGCAGTTTTCCATGTTGTCCATTTGGTTTTTGCCCTTGGTTGATCCCTTGAGCCTTCATGACAGTTATTTGTGGTTAAGCACCATGGGCTCTGAGAATTTATAGACCTTCCTTTCGAATGAATGGATTTCATAGTGAAGTACAGAATATCGGCTAAACAGCATAAGGTCTTAAAATAAAAAGTAAATGGCTTGAACTTTCTTCTGATGGTGAAGATCTGTCCAGTTTGGACATTGGAAGGACATGAGCAGTGTCCCAAGAAGGACAGGGCATAAGGCTGTTGAATATAGAAAAGAAAAATCAATCTTAATTTCCAAGTGGGAGTTCTAAATATGTGAGTTTTAAAACACCATTCCAAACCCATTCCTTCCCTCCTCAAGAGCCTCCAGTTTCTCTGCACGTGAAATACAGCTGCCTCACCACTGGCTTCAAAGATCAACTCCCTCTTACCTATTCGTCTTTTTTCCCCACCACAGTCTGCTTTACAGTCAGTCAATAAATACCATTGACTGCCTTTTTTACAAACAAAAAAACACCTTAAATTCTCACCTGGCACTGTTAATTCCCAGGGGATACAGGGAATTACAGTGGGACTTACAGCCCACTAACAACATGCAAATTCAGGAGTCGCCCTAGGAAGTGATGCATTATGGGGAATAAAAATGCCAGCTAGCCCTGTTCTACAGATGTCCTGGGTAAAAATGTTGTTCTGTCCAAAGCACTTTCATTTCTATAAGCCTCATAATGCCAGTTCCAACCATTTTTCAGGTAACCATTTCTTCTCATTATTGAGTGAAGTGAACCAAAGTTTCAATTTTATCGGACCATCTCATTCAGACAATTTTTCAAACATTCATTTCAGGCTAATTATTTAACCAACTCATTTGAAGTCATGAATTTATTTACAGTGTATAA
Organism: Ornithorhynchus anatinus; assembly: GCF_004115215.2. NCBI lineage: Eukaryota > Metazoa > Chordata > Mammalia > Monotremata > Ornithorhynchidae > Ornithorhynchus > Ornithorhynchus anatinus. Next base: position 53,203,757 of record NC_041735.1, on the reverse strand, counting down.
AAGGAAGCAAGCCCTTGTGGGGACAAACACAAAGCAAAATACTGGACTGAGAACACATGCATCAAACAATAGCACCACATGTGGGACAACTGAGCTTCAGCTTTTCTAAAACTTTCTGCTAAGGCGTGAGCCTGAATTACATATGTGCCTTGTATTGTGCCCTGCAGGGTAATACACTTGGGCTTTCTGAAACCAAGAGAGGAGGAGAACTTCATAGGTCACCCTCGCAGAGCCCCTTCCCCTAGTCCTTGAATGGTCAAACCCAGGGCCTCCAAAAAGAGAATCCTAGCTTGACCCCTTTGACATCCATTCATCACAATTTCGTTTCTAGAATGTGCACATTAAACTGGAAGAGAATTGAGACTTAGCGTGTGCATAATCTAAGTCTTTGTAGGTATTATTATTATTAATAAAATATCAAGTCGTTTCTGATTCATAGCGACTCCATGGATATACTTTCTCCACGACGTCCTGTCATCTGCCATGATTCGCAACCTTTCTAATGGTTCTTCCATTATTATTGTTGTGTTGTTGTGACTAGCTGCTGGTCTGCCTCTTCCACGTGTTCCCTGGACTTTTCATAGCATTAGTGTCTTCTCCAGATAATTTGTCTTCCTGATTATGTGTCCAAAATATGCTAATCTAAGTTGAGTTATTTGGCCTTCCAAAGACCACTCTGGTTTAATTTGCTCTAAAATCCATTTGTTTGTTTTTCGGGCAGTCCATGGTATTCGCAAAAGCCTTCTCCAATACCACATTTCCAAAGAATCGATGTTCTTTCTATCTGGTTTTTTCACTGACCAGCTTTCTTTCCATACATTGTCACTGGAAACACTGTAAAGTTGAAAATTTGTATTTTTGTGGCAATTGTTATATCTTCGTAGCTATGGTTGCAGCTAAATCCTAATCTTGGGGCCTGCCAGGCTAGAGTTTTGAGGACAGTGTCTGCAAAACAACTTTACCTATCCTCAGCTCCAGGGGAAATGGGGGATCTGTGTCCCTCAAATACAGGTCATTAGGTATCAGTTTTGAGAGACGTTAGTGCAGCACCCTGACAATAAATAAATGATTGATTAAATGGGACAAAGAAATGAAATTAGGGACTATGCAGCTCTAGTTTAAACCAGTTTAAAGGGTTTTTAGAATTCATAGTCACAGGTCTTTTGTGGGCCTTGAAGATGGGTGGTTAAACTGAAAAATTATGGAATTTAGATTTTAGAAGAGTGAGCAAGTTTTATGTCTATGATTGTATAAATATATATTGCTTCTTCAATCTCCTGGCAGTCCATTCGACAATGCAGATATATAAATATCCCCCTTTGTTGCCTGAATATGTGGGCCATGTGCAGGGCTTACTGGTATACTGCATATACTGGTATACTGGGAAACTCCTAGTAGGCCTGAACTCACGTGGGCCGGTGTTAGCCATAACTGGTTATGAGCGGCTCACAGAAGATCCTTTCCTTCTGTCTACCACCCCAGTCTCCCAGTTGGTTCCAAGCAATTCCTTATTTGTTCAAAATCAGCAGGGAGCTGCTTGGAGCCAATTAGGAGAATCTTACGTAGAGAAGCACTTCCCTCCTATATGTATCTGTCATCTCCTGGGCTGAGAAAGTGGAGGACAGGGATACCCATTTCAACTCTCACCACCTTGTACAAGACCTGCATATGGATGGGGCTATAATTAGGCAGACCATTTGAGGCAAGAGCAACTCATAGGTAGCAAACTGAGAATAGACGTTTTAAAGATAATACAAAATCCAGCTTTAAACAAATGGACGGGGGAGACACCTGCAGTAGACAGACCAACAAGTGTCTCATCTGCTCCTGCATATCTCCCAATCCTCCAGAGCCATTGCCTACTCAAATTTCACCCATCTTGGCCTCCTATTTTTGTTTGGAAGCGGGACAGAGTAGGCGTGGGAGAGTGGCTGAACAATCTTATTTTCACAGTGGCATAAGTCCCCCTGCCCCTTTTTTAACCTGCTTTTTATAAACTAGAAACCTGAAGTAAGCAAGCCCAAGGGCAGCTGTCCAAACATCTTTCTTTTCCCTAATATTATCATGATGCTCTCAATAGCAAACATACCTCTTAAGATCATATTAAGGCCTCTTGGGTATTCATCCCTACCTCTTTGTCCATCATTTGAATTAAAGTGTTCCTGTTCATCTTTGCCTTAAAGATATTGTTCAACTTAAATAACTGGACACATTTGATTATTTTTAACTGATAGGTCAAAAAACAGACAACATTTTGTACTTCATAGAGTAAGTTCACTATGCTTAACTCACATGTTTAAACGTCATAGACCTAGGTCTTGCCAGGAATATCTCCACTGTAATTACAGAAAAATATTTTGAAAAGTAAACATTATGAATTGGAAAGGTATTCTCAATCCAGCCAAATATAAACTTCCCTCTCTGTTTAGAAATACACTGCCATTTATGTGAATGTGGAAACCTTTAACTTGGTTGGTTTCCTTGCCTACTCAGTGAGAAATAGTTGATTCTTAACAGAGTTCTTAGAATGTGGAGGGGGACTTTTCAGAAAAAAAAAAAAAGGGTCTCATTTTTCATTCGCTTCCTATCAGAGTTAAGTGACAGTAACAATTGAAAAACTTTGATGCTCTTTTGAAGTCTCTGATTCCAATATGCTGCTCTGGTAAAGAAACAAACAAAATTTCTCATAATAAAATTATTCCTCATGTTATATACATGTAATATATTCTGACAGTCTGTCACCTATATGTCTGAATGTATTTAGCATAGAGAACATGGAGAGTATGGCAAAATCAGCAATTTCATATCATCTTAATTGTGTAATTTCCTGACTTTTCCACATTTAGGTGTGTTTAATTGTAGCAAGTGTGTTTCCTTACTCAAAGTTTTAAATTCTATTAACTTTCCTAAGGAAGGGAAAAAACTCACTTACTGATTTAATATGATGACAAACTGTTAGAAAGAAAGGAGTGCTTTAAAAATGGAACGTATTATGGTTTTAGTTTTCCTCCCTTCAGAATGCCTATAAACAACGAACTTAGAGGCACATTGAGCCCCACGGTGGGTAAATTCCTCGTTAATACCTGCTATATTAAGATTCTCCATTTCTCTCACGGTTGCTGTGGTCTATATTATGAACAGCTGAGAATCTCTAAAAGCAATTCCAACTGGCAGTCTATCTTTTGACAAACCCTAAAAGCATACACCACTGGATTGTGGACCTTCGTCCATGTGCTAACTGGGTTTAAAACAGCAGAAGTTTTATTTGCTTGGTTTTTACATTGGAATTATCATAACCCGAAAACTAATGTGGCTATAGCTACCTTTCACTGAAGCCCACAGTCCTTGCTTGTTAGTGTCTGGAGGAGTCTGCTTTCTCATGTGGTCTTTCATGCTTTTTCCTGAGTGGTTGCTTGGTGGTCATCATTGGTACTTAATTGATTTTAAGCATATGGATTTTTCTGGCCCTGAGATCGATTTCCCTTGTGCTCCAGAGACAGGCAGAGGAGGGTCATACAATGAGTGTGGATGGAGCTGGACAAGTGGACCAGCACAAAGGACAGAGACCCATCTCCCCTTTGCAGTTCAACAGGCACATTATTCTGAACCTATTGGCAAAGAATGGAAGCTTCATTGAAAGTTTCAATACAAAGTCACTAAGTTAACAAAATTACTAGCATTACCCCACGAACTATCAGTGCAGGCATGTTTATATGAGAGGTTGTCGCTTCTCTGCTCTGCAGCTTGGAACTATTAGAAGGTATTTGTCTTATCCCTTACACTTGAGCATGTTTGAAATTCCATCTTGGGAAGGGCATGTGACATGTGAGCTTCAGAGGCTCCTGCACTATTGTGGCATGTTATTGTATAGACAGAAGAATGCAGCTGGTGCCCTCAGAGGTCTAGGTACATGCTTGAAATGCGTAGGTGTACCTTTTTCGGGGTCACCGATATTCCTTCTATTTCAGAAAGCTTCAACTATTCTTAGCTATGAACCATTTTGAGGATTGGTTTGTTTTTGTTTTACTCCACATAAGTTCAGTGGAGGATCTAAGGTACTGTTAAAAAATCAGATTCCCCAAAAAGTAAATAGATGGACTAGTATGGAAGAATTTGTATTCAAATTAAACTAATGGGTAGCAGTTCAGTTTGTCTTTTAGACATGCATCTTCTAGTTGATGAAGTGGGTAGAAATTTGTGTTATCTGTATTTAATACCTCCTGTCCCACCCCAAACCAAGACCTCAGCATTCTCTCACCCATTACAGTGTGCCTAGATAAATTCAGCTCAGTAAATCTATCATATCTGGCAACTGTTCTCTCAGCAGTGATAGTAATAAAAATAATAATAATACTGGCATTTTTAAGGACTTACTCTGTGCAAGTCACTGTACTAAGCACTGGGGTGGATACAAGCAAATCAGGTTAGACACAGTTCCTGTCCCACATTGGGCTCCCAGTCTTAATCTCCATTTTACAGCTGAGGTAGCTGAGGCCCAGAGAAGTGCCACACAGCAGACAAGGCCACACAACATTCATTCATTCAATTCAATCATATTTATCGAGTGCTTACTGTGTGCAGGGCACTGTAATAAGCGCTTAGGAAAGTACAGTACAGCAGTAAAGAGAGAGAATCTCTGCCCACAACAAGCTCACAGTGTAGGGGAAAGGGGGAGTCAGACATCAATACAAGTGAACAGGCATCAATACAAGTAAACAGGCATCAGTATAAATAAATAAAATTACAAATATATACATAGGTGCTGTGGGGTGGTGAGAGTGGGGGAAGCAAAGGGAGTGAGTCAGGGTGACGCGGAAGGGAGTGGGAGATGAGGAAAAGTGGGGTTTAGTCTGGGAAGGCCTCTTGAAGGAGATGTGCAGGGCTTTGAAGGTGGGGAGAGTGATTGTCTGGCAGATTTGAGGAGGGAGTATGTTTCAGGCCAGAGGTAGGTCGTGGGCCAGAGTATGGTTGCGAGGCAGGCAAGATTGAGACACAGTGAGAAGTTAGCACCAGAGGAGCAAAGTGTCCTCACAATATGTGTGAGGGCTGGGTAGTAGAAGGAGAGAAGGGAGGTGAGGTAGGAAGGGGCAAAGTGATGGAGAGCTCTGAAACCAATCATGAGGAGTTTTTGTTTGATACGGAGGTAGATAGACAACCATTGGAGATTTTCGAGGAGAGGGGTGACATGCTCTGAACGTTTCTGTAGAAAGATAATTCAGGCAGCAGCGTGAAGTATGGACTGGAGTAAGGAGAAGCAGGAGGTTGGGAGGTCAGAAAGGAGGCTGCTGTAATAATTTAGGCAGGACAGGATGAGTGATTGGACTAGTGTGGTAGCAGTTTGGTTGGAAAGGGTGAATCTTAGCTATGTTATGAAGGTGAGACCAAAGGATTTGGTGACGGATTGGATATGTGGGTTGAATGAGAGAATGGAGTCAAGGATGACACCAAGGTGAGACGGGAAGAATGGTTGAGCCATCTACAGTAATGGGAAAGTTTGGGAGAAGATAGGGTTTGGGAGGGAAGATAAGGGAAGATATTGATGCCTGCCCACTTGTTTTGTTTTGTTGTCTGTCTATCCCCTTCTAGACTGTGGCCCATCCCCTTCTAGACTGTGAGCCCGTTGCATAGGTGAATTGTACTTTCTAAGCGCTTAGTAATAATAATAATGATGGTATTTGTTAAGCGCTTACTATGTGCCAAGCACTGTTCTAAGCGCTGGGGTAGATACAATAATAATAATAATGTTTGTATTTGTTAAGCACTTACTATGTGCTGAGCACTGTTCTAAGCGCTGGGGTAGATACAGGGTAATCAGGTTGTCCCACGTGAGGCTCACAGTTAATCCCCATTTTACAGATGAGGTAACTGAGGCACAGAGAAGTTAAGTGACTTGCCCACAGTCACACAGCTGTCAAGTGGCAGAGCTGGGATTCGAACTCATGACCTCTGACTCCCAAGCCCGTGCTCTTTCCACTGAGCCACACTGCTTCTCCTGAGCCACGCTGTACAAGGTAATCAGGTTGTCCCACGTAGGGCTCACAGTCTTCATCCCCATTTTACAGATGAGGGAACTGGGGCACAGAGAAGTTAAGTGACTTGCCCAAGGTCACACAGCTGACAAGTGGCGGAGCCAGGATTAGAACCCACGACCTCTGACTCCCAAGCCCATGCTCTTGCCATTTGAGCCACCTTAGTACAGTTTCCTGCACACAGTAAGGGCTCAATAATATGATTGAATGAATAAATAAGTAGCTCTGTTTTGGACATGTTAAGTTTGAGGTAGAGGGGGACATCCAAATACAGATATCCTGAAGGCAGGAGGAGATATGAGCCTGTACAGAGGGAGTGAGATCAGGGGAGGAGATGTAGATTTGGGTATCATCCGCATAGAGATGGTCGTTGAAGTCTTGGGAGCAAATGAGAGTAGAAAGAGAATAGAAGGGGACCGAGAACTCAACCTTGAGGGACCCCCACAGTTAGGGGATAGGAAGGGGAGGAGGAGCCCGTGAAGGAGACTGAGAATGAATGGCCAGAGATATAAGAGGAGAACCAGGAGAGGACAGTCAGTGAAGCCAAAGTTGGGTAACGTATCCAGGAGAAGGGGGTGGGCCACAGCAGACAAGTGGCAGAGCCAGGATTAGAATGCAGGTCTTTCTAATTCCTAGGCCCATCCTCAGCTCTCAAACAGAATGTTTGGGTGATATTTAAGAAGACACAGTTACCCTCAAGTGGTCTTTGAGGATGCCTGGTCTTTAAAGTAAAAAGAGAATGCCTGGTCTTTCTCTAAGAACAATTGGAGAGCCATTTTGCTTATTCACTTTTTGGGGGTTTGTCAACAAGGAAAACTAGCAAAAATTGGAGTTAGGAGAAGAAATAGGGTGGCCACTGGACACTGAGATACCTATGACATCACATGCATTACACTGGGCTCACGGTGAATGAAACAAAGTGCTGTCATATGCAACACTTTGCTGAAATCACCTGATCCCACCCAAACTCAGAACATATCTCTGGGAGTTGCCCTGGTCCCCTTCACTTACTCCAGAGTTGCATTTATTGGTATCACGAGTTGCATTTATTGGTGTCACTGCCCACAAGAAACTTAAACTCTAATTGGAAAGACAAACACAAAAGTATTTTCAACTAGAGAAATCAAAATAAATGATTGAAGATGCAAATATACTTGAGTGCTAAGAAAGGCGTAATTAAATTCAAAAGTATTCAAGGTGGCTGAAGGGATGATATGACAAGGGTGCTGGAAAATTAATCAGGAAAGGTTTATTGAAAGCAATGGGATTTTAGGAGGCCCTTGAATGTCAGGGGAGAGATGTGTTCTGCCTACTATGGCAAAGGAGAAAAGGCATTCCAGCTAGGGGAACAGAGTGAGTGCGGAGAGGAGGTAGAGGTAGACAGATGGTTTGGGAAAAACAAAGACAGAGGTTTGGGGATTAGTGAATGAAGAGAACAGATAGGTAATGAGGTGCCAGATAGTGGAAGGTCTTGAAGACCATTGTGAGGAGCTTTTGTTTGATGCAGACAGTCCCAGGAAGCCAGTGGAAGATTTTGAGAGAAGGGATTGGACTGAGTGATGCTTCAGGAAAATGATCTGTGCATCCACATTTTGTATAGATTGGAGGGGAAAGAGTCATTGCATCATCTTCCCAGGTCCCTGTAAACAGGGGGCACCACTTCCAAGCCACAGCAGAGGAGCGTGGGCAGTGTGGCCTAGAGGAAGGAGTCTCAGGCGCTGTCACTTACCTGCTGTGTGACCTTGGGCAAGTGATTTAACTTTTCTATGTCTCAGTTCCTTCATCTGCAAAATAGGGATTCAGTACCTGCTCTCCTTCCTACTTAAACTGTAAACCCCATGTGGGACTTGATTATCTTGTATCTATCCCACCACTTAGTTCAGTGCTTGGCATATAGTAAATGCTAAACACTGTAATTGGTATAACCAGACATAAAGTGTTCAGTGAAGTACCAGTTCTAGACAGAGAACCAGACTGCCTAGTATAAAACTGTACGGATGGACACCCTAGGAGGAAACTAGTGAGAATGGAAGAAGGAAAGAAGTAATGTCTGCTTGGGTCATCTTCTCCAGTAAAATTTGTTGATTAGTTTCTTTGATTTGGTTTCTTCTCCTGGCTCCCACTTTTGCCTGCTCTGTTACCTTGGGCAAGTCATTTAACTTCTCTGTGCCTCAGTGTCCTCATCTGTAAAATGGTAATTAAAAACTTATTCTCTCTCTCCCTTAGACTGTGAGCCCCATGTGGGACAGGGATTGTATTTTATTCATTCATTCAATTGTATTTATGCAGAGCACTGTACTAAGCCTTTGGGAGAGTACAATACAGCAATAAACAGTCATATTACCTGCTCAGAGAAGGCTTACTGTCTAGAGTCGGGGAGATCTGATTGTATCTACCCCTGCGTTTAGCACAGTACTTACCACATAGTAAGCACTTAACAAATGCTGCAACTATTTTGTACTGTTATTATTATTATTATTATCTTAATTTAAATGGGATATTTCTAAAGTCCTTGGATTGAAAGGGCCATTCTGAATGCATGACAACACTCTTTCTAAAAAATAAATAAATAATTCCAATGCAAAGTCAAGGGGCAAGTTTTTTAAAGAAATTCTTTTTTGACTTACATTTTAAGGCTATATTTTGGAGGAAAAAGCAACTATATTTGAAAATTCTATTTCTACACAAAGATAATAGACTCAAAAACAAAAGCTGGGAATATTTAATGCTAACTCAGCTTTCAAAACTAAAAGCAAACTGGGACTGTAAAGTGGATACCTTCTGTTTGGATAAACAATAATGTTGAAACCATCTAAGAAAAAATTTTAATTGGCTAAGAGCCTTGACATCCATATAAGTTAAAGCAGCTGTAAAAATTATATTAAAATGCTGGCAATTAAGTTTAAACAAATAGCCCTGCAGCAACAGGCCATTCATCTCTGGGAACAAGAAACTTCAATCCAGATGAGCTAAGACGTGCAAAACCCTTCTTCATTTTCTATGAATGGTGATTCTGCCAACGTCGTGAAATAAGTTCCAGTAGAGGCAATGAGATCATTCCCTCAGTTCCTTTTTCTCCTTTCTTGTATTGAAAGTAGCCATCTGTCCCTGCAAGAACAATGGCTACAGCAGCTGGGCATGCTGGGCCAGTGACAGAAGCCTCTGTGCTTTCTACCAGAATGCAGTAGGGCTGCAGGGTGCTGAGCGTTTTAAGGATGATCTGGGTCAGCTGACACCCGATCCTAGATGGAAAAAATAAAACTAGGATTTGGCAGGGTTACTCTTTTGTCTGCCCTGTTGCCTGAGTGGCCATGGGAATGAATTTGCCTTTTAGACATACCTGCTGCTCCCTTCTCCTCTTTCAATTGCTGAAACCACAAGCAAAGAATACAGCAAACATTTACACAATATTCTTTTAGAAGGGCAAAGGGAGATTAATAATCCACACGTATAAAAGTGTTCACAGTACAGAGAACTGAAGTCTAGAATTGCAGCTTTCATCCTCTCAGATTTGTACCACTTCCTGCTTTATCTGTATTCTTCCTTCTGCTCCCAAAATTTGTAAATCATTTTTGTCTGCGTTCCATTCGATTGTAAGCTCCTGGAGGACAATAACTGTATGTCACTCTTCTTTCACAATAATAATAGTAGTAGTAATGATGTCACTCTTCTTTTATGGTAGAAAGAGTAGTAATAATAGTATTTATTGAGCACCCACTGTACTAAGCACTTGGGAAAAATACAACAGAAATAAGGAGAACATTGCCAGGCCACAAAGCACTTACACAAATTACTTTGGGTTCAAGAGGTGCTCATGGTGATGATAGTGATGAATAAAAAGAAATGGTTTCTTATGCAGTGATTTGGGGTTTGTAATTTAGCATTTCAGATGTCTTTATTTGCCATCTGTGATATAACCAAATTTAATTATTACACCCAGAAGCAAAAACTCCCAACTGCCCCAGTCAGACTAAAGTGACAATGAGTCTGGGTAGTAAGTAGTTATAATCACATACTGACTGTTCTAGATAGATACAGCCTATGTGAGTGGAAGGCAGATGGATTAAACAAACCTTTCCACACTTGATACTCAGTGGAGTTAATAACAATACCTTGTATTTATTTGCCCAGCACTTTGTAATTGTTCCATAGCCCTTTCATTTGAATTCTTAGTTTACACTCGTAACATCTCCATTTTACAGATGAGGAAACTGAAGCACAGAGAAGCTAAGTGATGTGCTCAGGGTCACACAGTAAGCCAGCCTTGTGCTTTTTTGACTAGGCCACAATGTCTGCCCTGGTTGAGATGCAACCGCTCATTGAAATCTTTCCCAAGTTGCAAAACACCCTCCATGGCAAATACAAAGTGCTTTGATCCTCAGGAAAGTCATATTATTTAAAGGTTTTACTGTTATTTTTCATTCAAAGTAACAGTAAGCAGCAGCATTTGAAAGCACTCATAGAATTTCAGGAGAAGGCTAATTTTTTTGAACCTAATGGTAATTCTCCACTACTACAGTGGACAGGACACCAGTGGTCCAAACTTCATCTTCTTGTAGTGGCAGAAACTGCCCTGATCCATAGAGCTTCCATCTCTTGAACCAGCTGAATAAGCCCCTTCTTACCCTGTCAAGAATTGGCTTCATTGACAATTGGCCTAGCTATGATTAAACACTCAGCAGCTCATCTGCCAATGCCAATTTTGCTTTTTGAAACTTGTTTTTCAGTCAGTCATATTTATTGAGCATTTATTGTGTGCAGACAATTGTGTCAAGTGCTTGGTTTTGTATCTGTCCCAGCACTTAGGGTGATGCTTTTGCCATGAAGGAGTTTTGACAGTGCCCAGAATTCCTTCCAGAGTGGTGATTAACCATTTTAGAAGTATCATGTTTTTGTCATTGCACATCCTTGGATAGGAGGAAAAAACATGACACCATTGTCTTCCCTATCCTTAACTTTTGTAGTAAAATGTTTAACACAGAGTACTATTGGTAATGCATCTAAAACTGAGAGGATTAAGGCACATATATGTCTCACTTGGTTGTCTTTATGCCTGTGTGTCAAGTGCAACAGCATTATTTCTTTCAATCAATCAGTCAATCATTTATCATTAATCATGAGAAGCATCATGGCTTAGTGGAAAGAGCATGGACTTGGGAGTCAGAGGTCATGGGTTCTAGTCCTGACTCTGCCACTTGTCAGCTATATGACTTTGGGCAAGTCACTTAACTTCTCTGTGCCTCAGTTACCTCATCTGTAAAATGGGGATTAAGGCTGTGAGCCCCACGTGGGACAACCTGATTACTTTGTATCTATCCCAGTGTTTCAAACAGTGCTTGGCACATAGTAAGCGCTTAACAAATACCATTATTATTATTATTTTTGAGCACATAATAATAATAATTGAGGACTTAATTAATATTGAGCACAATGATAATAATAATGGTATTTATAAATGCTAGGGAAGATATACCAATTCAATCGTATTTATTGAGCACTTACTGTGTGCCAAGCATTGTATTAAGCACTTGGGAGAGTAAAATATAACAGTTATGAGCAAGACGCCTGATCCCTACCCACCAACAAAAATTAATTGCAGATACTGGGAACAGGAAGAACAATTATCTAACAGCAAATAAGGCAAATGTTACAAGATGAAATAACTGATACCCTGGTTTAGTTTTCAGCAATGTAATGATATATTGCATAAAAAGTAACTAAATTGAGTACTTTAAGGGACATGTTTCTAACACTGGATTTTTGGAATTTGTAAGAGGTTTACCCTGTGTGATGTTTAAGTGGCTTAATCAACAGGCTAATAGTTGAAATTCTTAAAAATTAAATGGTAGGTTGAGAAGCAGCGTGGCTCAGTGGAAAGAGCACGGGCTTTGGAGTCAGAGGTCATGGGTTCAAACCCCAGCTCTGCCACTTGCCAGCTGTGTGACTTTGGGCAAGTCACTTAACTTCTCGGTGCCTCAGTTCCCTCATCTGTAAAATGGGGATTAAGACTGTGAGCCCCACGTGGGACAACCTGATTCCCCTGTGTCTACCCCAGCGCTTAGAACAGTGCTCGGCACATAGTAAGCGCTTAACAAATACCAACATTATTATTATACACATTGATCAGGTTGGTCACAGTCCCTGTCCTACAGTGGGGATCACAGTCTAAGTACAGATGAGGAAACTGAGGCACAGAGAAGTCATTCATTCAATAGTATTTATTGAATGTACAATGCTTGGAATGTACAAATAGGCAATAGATACAGTCCCTGCCCTTTGACGGGCTTACAGTCTAATCGGGGGAGACAGAAGGACAAGAACAATGGCAATAAATAGAGTCAAGGGGAAGAACATCTCATTAAAACAATAGCAAATAAATAGAATCAGGGTGATGTACATCTCATTAAACAAAATAAATAGGGTGATGAAGATATATACACTTGAGCAGATGAGTATAGTGCTGAGGGGATGGGATGGGAGGGGGGAGGAGCAGAGGGAAAGGGGGGAGAAGAGGGTTTAGCTGCGGAGAAGTGAAGGGAGGGTAGAGGGAGCAGAGGGAGAAGGGGAGCTCAGTCTGGGAAGGCCTCTTGGAGGAGTTGAGCTTTAAAAGTTTAAATTAAGTGACTCGTCCAAGGTCACACAGCAGAGCTAGGATTAGAATTTAGGCACTCGGCTCCTGGCTCATGCTCTTTACACTAGGCTTAGTTTAGCTGGCTGTCATGTTTGTGTGGGTGGTTTCGGAGAAGGCAGTCAACTTTAAAATTGACACCTCTTTGAAAACTGTAAGCAGTTGAAAACATTTGAAAATTTGTAAGTTAATCACCCAGGAGATGCCATTACCAGCCTCGTGATCCTTGTTATTCAGAGTTGAAGCTCAGTGTGTCATTAGCCAGGGAGCTGCCTGACGATGTGAAAGCACTAGTCACAGATAAAGTGAGGATGGCTAGTCAGAATAAAAGTTTCTCTGTGAAACAGCAGGGATAAGAGCCAGACCAGGCCAGGGGAAGAGAGAGACCACGTCCAAAATGTTTTAGAATGTCAAAAGGGGAAAGATCACCAGTAATGTTATCCAGATCTCACCCAGTATGGGTCAAGATGGTAAAAAGGAAGGTGCGGAATCAGTTCTTTCACTTAATCCAGCGGACTCCAGCCAATTTTAGTGGTTGCAAGTGGGCCCATGGGGTCACTTGTGGTGGTTGGTGTAATTGGTAATTTATTTTAATGTCTGCCTGCCCCTATAGACTTTAAGTCCTTTTTTATGGTATTTGTTCAGTGCTTATTATGTGTCAAGCACTGTTTTAAGGGCTGGAGTAGATATAATCTAATTAGGTTGGACACAGTCCATGTCCCACATGGGGATCACAGTCTAAGTAGGAGGGAGAACCGCTATTGAATCCTCATTTTGCAGTTGAGGAAACTGAGGTACAAAGAAGGAAAACAGTGTTGCCTAATGGATAGAGCACAGGCCTGTGAGTCAGAAGGACCTGGGTTCTAATCCCAGCTTCATCACTTGTCTGCTGTGTGACCTTGGGCAAGTCACTTAAGCAGCATGGCTCAGTGGAAAAAGCATGGGCTTGGAAGTCAGTGGTCATGGGTTCGAATCCCGGCTCTGCCACTTGTCTGCTGTGTGACTGTGGGCAAGTCACTTAACCTCTCTGTGCCTCATTTACCTCATCTGTAAAATGGGGACAAAGACTGTGAGCCTCACGTGGCACAACCTGATTACCCTGTGTGTACCCCAGTGCTTAGAAAAGTGCTCTGCACATAGCGCTTAACAAATACCAACGTTATTATTATTATTATTATTCTCTGTGCCTCAAGTACCTCAACTGTAAAATGGGGATTGAGACTGTGAACGCCATGTGGGACATAGATTGGGTCCAAATTGATTAGTTTGTATCTACCCCAGCGCTTAGAACAGTGCCTGCCATATAGTAAGTACTTAACAAATACCGTAGAAAAAAATAAATGTTTTAAAAAAGTGAAGTGACTTGCTCAGGGTCGCCTAGCAGGCATGTGGTGGAGCCAGGATTAGAACTCGGGTCTTCTCTGTCTCCCAGACCTACTTTATCCACTAGGCCATGTTGTGTCCTTGTGTGCAGGGATTGCCTCCACCAACTATATTGTACTTTCCCATGAGCTTAGTAGAGTGCTCTGTAAACAGTAAGTGCTCAGTAAATACAGTTGATTGATTGATTGATTGATTGATTGATTGGTTGACTGGGCCATTGGTTTTGTGGTCTTTTGTCCTTTCCTTAGGTGGGACAAGATAAGAAAAGGAAAAGTGACTGAACCCTGATGCCCTATCCAAATCAACCTTCCAACAAAGGTTGATTATAAACTTAGCCAGCTCTTCAGCAACCATGAATGCACGAGAATAGCAGAGCCCCTGACCTGGGCTTAGCCCTTAAATCAGGAATTTCACTTTACTGGATTCTAAGCTGCTGTTTCATCCATTCAGTGTAAATCTGGCCAACCTGACCACCCCTGATGCAACCCCACATCCCGGCATTAAGAGTCCCACCTCATCCCTGACTTTTCTCCCGATACCCATGGTTCAGATCAACTGCAGGGATACAATCTATAGTTTGAAGATAATGCTAGTAACAATGAGGTTGTGTTCATGTGTTCCAGTGTGGCTGGAGCATTGGCCTGCAGATTGGAATGTGAAATGCCGACTGGGTTGTTTCCTTATGTGGGATGTCCCTGCATGAGAAGGCCTTAATTTTGACTTGTTTAGAGTGATAATAATTGCACAATCCACATTCTCTCCCACCCCCTCGCCCCCCACCCCTGACCTTGTGGCCCAGTGATAAATGAGCTGAGCTGGCTTTGGCTTTTAATGGAGATTTTCTCCAGGCACCCCTATGTGACAGCTCTGAAGGATTACAGAACAAGAAGAGCAGCCAATCTCTTTCTTCTTAGTAAGTTATCGTAACATATTAAAGGGAATTCCATACGCTGAGAATATGTATGATGCATTTCTGGATTCTGATCTTTTTGCTCCAGGAATGTCCCTTTGAGTTTTCTTTCAAAAATGGAATCAATCAGTCCTTGGTATTTATTATTTACCGTGGGCAAAGCACTGGAATAGGTGCTTGGTAGAGTATAATGCAATGGAAGCCATGCATTCAATACCAAAATTATCGGGATTGCCTTGGACCAAAGTCCTGAGAGAGTAGGAAAGGTAACACTTTTTTCACCAGAAATCTGTCCTTGGTTTATTTTATTCTTAATGAAGATTGTCAAAGATTCCCCTCTGCAATCAGTCAATCAGTGGTATTTATTGAGCACTTCCCATGCACTCACCCTTACTTTGGACCTACCCCTCTGAAGACTCTCTTGGAAATTGTATCTAGCAGCCAGGACCCAAATACAAGAGCAGGCAAAGCCAACGAGGTGATGAGGCTTGGCCTCTCATTCTTTTATCTCTATTCACATCATCTTCTGAATGCAGATTGTAAAACACTAACTGGAGACTTTGTGATGGCCTCCCATCCATACTGTTAATGGGGATATTTCACCTGCATACGGACTTCAGCTGAAAAAGCATCTTAGGCTTTCAAGTGAATTTGATTCTTTTGTCAGTGTAGATGGAATGTACTTGCTCACTCAAATCTGGATCTTTTTGAAAAAACTCCTGTTAATTGAAGAGGGAAAATGGTGTGGTTAGTGTAGGTTGCCCCTTGAATGGGTTTGGATCCACTTGTCAGTAGAGATGCAGGCCTGGAGAAAGCATTGCATGGTTTGGTGAGGCAGCTTTGTAGAGCCCGTCTTAAAGAGAGCCTCAGGTTTGTCTGATATTTTATATTCGTCAGAAAAAAATCAGTCGCTAGAATTTACTGAGCATCTACTCTATGTGGAGTGCTGTACTAATTGATTGGGAGAGTATAATTAGTAGACATGATTCCTGTCCTCAAGGAGCTTAATAATTTGTTAGAAGGAGACCTAGCAAACCCTGTCCCTAGCTAAGCACTGGAATAGGCAAAAATATACAGCGGCTCAAGATCCAGCTTGCAAGTAAAGACGTAGAAAACCTGGAATGATTTGTAAATGATGCAAAACTTAAGAACATGACAGCAATCATATTTATTAAACACCTACTGTTTGCAGAGCACTGTACTAAGCTCTTGGGAGAGCACAATATAACAGACACGGTCCCCGCCCACAATGAGCTTATGGTCTAGACACTGGAAAATGGGGATACACCTTTCAAACCTGCTACAGATAAGCCTCTCTCAGGACCCCAAAGCCCTCGTAACTGAAAAAGAAAATGTGGTTTTGTACCTGCCTAGGTGATACAGTCTCCTAAAGGCCACAATAGAAATACAAGTTCTCACTGTTAGTTTTGGGAGCAGGGAATATTCTAGGAATAAACATGAATAAAAGCCATAGAAGGAATCACCATTTATATTTTAAAAGTTTATGACATAGATTACAAAATGTGCCAAGCCAAAGTAGGGCACTATATGAAATTACACAGCCTGCTTTATCTTACAAATGGATAGCCATCTGTCCCCACCAAGCTTTCAAATCAGAATTTCAGTGGATTTTAACAGTGAGCAGATAGATGCATGAAGGCTTTGCCCATGAAAGGGAAATTAATCATCAAGAAGACCCTAAAATAGCTTATCTTTGAGAGAAAGGAGTTACTTCAAATGATTTGGACATTAAATTGGACCCTGTTTAAGCAGATTAATCATTGGTATCATTATTATTATAGTATTTAAGCACTTGACACATAGTAAATGCTTACTAAATACCATTATTATTGTTATTAATAAAGGATGATGTGACATTTTCTCTTCCCCTTCTTCCTCCATCTTTCAAATGTCCATGGGTTTAAATATACCATAATAATAATTATATCTGTGGTAGTTAGTGTCAAACAGTATTCTAAGCGCTAGGATGGGTACAAGTTAATCAGGTTGGATACAGTCCCTGTGCCCCATGGGGCTCGCAGTCTAAGTAGGAGGGAGAACAGGCACTTTACAGGTGAGGAAATGGAGACACAGGTAAGCTGTGTGACTTGCCTAAGGTCACAGAGCAGGCACCTGGCAGAGTCGGGATTAGAACCTGGTCCCTTGACTTCCAGGCCCATGCCTTTTCCTCTAGGCCATG
This sequence comes from Ornithorhynchus anatinus, assembly GCF_004115215.2. NCBI lineage: Eukaryota > Metazoa > Chordata > Mammalia > Monotremata > Ornithorhynchidae > Ornithorhynchus > Ornithorhynchus anatinus. The sequence continues at coordinate 53,186,607 of NC_041735.1, read as the reverse complement.
CCTTTCCTCAATTAGTATCAGAAAGAGCAGTAAAATGCTGTGTAAAAAAACTGAATTCTAGTGACTGAATTTTGTCCTAGGGTTTTAGGTGGGGATGTTTGTAAGTGGGAAAAATGGTTTTTCGATTTTCACTGTACTCTTCAGAGAAATAGGACTACTTACCATCCAGGTTCCCCTTCCGCTCCCCAAAATGCTCTAGGTTAATGCATAGAAGGGAATGATAGTTAAGCTTTCAAAAGCTGAAGGATAGATATATTAAAGAAGAGGCTTGATCCCTACAAGCTTAAACACCCATCAGGGTTTGGAGAGTTTAATCGGGTGCTCAGATGGGAAAGGCTCAGTCTCTAAACCCAAGTGTAATTGGACACAGCATCACGCTTTGACAATCAGTCAGCCATGTGACTTAAGTGTGTCCCCAAGTGAAAGCAATCTTTTCTTTGAAATGAGTCGTGGCACGAGGGATTATGCTGCCCACCCCTACCCCAAGCCCTCTGTATTCCTTCAGTGGGAAGAGGCAGGCTTGTTTCTGAATGTAGACTATTGTTTTAGGCACACGCCTGCCTTAAATAGCAGAAAACAGGCCTTTATTCAGAGGCAGAAGCTCCTTCCATCACACCAAGACAGCCCCTTCAAGTCACATGCTAGAGGTCTTGGCCGAGTGGGCGGCAGCTGCTGTGAATCTGCTGTCTAATGTAAGGAGCGGTTGGACAAACTTGACAGCAGTGAGCTCCCACAGCTCGGAGGACGATATTGGAAAGATCTGAAATTCTGACACAATGTTCTCGCAGGAGCTGTGGCTAGAAAATGAGAAAAAGTGTGCCGTTGTTCGCAAACCTAAGCCGACCAGGAAACGGCAAGAGTTGCTGGCGGTTGCACTGGGAGTTAAGGTGGGAGTAAAAGGAGCAATATTCTGGCAACCTCTAAAACTCTTTGCCTATTCGCAGATCACCTCCCTGGTCAGAAGAGCAGCTCTAACGCAAAACGACAACCACTTCAATTATGAAAAAACACATAACTTTAAGGTAAGCATATTTTGAATGTCTTCTCTCATTTGCTTTCAAATGTCGGGTTGTTGTTTTTTTTTTTTACCTCTGCCACATGAGGCTCTATCCTTTGGTGCATTGCTCTGTACTGAATCAGAGAGAATTTCAGAATGCAGTTCCCTTCCTATAAAGATGAATTGAAGCCTTAAAAAAAAACCTTCAAGAAATCATTTACTCTTACAGGCACTCGACTCTTTTACATTCTCTAGAGAAAAGGGACAGTCAACAATTTGCATGCCTAAACAGGATTCTTATTTTACTTGGTAGAACAACAGTCCGAGAAGTGCTGTTCCTGCAAATTCATTCAGTTATATTTACTGAATGCTTACTATGTGCAAAGTACTGTACTAAGTGCTTGGGAGAGTACAGTATAACAATAATAATAACAATGCAACAATAAATAGACACATTCCCTGTCCACAATGAGTTTACAGTCTACTTTTGTGTTTTTTAAGAGTCTTTGTTAAGCTCTTACTATGTGCCAGGAACTATACTAAGCACTTGTATAGATACAAGTTAATTAGGTTGGAGACAGTACATGTCCCACATAGTGCTCAAAGTCTTAATTGCCATTTTACAGATGAGGTAACTGAGGCACCGAGAAGTGAAGTGACTTGTCCAAGGTCACACAGCAGACAGGTAATGAAGCTGGGATTAGTACGCAGGTCCTCTGACTCACAGGCCCAGGCTCTTTCCTTTAGGCCATGCTGCTTCTCTTTTCCGTCCTTCCCCTGAGTTCTCATGATTCCCTCTTTTGGCTTAACTTGTGGGATGTTATCAGTTACTTCAAAGGGCCTCTGACTTCCAGGCTCAAGCTCTATCTACTAGGCTGTGCTGCCTGGATAGTTTGGTTAAGATTTCACATTTTACTTCTAGTATATTTAGGGGTAGAAAACTGTGCAAAACAATTTTCAGTAAAATAGTGTAGTGGCATCTTCTCTGAACTTCTTGATTGAGCAATCTCTGCTTACTTGATGAACCAAATAAAGGGTTAAGGAATCATAGGGAGACTGAAACAGAATGTCCTATTGCCTTCACAGATATATGCAAAAACACTTAAAGATACAGGACAGAGAAGATTGTTTTTTCTTAATTTCTGGACCAGAATCTGGGAATCCAAACTGTCCCCTGGAAGTGATTTGCCCTCAGAAAGTAGGTTCAGTAAAGCCCTCAGTAGAAGGTCAGGAGATTGTAGAGGCGGTTTTCTGGCTCAAAATTTCCGAAGAGCTTTGGCTGAAATCAAACTATTATATGCTGCGGGGAGGAGCAGAGAGGGAGGTGGAAATGGGAGGGAAGGGGAAATTATATTGTTCTACTTTTTAATCTCCTAATGCTCATTGGGGGCAGGTCATTTGAGTTTGTTAAAGTGATAAAATCCCTTTCCAGAAACTGCAAGAGAAAACATCAAATTCAATGTTTCTGTAATCCAGGAGCAACTTTTAATGTTAATCAAGTGTACTCTCTGTTCCTGTTTTTGGTGACTTTACCATGCTTCTCATTTCAGGCTGCCGTCAATATCCTAGCATTTATGATATGGTTTAAGCTGATCACAAACACAGCATTAGAGAAATAGATGATACTGGGTTTACTATTGTGGGGATCTTGGATTTTATCGTTGCAAAATAGTGACTGTTAGGTAAGGGCCAACGTTAGGAAGAAAGTTCCTCTGTTTCTTATATGAACTCCTTTTGACTTTCCATTTTTAGGCTCAATAAATTTATCTCAGAATAAATAATTTTTAATCAATCAATAAATAAATCTCAGAACTAGGTGGGCTTTGACTCATTTAGGGGTTTTCTTTCCTCTTCGAAACCCTTGTTCCCTTGGCTTTGAGTTGATATTGGAATATGCCTGCCAAGTATACTTATAGAGAGTGACTGCTGAATGTCACAATTGATTTTTTGTTTTCAAAATTGTATTTCAGAGGGTGTACAGTTTAGAAACAAATCTGTCAACTACTTTAAGAAAATGGATTTTAAAATACAGTTTTTGAATATGAGTGAGATGGCAGAACATTGTTTGGATAAGAATTCATTCATATTCATTTATATATACCATCACAATACATTATAATATAAATTGTATGTATTATAGCTATATAACAGTTGTTCATGGTTATTTGCTAATTTCCTGGAATAAAATTTCTCTTTGAAAAATGATGCTAATCTAGGTTTACTGAACTCTGTAGAATTCAATCTCTATACATTATTGACATGCATGTAATATGGTTAGTGAGAGAATTAGGAAGGAAAATAAGGCAGCTTATTATACGCGATAGATTAATATACATAATAATGAAGGGAAGAGAGGATTATTTCCTTAAGTTTTTTAATTACATGTAATTAAATTAAAAATTGACACCCACTAAGAATATAAATGGCATTTGGGGAATTTCTAATGCTGTTGTTGATATAAATGTTTGATATGGGTTATAACATGAAACTTACTATCTTCTCTGAGTTCCCAAAATCCCAAGTGAAAGCTGTTGTCTTCTCCATACTCAAATAACTCCTTACTGAAATAGGTTTAACTTGGGATCATTGCACATCTTGGATAAACATTCCAAAAGTAACATTATGCTCTAAATAAAGCAGAAATGTTCAGTAATAATCCTCTGCCATAGCTAAATGAATAGAACATACATTCAAGGATTCCTTTGGTTTGTTCTGAGTTTCTATTTCACACCTTAAACTGGGTTTGTTGGGTTTTGTTTAAATTCTATCAGGCTTTTCAGGGAGATTTTCAGTGAGAGGAAACTCTACTCCAGGACCATTGTGTCCATTATGTTCAGCTTCCGTTTATGAGTCACATTTCAGCTAAAAACAACAAAAAATTTACTGCCCTCAGCCTGATTTCTTTTAGGCACACACTAATTTCTTTCAGGATCTGGTCTAGCAGCCAGTGTTGATTTCACAACTTCTCAAAATGTGCTTTATGTCCTTTGCCCATGTCTTTTGGAAGAACACTGCAGCAGACAGTGCAGCAAAAGTGGGTGTCTCCTTGAGCAAATATCAAGATGAGTCAAGTGGCAAACAGAGACAGATCAGTACCAGACAAAACCCATGAATCCATCAAGGATTTACTCTACAGTGCAAACAATGCAACAGGGTCTGTTGATCATGCAATGGTATATTTCAGCCACCTTCCACACATGGATGGGCTCTTACCATGAGGAACATCATCTTCAAAAATGAGGATAACTGTAATGGTTATAAAACATCTTTTTCATCAAGCAAGTCTTGATTAGAACTATTCTAAACCCAAGTCTTTTAAACAGGAGGAAAGGGGTGGTTCTTCTTGATTTATGGTTAAAATGTAAAATTCAGGGTTGCGTAAATCATTCATCAAAAGTCAGAATCTTGGCCTAGTCAGTCTTGAACTAACGACTCTTGTTATATAAGAAATAAGTTAGCTGCTAGCTCTCTAGGAGGGCTAGTGACCCCCTCACCTGATGCCACTTACCAGGCTGACCTGTCTGCTGCTGCTGTTTCATATGGGTCTGTTGCTAAACTGCATTGCTCTTAAAATGCTCTGCCTTCTCTGCTTAAGAAGGCCACATTTCAGGTCATGCATTATTACCTCCTTGGATATAACCAAACCCAAAAGCTCTTACTGTAAATATTCTTATACTATATTTCCGCTAGCCCTCATCTACTTTAATGTCTGCCTCCCCCCTTTAGAGCGTAAGATCCCTATAGGCAAGGATAACATCTACCAACTCTGTTGTGTTGTACTTTCCCAAACACTTAGTACAGTACTCTGCACACCAGTGAGTAGTCAAATACTCCTGTTTGATTGAATGTACTCTCTCTTCACATGTACATCGCCTTGATTCTATTTAGTTGCCATTGTTTTTACGAGATGTTCTTCCCCTTGACGCTGTTTAGTGCCATTGTTCTTGTCTGTCCGTCTCCCCCGATTAGACTGTAAGCCCGTCAAACGGCAGGGACTGTCTCTATCTGTTGCCGACTTGTTCATCCCAAGCGCTTAGTACAGTGCTCTGCACATAGTAAGCGCTCAATAAATACTATTGAATGAATGTTCCACCCAACAGAATTAGACTATGATGAGATGTCACAATATGGATGGGTTGACTCTGTTCCAAGACCTCCTTGCTTGTGGTCTTGTCTTACTCTGTGATGTTGTATATAGCTTGTAGGTGGCGCATATGAAAACCACTAGTGAAACCAGTTGTGCCTTTGACAGGTTAGGTCTCCCAGCTACAAAGAAGATTGCTTACTGAAATCAGCCTTGAGGCTTTTTATTTGGTAGGAAGCTTGATACCCTGATTTTGTCACACTGGGTCAATCTCCAATAGGGCCTTCTTGATTCACAGTACCTGCCAATCACAGTCCCTGTCCCACGTGGGGCTTACAGTCTAAGTCTGAGGGAGAACAGGTAGTAAAACCCCATTTTACAGTTGAAGCGAACTGAAGCAAAAAGAAGTTAAGTGACTTGCCCAAGGTCACCCAGCAGGCTCTGGGATTGGGATTCAGGTCCTCTGATTCCCAGGTCCGTGCCCTTTCCACTAGGCTCTGCTGCTAGCAGTGATGTCAGCCTGGTAATTTGCATCAGGTAAGGGGGTCACTGTCCTTCAGCCGGGATTTCAGGAATTTGATGGTTGCTCTCCAGAGACTTAGCAGCTAATTTATTTCTAGTGACATCACTGTTTTGATTTTTTTTTACCTGACTTCTGCATGTTAACCACTGCTAAGTAGCAAAACTCAAGAGATAACATTCAGCTCTATGTTGCTTTGGGAAATCATTGGTCAGGTTTAGGATTTACCTGCTTCAGACTCTTAATAGAATCTCGGTCTTGATCCGACTTATTGACAGCCCAAAGGAATTTTGAAGAGCAATTCCGAATTATCTGCATAGTCTCATATCATTCCAGAACATAGTCATCTATCACTGTACTCCCTGTCTCACAAGCCTACAATCTTGGTGTTATACTCAATTCATCTCTCTCATTCAATCCACATATTCAATCTGTCACCAAATCCTATTGGTTCAACCTTCACAACATCGCTAAAATCCACCTTTTCCTCTACATCCAAACTGCTACCACGTTAATCCAAACACTTATCCTATCCCGTCTTGATTACTGAATCAGTCTCTTTAGTGACCTATCTGTCCCTTGTTTCGTCCCATTTCAGTCCATCCTTCAGTCTGCTGCCTGGATCATTTTTCTTTAAAACCATTCAGGCTATGTTTCCCCACTCCTCAGCAACCTCCACTGTTTGCCCATCCACCACCACAACAACAGAAATTTCTTAACCTGGGCTCTAAGGCAGTCAATCATCTTGCCCCCTCATACCTCACCATCCTGATTCCTTACTACAATCCAGTCCGCACACTTCACGACTCTAATGCCAACCTACTCACTGTACCTCAGTCTCACCTATTTTGCTGCCGACCCCTAACCCACATCCTCCCTCTGGTCTGTAACACCCTCCCTCTTCATATACAAAAGACGATCACTCTTCCCACCTTCAAAGTCTTATTATAGGCACATCTCCAAGAGGCCTTTCCCGGCAAAGCCCTCATTTCTTCTTCTCCCACTCCCTTCTGTGTCACCTTTGCACTTGGATTTCTACCTTTATTCAAGACCCTCAGCCTCACAGCACTTACATACATATCCATCATTTATTTATTAATATTGTCTGTTTCCCCCTCTAGACCGTAAGCTCATTGTGGGCAGGGAGCGTGTCTACCAAATCGGTTATACTGCACTCTCCCAAACACTTAGTACAATGCTCTGCACACAGTGCACAGTAAAAACAATTGATTGCATAAATCAACCCTTGACTGACAGTTTCTAAATCTTCAATGTTTGCAGCCTGTTGAATTTGAAGAGTCATAAGAAGCAAATTATAATTCACATTTCCAGAGATCTTGACAGCAGAAAATAGGATGAACCAGAACTAGGCTACACAGTTCCATTCAGATGATGATGATGATGATGATGGGTAAAGGGTCAGAAAAGGGATTCTACTGGACATACAATTGGGAAATAGTCTTAGTGTCCTATAAGTATCAGAGCACGTCGGCTGATGTTGTTAAATGCTTCTGTGAGGTGAGAGCAGTCAGCAGGTTGTTTCCACAGTCATCTCTCATGTTTCTTCAAGAGAGAAGTTATGGTGCCGCTTTTGAAATCCTTTGGAATTTCTTTAATGGGGGAAAGGCCCTTGCAGTACTCTAACCGTAAATTCTGTGCCTCTTCCTTGTTTGTAGAATTCTGCAGGGATGTCATTAGATCCAGGCACTTCATTTTTTCATGGCTTTGCCGGGGATAGTGATTTTTCTCATAATTTGGTGGTAAAAGGGATGGATTCACATTCTGGAAAATTTTCTGTGTTTTGGAGGGTTCTGTTCCCGACCAAACAAAATGTGGACAGAGGAATATTCAAGTGGGGTCACATCTCTCTAGGAAGTTGTCCTTGTGTGTGATGACCGTTGGGCCTTCTGTCCTCATATGCAATGCTGTGGTAGTGAATAAGGAGTTTCTGTCCCAGGTAATAATAAAAATTCTCGATTATGTGAAGATGAGAACTCTGGGCCTCTTCAACCTCAACATCCCACCGCTGATCACATGTGTTCCATAATTTGGCCCGCAGGTCATATGGTAGGTTTCTAGGTCTCTTATTGTGCTCATGAAATGGCGATGATGTCTTTTTTTATGGTATCTGTTAAGGCACTATACTAAACTCTGGGGTAGATACAAGCTAATCAGGATGGAAACAATCCACGTCCCAAATTCATTCAATCGTATTTTTTGAGTGCTTACTGTGTGCAGAGCACTGTACTAAGTGCGTGGAAAGTACGATTCAGCAACAAATAGGGACAATCCCTACCCAACAACGGGCTCACAGTCTAGAAGCAGGGAGACAGACAACAAAACAAGTAGATAGGCATCAATAGCATCAATATAAATAAATAGAATTATAGATATATACACATCATTAATAAAATAAATAGAATAATAAATATGTATGTCTGTACACAAGTGTTGTGGGGCAGAGAGGCGGGTAGAGCAGAGGGAGGGATTTGGGGTGATGGGGAGGCGAGGAGGAGCACAGATGAGAAAACTGAGGCACAGAGAAGTGAAGTGACTTGCCCAAGGTCACAGAGCAGAAAGATGGTGGATCCAGGATTAGAACCAGGTTTCCCTGACTCCCAGGCCCATGCTCTATCCACTAGGCCACACTACTTCTCTTTCTTCCTTTGTGGCAGATAATTTTATTTTACCTCAGCCATTCTCAATGAAAGTTTTTGGAAGTTGCCCAAAAGATAGGATATTGGAAGAGTGCCCACTTCCTTTTCACTTTGGTTCCTATGGTGGGGCTCCCTCCTCCAATAGATGGTTGTGATGTTGTCAGAGCTTTATATAATTGTCTTCTTTTTCCTGAACTTGAACACTCAGCCATCTTGATAGATTGGATGCCACTTTTTAGTACATTAGTTGTACTGAGCATTTGGCTGCAGTTATCCTTACATCTCTCAAGTCTTACTGGTGAATGTATAGTGGTTAGGAACTAGTAATTGGCATATTCAATGAGCAAGAAAAGAACACTGCTATTTAGTTTTCTAATCCCATGTGATCCGATGACTTTTCCACACTCAAATGTTCTACCCATCCAGGCTCTAAAATCGCCCATAATTATGAATGTGTTAGATCATGGTACCACTGCATCAGATCCTTAAAACATTATTCTTTTTCTTCACTGGTATCCATATGTGTTCATTCATTCATTCATTCATTCATTCATTCAATCCTATTTATTGAGTGCTTGGAAAGTATAATTCAGCAATAAAGAGAGACAATCCCTGCTCACAATGGGCTTACAGTCTAGAAACAGAGCTATATGTACTGATAGTAAAGGACATTTACTTTAAAGGCAGGCAGAGAGAGGGTCATAAATTAGTCTCATAAACTTTTGGATGGATGGAAGAGGCCTGAAACCAGTGATGAAAAACACCTGCTAGTTTATGAGTTTCTTCTGGGGCAAAGGGAGTCTCTTTACTATGATATTCCCAAATATTGTTCTAACTAAAATGTAACCTTAATGAAATTTAAAGACCTCAATTTCTGTGGCTAGACATAAGCCTTCTCTGTAGACTTAATTTCTGTAAAATACCCTAAGCTCCTTTCAGTAAAACCTGATTTTGAAGTACTTGCTTATGAAATCATTTTATAGTGAGTGTATGCAGTAGAATTAGGGTTTGAAGAAAAGGGACATGCTTGCTTGACACGAGGAGGGCTCAGTTGAGATAGCTTGCTAAAACTAAGGGTGCTATTGCCCAGCTGGAAAGAGCCATGCCAGAAAAAGCCCTGGGGCAGGGAGGTCTGGGGCAGGAACAAGGAGATGAATCATGGTTCACATCTGGACAAATACAAGTTTAAATAGACAGGGAACAGCATAGTTCTACCACATTCTCCACAGCCTCAGCGGCCATACAAGAATGACTATGAGCAACTCAAGGAGTAGTAATAGTCAAGGTATTAACAGTTGTTTTTCTTAAGCGCTGGTCAGAGCACTGAACTAAGTGCTGACAAGAAACATAGCTGAAGAGAATATGAGTCCCAGATTTTTCATGAGGATCTTCTCCAAAACTCAGCACTCATGTGAAAGACTTTTCCTGGCCTCCCAAGTGTGTGTGTGCAAGCAACTACTACTCCCAGTGACTTGGCAAGTGGCCTCTTCATTCCTTCATTCAATCGCATTTATTGAGTGCTTATTGTGTTCAGAGCACTGTACTAAGCCCTTGGGAGAGTACAATACAACAACAAACAGACACATTCCCTGCCTAAAATGAGCTTACAGTCTAGGGGGGAGACGCACATTACTATAAATAAATAAATTACAGATATGTACATAAGTGCTGCTGGGAGGGGAGATAAATAAAAGGAACAAATCAGGGCAGTGCAGAAGGGAGGGGGAGAAAAGGAAAGGAGGGCTTAGTCAGGGAAGACCTCTTGGAGGAAGCCTCTTGGGATCAGCCAGCAGATTCTCCTCTTTGCTCAAGGGTGACAGAGTAAAGCTGCAAAGGATGAGAGGGACATCCCCCATTGCAATAGAGAAAATTCAGTCTATTGTTCTTCATTTCAGTAATACGTAATTCACAATGAACAACTAAAAATCAGATTTTTAAAGTGTGCACTATTTTATTTTTTAAAACATAGAGAAGTCTATTGAAGAACCTATATGTGGTCTTAATTAATGGGGAAGCAATGTGGCCTAGTGGATAAAGCACAAGCCTGGGAGCCAGATGATCTGGGTTCTAATCCTGGCTCCACCACATGCCTGCTGTGTGACATTGGGCAAATCACTTCACTTCTCTGTGCCTCAGTTTCCTTAACTGTAAAATGGGATTCAATACCTTTTCTCCCTTGTACTCAGATTGTGAGCAGTAAGTGCTTAACAAATCCCATTAAAAAAATCAGGTGGATGTCTCACTTTGTTTTTCTCAAAATAGCAGTCTGAATGGGACATCTAAAGAGTGAAAACCTGTGCCCTGAAAGCCCCTGAGGCAGGTTACCTTGAGAAATTTTAACATATTCAGTCCAACTGGAATTAAAAATATGTATTGTAAGCCCCTTGAGGACAGAGTGACCACTTACTCCATTGGACTCAGTATAGCACTCTGCCCCCAGTAAAACTCAATAAAGACCATTGACTAATCACCATAAAACTTTAGGCCATAAAGTTGGAGATGGGTGAAGTGTGAAATGGGACCATTTAGTTTAATTTCTTTTATCCTTTAAAATGTAGGCTTTGAGGTGGATTTTTTTGGCATCAAATTATCTGCATTGAATGCTTTTCACTCAAAACCTCAATTTAAGCTATATTTTAATAATAATAATAATAATGTTGGTATTTGTTAAGCGCTTACTATGTGCCGAGCACTGTTCTAAGCGCTGGGGTAGACACAGGGGAAGCAGGTTGTCCCACGTGGGGCTCACAGTCTTAATCCCCATTTTACAGATGAGGGAACTGAGGCACAGAGAAGTTAAGTGACTTGCCCACAGTCACACAGCTGACAGGTGGCAGAGCTGGGATTCGAACTCATGAGCCCTGACTCCAAAGCCCGTGCTCTTTCCACTGCGCCACGCTGCTTCTCTGACTTTATGACTATATTTTATGACTGTAAGTTTAGGACTACAGATACAATAAATATCTTGTCATGCAGGTTATGTAAAATAATATTTATTAAGCACTTACTGAGGGTGAAGCACTGTACTTGGTCCTGGGAGAGAATACATAGGTAGAAATTATTTAAAATAGAAATTTAAAGCATTGTGTTTTCCCAATCCAGTGGGGAATTTTAAAAACAAAAAAATGAGATAATTTCTGTAATTTCAAAACATTTCTTCTGGGCCTTCACATTTCAAATTAGCAAGGTTTTCCTGAAGTTGGGAGGTCATTCCCTTCTGTCATCGAATTCAGAGTGGTCAATTCATTTCCAGACCGACACCACAAACTTACTGGAGTTTTGAGTTTTCTGTTTTTGGTGGTTCAGAGGGAGAACTTAGATTCATAATAGAAATTCCCCTGTTTTTGAGAAACTGAAAAATACATCTGCAGGCCAGAGAGAACAATATATAAGAGAGGATAAAAATTGAGCTTGTTTGTTATAAAGGTTTTATTGTTCTAATAACGAAAGGGTTCATGTAAAGGTCAGTATTTCATCTCAGCATCAAATAAGTGGAAAGATTAATCCAATTTCTTATCTAAGGTTTTGATTTGAGACGCTTCAAGAAGGGATTGTTTTAAATTTGCAGACCCATTATAGATACTAAGTCAAAATGAAATGGGCAGGCAACATAGATATACCTTTTCAAATATTTCAAATAATTTTACGGAGAACTTACTAAATTGACACATCCTCCCTCTCTAGACTGTAAGCTCTTTGTGGGCAGGGAATGTGTCTATTTATTGTTGTATTGTAACCTCCCAAACACTTAGTTCACATATTAAGTACTCAATAAATATGACTGAATGAATGAATGAATCCAAGTTGTTTTTCATTCATTCAGTAGTATTTATTGAGCGCTTACTATGTGCAGAGCATTCATAATGAATACTGGACTAAATTACTTTAAACCTATATATCAATCGGATAAACTAGATGCAAATACATTCCCAAGACAGGCTTCCTTGAGAGATTTTTAAACTATTCCAGTTTCATCATGTTGAAAATGCTGCCAGCACAAATTTAGGTGACTCGAATTTCCTTCTTAGCTGAGACCTGCAAGTTGGAGAGGGAGAGGAGAGAGTAAATGGGACAGGAATTGAGGGCCCTCACCCCAGAAGTGAAGGAAGATGGAGTTTGTAATACACTAGTAGTCATACCCTGCGAGGCTCAGGAAGGATTTGCTTAAAATGCAGGTATAACTACATGACTAACAGGCCAGACCTCCTGGAGACTGGACAAAATCATTTTGCATAGAATACAGAAGCTTCTGATGCTTAAGGAGCTGCTTGTTCATTCATTCAATTCATTCAATAGTATTTATTGAGCACTTACTATGTGCAGAGCACTGTACTAAGCGCTTGGAATGTATAGTTCAGCAACAGATAGAGACAATCCCTGCCCACTGACGGGCTTACAGTCTATTTGGGGGAGACAGACAAAAAACAATAGCAATAAATAGAATCAAGGGGATGTACATCTCATTAACAAAATAAATAGGGTAATAAAAATATATACAAATGAGCAGATGAGCACAGTGCTGAGGGGAGGGGAAGGGAGAGGGGGAGGAGCAGAGGGAAAGGTGGGGAAAGGGGGCTTAGCTGAGGGGAGGTGAAGGGGGGGGCAGAGGGGCAGCAGAGGGAGCAGAGGGAAAAGGGGAAGCTCAGTCTGGGAAGACCTCTTGGAGGAGGTGAGCTAGAACTTTGTTTCAGCTCTTCTACTGCTCTGCAGTGCTGCTTTTCATGTTCTTTTGCCCCATGTCCTAATTCATACTCCATCAATCAGGAGGCTGTGTTCCCCTGACAGTGGTCTCACTAATCTCTCTTCCAGTGGTACATTTCTTTAAGAAATTCTTTGGCTCTAACAGCTTCTGGAATTTTACTTAATACAAATTTAAATCCCCTCTTTTGGATGTACTCACTGACCAATACATCTGAAATTTTTCCTATTTCTGTATTCACCAAATTTTATGAGTATCCAATGGATAGATGCCCAGAGAGAATTTTGTAATAAACAGAGATAATTATTTTAACCTTTCCCTGAGCATTTTCTGGTGTAAAAGGTAGTGAATTTAGCTAATTTAAGTGGCAGGATTGTGTAACTGTAGGTAATTGGTAAGAATGGCTTTATTGCCCACAAACAAACCATTCAGTGAATATATTAAAGTGTTATCAATGACCATTGTATCAAAGGTCTGGTAGATAGGCTACCTTTTTTTAATGGTATTTGTTAAGCACTTATTATATGCAGGCACTGTACTTAGCACTGGGTAGATACAAACTAATCAGCTTGGGCACAGTCCATGTCCCTCATGTGGCTCACAGTTTTAATCCCCACTTTACAGATAAGGTAACTGAGGTACAGCTAAGTGAAGTGACTTGCCCAAGGTTATACAGCAGACAAGTGGCAGAGCTGGGATTAGACTGATTTCCAGGCTGGTGCTCTATCCACTAGACCACACTGCTTCTCACCACTGAAACACTCACCCAAAAGAAGGGCTCCTGAGGTGACCCTGGGACTTATTTAAACACTGGTGTGTCTCACTCCTATGCCTGTAAAATTGGGAGAATTTATAGTTATCAGTCAATAGTGTTTATTGAGTGCTTACTGTGAGCAGAGCATTGTACTAAGCATTTGGGAGAGTACAATATGAAGTTGGTAGACAGGTTTCCTGCCCTCAATGATCTTACCAACTAGAGGGGGAGACAGATATTAATATAATTATATAATTTTTGGATAAGTATATAATAGCTCTGAGGCTGAGGGTGGGATGAAAATCAAATGCCCAAAGGTTACAGTCAAGTTCCCTGACAGAGGGAGTCAGGGAAAAGAGGGCTTATGTTCAGTTATGTTTGGGATCAATGAGCACTGAATATTTAAAGTGACTGTGGGAGGAGAGCAATATGGTTCCTCAAAGGAAATCATGCCTCATTAATCTGCCAGAGTCCTTTTAAGGGGTCATTAAACCAGTGGATAAAGGGAAATTAGTGGACATTATTTCTCTGTCCATTTGGAAGATGCCACTATGGCCTGGTTAGAATTCTTAATTGGTTCCTTGAAAAGAGTGTTAGGCAAAAGAGCATTAAACTAAATATAACCTCCCACGAGAAATAATATGCATTAATTCATTTTCAAGATCCTGAAATGGACCGAAAAGTAGAGTTTTAAAACTGTAATAGTTACATGACCAAACAGCAATATAAATAGGCACCGTAAAAGATTGTGAATTAGATAATTCACATGTGCCTATGTAAATATTGAGCAAAAAGGCAATTTTTGCCTAGAAAGCTTCCATCTTTGCCAAATTGAAATGAGCTTTAATCACCTGAGTCAGTAAAAATGCTTAAAAGTTGAGAGGGAGGGGAATGGAGGTGACTAATCACCTTGAAGTGAGAGGGCACTGTAAGACATACCTGCCTTAAAATTCAGTAGTGCTCATTTGAAAAGGCACCAAAAGTAAGAGTGGTAAAATGCAGAATTAATAGCAGGTAAGCCCTTATCATGCAATCATACATTTCAGTGTGGCTGAAAGGGTTGGCTGAAAGGGTTCTCAGCTAAAACCAGAAAGGGTTTTGGTTTTTGGGGGGAGGGGGGGTTAGGGGTAGTAGTCAGGATGGAGAGGAGAAGGAAAGAGGAATAAAATAGGCTAGGACTCAATGGTATCTACTCGAGAATTCTAAAGGAACATAGAGGGGAAGTTGAGGAACTCCTGGCAAAAGTTTCAAATTCTTAGTAGTTCTTTTCTGGGTTGCTTTATTTTCCCCACTGTTTGTAAAGCCCCCCATTCAGGTGTCACACTTCTCTCAGTAACTGCCCACCAGGCTGGTCTGGCTGTTCTCTGCTCCCATCCACTGTTATTATCACCATCATTTGAGACTGTGCTTTAATGTCTTTTAAAATAATTTGACTTCTATGTTTCGAGGGGCTCCCCCTCTCACCATTCAGCAGCTACTTTGTATCCTAATGTCATCCATTCTCCTTACATGTCTCTGGGCATGTGTCACTGTACTAAATGCTTAGGAGAGTACAATATAATAGAGTTGGTACACACTCTCTGCCCTCGAGGAGCTTAGAATCTAGGGGCAAAACACACTAAGTGCTGGGGTAGATGGAGGATAATCAGGTTAGAAACAGTCCCTGTCTTTTTGGGTTTTGATGGCATTTGTTAAGCACATACTATGTGTCAGGCACTGTTCTAAGCATTGGGGTAGATAAAAGATAAGCAGTGCTGGCCTTGGAAATTTTGGTTTCTGCTTTTTTGCTATCTACAGTGGATCATTAGATACTGTACTGCCTAAAAGCAAAATAATCTTTGGTCATGCTTAGGGTTTCTTGAGTATGGGCTTGTAAATAACCTCAGTTTTCTTCAGTTGGTTGTTGGGCCTCAGCACTGTGCAGCAATTTGAAGTCATTTGTGTGTCTTCAGGAATGTCTCAGAAGAAGAGTAAAATGTTTACAGCAGTTTCCGCATGTCTGTTACACTGGAACCTCCAGATTCCTTGTTGATTCTTCAAACATGGTGGTATAGAATAGGTTGAACAGGACTGGACCTACCTGCTTTATTCATTAATGAAGGGGGGGGAAAGCCAGACAAAGCACCTTCAACATAAAAATGTGGAGAGTATCTTAAAGACCTTCTTGGGTGTGTGTCGAGGTGGGTCAGAGAGGGAACAGAGGGATGTCAAATTTGCTTAACAGTTATCAGAACCTGAATAGAGTAGTGATGTAAAATAGATTTGAGGTCTGTGGAAACAGCAAAAAAGTCAAGACAAGGGATGATCTCTGCACCCTTCCTGGATCTGCCCCTTTGCAAGGATCGTATCTGCCACTTCATAAAATCATAGCACAACTGCACCTAGAATGCTGTGTTTAACTCTGGTTACCACACCTCAGGAAAGAAAAATTTAAGAGAAGGGCAACCAAAGTGATCAGTGGGGTGGAACAATTCAGAAAAAGTTGAGATTGAAAAGATTAGGACTCTAGTAGGAATGGAGAAGCCTATAACAATACAATTTATGTCTCCAAAATAATGGCGAGTGTGTGGGCAAGTTCAACACACAATTGTTATCTGACAAAATCCATACACCAGACTAAAGGGGCCCTCACTGAAGCTTGACGATGATTGGCTTAAATAAAAGGAAACACTCTTCACACACTGGATGATAAGCATATGGAATTTGTTACTGAAGAAAATTGCTAAAGGCAGAAAGTACGTCAAGACTCAAGGGTTTGGATACAGTCACAGGCAAGAAGTCCATAATGGGATGTTCAGTCAAGGGTATTTGAGAAGCAGCGTGGCTCAGTGGAAAGAGCATGGGCTTTGGAGTCAGGGGTCATGAGTTCGAATCCCAGCTCTGCTACTTGTCAGCTATGTGACTTTGGGCAAGTCACTTAACTTCTCTGTGCCTCAGTTACCTCATCTGTAAAATGGGGATTAAGACTGTGGCCCCACGTGGGACAACCTGATTCCCCTGTGTCTACCCCAGCGCTTAGAACAGTGCTCTGCACATAGTAAGCGCTTAACAAATACCAACATTATTATTTATTGAGCACTTATTGTATAAAATGCACTGAACTAAGCACTTGGGAGAGTGTGATACAACAGAGTTGGTAGACACTTTCCCTACCCCCAACAAGTTCTCAGCCTAAAGAGGAAGACAGACATTAATGTAATTACAGATATGTACATAAGTTCTGTAGGATCACTGTAGGGGATTCATTCATTCATTCAATTATTTTTTGAATGCTTACTGTGTGCAAAGCACTGTACTTAGTGCTTGGGAGAGCACAATATAACAACCAACAGACACATTCCTGCGGACAATGAGCTCACAGTCTAGAGGGGCTAGTTCAGGGTGTTAGTTAAAAGTTTCATCCTTAAACTTGTGGTTGTGTGGTAAGGAAGGCAATCATCACACTGTTCTAGAATCTTGGGTGCCCTTTCAGAGACAGAATATTAGGCTGGTTTGACTCAGTATGGCATTAACTGAGTCTTGCTTTTGTTCTTAAGTCAACATCCGACCTAGTGTATACAGCAGTATTTCATGTTCCATAAAGAATTAAACCAATGCCAACTATTAAAAATACAGTCAAACTGTTTTTACACTGGCCTGTCAAAACTTATGCAGGAAAGATTAAACACCACATATTACTGCCATCTAGCTAGACACAGCAAACTGTGACAAAGAATATACTATATCATGCCAGTTTGGAAACTATCAAATCTGATAGCAGCATTAGTTTAAACATTCAGTAGTTTGTTTTTGAGGGGCTTTCGTGCTTGCTTGTTTTAAAGGACAGTCATGCAAGTGTTGTTTGCCTAATATATCTTATCTCCCCTGATATCATCTTATCCTTTTTAGTGTGGTTTTAGCATTCTGGGTAAACCATGAGACAAGCTTCCCCTGATATCCTAGCAATGCAGGCTGTAATATTCTTGGACAGACATTCTTCCTGTCTAGGATATTTTCTTCCTGTCTGGACTACTTCTGTTAGATTCCTAAAATTTTTAAAGTGTTATTTCTCTAAATGCATGTTCTTGAAAATTAGTAAGCTTAAGAGGATGGAAAAGGTTTGTCAGTAGTTTTGGTAAATATGGTTTAGCAGCTGTAAATAAGAATATAAAAACTAGGACGCATTGTGCATTTTCATCCATTGTTGCTGGAGCTCTCTCCAAAAGGAAGATATTAAAGTAATTCACAGTGTTATTTATGAAAATATACCATTCAAATAGAGCTGGATTAAGGGAGCCACTAGCTTAGAGCACATTTGGGATGAGGATCCCTCAGGGCCACATTGGAAAATCACCTAAACCTATCAGTTGTATTCGTCAATTCTATCTTTTGAGCACTTACTGTGTGCAGAGCACTATACTAAGAACTTGGGAGAGTACAATATAACAGAATTGGTAGACACATTCCCCATCCACAACAAGCTGAGGCCTGGTGAGTGGCTGGGAAGGGCAGGGGAGAGGAAATGGGCAGCAGCACCTTTTACTTCAGCTACAACACTCTAACTAGCTCCTAGCAGGCAAAAATTACATTGCTCTGCACACAGTAGGTGCTCAGTAAATACTATTGATTGACTGTGCCAAAGAGCACTTCAGAATCAGTGAGTGAGGCCGGTAGAGTGATGAAATTTCAATGAGCAACTTAGCCCAGTGGAGCTCACATCAGCTCAACTGGTTTGTCCAGACCCTGGGGGCTCCCCGGGTTGTGAGGCCTGGAGGAGTTGTTCTAGTGCAAAGTGGCACTACTGAACTCTTCCAGAGTCACAGCAAAGCTAGTCAAATCAATTCTGGTTTATGCATTTTGGTTACACGTTAACAGTCACATTTGGTTTCGTGAAAGCACGGGATTTCTTCAGCTTGTTGTAGGCAGGGAACATGCCTACAAACTCTCTTGTACTCTCGCAAGAGCTTAGTATACTGCTTTGCACACAGTGAGTGCTCAATAAATAGAATTCATTGATTTTTAGTTAATAATGTTGGTATTTGTTAAGCGCTTACTATGTGCCGAGCACTGTTCTAAGCGCTGGGGTAGACATAGGGGAATTAGGTTGTCCCACGTGGGGCTCACAGTCTTAATCCCCATTTTACAGATGAGGGAACTGAGGCACAGAGAAGTGAAGTGACTTGCCCACAGTCACACAGCCGACAAGTGGCAGAGCTGGGATTCAAACTCATGAGCCCTGACTCCAAAGCCCATGCTCTTTCCACTGAGCCACGGCTTTTAGTTGTAAGAGCCAGGATTTCTTAACAATACTATAAAAACAATAGGCGATCAACCTTACGCCTAACATTGCCAAACGGACAACAACCCAGTTTACTTATTTCAGTATATGTTTGTATTAAAGTAAAAAACAATTAAGTAATTTATGATTTAAAAGTAGTTTATTGGTTACTGGGTACATTATACTATATTAGGAATTTCAGAGATTCACAGAAGTACAAGACATGTTCTTGATGGTGAGCAGCGTACACTCTAAATGTCAAAGGAGATATAGTTTCAGAAACTTCAGTCAGTCATTTGTATTTATTGAGCCATTACATTACTTGTGTGCAGAGTACTATACTAAGCTCTTGGGAAAATACAATAAAACAGTCTAACAGGCACATTTCCTGCCCACAATGAGATTACAATCTAGAGTGGGAGAGAGACATTAATGAAAGTAAAATTACAGATATGTACATAAATGCTGAGGGGCTGTGAGGGAGGAATGAATAAAGGGAGTGGAAGAACATCATACAATGGTTTCTCTACTTATCAAGGTCACAGTATTTAGGAAAACTATATTGGGACTGGAGGAATTTATCTAAGAAGAAAAGGGCAAAAGTCGGTTCTACAGAAACTTACAATCTAATGCAGTATTTGCCACCGTCAATAAAAATATATGGGATGTAGTATTGGTAATCTTTTGTAGTATAAAGAAAATTCGAGACAATCTAATGTAAAGTATTCACTTTTTGTACTGGCAGAGTTTTAATGCTTTTGAAGCTTTGAAGTTTCCCATGATTTTACTTCATTTAAAAAAAAATGAAATATTTAAGATTGGGGGCCATATCAGTTGGCTACCTACAGATTGCCAAGTCTAATGCCTTATGTAACTGCTATTTATATGTTACTTTTTAGTCTTAGTTTGTTTTTATCTCTAAAAAGAACAACAGGAACCTTGTTCTATAAGGTTGTGGTTTTCAATGATTTGAGCATTGGCATGATTGTATGATCTTTTATTGCTTTCGGTTCTATTCTTTAACTCTGCTTCTACATTAGGATGGACTAATAAAAATGGGGGAAGGGGATTTTTTTTTAAAGATCAAAGCAAGTTACTTTCCCAAGTTACTCTGACTCATGGGAAGAAGTGAATCCTGCCATTAATGCCAACGGCCACTCTTACTGAGTCCTTTCCTTCTTACCTTCTTTACTGGTTCCATCTGCATCTGTCAAACCCCCACTGCTACATGATAACCTTGTCTTTTTGTACATAAACTGACTGTTTTTGTTTTTGTGGTTTTTTTGGATTGCAGGTCCACACATTTCGAGGACCACATTGGTGTGAATATTGTGCCAACTTCATGTGGGGCCTCATCGCTCAGGGAGTTAGGTGCTCAGGTAAAACAAGAACTTTTTCATTTTGCCATTTTTGTAAAGAAAGGTGTGACAGAGGAGTGGAGTGGTGGGGGGGGGGGGGGGCAAAAGGAGGACAGGAGATGTGGAGAGCCTGGAATTGTGATAGATTAACCAAAATGGCTGATTTCCCGGAACTCACAAGTCACCTAGGGAAATTGCTACAAGTGTTTCTGAGTATGAGAAAAAAGATTTCTTGGATTTATTATCTTGGTTTGCCTTCCCAATGGACAGGTTTTTGGCTTCCTCTGTATTGGGCAGTAACCTGAATGACAAATGAAAATGTATGTCAAAAGATGGAAAAAGGGAACTTTCCTTCTCTTCTCCCTTTCCCTTCTCTCAGCCCATCCTGTGGGGAAGAAAAATGGTGAGGGGGCAGGCATGGGCAGTTCTTACTGCTTTTAAATTAGTAAAGGAACCAGTACCTTAAAAATGGCTGTGATAGGATACATGTATCCTATTACAACTACTTGATGTACTTTTTTTATAACTTTCAGAAATAAAATCATGGACAGTATGTGATTAATGTGCTCTCTTCCCTCAAAGCGTTTATGCTCACATCTTTAAACTGTTACTTCCCCCTACTTGTAATTTATTTCAGGGTTTGTCTCCCCTACCTGATTGTAAACTCTTTGAGGACAGGAAACGGGTCTACTAATTCTTTTGTACCCTGTCCAGCTCTTAATACAGTGTTCTCCACAGAGGAAGTGCCAATGTCCACCTCTTCTCACTCCTTTACTCTGCTCCACCCCACCTCACACACTCACCAATTTAGATACACACTTGATTTTATAATCTCCAGTAATTTCAGTCTATACCCTCACCAATTCTGAAATTCCTCTATCTGACCACAACCTCCTCACCTATTCTCTTTCCCATATACCCATCCTGCTGCAAATCTGTCCTTTTCCCCCACAGAAACCTCTGTTCCTTTGAACCCACTCCAGTATTCTACAGCCATCCTACCCAGTTTTGTCTCCATACCCAAACTACCTTCATCTGACGCACAAATTGACACAATCAGCACCACTGAACTGAACTCCCTTGCTCCCCTGTCCCACCACCAGTCTCATACCACTAACCCACAACTCTGGAACATCTTCACAGTCCGCTTCCTCCACTCCTGTGCCTGAGGTGGAGAGGACTGTGGAAGGAAATCCAGACATCTCTCTGACCTTGTCAACCATAAATTCATTCTTCTCTGCTTCAATTCAGCACCCTCTACTGCCCGACAAGAATACTTCTCCTTCCTAATTCACTCCCATGCCCACTGCCCCACCAGTATCCCAGACATTTAACTCCCTTCTAAAACCTCCTATCCCCCTACCCCCACCACCTCTTTCCCCTAATGACCTGGCCACATGCTTCATCAGAATAACAGAAACCATCAGGCATGATCTCTTCTGTTCCTCTCCAATCCCCCCCCACCTCCACCCTATGTTTCCTGTAGTAATGCAAGATGAAATCTCTTGACTATTCTCTAAATCTGCCCCCTCCACCTAAACTTCTGACCCTATCCCTCCCTTCTTCCCTCCTTTACTGCCATCTTCAACTGTTCACTTTATAACGGCTTCTTCCCCACTACTTTCAAACATGCTTATGTATCCCCTGTCCTAAAAAAACCCGCCCCTGACCCCATGGCTCCCTTCAATTATCACCTCATCTCCTTCCTACCATTTCTCTCCAAAATTCCTGAAAGAGTTGTTTACACTCACTGCCTCCACTTCCTATCCTCCAATTATTTCCTAGATCCCCTTCAATCTAGCTTCCGCCCCCTCACTCCACAGAAACAGCCCTCTCTAAGGTAACCAATGGTCTTCTCTCCGGATGGCCTCTACTCCATCCTAATCCTCCTAGACCTCTCAGCTGCCTTCGACACTGAAGACCACCCCCTTCTTCTTGAAACTTTATCCAACCTTGGATTCACTGACACTGTTCTCTCTTGGTTCTCCTCCTATCTCTATGACTGCTCCTTCTCGGAGCACGCTTCTCGGAGAAGCAGCGTGGCTCAGTGGAAAGAGCACGGGCTTTGGAGTCAGGGCTCATGAGTTCGAATCCCAGCTCTGCCACTTGTCGGCTGTGTGACTGTGGGCAAGTCACTTAACTTCTCTGTGCCTCAGTTCCCTCATCTGTAAAATGGGGATTAAGACTGTGAGCCCCACGTGGGACAACCTGATTCCCCTATGTCTACCCCAGCGCTTAGAACAGTGCTCGGCACATAGTAAGCGCTTAACAAATACCAACATTATTATTATTATTCTCTTTGGTTGGCTCCTCCTCTGCCTCCCCCTCTCTGACAGTAGGGGGTCCCTCAAGGCTCAGTTCTAGATCCCCTTCTATTCTCCTTCTTCACCCACTCCCTTGGAGAATTCATTTACTCCCATGGCTTCAATTACTGTCTATACACAGATGATTCCCAAATCTAATTCCCAAATCTATATCTCCAACCCTAACCTCTCTCCTTCCCTACAATCTCAAAACATGCCTTCAAGACATACCTACTTGGATGTCCCAATGAGACCTCAAATTAAAAATGTTCAGAACTGAACTATTGATCTTCCCACCCAAACCCTGTCCTCCCCCTGTCTTTCCCTTCTCTGAAGACACCACCACTATCCTTCCCATTTCTTAACTTCTCAGGCCATCAGTTACCTCATTGTAAAACGGGGATTAAGACTATGAGCTCCATGTGGGACACAGTGCCTAACATATAGTAAGTACTTAATAAATACCACTGAAAAAACAAATTTAAAAAAAAACACCCAAAAACCTAATTGGGAGTCTCCACAGCAAAGCTGCAGTTCAAGTCAGAAAATTAGTGTTTCTGTGTGGGAACAGGTCAGGGACTAATAAAGAGCAGGTAGGGATTACTCGCTACATCACAGCCCATATCAAACTGCAGTCCTCTTTTATTGAACTAAAGGAAAACCAAGTGGAGGGCTGATATATATTTCCTGGGGAGAGACTTAAAAAAATAATCAAGAAGCTCAACTTGGGCCAAAAAGGCACTGCCACATGGGTTTATCTGCCAACCCCAATGCAGGTCAAGTTGGGTCTGGTAAGTAGACCTTCTTGGGAGACCTGGTCAGATCCAAGTTGCATATCGATGGAGAGACTGTGGGCATGGGCTGGGAACATGCCTTGAGGACCTGTTATTTGTGCCTTAGTGAAGGTAAACAAAAAAGCCAACCTGAGGGAATTTGGTGGTAATAACTAAATATACCACTTTAGCTTGCTTGTGCAGGTAGGTAAGAAGCAAGAAAGAGTTTGAAACTACAAAGTTGCAAGAAGGAGCATGGCCTAGAGGGAAGGGCATGGAACTGGGAGGGTTATCAAGGACAAGTCCCATACTCTTTGTGAACCTCAGTTTCTTCATCTCCCTACCTTTCAGATGGTAAAATTTACATAGGTCTGGGTGTCAAAAGACTGAGTTCTAGTCCCAAATTTGCCCTTGGACAAGTCAACTTAACCTTCTGGGGCTTTAGTTACCCCATCTGTAAAATGACAAGATACTTGCTTTCCCTTCTTCTTAGAGTGTGCACCCTGTGTGAGATAAGGACTGTGATTGATGAGATTATCTTACATCTACCCTAGTGCTTTGGCACATAGTAGGCACTTGTAAAATGTCATTAGAGTTATCATTATTATTATTATTATGTAATTGTAATTCTCATCTTTGCTTCTGTAAACAGTGCCTGGCACATAATAAGCACTTAACAAATACCATTATTATTATAATTATTATTATCAAACACGAAGGGAAAAAATCCACATATCCACTTCTAGACTCATGCATTAAGACTGGTTCCCAAAGGCTTCATGTTTTAATTATTTATTATAGAGCTTAACTCTGCTCCTATTATAAAATATCAATATTTGCATAAGAGTAGATAAACAAGTATTTAACTGTATATGGAATGTTTTTAAGAACCAAGTAAAAATAAAAGGAGTAACCTAAGAATAACTGACAAAAAATCCTTGTTTCCCTGAATGACAATGCATTATATGCAGTCACTTCTGTTTGAACAGATGAGACCTAACTTGATTTTGCTCAGCTAATCAAATTCATATTCAGTAAATCATTATTAAAAATTATGGTGATGTTTGGTACTGCTTTCTTGATGTTTTATAGGAAATGCAATCAGGGCAAATTGGAATTAGTTCAGGCATAATTAGTTTCCCTTGTTTTATAACCCAACAAGTGAACCTACAACAGTCATGTTGGGGTTATCATGGATGATTTTAGAAAAGGAGAATTATTCTAAAATGCAGATGTGAAATTCAGTGCTTTCGAATTTACAAGCCTTCCTCTGCACATCCCAGTAGATCCGTTCTTTTTAAAAAGCAGAAGCTTTACTTTGGAACGAACTTCACAACTGAGTCTGATTTCTCCTCAAATGAAATGTGTGCCTTGCTAGTAGCTGATTAAGAATGTGAGCCCTATGAGGTACATGAACTGTGTCCAACCTGATTATCTTGTATCAACCCCAGCACTTTGTACAGTGTCTGGCACATAGTAAATGTTCAAAGTGTACCATTAAAGTAGAATATTCTATATTTACTGTGTTGTAGCAAAGTGAAACTAATTATAGCTATTAACAGGGGTCAAAGATTACTTTCACAATGCTTAACAAGGGACAATATGCCATAAACACTTTGGTCTTGAAACTGATTTATGTTTTAAAACGAATGCACAATCAATCAGTATCCTTGTCCAGGCTTCAAACAAATGCTAATGAAAACTAACAGAATTCTATATTCACAGACTGTGGATTGAATGTACACAAGCAATGTTCCAAGCACGTGCCCAATGACTGTCAACCTGATCTGAAGAGGATCAAGAAGGTGTTCTGCTGTGACCTCACAACCCTAGTGAAGGCCCACAACACACAGAGACCCATGGTTGTAGACATATGTATCCGAGAAATTGAAGCAAGAGGTATGGAAAATTTCCCTGTTACATTTGTGGCTTTTTTTTTCACAAAGACAAAAGAAAGGACCCTCTTATATATTGTAGAAGTGGTGCCCACAAGGTAAACTTCAAAAGATGGTACAGTCACAAATCTCCCTAAATTTCTCATCTCAACATACTACCTTAATTTCCTAATGGCCCTCATATAATTTGCAGCTCACCATATCAGCTAAGAAATATTGGTCTGCACAGATAAATCACAGCCCACTGTAAAGCTATGCCTTTTTCTTTGAATTCCACCCAAGTTCACAGTTCTCCTATATCATGAGAGTTAAGTTCTTGTGAAACCTTGCATTAAGGAAAACTCATGCAGTGTACTCACCCTTTCCGACACCTTACGCATGGGCATAAAGTTTTTTTGTTTGGTTGGTTTTGGGGTTTTTTGGTAACATGACTTGCTGAGTCCACACAGGCTCATTTTATTATATGTGTGTTCCCTAATTCCCTTATGTATGCTTTAGGCAAATCACAATTCAAAAGTCATAGTACAGTAGTCCTGGATGTATTTTAATTTTTCTTCTTCACAATTAGAATATTTAAAGAGTCCAGGAAAGTTGTCAGGGAGAAATGGAATATCCTAATCTTCCCTTTTCTTTCATCCTTTTCTGTTTTATCTTTCCTTTTATCCTCCCTTCTCCGCTGTTCACTACCTAACAGTCAGTATTTTAAGGGGCTGGATCCTGTTACATTCACTAAATAAATGCATGGAGTAATTTAGGCCATGATATGATACAGCTATTATGGTTTGGGACCTCGACAACCCAGTGCAACAGAAGATGCCAAAACAGATGAAGGAAAGAGGGTCTCTTTGCCATCCCCTAAAATTTTGTAAATAAGGATGCTTGCATCAGTTTGAGAGAACAGATATATTTTTAAAAGTGATTAAAGAAGACCCTGATAGAGGAGTTAAAAAGTGGGCAGAGGTGTTCAGAAGGAGTTGGCCTGCCAAAAAGAATTTTATTATGACAAAAAGAAGGCTGCTGTTCAGACGGGGGGCAGATTCTTCACTTAAATTGAAAAAGCAGTACCACAGTCAACAGAACAAATGAGCACTTTTGCAGCTTCCTAAAAAGATTCATAATCACAGCATAACTCCTCATTTAG
The DNA here is from genome assembly GCF_004115215.2 of Ornithorhynchus anatinus. Lineage (NCBI taxonomy): Eukaryota > Metazoa > Chordata > Mammalia > Monotremata > Ornithorhynchidae > Ornithorhynchus > Ornithorhynchus anatinus. The sequence goes on along the minus strand of NC_041735.1, from coordinate 53,160,169 downwards.
TTAATAGGGATATTATGTTTTTATTCATTCAGTTGTATTTATTGAGTGCTTACTGTGTGCAGAGCATTGTACTAAGCACTTGGGAGAGAACAATACAACAGTAAACAGACACCTTTCCTGCCCATAACAAAGGAATTTCATATTTTTTCTTGAGATTTTGCAATGGATCTGAATTTATTACATGTAAGCCTATGGAAAAAGGTACTCCACAATACATTCATGATTTTTAATACATCATGGGTTAATGTCAGCTTTATCCAAATTAATTTAAATCATCATCACCTCCAAATGATTAGGGGTCAGAAAATGTCCTAATTGGAGGTAAAAGAACAAGTGCTGGCTACACCTCTCTCCCAGGATTGGACCATTTGGTCCCAGACCTTAAAGCATCATTCCATCCCAGCCCAAAATTGTTCTGTTGGCAATACTTCAGAATCAGAGCAAAATGCCAAAGTAGATGGCAAACCTTTCCAGATTAAGTGGATAATATGCTCCCTTTTTTGATTTTGTAAATCTCATCCCTTTAGTCAAACATCTTGAACTGTCTAGTAGAGAAAGTTATTGTTGATTGGAGAGAGAACAAGGTCAAACAAGTTAATAATAATAATAATAATAATGTTGGTATTTGTTAAGCGCTTACTATGTGCCGAGCACTGTTCTAAGCGCTGGGGTAAACACAGGGGAATCAGGTTGTCCCACGTGGGGCTCACAGTCTTAATCACCATTTTACAGTTGAGGTAACTGAGGCCCAGAGAAGTTAAGTGACTTGCCCACAGTCACACAGCTGACAAGTGGCAGAGCTGGGATTCGAACTCCTGAGCCCTGACTCCAAAGCCCGTGCTCTTTCCACTGCGCCACAAGTTGTAATGTCTGTGCAGCACCCCCCACACCCTCTCAACCCAGCTTCCCCCTCTTGCTCCTAATGACCTGACCACCTATTTGACTGAGAAAATTGAAACCATCAAGCATGATCTCCCTAAAAATCTCCCCTCCTTGTGTCTAGTCCCTCCCTCCTCCTGCCCCTTCTTCAACTCTCCCATCTATCCTAGCAGTATCTCAAGAGGAGATCTCCTGCCTTCTCTCAAAATCCACCCCTTCCACCTGCACATCCAACCTCATCCCTTCTCACCTTATCAAAGATCTTGACCCCTCTCTTCTTCCCTCTATGACCATTGTCTTCAACTGTTCACTCTCCAATGGCTTTTTCCCCACTTCTTTCAAACATGCTCATGTCTCCCCTATCCTAAGAAAACCCTCCCTTGACTCCATGGATCCCTTCAGTTATCTCCCCCTCTCCCTCCTACCATTCCTCTCCAAACTCCTTGAGCGAGTTTATACCTGCAGTCTCCAGTTTCTCGCCTCCAATTCTTTCCTTGATCCTTTCAATCTGGCTTCAGTCCCTGTCACTCCAAAGAAACTGTCCTCTCAAAGGTCACAAATGATCTCCTTTTAGCCAAATCCAATGGCCTCTACTCCATCCTCCTCGACCTCTCAGCTGCCTTCAACACTGTGGATCACCCCCTCTCCTGGAAACATTATCCAACCTTGGCTTCACTGACACCATCCTCTCCTGGATCCTACCTCTCTGGCTGCTCATTCTTAGTCTCTTTCGCGGGCTTCTCCTCTGCCTCCTACCACTTAATTGTGGGTGTCCTGCAAAATTCAGTTTCAATTCTCCTTCTGTACTCACTTCTTTGGAGAATGCATTTGGTCCCATAGCTTCAACTACCATCTCTGTGTGGATGATTCCCAAATCTCCATCCCCAGCCTTGATCTCGCTCCTTCTCTGCAGTCTCACATTTTCTCCTGCCTTCAAGACATCTTTACTTGGATATCTTGGTGACACTTCACACTTAACATGTTCAAAACAGAACTCCTCATTTCCCATCCAAACTCTGTCCTCCCCATGACTTTCCCATTACTGTGGACAGCACCACCATCCTTCCTGTCCCACAAGCCTGCAACCTTGGCATTATCCTCAGCTCATCTCTCTCATTCAACCCACATATTCAATCTGTCACTAAATCCTGTTGGTTCACAACCTTCACAACATCGCTTAAATCTTCCCTTTCCTCTCCATCCAAACTGCTACTGTGGTAATCCAAGCACTAATCCAAACACTGTTTCTATCCCGACTCGATTACTGTTTCAGCCTCCTTGATCACCTCTCTGCCTCTTGTCTCTCCCCACTCCAATCCATACGTCACTCTGCGACCCAGATCATTTTTCTACAGAAACATTCAGTCCATCTTTCCCCATGCCTCATGAACCTCCGGTGGTTGCCCATCCACCTCTGCATCAAATGGAAACTCCTTACCATCAATTTTAAAACACTCAATCATCTTGCCCCCTCCTACTACAACCCAGCCCATATACTCAATCATCTTGCCCCCTCCTACTACAACCCAGCCAACCCAGCCCAGCACTTCGAATGCCAACCTACTCACTGTACCTCGATATCATCTAACTCATCACCAACCTCTCGCCCACATCCTTTCTCTGGGCTGGAACGCCCTCCTATTCATATCTGATTTACAGCTACTCTCCTCACCTTCTCCCATATATTCTCCAAAAGGCCTTTCCTAACTAAGCCCTCATTCTGCCTTTTCCCGCTCCCTTCTGCATCACCCTTGCATTTGGATTTGCTCCCTTTTTTCATCCTTTTTGCCCCTCAGCACTTATATACATAGCCATAATTTATTTATTCATATTAATGTCTGTCTCTAGACTATAAGTTCGTTTTAGGCAGAAAACATATTTACCAAATCTGTTACACTGTATTCTCCCAAGAGCTTAGCACAGTGCTTTGGACAGAATAAGTGCTCAATAAATACAATTGATTGATAACTAAATATTGGAGGTAGTTTTAAGTGAGCTCTCAATCTTGGGTGGGTTTTACTGAGTTGAGTCAGTATAGACCCAGCCTTTGCACATCATAGCAGTAGTGTATTAAACAGAACCCCAGTGGCTTGAAAGAGTTAATTCTGAAAATGTCTACCTTGAACTTAGATTAGTTAATTCACCTGGCAGGGCCCGTACTCCTACAGAAATCTATACTCTTACAGGCAACATACATTTTCTTTTAAAAAATTAGCATAAGAAAAGACAGTATGGCAGTAAAGACTTGAGAAACTCACAGATGTCCTCAGAGTTCTTGAGTTGGGGCCTGGGTTGAGCAGTGGCCAAATGATGCACAGGAGTTTAGACTGGGCTGATTGATTATACTGCCCCCAGCAGCACAGCAGCACATTCAGGGACCACTGAATGAGTGGCTAAGCATTTATCACTGCTTTCAGATATTAACATGCTCCATTCCATTCAAACAAATCCCATGTAACTTGTTAGTATTCTCCATGAGCAATATTTCTGTAACAATAATTCTGCCTATTGTTAATACTGTAACTCCAGAATATTTTGTACACTGAGCCTGTTGATACCCTGCAACATTTTAACGCCAGAGACAGAGGGAAGCATTTTTAAAACCCAACTAAAAAGCAAGAATCAAAAAATCATGATGAAAAATGCAGAAAAAGCTAAATAGATGCTGAAGATGCTTCCTCCCCACCCCCAATAGCTGAATCTTGCTTGGGTAGTGCGACCCCTAGTGGGTTTGTAACTATGTCTGATAACACTGTAAAATTCTTAGAGGGAACAGGTCACTTCACACTTCACAGAGCTGAGCCCCGACAAGCCCTAACCCATATAAAGCACTGCGGGAGTGGGAAGGGAGATAAAAGACAGAAAGAGAGTGTCAAGGGGAGCTGAGCATATTATAATGTTTAGCTTCTTTATTTAGTGTTTCTTCCTGCCTTCAAGACATATCTACTTGGGTGTCCTGCCGACACCTCAAATTAAACATATCCGAAACTGAACTCCTCATCTTCCCCCCAAAACTCTGCCCTCCCCAAGACTTTCCCAGTACTGTGGACAGCACCACCATCCTTCCTGTCCCACAAGCCTGTAACCTTGGCATTATCCTCAGCTCAACTCTCTCATTAACCCACATATTCAATCTGTCACTAAATCCTGAGGGTTCAACCTTCAAAAAATCGCTGAAATCTACTCTTTCCTCTCCATCCAAACTGTTACCATGGTAATCCAAGCACTTGATTCTATCCGCCTTGATTACTGTATCAGCATCCTTGCTCACCTTCCTGCCTCTTGTCTCTCCCCATTCTAATCCATATTTCACTCTGCTGCACAGATCTTTTATCAACAAAAAAGTTCAGTCCATGTCTCCCCACTACTCAAGCACCTTCAGTGGCTGCCCATCCACCTCTGCATCAAACAGACTCCTTATCATTGGCTTTAAAGAACTCAATCAGCTTCCCCCTCCTACCTCACCTTACTGATTTCCTCCTCCAACCCAGCCTGCACATTCGGCTCCTCTAGAGCCGGCTAACTCACTGTGCCCCGATCTCATCTATCTCATCTATCTATCTATCTCATCTCTTTCTCACATCCTCCCCCTCCCCCTCTCCATGTACATCAAACCACCACTCTCTCCCCCATCAAAGCATTACTAAGGTCACTTCTCCTCCAAGAGGTCTTCTGAGATTAAGCCCTGTTTTCTCTGGTTCGTTCTCCCTTGTGCTTCTGTCTAATGCCCTTCAATCTGTGAATTTTGGACATTTGATATTCCCCACCCTCAACCCTATAGCACTTATGTACATATCTTTAAATTATAAAATATAAATTATTTATTCATATTAGTCTTTGTCTCCAACTCGTTATGGGCAGGGAATGGGTCTGCTAATTCTGTTGTATTATACTCACCCCAAAAGCTTAGTATAGTGCTCTGCACATAGTAAGCATTCAATAAATACAATTGATAGATTTAGCTTTTCACAGGCTGTCAAGAAACAACAGAAAATCAAAATATTCCCAATAACACTTCCACGAAGAAAAATGATCTTATTAATAATAGTAATAATGTTATTTGTTAAATGCTTACTATGTACTAAGCACTGTTATAAGCGCTTAAGTTTTCACTCCCCTCCCCCCCTCCAATGGTAGGTGTAAAATCACTTTAATCTAACATTGACTGTTGATGGGAGCTAAACTAGCCTTTTTTTTTCTCTTTACAGGTCTGAAGTCAGAGGGCCTTTACAGAGTCTCGGGGTTCACTGAACACATTGAAGATGTTAAAATGGCTTTCGACCGAGGTATGTTTTAACTCTTAGACTTGTGGAAACATGCTTTGCTTTTAGGGCTGACCTATGATTTTGTTTATTTTCCATCCAAAAAGAGGGAATTATGGCAGTTTCTAAACCACGGAGAGTTTAGAGCAGGTTGGCAGCCAGAACACTCTCCTTTCTCTAAGCTATTTTAATTTTGCCCCAAACTGCAGCAGTCTGAAAGTTCTACAAAGAGACCTTGGGGTGGTGTGAAGAGGGAGGGCATCTCATTTCAGGGTCTTAATGGTTCATGGGACCTTTATCTAAATTAGCAGTTTCCACTGGGAGTTAAAAACAGACACCCCAAATGCCAGCCAGGGGAAGTGTATATCCACTAACACTCTTTCTCTTGTGCTTACGATACTTAAAAGTAATTTTTAGAAACTTCCCATCTGAGAGAATCCAAGGCAGGGTTTCCACACTTTTATGAAAAAAATTGGAAGAGTGAGTTAGGGGAAAAATATAATGTTGTTTATAAAACATTACAGATCTGAAATTCCAATTGAAGCCTTAAAGTATAGGATAAGTATCTACCCATGTATTTTAAGACTATAATTGGAATTTTAGATCTCTAGTGAGAGTGCCTTCTGCCTTGTTGAGTAATTGTAGCTATGTAAAGCCTTGTTATAGTTTTATTTTCTTTAAGTGAAAATGGGTTTCATATGGCAGGAAACATATTGGGCACCAACTGTTCCCTTTACCTGCTTTGCAGTGCCTCCCCTGCCGTACCTGCTCAGTGATACCTGTTGGTTTGTTCTCGAGAAATGCTCTTCTTTGTTCCCAATACACAAGGAAATGATAGGTCTTGGTTACATGTCACACTCGTACTTAGGGCTTAAAAAAAAAAAAGGCATGTGGTGTGATGTTAAATTGGTTACCAAATGGAAGAAGATGAGCTGGAAAAGAACCAAAGAATGGCGATGGAAATGCTTTGAAGGGTCATATAATTTAGGAGGAAGAATTACTGCTCTGCTGTAGATTTCGTATTTCAAGTGGTTTCCCCCTCCCCCCCAATACCCAAAGTGGAGAGAACTTAATTGACAGCTGCAAGATGATTCAGTGATTTCTTTTTATGTCTTTTTCAAATAGAAAAACCAAGTAATCTCTCATTGAAATGTCTGGTTGCTGTGTAATCTGTGGAATCCACTGCCTCAGGATGTCACAAAATCAGATTACATGGGTGAATTTGAAATGCCAGGCTGCCAGTTCATCAGCGTCTTATACTGCATACCAAACCTGATGGACAAAGGGGCACAAGCCTATTACACAGGGTTACCTCCGATTACACAGTGCACCCAATTCTCCTATAGTCTGGGGGTTGTGTTCCTGACAAACCCTGCAGTATAGTAAACTACATTAAGATGGAGGAACCTTGATGGGAGCCCCCTGCAGGCATTTCACATTCATTCATTTCATTCAATCGTATTTATTGAGCGTTTACTGTGTGCAAAGCACTGTACTAAATACTTGGGAGAGTACAATATAACAATAAACAGACACGTTCCCTGCCCACAATGAGCTTACAGTCTAGAGGGGGAGACGGACATTAATATAAATAAATTACAGATACTTACATGAGTGCTGAGGGGCTGGGAGGGGGATGAATAAAGGGAGCAAGTCAGGGAGACACAGATCAGTCAGTGCCCACTGTTAGAAGAATGTTCCCTCAGCCCCTTCCAGGATCCTGATTATCTCATATCTACTATTCCAGTGCTTAAAACAATGCTTGACCCGTGACTGTCTCTGTTGCTGAATTTTACTTCCCAAGTGCTTAGTATAGTGCTCTGCACACAGTAAGTGCTCAATAAATACGATTGAATGAATAGTAAGCACTTGGCAAATACCATAATAATAATAATTTTAGAATTCTGTCCAAACACGTAGCAAAAACACACTATGGAAGAAATGAGTGTGCATTTGGGGTGATTTTGCCACTCTCTGAAGGAAATGAGCCTGATCACTCAGAGGCTGGACCATTGATAAAGATAACAAAGGATCCTGTCCTCTCACAATTAGGCTCTCTGGGAGTAAAAAGAATTAAATTAGCATTAGTTTTAATCACCTGGCTGAAGCCATGACTCATCCCATGCAAGGAGGTAGTTCATTATTCCCAAGGTTTTACTATAGGTGGTATCCTGTTTCTAAAAATGGTTTAGAGCAGGAAGAAGACAGTGGATATTCTAGTCAATTCATGTCAGGAATAATGTAAGTGAATGTAACAATCACACTCAAACTAAATAAAGATTACAGTAAATGTTCTTTTACAACTGAATCAATAATGTGTCCTAATGGCTTAGTCCAAGTGCAACAGAAGGCTGATTGGGTTCGATTTTATAGATATTTTGTATTTTCTAGTGCATCTTGTTCACCCAAGCCCCAGAGATGCAGCTTGAGAGAAAATTTAAGTAGAAATAAGTTCCTACTGCAGGCAAACAGCACCCAACCACTGACAATAAATTGAAGTAAGAATGTTTTATTTTTAAATCACTGAGCTATTGAGTTCCCATATTCTACTTCAATGGGCTGTTTTGTTTTGCCACTTAATAGTGACCTGTTTGGCTTGATCAGTATCAGTTTTAGAGTCACCAGGATAGGGGTCAGTCAGTCTACAAGTATTTGAGCAGCCTGAGGGGAAAAGCACTATAAAAGGCACTTGGTGTGCTTGCACCCCTCGCCAAATGACCAAAAGACCAAAGGAACAAACTCTTGCAGATAGTTCAGGAGGGAGTGGCCACTGTGGATATTTAATACCTGTCTCCCCCTCTAGACTATGATCTCACTGTGGGCAGGAATGTATCTGTTGTTATATTGTACTCTCCCAAGTGCTTAATACAGTGCTTTGCATACAGTAAGCCCTCAATAAATATAATTGAATGAAGGCTTACATCTAAGCTAAAATGTGATTTGATGACTCAATAAACCCAAATTTTCATTTTTTTTCAAGTTTGATGGATTGATATTTTTGTTCATCTACAATAATAATAATTATAATGGTACCTATTAAGCACTTACGGTGTGCCAGGCACTGACTATACTAAGGACTGGGGTGGATACAGGAAAATCAGTTTGGACACAGTTCCTGTCCCATGTTGGAGTTAGTTTCAGTCCCCATTTTACAGATGAGGTAACTAAGGCACACAGAAGTGAAGTGACTTGCCCAAGATCACACTGCAGGTAAGTGGCAGAGTAGGATTATTCATTCATTCATTCAATAGTATTTATTGAGTGCTTACTATGTGCAGAGCACTGTACTAAGCGCTTGTAATGTACAATTCGGCAACAGAGATGATCCCTGCCCATTGACGGGTTTACAGTCTAATCAGGGGAGACAGACAGACAAAAACAATAGCAGTGAATAGAATCAAGGGGATGTACACCTCATTAACAAAATAAATAGGGTAATAAAAATATATGGGAGAACCCATGATCATCTGATTCCCAGGCCTGTTCTCCATACTATCCTATGCCCCTTCTCAATCTGTCAGTAATCAATATTACACAGCAAACTGGGTGATGAGAAACTGAACAGAAAACAGTATCAGCCTCCCAGAGACTTCTTATTTTCCTCAAACATTATTTTAAGAACCTCATCCACACCACCTCCCTCTCCCTTACATTTTTTTTTGCTTTATAGGGGACAGGTCCTGGGTAGGTATACTCTTCTCAACTGGAGCTGCTGTAGATTATGCCTGGGAAGTATGCACTACTATCCTGAATAATGGATTTGTTGTCTTTTTTAGATGGTGAAAAGGCTGACATATCTGCCAGCATATATCCAGACATAAATATTATCACTGGAGCACTTAAATTATATTTCAGAGATTTACCAATTCCTGTCATCACATATGATACTTATTCCAAGTTTATAGATGCAGCAAGTAAGTATTTAAAATATATTTAAATTCACAGAAAAGTTTAAAACAATGGATTATTTTGTGTTGAAAAAAATAAAAGTTTTAATATGTAAAATTAAATCTAAAAACCAAGCTAAAGATTGGATCATTTGCCTTTCAACACTTTGATTTAGATACATGTGACTAATTTGGGGATCACCTTCTAGTGAATCTTGGTGCAAGTTGAGAGCAGCTGAAGTACAAATGAGCCCCAACTATGAGCTTTGAGAAATAGATGCCAAATCTTCATGGAGACAAATCCAATGACCAACTGAAGAAACACTTCAGAAATTCCATGTTTATAGGCAGAAATATTTCCAGCGTCATTCTCAATACCGTGAACTGTGTTCCTTCCATTTTTGAACCGTGGCTCCCTCAGATTGGCTGATCTCTCTGTTTCTGGAGGGGAAAAAATGGTCAAAGAATGTGCTTGGTTCCAGGAAGATTTGGCCACAATGTTCTATGTAAATAGCTTGCACTTTGATTGTTTTACTCTAGCAAAGTAAAAAGATGAGATGAAGCAATATTCTGGATAATTCAGTTGACAAAACCTGCTTTCAGAGAATTTAAACTACTTCATTTGGCTACCTACACTGATCAAATTCAACTCTCCAGGTTACTTTGCCATTAACTGTTAAAGGCTTGATTGAATAGAACATAAAGACAAAGCCTATATGGGAAAAGGTTATTTTTAATTAGCTTTTGAAAGAAATAAAAATTTGTACTTGATTGCTTCTTGAAAGTGCTGCCACTTAATTACGTCAAAGACTCAGGCATTAAATGCACCTAACGAGACTGATCGTGTCATCCTTTTGGGAACACCAGCCTCACCTCTTCCATCCCCTGTGAGAGCAGTGGGGTCACCCACTCACACTGTGCTAACACTTGAGGCTTTCCCCTCCAGAGAAAGTGTCTTGTTTGAAGCCACTTGAGTTCAAAAGGGAGAACTGGTCTGCTTATGTCTTAAACAGAAAAAAGACTAACATTCATTAGGGCAGAGAATATATTTCAAGGACAATGACCTACGGACGTCAGGAGATTTAAAATTCCTCAAGTTTGCGGACTCACACATTTTACCATTTTGGTACATTCCCTAAACACCCAGTATAGTTCTGTACATACAATAGGTGTTGAATAAATTCCCATATAGTATAAAGGCATTTTTAGCTAAGAGTTAAGTACCTGCTATCCATTTTTTAATGTGACAACTGTATAAATGATTCAGTTTGGGGTTTGTTGGGTAATTATTGCATTATTGAAAAATAGAACTAATATCTCTGGTATATGTTAAAGCTTTTATTTGTAAGATTTCTACCAACTTGTCTTTTACCCTTATTGAATTTTATGGTTCCCTTTAAATATTAGTTTCATTTCAGATAGCACATTTGAATTATTGTATAAAAAGGAATTCTGAAATTATTCCTTATTTCTACAGAAATTTCTAATCCAGATGAACGATTGGAGGCAGTTCATGAAGTCTTAATGTTACTGCCTCCAGCACATTATGAGACACTCAGATACTTAATGATTCATCTCAAAAAGTAAGTTGACAGCTCAACACCTTGCTTTCAAGTATACATTTTGTAGAGGAAGTAAGGGTGTTCACACATTGGAGAACATTGTGGGCAACAAATGTTTCTATTTACCATTATATTACACTCTCCCAAGTGTTTAGTACAGTGCTTTGCACACAGTAAGCATTTAATAAATATAACTGAGTGAAAGAATGAATTGTATTGTGCTTTTAATTGAACCAAACGAGAGAATCCAATTTCTGCAAATCCCTTGTTTTCATTTCGGAACTACTAAAATTCTAAAGAGAAAAGGATATTGTTTAGTAGGGATCAAATATGAAAACTTAAAGAAGGTAACAAAAATGTTAACAGTAAGATACGTGGCCTAGAAAAAAGGTAAATTGCAATTACATATGTATTTTGGTAATAGCATCTAATCTAAAAGGGGAGTTAGAAAGATAGCACCTTCATCTTTTGGCTGTAGGGTTCAAGGTCATAAGGAAAGGCGCCAACGAACAGGAAAACCCCCATTTCCAAATAGGAGACTAAATATATTGCACCCCGCTTCCCTACTAGCCAGCTTCCAACCACTCCCCCATGCCAAGATTCTTAAATTTAGAACAATGCAACTCTCTTCCCACAGCATCATCACTCTCTTCTAGAAACACTGTGGGAAACTGAGCCCGGCTCTTCTAACTTTGCTATGAAGTGATGGGACAATCAGAAGGGAAAAAAAATACCCAATCAAATGACCTAATGAGAGAAAAAAGGCAGTGAGGGGAATTAAGCTTTGCCTCAGTACCCTCTGAATAACAACTCCATAACAGCTTAACTACCATTAAAGCACTGTGGACACAGTTAAGAATGGCTTATTGTTTTCCACTCCCATCTCTGCCCTCACCATTTCACCCACACATACTAATGCTGAGTGATATTTTATCATCCCACTGCCCAGCTGGGCTATGGTGATCAAGGGGGGAAGGATATTGATCTTGGAACCTTCTAATTAATAAAAATAATAATAATAATAATTGTATTTGTTAAGCACTTAGTAGGTGCCAAGCACTGTATTAAGCGCTGGGGTAGATACAAGATAATCAGGTTGGACACAATCCCTGTCCCACATGGGACTCTCAGTCTACGAAGGAGGAAGAACAGGTATTTGGTCCTCATTTTACAGTTGAGAAAACTGAGGCCCAGAGAGGCTAAGTGACTTTGCCTTAGATCATCCAGCAGGAAAGTGGCAGAGCCAGCATTAGAACCCAGGTCTTCGGACTCCCAGAACCATGCAATTTCCACCAGGCTAAATTGCTTATCATTGTGTGCGCATCTCTATTTTAGGGTCACCTTGAATGAAAAAGAGAATTTCATGAATGCTGAAAACCTCGGAATCGTATTTGGGCCCACCTTAATGCGGCCCCCCGAGGACAGCACCTTGGCCACCCTCAACGACATGAGGCACCAGAAGCTGATCGTGCAGATTTTAATAGAAAACGAAGATGTTTTGTTTTAAGCCAACGGGGAAAGGAACTCCCTGGCCTTTGTCTATTTTGAGCCAGTCAGGCTAAAAGAATTAAAACGTTTTACCCTTCCCCCACCCCACCTAAACAAATGACAAAAGTTCCCTGCTTTGGTGGAATGCCAGAAGGTATGCGAAAACCTATGTCTCATAGACATATGTCTCTCTGTTAGAAAGAACAAGGGTGAGGAAAAGAAACCTCTTTGTCTTTTCTCTCTTGCTTTGTATGTATATTTGTTTTAAGGAAGAGCAGTTCATAAATGAGTGTATCTTTAACTTATTAAAATGCAGAATTTTTAATGTTAGTGCTGTCAGAAATAAAGGGAACGTAATCGGTAGAGTTGCTTGTATAGTTACACATTTTTCCACCTACGGAGGCATAATTCTATATGTCAAATGTTAAACAGAACCTATATTATAAAAATTATTTTTACTTTGGCTTCAAAAGTGGTATTTTATTTTAGCAAAATAGAACTCAATGCAGTGCATTGATTATTGTCTTATCTACGGATTCCTGCATTATTGCTGTGATATCTTGAAAATTTTACCACTAATGCAGTATTATCTTGTCATACCTCTGTCATTACCAGTGCTGTCAAAGGAGATTTCACTTGTGTGTTTGAGCTTTCTATTCAATTTGCTTATTAAGCCCTGGCATTCTGATTGTACAGTACTGTATATGCTTAAAACAGTTTCAAGTGATCTGAAATAGCCACTTATTTTCTTTCCATAAAGATGTTGTGAATTTCCAGAGTTCTAGTCTTAGAATTGTCTTCTCATACCATATGGTCCTTAGAATATGGCAATTTGTAAGTAAAATAGGACTGGGGCACTGTCTGTTTCTGGCTGTGTTCAAAGTTAGCACTTTTCCCACTCCTCTTTTGGTTGCCTGAATTTTATAAAAGGCAAGTTATGTTTTGTTACCTTTCTGTATTTATGAAACAGTATACAGAAAGCCCTGATATTTTTGTCACATGTGTTATTTTTCATAAATAAGTTTGAATGTGTTAAAAAAGTTGGTAAATTCAATTCTCACCAACTCTTGGTTCCCCCACCCCAAAAAATTAATCTGCAGTGTTTATAATTTAAAAATTTGACTCTCACTTGTTCCTGTCCATGATCCTGTCCATGCCAAAACTGCAAGAGGGTGAAACACAATATGGCAGAATATTTAAAAGCCAGAAAATAGATTGCCATTTTTTTAAATCCCCAAATTTTCCTCTTACTTCATGAATCATATGACCAGCCCCTCACTGATCCTGTTCTTTGAATGATTTCAAAGAAAAGAGTCTACTGTGGGAAATGAAATGAAAAAGTGAGTCAACTGAAGCTGAAAGGGTAACCTGTTCGTTTCTTGTTTCATCAAAGCCACAAGGGCTATGCCAACTGGCCCAGTTTGCACAGCAGGTGTCAAAATGGATCTCACTTGTTCCTACTGTTACAGATCCACTTAAATGTACAGATATATTTGTTGTAGGTCATGTATTTCTTGATAATGTCATAAAAACTATCTGAAAATGGTTTTATTTTGTGAAGTGAATGATGCTTTGTAATTTATAATAGTATACATGGAAGGAAAAAGTATTAAATGTGTAAACAGCTCTTGTGTCATTTGGTGATCAACAAATGTCATTTTCTTGGAACATTTCAAAAGAGATATTTTGACATATCCCCCTGAAAACAAGACATCATATACTTAAATCTCTCAACATGTTCTACTTAGGATTCTGTGCCTGAAAATAAAATCTAAAACCTTAACTTTTCATCCCATTAATTAAGCTTCAGTTTTTTTAATTCCCTTCAGAGTCTATATCACTGCCACCTTTATTCCTTTCTTTACACTCACCAGTGATAGTATGTGGCAGTTATTTTAGTAATTTGTAAAAGTTTTACCTTCTGAGGTGCTGGTTACAACTTTTAGTTTTAGAAAAATAAATTGGAAATAGTTTTGCCTAAGGAAGATTTTGAATGAATGAAGGAATGAAGTCCAGGGAAATTAATAGGAGATTGCAAAAAGTGGTATTAAAAGAAAGTCTATTCAAGTGTATCCTCCTCAAAGACCAGGGTCACATCTTTTCCTTCTATTGTAAGTTCTCCCTCATCCTCTGCACTACTGTGCATACGGTATGAGTTCAATAAATGCTGTGGTTGATGATGAAAAGTTTTGATGATTCAACTCAGAAATAAAGTTAAAAAAATGTTTAAAGTTACTTGCTGTTCAGGTTCCAGTGGTTTGTCAGCCTGGAATCCTTCTTGCCTTTATAATATTAAAAGACAACAGGAAATTGGGAAGTGTTTTGATTTTAAAAGATGCAGAATTTTTTAATGTTTTACATCACAATGCCATAAGGTATTTCAGACCAGCATCTCACCCTTCAAATGAGATTTAACTGTTTCAGTTTTGTAACCCAAAACAGGATTTACATGATTATTGCAAATATACTGGAACATTAGATCTTTTTGGTTTCTGTGATTTCTACTTCCATATTCAAGTTGGAGATTTTTAAGTATAGTCTTTACATCACTTAAAGGTCTTTCAGCCTCCCCTACCATGTGGAGTTGTTTCAGTGATCAATACAACACTCATTTTTGTCTCTATGTTTAGTATTTAAACAGCAGCTGTTGCTTGTAGAAATGAAACAAGTGGGCCTGACAGCAACTCCTCACATGTTTCTCACTCTGCTCCATATTCTGATTTATGCATATATTCCCCCTCTCAGAACTGTTTCTTTACCCTGTCATCTTTCCTTCTTTCCACTACTTTACAAAAAAGAACTTCTAGGAACCACAGCCCCAAATATTGTACCTGGTGACACACAGTTACTGGATACATAAGATAGATAAGAGACATGATGCCAATTCAGTACAAGCTTGCTAAATATTAAAGTGGATTTTCTTTTAAATACATTGATTGAAGTATAACTCTACAGAAAGAGCCTGGGTAAACATCAAGAAAGAGAAAACCACTATATTGGAACTCAATTTAGCCCAGTATTGACTCATTCAATAATAGCTTCCATGTTAGTTTACTCAGGGCATTATGGGGAATTCTACAGATAAGGATCTGACTGTATTATTTTGTATTTATATGGAATCTTTCATTTTGCATGTAAGACAAGAATTATTTTACTGGTTGTTCCTCACAACCACCCTCCAAAACATTTTTACCACCTTAAAATGCAGTGTGGTGTAGTGGATAGAGCATGGGCTTGGGAGTCAGAAGGTCATGGGTTCTAATCCCAACTCTGCCCCTTGTCTGCTGTATGACCTTGGGCAAGTCAGTTTTCTGCGCCTAAGTCACCTCATAAGAAGCAGCATGGCGTAGTGGATAGAGCATAGGCCTGGGAGCCAGAAGGTCATGAGTTCTAATCTCAGATATGCCCCTTGGGCAAGTCACTTTATTTCTGTGAGCCTCAGTTACCTCATCTGTAAAATGGTGATTGAGACTGTGAGCCCCATGTGGGACAGGAACTGTGTCCAACCCAATTTGCTTGTATCCACCCCAGCATTTAGTACAGTGCCTGGCACATAGTAAGTGCTTAACAAATACCATTATTATTATTATTATTATTATCACTTCATCTGTAAAATGGGGATTAAGACTGTGAACCCCATGTGGGGCAGGGACTGGGTCTAACCCAATTTGCTTGTATGCACCCCAACATTTACCAGCATTTACCCCACCCCATCCCAGTATCCACCTGGCAAACCATAAGCGCTTAACAAATACCACAATTATGTATACATCTGTCTTTAATTTATTCATATTGATGTGCCTTCCCCTGTAGACTGTAAGTTCATTGTGGGCTCCCAAGCACTTAGTACAGTATTTTGCACACACTAAGAGCTCAGTAAATATGACTGATTGGGTTGTAGTAGGAAATCAGCAAGGAAAAATAGGAAGGGGTGAGCTGATTGAGTTCTTAAAAGCAGACGGTAAGGGATTTGTGTGATTTTTAGTTGTTTTTTTCATGGTATTTGTTATTTGCCGGGCACAGTACTAAGCGCTAGGGTAGATATAAAATAATTACAGATGAGGAATGTAAGGCACAGAGAAGTTAACTGACTCACCCAATGTTATCCAGCAGACAAGTGGCAGAACCAAAATTAGAACCCAGGGCCTCTGACTCCCAGGCCCATGCTCCTTCCACTAGACCATACTCCTTCTCATATTGTGGAGGTAGATGGGCAACCACAGGAGATTCTTAAGGAGTGGGGTGGTGTGGTCTAAATTAAAAAAAAAATGATTTGAGGAGCAGAGCAAAGTAAGGCTTGGAGTAGGGGAGACAGAAAGCAAGGAGGTCAAGCAAGGAGGCAGATGCAGTAGTCAAGGTGAGGCAAAAAAATTATCAAGAGATTGGAGATCTCATGAGGAAGACTGGATGAGTTTGTGGGGAGGATATGATAGAAGGCGGGTGAGAGGGGTTTGGTCGGAGAGTAGGATTTTAGAGTTGGTGAGGTTAGAGACTGTACAGAGATCAATGATGATGCAATCCAGCATGGGATCAAATTGGTGAGTGGATGAGGTGGGGTGGAGCAGAGGGTGGCAGAGTTGAAGAAGTGAAGAAGTGGGAGGCTGCCAAACCCTGCCTAAGAAAAACAGGTCTGGAGGGAGCCGCGTTTTGGGGGTGGGTGTCTATTATTTATTGTCACCCAGACCCTCATATTACTGCAGCCTCAGTTGACATTTATTCCAAAATCCTTGCTTTACATTAATGCCTATGCTGAGTATAGCTTGTCTCCTCTCTTCCTCAATGTGGACTGTCAGGGGTATCTGATCAGGCAGCTGGCTTATCAATATGCTACACAACTGTCTGCTAGCTTCTGTGTCTCCCAAGTACTTAGTACAGTGCACTGTACACAGCTACTCAATAAGTACTACTGATTGCTTGCCTACAACCCTCAGGTGCTCAGTGCTAGCAGAAAGAGCATGGGCCTGGGAGTGAGAAGACCCATATTCTAATATCAGCTCTGCCTTGCCTGTTTTATGATCTTGGTCAAATTGATTTGTCTGTGCCTGTTTACTTATGTGTAAAATGGACATTAAGTATTTGCGTGTTTTTTTAAAAAAAAATGGTATTTGTTAAGCACTTATGTGCCAGATGTTGTACTAAGTACTGGGTTAGATAAAAAACTATCAGGTTAGACACAGTCCATTTCCATATGGGGCTCACAGTCTAAGTAGGAGGGAGAACAGGTATTGAAGCCAATTTTACAGATGAGGTAGCTGAGGCACAGAGAAGTTAGATGATTTACCCAAGGTCACACAGAAGACAAGTGACAGAGCCAGGATTAGAACACAGGTCCTCCAACTCACAGGCCTGTGCCTTCTCCTCTAGGCCACACTGCTTCTCCCTTGGCCCGAGACTGCATCTAACCTTATCTTGAATCTACCTTAGTGCTTGCCACATAATAATATGGCCTAGTAGATAAAGTCCGGGCTTGGGAGTCACAAGGACATAGGTTCTAATCACAGCGCTGCCACTTGTCCAGGTCCAGAACCCAGGTCCTTCTAACTCCCAGGCCCATGCTCTATCCACTAGGTCATGCTGCTTCCCTCAATTCCCTGGGTTAAAAATACTAGGGCAGTATGAGAATGGCTGGAACGACCACTAATGTTTTCCCTGATTTCTTCACTCTATACTCTGGTTGACGAGCTTTTACAAAATGCCTTATGGGCTACATGTGCAATCCTGTGGTATGGAACCATGCCATTAACCACAAAACTGTGAGTGGAAAGGTACTGAACCCTGGGACAAACCTCAGCAAGATTATGGCCATTGCCGGTCCACACCTAAATGCCAAAGTCTGGCATCCCTTCATGAAACTCAGCCCAACACAGAAGCAACGTGGTCTCCTGTAAAGAGCAGGGGCTGGGGTGTCAGAGGACCTGGTTGCTAATCCTGGCTCTGGCGACTGCTTGCTGGGTAACCTTAGGCAAATCATTTAACTCCTCTGTGCCTCAGTTTCCTCAACTGTAAAATGGGGATTCAATACCTTCATTCATTCAATAGTATTTATTGAGCACTTACTATGTGCAGAGCACTGTACTAAGCGCTTGGGATGAACAAGTCGGCAACAGATAGAGACAGTCTCTGCCGTTTGACGGGCTTACAGTCTAATGCCTGTTTTCCCTCCTACTTAGACTATGAACCCCAAGCAGGACAAGGACTGTGTCTGACCTAATTCACTTGTACCTACCCTAGTGCTTAGAACAGTGTTTGACACATAGCAAGTGCTTGACAAATGCCATTAAAAAACACCACCACAAAATCCAGCAGAGGTAGGGACCTGCTACAAAGTATTCGATCTTAAGGACAATGTAGAGTAAGTTCCTGAGTTCACAGAACCATGAAAGAGCCCTAACAGCAAGCAGCAAACCTAACCTTCTGTTTTCTGTGTAATTCAATCTATCCATGGTATTTATTGAGCATTTACTGTGTGCGGAGCACTGTAAAATGAGGCAATCCCTGACTCTACTGGAATATGTTTTTCAATGTTCTATGAAAGGACTCCAAACTTACATAGGGAGATGAAGACAAGCTTAGCCTGGTCAACAGAGCAAGGGCCTGAGAATCAGAAGGATGTGGGTTCTAATCCCAGCTCTGCCACTTGTGTGCTGTGCCTTTGGCCAAGTCACAACTTCTCTGTGCCTCTGTTACCTCATCTGTAAAAGGGAGATTAAGACTGTGAGCCCCATATGGGACATGAACTGTGTCCAACCTGATTAGCTAACCTGAGAGCTTAGTACAGCACCTGGCACATAGCAAGCACTTAACAAATACGATCAAACAAATAAAACAAGCAAGCAAGGCAGGAACTTAACCTTATGTTTACCACAGAGTTTAACACCACAACTTTTGTTGTTTCAACATCCCCTCCTGCCACACATGAGAAAACAAGTGATCTTATGTGTTGAGAGTGAAAACTTGATTTGCAAAGTTATGAATGGCTAGGGATTTGAGTATTTCTAGAGAGAACCATGAATTTAAGAAAGTCCTTTGTGGGTTGGGAATTACCTTCACACAGTTAACCCTGCATGATATACTTGGCAATAATGATCACAAAGTTATAGTACTTCTTGGGATTTAGAATCTATAAAGCAATAGTGATGAAAAACAACAGACCCTGTACCAGAAAGACAGCCTTATATTACAGCAGGAAAACCAGAAAGTTCTAGGTAAACTGAGCTCAATATTCCAAATGCAAAATGCGAAGTCAGAAGCAAACACACACAAACTTAACATTCTCTGAGGGACCCTCAAGACAATTTGTGAGAAGCAAAAAGGATCATCAAGCATTTAAATTCAAATACCATCTTTTAAGAGTTCCAGCAGAGCTGAGTGAGGTCATTTTCCTGCAAGTAAAAAGGTTCAGCTAACTTAAAATTATCCAGGGATTGGTTATCCAGTTTCTGCTTTTATTTCACTTACTCCCAGATTTTAGATATTATCTGCTTTGTAGCCGCTCCTTTATAAGGTAGGCAGGTGCACTAGAAGAAGATGAAGCTAAAAACCTCTATTATGTTACTTGTTTGTGGCTCTGGTAAATAGTTTTAAACTACTGAATATAATAAGGATTGGGGTTTACTATTGATACTGTATCTTAGTCAAAAGACCATGGGCTTGGGAGTTAGAAGTCATGGGTTCTAATCCCAGCCCCGCCCCTTGTCTGCTGTGTGACCTTGGGCAAGCCACTTAACTTTTCTGTGCCTCAGTTCCCTCATCCTAAAATGGGGATTAAAACTGTGAGCCCCATGTGGGACAGCCTAATTACCTTGTATCTATCCCAGCGCTTAGAAGAGTGCTTGGCACATAGTAAGTGCTTAACAAAAACCATCATCATCATCATATTAGTGTGTTTGTATCACTGAAGGCATATAAGGTAAAATAATAATAATAATGATGATGGCATTTGTTAAAGTCAGGACATGCATCGTCACTTATTGCGTGCAGAGTGCTGTAGTAAGCACTTGGGAGAGTATAACAGAGTTGGTAGAAATGTTCCCTGCTCATGATGAGCTAACACCCTGACAGAAAGCCACTGTCCACTTGCTTTGTTTTGTTTTGTTGTGTCTCCCCCCTTCTAGACTGTGAGCCCGCTGGGTAGGGATTGTCTCTATTAGTTGCCAAATTGTACTTTCCAAGCGTGTAGTACAGTGCTCTGCACACAGTAAGCGCTATGAATGAATGAAATACTGTATGCCATTAGTCTGCAGCTGAAATGTCTGAAAATCTCTCAGGAGACTTCCATGACAAGCCTGCACCGGTATCACAGAAATAGTGGTATCATTTATTGAGTACCCACTAAGTGCAGTTCACTGTACTAGGCACTTGGGAAAGATAGAATAAAGAAGTGACAAATTCTAGGCCCACGAGTTGCTTACCAATGCTGGAGAAAAAGTATTTACAACTAGAGTGATCACAATAAATGAATACCCATATATTCAGGAGTGGTGAGGATGGTTAAGAATAAATCCATAGGTGCTAGATTTGGCTGAAGGGATGATACAGGTCACTATGCTGGGAGTTTAATCAGGGAAGGCCTATTTGAAGAGGTGGGACCTTTAGGAGGGTGAGAGTTTCTGACCAGGGGAAAGAATGAAACAGCATGGCCTAGTGGATACAGCATAGGCCTGGGAGTCAGAAGGACCTGAGTTCTAATCCCAGATATGCCATTTGTCTGCTGTGTGACCTTGGGCAAGTCATTTAAATTCTCTCTGCCTCAGTTACCTCATCTGTAAAGTGGGAATTAAGATTATGAGCCTCATAATGAGCCTCATGTGGGACAGGGACTGTATCCAACCTGATTAGCTTTTACCTATCTCAGCACTTAGTACAGTACCAGGCACAGAGCAAGTGCTTAACAAATACAATAATAAAAGAATGTAAACATGAGTTGAGAACAAGAAAAAACTAGAAGGTTGGTTTAGGAGGAATGAACAGAGTTGGGGAACAGCAGTAGAAGAGAGCAGATAGGCAAGGTGGGGCCAGATGGAGGTGAGCCTTGAAGCCATTTTTGAGGAGTATGAGACAGTGAATAAGAATAAATCTCTGCTGGCCCAAAAGAATGAACGAAATAATATATTTTCCCTCTCTACTTGGACTCAGTAACATACCAGTTAGGATCTATGATCTCTGTGGCATGACTGGCTTCTAATGGTTACATCTATTCACAGTCCAGTGATGGCCATATTTATCAAGGATTTTTGCTTTGAATAATTGTCCTTTCATTGTAATATTGCCTTCATAATTTACTGATTAAACTCTAGACTTTAAGCTCCTTGTGGGTAGGGAACATGTCTACCAAATCTATTGTATTGCTCTATACCAAGCACTTAGTATAGTGCACTGCACACCAAAAGCTCAATAGGTATGATTGATTGATTACCCCTGTTTTCTTAATTTCCTTCAACTTTAGTTTAGGGCTCTTCAACCTGAGGCTTGCAAGTCATATCTGGCTTTTCTTTAAATTAAATGGGGATCCCACACCTTGGATTAAAGACAAGTATACATAAAAATGTAATAAATATTCCTTAATTACAATATTAATTTTATACAACATTAAATGGTATGTTGTATCACTGCATAGTATAGCCCTATATATTTTAAATCCACCTACCCACTGATTGTATAGGTGTTCAATTCATTAATCTAAAGTTTGTTGAGTTTTGAATTTGAGATATCTAGCATCTGTATAACTGCTTCTTTTTTGTTCGTTTGTTTTAACTGAACTCACTCTTGATTCTGAAGTGGTTGTGAAACCAAAAAAATTATGGGAAATACTGTTATCTTTAGTCAGAATGGACTGTGTCTGACCTGATTATCTTGAATCCACCCCCGTACTTAGTACGGCGCTTGGCACAGAGTAAGTCTTAATACCATTATTATTATTTACACACTTGGGGAAAAATCAGGTCTTCCACTTTGTCTCATTTTCAGTGATCATCTGACTTCAAACAAAAAAATAAAATAAAATTTTGGACATCTGCTGACAAAACATGCTGCCTCTACAGCAAAATACTCAGAATGTGACGCTGAGAAAAAGGCTTGAGGAGCTGCAAGGGGAAATGAAAGCAGGGCAAAGGAAACTATTGGCATGGTCAAATAAAGGAGGACTTTTGCTGGCTTTTCAGTGATCGCTTACAAAGTAACAGTGAATCCATGAAGAGCTATGTATTTCCCATAGCCAAGAAGGAATTTGAGAAACTAATTTCCCACAGACACAATTTTACAGCACATTCATCAAGATATGCCTTTATCTACAAAAGCAGTTCACAACTGAACTGCAGAAATGGCCAACCATACTGACAAGCATCAAGTATATTGGCCTTTGAGCATCAGCTTCTCAGTGGTTTCATTTCATTTGGGTCTTCTGGTCAAAACGTTTGCAGATCCCTGCTGTAGTCCACAGAAAAGGCTGCATGAACATTGTCGGATTAAAGACAAGTATACATAAAAATGTAATAAATATTCCTTAATTACAATATTAATTTTATACAACATTAAATGGTGTGTTGTATCAGTGCATAGTATAGCCCTATATATTTTAGTCTTTTATCTCTTGAAAAATGTTAGCAAATGAACTGACACAGGGGACCAAGCGAAATGATCACGCCTTCCATTTTTATTTCTCTTTCCCTAGACACCTATTTACCATTTGTGCCTACTGTGACATAACATGCAGAATTCAGAGAAAGCAATCTTCATCCCAGCAAATGGAGACTGATGCAAGCTTATGCAAAGGGAGGTTAACAGCTGCAAGATAAAATGGCCAACTTCTAAAGAAACTGTTTGTCCTCGAACACTGGTCTTAAGTTTGGGTACAAGCCAGTGAACACTGCATCAGATGGTATCTCATGACTTTGATCTGCATTGATGATTGCCTAACACTCAATAGAGTTGAATTATCTTTGGGACAAAGTTACAATGGGCCTCATGCATTGTTTGGGGGTGCATTATTTCCCAGACCACATGACAACATGTCCCTAACTACTTACAAAGAATAGTGAGGAACTGCCAGTTAATGGCATTGCATCATTAAGGTGTCTCCTGGGAAGCATAAACACAGCACAGTATTTCTCATACTCCTCAAAGTTATTCTGTGTATAAAGGTCACACCTGACCATATTAATTACTTAGTTAATTATGGTATTTGTTAAGTGCTTACTAGTGTCAGACACCATTCTAAGCACTGGGGTGAAAACGAGCAAATCGGGATGGACACAGTCCCTGTCCCACCTGGGGCTCACTGTTTCAATTCCCATTTTACAGTTGAGGTAACTGAGACCCAGAGAAGTGAAATGACTTGACTAAGTTCACACAGCAGACAAGTGGTAGAGCTGGGATTAGAACCTATGAACTCCTGATTTCCAGGCCTGTGCTCTACACACTACGTTATGCTGCTTCTCATAGCCTGGTGTTCATTAGGGCTCAAGGCACCTCCGAAACCTAGACAAATTCTAATCCACCTTAGATGTAACTGGCTTCCCCAGCGTGGCTCAGGGGAAAGAGCACGGGCTTGGGAGTCAGAGGTCATGGGTTCGAATCCCGGCTCTGCCACTTGTCAGATGGGTGATTGTGGGCAAGTCACTTAACTTCTCTGTGCCTCAGTTACCTCATCTGTAAAATGGGGATGAAGACTGTGAGCCTTACATGGGACAACCTGATGACCCTGTATCTACCCCAGGGCCTTGAACAGTGCTCTGCACATAGTAAGTACTTAACAAATACCAACATCATCATTATTATTATTATAAGAATTCTTAGGCAGCCACCGAAAAGACATGGATTTCCCAGAGACCTTTCAGATTATCTGAACACAGCACTTGGGACATTCCATTGCCACGTGCAAAGTTCAAAAGTATTCTAGAACTCTAATCAGCACAGACCTGGCCCTAAATTCTTTCCTAGAGCTTTTTCCTGTCCCAAGGCATCTTTTCAATTTATACAGTGCTATGCTAATAAAAGTATTACTTAAAAAGAGAACATGTCTATCAACTCTTTTGTTGTACTCTCTCAAGCACTTAGCCCAGTGCTCTGCACACAGTAAGGGCTCAATAAATACCACTAATTGATTAAAAAACTAAAGTGCATCTCCAATTTTAGTAACTGATTAATTTATGCACAAAGTAATAAAATTACCATACACCTGAAGTGCTGAAAAGACAAATCCAGAAAATTAAATTACTGTAGATGCAAATATTTCAGTATTTCATCAACAAAATCCATACACTCAATAATCTATGCTCTTCTATACAAGTCATATAAATTTCCTTGAGTCTATATGCATACACCTTTAGATAAATCAGGTCAGGCTTATAAAAGATATCAAAAATAAAAAATAAAAATTGGGCAGTGGTCTTAAAAGAGGTTTTAAAAATTCTGACTCCTTAATTGCTTTCTATTGGGTTTTCAAAGGCAAGTGGTGAAGGCAGAATGTATGCTTTTGTTATTTGTAATACCTAGACATCTTATAACTTAAGGATCATTCTTTAAACGCCTACTCAGAAGCAATATCCTCTCAAAGGTTCCCTATGTAGTACCCTATCTCTTCCACCAGCCCAGATTAACTACACTATAAAATCCTCTGAGGAATTCAACTATAACCACTTAACTTTACCAGGGCAGAAAGTACAATCTGTAGGCCACAGAAAATTGAGAAATGTTCCCTTTATCAGCACTGGTGACGAGGGCACATGAAATGGGATCAAAGCCTTTTAATTCATTAATGAAAATTAAGTCCTATCACCTCTTCAACTAAGGACTTATCTCTCCTACAAAATGTGTGTTAGGGGATAGCTCCAAAAAGACTAAATTTGTCTTGAGCTTTTTTTTGCCCCATGTCATTCTAATGGACATTGTAGGTAGGTCTGGTCACTATGTGATGATTTCCAAAATGCTGCTGAAGGCGAAGCAGACATTATAAAAACTACACACCTATCCAGACACCCATCTTTCCCATCACTGTAGACTACACGTGTCTGCTTTGTGACCTTGAGGAAGTCACTTCACTTCTCTGTTCCTCAGTTACCTCATCTGTAAAATGGGAATTAAGATAGCAACCCATGTATTCCATCTATCACCAAATCCTGTCAGTTTCACCTTTACAACACTGCTAAAATCCATCTTTTCGTCTCTATCAAAACTGCTACTCTGCTGAGCCAAGAACTTGTATCCTGCATCAGCCTCCTTGCTGACCTCTCTGTCTCCTGTCTCTACCCATTCCAGTACTTCTTTCATGCTGCTGCCCAGATCGTTTTTCTTAAAAAACCACGCAGTTCATTTCTCTGCACTTCTCAAAAACCTCCAATGGTTGTCCAATCCCCTCTACATCAAACAGAAACTCCTTACTATCGGCTTTAAAGCACTCAATCAGCTCTCCCCCTCCTACCTTAACTCACTGATTTCCTCACTGTTTGGGGACCAGCCAGGAGCAGAGCTGCTGATGCTAGTGCCTGCTGCGTTTCTGCATCCAGGACCCTATCAGTAGGCTATGCCCCGGAGCCAGTGGGGGGCTTTTCATTATTATTATTTTTATGGTATTCGTTTAACACTCACTATGTGTCACATACTGCTCTAAGCACTGGGGTAGATATATGTTAATTAGGTTGGACAGAGTCCCTGTTCCCCCATGGGGCTCATAGTCTAAGTAGGAGGGAGAACAGGAGAACTAAGGCACAGAGATATTAAGTAACTTGCCCAAGGTCACATAGCAAACAATTGGCAGAGCTGAAATTAGAACCCAGGTCCTCTCACTCCCAAGCCCATACTCTTTCCCCTAGTCTTTACTGTTTCTCTCACCTATACTGGGCTCAGAGCACTCTCCTCTCATCCTCGCTGGGTTCGAGGCCAAGACAGAGGGCTCCTCTTGCCTCTGCCCAGCTCCAGGGTTTGGCTATTTGCTCCTCTCAGCCCTATCTGAGTGGTTGAACTAGGGCTAGGCTATCTGAAAGCTGAACTAGGGTTAGGGCTGAGGGGATGAGCCAGGGCCAGCCCTCATTTCCACTGGCCTCTGGGTTCAGACAAAAGGTTCCTCATCTCCAAGGCTTAGGCTCTTCTTGTCCCTGGTCTGGCTCTTGTTTTGAGGGGCTCTAAGGACACGAGAGAATTTCTTTCCCCCACTGCCATGACCTGTTGTACTCCCACTAGACCCTGATGCTAGCTGGGGACACGGCCCCCTCGCTGGGCAACAAGGTCAGCCAAGGGCTTTTTGCACTCCCTCTGGGGGCCTGGGCACCTCCTTCCCCTGGTGGCCATGCCAAAGCTGCATCTTAGTGGATGCCAAATCCCCTCAGAGTCCCATATTCATTAGAAAAAGCTCCCACCTGAACTTACAAGTATTATCATATTACCATTGACTATGAGCTTTTATTTTATGGTATTTGTTAAGTGCTTACTATGTGCCAGGCACTGTACTAAGCAACAAGGTAGATACAAGTTAATCAGGTGGGACTCACAGTCTCAATCCCCCTTTTACAGATGAGGTAACTGAGACACAGAGAAGTTAAGTGACTTGTCTGAGATCACACTGAAGACATGTGGCAGAGACAGGATTAGAAACCATGACCTTATGACTCCCAGGCCTGTGCTCTATCCATTATGCCATGCTGCTTCTTGTGGAGTGTTTTGTGCTACAACAGATTTGTGTCGTAGGAAAACATTCCCTACCCTAATTCTTGCATCAAGTTAAATCCAAATCACATAATGAAAACACCTTACCTAGCAAGACTAGGTTACAATTACAAAGAAGCCTAAAATACTGACACCTGGGAGGAAGATAGGAAAGGGGAACAGAGTTTGTAAGCTTTCAAAGGCTTATATGAAGTGTCAGGAGTACGTTAGGAAATAACCTGTTACGCTTGTCCATGCAAGTGTTACAGGTTATTTCCTCTTACACTTTATTCCCCCTAAAGCACTTATATACATTTCAGTAATTTATTTTCATGTCCATCTCCCCCTCTAGGCTGTAAACTCCTTGTGGGCAGAGAACATGTCCACCCACACTGTCACAGTGTACTCTCCCAAGCGCTTAGTACAGTACCTTGCACACATTAAGGGCTCAATAAATGTAATTCTATGATTAAGGCAGGTGACACCAGCATCACTTCAGGAATCAACCACCCCACCCTCCCTCCACTCTAAAGCCACATCCGAGGCCACATCTGCTCACCTTGTCTAATCCGGCCATCCAGGGGACACAAGCGCAAAATTCTCACCTCTAGCCGCCACCTCCTCCTCCTCCTTCTTCCTCCACTTCCACTTCCTCCTGCTCTTCTTCTCCTCCCCTGGGCTTGCCCTTCAAAACCCTTTAATAGTAATGACATTTAGTAAATGCTCACTACACCCCAAGTTATATACTAAGCACTGGGCTAAATAATAATAATAATGTCGGTATTTGTTAAGCACTTACTATGTGCCAAGCACTGTTCTAAGCACTGGGGGAGATATAAGGAAATCAGATTGTCCCCCGTGGGGCTCACAGTTTTAATCCCCATTTTACAGATGAGGTAACTGAGGCCCAGAGAAGTTGAGTGACTTGCCCACAGTCACATAGCTGACAAGTGGCAGAGAAGCAGCGTGGCTCAGTGGAAAGAGCATGGGCTTTGGAGTCAGAGTTCATGGGTTCAAATCCCGGCTCGGCCACTTGTCAGCTGCGTGACTTTGGGCAAGTTACTTAACTTCTCTGTGCCTCAGTTACCTCATCTGTAAAATGGGGATTAAGACTGTGAGCCCCACGTGGGACAACCTGATTCTCCTGTGTCTACCCCAGTGCTTAGAACAGTGCTCGGCACATAGTAAGCGCTTAACAAATACCAACATTATTATTATTATTAGAGCCGGGATTCAAACCCATGACCTCTGACTCTCAAGCCCGGGCTCTTTCCACTAATCCACACTGCTTCTCTAGATGATACAAGAGAAACTGGCAAAAGTCCTGGTCCACATGGGGCTCACAGATTACGGGGCTCACAGATTAAAGGGGAGGGAGAATTGTACCTTCCAACCGCTTAGTACAGTGCTCTGCACACAGTAAGTGCTCAATTAATACGATTAAATGAATGATTGAGAACAGGTAGTTAATCCTCACTTTACAAATGAGGAAACTGAAGACACAAAGGTAACTTTCCCAGGGTCATCCTACAGGTAAATGGCAGAGTCGGGGATTGGAACCCAGGTCTCCTGCCTCCCAGTCCCATGTTCTCTCCCCTAAACCACAGGGTGCAGTGGGCGATGCATTCACCACCACTGTTTTCCCAATTGAAAAACTGTGAGCCCCATGCGGAACAGGGACCGTGTCCAACACTATTTGCTTGTATCCACCCCAGCGCTTAGTACAGTAAATGGCACACAGTAAACGCTTAGCAAATACTACAATTATTATTAATTATTATTATTACTAGTCTCGCTTTAGGGGCTCGGCACCACCTCCCCAAAATAGGAGGTGCATTCCCCACCTCTCCCCGGGTTGAAGAAGCAGCATGGTTTAGTGGCTAGAACCCGAGCCTGGGAGTCAGAAGGTCATGGGTTCTAATCCCAACTCCACAGCATATCTGCTCTGTAACCTTGGGGAAGTCACTTCACTTCTCTGGGCCTCGGTTACCTCATCTGTAAAATGGGGATTAAGGACGTAAACCCCACAAGGGACAGGGATTGTGTCCAATCTGATTACCTTGTATCTACCCCAGTGCTTAGAATAGTGCTTGGCACAGTGTAAATGCTTAACAAGTATTACTACTACTACTACTAATTATTATTATTATTGTATTTGTTAAGCGCTTACTAAGTGCCAAGCAATGTTCGCTGCTTAGCAAAGCAGCGTGGCTCAGTGTAAAGAGCCTGGGCTTCGGAGTCAGAGGTCATGGGTTCAACTCCCAGCTCTGCCACTTGTCAGCTGTGTGACTGTGGGCAAGTCACTTAACTTCTCTGTGCCTCAGTTCCCTCATCTGTAAAATGGGGATTAACTGTGAGCCTCACGTGGGACAACCCGCTGACCCTGTATCTACCCCAGCGCTTAGAACAGTGCTCTGCACATAGTAAGCGCTTAACAAATACCAACATTATCAGAGAAGCAGCGTGGCTCAGTGGAAAGAGCACGGGCTTTGGAGTCAGAGGTTACGGGTTCGAATCCTGGCTCGGCCATTTGTCAGCTGTGTGACTTTGGGCAAGTCACTTAACTTCTCTGTGCCTCAGTTACCTCATCTGTAAAATGGGGATTAAGACTGTGAGCCCCACGTGGGACATCCTGATTCCCCTGTGTCTACCCCAGCACTTAGAACAGTGCTTGGCACATAGTAAGCGCTTAACAAATACCAACATTATTATTATTAGTAAGTGCTTAACCAAATATCATTATTATTATTACAAGATAATCAGGTTGTCACACGTGGGGCTCATAGTCTTAATCCCCATTTTACAGATGAGGGAACTGAAGCACAGCAAATAATAATAACAATGGTATTTGTTAAGTGCTTACTATGTGCCAAACACTGCTCTAAACGCTGGGGTAATTACAAAGTAATCAGGTTGTCCCACATAGGGCTCACCGTCTTAATCCCTATTTTACAGGTGACGTAACTTGAGGCCCGGAGAAGTTCATTGGTTCATTCATTCAATCGTATTTATTGAGCACTATATGCAGAGAACTATACTAAGCTCTTGGAAAGTACAATTCAGCAACAGAGACAATCCCTACCCAACAATGACTTGCCCAAGGTCACACAGCAGACAAGTGGCCGAGGCAGAATTAGAACCCACGTGCTCTGCCTCCCAGGCCTGGGCTCTTTCCAGTAAACCACGCTGTTATAATAATAACAATAATAATAATGTTGGTATTTGCTAAGCGCTTACTGTTTGCCAAGCACTGTTCTAAGCGCTGGGGGAGATACAAGGTAATCAGGTTGTCCCACGTGGGGCTCACAGGCTCAATCCCCATTTCACAGATGGGGGTAACCGAGGCACAGAGAAGTTAAATCACTTGCCCAAGGTCACACAGCCTATAAGTGGCATAGTCGGGATTAGAACCTATGACCTCTGACTCCAAAACCAGGCTCTTTCCAGTAAATCACGCCGATAGTATTATTATCGAGCCCGTTGTTGGGCCGGCCTTGTCTTTGTTGCCGAATTGTGCATTCCAAGCGCTTAGTACAGCGGTCCGCACAGAGTAATTGCTCAATAAATACGATTGAATGAATGAACTTCTCCGGGCCTCAAGTTACCTCACCTGTAAAATAGGGATTAAGACTGTGAGCCCTACGTGGGACAACCTGATTACTCTGTAATTACCCCAGCGCTAGGAGCAGTGTTTGGCACATAGTAAACGCTTAACAAATACCATTGTTATTATTATTTTCTGTGCTTCAGTTCCCTCATCTGTAAAATGGGGATTAAGACAGTGAGCCCCACGTGTGACAACCTGATTATCTTATAATAATAATAATGGCATTTGTTTAAGCGCTTACTAAGCATTCCCCAGCACTTAGTAAGCGCTTAACAAATACAATAATAATAATTAGTAGTAGTAGTGCTTGTTAAGCATTTACTATGTGCCAAGCACTATTCTAAGCACTGGGGTAGATACAAGGTAGTCAGATTGGACACAATCCCTGTCCCATGCGTAAAACAGGGATTAAGACTGTGAGCCCTACGTGGGACAACCTGATTACTTTGTAATTACCCCAGCGCCTGGAGCAGTGTTTGGCACGTACACTGCTGAATGAATTATCATTCCCGGGCCCGGGGGTCACGGAGAGGGCTTTTCCTGGGAATGAAGCGGCTGGCAGAGGAACCCGCTGCACACACCTGGAAGGGAGTGTGTGCCAGCCTTTCTGCAGCGGCGTGGGCGGCGCCCTAAACCCGCGCCTGGCTCTGCCCTTCCCGCCCGCACACGGAGGCCTGGGCGCAGCGTTTGGTGCCAGCGGCAAACTCCGCGCCCCACCTCGGCCGGCCGGAGGGGAATCCTCCTCCTGCACCTGGAGGCTCCCATCCTCTCCCTGGCCACGGAGCGATCGCCGGGAAGCCGCTTCCCCGCCCTCGAATCCCCGGGACGTGGAGGGAAAAACTCCTTCCCGGCCGGTTCAGGTGAGCGAGCGCCCGAGCTGCCTTTCCCCTTCCCCCGCACCTTCAGCTTCTTTCTCCCTCTCCCCTCCTTCCTTCTCCTCTCCCCTTTCTGTGGGCCGCCTTCATTTTCCGGCTCGCGGGAGGGTGACTCTCCCGATGAAAGTACGCTCATGGGACTTGTTACAGCACGGTTGCCTGGAAGTCCTGACTTAGCTCTTTCGGAAATAAATGGCTGGGTGCAAAAGCCACAGCGGTCAGCGCAGTCCGCCCCGACCTCTAAATTTGAACGGTGAAGAGGAAAATGGGGCGGGGGAGAGAGGGAAGGGAGAATATTTGGGACGTTCCCAAACTTGTTCTTTTCTCTTTGCTTGGCAAAAAAATAATAAATCATCATCTGCATGGGGAGGATGACTCGGGAGCACAGAGGACTGCCTATAGTGTAGGCATAGTGAAGTGTTAGGGAAAAGCCGGGGAGGGGAACTAAGTCGCAGTGTAACAGGTGCATGCTGTTTCTTTGATCTGGAAAACTAGAGAAGTTTCTGGCTGCCGTTAGCAGGCGCTGCACCCTCCCCTACTCGTTCATTATAGAAGCAGCATGGCGTAGTGGTTAGAACACGGGCCTGGGCGTCGGGAGGTCATAGGTTTAACCACCCCCACCCCCAAAACCACTTGTCTGCCTTGGGCAACTCACATCACTTCTCTGGGCCTCAGTTACCGCATCTTTAAAATGGGGATGAAGACTGTGAGCCCCACGCGGGACAGGGACCGTGTCCAACCCGATTTGCTTGTATCCACCCCAGCGTTTAGTGTAGTGCCTGGCACATAGAGCTTAACAAATACCACAATTATTATTATTACTTTTTTAATTAGAAGATTTCAAGATCGATATATTTCCCCCTTGATCACCATAGCCCAGCTGGGCAGTGGGGTGATAAAATATCACTCAGCAAGGGTATGTGTGAGAGAAATGATGAGAGCAGAAATGGGAGTGGGAAACAGTAAGCCGTTCTTCTTCTTATTACTATTATTATTATTCTGTGGTGGGGTGAGGAGGGACAAACCACTCCAGTTTTGTTCTTTAAACTTTGCATGGCAAATCCCCAAGGAGAAGTAATAATTATGGTATTTGTTAAGCGCTTACTATGTGTCAAGCACTGTTCCAAGCGCTGGGGTAGATACAAAGTAATCAGGTTGTCCCCCGTGGGGCTCACAGTTTTAATCCCCATTTTACAACTGAGGTAAATGAGGCACAGAGAAGTTACATGACTTGCCCAAGGTCACACAGCACACAAGTAACAGAGCGGAATTAGAACCCACGTCCTCTGACTCCCAAGCCCGGGCTCTTTCCATTGAACCACGCAGAAAGCATGGAAGGGGTGGGTGGCCTGCTGCTGCTGCTGCTGAGAATTTCTCAGGGCCCCAAGCTAGGAGAAAGAGGTCATGTCGGCGTTAGGAATTTTTCCCGAGGCCTGGAACGATCCCGCCTTAAAGCAACACTGGACAGTGACCGTGTCGATCTGATTATCTTCTCTCTACTCCAGCGCTTAGCATAGTGGTTGGCCCATTGGAAGCATTTATAATTATTATCATTATTATTATCAACATCATCAATAACCGGGCGTTGGGAGTAATCGTATATCCTGAGGAGTTAAATAACCCAGCTAGCAATCTTGGTAACTGAAGCATACATTTATGCCACTTGAGAGCAAGAAGTAAATGAAAATCTGCCCTCCCAGTCCACGGATCTCTTCTTGGTGACTGCTTTACTTTTGTTTTTATGCACAAGCGTAAGGAAATTCGGCCCAAGTTGCTAGTCCCTACAAGTGTCCCTGAGTTGAGGGATTATTTGAACTCCTCCGTATTAAAAACAAACCAGCCACATCTTTATTAGCCAGCCCGGTTTAGCCTTAGTGAACTGAGCCTTTCCTGTCCCAACTTCCCTTTATACTTATTATCCCTGAAAAGATACGCTTCTGGAGGAGAGGTGGGAAAGGCTAAGCGAGCCACCTGGGAGACAGGTATCGCCTTACTCTTTTCAGGGTTTCAAAGAACTGTTTGCTAAGGGCGAAAAAGTTCGATGCCCTTCGGGCGGCCTGTCTATCTCCACTTTTTGTGGGTGAGGTGGTTTAGCAGCAGTCACGCTTGCAGTCAGCAGTACAGAGAAGTGTGAAGGTCCTGCCGGAGTTTTTTCTTTTCCTCCGGACAAAAGCGGTTTGGAGGAACTGGGTGTTTGGCCAAGGTGAACCTGACCGTCCTTCCTCCCTCCTCCTCCCTCGTCACCCTTTAATTGCGGGTCACCGCCTACGCGTCCAAGCAGTAGTCCCGCCTCTGCCATGGCCAGGGGTCGGACGGGCCTTATTCTCCTCCTTGGAAGCCCCACGGCCCGGCCCACCCGAATGAGGGGAGTCACGCGTGGAGTTTCTCAGTAGGAGCTTCCCTCGCCACTGCATGCCCACAGCTGGAGTCTGGCATTCGGGGCCCGGCGGGGTTGCGGGATCCCCCCCGCCTCTCCATCCAGGGTGTGCGTTGCCCCCCCCCAGAGGCGGGGGACTTTTCGTTGCGGGGGTGGAGGGGGGGGGCTCTGGTCTGGTGCCACCCACTCGTGCCCGGGCACCACCCACTCGTGCCCGGGCGCGTTGGGCCTTCATCCCCGCTTAGCATCTCCCCTCGCCACCCCGCACCTGAGTCGCAGCGCTAAGCGCAGAGTGGGTGTCCGCGCTCGCCTAGAGGGGCAAACGCGTCCCGTGTTGTCTGTGCGTCCACAGGGCAGCGCCTCCGGACGAAGAAGGACCGGACAGCGGAGGGGTCAGCGCCCCCGGACCCCCGGGGAGGACCAGGCGATGGCTGACGGAGGAGGAGGAGGAGGAGGAGGGTCCAGCCTAGCCGGGGGTCCCTCCAACGCCTGGTGGAAGTCGCTGACGAACAGCAGGAAGAAATCCAAGGAGGGCAGTGAGGGTCCCCCGCCGACCCCCGGGGAGCCGACGCCCAGCCAGGACCGGCCGGCCTGCCCCCGGGAGAACCAGCACCCCAACTTCATCGGGGGCGGGGACCCCCACCGGCCCGACAAGGGGTCCGCCGACAAGCCGGCCGGCAGCCGCCGCAACCTGAAGATCTCCCGCTCCGGACGCTTCAAAGAGAAGAGGAAGGTGCGAGCCACGCTGCTGACCGACGGCCCCGACGAGGTGGAGCCCCCGGTCGCCCCCCGAGAAGAGAGGCCTTAGCCGGCCAGGGGGTCCCAAACCCTCCAGCCACCCCCTCCACCCTCCCCCTCCCGCCCCGCCGCACTCTGGACCCCAAGGGACCCTGCGGCCTAGACCCCCCTTCCAGCCCCCCCTTCCAGCCCCCCACTCAGTCCCCCAAGATTTCACTCCCCTGGAAATTGAAGTGTCAATTGAGTTTTCAATATTTCATGATTCAAGGATGCATTAAGTATTTATTTGTTGTAAGAGAAGACACCCGCTGTGCTGGAGCTGGATATAATAATTATTTTATTATTTTTTTCTTTTTTTAAAGACTGCCCTCCGTTTCTACCCCCTCCGGGGCCAAAAGGGCTTTTGTTCTGCCACTGACTGCCTCCGCCCCGCGTCAGTAATGTATTGAGGCCCCCATTCAGAAGTTTTAGTTGGAAGGAAAATCAGTGCTGCTTTAAATACTTGGAAATGCACTTGAGGGAGTTATCTCGGTAGCTGAAAAACTCATCAAGGGTGGCTTTTACTTGGAAAAGTGGGGGTGGGGGTGGAAGCATTACTGGTCAGACACAGGCTTGCTTTTAAATAACGAAGTACAAAACTGTAATGCTCGTTTCTACTGTGGAAAATTAAAAGCGTGGCAGTATCAGCCGGGATGACTTGTATTTTTTTTTTCAGTTTGCAAGAAAGAAAATTTAGGGCAGGTTAGAAAGGTCTTCGGTGTCCCAGAGTTAATTATTGGCCACAAAACATAAAAGCCACCCTAATATGCAGAAGCCAGGCGAACACTTTGTAGAGACTGGCCGAATCAACCAGTTGGCTCCGTTTGCAAACCAGATTTTAAGAGTCGAGACCCTAATTCATTCCCTTTTTACATTGTGAGCCCCCGGAGGGATTGGGGTTTTGTCTAATCCCCACCTGTGTATTGTATCCCGGAGATTAGTACAATGCTCTGCACACAGTAAGTCCTTCATAAATACTATTACTACCACGAAAAGTTTTCTTTTACCTTACTGCAGTGTCCGTCAGTTTAGTAATGCAATCGTTTAAAAGTATCCAGGTTTTTGAAGCTAACAACTTGAAAACAAAATTGCTCCAACAGGTGCTTTATAAGGATTGGCAGAGCAGAGTATCCCGGAGATTAGTACAATGCTCTGCACACAGTAAGTGCCTCATAAATTCTATTACTACCACGAAAAGTTTTCTTTTACCTTACTGCAGTCTCCGTCCGTTTAGTAATGCAATCGTTTAAAAGTATCCAGGTTTTTGAAGCTAACAACTTGAAAAAAAAATTACTCCAACATGTGCTTTATAAGGATTGGCAGAGCCGACGGGCATCTTTTTCCCACCACTTTGCTTCAAAAGAGTGTTTCTGAACCTCTGAGATACTATCTGCTTTTATCTAATCTTTGATGCAAATATTCCATTGAGGAGTGAAGATTCTTAACAAAAAATGGACCTGTTCCCTTTTATTCTGCACTTCAAGAAAGAGTAAATGAATACTGTTGCTTTTAGTGAATTGCAGGAGAGCAATTGAAACCGCTGAGAAGCCCTGAAATTGTTTTCCTGTCCAACCTTCTGCATCTGTCAGGGGGCAGAAGCCCAGAGGAGGCCATTATATTTGCAAAAATGTAACACTTCTGCTGTGAATAGGTACTTGAGATTAGAGTCTATATTGTTGGATTAAACAGGTTTTTCAGCACATAGGTGGTGAGCTACTACTCTTATGCAATTGAAGAAATATATCGAGAGGGAGAGAACTCTGGCTTTTGAAAATTCTTCCCATTGGTGAATGTTAACAGAAGTAGTGTTTGCAGGTGAAAAATCTAGGCCTCCGGTTACAAGTGCATACTATTCATCTGTGTGCCCCAAATCCAAGGATGTAGAGAAGCCTCTAGGTTCCTACTTCCTGTCTAGGAATTTGAAATCTGCCCTAATAAGCTGAAAATATATCCTGTGTCTCTTTTTACATGCATTATTTTCCCTAGTAAAAAGAAACAACCCTTTTTCTAGTTTATTAATGAAGTTAGGAATAAAGAGGGATGAAGTCCATTTCCTTTTGTGGTGGGAATCAGCATTTCACCTTATTTCCCAAGGCTGGGTTTTCAGGATAAAGCTGCCCTTGAAATGACCCTCCTCTGCACCCCCGCCCCCCAATATGAGCAAAGCTGCTTCTTTTGGATCAAAAAGAGTAAGAGGGGATACAGAGAGGCCCAGAAAATTGTTTGGCAGGACAGAAGAGAGGTGATATAGCTGAGGTCTTAAAACCCAGCCTGGAGAAGTTGAACTGTAGTCCAACATTTCTACAGAGATCATTGAGATTGCCAGCATTTTTCTTGTAATGAACACTTCTTATCTGCAGTGGCATCTCTGCAGGTTTGTAGGAACATCTTGACTTAGAAATACACTGATTTAAAAATTGAATATCTAAATACATAATTATTCTTAGAGAATAAATTTAAAAATGGAAATTTTGGAAAGCTTTTTTACCCTTGTAAGGGCTATAGCTGTCAATCATTTTTTATTCATTGGTACGTTTTCCCAGGTTTTTATTTAAAGTAACTTTCCACATTGCACTACTTTTCTGACATTCCAGATATATTAGAGTTGTTCATATTTACATGATATCTTTCTCCTACAGATCTCAACTTCAAACCTTCCTTATAATAATAATAATAATAATGTTGGTATTTATTAAGCGCTTACTATGTGCAGAGCACTGTTCTAAGCGCTGGGGTATACAGGGTAATTAGGTTGTCCCACAAGAGGCTCACAGTCTTAATCCCCATTTTACAGATGAGGGAACTGAGGCACAGAGAAGTGAAGTGACTTGCCCACAGTCACACAGCCGACAAGTGGCAGAGCTGGGATTCGAACTCATGAGCCCTGACTCCAAAGCCCGTGCTCTTTCCACTGAGCCACGCTTATAGAAATCAGAGCAGCAATAGCAATCAATAAGTGCTGTATTTTCAAATGACACTAAATTTACTAGTGGGAGAAATCCACTTGTTTAGTTAGAAACCAATCAAAATTTGAGAAGTAGAGGGAGCATGGAAATGATAAAATGCAGATTAAGTGAGCTCCTGGGATTTGCTAACACCTATTTCAGAAGCTCAACAGGTTCACCATTACATTTATTGAAGTTTCTAAAAAAACTCTTAAAAATGTTTGGAAATGGAGAAGCAGTGAATTACTGCGTCTAGACTGTAAGTTTGTTTCGGGCAGAGAACCTGCCCACTAATTCTCTTGTCCTGTCCACTCCCAAATGCAGAGTACAGTGCTTTGCATATATATAGTAAGTGCTCATTAAATACCATTTATTGATTGAGGTAATTGGGCAAATTTTTAAAATGACAGAAAATACTAGGTTTGTGAGCCACAAGCTATTTTTCAAACAGTGGCAAATAAATACTGTCTTTCAGCAAAGTTGATTAGTATTCTAAAGGTTGCAGAAAGAAAACGAAGCCAGTTTTCCTGTATATTCTCCAACCATAATTGTATGCAGAAGGTAGTTTTTGCCTCAGTAACTCCTTTTACACCGATGGTAGATAAGTTACTCACATTACAGATCACATGAATGTTTCTTTATGCATTTATGCTTTCATTGTTCATCCATTCTGACTTGCATTTCAAAAAGTGCAGCCTCCAATTTGCATGTGGACTTAGAACATTTTGTTTATAAATAATACCTAGATAAAGCAGTTTCTGCTTCAGATCATAATGTCAGATCTTGCTTGGTCTAGAAGAGGAAGTGCTATTTTCAAGAGAGCTTCTGGGCTGGTAACTGTGCTTTGACAATTGACAGCTCAGGTTTAGAAAAAGTAGCAATGTGGTCAAGTTACCTTACACATCAACACTTAAGGAACTCATGCCTGTTTTAGGAGCCTATATTTGTAAAGACCCATTGCTGTAATGTACCAAGGGAGTGGATACAGGAATAGAAGCATTTGGGAAAGCTTTGTCAAAAAATAGTTCATGGCTAACAAAAACCAAAAGACCCACCAAAGAGGCCCTTTGTGGCTAGAGAAGGGAAAGACAAGAAAATGGGCAAAAGCATTAAAAATAGAAGGTAGCCTGAAAGAGAAAGGTGGTGACTGGAAAAAATGAAAAAACTGAAGGGCTTACTTAAAAAAAACCAAAAAACAAGGAAGGGTCATAATTGGGAAAAGAGGAAGATTGTTCTCGCTGTGCAGTAGAGTCACAGGTTGTGACCCTTTTGTTCTTCCAGCTACCTTAACCTCTAATCACCTTAAATTATGTCCTGATAGGCAGCAGGAGCTACCAGAATAGTGAGCTAATACAGGGGGATATTTAAAAAAAAAAAAAACCCAACTAGAGCAGTTTGGGGTTTTAATAGTTTGAAGCCAAGGTAAAAATCTAAATGAGCCAAGGAAGACTGAGTAGATAAAGTCAAGACCAGCTCTTGTAAAATGAACTGGGCTCTCGCCATCCCCAGAAAAAAGGTAACTGTTAGATTGAGTCTAGCCTGGGAGGGGTAGAACTTTCTGTATTTGCAATGTGTTGTAAATAGGGTGACCAGTGCTCAGCCCTGAGACCCACATAATGTTATTCAGATGCCATTCTTGTAGAAGTCTGCCTGATTGAGAATGAATTCTCCCCCATCTAGAGTATTTCTTCTGGGTACTCTCACCCCACCATTTGCTCCAACGTCATTGAATTCCCTCAACCAGATCTGTGCGAACTCAGGCACTGCTTCAGAACAGCAGAACTCTGTGGACAGAGGCTCTGAATGGAAATTAAAATAAAAGGCATATAGTTGTCCGATTCTGTATCCATATGGGACCGGAGACAGATCTACTGAAAACAGGACCGTCTATTGCCAAAGAGAGACTAAGACCTCACCCAGCAGCAGCCATGGGTAATGGTGACTTTGTTGCTGTGTGCTCTTCTTCACTCCCTACTACAGGTGCTTCAGGACACTGAGAAAAATCATACGATGTAATGGCCACATGTATGTATATCTTTAAAATTCAACGTGAGCCACTGCCATGAAATGGTGTTCAACTCCAAGCCATCATGCTGACTGCATGCAACTTCTATTGGATGCTGGGAAATTATTCTCCAATCTGATGTAAAATCAGAGAGGAGGCTCATCTGTCTTTCCCAGGGGAACACATCTCTAGCAACCTTCTTTTCTCAAAGGGGAACTGTGTAAAAATACATTAAATTTCCCCAGAACCTTTCCTCTGAGAACCCAAAATGCTTCATATGTTTTCTCTTGTAGCTTCCCAACATCTCTGGAAGAAAGGGAGAGTCCTGCTTAAAAGGACATTGAATGGACAGATAATTTGGAGGAAGTGAATATTGTAGAATTGGTAAATACAAGTAACAATCTGTACTGAGAAAATATGATCAACATAGGAGAGTACATGGCTGAAAGACAAGAAGCTTCAGTCCCTGGTCAGTTGGTGGTCTTGGAAAAGTTAGGATCTTTATGCCTCCATTACTGATCTTTCATGTAGGCATAATACCCACTTCACAGATTCCAGAAGGGATTAATGAAATGAAAAGACAGTCTTCCCAGGGTCTAGGTCATACTTGTTAAGACGGTTGTATTAAGCTTAGCCTGTGGTGAGAGCTGTGTGTGTTCAAAACATCCAAAGGGCCTGTGAAGGTTAGAAGGGAATTGCAGAGAAGGAAAGGAGAAATAAAGTTTCCCAGTATGCAAAAGGGCTGACTCATGATCTATTTGCACCACAGTAAGGGGTAGCCTCAGAGTTCTGGGAGAGAGAGCAGGGAGTTGCTTTGCACCTTTTCTCCTGGTGGAGTGAGTGAGCTCTTCATGGAGCAGCATGGCTTGGTGGATAGAGCATTAGTCAGGGAATCAGAGGGACCTAGAAGCAGCATGATGTAGTGGATAGAGCACAGGCCCGGAAGTCAGAAGGTCAAGAGTTCTAATCCCAGCTCCACCATTTAGCTGTGTGACCTTGGGCAAGACACTAAATTTCTTTGTACCTCAATTATTTCATCTATAAAATAGGGAATAAAACAAGCCCCACCTGGGACAGGGACTGTGTCCAACCTGATTATCTTGTATCTAGAGCAGTGCTTAGCACAATGCCTGGCATATAGTAAATGCTTAAATATTTTAGGCAGGCCTAATTAAGATGATAGGAAAGTAGGCTGGGAAACTGAGCATTGATGATCTGTTTTGGATTTTTCTGGTGTAAAACCTTGGTGATCTTAAATAGATATTTGAATTTAATTTCTAGCATTTTTTTCAGTTTTACCTCTGATTAAAATATTATTTGTCAGTAGGCATCTGTAATCAGAATTTCATAAGTATTCAAAAGACTTGGGAAGAGTTCCCTTTTGTATTCTCACCAGATTCTGCATTTTCCTTTATATTCCTTTTGAATACCAGCATTGGTGAAGGGCTCCTAAATCTTCTTATTTGGGAATTTTAGTCAATTCGCTCCTTCCTAACAATATGTTAGGACACAATATCCTGAGACAGTGATTGCATAGAAACACTTTGAGCCCCTCAGAAAAAAAGGAGCATGTGAGTACTAGAAATTATACAATTTGAAATAATAATGGAAACACTGGCAATCACCCTTTGTGGTTAAATTTCCTAACTGAAAAGAGAGTCAGGATAAGAAAGTTTAAAAGATTTGATTAAAACAAGTAGTATTAATGGGGCATGTCAACTAAATTGCCCTTCAATAAGCATAGATGGAATTAGAACTAGGTGGAATTAAATGGTTGATGTGTGCAGTTTTAAATACACAACTTCCTTATTAAAAACAAATAGAGAACGGGAGAGATGGGGTGCTCCAAATGAAGAAACAAATGTAAGTAATATGAGTGCACCATAAGGTTATAACTGATTCCTTGACCTCAGAAAGTTTGGGAGAACATAAGTGTGAATTGTACCAAGTGAGGCTTGTCTTCATTTTTTTTAATGTTATTTGTTAAGCTCTTACTTTGTGCCAGGCACTGCATTAAACACTGGGGTAGAAACAAGCTAATCAGGTTGGACAAAGTCCCTGACCCACAAAGAGCTCACAATCTCAATCCCCATTTTGCAGGTGAGGTAATTGAAGCACAGAGAAGTAAAGTGACTTGACCAAGGTTGCACAGCAGACATGTGGCAGAGCTGGGATTAGAACCTAGGTTCTTCTGACTCCCAGGCCCGTGCTCTATCAACTAGGTCATGCTGCTTCTCCAAGTTGATATTTAGGATATAGCTGATAACTAGGATATCAACTTTTTTTTATAGTACTTAAGGGTTTACTGTGTACCAGCCACTGTACTAAGCCTTGGTGAAGAGATAAGCTAATCAGGTTGGCTCGCATGGGGCTCACATTCATAATCCCCATTGTATAGATAAGGTAAATTGGGTTCAAAGAAGTGAAGAGACTTGTTCAAGGTCACACAGCAGAAAAATGGTGGTCAGAATTAGAACCCAGGTCCTTCTGACTCACAGACCTGTACTCTATCCATTAGGCTACACTGATGTCTTTATTCTAGGGTAGGTTGGTTTAAGAAGAATGCATGGCAAAGAATGATGCAACCTGATGGCTGAACCTGAAATCAGGGAAAAACAATTGTAATCCTGATGCAGCAGGTGGGTTTGCCACCTCCTGATAGGTGAATTCATTTCTCTCCTGGATTATGTGTTTGAGCAGGTTCCCAAATCATCCTGTGCCAGCCTATGAGTATCAAAAAATTGGGGCCAAGCAAAATGAAGTCCTGCTCAGAGATTGTTCTTGCTCTTGTATAAAGGTGCAAGTAGACGGCCATTGTCCCAGGGATTTGTATGGGAGGCGAGAAAATGCACCTGGCCCAAACTTCAGGGATATAGATTTGCCTATCCGGACATTCCTAGCATAAATTGTCTGACTTTGTCCTGGGAGAGAAGCTTACTTTGGGCAGGGATCATATCTACCAACTCTGATATCATACTCTTCCAAGTGCTTAGTGCAGTGCTGTGCACACAGTAGGTGCTCAGTAAATACCATTCATTGGTTTATTGGAAGAGTGACTCATGGAGGGAGGGTGGGAGCTGAATGACCAATACAAGTCCTCATAGATTCCATGGGAAGTGACCAGCCATCAGTCTGCTCCCTTTGAAATAT
This sequence comes from Ornithorhynchus anatinus, assembly GCF_004115215.2. Classification (NCBI taxonomy): domain Eukaryota; kingdom Metazoa; phylum Chordata; class Mammalia; order Monotremata; family Ornithorhynchidae; genus Ornithorhynchus; species Ornithorhynchus anatinus. Next base: position 53,117,718 of record NC_041735.1, on the reverse strand, counting down.
TTCCTTTCTGAAGCAGGTTGCCAGTGGTTCAGAATGTTGGCAGCATCCAGACTGATTTTTTTCCCAAAAGAAGTTGTGGGTAGGGAATGGTCTTCCTCCCTCCATAGTTCCTCATTGTTGCACTCCTTGGGGTTGCAGGTCACGGGAAGGGGTGAACTGAGGTCATTATAAAATAGCGCATGTATTTTTGTTTTGCAAGTCAAATATGTTTCTTAAGGTATTTATGACTGTCCTAGTGCACATTTAACACAATATCTGAATTCACATTGCTGCAGGAACACAAAACTTCCTGGTTGGTAAATGTTTCTCTTCCACTACAAAAGCTCATTAAAAGTTCATATTTAAACCAATACCCATAGAAAAACATCCTCTGGTAGTATTACTCGGGAATTCATCCATGAGTAAAATTCACAGGAGAAATATTTAGTGTTGTTCCCATCACATTTCATATGCTGGAGCCATGAAGTAATGGTGTATGTAATAGAAAAACAGAAGGGAAAATGGAGAATGAAAAACATCTCAGTATCTGTCTCAGGTGATTATTTTGGAATATTATAATCTTAAGGTTAAAGAACATCAGGGATGTTTTTCTGTTCAGTCATCCCAACTCTGATCCCAGCTCTGCCACTTGTCTGCTGCCTGACCTTGGGAAAGTCATTTCACTTCTCTGGGCCTCAGTTACCTCATCTGTAAAATGGGGATTAAGACTGTGAGCCCTGTATGGGACAGGAATTATGTCCAACCTGATTAGCTTGTATTTACCTCAGCACTTAGTACAGTGCCTGGCACATAGTAGGTGCTTAAATACCATGAAAGAACAGTGAATTGTCCAGTGTGGCATGATTACTGCAGCACTTTTCATTTAGACTGGCCATGCATTCTGATCTTGTCAAGTCAGACTTAGATTTTTGTAAACTGTAATCATGGTTGCCAAGAATGTGTCAATTCATGCAGCTGTGCCTGCCAGCGGTATTTACAAATATTGAAATATTTTAATGGGATTTATGGACACAATCTATTTTAACTCATTTGTAATCTGTCCGAGGATTTCTGGGCAGTCGGGGGCCCAGGTGACACAATTCCAATATTTCCGTGTCAGCCGTAGTGGGTAGTAGGCCCAGTGGTTATGGGCCTGCTTATGGTTATGGGTGCAGGCCCATTTTCCTAAGCACTTTATATTGTGCTCTGCACAATAAGTGCTCAGAAATACAAATGACTGACTGAACTAAGCATGGGGTAAATTTATTTTTTAATGGTATTTAAGTGCTTACTCTGTGCCAGACACTGTACTAAGCTCTGGTGCAGTTACAAGATAGTCAAGCTGGACACATTCCATGACCCACATGGGGCTCAGCCTTAATCCTCATTTTACAGCTGAGGTAACTAAGGCACAAAGAAGTTAAGTGATTTGTCTGAAGTCCCAAGGCAGACAAGTGGTGGAGCCGAGATCAGAACTCAGTCCTCTGACTCACAGGCCCATGCTCTATCCACTAGACCACACTGCTTCTCAATACTAAGTTAATTTATCAGACATAGCCCCTCTACTCTACAGGGCTCACTCTAAGTAGGAGAAGACAGGTAGAAAGAACAGTAAGAGTAAATTGCTAGAATCACTGAATTTCAGATGGAGCAGAATAAGACAAAGTAAAAATGGCAAAAAATGAGAGGTAAGACAGTCCCTGGAGGGGGCAGCTGGAGGCCGTGGGCAGCAGCAGTTTAAAGCTCCAGCAGCCTCCCTGGTATTCTAAAGGTTGGAAAAAATCCTGTTTTACAGTGCTGGGAGACATTTGGAGGCTGTCCAGTACCCAGGCAGATTCTGCGGACCCCAGGGTCCCAGTGGCATAGGGACTCCGAGGTATGGACAGCAACCCGTGCCCACCATCTGCTCCCACAACTATCCTAGATAAAGATCCCAAATAATCCTGAAAAATATATATAATTGTTCCAGAATTAGGACTTTGCCAGCCAGGCCTATTCATTTATTCATTCAATCAAATTTACTGAGCACTTTACTGCATGCAAGGCATCGTATTAAGTGCTAGGGAGAGTACAATATAACTATAAATGGATACATTCCCTGCCCACAATGAGCTCACCTTCACCAATGCCCACCTGCTTTTCTTTTTTTAAAAAAATGGTATTCGTAAAAATACTAATTATGTTCCAGGCACTGTACTAAGCATTGGGTAGGTTCAAGCTAATTGGGTTGGACACAGTCCCTGTCCCACATAGGGCTCAATCCCCACTTTACAGATGAGGTTAATGAAGTATGGAGTTCAGGAACATACCCAAGGTCACACAGCAGGTATGTGGCAGAGTCAGAATTAGAACTCAGATCCTCTGATTACCAGACTCATGCTCTTTCCACTAGGTTATGCTGCCCTTGCTTGGTAGTCCAAGCAACCCCTTGAGGTCCATCAGCTGATGACTGGTGGTCCCCTGGGTGCCATCTTCACCTGATTAACTACCTACCATCTACAAAAGAGTTCCAGAAATCTAGTAAGATTTTTGACACCAGGTGTTGGAAATAGAGGTTTTGGGGTGTAATTTTCATGTCTTCAAAGCCACTACAGTCTATTCTTAGATGAAGTTCCAATGACAATTTTTTATTACGTATTAATCTTTCTTAATCTTAACACAGTATTAGTAAGCACTTAATATGTACCAGGCACCGTGCATAGTACTACGCACTGGGGTAGAGACAAGCTAATCAGGTTAGACACAGTCCATGTCCCAAATGGGCACACAGTCTTAATCCCCATTTTACAGATGAGGGAACTGAGGCACAAAGAAGTCAGTCAATCATATTTACTGAGCTCTTACTGTGCATAGAGCACTATATTAAGTGCTTGGGAGACCACAATATAACAGACACATTCCCTGCCTACAATGAGTTTACAGTTTAGATAAGTTAAGTGACTTGCCCAAAGCCACACAGTAGGTAAGTGGTGGAGCCAGACTTAAAACCCAGAACTTCTGATTCCCAGACCCATTCTTTTTTCACTAGGCAATGCTGCTTGCTTTTCACCCACTCATAGACACAGACCTGGTTTCCTTCCACCAGAAGTCTTCAGTGGAGATCAGGGAATCACACAGCCAAGGGGAAAGATGGTGGAAGGGTGGGAGGAGTGAGGATCCCAAAATAAATTTTGCCAGGCTGCAGCTTGGGAAAAGAAATCTGAAGTGGGAAAATGTTCAAATCCCTCTGCCTTTTTGGAGCTGAGTTGTCCTGAAAGGGATTTTGGCCAGGCAGCTAGCTCAGTTTTCTAAACAGAATATATCCAATTGTTTGGTATCTGCTTTTGGGCCTTCTTCAAGACCAGAGGGAAGACAGAGCTGAGCTAACTTATGAGTCACTGCTTCCCACAATATGTGTAGTCAGGGTGCTGTTTTGTTTTGTTTCTTTATTTCCCCCCTGCAGAGAAAAAGCAGTTATTGGCAATGGCACTGCTTAAGAGATGACTCACTGACTGGGTCTCACTCACCTCCCATCTTCCTGATACCTCTCGCCAAACTGCAGTATTTATTATTGATAATGATAATAATAATGATATTTTAAGTGTTTGTTATATGCCAAGAACTGTACTAAGCACTGGAATAGGTTCAAAATAATCAGGTTGGACTCAGTCCCGGTGCTACATGGGGTTTACAGACTAAAAGGTAAAAAAGGTATTTCATTCTCATTCTACAGATGAGGAAACTGGGACACAGAGAAGTTAAGTGACTTGCCCTAGGTCACACAGCAGACAAGCGGCATAAAGGGGATTCAAACCCAGGTCCTCTGACTCCCAAGCCTTTGCTCTTTCCACTAGGCCACATTACTTCTTTAAAGGTCTCCACTGCATAGGGACCTCTAAAGTCCCTATACCCTTAGGACAGAGTAAGCACTCTGCACATAGTACAGTGTTCTTGCACATAGTAAGTGCTCAATAAATACAATTGATGATGATGACAGAGTGCCCAGAACCAATGCTGCACATGCATAGCCTCTCCCGGGTTCTCAAAGTTATGAAACCAGTAAGAAAAAAAGAAGGGAAGCTGACAGGAACCTCAGCAGTCTCCAGTGCCTTCTCCTTTGCCAGAGACAGTCACTTTATAGTCCTCCTTCACCCCTCAATTGCCTTCTAGCTTCCACCAGCACCAGAAATAAGGGGTAAGGGGAAAGGGCAGACCTTGGGGGTCAAGAGGAGCTGCCTTCTGCATGGGAGAGAAAGTGGCTGCTGGGCCTTCTCTCCCTGACATTAATGAGGCACCTCTAGTTCCTGAGATACTGACATTGCCTGGCCCTCCTGATCAACACCTCTTAATCTGTAACCTTCATTTTTGCCTTTAATCAGCCTTGCAAACAAGAACAAAAATCTACCAGCCCAGAGTTTTTTTTAACAGTCTTTTTATGCCCTCTCTTTCCAAGAAAAGCTGAAGCTCATACATGCAGTATTCTTCATCATTTAACATTGGTACTTTCCCCTGGCAAGTATATTGTTACCTATTTTCAAGGTTACTGTAACAAGACTATATCCTTGGACTATTGTAGACGTTTTGACTGTTGTTCAGATATAGTTAAAAGCAACGAGTTAATCCGCAAAGTGTGAATAATGATCATCTTCCCCATAACTTTGATCATACTGCACTGGAGGCAAACAAGGGAGCAGAGTTCATTTAACAGTTCTCTTTAGTCCATGGTTTAAGCAAGACAATTTAAATATTAACATGAGTTGAGATTTTTAGGTTAAGAAACACCTTAAAAGTACTTGTCTTGGCAGTGGAAATTCACACCGAGTTTGCTGGATAAAAACCAAGCCTTTCAAGATTGTAAGGGCCTTGGCAAACTGCTAGTATAAGGAAGTCTTCGGAGAACACACGTCCTTCCAGTGTTGAATTTGCAGGAGGGTGTGTTCGAGTTAAAGGCAAGTGACTCACGTACTCACCTCTTGACCTTCTTCCAACTCTAATTCCTGGTGGGTTCTTTTCTCCTACCCGCACAGGAAATGGTAGGACCACCAGCCTACTCCAAGAGGCCTTCCCTGAATAAACCCTCATCTCTCCTATTTGCCCTCTCATCTGCATTGCCTCTGCACTTGGATCTTTAACCTTCAAATACTTGATATTCACCCTATCTCCACAGCACTTATGTTCATATCCTCGTTGTCTTATGCTGTTCAGTTGTGTCCAACCCATAGCGACGCCATAGACACCCCGGAACACCCCACCTCCATCTGCAAATCCTTCTGGTAGTGTATCCATAGAGTTTTATATATAATACATTTTATGATGGCATTCCCCCCTAGATTGTACACTTTTTTAGCCCAGGGATCATGTCTACTAACTCTGTTATATTGGACTCTCCTAAGTGCCTAGTACAGTGCTCAGCACAAAGTAAGAACTGCTGGTACAAGCTCTCATAATATCCCGACTGGATTATTGTGTCAGCCTCCTCCTGTCTCTCCCTGCTCCAGTCTATTCGTCATTCCACTGCCCGAATCATCTTTCTACAGAAACGCTCTGGGCATGTCACTCCCCTCCTCAAAAACCTCCAGTGATTGCCTATCAACCTTCACATGAAACAAAAACTCCTCACTCTTGGCTTCAAAGCTCTCCATCACCTTGCCCCCTTCTACCTCACCTCCCTCCTTTCCTTCTACAGTCCACCCCGAACACTCCGCTCCTCTGATGCTCACCTCCTCACAGTCCCTAATTCGCGCCTGTCCCGCCATCGATCCCTTGGCCCACATCCTACCACTGACCTGGAATGCCCTCCCTCCCGACATCCACCAAATGAACTCTCTTCCCCTCTTCAAAGCCCTACTGAGAGGTCACCTCCTCCAGGAGGCCTTCCCAGATTGAGCCCTCCCTTTCCCTCTACTCCTCCTTCCCTCCCCATTCCCCCTTCTCCTGCCCTCTGCTCTTCCCCCTTCCCCTCTATGCAGCCTTTGTGCATATTTGTATATATTATTTATTACTCTTTATTTTGTTAATGAGGTGTATATGTATATATGATTCTATTTATCTTGATGATATTGATGCCAGACTACTTGTCTGTTTTGTTCTGTTTTGGTTTGTTGTCTGTCTCCCCTGTTTAGACTGTGAGCCCATTGTTGGGCCGGGATTGTCTCTATCTGTTGCCGAATTGTAAATACCATTGAATGAATGAATAAATACCACTCACTGATAGCTCTGTAACAGGCCTGGGAATCAGAAGGACCTGGGTTCTAATATCTGTTCTGCCACTTTTCTGCTTTGTGACCTTGAACAAGACACTGCATTTCTCTGGTCCTCAGTTACCTTATCTGTAAAATGGGGATTAAGACTATGAGCCCCTTGTGGTAGAGGGACTATGTCAACCCGACAGCCTGGTATTACCCTAGCCCTTAGTACAGTGCCTGGCTCATAGTAAACACTTAACAAATACCATAAAAAAATCACCAAGTGGCAGAATGGGCATGGTATGGGATATGGTGTATGAGAGATGAGAAAACCATTCCTGCAGTCTGTAACATGACGGAGGGACTGTGGCTCTCTGAAGATACTTCCCCTCACCGCACTGCCCAATGGCATTTATTCATCCAATCATATTTATTGAGAGCTTACACTACACCAAATACAATACACTACCAAGAACACTACACTACTACACCCTAGAGGTGATGGAGGCAAAGGAGGAGCAATTTTTTTGTTGTTTTTTAAATGGTATTTGTTAAGCGCTTATTATGTGCCAGACACTGTTTTAAGTACTGGGGTAGTTATAAGGTAATCTAGTAAGACACAGTCCATGTCCCTCATGGGGCTCACCATCTTAATCCCCATTTTACAGATGAGGTAACTGAGACACAGAGAAGTGAAGTGACTTGCCCCAGGTCACCCAGCAGGCCAATGGCAGAGCCGGGTTTAGAACCTAGATCCTTCTGACTCCCAGACCTGCGCTCTGTCCATTAAGCCATGCTGCTTCTCAATTCTAGTACTCCTTATAGGCTCCCTGCTGTTCTTATGCTGTATTGGTCCAGGTTCATTCATTCAATCGTATTTATTCCACACTTACTGTGTGCAGAGCACTGTACTAAGTACTTGGAAAGTATAATTCAGCAGCAGATAGAGAAAATCCCTACCCCACAATGGCTTGGTGACTGCCTTTGTCCAGAGCAGGTCCAGAAAGGCCATCCTGAAGAACCCCAGAGATCCTGGATTTACTTTGGACTTTCCAAATGGTTTAAATCTGCTTTGAGGCTTGCAGGGTCAGGGCCACATGGACTTCACTCCAAAGCAGCCCCAGAGCCAATGCGGACCCTGGGAGGCTGGGCCAGGCTGGTCTTCTGGGAAAACCCCAGGGAGTGGTGCCTGACTGACTGACCTCTGGCTCCAAGGGGCACACAGAAGCCCTTTGTCTTCTACTCATTGCACCACAAGCAAGGAGCCACTTAGAGACAGATTCAGAGAGCATCACAGCAGTTGAAGTAATACTACTGATGGTGTTTTTGGAGTGCTTAATATGTGCCAAGCGCTAGGATAGATAAAAGATGATGTGATTGAACACTGACCCACACAAGGCTGACCATCTAATAGAGAGGACAGGTGTTTCATACCCATTTTATAGATAAGGAACTGAGGCCAAAAGATGTTAATTCACAAAGCAGACAAGTGGCAGAGCCCGAATTAAAAACTGGGTCTCCTGACATCCACTCCTGGACCCATCCCACTAGGCCTTGCTGAAAGGAAAGTCTCCCCCACCCCCCTTCCATTCCCACTTCAAATTCTTACCAGATTTCTTAAATTTCAGAACTAGACAGTCTCTGCTGCAAGGGCCAATAGAAAGGGATAGGCTGACTTCGTAGAACTATCCAGCACTTAGAACAGTGCTTGATACATAGTAAGCGCTTAACAAATACCAACATTATTATTATTATTATTATTTCAGACCTCTGCCTCTTGGACCAATCCACACCGCTCAGGATCCATGGGGAAACACAATTTGCTTGGTAAAATACTGGGTAAATTTACTTAGACTGTGAGCCCTACGTGGGACAGGGAGGAATTGTATCTGACCTAATTAATTTGTACCTACCCCAATGCTTAGAACAGTGTTTGACAAATAGTAATGCCTAACAAATGCCATTTTTTAAAAAAGTGTATCCATCTTGGTTCATACATCAGAGACCCAACTGTATACAGGGCAGTGGGTGCCAGGTCAGTCGATTTGAGGTGGCTTGCTCTTCCTTGGGCTGGGATTGGTTGTCTCTATTCTCGTTTCTTGGTGTTGCCCTGTATTTTGTATTTTAGTGTTGCCCTGTATTTGACATTTGTGGAGGGAGCACTTTCATAGTGCCCTGCTGGAAGGTTCCCCTCAGTGCAAAGTATCTTTATTATTTTTATTAATGATCTGTCAGTGGCCAACCAATTGGCCATTCTGTACCATGTAGGAGATGAGCAACGAGCTGTTTTCACATTCCCTCTGAGGTCCTGGTGAGGCAGGGGCAGGAAGGAGAGCAGAGCCATGAAAGAGGAATCATCTGGTCAGAAGCTTCCAAAGAATGCCAGAAGTGACTTCAGAGTAAATTTAATCTTTTCCACTAGGGTTTTTTTCTAGTGCCAGCCTAGCCATTCATGTTCCTAGCCTAGCTAGCCCTCCCATACTATCCTGCACTAGGTATTTCTTAGCACCCTTGCTGGGGAAGGGAAGATCTGGAGATTTTCTTCGGGCTTTATCTTGCTATGTAAATACCTTTTTGTGCCTCCAGGTTCATTTCTCCCTCAACAGCTATAGCTGCTAATGCTGTTGGAAGGAATCACCTGCAGGCACTCCTGACTCACCACATACCTCAGTTACAAGAGAGTCAGTGGCTCTGAAATATCGCCTGGAATTTGGAGTTTGGGCAAGGTTCTGGGAGAATCTACCCTGCCAACTTAGAACACACAGAAACAAGAGGAAAGGGGAACTCAACAGCCACAGAGCTCCTCACCGCAGGAAGGGGTTTTCAGGGTGTGAGTGTGTTTCCTTGGGAGGGTGTGGGTCCTGGACTTGTCAGACTGGTCTATCCTGAGGATGGAAAAGGTAGTTTTCTCTTCTGCTCCGGAGTGGTACTGAATATGTGCTTTATTGTTTGGCAATATTTTAATTATTGTTATTATTGTTATGATTATTATTCACCAACTCATACACAGTGGAAAGAGGTGGTGGAGGGTGTGTCAATGACAAGCATCTCATCTAGAATGATAATTATGGTTTTTGTTAAGCACTTCTGATGTTCCAATGTACTAAACACCAGCATAGATATGAGATAATCAGATCAAACACAGTCGCTGTCCAAACGGGGAACACAGTCTAAAGAGGAGGGAGAACAGGTTATTAATCCCCATTTTAGAGATAGGGAAACTGAAGCCCAGAGAAGTTAAATGACTTGCCTAAGGTCACAAAGCAGGCAAGTGGTGAAGTTGGGATTAAAACTCATGTCTCCTGACTCCCAGTCCTGTTCTCTTTACACTAGGCTGCACTGCTTGGAAGAAGCTTAATTCTGGCTATCAGAGGACCAAGTTCTAGTCCGAGTTCTGCCACTGGCCTGGTCCGTCGCTTCCCATACAATACCTAGTTCCTCTGGGCCTCAGATTCCTCTGGAAAGTGGTCCTGTCTCTCCCTTCCTTCCAGGAATGTTGAAAGAAAAGAAATAAGTAATGAGATAACTACTGTAAAAGCCTACCTGAGATATGTAATGAGATAACTAATGTAAAAGCCTACATGACTTGTGAACTATTCCTATTTTTTTAAATGGTAATTAAGTCCTTATTATGTGCCAGGCAATGTATGAACATTTGGGATAGATACAAGCTAATCAGGTTGGACACAGTCCATGTCCTTCATGGGTTTTATAGTCTTAATCTCCATTTTATAGATGAGGTAACTGAGGCACAGAGAAGTGAGTGACTTGTTCAAGATTACACAACAGGCAAGTGGTGGATCTGGGATTCGAACCCAGGTCCTCTGACTAACCTTTTAGGGTGGGAGAACTCAATGTGGGGACAGAAAAAAAAAGCAAGATCTGGGGATTGAGTTAGACTGGAAGTCCCAGGAAGCAGTGTTGAAAATGTTTTTCTGGCCTCTGGGAAGACACTTAACTCCCTTTGCTAATAGTAGCAAATACATGGGTATCCAAAGCAATGACCTTGACAAAAGCAAGAAGCCTGAGGAGTTGTGAGCTAGTGATAAGAACTAGTAAAGGAACCTGAATAACCTCCAGTTGAGAGCATTTTCATCTCAGAGCCTCAGCTCCTGCACCATGGTGCCTATGGCTGTGAGCTCGTTAAGGGATTGTCTCTCTTTAGTGCTATATTGTACTTTTCCAAGCACTTAGTACAGTGCTCTACACACAGTAAACGCTCAATAAATATGATTGAATGAATGAATGAATGAATGGCTGAGCTGGAGGGTGATGGTATTTTGGACTACCTTTCAGAAGAATAAGGGAGAGAGGAGCTTGGGACAGCTGTGGCCAGGAATAGGAGTACAATCCTGGAAGGAAGTACCCTGGCAAATCTCTCCACCACCCACTCGAGTGCTAGGACTTCATTCGACCTCAAAAGGAAGGGAGCACGAATAAGTGCCTCCCTCCTCCCATGACGCTGGGATACTTTTTCCCCCATACTCTTCTGGGTGATATTCTTTTCATTCATGTAGGAGGTCAGGCAGTGGGATCAGCTTGACCACACACACCTTCCAGGTTTGTGCTTTGAATAGCAAGTTGATTTAGGGGGACTCACCCTTTGCTTTAAAGTATCAATCACCTTGCCCCCTCCTACCTCCCCTCATTGCTCTGCTACTACAACCCAGCCCACACACTTGTCTCCTCTAATGCCAATCTTCTCCCTGTACCTCCATCTCATCTATCTCACCACCAACCTCTCGCCTACATCCTGCCTCTGGCCTGGTATGCCCTCTCTCCTCATATCCAACAGACATTGACTCTCCCCTCCTTCAAAGCCTTATTGAAGGCACATCTCCACCAAGAAGTCTTCCCTGACTAGCCCTCTTTTCCTTTTCTTCAACTCCCTTCTGTGTCATCCTGACTTGCTCCCTGTATTCATCCCCCCTTCCAGGTCCGCAGTACTTATGTACATATCTGTAATTTATTTATTTATGTTAATGTCTGCCCCCCCCCCCCAGACTGTGTGCTGTGGGCAGGGAATGTATCTATTATATTGTTATATTGTACTCTCCCAAGTGCTTAGCACAGTGCTCTGCACGCAGTAAGAGCTCAATAAATATGATGGACTGAATGCCAGAGAGCAGAGCGTCCCCTGCTGCAACTCTTCTAGGCTATGGGATGAGAAGCAGTGTTGCTAATGGGTAGAGTCAGAAAGGCCTGAGGTCTAATCCCATCCCTGCCACTTATAACTTGGGCAAGTCATTTCACTTCCCTGTGCCTCAGTTACCTTTGTAACTGATTAAGACTGTGAGCCCCATGTGGGACAGAGACTGTGCCCAAACTGATTACCTTGTATTTACCCCAGTGCTTAGAACAGTGCAAGGAACATAATAGAAAGTGCTTAATAAATAATAATAATAATGTTGGTATTTGTTAAGCGCTTACTATGTGCCGAGCACTGTTCTAAGTGCTGGGGTAGACAAAGGGGAATCAGGTTGTCCCACGTGGGGCTCACAGTTTTAATCCCCATTTTACAGATGAGGTAACTGAGGCACCGAGAAGTTAAGTGACTTGCCCAAAGTCACACAGCTGACATGTGGCCAAGGAGGGATTCGAACCCATGACCTCTGACTCCAAAGCCCATGCTCTTTCCACTGAGCCACACAATTTTTTTAATCCCAGGGGTAGGCTGAGATTACTCCTGTTCAGTGCTACTATTATTGCAAAGTAGTTTTGGACAGGGCAGGTGGGGTTGGGTGGGAGTCAGCCAAAAGTAAACTTGCTTAGAGAAGCGAAAAGTCTTGGCCTGTGTGTCTGGGAAGAGAGAAGGGAGGAGGAGGAGCGGTCATAGTCAAAAGCAGGTGAGAAAAATAAAGAACAGAGAAGAGTGGTATTAGAAGACAAAGAGGAGCAAGGGGAAGAGCTCAACAAGGGGAGGAGGACCAAATATGGAATGGAGGGAAGGAAATGGATGTGTAAAAGACTTTGGAGATCATTAGTTCATTGTGCACCTTGGTCTGGTAGGAGTGAAAGCAGGTCATGCCAGTCCCTTGTGCCACTGCCCTTGAGTAGCCCTGGCTACCAGCCTCACAAAGCCAAAATAAAAAGCTGCAGCTGCTACCCAACACACCACCACACCAGGTAATTATCCAGGATGTAATAATCCAGGACTCACATGGGAGTCACCACAGAAACTTAAATAGGTACTTGGCACAGATGCTAGGTGGGAAAAAAAATCTTTACTTTTTTGATACTCTGTTACGTTTGTGGAGAGGAATCTGAGGGCAGATGAGGCCCCTGAAGAAGTGGAGAAATGAAATTTCAAACAAAAACCCTTTGAATATTTGTTCTCCCTAAATCAGAATGTAAGCAGTGATATTGTTGGATCAGCCCAATGATCCAGCCATCCAGCCCAGTATTCTGTCTCCAACAAGGGAGGATATAAGGTTCCTCTTTCCTTATGGTATTTGCTAAGTGTTCAGTATGTGTCAAGCACTGTTTCAAACACTGGGATAGATACAAATTAATCAGGTTGAACCAAGTCCCTGTTCCATATAGGGCTCGCAGTGTAAATAGGAGGGAGAACAGGTATTTAAACCCCATTTTACAGTTGAGGAAACTGAGACACCGGGAAGTTAAGTGACTTACACAAAGTCACACAGCAAGCAATTACCAGAGCCAGTGTTAGAACCCAGGTCCTCTGACTCCCAGGCCCAAACTCTTTCCACTAGGCCATGCTGCTTCTAGGTTGCTTGAAGGAAAAATGTGATGTTTGGGTTCCACTCCTTAATTTGGATTTACCACTCCTTAACGCTGTCTCCACTCCTCCACTGACAAATTGGCTGCCTCTCACTTGGTTGACATAGTCCTCAGCTGTGTTGTTATGGCCATTTCTTGGGTGGAATTTTTAGGAGATTTCACAAGAGTCCTTTACTCCCACCTTCTTGGCCACCAAGGGGAAACGAAAGTCCTATCCTTCACATGAAAGGAAAACAGAACACTGGTGACCTTTTGCCAAAACTGAGCCCTGATCAGAAGCTACACTATATCCAAGAGAAGCCAGTTCTTTGTGAAAGTTTACCTGACTATTCATAAAGGAGAAAATAATAATTTCAAAAGAAAGAAATTACTGAGAATTATGGAACCAGCCTTTTAACTCAGCAAGTAAAGGCCAAAGACTATTCTGCATATTTTCCATTTGTTTTTTGGTGTTAAATCATGTCACCTCAACCACAGTGTAACTCTTGTGAAGTATGATAAATTGTTAGTTTATGATCCAATTTGTAATGGCCCTTATCTGGTCTAATATTGTAACAATATTTGAAGGCAGTATAAAATGTTAAGATCTTTTTAAGGAATGGTCTTTCCCTTCTGCAAAATGAAGTAAAAATATAGGAATTGGGCATCATTTATGCTTCAGTGCCTGAAACCACTGAGGTGTGGATAGGGAAAACTGGCTTTCATGAAGGAAATAACCCAAAGAGTTGAATTGTTTTTGCAAAATCTTATCACTTGTTTTAGACCTCATTTATGTCTTTTCATGCCAAAATTTAACCCAGGAATAATATTGATCCAAGCAATAGCTTTTTTTGGAACACTGATTCACAATCTGGTTTCACTAAAAAAAAGCTTGGAGCCCAGCATCAGGAAAACCATTTTATTTGTTTAAGCTAATAGCATTACTCAGTTGAGCTCTCTTGTATCATCTCGAAGAAGTCCTCTCTTGCCTAATGCTTATGCTAATTAAAATGTTTATACACTATTTTTCTAAGCCTTCACACTGTCAGTCTGCCAGTGAATTTTTCAAGTCAGAACTATTGCTGTCTCCCCCTTTTAGACTGTAAGCCCCATGTTGGGCAGGTATTGTCCCTATCTGTTGCCGAATTGTACAATCCAAGTGCTTTGTACAATGCTTTGCAGACAGAAAGCACTCAATAAATAGGATTGAATGAATGAATGAATTTATATATATATATATATGTATATTTAGATCCTTTCTTCAGGTATGTGAAAATACCACTGTGAGACTTTCATTTTATCAGTTTTTATAAGCCCGGTTGACAAGACTAATGTGGGATGCGGAATCCAATCTACATCATTTCAATTTAAATATTGTCCTTTCCTCCATGGCTGCATTAATCACCTGGTACCACTTTTCTTTGTCCCTTTTTATGTCAGATTGTTTCAACCTCTTATCAGATGGTTAGGTCATAGCCAATTGTGGTGTATTTTAATAACCTTCCAAATGGGTCTGGTTGGATTCTGGCAAAGGAATTGCAGGAATTGCAGGAGAAAGGACACAAAAAATGACATGACCTAGAGTATTTATTCATTCATTCATTCAATTGTATTTATTGAGCCCTGTATTAAACTCTTGGAAAGTACAATTCAGCAATAAAGAGAGACAATCCCTGCACACAATGGGTTTGCAGTCTAGAAGGGGGAGAGAGACATCAAAACAAGTAAACAGGCATCAATAACTTCAATATAAATAGAATTATAGCTATATACACATCAAAACAAGTAAACGGGCATTCATTCATTCATTCATTCATTCATTCAATCGTATTTAATCAATATAAATTAATTTATATGAAATTAATATAATTTATATTTATATATAATTTATACAATGCACTAATAAATAAATAGAATTATAGGTATGTACATGTATACCCAAGTGCTGTGGGGCTGGGGGGGTAAAGTAAAGGGAGCTAGTCGGTGCAATGGGGAGGGGAGGGGGAGCTGAGGAAAAGGGGGGCTTAGTTTGGGAAGGCCTCTTGGGAGGAGGTGACCCAGCGGGGCTGGTTTGCCTACCTTTCCCAGAGGCCACTGGGACAGTTTAGGAGGTGTTTGCCTTCTATGTTTTAGTTGGAGAACTGTATTACCTTCTGGGTGGGGCTGGAGAGGAGTTTTAAGTTTCAAAAGAGATTGAACCAGAGGAAAAGTATTTTTTCTGTGTGCTGCTTTGGCCTCTGCTAATGAATGCTCAGCAGCCTACTGCATGGGACTCTGCCAGAAGAAAATTTCCATTTGGTGAGGTCTCTCTCTCTCTTCTTTTATGGTATTTGTTAAGCCCTTACTACATGCCAGACACTGTTCTAAGCGCTGGGGTGAATACAGAGTTATTGAATTGGGCACAGACACTCTCCCACAAAGGGCTCACAGTCTTAATTCCCATTTTACAGATGAGGTAATTGAGGCACAGAGAAATGAAGTGACTTGCCCAAGGTCACACAACCAAGTGACAGAGCCATGATCAGAACCCAGGTCCTTCTCTCTCTTTTTAATGAATACATATATAATATTAATAAATAATGAATATGTATTTATTCATTTATATAATATATTTATATAATGTGTATATATGGTAAAAGAGGCTAGGGTGATCTAATTTGAGGTTATTTCTGTTTTAAACCTGATCTGCTTATCTTGTATCTACCTCAATGTTAGTGTGGTGCTTGGCCCTTAATAAGTGCTTAAAAAGCAATCATTCAGTCAATGAATATTTATTGAGCACCTATTGTGTGCTGTACTAGGTGTTTGGAAGAGCACAATACAACAGAGTTGGTAGATATATTTCCTATTTACAAGGGGCATACAGTCTTGAGGGAAAAAAAAAACATTAAAATAAATTATAGATATGTATCTAAATCCTGTGGGGATGAGCATGGAGTTAATATCAAGTGCTTAAAGGATACAAGTCCAAGTGCAAGGATGAAGCTGAAGGAAGAGGGAGTAGGAGAAATGAGGGCTTTAGTCGGGAAGCCCTCTTGGGATAGGTGTGAGTTAAGACTTTGAAGATGGGGAGAATAGTGGTTTGTCATATATGAATGGGGAGAGAGTTCCATACCAGGGGGAGGATAATGACTGCAATAGAGTCATCATTAAGTGGTATGGACTGTTTAGCCATTCTTAGAGCAATTAAGCCATAGTATCATATTGCTACAATCATGTTATTGCTGTGGTAAGAAGCTCTAACCCATTAAAAAGCAATTAGACTTTCAGGCAAGTAGAGACCTTTTAAACTTCAAAAAACAAAAGAAAGCTACTCTAAAGAAGTCTAACAGTTTGCATTTAGTGTTGTTTATTGGTGCTTTAGCAATATTAATTTTTGCTGTACTCCAGTAAAGTGGACTATGGTTTTATACCCAATTTATAGAGGCATGTCCTGGCCTAAAGAGAGAGAAAGCTCTTTATTCCTAGGCTGATGATAAAATGTTTGAAGACTGCTGACACAGCTGGGGAGTAGACTTCATAGATAACATGGGCCTAGGAGTCAGAAGGTCATAGGTTCTAATTCCTGCTCTGCTACATGTCTGCTGTGTGACATTGGGAAAGTCACTTCACTTCTCTTTGACTCAGTTACCTCATCTGTAAAGTGGGGATTGAGACTGTGAGCCCTGCTTGGGACAGGGACTCTGTCCACCCTGATTTGCTTGTATCAACCCCAGCACTTAGTACAGTGTCTGGCACATAGTAAGAGCTTAAACAAAATCCCATAATTACTAGGTAGGTATCACATGGGCCAGAGCTCTAGATGGCAGGAAGTCTGCTACCAAAGAACATGATGGAGAGTGAAGTGGGAGAACAGAGGGGTGGGCTCTCCAATTCTTGAGACGAATTCCCCACCAGGCCCCCCAACAATTCATGGGGGAACCCAAGGAGACAGGGCAAAGGTCATGTCCCTGAACTAATAGTGCCTGCAGCACTTCCCTCCCTTGCCCCATTTTCTTTTTTTGTGCTATTGTCAAACGTTCATTATGTGTCAAACATTCCTCTAAGCGCTGGGGTAAATACAAGTTCATCAGGCCGGATACAATCCATGTCCAACTGTCAAGTAGGAGGAAGAATAGGTATTGAATCCCCATTTTGCAGTTGAGGACAGTGGGGCACAGAGAAGTGGAGTTGCCTAAGGTCACACAGCAGGCAAGTAGTGGACCCGGTATTAGAACCCAGGTCCTCTGGCTCCCAGGCTCATACTTTATCCACCAGACCATGTTGCTTCCCACTGTCTTCAATAAGAATACAGTGAATAAAATGGAGAGGAAGAGCCTGATGTTTCAAGCTCTGTCAGCATAATCCCTCTCCTTGTAATCTGAGTGGAGGGAGACATGCCTGAGAATGCAGGCTCCCAGTGCCCCAGTTTTCCCCAAGTTCATTCAATCATATTTACTGAGTGCTTACTATGTGCAGAGCACTTTACTAAGCACTTGGGAAAGTACAATATAGCAATAAACATATTCCCTGCCCACAACAAGTTTAGTCTAGAGGGGTGCCCTGAGGCAAATGACGTGGTGCTCTGTGTGGCATCACACTGAAAATCTTTTAGTTTTTCATGGCATAGGACAGGATAGTATGCACAAGAAGAAGAGAATCATCACCCCCTCCCCGCCCCCTTCCATGCCCGCCTCCGGAGAGGGCATAATTGTACCTTCTTCCCTGTGGGCCTCCTGTATTTCTACAGGTCCCCCACTAATGGGTAGCAAATCTCCTCACAATAAAGTATTTCAATTGACTACACATTGGCTGGGTAGGTATTGTGTTTAGCTGAAACTCAAATACGATCCCAGAGACAGAAAACATTATGCTGAAGGAATTTAATCCTCAATCTCCAGCGTTGGAGCCAAGGTTCATTTCACACAGGACTGCATCTGAAAAGCTTTGGCAATTATGGGGTAAAGATGTTCAGGACAAGTTCATCTCACACAATTACCATGTGCAGTGCTGTGATAAATGGGATTGAATCAGGAAAAATATAGACTACGATATTTGCTTTGAGGGGATATGTGTGCTGTTGGGTAATAATATAGACTCCAGTATTTGCTCTGGAGGTTATGTGTGCCATTCAGTAGACTACAAGAGGCCACTCCAGTGATTTTGGATTACGATAAGAGTCTTTTATCTACAAATGTCTGGGCAAAGGTTAGGGTCGTAGCTCAGATGCTCTTAGCTCATAATCTGTTTTCATCAGCGGAACACCAAATGATGACCAGGCTCACTGATATGATGCAGAGGATTTGGTGAACACTAGTATCTCCAGGAGGTGTAGTATTTATAGGTCATCTCGTAAATCTTTCAAAATATTCCTGTACATATCTCATTGAGTAAACTGGCAGTCTTAGCAGCTCTGAGTCACTTAACTTCGGTATACCTCAGTTTTCTTTATCTGTAAGGACTCATATAATAATAATAATAATGTTGGTATTTGTTAAGTGCTTACTATGTGCAGAGCACTGTTCTAAGCACTGGGGAAGATATAGGGTAATCAGGTCATCCCATGTGAGGCTCATAGTTAATCCCCATTTTACAGATGAGGTAACTGAGGCACAGAGAAGTTAAGTGACTTGCACATAGTCACACAGCTGACAAGTGGCCGAGCCGGGATTTGAACCCATGACCTCTGACTTCCCAGCCCGGGCTCTTTCCACTGAGCCACGCTGCTTCATGTGGGACTGGGTCCGTATCTGACCTAATCATCTGATTACCAACACTTAATATGGTACTTGCCACATAGTAAGTGCTTAACAAATACCACAATCATTATTTATTATTAAAATGAACTCCATTTTAAAAATAAAGAGAAATTCATTCATTCAATTCATTCAATCATATTTCCTGAACCCTTACTGTGTGAAAAGCATTGTACTAAGTGCTTGGAAACTACAATTGGGCAACCCTACTTAAAAATCACCTCCTCCAAGAGGCGTTCCCAGACTGAGCTCCTCTTCCCCCTCTACTCCCTCTGCCATCCCCCCTTTACCTCTCCGCAGCTAAAGCCTCATTTTCCCCTTTTCCCTCTGCTCCTCCACCTCTCCCTTCCCATCCCCACGGCACTGTACTCGTCCGCTCAACTGTATATATTTTCGTTACCCTATTTATTTTGTTAATGAATTGTACATAGCCTTGATTCTATTTAGTTGCCATTGTTTTTACGAGATGTTCTTCCCCTTGACTCTGTTTATTGCCATTGTTCTTGTCTGTCCGTCTCCCCCGATTAGACTGTAAGCCCGTCAAACGGCAGGGACTGTCTCTATCTGTTGCCGACTTGTTCATCCCAAGCGCTTAGTACAGTGCTCTGCACATAGTAAGCGCTCAATAAATACTATTGAATGAATGAATGAATGAATGAATGAACAGATAGTGACAATCCCTACCCAACAGTGGGCTCACAGTCTAGAAGGGGGAGACTAACAACGAAACAAAACAAGTAGACAGGCATCAATACCATCAAAATAGATAAATAGAATTATAGATATAATTCATTAATAAAATAGAGTAATAAATATGTACAAATATACATATTAATGTATGGAAAGGCCTCCTGGAGGAAGTGAACTCTCAGTAGGGCTTTGAAGAGGTGAAGAGAGCTAGTTTGGTGGATGTGAAGAAAGAGGGCATTCCAGGCCAGAGGTAGGACGTGGGCTAGGGGTCGACAGTGGGACAGGTGAGAATGAGACACAGTGAGGAGGTTAGCAGCAGAGGAGCAGAGTGTACGGGTTGGGCTGTAGACAGAGAGAAGGGAGGTGAGGTAGGAGGGGGCCAGGTGATGGAGAGCTTTGAAGCCAATAGTGAAGAGTTTTTGCTCATGCAAAGGTTGATAGGCAACCACTGGAGATTTTTGAAAAATGATCACCTCTGGCCAATCCCCTGGGAAAGATACCATTTATGAAGCTATAAGCTCTTCAGCCCCCTCTCAGGGTCACACCCTGGAGAGTTTCCAGTACTCCACCATTCTCGACTATGGGAGGGAGAGTCAAGAAGAGGCATAGCCATTCCATTCCAAGCTTGGGCAGTGGCTAGTGAGTGGACGACAATCTGCTACAAGTCAAAACTCACCTGTCCTGGGCAGCAGTGGCATGGGAGAGAGTTGAGGGCAGAGACTCAAGTTTACTGTGTGGAAGGAGGCAATGGTAAATTTTTACCATTTTTTACTAAGTATTTTTACCAAGAAAATTGTATGAATATACTACAGAACAATTGCAGACGGAGGTGGGACATTCTGGGAGAGATGTGTCCATGGCATCGCTATGGATTGGACACGACTCAACAGCATAAGACAATAAGGACTTCATCCATGGGCCTAAATAGCCTGTCAGTTTCTCAAACAGAAGAATCCTGGCCTTCTGTGAAGTCCATTTTACTTATTGGACTCCAACATTGGAATAGATCAATGTTTCTTCAAGCTGAGGGTGGGGGGAAGGCTCAGTTATCTCCTGGAGATATGACTTGGGGAGAGAAGGGGGCATCTAACACAAACTCCTTATCCTTTATTTTTGTCCCGTCCCGCTCACCCCAGCCACCATCTCATCATCATCTCTCCTTCCTTCTTACAGATCCACAACTCTATCAACATGTCTACAATTCTGTTGTGTTGTACTCTCCCAAGTGCTAAGTACAGTGCTCTGAGAACAGTAGGCATTCAATAAATGCCATCAATCAACTGATTGACTGCTTGGTTGGTCCCAACTACTGGTGGTGCAAAAGAAAAGCTGATCATTTCTGAAATGGAAAAAACAAAAGAAAGGTATATTGACTGCTCTTCCCTTTTCTATTGATTTGTTTTTGGGTGGATGGTTGAAGGGGGAATGGAGAGAGGGCGGTAGAGGGGATGAATGTAAGAGGGAGGGAGGCATGGGATGACAAAACATTTGAAAGTCACAAGACTAGGGCCAAGGATTTATAGTTATTATTATAGAAGAACTGGTGAAGTTCAAATTAATAATTAACTTGCTTCATCTTATTGTTGGTATTCTTCAAAATGAAAAACAAATGAAGACATTTACAAATTTAAGTGAGTGAATGTGTGTACATGCAAGGGTATGTGTGGGTGGGTGGTGGGAATGGAATGAGTAACCATTGTCTAATTTCTTAAAATGTGATGTTCTTCCACCCAGAACCTTTGAAATTAACCACATGTCTAAATGTGCAGTGCATTTTAATGCTACTGTTATGCCTGGGAAGTTGATCTAAGAGTAAGGATGTGGCCTAATTGGCCTGGGAGACAGGACCCCAAGGTCCTAATCCCAGCTCTGCCACTTGCCTGTTATATAATGTTGAGCAAATCAGTTAACTTCCCTGTAACTCAATTTCTTCATCTGTAAAACTGGAGATAAGATACCTGTTCTCCCTCTTCCCTAGACTATGAGCCTCATGTGGGACAGTGTCCGTATCTGATCTGTTTATACTGGATCAACCCCAGCACTTAGTACGTAGGCAGTATTTTTAAGTACTATCATTATTATTACTATTGGGGTATTTTTGAGTTTGCCATCCATCGGCACTAAGTTCATCACCACCTTTTGCTCAGTAAGTCCAGGGGCAAGCAGCCAATGGCCCGGCACCCTGAAAGCCCAGGCAACCAGAGAGGAGGGGGTGTTGAGGCCCGAGGGCATCAGGGAAAGGAGTCCGGCGCTAACCTCACCCCCAATTTACTACTCCTGGATCCCACACAGCACCAGGGTTTTGGGCACATCCCTCCCTTAGCCTCTATCCCACTGCAGTTAAAGAAAAACCCATCTCTTCAGCTTTAATACATGCTGAAAGATCCCTGGTTATGGTACTGGTTAAATACTATGTGAAAAGCACTGTCTAAGCATTGGGCTAGATACAAGTTAGATCTTATCCTCACTTTACAGATGAGGTAACTGAGGCCCAGAGAAGTGAAGTGACTTGTCCAAGGTCACTCAGCTGACATGTAGCAGAGCCGGGATTAGAACCCAGGTCCTTCTGACTTCCAGGCCTGTGATCTATCCACAAAGCCATGCTGCTTCAGCCCTCTCCACCTGGGTGGTCATCAGCAGCCAGGCAGAGCTGTGTAATGCAATAGAGCGTGTATGAGGCTGCCTCCCCCTGCTACTTCAAGAGCCTCAGCCTGGACTTTGAGTCCCAGTGGACACCCAGAGACTGTCCAGGTCCGGAACCAATAGCACCAGAGAGTGCTCCTGGCTTTGTTACATAGGTGGATCAATATGATGATGTCACACAGATATGCCATGTGATGTCATCAGGTCATGCGAGGGGACCAGGCTCTAGCCTCCCAGTGCCTGTAGTCCTGCAACAGTGTTTAGCTGCCCCAAATCCAGTGTTCTAGAGTCCAGAACACAGTACACTACACAGTAAGGACTCAAAAAAAACCAATAGAATGAATAAATGAATGGCAGTGGAAGGGACCACTCCACAGATCTCACAGATTAGAGCAGCAGTTCGTGGCTTAGTGGAAAGAGCACGGGCTTCAGAGTCAGAGGTCATGGGTTCTAATCCCAGCTCCGCCACTTATCTGCGGTGTGATTGTCTGCTGTGTGACCTTGGACAAGCCACTTAACTTCTTTGTACCTCAGTTTCCTCATCTGTAAAATGGGGATTAAAACTGTGACCCCTATGTGGGATAACCTGATTACTTCACATCTACCCCAGTGCTTAGAACAGTGCTTGGCACACAGTAAGCACTTAAAAAAATACCATTATTATTATTATTATTACCTTGGAGCTCCAGTAGTGAGACAGTGCTTAGTACAGTGCTTTGCACACAGTAAGTGCTCAATAAATATGATTGAATGAATGAGGAAGTCCCAGGCCATGGGGCTCCAGCCTCTGCCTCTGCCTGCCTCATTCCTGGAGAACCCAGGGATGGGGTTGGGGGATAGGGAGATTAGTTGTGTGTGCAGACCCTGAAACTCTGATAGAGAAAACTCTGGCTTCTGCTCACTGCCCCTTAAAAAAAGAAATTTAATTGCCACTCAACAGAATGCTCGGAATGTGTCTTTTATTATATTGTACTCTCCCAAGTGCTTAGTACAGTGCTCTGCACATGGTAAATGCACAATAAATACGATTGAATGAATGAAAATTTGCCACTCAAGGCCGGGAGATATTGGGAAATCCACCGTTGAATAGGGGGATAGGGCAGGAACGAGCAACTGACCAATGGAATCAAGTGGAGCTAATGCCCTGCTGGGGACATTTTAGAGAGTGAAGGTCCGTGGTGGTCTAGGGCTATAAAGGCAGCTAATCCCCTTAATGGAAACTGAAAAAATAAGATGTGAGGTTTCAGCAGTCAACTTGATAACAAATCCTATTATTAGTAAAACTAACCTATGAAAGGTCTGCTTGTAGTGATTTAAGTCTAGAGAGGGAATACAGTAATTCTCCCTTCTGAAATGTACGATAGTGAACTTTGCATGATCCTTGATATGTGGGTTCACAACTCGTGGAATCATCCACACAGTAAAAGAGATCACTTCATTTGGGATAATCACTCAATTGTTCACTTTGAGTAACCACTAGTGGGTGTATTCCAGCCTTATCTTTCAATCATTCCAGGCAGAAAACTGAAAAATATTTCAGTGTTCAAGTAATTTCATGCATGAGTTGCTTCAAATCAGTTTTCTTCTTCCTTCCCTAACACCTTAAGCTTGAGAAGAGTGAATTAAACAAAAGCAAAATCTGATAAAAAATAGGATCTTCATCCAGTGAAGCCTTTGTTCTCAGAAAATAGCTACCCAAACAGAAGGGCAACCTAATTCTATTGGGCTTTTCCTAGGGCCTCCTACAGTGCTATGCACAGAGTAAGTGCAAATACTATTGATTGATTAGCTGTATATTACAGCACAATAATTCAATTGTAATCTTCTAGGTTCTTTCCCTGAACTAGAATTTGACAGAAGGAGACAACATGGGGTGCGAGGTTCTTTGGTCCATTTTGCATCAGACCAAGACAAATTCCCTAAACGTTATGAAGCAACTTTAAGATAGCTGCAGGCAACTGTTGGATTTTCCCAGAACTGTTCATCTCCCCTCCAGTTGAATGTTGAGGTATTCTAGGCTTTAAAGCTAATTATAACTTGTGCATGTATGTTCATCCTCAGGTCCATTTTCTCTTCATTCTCCCCTCCCCCCAATTCTCAGCCCCTTCCCTCCCTCCCCACAAGCTGTTTTTTGTTGTTTTGGGGTTTTTTTTTGGTTTTTTGGTTTGTTTGTTTTTCTATGAAACCGAACACTTTTTGAAGGAAATGGGCAGAATTGTGAAGGGGTTTAAGAATCAAGTACCAAATTCACAGAACCTAAACAGTTGATCCCATGTTTGTTGCATTCTAGGAGACACAGACAGAAAAGTTGATAAGTATACATTTAGCATTCCGAGGATGTTTCTACGTTGGCAGAATCAACCATATTATTTGCAAAATAAAATCGGCAGAACCTAGCATTTTCTACACAGGCCTAGCAGGTTATTTGCAGCCACCATGGAGGATGTTTTACAGAATTAAAAGTGAACTGAGATGTTGGCAAAACTGAAGCAGTTCTGTTTCTTTGACTGTTCTGATCCTAGTACTGAAAAGCAAGAACTCAAGGATGGACATTGCTGCTGCCCTGAAATTCAGTCCCATTGTAGCTTGAAAGAGCTAGTGTGCTTCCCTAAGCACCAAACTGACTACCAATCAATCAGTTGTATTTATTGAGTGCTTACTCTGTGTAGATCACTAAACTAAATGCTTGGGAAAGTAAAATAGAGTTGGTAGACATGATCCATGACCTCAAGGAGCTGAGTATCCAATGGAAGAAGCAGAAAGTAAAATAAATTACAGAATGGAGGAAACAAAAGAGTTTCAAGATAGGTACCTAAGTGCAGTGTGGGTAGGGGGGGTATTAAAGAACTTAGGGGGTACAGACTTTAGTGTATAGGTGATGCAGATATGGAGGAGAGGAAGGGAAGAGAAGGCTTTGTGGAGGAGATATAATTTTAGCAGGGCTTTGAAGATGAAAAGAGCAGTAGTGTGCCAGATGTGTAGGAGGAGGAAGTTCTAGGCAGGATGGTGGCTGGGAGCAAAGAGCTAATGGCAAGAGAGACGAGTGAGGCCTAGTGGGTTGGCTGCTATTAGAGGAGCAAAGCGAAGCATTTGGATACCAAGGAGAATAGCCCCTAGCATGGAGAAATCTGGTTATCTGAACACTTTGGGGTTGAGGGCAGGGCCCTCCCTACCTCTCGTGGAGCCTGGAGGGGGAAGCATGGTGGGAACTTCCTGAAGATTGTTTCACAGACTCTGGAAGCCATGAGGAGGTCAGGGAGACTGAAGGGGCTCTCTGGGAAATGGATCCAAGCCTATGCTCCCAATCACAAGGTGAGTCGATTGGGGGTGTGCACTGCCAGGAAGGGAAGTTGGGCTCTGGGGATTTGGGCAAGGAGAAGAATAGGGTAGGGGCTGGAAGGGGTGGGGGAGCAGGGGGAGGAGTCACATCTAAGAATGGGAAACAGGCCTGAAGCCCCAGATTGTGGGTAGTAGAGCCACGATTGGATTCGGGCCTCTTAGCTCTGCCCTTCCCATCTCAAGATTGCAAGATCATTGCATATCTACCAATTCTGTTATACTCTACTGTACTATAAGAAGCAGCTTGGCTTAATGGAAGGAGCATGGGCTTCGGTGTCAGGGATTGTGGGTTCTAATCCCACCTCTGCCTCTTGTCATCTGTGTGACTTTGGGCAAGTCATTTCACTTCTCTGTGCCACAGTTTCCTCACCTGTAAAATAAGGATTAAGATTGTGAGCCCCACGTAGGACAACCTGGTAATCTTGTATCTCCCCCAGCACTTAGAACAGTGCTTGGCACATAGTAAGTGCTTAACAAATACCATCATTATTATTACTGTACTCTCTCAAGTACATAGTGCAGTGCCCTGCACACAGTGAAGCACTCAATAAATACTATTGGTTGATGACCAATCGTGGGTGGCTTAGAAAGGACAGCAAGCAGCCGCCAACATGGCAGAGGGAAGCAGTCAGCTGGATGTGGCGATGGAGCCAGAAGCTGAGCCAAGTTGGACTCTAGGCTCTGCCTGATGACATCAAAACCCCTGAGGCAAGGGGCGTCTTCAGGCTGGGCGGGGACCTCCTCAGCCGGTAGTTCAAGTAATGGGAAATTCAGATGCCTGAGCCAAATTGGATTTGGCTTCTCAGCCAAGCACCTGTTCAACGCCTTTAGGTTGGTCAGCACTGTCTGATCTAGGAGCTGCATTGGCCGGGGTTCTGAGAAACCCCCAGGCCAGCCAACAACCCTGTCCTCATGGACAAAAGGCCAGCTGAAATGGCACAGTTAGTTTTGATATGTAGGGTGCTCTGCTCATTGATCTGACTTTCTTATTTTAAGCAAGTTCATTGTTGGATATGGGCCAACAGTACACTTCAACTTTTCTGATCTTCCTGCCTTCCTGTATTTGCCTGGATTTTTTGTTGTTGTTTGTTTTTTTTTTTTAATTTTGATTTTATGGTATTTGTTAAGTGCTTACTGTGTGCCAAGCACTATACTAAGCACTGGGGTAAATATAAAATAATTAAGCTGGATACAGTCCCTGTCCCACGTAGGCAACTCTCTTCCCCTTCACATAGGGAAGCAGTGTGGCTTAGTGGAAAGAGCATAGGCTTGGGAGTCAGAGGACATGGGTTCTAAACCCGGGTCAGGCTGTGTGATCTTGGCAAATCACTTAACTTCTCTGTGCCTGTTACCTCATCTGTAAAATGGGGATTAAGACTGTGAGCCCCACGTGGGACAACCTGATTATCTTGTGTCTATGCCAGTGCTTACAACAATGCTTGGCACATAGTAAGCATTTAATAAATACCATAATTAGTATTATTATTATTATCTGGCAGACTACTGATCTCCCCTTCTTTGAAGTCTGAAATCCCATTTCCTCCAGGAAGCATTCCTCAACTCTATTTCTCCCTATAGTGCCACTTTAGCATTTTCACATCACTAAAGCCTGTGGGTACTCACACATACACCATGTAGCCTTTATCTATGTATTTCTATGTGCTATGGCTTCCTCTTACTTGCTATTTATTTTAGTCAGTCTTCCCTTCTAGACTGTAAGATCTATCTACCAATTTTATTATCTTCTTCTAAGTGCTTAGTAAAAGACTCTATAAACATTAAGCACTCAGTAAATACTCTTCACTGATTGCTTATCCCAACTAGTCTGGTTTGGAAAACCATGTTGGTTTAGAGGATTCTCTGTACCTGATAAAATTGATTATAATAATAACAGAATTCATTAAGTACTTACTATGGGTCAAGCACTGTTATCCAAGAGCTAGTACTTTACAAACATCCCAAGATATCTGCAGGGCTGGTCTGTGAGAGACTAATTACTGAACACTGTTCATTTTAATATGTACGCCTCTTTCACAAACTCTCTGAAAGAAAAACAGTGTGACAGGTTAGAAGCAGGAGGAAGAGGTGTTGAGAAAGAATGTGTCTGTTACATTGTTGTGTCCCCCAAGCGCTTAGTACAGTGGCCTGCACATGGTAAACACTCAATAAATATGATTGACTGATTGAGGAGGGTGTCCCCAGCCTGAGTTGTACCGGGAAGGGTGGGGAAGGAATGTGTGTTTGTGTGTGTTTGTGTGCACACACTAGTCTCTGTGTGCTGTGGTGAGGTGGCTTCTAGCATTGGAGAGAGAGGGTCACAGCCAGCAGGGGTGAGAGGACAAGGTAGGATGGAGGGAATGGGGTGATGAAACAGGAAGAGAATAGAGAAGCAAAAATGGGGTCCCTTCTTAGCAAGAACCTGCCTACTCTCTTTTTTTCTCCTCCCCTCCTCTCCCTCTTTTTCTTCCTCTTCCCTGAAGCAGCATGATGGATAGAGCACAGGTCTGGGATTCAGAAGGTCATGGGTTCTAATCCTGGTTCCACTGCTTGTCTGCTGTGACCTCTGGCAAGTCATTTTACTTCTTTGTGCCTCAGTTACCTCATCTGTAGCATGGGGATTGAGACTGTGAGTCCAGTGAGGGACAGGGACTGTGCCCAGCCCAATTTGCTTCTATCCACCCTAGTCTTTAGTACAGTTCCTGGTAGAGAGTAAATGCTTAACAAATAACATAATTATTCTTTTCTCCATCCCCTCCTTTTCATCCTCTTCCTCTTCCTTTCCTTTCTTTCCCTTCTCCTCCTGAGCTTTGTAGTTAGGGGTAGGGCTATGGCAACAAAAGCAATTAATTGAAGCCCTCAACTTGAAGAACTGGGGCGGGGTGGGAGAGATTTTGTGCCGAGGTCATGTGTTCCCCAAACAGCATAGTATTGTATTTCGGGAGACTCCAAGAGGAAGCTTGCCCAGGGCAATGCCATCTAGTGGTTCTGCTCTGCTGAACCTTTTCCAAAAAACACATTTCTTCCCTGACACCGTTATATCAATGACATACATCTGGCAGATCGCACTTGTCATTTGAACAAAGGAAGTTATCAGGCTATTCAGGAACATGCTGTTTACATGGTTACTGTATCAAGATTTCTCTGGCGCTCTCTCTTTTCCTGTTAGTGCATTAGGGATGAGTCCTAAAGATTAATCAATTCTCTTATAGGTTTGAAATGTTATAAATTCCTTCAGTTATTTCTTTCTTGTAGAATTTGTTAGACTACATAGTGCTCCTGTACCCCAGGAAAATAAAAAGAAGGTGCATAAGGTCCCAGAATAACTAAAGATTTTTTTGATGCTATTCCTTAAATGCTTACTATATGTAGGGCACTGGAGGAGATACAAGCTAATCAGGTTGGACACAGTCCATGTCCCACTGGGCATTGTATTAATCCCCATTTTACCAAAGAGGAAATTGAGGCACAGAGAAGTTGGTTTGCCCAAGGTCACACAGCAGACAAGTTAATATATTCCTCAAGATATCCCTCATGCTAAACTGGAAAAAGAGAGAGAGAGAGAGATTCAGTGGTTCAATCTTATTTAATGAGTGCTTACTGTGTGCAGAACACTGTAGTAAGTGCCCATTCATGATTTCATTCAGCTACATTTCCTGCTCCCAAACTGTAGTTTATACCACTGGTTGCTGAAAATATGCTGTTGGCAAAAGTGATGGTCCATTCAGAGCAGCTTCTGCACAGTATGTTGTGAAGGGAGGTCATTGGACCCTCCTAAGGTTGACTGTCAAACTGGAAAGGGGAGCAGAAAATATGAAGCAGAGTGAAGGGAGGTGTTGCATGTTAACCCAAATTAATCAATCAATCGTATTTATTGAGCACTTACTGCATCATTATTGCTGCCATTTTAATAATGGTATTTGTTAAGTGCTTACTATGTGACAAGCTCTCTACTAAGCTCTGGGGTAGATACAGGATAATCAGGTCAGACACACTCCCTGTCCGTCATGTGGCTCACAGTCTAAAAGATGAGGGACCTGAGACACAGAGAAGTTAAGCAACTTGCCCAAGGTCACTTAGCAGGCAGGTGTCAGAGCTGGGATTCCTGTGCCTGTTCTCAATAGGCCACACTGCTTTACCCCTACATCACCTAGTACAGCATGGCGCAGTGGGAATGGTGCTGGCAAAGTCAAGAGAATGTAAGGGCACCATGCAACCCACTAGCTCTATCTATCAATTCATGGTATGTATTGAGCACTTACTGGGTGCAAAGGCTCTGTACTTTCATTCAGAGTCTCTGTCCCCGTGTTTTTGTGACTGGATTGAGATGCGTCTGTCATTTTCTATGGAAATTGCCATCATTGCCTGACTCAGTGATCAGCACACAAAGCAACCTTTAAAAATACGGCCTCAAAACCTTACTGAACACCTAAAATAAAGCAAGTGCTTAGTACATAAACTCCATATGTATAACATGATCCCAGTCCCAGTGTTGTGTGTCAAGACAACTGGTGAATTGTTGTGTCATAATAACGTTGGTATTTATTAAGCGCTTACTATGTGCAGAGCACTGTTCTAAGCGCTGGGGTATACAGGGTAATTGGGTTGTCCCACATGAGGATCACAGTCTTCATCCCCATTTTACAGATGAGGGAACGGAGGCAGAGAGAAGTGAAGTGACTTGCCCACAGTCACACAGCTGACAGGTGGCAGAGCCAGGATTTGAACCCATGACCTCTGACTCCCAATCCCATGCCCTTTCCACTGAGCCACACTGCTCCTCCATCATCATCTCCCCTCCCCTGCCCCACCATGGGGATTCTGATCAGAAGCTTGTCCCAATCCATCTTAGCACTGCCTGCCATAGTGGTTAGATAATTACCCTGGTTTTTCCTCTTTAAGTCCCTTCGATGAAGGTACAAATGCAAAGTACTATTTTTATTGATAATTATTTTTCTCTGGTCTACACACAACTAAAGAGTTTATTCCCTCCTTTAGGGAAATGACTATCAATTAAGAGTGCATAACTGGGCATCAGATTTGGTTTCAAACTGTGCTGATGACCCATGAATATACCATATGGAAGCTAACTCATATCTCCCAGTAACTGTATATAATAGGTGAGATACAGTTCAGGCGTACACCAGGTTATACCAGTCTATGATGCAACTACTGAAGGATATTGTTTGATGGTTTATTCTGGTTTACAACCACCCCAATATACAGTGGATCCTGAGAAGCAGCATGGCCTAGTGGAAAGAGCACTGGCCTATTAGTCAGGGGGCCTGGGTTCTAATGTCGCTTGTGCTACTTGCCTCCTGTGTGACCTTGGACAAGTCACGTAACTTCTCTGTAACTCAGTTTCCTTCTTTGTAAAATAGGGATTAAATACCAGTTCTCCATCCCCTTCAGGCTTTGTCCAACTTCATATTCTTCTGTCTACCCCAACACTTAGTACAGGGCTTTGTTCATAATAAGTGCTTAACAAAAACCACTGAATATTATAACAATTCATTCAATAGTATTTATTGAGCACTTACTATGTGCAGAGTACTGTATTAAGCGCTTGGACTGTCAATTTGGCAACAGATAGAGACAATCCCTGCCCATTGACGGCTTACAGTCTAATCAGGGGAGACAGAGAGACAAAAACAATAGCAATAAATAGAATCAAGGGGATGTACACCTCATTAACAAAATAAATAGGGTAATAAAAATATATACAAATGAGCAAATGAGCACAGTGCTAAGGGGAGGGGAAGGGAGGAGGGGGGAGCAGAGGGAAAGGGGGGAAGGGGGCTTAGCTGAGGGGAGGTGAAGGGGGGGCAGCGAGGCAGCAGAGGGAGCAGAAGGAAAAGGGGAAGCTCAGTCTGGGAAGGCCTCTTGGAGGAGGTGATCTCTCAGTAGTTATTATTATTTATTAACCTAAATTATAACATGCAAGTCTGTGGAAAAACATATCCCATGGTACAACCATTTTGTGCTTTTTGTAGATGTTGTTGTATTATGGGATATTGCCGGTATTTTATTGTGATTTGCTTAAACATATGGGAAACCTGATATGAGACCTCTTATTTTACTGGGTTCTCTCAAAAGAAGCTCCTTGAGGGTAAGGATCATGCCTTCTTCCTCTACTGTAATCTCCCAAGAGCTTAATAGAGTGCTCTGCACACAGAATGCCTCAATAAATATGATGGATTGATTAATTGATTGAAAGAAAATCAACTTAGAAAAAAAAAATCAGGATGAAAAACTCTTTTCTACCAGAGCATAATATATTTTATTTCTACTAGAAAAGCCATGTTGACTGTTTTGTTTACAAACTTCCTCTCTAAATGAACAGCTAGTCTTTGGAATACCGATGCTATGACAGGGACATGCAAAATAGAAATGTAATTGCTCCCGCCAGGCTAGAAAAAAATATTTTACTGAAAACCACGAAAAAGGATACAGCATGCAACTCTGACAGCTAAACTTGTAAAATAATCGCAGAAGCAAAAAGATGATTTCAACAAAGCATGCTTGATTCTGCCAGAATATGAACATGACACTTTGATCTACATCCTTTAGTATGATGGTTTATGACAACTTTTTTTCAAATGTCTAGTTGCTTGTGTTGAGCTAAAATGTACTAGGAGAGAAAGCTAAGAGGAAAGAGTGTTTATTACTCTATAAAATATTTTTCTTTGGATAAGGGTTAACTGCCCAATTTTGTCCATTTTAGCATGGCTTAGTGGACCATGGGTATGGGACTAGGAACCTAGTTCTAGTTCTGGCTGTGCCACTTGGCTGTTATGTACCTTGAGTAAGTTATTAGCTATTCTGTGCCTCGATTTCCTCATCTGTAAAATGGGGATAAGATACCTGTCCTCCCTCCCTTTTAGACTCTGAATCTTGTGAGAGAGTCAGGCACTAACTAATCTGTTTACCTTGTATTTCCAAAACATTTAGCACAGTGCTTGGACAAAGTAAATGATTAACAAATGAGAAGCAGCATGGCCTAGTGGATAAAGCAAGGGCCTGGGAGTCTGAAGGGTCTGAGAGTCTGAAGGACTTGAGTTCTAATCCCAGCTCCACCACTTGACTGTTGTGTGACATTGGGCAAATTACTTAACTCAGTTACCTCATCTGTAAAATTTGGAATGAAGACTGAGAGCCCTATGTGGGACATGGACTGTCTCCAATCTGATGTAGTGGGTATCCACCCCAGTACTTAGCACAGTGCCTGGCACATA
This sequence comes from Ornithorhynchus anatinus, assembly GCF_004115215.2. Classification (NCBI taxonomy): domain Eukaryota; kingdom Metazoa; phylum Chordata; class Mammalia; order Monotremata; family Ornithorhynchidae; genus Ornithorhynchus; species Ornithorhynchus anatinus. Next base: position 53,085,213 of record NC_041735.1, on the reverse strand, counting down.
GTGAACACTTAACAAATACCATTTAAGAAAAAAACAGAGAAAGCAATTGTTACCTTTGTCAAAAAAGACTCCACTAACAGCGGAAGTCCACCTAGAGTTGCATGTGTGAATGAATAGGCCTATGCAACGCCCCCCCCAGTCCCAATCTCAGTAGGCATACACAAAGACCATTCCTCATTGTGCTGACGTGAATGCAGTGCCTGGTGCTGTTTTCACTTTTGCCTCCTTGCCTCATAATACTCTCAGAGCTTTTGCTCAAAAAATGCAACTGGTGCTGTTTTCACTTTTGCCTCCTGGCCTCATAATACTCTCAGAGCTTTTGCTCAAAAAATGCAACTCCTTTGTTAATTGCAGCGAGCGATGCTTGTATGTGTATGAGAACTGGCTCCCAGTTTTTAAGTGAGATGCAGCATTGTCTAAAACTTTGTGTTGCCTTTATCCTCCTAGCCTTTGGTTTCCCAATTTCAGTTCAATACCCAGGAGCAGTCATCCTACATTCTCCTTACATGTCCCACACTGCACACCTGCATTGAGATGAGCCTAGCCTCAGGGCTAAGAGACTGACTTTGTCTTGGACTTTGTGGTTGATGACCCTAATAATAATAATGATGATGATATGGTGATAAAGTGATATTTGTTAAGCACTAAGTGCGGAACACTGTACTAGGCTTTGGTCAGTCAGTCAGTCAGGTGTATTTATTGAGTGCTTACAATGTGCAGAGCATTGTACTAAGCACTTGGGAGAGTATAATATAACAGACACACTCCCTGCCCATAGTGAGCTTTCAGTCTAGAGGGGTAACCATAATAATAATAAAAATGCTGGTATTTATTAAGCACTTACTTTGTGCCAAGCACTGTACTATACTCTGAAATAGAAGGTTATCAGGTTGGACACAACCAACATCCCATATGGGGATCACAATCTAAGGGGGAAGGAGAACAGGTATTGAACATTCATTTTATAGGTGAGGAAACTGAGTTCCAGAGAAGTTAAGTTCATTCATTCAATAGTATTTATTGAGCGCTTACTATGTGCAGAGCACTGTACTAAGCGCTTGGGATGAACAAGTCGGCAACAGATAGAGACAGTCCCTGCCGTTTGACGGGCTTACAGTCTAATCGGGGGATGCGGACAGACAAGAACAATGGCACTAAACAGCGTCAAGGGGAAGAACATCTCGTAAAAACAATGGCAACTAAATAGAATCGAGGCGATGTACAATTCATTAACAAAATAAATAGGGTAATGAAAATATATACAGTTGAGCGGACGGGTACAGTGCTGTGGGGATGGGAAGGGAGAGGTGGAGGAGCAGAGGGAAAAGGGGAAAATGAGGCTTTAGCTGCGGAGAGGTCAAGGGGGGATGGCAGAGGGAGTAGAGGGGGAAGAGGAGCTCAGTCTGGGAAGGCCTCTTGGAGGAGGTGATTTTTAAGTAAGGTTTTGAAGAGGGAAAGAGAATCAGTTTGGCGGAGGTGAGGAGGGAGGGCGTTCCAGGACCGCAGGAGGACGTGACCCAAGGGTCGACGGCGGGATAGGCGAGACCGAGGGACGGCGAGGAGGTGGGCGGCAGAGGAGCGGAGCGTGCGGGGTGGGCGGTAGAAAGAGAGAAGGGAGGAGAGGTAGGAAGGGGCAAGGTGATGGAGAGCCTTGAAGCCTAGAGTGAGGAGTTTTTGTTTGGAGCGGAGGTCGATAGGCAACCACTGGAGTTGTTTAAGAAGGGGAGTGACATGCCCAGATCATTTCTGCAGGAAGATGAGCCGGGCAGCGGAGTGAAGAATAGACCGGAGCGGGGCGAGAGAGGAGGAAGGGAGGTCAGAGAGAAGGCTGACACAGTAGTCTAGCCGGGATATAACGAGAGCCCGTAATAGTAAGGTAGCCGTTTGGGTGGAGAGGAAAGGGCGGATCTTGGCGATATTGTAGAGGTGAAACCGGCAGGTCTTGGTAACGGATAGGATGTGTGGGGTGAACGAGAGAGACGAGTCAAGGATGACACCGAGATTGCGGGCCTGCGGGACGGGAAGGATGGTCGTGCCATCCACGGTGATGGAGAAGTCTGGGAGCGGACCGGGCTTGGGAGGGAAGATGAGGAGCTCAGTCTTGCTCATGTTGAGTTTTAGGTGGCGGGCCGACATCCAGGTGGAGACGTCCCGGAGGCAGGAGGAGATGCGAGCCTGAAGGGAGGGGGAGAGGACAGGGGCGGAGATGTAGATCTGCGTGTCATCTGCGTAGAGATGGTAGTCAAAGCCGTGAGAGCGGATGAGTTCACCGAGGGAGTGAGTGTAAATGGAGAACAGAAGAGGGCCAAGAACTGACCCTTGAGGAACTCCAACAGTTAAAGGATGGGAGGGGGAGGAGGCTCCAGCGTAGGAGACCGAGAATGATCGGCCAGAGAGGTAAGAGGAGAACCAGGAGAGGACAGAGTCCGTGAAGCCAAGGTGAGATAAGGTATGGAGGAGGAGGGGATGGTCGACAGTGTCAAAGGCAGCAGAGAGGTCAAGGAGGATCAGAATGGAGTAGGAGCCATTGGATTTGGCAAGAAGGAGGTCAGGGTGACCTTAGAGAGAGCAGTCTCGGTAGAGTGGAGGGGACGGAAGACTTGCCCAAGATTAAGTAGCAGAGTGATAAGAAGCAGAGCTGAAATTAGAACCCAGATCCTCTGACCCCCAGACTCGTGCTCATTCCACTTGGCCATGCTGCTTCTTGCAGAGTCAAGATAAGGAGATCCCATCCTGCATTTGATGTTGAGTATGCACTGTAGGGGATACCAATGAAACCACTGAAGGAGTTGAAGGTGGCATCTGTAGGGAGTTGGGGCCTTACAGCTGAAGTGGTTAGACAGTGTTATAGTTTAGTCTGGACCCCAATACCATATTGCCACCACACAGTGTCCCAAAGAATGTGCTGGCCTTCTTGGTTCAATTGCCTACTTCCTTGTCTGTCGTTGAGAAGCAGTGGTGCCTACTGGGTAGAGCAAGGACCTGGGAGTCAGAAGGACCTGGGTTCTAATTCCGACTCTGCTACTTGTGTGCTCTGTGTCCTTGGGCAACTCACTTCACTTCTCAGTGCTGCAGTTCTCTCATCTGTAAAGTGGGGATTAAGACTGTGAGCTCCACATGGGACAGGGACTGATTTGCTTGTATCTGTCCCAGGACTTTGTACATTGCCTGTAAGTGTTTAACAATTACCACAATTATTGTTATTATTATTATCATTATTATTATTATCACTGCATCAGAGATCATTGTGCTGCTCAGGTAACAGAATTCTGTGACTGTGTTCAGCTTGGTGATACCAATACAGATTTTTGGTCATGGGTCTGATTTCCTGAGTCCAACCTACTACATTACCTCAATTTTCAGTTCCTTCATAATCAAGTATGTTTGAGGGAAAAGGAAAGCCAAGCTGCCTAATGTCTTTGCTATTAATGTTGTTGTAGTGGAACACCCTTCACAAGTGTCACAGCAATATCATTTGATAGGAAAACACTGGCAAACAGCCTAGAATGTATTTTGACTTTAAACTTTGAATAGATACAAGTCATAATCTCACAGGTTTGGAACATCTCTTAGTGTCACTGAATAGATATCATTTTTGCCTAAGCCTGAAATTGTGTCCATTTTAATTGACATCACTAACTGATTTTGCCATTAAGCTGCTAGTATTGTCAATAATATTGTTGCTATTGTTTGAGAACATTTTCAATACTTATTCCTCCACTTTGTTTTCCAGTGGGTCCTAAGTGCTCTGTGTAAAGCTTGTCCTTCTGCAAAACAAACAAGAATTGTTTCTTTGCTCAGAGTTGCTTTTGACTCAGTGCCCCGTTCCCTTGACACAATGTGCTTAATGTCTAGAGGAGGAGACAAATATTAATATAAATGGATTATGGATAGGTATATAAATGTTATGGGGCTGAAGGAAGGGTGAATAAAAGGTACAAATCCAAGTGCAAGGTTGACGTAAAAGGAAGTTGGAAAAGAGGAAATGAGGACTTACTGGGAAAGTCCTCTTGGAGGTCTCATGCTTTTAATAAGGCTTTAAAAGTTGAAGAGTGATTGTACTTGGATTTGAAGAGGAAGGGAGTTCCAGGCCAGAGGCAAGATATAGGCGAATAGACAAGATTGACATACAGTGAGTGATCTGCACACAATAAGTGCTCAGTAAATAACACTGGCTGATTGATTTTAAAAACTTGCTCAGTTGCCATGGTGCTGGCTGCAAGGTGTGGCAGCAGAGCCAGGGAGCTCAGTGCAACCTAATTTATAGACTATCAATCAATCAATCAATGGTATTTATTGAGCTCTTACAGTATGCGGAGGACAATACAACAGAGTTGATGGATATGTTTCCAACCCACAGTGAGCTTACAGTCTAGGAGCTGAACTGTACTAATGCCTAAGTGTGAGCTCATTGTAGTCATTGAAAGTTGTGTCCACTGTTTTCTTAAACAATTGCTTCCCTTGAGATTTGGAAGAAGTTATGTTTGGCTTAAAGTTTTGATGGTTCCATGTGAGTATCACAGAAGTATAGAGTTTTAGCAGACATATATTTTGTAAATTTAGTTCGACATGGAAAATAAATAAAAAATTAACTCACTTCAGAGTCCTGAGAACAAGGATTTTGGGGGAAATGGGTCTAAGTAGTGTCTTACTTTTGTGTTGTTATACAATTAAGGGATCATCACTGTGCTCATTCCAGTTAGCTTTCACACTTTGGAGTCAGTATTTCATGGGTTTTCTTACCAAATAATTTAAAAACATACATTTTTTCTTGGTTAAATACACTCAAAGTAGGTTTTTGTTTTGTTTGATAATTTTTGAGCACGAACAAACACCAACATTTGGATTAAAATAACAATGAGAAATGAGTGAGGCCAGTGAAAACAGACCAGAGTCAGGATTGCATCATTTTCCTTTGCTTGGTTTAAGGAGCCTCCTTCTTTGTGGTTTTTGGCACTGATGTTTATTGTGCTCCTGAGGGATAGTCTTCCTGCCTGCCTATCAGCAGAGCACTGGGCCAACAGACACATTCTTGTGAGTCTCTTCTCCATTCATTTCAGGTTTTCCAATCAATGTTTTTCTTTTTTTGGAAAATTGCATGACTGCTCACCAGCCGCTGTCTAATCAGGAAGGCATATCAAATCAAAAGGAGTTTCAGAAAACACAATTGATAGAAGAATCCTTCTCTGATGCCAATTTAGAAACTTTTAATCTGAATGGCATTCTGGAAGTTATTCTACCTACCTTTGTTTCTCTCTCTCCCTCTCTCTTTAGATATTGTCCTTATTGTTTTCAAAACTTAACTGGAAATTTGCCTGCATTCAGTACATTCATTCATTCAAAAGTATTTATTGAGCATTTACTGTTTGCAAAGCACTGTACTAAGCACTTGTGAGAGTACAATGTAACAATAAACAGACACTGTACTAAGCACTTGGGAGAGTACAATATAACAATGAACAGACACTTTCCCTGCTAACAATTAGACTGCAGTCTACAGGGGGAGACAGACATTAATGTGAATAAATCAATAAATAACATGTGCCTAAGTGGTCTGGGACTGGGAATTGGTGAATAATAAATGCACAATATTGGGGAATAATATACATTTTGGAATAATGAAGGTAAAATATTTTAATACTAATTAAAACTATTTCACTTGTGAAATACTGTTTGGTGTACTTTTAATTATTTTTAATTTCTCATCTCTTTTCAGGGTTAGAATTACTTGTATGGGCGGGATATTTACAAGCTATTTAGTGATTGAGATGTCTTTTGTAACAGAAGTGTATATTCCACACTTAAGCGCTTACTATGTGCCAGACACTGAATTAAGAGTTCATAGTCGAAGTATGTGAGAGAACAGGTATTTAATCCCCATTTTATAGGTGAAGAAACTGAGGCAGAGACACATTATGTGACTTGCCCAAGGTCATACAACAGGCAAGTGGCAAAGCCGGAATTAGAATTCAGGTCCATGGTCTTTCTACTAGGCTAAGCTGCTTCCCACAATACAGTAACATGTAGTTAAAGTTAAGGTGAAACCTTGTTAAAATTGGTAGAGCACACATGGTGAAACTTCTTATGAGAAAAGAAAAAACCTGCGAATTTGATAATGCTACCTGTAGAGAAAAAGCAAGGCTAGGGCCTCACTACTGTTGATTTACGCTGTGGGACCTGAATCACTAGAAAGAGAAATTGACTCCATATGGTCACAGGCTGTAGAGACACTAGGGAAGGGATCTAAAATGAAAACCCTTATTGATCACGAGGAGATAAAAGCTCAGGACATCAGCACTCTGGGCAGGGTCTGTCAGTCATTTCTAAGGATGCAACTGTAAAAAATAAAGACCCCTGTACTTCTCAATTAAGTGGATTTTGGTCATTCTGCAAGCAAGTAGAGTGCTTGGCACATAGTAAGTGCTTAACATATGTCATTATTAATGTTTTTATATTATCTTATACTAATAATAATTGTGGTATTTGTTAAATGCTCATTAGGTGCCAGGAGCATATTTTTCTCTTTCAAACATCCATTCTCCCCTCATTGTCCAACTAGATGAAAGTCAGGGGACAGTTTGTCCTTCCTGAAGCTGGTCTTCTGAAGTTGCCCTGGTTCACCTAACATAGGTAAGCCTTCTATTACTTTTCTTTTTCCATTTAGCTGCTCTCCTCACATCTATTTTCCTCCCTTTTCCCTCCACCCCCCAGTTTTGTTTTTTCACCATTCTTTCACCGTTCCCTGTGACTGTCCCCACAACCCCTGCACCCTCTGCATGAAGCCTGGGAGAAGCAGCGTGGCCTAGTGGAGAGAGTACAGGCCCAGGAGTCAAAAGGACCAGGGTTCTAATCCCAGATCTGCAAATTACTTGCAGTGTGACCTTGGGCAAGTCACTTAACTTCTCTGTGCCTCCATTTCCTCAATTGTAAAATGGGGATTAAAAGCCCGTTCTCCCTCCTACTTAGACTGTGAGCCCCATGTGGGACAGGAACAGTCTGACCTAATTAACTTGTATTTACTCCAGTGCTTAGAACAGTGTTTGATACATATTAAGCACTGAACAAACACCATAAAAAAGCATCCCTCCCTGTTCCCTGCTGCAGGAGCCTGAAGGCCACAGGGCATCAAGGATGGGCCTCAGAGAGAGAGTAGACCTCTGGTTCTCACGCCCCTGCCCTGCTCTCCTGTGCTTAAGCCTGGCAAGGGATATGTGTATGAGGGGCCCACTCTGGCCAAAGTTAAAAAAAAAAGGGCCATCCAAAGTGGGGTGTAGGCTGTGGGGTTTGGGGAAGAAAGCCTCAGATGTAGAGCCTTAAAACATTAAAGAAGGCAGAGTGGGGGGTGGGGGGTAGCAGCACAAGTCGGATTGGCAGAAGCCATGTGGGTAAAGAAAAACAAGTAAGTTTCCTGGGGCCATAGGTGGCAGTGTCACATTGAATTATGCTCAGTATCCACCTGACACAACAAGAAAGTGATTCTCAGCTATCATATAACCCCTTCTGCTGTTCTTCTTTTTGCCTACTCGTGTCTTCCCTCTACCTCTCCACCCCAATTCCTTTCTTCTTTCCTATTCTACACAGCTCTGGAAGTGGCCGATCAGGAGAGAGGGGGATCATGGGACATAAGAAGAGGAAAATACAAGAAAAAAGACCCTCAAATAATATAAAGATGGCAGACTAGGATTTATAAAATGCAAATCAATTAATCTGTGGCATTTACTGAACAAATATTCAATAACTATGGGCAGAGCAATGTACTTTAGCTCAAGGGAGAGTAATGGTATTTGTTAAGCATTTACTATGTGCCAGGCACTGTACTAAACATTTGGGGGTTGGAGATGGAATGCAGAAAGAAAGAAAGAAAGAGAGAGAGAGGGAGAGAGAGAGAGAGGGAAAGGGAAAGAATACAGAATATTCAATTTAAAGGAAAAATAATCAAGTGGAAGAGATGCACACTCAAACTCTAATTGGGCTAAAATATTATGGAACTCCAGAACTAAAAATCTTTGGGGGAAGGGGAGAAGGAGTGTATTCTAGTGGAGAGTGGATGGGCCTGGGAGTCAGAGGGACCTATGTTCTAATCCCAGCTCGGCTACGTGTCTGCTGTGTGACTTTGCGCAAGTCACTTCACTTCTCTGGGCTGCAGTTACTTCATCTGTAAAATGGGGTTTAAGACTGTGAGCCCTATGTGGGACATGGACTGTGTCCAACTTGATTGACTAGACCCCTTGTATCTACTGTAGAAAGTACCTAGCGCATAGTAAGCTTTTAAAAAAGGCAGGGAATGAGTGCCTCTACTAGTATTATTATTATTGTAATTGCTAAGGACTTATTATGCGTCAAGTATTGTTTTAAGTGCTAGAGTCAATACAAGTTAATTTGGTCAAACACAGTCCCTGTCTCACATGGGACTCACAGTCTAAGTCTGCATTTGGTACTGTTCGCAGAAACATTAATACCAAATCATCGATTTCTCATAGAAACTGAAAATGCCTTAGGGAACAGTTAACGATGTCCCTTAAAGAAGAACATTATCAACTAAAATCTTCAAAATGCAGTTCAATTTCTCTGAAATCTAAAGGCAATCCTTTCTAAAATATATTTGATTTTTGTGGCTTTCTTTTACTAGCATTTCACAGATTAGCATCAATGACTTGATGTTTACATCACTGAATCAAGGCAGTTTCCATAGCAACACCTCTAATTCCCAAGAAATGCAATTGTGTGACAATTTACTATTAATGGAAAACACAGTCAAAGGAGAGAGCACTGGAGTGAGGGCATGCAAATATGGAAACCTCAGGTCCCATGACTAAGTCACAAGGCAAAATGGGGAAAAATAAAACGTGTAATTTGCAAAGTCTCTTTATGCCCATTGGCCTTTGATGGTTATTAGCAATATAGCTAACCATTTCATGCTCTGGAGATTTGCTTGTGAGAAACTATAGTCCTTTCTCGAGAGTGGGTCAAATCCCTGGAACAGTCTATGAGGTCTTAGTTATTCATTGGATTTCTCTGCCTTTTCTTTTTCAGGCAAGGAAACTGAGGCAATCAATTGCGGCAGGGGGTCTTGCCAGCAAGCTTGCCATTTCTCTCTTGCTGCCAGAGTTGGTTGGTTTTGTTAGCATAATACAAATTCTAACACATTTTGGGCATTAAATTTGCTCTTAGACAAGACACTAGCAGCTGAGAGATTTGTGAACTGGGCAGCTGTACTGAGAACATAAGGAAGAGGATTTAAAAGAGAATTTGTATTAGTATTGTATTAGTATTAGGGAGACTTATTTTCCCTTCCCTTTCTCGTTGACCCTCCCTTCTGCTAGGCTGCTGCAATCAACACAAGAAAAACCACCGGTAGATTGAATCCGAATTACTAAAACCCACACTCATTACCAAAAACCCCCCAAACCCATGTATTTCTTAATGCACAAATGCCTCTGGCTCCATTTGCACTCAAATCAGAAAAGGACTGGCAATCCATCCATCCATTTTGGCATAAAATTTTGTGCACACCGTGGAATTTATAGGGCCTCCTAATTGGCCCAGGAGCCTGCCCAATTGACAGCTACTTTTCAGGAGCTCTGGTGACCGGGGGTGGGGTTGGGGGGGAACCTGTGTTGTTTCCCTCAGCCGGTTGCCAGCTTATCTATGTTTGAACCTGCCGTGAAGCTCCTGGTTGGTAGCCAAGTGGGTGACAGGCCTTGAAACTGGAAAAGCCCAAAATGCTTTCCAGCAATCAGGCAGACACACTCCCGTTGGAAGACCAGAGGTGGGTTCTGATCAATCAATCAAATGGCCTAGTGGATAGCGCACGGGCCTGGAAGTCAGAAGGATCTGGGTTATAATCCCAGCTCCACCACATATCTGCTTGTGACCTTGAGAAAATTGCTTAACTTCTCTATGTCTCAGTTATGTCATCTGGAAAATGGAGAAAGAATGTGAGCCCCATTTGGGACAGAGTCTGTGTCCAATCTGATTAACTTGTATTTACCTCAGTGCTTAGAACAGTACTTGACACAGAGTGAGCACTTAACAAGTACCATTATTATTATCATTTATAGAACACCTCCTGTTTGCAGAGTGCTATGCTAAGTACTTGAGAATGTGCAATAGAATTAGGAGACATTATCTTGGCCCTCAAGAAGCTTGCAGTCTAGAAGCAGAACACTAGGACAGAAGTGGTGCCATTTGGCTTCAGTGACATTTCCTTTGTCTCCCACCATCCACCACAGGAGTGAGGCCTATGGATGCAGGGATGACTGAAGCAATTTGGAATCAAGGGCTTGTCGCCCGGAACGGAGAGAAGCCTGAGGGTCACTGCCTCCAAGAACTCTCCAGCTCTTTATTTTAACATTGCTTTTTTGGACTCTTGAATTTTTTAAGCTTCTCTTGCCTTTTTTGTTTGTTAGTTATTTTCACTGTTCCATAAGCCTGTCCTCCCAAACTTAGATTCTGAGCCCCTAGGGCACTAAGCATCTATACTGTAAACTCTCTATGGGTAGGGACCGTGTCTGCTAATTCCACTGTATTGTATTCTCCCAAGCGCTCAGTACAGTGCTTTCGATAAGTACAATTGATTGATTCTGTTGATTATCTTGTATCTACCACTGTGCTTTGCAAAAAGTGAATGATACCTGACAAAATAACAATTGTCTGCCAAGGCAGTCTCCCAACAAACTGGAGTAACTTTGTTCCATTCAAATTATGGAAACAGAAATTTTTCTGCCAAGAAATCCTTTCCAAATGTTCACTTTGCTCAAGGCAGTCCCAGTTGTTTTTCTGTCCTTTACGTGTGGTTTGTGGCTTTGCCCTTCATCTGCAAGGAGGTGATGTGGAAAGGGACAAGAGAAACTGTAATCTCCTTGTGGACAGGGAACGGGTTGACCAACTCTGTTATACTATGCTCTCCCAAGAACTTAGTACAGTGCTTCTGCACAAAGTAAGTGCTTGATTGGATGGGAGATGGCAGCTCGATAGACTCCGGAGTAGAAGTAGTAGCATTTATTAAGCTCTTACCATATGCAGAACACTATACTAAGTGCTGGGAAAGAATACATAGTTGGGAATTAGATTTGGTCAGAATTGGGGTGAAGGGATGAGGCCATGAGAGATGAAATTTTATAGTATAGTTACTCTCCATGCAGGGGAAAGTAGCAAGGAGGCAAGCCCAGGCACAGAGGGGCAGGGATTGGGTCCATGGACTCCATTGTCTGGTCCCAAGCATTTACTCTGCTTAGAGCCCTTCTTCACAGAGAAAGTGCTCAATGAACACTATTGACCGATTGCCCTGGCTGAGTTCCTGTTTCAGGGCAGAGGGGCTGGGATGTGTGTGTGGGAGCAGGGGAGAGAGGAGGAGAGGGGCAGGTCATATCTCCCTTATTTTCCTCCTTTTCCCCTCCAGAAGTGAGTCTTCTTTGGAGGCCCTGGAGGCAGAGTAGAATTTATTCATCTGAATGGAGCACTAACATCCTCCAAATTTCCTGCTTTCTGTGTGTGTCTCTCTTTTTGCCTCTGACATTATTGGCCTCACAGATTTCTAAGTCCCTTCTGATGTGGGTGCGTGGAGATAGTCTTTCCCATGGCCAAAGTTGGCACCCCTATAAGTCATCTTGCAATGCTTGGCGCTGGTCAAAGCCCTACTTAAAAAAAAAGTCCTAGCTCCTCTAGGAAGCCTTCCCTGACTAACCTCTTCTCTCTCAACCCTATTCTCTCTTCCTCTGTATCACCTATGCTCTTAAGTCCACACCCTCTAAGCACTTTGATACTCTCCCCACCCCCAACCCCCAAAGAATTTTACTCTGCTGCTCCTCTGTAATTTTAATGTCTATCTCTTCCACTAGATTGTAAGCTCCTTGATGGCAGGAATCATGTCTTCTACTTCTAATGCATTCTCCCAAGCACATAGTACAGTGCTCTGGACACAGTAAATACTCAATAAGCACAATTGATTGAGAGGCCAGAGAAGAGAGTGTGGATAACTCTGTTGCCAAATTGTACATTCCAAGCACTTAGTACAGTGTTCTGCACACAGTAAGCACTCAATAAATACAATTGAATGAATGAATGATAACTCTGTGCAAACCATTACCACTACTGCTAAAACAAATCTAGCACATGACCTGCTGGTGGGGGTTCTATGTAAGCAGGTGGCTCAGAATATGGGTCAGTCAGTCTTGGAGGAGGCAGTAGCTTCTGATCAGCTCATTTATGGAGGCACTGATCACCCTAAATGGGGAAGGTGTTCTAGATTGTGACTCCCCCTTTTTTAAATTGTATTTGTTAAGCGCTTATTATGTGCCAGCCACTGTACTAAGCACTGAGGAAGATACAAGGTTAATAATAATAATAATGTTGGTATTTGTTAAGTGCTTACTATGTGCCGAGCACTGTTCTAAGCGCTGGGGTAGACATAGGGGAATCAGGTTGTCCCACGTGGAGCTCACAGTCTTAATCCCCATTTTAATAATAATAATAATGTTGGTATTTGTTAAGCGCTTACTATGTGCCGAGCACTGTTCTAAGCGCTGGGGTAGACAAAGGGGAATCAGGTTGTCCCACGTGGGGCTCACAGTCTTAATCCCCATTTTACAGATGAGGTAACTGAGGCACCGAGAAGTTAAGTGACTTGCCCAAAGTCACACAGCTGACATGTGGCCGAGCAGGGATTTGAACCCATGACCTCTGACTCCAAAGCCCGTGCTCTTTCCACTGAGCCACGCATTTTACAGATGAGGGAACTGAGGCACAGAGAAGTTAAGTGACTTGCCCAGTCACACAGCCGACAAGTGGCAGAGCAGGGATTCGAACTCATGAGCCCTGACTCCAAAGCCCATGCTCTTTCCATTGAGCCACGCTGCGACACAGTCCGTGTCCAACATGGGGCTCACATTCTTAATCCCCATTTTACAGATGAGGTAACTGAGGGACAGAAAAGTGAAGTGACTTGCCCACGAACACACAGCAGACAAGTGGTGGAGCTGGGAGCAGACAAGTACTGTGTGCAGAGCACTTGGGAAAGTACAGTACAGCAATAAAGAGAGACAATCCCTACCCACATTGAGCTCACAGTCTGAGGGGGTAGCTCACAGACTAGAAGGAGGAATCACAGTCTACTCCAAGGGTCATGTTCTCTCCAATGGGCCATGTTGCTTCTACCTGAAAGTCAGGGACCATGTCTAATTCCCTCTTGTGTATTCCTTCCTAGTGCTCAGTACATTGCTCTGTACACAGTACGTACTAATTCAATATTACTAGAAAAGATGTTGTAGACATTGCCTACCTCCCCAACCTCAAAACTGGCTCACCAGTGGCCACAGAGTCTGTCCAATTGGCAGCCCCTTTTCAGGAGCTCTGAGGGCTCTACATTGCTTCTCTCAGCCTGTTGCCAGCCTACCTTGATGCACCCTGATGAACTTTAATCTTGCAGAGCAGTAACAGCTTGATTGTAAATGATCCCGCCTCACTCTTTTCAGCTGCATTCACCCACACGGTATTTGTTAAACACTTACTTTGTGCCAAGCACTGTACTAAAAAGTGGTGTAGATATAAGACAATAAGATCTGACTCATTCTTGCCCAACATGGGACTCACATTCAAAATAGGAGAGAGAACAGGTATTGAAGCCTCATTTTATAGGTGAGGAAGCTGAGGCACAGAGAAATTAAGTGACTGGTCCAAGGTCACACAGAAGGCCAGTGGAAGAGATGGAATTAAGATGCAGGTCCTCTGGCCCGTGCACCTTCCCCTGTGCCATGCTGCTCCTCATGTGCCAGGCCTGGACCCCTCTCTTCCGTATAACAAAGTGCTGGCAAGTTTCTATGTGTTTCCACTCTATATAGAATCAATCAATATCAGTGGTATTTACTGAGTGCTTACTTTGTGCAGAGCACTGTTCTAAGTGCATAGGAGAGTAGTAAAAATGATCCCCTTCAAAAACTCTATGTAGGTGTGGTGCATGTAATCTGGTCAGCCAGTGGGACTAATGGAGGGGATTTATTCAGGTGAAATTTATTATAGAGAAAATTTAGTCAGAAATACTAGAAGCTGATGCCAAAAAGAGAGTCTTTTTCAATCCAATGACAATCCACGACCTGCCCTGTCTGATCTTTTTAGTAAAACTGTCTCCTTATAAGAAGCTCAACAGTGCTAACTCCCTTTCTTCTGTGTTTTTTTAAGGGCAGAGGATCGTCCAAATTCTTTCTAGAGATTTTTTTAACACCTTGGTTAAAAAAATCACACATGCAATTCAGCAGAGGGCACCCTTGCCTTTAGATCACAGAACAAGCCCAGTGTTATATGTTTCAGGTTCTTTCCATGGATTGCTTCCATTCTTAAACTTCCCAAAAGGAAAAAGGGGCAACACATAAACATGCAATTTGCAAACAGCTTCATAACACCACCTACAAAATTACTGTATTCTTTTTGTTCTGTCAGTAAGTGGAATTGTGTGGGTTCATCATTGTTTCCATGTAAGAACTACTTTGTCCTAGTGTAGCTGCCCGGGATTCACCACCAAGCGCTTTCCAACTCAGAGAAGCAGTGTGGCCCAGTGGATAAAAATATAGGCCTGGGAGTCAAAAGGACCTGGGTTCTAATACCTGCTCTGCCACTTGTCATGCTGTATGACCTTGGGGCAAGTCACTGAAATTTTCTGTGCCTCAGTTAACTCATCTGTAAGACTGTGATTAAGGATGAAGACTGTGAGCCCTATGTGGGACAGGGACTGAATCCAACCTCAACGCTTAGAACAGTGCTTCACAAATACCATCACCATCACCTGTGCATTGTTGAGAAGCGAAACACGCTTGTGGACTTTCCCATCAGAGGAGAGAATTTTCTCTAGGAGAATCTTAGAAGTTAAGCCTGTGACCTTTTTTCTTTGGCATATGTAAAACTATCTATGCCCAAACCCCAATCATGCCCCACTTCCTACCCCTCCTGTCCCCAACCTATCCACTGATCTTTGGTTTGGCCTTTTCAAAGTTTTTCAAAGCCCCCTCCACACAAAACCTGCTCCTCTGATCCCCTCAGCTCCTGCATCCCCCTCTCAATCAGTGTTATTAAGTGCTTACTGTGTGCAGAGCAGTGTACTAAATCCTTGGGAGACTACAATACAACAGAGTCGCTAGACATGTGCTCTCTGCCCTGCCCTAGACAGGGAGAAAATATCAATAGCTTATAGCTATGCACGTAAGTGCCGTGGGATTGAAGGTGGGGTGAATACCAAATGCCCAAAGGGCACAGATCCTGCTCCTCTGACCCACTCAACCCCTGTCAGTCAGGCAAGCAATTGTATTTATTGAGTGCTTACTATGGGCAGAGCACCGTACTAACCGCTTGGGAGAGTACAATATAGCAATGTAACAGCATATTCCCACAAGGAGCTTACAGTGCTCCTCTCCCTGCACCTGCTCCTCTAACCCCCTCAGCCCCTGCATCCCCCTCCGTTTCAAATTTGCCCCTGCTTCTCCCTCACACTTCAAAGTGACAGAGCAGCTACCAACTTCTCCAGCTTCCTTTCCCACCCACCCCCACTCACTCCCCAGCCTTGTCTCTTTCCCCTAATGCTTCCTTAGGGTCCAGGAAGAGGGCAGCATAGTGAGAGGAGGAAGGAATCTTACTCCTTACTACCTAAACTGGGAGAGATTAGGTAAAACAGTAGCCAGGGTAACAATGTAACATCTGCAATTTCTCCTCCTCACCCCCTTGTGCCCCCACTTAATGCAAGAAAGCAGAGTTACAGTGAGAAAGCTATTTAACCAAACATGCCACCCCCTCCCTTCACCTCCAAGAACTCCATACAAATTTTTAGTAAATAACAGTAAATTGGACCATGACTACAACTCTGTTATATTGCCTTCTCCCAAGCACCTCATACAGTGCTCCACACATAGTAAGCATTCAGTAAATTCCATTGATTGAGTGAATGATTAAATTAATCAAAATCAGCACCTCAAGCAGTAATGTGGGCAGGGGTTGTGTCTGTTTATTATTGTATTGTACTCTCCCAAGCGCTTAGTACAGTGCTCTGCCCACAGTAAGCACTCAATAAGATAATTGAATGAATGAATGAATAATGCTAACCAGGCAGAGTAGGCAAGAAGGGGAAATGAAAGTACTTCAAGGAGAAGAAATTATTTTGGGGGGAGAAAAACCCTGGCAACAATAAACAGGGAAGCAATTCCCCCCAAAAATAAAAATTTAGCCATATTCCCTTATTCAAAAGAGCCCGTTACCCCATACCTATATTTGAGGCTTAATACCTTAGTACTTTTAACTGCCCTGTTCTTAGTATTCTTTGGTATATAGAGTCTCAGTGAAATAAAATATCCCAAATATAGAAGGAACAAAATGAGCATGTGCCCTTGTCCCAAGTGGGGAAGAAAGACAGCCTCCATCAGGCAGCAACTTTCAATTAGGTAGGTTTCTGGCCCAATCAGAAGTCATGCTGAAGGAGGCAATCTCACAGGGAAGAAAAACCCTCTCTGTAACACCTTGGACAACCACAATCAGCAGCTCTGCACCAGTTATAACCCCCGAAACCAGTTGCAAATCCTGGTCATTTAAGAATAAGGCAGCATCACATGTGGATTTGAGTTTGCTTTTTTATTTCCACATGAGTTAGCTTTGCCCTCTGCAGACCCATCTTTCTCCTCTTTTTATAAGGACATAGATAGATAGATGAAAGAGATCATTTTTCTGGTACAGTAGAAGGATCACTGAACCAGTAGAGGGGATTTTGCTGGGACTGACCCTGAGAGGGGGCCTTTATAACTAGCCTCCCAAAGACACATTGTCTCTTCACGCAGGAGAAGACATGCAGTTAGTTTCCATTCCAGCCCCTATTTCCTTTGGATACCCAAAACTTTTTTTATACTAATTGTTAAGTGCTTAGTATGTGCCAGGCACTGTATTATGTGCTGGGGTAGATTCAAGCTAATTGAGCTGAACACAGTCCCTGTCTCACCTGGGGCTCACAATCTTAATTCCCATTTTACAGGTGAGGTAACTGAGGCACAGAGAAGTAAAATGACTTGCCCTAGGTCACTTGCTCAAGTGGAGGAGCAGAATTTAGAACCCAGGTCCTTCTGACTTCCAAGCCCATGCTTCATCTATAGGACAGATGCTTCTTTAAAACTTTCAAAGAGATGATTTTGGATGTGGAAGTTTTCCATGCCTGTCCACAGCCCAACTGCAGTTTTGGTAGAACATTTGTATGAAATCTGTTCTGCCATTTCTGAGTATGGAAATGTTTATTTTTAGAGCAGAAAAGAAGTTTTCTGACAATCCAAGAACAACTCACTAATGATATATCTCTTTTCCAGTTATTACTGATAGAGGAATGAATACAGAATGAGTAGTTAAGTCTGAAGTTAAAAAGTTTAAATGTACTAGTGATAACAGTTAATTAATAATTATTTGATTCTCAAGCATAGGCTTTTCAAGCTATTAACAAGCACCTCATACACTGTAAAGTTAAGGAACTTCACGGTAGTGTGTATAAAATTCTTTCACATTAAAATCAACATGGGAATACTGCAATTACAAGGTAGTATATTTAAACTGAAGAAAGGGGAAATTAAGGCATTTTAGTTGCTGGGATGGTGTTAAATACAGACTTTTTTAGTAGGAGGGATTTTTGTCAAGCGCTTACTATGTGTCAAACACTTTTCTAAGCACTGGGGTAGATACAAGTTAATTGGGTAGATACAAGTTAATCAGGTTAGACACTGTCTCTGTCTCTGCCACTGTCTCTGTGGCATGGCGTAGTGGATAGAGCTTGGGCCTGGAAGCCAGAAGGACCTGGGTTCTAATTCTGGCTCTATCACTTGTGTGTGACCTTAGGTAAGTCTCTTCCGTTCTCTGTGCCTCAGTTCCCTCATCTGTAAAATGGGGATTAAGACTGTGAGCCCCAGGTGGGACAGGGACTGCATCCAACCTGGGAACCTTGTATCTGCCCCAGCACATAGAACAGTGCTTGTCACATAGTAAGCACTTAACAAATACCATCACTGTTATTCTGCATGGGGTTTATAGGCTAAGTAGGAGGGAGAACAGGTATCCCAATTTTATTGTTGAGGAAACTAAGCAAAAAGAAGTTAAGTGACTTGCCTAAGGTCACCCAACAAATAATTATCAGAGCCAGGATTAGAACCTAGGATGTCTGACTTTGAGGCCCATGCTCTTTTCACTAGGCCATGTTGCTTCTCTTGTTTGAGGTTTAAGGAGATAGGTTGATGAGCGGTGGAAGGTACATGCAGCCAGATGAGCCTACAATTTATTCTCCCTTTGTGGCATATGATTGGTATCTAGAGGAACTATTTAGTAGCCTCATATCTGGTTTCTAAAATTCAGATTTTTACATACCTATAGACTTTAACATTGCCCTGGACAGCCTCCAGTGGGTGGGATTATTAAACTCTGGGCTCTGTGCCTCATGTGGTGAAAACAAGGATAAGTATTATTAACTTGAAAATACAGGCTGCGCTATGTGAGCATAATGTCTAAACCTCTGATTTTCATCTGTAATTGGTAAATCCCAGTTTGTTTCCTGCATTGAATTGCCCTGGTCAGTATTATAACTACAATGGTGTAAAACTTAACCAGGAAACCACCTGTATTTTTTTGTTTTTTCTCTTTTAGTAGTATTTGGTAAGCATTTACTCCGTGCCAGGCACTGTTCTAAGTGCTGGGGTAGATGCAAGGTAATCTGTTTGGACACAGTCCTATGTCTCATGTGAGGCTCACAGTTTTAATCCCCATTTAACAAATGAGGCAACTGAAACACAGAGAAGTTAAATGACTTGTCCAAGGTCACACAGCAGACAAGTGGCAAAACCAGGATTAAAACCCAGGTCCTCTGACTTCTAGGCTCTTTCCACTAGGCTATGCTCCTTCTCATTTGAAAATCACCTGACAAAAAGACCCCTTTTCTGAGGGACATTAGATAGATCTGTAATAGTACTAGTAGTATTTATCAAGGGCTTTCTTACTGTGTGCAAACCACTGTACTAGGTATTAGGCAAGAATCCAGAGTAGCACCAGACAAGCAACTGTCTTGTCTGCATGGCTCCAGCCCAGCAAATATTAGTTAGCATTTCCCCCCAAATTTGGGAGATATTTTTCCCCCAAATTTCTCTCCACACACTCACTCAGAGGTAAACTCTGAGGGTGATTTATTTGAGTAGCTTTCATTTGTAGACGTTCTCATTATTTATTAAGGAAAGTTTAGCCATCTAGAGCAGAGTCTGCTAAGATAATGGCAAAGTGCCCAGCGTGGATACCATTTTTAAGCCTATGTCCTTCAGGATTTGGAGCTGTTCAGAGGCCAAACAAACTTACTCTGAAAAATTTAGGCTAACATCAAAAGCCAACTGTTGCTCTCAGGAGCAGAGGAGCAGTGGAAACTGCTCTCATGCATGTAGCATGGAAGTGACTAACTATCTCATTATTTGAGCCACACTGATTTTTCTTATCTGGGGAGCAAAGTAAACAATCTTTCCACCAAGGACCCATCTGCCAAGGCCTTGCTATAGGCTGACAGCTTGGGCATAAGATCGGAAACTGGTAATTACTTAGGCACTTGTGATAGAAAATAAAACTTCTGCATTTCCATTTCTCACCCTCCCATCCAAAAAGTGGGTCCTGCAATCCACTCCTCTCCAACGTCCTCCATGCTTCTCTGTGCTTGATAACCTGTAGAATATCTGCCACACAAGACTAACTACAGCTCTCATAATTAGGCAGATTGCTAATAATCTTTTGCTGCCTGGAGAGTTTTGAATTACAATAATAATGTCTGCAGGCAAATTTTCACCAGTGAGAAGGCAGCTAACAATCTAGGATACTTGCAAATAGAAAAATGTGGGAATAGTTCTATAGGAAAGCCCAGCACATACTGTTCTGTTAAGTTTTCCTTGCAAGGAACCTTGATTATGTTCTTTAAAAGGGAGTCTCTATAATCATCAGGGGAGTCTCTATAATCACCAGAAAAATTAATGCAAATTCTTGTTTCCATGGAATATTTACAGAACAGCGACACAATGTCTGAAGTTTCAATTGCCACCCATAATGAAGATTTGTCAAATTAATTCATACCAATAAATGACACAGTTATCCAAGTGCTTGTTCTGTGTCAGACTGGGCAATCTGTGTCCCACAGCTGTCAGTTTCCTTTCCCGGCTACACGTGCTGCCAAAGCAGATATCTATATTTGCATTTAGAAAAGGACATGAAATAACTCTCGCTCCTGGTGGATTCAGTGCCGAAGAAGTGATATGTGGGATGAGAGTATCTGCAAATGTTTGAATGAAGAAGTAAATTTTCTAAAAAACAGATGCTTGGGTATATTGAGGGAACAGATAAAAGATGGGTTTCACTCCCTGAAAATGCTGCCCATTATTTCAAACATTGCTAGTGGGGAGAGGGTAATCATGCATGTCTGCCATTGAGAAAGAATAGCTCACACATTTGTACACTTACACCCCTGAAAATTAGAGGGGAGCACCACTCTTTCTTTCCATTTAGGGTTCAGGTGCAAAAGGTACTGGCTTAGTGTAACACTCTCTCTCCCTCTGCCCAAAATCAGACTGGAGACATCTATGTTTCATTGACCTTTAGTTAGGGTGGGGAGGAGAATGTTTAGTAGCTGAAAGGGAAAGAGGTACAATTTGTGAGAAGCAGGGTGGCCTAGTACAAAGAGCACAGGCTTGGGAATCAGAGGATCTGGGTTCTAATCCTGTTTCTACCACTTACCTACTATGACCTTGGGCAAGTCACTTAACTTCTCCCTTCCGCTTTAGATTGTGAGCCCCAGACAGGACAGGAACTGTATCTGACTTGATTATCTTGAATCTATCTACCCCAGTGCTTAGTACTTGCCTCTTAACAAGCATTTAACAAATACCACAATTATTATTACAATCATGGAACAGAATATCTCTGAGACCTATACAGCAGTAAAGGTGTGCAACACCTGACTGTCTAACAGGGGCATTAACCTTTCACTGTAAGAATGGCGGGGGTGGAGGGGTGAAGCTAATGGTGCTGTCCCCTCAGCGCCAAGCCCATGGGCATCAATTCAGCCTGGGGCAATGTTTTCAATCTGGAAACTGACACTCATCTGAGAGGCAGGTAACAAAGCCAGAGTAGGAAGTATGGGTGAAAAAGCAAGCACTCAGTTAAAATGTACTTGTGGTTTATAATGCATTCTGGGCACCATAATAGCTTCCCCAGAGCAGGCACCAAAACCGGAAGGCTTCTACTTATTGCCACTCTGGGTGTTAGTTCATAAAAGGCCACAGAAGGGGAGATGTAATTCCAGATCTGAGTTGTTGACTTTTGGCAAGAGAACAGAAGTGTTTTCAATGCTTAATTTCATTTCAATTTCAGTACTGGCCTCTACCTGAATTTCACCCTCCTGAACAAGAGATTAGAATGTGACTGTGGGAAGACAGCTGAAAAGCAGTATGGCCTGGTGGAAAGAGGATTGGCCTGGGAGTCAGAGGACCTACGTTCTAATCCCGCCTCAACCACTTGCCTGCTGTGTGACCTTGGGCAAGTCACTGAATTTCTCTGAGTCTCAAGTACCTCATCTGTAAAATAGGGATTAGAACTGTGAGCCCCACGTGGAACATGGACTGTGTCTAACCTGATTAGCTTGTATATACCTGAACACTTAGTACAGTACCTGGAACATAGGAAGCACTTAACAAATATCATTAAAAGAAAAAATATGATGGGACTGGTGCTATCTGGGTTCTGAGATTTGCCAGTGACATTTATTAAATTTTGTCAAGGTGAAGTAATTGGCTTATATTCTTTCCTTGAGTTTTCATTTGAGAAGGAAGCTTTCAGTCCCTGTAGTAAGTACAATACTAGGGACTGGAAAAATATGCATTAGAATCATGATTTTTTAATTATTATTTTAATTCTTTAGATAAGCTGCCATGGTTTCACAAATAACTATTATTCATGCCCATTACTGGTCCAAAATGAGTTGGGGACTTTTCCCCAAAATCTGTTTGCTGGAAATACTGTTTCCAACAATAACTAATATAATTTGGAAAATGGGGAAAATTGATAAATAGAGCTCTGTGCTCTGAGCTGTGCTTTACAATTAATAGGTCAAAGATCATAAGTAGCATAGTAAGGTTTTTAAAAAAATTATGGTTGTCCCAAGCACTTACAGGCACTTTGTACAGTACTTTGCACACAGTAAGTGCTCATTAAATATGACTGAATGAAATGAGATCAAATGTAACCTTTCAAAATAATTGGTTTTTATTAACCATGTAGGCTCATTATCATCATATTAAGTAAATTTTCCCCAATCATTGTTCAAGTCTATTGCTGTTACACAGCTTCCCTCAGTCTTCCTAGAAACTGCCCACACAATACAGTTCAAAGCGTACTCTGAGGCCTTCAAAACTTAATCGTTTTACCACCCTAAACTCATCTTTAGATAAACAAACTGCTCCAAAATACTTTATCATGGTGAGAGTAATGCACAAATCTTTGAAGTATGTTACTTAACCCTCTCTCTACACCTCAAGTTTTTTCAGCAATTAAAAATCCACTCTTCCTTTGAGGAGTAGGATTAAAAGCACCACAGAGCAGCCCAAGCTAATCTCCTACTACAACCCAATCTGGGCACTTGCTCCTCTAATGCCAACCTACTAACTGGACCTCAATCTCTTCTATCCCATTGCTGAACCTTTGTCCATGACTTCTCCCTAAACACTAAGCTCATCGTGAATAGGGAATGTGTCTACCAACTCTTTTGCAGTATACTTTCTCAAGCGCTTAATACAGTGCTCTGCACACGGTAGGCACTCAATAAATACTATCAATTGACTGATTGATTGGTCAGGTACTTCAGTCCAGATCATTCAAGACAAAGTGACAACCTTCAAAATTGGGCATATATGAAAATGTTCCAAGTTTGCCAGCCTAGTTTTTATCATATTCAAATGATATGCAAATAACCCCTTGATCCTCCTATTAATTCAATTTTCTGAATGTGGTCTTTTGGGAAAAGCATCAGGGGATATGCGTTAAATCCATACCTAAATCTAACCTCTTTGAGGTGACCTGGGGATGGGAAATAAGGACTTGTCCTCTATTAGATATTGTTTTCCACTGGAAATTAGTTTCCAGCCAACCTTAATCTGTTCTTCCACAAAGAACAAGAGGCCTTTTTATGGATTAACTAAGATTTTTTTTTTGCTTTTTCTTTTGGCTGTTTGAAGGAAAAGTATTTTAAACTTTAAGCCAATTTTGATTCTTTAATTCTCTTTCAATCTGTTTCAGTTATTTCTTCTCTGCAGAAAATTGGAAAAGCAGACAGCCTGAGCAGCTCTAGTAAAACTGATAAGTCTGTTCAACTTTTGTGTGGCAATAAAACTATGGCTAAGGGGAAGCTGTAAGCCACTGCCTGGTATCATTATTCAATCTTAAGTGAATCTGAAGAGCTTCTGGAAACTTGTGTGGTGGTTAGTGGTGAATCCTCCCTTTGCTCAAAACACTGATTCTACCTTTTGATGGCAGCTGAGCAGACTTATTAGCAAAATAAAATGAACAGCAGAGTTGGAGTTGGCTGGAAAGACTCTAATGAATAGAAAGAAAAAAAATTTTTTTCTCTTGTTTTTTAATTTTCCCATTTCATGAAAAGGAGTCAGTAGGCTGCAAGGCCCAGTTTATACAGTCAACCTTATGGATGCATGCAAAGACACTTGAATTTGTTTTTTACTGTGATAACAAAATGTTTAGTATCAGAGCCCAGGCAAAAACAGTTCACTAGGCAACACAGTCTGGCTACAGTGGGTTATGGTTTCAGAAAAAACAGCTTTGTTACACTCATATGGCTTCGGTCAAAGCATGAATATTATACCGTGAATTTGTAAGTTTCTTTAGGAACACCACATAATATTCCAGAAAAACTGACTGATTGGCAGCAGTGTGTTTCTTCATAAAATTTCTTCTTGGAATTCATGCTCAGACTTGGGCTACCTTTCTTACCCTTTTTACCTAATTCCCACTGCAATTCTCCCAGGGAATTTCACCGTGGCCATGAAAGGAGACATTGATGAGTTGGTGAATCCAGTTTGGTTCTGAATTCATTTGAAGCGTTTTCACATTATTATGAGTTCACTAGAACCCACAAACATATTTTCCAAGTATTAAATTTTAAAACTCAGAATACTCTATATAAAATGGGATCAAGTTTCTGACTGTTATCTTTTAAATCCCAAAGTTTAATCCACTCAGGTAATTTAGTAGGCTCTTTTTCATGCCCAAGATAATATTAATGATTCTCCCCTACCCAAGTCTATATTTTTTTAGGTCAGGGAGCAGAACCCCAAAATGGTTGCTGTGCTGAATTGCAGTGGTCCCTAGAGGAAGCTGGCCTGATGCAAACTGGACTTCCAGAAGGAACCCCTAGCTAGAGTGGCCAGTTGTCTGGGAAGAGCACAGGCTTGGGTGTCAGAGGACCTGAGTTCTAATCCTGGCACTCCCTCTTGCCCTCTGTGTGACCTTAGAAAACTCACTTCAGTGTGCTTCAAGTTTCCTCATTTGTAAAATGGGGATTCAAAACCTGATCTTCTTTGTACATAGAATGTAAACCCCATGAAGGACAGGGACTGTGTCCAAACTAATTATCTTGCATCTATCCCAGCCCCTAATACAGTGCTTGACATAGAATAAGAACTTAATGAATACAATTATTATTATTATTGTCCTCAGTCCAGATCAGATACAACATTGAATGCTCTGGTGTCAGGTATTTCTAGTTTAGGCACTCAGCCTCCCTCCAACTCACCTACTGCAATTCTGTGACATGGGAGTAATAATCTTAATAATCTTGGTAATTAAGCACTTACTATGTGCAGAGCACTGTTCTAAGCGCTGGGTAGATACAGAGTAATCAGGTTGTCCCACGTGAGGCTCACAGTCTTAATCTCCATTTTACAGATGAGGTAACTGAGGCACAGAGAAGTTAAGTGACTTGCCCAAAGTCACACAGCTGACAAGCGGCAGAGCCGGGATTCGAACCCATGACCTCTGACTCCAAAGCCTGTGCTCTTTCCACTGAGCCACGCTGCTTCTCAGAGTAGTAACTGTATTCTTATGGACCTGGGAAAGGAGCACAAAGACCCTGAAGGAAGTGGGGCGGGGGGGCAGGCCCTCTTCATAGAAATGCCATATTTTAGGGAAGTGTCAGGAGGCTTTCCATATCATGGTGCTTGTGACATCATAAACTTATGTTGTGTATCCAGTGTAACACACCAAACACCTCAAATCTGACTGAAAGGATGATACATATGGCTCCATTTAGTTTCAAGAGCAATGTAGCTTTCCATGTTGTCTTTCTCTGTGAAAGATGCCTAATCAATCAATAATATTTATTGAGTACTTACTCTGTGTAGAGCACTCTGTAAGAGAGTACAGTAGGGTTAATAGGCACTCTCCCTGTCTTCAAAGAGCTTACCATCTATCAGGGGAATCAGATACTAAAATTGCAAGTAGAGGGATGCCTATGTAGGGAACTGAACAAGCTTACTTCATAGAGTCTGTGTAAAGTGCCCTGAAGCAGTTAAAAAAATGGAGAAGGGGCAGTGGAAATAATGTTATGATCTCAATAAGAATCAATCTTGGTATCTACTGAGCACTTACTATCTGCAGAGCACAGTAATAAGTGCCTGGAAGACTACTATGTAACAGAGTTGGTGAACAAGTTCTGTGCCCATGATGAGCTTACAGTCTAAGAAACAACCCTCTTACCTGCAGAGCTTCACAGACACATCAGGTGTGGTATATTATCTAGAAGATGTAACTGAGAGAGACATGATTTGGATAGTAAGCTCATTATGGGTAGGGAATGCATCTGCTTATTCTCTTGTATTGTACTCTCTCAAGCATTTAGAACAGTGCCCTGCACATAGTAAACACTCAATAAATACCATCAATTGATTGATTGGTTTCCGAGTACAGGGCAGGCACACCAAACATAGATACACCCTGCCTTCATCTTTCTTTAAGAGACTCAAGTTCAGGTTGTCTGCTCAGCATTCTTGATGATTCACAAGCCTGGAAAGTTGGGAACGTAGAGGCAGGAACAACATGGAGGGGCAGGAACAACTTCTAAAGAAGAGCCTGAATCCTGGTTCTTCCATCCTGCCTTCTTCTATTTGACCCTCTGTGGCTTCTTCTGCCACCGAAAAACAAAGGGGAAAGAGTTGCAGGAGCAGTTATTACAAGAACAAAGAGGCAACTCTTCATTCCAATGTGCACCTGGCCTTCATGGGTGGAAAAAAGCATGAATGCTTCTATGTGTATTTTGAATACCTATCTTCCTTGGAATTATCTGGTTTACTTAAGAGGCAAGATGAAAGTTTCATGGCATGAAGGAAGATCAATTGATCAATGTCTCTGTTGATGAACTACATGTTAACAAGCAAATATATGAGGAGAGAAAAAAGGTTAATTAACTTCAAAGGATTTTTTTTTAACTACAACTAAAGGTTTGGGGTTTTTAAAATACTTCCTCGGTGATGAGATATCAAATCAGCAGTTGTGATTTTAATCACCAGACTCTCTAATTGATTCTAGAAGTCAAAATCTGCCCAACAACCAGTCTTTTTGTCCCGACACTTACACCTATAAGAAATGGCATAGCATCTGAGACAGACAGGTAGCTCTACACCCATAATAGAAGGCTTAGCTTTGCATGCTATGGCAGCCAGTGTCCCAAGCATTTAGAACAAAGGAACTACTGTAATGTTTCTTTAAGCTTGTGAACTAGTTTTAAATCCCTGCATCATAAGAAACACAGTTTAACTTTTGATGATAGGAGAGAAGAGTCTTTATAGAATGAATGTATTGCAAACATCTTTCTACTGGGAAGAACATCTGACAAGCCACAAATAAGAATAGGGCAGGTACCAATTCAGAAAGGGCATCTGGTCTCTTCAGTCCCTTGAACTGGGGACCTCTTGATCTAGCTGTGAGAATGTTAGGAAGTGCAGTTTAACAGGGATAACTAAAATGTAAACTCCTCGAAGAGAGGAATCATGTCTACTTACTCCAAGATGCTCTCCGGAGCATTTAGTACAGTGCCCTGAACAAAATTAGTCAAGAAATACTATTGACTATGGAAGGAGTGTGGAAGGATTTCAAGATACTTTTGGGTCCTGAGGCTAGAGCTTGGGGACTTTCTAACTGGAACAGAGTTATTTTAAAACCCTCCTCCATCTTCCCTCATTCCATCTGAATTGATTGTTTGAGATTCATTAAGCACCCAATGGCACAGTCAGTCATGTTAGATGTTTTCTCTGGAAATATACATTTCCTACTCAAATCTGCATGGGATAAAACCAATCTTCCTGTCCTAGTGCTCTTTAACACTTATAAGAACTGTTCCTGAAAGAATACATTCTGGGGCCTGCTGGATATCATGATGTCTATCTTGCCTCTGAACTCTCCCCCATGTCCTGTCTCTGGCCTGGAACACCCTCCCTCTTCCTACCCAACAGACAATTATTCTCCACCTTCAAAGCCTTATTGAAGGCTCATCTCCTCCAAAAGGCCTTCCTCTTGGCCTTCCTCTTCCTCTTGCCTAAGCCTCCATTTTGTTTTCTCCCACTCCCATTTGCATTGTCCTGATTTGCTCCCTTTATTCACTTTCTTCTGCTCATCCAGCTCATCCCCATGGCTCTTATGTGGTGTATCTGTAATTTATTTATTTATGTCTGTCTCCCCCTCTCGACTGTAAGCTTGTTGTAGGCAGGGAGCATGTCTTTCAACTCTGTTATATGGTATTTTCCCAAGCACTTAGTACAGGGCTCTGCACACAGTAAGCGCTCAATAAATATGACTGATTGATTGATGATGTCAGCATGGCCACCTGATTGGCAGCACACTGTTCTCTCTTGTGACACTCAAAGCACTTGACAGATCCCAGACTCCAGAAAGGAGTCCCGTTCTGCCAACTGGGAAGATGCCTGGACCAATGAGGAGGCACACTCAAGGAATCAAACTCCCAGTTAAAGAAGCCCTGTCTTCTCATTCTCAATATGGTAGACTCTGCTAATTCAAATGAATTGTGACAGAAACCACCGATGCAGATCCCCAAGGTGATACACAAAAACAAGGTCAGTTGATGATGTGCACCACTGAGAAACAAGGGCTCTGAGTTTGTGTTTTGGTTTTGTCTTTGCATAAGGGCATTTGTTTTGTCTAGTGCAGACTTGGCCATTGTGTAGTCTCCTCTTTCCCTATTGACAGAAGTTCCAGGTGCCATTCCTCTGCATTCCCAGAGAAAAGAGCTCTGTGAACAAGCTAGGGTGAGGAAATACTTGAGTTTCAAGTTAAATCTTTCTTGAACAATAATTGCAATGGTAAGTGGAAAACATATATGCTATCTTACTTTCATTTGTGTCAGTGCATTCCCAGGGGGTTCCTGTTAACACTTTTAACTGGTACTTACTGAATGAGGAGAGTGCAGAATTTAAGATTCACTTAAAAAGTCACTGAAGTGACTGTAAGGAAGGCATTCAAGAAGCTTAAGATTTGTTTCTTACAGTGAGGTAATAATGTTTTGTAATGGCATAGAACTTTTTTCCCAAAAGCAGTGTGTACTTGACAAGCTTTGAGCCTAGTGATAAGGATATTCCCTAGTGGCCTGAAAAAGTTAATGTAAAAGTTAATATTGATATGGTGATGTCAGTGTTGGACTTACCTTCATTCCCTACTTTCCACAGTATAGTTAACCAGAACACTCCCTTCACATTGTTCTCTCAGCAGTCCAGGGGATTTCTGGATAAAATTTATCAATTTTATCTCAGTGCTAAAAGTGAAGCATATTTAGGTATAATGGCTTGCCCAGGGTCACAGAATCAAGGCCAGGGTAACCTTAAAATGGACTCCCCAAACACCCAGGGGTCTCCAGTAACGTACTTCATTCGCTACTACCTCCCCTGAGGTTTCCCTCTTCAATCCTGGGAAAGGATCTTGCCTTATTTTTCATTTCTGCTGAAGATACTAAGTAATTGCTTACCATTAACATTCTTCTAGAAGAACGCAGGTGAGTACTTCCCACACACACATACTTTGATACATTCTCAGGTCTTTAATACTGAAGCATGGTTTTGGGAATATATTGTTGTTTAGATATACAGGGAGTTTATGCTAGGAGCTATAGCTTATGCATTCTTTTAAAAAAACAGAAAATAATGCTGCATGTTGGTTTATCTGTACTAGCCTTTCTCAATTCCAATCTTTCTATTCCTGACTAGTGAACATTTTGGTTGAATAGCCAAGAAAAGATTGATTAAAATGTATTTTGCTTTAAGCAACATTCTGCTCTCAAGTAGTTGTGTTTCGTGTTGAGGCTGTGCTGAACTGACGGGCAATACTTCATTACACATTGTTACAGAAGACAGTCTGTTTTTTGAGTTAGCAGAACATAGTGTCCTTCTTCAACTTGCATGATTCACAACTTTTTGTACACAGAATCACTGCCAAAATGCAAATAATTATGGCATTTGTTAAGTTCTTACTATGTGCCAGGCACTATACTAAGCATTGGGGTAGCTTCAGGATAATCAGGTCCCACATGAGACCCATAGTCTAAATAGGAGGGAGAACAGATATTTAATCCCCATTTTGCAAATGAGGAAACTGAGGCGTGGCAGAGCCAGAATTAGAGCCTAGGTCTCCTGACTGACTCCCAGGGCTGTGCGCTTTCCATTAAGACAAACTGCTTCCTTATTGCATTTCAGTCGACTATATTCTGGGAATCCCCTCTCAGGTTGGCACCTGGAGAGTTTTCAGTTCTCTACCAGTCTCGATGACAGGAGGTATAGTCAAGCAGAGGCATATCCATTCCATTCCTAGCTTGGGCAGTTGTTTATGATTGGAAGGCAGTCTGCTACAGGTCAAAACTTACCTGTGCTGGGCAGCAGCCACATGGGAGAGAGTTGAGGGCAGAAACTCAAGTTGACTGAGCAGAAGGAGGCAGTGGTAAACCACTTCCATATTTCTACCAACAAAATTCTATA
The DNA here is from genome assembly GCF_004115215.2 of Ornithorhynchus anatinus. Lineage (NCBI taxonomy): Eukaryota > Metazoa > Chordata > Mammalia > Monotremata > Ornithorhynchidae > Ornithorhynchus > Ornithorhynchus anatinus. The sequence continues at coordinate 53,055,154 of NC_041735.1, read as the reverse complement.
GATACACTACCAGAACGATTGCAGATGGAGGTGGGGCATTCTGGGAGAGATGTATCCACGCCATCGTTATGGGTCAGAGACAACTCAATAGCATAAAACAAGACAATAATCTGTGAAAGATAAAAATACCCTTTGGGGTGAAAAGGAAGACAAATAATAATAATAATAATAATAATGTTGGTATTTGTTAAGCGCTTAGTATGTGCAGAGAAGCAGCGTGGTGCAGTGGAAAGAGCTTGGGCTTTGGAGTCAGGGCTCATGAGTTCGAATCCCAGCTCTGCCACTTGTCAGCTGTGTGACTGTGGGCAAGTCACTTAACTTCTCTGTGCCTCAGTTCCCTCATCTGTAAAATGGGGATTAAGATTGTGAGCCCCACGTGGGACAACCTGATTCCCCTCTGTTTACCCCAGCGCTTAGAACAGTGCTCTGCACATAGTAAGCGCTTAACAAATACCAACATTATGTGCAATGCACTGTTCTAAGTGCTGGGGGAGATACAGGGTAATCAGGTTGTCCCACGTGAGGGTCACAGTTAATCCCCATTTTACAGATGAGGTAACTGAGGCACAGAGAAGTTAAGTGACTTGCCCACAGTCACACAGCTGACAAGTGGCAGAGCCGGGAGTCGAACTCATGACCTCTGAGTCCGAAGCCCAGGCTCCTTTCTACTGAGCCATGCTGCTTCAATAAAAGCTCTGGGTGGGAGCTTTCTGTGCTTCACTTGATGGTTGTTTTGGAAACCTGAGTTTCTGGGTTATATAGTGAGGGAAGCCTGATCAAGTGGTGTAAAGTTTTCTTTGAGAGTAGAAATCTCCCATCACCAAGAGGTTTTTATTTCATCTCACGTGCCTGGATAATATGGACCTCGAGGGAAACTGTCTCACACTTAAAGGACTAGCAAAATCTGGTGTAAACTAGGAAACTCATTTTACTCCCACTCCTGCACTGAGTCAGGAACCAGAATAAACAATAGATGATTTTACACAGTCATCCCCAACACACACACACACACACACACACACGCACACCTCCTTTTTACACCTAATCTTAGTCTCATCATTCATTCAGTGATATTTATTAAGCACTTACTATGTGCAGAGCACTGTATTAAGCACTTGAAAAAGTACCAAACAGCAACAAAGAGAGACAATTCCTGCCCACAAGGAGCTCACAGTCTTTTCTTAGCTCATGACACCACTCATCATCTTCTAACCTCGAGCGCTTTACTCCACTCAGTAATAGTGAAACAAGTAGAATAAAAGGACTGCCTTAGTAGGGACAACAATGGTATTTGTTAAACCCTATGTCCCAAGCACTTGGGTAGATAGAAGATAATAAGATCAGACAGTCCCTGTCTCACAGTCTAAAGGGGAGGGAGAAGAGGTATTAATCACCATTTAGAGGTGAGGAAAATGAGCCCCTTAAATTAAGTGACATGCTTAAAGACACCCAGCAGTCATGTGGAGGAGCCAGGCCTAGAGCCCAAGTCTCCTGACTCCCCAGCCTTCATTCACCCCTTCCTCAGTCCCATGCCACTTATATACACACCTGTAGTTTATTTATAATACTGTCTGTGGTCCCCTTTAGGCTGTAAGCTGTTTGTGGCCAGGGAAGGTGTCTGCCTACTCTCCCAAGTGCTTAGTAGAGTGCTCTGCTCACAGTAGGTGCTCAATATATACCACCGGTAACTGGATATTGTTCCACTAAATGACGGTGTTGCTGCTGCTCTTCCTCGGTGGTGAAGGGAATGGGCAGGTGGGCCGAGTCCGAGGCCATGAAAGCTTTTCCACGCCGTTCCCCTTGTCCCCCAACACCCCCAGAAGCCCCACCCCCAACACACACACATACATACATACCTTTGGCCTGAAATGCCCTCCCTCCTCACATCGCCAAACTAGCTCACTTCACTCCTTCAAAGTCCTGCTGAAAACTCACCTCCTCCAGGAGGCCTTCCCAGACTAAGCCCCCCTTTTCTTCCACTCCTCCTCCCCTCCCTTCCCCATTGTCCCGACTCCCTGCCTCTACTCCCCCTTCCCCGCCCCACAGCACTTGTGTATATATGAACATATTTATTATTCTATTTATTTTATTAATGATGTGGGTATATCTATAATTCTATTTACTTATACCGATGCTATTAATGCCTGTTTACTTGTTTTGATGTCTGTCTCCCCTCTTCTAGACTGTGAGCCCGTTGTTGGGAAGGGATTGTCTCTATTGCTGAATTGTACTTTCCAAGCGCTCAGTACAGTGCTCTGCACACAGTAAGCACTCAGTAAATACGATTGAATGAATGAATGAATGCATGCATTCATATCCCCACCTCTCGGCACGCTGCGGGGCGAGGAGCTCAGCCAGAGGAAGGGTCTCTGTTTCTCTCCTGGTCGGTGGGCACGCCAGCAGAGGCCGCGGGGGCGTCAGCCTGGTGCCAAGCGAGTCCCAAGCCTCTTCCCTTCCAACGGGGGCGGCGGCGAACCGGGACCTTGGGGGGCAAAAGGAGGGGGTACTGGTGGCAGACCGGAGCGGTGGGGAACAGAAGGGGGTATGCAGGTGGCAGACCGAGGCCGTGAGGGGTAGGAGGAGGGCTGCAGGAGGGAGGATACAGGGGGCAGAGCGGGGCGGTGGGGAGCAGAAGGGGGTGTTCAGGTGGCAGACTGAGGCCGTGAGGGGCAGGAATGGGGCGTGCAGATGGCAGACCGGGGTTGTGGGGGGCAGGAGGAGGGGGCATGGGAAAGACCGGGGCCTTGGGGGACAGGAGGGAGGGTGCAGGTGGCAGACCGGGGCGGTGGGGGGCAAAAGGGGATGTGCAGTTGGCAGACCGAGGTCGTGGGGGGCAGGAGGAGGGATGCAGGGGGCAGGACGAAGCCGTAGGGGGCAGGAAGGGGGGCGCAGGTGGCAGAGCGGGGCGGTGGAGGGCAGAGGAGGGGTGCAGGGGACAGACCGGGGCGATGGGGAACAGAAGAGGGGGTGCAGGGTGCAGACCGGGGTGCAGGAGGGAGGGTGCAGGGGGCAGACCGAGGCCGTGAGGGGCAGGAAAGGGGGTGCAGGTGGCAGACGGAGGCCGTGAGGGGTAGGAGGAGGGGTGCAAGGGGCAGACCGGGGCCTTGGGGGGCAGGAGGAAGGGTGCAGGAGGGAGTGTTCAGGGGGCAGACCGGAGCGGTGGGGAGCAGAAGGGGGTGTGCAGGTGGCAGGCCGAGGTCGTGGGGGGCAAGAAGAGGGATGCAGGGGGCAGACCGAGGCCATAGGGGGCAGGAAGGGGGGGCACAGGTGGCAGAGCAGGGCGGTGGGGGGCAGGACGGGGTGTGCAGATCGGGGCCCTGGGGAGCAGAAGGGGTGTGCAGGTGGCAGACCGAGGCCGTGAGGGGCAGGAAGGGGGATGCAGGGGGCAGAGCGGGGCAGAGAGCAGTGCAAGTGGCAGAGTGGGGCGGTGGGGGGCAAGAGGGGGTGTGCAGGGGGGCAGACCAGGGCGGTGGGGAGCAGAAGGGGCTGTGCAGTTGGCAGACCGAGGTCGTGGAGGGCAGGAGGAGGGATGCAGGGGGCAGACCGGGGCAGGAGGCGGTGCAGGTGGCAGAGCGGGCAGGAGGAGGAGAGTGCAGGGGGAAGGAGGGAGGGGCCCTGGGGGGCAGGGTTATGGGGGGCAGGAGGGGTGAAGCGGAGGGGGGCGGGGGTCGTTGAGGGAGCAGGTGGGGCATCGCGGCCTTGGCCCCGCCCCCAGTCCCAGCAGCACCGGAGGCGGCGGCGGCGGCGGGCGGAGTCCGGACAGCTGCCCGGCGGCCGCCCCGCCTCTGCCCCTTGTCTGCCCGCCGCGGGACCCACCGACCCACCCATCGACAGACAGACAGACGGACGGACGGACGGACGGACGGACGGACAGAGCGGCCGGCGAGCGTGCGGCCGCCCGCTTTGTGGCCGGGGCCGGGCGGGGAGCCAGTGGGCCGCCCAGCCGGTCCATCCACCAGCCCAGCGGCCCTGCCCCTTGCCCTGCCCCTTGCCCTGCCCCTTGCCCTGCCCGTGGCCCTGGCCCTGCCCCGGCCCTGCCCCTGTCGGTGTCGGCGTCGTCCTGGAGCGCTGAAACGTAGGTGTGCTGCGCGGGGGGCATCTGCGGAGGGGGCGGGCGCGGGGGACGGGGGGGTGCAGCGCCCCGGGCCCTCCCTACTGACTTGGTGCAGGAGGTGGGCCGGACGCCCGGACGGACCTTCCTGCCCCGGACCTCCCTGCCTGGTACTTACCTGCCTGGCACCTCCCTGCTCAGGACCTCCCTGCCCGGCACCTACCTACCCAGGACGTCCCTGCCCGGCACCTACTTGCCTGGCACCTCCCTGCCCAGGACCTCCCTGCCCGGCACCTACTTGCCTGGCACCTCCCTACCCGGCACCTACCTTCCCAGGACCTCCCTGCCTGGCACCTACCTGCCCAGGACCTCCCTGCCTGGCACTTCCCTGCCTGGCACCTACCTGCCCAGGACCTCCGTGCCTGGCACCTACCTGCCCAGGACCTCCCTGCCTGGCACCTTCCTGCCCAGGACCTCCCTGCCTGGCACCTACCTGCCCAGGACCTCCCTGCCTGGCACCTACCTGCCCAGAACCTACCTGCCCGGCACCTACCTGTCCAGGACCTACCTGCCCGGCACCTACCTTCCCAGGACTTCCCTGCCCGGCACCTACCTTCCCAGGACCTCCCTGCCTGGCACCTACCTGCCTAGGACCTCCCTGCACGGCACCTCCCTTCCTGGCACCTAACTGCCCAGGACCTCCCTGCCCGGCACCTTCAGCGTGGATTAGTGGCCAGAGCCCGGGCCTGGGAGTCAGAGGTCGTGGGTTCTAATCCCTCCTCCGCCACTTGTCTGTTGTGTGACCTTGGGCAAATCACTTCACTTCTCTAGATCTCAGTTACTTCAACTGGAAAACGGGATCTGTTGCCGACTTGTACATTCCAAGTGCTTAGTACAGTGCTCTGCACATAGTAAGCGCTCAATAAATACTATTGAATGAATTAATTGAGCCCCACGTGCGACAACCTGATTACCTTGTATCTACCCCACTGCTTAGGACAATAATAACGATGATGGTATTTGTTAAGCGCTTACTATACGTGCCAATAGTAAGCACATAGTAAGCGCTTAACAAATACCATCATCATTATTATTATTTTATTATTAACTGTCCGGGACCTACCTGCCCAACACACTCAGCGTGGGCGTGGCTTAGTAGCAAGAGCCCGGGCCTGGGAGTCAGAGGTCGTGTGTTGTAATCCCAGCTACTTGTCTGCTGGGTGACCTTGGGCAAGTCACTTCACTTTTTTGGGCCTCAGTTACCTCATCTGTATAATGGGGATTGACTGTGAATCCCCCATGAGACAACCTGATTACCTTGTATCCAGCCCAGCGCTTGGAATAATAATAATAATAATTGTATTTGTTAAGTGCTTACTATGTGCCAAGCACTGTTCTAAACTTAGTGTTTGGCAGATAGTAAGTGCTTACAAATACCATCTCTATTGTTATTATTATTATTATTATTATTACCTGCCTGGCACCCATCTGCCCCAGCTCCCTGGGGATGAGCCCAGGCCCTCTGGCTGGGCTGGCCCAGGGGCTCCAGGATCTGGAGCAGACAGGACACTTTGGGTGTCCGTAGGCTACTCTCACGGACACACGTTCCTGAACAAGTGTCTTCACCCTTTCCCTCATCCCAATCCACCCGTGGTATTTCTTGGCACATACTGAGTGCCGAGAGTTGTACTAAGCGCTTGGGAGAGGACCATACAAAAGAGCTGGAAGACCCATCCCTCCCCACCCATCCCCCTCTTAGCGCTTCTTACCTGGCTGAGGGGGGCTGCAGGTGGAGGGGGGGTGCAGGGGCGGTGCACACACTCCACAGGAGGAGACCATGGCAAGGGGAAAATAATAATAATGTTTTTTGTTAAGCGCTTCCTATGTGCCAAGCACTCTTCTAAGCACTGGATAACAGACCTCTGACAGACCTCGAGGGGCTGAGCACTCGAGGGGCTCCCTAGTTCTCCAAAAAATCCCTTGGCAGAGAAGCAACATGATTTACTGGTTAGAGCACGGGCCTGGAATTCAGAAGGTCGTAGATTCTAAATCCGACTCCGCCACTTGTCTGCTGTGTCACCTTGGGGAAGTCACTTCACTTGTCTGTGCCTCAGTTACCTCATCTGTAAAATGGGGATTGAGAGTGTGAGCCCCACATGGGACAGGGACTGTGTCCACCTTGATTTGCTTGTATCCGCCCCAGTGCTTAGTACAGTGCCTGGCACAGAGTAAGCACTTAACAAATACCATCATTACTATTATTATTATTAAAGGGCAGAGGACCCGACCAACAACCCCTTCCGAGATGGGCAGGGAATGTGTCTACCAACTCTGATGTAATTAATATACTCTGCCAAGCGCTTAGTACAATGCTCTGCATTAATAAGCGCCCAATAAATACTAATGATGAAAATGATGTGTTCCTCTAGACTATCAGCTAGTTGTGGGCAGGGAATGGGTCTGCCAGCTCTGTGTTATTGTACTCGCCCGAGTGCTTAGTACAGTGCCTGCATCCAGTAAGTGCTTAATAAATATCATTGATAAAAATGATGAAGTTCTCTAGACTGTCAGTTCATCGCGGGCGGGGAATGGGTCTACCAACTCTGTTATATTGTACTCGCCCAAGCGCATAGTACAGTGACCACACCCAGTATGCACTCAATAAATGCCATTGATGAAGTTGTGGAACATGTGAATGTCATTGGAGAGGGGTGGGCATGGCTGGGGACAAGGTTGGTAGCAGCAGAGGCTCAGCCATCCCCTGGATGCTCCTTATCCAGTGTAAATACAGCTCTCTGCAAGCCCCAGACCACCTGTTGGGTTGTCACTCCAGGACCCCAGAGCCTTTAAAAACGTAGAAACAAAACTAAAAAGGAAGAATTGTTCTCCTTAGCCAGGTACAGCTGTATTCCCCAGAGTCACAAGTTAGCAGTCTTCATTTGAGTGGGTGAAATCATCCATCACCCACAGTAATATCTTCTGTTACTTTTTGGAAGGGAGGAATTGGAAAGCTCTCCACAAGAGGTTGAGTGGGAGGATTGAGAAGGTTTGTAATGTTTTCTTCATCCACCTCCTTCCCTGAGCCGGTTTTATGATTTAAAGGGAAGGGGACATGCAGTGTGTCTTTATTGTCTGCAGGGTTCCTATGCCTCTGTTGGGACTTGATTGTTTCATAAGTGTTAAAAATTCCCAGGATAATTGTATTCGATTCTGGCTTTTGCCCAGCTTTTATCCCAAGAGCTCTGAGGCGTTACATTAAACAATCGCAAAGGCAGTCCACAGTATTGCAAACTAGAAATTTTGAGACAAAGAGGAGAGGTGCAAGCGGATCTACTGTAGTGGTTAAATACTGCAGGGTTTTTCAGGGCGAGGGAGAGGTCATCTTCAGAAACCCTGCATTCATGTCATTAGTTCCCAAGGACTGGCACTGTTTTGTCATCAGGAAGTACCACTAACAAACTAATTGGGGTCTGGCTGAACAGAGGAGAGATGACTCTCTTCCTCCCTAATTTCCCTCCTCACCCCCCGACCCCAAAAATCTATTTTCCTCCTTCAAGCACACTCTGGCTTTTCACATAATGTGAGTGTGAGATGATGTCACAGATTGAAGTTAGCCAACAGCAGAAGGTTTGGAGGAAGTGTGTGTTTGAATAGTTAGTGTTAAAAACATAAAAGTTCTAGGAACAGGAAAAAGCCATCTGGTCCAGCCTGGCAACCCCTTGTTTGGTTTGTTATTGCAGACCAAATAATTCTGGCTACAGTTTTTCAAAGTTTAAAAAAAAAAAAACCAACTGGCATAAAAAGTAAAAATAATTTTCTTGGAAGAAGTTAGAGGTGTCATTAGCTCTGAAGGAGAGTAAGAACTTGGATACCTGTAAAAGTTTCTACTGAGGTCATCTTTTTCTATGAAGTAGTAATCTCAAAAGCAATTTTTCTTGCTTTTTAGAATTTCATTATGCTAGCTGTTTATAACCTAATTAAATCTAAAAAAATTAAATGATGCACAAAGATGCAAAAATATTAAGGCCAAACAGTATAAACACAGGTTAAACTGAGGTATGGATAATTCTGAATTTAAAGCTCAGAAACAGTATTGCTTTAGAAAGAAAGAAAATGGCCACAGCAGAGTGACCTTCAAATAACTTTGACTCATTGAAACTAAAATAAAAATCCAAGTTAATAAATTATTTTAATATAGCTCCTTTTTATAGTCTGCTTTAGTATGAGTTGTGATTTTTCCCAAGTTTGTTTTGGTTACTTATTTTATTATCAAATTTTGATCAATATGGATATGGTTGTTAAACTAAGAATTTTTATGTAAATCTTTTATCTTCAAGCAAGTTTTTCTTTCACAGTGCACCATCTGGCTATTGGAATATTTAGAAAGGAATTATAATGTTGGGCAGACTTTGCCGAGATAATGGCCAAATGAGTCTTAAACATTAAAAGTGAAATACAGGCGGGGAGAGGAAACATATTTAAGGTGTTTTTTTTTTAATTTGGACAATTCCATTATCCAATTTAAGTTGAATTTCCTCAGCTGAATATTAAGTGTGAGCATTGCTTGCCTTTGCTTTTTGACTCAGTCAGCATACTACCTCTGTGTTTCTAGTAAGGTTTTAAAACCTAGAGCTGGTCCTAAGTGAAACAGGATGTTTTCCCTACTTTTCCTTCTCCTGTTTCCCAGCAAGCCAAATCTCCAATCCCCATATTGCAAGAAGGGTGCAAATGAGACCATGGAGCATCAAGGGTGAGAGGAGTTTGCCTTGATGTCTTGAAAATCCTACCTCCAATTTTCTGCTTAGTTGGTTGAGCAACCAACATTCAGACATTCTAGTTTGGGGTCGCTTTGGAAGAGTGGAGAGAAGTGGGGCAGCATGACTCTGTTACCTCCAGCCACTTTGGAGTCCTTCAGCTTTCCACTCTACAGTTCTCAAGAGTAAATAAGTGCAGATAAGCATTGTGACCCAGTGGAAAGAGTACAGGCTCAGGAGTCAGAAGGTGTGAGTTCTAGTCCCAGCTCTGCTATTTGCTGGCTCAGTGACCCTGGGCAGGTCACTTAATTTCTCTGGGCCCATTTCCTTATCTGTAAAATGGGGATTAAATATTTCTTCTCTCTCTGCTTAAATTGTGAGCCCCTTGTGGGACAGGGACTATGTCCAAATTAATTATCATGTATCTACCATGGCACATAGTACAGTGCGTGGCATATAGCATTTAACAAGTACCATAATTATTCTTATCATCATTATTATTGCTAAAGTGTTGGAGATCACTGGTGGGCATGTAAGACTTGTCCTGGGAATTAATTGGGGAGGGTTTGTTCAAGGAGGTGGGATTTCAGGAGAACATGATTGCAATCTGTCAAGTTTGTGGAGGGAGGAACAGCATGGGCAAGGGGATGAAGGCAGGAGAAGAGAGCCTGAGATACAGTTAGAAATTTAGCTTTAGGTGAATGAAGAGAGTGAGCTGGTGAGATGTGGTTGAAGACGACAAATAGGTAAGGTGGGGTGACTGGTTGAGAGCACTGAAGTAGAGGATGAGGAGGAATCTGGGAAGCCAATCAGTGGTATTTACTGAACACTATGTGCAGAGCTCTGTACTCAGTACTTGAGGTAGTGCAATACAGTAGTAGCAGACACATTCCTTGCCCATAACAAGCTTACAGCCTACAGGGGGAGAGAGACATTACTATAAACAAATAGGTAATTTATAATATATAATTTAAAGATATGTACTTAAATGTTGTGGAGCTGATGGTGGGGTGATTATCAAATTCCCACAGCTCACAGATCTAAGTGCATAGACGACACAGAAGGGAGAGGGAGGCAGGGAAAAGAGGGCTAAATTGGGGAAGGCCTCTTGGAAGAGATCAATTGTATTTACACTTTACTAAGCACTTGGGAGAGTACAATATAACAGAGTTTATAGACATGGCCCCTACCCACAACAAACTTTCAGTCTAGAGGAGATGTGACCTTAATAATGCTTTGAAGTTGGGGAGAGTGGTGGTCTGGTGTATAGGGATGGAGAAGGAGTTCCAGACTAGGAGGAGGACATGGGAAAGGGGTCAGCAATGAGCTAGACGAGATCGGGGAACAGAGAGTAAGCTGGTGCTAGAGGGAAGTGGAGTGTGCGAGTTGGGCTGTAGTAGCCAGTGGAGAGAGGTGTGCTGAGCAACATTCCAAAAAGACCTATCCGCACAGCAGTGTGAGATATCTCGGCACATAGTAAGAGCTTAACAAATACCAACATTATTATTATATAAGTTGGAGGCAGAGAGACCAGCAAGGAGGCTGATGTCATAGTCTAGCTGCAAAGGACTAAAGCTTAAACCAGTGTAGGAGCTGTTTGGGTGGAGATTGTTGCGTGGATCCAGGAGATATTATGTAGGAAGAACTGGTGGGATTTGGCAGGAAATTGAATGTAAGACTTGAAAGATAGAGAGGAATCTGGAAAGCACCAAGGTTGCAGGTTTTGAGGACGGGGAGGTGGTGATTTTCTCGACAAAGCTAGGAAGAACTCTTCTCTAACAATGTTAAAATGACTAGTTGCGTAAGAGCAGTGAGCACTGTAGTTTAATAAATATTACTTTTTGTGGTCCTTGAGTGTACAGAAAGACATCCAGATGTGTAGCAAGTGAAAGATGAGCCTAGATGACATGTGATCCGTTCCAGCAAGAAACTGAATCGGGTATTTCTGTCCACAAAGCAGAAGTGTTCCCTGCCAAGCTCTTGGAAAGTTTATTTGTTCTTGGTCAGGCCCATAGGAGGCCTGTAAGAAATAGTTCTGGGATACCCAAATGGCAACTAAGTTTAGCTTTTAAAAATCAGATGAGAACAGTTGTTTTAAGATAAGTAGGCTCTTTTTTTTGGTGACTTAAATAATTTATTCATTTGATTCATTCATTCAATCATAATTATTAAGCACTTACTTTGTGCAGAGCACTGTATTAAGTGCTTGGGAAAGTACAGTGCAACAATAAACAGTGACATTTCCTGCCCACAATGAGCTCACAGTCCAGAGGAGGGGAGAGAGACATCAATACAAATAAATAAAATTACAGGTATATACATAAGTGCTGTGGGGCTTGGAGCAGGGGGAAGAGCAAAGGGAGCAAGTCAGGTGATGCAGAAAGGAGTGGGAGATGAGGAAAAGTGAGGCTGTAATGTCATTAATAATAATGTTCATTATGCTATTTGTCACGTGTATACTATGTTCTAAGCACTGTATGCTAAGCATTGCGGTATGTACAGTGTACAAAAATTGGTAGTCCCTGTCCCACCTGGTCTTATAGTTTGTGGGGGGGAGGGAGACGGCAGTGGAGGAAGGCAGGTATTAATCTCCATTTTACAGATGAAGAAATTGAGGCACAGAGAAGTTAAATGTATTACCCAAGATCACACAGCAGACAAGTGGCAGATCTGGGTTTAGAACCCAGGTCCTCTGACTCCCAAGCCCATGCCATTTCCAATAGGCCATGTATTATTTGACCTTATATAACATTAATGCTAATATTTTATGACCTGTTTTGAGAGAAATTTTAATTGGGAATAATTGTCATAGGGCAGGGATGATCTAAGTGGGGGATAAGGTACCAGGTCTCCCCACCTTTTAGAATATAAGCCCCATGAGAGAACAAGAACTGTGGACAATTCATTTTCCATAAGCTATCCCAGCACTTTTTAGCACTGTGTTTGGCACATAGGAAGTACCATGTGCTTAATAAATACCATTAAAAAGTTTGGATCAGTCAATCAATGTGGTATTTATTGAGTGCTTTACTATGTGCAAAGCACTGTACTAAGTGCCTGGCACAGTAGAGTTGGTAGACGCAATCCCTGCCCTCAAAGAAGAGGAACAAATAAAAGGTCCAAGGCCTTTGATCATCCAGCAGCATATATCACTTTATATTTCCACATCTAAATTACTGATAGGCCCTAGCACCTCACAATCCAGTTTGCTAGCAGGTTTTGAGCAAAAAAGGGAAACATTTTTTGGCTAGAAACTGACAGGTTGGTTGTCTTAATACTTCATTTACCAAGTTTCACATCCTCATTTTCACTGTCAGCTCTTCCAACATGCCCAGCTTATCCTCTCCCTTTTTTTTTTGAAATGGTATTTGTTAAGCACCATTTGAGATCACTGAGGCACAGAGTAGTGATGTGACTTGTCCTAGGTCACACTACAGACAAGTGGTGGAGCTGGAATTGGAACTCAGGTCCTCTGACTCTCAGGCCCGTGCTCCTTCCACTTAGGCCTTGCTGCTTCTGGAGGACACTTTGTGATCTCCCTGCCAAACACTGGCTTGTCTTTATCCTTTTTCAATGGGATGATCTACTATTCTATCTATTCATTTAAAAAATGGGGGTGCCATTAATGTAAATAAATTAATATAAATAAATAACTTGTAATATATATTTTATAGATTTGTACATAAGTGCTAGGGGTTGAGGGTGGGGCAAATATCAAATGCCCAAAGATCACAAATCCAAGTGCATAGAGGACGCAGAAGGGAGAGGGAGCCGGGAAAGAGTGGCTCAGTTGGGGAAGGCGTCTTGGAAATATCTTAAAAGAAAAAATGCATCCTTATGACTCTGACAAGAGAGATGCATGTTGAAACATATGGAATATAGAGCAGAATAAAAAGCATGTGTGACAAGTCTTGGGATGCCAGAGCTGAAGAGATACCAGCTTATGCAGGCAGAAACCGAAGACTTGTATGAATCTGTGAAGAGTATACGTTGATCCAAACACATGACAGCAGCATCACTGAAGGAGAGTGATGGCTCAAACCTCCTCAGAGGGATTTCTTACATAAAGCAACATGGCCTAGTGGAAAAAGCCCAACACTAAGCATCAGAAGACCAGAATTCTATTGATCGGTCATATTTATTGAGTATTTCCTGTATCCAGATCACTTTGGAGAGTACAGTATAACAGAGTTTCCAGAAACATATCCTTCCCACAGTGAGCTTACAGCCTAGAGAGAATTCTAGTTCTAAGGGGAATTCTAAACCCCTCACCACTTCTTTTTGTGGACCTTGGAAAAGTCAATATTATTATCATAATTATTATTATTCACACCTCCTGATGATGTTCTTCAAAACATAGTGCCAACATGTTCTGCCAACATGTGAACACCTGACTTTTGCTTCAGTACCTCAGGAAGACACTTAGAGTCCTGAAGAATAGCAAACCTCCCAGATCTGAGAGCATAACAGTAGCATTTGACAAGTAGCAAGGGTTGTTCTACTCCAATATTTTCCCAAACTCCATCAGTAGATGCGGTATTGAGAAAATGCCACAGGGTTTCAAAGATGCCAGCATTTACCACCAGTTTTGAGAAGAAAGTAGTAATTGCTGACTGCAGAAACAATTGTGTGACCTCATTGCTCTTCAGTGCTGGCAAGATCCCAGCCAAAGTCTTTCTGGACCAAATGCAAAGAATATCATTAACCCTGCAATCCCAGATTTGTAAGGTACCTTCAAATCAGTGAGCACTGTGGATGTGATCTTTACTGCACATTTGATACAGGAGAAATGTTTGAGCATCAAGCTGTCTCTGCATCAATCACAAAATATTTTTCACTTATTGGTCTTCTCAGTCACACTTTCCTACACTGATTATACATTTCACTTGTAGACATAGCCTCTTCAATCCTGAAGAACAACTACATGTATGTATTTGCCTTTGTGTCCTTTGCTCCCCTTCACTATTCCTTCTTTATATCCAAATCCCTCAAACTTAAACAAGATTCTGTGTTTCTGCGCCGCGCTCTCAACTATCTTGCTGTTGACCCCTTACTCACTCCCATTTGGACCTCCTATCTGACAAACCACCACTTTCTCCTTCTTCAAAGCTCTACTAAAATTGTATCTCCAGGGAGCCTTGCTTGACTAATCTCTTATCTTCCCACCCTATTTTCCTTCCCTATTGTCACCTATATGCATCTGAGTCCATACCCTTCTAAGCACTAAGGTACTCACCCAACAGTATTTACGTAATACATTTTTTATCATGTTACTCTTTTGTTTCCACTGCCTATCATTTATTTTAATGTCTCTCTGTTTCCTCTTCTACTCTCCTCCCCCCCCCCCCCCCCCCCCCCCCCGCAAGGTTGTATGCCCCTTGAGGGAAAGTAAGTTATCCTGTTGTGTCTACTTAATCTGTTGTAACTCTCCCAAATACATAGTAAGCTCTCAATAAATACCATTGAACTATTGATTGGGTAATGAACAAAGTTACAAAAGAAAGGGAGATGGGGCAGAAGAAAGCAAACATGTAAGAAATGAAGATTAGTAGTAAAAAGAATAAAGTTAACAGGGAAGCACTTGAAAAAATTGGAGGAGAGGGATTATTTAGGGAGACAGCCTGGGTTGGTGGGAAGAGCACAGATCTGGGAGACAAATGCCTGGGTTCTGAGCCCAGCTCTGCCACTGGCCTGCTGTGTGACCTTAGGCAAGACACTTAACCTCTTTGGGCCATAGTTTTATAATGGGGATAAAATATATTGTGAGCCCTAGGTGGAACAGGTACTGTATCCAGTTTCATAACTTTGTATCCGACTACCCCAGTGCTTAGTATTTGGTAAGCATCTAATTATAAAATTATTAAGAAAATAGGGCCAGACATGTAGGAAGCTTTGCCTTTAAGACAAACTGATCCTGGCAGGAACAATATAAGTTGCCTAGATAAAATAAATTACCAAAAACATAATTCTGCCTGGTAAGTCTCTAAAAGAAGGGTGTCTGACCCTGAGTACTATAAATTAGTCCTCAGTAATAGTGCAAATGGTGCAAATCAATAGTGCAAAAAGTGTCCCCTGGGAGACTGATTCTGTGTCTTACTATTTCAACAGTTTAAAAAACCCAACTCATTCTTCCTATAGCTTCAGATGCTTCTTGTTTGAGGGTTTGGACAAGAGAGGCTATTGTTACTGTTTGCTTTTAATTTAACTTTTCTCTTCATATTTAAAACAATTATTTCCTTTCCCAAACCATTTAGCAGTAGCTAACCTAAACTATTGTGAGCCTTATTTTGCTTAAAGGCTGCAGTCCAGTCTTAATTTGAAATCACTGGGTGTGTGTCAAGCTTTAAAAATGATTCCTTCCCGATTCCATAAGATTAAGGGTGAAGTAGGAGGAGGCAGAAACTGTTGTATCTGTCAACTTTACCTTAACTGTGGTATTGGTGGTGAAAGTTTAACCCTGAGTGTTTGTAAGTAGGCACTGACTAAAAACTTACTATTTCCTACAGGTTTTTTAACTAGCCTACTGTTTTCATAGGCGTGACACTGGAAGTGAGATAAATTAAACTAACATTCTTTTTGCGGGTTGCTATTTTCTTGAGTTATAAACTCCAAAACACTGACTTAATTTACTGGGTTCCTTTTCTAAATATTTGTCATCTCCACCAAATGCTGTATAAAGTGACATTTATAACCCATCAGCTTTTGTATTTTATTTATTCTGTCCTCCCAGATCTACTAACTTCTGCAGAAAGGGTGAACTAGTTTCATTTATTAAGATTGTGAGCCCTACGTGGGACAGGGACTGTGTCCAATCCAATGATCTTGTATGCTAATTTTGTTTTATTATACACTCCCAAGCACTTAGAGTGTTCTGCACATAGTAAGCACTCAATAAATACCATTGATTGATTAATAGATGTTCTGCTTGAAAAGCTTTCCACAAATTTTCATTGTAAGTGTGGAGAAAAAAAATTCAAAAAACAAAACTTATATAGCTTTCTGTTATACCAAGATCAGTTTCCCTTATTTGATTGGGTGCAGGGATATAAGGTTGTGGAGAGCAAAAGTATCATGCAACAGAAAATAGTGGTGCATTGAATGTATTTTAAATGACTTTGCTGTGTGTAGTTTATAATGCTCACCCAAAGTACCCTTCAAAAGCTGAGAGAATCTTCTTCCTGATTCTTTTGCAGAGTAGCTATTCCAGGATATTGATTAGAATACATATGTAAGCCAGTCCTTGGTACATTGTGGGCATTCACATATTAATTAAGACTAGTGACCTTTTAATAAGACTCGAAATAAATGTTATCCCTAAATTCTAAAGTGAACCTGCACCAACATGCTTTGTGGTACAGACTCAGGAATTCACATGAAAGAGAACCCCAAATTTCTACACTTATGAAACAGTTCTCCAGTAATGTAAGGATTACATTCTTAAAACCCCTTGTTATAATATCAGTGTTGCTGCACTTCATGCCCTATTCAAACAGGTTTTTTGGTGGGTTTTTTTTACTGGCATTTAAGTGCTTACTAGGTGCCAAACACTGTACTAAGCACTAGGATAGATACAAGCTAATCAGGTCAGGCACAGCCCCTTTCCCTTATAGGGCTGAGTGTCTTAATACCCATTTTACAGATGAGTTAAATGAGGCACAGAGAAGTGAAGTGACTGGCTCAAGGTCACACAGCAGACATCCCTAAGGGTACCAGACAGCTGTGCCAACCTCCCTAGAGTTACCTACTTGGGAATTCTTTTCAAAGAATGTACTGTCTACTTATATTTGATACTAAGGAAATTTGCCTCAAGTAAATGGTTTTCACAACATACATTAGTGTACTATATAATAAATCAATCAATATAGTATATAGAAGCACAATTGGGAAGCATTATTATTGTTTTTTCTTTCTTTACAAATAATTTCCTGAAACTTAGTCTGAGATATTCCCCATAAAAGTAGCAGGGGTGGAGTGTAGTTGAAGACAAATCAGGCCACCAATTTAAATTTCACATCAATAAACACATCTGTTCATCTTCGATCTGGAAAGGGATTGTGTCCAATCTAAGGCTCAGTGGAAAGAGCACCGGCTTGGGAGTCAGAGGTCATGGGTTCTTATCCTGGCTTAACTGCTCAGCTGTGTGACTTTGGGCAAGTCACACAAGTTAACTCATTTAACTTGTCAATTAACTGTGTCTCAGTTACCTCATCTGTAAAATGGGGATTAACACTGTGAGCCCCACGTGGGACAACCTGATCACTTTGTATCCTCCCCAGTGCTTAGAACAGTGTTTTGCACATAGTAAGTGCTTAACAGATGCCATCAATAAATTCTTGTATCTCCCCCAGTTGTTTGTACAGTACTGGGCACATAGTAAGTACTTAAATTCCACAATTATGAAAGAAAAGGGATCATCAAATGCACCTGTGTTTCTTACAAACTGGCTGGGATTAGTAATGGCTATTGGAATATGTTATGTATGTTGTGATAGAAGAATTAGTTATCTGAGAATAGTTTAAACTTTTAGTGTTGTCTTCTCTTTTTTTTATACTTTGCCTTTACACATGTTGCCTTTAACATGTGTAATGTAAGCTAGTTGTGGGCAGGGAATGTGTCTACCAATTGTTATATTGTACTCTCCCAAGCACTTAGTACAGTGTCCTGCACATAGTAACAGCTCAATTAATGCAATTGATTTATTAAATTGATGTGCTTGTAACTGCCATTTCAGTTGTTCTGAAGGGGTGGGTGGTGAGCACAGTGAATCCTATTGTTTGGATTGTGGGATTTACTCCTAACCCTATAAATTATGGCTTTAAGGGGTGCTAGTTAGGCTGAATTCCTAATATCAAGCATCTTCCAGGTTCTTTCTGTTTTCTTTTATCTCTTAGAATAGAGTGAGCAGAGTGAGCCATTGTCATTCATTCATTCAATAGTATTTATTGAGCGCTTACTATGTGCAGAGCACTGTACTAAGCGCTTGGAATGAACAAGTCGGCAACAGATAGAAACAGTCCCTGCCGTTTGACGGGCTTGTCATTTTAGCTAGTCTAAATAGTGGGAGTTTTTTTTTATTAAAGACTCCAGTACAGGTAACAATAAACAAGTTAACCCTATGAAATGAAGATGCCACAATTCACCTCATTTGGTAGTAAGAAAGTCAAGTTCTTTGGTTGAGAAAGGAATTAAATTGGAATCCCTAGTGCTAGTCAGAATTATCACCTCAGCACAATGGACTGTCAGAGCAGCATCCCAATGGGGAAAAAATGGTTTGATTCTTCCTGAATAAGAGGGTTTTATCCCCATGACATTAGTCTCTGATGTCTAAAGTTTCAGCCCCAAGATGATCTCCACTTTACAATATGCCAATTAGCCTCCTATTGTCTTTTTTTGTTTTGTTTTATGGTATTTGTTAACCACTTACTATGTGTCTAACTGTGTTCTAAGCCCTGGGTAGGTATAGTTAATTGTCAGGCACAGTCCTTGTCCCACATGGGGCTCACAGTCTTAAGTAGGAGGGAAAACAGGTATTTAATCCCCATTTCACAGTTGAGGAAACTGAAGCACAGAGAAGTTGTGATTTGCCCAAGGTCGAAGAATAAATAGGAAATACAAGGATTCTTGCTACAACACTCTTCATTTAGTACACTTTTGAGATACTGGCATTAAAATTATTAAATGTGCTCACTTTGGATAGCACTATGGTTTTGCAGTACAGGAAAAGTTTACCCTGTCTCAAATACCTCCTTCCTCTCACATTCCTATCGCTCCTCCACCTCTCAATCTTTGAAGAACTTTTAACTGACTTGAATAGAGATTAAAAGTCCTTTCAAATAGTATTTGTGCACGGTCATTAGACTAATGATAGATCTTTAAGATGTTAAAACAAGATAGAAACTACATAAACGAGGGATGAAGAGAAAGAGAGTGAGCAAGCAAGAGCACACTTCCACTAGACTGTAAGCTTGATGTGGGCAGGGAACATGTCTACCAACTCTATTGTGCTGTATTAAGAGAAGCAGCATGGTGCAGTGGATAGAGCAGGAACCTGGGAGTTAGAAGGCCATGGGTTCTAATCCCGGATCTGCCACTTGTCTGCTCTGTGACCTTGGGCAAGTCATTTCACTTTTCTGGGCCTTAGTTATCTGTAAAATGGGGATTGAGACTGTGAGCCCCCTGTGAAACAGGGACTGTGTCCAACCCGATCTGCTTGTATCCACCCCAGCGCTTAATACAGTGCCTTGAACATAGTTAAGCACTTAACAAATGCCATAACTATTATTATTATTACTCTTCCAAGTCCTTAGTACAGTGCTCTGCATATAGTAAGCCCTCAATAAATATGACTGATTTGGGCAAAGAAGACTTTAGACTTCAGAGGACAATAAAGACAGGGCTGTGAGCTAAGAACCTGGAACTCCCCCCAGACTCTGGTTACACCTGAGGAAATTGAGATGGGAAGCCTGAGAGTCTTGGGAAGAGTGCCTGGAACTATAAGAAGCACGATCCAGCCCTTGGGGCTATCAGGAAATCAATGCCCAGCTATTTTCTGAAGGTGTTATAAAACCCTAGGGTTCCTCCCATTTGGATGCGGCAGCCTTCAGATGCAGCAGTCATCTAAGACTGGACTGCATCTGTCAACTATGTTGTATTGTACTCACCCAAGCATTTAGTTCAGTGCTCTGCACACAGTAAACCCTCAATAAATGCCATTGATTGATTCAGGAAAGAAAGGCCCTGGACCATCTCCCTGGTCGAATAAATAGGAGTGGAATTCTGAGATGCTTGTGGGGTGCTGGGAGGCTCTCTTTGACAGGAGCCCCAGATGGGTCACTTAACCTGGTAAGGGGCAGACTGGGTTGTGAGAGCCCCATATTTTGTCATGTTGCCATTTTGGTGAGGGGCGGGAGGGGCGGCGGGGTGCGGGCTCACCGTCTCTGAGGCCTACAATTTCTGGGAACACGAGATCCTGCTGAGTAACAAACCTTGCTGAACCCTATCTATTAGAAGTTAAAGCTCCAAACTTATAGAATAGGATGATACTTAGCTTTTTGGGGGGTTTCTGTTTTAAAGCATTCATAATATCAAATTACCCCACTGCTCTAATCAAACAATAACCTGTATTTTATTGAGTAGACGCTGGTGGACGGAGCAAAGGTCTAGACACTTTCACCCTGGGGAAAGGGTGACCAACAGAGTCCATACATACGTATGTATGTAAAGGGACGACTACCTGCCCCTCTGGTTTTAGCTGCTGATGTTCAACTGGTGACTGTCGGGTGCAAGTACCTTTCCCCTTTGAGCATGGGAACTAAAGGGCAAAGGGGGAGAGTTGTGCTGCAGGGACAAAAATGTCCAAGCCCAGCTTGCCCTCCACCATGTCAACCAATTGGGATTCTTGATTGTTTTGCTGTTAACCCATCGCTTCTGACTCTAGCCCTGATATTTGGAAATTTATTGCATTTATTTTTGTAATCCTTTTCTTTCCTCCCTGCATGCATGGGGACTGCTGCAATTTAGGTGCTATGATTTACTGAAGGCAGGAAACCTCTTCATAATAAAGTCTTGTGAAAACCAAGAATACTCCCCAGTTTTTGATTAGACATATGGGTCCTTGGCTTTTTGTTCAGAGTTGAGAACTCTTTGGGTTTGATTTCTATTTTTTCCCATATTTGGTAGCCAAAGATTTGAGGGACACAGTGTGATACCATCACAGTATGAAAGGGTTATGAACACATGGGGAGCTTTATTTCCTGATTCACTTTAAAATCTGTTTTCAGGAGACTGACAAAATGGAGTTCACTTAATGATACCATAATAATCCAATTCAGATAAATTTGCAAAGAACATTGTTTTTTTGTGTGTGTGGCTTTTTTAAGCCCCTCTAATCTGATGAATGCCTGTACTTTCAGGCCAGAGCAATTAGCACCACAAAATTGCTAGTGGGATTTATCTATCTAAAATATTTTTAAGGTGAAATTCAGGCAAAATAAAATATCCTTTTATTGCAAAACTGGTCATGTTTACTACTGTGCTTTTCAGAGCCTCACCAAAAAGTATGGCGTGGGCCAGAGAGAAGGGCCCTTCTCCTTCACTGAATGGAGCAGGGGTAGCCGTAAACTTGAGGTGGGGAAGAGATTGTTCCAGAAGGAGCTGGAATGCAAGGGCCTGCGTTCCCCATCAGCAGGGACTATGCCACTGCCCATCTGGGCACCAGCTGGTGCTCTAACAGACCTCTGGAAGGGAGCATGTGCAGAGCCAGGCGGTGCTCCGATGCTGGGAAGAGAGAGGCACTTGCGGGGCAGTCAGCACCCATTATGAAGTGTTTTTTTGCCACAGTTAATCAGTCATTTGTATTTGAGAGCTTACTATGTGTAGAGCACTGCACTAAGCTCTAGGGAGAGTTACACTATAACAGTGTTGGTAAATATGTTCCCTGCCCGCAACTAGCTTACAGTCTAGTTAATGGGTGGCATATCTCTCCACCCCACTTAGAGAACCTAGTGGTGGCTAGTTTTCATTCAATAGTATTTATTGAGCGCTTACTATGTGCAGAGCACTGTACTAAGCACTTGGGATGAACAAGTCGGCAACAGATAGAGACAGTCCCTGCCGTTTGACGGGCTTACAGTCTAATCGGGGGAGACGGACAGACAAGAACACTGGCAATAAATAGAGTCAAGGGGAAGAACATCTCGTAAAAACAATGGCAACTAAATAGAATCGAGGCGATGTACAATTCATTAACAAAATAAATAGGGTAACGAAAATATATACAGTTGAGCGGATGAGTACAGTGCTGTGGGGATGGGAAGGGAGAGGTGGAGGAGCAGAGGGAAAAGGGGAAAAAGAGGGTTAAGCTGCGGAGAGGTAAAGGGGGGATGGCAGAGGGAGTAGAGGGAGAAGAGGAGCTCAGTCTGGGAATGCCTCTTGGAGGAGGTGATTTTTAAGTAGGGTTTTGAAGAGGGAAAGAGAATCAGTTTGGCGGAGGTGAGGAGGGAGGGCGTTCCAGGACCGCGGGAGGACGTGACCCAGGGGTCGACGGCGGGATGGGCGAGACCGAGGGACGGTGAGGAGGTGGGCGGCAGAGGAGCGGAGCGTGCGGGGTGGGCGGTAGAAAGAGAGAAGGGAGGAGAGGTAGGAAGGGGCAAGGTGATGGAGAGCCTTGAAGCCTAGAGTGAGGAGTTTTTGTTTGGAGCGGAGGTTGATAGGCAACCACTGGAGTTGTTTAAGAAGGGGAGTGACATGCCCAGATCGTTTCTGCAGGAAGATGAGCCGGGCAGCGGAGTGAAGAATAGACTGGAGCAGGGAGAGAGAGGAGGAAGGGAGGTCAGAGAGAAGGCTGACACAGTAGTCTAGCCGGGATATAACGAGAGCCTGTAACAGTAAGGTAGCCGTCTGGGTGGAGAGGAAAGGGCGGATCTTGGCGATATTGTAGAGGTGAAACCGGCAGGTCTTGGTAACGGATAGGATGTGTGGGGTGAACGAGAGAGACGAGTCAAGGATGACACCGAGATTGTGGGCCCGAGAGACGGGAAGGATGGTCGTGCCATCCACGGTGATAGAGAAGTCTGGGAGAGGACCGGGTTTGGGAGGGAAGATGAGGAGCTCAGTCTTGCTCATGTTGAGTTTTAGGTGGAAGGCCGACATCCAGGTGGAGACGTCCCGGAGGCAGGAGGAGATGCGAGCCTGAAGGGAGGGGGAGAGGACAGGGGCGGAGATGTAGATCTGCGTGTCATCTGTGTAGAGATGGTAGTCAAAGCCGTGAGAGCGAATTAGTTCACCGAGGGAGTGAGTGTAAATGGAGAACAGAAGAGGGCCAAGAACTGACCCTTGAGGAACTCCAACAGTTAAAGGATGGGAGGGGGTGGAGGCTCCAGCGAAGGAGACCGAGAATGACCGGCCAGAGAGGTAAGAGGAGAACCAGGAGAGGACAGAGTCCGTGAAGCCAAGGTGAGATAAGGTATGGAGGAGGAGGGGATGGTCGACAATGTCAAAGGCAGCAGAGAGGTCAAGGAGGATCAGAATGGAGTAGGAGCCATTGGATTTGGCAAGAAGGAGGTCATGGGTGACCTTAGAGAGAGCAGTCTCGGTAGAGTGGAGGGGACGGAAGCCAGATTGGAGGGGGTCTAGGAGAGAATGGGAGTTAAGGAATTCTAAGCATCGATCGTAGACGACTCGTTCTAGGATTTTGGAAAGGAAGGGTAGTAGGGAGATAGGGCGATAACTGGAGGGGGAAGTGGGGTCAAGAGCGGGTTTTTTTAGGATGGGGGAGACGTGGGCATGTTTGAAGGCAGAGGGGAAGGAGCCCTTGGAGATTGAGTGGTTAAAAATAGAAGTTAAGGAAGGTAGGAGGGCAGGGGCAATGGTTTTAATAAGGTGAGAGGGAATGGGGTCCGAGGCGCAGGTGGAGGGGGTGGCACTTGCGAGGAGGGAGGAGATCTCCTCTGAGGATACTGCAGGGATTGCCTGAGGAAGGCAATCTCTAGTGTTGTAAAGTAGTATCAGCCTTGGAGAAGATGGGGAGGGGCTCTTCAGAGCTGTAAGGGTTATTGTCTGGAAGGCCACCCTCATTCATCCTTCCCCCGTCATCACCCACAATTAGTCATCTATTTCCTGCCTGGGGTTGTTGGAGACCTAGCTGCTGGAGAAATAAGTAGCCAAAGGACAAGGAGAGAGCAGCTTCTCTGGTGTCCTGACTGAGGTCTGCTCCTTACAACCACTGCCAATCAATCAGTATTTATGGTACTACTAATAATAATAGTGGTATTTAAGAGCCTACTATGTGCCAGACACTGTACTAAGTGCTGGCATGGATACAAGCAAATTGGGATGGTCACAGTTCCTGTCCCATATGGGGCTCACAGTCTTAAACCCCATTTTACAGATGAGTTAACTGAGGCACATTCATTCATTCATGAAGTTAATGAGAAGTCATGAAGCACAGAGAAGTTAAGTGACTTGCCCACGGTCACATAGCTGACAAGTGGCAAAGCTGGATCCCAAGCCCACGCTCTATCCACTTCGCCGTGCTGCTTCTCTGCACTCTGTCTAGAGCATTATGCTACATGCTTGGGAGAGTACAATAGTTAACAGACCCGATCCCTGCCTTCAGGGAGTTTGTAATCTAGCAGAGAAAGCAGGCATTATGAAATATTACAGGTATGGGGAAGTAACAGAGTTTCAAGATTGTAAATTCCTCCACTAAATTTTAAGTTTCTTGAGGACAAGGAAGCAGCAAGGCTCAGTGGAAAGAGCCTGGGCTTGGGAGTCAGAGGTCATGGGTTTGAATCCCAACTCTGCCACTTGTCAGCTGTGTGACTGTGGACAAGTCACTTAACTTCTCTGTGCCTCTGTTACCTCATCTGTAAAATGGGGATGAAGACTGAGCCTCACGTGGGACAATCTGATTACCCTGTATCTCCCCCACCGCTTCGAACAGTGCTCTACACATAGTAAGCGCTTAATAAATGCCAACATCATCATTATTATTATTATTATCTACCACCTCCTCCCAAGCACCTGTTAAGTATTCTGCACCCAGTAAGCACTCAGTAAATGTCATTGATTAAAGATATATACATAAGTGCTCTGGTGGGGAGAGAGTAGGGTGAGTACCAAAGTGCTTATGGGGTCAGGACTCAAGTGCATAGATGATGCTGAAGTAGCAGTTGGGGCAATATAGGGTGTGGAGTTGAGAAATTAGTCAGGGAAGACCTCCTGGAAGAGCTTTGATTTTGAAAGGGCTTGAAGGTGGGCTGTGCTGGATATGATGGGGAAGGGGGCTTCAGGTTGGAGGAACCAGGTGAGCGAGGGGACAATGAAAAAGAGAGAGGTGAGCACAAGGCACAGTGAATAGCCTGGCATTAGAGGAGTCAAGTGGGTGGGCTGCATTTCCATCCTCTCTGCCATCATTATCCAATGTTTAAGACTTTGGGAGCTAATTCTGGTCATTCATTGAGTCTTCCCTGCAAGTCCTGGAAATCTGAGCCCCCTGCCCCATTTTTCAATCTATCAATCTTATTTATTGAGCACTTCTTGTATGTGCAGCACTGTACTAAGCCCTTGGGAGAGTACAATATAACAAGAGTTGGTAGACCCGATCTCTGCCCACAAGAAGCTTAGAGTCTAGAGAGGGAGACAGACAATATAAATAAATTACAGACCTATATATAAGTACTGAGGGAGGGGTGAATAAAGGTGCAGATCCAAGTTTAATTGAGATGGGAAAATAGTAGGACCCACTCTAAATATTGGGCTTGTTTGTTAGACTCCACCATGGAAGGGAACATCCATAGTGTTGCATAGATGGAAATAACAAATGGGAGCAAAGGAGATAGGGAAGTGAAAGAAAAATATGGTTATTAACTATATTAGTGGGACTATTTTTCTCTCAAAATGCTTGACTATTTGGGGTAGGTATGGCTATTTTTTTATTTTATTTAATTTAGAGGAAATTTTCACGGTGGAAGGAGACAGACAATTTGAAGGGGTTTTGAAAATCTTCTATATCTTTGTATCATGACAGTCTTCTTGATAACGCTTCTGAGCACAATCACGTTTTAGAACTGTGGGGGAGAAGCATTACAGAGCTAATGGGTACAGCCTGTGTCTATCTGGAACGCTGCATTCTTCTCTGACAAATGTGAACAAATGCTTCTCCAGATAATTGCCTAATCACTACTTGTCAAAAAATCAGTATTCACATCCATCAGACATATAAAAAGATTCTTTATTCCTGAAGTATGAAAAATAGTTCTACATGATTTCATCTAGGCAAAATTCCTGAAGCAATATCAAGAAAAGAGAAGGAAGGAGGAAGGGGAGAGCAATGACACTTGTTAGGTGTCAAAGTTTTGTCACGTTAATTGTCTCCTATAACTAGGGGAGCCAGGATGGCCCCTGCCAATTCAGACCAGTGCTCTTCACTCAGTAGTAAATACGATTCAATGAATGACATCATCTGCATTACATTGGCACTCAGCTTGACATAATGACGCTTGTACTGGTTTTCAAAAGGTTGGTGTTGCTGCATTATGGTCAGTCTTTGGGCATCCAAAAGATCTCGTTGAAGATTGACAAGGAAATTGTAGGGAAAGAAAAGGAAAAACTACACTTCCCAGGAGGCAAAGAGGCTTGACTCGTGATGACATTCGTGGGGAGGTCCTGGCCAAGCCACACCCCTGAGCAGCCTCCATAAAGGTGGAAGGATTTTTGCTCTCCTTTTATTTTCCTCCTGACTCTGGGTGAGAGGGGATCCTCTTCAGAGCTGGCTGCACATAGGTAAGCCCTGTCCCATTAATTAAGCAGATGGGAAGATAGGCCAGGGGAGAGGGTGTTGATGATCCTTTTAGGAGTTTGTGTGGTGTAAATCTTAGTTTGTGCTTCAAAATCTTTATTTGAATTTACTTGCTTCCTTTTCAAGTGTATCGCAGATTAAAATATCATGTATTAGCTGACATGCTTAATTAGGGTCTTACTGTTCTTCAGAATACTCAGGCAGTGTCCTCTTTTGGATTCTGGCCAGATTCATCTCATGTATCCCATTTGAATGTCTCACCTAGAGAAAGGCTATTATTATTTTCAATTATTCATATTAATAATGCATCTCATTCTGGGTATTTTAAGCAAGATTCCTCTTATCTAACACAGAAGTCTGAGTTCACCCAGATCTAGAATGTTTCTCCAGGGAAGTCGAAGGGGGAACACCTGTTTCTCAACTTCTACCAATGTACTTGTGTCCTCCTCTCAGCTAGCTGTGAGAACGGGCACATCTTCAGAGCCACAGAACTCATCAGTAGGAGCTGAAATCCAGGAGCTGAAAATCAAACACCAGGCACAAAAGCATCCAGTGCTTTATCAACCGGGGCCAGATCAGCTGAAAAACCGCCTGCCTGGTATGAGATTGGGTGAATGGCCCCTACCTGTGATGGAGGGGTTTTGTTCTTGACAAACCCCACATTCAGAACAACTTACGTATTATTGCATGTGCTTTCAGCAGGTGCACGGCCTTTTCTTCCAGCATCACACTGTGTTTTGACCAAATAGGCTTGCATTGTTGGAAAAAAATTACCTACTACCATAATGGCATTCTATCCAAAACATGTAGGGAAAACATGTGTTGTAGAGTACCGAGTGAGTTAGGTTGCTTCTTTATAAAACTGAGTAGCAGTGTCACATAACTTGTCCAAAGTCTCACCAGATTAGTAGGACAACAGGCAATGAACCTTGAACTCAAAAAATGCCAAACTCTATTGCTATAAAACCCTCCTCCTCTTCCTCCTCCTTCTCCTCCTCCTCCTTCTCCTCCTCCTTCTTCTCCTCCTTATATTTGTGTATGTGTATACATAATTGTTTATATGTATATATGTATATACACACACATTGTCAGCCTTTGAGTTCCTGTTACAATTTAAGCAAATTTCCTTTAGAAGATTATGATCTGTTCTGATATTTTATTTTTGCGAAAAAAAGTTCTAAATTTCAGTGTAAGGTAACTCTTGTTCAATAGTCAAGACATTTTCTCCCTTTAATATCCACTATAGTTATTTTTCAACTCCATTTGATTCCCCCTGCAGAATTCTGCAGTTAATTGCATTTACTGAGTACCTATTATGAACAGAGCACTGTCCAAAGTGGTTGAGATTAGTCAATAAATGGTATTTATTGAGTACATACTGTGTGCAGTGCACTATGCGAGAGTACAAAACAACAGAATTGATAGACATGTTTCTTACCCACAAGAAGTGTACAGTATAAAGGAAGAGACATACTTTACAATAAATGAATTACATATATGGACTTAACTGTGAATAACAATGCTTAAAATGTATAGATTAAAGTGCATAGGTAGTGCAGAAGAGAGAGGGAAAAGGGGCTTAATCAGGGATGGCCTCTTGCAGGAGAGGAGATTTTAGTAAGGCTTTGAAGGTGGGGAGAATGGTGATCTGTGGTATATGAAAGGGGAGGGTGTTCCAGGCAGAGGGAGGACATGGGAAAGAGGTCAGCGGCAAAGTAGACAAGATTCATTGTCATATTTATTGAGTGCCTACTTTGTGTGCAGAGCACTGTACTTAGCATTTGGGAAAGTACAATATAGCAATAGTGACATTTTCTGCCCACAATGAGCTCATGGTATAGAGTGGGAGAAACAGATATCAATACAAATAAATAAATTTACAGATATGTACATAAGTGCTTTGGGGCTGGGAGCGGGGAAAAGCAAAGGGATAATCAGGTTGCAGTGAACAAGCTGGTGCTAGAGAAGCAAAATGTGTGGGCAGGACAGTAGTAGCAGATCAGTGAGATAAAGTAGGAGGGGGCAAATTGATTGAGGGACTTTGAATCTGATGTTAAGGATGATAACTTCAGCACTTAGCCATGCATCAATTTAAATACTATTTAAGTACTTACTCTCCACACATTCATCTTTCTATTCTCTTTTCCTTTGAGTGTAGGAATCAGGTGTCCTACATGTATTATACCTCTTTACTACACTTCCTCCTGCCCCGGCTAGACTTGCAGGGTGCTGCTGGTGGAAATCTGGGCACCTGGCTGATGGTCTTTGATTTCAAATTTACCTTCATCTGCTTTAATTCAACCCTCTACTCCACTCAGCAACAGTACTTCTCCATTCATACTGACTCCCATGCCCATTGCCCCCAGTTGTTTCAGATGTTTAACTTCTTCCTCAAACTTCCTATCTCCCCAACCCCCCATCTCTTTCTCCTAATGACCTGGCCACATACTTTATGAATGAAATTGAAACCATCAGGTGTGATCTCCTTAAAATCTCTCCTGCTTCTCCTCCAGTTCCTCCCTCCTTCATGTCCTCACTTTGACCCTCCCATTCTTCCCAGCAGTATGTCAAGGATTTATCCTGCTTCCTCTCAAAATCTACCCTCTCCACCTGTGCCCCAAACCCATCCCTTGGCACTTTATTAAAATTCTTGCCCACTTCCTTCTTTCCTCTCTGTCATCTTCAACCATTCAGTTTTCAGTGGCTTCTTCCTCACTGCTTTCAGACATGCTCATGTAATTCCTATTCTAAAAAAAGCATCCCTTGGCTCCATGGCTCTCTCCAGTTATCACCCCATCTCCCTTCTACCATTCCTCTCCAGATTCCTTGAGAGAGTTGTCTATACCTGTTGCCTCCACTCCCGCTCCTCCAATTCTCTCCTCAAACCATTCCAATCTGGTTTCAGCCCCCTTTACTCCATGAAACTGCCTTCTCTAAGGTCACCACTGACCTTCTTACCAAATCCAATGGCCTCTACTTCATCCTAATCCTCCTCAACTTTTGACAAAGCTTTCTTGTTGAAACAGCCCCTTCTTGTTGAAACATTATCCAACTTGGTCTCCACTGACACTCTCCTCTTCTGGTTCACCTCCTATGCCTCTGGTCACTCATTCTTAGTCTCGTCCACAGGTCTTCGTCTGCCTCCTATGTTCTAACAGTAAGAGTCCCTCAAGGGTCAGTTCTGGGTGCCCTACTATTCTTCATCTACACCCACTCCATTGGAGAACTCATTCACTCCTGTGGCTTCAATTATCATCTCTATGCGGATGATTCCCAAATCTACCTTTCCAGCCTTTACCTCTCTCCTTTTCTGGAGTCTCACATTACCTCCTGCCTTCAGGACAAGTCTCCTTGGGTCACATCTTCCTCAAGAGGCCTCTCCAGTCTGCCATCTTTTCCCTAACTCCCTTTCACTTTTGAATTGGCGATGCACTTAATTCTGTACACTTTGGATATTTGATATTCACCCCGCACTCAGACCTACAGCATGTATGTACATATCTGTAAGTTATTTATATTAATGTCTACCTCCTCCTCTAGACTATATGCTCATCTACCAGCTCTGTTAGTTATATTGTACTCTCCCAAGTGCTTAGTACAGTGCCCTGCATACAGTGAGTGTTCAATAAATGTTTTTGATTGGCTGAAGGCAGGGAACTTGTCTACCAACTCTGTTATGTCATACTCTCCCAAGCACTTAGTACAGTGCTCTGCACACACAGTAAATGCTCAATATGATTGAGTGAATGAATGAATACCAGTGATCAATTAGTTGGCACAAAAGTGCTGGGGTGTATTTGAGTGGGCATGATTTGGTGGAAAATAAAAGTTAACTGGGGAAGGCTTCCTGAATTAAGTAGGATTTTAGAAGGTCCTTGATAGTGGGGAGACACGTGGTCTGGCAGATTTGAAGGACAAGGGAATTCCAGGCAGAAGAAAGGAGGGGAGCAAGAGATTAGGGAGAGGAGAGAGTAGAGCCCTTGTGAAGCATTATAAAGGGTTTAGCTGAATTGATTTTGTCCCAGAGAGCTGAGGCTGGCCTTAGGGATGTGTTCAGTCCTCTCTATTAAGCATCTCTATGAAAATGGAAGGGTAGATAAATGGAAAGATAAATATTTGCAATGTCCTCTAAGATACTGCTTTGAATCTTCTAACATATAGGCTAGAATGCTGAGAGAGCTGAGAGTGTTATCTTGATCAATACTGGATTTCTGTCTTGGATTGGTGTAGCCAGGTTTAATGATCAAAGCAGAGCCAAGAACTGTAAGGATACTGTGCATTCGGTTCCAGCCAGGCAAGGTGTTGGTAAGGGGGGGCTCTCTCCTTGTTTTCTATAGGCTTACTCAGGGACCTCCATCAAGACATTCAAACTGTTTGGGTCTCGTCTCTTTCAGCTCTGAGAAAGGAATCCTGATAAAGTAGTTACCTGCTTCACAGGACTATTGTGAAGGTTTGCATCGATGCAGCAGTTCTCCGAAGTCCCTCCCAGCATCCTTTGTTGCCTCTTTGGAGGAAAAAACACCGAGATGTGTGATCCATTGGTCTGACCTTGTAGGGTATTGCTTATGTTCTTGTGTAAAAGTCTTCCGGAGAATTATATATTAGCTGTCCTTTGAGGCTCTGCAGTGGACAGATCCTACATCATTGACAGTCCTTGTTTAAATAATGCTCTTGTTCTGATTGCTTTAAAACTTTTCACATATACGATGCTCTAGCTCGCAGAACGGAAGCAGGGAATCCTTTGTCCCAGTCACATAATGTAGCCTAGGTGAAGGGACATGGAACGAGGAGTCATGAGGCCTGGGTTTGTTCTAACTCCATCATAATAGTAATAATGATAATAATAGTAGTCATACTTGTTAAACACTTACTATGCATCAAGCACTGGGGTAGATGCACGTTAATCAGATCGGACACAGGTCCTGTTCCTCATGGGACTGCTAATCTTAAATGGGAGAACAGTTATTTAATTCCCATTTTACAGATGACCTGACACAGAGAAGTTATGATTTGTCTGTGGTCACACAGCAGGCAAGTGAACTGTACCCTAGAGGCCCAGGATTAGAACCTAGTTCCTCTGACTCCCAGGACTATGCTCTTTCCACTCGATCATGCTGCTTCACTTTCCTGATGTTTGTGAGCAGATCACTTAACCTCTCTGAGCCTCAGTTTCTTCACCATGAAATGGGGATAAGATAGATTGCTAGCCCCACATGCAACAGAAATTTTGGCTGATGCCATTACCTTGTGTCTACCCCACTACTTAGCATGTAGTCACAGGATAGTCTAATGGATAGAGAACAGGCTTGGGAATCAGGTGACCTGGGTTCTAATCCCTGTTGTGTGACCATGGGCAAGTCAGTTAATTTTGTTGTGCTTTACTTTCTTCATCTGTAAAATGGGAACTAAATAAATACCAGTTCTCCCTCCCCCTTAGACTGAGCAGCGACTGTATCCGACATGATTATTTGACTGGACTCCAGCATTTAGTACAGTTCCCAGCATGTAGTAAGCCGATAAGTAAATTAGAGAAGCAGCATGGCCTAGTAGAAAGAACACAGGCCTGGGAGTCAGAGGTCCACG
This sequence comes from Ornithorhynchus anatinus, assembly GCF_004115215.2. Lineage (NCBI taxonomy): Eukaryota > Metazoa > Chordata > Mammalia > Monotremata > Ornithorhynchidae > Ornithorhynchus > Ornithorhynchus anatinus. Next base: position 53,023,467 of record NC_041735.1, on the reverse strand, counting down.
GTTCTAATCCTGGCTCTGCCTCTTGTCCATTGTGACCTTGGCCAAGTCACTTGTACCTTAGTTCCCTCATCTGCAAAATGGGGATTCTCTCACCTACTTAGCTTGTGAGTTCCATGTGGAACCTGATTATCTTGTATCTACCCCATCTACCCCAGTGTGTGCTACCGTGTTTGGTACACAGTAAGTGCTTAACAATACCACAATTATTATTATTATAGTAAGTGCTTAGCAAGTACAATTATTATTGCTATTATCATTAGATGTCATTATCATATCATATATTATTAATACAGTATCCTTCAACTGCCCTTCCCCAACCCAATCCTCTGTTGTCATTTCTCACTGCAGTTTTACCGAAAGGCAGCTTTGTGGTCTGCTACCTTTGCCATCACTTATCATGGACTCTTTCCTAGAGATGTTTAAATTTCACAGGTTTTTCTCATTTCTTTCAGAGGGGAACTCCTTCCCCTAGAGCATTCAAAACCAAGTGAAATTAGAACCGTGACATATGCCAGTGCCGCCGCCCCCCCCCTCCTCCTCCGCTGCCACCGCCGCCACCACCCACTGGAGCTCCGCCTCCTCCTCCTCCTCTCAGCGTTCCTCCGGTAAGACCTCACAGACCATGCTTTGCCACTATTCATGATCGAGAACGAGCCTCTGGGGCAGTTTGTATGTTTAGGTCTATGTTTCTCCCAACCTGAAAGAAAGTCCCAGCAGTTAGACAGCTGGCCCTGTTTTGGCTTCTAATGCTACATGATCTTGTTTGAGCCCATTTGAATCAGCAGCAGCATCTCTTCTGCCCCACTTGTAGCAGACATTACCTCCTCCAACTCCTGCTGGCTAAAAAAATATTTTCTGAAGGGATGCCTAACTGGGTCTCCATCTTGAAACACCTTAAATAAGGTGTTACTTGATCAAACCAATCATCTCTAGCCAAGACACAGGAGAAACTCTTTGGTGGTTGGCCTTCTTGTCATCTAGCCAAATTGCTAGGGTGTTCCAACTAACATCCTTAACATTTTATCTGAATCTAATATATAGCACGTGTACTTAAATTTATCCAAATCTCTCGAAATCATTGCTATTTTGAGCCTGCCCAATTCCTCTATATATTACCAACTTCATCAGCAACATCTGAGTGACTTCTGAGCATGATTCACTCTTCTGGTAATAGTAATGATAGTGATAATTTTGGAATTTGGAAAGCGCTTACCCTGTACCAAGCACTATACTAATTGTTGGAGTTAGGTACAAGACTATCAGATCTAGCACACTCTCTGTCCCATATGGGACTCACCGTGTAAGTAGAAGGGGGAACAGTTATTGAATCCCGATTTTACAGATGAGAAGACTGAGGCCCAAAGAAGCCAAGTGACTTCTTGTCACTTGGGCCATGTGTGGGCCATGGTCCCACAGCAGACAAGAGGCAGATCTGGGATTAGAACCCAGGTCTCCTGAGTGCTAACCTGTGCCCTTTCCTTTAGGCTATCCTGTTTCTTTAGGAGTTTTATGTTCTAATTCTAGAGAACCCAGATGACACAAAGATATGACCTGAACAAATACCAGGCATTTGTTTTAAAAGATGTGGGTTTTTGAGAAACCTGGCTTATGTTTCCGGGGAAGGCTAAAAAAGAAAAGTGAGGATTGAGCTAGGAGTAAGGAGGTACTGGCAGGCGTGACTAGCCAGGAAACAAAGAGGAAAGAGAGAGAAAATTTCAGGGGTATAGACGTAAATCTACATTGTAATTAGAGAGCATAAAAGATGCTGTACCAAGTAAAGTTGGTTTTCCTTGAGGGTGGCGTCTCAATTCCTCAAGCTAAAGGTTATTCCAGGCTTGGGCTTTTGTCTCATACTGTGGAGTTACAATAAGAGAACTGACTTAATTACTCTAAAGTCCCAAGGTACATCATATTCAGATTCAGAATCATTCTGTGAGAAGCAGTGTGGCCTAGCAAATAGAGCCTGGGCCTGGAAGTCAGAAAAACCCAGGTTCCAATCCTGGCTCCACCACTTGTCTGCTGTGTGACTTTGGGCAAGTCTTTTCACTTCCCTGGGTTTCACCTACTTCATCTGTAAAATAGGAATTAAGACTGAGAGCCCCATGTGGGATAGGGGCTGTGTCCAACTTGATTAGTTTGTATCTACCTCAGTGCTAAGTACAGTACCTGGCACATAGTAAGTACTTAACAAAAACCATAAAGAAAATCACTCCAAGTTGGTATCTGTCAGTTGTGAGTTTTTGTTTGAGAATAGCAATACTGAGTCCTGGGTGGATGGGAGAAGAGGGTGCAAAACTCTAGACTGGATCCTCTAAGGAGTTACACAAACATTAGCTCCTTGAGGGCAGGGATTATATCTTCTCACCTATTGTACTCTTCCAAGTGTTTGTTGCCATGCTCTGCCCAGAATATGCACAAATTGGGTGATTGGGAAAACAGGTACTCCTCTGGGCCCTCTTTCTCCCCATCTCCATCCCCAGGCATGTCCAAAATCTCTAAGAACTAACTGCTCTTGCTTGGGGCCCACTGTCATTTGCCCCCTCAATGGGCAGTTCTCTTTTAGAATAAAGAAGTTTCCAGAACAGTCAGAAGTCCTGCCAGAATGAAGTTTGACACCCCTTTTGGGATATGGCTTTCAGAAGTGCATTGGAAAAGGAACCTAGGATCTGGAATTCCTGAGCCCCAGGGCAGCTTGGACTCTCTGGGCCTGCCTGAGATCAGAGTTTTCCTAACCAGAGAACCAGCTTGTGCCAGTCTGGATCCTTCCCAGGACGCTGTAGGGCCCGGAAGCTGTTCTGACTTGTGGCCAAGCCTATCTAACAGTCTGTAAACTGTAAACTCATTATAGGCAGGGAATGTGTCTACTAATTTTGTTGTATTGTACTCTCCTGAACTCTTAGTACAGTGTTCTGATTGATATGTTTGATATGTGCCCAGAACCACCTGACCTGCCACAGAGCTGTTTAACTATTGGGAGGAAGGTGGCAGCTCAAACACCCATTAGAGAGGCCACTGCAAGCAACCTTCCATCTGGTATCTGTTCTGTTCTCCTTTCTTCCCCCACAGCTACCACTGGGTTAAAGAGGAGGAGGGCATATTTTGGATTAGGAGCTAGCAGGTGCCCCAGGAAGGAGAAGGAGACAGCCTTTGGCTTGGGTGGACATTCTTCCAGCTTCCAGGTCCCCAGGTGTAGCAGAGATCCACAGACATCATCTAATGCCATCTGGTACTGTGTATCTGCTTTGGGATAGAGATCCAAGGTGAATGGTTATTTCCTTTAGATAACTGGATGAAGGAAAAGTTAAAAGGTTGTCTATGGTTCAAAACCTAGGATGGCCACTAATAATATCAGTGACATCTTGACTCTATTTATTGCCATTGTTCTTGTCTGTCCGTCTCCCCCAATTAGACTGTAAGCCCGTCAAACGGCAGGGACTGTCTCTATCTGTTGCCGACTTGTTCATTCCAAGTGCTTAGTACAGTGCTCTGCACATAGTAAGCGCTCAATAAATACTATTGAATGAATGAATGAATCACGTGTGTTGTGCCAGGCACATTGGGTAATGTAATGATGTCTTAGCACCATTTTGTGGAAGTAGGCTGAATTCTCCCGAACCTTGAGCATTTCTCTAGATGACCCGTGGCTTCCTCCCCTCACTTGTTCGAAGTCTTTGAATTCCCCTCCCAGGCCCGTGGGAGCAGACACTACTTCCAAATCATGGAACTTGGCAGCAGGAGTCAAGGTGGAAGGAGGCTGGACTTTTAAAATAAAAATAATGATACCAGACAAAAGGTGTTCTGGTACTGTGTCACCAACAGGGTATCTGGTTCAAAATTAGGTGACTGTCCTCACCCTTTACTTTTCCCTTGGCTTTTCTGTAGCATTTGTTTGGTAACTTTTACTTTTGCCTTGCCTCATTGCTATCTCCCATTACGTCTTTGTGGTGAGAGGCAGTGGTAGTGGCTAATAGGTGTTAACTATAGATCTGGTGGGAGTTGTCGACCGTCAGGGATCTGCCAACTCTGGGTCGTCTTAAAAATGTTTTTCATGGTATCGTCCAGCCCGAGAGAGAGAGAGCAGCAACAGACTGGGTGGCAAAGTTAAGTTTTGCAGCAGAGTCCAAATCTATCTCACTGGTTCTTGTTTGCCTCATTTTAAATCCCTACCTGGGAAGCATGTGGTAAATGCGGAAAGGAGAGGGAAGGAGCCAAAATGGCAGGCCTGCTATTGCTCTTGGCATTCCCAGGCTGGAGGCTGAAAAGTCTCCCAGTGAAGGGACAACCTTTTGGGAAAGACCCATGTTGCTCCACTGATCCTCCTTAGGCCCACCAGCAATTACCTGCAATATGGGTGAGGCCCAGGGACTAGCTTTCTGCTCTCTAGAGGAAAGAAAAACTTTCTGTAGTGTACAGGAGCAGTGGACACAGATAAAATGGCCAATTCCTTCAGGAAGTGGGGTGAAAGGAAGGCTAAAAGACACATGCCTCTTCAAGACCCTGTGCCTACAGTTGTTAGTTGGGGAAGGGAGGTGGAGTGGGAGGAAGGGAGAAGAGGGGGAGTGATGAGAAGCAGCATGGCTTAGTGAAAAGACCATGAGCTTGGGAGTCAAAGGACATGTGTTCTAATTCCTGCTCCACCACTTGTCTGCTGTGTTACTTGGGTGTTACTTAACCACCTCATCTGTAAAATGCAAGCGTGGCTCAGTGGAAAGAGCATGGGCTTTGGAGTCAGGGCTCATGAGTTCGAATCCCAGCTCTGCCACTTGTCAGCTGTGTGACTGTGGGCAAGTCACTTAACTTCTCTGTGCCTCAGTTCCCTCGTCTGTAAAATGGGGATTAAGACTGTGAGCCCCACGTGGGACAACCTGATTCCCCTGTGTCTACCCTAGCGCTTAGAACAGTGCTCGGCACATAGTAAGCGCTTAACAAATACCAACATTATTATTATTATTATTATTAAAATGGGATTTAAGACTGTGAGCCCCCCGTGGGACAGCCTGATTACCTTGAATCTACACCAGGGCTTAGAACAGTGCTTGGCACACAGTAAGCTCTCAACAAATACCATAATAATGAAAGGGTGCTAGCTGCGAGCCTTTTCAGGACTGCCTGGACCTAATTTGAAAGGGCCTCAGGGAGCAGGGTTTGGCCAACAGGGACAACTGGCTATTCATTTCTGTCACCTGGCATGTGAATGGCACTGTTCTCCAGGAGTGAAGTTCAGTGGGGTCTGGTTGAGTTGACCCACACTCTCAAAGGTTGGGGTGGGCTAGGGTTTGAACAGAGCCCTAGGCACAACCTGGTCTCCGGAAGGTAAAATTGGCATGGCTGAGAGCTAGATTCTGAGCCTGTGCGAGGTGTCCCTTTGGGGCAAAAGAGGGAGGGGATTATTTTGAAAAACACATATGGACATATAGTATTAGGTTTTTTTTCTTTTTCTGGAGAGGAGGGGCCTTTTTAAGCAGAGTTTTGGCTTTCAAAGCTACAGCTTGTGATTGTAGACGTGGATTCCAGATAGTTTGTCGTTTGCAACAGCTCTGATACAGATCATTTCCTAGCAGTTGTCCGGCACACTCAAGGCTTGATGACAGTCTATTAGTCACAGCAGATATGTATTCAACAGATAGATTTGCCAGCCTCTGCACTTCGGTGGAAACCTTGATTTGCCTGGTGATGCTTTAAGGTAGTGGCACATACTGAAGATTCTAGGATGGAATGAACATCAAAATAGCAGCAGCTATAATGCCAAGGGATTCATCACGCTATTAAATGCTAATTGTGGCATTTGTTATGCACTTATTATGTGTTATGCGCAGGGGAGATACAAGTTAGTTCAGAGTTGGGACACAATTTAAGAGGCAAGGAGAGTAGGAACCTTTTCTCCATTTCACTTGAAGAAACTGAAGCCCAGAGAGGTTAAGTGACTTGCCCCCAGTCACACAGCAGATGCTGGGTAGATTTGGGACTAGAACCAGGTCTCTTGATTCCCAGACCTGTGGTCTCTTCCACTAGGCCATTGAAGCCAAAGGAAAGAAGGAGCTCTCGCCAAAAAGCATTATGTTACAGTGAAATATAAACCACTCGAAGTTCACAGAAGGTGCTCTAAGTGTTCTTGAAGTGATATTAAATGTACCAACACTGAGGAGACATTGCATTGAGGGGTGTACCCTGTTTTGTTTAGCATTACTGTATGCCCAAATCTTTGTTGTATTCAAAAACTCAGTGGCATTTGATAAATGAATAATTGATGGTGGGGACATTTTTCCATTGCAGGGAAATAGCAGTTGAAGTTTTTAACTGGGAGTTTTCCCACAATCTCTCACATGCAGGGCTACATTTGATAAATAAAAACTTGACAATCTGAGAAAGGAAATCTGGAAAATGGAGTGATATCTGAAGTCATGTGGGGACTTTGTTTAGGTCTTCTGACATGGCATCTCTGCAGTTTTAGAAGGGGAAAGACACATGTGAACTGGTTCGGTCGAATTGTATGTGTTCACCTTATGTCTTGGAAAAGCTTATTTGCACGTCTGCCTGTGCATTGACCATGTCTAGAAGCTTTAAAATCTAAAACACTCTCACTCACCTAAGTCCTTCTGACACTCTAAGTGCTCTGATTAGTGTTGCTAATGAGCAGTTTGCAAGGTGGAGATTGTGAAGTGGACACCAGCCACCAGAACTCAGATGCAAGTTTCTGGGTCAAGCCATCTTGTTTTGTATGGAATTAAGCCCACAGTGGTGTCTCAGGTCACCAGCTGTGTATCCTTGGTGCTTGGTAAATAAAAATAAAATTGCTTTCATTCTTTCCACCTTCCATCCCTTTCCCTCCTTTCTTCGCCAGTTTACAGATTAAAGTGCAGTGAGAATGATTTTTGAGGAACCTTTAGGGAAAAAAAACCCCTAAAACACTCTTGCCACTATCTTTCCCTTCTAATGGAAAGAGGTGTGGTCAGAGCTGTCAGTCATACTTAAAAAGGGACATTCAAAACAGTATTTAAATGTGCTGCTTTTATTACATGCTGAGGTGGGGGGGGGAATCCAGGACAATGGGGAGTATATTCCAAGTAGTTTGCAATGTGATTACCCTAGATTATGGGCTGGAGGCTTGGCAAGACAGTGTGGCAGTTACTTGCTAAAAGTGATTATGAAATTACAAGGATGGATTTAGGGCTCTTAGAGCAGGATTTTTTCCCCGGAGGAATGGGAAAGGAAGAGCACCTAACAATGTGCCTCTAGAAATACAATAGAATGCTAAAAGTAATAACAATAACTGTAGTACTTGTTAAGCACTTCCTAGGTGCCAAGCACTGAACTAAGCACTAGGGTAAATACAAGATAATCAGGGCATACACCATCCCTGTCCCACATGGGGGTCCCAGTGTTATGAGGAGGGAGAATGGATATTGAATCCCCACTTTACAGATGAAGAAAGGGGGTTGCAGAGAACTTGTGACTTCTCAGTGCCACATGCCATGCCAATGCACTAGATCACACTGCCTCTCTAGCGAAGGTTAGGAATCTCTGTTTTATGTCCAAGTTTTCAGGCATCATTTTCTTTCGGAAGCACTTAAATGATTTTTAGAAAGTCCTCAAAGAGCTTGCATTGACAATGCCATTTTTTTCATCATTTATAGCTGAGTTTTCAGAGACATTTAATAGTGATGGGCGCCTCCCCCCAAGCATTCTCTGCCCCCTTCCCCCATCTTTATGATGTTAAATCCAGATCAGTCACTGGAAGTATGTAAACCATTTAAAGAGGGTGCTTGTTTTCTTAGCTGTTCTTTAATCTTATCACTCTGAAAGCTGCAAAAGAAACAGCAGAGCAGCTGGCTGGTTGGGAGAACTGAGCTCCTCCAGTACTTTCAAGGGTAAGGCAGGCTCCCAGATTGTAAATCAAGTAGGAGAAGAAGGGGGTGTTAAGCTGACCTTGTGGCAACACTGTGCAATTCCAAGCAAGAGACTAAAGTTCAAATGCCAAGTTTGGTTTTCGACACCCTGAGCCAACCTTCATAGAAGACTGCCCTGGCAAGTTCCCACTTAAAGTGAAATTGGGAAAGAAATTAAATCAGTCTGTGGCCCATTAATGGGATTTATCGAGCGCTTCCTCTTTGCAGAGCACTGTACTAAGCACTTGAAAAAGTACCATATAACTCAATTTGTAGTCACATTCCCTGCCCAAAAGAAGCTTACGGTCTAGAGGAATGTTCTGTGACTGTCTCTTTGGATTCTCTTGTATTGTCCCCAGTGCTTGGCCTATAACAAGTTCTTAATAAAGTACTGTTATTATTATTACATCCAGATAGGTCATTAGAATAAAGTGATCACTGCATGCCGTTCACCGTTGAGTTTAAAATTAGAGTGCATCCTGAATGAAGTGTGTCCAGGGTAAGTGTCATTTTTGAAAGGATTTTAAACCCAAATCTGCTCTTGCAGGAGAGTTGTATGCAGGCAGAGAGATGTTTGAGGAGTCTGTACCAGTAATCCCACCTCCGAGACTGCTCAGAGTGCTCCGAGGTCATCAGCTGCATTTGATTGACTGATAGAACTTTGGGCTTTTTGAATTTAGAGTCCTGAGGAGTCCTGAATCTTGACCCACTGCTACTCTGGAAAACCTCATGACAGCCTGTAGCAGATAAGTGGCAGTTAGCCAGAATTAGAACGAAGGTCCTTCTAACTCCCAGGTCCTGGCTCTATCCACTACTACACACTGCTTGCTCTGTTTTTCCGGGGATTAGTGATGTAACAGTGCTGCAGTGTATAGCTCAAGTAATAATAATGATGGTATTTGTTAAGCACTTACTATGCATCAAGCACTGTTCTAAACTCTGGGGTAGATACAAGCTTATCAGTTGGATACAGTCTCTGTCCCATATGGGGTTTATAGTCTCAATCCCCATTTTTTACAGATGAAGTAACTGAAGCATAGAGAAATAATAATGTTGGTATTTGTTAAGTGCTTACTATGTGCAGAGCACTGTTCTAAGCGCTGGGATGGATACAGGGTCATCAGGTTGTCCCATGTGAGGCTCACAGTCTTAATCCCCATTTTACAGATGAGGTAACTGAGGCACAGAGAAGTTAAGTGACTTGCCCACAGTCACACAGCTGATAAGTGGTAGATCTGGGTTTCAAACCCATGACCTCTGACTCCCAAGCCCATGCTCTTCCCACTGAGCCATGCTGCTTCTCTAAAGTCCTTTTCCAAGGTCACACAGCAGACAAGTGGTGGAGCTGGGATTAGAACCAAGGTCATTCTGACTCCCAGGCCCGGGCTCTATCCACTAAGCCATACTGCTTCTCTAGTACCTTCTCTCGTGACATGTATCGGGAATCATTTTTCTGTAGCAGAAGCTGCCGACTCCCCATAATGGAAGCGTGTATTGCAGCCTCACTAAACAGTGGCAGCAGCAGAAAGTCATAATTTTCATGTGCCGGTTTTTGTTTAATGCTGCCAGGAGACCATAGGGTGTGCCAAGATAAAGCCCATGGGCATGGTAGTAGTGCCTCCATGATGGCCAGCCGTGTTATTGGACAAGGGCATCATGTGCTTGCAAAGGCAGGATGGGAATTCTCGACCACTATTGACTGCTGTTTCCTCCCCTAGCCAGAGTCACTCAGCTAGGGGAGAATTTTCATCCCGTCCTTTTCTCATCCCTCTAAATCCTTCTTCAAAGGGAAAGGAAGCAGTGTGGCCTAGCAGGGAAGCAGCATTGCCTAGTGGATAGAGCATGGGCCTGAGAGTCAGATGGACCTGCGTTTTAATCCTAGGTCCACCCCTTGTCTACTGTGGAACCTTGGGCAAATCACTTTACTTCATTGTGCCTCAATTACCTCATCTTTAAAATGGGGATTAAGACTCTGAGTCCACGTGGGACAGGGTCTATGTTTATTCATTCAATTTTATGTATTGAGTGCTTACTGTGTGCAGAGTACTGTACTAAGTACTTGGAAGAGTACAGAACAACAATAAACAGACACATTCCCTGCCCATATACAGCTTACAGTCTAGAGGCAGGGAGACAGATATTAATATAATGTGTCCAACCTGATTAGCTTGAAACAGTGCCTGACATAGTTAAGAGCTTAGTAAAAATCATTAAAAAAATATATATATATATACCAAAACATCCAGAGAAGAGTCCAAGTATTGTACTTCTCCAGCTGCAGGTTGCAGACAGGCTGTTTTGTTTCGTTTTAATGGTATTAAGTGCTTATTATGGGCCAGGCACTGTACTAAGTGCCAGGGGAGATACAAGATAATGGGATTGACGCAGTCCCTGTCTTACATTCTTAATTGTCATTTTACAGATGAGCTAACTGAGGCACAGAGAAATTAAGTGACGTGCCCAAGGTCACATACACAAGTGTTTTTTGTGTTTCCCACAGTTTATCCACTGTCGTTGGGTGGATAAGGTGGTTTATAGGCAATGTCTCCCTCCTCTCATTGTCTGCTGGAGCTGGGAGTGGTGGAAGTGATCATCGTCCCCACAGGGTGTGTCTGTACAGATAGGTTCTGGGGCTTTCTAGATCATTAAACTGGAGGCAACGGTTAGTGTTGATCTCACGTGATTCAGGGGAATCCTTCAGTTAGTCTTCTGGTTTTACTGTCCGTGTCTCCAGCAAAAGAAGATTGAATGGAGAATTGGATTTCACAGGTGGACATGGAGTTATTTGGCTTTCCTTCCCAACCTCGCTTTCCCTAAAGTTGTGCCATTGGTTCTGATTCTTTGGCTGGTGGTGGGGTGAGGCTTAGCCCTTCATCTCTTGGGGAGTAGGGTCTTCATTTTAAATCGGTGGTTGATTAGCATAATTGCCTGGTTGGTGGGCTGGGTTTTGTTGTGGTTTTTTTTTTTGTGACTTTCCATCCTTTTCTAAAGGGGAAAAAAAAAGACATGAAAAGGAAATCTCTCTAAGAGGGAAAGTATTACCTGGTTCTGAAATTACAAAATTACACAATTAAGGAGACGCCAGCCAGCAGTATGGCGGAAGGGTTGGGGGTGGGGAGGGGCAGAAGAAATTGAGGAATAAAATGGAAAGCGGCTGTACAAAATGTACTCCGGTGTACTGAATTTAAGGCCAATTGTGAGGAAAGGGCCGAAGGGTAGTGTACCAGAATTCAGAGGAGTTTCGGCCTAGAGGCGGGGTGGCTCCAGAAACGGCCATGTTACACTGGACGTGGATGGTACTGTATAGATGTCATGATGTTGGGTTGCATGCTACTGCAATGTAATTGGATAGGAAGTCTGTTAGATCCCCTCTGCACCTAGGAAATTTTCCCCGGGGGGACCCAGATACCCCCCCCCACTTGCTCCACAGTTACCACATTCCCCTCCCAGGTCTCTGTTCATTCATTCACTAGTATTTACTGAATGCTTACTGTGTGCAAAGCACTGTACTAATCACTTGGGAGAGTACAATATTACAATAAACAAACACATTCCCTGCCCACAAAGTCTAGAGAGGGGACAGACATTAATATAAATAACACCAGGCAGCGCTTCCAAATGAGTCAAGCTAGATGCTTTTAACTTTTAACCACAGCTGCTCCCAGCAGGGCCTCCTGAGATGGTGGTTCAGATGGCCGTTTTCCTCGTGTGCTATCTGATGCTGCCTTGCCTAATAATAATTATAATAATTGTGGTATTTGTTAAACACTGCCAGGCACTCTACTAAGTTCTGGGGTAGATACAAGCAAATTGGGTTGGACACTGGCCCTGTCCCAAGTAGGGCTCACAGTATCAATTGTCATTTTACAGATGAGGTAACTGAGGCACAGAGAACTGAAGTGACTCACCCAGCAAATAAGTGGTGGAACCAGGAATAGAATCCATGCCCTTCTGAGTCTCAGGCCTGTGCTCTATCCACTATGCCACGACCTCCTGCAGTCAGGCTTTTGAGTGTCAATCCGAATTTCATTGGCACCGGGACAGACCCCAGGCATACAGCTAGCTCTTCTATCCTGTGGAACTCTCACTTCTTAATCACAAGTGACTGAACAGTGCTCTATGGGACCAGAAAAGCAGTGTGGCTTAGTAGAAACAATGTGGACTTGGGAGTCAGAGATCATGGGTTCTAATACCAGCTCTGCCACTTGTCAGCTGTGTGATTTTGGGCAAGTTACTGAACTTCTCTGTGCCTCAGTTACCTCATCTGTAAAAAACAGGGATCAAGACTGAGCCCCTTGTGAGACAATGTGATTACCTTATTTCTACCCTAGCTCATAGAACAGTGCTTGGCACATAGTAAGCGCTTATCAAATGCCATCATTATTAGAAAGGGTGCACTGCTGTTCCTTTGTGTTCACAGCGGGCATCGGTGGGCACGAGATCCTCTCTTTGGCACTCACACTCATGGATAGTTGTACCATCAGCCATGTTGTCATACTTTAGAACAACTCCTCCCAAGCATGGCCTGATGTAAAGACCATGGGCCTGGGAGTCAGAAAGGCCTGGGTTCTAATCCAAGCTCCGCCACTTGCCTGCTCTGTGACCTTGAGCAAATTGCTTAATTTCTCTGTGCCTCAGTTATCTCATCTGTAAAATGGGGATTAAGACTGTGAGCCCCATGTGGGACAGGGACAATGTCCAACTGATTAGCTTGTATCTACCCCAGCGCTTAGAACAGTGCTTGACATATAGTAAGAGCTTAACAAATGCCATCATTACTGTTATTGTTACTATTATATGAGAATAGGTTTAGTTATGCATACTACTGCTATTCTCCAATAGTGTCAACTGCTTAAGGACAAAGAACTGCATTGTGTGGACGCTCAATATATGCTGCTGCTACTGCTATTATTTTTCAGGTCCTATGTTTCCAGTATTCATTCATTCAGTAATTTATTGAGCACTTACTGTGTGCAGAGTGCATTGTCAATTCTGTCATTAATTCTTCCCAGCCCTCTAACCATCCAGGACAATGACATTGGGGAAAATGTCAACTTCTACCCTCACCATTTTCTCCTAGATACGTTTGAAACAGGTGAAAATTAATATTTGTCTAGTGTCCATTTTTGAGGCATATTCTTGGGTCAAGGCTATTGTAATTACTGGGAAGAGAATCCTTAGAAGGGGCTAAGTTCAACTAGGTTCTGTTAAGAAAAGCCCAGTAAAGTAATAAAACAATTGTGTGGCTTGCAGAGCCATAAACATGGTATGCTTCTTCCTTCTGAACTTTGGTGTTTAGTGGGAGGTGGGAGGAAAAGGATCCTCCTCTACCAACGACTTGTAGTGTGGAACCTGAAAAATTCTGTTGCTGTTGAATCAGTCAGTAGTATATACTGAGTGCTATCTGTGTGCTGAACACTGTACCTAGTCCTTGGGAGAGTTCTGGTGGGGAAAGGTCCACTACTAACCAGGGGGGATTTGACACCTCCTATCCTGGAGTTCCTTATGGTAACCCTGGTGGTGATAGCCATAAGAATTCGGGAGGCTGACATGGCAGGAGGAACAGCAGCTCAGCCTCAACAGGGAAGCTGGGATTTTTAACATCTCCAGTTCCCTCTTCCAGGCTGGCCTGGTGGGCAGGGAGAGGCCTGACAATAGGGGAATTAGATGCAGATATAGGGGGCACTCTCTGGACTTTGATATCTTGCTGTTGATGGAGTTAACAGCTTGATTACAAACCTGAACTTGAGGACACTGCTGTGTGGTTTTGGTTTTTTGGGGTTTTTTTGGCGGGGGGAGCAGGTATTTGTTAAGTGCTTATTATATGCCAGGTACTGTACTAAGTGCTGGGGTAGATGCATCATTGTCAGGTTAGACACAGTCATGTACAACTTGGGGCTCACAATCTTAATCCCCATTTTACAGATGAGGTAACTGAGGTACAGAGAAGTTAAATGACTTGCTTAAGATTAAAGTTAAATGACTTGCCTAAGGTTACACAGTTGACAAGTGGCAGAGCTGGGATTAGAACCCAGTCCTTCTGATTTCCAGGCCCGGGCTCTATCTGCTAGGCCATACTGCTGCTTATTTTTTGTTTTTTGATTTATGATTTTATTTTTAATGGTATTTGTTAAGCACTTGCAATGTATCAAACATGGTTCTAAGCACTGGAGTAGATAGTTTATCAGAGTGGACATAACCCCTCTCCCACTTGGGGCTCTCAGTCTAGGAGGAAGTAGGATTTAATCACCAATGTACAGTTGAGAAAACTGAAGCATAGAGAAGTTAAGTGGCTTGTCCAAGGTCACAGAGTAAGCAGTTGGCAGATCTGGCATTAGAACCCAGATCTTCTGACTCCCAAGCCTGTGCTTCTTCCACTAGGCCAAGCTACTTCTCTGTTGTTGGCTTCTGCTTGCATCTTTTAGGTTCCCCTGCTTATCTTGGGTCGTGGGCATGTGGGTGTATGCCAATTTGGGTGACTGAGTCATTGCCTCTGAAACTCTCATCCAGATTATTCATGCCCTGAGGCTCCCAAAACCTGGCAGCTCTGTATGCAGTTGGTATTGTGAAAATCCATAGCGCAGCCACACGGTGGTGGGAATAGTGAGTCCGTGGCGGGGTTGGGGAGTATGATGGGCATTACCCCCACTCTCTTGATGGTCCTAACATACTTTATGAGATTAAGAAATCTCTTTGTTTATTTTTTGTTTTGTTTTTCCTGCTTTTCCATATATTTATGTTGATGAAGCCTTTAGAGTTATGATTATTTACTTGAGTCCTTAAACTAGAGGATTTGTGAAATTTAGAGTAATTGTTCACTTTAATCATTTTTCATTGTCAGAAGAACTAGCTCTACATTGAGCCCAGAGTGTATAGAAGAATCCCCAGGTCCTTCAGATGAATAGTTGAAACACCAAGGCAACAGTTGGTGCTCCTCTAGTAGTATTCTTTCTGAGGTGGGTGCACTCTGTTTAACTGGGTTCTGATCCCAGCTCTGCCACCTGTCTGCTATGTGACCTTGGGCAAGTCACTTAACTTCTTTGTGCCTCAGTTACTTCATCTGTAAAATGGGGATTAAGACTGTGAGCCCCATCTGGGACATGACTATGTTCAACCAGATTGGCTTCTATCTAATAATAATAATAGTAATAATTGTGGTATTTGTTAAACGCTATGTGCTAAGCGCTCGAATGGATACAAGAAAATCGGGTTGGTCACAGTCTCTGTCACACACAGGAGACATAGTCTCAATCCCCATTTTACAGATGAAGTAGCTGAGGCCCAGAGGCATAAAGTAACTTGTCCAAAGTCACACAGCAGACAAGTGGCAGAGCTGGTATTAGAACCTATGACCTTCTGACTCCCAGGCTTGAGCTCTATCCACTGTGCATGCTGCTTCCCAATGTGTCTTGTATCTACTAGTACGTACTCCAGCAGAGAAGCAGCGTGGCTCAGTGGAAAGAGCCTGGGCTTGTGAGTCAGAGGTCATGGGTTCGAATCCCGGCTCTGCCACTTATCAGCTGTGTGACTGTGGGCAAGTCACTTCACCTCTCTGTGCCTTAGTGACCTCATTTGTAAAATGGGGATTAATTGTGAGCCTCACGTGGGACAACCTGATGACCCTGTATCTCCCCCAATGCTTAGAACAGTGCTCTGCACATAGTAAGCGCTTAACAAATACCAACATTATTATTATTACTCTAGTGCTTAGTACAGTGTCTGATCCATAATAAGAGCTCAACAAATACCAATTAAAGGATGTATGATGTAAGTCGGGGCAAATTTAGCAATCCCATACTTCAGGTAGAACTGAAGAACAGAGAAGTTGAGTTCTTCCCGGGTTCCACAGCTGGCAGAAATGTTTTCAGAAATGCTGCCTCAAAGCACATTGCTCAAATGAAGAGCCTTGTATGCTTTGTTGATAGATTTAAATTAGCACTGACATTCAGAAATCCATTTTGGGAAGTGAATTATCCATTTGGGTTGTCTACACCTACCAAATGAAGCAGATGATTGTTCAATTTTGCTCATCTCTTAAGATTGAGATGCAGTGTGGTCTAGTGGATAGAGCACAGGTCTGGGAGTCAGAAGGATCTGGGTTTTAATTCCAACTCTTCCACTTGTCTACTTTGTGACCTGGGGCAAGTCAGTTAACTTCTCTGTGCATCAGGTACCTCATCTATAAAATGGGGAATAAGACTGTGTCCAACCTGATTAGCTTGTATCTATTCCAGTGCTTATTACAGTTCCTGGCACATAATACAGTGCTTAACAAATTAATTCATTCACTCAGTCATATTTATTGAGTGCTGTGTGCAAAGCAATGTACTAAGCGCTTGGAAGAGTATTACAACAAACAGACACAGTCCCTGCCCATAACAAGCTCTCCGTCCAGACAAATACCACTTTATATAGAGAGAGATATGCATATATGTCTCTCTCTATATATATATAAAATGATATTTAATATAAGTATATAATGGTATGTATGTATGTCTTCAGTAGATGTCCACTAAGAATTCTTGCATAGATGCATGCATGTGGCAGATATGGCCAAAAATAGTGGCCAAAGGGTAAGATTTCATAAGAAGGTGAGTCAGATCCAGGTAATTTGGCCTTGTACTGTAGATGTGTTGGACCTTTGCTGCTAGACACAAAGTCACCCTGGTTCTGGGAGTGTCCCTGACTGCAGGTAGGGGTACCTCTTAATAGAAATATAGATGTCCATATGGGAAAGGGATTCAGGTCTTCCTTGGGCACTATGACCATACAGAAGGAAGGTCTGGGTGGGAAAGTGTTTCTGGGTGCAAAAGTTTGTTTGCCACCAAAAATAGTTCTGCTACCTCATCAGGTGCCTTGTAAATTATTTCTTCTCCACTGCTCTACAGGATTTTGCCGTAATGCAGCTCCTTGACCTTTCCCTCCAAGAGGGTTTTGGGTTTTTTTGTTTGTTTTCTTTTTTTGCTTATGAGAATTGGATCCGTGATGATCTGGGGGCTCTGTTGCCAAGAGTACAAGGAGATATATTCCTTGATCAGAACTTTGCTCACGGAGAAAAGGATCGTAGATGCTGAGTGAGCTGCTGGAGTAATGCCTTTTTGAATCGATATGACATGATGCATGCTTTCTATTGCTGGCAGTGACCCCCGGGAGTTTATAGATTTGTCCTTTAGTTAGCTACATTTAACCCACTGTAAAACAGATTGCCTGTAATAGTCAAAAAGAAATTGGCCCAGGATCCTTCCTCAGCTAGATCTGATGGGCTTCTTTGTAGGCCTCATATAATAATAATAATGATCGTGGTATTTATTAAGCACTTACTGTATGTCCAGCACTGTTGTAAGCATAGGGGAAGATACAAAATAGTCATATCAAACACAGTCCCTATCCCACACAGGGCTTTCAGTATAAGTAGGAGGGAGAATGGGTATTGAATATTGAATCCCCATTTTATAGGTGAGGTAGCTGAAGCATAGAGATGTGAAGTGACATGTCCAAGATCACACAGCAGGCATGTGGTGGAGCTGGGATTAGACTCCCAGGCCCATGCTTTCTCTACTAAGCCACGTTGCTCTTCCACTGTCCTGTAAAAGTTCCTCCATTTTTAAATTTGGTGTGTTTTTTAAGGGGGCTGGGAAGGGAGAACAATGAGGACTTTCCATGTCAAAGAGTGCATGAAAGGGAGTGTTAAGGTGGCCATTTGTCCAGTTTTCTGCCAGACTGTCTGGTTTCAGTGGGTCTGTCCTCTTCTCCAATGCAGATGTGGTGCCAATAAAATGGTGTAGGTTCTGATGGCCTCAGGTAGACCTCCACAAAATAGTGCATCTGACATCATCGCGTGATGCTGCAGGGCCAGGGCAGCTCACGCAACCCTACGTCAATCTATGTCTGTTAGGCACGAGGCTCATCAGGACTGTTCTTTGGATTAGAAGATGAGGCTTCTAATGGTTCAGTGGAAAGCAGTGTGACCTAGTGGAAAGTCCACTGGCCTGGGAGTCAGAGGACCTGGGTTCTAATGCTGCCTCTGTCACTTGCCTGTTGTGGGACCATGGCAAGTCACTTAACTTCTCAATGCCTCAGTTTCTCACCTGTAAAATGGGGATTAAATACCTGTTTTCCCCTTTTAGTCTGTGAGCTCACTGAGGTCCAGGAACTCTGTCTAACCTGATTAACTTGTATCTACCCCAGTGATTACTTTCATTCAATAGTATTTATTGAGCGCTTACTATGTGCAGAGCACTGTACTAACTGGCACAGAGTAAGTGCTTAATCAATTTTTAAAAAAATCAGTGTGTATGAGTATGTCTTAGAAGCCTTTCCATGTCATCATTGCTATCATTGTCATAATGATGGTATTAAGTTCTTACTACAAGCCTAGCTCTGGGGTAATAAAAGATAAACAGCTTGGACACAGTCTCTGTTCTATACAGGGCACACAATCTTGAGCTACTTGTCCACTGGGTGACCTCGAGCAAGTCACAACTTCTCTGTGCCTCAGTTGCTTCATCTGCAAAATGGGTTTTAAAACTGTGAGTTGTGTGGGACAAAGATTGTGTCCAATCCAGTTATCTTGTATTTGCCTCAGTGCTTTGTATAGTTCCTGGCACATAGTAAGCACTTAACGAATACCGTAAAAATCAATAAAAAAGGGAGAACAGGTTTATGCCCATTTTCAGATGAGGGAACTGAGGCACAGTCCATGCCATTCCACTAAGTCTCATGTACATTGCATTTTCCTCTTTCAACACAGCTGCACTTATTACCACTGCTGCACGGACACAATCTGTGCCCCAATGGGACTCAGTCTAAGGTGAAGGGAGAAAAGGTATTTAATTCCCATTTTTCAGTTGAGGAAACTGAGGTACAGAGTAGCTAAGTGACCTGGCACTGATTATGCCTCTCCCTTGGTGTCATGACCTTAACAAGTCACACTGTTTCTGATTGCTGCACACCAGACCAATCTGTCTTCTGCATCTGCCTCCCACTCCATTGTCATATTTGATGTTTAGCTTAATAATAATTAGTAATGGGGTATTTGTTAAGCACTTTATGCCAACACTGTACTAAGCGCTGGCATAGATACAAGATAAGCAGATTCCAGATGGAGCTCATGGTCTAAGTAGGAGAGGAAAGAGGTATTGACTCTCCATTTTATAGATAAGGGAACTGAGGTTCAGAGAATTTAAGTGACTTGCCCATGGTCATGCAGCAGATAAGTGGCTTCGCTGGGATTAGAACCCAGGTTCTTTGATACCAGTTCCTTGCTGTTTCCACTAAGCCAAGCTACTTTTCAATGACTTCATTGTTTGGCTTCATTAACTCTTTAAAATATTTCTTCCTACCATCTTGCTTAGTCCCCCATATCTCTTCACATGCTCCACCCACCTAGCTGATGTGTTGTGTGAGGAGCTTGGCTCACAGTCCAGGCTGGGTGTAACATTGTTGGGAGCAGGGAATATGTCTGTTTATTGTTATATTATACTCTCCCAAGTGCTTAGTACAGTGCTTTGCACACAGTAAGCACTCAGTTAAAACAATTGAATGAATGGGTCTGCCTTCATTCTCAGACTTCATTGTTCATTATTCTGGCTTGCCCCTTGATATTAATATTGGCTCAGGTGGCACTTCTAGAATTTCTCTAGAAGTCGGATGTGATGTTTCTGGAAGACCCAGGTCTCACAGCTATAAGGCAGTTTGGACACTAAATACTTTCGGCTTGGTCAAAGGAAGGCAGCCAAGTTTCTGATGGAACTATGGATCTTGAGGAACTAAAGATTTTCTGGCACCCATATATTTTTATTTTCTAGAAATGTGCAAAGGAAGGAAGGACGCGGCCTGATTCAGAGGGTACTTGTACCAGAGGCTGATTTTGTATGAAACCAAGAGATGGTCTTAGCTCAAAGAGATCCAGAGATTACAGAGTCCTAATTAACCTTGCCTGAGTGGGAGCATGGGGGAGGGGGCAAACAAGATGAAGTAGGACTTTGCCAAACTCCCTCTTCCGTGAAGGTCAATAAGCAAGATGCCCTTCAGAGAAGGAGGTGAAGGAATTACAAGTATGGTATTTAAGTGCTTGCTGTGTGCCAAGCACTGTGCTCAGCTCCGGGGTAGATGCAAAGATGATCAGATCAGACACAATCTGTGCCCCAGTGGGGCTCAGAGTCTGAGGGGAAGGAAGAACAGGTATTTAATTCCCATTTTTCAGATGAGGAAACTGAGTTACAGAGTAGTTAAGTGACCTGCAGTGGGTCACACAGAAGGCAAATGGTGGAGCCAGGATTAGAACCCAGGTTAATAATGAATAGTAATAATTGTGGCAGCTGGTTGGGCAGGGGAGCCTCAGGCTAATAATAACAATGTGGTATTTAAGCACTTACTATATGCTAAGCACTGTATTAAGGGCAGAGAGAGATACAAAATAAGTTGGTTAGAACCCCTGTTTGGCATGAGGCTCACAGTCCAAGTGGGAGGGAGAACAAGTGAATCCCCATTATCCAGATAAGGAGACTGAGGCCCAGAGAAGCAAGTGACTTGCCCAAGGTCAGATTGCTGACTCCCAGACCCAGGCACTTTCCAGCGGGGCATGCTGTTTCTCTATCTTGGGTCCCCTTTGCCACTTTCTCCCTTCTTCCCACAGCAACTGATTTGAAAGATTCAAGAGAAGGAATCCCCAAAGTGTTTAGCTACCCTCATTGAACTGCTAAGAGCCAGCCACGAAGTATCTCAGGCTTGATTGAAGGGAATTTTTTTTTCCTTTCGGTGGAAGTATTGGAATGCAGATTAGAAAGTTTTCACCATCATCAGTATTTAATGAATCCTATAACATACAGAACACTGTACTAAACATTTGGGAATGTACAATAAATGTAGAACACAGGGTCCTTCAAATTGCTTGAAATTGGCTGGTGGCTAGAAATCCTCGGATCTTTTGAAGCTTTTCAGCATTGTCAACCATTCCCCGGGATCTCTTGAAGCTTTTCAGCATTGTCAACCATTCCCCCCCGGAGTAATTAACTTCAAAGATACTAAGATGATCACCTTTCAAGTTGACCATTGTATTCCCCCTGTGGGAGGAGAGTCATCCAGAGCATCATCATCAAGCTCATCTGTAAAATGGGGATTAAAACTGCAAGCCCATGTGGGACAAGGATTGCATCCAACCTCATATGCTTGTATCTACCCCAGTGCTTAGTACAATGCCTGGTATATAGTAAGCTCTTAAGAAATACTATTTGGGGAAAAAAAAAGTATTTCATTCTGCCACAGTAGTGTGTCTGGAAGTGAGTGGGGGTTATTAGACTTGAGATATTCCCAGAAGAGTCTGGTTACTGGATGAGAGGGTAGGAAGACTTTGTGTAGAGTTTGCCTATCCAAAGTAGGTTATAAGAAAGGTAGCTTTTTTTTTTTCTTTTATGGTATCTGTTAAGCACTTACTATGTGCTAGACACTGTATTAATTGCTGGGGTAAATACAGGTTAATCAGGTTGGACACAGTTCACGTCCCACATAGGGCTCACAGTTTTAAAATCCATTTTACCAATGAGATAAATGAAGCACAGAGAAGTGAAGTGACTTACCCAATGTCACACAGCAGACAAATGGCCAAGTCAGGATTAGAAACAAGGGCCTTCTGACTCCCAGGCCTGTGCTCTATTCCCTAGGCCACTCTGCTTTGTACCAAGAACAATTAAAACACATTCTGTAAAATCTCATGCTCAGAAACCCTTTTTCATCTTTCCTCCTGTCCCACATGCACTCAAAATAATGATCATTTTAAAAACATGTAAAGTTCAAGTCAATTTTTGTAGCAGGACCCACCTGTCCAGCTTGTTTTAATACTCACTCTTGTGAGTTTAACAAGAAGCAAAGGGCTGAATGTTTTTTATGGCTATGATTGAGTGCCATACTTATCATGGCTTCGAAGCAAGTGAGTTCACATTGTCTATTATTGCGACCACTGACCCACTTGCTCACATTATTGCGACCACTGACCCACTTGCTCACACTTGTCTGGAACTCCCATCCCCTTCAAATCCACCAGAACACAGTACTCCCCGTCTTCAAAGTCCTCTTAAGATCCCTCCAGTCAATCAATCTATGGTATTTATTGAACCTGTACTTTGTACAAAGCACTGTAGTAAGCACTTGGAAGAGAACAATACAGTAGGGTTAGTAGGTGTTATGTCCTTCTTTCATTCCAAAGAATTTCCCATACCCCAACTGGGGTCAACCCAATAGAGCAGCGTGGCTCAGTGGAAAGAGCCCGGGCTTTGGAGTCAGAGGTCATGAGTTCGAATCCCAGCTCTGCCACTTGTCATCTGTGTGACTGTGGGCAAGTCACTTAACTTCTCTGTGCCTCAGTTACCTCATCTGTAAAATGGGGATTAAGAGTGTGAGCCCCACGTGGGACATCCTGATTCCCCTGTGTCTACCCCAGTGCTTAGAACAGTGCTCGGCACATAGTAAGCACTTAACAAATACCAACATTATTATTATTAGTCACCCTTAGCACTTGGGTGAATTTCCACACGGCTTCAGCACGTTTGTGCATCTTTGTAGTCAACAGATATTTATTATTCAGTTAGTTATTCAGCAGTTCATCCTGACATTCTGGTGCTATCACTTGTTCTATCCTTATCCTTTCTCCAGTTCCTGAAAAAAACAAAACTGTGTCTCCCTGTCTTTTCCCATCAGATTGTAAGCCCCTGTAGGCAAGGACTTTTTCTTTGGTACTCATCCAAATGCTCTGTATTCTGTAGGACTAATTAATTACTGATGATGGGGGGATATTTCTAATCAGTATTCCAATGCTTCCACCGAAAAAAAAAATTCCTTCAGTCAGGCATGAAGTACTTTTATGGACTGTTCTTAGCAGTTCAAAGAGGGTGGCTAAGCACTTTGGAGAGCCTTATACTCCTTCCCTTGAATCCTTACTGTATGGTAGGTGCTCAAATGTGGTGAGAAATAGATAGCTCAGGGAAGCCTATCTCCACAACTAAAAAAACAGCTGTGGCCTGCTGTAAGGATCCCCCTGACCCTCTCTCCTTTTCTCTATTTCCCTCTCATCTTCTGCAACCCCCACACCAAAGTCTTCTGTAAGCACTCAGCTTTATTTGCCTCTCAAGCTTTAGCTGCCTCATTGGCAACCTGGTCAGCAATCAATGGTACTTATTGAGCGTTTTCTGTTTGCAGAGCACTGTACTGTGGTTTCTGAGTAAACCTATTTGGTAAGGCATTGCTCACCCCAACAGGGCCAGAGGCTAGAAAAGTGGGTTCCATGCAAAAGGTTTGTCTCTTTTCAGCCTACTCATACAGAGAGGAAGCTCCCTCTTTCCCTCTACCCTCCTTCCTCCTTCTGCCCGCTACCGCCTCTTTTCTATCTGAGGCTGAGCTACTGTTTCCCTTCGGCTGTGCAGAAAAATGATTACATCAAGCTAATCCACTCTAATGAAGTGCAGCATTAATCAGCCTGATTTTAGGAAGTTCAAGACAAAAATATAGTAAAGCAGAGAAAGGTGGAGGCATAATCCTTTGTTTCTGTGGCAAATTCAGGCCATCAGACAAGCAATGCTCCATTTCACTAAGACTGTTACATCAGATTAACAATCAACAGTACTGTATATCTTTTTTTATTAAGGACAATGAAAGCAAACATTTCATTTTGATTTAGTAAATCAGTTATGACATTTACATGTATTCTTCAGTCTCCCAGAAATGGAGGCTTTCAGTCAAACAAATGGTCTTTTGTTACTGTCTGTTCCCAGCAGCAACTTGAGGTCGTCTCCTTTTTATTTATAAATATAAGTGCCACTTTGGTGAAAGGAAGTGCTTTGTAAGAATGACACTTTTTGTGCTTCAGTTGGGCCCCTCCTGTTATTTCCATACCAAATGCACTTGGCTTTGTGCCCCAGACAAGTTGCATTTTTCACACTGTAGTGATAAAACAATTGTCATGGCATTTATCTTCGGGCTCCAACCTATAGTCATTTACGAACTGAACTATGTCTATACCTTATGCGTCAGCATGGTCTAAGAGTGCATTCTACTTTTTGTTTTCCTCCTGTTATCTGATTCTGAGGCATTCATCGAGAACTCAATCACCAGTTTGCCAGCTTACCAGCCACCTTGGAAGGTTACACATAGGTTGCCCAGCCCCCTGGGAGTCCATAACCTTCATTATTGTCATGTTCAATGGTATTTCTTGAGTGATTGCTATGTGCAGAGCACTGTACTAAGTGCTTGGGAGAGTACACTATAACAGAGTTGGTAGACGCTTGGGAGTCAGAGGTCATGGGTTCGAATCCCGATCTGCCACTTGTTAGCTGTGTGACTGTGGGCAAGTCACTTAACTTCTCTGTGCCTGTTACCTCATCTATAAAATGGGGACTAACTGTGAGCCTCACGTGGGACAACCCGATTACCCTGTTTCTACTCCAGCGCTTAGAACAGTGCTCTGCACATAGTAAGCACTTAACAAATACCAACATTATTATTGTTATTAGACATGTTCCCTGCCCACAACAAGCTTACGGTGTAGTTTGTTTCCTTCAAGCTGGGCTCTTTTGGGGACACAGTGCACATATTTTAGGAGAGTTGGGTGTATTGAAGTAACCCATGTATTCTTCAAACCTTAAAGAACAAGTAATTCATTTCAGTGATTGTTCCCCTTGCTAGATTGTTAGCTCCTTAAAGGCAGGGTTTGGTCTGCTCATTTTATTGGGCTCTCCCATGTGAGTAGTGCAATTCACTGGCCAGAATAAGCACTCAAATATTATTGGTTGATTCACTAACAAGTTGTGGTTTCCAAATCTATAAAGCAGCTATATCAGGGAAGATTATACCTCCTACTAAATGAGGGAGACAGGGTACTGAGGATCTAGTAAAAAATAGTCCCAGTTCTCTGTTGCTCTGTGTTGGGAGAGAGGTAAGACTTCAGAGTGGAAATGGGATGGGTAAATCAGGCTCTAGTTTCTCACTCTTAATGAAATTGTCCTTAACTTGAGTTGTAACTTTTGTGTTTCATAAATCAGCTCAAACACATCTACTCTGTCTACCCCAAAATGAACCATTCTTGAGCAGCTTGGTCTATTCACTTTTAGAACAAAGAAAACAATGACAATTCAGATGGAGACCAAAGTTAGCTTTTTCTGAACATGTTTGGTACCCACTTTTCAGACCTGGAACCCTCTGAATTCCATGAAATAAAGATTGTAGCAGAAGAAAAAAATCCAAGTAGGTCAGCTTATTTTTTTTTCTTGGTGGCTGCAGATGTTATGTTTTGCAGTGGAACTGTACTCTGGCCTTTTGCTTCTTGAAAAGGAGAGGGGCTTACAGGATAAATAATTTGAACAGTAAGAATCTGCACCAAAATTTGGAAACCTGGGAAATGTATTTTGGACAAGTGCACCTTGAGAGTTTAATTTTTGGCCTGTTGGCCACCTCGATCAAGTTCTTTCTGAAGCATCTGCAAAGCAACAGTTTTGTAAAAATGCCAGGTTCAGCTTAAACAAACTTTTACCTGCCCACCAAACTGTTAATCTTGCAATGAATCAGTGGTGTATGTTGAGCACTTACTGTGTGCAGAGCACCATATCTGGGTGCTTGGGAGAGTACAGTACAATGGTATTGATTGGACACATCCCCTGCCCACATAGAGCTCCTAGCCTAGAGAGGGAGAAAGACATTCAAATGCAGTACTAATAAGGAGAATGGGTGAGAATAACAATATGCACACAAGGAGTTGGAGTGGAATGGCTCACAAGTGCTTAAGAAGTATAGATACAGGTGAATAGGTAATATAGAAGGGAGGGTGAGTAGGAAAAATGAGCGTCTAGGTCAGGGAAGGCCTCTTTGAGGAGGTGAGATTTTACTAGGGCTTTGAAGGAGGGGAGACTGTTGATCTGTGTATATGAAGGGGGAGGAAGTTCCAGGCCAGAGGGAGGATATGGCAAGGGGTCAACAGCTGTGGCTGTTGATAGATAGACTGATAGATGAGACTGAATTACAGTGACTAGTTGGTGAAAGAGGAGCAAAGTGTGGGGGCTGGGCTGTAGTTGGGGACCAGGCAATAAAGTAAGAGGGGCCAGTTCCATTATTATCAAACTCAGGTATTAATGTTATGAGTTTGTTTGATTCAACAGGCAACCATTAGAGGTTCTTGAGGAGTGGGAAGATGTGGACTGAACTGTTTCTAGAAAAATGATCCAGGCAGCAGAGTGAAGTGTGGACTGGAATGGGGAGATATAGGAGGTAGGTAAGTCAGTGAGGAAGCTGATACACTAGTCAAGACAGAATGAAACAAGAGCTTGGATAAGCGTGGCAGCAGTTTGGATTGAGAGGAAGGTGCAGATTCTAGAAATGTTGTAAAGGTAGAACTGACAGGATTCAGTGACATTGTATATGTGGGTTGAACCAGAGAAGAAGTTGAATGGAGTGCTTTATTTGCATCCTGAATACAGACTAATGTGTGCATCCAAAGTTCCATTTTTATTTCCTGTAAACTGCCTTTAATATCTTTGGATTCTGAGCCCTTGGGCTGGTATTAATTTGCTTTAGCCACAATACATTTTTAATGATCCCAGGCCGTAGACTGTTGGCCTGCAGGAGAAAGGCTGAGTTTAAATATGTTCTGTATTGATCCTAGTTCATAGTTGGTGCTGAGAAAATAATGGTATTATAATGATAAAGGAGAATAGTCCTAAATTCTCAAGAAAGTACTATTTTATGCTTTCTCATTTACCAGTTTCAGTAAAGGAAAAAAGTTGCAAATGTAGTTTGGCTTATAAGGGGCTATTTCTGTAAAGTTATCAAACATCCAGAATTAACCTGGAATTTAGGAATCCAAGAATATTGAGAATTTTTGTTTAATATTGGCTAGGCACCTTGAAATCAGAATTGAAATTTAGTAGATTGGCCTTTAACTCAGTCACTTGTAGAGAGTTAGGAAAAGAAAACTGGAGTTGTGTTCTCTGTAAACTTTGTAGAAAAACATATGCTGGCCATTATCATTGCATAATATGATATAGAGAATGTGAATGTGAGTTTAGATCCTTAGGTGGCCTTTTGAGGTAGAAAAATTGATCTACATTATCAGTCACTAGGCTATTATTAAGTTTTTATTTCATGTATAGAGAGTGTGTAGTACTGTAGTCATACTATGTAAGGGAGCCATCTAGTGGGAAATGCTGATCAAGCGTTAATAGCTAAAAATAGAATAGTAATAACAATAGGTTTTTTTGTTTTTAATGATACTTTTTTAACAACTTACAATGTGCCAGGCGCTGTACCAAACGCTAGGGTTTGATTTAAGCTAATTAGGTTGGGCACAGTATATGTCTCTCATGGGGCTCACAGTAGTAATCCCCATTTTACAGATGAGGTAACTGAGGCAGAAAAGTGAAATGACTTACCCGAGGTCACACAGCAGACAAGTGATGGTGCCAGATTAGAACTCAGGTCCTTCTGACTCTCAGACCTGTGCCCTATCCATTAGGCCCATACTACTCCTGATTTCATGCACCAGTCTCCAGACTTCTCTCCCTTCCCAAACCCAAAGAGGTCTAGAGCACAAATGTGGGGCCTGGGCTAATACTAAATAAATAATGATGCTATTTGTTAAGCACTTACTGTGTACCAATCACTGGGGTAAAATAAGATAATCACGTAAGCAGTGTGGCCTAGTAGATAGAGCATGGGTCTGGAAGTCAGAAGGACCTGAGTTCTAATTCCAGTCCAAGGTGATGGAGTGTTGGAGAGCCAATGTTGAGGAGTTTTTGTTTGATACGGAGGTGAATGGACAACCACTGGAGATTTTTGAGGAGGGGGTTGACATGTCCTGAACATTTTTATAGAAGGGTGATCTGGGCAGCAGAGTGACGTATGGACTAGAGATAGGAGACACAGGAAGTTGGGAGGTCAGCAAGGAGGCAGGTGGAGTAACCTAGGCAGGATAGGATGAGTGATTGTATTAATGTGATAGCAGTTTGGATGGAGAGGAAAGGGTGGGTTTTAGCAATATTGTGAAGGTGGGACCAACAGGATTTGGTGACAGATTGAATATGTGGATTGAATTAGAGAGAGGAGTTAAGGATTAAACCAAGGTAGCAGGTTTTTGTGATGGGAGAGGTGGTGGTGCCAGCTACAGTGATGGGAAAGTGAGGGAAAGGACAGGATTTGGGTGGGAAGATAAGGAGCTCTGTTTTGGACATGTTTGAGTTGACGGGAGGACATCCAAGTAGAGATGTCTTGAAGGAAGGAGGAGATGCAAGCACTTAGAACAGTGCTCAGTACACAGTATGTGTTCAATAAATAACACTGATGATGATGATGCTTGAGGGTCAGACATAAGGAAGGGTTACCTATACACAAACTATAGTGCTATCCTTCTGGTTATTCTCTCCAACAGCTAAATGCCGAGCCTCCCAGACTGAGGCCGGAAGATCAGAAAGGTCGAAGTGCATTGTTGG
Source organism: Ornithorhynchus anatinus (assembly GCF_004115215.2). Lineage (NCBI taxonomy): Eukaryota > Metazoa > Chordata > Mammalia > Monotremata > Ornithorhynchidae > Ornithorhynchus > Ornithorhynchus anatinus. Next base: position 52,995,116 of record NC_041735.1, on the reverse strand, counting down.
CCCACATCCAACAAGGAACCCGCCTGAGGAAAGTAACCCAGATCAATGACCGGAGCGCCCCACAGATTGAAAGTAAGTGCGCCGTTACAGCCGGCAGGTGGGTGGTCTGCGAGGCAGCAGTGGAGCTGACTAGTCTGGGGCTTTCTCGGAGCCCCAGCCAGGACAGCCGGTAGGTCGCCCAGCAGTATGGTCCGTGTAATGGAAGAGCAGCTCTTGAAACTCACGTGGGTTCTCACTGACCAGTTAGGGATTTCCAACCTCTTTTAGCAGCTGTCCACTGTCAAAGTTCGCCAAAAATGTGTCTCCGCATACCTCTCCTTGTCATCATATTTATTGAGCGCTTACTCTGTGCAGAGCATTGTACTAAGCAGTTGGGAGAGTAATCAATCAATCATATTTATTGAGCGCTTACTGGTTACAGAGCACTGTACTTGGGGGAGAGTACAATACAACCGAGTCGTTAGACACATTCATTGCCCACAATGAGCGTACAGTCTAGAAGGCGAGACAGGCATAAATATGATTATGGATATGTGCCGTGTGTCTGAGGGAGGAGTGAATAACGGGTGCAAATCCAAGTGCAAGGGCAAGGCAGAAGGGAGTGGGAGACGAGAAAATGAGGGCCTGTAGGAGAAGGCCTCTTGGAGGAGATGTGGATTTAATTAAGGCTTTGAAGGTAGGGAGAGTGATCCTCAGTCAGATAAAAAGAGGGAGAGCATTCCAGGCAGGAGGCGGGATGTGAGTGAGAGGTCAGCAGCAAGATAGAGATCAAGTGATAGTGAATTGGTTGGCATTAGGGGAGTGAAATGTGCCAAGCACTGTGGCCGGTATAATGGAAGAGTGGGTCCTCACTGATCAGTTAGGGGTTTTTAAACTCTTTTAGCAGCTGCCCCCTGTCAGAGTTTCATCTGAAATGTACCTACAGCACATACCTCTCCTTATCTGGCAATCAGTAGTATTTATTGAGCACTTATTCAGTGCAGAGCTTGGGAGAGTACAGTGCAAAGAGAGTTGGTAGACTTGGCATAATGGACCTGGGAGTCAGAAGGACATGGGTTCTATTCCCAGCTCTACCACTTGTGTGCTGTGTGATCTTAGGCAAGTCACTTAACTTCTCTGTGCTTCAGTTACCTCATCTGTAAAATGGGGATTGAGACTGTGAACCCCACATGGGACAGGGATTATGTCTGACTTGATTTGCATGTGTCCACCCCAGTGCTTAGTACAGTGCCTAGCACATAGTAAGCACTTAACAAATACCACAGTTATTATTATTATTATTGGATAAGATCCCTGCTCTTAGGGATCTTACAGTCTAGTAGGGGTACTTGACCCTAAAATAAATTACAAATTCCTGTCACCTGCTCTTCTGTTTGCCATAATATTGGTACCTCCTCCTCTAGGCTGTAAGCTCCTTGAGGGTAGGGTTCATATCTACTGGGAAAAAGTGTGGCCTAGGTTCTAATCCCAGTTCCACCACCTGTCTGCTGGGTGACCAAAGGAAAATTACTTCTCTGTGCCTCAGTGTCCTCAACTGTAAAATGGGACTTCAATGCTTATTCTCCTTCCTACTAAGACAGTGAACCCAATCTGGGACAGGGACTGTGTCCAACATTATTGGATAAGATCCCTGCTCTTAGGGATCTTACAGTCTAGTAGGGGTACTTGACCCTAAAATAAATTACAAATTCCTGTCACCTGCTCTTCTGTTTGCCATAATATTGGTACCTCCTCCTCTAGGCTGTAAGCTCCTTGAGGGTAGGGTTCATATCTACTGGGAAAAAGTGTGGCCTAGGTTCTAATCCCAGTTCCACCACCTGTCTGCTGGGTGACCAAAGGAAAATTACTTCTCTGTGCCTCAGTGTCCTCAACTGTAAAATGGGACTTCAATGCTTATTCTCCTTCCTACTAAGACAGTGAACCCAATCTGGGACAGGGACTGTGTCCAACCTGATTGATTTGTCTCCACCTTAGTGCTTAGAGTACTTGACACATAGTAAATGCTTAACAAATACCATTAAAAAAGGGGAAAAAAACCCTAAAACTCTATTGTACTCTCCCAAGGACTTAGTATAGACTAAATGCTTACTAAATATCTTTGATAGATTTACTATGGCACTTTGAAGAACCCAGGACTTTAAGTAACGATGATGATGGTATTTGTTAAGCGCTTACTATTTGTCAAGCACTCTTCTAAGCGCTGGGGCAGATACAAGCTAGTCAGGTTGGACATGGTCTCTGTTCCCTAAGAGGCTCACAATCTTAATCTCCATTTTGCGGATGAGGTAATTGAAGCACAGAGAAGTTAAGTGACTAGCCCGGTGTCACAGCAGACAAGTCGCAGAGCTGGGATTCATCTGACTCCCAAACCCATGCTCTGTCTACTGGGCCATGCTGCTTCACTCCAAGTAACTTTCCAACTGAGGGAGCGAGATGTGAATCAGGATAATACTACTTCAAAAGGAGGCTGGAGACTTTTTGTCATGGTTCTGTGTTCATCATCATCATCAATGGTATTTATTGTGTAATTACTGTGTACAGAGCACTGTTTTAAGCCCTTGGGAGACTACAATACCACAGAGTTGGTGGAAACATTCCCTGCTCATTATCAAAAGATTCAATACTCAAAACTGGATTGGGTTTTTTGGAAGCTCAGGTGCTTCATTCTGTAAAGTTGTCCTTGGACTTAAAACACAGCTTTCAGGAGTCAGTTCTGTTCTAAGTCCCAAGCAATTCTCAGAAGGAAACATTTTGTTTTTGGAGACTTATTTCATGAACTGAAGTTGGATGCCCTTTTTTTAAATCAAAGTCACCCTCCTCTGCATCCAGCAGAAATTCCGTACCATTGGCTTGACAACAACAATCAGCTTGCTCCATCATCCTTCTCCTCACTACTCTACAGCCCAGCCGGCACACTCCACTCCCCTAGCTCCAGCTTACTCACTGTGCCCCATTCTCGTCAGTCTCACCGCAGACCACTTTCCCACATCCTCCCCCTAACCTGGAACTCCCTCCCACTCCATATGCCCTAGACCACCACTCTCTCCACCTTCAAAACATTGTTAAGGTCACATCTCATCCAAGAGGCCTTCTGTGATTAAGCCCTCTTTCCCCTGGCTTGGTCTCCCTTCTGTGTCATCTGTGTACTTGGATCTGTGACCTTTGAACATTTGATATTTGCCCCACCTCCAATCCCACAACATTTATGTACATATTTTTCAATTATATACTCTAAATTATTTCTTTGTATTAATGTCTCTCTCCTCCTCTAGACTGTAAACTCATTATGGGCAGGGAATGTGTCTGCTAATTCTGTTATATTGTACTCTCTCAAGCGCTTAGTACAGTGCTCTGCACTTAATAAGCACATAATAGTTGCTTAGTTGGTTGGTTGATTTTACTTCAATGGAAGTATGAATGTGTTGTCCTGCCCTGGTGACTCTCCCTGGAGGGTGGTGGAGTGGGAGAGGCCAGAGCAGGAAGGGAATAGGGTTATGTTATTGTTAGGTGGATTAAATTGTATCCTCCCAAGCACTTGGTGCACTCAGTAAGTGCTCAACAAATACTGTTGATTAATTAATTGGCCAGCAAGGCAATGTCAAGGTATTAATCTTATCTCCATTGAAGTATTGTATCATCGACAGTAAATATAGCAAGAGCCGTAGAGAACACTAATCTTAAACTGAAGCTGATGGGTTGTGATGCTTAAATAGGGTGAAAACTTAGAAAGCCATAAGAACCCATTTGTCATAACTCGAAGCTCATTGTGGGTAGGGAACGTGCCTAACCTGCTCTGTTATATTGTACTCCCCCCAAGTGCTTAGGACAGTGCTGTGCACACAGTAAATGCTCAATAAATGCAACTGATTGAAATGTCAAGGACTATATAAACCAGAAATTTAAATGCATTCTTTTTAATGATTACCTTTTTCATCCACCAGTAGGCACTGTGCCCTAATGTCTGGTGAATACCAAATTAGTAACTTGCTGTATACAACCAAAGTGTTTATGTTCAAACTAAATGTTCCACTTTTTACATAGGTTCCAAGTTCTGGATTACAGCTATATCCCAATTGTTCAGGGTTATATGGATTTTCTATGCCCTCCATATTGCTTTCTATCTGTCAATCTTTGGATTCTTTTAGTGCTGATTAACATTTTCACCAGGCTTTAGGCTGGGGATGTCAGGAAATGACACTTCAGGTCGTTCTTGCTCCTTGGGTGGGGCAAGAAGTGGTTGAAGCTGTTGTCTTAAGTGAGATTTGAAGATTATTGTGGATTTTATTTATCTGTGTAATCCCTATTTCCCAGACAATGGCTATTTAAGTGAATGAATGAATGAATGAATGAATATTTAAGTGTTGTCTAAGGAAAAGAAAGATATCCAATCCCCCCATCCTACCCCTTTCATCCCACCTCTCCCATTTTTTTTCCCACAGAATCTAAAGGAGCCAACAGGGAAGGAGGTGACGCTGGAAATACCAAAGTCAATTCCCCACAAGGTCTCGGGGGATTGTTTGCTGGGGGTTTTCCTCAGCTGAGACCAGCAGGCCAAAGGGATGTATCAGGTGAGAAGGCTAGGTGTTCTGAAGGCTTAAGAAAATTAGAATAGTTTGGTGGGGGTGGAGGCTGGAGGGGAAGGAGAGGTGTTCTGGTCAATGCAGAGTGTCCTGGGCTGGAGGTTAAGAGATCTGGGTTCTGGTCCCAGTTTTGCCCCAACCTGCAATGTGACTCTGGCCTCAGACTCCTCACCTTTAAAATGGGATATGTGACTCTCCTTGCCTCACAGAGATATATTGAAGATAACATAATAAAAGAAATAATAATGGTGGTATTTATTAAGCACTTACTGTGTTCCAATCACTGAACTAAACATTAGGTACAGTTAAGGTAATGAGATTGGTTACAGTTAAGGTAATGAGATTGGACACAGTTCCTGTCCCGCACAGGTCTCATGCTAAGAATTAGGGAGAGCAGGCGTCTTCCCCCCATTTTACATATGAGTAAATGGGATAATAATAATAGTAATAATTATGGTATTTGTTATGTGTAGGCACTGTACTAAGTGCTGGGGTTGGATACAAGCAAATCAGGATGGACACAGTCCCTGTCCCACATGGCACTCACAGTATTGATCCCCATTTTACAGTTAAGTCAACTGAGGTCCAGAGAAGTAAAGTGACTTGCCCAAGGTCACACAGCAGACAGGTGGCAGAGCTGGGATTAGAACCCATGACCTTCTGACTCCTAGGTCCGAGTTCCGTCCAATATGCCATGCTGCTTCTCCATGGAAGCCCAGAGAAGTTAACTAATTTGTCCAAAGCCATGTAGCCGGCTAATGGCAAAGCTGGGACTAAAACTGGGGTCTCCTGGCTCGCAGTCCCACGTGAAAAATTGATATGAAAGTAATGCAGTTTGGGTAACCTATGACTGAAGTCTTCCTCCTATAACCAACAACCTAAGAAAACTCAGCCTAAAAAAAGATAGAAGCCAACCTGCTTAGAGTCAAATGAGACTAAATTACTTGTTTAAATTCAGAGCTAAACTGATCAAGTTCTTTCCTTCCAAAAAAGCCAGTCTGTGGCTCTTTAGCTTCACAGAGAAATGTTTGATGTTGTCTGCTCAGGAAAGAGATGGGCTGTGAGCTTTGTGGGAGCTCCACCTTTGTTCTCTACACAGATCCTATCATCTTCTATTTCTTGGACTAGACCATTTGGCAGAAAGGGGAGCTGTGGGGTCAGCTGTGCCAAAGGAAGCTGATGCCTTTAAACTCCACTTCTTCATAATCTGTGTGCTTCGTCAAACTCAGGCCTAGCCTATAGTTTTCCACCGACTGTGATGAGGCACAGTTTTTCTCAGTTACATGTGAAAGTGCAGTTTGGACAGGGGGGTGGGTGGGGGCTAGGAGAGGTTAGAGCTAAAAGACATGAATCCCCAGAAAATCTCCAGAACTGAGACAGTTCACTGCAGAGTGACTGATAATGTTTCCATCCTGGGATTTCACCTGAGAAGCCAATGACCTCTCCGGGAAACCTGATGTCCAGAATTGAATGTGTGCAGGAAGATAAGGCAGGAGGAATACTGAGTAACAGCAAACCCAGGATGGTCTACAGTCCACTCAGATGGCATGTAAAATGCTTATACGTTGGATCCTCCTTTTGTGAGGCCAACACCATAATCCCATCAGCATACCCACTATTTCCAGCTTGATCAAAGATGGACACTGACCTTGCATCGGGGACAAGAAAAGTCATTACTGGGAATTTTAGATGAGATGGATGCAATTTGGAGTGTTTTGCTGAGGAACCTGAGCTCCTCATCACAATTGGGAACTTTGAATTTAAATTGAGTCGTGTGTGTGTAAGAGAGAGACAAAGACAGAGACAGACATATGTCCCGGTTGCTTTCTGCAAGCTCTGTGGATACCTTTATCACAGGGTGACATTGGGCAAGTCACTTCACTTCTCTGTGCCTCAGTTTCCTCAACTGTAAAATGGGGATATAGTGGCTAGTCTCCCTCCTACTTAGCCCTTATCCCACATGCAGCAAACAGTCTATGTCCAGAGTGATTATCTTATATCTACCCCAATGTTCAGAGTGATGCTTGACATATAGTAAGCACGTAGCAAATGCCATAATTGTTATTATTTAACAAATCTTTTTAAATGGCCTGTTCGCTATCTGGCGGGAACCTGGGTGAGCAGTGGGATTAGCAGTGCAGATTCAACCTCCAAATCACAATGATTTCTTCTGAAACCTTCCAGTTTAGATTTTGACAGCAAAGACGACCAGGGGCACAGTGAATAGTCCTGGTGTTCAGCAGCAGTGATAAAGGGCAGGAACCCGTCTATGGGAGGTTAAAATCCTAGAGCGTGATTCGTTCTGAAAGGCCCTGGTTCTCTCAACCTGAAGGAATAACACTCTTGCTGAATCAGCACCAGCTTTTCTTAAAACTGGGACGGGGTGGGAGTAGGAGGGAATGAGAATATAGATCTGGGAGTATGAGGAGGGCCTTAGTAAATTTGGGCAGTGCGGGGTCTCAGTTTCTCTGCCTGAGGGGGTTGGAGAAGCTGGATCCATGCTTGAAGGGCAAAACTTTGGATAAATTATGGGCTAGGGAGTCAGAAAGCCTGGGTTCTAATCCAGGCTCTCCCACTTGTCTGCTTTGTGACCTTGGAAAAGTCATTTCACTTTTGTGCCTTAGTTACCTCAACTGTAAAATGAGGATTAAGACTGGGAGCCCATGTGGGAGAAGGACTGTGTCCAACCTGATTAGTTTATACCTACCCCAGTGCTTAGTACAATGCCTGGAACATAGTAAACTCTTAACAAATACCATTAAAAAAAATTTAAAAAGCCAACTTTTCTTTGCTAGTAAGACTAGAAGTGTGTGACCACTCAGGAAAGCCTGGACCAGAAGTCACGTCTGCAGGGCCTCTTGTCTTCCCCTTGAGCCATCTAACCTGAGCTGCTTTGGCTTCCAGGTGGGAGGGCGGGGCCACCGCCTGTCGGAGCTCCGCGTGCAGCATCTCCCAGGCTTCCAACCAGAGCCATCGGCGGCCCGCTCAATGCACCTGCGTCGCCGAAGCCCGGAAATGCATCAGAATTGCTCAGTGCTTCTAGAGCAGCCCCTCCCCGCCCGAGCATGCCTGCCCCGCCGCCTCCCCCTCCCCTCCCGCCACCTCTTCCCCCGTCCGCCTCTATCAAGCCACCGCTCATATTTCCACCACCACCACCACCACCTCCTCCTCCTCCTCCTCCTCCTCCTCTGCCTTCCATGGAAAGGCCTTCCAGGATGATACCCCAGGTGGCCATCCCACCTCTGCCTTCTGTGCCACCCCCACCCCCACCCACACACAGTGATGAACCGGTTAAGCCTCAGATGGCCCCATTGCATCTGCCACCCCCTCCCCCTCCTCTCCCCATCACATCACATGGTGGGATTCCTGCTCCTGTCCCCCAGCAGGCAGGATGTAGGGATCATCCTCATCCTGGCCCTCCTCCTCCTCCTCCCCAGCCACCTCCCCCTCCTCCTCCACCCTCGCTTTATGCCTCTCCTGTTCCCAAATCCTCCTTGCCATCCACACCGGCTACAGCCTCATACAATGGTAATGATCCCCCACCTCCACTTCTCCCCAAATCCCCTAGCTTCCCACCCCAGCCTCAGAAACCCAGCATTCAGTCCATACCCCTTCCTCACACCCCTACAGTCTCCCAGTCAACTATCATAGTGCAAAAGAAGAGGCATGGAAGAGGTCCAGGTGAGAAGAATTTTTTAGCTTTTATATTCTGCCTGAAAATTTCAGTACCTAAGGAGAATTCTCTAATTTTTCCATTTGCTTGAAAACTCCCTGAAGGCAGGGATTACGTTTTATCTTCCTTCTGTGTGTCTCTGAAGTACCTGCCAAAGTGCTTTGCAAAAGTAATCTTTTTGTGATAATGATGATGATTCCTTTGTCAGGTCTTTACCTACAAATCATATGGGAAGTAGATCACCATTTTAGGAAGAATTTCCAGGGTAGAGTTAGGTTGTGGATTACTCTGGTGGACTGGAGCTTTATCCCTGGGGAATGGCTTTTTAGTATGATTTTGTACTTAGGGATCTTCATTTTCCCTGTATAAAGTAGCAATAACAAGAGTGAAATTTAACCACTTTTCTGCCATTTTGAATTCATTGGTTGGAAGGTGCTATATTAATACATTAATCGCTGTGGGCAGGGAATGTGTCTACCAACTCTGTTATACTGTACTCTCTCAAGCACTTAGCATAGTGCTTTGCACCCAATAAATGCTCAATAAATATGTTTGAGGCAGGAATCACAATATTCCTACTTCATTGTAGAGTAAATTGATTGGCAAAGAAGGAATGACTATCTGAGCTGGGATATCAGTCCATGGACCCTTCCCTACCCCCCAGGCCTATGCTCACATTACTAGACCCTCACCCTCTCTCCAGAGCTATACACACACAGCCAGTGGTATTAATTGAGCTTTATTTGCAGACCACTATACTAAGCAGTTGGGAGAATACAGCAGAGTCCGTAGACAGGTTTCCTGCCAGTAAGGAGCTTACCATCTAGAGGACCCCATTTTAGCTCTTTACCCATCCTTATTCATTCAATTGTATTTATTGAGTGCTTACTGTGTGCAAAGCATGTAATAAGCCCTTGGAAGAACATCCCTTAACTATGAGCCAGGAGACCTGGCCTCCTCTTCTAGCCCCACCACTGAACATTAGATGATTCCAGGCTAGCTCTCTGCCTGTTTGAAATTCCTGGGCCCATGTCGGTCTGAAGCCCTGGCTAGGCATAGTGAAGATAGGCCCCATTTCTCATTTGGGTGAAGTTGTCCCTGGGGACCTCTGAGACCTGGAGTTCCAGGGAGCCCTTAGGATTTTCCACAAAGACTCAGTGCTGTCATGCATGTGTGGAAGTACTCAGCCTGCACAGGTTGGGAGCCTTTTAGCCAGGAGCTGCCCAAAGTGAAGGTGTTTGGACTTGCTCAAGCCCAGCCTCCCATTGATCCCTGCAAGAGCCCTACCTGGAGCAGTCTCTAGACTGTAAACTCATTGTGAGCAGGGAATGGTTCTGTTATATTGTTATATTGTACTCTCCCAAGCAATCAGTACAGTGTTCTGCACACAGTAAGCGCCCAATAAATACAATTGACTGACTGGGGCAAGATGCTTAGCCTGCTGTGTGGCGGTTTCTCCGTTTGGTTACTGGAGATGAGATTACCAGTTTCCACCAACTCTCAGAGGTACCACAAATGTAAATGAGATACTAGGTATGTAAATCGTTTACAGAAGAGAGTTCTTGCCAAAATCAGTCAGTCAGTAGCATTTATTGTGCCCTACTGCATGCAGTTTACTGCATTAAGCACTTGGGAGGTGGCATTAGAGTTGGTAGACCTAATCCCTGCCTTCAGGAAGTTTACAGTTCAGTAGGGGAGACAGACACTAAAATAAATTACATGAAGTGTGGCCATTACTCAGATGGCCAGGCAGTAGGAGCCATTTGATTGGCTAAAACCTGAAGTTTAGCATTAGTTTATTTCACATTTTGGCCACTTATGTAGGTTATTAAGTGTTGACCATATTTTGGGTTTTGAGTCTAGCATATATGTGTGTCTATATCTGAATATATGGGATTGGATTCTATTTCACTCATTACAGAGAACCAGTGTACCCTTGCCCAAATAATTTCTTCCATGAAGCAAAGCGGACCCTTTAGGGTCTTGTTCTCCTCATATTAGTGGTCACTATGCTCCCAAAAGGTTGCTTTACTCTCTCTCACCCAAGGGCCAGGGCCAAAATGAAGTGCACTCCCTCTGGCTATGGAAACAAACAGTTATCCGTTCTGAAAAATAACAAAATTTAACAATCTCAAATTCTCTTTCTGTTCTCATCGCTAGCATTTCCCCTCTTGGAATTCCCCGCTATTGCTCTAACATTGAATTAGTCACGTGTGTGTCCCACCCTTAGAAACAAGCACTTAGTCCCCATTTTGGCATCTAATGCCCTTCTCTTCTTCTTCTTAAGGCACCAGTGGAGGGAAGCTAAATCCACCTCCGGTTCCCCCAGCGAGATCACCCACAACTGAACTCTCAAGCAAGAGTCAGCAAGCCTCAGCCTGGGTGACCCCCCAGCCACCGACCCCCCAGCTAAGAAATGGAAACCTCCCCATCAATGGTAAGTACCCCTTCCCTCCCTCCCTCCCCCTGGCCAAAATAGCATAGCAGTACCCCGCTGGCTACCCAAGGCCTCAGAGCACACAACATCCCCCAAGACAATTTTGGTGCACTTGTTCCCTGAGAGGGAAGAGACCTGTGTAGGCAAGATGACCCAATCTCTCTCAGAAAGAGATGATTCTGAATATGAATTGTCAAGGAGTTGTCACTGAAACTATTCAGTGCCCTCTCTTGAGTCTTCTCCATTGGTTGACCATATACTCAGCCTGTTGAGCAGAACCAGTTGCATTTAAACTGCAGAAAGAGCATTGTTTTAATTTGAAGAGCATAAGACTGGGGCAAGGATGGGAGAAAATGATTTAAACTGTGAAGGAATTTGCTTGAAGAGATGGACTTGAGGCTAAGGGCCATCACAGCTACAATGGTGGTGGTCCCTGGAAACTTGAGTGCTGACACACAGCTCCAGTCCCAGAGTGAGGAGGTGGCTGAGAGTTACTCTGTCCAGCCCCAGCAGCCCTGGTCTCCCTGCTCGCCTTCCACCCAGGGCCCCACCCCTGCCGCCTTATTCTTCTTCTTATCCTGGTTTTTTTAGTGGTATTTCTTAAGCGCATACCATGTGCCAGGCACTAGGGTAGGTACAAGCTAATCCCCAAGGCTCCGCCTCTGCTGCCTTATTCCTCTGCCTATCCTTTTCCGTCCTCTTCTTCACCTTTTCTTCCTGCTGCTTCTTTTTTCTTTTCTTCCTCTTGTTTTTTTCTTTTTTGTAAGGGTATTTGTTAAGTGAGTATTATGTGCCAGGAACTAGGGTAGATACAAGCTAATCAGGTTAGTCATAGGTCATGTTCCTCATGGGGCTCACAGTCTTAAACCCCATTTTACAGGTGAGGTAAGTGAGGCACAGAGAAGCTAAGTGACTTGCCCATGGTTAGACAGGAGACCAGTGGTGAAGCTGGGATTAGAACCCAGGTCCTTCTGACTCCCAGGCTATCCAATAGTCTACTCTGTTTCTTTGCCTCTCTGTTTTTTCTGCTCTCATGAACTCTTCCTCACTTAAAATCACACTCTGACTGAATTCCTTTTGACCGTTTCACTGCTCAACAGGATCTGCTTTTTGTATCCTGTCCTCCCCTTGCTCTTCCCTTCTCGGTGAGTCACAAGGCAGTGTGTGCAGGCTGGGAAAGCAAAGCTGAGCCCTTTCACACAGGGGCCACCACCCCTTCCCTACTTAGCTGTACAATCCTTGAGAAACAGGAGTCCCCATCCACTTCTCCATTTCTTCATTCTCCAGTCCATGAATTACCAATACAGAATGTGCTGATCCTTAGAGAACCCAAAGGCACATCCTCCTCCCAAGGTAGGAACAGAGAAAACAGCAAAGATTAAAGTTCCAGCTCATCAACTCTGGTGAAGAGGAGGGTGAAGCAACTGGCCTAAATGAAGTTTTCTCATGCTTTGAGCATTTCAGTTTCTACGCTTTCATTGTCAGTCCCCTGTTACGTGTGTCATCGAGGGTTAACTGCATAAGAGGAACACGATAGGCAGAAAAACCTAACTGACATTGCCAAATCCACTGCCTCATTTGGCTTAGAATTTACAATCACTGGGTTCATGAGGATCTTGATTAACTCTCATTTTTCCCTCCACTTTTTCAGATGACTTTGAGTCCAAGTTTACTTTCCATTCAGTTGAAGACTTCCCCCCTCCCGATGAGTACAAGCCATCTCAGAAAACATACCCCAGTAAAGCCCCCCGGAGTAAGTATGGCATAGCTTGATAAAAACTGCTGGGATTTGCCTTCAAACACTGCTTTGTACAAATGTCGGGATGATTGGCCATCTGTTGTGTGGGCATAATGTTGGGGCAGTGGGCCCCCTAGTCCCACGGGCCCATGGAGATGCCACCAGCCAGAATGGGAGGAGGACAGAACATTTATGTTTGGCCGTTAAGAAAACTGGATTCTCAGGGGAGCCTGGAGCAGGTCTCTTCTCAAACTCTGTCTACTTTCCTTGTAAACCTGCTTCTGGCCACACCTTGGAAGGACTGGGCCCAAACTGCCAGCCCACAGAGCTCCAGGGGAAATAAGGCCTGTTGTAGAGGCTTTTCCAATTTAAAAAAAGAAAGAAAACTGGGGGACAGAGCCAAAGGAAACTGAAGCCACCTGGAACTTGGCTAGGTCACAGGCTAAAAATACCAGGCCTCAGCATGGGTTGAGCAGGCTAAAAAAACAACAACAAAATAGATTGGGCTGGGGTAAGGTGCACCCCCAACACGCTCCTTATCCTGCTCAGTGTGGGTTGAGCAGGCTAAAAAACAACAACAAAAAACTAGATTTGGGCTGGGGTAAGGTGCACCCCCAATAAACTCCTTATCCTGCTCCCCAACAAAAGACTAGATGAATTTTGGGCCACCCCTGGATGGCTCCTCTGAGCATACAAAGGAAATTAAACTTGGGGTGACTGTGCTTTTTTGGCATGTATCATTCTGACAGTGAATGGAACAGGGAACTTTTGGCCCCAGATATGTTGCAGGGCACTACCACACTGTGAAGAAATCTCGCTTGCCCAGCTGAATAGATCGGATTCTTTTCACAGATGTGTTGGGAGGTGGTTATATTGGGGATACAGCACGGCTGTTAATCTCCTCTCCCTCTCGGCATGAGTACTTTTAAGGGGTGGGAGGTCACCTAGAACAGTAATAATATTAATAATAATGGTATTTATTAAATGCTTTCTATGTGCCAGGCACTCTACTAAGCACTGGGGTAGATCCAAGGAAATTGGGTTGGACATAATCCCTGTCCCACATGGAGCTCACAGTCTTCATCACCATTTTTCAGATAAGGTAACAGAGGCACAGAGAATTGAAGTGACTTACCCTAAGTCACACAGCAGACAAATGGCAGAGCTGCATTAGAACCCAGATCCTTCTGACTCCCAGGCCCATACTCTATCCACTAGGCCAAAGCCTGGGCTACCTCAGGTTTGGGGCCTGTGAAACTCTTTACAAAGGTTAAGGTCTGGGCAAATGGGACCTGGATTTCCCATGTGCTCCTAGTCAATCAATCAATGGTATTTACTGAGCATTTACTATGTGCAGAGCACTGTACTAAGCACTTAAACCCCTTGTGGGGTTTGGAGCAGTCCAGGCTCAGGGAGGTGAGGCCAGGCCCTGATGTCCAGGCCGTACAGGACTCTGACTCACACTGTTCTGTCACTTGGCCTCACGCTATGAGCTCCACTTCTCAATGGCTCTTAAAGGAAGGGCTTGAGGATGGTATCATTCCTGGGATTCTGAGTGAGGCTGTAGGAAAGGTGCCTTCTCGTGCTGCCACTGAAATGAAAGTAGAAGTGGGCCAAACAGGTTTCTGTCCTCTCATGTTGACCCGTCTCTCACCTGCCTTGCAGCTTCAGGCAGTGTAAATACCTGACCTCCCTTAAAAATATGAAATAGGGCAGGAAGAAGCCATCCCCCACCTTCCAGACAGGCCTGCAACAGCTCACTCAGCCCAGGAAACAATCATCTGCCCTTATTTTAGAAGTCCCAAGTCCCACAGACCTCTCTGCCTCCCCTAATTACAGGGCAGGGAGCAGCAAACCCCACATCAAGAATTTTGAGCCTAAGGGGTTGTTGCCTATTGTTATTTCCCAGGAAAATGGAGCACAGCTGCCCAATCCCTCCACCCCAAGTTTACCCCTTCCTGTCCCTGAGGGAGAAGAGGCACAGTTAAAACAGATGCTGCTGCTGCATTAGGGCTGCAGTGCCTCCGACCCTGTAGAGGCCAGTGCCGCTGTGGTATGAGCAGCAGGAGGATTCAAGGTAGGGCACCGACTTCCAGATTTGCACCATTCCAGGAAGTTAAGGGAAACAGTGTGGCCTGGTGAAAGGAGCACAGAGCTGGTGGGTGTCATGAGTCTGACTCTTGCCTACTGTGTGACTATGGGCAAGTCACTTAACAACTCTGTGCCTCTGTGTCCTCATCTGTAGAAGGAGATTATACCTGTGCTCCCTCTCTTTTGGAATGTGAGCCCTGGGTGGAACAAGGACTGTGTCTAACCTGATTATCTTCTATCACCCACAACTCTTAGAGTTTTTGGCACATAGTAAGCACTTAACAAATTCCACAATTTATTATAATAAGGTAAGATGAATGCTTTTCCCCACAGTCTTTTCTAGCTGCTGCCTTCACCTCTCCACCTCCCAGCCCAACCCTGTCCTAGGCAACCCCAGTGAATCAGAAAACCCTAAATTAGGTTCACAATCCCCTCTCCCCTCCACCATCTTTGGGAGAAGCATCCCAGCCTCCCCTGAATCTTGTCACTGTCATCAAGTGACCCTGTTGCTCCTGAGCTTATAATAATAATGATGGCATGTGCGCTTACTATACGCCGGGCGCTAGGGTAGGTACAAGAAAACTGAGTTGGACATAGTCCCTATCCTCATTTTACAGATGAGGTAACTGAGGCACAGAGAAGTGAAGTGACTTGCTCAAGGTCACACAGCAGACAAGAGGCAGAGCTGGGATTAAAACCCATGACCTTCTAACTTCCAGGCCCGTGCTCTATCCACTAGGCCATGCTGCTTCTCTAACATGGTAGCTCATGTTACCCAGTTGTCCTAGATTCAGGCTTCTTTCTTTTTTGTTAGAGGTATTTGTTAAAAGCTTGCTATGTGTCAAGCACTTAGAAAAGTTCCCCTGTTCCACAGGGGCTTACAGTATAAGTAGGAGAGAAAACAAGTATTGAATCCCCATTTTACAGTTGAGGGAACTGAGGCACAGAGAAGTGAAGTGACTTCTCCAAGGTTACAAAGGAAACAAGTGGCAGAGCTGGGATTAGAACCCAGGTTCTCTGACCCTTTCTACTAGGCCACACTGCTTCAGGATACTTTATTCTAACGTACAAATGGCAAGTCAATCAGTGCCTGCACCAAAAACATCTCTCTACTTACAGAAAACTGGGAGGACATAGAAATGAAGGAAGTGAAACGACACACCTTTTCATCTATAAACAGAATTTACCGTCTCAAAAATAAGGTCACCCCTGTGAGTGAGTTGAGACGGGGGAGATGAATTATTTTCACAACTACCCTCCAGCCCTACAAAATTAAATGAATATATATGTACCTGTCCTGGAGAACCTTACTGTTACAATCTTATTATTTGGATTAATAATTAGTCCAGTTGGTTATTCTGGTCTGTTTCCACGTTTATTCCCCATTGTCCCTCTTGCCACAGGCCAACAGTTGTCCTGACTCTTTCTGATAAAATTGTCATGGTCTAGGGAACAGTGTCTCATTGCTTTTCACTTGTGACTGAAGTAGTTTGGAAGGAGGTTTTCCAGTTTGATTTTCAGCCCCCCAGGCTCCTGACCCTCTGCAACTGGTTGGTATTTTCTATGTTCTTTGTCAAAATGGGTTTAACATGTTTAAAAAAAAGGCCTGCTCATACAAGAACCAGCATGGCCTAGTGGATAGAGCATGGGCCTGGGTTCTAATCCCAGCTTGCCAGTTGTCTGCTATGTGATCTTGGGCAAGTCACTTCATTTCTCTGCACCTCAGTTACTTCCTTTGTAAAATGGGAATTAAGACTGTGACCCCCATATGGGACATGGATTGGGTCCAATTTGACTAGCTTGTTTCTACTCCAGTGCTTAGTACAGTGCCTGACACATAATATGCACTTAACAGATACCATAAAAAAAGGTTTTGACCCAATCTTCCTCCTCCTTGGAGGTTAAATTAGGAGCAAAAAGAAAGAAATTAATCATTCTACTCTGTTGAGTAGGCATAATGTTACTCTCCAGAGTCCACATGCCTCCTGATTTCAGGATATTTTCTTTCAGATACTTTTCCATCTGCAGAAAAGTGGAATGAAATTGAAGGTTGATTGGCATTCTGGGGCAAAATGGAGTAGGATGGGATAGGGCTAACTGGCGTTAGACTATCGAGGGGCCTAGGAAGCCCGGATTGCCAAACATAGGAGATCAACAAACCTGTAGAAAGAGGTGGCAAATCACAATGGATCTGTACTTTGGTGGCTTTGTAGGCTATTCATTTTTCAGTAGTAGAGTGGCAGAGGTAAGCATGCAAATCATGACTATTAATTCTGTTGTACTCTCTCGAGCACTTAGTACAGTAATTTTATGCAGGTGATCAATAAATCCGATTGATCAATTGTGAAGTGATGAAACTAGCATTATGGCATAGCAGATAGAACACGGGCCTGGGGGTCAAAAAGGGCCTAGGTTTTAATACTGGCTTCACCACTTGTCTGCTTGGGTGACCTTGGGCAAGTCACTCCACTTATCTGTGTCTCAGTTCCTCATCTGTAAAATGAGGATTTAGATTGAGTCCCATGTGTGACATGGACTATAGCCAACCTCATTAGCTTGTATCTACTCCAGCACTTAGTATGTACTTGAGACGGAGTAAGTGCTTAACAAATTCTGGAAAAAAAATCAGGCCTTAGGACAGGAAGAGCAAAATGATGGTCACAGTGGGTTAAATAAAATACTTTGACACCTCCATGCGCATGACCAAGGGGGAGTGGAAAACTGGATTAAATCTGAATGCTGCTCATTTTGAAATTGGTGTGCTTCTTTCAGGCTCTCCCTCAGGTTCCTGGATTCAGGTAGAGGTTTCTGGGCGCAGTGCCGACGACCTCAAGAGCAGAAACTCTCAGGTAATGAATTCCTACAAAGCCAAGTTGTCCTACTGTGAGTAAAAAGGCAAACCTGTGTTTGGGGAAAATGTGTTCACCTGTTGGAGAAAATGCAGATTTGTCCTCTTCAGCACAAATCCTTCCAGAATTTTAAAGGTTCTGAGAGTGTGAAATGGTGCTCCCAAAACTTCCTAGCAGAGTAGGTTACTGGGCAATCTGCAGTGTGGCCTCTCTTTAAAGATTGGAACATTATGGATCAAGAAGATATGAATATCATATGAATATGGTTTGGATTGTCTTTTTTTGTGGCTGTTCACATACAAATCAGGAAAATACACTTCTCAGTCACTAGGGAAAATTAGCAAGTCTTTCAGAGAAATTAGATGGGTGCCTGGAAAATGATGTAATTGAGAGGTTCATTTATAGTCAACTGAGAAAACATGAAACAAATCGTCTCTCAACTAAACTGGTTCTGTTACCTCACTAAAGATGTTGTTTTCTTATTTTGTTTGATCTTTTCAAACCTTTATCTTGGCACCAATATTCCTCTTTTCCCATTTGAATTTTAGTGTGGTAGACCTGGGTGATGAGTTGTTGCCAGTTCCTCAGCACTTTGGGGTAAGGGTCTCCATGGCACCTCCAGCCTAACTTGGATTTGTCAAGGGGAGATGATGGTGGGGACACTGGTGAGGTCAGAGAGGCATGCCCAGTTCCCTTCGGGCACATTTGGGCCAGTCCAGGAACCATAGGTCAGAGAGGCATGCCCAGTTCCCTTCGGGCACATTTGGGCCAGTCCAGGAACCATAGCTAATGGCAGAATCCAGACCTGTACAAGATCTCAAGAAGTCATATAGCCCAGCCTGTAGCCTACAACTAAACCACTCAAGGCAGTAAGAAAGTGGCCTGTCTTCTTCAAGATCTTTGGGTTGGAGATTCTGAAATGTCCCTTAGAGGTTCCAGGGTAAATTCATGTCAGTCATCAGGAGGCTCTTCCTTTCATTTAACTTAATCTCATTATAATTGGCCACTGAGAAATCCCAAAGTTGAGGCAATAACCTGATCTCTAATCAAACGATCAAAGGTTTATGGAATCTTTACTGTATACAGACCACTGTACTAAGCATTTGGGGAAAGTACAATATAACAGAGTTGGGAGATATGATTGCTGCCCACAGGGTACTTAGTGTACAGTGGGGGAATAGACAGCTGAGGCTGCAACTATCTGGTGATTCTTGAGCTCCTACACCTACCCCTGGGGAAGGGGGTTCAGCGGCCAGAGCACTTGGATAGGGAATTGGGAGACAGAGGCCCTTCCCCACGTCCTCTTTCTTGTCCCGTCCTACCGCTTGCAGTCAGGGCATCTGAATCCTGACTTGCACCCTGATCAGAAATCTGAAAACATGGTGATAAAGTGTCATATGCCATCTAACTTCATGTCATGCTGTGCGAGCTCAGCATGGCTTTTGGATCATTGTAGCCCCGTCATGGCTTCTGACATGATGGCCAAGCCATGCAATAGAAATGCAACTTTAGTTTTATTTTTTCTCATTCTCTTTATAAGTCACGTGTTAAACTAGTCGAGGGCCTGGGGCAGATAGACTACCACTCATCTCGATCCACAGCAGAGAGAAGAAAATCCTGGCTCCCACTCCCTCAAGCACTGGACTACTCTGAAAATGGAGGAATGAAGGGGCCAGTGAGATGAAGGCTGGAGTCCCTTCCCCACCCAGGCTTCTAATTACAATGTTCTTAATGCATGACTTCCTTGAAATTATTTGTCTTTCTGTGCCTCTACATCCCAGAAAACTGGAGTCTCTTCCTGGCATGTGGTGTTCACACTACAAGGGAACTGCAATTATCATTGAGGGAAGAAGCATGGCCTAATAGAAAGAAAAGCTTTGGGAGTCAGAGGACTTGGGTTCTAATATCAGCTGTGTCAGTTGTTGGTTGTGTAACCTTGGGCAAGTCACTTAATTTCTCTGTGCCTCAGAGTCCTCATCTGTAAAATAGGGGTTCACTACCTGTTCTCCTACTATCAGCCTCATACAGGATAAGGATGCTATCCAATCTGATTAACTTGAATCTACCCCAGCATTTACCATAGTGTTTGACACCATAAATATTTTTATTATCATATGGCACTAGTTGACCCCAAATCTCTCAAATGGAAATCCTTTTCCTACCTGTTCAGGATCTACTTTTGCTGTGGCAACTGTAAAAACCTTCCAACCCCCACTAAGATAGTCTCTTGTCAGTAGCATTCAGTGATGATGCCATTAATCAAATTAACTTGTCCTTTTGCAGTTACCCCTGAAAACCCTCCGCTGAGAAGGCAGATGGGCGCAAGAGCCCACCCAGCACCATGGCTCCTCAGTGCCAGTGGGAGATGCTGCCCAGAACACACCTTGGACAGACCGGCTCTGAACCAAGCTCTTATTTATTGTAGATAGGTGGTTTCCACGCTTCTGATCAGTATTGCAGTTATCTTTTATTTTAGCAAGTTTTTTTAATGATCCCTGACTCTCTTTTTAACGTTTCCTGAAATTAGGGGGTCATAACGGTAAGTCATGTCAGTGCAGAGATGAGTTTGAGGCCTTGTGTGGATAAAGCCAGGGCTGACAGAGGACACACCTAAACTGTTGCTAAGCCATTTTGCTCTGGTACTGTAAACACAACCGCAGTCTTAAACCTTCTTAGAATATGAAGCTTTTTTAAGGTGACTTTCACAGGAGTTTGTGGTCCACCCAGCCATAGTCATATTCATCATAGCTTGTCAGTGGCATGATTTTTATTCTCGTCGGACACAATGAGCACTCAAACCAAATAATGCCTTACCAAATGAGCGCAAGAGGTCCTACAGTAACTATCAGGGCTAAGGAGCGGCACTGAATGAATAAGGGGACATGTCCCATTTTACAGTATGTGGATTTTAGCTGCCTGTTGTAAGTATAACCTGTAAGGAGGGTGTGGTTAGGATTGTTTTCTCCTAAGTGCCGGGATGCTACTTTCATATCAGGTAGTTCTGCAGATAGCCAGTCTTTGTGCCGTTGACTTTTTCTTTGTGAGCAAGGATACCTGGGGTGCCATTCTTCTGGGTTCCGCTCACTCCTGACTTCTCCTCTTTGCTGGGCAGCCCAGCTGAAAAACCCAACTTCAAAGCAGCATCTTGAGGCCAGGGGGTGTCTGTCAGGCCCCCCTTGGGGCTTGTGGGACACAGGGAAATTAGATTATAGACCAGAAGGTACTGATTATGCAAGTGCAAATCAGAGGGAAAAGAAGCAGTATAAGAGCAAAGGAAAATCATGTGCACTGAAAGATCTTGTTTTATCCATTGAACGCTTGCACTTACTACATTTGGGGTGGAAGAGTGCTCAATATTTGGCATGTGAAACTTACA
This sequence comes from Ornithorhynchus anatinus, assembly GCF_004115215.2. Classification (NCBI taxonomy): domain Eukaryota; kingdom Metazoa; phylum Chordata; class Mammalia; order Monotremata; family Ornithorhynchidae; genus Ornithorhynchus; species Ornithorhynchus anatinus. The sequence goes on along the minus strand of NC_041735.1, from coordinate 52,974,372 downwards.
GCAGAGGTTTGTCCTGGAGGGGTGCCTTTGGCCTCGAGGTTCTGTCAGACACCCAAACACACATACTAAAAGAGTGGAGGTGAACAGAAATTTAGCAGCTGTCCCAAATTTAGTTTATCCATTTCATCCGGGGCAGGAAATGTGTCTATTGTTGTATTGTGCACTCCCGAGTGCTTAGTTCAATGCTCTGCAGATAGTAAGCGCCTAATAAATACTATTGAATGAATCCGAGCCACCTTTTAGCACGGTGTGGATACCTTCTCATTGCTCATTCAATATTATGTGAATGCTTACTTTGTGCAGAACACTCTCCTGAGAGCTTTTAAAATTTTCCTTCCACACGGGGATGTGTTAGAAGAGAGACTGTTATGCCAGAAATGAGAAGGGAAGAGTGTTGGAGGGCTCCCCTCAGAACCTGGGGCTGAAAGATAGAACCAGCATGGTAGTAAAAATAGTATTTAGTAAGTGCTTGCTATGTGCAGAGCACTATACTAAGTGCTGGAAGACAACATACAGATGGGAATTAGGGTACAGTTTCCTAGATTGATATCAGTCTTTTGGGGCTAGTTTCTCCTGACCACTTGCAGAATCTAGCAGCCCTTTTTCTGTTGAAATGCCATGAATGGTGTGCTCAGACCTTTGACAGTGAGAAGATGGAAAACCTGAAAGGCCCCAGAAGCTGCTCAGGGAAAGTCACGAGCAGATGAGCAGAAGGGCTAGCACCTAGGCTATGGAAAAGAGGATCTTTTTTTGGTTTGTTTTTAGAAAGCTGCATTGCCCTTGCTATCACCAAATAGCTATTCAGCCCCCAGCACCCCCGCAAAGATGTGGACTCTGGACCCGATAATATTATCATATTCCCCATCTGCCTCTGGCATTTCACTTCCTCCCCTCTTCCAGCTCACAGCCATTCTGAAACCTTTTTATGTAGAGGGGAAGAAGAACCTTTGTCTTAATGCTATAACCACTGCCAAATAATAAACAGTAAAATCTCATTCAGTCAGAATAGACAGAGAAGAGTTGGAGGGAAAATCCTGTCAAAATTAGTGAAAAGTCCAAACTGTGGGGAAAGGGGACTGACTAGTATTTACTCACCTGTCAGTAAGAAAAACTATATTTTATGGTATCGGGCTGTTCTCTCACTTCAGAGACACATAAACTGAGACAAGATGCACAGAGTTACTGACACACATATTCACCCACATATTTTAAAAGATTGTTCTACAGGGGATGTGTGGTAGGTCTGTGCCAGAATAGTAACAGGAACAGTAGCACCCCTTGGGAATGAGCCCAGATTCACTCTTGTTCTAGCTGGGCCTCTCTTCTGGTTTGTTTCAGTGTACAGGCAACAAAGACCAGTGGTGAAAGTGGATTAGTTTGGGCCCTGATTTCCATCCTGTGCCAAGATGGAGGTCCCAGCCCAACTAGGAAAGGAAGCAGTAGAGGACAGTCCACCAAATGAATGTGAAAGTTTATTCTTGCTAGCTAGCCCAGAACTTTCCTTTGTTTGAGAATTAGAACCTTTCATTGACTTTAATCCCTCAGTTAGCTCAAGGGTGGGCTATAGTACCACTCATACCTCCCTCTTTGAGTAAAGCTATAACCAGATTATAATTGGGGTGTGGAATTTTAGGGTTTTCTCTAAGAAACTTTTAAGGTTTTCCCTAGAATCCCAATTTTTGCCACTGAATCATTTTCTAATTTTTTATAAACTTTCATTTTGAGGGTTTGTTTTTAACACTTTCACTAGCACAGTGGCTTTAAGATAATTTATGAATCCTAATTCTGCCATGGTTGATGTAAGCCAATTTAGAGCATATTCATGACAAATTATCACTATTGCCATGGTAGAAAGTCCAGAATCTGCATAGTTTGGAATGTGACAGGTGAAATGTGGTGACTTTTAAACTCAATGCTCACTTTTAAATTCAATGCTTTTTCTTAGTTTTCCCTTTTTATTTTAAATCTCTGGAATTTCCTCAGGAAGCTGATATCTGCAGTCAGTTTTGTCTTTCTTCCTTTGGAGTGCTTCTCCTTCCAACTCTGAGCCCTTAAATCAAAATTTGGACATTACCAAATTTTGAATTGTAGCTTGAGTTCCATTGAGTTCCAGTTCTAAATGAAGCAACGTTGCCTTAACATTGCAGTGTGTTGTTAGGTAGCAGTGGTATCCAGGGAATCTATTAAACATTTGCAAATGCCACAGAGGAGTGATATGATAGAAAATAATAGCTGCCATAAAGGTGTTGTTGAATGTTTGTCATAAAAGTGAAAGCTAAATAAATTCCCAAATGTAAACCCAATTTTAAACAAATGAAAAAACCTAATTATCCCCAAATTATGTAATTAACCAAAAAACCCAATTCCCTTGTTAGTGTATATTGTATGAGTTATGCTAAATTCTGAATTAATGGGCCCTGAATCAATGAGGTTTCACTTAATATTTTTATTGGTGTTACATGTGTGTATGAAGAGATGTATGTGCCTGTGCAGTACATTTAGAGGAGTAAGATGTCTCCTTTTTCATGTTTTGACCCTCATCTCTAGCCAGATATTATCAGAGCTAGTGAGGTCAACATTCCCCTCTGGTGACAAGGCTGTGTAGCTAAGCCCCTTAACTGCTGTTGAGATTCCTGTTCATATGGCCCAACACCTCTACATGTCACTGTGACTTATTTTAAATATGCTCACAGGAATCCCAAAATGGCAAACTGTGTTATAGCCTATTTTTCCAGTCTTGACAGGGTAATCACCATAAAGCTTTCTCCATTGTGATAAAAGGACCCTTGACAAAGGAAACCACACTTTCACAGCAGACTAATTTCATTAGTACAGGTTAGTCACACCGTGCTGCTCTAACATACTATTGATGGTGATTTTTAAAAGCTGAAAGGGTCTGTTCAAGGTTAAAGTGAAGGAAAGAGCAAAAACCCTAATGGAGTAGAAATTTTTGGAAATTGTCTCTTCAAATGGACTGAAATGTGAGTTTTCTGAGCTAGTTATAAGTGCAAAGCATTTACTTAGCTTTGGCCATTAAACGTTAAAGAGGCATATACAGAGGAGTCTCAGCAGCAGCAGCATCGATGAAGATTTTCCCTATGAATAGTCAAATAGCTTGAGCCTTGTACAGCTGTATTTAATATGGATTTTGTATTTATTGGTGTTTATCGGCGCACATCAATTTCCTTTGTACTTAAACTGTAAGCAATAAATGGAAATACCCCTCCTGTTTCTTTGTTAAAAGATAAGTGGATTTCACCTTTGAGCTAGCCCAAGGCTTTTAAAGGAGTAAATGACCCATTCATCTTATGGAATAGTCAGAGCAAAGCAGCAAAAAAGCACTTTAGGAGAACAAAAAGGCCTGCTGTAATTGCCTAACCAAGAAACAGTTTTCTTTAATAATCCATAAATCATCATCAATGGTATTTATTGAACACTTACTGCATATGGCGCACTGTACCAAGCACTTGGTAGAGTACAATACAGCAGCGTTGGTAGACACAATCCCTGCCCAAAAATAATATCCCTCCCCCAACCCCACAACATGCACACATCTTTAAATTATGTATTTTTAAATATATTAATGTCTGTCTATAATGCCTTTACACTATGTTTGTTATGGTCAGGGAATGTGTCCACTAATTCTGTTGTACTGTGCTTTCCCAAGTGCTTAGTACAGTCCTTGACTGTAAGCCCATTGTGGGCAGGGATTGTCTCTATTGCTGTACTGTACTTTCCAAGCACTTAGTACGATGCTCTGCACACAGTAAATATGAATGAATGAATGGTCTGCACATAGGAAGCACTCCATAAATACCACTGATTGATTCAATAGTTCCTGCTATCAAACAGTGATATTTACTGAATGCTTATAGTGTGCAGGGCACTATGAGGGAGAGTACAGTATAGTGGAGGGGGCAGATACAATCCCTGCCCCCAAAGAGCCTAACCATCTAGAGTGGGGAGAAGGGAAGGGAACAACTTTTTTACTCCCAGTTACCACCCTGTGATGTTTGCTAATCTCTCTGGCATCTCCTCTGTTTTTTACTCCTCTCTTCTGATCTCGTTCCCCTGAAACTGACTTCTGCCCCAGCTTCACAGTGCAGGGGTGTCCTTCCATAGCTACAACCACCACCCTCTTCTGTTTTTGATTCCCCCTTGTGTAGCACTGGACCTTAGGGCCACTTAGCTGTGCCACTGTTTATTTCCTTACAGGTGTGAAGGGGCAGAGGTGGGTAAACAATCTCTGGGTGCTTACCCAGAGCCTTAGAGATGGGTACACTGGCTTGGCACAGGGCATTCGGGCCTGCCACAAGGACGAGGCTGCCTTACTGGGGGAAGGGCACCCGGGATCATTCATACTACTGTTATTTTTACCCAGAACGGACAATTAGTTTCAGTCTGTCTTTACAGTTCAACTTCAGTAACCAAAGAGAACACACTTTCTTCATAGCTTTGTTTTTGAATAGAATCCACTGTGCAGAGGACAGCTTTCAGCCCTGGGTTGTCAGATTCCCTAATGACCTATTTGCATTTTTAAAAGAGATGATTTGCTTTCCTACCAACTTTTTCAAAATCTGTGCCCATCACTCCGTTATTTGGAATTGTAGACAATGCGCACTACGATTTAAATCCACACCATTTAAGACTAGTTTTTGCCAATACTTTCTGCCACCCTCAAAGCCTTTTGCTAACAACGATGATTAAAATTTGACCTGCAAACTTGGGTCAATTAACATTGTCCTTATAAACGGAAGCCCAGATGATCCAGGCCAATATAGGCCTTTTGGAATCAGAATCATCCATTTACAAATGGATGTTCACTGATCAAATTACTTAGGAAACTAACACCTTTCTTCTGGGCTCTGTGCTTGTGCAGATACACTAAGAGAAGGAAAATGGACTGATTTGAATTATATCTCCTTTTCTCTTCACTGCCTTCCTGGAGCAGTGAAATGTTAATGAGCAGTGAAATGATTAACAGACCAGCCTGAAAGAGGGAGAGCAGAGAAAGCTGCCCTGCCTTCCTCCTTCCCCCAGTCCCTAGCACCTCGGGAGGGTAGCAGAAATGCAGTCTCACCCGCACATCCCCTGCTGCCATGCTGAACTGCAGTAAGTAGATCCTGCTGGCTTGATGCTCACCTTAGTCATGGGAAATGCTTCTGTCCAAACACCTGGGTCCCACTTCGGTTTATAAGCAGACACACTACAGAACATATGATCGGTTATCCAGCATCTCTTTATTGTTTGCATGATGGATCTCGAGACAATTCCATGGGTAAGAGCATGTGAAAGGACGTATTCTCATTATAATGGGAACTAGTACAAAAGATTGTTAGAACATGATGATCTACTCCCCAAAATGGAATGTTTCCCTTTTTTTTCTTGGCAAACAGCATTTTCCTCATCAACAAAATTACATTTGAATCCTTTAACAAGATGATTACAAGCAAATACCTAGTAGCTCCCCCAATAAATTTCTAAACCAGATTCTCCTGAGGCATGGATTTGGTTAGAAAAAAGTATGTCCCTCCAACCCTCCCTGGGCTAGAAGCAGAGCTGGGAAAATTTGCCTGACATTCAGGGCAACAGCGGCTGCAGGGAACGGCTTGTAAAACTGACAATTGGTTCTCCCTCTGCTTCTCTGGCTGTGAAGCCAGATGTACATTACCACACCTCTGGGCCTTTGCAGAACTGACATATCAATTAGAAAACAAAACAAAGAACACCCTGCCTAGTAAGTCAGGGTTCTGTGTTTTAACATAGTTTTTAGTAAAGGAAATTATTTCATCATTAGGATATAGAATTAGTAATGGCAATCTGCTATAAGCTCATTAGTAAGTACCTCATAATGGCACTGCATCTTACCTATGAGTTAAAGAACCCACACCTTTTGGATTGGTTTCAATACGGCTGGACCAGGTCTAGATAACCTGCATGAATGAAAAATAACCATCTGAATTCCAACTCGTCTAGACAAGAGCAGATTCCTCTTAAAATAAAGCAGATCCTGTCTGGAACACAGCCTTCTCTATCACAGTAATTGCTGGGGATAGCTTGTGTCTTTTCCTTCACTGCCTTACCCCTTAAAGACCACTTCTTCCAAACACAGACTACTCTGGGAGTCCTGAAATCTAACCGGAATAAACAGTCATTAAGGCAATTACATGGCCCTTACTTCTCTGCCTTTAGCTTTGGATATGCAAATATAATCAATGAGAAATGCTTTAAGAAACCTGTAATATTTTGCAACAGGGTGAAATCCTATTTGACTCCCCCCGCCCCCGCCACCATTCAACCATCCCTATCCACTTCAGACAGCAAGGTAAGAAGTGAGACAGAGCTTGAGTTCAGAAGCATCCACCAGGTGCCTTCTTTCCCTGATTCTTCCCACCCTGGCAGAGTCATTCCATTGCTGGTGGAGCCAAATAGATGGTTGTTGTCTGCATGGTGATCACTCTTCAATCTCAAAGCTCTTTTTTATGCTTTTGTATTATTAAACCGGGACATTACAGCTAAATAGGAATATGTCAAATTCTGATTTACCAGTCATTTGGTATGTTAGAACATAGGAAGATGATTCTAAAATAACTAGCCATGTTAGGTTTGCTCTCTCCTTCACACACCACACAGTGAAGAGTTGACAGAGCAGGGTTTCTTCTACTTTTTGTCCTCAGTATCAGTTTAGTACGACCAAACTGCTTTGCCTTTTTCCTCTGCTATTTAACCATCCAAGGAAGTTTGGTAAAACTGAGGAAGTTCTAGATGGCTACTTTTTCTCAGGCTATTCTGAACGATAAAGAGCCCTCTGCAGGTTGCTGGAACCTCCTGTTACCAAGAGCGAGGGTGGTGGGGGAGGGACTCCGCCTTTTAGAATTGAAGCAAGAAGAACTGCTAGAGGTCTCATGTCAAGAGGCAAAGGAGAATTTTTTGGGCCTCATTCTATTGTCTTTGAGATTTAAAGGGCTCTAAAACTATACTAATTTTAAAAGAACATATTTGAATACAGCAACCTACTAAACCGATCAACACCACCAGCGAAGGAGCAGACAGCGTATTTATGCTACAGCAGCCTCTATGGCCAGTTATCTCGAAAAGAAAGGTGCCAGGGAAGAAAGGTGAACACGCCTGATGCATTATTAAAAGACACCTGAATACTCTTAAGTCACCCAAAGGTTGTAGTCCCCTTTGGAGAGTTTCAGAAGCTGAAAAGTGATCAGATCTGCATAGTCCTAGGTGAGGCTCCCTCTAAAGGCCTGCATTCGTCATCTCTTCAACCAAAATTACCTGGCCTTCTCCCCATGTCTACTTGTTTCCTAATGCATACTGAAACAAAAAGCTAGCCCCTCTGGTCTAACCCTAATAAAAACAACTTGGAAAACAGCATCTGGGATGGTAGTTATGTGAATGGGAGAACACTCACAGATCCACCTATAAGAAGGGTGGAATATGAAGTGGGGAACACATTTTAGAGTGCAGTATATAGACTGGCCCTTCCCAAATCAAACCCTATTGTCCTCCCCCTGAGAATCTCTCTATTTTCCATAAAATGCAAGGAAGCTGCATTTCTCCAGAACAGTGGATTACTCTGCCAGAAAAAACTGATTTCACTTACAATATGCCTTTGTCTGCCTTCCTCCAAGAAGGGATCTATGAAGTGCAGAGACTCTTGAGTTTAATAACTTGTGACCTTCACACGCAGCTGGTGAGGAAAAAAAACACCCAAAAACCCAACCACCACCCAAACAGGGCAGTAGCTTCTCCTCTTTCCTTTCCAGTCCTGTGAGTTGCCCAAGTTATTCTTTCTGCAAGTTTAGGATGATACTGTCAAGGCATGTAGTCCATTCTGGAGTGGTCTGAGCACTGTGAACCAGACTCTGAATCATTCCATGCCTGGGGTATCTTTTGTCTTGGAGAAGCAGCTGTTGTTCATGCCAAACTGCAGCTGGGTGTCCAAGAGCCACTACCCATTGTCCTGCACCTGCCCTGGCCCTCTCTATTTGAACAGTCAGAACTGCCCTTAGTCTGAACTCTCTATAGTATCTCCACTGTAGCTAAGGCCTCCTGGAACTTTTAAAACCTTTCAGGAGCCTTACCTCCAGCTGGGTGTCTTGAAGGAAAACATTCAGGTGATTCCCTAAGTTCAGAATCTTGTCACTAGACCAGATCAAAGAGGTTTTCCCCTTTATTCTTTATCATTTTGTTGCCAAGAACAGATTGAAACATTCCACACTACAGCAGGCATGCACATGAGGAACAACTGACCAGTCGGTGACTCTCTCCTTGAACTACGCACATAACAGCACATGACTGGACAAAGAAAAGCCATTTTGTTAACTTGAAACCGCTACCGAAGGAAAGAGAAGACTTTTAAAGTCTGCTTTTTTCCTGCAAATTCAGCAGCATGGAGAAGAATTCTAGTCCTCTGGTGAAAGGCTAACACGCTGTCCATCATCACTGAAAGAAGATAATAACATCTTAAAATTGAAATCAGATTTACAGCCAAAGAACAGGCAAATCCAAAAAACTAATCTGATTAAGTATTACCTGACAAAGTCCCCCAGGAAAGGGATGAAAGCTAACTTTAAGGACATCTTATTTTTTTTTTTATTTAATCAAACTAGTAAAAGTAGTTTTCATTTGGTCAGGTTGGTAGTTTTGGATTAAGAGGAAAAAAGAATATGCTTACTTCACTTAAAGAACTTAATCTCTGTGTCAACACAGTCATAGAAAAGGTCCACTACTTCAGCAGGGTCCAAGGGTTCGAAGCTGGTCAGAATATCTTCCATGGCTTCCAGTCCTTGCTTCTCAAGGTCCAGCATGGTGGCCATTAGCTTGTGGCCCTGGTCCTATGAAATCAAAGCCTCAATGTCTCATTTTGAAGAATTAGACCTCGGTAAATCCAAGAACCTCAATAAGGTGTTATGTCACTCTGGAATCATTTCCTCCATTTTCCTTAGGAAAAGGCCATTCACCAAGAAGGGAAAGCAGTTTAATCTCTCAAACCAAGACTAGGATTGAGGCAGGCACAAGACCATATCTCCTTCGGCTTCTAAGGCCTCCCTTGGTCTGGGTTGTTCTAACTCCACACCCTCCCGGGTGTAAAAAGCATGAGACTAAGCATTAGAGGAGCTGGGTTCTGCCCCTTGCCTGCTGTAAATTGCTAAACTTTGCTGTCTTGGTTTCCTCATCTGTAAAATGGAGATTAAATACCTATTCTACCTCCTGCTTAGACTATGACTCCCATGTGAGACAATCCATAACAAATACCATAGTTATGTTATTATTGTCCAACACACAGAAATACAGAATCCTTCTCTACAACCTACTCCTCCCAGTGATGCTTTCTGAATCCAACCAGAGAGACTTTTTGGACAAGCACCCCAATCACTTAACTTCTCTGTGCCTCAGTTCCCACAACAGCAAAATGGGGATTCAATAGCTGTTCTCCCTCCTACGTGGACTCCGAGCCCCATGTGGGACCTGATTGTCTTGTGCATAACAAATACCCCAATTATCATTATTTCAATGTCTCCTTGGGCAAATAAAACTTTCACATTTTATTTAAAATGGACAATAGGTAGCAGAACAGAAATGCAACCTAGAAAGGAGTCTTACTTTTAACATAATGATCTAAATGCTTTTGGTTTTTGTGTTAATGACAAATAACTGCAATATCAATTAACAGGAGCAGGTTTTTGCCTGGTTGCTTCAAGAGCACTTCTGTGGGGTGAAAGTTGTGCTCGAGATGTCCTTTCGGTAAGGCTACTGGGACAAATGAATTGGGGCCAATGCCTATGGGATACCTCCCACCCCACCCTCCAGAAGTCAGAACTCACACCCACTTCCATATCAAGTGGCAGGAATGAATAAGGAGCAGATGTGTCTGAGCCCAAGTCCCAGACACCCAAGTGCCCCATTTCCTTGCCCCGCCTCATGGAGCCTGCTCCCCAGGAGCCCACATCCTGAAAGGAATAGGGCACCTGAGGTCTCACTACTCTCTGCCTCTAGTGGTGTCAGTCAGACAGGCCTGGACCTGCACCGTAAGGAGTGCCACCCGTCCCAGGGAGCCACAGCCATGCTGGATAGCCAGGATCAGGGCAGAGAAGGGAGCAGAGGCAGCAGCAGCATCTGAGAAGAGTCCCCTGGATTCCCATTGTCATAGTGGGTCTGGGAGTCAGTGGATTCTAATCCCCGCTCTGCCACTTGCCTGCTGTATGACCTTGGACAAGTCACTTAGCTTCTCTGTGCCTCAGTTACCTCATCTGTAAAATGGGGATTAAGACCGAGTGCCATGTGGACATGGACTATGTCCAACTTGATTAGCTTGTATCTATCCCAGCGCTTAGTGCAGTGCCTAGCAAGTAGTAAGCACTTAAATAAATAAAATGATGGGTGGGGGAAGCAACCCCTAGGCAGAATGTCTGCCTAGTAACTGGTCCTGCACCTCTCAGCGGCCCCTCCTAGGGACGCCCTGGTGTTGTATTTTTTAAATCCTACTGGAACGGTAAACAATTCTCTTAGAAAGAAGATATCAAGTGCTTAGTATAGTGCTTTGTATACAGTAAGCGCTCAATTAATAGATTGAATTAATGAATCCATAGCCACTAGAAGGCCCCATCAACCACCCGGAGACATTTTGCTTTTATTCCATTTCAGATGTCAGGACAGTTTTTTGGGTTGTTTTTTTTTGAACATTACAAAGAACACTGGATACTAGCTACAGAAGAGATGGCCTGCTAGACAGCGTCTTTGGGAAAACAAGCTTCCTCGAATGGAAAAGAGGCCCGTCTCTTCCCCAATGCTCCCTGCTGAGTCCCAGCCCCCTGAAGCTGGTCGGGACCCCTGGACCAGCTGCTTTACCTGGTCACTCTCGATGATGGCTCGAGCCCACTCGTGAGCCTTATATAGCTCATGCCTGCGGTCAGGTTTCTCCAGGAAGCGAGGCTCCTTTCTCACGGGGTCATCCTCCCCAAAGGACGGTGACTGGGTTTTGGGGACAAGCTTCACGTCGTCAACAAAAATGAAAGGCTTGAATATAGACCTGGAAAGAGACAGATTCTTTATGTGAACCCTCTTGGCTGCTTCCTGGCTGGGGTCTGGTAGGGCCCATCTACAGAAGACAAGGTCCTAGTATGCATCTCACAAAATAGCCCAGCTGACATCATAATAGTGGCAAAAAATGTTCATTCCCACCCTTGGAGCCTATTTTCTTCCCCTACTCCTCACAAACACCCCCTCCACCCCTCACCCCACCCCCATTTGCTCATTGCTAACATTGTGTTCCTCCAGAATGAAGCTCACTGTGAGCAGGGACTATGTCTTACCAACCCTGTTTTATAGTGGTCTTCCAAGCTCCACAGGTTAAGTGCTCAATAAATACGATCAACTGATTCTTTCTGCCCAAGTAGCCCCAAATCCAGTTGAAATATGGAGGAATCCATTGTTCAGAATGTTAATACATGAATATCTGCTTAGAAGGTGACTAAAACACTTCTTGAAATGGGGTCTACGAAGGAGGGTGACCCACACAGAGGCTTCAAGAGGATCCATGCCCAGATCCTGGAGGATACGAGGTTCGGGGGGAGGGGTGTGACCTGTCTCGGGGTCTTGGGGGCTATGTTTGGGACAAGGACCTGGGTTCTAATCCTGACTCTGCCACATGTTTGCTGTATGACCTTGGGCAAGTTATTTAACTTCTTGGTGCCTTAATTACCTCATCTGTAAAATGGGGATTGTAACTGGATCCTGATGATCTTGTATCTCCCCCACTACTTAATACAATGCCTGGAACATAATAAGTGCTTACCAAATACTAGATGAGGAAAAAAAAAAGATGCTACACCAAATCCCTCTTCTCAGCTATTCCCCAAGCATCCATTTTGAGACCTGGGACCATGCAATTCCTTTTTCTAATAATAATTAATAATTACAGTATTTGTTAGCCACTTACTTTATGCCAAGCACTGTTCTAAGCATTGACCACCGAAGTGACTCTCAAATTTAAAGTCAGATTATCTCTGTCCAAAAACTGGGACTGCAGTGGTCTAAGATTCACAGGCAAGAGAGGGTGAGAGAATAAGAGGCAGGCAGAAATATAGTACAGGCCTGGATAAATACCGCTGAATCAACAATGCTCAACAGAGTAGCTGCACTGCAACACAATTCCACCTCACAGAGGTACCAGTCATTCATTCATATTTATTGAGTGCCTACTGTGTGCAAAGCACTGTACTAAGCACTTGGGAGAATACACTATAACGATACACAGACACATTCCCTGCCCACAATGAGCTTACAGTCTAGAGAGGGAGACAGACGTTTATATAAATCAATTACGGATTTGTACTGTAGGAGTGAGGGAGGGGTGAATAAAGGGTACAAATCCAAGTGCTAGGGTGACAGAGAAGAGAGTGGGTAAAGAGGAAATGAGGGCTTAAGGAATGCTTTTTAGAGAAGTGCTTTTAATAAATGATCCTTTTTGAGGGTGCACTCGTTTAACCAACGTTTCAAATATATTTAATGAAGGCTAAGTTGCGATTATGGGGTCATAAATTAATTATGGACAAAAATATGGGACCTATTCTGCATCAGGGGATGAAATGAAACAAGTAACAGGAAACCATTAAAAACATTTCTTGTGGAGCTAACATCCACGCACGAATCACGATCTGGGTAAAATGACTAAACAGAATTTTGATTTTTTTTTTCTGTCTGGGACAAAATGTACCATAATCAATCTTATCCATCCCACTCTTGCTTTTAAACATTACAAAAAGAACTTTCAGAACTATGTAATGGACTGATTCAATTCTGAAAACTGCAAAGCCATTGTTCCATTGACATTTTCTGAAGCACTCAGTAGTGAAGTCGACATTCCTAACTGCTACAATTGCAGTAGAGTGCATGTTTATCAGAATGTTTTTGAGGAAAAGTGGTTTGTCTTGATGAAATAAAATCCCTGAGGACTTCAAATCACAATCACACTAATGACGCTTTTTTAAAAAATCTCACAGGCAGAGGGATTGGGGTTTTATAATGCTTCACCTAAAGAAAGGCAAACCACCTACTAAAATTAAGTCGCTTTTCCCTGGCTGAAAGCCATTTTATAGAGTTCAGAAGAGATTTAAACCTTGAAAGTTTGCTGGTCCTGAATGCATAAGGAGGTTTACCATAAACAGTATGCAGGCCTGAGGAAAAATGGGTGGCAGGAGATGGCAGTGGTGAGCTACCATAGTTTGGCAGGGTGGATGGGGGAGCAGCAGAGTGACAGCGGGAGGAGAGAGGAAGAGCAGTCATCTCCAAGAGCGAGCAACCTGCACTCATTACCCACAAGCCTCAAGTTGGAGACCTGCATTCTAAGTGGACACATTGATGGATGCAGGAATGTCTTTAGTCTTAACCATTTAGCTGAGCATCGAATACAAGAAGGGAGAGAAGGGTGAGACTGGGCTGAGTGGGGGAATGACAGACAGCAAGAGAGAAAAATGAGAAAATGGGTCCCATTTGGAAGAGAGTGAAATGAATACATCCAGGAATTGTTTCAGATTTCCTAAACGCTGGAATGGGAATTGGGGAAAATTGAGGTATTGCTCCTCCCTCCAGTACTGACTTACTGAGGGATTCTGGGATGAATCAATCAAAGGTATTTGAGCATTTATTATAAGCAAAGCACTGCACTAAGCGCTTCAGAAAGTACATCAGAGTTGGCAGACAGGTTCCCTGCCCAAAACAAGCTTGCAGTCTTGAGGACAAGCTGCCAGTCTAGAGGACTGCGTATGAATCACTGGAGATGAATAAAGCTTTCATTTTCCTCTCCAATTCAATATGACTGAATGACTGCTACCTCTTTGAGGTGGAATTATGTTGCAGGGCAGCTACTGTGTTGAGCATTGTTGATAAGGAGAGGAAAAGGTATTCCTGCTTTCAAAGGAGTAAGAAGCAAGGAATTGAGCACTCCAGAGCTCACTTGAAAAAACGTTCAAGGAAGACAAGATGTTCTCAGGAAACTGGCAATATACTGGCAGGCTGTCTACCTCTGAAGAGATGCTACAAGAGAAATCAAAATGTTTAAGAAGCACTCAGAGCAACTGATAAGGGCTCTCTATGACTTCATGTTAGAGTCATTGAGGGGTATTGCAGTACTGAAGGCTGCTATGTTATTTTTCAGTATCTTGGTCTACCCAGTTCTAGTTTGTGTCTATTTAGCCCTGCGTCTGAAACTCAAACACCTCTCTACCCTGCTTGTTTTCCAACAAGGTTTTTAATCTGTAATCCAGGACTGATTTGCCTAAACCTTTCATTACATGACTGAAATCATCTTGAAGGCCCAATATCTAATTAAATTTGGTCCTTAGCCAAGATAAATAGTGCACCCAACCCACTCTCTGGCTACCCTTTTCAGAAACTTGTAACATCCTTGTAATTCCCAGCACTGAAACCAAAGCAGAAGATCCATTTTTTCCATGGTGCAACATCAATCAGTAGTATTCAGTGAGTGCCTGCTCTGTGCAGAGCACTGTACTAATCACTTGGGAGAGTACCACAGAGTTAGTAGACATGATTTCCATCCTCAAGGACCTTAATATCTAACAGGGGAAACTGACACTAAACTAAATTATAAGTGGGGGGAAACAATAGAGCATAAAGATATACATGTAAGTGCTGGGGAGTGATACGGAAGTGCTGATGCGATACTGGGTTGGGAAGACAGGTTGCAAAATTGGGATGCTAACCGGGGAAGTATTTGTGGCTAATGTTTTCCCAGTCTAATCCTTTTTATTTATGAAGATGACCCAAAGTCCTTGCCTCCAACCATCAATTCATTTCCAGTGATCAAAATCAGAGCACTAAACTAATGAAAAATGCCTTGAAAGATGGTTGAGTGTACACTGATAACATAGGCTATTAGTCAAACTATTGCTCTATTCAATAACATTAATAAAGTGCTTTACAAAATTAGGCTATAAATGGAGACATGTTCAATAGAAAAGTTTTGATAAGATTTAGACCACTTCCCAGAGCTTCTCCAGAGACCAAAGCAATGTAGTGCATTCAGTTGGTACACAGATAAAAGCTATAATGGTCATCTACAGCTTATTTCTAATAATCTACGTACAAGCAGAAGCATCCTCTTGTAATTGAAATCTTTTCTCTTGAGTTGAATCCTCAACATTGCCTAGCATGCTATCAGAGTTCAAATGTATTATTTTGATGCTATCATAAGCTCTAACTGTTCTAGGAGCCTAAAATGTACAACCAGATGCAAATAGCTTCCCACAGCGCTTATGTACATATTCATAATTTATTTTAACTGTCTTCCCCTTGAGACTATGAGCAAGGAACGGTGCTACCAAATCTGTTATAGTGTACTCTCCCAAGAGCTTAGTACAGTACTCTGCACACAGTAAGCACTCAATAAATGACTGATTGATAGTGACCCATAATACAGAAACATTTCTGCACAAACTACTGAACAAAACAGTGCTTCAACTTTAAGATGAAATATGACTCATATAGTTCAGATCAATGTTCTCATCGAGGCTCATATTTTACCAAGCTTTTTAAGAGCATTCATAAATTTAAAACGATTTTTGAAAATATAGAGCTCTTTTTACCATAATAAATTAAGCAAAGGCATTTCCATCTGATTTTTATAATTTTACTAGGGCTTCCTCTTCCACCCCAGTACAGTTAGGTGGCTAAACATTTTCTATCTGATTTCTCTCCTAAGTACCCTTAGGGAGAGCCTACACTGACATTTTGCCTTTATTATATTTGATGGACTTTTGAAATAGGGAATCTGCCACACTTAATTGGTGTGGCTCCTTGGAAGTGGTGAGTTCATACCTAGCAGAAAGAGCACAAGACTGGTGTCTCAGCTCTGCCACCAACCTGCTGTGTGACCTTGGTTAAGTCATTTAACCTCAACTTAATCCTCAGCAAATTCACATTGGTGACTGCAATGAATCCATCACTCATTTTTTTACAAAATGCTTGGGAGAGAGAGTAGAGGAGCTGGCGGTGGGGTTAGGGGGAGGGTGATGAATGCAAATTACCACAGGCATTTCATTTCGTTCAGAGAAGCAGATTGTTTCCAATTCTGCCAAGGAGATAGTGCTATATGATACTCTCAGAAAAATCCCACATGACCCTTCCTAGAGAATCAGCATGGCCTAGTGGATAGAGCTCAGGCCTGGAGTCAGAAGGATCTGGTCTGCTGTGTGACCTTGAGCAAGTCAATTCACCTCTCTGGGCTTCAGTTCCCTCATCTGAAAAATGGGGATTAAAACTGAGTCGAGTCCCATGTGGGATAGGGACTATGTCCAAACCAATTATCTTGAAGCTACCCCAGTGCTTAGAATAGTGCCTGGCACACAGTAAGCACTAAAATACCCCACAGTTGTTACTATTATTTGTACAGTTCAACTTGTTTCAGCCATAGAGAGCACTCTTCACCAAGCACCACATGGTTGTCAGAGGCTCCTTGGAAGTGGTGAGTTCATACCTAGCAGAAAGAGCACAAGACTGGTGTCTCAGATCTGCCATCAACCTGCTTTGTGACCTTGGGTAAGTCATTTAACCTCAACTTACTCCTCGGCAAAGTGGGGATAAGACAGACTGTAAGACGGACTATATCTGACCTCACAATCTTACATCTAACCCAGCATTTAGCACATAGAACTTAGTGATTGTCGTTATTACTATTATTATTATTACCTGGAGGGATCTGGTGTCCCAGTGAAGTAGTGAATACATGGAGAGGTACCATTCTGGGGCAACACTGACACAATACTGGCTGTAGTGAGGAAGGATTCAGAATCTACGCAGACCCCACTGGCTTTGTCCCTTAAGACATTGATCATTGTTTGCACAGTGATGGTCCCTGCAAAGACAAAGCACAACATGCAGTTACAGTGACACCTGCCAGGGCAAAAATCACAAAGATTGAGTTGACCCAAAAGACAAAAATCCTGTATGAGAATAGGAATACACACACTCACATCTGTTTGTGTGATCTCATGTGCATAGAGCCAGACACCACAAAAGACTGGCAAATCACTTCTTTCATCATCAATGGTATTTATTGAGTGCTTATTATGTGCACAGCACTGTACTAAGCACTTGGGAGAGTACAATACAGCACAGTTGGTAGACAGGCTCCCTACCCTAATGATCTTACAATCTAGAGGGACTAAAAAAACATCTATCTAATGCTTGGACCAAATCAGATTATTCTAAGGCACTATTATAAGCTAAAAGACCTTTTCAAGGTTGTACTTTATTATTAATAATAATAATAATGTCAGTATTTGTTAAGCACTTACTATGTGCAGAGCACTGTTATAAGTGCTAGGGTAGATCCAGGGTACTTTGGGTTGGGACCCTGAGTACTATCATTTAGCACTTAGAACACTGCCCAGCGCTTAGAACAGTGCTTGGCACATAGTAAGTGCTTAACAAATACCATCATTATTATTATTATAAACTTTTACTGCATCACAGACACCTAAAAAAAGGATCCATGGTGAAAAGGGCAGCTAAAGTCTCTGAGCTCTTTGCTTCTGCCACCTCTTAAAAACACACTTTAATGCTTGAAAATTTTCAGCCCCACACTCAGAACCAGGCCTTATTTTCTCTTCAACCAAAAGTAAACCACTGTAAAATTTTAAATGTATATGTGTCTGTCTCCAAAAAGAACCATTACTGTGAATGTGTTTGTGGTGTTGCTCAATTTGTTACCACTTTTCTCCTCTATGGAAGACCACAAACTGCATCCATCTTAAGCGATGAGTACATTTTGGGACGGGTGAATTACTTTGGCAAAAATATTTACATGGCTGGGTTCACTAGGTTGAAACACTCAACAGAGGCCCGACACCCCCTCACTGCTTGTTTTCTCAGCAATTTCCAGACAGACATTGGGATAAGGCAAGGAGTCTGGGTGGGAGGAAACTTCATCAAGCAATCATCATTTAGGTTGGTGCGTGGATTCAGGGTTCCCTTGGCAAAGTGGGAATAGGGTCATCAGCCTCCTAAAACATTCCCTTTTTATGGTATTTGTTAAACACTTATTATGTGTCAAACACTGTTCTAGGCACTGGGGTAGATACACTTTGATTAGATTGGACTCAGTCTATATCCCACAAGGGACTCAGTCTAAGTAGGAGGGAGAACAGAAGAACTGAGGCACAGAGAAGTGAAGTGACTTGCCCAAGGTCACACTTTAAGCAACAGGCAGAACTGGAATTAGAATCCAGGTCCTCTGACTTCCAGGCCTGGGCTCCTTCCACTAGACCACACTGCTTCTCCTTCTGCAACACAGACAATTCCCCACACATTGTGGGGCCCAGAGGTTTATTTTTCTCCATATGATTTGGGAACAAAAATGTCTCCTTCCTCTAAAAATAATTTATTTTTAAAAATAAGCCTTTTCCCTAGTCAGATTTGGCCTTGATTGATCTGTCCAGCCTCACTCCCAGAAGCCACCTGGAAAGAAAACCTGAATACTCTCTGAATGTGTTTTTCCTTCCACCTTGGGGGTTTAGGTGGGGTGCTAATTCTGTCTGTGGGTAATGCCCTGCCCATCATTCCTGGACTGTGTGGGCAATATCATTCACTTTGTCTCTGCAGCATTTTGAGCCATGGGTGCAGCCATAGTTAGGCTACCTTGCCCCTGCTGCTGGTTAGAAGGTGGGCTGCAAACTGAAGCACTTCAAAATGTCAACTCATGTCCCAGTGGGCCCCAATGTCCCCAGGGCCAGGGCATGCCCAGCTCAGCTTCTCTCTTCACCCCTCCTAGACTTGCCCTTTTTTCACCTGCCACGAGATCCAAGCATCTCTGCCCCTTTTCTTGTACCCCTCTGCCTGCCTGAGTTTATCTTTCTCTTCATCTCCCTCTCTTCCCCTTGTGTCAGTCTCTGGCTATGATCTCAGGGTATCCGGTTGCATTCTTGGCAGAGCTGAAGCATTCTAGCAGTGGTTTGAGGCTCTGGTGGCATCTCTAGGCTCCTGAGTCTCTCCTTCCTTTTAAAACAAACCTCTACCCAAACCCACCCCATCCTAACCTGGATCCTACCCCCTGTTCATTTCTGGGTTCAAAATAAAAATAATAGATCAATTTGACATAGTACTTTTATTCCCAAAGTGCTTTCACATCATCTAATTTTTCTCATAACGTCCTCACTGTGCTCATAATGTCCTCCTGAGGCAGGGTAAGTCAGGTATTACTGCCTCCAATTTACAGAAGAGGAAACAGAGGCACAGAAAAGTAAAATATTTGTCCAAGGTCATAAAGCAGATCAGTGGCAGAGCCAGAAACAGACCCCAGATCCTCCAAATCCCACACCCGAGTTCTTTCTACTCAACCACGCTGCCTCCCAAACCCATGGTTAGCACCTATGGCTTTAAGCAACGATAAAATAGCAAGGAAAAGTCAAAGGGAAATGTTTCACTTACCTTCCTGTTTTTCTAAGCTGTCTTTACCTGAACAGCATCCTATATGGTCGTCTTCTTGGGAGAACACTTCAGAAAAATTGAATTCTTTGTCTCCAGTCCACCAGCCTTGACTTTCTGCATAACTTCTAAGCTCAGGATGCTCTGCATCAATTTTTGTGGTTACAGAAAGCTGATTGCAAACGCATTTGATTCCCTCTATAGGAAGAACAAATCTTTGTTAGCTTATTCACATTAATAGCAGCATTTGTTAAGCACTTACTCGGAGCCAAGCACTGTACTAAACCCTCGCATATGCACCTACCATTCCTCTCCAAGCCTTGAGCAAGTTGTCTACTCTTGCTGCCACCACTCTCTCTCCTCAACCCCCTGCAAACTGGCTTCTGCCCCCTTCACTCTACAGAAAGTCACCAATGACCTCCTTCTTGCTATATCCAAAGACCTCTAATCATGATCCTCAACCTCTGAGCTGCCTTCGACACTGTGAACCACTCCCTTCTCCTGGAAACATTATGAAATCTTGTCTTCACTGGCACTGTCCTCTCCTGGATTTCCTCCTATCTCTCTGGCTGCTCCTCAACTTCCTACCTACACCCTGCCCTCCCTGTCTTTCCCATCACTGTAGAAAACACCACTAATCTCCCTGTCTCACAAGCCTGAAACCCTGAAATTAACCTCAACTAATCTCTATCATTAAACTCACATATTCCATTTTCTACCAAATCCTGTCAGTTCTACCTTCACAACAGCACTAAAATCCACTCTTTTCTCTCCATCCAAACAGGTACTATGCTGATCCAAGCATGTTTCCCTCTCTAATAATTATAATAATGATGGTATTTGTAAAGCACTCACTATGTGTCAAGCACCATTCTAAGCACTGGGGCAGATACAAGCTCATCAGGTTAGATAGAGTCCCTGTCCCACTTGGGGCTCACAGTCTTAATCTCCATTTTACAGATGTGGTAACTGAGGTCCAGAGAAGTAAAGTGACTTGCTCAAGGTCATACAGCAGGCAAATGGCAGAGCCAGGATTAGAACCCAGGTCCTTCTGACTCCCAAGCCCGTGCTCTATCCACTAAACTATGCTGTTTCCCTCTAGAAGGCAAGCTAGTGGTGGGCAGGGAATATGTCTACCAATTCTGTTACACTATACTCTCACAAGCACTTAGTGCAATGCTCTGCATACAGTAAGTGCTCAATAAACATGATTATCATATCCCCGCTTTGACTTCTGCATTAGCCTCCTCACTAACCTCCCTGAGCCCTGTCTCTCTCTACTCTAGTCCTTATTTCAGTCTGCTGCCCACCTCATTTTTCTAAAAGACCTTTTAGGCCACATCTTCCCACTCCTCAGGAACCTCCAGTGGTTGCCCTCCACATCAAACAGAAACTCCTAACCATCAGCTTGAAAGCACTTAGTCAGTTCACACCTTTTCTTTCCTCACTGATTTCTTACAACAACCTAGACTTTATGAGAAGCAGCATGGCTTAGTGGACAAAGCACGTGACTGGGAGTCAGAAGGATGAGGGTTCTAATTCCCGCTCCGCCATCTGCCTGCTGTGTGACCTTGGGCAAGTCACTTTACTTCTCTGGGCCTCAGTTACTTCATCCATAAAATGGGGATTAAGAATGCAAGCACCACGTGGGACAGGGACTGTATACAACTTGATTAACTTGAATCTATCCCAGCACTTAGAACAGTGCCTGTCCCATAGTAAGCACTTAACAAGTGCTATAATTATTATTATTATTAGGCTTCACTCCTCTAGCACCAATCTACTCACTGTACCTCTATCTCATCTCTCACCAGTGCCCTCCCTCTGGCCATCCTTATATCTGGCAGGCGATCACACTCCCTACCTTCAGAGCCTTATAACAATCACATCTCCTCCAAAAGGCCTCTGCAACTAAGCCCTCATTTCCCCTAGTCTCTCTCCCTTCTTCATCGCCTAAGCTCTTGGATCTGTACTCTTTAAGCACTTGATATTCACTCCACCCACAGCGCTATGAACATATCCATAATTTATTTTAATGTCTGTCTCCCTCTCTACACTGTAAACTCCTTATGGACAGGGAATGTGTCTACCAACTCTGTTCTATTCTCCCAGGCACTTAGTACAGTACTCTGCACACAGTAAATGCTCAGTAAATACCATTGTACAGTACAGTACATTCAGGTCGACACCCTTTTCCATAAAGGACTAAATACTGCAGAAACTGAAGTGAATCTCAGGGCTTTTCTTTCTAAAACATGGCCTCTGGCATCAAAACACACACACACAAAATGGATTTTGTGATAAATATTTAGATAATGACTTTAGCAAATACAGTCGTACCTGCTGTCCCACTCCAAACAGGCTGACCTTTCAAATTTACGGAGAATAAAATGGGGAGAGGCAAAACAAAAGCTATAAGGTGCCACAAAGCTAAACTGCCAGAGAAACAATTACTAGATTCATGGGTCAACCCTGGGTTGAATTCTTCCATTATGTTCTGCTTCACTGATTTGCTTGCCCAAATGCAGATTCCTGCCAAAGGGCATGTGACTTGATGTCTTTCATGCTTCTAAAGGACAACATAAAAGCGCCTTGAAAAAAAAACATTTGATCTGGGTAAGTGATTTTAGTCCTATTCATGCTAAGTAAGCTATTAAGTCAAAATCCATTAGTCGCTTTTCAAATATTATAAATGAGTTGATTCATATAAGTTTCTTTCACATTTTAAGCAGCCTAGTGACAGAGATACTTAAAGGCTGATGCAATCAGATGGTTTAAAGTTTACACTTAGTAACTGTTGTCGTGAATTTTTAAAATGTCTTGATAAAATAAAAATATTCCTTATTTGATCATTGAATTTTCAATTTTATCTTATGGGAAAACTCAGCTTTTTACATGCGACTATATAGGCCAAGCAGGTGTTCATATATTTAACTAGGACTCAATACTGAAGCACCAATGGTGGAATGGTACAACTGTCCAGAAACCATCCAGGATCAGACTTAGTATTTTATTCTTTCATGGAAGTTTTAGGAAGCATAGTCTACAGTCTGGGAAGTCTGTATACAGTTTTTTTAGGTAAGGTTCAGGAGACGTAGTCCGAAAGTCGTTCAATAAATTATCTTTGCTCTTACTTGATCAAAAATGAACAAGCCAATAAGGGTCTAAATTGTAACCCCCTTGAGGACAGGAATCAAGTCTACTAATTCTTTCGTACTCTCTCAAGCATGTAGGACGGTGCTCCACGCAAGGAAGGAACTCAGTAAATATTACTGCTTGATCATCTTGGAGAAGTGTTCCTATTGAAGTCAATTGGTTAAGTCATTTAGATTGACTACTGGAGAATGTCTTAATAATAATAATAATGGTATTTGTTAGGGACTTACAATGTGCCAGGCACTGTACTAAGCGCTGGGATGGATACAGGCAGAGCATAGTCCTCTGACTCCCACACCCATGCTTTGCCACTAACAACCTTGTTCGCCGACTCAACCAACCTGTCATTTTTTCTGCTGCCCAGTATTTCCCTATCGTCTCTAACACCCAGGCTTCTTCTCGGTCTACAATCAAATATGCACTTTGGAAAGTATGGCAGAAGTTCCCATCTTCATAATAATTTCCACCTTGTCCGTGCTCTTCCAACAAGGAGACTATAACATCTAAGGCCTCCTTAGCGGTTGCCCCTCTTTCTAGACCAAGCCTAGGGGAAGGAAACAAGAAACACAAATGTTTGATCAAGCCTTATTATTACTGCTGAAATGTTCACACCAACTCAGCAAAGCCATTAAACAAATCAACACGTAGAAGCCCCTGAACCCACAAGGCAGTATGCAAACAAATCAATCAATCGTATTTATTGAGTGCTTACTATGTGCAGAGCATTGTACTATGTACTTGGGAGAGGACTACAGAATTAACAATCATGTTTCCTGCCTATAACGAGCAAATAGCAGCTTACTGCAATGGGATATAAAAATTTTCAATCTAATTATCACTTTTCAAAACTTTTGTGGGATTCTTGACCTCCTGCCATGCATTCTACTTATCAATCACTCAATGGAATTTATAGAGTTTACTGGGTACAGAGCACTGTACTAAGGGCTAGGGAGGGTACAATATAACAGAGTGGGTAGATACATTCCCTTGTCCACAATGTGCTTACAGTCTAGATGGGGGCAGACATTAATATAAATTAGGGGTATTTACATAAGGGCTGTGGGGCTAAGGGTGGGGTGAATACCAAGTGCCCAAAAGGTACAGATCCAAGTGCATAAATGACACAGAAGGGAGAGGAAAGCAGGAAAGGAGGGTTTGATTGGGCAAGACCAATAGTTCATCCCTCAAGAGGAAGATCAATCTGTCCCCTCGGCCTCCCTTTTTACCCATAAACTGCAAAAGGTCCCTGTGAGAGGCAAAACTGAAATTCTGGCAATGGGACCTGCTGGTCACTGAGTCTGCAATGTGGGGAGGGTTGGGAGAGGGCAGCCTTGACTACAGCACGATGAACACTAGCCCCAAAAGGAAGACTTCAAACCTTTGACTCTAGCTACTAACATCCCCAACATTTTTGGAACCTGGGTTATTAAAGTAATGGAATATTTACGGTTGTTCAACCAGAGCAATCTGGTGTGTCAACTCAGAGAAAGATAAGGAGGATAAACTTGCATGGTGACACACTTCTCTGGACTTACATGAGGGGTGTCAGGAGAAGAAGATCACTCTTTTCCATCCATCCACACCATGCCCAGCACAGGGATGTTAAGTGTGCCCTTGGGTGCTACACCCCTCTGCCCCACTGAGGGAGGGCAGTATAATCGAAAAGTGCACCCAAGGATGAGTCAGGACGGGGTAGGCAAAAAACATGCCTTCAACCCAGCAGTTGTGGCTTGAGGCCTCTCAGCTTCTCCTCATTGTTGATAAAGGTAGAGGGGCATGGGGTAGAGTGGCATGGGCACTGCCACCCTGTGGGCAATCAGAAGCAAGGGAAGACCTAGTAGGTAGCGCACGGGCCTAGGAGTCAGCAGGTCACAGGTTCTAATCCTTGCTCTGTCACTTGTCTGCTGTGTGACCTTGGACAAGTCACTTCCCTTCCTCTGTGCCTCAGTTCCCGCATCTATAAATAATAATAATGTTGGTATTTGTTAAGCGCTTACTATGTGCCGAGCACTGTTCTAAGCGCTGGGGTAGACACAGGGGAATCAGGTTGTCCCACATGGGGCTTACAGTCTTAATCCCCATTTTACAGATGAGGTAACTGAGGCACCGAGAAGTTAAGTGACATGCCCAAAGTCACACATCTGACGAGTGGCCGAGCCGGGATTTGAACCCTTGACCTCTGATTCCAAAGCCCGTGCTCTTTCCACTGAGCCACGCTGCTTCTCTGAAATGTCTATAAAATGGGGATTAGACTGTGAGCCCTATATGGGAACAGGGACAGTGTCCAACTGATTACCTTGTATCTAACCCAGCACTTAGTAATAATAATTATATGTGCCAGGCACTGTTCTGTGTGCCAGGCACTGTTCTGTGTGCCAGGCTCTGTTCTAAGCGCTGGGGTAGATACAAGGTAATCAGGTTGTCCCACATGGGGCTCACAGTCTTAATCACCATTTTACAGATGAGGTTACTGAGGCACAGAGAAGTTAAGTGATTTGCCCAAGGTCATTCAGCAGCAAGTGGCAGAGCCAGGATTAGAACCCACGTCCTCTGACTTTCAAGCCCATGCTCTCACCACTAGTCAAAGCTGCTTCTCTAAGTACTTAAGCAGTAAGCGCTTAACAAATACCATAATTATAATTATTCAAGGGGGAACAAGGAAAGAATGGTGCACTCCACTGGAGTCTCCAAAGCTGCACATCTTTTCATAAGCAGGAAAACTGGTCTCAAAAGTATCATTGATGGGCAGGGTGGCATTGCACTGACTCCTCCTCCTCAGTGGGAGAGAGCAGAACAGTCAGGAGTGCAAACTGCAGCTTCCTTTCTATATGCCTCCTCAAAGAGAGTAAAGGGTTGGTGGGAGGTTGCTTTTCCTTCCACAACTCCCAAGAGGGTGTGTTGTCCCTCCAGGACCCCCAAGTGTTAGAATGGGTGGGGCTCAACACTGATCATGATATCCTGAATCCCACTAGATTGTAAGGTTCTTGAGGGCAGGGATCACACTGCACTGTTCTAAGTGCTTAGTACAATGATGCCCTATAAATATGGCAGACAGATTGAATTTACAGGACTTATATTTAAAGTTCATTTGCCCCGATGACCTCTTTTATCCTTATAATATCCCCGGGATCCATTACCCATCTAAAGCCTTGCCAATCATCCCAACCCTAATTATTCAGAAATATTCAAAATTATGTTTTGGATTCCATGGAGATTAGAAAAATGTTCTCACAAATTATTCAAAAAGTGGAATTTCCCACACCTGTAAAACCTACTAGGAAGTCTCACATCAGCAGCAAAATTAAAGGGTGGAAGAAAAAGGGCACAATTCTAATTCCGCAATTTCCTCAAGAGATTTTTCACAGAGAATCGCTGCTGGGGACTGAATGGACAGGTCCAGAGCTGCTGCTAGCATGCGAGTATATCAGTTTTCCTTTCTTTGACTGGAGGACATTGCCCAAAATACTAAATAATGGCTATTCAACCCTTTCCATGGCAAGAAAAATCGTTCTATCTGCTGCAAGCACATTCCCTCCATATGGCATGAAGATGATCAATGTTTTTAGCAAAGTGTCCAGCTGAAAGGGAAGGCAAGAGGAAGGGACGGAAGAAACAGAATGCCATTGTTGAGCTCTCACAAGTGATAGCATACACTGTAAAGAAACATCCCTTTAGAAGTAGGTTCTATCCTACAATGCCAATGGCACAGCCCTTGTTAGTAACGGGTTAGCCAAACTGTCCTTTCATCAAGCCAAACTTACTTTCAACAAGCCAATTCCTAGTGTGGCACTCTTGGAAGTAAATTTAAACCATCCTATTTAAACAAAAGCAGAGTCTTCCAGGAACTGCCTGGATCAGCTCCCAACATTTCTCAGTAACTACTGTGACAACTAAGAAAATCACACTGGCTGAAACTAGCAGTTAAACATCTCCTATCTTTTTGCTCTTGCTTTTAAAATAGCTTTTAGCGCTCTTAGCACACCACTTCAGAATGGAAAGCCAAGAGGTTGCTTCTAACGAAGGTTATAAAATGACATATTTGTTTTCCAAGAATCAAAAGGGCAGAGATTCCTGCTGGTGCAGCACTTCTAAAACTAGGGAAGAACAGGGGCACTTGCATGAGTCTATTAGGACGAAGAGCAGACAAGCTAGAATTAGCTGTCCACGGCCAGATTTTCCATTCTGCACTCATGCTTGCTGTGGGCAGGGAACATGTCTACCAACTGTGGCACTGAACTCTCCCGAGTGCTTAGTACAGTGCTCTACAAATAGTAAACACTCAACCAATATGACTGATAGGTCCCAGGTCAATCTGGGCTAAGGATTCCATATCATGTGGCTGATAAAACTATGAGCAAATGTTAACTAAAAGGAGGAATCTATAGGTGCCCAAGATGAGTTTCTTAGATTAAAAAAAGGTTCTCACAAAAACACACACACAAACACATTACTTACACAAATGTATTCCCCCACACATACATATGCTATTATAGATGGCAGGGGGGAGAGGGAGTTATTTTACTCACAGATAAGATCCATTTTCTATTAAACTTCCACATCAATCACAGGCCAATTCACCCTTGGTTGCATAGTCTACAACTCCTCACGTACCTGACCAGATCCATCCCCAGCAAGGCCTCCCTCTCAGCAGCTGGCTCTCTGGTAACGATGGCCTCGTTAGCAATGCAGACCCCATGTTCATTAGCTCCCATTTCTGCACCCCAAAGCCAGGCAGGTTTGCTTAACACAATGGCGTGTGTCTTCTGAACTTGGTCAATTGCAATGTATGTGCACTAGCGAGGGAAGGAGGAAACACAATGTTTAGTGAACCATCCACGTTTGTATTTGTTCAGAAAAATCAAGGTTGCTATAAGGTTATAGCAATTACACACCAACACAGTCACATAGCGGATCTGAACCATTCTCATTTTAATACTGCTTGGATAATAACAAAAGAAGCAAGGGTTTAATCATTTTTTGACTTTTTGGATACTGCATCACATGTAATATCACATCTGTGCTCCTAGTTAGACTGTGAGACTCAGGTGGTAGGACAGGGAATGTGTTCAACTGATTATTTTGTATCTCTCCCAGAATTTGGCATAGGATTTTGCACAAAGTAAGCACTTTATAAATACCATCATTATTACTGAGTGATTTCCTCGTGGTATTCCTGCCTTATTTCAACCTCTATCATCAAAACCTATTTACTGAATATCTTTTCTATTCAGGACAGCATTATTCTAGGATGGGTGTGAAGAACAGAAACTGTCTTTGTCAATCAACTGCATTTATTAAGCACTTACTTTATGCAGAGCACTGTACTAAGTGCTTACATCCTTACTCTCAAGGATGACTTGATTTCTCCATATTCTTCAGCTCTTAACAATAAACATACCATTATATTTCCCACACCATGAGCCAATAAGAACATGTGCCAATGTGAAGCTAAAAGAGTTATGAACATTTATTTTAGAACAGACCATTTCTAGAGCATTTAATCAGGACCTCTTGCTGTCACAAAACTTCAGCTATCCTGTGTTTGCTCTACTTTACACATTCATCACCATAAATTCCAACATTAGCAAAAAAAATCCTGAGACCTACACAGACAGGAAAAATCATGCTCTTCTTCAAGACAGTCATATTGGGGGAGTTTAAATGTGAATTAAGAGAATGGGTCAAGCAGTTATACGAGGCAGAGAAAAGCTTGATGTGCTCCCTGCTAACTAGATGGTTTGGGCATTATCAAAGTTCCTGGACAGGAATGCTGATTAATGAGAAGCAGCATGGCCTTGTGGATATAGCATGGGCCTGGGAGTCAGAAGGGTTCTAATCCTGACTCTGCTACCTGTCTGCTGTGTGACCTTGGGCAAGGCACTTAACTTCTCTGTGCTCTCCCAAGGGTGTAGTACAGCACTTTGCACACAGTAAGTGCTCAATTAATATAACTGAATGAATATACTCTAAACTCCAAAATGTGCTTCAAAATTTAAAACACCCAGAAGCCTAGAGGCCGGGGCCACATATCTATTAGTCATTAATAACTACCTAAGTACAGTTATTGCTTTCACCTGTCCAGAAAGGATGTTACAATATTCAAAAGGATTATTTATCCATCTCAAACTGGTCACCTCTAGGCTACTACGGCATTTGCTTCATGAGAAGCAGTGTTGCCTAGTGGATAGAGCGCATGAGTCTGGGAGTCAGAAGGACCTAGGTTCTAATCTCAGTTCCGCCACTTCTCTGATGTGACCTTGGGCAAGTCACTTCACTTCTCTGTGCTTCAGTTACCTCATCTGTAAAATGCGAATTAAGACTGTGAGCCCCATGTGGGAGACTGTAAGCTCTCGCAGGTAGGAAATGTATCTGTTGTTATATTGTATATTGCACTCTCCCAAGCGCTTAGTACAGTGCTCTGCACACAGTGTTCAATAAATACGACTGAATGAGTGACATGGACTGTGTCCAATGTGATTAGCTCCAGTGCCCAGAACACTGCCTGGCACACAATAAGTGCTTAACATTTCCATTTTTTTAAATTGTGGAAAAGAGGGGTTTCAAAATGTAGAAAATACATTATCTTGAAATTCTTTATACATTAAGATCTACCCCTAGCACCCGGTCAGCCTTTTCTAAATAGAACTTTTAAAATATTCTCATGATTTTACTATTACTTCCACAATGAATCACCTTTCGTACTTTTCATATTGGATGGTAAGTTCATCTTCGTAGACTTTAGCTCAACTGTGAAAAAAACAATTTACAAGTCTAATACCGATGTAGTGTATAATTTTATGGTTTGCTCTTATTACAGTTTTTTTGCTCGATTTTTTTTTTACCTCATTCAAATCTATCTTTAGTTTTCAAGCACTAGTACTGTACTCTGCACACAGTAAGTGCTCAATAAATACTATTGAATGAATAAACCCCTTGGTGTATTTTACTTATAAATGAAAATATTTGGGCATAATATAATTGTGCCATTTGTTAAGCTCTTGCTGTGTGCCACGGACTGTACTAAGCAACCTTAAACCTAAAACACAACCTTAATTACTCTTTGGTACTTCTGGGTTGAATAGTCAGCGAAGAAGGACTGCTTCTCCAGGCATTGCTAGGGTCTGGGTAAGGCTAGTCCCAGCACACTTTGGATCCCTTTCTTTCCTACCATAAAGTACTCTAAGCCCCCATTTTTTCTGGAGTCACCTTCTTTGGATAGGTCCTCACCTTCAGAGTCCCTAAAGTCCCCCCCCCCCGCCCAAATGGTAAGCTCACTGTGGGCTGGGAACACACCTGCCAATTCTGCTGTATTTTACCCTCATAAGTGCTTAGTACAGTGCTCTGCACCTAGTAAGTGCTCAATAAAAGCCATAGATAGATTGAGGTTAATAATAATAATAATGTTGGTATTTGTTAAGCGCTTACTATGTGCCGAGCACTGTTCTAAGCGCTGGGGTAGACATAGGGGAATCAGGTTGTCCCACATGGGGCTCACAGTCTTAATCCCCATTTTACAGATGAGGGAACTGAGGCACAGAGAAGTTAAGTGACTTGCCCACAGTCACACAGCCGACAAGTGGCAGAGCTGGGATTCGAACTCATGAGCCCTGACTCCAAAGCCCGTGCTCTTTCCACTTAGCCACGCTGGTTAAGTAACATGTCTACCAATTCTGTTGAACTGTACTCTACCAAGAGTTTAGTACAGTGATCTGCATAGAGAAAGCACTCAGGAAATACAACTGATATCCCAAAACTGACATGCAAATAAGTGAGCAGGTTTCCTAGTCCAACAAGTAATCCCAGTGAAGACTGAGGTTAGCCACTAGGTGGCAGCAAAACTCACCTGGTGCTTACCCACCTGGTCCATAATAATGGTATTTAATAATGTTGGTATTTGTTAAGCACTTACTATGTGCCGAGCACTGTTCTAAGCGCTGGGGTAGACATAGGGGAATCAGGTTGTCCCACGTGGGGCTCACAGTCTTAATCCCCATTTTACAGATGAGGGAACTGAGGCACAGAGAAGTTAAGTGACTTGCCCACAGTCACACAGCCGACAAGTGGCAGAGCTGGGATTCGAACTCATGAGCCCTGACTCCAAAGCCCGTGCTCTTTCCACTGAGCCACGCTGCTTCTCCATTTGTTAAGCGCTTACTATGTGCTAAGCACTGAGGTAGATACAAGGTAATCAGGTTGTCCCACCTGGGGCTCAGAGTCTTCATCCCCA
The DNA here is from genome assembly GCF_004115215.2 of Ornithorhynchus anatinus. Taxonomy (NCBI): domain Eukaryota; kingdom Metazoa; phylum Chordata; class Mammalia; order Monotremata; family Ornithorhynchidae; genus Ornithorhynchus; species Ornithorhynchus anatinus. The sequence continues at coordinate 52,943,534 of NC_041735.1, read as the reverse complement.
TTTTACAGATGAGGTAACTGGCACAGAGAAGTTGAGTGACTTGCCTAAAGTCACACAGCTGATAAGTGATGGAGCTGCGATTAGAATCCACAGCTTCTGACTCCCAAGCCCACGCTCTTTCCACTAAGCCATGCTGCTTCACAAGCCTACAGGCATAGGGGTCTGTAGCCTCAAGGGATTTCCTCTTCAAAATAATAACTCATCTGGCATGGGTAACTTGACCTGTTTCTACTACTGCTAATAATGCTTTAACAAAATGTTCTATTGTAAAACCTGCTACACTCATATTCATTCATATCCTGTGCCTTGGACACAGGACTGGTGTGATTTTGTTTGTATTTTTCAGGCCTTGGGTAAACCCATATCAACATCATCCTACCCATGATTGTGCAGTTTTTTTGGTTTTAAGTGATTTCTTTGTGCCACACACTTTGCTAAACCCTGAGGAAGATTCAGGATAAACACATCACACATGGATTTTGATCTACATGGGGCTCAAAGTCTAAGGCGAAGAGGGAACAGATATTTAATATCCTTTTTTAATACAGGAAGAAACAGAGGCTCGGGGAAAAAAGTAACTTGCCCAAGTTCATACAGCAGAAAAATGGCAGAGCCAGGATTAAAACCCAGGTCACCTGACTCCCAATCCTGTGCCCTTTCCACTAGACCATACTGCTTCTTGCTATTTTTTCTCCTTCTACCTGAACTCATTTAACACCATCTATTTCAATAAGGTGGACTATTTTCTGGGCTACAGCATTTGGTACTTGCAAAATGATTTTATTTTTTTGACTCTCCTATGCAATTCATTTCCAAGAATCCAAGTTTCATTTGACTTCTTATACGATTCTCGAGCTAAATTTTAAACCATCCCAGACAAATTAATATCTAACAGCCTTGAAAATCCTTAGGAAGGAGATTAAACAGCTTCCTTTTTAAATCCATTCTAAACGTGGCAGTAATAGTATGTGCCTAGTGTGTGCAAAGCACTGTACTAAAAATGCTAGCAAAAAATACCTGCATGAGAATTAGATATAAAGTTTCAATGGGCTCACAATCTAATAATGAGGAGTCTCAAAGTCCATCACAGAGGAGAGAGGCTGCACCACTCTCAGACCACTAGGACTTCCTTTAGTCCCTGCTCCAGCAGAGGAGAATTTAAACATGGGTAGCCCTTGGGACCACTTTTAAACCAATGAAAAAGCCACCACCTGCAGCTGTAGTCTGTGACTATAGATCTGAGCCATGAGGACTCTGAAATCCTACGGCTCTTGTATTTATCTCCATTCTTGTCTTTTACATTCTTGACCCCCGCTAGGCCATTAGCTTGTTGTAGGCAGGAAACATGTCTACCAACTCAGTTATACTGTACTCTCCCAAGCGCTAAGTACAATGCTCTGCACATGGTAAGCACTCAACAAATTCCACTGATGACATTTCATTTTTCCTTAAGTATTTGTCACCAAGCCGCTCCCCACCTCATTCTGATACTGTGAGCCCCTTGAGAGCCCTGTAACCAGGTCTGTAGCTCATCTGTATACTTCTTTCCCAGCATTTAGTACAGTGCTTTGCTCACAATAGGTACTTAAAAACTACTATTACTACTATGGGGAGAGGGCTGGTGACAGACATGGGAAAAAACCCCACAAAAAGATAAGGACAAGAATAAATACCAAAGAAGTTGTAGTTTCATGTCCCTCATGGCCAAGGCAGAGCTATTCAGAGCCCAACAGTCATGAAAGACACAACCTCTCCGATTGCTGTTTAAAAGTGGCTGCTTCACCCTCCTCCTGCTACGGAACAGGCTGGAGGCTGGAGCACAATGTCGGGTAATGGTGGGGCTACCTGAAGGAGAATATTTCAGGCAGGGGGGCTTTGCACAAGCATTCTTTTCTCAACATTCCAATTTCCTGCTTGAAATATCAAGCACTTAGTACAGTGCTCTGCACACAGTAAGTACAAGAAATATCACTGATTGATCAATGGGCAAAAATCCTGAGGGCCTTTTCTGCCTTCTATATTATTTCCATTTGATACATCCAAATTCTTCTAAAAGGTCTCGCTTTACTGACGCCCTTAACTACAGTAAGGCAATGTTTTTCAAAGGTCATAATTACTAGAATTTAATCTCAGCATATTATAATGACTATATTAACTTGGAATTTAGAAAAGAATATCACTGAATTCTGCTTTTTAAGTTCAAACTCTTGGTGGGGAGGGAGGGAGGGAAAAAAGACAAGAAATCATTTTCTTGATTTTCTACATCTTTCTTCATCCTATCTTTAAGCATCCCAAAAAAGTTTCTGCTAACTGTAGGTCAAACGCTGTATTACAATGCAATCAGCTTAGACACAATCCCTGTTACTTATGGTGAAAACTGCATGCAAAACTTCTGGTGTTTAAAATAGTTCCAAAATTTCATACAAACCTCTGCAAAACTGAAAGTGTGCAGCATGAATCCAAATGTCAAAGAATGGAATATGAAGATGCCATAAGATAAAAATGATTGTAGGACAGGTTATCTTTTTCCTCATGGTTTAGTCAAAAACTAAAAGCAAAGCTGCCCTTGTGCTCACGCTGCCCTGGTACACTCCAACACATGGGATCACTGGGCACCAGCCAGTGAGATGGGGAATGAAGACATCAGCACAATACACTTTTTAATTAATGAAAGACAACCATTGTGTCAATCCTACTGTACTGCCTGAATCCTGGCACTGCCAGTGAGTCCATTATGAAATACCAATTGAGTCAGTTAGACCTCTTGGTAGGAGAAATAACGGCTGGGCTAAATGGGACGTTTTAGAAAAAGGATAGCAACTCAAGAGAATGAAAAGAACATTTCTAATCACCACCGGGCTTTTACTCCCAGCCAAAGCTGACCGCGAATTACTCTGTTGCACAAACAGGTCATTAAGGTGCCATTGAGGGCACTGCACTATATACACTAGCAAAAAATGCCAGGTGCTCTAGGGAGAACAATTTGAGAGGACTAGAGGATAAGAGGAGATTGTACAGAGCTCAGAATTTTCCCCAGAAACCACTGCGCTCTAGCATTAGTGCCAATGTTTCACTGAGAGTACTGGAGCAAAAATGAGGTAGGGATTCTGGGGGGGGTTGGTTTGTGGTGTGAGAGGTGGGGGAGGGAGATTAGTGACCAGAAGACTGTAAATTCATTGTGGGCAGGGAATGTGTCTGTTTATTGTTTTATTGTACCCTCCAAAGTGCTCAGTACAGTGCTCTGCAAACAGTAAGCTCTCAATAAATATGACTGAAAGAATGAAGGGCATAGAGCATTCATTCACCCAATCATATTTATTAAGCACTTACTGTGTGCAGAGCACTGAACTAAGCACTTGGAAAGTACAATTCAGCAACAAATAGAGACAATCCCCACCCACACCAGGCTCACAGTCTAGAAGGGGGGAGGCAGACATCAAAACAAGTAAACAGGCATCAATAGCATCAATATAAACAAAATTGTAGATATACACACATCATTAATAAAGAGAATTATAATTATGCACATATATACACACAAGTGGTATGGGGCGGGGAGGGAGGTAGAGCAGAGGAAGCCAGTGGAGGCAACGGGGAGGGGAGGGGAGGGGGAGCAGAGGAAAAGGGGGGCTTAATCAATTTTGAGTCTTTTCAGCCCCCAAATGTAAGTACTCAGTTCTTGCCTCAGACCAAAAATGAGTGAGATTGGAAATTCAGCTAAAAAGCCATGGAGGCCATCACCCCAAAGGAATTGTACACTTACACTCTCTAAGAGTGCTTAAACTTCCTTTGGTAAAAATGAAACTCAAGGCAAGAATCACTTCCCCAAAAGCCATCCTCCACATCAGTCTTAACTGAAATTTAGTCATCAGCTAGCAGGAGCCTCTTCTTTTATCATCTTTACTAAAATTCCCACGAAGTGATGATGATTTGATTTTAACAAAACAGTTTTTTTAAGGAAAAACAGTTTTAAGGAAAACAATTTAACACATGCTAATTAAAGAAGTTGTGTGTCTGAAGTTTACACAAATGATGAATGCTATTAAGTACATCAAGATGTCTTAATTTGCAAGGCATTTCATGTCTGCCTGCTAGTTAATAAATTAAAACAGTGATTTTTTTTTCCCAGTCAAGAAACAAAAAATGTAAGTAATGACAAAGCTTCAGCCAATGCATAATGGAAAATTGCCCAATTAAGCTACTGAATGCTAAAACTGAGTCAACAATTAAGACTGTCTCTTGACTTTAAATTATGCTTTAATTAGCCCTCTGGGTGTAAAATACCTGCAGCTTTCCTAATACGACAAGGGTTTTCCAAATACTAAATCAATTCTATTTTTAATCTGGAATGAATGGGCAGGGAACGGTGTTTGCTAATTCTATCGTACTGTACTCTCCCAAGCACTTAGAACAGTGCTGTGCACATAGTAAGCGCTCAGTATATACTATTGATTAATCTGGATGTTCCCCACATATAAGGTAAGGATAATTTTCATTGTGGTTGAAATAAGGGGTAGCTTTGGAAACTCAACCTTTATGAAGGACTAAGTACTTCACTCATAAGTACAGAACACCCTAAAGCCTACCAAAAGACACTTTTCTTCCCTCTCACCACTCCTTTTCCCCTCTCCACTTCTCAGTGACTGTAGGTAGAACAGAGAGAATAAGCAGTTGTGCTCTGAAAGTCACATGGATTGCCACCCATCATGCTTTCATTCCCTCCTCCATCTCCCTGACAAATATAAAAATATGATTGATTGACTGACTGACAAATATACAAAAGGGCCAAGGATCTACAGGATAAAGGAAAGGGACACCCAGGGATCTCTGTTCCCCTAAAAAGCGAGAATGAGACATTGAATCCATCCAGATGAGCAGGAACATGCCAGGGAAGAATGGCAGGCAGGCAGGCACAGGGACCTTTCTTCACAAATATCAAATGCTGCCCTTGACCTCAGACAAGTGTTTGCCCAGCAGCTGCCCAGAAAACTAGAGCATCATGTCTAAAGAATTTAGAATGCCTGTGTGGAAAATACACATGCTGAGCTCTCAACATCCACTCCTGGTAAAATCGTATCTGTAATTTACGTATATATCTGTAATTTATATTAATGTCTGCCTCCTCCTCTAGGCTTTAAGCTCATTGTGGGCATGGGACATAGTGTGTTTCACTGTACTCTCCCAAGCACTTAGTACAGAGTAGGCACTCAATAAATACAACTGATTGATTGAATTTGCTTTGTAGATCTCATAACCTATATTAGCATTATACTATTTCAATTGTGCCTCATAGGCCAGACCAACTACACTGACTAAGAAGAACCATTCTTGCCCCTTCCTTCTGTACCTTGGGAAACCAATGCCAGCCTTCCCTTGAGACACTTAGAGGAATCAGAAGCCTGAATGGGGTAAACAGCCAGTATGACAAAAGGCAGAAGGCAGAGACCCAAGATTCCAAAGATTCCCATAGCACTAGACAAGCAAGGCCAGAGGGATCCCCCCCCAGCAGGGAGTCAGAATTTCCACGATCACATTCTCAGTTCTGGCAGTACTTTGCTTTCAGTTGCCTCACGATAATTCTGCTCACATTTCTTCTTTGTCCCAAGAACTTTTTTTCCAGTCTGTCTGCAGACAGAGGTTCAGGAAGGAGTTATCTCTGGCCAAAAAGAGTGCCGGTTTTCAGAATCGTAATTTCTGAGCCTTTTAGAAATAAATGGAGGGAGAATCTGGACAGGAACCCTTCCCCATCATCACTCCACCCCAAGTCTCAGTGTCCTGGGAAGGAATTTGGACTCTGTCCAACCTGATTATTTTGTATCTATTCCAGCACTTAAAACAGAGAAAAAAAAGTTACCTTCTTTGAGGTCTGACCACTGATATGAGTCTTCGGGCAGGGGGATGGAGAAATCAATCAATCACTGGTATTTATTGAGCACATATTTTGTGCAGCACACTGTACTAAGCACTTGGGAGAGAACAATAAAACAAAGCTGGTATACATGTTTCCTTCCCACAACGAATCTAAACAGGGACACAGACATTAATATAAATAAGTTATGGCTATGTACATAAGTGCTGTGTGGCTGAAGGGGGTGTGAACACCAAATACTTAGAAGATACAGGTTGATGTGCAAAGACGACTCAGAAGGGAGAGAGAGTGGGGAAACGGGGCTTAATCGGGGAAGGCCTCTTGGAGGAGATATGACCTTAAGAAGGCTTTGAAGGTGGAGAGAGAAGTGGTCTCATATATAATGTTGGTATTTGTTAAGCGCTTACTATGTGCAGACCACTGTTCTAAGCGCTGGGGTAGATAGAGGGTAATCAGGTTGTCCCACGTGAGGCTCACAGTTAATCCCCATTTTACAGATGAGGTAACTGAGGCACAGAGCAGTTAAGTGACTTGCCCACAGTCACACAGCTGACAAGTGGCAGAGCCAGGAGTCAAACCCATGACCTTTTACTCCGAAGCCCAGGCTCTTTCCACTGAGCCATGCTGCTTCCCAAATGTATATGGAGGGGGAGGGAGTTCCAGTCCTGAAGGAGGATCTGAAAAAGGAGTCAGCAGCAAGAAAGATGAGACTGAGGCACAGTGAGCAAGTTGATGCTAGAGGAGAGCAGAGAAGTAACTCCTGTTTGGGGAGAACTAAAGTTAGTGTCAAGGCAGCCATCTACCTCTTTCATTGGTGGTCAACCAAAACACTTTATCTCTCCCATATTAACTGGTCATAACATCTAGGATTGCAAAAGGGCAAGCATTCACCTATGTGAACCTACTTGGAGTAGCATATAAATGGGTGAATATATAACATCCTTAAAATAACATTCACAAACTCTTAGGCCCAAAAGAAAAACACCAACTCTCAGACTGGGATAGAGGGAATTCCCAACACAAACATCATGTTTTGAGAAATTAGGGTAAAAAAGACAACTTTCAAATATAAAAATGGCCACTGATTTAATGAATCGCCATAGGTATGCTGAGAGACTAAATTTGTTGTTGGAAGCTAGACGCCCCTCTTCAGAGAAAGGACAGATCACTGAGACTCTTCTACTGGGTCTTTGTAATTTGTTTTCTCACAGGTGCCTTCCCCATGGCCAGGTCTGACATGTAAATAGATGATGGACCAAATAGCAAACCAAAGGAGGCAGCATGGCTTAGTAGAAGGAGTATGGGCTTGGGAGTCAGAGGTCGTGGGTTCTAATCCCAGCTCCATCACTTGCCAACTGTGTGACTTTGAGCAAATCACTTAACTTCTCTGTGCCTCAGTTACCTCATCTGTAAAATTGGGATTAAGACTGTGAGCCCCACGTGGGATAACCTGATTACACTGTATCTACCCCAGTGCTTAGAACAGTGCTTGACACATAGTAAGTGCTTAACAAATAGCATCATCTGCATCAGAAGCTCCAAGCTCTAAGCCCTTTCCTTAGGAAAGCATACACAGTCTCATATGCATGAGAAATGTAACCTAGTTAAGTGAGAACCTGCACAGGGGAAAATAACACCTACACCAAGGGACCCATTTTCTTACATCTACCATGCCAATCTCTCATATGAATCAATACTTTATGGCAGGAGAGTTTGCATAAACTGATAAAGCTTAGAGCTATGCCATATAGGGTTATCCATAATGGAAAGGTCTAAGCTGAAATATCACACAGAGTCCATTCACCTGTGCTAGGCAGCAGCAGGATGGGAAAGAGTCAAAGACTGGTGGATCAAGTGATCAAAACATTGATCAAAAACAATGACAGAGACTCAAGTTTTTACCACACGGAAGGCAATGGTAAACCACTTCCATATCTGTAATAATGTTGGTATTTGTTAAGCGCTTACTATGTGCCAAGCACTGTTCTAAGCGCTGGGGTAGATACAGGGTAATCAGGTTGTCCCACATGAGGCTCACAGTCTTAATCCCCATTTTCAGATAAGGTAACTGAGGCACCAAGAAGTTAAGTGACTTGCCCAAAGTCACACAGCTTTGAAGCGGAGCTAGGATTAGAACCCATGACCCCTGACTCCTAAGCCCATGCTCTTTCCACTGAGCCACGCTGATACCAAGAAAACTCTATAGATGCACATAACAAAACGACTCTATGACAGAAGATGGGATGTTCTGAAGAGAGTGTGTCCATGGAATCGCTACTGGTCAGAAACGACCCATTTGAAGAAGGAAGTACCAATAGGTTAGATGGCCCATTTCCCTGGACTAGGGGAGGTCAAGAAAGTGTTAATCACAGCTGGGAAGTGAGCAGGGTCTCACCTACTATCACCTCAGCAGGAAGTTAGTTCAAAATAAAATAAATAAATGAAACATCCTTACTGGACCTAAAAAAATTGTGACCATCCCCGCCAATGTGGGACATCTACTTATATTATTTTATGGCCTGTCTTTAAAAAAAAATGAACCCTTTCAAGTGAATCCTCTAAATTAGCTTTAAGTCAGCTGGTAGGGGTGAGTGAATGCAAATTCCAGTATGCTTTGTGCCACCCACTGCCATTTTGAGAGTTACACTGACTGTAAGCTCGTTTTTGGTTGGGAATGTGAATGTTGATTGGTGTATTTTATTCTTCCAAGTGTTTAGTAAGGTGCTTTGCACATAGTGAGAGTTCCATAAATATGACTGTAAGAATACCTCACCCCTTCTAGCCCAAGGGAAACCCCAATTATATTTTTCGTGGTATGTGTTAAGCGCTCACTATGTGACAGGCCATACTAAACACTGGGGTAGATATGAGCTAATCAAGTTGGACACATTCCATGTCCCACATGGAGCTCACAGACTTAATTCCCATTTTACAAATGATGTAACTTGAGCAACAGAGAAGTTAAGTGACTTGCCCAAGGTCATGCAGCAGACAAGAACCCAGGTGCTTCTGACTCCCAGACTCATACTCTATCCAATAAGCCACGCTGCTTCACATGGGGAGCGTTTGGATTGCAGTCCAAATACAGCCTGATTTTAGTGTTTTGGCTCTGATTGTAGGCCAACCAAGGTTAGTGAAGGGCTCTCACAGGTAAACCTTTCTTAAGTCAATGACCAAACTTTTGCTACTCCATTAACCAATCTTGGACTTCTCCTGAGGACGTTTCCCCCAGCTTTTATTATTATTTTTATTGTTATTATGGCATTATTATGCTGAGATGCTGTCATCATGAAAAACTGAGTAGCATTATTTTCCAGAAACAGGTTGACTTTCATGATGAAGATCTGGACGTCAGTACATAGAAGCCTGAAGGTGCTGCTAAGCCATCCATGATCAGTGCCTGCTCAAACATTAGCCCCAAGAGCTTCTGAAAAATTCCTCTCTGGTGTTATTAATAGTCTCTTTTAAACAATTTTCTTCCTCTGCCCACCATCCTCAACAGTCAGGTTAGACAGGCAAAACAGGCTAAGATTTTCTGGGAAATCAGATCAAGTCTGAAAGAAATTTAGTACCGTTATCACTTTCCTATCACATTTCAGTTTGGACTTCATTAGTTTGCATTTGGGCAGTGCAGGGAGAGGGGAGTCTAATGTATTTGCTTCGTGCAAATGTTTGTGTTCTACCAAAAAAACAAGGGTGAAATCCAGGTGAGGAACCAAAAAAGAAAATTTGGGTACAGAATTCATAGGCCCCGCCAGCCATGCATATACCTACTTCAACTTTGCTCTCAGATTCATGAACAGCAGCAGGAATATACACAACTTCCTGAACTTCATCTCTGGGCCGAGCTGAATTTTTGCCAAACACTACCAGACCATCCTTAGCACATGGTGGAAAGGCAACGAAACAGTAGCTCGGAGGAGCGGCAGCCATCCTGAAAGAGAACATAGTACACATAATGAATGCAACTGGAACTAAACACAGAGCTCCTCCAAAACGTTTCCCCCACCTACTACATCACCTAAAAATAATTTCAGTATCGAACCAGGCCGGCCAGCTCATTATGCTATCCCAAGTGGGAAATGAAGATGAAATGTTTACAGTGAAATCGCATTGCAATCGAGACTGACCATGATAACAGAGTTAGGCCTGTTGGACCTACAAATTCCAAGATTTTCAGTAAGCTTTAAAAGGCAGCCATGGAGTACAGGACTGGAGAAATAGGTGTCATTACTAAAAGTTGCACGTTCCAGAGAAAGGAAAAGAAAAATTCTTTCCAATGGTGTACTGGATACTTCCCCTGAGTCTATGCCCCCAGTTTTGCCCATGCTAAATATAAATAGTGAAACTCAGGGAAGCGCTCAGTGAAAATGGGGGTGGAATTGCTATTACAATGCTACAAACATCTTACAACCACTGACATTGAGAGCTTACTATGTGCAGAGCACTGTACTAGGTACTTTGGAGAATACAGTACAATAGAGATAGTAGACATGGTGCCTGCCCACAAGGATCTTTCCATCTAGGTCAGACCATAGACGGGGTTTGGCCCTGACCACCATTTTCAGATCATTTCAAGCCCTTCTTCTGATTGGTCACAGTGTGACAAGATTTTTCCTCAGGTACACTGTAAGTTTGCTGTTGCCATTGTCTAGTTAAGGTTACCTGAATTTCACAAGCCCAAGGGTCTGAAGAGCACAGCCATAATAACTCTAGGTTGGGGGGGCTATAGATTTTTTGGAATAAATTCAGATTAATGAATAAGAGAAGGGTAGGCTAAATTTTTTAGAAGTCAGCTATGTTAGACTCAGATGGGCTTCTCGAGACTAGGAGGGCCACCTTGATGCTTTTCCCAGAGCAATGAATAAAATTAAGAATAGTATGGACCCTACTATACTCAGTACAACCCAGAGGAAAAGTCATAGAAGCTTCCTATCATACGATCTGGTTTAGGCCTGCAAAGCACATTCACTTCCACCTTAAAACTTTTGTTTGGGGGAAAAGGGTGGAATTGGCAACCCCAAAAGCAGCCCTTATGTCACTGGCCTATTTTATGACTGATATTGATTAAGCAGAGAGAATGTAACCAACAGGGAGCAGCAAACAGACAGCTAACAGACACTAACATAGTGCTACTGCCTGGATGGGCTGCCTAGGGGGTAGACGATAATGATGATCATCATCATAATAAAAATAATAGTATTTGTTAAGCACTGGGAAAGATACAATATAATCAGGTCAAACAAAGTAGATGAGAAAACACAGATGGAAAACCCACTATCCAGATGAGGTTACTGAGGCACAAAGAAGTGAAATGACTTGCCCAAGGTCTCACAGGAGGCATGTGGTGGAACTGGGATTAGAACCCAGATCCTCTGACTCCCAGGTCCACACTCTTTCCACTAGGTCATACTGCTCAATAGTAGAGCAGCCCAGGGCTGGCACACTGGCATTATGGTCTAGCGAGTCACCCTCTAACTGTTAAAGTAATAATAATAGTACAGTGTCCTGCACACAGTAAATGCTCAATAAATATGATTGAATGAATAATAATATTTAAGTACTTACTACATGCCAGACACTGTACTAAGCGCTGGAGTGGATACAAGCAAATAGAGTTGGACACAGTCCCTATCCCGCATAGGGCTCACAGTCTCAATCCCCATTTTACAAATGAGGGAACTGAGGCTCAAAGAAGTGAAGTGACTTACCCAAGGTCATACAGCAGACAAATGACGGAGCCGGGATTAGAACCCATGACCTTCTAACTTCCAGGCCCATGCTTTATCCACTATGCCATGTTGCTGTTTTGTTTTGTTGTCTGTCTCCCCCTTCTAGACTGTGGGTCTGTTGTTGGGTACGGATTGTCTCTATCTTTCCAAATTGTACTTTCCAAGCGCTTAGTACAGTGCTCCGCACAGAGTAAATGCTCAATAAATACGATTGAACGAATGAATACACTAAGTGCTTAGTAGAGTGCTTTGCACACAGTAGAGTCTAAATAAATATGATTGAATGAATGATTGATACACCAAGGGTAATTGAGCACTGATCTAACACATTCCAGGGATGACCCACCAGAAAATCCCAAGGAGTCACCACAGGATGATTCAGGTTGCTCAAGGGCCCTTGAGGCCAAAGGTATAGAACTGGCTCACCAGGAATATTCCATGACTGCTGTGAAACTGTCCTTTTGGGCATAAGTACTTCCTTACTGCAAACATCACCTGGACTTTGGTCAGTCAATCAACTGTATTTATTGAGCACTGACTGTTTTCAGAACATTGTACTAAGCACTTGAGAGAGTACAATTCAACAGAGTAGGAGACATGTTCCGTGCCCCAGAGGAGCTTATAGTCTAGAGGGAGAGACAAACATTAAAAGAAATTACGGAAATGTACGTAAATGCTGTGGGGCTGAGGGTGGGGTGATAAAAAGGTACAAATCCAAGTGCAAGAGGGACGCAGAAGGGAGTGGAGGTAGGGGAGATGAGGGCTAAGTTGAAGACGGTCTCTTGGAGGAGATGTGATTTTAATAAGGCTTTGGAGGTGGGAAAAACAGTGGTCTGTCACATATGAAGAGGGAGGGAGTTCCAGGCTAGAGGCAGGATGTGGGTGAGGAGTTGATGGAGAGTTAGATGAGATCGAGGTAGAGTGAATAGGTTGGCGTTAGAGGAGTGAAGTGAATGTGCTGAACTGTAGCAGGAAATCAGCATGGTTAAATGTGGGCGGTGGGGTGGAGGGGGGCAAGCTGATAAAATACTTTAATATTGAGGTGGATGGGCAACCACTGGTCAGGATCAATCATGGTCTCATCACTGACTTGACAGGCTGTTTCCTAAAAAGCTGTGTGAAAGTTTTTTTACATTATGGGACTTCAGCATGTTTACAGTTAGCTCGTTGTGGACAGGGAACATGTCTACCAACCCTTTTATACTGTACTCTCCCATGAGCTTAGTACAGTGCCTAGCATACAGTAAGCAATCAATAATTATGACTGATTGCATTATGGATGGCCTAGAACTACCCTCAGACAACCACTATTTTCAAAGACAATCAATCATGATGAGGAGGATCCGGAAGTGCTGATCTCACAGGAGGGTATGAAGAGTGGAAGCAATGGCAGGGCTATATCACAGGCCTCAGTTACAGCTGAGGAGAGGAGCTGGCTTTTCTCACCCCTCTGTAAACTCTGAACTATGCAGTCAGTTTGGGGGATGAATCATTCATTTCTCTACAAAATGCCACACCACCAACTCTGCTATATTTTCTCAACATCTCAAACATCTTGCCACTGAATTCCTATTTTTGTTCTTCTTGTAAGAATCTTATTAAGAGTCATTATTATTTATTGGAATATGAAATTTAATTAGCTACTTCCTGACTAGTGAATTTATGAATGTTTTCTTCTAACATTGGCCTTCCAAACTAGTGAAAGGACACTGAAATTTTAACTGTTTTGGGATTGAAATGCTGTATTCCAGTAACTAAGAAACAGCTTCCAGAATGCTAAGGCAAGGGCTGGCGTGGGAGAGTAGAGGGAAGGGGAAAGAGAAGAAATTTGCATCAGAAGAAGGTCTTTGTCTTTAATTTAACTAGTGTTTATTGAACTGGAGGAACATTCAGCCAGTGCAGTGTTTTTAATTGCCTGCTTGACAAAATGCCCTTCATATTCACTTCAGTGACGCTCAAGAGATATTTCTCATTAGCTGTCACGTAAGTTGCTTAGGTGATTGAAAATGTCTGTCGATGTGATTGGAGAGTTATAAAGCTAGCTTTTAAGAAGCTTACATTGGAAAATATTTCTTCAAGAGAAAAGAAAACAAATGCAAAGCCTGAGATTTCTTCTCGGCCCAAAAATGTAGTTATGGATGCACTATAAAAAGAGATTGATAATTTTCATTAATCATGTTAAGTGACAAGTTATTCCCATTAACAAATAGATTTTCTATTGTATTTTCCCTGCTGGAATTCTAATAAGGAAAATAAATATTTGATAAAAAAAGAATAATTCTCTACCAGAAGAAGAGAGGGCTGAAAGCATATTTTCAGCAGCCATGAACACAAGCAAGGGCCACTGGGCTGAGTATTTAAAAATAATAATTCAAACTAGGTATAAATAGCATTATATACTCTCCTAAGTGCTGAACACAGTGCTCTGCTCACAGTAAATGTTCAATAAAAACTATGGATTGATTTATTTTGAAACTCATTTTTGTCCTCTTTTGGCCTTGTAGCAGTGGCTTGACTATGTATCATTTTACAAACTGAGTGGGCTGACTGCTTTCATAATGAATTACATGACACCAATTATCGAAGCAGGGATTAAAATTGAATACGTGGGCACAGATATGCAGAGAAAAGGTGTTTGTTTTCCCTGTCTGGAGGGTAACAATAATTTTCCATCTGTAATACCAAAAGCTGAACAAGTGCCATGTCTGGTTTTGAATGTTATTGAACTCGGTCCCATTTCTATTCTCTCTAAATCAAGCAAGTTAATGTACTGGTAAATGACTGCTTGTGTCCTGAAAATGCATCTCTAACCTTGTATGTGGTCTAGCAATTTGAGATGGGTGTTCTCTTTCCCTTTCTTCTACTGGGGCCTAGACCATGAATCAGCCTTCATCTTCCTATAAGAACACTAGTGAAAGGAAGGGACCAAAATGCTGTCCTATATAATTGATTTACTAAAGTACAAGACATAGGCTTGGTAAGAAATACTGAAGAAATTCTGATGTAAGCAAGAAGAGAAATGGAAAGCCCCACAATGAAAATGGTAATTTCTCTGCTGAGAATTCACTCTATTTCTTTTAATGATGAGTCATGAGGGCCTTCAGGAGACTGCACGTTTGTACAGCGGGAGAGCAATGTACTAGGTACAGTCCTGAGGGGAATATTAAGAAAATATGTAGTCCTGAGGGGAATATTAAGAAAATACTGTACTGTACTGGATTGGATTCAAGGTGGCCCGGCCCAGAAGGAACTCACAATAAAGAGGGGGAGATGGGCCAAAATCAAATGAAGATACATAATAACAATAATGATGGTATTTGTTAAGCGCTTACTATGTGCCAAGCACTGTTCTAAGCACTGGGGTAGATACAAGGTAATCAGGTTGTGCCACAAGGGGTTCACAGTCTTAATCCCCATTTTAGAGATGAGGTAACTGAGGCACAGAGAAGTTAAGTGACTTGCCCAAAGTCACACAGCTGACAAGTGCCAGAGCTGGGATTAGAAAACCCACGACCTCTGACTCCCAAGTCCGTGCTCTTTCCACTAAGCCATGCTGCTTTTCTAAAATAGAAGAGTATGGCCTAGCGGAAAGAGAACGGGCCTTGGAGCAGAGGACCTGGACTCTAACCCCAGATCTGCCAATTACTTCCTGTGTGATCTTGGGCAAATCCCTTAACTTCTCTGTGCCTCAGTTTCCTCAACGGTAAAATGGAGGTTAAATTCTATTCCCTCATACTTGGACTGTGAGCCCCATGCAGGACAGGGATCATGTCAGACCGTCCTGAATAATTTGTATCTACTACAGTGCTTAGAACAGTGTTTGACACATATTAAGTGCTTAACAAATGCAATATAATAATAATATGAATATATCTACCCCAGCTTTTAGTACAGTGTTTGGCACATAGCAAGCACTTAAATACCACAAATACCAAAATCATACCTACCAGAAACATGGAATAAGTTTAAAAAGATGCACAAAATTACAAATGAAAAAATTAAAAAAGACTGTACAGAGACATACGTAAATTCTAAAGAGTTATTGGAGGGCCTTTAGAGTCAATGAAAGGTTTCATGAAGCCTTCACTCTAGAAGACTTTAATGAAAGAAGGGGCACAGTTTGGTGAAAAGGATAGAGAAGGACATTCTAATAGGGAAGCATTAGCTGGTCTGATGATCCTAAATAGCCTTCACTCTCCTGGCAGAGAGTATGGCAAGCATAATGTCCCATCTTACACATTTTGGGGGACGGGGAGAACAGGGACACAATACTCCTCCCCAATAACATGCATCTAGACTTTAAAGTAATATAGTTTCTCCTATAGACATACATTAGATTCTGAGAATGGAAGACAAACTATCGTTTAGTAATCTGTTCTTGAGAACATCACATTTTACAAGATTAAAAGGGAATTATTTTGTCCTGAAGAAGATTAATGTAGTTACGTTAAAATTCACTAGAACTTCCAATAATGTGAGAAGGAGGTGAGGTAGGTACCCAAAAATAAGCTTGACATATTTGTTTTGAGTTTTCCTGGAGGGATGTTAATTCACAAGATATTTTACTGACAAAAAGGATCGCATTTTGACATTAATATTATTAATGATGGTACTGATGTGTTACTATGTGCCAAGCACTGTGCTAGAGATAAGCTAATCACAACAGACACTATCCCTGTTCCTACAGGATTCACAGTCTAAAAGAGAGGTATTTGTTCCCTATTTTACAGATAAGGAAACTGAGGACAGAGGTTAAGTGACAAGTGGCAGAGTCAGAACCAGAATTTCCTACTCCTCAGCTCTTACTATTAGGCCACACCACCTACTGGTTGTTCTATCCAGTTCTTACATAACGTATGCTTTTATGACACACTCTTTGTAGAACAATGTCAGTGAATTAACAAACCAGTGGGACATGGATGGTGTCCAACCTGATTAACTTGTATCCCCCACCCCCCGCACTTAGTACAGCACTTGGCACATAGTATATGCTTAACAAATACCTAAAAAACAAAACTTTGTTCCACCTGCCCCAGTACAACTTGTTCCCCTTACCCCCAAACATCCCCCCAAAAGGTAAGCTCTCCAGACTCCCACTGCCAAGATGGATTGAGTCTTCCAAAGCTTAGGGCACCAGGCTGGGCAGATAAAAAGAGTTTTAAGGGAACTCCAACTCTTTAAACACTACCTCTGTGACTTAGAGTGCCAAATCAGGGAACAATAGCAACAACAACAAAAAATCCTCACATTCAGATGCATGTATTGACATTACAAGGTACCTGGTATACCAGCTGCAACTTGCACCCTACACCCAGTGTGCAACACAGGCAATTTGTAGGGTGCACTGCAGCGGGATCCCTTGTTTGACCATGACAGGACAGAAGTGAGTTTGTCCCAGGGTTTTTGGTTAGGTCAGGTGCCAGTGAGATAAACACATTGCTTGAGGTCAAATGTGCTTACAAAAGGATCCTTAAAAAGAGGGTACCACATACATTTGATGTCAAGTGCCAGGTTAATTTTTGCCAGAGAGGTAGGTGACAGACTCCAAGGCAGAAAAAGGACCTAAAACAGATTTCAGTAAATCCTGGCTCATGGACTGTAAGGGGTTACATGAAATAAAGCAGCTTTTGAGTTGTTTTTTGGCTGGTCTGTCTCCTGTCCGGTTTTGGTTCATCCAATCAAGTGTATTCATTAAGCACTTACTGTGTGCACAGCACTGCACTTAGCGCTTATGAAACGTGGATTGGCAGAGGGACATCTGTGTTCTTGAGAGCTTGCTGCTCCTGCTTTCCAAAAAACTGATGACAAGCCTCTGCGGCACTAACAAGACAGAAATGCTGACGCTCCTCCATTCCGTCAGGATGTTGTACTGGAATAAAAATGACTGGAATGCCAGTTCTGATTTATGACTTTCTTGTTGACTAAGTTGTTTAGCCTCTTCGGGTCACAATTTTCCTTAGCTATAAAATGGATGAAACACCACCACTACAAGGAATTTGTAGATTACTTATTTTTTAATTTTAATTAAATGTTAATATTTTAATAGTAAATATTAAATATTTAATAATAAAAGGATATTTTAATATTCATAACTAAATCCTGTCCTTAATCCCTCCAAAATCACTGTAATGCAACATCACCAGATTTAAAGAACTTTTCAGAATCTGGAAGAGGCAAGCAACCAATTAGAAGCTACTAAAAAGAGGATGAATATTAATTTACCTTGTGCACTTATAGTTAAAATCCAGATGCCAAAATACATTGTCTTGTGATACTATAACTAGGTTTTCTGGGAACACATATACACTATCAGATAGGGGATATATCACACACAGGGTATTGCCTGATTCATATTCCCCAAAACATTCTTTCAATGTTAGCCTTAAACTAAACTTTAATTCTGTAAAATGCTAAAGATGGGGGGGGGGGTGCACTTAATATCTGCAATGCTAAATCAGATTCAAGTCAACTGACTGACCCATCCTAATTCTGCCATGGCCAATTGAAATAGAGTTTGTGCACTTGTGTGATTCCAAGCGCTTAGTACAGTGCTCTGCACATAGTAAGTGCTCAATAAATACTATTGAATGAATGAACTGTCAATCTCTCCACTGCTGGTAAATCCATCAACAGATATTTTGGATGCCTGTTTTAAAAGGTTGTTCACTTTTTAAAATGTGTCAAATATCCTTTTCCTGGAGGATTTCCTGGTCCCCACTCACTCAGCAAATACTGTGGAATTCCCCTAAGCATTCATGTTCAGTTCTTGTTTATCTCTTGGGTGAATGTCAATCAACTGAATTTACTGAGCACTTACTGAGTGCAGGGGACTGCACTAAGTACTTGGTAAAGTACACAACTGAGTGTAGACATTCCATGCTCACAAGGAGCTTACAGTCTATGGTGGTGGGGGAGAGATTGATATTAAAATTGATTAGGGATAGGGGAAATACTAGAGTATAAGACTATTTACATAAATATTATGGGACTGAGGTGAGTATCGAAGAGTTTAAGGGGTACACAGCCAAATTCATCATCTACCCCAGTCCCATGGCATATAAGTACTCAAATATTATAATTATTCTCATTTGACTATATAGCTCTTACCTCCACACAAGATTTGGATGCTGCTATGTTCTGGACTGATGCTAGAGTTTGATAGTCAATACTAAGCAATGCATGCCAATAGGAAGCTGTAACAACTAGCATTTGTGTCATTAGCAAATGCTCCCTGGCACCCCAGGAACACAAATTAATCAGTCATTGGTGCTTACTGAGTGCTGATGATGTGCAGAGCATATGAAAAACTAAGTGCTTGGGAGAGTACAATACAACAGAATTAGTAGACACATTCCCTGCCCATAACGAGCTTACATGGAGAAGCAGCATGGCCCAGTGGCAAGAGCATGGGCTTGGGAGTCAGAGGTCATGGGTTCTAATCCCCACTCTGCTGCTTGTCAGCTGTGTGACTTTGAACAAGTCACTTAACTTCTGTGGGCCTCAGTCACCTCATCTGTAAAATGGAGATTGAGACTGTGAGCCCTACGTGGGACAACCTGATCACCTTGCATCCCCCCAGCGCTTAGAACAGTGCTTTGCACATAGTAAGCGCTTAACAAGTACCACCATTATTATTATTATTACATATCAACGTAGCAGGAGATGGCTCTCTCCATCGAGCTTCTCAGGCAGACCCTGCCAAATCCAAACCTCTACTACTCCAAAGCGATTTCAATACTAAGTTGCACCTGGGGTTGGATCTGATGAAGGTCCTTCCAAAAGGTTTTTGATATTCTCCTTGTGAGACTGTGTCATTGATGATGGCTCAGGATTCTGTCTGATGGACAGCTGCTGCATTTGCTCTGATCTGTTAAGATTGGCAATTTAGATCTTAAATTGTCAGTGTCCAAGGCAGCCCCACAGGGGAAAAAGAGAAAAACTCAGAGAAGCCTTATTTTATTATTTTATTAAACAAAGCTGCACCTGTTCTAATCTTGCTTTTTCACAGCCAGGGAAAATAACAGAATCAATAGGGTCAACTTGATGGTTTGTGCCCCCGATCTCTCCCAATCTAGATAACTAAGAGGAAGGATTTTTCACTGTCCCAACTAATAACAATAATGGTATTTGTTAGGCGCTTACTATGTGCCAAGCATTGTTCTAAGCACTAGGGCAGATACAAGGTAATCAGGTTGTTCCATGTGGGGCTCACAGTCGTACTCCCCATTTTCCAGATGAGGTAACTGAAGCACAGAGAAGTTAAGTGGGTTGCCCAAGGTCACACAGCAGACAAGTGGCGGAGGCGGAATTAGAACCCACGTCCTCTGACTCCCAAGCCCGTGCTCTTTCCACTAAGCCAAGCAACTCCCACCAGTTGTCATGGGAAGGCAGCATGGTAAAAAGACAAGACAGTACAGTCAGTGCTATATGAATATTAAAAGCATGAAATACCCAACACCATCATGCCCATTTCCTTTTTGAAACTTCTAGAGTGGTATTTTGTCTAGAATACATCTGTGTCTTAGATTCTGGGAGTCAGAGGTCCTGGGTTCCAACCCCGACTCCACCATATATCTGCTATGTGCCCTTGGGCAAGTCACTTAACTTTTCTTTGTCTCAGTTCCCTTATCTGCAATATGGGGACTCAATATCTGTTCTCCCTCCTACTTAGCCTGTAAGCCTCATGTGGGACCTGATTATCTTGTATCTACCCCAGTGCTAAATACCATAATTACTAGTAATATGTACAATTATAAATTGTTCTCCATCACTGAATCCCAAATAAGTTAACACAAAAAAAAGTAGGAGGACAATCATCTTTTACCATTCCAGTGAGTAAAGTAACCAAGTGCTTTAATGAATCCTTCTTATTTCCAAACTACTGGATCAGCTAGATCTGTTCTACCATACATCAAGTTATTATGGTTATTATGGGAGGGGTTGGAAAAGACAGTTTGGTTGAAAGGGAAGAAAGTAAGGAGCTCTCATCTCTTTAAAACTCTCAGTTATACCAGATTCTTGAATTCTCGCTTTTACCTCCACGCTCTTCGTGAAGATTTTTAATATTTAAGTTTAAATTCAGAGATTTCAGCAATCAATATGATCTGAAACAGGAACTCTTTCCTAATCTGCTTCCCTCTCCTCTGCCTCCTTCCCCAAAGTCAGTCAATATTATTTATTGCATGCTTACGGTGTGCAGAGCACTGAACTAAGCACTTTGGAGGAGCACCATACACAAAACGGGATAGACACATTCCCGGCTCCATTCATATACAGACTGATCAGTGTTAGTGAGGTCACAATTTCATCACTTTAACCTTGGAGATGGCATTATGTCACCTCACTGGACTAGTAAAAGATTAGGGAAAACCAATTGGGGACACTACTTTTTTAAAGAAAAAAAGACTCTCTGGGAAGGTGAGAGATGGATAAAGTATGTATTTCCTATTTGTAAGCTTTCAATAAAAGAACTTGTTCCTTTTTGTAATGGGCATTTCCACAAAACAAAAATGTGAAATGAACATGTTTAAATGTGAATAGAACTGAAATGATCATGCTCATTTCTTCTAACAGAGGGTTGCATTCTTGAAAAAACTCCCATTGAAGAAAAATCACTTTGTAGCATTCACCCATGTCTGTAAGACTCATGCACACAGCTGTTTCTTCCAACATCACATCCTGCTGAATTCAGGCAGACACACTTATTTTCCAGTCTCCTAGGGAAACCATGCACTCAGGCAGAATTAAGTGTATGTAAAATTGTTTTCCAAAGAATGCACATAGACTCCTTACTGTGTATCTGAATACCTATTTTTTCTTTTAGTAAAATGAAGCCTGCTTACTTAATTCATTATGAATCCTAAGTGCTAAAAATATAAAAATGGCATCACCCAAGCTTGTTCCCAGGTAGTGTACAACTCAAAATTAAGCCACCAGAGCTCCAAATTTGGAATGGAAAAGAGCCTAGCAATCTCACATTTAAAAGATAAAAATATTTTCTTCTATAAAGGATAAACAAGTGCTTTTTGTGATCCTTATCTTACCCTTCCTAGAAGCGTCAAGATTTACAATTAGTTATTCCTACTTTTGTTTTTAGTATTATTGATCAATTATCTAGAATGTTTAGAACACTGTACTAAGCATTCAAGAGAGTACCAAAGATTAAAGCAAAATCCCTGTCCTAAAATGATCTCATAATCTAATGGGGGAAAGAAACACAAAATTATTTAGTTAAGGAAGACAGAAAGAATGAAAAGGTGGTCAACTGAATGAGTGTTTAAATACTGGTATATGTTGATCGATATGTCCACCACGACCACAGCAAGTGACTCTGCATATGTAAGTACTAAAGCGGTGGTTGGGAGGGTGTGATGGGAGAGAAACAAATTAAATAGGTGAATGCTCCTGGCAGAGGAGGAATTTCAGTAAGTCTTTTAATATGGAGAGACCTGTAGGCTGATGGATTTTAAGGGGGCAAGGATTCCAGGCAGGGAGAAAGGCATAATCTAGATGCCAGTGGAAAACAGGAAAGTGAGGGATAGTGAAAAGGTTATCTAAGAGCGGGGGAGGGAGCACAGGGAGTAGGTTGGGGAATAACAGGTAAAGGTGACAGATAAGGAAGGAAATGATAAGACCTGTGTACAACTTCATCAGAGAAAGGCAGAAAAAAACAAGATTTTACCAAAACTCATCATCTGTCATCACTGCTTAAAAAGAGTTTTTTATCTCTCTAGTGACTACTGAGAAATACTTCTTGATTTTTTCCTATTTACCTTGAATATTCAATCACAAGGCCAGCTTTCAAAGACACTCAGGTTTTCACTTCTCTGAACCAAGACTCCCAAAACAGACTCACTAAAGAAATCAGTATTTGGAGATTCATTATATTTTAAAGACAATAGATATGATGTAACATTGTACTCTTCCCATATTTTTTGCCCCTCTCAAGATGACCTACCCGTACCGTGCTCACAACTCTCCTGCTCCCACCCATTGCTCATGTTTTTTCCTTTTGCACAAAATTCCCCCCCCAACATAGCGCCAAACTATATTCCTACATCCTCTATCAAAGAATCCTAAAAAAGACATCTCTTCCAGGAGGCAGTTTCTGACTAATCCCCCAATCTCCTGGTCCAGTCATTCCATCAAGCCATCTTAGTAGTCAAGTGGGTTTTATTTATTTAACTGCCTACTTTCATTTAAGCTTGCATGCCTTCTTTGACCCTTTTAATAATAACAATAATAATAATAATGATACTTACTAAGCACTTTCTGTATGCCTGTACTAAGCATTGGGGTGATACAAGCAAATTGAGCTGGACACAGTCCCTGTCCCATGTGGGGCTCATGGTCTCAATCCACATTTTACAAATGAGGTAACTGAGGTACAGAGAAGTAAGGTGATTTGCTCAAGATCACACAGCAGACAGGTGGTGGAGTTAGGACCTCCAATCTCTGGATCCCATCCAATTTTCTCAACTGGCCTCCACTTAGCCTCCATACCCAAACTACCCTCCCTTGATAACCAAAGAGACATTCTCAACACCACCCTCTCTACTGAACTCAACTCACCCGCTCCTCTATCCCTCTGATCTACCACTAACCCACAGCCCTGGATCACCTGCACAGTCCACCTCCTTTGCTCCTGTGCTTGAGCCGCAGAGCACTGCTGGCAGAAATCTAAATATCAGGTTGACTTTGTCCACTTCAAGTTTATCCTTGCATGCTTTTACTCTGCCCTCTCCTCTACCCGGTACAACTATCTATTCCCCTTATTGACACCCAAGCCCATCACCCCTGCCGGTTGTTCCAGACATTTAACTCCCTCCTCAGGCCCACCTCCCCTTCCCTTGCCTTCAGTGAGCTGATCCCCTCTGTATTAAGAAAATTGACACTATCAGGAGTGAGCTCCCTAAAATCACCCCTAACCCATCTCAGTCCCTCCCCCTTCCGGCACACTCTTCAACTCTCCCATCCTTCCCAGCAGTATCTCTAGAGGATATCTTCAAGCAGTATGACTCAGTGGATACAGCACAGCCCTGGGAGTCAGAAGGTCAGGGATTCTAATCCCAGCTCTGCCACATTCCTGCTGTGTGACCTTGGGCAAGTCACTTAACTTCTTTGGCCTCAGAGATCTCATCTGTAAAATGGGGATTGAGACTGAGAGCCCCTGTAGGACAAGGAATGTGTCCAACCCAATTTGCTTGTATCCACCCCAGCACTTAGTACAGTGCCTGGCACATAGTAAGTGCTTAACAAATCTCATAATTTTCTTTTTTTCCCCTCCAAAGCCACCCCCTTTACCTGCTCATCCAACCCTTATCCTTCACACCTTATCAAAACTTTGTCCCTCTCTTCTTCTCTCTCTAACAGCCAGCTTCAAGTGTTTGCTTTTCAATGGCTTCTTCCCCGTTGCTTTCGAACATGTCCATGTATCCCCTATCCTAAAAAAAACCCTCTCTTAATCCCATGGCTCCCTCCAGTTAACACCCCATTTCCTTCCTACTAATCCTCTCCAAACTCTTTGAGGGAGTTGTCTACACCCACTGTCTCAAATTCCTCTCCTCCAATTCTCTCCTTGACCTCCTCCAATCTGGCTTTTATCCCCTTCACTTTACAGAACCGCCCTCTCAAAGGTTACCAATGATCTCCTTCTTGCCAATCCAACGGCCTCTACTCCATTTTAATCCTCCTCACCCTCTCAACTGCCTTTGAGACTGTCAACAGCTCCTTCTCCTGGAAACGTTATCCAAGCTTTGCTTGACTGACTCTGTCCTCTTCTGGTTTTCCTCTTACCTCACTGGCCATTCATTCTCAGTACACTCCTCTGCCTCCCATCCCCTAACTGTGGGGGTCCTTCAAGGTTCAGCTTTGGATCACCTTCTAATCTCCATCTACACTCATTCCCTTGGAGAACTCATTGCTCCCATGGCTTCAACTTCAATCTCCATGCGGATGATACCCAAATCTACATCTCTAGCCGTGATGTCTCTCCCTCTCTCCTGTCTGGTATCTCCTCCTGCCTTCAAAACATCTCTGTTTGGATGTCCTCCTGTTACCTCCAACTTAACATGTCCAAAACAGAGCTCCTTATCTTCCCACCCAAACCTTGTCCTCCCCATGACTTTCCCATCACTGTAGAAGGCACCACCAACTTTCCTGTCCCATGAGCCTGTAACCTTGGCATTATCCTTGACTTCTCTCTGTCATTCAAAGCAAATATTCAATCCACCATCAAATCCTGTCAGTCCCACCTTCACGACATCACTAAAATCTGCCCTTTCCTCTCCATCCAAACTGCTACCACGTTAATATAGCACTCATCCTATCCTGCCTGGATTACTGCATCACCCTCTTTGCTGATCTCCTAGCCTCCTGTCTCTCCCCACTCCAGTCCATACTTCACTCTGCTGACCGGATCATTTTTCTACAAAAACATTCAGAACATGTCAGGCCACTCCTCATAAAACTTCAATGGTTGCCTATCACCCTCTGCATCCAAAAAAACTCCTTACCATTGGCTTTAAAGCACTCCACCACCTTGTTTCCTCCTACCTCACGTCGCTTCTCTCCTTCTACAACCCAGACCGCAAACTTTGCTTCGCTAGTGCTAACCTTCTCACTGTGCCTCCATCTCACCATTAACCCCCAACCCACATCCTACCTCTGGCCTGGAATGCCCTCCCTCCTCAAAACCGACCGACAATTACTTTTCACTCCTTTAAAGCCTTACTGAAGGTACCTCTCCTCTGAGAGACCTTTCCAGACTAAGTCCCATTTTTCCTCATCTCCCACTCCTTTCTGCATCACCCTGACTTGCTCCTTTTGCTCTTCCCCCCTCCCAGCCCACAGCACTTTTGTACATATCTGTGTATTTTATTTGTATTCATGACTGTCTCGCCCCTTTAGACTGCAGGCTCACTGAGGACAGGGAATGTGATAGTGCTCTGCACACAGTAAGCGCTCAACAAATATGATTAAATGAATGAATGAATATGAATGAACCTGTGACCTTCTGACTCCCAGGTCCATGCTCTATCCACTATGCCATGCTGTTTCTCAATTGTACCAACTGTATATTTGGCTATTTTTATTCCCTTGCACATCCTGCCTCTTTCCTCACTGGACTGTAAATTCTTCCAGGGCAGACACTATATCTCTTATTTTCATCCAACCAAACTGCTGCTTTGCTGAGCCAAGTACTTACATCCTACCCTGATTTCTGCATTAGGCTCCTCACTGACCTTCTTTGCCTCCTGTCTCTCTCCACTCCACTCTTCACTCCACTGCCTAGATCATTTTTCTAAAAAAAAGTTGTGAACATCTCCTGACTTCTCAAGAAACTCCTAGTGTTTGCCCCATCTACCTCAACATCAGACTGGCTTTAAAGCACTCAAATAGGCTCACCCCCTCGTAGCTTACCTCACTGATTTCCTTCTACAACCCTGTGCACAACATTTCTTCCCCTACTGCCAACTCACTCATTATACTTCGATCTCATCTATCTTCCCAGAGATCCCTTGTTCACATCCTCCCTCCAAACTGAAACACCCCCCCCCATATACGTCAGACGGCTACTTTCCTCACCTTCAAAGCCTTACTGAAATCATATCTCCTCCAAGAGACCTTCCCTGATTAAGCCCTCTTTTTCCCTACTCCCTTTCCCTTGTGCACTGCCTATACACTTGGACTTAAGCACTTGATAGACACCCCACCCTCAGCCCTTACATACTTATCTGTAATTTATTTATAGTAATGTCTGTCTTACCATCTAAACTGTAAGCATTTTGTGAGCAGGGAATGAGTCTACCAACTCTATTGCATTGTAATCTCCCAAGTGCTTAGTATAGTGCGCTGCTCACAGTGCTCAATAAATACCACTGATTGATTTCATTTTCCAATTTCAAAACCCTAGGAGGGCTATACTCTGCACTCAGTAGCCACTTGTTAAATACTGAAGACAATAACACAAAGATGATTTTCTTCTACTTACAGTCAACGAAGACAGGTTTTCTGAAGTCAGTACTGAATGGGCTAGGAGTTAGAATAATTTTAAAATTGTAACTGAATTAACCTATTAACATATAGGTTAACTATTCCTGCATTCATTATCTCTGGAGGCTATTTGGTGTATCACCCAAATGTATCCACCATAAAAGGAAAATGTAAATGTCTGCCAAAAAGGTTCGCTAAGACTACATACATTCAAACATTTAGCATTCTGAACTAAATCTATAAATATCAAAATAGCTCCTTCTTCTGAAGTTATTTATTCCTCTCACTTACAGCATACAACCCTCTTTCTTTTAAAGAGACCCACACAAAAATCCACATATATTTGTGAAATGGAAATCGGGGATCAACTGAATCAATTACTTTGTATGCCCGAAATCTGCCAAGTAGTCTGCTCAATGAAAAGTCATTAGGCCAGGCACCTCACAGAGTGTCAATTCCTAGGGTCCAATAATTCATCTACTTCTCCAAGACTTTCTACTCAGCACTCCATCATCCCATATAACATCCTCTAAAATCTGAACCTAGGAGCACCATAATAGGAATGCTCAGTTTATCCTGACTGCGACAAAGGTGCTGAGAAGAGTCACTTCTAAGAGGATTACTGATCTCTCCATTAAAAGCTTAATGTGATCATCAACATGATGGTGGTGAACTGGGCTTACTCCAATCGCTACTTATTAATCATGCTGCCATTTTGAATTGCTAAAATGGGCTCCTTTCTACATCTGCTGCATTAACTGGGCTAAGAATTCAGCACCGGTATCCCGAATGAATATCCTATAGCTTGCAACTAAAAGAACTGTAAAACAGCCCTCTCAGATAACCCTGTAAAATACTGGCACAAAACCTATTAAATCTGCTAACGAGCATACAACAAATCAACTAAATGAGTCAACTAACCTTTCAATACCCACAGTCATAAATTCAAACATGATTGTGGTCATTTTTTAGCCCTAGGACAGAGATGTTTCAGAATGAATCCAAATCTTAAAAGTGGAAACCAGACCTTCCCTTACATTTTGCAGTCTAGATCACCACCACCTAGAATTTGAATTGGCCAAAATAAGTTGCCCCACAAAAAGCTACCCAAATTCCACGTTCAATGGCAAACTAACCCATCAGGCTGACACATCCCTCAACAATATAAAAGATAAAACTGGGAGGAATATAAAGGGCAGGACTAAAGGGCTGCCTCTGAAAGAAGCTCACCCTCTCTGCACACGGCAGGGGAAAGCCTCTACCATGATGTGCAGTTGTGAGTGTACATGTGTGTTTGTACAACCGCCCCCCAACCCGGCCGGACAGCAGCTAGCGGGAATCTGGGCAATCCAATCCCAAACCCCTGAACGAGGAGTGTTTGGCGGCCCCTGTTTGGGTAACTGAGCAAGGACCGGAGCTGGTCTGCCCAGTTCATTGGAGCAGCCATATTACAGAAACCTCAGCATCTCCCTGTCTTCCTCTTGCTCTCTCCCCCTCCTCCCTGTCGCCCCTTCTCCTTCCCTCCCTTCTCTCTCTTGCCCTTTCCCTTCTCTTTCTCCCTCTCCCCTTCCCCCCTCTCCGTTCTCTCCCCCGTCTTCCTTCCCCCTCCTCTCCCACATTTCCTCCCTGCCCCTTCCTTTCCCTTCCTCCCTCTTGCCTCCCCTCCGCTGCTGTCTTCCTTCCCCCTCCTTCCCCACCCTTTTCCCCTCCTGTCCCCCTTTTCTCTCTTCTCCCCTCCCTCCCCCTTCGCCCCTCTCCCTTCCCTCTCTCCCCCCTTCTGTCCCTTCCCCCTCCTCCTCTCCTTCTCCCTCCTCCTTCTGTCCCTTCCCCCTCCTCTCCCCCCTTTCTCCCTTTCCCCTCCTCCTCTCTCCCTTTTCCTCTGTCCCTTCCCCCTCCTCCTCTCCCCCCTTTCTCCCTTCCCCCTCCTCCTTTCCTCCCCCTCCTCCTCTCTCCCTTCTCCTCTCCCCCTTCCTCCTCTCCCTCCTTCTCCCTTCCCCCTCCTCCACTCTCCCGCCTTTCTCCCTTCCCCTCCCTGTCCCTGTCCCCCCGGCCCCGGTGCCCCGTGCCGCCCCCGGGAAGATAACGGTCTGGTCGCTGCAATTCTTTCAGCCCGAACAAGGCCGGGGGGAGTCCAAGGAGGAGGGCCGTCGGGCAAGGCGGGGCTGCAGCGGGCGCAGTCCTGGGGGGGGCGGCGGGCCTGACGGCAGATCCCCGGCCACACACACTCTCTCGCTGCCTCTGCCCGCCGGGGAATCGGCCTGGATGTCTGCGGGGCGGGGCGCAGGCCTGGTCCGGTCCTGCTGGCTCCGCCGCTGCCCCTGCCCTGCCCCTGCTCCCGGGGCCGGGGGGTTCCACAGCTCACCTGCCAGGACGCTCTCTCTCTCTCTCCCGGGCTCCTCGGGTCTGCAGGCTCCGCTCCGCCCCTCGCTCTCTATCGTTCTCTCCCAGGCTCCGCTTTGCGGGTTGAGCTCCCCTGCAGTCCTCGCCCTATCTTTCCTGGCCTCCGCTCTGCAGTTTGCTCCCTCTCTGTCTCCCGAGTCCGCTCCGCAGCTGTTGCTCGCTCGCTCTCTCCCTGACTTCACTCCGCAGCTCTTGGTCCCTCGCTCCCGGGCTGCGCTCGGCAGCTCTTTCTCTCTCCCTCCTCTGCAGCGCTCTCTTTCTCCTGCTCTCCTCTCCCCGAGCTCCGCTCTGCAGCTCTCTCCCTTTCTCTCTCCCGGGCTGCGTTCGGCAGATCTTGCTCTCTCCCTCCTGAGGTCCGCTCTGCAGCTCTCTCTTTCTCCCGCTCTCCCCTTTCCGAGGTCCGCTTTGCAGCTCGTTCTCTCTCTCCCGCTCTCCTCTTCCCCAGCTCCGCTCTGCAGGTCTCTCTCTTTCTCTCTCCCTCCTGAGCTCCGCTCTGCAGCTCTTTCTCTTTCTCCCGCTCTCCCCTTCCCGAGCTCCGCTCTGCAGCTTTCTCTCTCTCTCTCTCCCGGGCTGCGCTCGGCAGCTCTTGCTCTCTCCCTCCCGAGCTCCGCTCTGCAGGTCTCTCTCTCTCTCTCTCCCGAGCTCCTGTCTGCAGGTCTCCCTCTCTCTCTCTCTCTGTTCTGCAGGCCGCGCTCTCTCCCCTCTGTGGCTGCTGCTGCTGCACTTATCCCTGCAGCGTCGCGGGTTGCAGTTGCAGCAAACGTGGCATCGTTGGGCGACGCGCCCACCGCCCCCCCCAGATAACAAGAGGCTCAGCCCACGTTCCCCCTTGCCCGGCCCCTTACTCCCTCCCTCCCGGCCTCTGGGGAGCTCGGGCTCCGGCTCCGCTCTCGGCCTTCCCGTGCTCGGGACCTGCCCAGCCCCACCGATGAAGCTCCGTGCGGGACCAGGATAATAATAATTGTGGTATTTGTTAAGCACTTACCGTGCGACAGGCACTGTACCAAGCGCTGAGGTGGATACAAGCAAATCGGGTTAGGCACAGTCCCTGTCGCACGTCAGTTCGGAGTCTCCATCCCCCTTTTGCAGATGAGGTCTCTAAGGCACAGAGAAGTGAAGTGACCTGCCCAAGGCCATACAGCAGACAAGTGATCAGGGATTAATCCCTAGACAAGTGACAAGGGATTAGAACCTGTTACTTTCTGACTCCCAAGTCTGTGTTCTAGCCACTAGACCATTTTGATCTCCACCGGAGAATAATAATGATGGTATTTGTTAAGCGCTGGGGTAGATACAAGGTAATCAGCTTGTCCCAAGTGGGGCTCACAGTACCTGAGGCACAGAGAAGTTAAGTGACTTGCCCAAAGTCACACAGCTGAGAAGTGGCAGAGCCAGAATTAGAACCCCGACCTCTGACTCCTAAACCCGTGCTCTTTCCACTAGAAAAACTCCTACCTAATCACCCCTAAACACACACACACACACCACCACCACATCCCCCACCATCCCCCACAGCGAGGCCCTGCCTCCCTTGAGACTTGTTTTGCCCAGTTGAAGCCTGGCCTAGGTCCGATCAGGTTCCTCCAGGCATGAGAAGGGCCTAATGGCAAGTGCACGGGCTTTGAAGTCAGAGGACCTGTGTTCTAATCCCAGCCCCATCACTTGTCTGCTGTGTGACCTTGCCACTTTACTTCTTTGTGCCTCAGTTACCTCATCTGTAAAATGGGGAATAAGACTGTGAGCCACAGGTGGCACAACCTGATTACCTTGTATCTACCCCAGTGCTTAGAACAGTGCTTGGCACACAGTAAGCACTTAAATACCATCATTATAGACTGTAAGCCCAGTGTGGCCAGGGATTGTCTCTATTGCTGAATTGTACTTTCCAAGCGCTTAGTACAGTGCTCTGCACATTGTAAGCGCTCAATAAATACGATTGAATGAATGATCATCACCAGGCCCAGCCCTCAGCCCAGACAATTGCCACAATCCTCTTTTCCCAAGCCAAAACATTGGCCTAGCCTGGAATCTGCTGTCTGGGCCCCTGGTTACCCAATCAAGCATCTTGACTGAGCTTCCAGACCCCGAGGTGCGATGCCAAGTGAGATCTGCCACCTTCAACAACATTCTTGCTTCTCTATTTTCCTTTGCATTTACTCCAATTCGAAGGGCGAAATGTTGCCAGAGAAGAATGATCCCACTTATACAGATTGGATAATATTCATTCTTTCATTCATTCGTATTTATTGACCGCTTACTGTGTGCAGAGCACTGTACTAAGCAATTGGGAAAGTACAATACAACAATAAACTGTCACATTCCCTGCCCACAATGAGCTTACAGTGTGGGGGGTGACAGGGGGAGAGACAGACATCAATGCAAATAAAAATACAGATATGTACATAAGTGCTGAGGGGCAGGGGGTAGGGGAAAAAGAGCAAAGGAAGCAAGTCAAAGCGACACAGAAAGAGCATAGCATAGTGGATAGAACATGGGTCTGGGAGGCAGAGGTCATGGGTTCTACAACCCAGCCCACATAACTTGACCCTCTGGTGCTAACTTTCTCACTGTGCCTTGACCTTGCCTGTCTCGTTGCAGAGCCCTGGCACACATCCTACCTCTGGCCTAGAATGCCCTCTCACCTCAAATCTGCCAGACACTTACTCTCCTCCCCTGGCCCCCCCTTCAAAGCCTTATTGAAGGCCCATCTCCTCCAAGAGGCCTTCCACACTAAGCCCCACTTTTCTTCATCTCCCACTCCTTTCCTCATCGCCTTGACTTGTTCCCTTTGCTCTTCCCCCCGCCCCATTCCCACAGCACTTATATATAAAAATATATCTGTAATTTTATTTATTTGTATTATCTATTTGTATTGATGTCTGTCTTCCCATGTCTGTTTATTTGTATCGATGTCTGTCTCCCCTCCCTCCAGACTGTGAGCTCATTGTGGACAGGGATTGTCACTGTTTACTATTGTATTGTACTTTTTCAAGTGCTTAGTACAGTGCTCTGCACATAGTAAGTGCTTAATAAATATGATTGAATGAATGAATCTCTAACTGTAATCTCACTGTGGGCTGGGAAGTTGTCTATCACCTCTGTTACACTGTACTCTCAAGCACTTAGTACAGGGCTCTGCACACAGTAAGCATTCAATAAATACCATTTATTGATATCTGCCTACATTCTGCCCTAAGTGACCGTTATGTAGAATTCCAAGAGAACTAATGGAAAGAGCTGCTTGAAAAGCAAGCAGTGGAAAGATGGAAAAGAAAAATTATACGATTTATCAGCTACCTGGCATACAAGAGAGTCATGGCAGGGAAGGTAGTTTTCTGAACTTGGTTGCCATAGCAACAGGTTTTTAGCGCACATTTAAACTCATGTACCTTTTAAACCACTACTACTAAGTAGTTACTATTATTACATATACTATTACCAAAGATGATACCGATCAGACTTGAGTCTAAGTTTTTACTGTATAACTCATAGCCAGCAACTGAAGCAAAGTATATTCAGCACTTGTGGTATATTATGTAGAAATTTTTTATTTCTTGTTTAATTTTAGGTAAAAATCTGACATAACATTATGAATTGTAATCACTTAGAGGTTGAAAGGAAGGATAGAAATCACTTGTTAAAGTTTAACTTGGCATGAATGTGATGCAGAAATTGTTTAATTTTAAATGAAAAAAGTTCCTATTTTTTTGATAGTTTCTGGTATTATTGATTTGATTACATACAATATTTTGGCAAAAAATAGACATCAGAACTGACCTGAACTGAACTTATGATGATGATGGTTTTGATTAAGCATTTACTATGTGATAGACACTATACTATGCACTGGGGTGGATACAAGCAAATCAAGTTCCCAGGTGGGGCTCACAGTCTCAGTCTGCATTTTACAGATGAGGTGACTGAGGCACAGAGAAGTAAACTGACTTGCCCAAGGTCACACGCAGACAAGTGGCAGAGCCAGGATGAGAACCCATGCCCTTCTGACTCCCAGGCCCGTGCTCCATCCACTATGCTGTGCCGCTTCTTGGTAATAGCCTCCTTGCTACTCTCCCTGCCGTCTGTCTCTCCCCGCTCCAGTCAATGCTTCATTGTGCTGCCTGAATCATTTTTCCTAAAACATGTTCAAGTCCATGTCTCTCCACTCCTCAAGAACCTCCAGTGGTTGCCCATCCATCTCCACATGAAATAGAAACTCCTTACCATTGGCTTTAAAGCACTAGATCAGCTTGTGCCTCCCTACAACCCAGCCTGCACACATTGCTCCTCTGTCACCAACTTGCTCAATGTACCACAATCTCATTTTATCTTACCGCTGACCACTTTCCCACATCCTCCTCTGGCCTGTACTTCCCTCCCCCTCCAGACCACCTCTCTTCCCACTTTCAAAACCTTATTGAAATCTTATCTCCTCCAAGAGGCTTTCCCTGATTAAGCCCTCTTTTCCCCTTCTCTCTCTCCCCTTCTGTGTCACCTAAGGATCTGTACCCTTTAAACACATATTCTATATTGATCCAACCCTCAGCCCAACAGCACTTACATTCATATCTGTAATTTATTTATTTGAATGTCTCTCTCACCTTCTAGACTGTAAGCTCCTTGAGAGCAGAGAACATGTCTACCAATTATGTTGTACTGTACTCTCCCAAGTACTTAATACAGTGCTCTAAACACAGTGAGTTCTTAATAATAGTGTTGGTATTTGTTAAGCGCTTACCATGTGCATTTACCATGTGCAGAGCACTGTTCTAAGCGCTGGAGTAGATTTACAGGATAATCAGGTTGTCCCAAATGAGGCTCACAGTCTTAATCCCCTTTTTACAGATGAGGTAACTGAAGCACAGAGAAGTTCAGTGACTTGCCCACAGTCACACAGCTGACAAGTGTCGGAGCTGGGATTGATAGCAGAGTTCTTAATAAATGTCATTGATATGTGTGTGTGTGTATATATATATATATTTTGTATGCATAGCAGGAGTTTTGGGAATAATGAGAGACTAAGTTTTCCTAAAGCTGGGCACCAGCTATCAGAGAGCCTTCCTTTCATTGCTGGATCCCCAGTTCAAAGTTAGTTGACTTTTCATTGTGATCACCTGACAAAGAATTACTCAAAGTGACACAATAGCTTCTATCCAGGTTCTAATCTTATCACTGATACTTTCTCCTGGAGGTGGCTAGGTAACTCTTGGATAAACACTGGTGGTAATAAAGGGCATGTATTTTTTAAAAGGTAGAGAAGCAGCATAGCCTAGTGGAAAGAGTATGGACCTGGAAGCTAGAGGACCTGGGTTTTAATACTGGCTCTGCCATTTGTCTGCTGGGTGACCTTGGGCAAGTCACTTAACTTCTCTGTCCCTCAGTTACTTCATCTGTAAAATGGAGACTAAATACTTGTTCTCCTTCCTAGACTGTGAGTCCTACATGAGACAGGGATTGTGTTTAACCTGGTTATCTTTTATCTACCCCAGTGCTTAGGACAGCATTGACAACTATAGTAAGCACTTAAATTCCATTAAAAATCCCCAACACCACCCCCTCCCCAAAAAAACAAAAGTATCCCAGGCTCCTTACTTATCAATAGATACTGTAGATCAAGTAATCAATTTAAGTACTTGCAGTACTTATAGGTAACAGAGGACTGTACTAAGAACTTGGTACGATTTATAAATACTTGGTTGGTTATCTGGAAAATAAAAAAATTAACATTATGCTATTAAATTGTATGTTGCCCCATCCAGATGACCATATTTCCTATTTTACTTAATGTAAAGAAAAATTTGCTGGGTACAGAAAAGTTAAAAAAAACCCACACAAAACCTTAGCCACCTTCTTCTTGCCTAGGGAAGGAAAAGAACAGAATATAAAGAAGAATAGTTAATAGCTACGGAACTATTAGTTGCTATGGTGGTAAAAAAAAAAGTCCAAGTGACTGAATTGATTTAAAGCTTAGGCTTAATGCCAGAGTAAAATCAATTAACCTTACTTTTCTATTTAATCTTCTTAAACAAATTATGCCACAAAATAGAAAACTGGGAGTGTTGTAATTAACAGAGTATCTATATGGCACCAATCTGAAAGATTACCTCACCCTCTGAAGTGCTTTTACATTGCCCTCGAAGTGACTAGCAACCAGAAATGACTCACTAAGGAAAACATAGAGGAGAGACATATTTTGGGGAATATTAGCAGTTGATATTCCAAACTAGAATTTCCCTATTTTGATCAACAAGTTCTTTCTTGTGGGTCTCAATATTTATTTAAATTGCCTCTTTTGTTTAGTAGATTTACATGGGGGTTTTTTTCTTTTAACTGCTATTTTAATCTCAAAGCAATAACACACAGCTTTAGTGCTTTATGTGGCAGTAAGAGTTAAAGTTGGTATTTTAAATATGTCCAAACAGTTGGAAAGCTATCCAATTCTAAACACTTAAATCATCTAGCTGATATTGATCAGTTTTGGGAGATAAATTTGAACATGATGCTGGCTGTTGCTATAGTAGCCTTGTCTCTTGACAACCCAGGTGAAGGTTGTGAAGCAGTGAGTTACATTCTCCTTAAAAGTGCTCTGACAAAGCAGAAATTTCAATAAGAACCATATTGTAAAAGTCAAATAGAGGAAAAAAAAGGATTCCACTTCCCTCACTTCATGTTATTTAGGCTCTTGTTCTAATTCTAAATGCTTTTGGTACCTGAACAATTTGACGAAATGATTGGAACTGTTTTGCTGCATCTTTTACTAAAGTAGAAATCTGTGCAGAACACTGCCCATTTAAGATTTTGGGCTAAGTGATCTGTAAATCATAAATCTCTCTAGGAGAAGCATAATCTGCAAAAAACTAAATTCCAAAGGGGCAGACCCAGTACACACTATATTTTAGAATAAAACACTTTCAGCATACATCTCATCTATCATTTCTTTTTTTTATTGTCATTTAACATAATTTAACAATCTAGCAATACATATTTACAGGAATACCAAAAAGAGATGAGCATAAAAAGGTCCACGGATAATATACCCCATTTATTGAATCAACCAGTATCTTTCAATCATTCTTATAATGAAAGTATCTAACTCCTTATTATGAGCCATTTCAAACATTTTTAGTAATCCTCAAAGCTAGAAACAGTTTCCAGCTCCATAAAGAAACTACTAGAAGACTTTGGTGACTTTGATTTAATTTCTTTTCTATTACAGAACTGGAAAAATATAGCTTGATTCTGTCATTATTAAAATAAATTCAAAAGGGAAAAGAAAAGCTTACCATTGCATTTGAGACCAAGAGGCAGGTTTCAAAGTGGGAAAGTTTTAGCTACAAATATAAATATTTGATAATTGAAATTTTACTTCTAGATTTTACCATTTTGCATAAGACAATGCAAACACCAAAGTAAAAATGAAGTCCCCAACAAATATAATCTCTAAATATAGAGAGAAGAATATAGATTAAGTTTTGTGAGTCCTTTAATAGCCAGGGACCAATTCCACCTCTGTATATTTTCCCAGCACTTAACACACTTCTCTGCATAGTACACACTTAATACTATTATTGCCACTGTTCTTTAATAAGAGGGCAAGAATATACGTCTTAATCCGCAAGTACCAAACTTTTATTTTTAAGACTGCCAAAAATGTTAGTGAGAGGAGCACTTAACACCTCGCTTGAATTTTAAGTTTCACCTCGAAGAAGAGAATTGGATAGGGAAATCTTTTTTTTTCCACAAAATAGCTAGCTGAAAAAGTAATCTTTAAAAGTTTCCTCCAGCGGTTACAAATTTAGACAGAAATCTATATAATGCTAATTTGTAACCTAAAGCAAAGTAAGTATTTTCTCTCCTGCCTATTTAACAGGTGTGCTATTTCCACCTTATTGCTCCTCTGAACAAAATCAATCCCATACCCCTCTAAATGGAAATAAACACCTCCTATCTACAGGAGACTCCCCACTATCGGAATAATCCTAGAAAAGTTCACTGATCTTTCCCAAGCTCTGTAACATTAGTTATTGAATTCTAAGCAAAATTATGAAGGAAATCTGAACCACTACTTCCCCCAACAATACACATTCTTTAATTTTATTTCCACATAAAAACTCCCATCAACAGTTAATCTGTGCTCATTTTATTATTTTACTTTTCACTTTAAGAATTCAAAGACATTTTGTACACTTAGTTTACCCACTGGATCATACCCTTATGAAAAGTTGCACCAGAAATAAACCAACTTCAAAAATAAACCGAAAAACGCACCATGAAGCAGCAACCTGGCATCAGTTGTGGGACAGTAGTCATCACTTGACAAAGCCTCACAGGAGAGGCATCTTTCCTTTTCATAATGCGTAGGCTTGAGTGCTCAATTAACATTAATTCCATCAAACCCACCATTGGTGCTTAGAGAACAGAAATTCTTCCCGGACCTTTATGTTTGAGAAAGAGATTTGGGAGAGACCCAAAGTGATTACACATAGTTTCTAGACAGTGTTACGACCTTATTTGTCTCCAAACATTTACTGTTCTTTCTTGCTGTCATTTAATTCCGGAACAGACACTTTGGAAATTTAGATGAGAAGTTGAAAACTTTGGCAGAGAATGAAAACCCTGTAAATTTTATTCCTCAAATGCTGCCAATTTTTCAAAGTTAATTTTATTTAAAATAAAAACACAATGCTAAGTATGTGGAGACAGGAGCTGTCATGCAAGACTGTGTAACCCCTATCCCATACCTCCCAGGATTCTCCTCCTCCACTGAGGAGAGAGAATCCTAACAAGTTAATTATCAACCACTGTACCACATATTATAAGTTATTTATTTATATTAATGTCTGTCTCCCCCTATAAACTCGTGGGCAGGGAACATGTCTACCAACTCTGTTGCAGTGCACTCTCCTAAGCCCTTAGTATAGTGCTCTGCACACAGTAAACGTTCAATAAATACCATTGATGATTATATAAGCAGAAAAGGGAACCTTGAAGTAAGATTATAAACTTCTGAGAGCAAGGATTGTGCCTAACTCTTCTGTCCTCTTCCAAATGCTTAGTTCAGTGCTCTGTCCCAAGTAAGCACTCAATAGATCCTGAATGACCACCAGAGGTTTGCTGCTATTGAGGACACCTTCCCCTGCTGGTCTGTGTGCAATATGTGCAAGTGGGAGAAAAATCGGGGTCAACAAGAACAAAGGTTTGTTTTTGTTTTTTTAAATGGTATTTGTTAAGCGCTTACTGTGTGCCAAAGACTATACATAGTGCTGGGGTAGATGCAAGTTAATCAGGTTGGACACAGTCCGTGTCCCACATGGGGTTCACAGTCTTAATCTCTATTTTACAGATGAGGTAACTGAGGCATAGAGAAGTGAAGTGACTTGATCAAGGTCAATCAACAGACAAGTAGCAGAACTGGGATTAGAACCCAGGTTTTTTGACTCCCAGACCTGATACAGATCCACTAGGACACGGTACTTCTAATGAAGCAACTTATAACAAAGTTGGGAGTTTCAGTGAAATGTGCCATATATCCACAATCAAACTTCAATCTTGTAAATCAGCTGAGGGAATACTGTTCACCGTATCTAGAACAGATTTAAATAAACATCTCAGATAAAAAGGATTCATAGTCAATTAATGACTTGAATCAATTGTATTTATTGAACACTTACTGTATACAGAGCATGTGCTAAGTGCTTTGACACTCAGAAATTCTAGACAAGGAGACACAAGTAATAATAATAATAACAATGGTATTTGTTAAGCACTTACTATGTGCCAGGCACTGTTCTAAGCACTGGGGTGAGTACAAGCAAATTGGAGTGGGCACAGTTCCTGTCCAATGCTGGGCTCACAGTCTCAATCCCAACTTTACAGAGGAGGTAACTGATGCACAGAGAAGTGAATGGACTTGCCCAAGGTCACACAGCAGATAAGTGGCAGAGCCGGGATTAAAACGTGACCTTCTGACTCCCAGACCCATAGTCTATCCTCTTTGCTCTAGACTGTAAACTAATTGTGGGCAGGGAACATGTCTGCCCACTCTGTATTTTAGTCTCCCAGGCACTTAGTACAGTGCTCTGCACACAAGTAAGCACTCAGTAAGATTTATTGATTGATTCATAGTCATTAATTCAATCACCTCTTTCTCTTAGGACACATTTCAGCCTGAATTTCTCTCTAATTTGAAACATGGAACTCTAGCCTCAGAGTTTACAGCTTTAGATCCACCTCCTTTGTCAATTAAGTAGAAATAGAATAATTTCCTTAGCGGTAAAACTCTGCACTCTAAGTCTTTGCCTAATTAGACAATGTGAAGTGCAGATTTGTGCAATTACCCAGGATACTGGATCAATATAGATAAACAAGCTGATTAAATGAGGTCCAAACCTCTCAATTTCTTCAAAAGCAATTTATTTTTTGTCTAACTTATCTGGGCATTTACCTCAAGTGTCCAGTTCAAATCCTTAGTTCAGTGCATTGCATTCAGGAGGTGCTCAATAAATACTCTTACTACTACTGAGATTTCACTTTGCCTGCAAAAAGATAGAGTATGAACAGTTTAAATTATTTCTCTTTAAGGGTCCAGCTGGGATTGTATTTACCAACATAAAATATATTCAGTGAGACAAGAAAACTAATTTGCTATTCTTAAATAATTGTAGAATAAAAATTATCTAATTGCTATTTGTTTTTGTCCCAATTAATAACCTTCTTGGGTAAGAAGTAACAGCCCTATTTATTGCTATAGGACTGCCAAAGCACCTTTTGAAAGCACATAGTATTCAACAATTAATACCATAGGCAAAATATTTCATATTCACAAACTTTTATCATTTATCATACATAATTAGACCATGCTAGCACTGCATGTTTTCCTTAAATAAACCAAGCATTGACAATCATTTTCCTGGGGTCCTCAGATTCACAAAGGAAACAAAAACTACATGATTTCATTATAACATGAAAATGGCATAAAAAACATTTTAAAATATACCAGAAACATAAGAACCAGAGTGCAGAAGTACTGGACTGTATCTGTAATTTAACTAGGTGCATTACTGTATCAGAGTCATACCTACATAATTTTCAAAGGGTAAGTTTATAAAATGTAAAACTTTACATGAAAAGGACAATGTGTGCCAATTATTTTTAAATCCTGAGAGTTAGATTTCTGCTCAAAGAAAGAATGAAGTCTACTGAAGTACCTCAAAAGAAAAAAATACATTTTGGAAATCCAATAAAAACAGTTTTAGAAACATTAAATTAAAAAACCCACCACAAGAGATCGGTCCTTTACTATCAGCAAATACCAATTCTAAATTCAAAATCAACAGTGTTGCAAAACTTTTATAAAAACAGTTCCCATCTCAGGACTATGTCAAATGAAGATATTTTTCTACAGCTCATCATGTTTATACGTAAACTCTCTTGCTGATATAAATCCATCCTTATCCTCATCTTCTTTATCAAAGATGTCTTCTACCAAAACATCATGATGACTCTCATTTACCACAGCTCCATGCTTTTCAAACTCCAGCTTCAAGTATACTTTCACCTACAATGTAAGTAATAACACTGATAATTCACCTTGAGGGGAGTATTGTTGTCGTTTTTTTAAAAAAAAGCATAAACTACCTCCCCAAATTTATTCACAGCTATATTAGAAATAATTATTTCAATAACCGTAAACTCTTACGGATGCTTTTTATCCAATGCCACCAATAATAAACAATTGGTTCTTCTGGGTGAATTTTAGCAAGACTAAAATATACTGAAATTTTTTAAAAAAAGACACGAGTATGTGTAAATCCTGATTTTTCTCAGGAAATATATACCCTACAGATATGCTATTTGATTTATTGTATATGTTGAACAAAAAACAACTGTGACCCATTATTTGCTTCAGTGAAAAATAGAACATTCCACATTTAAATTTTAACCCCATTTTTTCTGCAGTCAGTGGTTTAACACATTATCTAGCCCCTCTAGCCTTTTAGCTCATTGTGGTCATGGAGTGTGGGTACCAACTCTGTTGTGGTGTACTCTCCCAAGAGCTTAGTAAAGTGCTCTACACATAGTAATCACTCAATAAATGTTATTGAGCGATACTTTTCAGCTTAAATGGGGGTCAGTAGAATGAAATTCATAGAAAAAGAGAGTCTATTCTCTACTTGCATAAACAAGCTTTATCATGACTTCCCAGCCTTCTGTCTCTCCCCATTCGAGTCCATATTTCACTCTGCTGCCTGGATAATTTTTCTACCAAAACATTCAGGACATGTCACCCCACTCTTCAAAATACCCCAGTGGTTGTCCACCCACCTCTGCATCAAACAAAAACTACTGAGAAAGGTAGAGAGAAAATACAATTTTTGATTTAAATAAAAATTCATACTTCTCTTAATTGTGGGAATTTTTCTTCAACAAAAAATGCCAGGTGTTTAAAATGGGAAAGTCTTCCAAGGAGAAATCATGAGGAACTCTACCATGGCATTTTGTAATCTAGCATGTTTTTAACATGAATGTCATTTCATTTTTACATAAGTCTGCTGAAATGGAATCAATGTGTACTAAGTAAGGACCCACCCTTGCATCCAGATTTCTTCTTTTTTATAATATTTATTAAGTGCTTACTATGAGCCAAGCACTGTACCAAGCAATGGGGTAGATACAAGCTAATTTGACAGAACACAGTCCAGATGCCACATGGGTCTCAATAATAATAATAATGATAGTGGTATTAAGTGCTTACTGTGTGCCAGTTACTGTACTAAATGCTGGGGTGGATACAAACAAATCGAGTTGGACACAGTCCCTGTTCCATGAGGGCTCACAGTCTCAATCTCCATCTTACAGATGAGGTAACAGGCACAAAGAAGTTAAGTGAATTGCCCAATGTCACACAGCAGACAAGTGGCAGAGCGGGGATTAGAGCAACAGGGCCTTCTGACTTCCAGGCCTGTGGTCTACTAGATCACGCTGGTCTCTTTTGCAGCATCAACTAGGGACTCCCTAAGGTCTCCTAAACTCTGATGAAATACACATTTCTCCACTGCTATGGAGGCAACAGGAAAATTTAGATTCTAGAGAGAACCAGTGATCTACTTGTCTGCAGTTTTGACTCTGGAGAACAATTTTTGCAAGGCAACAGTGACAATGGAAAGAGTGTGGAGTAAGAATCAGTCAGTTAATCACTCAGTGGTATTTACTGAGCACTTATTGTATGAAGAGCACTGTACTAAGTGCTTGGGAAAGTACAGTATAACAAAGTTGGTAGACAAAATCCTTAACCACAAGGATCTTACAGTCTACAGGGGGAGACAGACGTTAAAAGACATTAGGGATAAAAAAATGGTGGTATTTGTTAAGTGCTTACTATGTGCAAAGCACTGTTCTAAGCACTGGGGGATACAAGTGATCAGGTTGTCCCACCTGGGGCTCACAATTTCAATCCCCATTTTACAGATGAGGTAACTGAGGCACAGAGAAGTTAAGTGACTTGCCCAAAGTCACACAGCTGGCAAGTGGCAGAGCCGGGGTTAGAACCCACGACCTCTGACTTCCAAGCCTGGGGTCTTTCCAATGAGCCACACTGCTTCTCTAAGGATAAGGGAAATAGAGTATAAGAATATTTATATAAGTGTGGTGGGGCTAGGGTGCATATCAAGGTACTTAAAGGTACTATGAACTCAGCCAAGTTCAAAGTCAATACATAGTCATAGTTGATAGGGGAAATTAAGGACAGTCTGAGAAGGCCTCTTGGAAGAAATGTGATTTTTAAGAGGGTTTTGAAGATAGGGGAAGAGTGATGGATCATATGAAGGGGGAGGGGGTTCCAGGCCAGAGGTAGATCAAGGGCAAGGGGTCAGTAGTGGGACTGATGAGACAGTGGTCGGTTTTAGAGGAGTGGATGTGTGGGTTGGGCTGTAGTAGGCAATCAGTGAGGTTAGATGGAGGGAAAGAACTGAGTGCCTTAAAACCAATGGTGAGGAGTTTTTGTTTAATACCAAGTGAATGGGCAACCATTGGAGATTTTTGAAGAGCAGGGAGATGCGGATTGATCAATTTTTCAGAGCCGTTATCTGAGCAGCTGAGAGAAATATGGACAGGAGAGTGGAGAAATAGGATACAGGGAGGTCAGTGAGGAGGCTGAGGCAGTAGTCAAGGTGAGAAATACTGAGTGCTTGGATCAGCATGGTAGCAGTTTGGATGGAGAGGAAAGGGTGGATTCTATGGATGGTGTGAAGGTAGAACTGACAGGATTTCATGACAGTTGAATGTGTGGGTTGAATGAGAGAGATGAGTTGAGGATAATGCCAAGATTACGGGCTTGTGAGACAGGAAGGTAGTGGTGCTGTCTTTGGTGACAGGAAGGTGAGGGAATGGACAAGGTTTGGATGGGAAGATGAGGTGTTCTTTTTGGGATACGTTAAGTTTGTGGTGCTGGCTCTCAACTGAAGCAAGTCAACAAGGAGCAATTCATTTGCAACCCAATGTAAATATGAAGTCTCTCTAATTATTACAGTATTTGTTAAGTGACGACTATGTGCCAGCACTGTACTAAGGCATGGCGTAGTGCATGAACCTGGGAGTCAGTAGGAACTGTGTTCTCATTCCAGCTCTGCCCCTTGTCTGTGTGACCTTGGGCAAATCACTTTACTTCTCAGTGCCTCATTTCCCTCATCTGTAAAATGGGGATTAATGTGAGCCCCATGTTGGTCAGGGACTGTGTCCAATCTGATTTGTTTGTATCCAGCGCTGAGAATCAGCTTGGCTTAGTGGAAAGAGCACGAGCGTGGGAGTCAGAGGTCATGGGTTCTAATCCTGAGTCTGCCATTTATGAGCTGTGTGACTTTGGGCAAGTCAATTAACTTCTCTGTGCCTCAGCTACCTCCTCTGTAAAATGGGGATAAAACTGTGAGCCCTTCCTGGGACAATCTGATAACCTTGTATTTCCCCCAGGACTTAGAACAGTGCTGGGCACAGAGTAAGTGCTTAACAAATACCATATTTATTATTATTATTATTATCCACCCCAGCACTTAGTACAGTGCCTGGCCCCCAGAAAGTGCTTAAAAACCACAATTATTATTATAAGTGCTTAGTAAAGTGCTCTGCACACAGTAAGCGCTCAATAAATACAACTGAATGAATTGAACAAGATACAGGATAATCAGGTTGGATACAGACCTTGTTCCACATGGGGCTCAAAATTTAAATAGGAGGGAGAAAAAGTATTGAATCTGCATTTTACAGGTAGAAAATGAGTCCCCAAGAAGTGAATTGTCCAAAGTCTCAAAGCAGGAAAGTAGAAGAGTCAGGATTAGAACTTTGGTCCTCTGATTCCCAGGCCTCGGCTCTCTCCACTAGGCTACACAGCTACTTGTGATTTTGTAATTTTATAGTATTTAATACAGTAAAAGAACAATGGTACAGTGCTCTGCACATGATAAGCACTCAAAAAATATGATGAATTAAAGGTGTAAAACATTCTACCAATAGAAGACATAGGACTTTATATCAAAAGATAACAGCCATAGTGATACATATCAACTTTGTTGAAAAGAGTACATTGCTTTGTACACAGTAAAGGCTCAATAAATATGATTGAATGAATTTATTCACTCCCATTGTTGTTGTTATGCCATCTGGCTCAGTGGAAAGGGCGTGGGCTTCGGAATCAGAGGTCATGAGTTCGACTCCCAGCTCTGCCACTTGTCAGCTGTGTGACTGTGGGCAAGTCACTTAACTTCTCTGTGCCTCAGTTACCTCATCTGTAAAATGGGGATTAACCATGAGCCTCACGTGGGACAACCTGATGACCCTGTATCTACCCCAGCGTTTAGAACAGTGCTCTGCACATAGTAAGC
This sequence comes from Ornithorhynchus anatinus, assembly GCF_004115215.2. Taxonomy (NCBI): domain Eukaryota; kingdom Metazoa; phylum Chordata; class Mammalia; order Monotremata; family Ornithorhynchidae; genus Ornithorhynchus; species Ornithorhynchus anatinus. Next base: position 52,898,670 of record NC_041735.1, on the reverse strand, counting down.
GCTTAACAAATACCAACATTATTATTATTATTATTTTTCCTGTCTTGGAGGTTCTTCAAAAACAACACTACTGTATTATAGTAAAAATTACTATTCTTAAAAAGAGTAAGGAAATATTCACCTCATCTTTAGAAAGTTTCCAATCATCATTGAGATCCATCTCTTGGAATGACTCATGGGATCTTGGTCCATTACGAATCTCCAGAAGATCAATGTTGAATATCAATGTGCTTTCAGGAGGAATTTTACCTGTCACAGGGAAATTTAAAAAATGCCCGGTATTTAAAAGATTTGCCTGAAACAAGAAGTTCATGTCCTTAGAGAAATACCTGTCCATCAACCCAACAGAATTTTGTCTGATTATGACTTCGGGCAAGTGCTATCTAGGTCCTGAGACCATGTTCATGCTCACTGGACACAGCCAAGGAGGAAGCAAAGGAGAAGTCTTCTGCTGCTTTGTGGTCAGGGATCACATCTTACAACTCTTCTGTCAGAAGTAGCATGATCCAGTGGAAAGAGGGGAGGCCTAAGATCAAAGGGCCTGGGTTCTAATCCTGAGTCTGCCACTTGCCTGGTATGGGACCTTAGGTAAGTTATTTAACTTCTTTGTGCCTCAATTCCTTCATCTGCAAAACAGGGATTCTATACCTGTTCTCCCTCCTACTCTATGAGCCCTGATTATCTTTTATCTGCCCCAGCACTTAGTACAATGTTTAGTACAGTAAGTGAATGAGAACCCTAGAAACAGAGGAAACAGCCTTCCTCAGCTTCTTCTATGTTCTATCCGACTCTTACCCTCCCTTACCAAGTGCCAATGCCATCCTCTGCTCTTACTGGAGATGGGGCTTGGAAGGGCAGGTGTGACAAGAAAATAAATTATTAGAAGAAGGGAGATGAGTCCGTCTAGACTACAAACTCAATGCAGGCAAGGATTGTGTCTCCCAATTCTGCTGTAATCTCCCAAGCACTTAGTATAGTGCTCTGTATATAGTAAGTGCTCAGTAAATACCACTGATTGAGTTGTGGATAGGAAATATTGAAGGAGGGAGGAGAAGGGTAATTTGCTAAGGCTCAAGGCTTCAAGGAGAACAATTAGTTTCAAATAATTCTTGGTAGTTAGGTTTAAACCATTGCTTTTGTTGAATCAAAGATTTATGTCAACATATTTTAAAAACATTTTATCTGATATGTTTCCACAAATAATACCTCTACAGCAATTAGAATATGTGTTCAAGCTTACCAGTCCTGGAAACGATGAGTATAGACAAAGGAAGTAGCATGCATTAATTCCTCCAAAAGGTTGGTGTCTTTCCAATGGATGCATGCAAACAGGGTACCAAAAGGCTATAGAATTAGTGTGAGACACATTAGAAGACTTAGTTTCATTGCACTTGGATATAAAGAAGTCTTTCATGCATAGGACATTATTTGTTAAATACTAGAAATCTTGTTAGATATGGTCAAGAGCTAGAACCAATGGCATACACTACAGAATAAAGATTTAAGAAGCACACTGAAGTGAGAAATATTCAAATTGTCTGGCAAACCATTTTGAAGTAATTGCTTTTTCTAAATATGGTTTAACTGCAAGCAGAAAATCAATTTTGTTGGGTAAATGTCAATTGCCATAATATGGAACAATAATTCCTAAAATTGATATTGCACTTTTCATCTGAGTAGAATGCTTCATTTGGTTCCCCATTTATCTCCATTCTTGTGAAATCCATCCAGTTTTCCTATAACAAGAGGTGGCATTCTTGCAAAGCCCCACATAAAGGTCAGAAGGATCTGGGTTCTAATCCCAGCTCCACCACTTGTCTGCTGCCTGACCTTGGGCAACTGACAACTTCCTTGGGAAGCAGCGTGGCTCACTGGAAAGAGCACGGGCTTTGGAGTCAGAGGTCAACCAGCTCTATCACTTGTCAGCTGTGTGACTTTGGGCAAGTCACTTAACTTCTTGGTGCCTCAGTTACCTCATCTGTAAAATGGGGATTAAGACTGTGAGCCCCACGTGGGACAACCTGATTCCCCTGTGTCTACCCCAGCGCTTAGAACAGTGCTCGGCACATAGTAAGTGCTTAACAAATACCAACATTATTATTATTAACTTCCTGTGCTTCAGTTACCTCATCTGTAAAATGGACTTGAATACCGTGAGCCCCATGTGGCACATTAACTGTGTCCAATCTGATTAGCTTGCATCTACCCCAGTGCTTAGTATACTGCCTGCACTCAATCACCTTGCCCCCTCCTGCCTCACTTGCTACTCTCCTACTACAACTCAGTCGGCACACTTTGCTACTCTAATAGAAACCTACTGACTGTACTTCAATCTCATCTATCTCATCCCTGACTTCTCACCCACATTCTACTTTTGGCTTAGAACACCCTCCCTTTTCATATCTGACAGAAAATTACTCTCCTCACCTTCAAAGCCTTTTTGAAGGCACATCTCCTCCAAGAGGCCTTCCCTGACTAAGCCCTCATTTCCTTCCTCCCCCCAACTCTCCTCTGCATTACCCTGACTTTTCCCTTTATTCACCACCCATCCACTCCCACTGCACTTATGTACATATCCATAATTTATTTATATTAATGGCTATCTGCCCCTCTAGAATGTAAGCTCGTTGTGGGCAGGGAATGTATCTCATATTATTGTGTTGTACTCTCCACTATTGAATAGCATACACAGTGAGTGTTCAATAAATGATTGAGTGGCACATAATAAGTGCTTAACAAATGCTATAAAAATCATGTGCATACACACAAATTGTTTCTTCCCACAATGTGGCATGCAGTATCTAAATGGGCTCTTAACAGACGAATGTTCGTAATTTCCTACCAGTGTTCTAACTAAAATACATAGTAAAAGGTTGCATTATTGTTGAACTGAGTGTAGTCAGGCAGCACAAGGAAACTGAAGCTCAGTGATTTGTCTGTAGACAAAGTGCTACTGTTGGACACAGGATTAGCATTTTGCATGCCTTACTCCCAGATAATACTATTACTACTAAAGTGACTAACAAATATCACTGTGTGCCAAGCAGTATACTAAGCACTGGAATAGATACAAAATAATAAGGCTAGGCAAAATCGAAGTAGGAGGGAGAAAGGGTAGTGATTCATTCCACAGATGTGGAAATTTAGACAAGAAGAAGTTAAGTGACTTGCCCAAGGTCACATAGCAGGCATATGACATAGCCAGGATTTGAACGAAGTTTCTCTGTCTCTCTAATACTCTTTCCACTAGACCATACTGCTTCAGCAATTTTTATTTTAATCCAAAAAACATGTAGTCCGATGCTTCAGTCAGATTAAATGTCTTTTGGATATTAAAAAAAATGATCCCATTCACTTTTTTCTCCTACTCGAATCTGTTCCCTAATGCCTATGGAATTGAAATAAAATTGAAAGAAAAATTCAATTTGTGTGCCTGTTACAAACCAGAATAAGTAGGATCTTCTCTTTTCCATATATTGTTGTTTATATATAACTCTTTATATATAGAGATTTTTGGGTTTGGACTGTGGAGGCATTCAAAAATCAAGCCAGGGTCCTAAACAGATTTGTATGTTTTTAACAATATCAGGACAACATATGACAAAGACCTTCACTCAGGTTTTGAGCTAGATTAGAGAGGTGTTGCAATAAAAGCAACACTGGGATTAAAAAGCTCATTCATTCATTCAATAGTATTTATTGAGCACTTACTGTGTGCAGAGCACTGTACTAAGCACTTGGAAAGTACAGTTCAGCAACAAAGAGAGACAATCCCTGCCCACAAGTGACTCACAGTCTAGAAGTGGGGATACAGACATGAAAACAAGTAAACAGGCATAATTATAAATAGAATTATAGCACTCTCTCTCCCATCACCAGGATATAATAATTATTTTTTATGGTATTTATTAAGCTATATGTGTCAGGCACTAGTCTAAGCACTGGGGAAGAAACAAAATAATCAGGTTGGACACAATTTCTGCCCCATGTGGGGCTCACAGTCTTAATCCCCACTTTAAAGATGGGGTAACTGAGGCACAGAGGACATGAAGTGACTTGCCCAAGGTCACACAACAGAAAAGTGGCAAAACCGGGATTAGAACCAAGATCCTTCTGACTCTAAGGCCTGTATTCTATCCACTAGGCCATGTTGTTTCCCTAATAATAAATATAATTATCCAGTTATCAAGAGAGCTGGAAACTGAGGCAACCAGTCTTGGAACCATAAGAGTCTTTATATAAGGAAGCTAAGCATTGGCTGCTGAAAGGTTGTGTCTTTCCATATTTCAAGTAGGAAATATTACTCTTGGCCCATGGCTCACCAAGAATAGCTTTCTTGGAGCAACGTTTTCTTATGCCAATTTTCTTAATTGTTATCTAAAGGTGCTTTGAGCTATTCAGAAGAGAGGGGTTATGCCCAAGATGTGTCTGTTATTTTCTGAAGCAGAAATGAAAAGAAGCCCAGAAAAAAACACACTTCCAAAATATATATCTGGATTTATGTTAGAGGTGCAAGAGAAAAGACTGGGAATCTACCAATAAAACTTATGTAGCTCAAACATACTAGAAATTGCACTCCATTAAACATAATTAACTACTAGATGCCACATTAAGGCACATAAGCACTGCTGCAGACATGATAATTATAGATATATACATAAATGAGTGGGCCCCTTCTAAATCTGACCCCATTTAATGCAACATGTGGACAGAATAGCCATCAGCTAAATATCTTCTTAAATGTCTACACTATTTTATATGTTTCTTATTTTGATGAAGGCAAATTCACAGTTCTAACTTTCAGGGACTGTAAAAATGACAATGCTCCTATCCGTCTTCCCCAGCTCTCTGTCTCCACAAAATGGAAAAAAAAACAACTGGTGTTTTTGAAAAGTTGTCTCTTTACATACCTACACAATTATAGATGTGTAGGTTTCTTTAAGCCATTTGCAGTGACCAACTCTATTGAGGTCAACCAAGGCACCAAGGAGAGCAATCCTTCGCAGTGTTTGTGACAGCAGTGGAATCACACTGTGGAGAACTCTTCCTGATAGTTAATCCCCTGGAGTCCTCCTGTGAGCTTGTTGTGGCCATGGAGCATGTCTACCAATTCTGTGTTCTCTCCCAAATGCTTAGTACACTGTGTACTCTGTACACAGTGAGTGCTCAATAAATACCACTGATTGAGCCATGTGCTTCACTGCTGACCCTGAATCTCAGGGGTTTCTGGAGTTGGATTTTTTAATGAAGGTTTCATTTCTTTAAAAAATACTGCAATGCATTGGGAAAAGTTGCCTTCAATGGTGTTTTAAACAGGAACTCATCGAACGCAAGTTCAAAATGCATTATTACTCCTATGGGTAACAAAATCAGTGTCAGATCATCTATTTATCTAGGGGTTGCAGATGGAAAGCAGCCTGGCCTTGTGGAAACAGCATGGCCCCAGGAGACAGAGGACCTGGGTTCTAATCCCAGCTCTACAAGTTACTTGCTGTGTGACGTTGGGCAAGTCACTTCGCTTCTCTGGGCCTCAGTTTCCCCAACTGTAAGATGGGGATTCAAAACTTGTTCTCCCTCCTACTTAGACCTTGAGGCCCATGTGTCTGACCTGATAAACTTGCACCTGCCCCAGCACTTAGAACAGAACTTGACACAAAATTAAGCACTTAACAGATATCGTTTAAAAAAAGTAGATGGGTCTGCAAATACAAGATTTCACCATTCCTATAGATTTCCAAGGGAGAAATAGACATTTCACTGCAGCCAACAGTGCTATTTGTGTGACAACCTAAAGACAGTGCCAAGTCATAGAAAATGGCATCCTCCTGCCTCACAGACGCACCATCCAGCATGGTGGTAGGAGAGCTATAGAGATGGGGAGGAAAGGGAAACTTTATGTCCCCAATGCTTACAGAAAATTTGTCCTAGAAGTCACCCTATCCATTCGCTTCACCCAGTGACTGGAACTTTTGGGGAACTAACAAGAAGCAGTGATGCACAAGATGTCATAGACGTCAAGAAGTTGACATTTCCCAAGGGGAATACCAATAGTTTGGCCTCTTTCTTCATTCCTCCCAACCCCCCTGGGGTCAACATTGCCTGAAAGTTCTAGAATGTTTCTTCCTCCCACCATGTTACCTCACCAGATGCAAGACCCCTTCCCTCTATTTAAAAAGTGTTCAGCTTATGAAAAAGAAAAAATTGAAAAGGTCAAAGATATCAAAAAAAATTATTCCTGATACAAGAAGACAGCCAAGGTGCATTATTAGCTGACCTAAGTAGACAAGCATAAGATTTACCAACCAGCCTCTCAATCTAGAGACAAAAATTCTAGTATTAAACATGCAGCAGGAGATGTAGGCAGTGTTGGCTTCAGATTTGTTCATTAGTTTTACCTTTCCCTTCTTTTCCATAACCAAGAGCTGGTGGAATTGTGAGCTTCCTCTTCTCTCCCACGCACATTCCCTTCAGGCCTCTGTCCCAACCTTTCAGAGCTTCCAGGATGCCAAGGGTAAACCAAATGGGCTGGCCATTATTGTGCTTGTGGCTAACCAGAAAGAGACAGGTGAAAAATGTTAAACCTTGGTTTAATATTTTAGATATACATTTTTGCTTCATTAAACCTATATTCTATGTGATTGGATTGAGGGAAAATATCAGCCCTTCTCCATTCTAGGCATAGAATTGGGGCATTTAAAGAAAGGTTGGAAAAAGGAACCTAAAGGAAGTGAAATCTCTCCAGAAAATGAGAGATGGAGGAATAAAGAGTAGCTCTTTTGAGTGGCTTGAAGAGATCTAACAGTAATAATAATAACTGTGGTATTTCTTAAACACTTACTTTGTGCCAGACCCTGTACTAACTGCTGGGGTGGATACAGTCTCATTCCACATGGGGCTCACAGTCTTAATCCCCATTTTATAAATGAGGTAACTGAGGCAGAGAGAAGTTAAGTGACTTGCCCAAGGTCACACAGCAGACAAGTGGCAGGGCTGGGATTAGAACCCAGGTCCTTCTGACTATCAAGCCCAGGCTCTATCCACTAGGCCACACTGCTTCCCATGGAGATATCAAAGGAGTTGCTCTCTGCAAGTGACCTCAAGAAACTTGTTAGCATCTTTATATGAACCTAGGAGTGAGAAATGAATCAGAGGTTCCACACAGTCTTTGCGAGGTAGGCGAATGTGTATGTGCTTAAGAGAAGGTGCATCTAGATGCATCAAAAAGTCGTTGAATGTCCCATCCTTTCTCTGATGTGTAGAGTTAGGGAGTGGTAACTCCCTGCTTTCCCTCAATCTCAACAAAAATGTATAGGAAGACACTGCAAGATATCTGCTCTCACTGAAGTCTTTACTGCTAGAAGTAGGTAAGAACCAGCCATTTCATACCCTGATGCTCAACAGCCATTTCAAGGTACCAGACCACAGGCTGAAAAGCACTCTTGTTCACATTAGAAGTCCACTGGTTCCTGAATCACTCTCACCCAAGATAAGATCTCCAGTAGTATACTGGGGCATTGATTCTGTGTTAGTCTTAGAGAAAATAAAACTACAATTGTTACTGCATTTTTTTCCTTCAGTTTGTGGGGTTTGGAATCAGGTCTTAAGCCTTTTTCTGTAGAATGCATCTGCTAATGAGGGGAGTGAAAAGTGCACAGTAGGTGTTCACAGAGTGTCAACAATCACCAGGAGAGCAAACATTTAAGCTTAAAAAAGATAAATGGAGGGCCGGAAACTTTTTCTTAAAAAGAGTTGTCACCTTCCTGCAACCATCAAACAGAATCTCTGGAACCCCGGCTGCAAACTCTCCAAACCTTCCTTAAACAATCCTAATTAGATCTGAATTGTAACACTTGGATCTGAAAGTCAACAGTTCTGGGACCTTGGTGGATTGAACGAAATAGGAAAACACACGGGTGTTTTCGGTGGGCAGCAGCTTAAACGTAAGTCAAAGCGAAATTCCTCTTTCCTTTTTTTGGTTAAAAAACAACAACAAAAACCACAATTTTACCCAGACCCACTTCTAATTCTAATTCAATTTGCCTAATTGAGAGGCAAAGTTCCATCATTCAGGATTAACTTGAAATAGCATACCTTTTTGAAAACAATCCATCAATCGTACTTATTGAGAGCTTAATGTGTGCAGAGCACTGTACTAAGCACTTGGGAGAGTAAACTACAACAGGAAAGAGGAATTTCAGCAAAGATAATAACTCAGTAATAAACATTTACTACATTGCCTGTCCTTCTCTTCCTTCTGAATCCTACCGCAAACACACCCTCAGTAACTGCCTTAAAAAGAGAACCTTTTAATTATCTTACCTACTAGACGTCAATACTTACGTGGAATGAAATAATGACCCATCCTTCTCTAAATATCCTTCATAATGAACCAACATCATATCTCCCCCTTTGGTCTTCCTCTGGCAGATGAAAGGTTTCTGAAGTACTTCGATTTTCACTTCTGGTTCAGGAATAAGAGCTCCATTCACAGAGGCCACTAACAGAGAGAGTAAGGAGTTCCACAGGAGGAGTTTCATCTTGCTCGAGCAGGAAAGAGCTTTCTACAAACCAAACTGAATTCAAATAGAAAGTAGTGGAATTTAAGCGCTAGGCGGAGAGCCTGCTTTAGGAGCTCTCATAAATCTCCCAACTAGCAGACGTGGCACCCTCACTCTAGGCAACTTTAAAAAAAAAAAAAAGCCTAGCAAAAACAGCTGGTATGTGTTTAAGGGTTAAATCTGGTTTGCTTTAGATTGGTCCGCAAAATGGGCCTGGGAATAGGAAGGCAGCCCCCCATTGGTCCTCGTTTCCATCCTTCTCCTCTTTCTTCCCTCTCCTCGGATTTCTAAACCAATGACTTCGGCTCCAACATGACTGGGAATCCTCAGGGCATTCAGAGAAAAAGCATCCGATTCACCATGGAAAACTTAACAGTGTCCAACTTGCAGATTATGGCCCATTGGGTCTACACAAATGTTGCAAACCTCTAGCTTTTCAGATTTTATTAGGGACAAGGAGAAATAATAATAATGTTGGTATTTGTTATGCGCTTACTATGTGCCAAGCACTGTTCTAAGCGCTGGGGTAGACAGGGGAATCAGGTTGTCCCACGTGGGGCTCACAGTCTGCATCCCCATTTTACAGATGAGGTAACTGAGAAAGGGGTCCCTGGGGGTCTGTAGTGGATAGAACACAGGCCTGGGAATCAGGTCTTAGGTTCTAATCCCAGGTCTGTCACTTGTCTGCTGTGTGACTTTGTTCACAGCAACATGACCTAGCTGAAAGTAGTAATACTAATAATGCTAATAAATAGCACTTACTATGTGCCAGGCACTAAGTGTTGGGGTAGGTACAGGATAATTGGGTTGGAGGGAGTCCCTGTACCACATAGAGTTCACAGTCTTAATCCCTATTTTACAGATGCATAGAGAAGTTGTGACTTCATCCAAGGCCACATAGCAGACAATTGGTGGAACAGGATTCGAACTCAGGCGTGTAACCTTGGGCGAGTAACCACTTCTCTGTGCCTCAGTTACCTCATCTGTAAAATGGGGATTGAGACTGTGAGTCCCATGTGAGACAGGGACTGTGTCCAACTCCATTTGCTTGTATCCACCCCAGCGCTTAATTCAGTGTCTGGCACATAGTAAGCACTTGAACACACCTTTATTATTATTACCCTGCGATTGATGCCGAAAAGGGTTCACGTAGTGCTGGGACTCCAGGAAGTCCCAAGGCAGATAAGTAGCAGGGAAGAATTAGAACCCATGACCTTCTGACGTCCAGGCCCGCGCTCTACCCACTAGATGGCGCATATAAACCTCGAGTAAGTGTTGCATGCTGTTGCAGGCCAGCCAAGTCTCTTTAGGTTAATATTCTGGTTTTCTGAATAAAAATATATCTAGAATATGTGTACTGTAAGGATTGAACTGCACTTTAAAAACTTCACAGGAAATTTACTAATCAAGCCAAAGAGGGGTGATGCTTCTGACCATACACTTGGGATTTTTTTGCTTTCAAGGCCACGGAGAGTTCATGCACATTGTGCCAAGCCTGTTACCTGCACCAATCAGGATCTCACCCACCTCAAAACTTCCTAGGTGTTTTCAAGCTTTCCACATTCCTTTGGGGAATGTTTCCCAACTGGCATAGCTCAGGCTTACTTATTTAGGTAAAGCACTCTTCATAACTTTGTTCCTCTGAACTGGGAATGGGCTCAGCCAGAGCCTGCAGTCTAGCCCTAGACTCTACGGGGTTTTTCATGTTCACTTCTGCAAGTGTGGCCCCAGTGTGGAAAATGATACCCAGAACATAATTTACACAAGCTTTCTATTTTAAATGGTGCTAACAGAATTCATTGACCACTTCGCAGGTTTGGTAAGTGCTTAGAAAACTAGAAAAGCAGCACAATACATGATCCCTGACCACAAGGAGCCTGTGCTTTGAGGAGATTAAAAATCATTTTATCAATGCGCAAGTTACATTCAAGTAATACATAAAACATAAATAGCAATCACTGCAAGGTCAAAGGAATAGAAAGTTAAATGAAACCCAGTCATAAAGCACAAATGTTTCCTTTCTTCTAGATTTTTTGAGCTAAAATCTACTTCATAGTTGTTTCTAATGACTTACTAAATAGTACTTACTACATGCCAGGCACTATTCTAAGCGTTGGGGTAGGTACAGGATAATTGGATTGGACAGAGTCCCTGTACCACATAGGGTTCACAGTCTTAATCCCCATTTTACAGATGGACAGAGAAGTTAAGTGACTTCACCCAAGGCCACATAGATAAATGGAGCAGCATTTGAACCCAGGTCATTCTCCCAAACCCCGTGCTCGATCCACTAAGCTCCACTGCTTCTCTAGTAGCAAGTAGCAGCAAATGTATTGCAATTGTATTAAGTGCTTAGCCCCAGCAGGCAGAACCAGGTTTCCTGATTCCCAGTTAGTGCAGTTTCCTCTGGACCAACTGTTTTCTTGTCCCAGTACTCCCCACCACCTCCACAAAATGGTTCCTTGCTTCAGAAGAAATCTGATATTGCTATGGAAATTTCAAGACACAGAGACCTTTCATTACCAGAGTGAAGGAGACATTTCAAAACCCTATAAAAGGAATTCTGTATTGAGGGGATTTCTTGGTCCTATTGTGCACCCAGGTCCGACTGCAGGCAAAACTGAAAGTTAGATTTAACCTTGTTTAAATAATCGTAGAAAATTGTCATCTTCCTTTGAATGGACAAAAGACTGGATCTGGCAAATCTCAAGATGTGTAGGTGACTTTGCCTCAACCTGAAAAGTCCTAAAGCCCATACAAAATGGAAACTGGTGCTTTGCTAGAGCTCTCAGCTCATTTTGAAATAGATGTTTGGCCTTGGTTCCAAACCCAATAATTGTGGCAAATTTCATAGTGAATATTAGAGGGAACTTTTGTCATACTGTTTTAGGACTGTGACTCACAAAAACAGGTTAAGTAGTTTTGACAGTTCAAATGGCACACCTTCAATCTTGGAAAAGTCATATGATGAGGAATGTATACAGGAAAGATAATCCACAAAATAGAGACAGTACTTTTCTCCTTATATTAAATAAAAACTACTTGAGGACAGGGATCTGTCTCTCTTACTGTATTTTATGTTTAACTTCTGTGCTCTAACCACAGCAAGTCCTCAATAACTGTTGCTGTTGATGCAATTGAGAGTAGCCTGATTTTAAAAAAAGATCATTTTTTGAAAGTTTCATATTTTCTTCTTCTCTCAGGATCTAGGAAATATAGCACTGATGATAGATAGTGGTGGTCCCTTTCCCTGCGCTGAGGAACGGAAGCACAGAGAGGTTAAGGATGTTTCAAGCAGAAGCTCCTGACCACTGGCTTCAATGCAGATTCAAAGATTTAAATCACCTCTTTCCCTACTTCCTATCCACTCTTCCCATTACTCTCCACCTCACACTCTTCATTCCCCTAAAGTTATTCCACTCCCTGGGCCTTGTTCTTGTCTCTACCACTACTGACTTTTTGTTCACACCCTTCCCTTGCCTATCCAAAAGACAACTGCTCTCCCCCATCTTCAAAGCCCTTCTGAAATCACATTTCCTGCAGGAGGCCACCCACAATTCAACTCTAAATCTCTTCACTTTATATCCACCAACTGCCACCTCTGTCACCTAAGCACTTACATACTTGTGGTATTTTATGTACTTTATTTCTTCCTTCTATCTGTAATTTGTGTGCCTCCCCAGCTACACTACAAACTCCTTAAGAGTAGGGATCATGTATAATAGTTATACTGCTCTGTACATAGTAGGTGCTCAATAAAGGATAGTGAATAATTGAAGACCTGAGATTTTAAGAGATCGCCAGAAAGCTCAAACTATGGAGACACCCTGGCACTTTAAAAGCAATACGGTGAAGTCTGAGCTCTTAATCTTCCCTCCTCTGCCTCCTCCTCATTTTCCCAATTCATTCATTTATTCAATTGTATTTATTAAGCGCTTACTCTGAGCAGAGCACTATACTATGCACCTGGGAAAGTACAATGACAATAAACAATGACATTCACTGCCCACAAGGAGCTCACAGTGTGGCCGGGGGGGAGCAGGACAGACTTCAATACAAATAAATAAAAGGCAGATATATACCTAAGTGCTGTGGGGCTGGAGAGGGGGAAGAGCAAAGGGAGCAAGTCAGAGCAATGCAGAAGGGAGTGGGAGAGGAGGGGGGCTAGAGAAGCAGTGTGGCTTAGTGGGAAGAACCCGGGCTTGGGAGTCAAAGGATGTGGGTTCTCTAATCCTGACTCCTCCACTTGTCTATATGACCTTGGGCAAGCCACTTAACTTCTCTGTGCCTCAGTTGCCTCATCTGTAAAATGTGGATTAAGACTTTGAAACCCATGTGGGACAACCTGATTAGCTTGTCTCTACCTCAGCGCTTAGAAGAGTGCCAAACACAGAGTAAGCACTTAACAAATATCATAATTATTATTATAATTCGATGTTTTGTGGATTCCAATAGCCAGGAACTTAGTGGAGAGGAAAGAGAACAGAGGGATCCTGAAAATATGCCGCCTTTCTCAGGCTACCTACTCTTTCTTTTTTCTCTCCAGGTTGTCCCACATGGGGCTCACAGCCTTAATCCCCATTTTACAGATGAGGTAACTGAGGCACAGAGAAATTAAGTGGCTGGCCCAAGGTCACACAGCAGACAAATGGCAGAGCAGGGAGAACCCACGACCTCTGACTCCTAAACCCAGGCTCTTTCCACTCAGCCATGTTGCTTCTCTGTGCCTCAGTTCCCTCATCTGTAAAACAGGGATTGACTGTGAGCCCCTCGTGGGACAACCTGATTACCTTGTATCTATCCCAGCGCTTAGAACAGTGCTTGGCACATAATAAGCATTTAACAAATACCATCATCCCCATCCTGGAATCGCAAACGCCCCTGCGACCTGGCCCCGGCCCCTTCCTACCTCACCCCTGTCCAAAATGAATTGGGGGAAAACCTAAATGTGCCCGCTCTCTTCCTGTCCGTGGGCCTCCTCTGCCACGGCAGCTCAGAAAAAAACCTCAAAAAGGTGCAAAAATAAGGGAGCAAAGAAGTCTTACCCTCCCCACCTCCCCCCAGAGTAGCAAAAATAAGGGAACAAAGGATCTTGCCCTCCCTGCCCTCTCAAAAAGGTGCATAAACAACTGAACCAAAAAAGGTCTTGTCTTTAAGCACTCTCAAAAAGAGGCAAAAATAAGGGAGCAAAGGGGTCTTACGCTCCCCACCTCTCCCAAAAAGTGGGAAAAATAATAATAATAATAATGTTGGTATTTGTTAAGCGCTTACTATGTGCCGAGCACTGTTCTAAGCACTGGGGTAGACATAGGGGAATCAGGTTGTCCCACGTGGGGCTCACAGTCTTGATCCCCATTTTACAGATGAGGGAACTGAGGCACAGAGAAGTTAAGTGACTTGCCCACAGTCACACAGCCGACAAGTGGCAGAGCTGGGATTCGAACTCATGAGCCCTGACTCCAAAGCCCATGCTCTTTCCACTGAGCCACGCTGAAAAATAAGGAGGCAAAAGGAACTTGCCTTCTCCACCCCCTCAAAAAGGTGCAAAAACAAGGGAACAAAAAGGTCTTGCCTTTCTGCCCCCTCAAAACGGTGCAAAATAAGGGAGCAAAAGGATCTTGCCCTCCCTGTCCCTCAAAAAGGTGCAAATACAAGTGAAACAAAAAGCTCTTGCCTTTCCGCACTCTCAAAAAGGTGCAAAAATAAGGGAGCAAAGGGGTCTTACGCTCCCCACCTCCCCCCCAAAAGTAGCAAAAATAAGGGACCAAAGGATCTTGCCTTCTCCACTCCCTCAAAGAGGTGCAAAAATAAGGGAGCAAAAGGGACTTGCCCTCTCCGTCCCCTCAAGAAGGTACAAAACCAAGGGAACAAAAAGGTCTTGCCTTTCTGCACCCTCAAGAAAGTGCAAAAATAAGGGATCAAAGGATCTTGCCTTCTTCGCCCACTCAAAAAGGTGCAAAAATAAGGGAGCAAAAGGATCTTGCCTTCTTCGCCCACTCAAAAAAGTGCAAAAATAAGGGAGCAAAGGATCTTGCCTTCTTCGCCCACTCAAAAAAGTGCAAAAATAAGGGAGCAAAAGAATCTTGCCCTCCCCACCTCCCCCCAAAAGTAGCAAAAATAAGGGAGCGAGAGGATCTTGCCTTCTTCGCCCACGCAAAAAAATGCAAAAAATAAGGGAGCAAAAGGATCTTGCCCTCAAAAAGGTGCCCGCTCCCCACCTCCCCCCAAAGTAGCAAAAATAAGGGAGCAAAAGGATCTTGCCTTCTTCGCCCACTGAAAAAAAGTGCAAAAATAAGGGGGCAAAATGATCTTGCGTTCTTCGCCCAAGCAAAAAAGTGCAAAAAATAAGGGAGCAAAAGGGTCTTGCCCTCCCCGTGGCCTCAAAAAGGTGCAAAGACAAGGGAAGAAAACGACCCGGCCCGCCCCATCTGCCCCGCAAAAGAGCAGAAATTAGAGAGCATAAAGGTTTTCGGAAAAGTCCCGGGAGCGCAGCCCGCCGCCCATCACCCGCCTCAACGCTCGTCCCCTCCTTGCAATTGCGCTCCCTCCCCTCCGCTGCCGCGAAAACCCGGCCTGGATTCCCGGGGCCCCGAGAAGCCGCGGGAGCGACGCCAGTGGGCATGTGCGAGCGTGCTCAGTCAGCCGGGCCCGGACGGGAGCCGTCTCTGGCGGCCGGGCCACGGGGGAGCGGTAGGCGCTCTCTCCTCCCTCCCCCCCCCTCCCTCGGGACCGTGGTACGCGCCCGGGCGTCCGGCTCTCCTCATTGGCCGTCCGGGGAAGGGGGCGGAGCTCCCATTGGTCCCGCCGCCGAGCCGGGTCGAGCGGTCTCCGCAGCCGCCCCAGCTTCGAGGCCGGCTCCTCCTCACGTGGGTGGCGCTGCGGTGAGGAGCGGCGGGAGCGACCATTGCGGCTGGAGGGGGGGACGTGGGTGGTGGTGGTGGGGGGGGGGCGGCCGGGGCATGGCCGCCCTGCCAGGCCCCTGCGGGCCTTTTGAGCCGGGGCGGCGGAGGGGCCTGGGAGGAGAGTGAAGTTTCTGCAGCGCCGTGAAGGTGGATGGGCCGCCGGGCACCATGGAAGGGGTGCTGTACAAGTGGACCAACTACCTGAGCGGTGAGTGCCCTGCGGGGGCAGGACCGGCCACTACTTCAGCCTTAATAAGAAGAATAATGTTGGTATTTTTTAAGCGCCTACTAGGCACCATCATTATTCAGCGTGGCTCAGTGGAAAGAGCCCGGGCTTGGGAGTCAGAGGTCATGGGTTCGAATTCCGGCTCTGCCACTTGGCAGCTGGGTGTCACTTCTCTGGGCCTCAGTGACCTCATCTGGGAAATGGGGATGAAGACTGTGTGACCCCAAGTGGGACAACCCGGTGACCCTGGGTCTCCCCCAGCGTTTAGAACAGTGCTCTGGACGTAGTAAGCGCTTAGCAAATACCAACACTGTCATTATTATGTGCAGAGCACTGTTTTAAGCGCTGGGGTAGATACAGGGTAATCAGATTGTCATTCATTCAATAGTATTTATTGAGCCCTTACTATGTGCAGAGCACTGTACTAAGCGCGTGGAATGTACAAATCAGTAACAGAGACAATTCCTGCCCTTTGACAGGCTTACAGTCTAATCAGGGGAGACAGACAAAAACAATAGCAATAAATAGAATCAAGGGGATGAACATCTCATTAAAACAATAGCAAATAAATAGAATCAAGGGGATGAACATCTCATTAAAACAACAGCAAATAAATAGAATCAAGGGGATGAACATCTCATTAAAACAATAGCAAATAAATAGAATCAAGGTGATGTGCCTCTCATTAGCAAAATAAGTAGAGTAGGCTCACAGTCTTCATCCCCATTTTACAGATGAGGTAACTGAGGCCCAGAGAAGTGAAGTGACCTGCCCACGGTCACACAGCTGACAAGTGGCAGAGCCGGGATTCGAACCTCTGACTCCCAAGCCCATGCTCTTTGCACTGAACCACGCTGAATAAGGATGGTACTTGTTAAGCGCCTACCATGGGCTAAACACTGTTCTGAAGGCTGGGGTGAGATACCGGTTAATCAGGTTGGACACGGTCCCTGTCCCACATGGGGCTCCCACTCTTAATCCCCATTTTGCAGATGA
Source organism: Ornithorhynchus anatinus (assembly GCF_004115215.2). Lineage (NCBI taxonomy): Eukaryota > Metazoa > Chordata > Mammalia > Monotremata > Ornithorhynchidae > Ornithorhynchus > Ornithorhynchus anatinus. The sequence goes on along the minus strand of NC_041735.1, from coordinate 52,881,988 downwards.
GGTGACTGAGGCGAAGGGAAGTGACTTGCCCAAGGTCACAGCAGGCATTTGGCGGAGTCGGAACCCAGGTCCTGCTCAGCCACGTTGCTTCTACCAAGTGAAATAATGGAAAGGTCCATGGATGTTGTTGGGTGCATTGGGCTTTTATCCCTCTTTTTGTGTTTTTTGTTAAGTGCTCACTATGGGCCAGGCACTGTACTAAGCTCTGGAGATACAATAATAATAATGTTGTGCTCACTATGGGCCACACACTGTACTAAGCTCTGGGTAGATACAATAATAATGTTGTGCTTGCTATGGGCCAGGCACTGTACTAAACTCTGGAGTAGATACAATAATAATAATAGTGTTGTGCTCACTACGGGCCAGGCACTGTACTAAGCGCTGGGGTAGATCTAAGCTAATCAGGTTGGACACAGTTCCTGTCCCACATGGGACTCACACTTTTAATCCCCATTTTATAGATGAGGTGACTGAGGCGAAGTGAAGTGATTTGCCCAAGGTCACACAGGGATGTGGCAGAGTCAGAATTAGAGCCCAGGTCCTTCTGACGCCCCGGCTCATGCTCTGTCCACGCAGCCACGTTGCTTCTACCAAGTGAAATGATGGAAAGGTCCACGGATGTTGTTGGACACCTTGGGCTTTTACCCCCCTTTTTGTGTTTTTTGTTATACTAAGCTCTGTGGTAGATACAAGCGCTCACTATGGGCCAGGCACTGTACTAAGCGCTGGGGTAGATCCAAGCTAATCAGTTTGGACACAGCCCCTGTCCCACATAGGACTCACAGTCTTCATCCACATTTTCCAGGTGAGGTAACTGAAGCCCAAAGAAGTGAAGTGATTTGTCCAAGGTCACACAGATAAGAGGCAGAGCCGGGACTAGACCCCAAGTCCTTCCGATTCCCAGGCCTGGGCCATATTTATTCAGTTGTATTTATTGAGCACTTACTGTGTGCAGAGAACTGTACTAAGGGCTTAGGAGAGTACAGTACAACATCCACTAAGCCACGCTGCTTCTCAAGATTGTTGTGGGTGGGGAACGTGTCTGTCAGCAGTCAATATTGAGCATTTACAGTGTGCAGAACATTGTACTAAGCGCTTGGGAAAATACAGAATAATAGAGTTAGTAGACCCATTTCCTGCCCACAACGAGGTACTCTGTTATATTGTACTCTCCAACGCTCACTTCAGTGCTCTGCAAACAGTAAACACTCAATAAATACCACTGATGGATTTCAACCAACTGGGTGAAAATCACAGTCTCCTGAAGCATCTCGATTTCGGCTGCTCTGGATTGGTATCCCGTTTTTGGCCTCCTCCGGGAACCACAGTAGTCTAAATAAATCTCAGGATGCTTCCCCACAGGAATCGTTTTTCTCCTAAACACACATCTTGCCCATATTGCAAGCCTTTGGTGAGCCTTGAAATTACCCTCATCACCATCCTATTGTTATTTCGCTTATCATTATTGGCCACTTTCCAGTAGTACTTTCACTTTACAAAGTCTTAATTGGCTCGGCCCTCCACAAAATAGGGGAAGGTTCACAGACATCTGATATTGCTAATGGCATATCAAGGCCCAAAGCTCTCTACCATAGTGAGGAAGGGATTTTGAGAAAAGGCATAGAGACTTCTCCCTAGGGCATCTCTTCGCCCCAAATGAATAGAGTTTGGTCCCACCATGTGTGTGGCCCAGATTGGCAGGCAGGCAAAGCAGAAATGAATTTTCAGAACTAGGCCTGAAGAAAGCTTAACCTTTATCCCCTGACTTTTCATCAGCAGCAGCATCATTTGAGTGCCTTTAGCATATAGAGAGGAGCTGAATTGGGCTCCTGAGACATATATTAAAGTCTGCCTCTCTAGACTGTAAACGTGTCAGTTTGTTGTTGTAATATACTCTCCCAAGTGCTTAGTGCAGTGCTCTGCACACAGTAAGCGCTCAGTAAATACGACTGACAGACAACAGGAGGATAAGACACAACCCCTGCCTCGAGGAACTTACAAAGGTAAACATATAAGATTCCAAGCCTACATAGTCAAATAAAAAACAAAGACTTGTCTGTCTTCTTTGGGTCATCTTTAAACGGAACAGTAGGTGGAGTCGAGGTTGCAGCGGTGGTGGATTTTTCTCTCAACCTGACCGCAACAAAAGACACTTGGTCTTTGGCTAGAGTCAGGACCAGTTTAAACTCTGCTGGGTCTCTTAACAGTGACGGCCAAGGAGGCATCCAAATCCCTTTTCCGTCCACCCCAGAGCAGAGGGGCCACTGATTCTTGGGTCTCCTTTCTTCTCCAGCCACTGCCAGGGCCATTTTTAAATGAGCCTGGTGGAATGGAGGAGAGAAGGAGGGACTGAAAGGTAAAATGTCCAAGATCCCCTAGCCCTTGAGTGAAGTTATCTCTGAGTAGATGGCCAGGTTTTTTCTTTGAATAGAGTGGCCTTGTTGTAATTTACTCAGTAACTATGGTAAAATTTATGTATGGAGGGAATTTTTTCTGTATCCTTCTTGGGATTACTACTGGTAAATATGAGTTATTTACTTCCTTTGGTCTCAGGCCATTGACGCTTACTTTGCAGGTTTTGTGAAGTCATAGACCGAAAATAGACTCCCAAAAATGCTCCGTTGCTTAATAAGAACTTTACTTTTTTAATGGGATTGGGTCCTGGTGACCTGTGACAATTTTTGAAGTGTAAAGGTTTCTGTTTGTTACAAGTCTGTTATTTTAAGCACCCTAGTATTGTTAATTTATCGTCAATTCTTCTCTGGTGTGGGGTGTTGTGTTCCTGAAGAACCTTGAGTTCACAAAAACTAGTGTTTTACTATACCTGCTTGACCAACGCTGATCATTTATCCAAAAACAGTACTTTGGACACTGCATCATTCATTCAGACAGATATGCACTGTGGGAAAGAATATTCCCTAATTCCTCACCAGTGTCCTATTCAGAACCCATATTGTAGAAAGAACGCCCTGTGTGTTATGGTGTCTGTTCTTCAAATGAGAAATAGGGGCACAGGAAGATTAAGTGCCTGAGATTCTATAGCATTCTGAGTTTTTTGATATTTAATTACCAAATCAAAGTATTCCTTTAGGCCCTCTTCATTGACTTAGAACATGCTGCTTTGCTTGTTGAATTGCTTGTTTAAAAAAGCATCCAATGAGAGAGAGCTTAGCAGTGAAACCACTTGCTAAAATATATGTCAGGATTACATAATGGGTAAAAGACAAACTTCTTTGTCTTATAATCCAAAGACAGTGTAATCTTTCATATGTAATTTTGAAATGTTAAACCCCTTTCTTTTCATTTTTCAAGGTAATGTAATCGTAGATTTTTATCTTGAAATATGCACGTTTGAAAATGTCTCTAGGAGGGATCTGTGTCATCATTTTTGTGTGATTCTTTTTGGAGTCTGATCTATCACTATTGTTTATTTTATTTTTCATTGAGTGAGTTTAATGCAAATGAAAAATGCCAGAATGACATCTTTAGAGACCACAATTCCCAGAACAGGTGCTGCAAGAGAAGCAGTTAACAAGGCAGCCTTTTCCACCCTTTTCACCACTTGCTCTTAAACAGCCAGCTTCTTCAAACTCTGTGTGCATGATTATCACTGAAGTCAGTCACACTGCTGTGTCCAGGGTTTGCTTGTTTCCCCAGTTATATGGAGTTGCAATTCAGCAGGTTTCCCTTTCAAGGAGAATGTTAAATTAACTTTGGAAAAGGTGATGGGCTACCAGTGCAGCATAACTGTTTCTTCTGCACATTGGGGTGGTTTCAATAAAGTTCATGCTATACGTCTCCTTTCCCTACTCATTTTAAAAAGATACACTTTCCTTTTGGTTTCTGTTATCATCTTGCCAGCAGTGTGGTCATAGTTAAACAAGGCTCTTGAATTCCATTTTGAACCAAGTTTCTAAAGCATCTGATTTTTATTAAAAAGTGGATGATTTTATAAAAAGTACATATCACTTGAGCTTTCAGATTTTTTTAAAACTCAGATTCTATATTAGTTAAACTCTCTAGGATTCAAAATATTCAGGGCTGAGCCTATTTTGAATTCCTGAATTTTTGGATTAATGAGAGGGAAGATGTACATCAGGAGTCTGGTCTCTTGCTAGCAGAGTATTTTTAGCCGAAAGTCCTGATGGAGAAAACACTGGCTGCTGGGATATAGTATTATATCCCCAAAAGGAAGGATGAATGTGTTTAATGCATGCACAACATTATTCTCAATGCTTAGAAAATGTCATTTAATAGAGCAGCGTTCAGAAGGAGAGGGAAAGACTATATGCCCTATCCAGAAACTCAAGAAATATGCTGGGATCCAACATATAAAAATCCATATGACTCACAGCTCTTCAAAAATCGGAACAAAATGAGTGTTTGATCACCTCTTGAACAATGTGATTTTTAGGTCAGCTAGATCTTAAGGGATATTGTGATTCTGTTAGGAACGCTTCTTGTTATTATTAGTTAATTTTGGCATTTAAGTGCTTACTATATGCCAAGCACTATACTAAACACTGGGGTAGATAGAAGATAATGAGATTTGACATAGTCCCTGTCCTACATGGCCTCAGTCTAAGTGGGAGGGAGGATAGGAAGCCTCATTTAGGTTTCACCAGATTAAATTAGGAGGAAATTAAGGTGACAGTCTATACAGGTGTAGTTTGCTCTAGATTCCATCCCTTTATCCTTTTTAAATCTTAATTAAAAAAAATAAGCATACAATCTTTAATTCAGAGTGTAAACTCATTGTGGACAGCAAAGGTCATGCATTCATTCAGTAGTGTTTATTGAGCGCTTACTATGTGCAGAGTACTGTACTAAGCGCTTAAAAATGACCTGCGTTGAGGATGGGATTCAAACCCACACGTGCAGGGCACACTGCATTAGCAATCCATCACCTTAACCACTCGGCCACCTCGTCCTGTGTCTGTTGTATTTTCCCAAGTGCTTAGTACAGTGTCCTGCAAATAGTAAGCACTTAATAAATATCATTGATCAATTGATTGTGACCCATTCATTCAGTCAGCAGGAAGGCAGCAATTTAAGAGTGGAAATGTGGGGATGATGAAGTATACTTATTGTGGTTTTGGGGAAGATTCATGGCATGTTTTATAAAGGGTGAAGTACAGGGCTTTTATTCTCTAAAAGTTGTCTGAATGCTAGTTTACATTTTTTAATCTCTGCAGGAGAATTATTACATTATATGCTCTAGGTATAGTTTGTGTGGTCCTATTGAAAAGTTGTCAGTATAAGACACACATTTGTGGTGTGATGAGTAGTTTTGTAGACAGTGGATGAAGCTGGCTAGCCTTCTAAGTTTATCTGTGAACCTAAGATCATGAGAAGCGGAGTAGAACTCACAGATTCCTCCTTCCCCAGGTAACAACACTTTTTCAATTTCTTCTTGGTCACTTTCTCCCCAGCCCTGACCTTCCTGCTTCCCTTTGCTATTTAATCTTCATTCAGAAATAGATTGTAGGTGGGCAATATGGCAATCAAGAATAACTCCTTTTTTTGCTTTTTTTTTTGTTTTTGTTAGATGCCACGGAACTAAAAAGTGTCATTATCATTTACAGCACCCAGAGTTGAATCACCCAGAGCAAGGGCTTAGGTATTCAGACCAGGCCTCAGGGTTTATGTGCATTTGCCTAGTCAATTATTTATCCTGATATTTCAGTCTGGCATTGTCTACTTCCTATAACTGATCCTAGTTCTTCCTACTGTTCTCATTACCCGTGAGATAGTACTATCTCTATTTTGCAAATGATGAAACTGAGGTATAGAGAGGTGAAGTGACTTATCCAAGGTCACCCCCCAGGCTAGTGGCAGAGCTGGAAATCAAACCCGACTCTGCCACGTTTCAGATCGATGCTCTTCCGCTACATCATGCTACCTCCCCTCTGTTAGACAAGCAGCTCACTGTGGGCAAGGAATGTGCTTCTATTGAAGCAGTTAGCACGGAGCATTCATTCATTTCATTCATTCAATCGTACTTATTGACAGCTTATTGCATGCAGAGCACTGTACTAAGCACTTGGGAGCATACAGTGTAACAGTAAACAGATACAATTCCCTGCCCAGAGCACAATAAATGTTGTTACCGTTGTGCTGGTTCAAAGAATCCTGTGGTGTCTGACTATTTCTCTCAAAGTAGGTAGCCAAGAGACCAAGACCTATGTCCTGGGTGTGAACTCTGCCTCACCTTTGGCCTGGGCTATTTTCTTCCTCTTTGCTGACTCCAGCCAATGGGACAGGAACTTCTTGGTCAGTTGGGGATCATCCCTAAACAACAGGAAGGATTACCATCATTCAAGGGCCTGGGCTAATTCACAGTTGTTTTGAGAGGAGAGAGATGGTTGTCTTTCCCCACGTTCCCTGTGACATATTAATAATTGTGATATTTGTTAAGGGGTAGATTCCAGATACTCAGCTTGGACATAGTGCCTGTCCCACTTAATAATGCCTGCGTACATGGGACTCATGGTCTAGTGGGAAGAAATCTATAAATAACATAAGACTGGTAATGTAATAGTACCCTTTTTGTCCCACTCCTTGCCTTCAGATAGGAACATTTTTAGAGAAGCAGCGTGGCTCAGTGGAAAGAGCCTGGGATTGGGAGTCAGAAGTCATGGGTTTGAATCCCGGCTGTGCCACTTGTCAGCTGTGTGACTGCGGGCAAGTCACTTAACTTCTCTGTGCCTCCGTTACTTCATCTGTAAAATGGGGATTAACTGTGAGCCTCACGTGGGACAACCTGATTACCCTGTATCATCCCTAGCGCTTAAAACAGTGCTCTGCACATAGTAAGCTCTTAACAAATGCCAACATCATTATTATTATTAACCCACTTTTTAATGATATTTGTTAAGTGCTTACTATGTGCCAAGCACTTTATTAAGCCCTGGGGTAGATATAAGCTTATCAGTTTTGACACAGTCCATGTCCCACGTGGGGCTCACAGTCTTAATCCCCATCTTACAGATGAGGTAGCTGAGGCACAGAAAAGTGAAGCAGTTTGCCCAAGGTCACACAGCAGACAAGTGGTGGAGCTGGGATTAGAATCCAGCTCCTTCTGACTTCCAGGACTATGCTCTAGCCACTAGACCACTCTGCTTCAACTCACTTGACCCAGATGAGTCAGAGATTCCACCTCAGGAACCCATTCCATTCGAACAACCCCAGTTGTCAAGAAATTCTACAGTGGCAAATTAAAATTCCTCTCCAGGCAGGTCATCTGGAACTTTGCAAGGGCTGGGACCAGCCCTTAGTGGGAATGGGTCAGGTCAACCCAAAGCCAAACCTAGTGAGGGATGGACAGACTGAAAGTCTCCCCCCACCAATCCTTGGCTGTACTAAGGGAGGGGAAGCAGAAGGAAGAGGACTAAATGTATGCTTAAATATATTTTTTTTTAGTTTTGGCTTCTTTTCTCCATCTGTGTTGAGCCAAATATGGGGAAGCGAAACCAAAACAGAGAAATGCAGGTTTATCTTTACCTTTGTCTCTCCTATTAGAGTGCAAGCTCCACATGCCAGGGAATGCATTACTTTGTCATTCTCTACTTCCTAGGGCCTAGTACAGTGCACCGCCTCAAGTGAGTGCTCAGTAAATACTACCTTCTGCCATTTTGAGCATCTAAACTGAGACTATGCTCCTATGAGCATGCAAACTCAGTACATAGGGACCACAAAAGAATTGGGGATTGGGTGGACTGGATCCCCAAATTTTCATTGCCTCTTGGGCCCGGGCCTGAGAGTCTAAGTTTGGATAGGGCTTTGAAAGTCAGGCTAGATCAGGGCACTGTGATCAGATACTAGGTTCAATCACACCCTTTGCTCCACTGTCCACAGTCGTGGCTAGTTGATCCTTTTGAATGTCCCAGAAGAAGTTGTCTATTAAGGCTACCAAGATGCTTCAGTCCTAGCCTGGATCAGAATGTGGTCAACAGTTAGGTTGAGGCATTTCATAGCTTGTATCTTAAAATAAAGCGGAGGAGATTTCAGTTTAGAGAAACCAGAAGTTTGGTCGACTATCAATTGCTACCTGTGTTGGGGGGGCGGGGGAGGACGCAGTGCACACAAACATGCAGGCACTTGTTTGTTTATATATTCAAGTACTTCAGTACAAAATTGATCATTGGAGATTTAATAAAAGTGGCCACCTCTTGGGTAGAAGTCCAACCAGCTAGGATTTGAAGGGCCAGTTGTCTGGACCTCCTCAGTGTCGGCAAATGCCCCACTGGCTGCTGCTTTCCTTGAGTGGTTTTTTTGGTCTGCTTGGCCCAATTACAGCCAATATTGGATATTAACGCCCCCAACAGTTTTGCTGCCACTTCCTGAGGTCTGCACCACACAACTCCTGGAGAGAAGGAGAAGTTTCTGAATGAGGATAGACTGAAATGCTGCTAGCTCTCCAGCCAGGAAAGATGAATGCTGAATAGCACTCCTGATCCCCCCTACCACCTGCTTCATGACAGGTTTAAAACAAGGAATTACTATTCATCAAAGCCCAGAACAGGATAAGAGGGTACCTAGTGAAACATGAAAATGGTAGGTTCGAAACAAACCCTTCATTGAAGCTTTTGTTATCACAGGAAATTGTGTGAGCACCTTTAACATATGCACAAACATGCAAGTGTATATTTATAAATGTATATATGCATATATTAGTTTACATGGTCAATTTTTTTCATTTTTCCATACCCTTTATAGTACCAGTAGAATATATCCTTTTCCTCTTGCTCCCAGCATTCATAAATATTGAGTGCCTGCCTGTCTCCCCCATTAGATTTTTAAAAAAGGACTGTATCTTTTACTGCTGTTGTACTCTTCACACAGTAGGTGTTCAGGAAATACTACTGACTGATGGAAAGCTCTTTCTTTTAGGCAGGGTATGGATTTTTCTGGCTATAACTCTGCTAGCTTGGATTTTGTTGTGTTTATGAACTGCTTTGTTTCAGTTACAGGCCATTGACATTGTTGACCACCAGTTGGATAAAGCCCCTTCCAAGCTTCGTTCTGTCTTTTTTTCTTCCCTTCTGACAAAAGGATCCTTTTCATGCTAAATTCTTACAGTGACACTTAAAAAGCCTCTGGACTTGATTTGTTGTATTGTCTTTCATTTTGCTCATTTTTTTTATGGTATTTAATCATTTACTGTGTGCCAGGCACTGGACTGAGCGCTGAGATATATCCAAGATAATCAGGTTGGACACAGTCAATGGCTCACATTGGGCTCACAGTCTTAATCCTCATTTTACAGATGAGGTAACTGAAGCAAAGAGAAGTTAAATGACTTGCACAAGGTCACCCAGCAGCAAGTGGTGGAGCTGGGATTAGAACCCAGGTCCATCTGACTACTAGACCCATGCTCTGTCCACTAGGCTATACAGCTTCTGGTACAAGAAAGATATGGAGAGCAGAACAGATGATAAATGCGTAGAGAAGGTTTTGGGTCCTCAGCTGATCAGAGTGAACGGACAACCCCTCCCAGACTTATGTGGGTGTTGAAGGCTGTTTCTAGGTCAGTGGAGCGGTGACTGTCAAAGGTAGTGAATGCCAAAGCATTAGATAAGGTCAGAGGGAAGGCAAACTCCTGGTGTGTGTGTTTGAAAATCTCCCACAGATAACCCCTAAGTGGACAATTGAAGTGTGAGTAAGTGAAAGTTGGCTGAATTATTTATCAGGAACCCTTTCTGAGAAATCCTAAATTATCTAGTGTGAATAGGTATTAAGGTGAAGGGGTAGGTGGAGGGATGTGTATGTGTGTGTATCTGTCTTGTGGTGATTTCTGTGGTATCTCAGCATGGAAAAGAATGCTAGAAATCCCAAAAAGTTGACTCAGACTTGCCTGACAAGTTCCAGACACTTTGATTGGAGCGGAAGGAGACAAGGAGGGAGTCTGTGGTGAGGAACTTAGAATGGCACAGAAACTGAGGCTAGAAATGCTTCCTTCTCCCTCAGTGTGAAGGAAGATAAAAGTATCTGTAAAGTCAATCATCAATCAGTGGTATTTTTTGAGCACTTACTGTGTGCAGAACAGTGTACTAAAAGCTTGGGCGAGCACAGTATAACAGAATTAGCAGACGTGTTCCCTGTCCACAATGATCTCACTGTCTAGAGGGGGAGATGGGCATGAATACATTAATAATTTACAATAATGTAAATATATGTATGTAAGTGCTGTGGGATTGGGGGTGGGGCGAATATCAAGTGTCCAAAGGTCACATATGCAAGAGCGTAGATGACACAGAAGGAAAAGCGAGCCAGGCAAAAGAGGGCTTAATTGGAAAGGTCTCTTGGAGGAGATGTGACCTTAATAAGATTTTGAAGGTGGAGAGAGTAGTGGCTGAGGTATATGGAAGGGGAAGAAGTTCCAGGCTAGGGAGAAGCATGTTGGAAAGGGCTTGGCAGTGAGAAAGATGAGATCGGGGGACAGTGAGTAAACTGGTGCTAGAGGAATGTCTCTGGTGATAGAGAAATCGGGGGTCACCTAGTAGAGTGCTCTACTTTGTCAGTTCTTACTAAGTAACTAAGGGTATGGGTAACTACCTAAATACAATGAAGGAAATCTTTTTAAAATGTGGGCAGTTGAGATTAAGAAGCAGCATGGCCTATTGGAAAAAGCACAGGCCTTTGAGTCAGAGGACCTGCATTCTAAGCCTGGTTCTGCCACTTGTCTACTATTTTGACTTTGGGCAAATCACTTCTCTGTGCCTCAGTTTCCTCATCTGTAAAATGGGGATTAAATCCTACTCCCTCTACTTAAACTGTGAGGCTCATGTAGGATAGGGACAGTGTCCAATCTGAATATTTTGTATGTACCCCAGCGCTTAGTACAGTGCTTGGCCCATAGTAAGTGCTTAACAAATATTATTATTACTACTACTACTAATAATAAGAAGAAGAATCATTGGAGACCATTTGGGAGTGACATGTGTGAGACTTTGGAACTTTGTAGTTTTGTAGTCTTCTGTAAATTTGTAGGTGGTATCAAAAATCAGACTTCACTCTTCTGCCATAGTCATAAACCTCTTTTGTGATATCCCCCACTCCCTCACCATTCTCAGGTTGAGTAAATAATAATAATGCTGCTATTTGTTAAGCGCTTACGATGTGCAAAGCACTGTTCTAAGCACTGGGGATACAAGGTGATCAGGTTGTCCTACGTGGGGCTCAAAGTCTTCATCCCCATTTTATAGATGAGGTAACTGAGGCCAGAGAAGTTAAGTGACTTGCCCAAAGTCACACAGCTAACAAGTGGCAGAGCCGGAATTAGAACCCATGACCTCTGACTCCCAAGCCCGGGCTCTTTCCATTGAGCCCTGCTGCTTGTCTTAGAAGGAGCATGAAGACTTCAAGAACAGTAAATCTTAAAATGGCCCAATGTGGCCATAATTCTCTTTTTCTGGGGTGGTTTTGACTCCTGCCAGGAGGCAGGTGGAGGATAATAATAGCAATAACGGAAAAATAATTGGAGGGTAGATGAGATGACTTCTTGAGATCTCATCCATTTCCCTAGGCAATCTGAGTGATTTTTTTCACTAGTTTCACCTTTCCAACTATACTGCCTTTTTGTTCAGGGTTGGTTAGTGCTGGGTAAGGAATGGATTGCCCTCTACACTCTGCAGTAGGCTGAGAGTAGTACAGGCAAGCTGGACTATGGACAGAATGTGGAGATAAATTCCCTTGATTGGTCAGTGGTATTTATTAAGCATTTACTGTGTGCAGAGCACTGTACAAAGTACAGATTTGTTGAAGACATATAAAAGTGATTTCCTTTATTTGATTTGAAGTCCTTAGTTGTTTAGCCTGTGTTAAAAGCCCAACTTTGCTAGTTTGGACCTCTGCTGCAGCCATTCCTTCCAGTAAATAGATGAGCAGGGACTATTACTTGTTCTCACTCGGCATTCTTCAGTTGGTCATCAGTAAGCTTTCTGATGTCTGAGGAAGCTGGGACTGAGTCTGAATGCAGAGCAGCCGACTTTTCAACCATCAGTTTTCATGTGTTGTCCCGGGTCATTGTTCCCAGTGTCCATTCAGTTCTCCCGGAACACGTGTTTTCACTGGGTGCTGTGAAAGAGTGATCTTCGGACAGTGCATGTCTATCCAAGTACAGTGTGACACGCTATTGGAAGAAACTGTTGTACAAAATACCTGTGGTGTTGAGCCGAGAGTTAGCATTCCCAGGCACTTAGGTATGGTGTCCTTCTCTGATAGACACTCAGAATACCATTATTGCAATCAGTCACTCAATAGTATTTATTGAGCACTCACTGGGTGCAGAACACTGAACTAAGTGCTTGCGGGAGTACAACACAGCAAAATTGATAGAGACATTCCCTACCCATCAGGAACTTACAGTCTAGAGGGGTAGACGGATATTAAAATGTGGGTATTTATATAAGTGCCTTGGAGAAAGCTGTCCATAATGTGGGTTCTAAAAGAATGCAACTCCCACCTCGTAGGAGATATGGGTGTACTTACCAGTACCTGTTCATTATCAGACATCACCAAAGTACAGGGTGGCCTGACATTTGATGCATCAGGACAATCCAACTCTACATTTTAAAGCATTTGGCATAATGAGAATTCTAGTCATCGTCATCAGTCATCAGGCAGTTCTAGACTAGATGATTTGTTTTCAAACTGTTCAGGATTTGAAGCACTTAGTTTTCCCAAAACATTGAGTAGATTTCTTTTATTGCAAGAAATCTATGAAAAGACATGTCTGCCACTATATGTGGTTTGGTTTCGCTTTTTCATTTAACAACAAAAAAAAGTTCTTTGACCATAAATTGAGTGCGGCCATGTGTGGCGTGTTTTCACAGAAGCATATTTTTATTTTTAGATAACCACATTGCTTTGGGTATCCGAGAAGAGAGCTCAATGCTTTTAAGGCAGTTTTTTAACTTGAGGTGGGGGGGAACAGGTTATTCTTGTTATAGCCATACCCTGGAAACTCAAAATGTGAATTAATTTCTGTATGGTTTTTTTTTTTCCTCCTGCTATGTGAGAACAGAGATTATTGTTAGGTGATTTTTGAGAGCTGGCTAAAAGCATTTTTCATGGGGGATGGGGTTTAGGGAAGAATGAAGATATAAAGTTAAAGGGATTTTTCCCCTGATCTTTCCCCATCCTTGCTGTCGCACGAGCCTTTAACCTTGGTGTTACCTTTGACTCATCTCACTCATTCAAAATATTGCTAAATCCTGTCAGTTCAACCTCCACAACATCACTAAAATCCACCCTTTCCTCTCCATCCAAACTGCCACTGCATTAGTCCAAGTTTTTGGGGCTCGTATTTGTTAGTCATCATCAAAGGTATTCATTGAGTGCTTACTGTGTGTGGAACACTGTACTAAGCTCTTGGGAGAATACAACATGAGCAGAGTAGAAGGGCTCATTAATACAATTCCACCTTTGCCAGCCAGATGCTGTGAAAAGTCCAGTCCCACCTTCTTCTTCCTATACCGTCTTCATCCGTACCCCACTATCGAACAAGTAGACACAGTTTTGGCCTTTTCCCTTTCATACATGGTTTTGGCCCTTTCCCAGGTCTTTCCCTTTACATATACTCCATGATGCCATAATAATACATACAGTACAGGAATCGGTATTGTATTGATTAATTGCATGAACCATTTGTTCTTTAAGATCCTTCTCTTCAAGCGTGTTCTCAACACTGGGGACCACTAGTGAATCATCATACCTATAACACCCTCCTGAGGTACATTTTCTGATTCGTTTTATCATCTCTTGGTGCACAGTTTTAAACTCATGTCCTGGAAGGAGAAGGGTAACTATGACAGGAGCCTTAGAATGACTGTGGATCACTGCTCTGGTTCCTCTTGTGGTATAAACGTTCATAAAGAGAGGAGTCCATTGGCTCTTCCTAAGAGTCTTGTATGGTGGAAGTCCACTGAGATCCTGCTCATTTATTTCACCAACGTACATGTTTTCAGGCTGAATTCATTCTGTCTGCACTCCTGATGGTGCAATGTAGATTCCATTGCCATCCTTCAGGCTAATTCCTCTTCTAGGCCCAGCAACCCAACCCAAATGATAAAACTGCTTGCAGAGTTCTGGGATCAGATTTCTTGGATGCTCTTTATCCTGCACGAAGCCTCCGTGGGGGCAGTGGTAGCCCACCGAGCTGTGACACGCAGACGCAAAGAAGGGGCCAACATGCTGAGTGGACCTCCCCCCAGGGCTTCCCTGGGGCCAACTGAACAGCCGTCCCTCATAGAGGCTGTGGCGGGCAGGGCGTGGGGCAGCCGAGATGGCAATCAGGTGGGCGTGAAGTGTTAGGCACTTGCTATGTGCCAGGCACTGTACTAAGTGCTGGGGTAGAGATAAGATAATCAGGTTGGACACAGTCCCTGGCCCACATAGGGCTCACGGTCTTATTTGCCATTTTGCAGATGAGGAAACTGAGGCACAAAGAAGTTAAGTGATTTTCCCAAGGTTACATAGGAGACAAGTGGCAGAGCCAGGATTAGAACCCAGATCCTTCTCATTTCCAGGCCCTTGCTTGAAGCAGCATGACTTAATGGATAGCACACAGACCTGGGAGTCAGAAGGTCATGGATTCTAATCCCAGCTCCACCATTTGTCTGCTGTTTCACCTTGGGCAAGTCACTTCACTTCTCTGGGCCTCAGTTCCTTCATCTGTAAAATAGAATTAAAGACTGTGAGCCCTGTGTGGGACAGGCACTGTGTCCAGTCTGACTATCTTGTAACAGTGCCTGGCGCATATTAAGATCTTGAGAAATACCATAATTAGCATTATTATTATAATTATTATCCTATCCTGTCTTGATTACTATATTAATCTCCTTCCTGGCCTCTTGTCTCTCCCCACTCCAGTCCACACTACACTCTGCTGCCTGGAACATTTTTCTACAGAAACATTCAGTCCATGTTTCCCCACACCTCAGGAACTTCCAGTGTTGCCCATCAGTCTCCGCGTCATACAGAAATTTCTTACCATTGACTTTAAAGCACTCAGTCACCTTGCTCACTCCTTCCTCACTTTGCTGCTCTCCTATTACGCCCCTGCCTACACACTTCACTCCTCTAATGCCAACCTATTCACCTTGATCTTGTACCTTGATCTTGTCTATCTCGCCAGTGAGCTATCGCCCATAACCTTGCCCCCTCCCTCTTCATATCCGACAGACCCAGACTCGCCCAGACAGACTCGCCCCACCTTCAAAGCCTTATTGAAGGCACATCTCCTCCAGAGGCCTTTCCTGACCAAGCCGTCACTTCCTCTTCTCCCACTCCCTTCTGCGTCACCCTGATTTGCTCCCTTTATTCAACCGTCCCTCAGCCCCACAGTACTTATGCACATATCCATAATTTATAGTAATGTCTGTCTCCTTCTCTAGGCTATAAGCTCAGTGGAAAGAGCACGGGCTTGGGAGTCAAAGGTCATGGGTTCGAATGCCGGCTCTGCCACTTAGCTGTGTGACTGTGGGCAAGTCACTTAACTTCTCAGTGCCTCAGTTCCCTCATCTGTAAAATGGGAATTAATACCGTGAGCCTCACGTGAGACAACCTGATTATCCTGTATCTAACCCAGCGCTTAGAACAGTGCTCTGCACATAGTAAGCGCTTAACAAATACCAACATTATTATTACGGGCAGGGAACATGTCTACCAACTCTGTTATGTTGTATTCTCCTAAGTTCTTTGTACAGTGCTCTGCACATAGTAAGCTCTCAGAAAATACGATGTGATTGGTAGGATTTTCGACACAAAAATGTGAATGGGGGAACTAACCCTAAATTTTCAAGGCTTTCATCGACAGTGGCATACAATTGTAATCTTCACTGCATTTTGTTACTCCTTTGGAACTTTATCTTGTGAACTTTGTGGGAGGGAGGGAGGTGGCTGTAGCCGTAATTATTATTTTATTTCAACACAGCACTCTTTCTTTTGGCCAGAATGGTATGTAGTACCTACTGATGAATGGCTAAAATTAGCCCACCTGCTCTTCGTGTAGGGAGTGAGGTGGGGTGCCCCCTCGGGTGTGGGTGGAAATGGGAAGTTCCCACTTTAATGTACTCAATACAGGTCACATTTGGTCCTGGCCTGTGTTCGGCAGTCAAGGCAGGTGACTAATTTAGACCTCGGCATTTGTAATAATAATAATAAGTAAGGTACTTGTTAAGCACTTTGTGCCAGGCACTGTACTAAGCTCTGGGGTGGATACAATCAAATTGGGTTGGACACAGGCTCTGTCCCACGAGGGGATCACAATCTCGATCCCCATTTTACAGATGAGATACCTGAGGCACAGAGAAATGAAGTGAGTTGCTCAAGGTTACACAGCAGACAACTAATGGAGCTGGGATAATGATTGTGGTATTTGTTAAACATTTGCTTTGTGCCAGGCACTGTACTAATCGCTGGGGTAGATACAAGGTCAATGAGTTGGACACAGTCCCTTGTCCCACAATTGCCTCACAGTCTTAATCCCCATTTTGCAGATGAGGTAACTGAGGCCCAGAGAAGTGAAGTGACTTGCCCAAGATCACACAGCAGACGGGTGGCGGAGCTGGGCTTAGAACCCAGGACTCTCTGGCTCCCAGGCCTGTGCTCTAACCACTATACCATGCTGCTTCCCTTAGCAACATTAGGACAGGTGGATACAGTGATACGGCACTATCAGGCACCGGCTTCAGGAACCATACGGTATCCAAAATCCTAAATTCCCAAAAAGGTCTAACAGGTTGGCATGTACACACCGGGCAGGCAAGTAGTGGGCAGTGGCCCACGGTCAATCATGCAGCTCATCTTAGTGGATACTACCTGTCTCATTCATCAAGACAAACTGCCAGTCTTCTCCCTGCCATGACTCAGTATCCTTAGGTGGGAGAGAAAGGCTAGCAATTTCTGTCGAGACTCCAACGTTCAGTTGTGTGGTAAAAAGCTCAGGAGGATTTGGTGTCTATGCATGATAAGAGGCCCTGAAATCAGGGTCAGTTTGTTGCTTCATGGGGGAGGGCTGGGAGACAGGAGACCTGAGTTCTAATCCCACCTCGGTCCTTGGCCTGCTGTGTCAATGGACAAGCCATTTCACCACTCGAGGCTGTTTCCTCATGTACAGAATGAGCATGTGTGCTCTCCTTACCATTTTGATTGTGCTGTAACTCACCAAGTCGAGTTACACGCTGAGAAGCAGCGTGGCCTACTGGAGAGAGCGTGATCCTGGGAGTTGGAAGGGCCTGAATTCTAATCCTGGCCCTGCCACTTGGTTGCTCTGTGACCTCCAGAAAGTTACTTAGCTTCTCTGTGCCTCAGTTTCTCAACAGAAAAGTGGGAATACCTGTTCTCCCTCCTACTTAAACTGTGAACCTCATGTGGGACAGAGACTGTGTCTGACCTAATTAACCTGTGCCTGTTCCAGAGTTTAAACAGTGTTTGACATATAGTAAGTGCTTAACAAATGTCATAAAAAAGAGGAAGGCCCTGGGAATATTCTAGTCGTACTTGAGTCTAGGCAAACTAGTTATTAAGTAGCATTATTATAACCCACACAGGCCAGTACTACTTTAGCTTTACTGGGGATCCCTTCATTTCAGCCCAGCTATGCACATCTACTACTGTGAAATCTTGTTTTTTCACGAACTGAAATTTTATCCTGAAAAAAAATTTCCCCTCCAAAGAGTTCCATCTTCCAGGGTGACTGCCTTACCCACTGTACTTTTTCTCTCTCTCTGATTACAGTTGTTAAACGTTCATCCCTCCCTGATAATTGCTTCAATCTAGAAGCAAGTTATACATCATTGGTTTTTCTGTCACAGTCTCAACAACAGTTCAAAGAAAGAAATTCAGAAGTAGATTTAAAAAAAATTCTTTTTGAGTCTCAGTGACCCATTTTATTCGGTTATTTTACTCACTGTTTTGTGCACACCCAAACTTCTTTCTCCCTCCCCTTTCCCCTCCCATGCTTCTCTCTTCAATCCCAAGAGATTTTTGTTAATCCTGGGTGTGCGATTTCTTGGTGTTGGTATTTGGAGAGCATGCCCTTCTGGAGGGAATGGAAGATGATTCACTAGGCAGTATGGTGTAGTGAATAGAGCACAGGCCTGGGAGTCAGGACGTGGGTTCTAATCCTGGCTCCCCCACTTGTATGCAGTGTGACCTTGCGCAAGTCATTTCACTTTTCCGGGCCTCAGTTACCTCATCTGTAAAATGGGGATTAAGACTGTGAGCCCAATGTGGGACATAATTGTGTCCAACCGTATTTGCTTGTATCCCCCCAGAATTTAGTACAATCCCTCGCACATAGTAAGTGCTTAAATACCACAATTATTATTATGATTGGCTGAGCTTTTCTTCCACCGTTTTTGCTGGTGACCCAGAGGAGAATTGTAGTGCCCAGAGTGGCATTGCCCAACCCAGATGAAGGAAATGCAATCTGTCATTGTGTGGCAGTGAAAAGAGTCTGGGAAATAGCACAGGACAGCTGCAGCTTTGTTTTTTTTTTAATCGCAGACGAGGTTTTTCATAAGAATTTCATCATTGTGCCTTTTTTCAGGATACTTTCCTCTAGCAAGCTCATTTTTTAAATGGCATTTGTTTAGTGCTT
The DNA here is from genome assembly GCF_004115215.2 of Ornithorhynchus anatinus. Classification (NCBI taxonomy): domain Eukaryota; kingdom Metazoa; phylum Chordata; class Mammalia; order Monotremata; family Ornithorhynchidae; genus Ornithorhynchus; species Ornithorhynchus anatinus. The sequence goes on along the minus strand of NC_041735.1, from coordinate 52,863,378 downwards.
ACTATGTTCCGAACACTGAGCACTGGGGTAGATACAAGATAGTGAGGTTCAATACAGTCCATGTCCTACATGGGGCTCACAGTGTGGCCTAATGGTGGATGGATCAGGGGTGTGGGAGTCAGAAAATCCTGAGTTCTAGTCCCAGCTCTGCCACTTGTCTGCTGTGTGACCTGTGTGACCTTGGGCAAATCATTTAACTTCTCTGTGCCTCCATTACCTCATCTTTAAAATGAGGATTAAGACTGTGAGCCCCAAGTGGGACAAGCACACTGTCCAAAGTGACTAGCTTGTACCTACCTCAACGCTTAGACTAGTGCCTGGCACATAGTAAATAATTATTATTATTACTATTAATAGTACTCCACATTTTACAGAGAAGTGAAGTGACTTTCCCAAGTTTACACAGCAGACTAGTGGCAGAGTCGGGATTAAGATCCAGGTACTTCTGACTCCCAGGCCTGTGTTCCATTTACTTAGGCCAAGGCTGCTGCTTCATATGGGCAGGGATTGTGTCTTCCAACTCTATTGTATTGGATTCTCCCAAGTGCCTAGTAGAGGGTTGTCACACAATAAGCATTCAGTAAATGTCACTTGTTTCATCTTCAGCCCAAATAAAGATCCCCCTGCTACTAGCACCTCTGGCTATGTGGCCGTCAATCTGATTTTCAAATCGGCCTCATGAAATTTTTGCGTACACTCCAGAATCCACCACTGCATTTCCTCCTAGAATTTTTCAGTGCCCTCTTTACCCACCAGGTTAGTGAGCAAGTTAAAGAAGTCAAACAAATGCCAGAGTGGTTAGATAAAAGGAATCGCTGATTGGCTTAGAAGCGCCACTGATCGTTCCAGGGTCAGTACATTCTAGGCTACTCGTTTTAATTGTGGTAGCAAGTTATGCTTCTGTTAGAACAGATTTACTATTTCCCTCCCACATGCTGGCGTGACAGATTAGATCGAAATGTGATGTCTTCAGTTTAAGGCACGGATGTGAAACAAATGAGAGCTTGGAATTCTACCCATGATAAAGTTCTCAGAACTAAATAGCTCTGAACTTCCAAATGATGACTTTATATCTGAAGGCCAGCATATGAAAATTGGCATCCTATTTAGACTGTGAGCCTCATGTGGGACCTATTTTTCTCGTGTCTACCCCAGTGCTTAGAACAGTGCTTGGCACATAGTAAGTACTTAACAAATACCACAGTTACTATTATACTAACTATCAAGCTCTGGTCACAAAAAGCTAGATACTCTAACTCTGTCCTTAGTCCTGTCTCCTTCTTGGAATAGATTGGTCTTGGGAATGCAGTACTTTCACTTCAGTTTCTGGGGCCATCAGATCTTTTCTGACAGTTTATTCTCTATCCTCTGCCTAATCTTTTTTTTCCCCTTTTCTTGTTTAATGGTACTTGTTAAGTGCTTACCCTGTTCCAGAAATTGTACTAAACACTGGGTTAGGTATCAGATAATCAGGGTGGACCCAGTCCCTGTTTCACTTGGGGCTCACAGTCCTAAGTCTATTGTTTATTGGTCTGCAATAAATCTCCAATGTTTTCTTAGCTCACTTGTTTCCTAAGCTAGCAGACCTTTAGAAACTATAGTTCAACTTCCTAAAATTAAATTTTAATTAGAATTTGGGAAAAGATCCTTGATCTTGTTCTGTTGCTGTGAAGACAGGATGTCAGAATCCTTTTAAGCTAAGGATTTTTGTCTGTCTCTTTCAGTGAATCAATCAATCAGTGGTATTTACTGAGCACTTACTGTGTACTGAGCACTGAAAGAGGCATGCGGAGGTCTTTTGTTGGGGTTTCAATTGTAAGGTCTCAGAATAAATCCAATAAGCCCCGTGATGTTGAAAGTCATGGTCATTGCCAGATGGAGGAAATAGCTTCCTGGTTCTCTTTTCAGGTTGGCAGCCTCGATGGTTTCTTCTCTGTGGGGGCATATTGTCCTATTATGACTCTCCTGAAGATGCCTGGAAAGGCTGCAAAGGAAGCATCCAGATGGCTGTGTGTGAAATTCAAGGTGAGGAATTTGGGATTTTCCTGCATAAACTTGCCCAACTATCTGGTTGATAAAAATAAGTATGCATTCTTTTCCTTGTCATTATCTTCAGTTTCCATGGTATGAGTGGAAGTGTGTTTTTAAATTTGCAAATACGTTTTTGAAAGTTACTTTTCCACAACAAATTTTTACCAGTGAACTCTCTCTTTAGGAGCTGCAAGTAAGAAAACAAACAAAATAATCAGTTGTCTTTTGAGCATAAAATTTTTTCACTTGGGGTATGCAGCTATTTTTAGGGTTGATATACTACTTTTTAAAGCCAGGCTCTATTTTTAAACTAAGTACATGAATTATACATGTTTTAAACTTTCCCTCCAAAATCCTTTCCTTAGGTCATTTGGCCCCAGAAATCTGGGACATGCAAAAAATCTTTTAGATTGTTGAAGGACATACAAAAGTGTTGGGTAATTTTTAATTCACCCTGTTTGCCAGGGATTCACACTTTCTTCTATTTGATGTGTCATATCTATCTGTGGTATTTATTGAGCACTTACTATGTGCAGAGCACAGTAGTAAGTGCTTGGGAGAATACAATAAGAATCTTAAGTAGAAATGGAAAATACATTTCCTCTGAGGATGTGTTTAGGGTTTTGTTTTTTGAGGTACAAAGAATTAAAAGGTTCTCAATCTGTTCAGCAGTTTCTGCTTCCTGGGTAATTGGCCTTGTACCACTCACCTGTTTATATGGGCATAGAAAAGACCTTGCTTACAGCTTTATCAGAGGAAGTTGTATCTTCCCGAGGCCGAGGTGCCTTTTCAGAGCTGTCTTGGAGCCTAGACAATGTTCACAGTCTGACAGGGCACCAGAAAGACAGTTCTCTTAGTCTGCAAGCTCACTGTGGACAGGAAATGGGTCTACCAACTCTATTGTATTGTACTTTTCCAAGTTCTTTTTACAGTGCTCTGCACACAAGCACTTAATAACTATAAGTGATTTATTCCTCATCTTGGTCCTGGCAAATCCACCCAGGAAGAGAGACAATCATAAAACAGGGCATGGAATAGTAATCTACCAAAACAGCGTGGCCTAGTGGATAGAGCATGAGAGTCAGAAGGTCCTGGATTCTAATCCCAGCCCTGCCACTTGTCTGCTGTGTGACCTTGGGCAAGTCACTTAACTTCTCTGAGCCTCAGTTACCTTATCTGTAAAATGGGGATTAATACTGGGAGCCCCTTGTGGGTCAGGGACTATGTCCAACACGATTTGCTTGTATCTATCCCAGCACTTAGTAAAGTACCTGGCACATAATAAGTGCTTAAAAAAATACCACAGTTATTATCATTACAGTGGAAATCTTGTCTAATGAATAGGGGCAGATGGTGATAAAATGGCTTCTAAGGCAACAAACCCCAGGGCAAGATTTTGCTGGTGGTGGCTGAGGTGGGAGCTGATTTAAAGAAAACTGCCTCTTTAACACTGTAACCTCAGTCTCTGTGGCTTCCCAGTTCACCCTGCAGATAACACTCGGATGGATCTGATTATCCCTGGAGAGCAGTACTTCTATTTGAAAGCCAGAAACGTAGCTGAGAGGCAGAGATGGCTCGTTGCCCTGGGATCTGCCAAGGCCTGTCTAACTGACAGTAGGGCCCAGAAGGAGAAAGGTAAGTTTGGTCTGGAGGAGTGGGAATTAGAACCCATGACCTTCTGATTCCTGAGCCCATGCCACTATGCCTTGCTACTTCTATTCCCAAGACAAGGTCTATAAATGAAGCTCTCTTTTTTTAAATATCCTATTCCTTTTAGCTTTTGGTTGTAATGGAGGATAGGTCTTGCCCATCCTAGGATCATGGCAGTTATACCAGTTCTGCTGCCTGAGGGAGAGAGGCAGTGCTGGTGAGCTGGATGCTGCTGCTGAGAGTGTTGTACAGTGTATGTTAGGAAATTCCTGTGTCCCTCACTGCAATCTCTGCAGCTTTACTCTCTGCATAAGGTGGTGGCACTATTGGTAGAGGATGGGGCCACTGCAGTAGCAGAAGAGGAGATGGCCAGGCCTCTCCCAGCCTTATTTTTCCTATTTTAATATGGGGAAAATGGGAACTGACACAAGAAAACACCCTTGCTAGCCCCTGATGTAGAAGAAAAGGAAAAAGGGCCCCAGTCATGGTTACCTCACTGTATATTAAAACTCAGTTGGTGCATTGGTAATATGTCTCATGGAGCTGAATGAGGGGATAAGGATCAATGAAGAACGACACCTAATCCACAGTTCTTCAATCCTGTAAGAGGGGAAAATAGTTTATTAAAGACACAGTAGTGAAAACAGAAATGGTGTTTAAATATTTGTACGCTAGATTTAGCTCAGACCTCTTGATTCTCAGTTCTCATGAGACCATACTCCCACATGAGGGTCATTACACACCATGTTGGCCTAAATTATGAGCGAATTAAAATGAGAATAATGTACACATTTTATGGATGCTCTGGGTGGGAAGCTGTTCCCTGCCAGGTCCAACTGCCCATATCTTTATGTGTTCCTTAAATAAACAAGAGCGATTTTTCTCTTGAACTGTTCCGTAGTGACATGATGTCACTGAACCATTAAGGTATATGCGGTTCTTCATAGTCAAGGAGATATTCAGAAAATTCCTGAGCAACTTTTGACTAACCAATTCTTCCTTCTTTTGATGATGTTTTCTTAAAAGAATTTACTGAAAACACAGAGACTTTGAAAACCAAGATGTCTGAACTGAGGCTTTACTGTGACCTTCTTGTTCAGCAAGTGGATAAGACAAGAGAAGCCACTGCAGCTGGTGTATCGGGTTCTGAGGTAAAATTCTCTTCAGAGTTCAGTTTCTCCATGCCGACCTAAACCTTTGTTGTTGACTGCAAATGCAAGTAATTTCAGACATGTATAGTGTTTGTTTTACCTTATTATACAAGGCTGTGTATTAGGGTCAGTCTTGTTTAATCTATTTTATGCTGCCACACTTGAAGATACTTCAAGGAATCTGGTATCAAAATAGGATTGCAAACATCTCAGAAACTCTTTGTTCTCAGCCGGAAGCATCATTGAAGAAGGTCTTGAATTACTTGTACAAAAAGCTCTGGTTTGCTTGTGACTGTTCTCTGGATGCAAGGACCCAAGAACACGTGCAGATGAATATAAATCGCTTCTCCAAATTCACAAAGCAATATGGATTGACAGTCTGAAGAGGCTGAGGGTATGGGCCAGCTTGCACCTGGCAAACCCTCATTAAAACTAAAGAACTCCATGGCAGCATAGAGCTGAATGTTGTCTCTGAATTCCGCTTCCTTGAATACACTTTGTTCAATGGTGCAAGGCTAGATCACGCTCTCCCTATCTTCAGAGCCCTCCTGATATCACATATCCTTCAGGAAGCCTTCCCTGACTGATTTCTATTTTCCCCAGAATCTATCCCTAGCAGTTCTGTAAACACTCACTATTGCTTGATTAATTCGAGCATGGGTCTGGCTGTAGTTGAATTTTCAAAAGGTACCCGATTCTCATAATAGTGACGGTGGTATTTGTTAAGTGCTTACTATGTGCCAAGCCCTGTACTAATATCTGGTGTAGATACAGGATAATCAGGTCCCATATAGGGCTCACAGTCTAAGAAGGAGGGAGAACAGGTATTGAATTCAGGTATTGACTTGCCCAAGGTCATACAGCAGACCAGTGATGGAGCTGGGATTAGAACCCAGATCCTTCTGACTCCCAGGCCTGTGCTCTGTCCATTAGGCCACACTGCTTCTCATTCTCCTCTTCTCAGAATGCTTAGGCAGTCTGGCAGAACTGAGTGTGATGGGAGAAACTCGACGGGGTTCAACAAACAACAAATAGGATTAAACAGAGAATAGTCTTTTTAGAAATTAGAATCATTTAGTCTGGAGAAGAGATGGCCAAGGGTTGAAACTAAGGAATGTTTTTAGGCGAAGAAAAGCTTGCCTGCTGTTCTCCAGGTCCACCGAGGACTGAATAGGAGGAAATTGTCTTAAATTAAGCAAGAGAGCTAGTTTATATGTAAGAAAGCTTCTTGGTTTTGAGAGAGGAGTTCTCGGCGGTACTGGGGGGTCTGCATCCCTGGGGATTTTGAAAAAGTACACAACCGTCTATTCTGAGGATCTTGTCACTTATCTGCCTGACCCAGATCTCTAGAGCTCAGAGAAGTCTGTCCCTGCTCTGGTGAGTTGGAGGGCATCCATTTTGTTTCATTCAGCTGGAACTCTTCAAATGTAGGCTAGAGACGAAGTGAACCCAGAGAACATCTGTAGATTCTACCTATACTATATATATATGTATAAAACCAGCACAAAGCTGCATGTTATGGACTGCAGAGCTGTGTCCTTCTAGACCTTAAGCTTGTTGGGGGGAGGGAATGTGTCTGTTTACTATGTTGTACTCTCCCAAGTGCTTAGTATAATGCTCTGTATACAGTAAGTGTTCAATATGATTGAATGAATGACTGAATGAGTATAATTGATTATAAGCCCCTAATATGATACTGTGCAATTAAAACCATGGTTTTCTGCAGTTCTATCCTGCATGGGGCAGAAACTAATATGTAGATTCTTGCTCATGTCTATTAAGCTGTCAGATAGGGTTTTAGCTGTAGTTTTTAACTTTATTTATTGAGTTTTTGCAGTCTTTCCATTTAATTTGATGGATGTGGAAACGTTTCTTGTTTTACTGAAGAATTTCTAGAGCTGTTCTCACATTAACTGAATCTGGATTTGTGCTGAAAATTCCTGATTCACTTGAAGCGTGGATAACCAGATTTCATGCAGCCATAACTTGATTAGGGCAATGTGGGCCTGGTTTGAATTCTGAAAGCAGGAATCAAGTTGCTTGTGTTCCATCCACACCCACTGTCTTCATTGTTGCCAGGTGAAGAATAACTTTCAGACTTGTGAGAAATGCTCCACCTAATCAAATCAACTTCTCTGTAGTTCCTGGGTATGCATGACACCAAGCTTCAGGCTCATAGTTTGTGGTCCACGTTTGGATTGAGAGAGAGAGAGAAAATAGTTTTATTGACACAACCATGTTTGATTAAGAAAAGAACTTAAAGCAGTTTGATGCAACATAAGATGGTTCCATTGACTGACAGCATGGATTTAATTTGGTGATGGGTCAAATGCTACTATTACATGGACAGGCGTACTAATTTCTCTGACTCCAGGAGTTTAGATAAGTGTGGGAGACTGGGTTCAAACAAAAGAATTTGGCTCAGTGTCTTCTGAGAGAGATTATTTCGGGGGTGGTTGTCAGTATTGGTGGGTTACATAACCCTTTCCTGTGAATCAAACCTCAAAAACCTTTCCAAATGGGGCTTTTTCTAATTTGGCAGCGTAAAGCAGTCTTCCATTTTGGTTGCTTCTTAGGAGGGAATTGATGTGGGAGCTCTGCTGAGATCCACATGCAACACTTTCTTGAAGACGTTGGAAGAGTGCATGCAGATTGCCAACACGACCTTCACCTCTGAACTATTGTACCCCACTCCTCCGGGATCTCCCCGACTGGCAGTCCTCAAGCCTAGCAAGGTAATGGAAGTCGCTCAAGGTCAAGTAGTGGTAGCTCAGCAAATGAAGATGAGGGGAGTTTGTGAACAATAATAATAATAATAATTGGAGTGTTAAGCGCTTACTATTTGCCGAGCACTGTACCGAGTGCTGGGGTAATAGTAGTAATAGTAAATATTAAGCACTTACTGTGGACAGGACACTGTACTAAATGCCAAGAGTGGATATTTAGGTGGATATTAGACATGGTCCCTGTCCCTCAGGGGGCTCACAATCTAAATAGGAGGGAAAACAGGTATTGAACCTCCACTTTACAAATGAGGAAACTGAGGCATGGAGGACTTGAGTGGCTTGCCTGAGGTCACACAGAAGGCAAGTGGAAGAGCTGGGTTTAGAATCCAGGTTTCCAGACCCCGGGCCCGTGTTCTTTCCTCTGGGCCATGCTGCTTCTCATTTAGATGCTTAGTTATGGTCCAGCATAACTATAAGCCACCTGGCATCCATGCACAGATTGCAGGTGACTTTCCTTTGAGTTTTTCTCTTTGCAAGCCAGCCAAATGAAATATAGAATACACCATTTTGTTTTGTTTCATTTGTGTTGGTCCAGTGCTCTTTGTGACCACCTCCCATTGACATGGCAGCACCCAGATGGTCATGGTCCTTAGACCTACTGGTCTTATTTGCAGTGAATGTTAAGACTCTGTCATTTGACTCAAGTGATGCAAATACTGAATGGGCTCACTGGCTCTTTTTTATCTTGGGATGTCATCATATGATTGTGTGAGATCTTCCAGTAGTCAAGCAAAGTGTCTATTGAGCGCCTATTGTGTGCACTGTACTAGGCATTTGGGAGGCATTGTGGCAAGATTGGGAGGTTTGGAAGTCAGGAGACTTGGATTCTAGTCTCACCTCTGCTGCTAGCCTGCTGAGTAACCTTGGGCAAGTCACTCTGGGCCTCGGTTTCCTCATTTGTGAAATGAGGATGAGATAAATGGTGAGTTCCAAGTGTGAAAGAGTCTGGGTGTGATCTATTAACCTTATGCCTAGGACTTAGCACCTAACAAGTACTTAATAAATGCCATTATTATTATGATTATTATTGTTAGAAGCACAAGACATGGTTCATAACTGCCTGGAATAGTTTATGCTCTGAGGGAAAAGATAGATCTAAATTATGTATAATTAATATGAACAGGAGGGAGAACATAGGTACAGCTGGTAAATAGGAAGATTATGGATGGGAAATGGACAGGAGAAATGCAAATTGATATATATGCATATGTACTAAGGTTGGCTCTAAATATATGAGTGCTAGGTGTGGCTCTTGGAATGACAGTGACCTGGAGTGGTGGAAATGAATCTGGGAATGCTTCCTGGAAGAGGTGGCATTCCTGGAGGGCAATGAAGATGGGGAAGGGCTCTAGTATGGCAGACTGGAGAGGAGAGGGAGTTCTAGACAGGGATGGGGGGAAGCAAGATGGCAGAGGTAGAAGAGAAGAGCACTAACCACAGTGAATTGATGGGAGAGTTGAGGACAAGACATAGTAAGTCGGTTAGCTTGGGAGAGAGCAAATACATAAGAAGATGATAAACTGGTAAATACATTTGAAGTTAGAAACTTCTGCTTCATGTGGAGAGTGATAGGTAGCCATAGGAGGTTTTCAAGAAGTGGAGAAATGCTTGCCAAATAACATTTTATGAAAACAGTCGGGGAAGTAGTATAATTGTTAGCACAAATAACTAAATTGAAGTGTGACATTTAAACTCATTTCTTTCCTTGTTTTAAAGATGAAACATCCCATTATACCAATTCACAACCCAGTAGAAAGGTAAGACTTTTTTTGTATGTTTGTTTTTGGGATTTTTGTTTGTTTCCAGACAGTATTTGTGCTGTTATTGTTTGATCTTTATTTCTGATCTAATCTCATTTCTCACACATGTATGTATTCCATCATGCAATGCATACCCAGGCTGGGCATGGCATCTGGTATGAGAAACAGCATGACTTAATGGAAAGAGCACAGGTCTGCAGAGGACCTGGGTTCCAATCCTGGTTCTGCTGCTTCCCTGCTGTGTGACCTTGGGCAACTCACTTAACTTCTCTATACCTCTGTTTCCTCATCTGTAAAATAAGGATTAATTACCTGTCCTTCTTCCTACTTAGACTGTGAGCCTCTTGCAGGACAAGGGACCATGTCCAACCTGACTCCCTTATACATACCCTAGCACTTAGTTCAGTGTTTGCCACATTGTAAGCGCTTCACAAATATGGAAGATTTCATATTACTTTGCTTTATGTTTTTTCTCTTCTACCCTTCTCTTACTCTAGACCCTGAGGTGCTTTTTCAGCCATGAAAATCGCATGTTTATTGGCCTAAAGCACTCAGATTTTTCAGAAGAAAGTTTCTCTGGTCTTTCTGTGCCTCCAAGTGGAGGAATTTTGCAGGGATAGGGAAACTAGGGGAGAAATCCGCTACTAGGCCCTTGCAGGGTGTTACCAGGGAGGCAAGGCTCTGATGGTGAGCTGCCCCCTCCCCCCCAAAAAAAGTGCCCCAACACACATTCAGACTTTGAAAGAAATAAAACCCTGCCTTCATCTTATGATCAAATGCCATCCTAAAGTCTGGCTAGTTGAAATGCCCATTCTGTGCCTGAGTGACCCTACTGTCACTCCTCTACTCCCTACTCTCACTCACCTACTCTTGCTCCTCACCACAGCTACACATTCTCCCTAAAGCTGGCTCTTCCACTTTTCCCTATTCCAGCTGTTCTGCTGACTCCAGTCTCTCCTGCCTCCTGGGCTCTTTCTTTCCCTTCCTGTTGCTCCTCCTCCTTCTCCTCCTCCTCCTCTTTTGCCCTTTTTCTTTGCTCCTCTCTCTCTGCTGTCCCTCTTGTGGTCGTCTGAGAACTGTCTCTGAACTGTTCAGTGGGCCCAGTAGTAACCAGCAGAGACCAGACCTGCAGTAAAAACAAACACATACTCTTCATATTGACACATACCCTTCTCTCTCCCCTCCCCCCACCCCCCAGTTAATTAGCTTCCACATCCAGGGAAAGCATTGAGATCAGGAAATGGTGGACCATAAAATGAAATAGAATGCAATGTACAATTCTCCCTTTTCCATTTTTGCTGGTCTTCATGGGAATATGTAATAGCATTTTTCTTTTTGAGCATCTGCTTGATGTGGTGCATTAAACTAGGTGCTTGGGAAGTAGAGAATAAAACTTTGACACATTCCCTGCCCACAAGTTGCTTACATCTATAAATTGAGTGTTTGAAGGAAACAGGTGCTTTTATCTTTAGAGAAGCAGCATGGCTCAATGGAAAGAGTCTGGGCTTTGGAGTCAGAGGTCATGGGTTCGAATCCTGGCTCGGCCACTTGTCAGCTGTGTGACTTTGGGCAAGTCACTTAACTTCTCTGTGCCTCAGTTACCTCATCTGTAAAATGGGGATTAAGACTGTGAGCCCCACGTGGGACAACCTGATTCCCCTTTGTCTACCCCAGCGCTTAGAACAGTGCTCGGCACATAGCGCTTAACAAATACCAACATTATTATTATTATTATTATCATCTTTTAGCCTAATATGTGGAAATGATAGCTACCAATAATGAAAAATCCAGAAACCTGCTTGGTGGGAATCTATAGGGAAAAGGCAAAGGTAATCATTTGCTATGGATTCTGTTTGCTGTGGAGATTTGGGAGTGGCAAATTATTTTTCCTTTTTCCATGGTGGCTGATCATTTTACCTCCAAGACAAGACCCGTCTTCACATCCTGTTCCTGACTTGGTAATGTGGCTTATTCCCCCCAGGCAGATGGAACTGAACAGCTGTGAAAACGGATCTTTAAATGTGGAAGTGACTGATTCTGAGCCAACTCCAGTTACAAACGAAACCCCCTCAGACTTGAAACTGGCAGAGAACGATGGTACCATGTCAGCTGAAGAAAGCTCAGGTGATGGTATAGCATGTAAAACTCGAAATACATGAAATAGTATACAGCATCAAACAATGGCTCTGTTCTATGCACTTAGTAGAATACAGTGACATTAGTCAACATGATTCTTGCCCTCAAGGGGCTTGCAGTCTAGTAGGGAGTTAAGTATTCAGTCTCTTCCTGAAAATCAGGTTTCTTTCTGAGAAAACATACTTGGAAAGCAGAAAGGCAGTTATCATTTTGTGACTGCAGTCACTAGTTGGTCAGAGGAAGCAGATGTGAACCAAGATTCCCAAATCTTCTTGTTTGCTTTTTACCTAAACCCTTTTTGGCTTTTCAAACAGTGTGCATTGTCAAATTGAGTTTTTTTCTGTTCCCTGTTCCTTCACACTGGAATTCTGATGGGGTTACCTTGGTCAGATGGAAACCTATAAAATTGGGAACAGGAGCCCTGCATCAGCAAGAAGAAAAATCTTTTCTTACCCTGTTCCTTTGGTGAGTGTTGGAGAAGTCTCTAATATCCAAAGAAGTCAAATGGAGCTAGGAATCATTTTTATTTGCTTACCTCCCTTCTTCCCCTGATGTGATTTTCCTAATCTAAAAGACACAAGGTCTCCAGGTTTTTAGCCAGGGAGTCAGGAAACTATCAAGTCTTCTAAATAGAGAAAAATCCAATCCAGTATGTTTTCCCAAACTTGTTAGATCTATAGTCATCCATCCCAGATCTCTTGCTTCAAAAAAGGGCAAAAATCAAAAGAATTCCTTCCTTTCAGTCATCGGGTAGGGTTTGGTAAAGTCTCTTTGTATTTTTCTTTAAATCTCAGGTCAGGAAACAAAGCAAGCTGGAGAAAGGGGAATATCGCCTGCCTCCGGAAGATGTGATAATGACTTGATGCCACCTGGGGGGGATTTCTTAAGTGAATCTACTAAATCACAGAGGGAAGAAGAAAAAGAAGAGGTTCGGACTTTCTTCAGTGCCATGAACACTAGGTATTCCGGATCCCAAGCATCAGTAGCAAGTATATACAGGGATTTCCCGCTATTGCGCTCTTCATATAGCAGTCCACTGTGATCGGGCTGTTGAATTTTAAATCCAGTATTCCTCAGAGCACACTCTCATTTCTTGGCAGCACTCTAGTTTTGCAACCTGTACATAGTTTACGTTGGCTCAAACAACTCTTTCTTTCACCTTTGCCTCCTTCTCCACCTCTTCTTCAACTGTTAACCTCAAGAAGTACTTTAGCTGTTTTGATGAGAGATTAAGAGCTCATTTCAGCCATGATGTGTTTTCTCTTTGGCATTAGATCAATGATATATCTTTAGTCTGTTAGCAGAAAGTGTCTTTGCCGAAAATGGGATGTGAAAGAGAAAGACAAACATTTGCATATGTATATGAAATCTAATTCAAAATCTTCTCTTAGTATATATCTACAGTGCTGTTAATCATGCAGCTTGAATTTTAATCACTGTTTTTAAATATAGTGATATTGTTTTGTTCAACTTTTTGGATTTGGGGAACACTCGGATTCATATCACAGTGTTTAGTATGGGGTACTATATTTCTTGTAGTGCATTTTTACTCAACACTCTGTATTAAGCAGCAAGTAAGAAGTGTGTAATAAGTATAAGCATGTGTTAAGAAGCAGCATGGCCCAGTGAAAAGAGCACAGGCCCGGGAGTGAGAGGACCAGGATTCCAAGCCCAGCTCTGGCACTTGCCTGCTCTGTGACCGTGGTTAAACCTCTTAATTTTTCTGTGCCTCAGTTTCCTCATCTGTAGAATGGGGATTCAATATCTATTCTTCCTCCTGCTTAGATTGTGAGCCCCACGTGGGACAGAGACTGTCTAATCTGGGTATGTTTTATCTACCCCAGCACTTTGTATATTGCTCACCACATAGTAAGTGCTTAACAAATATCACAATAATTATAATTGCTATTTTTATTATCTTTCTGGGGCCCTTTAAAATTGCTAATTGGGACTGTTCTAATAGCATCCCTTTTTAAAGGAGAAACTTGGTATTGGTTCACTTGGTGGGCTCTTCCCAGAATTCACCAGGTTCAGATAATCTCCCAATTGTCCTTAGATATTCCTCTTGCCTGTCCTGCTTCCCTCATTTTGTGGCTGGGGGGGAAACTATAGTACAATGGCTAGAACACTTCTGTGCCTATGTTGGCTTTTCTGTGTGCCCAACTGGACTCCTTCCTTCTTCCTATGGATTGCTGGGGTGACAGTCGATGAGGAGGGATTACCGCCAATGCAGGAGTGTGTTACATGTTCCCAGCAACAAGCGTCTCAGGAGAAGGACAGCCTATATTCTCTTCTCGCCTTGAACAAACCTGGGCCGGTCCCAGATTCTAGAGTAGTAGGATTCTCCTTAGGCTAGAACCAGAACAGATTGGGGAAATTTGAGCTGATAAAGGGTCCTACTGTGGTGAATTCATACAGTATGTTGAGATGGGTTTCCCTGAGGTTAATAGTTGATAGGAGCATTGTGGCTTGGTTATGGGGGTTTTCATAAACTGGATATTGTGACAGAATCTTTTCATGCTCATATATCAGGCCTTGGTGATTACCTTTGTTTTGGAAATTCATGTTTTCCTTTCATTACGATTAAGAACCTTCAAACAACCCCATTTAAAAATTGTGTGCATATTTTTGCATTAAGTAAGTGTTTTGTGTAATTTGAAATTGAAGATTTTTCTGGCCTACCAAAAAAAAGATTGCTTCAACTGCTCTTTGGTGTGTTCTAGAAAGTATTTTGATTGGTTTGGTTTGATTGGTTTTCCCCTCTTTTTGCCACAAAACTGTTCAGCTTTAGTGATATCGAACTTCTGGAAGACAGTGGTATACCCACAGAAGCATTCCTGGAGTCGTGTTATGCAGTAGTTCCAGTTTTAGGTGAGATTGTCAACACTAGCTTTTATTCACTGGACCAGATTTTCCTTGAGGTCAGTGCAGGAGAACTTCTCATGTGCAGTAAGACTCTGTTCCAGCAAAGTGACAATTACCCCTTATCTCCAAGGCTAAAAGACTTGCATTCTCTGAGTGTGTAGCTATTTCCAGAGAGAAATGGAAATAACCCAGTTGTCTGTGCCTCTAAAATATGCCATTTAGTAGGATTACAAAACTGAGAGGATGTGCTGTATTCAGAGGGATGCCAAATAAAGAACCCCATGGGGTTAATGAGGAGGAGGAGAAAAGGTGGTGGTGCTTTGTAAATGTAAATTGTGCCTTTCAGTGCAAACTGAAGCAAAAATGGGGATAGAGACTAAAGGCAAATGGTAGTATTAGCACAAGAAATGTAGACTTCAAAAAGGGAGATAATTTTAAAATGGGCTGTATTACTGTGTAATACTGTGAGAATTATTTTCCCTGGTAAATCAGTTTCATTAGTTTATAATTTTTCCTTCATCTTTTGGTAGAACATAGTGTGGAGACTCATTTGATTCATAACTTTAAGAGTGTTCTCTACACACCTAAAATTGTGGTAGAATCTTTGAATCCTTTATTGTGACTTTCTAGTTAGTCTTTCCTTGAGCCAAAATCAAATTCAAGAAAAGAAGTGAATCTGGTCAGGAAAGTACTTTATAACCAAATGATACCTTGCAATTTGGAAACATTTTCCAAGATCATTTTTTACTCTCTCCTTCTAGACAAACTTGGACCAACAGTTTTCGCACCTGTTAAAATGGATCTTGTTGGAAATATTAAGGTGGGTGTCCTAACCTTTTCTGTACTGATTTTAGATACGCAAATTATTGCTTGTGATATTTGATATAAGATCAAATAAGTTAGAGCATGAGTTGAAGATTGAGATGTGGGCATCTACTGGGGGGGAAAAAGCCCAAGGCTGCTTCCTCTAGACTTCAAAGGATTTTCAGTGGTGAAGGAGGGCACTAAACTTTGTAATGTGATTGTTTCATTGTATTATTATTAATTGTGGTATTTGTTAAGCACTTAGTATGTGCCAGGCACTGTACTAAGTGCTGGGGTGGTTCCAGCAAATCGGGTTGGGCATGGTCCCTGTCTCATGTGGGGCTCACAGTCTTAATCCCCATTTTGCAGATGAGGTAACTGAGGCACAGATACGTCAAGTAACTTGCCCAAGGTCACACAGTGGATGAGGGGCAGAGTCGGGATTAGAACCCAGATTCTTGCGACTCCCAGGCCCGTGCTCTGTCCATTAGGCCACACTGCTCTCTGTTCACTGGAATAATTTGCAGTGGTGTTTCCCAGCCATTAATATGAATGAATGAGTCCGCAGTAAGCAACACTGATGCTGTATTATTCAGCTGTGAACAGTGAAAAGGTGTATTATTGCTCAAGATGGCATACTGTGCCTTTCTCCTTCAGCTCCTCTTGTGTTCTGCCTTCCTTGTAAATGCAGTTCTAGTGCTCCCAGGATTAAAATGGGGTGGATTAGAGAGTGATCAATGAACAGTGTCTTCTGATTCCACTGGTTGTTTCTCGGTGGAAGGGATTTAAGATGCTGGAATGTGAGTCTGAGCAGCTCTTCAGGCCCCGCTTTGTTTAGACTATATTGGTTTGGAAGAAACATTTGTGCCTCCTCTCACACAGATGCAAACATCTACCCCGAGTCTTTCATTTCCTTTCATCTCCAGAGTTGAAGATATTGAATTCATTTTCTCAGAAAGAAAGAGACCATGAGAGTTGTGTTGAGAGAATTATTAAAAATCAGTCTGTAAAATCTCAAAAGAGAAGAGTCATTGTAATGTTTGGTTTAAATTCCCTCAGAGATGAATGCTAGAAAAGTTGCCTTTGCATATTCCCCATTTTTACTGGGTTGGGTCATTTTCATGGTGAAGACAGATCTGGAGGGAGGGAAGAGAAAGTAAATGCTAGGCATCAGGGCACCTCTCCTGCGGCCTCCGGGGTCGTAGGTGCCATGAGAGTTCTGAGCCAAATGGCTGCCCCCCACTCTGCTCTTGTGGATGTTCTAAAAATCATCTGAAGACCTAAGTGCATCCCCCTTTTTTTTTTTCATTTGAGTCTTTCCATGCCCGTTGCTAAAAATCATAGATTTTTTCCTTATAAATTTTTCTTGGAAATTAAAACCCAGTCACCCTTGCCATATCCAAAAGAAGTTTGGATCCACGCCCCACCTCGTCCCTCTCATCCCTCTCCCCAGAACATTTTTCTACGTGCAACTGTAGGTTCTCCTTGCCTGTTATTTATTGTGGTGTCTATCTCCCCAGTCAGACTGTCAGCAGCCTGAGGGCAGGGATCTTGTCTAACTATTATATTACATTCTCCCAAGTGCTTAATAGTGTCCTCTGTGCAGAGAAAGTGCTCAGTAAATACTATTGAGTGAGTTTGTATGCGTCCTGGCAAATTTATAGACCTCTCAGTATGGAGAACACTTCATGATGAAGACTCAGTGATAGGTATTGAGCACTTACTGTGTATACTGAGCACTGTACTAAGTGCTTGGGGAAGTACAATACAGGAGTTGGTAGATGCAATTATTATTGTGGTATTTAAGCACTCTGTGTCAAGCACAGTTTTACGCACTGAGGTTGGTAAAAGTTAATCAGGTCAAATACAGGCGCTGTCTAACTGGGGCTCCCAGTCTAGGGAGAAGAGAACAGGCTTTGAATTCCCATTTTACAGATGAGGAAGCTGAGGCCCAGAGAAGTTAAGTGACTTGCCTAAGGTCAAACAGGCAATTGGCAGAGTAAGATTTGAACCCAGGTCTTCTGACTCCCAGGCAGTGCTCTTTCCACTAAGCCACACTGCTCCTCTTGTGGAGTGATCCCTGCCCACAAGGAGCTTAAAGTCATTAAAATGGTCGGGCGTTAAAATAGTTTAGGGATTGGGGAAATAGACTATAAGAATATTTATGTTATAATTGTTGGGGCAGTGCTTAAGGGGGCGTACACAGCCAAGTTTGTAGGCCATGCGGAGGGGTGGGCAGATAGGGGAAATAAAGGGCTTAGTATGGGAAGACCTTTTAGAGGATATGTTATTTTAGGTGGGGAGAGTGGTGGATTGTCTGATATAAAGGGGGAAAGCTAGTTACAGGCCCTGGGAATTATGGGGGCAAAGGATTGGTGACAGGATCGATGAAGTCAAGGTACAGGGAGTAGGTTGGTATTTGAGGAATGGAGTGTGCAAGCCGGGTTATAGTAGGAACTCATTGAGGTTAGAGATTTGAGAGAGAGAGAGAGCTAAGTGCCTAAAAGTTAGTGGTAAGGAGAAGTTTCTGTTTGTTGTGGAGATGGATAGGAAACCATTAGAGGTTTTTGATGTGTTTACCAACTGTTTTATTGTACTCTCCCAAGTGCTTAACACAGTGCTCTGCACACAGTAAGTACTCAATAGGATTGGTTGAATGGGGAGATATGGACTGGATTTTTTTTTTCCAGAAAAATGATCTGGGCAGCAGTGTGATGTATGGACTGTGGCGAGACCGGAGGCAGGGAGGTCTGTGAGGAGTCAGATGTAGTAGTCACGGCAGGAAATGATGAGTGCTTGGATCAGTGTGGTAGTGTGGATAAAGGGGAAATGGCAGATTTTAGAGATGTTGGGAAGGTAGAACCGACGAGATTTTGTGACAAACTGAATGTGTGGGTTGAATGAAAAACATGAATCAATGCCAAGGTTATGGGTATATGAGGCATGGAGGTTGGTGGGGCTGTGTTCAGTGATTGGAAGGACATGGGGAGGACAGGTTTTAGGTGGGAGGATGAGGAGCTCTGTTTTGGACATGTTAATTTCGAGGTGTAGGTGGGACATCTAAGTAGAGGTGTCTGGAAGGCAGAAGGAAATGCAAGTCTGAAGAGAAGGATAGGACAGCGCTGGAGAAATAGGTTTAGAAATCATCCACAAAGAGTTGGTAGTTGAAGCCTTGGGAGTGAATGGGTTCTCTGAGGGAGTGGATGTTGATTTAGAATAGAAGGGAAGCTAGAACTGACCCGTGAGGTACCCCTACAGTTTGAGGGTGGCAAGCAGAGGAGCCTGCAAAAGAAGTGGAGAAAGGGCAGTCAGTGAGATGGTAGGAAAATCAGGAGAGGACAATTTCAGGGAAGCCAAGGTTGGATAATGTTTCCAAATGAGGGGGTGGTCCACAGCGTCAAAACCTGCAGAAAGGTCAAGAAGGATTAGAATGAAGTAGTGACTTGCCCAAGACATTTGGAAAGAAATGGTAGGAGGGAGATGGGGTGATAACTGGTGGGTGCTGTGAGGTCAGGGGAGGGTTTTTTTTTTAGGGTAGGGGATACATGGATCATGCTTGAAACCAGTGATGAAGGAACCATTGGAAAGAGCAGTTGAAGGTTGACATCAGAGAGGGGAAAAAAGAGAAGGGACAGTTGTTTTGATAAGGTGAGAAGGGAGTGATGTGAAGCATAGGTGAGGGTGTAGAATTTGAGAGGAGGCAGGCAATCTCTTGAGATAGGTCTGGGGAGGATGAGAGTTAGAGGGGGGACAGGAAGAGGAAGGGACTATAGGGAAGCAGGGGCAATCTTAGGGAGACCACACCTAACAGTTTGCTTTATCAATATAGTTTGTGGCTGTGTTATTAGAGGCAAGAGATTGGAGTGGGGAGAAGGAAGGGGTTGAGGGGGCTCTGAAAACCTGTGCCGTTAAAATCTCCTTCGCTATTTAAGAATAGATTAGAGAGCAAAATCACCACAGCACTGAAGTTTTGTTCTCAGAAAATGTCATAAACTTACATAATCTCCATCTGACTCATCGCACTAGGAAGTTGGGGCTTAGGGTCTCGGCCTCAGGTTTTTAATAAATGAAAGGAAATGGAAGCACATTTTAGAACGACACCTACATCCTGAATTGGGAGAGGAAAGGTTTCTCCAGGAGCTGGCGGCCTGGGTTCTTTGGCTTCCCCCATCACACAGTCCACCAAGTTCTCCCTGTCTCCATCCCTGCAGCAAATCAAACAGGCTCCAGCCAAAAAGCCTCAAGGGGTTAAAGAATATCTTAAATGCTTCTCTTCATTTATCTATAGCCAAAGAACAGATTGAATTATTCCTCACATTGGAACTCTGAAGCACTTACTGCTAAGGGGGCTGACACTTGTTCTCAAATTAACTTTATGTGGAATTTAGTTTGAATTTGCCTCCAAAAACTGTCTTAGGAGGGTAAATACAGGTTTCCCAGAAGCAGTGCAATTTAGTGGAAAGAGTTCGGTCCTGGGCATCAGAGGACCCAAATTGTAAATCTGGCTCTACCACTTGCCTGCTAGATGACTCAGGCAAGTCGTTTAACTTCTCTCTACTTCACTTTGCTCATTTGTAAAACGGGGATTCATTACCTGTTCTCCCTCCTACTTAGACCATGACTCCCGTGTGGGACAGGGACTGTCTGACCTGATCATCTTGTTTCTGCCCCAGCTCTTAGGAGAGTGCTTGGCACAAATACAATGATTAACCACTTCAACAACAACAGCCATTATTGTTGATATTATTATTGTTAATGATCAAATCTTGAGAAATAGGGGTCATTTCATCTGAACTTGTCATGTGAGGTTTTACTCGAGATTAATTCAGGTTGAATCTTGACAAGGGGGTGGGCCCTTCTAGTTCTCCTGTGATTGACATTTTATGCACTCAGGTCTATGTCCTTGAAGTACTTGATATTCACCCCACTCCAACCCCACAGCACTTATGTACGTATTTTTTCTATCTTTATGGAATATGTTAAGCGCTTCCTATTTGTAAAACATTGTTCTAAGTGCCTGGGTGGATACAAGTTAATAAGGTCATACAGAGTCCCTGTCCAGCATGGGGCTTACAGTCTAAATAGGAGGGAATAAAGGTACTGAATCCACATTTTACAGTTGAGGAAACGTTTTAGTGTTTCATTGCTCCCAATGTCCCTGTCTCCAGACCCCCTCGCCCCACTTATATTTGTAGTTTGTGAGCCCCTCAAGGAACAGAGTTTGTCTAATTCCTCTATGTATACTCTTTTCCAATCATTCATTCAATCATACTTGAGTGCTTACTGTATGCAGAGCACTGTTCTAAGCGTTTGGAAAGTACAATTCGGCAATGGAGCCAATCCCTACCCAACACGGGCTCACATTGTAGAAGACGGGCTCCAGTCTAGAAGGTACTAAGTGCTTGGAAGAGTACAGTGTAACAGAGTTGGTAGATATATCCCTTCCCACAATAATTTCCATCATTTAGTGCAGTACTCTGCACTCAGCAAGTGCTTAATACTATTACTATATCTACTACTATTGTACTTTCCCATGCACTTATTTACTGTCCTCTCTGCACACAGTAAGTGCCACAAATACCACTGAGTGATTGACTGATTAGCCTCTGTCCTTTGAAAAAACCCTAGAGATACCTCAATAAGCTTCCCCTAAGTTTGTTGGGCACTTGGGGATGTAGTAACCCTGTCACACTACTAGGGCACCTTTTGGGTCCCCAGAGTGATGAACTGAAATAGGGATTTCCTGATTGTCCATAAAAGCCAATGCTCTTTCAGAAGTGTCCAACTCCACTGGCTTCCTCCCCTAACCTGCTCTCTTGCACAGAATGGAACATAATATTGCAGATTGGAAAATGGGTTCCCCCGCCCAGCCCGCACACTCCGCTCCTCTGCTGCTGACCCCCTTACTGTGCCTCATTCTCGTATGTCCCGCCGTCGACCCCTGGCCCATATCCTCCCTCTGGCCTGGAATGCCCTCCTTCCTCATATCTGCCAAACTAGCCTACTTCCCCCCTTCAAAGCCCTATTGAAAGTTCACCTCCTCCAGATGGCCTTCCCAGACTGAGCCCCCCCTTTCCTCTGCTCCTTCTCCCCTCCTCGGTGTCCCTACTCCCTCCCTCTGCTCTACCCCACTCCTTGCCCCACAGCAGTTGTATGTATTTGTACATGTTTATTATTCTATTTATTTTATTATTGATGTGTATATATCTATAATTCTATTTATTTTGATGCTATTGATGCCTGTCTACTTGTTTCATTGTCTGTCTCTTCACTTCTAGACTGTGAGCCCATTATTGGGTAGGAATTGTCTCTCTCTCTTGCCGAATTGTACTTTCCAAGTGCTTAGTACAGTGCTCTGCACACAGTAAGCACTCAATAAATATGAATGAATGAAGGAATGCCCCTGCTCTCCCCCTCCCAAAAAAAAATTCCCAGGGATGGTGAAAATTCCCTCCTCCAACTCCAGATTGTCACTGCTTCTGCCCACATTTTCCCATGCCTTAGGCTTTTAGTCAGGCCTTCCCTCTTTACCAATCCCCACAACCAAGGCTTACGACAATATAAACATCTGACCACAGCATGTACTCGAGTAAACCCATTTATTCTGAAAACCAGGAAGGAACAGCAGGGACAGAGTTTATTCAGCGTCTTTTTAGATTTGCACCTTGATTTGTTTTTTAAGACCCTGAATATGTGGACATTGGCTTACTGCTTAAGAATGCATCAAACCCTTATGATTGATGTTTTTGCTCTTCCACTAGAAAGTAAATCAGAAATATATAACAAACAAGGAAGAGTTCACCACACTACAGAAGATTGTGCTCCATGAAGTAAATGCAAATGTGGCTCAAATTAGAAACTCTGCCACAGAAGCCCTCTTGTGGCTAAAGAGGTATGGAATACTTTGCTGAATAATCTTGCAGTCGGTGCTGGCATGTAATCTAAATTTATGGTGCTATTTTGCTACTCTAAAAAAAAACCCTGTTCTGAATATGAAAGGGGGATGGATGGGAGAGGAAGCATAGAAATTCCCTAGTTTTGCTTCCAGCAACTGGAGCTGGGTGTCTCCAAACAGCTATTTAGAAGTGGTAGAGGCTGGACTGGTTATAAAGTAATTTCCTCTCTCACTTTTCCTCATTTAGGGGTTCTCTCTCTGGGTTTTGACTGTTGACCCCCTCCAATGAGAAGTGACTTCCCCATATGTTCCTGAGCATATTGAAATTTTCAGCCCCTGTTTCTGAACCCCTACTCTCATTAGTCATGACTTTTCTTGCTGATTATCTTCCGAGTCATTAGGGGTTGTTTGCAGTATGACTCCAAGTCAGTTTAGCCTATTTTGGAGGGGAAGAGGAAGAAAAGGAGAATAAAATCAACAAAGAGGATGTGGGTGTGGGGAGGGAAAAGTTAAAAGTTACAAAATATCTATTGAAAGCCAAAATCTGTGACCTTAGGGCATTTGATATTCTCCCAGCTGTCAGCTTCCATCACTTTATGTACATATCTATAAATTATATTATAAATTTATTTCTGTTAATGTACAGTCTCCCCCTTTAGACTGTGAGCTCACTGTGGGCAGGGAACACCTCTACCAACTCTGTTGTAGTGTGCTTTCCCAAGTGCTTAGTACGGTGCTGTGCACACAGTAAGCACTCGCTCAGTAAATACCATTAAAAAATAATGTGATGGAGACTGGCTGATGACATCACTTGAGGTAAATCAAATGGGCCAGTGAGAGTGATTAGCACAACTTCAGGGAAGGAGCAGTAAAGAAACTTTAAAAAGCTTAACCTGCTATTGGAGAGCTCATCTATGTCCTCTGTAGTGCCGTGCTTAAGTTGTTCTTACAATAGGAGTTTCTGACTCTCAAAGTTTTTTTATTACCCTAACACTCGAGACTTCCAGAAAAAAAAAAGGATTGTCCCCTTTTTTTCTTCTCAACAGAGGATTGAAGTTTTTGAAAGGATTTTTGACTGAAGTGAAGAATGGAGAAAAGGATATCCAAACTGCCCTGAGTAAGTGCATTTCATGTATTATTATTAGATCTTGGGGTTATTCTTTGAGGAGGGTGCAATTTCCTAGTTTGGGATCTCAGTATTGCTTATCACATGTATTGTCTTGAAAAATGGGTTTGTAAGAGTCTTTTCTTGGCAAGAAGTCACCCTGAACTCACCTTTTTTATTTTATGGTACTTGCTAAGCACTTACTTTGTGCCAAGCACTGTACTAAGCACTGACCTTAAAATGATTGACATTGGAGGCATTTTTCCCACCCCAGTCTTTTGGTTTAATTTTCCCCTTAAATCCTAAAATGTGCTCGAGGGTGAGGAGATCTCAAAATGTACAGTCAGTAGCAAAGTGACTCTTAGTTGCTGTAAATGCATCCGCAAATCCCATGCCTATTTTCCACTCCAGCAGTGAAGCTGGGAATAAAACCTAGATCTCCTGATTCTCACTTCAGTGGTTTAAGCAGTCAATAATACTTAAGTTCTTACTCTGTGCAGAACGCTGTACTACTGCTTGGGAGAGAACCATAGAGCTAGTAGACATAATTCCTGCCCTCAAGGAATTTATAATCTAGTGGATTCATTCAACCAGACATGGGCACAGTGGACTGTTGGACACCTTATTGGACACTAGAGTGTAAAGTCCTTGAGGGAAGGGATCAATTCTGCCAACTCTGAGTGACAATTGCTCAGTTTGCCAACACTTGTGGGGGACTGTTTTTACAGTACACGTTTGTCACATGCAAAGCTTCACCCAGAAGCACTGTCGAAATGTTTGTGGAATTGGTTTTTATCCTTTTCATCACTGTTCATCAGTGAAGAGAGGTGGCAAGTATTTTAACAGATTAGAAAACTTCCAATTTCTAGTATTTGGGGATGAAATACCACCACTGGAAAAATCTATCATTTAAGTGTCACTGAATCCAGAAATACTTTCAGATTACAGGATGTTTTCTGGTGAATGGATATTACTGTAAGGATTAATGATATATTTCATTATCTAATCCATATGAAACCAAAATAGGTCAGGCTAAGACTTCATACTATTACACTCTTACATGCCATGGTGAATGTGCCTCTGGGCAGGGCTGCAGATGGTATTTTTTTATTTGAGTTTTAATTTTGTTTGTAAATTATAGTGGAGGGTCTCCCTGAGCATTCAGGAATTGAGCACACAATTCCTTGACACCCCCTTCTACCCTTTAGGTTGCCTGGTTGTCCTGTTACAAGGTGGGCATGCATCAGTGCTGACTTAAAGGTGCATGCAACTGCCAAATGCACTGGCATGTATGGTTGCATGAATTGCACTACTGGGGGTACCAGTGTTTCCTCTGTGGAACGGCTTCTGAGGGGCTTCTTGGTCATCACATGCTCCCTGGCTGAGAGCAGAAAGAAAGGAGCGGGGAAGAGCCCACTCTGTCCTTGTTGTCATTAACTTGCCTAGGGACACCTTCTCTTCACCTTAAAACCCTATAGATTTCTTGTGATTCCTGAAAATGGCTTGAAAAATCTAAACACTCCTGCCCTTCATCTCCTGTCATTAACCTCTAGGCCTTTTATAGCTCGCAATCCTACAAGGCTTTCAGTTCACATTTTTCAAGGCCAGGAAATGAGGCCTTTTATTGATACTGAAGGCTTACTGGGTGCAGAGGACTGTACTTAGTGCTTGAGAGAGTACACGCAGTTGGTGTACACTATCCCTGCCCAAAGAGTTCAGTCCAGAGGGGCAAGAGAGATTTTAAAATAAAATGCAGCTAGAGGATGTGGCAGAATATAAAAGTATTTAAGAGCTGTGGGGCTGGGAGGTGAGATGAAAAGCAAGTGTTTATGGGTTCAGACCCAAGTGCATAGATAATGCAGAAGGGCAGGCTAATAGGTTGGGGAACTGAAAGGCTAGTCAGGGAAAGCCTCTTGGAGATGTGATTTTAGGATAGCTTTGAAGATGGGGAGAGAGGTGATCTGTCTGATATAAGGAGGAGGGTGTTCCAGGCAGAAGGAGAACATGGGCATGGGCTGGCACTAACCTTCTTTAGATGATGCTCGCAAGCTGGGAGAAAAAGCTGGTTCCAGTTGGGTAGCCCTCAGTAATTAGAGCAGAATGTCACATGGCCCAGCACTCCTCCAGTGACCCAGACAGCTGAAGGAAGGTACGTGTGGGCCTGACTATGCACTTTGCCCCCTCTTCTGTTGGCCCAGGAACCCTCTTCTACTCCCAAGGCTTCCCTTGGAAGTTGGGCATTGAATACAGTGCCAGCACAGCATGCCAGCAGAAGAGGAGAAACCCAACAGAAAATTAGCACAAGGAATTCAGCACTCATTCAAGGGCAAGGGGGACAGCGGCAGGCCAGTCAAAGAAGAGGAGAGCTGGGTAGTATCATTGCATCTCTCTCCTACATTTCCCTTGCTGACACAAAGGAATTTGGCAGCAGCAGGAGAAAAACTAAACAGGAAATTAGCACAACACACACAAAGATTAACACACACAGGCTGAAACTCTCAGATGATAACTACAGGGTCAGGTATCTGATATTACAATTATCTGAAGGACCTTGAGGTCCCAGTTAATTCAGATAAATAATAAACTAGTACATCCCTTTATGGCTTATTACTGAAGAACAATTTAGGTCAGCTGTATGTCATGGCAAAGCCCAGTAAGAGGGGGGAAATATTCTATCATTAATGATCTTAATTAAATGCATTTTGCATTCCTTTCTTAAAGTTCATTTTGGTTCCACCTCTATAAAACATTGGTGAATCATTTGTAGTCCATTTATTCTGGATTTCCATGATCTTAAGTTTTTGAAATTTGTTTTTTAAATTCCCAAGTGTCCTTCTGTTGAGGAAAGAATATCTCTGAAATTCTCCAATTCCTCTCTGCAAACAGTTAAGTCAAATCTAAAAGGTTCCTCTGCCAGAATAAAATTAATCAACCAGTGGCATTTATTGAGTACTTATATGGGCAGGGCACTTTACTAAGTACTTGGGAGAGTATGGTGCAGTAGAGTTGATAGTCATGATCCCTGCCCTCAAGGAGTTTAACCGACTAGTTGGGGAGACAGAGGTTAAAATAAATTAGAGATAGGGGAAGGAGAAGAGTGTAAAAATAAATATGTCCTTAGGGAGTGGGTGAGTATTAAAGTGCTTAATAATCATCATCATCACCATCATAATAATAAGTTTTCAGCTCTGAATTTAGCTTGGTGTCTTACCATCCACCCCAGCTCCCTTTCAGGTATTGCTCTCTCAGAAATTAAGATTCTTTAAATTTCATTTTAACTAAATGCATAAGTGAACCAAAGGCTTACCTCATAGGGAAGGGAGAATTGTCCTGGCCAGGGCCAATAATATTGGCCAGTTGCACTTGAGAGATTTCTCACCCAATATTAAGGAGCATGATTTTAAAATTTTGCGGTCTAACCATGTTTGTGTATCTGTTTAAATAGTTAATTTTTTTTTCGCTTTATTCTTTAACTTGAAGTTTTTCTTCCTACTCAGTTTGGAATTGCTTCTGTAAAAGTTTAATAAAAGTAGAAAGGGTTGGTATTTCCATTTTTTGTCTTTCCGTGATTTTTTTTCTCTCTGATATAGTGGCATAAGTATTTCAGTGTAGATTTGTACTGAAAGTATTCTTACAATTGTACCAAATGTGTTTGACTTTGGGTTTTTTAAAAGCATGTGCTCTGCCTCAAAGATGAACTGTATGCTCCCAGTGTCTCAGTAGATTTTTATATCTTTTCTTATGTGTTTTTCTTTTCTTTTTTTTTTAAAGACAATGCATATGGTAAGACTTTACGGCAACATCACGGCTGGGTGGTGCGAGGGGTTTTTGCGGTAAGTAACCCCTGGACTTCCTGCTGTTCGGTCACCAGAATCTGAATAGAAGCCACACATCATTTGATTTTATTGGGTAAATGCTGACTTGTCTTGTGTCATATAGCCATGACTGAAAAGGGTTGAGTGAAGATGCAGATTGGATTTTTAGCAAGAGTGCTGAATTGTGGATCAGCTCATAGCATATTCCTTCTCCTGGAATTATTAACATCTGACTCTCCGGTCTAGTCCAGAAATCCCAAAGGTGATTTTCTTTGTGGGGAGTTAGTGAAAAGTTCAAGTAGGAATAGGGATGGGAGAAGGAATAAGTTCAAGTAGGAACAGGGATGGGGAAAAGAATGCTATGTTGTACTCTCCCAAGTTCTTAAGACAGTGCTGTGCACACAGCAAGCGCTCACTAAATATGATTGACAGATTTTCTGCCATTCCTGATATGTGCAGAAAGTAAAGGAAGTCAGTGATGTTATGGTAAAGCCAGCAGCTCCCCCTGTTGACTAGTTCTAACACTTAGAGGGTGTTCGCCAGCTTGGGCAGTGTAAGGTTGCGAAAATGTTCAGTGCTGTGCGGGAGTGGGGGTTTCTTCTGAGAGCAGTGGGTTGGCAGGTCTAATACATTTTTAAAATCTTCTGAGAATCCACTAGCAGGAAGTGTACTTTAGGATGCAATTTTGGGGGAAAATAGGGTAGGCCTTCAGTGTACTTTAGGACATGAGAACCTGAAAGCATCCAAGTTAAATATCCTTGGGAAAAAAAGGAGAGGTGAAAGAATTAATAATGCAAATGCAGCAGTTTGTGGAATGCTGCTTAGGTTTCTCAGGGCCCAAAGCTGTTACCATGGTGGTGATGGTATCTAATAGGTGCTTCCTGTGTGCCAAACACTGTGCGAAAGCACAGGGTTAGATACAAGATAATCAGATGGGACAGAGTGGAACTCACAGTTTTAAGGAGGAAAGGAAAATGATTGTCAAATCCCCACTTTACAGATGAGGAGATTAGGCACAGAGAAGTAAAATGTTTATCCATGGTCATACGGTAGGCAAGTGGTGGAGCTGGAATTAAAACCTAGGTCTCCTGACTCCTAGGCCTATGCTCTATTCACTAGTCCATTCAGGTGACCACCCAGTGAATGGAAAGTTTCTTTGTGAACTGAAGTGGGGGTTGGTCGTGTCCTCAAGGTCATTTTTAGGAATGGGCAAGTGCCTCTGTAATTACCACTCTTGCATAAGGGGGTGATTGATTGCTTCACGGCCTGAAGTGTTCCAGAAGCAGCCATTGCAAGCTGAGTGTGTGATTTCCATTTCTCCCTTTGTGAATCCAGTACTGCCATTATAGAGCTCCAGTACCTTTATGGGAAAGGTAATCCTAAAGTATTGAACATTACAGAAATATTGCCAATTACTGTCAAGTTATGGCAGGGGTGCTTTTGTGGTTGTTTTTTCAAAGTTTTCAAATTGACACACACTCCCCACAAAATGCTCTGCTAAAATGAAATTACCCAAGTGCTTTGGGTCACCCAAAATATATTTCAGTGTTCTTTGTGAGGGGGAAAAGGAACTTTGTAAGGCCAATCCTGATGCGCACCCTAATGGGCAGTACTTTGGTCCCTTTTAAAAACAAGTAGCACTTAGGATTCTGTGGTTTGAGAAATGTGCCTAACATTTCCTAAAATATGGTATTGAATGGCAATATGATTTGTAGTCATAATGAGACTTAACATTGTTACCGAATAGACTGCCCCTTTGTGGGCGGGGATTGTCTCTATTTGCTATATGGTACTTTTCAAGTGCTTAGTACAGTGCTGAGGACTCAGTAAGCACTCAATAAATACGATTGAATGAATGAATTAATGAATGAATAGGTTGGGAAAGACACTTGGTTCAAAAGGACAAAAATAGTTGAATTTATGGGGAGAGAAAATAAGGGGTGGGAGAGGGCAGTGTTTAGCATCGTTATTAGAATTGGGAATTTAAAGGCTTTCTGTGGTTTTTGGCTAGTTAGGCCCTTTCATTTATTCTCCAGATACTCCACAAATTACTTGTGCTCTGCAGAATTTTGTAACTTGTGTGCAGACTTGCAGAGCTGAATACAATGTGAGTTGTCTGAATTCTCAAATAAACACGTCCTACATCCAGAGAATCTTGTTCATTTGACCACGAGATGTTGAATTCTTATGGTGAACTCTCCCCTGCTAACAGCTGCAGTTCTTTCTAACACTAGCTCTGTTTTCTACACCAAACTGCTTCCTGACCCTGAGAGCACTCCTCATATATGCCAGTGCTGTTATCCTTTCTTTCTTTCCCCCCTTTTTTGTTCCATGCTCCCTTTCCCCCCTTCTCCTTCTTTTCCCTCCCTCCCACTTTCTCTCCTAGGTCTCTGCTTTCTTTTAAGAACCTCCATTTTGTTTTCTGTTGATTGGTTTCTTTTCCCAAATCACTCTGAGTACATGATTTTGAGACTAAATTTCCCTTAGAATTTTCAGCTTGACTTCACTTCCA
The DNA here is from genome assembly GCF_004115215.2 of Ornithorhynchus anatinus. Classification (NCBI taxonomy): domain Eukaryota; kingdom Metazoa; phylum Chordata; class Mammalia; order Monotremata; family Ornithorhynchidae; genus Ornithorhynchus; species Ornithorhynchus anatinus. The sequence goes on along the minus strand of NC_041735.1, from coordinate 52,833,868 downwards.
AAGCCTTTATCTGGCTCTACCACATCTATTGTTTCTTTCCATTCATGCATTTCACTTTCCTAGAAAGTAAGAGCTCCAAACCATTTGATAAAAAATTCACTGAGGAAACTGCCGGATTCTCACAGACATACACCCCTTGCAACAATAATCCTGGGAAGTAGAACTTTATGTACTTCTGTTACATTATGGGGATTAAATCTCTACAGTAGCTCCATTGTTGCTATCTCTTTTATTATTCCATTGAAAAATGAAATGTCATGCTCTCTGACATGTAGGCTGCTGGTTGCTACTTGTGGCAGAGAGAAAGGAGTTAGTTGAATATCTAAACATGGCCTAGTGGATAGAGCAAGAACCTGGGAGTCAGAAGGGCCTGGGTTCTAATCCCTGCGCTGCCACTTGTCAGCTATGTGACTTTGGTCAAGTCACTTAACTTCTCTTTGCCTCAGTTCCCTCATCTTTAAAATGGGAGCTAAGACTGTGAGCCCCATGTGGGACATGGACTCTGTTCAACCTGCTCCGCTCCTCTGCCGCCCACCTCCTCACCGTCCCTCGGTCTCGCCTATCCCGCCGTCGACCCCTGGGCCACGTCCTCCCGCGGTCCTGGAACGCCCTCCCTCCTCACCTCCGCCAAACTGATTCTCTTTCCCTCTTCAAAACCCTACTTAAAACTCACCTCCTCCAAGAGGCCTTCCCAGACTGAGCTCCTCTTCTCCCTCTACTCCCTCTACCACCCCCCTTCACCTCTCCGCAGCTTAACCCTCTTTTCCCCCCATTTCCCTCTGCTCTTCCCCCTCTCCCTTCCCATCCCCTCAGCACTGTACTCGTCCGCTCAACTGTATATATGTTCATTACCCTATTTATTTTGTTAATGAAATGTACATCGCCTTGATTCTATTTAGTTGCCATTGTTTTTACGAGCTGTTCTTCCCCTTGACTCTATTTATTGCCATTGTTCTTGTCTGTCCGTCTCCCCCGATTAGACTGTAAGCCCGTCAAACGGCAGGGACTGTCTCTATCTGTTGCCGACTTGTTCATTCCAAGTGCTTAGTACAGTGCTCTGCACATAGTTAGCGCTCAATAAATACTATTGAATGAATGAATTAGCTTGTATCTACCCCAGCACTTAGTTCAGTGCCTGGCACATGGTAATTGCTTAACAAACACCATTTAAATAAAAAAAGTAGATGACAACAAATTTAAGGAAGGAGACTGAAACCTGACAGTTTGGGATTCCAAGGAGGAGGTAAATCCCAAAGCAAACATGATACATTTTTAATGAGTAGATCATTCTCCAGACTTAAGAAACTAATCAGCAAGATCTCACTAGTAGAAAACTTACGGTATGGAGAATGGAAGTCAGAACAACTTGGGCTTCCTTAAGGGAAATTTATTAATAAACACAAAATGGAAAGCTCATCGGCTAAGTACTGTACTAGGAGCTGAAATCCAGTGGTAAAGCCTCAGAAATAGGACTGTGGGCCAGATGTAACCAAGGAAGAGTAAGCACAAGGAGTGAAGGCAAGAAAGGTTATAGTAATCTTTAATAATAATAATAATGTTGGCATTTAAGTGCTTACTAGGTGCCGAGCACAGTTCTAAGCGCTGGGGGAGATACAGGGTAATCAGGTTGTCCCATGTGGGACTCACACACTTTTAATCCCCATTTTACAGATGAGGGAACTGAGGCACAGAGAAGTTAAGTGACTTGCCCACAGTCACACAGCTGACAAGTGGCAGAGCTGGGAGTCGAACTCATGACCTCTGACTCCAAAGCCCAGGCTCTTTCCACTGAGCCACACTGCTTCTCCAGCGTGCTTCTCCAGCTTCTCCACGCTGCTTCTCTTTAGGGGTGGTAATATGGGTGAGGCTTACCGTCTCCCCTGAGAGGACAAGAGAAGATGGGCTGAAGCTGCAGTAAGGGAAGATGATCTAAGCAAGAATTTTCTCACCTAGTGGGACTTTGTGAAAGTTCCTAACGAGAGCTCTAAAAATAAAATACTCTGCTGCCTGTGTTGGTTCACAGAGGTCAGGACCCCCACTCTTTTATTCTCCGTGTATGGGAAGTCTAGCACCAGTGGAGCCAGAATCCTCTGAGTCTCCATGACAGTCCCGAATCTCCATCTTTCCCCAGCTCCCCCACTTCCCACTGCTGCTGTCTTGGGCCCTCCCAAAATCCACCTGTTCCTTCTTTAATAATAATGTTGGTATTAGAGTGGCCAGACACCTCAGCAGCAGTCCCAGAGGCAGGAGAGCGACACAAACCGTGGACTCCAGAGCTAGGGGAGACATAACCGCTTCTGAGTAGCAGAGGCAGCGGCCTTGCTTCCTCCGCCCATGGGCTTGCCTGGGAACTGTGAAGAAATGAAATTTTTGGCAGTGTCAGTACCAGTTGACTTCTTGATGCTTCTGAGTCAGATTACCATTTTGTCTGCAGGAGGATAGAACAAGAGGCAATAAGCTTATATTGCAGCAGAAGGGATTTGGGGTAGACCAGTTGTGCTCCAAGCAATCAAAAATGATGCCTGGACACGGAGATGAAGCCAAATTGACAGGGCCATCTTCATGGTGTCATGGTTAAGCATCCTGGATCAGACTGTGAGTTTCTGAGGTGGCATTGAGGTCATTTTTATACCTGCTGCCCCTCCCACTGCCTCATTTAGCTTAGGAAACTGTCGGACAGGGTAGATTTAAATGAACATGGATTTGAAGTCCTCCTGGGGAACCTTCCAAGCCTGTTGATTCTTTGTTCAATTGCTCCAGCTTAACTTTCAGAACACCTAGAAATTGGGAAGATTAGATCGACCTCTAATCATTCTCATCTGAACAGTGAGGAGGAGGAGGAGGAGGAGTGGGAGGGTGGCAGGGAAGGGATACATCTATGTGAAGGTTTGATGGTTCACACGTTTCTAACACCCATTGCTCTTCCAGCTAGCTTTAAGGGCGGCTCCCTCATATGAAGATTTTGTGGCGGCATTAACAGTACGAGAAGGTGATGATCAGAAAGAAGCTTTCAGTATTGGGATGGAGCGGGACTTGAATGTTTACCTTCCAGCCATGGAAAAGCAGCTGGAGATACTGGACACCCTATATGAAGTCCATGGTTTGGAGTCAGACGAAGTGGTATGACCCTTGGCGAGTGAGGCCTCACAACTTCAGGGACAACGTTTGCTAAACCTTCTTTTCTGAACTGTAATTTCCATTCAGTCTGTTTCCCCTCCCATCCATCTTGGGAAGGAAAGGTGGTCAGGGGAAACCCAGTGCTTTTATATTTGATTTTTAAAAATGCTTATGTATCTATTTCAAAACCAAGGTGCTATATTTCTGTTCAAAGGGCCTATTTGAAACCAAACTAATATGATTGAGTTTTGGAGGGTCTTGGCAGTGGTGGATGCAAGTAACCAGTTGTAAAAGCAGATTTGGCAAACCGCACAAAGATGAGCACTGTACTTTGGATCTCGATGGTTTCTCTTTTGAAAGATATTCCGTGCAAGAAAGTAAATCCGAAAGAGATAAAGAAAAAGCTGTTTTAGAATTGTTTAATCCATAAAACCTAGAGTTGGTTGAAAATGAAGGCTACAGTTGGTCTTTTTTTGTTGTTGTTTTTAAACCCTTTCGCTCATGTTGCTAGGTAGATTGGTTCACCCCAGAATACAGTGCCTGGAAGTTCATCATGACCAGTACCTTGCTGAGACCTTTTTTTCACTGGCCAGTAAACACTCACCAATCAGTCAATCAATCACTGGTATTTATTGAGTGCTTACTCTGTGCAGAGCACCATGCTAAACTCTTGGGAGAGTACAATACAGAGTTGGTAGAAACGTTCTCTGCCCACAGCAAGCTTACAGTCTAGAGGGGGAGACAGACATTAATATAAATAAATTATAGATATGTACATAAGCACTGAGGGAGAGTGAATAAAGGGAGAAAATCCCAGTGCAAAGGTGACTCAGAAGGGAGTGGGAGAAGAGGAAATGAGGGTTTAGTCAGGGAAGGCCTCTTGGAGGAGATATGCCTTCAGTAAGGTTTTGAAAAGGAAGGGCATTCCAGGACAGAGGCAAGACATGCTCACATGATTTATTTATCACATTCATCTGCACAATATCCCTGGGAAGTAGGTAGGCTCAACCCTGTGTAGCTGGAAAAACTGAAGCCCAGAGGCCAGGTGATGACTGAGGCTGTCCACTGGAACCTAGAGGCAGACCTGGGACTAGAACGCCACTCTCCAGACATTTGGGCCGATGGATGCTTGTATCACAGCACTTGCTGCCTTGTTAAGAACTGGAGGAAGCAGTGCGGCCTAGTGGAAAAAGCACGGGCTTGGGAGTTAGAGAACCTGGTTTGTAGTGTCGACTCTGCCACTTGCTTGCTGTGAACCCTGGGCAAGTCACTTAATTTCTCTGGGCCTCAGTTTCCTCAACTCTAAAATGAAGATTTGGTTCTTGTTTTCCCTCTTACTTTGATTTTGAGGTCCAAATGGAACTGGAACAGTGCTTGATATTTAGTAAGCACCCGGCTCTGCGACTTGTCTGCTGTGTGACCTTGGGCAAATCACTTCACTTCTCCGTGACTCACTTCCCTAATCTGTAAAATGGGGATTAAGACTGTTAGCCCCACGTGGGACAACCTGATTACCTTGTATCTCCCCCAGTGCTTAGAACAGTGCCTGGCACATAGCACTTAACAAATGCCATCATCATCATCATCATCATCAACAAATACCATCATTATCATTATCAAATACCATAACAAACAAGCATAGCATTGACACTTTTGCATGTTCAAATTAAACTATCCAGTCCAAAGAATTCCCCATCTTCTTGGCCTCCACTACACTGACTCCAATTCTCTCCTGAAACTTAGTGTGCCCCGCAGTTGACTTTTGTCACTGTTCTTCAGTATGCGGGAAATTAGGTGCTTCTGCATCTAGAGAGCGATAAGAGGGTCAGTATTTCAAGACTAGGTACCCAAATTTTCGGTAAATCAGTTTGGCCCAGCATCATTCCATTTACTTTGATGAATATGGCCCTCATCTCCTGTTGTCTCAGGAAGGCAAAAGAAAGAGTGAGAGCTTTTGCAGGGTTTCACCCCCAAACTCCCTCGCTTCCTCCCCGTATCATGCCCGCCATCGTCGGGACAGGTTGTCCTTCAGTGACATAGGTGAGTTTCAGTGATGATAATAATAATAATGGTATTTGTTAAGGGCTTACTATGTGCAGAGCACTGTTCTAAGCGCTGGAGTAGATATAGGGAAATCAGGTTGTCCCACATGAGGCTCACAGTCTTAAACCCCATTTTACAGACTGAGGTACCTGCAGGGGGGGACATTTAGTTTGGAGTTATATTTGTGGTTTCCTTGGAGGGGGAAATCTTAAATCTCTTCCTCTGCAGTACTCTGCCTTTCTCCCAAGCTCCACTGGGAAGGAAGTTGTGCTGTGTTAAAAAAGATTGCATTCAGTTAAAGGAATTGACAATGCACATTTTCTCCGAACCAAGAAGAGAGCTTTAGAGCCCTCAGGCACAGGATAAAGAGTGGAGGGGTGTGTTTAAAAATTATGCTATTTATTTTCAGTTTTAGCCATCAAACTCGCAACTGAAATGCAGTTTTCTTTCTTTTTCTTTCTTTTTGTGGCTTTTTGTCTTTTCAGAAGGTCTGTACCCACGCAGGGGAAACAAGAAAGGAAGGGCTCATTTTGGTTTCTTGTCCTTGCTCTTGTCATAGAGGGAATTTCAGTTTTGGAGTGAGGTGAAGCATTAGGTTTGTATAGTGGGGAGGAGATCAGGGAAAGGAAGTTAAGGACACTCAGAATTGTGAAGCCCTCCAGCAGCCATTAGCTCTTTTTGCTGCCTCAAACTAATGCACCTGTTCAATATAAAAACTCCAGGGCATGCATCTACATGATCTGCAATTTTTGACCCAAAATCAGGAAACACAAAAGGGAAAAATGCTAAACATGGCATTTTTGTATTGCGTAGGCATGCCCTTTTTTGTTGTCTAAGGGGATAATAGGATTTAATGTTAGAGCAGTTGATTGGAGCCCAGAGCTATTAGAGTTTTACTTTGGGACAGTCACATGACTTCTCCAAGCCTCAGTTTCCTTCACAGAGTGGGCGTAGTATTTTTCAAAACCCATTTACTTCATCACAGGCTGTGAGGGTTGATTTCAGCTTGCAAAGCACTTGCAGATGGCTTTTTTCACTTCAGATAACATTTCCAAACAAAACAACCTAAATGTGTAATATAAGGAATGTTTCCTCATAGATAGCTCTCTTGTTTCATTTGTATTTTCCTCTGTTTTGCCTTTTCAAGTATATAAAATACTATTACTGTAAGATTTATTCTTTAATTTTGGCTAGACTGCAGAAGGAGAGGATTGTTGCCAAAAAAAAGCTCCTTCACTACTCTGTGGTTAGTTTTTCATTTCTTTAAGGTCTGCTTATGTCTTCAGGCCTTGGGATTTTCCTCTGCTCCTCTCTTCTCCACTCTGGGAGAAAAAGATCCCATCCCAATTTCTTTCCCTACAAAATGTCCCCTGCAGCCCACCTCTTCTACACCCTCTTTATATGTGTGTGTGTCTCTGTGTCTGTGTGTGTGCACACACACACACACCCAATCTTATCCTTGTGTTCAGCACTGTCTTCCAGCCCCGCTAAAGCTTACATGAGCCACTTCAGAAGAGAATATTTAATAGGTTCGTTCATAGGCTAGCTCTGTCAACTCTGAGAATTTCATACAGCATAAGCGGCTCAAGAAGTGTGGAAATTGATAAATTTGGACCTGTGTTATAAAGATATCTCTAGAAAGATTTGCATTTCCTCCCCTTTAAATATTAGCTGCACCCTGACACAAGTTCATACTGGTAACTCCATATACTCTGAATGATAGAGTTTGCACGTGGAAAATCTAATGTCATTGTGAAAAAAAATTTTGCAGAATCCATGTTTCTTAATGGCCCAAATGCAATCTGCCATGTAGCCACCTAGTGATAAAATTTTTTTACATCAATAAAACTTTCTGTCTTAATTTGGCAGTGAAAGACAAGAAAACACTAGGTTTTGTAAATGATTATTTTTCTCCCCTCTGAGCCTCTATTCTTGTGAAGGAGAAGTGACAGTGAAGAGTGGGGTGAATAGGCTAGGTTTAGCCCCTGGGCAAAAAGAGCAGCCATTGATTCAATTGTATTTATTGAGCACTTACTGTGTGCAGAGCACTGTACTGAGCAATTGGGAGAGTACCTTGAACACATTTCCTGCCCACAACGAGCATATAATCTAGAGTTGGGGAGACAGGCATTAAATAAATTACAGATGTGTATTAAAGTGATATGGGGCTGGGAGAGGGGAAGAACAAAGGGAGCAAGTCGGTGATGCAGAAAGGAATGGGAAAAGAGGAAAAGGGGGCTTTTGCCCATGCCCCAAAACAGGTCCTCTGTGGGCAACAATCCTTGCTCTTTCCTCCATCACAGCAGAGTCATAGGGGCAGAGGGTGAAGCATCAGGGGCATTCATTCCATAGGTAGGGGAGGCGAGAGATGGGGAGGGGAGGCCCTGGGCCAGAGAAGGTTGGGTTGACCCTGTGCCCTGTGCAGATCTCTGTGTTTTATAACAAGTGTAGAATTGCTTTTCTGAGAAATCTTTAGCTTTTTTGTGGCATTTATAAAATGAATCCCTTCTGATTTTAATCTTTAATTTTAAAACATTCTGGGCAATTTGTCATACTTCACCTTTTATTTCAAGATGCCCTACTGACCTAACCTGCTTTTTTAAATTCAAATATTTATTTCAGAGAAATTTAGCATTCCTAAGGGTACAAACTGTTTTGGTTAATGAATGTCAGCTGAAGGAGTTATGTTTGTTACAAGTATTGACATAAATGTTCTGTGATCTTATCACAGTCAACTTGCAACACCATGAAGTGTAGGTAGCATGCTTTATTTAGACATGTTTGCAGCTATCTTATGTTCTTTTGTAGTCTGCCAGTTGCATACTCAGGGTTTTTATATAGCTGTCAAATAAAAGCATATTAGTCTAGGCATATGATGGTGCAGTTAGGCTGCTTCAGTTTTAAGATTGTTTTTAGAGGTCATCTCATCAACTCTATCAAAATTTGTCAGTTCACAGACCTTGCCTTACATTATAAATTCCCACAGTTCTCAGATATTCTGTGGCCTACATATAATGGCCATTAGCACATTTAATGGTAGCATTTTCTCATGCATTAAGGCACTCCGGACACATTTAAGTGATCACTTAATAGACCTCTTTGCTATATTTGAAGCATGAATTGATTTTTTTTTCATGTTCTTATGTGGCTCTTAATTATGAGGAAAAACACCTTTGCAGTTGAAAGTTAACTTTAAATATGTTTTGGTTGTTTTTAGAGATAACAAAAGAGAAAAGCTTACAATAAATCAATCAGGGGTATTTATTGAATGCTTACTGTGTGCAGAACTGTACTAAGCACTTGTACCAAGCAGAGAGGCAGCATGGCGTAGTGGAAAGAGCCAAGGGTCTGGAGTTGGAAGGTCGTGGGTTCTAATCCCAGCTCTGCCACTTGTCTGCTGTGGGACCTTGGGCAAGTCACTTCACTTCTCTGGGCCTCAGTTACCTCATTTATAAAATGGGGATTGAGGCTGTGAGCCTCATGTGGGATAGGGACAGTGTCCAACCCAATTTGCTTGTATCCACCCCAGCGCTTAGTACAGTGCCTGGCACACTGTAGGTGCTTAACAAGTACCAGAATAATAATAATAATTATTATTATGGGGAAAGTACACTGCAACAGAGTTTGTAGACATGTTCCTTAACCACAATGAGCTTACAGTCTAGAGGACAAGCTAATAATACAGAGGATAAAATGATGAGTGAGTGTTAGGTAAGCGGTCAGACTTTTTTACAAAGTGTTCTTTGTATCTGCAGGTTTGTGCTTTGTTGACTCCATTTCTCTTACAGAAAGAAATGTACTCTCCTGGAATAATCCATACATTACAGTTGGTCAAGCCAATGCCTCCCTTGAAAAAGCTTTAGAGAATCATCTGAGTGTGTTGTCTAAGCAGCCTCTAAAACCACCCCAATTTATCACTCTCTTCTCCCTCACTGTTTGTTGTATGTGCAGAAGTAAGGAGAGGATGGTGAAATGGAGTTCACCTATTGCTCCTTAGAAAACTAATTTGAAATGATACTCGTGTGACAGAGAGGATGTGGTTAGGTACATCATCAAACAGCCCATCTACCTCATTTGCAATTGGCCGTGGGTAGTCTGTGTGTTTAGAGAAGCATGCTGTGAAAACAAGCTTAACTCTGTGTTAATAGGCTGAGCCAATTGCTGACTACAGAAAGGAACCTGTTGGAAAGTATGACAAAGGCTAAAGTATACGGATTTAGATTTATTTTCCTGAATTGATTTTTGAAATCAATATTAAATTGTACATGCCATCATCTTGTGTCAAACTAATGTGATTTCATAGATGCACTTTTTAGGGTCATTCTCTGGCCAAGTTTGTGCCAGGTCATTAAACATTTTTGCCTGAAATTCTCAGATTATTGACCGAAAACCCCTTATTTTGGGCCTAAACTTGAAGGGTTACTTTGCGTTTTGGGGAGAACTGGCCCTAGCTTCATATTCCTATGTTCTTTCTGAGTCTTTCAAAGTATTGAATTGAGAGTCTAAAATCCACGATATACCCATTAAATTGTAAAGTTGGTGTCGAGTAATTGGTTAATTTCTTTCCTTTTTAATTGACCTTTTTCCTAAAGCATGTTGTTTTGGGGACCTTATGGGTTCATTCAAATGAAAGTAACCTTTCTTTTCAGTTTACATTATGTTTCTGAACAAGTTTATATACTGTAAGTCTAGCAATTGAGGAAGAGGGGCAGTAAGCCCTTTTCCTTTCCTTTTTTTTTTTCAGGAATGTTTGAAAACATCTGCCAGATTTTTATATTGTTTAGTTATAATAAACTTATTTTTAAAGCATTTGTTTAGAAAGTCTTTTTGCAGTTTATTCAAAGGTTTTTGTATGTTTCCACTTAAAACTGCATGTATGAGTGAGTCCTTCTGGAAAAAAAATCTTTCATGTGAAATGTACTCTGTTTTTGTTGCAAGAACAAAGATGATTGATTCCAAAGAGCCTTGGTCCTTGGAAAATTGTGTCTGAGACTGCAGAATGCCCTGGGTACCCAGACAGCTCTCCACAAGTTCCCCCCTTTCAGAGCCTGAGGCTCATGACCTGGAGAGATTCAGGGCTGATCTAAAGGCTGGTCTGCTTCCGGATAAAGTAGTTGTGACATAAATGGCTGTGTAGTCGAAGGGCAGTTTATAGCCCTGTTACTGTCCCTCTGGGAAAGTAAGCGTTGGGGCTGAGAACCAAGCCAAGACCAAGTTCTTGTCTATTCGTTTCAAGATTTGTCAATGTTATATTCTTCCCCCCCCCCCCCTTCTTAATTAAATGAGATTGAGAATTTAATTTTTTCCACTATGGAGTCACATCTTAATAACTGCCAGTATATTTCCTTTAAAACGTAAATCATACACCTGAACATGAGAAGCAGCACGGCCTAGTGGAAAGAACATGGTCACGGGAGTCAGAGGACCTGCGTTCTAATCCTGGATCCGCCACTAGTCTGCTGCGTGATGTTGGGCAAAAGACTTAACATCTCTGGGCCTCAGTTACCTCATCTGAAAAATGGAGATCAAAGCGGTGAGCCCCCTGTGGGACATAGATTGTGTCCAACCTGATTATTTTATATGTACCCCAATGCTTACTAACAATAAGAATGATAATATTTGTGGTATTTAAGCACCTACTATGTGCCAGGCAATATTCTAAGGCTGCAAACTAAGGACACAGTCCCTGTCCCACATGGAGCTCACCATTTTAATCCCCATTTTACAGATGAGGTAACTGAAACCCAGAGAAGTGACTGGCTTGAAGTCACCCAGCAGACACATGGCAGAGCCGGAATTAGAACCCAGATCCTTCTGACTCCCAAGTCTGTGCTCTATCCACTAGGGCCAGGCTGCTCCTCCATACAGTATCTGGCACATAGTAAGTGCTTAACATGCCATTAAAAAAAATGTGGGCTTCCTAGAAGGCAGACCTCCTAAAGGCAGGGGTGGTAATTGTAGGAATCCCATGTACAGAATATATTCTGTACAGATATATTATTTACATATCAGTAGTCAGTTGAGGATTTACTGAACATTCACAAGGGCCCCAGCACTGGGTAAGAAGCATCATTGAACCTGTCCTATTTCACTGGGGAACAGAGACCCAAGACAAGGGATGGTATTGAAACCTGCCAAAGAAATTAACCTTGCTGTATATATTTCAGTCAGTTAGCTGTGTTTATTGCACACCCTCCATGTGCAAGGTATTAAACAGGATTCCTGCTTTCAGTGCATGATATCACATGTAAGCTTGTAGTGGGCAGGGAATGTGTCTACTTATTGTTATAGTGTACTCTCCCAAGGTCTTAGTACAGTGCTCCGCACACAGTAAGTGCTCAGTAAATATGAATGAATGAAATGCCAATTTAAAGGATGAAGATTAAAACCCTAAGAGGGGTCCCCCACCTTAGAGATAGGGAAAAATATAACGGCAGGTACTATGTGTAAATCATGGTATTTATTAAGCACTGGGGTAGATTCAGATAATCGGATCAGACACATGCTGTCTCACATGGGGTTCGCTCTAGAAGAGGTGGAGAGGTCTCTTATCCCCATTTTATAGATGAGGAAATAGGCTCGGAGAGTTTGTAATTCATTCAAGGTCACACAGCAGGTTAATGGCAGACCTGGAAATGAAATCCAGGCCTCCTGACTCCCCATCCTTGCCTGTATCCACTAAGCCATGCTGCCTCCTGAAGAAGAGTCTTTTTCCTGATTTCCTTCCTTTTTTCTTTCTCTTCCCAACCCCCAAATGCAGAGCTACTATTTGCCAGAAATCCCAGAGAATCCTTATGGAATTTGTCCACCAGTCATCTTGTAAAGCATTTTTTCTTGGTGGCTTTTACTACTCAAAGATAATGTGATTATTCTATTAAAAAGGGTCATCAAAACAGCTCCCAGAAGCCAAGTGGGAGATGTGCATCTTGTTTTGGCCAGGATTTGGGGATTGCTCACTGCACAGTGACAGCTGCTGCTACAGCATTTTCTTCCTAGCTAAACCCAGGAGCACCAGTGGTTCCAAACAAGCCAGCTGCTCAAAAATGCAATTCAGGGATCCTGCTGGGAGTGAGAGGGTAACTGAGCACCTGCAGAGCAACCAAAGCAGTATGTGGTAGATGAATTTATGATTTTAAAACATTTACTGAGTGGTGTTAATGCCCTCAATCAGTGGTATTTATTGAGTGCTTGCTTTGTGCAGAGCACTGTACTAAGCACTTGGGAAAGTATAATACAACAGAGTTGGCAAGCACATTGCCTGTCCACAATGAGCTTAAAGCCTAGAGGGCTTTACTTAGCACATTAAGTGCTTACTTGTAATGATAATAATGATAGTGCTTACTATGTGTCAAGCACTATTATAAGCGCTGGGGCAGATACAAGCTAATCAAGCACTTGGGAAAATACAATACAATAGTTAGATACACCCCCTGTTCACTAGGAGCTTGCCTTCTACTAGGGTAAGCAGATTTTAAGGGAAACAGAGTATAAAGGGTATGTCCTTAAGTGTTGTACTCCTGCTCTCTCACTGAAGGTGAGTGGCCTCTGCCTGGTCAGGCTGTGTGGTGTCTGACTGCTGGGGGTGGGGAGGAGCAGTTATGTGGGAGTGGGGTCCCTGGGCACCCTACTAGTATCATACAAAAGGAGGGAGAGAGGAAGGAGGGAATGGTAAGAACCGATGAGCTGTTTTATGTCTGTTAATATAGAGGGGGACGGATTAAGAGTGGACAGTCCAAATCCTCAATCATAATCAGAGGGCTTTATGAACTGCCGTCTATCACAGGATGCTGTTATAATTGTGGTACTTGTTGAGCTTTTACTATGTGCCAAGTGCTGTACCAAGCTCTGGGAGTCCCTAGCCCACCTGGGATTTTCTGTCTAAGTAGAAGGGTGATCCCCACTTTACATATGAGGAAACTGAGTTACAAAGAATCAATCAATGGAATTTGAGTACCTTTTGTGTGCACAGCACTGTACTTTGCTTTAGGAAGTATAGTGCAGTGGAGTTGATAGACACCATCCCTGTCTAGGAGCTTACAGTCTAGAGGGGAGTTAAGTGACTTGCCCAAAGTCAAAAAGTAAGCAAGTAATGGAGGTAGAACTAGAATCCAGGTCCTTTGACTCCCAGGCCCCTGCTCTTTCTACTAGGCTATGCTGCTCATGCTGTTTTGGGTAGCAATCAATCAGAGATATTTACTAAGTACTTTACTGTGTGCAGAGCACTCTACTAAGTGCTTGAGAGAGTACAGTATATCGGATTTGGTAGACGTGTTCCTTGCCCTAGAGGAGTTTATGGTCTAGAAATCAGCCAGCAGACACATTTCCAAGAGATAAATGGAGAATTTCAGAAATCTGCATTTTGTCAATTATAATTTTTTATTATAATTTATTAACCATTTAATAAGCATTCTGGGCAGAGCATTGAACATAATATCTGGGAGAGTACAATAGAGTAAGAAGAAACAATACCTGCTCCCAAAATAAGAATAATCAGTATGGCATTTTAGCTCTTACTATTGCCAAGCATTGTGCTAAATGCTGGGGCAGGTTCAAAATAATCAGATCAAACCCAGCACCTGTCCCACAGGAAGCTTGTAGTCCAAAGGGAAGGAAGAATAGGTACTTTATTCCCATTTAATAGATAGGTAAACCAAGGCATAAAAATTACAGGTCTCAACCCACATCACACAGGAGTTAGTGGAGGAGCCAGAATTAGACCCCAAGATAAAACTTTTTTGTTATTTTTAGAAGGGAACTAACTCCAAATTTTTTCAAGTTAAAGTATTTAATCTGGAGGCCTAGAAGCTCTGCTACTTGGGCTGTAGATATCTCTCTTGTTCTTAAACTTAGCACAGAACAGGGGGAAGTGTTGAACACAATAAGTGCTCCAAAAATACCATTGATTGGCAAGAATAGTAGTTTAGTGAAGTGGGGCATTTGCAAAAAACTGATTCCCAGTGAGAGAAGTCACTTTGCTCGAAACAGGCAAATCTCACAGGTGTGGTGACGCTGCAGTGAATTGAATGAAAAGCACAGACCTGAACTGGTTCTCTTTTTATTGAGCTTCTACCAGTGCAAGCTAATTTTAACCAGGGCAGCAGCCATTAAGTGAACTAGAATGCCCCGCTCCTGAATAAGTGGAGAGTACTGTTGCCCCCATTTCCCAGCCAGAGCAGCTGAGCGGCACTCCACAGGCCTATCCCCTCCCTCAGTGGAATCCTCAGTGGGGCCGATGAGGTGAGGTGACAGGGCAGGGCCCCTCTCCTCCATTCTCTGTCACCGACTCTAGCTTCCCCTGGGCTCTTCAGCCACTTCCCACCCACCCCCAGTCCAAGGAGCCATTGTTTGCCGACTGGAGTCATCCTCTGATGGCTTAAGAAAGACCCGCGTTGAAACAGGAACTTGTTGCTTAGCCTCCCTGTAGACTGTAAGCTCACTGTGGGCAGGGAGTGTGTCTTCCAACTCTGTTATACTGTACCCTCCCAAACACTTAGTACAGTGTTCTGTGCACAGTAAGCTCTCAGTAAATACAATTGTCCGGGGCTCAGGGCAACTCAATCAATGGCTACCGTGTGCTTACCATGTACAGAGCATCGTACTGAGTGTCCAGGAGAGTGTTACAATGGATTTAGTAGACACAATCCCTCGCGTTCAAGGAGCTTCCAATCTAGTGGAAGTGCTTAGATTCTAGTGGACAGAGCATACTGTCAACATTTGGTTTAGTCTCATAAATATGGGAGCTCTCCTTTGGGTTCCATTTCCTGGATTGCACGTTTACTGATGTGCCTCGCTATAGCTGAAACTGTTCATGCAGGCAACGAAGCCCAGCTCAGCCCCGGGACTGGAGTCCTGAACGCAGGTCAACAGTCACAGCTGGCTCTGAGATCAGTGCTCCTCTAGCTGCAGGGCGGGAGGGGCTACGGAGCTCCTGGCAACTGGGGTTACACACTGTAGGTGCAGGGATGGAGCAAGCTAGTCACCTTCATCTCCTGGTCCAGAACCAAGCCCTCTTCCTCCTAGCCTTTAAGATTTGGGCTGAAAGGCTGAGAGGGAGTCTGGAGGTGTGGTGATTGTGAGACAGACTGCAGCTTTTTTGTGTGTGATTGAGTAATGTGAGACTTGAAGGCTATGGGAATCTCAAAGGGGGACGTGGATGTAGAGTCATTGTCTGGGGGTGAAGCCCTTGTTGTTCTACCAATCAATATGGTGATATTTACTGAGCACTTGTTTATGGTAATAAGCATATTAGGTGCCAGACACTCTACTAAGCACTGAGGTAGATACAAGCTAATTAGGTTGGGTGCAGTCCATGTCCCATGTGGGGCTCACAGTCTTAATCTTAATCTCCACTCCCTTCTGTGCACCCTCTTATTTGCTCCTTCATTCATCCTCCCTCCCATCCCCACACCACATATGTATATACCTGTAATTTATTTATTTATATTAATTATTATTATTTATATTACTGTCTGTCTCCCCCACTAGATTGTGAGCTCGTTGTGGGCAGGAATGTGTTATTGTACTCTCCCAAGCTCTTGATATAGTGCTTTGTATGCAGTAAGTGCTCATTAAATGTGATTTAATTAATTTCCATTTTACAGATGAGCTAACTGAGGTACAGAGAAGTTATATGGCTTTTCAAGGTCATACAAGTGGTGGAGCCGGGATTAGTACCCAGTCCCGACTCCCAGGCCTGTACTTTTTCCACTAGGCCATACTGCTTCCCACTTACTGTGTGCAGAGCATTGCACTTAAGCACTTGGGAGAATCGATGCACTTGAGTTGGCCAGACTAACCCTGCCCACCAGCCCTGCTTGGGGGATGTCTAGTGGGGGGAAGGAGCAGTGATCGAGGGTCTCAGGGATGAAAGAACAAAGGCTACCGCCCGGCAGAACTAATAAGAAGTAAGCAAGGCAAGGCCCAGTCCTGGAAGAGACTAGAATTCTACCCAACTTACTCTTTTTATTTGCACAGTTGACTGAGCATCACTGCTCTGCTGGCCCTTCTAGAATATTTTTAGCCAAGCCACAGCCCCACTGGGGAGGGTGTGCTGGAGCTGGGGGGTATATTCAGGCCTGCCCTCAAAAATCAGCTAGCGTTAGGCCTCCCTTCAACCCTGCTGAGGACCACACTGTGTGGGAGCAAAGTTCATACTAAAATTCATCCTATGGGCAAATATTTCTAGTTGCACTTCTGGATGGAAAGGAGTAAGAATTGTGGCAATGTCTGCATTTTTATATTAAAGGAGCAACATACAAATTATATTCAAAATAATCTGAAAATTGTATGTTGCTTTTGAGCTCAGATCCTGTTTTTGTAGTAAGACCTGCCAGCCCTCCCCCAAAGGTCTCTTGCTGACCACCGACTTCAGCCAAAATACAATGATGGTTCTTTTCCCCCAAACTTCTCCCTACCCCTGACCCCCAACAAACCCATTCCATGTTCTTCCCCTATCATCCCTCTAGCTAATTCTGATGGGCTCAAATACTATGAATGTTTTTTTATCTTGGAAAATTGGTTTCTCTTACCCCATTTCCCTGTCTTGGGGGACTCTATAGCCAATCAAGCTTAAAACCTGGAATTTGAGAGGCTCAAAGTGAAACTCAAGAGAACAGCAGATTTAGAGCATAGCAATGATGATCAAAACAGAGCCAACTAAGTAGCAGTGGTGGAGAAGGGAAAATAACCCAAGGCCTGTGGGATTCTGCTGACAAGAGCAACAGAATGTCCACCGGCTGGCAGTGATTTTTCCACTGTAACATCACAGGTTCACCAAAGTGAGAAGACACCTAATCAGACCATGGGCTAAGTTCTGCTTCAGCCATAGCCTCCAGGAGATTTTTTTACTCTGTCCCAGGATACTTGGGAAATAGATCAAAATTGAAAACTCAAACAACAAGAGGATGATTTAGTCTGGAGATGGTGTTGGGAGGGGGAGGGCAAGGGAAAGGCAGGGGAAAGGAAGCAATTGAAAAAGGAAACAGTGAGGGGAAGGGGCAGGGTTCCCAGCCTGAGAATCCAGCAAGCTCCCCAGAGTCCACCAGGCACTGGGCATCATAGAGAACAAGATAAAAAGGTGGGGGGAAGAGAGGGGCAGCTCTGCATCAGATCTAGGCTGTATCCAGTCTTCGTTGAGAAATGTGGGACACGGGAGAGAGAGGGCTGGATTTCTGGAAACCAAGAAAAATCCCACTAAATGGTAAACTCTTTGAGGGTAGGGAACGTGTCCACCAATTCTATTCCATTGTCCTCTCCCAAGTTCTTAAAACAGTGTTCTGCACACACAAATACCACTCATGGCTTTCCCTTCTTTCCCACAAGGCCACCGACTGAAGCTCCTGCTCCTTGGGCACTGATTCTTACTTAGTCCTGCAGCCTAACCCACATCACCAGGAGTGTGAGGGGTTGCCTAAGTAAAATTCAAACCCCCCTCCCATCTATTTCATCCTTTGTTTCTCTCGCTCTCTCGCTCCCCACCCCCCACCCCATCCCCCAGCTCTATCACCCCACTGTATGGCATAAATGGGAAAAGGGCTTAAAAATTCATCTTTTCCATCCCTCTGTCTCAAGGAAGTCTGCCCCGTCCTCCTTCAGGTTAACTTTTCTAAATAACGTGCTCATTTCCCATCAAACATGTGCCTTTTCCCCCAACACAAGCAGAAAAAGGAGTTAGCTTTAGCCTTCCCTTGGCTGAATAGGCCTCAGATTGGATCAATTCCACTCTATTCTCTTTAAGAGGAGTCCCTGCTGATGCCACAGAAAATATCCCCTCCACTCCTGCCTTCTAAGAGGACTGCTTTTACACTACTTCCCAGCCCTTCTAGCAGGCCAAAGAACAACTAACCTCCAGCAGATCCCAGGACTTCCATTCCCCTCCAGAAAGGAAGCTGGGCTGCCTGCCTATTAAGATGTTTATCCTGTGCTGAAAGTGGTGAGTGGGTATTTGGCAAGAGAGTTTGTTGGCATATTCTATATGGGTCTTTCCTAAGTGTTTATGGGAGGGTCTCTGGCTGCAGGTCAAAATTATACCAGGGAACTAATCAACTCCTCTTACAAGAAAACACATTTCTGCAGGGTCACCCGCAGACCTGGGGTGGGGTTTTCTGTCTGATTTTGCTCTAAATAGGGGCGGAGGTGCTGTCCTCTTCCAAGAGCCTTGGGTAGGTTCTTTCATTAAGGCCCCAAAGTTGGGCATTGAAGCTAGATCGTGCTAGTGCTGTTGCTGAATTGTACATTCCAAGCGCTTAGTACAATGCTCTGCACACAGTAAGCACTCAATGAATACGATTGAATGAATGAATGGTGCAATGTGAGATGTTTTTGTGCGGTTTTACTGGGGAAAAAAATCAGATTAAAAGACAGAGAAAAAGTTAAAACTGAGACTTATTAGGGTTTGGGTGGGCAATTAGACCCTTTGACCTGGAACTCCCTGCCCTCCACTCGTCTCCCTCCCCCCGCCCCCACACCCATACAACAAACCACCAGTCATCCCACTTTCAGAGCCTTATTAAAAATCACATTTCTTCCAAGAGGTCTTCCCCGATTAAGCCCTCTTCTCTGCTACTCCCCCTCCCTTTTGCATTGCCTATTCACTTGGCACTTGATATTCACCCCATCCTCAGCCTCAGAGCACTTATGAACAAATCCCAAATGTATTTATATTAATGTCTATCTCCTCCTCTAGTCTGTGAGCTCCATGTGGGCAGGGAATGTTTCTACCAACTCCGTTTTTTATTGTACTTTCCCAAGTGCTTAGAACAGGGCTCTGCACCCATTAAATGCTCAAATACCATTGTTAGTATTTTGAGCACTTACTGGGTGCAAAGCCCTGTTATAAGTGCTGAGTAAATAAGAAAATCAAATCAGACACCATCCCTTTCCCATGTGAGGCTCACAGTCTGCAGGAAAGACATTATTAATAATAATAATAATAATGTTGGTATTTGTTAAGTCCTTACTATGTGCCAAGCACTCTTCTAAGCGCTTGGGTAGATACAAGGTAATCAGATTGTTCCATGTAGGGCTCACAGTCTTCATCCTCATTTTACAGATGAGGTAACTGAGGCACAGAGAAGTTAAGTGATTTACCCAAGGTCACACAGCTGACAAACGGTGGAGCTGGGATTAGAACCCCTGAACTCTCACTCCCAAGCCTGTGCTCTTTCCACTAAGCCATGCTGCTTCTCATGATACATTAGGTATTGTATAGATGAGGACACTGAGGTTAAGTGACTTGCCCACAGTCACACAACAGGGAGATGGTGTGTCTCCTGATTCCAAATCCTGTGCTCTTTCCAGTGGGCCAGGCTATCTCTTTTCTTTTGAGCCTGACAGAGCCATTCTTAGGTAGAACTGAACACCCCCTCCCTGAGAAGTGTCTTGCCCCCACCCCTAGTTCTGTGTAGAATACCCGTCTGCTGGGTACCTCTCCAAAACTGTCAGCGAATCCAAAGACTTCTTGAGCCTGTTGCTATAGTAGCATATTCAAACAGATAGGTATTTGAGACAGCTAGCCATCTGTTCCATGTGCTAATCTCTCCCTCCAGGAATGCCTGTGTGCAAAAGAAATGATTCAATAGCTGAAATCTCTTTCATTATAAAGGCTATCTCGAATCAATCAATCACATTTATTGAGCACTTACTATGTGCAGAGCACTGTACTAAGCACTTGGGAGAGTACAATATATATGTATCAGTTATCTGAATTTCACTGGTAATGTGATTTGTCTAGAACACATGTAGGAAATTCAGGAACTTTCTGATAACAGAGCTTGTTTGGGCTTGAGGTGTAATCAATCAATCATATTTATTGAGGATCCTCTGTGTGCAGAGCACTGTACTAAGCCCTTGGGAGAGTACAATATAACATAATTGGTAGATGCATTCCCTGTCTATGATTCTAGAGGGGGAGACAGACATTAATATAAAAAAATAACTTGTGGATAAGTATATAAGTGCTGTGGGGTGAGGGAGGGGGTGAATAAAGGATGAAAATCAAGTACAAGGGCAATGCAGAAGGGAATAGGAGAAGAGGAAATGGCCTAGTCAGGGAAGGCCTCTTGGGGCGAGTAATTGTCAAATATAAAGAGGGAGGACAGTTCAGGCCAGAGGCAGAACATGGTTGAGAGGTCAGTGGCGAGATAGATGAAAGTGAGGTACAGTGAAAAGATTGACATTAGAAGAATAAAGTGTGCGGGCTGAGTTTGTTAGGAAATCAGGGAGGTAAGGTAGGAGGGGGCAAGGTGATTGAGTGCTTTAAAATTGTTGGTGAGGAGTTTCTGTTTGATGCTGGTTTGGATGGGCAACCACTGGAGGTTTTTCTGAGAAGTGGGAAAATGTGGACTGAACATGTCTGTAGAAAAATGATCCAGGCAGCAGAATGAAGTGTGGACTGGAGTGGCAAGAGGGAGGGATGACATTAAGAAGGCTGATGGAGACTATGTCCAACTTAATTAGCTTTTATCTACCACAGTGCTTAGTACAGTGCCTGGCAAATAGGAGCTTAACATATGCCATGAAAGAAAAGATGGGATAGGAAAAGTGTTTGGATTAACAGCGTAGCAGTTTGAATAGAGAGGAAAGGGTGGATTTTAACCATGTTGTGTTATGTTACTGAAACACCCTGGCCTAGTGGAAAGAGTACCCTGATCTAGTGGGAGCTAGAGATCCTGGTTCTGGTCCTGGTTCCTTCTTGCCTGCTGTGTAACCTTGGACAAGTCATCTCACTTGCCTCAGTTTCCTCACCTGTAAGCTCATCCCTTGAGGCTGTAAGCTTCTTGTAAGGATTGTGTCTACCAACTTGAATTGTACTTATCCAAGTGCTTAATACAGTGCTGTGTACACAGTAAACAGTCAGTAAATACCACGGATTAATTTTGATTGATCTGTAAAATAGAGATAAAATATTCACTCTCCCTTCCTCTTAGATTTTGAGCCTCATGTGGAACAGGAACTGTCTAATCTTATTGTCCCATAACTGCATAGTAAGTGCTTAGCAAATTCCATCATCATTATCATTATTACAGAAACTGCTTGTGCACAAGTGCATGGCATTGGAATGGGTGAGTACCACAGTGTGAGTTTTTCCTTAATAGGAGGTTTCTCAACTCTTGAGTTACAGGAGAACTTGGTGTGTATGCATGTAGGTATATTTATTAGACCTAAACAAGATATAAATTTCAAACTCCATCATTGTTATAGCAAATTAATCTTGTGCAAAGGTCTCCATTTGCCTCAGAATATGTTAATCTAAATCATCTCCCTAGACTGTAAGCTTCTTTGTAGGCAAGAAACGGGACTACCAACTCTGTTACATTGTACTCTCCCAAGCACTTAGTACAGTGCTTTGCGTACAGTAAGTACTCAATAAATACAATTATCTGATTGATTTTCAAATCACAATTCAGAAAATCATAAAGTAGCAACATTCATTCATCAAAGAGGTGTTTCTCACACTCAAAACATGTTTCCCTAGAGCCCTCCATAAAGAAATTAGGCATAAAAGTAGTATTTTATAAGTGAACCTATCTCTCTGGCTTTGTGAGATTGAATGCAGGAATTAATCAGTAGCATCTATTAAACCCCTGCTTAGTGCTAGAGACTGCATGAAGTGCTTGGGACAATACAATAGTAGCAAGACACATATTCTATACCCTCAGTGAGTTTATGATCTATTGGAGAAGTCAGTACAAAATTCTTAGCAGAAAGTGAAAGCCAGAGGAAGAACAAGTGTAAAGCAGGAAGCAGCTCAGATCTCACTAGGAATAAACAGCTGGACAAATAATAGAAGGCCCAGATATACACACAAATAAAATAGACAAATGTGTGTGAGTACCGAGAATAGGATTAAGGTATGTAAATGTGTGTGTGTGTGTGTGTGTGTGTGTGTGTGTGTGTGTGTGTGTGATTGGGCATTAGGAAAAGAGCCCAAACAGCCTACTTGTATTTGACACCTGATTAAAAAGGTCTAAAAAACCCAAAAAGCTTTCTTTTCCAGACTCATTTATAAGTGTGTTATGTAAAGTTCTCCAGTTTTAAGTGGGTTTTAAAGAATTAATCAGGGAACTATTGGAACAGGCACATGGGCTGACCTCATTTTTCTCAAGGAATCCAAATTCCAAGGGAGGGGCAGACTCAGGAAACATCTGTACCTTAAAAATAGGGCCCAAACCAAAGCGGACTTCTATACTAAAAGCAATCTCTTGGATTTTCAAGCCAGATTATCTGAAATTTTTGGTTTAGGTTGAAGGGTGGCTTTGTGGAAGGAAGAGGAAATAAAGATTGGAAAGGACTGTGGTGGCAAAGGAAAGAGGACAGAGAATCAGATGCCTGGGCGGAGAACATGTCTACCAACTCTGTTGTACTCTCCCAAGTGCTTAGTACTGTGCTCTGCAAACAGTAAGCATTCAATAAATATCACTGATGGATGGATTGATTGATGGATTGGGGTTGGGAGTTAACAGCCAGAGCTATATAGAGATGTATGGTTGGAGTGTAGACTGTAAGCTGGTTGTGGGCAGGGAACATGTCTACCAACTCTGCTGTACTCTCCCAAGTGCTTAGTACAGTGTTCTGTCCACAGTAAGCACTGAATAAAAAAGCTTGATTGGTTAATTGATGGAGTTGGACTATGCAACTCCTGTCCATAAGCTATCTACTCTGCCTTTCCCCAATCACTGAGACTGCTTCCTCAGGCCCCTGGTCTCCTCCCCATTGACTTTTAGGTCCCTCCACTGAGGTGCTTAAAATAATAATAATTATTATGGTACTTGTTAAGCACATACTAGGTGCCAAGCACTGTTCTAAGTGCTAGGGTAGATACAAATCAATCAGGTTGGATACAGTCCCTGTTCCACATGAGGCTCACATTCTTAATCCCCATTCTATAGATGAGGTAACTGAGGCCCAGGGAAGTTAAATGACTTGCCCAAGATCACCCAGCAGGCGTATGGCGGAGCTGGAATTAGAACCCAGGTCCTTCCAACTCCCAGACCCATGTTCTATCTATTAAGCCGCGCTGCTTCTCATGCTGCTGCCTATATCTGTGGACATATGATAGGTCTTACGGTTGGGACAGCCAGAACTGAAGGATACAGAAATACACCAATATCAAGTTTGAGAATCCAATGAATGTAAACAAAGAATGTGTCCATCTCAATCAGAAAAGCAGCATAGGATTGGTTCACTTTGGGTCCCAAGAGGAAGAAGAGTGCCTGGCTTTGGGAAGGCTGTTTCTGCAGCACACACCTGGAAGCTGCTGGCCTGGCTCATTGTTTCTAAAGTCCACAATGGCATTACTGCTTTTTGCTGCCAGGAGATGCTGGAGGTGATGGAGGCAACCCTGGGCGTGTGTTGTCATCTTACTGCTTGGATCATCAATAACACCCCTCCCTTGCCCCAGTAACTTTGCTGGCTCCTACTTCCCAAATTCTAGGCACATTCAGGTCGATTTCTTTTTGAAAGCGTGCCAGGGGTAATAAAGAATGAGCAACATAACCTATGTCCTGCTCCACTGTGACTCCTCTGATGTATTACTGTGGCTCCAACCACCTCCAGCCACTCCACAGTTCAGCTGCTTTTGGAAGAGTGTTCTTCTCTCATTGCTGGCTGAGCAGGTCTTCTAAAGAAGGACCTTAACCAGAGTGGCTAGGTAAGAGCCATGGGAAACCATAACGGGTTCTTTCCAACAGCACAGTTTGGTTGGCAGTCACTAGGTAGAGCTTGGGGTCTGACAAGCCATGGGACACTGGTGTTGCTTATCTCTTCTTCCCAAACACAGAGGCAGATTTAAAAAAAAATCTGTAGCATAGGACTAAAGGTCCAGAGGGCTGGGTTCTAATTCCGGTTCTGCCATGGAACTGCTGTATGACTTTGGGCAAAACATTTAATCTCTGTGCCTTTTTTAATGGTATTTGTAAAGTGCTTACTAAATGCTAGGCACTGTACTATGCACTGGAGTAAATTTAAGCTCATCTGGTTAGACATAGTTCATGTCCAATGTGGGGCTCACAGTTAAAAACCAATTTCAGATAAGGTTACAGGCACAGAGAAGTGAAGTGGCAGAGCAGAATTAGAACCCAGGTCCTTCTGACTCCCAGGCTCCTCTTCTGTCCGTTAGGCCACACCGCTTCTCATCTGTGCCTTAGGTTCCTCATCTGTAAAATGGTGATAAGACATTTGCTTCTTTCCTCTTAAATTGTGAGCCTTCCCTGGGACAGAATCTGCTTTGAATTTGATAATCGTGTATCATACGTGGCACTTAGCAACACAGTGCTTGACACAGAGTAAGCACTTTATTAATACCATAATAATGATGATAACTTTCCTTGAATTATACCATGTTTGCTAAAGCCTTCCATTTGATACTTTGAGGGTTCCTGATTAGAGAGTTATTCTTCTCATTCCTTGTAATGTCTTTAGAAGTGCTTTGCTAGAACAGACATCCACTACTCATGGTGCCTTGTTTTTGTCTCTCTCGATACTGAGCTTTTGCTCCCATCCTTCTTTCTGTCTGAACTCCCTCACACTTCACATCCAGCAGACCAGAGCTCTCCCATGTTCAAGGTCCTTCGGAAATCACATCTCTTCCAGGAGCCCTCCCCTAATTAATCTAACATCTCCCCACCTTATTCCACTTCATTGCCCATTGCCACTTCAATACTACTCTGCCACCTAAGCACTTGGTACTTTCACCCCACTCTGTAACGTCTGCACACAGTAAGCGCTCAATAAATAAAATCGAACAAATCTTTACACTCTATTACTTCCCCCTGTAATTAATTTCAGGGTTCATCTCCCCAACTACAGGAAAGGGATCAAGTCTCCTAATTCCCTTGTACTCTCCTGAGTGCTTGGCACTGTGGTTTTGGTCATCAAGCTAATCCAAAGAAGGGGTGTCATATGAAGGGGGGGGGGTATGAGGCTGGGTCCAGCTCTTGCTAGGTTGGAGAGCCTGTAGTCCCATCGTTCCATGCTCCTCACCTTGTCGTTCCGACTTGAGCGACAAGGGGGGCTAAGAGAGGCCAGAGAAGTGGCCCCAGAAGTGCAGCACCCAGACATGGTTCTGAGCCAAGGGCCTACGTGGTGTGTCATCCAGGAGGGCTGGGCATGCCATGCTCTGGCACAGGCACTGTGAACCCCAACACCTCAGCTAGAGCTTTTTGGCCCCCCCTGAGTCAATGGGACATCCCCCGGTGCCCCTAGAATCACTGACATGGCTGCCAGCTGTAAAGTCAGTGGGAAGGTCAAATCAGAGAAAGCTTTCACCCATGTTAGTTCTTTCAGTTGGGCAATGAATTAAAACCCCTCCAACAACCTGAAAGTTTTCACTAATGAAACACTAAATTTAATTTGTAGAGACATCAGGACCAAACAGGGAATACTTGATCTTCTATAGGCTCACCTGCCTAAAGGAGTGGTTGACGGGCTGTCAGAAATTAGAATGAAATCTCCCTAGTATGCCTTCTTCCCCCACGCCCCACCCACCCTGCTGGCTTGGAAATGACCCCTTGTTGGGAGGTCATGGGGCTCATCACTTCCTGACTGAACATGGACAGATTATGGGGTTGGCTTTCAAGCCCCGCATCTGTCAATGTGATCAGTCAACCACTTGGGGTGAGTCTAGAGCTATTGAGGAAGTGACCCCCTGTAGGGAATTCCCCCATTCTGGAAGCATTTACTTTGTTTACTTTCAGGTCACAGAGCAAAATATTTTCATTTGGTTTGGCCTCCTCTGATGTGTGATTTCTGGCTATCTGCCTTTTCCCTACTGCTGCCAACTCTCTATTTTCCAGTTGCCAATAATACAACTTGAGAACAATCTGTGGCAACTGGAAAAAAAAAATGAAACAAAGACACCAGGGCACAGCAAAAGGGTTCAGGCCTAGGGGCCAGGAGGCATTTGGGTAGAGAGCTCATAGCAAATATCTTTTTCAGTCCATCACCAGGTTTGCATTTTCTCAGGTCCCTGTTGATGTGTAGCTACTAAGGGCCAACTGGGAAAAGAGCAGCAGTCCTATGAGGATAATGTGGTCTCTGCAGAGGGATTCAGTCCAGTCATCCATGGTTTGCAGGAATCCCTGTTAATCCTCCTTCACATCACACCAATAATCCATAAGTTGCTTTCGAATGTACCTCTTAGCCTTCGATCCTGTGCCCAGAGACATATTGTGAAGTGAGGACTGTTGGAAAATCCAAATCAATAATCCAGTAACTCAGCTTTGCAAACTAGCCAGTTTTCCTTTCCAGGGAAAGGTGCTGGCCATATTATGGGACTTTCTTCTTGCTAAGTCTCCAGCTCCTTGAACTTCTGTTCTGCGAATGAGAAGAATGCCTTGAGTCACTCTGTGGAGATTCCATCCAAGCTGCGGTCAGTTTTATTAAAAAAAAAAAAATCCTAAATGAGGAGGAACAGAATTGAGAGTAAAACCACTTGGACTGTAATGAGCTGCTGTTTGGGTGCTTTCTGTGCTTTACTCCTCCAGATAATGGTAGTACTTCCAGGCTCTAGCAGCTTAAGTCATGGCATATGGTCAGCTCTGAAGAGTGTGATGGTTTTGATGTCATGTCTCTAGGGCTGCTAATCAATCAGGATTCTCTTAGACTACTGCATTAGCCTTCTCACTGACCTCCCTACACTGTTGTTGTGTTTTGGTTTCTTTGCGGGAGAGGTTGGTTATATTTTTTTTGGTATTTAAGTGCTTACTAGATAATAATAATAATAATGTTGGTATTTGTTAAGCGCTTACTGCATTGTACTAAATGCTGGAGTAGGCACAAGCTAATCAAGTTGGGCACAGTTCTTGTCCCACATGAGACTCACAGTCATAATCCCCATTTTATAGATGAGGTAACTGAAGCCCAGTGAAGTGTCTTCCCCAAGGTCACCCAGTAGACAAGTGACAGAGATGAGATTAGAATCCAGGTCCTTCTGACTCCCAGACCCATGCTGTTTCTCTGTTGCCCAGACCCATTTTCTAAAAAAAAAGTTCAGCTCACTCCTCAAAACCCTCCAATCAATCAGTGGTATTATTGAGCACTTTGTGTGCAGAACATCCTACTAAGCAGTTGGGAGAGTTCAGTGGAACAACATTGATAGATATGTTCCCTGCCCTCAGGGAGCTTATGGTCTAGAGGGTTGCCCGTCCATCTCCACATCAAATAAGAACTCCATACCATCATCTTTAAGGCACTCAATCAGCTCTCCCCTAACTACCTACCCTCGCTATTCTCTCACTACAATGCAGCCTGCCCACCTCACTCTTCCAACACCAACTCACTCACCATACCTCAGTCTTGCCTGCCTCACCGATGAACCCCTGTTCATGTCCTCTGCACACAGTAATCGCTCAATAAATGTGTTTGAATGAATGTCTTCATCTCACAGTCTTATTAAAATCATACCTCTTACAAGAGGTCTTCCCTGACTAACCTTTCATTTCCCCTGTTATTCTCCCTCCCTTCTGTGTCCCCTTTGCACTTGGGTCTGTACCCCTAAAGTACTTTGATTCTCTCCCCACCCTAGGCCCACATCACCCTTCAGCCCTTTGATATCCCAACCCCACAATGCCTTCTGAACATATCCTGTATTTGTTTTGCTATGTCTTCCTGACTAGGCTGTAAGTTCCTTGAGGGCAGGAATCATGTCTATGTCACTGTATTGTACTCTCCCAAGTGCTTAGTATGATGTTCTGCACATAGTAACACCCAATAAATACCATTGATCAATTGAGGAGGCAATGAAAGAGATGGAGGAGGAGAACAAGGAGCAGGAGGAGGTATAGATCAATCAGAGGTGGATCTCAGCAAGTCCTCCGGAGTGAAAATGCCCAAAGGCTTTCTTAGACTTTCACAGACAATCTCCAGAACTTTGATGAAAGGGATGGAAGGAATAGAAATTTGTTCACACAAAAGTTGGCCGTAGTCCCCAGCAGATGTCCTTCCTGGCAGAAACGGACACCCACTGGGTCAGAGGTGCCCAGGCCCCTCAGCTGGAGCTTCTGTGTGACATAGAGAGTTAGTGTAGGGGCACGGGCAGGTGTGTGTCTGTGCAGGTAAAAGAACACTGCTGTGATACCTAGCGGAATAATAAAGCCAGAGAGACTTCTTTAGAAGTGATCTCATCCACTCTAATTTCTGCCAGAACTTTACCTAAACACTTCCAGATGTATAGGTGTCTGTTACTGTTAAATGCTTCAATGCTGGGGATTTCTTAGCCTATCTTTCATTAATTGTTCTAAAGATTAACCACCTATACTCAGATCATTTATTCCGATCTCCAAACTGTGTCTTTGCAGCCCAAATATTAAACCAATTCTTCTTGTCTGGCTACCTTCCTCTATTAAGTTGTGTTTTGTTTGTTTGTTTTTTTGGTATTATAGGTTACCAAAGTATCCCTTAGACTCTCTTGGAAAGCAGCAAAGCCAAGTGGAAAGATCACAGGCCTGGGAGTCATAGGACCTAGGTTCTAATCCTGGCTCTACCATTTGCCTGCTGTGTGACCTTGGGCAAGTCACTAAATTTGTTTGTGCCTCAGTTTCCTAATCTATAAAATGAGCCACATGAGGAATAGGGACTGTAACTGACCAGTTTATGTTGTAACCATTCAATCGTATTTGTTCATTCACCCATATTTATTTTGAGCACTTACTGTGTGCAGACCATTGTACTAAGCACTTAGGAGAGTACAATACAACAATAAATCAACACATTTCCTGCCCACAATGAGCTTATAGTCCACAATTGCACATAGCATTAACAAATGCCATATTTTTATTCATTCTTATTCTTCTCCCAGCAAAATATCAACTCCTTTGGGGTTGTTTTAGCTGCTATCTTTTTTTATCATTTTTTTTTTTTGCTTTCCTCCAGTCTTGCTTCAGTTTCTATACACCTCTTTTACATTATGGAGCCCAAGACAGGCCCTATACCTTAGTTATTATTATCATTATTAGTAATCGTCATAGAAGTAGCAGCAGCATTTATTGAGTGCCCACCTTGTCTGGTACTCTATACTAGACACTTGGGAAGTACAAAATAAAGTGACACATTCTTTGACCACAAGGAATTTACATTCTAACAGGAAAGACAAACATGAAATCAAGGGTCACAGGCATGTCAAAAAAAAAATGGAAATCACTTCCTGCATCTTGCCTGATTTTTTTATTGGTAATCCAGTCAGTGCTATCTTAAATAAGGATATTACAATGAGAAACAGTATTGAAAAGAAAGAGCCTGCGAGCCTTCCTAAATTTGAGATGTGACATTCAGTTCAGTTCTTTGCAGCATTTTGTATCATTTTGGGGATGCTTAAAGGATCCATTGATTGATTGATTAATTGACAGGGAAAGCAGTCCCTAAGAAGCAAGCTTCTCCAGCAATCACTCTGACTGATTTTCATGATTGAGGAAATAATTAGGGAGATTACTTAAGGTAACAATTTCTTTCTGATTTTAGCTAGTATGTGATAGTGAATGTGTGTGATGATGGGAATGATGTTGATGGCAGTACTGAAGAGGAAAAGGAAACTTGAAGAGGAGGAAAAAGAGGAAACAGAAAGATAAAGGGACCATGAAAGAAATAATTTCACCAAGTTGACCTGGTAGAAAGAGCACCCAACTGGAAGTCAAAAGAACTGGATTCTAATCCTTGTTCTACCACTTGCCTGCTGTGTGACCTTAGGAAAGTCACTTCTCTGTACCTCGATTTCCTCATCTGTCAAATGGGGATTAAATTCTTACCCCTCAGAATGTGAGCCCTATTTTGAGACAAAGACTAATTATCTTGTTCCTATCCCAGCATTTACCATAGTCTGTAAGCTCGTTGTGAGCAGGAAATATATCTGTTGTATTGTTGTACTCTCCCAAACGCTTAGTAGAGTACACTGCACACAGTAAGCACTGAATAAATATGATTGACTGGCACATAGTGAGCATTTACTAAGTGATAGGTGGAGCTGCATGAGATGTCTGATGAGCCAATCCCTGGTTATTTCTTAGGGGTTAATGATTCATTCATTTGATTGTATTTATTGAGTGCTGACTATGTGTAGATCACTGTACTAAGTGCTTGGGAGATGCAATACAACAATACAATACAATACAACAATAAACTGACACATTCCCTGCCCACAATGAGCTTACAGTCTGGGGCTGGGGGGATCAGACATTAATATTAAAAAGAAATAACAGACATGTACATCCGTGCTGTGGGGCTGGGAAAGGGGAAGAACAAAGGGAGCAAGTCAGCGCAACGCAGAAGGGAGTGGGAGAAGAGGAAAGAGGGGTTAAGTCAGGGAAGGCCTCTTGGAGGAGATGTGCCTTCAATAAGGCTTTGAAGTGGGGGAGAGTAATTGTTGGATTTGAGGAGGGAGGGCATTCCAGGTCAGAGGCAGGAAGTAGGCGAGGGGTCAGCGGCGAGATAGACGAGATCGAGGTACAAGTGAGAAGGTAATCATTAGAGGAGCGAAGTATGCCGGCTAGATTTTAGTAGGAGAGTAGCAAGGAGAGATAGGAGGAGGAATAGTGATTGAGTGCTTTGAAGCCAATGTTGTGTTTGATGTGAGGTGCATGGGCCACCACTGGAGCTTTTTGAAGATGGGACCTGAGAGGGGAACCTGGGCCCAGAGGATCTCTGGGACTCCTTTTTGAGAGCCAGACTCAGACCCAGGCAGAGGGAGAGCAGCAAGAGAGGGCTTACCATAATTATTTTTCCGGCCTGTCTCTCTGGCTCAGGAAGTGTGACAGACCTCCAGGACAAAGGAGGTGCTAAGTGATTAATGGAGCTGATGAAGATGTTTAGTGATTTGGCTCTCAGTGGACCTAGTGGCAAGTGAAAGGCTGGAAATTTGTAATTAGGAAAAATAATTTTTTTCTGCTTAGAATCTTTCTTGGTGCACTGTAACTTTCCTTTTTCTCCTCTCCAAAATTCTGGTGACCTTAAGTCTTGCCTGTGGCCTGGCCAATCAATCAGTTGTATTTATTGAATACTGACTGTGTGCAGAGCACTTGGAAAAGTACAATACAACAGAATTAGTAAACACATTCCCTGCCCACAACTAGTTTACAGTCTAGAGAAATATGATTGAATGATTGCATAGGTGACAAGTTCCAACTGGAGTCATCTAGGTCTCAAATTGAAGGGAGGGTGGGTAGAGGAAATCAGGGCTTAGGCAGAAGCACAAAATGAATTGGAGGCTGTGGAGACTAGCTGAGGGTTCTTCTCACACACAACAGGTAGGACTGGAGGGTTTCTGAACCCTGGAAACCACACACCTTCTTAGCCCATACCTCCCACCCGACCACAGATCTGTCTCCAAGATCAAAATGGGAGACTTGGCCCCTATTGTTCTCGAGGGAGGCCTAGCTTCTGATTAAGGCACCAAAATGAAACCATCTGGAACATGAGATAGAAAATATCTCTTAGTTACAGTTGTCTACCCAGGTTTTCCTGCCTAAGAAGTGCTCTCCTTTGGATCAGCAGCTAACTGAATATTTGGAAAGGGAGTTTTCTAATCAGTTACAACAGCCACAGGGAGGCTTTCATTTGGAGTCTTCATTCATTAATTCAATCATATTTACTGAGCACTGACTGTGCAAAGCACTGTACTAAGTGCTTGGGAGAGTACAATATAACAACAAACAGACACATTCCTGCCCACAATGAACTCACAATATAGAGGTGAAGAACAAGAATTCTTCCCAACAAGAATGAGATCAAGAGGCCTGGGCAGAGCCTGGGAGAAGCCAAATGGCTCAGGTTAGAGAGGTTCCTAGAGGGGTAATGGGATTTGAGGGACCGTAGGTCTGGATTCTAGTTTGGTACTATGAAATGGAAGTCTGAGACAGTCACCTTGATCATTCAATCCCTCAAATCTGCTCTTCTCTGTTACTAGCAATTTGAGACCTGGATGACTCAAGTTGGAACTTGTCCATTGGTCAAATCCGGGAGGGTAGGGCCATGAGGGCTACAACTCTGGAGCTGATTCTGACTCCTCTTAGAACTAAATATGGCTCTCAAGTCAGGGGTGAGGGATGGGGCAAGCCATTTAAATCATCACTCAGTGTCTTAGGATAGAGGGGGTGACCTCCAAATACCACTCCCACAACCGTAGTGCCACAATTATGCATGGCTTCGCCACCACAACTAGCACAACAAAACTGTGGCAGATGGTGCTGGGCCTCTGGGATCTGTCCCTAGCACGGATGGACCAGGAAAGGAAAACACAAGGAGTCATCAACAGGCAGCTTGCCAGGGGTCTGCCCCAAGATGGGCACTGAACCCCAGAAGGCTACAGATCCAGTCTCCTACCCCTGGGTCCCTCAGAGGGTGGGGGAGGGTGGTGGCTGGGGTCCATTTGCTGTTTTTTGCCCCATTATGCCCTGGGAGAGAGTCCCTGCCCTTTTGCAGAAGGAAATCCCCACCCACCAGATCCTGTCAAGAGCCGGTAC
This sequence comes from Ornithorhynchus anatinus, assembly GCF_004115215.2. NCBI lineage: Eukaryota > Metazoa > Chordata > Mammalia > Monotremata > Ornithorhynchidae > Ornithorhynchus > Ornithorhynchus anatinus. Next base: position 52,801,262 of record NC_041735.1, on the reverse strand, counting down.
CAGAGCGGACCCAGAGCAGGAGCAGATATTAGACACCTGTTGTGCAGTCCTGGGTCACCTTCCCCCAGCCCCCAAGCCTGAACAGCTTAGTAAAAGCCTGTTGCTGACTATGGGGTAGGGAGGGATGCTGCCCTGTTCTGAGCTGGAGGGAGGAGGACCACTTGCTTCTGAGACCCTGTTGCAGGGGGAGGGGCTCCTGACCCTTGCTGGGGGCCCAACTGGTGATGGAGGGTCCGTGCTCCTGCTGACCAGGCTTAGTCACCACATGGGCGCCACCCTCACCCATCCCTGAGGTGAAAAGGGGAGAGGTGGGCACAGAAGGGGGAAAAGACTAACCTCTGCCAGTGACATTGCATCACCTCTCCCTTCCTCCTTCCTCTCTGTTCAGCCTTTCCCCTCCTTTCCCCTCGCTTTCCTTTCCCCAGGGGAAAGGAACACCTTTACAACACCTGGTGCTATGAAGCAGCCATGTTGGGCAGTGGAATGGTAATACTGTGTCACGTGCAGCATGATGTACTGATGTCACGTCACAGGCTCTCTAAAAACTGTAAAGCCCTGAGCTCTCCGTTGCAGACATTGTGTGGGATGAAGGATGAGGCACCTAAAATAGTTAGAAAGTGTAATGGTTATTAAATGCTTACTCCTTGCCAAGCACTGTGTTAAGTTCTAGGGCAGATAAAATAATCAGCTGAGATACAGTTCCCCCGAGACTGGACTTATAATCTAAAGGTTAAGAGAGCAGGTATTTTATCCTAATTTTAGAGATGAGGAAACAGAGACACAGAGAATTTAAGTGGCTTGCCCAAGGTCACACAGAAGGCCAGTGGTAGATCTGTGATCATTCATTCATTCAATAGTATTTATTGAGCGCTTACTATGTGCAGAGCACTGTACTAAGCACTTGGAATGTACAAATCGGCAACAGATAGAGACAGTCCCTGCCCTTTGACGGGCTTACAGTCTAATCGGGGGAGACAGGCAGACAAGAACAATGGCAATAAATAGAGTCAAGGGGAAGAACATCTCATAAAAACAATGGCAAATAAATAGAATCAGGGTGATGTATATGTCTCCTTGTTCCTAGACCCGTTCTCTTTCCAAAAGGTCACACTGCCTCCCATCAAACCAATGAGTGGCAGCAAGCAAAAAGGCCAACTCAGTGCAGAGCATCCTCAGGAACGAGAGAGGAGAAAAAAAGGCATAAAATTGCTGCTCTAGGAAACCGTGGCACACTCACACCTGGAATACCACATGCACTTCTGGCCACCACACTTTAGGAAGGAACAATCAGAGTGAGGCATAGAAAACTGTTAGATTAACAATGAAATGTGTATGTCATACTGTACTTTCCCAAGCACTCAGTACTTTGATCTGCACACAGTAAGCACTCAATAAATTATGACTGAATGAATGAAATTGTAGGATTGGCTCTTTGAGCATCAGCTGGTCTAAAGTTTCATTTTAATGTGGCCTCACTAGAGAATCCTCATTTTCGCATATCATTTCCCCTCTGAATATCCAGTCACAGTATTTATCTCCTCTGGGCCTCAGTCCTCTTGGCAGCAACGAACCAGAAAAACCCAGTGACCCTTTCATGAATTGATGACTAGCCAGTCCAAGCTCTTTCAAAAGTTGAGGCCAGTGTTATTCTAGTGCCCAGCCTGTCCTAATGAAGTCTACTGCTTCAATATTGGTTGGAGAAATAAAATCTTCATCCTGGATCTTAATGCCACCTGTCTGATTTGGTTGTGCAGAATAACTATTCCTATACCTGGGTTAATATCCCTTGTAGTTACTATCCCAACCTATCTGGACAATGACCCTGGCATCACAGGGGCCAGGACAATGGTTCTGTCTTCCCACTGAACAGGATCAATCAAGAAAGCAAAACTGGAATCATTACAGATAAGGGAAAAAACATAATACAAACATGCCTAAACAACATGATTTCCCATTAAATGCTGGGCTAGAAAGGAAGAAGAAAATGGCCAGAGTGTATACAATGAGGAACCATAGACATAGCCTTGAAACAGGATGAGAGCACCTGCTTGAGGAAAACAAAATGCTGAAGAATTTAACTAAAACCTGGTGGAAATGCCTGCTTCTTGAATATAATATGAGAAGAAAGGGAATCTTGGATTAAAAGCCGAAAAAGGTAGTATCTTTCATGATGGAAACTAAGCCGTGGAACTCGCTGTTTCCCAAAGTTATTGGGGCAAAGAGTTTAGGGGGAACAAAAAGGATTAACTAAATTTATAATCAATCAATGACATTTTTTGAGTGAAATGAATCTATCTAGCTATAAGTCCCAAAGAAAAACCATTTCAAATGGGGACAAGCTTAATGTCATAGGGTAAAGAATTCATGTTACAGCCAGGTGGAATGCTTAAGAAGATCTCTTCCTGTTTGTCTCATTCTGAATAGACTAGGAAGAAGTTATTTTCTGAATCAATCAATGGTATTTATTGAGTACTTACTATGTGCAGATTGCTGTAATAAGCATTTGGAAAACTCCAATACAAAATAGTTGGTAGACATAATCCCTGCTCTCAAGGAGCCAAGTTAACATCACATCATCTTCAGTGGTACTTACTGAGCACTTACTGTCATGAGAGCATTCATTCTTTCAATTCATTCAGTCATAGTTACTGAGTGCTTACTGGGTGCAGAGCACTGTACTAAGCATTTGAGAGAGTACAATACAACAATAAACAGACACATTCCCTAGCCACCATGAGCTAGTTTGGGAAAGTACAATGCAGTACAATTCCTGCCCATGATGAGCTTACAGTCTAAAAGGGGAGATAGACATTAACATAAATCAATAATTTATAATATATAATTTGTACATATGAACAATTTAAAATATATTACTTTTAGATATGGTACAATTTATCCGAGGCCTTCCCAGACTAGGCCCTCATTTCCCCTACTCACTCTCCTTTCTGTGCTGCCTATCTACCCCTAAAGCACTTCATATTTACTCCAACAGCAGAACTTATGAACATATCCTTATACTCTCCCATTTCACTCATCCTATCCTGTCTGGATTACTGCATCAGCCTCCTTGCTGACCTCCCAGCCTCCAGTCTCTCCCCATTCCGGTCCATACTTCACTCTACTGCCCAGATCATTTTTCTACAAAAACATTCAGGACATGTTGCTCTACTCCTCAAAAAACTCGAGTAGTTGCTCTTCCACCTCAGCATCAAACAAAAATTCCTCACCACTGGCTTTAAAGCACTCCATCACCTTGTCCTCTTTTACCTCACCACAACACTCTCCTACTATAACCCAGCTGGCATACTCTGCTCCTCTATTGCTAACCTTCTCACTATGCCTCGATCTCATCTATCTCGCTGCCAACCACTCACCCACGTCCTGCCTCTGGCCTGGACTGCCCTCCCTCCTCAAATCCAACAAACAATTACTCTCTTGTCAAAACCTTATTGACGGCACATCTCCTCCAAGAGGCCTTCCCTGACTAAGCTCCCCCTTTCCTCTCCTCCCACTCCCTTCTACATTGCCCTGACTTGCTCATTTTGTTCATCCCTCCTCCCAGCCCCAGAGTACTTTTGTCCATATCTGTAATTTATTCTTTTACATTAATGTCGGTCTCCCCCCCTCTAGATTGTAAGCTCACTGTGGGCAAGGAATATGTCTGTTGTGTTGTATTGTACTCTCCCAAGCACTTAGTACAGTTCTCTGCACACAGTAAGCACTCAACAAATATGATTGAATTAATGAATGAATCTGTAATTTAATGTCCATCTCCCCCTCTAGACTATGAGCTTCTTGTGGACAGAGATTGTGCCTACCAATTTTTTGGTATTGTACTCTCCCAAACACTTAGTACAGAGCACACAGTATGCGCTCAATATATATCCTTGATTGATTGATACTGACAGTAGCTGATGACACGTAGGGTTACTTGGGATGAAGCACAGAGGTGATAAGGCTGTGGACTGCCAGGTTTTGAGTTGCCAATTCTAGTGGTGGCAGGGCTGAGCTGAACCCTGGCAGGCTTGGGTACAGAAACCCAAGCACAAGCATTGGGAGGAGCAGGGAGAAGGTAACTTCTGAGAAAAAGTCCTGAGAGTGCTATTATAGTTTTGGGCTGGGTTTATGGGTTAGACTTTAATATTCTTGTTGTTTTTTCAATCTAGACCACCACCCTGCCTTTAAAAACACACACACACAAACCCCCACCCCCAACACACACACCCCAACCCCCAAAGAGACAGAGAAACAACCTAGAGAATTGGATCTAAAATCATGTGTCTCTAGATTGCAAGCTCATTGTGGGCAGGGAACATCTGTCTATCAACTCCGTTGTATTGCACTTTCCAAGTATTTACGGCTCCGCCCCTTGCCTGCTGTGTGATGTTGGGCAAATCGCTTCCTAATCATAATAATCATAATGATGGTATTTGTTAAGCGCTTACTATGTGCCAAGCACCGTTCTAAGTGCTGGGGTAGATACAAGGTGATCAGGTTGTTCCAAGTGGGGCTCACAGTCTTAATCCCCATTTTACAGATGAGGGAACTGAGGCACACAGAAGTTAAGTGACTTGTCCAGGGTCACACAGCTGACAAGGGGCAGAGCTGTAAGCCCTCAACTAATGTAACTTAAGTAACTTGTGGCAGAGTTGGAATTAGAACCCATGACCTCTGACTCCCAAGCCCTTGCTCTTTCCTCTAAGCCACTCTGCTTCTCTTCTCTGTGCCTCATTATCTCATCTGTCAAATGGGGATTTCAACCATGAGCCTCATGTGGGACATGGCCCGTGTCCAACCCGATTACCTTAATATCTACCCTGGAGCTTAGAACAGTACCTGGCACATAGTAAGCGCTTAACAAATACCACACCCCACCAAAAATAGAAAGCGCTCACTGAATACCACTAATAATAATAATAATAATAATGGTATTTGTTAAGCACTATGTGCCAAGTGGATACAAGGTAATCGTAAACGCTGGGGTAGATACAGGGTAACAGGTTGTCCCATGTGGGGCTCACAGTCTTCATCCCCATTTTATAGATGAGGGAACTGAGGCACAGAGAAGTGAAGTGACTTGCCCAAAGTCACACAGACAAGTGACAGAGTTGGGATTAGAACCCACAACCTCTGCCTCCCAAGCCCATGCTCTTTCCACCAAGTCACGCTGCTTCATTCACTGATCGATGTGGAGCTCAAACTGAAAAATCTGTTCAGGGTAATAATAATAGTAATGGTGATGGCATTTGTTAAGCGCTTACTATGTGCCAAGCACTGTTCTAAGCGCTGGGGAGGATACAAGGCGATCAAGTTGTCCCATGTGGGGCTCACAGTCTCATGCCCGTTTTACAGGTGAGGCACGGTGAAGTGACTTGCCCAAAGTCACGCAACTGACAAGGGGTGGAGTGGAGATTTGAACCCATGATCTCTGACTCCCCAGGCCCTGGTAATAATAATAATAGTAATGTTGGTGCAGCGTGGTTCAGTGGAAAGAGCCCGGGCTTGGGAGTCCGAGGTCATGGGTTCGAATCCCTGCTCTGTCACTTGTCAGCTGTGTGACTGTGGGCAAGTCACTTCACTTCTCTGCGCCTCAGTTATCTCATCTGTAAAATGGGAATTAACTGTGAGCCTCACGTGGGACAACCTGATTACCCTGTATCTACCCCGGTGCTTAGAAGTGCTCTGCACGTAGTAAGCGTTTAACAAATACCAACATTATTATTAAGCGCTTCACCGTTCTAAGCGCTGGGGTAGATACAGGGTGATCAGGTTGTCCCACGTGAGGCTCACAGTCTTCATCCCCATTTTACAGATGAGGAAACTGAGGCCCAGAGAAGTGAAGTGACTTGCCCAAAGTCACGCAACTGACAAGGGGCAGAGTGGAGATTTGAACCCATGATCTCTGACTCCCCAGGCCCTGGTAATAATAATAATATTGGTATTTGTAAAGCAGTGTGGCTCAGCGTAAAGAGCTCGGGCTTGGGAGTCAGAGGTCATGAGTTCGAATCCCAGCTCTGCCACTTGTCAGCTGTGTGACTTTGGGCAAGTCACTTAACTTCTCTGTGCTTCAGTTACCTCATCTGTCAAATGGGGTTGAACTGTGAGCCTCACATGGGACAACCCGATTACCCTGTATCTCCCCCAGCGCTTAGAACAGTGCTCTGCACATAGTAAACGCTTAACAAATACCAACATTATTAAAGGCTGGGGGAGATGCAGGGTAATCAGGCTGTCCCAGGTGGGGCTCACAGTCTTCATCCCCATTTGACAGATGAGGGAACCGAGGCCCAGAGAAGTGACTGGCCCACAGTCACCCAGCCGACGAAGGGCAAGGGCGGGATTCGAACCCATGACTTTTGACTCCCAAGTCGGTGGTCTAAGCCAAGTCAGCAAAGAACGGCGGGCCTTGCAAATCTCCACCCCTCTCCCCGGCCCCCAGCCAGGCGTAGGCCGGGCGGCGGGGGAACGGGCCACAACGCCGACAAAGAACGTTTTCCCGAACGTTTTCAAGAACGTTTCCCCGAACGTTTCTCCGAACGTTCCGAGGGGACGCCAACTTTGGCCATTGGCTGGCGGGGCGGTGACGTCACGGGCCGAGGCCGTTCGGCGGCGCGGGGCCGTTTTTTGTGTGTTCCATTCCAGGGGCGGCTTGGCCGAGGACCGTTTCTCCTCCCTCCCTGGAACCGGTCCTGCGGCTCGGCCCCGCCGTCGCCCGGGGAGGGACGGAGGAGAAGAGGGGCAGAGCAGCCGCACACTCCCCACACTTAGTTTCCCGGAGATTCCCAGGGGGAGATTCCCAGCGGGAGTCTGGGACGGGGGTGCAGGGGTCCAGCCCAAGTCCGGTCCCGGCCCTGCCCGGGCCCTGGAAGCGAGAGGCTCAATCGGTTGGGGAGGAGGAGCAGAGGAGGGGAGGAGGAGGAGGAGGAGGAGGAGGAAGGACGGAGCCAGTCCTGCCCTGCCCTGCCCTGCCCAGCCCAGCCAGGAGGGCAGAGAGCAAGGGAGCCGGCGAGAGGATGGATTTCCAGCAGCTGGCTGACGTTGCGGACAAATGGTGCTCCAACACCCCCTTCGACCTCATCGCCACCGAGGACACGGAGAGGAGGATGGATTTCTACGCGGACCCCGGCGTCTCCTTCTACGTGCTCTGTCCCGACAACGGCTGCGGGGACAATTTTGTAAGTGGGGCGGGGAGGCGGCTTCTCCCGTCCCTCCGATGGCTGCGCGCCCCGGGGATATTGGGCTGGGGGGGAGGAGACCCGCTGAGGCTTCCTTGCCTTGGCCCGTCCACGCCATTTCCCCGCCCCGGGCTGGGCGTAGGGGATGCCCGGGGCCGCGGGCAGTTTGGGGGCTGGGGGAGCCCCCCACGAGCCCCCTCCCTTTAAGGGAGTCGGACGGGTCTCCTGTCCCTTTCTCCTGCAGCGGGAGCTGACCCCGATTTGCAAATCCCAGCCCCCAAACCACACACACCCCCCCGCCCAACTAAGACACGCGCGCTGCCAGTCCCTTCTTGGATCAGCAAGGCTCCTATTAGGCGACACTGGCCCGCGGAGTGTGTCCCCCTGGGTGTTGTGTGTCTGTCCACCGTGCCATCAATCACGCCTCTGCGGGGCCCTCCGGCCGCTAGCCCGGGTGGGGTCTGCAGTTTGCCCCGCTCTTGGCGGCCCGCGGAGTCCTCGGCAAGTCTAGGACGCCCCCCACCCCCTTCTTCCATCCGAGGTGGGGTCCGGCTTCCCGGGAACTGGAATGGACTCGGGGCCTGCGGCTGTCGGAGAGAAAACGGGAAAAAAAAAAAATCCTTCCTCCCCCAGGCCTCCAACTCCGGCGCCCAGAGAGGCCAGCAGGAATGGAGGTGGGGGGAGATGGAGAGACAGAAGAAAGGGAAGGGGAGGCGACTCCCCCTCGCTCCAGGGAGGGCCGAGATTACTTCGACCCCGCTGTCTCCACGGGTAAAATAATAGCCCCAAGATGCAAAATGGAGTCCGTTCCTGTTGCTTTATGGTCATTGGCAGCCCGGGCTGCAGGATGCAGGGCACCGCTACCTTCCCCGGGAAAAGGGCCGGGGGTGGGTTGGGCCTGGGCTGGGCTGGGGTTGGGGCGAGCCAAACCGGGGGAAGCCAAGTCCGTCCTGATGGGAAGCTTTTCTTCCAGCTCCATCCTTCCATGAAGGAGCCAGGGGTCTGGGCTCTGGTTCTTTCCCCTATTTTGCCACCCACTAAAAGTTTATAGGGGAGGGGATGGGAAGAGGGGAGGCAAGGAGACCCCTCTCCCCCCCCCCCCCCCCCCACACACATATACAAACACACTGAGTAGGTTAAGATTTGGGAAATTTGGGAATGCTGGCCCAAATAAATCAGGTCGTACCAGGGAGGCGAAGGGAGATGGGCCATGCTTGGGCTAGGTATAGGAAGTGTCTTGAGCAACTCTTGAGAGGGCCCTGGGGGGTCGCAGCACAGTCTGGGGGCCATAGGCTGGCACAGATGCCCGGCGAGTCACCACTTCTACGGTGCGGGCCATCTCCTGGGCCCTGGGGTCCTCACACCGCAGAAGGCAAGAGCAGCATTCTGTGGCTTCTGCAGGAGGAACTAGGGCAAGGTCTAACAGCAAGTTTGTGCAGCAGTGGATGCACAGCAAAAAATTCCCCTCAGGGAATTTAAAAGAACAGAAAACATGATACTTGTGAGCTCAATACATTCTTGCCTCTTTGTGTATCTAAGCATTTATACATATAGTTATGACATGTACAGTCAATATGACCTTTAAAAAACATTTTATAAAAGTCATTTAAAACCACATTGGGTAGAATTTGTTCTAGTGTCACCCTACCCCATTAGAGAAGTGTCCAGAAATGCTATTGACCATTTTTTAAAATGATATTTGTTAAGCACTTACTATGAACCAGGCACTGTAGTAAGTGCTGGGGTGGATACAAGCTAATCAGGTTGGACACAACCCATGTCTCACATGAGGCTCACAGTTTCGATCCCCATTTTGCAGGTTTACATTTTACAGATGGAGAAGTTAAGAGATTTGCCCAAGGTCATACCATAGACAAATGATGATGATTTCTAGACTCCGATCCCATTGTTGGTTAGGGATTGTCTCTATCTGTTGCCGAATTGTACTTTCCAAGCACTTAGGGCAGTGCTCTGCACACAGTAAGTGCTCAATAAATACGATTGAATGAATGAATGAATGAATGATGGAAGCAGAGTTAGAACCCAGGTCCTCTGGCTCCCAGGCCCTTGCTCTTTCCACTAGGCCACGTTGCTTCCCACTTCATTAAAAAGTTGAGCAATAGAAGAATGTGGGAAGACTTTTCACATATTGAAACTGCTCCAAAATAGCTGGTGACTGGACCAGCAAAAACGAATAACTACTGACGTTGAAATAAAATTAAGCGGAATGTGCCGAACATCAAAGGGGTGTCAGGACAAAATGCTCATCAACCAGTGGTATTTACTGTGCGTGCAGCACTGTACTAAGCACTTGGGAAAGTACAGTAATAGAGTTAGTAGACATGTTCCCTGCCTGCTCATGAATAAGCTCCTGTTCTGCAGCAGGAGGAAATTTATCATTTGCTAGAAAGAAAATAGAACTAGTAATTCCTATTCTCCAATGTGGCCTTCAATTTTTGAGTAATAGTCTTCACACTCCGATCTTGCCCTCCACTTTCGAACTCCAAAATCCATCCCTTCCTCAGTCCTCTTGCCCAATCCCAATCTGCTTCCTTGCCCCCTTTTGACCTCCAGTGTGAAAAGAACATGCTCCTCGGCCCATGCTCTCATGAACAAAGGCTTCACTCTTACAAATAGGGCCGGTTTACCGGCTGCCGGACTTCCTCAGCTGGGATACTCTGCTACCTGGCATTTGCTGGGATTCCTCCCAGAGTGTGAACAAACAGGTGGGTGAGAGTGCCATTCCACTGGGTAGGTCTTATGAAGCCTTGGCAAGAGAGCCAACAGCTTTCGTTTCTTGCCAGCTGAGAGCTCTGTTTTGCTCTAGGAGTATGCATGGGGTTGGCATCAGTAGATAAACCAGATGGGCAGGCAAGTGTATGGGGAGGGGGAGGAGAGGCGGTTGTGTGTGTGTGTGTGTGCACGCACGCGTGCTCACAAGTGTAGGTAAACGAAACACCCTTGTCTCCCATTGTAGGCCAAGGGGACTGGTGCCTCCTGAGTGTTTTTCTCCCTGCCTCTTTTCCTCCCCCCTTCCCCCCTCCTCTCATAATTTCTTCTCACCTCTGGCCATTAGCAGTCTCCCCAACCAGTGATCAGGACTAGAGCTTTAATGGTTTAAAAAGAAACATCTGTTCCTACCTTTTCCAGCCCTTTCGACCGTCACCTTTAAAAAGATGTATTGCATTTGAGATCTTGCTGAGAGTTTGTCTAAATCCTGCTCTGAATTGAATTGGAAATTCATGAGCTGGAAATAATAATTTATTTAATGTAAGGAAGAGTATAATGATATTAATGTACTGTATATATATTTTCATCATTTGTGATAATTTACTTTAGGATAACTTTATTTTTGCTGAATACTGTATATGAAAAAATTAGGTAATACAGTGTTTCAAAATATAAATAATTAAAGCACAGATTTATCTAGTGTTCCTATAGGGTGTGACACTAGAAAATAGTCGAATTAGAAGAAAATGTGCATGTTTAATAAACAAATTCTCCAAATTACGGAGTGATCAGTCGGCCCACAGGAAGTGAGAGGATTTCAAGAGCCCAGCCTGGCCTCAGAAAGGTTCAGTTAGGTTTGAATATGATTTATTTCCTGTGAATTTTAATAAATGCATCAATCATTTCATTTTAAGTTGGCATTAATTATGGCATGGACAAATACCCCAAACCTCAGGGATATGTCAGAAGTATGTTGCTAGATTTTCAGTATTATGACCAAATACTGCCTGGTACATGTGTTATATCTCTTGTATGACCTGTTTTTCAATTGTTCCTTGGTAATTTGCAGCCTCCATATTAAAGAGTTATTTATGTATAAGCTTTTCTAAACATTCCTGGCTGTGATTTTTAGAGTCAGCCAATCTGAACGCTTTTCTAATTTTCTCAATGAAGGCACACTACAGCTCTGACTCACTAAGTGAGTTAAGTGACGGGAAGTTAAAGCTAGGAAAAATCAACATTGCTAGATCATCTAACTCTAGAAAAGGAGGTCTTATCATCTAAAATAGCTTTAGAAAAAGGCGGGGTTCCCAAGTGTAGTCTTTTAAGTTTTTCAAAATTATTCCATCTTGAATAATACCCCGGGACAATTGTAGGAAAGTAACTTCTCTTTTTCTGTCTCTTCAAAGTAATCTTGAGTAAAACTAACTCAGATCGAAAGAAAAATATCTGCCTGTGTTTACCCAGTTGGTCAAATGTGTTTTCCTTAGTCTCGGCTACTGTTCAATTCTCTTCTGTCCTAGCGCGCCAAGCTAACCAACTGCTTTTCCTATTACCAAGAGACTGAGTTCTAGTGAGTTATTTGCAAAGTCTCCTTTCAGGTGTGTAGTTTATTCATTCATTCAATCTTATTTATTGAGCACTTACTGTGTGCAGAGCACTGTGCTAAGCACTTGGAAAGTACAATTCGGCAACAGATAGAGACAGTCCCTACTTAACAATGGGCTCACAATTTTGCTTATTGCCTTGACTTTCTAAGTCCTCTAAACCTGAGCAGGGGGATTTTGTTATTGAAGCAACCCGGTTCTACCCCGGTTCCTCTAGATATATGCAAGTCAGATCATTAAGATTCAAGTTCACACCCTGTGTTGCCCAGGTGCAGGATTTTGACAAGCAGAATTCCTCAGATTGCTATTTGGATATTGCTTTTGGAAATTAAAAAAATAATGTTAGGCCTGAAAGTTTTCTTGCTAACTTCAGGGTTTTCTTTTTGTGCATTAGGTTTATTTTGAACAAATGCTGATTAATACAAGCTGTGGAATTTTATGGTAGTAAAATGCACCCGGCAGTGAGGAAAATGCAGGATAAAACAGAGCTTGACACATAGAAAGTGCTTAACACATTTCATGGTATAATAATAATAGTTAATCATAAGTTAATTTAGTATGACAGCCAGCAATCTGGAGAAGAGGCACCATAGGCAGAACTGCCTTACTCTTGCCGATTGCTCATTGCATATGGGATCGGATTTTGTGAACACAATTCTTCCCAGTGCCAAAATTATTCTGAAAATACTCTAGGAAAAAATCATAAAGGCTAAGACTGGAGCAGTCGTGCACCAGAAAGGAAGAAGATGAAACCTCTCTGTAGTGGCAGTCATCGTTAAAAAATGCAAAGGTGTACGTAATGCACTTCGTTTCTGAGTACATCACTTCTCCGTGTGCCCTCCCTTCCTGTGTCAGCCAAGCTTCCCCACTTCTCTTTTGGACCGTTTCATTAGCATTTGGCTTTTCTCAACAGCAATGCCTGCTCTGGCATGAATGTGCTGATATGTTCGTTCCTAGACCTGGTTCATTCAGATATGAAGACTTTTGGGGCTGTCTCTGGGTAAATGAACCATAGAACTGTTCCGATTTTTTAAAACTTACAGATATTCCTGGAACAGTGTTTTATGACCTCACAGCATGGAAATATGGGATTTTGAGACAATTTATCTCATGCCAACTATTTTTCAGAGGAAAAAATTATACTTTTCTTCTTTGCAAGAATTAACCAGTTAACTCCCCCAAACTATGAAAGAACTGCTCTAGACGATCATCTGTGAGGGGGACAGGCCAACCCTTTGACCTCTTAAGTTCTTACAAGTTCCCTTTCCATTCAGGAAACAAGCAACCATCTCATTCACAAGGCAATCAGGGAACACAATGGGAGCCCCATTTCAGGGGCTACTTTCAACCTTCCTTTCAGAGACTGGAGAGAAGCAAAAGATCTGGACAACCATAAAGTGGATAAACAACTTTATGATTGTCCAGCTCTTTTGCACTTCTCTTTCTCTTTCTGAAAGTTTGACTTCTAAACATCTCACCCCTCATCAGAAAGCACTTGAGGGGGTACAAAGGGGAAAGAAAGGAGGGAAACTAAAACCCCGCTAGACCACAGTGTTAGCAGTGTTAGCAGCTCCAGCGGCAGTTTGTGCCAGGGAAGGAGAGGAAAACCTTTCTTAAAATGAAGTTTGGAGATTGTCTGAAGATGGCAAATTTCCATCTCTACTGGGATGCAGCTCTGTTCTAAACTGTGTGTCATTCAATCAGTGGTAATCACTGAGGAATTATTATGTGCAGAGAGCACTTTGCTAAGTGCTTGGGAGAGTAATAATAATAATAATGGTAGTATTTGTTAAGCACTTACTATGTATCAATCACTGTGCTAAGTGCTGGGGTATATAAACTAATCAGGTTGGGCGTAGCCCCTATCCCACGTGGGGCTCACAGTCTACATCCCCATTTTCCAGATGAGGTAACTGAATCACAGAGAAGTGAAGTGACTTGCCCAAGGTCATACAGCAGGCAAGTGGTGGAGCTGGGATTAGAACCCAGGTCCTCCTGACTCCCAAGCCCAGGCTCTACAGTGCAATAGAGTTGGTATTCATGATCTCTGCCCTCAGAGAGCCTATGAGCTAGGGGAGGAATTGGCAATCTAGTGGAGTCTTGCACAATGTGCATTTTCATTCTGAAAAAGAAGTTTAAAATGGAGTTGATTTTTTTTAAAATAACTGTTGTATTTTTTTCCCCTTTCTTCTTGGTGTGGGTACCTAGCATGTGTGGAGTGAGAGTGAAGACTGCCTACCTTTCTTGCAACTGGCACAAGATTACATCTCCTCCTGCGGCAAGAAGACCCTCCATGAAGTCTTGGAAAAAGTCTTCAAGTCTTTCAGACCTGTAGGTTTAATTTTGGTTTCTAAGGGATAGTTTATAAGGGGCTCTGGAGAGAGTGGCCAGATGACTAATGTTGTTCTATTGTCGGCTTTGCGGTTTTGAGAGAGCAGCTAGTGTTTGGCATGGTTGCCGAATCTGGGGGGAGGAGGGAAGGGTTGAGTAGGGAGAGGGAAGATAAGGTTGATTCTTTCAAACCAGCTGCTTTTTGAAATGATAATGTTTCTGTGGTGATCCCTGTTTAAATTGGGGAAGCCCAATGCCAATGGGAGGTGAGATGATACCCTCTTCAATCATCGATGAATGCAGTCCTATTGTTCTAGTCCAGGGGGTCAATAGTAATTGTGGTACTTATTAAGAGCTGGCTGTGTGACAAGCTCTGTACTAAGTGCTGCGGTAGACAAGAAAATCAGGTCCCACATGGGGCTCACAGGCCAAGTAGGAGGGAGAACAGATAGTGAATCCCCGTTTTGCAGATGAGGGAACTGAGGCACAGAGAGGTGAAGTGACTTGCCCAAGGTCCCACAGCAGGTATGTGGCAGAGCTGGGGTTAGAGCCCAGGTTCTCTGACCCCCCAGTCCTTGCTTTTGAAGCAGCGTGGCTCAGTGGAAAGAACACGGGCTTGGGAGTCAGAGGTCATGGGTTCGAATCCTGGCTCTGCCACTTAGTTGTGTGACTGTGGGCAAGTCACTTCACTTCTCTGTGCCTCAGTTACTTTATCTGTACAATGGGAATTAAGACTGTGAGCCTCCCGTGGGACAACTTGATTACCCTGTTTCTACCCCAGCGCTTAGAACAGTGCTCTGCACATAGTAAGCGCTTAACAAATACCAACATTATTATTTTCCTTTAGGCTATTCTGATTCTCACTCAGGTCAAGACCTGAAGAGTGATCTTTCTGGAGTTGATGATAGATAGTGACACTGACCCCATATTTAGGGATTGAATTATTTATATTTTATTATATGGTTATTATTGTATTCATATTATATTAAATTTGAGTTGAATTATATTTGTGATGGTGAAAAGGATAGGGTATAGAAGTTTCCTCCTCTCTCCACTAATCATATTTCCCTTTACGACCTTGTTTTTAATTTCCTGTATTGACGCTTTAACCAAATGACACTTAGCTTTCCTCTCATTTAAGCATTTAGAGCTAAAGTTACTTGACCAAATTTTTCAGTCTACTTGAGCATTTTTTTAATGGTGTTTGTTATGTGCTTACTTTGTATCAAGCACGGTTCTAAGCACTGGGATTAGAAACAAGACAATCAGGTTGGACACAGTCCTTGTCCCATATGGGGCTCACAATATAAAAGGTCACACAGCAGACATGGGGCAGATCTGGGATTAGAACCCTTGACCTTTTGACTCTCAGGCCTGTGCTCTATCTACTACACCCTCCTACCTGAAGCCGGGACAGGTTTTGTGGGAACCTGCTCTCTCTTCTCCTCCTCCCTCTTCCTATTGACCCTTTGCTCTCACCCTCCAACCTGTCTGGAACTCCTCCTTCTTCACGTCCAACAGACCACTGCTCTCCCCATCCTCAAAGCCATATTAAAATCTAATTTCTTCCATGAGGCTTTCCCTGATTTTTCCCACCCCACTACCATTCCACTGCTTCACTCCCCCACTCCCCCAAACACTTATATTGATTATTTACTCTTTGTTGCTTCCCCCTCCTTAAATTTATTGCTTTTTCTGTTTCTCGCACTAGATTATAAATTCCTTGAGGACAGGGATCATATCTACTAACTCTATTTGTATTCTGCCAGGTACTTAGAACAGTGAGAAGCAGCATGGCCTAGTGGATAGAGCATGGGCATCAGAAGGACTTGGGTTCTAATCCCGGCTCTGCCACTTGTCTGCTTTGTGACCTTGGGTAAATCACTTAATTTCTCTGTGCCTCAGTTACTTCATCTGTAAAATGGGGATGAAGGCTGTGATCCCCATGTGGAACAGGGAATGTGTCCAACCTGATTAGTTTGTATCTATCCCAGCACTTAGTACCATGCCTGACACATAGTAAGCACTTAAATACCACAAACCGCCCCCCCCCCCGCCCAATTAACAAACAAAAAATACTCAACAGTGCTTTATAAAGACTAGGTGTGCAGTAAATACTCTTGATTGATTCTAATTTCACGGCCCCTCTCCCTTAATTCTATGCACTCAATATGAAATCGGATCAGTAAATACTAGCGGAATGGGTTTGACCACTTCTCTGGTTTTGCAGTCTTAAAGCCCTTATGTGGTGTGGTAAGCTCCTAAACCCATCTTCCACACGAAGTATGTATGTAGCCCAGAAGTCTGGTGGTTTGCTAAGGAACTGGACCAGGGGTCATTCCATCTCTGACCCTGCACAAATTGCCTAATTCCTCTTCTAAGCAGTGAACTGGGAATAAAAGTACCCCCCCACTCCCTACTCTCCTTGGAGGGATAGGGTGACTCAAGGCCCAATAGGATCTCCGCCCTTCTTTGAGGCAATCTCTGGCAGGGGTCTTTACTGCTGCTCTCAGTGTAGCTTTGTTTACACTGGGGGGGGGGGGGGGCGGTGTGACAGGTCTGTTTAAAGGCATTGATTACCTCAGAGCTAGGACATATTCATGAATGGAGAATTAAGTGGGTGATAATCAGTGGTATTTTTAGTGCTTACTGTGTTTAGAGCACTATTCCAAGTGCTGGGGAGAGTTACAATACAACAGAAGTGCTAGGGGCTTACAATCTCATTGAGGAGATAGATACTAAAATAAATTGCAGATAAAGGAAGTGGCAGAGTATAAGAATATGTACATCAGTGCTGT
Source organism: Ornithorhynchus anatinus (assembly GCF_004115215.2). Taxonomy (NCBI): domain Eukaryota; kingdom Metazoa; phylum Chordata; class Mammalia; order Monotremata; family Ornithorhynchidae; genus Ornithorhynchus; species Ornithorhynchus anatinus. Next base: position 52,784,621 of record NC_041735.1, on the reverse strand, counting down.
GGGGCTCGGGGTGGGGTATCAAAATGCTTAACAGTATAAAGAGCATAGGTGACACAGAAGGGAGGGTGAAGAAGGTCAGGAAATGAGAGGTAATTTGGGGAAGACTTCTCAGAGGAGATGTGATTTTAGTAGGGCTTTGAAGATGTGGAGACTGGTGGTCCATTGGTTATGAACGAGAGAGTTCCAGGCAGGAGGGAAGATGTGATTGAGTGGTTGATGGTGAGCCAATGGGGAAACTAGATTGATGATGGGTTCACTGAGTTCTGTGCAGGAGCTTTCAGTTTATCCACCTTACGTGTTCTATGCCCAACTTTGCCAGTTTTTCTATTTTTTGTGGTACTTGCTAAGTGCTTACTATGTGTCAGGCATTGTACTAACCCTGGGGTAGATACAAGATAATCAGGTTGGACACAATCCCTGTGCTATATGGGGCTCACAGCCTTAATCCCCATTTTATAGATGAGGTACCTGAGGCATGAAGAAGTTATGTGACTTGCCCTAGGTCACAAAGCAGACAAGTCACAAAGCCTGGAAGGGAACCCAGGTCATCTGATTCCCAAGCCCGTGTTCTTCCAGTAGGCTAACAAATTTATATTTTTCCTTTCTTTAAAGTTTAAATTGAGTCTGTGGTGTAACAAAGTGATGATTCTTAAAGGTGCTGTTGCATTGTTTAGAAACACAAACACGTAATCCCTCACATATCAACAGTCCTGTCAAGTGGGTACAATGTAGGCACTTTTCCTTTTCTTAATCAACCTTGGAAATTTGAACAATTCATGCAGCTGCTTTTAACTTGTGGCATAAAGATAAGAAAAAAAGGACTGTGAATCTCAGAAAAATGTTCAGTTTTGATCTTGAATATTCTTCTTCCTAATGCAAAGCATTATTGAGCTTTGTATATTTTATTCTTGCAAAACTAGTGTTCGATAGTCCTGCCTTAGAAGGAAGCAGGTGCCTGCTGTTTCTTTGGGAACATCTTGGGGTTCAGTTAAGTTAGAACCAAAGCTAATATACTCTCACTACTACTTGCTTAAAGCAAGTATGGAAATTCTTCATTTTTTCCCCAGCTCCTTCCATCTGAAATGTGTCATTAGCCATATATAATGTTTGGGCAATCATTTTTTTCTTTATCCTCCTCTCCTGCCTTTCATGCCTCTGAACAGTGTCACATCTGAATTTATAGCACAGAGTCCATCACTATGTCATTATTGTGTAAATTAACATGTGCCTATTGTCTAAAAGAAATCTAGCAATAGGTCCGTCAGAAATTTACTTGTGGACAGGAAAGTGTCTACCAACTCTGCTATATTATACTTTCCCAAGTGCTTACTACAAGACTGTGCACCCCGTAACGGCTCAGTAAATAGCACTGATTGATTGACTGATATAATGAGCTTTGCCGCTCCTTTTCTCATCATCATGATCCAAAGTCCTTAAATACTCAGGTCTTAATGACACTGTGCTAGACTCTGTTAAAAGCAAGTAAAATAAACATGTTCCCTTTGCTTAAGGTCTTGTGGGGAAGTTCTCAGTGTAGGAGTCATTATAAGATTAATAGTAGTACTGGCATTTATTGAGCACCCACTGGGTTTAATGCACTGTACTAAGCACTTGGTAAAGAACAGCATTAAGGTTATGAGCTCTATGTGGAACAGGGACTGTGTCCAAACTGATTAGCTTGTATCTACCCCAGAGCTTAGTACAGTGCCTGGCATATAGTAAACATTTAACAAATACCGTAAAAAACAAACAAAAAACCAGTTACCTGAGATTCATTCCCTGCTCACAAGGGGCTTGTACGTCCTCATATTCTAACAATATGGGAAACAGCAATATTACCTAATGGGGTGGTTTGGAGAAGGTGTGGTGTGATCTTGATAAGTGATTTGACCAGAGAAAAAGTGAGAACGTGTGATTATTTAATTTTTTGAAGCTTTTGTAGTACTTCCTCTCTCTAAGGAACTGAGAGAGCCAACTAAGCCAACTAAGTTCTGCTGGGCTGAAAACAGCCCCAGGAGGTCAAGCAGCAGCTAGGCAGCAGTATGGTGTAGTGGATAGAGCACAGGCCTGGGAGTCAGATGGTCATGCATTCTAATCCTGGCTCCGTCACTTGTCTGCAGTGTGACCTTGGGCAAGTCAATTCACTTATATGAACTGTGCCTCAGTTACCTCATCTGTAAAGTGGGGATTAAGAGTGTGAGCCCCATATGGCACAGGGATTGTGTCCAACCTGATTATCTTATATCTACCCCAGCGGTTAGTATAATACCTAACACATAGTAAGCCCTTAGCAAGTACCACAAAAAATAGAAAAACTGGCAAAGTTGGATATAAGGAACACTTATATGAACTGTGCCTCAGTTACCTCATCTGTAAAATGGATATTAAGAGTGTGAGCCCCATGTGGGACAGGGACTATGACCCGATTTGCTTGTATCCACCCCAGCACTTAGTACAGTGTCTGGCACATAGTAAGTACTTAACAAATACCGTAATTAAGTAAGAGAGCACAACTAAGATTGTTAGGAGGCAATGATTGACTGGGAAGAACCACTGAAAGAGGGCTTCTCCAATTAAGCCTTCTTTTCGCCTTCTCCCTCTCCCTTCTGCATCACTTATGCACTTAGATCGGTACCATTTAAGAACTTGATATTCGCCCCACCTTCCGCCTCCAGAGCATTTATGGGCTTATCCAAGTTTTATTTTAGTGTCTTTCTCCCTCTCTAGACTGTAAGCGCCTGGTGGGCAGGGAAAGTGTCTACAAACTCTGTTGTACTTTCCCAAGTGCTTAATACAGTAAATGCCCAGTAATTGCCATTGATTGATTGATTTTGCTATGCTCCAGGCCCACTAAAACCTTAATTTTGTTCATGGCAGCAGCCCTCTGTTGACATTGATTTCTGCTGCCTACTGCCACCCGGTGTCTCCCACCATCCTTTAGATTAATGTCTTCATGAGGGCTTAGCCAAGGGTCAAGGCTTAGCCAAGGGTCAAGGTCTTCCAGTGACCCAGTAGGAGCTGAGGCTCAAGATGTGCACTGAGAGAAAGTCAGTGTCAGAAATGCACGGTCCTGGGCTTTGCCCCGCAGCACCCAGAAATTGCGGGGAAATTTTCAGGCTGCAGACAGGGAGCTGGGGAGCAGATCTTTCGATCCCTGCCAGTAAATAAGCATCTGTGGCTTCTAAAATCTCGGAGACTCCACTGGGAATCCCGAAGATGATGAAGATCCAATCTAAGGGGCAACTGCTTCCATGACTGGAAAGAAAATGTGTCCCATGGTAGGGATGCAGCCCAACCTTGATGGATTTGCTGGTTTCATTACTGCTTTGAATCTCTGAAGAGCCACAAGCTCCTATGAGTCCAAAAGCAAGAGAACCCTCTCCTTTATTATGGTTGATTGGTGCCAGTTCCTGGCAATCAGAGCGCTTTCAGAGTATCCGTCCATCCTGGCCCTACTTAAGAGGTCTCCTGGACTTTCCCCTCTGTAGTTTTTTGGCAAAAGGATTGTCAGAATCACATAAGTGTTGGAATCTTCCAGTGTTTAAGCTTCTCTCTTTAAATAAATTAGGTCCCATGAGTAGTAGTGGTAATAGAATTAGTGTTTTCTAAGTGCTTACTGTTTATGGACCACTATACTAAGAGAATATGCAGGTGAGAATTAAACATGGTCTCTATCTCTTGTGGAGCTCACAAGCTAAAAAGAAGAGGAATCTGTGAACTGGTTTTTGCTCATCTCATTGTGATCAACCAGCTGTGAGCATAGGAGGTGAGAGGTGAGAGAATGTGCCCAGGCTTTAGAGATGGAATTCTGGAGCTTGAACACTCCCACTGTGATGTAATTCAGTGGACTGTATCATAATAATAATGATAATAATTGTGGTATTTAAGTGCTTACTATGAGCCAAGCACTGAACCAAGATCTGGGGTAAGTACAAGATAATCATGTCAGACATAGTTCCTGTCCCACATGGGTCTCTCAATTTAAGAAGGAGGAAGAACAGGTAATTAATTTACCCTGAGGCAGTGAGAGAGGCTTGATAGAAACTGAATGGGGCTTAGGGGGCAGTGAGTTGGGGTTCGATGAGTTGGGGGTTGAGAGACCTGAGCTGTAGTCCCACCTCTGCCACTTGGTCTTCTGTATAACCTTGGATAAGTCACTTAACCTCTCATTATGTTTCCTGGTTCTTGGCTCAGTTTCCCCATCTGTAAAGTGGGGATTATACTATCTGACCTCTGTACCTCTCAGGAATGTTATGTGATTAAAATGAAATGATTGAGAAAGAGCTATTAATGTACTGGCTTTAAAAAGTACTGTATCATTACATTCAAAGTAAAAGGGATGAAGTGTAACATCTTGTACTTACAGAAATATTGCTCTTAGCCAAGGAGTGATGATGAGTTGCATCCCTCTAGACTGTAAGCTTGTGATGGATAGGGAACATGTCTACCAACTCTGTAATATTGTACTCTCCCAAGTACTTAGTACAGTGTTCTGCACACAATAAGCACTCCATAAATACAATCGATCTATTCCCTTCTCTCTTCCTGGTTTCCTTTCCCCTCCTTGTTCTCCTCCTATGTTCTCCGTATCACTCTCCTCCTCCTACGCTGTCATATTGCTCATCTCTGTTTATCTCCCGCACCTGTATACCTCTGACCATGGGTGTCATCATATTTAGGTTTGTTTCTGAGTCCCTGTCTTTGTGTTTCTGTGGATATGTTAAATTGTGGATGTCCCCAGTCTGTGTTGGACTGGTCTTTATATATAGGCATATTTCTGTGCATCTGGGTGTAGGTGTGTCTTTACATGTGAGTGTATCCCAGTCTTAGACATTGTGTGTGTGTATGTGTGTGTATGCATTTTATATCTGTCAGTGGAGGGAAGAGAAGATTTAGATACTGCCTTCTGAGGCCTTACTTACCTGAAACCCATAGCTAGCTTCCTGCTTTCTGCTTCCCCTTATGGTGGAAGAAGGCATGGTGAAGAAGGTGAGGACTTAATAATAGTAATAATTATGGTACTTGTTAAGTGCTTACTATGTGCCAAGCACTATTCTAAGCACAAGAGTAAATACAAGTTAATCAGGTTGGACACAGTCTTAATCCCCATTTTACAGATGAGGTAACTAAGGCACAGGGAAGCGAAGTGACTTGCCCAAGATAACACAGTAGGCATGTAGCAGAGCCAGAATTAGAACCCACATCCTTTTGACTCCTAGGCCCGTGTTCTACCCACTAAGCCATTCTGCTTCTTATTTGGTCCCACCTGCCCATTTCTGGGCTCAGGCTGCTCCAATTGGGCATTGAGCTCCTTGCTTCTGGGTTGGGCAGCACACTCCTCCTCTTCCCTGGTGGCTTGAAAAGTACCTCCCCCTCCAAGGAAGAGTAGTTCCCCCATGGAACCTAGTGGCGGTGGCCTGAGGCCAAGGGGTACAAACTGAGCCCAACAGAAAAAACAAGAGCTATTCAAACCAGATCAGTCCCTCCTTACTCTCCCTCTACTGCTCTTTTGGGCTCCCTCAGACCTGTGTTGGGGAGCCAGAGGAAGGCGAAGAAGAAAATCCTCTTTCTCTTCCCTACTTGATTCACCCTCTGCCAGCTCATAAGCTTGTTGCTACATCTTTCCCAGCCAGCGGGCAGGCGGTTCACTCATAAGGACTTGGCTACACTAAAGCAATAAATTGTGGCACCCCCCAAGTCAGTCAACCGATCGATGGTATTTGAGCTCTTACTGTGTGCAGAGCATTGTACTGAGCATTTGGGGGAGTACAGTGCAAGAGAGTTGGTAGAGACAGTCCCTGTAAGACACCTGCAGTCCAGAGTGGGGGACAGATATTGAATTATTTTTAGTTGTATTTGTTAAGCACTTACTATAGCCATTCATTCCATCGTATTGAGTGCTTACCGTGTGCAGAGCACTGTACCAAGCGCTTGGGAGAATACAATATAATGAGCCCTCAACAAGCTTACAGTCTAGAGAGGGATACAGACATTAATATAAATAAATAAATTACAGATGTGTACGAAAGTGCTGTGGGGCTGGGAGAGATTCATTTGCAGATGCAAAATGGGGGTTCAATACTCGTACTACCTCCTACATAAGATAGTGAGCCCTATGTCTGATCTGATTATCTTCCCCAGCACTCAACCAGTACGTGTCACCTAGTAAGCACTTAAATACAAATTATTATGAGTATATCTCAGGCATTGAGCGAATCTGGCTGGATGAAAGTCCACTTGTTGCTTTAGTCACTTTAGAATGATTTTCAGTGTCTTTTTTAGAGTGAATAAAGAGTAGTGGGGAGTAGAAACAGCATTTATTGAAGCCACTTGGCAAGATGTACTACATTAGGCATTGGGAAATATAGAATAATGAAATGACCCATTCTCTGCCCACAGGCAGCATCCCGGCCCCTAATGCCAAGAGATTTCCAAACAAGTTTGACATTGGATTGTGTGGCAGCTATGTCCTGTGTGTTCAAAGACTGCCACTTTTTTAGTGCTTCCCATTGAGGCCTAGTCCGTCATCGTGAGGGCGGGTGGGTGGGCATGCTGCTTAACCAGGGGAAGTGTAATTGCCTGAGTGCAAGTTTGGACCCAAGGTGGGCCACAGGAATTACCTTTGGTTTTGGTGGTGGTATTGCTGATAGAATTATCCAGTGCTTCCTGGGGCTCTCCTGAAGAAGGGAGAGAAAGGGTATTAGCCACATGAAGCTAGGGGCTGGAGGTTGCCTTTCTTTTGTAGGCTATATGAGGAGAGTGGCCTTTGTGAGTTTGTGTTCGGCTTTCTGATGTTGAATTCAGCAATGGAGTAGTCAGAAATTCATTCCTCTCATCTTTATGCACTTAAGGTTCCGGTCAACTTCCAAATTCACCTGACTAGACTCGAGAGGTCCTAATTTCCTCCCAGAATGTAAATGCATTTGACTCTTTGAAAGTTTGTTTTTGTATGTTGCACTTTGAAGACTTTGATTTCTGTGGTATGTGTTGTTGGACATGGGTGGCTGTAGGCCCAGGTTATGTGGCAGAGTCCCTCCCACCCCCCCCACCCCCCCCACATCTGAGTCACCAACCTCTGCCTGTATCCTATCGGTGGGGGCATTTTGGCTCAGGGATTTACCATATCTTCCATCTCTGTCTCCATCAAGTGGTACCCCAAGTGGGACCTCAGGCAAGCTGGGAAGGTTCATGCTGTGACCAGGAGTGGGTGGGGACAGAAGCTGGGGAATCCCCTTTCTATCTTCGCTTTCGGCCCATATCACCGCTTCTGAATTGGGGTTGTCCTCACCATCGATTCATATTTATTGAGCTGGGGGCTTTTCACTACCCCCCGCTCTTTATTTTCAACTCTCCCTTATGTTTAGCCCATTATGCATTTTAAGGGTGAAGAGTTAAGATCCTGTAAGACAGCATGATTCAAACCGTCAAGACCCAAAGGTCAGACGTGAAGCTGATTTGAATTTAAAGCTGCCCTCACTCACTGCAGCTAAGAGGAGGGAAGGGAGGAGACAGGTAGGCAGAGCTGTCCCGTACTTTGCCTGTCTTATTTCTTGGAGTCTCATGGGCGATCGTGTGTGTGATCAGCTCTAGGATACCAGCTGACAAAGTTTTAGAGAAGTTCATGGACCAATCAAGTCACCATTGTTCCACCTGAGACCCGAGCATCTTTGATGGGGTTTCACTGGGTAAGGCATTCAGCTAAATTCTCTCCCTTGGGCTGAAGAGGACAGAACAATCTGCCCACAACAAGATTACAGTCTAGATGGGGAGACAGACATTAATATAAATAAAATTCCAGATGTGTACATAAGTGCTGTGGTACTGGGAAGAGGGGATGAATAAAGGGAGCAAGTCAAGCTGACGCAGAAGCGAATAGGAAAAGAGGAATGGAGAGCTTAGTCGGGGAAGGCCTCTTGGAAGAGATGTGCCCTCAAAAAGGCTTTGCAGGAGGGGAGAGTAATTGTCTGTTGGATATGAAGAAAATGTTCTAGGCCAGAGGCTGGATGTGAGTGAGAGGTCAGCTGTGAGATAGACGAGATCGAGGTACAGTGAGAAGGTCGCATTAGAGGAGCGAAGTGTGTGGGCTGGGTTGTAGTAGGAAAATAGCGAGGTAAGGTGGGAGGCAAGGTGATTGAAGCAGATGGTAAGGAATTTCTTTTTGATCCAGAGATGGATGGACAATCACTGGGAGTTCCTTAAGGAGTGGGGAAATGTGGCCTGAATGTTTTTGTAGAAAGATGATCCAAGCAGCAGAGTATAGATTGGACTGGAGTGGGGAGAAACAGACAGGGATCAAGTCAGTTAGGAGGCTGATAAAGTAATCAAGGAGGGATGGGATAAGTGCTGTCTTATTACTCAGCTGCTGAGCAGAATTTCCTTTCTAGGGACTGAACTGCAGCAGCCTTTGGAAGGCCAGATCAGGACTAGCAAAGACCTGGACCAGAACGACTCCTCAAAAACACCCAGTCCAGCCAGTGTTCCCCAAACCAAGATTTCACTCTCAACCGCCAACTCCCCCACCCACCTAATTTTCCCCCTTCTTAGACTTCCTTCTGAGATGAGGAGAATCATCTTCAGGAATTCTTGTGTGGTTGAATAAATGTATTTTGGGTTTCTTTGCGGGGCGGGCCAGTGGGAGGAGGTTTGTTTTTTTGGATGGTGGTTTGATGGATTCCCAAACAAGAAGCTACTTTATTTTTACTTGCGAAATTTTGGGCTTGCTCTTGAAACAGAACTGCACCACCTCTGAAAGGGGGCTGATAAGAGGATCACATCATCACCCCTTCATGCTCTAAGCAAGCAACTGTTCTCCTTTTCTCTGTAAAGGCATACCAATTTTTCATTCTATCCTCTGAAACCTTCAAGTTGTGGTGGTTGGAGGAAATACTGAGAAGCAGCATGGCTCAGTGGAAAGAGCCCGGGCTTGGGAGTCAGAGGTCATGGGTTTGAATCCTGGCTCTGCCATTTGTCAGCTGTGTGACTGTGGGCAAGTCACTTCACTTCTCTGTGCCTCAGTTACCTCATCTGTAAAATGGGGGTTAACTGTGAGCCTTATGTGGGACAACCTGATTACCCTTTATCTACCCTAGCGCTTAGAACAATGCTCTGCACATAGTAAGCACTTAACAAATACCAACATTATTAAATACTGCAAATCGACAAAGATGTTCTTTTCTCAAAGATTTGTTGTACTATCATAAAATAAGCCAAATGCCTCATTTGTCTCATTTGACATTTTCTCTGTGATGACAACAGCTGCATCACTCTAAGCCCCAAACTGCACATGTCTGCAGTTGTTTCAGCCTTGGCAAGCTAAATGCATAGAATCACCAATAATGCTTAGCATGTGATTTTGTTTTGGAGCTATTAATAGATCTTTTGCAAGACCTGTATGAATTTTGGTTTGAACTCTTGCATTGTTTTGACTGAGGCTCTGTTTATCTTTTCTTCATTAGCAAGTGAGGTGCAGAAAAGAAGGGAACACAGCTTCGCTTTATAAAAATCTCATGAAGTACAATTAGTGTTTGGATTGTTTCAAACATTGGCACATTGGTTGAACAGAGACAACTTTGGCAACTAGCCATATGGCAACTCACCAACTATGACCTCAGGGCTACCATTAATTTGCGACTCTTCAGTTAGCTCTGGACAGGTACAATTATTTTGTCCTAGGCCTCTCACATATTTGGTTCCACCCTGAATGATCGTTGTCACCTTCTGCTGAGATGGAGGTAAAAGGGTGCATTGAAGTTACAACTTTGTACTACCCAGCAGGCATAATCAGTCAGTTAGTGGTGTTTATTAAGCAGTTACTCTGTGCAGAGCAGTCAATCTATGGTATTTACTGAGCACTTACTCTGTGCAGTTCACTGTACTAAGGATTTGGGAGAGTATAATGCGAGAGTTGGTAGACACATTCCCTACCCTCAAGAAGCTTACAGTGTAGAAGACTGTACAGCATAGAGGCAGAACCTTGATAAGGTCTGCAAGAAAGGCTAGTTACAAGACATTACACATGGATTCAGTTTGGGGAAAAATTGCAGGTAACGGGTTCATGATATGTTCACTGATAAGGACACTCGCCTATGGTTTATGTGTATCTGTTAAAAGAAACTTAGAACCCCTCTATATTCATATCAAAACTTCACCCTTTGGCCTCTCCATAGGGAGGTTGTTGTGTCCATATACATTTGAAAATATGCCTGAAGGCACTGTACATTCCAATGAAAAGGCCTACCCTGCTTTGTTGAATCTAATTTCACTGTACTCCTTGGGCTTACTACTTCACTAAGATCAGACGGCCTTTAATTGTCTTGCTGAATGCCGTTCGTTATTGCACTTACAGTCAACTCTTTTTCTCTTCTTCATAACTAGTTACTGGGGCTTCCAGATGTAGATGATGACGCGTTTGAAGAATATAATGCAGATGTGGAAGAAGAGGAACCAGAAGCCGACCACCAACAAATGGGTGTCAGTCAGCAGTAAACTTCTGAGGAGTAATTACAGATTAAAGATGTTAACCCCTTGGGGCCAGGTGGGGTCATATGCTCCTGTGTTATAGCGTTTTGCATTAGTGCATCGCAACGGCAATTCTGACTCCCAGCATCAGAGTTAAAATGAAACCCAGTTTTAACAACCACAAAATATCTGTGATGAGCTTTGCTAAGAAGTGGCCTGAATTTCACTCCTGCTTCAGTGGGGTTTCTCTGGAGGCGTCTCAGCCTTTTGCCATTTTAAATTTAGAATCTGTTTCAGTTGCTGACATCTTCTCTTTTAGTTTTGTATTTGAGAATTAATTTTCATTGACGTGAATGTAGAGTACTCTGAATGTACTGAGTATGGAGATAAAGTGCTCAAGTGACCTGACCGAGGGAAAGCAACACCACTTTACTATCTAGTGGTTAACTGCAAAAATGGACAAAAAAATCCTGGGGAGGGGAAAGGGGAAGCAATTATTGGACTGAGTCTTGGGGAATGGGGAAGTAAATATAAATGTGTGGTAAACTGGGATTTGTAGCAGCAGGATCCTTAGTTTAGCAAAAACATTACACGGTTGCTCTTCCAGGCAAAACTGTTGATTCCAAAGGCACTTGTTATTAGTTGGAAAAATAAATGGGAATGGGGAAATAGCTGAGTGATATCAAGTGAAACTTGATAAAGCTATCTAGAATGTCATCCAATCTTGCCTTTTCTGTAATGTTCATCTTAAACGACCACTTCTTAGAGATGCTAGAGGCATCTGAAGTATAAGTGCCATTTAACCTCTAAAGCCATAGCTTAATTTAATAGGGAAATAAATTGGTATCAGTCCTTTGAAAACAATCGTCACTTTTAAGTTCAGTTTTTACCTATTAACTATCAGATAGTAGGAAGTATTGCCTGAGAAGCAGCAGTTTAGTATTGAGTGCTTGTTAACTGCCCAAAGTGCATCTAAAATCTTGGGGAAAAAAGATTTCTGTATTAGATTGGATCCTGGGGAATGGTTGAGAATAAAAGGATTCCATTATATAATTTACTGTTTTAGATAATGCTTCTAAATGCCTCATTTTAGCCAATTTTTAACGTTAAATGAAGTTCACAAGGCCTTTTAATTCAGGATCTGATTTGTTAAGCTGATCAATTTCATTGAACAAAATATGCTTAGCTCGCGGGAACAACTGATATGTAACATATTGAAACCCTGCTGTTATCAGTAGCTCCCTTCAAAGGTCTTTAAAAAAAGATTTCAAAAGCTAATGTGCTGTTAGTGAAGTGTTCATTTTCTGAGTAGAACCTCCTTGTGATTTTTGGTTCTAATTCTTGGGATGAAGAATACCTCTTTTTCAACACAAGGTAAAACTTTCAGTATCTGGGATGGAAATATTTTTGAATGTGCACAGAAATGTGACTGCTACAATGTAAAAGTCTTGAATTAAAAAAAATAGAAAAGCTACCAAGCTTATTGAGATTTTGTAATTCTATTGGCATGCAGGCTTAACCATGATAGTTGTGATACACTTTTAGGGACTATTCATTTGAGAGTTGTGGGTGTGCACCGTTTAACACTGCAGTCTCCTTACTTTCCAAATTCAGGTGAAATTCTAGTGGTTTCCATTCCTGCCTTATAGTACATGTTTTTCTGTCCATTTCATCAATCAATCAATCAATCAGTGGTATTTATCAAATGCTTACTGTGTGCAGAGCACTGTACTAAGTTCTTGGGAGAGTACAACAGAGTTAGTAGACACGTTCTCTACCCACTAGGAGTTTGCAGCCTATAAACTGTCTAGAGTCATCACGCAATATGTTACATTTTAATTTCAAACACAACTCCCTTCCCAGCAGGCTGTTTTTAAAACCATTCAGTGGACTCTGATGTGGTGTGAATTTGGCTACTTTTGCTGGCGTTTTGAGGACTCTTTAAATGAACAATTAAGTATTCCTATGGTGTAAGCCAATTGAAAGCTGTACATTAGGTAGATATTTCCTGTATTCAACAACTCTTCATCTGATCACCAGAGGCCAGAAGAATGACTTCTGCAAGTGTGTAAGAAGTGTGTCCAAAAGATATATACACTAAGCTCATTAAAGTGAACTGGATTTTATATGTAGATGATGAAAATATAAATTTACATATATATTAAAAGCAAATGGATATTAATATAGTATGTATTTTCTCAAAAAGGAGGGTTGGATTTGACGAAATACATTTCTATATTATCTCATTAACATTCTTTATCTGGGCAGTGAACTGAAACTAATAATCTAGTGGACCAACAAGAACTCTAACCTTTGGGTCTCAAGTCAGCAGACTGGGCTAGAACGGTTCTTTATTTCTCTTTCTCAAAGCAAAGCAGATTGGGAAAGGCCCAAAAGGCTGTGGTAAATGCAGACTCTTTCCCTCTAATCTTTTCTATGAACAGAGCATCCACCGAAGCTGAGGGAATAGGGGAGAGGGGATTTGAAGAGACAAAGGCTTTTTTGATCCCCCCAGCTTTCTGCACTCCATTCCACTGAATCTGTGGGTAGCCCACCTACTGCCTTGGCATCAGAAATGGGGACTTTTGAAGGAAAAAACATACATACATCTCCAAGCATTTAATCATTTAAAATAGCCTCCTCCTGGGAATCGTGTACAGGGGAGCAGTGACTGGAAAACCTAGTGGGGAAGGTGGAAATCTAACTCCTTACCTCTGCCCAGGTGATGCACTTTGTGCTGTCTCCCTGAGATGGTGAGAAGTTGGTTGCCCAGAGTGACCAGCAAAGAGGTAAAAATGAGAAGAGGTCAGAGATAGGGTAGTGAAGAGAGTTTTTGTGGAAGAGTGGCTTACCCAGAGTTAATTTTGTAAACTACTGTGTTATCCTGATAACAATGTTCTTGGTGGGGTGTGGCTCCTTGTATAGGCTTTTGCTCTTCTAAGGGTCTTTCTCCTTCTTGTGGCCATAATCACAGCAGCTTTCTTGGTGCTTCTCACCGGGTTGCCCCACTTGCTGTTTTGTGTTGGGAGTTTGTGAGATGGTAAATGCACACACCATATTACTCCTCATGGCAGTTACTGTCATGTTGCCTCATTAACCTGACAGCCCTTCCCTTCCACCAAGCACCAACTAAATCTGTCTATTGTGTGTATGTTGTCAACCCCTGGGAAAGTGGTCTGGGAAGCTGCTTGTAGAGGCTTAAAGTCACAGGGCTTTGATGCGATTCTCCAGAGCACAGCTAGACTGTAAAACACATGGAGTGAGGAGACATGAAGGCTGAAAGGGCAGAAATCTGACCTACACACTGCTGCTTTTGGCAAGGTTGGGCATCACGGCTGCTGCTGGTGGTTTTTGGGAAGTGGTGGAAATCAAACGTGAGATTAAACCTTGGAGAGGGATCTCCACAACCTTTGGAGGTGACTCTGTTTATCTTTAACCATTTTGGCACAGGTGGGGTAAAGGAACCAAAAAGTAGAGCCCCAGCAAACTTTCTATGTGGGGGATAAGCTTCCTGAAGAAAGGAAGAGCCAGTCTGGGTTCATGGTTACTCTTGGCTTTAGGAGACATCATCCATCATGACAGAGACCCTTGCCATGACAAAACAAGGAAGGTGCTGTCTCATTAGGGTTGCCCCAGACATCAATACAGTCAGACCCAAACAGAAATCTAGATGGTCTCCAAGGAGTACTTGGTGATTCAGGTAAAAATTCCATGGCTCAGTGGAAAGAGCACAGACCCCAGAGTCAGGAAATATGGTTCTTATCCCAGCTCTACCACCTGCATGCTGTGTGATGTGCAAGTCATTTAACTTCTCTGGGCCTCAGTTTCCTCACCTGCCAAAATGGGGTACGATACCCCTTCACTATCCTGCATAAACTGAGCCCCTTTGTGGAATACAGCTAGCCAATAGGCTTATATTATATCTACTTCATCACATAGTACAGTGTTTGGCACTTAGTAAGCATTTAAACAATTACCATCATTATTAATATTAGATGGTTTCAGTATCCGGAGGAGTATTGTAGTTTGTGGATGAGCCTGAATGGGAGCACTCCAGACTTGTTTATTGGGAAGGGCTTACTGCTAAGGAATCTAGTTCCTGAGTTAGTTTTGGCAGAGGGGAATATCAAAGATTTCAAATCACTTGATACGGGGAGTAATTTGGTTGGAGAGTAAGCCACCTCAATGTCAGCCAAAGGGCTGTCATTAAAGATAGGAGGTGCCAAGACTAAGGTGAGAATCAATGATTTTTTAGATTTTTTTTTCTGAAACTTGCCAAATTGCCTGATCGGCAGACGTAGAGCATCTGAGGAAAACATTTCCTTAAATGCCAGGCTACGCTGTCTGTGACCAACACATTGTGACAATTCGTTAATTGGAGTATTGGGCTTGCAGTGTCTTCATTTTTATTGTGGTTGCAAAGAGAAAGACGTTGAAAGGTGTTCCTGCTTGAAATGGTGGCATTGGCAGACTGAGCTCAGCTGCAACCCAAAATGTTCCCAGGAAGGGCATTCATTTGCTTAGCTGAAGAATTTGTGACAGTCAGTTGATCCTAAGAGAAGTCTGACAAATTATCCTGGAAAGAAGTGCATTTTGTTGAACTTGTAAAAATTTTTTCTGCAAGTACATTCTGTTGTTTAGGAGGGCAGAGAGCTAGGTGGTAATATTCTACATGGAAGATACCAGCTTTCCTCTTTGGAGGGGGAAATAAATTTTTAGGACTGGATGAATTTTAAAAATCTTTGTTAAGCCTTAATTTATGGATGCAGAGATTAATTCAACTAGTCAGAAATAAAGCAAAAATAACTGAACTGTTTGCCAGTTAGGAACTTTTCATTTTGAGTTTTTTTTTTCTCTTGGAAATTTCTCTTGAATATTACAAAACTGTGAAATGGGTTGCCAAAAATGTTTGCCTTTGTTAGAAAGTGTGAACTCTGTGTGGAACATTCTCCATCATTGCTTTTCTATTCCCTCTTAGAAACCTGGACATTAAATTCAACGATGTAGTTGTCCCATAAACCTGCATTAAAGAATTTACCAAACATTGATGACTTACTGATATTTTTTTTGCCTCTTCCTAGTGACTGTCAATGGTTATCCTCTGAGGATCTCAAATATAATGTAAAAATAAGGTGCAGGAAGGAAAGGAAAAAGGCTTCAGATGAATTTTGGGTTCTACATTACATAAATTGGATATGATTTTAAAGAATTGTCTTCCCTGAATATGAAAAAATTTGCTTTGATGTTGCAGCTGACTAGTTGTAATGGACAGATCTGCTTTGATTCTGGGGAAATTTCTTTTGTTTCAGACATGTGAGACCACAGCTTCTCCAGTTGATGATAGGATATAGAGAAGCAGCACTGTACAGTGGATAGAGTCCAGGCCTGAGAATCAGAAGGACCTTGGTTCTAAATCCTGGTTCTGCCAGTTGGCTGTGTGACCTTGGGCAAGTCATTTAACTTTTCTGGGCCTTGATTACTTCCTCTGTAAAACGGGGATTAAGACCGGGAGCCCCGTGTGGGACAGGGACTGTGTCCAACCTGAAAGCACATCTTATCCGTTACCAAGACCTGCCGGTTTCACCTCTACAATATCGCCAAGATCCGCCCTTTCCTCTCCACCCAAACGGCTACCTTACTGTTACGGGCTCTCATTATATCCTGGCTAGACTACTGTGTCAGCCTTCTCTCTGACCTCCCTTCCTCCTCTCTCGCCCCGCTCCAGTCTATTCTTCACTCCGCTGCCTGGCTCATCTTCCTGCAGAAACGATCTGGGCATGTCACTCCCCTTCTTAAACAACTCCAGTGGTTGCCTATCGACCTCCGCTCCAAACAAAAACTCCTCACTCTAGGCTTCGAGGCTCTCCATCACCTCACCCCTTCCTACCTCTCCTCCCTTCTATCTTTCTACCACCCACCCCGCACGCTCCGCTCCTCCGCCGCCCACCTCGTCACCGTCCCTCGGTCTCGCCCATCCCGCCGTCGACCCCTGGGTCACGTCCTCCCGCGGTCCCGGAACGCCCTCCCTCCTCACCTCCGCCAAACTGATTCTCTTTCCCTCTTCAAAACCCTACTTAAAACTCACCTCCTCCAAGAGGCGTTCCCAGACTGAGCTCCTCTTCTCCCTCTACTCCCTCTGCCATCCCCCCTTTACCTCTCCGCAGCTAAACCCTCTTTTTCCCCTTTTCCCTCTGCTCCTCCACCTCTCCCTTCCCATCCCCACAGCACTGTACTCGTCCACTCAACTGTATATATTTTCTTTACCCTATTTATTTTGTTAATGAATTGTACATCGCCTCGATTCTATTTAGTTGCCATTGTTTTTACGAGATGTTCTTCCCCTTGACTCTATTTATTGCCATTGTTCTTGTCTGTCCGTCTCCCCTGATTAGACCGTAAGCCCGTCAAACGGCAGGGACTGTCTCTATCTGTTGCCGACTTGTTCATCCCAAGCGCTTAGTACAGTGCTCTGCACATAGTAAGCGCTCAATAAATACTATTGAATGAATGAATGAATGAAAGCAGCGTGGCTCAGTGGAAAGAGCATGGGCTTTGGAGTCAGAGATCATGGGTTCAAATCCCGGCTCGGCCATTTGTCAGCTGTGTGACTTTGGGCAAGTCACTTAACTTCTCAGTGCCTCAGTTACCTCATCTGTAAAATGGGGATTAAGACTGTGAGCCCCATGTGGGACAACCTGATTCCCTTGTGCCTACCCCAGCGCTTAGAACAGTGCTCGGCACATAGTAAGCGCTTAACAAAATACCAAGTATTTGCTTGTATCTACCCCAGCACTTAGTACAGTGCTTGACACATAGTAAGTGCTTAACAAATGCCAGCATTAGTATTAGTATTTCTGTGCTGGATCTGTGGTCATGTTTTTTGATTACAGTTTTTAAATTACATCCTTTGTCTGAACCCCCTTCTGTTGGAATGTTCTGCTTTTTGGGAATTTTGCCTGTTTCCCCAAAAAACTTTCTGGATTTGTCACTTGTTTCATTTGGCAAAGCTGGTTGCACTACACATAGACACTTGGGATAATAGGACGTCAAAAGAATATGGATTGGAATAGTCGGGTGTTTTGTTTTTTTCAGATGGAAAGTGACCTAGAAATTAGATTAAATCATCTCAATTTAGGCAGTCTTTAAAGTAACTTAAATTAGATTTTTGTCCCTTTTCAGAAATTTCCGTATATGCCATCTGAATTTTTAAAAACATTTTTCCTATTTGTCTTTATAATATCATTCAGTTTTCCCATAATGATACAGCAGCATTCAACTTTAGAACAAAACTGTCTTTTCTTGGCGACACCGTAATGCAGGAATTACTATAGTGAAGGAGAAACAGTAATTGTATCCTTTGGGAGTAGTTTAATTGGAGTCCTCTAGAGGTCAGCATAACCTAAAGAATAGCTATCTGAACTACTGGGTGAATTATGTTATTATGGTGGAATCAAGGGTGACGGACTCACACAGTCTCAAAAGTGGCTTTTTGTTTATATTTCATTCTCTTCGCCTCCCCCCGTCCCCGAAAACAAAGCAAAACAAAAAACCCCAAGGTCCAATTGCAAGAAGGTTAAAGGAATCATTACAATTAAGGTCCTGGTTGGGGTTGCCTTGATGAATTTTCAATGCCTCCTTCTCCAGTGTTGCATTTAAGTTTCTTGTGAGGATGATGTAGGTGGAATCATCAAGAGAAACATCAAGGAAGTGTAGGGAAGCAGTGTGTTACTTGGGAACAAACCGATTGTGGGTGGGACTTAGTGTAAAGAGTATGGTCTGGAAGTCAGGGGACCTGTTTCTAAATCCCAGCCCCATCTCTGGGCTGCTGTGTGACCTTGGGTAAGTCAGTTATCTTCTCTGAGTTCATCTTCCTCATTTGTAAAATAGGGGTTTAATACCTGTTTTCCCTCCCTTTTAGACTTAGAGCCCCGGATTTTTAAGGAACTATCTGACCTGATTGTGTGGCATTTATCCCAGGGCTTAGTACAATGCACTTAACTACTGTAATTAGTAAAAGGGGAAAACACAGTATGGAATTCTGGAACTGGAAAGGACATAAGGTCCTCCACCAATCTCCTCCATTTTCAATTTTATTTTCCTCTCCAGACTGAACTCCTTGGGAGCAGATGTGTCTACCAACTCAGTATTACACTCTCCCAAGTGTTTAGTACAGTGCACTGCACACAGCGTTCAATAAATACCACAGATTGAATGCTGTCTGACTCCACTAGAATGTGCCACCTAAATAAAGTTGAAAAATGCTCTCTGTTATCTGATTTGGAGAATTCTGAGGGCACAGAGGGAGGAAGGTTTGTAGCATGGATGAGAACACAAGTTGAAACATAGTAAAAGCTTCAAAGCTCATTATAGCAGACCTGACAGAGTTGCCTGCATCAAGTTGCTCCTCCATCTCCACCGAGGCACTGAGTAACCTCTGGATTTGGAGGCTGTTGGGTCTGAGGAGCGCTTAGTACAGTGCTCTGCACATAGTAAGCGCTCAATAAATACTATTGAATGAATGAATGAATGGAGAAGGTCTAAGGCTGCCTGCCTTCTACCATTGTCACTGTAAAAAAGGAAAGCTGGATTCACAGCTCTCTTAGCATCTGAAGAGTCACTTTGTCAAGGCTGGGTAAACACAGCAACAGCCTAACAATTGCTTAAGAACAATGAGTAGAAGGTGTAGGAGGGGGCGTGTGTGTGTGTGGGGGGGGGTGTTGTAAAATGAGTTCTTTTGATTAGTACTCCAGGGTGGTATGCCAGGATTCATCCCCAGATAGAGCTTCAGACAATGAAAGCTGCTATTATAAGCACTCATCTATGCGTTGCTTTCATATCTGAGGATAGCAAATGCAGCAGAGAAGGTTTCCATCATCTCTCCCCCATAACTGGGGTCAATTTGGCCCAACTGCGTTGATCAATATGATAACTGATGACACTTTCAATCCCAACATGCAAGAGTTTCAAACCTGTTAGAAGAACTGGGGTAGCAGGTTTGCTGAAATCGTTTTGCGTGGGTAAAACAATAAGAGCTTTATAAACTCACAAACTGGCTCCACTCCTGGCTGTTTTTTTGGCTTAATTAATTTTAAAAGAATCAGTGCTTAGCTAGCTTCTCTTTACCTACTAGATCAGCAAGTCTTCCCTTTGCTGCCTAATCAACCTTCCCCCCAGGGAAAATTTTTCAATGGATGGTTCATTTAGTATTTGGTTGATTAAAATCTAGGGGGCTGAGGGAGGTTCCATGGTCCTAGAAACCTTCCTTCCAGACTCACTGCATTGCTGCCTTTTATGTCTTTCTTTCGCTAGGAGAGCACAGAGTTTGGGAAGATTGCCAAGACAGGTCTACGGTATTTTTATGCCCATCTCCTAATCCCATTGGCTCTGCAATCTCAGTTATAGTAAGGACCTGCTTCCCTTCCCTAATACTCTCTCTGTGGGAATTTTTCCCCAGAGAACAAATAGCTTAGACTACTTGGAAGGTTAGACCCCCTCACAGGCTATAGGAACTTAAGGTGACCCAGATTTCATGACTGAGGAAGCTCGTGCAAATCCCTGGCCTAATGTAAAATAATTTAAACCATGCATATAGACTGGGCTTCTTTAATGACTTGCAAAGGACATTCATTAATACTTTTTTTCCTATGCAAACTGTACATCTTTTATCTTTCCTTCCTCTTATGAAATGATATCTTTCATGAGTAGTGCAGCTAAGAGATAATGTCGTGAGTGAAGACTGGAAACCCTTGGAGACTGGAAATTATTTGTGGGCAGGGATGGTTTCTACACATTTTATTGAACTCTCCCAAGTGCTTAGTACAATGGTCTGCAAATAATAAGTGCTCAAAAATACCATTGAATAAGTGATTGATTGATTGAGTGCATAGTCATAGGTAACCCACTCTATGGGGATGACGGGATGATACCTCCACAGCTGTATGAGCCGGGCTTCTACATTTGCTCAAAAACAGAGAGTTTACAATCAGGGCCAAAAAGATGCCAAATGGTGGCTTTATGCCTGTTTGCTGTTTTCCTCCTAAGGCCCTCCAAGTCCCTGCCCCTCATGTTAAGAATTAAATAAAAAGTTGGTATATACATGCAGAGCTTTAAGTAAGTGATTTTCTGAAAATTTCATCTTAGTCTCTTGAAAAAGACCTGTTTCTGTTTTATTGTTTCCAGTTTAAATTTTTAAGTCTCACGGAAAGGCAATGAAATAATTGAACTCAATAGGGATGAGCCCTGTTTTGTCTTTGCCTAAGCATGTCACAAAAAAACATTTTGAATCCAAATTTTCAGAGAGAAGTAAAGGAAATGGGGGAACCAAAAAACCCCTACAAAACTATCTGTTGAGGTGGCATGTTATTGGAAAAGAAAGGCGTTCAGGGCACCCCTATACAATCTGATGGAGTTTGAAAATGAGGATTGCATTTATCCCACAGAAACAACAGGACACTTTGAGTCTGCGACACTGCATCTTACTGTTGCTCTCTGTTTGCTTATTTGGAGAATTCCAAGGGCACACTCATTAAGCAAACTCACTGGAATGGAAGGTATGAAATCAATCAATCGATGGTATTTATTGGGTGCTTACTGTGTGTGGAGCACCATACTGAACACTTGGGAGAGTAACATACAGTAGAGTTGGTAGACACGATCCCTGCCCACCCTAATTGACAAGCATGAGAACAGACTTTTCATTCTCATTTCAACCAAGCGTGTGGAAAAAAATAACTAGGATCTTTGTTCATTTTGTTAGTGCATTTTAAAGCTACCTAGACATTTCTTCTAGCTGTCACATTTTTCAGACCGTGCCTCAGCGCCACCCCCCTCCCACCAAGCACCTACCCCCACACCCCAGAGAAGGAGAAACCCCCATTATGCACAAGCAGGTGTGTTTAATTCTAATATTTAGGAATATTTCCTAATATTTTCTGACATTCATGATAAAGAGGTCTGCCATAAATGTAGAATAAAATGCTCACGGATGCAGTCTTATCATTGTCAGTGCCATCTTCGATCTGAAGAACTACTAGTCTTGGGTACCTCTATGTTGTTCTTTCTCCATGATTTATGTTTGCTTTATATTTGTCTTGTTTGTCCTAGCTTCCCTCAACCCCAACCCCCCACCCCTTTACATAGCCACAATTATTTGAGCAAAAAGCTTGGGATGCAGAAATTTTAAAAAGCTATGACAAAAATCATGAAAAGCTCATTTTAACCCAATCTGTACCAATTTCTGCCTAGTAATAGTAATGTTATTAATTGAGCACCATTGAGCTTGCATTGTACTAAGCACTTGTGAAAATACCACAGGAGCATGAGACATGTTCCCTGCCCACAAAGAGCTTACACTTGACCAGAGGTGGAAATAGAACAGAATCACAGGGAATCATGTTCTGATTTGGCATCAATGCAATAGCTGAAATGCCAGCTCTGGGAGTGTATTCAAATGCAGCAGCCAGGGCTGGCACCTGAGTATGTAATCATGATTGTGCAGTTCTGTTTAGTGGCTGATTGATTCTTTAGAAGTAATAGTAGTAGCCACAGATTTATTGAATGCCCACTGGGTGCAGTATACTGTACTAGGTGCTTGGGAAGTACAAAACAAAGTGACACTTTTCCTGCCCCCTAGGAATGAAGAAATTGATGAAAAGAATATGTCATAAAAATAAATATTTAAATGTACAGTTGACTACACATACATACATAAATGCTGAGGCTTAGTTGTGGAGAAATATCTAAGTCTAAGAGATGGCCCATAGGGATTTTAGGAATTAGTAGAATCTGCCCACTCAGTGACCTCTCATTGCCATTTTTTGACAAATACGAACGGGTAATATGCTAATAATTATTGTAATTAGATTTGAGATGTTTTTCATTTGGAGGTACATTACTTGCAAGCCTTGGGCTCCTTCAGATCAACTAATCTGGTATTTATTGAGTGCTTACTTTATGCAAGAGCACTGTACTAAGTGTTTGGGAGAATAAATAGAGTTGATAATGATATCTGCCTTTAAAGAGCTTACAAATTGACTGTTCCTTGAAGGCAGAGACACTGTATCTTGTCTTATTTTACATCCCTCCATACCCCTAGTATAGTGTTTTGATTACAGTGACCTAGTTTGAATATAGAAGCAAGGGCTATTTTAGGGAGGATAGCTCAGCTTTTGATTTAAATCTGCCCAGTTTGATCCTTCCCTACTATTTAGGTACCTACTCATCTTCATATCCATTTTTCCTTTTTCTTTTTTTATGTGATATTTATTTTGTGTTCAACTCCCTCTTCTAGATTTTAAGCTCCTTCAGGGCAGGGAATCTTCTAACTCTATTGTATTTGCCCAAGTGCTTTATATAGTCCTCTTCACACAGATCATGTTTGATAAATACTATTGACTGATATGATAATTTTGATACTAAATGAATGTCTTTATGTACTGTCGTGTGCACTGGGCAATAGAAGGCACTGGTGGACACAGGCCAGTGCAACTTGGGAGGTCCTAGCCTAAGCTTGTTTTCTTCTTAGAGTGCACATACCCAATTGCTTCCTCTTCCTTTTCTCCCTAGCCCTTAATAATAACAATAATAATGATAATGGTATTTGTTAAGTGCTTACTATATGCCAGGCACTATGCCAAGTATTGGAGTAGATACAAGATAACTGAGTTGGACACAGGGCTCCCAGTCTCAACCCCCATTTTACAGATGAAGTAACTGAGGCCCAGAGAAGTTAAGTGACGTGCCCAAGGTCACTCAGCAGACAAGTGGCGGAAACAGGATTAGAACCCAGGTCCTTCTGACTCCCAGGCCTGTACCCTGTCCACTAGACCACACTGCTTCTATTCCCTTGTGATGCTTGGTTTCAGCTAGCCTGTGGCTAACAGGGAAGGATACAGTGTCAGAGGATTCTGCAACTGAGTCCCTGTTGGTCTATCGGTAGATTCTAGATAGCCTCCCATTTTTATCTGGTTTAAATTCATGGTGACAAAGGGCAGGTTGGAGGAGGCACATACTAGTAGTTCTAACTCAGAGTTTGCCCAGGGAACCTCGGTTTCAACCCATCTGATTGATAGGTGTTTCCCTCCCTCCCCCCACCACCTCCCTCCCCATCCATCACCAGT
This sequence comes from Ornithorhynchus anatinus, assembly GCF_004115215.2. Lineage (NCBI taxonomy): Eukaryota > Metazoa > Chordata > Mammalia > Monotremata > Ornithorhynchidae > Ornithorhynchus > Ornithorhynchus anatinus. The sequence goes on along the minus strand of NC_041735.1, from coordinate 52,761,045 downwards.
CTTATGCTCTTAATCCTTCTGCCACCTTAGCCTTAGGAAGCTGGTTGGGTGGCTGCCTCCTTCTGACTTCATACAGCAGAAGGCAAGAGCCAAAGCAGAAGTGGCACACAGCAGGGAGTGAATGGCCCTTAAGAGCAAAAGGAATTAGTGCGAGAACTGCTACTATTCTCAGGTCCAATGCCCAAATTACCAATCAAAGCAGATGATATAAGCAGAATTAGCAATTAGAGACTCTTGGGTCAAGTGGGATCCATGCCCAAAGACACATTCTTCCCACCGAAAGAAAACTTGCCCAAATCCCCCCATTAAACAGCTTCACCCCATCCATTTAAAAGGCATAAAATCTGCCCTAGAAAATTCCTCTTTTTGCGGAGTTGAAAAAGTGGCTGCAAACATTTCTGTGGTAAAAAACCAGGTGCTCTAGGACTATATGTTTAAAAGGTTCATTTTGCTTTAAGTCTCCTTGGCCAGTGGCTGACTAATAAATACTATTTATGATTCACTGCCTAATCCGAGCCCTACAGGTAGTACCCTTAATAGGAGCGCTGGCATTTACACTCATTTTGAGGGCGGCACAGGGATTCTCAGTTGAGTTAGTAGAGCCAGACAGGCAGATGTTTAATTTTGCTCCCACGCCATGTAGACATCAGTAAAGCTTTCCAAGATAGCTCAAGCATGACACGCACAACTAGTAGAGAGAGATGAGTGCACGTATGCCGGTATTTTCCTACATAAATAGCATGCATTTGGCTCTGTAGAATGATTGTAAATCAATCAATCAATTGTATATATTGAGTGTTTACTGTGTGCAGAGCACTGTACTAAGCAGTTGGGAGAGTACAATGTAACAGACACAGTCTCTGCCCATAGTGAGCTTGCAGTCTAGAGGGGGAGACAGTATACATAAATTATGGATATTTACCTAAATGCTGCAGGACTGGGAGGGGAGATGAACAAAAGGAGCAAGTCAGGGTAGTGCAGAAGGGAGTGGAAGAATAGAAAAAGAGGGCTGTTAGGGAAGGCCTCTAGGAGTAGATGTGCCTTCAATAAGGCTTTGAAGTGGGGGAGAGCAGTTGTCTGTCAGATATGAAGAAAGGCGGGCATTCCAGCCAGAGGCAGGAAGTGGGCGAGAGGTCAGTGTCAAGATAGACAAAATGGAGTGAGTAGGTTGACATTAGAGGAATGAAGTGGGTGGGTTCGGTAGTAGTAGGAGAGTAGCGAGGTGAGGTAGGAGAAGGCAAGGTGATTGAGAGTTTCAAAAGCCAATGGGAAGGAGTTTCTGTTGGATGCGGAGGCAGGATTCTGACTGCACAGAAGGTCACATCTAAGAACATGAAACATTCCCCATTAGAGTCTAAGTTCCTTGTTCGGCTGAAAATGTACATCCTGCTTCCGTTATTCTTTTCCAAGTGCTTAATGCAATGCATTGCACCTAGTGGCTCCCTGTGGACAGAAAACATGTCTACCAGGTCCCAAGTTTGTAGTACAGTGTTCTGTATACAGAAAGTGCTCAGTAAATACCACTGACTGACTGACTGGTGGAGTCTTCAGTAAATACCATTGAGAAGCAGCGTGGCTCAGTGGAAAGAGGCCGGGCTTGGTAGTCAGAGGTCATCGGTTCTAATCCCGGCTCTGCCGCTTGTCAGCCATGTGACTTTGGGCAAGTCACTTAACTTCTCTGTGCCTCAGTTACCTCATCGGTAAAATGGGGATTAAGACTGTGAGCCCCACAGGGGACAACCTGATCACCTTTTATCTCCCCCAGCGCTTAGAACAGTGCTTTGCACAGAGGAAGCGCTTAACAAATACCATCATTATACCATTACAACTGCCTCTATGCTATAAAGAATATCTTTGACTTAGGGCTAATGAAAGGTGTGCATTGATCCTGGGCAAGATGTCTCTTCATACATAGTATGTGAGTCTGGAAAGCCAGAATGGTGGAGGAAGGGAGAAGAGTGTGGGGAGGGTTGGAAGGGTGGGTTAGATGAAGAAGAGTTGGTTTAAAGAGTGAAATACCTGCCACTGGAAGAATTCTGCTCTTCAAGTCTTCCCCTCCCTGGATCGAGCCTGGAAACTTTCATTCTAGATTTCACCACTGCCCCAAGGCTTTTACTGTGTTCCCCCCTCTATCCCTTCTTCACTTTTTCCCCTCCACCTTCTCCCTTCACTCAGAGGGTGCAAAAGACCGGCTCTCACAGAGCTGGCATGCACCCTGACCAATGCAGGGGACTGGGAGGATGAGGTGGAAAGCTCTCCTCAGGGACTCTTCCTTTAAAAGGGTGCTGTCCAGCTTGTGGGAAGTGGAGGGGCCCTGGGGCACAGCAGATTGGCAGCCCTGGTGGGTGACCATCCCCTTCACTCACCCCTAAAGCTGGCTCTGGGAACACTGCTTGGATTGGTTCCTGTGGACACTGAGAGGTAGTGTTTAGGGAACCAAAGAAAGTATCACATTGTTCTTACACAAACAATACTTTTACAGCACTGACATGATGTCAGAATAAGTTGGGTGCAGCTGCTGACTGCTCTTTTCCCCTTAAAGTTGAAGTCAGGCAGTTGGGCAGTCAGCAAGTGTTTATATTGAATGAATTTCTCCAAAAGGCAAGACTCTTCTTGCATCAACTTGACTAGAGTAGGAAAATGACTTCCAGACCTAGGTATCTGTTCAATTTAGCCTTCCTTACTTCTGTAAAATAAAGACCACCATCCAAGAGAACAAGGAACCCTATGGATTGGGCATATGAAGACAGGATCTTCGCAGGCTGGAGTTGTTTTGAAAAGATATTTTTCAGAAGGAAATTCAATTTTTTGCCTGAATCTGCAAAGAGCAAGCTAAACCATATGCATGGAACATGCAGTTATTGTTAGCAGAAACCATACTGTGCAGACAGGCGACACTGTTAGAGCCACAAATCACTAGTTGTGCCACACTGCCTGCTGAAGGAATTCTGTCATCAGACTGTCCTTTTGGCTGCCAGTACGCCTGTCAGACACTTCCACCTCTCACAGCCCTGTTCCTGAGCCTCCGATCCCCATGAGGGCCACCAGCCACAGGGCTAGAGAAGAAACTCCCAGTCACCAGGTGCCCTAGGTGGCAACGGCCAATATGGAAGACTTTTGTACTAGTGAGGAAGGTTTTAGCGGCACTGGAGGTGAAGGGTTAAGTAGACTCCCCACGTGTGTCCAACCTAATTTACTTGTATCCATCCCAGTGCTTAGTACAGTGCCTGGCACATGATAAGCACTTAACAAATACCACAATTATTATTATCATTATTATTATTAAACCTGGCCAGGCGGGGAGAAGAGTACAACCTGGGCTTGGGTCAACCTGTGGCCCAGTGGAAAGAACATGGGCCAGGGAGTCAGAGGACATGGGCTCTAATCCCAGCTCTGCCTGTTGCATGACTTTGAACAAGTCACCTAACTTTTCTGTGCATTAATTTCCTCATCTGTAAAATGGAGATTCAATACCTGTTCTCTCTCCTACTTAGACTATAAGCCCCAAGTGGGATGGGGACTGTTTCTGCCCTGATTATCTTGTATCTAACTAAGCATTTATTATAGTGCTTGGCATAAAATAAGCGCTTAACAAATACCATTATTATTATTATCATTGATCTGGTTCAGCCGTTGGCTGGGTCCATAAAGTGCCAACCTGGTTTAGCCCGGATGCAGAATACTCTCTTAAATCTCTGCTCCCTTCACCCATATTCAATTTATATTGATCCAGACCTTTGAGGAGTATGAGGGGAATTAAAATGGCACATGGGTCTACATGTCCCCAAATGCATTGCAACGACGGCCATATTAGCTAGCACTCAAGGAGACACACACACACACACACACACACGAAGACCTGGGGTTTTTGGAGAGGGGATTGGGTATGAAGTCAACCTTTTAAAAAGAGACAAGTTGGGCATATGTCTTTCATGAGTTAGGTTGGCCGCACTTTTAGTATTTCATTTTTCCACCTGAAAGGCCTAAAAGGGAACCCCCTAGGGTCCTGATTTTGGCTAAAATGGCAGAAGGGTCCTTATAGCCAGAGCAGTAGTGGTGCAGGCAGCCCAGTAGCAGCAGAATGGAAATGCAAAGAGCAGCTGCCTAGCCCTTTCCCTGTCTTCTGTTTCCTTTTCAGCGGGGACAAGTGCCTGTGTGGTTACCACTGCCATTACAACTGAGCTGGTCTCACAAGGCTATTCCTGGGGATTTTCTGTGGGCCAAAAACATGGCATCCTGCTGCCCTGGCCACTCCCATGGGTGGTCCAGAAGAACTAGTTCTTGGGGCGAGGTGGGGGCTGAAGGAAAACAGGCAAAGCCTTAAAGGGATCAGGCAGCCCACAAAGAAATATGTCCGCAAGAATTTAGGCAAGATACATTATTGCTTTAAAGCATGGACAGAACTGCAGGAAATATTTGCTGGTTTGACTTTCATCCAGTTCTCCTATAACATGAGGACAGTGTTCTTGCAAAATCTCCCGTTAAGGAAAACTCGCACTGTGGTATTCATTCATCCTGATGGTGCCTGTTCTCATACTAGAAGTGTACACACAAGCCGCTTCGATAATGTGGCAGGCAATCGCTAAACAGTCTTGCATTGTAAGAAAGGTGCATCCATTGGGCATCTCCTGTACTAAGCACTGTACTAAGTGCTTTGGAAACTACAATAGAAGACACGTTTCCTGTCCTCAAGGAGCTAATATCTAAAGGGGAGACCTCCAGACAAAGATTCTTCACAAAAATCATGTGTGGACACTAAATGGGATTAAGTTGTCTTGTTTTTGTCCGTCTCCCCCGATTAGACTGTAAGCCTGTCAGTGGGCAGTGATTGTCTCTATCTGTTGCCGAATTGTACATTCCAAGCTCTTAGTACAGTGCTCTGCACATAAGAGCTCAATAAATACTATTGAATATGTGAATGAATGAAAGCAGTTCAAGTCTATTAGGATTCATTCATTCATTCAATAGTATTTATTGAGCGCTTACTATGTGCAGAACACTGTACTAAGAGCTTGGAATGTACAATTCGGCAACAGATAGAGACAATCCCTGCCCAATGACAGGCTTACAGTCTAATCAGGGGAAACAGACAGACAAGAACAAGACAACATAATCACGATAAATAGAATCAAGGGGATGTACACCTCATTAACAAAATAAATAGGGTAATAAAAATATATACAAATGAGCACAGTGCTGAGGGGAGGGGAAGGGAGAGGGGGAGGAGCAGAGGGAAAGGGGGCTTAGCTGAGGGGAGGTGAAGGGGGAAAGGATGAGGGAGAAGAGGGCAGAGAGGGAGCAGAGGGAAAAGAGGAAGCTGAGTCTGGGAAGGCCTCTTGGAGGAGGTGACTCTCAGAAGGGCCTTGAAGAGGGGAGGAGAGTTAGTTTGGCGGAGGTGAGGAGGGAGGGCATTCCAGGACAGCGGTAGGACGTGGGCCAGAAGTCGACGGCGGGATAGGTGTGAACAGGGGATGGTGAGGAGGAGAGCAGCAAAGGAGTGGAGCGTGCAGGGTGGGCAGTAGAAAGAGAGAAGGGAGGTGAGGTAGGAGGGGGCAAGGTGATGGAGAGCCTTGAAGCCCAGAGTGAGAAGTTTTCGTTTCTTGCAGAGGTTGATAGGCAACCAGAGTGATCTAATATACAAATGAAAATCCTAATGCAAATATATGTATATACTTAAGTACTGAATGAGCTGTAGTCAAAACATACAGTTGAAAATATGCATTAGGGCAGAACTGAGCATATTTTCAACGTGTTTTCAAAGAAGCCTGTTTTAAGCTTCGTTCTGCAAAGTAAGCCACCCGAAATCCATCCCGTCTCTAGCTTCATTGCCTTGGAAGCAACAGCGTGGGCAAGTCACTTCACTTCTCTGTGCCTCAGTTCCCTCATCTGGAAAATGGGGGTGAAGACTGTGAGCCTCACGTGGGACAACCTCCTTCCCCTGTATCTCCCCCAGCGCTTAGAACAGTGCTCTGCATGTAGTAAGTGCTTAACAAATACCAACATTATTATTATTATTCATGGGGAAAGGTGAAAAGCAATACTGGTTTCCTCTTCTGGCTCCCCACTGCTAAAATGTCGTATTTCTGGAGGGCATGTAAATTGTGGTTTCAGCTGAGGGGAGGTGGGAATTATAAATCAGACTGCTTTTCCCTCGAGGAAAATAATCTAGAGCCGAGTGGCCTTGACATTTGAGAAGAAAATATTGCGGTGGTCAGAGGAGGTCAACCAGTGGACAGTTGGGTCAAATCTGATGAATGTTTGACTTAAATCTTTTTTCAGGAGGTCTTTTCCCATAGACCATTCATAAATAACCCCTCCTCGTCTTCCCTGTCTCCCAGGAATTGGCTGGCTATTTCCAGCCAGCACTCTGGGAAAGGAGGTAGAAAACGAGAGCCGGAGGAACTACTAATGCATTTTTAATTAGGCGAGTGAAGCATCAAGCCAAACCTGGGTCAACACAGTTTTCCATTTTAATAATGGGCACAGCTAGGGGCTGACAATACTGCTTCCCTAGGAATGGGAGTGGCCCGCTGGCTGTGTGAGCTTGGAAAACAAAAGAGAAGGGATCTTCCTTCTGCTAGTGACAGCTGTGAGAGAGTGGGTGCCCGCCCTTTCCCCCCATTCTTTCTCCCCCCCCAGTGCAGTTTCTGGCAATGGCAGCTTCATGATGCTATAAGTCCGGGATTGGCACAGTGACAGCTCTGGGTGTCCCTTAGTGAGGTTATCTCTTCCTCAACCTGCTGCTGCTGCTGAGTTAGCTTCCATCAGTGCTTTATTCTCTTTCTCCCCTCTCCCTTCATCCACCTCGATCAAAAAAAAATACATTTGGGCTACCACAAACTCCTTTTTTTTCTGATTTCCGAGCTTCTCTTGATCCAGTTTGATATGTCCCTGAGTTAACAGAATGTGGCAGTGGGGCAGCCTATTCACGTGGGTTCTTGAGGTTCCTTTTAGATCTATAATTCTGGGATTCTATTATGCCCTTATCAGTTGGGTTATTACTGGCACTGATGTGTATATACACATAGTACAGGGCTTAAGTGCTTAGCACAGTGCTTTGCACACAGGAAGTGCTCAATAAATATGGTAGAATGAATGAATGTATATATGTCATATACATTCACATCCATGTGTGTATATGATGCACTTTTTAGGAGCTCAAAAATCTTTAGGGAGAGGCAGCTGAGTGGTGTCTCCATTTGACCAAAGGGAAACTGAGGCATGAAGGGATTCAAGTGACTTGTGACAGCCTGTAAGCTCATTATGGGCAGAGAACATGTCTGCTAATTCTGTTGTATCATACTCTCCCAAGTGCTTAGTTCAGTGGTCTGCATATAGTAAGCACTCAATAAATACCATTGATTGATTGACATCAAGAAAGTCTAACTTGTTTCGTGAAGAGCCCTGCTCTTTGTCTGAGCCAGGAAGAATACCTGAATATTAATTAATTCATTTATTTATTCAATCATTTATTGAGCACTTACTATGTACAGAGCTCTGTACTAGGGGCTTGGAAAGTACAAGTTAACAACAGAGACAATCCCTGCCCAACAATGGGCTCACAGTCTAGAAGAGGGGAGAGAGATTTCAAAACAACTGAACAGGAATCAATAGCATCAATATAAATAGAATTATAGATGTATACACATCATTAATAGAGTAATAAATATGTACATGTATATACAAGTGCTGTGGAACGGGGGGTAGAACAGAGGGAGTGAGTCGGGGTGATGGAGAGAGGGGGAGGAGCAGAGAAGGGGGGCTTGGTCTTAGACTTAGTCTTAGTATGACTAGGGAGTTCTACCACACAGCTATAGGAATTATAGTTATGCTATGAAAAAATCATGTTTTAGTAACCATTGACTTGATAAGAATTACTGGGTCGGGGTAGATGGTTCAAAGATACCACCAGCTTGACATCTTTTGATACAAATTCCTATATTCTTGTTATGTCCACCACCAGTGGAATGTTATTTATTCTTCCCGATCAATCCTTGGTAATTATAGAGTGCTTTCTGTGTGCAGAGCACTGTACTAAGCATTCATAATGTAATAAGACTCATTGTTGTTTTACTGTATCAATATTGTAAAGTTGAAAAATCACAAAGAAACCCAAAGTACCATTGGATACAATATACAAAGGCTGAGATGTTTAGTAGTATCACACCTTGACTGACACTGTTCTCGTGTGCACACTTGTTCCTTTCTGTTACCGAATCTACTGGCATTGTCTTGCGGGTTGGATTATACTGGGGCAAGTTCAGGTTGTGGGAAGAGTGTTCTCAAATTCTTCTATTGTGTTTTGCCCAAATTGTGTAATGACAACATGTATTCTAGTAGATCTGGATGTAAGTAAAGCAGCCACTTGCACTGTAAGAGTTCAAGAAAAACGTGGTTTACTTCGATCTTTCAAACTCATGCTTTGACTGATGGGAAGAAACTGGGTACTAGAAGGTTCCTGAAGACTCTTCCTATTCCCCTTTTACCTTCATGTCGATCGTGTGTCAAAGTCCCTATAATGGCTAACTATTGCTCTCCATTTGAGGAATGACTGCGTTAGGATTGAAGCCTTCTTACTGACAGTTTATTCCTTTGGCCAGAATGGAGCAGCGGAAGGTGGAGAATTTAGGCAGAACTTCTTCCTCTTTCTGCTTAGCCTTTAGCTGTAGTTTGAAGTGTGAGCGTTTGGTCCTCGTCCTACTTTCTGTGAAAAAATGCTCAAGTTGTGGATCGCAAGGCCTCTACTGTCATGGCCAACCTCACCAACGTCGCCTGCTCCTTTTCTCATCTTCCATGGAATAAAATAGAGTTGTAGGGAGTCCAGTCTTGCTTAATCTCTTCTCAGAGTTGTGTCTGAAGACATGGTGAGGTGCTTGTTTTGTTTTGTTGTCTGTCTCCCCCATTTAGACTGTAAGCCTGTTGTTGAGCAGGGATTGTCTCTGATGATGAATTGTACATTCCAAGCGCTTAGTACAGTGCTCTGCACACAGTACGTGCTCAATAAGTACGACTGAATGAATGAATCTCGGAGCTTGTTTGAGAAATGATTCCAGGCCTCTTGAGAAACTGATGATTCAGCAGGCTAAGGAGCACCATTGGAAGTCCTGATGCACACACGGACCAATTATTATGAACAGCTTTTCAGAATTAGCAAAGCATTATGGATTAATAATTAGTCTGAGGGAGATTGAGGTCACGTATCAGCTGGTACCAGTAATTGATTCTTCAGTAAGTGACCCAGAATTGAACATTGTCACCAAGTTCTTCTACCATGACAGAATATTTTACAGTAGTGCAAGGATAAACCAATAGTTAGGAAACCGACTTGGGGAAGTTAGATGGGCTTGAAGAAGGCCACTAGACATCGAGGAGACATTGAATTTCCACCCAAACTGAAAAATCAACAAGGTAATTGAATGTCTAATAGCTTGTGAGGCCCTGATTTGCCTCACACCCCACATCTGACATATTGAACATCAGTTGATAAGTCAGGATCTCACTGGTGAGACCCGTGAGGGGATGAGATAGCTGTGGGATATTCCAACAGCTGCTGTATCTTGAGCTGGAGTGGGAGTGGACTGCAAAGAAGAAAATCAGGAGAACTGTTTTAAAGATTGAGGAAAATAAAACCTCAGCTGATGTAACTTATTTGTGAGCAGCTAGGAGACAATTGTAGCAGCTAGAACTGGGGTGACTTTTTATGTTATTTGTTAAGCACTAACTTTGTGTCAAACACTGTTCTAAGTTCTGGCCTAGGTACAGGTTAATTAGATTGGACACAGTCCCTGTCCCATGTAGAGCTCACAGTCTACATTGGAGGGAGAACAGATATTTAATCTCCATTTTACAGTTGAGGAAACTGAGGCACAAAGAAATTAAGTGACATGCCTAAGGTCACAGAGCAAGCAATTGGCCAAGCCGGGATTAGAGCCCAGATCCTCTGACTCCCAGGTCCGTGCTCTTTCCACTAAACCACACTGCTTCTCTAAGGACAGAGACTTTGAGAAGATCAAGACAAGAGGCAAAATTGAGAAATGAATCAGGTAGCTACAGGAATCAAATGTGGTCCTTTGGATCCATGTCTCAGCCCAGGCAAGGTCCTTTGGATCCATGTCTCTTGCCTTTGGTTCATGGCATTTGAGCTCGATGCCAGATTGGCATCCTCCTCTCTCTGGTCATCTCCACAGGCTCCACTGTGGAGATTGGCTATAGCCTCCAGTTCTATTCCTCAGGAAGTTGGGCAATCTAGAGCAGAGGGATGATAGGTGCTGAAATGGGGAAGGGACCCAGGCAAGTCAGAGATACTCTTTCTTCATACTTCTAGTCTCCAGGAACCTTCTAGGGCTCTTTTGCTTTTGGCTCTGTGTTTTCCAAAGTCCAAGCCTGGAATGTGGGAAAAACCCTTGGATAAAGAAGCACTAGAACAAAAATGTGTTTCAGTGGTATGATCCCAGTGTCAACCAACTAGACAATACTTATTTATCTGTTCTCTTTCCTGCCCAGCAGCTCACCAAATATGACTTCTAGGGATGACTCAGTAATTCACTCATCAATTCCACAGTGCCTCAGAGGCTCTTCCAACTACCCTAGTTCTCCACACTAAGGCTTCCAAAGATTGATTACTGGGATGCTTGGCTTTGTGTTGCTAATCTAGTGAATTTCCATATGAGTCAATCACATTTCAGCTTTTCAGAAAGCTTCACTGCTTGTCTGGGCCTAGATTACAAACAGAATTTGCTTTTTGACAACCTTGCAGACATGACTAATAGTTTCAAATTTAAAAATAGGGCTCTACTTGTATTCTCATTTATTACTACTAATTACTCATTATGCCTAATACGTTAGATGGGATGGCTTAATGATCTAATGTCCAGGCTTGGAATATAGTACTTGGGTTTACTGTTCTTGTTCTGGGGAGAAGGGTCAACTGAGTCAGCCCTTTTCTCTATTTTAGGGAAGCAGTGCATCCTAGTGGAAAGAGCATGGGCCTCCAAATTCTAATCCCAACTCTGCCAGTTGCCTGCTGTGTGACCTTAGGTAAGTCACTTCACTTCTCTGTGTTCTGTTCCCTCATCTTTAAAATGGGGATAAAATATCCGTTCTCCCTCCCTTAGACTGTGACCCCTCTAAGGGACAGGTACTGTGCCTGATCTGATTATTTTTATCCATCCAAGTGCTTAGTACAGGGCTTGACACATAGAAAGCACTTCACAAATACAATTATTAGAGTAGGATGGGTTTGGGGAGTCATTAGAACTGAAGAGCCTGTGGAACCTTTCATTTGCCCTGGCATCCAAGACCTAGACTTGGATTTATATGACAACTTGTTGGGGAGAAAACTGAACTTAGCTTTTTTGTCATTTTCAAGACATTGGAAATTAGAAACCAATTTATCACCCATGGAGAAAATCTCCCCTGTGATATCAAGATAATTAGGTGAATTTCAAGGAAATTTGCACACCTAAAATTAAGAAGGGTAGAAATAAGATGGAATAAATTGATCCCAATAAGAAACACATTTTCGAAGGGGGAGAGAGAACTGCGTAATGAGCCAAGGACAACTTCCAGCTTGTCGCTAAGATACAAATTTCTCAGTGCAGATTTGTTAACTTTTGAAGAAAAATTAAATTTGAACTTTCCACATACAAATTCAGCTTTCAGTGCAAACATACGGCCTATTTGCTCTGAATTGGTGTCTGCAGCCAAAATCCTCCCTCGCATTTGGCAGTGAGAGACACAAGCTGCCCCAAGAGTTGCTGTCAAATAGAACACAGGAAATTGAATTAGATATGTACACCCTCCACCCCCATCTCAAATGTGCATGAACAGACACACACACACACTAAAAAAAACACAGAAAAAAACATGGGTTCTATCCCATTCAGATCTGATGGTAAGTTTCATGCTTTAACCACTCAAGAGAACTCTACAGACTCCTGATGATCCTTCATGTCCAATGGAAGATTGTAGCTTCCTCTAAGCCATGGTGCCAAGGCTCTTGCTCTTTTTCTTGGGAGGGGAGAACTACCTCTACAGATTGGTAAATCACCAGGTCTCTCCCTGCCTCTGGTAGCTAGATAATATTATGCTGTGAACACCCCATTAAGCCCAAACCTGTCTCCCTGTTCTCTCCCTGACCAGGATCTCACTGAGCAAACTGGAATCTCTGGAAAAGTACACTGATCCCAGAATCTTCCTTGATGGAAGCTGTCTGGGTTCAGAATTGTTACCTCAGGATAACTAAGGTTGGGTCAGATCCTTTGGGTTCATCCTCACCTCAGCTGTGGCATAGGCCCCAGGGCGGGCCCTGGAAGCCCCAGGATGGCCTGTGGCCTCAGGGAGCAGGTCATCCAGAGTCCAAGGCAAACCTAATGGGATTTGATGCCAGGCAGGGAAGTGAGCCAGACTTCCTGGAGGGTTTCATTATTGTTTATACCTTTGCACCTGGAGGAAAATCAGTGAACCACTTCAGCTTCCCTGGGAGGTGCCAATTGTACAGTTTATGGGAAAATTTGGGGATATTTACTCTATGTTGGTCTGGGGAAAATGCCAGGAGTCTATAGAATAAATAAAGAAAAGGAGAAGAGATAAAGCATGAAGGTTATAATTCAAGTTTGGTTGAGAAGGGCTCAGTTATTAACCAGCAAACTAATCAGCAGTTGGGAAGCCGTGAAATGGGACACCAGGAGTGTTTTTTATGTTGAATTCATCTGGGGAGAGTATAGAGGAAATTGAAAAAGTGCTTATGTAACTAATTTCTAAAGTAATGCAAACTTCATTATTGGCAGTTTATCTCCAGAATCGGTTAGTGATGAGTCTCAACCTGGCATATTTTCAAATCAGATTGGCACCCCTCAGTACCTATGCATAACTGATGTTTGTTCACTAATACGAAGATTGTGTTTCCAAATCTGTGAGAGAGGTTTAGTACTAGACATAAAGTCAAATATTAGGAAAAATATGTTCCAGAGCAGTGAGGTTGTTCTCAGATCTTAATGTTATTTCCATAAAAGCTGTGTAGGCTGTTCAATAGGTAAGTGGCCATTTATACTGGACAGTCCCATGTCTCATACTGTAATGTCACTAGACTCCTGCATGTCCATTTTTTATTTCTTTTAATGCTCAGCTCCCCTCCTCCTCAGTTAGTTCCTGCAGCCAAGTCCCGTAGTCTGGAATTGGTATCTGTGTTTATAGATATCTACAAGGACAAAAAAGCACTTCTGGGGTCAAATGAGGATTAGGGATCCCCTTCTTTTTCTGATGCTACTTGTTTAATGTTTACTATGTATTAGGCACTGTACTAAGCTCTAGGGTAGATATAAATCAATCAGGTTGAACATAGTCCCTGTCCCACATGGGGCTCACATTCTTAATCCCCATTTTACAGATGAGGTTACAGAAAAGTGAAGTGCCTTACCCAAGGCCACACAACAGAGAAGTGGCTGTGCCGAAATTAGAATCCAGGTCCTTCTGACTCCCAGGCCCGTGCTGTCTCTACTAGGGAATAGCTGCTTCTTGGCAACACATTCTTGGTTCTACAGACTTCTGCCAAAGGTTCTGTATGACATTATTATGTAATCATCATAAAGTAGTAATGTAAGGCATGCCTGTAACTTCTGTGATCTTTGAGTAGCATCTCTGGCCACCCTTTCAGTGGATGGAACATCAAAGTCAATGGCTGAAGCATCACGGTTAACAAAAGGATCCCCCAATTAAATTTTGAATGAGGTTTTTGTGTTCTAGTAACGATGAAAGCTGAAGTGAGAGGGACTAAACAAATTACAGCACCAAATGTTTAAAGCTTTAAAATAACTTGGTCTCAAACAAGAATTGATTATTGGTACAAATGCCGCAGGAATTGTGCTGAATTAAGATCGTGGAAGAAGCTAGCTTTGATAGAACTGCTTGGGATCTTTTCAGGAACTATAATTTGTGACAACAGTATGACAATAGTGTGACAAAAATAGAATATGGGCTTGCAAAAAAATAGTTAGGATTAGAAAGCAATGAAAAGTCTAGGGTAATAAGTCTGATACCATATTTGCTGCCTGTTGTTTTTGAAAAAAATTAGATCAACTATATTGTTTTTCAAATCATCTTTAGACAGCACAACAAAATAGCATGGACCAAATTAATTATTTTAGAAAACATTGTCATTATGTAATATATGTATTACCAGAAAAAGGGTAGAAAAATGATGTGATCAAATTAGGACAGCAAATGAAAAATGGGAACAAATGTTGTAATGACCCAGTAAATGTAGACTTGAGTTAAACCTCATTCATATCTTCAGGTACTGCTTTTCAAGATCTAATAATAATAATAATAATGGAGGTATTTGTTATGTGCTTACTCTGTGCCAAGCACTGTACCAAGTGCCAGATGCCATGCAATTAGATCGGACACAATCCCTGTCCCAGTTGGGGCTCACAGCCTAAATGGAAGGGAGAACAGGTATTTAGATCTGAGAAACTTTAGTCATGTAAACTCAAGTTTAGTCAAGTAAATTCAAGAATATCTGACAACCTTAAAATGCCTTTGTAACCTACAAATAAACAAAGAATGGGAATGAAAACAAATCTTTAGAATAAAAAAAAAACAAGGTAAAAGATTTTAGTCAGAAACAGGGCATTATTTAAATTATTTATTTGTTCTATGGCTTGTTCACAAATTAACTACTTGTGGAGTTTAAATTTGCTTCCTAAGACTGTCTTAGGAAGGTGAACTATTTTGAGGCCTTATTGGTCTGAGAGACACAGTTTACAGAAAGCAGAGTGGACTGGTGGCAAGAGGTCTGGACATTAGAGGACCTGATTGTAATCTCAGCTTTGCCTCTTGCCTAGTGTGTAACCATAGACAAATCATATAACCAAGGACAAGTCATCTCTGTAGCTCAGTTTCCTCACCTGTAAAATGGGAATTTTGTACTTGTTCTCCATCTGTGAGCCCAATGGGGAACAGGGACTGTCTGACCTAATTATTTTGTATCTACCCCAGAACCTAGTACAGTACTTGGCACATTGTAAGGGAGTAACAAATATCACAAGTATTACTATTATTATTAATAATATTTGATCTTGACAGAATGGAACTGTTTCATCTGACATGTACAATGTGTGGTTTTACAGCAAGGTTGATTCAGGTAGAGGTTTGGCCAAAGCTCCTTTGGCCCCTTCCAGTCATGTGATTGAGGCATTTAGCCAATCAGAGCTCTTAGAAAAAAGCCCTAGGGTTACCTCAATAAGCTCCTCCAAAGTCAGTTGGTCACTTGGAGGTATAATAACTTATTTCACACCCCTAGGATGAATTGAATTAAGCATAGCCTAATATCAATGAATGGTATTTGAGTGCTTACTGTGTGCAGAGCACTGTACTAAGTGCTTAAGATATAAAAAGATAATAGAGTTGGCGGACACAATCCCTGCCCACAAGGAGCTTGCAGTCTTACAGAAGTAGACTAGTGTAGTGGGTAGAGCACGGGCCTGGGAGTCAGAAGGTCATGGGTTCTATTACCGGTTCCACCCCTTCTCTTTTCTGGGCCTGTTACCTCATCTATAAAATGGGGATTGATACTGTGAGCCCCACATGGGACAGGGACTGTGTCCAACCTGATTTGCTTGTATCTACCCCGGTGGGACTGGTACATAGTAAGTAAGCACTTAACAAATACCATTATTATTATTACTATAGGGGGAGACATATCAAAAAAATTACAGATAGGGGAATTAGTAATGAGGCTATGTATAGAAGTATGGTGGGACTGGAGTAAGTATCAAAGTACTTAAGGAGTACAGAGCCAAGCACATAAGTGACACAGAGGGGAAGGAGGGTGGGAAAATGAGGGCTTAGTCTTGGAAGGCCTCTTGGAAGAGACAGGATTTTAGGAGGGTTTTGAAAATGGGGAGAGTGGTAGTCTGTTGGATATGAAGAGGGAGTTACGGAGTTTTAAACCAGAGGGAGGACCCTTTTCTTGAGGTTACTGCATTGGAACTTGCTCAGTTTGATCATGTACCAGAGCTGAGGAGTGCCTGAAGTACATGTACATGTATATTGAAGTACATGTATATTGAAACTGCAGTTAAAGTGGCTAGGGAGCTGGGGGTGGAAGGAGAGGAGAAAGGGTTCCCCTGTGGAGGAAAGGGAGAGGAACTTCCTCTGAGGCCGCCAAGGCAGTTGTCCCAGGCCCTAGGCCTTAATGAGCCACACTGTGAGAGGAATTGAGCTCAAAGCCTCATTTTCGATCACACTTTGGGCACCCAAGTGACCAGAAACAGCCAATGGCAGAAGGCCACCGCCATGGCATGATTCAGATGCTTCAAAGTGAGTGCCACAAAGGGACAGGGAGTTGGAGTTAAACCTACACTTCCCACAGAGGAGGGAGAAGAGGGTCCTTCAGCCTGTTTGCAAGTCCAGGGCCATCTGGAAAGGTAGGGGCTTCTTGGAGACAGTCCTGCCATGGACTCAGAATTCCTAGATGCAACTCTGGGAATTTTGCCAGAATTTAAATGTGTTTGAACCCCTCTCTGTTCAGCTCTTTGGATGTTCACTGGTACTACACTTTGTTAAATGTTAACCTAGTGACTTGAGAGAGTTAATGATCATACTATGGGTGCAGGCAGCTCAACTGAGGGACCTGGGCTTATTATCATCTTTTCCAAAGAAAGTGTTTGTTCATCCATGTATATGATGAGGACATTCCATTCCCATCTTCCTTAATATTTGATTTGGGGGCCAACAGAGAAAGAGAAAACAGAATCACCATTTACTTCCCACCCTATTGGAAGCAGAATGTTGGAACACCCTGACTCCTCTTGGAGCCATTATTCAATACTTTTAAAACAACATAAGTTGTGCAAGACTAAACTGCTCTGATTATATCACTTTTTAAAAGGGTTTTTTTTTAAGTGCTCACTCTGTGCCAAGCACTATACTAAGCTCTGGGGTAGAAACAAGATAATCAGGCTCAACGTGAAGTGCAAAGTCTAAGTAGCATGGCTTAGTGGATAGAGCATGGGTCTGAGAGTCAGAAGGACTTGGGTTCTAATTCCAACTCCACCACTTGTCTTCTGTGTGACCCTGGACAAGTCACTTAACTTCTTTGTGCCTCAGTTAGCTCATCTGTAAAATGGGGATTGACTGTGTGCCCCATGTGGGACATGGACTGTGTCCAACCTGATTACCTTGTATCTATCCCAGGCTTAGTATAGTGCCTGGCACATAATAAGCATTTTACAAATACCATAAAATAGTAGGAGGGGAACAGGTACTGAATCACATTTTTCAGATGAGGAAACAGAAGAGTCAAGTCACCCAAGGCCACAGAGCAGATAAGTGGTGGAGCTGGTATTAGAACTCACGTCTTATGATTCTTGGGGTTGTGTTCTTTCCACTAGGCCACACTGCTTCCCTAGGTATGAGATAATAATGGTTGGACACAGTCCATGTCCCAAATGGGGCTCGGAGTCTTAATCCCCATTTTACAGATGAGGTAACTGGGGCCCAGAGGAGGTAAGTGACTTGCTCAAGAGCACACAGCAGACAAGCGACAGAGCTGGGATTTGAACCCAGATCCTCTGACTCCCAGGTCTGTGTTCTTTCCACTAGGCCACACTACTTCTCTCTTGGTTTTATTTTCAATTTGATTTTACATGACATGATTTTCCCTGAGAAGGGTTTCAGCAGTATTCTTGTCTAGCACTTTCTCTTCCATCAGTTTGACTAGAAGAGGTTTTCCTTTTTGGCAAATGGTCATATGGAAAAGAATATTTCAGCCACTGAAAGTCCCTTAAGGCACTGACGCAAACTCATCAAAAAAGGATCGGATGACCAAACACCAAAAATTCCTTGAAGCTCTGCTCCCTGTTAGTGCCAAAACTGACGTTAGTTTGTCCCTGGAGAGGGTAGTGCTGAGCAGAGAAACAAGAAAGCCTTTTGTTCTACAGATGTCTGCTTCCTGTTAAGCATTATTCAGGAATGAGGCTTGCAATCCGAGGAACTGTCGTGCTCTTCTGTTAGAGACACAGTTCCAAATGGGAGTAGATCACCCTGGAGTCTGACCCTCCTGGAAAGCAGCAGACGCAAGCCGGAAGCCGGTTTTTATCCTCTGTCTGAGCCCAGCCAGGGACCCAGCTCTTCATCTGTTGTAACTCTCTGGAAAGAGTTTCACTGTAAGCAGAAATGTATCCGTCAGTCATCTGCAAACTGGTACCCGTTGACCCCGGACTTCCCTCAGAGGGTTACGTAAGAGAAGAGGAAGGTCTCTGGCCCCAGGTCTTGGCATAATCGTGCTCGTTACCCAGGCCTAGCCAATGCCTACTCTGGACTTGCTTAGCAGGGTTGGGGGTGGGTAGCGAAAATGGCAGCTCAAACTCCTCAACGTGTGTTTCCCCAACCCCCTTCCCCAGAGTTTCTTTCAGAATGTGTCTGCCTTTGGGAAGGCAGCATCCTCTGTGCTCAGGAAGAGGGTGTGCCCAAGTGCTAATAACTTTGGGGAGCAGCACCTCAGCCAACACGTATATGCCCCAAGTTTTCTCCATGGAAGGTCCGAACCTTCTGTAAAACCCAGATTTGCAAAACCCTTGAGACAGTCTTAGGCAGTCTAACACAACCCTTCTAGGCCTTCTGAGTGCTGCGTAGACACTTCCTGCTCAAAACCTGACTGACGAGAGAGAAGACTGCTGTGTGCAATTATTGTTTTTGGACTGCCTGTTGGAAATGATACTTGGAAAAGATTAGCTCTTTTATATAAGGTCTGAAATCATCTCACTAAGGTGGAGAAATTGGAGGGCTCTTCCACAGTTCTGATTTCTGTCTTTATCAATAATAGTATTTATTAGAGATTTACTATATGCTAAATGATGATGATGGTGCTATTTCCTGTGGTAGATACGAGATTATGAGATTAAGCACAGTAAGAGCTCAATAAATACAATTGAATGAATGACTATGAGATTGGACACAGTCCCTGTTCCACACAGGACTCAATCTATTTTATCCCTATTTTACAGATGAGGAAACTGAGGCCCATAGGGGTCAAATGACTTGTCCAAGGTCATACAGTAGGCCAGTGACAGAGCTGGGACTCAAATTGGAGAATCAACGTGGTCTAGTGGAAAGAGCACAGCCCTGGGAGTCAGAGGACCTAGGTTCTAATCCTGGCTCGGTCACTGGACCTTGTGAAAGTCACAACTTCTCTGTGACTCATTTTCTTCATCGGTAAAATGAGGATTAAGACTATGAGCTCCACATGGGACATGGACTGTGTCCAACCTGTCACATAGTAAGCGCTTAACAAATTCTATTAAAAAAAAATTGGAGACTCCTAGACCCATATTCTTTCCACGCCACACCTGGACACCCTTCCCTTTTAAGGAATGGGACATTTTCTTTTCTCTCAAACTAGCCCTGATTCATCCCCATCATTGTCAATAAACAGCCTAAAATGATAAATTGAAAATTCCAAGAGTAGGAATGGATTAGTCTGCAGAGATGAGTCTTTATTAGAGAAAAAAACCCAGTTATTAATCCAAGAAGAATGTATCACTCACCTCCCAAACTTGAATTGATTTAAAGTCTCCTGTTGGAATTCCGTGGGTGTTTCTCACAAATGTTGATCAATCTCTATAAAGACTGAAGCCAAACAAGCAACTTTAGAAGATCAGTAGTGAATTCCTCATTCAGTACAGACCCATCTTATTGTGGCAGAATTAGGGCACCCTTCTGTGTGAAGTTCCTGACTCTTGAGTGGTCTCATCCTCTCATATTTATCAAAATAACCCCCAATGTTAATCTAAAATCCACTTTTGATATAATTGAATAAATGCCAAAGATGACTTCTCATTTGGGATTTGGCCTCTACAAAACCTTAGGCCAGAGCCTTCTATTTCCTCATCAGTTAACAACCCTCTGGTTAATGGTCTTAGTTGATCTACCAAGAATTTATCCAGGTGGGTAAGTCTTTTTTGGCAAACTGTTCCTTAGTAGTTGAATTATTGTGTGATTCTGGGGGAGAAGGAAAGGGGCTGTGTTTGCTCTGGAAGATTATTTGCTGATGTTTATATTGAGAAGAATTTGAGGAAGTACCACAATGGTCATTGAGAGAATACGTTGGTTAGATTTACAGCAAATGGGTGTTCTAGGCAGGAAACCAGCTCTAGTGATGGTTGGGCTGGTGGAACTTTTTTATGGTATTTGTTAAATGTTTATTACGTGCCAGCCCCTGTACTAAGTGCTGAGGTTGATATAAGCTAATCAGGATGGACACAGTCAGTGACCCATGTGGGCCTTACAATCTAAAGGCACATTTTTGCAGATGAGGTAACTGAGGCACAGAGAAATGGATTGCCCAAGGTCATACAACACACCACTAGTGGAGTTGGGATTAGAACCTAGGTCCTTCTGACTCTCAGGTCCATGCTCTATCCACCAGGCCAAGCTGCTTCTCTTTTTTTGTAAGCTGTTAGATTACTGAAACTGTTTTACAAGACTGGGCTATTCTGTAGTTGACTTTCCTGTTGAGGTTGGTAAACTCAGCCTTGCCCCCTCCCTGGTTCTTGCCTGTGGCTTTCCTTGCCCCCTCCCTTTAAACACAGCAAATTCATCCCCCTATCTCCCTGGTCTCCCTAAGACCCTATCCATATTCACCTTTGTAGTCTATTGAACAACTGCTTGCACTGCCTTTTGGTCCCAGCCTTTCAGAGCTGCAAAGCAGAGACATATGAGGCCAGACCGAGGAAGATCCTGGGAAGGGAGAATGGTGGCACAGAGGAGGAGGAGGAGGTGGGGAAAGGGGAGAAATTCTGAGGAGGCAGTGGAAGGAAGAAAGGGGGCCACAGCCTTGGCCCTTCTGCCCCATTTCTCATGTTCCCTGCCCACAAGGAGCTTGCTGAATAAAGGGGGAGGTAAACATGAAAATAAATCTTGGATATGTATAAAATGCTGTGGGGCTGAAGGTGGGGTGAATATCAAGGGCTTTAAAGGGTACAGATTCAAGTGCAAGGGTGATGCAGAAGGGAGAGGGAGACCCTGGTTGGGCTCCCAGCATTCCCTAGGATGTGCTCGGGGCCCAACCACTACTAGAGAGAGAGAAAGTTGGAGATGATGGTGACACATCCTCACAATCCCCGTGAGGATTGGTGGTAAGGAAGGCAACCATCACACTTGAGCAGCCCATTTTGGAGAAGCAGCATGGTGTAGTGGATAGAGCACGGGTCTGGGAGTCAGAAGGTCATGGGTTCTAATCCCAGCTCTGCCACTTGTCTGCTTTGTGACCTTGGGCAAGCCACTTCACTTCTCTGGTTCTCATTTACCTTATCTGTAAACTGGGGATCAGAGCCCCACGTGGGATAGGTACTGTGTCCAACCTGATTTGCTTATATCTACTCCAGCTCTTAGTACAGTGCCTGGCATGTAGTAAGCCCTTAAATATCATAATTTATTATTATTATTGTTATTGTTGTTGTTTCTGGTCAGAGAGAAGTTTCTGGTTAGTCTCACCCAGTAATTATATGTCTTAAGTTTTTGTGTCTTTATGTAACCACCAAAAATGCAGGCAGGGGAAAAGCAGAGGAGACCTGTCCTCTTTTGCCTAAAAATCCCAGGCTATTCCAGCACCTTCTTAAATCTAGGGTAGTGTTTTGTTTTGCTTTTTTCCCCCCCCAAATGGTAATAAAAAAAGAAGGCTAAATTTAACAAATTAATGTTAGGCTAGGGAATTCCCTGAAGTGTTCCTTCTCCCACAGAGCCAGCCCATATTTGGTGAAAGAAAACCAGAGGGGCTCTCACACTGACTACTTGGGGTTAAGACTATTTTTTGTGGCCCTGAGATCCAAAGCATGGATCATCTCTAAGGATAACTCTGCCTGTCAATCTTCTGGCATGGAGCTCCAGGGAACTGTTGCACCAGGGACCTCACTAGTCTACAGGGAGTGAAATAACCTTTCAAGTCAGACAAAAGCCAAATCCTAGGAGTGTTTTTTCAGTGAAAATAAACTCTCCTTAGTTGCCTCCACCTACCATGTTTGAGCTGGACGGAGAGAAGAATATTGTCCCATGAAGCCACATTGTAGCCTGTGGCTTTCTATATCAGTAGCAATTTATCATCAAAATTAAAATGCCCAAAAGCTAATCATCAGTATATTCAAAGTGTCAATTCAGTGGAGACCCTCTCTGACCAGGAGTGCAATCTGACCCTGACTGATTGGAATTTTCCCTCTCCCGGATTGGGCAGCAGAAGTGGTTTACCATTGCAGCCTTCCACACAGTAAATGCAAGTTTCCTCCTTCGACTCTCTCCCATGCCACTGCTGCCAAGCATGGGTGAGTTTTGACTTGTAGCAGATTGCCTTCCACTCACTAGCCACTGCCCAAGCTAGGAATGGAATGTGTAGGCCTCTGCTTGACTCTCCCTCCCAAAGCTGAGACTGGTAAGAGTACTAGAAACTCTCCAGGGGCAACCCAGAGATGGGGAGCTGACGTGTACCCGAAAGGAAAGTTGCAGAGCTAAAGTGACTCTGAAAAACATCAGAATATCATTTGTTCTCCTCTTTTAAGGCTGGTGAGCCAAGAGAGGGAGCAGATGCTACTCTACAGGCATTACAACTCTGACTCCTGACATATTGTCTGTGGTGCCTTAAAGGACCCAGATTAGCCCACACAGGCCCCAGCCCACTAGGATTTCCCCAAATTTTGGTGGAACTGTTGGTTTCTACTCCCAGAGGCGAAGGGAAAGGCTGGCTCAGCCCAGGAGAGTTGGAGGTGAGACATAGAGGGATTTGCTTTCATAAAAATTAGCTTTTATAAATTATAAAATGTTGCAAAGTGCATGGGTGTTTTTTTTAAAAAAATTCTCTTTTTTTTTAGTTGCTAAGTACCATCAGTTTTTTCAGCAACATGTTGCAAAAACTGCAGATGCTAAGAACAACTAGCATAAGTGCCTCTTGGCTATACTCCCGGCTTATGGATTGGATCAGGCACTGCAACAATGTCTGCTGCTGAAAGAGGCTGTTGCCCAAAGGTTTCCCCCTCTAGACTGTGAGCTTGGTGTGGGCAGGAAATGTGTCTGATGTTATATGGTACTCTCCTAAGCATTAGTACAATGCTTTGCATACAGCAAGCTCTCAATAAATCCAATTAATAATAATAATAATAATAATAATAATTATAATAATGTTTTCTGTGACCAAGTGCACCTGCTACAAAATCACACCTGAAGGTGTATGGGTTGGTCAGTGTACATCTCAGAAGCTCTAAAAACTTACTATCTCTAACGACCTTAACAACTGAGAGAAAGCTTGCTTTTGTAAATGGTACCTGTTAAGCACTTACTAAGTGCTTGCACTGAGGTAGATATAAGATAATCAGGTTGGACACAGTCCCTGACACATAGTAAGTGCTTAACAAATACCACAAAGAAAAAAAATACAGAAAATGTTGGTCAGGAGAACATTAATACAGTGATCTATATATTAACTTGTATATTAATATATGTTACATACTAGAGAAGTAGCGGGGCCTAGTGGCTACAGCACGGACCTGGAAGTCAGAAGAACCTGGATTCTAATGCAAGCTCTTCCACCTGTCTGGTTTGTGACCTTGGGCCAGTCACTTCAGTTCTCTGTGCCTCAGTTACCCCCTCTGTAAAATGGGATTTAAGACTGTGAGCCCCACGTGGAACATGGACTATGTCCAACCTAATCAGTTGGATCTACCCCAGCACTTAGAACAGTGCCTGACACAAAATAAGCACTTAATAAATACCATAAAAAAGCATGTTAGTATAAGCTAACTAAACAAGAGTCCTCAAACAATGTTGGAGATTATCTTTCTGAAGCTCATAATCAATTTTTAAAACTAGCAGCACCTGTCCTTTGTTGTCTCGAAGGCCTCTCAAAACATGATTGGCTGTCACAATCTCTTAACATATATTTCTATTGACTGATTATGAGCCAAGTTTTTATTGAACTTGGATGGAATTCCCTTTAGTTGGCATCTGTCATCGAAACTACACATCAATCAGTCAACAGTATCTACTGAGCACTTGCCACATACAGAGTGCTATACTAAGCACTCAGAAAAGTGCAGTAGCATTAGAAGACAAGATCCCCGCCCTTAGCAAATTAGTAATCTAGCCAGGGAGTCAGACTCTAAAGTAAATTACAAGTGAATAATTCAAATGTAGGAGCAGTTAATTGGGCCATAAAAACAGTGAGACAAAAGGTCCAAATCTTCAGGGAACTGCATGGCCTAACGGATATAGATGGGCCTGGGTGTCAGAAGGTCATGGGTTAGAATTCTGGCTCTCCCACCTGTCTGCTGAGTGGCCTTGGGCAAGTCACTTCTCTTCTTTGTGCCTCAGTTACCTCAGGGTTGAACAGGGACTTTGTATAACCTGATTTGCTTGTATCCACCCCAGTGCTTAGTACAGTGCCTGGCACATATTAAGCGCTTAAAAATACTGCAATTATTATTATTATTCCTGGATCCTGTCCTGGGTGCAACCTGGTCACAGACACCAAACCTAGTCTCATTTCTGGTTCAACACCTGTGGTTGCTCCACCCTCATAATTATAATGGTATTTATTAAGGGCTTATTATGCCCCAAGCACTACTAAGTGCTGTGATAGACATAAGATAATCAGGTTAGGCATAGTCCCTCATGGGGCTTACAGTCTAATTAGAAAGTAATATAGATATGGAATCCTTGTTTTATAGAAGAAACTGAGGCACAGAGAAGTTAAGTGACTTGCCCAAAGCCACATAGCAGACAAGTGGTGAAGTTGGGATTAGAACACAGGTCCGTCTGACTCCCAGATCTGTGTTCTATCCACTAGGCCACACTGCTTCTCATTGTTCCATAGTTCCGCTGCTATTCTATGAACACAAATCCCTAATGAACTTTAAGCAAAAATGTGTTTTTACTCTGGTCTATGTACACGACTCCTACTGCATCTATTGTAACAGTGCTATCTATCCTTGGATATTTCAAGAACTATAATATTAGTCCTTATGTTTACTCATCTGTTATCTACCAGGCCCTTTATAATGACATATTGTGAAATTTTTTCTAACTACAGCCTTTACTTCTGGTGATGTTTTTTTCTTATCCACTCCCTAGTAATTTGGCATTTGCATTACATTAAACATGCAAATGAAAAGAATTAACACTTTTGTATTCAGTTGAGAATTTGCAGTTTAAGAGCTGGGGGGTGCTAACAGATTTTTTAATACATTTTATATCAACAGGAGTCAATGCAAGTACACTTGCAAGTGCGTTTTCATCTGAAGCTGGGATTAGTTTTGTTTTAATGAGGGAGAAAAGGCATATCTTTCAAGTAATAAAATAATAATAATAATGGTATTTGTTAAGATCTTCCTATGTGCCAGGCACTGTAATAAGTGCTGGGGTGGATACAAGCAAATCGGGCTAGACGCTGATGCCACTTGATCCTATTCCTCTGTGGGTATGGAGGAGTGAAAGAGGAAGCGAGGGGAAGGGCTGAGACTAGGTATAGATGTGGATATGCATGTGAGGAGAAAAGAAAGGAACTAGGAGAGGAGAAATTTATCATAATTATCATCATCAACAGCATTCACTGAGCACCTGCTGTGTGGTAGGTTCCTTTCCATACTCTGTGTCCTCTACCATTCTCTCCCAGCCCCCCAGGTTGTCTTTCCCCAGAAGAAACACTCAGTCTTACAATTATTTGTCAACAAGGGCATATTGGTCCGTACATTGTCTGTACATATCCACAAAGGAATAGGACCAAGTGCCACCAGTACCTGAAAGAGATGCCCTCTCTCCCTCATTCACTCTCCCATACCCACAGAGGACTAAAACCAAGTGGCAACAGCACCAGAAAGAGATGCAGCAACATAAGAGTGCCAGTTATCCTGACAAAATATCAAAATATCAGTCAACCAATAGATTACAATAGACTGTAAGTAAACTCTTTAAGGGCAGGGATCATGCCTACTAACTTTATTGTATTGTCCCAAGAGCCTAGTAGAGTGTTCTACCAGTCCATATTAGTGTGGTCTGTGTACTTTTTGGTATTTATTGAGCACATCCATTGCGCAGAGTACGGTATTAAGTGCTTAGTAAGCTGCAGTAGAGTTGGTGAACACGATCCCTGCCCTCTAGGAGTTTATAATCTAGTGAGGGAGTTTTATAATCTAGTGGGATTGGAAGCTTTCAAATGGCATGAGTCGTGACTGCCTCCAGCACAGCCTGTAGCCCCAGCAGACTCTCTAATGCAAACTCTTGAGGTCATGCATCATCACCAGTCAACAAATTCAGTTTTGTGTGAGAAAAAAATCCCTGCCCCTTTAATCCTATGTATAATTAGCAAGAGCAGCAGGACAGAGAGAAATCGACAAATGAAAACATCAGAGGAAGGATAATTTTGCTTGACTGATGTACTGAACTAAGCCCTGGTGATGGCTATAGTGGTGATGATGATGGTGAAGGTGGTGGTAATAATGGTGGTTGCTCCAGGGAGGGGCAGTGAGTGGAACCACCACCTTGTTCGGAACCAGGCCGTCTGCCCATTTTCTTGCCCAACGTTACCCAGCAGACAGGTGGGAGAGCCGGGATTGAAACTCAGATCCTGAAGTCGTCAGATTCTCATGCTCATGCTCTGTCCAGGTTCTCTTTTATTCCAGTTTATGGGCTTGGACAGACCTCTGTTTTTCTAAACCTCTTTGACACCAGTTCCAAAACAGCAATTTTTCTGGCATATTTTTTAGTCTGGAAATCCCCTTGTGGAAAGAAGTCTTGAAAGTCTCCGCTCTGTTTCTCCTCACTCTTTGCTCCTGATAATGGCGTCCCTAGCTCTCTCTCCTTGTAAATAAAGTTCCATTTTTGACTGGAAATATGATGATTTAGAATAAATAGATTTGGGCCCAACTTAATCTGGATTAAGGGGATTTATTAGTATTTGAAAAAAAATCAGGCTATATGGAATTTTACTTTATGTCTGACGGCTTTGGTTTGTCTAGTAATAGAGGTAGTAATAGTATTAAGTGGGCTTTGGTTTGTCTAGTAATAGACGTAGTAATAGTATTAAGTGCTTACTAGTAGTTGCAATAATTATTAAATACCTACTGTGTATAAAGCACTCTGTTAAACACTGGGAAGGAGCACTTAGTAGCAATCTAGAGAAATAGGGCAACAGATGTTACTGAAATGTCCAAGTGCTACACCTCCCCTCTGTCATAATGTAAATTATGTACATATCTTCAAATTATGTATCATAATATGTATTCATATTAAAGTCTGTCTCCCCCTCTAGACTCTAAGCTCGTTAAGGGCAGGGAAAGTGTCTGCTAATTCGATTGTATTGTACTCTCACAAACTCTTAGTACAGTGATATAGTAAATTCTCAATAAATGTTATCTCTCTCTCTTTCTCTCTCTCTTTCCCTCTCCCTCCCTTCTCAGCTACCTCACCTTCAGGAACTAGCATCTAGATAGCAAACAGTTCAAAAGACAGTGTTCAAGAAGACAAGCCCAATAAATCAGTGGGCTAGAGTGGTCTTGACCACACTCCAAAAAACTGGAAGCCATGTTGTACCTAGAATGACACACAGGTCTCTCATATGACACACAGGTCTCTCATACCAACACCATTTTTATGGCTGTCTTCCCGATTCAGCCTCATTCGGCCTGAGCCGAGAACTTCGAGGCCATTGAGTCCCGTCACTGGTCTGTAGGAACTTGGACACTGCGTTTGAGTGCTCAATAAATACAATTGACTGACTAGCAAGAGAGGCCCAGTGATGAAAATGAAAATCCCAGACCTAAGGACCTCTGGTTCTGTTTCTGAATCATGCAGGGTCAGACCAGCTGGAAACCATTGTAAAACTGCACAACCGGTCACCCTGTGGAGAGAATCAATCAATCATATTTATTGAACACTTACTGTGTTCAGAATACTGTACTAAGCACTTGGGAGAGTACAAAATAACAGAGTTGGTAGACACAGTCCCTGCCCAAAATGAGCCTATAGTCTAGAGGATGAGACAGACATTAATATGAATAAATAAATTACAAATATGTACATCAGTGCTTTGGACAAGTAAATAAAGGGAGCAAATCAGAGCTATGAAGAAGGGAGAGGAAGAAAAAGAAATGAGGGCTTAGTCAAAGGAGATGTGCCTTCAATAAGACTTTGAAGGTGGGGAAAGTAATTGTCTGTTGAATATGAAGAGGGAGAACATTCCAGGCCAGAGGCAGGAGGTGGGCAAGAAATCAGAGGGGAGATAGACAAGATCAAGGTACAGCAAAGAAGGTTGGCATTAGAGGAGCAAAGTGTACAGGCTGGGTTGTAGTAGGAGAATAGAGAGGTGAGGTAGGAGGGGGCAAGGTGATTGAGTGATTTAAAGCCGATGGTAAGGAATTTCTGAGAGGAGAATTAGGCCTTTTGTTCACAGTGCTGGATCCGGGCATCTCATTTCACCTACTCTGTTTAAGCTCAGTCCTGACTGGCACATTGCTGGGATGTTTGCAAGCAGAGGCGAGCAGATTGCCTTTTGAATTCCCACAGTCCAGACGGCTAGCTACATCATCCCAGGATGGTGGTTAAGTAGGAGGTTGGAGTTGAAGCAACTGTGGCGTATGATAATAATTACAATAATAATAGTTAAACTCTTACTACCTGTCAAGCATGTACTAAGTGCTGGGGTCAATACAAGATCATCAGGTCCCACCTGCGGTTCACAGTCTAAGAACAGGGAGAACAGGTATTGAATCACCATTTTGCATATGAGGGAACTGAGGCACAGAGAAATGAAGGGACTTGCCCAAAGTGTCACAGCAGGCATGTGACAGAGGTAGGATTAGAACCCAGGTCCTCTGACTCCTAGGCCTGGGCACTTTCCATTAGGCTGCACTGCTTATAGTCCAGGAATGCTCTTGCCAAGTCTCTCATTCATCCTCCCAGTGGGTGGGCAGGATGAAAGGAGGTGGGCTAGAAAACTTGATCTTCCAGTGATATTTCCATTTCCATGTCTAGTTTACTATAGGTCAATCTCTGTGAGAACCTTGGCTTGCTTGGGTTTGTGCTTGATATTGCTCTTCTAAAGTCAACTTCTTGCTCCTGGATGGCTAGTTCACTCCCAAATTGCTTTGGTCTAAAATTGGCACTGTTTTTAACATCTCTCTTTAGAGCTGTCTCAGCACAAGCTGATTTCCTGGTCAAGGTGGAAAGCAGTGTTGCCTAGTAGAAAGAGCATGGGCCTGGGAGTCAGAGGATGTGGGTTCTAATCCTGGCTCGGCCTATTGCTTGCTATGTGACCTTGGGTAAGTCACTTCACTTCTCTGTACTTCAGTTTCCTCAGCTTTAAAATGAGAATTAAATCCTACTGCCTTCTAATTAAACTGTGAGCCCCACCACAGCACTTAGGCATATATTTTTAATTTTATTTACTTTATTGATATGTGTCTTCCCTCCCCCCGCCCGCAGACTGTGAGCTCATTGTGG
This sequence comes from Ornithorhynchus anatinus, assembly GCF_004115215.2. Lineage (NCBI taxonomy): Eukaryota > Metazoa > Chordata > Mammalia > Monotremata > Ornithorhynchidae > Ornithorhynchus > Ornithorhynchus anatinus. Next base: position 52,731,567 of record NC_041735.1, on the reverse strand, counting down.
GCAGGGAATGTCATATTGTACTTTCCCAAATGCTTAGTACCGTGCTCTGCACATGCTAAGCGCTTAATAAATATAAATGAATGAATGAATGAATGTGAGACAGGAACTATGTCCAACCTAATAAACTTGTATCTACTACAGCGCTGAGAACAGTGCATGACACATAGTAAGTGATTAATAAATACCATAAAAAAAGGTAATGTAGCCTCCAGAGTCCCACAGTCCAAACCACAGCACCTCCCCCTGTGACAGCTCCATTGTCTGTTTCACCCATATCTGTTTCTTATTTAATCAGCTTTCAAAACTATTTCTTCTCTCTACTCTTTCCCATGCCACTCCACTTTCCTCTGCTTCTGCTACTGTCTTTTTGACTGAATGTTTTTATTTAGTCATTGTACAATTTCATTTTCACAACTGTTTTGGAAAATTTATTCCATACGTATAAAGCCGTCTGTCATCTGTTCAGAGATTTCATTCTGGGGCATAGTTTAAGAAATTCTTATACCACATACACTTGTGTGAAGTTGTGAGTGTGCCAAGCATGGCTAGAGATGTATCGCTCTTAAAATTACACACCCACACACTCACACATCCTCTCCCACCCATACACTCTTACCCCTCTCGGGATGGAAATGAAGCACAAGAGAGCATTCTATTCTGCCTCAGAATGAAATATTTTTATAATCAAAATGGTTTCAAATCTTTCTGTGATAAATGCTATTTTAAAACAGGTAGAGGAAATGAAATAATCAAGTTTGAGTCTTTGTTCTTCTCATTCTTGATTTGGGAAGCTCTTCACAAAAATGAAGCCTGGCTGTGCAGTTATGGGTTGGTTGAAGAGGTGGGTCATCAATAATGTTGGTTTTTGAGACTGGAGCTAGTCAGCCTTTGAAAAGCTGTTTGTGTGGCAAGTGGGACATGACTGCTATAAAAGAAATCCTCTTTCCATTTGCCCATTCCTATTTCTAGAAGTAAGTTCTCCTGCACTTGACCTCCAACCTTCATTAAGCTCCCGCTACCCTAGTTTGCACAGGAAACAGAACGTGGACAGAGCTCATAAACCCCTAGGCCCATCTCATTCTAAACAAAGGGTTGCTTGGTCTTACTTTTAATCCTTTCTAAAGCAGCGTGACCTACTGGAAAGAGCTAGAGCCTGGGAGTCAGAGGACCTGGGCTCTAATCCCAGCTCTGCCACGTCTGTTGTGTGACCTTGGGTGAAACATTTAACTTCTCTGGGCCTCAGTCACTAAATCTATAAAATGGGGATTAAGACTGTGAGTCCCTCGTGGGACATGGACTGTGTTCCACCTGATTAACTCATATCTACCCTAGTGCATAATGTAGTTCCTGGCACATAGTAAGCGCTTAATAAATACCATTAAAAAAGAGAGCTTGATGGGCCCCAGAGAGCCAGTGTTTAGTCTGGCAATGATGAAAAGAGATGCTATTTTTTGAGTTTTGTTGAACAAAGTTCACTGTTTCAAACCTTAGTGCCAGAGATCTATTTCCATTTCATCTTTTTTACCTCATCTGCCTGTTAAGGTTTGACTAGAGGGTCCTATGCCTTTGCATTTCCAGTTTACTGCTAATGAGGATTATCACTAACTGCAATGCAGCAGCCTCAAAAATTGTGCCTTTTAATTGCACGATCTGTTAAACCATGGCACTGTATCCTAGGGGAAGACCTATTCCTTGAGGTGGTTGACTCTGCACTGTGTAATACACTAGAGAATATTCTGTTGGTAAGTGCCCTACCCAGATGGAGGTAGATGTACAGATTAACTAATTATGCTGTTCTCTCTGGTTTCTGAGCTACTGAACTCTGAGGTGCTAAACTTCTTGCTTTGTCTCTGGCAGAGGGCCCCTTTAGGGAGCTCTTTAAAATGGAACTTTTTTTTTAACCACTTCATGAATTTTCATTCCTGTATTAGGTAAGGTACAACCTAATCTATTGTGATTCTTATTAGAGCTGAGCCTTGGGAGGCAGAACTCAGACCCTATTTCTAGATTGATCCCTGAACAGTGTTTCAATGATCTGCTAAGCACTTACTATGCGCCAGGCACGGTATTAGGGAAGCAGCATGATGTGGTGGATAGAACTTGGGCTTGGGAGTCAGTAGGTCATGGGTTCATTCATTCATTCATTCAATTGTATTTATTGGAGCCCTTACTGTGTGCAGAGCACTTTACTAAGAACTTGGGAAAGTAGAGTACAGCAATAAAGAGAGACATTCCCTGCTCACAGCTAGCTCACAGTCTAGATCAGGGAGACAGACATCAATACAAATAACTGGGCTCTAATTCCGGCTCTACCACTTGTCTGCTGTGTGATCTTGGGCAAGTCACTTCATTTCTCTATGCTTCAGTTGCCTTATCTGTAAAATGGGGATTGAGACTGGGAACCCCATGTGGGACAGGGACTGTGTCCAACAAAACTTACTTGAATCCACCCCAGTGTTTAGTACAGTGCTTGGCACAAAGTAAGTGCTTAACAAATTCCACAGATATTATTATTATTATTACTAAGTGCTGGGGTAGATCCAAGAAAATCAAGTTGAACCACAGTCCTTGTCCCACATAGGGCTCACGGTCTTAATCCCCATTTTACAGATGAGGGACCTGAGGCCCAGAGAAGCGAAGAAATTTGCCCAAGGTACACAGCAGACAAATGGCAAGCCAGGATTAGAACCCAGGTCCTTCTGACTCCCAGGCCCATGCTCTATCCACTAGGCCATGCTGTTAATTATTATTATTACTGTTTCGCCCTGACTTGATGAGATTGCCTGAGCCTAGAATGCCAAAGTATAAGGTGGGTCTGTGAGGTATCAGTTGCATTTTTTCCAAGCCAAATTTCTCACAGTCTGTCTTCAACTCTACTAGAAAGACATCCTAAATCCAATATTTCTATGTGTATTTAAGAGTTGAATATATAATGGTATGTATATGCTGAATGAGACTGATATGAGAATAGGCATTTCTGAGTGCAGTAGACTGTAAACTTCTTGTGGGCAGGGGTTACGTCTCCCAACTCTGTAGTGTTCTTTCCCAAGCACTTAGTATAGTGCTCTGCACAGAGGAAGCACTCAATAAACACCATTAATTGATTGACTGAGATATATGATTGAGGGAAAGAGGGAGGTTATGTCAGGTGAAATCTTAGGAGTGCAGGGTGCATTTTCTTAAACATTTTGAAGAACTTCAGGTAAGTCAATAAATTGTAGTGAATTTGGAAGAACTTAAGTAATAGCTCCATCAAAAAGGAGTTTTACTGGCATTTGCAATAGTCCATAAAATCAATAAAATTTCATAGCATCATCTGCCATAATAATGGAAGGGAAAGTCAATGTTAGAATGACTAATAACCCACGTGGTTCACAGAGCAGATGCAAGCAAACATTGCCCCAAAATAGATTGCTGTGACACATTAGTGAATGTGCAGCAAAGTGGTTGGAGCAAATGACTCACTTCCTCTAGAAAACCAACCAGTCCCTTAATCCTCAATACAATCTTTTCTTCCATGTGCTCTCTCATTAATTAGGAAGAATTGTAAAGTGAATTGAGAAGATGGAAGGCTCTATGGTGCTAAAAAAAATGAATTGACTATGGTGCAAGAGTCAACGATCCCCTCAACAACCAGGAATTGTAAATTCTGGGACAATAATTTAGGGACAAAACATAGAACAGGTAAATGGCTGGCAAAGGACAAACTTAATTAGCTGGCAGCAATTCTCAGCCCAGCACATTTTGTTCCTCATGGAAGGGCCTGGGAGTCTGGAGACCTGGATTCTACTTCTGATTTTAGCACTTGCCTGCTGGGTGACCCTGGGCAAGTCAGTCAACCTCTCTGTGTCTCAGGTTCCTCATCTGTAAAAATGGGGATGTGGACTCATTGTAGGCAGGGAATGTGTCTACCAACTATTTTGTCGTATACTCTCCCAAGTGCTTAATCCAGTGCTCTGCATGCAATAAGCACTCAGTAAGTGCCATTGATTGATTGATTGAGAGATACCTTTTTCCCCTCCCCCTTAGATTGTGAAGCCCATGTGATACAAGGTATCTTATATTGGATCTATCATAGCACTTAGTAGGGTGCTTGGCACTTAACAAATATTATTATTTTCTTATCATCATCATTAGTATTCTTAATTGGCTGATTTCCCAAGTAGAGACAGGCCAAATACCCCTTCAGAGGTGTGGGACAATACCTTTCCCCATCGTAGCTACTCCACCACTGCGTTTTGCAGGGTGCAAGTCCTGGTCTGGGGAGCAGAGCCTCTGATGGGGAACTGCAGGGCTGGGGGGAATGGAGATAAGATGCTGCCCTTTCCTCTCCCCAACCCCCAACCCCCAACCCCCAGCACTGTTCCTGCAGCTTTCCATAGATCCCCTGTGGTCAGTCAGCCAGTCAATCAATTGTATTTATTGAGTACTTACTGTGTGCAGAGTGCTGTACTAAGCACTTGGGAGACTATGATATAACAATAAACAGACACATTCACTGCCCACAAGGAGCTTACAGTATAAAGGGGGAGACAGACTTTAATAGAAATAAATTATATGTACAGCTCCATTACAGATATAGAGGATTACAGAAGCAGTGTGGCTGAGTGGAAAGAGCACGGGCTTGGGAGCCAGAGGTCATGGGTTCTAATCCCGGCTCCACTGCTTGTCAGCTGTGTGACTTTGGCAAGGCACTTAACTTCTCTGGGCCTCAGTTACCTCATCAGTAAAATGGGGATGAAGATTGTGAGCCCCACGTGGGACAACCTGATCACCTTGAATCCCCCCAGTGCTTAGAACAGTGCTTTGCACATAGTAAGCGCTTAACAAATACCAATATTTTTTAGAGAAGCAGCGTGGCTCCGTGGAAAGAGCCCAGGCTCGGGAGTTAGAGGTCATGGGTTCGAATGCCAGCTCTGCCACTTGGCAGCTTGTGATTGTGGGCAAGTCACTTAAATTCTCGGTGCCTCAATTACCTCATCTGTAAAATGGGGATTAACTATGAGCCTCACATGGGACAACGTAATTACCCTGTATCTACCCCAGCGCTTAGAACAGTGCTCTGCACACAGTAAGCACTTAAATACCAACATTATTATTATTAGATATGTACATAAAAGTTGTGGGGTTGGGAGAGGAGATGAATAAAGGGAGTAAATCAGGGTGTTGCAGAAGGGAGTGGGAGAAGAGGAAAGTAGGGCTTAGCCCCAAGCCTGAATTTCCAAACTGGTTTCATTCACAAAGGAAAGGTTGTGAGTAGCATGGCAGTCAAGTGAGAAGCAGAGTGGCCTAGTGGATAATATCGATCATGGGCCTGGGAGTAAGAAAGACCTGGATTCTAATCCTGACTCGGCCACTTGTCTGCTGTGTGACCTTGGGCAATTCACTTAACTTCTCTGGGCCTCAGTTACCTCATCTGAAAAATGGGGATTAAGACTGTGAACACTGTGTGGGGCAGGGACTGTGTCCAACCTGATTAACTTGTATTTACTCCAGCGCTTAGCAAGCGCTTCACAAATACAAAAAAAAAGTGATCAATCAATGGTATTGAACATTTACTGTGTGCAGAGCACTGTACTAAACACTTGGGAGAGTACCATCCAACAGAGTTGGTAGACATATTCCCTCCTCACAAGGGGCTTACAGTCTAGAGCAATTCTGGGAAATGACTGGTCACAGTAGTTCTTTCCTCCCTGAGCCCTGGAGGGAGGGTGGCTTGCGTCTACCGAAGTCCAGAGAGAAGAATAGAGATCCTTAATAATCTTTTAAAAATAGCATTGATGTTGTTGTAGTTCTTTACTCTGCCGTAGGCCCTTCTTGAGATTTTACACACCTCAGAGGCAGTCATGATTCGTGACTCTCCCTGCCTCAATAGCAATGAACTGTCTGCCTGAAACTCAAACAGCTCACGAGCACAGCCACAGACAATAAGCTCATTTCCCACAGAGGACTGAAAAAAAGCCAGAGCACCTCACGTACGACAAAAGGGTGCCACCCATCTACACATTTGAGGCCCATCCGCATTCCGGAATCGCAAGCCACATATAAAGCCACACAACTCCAGCTCCGACTTCAGCATGACCACAAAGCCCATTGTGGTTTCAGAGAGACAGGCCATGGCTGAAAGGTTTCCCGGAGGTAAGAGAGAGCAGGAAAGTCAATGTCTGGTTTCTGAGAAATCATTCTGATACTTTGGGATGGAATGTGCAGTGGAATGGGGTGATTTTACCTCAATTTGCCCCAACCTGGCTGTTACCACACCCCACCCCCATTCCTGTGACTTGGCTGACAATTGGTATATTCCAGTGAGCAGTTCAGATTTGGAGATACCTATCTACTTGCCGAAGAACCCAAGCTTTAGTTTAAAGCCATATCTTATCTTAAGAACCAGAGCCAGGAATGCTTCTTGTGCTGTGACTTTTACTAACTCTTTCCCCAAATTGGACTCTGGGTCACTCTTCTATAAGAATACTCCCTTGTGGTCTGCACCCCTTGCTCCTTTCCTGAGCGTATACTTTTTTCCAAGGTTCCTTTTCCACTCTGTAGGAATGCTAGCAGGAGATGGTGGTAAGGGGAGGGCTGTTCCCATTTCCTCCCATTTCTCCCTCTTGGGGTTCACTGCCTTTGCTGCGGTGGGGGGGATAATGATTTACCCTGTAAATCAATCAGTGGTATTTGTCGAGCACTTACTGTATGAAGAACACTGCATTAAGCATTTGGGAGAGAACAGTAGAATCGATCTCAAAAAGCTTATATAATCTAGTAGAGAAAAAAGACAAAATGTCAACCCTCTCCAAACTTGGGGGTCTCCTCTCTGAAAGTTGATTTATCTGCCCAGAGTTCCTTTTCCCTCACTCATCCTACTTTTTCCCAAAACAAATGCTTACTGAGAAGCACGTTGACCAAGTGGAAAGAGCACAGGACTGATAGTCAGGAGGACTGTGTTTGAATCCTGCCTCTGCCACTTGCTTACTGAATGATCTTGGGCAGGTCACTTAACCTTTCTGTGCCTCAGTTCCCCCTTCCTCTTAGACTGTGAACCCTGTGTGGGACAGGGACTGTGTCCGATGTGATCACCTTAGGTTTACCACTGCTTAGCACAGTGCATGGTGCATACAAATACCATAATTATTATTACTGAATCAGTTGAACCAGTGGCAGGTGCAGTGCTATAGAGACCTCTGAACTCTTGGCAGTCTTTGACCATCTTCACTCACCTCTTCCCAGTGCTCATATTCCAGCTGAAGAACAGCTGTGCATTTACTTCACCCACCTGGTAATGTGGAAGAAGGGAGGATTTGTTTTCTGATTGATGGATTTTTTTAACCTAGAATATCCTAGAGTTGCTTTCCTTTAATGTTTGGTACTCACACTGAACCATCACCGAGCTCTGCAGTTCAACAGCTGCGTCTTGCATTGTATCTTTGCTAAAAGGAACCAAACAGAACCTGAAATGTTTTATTCCCAGGCAAGTGTTATAAATGTTATTTTCAGATGTAACGACAGGAAAGCAGACAGTGTTGTCAGCCTGATATTTGTCTTTAGAATTTCTCCAGGCCGTTGATATCTCTGGGCAAACAATGTATTTAGAGACCACATGGGGCTCCCGTGCCATCTGAATCTAGAGATCCAGTTCCTTTGTTCTTCACAATTTGCATTGCTGAGAGACCAGTGGAAAATGCAGTTGCAATCACACTCCTATTGTAATTAAACAATGAAGCATTTTTGAATGTGGTTGAATGTTTAAATAATCATGAAAACAGCAGCTGGTTTATCCCCTCTGCCCACTTAGGAGTCTTTTTCCTTGAGAAGAATTCCAAAAAACAATCTCACCTTGATCTTCTCAGTGTCAAAAACCTGTCTGACTGGGTGGCTTCTGATCAGCAGACCTCCCGTAAAAAAAAAAAAGAAAATGAATTCCTTTTCTGACAAAATGTGACACTTTCTCAGGAAATCCATCCAAACCATATATAAATCTCTGTGAACTCCCAGACAGGATTTGAAATCAGTTCCTTCCCACAGGTTGTGGGTATGAGGTGTAGACTTGGCAGAGTTGGGTGGTGTTCCTAGAGCAGACAAAGCAGCCAGACGTTGACATCATAGTCAGTCGATAGTATTTATTGAGTGCTTATTGTGTGCAAAGCACTGTTCTAAGGGCTTGGGACAGCACAATATAACAATGAAACAGACACATTCCCTGCCCACAAAGAGCTTACAGATGTCAGTTCTCTTGTCATAATTGTGAAGGTAGATGTCCATCCATGCAGAACTTTTTCCAGGGAGGAAAACTGAATCACAGCATTTAACAAAATTATTGTAAAAATAATAATTGTGGTAATCAATCAATGGCATTTACTGAGTACTTACTGTGGGCAGAGCAATAATAATAATAATAATAATAATGTTGGTATTTGTTAAGCGCTTACTATGTGCAGAGCACTGTTCTAAGCGCTGGGGGAGACACAGGGGAATCAGGTTGTCCCACATGGGGCTCACAATCTTAATCCCCATTTTACAGATGAGGTAACTGAGGCCCAGAGAAGTTAAGTGACTTGCCCACAGTCACACAGCTGACAAGTGGCAGAGCTGGGATTCGAACTCATGACCTCTGACTCCAAAGCCCATGCTCTTTCCATTGAGCCATGCTGCTTCTAAGAGCACTGTACTAAGTGCTTGCGAGAGTATGATTTTTTTGTTGTTAATCATTTACTATGTGCCAAGCACTGTACTAAGTGCTGTGGTAAAGATAATCAGGTCACACGCAGTCCCTGTCCCATTTGAGATTCACAGTCTAAATAGGAGGGAGACTAGGTATTGAATCTCCATTTTACATTGGAGGAAATTAAGTCACTGAAGCAATAATAATAATAATGGTATTTTTTAAGCACTTACTATGTGCCAGGCACTGTACTAAGCGCTGGGGTGGATATAGCAAATTGGTTTGGATACAGTCCCTTGTAATAATAATAATGTTGGTATTAAGCACTTACTATGTGCAGAGCACTGTTCTAAGCGCTGGGGTAGATACAGGGTAATCAGGTTGTCCCACGTGGGACTCACAGTCTTCATCCCCATTTTACAGATGAGGTAACTGAGGCACAGAGAATTGAAGTGACTTGCCCACAGTCACACAGCTACCAAGTGGCAGAGTTGGGGTTCAAACCCATGATCTTTGACTCCTAAACCCGGGCTCTTTCCACTGAGTCACGCTGCTTCGCCGGATCTGCTTCTGCTTCACGGCTGAAACAGGCAAGGGGGAGTCAGTCTCGGTGGCCTGGATTCCCTCCCCAGCTTTGTTAGGTTGACCCGCTGGCACTGAACCCTGGGATTCCCAAAAATTTTCATCCCACATGAGGCTCAATCTCAATCCCTATTTTACAGATGAGGGAACTGAGGCACAGAGAAGTTAAGTGACTTTCTCAAGGTCATACAGCAGACAAGTAGAGCCAGGATTAGAACACATGACCTTCTGACTCTCAAGCCCGTGCTCTATCCACCTAGCCATGCTGCTTCTCTTGGGCAAGTGAAGTGACTTGCTCAAGGTCACACAGCAAGCAAGTGTGGCAGAGCCAGAATTATTGTCCAGTCATTATCACTAGAGACAAATAAAGGGTTGAATTTTGTTGAAGGAAAAGACTCTGGTCAACTATAGCCACTTTGGTCTCTTTCTTCCCCCACTGCCTCCCTCCCTAACACCTGTTGACCTCATTAACTACCTGGTTCCTAAAATTGAAGTCATCAGGTGTGAATATACCTAAGCTTCAGCAGTCAAACTGCCACTCCTCATCTTTCCCCTGCTTCCCAACCATTTTGTAAGAAGAGGTCTTCCATCAGCGTGACTCAGTGGAAAAAGCCCGGGCTTGGGAGTCAGAGGTCATGGGTTCAAATCTTGGCTCTGTCACATGTCAGCTGTGTGACTGTGGGCAAGTCACTTAACTTCTCTGGACCTCAGTTCCCTCATCTGTAAAATGGGGATTAAGACTGTGAGCCCCATGTGGGACAACCTGCTTACTCTGTACCTACCTCAGTGCTTAGAACAGTGCTCTGCACATAGTAAGCGCTTAACAAATACCAACATTATTCTTATTATCTACTCTCTAAATTCCCCCACTTACCCCCCCCACCCCACCCCGTATATCCCTGATCCCCAGGCCTCTGACCCTATCCCCTCTCACTTACTAAAACCACATGCTCCCTTTTTTTTAAGGCATTAGTTAAGGGCTTACTATGTGGCAGGCACTGAACTAATCACTGAAATAGACACAAATTAATCAGGTTCGAATCAGTCCATGTCCCAAATGAGGCTTGCAGTCTTAATCTCCATTTTACAGATGAGGTAACTGAGGCACAAGAAGCAGCTTGGTCTAGTGGATAGAATGCAGGCCTGGGAATCAGAAGGACCTGGTCCATTCATTCATTCAATCGTATTTATTAAGTGGTTCTAATCTCATATTTGCCACTTGTCAGCTGTGTGAACTTGGTCAAATCACTTAACTTTTCTGTGCCTCAGTTACCTTATCTGGAAAATGGGGATTAAGGCTGTGAGTCCATGTGGGTCATGGATTGTGTTCATCCTGATTAGCTTGTATCTACCCCAGTGCTTAGTACAGTGGCTCATGCATAATAAGTATTTAACAAATACCATTAAAAAAAGTGATTTGCCAAGGACACACAGCAGACAAGTGGCAGAGCCGGGATTAGAACCTAGATCCTCCTGACTCCCAGACCTGTGCTCTATTCATTAGGCTATGCTGCTCCTTGTTCTACACCCAACCCTTCCCTCACTTTCTAAGCATATGAATAGTTATTTTTATTTCTATCAATGTGATTATCATTTTGGTATTTGTTAAGCACTTGCTATGTACCAAGCACTGTGCTAATCGTGCAGTAGATACAATACACTCAGTTCAGACACTATCTCTGCTTTGCATGGACCTCACAATCTAAGGAGGAGGGTCTTCCCCTTCTAGACTGTGAGCCTTTTGCTGGGTAGGAATTGTCTCTATCTGTTGCCGAACTGTACTTTCCAAGCGCTTAATACAGTGCTCTGCACACAGTAAGCACTCAATAAATGAGATTGAATAAATGAATGAATGAATGAGAAAAGGCATTTTGTCTCCATTTTACCAAGGAGGAAACTGGGACACAGAGAAAGAAGTCATTTGCCCAAGATGACCCAGCAGGCAAGCAATCTTCTACACTGGCACAGAGTGCTCAATAAATATGATCGATTGGTAGAGCTGGTATTAGAATCCAGGCTTCCTGAATCCTAGTGTTGTGGGTAGGCCATAGTGCTTAATAAAGTCATTGTGAGCAAAGAATGCTTATTGTTATACTGTGCTCTCCCAAGTACTTAGTATAGTGTTCTGCACATTGTAAGCACTCAATAAATACAACTGAATAAAAAGCCCCCTCTCAAACCCATGGCCCTCTCACTGCATCCATTCCTATCCAAGCACTTTAACAGCCCATAAACACCCTTGGCCTTCATTTCCTCTTCACCAACTCTCTTTCTGACTTACAATAGTCAGGCTTTAGACACCTTCACTCCACTGAGGCTGTGCTCTCTAAAAAGAACAGTGACCTCCTTATAATCCTTTCCAGGAGACTACTGCCCCCTTCCCACCTTTAGAGCGTAAGAATAGAACTTTATTTCTAATTAACTGGTTATGTGAATTGTAAGGTCCCACAAATGACCTGATGGGCTTTATGCAGAAGGATTCCTGGTAGCTACAGAAAGAGGTTTTATTGATGTTGGCACCAGCCTCTGTGTACTCTGTGTACCAGCCTCAACTGTATATATTTTCGTTACCCTATTTATTTTGTTAATGAATTGTACATCGCCTTGATTCTATTTAGTTGCCATTGTTTTTACGAGATGTTCTTCCCCTTGACGCTGTTTAGTGCCATTGTTCTTGTCTGTCCGTCTCCCCTGATTAGACTGTAAGCCCGTCAAACGGCAGGGACTGTCTCTATCTGTTGCCGACTTGTTCATCCCAAGCGCTTAGTACAGTGCTCTGCACATAGTAAGCGCTCAATAAATACTATTGAATGAATGAATGAATGAATGAATACTATCCTTCCTTTAAAATAAGATTATTCTAGGCATTGTCAGAGTCTCCACTCTAACTGAAAGAATGTAGAAGGGATTAAGTGGTTGGGACTCCTCCTTATAAATGGGTGTTTCAGCAATTAAAATGAGTTGCTATTTAAGTGAGGCTTTGTGGGGGTTTGTGTCTCTTCATAGTAGTTTTGATGTGGTAGAGGAGGGAATCTTTTCTTATGGACTCTTTAGTTTTATGCCTTGACAGTTTCTCTGCCACGCCACATAGGCTTCCCCCTTCATTTTAGGATGCTCTTTTTTCATTTTTGAAGCACTTACTATGTGCCAGGCATGGTAAGGTACAGCAGACACCGGCAGGTACAGCTACCCAAGTTAATCACAACGGATGTCCCATATGGGACTCACAGTCTTAATCCCCATTTTACAGATGAGGTAACTAAGGCACAGAGAAGTTAAGTGACTTGCCCAAGATTATATAGCAGACAAATGGTGGAGTGGCATTAGAATCCAGGTCCTTCTGATTCCCCAGCACGTACTCTATCCATTAGGTCACAACGTTTCCCCTTGAAAGCAGGAATTTGGCCATGTTGTTTTCTATGCTTTTAAAGCTGTGTCCAATCTTTCTTATTACAGTGTTTTTCCACCTCCACCTCTGAAGATGTAATCATTAGGGTATTTCTCACTGTCAAAGGTAATAAACTGGATCCAAACAGCTCAAGGCTATTGCTGTGCAGTCAATATGAGGTAGGAGGTAGGATGGTCCCAAATGATTGATGAATCCAAGTCAATCCAAGCTAGTTTCTTCCCAAGACCTGTACCTTTGCCTGAATTATCTAGTCAGGCAATTGGAACAGTTCCAAATTCTCTGGGCATTTAAACACCTTTCCCTCCAGAATCGACTGTGTTTTTCTCATTGTTGGATGTATTAACTGCACCAGAAAGTTATTTAAATCTAAAAATAGATTTTGCCTTACTCTAAAGAGATAACTCTAACAAATGCTTATCAGATACACTTATTAATAATAAATACACAGAATAATATACCCTTTAAAATAGCTCATCTATTATGCCCAAGTAAATACAGTATAAAGGTGGGTCCTTAAAAGAAGCAGAACACAAGAATGCATTAATGCTGATTTAAGAACTACAGAAAATAGTTTGTTTTAATAATGGGAAAGATTGTTTCTTTCAGTTGACAATTCATCTTACAGCATGACAATTATAAAAAGGAAAAAAAAAATACTTTGCCTTATTATCCTATCAAATGTGAAGGGTGTTTGTACAAATACTGTACAGTGCACTTCACTGGAAAAGTCACATTATTTATCACTTTGCCCCCACAGTTTTGACATGAGTCCTTAGTAAGAGCACTTTGTGTAACTACTATCTCTTCGAGGCCTTTGGGGGTAAACTATGGCTGTTTTAATCCATTTTGAAAAGCAATTAAAAAGGCGGGGAGGGAAAAGGAAGCACTCAAAGCACTTGTCAGGGAGTTGTTCTTGACTAGCTTGCATGTGAACATCCTGATGATGATGCAAATTCAAATGAGGTTTGCTTCTAAACTCTATTGTTAATTCAAAACCCAAATCACCAAATGAGTTTGATTAGATTCTCTTGTCTCTAGGGAGGAGGGAGGGGGGTAGGTTTGTTATGCTCATCCAAGAGGTGAATCAGACTTTGTTCTTTTGTTTAGTGTTTCCCAGTCTCCTTGTACAGAAAAGGGGGCGGAGACTTATTTTGCCCTGAACACCAGCTGGGTCCCTGCTATACGATCTTTTATCAATGCCGAAAGAAGGAAGGTGATGGAGTCTATCCCTCTGTCTACCAATCTCATAATTCAATCAGTCTTTAGGAAGGTGCAAAAGACTGAATGTACTCTCCTCAATGCTTTGTGCTGCCTACTTCTAAAAGGATTAATAACTTGCTGTTTGTTTACTTAAATGCTTAAAGACATGCAATTGAGGGAATATTCCTCTTCCCTGGAGCATATGCCTAAAGATAGATCCCTTTTCTGAGTCAAATTCTGAATCCCATGAGAGATGGATGGGTAAGCAGTGTGGCTTAGTGGAAAGAGCACGGGTTTGGGAGTCAGAGGATGTGGGGTTCTAATCTCAGCTCTGTCACTTGTCTACCGTGTGACCTTGGACATGCCACTTAACTTCTGTGTGCTTCAATTATCTCATCTGTAAAATCGGGATTAAGACTGTGAGCCCTACATGGGACAACCTTATTACCTTGTATCTACCCCAGCGCTTAGAAGAGTGCTTGGCACATAGTAAACTCTTAAATGCCATTATTACTATTATTGTTATTAATTTGTCAGTGTATGGCACTGAGATATTGTGTTGAGGGCTTTTTTTAATAGTACTTATTAAGCACTTTATATGTGCCAGGCAATGTACCCATTTCTGGATGAAAACATAAAATGCAAGATGACTCCTCCAAGACTGAGGATTAAGAGGAAGATTTATGAAGGCTTTTGGTCCTTTCTATGGTAAGGACTGGTAGGTAGAGAAGCAGCATGGCTCAGTGGAAAGAGCATGGGTTTAGGAGTTAGAGGTCATGGGTTCTAATCCTGGCTCCACCACATGTCAGCTATGTGACTTTGGGCAAGTCACTTAATTTCTCTGTGCCTCAGTGACCTCATCTGTAAAATGGGGATTAAGATTGTGAGCCTCACATGGGACAACCTGCTTACCCTGTATCTACCCCAGTGCTTAGAACAGTGCTCGGCACATAGTAATCACTTAACAAATGCCAACATTTAGTAGTAGTAATAGTAGAAATAGACTGTGAGCTCGTTGTGGGCAGGAATTATTATTGTTTATTTTATTCTTTCCCAAGTGCTTGGTACCGAGCTCTGCACACAGTAAGTGCTTAATAAGTACATTTGAATGAATGAATAGTAGTAGTAGTAGTAATAATAATAATAGTAATTGTGTTATTGTTAAACACTTAATCCATGCCAGGCACTATACTAAGCACTGGGGTAGCTACAAGATAGTCAGTATGGACACAGTCCCTGTTCCATATGGGGATCACTGTCTTAATCCCCATTTTACGATGAGGTAACTGAGGCCCAGAGAGGTTTGTGACTTCCCCACGGTCACACAGGAGACAAGTGACAGAACTGGGATTAGAATTCAGGTCCTCTGACTCCCAGGCCCGACCTCTTTCCATTGGGCCACAGTGCCTCCTCCTCCTCCTTGGATAATGTTCATTCATTTATTCAATAGTATTTATTGAGCACTTACTATGTGCAGAGCACTGTACTAAGCGCTTGGAATGTACAAATTGGTAACAGATAGGGACAGTCCCTGCCCTTTGATGGGCTTACAATCTAATCGGGGGAGTCAGACAGACAAAAACAATAGCAATAAATAGAAACAAGGGGATGAACATCTCATTAGAAAGAGCCCGGGCTTTGGAGTCAGAGGTCATGAGTTCGAATTCCAGCTCTGCCACTTGTCAGCTGTGTGACTGTGGGCAAGTCACTTCACTTCTCTGTGCCTCAGTTACCTCATCTGTAAAATGGGGATTAAGACTGTGAGCCCCATGTGGGACAACCTGATGACCCTGTGTCTACCCCAGCGCTTAGAACAGTGCTCTGCACATAGTAAGCGCTTAACAAATACCAATATTATTATTATTATTATCATTAAAACAATAGCAAATAAATAGAATCAAGGTGATGTACATCTCATTAGCAAAATAAATAGGTTAATGAAAATATATACACTTTGAGTACCATTATTGAAAGTAAAATTTAGCCTGTGGCATGTTACACATTGCGCTGATATTCTTTGGTCCCAACTACCTCTAACTGTAGTCAACTGGAAACATGGAACGGGAAAAAGTAAGCTGTATTTAAATATGCTAGAGAGGAGTCTCTCAGGATTTTGGATGAGGTACCTTTATTCAATGTTGTTTTCCGACATTTGGCCACACTGAGGTGGGGAAAAAATTGCCACCTCCTCATAGGAAAAAAAAATCTCCAGAATTGTGAATTTTTCAAATTTTCAACCACTTCCTTCCCACCATTCCTTTAATGGTTTCCCTTGTTTAGCTTGTAAAGCCAGCCCTGCCTTTGGTGGAAATATGCTCCTGGACAGCAGAGTGAGAAAGAATATTTTCAAGAAGGGTACAATGTGGACTTTAAAAATTTTTTTATGGTATTTGTTAATTGTTTACTCTGTGCTGGGCACTTACTAAGTCCTAATAATAATAATAATGTTGGTATTTGTTAAGCGCTTACTATGTGCAGAGTACTGTTCTAAGCGCTGGGGTAGACACAGGGGAATCACGTTGTCCCACATGGGGCTCACGGTCTTAATCCCCATTTTACAGATGAGGTAACTGAGGCACAGAGAAGTGAAGTGACTTGCCCACAGTCACACAGCTGACAGGTGGCAGAGCTGGAATTTGAACTCATGACCTCTGACTCCAAAGCCCATGCTCTTTCCACTGAGCCACGCTAAGTCCTGGAGTAGATACAAGCTCATCAGGTCAGATGCAGTCCCTGTCTCATTTAGGTCTCGCAATCTTAATCCTCATTTTACAGATGAGGTAACTGAGCCACAGAGAACCTAAGGTCACACAGCAGACAAGTGGGAGAGCTGGGATTAGCACCCATATCCCTCTGCCTCCCAGGCCCGAGCTGAATCCTCTAGGTGATGTTGCTTCTAATTTTGCTTCAATCGTTCAAACCCTGCCGTATTCATGGATTTTGCTCACACCAGATGAAGACAAAACCACATTCTTACTGTACGGCAGTCAGTATTTAAACCTTGGCCTCCCCAAATATTCATTTTTTAATGGGCTGTCTCAACTCCATAAAAAAGAAATAAAATCAAGTGAGAGTCACAGGAGATTTGACCCATTTAGGGTCATTTTAAATCCATTTCTGGAAAATCACAGAAAGAGTAGCTTTTATATAAATTTCAAAATGTCTCTTCACCACCTTCAATTCATGGATCATATAAACCTTTTGAATACAAGAAGATTGCTTTACTGAAAAGCACGATTTTTCTTGTTACTATGGAAACAGTGCTAAGATGATTGGAGAGTACCACACAAAAGCATACTGTATGTAAATGTATTCCTAGTGAATGCCTTTTATTATATTCTCACTCTGCTTATAATCCTCTGACTTCTAATACAGCAGATACATTCCAAACCTAATGTTTTTGCCTGAAGACTTGCCATCTAAATATGACTCCCTTTATTTTGATTTTAAAAACTTAGGTTTAGTATTTTCCAAGTGATTTCCACTAGAGCTAGAATATGTTTTTGCCTTTTTCTCTCCTGGAACAGCTCTTCTTTACAGTTAATATCCTGAAACACACAAAACATAAACCTTTCTTTGGAAAGAAAGCTATTAAGAATTAGTCTTCAGCTAATTCCTTTGTGCCCCTCTCAGGGTCACACCTGGAGAGTTTCCAGTACTCTACCAATCTCTACTATGGGACAGAGTCAAGCAGAGGCATATTCATTCCATTCCTAGTTTGGGCAGTGGCTAGCGAGTAGAAAGCAATCTGCCTCAGGTGAAAACTCACCTGTGCTGGGCAGCATTTCATTCATTCACTCATATTTATTGAGCACTTATTGTGTGCAGAGCACTATACTAAGCGCTTGGAAAGTACAGTTGAGAGAGGAGACTCAAATTTACTATACGGAAGGAGCCAAGAAAACTCCATGGGAACACTACTAGAATGATTGCAGGTGGAGCTGGGGTGTTCTGGGAGAGTTGTGGCCATGGCGTTGCTATGGGTCAAAGATGACTCTACAGCATAAGACAAAAATTCCTTTGTTGATGATAAAGAGACATTCTATTTAGCCTGTCTTCATTCATTAACATTTATTACTGGTAGTTAGTATTATCAAATCAAGCCAAATATAGAATAGCCAACAGTGTCTGGGAACAATAATGGATGTCTGGGTTTACTAAAAATGGGTGGGTGGGTCCACTTGATATCTAACAAAAGATGTGTACACACCCAGGTTATAACCACCCCACAATACAACCAACCTGGAGATTCAAATGATATTGTTTGATACTTAACCACAGGTTATAACCATTCCATGGTACAACCACCTTGGGGCTACAACCTGAACGGTTAGATGCTATACCCCAGGCACATACTTGCCATAGCCAAGTTGTGTAGTAAGAGCTCAGACTGAAATTTTGAATTTTGAGTAGAAGTGGTGACCTAAGAATAAAGGTGTAGCCCTAGCTGGAAGCCTCATCCAGAAATGTCCTCAACACTAGGCAGACAACTGTGATTGTTTTACAGCTTTCTTGTAATCTGGCTTTATAGTGAATGATTGAACATAAAGGGTAATGATAAGCTGATGAAACTTTCCCCATAACTGAGAAAAAAAGGAAATGAAAGAGACTTTTTCATTCACCAAAGTGTTTTTGGTGGCATTTGGAATGTCAGTGTGCTTCATTCATTCAATCATATTTACTGAGCACTTACTGTGTGTAGAGGACTGCACTAAGCTCTTGGGAATGTTCTATATAACAATAAATGGACACATTTCTTGCCCACAAGGAGTTACAATCTAGAGGGGGAAGCAGACATTAATATAAATGAATAAATTACAGATATGTTCATAAGTGCTGCGGGGCTAGGATGGGGGATGAATAAAGAGAGCATATCAGGCGATGCAGAGGGGAGTGGGAAAAGAGGAAAGCAGGGCTTAGTCAGGGAAGGCCTCTTGGAGGAGATGTGCCTTCAATAAGGCTTGGGGGGGGGGGGTTGGCGAGTAATTGTCTGTCAGATTTGAGGAGGGAGGGTGTTCCAGGCCAGAGAGAGGACGTGGGCGAGGGGTTGGCGGCGAGACAAAGTCGAGGTAGAGTGAAAAGTTTAGCATTAGAGGAGTGAAGTGTGTGGGCTGGGTTGTAGTAAGGGAGTAGCAAAGTGAGGTAGGAGGGGGCAAGGTGATTGAGTGCTTTAAAGCTAATGGTGAGGAGTTTTTATTTGATGCAGAAGTGGATGGACAACCACTGGAGTTTCTTGAGGAGAGGGAAAACATGAAGATTTTTGTAGAAACATATGGGCAGCAGAGTGAAGTATAGACTGGACTGGGAAGAGACAGGAGGCTGGGAGGTCGGCAAGGAGGCTGATACAGTAATTGAGGCGGGAGAGGATAAGTGATTGTATTATCATGGTAGCAACTAGGGTGGAGAGGAAAGGGTGAATTTTAGTGATGGAGTGAAGTGAAACCGACAGGATTTAGTGATGGATTGAATATGTGGGTTGAATGAGAGCAGTCTAGGATAACGCCAAGGTTACAGGCTTGTGAAGAATGGTGGTGCTATCTACAGTTTTGGGAAAGTTAGCGGGAGGACAGGGTTTGGGAGAGAAGATAAAGGAGTTCTGTTTTGGACATGTTAAGCTTGAGGTGACAGGAGTATATCCAAGTAGAGATGTCCTGAAGGCAGGAAGAAATGCGAGACTGCAGAGAGGGAGAGAGATCAGGGCTGGAGATATAGATTTGGGTGTCATTGCATAGAGGTGGTAGTTGAAGCCATGGAAGTGAATGAGTTCTCCATGGGAGTGGGTGTAAATGGAGAATAGAAGGAGACCCAAAATTGAACCTTGAGGGACCCCCACAATTAGAGAGGGAAGGCAGAGGAAGAGCCTGTGAAGGAGACTGAGAATGAGCGGCCAGAGAGTTAAGATGAGAACCAGTAGAGGACAATGTCAGTGAAGTGAAAGGAAGTTTCGAAAGGAGCCCCTGGAAGATACAAGATACTCTCTAAACTGAATTTCTCAGAAAAAAAAAAACAGTCAGTTGTAATTGAAATTTTGAAACCAATACTTGGAGTTTTTTCTAGTGGTTTTTCTTGGAAAAACACAACTTCTTGGGAAAAGTCACATAGTTTCTGCAAGGGCAAATCCTACCTCCCTAATCTGCTGGAGTATTTTTGGAGTGGGTTGTTAGAATTAGACAGAGTGGAGCCAGTGAACCTAAAAAACACCTTGCCTTGTAGAGGGCCTTTGACCAGTTTCCACCTCTAGAAAAAAACAATTTTAATGATGGGATTGGAGGGAATGATCTGCCATACATAAGAAATTGATTAAAAGAGAAGGTCTAAGGGTAGAACGGCCACGTTTCTGGAATGGAGGAGTGTAGATAGTGGGTTCCCCAGGGATCTCTGCTAGGATTGATTTTGTTCAAAGTTTTCATAAGTGGCTTGGAAGAGGAAGTGCACAGTGAAATGTCCAGAATAACAAATGACCCGAAACTCTCCTGAGTGGTGGAATGTCATGCAAATGGAACTTCACTCCTCTAATGCTAACCTTCTCACTGTGCCTTGATGTCATCTGTCTCGCTGCCGACCCCTGGCCCACGTCCTGCCTCTGGCCTGGAATGCCCTCCCTCTTCAAATCTGACAGGCAATTGCTCTCCTGTTCTTCAAAGCCTTACTGAAGGCCTTCAAAGCCTTATTGAAGGCACATCTCCTACGAGAGGCCTTCCCTGACTAAGCCCCCTTTCCTCTTCTCTCACTCCCTTCTGTGTCATCCTGACTTGCTCCCTCTGTTCTTTCCCCTCCCCAACCCCACAACATTTATGTACATATCTGTAATTTATTTATTTACATTAACATCTAGCTTTCCCACCTCTAGACTGTAAGCTCATTGTAGGCAGGGACTGTATCCTGCCTACAGTATCCTGCCTTCTCTAGACTGCAGAGAAGCAGCGTGGCTCAGTGGAAAGAGCATGGGCTTGGGAGTCAGAGATCAAGAGTTCAAATCCCAGCTCTGCCACTTGTCAGCTGTGTGACTGTGGGCAAGTCACTCAACTTCTCTGTGCCTCAGTTACCTCATCTGTAAAATGGGGATTAACTGCGAGCCTCACGTGGGACAACCTGATTACCCTGTATCTTCCCCAGCGCTTAGAACAGTGCTCTGCACATAGTAAGCGCTTAACAAATACCAACATTATTATCTGCTTATTGAGTTTATTGAACTCTCCCAATCGCTTAGTACAGTGCTCTGCACAGAAAGCGCTCAAATATGATTGATTGATTGTAACTGGCGATCTAGCTCAACTTTGACTTTCATTGCTATTTTCACTCCAGGCCCAACTGGAGCCATTCTTCGGATGACCTTGGGTATTTCTCTGTGCTACGTTTAGCACCTAGTCACTCGATGCCCATTTTTGCAACTGGGAATTCGAGAGTGCTTTAAAATCTAACTTCTTCCTGTAAAGTACCATTTTCTCTCTGAAATTCATATGCAATGTTTTTTGGCCCCTATTCAGCTGGAACCGATTAAAGTCATTAAATCCTTTTGGTGTACCCGGTGGGTTGGGAAAGATTGCTGTCACCGATAATGTCGACGACTTTAGACACCATGCAGATGACATGGAAGTGAATTAGAGAGCTGTCCTTCAGGTTTAAAGGTGACACAACTGATGGGGAGACTTTTAACCATTTGTGTGAGTGACAATTGATGCTAGCAATGTGTTACTGGGCATGCCTACCTTCTTGGGCACATGTGGGGAGACAAAGCTTGGGCAGGACAGGGAAGTGGGAGATCCAGGGAGGGGGAAGAAATAGCTTCCCATCCCCCCCCCCCCATCAACGTGTCCAAGCCAAATCAAACTTGCCCACCTGCCCTACCATCTTCCTCTGCAGATTCAGTTGCCCATCTGAACCTGTCCAGCACTTCCCTTCTGGCTTGAGTCATCTCCCTCTCCCTCCGGCATCCCAAGGACAGCCTGGTTTGGCGAACTGCTCCTACCATTTCCCAGCTGACTCCAATCTCTGACTCAGACCTGATTGAAACAAAGTCTCTCCTGGGCCCTGGTTTCAGGCTGGAATGATGTCACTGCGTGGTCACAAACTACTAAACCTGGGATTATAAACTAACTAATCTCCTTGACCAGTGCCAGCGGATGTGAATTCAGTTGTGATTCTTCCCTATTAGACTCTTAGTTCCTTGTGGGCAGGTATCAGGTCTATCAACTCTATAGGATGGTACTCTCTTAAGCTCTCAGTACAGTGCTCACAGAGCACAGTAAGCACTCAATAAGTTCCACTGATTGATTCAGTCACATCTTGTCTTGTCTCATGCCATCGAACCGTTTCCGACCCATAGCAACACCATGGACACATCTCTCCAAGAACGCCCCACTCTCCATCTGCAATCATTCAGGTAGCGTATCTGTGGAATTTTTCTTGGTAAAAATATGGAAGCGCTTTACCATTTCTGCCTTCCATGCAATAAACTTGAATCTCTGCTCTCAACTTTCTCCCTTGCTGCTGCTGCCCAGCATGGGTGAGTTTTGACTTGCAGCTGATTGCTAGCCACTGACCAAGTTAGGAATGGAATGGGTTAGCCTCTGCTTGACTCTCCCTCCCATAGTCGAGACTGGTTGAGTACTGGAAACACTCCACGTGTGACCCTGAGAGGGGCAGTCACATCTACGTGGCTCAGTGGAAAGAGCATGGGCTTGGGAGTCAGAGGTCATGGGTTCTAATCCTGGCTCTGCCACTTCTCAGCTGTGACTTTGGGCAAGTCACTTCACTTCTCTGTGCCTCAGTTACCTCATCTGTAAAATGGGGATTAAGACTGTGAGCCCCACGTGGGACAACCTGATCACCTTGTATCCCCTCCAGCACTTAGAACAGTGCTTTGCACATAGTAAGTGCTTAACAAATACCATCATCATCATCATTATTATTATTATTATTATTATCTAGCTGAGTTTTTTATGGCTTTTGTTAAGTGCTTACTATGTGCCAGGCACTGTACTGAGTACTGGAGAAGATACAATGTAATCAGGTTGAATCAGGTAAGGCCACACAGCAGACAATAATAATAATAATGATGGTATTTGTAAAGTGCTTACTATGTGTCAAGCACTGTTCTAAGCCCTGGGGAAGATACAGGCAAATCAGGTTGGACATAGTCCCTGTCCCACATGGGGCTCATAGCCTCAATCCCCATTTTACAAATAAGGTAACTGAGATGCAGAGAAGTTAAGTGACTTGCCCAAGGTCACACAGGAGCCAAGTGGTGGAGTCAGGATTAGAACCCATTGCTTTCTGACTCCCAGGACCGGGCTCTATCCACTAAGACACACTGCTATGTGAATTCACTGAATTCAGACCAAGGTTCCGAGTAATCCCCTCCCTAGTGCTGCTTGTTGGCAATTTCCAAACTTGGGATGTTTAATGTAAATGATGCCTATTTGGAGAGAAAAGTGTAGGTGTGAATTTTAGAATTTTCTTGGTTTGGTATTACTAGGAGACTCAGAGAAATCGTCACTGTTGCTCAGACATCTGGTGTGTTACCAAATGGTGCTGCTGCTGCTTCTGCAACCTAGCAACCAAATATCCTAAGCCTTGCAGAGGACTTTTGTTTGAATTTTTTTCTCTAGGAACACCTCAGGCACCTAAATTGTTTTGGCAGTAATGGTGATTGGTTGGTTTGAACCATCTTCTATCTTTCTCCGATCAATCGCTCAATCTAGATTCTAGATTGTAAACTTCTTGTGGCAGCGAACATGTCTATCATGTTGTACTCTTCTTAGTGCTTAATATGGTGCTCTGCACACAGTAAGCACTCAAGAAATACCATTGATTGAATGATCAATCCATCTGAGTGCTCTACTGAATACTTTGTCCACTGCTCTCAGACTGTTAATCCCATGTGGGACAGGGACTATGCCTGACCTAATCATCTTGTATCTACCGCAGTGCTTCGTACAGTGCATGGCTAGAGAAACAGCATGGCTTAGTGGATAGAACAAGAGCCTGGAAGTAGAACAATCTGGGTTCTAATTCTGGCTCTGCCTTGTCTGCTCCATGACCCTGGGCAAGTCACTTCACTTCTTTGTGCCTCAGTTACCTCATCTACAAAATGGGGATTAAGACTGTGAGCCCCCTGTGCATCAGGGACTGTGTCAAACCCAAATACCTTGTATCTACCCCACACTTAGTATAGTGCCTGGTACATAGTCAGTGCTTAATAAATACCACAATTATTATTATTATTATTATAATTATTAAGAAGTGTTTAACAAATGCCACAGTTATTATTACTCAGGACTCAAGAGGTGCTTGGTAAGTTTTGAGTGAATGTAAAATAAGAAGCAGTATTGCATAATGGATAGAGTACGGCCCTGGAAATCAGAAGACCATGGGTTCTATTCCCAGCTGAATCACTTGTTTGCTGTGTGACCTTGGGCAAGTCACTTAACTTCTCTGTGCCTCAGTTACCTTATCTGCAAAATGGGGATTGAGATTGTAAGCCTCTCGTGGGACAAGGGACTGTGTCCAACCTGATTTGCTTGTATCCATCCCAGTGCTTAGTACAGTGCCTGGCACATAGTAAGTGCTTAAGAAATTCCATTATTATATTATTATTAGTAATAGTATAAGGGGATCTGGAATGGAACCTAGAGGGGCACTGCCAGATAGAGGGTCAGAGGCAAAGGAAAAGTTAGTGAAAGAGACTGAGAACGTGTGGCCAGAGAGCTAAGTGGAGAAACAGGAGAGAACTGTTTCAGTGAAATCAAGATACGATAATGTTTCAAGCATAAGGAGCGGTTCACAGGGTCAAAGGCACCGATTATTGATTACAACACAAACGAGACATACATTCCCTATAATGAAAGTTATATTAAACACTTATCTGTGCCAAGAGTTGAGGTAAGTACAAGATAATATATCTAAGTCAGACCCAGTCCCTGTTCCTCAGTCCAAGAGGTAATAATAATAATAATAATGTTGGTATTTATTAAGCGCTTACTATGTGCAGAGCACTGTTCTAAGAGCTGGGGTAGATCCAGGGGAATGAAGTTGTCCCACGTGAGGCTCACAATCTTCATCCCCATTTTACAGATGAGGGAACTGAGGCACAGAGAAGTAAAGTGACTTGCCCACAGTCACACAGCTGACAAGGGGCAGAGTCAGGATTCGAACCCATGACCTCTGACTCCCAAGCCCGGGCTCTTTCCACTGAGCCACGCTGGAGAGAAAGGATTTTATCCTTATTTTACAGATGAGGAAACTCAGAACCAGAGCGGTTAGATGACTTGCCCATGGTGACAAAGCAGGAAATCTGAAACTAGACCACAGATTTTCAGACTTCCAGTCCCCTGCTCTTCCCACTAGGCCAGACTGCTGCCCTCCCCTGCAGGAGTTCAAAGTCTAATGGACCAATCTTCTTGTGACCAGTAGCATGTTTTGTGCAGTGGCTAGCCAGTAGTAAGGGTACAGTCAGTTGATCAGTCCGTTGTATTTACTGCTCACTTACAGTTTACTGCTCACTTACAGTGTGCTCTGTATTAAGCACTTGGGAGCAGTAAACAGACACATTTCCTACCTGCAGCCAGCTTACAGTTTATATTGACTCTTTTAGTCCACGGCCAATCAATCAATCAATTAATCTATGGTATTGATTGAGCACTTACTTTGTGCAGAGCACTGTACTAAGCACTTGGGAGAGTGCACTACTAAGGAGTTAGCAGATTTGTTCCCTGGCCAAGAAACAGAATACTTCTGGACATCTTCCTCAGAGACTGAGGCCACTAAGCACTCATTTGCCTTTTAGGCTGCTGTTGAGGAGGGTGCTCTCTTCCTCCATAAAAACGAAAGGGGGGTTTGCAATTTATATTTTAAGATTTTACTCAATCTGGGGTGGGAGTGTCATGAACTGATTCTCTTTCCCTCTTCAAAACCCTACTTAAAACTCACCTCCTCCAAGAGGCGTTCCCAGACTGAGCTCCTCTTCTCCCTCTACTCCCTCTGCCATCCCCCCTTTACCTCTCCGCAGCTAAACCCTCATTTTTCCCCTTTTCCCTCTGCTCCTCCACCTCTCCCTTCCCATCCCCACAGCACTGTACTCGTCCGCTCAACTGTATATATTTTCGTTACCCTATTTATTTTGTTAATGAATTGTACATCGCCTCGATTCTATTTAGTTGCCATCGGTTTTTACGAGATGTTCTTCCCCTCGACTCTGTTTATTGCCATCGTTCTCGTCTGTCCGTCTCCCCCGATTAGACCGTAAGCCCGTCAAACGGCAGGGACTGTCTCTATCTGTTGCCGACTTGTTCATCCCAAGCGCTTAGTACAGTGCTCTGCACATAGTAAGCGCTCAATAAATACTATTGAATGAATGAATGAAAGCTAGCAAGTTGCCAACTGAGGAAACTGTAAGAATGGTAGGAAGAAAATAAAAATGAACAAGCCAAAGGAGGAATTGTTCATGAGTTAGGTTCAACCTAATTTTAGCCCGCAATCAGGGATTTGGAGAGGTGGCCTCTGTCCTGTTGTCCTTTGGCCTGGTCCCAAAAGACGCTTCTTCACAACCTGGGAAAATGAAGTCACCCCGCAGGCACCTTCAGGAGACCTGGGATCTCTCTTTTGAAGTCTGCTCTCTCTCCAAAAGCCATATGTTCTCTCAATGGTTCGGAATGAGTCCTTTGGAAAAATTGCCATCATTTTTAATAGTTTCTCAATTACTGTATGGAAACCATCTGTATTCTGTACTGTTTTGTGGCATTATATATGACAATTGTGGTAGTTGTTATACTAGCCTTATCCTAGATGTCCACCCTAGGTCAAATAATAATAATAATAAAAATAATTATGATTATAGTGCTTACCATATGCCAGGCAATGGACTAAGCACTGGAGTGGGTGCAAGTAAATTGGGTTGGACTAAATTGGGTTGGACACAGTCCTTGTCCCACATGGTGCTCACACTCTTAATCCCCATTTTACAAATGAGGTAACTGAGGACAGAGAAGTAGTGACTTGCCCAAGGTCACACAGCAGACAAGTGTGTGCAGAGCACTCTACAGCACATGGGAGAGTACAGTATAACAAAGTTGATAGGCAAATTCCCTACCTTCAGATTTACCTGCCTTTCAGGGTGTGTGAAGCTCTTTGCACTTAAACATTCCTAAGAAATAAGCTAGTATTACAGTAATAAGCTTAAAAATGATTATTTTGTGTTGGGGGATAATATCTGAAGGTAAAGTTGGACATCATATAATTCTGGAATGTCGAATGATGAACACAATTGTTGAAGCAATGCCATCATTGTGTTGTAAGTATTTGAAGAGGCTGGTAATGTCAGGGCTTGCCTCAACTACCATGACCTCCAAAGCGTAGCTTCAGGCTGTGCAATTCTAGGGGGAGTAGGCTGGAGTCGCAAGCAAAACTTGAGACAAGGTGAAAACGTCTCTTGTCTAACTTTCGGAACCGTTGGTTTGAGGGATGAAAACATCGTGATTGGTGATGCCACTACCTCCATCTCTAATCATCCTTTCCTGTGCTCAAGTCAAACACAGAACTGTTTATTCATTTATTTATATTAATGTCTGTCTCCCCCTCTGGACTGTGTGAGCTCATTGTGGGCAGGGAATGTGTCTGTTTGTTGTTGTATTGTACTCTCCCAAGCGCTTAGTACAGTGGTTTGCACCCAGTAAGCTCTCAATAAGTGCTATTGAATGAATGAATGGATGAATGAACTCTGATCAGGATGGTGGTCTGCGGGTAGAGGGAGTTGGGGGTGGATGAAAGCATAGCTTCTCTGGGCCAGGGGAGAATCCAGAACCAACAGAAGTAAGCATTCAGTAAATACCACTGAGTGATTATTTGAGATTTTCTTGCTAGCAGATGTGAATCTGAAGGGAGTTTATAGTGTATTTTCTACACAAGTGAAGTACAGGACAGACACTGTTGATCATCATAATCGTGAATAGTATTTATTGAATGCCAACTTTGTGCAGAGCACAGTATTGAGCACATGAGAGAATACAATACAATACAATCAAGAAGCAGTGTCACCTAGTGGATAGAACACAGGCCTGAGAATCAGAAGGACCTGGTTTCTAATCCTGGTTCGGCCACTTGTTTGCTGTGTGACCTTAATAATAACATGGTATTTGTTAAGCGCTTACTATGTGCCAAACACTGTTCTAAGCACTGGGGTAGATACAAGGTCATCAGGTTTATTTGGGAATCATCCATGTAGAGATGGTAATTGAAACCATGGGAGTGAATGGGTTCTCCAAGGGAGTAGTTTAGGTGGAGAATAGAAGGGGACCCAGAACTGAGCCTTGAGGGCCCCTCACTGTTAGAAGGAGGGAAGCAGAGGGGGAGACTGTGATGGAGACAGAGAAGGAGCGGCCGGGGAGATACGAGGAGAACCAGGAGAGATCAGTGTCTGTGAAGTCAAGGTGGGATCAGAAAGGATCTAGTTCTTTATTCGTGCCTGACAAAGGCTATTTATATCTACTGAATTACCACTTCTAAAGCATCCATGTATTTAACTGGAATAAATATGGGAACCAAGTAAGAGCTACTCATCCATCTTTTCGGTAATACAATCTGTCTCTGAAATATATTATTAGTAGCATGCCTCTTGCCTCTTCTTTTACTACTGAGTTGGTTTTTCAAATTAACAGAAGAAACGGACTGGTTGACGTTGCAAAAGCTGTCTGACTTTTTTTAGATTTGAACTATATTTTTGTATAGTTTTAGTATGGTGGGACCTCCATCTTAATTTCTGTTAGATTTAATATATACCGTTTTCAAATTGATTGCTACTTTTCCAAAGTCTGAGAACTGATATCAAGCAAACATGCATTGACATTTAAGCCACTACAATAAATTCACTGTTTATAGTGACGCCATCATTGCAGCTGTCATTTTTGTTGTTAATTTTTACTTGACAGAATCTTACACTTCCTTTTACAGATAGTGAGGGTAGGGTGGAAGGAGAGATAGAGTAGGATGTATTATTAGGATGCCATCTGTTAAAAGATATGCCAGAGGCAATATATTAATGTACACCTACAAGTTTTACTGAGCTGTTAAATTTCCCTTAAGCTCTTTAAATTTCCCTGTCATTCATGTCTCAAAGATCAGTGAATTATTATTGTCATTATATTCTATTTTTCATACCTGATCAATGCATCATTATTCTGAAGCCTCTAAATCTGTGGTTTGAACTTGTCACATGCATTCTCATTCTGAAAATGAAATCTGTTTCACCTTTTGCTTGAATCACCTCAGCAATCGATAGTTTGTTTCTAGATTTTTCTAATTATATATTGCTTCTCTAATAGGTGTGACAATCAAAATTGAATCAGAGATATTTCATTTTTTTTTGTCCTATCTTAGCTGTGGGCTCCCTACCTCTTAGAAGGTGAGCCCATTTTTGGACAGGGACTATGTTTGAGCTGATTAATTTGGATGCACACCCCAGTGCTTAGCACACTGCTTGGCACATGTAAGAGTGCTTGATGAATGCCATGATTATTTATTATTCTATGTGGCTAGTCCAAGTGAATTTAGCAAATTTTATGTTCTTATCCATTTTATCCAATAATTACTGAATTATTTACACAATAGTAAAATAAAATGTGCACACATGCCTAGTAAATGATTTTCCTTTATTACCTTTATTACCTTGATGATTTAAAATTTATATTTATTCTGTCCATACCTCCCAGGCTGACACTCATCTTTGTTTTTAGGAAGGATGCAAACTGTAAAATTTATATTTATTTAAAATGTGCACACATGCCTAGTAAATGATTTTCCTTTATTTCCTTTATTACCTTGATGATTTAAAATTTATATTTATTCTGTCCATACCTCCCAGGCTGACACTCATCTTTGTTTTTAGGAAGGATGCAAACTGTAAAATGCAGGCTGTGTTGTTTTTAAATGGAAAGTTCAGAATTAAAATTAGAATGGATAAAATAGAAGGGAAATAGTTTGTTCTTCAGGCTTCATAGTAGTCCTAGTATTTAGTGAGCACCCACTTGATAATAATATAATAATAATGATTGTTTGTTAAGTGCTTACTATGTGCCAGGCACTGTACTAAGCACTGGGGTGGGTATAAGCAAATGGAGTTGAACACAGTCCCTGTCCCACATGGGGCTCACAGTTTCAACTCCCATTTTACAGATGAGGTAACTGAGGCCCAGAAAAGTGAAGTGACTTGCCCAAGGTCACACAGCAGACAGTGATGGAGTCAGAATTAGAATCCATGACCTTCTGACTCCCAGGCCTGTGTTCTATCCACTACACCATGCTGCTTCTGTGCATGATTGTAATAATGCTGCTTCAAGTGCACTTGAAGGGAACGGCATAAAATAGAGACGCATACCCTGGCCTCAAGAAGCTTACAGTCTATTGGGGGAGATAGCCACAATGATATTTACAATTAGAGTTGTCCTAATTAATAATTGATTGTACAGTTGCATACACACACACACACACACACACACACATATGCATGAGAAAAGCTAATGAAAGTTAATGTCCTTAAGGAAAAAGGGGTGAGTATGTTTATTTAATTTTTTTATGGTATTTGTTAAGTGCATCCTATGTGCCAGGCATTGTACTAAGATAGTACAAGATAGTTAAGTTGGACTCAGTCCATGTCTCACATGGGGCTCACAGTTTTCATCTCCGTTTTAAAGATGAGGTAACTGAGGCACTGAGAAGTGAAGAGATTTGCCCAAGTTCACCCAGCATCCCCGCTCCCAGCTTCATAGCACTTATTTACATATATGTAATTTATTTATTTATATTAATGTCTGTCTCCTTTTCTAGACTGTAAGCTCACTGTGAGCAGGGAATATGTCTGTTTATTGTTGTATTGTACTCTCCCAAGAACTTAGTATAGTGCTCTGCACACAGCAGTCAGTAAATACGACTGACTGACAAGTACCTTCTGACTCCCAAGCCTATGTTCTATCCATTAGGTTACACTGCCTCTCTAATCATATCTATTCTTCATAGCAACGGTCCCTTCAGTGAGTAGTTGACATAGGCATAGCTTTGAAGTCTTTAAGGATATAAGCTTAAAAATATCTAGGTAAACACTGTTTTAAATAGTGGAGATAACTGTCATTAGCAAGAAAAAGGGTTAGATGAGCATTTTGCCTTTTAGCAGTGGAATCTTCAGTTTTAAAATTTATTCATGATTTAGCAGAAAAACTCAAGGCTTTTAGGCAAGCTTGAAAACACAAGCTAAAGCAACATGAATTCCCACTATAACCCCACCCCCCTAACAAGTCATGAAGGGACAGAAAAGAAAACCTTGCCTTCTTTCCTGTGTTCTAGCAGAACATGTCTGGCACAGAACTTGATTATTTCTGGGTTTAAAAAATCAGTGCAGAAGATGGTGATTCATTTTAGATTTTGAAGTTTAAGCAGTGCAAGTTATTATCACTAGATGTCAGTGTGGACTTTCTCAACTGTGAACCCTCATGAGGTGAAGATTTGAAATTGTAGATCAGACAGAAGCCTAGCCTAGAATCCTGTTTCCTAACCCTGGCTAATTCAGGAGCACATTCTTTCAGCATATATTCTGTGCACTTTCATAATATAGTTAAATGGTTGTTAATGAAAGCAACATTGACTGAAGCAAAGAGCATGGGCCTGGGAGTCAGAAGACCTGGGTTGTAATCCCACCTCTGCCACATGCCGGCTGTGTGACCTTGGGCAAGTCACTTAACTTCCCTGGGCCTCAGTTCCCTCATCTGCAAAATGGGGATTCAATACCTGTGCTCCCTTCTCTTAGAATGTGAACCCCATGTGGGACCTGATTATTTTGTATTTACCCAGCACTTAATAAAGTGCTTGAAACATAATAAATGCTTAACAAATACTATTATTATTATTTTGGTTGCTACTAATAATAATAAAGCAGAGGAACCATAAACTGTAGTTTGTTGCAAACTCTGCATTGAAGCCCGTATCCCCAAGGGTCTTTCAAGTAATATTTATGTACTGAAAATGACATAGATTTATTCATTCATTCATTCAATCATTTATTGAGTGCTTACTGTGTGCAAAGCACTGTACTAAGTGCTTAATCATCCAAAATTCAGGATTAACTATTAAGTATACATTATAAAGCTGCATGTCAACTCAGGAATTTATAGACTTCTGCTCCAGGAAACTATGATAGCACATAAATGACTGTGCAGGCTGATACATTAAGTCTCTAGACTTTAAGCTCTTCATGGGCAGGGAACGTGTCTACCAACTCTGTTATAGTGTACTCTCCCAAGCTCTGAGTCCAGTGCTCTGTACACAGTAAGTGCTCGGTAAATGTGATTGATTGATTAAAACCTTAGTGTAAGTAACACAGAAATTTAGTGGCTAGAGTTACGAAGTTTGTCTATGGCAACTTGGAAGCAGGAGGCCTTTAAAATATTAACGAGTAGTCGTTTTTAAAAAATAATATTGGGTCCAAATATTTAGGGAGAAAACATTTTTTAAAGGGATAAATTCACCTGAGTGGGAAGTACACTCTGATCCAAATTGTTACTTGCGCTGGGTAGACTTGGAAAAAAAAATCAGGGTTGCCATTTTTCCTGGTTAAGGCCCAAACAGGAAAAATTTAATTTTGCCACACCCAAGAGCAATATTTGGTAATACTCTAATTGTGTAGGCAATAGATGAGAATATTTGTTATTGCTAGTCTTCTAAGATGCCAACTGGAGAAAATGCTCACCTCGTCTCTACTAGAATGTAGAAAGGAAATGGGTAGTTATTTTGGGACTTCTCTCTCTTTGCTGGTTAAATCTCTGCTACACATTAATGATTCCATAGGGAGTCCTGTGGTGAAGAGAATTAATCAATAGAATGTCTTGAGAGTTTACCCTTGCAGAGCACTGTGCTATGAGAAGGAGCATGGCATAGTAGATTCAGCACAGGTCTGGGAGTCAGAAGGTCAGGGGTTCTAATCCCAGCCCCAGCCCTCATCTGCTGTGTGACCTTGAGCAAGTCACCTAACTTCTCTGTGCCTCAGTTACCTCATCTGTAAAATGGGAATCAAGACTCTGAGCCCCATGTGGGACAGGGACTGTGTCCAACCTAATTACCTTATATCTACCCCAGTGCTTAATACAGTGCCTGGCACGCAGTAAGCATTTAACAAATACCATAATTATTACTATTATTATTGTTATGTACCTCGATTTGTCTATCTCACCATCGACCCCTCACCCATGTCCTGCCTCTGGCCTAGAACGCCCTTCCTTTTAATATCTGATTGACACTTACTGTCCCCACCTTCAAAGCCTTTTATTTACTTATGCTAATGTCTGTCTCCCCTTTTAAGAGGACTGTAAGGTCATGGGCAGGGAATGTGTGTGTTATACTGTTATAGTGAACTCTCCCCTGTGTTTAGTACAGTGCTCTGCACATGAGAAGGGCTCAATAAATATGATTGACTGACCGACTGACTGACTGAAGGCATATCTCCTCCAAGAGGCCTTCTCTGACTAAGCCCTCATTTCCTCTTTTCTCATTCCCTTCTACGTTGCCCTGACATGCTCCCTTTATTCACCACCTCCACATCCAAATCCACAGCACTTATGGTTCGTATCCATCATTTATTTATTTATGTTAATGTCTGTCTCCCCCTCTATACTGGCAGCTCACTGTGGGTAGGGAATTTATTATATTGTTATTTGTACTCTCCCAAGTGCTTAGTACAGTGCCCTGTACACAGTAAGCCCTCAATAAATATGATTGATTGATTGATTGAGAGTACAATACAATAGAGATGGTAGACATGATCCCTGCCAAGGATCTAGCTAGGGAGACAGGCACTAAAATAAGCAGTAGAGTTTAAAGATGGGTATGTAAGTGCTAGTGGGTAGTGGTGCAGTTAATAGCAAGTGTTTGGGTGACTTGGAAGTGTTGAAGTCAGGAGGGAAATAGTTTGGGGAGGAGATAGACTAGGGTCTCTTGGAGGTTGTGATTTCAGAAGGACCTTAAAGATGGGGAAAACAGTGGTCTACCTGATGTGAAGAAGGAGGGAGTTCCAGGCAGGAGGGAGGGCGTGAGCAAGAGGTTGGCGGTGAGAGGGTTGAGGATGAGGCACAGTGAGTAGGTTGGTTTGAGAAGAGCAAAAACATGCAAGTTGGAGGGTGGGACAGGAGGGAGGATAAGTCAATCAGTGGTATTTATTGAGCTCTTACTGTGTGCAGAGCACTGTATTATGTGCTGGGGGAGAGTACAGTGTAACAGAGCTGAGCGACATGTTCCCTGCCAACATCGAGCTTGCTGATTAAATGTGTCTTAACTCCAGTGGACGGGAGTTTCTGCTCGATGAGGAGAGGAGTGATCAGCCATGAGAGGTTTTTGAAGAATGGGACGACCAGGGCAAAATGATGTTTTAGAAAATTGACTTGGGCAATTGAGAATGCTATCATCCTTCCACCCCTGATGTGCAGTGTGTGCCCACAGGGTCCTGTGCTTGGTCAGTTCTAGGTTCTCCCCAAACTGCAGCAAATCCCTCTGGGCTCCCCCTTAGCAGGCCATACCTCTGTGCCTGGAGCCAGGCTGGTCTCTGGGGGTGGAGGGCTGATGAAGGTAGGGTGGGCAGACATTCAAGGTTCACTCAGCTCTTGTTTTTCCACAGATTTCATAATGGAGGTTCAGGTGGATCTTTGACTTCTTGAAATGGTATCTCACCCATTTTACCTTCCGAGGATAAGCTTGCTAAAAGCAGCCTCGGGAGAAGAGTCTTTAGGAAATATTGTTTGTGGTATTTGTTAAGTGCTCACCATGTGTTGTTCTAAGCACTGGGGGAGATACAAGGTCATCAGGTTGGACATAGCCCATGTCCTACACGGGGCTCACGGTCTTAATCTGCACTGTACAGGTGAGGTAATGGAGGCCCAGAGAAGTTAAGTGACTTGCCCAAGGTCACACAGCAGACAAGCGGAGGAGCTGGGATTAGAACCCAGGTCCTTCTGACTCTTAGGCCCCTGCTCTATCCACTAGGCCATGGTACCATGGATTCCCAATTGAAAATAAATTGATGAACCCTGGCAAGTACTTACTAAAAAGAGTTAATGCCTACTTTGCTCCTAGGGATAATTTTGTTATCCTTAAGTTTTGGACAACTATAAAAATAATAATGATATTGGGTAAATACTTACTATGTGCCACAGTGCTGGGATAGATAGATAATAATTATGTTGGACACAGTCCCTGTCCCCCAGGATCTTACAGTCAAAAGTAATGATAATGGAATAATTAGAAAGGATAATACATGACTCTTGCTGATCTGCCTCCATCTTCTGTCCGTTTGATTATTTTACTGTTTTTAACATTGTCTGAGGTCCATTATTAATCATAATATTAATTGAATGCTAACTGTCCAAAGCACTGTATTAAGAACTTAAGAGAGTACAGCAGATTTAGTTAACATGACTTCTGCCCTCAAGGAGCTCACAGTCTAACTGGGGAGAACCAGCAATGTAGTGATCCAAACAAAAACCCAACGCACCCAAAATTGCTATTTTTACTAGCAGGTCACATATTATCTCTACCCATTTTGGATAGTGTGCTTTCCAAAGTTGAATGTGATTATAGTTCCTCGAAGGTTTTTTATGATATCTTGTCCAAGCGTTTTTAAACATATTTGAAATATCACATTGTAAATCAGGCCCCTAAATTATTTGTATCAGCAGTTAAAATGGTCTCTAAATACAATACAGTGCTTTGCACACAGTGAGTACTTAATAAATACTATCACTACATAAATAGTATTACCACTACTATGGCAGCACCACATCAAATAATGAATTTTGTAAACACTATTCTGTGGTTTTATCAAATATGGAAAGATGGATGTCTGGTCTCTTTTACATTTTTGTTTTTACATTTTGGCTTTTACCTTTCACTGTTACATTATAGTAGGGAGGTGAGGAGTTAAGGAATATGGTTAAAAGACAGGTAATACTAGTCAGTTGCTACCATTTGTAATGTGGGGTTTTTTCAGTGGGTTTTTTAATGGTACTTGTTAAGTGCTTGTTATGTGCCAGGCACTGTACTAAATGCTGGGGTAGATACAGGATAATCAGCCCCTGTTCTACATAATGTTCACAATCTAAAGTAGAGGAAGGTGGATTTAATTCCTATTTTACATCTGAGGTAGTAACTAAGCCACAGTGAAGTTAAGTGACTTGTCCAAGGTTACACAGCAGACAAGTGACAGAGTCAGGATTAGAACCCTCTGATTCCCAGGCCTGTACTCTTTCCAATGGGCCACGTGGCTTCCATTATGGTGGAGGCGTAACATGAAAATTGTGATGTAATTCAAGAAAATAAAGCTTTCAAGTTCTACTAAAATCATTTCTCCTTCATGAGGCCTTCCCTAAGCCCTTCTTCCCCCCCATTCATCCTTCCTCCTCTGAGACGCCTATGCACTTAGGTATATACCCCTTAAGCACTTTGATACTAACTCCAGACCAACATCACTTATTCACATATACTCTACCATTTCTCCTATCTCTAATTTACTGTAATGTCTGTCTCCCTCTCTAGACTGTAAGCACCTTGAGGGCAGGGATCATGCCTACCAATTCTATTATAGTGTATTCTCCCTAATGTTTAGTACAGTGCTCTGCACAGAGTAAGCACTCAAATATTATTGATTTTTTGATTGAAGTCATTGTAAGGGCCAGTAATGTCCTGGATGCTGCAGAGAATGGTAAAAATAATTACATTAGTTAAGAAGTCTCAAAAGTTTCAGTCTTTAAATATTCAAGTTTTTAAAAGTACATATTGACAATATATTATTACTTGCTGTAAATAAGTTCTTTCAATTTTAGGAAGTACAATTACACCAAAACACATTAGTCAAATTTAGCCTTTGGGTGAATAGGCATAATTGCTAATGGAATTGATGGAAGTTAAATGTGAATACGTGAAGACAGAATTTGACCACTGGTAACTAAAGAAAGCTGAGTGGAGTAAAGATGGAATAAACAACAGCTAGTCAGTCCATCATATTTATTGAGTGCTTACTTTGTGCAGAACACTGTACTATGCACTTGGGAGAGTACAATATAACAGTGAACACTAAAAGAACCTGATTTTTATTTTGGCCAAATCTGAATTTTTGGGATTTAAGAACCAGCATTTTTTTAAGCATCACTGAAATTTAGGATAAAATGTCCCATCCTCTTGGAATAAAATGATTTTGATTTTTTTTTTTGTTGGAAATTGAGCATTATCCTCACTGGATATATACCGAAAAAGAGGAGAAAATGTAGCCTGATAAATAAGAATCTTATTTTTAAAGTTTTTCAAACATGACCAGAATTAAGACTGTCTAAATGAATATTATGAAGGATTTATTTTTTCACTATCTGACAAGACTAATGCCTCTGGACCATATGTTATTAGTCAGAAAATAAAATGCCCCGGAGTTCCCAGGCAGAACCTCAGAGGCAGGACCTCAGAATCCTGGGAACTCTGGGGTATTTCTTTTTCTTTATATGTTTTTTTTTAAGCACTTACTATGTGTCAGGCACTGTACTAAGCACTGGATTACAGTGGTTACAATGACTACTTGACTGAGAGATAGCATTTGTGGCTTTTTCAGTGAAAGCCTTAGAGCAGTCTCCAGATGCAGCAAGCAGGCTGGCAGGAGCACAAGGGAAATAGCCCCAAGAATCTGAGGGCATCAGGGCAGCAACTGCCAACTGCAAGAAGGCACCTGCAAACAGGGAGGCAGAATAAACTAATTAAAACACAGTAAAGCACAGTCTCAAACTCTCTGAACTAGCAGTGGACTCTGGTGGGAGGCCACGGCAACAGACAGGGCTGGTGGGCAGCAATGAGGGGTGGCTCTCTCCCAGAAAAGCACTTGTTAAGACTGGGATATGAAAGAGGTGGCTCAAAAAGAGAGACAGGCCCTATGTAGAACCAATGCTTTAGTACAGTAAGGAATCAATTAGTGGTATTTACTGAGCATTACTGTGTGCAGAGTACTGACTATGCTCTTGGGGGAATATAGTATAACAGAATTTGTAGGCAAATTCCCTTCTCACATGGAGCTTGCAATCTACAGGGAGGGACCGACATTGTTATAAATGAATAAATTAGGGATATTGTCCATAATAATGATAATAATTATGGTATTTGTTAAGCGCTTACTCTGTGCCAGGTGCTGTATTAAGTAGTGGTGGATACAAGCAAATTGGGTTGGACACAATCATTCAATACCTGTCGCACATGGGGCTCAGAGTCTCAATCCCCATTTTACAGATGAGGGAACTGAGGCATATAGAAGTGAAGCAACTTGCCCAAGGCCACACAGCAGACAAGTGGCAGACCCGGGATTAGAACCCATAACCTTCTGACTCCCAGGCCTGTGTTCTATCCACTACACCATGCTGTGGGGCTGAGGGTGGGGAGAATATCAAGCGCCTAAAGCGTACAAATCCAAGTAGGTAGGCGACACAGAAGGGAATGGAAGTAGGGGAAAAGATGGCTTAGGTAAGCCCTCTTGGAGATCAATCAATCAGTCATATTTATTGAGCTCTTACTGTGTGCGGAGTACTGTACTAAGTGCTTGGGAGAGTACACTATAACAGAGGTGGTAGACATGTTTCCTACCCATAATGATCTTACAGTCTAGAAGGGATGGGGTTTTAATAAGGCTTTGAAGGTGGAGAGAGTGTTGGTCTGCTGTATATGGAGGGGGAAGGAGTTCCAGGCTAGAGGGAGCATGTGGGGAAGGGGTCAGCAGTGACATAGAGAGACTGCAGTACAGTGAGTAATTTGGCATTTGAAGAGTGAAATACACAGACTGGGTTGTAGTATGGAATCAGTGAGGTAAGGTAGGAGGGAATGAGCTGACTGAGCGCCTTAAAGCCGATGGCAAGGAGTTTCCATTTGATGCAAAGAAGGATAGGTAACCACTGGGTGGTAAGGAGTTTCTATTTGATGCAGAGGTGGATGGGAGGTTCTTGAGAAGTGGGGACTGAACTTTTGTTTGGAAAAATGATCAGGGCAGCAGAATGAAGTATGGACTGGAGTGGGGAGAGGCAGGAGGCAGGGAGGTCAGCGAGAAGGCTGATGCTGTAGTCAGGGTGGGATACGATAAGTGCTTGGATCTGTGTAGTATAAGTTTGGATGGAGAGGAGAGTGGATTTTAGGGATGCTGTGAAGGTAGAAACAATTGTATTTCATGACAGATTGAATATGCTGGTTGAATGAGAGAAATGAGCCAAGGTTAATGGTCAAGTTGCAGGTGAGGAGAAAGATATGTGGAGGACAGGGTTTGGGTGGAAAGATGAGGAGTTCTGTTTTGGATATGTTTAGTTTGAGGTGTTGTGGGATATCCAGATAGAGATGTCCTGCAGGCAGGAGGAGGAAGTGCGAGACTGCAAAGAAGGAGAGAGATCAGGACTGGAAAGGTAGATATAACTGTGGTATTTGTCAAGCACTTACTATGGGCCAGGCACTGTATTAAGCGCTGGGGAGGGTACAGGTAAATTGGGTTGGACACAGTCCCTGTCCCATGTGGGGCTCACAGTCTCAATCCCCATTTTACAGATGAGGTAACTGAGGCACAGAGTAGTGAAGTGACTTACCTGAGGTCATACAGCAGACAAGTGGTGGAGCAGGGATTAGAACCCATGACCTTCTGACTCCTAAGCCCATGATCTATCCATTATGTCATACTGCTTTTCCCAGATATGTGACAACAATGTGGAAGAAAGTTTCAGTCATGCACTGGTCTTTCAGCCACGCTTGTATAGATGGATGGGATTTCACCATTAATAGTGTCATCTGAAAAAGCCAAGAATGTATATTCTGTATAGGTGAAAAGGCAAAAATTCAGGAATGATCAGGTCAAAAATCAGGTCTCAACTTGCCCCAAAATATTGCTGCAGTTTTTTTGCTGTTTCGCCAGATCAAAAATAAAGTTGAAACCTGTGGGGTTTTCCTTTGGAACACCCAGACTATATATATATATATATATATATATATATTGTAATATTCAAAGGAGCAGGATAGGCTAGTGGAAAGAACGTAGGCTTGGGAGTCAGAGGGCCCGGGTTCAAAACAGTGTCCAACCTGACAACCTCTTATCTACCCCAGCACTTAGGACAGTGCTTGGCACACAGTAAGTGCTTAACAAATACCTTAAAAAAAAATAGTCCTTGCTCTACCAGTTGCATGCTGTGTGACTTTGGTCTCATCTGGTTACATAGGGACTCAATGCCTGTTCTCTCTCCTACTTAGACTGAGTCATTGTGTTCAACCTGATTAACTTGTATCTGCCTCAGTATTTAGAATAGTGCTTGACAAAGAGTAAGTGCCTAACAGATATCATAATAATAATAATACATATGCTATATAAAATGTATAAATGTATGGTGTATCATTACTTATACTAATATATTGTATATATTGATTTATTAGAGTTCTGTAATGCATTCGTTCAAAATTCTCAAGGCAATGGTTGGAAAGCTTTTACATTTTTTTGAATAATGAATGTCACCCAAAAATGATAGTAATAAAAATATCCGAGATATTTTGAGACACTGGGAGCAGATTCTGTTCTTCCTCAGGGGCAATGCCTTGTGGTAACCATAATTATGGAGAAGCAGCATGGCTCAGTGGAAAGAGCATGGGCTTGGGAGTCAAAAGGACC
The DNA here is from genome assembly GCF_004115215.2 of Ornithorhynchus anatinus. Classification (NCBI taxonomy): domain Eukaryota; kingdom Metazoa; phylum Chordata; class Mammalia; order Monotremata; family Ornithorhynchidae; genus Ornithorhynchus; species Ornithorhynchus anatinus. Next base: position 52,691,031 of record NC_041735.1, on the reverse strand, counting down.
TACGTTCTAATCCTGATTCTGCCACTTATCTGCTGTGTGACTGTGGGTAAATCACTTAACTTCTCTGTGCCTTGATTCCCACATTTGTAAAATAGGGATTAAGACTGGGAGCCCTATTGTGGGACAGGGACTGTGTTCAACCAGATTTGCTTGTAGCTACTCCAGTATGTAGAACAGTGCCTGGAACATAGTAAGCACTTTTAACAAATACCATAATGTGGAGCTGCAATACTCCATACACAGTAAACACTTAATAAATACCACTGATTGATTGACCGATTGATTGAAAGTAAAGAGTGGCAGCAGCCACTACTGGCTCTAAGGTACAGGAATCTGGGTTCCTAAGAGCACACATATACTGCATAGTGGATAGAGCATGGGCCTGGGAGTCAGGAGGCCATGGGTTCTAATCCTGCCTCCACCACTTGTCAGCTGTGTGACTTTGGACAAGTCACTTTACTTCTCTGTACCTCAGTTACCTCATCTGTAAAATGGGGATTGAGACTGTGAGCCCCACATGGGACAACCTGATTACCCTGTATCTACCCCAGTGCTTAGAACAGTGCCTGGCACATAGTAAGTGCTTAACAAATACCATCTTTCTTTTTCCCCCTCTGGGTCAGGCTGGGAAAGAGAAGAAGAAAAGAGGAGAGAAAGAACAGTGCAAAATGGGAAGTTGTGTGACCAGGGCAGCAGAAGGAGAATAATAGAAGCAGAAAAATAACAATAGAATTATTGTTATTATTATTATTAATTCTGGCTCCGCCTGCTATGTGACCTTAGGCAAGTCACTTCACTTCTCTGTGTCTCAGTTACCTCATCTGTAAAATGAGGATTGAGATTGTGAACCCCACATGTGGGAGGGACTGTGTGCAACTTGATTTGCTTTTATCGACCCCAGCGCTTAGTATAGTGCCTGGCACATAGTAAGCGCTTAACAAGTACCATATTTTTTTCCCCCTCTGGGTCAGCGTGGGAAAGAGAAGAAGAAAAGAGGAGAGAAAGAAGAGTGCAAAATGGGAAGTTGTGTGAACAGGGCAGCAGAAGGAGGGGGAGAGAAGAGTAAAAGAGAGGGAGCAATCGTAAATCCAGCTGGCACTGTGTAAATTCAGTTGCAAATGATACAACCGATGACTTCATATGGACACAGCCTGTTTGAATGCTTATTCAAAACATATGAGCTCGGAAGTCATTAAAGCGATAAATAAGCTTTGGGATGATGTCTGAGAAAAAAATGTATTTATTTGTCAGAATTATATACCAGACAATAGTGTACATAAACAAATTCAGATGATTGATTAAAGGATTCACTGATTCCACCAAAATACCCTATGCACACCTCTTAAATCATTTCATTTTTGCCTTCTAAAGACAACAAAAGATCATATCTTGAAATGTTTTTTGCATTTTGAAACTGGACCAGTTGACTATGTGTGGGAACACATATTTACGATTGTGAATATCACATTATTAAAGTACTACATTACAGTATTGTAGAAAGTGGCTGAATTTTTTTTTTTAACCAATATAGTGATTTTCAAAAAGAACAGGAAAACCTAATTTGCCTATTTGTGATGATTTAGTCACAAGAATTCTGTGAACTCATTGAGGGCAGGATTGTCATTCTTTATTGTTATACTGTACTTTCCCAAGCGCTTAGTACAATGCTCTGCACACAGTACCTAATAAACGATTGAATGAATGAATGAATGAATGAAGATTTTGGTTAGATTATATTAAGATTTACCACAGTTACAAATAAACAATATCAAAGTCATTGAACATAATCTGAAAGGTCTTCCCAACTGTAATTTAGGTTCTACTGAATTTGCTGCTCAAACTTTATAAAGAAATGAAACTCTGAACTCTGTAGTTGGAATTTTTTTTTTAAGAACATCAACTCTCCTCATTTTGGTTTGGTGGGGACAAGGGCTGCTCTTTCATACCCAGCTTTTGAACTACCATTTTAAAATGGATCCTAGTGCCTGCTTTTCTAAAGCTACTGCAAAGCAGGTCAAAGTGAACCTCTGAAAACAATTTTTAAGTGAGTAAGTAGTCTTTACTATATAGTGTCTGCCTTATCTTGCTTTGAAGTCTACTGTACTTACTTTTGGAACCAGGTTCTGACATGAGCATGACAACCGGTTTTGAAACTGGTTGTTTAACAACTGGTGCACAGCTCAGGCCACACATCACGCTCACAGTAGCTTCTGATTTTAAGAACTTGGGCTTTCTGGCCACCATTCCTAAATTGTTGCTTGTTAACTAAACAAGTGAACTTCATCCATTTGTATAGCTTGGGTTTTTTCAAGCGCCCTCGCCATTACTTGGCTAGCATTTTCATTCAGATTCTATTCTGAGGTATTTTCAGCTATTTTTAAAGGGGGTTTCCAGTGGTTAGGGCACAGTAGCCTTTGTTTGCACAGCCAGATTTATGCATGTATAACTCAGAGTATGACTGCCAAGGTGCATATACATGGCTCTGCCACTTGTCAGCTGTGTGACTGTGGGCAAGTCACTTAACTTCTCTGTGCCTCAGTTACCTCATCTGTAAAATGGGGATTAACTATGAGCCTCATGTGGGACAACCTGATTACCCTCTATCTACCCCAGTGCTTAGAACAGTGCTCCGCCCATAGTAAGCGCTTAACAAATACCAACATTATTATTATTATTATGGCTAGACTATTATGGGAAATAATCCCTTAGGGTTGTACTAAGCGTGACTATATAGTCACACATTCATTCATTCCATAGTATTTATTGAGTGCTTACTATGTGCAGAGCATTGTACTAAGCGCTTGGAATATACAATTGGGCATCAGATAGAGACAATCCCTGTCCAGTGGCGGGCTTACAGTCTAACTTCTCTGGGCCTAAATTCCCTCATCTGTAAAATGGGGATTAACTGTGAGCTTCATGTGGGACAACTTGATTACCCTGTATCTACCTCAGCGCTTAGAACAGTGCTCTGCACATAGTAAGCACTTAACAAATACCAGCATTATTAATTGGGGGAGCAGACAAACCTATATATATATATTATACACACATACATAATGTCTACTCGCATACTGCATGCCTTTGTTTTTACCCTCAACTACAAGGAAAGGTGAATTCCCATCTTCGATTCTTTCCCAAACTCATTCTGTTGAGGGTCTCTCTTAGGGTCAGCAAAATAGCTCCTGGGTTCTCCAAATCACCAGTTTAGCTCCGCATCTAGAGATGCAAAGAGTGTTCATTTTGCACATTTACGTTGTGCATTCAGCAGCTGGAGGCAACGCTTGGAATAATAGAGAAGCAGCGTGGCTTAAAGAGCCCGGACTTGGGAGTCAGAGGTCATGGGTTCTAATCCCGATTCCTCCACTTGCCACCTGTGTGACTTTGCACAAGTCACTCAACTTTTCTGTGCCTCAGTTCCCTCATCTGTAAAATGGGGATCAAGACTGTGAGCCCCAAAAGGGACAACCTGATCACCTTGTATCCATCCCAGCGCTTAGAACAGTGGCACATAGTAAGTGCTTAACAAATGTCGTCATCATCATCATCATCATCATCATCATTATTATTATTATTATTACAATACCACCAACCACCTCCACCAGCCCCTGATAAGAGAAGCAGTGTGGCTTAGTGGAAGGAGCCCGGGCTTGGGAGTCAGAGGACCTGGGTTCTAATCCCGCCTCGGCCACTTGTTTGCTGTGTGACCTTGGGCAAGAGAGTTCACGTCTCTGCACCTCAGTCACCTCATCTGTGAAATGGGGATGAAGACTGTGAGGCCCATGTGGGACAACCTGATGAACTTGCATCTACCCCAGCGCTTAGAACGGTGCGTGGCTCAGTGGAAAAAGCCCGGGCTTGGGAGTCAGAGGTCATGGGTTCAAATCCCGACTCTGCCACTTGTCAGCTGGGTGACTGTGGGCAAGTCACTTCACTTCTCTGTGCCTCAGTGACCTCATCTGTCATGTGGGGATTAAGACTGTGAGCCTCACGTGGGACAATCTGATGACCCTGTATCTCCCCCAGCGCTTAGAACAGTGCTCTGTACATAGTAAGCGCTTAACAAATACCAACATTATTAGTAAGCCCTCAGCAAATGCCATTATTATGAGTAGTGTTATTGCAGCGTGGCTGAGTGGAAAGAACCCGGGCTTTGAAGTCAGAGGTTGTGAGTTTGAATCTTGGCTCTGCCACTTGTCAGCTGTGTGGCTGTGGGCAAGTCACTTCACTTCTCTAGGCCTCAGTTCCCTCATCTGTAAAATGGGGATGAAGACTGTGAGCCTCCCGTGGGACAACCTGATGACCCTGTATCTAGCCCAGCGCTTAGAACAGTGCTCTGCACATAGTAAGCGCTCAACATGTGTCAACATTATTATCCTAAGGAGCTTGGAGGGAGGGGACTAATTAAAGTCAGGGACGCTCCGCCCCCTGCCTCGCCCCCCCCACTGAGGGCACGCCCCCTGTCGGCGCGCGCCAACCACGCCCTCAGGACACGCCCCCTTTCCGCGCGCGCCAATCCCACCCTCAGGAGGCGCCCCCTGCCGCGCGCCAGTCACGCCCTCTGGACCCGCCCCCTGCCCGCGCGCCAATCACGCCCTCAGGACCCGCCCCCTGCCGCGCGCCGATCACACCCCCTGCCGCGCGCCGGGCCCCTCCCGCCCCCCCGGACGACACTGTTGACCTGCGAGACCACGTGCAGGAGGTGGGGCCGCTGCCTGGTTGGCGGCGGACGGGGCCGCGCCCGCCAATGAGCGTGGGGCGGCCGGCAGGGGGGGGGCGGGGGACGGACCCCGAGAGCCGAGGGGCGGGGCCGGAGGCCTGTCAATCACCTCGCCGGGGCCCCGCGGAGGCACCTACGCCGGCCGCCGCTTTAAAAGTCCATCTGCGGTGAAGGGGCTGGGAAAGGTGTCCGGCGGTGGGGGGGTGGGTCGGCCTTTGTTCTTCCGCGTCCCCCACCCTCCCGTCCGGGCCTTCTCCGTTAAGCTGCCCGGCGGCGGCGGCGGCGGGAGGGAAGGAGGGAGCGAGCGCCCCATCAGCCCCGTAGCAGCGTCCGGAGGAGGAAGAGGGGGCGGAGGAGGAGGAGGAGGAGGAGGATGGCAGCGGCGGCGGAGGAGGCGGCGCCGCCGAGGCCCGGGGCGGCGGCAGTGCGCGGCGGCGGCCGGTCCTGGCGCAGCCCCATGGGAAGCCGCAGCGGCCGCCGCGCCGCCAGCTGAGGGGCCGCCGCCGCCTCGGTCCCCCGCAGGAGGAGCGCCGCCCCCGGGCCGCCCCGCTCCCTCCGGGCCCGGCCGGCCGGCCGGCCATGGGCGCCAGGCAGAGCGGCCCGGCCGCCGCCAACGGCCGCACGCGGGCCTACTCGGGCTCCGACTTGCCGTCGGGCGGCGCGGGCGCTAACGGGGTGGGGGCCCGGGCGGCGGCGGCGGCGGCGGCGGGAGGCCCCTCGGCCCCGCTGTCCGGCCCGGCCCCGCTCGTCCCGACGGCGGCCCGGAGCCGCTCCCTGGCCACCCCGGCGGCGTTGGCGGCGGGGGCGGCGGCGGCGGCCGGCCGAGCCGCCCCGGCTTCGGGCCCCCTCCCGAGCGGCGCCGTGGGCGCGGCCGGGGCCCCCTCCGGCTCGCAGGACTCTGTGAACAGCAGCCCCGACGACGGCGGCGTTGGCCGGGACCGGGACCGGGACCGTTCTGCCGGCGGCGGTGGCGGCGGCGGCGGCGGCGGCGGGCCCCGCCTGGTCATCGGCTCTCTGCCCGCCCACCTGTCCCCGCACATGTTTGGAGGTACGGGAGACACACAGCTCCCCCCGACCCGGACCCCACCCGCACGTGGCCGCCCCCCGCCCCGCTCCGCCTGCGCCCGGACTCCTAATGCCCTTCGCCGCTCGCCTCCTTTCCCCGTCGCTCTTCTTTTCCTTTCCTTTCTTTTCCTCTTTCCCTTTTCCTTTCCCTTCTCTCTTTTCCTTTTCCTTCTGTCTTTTCCCTTCCTTTTTTCCCCCTTTTTAATTCCCCCTTTTCTTTTCCTTTTTTCTCTTTTCCTTCTCCTTTTCCTCTTTTCCCTTCTGTCTCTTCCTTTTTCCCCTTTTCTCTTTTCCTTTTCCTTCTTTCCCTTTCCATTTTTCCCCTTTTTTCCTTTTCCTTCTCCTTTCCCCTTTTCCTTCTCCTTTCCCCTTTTCCTTCTCCTTTCCCCTTTTCCTTCTCCTTTCCCCTTTTCCTTCTCCTTTCCCCTTTTCTTTTTCTCTTTTTCTTTTTCATTCATTCAATAGTATTTATTGAGCAATTATATGCAGAGCACTCTACTAAGCGCTTGGAGTGTACAAATCGGTAACAGATACATTCCCTGCCCTTTCTTTTCCCGTACTCTTTTCCTCCTCCCTTTCCTCTTTTCCGTCTCCTATTTCCCTATCTCTTTCCCTTCTTTTCCTTTTCCCTTCTTTTCCTTTTTGGAGTGAGCCTTAAGAAGTAGCCTTGCTGTTGCAGGAATCCATCGGAGCTGACGGGCTGGCCCCACGGGGGTTAGTTAACTGTACCGAGTAAAGGCTTACTCCATGCTTCCCTGACTTCTCACGCCACAATCAACTTTTTGCTCCCCTTGTGCAGCAACAGAGCCTCGAGGACTGTATATTGAATGTACCATTTGACTTTCTTTTTTTTTCCTTCCCCTCTCGGGGTTAGCAAAGGTCGATCTGAAATACCCCGGTGTCTAGAGAGGTCTGTTCCCTAAACATGTTTCTGGTGGCATTTGGGCGTTTTAAAGAACACACTAATAAAAACAGCAGTGCAGGCTCTAGGGATTCGGGTATTGTGGAGGGGAGGCACGGGAAAAGTCCCTTTTGGGGTTTTCTTTTTTTAATGCCTGGAATCAGGTAGCTATGCAAATACCCCATAAAAGCACAATTAGGTTTTAATTGGATAATGTATTCATAAAGTCTACTTTAAAAGAGTAAAATACCTCTTAGGGTGGCAGTTAAACGCAGGTGCTACTCATTTCGACATAGACCTCCAGCAATTTGAAAACGGGAAGTTATTGATTAATGAAAATAAAAGCTATTAAGTGACGTGACCTACTTTGACCCAGGCCTGTTCCTTTCCTAGAGGAACAGTTTTGGAGCTCAGTTCAGGCATTTGGAAGAAGAAAATTCTTGTAGCCCTAAATGCCTCTTCTTGCAGGGACTACCCTTTTAAGGTCATAATATAGCCATAAAGTTTATTGTATTGTCAAAATGGAAAACTTAAGGATTTGATGTGCTGCATGTGCCTCTCAGGAAAATGGATTATTTTTTTCCTTGATAAGGATGTTTATGAAAGCCTGATAGAATTTTTAGAAGGGGGAGTTGGTGATAACTTTACCAGTTGAAATGTTTTCCAAGTCAGTCCTATCTTTTTCAAATAAATAGTAATTTGAATGCAGCACCTTTTGATGTTTTAGCAGGTTAATCAATTTAATCAGTAGCAGATGAATCATTTTCTCAATAAAAGCAATTTTGGGGGACTTTGTTGCCTAAAGAAGTAAACCAGCGACTTTATTGAACTCACTGTTAATGAAACTCTTGAAATAAGTGGCAGAGGCCACTTGAAATTAAAATAGTTTAATGACAAAACTGGTGAGTGGTCAACCCATAATTTTAATACAGTGAAACAGTGGTAAAACTGTGTGCACATATCAAGAGTTCAGAGGTATAAGGAAGCACTGGAACAAAGGAGCAACAAAGGTTTAGTCATCAGATTAATAGTTTTTTTGTTTTCTCTAGCTTTTCTTCTGATTACTCTTGGTAAGGAGTGCTTTATTGGCCTTATAATTGCAAAGAGTACTGAATTTCATTGAGCTAATGATTAGGCAAATTGCTGGAGAAAGCAAGTTACCGAATATCCTATGGCTGTGGGAAATTTGAGTACAGTAAATTTGGTCAGTTTAAAGGATTAGTTTTACTTTAAATTGCAAGCCAGTCAAACCACTAGGTAATAGAAAAAATGTTAATATTAGCGAGTTTCAAGGTAAACCAAGATAGGTTTAATGCAAATTTCTCAGAGGGTGAGTTTTTTTGTCTTGTCATTCAAAATTTATTTTGACATCAGTGTCACTCAACTGTGTTTTCTTCATCTCGGCTGAAGCGCAGAGATTTTCAGCAAGTGGGATGATTCCTGACATCGGCCTACAAGGTCTCACTTGGGCTTTTAAGCCCCTGTGCCATGGCTGCCTTTCTTCATCCCCCTCCCTCCTTTTTTCTTTCTTTCCCTGCTGCAAGTTCTTAAGCACAGTTGTCTTTTTTTTTTTTTTTCTTTCACGAGTTGGTCTTTTTCCTTTCCTTGAGTTTCTCTGTGAAGCTGCTGGGAGGGAAGAGTAGTAATGGAGGCAGACATGTGACTTCTCACCTCAAGAGTTCATTCAGGAGTATTTCTTGAGTGCTTACTATGTGCAGAGCACTGTATTAAGCACTTGGAATGTACAATTTGGCAACAGATGGAGACTGTGCTTGCCCAGTGATGGGCTCACAGTCTGATGGACTCTTAGTATCAGCAGAGGGATGCTCCTGAGTACGACAGGTGTGGCAGTTGAACACCAACTCTACTTGATCAGAGTCAGTTATCAAGGAGATCAGACCCTGGCTGCATTTTTTTTTTTCAAGTGTGTGTGCTTGCTCACAAATGTGAGGTGGGGTGAGAGCTGGACCATGGCCATGAAATGTCTGTTATGAGGTTATACTCTTCCAAATGTTTAGTACAATGTTCTGCACACAGTAAGCACTCAGATATGACTGTGTGACTGTGGCTTTCAGATGCGACCTGCTGCTGTTCTTTCCAGATCCAGCCCTCCTGCCTCTGTTTCTTCTTTGAGGCCCAAGTTGGGCTGTGGGAGCCCACAGGAGAGCTTGGGGCTGCTCAGAAAACTTGAAGGGGGTAGAGGCAGGATAAAACAGAGTTGGACAAGTTTTAATTATCCGGAGGCCAGCAGGATTTGGTGGTCCACTTGGTACACGAGGGCCACACCAGGCTTTGCCAGCCGGTGCTTGGGCTTGTCAAATTTTCTTTCAGCCCTGTAAGGTTTTGATGAAAATTGGTTCCCGATTAACTGACTGATTCTTATTCGTCAAAGTCCTTGGTTTAATAGCATACTCTTGTTTCTTGAGTGTGTTCAGAATTACATAGAGCTGCAGTCCAGTGTCTTAAAACATTTAGGGATAGAGCTTTCAGCCTTCTTTATCTACTTGTAAATCCTTCAATTTTTCTGCCTTCCTACTAATGCATAGAGGAATGAACTGATTAAAATATTCATTTAATTTGATTCTGTAAAGAGTTGCAGCATATTTTTGCAGATAACTTCAGTGAGGGTTCCTGCTGCTGTACACCATAAATGCAAGAATGAGTATGAAAGATACTAACTTGTAGTGGCTTTTGCCTTGCTTCTCACTAGGTTGAGCTTGCTTGGGCCTGATCCTTTAATGGTTGTTTCATGTGGTCTGATGTTCAGCTGCCTCCTTGGTTTGCACAGCATTCCACCTGTTTACAGTTCTAGATGTGATTCTTGAAAGACTGAGTTGATAAAACAACCTGTTTTCAGATAAATTGATTTATTTCAGTGTCAGCCTGAGGCAGTTAGTTGGAACACAATGGATTAAGCTATGATTGAATTGTTCTTGTAACTACATTCAGAAGTGTTATACAGAGTCCAGGTGTGTGGATCTGACATACCGTTGAAGGAAATTTCTCTAAAGAAACTGTCAACATGTAAACAAGGGGAAGGTAACAAATGGCTTATTGGTAAAGGAGGAAATATTTTGTCTACCTGTGGAGTTATTAGTATTTAGCACTTGTAAATCAAATCCTCTTAGATGTCATGCAAAGAACTGTAAGAAAAAGGACAGCATCTTTTTTGTTTGCATTTTTAAGAATGTCCTAGATGAAGGATACTAAAAGGTTATTTAGTACCTGTTGAAGTACTGGGTAGTGGTACTATAGGTATTTTATCCTTGCATATGGTGTAAAAGTTCAGGCACTTTCTTAAATATTAATCTAAGGTCCATTTTGAAATGGAGCACCCTCTGGGTGCCACAAATGATACCATACCTGAAAAATTTAGAGGTCAGTTCAGAGCATAGTGTCAGCAATGAGTCCTGGATGACTGACAGTCTGGGCTGTGTTGGCTTTATGCACATTTCTACCGTGCTAGTAAATTTACACAGCATGATACTTAACCCCAACTCGTTAAGGTACATGGGAATTTCCACTAATAAAGCATTGCTTCTGTCTACCACTCCAGAGGAAAGCAGATCTTGATCTTAAGTGGGCAGGTCTGATCTACACTGTAGTTAACAAAAGCCTCAGTTAACTCTTAATTTCTCCTGGCAGGTGGAAGAGCTGGGAAAGATTGCTAGAACTAGCAGCCATGAAATAGAACAGTAGTGGGGACTTAGAGAACCAGAAAGGGGAGGCACAATTAATTGTAGGAGGAATAGTGTGTATACTTTATGTTACGGTAGTTAAGTGTTTACTATGTACTAGGCACTGTACTGCACGCTGGGTTATAAGCTGGTCAGGTTGGTCACAGCCCATGTCCCACAATAGGGCTCACAGTCTTAATCCCCATTTTACAGATGAGGTAACTGGGGTACAAAAAAGTGAAGTGTCTTGCCATAGGTCACACAGCTGAGATTAGAACCTTTCTATGCAGAATACTATACAAAGCTCTGGGAGTGGGTTTACAAGTGGGAATTTAGTCCCAGTCCCGGTCCCTCAAGGGGTTCACCCCTTGCAACTCCAGCGGACACTGAAATCTTTAACTGCAGTTGCCGGCCTGACTGGCAGTTTCAGCTAGTGAGTGAGGCAACTGCTGCACTGAGTCCCAAGGATCACTTCTTTGGATACTTTTAATCCTGTCCTGGGCATGTCAAAAATGAAGCTTTATATAGTTCAAAGTTTAACCTTAAAATGGGGTCAATGCTGGGAGGCTGGTAGTGACCAGTTCAGGCTAGAATTTCGACTCTGAATTTATAACGCGGTAACAGTTAATGGACGTCATAGGAGGTAACAAAATGTAATTCAGCCAAGTCACAATCATCACTACCCGTGACAACAGTAGGACAACATTTCTCCCCCATTTTTATGGGTAGGCAGGAGTCGGAGGCATTGTCAACTTGAGAGGGATTTCACGAGCCTCCTGAGCCTGTTTTTCAGCAGTATATAGTTTACAAACTACATTTAGGAAATCACTTAAGAGTTGGCAAGTACAGTAGGTGGTTCTTGGAAAGCAGCATCTAATATAACATCGTCATTACCTGAATAGAGTCCACCGGAAATAGGGACTTTTGGACAAGTATTCAAGAACAAATTCAGCCGTTATAAAAATAGGGGAAGCCACAGGCTAGGACTATGTAAGTGCTGTGGTTGGGGGGGAGGAGGAAGAAAGGTAAGAGGGGAGTTGTTTCGTCTTATGCTGTCGAGTTGTTACCGACCCATAGCAATGCCATGGCTACATCTCTCTCAGAACGTCCCAGCTCCATCTGCAATGGTTCTGGTTAGGTTCCTGGATAAACAGGGACCTGGGAAGAGAAGACAATGGTCCAGAAAATCCCTCGAGGTTGGAGGGTGTGAACAACCCAATATACGTCTTGTTACGCTGTGCGTCTGAGAAGTCATATGAGTTCTAGCATTCACTCTTTCAATCGTATTTATTGAGCACTTACTGTGTGCAGAGCACTGTATTAAGTGCTTTGGAGAGGTCAATATATTAAAAACTATCATACCAAAAACTGTTACAGAAAGTATATTCAACTCTTTTTCTCGATGGAGGCTATGTACTTGGTAAACCTCACAGTATACTCTTGTTATAGTACATGTGCCCTGGTTAGAGCTGCCTGCAAGCACAGAAACACTCTTTCCACTCTCAGCATTGTTTTCTATCCAATAGACCCACGGTGTCCAAGAATGGTCTCATTCTCAAATGATGTTCTGTCCAAAATGCGACAGGAAAATGTGCGTGGCTTATTGTGTAACTCGAAGTAGGAAACGGACAGTATATTTCCAAGACGGTGTCAAGTTGTGTGTCTAAATGAACAAATTAAAGAAAATGGTTCTCTGTAAAATAACTTTACTGAAATATGGATGTAGTACCCGGAGAATGACATGCAAGACTCAGAAAGTAATATTTTCACTACATTCTGCATTGGTCACATGTTTATTGCTGTATAATGCTCAGGTTTAGTCCCTACATAAAATATGTAAAGAAACTGGGAAGGGTCTAGAAGAATGACAGAATTGGTTTAAAGGAATGGAAAGTGGTCAATATCGTTTCTCCTCTTCAAAGCTCTATTAAATGTCACATTCCCTGCTTCTTTACTTATCTCTTTGTCCTTATCACTTGATCATCCACCTTTGCACTATGTATATTTGCTTGTTGCCTTGTTGATGTTTATCCTTTATATCCATTTTCTGTATATTTGACAATTTGCGGCTGCTTGCCTCTCTCACAAGATTGTAAACTCATTAAAGGCAGGGACTGCTTCTTTTACTTCTATTTTGTGTTCTCCAGGGTACTGCCCGCAATAGCAGATTAATAAATGATGATGACATGAATTGAAGTTATTGAGCCCAGAGCCGAGGAGGATATAGGGTTTTTAGTGAACATGAGGACCAAAAAATGTGAAAATTTTAAAAATTGCAATGAGAGTTAAAAGTAAAATTCCATGACTGAAAATGTCCAAGAAGGTTTAGACCTTTCTTGCCTCCAACAGAGATGCGCCTCTCTGTAGAAAAGAAATGGTCATGTTGATTAAGAAACCTGCAAAGCCTGGTAGGGGTGGAAATAGTTTCTCAAAATTGAACTAGAAAAAGGAATTAGAGGCAAGATTTACTCAGTTGAAAATTTTGCCAATACACCCAACTCATGTGCCTTTCCTTACCTGAAAGATGGATAGTTGTGTCTTTTGAGAAATTGATAGTTAAAATAAAATTGTGGAAATAATGGAACTGTGAGGGATTTCAAGGAGTCACCTGGTTATATCAGTTAAACAAAAATGTCCAAATCAAAACTAGTTATAAATAGGGGTCTGATGAAAACAGGAATCAGGTGAAGAATATTCTGGCTTCACATTTCTTATTCCTGTGAATACATCTTGGCATTATTCTAACAGTACTACTCTGCTGATCCAGTTTAAGCTCATGAATAGCACACCAATCTATCAATTGTATGTGTTGAGCATATTTTACAGATGAGGGAACTGAGGTCCAGAAGAGTTGTGACCTGCCCAAGGTCACACAGCAGGCATGTGGCAGATGTCCAGGTCCTTTGACTCCCGGGCCCGTGCTCTCTCCATGAGTTTTTAAATGCAGACTACAGAAACTTGCAACAGTTGTACCTATACTCTGAGTGTTTTGGAGCACTTTCCAAATCAGTTGTGTTTATTGAGCTTACTACATGCAGAGCACTGTACTAAGGACATGGGGGAGTATAATATAGCAGAGTTGGTAGACACATTCTACCTACACCCAGTTTACAGTCCAGAGGACTAACCAAACCACTGAAACAGGTAACAGTTGAAATTCAATATTGGTGAAATAGGCCAAGGTAACAATCTGAGGCTGAATTTCTTTATCCAGCAAATAGGAGGATGTACATAGGCTACAGCTTTTCTCCAACAGTTCCAGTCAGTCAGTGGTATTTAATGCCTTCTGTGTGCAAAGCATTGTACTAAGCATTTGGGTTCCATTCTTGCTGCTCGTCCTTCACTACTAAGATGGTTTTCCAAAGCAGATTCATTTTTTTGCTTAGTATTCTTTTCTTTGCCAAGGTTTATTGTGTAATTAAAGTAAAAGTGAAAGTCTTTTATGAAATGTTTCTTTGACCTCCCACTTTTTTTATTAATCATCTGTTATTCTCTATATTCTCCTGTCCCTTCTCTTTTGATTAAACATTTTCTTCCTGCTTCTGTATGTGGGACCATAGATGAGTAAGGCAGAAACCGAGAGGAGGAAGTTGGCTGGGATTTAAGTGCTTTAATCCCACCCTCCCTCTCCTTGGTTCACCCACCCCAAAGCAAATTAGGTGAGAAATGAGTTTTATGGGATTTTTTTTTTTGTCCTTGTCTCAGTACATTCCTGCCATCCCTTTTTATTTGTGTTTCTCCTGTTTTCCCTTCTTACCCTCCCCTTCTCTTGTACCAAAAATATTATTCCTTGTCACTTTAATCTCTCTGTTCACCTGTTGCTGTCTCTTGTGTCTCACTTACTCTGTTACTGTCAATTTCATTGGCTGTGACCCTACTTGCCTGTCTGACTGTGACCTTAGGCCTATCCTTGTGCATGCATGTGTTTTTAAGTCTGTACCCATGAGTGGGCTCACTTATCTTTGGCATGTGATTGCCCCAAATGGAATTTTTCTGTGTATGTCTTGTGTTCCTCTCTGTGTTCAGGTGGTCTCATTTCGTTTTTCCATGTAGGTTTCTGTGTAGTCCGTTGGAGTGTAGAGCAGAATAAGGTGAAGGTGGAAATGTGAGCAGGGATTAAAAAGTGCTCCTACCCCCAGTGTCAGCTGCCAACCTCAGGTGTCTGATTCTTTCCCTAGGTCCTGCCCTGTCGTGAGGAATTTATTTTTTCCATCGGGCTGAAGACTGGAGCAGAGGCAGATTATCGCTCATTAGACGCCATCCTTTTACCCAGTGCCTGCTCAGAGAATCTCTCTCTCCTTGCTCTCATGCTCCATCCCACGGTAGAGACCTTGGTAGCGGTGGAGACCAGGAGGTCTCTAGTCTGTAACCTTGTGCCATTTGCCCGTTAAGGGCCTAACTCTACTCTGCCCCATATCTACCCCTGAGCTCTGACCCGGGCAACTGCGCCTGAGTCAGACTTTGTTTCTTACCCCCACCCTAAAACTTAGTGACACCATGGAGTTTGATGGCAGCATTGATAGCTCAGGGGCCCCTGAGAAGAGTCCTCTTTGCTTAGGTACTTGCCTTACCTTTAGAAGTATATTCATATTGGCTCAACAGCTAAGCATGTTGGCACGCACCCGGGGGATGCAAAGAGGAAGTAGATAGAGACTACTTATTTTTGGTGTGTGCTGTGTATTCATTGCTCCCTGCTGTGTAATTGTATAATAGTTGTCCCTTATTATCTGAAAACATTACTGATAGTTAACTTGGTCCTCGTTTAGATGTGGCTGACAAAAATGACCCTCAGCTCATAGTCCTCGAGGCTTTATGCACAGCTAAAAGCTGTCCTTTGCTGTGCCGTTTCATTTGCTATTTTCAGCTTTGGGACTGTTTTCAATTCCTCCTCTTAGAATTATGAACTTCTCAAAGCCTTGTCTTGTCTTTCCCGGGTGCTGCTGTTGTCCCCCAGCTTAACTGCTCTGCCATATTGATGGAGATGGCGCCTCACTATATAGGCAAAATATTTATTCTGCCCTTCCTGTTTGTGTTCTGGTTCTGTTCCGGTTCATCATAAAGGGAAATGTGGCCTACTGGGAGTCCGGAAACATGGGTTTTAATGCCTGCTCTGCCACTGGTCTGCTGTGACCATGGACTGTTTTTTCATCTGTAAGAAAGAGGGAAAATACTTGCCCTACCTCTTAGATTGTGAGCCCCATGTGGGGCTGACACTTTGTCTAGTCAGATTTTTTGTTTGGTACCTACCTCAGTACTTAGTACTTAAGTCTTTAATAAATACTGTAGTAATTATTGTTTTCTGTTTGGGTATTGAGCTGTAATATGACCTTCTCCCTTGTCTTTCCCAGCCTGCTTGTTTCAGTGATGTTTTCTTTGCTGTTGGTACACTGATTGGATTCTGGACCCTATTAGCAGTAATTGTGTCTGGCCATTTGAAAAGTTGAGTGTGTGTGTGGGGGGGGGGTAGTAGTCATATTCATGAAGTGCTTTTGCTAGCAGAGCACTGTACTAAGTGCTGGGCAAGTGTGCAGTTGGGAATTAGATGTGGACCTTGCCCCTTGAGGGATTTGTATCTTTGGGTGACATTCAACTGGTTGGTGAGATGTCCTATGTAGTAGCTTTGGAAGGGTGACTATTACTACATACAGCCCTGAGAATTTTCAGTTTGGTCTGATACTTGAGTTATATTGTTGTCCCATTCTGGGTCAGTCACCCAAGGAATGTGCTGACTGCTTTGATTTGACTTTCTTCTTTGGGTGGAAATTGGGTGGGGCTGCTAACAATTTAGAAGACAAGATTAAAATTGAGAGGCCAAGCAGCGTGGTTTAGTGGATAGATCATGGGCCTGGGAGTCAGAAGGACCTGGGTTCTAATCCCAGATCTACCACTTGCCGGTCACACAACAGATAAGTCACTTAACTTCCCTGTGCTGCAGTTACCTCCTCTGTAAAATGGGGGTTAAGATTATGAGCCCCATGTGGGACATGGACTGTGTCCAACATGACTAGCTTGTATCGACCCAGCACTTAGTACAGTGCCTGGCACATGGTAAGTACTTAACAAATACTATAAAGAAAAACAAACATATTTGAAGTGGTCTTACAAAATTGAATGGAACTAATGAGAGCAATGTAACATAGTATTCTTAGAACAGAAGACAAACAGCAAGACTAAAGGGCAGATAAAGCTTTGCTAAACATATACAGCAACACTATGCCTCTCCCCACCCCAAAACCCAAAGGTGACAATCCCCAGACAGCACTGTAGAGTTATCTTAAAAGCCCAAACATGAAACTGAGAGGTGGTAACAGGAACATAAACTCTGTACTGTCAGATCCCTGTTAATTTTGCATCAAATTTTGACCACTCCTCAAAAAGGATTTGAGAAACCCTGGAGAGAGTCCAGAGAATAGTCCCAAAAGTCAGAGGATGGAAAATAGGTTGTTAGGGAAGATTAAAGGAATTGAGATTGTTTGGCCTGGAGAAGAGAGGGCTGGAGTAACTAACCACTTTCTAAGTATATGAAGGATGTGAAGCACTTATTCTCTGCTTCTAAGTGGAGACTAGATTCCCAGGAGAGGTAGTGGAATCTCTTTCCACTCCTGTAAAACTTTAAGAAGAGAATGGATAGTTATGTTAGGAATAGTTTGGTTATTCACTTGTTTGTGAGCTGGATCATCTGGACTACACCTGCTCCCTAAATCCCCTCTCGATTGATTCTGTTTGTGATTCTGTGACTTGCACACATCATTGAAATAATCCAGGGCACACACTTGAATCTGCGCTGTGGATTTTTTTTAAAGAAATATTCTAAAGTGTGGTAATTTTATTAATCTTGATTTGTCAAGAGGGGAGAAAGAGGTAAGCCTTTTGAATTTCTTGAAGGCTACAGGTTGATTTACAAACTTGTTGCATATCAGTCATTCCCATTCCTATATGTAATCTTTGCTGAGTTATTAGGCCTCAAAATAGCTATTCTCTGTAATCTCCATAACTAGTCTGTGAGCCACTCTCAAGAGCTACATTTTGGCATAATATCCAGAGCAGATTCAGACCAATCCTGGAGGTTTGGCTTGATTATGCCTGTTTTAGATTTGAGCCTAGTACCATATACTGTTGAGACCCTGGTACATATTTAGAGAGATTTTGGCTTTGCAGCAGAGAAGCAGCTTGGCCTAGTGGAAAGAGCACGGGCCTGGGAGGCAGAGGATTTGGCTTCTAATCCCAGCTCTGGCATTTGCCTGCTGTGTAACCTTGGACAAGTCATGTAATTTATCTCTGCCTCAGTTTCCTCATCTGTTAAGTGGGGATTAAGTTCTCCCTCCTACCTAGACTATGAGCCCCATGTGATACAGGGACTGCCCAACCTAATAATGTTATCATGCTCTGCACACAGTAAGTGCTAAATAAATACAGTTGAATGAATGTAGCTACCCCAGTGCTTAGTACAGTGCTTGGCACATAGTGTTTAACAAATATCACAGTTATTATTGGCACTATTCAGGAATTAGTTTACAATATCAAATTGGTGTATAATAGGCTGGCCTCTTGGTTCTTGTAGCAAGTTTTCAAAAATAACTCCCAAAGCAGTCAAAATTGTGTAAAATCAAGGAAAGCAAACTTGATCTGGGAACTTGTATTAATAGTCATTTTAAAAGTTTTCATTGGGTAGTTGAAACTTCCCAGAAAAACACAATTTGGGTCTAGCTAGTCATATTAGTTACATTCTAAGGCAGATAAAATATACTGTGCTTTTTAAGGTAGGGATCATGAATTGTAGTCCTTCAGTAAAATTGGTAATGTGGCATAACATGCCCAATCAAAGTTGTTCTGGTTTCCAGTTTATTTTATAAAAAGAACAGTGCTGTAGAAATACTGGCTTAAAAGCTGAGGGATAACAAACCCTCCTGTTGGCAGTTAGCTTTGCAACCAGCGGGTGACTGCTTCTGAGGCACTTATCTACTCCAAACAGAAGCATTCGACCTTTTCTTCAGTGTGTAAGGGACCACCATCAGTTTAGGAGGTGAGGAAGAGACAGTCTTCATCCTCTCTCCACTATGACATTAAGCATCTCAACTGAGCTTTTTCCTCCTATTTTCCCTTCGCCTCTCTCTTCCAGTCCAGGGGAGGAGGCTAGACAGAGAGGGGCCTCCCTAAGTCCACCGATTCTGGGGGGTCCCCTAAATTCCACACAGGGGTTTTTTAGCCCAGGTTTCTCATAGCCACAAATCCTCCCCCTAGACTTTTTGGGGGACTGGGGGCGGAGGCAGTTGGAGGAGAGCCACCACAGCTCCTGCAAGGCAGAGGAGGGAGGAGTTTGAACTGGCCCCTCCATTTGAGCTGTGGTCTCCCCCCTACACATTTAGCAGTAACTTGAAGAAGGTGACCAATTGTTTCACCCAACACTGTAATTCATGGCATGACTTTCCAAGAGACATTCTGTTGAATGGTAGTTGAACAGATTGTGACTCCTTTTCATCTGCCCTCCTGAAATTCTCCCTCCTCCAGTAAGCATTCCCTCTTGAATTTTCTTCTCCTGAGATCATATTCTTCTGACCATAATCTCAACCTATACATATTCACAGCCACCCAAAGCACTTGGGTACATATTGCCTACACCCTTTGCTGTTTATGCTCTTATTTGCTTTCTCATCCATTCTCATGTCTACTTGTTTCCTTATTTTTCCTTCTAACCACAAATAATTCATGTCTGCTGGTCTACCCAGTTATATTTTAAACTCTGAGGGCAAGGATCATGTGTTTTACTTTATTGCACTTTCTCAAGAGCTCAGTTCAGTGCGCTGCACACAGACATTCATAATTTTTTTTTTGTTATTTAAGTGCTTACTATGTGTTAAGCACTAAGTGTTGGGGTAGATGTGAATTAAATCAGGTCGGGCACAGTCCCGGACCCACTTGGGGCTCTAGGAGGGAGAACAGGTAATGTTATTGATACATGGTGGTTTTATTTCAGTCCTACTTAGGGATTTTCTTGGATTATATTTGACAAATTGCAGTCTGTAATTGTAGAGAAGCAGCGTGGCTCATTGGAAAGAGCACGGGCTTTGGAGTCAGGGCTCATGAGTTCGAATCCCAGCTCTGCCACTTGTCAGCTGTGTGACTGTGGGCAAATCACTTAACTTCTCGGTGCCTCAGTTCCCTCATCTGTAAAATGGGGATTAAGACTGTGAGCCCCACGTGGGACAACCTGATTCCCCTGTGTCTACCCCAGCGCTTAGAACAGTGCTCTGCACATAGTAAGCGCTTAACAAATACCAACATTATTATTTGTTTGATTTGGCTAATCAAAGTCCTTACAATGTTATGCTCAATCTTTAATGAAAGGGAACTTGGTTATGAAGTCAAAATTCTAAAACGGACAGAGTTGCACCAAAATTTGCATAGTGTAAATGTGTTGCATTGAATCCAT
Source organism: Ornithorhynchus anatinus (assembly GCF_004115215.2). Lineage (NCBI taxonomy): Eukaryota > Metazoa > Chordata > Mammalia > Monotremata > Ornithorhynchidae > Ornithorhynchus > Ornithorhynchus anatinus. Next base: position 52,671,238 of record NC_041735.1, on the reverse strand, counting down.
ACCAAGCCAATTACTGACTCCAGTTTAGCAATCAGTCAAACAGTGGTATTTATTGAGTGCTTACTGGGTGCAAAGCACTGTCTTAGGGGCTTGGGGGAAATTCGCTGTGTTTGGTGCACAGTCCCTGCCCCCAGAAAGGGAGGAGACTAGGGTGGGAAAATGAGAGCTGAGGCACAGAGAAGTGGCTTGCCCAAGGTCACTCAGCAGGCAAGAAGTAGAGCCTGGATTAGAACCCATGTCCTCTGGCTTCTAAGCCCATGCTCGTGCCACTAAGCCGCACTGCTTCTCTAGTTAGTGAAGGGTTCCTGGAGAAGATCTGATTTTTAAGGGGGACCGTGAGGGTTTGGCAGAAATGAAGAGAGAGGGAGTTACAGGTAGAGGGGAGGGTGTGAGCAAGGGTTTGATAGTGTGAGATATGAGATCCAAGCACAGTAAATAGGTTGGGGTTAGAGGAGTGACCTGTGCTTGGCACACAGTAAGTGCTCAATAAATATGATTGAATGAATGGTGGGCTGGTGCCTAGTGAGTACATTCAGCCCTGTTTGATTTGGTGCCATCAGGAGCACAAGTGATTGAAATTCCAGAGTCCAAAATCCCACCTGTCCCCAACTCTTCATTGGCCCAGGGATGGTCTTTGTTGTTGTTGTTTTTTTTTTTTTTAAGGTGACCCCTGGGCCAAAATAACTGCTAACTCTAATCTAGATTTCAAAAATGGAAAGGTGGGTTCTGCAGTATCCAAATGGCATGCCCTCCTCTGAGAGGCTTAGTTGTTTCCCAGGTAATAGAGATGGGTCTCGAGACATCCCCCTATCACCATCTCTCCAGTAGAATCAACTCTCACCCACCAGACATAGCTTCTTGCATGAGAGAAACTACTCCTATCTTTTCCTTTAGTGGGGAATTGATCACCAGGCTTTCCCCTTCTCTTCCATTTTAATGTGTTTTTTTTTTTAAACTAATCATGTGAAGTGATTTTTTTTATGGTATTCATTAAGCACTTACTATGTGCCAGGCACATAAGCATTGGAGTAGATATGAGCTAATCAGGTTGGACACAGTCCATGTCCCACGTGGGGCTCTCAGTCTTAATCCCCACTTTAGATGAGAAAACTGATTATTATGTTAAATATGCCAAGAGGCTGAGGTCTGTATTTTTGGACATTGGCTTAATGCATGGCTTTCCCCTCTCTATTGCCCCTGCCTCATCCCTCCACCCATCTCTTCTATGTAAATTGGTGGCCCTGAAAATGACATCCCCATTTCTGTATGCTGCTGATATCCAAAATGGTGGGGCCCCCCCAAAAAAAGGCATTAAACACTTTCTCTGTGCCAAACACTGGGGTAGATACAAGAGATTGGGTTGATGCGGTCCCTGTGCCACATGGGGCTCACAGTCATAATCCCCATTTTACAGATGAGTAAACTGAGGCACAGAGATTCGAGTGACTTGCTCAAGGTTACACAGGTTAATCCCAGTGGAGGTGGAATCATGCTCTTTCCACTGGTGCACACTGCTTCTCTAGTGGATTAACATTGGGAAGCATGAAGATGATAGCACAACATTCAAAGGAGTGGGGAAATAAAGGGACATGGAGTTCCATCCATAAAAATGCCTTTTTTTTAATAACCAACTGGAGGGACAGAGTAAACAAATGAACAAAAGTGAAAGTACCTGTTTTTCTTATGAACTGCAGAGCTGTCACTTAGGCTAATGGGCAATAGTTATTATAATTGGAATTAAATCATTCGTTAAAATACCAGGCATGGAGATATAACTAAATCAGAGGAAATTGTCGTACTGTTTTGTGGCCAAACAAAAGAAATAGGCCATGGACCTAGTGGCATCATTTCACACTCATTTTTCTTTTTATGAATTGTAGGATCAAAGGTTTATTTAAAAATAAATTCGTTCCGCTTGATATCCTGAAGACAAGTCAGTGGAGGGTGGGGAGAGGCTGTGCGGGGATGTGTATGGTGATATAATTTAGGGCAGCTCTGAAATTATTTGGCCATTGCTGCTATTTTCAGCAAGATGTGACTTGGGCAGCAAACACAGGAAAACCTAAACCCTTAAAGTGAAATTATTCTTAAAAACATTGAAATAGGTATATTAAAGATACTACTTAAGAACACATTCAAGTAAATTCTGGTACGAATGTAAAATAAGCATCATCCCACCATCTGCCTCTTTGGGATTAATCTGATCAATCAATTAATGATATCTGAGTGCTTACTGTGGGCATCCTTACTGTGTGCATCCGGAGAAGCAGCATGGCTCAGTGGAAGGAGCACGGGCTTTGGAGTCAGAGATCATAGGTTCGAATCCCAGCCCTGTCACTTGTCACACAGCTGTGTCTACCCCAGCGCTTAGAACAGTGCTCTGCACATAGTAAGTGCTTAACAAATACCAACATTATTATTATCCTAGCTCTGGCATAGAATGCCATCCCTCCTCATATCAGACAGATAATTGCTCTCCCCCCACTTCAAAGCCTTATTGAAAGCACATCTCCACCAAGAAGCCTTCCCTGACTAAAGCCGTCCTCTCTCCTCCCACTCCCTTCTGCGTCGCTCTTACTTGCTCCTTCATTCATTCTCCCTCCCATCCTCTTAGCACATATGTATATATCAGTAATTTATTAATTTATATTGTCTGTCTTCCCCTCTAGACAGTGAACTCATTGTGGGCAGGGACTGTCTCTCACTGTACTCTCCCAAGCGCTTAGTACAGTGCTTTGCACATAGTAAGTGCTCAATAAATATGATTGAATGCTGAAGGGAAAGAATTAATATAAAATTCTCCTAATGGTACCTGACCAACATGTGAAGTATTATTAAGATTGGTAAGAAAGGTGTACATTCTGGGGGAAAAAAAGGCTTTTTAATTTTCTGTTGCCTTGCTCTTATAGGTGGAGGGATGCTGTTTCTTTTTGACAGTAACTATACAAAATCTTCTGTCTATAAAACACTAAGCTCATTTGCATCGTAATGTACTTGAATGAATATGTCCAAAACAGAACTCATCTTCCCACTCAAACCCTGTCCTCCCTCGGACTTTCCCATCATTGCAGACACCTCCATCCTCTCTGTCTCACTAGCCTGTGACCTTAGCATTAACCTCGACTCATAACTTTCATTCCACCCACATATTCAGTGAGTGGATCACCAAATTCTGTCTGTTTCACCTTCACAGTGTCTAGAATCCACACTATCCTCTCCATCCAAACTGCTACCATACTGATCCGAGTACTTGTTTCCTGCCTTGACTTCTGCATCAGCCTCTTCACTGACCTCTCTGCTTCTTGTCTTTCCTCACTTCAGGCCTTTGCTCTGCTCCCCATATCATTTTTCCACAAAAATGTTCGGTCCATGGTTTTCGCCCTCCGCTCCAAGAACCTTTGGTGGTTGCCTATCCACTTCTACAGGCAACTCCTTACCATTGGTTTAAGGTGTTCAATCAGCTTCCCCCCTCCTACCTCACCTTACTGATTTCCTACTACAACCCAGCCCACGCTTTGCCCCCCTATCACCAACCTACTCACTTTACCTCCATCTCATCTGTCTCACTGCCATCCCTTTGCCCACATCCTCTCTCTGGCCTGGAGCTCCCTCCCCCTTCATATCTCACAGACCACCACTTGCCCCACCTTCAGAACTCTTAAATTCACATCTCCTCCAAGAAGTCTTCCCTGACTAAGCCCTTATTTCCCTTATTCACCTTGCCTTTTGCATTGCCTTTGTAATTGGATCTGTACTCCTGAAGTGCTTGATATTCACCTCAGCCTAAGCCTCACAGCACTTATGTACATATCCTTTATACTCTCTCATTTCCTTATTTGTAATTTTTAAGAATTGTCTCCTAGACTATAAGCTCCATAGTAATAATTATAATTGTGATATTTAAGCACTTACTAGGTGCCAATCACTGTACTAAGAGCCGGAGTAAATAAAAGATAATCAGATCCCAGATGGGGCTCACAGTCTAGGAGGGAGAGCAGGATTCAATACCTGAATACCTAAAATGATATTGAATCACCATTTTACAGATGAAGGAACTGAGGCGCGGCAAAGTGAAGTGACTTGCCCAAGATCATGCAGCAGACAAGTGGTGGAACCAAGATCCAAACCCAGGCACTGTGACTCCCAGGCCTGGGGCTCTTTCCACTAGGACACACTGCTTCGCCATGTGGGCAGGGATCACACCTATTGTCCTGTACTTTCCTAAGTGCTTTGTACCATTGTTTCATTGATACTTAATATTTGAAGTATGATCAAGTTGTCTTGAAGGTGAGGTTGTATTAGAAATCTGCACACCTTTTGTGTCTTATCTTCAGCAGACTTGGGCTTGAAGGCTTGATTTAGGTTTGGGTGAAAGGACAAGGAGAAGCTTCTCAATATCCCATTGTGTTTATTCAAATATCTTGCCATTCAATTAAGTAAATACTGCTGCTTGTACCACTTGCTTAAAGCACTCTCTATGAAAAGTCAGTGAAATATTGCACGGCTGTTTTTTCCTTTGGCAAAACAGTATGATACAGCCAATGTAGTTTAAGTCATCATCAGTGGTATTTAACGGGTGCTATATTGGGTTTATGTGTTGATTGCAGTGGTGAGTAAAATAGTCAGTTCTCAGTTATTCAGGATATTAATGAAAGATTTGCCATGCACTACTCATAACTAGCAAAATAGTCAAATATCATGCTAATTTCCAATTGTTAAAAGTTTCACTTTGACTACTGATGCCATATGACATGGCAAATACATTGCTATTCAAAAGTCTTACAAAGTAGACGTAATGGATTTTAGCCTCTCTTGGTAGTCAAAAGTGCTCGAACAGTGCAACTGTGAGTAGAGTGACTGACATGAAAGCCAAGAATCGTCCCCTATTTTAGTTCTTTTTCCTCTCTGTCTTCTCTCTGGAAATACTAATGAGCCTCAAAGTGGTCCAAGGGCAAGCCTGCTTACCAGGCTTTTAGGTTAAGGGACAGCCTAGTTCAGGCTACTATTACCTTCGAGGTATTCTTCAAAGAAGAGGAGTGGCTCAGATTAGAACTGTGAAATTAAAAACCGGATTACGGGGGTTGGGGGTGTAGCAGATTTCCAGTACATACGTGAGAGCTTCCCATTGTGCATCAATAAGGAATTATAACAGCAAAATGCAGGTATAAATCCATGCAGTGAAATAATTTAACCTTAAATACTGTAGAGTTGGCTTTTGTATCATTCAAACTCTGCATTTCTTTGGTTTCTTTCCTCCTAGATGCTTAGTGTTAATATTTTTTCCTGACTTAGAATTGATTGGGTTTTCCTCTTTTCTCTACTACTGCTACCTCTATTCCTTCCGGAAGCAGTAATTTAATGGTAAGTATATTGACCAGATCAGATTTATGAAGTTTTTGGTTTACTGAGGATTATCTACCCTCATGTAACTAGCTGAAAACTTTGTAGACTACAGATCTTAACTCAGTGGTTTCTCGGGTTTTCAGCATTGCATTGTTTTGGTGTGATGGATTGATTGCGCGCCATTCCAAAGTTCTGCCTTCTGCATGTTGCCATATGGCATCTATTATTTGTAGTGTTCATAATAATATGCCTTTTTCATGGAGTTTACTCTTTTCTTCTTTTCATCTTTCTACTGTTTTTATCAAGTGGGAAATGTCTTTATCCCACTCTTTTTTCCCCCACTGTCGTATGCCCCCGCCCACTCCCTGTTCCCACCCCTTCAGCCCTTAGTTTATATCTCCAAGTAAACTTTGGCCAGTCTGTTTTCCCCAGATGTTGTCTGTCTATAACATTGAGCATGTCTTCTCTTGAGTCTCTTTTTTTCATTGAGAACCTATAGGGATTGTGTCTACTAAATCTGTTGTATACTCCCAAGCACTGAGTACAGTGCTCTGTACAGAGTAAGCGCTCAGTAAATACAATTGATTAATTGAACTCGTGTTCTTTCTGATGATTTGCCCGCTTAATTCCATTCTGCTGTCGTTTTTAGTTTGTTTTGTTCATTTAAGGTCTTTAAGATATTCCAGTTGTTTATGGTAGATTTTATAATCTCTTAGAGAAGTAGTGATCTCTTAAGCCTCAAATACCAAATTTGGGGAAGTGAAAGATTAACACTGAATTTTTAAGTAGCACTAAATAGTTTAAAATGAAGTTATTTAAAATATTCTTGATATTAAAACTTGACAAATATTTAAAAAAGCTTCTTCCTAACTTGGCATCTTACAATAAATTTTAGTGCCAGTGCTTAAGGGAAATAGTTTAATTTCTGACTTGGGACTCTGATCCAAGTTCATCTGTTTCATAATTAGTAAAAATATCAACAGTCATTTCATAAATGCTTCTGGGATTATCTGGGGAGCCTCAACCCAGGGATGGAATTAAGGGGTTGTATTACCACCTCAGTTGCTATATACTACCACTAATAATAGTACTAAGCACTTACTATGTGCCAAGCTGGGTTAGATACAAGATAATCAGGGCCCACATGGGGCTCACAGTCTCAGTAGGAGGGAGAAGAGATGTTGAGTCCCCATTTTACAGATGTGGGAACTGAGGCACAGAGAAGTTAAATGAGTTGCACAGTGTCCCACAGCAGTCAAGTGGCAGAACTGGGATTAGAACCGAGGTCCTCTAACTCCCAGGCCCGTGCTCTTTCCACTAAGCCATGCTGCTTCTTATCTATCCACCTCTAAGTTCTTTCCTGATTACAGGGAGGATCGTGGATGAGGGACATGTTTTCTCCCACTCTTGCCTTTATTGTTGGAGCCATTGTGGAATCCCATTGCTTGCAAAGATACTAGCCTTTGGACCAACTGCTGAAGAAAATTGTCAACCTTGCACTCCTGGAATCACAGTATGGCTGCACACTGCGGATGTGATATTTAATGAGTGTCCATTTGCAGAAGTGTAGGGGCCAACATCTAAACCCACTCATATTGTCAAATACTTTGTGGTGCCAACAAACATCATCTCGATCTGAACTCTGGAAATTGCTGAGGAATTGATCATCTTGAGAAGTTTTTCGAGATCCTAAAATTATTCCACATTGACAGTGTTAGTGCATCATTATTGAAGGGGTGTCTGATATTTTTTTTTCTCCTTTGCCAAGAGAGTAAAGCTGAGAAGCTGGGTTCTAAGTCCAATCAATCAGTCGTTTATTGAATGTTTACTGTCTGCAGACCATTAGACTAAGCACTTGGGAGAGCACAATTAGTAGTTGCTAAACACATTTGCTGCCCACAACCATCTTATAGTCTTTAGGAAGACAGACTTTAATATACAGATATTACATAAGTGCTGTAAGGCTGAGGAAGGGCTGAATCGGTGCAATTTCAGGTGCTGGGGTGACACACAAGGGAGTGGAAGGAGAAGGAAATATGAGCATAGTCTGGGTAGAGGAGTGAAGTGTGTGGGCTGGGTTGTAGCAAATCAGGGAGGTGAGGTAGAGGACAAGGTGACTGCTTAAAAGCCTACAGTAAGGAGTTTCTGTACAGTACAGAGATGGATGGGCAACCACTAGAGGTTCTTGAGGAATAGGGAAGCATGGACTGAATATTTTGGTAGAAAAAAAGATCTGGGCAGCAGAATGAAGTATGGACTGGAGTTGAGAAAGGTAAGAGTCAGGGAGGTCACCAAGGAGGTGAATGCAGTAATCTAGGTGGGATAGAAAAAATGCTTGGATTAATGTGATAGTTTTGGATGGAAAGGAAAGGGTGGATTATAGCAGTACTGGGATGGTTAAGCCAATAGGATTTGGTGATAGATTGAATATGTAGATTGAATGAGAAAGGAAGTCAGAGGATAATACCCAGGTTCCAAGCTTGAGACAGGGTGGATAGTGGTGTCTGTAGTGATGGGAAAGTCAGCAGGGAGGACAGGGTTTGGGTGGAAAGACAAGGAATTCTGTTTTGAACATGTTTGAGGTGTTGGTGGGACATCCAAGCAAAAATGTTCTGAAGGCAGGAAAAAATGAGACTGAGAAGGATATAGATCAGGGCTGGAGATGTAGATTTAGGAGTCATCCACTGAGGGATGGAATTTGAAGCCATGGGAGTATATGAGTTCTCCAAGGGAGTGGGTGTTGATGGAGACTAGAAAGGGATCCAGAACTGAGCCTTGAAGAACTCCCTCAGAGGGTGGGAAGCAGAGGAAGAGTCTGTGAAACAGACTGAGTGACCAGAGAGAGAGGAGAACCAGGAGAGGGCAGTGTCAATGAAACCAAGGTTGGATATTGTTTCCTGGAGAAGGGGGTGGTTGACAGTATTGAAGGTAAACTGAGGCCAAGAAGGGTTAGGATGGTATAGAGGTCATTGGATTTGGCAAGGAGATCATCAGTGACCTTTGAGAGGGCAGCTTCTGTGGAGTGAAGAGGGTGGAAGCCCAATTGAAGGAGGTCAGTGAGAGAGGTGGAGGCAAGGAAATGGAGATGGGGGTTTAGACAACTCCCTCAAGGAGTTTGGAGAGGAATGGTTGGAGGGAGATGGGGTGGTAACTGGAGGGAACCATATTGTCAGGGGATAAGGGATAAGGATAGGATAAGGGAGACATGAACATGTTTGAAAGCGGTGGGGGAAAAAGCCATTGGAAAGTTGAAGAAGGTGACCAGGGAGGGGGGAAAAAAGGAAGGGGGCAAACACTTTTTAATAAGGTGTGAAGAGTTGGGGGTTGAAGGTGCAGGTGGGGTGGATGGATTTTGAAAGGTGACAGGTGATCTCCTCTCTAGATACTGCTTGGGAAGATGGGAGAGTTGAAGGGGCATTCTTGTTTATTCTGCTCAGCCTTGTTTGAATGCCCAGCAAGGAATCCAGATGCATATGTGCATTCACACCCAAAATTTCAGAAGCTACAAAGCATTACTGGGTGAAAGGAAGATCCAGTTCTGATCAAATTCTTTGGTTTGAGCCACATTCATTTTCAATGATGGCAGCTGGTTTGTTAAATTTTATAGAACTAACCAAAAAGTCAGTGGGCAACCAAAGCAAAGAAGAGAAAACTATAGGTTTAACTTTCTGTATCTTAAAATATTAATGACAGTGAAGTGCTAATGAAGCAGTAGATAATGTAAATTCTAGTTTTAACATGTTTTAATGAGACTGTTGGAGGCACAGTTGCTGGGGGACAAACTATACATTTGTTCACCTTCCAACTGTGTATCATGGCTGTCAGATTAGGTCAGTTGGACTAAGTTGGGAAAAAAACCCATTCACCTCTGTAGTGATGGCTTGTATATGGTCATTGTGAGAACTAATATGAACAGAATGCAGGTTTCTACCTCACTCAGTCCCATTGACTTCTAGCATTAGGGTTGAGATTGAAAGTTAAAGCTAAGAGCAAACTAAGAGTTAAGCAAAAACCTTTTCTTTTTTTTGAAGCTTAGGGTATTTTTACCAAGACTGGGGCACTTCTAAAGTATTCAGTTCATTCTGTGGGGTTTTTCTTTTGATTTTGCTTTTTCCCTGCTGTTTATAGACTTGCTTTGGGCAGGCCACTAATGAAAATCTCCAGTCCCTTTTTGTAATGGGTAATTTTTCTAAGACTCACTATTCTATGGGGAATTGTTCAGACTCTTATTTTTCTTTTCAGGAGTATTCTGAAAGTGGACAATGTTAGGTTAAGTCAGTGCTATAAAAGGTAACTACATATTCCCATATGGACTTCATTTACATCAAATTCTTCAGACTGGATTGAAATATCCACTCTCCTGTATGGGGCCACCTTCTCCAAAATGGCCATTACTTACAGGAATTTGGGATTTTGGAACAAAATCATTAGTTTCGCCTCAGCTTTCTAGGCTGTGTTCTAATCCTCTCAGTAAGGATGGGGCTAGCTGGAAACTGATATGTGATGGGGCTCTTGACCTTAGCTTCTCCCTGTCTCCTAGCTTTTAATGAGAGAGATGGGGAGAACTTCCCTGCTGTGTGTGTGGGGGTGGGGCAGGGGAGACGGGTGTGTGTGTTTACATGTATCATGGCACAGAATAATCACTGTTATGGCCACAAGAACTTTTATGATCTCATCCATTATAGTAGTCCTTTTATGTGTCTCACTGAAAGATTGCTTTCTGAGAGGAATTAAGTCTATCTCCTATTTTTTAGTATTCAGTAAATATAAATTCTTTAATCCTATTTAATTTGAATGGATCCTAAGATGATTCTGTGAATGAGTACTAAAATGAGGCTCTTCTCTGGTGGAGGGAGAACAAGTGAGTTGTTTGCTGATGGGAAAGGGAATGAAGGATCTGAACAGAAGAGATGCCTAATGCATTAGTTAATTAGTCTTTGGAAATACAGTTTAAATGGAATGAAATTTCCCTTTTAAATCCCAGTATTAACTTTCTCCAAGAAAGTAAATATACCAAAGATTGCTTTTCAGGATATATTTGTGAAACTTATCTAAGCCATCACAGTCCTATATATTGAGAGCTTACTGGTTGCAGAACGCTGTAGCATGCCTAACCAATGTACTTTTTTGCCTAAACTTGTATTTTATCCTAACAGCCCTTAGTTGTACAAGGCTTTGGCATTATTCCTCACAGAGCCATGCCTGGGAGGAGGGGACAAGATGGAAGGTTGTGAGGAGGGTTGGCCAGGAACAGGGGCCTGCAGCCTGGGGCATGAAGTGCTGAGGGATGGAGTGCCCTGTTCCCAGTTTTCCTCTTTCCTCTTCTTCCTCTTCCTCTCTTTCCCCTGAGAGTTGGCCTTGTTAATCACCCTGTGCTACCTGTACTTTTGGGGGGTTCAGTGGTGGGGGACCATCTAGCTGCACCATCCCTCATCTTTTACCCTGGTGCCAGGCTTGGGGGACCATTGCTTCTGGAGCCCGTGAGGCCTCCCATTCTGGGGATCTGGGAGGGACAGAGGGTGTCCCTGCAGGTGGAAGCCTGGTTCTCCTTCAGCCACAGCCAGGGAGGAATAGCAGCAACTGCTGGAACCTCTGCCCATCCCTGCTCCTGTAGACCAAGGCCTGCCTACCCATGGACAAGTTACACTGCCCCTACACTACTGGCACTGACCTGTCATGGTGGGGAGAAGGAACAGCAAGAGGACTTCTTGACCATTAGGACAGTGGAACTGTGGTTGTTGGACTGTGAGCCTCCAGACGCCTGAAGCTCTGCTCTTCCAGCCACAATATCTTATTTCCCTTTGTTTTTTGGGGGGAAGTGTTTATCATTGTCCTTGTCTTATGTTGTTTTGGTGATGTTTTATCTTGTGTATCCATTGCGAGTTTCCCCTCCTTCCTTCCCACCCCATATTCTGAGGTTGTGAGCCCTTGGGGGCCACGGACCCCAGAACTTGTAATTTTTTTCCCTGTGCTTCTCCACACCATAGGTGCTTAATAAATATTACTCTTGATCTTTCCTTCTTGGCACCCTGGAAAACTCTATTACATGTCACAAGACTGCAAGCTCCTGGTGGGCAGGGATTGTCACTGTTCATTTTTGTATTGTTCTTTCCCAAACGCTTAGTACAGTGCTCTGCACACAGTAAATGCTTAATAAATGCAGTTGAATGAACCCATCCCAACTCTTAGTCGATCAACTACTGGAGAATGGACAAGTAGATTTGGACCACTAGCCTCTGTAGCCTCCTCTAATCCTTCCAGTACAGCCACTGGACTTTACTTCAGGATTGTTGAACCCAGGGCAGATGGGATTAGGCAATTGGCAATGGTAGTGGGTTTCAGGTAGGGACCAGCAAAATGTACAGAAACTCAATACTGGGTTTTTTGTGGCCTCATGCTGGTACTATTGGGGAACAGTCAGTGAAGCAGGTAAGGTGAGTGGGGTCAGTGAAGCCTAATACTGAGTTGTATTAAATAGATTCAGAAACTCATTGGTGGCAGAGGGGGAAAACAAGGAACTTGAGCCGCAACGCAAGCAGAAGTAGAATAATGAAGATCAGAAAGGCGGGCAGGGAATCCATCTGAATCCAGATTTTTGGAAGGCAGCTAAGAATCATCAAAATACCTGAATAAGCCATGTGGGAGCTCTTAGATGCTGATGGATGTATTCTAGACACACACATGCACATAGGTAATAATATATTGCTTTTCAGAAGTACCAAAGCATCCTGGACTAAGATCCTGAAGAAGATAATAATCATGGTACTTGTTAAGCACATAGTGTGTACAAGGCACTGTTCTAAGGACTGTGGTAGATACAAGTTAATCAGGATGGACACAAAAATCCCTTTCCCACATGGGTTCACACTTTTAATCCCCATTTTACAGATGAGGTCATTTACAGAGAAGTGAAGTGACTTACCCAAGATCACACAACAGTCATGTGGCAGAGCTGGAATTAGAACCCAGGTCCTTCTGACTCCCAAGCTCTTGCTATATCTACTGTGCCACCATGCTTCAGGCATCATCAGGAGCATCAATATAAATAGAATTGTAGATAATTCTATTTATATTGATGCTATTGATGCCTCTCTACTTGTTTTGTTGTCTGTCTTCCCCCTTCTAGACTGTGAGCCCATTGTTGAATAGGGATGGTCTCTGTTGCCGAATTGTACTTTCTAAGCTCTAGTACAGTGCTCTGCACACAGTAAGCACTCAGTGAATGAATGCTTCTATAAAATGGATCTTTGTGCTAGGCTGACAAACTACATATAACCAGGGATTTCCCTTGGCAATATGCAGCTGAGTGTGGTCACTGTGTGTCCTTGTGCTGCCATGTAAACTACAAATAGGGTAGAAAACCAAGAAAGATAGTAACAGTTTTGGAAAAGCGACACAGACTAATGATAGAGCAATCTGAAGGTCCAGCTTCCTATGTGATCAGGAGGTCTCAGCCCACCACAGATACCACATGGATTTTCAAAAACAGTTTCCTCAGAGCCCTTCTGTCAATCTAAAAAATAAATGCTAGGACAGGATAGTCCTCCAGCCACAAAGCAATCCTTTATCACATAGCACTGGTGGACAGGATATGTGAGGAGGATACATGGTAGCAGGATACTCAAATAGCTTCTTAGTGAACTGTAATGGAATTATAAACAAGAAAGAAATACTTTAAGGGCTTGTTAAAGCAAAATATCAAATGCTGTGATGTAGCCATAGATGGGCAGGAAAACGCTAGAACCCAGAGTGGACTGGCACATATCGATGGAGCATTCTTTATGTGCACATAATGTGGGAAGGTTAGTCAATGTTACCGGGACACAGAAACACTGATGAGTTCCCAGATATTTAACAGATCCTCTGCTTGATGCTTAACCCTAGTTTCAGAATCACTTTGGTAACAATAAAAATAATTAATGCTCACTTCTTCATTGTCCTTTAAGGTAAAGAACACTTTGCATATACATTCCCTGGCAGCCTGACTCACCTTTCTGAGCTGCTTAGAGGCAGAGTAGATCTCCAGTTGGCACTAGCAACAGGGGGAAAAACATTATGCATCTATATTAGAACCTCATTTAGCACTGCAGTGGGGTACCTGGAAAAACACAATGTCTTGTGAATAATTTAAGCAATAGGAAATAGAGGATTAGATCCCTGAAGATTCAGATCTTTCATAATTTAAATTGAGTTTTTAAGGATAATACTTCTGTATTACTAGACTGAAAGCTTGTTGTGGGCAGGGAACATGTCTACCAATTCTGTTCTCCCAAACGCTTAGTGCAGTGCTCTGCATGTGTTAGGTACTAAATAAATACCATTGATTGAAAAATACTATTGATTTTATTAAAATAGAAACTAAGTTTCTCTATTTGTGTGGTATTGTTTTCTGCTTTTCCTTAATTGTGAGGGTTTGTGTATTTCTTGCACACATGGAGATTATGTGTTTATGTGCCCTAAATTTAGCTATACCTTGCTGGTGTGTACCTAAATATGAACTGGGGGAATACATAAAGTGTTTTTGTTTCTCCAGTCTTTGTTGCAGCATATGGTATTTGTCTAGAGTTCAGAAAACTGTTATAAATCACAGTTAGGCCTTTATTAATCATGGAATAGGACACAAACATTTTTCAAAGGGGGAGAAGGTTTATAAAAACTATTTTTAAGGATCCTCAAAAAGTAGGACCAGGGGAGATTTAGTAAATATTGTTTGGATGAACTTGTACTGGGTAAATCCACCTCTTGTGCACTAATGCATTTTTAATTGTGTCCACATACACTGGAGACCAGGAAGGTAAAATTAGATTTAAAATGCTCTATTTAAATGGCAATTAAAACAAACAAAAGAGATCCTATTCTGGGAGGGGAAGAGAATACATTTGTAATTCTACATTATAAACCCTCTTTCTCTGTTAATGCAAAGCATTTAGCTGACAGAGTGTGGATGATTCATTAGTGGTTTTAGGGTACTGATTTGAGTCCAGGTTGAATCCAGACTTACCTTCCCCTCTCCCACTGCCCAACCCCTCCACACACCCCAACCTGAATCAGCCATTTGCCACTTAATAATAATGTTGGTATTTGTTAAGCACTTACTATGTGCAGAGCACTGTTCCAAGCGCTGGACTTAACATTTTCATCAATAATTTTGATGGAAAAGAAAGCATACTTAGAGTACAAATAAATGATTCCGGGCAGGTAGGTATCCCCTTGGAGGACATAATAGTATAGTATTTATTTAGTGTTTACTATATGCAGAGCACTGTATTAAACACTGGGAAGGAATACTTAGGTGGAAATTAAAGATAGCAGGACCAGTTATGCATCTGGTCAGAAGCACCCAAAATTAGATTTATAAGGACGAGTACATATAAGGGAAAACTAAAATGTACAAATGTGATTACTGACTGGTTGCATGCAGGTTCAGCATTAAACAGGGTTATAATAGTCAAAAAGCTAAATGCCCATATTCAGGTGACACATAATTTCAGAGTTGGTAGTATATTTCTCAATGTTGTCTCAGATAGGATTGGTAAAATAGTATTAGTTTTACTAAATAAAAATAGAGGTGAGGTTTCAAAGTACTCAGGGAGTTTCAGAGTAAAAAATGGGTCCCCCTAAGCATGTCTAATTTATTTCATAACTGTGAATTTCTTTTTCTTTTTCAGGCTTCAAGTGCCCAGTGTGTTCAAAGTTTGTACCTTCAGATGAAATGGATTTGCATCTTGTGATGTGTTTAACAAAGCCAAGGATAACCTATAATGGTCAGTGACAAGCTTTAAAAATAACACTTGTTTGTATTAATTGGGGTAAAAATCACTTTTTATAAGCAATGGATTTTATGTTTTAAAGAGAATTTGGTGGAGAGAAGTTTTCTGTAAAGCAAAAGAGGTTTGGCACTTGTTTACATAGTCTCTGCCACTTTTTTAGTAGCTTCTGTGTGGCAAATATGCAATGTGAGCATAGGTGATGCACCTGGTTATTGTTGCTTACATTGGAGGAGATAAGACCTCAGGCAGTTGGCTTATTGGCTTTTGCAGGCTTTTCTTTCCAACTGGACTTTTATGTGGTCATCCTCTTTGGGATTACCAACTCACAGCTCATGGCACGTTCCACTGATATTTTTTCCCCTTAGATGGTTTTTCATGGCAAAAAGACTACTTTTCTGCAAGTTTTCTTTAGGGTGGCTCCAGTTCGTCATTCAACATGCTTCCCTTCACCACATCATTAATAGCTTTAGATCCACACAATAGCTCTTTCACAATAGCTACATATGATGTCTGGTGGAACCTCTAAGGCATTTCAAACTCCACCTCAGAGTCCCATAAACTTTTAGTCTATTTTCTTCTTTCTATTCTGGTGATATTTTTAAGAGCGTTTAAAAAAGTCTCTCTCTCTATTCTACCGATCCTTCTCCGACCCATATCCCTTTCTGTACAACTTTTTTTGTATCATGCTGTTTGCTTCAAGTGGAAAAGCAGAAGTTGAAAAAGATGAGTTAAACATTCTAAGATTGGAAGCCTTCTTTCAATCACAGGGGCTAAGAGCTCAAATGAAGCTATCGTCTTAGGGGAAAAAAATCTTCTGTTGCTTCACAGATATTCTCTTAAGATGTGGCCTTAATAGGTACTGTTAATGGTCTTTAGTTGGCCAAAAATATGTGACTATGACATAGGGTCTGAGGGGTAAAGAGGACAGAATATGCCTATATGTTTTTATAACATCTTGAAATGCTTTTTCAGGGCATTCAGAATTCCCATTATGGATTTTTACGTACCCTCTATAATGTTTCCACCACAGTTACCCATTGAGTTTTGGTGTTTGAAATTGGTACCTGGTAAAACCCATGCTATTAAATTAAAGGCCGTATTGGCTTTCTTTTCTGCAGTTAACAGGAAACTGCAGGTAACCTGGATGTCATACTCTGTTCAGGAGAACAGCTTAACATAAAAGCAACTCTGAGTGAGGATAGGGAAATAAAAACAGATTGAGATTCTATAATTAGACAAAATTGCATACATTTGACTGTGAATACCATGTTCATATTCAGTAGAGCAAAGCAAAACAGATTAACAAAGGCACTTTAAAATCATGTTTGAGCTAATATGATGTCTTCTGACTGGGTGCTGTATAATACATTAAGTATGTTAATCTAAATTATTAGGGACTGCACACAGTAAGTGCTCAATAAATGCCATTGATCGATTAATTAGATAGATCACCATCCTCATTAAGATAATTGGTTACCTATGTACTCCAAAACAGTTACAAGGGGGTGGAGGTAAAAAAAAATCACTGCCCTTGAGT
Organism: Ornithorhynchus anatinus; assembly: GCF_004115215.2. Lineage (NCBI taxonomy): Eukaryota > Metazoa > Chordata > Mammalia > Monotremata > Ornithorhynchidae > Ornithorhynchus > Ornithorhynchus anatinus. Next base: position 52,654,588 of record NC_041735.1, on the reverse strand, counting down.
AGTTATAGTTTAATGGAGTAGCTCCCTGGAAGAAAGAACCCATTGATTGTTGTTACAGTTTATTCTTTCTATTTTGCCTGTTCTTGCAAGTGTTTGCCTTCCTATCCTTTCATGATATTTTCTCTGTTCTTTTAGTATGGATGAGGAGATTGCTGACTGGGTCCCTTGGTATTTTGTGTTGTATTTAGTGTTTTGTTTGGGGGGAAATTGGCCTAGTTTGCAGAGTCTAACATAGTTGTGGAAGACATGGAGTAATTATATATTCATTCAGTTGTTTTGAGTACTTACTGTGTGCACAGCATTGTACTAAGCACTTGGGGGAGTACAATATAGCAATAAGCAGACATATTCCCTGCCCACAATGAGCTTACGGACATTAGTATAAATAAATTACAGATATGTACAGAAATGTGGTGGGGCTGTGAGAGGGGTTGAATAATGGGAGCAAGTATGTTACTTAATACTCCTTAATACTTTTTTTGTATGTAAAAATATGTTTGATATATAGCATTCATCTATGCATTAATGTGGTTGTTTTAAGTAATAGTAAAACCAGTGTATTACCTACTGACATTAAATGCCTCTCTGGGAGAAATGTGGAGGCTTTTGCTGCCTTTAGCCATAGAAACCTAGCTATGGTCATTCTCACCTCTTTTCCCCTTTCTGTCTCTCCCATGTCAGTCAAATCAATCCATCAGTCAGTCTAATATTTATTGAGTGCTTACTTTGTGCAGAGCACTGTGCTAAGCACTTAGGAGACTACAACATAACAATATAACAGACACATTCCCCACCCATGATGAGCTTATAGAGCACAAACATATAGTCTAGAGGTCAATCAATGGTATTTGAGTGATTGCTTTGTGCAGAGCACTGTACTTAAATGCTTGAGAGAGTACAATAAAGTTGGTAGACACGATTCCTGACCTCAGTAAAAATAGTAATAATAATTGTGGTCTTTAAGCACTTACTATGTGCCAGGCACTATACTAAATGCTGAGATGGATACAAGCAAGTCGGATTGGGCAGAGTCCCTGCCCCACATGAAGCTCACAGTCTTAATGTCCATTTTACAGATGAAGTAACTGAGGCATAGAGAAGTTAAGCCACTTGCCTGAGATAGCACAGCAGACAAGTGGCAGAGCCATGATTAGAACCCAGGTTCTTCTGACTTCCAGACCCGTGTTCTGTTCACTAGGCCATGCCGCTTCTCAAGGATCTTACAGTCTAGTAGGGGATGACTACTGGATAAACAGTTGTGGCAATATTGCTCCTCTTTAGCCTCTTTCAGTCAGTAGTAATTATTGACTGCTTCCTTTGGCTAAGATGAGTTAAATATAAAAAAAGACAATGTCCTTGCCCTCAAGGAGCTTACAATTTGATGGGAAAAGCACATAGACCCAAATTTTTATAGTTATTGGAGGAAGAAGGGTAAAGAAACAACTAGGTAGAGTAAAGAAAGATGGCTAGTGGAATAAATAAATAAGTAGGGTACATAGATTTAAAATATGCATAAGTGCTATAGATGGCTGCATGTAAATAAGAATTAAAATAGATGTGATGACAACTGGGGTGGTGGAAATGAAATGGAGAAGACCTCCTGGAGGAGATGGGATTACAGGAGAAGTTTGAAGTTGAAGTTGAAGTCCCCATAGGGCTATCCCTCTGGCAGCTAAAACGGAACTTCTCTGCCCCTTGCCGCTCTTAATTTTCCCATTAGATTTGATGATACCACCACCCTCTCCAAGAAACTCACAGACTTTGACTCCTCCTTGAGTTTTAGCTTTCGCAGGATAGGAATAAAATTAACGTATTCTAACGTTGGGTGGAAGATATGCCGCAAGTGACATATTCATCTGTACCATTAACCGTTGTGGACCTAGTCCATAGTATTTTCTGTTTCACTACACAATAAATATTTCCTCTGTATTTGTTAGCTTTCTGTTGGTGTTATCCATGCAAAGTTTCAAGCCCTGCAGCTGGCACAAAATTTTTGCTTGTAACCCATGAGACTTGCATGAGACTTTTGTTTAGGAATAGATGTTCTGCTGTCGGAGATTTGTTTTTGCAGTAGCGGTGATGGGCTACAGTGAGCCAGGTCCCCAAGGGGCAAGCATTGAGAACAGCAGGCTGACTATGAAGGCAGTTTGGGGCCCTTCACCCAATGCCGCCTTAGATACTGCTGTGCCCTCCTATGGAGTGTAGCACTCAGTTACACCCAAGGAACTAATGAGGTCTTTACTACTTATTTTACCAGAGTAAAGATCACTATCCAACTTCTTTAGATGGGAATGTCATTTCATAGACGTGGACTGAGTTATCAGAAAAATAAAGGGAAATTTAGAGGATAAAGGGGGGAATTGAAATAAAAATAATTGTATTTGTTTAGCACTTAAGTGGTTCATTCATTCGATCAGTCGTATTTATTGAGCACTTACTGTGTGCAGAGCACTGTACTAAGACTTTGGGAGGGTACAGTATAACAATAAGCATATTCCCTATGCGCAGGGGTAGATGCAATTCAGGCGGGTCAGGCAGAGCCCACTCTCCAAAATGAGGCTCAAAGTCTAGGGAAAGAGGGACAGGTATTTCATTCCCTTCTTACCAATGAGGAAAGTGAGGCCTAAAGAAGTTCAGTGACTTACCCAAGGTCATACAACAGGCAAGTGATAGAGCTGAGATTTAGAACCCTGGTCTTCTTACTCCCAGGCCTGTGTACTTTCCTAGTCACATTGTTTTTTATAATGAATACAGGAGTAAAAAGCCTAAAAAACATTTCCTGTCTCCAGGAATTTCTATTCTAAGACAGCAAATGTCATTTATGCAAAAATCTACTCATGTTATGTTTTGTTATTTGAGTTTTTTTTTTGCTTCCTATTTTCCCTGGATTGGTATAGCACATACTACGATCATCATGCAGAAGGACAGTGGTTTGACAGAGGTTTGTGGGAGGCGGCCTCCTCACGTAGCTGAAGACTGCCTGTTTCAAGCGAGACTTGGAAAAAACCTTGAATGAGGGAATGGAGATGACTTGAAGCTTGCAGGTATAGGACACTGGGGAAGAGTAGGACAAAAGGGACTGTAAATCGATTTTGCCTGATTAGCATGAAAGTAATGGTCAGCGAAGAAGAGGATAAGCCTGGCGAAATTGTCAGGCGTGAAGAGGCTGAATCCGAAGCTGAGGTTATTAGAGAATCAATCGCAGGGATTTGAGAAGGGACTGACAAAAATAATCTCTCAGGGAAGATAAGTTTACAGCAGCATTTTGGAGGGGAGAAAGGTTGGGGATGTAAGATGATTGTGTCCAGGCCAAAGAGAAGCAGTGTGGCTTAGGGAAAAGAGCTGCGTGACCATGGGCAAATCACTTAGCTTGTCTGTGCCTCATTTTCCTCATATGTAAAATGGGGATTTCATGCCTGTTCTTCTTCAGACTGTGAGCCCTTTGTGGGACACGGACTGTGTTCAATCTGATTGTCTTGCATCTATCCTAGTGCTTAGTTACAGTGCTTGGCACATTGTAAGTGGCTGAGGAACTGGGGAGCCAAAGGTGTTTTTAAGAAGTATTAGAAGGAAGGGAATTAAGTTTGGATTTCCTTTTTTTTTTTTAAGTGTCACATATATAAATGGTTTAATTAAATGTACAGGTGAAGAACAGAAAGTTACACCAAATTGCCTAACATTACTTCTCTGCAGCAAGGAGAAGTGGAATCATTTTTCCAATTCTGTGGAAAAATTGGACTATTCAGTCCAGCAGAGGCAATAGTCTAGTAATAAGCCAGTTCTTATGAAGACTACTCTCTAAGCCTAGTCTTTTCTGCATGGAATATGATATATTTTTAGCCCTACCTATTTGTTTTCAGAGAGGTCACTCTATTTGATAAGGCCTTAATTTGCTTTCCAGTATTTGCCTCAGGACGGTGCAGTTTAACCCAACTTTTCTTCAAGGACGAGATTTCTATGCTAAACTAGTACAGCAGTGCTGAATTAATTCTTATGAGATTTGGGTCTTGAATTCTGTTTCTTGTTCACAGTCACTTTTGCTGAAGAAATTCATTTTAAAGTAGTAGTTGCATCTAGAGCATTTCTTTTGTGCATGGCAAGAAAAACTTCTAATCATCTATAAGAACAATTTATGTGATAAATAAAACAAGGCAGGCTTTGTTCTTACCTTTTGACATTATTGTCTTTTTTCATTTTAGAGAAATTCATCCATTCTGATTCTTCTGTAGTCTTGTGAGAGCACATTTTAAAATTATTCACCATTGAAGTAACAGATTTTACATTCAAAGTCTATGTTTATTACATATACTATTCTCTCCAACTACATATAACTTTCTAAAGGCCCTTTGAAGCCATCCATGCAGGTTGGGTCCAACCATCTTGCCAGCCTGTGATAATTTTTACCTATCTTTTCCATATTAACCAACGAAGGCAATGCCATTTTGTGGTCAGGACAATGGCCTACTCAACCCAGCACTCTCTTTCCAACAGCTGCAACAGACTGGGATGATGAGTAGAACCTTGTGTGTTGGAGAATAGTAATAATAATAGTACTTGTTAAGCGCTTACTATGTGCTGCTGTTCTAAGCACTGGGGTAGATACAAGTTAGGTTGGTCACAGTCTCTGTCCCACATGGGGCTCACAGCCTTAATCCCCATTTTATAGATGAGGTCACTGAGACCCAGAGATGTTAAGTGACTTGTCCAAATTCACATAGCAGACATGTGGCAGAGCTGGGATTAGAACCCAGGTCCTTCAGACTCCCAGGTCCATGCTCTATCCACTAAAGCCACACTGCTTCTCAAAAGAATTAACTAGTTCCCATACTGGGAGATGAACTCGGAAAGCCTGGGTGAAAACCAGAAGTCTTAACAACTGGAACATATGGGAGAAGCAGCCCATGCTGCCTAGTGGGTAGAGCACGGGCCTGGAAGTCAGAAGGACCAGAGTTCTAATTTCAGCTCTACCACTTGTCTTCTGTATGGCCTTGGGCAAGTCACTTAACTTCTCTGTGCCTCAGCTCATCTGGGACATGGGGAGTAAGACTATGAGCTCCATGTGGGTCATGGACTGTGTCCAACCTGATCAGCTTGTTTCTGCCCGAGCTGTAAATACAGTGCCTGGCATATAATAAGCACTTAACATGTACCATTGAAAAAAAAGCTGTTTTCTTGGCATCCATCCTGTTTAATATCTCATATTTTTTATTTTAGCAGTTTTCACATGTGATAAGACCTTTTCACAATTACTAGGGAGCCAATCTTAGAATGAGGATTGACAGGGGTTTTGTATTACTATTTGTCTAAAGCTATATAGCTTTTCTCATGAATAGAAAGAGATGTCCCAGAAATGTGTAACTCAGAACAAAAAGGGTAATATGCTTAGTTATCCCATTACATGGGGGAATGATACATTTTTACAGAATCCTACATTAAGGAAAACTCACTCTGTCTGAGACCATGCACATGTGTATTTGCACAACTGTTTCTTCCAACACAGCATTCTGCTGTCGTATCCAGTCAGACTCATGTTGTCAAAAAAACGTTTCCAAATTTTGGTGCCACTTTCTAGTCAAAATGCAAAGGGAAACCATGCATTTTGTCAGAACTAAGTTTACAATGCTGCTAAAACAATAAGAGAAAGTAAGCTTTAATTATTTGTTATGGTATTTAAGTGCTTACTATGTGTCAGACACTTCTCTAAGTGCTGGGGTAGGAACAGATTAATCAGTTTAGACAGTCTTTTGTCCCACATGAGGTTCACACTTTAAGAAGGGAGGAGAACAGGTATTGAATTCCCATTTTACAGTTGAGAAAACGATTCTAGGAGAACTATAATGTGGAGTGGATAATGAAAGACCAGGAATCAAACGTGACTACAGATTCACTAGTCTCCATCTCTGAAGCTTACCACTTTGCAGTTTAGAATGTATTCACATTTGAAAATTCCTCTAGGATCTGTGGTCCACCAGAGAGTGAGCATTGCTAAAGGATAATATTTAATCTAGTGATGAGCATAGATGGAAATATTTCTGTGTATCATCTGAACAAGAGAGTGTTGCAGAGGGTGATCATCACTGAGGTTTTATGTGTAGCTCCAAAGGCATTTTTTGTACTGAAACGTTAAACATGTGAAAGTTAGTACACTGAACAGCTAAGTGTGCTGTTTACTTCTGGAAATTACCCTTATAATCCAGGTAGTTTTCATGGAAGGTTCAGATAAAATAATCATTTCCTAAGATGAGACTGGATAGAATACGTTGGACAAATCAAGTGTCCAAGCTTCCCTAGGACAATCTGCCCCTTTAGGGGAGGTTGGGACAACATTGGAACCAAACTGAATGGTGCCACTGGAGGAGATGTAGAGAAATAACCTGATTTAGCCCCCTGCTTGTAGGCAGGTGAATAGCTAAAATTTCCAAAACAAATGGCCATCTATTCGTCCCTTAAATATTCCCAACGATGAACTCTTTACAATATTCTTCATTAGCTCATTCCAGTATTTACACTGATAATTATGGACTATCCTATGCCCAACCCAAGTCTCTCTTCTTTCATTTCAAGCCATGTTCTTTTGTGTTACTGATTCAACTTTCCTGCCAAACATCCTTTGGCACCAGCCCTGGAGAACAAATAGTGTATTGGATGGGGTATGTCTCCAATATGTAATTTCTTTTGCTTCTTTCCAAACTGGCCTAGGACTGAAAATAATGGTTCATATGTCTCCTGAACAGTCTGTGCAAGGTGGTATGTGAAGCTACTTCTTAAGTTCCTTCTGAAGCCTCTGCTGCTGACCTTCCTTTTGTCTGGGTTTTCATCCCTATTCTATAGGGTAGACAGGAAAATAGGACCTGGAGACGGGATGGGAGTGATGCCTTCGGCATCAACCGCTACTGTATTGTCAACACATGTTCATTTCTTCCCCATCTGCAAGTTTGGCTCAGTGGATTAAAGTTATATTTCCAGTGCCAGCATAGCATCAACCTCTAAAAGGAAGCAATAGAAGCAGTGTGGCCTAGTGGATAGAACCCAGGCCTGGGAGTCAGAGGACATAACTTCTAATCCCGGCTCTGCCACTTACCTGCTGTGTGACCGTGGGCAAGTCACTTAACTTCTCTGTGCCTTAATTACCTCATCTGTGAAGTGGGGATTGAGTCTGTGAGCCCTATGTGGGACAGGGACTGTGTCCAACCTGATTAGCTTGTATCTACCCCAGTATATAGTACTGTACCTGGCACACAATAAGCATTTAACAAATACCATAAAATAAAAAAAAATCATAGTGGTTTGCCTGGAATCCAAGTTTTTAAAATGACTGGATAAAGGTCTTTTCTCAGTGATTCTTCTTCAACCTTATTACTGTTATCATCAGACATGCTGACATATTCCCGATGATTAGGATAGAGATTCTTTTATATGTTTGTTGGTCATGTCTGGATAAAGATTTATGCTAAGTTTTTGATTGCTGTAACCTGAAAGGCAAATAATTAGATGATTCACAAATAAAAGGAAACATTTATTATCCTTTAGAGTGGTTTTGAACTTATAGCATACTGCCCCATACCCAAATGTTAAATAATTTGATCATTTGGGATTTACCAAACACTTAGTACAGTGCTCATCATATGGGGCTTAATAAGTGACATAATTATAAGAATTGATTTATAGGAACTGTTTTATAATACACCTCTAAGTACATAGGCCAAATTTCCTTTCCACAAGAACCCTTTCTTTGAATAAAATATGGCATCTTTTTATGGTATATGTTGTGTATATGTTTATATGGTATATGTTAAGTGTATATGTAAATGTGGTATTTAAGTGATTATTGTGTCCCAAGCACTGCACTAAATGCTGGGGTAGACACAAAATAATCAGGTTCCCACATGGGTCTCAGATTCTGAGTAGGAGGGTGAACAGGTATTGAATCCCCATTTTGCAGATGAGGGAACTGAGGCACAGAGAAGTTAAGTGACTTGCCTAAGATCACACAGCAGGTCCATGGCGGAGCTAGAATTAGAACCCAGTCCTCTGACTTCCAGGCCCATGTTCTTTCCACTAGGCAATGCTGCTTACTATGTATAAGGCACTGTGCTAAGTGCTGGAGTAGATACGAGCTAATCAGGTTGGACACAGTCCATGTTGCACATGGGGCTCACATTTAATCCCCATTTTACAATAACTGAGGCAAAGAGAAGGGAAGTGACTTGCCCAAGATCACAGAGCAGACAAGTGACGGGGCCAGGATGAGAACTCAGATCCTTCTGACTGACAGGCCTGTGCTCTATGCACTAAGCCATGCTGCTTCTCTAGGGTCTTTGGCCCATAGTTTGGAATATATTACTAGACCTGTATGTTCAAAACTTTGAGCACCTATGCTGTGTTTTAGATCATTCTTGAATTCTTTTTCATTAAAAATTAGTGAATTTTTTCCAACTATTTCTTTCAGGGAAAGGGTACAGACACTTTTATGAAGGCATTTACTATAGTAGTATCACCCATCAGGAGCAGTATTAAACATTTCTGGGAGTGTTAAACACTTTATTTTTGTAATAATATGAAAAATGAATAGATTTTTACAGTGAATGTAGAATTTTTCTAAAGGGAACCCCCCCCATATAAGTTTTCTATTTGCAACCCCATGCGTTTTGTCATAAAATTCCCATTGTGAACTTTAGGAATTAGAAGAGCTGTAAAATAACTATATAAACAGTGAACTCAATTGTGAAGTAGGTGATTCCCCTCTCATTTGGAGCCTACCTTCTTTTTCTATCTTTAATAACTCTTTAGATGATTCAGAAAATGACCTAAATTGATGGTTACCTATGATGGTTAAAATGGTATTTTTTGGCTACAACAATAATAATAATTCTAATAATAATACCTTTCTATGTAGCACTTTGTTTCCAAAGAGGTTTCACATCAGGCATTTCATTTTTACCTTCACAAACACCCCTTTGAGGTGGAGAGAGGTAAGTATTATCCCCCTTTACAGATGAGAAGGTTGAGGAACAGAGAGGTTAAGTGACTTGCTCAAGTTCACACAGCAGACTAGTGATACAACTAGCACTAGGATCCAGGTCTTCTGACTCCTAGGTTCATGCTCTTTCCAATAGACAATGACTATACACTGCATCTGATATCTTGGGGGCTTTTCGTAGTTCCCTGGAATGTAGCTGGATATGAATACATGCCATTTGGAATGGGTAGGTGGTTTTTCTCAGTCTCCTGTGGAAAGTTCCTTGACTGTTTTTGGCATCACATAATCAGGAAATGCCAGTTATCTGGCTAGTTAAAACGGTTGGCTATTCAGGATATTGCTGTTTTTAATGTAGTTCTCCAAAATTTGTGAGGGTCGGGGGAGGGGAGTTTAAAGAAAGCTTATTTTTAAGTTTTCTTTGAAATCTTGTACATTCAAATTAGGCAGACATGATAAATGAAATTTTAATCAATCATATTTTCAATCATTTGCATTTATTGAGCACCTGTCACATGCAGCTCTCTGTGCTGAGTGCTTTTATCACCCTCTGTATGAAGTTTGAAGTTTACCACTTCCAAATTCATGCTTTCAAATTCATGTAGTGAAAGCAGAGTGGAGAAGTGCTGTTACTCTCCCCACCTTCAAAGCCGTATTGAAAGCACATCTCCTCCAAGAGGCCTTCCCTAACTAAGCCCTCCTTTCCTCTTCTCCCACTCGCTTCTTTGCCCTGACATGCTCTGTTTATTCATACCACCTCACAGCACTTATGCCTATGTCTGTAATTCTATTTATGCCTGTCCCCACTCTCTAGACTGTAAACTTACACTGGGCAGTGTTTGTGTCTGTTTATTGTTATATTCTACTCTCCCAACCATTTAGTACAGTGTTCTGCACACTGTAAGTGTTCAGTAAATATGATTGACTATTATGAGGACAATGGCAGCCATAGAAAAGAACGGACGGTTGGAAAAAGCCGGTAGAGTGGAACTTGTGAGAACTAAGGTGAGTGACCAGGAAGAGATTCATAGTCTGATTTCTCCCTGATCCTCCTGCTTCTCCTCCTTAGCCCTCATCCTTTCTGATTCTTCTACAGTTTGATGTTGATTGGCTAGGAACTCCTGATGCATCATGCTCAGGGGTTTCTGATAATCAGCTAATACCCTTACGCTGTTCCTATGGTAGATTCTTAAAAAGCACTATTAAAACACCTAAAATATCCTTAAATGTAGTGTTCATTAAGCCCTTACTAAGTGTTGAGCACCATGCTGAATGCTGGGGTACTAGTAGATCATCAGCTCAGACACAGTCCCTGTCTCACATGAGAAAATTCCTAATTTCGTTCTGCTTTACCAAACAAAACAGAGCTTGTAAAATTAGTTTCCCTCTTCATTCTTTTTTAAGATCTTGTCTATCCCTTGGTCTCTTAAGGGAGTCAACTACCCTTTGCCACAGAAAATCCTTCTAGACTGCAAGCTCCTCGTGGGCAGGGAACATTTCTGCCAACTCGGTAGAAATGCATAGTACAGTCCTCTCCATGTAAGTGTGCAATAAATGCCATTGATTGCCAAGGCACAGACTGTGCTTTAGTGGTTCAAGGGTTTTGGTTTTTAAGGGAATTTCCTGGTCAGCTCTTCAGTTACCCTTTAGGTAGGCCACGTCCTCCTAATTTTACCAGCCTCAGGAACCCTGATTGGTGGGCAAATATCTAAATGACAGACTACATTTGAGGTTTTTGCACTTCCGTCCTGGTTGGGCCTACGAATGCCAGCCACGTGCACTATTGCCTGCAGTGCACTTGCTCTAAGAGTAATCCTTCTAACTCAAATTGGGAATAGGGCAACAGCAACTGAGTGGATGCTGTTGCTCCATTGGGTTGTTGGGAAATTTCAGCAGCCCAGGGCATGGCAGGACCCCACCCTTCACACTCCCCACTGGAAGGTGGTCCAGTCTCTTCCAGTTTTCTTGAGCTCCCTTTTGGTCCTGTTTCCCTCAAGCCCAAAATGAGAGCTTTCACAAGTTCCAGAGAGATGATGATAATAATAATAATTATGGTAATTGTTAAGTGCTTACTATGCGCCAGGCACTGTACTAAGTGCTGGGATGGATACAAGCAAATCTTCAGGTTGGACACAGTCCCTTGTCCCACGTGGGGCTACACAGTCTCAACTCCCCCACTTTACAGATAAGGTAATTGAGATCCAGAGAAGTGAAGTGACTTGCCCAAGTTCCCAGAGCTTGGTGGAGTGGTGGAGCTGGGATTAGAACCTATTTCCTTCTGACTCGTAGGCCCATGCTCCGGGCTGGCTGTTATGGATTTGGGCTGTCTCTCTGCTCCACAGGATTGCTCAAGCCAGTAATGTGTCACTTCCTGCCTTCATTTCAATGTCCATGGAGGGGTTGTGAGACTTCTGTTTTTGAGCTCCAGTTCTTCAGTCTTCTTTTGACTTTTATGCTGCTTTGTGTAGTTTAGATTTGGGGAAAAAAGTGGTTTGAGATCCATTACGTTTCTACACATCTGTGACATTGCAATCCCTTGGACACATCCAATTGTCTTATTTCTCGCTAAATACAGCATTCTGGGAATTGAGGTTCCATTATTTCAAAGGAACATCTTTATGCACTTTTGCAAAATCGGTTCAAGATTTGAAGTAAGAGATTCGCCCTGTGGGCAAAGTGAAATAGTCAAAATATTTTCATTTGTGCTTTTTCCTCTTGTGATTTTTTTTTAAATTTGAGAACATGTTTCACTGTGTATTGAAATAAACTTAATACCAGGGGCAACAACTGCATTCTTTTTTATAACTGATAATGAAACACCATTTTATTCCCTTAATGTTATGTCTAACTAGCAAACACGAAGCTAAGAGAAGGCATCAACCAAATAGATAGGAAGCCTAGGGCATCTGATGCTGAAATAAGCCAACATTTGTCAAGCTGAGTTCTGTGCAGTAGTTCACTTGTATTTATTCATGCTTGTTAGATGAACACTCACCATTTTGGAGCATAATAATAATGTTGGTATTTGTTAAGCGCTTACTATGTGCCAAGCGTCCTTCTAAGCGCTGGGATAGATATAAAGTAAACAAAATTGAAGTTTGGGTATCTAATCCACTAATGGATTTTTCTCACCATCATGTGGGCATGTTGTTGCTTGCCATTGATGATTGGTTCTGAATTCTTTAAATAACACATCATACAGTCTGTTCTTCTGTGACTTGTACTTTGATTGTGCATTTTGGATAAAAGTGCTGATGATGTAGGGAATTTTTTTCCTCAGAATGCACTTCTGTTTGAATATAGCATGATGTGGTGTTCTGAAGAAACAACATTTGGCGTGTGTGTGGCATCAGTCAAGGCGTGACTACTGTAATGCAAGTTTTACATAAAGTGAAACTTACTGGGATGAAAATCTCTGTGTTTTAGAAGAGCTAACTCTATTTGTGAGTAGTACCATCCGGTGTCATTCTTATTCATTCAGTAGTATTTCTTGAGTGCTTGCTGTGTGCAGAGCACTGTACTAAGTGCTAGGAATGTACAATTTGGCAACAGATAGAGTCAGTATTTCTATTATGTGCAGTATGGAAAAGGTTAAAGCTGTTTACATGGGCAAACTTAAAACAGAGAAATTAATGCTGAAGTCCATCTTCTAACTCATTCAAATAATAAATAGCATCTAAAAAATAAAGATTTGTTCTAGAGCTGCTCTGAGTCCCAACTGGCATTCTCTATATAACTTCTGCTTCTTAATGATGTGAACTCATTATAACTCTTGATTTTTCTAGGGAATGTTTCACATTTCAGCTACTTTTGTTTTCTGCTGCTATCATTGAGGGTTCAAGAATCAAAAATAGATCTTCAGGTAAAATGCCTGATCTTAATCCATCAAGTAATAGTGCTTGGTTTTTGGTTTTTTTTTCTTTTCCTATACTGCTGGAGAGGTAATTTATCTGTTTGGATGCGTGGTCTGAAATGTTGCTATTATGGCTATTAAAGCTAAGCATGTAGTTTTCTTGGCTGCCTTTTGTAAATTCCACCATTTATTTTGAAAATTAAGTATGTTTGTTGTCTGCTTCTACCATGTTACCATGACCTGCAAGTATTCCATAGGTATGTGCTTGGAAGTGCTAAAAAAAAAAATTTTGCGTATCTGGCTGCTTTGGTTTTCAGAAATATATTTGGATGGACTTGATACAAGTTAAGTAGTCTGTGAAGTCAACTGTACAGATACCTAAAAAAAAGACATTTATAGAGATACATTTTGACTTACAGCCATTTAGATTCTAGCGTTCACTACCTTAGTCACCATTTTAGACACTGTAATCCATCTTAATGTTAAATCGAGATGAGGGGATACCTGTGGACTCATTGATGATACCATAAGTAGAAGTAGTAGGAAAGCAAGATTTATCCTTATAGTGTTTCTTCTCTCCAGTTCTTTGGAGGCCTTTTTTCTTTCCTTTCAAAAAATCACTATCTCTTTTAGGAAAACATTATTTATGAAAGTAAGACTAAATACTTCATTAGTTAATGTCCTTGGATCAGACCCAAGATCAGAATTCCAAGTTGATAATTGTGGGTCATTGGCCATACTGCAGCTGGCCTCTGGCAATGACTAAGTGAAAGGTATTCAGAGTCAAGGATTGTTAGTCCGTCCTTTACGAAATCCTGGGGGAAATGAAGAAGAGGGAATAACGGTCTGCTCCGAAGGAAGTGCTGTGCTGTGACCCTTTAGATCTCAAAATCTTCCCTGACATTTGGCAGTATGAGATTCACTAGTCCACCTGCCTGTCTGGGAGGCAAGCTGTACTGCAAAAGACTAAAGCCAGGCATAGGGAGGCATCTGTCACAAACCCCTCTCTCTGTCCCCCTGCCATCACGAAGTCTGTTTGAACCAATGAGGTCAGAGATAGGATCCTGGAGCATAGGCTTTCATTCTTGCCTCCCTCTAAAAACCTTGCAGTTTTTTAGGAACAGGGTTGCTTTCTCACTAGCGAGCAGCTGGGTTTGTCCAGAGTTCAGCACAGAAGGCTCCTTGCTTGGGGTTTCTGAGCCTGTCAGGCATTGGCCTGTCAGCTGTTTTGCAGACTTAGAATAGCTTCCAGGTCTTGGAAGGCATTGAGAATCACAGAGGGGCACTCCTTCTCACATGCCTTCTCTCTCTGGCCCTTTCACCAACTGGTGGTAGCACCCACTTTTTTGTGAAACCTAAATGACTTATCTTCAAATATGAGGTATGGCAATGTTTACTCCTTTATACTAGTAGCCTGTATTTTTGGAACCAGATAGTGGGTTTAGTTTTGAATTCCAGATGGCAGACATTAGTTCTAATTTTTAAACGAAAAGCTCATAAGGCATCCAAGGCCTGGCACTTGTGCTTGTCTCGTTTCACTATTACCTAGCATCTATGAAGCTTGTTAAACATTTGCAAAATGGTTTTGGCTAATAATTCTGCCCATCATCTCTACCTTACAAAAAGGTGAAAACGGTCTTAGGAAGCATTGGAATCACTTTTTTCTATAAACGTGTGTGGGTGTGCGTATGTGTGCATGCACATAAATATATACATTCCTCTTCATTAGAGGCAAAAAATGAAAAACATTGCAGATTTTTTCAGTTTTAACCTTAGTAAGGTTAAAAGGACATAGTATTGTTTTTACTAGATTTTGATACAGAAGTCTTTGGTGGCCCATAAACATATTTTTTCTATTAATAATAATAATAATGTTGGTATTTGTTAAGCGCTTACTATGTGCCGAGCACTGTTCTAAGCGCTGGGGTAGACATAGGGGAATCAGGTTGTCCCACATGGGGCTCACAGTCTTAATCCCCATTTTACAGATGAGGGAACTGAGGCACAGAGAAGTTAAGTGACTTGCCCACAGTCACACAGCTGACAAGTGGCAGAGCTGGGATTCGAACTCATGAGCCCTGACTCCAAAGCCCATGCTCTTTCCACTGAGCCACGCTGCTTCTCCATCCATCTCTTATTGTGATGGTGATATATTGATGTGTAATATAAACTTGTGCAATAGGAGTAGAGCAAGATAGAAATTACTCAGGATACTTTATGTTTCCTTAATTAATCCTCAAAGTGTGGTGAGTGGAAATAAGATTGGATGGTTCACTTTGACTAATCACTGGCATCCTACAGTGCTTCAGGGGGGTCAATATGAGGAAAAAGTGGAAAATATGTCTGAGAGCAATGATAACCTGGAAACTGACCGTACTGGGCCAGTGTGACATTTTTATGTAGTTCAGGTGTTCTAAAAGGTTAAAGCAGTAGTTCTGGACATTTGTGGCCAAAAGGAGTTGGGGAAATGGGAAGGAAGATGGAGATAAAGTGGAATAACAAGAAGCCTGTCTTGTGGGTAGAGCACAGACTTGGGAATCAGAAGGGTCTGGGTTCTAATTGTGGCTCCGCCATTTGTTGTGTGACCCTGGGCAAGTCACTATGATTGATTGTCTGACTGAACTTCTTTGTGCCTCAGTTACTTCATCTATAAAGTGAGGATTGACTCTGAGCCCCATATGGGATATGGATTGTGTCCAGCCTGATTAGCTTGTAGCTACCCCAGAGCTTAGTACAGTGCCTGGCACATAGTAAGCACTTAACAAGTACCATAAAAAAAAAGAAGCCAACAAGTACCATAAAAAAAAGAAGCCAAAGAGTTATAAAATTATATGAACAGGAACAGATCATGAAACTCAGTTCCCAAAAAGGAAAATCAACTATTAATCATGTCATTCAAGTACATGTTTTGTTGTTGAGACTGTGTGTCTGCTTAATATTTTCATAGTTTTGCATGCAGAAAAACACTGAAAAAGGAATGTCAGAAAGGTACCCCCCTGCAACTTGGTAAAGTCCTGCATGCATGGGTTGGAAATCTGGGGTCCAGTTCCCAGCTGTGGCTCACCTGGCCTGGCCCAGAACTGGCTCCAGCCTCTAATGAACAACTAACTGGATTAGAAGTGAATTTAGGCTCATTTCTAAGAGCTCCAGCTCCACCCCAAATGTGTGGACTGCCCCCAGGGGAAGCTGGGGCTTGAAGTTGATCTCAACCACCCAGTAGACCACTACATATTTGTAGAATTTACACTCAAATTGCAGTCACCTAAGTGTAGTCTCCATGAAGTGAAAACCCTGAGGTTTGAGGGAAGGGAAAGGGGGATGTCCTGGACTGAAATAATAATAATAATTATGGTATTTGTTAAGTGCTTACTATGTGCCAGGTACTATACTAGGTGCTGGAGTAGATACAGGTCAGAAGGACCTGACTTCTAGTCCTGGTTCTGCCAAGTGTTTGCTGTATCATCTTGGGTAAGTCACTTAACTTCTCTGTGCCTCAGTTCCCTCATCTGTAAAATGGGGATAAAGTTGGTGGGCCCTCTGTGGGACAAGGACTATGTCCAACCCGATAATCTTGTATCTGCCCCAGTGCTTAGAACAGTGCCGGGCAAATAGCGGGTAGCAAATACCACAGTTATTATAATAATTATTATTAATATACAAGCTAATCGGGTTGGACACAGTCCATGTCTCATGTGTGGCTCACAGTCTCAGTCCCCATTTGACAGAGGAGGTAACTGAGACATTGAGAATTAAAGTGACTTGCCCAAGATCTCACAGCAGACAAGTGGCAGAGTTGGGATTAGAACCCAAGACCTTCTGACTCCCAAGACCATGCTCTATCCACTACACCAGGCTGCTTCTCTGCCCCCATTCTGCCCCATTCCCCTGGGGTAGCATTGGGTCAAAACAAGCCCCCCAGGACTGCCCTGTCATGCCCCCAGATGCTCAATGTGATTTTGAAGTTGGGTGGTACGGGCCAGTGGTGCTTAGAGGTCTAATCAGTGCTGTTGGGCAGCCAGCCCACTGGTACTGGCCTTCAGGATCTCAGGAATTTTTGAAAACTTCTGGAAGAGATGCTGAAATGACATGGATCCCACTGATGTAATGGAAACCACAACATTTCTAAGAAAATATTTATATAAAGATGACATATTCCTGACTGACGTTCAGATATGTAATACATGTTGCTACAGTTGAAAGTGGTTCACAAGTCTTCTCAAGATGCTTACTAACATACGCAGTGAAGAGTAGAGACTTCATAAATCAATTTGAATATGAGCAGTTTCTGATTTGGGAGGTTGCAAGGGGCAAGGAAAACAAATGGGGAGAGGTCAAAAGGACTTCAGCAAGGAAGAATTGGGTAAATTCCGGGCATGCGTAAATTCCGGGCATGCCTAAATATTCTTGAGGTTTCTAGTATAAACTGTCTTTCAGCTAGTCACAGTAGAATTTTTTTAAAACTATTTTTGCCTTCTGGAAACTTGTGCAGCCAGTGTAGAAATCTGTTTTATATTTATCCTAGGCTTCCGTAGACAGCTGGCAGTGAGAGGTGGCTCTCATATTTGGCTGGGACTGCACACCCCAAGTGATCCTGAGGATTGAGCGATTTTGCCCATTTGATTTATTCCATATATATAAGCCCAGACAAATCATGAAAGCCCCCAGAGTTAGATTTTCAGCAGGTCTTCCTGGATAGTGCTGTACTTTTTAAATGGTATTTGTTAAGCATCTGCTATGTGTCAAGCACTGTTCTAAATGCTGGGATAGATACAAGGTCAGCAACAATCTCTGTCCCACATGGGGCTGAAGGTCTTAAGTAATGGGGAGAATGGATATTGAATCCCTATTTTGCAGTTGGGTAAACTGAGGCACCGGGCAGTTAAGTGACTCACCTAAGGTCACACAGCAGACAAGTGGCAGAGTGAGGGTAAGAACCCTGATCCTCCAGCTCCCAGGCCCATGATTTATATATTGGACCATGCTGCTTCTCATTTCCTGTACAAACCCAGGCAATGGCTCCCTAAAGAAGTTAATGCTTCTGGGCACCAACCGGGACTTTGAGGCCTAGTGGCTAATGCTCACTGAAAAGCTGATTCTCTGGAGAGTGTGTGCTCTCATTTGGTAAGAATAGAAGTGGTGGTAGTTAGGACTAGTAGTAGTCCCACACACTCCCACAGGCTCAGATGTGATTGTAGGCAAATCACTTAATTTCTCTGTGCATCAGTCACCTAATCTGAAAAAAGGGGATTAATTCCTCCTCCCTTCTGCTTAGACCATTAATGAGGGAGTGATAGAAGAAATGCTGAGCGGGAGAGCTAATTTATAGCAGGCAAAGTGAATTTGAAGTGGTAGAAGTAGGCCCAGGTCCTGGATTGTCTCTGGTAACAATCAGCAGTACACCTGCAGGAGTGAAGAAAATAGATTGTGGGGGTCAGCCCGGGCAGGGGAAGTGGTGGAAGCAGTTAGGGACAGCGGGCAAGGGAGTTGAGTTTGGTGGAGAGAACAGTTTTGAGAAGCAGTATGGCCTACCGGAAAGAGCACGAGCCTGGAAGTCAGAGTCCCTGCGTCCTGATCCTGGCCCCCCCACTTACCTGCTAACTGCTCATAGGCTATTTAAATTCTCTGTGCCTCAGTTACTTCATCTGTAAAATGGGGATTAAATCCTCCTCCCCTCGACTTAGACTGTGACCCCTGTGTGGGACAGTTGCTGTGTCCAACCTGATTTCCTTATATCTACCCAGCACTTACAACAGTGCTTAACAACTACCATAAAAAAAAGACGACTTTAAATATCGTCAAGCGCAAGGTTGGTGGAGTGTCCAGGAAGGGCATGAGAACCTAGGATGGGTTGAGCAGGTCTTGAGTCCCAAAGCCTGGGTATAGAGCAAAGACAGGTGCAGGTCTAAGGAGATGTGAGATGGCAGGGTAGAAAGTTGTGGTTGGTAAATGCTAAGTGGGAGTTGGTGAGATGAGAGTTGGAGCAGTGTTTGGAGATAATGACATCGAGGGTATGTTTCTGTTGATGTGTGACTGAAATATTGAGTTGAGCAGGGTCAGAGACACATCACCATGGAAGTTGGGGTGAGTGTCAGTAGCAAAGAGAGACTGGCACACAGAACAACAGAAGTAGGACCAAGGTGAGTGTAGAAATGTGTCTATTGGTTGTAGTGGGTGTTGGGTGCACACCTGGGTGCATGCGTGTGCACCCCCACCCTCCCCACCCCCCAAGAACTAACTCCCAGTGGCTTCACTGATACCTCTCCTGATTCAACTCCTGTCTCTCTGGCTGCTCATTCTCACTCTCTCCTGCAGGCTCTTCCTCTACCTCCCACCCTCTAACTGTGGGGGTGCCTTATTGCTCAGTTCTATGTCCCCTTCGATTTTCCATCTGTACTCACTCCCATGGAGAACTAATTAGCTCCCATGGCTTCAACTGCCATCTTTAAGCAGATGCTTCCCAATTCTACATCTCCAATCCTGATCTTTCTCCTTCTCTGCAGCCCTTGTATTTCCTCCTGCCTTCAGGGCATCTCTACTTGGATGGCCCATCGACACATCAAACATGGCAAAAAAAGAACTCATCTTCCCACTCAAGCCCTGTCCTCCCCCTGACTTTCCCATTATTGTAATAATAATGTTGGTATTTGTTAAGCGCTTACTATGTGCAGAGCACTGTTCTAAACGCCGGGGAAGATACAGGGGAATCAGGTTGTCCCACGTGAGGCTCACAGTCTTCATCCCCATTTTACAGATGAGGTAACTGAGGCCCAGAAAAGTTAAGTGACTTGCCCTCAGTCACACAGCTGACAAGTGGCAGAGCCGGGAGTCAAACTCATGACCTCTGACTCCAAAGCCCAGGCTCTTTCCACTGAGCCACGCTGCTTCCGTATTGTAGATAGAACCACCCTCCTCCCTGCCTCACAGACTTGTAACCACAGCATTATCCTTTACTCATCTCTCTCATTCAATCCACATATTCACTCTACCATGAAATCCTGTGGGTTCTACCTTCACAACATTACTAAAATCTGCTTTTCTCTTCATTCAAAGCCATAACATGTTGATCTAAGCATCTGTCCTATCCCAACTCGAGTACTATATCACCCTCCTCTCCTTCCTCCCCACCTCCTGTATTTCTCCACTCCTGTCCATACTTCACTCTGCTGTCCTGATTATTTTTGTAAAAAAAAATTCAGCTTATGTTTCCCCACTTCTCAAGAATCTCCAGTGGTTGCCCAGCCACCTCTGCATCAAACAGAAATTCCTTACCATTTGTGTTAAAGCACTCAGTCACATTGCCCCCTCCTACCATCCTCTCTGATTTCTCCCTACAACCCAGCACATTCACTTCACTCCTCTGACACCAACCTACTCCCTGCACCTCATTGTCATCTATTTTGCCAACAACTCTGACCATGTTAAGAGAGTTTCTGTCTTGTAACTCCCTCCCTTATTCGACAGACAATCGATCTCTCCACCTTCAAAGCCTTCTTAAAATCTTTTTTCCTTCAAGAGGACTTCCCTGACTAAGTCCTCATTTCCCCTACTCCCTCTCCCTTCTATGTCTCTCTTGCACCTGGATTTTTATCCTTTATTTACCCCACCTACAGCCCCACAACACATATGTACATATCCATAATTTTGCTTCAGTGTCTTGTCTCCCCCTCTAGATTGTGAGCTCCTTGTGGGCAGGGATGTGTCTACCAACTGCTATATTGTACTCTCCCAATCACTTAGTACTGGTCTCTCCAAATACCATGTATTGGTTGGTTGGATTGTTTGGAGTGAGCTCATTTCTTCTTTTCAATGCCGAGGTACATTCATCTACCTGTATGTTGTTAGACATCCAGTCTCGCACATCCTCCAAACTGTTTCCCAATCAACTTTTGCCTTCCTCTGTCTTGGCTCTGCTTGATTATAGATATGTACAATTGTGTATTGTACAAGAAACCCATTTTGGAAAATTGTTTCAGAGAAGCCATGTAACACATTAAAGGAGGTGTGTGTCAGACTGGATCCGTGAGTGCATGAGAAAAAGAAGGGTACAAAGGAAGCCAGAAGTGAGGGTTTCTGCATAAAAGAATTGCAAATACATTTCTTTAAAGGCCAGTCACAGAGATAGAAAGCTATGCCCGTTCAAAGATCAACAGAAACTGTTTACTGTAGTTCCCTCTCAAGGGGAAAACTGAAATACATTTTTTTGGCATTATAAATTCCTGAATTATATTGCCAAAGATGTATTTTATTCTCCACCCTTTGTCTGAATAATGAAAATCGTCTCCAATGATTATGTAAAGTTCTATCCTGGAACTATATAACTATCAGATGTCCGAGTGTTTTCCCTTTTGAAGAGAGGCGTGTTTTAAAAATTAGCACTTCAATCCTGTATTTTTAAAAATTTGTACTATTTTTACTTCATTTATTTTCACAGACTCAAGAGGTTGAAAAGGATCTCGGAAGGCCATGTTTTTGGCAGATTAAATTCAAATAAATGTAGAATGATAACTGTTTGACTTTATCTTAAAAATCTCCTCAGTGTGTAATGTGCCTTGTCCTTTCCAGTTACTAACATCAGTTGTCCAACATAAATCCCTCCTACTTTAAGCATACCCTATTTGCTCTCCTAGTGCATACTTTTCTCACCCTGATTTTGGAGGAGGATATAGATTATTTTTTGTATCACAAAACTGAAAGCTGCCATAGAGGCCTGGAGATAGGAAAACAGGTCAGAATGCAAGGAGTGGAGGCACCTCTGGGAATGGGGATTTATTAGAGCCCTGGGAGAGGAAGAAGAGATAGAAAGGGAACCTCTGGTGCTGATTTATGCAGAACCTGGGAGGGTGCAATAGAAGAGAACTAAAACTGAGACCCAAAACCGGGAGCTCAAAAAGGATTCAGTTACACTGAAGAGAGTCTGGTAAATATTGATTGGATGTCCAAGAGGGGGGAGTGGAGAGGAAAAGATGGCAGGAGAAGAGAGGCATATTTCCCCTGTGGCTGGGGCTGTGCTTTTGACATCGAAGAGTGGCCTCCAGGCAGCTAACATAGAGCTACACTCTATGGCCTCACCCAGTTCTTATATTGTGATTCCCCAAGAGGGACAGACTCTGGATCTGATCGATTATTTAATACCCACCCCAGGGCTAAGCACAGTGCTTGGCCCATAGCAAGTGCTTAATAAATATCTTAGCTACTCTTTTAAGGGGCTTTGCATGTCATTAAACAGTGATTTTTTATAATAATTCTATGAGATACATTTCCTTTCTCAATTTTGTAGATAAAGAATGTAGAGAAGAGACCACGCTGCTACAGCTGTGTAACCTGATTAATCAGTCTGTAGTATATATGTCTGTTTTTTTTTATGGTCTTTAAGTGCTTACTACTTGGTAGGGGTGTTAAAGTGTGATCTGGGGAGGATCAGGTGAGCAGGTCAGAAAGACAAAAAAGGAGAGAGAGCTGATGAAGTGCCTTGAAATCAGTGGCTAGGAAATTTTGCTTTATACAGAGGGAAATGGAGGATTTTGAGGAGGTTTTGAAAAAGGAAAAGAACAGTGTTTGAGGAAGATAATCCGGGCTATTACTGACATCCACTAAAAAGAGTGCTGCCTATTCTTTGTTACCCCAGAAGTCTTTAGTCTTACCCCTTCTGCCACTCTGGTTTGAGGTTTTATCTAGTGTGACTGGGCCTGAGCCAGGCAAGAGCTGAATCAGGTGGGCTGAAATAGACCTCAGCATTAGAGAGCAGTTTAGGGATAGAGCTAGTAAGTGAGGGGGGAAACAGGAAAGTGGAGCAGGTCCAATTTTGGAATGGGAAGGTTATCCCAGAAACGGGCTAGTGAGAGTGAGTGCTCAGAGTTAAGGATGGGGATGTGGCCATGGAAGCCCCAAATCTTTGTGACCCCCACCCCATACACATGCAATCTTACCCCACTTTCCCTTTTCTTCCTTCCCCTCCCTGCAGATGAGAAAGGAAAGTTCAGAAGGGATCCACGAGGGTATTTTCTCTCCAAAGTGGTTTTAAGGCAGCACCAGAGAAGATCCAGTCAAGGACAAGTAGCCAACACAAGCAGAGAACTCTCAAGCATTCAAGATGGTTTTAGAGCCTTCCTGAAAGGGATTTAATCAACCCCAATAGGCTTCTACAGATCTGAATTGAATTGGTTCTCCCAGTGTCCTTTTCAGGCTCAGACAATCTCTGGGAAATGTCCTGGATTTGATCCACTTACCCTGACAACGGGATTTCTTCAGACAGCTGTGTGTCCTCTCAGGCCCTTCTCAGCCCCAATCAAAATACAAGAGAAGTCTCCAAACTACTAGGGTTTAGGGACTGCACAGCCGGCATTGTCATTATACAGGCCATACTGGACACCAGATCCAAAAGTGGTACTGGGCCTCTCATTTCCATGAGATACTGCTACCTGATGCCACTTGTGTTTTCACATGTGTAGTCTTAATGGGTTGCTGGAATTGTAGTGTTTAACAGTCCACCTGGAGAAATAGTGGAAGCGTGATAAGCCACACTTGTAAATTAGTGTTTCAGATGCCTGGTCAAAGTCTTCAAGGTGGTGGTGGAGGAGGGTATAGTTCTGTTAGTGTCTCTGCCACCTGTCTTCTGTGTGACCTTGGGCAAGTCCCTTCACTTCTCTGGGCCTCAGTTCCCTCCTCTGTAAAATGGGGATTAAGACTGTGAGCCCAATGTGGGACAAGGACTGCATCCAACCTGATTGTTTTATATCTACTCCACTGCTCGTTACAGTGCCTGGCACTTAGTAAGTGCTTACCAAATACCATAAAATAAAATATATGGGTGATTCCCAAATCTATACCTCTAGCCCTGATCTCTCTCCCTCTGTGCGGTTTCACATTTCCTCCTCCCTTCAATCATAATAATGTTGGTATTTGTTAAGCGCTTACTATGTGCAGAGCACTGTTCTAAGCGCTGGGGTGGATACAAGGTAATCAGGTGGTCCCACATGAGGCTTACAGTCTTCATCCCCATTTTACAGATGAGGGAACTGAGGCCCAGAGAAGTGAAGTGACTTGCCCACTGTCACACAGCTGACAAGTGGCAGAGCGGGGATTTGAACCCATCACCTCTGACTCCCAAGCCCGGGCTCTTTCCACTGAGCCACTCTGCTTCAAGCCATCTCTACTTGGATGTTCTGCCATCACCTCAACCTTAACATGTCAACAGTAGGACTCTTTATCTTCCCACCCAAACCCAGTCCTCCCCCTGACTTTCCCATGACAATAGAGAGCACCACCATCCTTCCTGTTTCACAAGCCCATGACCTTGGCATTATCCTTGATGCCTCTCTCTCATTCAACCCACATATTCAATTTATCCAGAAATCCTGTTGGTTCAACCTTAAGAACATGGCTAAAATTCACGCTGTCCTCTCCATCCAAACTACTAAATTTTGTAGTTTCAGTTTTGTAGTTTGTAGTGCTTGGATTAATATCGAAATACCACTGATTACTAAATTTTGTAGTTTCAGTTTTGTACTTTGTAGTGCTTGGATTAACATCGTAGCAATCAGTAGTATTTATTGAGTGCTTATTATGTGCAGAGCACTTTACTAATCATTTGGAAAAGTACAAGACTATAGAGTTGGTAGACAGGATCCTTGCCTATGAGGAGCCTGTAGTTTTCCAGAATTGGACAAGAAACAAATTTATAGTTTAGTGCTCATATATTCGATTTGAACTGTCATCAATCAGATAATAAATATCTACTGAGCATGTGCAAAGTGCTCCTATTTATATTAAAGAATAGATATGGTCCCTGCCCTCAACAGGCTTACAGTATATGGAGGAAAAAGATGAAAGCATCACCCACAAACTATGTTTATGTATTTGCACACACATTTGCACCCACATGAATTTTCTAATTATGAGAATGATTAATGAGAATGAGAAATGTGACAATGGAACTTGGATTAAGCAAGCAGATTGGTGGGTGAGTTGTCTGATGTTATTTTCAAGAGAAGATAGATTTGAACCGAAATCCTAAGGAAGAAGAAGATCTAATTTGAACAGAAGCCAGAAAAGTGTTTCATGCCTAAAAGAGAACTTAGGCAAGACTTGAGAAAGGGAGAATCTAGTGTGTGGCTTGGCTTGGTTTGGTTTTACCTCTTCACCGCAACTAGAGCCTTTGGATAAGATGGAATCTGTTGGTGGAAAACTTTGACAACCCTGTCAGAACTTGTTTTTGATTGTGGAGGCAAGAGCAGTGCCTTGGGCATGGTTAAAGTGGCAGGCCCAGTCAATTATTTTAGCTAGGGAGAGTCAGTAGGTTGGGAATTCACCAAAAAGGAGATTCAAGAAGTGACCAGGGCCTGGGCAGTCTGTCTCCTCCTGTATGTTTGATCACTGAGGCCTTAAATTTAACCCAAGAGGATTTTTTGGTATTTGAAGTATGGTTTTGTCAAAATGTTTAAATATTTGGGTGCTGGTATATGGATGTAGATAAGTAGCAATTTATTATTATTATGGTATTTTTTAAGCACTTACTATGTGCCGAGCTCTGTTCTAAGCACTTGGGGTAGATACAGGGTAATCAGGTTGTCCCAGGTGGGGCTCACACTTTTCATCCCCATTTTACAGATGAAGTAACTGAGGCACAGAGAAGTAAGTGACTTGCCCAAGGTCACACAATAGACAAGTGGTGGGATTAGAACCCACGTCCTCTGACTCCCAAGACCATGTTCTTTCCACTAAGCCAATTTAATTTGGTGCTGTCAAAAAATGCCAAGTAAGATTTGATGTTCTCTATAATGAAGACCATTTATAAAGCAAATGTTGTGAAGATTGTTTATTGTTAAGTTTATTCCTGTTCTCTTCCTGCAGAGGATGTGCTGAGTAAAGATGCTGGGGAATGTGCAATATGCCTGGAAGAGTTGCAGCAGGGAGATACGATTGCAAGACTGCCTTGTCTATGTATATATCATAAAGGGTATGTGTTCTTTAAGTATTAAAATGGATATTGCTGCTTAAACAGGCTTCTCTCCACAGCTCATTTTTACTTATAATTTTCCAAAGAAAATATTTTCTCTGGAGAAAAAACCTTATTGGGTCCATGGAAGTGGGTTTAACTTAAATCAAAAGGGGAATTTTTTTGTCAAGGTGGAGTATAAAGGGCCATCAAGCCAGATTTGAGAAAAACCTAAGAACATAGAAATTCCTTTTCCAGGTCAAAGCAGTGGCCCTTCCAGTATTCTGTTCAGAATAATGGCAACGATATCTTCCAAACAATGTGTAGAGGAACCGTGTTGCCCTACCTGTCACTTACCCTAAGGGGCAGGCGTGGATTTTTTAATGTTCTTTTTTCCACTCCAGAGCCCGTTTCCTCTAGTTCTCCAAACTTCTCTTGAACCCACTGATACTTTTTGCTTGCATAATAAATGTGGGGGAAAAAAAATACTTTAACAGGGACAAGGGACTATGTCTGACCTGATTATCTTGTATCTATCCTGGAGCTTAACACAGTGCTTGGCACATAGTAAGTGCTTAATAAATTCCACTAAGTACTATTATTGTTGTTATTATTATTCTCATTTTAAAGAAAGTGGTATGGGGAGTACTTCTTCACAAATGATGTTTGGTAGTTTTAAATTCAAAATATGAAATTTTGGCTTTTTTGTTCCTCTGTTCTTCCATGTTGCTCTGTATGCCTAGAAGAACTTGGCATCTCTCTTCCTTCATTCAAAACTCTGCTCAAATCCCACCATGTTCATCAAGCCTGCCCAGACTAGATTAGTTGGGCGAACATCATTACCTTTCTTAAATGTCTGTGATTACTTTTATGAATAGTTTAAGTGCATAATCAGAGCAGAAATCACTTTCTTCATTCTGAGAGTGGGAAAAATTAAAGGAGGGAAAACAAGTGATTGCTTTATGCAAATGCTGTACAATATTTAATCCTTTAATTAATAATGCAGATTTATTTTAAAAGATGTCCACTAGCAGGACTAGATCATTACAGAGGCTCATAGGACTCAAGCTCCAATCCCTGGCTCAAGAGGTCCCATGGGGATTCAGAAACCCCATCCTCAACTATGATCGCTTTAAGCAAGTCCCGCTAAAACAGTGCTGCCAGTGGTGCCAGTACGTGCATAAGCTTCCATCATCTCCTTCCTCCCTCGTATCACTGCTGCCGTAGTTGCGGACTTGGGTCAGATCCACTTCCTGCCAGACTCTCCAAGCTCGCCATGGCTCATAGTATCCTAAAAAGCCCGCCTAACTTCCCCACCCCAACCTCAAGCTACTTGTGCCACGCGAGTAACCTGGAGCCACATGTATGTGTGTTTTGAAGCTGGCAAAAGCTAGTGGTTTGCGGAATTTGAAGAGAGAAGGAACTGTAGTCTAGGTGGAGAGGAACGTTGCATTGCGGTAACAGTCATGCCGCAACAATACATGTGATGCTATCTGCATCACAGGTCATATGGGGGCCTGGTGAGACCCTCAAGCCATGGGCCAAAGCCGTCCTAGATCTGGCTCTGCCACTAGCCCACTCTCACAGACCTCTGCCCCTATGACATATGGGCCTCCTACCATGTAGGGTCAGCGACAATGTGCTCCCCATATGATTAGGGTGAGGGAAGCCGAGAAGGGACCATAAAGGTGTTTATTTGTAAGACTGGAGTTTTATTATAACCCCACTGTAACTATTACTAATTATGTAGCAACCATTCTTTCTTAGGTTCCATTCATAATGATTGTGTTTATGTATGCACACACATCTAGGCAGTTAAGGGTTAAGAAGCAGAAGTGATTGAATGAATGAACTACATTCCAGAAAGAGGGACTGTAGTTCTAGCTACAAACTATCCCTTGTGTGTCCCTTCTTTCTGTCTTTTCCCTTTCATTCTTTTGGTCGTATTTATTAATTGTTTCCTGTATGCAGAGCAGTGTGTACTAAGTGCTTGGGAGAGTTCAATAAAATAATAAACAGACACATTCCTTGCCCACAACGAGCTTACAGTCAGGGAGTCGGTGGGGAGACAGACATTAATATAAATAAATTACAAATGTGAACATAAGTACTGTGGGGCTGGGAGTCAGGGAGAGCAAAGCGCACAGGTCAGGGGGACACAGAAGGGAGTGAGAAAAGGGGGCTTAGTTAGGAAAGGCCTCTTGGAGGAGATGTTCCTTCAATAAAGCTTTGAAAGAGGGGAGAATAATTCTCTGTCATTAGAGTAAGAAGAGCGTTCCAGATCAGAAACAGGATGAGGGGTGAGGGGTCTGCAGCGAGATAGGCGAGGTCGAGGCACAGTGAGAAGGTTAGCCGTAGGGGGGCGAAGTGTGCAGGCTGGGGTGTATTGAAGAGTAGCGAGGTGAGCTAGGAGTTCCGTTTCCTACATGGGGAAAGATGGGGCCTTCTAAAGCACAGAGCTTTCTTGGGTCATTGCACATTTTCTTCTACTGTAGAGAATAGTTTGTATGTTTAAGTAGATATAGATATATTCTCAAGTTTTGGGAAGGGAAAGGTCTAGATTGATTAGCTTTCCACCCTCCCTCTCCCTTTCTAAGTTATTTGATCATTAGAAGAAATTGCTGGAAGCTTAGTATGAGAAACTTAATTTTCACAATTCCTGGCTCCAATTTGTTTAATTTTATTATATTATTGTAGAAGTATCTAAGATCCACTCTTTGTAAGTCTTATCCTACTCTGTTATTGCGTTTAGAAAATGCAAGAACTAAGATGGAGGGAGGGGTTTGGTGGAAGGGTATCAGTGGCAAAAGGAATTTTCAGAGTCTGAGCATTTCTAAGTCATAATTATTTAAAATATTAGGGACTTTAGCAAAAAAAAGCATTTTGCACATTTAAAATTTGAGAAAAAAATGAAGTACCTCACAAACTCAAAAATTGCATATGCTACTTATATCTGAGAAATTGACAAATATATAAAAATTTGAAGGGGAACCAATCAGTTTTAGGGATCTTGATTCTGTACACAGTGAACTTTGTGTATATATGTAAAATTAGGGGAGGGAGAAAGAGGAGCAGTGAAGGTTTGCAGCCTTTGGTATAAGTCTGCATTTCTGTGAATGTCTATACATGTGTCTCTGTGTCCCAGTTAATATTCTCCTTCACAATCATGTGTATGTTATAGTATGTTTTCAGGTGTCCCTGTAAGAGTGTGTTTTTTTCCTAAGGTGGGTTCTAAACTGAAGTATGTTTCTTTTAAAAATAAAGTTTTACTACATATACTTCAAGTAGATAGGGTAATTGAGTGGTGGATTTACTGGAGGGACCAAAAAAAAAGACCTTGCCTAAAGGTAGCAAACGGCTGGTGATCCTAATGGGTCCAGAATAATGAAAGAATCAACTTGCTAGTTTGGGGTCCATTTTTAAATATATTACTGGACCTCACTATGTTACTGAACTGTTATTTTTCTTTTTTACAAACATCATTTCCTCAAATCTTTGCCATTTTTAAAGTACTCTATTCTGTAAGCTTCTGTGGACAGGATTGTGTCTACCTACTCGGTTGCTCTGTCCTCTCCACAGTGTTCTGCACAGAATAAATACCATTCATTAATTGGTAGACTCTCTTCATAATATTATAGTCAAAATTTTCCTGATGCCACATGGAGAATCAGTATACAATGAACATTTTCTATATAGATAAATAGAACAATGATAATGATTAATGATCAAGACACCATTCTTAAATGATACGTGAATGATTTTCATGCTTACATATAGATCATAATAATAATCATCTAATTATTCTATTCTTTTGTTCTTCTCTCTGGTTTCAGTTGCATAGACGAATGGTTTGAGGTAAATAGATCTTGCCCTGAACACCCCTCAGATTAAGGACCAGATTCCTGTGTATAGGTAATATACCACTTATTTAAGTTCTTTTAGAAAATGAGAGCTAATTTTAAGGATTGAAGCTTAGTACAATGACACTTTTGTAATTTGATTCAGTAGTTACTCAATCTATTTTAATCCAGTCAAGATAGCCAAGTAATATATATACTATACCTTGTTATGCAAGAATTAGCAGTATTGAATGAATATCAAGATTGATTTGTTCTTTTCTGTTTGCGTCTCCCTCTCCAATCCTCACTGTTTAAGACCAGGTAAATGTTTCCTGGCCTTAAATTTGGTAACTGAGGTAGTGAGGTTAAACCAACCCAAAGAAATCCCTTTATATATACAATCAGTAAATTGAAAGAAATTATTCTTCCTCCTTTCAATCTCTGATCAAAAAAAAGACCATGCCTTAAGGTAGCAAATGGGTGGTGATCCTAATGGGTCCAGAATAATCAAAGAATCAACTTGCTACATCTCTGAACAGCACTCTGACCACATGAGATGTGAATTTACAGCTGCAGTAGTGACCACCAGGGTGATTAAAACCTGGAGTTAGAGCGGCTAAAAGGGGAAGAGAACATGCTGAACTGGAAACGTTGTTAAAACTGAGAAATATTAACCATATACATAATAGTGGTCAAAACTGGCCAAAGCTACAGAAAATAATATTTGGTTATTACAGTCACAGGGTGTTCTCATTTCCCAAAATGTTTTCCTTAGAGGTTGAGAAAGAAAGAGCAAAACAGGAAAATAAGACATTGTAAAAGAGGACTTAAAAAGCAAGATGTGGAGTAGGTGGGAAAAGTAGTTAAGGAGAAGGATAGAGCACTGTGGAAACATTACCAGAATTGTTAATTGGTATAGATTTTCACGGTAAAGTCACTGTTGGCTGTAGGCCCCTGGCACAGTAAGGAATTGACATAGGTCGGATTTAAGTGGTGCCATGAAGGCTCTATGATGTGAAAAACCAGGTGCTACAGTAGAGGTCTGGGGAGACAAAATTAGATCACATGCAATTTTTAAATTGGAAAATTGGAGATTAGAGAGGATATCCTGTATTTTCCAAGTTGTATTTAGTCTAATAAAGTAGAACCAAAATGAAAATTAAGCGTGTTTTGAGTGAAATAAATACTATAAGTTGGCATTAAAATATAAATGAATGGAAGTGTTGGGGAAAAGGCCCAACCATGTGATCATTTGGGGTTTGCCAGCAGATGCCCAGAGATTCATCCCTGTAAAAAGCTCAACAGCTGCCCTGATTAATAAGGAAAGGCTTCATCCCTCTCCTGGAATACTAGCAGTAAAGCTACTTACCCCTCCAGTTTCCTCTTGATATTCAAGAAGACAGAACTTAAGTATTTTCTTCAGTTACTTCAGTTGTTTCCTTCATTTACTTCTGGGCTGCAGGTAAGAAAGCCTAATTTGGTTACAGAGGAATGAGTGTAACACTGTCCTCTATCTTGCCCTTACTGTCCCAGTATCATGACATTTCTTTCCTCTTTCTCCTCCCTCCCCCTTCAGATTTACTGTCTCTCATGTTCGGCCTTATTTACTCCTATTCACTGTGGGCTTGGTGAACAGAGGAGAGCCACTAGTTCCCATCGACCCAAGTTCTACTCCTTTTGCTCTCTCTTGGGTTAGGTAGGTTATTCCTCTGACCTTCTCCATCTACATGAAGCCTTGGGGGAGTTCCAAGCTACTCTGGTTTGAGGGACTTTGAATAGTTCGTTATAGCTGGAGGAGATTTTTTTTTCCTTAATCCCCATTTTGTCGTCACAAAGAAGCTGCCTCCAGAAAACCAGTTTGTCCAGAGAGAAAATGGTGGGATGAGAGGTCCTAAAAGCTGTGGCCTGGGATGTCCTGTATTGCCTTAAAAAAAGGCTGCAAAATCAAAGAATAGCAGACCGTATTGTGGGGAAAATTGTAGGTCATGCCTGTTATAATTTATATTTTCCCCTCAGAGGACACATGCACCTCTCCTTTTGCTTATATTAGCCACCTGTGATAGATTAGCCATCTCTCAGCCCCCTTTTCGGTAACCCCATTCACACCTTCTTGGGGGCAAATCCTGGAGAGTTTACCAAGCAATCATTTGAGATGACTTTTTCTTCCACTTCTGTAGAAATGTGAGCTCCTTACTTTAAGTGCCAAGTCCATGGGGGCATGGGAGGACGATGACCCCCACAGCTGTTGGAGCTGAACACCCAGATTTGCTCACCCCCAGGTCTCTGATAAGACCAGAATGTTTCCAGTCCCTGCTGAAAAGGCCCAAAATGATGGTGACTTCCTGGCCTATTAGCTTTTTGAAGTCTTTTCCCTCCCAGACCTCATTCCCACATAATATCTGCCTCTAGACTGTAAGATTATCGTGGGCAGGGAATGTGTCTATTATATTGTGTTGTAGTCTCCGAAGTGCTTAGTACAGTGCCCTGCACACAGTAGATCTCAATAAATGTGGCTGATTTATTGCCCCTTTTCTGTCCCCGAACTCAAATTAAAAGTTGGTACTTCTGCCACTGGATATAACCTGTTTTCTGAAGGTGGGGCTTTTGCTGTTTGTTTTTTGAACTACAAAATATCGGTTTAATCTCAGCACAGTCTTGGCTCTGTTAGAATCCAGAGGAGATGAGGCTTTTTACTAGTATTCCCAGCAAAAGCTGAAGCCTGTCCCAATTGGTTACGTTTCATATAACCAACAGGGCAACCTCTGAGCTTTTCACATGCATGGGGTTTCAGGCATCGGCGGATACCAAGAAATCACATGATCTGGCCATTCAGTTTTGAAGAGCCATCCATTCGGATAAAAGTAACTCATGTTTTAACTTCTGAGTATTCGAAATAGAGTGGTCAGAGAAATGTTAACCAAGAGTCTCTTGCTTTGGAAAGTGAAGTGATTTTGTATGTCCTTGAATTGAAATATGTCTATTTTTAAACAGGCTTTCTTATGTCGTCTTTTCAAGATGCTTGGAAAACTGAAAAGATATGAGAATCTGAAAACAAATATGCGGGCATACCCAACCAGAAATCTGAGTTCTGTGGAACTGGTTGACAAAGATGGACAATCAAATGGAAGAATCTCACTGAAAGGACAGTTGCTTGCCATAGAGCTCAGTGTACCAAACTTGCATATAAAGGACACACAGGGATTTTGAAAATGCTGCACACTGAATAGTCATCTCCCCAGTTCTTGATAAATATTTTGTATTCAAACGCCAAAGTTAACTGATTTCTTAGTTCATTTTTTTTTTAAGTTCTTTAGCACTGCAAGCAGGTTATGGTGTTTTCTTTTGATTCATCTTCCTTTTTTTCCAGCATTTCTTCATTTCTGAACTCCTGAATGAGGATGATTACATATTTTCTTCTCATGAATTAAAATTTCAAACGCCAAACTAAGAGATATAATCTATCAGTGAAAGTTTATTCCTTGAATATCAATCATGGTCTCAGTGTCCATGATCTCAAATCTGCATCCCAACACACTTCCCCCCCCCCCCATGAGTGGAAAATGTAAATTTCTGCATAGGAAAATATAGTATATATTTAATTTTTTTAATTGAATATTTAATTTTGTCAGAATGCAATCCAAAGAGTAAAATCAAGTTAGGTTGTTACATTTGAACTGCTCAACTAAGATTGCTACACTGTTACAGTTAAGACATTCTCATTTCTTTTTTAACTGCTTGCCGATAAGACTACAGTGAAACATAAACTTGCAGCTATGCAACTTTTTTAGGAGAATAAGAATTACCAATTTTAAATGCTGCCAGCAACGGTAATTTCATTTTAACGGGTATTTTTTCATTTAATTTTTTCAGGAAGTTATTTTACTGTATTTTATTTTTCATTTCCAGGCTGTCACTCTAGGTTTTGGGGGAGGGAGGGAGTCTGAAATTTAGGTTAGTTACAGAAATGAGCAAAAGAAGAGTTTCCAAGTTACTGGTATTGAACTCTGGGGTTAGAACTCACTTTAATTTTGGGGAACATTTGATGTAGATTTATTTTTTAATCAAAATTAGAACATCTTTAATCATTTGTCACAATCTAGAGGCTGGCATTTGCTAAGTAATGTTTTTTCACAAGTACCAACATTTTCTTAATTTATAATTTATTCATGTATTATTATTGAACTGTGTGGAACAGAGTACCTGAAGAGACTTCTTAACGAAGTTGTCAGCAGGAAAAAATTGTGAGCAAAATTTTTTGAATAACTATTAGCAACAGTAAAATATATCTGAATAGTTCAAAAAATACTGGAAGAGATATCAGGGCTAGAAAAGAACGTCTTTTAAAAATCAAGAATTTACAAATATGTAATTTCTGCATTTTCAACATAAAGGAAAAATGCTATCAATGAATATTAGCAGTGCACTTTAATTGTATGGCATAAATGAAAGTTGCCTAGTAAGGATTTCTTACTGCAAACTTTTCCTCGAAAGGGTTTAGGTATTAGGTTGTCCATTTAATGCTATTGCACTCATGTTTTTAATTTCTTTAGTTTTTTTTTCCTATTCTGTTGTTTCTGTTTTCTTTTAAGAAGGACAAGTACAGAAGCAAATGCTGCTACCCAGAATAACTTGTTGGTTGTAAACTGACTTTTCAATTGCTTGCTTGGGATTGTAGAGTATATAAAACACTTTTCCTTAGAGTTATGATGTGAAATGCCTTTTGTTATGCTGCAAGTGATAAAAGAAATCCAAAATTCCTTGTGTCCCCTGACAGCATAGTTTCAACTGGGCTTTTTAAACCGTTAAGGAAAAAGTTCCTCCTTCTTTATTGGTCTTATTAAATCTCAATGGAATCCTTCTTATGTCATGTATTTTATATTATGTAAATTTTTACTCCCCCTCCCCTTCAAATTATAATCAAATAATACATTAATTTTCCCTAATTGTGGTAAGAATTAATTTTGTTGCTTTGCATTCTTGAAGGAAAAGTCAGTTATGAAGCTCTGATAGTTTACTGCCGACATTTTCCTGGAGTTTATTTTTATGATGTGATTTGTTTCTTTAATTTCATTTGCTGAAAATCAGTGTGAAAATGTTGGTTTAAAATTCACTTTTTGTGCACACTGGTAACTCTCCAATCTGTCCCACAGATCAAGGTGTTAATGTTGTCAAAATAATTTGCTTTTCAATGAAGAAAATCAGTGTTGATTAATATCCTGTTGTGCTAGATTATTAAAATTTATATAGAGCAGAGTTTCAACTGAAATTAGTCATGGCTAGCCTTTCCTTTAATAAATTCTTCAGAAGCTATCTTTAGCACTTAAATTTAGAGCTTCTTCCGATTACTTTTTCAAAATATTAATCTCATATAATTATGTGTTAGAAAATTGAATTTGAAATAAAAATGCTCTAGAGTTTGGATTCAAAACCAAAAGTTAAGATATTCTAGAAAATGCAGGCAATACACTGCTCTAAGTTACAGACTTCTTTTTAAATACTCTATAATAATGTTTGTTCACCACATCTTTATGTTATCAGAGAGATGTTTTAAGATTTGAGTCCTAACTATTGAAGGTTAAATGTCCAGGTTTTGATATGAAGGCTGAAAATCCTGATTAGTGATCGAATTAGGCCCATGTCACTTTTGTAAATACTTTTTTTAAAGAAGAAAATGTGCTGCCTTTAGGTAGGGAAAGGCCACTCCTGCATATAGGGGAAACAATAGGTTTTAAGGTTTTTATTTGAGTGCCATGGTTGGTCTATAAACACGTTGATGCCAATTTTGACTCCCCGAGGTTCCTTCAGCTGGCTCATTTCTTGCCATAGTATGTAAAAGAAACTCAGGTTTTACTGCAATGAGCAATTTGTTAGTAGTCAGTATATTTTAAAATCATTTTCAAAACCTGATCATGATCCTGGTCATAGTCTGTGTTTCAAGAGCAGCAATGTAAGTAATGCATGTTTGAGTGTTTGATTTTCTGGACTAGATGATACATCAAGAAAGTCACACTGCTGTTTATTCTCTATTCCTTATAGTGCAACAGTTCTCTTTCTCTTTAAATGCAATGAGGTATTTAAATTTTCTCTTTTGACATTTGACTTGATTGAAGTGTAAAAGAAAAAAATGCATGTAAAGCCTTTCTGCAGTACCTGTAATATTTATTTCAAAAAATTATTTGTTTAAATGAGTTCATTTGAGCTCATTTGAGCAATGTTAGAAATTCATTTTCAAGATTTAATTTACTACAGTATTTCTCAAATCAGGGGTCGGGTAGGTTAAGACCAATGTTTTGAGTCTTTATTTGAAAGACTATGTAAACTATGTAAAAAAAAAAACAAAAACCGCCAACTCTGGTATTTACATACTAATGAAATTGGAGGGTGAGAATTTCCTAATAAGCTCCACTATTCACTATTCTCTCAAGCCATGCCATACGTAAGAAGGGGATTGAATTCACCTTCTAATTGGCTTCTACATAATTCATCAACTGATTTCCACATCATTTTTAGCTTGAAGAATATGTTCAAGTCAGTTTAAGCCATTTTTCAGTGAGAGGAAATTAGTGAAATTAGTGAAGTGATGATCATTAGTATTAATGCAATTTGCCTATCACAAGTAGGTGGCTTAGAAGAGGCAGCCATTTTTCTTGCAGTTAAAGTTGCCTTAGGGAAATCTTGTTAGGCAGCCATTGTGAGATTGACTGTAAAGTCATTTTATTATTCTTGTGCAAGTGTTTTTTTCCTAGTAGAGAAGTGCCTAGCTCACAGGGAGTTGGGTTATTTGCTTGCCTTTTCTTCTACAGTGTGTGACTTCTGATTCATTCTTTGGTTCTGTGACTATGTATGCTTTCTATCTCTTGGGTTTTCAGCTTTCTTCCGTAGTTAGATGTAGTCATTCTAAGTGGCCACTTGATATCTTCCTTCGAGATGAGAGGAAGGGTTTTCGCTAATTGCCACTGGAAGCAATGATATTCCTGTCTGAACAACAGCAGGGGCAGTTTTTCCAGTTGTTCAACTCTGTCCAAGCAAATTGCCTGGAGTGTGGGACCCTGAAATGACCTTTCAGCTTTTAAAAGCAAAAGCAATATGTTATATTTCAAACAGAGGTTTTGATTTACAATTGGTAATGAATGGCTTACCCCCACCCAGTCACTTGCTGGCAGTTTGCCAAAAGTAAGAGTCAAGATCCTTCCCAAGACTAAATGTGAGAATGAATCATTGGTTTTTGAAGATGGGGCAGGACAGTACTGTTTTAACTAAGGTCCAGAGAATCGGTATATTCAATTCAGAAGCTGTTTTCCCCAAAATAAACAGCTGTGGGGTCTTTTTAAAAGGAAAGGCTTAAACTGGAAGTAATTAAGATGTATCCTCTTCCATGCCTTCTACCTATGTCTCTATAAAGGAGCTTCACCTCCTGACCATTTTTTGGAGCAGTGGTACCTCCACATTCTCCCTGCTCCCAGAGTATGAAAATTAGACCTCACACTGATGGGTTATATTTGCCTTAATCAGATCTCTTTCGGCAGAAGGTGTTGTGCAACAATGTATTTCATTTTACTTCTTCCACATGTCTTGTAACTTAGGAGTTTCAATGTTCACAAATAAAAGAAACCACTTGTAATCATAACTGGTAACTAACCTCTTGATGCATTTGGTCATGGTTTCCTTTCAGCTCTCCTGTATCAGGAACTTGCATCAAATATTCTGTGGTACCTAAATAGTCACAAGCATCCAGGTTTAACATGTATGAAAAGTTCTCGGGCACTATCCATCAGGTGTCTATAAGCTTACCAGTTCGAATTGAAGTGAAATTCAACTACACTACCCCTGTTGTGTCTTGGGAAATAAATCTCCTAGCTAGCTTAATCAAAGTATCTCAATATTTTGAGATGGAGAGGTGAGAGGAAGGCTCTTTTTTTAAAGGCATATGTTATAGCCTTTACTATGTGCCAGGCACTGTACTAAGCACTGGGGTAGATACAAGTTAATCAGGTTGGGCACAGCCCATGTCCCACATGGGGCTCCTGACCTGTATCCCCATTTTACAGGTGAAGTAACTGGAGCACAGAGGAGTCACAGCGGACAAATGGTGGTACCGGGATTAGAACTCAGGTCCTAGGCCTGTGCTCTTTCCACTAGGCCATAGTGCTTCTCTTAAGGAACTGTATTTTGGACTGCCCAATTTTAGTGTATTTAAAAGATGATAGCCCAGCAGTGCCATGCAACTGAGGAAAGAATATATTTTCTGACACCTTATCATTACTTAGAGTACAGTGTAAAGGACACAGCTACTTTTGCATACCTCTTTCTAAGAAAATAAAATGGGGGGCCAGAAACAGTAAGTGAAACTTCATATCAGCTTATGAAATGCTTGATTTTTGTAACAATAATAGGCAAGAAGTCTTCATAATTCCCAGCATAAGCAAAGAAGGTCATTTGAAATGTTTAAGACAAATACTGCTTGTAAACTTTGTATTTGAGGATGATTGGAAGATGAAACTGTAAAGTCTGTGGTTTTTTGGTCGTCTGGCAGTACACAATCATATGAATATTTTTTCAGTGATTTAGGATATGTTTAATAACATTCCATTATGTAAAATATGTAATAAATCTTTTGAAGCACAACGTGTATAATGTGTTGAGATTTGGATCTCTTTCAGATCGACCATATAGGAAAGGAATCTATTTTGTTATTGGACATTTTAAAGATTTTTTCATAGTATTTCTATTTTCAAAGAAATAGTAGTTGTGTTAGATGTACCAAGATGCCTATCAAGAAAGGTAGGAGAGTGGTGAATGAGGGTCTGTCAATATTCAAAAAGAAGCACGGTGACACCTTTTTCTCTTTGTTGTGCTCTAAGGTCCTTTAAACTAAACTGTTTGGGGTTTAATGGCAAATGTGTTTTTGCCAAAAGAAAATCGGAGCTATGCCAATGAAATCACTTTTCGTTCTGACCTGAGAAATGTATTTGCCATCATTTAGAAAGATCATTTGATCAATGGTATTTATTATGTACTTAGAATGTGCAGAGCACTCTACTAAGTGCTTGGGAGAGTTGGTAGACTCTACCAACATGATAAAGTTGGTGGATATGTTCCTTGCCCACAAGGAGATGAAAGATGAATTTTAAGTTGATAAAGAATTAAAATAGTATGTTGTTTGGGTTTACTTCTGTCTCTGGCTCATCTCCCAGCCTCCAGTGCCTTGTTTTAACTTCAGATGATTTTTCTGCAACCATGGTGAGTCAGAGTGATGAACTCCAAACTAGTGGAGTTCAAATTAGGAATCTCTTCAGTCTGACTCAAGTTTTTGAAGAATGAATGAACCCAATTCTGCCTCTTGCCTGGGAACAGAATATACTGTATTAAGTTCTCATAGAGTCGCCTTTGTGGACTTGAGAGGGAGGACTCTGTGGTCTTTCCCCCCTGCCCCATCCCCCAGAGGCAGCCATCTAGAGATGACGATTAATGCTGTTTGGGGTATAGCATGGTGCAAGTTCACAGACATTCTTAGGGAGTATGTCACGAGCACATCCATTTCTGACCAATCTTAAGCACACCTGAAAGAGTCACGCTGGAGGGCAACCTCTACCACCTGGGCAGAGGTACTTTATTCGAAATGGATAGAAACCTGCCTCTACCAGGTGGCTTTCCAGATATCGTGCCTTCAAGAGCTTTCGGAGGGGAATGGGCTTCAGTCTTTTCTCTCAATTTTTTTTGGGGGTGGTGGTGGCGGTGAGGAAATATTACACTCTACCACTTCTCATTTGAAAAAGTGAACTGTTCTTCCTGTTTTTATGTGTCTTTTGTAAGTTACCCTTTATTTTCAAAAGTGAAACTACTGACTAGCTTACCCAGTGAAACTAGCTTACCCAGGTTGCAGATGTTGTGGAACAATTGCAACTGA
Organism: Ornithorhynchus anatinus; assembly: GCF_004115215.2. NCBI lineage: Eukaryota > Metazoa > Chordata > Mammalia > Monotremata > Ornithorhynchidae > Ornithorhynchus > Ornithorhynchus anatinus. Next base: position 52,615,078 of record NC_041735.1, on the reverse strand, counting down.
CAGTCCCTATCATAGTGCACGCATGCGCCCCCTTCCATTCCCTCCCCACACCTCTCCCTCCACCCTCCTTTTTGTGTAAAAATGCTTGGTGTTTTCCACACCTGGCAGTTTTTGGTTTGCCTCTTGTGAGCCTCATACTTAGATTGTGAGCCCCATGTGGGACTGGGACTGTGTCCAACCTTATTGGCTTGTGCCTACCTCAGCGCTTAGAACATTGCATGATGTATAGTAAGCACTTTGGAAAAATAATAATAATAGTGAGAGCCTCTGGCGTTTCTCCTCTTAAAAAAAAAAAGTCACTCCTTGATTGCAGTGAACCACCTTCTGCCTATAGATTTTGCAACATGCATTTGCCACACTCGTGTATCTGAGGCTGTGCTTCATTATCTCTTTAGTGTTTCCATAGTTCCTCATGTGTTTGTCACCCCCTTTCAGCTTTCCATACAACAGTTTTTTGGGTGTTCAGTTGGCATTCATCCTACTCATATGTCCCAACCACCAAAGATGTGTTTAAGGCAAGCATAGTTTCGACATTGTTAGACTGATTTCATTCTAGGATTTCGTTGCTTGTGGTCCTCACTTGCCACTTTATGGTGAGTTTGGCACATTGGTGAGGCCAGTGGAAGTACTCAAGAAGTCAGACGTGGCTTCTGTGATGAGTTCAGGTTTATGCCATGTAAAAGGTTGAATAATACTACAGTTTTGAGGTGTTCAGTTTGGCTTGAGTTTGTTATCCCACTGTCGTCACACTAACAAGAAATACTAGCTTTTGTGATTCCATTTTGTACTTCCTTTTTTATCAATACATTATTGTACAATATCCTCCTTAGCAGAAGTCTGAGATGATTCAGTAAAGGTCTTTGATAGAACAAGTTGAACGGGAGTGGCCATACCTTCCACAGCCCTATTTTCTCCTGCCAACATCGTGATTCTTCTGGTAATTCTCAGTTACGATATTCTTTGGTAGATGATCCAGAAGGGTCTTGCCAACAGTGAAAAAAATCTTGAAAAGAAGTCATCATTCCAGAAAAGTAACACTTCTGTTTTGGTTATCTCACAACCCTTTTCAGCCTGTATGGTATGCCAAGGGAATTTTTCTGTTTATCCTATGAGAGCGATTTTTACCATGTTGTTTCTGATGTAGGAAACATATGACAAGACATGAAGTCAGTCTGTAGCATTTATTGAACATCTACTGTGTGCAGGGAACTGTTTGAATTACTATAGAATTAATTAGTGTAGAATTTGAATTAATAGAATTAGTATAGATGATCTCTGATTTCTATCCTCTAGTAGCTTACAATATAGAACTTACAATCTTGAAGAACCAAAAGTCTCTGAAACACTGTACATTTCCACTTTATGCCAACTTTAAGCAATTCAGAGCTCAGGTAAGAATGATCACATTCAGTATTCCCATTTTAGTGCCATTTTTTTATTTTCAGGAACTCTCCTATCCGCAAATAAGCTGTGGTTACATGTGTCTTTCATAGACTACTAAATGACTTTCTGTAGGTACTGTGCCCCCATCATACAGTGTAAGTCAGGGAAAATTTCAATGGGAGCACAAATACTACCTTTGGGGTGTTCTGGCATGCTGACACTGAAGTCTCATCTTCATTTTTTCCAGTTAAACACCAGAATTTGGATTGGCTCAAATGCAAACATGAAACCCTGATTTAATTGGTCTTTTAGAGGTATGTCACTGGCAATTTTAAATAGAACCCGCTGGCGGAAGTTGGAACTGTGGTTTCCAGTGACCTGCCATGATTACTTAATGTTTGGGGGTCATAAGATAGCAAAAGGAGACTGGAGAGCACTTGAAGAGGAAGATGGTGGGGAGAGCAGACCCAGGTAATGAATCTTCAAAGGCAAGGGAAAGCTCAGTCAAGGGCTAGAGACTCCTGGCAGACTCAAAGTCAAGAAAAATGAGAGAAAGGGCAGGGTTATGGAAGAATGGACCTATTCAAAGTTGTGTATCCCTTTCTTCCTATCAATAAATTTCAGACAGTGGTCCACAATGGGGAAGAATAAAAATTACTCAGCCACCCACATCCTCAGCAGCTGGTCATTATGCCTTGAAACCTCCAGGTCTGAACCAAAAAGCTCATCTAATATGGCCCTTTTCTACATTTGTGAAGCCATAGCATGGCCTAGTGGAAAGAGCTCAAGTTCTGGAGTCAGAGGACCTGGGTTTTCATCCTGCCTCTGCTGTGTGACTTCAGGCAAGTCACTGAACTTCTCTGTGCCTCAGTTACCTCATCTATAAAATAGGGATTCAGTACCTGTTCTCTCTCCTACATACAGTGTCAGCCCCAAGTGGGACCTGATGATCTTGTATCTGACCCAGTGCTCGACACATAGATGCCTAACAAATACCATCATCATTATTAATATTATCATTTAGACTTTGCACAGTCATAGAGGTATCATGGAAAGAGATCTGGGTGAATAAACTCGCTAGACTGTAAGCTCATTGTGTCTACCAACTCTGTAGTATTGCTCTCTTCCAAGTGTTTAGTACTGTGTAAGTGACCACAGTAAGTGGTCAACAAATTCCATTGATGATTTGATGATGATATACTTTAGGCATTCCTTCTGTCTTCCTGATCAACCTGGTTTTGAGGCCTGACAAAAAGATTCAGGGGAGGGTAATTTACTTTGGTTCTTTTTTCAAAGTATCAAGGTACTACCTGTTAGTAATAATAATAATAAGGATGGTATTTGTTAAGCACTTGCTATGTGCCAAGCACTGTTCTATTTCTAGTGCTGAGGTAGATACAAGGTAATCAGATTGACCCACGTGGGGCTCATAGTCTAAATACCCATTTTACAGATGAGATAACTGAGCCACAGAGAAGTTAAATGACTTGCCCGAAGTCACACAGCTGACAAGTGGCGGAGCCAGGATTAGAACCCACAACCTCTGACTCTCAAGCCCATGTTCTTTCCACTAAGCCATGCTGCTTCTAAATGCTGAATGCTTAAAAGTATGAGACCCTGACTCGTTTATTCATTCAATAGTATTGATTGAGCGCTTACTTGGTGCCGAGTAAGCAGAGCGCTTACTATGTGCAGAGCACTGTACTATTTATGTAGAGGCAGCACTCCTATTCCCTTTGTCCCTATTTTTATAGACCCATACTTGATGGATCAGTTATGCCTGTGTGGAAGGTTTTGTTTTGCAAGATTTCTGCCCAGAAGATTAAATAATTCTGCACATAGCACTCAGTGTATACCGTTGATGATGATGGCTGAGGCAGCATGTGTGTGTTTGGTGGAGGAAATCCAGGAAAAAAATGGTCCTTTCATTTGAGGTGCTTAGGTTTTCATTATCTGTATATTTGAAAAATTGAATAAAAAGAAAATTTTGATTTTTTTTGTTTGCAGTTTGGGGGCTCAAGCCGAGAAGCAGCATAGCGTAGTGGATAGGGCACAGACCTGGGAATCAGAAGGTCATGAGTTCTAATTACGACTCTGCCACTTATCTGCTGTGTAACCTTGGGTAAGTCACTTCACTTATCTGGGCTTCAGTTGCCTCATCTGTAAAATGAAGATTGAGACTGTGAGCCCCACATAGGTCAGGGACTATGTGTCCAACTCGATTTGCTTGTATCCATCCCAGCACTTTATACAGTGCCTGGCAGATAGCATTTAACAAATATCATTATTATTGTTGGTAGTATTATTAATAATAAAAGCTGAGGAGTAATAGAGAAAAGCCTCAGAGGTTTTCCTGGTGAATGAGATTTAAATGTGACAGAGAACTAAACTGTCCAGATATACCCAAGGGACTTGCTCCCTGAGGATCATTTTTGGTGCAGCGCCCATTCTTTCTTGTTGCCCAGGCTTTCCAACCCCTCATAATTGGACAGGCCGTGTGGATGACAAGTAGAATTTTCATACCTGCCTGTTATGAGTAGGAGATGGCAGCTAGTATTGCCTGAGCTGGCTGTCAGCCTGACAGAAAGGCATATTGCACACAGGTTCTGCCTGTGGGCCACTGCACTTGATCCTTCATGGACACACCTGTGGTACCTGTCCCCTCAGCATCCAGAGATTATGTCCGTGACTCCTGATTTTCCTCTGGTCAGTTTCTGGAACAATGCATTGCTTTTTCAGGGCTGAGCTCCCAGGGATCCTTTCAATATGAGAGTATTGGAAGAGAAAACAGACCTGCCAGCATGATACCAGCCGCTCGGCAAAGTGGTAACATTTACTTCCAATGAGAGGAGGGAGAACAAGTCCTGGAAATTCGCTGGAGCAACAGGGAGAGCCCAGTGAGGGAAAACTATGTATCTTATTCCATGCTACTGCATCAAGGGTCATTCTCTGCTAGTCACAGTAGCTATAATCCCATGGGCCAGAAAGTCTGTACCAAGTCATGTGAACAGAGTCATTGTAATCAACTCTTCTGCTGCATTCAATTGCAGATTCCAACTAGAAGCCACAGCACTATAAAGCCTCTCCAAATACAGGTGTAACCCACAATTTAGCAGGATTATGTTTGTTGAAAATGTGGCTGAATCAAGAGGTGCATTTCCACTTATAGATTAACATGTTATAAATTGGGATCCATTCTAGAACCTCTGGAAAAATAATATTTAATTCCTCTGTCTGCTTTAGGCTGTGGTGTAAATACCTCTAAACTAGTCTTTATGAAAGTAATTCTCAAAGCATAACTTCACAACATTAACCAAATGAGGAGTTATAATATGATTGAGTCTCTAAGTAGCAACAGAAGAAGGAGGTTGTTCTGCTGCAGTGGAATGGATTTTCAGCTTTAATGAAGAAGTGGTCCAAGGTCCTCCTGAACCTCACTGCACGCTATTGACCTTTTCTGTCCATCAGGGTCTTATTCATTTTCATAACTCTTTCTTCATTTAAAAAAAAAGATGTAAGACTTTTTAATCCTCAAATCTTTAGCTGATGATGGAGAAATCCTAACTTCTTCATCTGTTCGGTTTCTTGAAGTAACGCACTGGATTGTTGAGGCATCAACCAACAATGGACAAATCCTCTGTTTGCATGAATCATCTAGTGACTGTAATCTGGGGTAAGGAATTGAACAATAAGGGCTCTGTCACTGGGTTGTATGTATCATGGGGTGGCTGGAACTTGGGGTATGTGGGTGCCATTTTTTATTTGCAAAAAGCTAAACTTCCCAGTCATAAAAGTGGAAATGACATCTAGGAGCCAGGCCTGTATTAGTAGGAAAAATATTAAAAATACCAAATTGCTTGCATATTGATGGAATGGTGTTGATAAGCATTTTCTTAAAAGGCTTATTAAGAAAACTCTGTTCTGTCATAAATTGTATTGCCTGTTCCTTTAAAGGTGAATTGAATGTGTCAGATTTTAAAATAAACTCTTTATACTTAAAGGGGAAACAGGTATTTTTTGCATTTTTCCTTGACTTGTGATTGACGGGGAGACAGTGCCCAAATGGTGATTGACTATCGTGTAGTTCTGTGACATGGTTTTTGTTGATGCTTCTGTTGATTTCCTTTTCAAAATTCACAAAGACAATTTTTGTTGTTGCCTTCATATCTCCGAGTGGGCTAGTAAAATGAAATTAACCCAAAATGAAGATATTTAAAACGTGAGATAAAAAAGACTCTGCTTGGAAGTTGAAGTCATCCAGAAGGGCACGGCAGCATAGAAAGGGAAGACAGGGCAAGTGATTGCAGTTGATTCATGTTGCCAAGAAGTGGAATTAACAGGGATTATTTGACCGTCAGATTTAGGGATGAAGATTTATGAACTGCTGACCTGTCCTTCCTTAGAAGCAGAGGTCTAAGTCGAGGAAATGTAATTTCCCCCCCACACCAGAATGCGTTGGTTATGCAAATATGCAAATGTTACGAAGCAGCTGGTACCCCAACACAAGGCTCACTGGCTGCCCAATGCCCAGAAGCAGTGCCCGACCTGGCAGGCTGCTCATTTGTCATCATCTGCTCAAATTCAGCCCAATTTTCTCAGTGCCATGCTGCATGCTGAGTGGGGCCGGTCCGAGCCCAATCCTGGGGCTAATGGGCCTGTCCGTACCATGCCTGTCCCCCCGGGGTGGGTTGCTCCTGCCCTGAGGCCCCAGGGCACTGCTGCAATGTGAACACCCACTGTTGCATGTGGGCACACTGTTTTATCCCATCTTCTTCCTTAGAGGTGCTGCCACCAAACCCTCTGCTACCACCAGCCTTTGACTTTGAGGTGGAAGTATGAGGAGTCGGAAAAGCTGAGTGGGAGGCTTAAGGCTGGTTCTGGGCCAGGCATGTCAGGGGAACCAGGGCAGGTTTGGGTCTCAAGGAGGAAGCTTCCGCTCAGCTCCTGAATGTTGGCTTTGTAACTCATTGATTTGAGTTCCCATTGTGAGCAGGGAATGTCACTGTTTATTGTTGTATTGTACTTTCCCAAGTGCTTAATACAGTACTCTGCACACAGTAAATTCTCAGTAAATATGATTGAATGGATGAATTAATTTGCCTTCTCATCTCCAGTCAGTCTCCTGCCCCTGTCGCCCTCACCGTGGACTTCTTGGTTCCTGCCTACTTCCCTGAGGATGCCGTCGCTGGGTATGCAGGAATGCTGAGTGGCCCAGAGGATGCCCAAGCTTTCTAACTTCACTCTCCAAGGTCCCAGAGCTGTGCGAGTGCTATCTGAGCCAACCAGGTAGGAGGCAGCCAGCGACTCTAAGGAACCACGCTAGGGCCATGGACATCTCTGAGAAAAATCCAACTATCCTCACCGTCGGTGGGCCTGCAAGAACCAGTGAAGCCGGCTAGCCAGGGATGCCAAGGTCAGCACTTCCAAGCGAGACTGTGAGTAGGTGGCAGTCCTGGGGTGGGGCCGATCCGAGTCCAATCTTGGGGCTGATGGGCCTGTCTGTACCGTGCCTGCCCCCCCGGGGGTGGGTTGCTCCTGCCCTGAGGCCCCAGGCCACTGCTGCAATGTGAACACCCACTGATGCACGTGGGCTTACTGGCATGAGCTGTATCTGTAATTTTACTGCGCCTGCTGGAAACCAGGGTCTCTCCCCATCCAGGTTGGCACTGGAAGACTGCCACAAATATCCCAGCCCTACTCCATCCCTGGCATGGGGTTGCCAGAGATGGGAAGGGGGTGGAGGGATGAGTTTCTAAGGCCCGATGGGTATCTTTTGCCCTTCTGGCTCAGTCTCCCATCAACCTTCCCTGACGCTTTGGGTGTCTCCCTGCCCAAATCCCCAGCATTTGCCTCAGATTCTGGGACCCCGACTCAGTGACCGTGCGTGAAGACAAAGTTTAGAGGCCCCCAGAAACGTCACCTAGCACCAGAAGAGTTTGCAGGACAAACAGTATTTTGTCCTTTGGCTGATTTGTTTTATTTGCAGTATTCAAAGCCAGTGTGTGGAGGGGTTTGACAGGGTTTTCCCCCAGTGATTAACTAGGTCCCTGCCGCCCTCTAGTGCCCAAATGGGGAGGAGCAGCTGTGAGCAGCTACTCTGGCAGAGGGCCGCGGCAGCCAAGGACCTTTTTATATTTTATCCTGTGACCTCAGGGAAACAGGTTCATTTATTTTTTAATGGTATGTTTAATAATAATAACGGTGGTATTTGTTAAGTGCTTACTCCGTGCAAAGCACTGTTCTAAGCGCTGGGGGGATACAAGGTGATCAGGTTGTCCCACATGAGGCTCACAGTTTTAATCCCCATTTTACAGATGAGGGAAGAGAAATGACTTGCCCAAAGTTACACAGCTTGCAAGAGGCAGAGCCGGGATTAGAACCCATGACCTCTGACTCCCAAGCCTGGGCTCTTTTTACTGAGCCATGCTGCTGGCGCTTACTATGTGCCAGGCACTGTATTAAGCGTTGGGGGAGATACGAGCTAATCAGGTTGGATGCAGTCCTGTCCCACATAAGGCTCACAATAATAAGAATAATAATGGTGCTATTTAAGTGCTTACTATGTGCAAAGCACTGTTCTAAGCGCTGGGGGGATATAAGGTGATCAGGTTGTCCCACGTGAGGCTCACGGTTTTAATCCCCATTTTACAGATGAGGGAACTGAGGCACAGAGAAGTGACTTGCCCAAGGTCACTCAGCAGACGAATGGCAGAGCCTGGGATTAGAATCCAGGGTCTTATGACTCCCAAGTCCATCTTCTGTCCATTTAACATTGAATCTATTCATTTAACATCAGTAACAAGTCTGCAAACTGGGGACGGTTTAATGGGCTTAGGGCCGGGACAGCATTGTTTCTGTCCCTCAGAAGCAGGGACAGCTTCAGTCAATCTATTTATTAAGTGCTTATTATGTGCAGAGCACTGAACTAAGTGCTGGGGAGAGTACAGTTTAACAGTGTAACATTCATTCATTCATTCAATAGTATTTATTGAGCGCTTACTATGTGCAGAGCACTGTATTAAGCGCTTGGGATGAACAAGTCGGCAACAGATAGAGACAGTCCCTGCCGTTTGACGGGCTTACAGTCTAATTGGGGGAGACGGACAGACAAGAACAATGGCAATAAACAGCGTCAAGGGGTAGAACATCTCGTAAAAACAATGGCAACTAAATAGAATCAAGGCGATGTACAATTCCTTAACAAAATAAATAGGGTAACGAAAATATATACAGTTGAGCGGACGAGTACAGTGCTGTGGGGATGGGAAGGGAGAGGTGGAGGAGCAGAGGGAAAAGGGGAAACATTCCCTGCTGATAACTTCAAAGCCTTGGCTGCCTTGAGGTGGGCACCTCCTCATTCCATATGGCTTTATTATAATGTGCAGCAAGTGTTGTGCCAGGCACATAGCATGAAGCAATTATGTCATTCTCTGGGGAGAAGGAACCCCCCACCCCCACCCCACTAGCAGAGGCGCTGCCTTGGATGGAAGGAAGCTGGGCTCGCCCCACTGTTCCTCTCCAACCCCATGGGGCATCCTGAGGTGGCTGCCTCTCTCCATTTAAAGCTGGCTCTGCTTGGAACAGTCACCCGGACTTTATGCAACCTTTTGCGTAGAAAGAGGGTAGGTTTGGTTTTCTGACTGAGGGCGGACCATCTCCCTGAAGATGAGTTTGGGTTTTTTTCTTAGCTGCATCAAAATTAGTGTTTAAGGTTGCGACTGGGCTAGTAGTTATGGGTGTGGCCACTGGTCCCCCAGTTTACTCACACCCGAATCCTGACGGTGAGGGTGGGAGTTCCCCAGGGAGGAGGAGCTTCCTCCTGCTGGTAGCTGGTGTCCAGCTGCTTGGATGTTGCCCAGGGTGTGGTACGTCCCCTTCCTGAGTTTGATAACCGTGGCTCATTACTTGATGATAAATTATTTGACTCTGGAGAGTGGCTTTGCAGGTATGTAAAACCTCTCACCCTCTACCCTCTCGTCACCCCAACCAGCCTGAAGTGCTTCTGTCAGCTCCTCCCTCCCTTACCTGTCAACACAAGTGACAGGAGAAGGTTCTGTCATTGGGCCAGGGCAGTTTGTGTTTCCATTACAATATTTTTTCCTCACAGCCTGATTTTTTTATGCACTTATTCACCAGGCCAAGTTTCACGGTGGCTATTAGCTGGACCATCCTCCTGCTCTACACGACTTGTTTTCCTCTGAGTGAGTAGTGAGCCTCCACTGGCCCACCAGTGCACTGGGCTTCTCTCCATGTGTGACCCCAGTCTGCTGTGACTCTCTCTGGGGAGCCGGAAAGGATGAAGAGAGGGAGTGGCCTGATCCTTGCTGAGAGCTGTCCTCTGATGAGCTGGCAGAGAGTTACACTTGGATTTGCACCCCTTATTCACCCCTCCCTCAGCCCCAAAGCTCTTGTGTACATATTTTACATATGCATAATTTATATTAATGTCTGTCTCCACCTCTAGACTGTGAGCTCGGTTTTGGTTTTTTTCTCCTGCGGTATTTGTTAAGCACTTACTATGTGCCAGGCACACTTCAAAGTACTGGGTAGATACAAAATAATCAGGTTGGGCACAGTCTATGTCCCAAAAGTCTTATTCCCCATTTTACAGATGAGGGAACTGAGACACAGAGAAGTTAACTGACCTTCCCACGGTCACATAGCAGAAAAGGGGCAGAGCCAGGATTAGAACCCAGATCCTCCTGGTCCCCAGGCCCATACTTTATCCGCTAAGTCATGCTTCTCGTTGTGAGCAAGGGACATGCCTGCCAACTCTGTTGTATTGTACACTTCCATGTACTTAGTACAGTACTCTGCATACAGTAAACCCTCAATAAACATGATCGATTGATTGCTAGCCAGGTTTCAGTCTTCATCCTATGTAAGATTCAGGCCAAGCCAGAGCACTGTGCTATAGCAGCTCAGGAGGACACCTTGGCCCTTTTCACTGGCGGGGAATAAACTAAGATGGGGGAGATGGAGCTCTCTGGTGAGGGGCTGAGCTCACATCCTCACCTTCATTTTCCAGGGTGAGAAGTCCCCTGACGAGGACAGGAGTCCAACACTGGCTCAGGACCCACCGGGCAGCAGAGGACAGTTTGGAGCTGAAGAAGCTGGCCCAGAGAACGGGAGGAAGGTAAGTGAAATCCCCTTTCGAATCAATACAAATGCCAGCAGTGAAATTAATTGATTCTGTCACTAAATGCATAGTTTTCTGTAGTTCCTGAGTACATTTTGAGGCTGTAATACTTCTGCAGCCATCTCCGGGGGAGGATAATTCAGTTGTATTTACTGATCATTTACTGTGTGCAAAGTACTGTACTAAGTGCTTAATGAAAGCATGGAGCTGCTTTCTTTAAAAAAAACAGTTTTAATTTACTAGGGACTGAGACTTACTTTCCTTATGTGGTGTTATTTGCCACAGGCTGTTTATGGAAAACATCTTCAGTCCACAACATCCCCTCCATCCCCACTCCCACCCCCTGGCATGAGGAGAGGCTTGCTCAGATCATTCTTTCTGGCCTAAGGAGTGGGGATGGGGAGGCAGCCCTGGCTTAAAAGAGAGATCCGTTCCTAAGAGTCTGGTGGCAGATGAAAGCAGCAGTGAGCAGAAGGCCCAAGAGTAAGCACACTTTTTTTAAGGGCTGTGGTCTTTGGGATGGGGGAAGGGAAGGAGTTCCAGGCCAGGAGAAGGGGCAACGCAGCAGAGGTGAAAGTGAGGGAGAAGCAGCGTGGCGCAGTGGAAAGAGCACGGGCTTTGGAGTCAGGGTTCATGAGTTCGAATCCCAGCTCTGCCACTTGTCAGCTGTGTGACTGTGGGCAAGTCACTTAACTTCTCTATGCCTCAGTTCCCTCATCTGTAAAATGGGGATTAAGACTGTGAGCCCCACGTGGGACAACCTGATTCCCGTGTCTACCCCAGCGCTTAGAACAGTGCTCTGCACATAGTAAGCGCTTAACAAATACCAACATTATTATTATTATTATTAGGTATACTTAGCTGACGAACAATGCAGAGAGCAAGCAGAAGGATAAGGTGGGCCAAGTTGGCTGAGAGCCCTTAAAAGCCAAGGGTGAGGACACAAAACCAGGAGAGCGCTTTGGGAAGTGGAGAGGCACTCTAAGAAGGTCATCCAGGCAGAAGTGTGCAGTAGCAATTGGGGTTGAGGGGAGGAGAGGCCAGAAGCATGGAGACCGGTGAGGAGGTTGCTGAAATCGTTTAGCCAAGATAGAACTTGAGCTTGGGCCAGGGTATTCACTGACTGTATGGAAAGGTAGGGGTGGATCTGAGAAATATTTATTACATTGGAAAAACCAGCAGGACTTGGCAGTACATTGAATGTGAGAATTGAAGGACAGCAAGGAGCCCAGGATCACACCAAAGATGCACACTTCTGGAGCAGTGAGAATGGTGGTGGTGATGGAAAAGGTAGGACAGGCGTGTGTCAGATGAGAAATGAAGGCTAGAGAGAAGTTGATATGAGAGTTCCTTTGAGAGATGGTAGCTGAAGCCATATGAGTGGATGAACTCTGTGACCTGACAGTGTGGGCAGAATGAGAAGAGGAGATGACCCACAACTGTGTCTTGTGGAACCCCTACAGCCAACGAACCTGACAAGGAGCAGTCAGACATCCAGGAGGGTAATCAGGCGATCACTGTGTCAGCAACACAGAAGCCTGGGAGGGGTTCAGGAAGCCCGGAGCAGGATCCCAGGATCAAGGGTAGCTGTGAGGTCGAGGAGGGTGAGAAAGAGATACAGCCTTTCGGAGGTGAGTACAAGAAGATCACTTATAATCCTAGCGAGGGTAGCCTCGGTGGAGTGAAGGATTGAGAGGAGAGTTGGTGGAAAAGAAATATAGGCAGAGAGTTTTAATCCCAGCTCTGCCACTTGTCTGTTGTGCTACCTTGGGCAAGTCAATTTACCTGGGCCTCAATTACCTCAACCACTTGCTGCACAGATCCCCAGGGCGGGGCGTAGCTGGTCCTGCAGGGCTTTGCCGTTAGCCGGTCACTGCTGTCGGATGAGCACCGGCACCAGCCATCATCTGGCTCCTGAAGACTCTGCTAGCATAGGTTAAGAAAAGGAGCACAGGCTCAAGAAAATGAATGCTTTCAGTGCACTTTATTAATGGGGCAGAGGATTACCACCAGAGTTGCTCCACAAATACTTGTTCTCATGAGTGAGGCTCAAGAAAGTGACAAGGAGCGGAGAGAAACTCAGACGTCTCCCAGCCCAGGAGTTGATGAGATCGGGGCTGGACGCACTACAGCTTCCATGCCAGAAATGTGAAAACATTTGGTCGCAGAAGGGAAGTTACCTGCTGGTGGGGTGAGACCATTATGGGTTTTGCTGTTTCCATATTTTGGGCAGCCTGGAGCGAGGCTGTTTGTAGTCACTCAGAGCACCGCACCTCCCTCCATCCCAAAGAGGGTTAAGCACTCAGCTATTCCCCCAGCTGAAGGAATAGGCGGTGAAATGACTGGGCATCACAGCGGGTCACGTCTTCACTTAATTGCTGAAACCCCACCTTCTGCCTCAATATCCCCAATCAGTAAAGTCAGCATAGTAATACTTGCCACTGCCTACCACAGGGAAACATGAAGTCATGAAAGCACCCGTGTAAAACCCTGCGTAATCACAGACCACCTTTCTTTCAAGACACTAACCATTACTGCACAATTACTGCTCCCGGAGGGGCAAAGTGACCACTTGAAATTCCATTTCCCAGGTGCCGGACAGGGACCTTCTCCCTGTTGAAGACAGTTACGAGGTCCAGCCTAGCCTCCGGCAATGACCGTATTTCCACTGCTGCACACAGGAAGGCCCGGCCCAGGTGGGTTCCGCGAGCTTGTCCGCTCTGCTTTCCTCCCCCAAGTTCTTCCTGCTTTAGCTCCATCCAGAAGTTGGGTTTGGATGGGTACCAAGTGTCTCTGTGGCACAGTTAGAGGAACGAGCCCGGGCAGAGCAGAACAGCAGAGCGGGTGCAGGCAGCCACTCCCCTGGCACGGGTGGCTGGGGCCAAGCTCCCCAGACCCTCCGGGGAAAAGATCTTCTCAGAAACAAACAATCCGTTTTTCATCTTCAAAGGTCTTGGCCTCCTCTGGGCTGATCAAGTTTCCATTTAAACTGTTAGAAGGGCATAAAGAGAAGAAAGAAAAACCACATGAGCTGGGGCCCGAGTAGGTTTAGGTCAGCTCAGATCATTCTGCCACAAGGTTCTTGAATGTGGTATGAGGAAAACCAGACGTCCAATCCCAACAGCCTCTCCCACCTGAAAAGTCACTATGTGGCTAATAATTTTAAAAAAAAGTGAACTTTGTTAAAGCACTTACTATGTGCCAAGCACTTTACTAAGAACTGGGGTAGATACACAATAATCAGATCCCACATGGGGCTTCCAGTCTAAGTAAGAGGAAGAACAAGTATTGAAATTTAGTCATTTTGCAGGTAAGGGAACTGAGGCACAGAGAAGTGAAGTTACTTGCCCAAGCTCACCCAGCAGCCAAGTGGCAGAGCCAGGATTAGACCTCAGGTACTTTGCCTTCCAGGCTCAGGCTCTTTCCATTAGGCCATGCTGCTTCCCAGTATGAAAGCTTTTTGTCAGTTATTGGTATTTTTCCAGCTCTTTTCTTTGAAATGTTCCACATTTCAATTGTTTATGTCCTCCTGAGGCAGGAAGGCCCAGGGTCACTGGGACACTGAAATCCCAGCAGCCAGCCACAGCTTCCTTCCTCTGGGGGGCCTGATCCCGAAAGGGGAGACAGAAAGGTGGGTGAAACTTGAGAAAGAGGTGGTGTGTATAAAACCACCACCAAAACTTGTGGCTTTAAAAAATGAGCTCTCCCCACCTCCAGCCTGTTTCCTTCCCCAGTGGAAGTGTGGCCTCTTTCCCTTACCCGCTAGTGAGTGCCACAAGGCAACATGCAGAAGGTATCTTGATTTTCTCTGTGATACATCTGCCGCTTCAACCAAATCCACTCTGGTTTCACAAAGTGGGGATGAGGATTCTTATTGGAATTTTAGTCGTGCCAGTTCTTGTACCCCAGAGGGCAGCCCTAAGTCAGAACTGAATGTTTTTTTTTTAAAAAAATTCTAACCAGAATGTCACCGCTGCAGCCCTCCCCCTCCCCTGGGCCAGGCCACCTTTGCCAAGTTTTGGGCAGTTCCAGCTTACTTCTGTCACTCGTACGTGGGCAGAGAGAGCCTTGACAGTGCCTAGGATAATAATAAACACTTCCCCTCCCTAAATTGTCTTATCCATCTCAGCATGGCCTAGTGGAAAGAGGACAGGCTTTGGAATCAGGAGACCTGGGTTCTGATCCCAGCTCTGTTACATGCCTGTTGGGTAAGATTAGGAAAGGCACTTAACTTCCCTTAACTTTCCTCACCTGTAAAATGGGATTCAAACATGTTCTCCCTCCTACTGAGACTTTGAGTCCCATGTGGGATGGGGACTATGTCTTATCTGATTATTTGGTACCTACCTCTGCACTTAGCACATAGTAAGCGCTTGACAAATACCATTATTATTTTTTGAATCAGCCTTTTAGCTGAAAATGCAATTTCCTTCCATCCACCAGAACAGTTTAGTGGTTTCCAAACATTCCAAATCCTTATTCTTACACTCATCTCTCTTAATTCCATTGTTAGGGGACTCTGCCCTCACCAGGACAAAACTAGAATGCCCACCTGCCCCTAATCGAGAGCCTCCATTCCTTAGGAGGGATTCACGCACAAATGGCTAAACCCTTCCCTAAATCAAATTAGTTACTAATTGAGATTTCCACCCTGCTGAGAACTTTGTTAATTGGACCAAGGCCATGGAACACAAAGCCGGAGCAGAGAAAGTTGAGCAAGCATAGCTCAGTCAAAACCCAGGGTGGGAATATATAACTCAAATCCCAGAGCAAAGGTAGAGTTATAAAGAGTCTGGAATCCTTCACCTTGCTCAAGGCCAAAAGCCCACTGTGTGTCAGGGGTGTTTGCTCTCACTCCCCATCCCACAACCTAACTCCCAGAGTGCAGTAAGTGGGGTCAGGGCCGGCCCATACCATATCTCCAATATTCCAGTGTTCTTCTGGAGTGCTCCTGCTAAGCAGGTGGTCCCCCTGGCTGTGATCTGATTCTGGATAAGCCTGGAAGAAAAGAAAAAGTCACCTCCTGTCAGACACCTATCCGCAGGATATGGCTGGAGCCTGGGTGGGCCAGTAAACAACTTTGGGAGGCTAAATTCCAGGCTCCTTCCTGGAAGGGTCCGTCCCAACAACCCACTTCTAATCCATGGGCAGTGCTGTGGCAGGAGAAAAATGGAAGAAAAGGAAAGAAAGCTTTTTATCTTGGTTTTAGAGGCAGTCCTGGCATCACTAAGCCATTTCCAACTGATTATTTCCCACTACTACCGAAGTGGGATCGTGGCTTCCATGTATATGGGAGGAGAAGAGGGAGGAACTGGGGGACAGTCAGCTTAGGGCTGCTGAAGCTGCCCACAAGTCCCTGCACATTGATTCCATAGTGATGGAAGTTAAATACTCTCCCAGGGCAGAACCCACCTTACTCAACAAGGGTGTGCAGCAATGTGCTCTCTTCTGGAACAGTTCTAGGTCTGTCATGTTGAACCTGTGGCACTATCTTATGGGCCTAATACAGAATGCCAGCACACCGAACCGGGGAGGGAAGATGGGGGTGCTCCCTCAGGTACCAACACAAGGGTACTGACCTTCTTGGTTTTCAAACATGGGCTGAACTTACCATAAATGCGTCAGCGTCTGGTTGACCTCGAGCATTTCTGCAAAACTCTCGGCCACCTCATCATCAAGCTCATTTTTCGTCAGCCTGGACAGAAAAGATTACCCCATTGATCAACAGTCTGGAACAGACATTTCTGAAGCTCTGAGTCACCCCAGCATGAAATTTATACAGCCAAGCAAGGCTTTGTTCATAGAAAGATGAAGGCCAGAGTCTCGGGTGCTGCTTGCTGCCAGCTGTGCAGAGTAATGGCTTGCAACCACTATTAGGTAGCCCGAGGCAGCATTTAGTAGTGTGGGTGGGTGAGGGGAGGCTTTTGAGACTCCTAGCCAAAAGGTCACACTAAGTCACTCTCTTTCTCTTTCTAGACACAAGAGGCTGAGGCACTGATGTCAAAGAGTGATGGGTGTTGGAAATGACTGTCATTTACGACTGGAAAGAGAAGACATGCTACAGTGTTTTGAAGGGGTGCGACTGAGCTACTAAATGGGAGGCTAAAAGGGAACAACAACCGAATGGCCAATTGCTGGCTATGGGGGAGGAAAGGAATGCCTAGGTCCAAGACAATATCCATGATTTTTGCTGCATATCTCACCCCAGCATGGATGTACTCATCTTTAAATTATATATTATAGATTGTGTTTATATTAACATCTGTCTCCCCCTTTAGACTGTAAGCTCACTGTGGGCAGAGGACGTCTTAATTGTTGTACTGTCTTCTCCCAAGCATTCAGAACAGTGCTCCTTACAATAAAAACCACTGATTGATTGCCACTTTGATTTAATAACACTTCTTTTATGAACTTAAAAAAAAAGGTTCAGTATCCTTTCCAGAATGAGTTCCAAGTCAGATAAAGGCAAATGGCATTGGTTTTGATAGTAAGGAGGAAGTCCTGAACTAGTAAGGGCAGAGAGGAAGTAGAAATTATAGTGATCCATGTCCCAGATTCCTGAATATTTGTTTGACTCATTTGGGGAGGCCTTCACATGAGTTGTGGGACATGGGTTCTCTTTGAACCTCGACTCTCCCAACACACACCCACACATACACATGGCAATGGAGATCATCTCCAACACTAGGCTAGCCAGGATTTGGAAGGTGCCCTGAAATTCTCACCAAGTGACAAGGATACCAGGCAACAACAAGAAACTGTGTACAGTTCTGAAACAAGTGTCCCAGGAAGAAAACTGCCAGAGGTCACTATAATCATCTTTACCAGAATATTCTCACAGAAGTGTTGTGCTGAAGAGCTTGTGCGATACTTTTGCCTCCTTCAGTGGAGATGCCATTGAATGCAAGACTGGAAAGGAAAAACAGACAGAAAATTGCATGGATGAGTAGATATGCTTGTTTTGGTTGTCATCTGAAAAGATCAACAATACCCTTGCTTATTTGGTGCTTGGCCAGTGTGGAAGCAAGAGGATTTGGAACCCAAGAGGCACAGTCTAGAAGAAATTGAACTAGACTCTCAGAGCTATATAAAAGCATAAAAGGAGACACTGTAAGTGGGGCCAAGGGCTAGTGGTTCACTTTGACCTGTGCGGGGAAGGGACGTGTCTGAGGAGCTAGTTTGTGGGAGCTTCCAGACATGGAGTTCCCCAGATCCTTATTCAACTTTGTGGGTCAATTTGATAGGGGACAAATAATCCCAGTTTCCAGCACACCCAATCAGCCAGCCAGCTCGTTCTCAACTCCGGCTCACATAAAACCAGCCAGAAATTAAGCGGGCCTTTTCTTGATGCTTGGAGAACAGGCTCAAGTCAGACTAGTCCTTGGTAACTGAGGTGATTAGATTTTTCGGTAGAAAGCAGGAATCTTCCTGCTAGTTTTTAATCCCCCTACCCTGTATGTTTGGAAAGCCCTTGTTCAAGTCCCCACAAAAAGGCAAGTCAAAAGGGATAAATGAAGGAGTGAGCTAGATGCCAACTTCCCTCATCCATTTTGGCCTAACCTACTCCTCTAAACCCAGGGCTTGGGCCAGCCAGAAGAAACCACATCCACAATCTGCTCCCTGAGCTCATGGACAAAACAAAACATCTTGAACTATTTCCACAATGTGCCACCCCACTAGATGTTTTCCTGGACTCCAGAAAAAAAAGAGATTTGGGGTTAGCCTCACCTAGGGCGAGAGAAGCCAGAAACCCAGGAGAGGAGCAGAAGTTCTGGGGGGAGAAGAGAAGAGGGATCAGCTAGCAAATCCTTGCCTTGAATCTGCAGGGCAGCCCTTTGTGACCCCCAGACCAGGCTCTGTCACACACATTGCTGGGAAGGAAAATAGCTAGCAAAGGAGTAGGAGCAAGATTGGAACTGACAAATTTCTCACCTGTGGCTTACATCACTGGCCATAAACTGAGGCAATCCTTGCCCTCTAAACTGTAAGCTCATGGTGGGCAGAGAATGTGTCTACCAACTGTGCTATAGTGTTATATTGTACTCTCCCGGGCACTTAGTACAGTCTCTGCACACAGAAAGGGCTCAGAAAATATGATTGTACTAAGTGGTTGTCAGAAGTCAGACCTCCTTTCCAGCATGCTCGGCAGACCACCTTCCTGCCCAGAGAGACTTCCCTATTAGTCACGTGGGGGAGTAGCATGGCTCACTCGGCCAACATGGAGGAGCTGAACTATGGCAACTGCAGGCCAAACGAGCCCAAGGATCACCACGAAGACACGATACAGCTGAACTGTACATGTTCCCAGAGAGCTGACAGTAGAAAGCAGCAAAGAGTTCCACCTGGGTGACCGCCAAATCTGGAATGAGGAGGCCCTTTTACAGCAAAGGGGCTAATACTGTTGGTGAGGCCAGGAGACCAAGTTGCAAACAGTGGCCCCAGCTCATCACCAGCCCTTCGGTTCCACCCTTTCCCAACTTAGCTTTGACTAGTGTTCAGAAAATATTCTGCGGTTGAAAGTCCTGCCACCACCCCCTCGTGCTCCTGGGAGGAAAGGGGTTCTGGAAATGTAGTAAATAAGCATAGGACCAATTTCACTAGAGGGAGAGAGGACACTAGGGCTTGGGTTGATAGCTTAATTCATGTCCTCCCCTGCGATAAAAACACCTCCTTTAAGGACAAGGACCAAGATATGCTGGATCGGCACAGGCCCAACTGTACGCTGTCTGAAAGTTACCTGCCAAGGCAAGTTGCTGTTGGGAGAATCATGAAGAACCCCACCCTTTTCCTGTCAAGGTACAGTTCTCCTTCCTCACTGCCAGTTCCCCTCCCTTGCCTTCCCTGACCCCTCTTTCTGCACCCCAAATTCACCATGCTACCTCCCTGGTTCTCCATTCTATTTCTCTTTTTTTAACATAGTTTCCAAAAGCTGCTCCCGCTGCTGCTTTCACTGGGAACTTGACTACAGCTCTGATCCCTTCCACGCCTTCCAGGCCTGCAAAGCTGGGGGCCGGGGCTGGAGGGGAGTGACTGCGGCCTTCGACCGCCTATCTCCCTCCACCCGCTCCTGCCCTTTCCCAGTCTCTCCCCCAGCCCCCACCACTATAGCCCAGAAGGAGGGGATCCCAAGTCGCAGAAGGGGTTAGGGTGGTACCCACGGTGGCGGTGGCGGCAGCAGCGGCTTCGAGGTCCCCAGTGAGCACAGCAGCGGACTTAACTGCTAAAAGAAAAGAAATAGCAGCAAAGGGGTCCTCGGAGAAAGCGGGGCAGCAGGGGAGTGAGTTCAGGATCTGGAGGGGAGAGACTGGAAAGCCAAGGATGGGAGCCCAGGAGAGCTGAAGGAGGGAGATGGGAACTGGAGTGGGCAGGGTTAGCTCCCTGGTATAGTCTTAGAAGTGCAATCCTGAGCAGGAGGATCTAATCCTGGCACCACCACTTGCCAGCTGTCTGACCTTAACTTACTTAACTTACTTAAATCACTTAACTTCTTCATGCCTCAGTTATAGCTTATGGTTCTATTTATTTAGAGTTTATGGATCTTCACCCACAGTCGATAAAGGATTAGGATGCATATTATACAGGGCAATAAATCCAAACTTTTTTCTTAGTGACTAATTCTTCAGGCTCCTTTCCACTTCCTTCAACCCATCTGCCCTCTCCTTCCCTCATTCCAGCCACCATAGCCTCCTGCTGTTTCTGGGTCCTTAACTACTGTGTGCTCAGTTCCATTTAACCTTAATGTGAGCATGAAAAAGGGAAAGGAACCTGCTGAAGAACTCTTCTGGGCCTCCCCCCTGCCCATAAACAGCAGGTGCCAGCCGGGCAGGAGGGGAGTTGGGGATGGGGAAGATAGAGAGAAAACGAGCGCACACACACCCAGGAGAGATGCAGGCCAGCAGATACCATGAAGTGAGGCCTGATTGCTTACCTAAGGTTGGTCAGGCTGGGGTGGTTCCTCAGTGCCTCTGCGAAGGCCTTTGCGCCTTCATCCCCGATCTTATTGCCCCACATCCTGAGGAGAATGCCCAAGTAAAAATCAGGCAAGGCTCTGGGAAGCTAGGGCGAGGGATTGGAAAGCCAAGACTAGTTATCCGCAGCATAAACTAAGAGGCTCCCTCACCTCCTCTCTTGCTCTCAAAGGAACAACTTGCTCAACTGTTTTAAAGCCTGAGTCTCCAGGACCCTGGCACAGGACCCAGCCACAGAATGGAATTTTCTTGGTAGAAAAAGTCACTTAGCACATAGTAAACTCTTAATCAATTCCATGGTTATTATTGTTATTCTCACCGGGCAGAAATGCCCTCCAGCACTCCCACCCCCCCCACCTCCTCCCATTGCTCTTAGTCCATGCCTGGTCCTGAATCAATCAATCAATGGTATTTATTGAGTACCTACTATCTGCAGAGTACTGTACTAAGTGCTTGGGAGAGTACAACAGAATTAGCAGACATGTTCCCTACCCATACCAAGCTACTGTCTAGCAACATTGATAGGAAAATTGGCCTAATCACAATGCTGAAAAAGCCCTCCCAGCCTGCATGTCTTGGGTACCACTAGGGACACTCAGGAAATCCAGGGATGGGTAGATGTGGCCTCTAGAACTGGGCAGAGTCCTACTACCTCCATTTAATAACAACAAAATGCCTCCACCACTGAGAATGGTCTTTGTATCTTCCTCTCCCATTAAGGCTTTCAATGGGATAATATGGAATCAAGGCCTTTGGCTGACCCTTTCTGAATACATACTGAAGCAGATGGGAGCAGAATGGGGCAGAAGTTATAAGGCCATGGAGGCTGAGCATGCATGCAGGGAGCAGATACAATTACATCCACACTTGTAGCCACCCCAGTGCTTAGTACAGTGCCTTGCACATAGAGAAGCAGAGAGAAGAGAAGCAGCATGGCTCAGTGGAAAGAGCATGGGCTTGGGAATTAGAGGTCATGGGTTCTAATCCCAGCTCCATCAATTGTCAGCTGTGTGACTTTGGGCAAGTCATTTAACTTCTCTGTGCCTCAGTTACCTCATCTGTAAAATGGGGATTAAAACTGTGAGCCTCATGTGGGACAGCCTGATCACCTTGTATACCCTGCCAGAGGTAAGAACAGTGCTTTGCACATAGTAGGCCCTTAAATACCATCATCATTATTATTATCCAAGTTTGACCTTTAAACTTGGAGATGCTGCTGCCAAATGGTTTTGTTGTCCCAGTGTATGAAAGTGACTCAAAAAAGATTGTCAACTCTAATATCACAACTCCTCTCAGAGGCCTTGCCCAACCAAGTCCTCATTTCCTCTATCTGTCCTCTCCTCTGTGTCCTTATAC
Organism: Ornithorhynchus anatinus; assembly: GCF_004115215.2. Taxonomy (NCBI): domain Eukaryota; kingdom Metazoa; phylum Chordata; class Mammalia; order Monotremata; family Ornithorhynchidae; genus Ornithorhynchus; species Ornithorhynchus anatinus. The sequence continues at coordinate 52,593,232 of NC_041735.1, read as the reverse complement.
TCTCCTTTTGTAAGCTCCTATGGGCAGCGAACATGTCTACCAATTCCGTTACATTGTACTCTCCCAAGCGCTTAGTACAGTTCTCTAAACACAATAAGCACTCAAATACAATTATTTTCCCAATCTATTTTATTATTATTAATAATATGGTATTATTTGTTAAGCACTTAACCATGTGCAAGGCACTGTACTAAGCGCTGGGGTGGATACAAGTAGATCGGGTTGGACACAGTCCTTGCCCCACATGGGGCTTACAGTCTCAATCCCCATTTTACAGATAAGTTAAATGAGGCATTTCTGCCTGCCTGGCCCTTTACACCATAAACTCGTTTTGGTCAGGGAGCATACCTATCAACTCTATCATATTGTACTTACTCTAGTGCTTATTACAGTGCTGTGCACAGAGTAAGCACCCTCCTCTAGACTGTAAGCTCACTGTGGGCAGAGAATGTGTCTACTGTTGTACTGTACTCTCTCAAGCGCTTAATACAGTGTTCTGCACTCAGTAAATGCTCAATATGATTGAATTAATGAATTCATGAATGATAAATACTATTGATTGAGTGGTACCCCTGTCAAGCATTACACAGACTGTACACAGAATCCTGGATTTTTACAGATTGCTTCAGGAGAGTCTAGAAAAAAACACCACCACAAATGTGCTTGAATAGGAACTGTATGGACTAACCCAATCACCCTGCCTGGTATAGACCCCATCACATAACCCCGTTGACTGACTTCCTTCATTATAAACATTTCAGCTAATGCTCCAGCTTATCCCTGGGTATGGGGTATTTCCAGATAACTCCCGAGACTCCTACTCACCCAATTTCAAAGATGGATTTGCTCTTCTGAACAGCCAGAGCAAGACACTTGCCCCCTTCACTTGTTATTTTGTTTGCTCCTAGCCTGTGGGAAACAATATTCAGGGCTATGGCAGACCCATTTCCAAAAGACAGAGGAAACAGAAGGACGTGCCACTACTGTGAGCCACAAACCCATAGCCCAGTGGCCTGAAATCCCAACTGCGTCTTCTTAAGCACCAATGTACATGCAGGGAGGGTCTAAGGCACCAAGGAGAATAGGGTCCAATGGTCTATTAGAGTTGGAATCCAATCCAGACAATTTGTCAGATTCCACCAGTTTAACTCCCCAAACAGGCAGTTACAAAAGGCCTCTTGCCTCCCCCACACCCAGGTCTGGAAGCCTACTTCTCATAGTTCCAGGAGAATGGGGTCACCCTCTTCAACAGCCAGAGCCTTCAAACCCAGGGTTGCCCAGACAGGTTCGTTGGCATGGCTTCTCGAGGAACATAGAATGAGGCTGAATGAAGCTAGTAGTCCATGACCTTCCACGCCCTCAGCTGTCCACACCTGCCTCCCCCGCGCCAACCCCGGACCTACACACAGACACATTGTGTGCCTCAGATGAGAAGATCATTAAGGCCTCTTTGTGAAAGTTAGTTTTAACTTCCAAATCCCTGAGGCCTCAGGCCTCACTGCCCAACCCATTGGCCCTCTCATATGACTCAGCTGCTTCACATTTTCTCTAGCCAAGTTTCTGCTGATATTCACAGCCTAGTGCTGGCCTTGGCCAAAGCTTCTTCCCTGACCACTGGACTTTCCAGCCACCCCCATCAGGAAGGAGTCAGACAGGTCAAGGACCTGCAGCCACACACGTGAAGGCAGCACTGCTGTTGATCCTGCTCCACGGGAAAACACAGAAGTGTCTTTCTCCCCTCACTCCTCACGAGGTAGTGGAAAATAAAGAAAGGCAGCCACTTACTTAAGGTGGGTGAGGCTTGAACATTCATCCATGAGTCTTGCCAGGTACTTGGCTCCGACGTCAGTAATTTGGTTATTGTATAAGCTGAGAGAGAAATCATAAGGGTGAACGAAGCTTTATGATCCTTCACCATCTCTGAACCCTGAGGCTCCAGGCCATTCTGATAAGGCATCTGGTCTCCTTTTTCAATGAGCCAGGGCTGAGTTTCACATTTTGATTTGGAGAGGAAAGGGAGGGAGGAAGAGGCAAAAGGCTAAGGCCAGCCTTTAGAAAAGAAAAAACAACCAAATTCAGTCTTTTCTACAAAAGAAAAAAAAATCTTGAAACTGACCAAAACTGGCTTACATGAGGGAGGAGACAGGGACCCTCAGTAATAATGGCTCACAGATGAGAGCTAGGGGGACTCCTAACAGTCATTTGGTAGGGGACAGAGCAGAGCTCTCTCTAAAAATCTCATAAGCCCACTTATCTCTTACAGTCAAGAAGTTAGCTCTCCTGCTGTGTAGTCTTTAGTAACCAACGCACCCCATAGGTGAATTTCACCATCAGTGCTATCCTCTTTGAATTCAAAGGACAACTATATGTGGACATATGTGTGTTGCTGTGTTTGTCTTTTCCTTCCTGGAGCTCTTGGGGAGTTACGTTCAGAACACGTGGCAGTGAGTACAATTGTGCACCTCAGAGCTCTCGGAACAATGATTTCCTGTTCTCTTGGTCCACCACTTCAGGACTGTGTAAACTTTGATCACGTCTTCTCAGACTGAAGAGGTTTAATCTTTCCAGCTTCTTCCACATGAAAGCTACGTCAAGCCTCTCATCATTTTGTTTGCCCTCTTCTCTCTCACTCTATGACATCCTCCCTAAGAGGTGGAAGCTAGAACATATGCAAGTATCTCAAGCAAACATGACAAGGTTTTATATTGTTGCAAAACCATGCTCTTTCATTAGTTTTTAATTGTTCCCCCCTCCCGTAATCAGGAAATACCTGCACTCCATTCTAGAGAAAGAAAGCCCTATGGCCAAGTTTCTCTTGGTGACGTACACCCCAGTCACCTGTGAAAATTTCTGGTGCAGCGAAAAATAACTTGGTACATAACGCATACATGCATGGCTTAGAATTTAGCAGCAGCCTGGAATTTTTAAAAATCAGCAGCCCAGTCTCAAGAACAGGTGGACACACGGGACCTCTGTGTTTCACCTAGGAAAAAGCAAGTGTGGCATTGCACAGCAGGACAGTCTTCGCCTTTTCAGTTCATCTACAATACTCACTGAAGTCATTGCTCATGCAAGTCACTAGTAATGTAGGTGGGTCCTGAGGCCTGGGGTTTTCTGTCCCTTGTGTGGAGGGCAAGAAGGGGGTCAAATACTGGCTGACAAAATCATTGGGCTGGTCTTCTTCAATACAACCCAATGGTTTGTGTCTAATCCCTGGGGCTGGAGTGACATAATGAAGCTTCTGGAGACTCTCCAACACGCTCATAGTTCAAAGGCTACTCTCCCTTCCAGGACCTCAACTTTAGGAACCTTTAGGATACCTCTGCAACAAGTTCAGGAGCAGGTTCCGGCAGGTAAACTGGAAACTCTAGCCTGCTCATCCACTTCCCAGTCCCCCACCTCCCTCCTCTCCTACGTGCAGCCGGCTTGACATCCTGAGTCTCAGGACCCAAGGCAAGGCTGGTTGCTTTACGGTCACAGTTAGTAGGGAAATTGACCAATGTAAACAGACCATGAGGGGAAATTGGTTCTCTTCAGCGTTTAGTAGTCCAGGGTTGTTAAGCTGCACAAAAAACAGAAATAGTTCTTGACAAAATGGGAAATGAACAATTGTACCCTGCTATTTAATGCCCTTGGAGTTTTTTTTCTTTCTGCTCTATTCTGCAATATGACTAGATCGGCTGCATTTAGTATTAGGAAATGGGAGAGAAGATAGTATATAGGGCCTCCATTTTTTTTTTAACCAAGAAAAAAACATGATGAAAGCACAAAATGGCAGTTTTTCATCTTTTCTGAAAGGTGACTTGGAATGAGAGTTGATCCTTTCAGAGATTGATTAACCAATTTAAGATTTTCCAGAGTTCCTCCTAATCCTTTCCGCTGTCTGGTTTATGGCCATAAAACCTCCACCAGAGAGTGGGTAGATATGGTCATGAAGAAAAGATGGAATGCAAATCAGGTAACTGCATTATTTGATGGGAGCTCTGGACAAAGGTTTAGAGAGGGAAAGGGGGGTTTTCAGTTGTCTGTCTCCAAGGCACCCCACACATCAATCATCCCTTCCCCCACCTCCAATGTGCCATTTACCACAGCTACAGAGGTGACTATTCATGACAGAGAAACTTCCCTTGCTCCTTCATGTATACATCCCCTTCCTTCATGAATGTGCCCCCTCTCTCCCGCCTGCCAATGCAGCTCATGATTGACAGGTGACGGTGCTGAGGAGGGCAGAGGATGAGGGGATGAGGAGAGCCAAGAGGGGAGCATAGATGGGTTGGGGTGTTGATTAAGGCAACAACTGGCTTCCCCTGCTGCCCCAGGAACCCTCCCCACAACAGAAGTGTCGGGAGGTCATAATCCCACCTCAGGGGTGGCAGTTGTACAGTCCACCACAGAGTGGCTGGGTGTATTTTGCAAGTGGTTCCAGTTGATGGGGGCAGTGTTGAGAAGTCGGCCCTTGATTGACCCCATCATGACCTCCCCCCACACACCAAAGTCATGGAAAGGGGCTAAAAATGGGCAATACCATTGCTATCCTGGGGTCCTCTCATTCAGGTGTGGGCTGTACATACCCCAAAAATGTTACAATTTTGTATTTAGTTAATTCTTCATAGAGCACTTTTACTCCAGTGTCAGTGATCTGATTTACACTGAGCCTAGAATGAATGAGAACAGAAAAATCAGAATGGCTATTCAGGAGCACACATTAATACTCAGTAGCAAAAATTACAACCCAGGGTTAATCTACTCAGTATTCAGTACCTATGCATCTATCTACACATAGACAATCTACTTGGTGTATAGTATATATTATCTGTTCAGTGCACATATTGTCCCTATTAAGAGAGTTCCTGCCAAGTATGAAAAGAACAATTTCTAATTTGCATAGCTCTTATCTCAAACCTTTTTACTGATCTCTTTACAGATCTTGCCTCGGCATCCTCATCACATTCCTGGGACTTACTACTGCATTCCTATCAGGGCTATTACACCATTATTATTATTATCAGCATTAGAAATGATGTATTCCCATTTTGCAGATGAGAAAGAGAAGAAACAACTGGATCAGCATCACAATGTTGCTGTATCTAATCAAATCCCTTTCTAGACGGAAAGTCCTTAACTGTACTAGAATAAATTTCACTCTTGATTCCAGAAGACTTGAACCCGTTAACTGATCCTAACATCCCTGGTTGCTGGTACACTACCTGACAAGAGTCTACATTTCAGGCTTAAGTCCCCAACCCCTGCACTCAATCTGCTCCTGGGAGCCTTGTGGAATTCCCGGAGCCCAGGCGGGCTGGCAGGGGAGAGGAGAGCCCAAGGCCATCAGCACTCCTGGTAGCAGCTGCCAGTCAAACAAGTTTCTAGACCAATGGGAAGACACATAAGCACCCAATCATTTGGCTTAAAGCTCATATCTGCCTAAGATCAAATACTCTGCTCAGGTTCAACCTGGATTGTGGGCTCAGGATGATCAAAGTTGGTGCTTTTTTAAAGAAAGAGCAGAATCGATTTTGCCCATGTGGTTACAGTCAATGCCCTTGTGTGGTGAGAAGCGTGCTGGGTGCCCTATGATGGCCGTGACTGTCTGTGCTGCCTGTGTCGTCTGCTGAGCAGAGTGTCGGGGCCAGCCAGGGACAGGCACTCCCCGGCTGAGAACCACCCACAGATTTCCAATCTAACACTCAGTTCCATTCCCCCTGATTGGGCTCAAGACAAAAGAATCCCCAAAAGTCCATTCCCTGATTTTCAAATAAACAGAAATGTTCTTGTTCTCAGAGAGAAGAATCTAAGCTACCGAATAGGCTGAGTAAATAAGAGAAACAGCACGAGAGTACACAGAGAAGAAGTGCAGCCTAGTGGTTAGAGCACGGGACTGGGTGTCAGAAGGACCTGGTTCTAATCCCGGCTCTGCCACTTGTCCGCTGTGTAAACTTGGGCAAGTCACTTCACTTCTCTGTGCCTCGGTTCTCTCATTGCTAAATGGGGATGAACACTGTGAACCCCATGAGGGACTTGGACTGTATCCAACCTGATTAGCTTGTATCTATCCCAGCTTAGTACAGTCACTGGCACATAGTAAGTGCTTAACAAATGCCACTCAGAGACAAATGCCATTCAAATAATAAAATTCTCTGAGATGGAAACTTTTGGCAGAAGAACCAACTCTACGTTCTTGACTTTCTTGTAATTACTTGTCCTTATCACCATCTTTGTCATCATCAATGGTATTTACTGAGCACTCGCTATTTGCAGAGCACTGTACTGAGAGTTTCGGAGATTACAATACAATACACACACACATTACTGTAGAACATGCGTGGATGGGTAAATTCTTGTATATTTTGTCTGCTTTAGTTCTCATAGACTGTAAGCACCATGAAGACAGAGACAGATTCTATTCTCTAAATGTACTTCCATCACATAGTACAGTGCCCACCGAGCCACTCAATATAGAAATTCTACTTTAACACTGGTTTTGTGCTCTTGAAGAATCTTGGGTTCTGGGATAAACCTATTTGAAGAACCATCGATTCAATAGGAATTAACGGATTGGGAGTAGATGGCTCAAAGACATCACTATGACTGGAAATTTTCCAGCAAAATTCCTACATTATCCCTACACCAAATCCATCTGTCCCTCTTTATGCATGGTTTCCTACCAGAATGTCCCCTAATTCTTTCATCATGTTATCTCCAAACATGTCTCAGACTGTGAGTCCCAGTAGGGACAGGGACCATGTCTCATCCTCACCTGTGTATTCTCTGCCCGAGCTCCATACAGTGCTCTGCACAGAGTAAGCACTTAATACTAATACTACACATGTTATAGCAGAAGTGCACGTCATTGAGAAGAAATGCATTGCAACTCCTGGAATGGCCTGATAAATCTGGCACATTTTGAATCTCCTTTTGCTTCGGGATTGTTGGCTTTGCCACTGGAAACTGAGATAATAATAATGTTGGTATTTCTTAAGCGCTTACTATGTGCCGAGCACTGTTCTAAGTGCTGGGGTACATACAGGGTAATCAGATTGTCTCACGTGAGGCTCACAGTCTTAATCCCCATTTTACAGATGAGGTAACTGAGGCACCGAGAAGTTAAGAGATTTGCCCAAAGTCACACAGCTGTCAGGTAGCGGAGCTGGGATTAGAACCCACGATCTCTGACTACTTAAACCCGTGCTCTTTCCACTGAACCATGCTGCTTCTCTGGGCACTCAAGTCCATTTGCAAGAAGAGAGTATTTTCAGAAATAACCGGGATGGGGGAGTGCTGTTTACCCACAGCCTAAAGCACAATTTTCCACTATTAAAGGGCTCCACAGTGTCAGGGCAACACAGGGTGGTTTGCTTCCATTTTTGCTAAGGTCCTCAAACAAACCCCCGGAAGCCCGTCCTCATGGGAAGCCTCGAAACAAACAATGCCAGTAACGGTAAAGGCATCGCAGAAACCTGAAGCCAGAGGGGCCTCCGCCAACTGGCCTAGCCCGCAGCATACTCTGGAGTGCTGGCCAGAGACTGTCCCTCTCCAGGAGGAAGAGGATAAATCCCCTGAGATGAGCCCTGGCTCTAAGGGCTTACATCCTTCAAGCCATCTGCGAGGCTCAAGGCGTGAGCCCTACGCCGCCCCCTTCCGCTCCCCAGCCCGGGCTGCGGAAGGCACAGAGGCCTGGAGGCCCAGGAGCAATTCTCGCCTGAGAACAGTGAGGCGACTGAAGCAGGGCCGCAGCTCCTTGACGCCGTAGTCGTTCAGGTTGTTGTTATCCAGGTCCAGGGCCAGGCGCTTGTGGAAGTGGTGCATGACGAAGGAGATGGCGCTGCAGTCCGCCGAGCAGGCATTGCAGTAGGTCAGCTTAATGTAGTTGGCGCAGATGCCCCGGGCCGCCAACTGCCCCACCTTGTCGCTCTGTGTCTCGTAGATGCAGCGCAGCATCCAGATGAAGGTGGGCATGGCTTGCACCTGGTTGAACATCTCGGTCTGGCAGCGGGGCAGGCTCTTCAGGTAGGCCCTCATGCTGGAGAACAAGTGTGCCCGCAGCGCCTTCCGCTTCTTCTTCAGGGCCGAGGCAGGGGCCAGGTGTCGCAGGAGCTTCTGCTTGGCCTTGGACAGGAGCCCACACAGGAAAAGGTTGGTGAAGTGGAAGTGGTCGTTGTTCCGGAAGGGGTCCTCCCCAGATGGCCCACCCCCGGCCAGACACCGGAGCGAGAGGAAGGGTAGCCGGGGGCAAGCAGGGCCTGCCGGTCCACCGGTCCGCCACTCGCCAAAGAACCGGAGCAGCTCCCCAGAGCCCACCCTGTCATCGACGACAAGGAAGAGCGCGGTGAAGAAGGACTGCAGCGTGATGTGGAAGAACTCATAAGAGAGTCGGTCCCCAGCCTCAGGCACAGCACGCACGAAGCCCAGCTGCAGGTCCTCCTCTGGCACCTCCAGGGCCTCCACCTCCTCCTGGTCAAAGACAAAGAGGCTCCTCTCCAGGCCCGAGTAGGCCACCCGCCCCAGAGCCTGGAGCGCAGCCCTCCCAGCGCATAAGGTCTGTACCTGGCTCCGAGTGTTCCTGCGCAGGAGGCTGGCAGGCAGCGCCCGGTTCAGGTGGACCTCGGTCACCAGCAGGAAAACGTCAGTGAGCGTGACCGAGCAGTCTGGGAGCCCCTGGGGGCTGTCGTAGGCTGCATGGAAGTGCTCAAAGCACTTGAAGATGATCCAGCAGAACAAGGGCACGGAGCACAGGCTGCTCAGATTAGGGTTAGCCTCCAGCTGGGTCTGCACTTGGGCCCGCAGGGCCCGGTCAGGAAAAAAGCGCTGGGTGTAGGCCCGCAGGTGGCTGGGAGCAAAACCCCGCAGCAGCACCTTCTTGCGGATCAGTCGGCGGGGGACCTCGGTCCCGGCCCGGGCAGTCAGCACCTTCCCGGCCCCTTTGAGCAGCTTGCCGCTGAGCAGGTTCACCAGCAGGACCAGCGGGTGGGTGGGCTCCACGGGCGAGGAGGCCTCAGGCACAGCGCCCGGGTCGAAGTCCGAGTGGAGCTCGTCGAAGCCGTCGAAGGTGAAGAGGGCGGTGTGTGGGAAGCGCAGGAGGAAGGCGAACACCTCCTCGGGGTCCTGCTCCGGGTAGCAGTTGTGCTTGAACAGCAGGTCCTTCAGGCACAGGACCTCACTCTCCTTGAAGAGGCTGAACATGCGGCAGCGGAAGCGGAAGAAGAACTTGGCCCCTCCGCCCAGCTCGCCCTTGGCCCAGAGGTGCTGCATCTTCTGCAAAAGGATGGACTTCCCCACCCCAGCGTCGCCGAAGACAAAGACCGTCTCGCCGTCCTCATTGATGACCCCGGTGGTGCTGTCCAGCAGGGAGGCCAGGTCCCCCACGCTGCCGAGGCTCTCGTTGGAGAAGTTGATCAGCTCCATGACGTTCTCAGTATAGGTGTCCTCCAGCAGCATCTCCTCTTTCTGGGCGTAGGACATGATAAATTTGGAATCCCGGCCCAGCTCACAGCGCAGTTTCTGTGTGTATCTACTCACTTGGGTGGGAAGGGAGAAGTGGGTCAGGGGGAGGGAAAGAGAGACCGAGAGAGAGAGTGAAAGAGAGAGAGAGAGAGAGACTGATTCAGACAGATCAAAACCAAAGAATGCATCCCAGGAGCAGTACTGTCAGGCCAGACTGTGTTTCCCAACTCTGTTATTTTGTACTCTCCCAAGTGCTTAGTACAGTGCTCTGCACACAGTAAGTACTTAATAAATACAATTGATAGACTAGGAATTTTTGTGGAGGAATACCAACTCCAACAGGCATTCCTCAAATACCACCTGGTCTTCGCCTGTTTGTTGTCCAAAGTCTTTGCTGATTAGGAAAAGACTCACCCATTGAACTTCGTGAGATTTACCTAATACCTTCTCGGAAAAGAATGCAATGGACACTACCAGCCTAGAGTGCAGTTTGCATAATGTCAGAAAGTATATTGTCCACCTCCTATCACATACAGATAGATGCTAAATTATGTCTCAAGCATCCCTTTCAGCTCTGTCAAGGACTGGAAATGAGAAGCTTCTAAGTTCTCTCAAATAGCCAATCAAGATTCCTATGTTAAGAGAGAGGTTTGCCACTTGCTGTTTTGCCCTTTGGGAAAGTTTTCCTTATGTGGCAAAACAGGGGAGGTTGGTGTTCAGAAGTACAAGAGAGAGGGGTCAAGGGCTAGTCTGTGATGAGAAACAGCATGGCCTAGTGGAAAGAGCATGGGCCTGGGAGTCAGAAGGTCATTGGTTCTAATCTTGACTCCACCACCTGTCTGCTATGTGACCTTGGGCAAGTCACTTCACTTCTCTGGGCCTCAGTTTCCTCATTTGTAAAATGGGGATTCAGAGTGGGAGCCCCACATGGGACAATGCCTGTGTCCAACTTGATTTGCTTGTATCCACACCAGTGCTTAGTACAGTGCCTGACACATAATAAGTGTTTAACAAATACCATCATTATTATTATTGTTATTATTAGGAGAGGACCATGAGTCATACAAGCCTCCCTTTCGCCCTGCCCATGAAATAGAAATGGATGTGTGGGAGGAGGGCAGGGAAGAGCTCTCCCTCCAAGAAATACTGCTGCTCAGCCACACTGCTTCCAAATAAACAACTTTGTTTCCTGAGGAGTCAAGCTCCGTGTCCAGCGCCAGGAGTCATGACACACCTGCTGGTGGCTCTTTTCAGAATGTGCTGCCGACCGGCAACTATCGGAGGGTGGCACGTGGCAGGCTGGGCCACTTTTGACCGAAGTCCTGATTTCCAGGTAGGACTAAAATGCCCCATGGCATTACAACTGCCCATGTTCTGACAGTCCCACCAGGGAAATGGAAAAGAATGGAAAAGGAGGGAAAGAAATGCAGCCTGAGATTTTCTGGATACAAATTATCTTTCTTCTTGCAGTGTGAGGTGAGAAGCTGGACTTGGGGGACTGTCCACATCTTGCCAGCCACTACCATAAACCAAATGGAAAAAATGCCCAGATAAGGCAGTTTCTGGGTTCTAAAGAGTGTGTACAAACAAATCCGCTTCCACGAGACTGACTCGTGCTGTGGACTGGGGACTTAGCTCATTTGGGGAAGCTCCTGGAGAACTCTGGAACACTCCTAGTTAGGCTCCACTGTCATTTTCTCTCCCTTGTAAAGACTCAGCTTGGTCCCTTTCATCAACCCCAGGACCAGCTACTTACCTGGATCAGTGTTGACCACAACTTTACTCTCAATGAGCTCAGAGGGTGAGAAACATATTTCGCTCAACCAGGGCTTCAGGTCGATGTAGGCGTCAGAGACCTGCTGCAGAACATAGATGAGATATTCGGACACTTCTTCTCCCTTGCTCTGAACCAGGTCCAGAATTTTACGGACCTGGCGGCACAAATACATGGAGCGTTTGTTAGTCGGCACAGTGGGTGTGGGCAGGTTTGGGTGGTGTGTGGGTGCCCACGGAGTTCCAAGTTGTTAAGATTCCTGCTTCTAGCTTGGGTATCAACCCATTAACCTAGCTGGGCAGGAATCAACTTGTCAGACACTGGAATCTGAGAAGTGAACTGTCATAGGATGAGAACAATAAAGCATCAGAAAGCCAATACACTTCCAAACTAATTAAAAAAGGATAAGGCTGCAGATCGGAATCCTTTCCCAGCTGCAATATGTTCTTCCTCTCCCTGTTTTCCACCAGCTCTAACCCTTCCCCATATTACCCCTCAGGGGCGACTCTGCTCCAGCCACCCTCCCTTCTGTATCGGCTCTGCACTTGGGCCTGAATCCCTCATGGACTTTGATATTCACCCCAGCTCCACAGCACTTATGAACACATCCTTTCACTCTGCCCCTTCCTATATCTGTAATTTATTTGAATGTTCATTTCCCCCAACTAGACTGTTAGGTCTTTGAGGGCGGGGAATCATTTCTACCAACTCTTTTGTAGCATACTCTCCCCAGAGTTTAGTACAGTACTCTGCATGCAGTAAGCGCTCGAAAAATACCTTTGATTCATTAGTAAGGTGGTCCAGTAGAAAAAGCACGGCCTAGGTGTCAGAGGACTTAGGTTTTAATCCTGGCTCCACCCCATACTTGTTGCATGACTTTGGGCAAGTCTCTTAACTTCTCTGAGCCTCAGTCTCCTCATTTGCACAGTGGGAATGCAATGCTTATTCTCCCTCCTACTTGGACTGTGAGCCCAGTGAGGGACAGGGACTGTGGTAAACCCGATTATCTTGTCTCTATGCCAGCACTCAGTACATTGCCTGGTACAAAGTAAACACTTAACCAATACCACAATTATCATTATTACTTTTATTATTAAAATCTATTAATTGGTTTCATTTCATTTTACAAAGATAAAAATCAGGCAAGGTGAAACTATGGTGTCCCTTCATTTAGTGATGGGGAAAAAGGGAGAGAACCTTTGGAGGGCGAGGCTTTAAATAAACCCCCTTACCTTACTTTTTATTCTAGAATCAGCATGGGGTTAGTTATTTTTCAGCTCTAAATCCCTCCTGACAACATTTTACATCAAGTAGCATTCCCAAGACCACGAGCAAGGAAACTGGCTAACTACTCCTTTTGTTGCATTTATATTATTATCTAATAAGCTTCTTTTCTACTTAATTCGAAACCAAACACAAGAGAGAGACCCACGGGGTTGTTACTACCGGCTGGTAGTCACTCTTGGGTCTCTGACCTACAGTGCACCTAGACAAATAAATTTCTTAATTGCTGTGAATACTTATTAAGCTGGTAATTCAGTCATGGACATTTATCCAACTGTGCAAACCCACCACAGTCCAGCGTCTTATGTCAAAAATAAACTGGTTAAATGATAATTAGGAAAAATCCTTCAGGCTAGCTATACATTCATTTACAGGAAACCGACTGTGAATTTTGAATCTGCACATAGAGTCAATACAAAACTCCAGTTGCCAAATCCACTGAGTACCTTATCCGGTTGAGTGGGAGAGGCAGCTGCGATCTCCGCGTCCTCCGTTGAGAAGTATTCATTCTCAATCAAGTTGTCAAGCAAACATTGGGTGTTGCGGATTTGGGTGACCAAAAGCTCCCGGTTCACTTTCAGCAATTTAATGAAAGAGCGGGGGCTTTGAGGGATTAGCTCTGCCTCAAAGCAGGCCCGGTTCTCCATGGTTACAATGACAAGAAGCTGCTATTCCCCGATTCATCTTCGGCTGGGTCAGCCTCTGATGTCATTGGGAGATAAGGATCCGGGGCTTGCTCAATACTGCTTGTTCTTCAAGCTCCTGTGCCACATAAAATTACAGAACTTGGCCACCTCCCAAACCAGCTTCTTCCAGGGGCTGGATCTTCAGGGGCTGATCTGAAACACAGGTGACAAGAACAGGACCCCAGTCATTCTTGCATCTTTCCAGTTATATTAGAATCTGGGGGTTAAGGAGGCCCTCAAACAGAACTTCCATTCCACCTCCCTGCTTTCAAGCAAGTCTAAGAAACAGCATGGCCTAGAGGAAAGAGCACGGGCTTGGGAATTAGAGGACCTGGGTTCTAATCCCCACTCTGCCACTTTTTTTGTTGTTACTATATTTTTTAAGCACTTATTATGTGCCAAACACTGTTCTAAGAGTTGGGGTAGGTTCAAGTTAATTAGGTTGACATGGTCCTTCTATCACATGAGGTTAACACTTGCCTGCTGTGTGACAAATCATTGGACAAGTCATTTCCCCTCTCTGAGCTTGTTACCTCATTTGCAAAATGGGGATTAAGACTGTGAGCCCCATGTGGGACATGAACTGTGTCCAACCTAGTTAGCCTGTAACTACCCAGCGTGTAGTACAGTGCCTGGAACATGGAACATGAAAAAAAGTCTACACTGAGCATAACTTAAAGAAAATCAGTGACCTGCTCTTAGTACTCTCATCTAGCAAAGGAAGAGGGAGAGAAGGGAAAAAGAGAGAGTGAAGGGAAGCGGGGAGGGAGATGTGAGTGTGTGCACGCCCACATTTACAGTCCTCGGAATGCAAGTCCTCTGGTCTTGCTCAAGTTCAAGTTATTTTTAAAACCATCCCTGACAGGACACTCTACAAATTACTTTCTCTTTTGAAAATGGACAAAGGCACAAATCCAAATTTCTAGTCAGGGGAGATGATTTATACACACACACAAAAGAGGTAATAAAATTGTAAGCACAAACCACACTAGACTTAGCTCTCTCTCAACAGCTAGTTCATTGCCTTCTGGTGTGCTAAGGATTCAGAAACCTTAGAATTGATGTATTAATAAGTCACTGCAAACTGCTAAATTTGTTTTCTTGATTAAAAAAAAAAATCTTGCCAATGTCTTCCTTCAGAGAATATCAGAGTGCCAATAGGAGATACGACTAGCACCACCTCAAAAAAATACATGGGCACAATAATAATAATTGTCATATTTGTTAAGTGCTTACTATGTGCCAGGCACTGAACTAAGCGCTGTGGTGGATAGAGGCAAACTGAGTTGGGCACAGGCTATGTCCCACATGGGGCTCAGAGTCTTGTCCCCAATTTACAGATGAAGTCACTGAAGCACCAAGAATTTAAGACCTCATAGCAAACAAATGGCAGAGCCATTCTGACTCCCGGGCCAGTGCTCTATCCAACAGGCCTCAAACCAATTTAGATACTGTGCTTTCCTTTCTAGATTTAATCACACACAGTACCTTTCTACTCTGCTGGTTTGTCTTATTCAAAGCCATCTCTCTCTACCTTCCAGGAGGCTACTGACAGCAGTCACAATCGGACATTCCTTGACTGATAGGAAATAACAGACTACGTTATGTGGATGTGCAGGTTATGCAAGGTAATGTGATGCCATCACAGACCGTTCCACAGAAATCTACAGAAACTAGAGTACTTTGCCAGGAGACTCTCTGTCCCTCACTCCTTTGCCTCTGGGGCCACCACTATGCCCTCCCAGGTCCCTGAAAACACGGGCACCACGTCTGAGCCATGGAACTCAACAACGGGAGCCAAGGCGGAGGGAGGCTGGATGTTTGAAGTATGAATTCCAGAAAAAGCCAGGGTTCAGAGGGGTGTCCGTACCAAACGGGAGGCAGGCCAGCTGCAACTTGGAATGTCGGGTATACGATCAGATAGCTGGCTGCCGTACCTGCCTCTGAAAGACACAGGAGTTGCAGGACATCCTGTACTCGTTGCCCGGTGACGAATCTGCTGGGCCTAGGGGACTGGAAGCCTGGTGGGCTGCTCCAGACCAACATTCCATCTCCCCTGCCTCCACAGAGGGTGCACGATTCCCTCCCTGATAGTGCAGGACTACTCTTCCTCTCTGCTGGGTTAGGCTGAGCCCGGAGATGGGAGGACGGTTGGGAGCGGCCCCCACCCCCGAGGGGGACTGCTTCTTGGGTCCTGTGCCTCAATTACTGCGTCTATAAAATGGGAATTAAGACTGTGAACCCTGTGTGGGACAGGGACTGTGTCCAACACAATTTGCTTGTATCCACCGTAGCACTTAGTACTGTGTCTAGCACAGAGTAAGTGCTTAACAAATACCATAATTATCAATTATTAACCGATCAATGGTATTTACTGAATGCTTACTGTGTGCAGAGCAGGCAGGCCTGCTCTTCTGGAGGACAGGAACGAGGCAAACCATCCCCAAGAACAAGGTTTTGATGGGAGGCCAGAAAAAGGCCACCAACTTCCTCATGAAATAATGTTCCGAGAAAAGCCTAATCTATGCCCTGTGGTGTGTGGCTAAGAAGCACATCCTGTGTCAGTGCCCCAAGGGCCCTGAGGAGACAGATATAGCCAAGGAGCCAGCAGTGTTCATTCTCCTGTCCGGGGCCTGGGCTTGGGCCAGTGACCGCCTCTCTCTCCCTTCCAGCCAGCCTCTCCTCAGCTGATCTCATCCTATCCTCTCTACTGAGAAGCAGCATGGCTCAGTGGAAAGAGCCCGGGCTTTGGAGTCAGAGGTCATGGGTTCGAATCCCAGCTCTGCCACCTGTCAGCTGTGTGACTGTGGGCAAGTCACTTAACTTCTCTGTGCCTCAGTTCCCTCATCTGTAAAATGGGGATTAAGACTGTGAGCCCCACGTGGGACAACCTGATTCCCCGTGTCTACCCCAGCGCTTAGAACAGTGCTCGGCACATAGTAAGCGCTTAACAAATACCAACATTATTACTGGGCCAAGAGTGGCTCTCTGCTTCTGTGGGCCATGCTCAAAGAAATCCCGCCGGGTGGTATCTGGGTTAACTTCTACTTCAGTGGTATCCTGAGCTTCCTGAAGAAAAGAGTATGATAACTTCACTAGCTTTTTTTTTTCTAAATGGTATTTGTTTAGCACTTTCCATGTGTCAGGCAACTCTACTAAGCGCTGGGGTACATACAAGTTAATCATGTTGGACACAGTCCGTGTCCCACAAGGGGCTCACAGTCTTAATCTCCATTTTACAGATGAGGTAACAGGCACAGAGAAGTTAAGTGACTTGCCCAAAGTCCCACAGCAGACAAGTGGCAGAGCTCAGTTTCTTCTGACTTCCAGGTCTGTGCTCTATCCACAAGGCCACACTGCTTCTCTTTAATGCCACGCCTTGCATAGTGGCAGGGGTGACCCAACATAGGGTGACCACTTACACAAGATTATATCAGGGGGTGGAGGCTTACAAAGAGATAACTGTTAAAAGATTTCTGGAACTTTTAAATTATGAAACAAATAAATTAGTTATCCTATGAAAATAAAGTATTAATTTTTTTCTAATGTCCCATCTGTCATATAGGCAAATCTTTTCATTTATCTTTACTCATCCTCCACCTTGCCTGCCTTTAGTTATAAATAACTATGGCCTAGTGGAAAGAGTTTGTGGCTGGGAGTCAAGAAGCCTGGGTTCTAGTCCTGGCTATAACTTTTGCCTGCTGTAGGACCTTGGACAAGTCACTTGACTTTTCTGTGCCTCAGTTTCCTCATCTGCAAAATGGGAATAAAATACCTCCTGTTCCCCCCACCCGCCCATGGGGACTGTGTCTGATCTGTTTATTTTGTATCTACCCCAGTGCTTAGCACATAATAAACACTTAATAAACAATCAGTTAATTGCATTTATTGAGCATTTACTATGTGTAAAGCACTGTACTAAGCACTCTATACTAACAATACCATGATTAATTATTATTTATTATGTGCCAAGCAGATGCTAAGTACTGAGGGAGAAAAAAAATCAATGAACCAATCAATGGTATCTATTGAGTGGGATGGGATAGTATCTTATGAGAAGCATATGAGAAGCATATGCTTATGAGAAGCAGCGTGGCTCAGTGGAAAGAGCACGGGATTTGGAGTCAGAGGTCATGGGTTCGAATCCCAGCTCAGCCACTTGTCAGCTGTGTGACTTTGGGCAAGTCACTTAACTTCTCGGTGCCTCAGTTACCTCATCTGTAAAATGGGGATTAACACTGTGAGCCCCACGTGGGACAACCTGATTCCCCAGTGTCTACCCCAGCACTTAGAACAGTGCTTGGCACATAGTAAGCGCTTAATAAATACCAACATTATTATTAGTACACTATGAGTTGGTAGATACAATCCCTGCTCCCAAAGTGCTCCCAATCAGGTTCATTCCCTGTCCCATTAGGGATTCACAATCTAAGTGACGG
This sequence comes from Ornithorhynchus anatinus, assembly GCF_004115215.2. Classification (NCBI taxonomy): domain Eukaryota; kingdom Metazoa; phylum Chordata; class Mammalia; order Monotremata; family Ornithorhynchidae; genus Ornithorhynchus; species Ornithorhynchus anatinus. Next base: position 52,575,608 of record NC_041735.1, on the reverse strand, counting down.
AAGATAGTGTTCTCTGTTTGAGAAGCAGTATGGCCTAGTGGTTAGAGGACAGAGCATGGCCCTGGAGTCAGAAGGACCAGAATTCTAGTCCCAGTTCCACCACTTGTGTGGCAAGTCACTTCACTTCTCTGTGCCTTAGTTACCTCATCTGTAAAATGGGGATTAAGACTGTGAGACCCTATGGGACAGGGACTGTGTCCAACCTGATTACTTTGTATCTACTCCAGTGCTTAGAACAGAGCCTGGCACATAGGAAGCACTGAACAAATATCATGGGAATAAAAAGATAGGTATCAGAATAACAAACAACATATCACAAATCTCACTGTCCCATATAATGTTCAGGCTCCTCCCCTTTAGACAAAAGCCCTGAGCTACAAACCGCCACAAGCTTCCCAACACGGTAGTCAGCGGTAGCAGGGAAGTTGACCTGGCCACTGGGCAGAAGTCTGAAGACCCTGGAGCCCCAGTGGCAATGGGGACTTGGATTACAAAGGACAAGTGACATTTCATTTTTTTTAAAAAAAGGTATTTGATAAGCCCTTACTATGTGCCAGGCATTGTACTAAGCGGTGGGTCAGATAAAGCTAATCAGGTTGGACACAGTCCATGTCCCCAGTGGGGTTCACAATCTTTATCCCCATTTAATAGATGAGGGAACTGAGGCCCAGAGAAGTTAAGTGACTCACCCAAGGTCACAAAATAGTCACGTCCTCTGATTCCTAGGCATGTGCTCTTTCCACTAGGTCAGAGAGCTTCTCAATTATTTAAAGCTCCTGCCACTTGGCTTTCCCACACCTCTCCCTGCCAAACCCAATTGCTTCCCCACTCCCTTTTGGCCTCTTTGGCCCCACATCCCTTAACCTAAACACACATGGCTTTTTTAAACCTCTTTCCTATTGTCAGACACCACTACCTCTTTGTTTTCTTGGCACACTGAGCTCCAAAGGGACATACAGAGCTGGGGAAGAGAAAGAAGAGAGGGAGAAGGACTGTTGATTCATAGGTCGCCTGAAGCTGTACAGTGAAAAACTTTTGAGGGGGAGGCAGAGGTGCCAGTAAGAAGGAAAATGAATCAGGTTCTTCAGCATGTCGGGACTGAGGGGTTAAACAAATGAGTCACTGGCAACTCCTGTTTAGAGAAAGGATGGGAACGAGGATCAATATCCAAGCACTGTAGCTCCATCTTATCTATCTCACTGCTGACCTCTTGCCCACTGCCTGCCTCTGGCTTAGAACTCCCTTCTTCTTCATATCCGACAGATGATCACTCTCCCCACCTTCAAAACCTTATTAAAATCTTATCTCCAAGAGGCTTTCTCTAAGCCCTCATTTCCTCTTCTCCCACCCCCTTCTGCATCGCCCTTACACTTGGATTTGCACCCCTTATTCACCTTCCCTCAATCCCAGAGCACTTATGTACATTGTTATATTATACTGTTTTATTGTACTTTCCCAAGTGCTTAGTACAGTGATCTGCACATAGTAAGGATTTGAAAGTCCTATGGACTGATAATATCTTGTTTGTAATTTCTGACGAGTTCTTTTCCTCCCCTTTATAACACCACTCCTCTATGACAGATATTTTCTTCCCTAACCTCCAACAGAATGAATAAATCAAGAAAGCAAACCATTAAATGTTTTAAAAATTCAAATGTCAGGGTGGTTCAGTAAGCAATCTATCAGGGAGTTTTGATTAACAAAGAGGAATGTGATATAATAGCTAGCGAGTATTTCTTGACCACTTACTCTTGAAGAGCACTGTACTAAGCATTCGGAAGACTACAATAGTTAGTAGGCACAATTCCTGGCCTCAAGGAGCCTACATGTGCTTAATAATCCTAGGTACGAGCCCCAGTTTCTACCATTGCCTGGGTATGTGTGAATCAATCAATGGCATGTAAGAGTGCTTATTTTGTGCAGAGCACTGTACTAAGTACTTAGGAAGAGTACAATATAACAGAGTTGATAGACACATGTGAAATCTTAAATTAAGCCTCATGCCATTATAACAATAATAATAATAATAATACTTGGCGTATGTAAGCCCGTCAAACGGCAGGGACTGTCTCTATCTGTTGCCGACTTGTTCATCCCAAGTGCTTAGTACAGTGCTCTGCACATAGTAAGCGCTCAATAAATACTATTGAATGAATGAATGAATAAACACTTATTATGTTCCAGGAATTGTACTAAGCAATGGGGCAGATACAGGCTAATCAGGTTGGACACAGTCCATGTCCCACATGGGGCTCACAGTCTTTATCTCCATTTTATAGATGAGGGAACTGAGACCCAGAGAAGTGAAGTGACTTGCCCAAGGCCACACAGCAGACAATGTGGATCCAAGATTAGAACCCATGACCTTCTGATTCCCAGGCCCATTCTCTATCCGCTATGCCATGCTGCTTCTCATAATCTAGTTTCTCCCTCTAAAACGGACCATCACAACTACCTCTTTCCTCTCTCTGTTTCCACAAGGGATCACAGATCAAAGACATTTCATGAATACAAACTCTGCAGGTAATTTCCTCACACTCTCTGTGAAGCTGGAGCAACAAGTGTCCAAATCCTTAGCTTTTGGAAGACAGAACACTTCAACTCTGAAGGCACTCATCTGACAATGAAAAGTACTCAGGCACTTGTGTGCACACATACACAAACACACCCACACACCAACAGGCACACAGTGATTATTTGTTATTTAAATGGTTGAGACCTAGAAATAGAATGTGAGGAAAGGAACAAAGCAGAAACGAAAATGGTAGATGCTACTTTTTTAAAAAAAATTTCACTAGGAGCCCAGCCTAGAATGGCACTGGTCCAGCCTCCTATTTAAAATCAAGAAACCCTAATCAGGTGCAGTTTATCAACTCAAATCATACACCCAGCATTCTTAAATTGTTGTGACAATTGATTATTGCCATTAGACACCCTCTTATCCTTTTGGCTCAGGGCTCATTTAGCACAAATTAGCTTTAAGCCGGGACTTGGGTTTTATTCAGAAGTAGCATCGCCTACTGGAAAGCACACAGGATTGAGTATCAGGAGACCTGGGTTCTAAACCCAGTTTTACCACTTGCCTGATGTGTGGCCTTGGGTAAATCACTTTACTTCTCCATGCCTCAATTTCCTAATCTTTATAACGGAGATGAAATACCAGTTCTTCCTCTTGGCTATAAGCTCACTGTGGGCAGGGAACGCGTCTACCAACTCTGTATTCTCCCAAGAATAGTACAGTGCTCTGCACTCAGTTAAGAGCTCAATAAATAAAATGACTGATTGCTTTCCTTTAGATGTAGGAATGGAACTTGGATCTAGTTGTGTTGTGTCTATCCAGGACTTAGCATAGTGCTTGGTACATGGTACATGCCTAACAAATACTACAGATTTATTACTTTAATTATGAAAATGAAAGTTTCTAGAATAAACTCCTCAATCAGGATCCAGAAATATTCCAGGGATCAACTTGGATCCCAAGCCAAAGGCACAGAGAGAGTGTGAATACAAACTGTCTGGCTCTCCATCTACTGATTTCACAAAAATAGAACCATGCAAACTTATTCCATCAAGCTTGCACTCTGACGTCATTTACTTCACCTTTTTAATCACCCATTGTCTTCAGCCCCGATCAACTCTCCACTTTTTCTTTCCCCTACAACCAGTTTGAAAAACTCAGGCATCTGGCCAATTTATTTCTAAAGGAGTTTCCTAGGAGCTTCTCTGTCCTTATGGGGCCCTGGGTAGCTATGGGAGCCTGAAGATTTGGCAATAATCAGCACTTCTGGGACTGCCGCACCCTGTGAATTCTCTCTTCCACATTCTAGGGACTAACACATTCTCCTCTAAGAGGCCCTCCCTAAGTACTCATTTCCCTTTTCTGCCCACTTTTCTGTGCCCATGCACTTAGATTTGAACCCTTAGGCACTTTGATTCTCACCCACCTCAGCCACACAGCACTGATGTACATATCCTTACACTCTGATATTTCCTCTATCTGCAGAACATTTGTCTCCCCAGCTAGACTCTAAGCTCCTTGTGAGTAGAGGTCATGTCTACCAACTATACTATAGTGTACTTTCCCAAGAGCTTAGCATAGGGCTCTGTACTCTGGCATCAGGTCTCCTTCCAATTGAGCTGAGTTCCACAGTTGGGGCACAGTTCCAGACTTCTCTCTGCCCTGGGAATAGTAGATGCAAAGGCTCTAGAGCCAATGTGGAGGTTCAGGGGTCTCCCCAGAGAAGCACTTTAGAATCAAGCAAAATCCACATGCATACTGCTGCAAAATGTCATCCATAACTTCATCACGATACACTGCATGCCCTGATAAGCACCTACCTACCCCTTGTCTGTATACAGGAGGGTCATTAGGGCCCATCTGGACTTGAGTTATTTAGGATGTTTGCATGTTCCTCGTCTAAACTATAACTTCCCCTGAAGTTTTTTTTTTAATTTCTAATAAATTCCATATTTGATTGCACCCCATTTAGTTTATTTCTTTTTACCAGAGGCCCAGCCTTTCTTCTTGCTGATACAGGATCTCAAAACAGCAGTAGACTTGCAAATGAAACAACATGACTCTCAGACGGTTTTGCCTTTTAATGTTCAGTTCCTCGTTTTAATTTTCTCTCTTTTCCTCCTTTTCCATTATGTTCTTCCTTGACTTCTCCATGTCAGCATCTTCTGAAATTATGCCCTCATTTTATGTATTCTGCAGTATCTTTAGTTTTTACTGCTTAACTACAGATAGTGGCCAAATGCACTTCCGAATACCTCATACTCATTTTCCTTCTCCACCTAAATAGTTTTTTCACCTAGAAAAATGTTTCTATGTTCTGCCCTTTTAGAAAATTCACTGAAGTTCCCCCTAGTTTAAGGCAGACTTAAATCTTAAAGTTCAGTTCACATCAATCTAAACCTTGACCACAGTATACACTATGCATTCTGGCTTTCAGGTCTAGGTATGAAAAGTTTCAGGGAAAAAGGTGGGGAGAACTTGAAGAGAATCAAGGAAAATCTCCCGGCTCCCCCCCCCCCCCCCCCACCCCCCCACCCCCCACCCCCGCCCCAAGACTGTAAATTCATTTTGGGTAAGCAATGTGTCTGTTTACTGTTATATTGTACTCTCTCAAGCGCTTAGTACATTATGGGCAGGGAATGTGTTTATTTATTGTTGTATTGTACTCTCCCAAAAGCTTACTGCAGTTTTCTGCCCCAAGTATGGGCTCAATAAATACGATTGAATGAATGAAGTGTATAATTCAGAGTCTATGAGAACAAACTAAAAGAATGGGAATTATATAACCATAGGTTTAGAAACACTATGGCCTAATGGAAAAAGCACAGGTCTGGTAGTCAGAGGACCAGAGTTCTAATCACAATTCCACCACTTGCCTGCTGTATGACCTGAGGCAAGTCACTTAACTTCTTTGGGCCTCACGCAGTTTCCTCACCTGTAAAATGGGGATTTAATACCTGACCTCTCTCCTACAAGGACTTGTGTCAAACTAACTTGTACCTACCCTAGCGCTTAGAACAGTGCTTGACACATGGTAGTGCTTAAACAAATACCATCTTTTAAAGCTCAAAAAAATTATTTCTATTTACAAAATCTGATAGTTATTCATAGACTAAAATTCTTAAGAAATTTTTCAAAACATTTTACCTACCAATAAACACCTTAAATAGAAATGTTTTTTAAAAGGAGGAAAAAAAAGTAATGGAAATATAAAAATTGGCAATATCATATAAAGAAAACTTCAGATGTTCCCACTTCTTACATTATTACAACCACCTCAGTTACCTCATCTGTAAAATGGGGATTACTACTGTGAGATGGGGACTGTGTCCAACCTAACTTATACAAACTTCAGCACTCAGTACAATGCTTGGCACATAGGCACTTCAATACTATTTAAAAAATACTTCATAAGGAGATTATCTGAAATCCTGGAGGATATACAAGTCACATAGACTGGCGGCTCGTTTTGGGGCAGGGAATGTGTGTGTTATAGTGTACTCTCCCAAGCATTTATGATTGATTGATACCAGATTGAAACAAAAGGGAGCATTGGGTTATTCAACTGAAAGGACTACAGGGAATCACAATGCTCACCTACAGCAGTAAAGAGTTGTGCAAAATGTGGTCTTCAGTAAATAGACAGTCAGATTCCAGTTCAAATGTGAGTGATGCCTTTTATGAACCTAACTTGAACCCATGCTGGTGGCCAGCCAGAGTCTGGGAACTGAGCCTCCCACAATACTTGGTGAGAAGATTTCTTGAGCATGGGATGGTGCAGGGGAGAGGGAGGGGAGGAGAGAGAGAGAGAGAGAGAGGAAGAGGTGACCTGGAAGAGAGGGTGAGAAGTACGGAATGTACCTGGCCAAAACAATGCCTACTAAAGAGAATTCTCTGGGGATGGAGGTGTTGGGAGTTCAGATCAAAAAGCTAACCTTGGGAAACTGGATGAACCCCGGAGTGCCCAGACCCTTTTAGCACTTAGATCATTTCCCTGGCAGCAGTTCACAAAGGATCAATGGAACTCTAATTAGAACCTGAGCCTCTCCAAGTGCTTCTCAACCTCTGTAAGACAAGGTAGGCACACTGGTTCTGGGCACTGCTCTTGGATTTCACCTCACAGGAGTGAACCAACCCCACCGTAAGACTAGGAATGCAACAAATCAATCAATCAATGGTCTTTACTGAGTGCTCATTGTTTGCAGAGCATTGTACTAAGTTTTTGGAGCTTACAGTCAAGAGAGGGAGCCAGACATTCAAATACTTTACAGAGAAGGGGAATAGTAGAATATGAGGATATGGATGCAAGTACTTTGGGGCTGGAGGTGGGGTGAGAATCAAAGTGCTTAAGGGAACACATTGGAGTGCATAGGTTCATTCAATAGTATTTATTTATTGAGCGCTTACTATATGCAGAGCACTGTATTAAGCGCTTGGAATGAACAAGTCGGCAACAGATAGAGACAGTCCCTGCCGTTTGACAGGCTTACAGTCTAATCGGGAGAGACGGACAGACAAGAACAATGGCAATAAATAGAGTCAAGGGGAAGAACATCTCGTAAAAACAATGGCAACTAAATAGAATCAAGGCGATGTACAATTCATAAACAAAATAAATAGGGTAATGGAAATATATACAGTTGAGCGGACGAGTACAGTGCTGTGGGGATGGGAAGGGAGAGGTGGAGGAGCAGAGGGAAAGGGGGAAAAGAGGGTTTAGCTGCGGAGAGGTAAGGGGGGGTGGCAGAGGGAGTAGAGGGAGAAGAGGAGCTCAGTCTGGGAAGGCCTCTTGGAGGAGGTGAGTTTTAAGTAGGGTTTTGAAGAGGGGAAGAGAATCAGTTTGGCGGAGGTGAGGAGGGAGGGCGTTCCGGGACCGCGGGAGGACGTGACCCAGGGGTCGACGGCGGGAAAGACGAGACCGAGGGACGGTGAGGAGGTGGGCGGTAGAGGAGCGGAGCGTGCGGGGTGGGTGGTAGAAAGAGAGAAGGGAGGAGAGGTAGGAAGGGGCAAGGTGATATAGAGCCTTGAAGCCTAGAGTGAGGAGTTTTTGTTTGGAGCGGAGGTTGACAGGCAACCACTGGAGTTGTTTAAGAAGGGGAGTGACATGCCCAGATCGTTTCTGCAGGAAGATGAACCGGGCAGCGGAGTGAAGAATAGACTGGAGCGGGGCGAGAGAGGAGGAAGGGCGGTCAGAGAGAAGGCTGACACAGTAGTCTAGCCGGGATATAACGAAAGCCCGTAGCAGTAAGGTAGCCGTTTGGGTGGAGAGGAAAGGGCGGATCTTGGCGATATTGTAGAGGTGAAACCGGCAGGTCTTGGTAACGGATAGGATGTGTGGGGTGAACAAGAGAGATGAGTCAAGGATGACACCGAGATTGCGGGCCTGAGAGACGGGAAGGATGGTCATGCCATCCACGGTGATAGAGAAGTCGGGGAGAGGACCGGGTTTGGGAGGGAAGTTGAGGAGCTCAGTCTTGCTCATGTTGAGTTTTAGGTGGCGGGCCGACATCCAGGTGGAGACGTCCTGGAGGCAGGAGGAGATGCGAGCCTGAAGGGAGAGGGAGAGGACAGGGGCGGAGATGTAGATCTGCGTGTCATCTGCGTAGAGATGGTAGTCAAAGCCGTGAGAGCGAATGAGTTCACCGAGGGAGTGAGTGTAAATGGAGAACAGAAGAGGGCCAAGAACTGACCCTTGAGGAACTCCAACAGTTAAAGGATGGGAGGAGGAGGAGGCTCCAGCGAAGGAGACCGAGAATGACCGGCCAGAGAGGTAAGAGGAGAACCGGGAGAGGACGGAGTCCGTGAAGCCAAGGTGAGATAAGGTATGGAGGAGGAGGGGATGGTCGACAGTGTCAAAGGCAGCAGAGAGGTCAAGGAGGATCAGAATGGAGTAGGAGCCATTGGATTTGGCAAGAAGGAGGTCATGGGTGACCTTAGAGAGAGCAGTCTCGGTAGAGTGGAGGGGATGGAAGCCAGTTTGGAGGGAGTCTAGGAGAGAATGGGAATTAAGGAATTCTAAGCATCGATTGTAGACGACTCGTTCTAGGATTTTGGAAAGGAAGGGTAGTAGGGAGATAGGGCGATAACTGGAGGGGGAAGTGAGGTCAAGAGCGGGTTTTTGTAGGATGGGGGAGACGTGGGCATGTTTGAAGGCAGCGGGGAAGGAGCCCTTGGAGATTGAGTGTTTAAAAATAGAAGTTAAGGAAGGGAGGAGGGCAGGGGCGATGGTTTTAATAAGGTGAGAGGGAATGGGGTCTGAGGCGCAGGTGGAGGGGGTGGCACTTGCGAGGAGGGAGGAAATCTCCTCTGAGGATACTGCAGGGAAGGATGGGAAAGTAGGGGAGAGGGTTGGTGGAGGGGAGGGGAGAGGCGGAGGGGTGACTTTGGGGAGCTCAGACCTGATCGTGTTGATTTTCGTGAGGAAATAGGTGGCCAGATCATTGGGGGTGAGAGATGGGGGAGGGGGAGGAACAGGGGGCCTAAGGAGAGAGTTAAAGGTCCGGAACAATCGGCGGGGGTGACGGGCATGGGTGTCGATGAGGGAGGAGAAGAAGTTTTGCCTGGCGGAGGAGAGGGCAGAGTTAAGGCAGGAAAGGATAAATTTGAAGTGTGTGAGGTCGGCTTGGTGCTTGGACTTTCGCCAGCAGCGCTCAGCAGCTCGAGCATAGGAGCGTAGGAGGCGGACAGAGGAGGTGATCCAAGGCTGTGGGTTAGTGGAGCGAGAGCAGCGGAGGGAAAGGGGGGCGAGAGAGTCGAGATGAGTAGAGAGGGTGGAGTTGAGAGCGGAGACCTGATCATCGAGAGTGAGAAGTGAGGACAGGGCGGCAAGGTGAGGAGAGATGCTTTTGGAAAGACGGATGGGATCGAGAGAGCGGAGGTCTCTGTGGGGCAGTAGCGAAGATTTGCAGGGGGAGAGAGTGTGAGAGACATGGAGGAGATGACAAATAAGGTGGGGAAAAGAGGGGTTAGTCAGGGAAGGCCACTTGGAAGAGATGTGATTTTAGTAGATCTTCAAAGAAGTTGTGGGGGGGTGTGGTGATCTGTCAGGTATGAATTCTCAGGGGGCACCTGGGAGCTTCCCACAACACACTAGCAGCATGGCCTAGGGGACAAAGCACTGGACTGGGAGTCAGAAGGCTCTGGGTTCTAATCCCAGCTCCACCACTTGTCTGCTGTGTGATCTTGGGCAAGTTACTTAATTTCTCTGTGCCTCAGTTCCTTCATCTGTAAAATGGGGATTAAAATTGTGAACCCTATGTGGGACAGGAACTGGGTCCAACCCAATTATTTTGTATCTACTCTTGTGCTTAGTACAGTGCCTGGCACATAGCAAATAACAAATAGCACTTAACAAATAGTGCTAAAAAAAACACACCAGCACACAATTGATGCTCTAGATCATCAGAACAGGTTGCCAACATGGGGCAGGGGATGTGTTTGTTGTATTGTACTCTCCTAAGGGCTTAGTACAGTGCTTTGCACACAGTAAGCACTCAATAAATATGAATGAATGCCAGTATAAAAGGCTGTGGTGAAAAAATATGGAAGGAATTTAGATGGGATGTTGGTGACTCCTCACACTTAATGGTCTGCGCCTCAGTTCCCTCCTCTGTTAAAAGGGAGATTCAATCCTACTCCCTCCTGCTTAGACTGTGAGCCTCATGTGGGACAGAGACTGTGTCCAATCTGATTAACTTGTATCTACCCTAACATTTAGAACACTGCCTGGCACATAGTAAGTACTTAATAAGTACCATAATGCTTAGAAGTACCATAATTATTATTATTATTATTAGTAATAACATCCGATTTGTTTACCTGGTCTCCTCCCACTATGAATGCTGGAGTAGTTCTATCGAGAAGCACTCTGGCCTAGTGGATAGACCAAGGCCCTGCGAGTCAGGTCAGGGGTTCTAGTTCTGCCTCTGCAACTTGTCTGCTGTGTGACCTTGGGCAAGTCACTAGCTTCTCTGGGTCTCAGTTCCCTTATCTGTAAAATGGGAATGGAAACTGTGAGCCCAATGTGGGACAAGGACTGTGTCCAGCCTGACTGGTTTGTGTCTACCCCAGCGATTATTCAATAGCACATAGTATGTGCTTAACAAATACCATAAAAGAAAAAAAAAACCAGAGCAACAGTGAACATCCTCAAAATCAAGGCTGAGTCTGGCGTGTGGTGAGGGTAAAGGAGAATTGGTCAGGACTATGTTACTCTGATAGGTTTCCCATATAGACTGTAAGCTCACTGTGGGCTGGGAATGGGTCTATTATATTATTCTCCCCCAAGAGCTTAGGACAGTACTCTGCACACAGACAGGACTCAATAAATACAATTGATTGTTCAATCGATTATTGGTCCCCACAGAGTCAATATCTTAAATGGAGGTGGAAACCAACAGAGGATGGGGAGAGGAAGCAGTGAACCAAGTCAATGGCCAATAGAGAAAGGGGGCAGCCACACGGGAGGTGGGAGCCTGTCACCCTATAGTGGTCCTTTACTCTATGGTTCATGTTTCCTCCCAAGGATATATGTCAGGTGAATGGCTACAGTAGAGCTGGTCTTCCTACCTTCAATTAATTCATTCAAAACAAAAAACACATATATTTGGGATTTCAAAGATGAACTTTCATTTTGGATTATATATTTGGTGTCTCAAGCAAATTCTGGTCCACAGAGCATTGAACAAAATTGGTATAAAACTATAGCCCTAGCCACATGATGATGATAATGTTGGTATTTGTTAAGTGCTTACTATGTGCAGAGCACTGTTCTAAGTGCTGGGGTAGATACAGGGTAATCAAACTGTCCCACATGAGGCTCACAGTCTTAATTCCCATTTTACAGATGAGGTACCTGAGGCACAGAGAAGTAAAGTGACTTGCCCACAGTCACACAGTTGACAAGTGGCAGAGCTGGGATTCGAACCCATGACCTCTGACTCCCAAGCCCAGGCTCTTTCCACTAAGCCACGCTGAGCACTGGGTTCCATAGTTGGACAGTGGCAAAATCACAGTGGAGGGATGGGCAGTGAGTAGGTTAGCTTGAGAGGAATGGAGAGGTCAACTGGGTTGTAATGGGAGTAGAGAGTGGATAAGATGGAGTGAGAGATCTGATTGAGTGCTTTAAAGGAGTTTCTGCTTATGCAGAAAGAAATATGTAACCTTTGAAGATTTTTAAGGAGATGAGAGGCTTTTTTCCTTTTATTGTGCTTTGATTTGTCTCTTCAATCATTGTCGGTGGACAAAGGCAACTGTATACCTCTACCGGCCACTCCTATGTCCTACTTAGTTTTCCCTATTTTTCATACTGCATCCTTCATCCTTTGTGACTTTTCCAGGGGTTTCTTCAGCTTCCTGGTCATTAAGGGATCCTAGGGAGTTCACCCCCTTCTCCAGAAAATAGGCCGGGTAAGCAGGAAATGCCAAGTTCTGGACCTCCATCATTCCCAACTATAACCTAAAACAGAATACTTTCTACAAAGTAATTTTATTTATTCTGTATCCACAAAGATACTGGAAAAAAAATACTTTTCTGCTATCCATAGTCAGGAAGATAAGAACAGATACTGTATGGTAGATCAAAGCAACTCTTTCAGTTCTTGACTTCCTTGATAAGCTACCAGAGCAATTCTCACAATTGGAGAGTTAAAAAACAACTACTATGTCATTAGCACAAACTTTTAGTGACCAATATCTGATGTACTTGAGAAATTCCTTTGCAGGGATCCTATCATACCGATTCAAGAGACAAATCAAAGCACAATCAAAGAAAAAAGTCTCATCTCCTCAAATATATTTAATGGTTACCTATTTTTGTCTGCATCGGCAAAAACTCTTTTAAAGCACCAGTCCACACTCTCTCTCCATCTCATCTACTCTCTACTCCTATTAGACCCCAGCTCACCTCTTCATTGCACTCAAGCTAACCTACTCACTGTGCCTTGTCTCATCTCTCCCGTCACCAGCCTTTTGGTTCATTTTCTTTCCCCAGCCTGGACCTCGCTCCCACTTCAAATTTGCCAGGCCACCGTTCTCCCCATTCTTAAAGCCCTTCTGAAATCTTACTCCCTCTAGGAAGCCTTGCTTGATTTATTTATCTTTTCCCCAAGTTATATCCCCAGGCTAACACTTCAGGACCAACTAGGCACAACCACTAGCAGCACTGCTGTGCTTATCAGCTTAATAATAACAATAATAATACTGGTATTTGTTAAGCGCTTACTATGTGCCAACCACTGTACAAAGTACTGAGGTAGATACAAGATAATCAGGTTGGACACAGTCACTGTCTCACATGGCACAGTCTTAATCCCCATTTTAAAGATGAGGTAAGAGGCACAAAGAAGGTAAGTGACTTGCCCAAGATCATACAGCAGACAAGTGGCACAGCTCGGATTATAAATTTAGTTCCTTCTGATTCCAAGGCCCAAATTATATCCACTAGGCACACTGTTTGAGAGAGTACAATACAACAGAGTTGACAGCCATGCTCCCTGCTCACGAGGAGTTTACAGATGGGGAGGGGAGAGATGGATATTAAAATAAATTACAGATAGGGGAAATGCAGAGTATAAGCATAAGAAATGGCAGAGTGTTGTGGTAATCAGGGTGGACTGTCCACACACACACATGGACTATACACATATACACACACACCTGGCATTGTCAACACTGTTGATGATGTGATATAGCAATGAAGGAAATAAAGACACAAATATAAATAATAATAATTACAGTATTTGTTAAGCACTTACTATGTGCCAAGAACTGTTCTAAATGCTGGGGTAGATATAAGGTAATCTCATGTTGGACACAGTCCCTGTCCCACATAGGGCTCACAGTCTTAATCCCCATTTACAGATAAGGTCACTAAGGCCTAGAGAAGTTAAGTGACTGGCCCAAGATCACACAGCAGACAAGTAGCAGAATGGGATTAGAACCCATGACCTCTGACTCCCAGGCCCATGCTCTATCAGGCAAGGAGTTATGTATTTCAATTTTAGTTATTTTTTGACAGTGGCTCTACATCTGAATTCATTTCAAATTAAACCCAAAGGATTCTAAAATCAGGCACACCTTCCAAAAGGTAACCAAGAGAGTGAATACTATTCTACTCCTGGTGGCAATCTTAGTGTTAGTTTAATGTTTTACTAAAATTCTTACTGGCCCATAGCTTAATTTCCTTATAGGGACCTGAACCTGTTCTAACTTGCACAACATCCTTTACTTCTGTACCTTTCCCACACATTCACTTTGCAATGAAGTTGATACTTTATTTTCTCAGGACCACAAGGTTTCGGGCAGCTCATTCACAGGATCTCAAAACACACCAGGCTCTGAAGCAGTAATCTACTAAAGTGTGCCCTAAAAGCCTAAAAGAGTTCCTCGAGTGTCTTAAAAGTGCTTGATTTACTGGCGGGGATTAACATAATATTCACACTGGGAAAGACTGGCTCATTATAAACAAGGTTGGCTAAATCTGGGGGTCTGTAAGATCACTTAATAGTCATCAATCTGTATTCCCCTACTCCTGATTTACTGAATTCAAGCTCAGGTGAGAGAGGGAAGGTAAGCATGGTAGTTACAGAAAGGAAGACATGAAGAGAAAGAAGTACTTGGCCTTCCTGAAAACCAGGTTTTGTCCAAGTGTTGATGTTTGGCACTTGGAGATGTAATACCAGCAGAAATGGGAACTTATGCCAAGAAGATCTGTTTAGACAAACTCTTTAGCATCAGGCTAAACCATTAATTAATTGAAATACCAAGTTATCAGACCACTCTCCTCCTTCCAAATGAGTCAAGATGGAATAGTTGCCATTGGTAAGTGCGATGAGCCAAAGAGGTGTTTAGCTGTAGACAAGTCCAGACCTCTATGGTAGTATAAGAAGATGGATTTCACATGACACACACTGAGCTTGCAAGGTAGAGAAAAGAAAAGCTCACTCCTGAAATCCATGGGAAACACCTAGAGGCTTTGTGAGATAAAAATTCTGGGCAGAAAAAACTTTTCATTCTCCTACCAGCCAAGTCTTGGCTAAATTCCTGATACAAAGGAGTGCCTTGCATAGAATAAATTTGTTAATTACCTCTTAGAAGTATCATCTGGGTTTGGGGTTGTGATAGAGCAGCTTTCTTTTAAAACCAATTAAATGTTTTATCATCATTATCTGTTAAAAAAAACCCTCAATCTTAAAAATACAGAAATACATAATTTACACACATATTTTGGACATTTCTAAATCCTTATGACACTATTTCTAATCATAAATATTTACTGAATCATTGTTGTCACAAAGAGAGGAGGTAAAGTGAAGGGTTCAAAGAGGGGCAGGGCTTCCAGGAATAGACTGCTAGATGTAGGTGTTTTATCCTACCTTCCCTAGCTCATTGCAAGTAGTTGTTCAGCTTTCTTCTCGAGTCGAGTGTCAAGCTTTTAGAAAGAAGTGAAAAAAACACCAGTGGAGATGAAGCTTCTGCCACAGGCAGTAGCCAACTGAAACAAAAGCCCTCCCTCCTACCAGAATACTGGGTGAGAGAGAAGCCTAGAGTTTACACAGAAGGCCTCCAGTTCCTCTTCAAACTATTCACACTGTGTCAGTGAAAAGTATGACAGCAAGAAGCTTTTGATTTGCCTGTGCATCCAAGAGCATAGATGTCAATCCATGGGGCAATGTGGGGCAATATCACCCATCACTTTTTGAGCTAAACTCCCAGATTCCCTCATCCCAGGTCTCTGACAAGTCCTGTGAGTTTCCAATCTGGGCCAAAGAGATCCCAAATTGTGGCTTTGTGGCTTATTAGCTCTTTGAAGTCTATCCCCACCAGTGCCCATGTCCCCTTTAGCCCACACACTTCACAATGAATTGCCAGTATTTCTATCTTAAGAGTCCATTTCTAAAACACTGGGGGCAGGTAAAGGCCCAGTTCAGCAGGGGAAGGAGGGGAGAGAGTAAGGTGATGGAACATGCAGGAAAGAGGGGTAGAGGGAAGAGACGAGAGAGCAGGAAATGGTGATTATCAAATAAGGGGAAAGAAGGGAAAGGAGGAGCCAAGAAGGCAATCGGCCAGGGGAGAGACTGGAATCAAGTGTCCTAAACTTTTTATAGAAATCTCAAACTGTTCTAGATTTAAATATAAATCCAAAGGATACCAGGGGTTCTACTTCTAACTGCCCCTTCTTTCTCCTCTTTAACAGTAACAATGCTGGCTTTTGGGGGCTCTAAATCCTGCTCCCCTTCCTCTTTCTATCCTGTGGTATGCAAGAGAATATACTATTCAAGCCATTTTGTCCCTTCCAGAGTGGTGTCTTTAATAAGAGCTCAGACTTCCAAGGCAGAGTAAATCTCTAAAATGCTATACAGGGAGCTAATCTGCCCCATAAATCCAGAAAAGTATACTGGAAAACATAACCAAGGGACTTCTTCATGGCCTAGTGAATACAGTATGGTCCTGGGAGCCCTGGGTTCTAATCCCAGCTCTACCACTTGTCTGCTATGTGACCTTGGGCATATCATTTATCTTCTCTGTGCCTTAGTTCCCTCATCTGTAAAATAGGGATTACGATTCTGAGCCCCATATGGGTGGGACATGGACTCTGTATTCAACCTGAAAACCTTGCATCTACTCCAGTGCTTAGGACAATGCTTGGCAAATGATAAATGCTTAAACATTATATATGTATATATATATACACAAAAATATACCTATTATATACATATATATATAAACAGACCACTTTCCCCATCTTCAAAGCCCTGCTAAAATCGTATCTCCTCCAGGAAACCTTCCCTAACTTCACATCTCCCCACCCTATTCTCCATCCCTTCTGTGCCACCAATGTACTTTATTACTCATCCATCCAAACCACTTATTTACATAGCATTATACTTTGTTGCTTTTCCTCTCTGTAATTTATTTACGTGTCTTTGTCCCCCATTATAAGCTCAGGGACCTAGTTTACCAACTCTACATTCCTCTTTGAAGTCTCAGTACTGTACTCTGCACATAAAAATCACTCAATAAATACCACTGATTGATTAACCAATAAAACCGGGGCAAGAAAGACCGCAGGGTACCCATTACGATCCATTCGGAAAGCCTAATTAGCTCACGCTTAAACTCACAATGCTCAACAGGTGTGGAAGGCAGAGAAACCTTGAGAGCTTTTTCGGGAAGTGTCTGCTGAAGTTCCATTTGAGAGATTGCGGACCCCAGCATCCAATGGAGCGTGGCTCAGTGGAAAGAGCCCGGGTTTGGGAGTCAGAGGTCATGGGTTCTAATCCCAACTCCGCCCCTAGTCAGCTGTGTGACTGTGGGTAAGTCACTTAACTTTTCTATGCCTGTTACCTCATCTATAAAATGGGGATTAAGACTGTGAGCCCCACATGGGACAATCTGATTACCTTGTATCCCCCCCCAGCGCTTAGAACAGTGCTTTGCAAATGCCATCATTATTATTATTACTATTAAATTCCTCATTCCTCCCACATCGCCGCACGAACGATTTGAATGCCTAGCTCTCTTTTGATCCAAAGACACGGGCTCCCGTGCCAGACCCTGGCCATTTCACCTCCCATTCCTTCGACTCGTCCTCATCATCAACTCCCACTGCTGTGCAGCAGGTGTGTGCAGGACCCCGCACTGTAGGAGCCCGGGTACACACACACACGGCCCCCACACAATCGAAGTCCAAGGACCGGCCTTGTCGGTCCCAGCCCCGGCGGAGCATAAGGAAAGTCTCCTTGGCCATGCTGGGTGGAGCCGAGAATTTGGAGGGACAGCTGGAGGTGGCCGGGTCTTGGGGTGAGTTAGTTGCTGGACTCCGGGCTCCCAACCCCCTGGGGCCTTCTCCTCCCGGCTCTTTGGCACCCTGCCTCGGTGCAGCCTTGGCACAAGGACAGGCTGGCAGGAGCGACCCTCCCTGCAGCACTGCGACCCTCCCCTCTCAGCTAGGAGCTGCCCGGGGTGGGGGAGCTGGGAGGGCAGGCAACTTTGTTCTCTGCCCCTGTTTGACCCCGTGCTTGCCCTCCCCGTGCCCATGCGACCTTGCCCCGAGCGGGGCCTGGTGCAGCTGCCCAGTCCCTCTCCTCCCCTGCGGGGTGGACTTACTTGTCGGCAGGTTGGCAGAAGTTTCGGCGGCCGGGAGGGGCCAGGGAAGCCCCCGGAGGGGCAGGGGCTGGTGCAGAGCTTCGGCCGCCGGCCCTCCCCGGAACGGGAACTGGCCGAGCAGCGCAGGGCAGAGCAGGGCAGCAGCCCCCGCCCCTTCTCGCCTGCCGGGAAACCAACCATCGAGCGGCCGAGGGGGAGAGGGCTGGGGGCGGCAGGTCATTCATTCATTCATTCATTCATTCATTCATTCATTCATTCATTCATTCATTCATTCATATTTATTGAGCGCCTACTGTGTGCTCAGCGCTCTTGGAAAGTACAACGCGGCAATCCATAGCCCCTGCCCAACAACGGGCCCACATTCTAGAATAGGAGGAGACAACAAAACAAAACAGAACAAGTAGACAAGCACCAATAGCATCCATAGAATGATAGATTTATTCATTCAGTCGTATTGAGCGCCTACTGGGTGCTCAGCGCTCTCCTAAACCCTTGGAAAGTATAAGGTGGCAACACAGAGACAGCCCCTGCCCAACAAGGGGCTCGCAGTTTAGAAAGGGAGGGGGGAGACAGACAACAAAACAGAACAAGAAGACAAGCACCAATAGCATCAATGTAAATAGAATTATAGATTTCTTCATTCAGTTGTATTTATTGA
This sequence comes from Ornithorhynchus anatinus, assembly GCF_004115215.2. Lineage (NCBI taxonomy): Eukaryota > Metazoa > Chordata > Mammalia > Monotremata > Ornithorhynchidae > Ornithorhynchus > Ornithorhynchus anatinus. The sequence continues at coordinate 52,557,324 of NC_041735.1, read as the reverse complement.
ACGCTTACTGAGTGCTCAGCGCTCTACTAAACCCTTGGAAAGTATAACTCAGCAACACATAGAGAGAGCCGCGGCCCAACAAGGGGCTCAGAGCCTAGGAGGGAGACAGCAAAGCAAAACAAGGTAAAAAGGCATCGACAGCATTAAATAGAATTATAGATTGATTCACTCAGTTGTATTTATTGAGCACTTACTGTGTACTCAGCACTGTACTATATTCTTGGAAAGCACAATTCGGCAACACAAAGACATTCATTTATTCATTCAATCGTATTTGAGCGCTTACTTTGTGCAGAGCACTGTACGAAGCGCTTGGAAAGTACAATTCGGTAACAGAGACAATCTCTACCCAACAATGGGCTCACAGTCTAGAAGGGGGGAAACAGACAAAACAAGTAAACAGGTATCAATAGCATCAATATAAATAGAATTATAGATATAAACACATCATTAATAAAATAAATAGAATCATTAATATGTACATATATACAGGATCTGGACCTGGAAACGGAGGAGGCAGCGGCTCTTGGTCCACGAGGTTATACTGTATGGCTGAACACCGTCAAGGTAAACTAACAAGAGAAGGGAAGAAAAGCGTTGACTTCTCTCTTGAACCCAACCGTTCCTCTGAAGCAGCCTCTTGGACAGTGAGGTAGAGGCTGTCTGGGGAGTCAGTACTGTTAGCGACCCTAGTTAAAACCCATTTTTACAATCCTTTCGATTATACTTTATAACTTTTTACTCTGGCATTTTTCCCCCGGGGCATTCCACATTAAAATACCAATCACTACAGGGCTGTTTGTAAAGCACTGCTGGCTTTCTCAAGAAGGAGTTGCATAAACAAATTATTTGAAAAGGGAAATTAAAAAGTTGGAGGAAAGCAAGAGGTCATTTTGAGGACGTGACGAATAAGAGGATATCATATTCACTTGGACAAATGCATTCCCTAACTCTTGACTTCAGTAATAATAAAATTATATTGCAACAAATTGAAATAAGGACTTTTGACACCCTATGAAGTGACCGATTATCAGATGTCAACACCAAACAAAATCTCTATCTAAAGGACTAAATGGAGGCAGGGTCGACTAAACACAATTCGCATACTTTACTACTGCTAGTTAAACTAAGGCACTCTCTAAACATCTAGACACCTCTATTTGTACTTCCTTGAACTTTTATCATCCTTTAAGGATATTTGTTTATTACTTGTTTATTGGAGAAGCAGCGTGGCTCCATGGAAAGAGTCTGGGCTTGGGAGTCAGAGTTCATGGGTTCAAATCCCAGCTCTGCCACTTGTCAGCTGTGTGATGTGGGCAAGCCACTTAACTTCTCTGTGCCTCAGTTCCCTCACCTGTAAAATGGGGATTAACTGTGAGCCTCACGTGGGGCAACCTGATTATCCTGTATCTACCCCAGTGCTTAGAACAGTGCTCTGCACATAGTAAGCGCTTAACAAATACCAACATTATTATTATTACTTACTATGTGCCAGGCACTTTACCAAGTGCGGGGGTAGCTACAAAATGTTGGACACAGTACAGGCCTCAAATAGCTTCACAGTTTTAATCCCCATTTTACATGTGAGGTAACTGAGGCCCAGAAAAGTTAAGTGACTTGCCCATGGAAACATAGCAGACATGCAGGGGAAGCTGGGATTAGAATCCAGGTCCTTTGACTCACAAGCCCATGCTCTTTCCAGTAGGTCTCCCAGCTTAAATGACAGCAAATTCGTATTTCATACTTTTTTAATTGGTATTCTTTGGGCTAGACAAAAGCTTAATATTGAGTTCCATTTTATTTTAGGATTAAGTGTAAAATGCAAGCCTAAATTAGAAAACCATAACCAAATGGGGTAATAAAGGGTAGATCTGGCAGATGATTTAAGAGTGTGGTGTTTGAGGTGCAAAAGTTAGCAAGAAACTTCATGTTTTCTACTTATCAATCTTTAGCAGTACTATTTTGGCAAACACCTAAGAAAATAACCTCACTCCTGCTCACCTCTTAAGCTTCTTTTATAGGTCAGACCTTTGAGACATGAAACTAAAATTCAATGTCACCATTTTGAACATCATAGAGTAATTTTAGCTGATCAAATACGTTTTTGTTTTATGGAAGCTATTGCTTTTTGCTGCCATCAAAAGTAGCAGTTCATACAAAATGCTAGTACTTGATCGGCTGCCAGTTTCTTACTAAATATGAATTTCTCCTCCATTTGCAAATGCCAGTTCAATTTTTTTCCTCCATCCACAATTTAAATTTCTTCTACTTTAAGATTTCTGGTTTCGGCAAAACCTGAAATTGGACTGAATGAGTATGATTGTGGTTTACAAAGGTCATCAGTGAATCATCTGCACAAAAAGCCACCAGTGGGTACATGGGTTCAGAGAAGCACCTTCCCTTACTTTCCTTTTACTTTCATTTGAATACCAAAATCTCAGGTATCCTTGCACTAGATTGGAAAATAAAACACATTAAATTAGGACTGTATTTATTTTCCTGGGAACACCACCACAGCAATCACATTTGACAGCTTGATTAGTATTTTTAGATAAAATCGTCTCTGTGGCTTCCTCAATATCCTTGAGTTGGATTAAAAAAAAAAAAAGCAAAGCAATATTTCTGAGCATTGCTACCAGGCATTTAAAAGTATCTTGGAGATTTATAGTACTGGAAGCAAATGGGTATCTACTTTCAGTTAGCCAATTTTATTTATTAAGTGATTACTGTGTGCAGAGCACCGTACTAAGCCTTGGGAGAGTATAACAATAAAAAGACTCATTCCCTGCCCACAACAAGCTTACAGTCTAGACAGGGAGGCAGACATTAATATAAATAAATTTCAGATGTGTTCATAATTGTTTATGGAGGAGATAGCCTAGGAGAGACAGAAGTGTGCTTGATAAGGGGACATCGTGTATTTTTCAGCATGGGTTTAAATCCAGAGATGGATCACAGGACTCAGTACATTCAATCTCATATGAAAGGAGGGTAATTGCATTGACTCTCACCCTTTAACTTGCCACTTTCTCTAGCCAGCTTGTAGATGGGCATGGTAGGGACTCCTCAACAACTCTAGCTTGGGTTTAAGTTTCTTGACAGTTGAGTGTGGGTTTCCCCCACTAGATTGTAAATTCTATGAGGGCAGGAATCAAGTCTACTCATTTTATTGCACTCCTCCAAGTACTTCTTAGTATGTTGCTCACAGTAGGTGTTCAATGAATACTACAGATTGACTGCCCCGGGGCTGGAGTTGCTTGGCAACAGCTCTGGGGGTACTATAGCTCCCAGCCTGGAGATGTCAACAGCCTAAACCCAGTAAATCACACTGCTCTGGGGCCAAAACGGGTTCCATGTTCCCAGTGCCTCTGGGCAGAAGTTCCTGTAGCTGCCCTGCCTCCTCCTTCACCACTTGAAGATGAGGAAGCTCAAGAAGCCACTACCAACTTCAAAAGGCAACCTCCTGCTATCAGAAAATGTTTCTTAAAAATATCCAGAAAAGATTTTTTTTTCAACCCCCGTTGGAAAACAACTCTAGATTTTCACTAGCCATAATCTCTGACCTAAATTTCCAGAATGGGGAACAAGAGGAAATTTGCTGGCAATCTCTGTCACTGGGAAACTTGTAAATATTTTAAATGAAGTAATACTGCCCAAGTAAAATGCTGGTGACCCAAAGTTAGTCATGTTCATTTTTCTTTATAATAAACAGAAAAGTATATAAGTCAAAATTAATTGAGGCAAATATTTTACATTATGTTCTGAGAAAGTTTTCTCTCTTCTGCATAACCGCTTCTATTTCTTGAAGAATTTTCACAGCTCCTTTGTAGTGGTTGGTTTCAATGGCTTCTAACTTCTTTTGATATTCAGATGGTAAGCCATTCTGTTTCGCTCCCATGCAGATAACCTAGAAATACATTTTTCAATTATTTTTACCTCCATTTAGCATAAAATAAATTACATACCACGTGCCAACTTTCAAACTACCTTTGCATAAGCTCTAGAAATACACTTTGTGTTTTTACAGAGAATTAAATATACTTATAGTTCAAACTTGTATGCAGAGTTATGGGTGTATCTATCACTGTGTGGACTTCTGTTTCAAAGTATTCTGATTGGTTTGAAGATGGTACCAATGGGTAAGCCATTGGGCGGTTGGGGGGGGGGGGGACCGGTGGTCGGTGGTAGATATCCCAAGCTTTCATCCACTGTAGCCCCCTCACGCCCCTGCCACAGCCCTGCCTTCCGGGTGATATAATGCCTTCCCCTTTCCTCCTCTTAGCCACCATTACCACCCCTATCCCATTTGGGGTTCCTCGAGGATCAGGACAAGCCAAATCTCAAAAGGGAAATGGAAACTCTCAGTAACTTTTCCTTTCCAAGCCACCTGCCCACTACTAAGCCACGAAACTCTCAGCCCCACACATATCCATGCCGTCATTTAGACTGACACATTTACCCACAGAAATATCCTCGGCCCAGAGTGAACTGGAACAGAAGTAGTGCCAAGTGACGGTTGCGGGTGCCAAGCCACCACTGTTTATCTGGAGTTGGTGTGGAAAAATTGGTCAGTCAGTACTGAGCAATCCACCTCAGAGTGCAATGGCAACAGCAACAAAGGACAAAGTGAAATTTGCAGGCACCGCACTGCAATGCTGCAGTTCCTTGCAGACTCTTCTAGTCTGTAAGCTTGTTGTGGGGAGGGAACGTGTCTACTATATTGCTGTCTCCCAAGGGCTTAGTACAGTGCTCTGCACACAGTGAGCACTCAAATATGATCGACTGATTGGTCCCATTAGGATCTTAGCCTAGAAATTTCAGTCAGAAATTTTGCAGCCTGTTTCCTGCCGATGACACTTCTGTGGGTAAACATGTCTATCTCTACGAGTCCATGTCCCTGAAGGGACTGTGTTTGTGGGGTGGAGGTCCGCCTCCTCCCGGCATGTTGCCCTATATCTTTCTCTAAAATACACTTCTTTGCTTTTCTCATAAAGTATAGATCTTCTAGAATTTATAAACTTAAAGAACATTTCCAAATTTAAAAAAAAACACTGTAACCTCTGATTGCTATTACATATCAAAATACTCTTCTATTGTCTTTATAAACTAATAGTGGCTAAATTTCCCTCGCTCTGTTTTGCTAAGTGGATGGAAGAGGGGGAAGTTACAAGTATGTTAAAGTATGTTAAGTATGTTACAAGTATGTAAGCTGTTACAAGTATGTTAAAAATTGACATTATTCAATTACATTTTCCCCTTCAAGTTAGGGCAGTCCCAAACACCTGGAGCCTTCTCAGTAGTCAATGGTCACATCTGCACAAGGCTTCATGTCCTTTTTTTAAAATAGTATTTGCTAAGTGATTACTAAGCCCATTGTGGGCAGGGATTGTGTCTCTTTATTGCTGTATTGTACTTTCCAAGCGCTTGGTACAGTGCTCAGAACACAGTAAGTCCTCAGTAAATACGACAGAATGAATAAATGAACATGCTAGGCACTGTACTAAGGGCTAGAGTAGATATAAGATAATCATCCCCACATAGGGCTCACAGTCTTAATCCCTATTTTACAGATGAGGTAACAGACACAGAAAAGTTAAGTGACTTGCCCAAGGTCACCCAGCAGTCAAGTGGCAGAGCCATGATTGGAACCTACATCTGACTCCTGGGCCTACGCTCTATCAACTAGGCCATGTTGCTTCTTAGTTGAAAAGCACTACTGTTGAAATAAGATACTTTAGGAAATAGTAGAAAATGTTCTATATTTTAAAAGACAATTATTTTCTTCCACCTTTACAACACAAAAAACACATTCTATTTTAAATGATATCTTTAGCCCTCTTCATTCAGATCCCAAATTTAGTGTACAGAATTTAACAAAGATGCTTACTTTTTTATATTGTGGCGAAATGTCATCGGAAACATAATCATTCATCTGGTAACTTCGACAGGTGAGAACTTTTCCTTCTTGGGTATGAACACTAACTTCTATTGGAACATACATTCCACTTCCAACCCCTTCTTGCCTGTAATAAGGGTAATGACATTTTTTTTTGTGCCTTCTGACAGAGTTGACAGGCACTTTTCTTAGTAAATCAACACGTTCACAACACTTGCACTTCACCAATTTCTGCAAGGTATATTGGCAGGCCACGGTACAGAGTCACCAGAATAGAGTAAAAATAAAAGTTATAATCTAACGATACCACAATACCCTCTCTACAGGAGCATTTTATGTCTTACTGTAAATTGGAGCATGAAGTAAAGAGGACCTCATAAAAGGAAATATGCCATTTTAACCAGAAAAATTTGGACATTAACATTTTGAGCATTCCTGAGAATACATTTCCCCTTATCAAAACAGAATATATCTATATTTATCAAATGTCAAACATATATACAGCTATTTCAATATACCCTACAATCTCATAAAAGTAAATATACCATTTTAACCAGGAAAATTTGGGCATCAAATAATTGAGCACTCCCGAGAATACATTTCTCCTTAACAAAACAGATAATATATCTGTATTTACCTAACATTGAACAACACTGCATACACAGATATTTCAAGGTATGCACTATAACACTACATTCGTTGAGCTCTTTGACTCTGCTGGTTGAAAGTAGGCAGAAGCTGGGGCTGGCAAAAATGGCCACCCACCTTCCATCTCACATCCTTCTGGTAACAGCAGACCAAGCTTCCACTACCAGGGGAAACAGTAAGTCCTGTATCTCTGCCCCCACCTTTTTTTAAATGGTACTTGTTAAATGCTTATGATGTGCCAGGCACTGTACTAAATGCTGGTGTAGATAAAGGATAATCAGGCCGGGCACAGTCTTTTTCCTACATGGGGCTCACAGTCTCAATCCCCATTTTACAGATGAGGTAACTGAGGCACAGAAAAGTGAAGTGACTTGCCCAAGGTCACAGAGCAAGCACATATAAGAGCCAGAATTAGAACCCAGGTCCTTTGACTCCTAGGCCTGTGCTCTATTAGACCACACTGTTTCCCCACTTTGGCAGTGGGGGGTTAGACCACACTGTTTCCCCACTTTGGCAGTGGGGGCATTTCACTCCAGCTTTGGGGACCACAGCTGCCCCAATCTCATTGTCACTCATGCCACAGTGTACCTTGCTCCTATTCCAAGTCAATGGTGGGCTGTGAGAGGCCTCATTAACCCCTCCCCCACCTCCAGCAATGGACCTATAAGTTTCTCAGTCTCACCTGCCTCTCTCCCCCCCAGCCCCTTCTTCCTTATTTCATTTCTACCTCCTTTCTCAGTCTCCTCTCCAAGTTTATCTCTAACTGCAATCTCTGTGGCTCTTTTTGACTCTGAGGGTGTCTCTGGCCTTCTGCCTCCTAGAAGCTCCTCCCCCATTAGATTTGGATCATATAAAACTGTAGCTAAAAAACTAGAGACTTATAGCTTTGGGTTTCTTAGGACACTAGCAAAAGGAGTAATATTAACCCTCACCTACTACTACCCTGTCGTGCTCTCTTTCATTGTGTTAGAGGCACTGCATCCTAAATGCTATTCTTCCAGAAATGAATGGGAATCAGGATTAAAGGATCTAAATAAATTGGTCATTATCATTTTTCTCACATGGTCTTTGTGAGACTATAGACACAAAACTATATTACTACAAAATAATGTAACATTTTGAGCTCATGTTCAATTAGTTGCTTTAACAGTAATAATGGAATTTATAAGTGCCATTGTGTGAACAGTATCAAATACTGGTAAAGAATACACAGCAGAGAATTAGAATTTAAAGGTCAAGCCTTACTAAAAATTTAGTGAAGGGAAATAGCCTGTATTTAGTTTGACAACCATAACTTTAAAAGAAAATCATGTTTACAAAAAAATACAGTGTACTTACCAATCGCTTTTACAAATGAACTACAGTAGTTTTAAACCTCCTTAGGCCCAAAATTCTTCCCTATTCCAAACGTGTCCACCCTACCCCCCAAACCACCCACAAATCCTTGCACCCACCCAAACTCTCTTTTGTGTGTGGCCTGTTTGCTACAAGGAACTGGCTTTAATCAAATAATAATTAGATGCCACTTACTTATCCAGAGAACATAAATTGTTAGTGCTCATTTTCCATACTACTCCCCACACTTCATCTCCAGGACTCTCAGCAATGGTAGCTATGCCTCCATGCCAAGAAGTACTTATTCTCCCTTGATGATTGCCGAAATCAAGTTTAAAACCCTGCAAAATAAACCAATACAATTATAAAAAGGCTTCTCTAAAGGCCAGAAGTGAAATTTGAGGAGGTTCTTGGAGGAGAGAGATGGCTTAGTAAAGAAGCACTATATGGGACAAAAAATATGGAGACTGGAGTGGGAGACAGACAAAATAGGCAGAGCATTGTTTTCAGCATTTGGGAGATTACAAAAGTAAGTGGAATAATTCCTACCTAAAGGGACCAAACACAACAGAGGGAGATGAGGGGCATGGCAAAGGCAAAATGACAATGAAGCAAACCTTGAATGGGACACAGAATTTGACTGAAAGTACTATGGAAGTCTAACAGTTCTGCAAGGACCCTTTTAAAAGAATTGATCGATAAACAGTAAAAGCATCCAGTTCTCTAATAACACGTTCCAAAGTCAAACCAATACATCAACTGGTTTTTCTGACATCTAAATGTATTGAATCCAAATTGGGTCGGGCTAATACATATTCCCTAATTTCCTAACAACATTCTAGCCAAAATATTTGAAGGCACACTTTTTGGCAGAACTGGTATCAATCATATTATTATTAGTAATAATAGTAACAGTTATTATATTTGTTCAGGGCTTACTATGTGCCAGGCACTGTACTAAGCTCTGGGGGTGAATACAAGCAAATCAGGCTAGACCAAGTCCTTATCCCCAACAGGGTTCAGAGTCTTCATCCCCATTTTACAGATGAGGTAACAGGCACAGAGAGGTGAAGTGGCTGCCCAAGGCCACACAGCAGACAAGTGGCATAGCCAGGATTAGAAACCATGACTTTATGACTCCTAAGCCCATGCTCTATTCACTATGCCACTGCAAAGCACTGTACTAAGCACTTAGAAGGGCTCAATATAATAGACATTTTTATAGCCATACTATCCCATAGCCCAGTGGAAAGTGCACTGTAGAGTCAGAAGATCTGAATTTTTGGTTTTGGCTCTATCATGAACTGATCTCCCTATGATTCTAAGGGTGTTTTCCATTCTCTTCCCCACCATGCCCCACATTTAGTTAATAATTATATAAAACCAAGCACATCTGTTAATCTTATTTTATCTGGTTTAGAAATTAATTGCTAGGTTCTCTTTTAAATCAAAGTGTTTTAAAAAAAGGAATGCCTTCACAGTACTTGCAATAACATTCTATTCTCATTTAAAATGTGATTTTTAAATTGTCAGGCACCCTCCTCTTGTACTAACATAACACCTTTTGAGTTGCCTAAAATGCGTTATAACTATGAATCCAACCTTCAACACCTATCTTTGAGAAAGTGGAGTACGCGAAATGTTAAATGGCTATGAGTAAATCAGTACTAGAACTGGAATTGGGCCACGTCTATTGATTTTTCATGTTATGGTCAACCTTGCTGACTGTCAACAGAAAAAAGAGAGAGAAAAGCAATGACCCCTTGTTTGCGTTTTTCAGGGTGGCTAATACAGTTTTAGTTCTGTGACCAGGCTCCAAGCCATAGTGTTTAGGATACACACTCAGTTTTTTAATAATATGGGGTTACTTTCTTGATTAAAATAATGGTATTTATTGCACACTTTTGTTGCACAAAGTACTGTACTGATTGGGAGAGTAAAATATAACAGAGTTGGTAGACACCTTCCCTGTCCATAGGGAGCTTAAAGTCTGGAGGACTAAAATTCTGCCTTAAGGAAAACGTGTGTTGCAAAATCCATGCCTTGACCAACAGTGGATATTTGTGCATATCACTTTCTTCCAACATTGCAGCACATGCTATTCAAATAGTTACATGTCAGAGGAACATTCCCTACTTCCCTAACAGACTTGTATCCAAAACACATAGTGAAAACAAACATTATTGAAGACCTGAGGGCAAATTGATCTTTACCACTAAGAAATTCATTCAATCGTATTTATTGAGAGCTTACTGTGTGCACAGCATTGTACTAAGCGCTTGGAATGTACAATTTGGCAACAGAGACAATCGCTGCCCAACAACGGGCTCACAGTCTGAACGGGGGAGACAGACAAAAAACAATTGTGGTTGGGCTATGACCTATAATCAAGTCAACTGCTTGCCAGTTACCTTTAGTTATCTGGTTTCCTGCCAAACATTCTAGAAAAGCAGCCACCTGTTAGTTTTGTCTGAATCTATAATCTATAGAGAAGCAGCGTGGCCCAGTGGAAAAAGCCTGGGCTTGGGTGTCAGAGGTCATGGGTTCTAATGTCCCTTCCACCACTTGTCAGCTGTGTGACTTTGGGCAAGTCACTTGCTTCTCTGTGCCTCAGTTCCCTCATCTGTAAAATGGGTATTATGACTGTGAGCCCCACTTGGGACAAGCTGATCACCTTGTATCCCCCCAGCGCTTATAACAGTGCTTTGCACATAGTAAGCACTTAACAAATACCATTATTATTAAGCCACGCTGAATTGGCCTGATTGGTTTTTGGCTAAGGAAAATTTTAAGCTACTAAAACAAAACTGTGGTCCTATCTGCCATCCAGGTGCAATTTAGGGAAAAAGCGTGGCTCAGTGGAAAGAGCCCGGGCTTGGGAGTCAGAGATCATGGGTTCGAATCCCAGCTCTGCTACTTGTCAGCTGTGTGACTGTGGGCAAGTCACTTAACTTCTCTATGCCTCAGTCCCCTCATCTGTAAAATGGGGATTAAGACTGTGAGCCTCACGTGGGACAACCTGATTACCCTGTAAATACCCCAGCGCTCTGCACATAGTAAGCGCTTAACAAATACCAACATTATTATTTAAAACACCTAGAGCCTAAAGGAAAAAAAATAGGTGCAATCCAGGTGCAATTTAAAACACCTAGTGCCTAAAGATAAAAAAAGGTGCAATTTAAAACACCTAGTGCCTAATCTCTGAAAACATCTGGGGCCACAAAGGCAAAATGTAACCAAAATTACTGCTATTCTTGAACGGTTCGACTGCTGTACACCCTGAGATTTTTTTTTTAACCCAATGGTCGGGTGGGTGGAGATGAAGATTAACCAAAAGTATTAAAAAGGAGCAGGTATTAAGGATTAAAACGAGCCGTGAGGGTGAGTCTGGTCCTGCACACTGACCTGCAGGTGGGCCACACAGTAAAAAGTAGCCGAGGGGTTTCCGAGCTGCAGCCTCTCTCTCAGGAGGTTGCTGCCATAAGCAAAGTACAGGAAGTTGTCCTTTTTCTCCTCCTCCTCTTTCCCTTTGAGGGGCTCCATCCAGCGCCGGAACTTGCGGCTTCGGGCACAAAAGAGAGAGACGGCGTTAAAACGAAAAGGGGAAAACAGCCCAGCCCTCACCCCGCCTGGCCGCCATGCCTGCCTCTAAGCCGGGCCCTAAGGCCAGTCCTCGGCCGCCAGGCCCCGCAGCAGCGACGACATCCACCAGAGGGCAGCGCTGAGGCGCGGCCGGCGGGGAAAGCAACAACCTTCCTTATTGGCTCTCCACGCTGGGCTGCTTTGTGTCGTTGGTCTTGATTGGCCGAGCTCCTTCCGCCCTCCCCTCTCCGTTTCGGCCTTCGTTGTCTGTCAATTGTCGCTGAAGACCGGCCCCGTCGGCTCCAGAACTTTTTCCTGATTGGTTCTCCCGTCTGGGCGGGGATCCGCTGAGCGGCGAGTTTGTCGGGCGCCGTCAGCGCCCCCTACTGAGCGCCTGCGGGAAGGGCATCGCCCCCCCCCGACGAGGACAACGGCGGGCGGACGTTCATTCATTCATCCATCCATCCATCCATCCATTCATTCATTCATTCAAAATAAAAAATAGTGGTATTTGTTAAGCGCTTACTATGTGCTAAGCACTGTTCTAAGCGCTGGGGGATACAAGGTGATCAGGTTGTCCCACGTGGGGCTCACAGTTTTAACCCCCATTTTACAGAGAGGGAACCGAGGCACCAAGAAGTGAGGTGACTTGCCCACAGCCACACAGCTGACAAGTGGCAGAGTCGGGATTCGAACCCATGACCTCTGACCCCCAAGCCCGGGCTCTTTCCACTGAGCCACACTGCTTCTCATTCATTCATTTATATTTATTGAGCACTTACTGTGTGCAGGCCACTGTACTAACCACTTGGAAAGTACAAGTGCACTTGTAGTAGAGAAGCAGCGTGGCTCAGTGGAAAGAGCATGGGCTTGGGAGCCAGAAGTCATGCGCTCGAATCTTGGCTCTGCCACTTGTCAGTTGTATGACTGTGGGCAAATCACTTCACTTCTCTGGGCCTCAGTTCCCTCATCTGTAAAATGGGGATTAAGACTGTGAGCCTCATGTGGGACAATCTGATTACCCTGTATCTACCCCAGCGCTTAGAACAGTGCTCTGCACATAGTACGTGCTTAACAAATACCAACATTATTATTACAATTCGACAATAACTAGAGACAATTCCTACCCAACAATGGGTTCACAGTCTAGAAGGGGGGAAAGAGACAACAAAACAAGTTGACAAGCATCAATGGCCTCAATATAAATAGAATTATAGATCTATACACATCAGTAATAAAATAAATATAATAAATATGTACATATATTCACAAGTGCTGTGGGGCGGGGGGGGGTAGAGCAGAGGGAAGGAGTAGGGGCGATGAGGAGGGGAGGAGGAGCAGAGGAAAAAGGGGAGCTCAGTCTGGGAAGGCCTCCTGGAGAAGGTGAGCTCTCAGGAGGGCTTTGAAGAGGGGAATAGAACTAGTTTGGCGGCTGTGAGGAGGGAGGGCATTCCAGGACAGAGGTAGGACGTGGGCCAGGGGTTGACGGCGGGACAGGCAAGGACGAGGTCCAGTGAGGAGGTGAGCTGCGGCAGAGGAGCGGAGTGTGCGGGCTGGGCTGTAGAAGGAGAGAAGGGAGGTGAGGTAGGAGGGGGCAAGGTGATGGAGAATTTTGAAGCCAATAGTGAGGAGTTTTGCTTCATGCGAAAGTTGATAGGCAACCACTGGAGATTTTTGAGGAGGGGAGTGACATTCATTCATTCAATAGTATTTATTGAGCACTTACTATGTGCAGAGCACTGTACTAAGCACTTGAAATGTACAATTCGGCAACAGATAGAGACAATCCCTGCCCATTGACGGGCTTACAGTCTAATCGGGGGAGACAGACAGAAAAAACATGACCACTTAATTAGTAGCCAATATAAATAAAAATTAAATATTTTAATAGGGAGGTAAGTGGTAAATATGATTCTTAATTATACAAAAACTAAAGACTAGGATTTTTGTCTCAAGAATTCATCATCAGTGACATGACCAGAGCATTTCTAGAAGGATAATCCAGGCAGAGACAGGAGGTTGGGAGATCAGCAGGGCCGTAGCTGGGCAGCTCAGGCCTGCACAAAGAAGCTCTCGTTTTCGAAGGACCTAATATGAAATCATTCAGGGCTCCCTTGAAATCTCTAGATTTGAGACATCCCCTCCTAAAAATGAGCTGGCCATAGGAGGCACTCACTCCATCCCCAGAATTCTCTCCCTTCCACTGAGCAGACTTCGCGATTGGGATGTGTTTACATAAAAACCCACAAACAACTAAAGTGGGTCAGACCCACTGAACCATCCAGCCCACTCTTTAGTTCCCAGCAGTGGCAACAGGATGTTGTCTTTTTTTCCATATGGTATTTGTTAAACAGTTATTGTACTACGCGTTGAGGCAGATACAAACTAATCAGATTGGACAAAATCAATATCCCACATGGAGCTCATGGTCTTAATACCCGTTTTACAGATGAGGTCAATGAAGCACAGAGAAGTGAGATGGCTTGCCCGAGGTCACACAGCAGACAAGTGGCAGTACCAGAATTAGAAGCCAGGTCCTTCTGACTCCCTGACCTATGCTCTATCCATATTGTGTGCTTTTTATGGGTGGGCAATGCATCTGCTAACTCTTCTGTACTGAATTCTCCCAAGTGCTTAGTACAGTGATCTGTAAGCACTCCAAAATACAACTGACTGATTGATTCATCCTCATGTTTAGAAGTGGATCATCTCACATCCTCAACTTTCATCAGCCATGGACTTCTACAAGCCTTCTTTGAACCTACTGATATTTTCTGCCTCCACAACCGGCTCCTATGGTAATTACAAATGTTTTGCACTGCAGTGTAAGAAAGTACTTGGCCTAGTGGAAAGAGCCAGTACCTGGGAGCCTGTCTCTGCCACTTGCCTGCTAAGTGACCTTGGACAAGGCATTTAATATCTCTGTGCCTCAGTTTTAAAATCTATAAAAAGGGGATGAAAGATTTGTTCTCCTTCACCACAGACTGTGAGACCCATGTGAGGCAGGGATTGTATCTGACCTGATTATCAATCAGTTGATGGTATTCATTGAGCACTGTACTACTACTAATAATAATAATGTTGGTATTAGTTAAGTGCTTACTATGTGCCGAGCACTGTTCTAAGCGCTGGGTAGATACAGGGTAATCAAATTGTCCCACTTGAGGCTCACAGTCTTCATCCCCATTTTCCAGATGAGGTAACTGAGGCACCGAGAAGTGAAGTGACTTGCCCAAAGTCACCTAGCTGACAGGTGGCGGAGCCGTGATTAGAATCCATGACCTCTGACTCCTAAGCCCGGGCTCTTTCCACTGAGCCACACGCTTAGGAGAGTACAATACAGCAGAATTGGTAGTCATATTCCCTGCCCACAAGGAGTTCATACTCTAGAGGGAGAGACAGACATTTACAGATATAGTAATAATGATAATTGTGGTATTTGTTAAGCACTTACTACATGCCAGGCACTGTACTAAGTGCTGGGGTGGATACAAGCAAATCACATTGGACACAGTCGCTGTCCCACATGGAACTCACAGTCTTAATTCCCATTAATATAAATACCTTACATATAGATAGAGAAGCAGTGTGGCCTAGTGGAAAGAGCACAGGCCTGGGAGTCAGAGGACCAGGCTTCTAATCCCAATTCTGCCTCTTGATTGCTGTGTGACTTTGGGCCAGTCTCTTAACTTCTCTGTGCCTCAGTTACCTCATCTGTAAAAATGGGGATTAATCACTCAATTAATCAATCAAAAGTATTTACTGAGCTCTTACTGTGTGCAGAGTACTGTACAAAAGCACTTGGAAGAGTTCAATATAACAGAATTATCAGAGATGTTCCTAGCTCATATCAAGCTTACAGTCTGGAGGGGGGTACAGATAGTAATATTAATAATTAATCATTAATGTTAATATGAATGACTGATTTATAATGTATGATTTAAAGCTATGGACATAAGGAGATTTAAATTGTGAGCCCCATGTGAGACAGGGACGGTGTCCAACCTGATTATCTTGTATCTATCCCAGCACTTAGTAAAGAGCCTGCCACATTGTAAGTGCTTAACAACCACCATTAAACTATAGGTATAAATACACTTAAGTACTGTGGGGCTAAGGGTGGGTGACTATCAAGTGCTCAAAGTGCTCAAAGATTATCTTCTATTTACCCCACACTTACTTATACAGTGCCTGGCATACAGTAAGCATTTAACAAATACCACAGTTATTATTACTATTGTTGCTTCCTTTTGTTAATCCTAGTTTCAATCCCCCCATTGCCTGCTCAGCACTTCTGTGTCACCTCAGCACTTCAATACTCCCAACCTCCTGTGGCACGTCTGTACATATCCTACATAAGTCAGTACATGAGCAATAACTCATGCACGTATCCCTTTTACCTTTTTCCTCCGATCGGTAATTGATTTTAGTACCTGCCTCCCCTGCTAGATTGTAAGCCCCTTGAAGGCAGGGATCAGATTTACCAAGAGCTTGGAACAGTACTCTTCACAGAGCATCCTTCCTATCCCACAAGCCCATAACCTTGGGATTATCCTTGACTCCTCACTCATATTCAACCCTCATATTCAATCTATCACTAAATCCTATCGGTTCAACCTTCACGACATTGCTAAAATCCACCATTTCTTCTGCATCTAAATTACCACGTTAATCCAAGCACTCATCCTAACCTGTCTGGATTACTATATCAGCCTCTTTGCTGACCTCCCTGTGTTCTGTCTCTCCCCACTCCAATCCATACTTCACTTTGCAGCCCAGATCTTTTCTCTACAAAAACATCCAGTCCGTGTTTCCCAACTCCTCAAGAACCTCCAATGTTTGCCCATCCACCTCTGTATCAAACAGAAAATCCTTATCATTAAGCTTTAAAGCACATAATCACCTTGCCCCTCCTACCTCATCTTGCTACTTTCCTACTACAACCCAGCCTCCACACTTCGCTCCCCTAATGCCAACCTACTCTCTATCCCTTGATCTCATCTGTCTCGCCACAGATGTCTCACCCATGTCCTGCCTCTGGCCTTGAATGCCCTCCCTCTTCATTTCCAACTCTCTT
Source organism: Ornithorhynchus anatinus (assembly GCF_004115215.2). Taxonomy (NCBI): domain Eukaryota; kingdom Metazoa; phylum Chordata; class Mammalia; order Monotremata; family Ornithorhynchidae; genus Ornithorhynchus; species Ornithorhynchus anatinus. The sequence goes on along the minus strand of NC_041735.1, from coordinate 52,540,786 downwards.
CCCATCAAAGCCTTACTGAAGACACATCTCCTCCAAAAAGCTTTCCTGACTAAGCCCTCTTTTCCTTTTCTTCCACTCCCTTTCGCATCACCCTGACTTGCTCCCATTATTCATCTCCCCTCCCAGCCCCACAGCATTTATTTATATCAATGTCTGTCTTCTGCTCTAGTCTGTAAGCTTGTTGTGGGCAGGGAATGTGTCTGTTATATTGAACTTTCCCAAGCACTTAGTACAGTGCTCTGTGCACAGTAAGTGCCCAATAAATATCATTGACTGATTGATTGATCCTTGCAATACAGATGCCATCAGCCTGTCTGTATGACTTGTAGCATTTGGAGCTTTGCTATTTCCCGTGATCACCCTCAGCCCGCAAGTCCAGAAAGATGGGTGGTGGGTGTGAGGAAGGCAGCTCAAGGCCACTAAAACTGGCCTTGGAAGTTAGCGTGGCTCAGTGGAAAGAGGCTGGGATTGGGAGTCAGAGGTCATGGGTTTGAATCCGGCTCTGCCATTAGTCAGCTGTGTGACTGTGGGCAAGTCACTTCACTTCTCTGTGCCTCAGTTACCTCATCTGTAAAATGGGGATTAAGACTATGGGCCTCATGTGGGACAATCTGATGACCCTGTATCTACCCCAGCGCTTCGAACAGTGCTCTGCACATAGTAAGCGTTTAACAAATACCAACATTATTAAAACTCCCGGGCTGCCTCTGGCCCAAGCCAATCAGGAGGCTAACTTGCACACAAAAACACAGCAGCACCCAACTTCATTCATTCATTCATTCATTCAATAGTATTTATTGAGAGCTTACTTTGTGCAGAGCACTGTACTAAGCGCTTGGAATGTACAATTCAGCAACAGATGGAGACAATCCGCCCAATGATGGGCTCACAACTTCATCCTCAACCCTTTGGTGGTCAATTGTGACAACAAGGGATGGAAGCAAATATCCTTCAGGGTAAAGCGCTGCAGAGTCAATGGGACCTGTACGGTCATTAAGGCATGGAGCAATTTTGAAAAAAAAAAAAGATGTAACCTGCTTTTAGGTTGGCTCGATACTGACTTTATATGCCCAGGTGGGAGAGTGTGCACTTAGACCTTGTGGCCACCGAATGGCACTAGATAGCCGAGCAGATAGCTGCTTTTTTACTCTTAAATTATCCAGTTTCTCTTTATACAGTGAATTTACAAATGTGAACATATTTGCAGAATGCCCTCACTCCAAGAACCAGCCCAGTTATCCTATACCACTAAGAAGCAGCGTTCTACAACGAGCAGCAGCATGTCTTCCTGGACAGAGCATGGGCCAGAGACTCAGAAGGACGTGAGTTCTAATGTCCCTCCGCCACGTGTCTGCTGTATGACCGAGGGCAAGTCACTTCACTTCTCTGTGCCTCAGGTACCTCATCTGTAAATGGGGATAAGAGTGTAAGCCCAATGTGGGACAGGGGCTGTGTCCAACCTGATTAACTTATATTTACCCCAGTGCTTAGAGAGTATTTGGCACATAGTCAGTGCTTAAGAAGTATTATTATTTTTTTAACTAAGACATACAATCCTGCTTTAATTTTTCCTACTTTTTTTTTCAGAGTACATGTGATGTTACTTAGGAAAATGTTGAGTTTACTTCCAAGATTTCATCAGTTTTCTTTCTGAGCCCCATCTGCAGCAATTCATCAGTTTTGAGTTTTTCAGTCTTTGAATACTCCCACGGAGTAAATCACCCACTGTAGGCAAAACAAGTCACCTAGTAGATAGAGCACGGGCCTGGGCATCAGAAGGACCTGGGTTCTAATCCCTTCTCCACCACTTGTCTGCCATGTGACCCTGAGCAAGTCACTTTACTGCTCAGTTACCTCATCTGTAAAATGGGGAAGAAGACTGTGAGTCCCATGTGGGGCAGGAAATGTGTCCAACCTAACAGGCTTATATTACCGCAGTGTTTAGTACAGTGTCTGGCCTATAATAAGTGCTAACAAATACCTTAAAAAACTACTAGATGCCACCAAGTAGGGTCTCTTGGAGGTGGAGGAGACAGGCAGCAACTGGGGCGGAAACTCTGGTGTAGAGGGGGTGACATTTGCTACCACTGCTGCCTGTTGGTGGGGAACCCCAAAACATGTCCTACGGACACTGCTAAATAGAAGTGTCAGCAGTTGAAAACATTTCTCATACCAGCATCAGACTTAGTCATGGCTTCGTTGGCTATTGCAAAAAGCTGCATTGGCAGAGGATATGTACTATAATGATTCATCTTGGAATTAAGGAAGAGTGAAGACTGAATTCAAATAAAATTTTCCAATATTTCCTCCTTTGGTATTTACTTAGTTCCATAAGAGCTAAACCACAGTACAGGATCTTTAGAAAAAGACAGCCATTTTCAAGGGTTTTTTTTTCCCCTAAAGTATTAAGTACTTTCTACAAAGCTTCAAAATACCCACCTTGAACATCGTTGATTGGCTTGCGGTGTTCTAAATCTGAACTGGGTTTGCTTTATTGCTCTTTGTTCTCTTAAGATTTCCATGTTGGGAACTACAACTTGGGAAGCAATGTGGCCTAGTAGAAAGAGCACGGGCCTAGGAGTCAGAGGACCTGGGTTCTAATCCTAACTCTGCTATATAGCTTGTGTGTGACCTAGGGCAAGCCTCTTAACTTCTCTGTGCCTCAGTCCCCTCTTCTGCAAAATGAGGATTCAATACTTGTTCTCCCTCCTACTGGGAATCCATTTAAGACCTGATTATCTTGTATCTACCCCCAGTGCTTAGTAAAATGCTTGGCATATAGTAAACACTTAATACTACAATTATTATAGTAATTATGGCACTTTTAAAGTGCTTACCAGGTGTCAAGTTCTGAGATAAAACCTGGGCTGGATACAAGATAATCAGAACAGTCAACAATGGGGCTCACAGTCTAAGAGATAAGGAGAATAGTGTTTTATCCCCATTTTACAGATAAGGAAACTGAGTGTTTAAGGGACTTGCTCAAGACCACACAGCAGGCTGGCAGTAGGGTTGTAGCTAGATCCCAGATTCCCTGATTCGTAGTTCCACACTTCTCATTAGACAGCAATACACTCCCTGGAAAGAAAAAATACATATCATTTTTTTTATGGTATTTGTTAAGTGCTTACTATGTACTAGGCATTGTACTAAGTGCTGGGGTAGATACAAGAAAATCAGGTTGGACACAGTCTCTGTCCCACATGGAGCTCACAGACTATCCCCTATTTTACAGATGTGGTAGCTGAGGCACAGAGCAGTGAAGGGACTTGCCCAAGGTCAAACAGCAGACAAGTGGTGGAGCCAGGTTTAGAACCCAAGTCCTTCTGACTCCCAGGCCCATTCTCAGGCCACTATCCTTAAAGGGAGTAAATAGAATGGATTATTCTCTAATCTGAAAGATAAAAATGGATTCTCAAGTGCTCTGCAAGAAAAATGACCCCAGAATGACCATGATTGAAATGAGAAAACTATCATTTATTGAGTGCTTACTTTGTGCAAAGCACTGTACTAAATGCTTGGATAATAATTATGGTATTTCATTCAGTTCATTCAAAAGTATTTATTGAGCACTTACTGTGTGCAGAGCACTGTACTAAGCACTGTGTTGGACATAGTCCATGTCCCACATGGGGCTCACAGTCTCAACCCCCATTTTACAGACAAGGTAACTGAGGCACAGAGAAGTTAAGTGACTTGCCCGAGGTCACACAGCAGACAAGTGGTAAAGCCAGGACCTTCTGACTTCCAGGCCTGTGCTTTATCCTCTGTGCCATGAGAAAATTTGTAGAAGCTTTACTTGAATGATGCTAGAGCTTTCCCATTTTTAGTTTATTCAAGTCTGTTTGATCAATAATGAACTTGCCCAAGAGACTATATTAAGTGAAGTCTGTGTTAGGAAACAAATCAATTCTGGATGCTTCAAAATTGTTTCAGAGAAGCTGGACCAGTGCTACAATCAGTTTCATTTATATTCGTCAGACATGCCCACCAACACTATTGTATCGTACTCTTCTAAGTGCTTAATACAGTGCTCTGCACATAATAAGTGCTCAATACAGAGCATCGATGATGATAATATTCTTTTTTGTCTGAAAACAGAACATCCAAATAATACAAAAAGCAATCTACTGTTGTTATCATATTGTCAGAGCAACAAAAAACCTTCACATCATATTATAGTTGTCTGTGAATGAAATGAAGTTTCATATAAAAAATAGAAAATAAATCTTGCCTTGTCTTATGCTGTCGAGTTGTTTCCTACCCATAGCGACTCCATGGACACATCTCTTAGAACAGCCCACCTCCACCCACAATCGTTCTGGGGGTACATCCAAATAGTTTTCTTGGTAAAAACACGGAAGTGGTTTACCATTGCCATCTTCCTCGCTGTAAACTTGAGTCTCTAGCCTCGACACTCTCTTCCACGCAGCTGCTGCCTAGCACAGGTGAGTTTTGACTTATAGCAGATTGCCTTCCACTTGCTAGCTACTGCCCAAATTAGGAATAGAAAGGGTAGGCCTCTGCTTGACTCTCCTTCCCATATCCAACACTGGTAGAGTACTGGAAACTCCAGGTGCCATCGTGAAAGGGGGAGAAAAGAAATATATTTTTTGTAAGTAGCACATTTTTGCAGAACATCAATCAATTGTATTTGTTGAGGGCTTATTGTGTACATTGTAGGCAGGGAATGTATCTCTTATATTATTGCAATGTACTCCCCCAAGAGCTTAGAACACTGCTCTGCACACAATAAGTGGTCAAGAAATATGATTGCTTGATTGATTGCAGGGCACTGCATTAAGTGATTGAGTGAGTCCAATAAAACAGAGTTGGTAGACACATTCCCAACCTTCAGGGAGCTTACAGTCTAATGGGGTAGACAAACATTAATATAAATAAGTATAAACTGACTGTATGTGATGGCTCTGTTCTTTACGTTACATCTAGAACCCTGCCTTACTGAGTTAAATCGTATTAACTCTTGGCTTCAGTTTGAATGTGGAGATCCAGAGACTTTTAAATCATTGAAATAGTCCCTTATAAGAGGTCATTAAAGTATTTTAACACATACAGCCCTTCATATTCATTTTAAAATATTTAACCAAAAACGCCCCAAGTTTTAGAAATGCAAAAGTCCATTTTCTGAACTTATCTTCTGAAACAGCGTCACTTAGTGGAAAAAGCTCGGGCTTGGGAGACAGAGGATGAGGGTCCTAATCCCAGCTCCACCACTTGTCTGCTGTGTGACCTTGGGCAAGTCACTTAATATCTCTGTGCCTCAATTGCCTTCTCTGTAAAATGGGGACTAAAAAATGTGAGCTCCACGTGGGACAACCTGATTACCCCAGCGCTTAGAACACTGCTTGGCACAGAGTAAGCACTTAACAAATACCATTATTATTATTATTATGTACCTGGCTCTTGACTATCCTGCCTCAGTCCCTTCATGCACGTTTGTTGCTCCCTCTGCTTAGAACTCTCTCCCTCCTTGCTCCTTGTAGGTAGAGAAAGTGTCTACCAATTGTATTGTTCTTTCCCAAGTGTTTAGTACAGTGCTCTGCACACAGTAAGCACTCGATGAATACTACTGATTGACTGCTCTGACAAACCATAGTCCTCCTGAAATCCACCTCCCAGCCACCCAAGTCATATAAACTCTGTTTTGAAGTACTTTTTCATCTCTCGCCCCAGTTAGAGTGTATGTTCCTTGGGGGCAGGGAATGGATTGCTTCTTTGTTTTATACTTTCCAAGTTCTTAGAATAAATAGTGCCTTGCACCCAGTGGGTGTTCAATAAATCTGATTACTATTACTACTACTATTTGTGCTGGGGTGGAAATCAGGAAAAAAAAACCCAATTATACTTTTTTCTAAAACCCAGAAACTATGGACAAAAATCAACCTATATAAAATTACATCCCTCTTTTCCCCTACCTAACACGCTCCCCTGATTTTCTCTCTCACCTATGAGCAGAAGAGAAATAGGTCTCGAGGAATTTTTCATCCTGCTGCTCAGATTTTCCTCCAGTAAGTTTCAGTCAGGCAGTCAAGTCATATCTATTGAGCATTTCCTATTTGCAGAGCACTGTACTAAGTGCTAGGGAGAGTACAATGTAACAATATAACTGAAACATTCTTTGCCCACGATGAGCTTACAGTCTAGAGGGGGAAGCTTACAGTCAGGTCCCCTGGAATAGTCTTGCTCCCCAAGAAAGGAGTACCTGATTGGAGCTATGCAATTGGGGTGGTGTTGGTGGTGGGGAGAGATGCACCTGCTCAAGGGTGAAATCTGGGGCAGGTCTGGTAATGAGGGGAGGGGGTGGGGAGAGAGAAGATACAGTGAAGAGCCCAACAAGGGATGGGGCTAAATTGCAGCCACTTCAAGAAGCTAAATTCTTCCCCCTGCCCCCCACTGGAAATAGAAACTCCTGATTTGGTCCCACCCTGCCCATACCATCCCTAAGAGCAGCAGAAGCACTAATAGAGACTGAACCTCCCTCAGTGGTGTACCATGGACTAAGCACTTGGGAGAGTATATTGGAATAGACACATTCCTTGTCCACAGTGAGCTTACGGTCTAGAGGGGGAGGCAGACATTAATAGAAATAAAGAAATAAATATTCAGTACAGGAATCTGCACACAATAAGTGCTCAATAAATACTATTGCCAGATGGATTGATTGACCCTGACCCAAGGCCCCTCCTGCACTATTGACCACTATTCCCCTTGTCCCTACTGGCTAAACTGTGGTTGGAGAACAGAGTTGGGAGCGCTCAGAGCAAGTGCCCATTGATTTCTTCTCTTCCTTTGAAGTAACAATTACTCTCCCCAACTTCAAAGCCTTATTGAAGGCATATCTCCTCCAAGAGGTTTTCCCTGACTAAATCCTCATTTCCTTCTCTCCTACTCCCTTCTGGGTTACCCTGATTTGCTCCCTTTATTCACCATCCCTTCAGTCCCACAGCACTTATGTACATATCTGTAATTTATTGATTTATATTAATGTATCTCTTCCTCTCTGGACTGTAAGCTAATTGAGGACAAGGAATGTGTCTGTTATATTGTACTCTCCCAACTGCTTTGTACAGTGCTCTGCACACAGAAATTGATTGATTGATGAAGTTGTTAGGGCTGAATTAAGGTTGCCGGCAACCAGAAGAAAACCTTTCTTGGGACTGCTAGGAGCCGGGGACAGGGAAGTCCAGAAAAGAGGGCTGAAAGCAGAGGGAGGAGGGAGTTTGATACCTTCAATTAATAGTATTAATTGAGCACTTACTATGTGCAGAGCATTGTACTAAGCTCTTGGGAGAGTACAGTACGACAAAATTAGCTGACACGTTCCCGGCCCATAACAAGTTTACAGTCTAGGGGAAGCAGATGGAGTCTGAGAACTGAAATTATCTTCATTGTCACCACGCTGCTCTTCCACTGGGCTCCAAGAGGCTCCCTGGCTCAGAGTCAAGTCTGGAGGGCAGCAGACAGAAAGGGATTTCCGCGAGCAGCTTGGTTTGATGTGGCCGACGCGATGCATACCAGTCAATGGACTTTCCAGTCTGGCCTCGGGTGCCGGGAAGATGCAATTACTCCACTGCACTCTGAGTTAATCAGTCCTGGAGCATGGGGGAGATACATCACTAAACATGCCCAGGAAAGAAAACAAAAAAACACAGAAGATGAAGGGCCCTACCAATAAATCATAAAATTATGGGGCAAGCTCAGGACTGTAAATTTAGTTCTTTTGTGAAAAAGTGATTTGGGAAAAAGCCAAGCATTTTCTGAAGTAAAGTTATGGGTACTGGCTCTGCCACTTGTCTGCTGTGTGACCTTGGGCAAGTTACTTAACTTCTCTGGGCCTCAATTACCTCATCTGTAAAATGGGGATTGAGACTGTGAGCCCCACGAGGAACAAAGGACTATCCCCAACCCAATTTGCTTGAATCTACCCCAGTGTTGAGCACAGTGCCTGGCACATAGTAAGCACTTAACAAATACCATAATTATTATTATTATTACTTCTGGTTCTCCATATCCTCATTTATATATTGGAGATTAGGAATTCTGATTCGGTCTCAGACAAATGCCATGTGGTTTTGAGAAGTTGCATGACGTAGCAGATTCAGCACGGGCCTGGGAGTCAGAAGGCCATGGGTTCTAAACCCGGCTCTGCCACTTGTCTGCTGTGTGACCTTGGGTAAGTCACTTCACTTCTCTAAGCCTCAATTTCCTCATCTGTAAAATGGGGATTGAGACAGTGAGCCCTTTGTGGGACAGGGACTGTGTCCAATCTAACTTGTTTGTATCTACCCCAGTACTTAGTACAGTGTCTGGCACACAGTAAGCACTTAATACCACAGTTATTATTATTCATTCATTCAGTAGCATTTATTGAGCACTTACTATGTGCAGAGCACTGTACTAAGTGCTTGGAATGTACAATTCGGCAACGGATACAGACAGTCCCTGCCCATTGACGGGCCTACAGTCTAATCGGGGGAGACAGATGGACAAAAAACAAGACAACTTAATCACGATAAATAGGATCAAGGGGATGTACACCTCATTAACAAAATAAATAGGGTAATAAAAATATATACAAATGAGCACAGTGCTGAGGGGAGGGGAAGGGAGAGGGGGAGGAGCAGAGGAAAAGGGAGAAAGGGGGCTTAGCTGAGGGGAGGTGAAGGGAGAGCAGAGAGAGAGCAGAGGGAGCAGAGGGAAAAGGGGAAGCTCAGTCTGGGAAGGCCTCTTGGAGGAGGTGAGCTCTCCTTTAAAACTTTGAAAATACAGAGAAGCCCGAAAGCATCCATGTCAACATCTATTAATAAAAGTAACAAGCATTTTGGTGCCACAAAAATAAGAACTTTAATAGAGGGGTGACAGAAGACTCAATGCCCTGAAGAATTGCTGCTGATATTAAAAAAATAGATTTTCCTTCTTATTTTGTCTCCTCAGTTTGTTTCCGTATGTCTTTTGAGGTTGCCAAAATAATTTATTTCAGTTAACCAGGAAGTTATTTTCCTGCAGGGACTCAATGAACTGGCTTTGGCATCATTGCTAAGCCTCACTAGACCAATAATATTATTTAATTAAAACTCTTGAGCCTCCTTGGTTAGGATTGCATTGTTCATTAAAATATTTTAGCAAGTGCAGTTCCTATAAATTCTCCTTGTTCCAGAAATATTTGTTTCTTTCTAGATCTCTACTTGGACTAACTAACTTCTATGTCTCCATGCAGTTTGTTGCTTAGCAATATAATTTAACATTTTCTCAATGGTCTTAATTACTAATATATTAGTAGTGATGAATTAAATGTCTCTTGCTATTCTGAACACCTGTGCCATTTGGAATTGGTGCATTTAGTGTAGTGTAATTTAACTTGGTTAAATATGTAATTGTTCCATTTTCCAACTGTCTCCTTCCAACAATAATAATAATTGTGATATTTCATTCATTCATTCATATTTATTGAGCGATTACTGTGTGCAGAGCACTGTACTAAGCGCTTGGGAGGGTCCAATACAACTATGAACAGACACATTCCCTGCCTACAACAAGCTTACAGTCTAGGTGGGGGAGACAGACATTAATATAAATAAATAAATTACGGATATGTACATAAGTGTTGTGGGTCTGGGAGGGAGGATGAATAAAGGGAGCAAATCAGGGCGATGCAAAAGGGAGTGGGAAAGGAGGGAAAGGGGCCTTAGGGAAGGCCTCGTGGAAAAGATGTGTGCAGAGCACTGAGCTATTTGCTTGGGAGAGTACAATATAACTGTAAACAGACACATTCACATTCCCTGTGCACAACGAACGTATGGTGTAAATGGGGGAGAGTCAGGTATTAAAATAAATAAATATATTACAGACATGTACATTACTGCTGCAGGGCTGGGAGTTGGGCAGAAAAAGGGAGCAAATCAGGGCGATGCAGAAGGAAGTGGGAGAAGAGGAAAGGAGGGGTTAGTTACGCATTACTACTACGTGTCAAGCATTGGTAACTGCCTCATATTTGAGAAGCAAAAAGGCATCAATTAGTCAGTCAGTCATATTTATTGAGTACTTCCTGAGGGTAGAACACTGTACTAAGCACTTGGGAGAGTACTATGTAATAGAGAGCCAGTGAAATAACCCGTAGAACAATTGAAAAGACCCAGTACCCAGTGCCACCATTTTCCTCACGTGCCCTTTTTCCTTTTTTTTTCTTTTTTGCAGGTTACATGACAGAGAGGTCAGATTCAGCCTCTGCAACTGTTCTCTGGAAGGGAGTGACTCTTCCCAACCTTCTCCTTCTCCCATTCACAAGTTAGTGCTGGTTGTGAAAGGCCCACTAATCCACACATGAGGGATAATCAGACTGCTTGTGAACGAATCCTGTTGACCACCAGATGCCACCCTCATTCCACTAAGAAACCACAGAAGAGCTATCAGTCTCAGGGCCTAAACAAGCCCCTTTGCCAAGGGGCAGCCATTCTAGGGGATGGGAATGGATAGGGACCAGAAGAGCCTGCTGCTGGCAGAGTTCCAACATGACTTCTCCAATTAATTCCCAGCAAATTGAGTCATATAAGCCCATCAGTCATCTCTAGCTCTTACGCATTTCTCTATACTCATCCTCACCATTTATGTATATGCCTGTAAGCGATTATACATTCAATTATTTTGAATATCCATTCAAGAGTGTGGATGAGGATGACGGAGAGAGCTGATTGAGTGCCTTAAAGTCGATGATCAGGAGTTTCTGTTTGATGCAGAGAGGGATGGGAAATCATTGGTAGTTTCTGAGGAACTGGGAAACAGAAGCAGTGTAATGCTTTAGAAAAATAATCTGGGGAGAGATTGGAGGCAGGGAGATCAACAAGGAGGCTGATGTGGTAAAGTCTAGATATGATAAGTGTCTGATTACTCTGGTGGCCATTTGGATGAGAAAAAGAGGCAAATTCTGGATATGTTGTGGGGGAAGAACTGATGGGATTAGGTGACAGAATGTAGTACAATGCTCTGCACATAGTAAGTGCTCAATAAATGTGATTGATTGTGGGATTTGAAATAAATTGAAAATGCATAAACATTCATTCCACACAGTGAGCGTGTAAAGATAGTCTCCTGATGAGCCAGGGCCCCTGTCATTTGCATCATTTGCCAGTGTTTCCCTAATCTTCCCAAAGTCGGACTGACTAGGGTTTCCTGTTGCTGCTGTCTCTCTCTATACTCTATTGTTTGAGATTATACTTAACTATCTCCCTTGCATATACACAGTTCCTTGCATATGTCCAATATCATCTTGCAGATGCTTACTTCAGTCCTGAGACTGAGTGCTCAATAAATATGATTGACCAGATTAATCCATTCACATCTTACCCAAGGAAACTGTTTCGCAGCAAACATCGCCTCAATGCTGGTTAACTGACCGATCCAGGATCAAAGTCATTGTGCTAACGCACCTACTTCAGAGCTCCTCTAATGCTAACCATCTCACTGTGCCTCGATCTAGTCTATCTTGCCACCGACCCCTCGCCCACATCCTACCTCTGGCCTGGAATGCCCTCCCTCCTCAAATCTGACAGTCAATTACTCTTCTCTCCTTCAAAACCTTGTTGAAGGCACATCTACTCCAAGAGGCCTTCCCTGACTAAGCCCCCTTTTCCTCTTCTCCCATTCCCTACTGCTTCGCCCTGACTAGCTCCCTTTGTTCATTCCCCCCATCTCAGCCCCACAGCACATATCTATAATTCATTTATTTATATTAATGTCTGTCTCTCCCGTCTAGACTGTAATCTCATTGTGGGCAGGGAATGTGTCTGTTAATTGTTGTATTGTACTCTCCCAAGCGCCTAGTACAGTGCTCTGCACATAGTAAGTTCCCCCCTTCTAGACTCTGAGCCCGTTGTTAGGTAGAGATTGTCTCTGTTGCCGAATTGTACTTTTCAGGCACTTAGTACAGTGCTCTGCACACAGTAAGCACTCAGTAAATACGACTGAACAAAACAGATTCCATTAGAATTTGGCATCAGCCTTTAAATGACAACTCAAGTTTTCTACTTCTTTCTTCAGTTATTAGTAAAAATGAAGCATTAAACTGGATTAACTAAGAATCTCTTGGGGATCATTTTAATTATGTCCTAGTCCACCTGATTCCATTTGGAGGGCTTAGTAGTTTCTTCCCTGGGTAACAGAAACCTACTGACTCAACCCAGGGGCTTAAAGTCATTTCCAGCTGTCTCCAATTCATTAGCCCAAATGTGAGGGTCCATTCAGTGGGACTATGTATAATCAGTTTCAAAGGAAGGAAAAGAATGAGCGAAACAAGGGGGTGAGAAATTAAACATGGTAATTGAACATTAATCTAAATGGTGGTGATACTTATGTGATTTCATGGTAAATTCTAAAGCCCATTTGGATAATTTGTTAGCTGTAGCAAATTTAAAATGAGGGATTGGTCACTATTTGTGGAATCTATAAAATAGATTTGTTGACTATTCTGATAATATATCAGTGTAAGAAGAGTGGGACCATCATGAAAAAGTCCCATTTTGACCACAAACATCTAGGAGAGGGCATGACTTTATTTTATCAATTTTATATTCATAATATATCTAGAACCTTTCCACAAGTGGTCTCAAGGCACCTTATGTAGTGGCTCTTAATCATTTTGGGATTTATTAAGCGCTTACTATGTCTAAGTGCTGGGATAGACTAAGGTTATTTGACTGGGCATAGTCCTCGGACTAAAAGGCTCACAACCTATCTTATCCCCATTTCACAGATAAGGAGGTCGAGGTCCTGAAAGTGTAAGTGACTTGCCCAAGGTCCCACAGCAGGACAGTCCAGGCTGGCAACTCAAAACTGGGTCTCCTGACTGTCAGTCTTGTGTCGTTTTCCACCTTTTTCTAAACGACAATCTAAAGTCAGAGTTTCAAGAGCTTTGTCTAGAAAAGTTCACTTAATCTTTCCCTAGGGAATCCAGAGAAGAACAATTCCAGAATTAGCAGTAATTTAGGAATTACGAAGCATCAGTGCTCAAGCATATTTTAAAATCGCCCTAGTTAACATGTATTGCTCAACACCAAAGTGCTAGGCACTTTACCGAATACCGAATTAAGGTAAACCCCCACCGTTTGGGCTCAAAGTTGGCACCTGAAAAGTAGCCAAGATGCAAACATCTAAAAAGAATGTTCATCCCAAGGTATGGTATGTTCATCCCAAGGCTGGTGGATCTTGACATAGCATAGATGGAAAACATAATACCAAGTAATGCCATGGGCTTATCACCTTCAACAATCTCTGGTCCTGAGAATGACTTACCTTTGCACATGCATTATTTGTGAGTTTGCAAGTGATTAATACAGCTAGAACTAGTCCCACAATGATTGCTTCTGCTTGGACAAAAATTTTCATAGAAGGAGGGTGGTACAGGATTCTCAATTCCTTGTTTCTGTTTCTATCTTCTCTCTGCCTTCCTTGGATCTCCTCGGGGAACTGTATTACATTACATCAATTCTTCTAACTGTTCTTGCAAAATTCTGTGTTAAAGGAAAACTCGAACTGTAAAACTCAGTTCCCAAACTCTGTGTGCTTATGCACGTGTACACAACTATTCCTTCCAACAACGCATTCCACTGTTTTCAAACAGGCTTGCGTTGTCAGAAAAACATTCCCTTCTTTCTCTTACCACATTCTAGCCAAAATGTATAGTTAAAACACATGTTATGGCATAATTGAATGTACTTGACCATGTGGTGTGAAATTCAACTAAAATCTCCCAAGATGGGGTACTGTTTTTCAGCTTTATTCATTTTGGGGTTTTTTATGGTATATGTTAAGCACTTACTATGTGTCAAACACTGTTCTAAGCACAGGGGTAGATACAAGTCTATCAGGTTGGACACAGTCCCTGTCCAACATGGGGCTCACAGTCTAAATTGGAGGGAGGAGGGTTTAATCCCCATTTTTCAGATGAGGTAACAAAGGCTCAGGGAAGTTAAGTGACTTGCCCAAGGTCACACAATAAGCAATTGGCCGAGCCGAAATTGGAACCGAGGTCCTATGCCCTCCAGGTTCATGCTCTTTCCACCAGACCATACTGCTTCTCTTCTATTTAAGGTAATTGTTAAAACACTGCTTTGTTCTCCTCTCAGGCATCGTTCTCCCTTGGACGAATTGGCAGTTCAGAGCTTGCTTTGGGAGCCTGGAAATCGGACATTCTGGTCTAAGCTAGTAAAGCTAATGTTGAACCATCACATCTTGATATTTGTAGGGCTCTTTGGAGAGAATACGCTCACATCAGTGCATTTCTCCTACTCACTCTGAGGATTTTCTGCAGGCAGCAGCATGGTTGATAGTTTTCCATTACCTTAGGGTGTTTTCTGAATTTTGCCTTCATTTCAAGTTTTTTATGACCCAAACGGGGCTCCTAGGTATGATGGGCTCAAAGTACCTGCTCCCAGGCAACAGAGCTAACCTGGCCTGGCCCACATGGCCCCGTTAGCAATAAGGCGATTGGCCCCAGACTCCAGATGGGGAAATGCCTGGGCCCCATCCTTGAGTGATGGAAGAACAGTGCTGGCAAAAACTCCCTTTGGGTATTGGAAGCTGTCAACAGGCCTCAGGGCCTAACGTGACTATGAAAGGTTGAATTTTAGGGGCTCCAAAAGAGCTTCATTTGGGGCAGGACCCATTTAAAGGGAACCAGCAGGTTTCGATATCAGGCTCTATTTAATCGATTAAATTTTTTGAATGTTTACTCTGTGCAGAGCACTTTAACAATAATAATAATAATTATGGAATTAAGTGTTTACTATGTGCTTGGCAGTGTACTAAGCGCTGGGGTGGATACAAGCAAATCGGGTTGGACAATCCCTGTTCCACATGGGGCTCGCAGTCTTACTCCCCATTTTGCAGATGAACTGAGGCCCAGAGAAGTGAAGTGACTTGCTTAAGGTCACACAGCAGACGAGTGGTGGAGCTGGGATTAGAACTCAATCAATCGTATTTATTGAGTGCTTACTGTGTGCAGAATGCTGTATTAAGTGCTTACTAATGACTTTCTGACTCCCAGGCCCATGCTCTATCCATTATGCCATGTTTCTCTGACTGTAGGTGTCTCAAGGACAGCATCCTGGGAATGGAATTCAATTTCAAAGACAGCCTGGTTTTCCCTTACTGGCCTTGACATTTTTTTCTCCAACAAAGCAGCATTTCAATTGGTGCCCAGGGTGGGTTTCAGGTGGAAAGCTTTAAAAACAGGCTAGAGGATCCATTTTGATATAAACTAATCAATTCAGCATCAAAATCAGATAAGGCTGAAATGGTGTAGATATTGATTTTTCCTTCTTTTTCTATTTGTAGCGTCCTTAAAGCTGACCACTGAAAACAAAGAAGACACTTAATTCGGCTACAGTTGGATTCATGTCTGCAAAAATGGATTTTTCATAGCTGGCTAAACATTTTTCCCTCCAAGATTTCATTCCACAGAGTAATTAGAATCTTAAGGTGTTGGCAATGTTAAGGTTTAAATAAGCTTCCTCTGCTGTTTTAGCAGTTTAACCCTTTGCCAACTAGCATCAACTCCACTGGACACAATGCAATCTGCACACAGAACTCTAGCATTCTCAGAGAGTGGAAAAAAATTGTGAAGCAGGACCTTTCATGTTAAAAGTTTACATAACATTTCTCCAGCTTCAGTGCAATGTGGCCCAATCTCAGTTATTCACGAAGCTGTGGAGAGAGTGAATAACCGAAACCCAAAGATAATCCAAAACTCTAGTAGTTTAGAATGATAAGACTCAGTCAGAACCACCAGTGGAATTGATAATTAGAGAAGCAGCATGGCCTATTGGAAAAAACACAGGCCTGGGAGTCATAGGACCTGGGTTCTAATCCTGATTTTGCCACTTTTCTGCGGTGACCTTGGGCAAATCACTTAACTTCTCTGTGCCTCATTTCCCTCATCTGAAAAATGGGAATTCAGTACCTGTTCTCCCTCCTACTTAGACTTGGAGTCCCGTGTGAGATCTCTTGGGCAATGGCATTGTGGATAGAGCACAGGTCTGGGAGTCAGAAGGACCTGGGTTCTAATCCTGGCTCCTCCATTTGTCTTCTGTGTGACCTTGGGCACGTCACTTTCACTTTTCTATGCCTCAGTTACCCCATCTGTAAAATAGGGATTAAGACTGTGAGCCCCATGTGGAACATGGACTGTGTCCAACCTGATTAGCCGCTATCTACCTCAGTGCTTAGTTAAATGCCTGGCACATAATAAGTGTTTAACAAATACCATAAAAAAAGTGAAAGGAGATAAGGGCAAAGAGGACAGGAAGGAAAGGGGGAAACTTCTGCACTCACTCTTCAACTTCTGGGCAAAGGAATCATCATCGTCAACAATAACATTTACTATGCACTAACTGTGCATGTTCCAGGGCATTAGGTAGAATGTATGGGATTCGTTTTTGAAGTTGTAACTGCTAAGTGTGAAGTTGTGGCTGCTAAGGTCTTGGAGGCAAACGGGATGAGATGGACCCATGTTCCTTATACCTCGCTCAAGGCTCTGGATCTATTTGGTGGTAGCCAAGGAATATTGTGGCAGGACTCTTCCAGCAAGATAGCTTCCCAGTCCTGCTCTAAAATAATAATTTTCATATTTATTAAGCATTTACTATGTGCTAAGAACTGTACTAAGCACTGGAGGCGACTGATCTAAGATATCAGGTACCACATAGGGTTCAAAGTCTAAATAGGAGGGAGAACAGGTACGGAATATCTATTTTGTCGATGAGGGCACATAGACTTGCCCAAGGTCACACAGCAGGTAAGTGGCAGAGCAGGGACTAGAATCCAAGTCCTCTGAATGCTGGGTCCATGCTCTTTCCACTATGTCACACTATTTCTCTCTATTCTCCACGATCCCAAATGCTGTCATCTGTAGGGTCTCAGAGCTTCTTTCCTGCAGTTATCTTTTCCTTCCCTTGCCTGCTTAACTTCCATGAACTCACCCACCAAAGAGCTAATCAGAACTTTAGGTTTTCAGGATGTTGGCTTTGTATGAGCAGGATTTTGGAGGAGTCTATATAAGGCACCACTAAGAGAAGTAGAGGTCTGTGAGTTTCTTTTCAAAAACATAATTCAGTGGGGAAGGGCAAGTTTTCTTGGTGATAAGCATGGCTCGGTGAGAAAATTTGCCTTAGATTTTTTTTGACTAAATATGATGTGATTGTAAAGAGGGAACCAGCATTCAGGATATCAATCAAAGTAACTTTCTCTAGCCCGACATGCTAAATAAAGTAAAAACTGGCAAGGCAGTCATATCAGTCTTTCCTGTATCCAACTCGATTGTTGCCATTAATTGGATTTGAACAATACTGCTCTCTTAAAGGAAAATTTACCCCAAAAGTGAAGTCTGAGAAATGCAGGAAAAGACCTGAGAAAATAAATCTCCCTTCCCCTCTGCTTAAAACTTGTATCTCCAGTTGAAAACTTCTAGAAATGTTGAGCTGGAAGGGTGCAAACTTATCGCCCAGGCAGTTGGCAAGAAGAAGTGGAAAAGATAGTGTTTATTCAATGCTTATTGCAAACAAAGCACTATAATGAGCCAATAAAATTTATAGACTCTCACATGATCAACTATTCCAATGTTAATCAATGGTACTGAATGCTTACTGTGTGCAGAGCTCTGTACGAAGCCGCTTAGGAGAGCACAACAGAAGATTATGTGGACATGATCCCTTAGTAAACCTTAGAATCGAGACCTCAACATAACACTGTCTTCCTGCAGTTTGCAGAGGAGACAGAAAGGAGGGCGGGAGGAGTAGCTCTATAGCCAGTTGGACAAATTGGGTGTTCCAGAGATCCAGTGGCAAATGGCTTTTTTAAAATGCTATTTGTAAAGCACTTTCTATGTGCCAGACACTGTACTAAGCGCTGGGGTAGATACAAATTAATCAGTCCCTGTCCTACATGGGGCTCACATTTTACAGGTGAGGTAACTGAGGCCTAGGAAAGTGAAGTGACTTGTCCAAGATCACACAACAGACAAGTGGTGAAGCTGGATTAGAACCCAGACCCTTCTGACTTCCAGGCCTGTGCTCTATCCCCTAGACCACACTGCTTCTCTAAAAATATTGCCCAAATCTGCCTGAGCTTGGACAGTGAGGACTAATTACTGTTGCAGAACTCAGATTTGCCCCTTGGCAGTATTTATCTTTACAGGAATTTTCCAGTAGATTATCAACACTCCACATGCCCCCAGCCTGGAAGAAATAGTCACCCTGTTCTCCATGGTGAATGCTGAACTAATAGTAACCACCCATCAAAGCAACAAAAGAGACATTTGTACATCAGGGTAACAAATAATCATCTGGACAATAGTTTCAATTTGCATTCATTTATAGTTAAGAATGCCCTATGGAACGGAATAAAAAAACTTGCTGAATTCAACTTGATTACTTCTTGCCTTCATGCCCAAATGGCAATGCTCATTTGGATTGCCATTTGTTCTCAACATCTTTTTCCATCTCCAAAAGGAGAAAACGGCCCTTTAATAAATCATAAATAAATAAATAAAAAATATCCTCCAGCCAGTTATTTTCATTTTCAATGTAATATTTGGTTGTCAATAGTCCAGTACCTTAAACTTCTCTATCTCAAATCCTAATCCTGCCCCAATCTTGGCTGTCGCTTTAACCCTAACCCCAGTCTTAACCCAATAGTAAAGCTGACCCAGTGGGATTTCTCCACAATTTGGGGTGATCAATACAGTTTTTATTTTTATTTTTGAAAACACTGATGATTGGAATTCATTAATGATTAACTGATTTGTCACACTACTGAGATAACTAAAGGCATTTCCAAAAAACCCTATACAAAAGATGGGTAAATAATAATAATAATAATGTTGGTATTTGTTAAGCGCTTACTATGTGCCGAGCACTGTTCTAAGCGCTGGGGTAGACACAGGGGAATCGGGTTGTCCCACGTGGGGCTCACAGTCTTAATCCCCATTTTACAGATGAGGTAACTGAGGCACTGAGAAGTTAAGTGACTTGCCCAAAGTCACACAGCTGACAAGTGGCCGAGCCGGGATTTGAACCCATGACCTCTGACTCCAAAGCCCGTGCTCTTTCCACTGAGCCACGCTGCTTCTCATAATAATGTTGGTATTTGTTAAGCGCTTACTATGTGCAGAGCACTGTTCTAAGCGCTGGGGTAGATGCAGGGGAATCAGGTTGTCCCACATGGGGCTCACAGTCTTAATCCCCATTTTACAGATGAGGGAACTGAGGCACAGAGAAGTTAAGTGGTATCTCAGACACAATATAGGAACTAGGCCAGAAATTACAGTTGGGCATTTTGCTCTTATCCCGCAATCCAGAAACAAGCCTCACTTTAGCTTATTGAATTTTTCTTCATACACCTTTCTGTGTTGCATAATACATCAGCATTGATCGTTAACTTGTTTAGTCTTTAGTTGAAGAATTAATGATGAGAAATGCTTAAATGACCATTTTGACCCAAGGGAGTACGGCAGAGTTCTGCTAATAAGGTGAAAATCCTACTAGCCCCAGTCAGGACTTGATGCATTAACTAGATAAGTTCACAAACTCTGAAGTAGTAGTAATAGAATTGATTTAGATCTTACTGTGTGCAGAGCATTGTACTTCTACCAATTCTTCTATATTATAATCAAAAACATTTATTAATAATAATTATTAATAATAATGGTAACTATGTACCAAGCACTGTTCTAAGCACTGGGTGGGATACAAGGTAATCAAGTTGTCCCACATGGGACTTACAGTCTTAATTCCCATTTTACAGATCAGGTAACTGAAGTACAGAGAAGTTAAGTGATTTGCCCAAAGTCACACAGCTGACAAGCGGCAGAGCAGGGATTAGAACCCATGACCTCTGACTCCCAAGCCCGGGCTCTTTCCACTGAGCCACACTGCTTTTCAAGTGCTTATTAAGTGCTTATTGGGTGCAGAGAACTGTTCTAAGCACTTGGGAGAGTTCAATATAAACATATAACAGAAATATTCGCTGCCCCCAATGGGCTTACAGTCTAGAGGGTACATTGTACTCTCCCAAGTGCTTAGTACAATGCAGTGCACATAGTAAGGACTCAATAAATACAAATGATTGATTACTAAGAATGGAAAGAGTATATAAAGGTGAGAATTAGACATTGTCCCTCTCCCTCTGGGGGAAGTTCACTGTGACTGGGGGATATATAAGCAAGGTTTATCAACTAATCAGCAAATAGTATCTATTGAATGCCTATTCTGTGCCAAGGATTGTACTAAGCACTTGAGAGAGGACAGTAGAGTTACTAGATATGATCTCTGTCCTCAAGGAGACTCTCCTCTAGACTGTGAGCTCCTTGTGTCTACCTACGCTGTAGTACTGTACTCTCCCAAATGCTTAGTACAGTGCTCTGCCACATAATAGGCATTCAATAAATACCACTGATTGACTGATTAATAATAATAATAATAATAATAATAATGGTATTAGTTAAGTGCTTACTATGTGCCAAACACTGTTCTAAACACTGGGGTAGATACAAGGTAATCAGGGTGTTCCACATGGGGCTCACAGTCATAATCCCCATTTTACAGATGAGGTAACTGAGGCACAGAGAAGTTAAGTGACTTGCCCAGAGTCACACAGCTGATAGGTGGCAGAGCCAGGATTAGAACTCATGACCTTTGACTCCTAAGCCTGTGCTCTTTCCACTAAGCCACGCTGCTTCTCACTAAGCCATGCTGCTTCTCGATTGACTGCCATAGTTTCAGGCAGGTAGAGAAAGTAGTGGGGGAGACCCAAGGAAGCAAGGACCCACTCCAACCCTACTACGGCTAGTTAATAACATTCATTTAACCATATTTATTGAGCTTTTACCTTGTGCAGAGCACTGTATTAAGCTCTTGGGAGAGTACAATGTAACAGTATGACACATTTCCTGGCCACAACAAGCTTACAGTCTAGAGGATGAATAAATAAATTATGAATATGTTAATAAGTACTGTGAAGCTGAGCATGGAGTGAATAAAGGGTCAAATGCAAGTGCAAGAGTGATGCAAGTCTGTTTATAATAATAATAATAGTAATAATAATAATAATGATTGTGGCATTTGTTAAGCACTAACTATGTGCCAGCACTGTGGTAGATACAAGGTAATCAGGGTCTCACATGGGTCTCACAGTCAAAGGGACTGATCCCAACAGGATCCGGAAATGCATAGGGTGGCTTTCTCCCATTCCACCTCCTCCTCTCGCTCCACCCTGATTCTTTTTCTCCCCCTACCCCCACCCGGCCATCTTCTCCCCTCTCCCCCCACCCACAACCTTGGGGGCTTTGCATGGCCTCAGGGCCATCTCCAAGTTTGAGGTAGATACTACCAAACACCCCATCTTTCCAGGATTCTTGCTATATATACTCAAGGAAAATCCTTGAGGGATTGACGAAGGAGAGAAACCAACCCCAAAAAAAGAAAAATAAGAGGACATTCCCCTCACAGAACTCCTCCACAAAAGGCCCAGTGGTCAAATGGAAATATTTTAAAAGATGTCTGATGGGAAAGCATAGAGAAGCAATCTGGTCTCCTGCCAGCAATGTTGCAGAAAATATGGAAGCAATACCACCCGAAAATAGCATTGGCACAGCTTTTAAAATATAGTAGAGTAGTTTGCATCTGAGACCCAAAGGGAGGGCTCCCAAATGGAGCAGGAGTGGCTTAATTATTTCCTGCACCTACAGTGTAATGGGATCCAAAAGTACAGGCCTGCTGCTTTAAGTGCCCACAGAGAGGCAACTCTAAACGTTTTCTGGAATCTGATTGCCTTTAGCTTTTACACTGTATCTATCACTCAGGTGGATAAACAGGCACTATGTGATCATCTGCTGAGGTGACCTCCCAGATGCCTACAAATGCAAAGTCATACTGTGCAAATTGAAGCAAGCGCTCTATAGCCAAATAACTGTCTTTAAAGGAATATTAATTATCAAATTGTTCATGAATCCTCCCAGGTCCTTCTCCAGTTCTCATGAAGATGAAGTTGAATTTATCACCTGCTGATGACTGGATGAAAAGTCATTAGAGAAAAACTGTCAAATCAATCAATCAATGGTATGTATTGATTGTCTTTCTATGGCTTAGTAGATAGAGCACGGGCCTGGTAGCCAGAAGGACCTGGGTTCTAATCCTGGGTCCACTATATGTCTGCTGTGTGACCTTGGGCAAATCACTTAACTTCTCTGGGCCTCAGTTACTTCATCTATGACATGGGGATTAAGGCTGTAAATTCCATGTGGGACAGAGTCTAGGTCCACCCCGATTAACTTGTATCTAGCCCAGAGTTTAGAAGAGTACTCAGCACATAGTAAGTGTTTAACAACTACCATAATTATTATCTAGACTGTAAGCCCGTTCTGGGTAGGGATCATCTTTATTTGTTGCTGAATTGTTCTCCCCAAGTGCTTAGTACAGTGCTCTGCATGCAGTAAGCACTCAATAAATACAACTGAATGAGTGAATGAATAAATGAATTATTATTAGGTAAAAGACGAAACCTCTACCCTCCAGGAAATATTTACAAACAGTAGGAGGAGGCCATTTTTTTTAAACTTACCCTGCCGTCCTCCAAGCGCCTTCCCCACTTTCCCATCCTCCCCTGTGCTTTCTCCGCCTCCCCCACACTGGGTTTAGTGGGTGGGAGTACTTTCCCAATTTGGTCAAATCCCTCCTGCCCTTCCCCTTCCGCACAGGTCCCTTCCTCCCTCCCTCCCAACCCAGCTCACCTACTTTTTTTAAACCCCCCTCCCTGTCCCTGACACCCCCGTGGATTAGGAAAGACCAGCGGAGTGCCCCACAACCTGAGTATCCCCCTCATTCCAGGTCCTATCCCTCACACGTAGGCAGGAAAGAGAGCCTGGCTTACTGGGGTGGGTGGGAAATAGGATTTAGAAAGAGGTCATTTGGGTGTCTGGGGGGAACAAGATTGAATGGAGTAGGGTATAGATAAGTTGAGGATGGTAAACTCATGGGTGGGGAACATGTCCACCAACTCAATTGTATTGAACTCTTCCGAGCACTTAATACAGTGCTCTGCACATAGTAAGCACTCAATAAATACCAGTAGATTGATTGATTAAAGTCAGGAAAAGGGCAGGGTAAATGAAAAAATAATGGTATACTTGACCACGGCTAGGTATGATGGGAGTTTTCCTGGGTGCTCTAAGGCAACCCAGGAGTAGGGCCTCAAGCTAAGGGGTCCCCTACAAAAATAAAAATGGGAGTGGTAGGCTGTGGCCACTGGTGTCCATGAGACACCTGGCTTCCTCCTGTCCCCACACCCGGAGGGAGCCCGTAAAACCCCATCTGAACATATGCTGGGCTCGGTGCCGGAGTAGATGGGGATGCTGGTTGCTGACTGCCCAGCCCACTGCAGCCTGGGGCCCATGCCAGCCTCTAGACTATAAGGTTGTTGTGGCCAGGGAATATGCCTATTTATTTCTGTACTGTACTCTCCCAAGCACTTAGTACAGTGCACTGCTTACAGTAAGCTCTCAATAAATACAATTAAAGAACAATTGAATGAATGATCCAGGGGAGCCAAGATGGCAGCTCCAGTGCTGTATGAAGGGAGGTATTTGTATTCAATCAGTGGATGGAAAAGAAGCCCCTCTGCTACTCAATTTTAATTTTTGTGTTCACATCCCAGTTAGCTTCAGGACACCCCTCCTTAAAAAAAATTGTATCTGTTAAGCGCTTACTATGTGCCAGGCAGTGAACTAAGCGTTTGCATAGACACAGAATCAGAAATAAATTCTAGAACCAATTTGGAAGGTTCTCTAGTAGAATTTCAAAGGATAATCAATTAATCAATCAATTGTATTTATTGAGTGTTTTCTATGTGCAGAGCACTGTATTAAGTTCATGGAATAATAAAATACAATAGAGTTGGTAGTCCTGATCCCTGTCCATAAGGACCTTACAGTCTATGGGAGGCATAAGGGGTGATATTAAAATGAATTACAGATAGGGGAAATAATGGGGTATCAAAGTGCTTAATGGGTACTTAGCCAAGTGCTTGGGAAATGAGGGCTTAGTCAGGGAAGGTCTTTTGGAGAATGTATTATTTTAGGAAAGTTTTGAAGTTGAAGAAAGAGGTGGACTGTTACCTATGAAGGTGGAGGTAGCTCCAGGCCAAAGGGAGGATACGGTCAAGGGGTTGGTGGCAGGAAAGACAAGATCAAAATACAGAGAGTAGGTTGGTGTTAGAGGAGTGGAGTGTGTGGATTAATTAAGACTACCCTTCTTCAGACTGCACTGGTCCATGCCCTTGAGAGTACAATACAGAGTAAAATTTCAGCATACCACAATCATTCTGTCATTTCTTCATGCATTCTGTTGAATATCTGTCACTAGAAAAATTATATTCTATGCTATATGTCAGTCTTGGCAGAAAAAGAGTTACTATATCTAGTAATAAAACCACCTGCCTTGTTTCTTGAAACCCAAAAGCTCTCAGATGAGGTCAGGGTAATTACAGTCTCTAATTATGTGTAACCTAAAGCCTAAAACTGAATCAAATAATAGAGTTTGAAGTTTCAAACCAAGTTTGAAAATAACTGACAAGAAATGATGACTGCAGGGGCTAAAAAAATTGGCTACCAAGGCATTCATTTGAGCCAAATTGGAATTCTATTCTTTTTCTTTCATGCCATTTGAAGATGAATTTGTTCATTACTAACTGCAGTTCCTGCAGCAAGTAATAAACACCTTAATAAACAAACTATTGAATAGGCTCGGAGATGGTTGAAGTTAATGGAAGCTAAATGGCTTAATTTAAATAGAGTCTTTCTCTCTTTTCCACATTCATTCTGGCTCCACCTCTGTTAGTCCTCCCCCCATTTCCCCACCCCCTTCTAAAATCTCTCAATCTTTATCCCAATATAGTATTTCTGTCCTCTCTCATTGCCTTGCCTAGTGTTGCAGGTTGAGTGTTTCAGAAGAACCCATAACCTCCAGTTTTAGGGTTAAAGAGGGGTGAAGTGGTTTTTAATTTTGTAAAATTGTACTAAGCAACCAAGTCATCTCTTTTTTATTTGGTGAGAAGGTTGTCTTTCTTGACATGCCAAGAGAATTTTTATCTTTCTGTTGGAAACCTCTGTTAGAAATCTCTGAATATTGAGGTTACTATGGAAACCCTGACAGAAACATAACTA
The DNA here is from genome assembly GCF_004115215.2 of Ornithorhynchus anatinus. Lineage (NCBI taxonomy): Eukaryota > Metazoa > Chordata > Mammalia > Monotremata > Ornithorhynchidae > Ornithorhynchus > Ornithorhynchus anatinus. The sequence goes on along the minus strand of NC_041735.1, from coordinate 52,515,561 downwards.
GATCTCATGAGCGATGATTAGGCATTTTAATAAATGAATCACAGTGTTTAAATCTCACCTCCCTCCTAGGCTTTTTCTCTTTTTCTCATTCTTCCTCTTCTTTGGACTGTTTTCTCTATTCGGTCTCTGACTTTCCCTGACTCTCCTTATCTCTGTCTCTTTCTGGGGCTACATCTCATGTTTCTGTATAATTCTGCTACTGCCTTGGTGTTGGCTTTCTCTGTCTTTCTCTTCTCCTCTAATCCTCTCCTTTTCTATTTGGTAATATTCATGGGAGGCTGGTGTGTTGGTGCTAATCTGCCTATTATTATTTGCAGGCCCAAATCCCAGACTAAGAGCCAGCCTAGTCAAGTTTAGCCTGTAGCTCCCAAGCTCCCTGGTGCCATAATAATAATAATAATTATGGAATTTATGTCCCCGGCACTGTACTAAGTGCTGGGGTGGAGACAAGCAAATTGGGTTGGACACTGTCCCTGTCCCACATGGGACTCACAGTCGCAATCCCCATTTTACAGATGAGGTAACTAAGGCCCAGAGAAGTGATGTGACTTGCCCAAGGTCACACAGCAGACAAGTGGCAGAGCCAGGATTAGAAGCCATGACCTCTGATTCCCACACTCATCCACTACACCATGCTGCTTCTCATGAACATCTAATGGGGGTTTTTTTGACTGGGTCTTCCCTGGGTCAACCTGACTCTGGGACCAAAAGGGATGTTGAAGACTCACTCATGCCCAGCAATCTGTCTAGACTGTAAGCACATCTTCTAGACTTTAAGCTCCTTGTGAGCAGGGAATTCAGTCATTCATTTAATCATGTTTATTCTGAGTTTACTGTGTGCAAAACACTGTTCTAAGCACTTGGAAGAGTACAATATAACAATAAACAGACACATTCCTTGCCCACAATGAGCTTACAGTCTAGAGAGGAAGACAGACAATATAAACAAATAAATTACAGATATGTACATTAGTGCCAAGGGGCTGGGGGGGTGGTGTTGAAAAAAAGGAGCAAGTCAGGAGAAGGGAGAGGGAGAAGAGTAAAGTGAGGCTTAGTCAGGGAAGGCCTCTCCTATCCTAGGGTCTAGTGTTCATTCCAACCATACACCAGGGATGCAAAGAGGTTCACAAAGTCTATGCAAAAGTTTTCATCAAAAATTCACATCAAGCACCCCCATTCTCCCAGTCCCTCTTGAAGCCATACTCATCTTTTCTTGCAGTCATGGCTGGACTGGCCCTTTGGGAATCTGGGAAGTTACCTGTTGGCTGGGGCCCAACTAGTGTGCTCTGGACCCCTCAGGCCCACACCTAGCTGTAAGGGTCTGCACAGCTCCGCTCAGAGGCAGAGAGCAAGAGCCACAAGTGAGAGGAACTCCCCTTCCTTAAGTCTCACCCACTTCACTCAGTTGCAGGGGAGAGGGACATCAATGCAAGTAAACAGGCATCAATATAAATAAATAAAATTACAGATACTTACATAAGTGCTGTGGGGTGTGGAGACGGGGGAAGAGCCAAGGGAGCGAGTCAGAGTGACGCAGAAAGGAGTGCGGGATGAGGAAAAGTGGGGCTTAGTCAAGCAGTGGAGATTTTCCAGGAAGACTTCCCAAGTCAGTCCAACCCCCTCTACTGCTCCACAGAGTAGCTGTAGCTGTATCTGCCTGCCATAAACTCAAGAGGCTCCCTCAGAAACACCAGTTTCCAAGAAAACATCACAGAGTGATTTAGTTTTTGCAGACCAGCACCTGTTTATCTCTCAGCTCTGTCAGATTTCCATTACCCTCCTTTCTACGCATTTGGATAGCATTCCTCAAGGTGATTTTGTGTACCATTAATACTAATCTGGTCTGCTTCCTGGTAAAATATGGATCTAATTAACTACATTCCATGCTCAACAAGTTAGGGAGAAATTTTTTTAAAAAAGGGATGTTTTCTTAGATAGGGATCCGGTATAATGAAGAACTGAACTTATGCAATTCAAAAGAGCTTGCTGAGGTTAATTTAGGCTTCAGTTACTGTACCAAATAATAGAATGGAAAGTTAATTCCCTAGATATTTTTTTTTCTCCAAAACACTGGAGATTACAACACTGAAGATTGTATAAGAATGAATAGAACAATTAACATTGTGTTTAAAATACTTTGTTTAAATATATCACAAGGATGAAGTAATTTAGCCTAATAGACAAGCATGAACATGAAAAAGCATGTGTTTTTGATGACTGACTTCAGGGAAATGTATTCAGAGTTCACAGCCTCTTTTTTTGGTTTGGGAAAAATACATTTTGTGAGATGGTTACTTGTTCAACATATAGAATTGTCTGATGGGAACCAGAATAAAATGAACAAACTGCAAAATTTTCTAACAAACATCCTGCTACTAAAAGGATGCGTCCAAGAGCCATGTGGGGCAGGGGCAGTGCCCAATTTGACTGTCATACATCTACCCCAGTGTTTAGCAAAGTATTCTTTCCAATGGTATTTGTTAAGCGTTTATTATGTGTCAAGCACTGTTTGTGGCAGTAAACCAAACATAACCAAAAATTTAGCCAAGCTACTAAAGCTATTATGTCTGAAGTTTACCATTAAACTGTTTTTCCCAACAGTTCAGCTTTGGGCTTGGCTGAGAAACAGACTGTTTGGGAAAAATCTGAATGGGGGAATATTCATTCATTCATTCAATCATATTTATCAAGCGCTTTCTGTATGCACAGCACTGTACTAAGCACTGGGGAAAGTACAATACAGCAATAGAGGTAATCCCCTCCCAAAATGAGCTCCCAGTCTAGAGGGGGGAGACAGACATAATACAGTAAACTGACATCAATATAAATAAAATTACAGATACATACATAAGTGCTGTGGGGTGGGGAGAAGGGAGAAGAGCAAAGGGAGCAAGTCAGGGTAAGAAGGAGTGGGGGATGAGGAAAAGTGGGGCTTAGTCTTGGAGATGTGCCTTCAGTAAGGCTTTGAAGGGAGAGGCCTTCTAAGAGATGATTTAGGAACTGGATCTCTGATCATTCTTAGCACAAATCATTTGTCAGACAGGATCAATCAATAAATGATATTTATTGAGCACTTACTATGTGAAGAGCATTGTATTTAAAAGTTGGGAGAGTACAATACAACAGAAATAGCAGACACATTCCCTGTCCATAATGAGTTTACAGTCTATCACTTGTTTTCACTTGAGGTGATCCAGGTGAGGACAATTGTCTCTGGAAATAAGCTGTTCACTCAGATGAGATGAATAGCCACTAAAGACACCATTCAATGCTCAACAAAGATCATTTTCAGGTGGTTCCTTCTGAATGACACCTGCTTTTACTATTTTCAAAGAAAAAGTAATTTACCCAAGGTCACACAGCAGATGAATGGCAGAGCAGGAATTAAAACCCAAGTCCTCTGATTCCCGTGCCCCTGCTCTTTCCACTAGGCTAGACTGCTTCTACCCTTGGAAGAACGAATCAAGAAAGTGAATTAAGTGACAAGACACCAAATTTCATTGAACAGTACAAATTACTTATTGAGCACCTACTGAGTGTAAAGCATTGTACTGAGAGTTTGAAAGAGTACTGTTGTGGTCTACAAAGATCTGTGGGCCTAGCACAAGTACAACTCACTATCAAATAGCAAAATAGCAAATATCACATAGTGGAATGCAATCAGTTCACCAGCTTTGAGGCTTATCATGACAGTCTCTCTAGATGGGATGGGGAATGATTATCTTGTATCAACCCCACCACTTAGAACAGTTCTTGGCATAGAGTAAGTGCTTAACAAATACCACAATTATAATAATAATAATATATATTATGCAATAATAATATATATAACAGGTTACTCAAGCAACTGCTGTTAGAACTGGAATAGGGCAGGATGGAACAGATGTTTTAAAAACACAGTGAAACACATTTTTGACAACACGAAATAGCAGCAGAATGTAGGAAAAACCAGCAGGATGCAGCTATTGGGAGATGATTTGTTCTGTAAGAACCAGAGGCAGATTATTATTATTATTATAAAACTATAAGGCACTACAACTGATGACTACATCAGGATGACAAAGGACAATCCTGATTTTTCTTTACTATAGGTAATGGGGTGTCTTTTGCCCATAGATCTTTTCAACCACCCCAACACACATGGATATGTACTTCTTCAAGAAGATAGCAATCTTCTTCCAATAGGAAAGATAACTCAATCCACAACAAATGTTTTTACTTTTTTCACTATGCTTATCAGTGTCCCCTTATATAAAAAGATATATATAAAGAAAGTAAGGCATCCCTTTTATTTCATTTTCATTTTTCTATGGATACCATATTCAGATTATTTTGCTTCTTGGCCTAAGGCAGTTATGTGAATTTATTCTCATAATGAATCAATTATTTCATAATGTCACATGGGTCATACCACTTGGCTGTATGATAAATGATTCTTGTTACCTTTTCCCTTGTTTTTTGTTTTACAACCTATTTCTCCTCTTCTGAAGAGAAAACAATTTTCCCAAACCGGTTCCTGGAGCCAAAGCATTTTATAGCCCAGAAAATAATCCCAGTTCAAATGGCATGTGAAAAAAGCAACTTTTTAAATAGAATTTGTTAAATGCTTACTATAATAATGATGGCATTTGTTAAGAGCTTACTATGTGCAAAGCACTGTTCTAAGCTCTGGGGGGATACAAGGTGATCAGGTTGTCCCACATGGGGCTCACAGTCTTCATCCCCATTTTACAGATGAGGTAACTGAGGCACAGAGAAGTTAAGTGACTTGCCCCAAATCACACAGCAGACAAGTGGCAGAGCCGGGAGTGGAACCCATGACCTCTGATTCCCAAGCCCGTGCTCTTTCCACTGAGCCATGCTGCTTCTCCATGTGCCAAGCACTACTTTAAGTGCTGGGACAGATACAGATTTATCAGGTTAGACACATGGAGCTTACAGTCTAATTTGGAGGGAGGAGGATTTAAATCCCCATTTTACAGATGGGGTAACTAAGACACAGAGAAGTTAAGTGATTTGCTCAAGATCCCACACCAAGTAATTGGCAGATCCAGGATTAGAATCTAGGTCCTCTGACTCCCAGACCCATGCTCTTTCTACTGAGCCATGATGCTAGTAACTGGTCTTCAAGTCTCCAAGTGTCCATTCTACAGGTTGCTGATGGTCTGTGGAGCCACAGACCAAACCGGATCTCCAGGCTTAGAGTTTTGGGTGATCTACCCTTGACCTGATTTCTCAGGGAAGGATTGGTCCCTAGTGGAAAGAGCAAAGGCCTGGGGGTCAGAGGACCCCAGCTTTGTCATTTATCTGCTGTGTGACCTCAGGCCAGTCACTTAACTGCTCTTTGCCTCAGTTTCCTCATCAGTAAAATGTGGATTCAATTCCTGCTCTCCCTCCTACTTCAATCGTGAGCCTGATGAGGGACAGGTACTGTGTCCAATCTGATTATCTTGGCTCTACCCCAGCCCTTTAGTACAGTGCTCAGCACATAATATGCATTTAACAAATACCACAGTTATTATTATTAATATTAGAATCTCTTAGGAGATGTTCTTCCCTGCCCTCCGGTGCTGCTAATCTTGAGCACGGAAAAAGGCAGGACAAAAGCAGGGGGAAGAATCCAAAAATGAAATAATCTTCCCTCTGAGAGTAACGAGTGTGAGCTACATGTTTTTTCCACAAAGCAGAGAGATGCCAACCGACTTTGATGGTGGAGCCAAAAGAGAGCCTGGGGTGGGGGGGGCATCCTTCTCTCTCCCGGAGGGCAGATGGGAAGTACCAGGCGGGTGGAGGAATCCCAAGATGAAAACCTGTCCAGTATTTGCTTGGGCAATTTAGGATTTGCAGACTCCGTGTGCTGGGAACCTTACGCAAGTCTGGGAATATGGTGACTGCAGGTTCCCTTGACACTTTCCCAGATTTTCCAGGTTGTGTGTGTACATTGGATAACAGCTGTGCAAACTGTCTCTGACTCTACCTGATGAGTTGGCACTTGCAAGAAGTATTTAACCGGAGCTCACTTCGGGAGGATTCATGCAAGATTAAGGCAGAGAGAGGGAAGGGTTCTAGAAACAAAAACATCTACAAATCCAGATCCACTCAAAACATTGCATCAGATGCAGCACTGCACGTCTCAAGAGTGGCAGGAGATGCAATGCGTATAATTAAAGTGGTCGACCTAGGAAATATGTCTAATGAATTTACTCGATTGTGTTAATCACTATGGAAGAAGTTAAGATTGGGTTATTAGAAAACCTCCCCTTGGTCATCGGCCAATTGATCGACGGTATTTATTGAGCGCTTGCTGTATGCAGAGAACTGTACTAAACTCTGGGATAGGTAGGACATAATTAGGTCAGCACAGGCCCAGCCCCAGAGGGTAGTCTAAATGGTGCTGCATGGCCTCTGAAGGGTGAGATCATGACACACAAATAGTAGCATACACTATCCTCACCTTCAAAGCTATATTGAAAGCACATCTCCTCCAAGAGGCCTTCTCCAACTAAGCACTCATTTCCTCTTCTCCCACTCCCTTTTGCAACACCTTTGAACTTGGATTTGCACCCTTTTTTCACCCACTCAGCCCCACAACACTCACACACCTAAGGGTAATTTAGTTATCTATATTAATGTCTGTCTCTTCCTCTAGACTGCAAGCTCACTGTGGGAAGGGAACGTATCTACTAACTTACAATGTACTCTCCCATGTGCTTAGTATAGTGCTCTGCACACAGTAAGCACTCAATAAATATGATTTATTGATAATTTATTGAGTGCCTGCTGAATGCAAGGCAATGTATTAAGCTCTAGGGAAGGCCAAAATAAAATGCTACATAAATTTCCTTACCCCAAGGAGCTAACGGAGAAGACAGAAATAAAAATATTCACAACACTCATCCCCTAGTTTCTCTTTTAACCTCAGGAAAAGTCTCTTAGGCCAAGTAGATACAGCCCATTGTGTGGAAGATTACATACCTTCAACTGTAACTTCTATGTAGAACACCCCCAAATCTATGCCACTGCCTTATAAAGTCATATTTTCTCCTGCCTCCCGGGCATCTCTATATCCATCAATCAATCATATTTAATGAGTGCTTACTGTGTGCAGAGCACTGTACTAAGTGCTTGGGAGAGTACAATATAAGTGCCGTGGGGCTGAGGAAGGTGAATAAAGGGAGTAAATCAGGATGACACAGAAGGGAGTGGGAGAAAAGGAAATGAAGGCTTAGTTAGGGAAGGCCTCTTGGAGGAGATGTGCCTTCAACAAGGTTTTGAAGGGGGGGAGAGTAATTGTCTGTCAGATATGAAGAGGGAGGGAGTTCTAGGCCAGAGGCAGGATGTGGGCAAGAGGTCGGCATCAAGATAGACGAGATTGAGATACAGTGAGTACATTGGCACTAGAGGAGCAAAGTGTGCCACCTAGGTTGTAATAGGAGAGTAGAGAGGTGGGAGGGGGCAAGGTGATTGAGTGCTTTAAAGCTGATGGTTTCTGTTTGATGCAGAGGTTGTGTCAAAGGCTGATTTTCAATAGATCACAGCGAGGAGCTGTTCTGCGATGTATAAAAACCCGATCCGGTCGTTTATAAATGATTTAGCACCAGATTCCCCACAAATGCACAGTGAATGATGGGTGAGAGGTGGCCTCCCTTTATCTGGCTGCTTTCCTGGGTCCCCAAGATGGATGGCCCTCTCTCCTGGCTCTTTCCACCCTCTCCCTTACCACCCCAGTTGGAGCCGGAACGTGAAGTTGGGGGTGTGCGGGGGCCTGGCTACCTGAGGCCAACAGAGGCTCCACGGCACTGAGGTATTGTTATGCCTAGCGGGAATTCTGATTTAGAGGCGTTCAGTCATAATCCCACAGATGGTAACTTCACCCCATTGGCCATCATCCAAGCCTAGAGATGACCACTGGCAACTTAAACTCAAAATAGCAAAAGCTGAACTCTTCATTTTGTCTTCTAAATCTACTCTTCCTAAAGCATGGCCTAGTGGAATGAGCATGGGGCTCGGAGTCAGAGTGCCTAAGATTTAATTCTCCTTCTGCTGCTTGTCTCCTGTGTGAACTCGGGCAACTTCTCTTTGCCTCAGTTTCCTCATCTGTAAAATGGGGGTTCAATACCTTTCTCCCTCACTCCCTTAGGAAGTCCAATTAGGAAGACAGACTGTGAATCATCCGATGAATTTGCATCTTCCTCAGTCCTCAGTTGCACAGTGCATGGCAAAGAGTTAACACTTAACAAAAGCCCCCATTATTATTTCTGAACACAGTTGATAACACTATCATGCTCTGTCCCAGAACTCACCGTTGTTGTCATTTTGACCCCTCTCTGTCCTCCACCTCCTGTTTTCAGACAGTTCACTGAATCCTGCCAGTTTTTCCACCACAACATTTCCTGGATCTGTTCTGCCCCCTCCACCCTTAGGCCACCACCCTTGTTAAACTAATCCTTGTTAAACTAATTAATCAACAATCAGTCTCTTTAGCAGTCTCTATGCCTCTAGCCTCTCCCCTTTCAATCTGTTCTACATTCCTCTGCATGTATCACCTTCCTAAAATGTTGATTGGGAAACATCGTTCCCAAGATGAATTTTTTTTTTTTAATGTTAAGCACTTACTATGTGCCAGGCTCTGTAGTAAACTCTGGGGTGGATAGTGTTTGATCAGGTTGGACACAGTTCATGTCCCACATGAGGCTCACAGTCTTAATCCCCATTTTACAGATAAGGGAATTGAGGCACAGAGAAGTGAAGTGGCTTGCCCAAGGTCACACAACTGACAAGTGGTAGAGACGGGATTAAAACGCAGGTCTTTCTGACTCCTAGAACTGTACTTCCAATGGCTACCCACTCTAATCACATAAGACAAAAACTCTTAACCATCAGTTGCAAGGCTTTCCATCAGTTATCTCCCCTTTATCTATTTGCTCTTTCCATCTGCTACATTTCAGTTCATACTCTTTTCTCCTCCATTCTTACTTTATCTTGCTCTTGACTCTCCCATCTTCAGCCCATTGCCCATGCCTCTCCTCCTGCCTAGGACTCCCACCTAATAATAATAATAATAATAATACTTATTAATCACTGTGTCAAGCATTGTACTAAATCCTGGGTACAAGATAATCAGGTTCCACATGGGGCTCACTGTTGAGGGAGAACAGGTTTTGAATCCTCATTTTGCAGATGAATAAACTGAGGCACAGAAAAATTAACTTTCATTCATTCAATAGTATTTACTGACTTGCCCAAGGTCACACATCAGGTAAGTGGTGAATGTGGGATTAGAACCTCTCAAGATCATGTTCTTTTCACTAGGTAATCCTGCTTCACAGGCTATGAGGCCAGTCATTTGCCCTTGTCCCTGTAGAGTGAGCACCTCTTGCAAAGGGAAGTGTGAGAGAGGGAGAATAAGAGAGTAGAGAAGGAGAAAGGAAGATGAATGAAAGAGGCTTAAATACTGAGTTGAGGCGAGGTAGTTGACAAAGTTGTCTCAAGGGCCACTGAGTCACAGCCCAGATTTCTCTCCAGCCCTGGATTGTCCCTTCTCAGTCATGACCTCCATCTCCACTCCTCTCCACACGGGTATTTCTTGACTTTTCCAGCTGACCCACTCTGGATTGCCCACCTCCTTTCTCTGCCCAGACCCACGGTGTGAGTGCCAGATGGCCATTTCTCCAGATTGGCTTCCTGCTTCATCTGAATAATTCGACATAACTAGTGTTAAGTGTGGACCCCTAGAGTCAAGCATATATAATTTGCCAGTAAGGGTGATCCCTGTTGGATTGCTCTACCAGAATCCGGGGCTTGGCTGTGTCCCTTTCCTCCTATGCAAACACCAGACTACTGCTACATTTTTGGCTGGGGCCAAGTGAGCATGGTAAGCAGCTCTGGATCAAGTGTGAGGAGGCCAATGTGGGACTGATAATAATTAGCTGAACAGTAGGGAAGCCGTCACGGCAGAATTCACCTGCAGGTCCATTTACTCAATGTCTGTTTCACATTACACCTACACCTTACTTAATTCAATTATCTGAACAATTCAGTGGAACAAAACAACACCACCTCCCACCCTCTTCCCCTACAAACAATGACCACTCACAGACTTTTGCCCAGTCTAGAATTTGCTTCCAATTCTATTTTTAATCTCCCTCCTCAGTCTTAATCAACCTGAATTCAGCCAACTGGTGAATTATCCAATGAACAAAGAGGGCACACGCCGTCCTTCATGGAGGTAAATCCCCCATAGAATTGGTTTATCCCCATAGGCCTCTGTCCTTTAACTCCCATTTTGGCTGGTTTGGCTGATTCCAAAGACACCTCCCACACACACCCCCAACGATTTAACTGGGCTTTTCAAAGATAAACTTGTCAGGTGGATGTAGCTTGGAGTGAGAATATGGAGGGTTCGCTAAAGCAAATTGCTTGTCTGCAGGGCATAGAGGATAGGACAGAAAAGTAACTTATTGCTTCCAGAGATTCTACAGTGATTCGGGTCATTCTTCATTCATTCAATCGTATTTAATGAGTGCTTACTGTGAGCACAGCGCTGTAGGCACGGGTGACTTTTGGGTTGGACAGTGGGTGTTTGTTCCAGGCATTCAAGAATGCATGGATGCAGAACAATAGGAAGACTCGTGTCCCATCCTGGATAGAGTCTGTGAGCCTACAAATTGGAAGCCCTGAGAACAACACAGATGGCAATGGGTGGAGGGAGATGTGGACCTACAGGAACCAAAGGGAGCATGTGTGTGGACCGAAAGTGACACGGAGAAGATTTTGAAGCTCTTTCTAGGTGCTGTTGGAGCTGGATTCTTGGGTTCTAGTCCTGCCATCCCCAGTGACTTATGGGGTGAGATAGGGCCCATCACTTAACCTAGATTCTGAATTTAATTGAACTCTTATCTGTATGCAAGTTAATAGATGTTTACTTCTCCATGTTCTATTCTGATTTCTGATCAGCCCCCCGGCCTTTGATCTGTGATCTCAGTGCTACAGGGAAGCATCTGTCATACACCTTATGTTTAACATGCCATCTTAATGCAGTTAACTACAGAAGCTTTTCCAAGCCTTCTGCCTGTAGTCTCTCTACAATGACAAGATCCTCATAATGATAATAATAACAATAATAATGATAATTGTGGTATTCGTTAAGGGATTATGATGTGTCAAACCATTTTTAATGGTACTTGTTAAAGGACTTGTGCCAGGGATTGTACTAGGCTCTGGAGTAGATACAAGATAATCAGGTCAAACACAGTCTGTGTCACAAATGGGGCTTACAGTCTACATCGAAGGGAGGAGGAGTTAATCCCTGTTTTACAGAATTATTATTGATAATAATAATAATAATATGTGCCAGGAACTCTACTAAGCACTGGATTTGGAACTTGAGGCAAAGAGAAGTCAAGTGACTTGCCCAAGGTCACACAGGAGACAAGGGGTGGTGCTGTGATTAGAACTCAGGTCCTCTGACACCCAGGCCCATGCTCTTTCCCCTAGACCAGTGTGAGAAGCAGCGTGACTCAGTGGAAAGAGTCCGGGCTTTGGAGTCAGAGGTCATGGGTTTGAATCCCGGCTCTGCCACTTGTCAGCTGTGTGACTGTGGGCAAATCACTTAACTTCTCTGTGCCTCAGTTATCTCATCTGTAAAATGGGGATTAAGACTGTGAGCCCCACGTGGGACAACTTGATTCTCCTGTGTCTACCCCAGCGCTTAGAACAGTGCTCTGCACATAGTAAGCGCTTAACAAATACCAACATGATTAGACCATGCTGCATATTCTGGTACATACAAGATAATCAGGTCAGACACATTCCCTGTCTGACATGAGACTCACAATCTAAAGGGGAGGGAGAACAGGTATTTAATCCTCATTTTACATGTGAGGAAACTGAAACAAAGAGAAGCTAATGACTTTCCCAAGGTCACACATCAGGCATCTGGCAGAACTAGGACTAAATCTGATTCCCAAGCCCATGCTCTTTCCACTAAGCCAAACTGCTTTTCTTTCCATCCTTCTCCAGGTAGGATGATAATTACACTCCCCGGGGTCTGAAGTCACCTATCCTGAAGCAGCTAGGAATGCTTTCCAGGCTACGACCCACAGCAACTCTGCAGGGAGCTGATATATTATCCTTATTTTACAAGACCAGCCTCTGAGTCACAAGGGACTGGCCCCACCTGACGCTTTAGTTAAGGAGCTAAGAAGGAAACCCAGGACCCTGTTTCCTGTCCAGAGCTTTTTGAGTTTGAACCCAGATTTAGGGATGTTCAGGACTAAAGAAAATCCTAGTAGCTTTCTTCCAATACCAATCAATCGATTGTAATAATAATGTTGGTATTTGTTAAGCGCTTACTATGTGCAGAGCACTGTTCTAAGCGCTGGGGTAGATACAGGGTAATCACGTTGTCCTACGTGAGGCTCACAGTCTTAATCCCCATTTTACAGATGAGGTAACTGAGGCAGTGAGAGGTTAAGTGACTTGCCCACAGCCAAACAGCTGACAAGTGGCAGAGCAGGGATTCGAACCCATGACCTCTGACTCCCAAGCCCGGGCTGTTTCCACTGAGCCACGCTGATTGTATTTATTGAGGCTCTACTGTGTGTAGATTCTCAATAAATTGGGAGAGTAAAATAGAGTTGACTATAGTGTCTGTTCTTTACCCATGAGAAAAACTGTTCTCTCATGAAACTCACTGGAGCAGTGACCCTTGGGTCTTGGAGGAAACCTTACAGATGGGATGGGGGAAGACATTAAGGTCAAGGCTCCCCAGCTAAATTGTAAGCTCCAGGGCAGGGGTTATGTCTCTATTGTAGTCCTTCAGGCTTTTAGCCCAGTCCTCTGCACAAAATTGGAGCTCAGTAAATGATGTCGCCTGATTTGATAATGCCTTTCTTCCTATACCAATCTAAGTGCTTAGTACAGTGCTCTGCACCCAGTTAGTGCTCAATAAATACGATTGAATGAATCAATTGCATTTATTGAACCCCTACTATGTCCACTGCACTAAGCAGTTGGGAGAGTTAGAGTTGACCAGTATAGCCTGAGCTTTACCTGCGAGAAAAGCAGTTCCCTCATGAAACCCTGCGATCAGCAACCCCCTGAAGGTCCTGCCACTCAAGGGTGGCATTGGCATCCCTGGTCCCCAGAGGGATGGGTGATCCCCTTGATCCCTCTAATTATTATTATTATTATGGTATTATATTATTAAGCACTTGATTCTATTTATTTGCTCTTGCTTCTATTTATTTGCTCTTGTTTTAATGAGATGTTGATTCTATTTATTGCTATTTTTCTTATCTGTCTGCCTCCCCCGATTAGACTGTAAGCCCGTCAAAGGGCAGGGACTGTCTCTATCTGTTACCGATTTGTACATTCCAAGCGCTTAGTACAGTGCTCTGCACATAGGAAGCGCTCGATAAATACTATTGAATATTGAAGCACTTAATATGTGCCAAGCACTGAACTGAGCGCTGGGGTGAGGACAAGCAAATCAGATCGGACACAGTCCCTGTCCCACGTGGGGTTCACAGTCTCAATCCCCCTTTTCCAGAGGAGGTAACTGAGGCCCAGAGAAGTGAAGTGACTTACCCAAGGTCACACAGCAGACTTGGGGGAGCCGGCATTAGAACCCACGACCTTCTGACTCCCAGTCCAGTGCTCTATTCACTAGGCCATGCCCCTTCTCCTCTAGACTGTAAGCTCCTTGTGGGCAGGGAATGTGTCAGTTTATTGTGGTGCTGTACCCTCCCGAGCGCTCGGTACGGCGCTCCGCACACAGTAAGCGCTCAGTAAATACGATGGAACGAATGAAGCCGGAGTGGGCTCCCGGTGGGCTCAGCTCCCCCCACCCCCCGAAAAAGCTGGGTGAGGAGGAGAGGGGGGGTGGCCATCCCTCCTGGCATCCTCGGCGCCCTCCGGCAGCTGCTGTGCGGGGAGAAGCAGGGACGTGATGGGTCTCCCGGGGAGAGGCAGCCACCGGGCCGGGCCGGGAGCCCGCAGCCGGCCGGGGGGAGCAGCCGGGGCAGCAGCCAAGGGGAGTCGGGGGATCTGGGGGAGCAGCCGGGGGAGCAGCTGGGGGAGCCAGGGGAGGAGCCGAGGCTAGCCAGGGGCGAGCAGCCAGGGGAGCAGCCGGGGGGGAGCAGCTGAGGGGAGCCAGGGGGATCCGAGGGAGCAGCGGGGGGGGAGCAGCCAGGGGAGGAGCCGGGGGGAGCCAGGGGCGAGTCGAGCTTCAGGGCAGGGGTTATGTCTCTATTGTAGTCCTTCAGCCTTTTGGCCCAGTCCTCTGCACAAAATAGGAGCTCAGTAAATGTCGTCGCCTGATTTGACAATGCCCTTCTTCCTATACCAATCGAAGTGCTTAGTACAGTGCTGGAGCCGGGGGAGCATCCAAGGGGAGTCAGGGGGATCTGGGGGAGCAGCCGTGGGAGCAGCCGGGGGGAGCCAGGGGAGGAGCCGAGGGCAGCCGGGGGGATTCGGGGGAGCAAGCCAGGGGAGCAGCTAAGGGGAGCCAGGGGGATCCGGGGGAGCAGCCAGAGAAGGAGCCGGGGGGAAGCCAGGGGGAGCCGGGGGAGCAGCCGGGGGAGCCAGGGAAGGGGTCGAGGGCAGCCAGGGAGACCGGGGGGAGCAGCCAGGGAAGCAGCGGGGGGACCAGGGGGAGCATCCAAGGGGAGTCAGGGGGATCTGGGGGAGCAGCCGGGGGAGCAGCTGGGGGCAGCCAGGGGGATACGGGGGAGTAGCCAGGGGAGCAGCCGGGGGAGCAGCCAGGGGAGGAGCCGGGGGGAGCCAGGAGGATCCGGGGAAGCATCCAGTGGAACAGCCGGGGGAGCCGGGGGAGCAGCGGGGGGACCAGGGGGAGCATCCAAGGGGAGTCAGGAGGATCTGGGGGAGCAGCCGGGGGAGCAGCTGGGGGCAGCCAGGGGGATACGGGGAAGTAGCCAGGGGAGCAGCCGGGGGAGCAGCCAGGGGAGGAGCCGGGGGGAGCCAAGAGGATCCGGGGAAGCATCCAGTGGAACAGCCGGGGGAGCCGGGGGAGCAGCGGGGGGACCAGGGGGAGCATCCAAGGGGAGTCAGGAGGATCTGGGGGAGCAGCCGGGGGAGCAGCTGGGGGCAGCCAGGGGGATTCGGGGGAGTAGCCAGGGGAGCACCGGGGGGAACCAGGGGAGGGGCCGAGAACAACCAGGGGGATCGGGGGGAGCAGCCGGGGGGAGCCGGGGGAGCAGTCGGAGGGAGCCAGGGGAGGGGCCGAGGACAGCCAGGGGGTCCGGAGGAGCAGCCGGGGGGAGCCGGGGGATGCGGGGGAGCAGGCAGGGGAGCAGCCGGGGGGAGCCGAGAACAAGCAGGGGGGTCGGGGGAGGATCTTGGGGAGCAACCGGGGGGAGCAGGAGGGGCGGGGCGGGGGCGGGGCCGAGGCGGTGCGCAGGGCTCCGGCGGCGGCCGCCGCAGTCCGCTCCGGCCCGCTTAGACGGCAGGTCGCAGCCCGCGCGGGGGCCGCACCATCCACCCCCCGACCCCCTTCCGGGACCCCCGACCCCGGACCCCCCGCTGGAGGACCCCCCCGACCCCATCCCACCCCCTCAACGGGCCTGGGCAGCCAGGTAAGGAAGGGGGTGGGAGGGGGGAGGACCGGGGGGACCCCGACAGCCAGGCCAGGCACCCGCAGACAGTAGGGGGTCATCGAGTAGCCGGAGGGTAGTAGGATGGACGACCCCAACATGCCTCGGAGCGACTCGGATTCACCTTCTCCCTGCGGGGTGAGATTGCCGGCCGGCGTCTCCACCGGGGCCTCCTAGGATCTGTCCTTCGGGGTCGGGCGACCCCCTCCCCGCAGGGTAGCTCTGAGAGACAGGCTGGGGAAGGCCGGGGATGGAGGGAGATGTGCCGAGGGCACTGTCCGGGTCCAGGGATGTGCAGAGAGCAGGTCCTCCTTGGATTCAGGGATGTGCCGAGGGCACTGTCCGGATCCAGGGATGTGCAGAGAGCAGGTCTTCCTTGGATCCAGGGATGTGCAGAGAGCAGGTCCTCCTTGGATCCAGGGATGCGCCGAGGGCACTGTCCGGATCCAGGGGTGGGCAGAGAGCTGGTCCTCCTTGGATCCAGGGATGTGCCGAATCCGGATCCAGGGATGTGCAGAGAGCAGATCCTCCTTGGATCCAGGAATGTGCAGAGAGTAGGTCCTCTTTGGATAATAATGATGATAATAATGATAGTGTTGGTATTTGTTAAGCACCTACTATGTGCAGTGCACTGTTCTAAGTGCTGGGGTAGATACAGGGTAATCAGGTTGTCCCACACGAGGCTCCCAGTCTTAATCCCCATTTTCCGGATGAGAGAACCGAGGCACAGAGAAGTTGAGTGACTTGCCCACAGTCACACACCTGACAAGTGGCAGAGCCGGGATTCGATCCAGGGATGTGCAGGGAGCAGGTCCTCCTTGGCCTCTGCCTCCCAACCCATGCGCTGGTTCAGCGGGTGACTGTCCCCCACTTCTGCGCAGAGAGACCTCACCTTGCTGCAGTCCGGCCTGCCCTCTTAGGCCCCTGGGGGGATTAGGGGGGAAAGGGGGTCGGAGGCAGATGAACGCAGAAAAATTGGAAATTTCTAGGAACTTTGACTGAACGTGTCTGAAAGGGTTGAGTCTGACAGGGGAACAGGCTATATGCCTCACCCTCTGCCGTCATCCCACAGGGTCAATTCTTTCAACGATTTCAAAGTTAGAGCAATTGAACTGCTGTAATGTATTTTATTATTGGAGTATCGGTCACTGATGCAGTGGGTGGGAGTCTTAAAATGATAATATTTCTCCCCCCTCTAGACTAAGCTCAACGGTCAACTCTCCTCTAGGTTGTAAACTCCTTGTGGCCAAGGAATGTGAGAAGGAGCGTGGCTCAGTGGAAAGAGCACATGCTTGGGCCAAAGGATGCGGGTTCTAATTCCAGCTCTGCCAGTTTCATTCATTCATTCATTCAATTGTATTTATTGAGCTCTTACTGTGTGCAGAACACTATACTAAGTGCTTGGAAAGTATAATTCGGCAACAGAGACAATCCCTACCCAACAGTGGGCTCACTTCTCTGCTGTGTGACCTCGGGCAAGTCACTTCACTTCTCTGTGCCTCAGTTACCTCATCTGTAAAATGTGAATTAAGATTGGGAGCCCCACGTGGGACAACCTGATTACTTTGTATCTACCCCAGCGCTTAGAACAGTGCTTTGCACATAGTAAGCGCTTAACAAATATCATCATTAATTGATCACCATCTCTAGTATACTGTCCTCAGTGTGGCCTGGGAATCAGAAGAGCCTGGGTTCTAATCCCGATTTTGTCTCTCGTCTGCTGTGTGACCTTGGGCAAGTCACTTCACTTTTCTGTGCCTCAGTCACCTCATTTGTGAAATGGGGATTAAGACTGTGAACGCCATGTGGGATAGGGACTGTGTCCAACCCGATTTGCTTGTGTCTATCCCAGCGCTTAGTACAGTGCTTGGCACATAGTAACTGCTTAACAAATACCACAATTACTATTATTATTACTCTCCCAAGTGCTTAGTACAGCATTCTGCACACAGTAAGTACTCAATAAATGCCAATAATTGATTCTAAATTTTATAGCCTGGGGAGGGTAATTTTTTATAATGTACATAAAATACTTGGAAATCCTTGGAGCCAGTTGCTATGAAAATACAAAATGGTCACAGTATCATTTTCCCCCATTTAGCTTGAAAAAAGAAGATGTTTACCATACTTTCCCGCCAGCCCTGTGAACAAGCAGGTTAGTATTGGGCAGATTGCATGCATGACTGGGTTAAGTGACTCCCAACCACCCTACTTCAGCCTAAAGTAGAAACTTGTGTGAACGTTAACAATCTCAGTGAACTTTAAACTTGGGTAGAACAGGGTTTTCCTGCACTCTTTAGGGGAAAAAGTGATATTTTACACTGAAACCCCAGGATGTCAGGGAAAACATGGGGTTTTTTTCCTTGAATATGCAGCTCATGTAAACCATTACTGTATAGCAGACCATTCTGTATTACTTACTAGAGCCTGAAACTTGACTGGATAGGACAGCAGCTTTAGGGTATTGTTGGTTTAACTTCATTTAGCCATTTTCTGGGTGTACTCCCAATTCTGAATGTTGTTGCTGGATCTATGCCTAAAACCACTAAGATAAGTTTTTACTGTTATCATTTAGATGATACATACGAGTCATGACTATACATGGTACACATTATGTAATTTATAATAATTTATCAGGAGCTAACACTGAGCTCCATGCTGTGCAGTACAGAATTGGGCATGGTCCTGGGTGTTTTTTGGCATTTGTGATGAGGCTTCAGTGACAGAAAAGACCCCTAAGGTTCTGCAGTATTCAAGTGAGTACCATGTAATTAAAATATCTGGCTACCTCCAATCACAATGCAAATTAAGGCGTTCCTTCAAGTGCTTGGGGCTTGGTCTATTGTGCTCTGCTCCAGTGACGTTTTTTGACATGGTGAAGGTTTGTTTCAGGTAATGTATGTTTGGTTTGTTTGATAGAGTATCTACCATGGAAACGGTGGAAAGGAAAGTTGAGGCAGGAAAAAAATATATAGGGCTTCTTAGACAGCTTTGAGAGGGAAGAGTGCTTGCTGTTGGGAGAAACCTTTCAAAGCAGTCCCTGCTGGAGATGTTCTAGGGGTCTTTCAGTTAGCCATTTTTACTGAAAACCTCCCCTCGGGATGACAGGACAAACTGGTTTAAAACCAAAGGCCATATCCATGAGAAGCAGCATGGCATAGTGGATAGAGCACGGACCTGGGAGTCAGAAGGTCATGGGTTCTAATCCCCACTTGGCCACTTGCCTATGTGACCTTGGGCAAATCATTTCACTTCTCTGGGCCTCAGTTACCTCATCTGTAAAATGGGAATTGAGACTGTGAGCCCCACATGGGACAGGGACTGTGTCCCACCCGATTTGCTTGTATGGACCCCAGCGTTAGCACATAGTTAAGCACTTAACACACTATCATTATTATTATTATCCATGGGCACAAAATTATTCCTTCTCCAAATCTGTTGTCATTGACATGAGGGCAATGTCTTAATTTCTACTTAAGAAGAATCTTCTTGGAGTTTGTGGGATAAAGGGAGACTACACCCCTGGTTCTACCTTTAGATGGGGGAAGCTATGATAGCCCATAAGGTCTTCGGGATCTAAAATAGCTTCACTCGAACTGAGCAACTTACTACGTTTCATTCAAAGGAGAAGCTTCGCTTGACAGTTCGCCCCCAAAAGAAACAAGTGCTAAGGAAAACTGTCTCCTTTATTTCCAGTTTGGCAGCAAGCTCGCCTTCTCCCTCGCACTTACAATGCTCCATCCTGAGTCAGCTACAGTGCTATCTGCCAGTAGCAGGCAAGGGGTTTGCCAGGGAGTCCCAGACAGACTTCAGGAGGAGTGTGGGAGAATGCTGATGAGCTCAAAGCCAGTTTCTTGCTGGGTCAGGCGTTTTTACCCAGTCTGATGGGGGTAACAGTCTAGGATCTTATTATTGGCAAAGCTAACTTTCAGCCTGCCCTCTAGTTAAAAGCTTACCATGTAGAGTGTGAATGCTGCTGCCTGCGTGCCTTTTCTCCAATTATGTTTCAAAGTTAGTGGTAGCCAGACCATAGAGGCAGCGTAGCTGGAAAGACAGTTCACTACAAGTGAAATCCCTTTTGGAAGAACCTTTGTGCTGGAGGTCTTTGTGCTTGGACCATGCCATCCAAACAAACAAAAAATCCAAGCCATTCCTCTGGGCTGAAATATAGTACTGCCTGGAAGTGGAAGAGAGCTCTAGGGACCCTCTCAATCTCAGGATCCTATGATTCTTCCCCACAATCCAGACGAAGGAGGGTTTCCAGCTCCTACTAGGAAGAAAACAAGGTTTAAGCTGTGAGATTCCTCCTGCTTTGTGCCCTTAGTTTGGGGAAATTCGAAATAAATAACTAACCCCCCTAGTCACTGCTTAGAAATATTTCTCCAATTCAGGACACGCTTGACATTTGTTTGAGCCTTTTCTTTAGTAGAAGGGTTTTAGTACTCTTGCAAGGGTCAGTGTAAACTCTTGGGTTGGAACACTAATCAGGACTGGAAACAGAGGGCTCTCAGATGTTCCTTGACCTTCGGAGCTGTCTGGTTCTGGAGTTGAAACCCTGAACTCTTCCCCATCACAATATTGGGATTTCCTAACCAGTTGAAGAGGATACACTGGACATTTTGCATATGCTGGGCTGAGCTCCCACTCTGTGGTGAACAACAGGAGTCTGATGGGGTCCCAAGGAGGTTCATAGAATTTGGGAGGGTCAGGGATGGAAGTTTAGAGGGGCCAGATGGGGAAGGGGTGGGTATCTTGGTATAATCTAGAATTAGAGGCTGGATAAAGAGGAAAGAAAAAGTGACTTCAGAATCAATGATTTACTTTTGGCACTGTCACTAAGACTCCAGGAAAAAAAAATCGAGAACAGGGGGTCAACAGGAGAATCAGAGACATGACAGGATAGTCTAGTTCATCCCTCTACCTCTGAGGAAGACTATATTCAAACCAGCTTAGAAAGATAGTTGCTTTCTTCAAAAAAAAACCGAACTGGAGACTTTATACTCTCTCTTGGGAAGGAGAGTTTCACAACTCTTACCAATGGGAAGTTCTTCCTAAAGTCTGACTTAAATCCCTCCTGCTACAGTCCAAGTCCATTCTCTCTTGTCTGGGTCTCGGGAGAAACAGAATAATAATAATAATGTTGGTATTTGTTAAGTGCTATGTGCAGAGCACTGTTCTAAGCGCTGGGGTAGATACAGGGTAATCAGATTGTCCCTCGTGAGGCTCACAGTCTTAATCCCCATTTTACAGATGAGGTAACTGAGGCACAGAGAAGTTAAGTGACTTGCCCACAGTCCCACAGCTGACAAGTGGCAGAGCAGGGATTCGAACCCATGACCTCTGACTCTCAAGCCCATGCTCTGTCCACTGAGCCATGCTGCTTCTCTGAGCCACACTGCTTCTGATCTCCAAGTGCTCCTTCACCCCAGCCTTTAACATTTAATCTTTTCATCACAGGGTCTATTATCCAAATATTCGATCATTTTTGTTCTCCTATTTTTCCATCTCAATCTTCAGTCCCCAAAACTCACTAGTCTAATAAAGTCCGGGCTAAGGTTGAGTGTGGAGGGAGGATATCCTGGAATAAGTCATTGGTGAGTCCTCTGAAAATAACTAGTATTGTCAAGTTGGCATGAAATGACATGCAAGATAAATTGCACATCCTCTTACAATTGTAACTCGTCAACCGATAAATTCCTACTGGGTGAGTTTGTTTCCAGCTTTCAGGTGTTGAAACAAGTTTGCAACCTTCAAACTATACAGGGGTATGTCAAGGCATTAAAAGGCTGCATGATTAAAGAATCTCTGCAATCATTTTGCAGACAGGGGGTCAACTTCAAATTCCAGAGCACCTACAATGTATACAGAAGTCACTTGAAAAAAAATCTGGTTTCTGTGTAAAAGAAGAATTTAAACTCATTTGACATGCTTGAAAAGTCCCTACAAATTGAATTAGTTAATGCATAAATTCCTTGAACAACTGCTTTTACCTGGTAACAAAGTTCTTTTTTTAAAAAAATATTCTTTCCAGTACTATTGGCCAAAACTCCCACTGTGGGAAAGATTCGGGCAGTCTAGCGATTGGTGCTGTGAGAGTTTGATCTAAGTAATGCCATTTCTGGAAAAGACTGGTAGTCCATCCTGCCCAGTGTTCTGTTCCAACAGTGGGAACAAGAAGCCTGGAAGGATCATGTGATAGCTGTCCCCCTTGATATCTAGCCAACATTTCCCCCCCCAAAACCTTGTTAAACCAGAACAGTAAAAAAACTCCCAACAAACCCCTGCCACACACCCAAAACAGAAATTCCATGTTCAAGTTACAAAACTTTTCTGGTGGAGATTCTAATATTAGGGAAAGGGGAAATATAAAGGAAAAAGTAGAGAAAATTTCATAAACTGCATATTTGCAGTTTGCATCTCCAATCTTTCTTCTGCATCTCCAGTCTCTAAATATAAATTAACAAGAGTAATGAAGCCTTAGTTTCTGCGAACAGGACACTGAGCAGCCTTAACTGCCTAGCACAGTGTGTAACATTCGGGTTATTGATAGTGTAAGGGTGTAGGCAAATAGGCAAATGAGTGTGAAATAATGAGCTATTTTTAACCATGGAAATACCCAAACCCAGTTCTATTCCTCCCACCGAATCTCACACTATTCTGCCCTCTCTCACTCTTCCCTACCAAGCAGCAGCATGGCCTAGTGGAAAGAGTACGGGCCTGGGAGTCAGAGGACCTGGGTTCTAATTCTGACCCTGCCAGTTGCCTGCTATGTGATCTTGGGCAAGTCACTTAACTTCTCTGTGCCTCAATTGCCTCAATTGTAAAATGAAGATTAAGACTGTGAGCCCTGTGTGGGACGAGGACTGTGTCCAATCCCATTATTTTGTATCTACCTCAGTGCTTTTTACATTGTCTGGCAGTGTAAAGTACTTAACAAACACCATTGAAAAAGAAAGACACTGTTAGGGTAACCTCTTGCATACGTAATGCCTTATTAAAGTCAAGGGTAGTTCCAGGTTGGCAGGAGAGGAGGATAAATGAGTCTGCTCTTACCTGAGTCTTTATGTTTTCATTTTAGGCTTCAAGACTTTCTCCAGAACTCCAGTCATTGTTGCTTTAGTGCTTCTTCTTGTCAGCGTGGTAGTGCTGGTGACTATTACCCTTGTTCAAATCAACCAGAGAGAAACCCTCTCTCCAGGCCTGAAGGTAAGAGGGAAATCACCATATGAAAGACCAGAGGCAGACTGTGTAGCTACTACTGGATGCTAGAAGCTCTGTTTCACTTTGTGTTATGACAGTGAGACTGGAAGGAAAGATAAACCGGTGTCCAGCTGAGGAAAGCCCCAACTGGTCCAAATCAGATAAATTTGTAACGGCCAGTTAACCTGACACATCTAGGTGATGAAGAGGCCCCTACAGATCTCTTTGTTGCTCTCTTTAAGAATGAAAGTACAATGTTATAACCCTGTTGGATTCTGCACCGTTTTGCAAACTGATTCTCCCCAGAAGCTGCGCCCGATAAAGAATGGTGCTATTCGGAGACTATCCGTCAAGTTCTCCATAGAACAGTGCTATTTGGAGATTATCCCTCAGGTGGTACCTAGCCTCAGTCCTCTACCGCTTACTGGATGTTCGAAAGTGCTGTTTCTCCCTACCTTCCCCCCATGAAAAGCCTTCAGGTGGAATTTGTGAAGCATTTACTAGGTGCTCAGCATGTAGAAAGAGAGGAACAGATAATAATTCTGAGTTAATACCCCACCTGTTGGCATCATAGTCAGCAATCCTTTTACACTAAGAAGGCAGAAGGTTTTCTAAAGAAGCAAAATAGCTATTAGAGCCCCTTTAGACCCCTTACATTAGAGAGCTGCAACAATTATTTAAAGTCAAGCAAGGAGTTACCCTCATCCTTCTTCAGTAAAGCAAACACCATAGTGTTGACATCACCTTGATTCTATTTATTGCTATTGTTTTAATGAGATATTCATCCCCTTGATTCTATTTATTGCTATTGTTTTTGTCTGTCTGCCTCCCCCGATTAGACTGTAAGCCCGTCAGTGGGCAGGGACTGTCTCTATCTGTTGCCGATTTGTACATTCCAAGCGCTTAGTACAGTGCTCTGCACATAGTAAGCACTCAATAAATACTATTGAATGAATGAATGAATATGGGTCTTGTGCTGATCATCACCTACTGTCCCATGAAGTACCATTAGTGATGCATGTAAGGCCAGCTGAAAGGCTGGGATCTACGGGGGGGATCTAATTCTGGCTACCTGTTGGACTTTGGACTCACCTTTCTCCCCATCTGTAATATCTATATGAAAAATATGGGATCCTCTGTTATACTGTTTGCGAGCAGCAAGGAGGAGTAGGAGGGGGAAAAGAACCCCAACTGAGCATGTCCAACTGAAGCTAAAGTTCACATCTGACTCAGGGGAGAGAGGGTTCTGAGAACAACATAGGCTGAAAGAGGAATGTTGAGGGGCCACTAAGGCTGAAGAGAGGCACGAAACAGTGACGCAGGTTATAGGGAAGACAGGATAAGGTCTTACTATCAAGTTCTCTGGTGGTCTCAGTGGTTAAGATTGTGGTCTCAGTGGTTAAGATTCAGCATTTCATTGCTGTGGCTTGGGTTCTATTGTGGTCCGGGAAAACTTACTTTGGAAAGGCGTGTGGCCTAGTAGAAAGAACATGGGCCTGGGAGTGAGATGCCCTGGGTTCTAATCCTGGCTCTGTCACTGACCTGCTGGATGAAGTTAGGCAAGTCACTTGAGTTCTCTGTGCCTCAGTTCCCTCATCTGCAAAATGGGGATTCATTACCTGTTCTCCTACTATTTGTGAGCTTCATCTGGAACCTGATTATTCTATATCTACCCCAGCACTTGGCATCTTACTGCTACAGGCTCTTGTAATATCCCGGCTAGATTACTGTGTCAGCCTGCTCTCTGATCTCCCTTCCTCTTCTCTCTCCCCACTCCAGTCTATTCTTCACTCCGCTGCCTGGCTCGTCTTCCTGCAGAAACGCTCTGGGCATGTCACTCCCCTTCTTAAAAACCTCCAGTGGTTGCCTATCAACCTCCACACAAAACAAAAACTTCTCACTCTAGGCTTCAAGGCTCTCCATCACCTTGCCCCTTCCTACCTCTCCTCCCTTCTCTCTTTCTACTGCCCACCCCACACGCTACGCTCCTCTGCCGCCTACCTCCTCACCATCCCCCGTTCTTGCCTATCCCGCCGTCGACCCCTGGGCCATGTCCTCCTGCGGTCCCGGAACGCCCTCCCTCCTCACCTCCGCCAAACTAATTCTCTGCCCTTCTTCAAAACCCTACTTAAAGCTCACCTCCTCCAAGAGGCCTTCCCAGATTGAGCTCCCCTTTTCCCTCTGCTCCCTCTACCCCCCCCACCTCTCCGCAGCTAAACCCTCTTCTCCCCCCTCTCCCTCTGCTCCTCCCCCTCTCCCGTCCCATCCCCTCAGCACTGTACTCATCCGCTCAACTGTATATATCTTCAATACCCTATTTATTTTATTAATGAGAGGTACATCACCTTGATTCTATTTATTTGCCATTGTTTTAATGAGATGTTCTTCCCCTTGATTCTATTTATTGCCATTGTTCTTGTCTGTCCATCTCCCCCGATTAGACTGTAAGCCCGTCAAAGGGCAGGGACTGTCTCTGTTACCGATTTGTACTTTCCAAGCGCTTAGTACAGTGCTCTGCACATAGTAAGCGCTCAATAAATACTATTGAATGAATGAATGAATGAATATAGTAAGCACTTAGCAAATACCATTATTTTTATTGTCTGAAGAATAAGCTAAAGCAGCATGGTGCAGTGGCTAGAGTCTGGGCCTGAGAATCAGAAGAGTCATGGGTTGTAATCCTGCTTGGCCACTTGTCTGCTGTGTGACCTTGGGCAAGTCACTTCCCTTCCTCTGTGCCTCAGTTACCTCATCTGTAAAATGGGGATTGAGGTTGTGAGCCCCGCATGATTCAGGGACTGCGCCCAACCCTGTTTGTGTGTATCTACCCCAGCACATAGTACAGTGAATGGCACGCAGTAAGCACTTAAATATCACAATTATTATTATTATTATCATTATAAGGAATAATGATACTTGTTCCTACTTGTGGTCTGACAACACTGAATTGAGCCCCCTGGAGTTTCAGGCAGTTGATCAATAAGAAAAGGGGTACAAATGAGGTGAAAAACTGTCTCATTCATTTTGCCAACTCAATGAGCAGTAAAAGTCAGGAATGCAAAATTAGTTTTACTGAATCATCTTGAGCCCTGTTTGATCATGCCCAACTGAGGTCTGGGATTTTTAGGCAATTTTTTTTTAATGGTATTTTCTGAATGCTTACAGTGTGTCAGGCACAGTACTAAGGGCTGGGGTAGATACAAGATAATCAGATCAGACACAGTTAAAGTCCCACATGAGGCTCACAGTTTAAATCCCCATTTAACAGATGAGGGAGTTGAGGCCCAGAGAAGTGAAACGACTTGCCTAAGGTCACACAGCAGATAAGTGGTAGGGCCGGTATTAGAACCCAGATCTTTCTGACTCCCAGGCCCAGGCTCTATCCACTAGGTCATGCTGTGTCTCTTCCAGAAACCTTTCTGCTGCTGCTAGTCCACTCATGGTAGAACCATCATGACCACTTTCTGGGCTCTGTAGGAAATTGGTAAAGTGTGGTGAGTTAACCTTAACATTGTCCCAACTTTGCAAAGAACACAGGAAACTGGGGTAAAGGCAGATGAAATACAACATCAGCAATGAGAAAACCAGATCCTCCACCATCATCATCATCACAGGAAGACTCTTAGTAATTATTATTTTTTTTTGCATCAGAAGAAACACATTTCTGGCTAGCTTCCAGCTTCACCCTGAAATGCTACAACTTTAAACATTCATCCATCTCCAACAGAACAGAAATTTCTGTTCTCTGATGCATACTTTCCTGAGAGTGGTTTCTCTTACCTATGAGGTTGGGGGAGGGTTTCAAAGAGCTTGGAATTCCACTTCTTTTCAGTGACTTCATTTAAAATAAAATAAAGTAAAGAAAGGGTAGGAAGAAACAAATGTTGCTTTGGCTTTGTGGGTGAGTGGATTAGATCTGCCTTTCTGAAGCTACTTTCTGGAAGTTTCTTCTCAGCAGGGTGAACAGGGATTGGTATGACCAATGCACAGAAGGATAACCTGTGGTACCCTCCAGTCAGTCCTGCATCCCTCCTAATGATCGAAAAAAGTCTAGGGGCAAAGCCATGAATGCAGCCTGGCTCCTAGTTCCCTGCGAGAAACTAAAGTAATAGTCTGCCCAGGAGCAACTGTGGTTCTTAATCATCTGTAGCCAGTCCCGAGATATAGCTCTGCTGTGAACAATGAGGCCAGGGAATATTTCTTCCCATGCTTGCTTTCCAGACCACCCAGTGAGCTAGCAGGGATCAGGAAGTGCTGCCCAGAACAGGCTGGAGGCCAGCACATGGATGGGGTGTCACATCTCCTCAGAATCTTGGCATCAAGCCTCAGCCAGAGCTGAGGGGAAGATGTGGGGGGCTAAGGAAGAAGGAAATCCATAACTTCGACCAGTGGAGGAGAAGGCTCTTTCTCCTGTTCCAGTGAAGTTAAACCTGGGGCCAGTCCAATGCTATGTGCTAGCCAAGCAGAATCCGTAATAACAGCTTTTCAGAACACGCTGTTGCCTAATGATACCTTTCTTGATGTATTGACAAGAATTGTCTTTCCATCCTTTTGTTTCACAACATGTGCAGGCATAACTTTTGCGAGTGTGGTGAGAGAGTTTCCATTACAAGAGCCATTTCGTACTTTGGGTACACAGTTGGCTAACTGCTCTTGTGAGGTGCCAAGCAGAATCCAAGGCCACCATTGTCTAACAGGATGTTGTATGAAGGGCGTAGCTGGGCGTGCTCTAAGGCACAGAAAGGGTTTGGGAAGCCTCTCTGAATCCAAGACTACAAAATCAAAGGGCCAGAAGGAATCTTGAGAAACCATCTAGACAAACAATGAGGTTAGACATAAGCCTGTGAGCCCAGGCCCCAGAAGTGTTCAGTAAGGACTTAGTAAAAATCGAATAGTGGGAAATTAACACAATGTACTCTGCTTTTCCCTTCTCCTTCCTCTCCTTGTTTTTCATTGGAATTGGTGTTTGTGAGGGAATCTATGTTTGTGCTTTCACTCCGGTCAGATCTTGCCTTCTCTTATCCCAATGGTATGGGGATGATCAAAGGAGATGAGATGGTTGAGTGTGGGAGGAGATGGTTAAATGGGAACAGAGGAACAATAACATTTTGTACTGCCTAACGATTTTTGGAAACTGTTAGTCCCAACCCTAAGCTTCAAAACCCCCTCCTCACCTGTCTGCCCTCAACCATCTCAACATTCCAGCTCCACTCCAGCCTCCCCAATCTGCCCAACATCCCACATGCTTGGCTGTAACAGACTCAGTAAACTGGCAGGAGTAACAGCATGACCTAGTGAGAACCAGCGTGACCTACTGGAAAGAGCACGGGCCTGGGAGTCAGAAGACATGGGTTCTACCCCGGCTCTGCCAAATGCTTGCTGTGTGGCCTTGGGCAAGTCATTTAACTTCCCTATGCCTCAGTTCTCCTGTTCTTCCTCCTACTTAGACACTGATTCCCATGCAGGACAGGGACTGTGCCCAACTTAATGCACCTGAATCTATCCCAGAACATAGAACAGTGTTTGATATATTGTAAGTGCCCAACAAATATCATAAAAAAAGAGTATTGGCATCTGAGCTCAGTTGCTAGCTGCTGTGATGAAGCCCATGGTGAAATCAGGGAGATGGAGGGAAATTACAATGGGACCAGACTCCAGCTTGGCAGGGGGATTTCATGGCCCTGCTTTGATTCTGTTTATGCCCAGCATTGCAGGCTTATCAAGCATTGTCTTGAGCAGGTTGACATGAGAAAGGGGCTGATGGTTAATGGACAGGCTCCAGAGGAAGTGGCAGTGTTTCCAAACTACCAAAGCCCCATTTCTGATGAAAATCTGGTCCACCTCTAGACTGTTAAACCATCTGTGCTTTAAAAAAAATTGTTGTATTTGTTAAGTGCTGTGTGCCAGGCACTGTACTAAGTTCTGTGGCAGATACAAGCAAATTGGGTTGGATACAGACCAGTTCTGTGGCAGATACAAGCAAATTGGGTTGGATACAGTCCCTGACCCATATGGGGCTCACAATCCCAATCCCCATTTTACAGATGAGGTAACTGAGGCACAGAGAAGTGAAGTGACCTGCTCAAAGTCACCCAGCAGACAAGTGGCAGATCTGGGATTTGAACCCATGACCTTCTGACTCCCAGGCTCATGTGCTATCCACTATGCCATGCTGCTTCTCCAAAATACTCTCAATCAGCAGGATTTGAACCTGCGTGGGGAAACCTCAGTGGGTTTCTAGTCCATCGCCTCCTTAACCACTTGGCCATGACTCCATTCACCCAAGATCTGAATCCAGTCAGTGACAGTGCATGGGGTTCTGGGAAATTACAAAAAATCTTGCTTTTTTCGACATGATCGGCTGGTGAAACAGTCCACCTTAAAAACCTTGCAGGACAGGCTGTTATGGGGACTAGTCTATTTCTGATTTTTTTCTTCCCTCTACATTTATTCAGTATGGTATAGTGCTTGACGCTGGATCATCGAGAACCACGGCATATGTGTATCAATGGCCAGCAGAGAAGGAGAACAACACAGGAGTGGTAAACCAAACCTTCAAGTGTAGTGTGAAAGGTAAGGATCTTAAATATTTGGGGAAAGCAGGACAAAAGTCAAAAGGTTGAATTGCAGGTTGAGTGTCAGAGTTTCTTTCATATGCTGGGAGAGGTGGGGGAGAGGGCCCGATCCAGGAGCCAGGAGATTAAGATTTCATTCCCAGTAACACCACTGTCTCAGTAGGTGGCCTTGGCAAATTGCTTTTCTCATTGGACCTCAGTTTCCCCAACTATGAAAAAAGGATAATTATACCTCTTGCCTACCCTCCCACATGGTGTGAAGACAAATTAGATAAAGCTTGGAAAATGCTTGGAGATAGGTATTAAATAAATACAAATTATCATTATTGGGGGTGAGTCAAAAGTCCTTGTGTACCTACCGCAGACAGTAAGCAGTTTTTGGCATCCCCATGTATTAATATAAATAGATTTTTCATATTTATCTAAATGTACATTACACTTTCTTAATATATTCACCTGCACTGTGAAACATTTGTTCTATCATTTGATTGACTGATTGCTGTCTAGCATCATAGACAGTATTCCGTGCAGAAGGTAGCTTCAGGAACTAGCTTTTCCAGCTTGTGGTGGGGCTTGATGTCCCCATTCCCTGGTGGGATCAGGGACAAGCTGGGTCCAAACTGCCCGTTCCTTGCTCGAGGGAGGTCAAGTAGGGCTGATTGAGCATTTTTCCCTGAGACCAGAGATCGGGGAGCAGCATGCAAGGTTGGAAGCCCTGGCTAGGAAATGTGGATCCCAGGAATCCACATGTGACTGAATGGAGCCACCAGCCCCCCAAAATGTGGGGGCAAAACTAATGACTTTGTTCTCAGAGTCCCACCCCTGGAGTTGGTGCCCTGGGTAGGAGTAAAAAGGAAGGTGTATCTGCTGGGAATGGCACCGAGAGGATACTGACAGCATTCAGTTTGTGTTGGCCAGATTCAAAAAGAACCTTATAGGGCAAGAAAGCTAGATATAACTCACTAGTAACAAAGCAGGTTAACCAGCTTCCCTAGCTGGGTGCACAGTGGCTGCTCTGGTCTCCTGTGGACCTGGGAGAGGAAGAGGCAATTAGGGCTCAAATAGTGGGGCTGTAATAATAATAATAATTCTGGTATTTGTTAAACACTTACTATGTGCAGGAACTGTACTAAGTGTAGGGATGGATACAAGCAAATTGGGTTGGACACAATCCCTGTTCCACATTGGGCTCACAGTCTCAATCCCCATTTTACAGATGAGGTAACTGAGGCACAGAGAAGTGAAGTGACTTGCCCAAGGTCACACAGCAGACAAATGGCAGAGTTGGGATTAGAACCCATG
Source organism: Ornithorhynchus anatinus (assembly GCF_004115215.2). NCBI lineage: Eukaryota > Metazoa > Chordata > Mammalia > Monotremata > Ornithorhynchidae > Ornithorhynchus > Ornithorhynchus anatinus. The sequence continues at coordinate 52,484,870 of NC_041735.1, read as the reverse complement.
ATCTTCTGACCCCCAGGCTTGTGCTCTATCTATTATATCCTACTGTAACCCGACAGGACTGTAAGACCATTAGACCTTCCTGGGTGAGACCACCCATCCAGTTTAGCATTCCAGTCTCTGACAGGGACCCCCAAAGGCCGTTAGGGAAACACTGTGGTGGTTGCCTTCCTGGGTCAGGGGTGCATATGACTTGGACTTTCACTGATCACTCCTGCTACAGTCCAACCTGCACATTTCGCTCCTCTAGTATCAATTTACTCACTCAACCCCGATCTTGCCGATCTTTCCCATGCCCTCTCCATAGCCTGAAACTCCCTCCCCATCCATATTCACTAGACCACCACTCTCCCCACCTTCTAAGCCTTATTAAGGTCACTTCTCCTTCAAGAGGCCTTCCCCGATTAAGTCCTCTTTTCCCTGGTTCCCCTTCCCTTCTGCGTCATCTATGCGCTTGGATCTGTGACCTCTGAGCATTTGATATTCGCCTCACCCTCAACTCCCACAGCACTTATGTACATATCTGTAAATTATATATTATAAATTACTTATTTACTCATATTAATATTTGTCTCCCCTTCTAGACTGTAAGTTTGTTTTGGAAGGGAATGTGTCTGCTAATTCTTTTGTATTCTCTCCCAAACACTTACTACAGTGCTCGGCACATAGAAAGAACTGAAAGAAATGCTGGCTCTAAGATGAAAAGAAGGAAAGATTAGGGTTCTCTAGAGTTCTATAAGCAAGGCTCTAGCTCTGGCTCCTCCCCGATCCGTGTTACTATAATAATTATAATCATGGTATTTGTTAAGTGCTTACTATGTGCCAGGCACTGTCCTGAGCCCTGGGGTAGATACAAGCAAATCGGGTTGGACATAGTCCCTTGTCCCACGTGGGGTTCAGTCTCAATCTCCATTTTACAGATGAGGTAAATGAGGCCCAGAGAAGTGAAGTGAATTGCCCAAGGTCACACAGCAGACAAGTGGCTGAGCCGGGATTAGAACCCAAGACCTTCTGATTCCCAGGCCCATGATGCTTCTCTGCTACCTGGGACAACTCCCAACCATTCCATACCCCTCTCCAATATGTTAATCCAAAGCTCCCTACTCAGCCCTGTCCCTAGCTCTGGGGTCAGAGAGCCCATATCGATACTGCCTGCTACTTGCTCTGCTGCCTGCTTCCCACTCCCGTGTGCCCTCCTCACCAAATGTCACAGATGGAAATCAAGCCCTTTTGTTTTTTATGGTATTTGTTAAATGTTTACTATACACCAGACACCTTACTAAGTGCTGGGGTAGATACAAGCAAATCGGGTTCGATACAGTCCCTGTTCCACATGGGGCTCAAAGTTTTAATCCCCATTTTACAGATGAGTTCATTGAGGCACGGAGAAGTGAAGTGACTTGCCCAAGGTTACCCCCAGACAAGTGGCAGAGTCAGGATTAGAATCCAGGTCCTTCTGACTCCCAGGGCCATGCTCTATCCACTAGGCCACGCTGTTTCTCTGCCCTTTGCTCAAAACCCTGCAGTATTGCAACTCAGCCAAAAAATGAAGTAAAGAAAAACTGCCATGAACCCTTTTAGGGCCCAACTCCATAAAGTTGGGCCAAATTCCCAACTTAAATTTGCCCTGGGAACATTCTGGCCCCATGACTGTGGGAAAAGGTGGAACCAGCTGGCTGTCCCTTGGGGCGAGTTCCAGGAGCACTTCATTCATTTATTGAGCGCTTCCAGGGGCGATCGGAGACAAGGCACACCTTGATGCAACCCAGAAGTCACCCCTTGCTATAAATGGACCAGCCTGTTCCAATCTAGGCAGCCTGATCGATCCAAATATATACAGTCACCTTGAACTTATGCTCAGGTTTTACTGTGAAAAGAGATTTGAATAGTTGAGTTTAAAATCAGCAAGTCTCTTTCTCATCCACCCTCTGCTCGGAGATTTATTTATTTATTTTTAAAACAGTATTTCTGGTTTCGCAGCTGTGTAATGCAAGCTCCTCTCCAAACATTTGCAACCAAATGAATAACCAATCAATCTGAGCTGAATAAACCATCGTCAGCAAGTTCAAAATGGTTATCCCGATTGCTTTATAGACCTTCCGCTCAGGCTGATTTCTGATATGGTCTGCTAGTCTTGATGTAGGACAAGAGCCAAAAGTACAATATGAATCATATGGAAAAGCGTCAGAGAAGAAAAAGAGTCAATTCGGAGCTTCTTTTTCTCAACTCAAAAAACCCCAAAACTCCTTTGGTTTGTGTGAAGCGAACTAGTGTGAGAAAAATGAGTAAGAATATGAATCAACCAATCAGTGGTATTTGAGTACCTGCTTTGTGCAGAGCACTGGACTAAGGTCTTAGGAAAATATAATAAAGTAGACATGATCCCTGCCCTCAGGACCAAAGAAGGAAAATTGGAGGGCTTAAATAATAGGGTATGTAAGTACATATATTTAGAAATGCTACAGTGTTTGTGAATTTACACAAGTAGTTGTCGCACAAGTGCCGGGTTGTTAGCTGGGGAGATATAAGCTGGTAAGAAGAGGAATTGATTGACGAAGATTTCCTGGGGAGGTGGGAATTCAGAAGGCATTTGTGCTCAGGCAAATTGGAAGAGAAATGGAAGTCCAGGAAGGAGGAAAAGAATGAACAAGGGGTTATAGGCGGGAGAGGTAATGGTGAGGCACAGTAAGGGGCAGAGATTGTCTATATCTGTTGCCGAATTGTAGCTTAGTACAGTGTTCTACACACAGTAAGCGCTCAATAAATATGATTGAATGAATGAATGAATGGAGATAGGTTAAGCAGGAGGAAGAGTAGATGGAGTGCCTTAAAACCAACTGTCAGGAGTTTCTACTTGATATGGTGAGGAAAGGGTAAAACCTGAAGCTTTTTGAGGTATGGATGATGAGTATTGAATGATGTTTCAGATAATGATCTAGGCAGCAACGTGAAGTATGGACTGGTAAAGGGAGAGAGTAGAGGAAGGGGAGCAGTGAGGAAGCTGAGGCAGTATTCATGTTGGGATTCGACAGGCATCTAGTGGCCATTTGGATAGAGAGGAAGGGATAAGCCCTTAAAATGTTGTGGAGGAAAGATTGGCAGGATTTAGGGAGACTGAATATGGAAGTAGAGAGGGAGGCGTCAAAGGTAATGCCAAATTTGTGGATTTCAGAGATGGAGAGGATGGTGCTGTCAGATATGAAGTGAAAGTTAGATTAAAAACTCCTTGAGGATAGGATCATGTCTATTTTTTTCTACTGAACTCTCCCAAGCACTTTGTACAATGCTCTGCACACAGTATGTCCTCAAAAATACTACTGATTGATTGTGGAGGAGAGGGTTTTAGGTGGAAGGATGAGTTCACATTTAGGTATATTGAGCTTGAGGTATCAGTGGGAAATGTCCTGGAGGCAAAAGGAAATGTGTAATTACGATGTCGAGGCTAGCAGAGTAGACTTAGAAGTCATCCACTTAGAGTGGTAGTTAAAGATATCTCTTTATGGGTTGGTGGATAATATGCACAGATGAAAGCCATACTCCCTTGTTCTTATTTTGACCCATAGCCAGCACTGTTTTCCTTGTCCCTAAGTAATTCAGGTATCTTCAGAAGAGAGAATTATTGAGGGATTGCCCTGGTCCCACTAGTCTGGATTCCTCAGAGAATAGGGCCTAGCACGGGCTGCTATGCTGACCTTGCTGCCCTGTTTCACATAATCTGTTTTGTGGTGCTTGTGTGGCTTCTGTTACGAGAGGAAGATTCCGGTTGGGGTGGAACTGACTATGACACCGTATCTTATTCTATTTCTGGCAATGGTTTGAAAAATCATGCCAACATGTTATTGCTTTTCTGGACCAGGGTACAGGTAGCAAAGATATTTACTTTATAAAACAGATATGTCCAAGAAAAGTGCCTTGAAATTTGGGGCATGAATTTGTTTTTAAAATTCTTTAGGAGGATGAGGATGGGAGGGTAATGCCAGTTGCTCTCTCCATCCAAAAAATGAGTAAAAGGAGTTTAATGTCTGGTAATCATTTTTCTTCTTATCTCCACCATCTGACACACAACTCTGCCTTTATACGTTCTTCTATTTTTTCAGGGTTCAAGGAAATCAGCCCCGTGTTTCCTTGGATCAGATAGTTGTTTAATCTTGCCTGCTTTCAGCCCAACCCTAAGGCTCTTACACTATTTGGGCCCCCACAGAAGGAGCTAGCTATACTACAGGTCTCAAGGGGCTCACCACAGCCTCTCTCCCTTTGGGCCACATTGCTTCACCTCAGGATTGTTTTTTTCCAAATTTGGAAAAGAAGAAGTCAGTGTTTTTCATCTCCGGTGGATTAGCTTTCCAAGGTGACAGAGCTAATGGGAACTGACTTTTCTTTTATATAGGCTCTGGGATATCCAGCTATGGGAATAACCCTCAAGATGTACCGAAAGCCATAGAAGTCTGCATGGAGACTATCAAGGGGAAAATTCCCTCTCATCTTCATAAAACTACCCCCATTCACCTGGGAGCCACAGCTGGAATGCGACTATTGAGGTAAAAGACATGCTTTGGTTATTCAGAAATATTTGGGGAAAGGAACCAGAAGCTAAACTCTCTTTCTGGAAATGAATCAGAGGAAAAGAAATTTTAGTTTGGTTTTAGATCTCCAGAGAGAGAGAGAGAGATTAAGTTTCCAGAGAATTGCCTTTCTCTTGCTGATTTTAGTAAAAGGAAATGTTTGCTGGTGACACTGAAGAAAGAAGCTCAAACTTGCTGAGACCATTCATGGTTCTGCAGAAAAATGGTCTTTTTGATAAGTTTTCTAGGCACGTTTAACTGTAATTAGCTTATACTGTTTTTGGGGGGGTGTGGCCTTTATCTGATCTACTTTTGTTTAAATGCTTTTGGTAGATCTTCCCTACTCTTGGGTTCCCCCAAATGCAGAAAAGATAAGAGAAGCACCATGGCATAGTGGATAGAGCACGGGCCTAAGAGTCAGAAGGTCATTGCTTCTAATCCCAGCTCTGCTACTTGTCTGCTGTGTGATCTTGGGCAAGTCACTTCACTTCTCTGGGCCTCAGTTACCTTATCTGTAAAATGGGGATTGAGATCGTGAGCCAGGGACTGTGTCCACCCTGATTTGCTTGTGTCCAACCCAGTGCTTAGAAGAGTGCCTGTTATATAGTAAGTACTTAACAAATACCATAATTATTATGATCATAAAAAGAACTGAGGCACAGGCTGCCTCAGACATAGAGGTTGCCATTGCTTTGGACTACAAGTTGCAAGAAATAATTCTAGTCAGACATCCCCAACATGATCTGTCACATTCAATGCACGCCCTTCCTTGTTGTCTTTGTTTTTTGTCATGTACTTTGGATGTTAAAACAGAGTCAGGAAGGTAGCCTCTAAGTTTGTTGTTATGCCACCCTCGCCCCCAACCAAATGATTAGCAATAGATTGTCCTTGTATGATCCATTCAATTTGTCAATTTGTCCCAAACTGAAATGGTTTAAGGATTCCTTTTCCCAGAAAATTTCTCCCTTTTGGCCTAATTAGCCTAAAGAACACCACTAAGTCTTCCAGACCCTCCAAGATTTAGAAGCTCCGGGCTAACAGCCTAGAGCGGGATTCATGGATAAGAGAACTAAACATTGGAAAAAGGGGAGTTCATTGGATTGGGCTTTTCCTGATGATGATGCACAGTTTGGTTCATTTCTGAAGAGGACGGGAGAGCCAATATTAGCAATTTTAATAAGGAACCCAACAAATTTGAACACAGAGAATGAGGCAAAGCTTACCCTCAAATTATCCCAGGGCCTGGAGATGGCAGTGGTGACTCCTCAGCAGCTGGTTGAGATTGACAACGTGGGGAGCCTTACCAGACTGTTCTGAATTTATTTTTTATTCGTGGTTTCAGGATCCCAGCCCAATAGACCAGCCCTTAGCTCCTGTTGCACTCTTTGTACTTTGCAGCTGCCCACTTATCATGGTGTTGAAAGCAAAAGCCAATTTTTCAAGCCCACTTTCAACCTCGCTTCAGAAATGAGATAGCAGCTCTGCTTCCCTACTCCATTGCAAAGTGAGAAGCTTCCTGACCTAGTTCAGTGGTTGGTACAAAAAAAGGGCCAGGCATCTAGATGGGATCCTTATGGGAAATAGCTTCTCCCACTTCTCTGAAAGAACGGCCTGGTGGATAGAGCACAGGCCTAGGAGATAGAAGGACCTGGGTTCTAATTCCAGCTCCGCCACTTGTCTGCTTTGTGACCTCGGGCAATGCACTTAACTTCTCTGTGCCTTAGTTACCTAATCTGTAAAAAGGGGAAAAAGACTGTGAGCCCCATGAGGAACAGGGACTATGTCTGACCTGATTAGCTTGTATCTATCCCAGTGCTTAGAACAGTGCTTGAAACAAAGCACTTAACAAATACTGTCATTATCTAGTGAGGGCTCCTCAGTCAGGTCGTGGTGGTTGTACAATGTCACAGCTCCTGAGAGCCATCCTAACCTCTGAAATGGTGTCCTAAGGTTGGGATCCCCACTGTCCCCTGATGCCAGCTCCCAAAATCCTTTATGGGTATGGGCTAGTGAATAGATCCAACCCATGGAGAGCAGCTATCTAGTGTCTTCCAGCTGCTGCTAGGGTCAAGGGGATGTCCCTGCAGAGGGGCAGGGATTTGTACAGTTTCTGCAGTAGCAGATCTATATTAATGTCTGTCTCCCCCTCTGTACTGTCAGCTCATTAGGGGGAGGGAACGGATCTACCAACTCTAATAATAATAATGGTATTTGTTAAGCGCTTCCTATGTCAAGCACTGTTCTAAGCGCTGGAGTAGATGCAAGCTAATCAGGTTGGACCCAGTCCATGTCCCACATGGGGCTCACAGTCTTAATCCCCATTTTACAGATGAGGTAACTGAGGCAGTGAGAGGTTAAGTGACTTGCCCAAGGTCACACAGAAGACAAGAGGGGGAGCAGGGATTAGAACTCGGTCAGGTCCTTCTGACTCCCAGGCCCTGGTGCTCTATCTACTAGGCTATGCTACTTCTCTCAACTTTGTTATACTGTACTCTCCCAAGTGCTTAGTATAGTGTTCTGCATACAGTAAGCGCTCAATAAATATGATTGATAGTAGAGACGGGCTTCCAGAGATGGCTTTTACTGATGCATGCCCCCCACATTTGCTCTACTGTCAGGGGCTTTTGGAATGCAGAACCCCTTTGCTGCCTCCGAAGATCTCCACCACAAAATGAGTAATAAAGAATAGGCATCCCATAATGCTCCATGCACAAGGAATAGTTGGCTAATCATGTGCCTGCATGTGGTCATTATGCACTGATGCACTTGAAGTGTTATGCCACAAACCTTTCTTTCATCCCTGCAGGGTCTGCTCTTAAGATACATTGTGATAAGCACAATTATAAAAAAGCAAAGTAAGAGGAATGGATCATTCTGGGAAAACAAGTAATGGGACACTGAGTTATTTCACTTCTGGTTCACGGACTTAAGTTCCTGTCAAGTGAAGTCACTTGACAGAAGTCACGATCTCTGCCTGTCCTGTGAATGGGAAGTGGATCGGGACCTTGAACTAGTAGACAATGCCTATCCTTTCCCATCTATTCCCCAACCTCTTTCCATCACTTCCCTCCCCTTCTCCAGCCTCTATAGGCAACATTTGGACTTAAAAGGCCTAAAAGCACTGGAAAAATGTCAGCTCCTGTCCCTATTACCTCCTTTCCTAGAAAAGAATCAGCATGGCCTGGTAGAAAGAGCTTGGGCCTGGGAGTCAGAGGACCTGGGTTCTAATCCCAGCTCACCCACTTACCTGTGTGACCTTGGGCAAGTCACTTACTTCTCTGTACCTCAGTTACCTCATCTGTAAAATGGGGATTAAGACTGTGAGACCCACGTGGGACATGGACTGTGTCCAACCTGATAATCTTGTATCTACTTGGAGCTTAGTACAGTATGTGGCACATAAGTGCTTAACAAATACCACTGGAAAAAAAAGGTGAAACAGATGTGAAAGAATGAGGAGGCTTTGCATTGCTCCTTCTGACCAATGGGGCTCCCTGACATTTTGAAGCTAATCATTCTGCCACCTTACAAGTTCTAAGTGAAAATAGGCTGGTGGGCACAATATCTTTTATTCAGAAAACTAGCCTACTCTAGTCTGTCAAATTGTCATGGAGATCAACAACTGGCCAACCTACTGTTGGGGGAAAAGGGGCCTTGGAAACAGTACTCTATTAGTTACTACTGCCTGCTATACTCATCTTGCCTCCTCCTCCTTCACACTTCCCCCATTCAGATCTCCAGAAGGGCAGGCTGGATTGCTGGATAAATAGCACTGCATCATTCTGGGAAACTTGGTAATGGGGCTCAGAGCTTTGCACCTTGAGTTCATAAGTAAAAACCCTAGACAAGTGGAAAGTATTTAGAGATCGCAATCTCTAATGATCATACTCCTAGCCTGGCTGGTTAACTGAAGAGGGAAAGGAAGGAGAGGGGGCAGTGGCAATCACAGAGTGGGGAGAGGTGGCCATCATGCATGGTCAGTGAGCCCTTTTCCCCCTTGGCCACAATTCTATTGCCATGACAATCTGATGGGTTGCAACTGTACATTTATTGTCTTTGCTTTAAGAAACCTCTGCTTGCGGGCTGGAGGGCTGTGCATTATACCCAACTGTTCCTCAGCAAGGCTGACCCCGAAGGGGTAGTGGGACTAAAGTTTTCACACAAAAGTGACCGGCATCTTGTCGGTCACTGGGTTGAAGACATGTTAAGATACGATTGTTTTTCCAGGTGCTCAGTGTTTTGTATTCTGTGCATTGCGTAGGTTGCAAAATGAAACGGCAGCCAACGAAGTCCTTGCAAGCATTCAAAACTACTTCAAGTCCCAGCCCTTTGATTTTAGGGGTGCTCAAATCATTTCTGGGCAAGAGGAAGGGGTGTATGGATGGATAACAGCCAACTATTTAATGGGCAATTTCTTGGAGGTGTGTGGAACAACTGCATGATTTTTAATGTCACTGTTTAATGTCTCCCCCGGGGTCACAAGCTTGAGCAAGAGGGGCAAGCTCCCAGGGCTTTCTGTTCTGGGTAATTTCCATCCCATTCAGGGTCAGGAAGGTGCCCTCGAGGTGACTGAAGAGGATGGAAGCGCTAAGTGGCTGAGTGGGGCTGCAGGAAAAGCTTGTTACTGCATATAGTAATCTTGTCACTCATGGGAAATGTAAAACTTTCCGACCTCTCTGGCCCCAAAGGCCTCTAATGCAGAAAAGCCTCTGCGTAGCCACTCTCCCTGCCCAAAAGGATCCTGGGATTAACTCGGCAGTTCTTGTTAAAACAAACTGCAGTGTGAGTTTTTACCAGTGTCTGTTGAGCTGGGCCCATTTGGGACTTCTCTTTCGGTTTCTGGGGGATTTTAGTCTGCCCATTTGCCCTCTGTCCATACATACCCATTCTGTGGGAGCAGTGGGGGTGATCACAACTGACTGACATGGATTCCCATGCTCAGCCCAGGTCTCTGACAAGACCGGAGAATTTCTAATCAGGGCTGAAAAGATCCCAAATGGTGGCTTTCTGGCCAGTTAACCTTCTGAAGCCTACCTGTCTCAGTCCTCATCTCCCCTAAAATCCCCATCCTCTTTTTACCCCCTCCCTCAAAGTGAAAAGTTAGCACGCTACTTCTACTCCTATGCTGCAGTCATCTGACACTGTCCTTCCTTTCCCTGCCATCCATAAATCTTCAATCCCCTAGGCACCCCCATGACCCTCTCAACCACATCACCCACCTCATGTAGAAACAAATCTCTCCCGCCCAAGGTGACTCACAACCTAGACATGCATCTTTTCAGCAATATCAGGGTTTAAGATGCCCCCTTAACTAGCTGCAATTTAGGGCGCTCGATTCATGGTCCTATAGAGTCCCAGGGAGTTGTTTGGGCCCCAGCATGTGTTGCCTCACATGGAGTCTTAGGACTGGAATACCTTCTGCCTGGACCACTGTCCAGTGGCTGGGAGTGGCTCTTCAATGGCTCTAGACTGTAAATTCATTGTGGGCAGGGAATGTGCCTGTTATATTGTTACGCTGTACTCTCCCAAGCACTTAGTACAGTGCTCTGCACACAGTGCTCAAATAGTGTTCTGCACAGAGTTAGCGATCAATAAATAGATTGAATGAATGAAATAGAATTGACTGATTGGTTGAAATGGAGCCCCTTGTGGGACAAGGACCTTGATGGATCCAATTATACTGTGCCTTCCCCAGTGCTAAGCACACAATGAGCACTTAAAAGATGCCATAACTAATGCAGTGGAGGTAGGAGCAATGAAAGAGATGGGGGAGGGACAGACAGAGAGACAAGGGCTCGTCTGAGCGGTGTCTCAGTGCCATGCCGAAAAATCCTGTTGAGAGACCCTCTACCCAGGTCCAGTAGACTGAGCAGCTCTAGAGTGTTGCAGCGCTGAGTTTAATAATATCCTAGCACATCACCATGATGGCTAAAGGGAGACGGGCCTCAGAAAAAATCAAGGTGGGGTGACTCTGGGCTTGTTTTCCCTCTCCCATGTAGAAGAACATCTGGCACACCTGGGTCCACCCTCATGGAGCAGAAACTACTGGTGCCCTGGATCTAGGCGGGGCTTCCACCCAGATATCATTCACCCCAGAAGAGGGGGCAGCCCAGGGTCCCGGCGACACTGTCGAGGTGTCGCTGTATGGCTACAGGTACAGCCTGTACACACACAGCTTCCAGTGCTATGGCCGCGATGAAGCGGAGAAGAGGTTTCTGGCGATGCTTGTTCAGGTAACAGCAGGATTGGCTGTGGCATTCTTGGTTGTGTTTCTGCTTTCTCTGTGGTTCTCTCCTGGGCTTGGTTAGGTCCAGGGTGGTTATGGTCTCCTCTGACTGTTCTTATTCTGCCACTGTGACCAAGTTGACCCTCTGGCCCTGAGATTTGTGGGTTTAACTAGTGCAGCAGCAGTAAGGATAAATGGGTGGTGAGTACCTAGGATGTGGGGCACTTCTGAACTTGATCCCTTGGTTGTGTGAATCTTCCTGAGACAAAAACCAGGCCAGGGAGAAAGAAAACCATCTTAAACATCTCCTGGGCCCAGGTGAGGAATGACTTTGACTGGAGCAGAGGAGAGAAGACAAGCTAGAGGGAGAGGGAGGTAGGACAGGGGAGAGCACCCTTAGCCTGCCTCTGAACTAATAAAACTCAACTCCATAGTGGTGGGGGTTGATAGTGATTCCATTCTATTCTCCACCTTAGGAGTTCGTTTTTTTCAACAGGCTACTTCTCTGCATCAATCCTGAGTTTTGCTTAAGGGAATATATTGAATAAAAACACTCCAAATAACTCTTGTAGTAATTAATCTGAATCCCACAGTTGAGAGAATTTACTAAGAGACTGCTCCCACCCCCCTCACCACCCTCATAAAGTCTCGCTACTGGCTGAGCTGGCTACTGCCTACTGGTGGGGTCCCAGTGGGGTTGGCCAGACCCCTGGGTGCCCTTTACCACCTCCTCACCCAAACTCCAGGGCAGTTCCACCCCACCTTCCCACAGACCCAAGGCCTGACTGGATCCCAGCAGCTATTCCAGGGGTCTGCTTCAGGCCCAGGTCAATCCTAAAGTTAAAAGAACCCCTTGAGAGAGAGGAGAGATCCCACGACCTTCAAGAAACCCTAAAACCACCTCGCCCACCCAGTGTTCACTCATCAGGGAGCCGGCCTGAGTCTGCTGAGTTCACTTCCCTTGCCCAACTCCTGGGTGGCTGAAGGTACCCTGCATCAGGCCCGGTCCTGTCCCAGCCCCCGAGGGCTCTCACACGGGCCTCAGTGGCCTTGTATGAACCACATTTTGGCTATGGGAAGGGCCTAACCCCCAGCATTGTCTTCCTGTGGGCCAAGCCACATGAAACAGCACCTGAGGGTTTCTGAGCTGCCCGAGGATAGCCATTATGGCTCTCCACCCTCTACAGAATGTTATGACTTCTACGCCCTGCTGTTCTTCACCCACAGAATTCAACCGACAAAGCCAATGTCACCAATCCCTGTTACCCTCGAGATTACGAAACTGATTTTAAAATGAAGCACACATTTGGAAGTTTGTGCACTGAAGCCCTCCGACCAGCGAACTATGACCCAGAACACCACATCACCTTTAGAGGATCCGGAGACCCTGCGGAGTGTCGGGAAAAGGTGTATTCGCTGTTTGACTTCCAAGATTGTCACGGCTGGGATAACTGTTCCTTTGATGGAATCCATCAGCCTAAAGTTAAAGGAACATTTGTGGTAATACAGAAACCTCCACTATTTTTAATACTCTTTTCTTTTTTGGATGTGCTGCCTCTCACCACAACCACAACTCTTCTCTAGTTCAGATCCTGACTTAAAAATAAATACCCTTTTTTTGTCTGATGCTATTTGCAGGCCTTTTCAGGATTCTACTACACGGTCAATGCTTTGAATCTATCTGAACATTTTTCTCTGCACACCTTTAACTCAAGCACATGGACTTTCTGTTCACAGAACTGGGATCAGGTCAGTGTGTCTTTTTTCAGGGATGAAAAAGCAGGTCACGCGGAGAATACATCTAGGGGTGTCAGTAGAGGGTGAGGGTGCTGGCCACACTTGATATCTGCATTCCTCTGGTTGAGAAATACAGAATCTTCTCTGTATCACAGCTCCCAAGCAACCTTGTGATCTAAAGAAGGGTGAATGTTCCAAGTAAGGAAAGCAATAGGCAGGGCAATTATGCCTATTGTGCGTTTTCAATCTATTTTTCAGCTTCATCTGATACTGCCCAAGTTTGATGAAGTCTATGCTCGGTCTTACTGCTTCTCCGCTCACTATATCTATCACCTGCTCATACATGGATACAAATTTACTGGAGATTCCTGGCCTAAAATACACTTTCAAAAAGAAGTAAGTATAAGAAACAGGGGTCACTTCCCCCACCATCACTTTGCAGGTTTTTTACTTTGTTTAGAGAAAGACCATCTGGGGGAGGAAACCATTCTTTCATATTCAACACTAGGCACCCCTGCCTGAAACACCGTCTAATCTGAGCTCCACCACTCCAGAGTGGTTAGAGAGGGAAGTTCATTCATTCATTCAATAGTATTTATTGAGCGCTTACTATGTGCAGAGCACTGTACTAAGCGCTTGGAATGGACAAGTTGGCAACAGATAGAGACAGTCCCTGCCGTTTGATGGGTTTACAGTCTAATCGGGGGAGACAGACAGACAAGAACAATGGCAATGAATAGAGTCAAGGGGAAGAACATCTCATAAAAACAATGGCAACTAAATAGAATCAAGGCAATGTACATTTCATTAACAAAATAAATAGGGTAATGAAAATATATACAGTTGAGCGGACGAGTACAGTGCTGAGGGGATGGGAAGGGAGAGGGGGAGGAGCAGAGGGAGATGGGGGGGAAAAGAGGGTTGAGCTGCGGAGAGGTGAAGGGGAGGCGGTAGAGGGAGTAGAGGGAGAAGGGGAGCTCAGTCTGGGAAGGCCTCTTGGAGGAGGTGAGTTTTAAGTAGGGTTTTGAAGAGGGGAAGAGAATGAGTTTGGCGGAGGTGAGGAGGGAGGGCGTTCCAGGACCGCCGGAGGACGTGGCCCAGGGGTCGATGGCGGGATAGGCGAGACCGAGGGACGGCGAGAAGGTGGGCGGTGGAAAGAGAGAAGGGAGGAGAGGTAGGAAGGGGCAAGGGGATGTAGAGCCTTGAAGCCTAGAGTGAGGAGTTTTTGTTTGGAGCGGAGGTTGATAGGCAACCACTGGAGGTGTTTAAGAAGGGGAGTGACATGCCCAGATCGAATATACTAACTGCAGAGTGCTGGCATAAGCAGTGACAAAATACAATCCTCCAGAATCGTGTTTGCTTGGTGCTGTGGAATCCCAGAAGCCCACAGAATTTGGTGATCAATTAAATATAGAAAAAGGACAGGAGGAAGATCCTCCCCCATTGTTTCTGTCAAGGATGTAGATGTAAGTCTCGATTCCTCAGTCCAGGTTGACCAGAAAGGTGAAAGAAGCCACTTACCACTCATTATGAGCAGGGAACCTGTTGACTGACTTGTATTCTTCTAAGCATTTAGTACAGTACTCTGCACGAAGGAAGTGCTCAATAAATACGATTGACTGATTAACAAACAGTTCGTCCTCCCCTGCCGTACGTAAAACGGATTGTTTCACATAGATTCTTCTTACTCTCAGAACACAAGGTTTTCTTGCATGACTGATCAAATAATATTTTGCAAAATGCCTGCTTGTTCAAAGTCTGATCCAAAGATTAGAAAACAATTGGTACAAGGAGAAGTTAAAACAACTTGCGCTTTTCAGACTGACTTGCTGAAGTATCTTCCTAGATTATTTCAATGGATTTGGAGGTGCTGACCATGTGTTGGAGGCAGGAAAACATTACTCTTAGGGGCAGGGAATGTTTCTGCTAATGCTGTTGTATGGTACTCTCCCAAGCACTTAGTATAGTGCTCTATACTTAGTAAGTGCTCAGTAAATACCACTGATTGATTGATTGATTGGTAACCAGAAGAAAATTGATCCAAGTCGCATTTTACCTCAGAAGTGACTTGACTGATCAGTCCTAACCCTGTGAAAGAAATCGAACAGTCTCTGTTCTGGGCAGAATTTGGTTGGCGGCAGGTAAAGCATATTATGAAAAAGGCAGAGTGACTTTTGGAAGGAAATCACAGGAGTAAATTGCATCTGACCCCACCACTCTGAGGTTACTCCAGGCCAGCAGGGAATACAAGTCTATTTATTATGTCTTTTTCCGAAAAGGGAAATAAAATGGAAAGGTAGTTTCCCACAGAGAAAGCCAAAATCCCAGAGCTGGTCAGTGCACTGAGACAAATGTCCATGGGAGTGGCAGGAGAAACTCAGGGGTCTCCTTTATTAGCTGTGGGGCTAGCGGTCTGGCAGAGATGGTGGCACACGGCTCCCAAGGAAGAGATCCTACACCCCTGGTGCACCTGGTAAAATCAAGAACAGTACCCCTGGACACATAAGAAGCAGTGTGGCC
Source organism: Ornithorhynchus anatinus (assembly GCF_004115215.2). Classification (NCBI taxonomy): domain Eukaryota; kingdom Metazoa; phylum Chordata; class Mammalia; order Monotremata; family Ornithorhynchidae; genus Ornithorhynchus; species Ornithorhynchus anatinus. The sequence continues at coordinate 52,469,828 of NC_041735.1, read as the reverse complement.
TAGTGGATAGAGCACAGGCCTGGGAGTCAGAAGGACCTGGGTTCTAATCCTGGCTCCACCACTTGTCCGCTGTGTGACCTTGAGCAAGTCATTTAACTTCTCTGGGGCTCAGTTACCTCATCTGTAAAATGGGGATTACAACTGTGAGTCCCATGTGGGACATGGATCGTGTGCAAACTCATTAGTTTGTATCTGCCCCAGCTCTTGGGGCATGTAATAAGTGCTTAACAAATACCCAAAAAAGTAAAACAAGAAGGGAATGCGGCATGGGCTCCAATCAACTCTTTGACTGATGATGTATGGCCTTCTCATCAGGCAAATTCCCTATCTCCCATCATTTGGAACCTTGGAGTCAGGTCCAGAGAAGATAAAGCCGGCAATTTGGTCCAGGATTCAGCAAGACATATTATGCAAGGCCACTCTGGCTGGCACATCAGTTTCTGGTAATACCAAGGGCACTGATGCCCAGTCCCAGGGTGATGGTGACATTTCTGGTTTGGAAAACCCACTGCAGAGATAGTACCTGTGGTATTTGTTAAGCGCTTACTTTTTGTGCCTAGCACTGGACTAAGCACTGGGGTGGATACAAGATAATCAGGTTGGACACAGTCACAGTGCTTGGCCACATGGGGCACACAGTTTAAGTAGGCCGGTTATTGTATTGTACTCTCGCAAGCAGTTAGTATGGTGCTCTGCACACAGTAAGTGCTCAATAAATATGATTAAATGGTATTTAATCCCCATTTTACAATGAGAAACCTGAGGCAGAGAGAAGCAAGCGACTTGCCCAAAGTCATGCCTTAGACACAGCCTAGGGTGTCTTGCATGTCCTGCCTGCAAAGGCAGCAGGGACATCATGGGAGTCCCAGAATGGTAGCCAATAGGCAAAGATAGAAGCCCAGAGGAGCTAGCTATCTCATACTCCACGGCCAATTTTCTTCCTCCTATAGACCTACAGAGAAGGGAAGAAAAGACATCTGCTCCAGTGAGGCTATTACAGCATTTGGCCCATAACCTTTTTGTTGAGGATGATGGTGAGAGATGTCCTCTCTACTTTGCAGGTTGGTAACAGCAGCATAGCCTGGTCCCTGGGGTACATGCTGAACCTCACCAACATGATCCCAGCCGAGAGCCCTCTGATCCACGTGCCTATGAAGCCCCCTGTGTTTCTGGGACTGCTCATCATCTCCTCAGCAGTGGCCTTGCTCTGCCTGGTGTTCCTTGTTTACTTGTGTGTGGTGTCACAACTGCAGAAGACCTCTCGTCACGTCATTGACCACGGATTTGATGTAGAATGAACACCTGATGAATAGCCCTGAAGTCGGAGATGTGATCTTGGGGCTGGGGGGAGGGGAGGGCGGGGGGAGGGAACATCGAAGAACTCGAAGGAGCAGGGTGGGAGGGGCAGGGCACGCCACGGATTCCATTTTCCATTCAATTTGGTGTGGGCTGTGGAGGGGAGGGAGAGGAGCATTCATCAAGGTTGGACCGCTTTTGAAAAAAATAGCCTCTCACAGACCCAGTAAACCATCAGAACTCCAGTTGGTACCGGAGGGCGGCAGGACAGCGAGAGCAGGTTCCACCTCCACCTCCCCTCCCAAAGATTCATCCCTTCTGGAGAGTCAAAAAGAAAGCAGCACCCTCCCCAAAAGCAGTAGGAAGAGCACTGAAGGCCCTAATAAGCCACATGACCTCATGGATATAGCACAGACCTGGGAGTCGGAAGGATCTGGGTTCTAAACCCGGCTCCATTTGTCTGCTCTGTGAACTTGGGCAAGTTACTTCACTTCTCTGGGCCTCAGTTACCTCATCTGTAAAATGCAGATTAAGACTGTGAGCCCCATGTGGGATATGGACTGCCTAACCTGATTAGCTTGTATCTACCCCAGCACTTAGTACAGTGCTTAGCACACAGTAAACACTTAACAAATGCTATTTAAAAAAAATAAATAAACCTGGGGTTAGAACAGTGCATGGTGCCCCAGAAAGCCTTTTGCGTGACATTGTGGCTCAGTCACAGTTTACTATACCCCTAATCTTGTACGGCTCCTCCCATCTGAGAATCTGTAAGTACTCTATATACATCCAGGGTCTAAATTTCTCCCTGGTGGTGATAGCCAGGCACCATTTGGTAAAGGACTGCTTATCAGGGCACATTATTAAACAGAAAACTTAGTAAATGACTGCTTTGATCACTGAATAGTAACATGGTAGCCTGAGAGAGTCCTTGACACTTCTTAAAATTACTGACATTTAGCCCAGTATCTCCCGAGGCAGCTGCTCCCTTTAGGTGAGATGGTGGCCAGCATCACCAGCCCTTCTTTGCAGGGAGGAAGTCAGGACCTACTGAAAGGCCTTCCTCCCCCACTGCTGAGGGAGGTTGGGGTAGGTGACCACATGTTGTAGACAGGAAAATTACTATTATGGGCAGGGAACATTTCTGCTAATTCTGTTATGGTACTATCCCAAGCACTTGGTACAGTGCTCTACACATAGTAAGTGCTTATTTAATATCACTGATTGATTGCCCTTGGCAGAATGCTTCCCCCACCCCATCCCCGTGGCCACTGCCCAGTTGGGAGAGTGGCTGGGTGATGCTTTGGGGTTGCTAGGATTGTAGAGGCCACTGAGCTCACCTTCACTTTCCCCCAAAGCATGTTGGTCCTTTAATCTAATAGCAGAACAACACCTTTTTCCCACTCCCTCAAGTCACTTTAGCCTGTGGGGTAGGAGGGAGGAGTGGGGGGGTGGAGGGCTCAAAAGTCTAGGCCCCAAAATATGCACAAAACCACCTAGGCACAAGGTGGTGGAAACCAAGTTTCACAGAAGTGAGGGTCAAACACCAAGTCATAAACTGTCCCAGAATGGAATGTTACCCTCAAGTGCAGGTTCCTTAGACAGACCACACCATAATCTTAAACACAGCCTCTTCGGGGCCTTTAAACAAAGCACCTACCCTATTGTTATGGTTTAATTAGCCAGCATTTTAAATTTAAATTTAAAATTGCATGCAAGACCATTTTCTCCTCTGACCCTAGTTCAAGTGGTTCTCAAATAATATTTGGCAGTGGCAGTGCCATTTTGAAATCAGACTCATTATAACAGTTGGTTTTAAGTGGAAGATTTTTTGGCCAAAATGGATACATGAAAATTAAATTTTCATGAGAAATGCATTACTTTAAATAACCGATAATTCTGTGAGTGACCAAAATTCTCAGGTGGCCATCCACCAGATCCTCAACTCTAGTTGATGGTTTTGTTTGTGTGTTTTATGCAACGATCCAATGTGTATACTTGAAGACGTGTGTAAAATAGGGATAAAATACTCACTCTCCCTTATCCTTCAGAATGTGAGCCCCCTGTGTAACAGGAACTGAGTCTGATCTGATTGTATTATACCTATCCCAGTGCTGGCCACAGTCCTTGGCACATAGTAAGCACTTAAATACCCTGATGATTTATTATTGGGTTGGGACAAGTTCCTTAACCTGCAGATTTTTTAATGGTTCTTGATAAGTGCTTGCTATGTGCCAGGCACTGTACTAAGCATGGGGGGTAGATACCAGCTAAATAGGCTGGACACAGTCCATGTTCTATGATAAACAATTCCTTCTTCAAGAATTGGAGGTGGTTTTAGATTTCTGAGGGAAGTGACTTGTAATTTCATACTAGGACAAAGCAGGAAATCACATAAGACTACTTGCTTCATTTTATAAAGTGTCAAAATTAAGTTATATTTTGAAAACTGCTTCTTGAGATACTTGTTTTATGTAATAAATGAAGGACTCTGTTTTTTGGGTGGAAATATATAGAATTGTTTGCTAGCTCATAATTTTTTTTCCCTCCAAGGAGTTCTAGATGCCATTCAAATAATTTTAAAACAATGAATATGTCTTGAACAATAGTACAAGTGTCTTGCATTTATATAACACTTTTCCTCCAAAGAGCTAAATGCACATATGTGGTTTATTTCACAGCAGCAGGGAATGCATAGCATCACCCCATTTTACCATTTACAGACTATCTAGGGCTTTAAAACAGGTCATGTGAATCACCCAAAGACACAGTTCAGCAACAAAGCGACCATAAGAATCCAAGTATTCCGGCTCTCTGTTTAGTGTTCTATATAGCCTTGCTGGTTGTAGGCTTGGACTCCTGGGTCTGATATTCTCGAGCCTTTGGGGTAAGGAGGGTCAGCATATAAATTCAGTCAGGTTTGGGCCTGGCTTGGATAATTCCTTTCCTCTATTTCCCCCAACTGCCTATCCACTTATGAATTCAGCAGAAGGGAGAGGCAACATGGCCTAGTGGAAAGAACACAGCACTTAGGCAGGAGATCTGAGTTTTAATCTCAGCTTTGCCACTTAACTTATCTGCCCTTCAGTGTCCTCATCTATAAAATGGGGATTAAATTCCTGTTCTCCCTCTCTGAGACAGTGAGCCTCATTACGGGGCAGAAACAGGGTCTGATCTGACTGCATCTATCTCAGTGCTTGGCACATAGTAAATGCTTAACAAATACCACAATTACTATATTATTATTAAGCAGCAAGAGAAGTGGGGAAATCTAAATGAAACTAGAACGATGACAATCCTTTAGGTTCTCTTCCCAGATTCCTCAGAATATGGGCACCACTGCCAAGCAGCAGAATTCAGAACTGAGGCAGAGGAAGACAGACTGCTTAAATAATATACAGGTAATATAAGGACTGACTGAACACTGGAATGTCCACGTTAAAACTGGATGAATGCCCACTCTAGCTAAACTAGATCACGTTTTATTCTGAAAATTCATTCTATCTAGACCTCTACTTAGTCTTTTCAGTAGACTCAATTGCCCCTTCCTACTTTCAGCTGTTACATACTGACAGGAAAATGTCTTGGGGAAGAAAACATGTATTTTGTGAGAGCCAGTGGCTATTTCTCTGAGCTTTCTAGTAGTGCATCACCAAACCAAACACATTCTTGCATCCTCTACCTACACTTCTTCACACATGCATTATTTAAAATAGCAGAACCGTCTCAAATTTGTTCATATTTACCATCAAGGGACACCAAAGAAGGGGCTGCTCTGTGCCTGTGTGCAGGTTTTGTGACTGAAGTCAGTAAGGTGTGACTAAAGCTGTGAAGTCTTCTCTGGGAATGCCTGTGTCAGCGCTCAGAATAGTCCCTGGCACATTGTGAGTGCTTAACAAATAATAATAATAATAACTGCTGACACTTGGAGTTGCATTTGGTGGCAACCCCACATTTGGAAGTGGTTGCCACATTGACTTTGGTCAGAATGTCCTTTTTTGTTTAGCAAATGTTGGGTTGGTGGGGAAAAATCTCCAGGCTCGTGACTCAGGCCCTGCTGCAGTGGGTCAGAGGCAGCGTGGCTCAGTGGAAAGAGCACGGGCTTTGGAGTCAGAGTTCATGGGTTCGAATCCCGGCTCGGCCACTTGTCAGCTGTGTGACTTTGGGCAAGTCACTTAACTTCTCTGTGCCTCAGTTACCTCATCTGTAAAATGGGGATTAAGACTGTGAGCCCCACGTGGGACAACCTGTTTCCCCTGTGTCTACCCCAGCGCTTAGAACAGTGCTCGGCACATAGTAAGCGCTTAACAAATACCAACATTATTATTATTATTATTAACTCTCAGGAATAGGGCCTTCGCTGCTGGAATGCAGCCTGGAGGGGGGAGGAGGAGGAGGACGAGGAGGAGAATAATAATGTTGGTATTTGTTAAGCACTTACTATGTGCAGAGCACTGTTCTAAGCACTGGGGTAGACAGGGTAATCAGGTTGTCCCATGTCAGGCTCACAATCTTAATCCCCATTTTATAGATGAGGTAACTGAGGCACAGAGAAGTTAAGTGACTTAAGAGAAGTTAAGTGACTTAAGTGAGGCACAGAGAAGTTAAGGAGAACAAGGAGAAGGATCAGGTGGAGAAGGGGGAGGACGAGGAGGGACGGGGGGAGGAGGAGGTTGTGATCAGAAGGGAGCGAGTCAGGATGAGGTGTGGTCCAAACCCATATTCTCTCACTTGAGGGGGAGAATTCTTCTTCCTCTCTCACCCCATATTAGCAATCTCCTTTGCCATAACTGACTGACCTATATCCTAAAAGAGCAGCACAAGGGAAGTGAAAGTTTGCTTGTATTCACACATGCCCCACCCTCCCAAGTTTATTACAGTGTCTAGAACATAGTAATGCTTAATAAATACCACTATTAAAAAGCAGCATGGTTTAGTGGACAGAGCACAGGCCTGGGAGTCTAAAGTTGGTGGGTTCTAATCTTAGCTCCACCACTTGTCTGCTGTGTGACCTTGGGCAAGTCACTTCCCTTCCTCTGTGCTCAGTTACCTCATCTGTAAAATGGGGATTGAGACTGTGAGCCCATATGGGATAGGGACTGTGTCCAAGCCAATTTGGTTGTATCCACCCCAGTGCTTAGTACAGTGCCTGGCACATAGCACTGGCACTTAACATATACCACAATATGTGAAATCCAATCAAATTCCTTTAGAGAAGCAATGTTGCTTAGTGGCTAGAGCATGGGTCTGGCAGTCAGAAGGACCTGGGTTCTAATCCCGGCTCCACCACGTCTACTCTGGGACCTTGGCTAACTTACTTAACCTTGGGTCTCAGTTCCATCATCCGTAAAAAAGGGTTAAGAGCATGAGCCCCATGTGGGACAGAGATTGTGTCCAACCTGATTAAGTTGTATCTACCTAAGTACTTGGAACAATGCTTGGCACATAGTAAGTGCTTAACAAGTACCATTATTATTTTTATTATTGTCACCCTAGGGCAAGTCTGTGGGAGAGCCTGGGAATCAAGCACTCTATCTGCACTAGTCTATGCTCTTTTCTTAATTGCAAAATTGGATTTAACCCTCCCAGAGCTGTGAGGAAACAATCTCTGAGGTCATTCAATACAGTCACATTCCCCGCAATAACTTTTTTATGATATTTGTTACACAATTACTATGTGCCAGACACTGTATTAAGTACTGGGCTAGATACCAGCTAATCAGATTGGACACAGTCCACGTCCTACATGGGGCTCACAGTCTTTATCCCAATTTTACAGATGAGGTAACTGAGGCGCAGAGAAGTTAAGCCACTTGCCCAAAGTCCCACAGCAGACTCCCTCTGACACCCAAGCCTTTGCTCTTTCCACTAGGCCACACTGCTTCCCATGCAGAAAATTAAAAATATCCTCTTTACTTAAGGGGTAGGAAATGAACCACCATCCTTGGGATAAAAATAACCACCTTCTGACTGACAATGCCTAAAAGACAGAAAGGCAGGTATGTACAAGGACTGAGCCACTTCAATCAATCAATCAACAGTATTTATTGAGCACTTAAGGGAGAGTACAATGCCACACTTCAGAGCAAGTTCTTCAGTCTTAGCTTACTCAAGGGCTTTTGAAAAGCTGTCTGCCATGAGCCTATTCATAATGCAAGCACCTCTCACTGAAATGGCCGGTGTTTTCTTGCTGTCTCCTAGCCATCTGTGTATCCTATTCTGTGGAGGCACAAAACAAAGGATGCAGAAGTTGTCCATGAAATGGAGTTTTAATGTTCAACACAAAGAACAGGGGACAGAAAGAAAAAGGAGCTAAAAGTCAGGGTGTATGAAAACTACTGAGCTGCTTCTCCTCTGACTGGGCCTAAAGAACTTGTTTGGGGAGGGAGTCACACCCCCAAATTTCCTTGATTCCCTCAGAGTTCCTGAAGACTCTCGAGAGGATGTTATTAGACACACTTGGAGTGAAGGGATGTGTTGACAAATGAGATTTTCCTGCTGGGAATGCCAAGCAGTCACATGGGAATCCCAGTCAGGTTTCTCATAATCTCGTTATGTTACAAAACAGAGAGGGAGAGGGAAAAACTCTCTGGTGATCTTTGGGGGCAGTCCTTGGTCTGCGGAAACATAAAAATGCACTAACAAAGTCCTCCTATACATGTTGACAGCCTGATTGGAGGGTGGATGAGGGAGTCAGTGGGAATGTGTCTATTTATTGTTATGTTGTACTCTCCCAAGGGCTTAGTACAGTGCTTTGCACACTTTAAGGGCTCAATAAATATGACTGACTGAATATGGGAAAATTGGGAAGCATGGTCTAATAGAAAGAACATTGGCCCGGGAGTAAAAAGACTGGGATTCTAATCCCTGACTTCACCACTTGCTTGTTGCGTGTCCTTGGGCAAGTCACTTAACTTCTCTGTGCCTCAGTTTCCTCATCTGTAAAACAAGGATGAAACGCCTGTTCCTCTTTTTTACACCGTGAGACCCATTTAGGAGGACCTGGGATTTGATCTCATGATCTTGCGATAATAATAATAATATGGTATTTCTCAAGCATTTACTATGTTCCAAGCACTGTACTAAGCACTGGGGTAGATACAAAGTAGTCAGATTGTCCCACGTGGGGTTCACAGTCTTAATCCCCATTTTACAGATGAGGTAATTGAGGCCCAGAGAAGTGAAGTTACTTGCCCAAGGTCACACAGTAGACAAGTGGTGGAGTCACACAGCAGACAAGTGGCGGGGCCGGGATTAGAACCTTCTGACTCCCAGGCCCATGTTCTATCCACTACACCACACTGCTTCCCCAGGATTTAGTACTGTGCTTGGCACACAGTGTTTAACAAATACCACTCTTTTGACAATGATGGTAGATTTCATCAAGGGAGCATTATGGAAAAAGAGCAGAAATCTCTCACTAAAACTCCCTCAAATACCCACTACCTTTCCAGGAGTAAAATCAATCAGCAGCCTTTCACAGAAAGCATCTCACTCTCCCTTCATCCTCTCCTCACTTCAACTTCCAGTACAGGTCTGCCTTTTTCCCACTTTGTAAAACTTCTATAACTGCCTAGTGTCAAGCCAGGAGATGCCAAGTCAATGTGGTGAAACTGAAAGATACAAATAGGGGCCGTTGGCTTAAAGTTTAATTATTTGTGAAGCTCCCTCATAGCAGATTGGGTTTAGTACAGTCCACTGCACCCAGCGAGGACTGGAGAAATACCATTATTACTAGAAAGGGTGCTTTCACAAAAAAGGGCTAAAAAGAAAAAGGGAGAGAGAGGACCGATTGAACAGATCAGAGAGACAGGATCCCAGCGTAGCAGCTCTGTGAGATCTGATGCCTTGTCAATGGGAGAAAAAAGCCAACCCTGTTTCTGCCTATGTGGCCTGAGCCATCCTCACTCTTCATCATCCTTAATCAACTCAGGCTCCTGTCAGTCCTCAGATCCTAACCAGAAAGCTTTTCTTCCCCATACCTCAAAGTGCCTTGCAGTTTCTGTATGATCTCACACAAAATTCCTATAAGTCTGCTTGGCGGGAGGGGCAGGTGTGGCATGAACTGTTACCTCCGTTTCAGAAACGAACTCCCAGTTCAGTGTTTCGGTCGCGGGCCGTGATGCCGATAGCGTCTTCTCTTGCCGCCTTTGATGCTTGCTGCAGGCTTATCCACCCGGGGTTGGCACACCTGTGTAATTTAGTCTGCTTTTCATCTTGGCTTTTTGGCTCCCTCGCGCAGCCTGCCACCCAGCTGGCTTTCTGGGCAGTGAGCCCAGGCCCGTTTATTATGGCAGTCCAGACTCTATCTGTACATCACCCCCCTCCCCTCCCACCCGACAAAGTGAAAGACACTGAGGTTTTACATTGCAAAAGCTCCTTAGAGGCCAAAGCAAACCCATGGGGTGGGGGGCAAGCAGGCCTACAGGGGTTAGAGCAGGGCAGGGCCACCCTACCACCCTACAGGGTGTTACACCTGCCAGTCAGAGCAAGTGTCACTGAGAATCAGGATGGCCTAGTGGACAGAGCACAGACCTAGGAGTCGGAAGGACCTGGGTTCCAATCCCCCCCGGCCACTTGCCCGCTATGGGACCCTAGGCAAGTCATGTAATTTCTCCGTGCCTCCGGTACCTCATCTGTAAAATGAGGATTTCAACTGTAAGCCCCATGTGGGACATGGACTGTGTCCAACCCGATTCCAGACTTTAGTTCATTGCCAGACACGTAGTAAGCGCTTGTCCGAAGCCACCGACCTCAAGGCCCAAAGTTTGGTTTAGGCTCTGGAGCAGCAGTGTGGCTTAGAGGATAAGGCAAGGGTCTTGGAATCTGAAGAACCTGGGTTATAATCCCGGCTCCACCACTTGTCTACTGTGTGACCTTGGGCAAGTCACTTCATTCTCTGTGCCTCAGCTCCCTCATCTGTAAAATAGGGATTAAGACTGTGAGCCCTATGTGGAGCACGGACTGTGTCCAAACCGATTATCTTGTATCTACCCCAGCACTTAGTACAGTGCCTGGCACATAGCAGGTGCTTAACATAATAATATAATAACGGTAAAAAAAAAAAAAACGCTGACTCCCACTGCAACTTAGAGGAGCAGTTGGAACAAATCTTTCCTCTGAGCATCCTTGGGCTCTTGATCACTCTTATGTTCCCAAACCCGATGGCTCATGGAAAACAGTCCAGGTTGAAGTCCAACTACTGGAGGGGTGAGGCAAGGTGGAATCAAGATAGGGGTTCTGGTACTTAGTGAAATAGTCAAGGACTTAGGGTGAGAAGTATTTGTGGGGCAAGGCTAGTAGTGGAAAGAACATGGGCCTGGGAAAAGCACCGTGGTCTAATTGATAGAGCATGGGCCTGAAAGTCAAAAAATCATGTGTTCTAATCCTGAATGCCACTTGTCTGCTGTGGGACTTGGGTAAATCACTTAACTTATCTGTGCTTTACTTACCTCATTTGTAAAATGGGGATTAATACTGTGTCCCACAGGGACATGGATTGTGCCCAATCTAATTAGCTTGGATCTACCCCAGAACTTATTACAGTAGGCCCAATTCCAAAGCCCCAGTCAACCAATGGTATTTATTGACCTTTTACTGTGTGCAGAGGACTGTACTAAGCACTGAGGAGACTACAGTAGAGTTGGTAGGCACATTCCCTGCCCACAATGAGCTAATGAGGTTACAGTCTAAAGCAGTGTGGCTGGGGGGGGGGGGTCTTACAGTCTAGAGATCCCACCAAACAAGTCTAGAGCCCTAACACCATTCGATTGAAAGCTCCAGGAGGGCAGGGAATGCATTTCTTGCTACTGTTGTACTCTCCCAAGCACTTAGTACAGTGTCAAGCACTCAGCAGGGCTCGACGAATGCTACTGATTGAGTAGGGAACCCACCAAACAAGTATTCTCTGACTTTATGAGCTAATATGTCCCCTCGCCAACTTATTCAGGATGTTTTAAGGCTAACACTGGAAATGTGTGTAAGCACTCTGGGTTTCTGAGGCCCCAGTCTCTTCACAATGCTGAAGTATGACTGTGATCACTCATATGACTCCCCAGAATGGTGAAATGTGATTATGATAACCCACAATATAGGATAATGTTGAGAAACACACTGTACCTAATACCTTACCTCTATAAGACAAGTAAGAGGTAGTGTAGTCTAATGGGAGGAGCAAGGGTCTGGGAGTCAGAAAACCTATAATCCCATTTCTGTCACTAAGCTGCTGGTTGACCTCAGGTAATTCTCAGTGTATTTGGGTCTCAGTTTCCTCATCTGAAAATGGGAGTAATCCCTACCTCACATGGATGCTAAGGATAAAATGAAGTACTGTAAAAATGTCTTGGAAAAATAAGAAATGCTATAAAAATTTCATGTTGCTCAATAGTAATGCCAAAAAACGGATTCTCAGCCCTATTTTAACTGCACGATAGAATAGGCAAGATACGGGGAGGACCTTTATGATAGCTGTTAAGTACTCACTAAGAGTACTTAACTTGAGAAGCAGCATAGCTCAGTGGAAAGAGCCTGGTCTTGGGAGTCAGAGGTCATGGGTTCGACGCCCGGCTCTGCCACTTGTCAGGTGTGTGACTGTGGGCAAGTCACATCACTTCTCTGTGCCTCAGTTCCCTCATCTGTAAAATGGGGATTAACTGTGAGCCTCACGTGGGACAACCTGATTACCATATATCTACCCCAGCGCTTAGAACAGTGCTCTGCACATAGTAAGTGCTTAAGAAATACCAACATTATTATTATTATTATTATTGAGTCAAGCACTATTCTAAGCCATGGGCATATATACATGCTCACCTTTGAGGTCTGTCATTAGAAGTCATGCTGGCCTTCCTCATACATCTGCAAAGGCTCTGTGGCCTATAGGGCAGGCAATTCTCTCCTTTTCCTCAGACCTGGCACACCCATACATGCCCATCCCAGTCTTTCAGCAGGGTAGGACCCCTTCCCTCCAGCCCAACCCCAGCTCTCCCAGGAAACCAGCACCAAGTGCAGCACTAACTCACCTGCTCTTTCCCAGTCCTCCAGGTTCCCTTTTGACCTGGAAAAGACACCACTTAAGTCTTAGATAGTGCAGCAAGTCTCTGTTAAAGCAGCAGTGTGGCCAGGGGGACAGAGCATGGGCCTGGGAGTCAGAAGGACCTGGGTTCTAACCGCTGCTCTGCCACTTGCCAGCTGTGTGACCTTGGGCAAGTGCCTAAATTTCTCCATGCCTCAGGTCATCTGAAACATGGGGATTAAGACTGTGAGCCCCATTTGGGACATGGACTATCCCTACCTGATTAGCTTGAATCTACCTCAGCATTTAGTACAGTGCCCGGCACATAGTAAACGCTTGTTACCATAAAAATGTCTCTCCCTCTCAACGCTATTGTCAGAGGGAACAGTTCCCAGCCCTCGAGTCAATCAATCAGTGGTATTTGTTGAACGCTTACTTTGTGCAGAGCACCGTCCCAAGAGTTTGAGGGAGTACAACATGATGGGCCAGACCTCCAGCGTGGGGAAAGTGGAGAATTGGAGCTGATACCTAAGTCTTTCAAGCTAAAGTAGGCTAACTGTCAAACTACCAAATGCCTGCTGTGTGATCTTGAGTCACTTAACTTCCCCGTGCTTTACCTACCTCATTTGTAAAATGGGGATTAATACTGTGAGCCCCATGTGGGACTGAGATTGCGTCTAGCCTGAGTACCTTATTCCAGCGCTTAGAACAGTGCTAAGCACACAGTAGTCACTTAACAAGTAGCATAATTATTAGCCCTTGGGGGACAGCCAGATAATCTGAAGGGAAAACCGCCACCTGTCTCTAGTCCAAGCTCTTCGGCCTAGGTAGAAGTTGGCTTAGCTCTGAGGACACATTGCTTCCTGGAGTAAATCTGGCCAAATGCAATGGAAAGGTATGAAAGAGATCCTCTTCCTAATTGAACAAGTTCCCCAAAGTCACCAGAGTCCAGTTTCACTGGGAAGATGTGTAAGGCCCTGCGGCAGCCTTTCTGCCCCCAGCTTCTCCCCACTTCAGTCCGTACCCTGTGGCGCTACACGGATCATCTTGCAGAGTCGCTCGGCACTATCAGCAACTCCTTCTCCCTGGCCTCGAGGTTCCCCAACAGCTGCCTCCATCTTACGCATCGGTTCTGTTCACCCGCTACTTCCCAGTTTGCACTCTTTTCCTCTCGCAAGCCCCTCTCTTAACCTACCTCGACACTCCCGCTTCCGCCTCCTAGCTCATGCTACTTACTCCCCCAGCCCAGGACTCCCTTTCCCAAAAAATCCACCAGGCCACCCAGGACGCCTGACCTTTGAAGCCCTCTTAAAAGTCTCGCCTCCTCCAGAAGCCCTTACCAGTCCCCAGTGGTGTTAAATATATTAACATTAATATATTATCAACATATTAATATTAACTATTGTTAAATTATTGATACTGAATCAATATTAACATATTAATCCTCTCTGCAGACCCCTAGCACATACGTATATCTTTGATTCATTTATATTATTAACCAGTACATTTCATTATTTGTTTGCCTGTTTCATCCCAAAATGCTTATACTGCTTCCCGCTTTACACTGGTCCTTCCTCCGTCTTTCACGATCCGTAATTACTTTTGGTCTGGCCGCCCCCACTGGGCGGTAAGGGCCTCGAGGGCAGGGAACGGGGTTGTATGCTCCCAAGTGAAGAGTAGAGTGCCAGGCTTTTAACAGGCGCTCAATCAAAGCCATCGATTGAATGACTGATTACAGAAGCAGAGCATTTACAGGCAAAACTGGACCTGAGGTGAGCCTCATGTTGGACTTTCAAGTTTAAAGACCCTAGGGTTTTCTCTTGTTTGACACAGGCCCAACAAGGAACCATCGAGGCAAAAGAGAATCAAGACAAGCAGGTTTCCCTCCAACTTCCCAAAATGCCCCAGGCAAAGGACCTTCCTCTTCTCCCCCATGAAGGGACACGTGAAATTTCCTTTAGTTGTCACCGAGTTTAACTACTTAGCTTTTGAAAGCCATGAAAGGATTTCCCATTTATGTTTTCTTGCTCCTTAACTTTTGCTTGTTTTCTTCTTGGTTTCTTTCCCCCACACATCCCACCTTTGTTTTTCCCGTTTCAGGGCTCGACGGGGTCCTAAGCCTTGGTTTTAACTTCCTACAAAATTGAAGGCTTTAAATAGCTCTTGTACTGCTCTACTTAAACCTTTTTGAAAAGACCCCTCCAAAATGTTGAAATGTAGCATTTATCATTTCAGGTGAAGAAAAATCCATTGGGAGTTTAATATTATTAAATGAAAGAAACCTGGGGGACTTTAGAGCTATTTGCCTACAAGATGGACGCTGCCCCCAAAGAGGAAGTTCAAGTTTCCTGACCAATGCATTTCTGCATCCCTAGCATTATCTCCCTGCCAGCAGTGATGTGAGTGGGAATGATGGATTTTAGACTACGACCAGTGAGATCCAGTACTCACAGCAACCAAGTGAGTGTCAGGTCACCATCCTGGACCAACACCTGGTGTTGGGATCCCCAGGAAACGCTCCTCCATCTGAGCTAGCTTCCCCAAGTCCAAGGAGCCCCTCCTACATCTTGCAGGGGAAAGGGTCTGCCTCCTCAGTGCCACCATACACTAAATCTCCCATTTCCGATCGCCCCACTTCTGTCCAGGGGCCTGAGCGCTTCCTCACGCAGTCCTGGACTTTGTCAGCATGGGGTGTTCCCCGTGGCCTTAGGAAAGGAACATGGAACTGTGAGTCCAGAGACTCAGGTTCTAATCCCGGCTCTGCTACAGACCTGCTGGGTGACTTTGGACATGCCCCTTAACCGCTCTGGGACTGTTTCCTCACCAGTCAAACAGGGAACCTGCTCTTCCTATCAAGTGGGACACCTGGGAGGTAGAGGACCTTTGTCTGGGCTGATTATCGAGCCTCTATCCCAGTGCTCAGGACAGTGCTTGGCACAGAATAAGGGTGTTATACAGGCCACTTCAATGAACATAGCCACTTCAGGCTCTTTTATCCAAGCTCACCATCCCACTCCATCCTTAACACGCCGCTTCCGTTAATTCTCCTCTCCAGCTCCCCTACTTCCAGAGAATTACATTTTTATTATCAAGCCACCCACCTGCAGAGCTTTCCTGGATCAATATCGTCTCTTCCCTGCATTAGATTTATTTAACTGGTTCATGCCCTTCTGTGTTTCATCCAAAAGCATGGAGTCAACAGCACACAGGATATAGGGCTGGAGGAGACAAAGACAGCAGTGAAGTCTCAATCTCGGTCTTCAAATTTACAGGCCACTGCCAAATTCCAAAGTAGGGAACACACTATTGCACCAGTAGTCACAATTATAATTTGCACCCAAAGGCATTGTCAATCTATATAGCTAAGATTAAAAAACAAACATTTAGCTCTCTCTCTAGGGGGTAAGGGCTCCATAGGACACTACTCCATTTGCCTTTGAAAGGCTCCTTTAAAACAGGACCGTATAAAATACTAAACATAGAAATCGAGGGTCAGACACATTCACCCTCCATGGTCTGCGCCCAGGTGCCACTATTTACAGATAAACATACTTTAGACCAATACCATGCCCACTGTTGCACTTTCCCAAGTGCTCAGTTCAGTGCTCTGCACCGAGTAGGGACTCAATAAATACCCTTATCACCCCGCCCCCCCCGACCCACCATTCCACAGCTACCCGGAGTCAGAAAGCGACAAAACCCTCTCGGTTAGCGTGAGAAGCGGTCAAAATCCCCCAAAACGAGATCCACGTCAACGTCGATGTCCTGATGGACGTAAGTCAGAGCCAGTCCGGGCAGCCAACTCCCTCTCAATGAGTTTCTCTGCCAGATTCTGACTCTCCGCAAAGCCCGTGACGACGCCTCTCCGGCTGGGACGCTGATGGGCATGGTGGCCAGGACAGAGAGGGCAGCGTTGATATTGGGGTAACAGATGGGGTTCAAGTGCTGCAGAGCGGCCAGGATGCTATTGGGCTGCTCGTTCCTGGGGATGTCCATCCATTTTGCCCGCCACCTCTGCAGCTCTGCTTTAAAGCTGTCCAGGTTGGAGATGTCGCCCTTGAAAGCATCATAGAGGGCCGCCTCGGACTCGTCATTTTCTAGCAAAAGCAGCTTATCGGGGACGAGGTACTGGGCAATGAATCGCGGGGAGCACTCCAGCAGTTGCTCCTGCAGTTCTGAAATGACGTGGTCCAGAAATGGCACAAACAGATCCCGCCTGTAGCCCTCCTGGATGTCCTCAGCCGGGGGGCCGCCCAGGGGGGCCGACCGCCCTCCGAAGCCCGGTGGCGACTCCCGGACACCTGCAGCGTCGGCCAATCGCTTCGCTTCATCGTAAAGCGACTCGAACCCCGGGTCACCGTCGTCTTTCATTCTCCCGAACCTCTGGATGATGAGGTTGGCCTCGTCGGACGTGTGGATGAGATCGGTGTCGGCGCGCTGCATATCCAGGTGCAGAGATCGGGTGCACGCAAGGACGTGCTCAACACACACCAGGCTCACCAGGAAGTCAAACTTGGTGATGGAATACAAGAGTCTTTCAGCATCCCCGCTGTCATCGGCCAATTTCTGCAAAGCGCCCAAGACCGCTGCATATTTGGCTTTGAAGCAGCTTAGGGCGTCCACCCGGCTGAGGTGTCGGAGATTATCCTCCTCTTCTTCCTCTTCCTCTCCGGTTTCCCCGTCCACGTTCAGGAATTCCTGCAAGTCTGCAAGGGAGGGGCCGAAGCGCTCCATAGACCACTTCAGCACCACAGTGACTTTCCCCAGCGTATCCAGCAGTTTAGCCACAGGCCTCACAGCACAGGATCGAACGATCGCCAGGTTGAGCTCGTGGGTCTTAGAGGCTGAGTATACGGCTTCGGGCAGGATGTCACAAATCCTCGCCAGCTGCCCGCTCATGTGACTGCCCCCCTGGTAGCTGTAGCCTCTCAGCAGCTCCTTCCGCAAGCCCCAAGCTGAGATTTTCTGCAGAAAGAGCTCTGTCAGGCTTCTCTCCGTTGTGTCAAAGCCCTCTACGAAGTCAATCGGATCTTCTCGAAGTTCCACCTGGCCCTCTCCGCTCCGGTGAACGTAACGCACGGAGAGGGAGATGTTCTCTTTCGTGGAAACGTCGGTGCTCCCGTCCGCTATCAAACTGAAGAATGTGGCTGCTTTAGCCCTCTCCAGAATCTTGCTCTGAATCTGGAGGCCGGTGAGCTCGGCAAGTTTGCTCTGCATCCATTCTGACGTGTCCAAGGGGCCGTATGGGGCTTGGCTGAGGTTCTCTTTCAAGACTGGGTCCAGTTCGGCCACATAACGTGAGATAGCGTGCACCGTCTTGGCGCTGTTGAACCTCCCTCCCAGTAAAACATTCTGCCTCCCACAGAAGATGATGATTTTGACGATCTGTCTGAGGGCGTGGCGGCTCCACCCTGTCGATTTCTTCTCGTGCTCAAAGGCGACGAACAGCTCGGTCCTCGCAGCCGCCCGCCCGTGCTCTTTCGATCGGCTGTGTCTCTCCAGGATTTTCTTGCCGTTGGACCAATCCTTCAAGGGGGTGGAGACCAAAACTGCTTCCTTGCTGCTGTTAAAAACAAAACAGGGTCCGCAGAAGACCCCGTCTAGATATGGCGAGTAGCGGGCGAATTTATACTCTTGGAGCAGCTGGGTGCTGCAGCGGCAATGCTTCTGGCTAGTCCCAGAGCCCGTCAGTCTTTTTGGAAACTGGAAATTTGAAGGCGGTACCCACTGGTTGACTAAAACGCCTCTCTTTTGCACATCACTCAGACTCATGCGGTTCAACAAGCCAATATCTTCATCATTACTGATGTCCACTCGGTCCAGGGGTTTGCTCTCACCTCTGCTTACTGCTCTGGAAAGGGTCTGTTTGGCGATCGAGAGATCCAGGGCTTCTCCGTTTACAAGGTTCTCCTCAGAGCTCTTCCCGGATGTGCCGTCGGAGTCCGTGTCCTGTTCCGACTCCGAGCTCCTGTAATTGCAAACGTGAAAACACACGGGTTTACTTATTTTTCCAATCTATATCTGCCCTCTTGGAAGGCTGGCATTTTAAGCGGCTGAGTTGAAAGCAATATTTTCCTTTTTTTGGCAACTTACAGGAGCAGAAAGGGAGTCACAGTTTTGGGGAGCTTCTGGTTCACCTCTGGAATGGGGTGTGATTTTTTTCTCTTCTGAGCCCCAGACGAATATGTTATCGGCTGGGCTGACTCCTCCATCCTGGGCAACTGAGGAAGAAAACAAGACACAACTATTCAGTTGAGGCAAACATGACTCCCATTGCAGAGCAAGCTAGCCCCTACGGAGGCATAATAATAATGACATTTGTTAATTAATCATATTTACTGAGCGCTTACTATGTGCAGAGCACTGTACCAAGCACTTGGGAAAATAAGTGCTTTCCATGTGCCAAACTTTGGGCTGGATACAGGAAAATCAGGTCAGACACAGTCCCTTTACCAAGCACTTGAGAAAATAAGTGCTTTCCATGTGCCAAGTTCTGGGATGGATACAAGAAAATCAGGTCAGACACAGTCCCTGTCCCTTATGGGGCTCACAGTCTAAGGAGGAGGGAGAATTGAATCCCCTTTTTATAAATGAGGCAGTGGAGACCCAGAGAAGTTAAGTAATTTTCCCAAAGTCACAAAGCAGACGAGTGACAGAGCTAGGATTAGAACACGGGTCTTCTAACTCCCCAGGCCCGTCCTCTTCCCACTAGGCCAAGCCGCTTTTGCTCCGAAGCAAACTCTGGCAGGCCGATGGGGACTCTGGCTTCCTAAATCCTTAATAGACGTTTTAAGATTTGTTAACAATGCTGAATAATAATAATAATGGCATTTGTTAAGCGCTTACTATGTGCCAAACACTGTTCTAAGCACTGGGGGGGGATTCGAGGTAATCAGGTTGTCCCATATGTGGGTCACAGTCTTGATCCCCATTTTACAGATGAGGGAATTGAGGCACAGGGAAATGAAGTGGACTTGCCCCACGTCACCCAGCTGACAGGTGGCGATGGCGTGATTAGAACACATGACCTCTGACTCCCGAGCCCGGGCTCTCTCCACTGAGCCACACTGCTATTAGGCCCAGAAGAACAATAAATTATTACTTTTATAACTTGATAATGACGTTAACAATTCAACTCCTGCAGGTATCCTTAATGTTCTATGAAATAATCATTAAGGTCAGAGAAGCAGTGTGGCTCAGTGGAAAGAGGGGATGTACACCTCATTAACAAATGAATGAAAGAAAGCCTCGGTTACCTCATCTGTAAAATGGGGATTGACTGTGAGCCCCACGTGGGACAACCTCATCACCCTGTATCCCCCAGCGCTTAGAACAGTGCTTGGCCTGTAGTAAGCACTTAACAAATACCAACATTATTCTCTGGGCCTCAGTGACCTCATCTGTAAAATGGGGATTAATTGTGAGCTCCATGTGGGACAACCTGATCACCTTGTATCCCCCCCCAGCGTTTAGAACAGTGCTTGGCACCTAGTAAGAGCTTAGCAAATACCAACATTATTATTATTAGTCTCTGGGCCTCAGTGACCTCACCTGTAAAATGGGGATTGATCATGAGCCCCACGTGGGACCACCTGATCACCTTGTCTCCCCCCAGCGCTTAGAACAGTGCTGGGCACAGAGTAAGCGCTTAACAAATACCAACATTATTATTATTAGTCTCTGGGCCTCTGACCTCACCTGTAAAATGGGGATTGTGAGCCCCACTTGAAACAACCTGATCACCCTGTATCCCACCAGCGCTTAGAACAGTGCTTAGCACATAGTAAGTGCTTAACAAATACCATTATTATTAGTCTCTGGGCCTCAGTCACCTCACCTGTAAAACGGGGATTGATGGTGAGCCCTCATCACCTTGTCTCCCCCCAGCGCTTAGAACAGTGCTTGGCACATAGTAAGCACTTAACAAATACCATCATTATTATTCTCTGGGCCTCAGTGACCTCACCTGTAAAATGGAGATTGTGAGTCCCACTTGGAACAACCTGATCACCTTGTATCCCCCCAGCGCTTAGAACAGTGCTTGGCACATAGTAAGCACTTAACAAATACCAACATTATTAGTCTCTGGGCCTCAGTGACCTCACCTGCAAAATGGGGATTGATGGTGAGCCCCACGTGGGACCACCTCATCACCTTGTCTCCCCCCAGCGCTTAGAACAGTGCTTGGCACATAGCGCTTAACAAATACCATCATTATTATTCTCTGGGCCTCAGTGACCTCATCTGTAAAATGGGGATTGTGAGTCCCATTGGAACAACCTGATCACCTTGTATCCCCCCAGCACTTAGAACAGTGCTCGGCACATAGTAAGGGCTTAACAAATACCAACATTATTATTATTAGTCTCTGGGCCTAATGACCTCAGCTGTAAAACGGGGATTGATGGTGAGCCCCACTTGGAACCACCTGATCACCCTCTATCCCACCAGCGCTTAGAACAGTGCTTAGCACATAGTAAGCGCTTAACAAATACCAACCTTATTATTATTAGTCTCTGGGCCTCAGTGACCTCACCTGCAAAATGGGGATTGATGGTGAGCCCCACGTGGAACCACCTCATCACCTTGTCTCCCCCCAGCGCTTAGAACAGTGCTTGGCACATAGTAAGCGCTTAACAAATACCATCATTATTATTCTCTGGGCCTCAGTGACCTCATCTGTGAAACGGGGATTTTGGGGAGCCCCACTTGGAACAACCTGATCACCCTGTATCCTCCCAAGCGCTTAGAACAGTGCTTGGCACATAGTAAGCGCTTAACAAATACCATCATTATTATTCTCTGGGCCTCAGTGACCTCATCTGTGAAACGGGGATTTTGGGGAGCCCCAGTTGGAACAACCTGATCACCCTGTATCCTCCCAAGCGCTTAGAACAGTGCTTGGCACATAGTAAGCGCTTAACAAATACCATCATTATTATTCTCTGGGCCTCAGTGACCTGCAAAATGGGGATTGATGGTGAGCCCCACGTGGGCCCACCTCATCACCTTGTCTCCCCCGAGCGCTCAGATCAGTGCTTGGGCCGTAGTAAGCGCCTACCAAATACCATCATCATTACAATTACGATGATGACAGGGTCGCATTGGAAAGGCGGGGGGGGGGGCTGCCGCCAACACCCAAAGCCCTTAGCGGGGACGAGGAGGGGGGAGGCCCTGGTCCAAACCACCGCCAAAGGTTGGGGGAAGGAGGAGGCCGGGGAGAGGAAGCGTCCGCGCGGAGACGCCGAGCGGCGAGACGGTGGGGCGGACGACGTGAGGGCTGGGAAGAGGGAGGAGCGCCCACCATCCACGCACCGGGACGGACGACGGCAGCCACGACGGGGCTTGTCCTTCTTCCTCCTCCTCCTCCTCCTCCGCTGGCCGGGGGCGCGCCCGCTCAGCGCGGCCCCGAGTCCGGCAGCCGCCGCGCAGGCGCAGAAGGAGCGGGAGGGGCCCGGCGGGGGGGGGGGGGCGGGGCCGGCAGCCGGAGGCCCGGGTGACGTCACCCCGCCGCCCTCGGAGAAACCGCGCCGCTTCAGGGGCAAGAGCCCGGGCTTGGGAGGCTCAGGTGGCCAGTTCGAATCCCGCCTGCGCCACTTCAGTCGTTCAGTCGATGCTATTTATTGAGCGCTTACTATGGACAAATCGGGAACAGAGGGAGACAGTCCCTGCCCTCTGACGGGCGCACAGTCTAAGCGGGGGACAGAGACAGGAACAATGGCGATAAACAGAATCAAGAGAAGCCGCGCGGCTCAGTGGCAAGAGCCCGGCCTTGGGAGGCTCAGGTGGCGAGTTCGAATCCCGCCTCCGCCACTTCATTCATTCAGTCGATGGGATTTACTGAGCGTTTACTATGGACAAATCGGGAACAGATAGAGACAGTCCCTGCCCTCTGACGGGCGCACAGTCTAATAATAATGTTGGTATTTGTTAAGCGCTTACTATGTACAGAGCACTGTTCTAAGTGCTGGGGGAGATACAGGGTCATCAAGTTGTCCCACGTGAGGCTCACAGTCTTAATCCCCATTTTACAGGTGAGGGAACTGAGGCACAGAGAAGTGACTTGCCCACAGTCACACAGCTGACAAGTGGCAGAGGCAGGATTCGAACCAACGCTTACTATGTGCCAGGCACTGTTCTAAGTGCTGGAGTAGACACAAGCTTACCAGGTTGAACCCAACCCATGCCCCAAGTGGGGCTCACAGGCGTCATCCCCATTTTACAGATTAAGTCACTGAGGCCCAGAAGTGACTTGACCAAGGCTTCACAGCAGACAAGAGGTTCGAATCCCGCCTCTGCCACTTGGCGGCTGTGGGCCAAGTCACTTCACTTCTCTGTGCCTCAGTTCCCTCATCTGTAAAATGGGGATGAACTGTGAGCCTCACGTGGGACAACCTGATTACCCTCTATCTACCCCGGCGCTTAGAACAGTGCTCTGCACATAGTAAGCGTTTAACAAATACCAACATTATTGGAGCATTCAATAGTATTGAGTATAGAGAAGCAGCGTGGCTCAGTGGCAAGAGCCCGGGCTTGGGAGTCCGAGGTAATGGGTTCTAATCCCAACTGTGCCACTTGTCAGCTGTGTGACCTTGGGCCAGTCACTTAACTTCTCTGGGCCTCAGTTCCCTCATCTGTAAAATGGGGATGAAGACTGTGAGCCTCACGTGGGACAACCTGTTTACCCTGTATGTAGATTACCCTCTATCTACCCCAGCGCTTAGAACAGTGCTCGGCACATAGTAAACGCTTAACAAATACAAAAAAAAAAAAAAAGGTTTCACAGCAGACAAGGGGTTCGAATCCCAGTTCTGCCACTTGTCGGCTGTGTGACTGTGGATAAGTCACTTCACTTCCCTGGGCCTCAGTGACCTCATCTGGAAAATGGGGATGAAGCCTGGGAGCCTCACGTGGGACAACCTGATGACCCTGGATCTCCCCCAGCGCTTAGAACAGTGCTCTGCACATAGTAAGCGCTTAACAAATACCAACATTATCATTATTAGGCTCCTTTGCCCCTGAAATGTTCGTTTTTTCCACCTTTGGCGCTTCTGACATGCGCACTGCGTAAGGGAGAACCTGATAACCCTGTATCTACCCCAGCGCTTAGAACAGTGCTCTGCACATAATAAGCGCTTAACAACCGCGTGGCTCAGTGGAAAGAGCCCGGGCTTGGGAGCCAGAGGTCATGGGTTCGAATCCCGGCTCTGCCACTTGTCAGCTGTGGGACTGTGGGCAAGTCACTTCACTTCTCTGTGCCTCAGTTACCTCATCTGTAAAATGGGCATTAACTGTGAGCCTCACGTGGGACAACCTGATGACCCTGCATCTACCCCAGCGCTTAGAACAGTGCTCTGCACATAGTAAGCGCTTAACAAATACCAACATTATTAGATATCAACATTATTATCATTATTAGGCTCCTCTGCCCCTGAAATGTTCGTTTTTCCCACCGTTGGAGCATCTGACATGCGCACTGCGTAAGGGAAAGCGAATCCTGGACGTTTCGGCTTCGTTTCCTGGTTCTGCGCATGTCCATTATTTTTTTTTTCCCCTTTAGCTCTCCAGAGAGAAGCCAGGACGGGTTCTTCCCAGTGCGCATGCGGATCGCTCTCCCCGACCCTTACGTGCCGCGTACGTAAGACGTTTCCCTAGAGGAGTTACATTTGGCGCATGCGCGGTCCTGTCCCTTCTCGCTGAACGCCGACATGGTGAGCAGGCCGGCCCCGGGGCTCCGGGCCTGGTCCCCGTTTGGGGCTGGCGGATGGCGGCGCGTAGGGCCGCGATGCGGAGGGGACCTCAGGGAGCTGGAAGGAGGCAGGCCCGGGGAGTCGCGGCGGGCGGAGAAATGGTTCCCCGCTGCTGCAGGTTCCGCGTGGGGAAGCGGGCAGCGGCCGGGCCTGCGGGGGCTCCTGCAGCCGGCGCGCCTGCGCGCTGAGCTCGCGGGGTGGCGCGTGGCCGGGGGGGGTGGGCAACGGGGGGGGGGTCCTGCAGGGGCCCGGTCACGTGGGCGGCGCGCGATGTTGGGGAGCGGCCCCCGGAAAGGCCGCCAGCAGCAGCCTGACCTGAGGTGAAGAACGGGCGCCTCGAAAGCCGAGGGACCTGAGTTCTAATCCTGCCGCTTCAGAGTGGGGAGGGGGGAATCCATTCATTCATTCAATAGTATTGAGCATAGACAAGTATAGAGCATTCAATAGTATTGTTCATTCATTCATTCAGTAGTATTGCGCATAGACAAGTATAGAGCTTTCAATAGTATTGTTCATTCATTCAATATTGAGCATAGACAAGTATAGAGCATAAACAAGTATAGAGCATTCAATAGTATTGTTCATTCATTCAGTAGTATTGAGCATAGACAAGTATAGAGCATTCAATAGTATTGTTCATTCATTCATTCAGTAGTATTGAGCATAGACAAGTATAGAGCATTCAATAGTATTGTTCATTCATTCAGTAGTACTGAGCATAGACAAGTATAGAGCATTCAATAGTATTGTTCATTCATCCATTCATTCAGTAGTATTTACTGAGCGCTTAGTATGTGCAGAGCACTGGACTAAGCGCTTGGAATGAACAAGTCGGCAACAGATAGAGACAGTCCCTGCCGTTTGACGGGCTCACAGTCTAATCGGGGGAGACGGACAGACAAGAACAAGGGCAATAAATAGAGTCAAGGGGAAGAACATCTCGTAAAAACAATGGCAACTAAATAGAATCAAGGCGATGTACAATTCATTAACAAAATAAATAGGGTAATGAAAATATATACAGTTGAGCGGACGAGTACAGTGCTGCGGGGATGGGAAGGGAGAGGGGGAGGAGCAGAGGGAAATGGGGGGGAAAAGAGGGTTAAGCTGTGGAGAGGTGAAAGGGGGGCGGTAGAGGAAGAAGAGGAGCTCAGTCTGGGAAGGCCTCTTGGAGGAGGTGAGTTATAGAGAAGCAGCCTGGCTCAGCAAGTGCCCGGGCTTGGGAATCAGAGGTCATGGGTTTGAATCCCGGCGCTGCCACTTGTCAGCTGGGTGACTGTGGGCAAGTCACTTCACTTCTCAGTGCCTCAGTTACCTCATCTGGAAAATGGGGATGAAGACTGGGAGCCTCATGTGGGACAACCTGATTATGCCATATCTCCCCCAGCGCTGAGAATAGTGCTCTGCACATAGTAAGCGCTTAACAAATACCAACATTATTATTATTACTTCACTTCTCTGGGCCTCAGTGACCTCATCTGGAAAATGGGAATGAAGACTGGGAGCCTCAGGTGGGACAACCTGATGACCCTGTATCTCCCCCAGCGCTGAAAACAGTGCTCTGCACCTAGTAAGCGCTTAACAAATACCAACATTATTATTATTACTTCCCTTCTCTAGGCCTCAGTGACCTCATCTGGAAAATGGGGATGAAGACTGGGAGCGTCACGTGGGACAACCTGATGACCCCGTATCTCCCCCAGCGCTTAGAACAGTGCTCTGCACATAGCAAGCGCTTAACAAATACCAACATTATTATTACTTCACTTCTCTTCACTTCACTTCACTTACTTCACTTCACTTCTCTCTAGGCCTCAGTGACCTCATCTGGAAAATGGGGATGAAGACTGGGTGCCTCACGTGGGACAATCTGATGACCCTGTATCTCCCCCAGCGCTTAGAACAGTGCTCTGCACATAGTAAGCGCTTAACAAATGCCAACATTATTAGAGCAATCAATAATATAGAGAAGCAGCGTGGCTCAGTAGCAGGAGCCCGGGCTTGGGAGTCAGAGGTCATGGGTTCGAATCCCGGCTCTGCCACTTGTCAGCCGTGTGACAGTGAGCAAGTCACTTCACTTCTTTGGGCCTCAGTGACCTCATCTGTAAAATGGGGATTAAGACTGTGAGCCTCACGTAGGACAACCTGATGACACTGTCTCTCCCCCAGCACTTAGAACAGTGCTCTGCACATAGTAAACGCTTAACAAATACCAACATTATTATTATTGAGTGCTTACTATGAGCAGAGCACTGTACAAAGCGCTTGGAATGTGCAGTTCAGCGTGGCTCAATGGAAAGGGCACGGGCTTGGGAGTCAGAGGTCATGGGATTCGAACCATTATTATTATTGAGCGCTTACTATGAGCAGAGCACTGTACTAAGTGCTTAACAAATACCAACATTATTATTATTATTATTACGCGCTTGGAATGCGCAGTTCAGTGTGGCTAAGTGGAAAGGGCACGGGCTTGGGAGTCTGAGGTCATGGGATTCAAACCCGCATGACTGTGGGCAAGTCACTTCACTTCTCTGGGCCTCAGTTGCCTCATCTGTAAAATGGAGAAGATTCTGAGCCTCACATGGGACAACCAGATGGCCCTGTGTCTCCCCCAGCGCTTAGAACAGTGCTCTGCATATAGTAAGTGCTTAACAAATATCAACATTATTACAGTTCGGCAACAGACACCATCTATGCCCAATGACGGGCTCACAGTCTAATCGGGGGAGACAAACGGACACAAACAAGACAACATAAAACACGATAAATAGAATCAAGGGGATGTAAGCCTCATTAACAAAATTAATGGGGTAATAAAAACATATTCAAATGAGCACAGTGCCGAGGGGGAGGAGCAGAGGGAGAGGGGGCTTAGCTGAGGGGAGGTGAAGGGGGGAAGAGGGAGCAGAGGGAGAAGGGGAAGTTCAATCTGGGAAGGCCTCTTGGAGGAGCTTCCCCAAAGTGACAGGCAACGCCTGCCTAAACATTGGGTCGCTCTACCAGTTCAGACCCCGAGGCCCGAAGGAGTGGCTTCTAATCTGTAAGCCTGGTGTGAGCAGGGATTGTCTTTACTGCTCAATGTGGTTTCCAAGTGCTTAGTACAGTACTCTGCACACAGCATTTAATAAATACAGTAATCGTGTTGGTATTTGTTAAGGGCTTACTCCATTCAATTGTATTTATTGAGCACTTACTATGTGCAGAGCACTACTAAGCGCTTGGAATGTACAGTTCGGCAACAGAGACAATCCCTGCCTAATGACGGTGTGCCAAGCACTCTTCTAAGCGCTAGGGGAGATACAAGGTCATCAGGTTGGCCCACGTAGGGCTCACAGGCTTCCTCCCCATTTTACAGATGAGGTCACTGAGGCACAGAGAAGTTAATAATAATGTTGGTATTTGTTAAGCACTTGCTATGTGCAGAGCACTGTTCTAAGCACTGGGGGAGATACAGGGTAATCAGATTGCCCCACGTGAGGTGCACAGTCTTCATCCCCATTTTACAGATGAGGAAACTGAGGCATAGAGAAGTGAAGTGACTGGCCCAAGGTCACACAGCTGACAAGTGGCACAGTTGGGATTAGAACCCATTACCTCAGACTCCCAAGCCCATGCTCTTTCCACTAAGCCATTTATATATATGTTATTTATTACCGTATTTATTTTGTTAATGAGATGTAGCATCCCCGTGATTCTATTTATCGTGATAATGTTGTCTTGTTTTTGTTTCGTTTTGCTCTGCCATCTGTCTCCCCCAATTAGACTGTGAGCCCGTCACTGAGCAGGGATTGTCTCTATCTGTTGCCAAATTGTACATTCCAAGCGCTTAGTACAGTGCCCTGCACATAGTAAGGGTTCAATAAATACTATTGAATGAATGAATAAACCACACTGCTTCTGTGCTAAATATGAATGAATGACAAATTTCTGTTGAAGTGAGTTGTCGACCTCATTTCCTTCCCCTCGGCTCCCCCCGAGGCCCCCCTCTCCCCCCACCAAAATTGTCTTTATGGTGTAGTGTGGGTGGTAATGGCTGGTCATTTTTACCCTTGACTCTGGAAAGAGCCTTGAGTGGGCCCAGCATGGCCTAGTGTTTTGCAATGTGTATGAACAAGGCTGCTAGGTGAAGGTCAATGGCATGCATGGCACTGCCATTATCAGTGGGTTTGATGGAGAAGGCCCAGAAATGAGTTCAGGCTGCGCTCTACACGTCTGTTTCGTGCCTAGTTGACTTTAGCTTTAGTAGTTTGGTGACTTTTATAACAAACTCTGGCCCTTTTTACAGGTATTCAAGCGCTACGTCGAGATTGGCCGGGTGGCCTACATTTCCTTCGGCCCACACGCTGGGAAGTTGGTGGCAATAGTGGACGTCATTGACCAGAACAGGGTAGGTGCAGAGGAATGATCAATTTGTGGCCTCCTACCCTTTCGCAAATGAGATTTTCGAGCACA
The DNA here is from genome assembly GCF_004115215.2 of Ornithorhynchus anatinus. Classification (NCBI taxonomy): domain Eukaryota; kingdom Metazoa; phylum Chordata; class Mammalia; order Monotremata; family Ornithorhynchidae; genus Ornithorhynchus; species Ornithorhynchus anatinus. The sequence continues at coordinate 52,441,316 of NC_041735.1, read as the reverse complement.
TCATAATTGAGCCCAGTTTTTCTAGGACCTAAAGTTGCTTCTTAGGAATGTTAGGCTCTTTGGGAGTAGCATGAACAAGGCCGGTTCTTACATCGATGTTGTATTAGTGCAGTTGGTGTTGAAATGAACAAGATAAAGGGTTTTTGGGGTGCCTCCTTTTAGCTTAATCATTCAAAACTGTGCAGAGCACCATCGATTAGGTACACTCAATAGTGAGTAGAGGACCAGTGCTCTTTTGGAATGAGATGGGGTGAAATTGCTTGGGGCATTCCTAAGGTGCCTTTCAATTCAAAGTGACCCACTTACCCAGTTAATGAGCTGCTCTAATTTGAAGAGTGGGTGATAGTGCTGCACATCCACCAGCCAATCAGTGGAATAAATTGAGTGCCTGCAATATGGAGAACACTCAACTAAGCACTTGGGGGGAAGAAATGAAATGCAGAGGATATAATTTCAACTTTTATTAACATGGCAATTGCCAATATTCATTGTTAATCTTGTGAATCTGTCCTTACTGCATATGAATGAATCTTATATGTCTTTGAATGTCGTAGGCTCTGGTTGATGGCCCCTGCAGTGGTGTGAGAAGACAGGCTTTGCCCTTCAAATGCATGCAACTCACTGACTTCGTTCTCAAATTTCCACACAGGTGATTTAATCTTTCTAGTTGAGCAGTCTATGGAAAAACTGCCATGCTGATTTTCGTACTATTATCCATCTGAAGTGTATTGGTTCTCGAGAAATTATAAAATGGATAAAAAGCAGTGCTTGAGGTCCTAGAAAATTTCCAGTGTGATCATTTATCCATTGGAAAATCCAGTTAATCAAATGAGGACTTTGTGCAGAGCACTGTAGTAAGCACTCGGGAGAGTCCAATACAGTTAGTAGACACTACCCATGTCCTTGAGGAGTTTACATGTGGTAAGCAGGTGGTGCTGATGAAACTGCGCTAGAAACTGGTTATGTTGGGTATATCAGCTACATTCGAGGACTGTAGCTTGGTTTCCCAAAAAATGCTGGTATTTTTTCTATATGTCATACCTGAGGTAGCAGGGGCAGAAATGAACAATAGTTTTTGCATCTGGTTCCAATGAATACCTTTGGTTGGGATCAGTCTGTGTGGTATGTGACCTTGAGAGGCTTTAGACTGATTTTCAAAGCTGCGCTTTGGTGATCTCTCGTGGGCTGTGTGTGTGCTTCCAGGTCACAGTCCTCAGTTTTTAGCAGTTCCTGCCATCAGGACTTTAGATGATGTTTACACCCTGTTGAGTTTAATCTCCCAAGGGATCAGAAGCAGTTTAACACAAGCTTCCAGGTTTATCTGACCCTCCAGCGTGGCTGCATAAAATAGATTGACTAAGGTCTCACCTGTACACAGCCTGATTTACTCATTTAGCTAGGGGAATGGCTCTGACATGGTGTCATTGATTTTAACCTTACTGACTGAGTCAACATCAAGCAATAGTCTGGGACTCTCGATGAAGTGTGGGGGCCCAGAAGTTATCCAGTAGCATCCAAGGGCAAAGCTTAATCATGGTGTCTCATGTCACAAAGAATGCTATTCTTCAGGTTAGTGAACCAGGGTAAAACTGGCGTAGTCTTGAAATCTTTGGCTGTTTTACTTTTGAACTAGCTTTGCTTGTGTCAGTAATATTCAGCTTTGCAGCAGGTTCAGCTACACCTCCCATCTTCAGTAAGAGAAAACTGTTAAAGCTACCAAGGATGTGATCAAGGATGTGGGTGTGGATTGTCCAAGGTTTTCCCCCTTTCCTCCTGTTGCTATCTGTTGGGTCAAATTTTTGGTTGTGGCCTGTCCCAGGGAGGGAGAGCAAAAACCATCAACTATTGTGACAACAGTTCTGCCAGAGGTGTGTTGGGTGTGGATAGAAGCAGAAACCATAGACTACTAGTTTGTGGCTTTATATTTAAAAGTCCAATGCCACTAATATTATTATGTGGGGGGAGATTACTCAGTGGTATAATAATTGTGGTATTTGGTAAACACTATGTGCCAGGTACTGTACCAAGTGCTAGGGTGGATACAAGCAAATCAGGTTGGTCACAGTGCCTGTCCCACATGGGGCTCACAGTCTTAACCCCCATTTTACAGATCAGGTATCTGAGGCACAGAGAAGTGAAGTGACTTGCCATGGTCAAACAGCAGACAAGTGGTGGAGCCAGGGTTAGAACCCATGACTTTCTGACTCCTAAGTTCGTGCTCTATCTGCTATGCCATTTGTAAAGCACTGTAATAAGTATTCGGGAGAGTACAGTACAACAGAGTTAGCGGGCATGTTTCCTGCCCACAGTGAGCTCAGCTTCTAGAAGGGATGAGCCTCCATCTGCCAGTCGGGTGTGCCCATTTGGAAACCAACCATGGTCAGTTATCTCCACAGCAGTGAGAAGGCTAGCACATTGGGCTTGATGAAAACATGGGCCCATATGGATATTAATCTCTTTGGCTTAACTTTCAGTGCTCGTCAGAAGTATGTACGAGCTGCTTGGGAGAAGGAAAATATTAATGAGAAATGGACAGCTACGAGATGGGCCAAGAAGATTGAAGCCCGAGAAAGAGTATGGTTTTTTTTCTAATTTTTAAGCTGACTAGTTTCAACATTTTGAAGTTAAGGAAAACTTAGCTTTTGTTTTTTCAACAGAAAGCCAAGATGACAGACTTTGATCGTTTCAAGGTCATGAAGGCAAAGAAAATGGTAAGTGGTCAAATCTTACGCTCTTTGATCTGATAATTTCCAAAGTTGTGAATATAGTGGAATATTTTGTAGTTTCATTAGAGAAAAGCAAAGCTGTCAAACTCACTGTTACCTCATCTGGAAGACTGAAGTCAGTCAGTGGCATTATTGTTGCCCATTCACCTCTGCATCAAATAAACTCCTTACCGTTGACTTTAAAGCACTGTCACCTTGCCCCCTTCGCCTTGCTACTATCCTACAACCCAGTCAACACACTGCTCCACTAACGCCAACGTATTCACTGTACCTGTATCTCATCACCAACCTCTCGCTCACGTCCTGCTTCTGGCTTGGAACGCCTAGAACGCCTCTCCTTTTTCACCTCTGACAATTACTCTCCCTGACTGAGCCCCCATTTCCTTTGTCCCTCCTCCCTCCCCATCACCCCGACTCCTTCCCTTTGCTCTACCCCCCCACCGCCCCACAGCACTTATGTATACATGTATGTATTTATTATATTTTATTAATGAGGTGTCTATATCTATAATTCTATTTATATTGATGCCTGTGTACTGGTTTTGTTGTCTTTCTCCCCCCTTCTAGACTGCAAACCCTTTAGGTAGGGAATTTCTCTCTTTGTTGCCAAATTGTACTTTCCAAGTGCCTTGTATAGTGCTCTGCAACATTAAGCATTCAATAAATATGATTGAATGAATGAATGCCTTCAAAGCCTTGTTGAAGGCACATCTCCAGGAGGGCCTTCCCTGATTAAGCCCTTATTTCTTCTTTTCCCACTCCCTTCTGCATCGTCATAACTTGTGTTTATTCACTACCCTTGCTCCTAGCCCCACAGCGTTTATGAACATAACTGTAATTTACATTAGTCTCTCCCTCTAGACTAAGCTCATTGTGGGCAGGCAGTGTGTCTGTTATATTGTTATACTCTCCCAAACACATAGTATAGCCCCTGCACACAGTAAGCACTTAATAAATACGATTGATTGATTACTGTGATGTGGAGTACTATATTAAGTGCTTGGGAGAGTACAACAGAGTTGAACATTCCCTGCCCACAAGGAACTCACAGTCTCAGGCAAGGACAGGCATTAATATAAATAAATAAATTACAGACATAAGTGTTGCACGGCTGTGGGTGCTTAAAGGGTATAGAATGAAAAGGAATGGAAAGGAAATCACGGAATAGCTCAGTGAATCCCTAAAACTGGGTCTTACCCTATGGAACGGATCAGACACCTTAAGTCATTTATTCATAACAGACCGGTCACTTGTACCGGATCAAACTGGAAAATAGACATTTGTAATGATTCCCAATTTGAGTATTTTCACTGAATGAAATAAGAATGTTCCCCAAGCTCCACCATGTCACATACTTCTGCGGCTGGAAGAGAGAGTAGCTGCAAGCATTAGAAGCAATGGGTTCGTGATGTTTGACTGAATTTATGGGCATTTGGTGTTGGAAGGGAAAGATGAGATTCACCAGGAGCATTTGTGTCAACTTTAGTGCTGTCTTATATATAACCAGGTGCCTTTGTTTTTCCACTATTCCAGAGGAACAGAATCATCAAGCATGAAGTTAAGAAGCTCCAAAAGGGACCTTCTAAGAGAGCAGCTGCCAAGAGAGCAGCTGCCAAGAAGGCATCTGCCAAGGAGGCCCCTGTCCAGAAGGCCCCTGTCCAGAAGACACCTGTCAAGAAGGCACCTGCCCAGAAAGCACCTGCCCAGAAAGCACCTGCCCAGAAAGCACCTGCCCAGAAGGCCCCCGCCAAGAAGGCCCCTGCCAAGAAGGCCCCTGTCAAAAAGGCCCCTGTCAAGAAGGCCTAAGGAGCTTTCATGAATCAAATAAAATTCCAGTTTGATATGTAGCAAGCATCTCCCTTTTCCTTTATCTCTTCAAAAAACACTTTTCTTTGCTAGGGAACTCGATCCAAAAAATACGTCAGTCAACGGGCTGCATCCTTGTCTCTACAAGCAGTCGCTTCGATACATTTGAAATGTTCTTGGAGCTACACTAAAACCCTTCAAAGAGAATGAAGTGTTCCCTGTCGGTCTATCAGTGTCCAAGGTGTATTCAATCAGTAGCATTTATTGAACGTCATCTGTGTGCAGAGCACCGAACTAGGCACTTGGGGGACTGCAATGGTATAAATATGTTTTATATTCTGATGGAGGAGTTTATATCGGCAAGCTTACGTGATCAACCATATCCCTTGTGATCTTCCCCATCACTAGAAATCCAGAGTTATCGAGCCAGTACATGCAGAACACCACTGAGGTAGTGCTTGGAAATTAAATGCAATTCTGTTTGGAAGGAATGATCTATATTATCTAGACTGTAAGCTCGCTGTGGGCAGGGAATGTGTTTACCAACTCAACTCTCCCAAACAATTAGTATAATGCTCCACACACACAATAAGGGCTCAATAAATAACATTGGTTGACTTTAATGTGAAAGCTAGTTCCATTTTCACCGCCAAGAGACAGAACCTGAATTTGTGTAAAATGATGTGTCCGAAGTGAGCCACAAGGTGGAGGTCTTGGTCGCACTGGGTTTAATTCCTTTAAAATGAGCTTGCTCTGTGATAGTTCCAACACAGTACATTTGGAATATTCTTGGTTATTACCCTCCCCCAAATCTTGGGAAGTAATGAAGTGGAACCTCATTAATCCCGGCTCCACCACCTGCATGTTATGTGGCCTTGGGTGAGCCGCTTTACCGCTGTGCCTCAGATTCCTCATCTGTAATGGGATGAAAACAGCCCAGTATGGGACAGGGACTGTGTCCAACCCGATTTGCTTGTATCTATCTCAGCGCTTAGTCCAGTCCCTGGCACAGTGTAAGCCCTTAACAAATACCATAGTAATAACTTGGTAGTAACGATCATTTGGTGGAGAGAATGGGATTCAGGCTGAGGGAAAAAGTGGTAGGTTAATGTGCACTGTTGGATTTACCATTTGTACCATAAAGTGGTTTGGCCTCTGATAGAGTAAAATCTTAGAGACAGTGATGATTTAGTCATGGTCACATAGCGAATTCTTGCCTTGACCTTTTTTTGCTCTTAAGTGTTGGACTGGAAAAAGTGTCAAGATGAAGTAGCACTTGGAAAATGAACTGAGTCCATTTTATCCCATTATCTGTCCAACCAACCTGGAAGAAGTGTTTCTTTTTAAAATTGGGAAACTAAAATCTACCAGTTAGCCCAAGGGAGGTCTGGCAAGAATAGGGGTGGGCAGGAGGGCTTGTGTTCAAAATCAAGATTAAGTGCCAAAGTAACTGATTCTAATCCAACCATCAGTCGGTTGGTGATGAAATGAGGTTCATCTCAGAAAACATGAGTTAGACACGGGTGCTGTTTTATGTTGACAGAATAAAAGGCACCCTGACAGGAAACTTCAAAAATACAGCCAATCAGTATTTTTTCCCTACATAATACTGACCACAGAGTAGAAAAGAGCAGACGTTTGTCTAGTTTTTAAAGGCATTTATCCTAAAAATCTTGTGATTTGGGGAATCAAACAAATATACAGACGGTCCTTCAAAACCATGAGTCAAGAATGAGGCACTTGATACATTGGAATATCCCTAGTTCAATGTTTCTCTTGTTTGTGACACTAGGAGGTTAGCAACGTTCAAACTCAGTAACTGGCAGGGACATTAAATAATTTGGTTATACTTCCTATTATTTTGGTCCAGTCTTTACCTATCACTAATAATTTTTTTATGACGTTTAAATGTTTACTATGTGTCAGGCACTCTTCTAAGCTCTGGGATAGATACAAGGTGATCAGGTTGGACACAGTCCATGTCCAACATGGGGCTCAGCCTTCAGAGGGAAGCAGTGTGGCCTAGCGGACCGATCACGGGCCTGGAAGTCAGAGTACCTGGGTTCTAATTCCGAATCCACCACTTGTCTGCCGAGTAACCTTGTACACTTAACTTTTCTCTGCCTCAGTTCCCTTACCTGTAAAATGGGGATTCAATACCTATTCCCCCTTCTACTTAGACTGTGGATACCTAATTATCTTGTATCTATTCTAGTGCTTACTTAGTACAGGGTTTGATACATAAGTGCTTAAAAAATACTATTAGTATCATTATCATTCCCACTTTACAGATGAGGTAACAGGCCTAGAGAAGTGACTTGCACAAGGTCACAGAGCAGGCAAGTGGTGGAGCCGGGGTTAGAACCCAGGTCCTGACTCCCAGGTCTGTGATCTATCCATTAGGCCATGCTACTCTCTGTGGAATCAGATTGTGGAAGCGCTGTGCCAACCACTGTACTAATTGGATCAGACCCACTTCCCTGTCTCACACAGGGCCCAAAATCAAAGAAAAGGCAGGAGAAGGTATTGAATCCCCATTTTCCAGAGGGAACTGAGGCACGGAGAACTTAAGTGGCTTGCCCAAGATCACGAAGCAGGCAAGTGGCGGAGCCAGGATTAGAACCTTTATTCTCTTTCCACTAGGCCATGCTGCCTCTCGTAGGTCTAGTAGGAAGAAAGGAGACTCTTCATTAATTTGAAAAATTCACTTACTTTAATGTGTTTATGAATTACCGAAAGAAGCAGCATGGCTCAGTGGAAAGAGCACGGGCTTTGGAGTCAGAGGTCATGGGTTCGAATCCCGGCTCGGCCACTTGTCAGCTGTGTGACTTTGGGCAAGTCACTTAACTTCTCAGTGCCTCAGTTACCTCATCTGTAAAATGGGGATTAAGACTGTGAACCCCACGTGGGACCACCTGATTCCCCTGTGTCCACCCCAGCGCTTAGCACAGTGCTCGGCACATAGTAAGCGCTTAAATACCAACATTATTACCATGCCGATCTCAAAACACAAAAATGCATCTCCAACAATTGTCCGGGCCTTGAAAAACTACTTCCACTTCTCTCAAGCATCAGAGCTTCATGGAAAGCTGAACAAATTACCAGTATCTCCCATTAGGTCTGAGTATTTATCCTCAATGACATAGGTTTTAGTGAAAGTCGTAAGGTAAATTCTTTTCTCATCAGATCAAATGACCTAGTTTCTTATGGTGTGATTGTTTCCCCCAAAGTCTCGAGGCCTGAAAATATTTATTTGTGTGATTTTATTGCTGTAAGTATCTGTGTGTGTGTGTTTCACTGCTAAGTGTTGCCAGGAAAAACTGAGGTGATCATCAATCGTACTGTTTACTATGTGCAGAGCACTGTACTAAGCACTTGGGAGAGGCGGTAGTCACAGTAATGGTTCTCACCTCAGAAGCCACTGTCTCATGACTTCTGACAGAGGAGGAGTGGGGCATGGAAGGGAAGAGAGGATTTGGCACTTCACCGCTAATAATAATGCTGGCCTTGAGGAGTGTCATCTCTCTTAGAACTTCTATTTGTTTAGGAAAGGAAATGATAAGAAGGAACTATCACCGATGAGATTAAGGAGGCAAATTTACCTCCCAGCCTGACTTGACATTTCTGAGTTTACTTGACAAGAGTTGGTGAATTGAAATAGACATAATACTTCTTGGCCCCTTTGACTTGTGCTCCTTGAAGATTCAAGACCACACGTATAAAGATTTGGAGGGGTTGAAGTGCAGCAAAATGGGTTTTGTAGGCTTCTTCAGCACCGTTTCTTCTGAACCATAGTATATTCCCCACGTTCCACTCCCACGGTGCATTACAAGCAATGGTAAATCCAGCCGGCGCTGAAGAAGCAGGTCGGGGTCCTAAGCTCAGGCTTTCAGAGGCACCCCGAAATGTCCCCTCCTACACTGAGTCTATGACAGGGCCGAATCTTAGAGATTATCCATCTCGTCTTCCAGCTCTCGTGCGATGATAGCGATGTGGTTGTTGCCATGGTGATGGCCTGAGGGTGAGGTGTTTCGGGGGGCGGTTTCCCAACCTAGGCAGGCTTCGTCTTCTTTGCCAAGTTCTGGTCTGTGACCTGGGTGTGGGGAGTAGCGGAGGATCATTACCTCCAATCAATCAATCAAACAATGGTATTTATAGAGTGCTTTACTATTTGCAGAGCATTGTACTAAGCGCTAGGGAAAGTACAGTACAGCAGAATTACAGACTCATTCCCTGCCCATAATGAGTTTACAGTCTAGAGACTCTAATCTTTAACTCTCCTGGCATTCCCCAACTTTTGCACACCCCCTATTCGTGCCACTTTGAGGCCCATTTAGCAGCATGGCTCAGTGGAAAGAGCACGGGTTTGAGAGTCAGAGGTCCTGAGTTCTAATGCCGACTCCGCTGCTTGTCAGCTCTGCGACTTTGGGCAAGTCACTTCACTTCTCTGTGCCTCAGTTATCTCATCTGTAAAATGGGGATCAAGACTGTGAACCCCACATGGGACAACCTGCTCACCTTGTATCCCCCCAGCACTTGGAACAGTGCTTTGCACATAGTAAGCACTTAACAAATACCATTATTATTATTATTATTATTATTATTTAGCAGACTAGCTTCAGATGACTCTTCTGCCACAAACTGAAGTAAATGTTTTCAGTCCAGAAGATAGAGGAGTTTAAATCTTCAATGGCCGAGACTACTCTTCCCGAACCAAACCCCTCTAGAGCCTGCCAGCAGTTATGTTGCCAATAATAATAATAATAATAATAATAATACTAGTATTTGTTGAGTGCATTTCCTATGTGCCAGGCACTGAACTAAGCACTGGGGTGAACACAAGCAAACTGTGCTTTATCCAGTACATCATGTTGCTTCTCACACGAAGCTGCCAATGCTTGAAGCACATGTTAATATCCCTCCTGATACTAAAGAAAGTGTAGCTACAGTCAGTCAATGGTATTTACTGAGTGCTTTTTATGTTCTAAGCTTGGGAAAGTACAATACCGTAGAACTGGTAGACTTGATTCTTGCCCACAGGGAGCTTAGAGTCTAGAGTGGGAGACAGACATTAAAATAAATTGCAGAAATGGGAAATGGTAGGGTTTAAGAATATGTACAGAAGTGGTGTGGGGCTGAGGGTGGGGTGAATTTCAAAATGCTTAAAGGGTACAGATTGGAGTGCATAGGCGACTCAGAGAGGAGGGCAGACTTCTGAGCTCATATCTATAATTTATATGAATGTGTGTCTTCCCGTCTATACTGTAAGCTCATTGAGGGCAGGGAATGCGTCTGTTTATTGTTTTATTGTACTCTCCCAAGCTCTTAGTACAGTACTTTGCAAATAGTAAGCACTCAAAAAATATGATTGAATGCATTAATGAAGGATTGGAAACTTGAAGACCTGATGTCCAGTCTTGGCTATGATGCTAATGCGGAAGTTGGAGTGTCTCTCTCTCTGCGCTCCAGTTTTTCAAGCTGTAAAATGGAGGTGAAAACAATCCAGAGCTACTGTAGGGTCTAGTATACTGATGATATGCCAAATAGGATTATAGAATTATGCCCATTTTTGTTAGTTTGACCCAAAGCTGTAGTCTGGGCCTGCATCCCTCTAAGGTGCCTTTTCAGGACAATAGACCTACAATTCTGCTTCTGTTGAGGTGAGCAACAAGATTTATTGACCCAAGAGATAAATATGGTTAGCGCAAGGGACGATAAATCTTGATGCTCACTGAAAGCAGCAGTCAATATCTGTCTTGTTGCATGCGCTCCAAATCTTTTCTCTCGACATACTGGGCCAGGCAGGTCTAAAAATGTGACAATTACAGCTCAGGGTGTGTTTGAGTCGCATGTGGGCCTTGTATATGGGGGTGGGGGGAGAGAAAGAGAGAGAGAGAATGTGTGTTATGTGTGTGTGCACGCTCTGTCTGTGCAACAGGGACATTTGCAGCTAATTTTATAAAGTGAGCCGGAGGTCAGCACATACCCGCCGCAGCCCACTCTCCACTCCTGCAGTAGTGAGGGGCAGATGAGCTCCATGTCTAATTCTCAAACCTTATTTCAGCCAGTCGTTTCAGTCAGCCTCCCTGCCTAGGAAAATACTCCCTGCCAAACTCTTTAACAAGTAGCAATATGGACTGCTTTGTGTCTTCCCCTCCTCCATGCTACTGTCCATCCTCTGGCATAGGTTCTAGAGAGAGCAGTGACATGACCAAAAGGCTAGCATTCCTCAGGAAAATAAAGAACAAAGGTGGAAAATGTGTGATGAGGACGGCAGAAAGCAGAGTCTTTTTTCAACCTGTCCACTCCAGCCCTTTTTCCAAGACTGACATTTTTTAATGGTATTTGTTAAGCGCTTATTATGTGCCAGGCACTGAACTAAGCGCAGGGGTAGATATACGCTAATCAGGTCGGACACTGATCTAGCATGGCAGAGAATAGTGGACGGGATACCCAGATGCCTGGGTTCTGTTCTCAGTTCTGCCAGTGACTGGTAGGGTGACTGGCTTAAGGTCGTGGCTCGGTGGAAAGAGCCTGGGCTTGGGAGTCAGAGGTCATGGGTTCGAAACTCAGCTCCGCCGCTTGCCAACTGTGAGACTTTGGGCAAGTCAGTTAACTTCTCTGTGCCTCAGTCCCCTCATCTGGAAAATGGGGATTAAGACTGGGAGCCCCACGTGGGACAAGCTGATCACCTTGTCTCCCCCCCAGTGCTTAGAACAGTGCTTTGCACATAGTAAGCGCTTAACAAATACCACCATTTTTATTATTATTATTATTATTATTATTACCGTTAGCCCAGTAAGAGCAGCTGGGCAAGTACCATGGTGTAGTGAATAGAGCACAGGCCTGCGAGTCAGAAGGTCATGGGTTCTAATCCCGGCTCTGCTATTTGTCTTCTGAGTGATGTTGGGCAAGTCACTTTACTTCTCAGGGCCTCAGTTACCTCATCTGTACAATGAGGATTAAGACTGTGAGTCCCATGTGGGGCATGGACTGTGTCCAGCCTAATTAGCTAGAAGTGTCAGTGTGAGACAGGTGGTGGTCCAATGTAATTTGGATTGGCCCAGGAAGCCTGGGGTCTCTGGTTGACATCGAGAAGATTGGCAGGGAACGAGAACTACCCCCCACACCAAACCCTGCTCCCTGAGCAGCATGGCGTAGTGGATAGAGCGCAGGCCTTGAAGTCAGAAGGTCGTGGCTCTAATCCTGGCTCTGCCACTTGTCTGCTGTGTGTCCTTGGCAAGTTACTTAACTTCTCTGTGCCTCAGTTACCTCATCTGTAATAATAATAATAATTATGGTGCTTGTTAAGCACTTACTGTGTGCCAAGCAGTGTTCTAAACACTGGGGTAGGCATTCTTAATCCTCATTTTACAGATGAGTTAACAGAGGCACAGAGCAGTTGTGACTTGCCAAGTTAAGTGACTTGCCCAAGGTCACACAGCAGATATGTGGTGGAGTCAGGATTAGAACCCAGGTTCTTCTGACTCCCAGGCCTGTGCTTTATCCACTAAGCCATGGGGATCAGAACTGTGAGCCCCATGCGGGACAGGGACTGTGTCTAACCTGATTAGCTTGTATCTACCCCAGCACTTAGGACAGTGCCTGGCACATAGTAAGCACTTAACAAATACCCTAATGATTATTATTATTATCTTGTTATGGGGCTCTCTCTGGAGTTTATTAGTCTTTTTGATCAACTTCAGACATAGAGCTGAGAGATACATTGCACTCCCTCTCTTTATCCTGCCTAGAGCCATTGTATTTCTTACTCTCTTTGGAAGGAACGGGTTTGAAAATGTACTGTGCTGTATTGTACTCTCCCAAGCACTTAGTACAGTGCTCTGCACACAGTAAATGCTCAATAAATAAAATGGAATGAAAACGCCAGTCACCAAGACACTCCGTACAAGGCCCAGCTGTCTTTGGTAGGTTCTGTCTTGGAGAGCTGGAGTCAGGACACTTAGAATGCATCTGAGTGAAGATTTTCCTCAACGAGACTGCCGAAGGATGGATCGTCCCGTTTGTCAGTGTCAGGGTCTGTGTCTCCTGTCTGAGGCACAGAAAGCGTTTTTCCGAAGGAAAAGAAAAAGCGAGACAAGGCCACGTTTCAGCTCAGCAGCTGACGGGAAGCTTAGGTGGATGGCCTTCTTCCAAACCACAGTTTGGAAGAGCAACAGATAACTTAGTCATTTCACTCACATATTTTATGTAAATGCTTTGACTATTAATGTATATATATTCCCCCTTAGTTCATGCATAATCCCCCAGCTTGTATTCAGGGGGAATCCACTGTGGATTCTGATTATTAGATGACAAGCAGACCTCACATTTAGCACTGCTACTTACAAGCGAAGGGATCCAGTAGTTAGACTCCCTTGTCCTTCTCGACAACTGAAACCACACACTGAAACCACACATTCACACCCCCTACCCCCCGCCTTGCTGTGTGACCCTGGGAAGTCAGTTCCCGGTTCTCTCCCTCAGTTTCCCCCTGCTGATTAAGGTAGTGATGAAGCTGTGTACTGAGGCCTCCAGAGGCTAACTGGGGATGAATGGGCCGCTATTTGCCAAGGGTTCTGAGGATCCCAGGAGGGAGGTAGACTGAACGAGTGTCTATCCAAGCTTATGGGTCAAATCCCAGCAGTGTCGGGAGACTGGTTGGAGTTGGGGAGAGAGAGGAGGTTTCAATCTTAGCTTCAAGCCTGGTCTTGTGCACCGATAAGCATTCAAGTCAGTATCTCTGGAATTTGAGAAGCTGTTGACACTCCAAAGAGAACCGGGGAAAGAAGCCAGTGGAAAAAACTGAGCCACAATTCATATTCAAGGTTTAAAAAAGGATCCATGCACTGGTAGATGAAATCTCAAATGTGTGTGGGGGGGGGAAGGATTCTTTTAAAAATAAACCCAATGATTCTGCCTGATTATAATACTTTTTCCACTTTTTCTTTAATACTTTCTTTTCCCTCCTCCCTATCGCTCGGAGATAGATTAACCACATACCTTTCCACCCTGATGTGCCAAAGAGAGAGTGGGGATGGAGTCAGGTCTCTTCTCCTCCCCGGAAGTGGGCCTGACCAGACAGGACTGGAGGAAGGGGCGGAGGAGTTGGGGCCACGGCATTCTTGGAGTTGAGTCAGTTTGGGTGCCCTCTGTGTGCTCTGTTCTCATCTCCTTTTAACCTTGGTGTGTAGTATTGAGTACTTATTGTGTGTGGAGCACTGTACTAAGCACTTGGAAGAGGACAGTCATAATAATTGTGCTATTTTTTAAGGGCTCAATATGTTCCAGGCACTGTACTAAGTGGGGGTAGATACAAGGAAATGGGGTTGGACACAGTCCCTGTCCCATGTAGGGCTCACAGTCTCAATCCCCACTTTACGGTTGAGGTGACTGAGGCCCAGAGAAGTGAAGTGACTTGCCCAAGGTCACACAGCAGACAAGTGGTAGAACTGGGATTAGAACTCAGATCCTTCTGATTCCCAGGCCCGTGGTCTATTCACTAGGCCATGCTGTTTCTCCAATACAACAGAGTTAGTAGAAACATTCTCTGTTAAAGGAGCTTATAGTCTAGGGATTCCTGGGCCCCTGACGAATCAAAAGCACCCACCCCGACAGCTGCCTTCATTCTCATTCCCCTGGAGAGGAGGAGGAGGGCCACATGTTTGGCCTAGTTTCCAGAAGTGCAGCATGGATCAGCTAGTGACAGCCCAGCCCGCACACTCCACTCCTCTGCTGCTAATCTTCTCACTGTGCCTCGTTCTCGCTTGTCCCGCCATTGACCCCTGGCCCACATCCTACCTCTGGCCTGGAATGCCCTCCCTCCCTCCTCACTCCCACCAAACTAGCACACTTCCCCACTTCAGAGCCCTACTGAAAGCTCACCTCCTCCAGGAGGTCTTTCCAGACTGAGCCCCCTTATCCCTCCACTCCTCTTGTCCTCCCCATTGCCCCGACTCCCTCCCTCTGCTCTACCCCCCTCCCTGCCCTAAAGCACTTGTGTATACATGTACATATTTATTATTCTATTTATTTTATTAATGATATACATCTATCTATAATTCCATTTATTCATTCAATAGTATTTATTGAGTGCTTACTACATGCAGAGCACTGTACTAAGTGCTTGGAATGTACAGTTCGGCAACAGATAGAGACAATCCCTGCCCAGTGACGGGCTCACAGTCTAAACGGGGGAGCCAGACAACATATTGATGCTATTAATGCCCGTCTACTTGTTTTGTTGTCTGTCTCCCCGCTTCTAGACTGTGAGCCCGTTGTTGGGTAGGAATTGTCTCTATTGCCAAATGAATAAATGAATGAGTAGTTGGGGATGGAGTAACTGTGGCCACAGCTGGATCCTGCCAGGGAGGGCCTCTCTACGGGAGCTGTGGAAGAAGTGGAATCAGCCTGCAGTTGAGGGTCATTTCTAATGGGCTCACAGAGCTCTTTGCTCAAAGCAGAGTTACTTGGCTACCTTTGCCTCAGGGTTACTGTGTACTCTGCCCCACTAGGCTAATACTGGCAGCCTAGAGGGAGCAGGGAGCAGTGTGGCCTAGTGAATAGAGCACGGACCTGGGAGTCAGAAGGACCTGGGTTCTAATCTGCACTCTACCACTTGTCTACCGTGTGATCTTGGGCTAGTGAGTTTACTTCTTTGCGCCTCAGTTCCCTTATTTGTAAAATGGGGAGTAAGACTGTGAGCCCTATGTGGGGTAGTGACTGTGTCCAACCTGATTAGCTTGTATCTACCCCAGAACTTAGAACAGTGCCTGGCACACAGTAAGTGCTTAACAAATGCTACAATTATTATTATTATCGTTATTTTTAGAGCAGCCAGACTGTCGCAGGGCCCTAGCAGTTGGGGAGAAGGTTGGGGGGGGTGGGGTGCACCCTTAAATCCTCTCCTATCTCCCCACTATTCACAATGGGCAGTAGTGGAAATTGAAGTCACCCCTCTCCTACTAGTAGTTCTATCCCAGAGGCCCTGGTGCCCGCTTTTTTTTTTTAAATGGTATTTGTTAAGCACTTACTACATACCGAACACTGTTCTAAGCACTGGGGTAGGTACAAGTTAATTAGGATGGACACAGTCCCTGTTGCGCACGGGGCTCACAATCTAAGTAGGAGGAAGAACAGGTATTTAATCCCTATTTTACAGTTGAGGAAACTGAAAAGTTAAGTGACTTGCCCAAGGTCACGCAGCAAGCAATTGGCAGAGCTGGGATTAGAACCCAGGTCCTCTGACTCCCAAACCCGTGCTCTTTCCACCAGGCCATGCTACTTCCCATGTTGCTTCTTCTCCTCTTCTCCCTCAATCAATCAACTGGCATCTATTGAGTGCTTACCGTCCGTGCAGAGCACTGGATTAAGGGCTTGGGAGAGTATGTGACAGTTGAGTTGGCAGCCCTCAAGATGCTTACAGCCTGTCATTTCTGCAGCAACTGTCCTAGAGGGATCCCAGGTGTTTAGTACAGTGCTCTGCACACAAGTCCTCAATAAATACCACTGACTGAGGGATGAGGCCTGGTTCAGTCCAGAGTGTTTGTTCTCCTTTGGGTGGTGGGCAGTCCTAGGCTCTGCATCTCAGGGGGTCTCACCCCTCCCAGCGAGCAGGATTCCAGGTGTTACGGCTGTGTGGAACAGCATGGGAAGGAGGAAACAAGGGACACTAGGGGCCAGGATTCGGGGAAGTATCTTTTCCCACCAATTCCCTGCCCCTCCATTTGAAGACAGATGTTTGGAAGGTGTGGAGAGGACCCTCGGGTGTGTAGCTTAAGGCAATCATACTAAGTGCTGGGGTAGATATAGGATAATCAGGTCCTACTAAATGCTGGACTAGATACAGGAAAATCAGGTCCTACCTGGGGTTCACAGTCTAGGATGGGGAATAGGTAATAATAATAATAATGTTGGTATTTGTTAAGCACTTACTATGTGCAGAGCACTGTTCTAAGTGCTGGGGTAGATACAGGGTAATCAGGTTGTCCCACGTGAGGCTCACAGTCTTAATCACCATTTTACAGATTAGGTAACTGAGGCACAGAGAAGTCAAGTGACTTGCCCTCAGTCACACAGCTGACAAGTGGCGTAGCTGGGATTCGAACCCCTGACCTCTGACTCACAAGCCTGTGCTCTTTCCACTGAGCCACGCTATTTTTGATTCCCCATTTTGTACATGAGGAAACTGAGGCACGGAGAAGTTAAGTGCCTTACCCAAGGACACACAGTAGACAATGGCGGAGCAGGGATTAGAACCCAGGTCACTGCTCTTTCCACTAGGCCATGCTGCTTCTCTACTTAACAGATCATCAGAGTTGTAAAACTCTGGGAGACTGACTGCGCCTCACCTATCCCAGGGTGCTTAGCATTATGCACACTGTATCTGGATGCCCATAACAATCTCGATGATGATCTCATCTCCAAATCCCTTTGGAAACATTCAGGATGAAATGTAAAATGCCATTAGTCATTATGTGGGGAGTCTCTCCCTGAAATTTTTAAACACAATTTTCTTTACACAGCTCTGGAAAACTTCTGAAAATGCAATCCAGATGTTTGATTCACAGGAGCCAGCTGAGGGTAAGACACATGAAATGGGAAGTAGGGAGTGGGGAAGGAGAAAGCAGAAGAAACTAAGCTAGAAATGCAAAGAATAGCGACGTAATGGGGATGGGAAACAAATGCCAGAGGACTTAAAACCCTCTACACCAGTGAGTCTAGAGACCAATCTGAGCTATAGGAGGAAATCTGTCCAAAGGCACTTAGTCAAAATAATAATAATAAAAAAATAATAATAATTATGGTCCCTGTTAAGTGCTTACTATGTGCCAAGCACTGTTCTAAGCACTCAGTTAGATGCAAGTTAATTAATTTGGACACAGTCCCTGTCCTGCATGGGGTCACACTGTTCATCCCCTTTTTACAGATGAGGTAAATGAGGCCCAGAGAAGTGAAGTGATTTGCCCATGTTCACACAGCAGACATGTGGCAGAAGTGGCATGAGAACCCAAGTCCTTCTGACTTCCAGGCCTGTGCTCTATCCACGGAGGGTTACAGATCCAAGTGCATAAGATGACGTAGAGGGAGAGGGCGTAGGGGAAATGAAGATGATGATGATGGTATTTGTTAAGCACTTACTATGTGCTAAACACTTTTCTAAGTGCTGGGGAAATGAGGGCTTAGTCAGGGAAGACCTCTTGGAAGAGATGTGATTTTAGTAAGGTTTCAAAGGTGGGTCTGTGGTCTATAAAGGGGTAGGGAGACAAATGTTCCCTAATACCCCTGCAGTGTTCAAGCAGTGTGGCTCAGTGGAAAGAGCGCGGTCTTGAGAGTCAGAGGTCATGGGTTCTAATCCAGGCTCCGCCATTTGGCAGCTGTGTGGCTTTGGGCAAGTCACTTAACTTCTCTGGGCCTCAGTTACCTCATCTGTAAAATGGGGATTGAGACTGTGAGCCCCACATGGGACAGGGACTGTGTCCAACCCAATCTGCTTGTATCCACCCCAGCATTTAGTACAGTGCCTTAACAAATACCGTAATTATTAAATACCATAATCATCCAAAACGTGAAGGAAAAACCACCCTTAATTGGAGAACTGACCGGATCTGACCATTAGATTGTAAGCTTCTTTAGGGCAGGAAGCCTATCTTTTACTTCTGTTGAATGTTCCCACTTGCCTAGTGCAGGGCTCTACACCCTAGAGTCAGTCAGTAAATGAAGCTGATGACGATGAAGACTTAGTTCAACTCCGCAGGCGTTATGGAATTGTTTGAGTACTCTGGTTTTCAGACCCTCAAGCCCCTGGTTAGTCTTGGAGTAGGCATTCTGCTCAGAGATAAAAATCCCATGGCAGAATGCAGAATAATGAATGCTACAATAATAATAATAATGTTGGTATTTGTTAAGCGCTTACTATGTGCAGAGCACTGTTCTAAGCGCTGGGGTAGATAGAGGGTAGATAGAGAAGCAGCGTGGCGCAGTGAGAAGCAGCGTGGCGCAGTGGAAAGAGCACGGGCTTTGGAGTCAGGGCTCATGAGTTCAAATCCCAGCTCTGCCACTTGTCAGCTGTGTGACTGTGGGCAAGTCACTTAACTTCTCTGTGCCTCAGTTCCCTCATCTGTAAAATGGGGATTAAGACTGTGAGCCCTACGTGGGACAACCTGATTCCCCTGTGTCTACACCAGCGCTTAGAACAGTGCTCTGCACATAGTAAGCGCTTAACAAATACCAACATTATTATTATTAGGGTAATCAGGGATACAGGGTAATCAGGTTGACCCACGTGTGGCTCACAGTTAATCCCCATTTTACAGATGAGGGAACTGAGGCACAGAGAAGTGAAGTGACGCCCACAGTCACACTGCTGACAAGTGGCAGGACCGGGATTCGAACCCAAGATCTCTGACTCCCAAGCCCAGGTTCTTTCCGCTGAGCCACGTCAAAGGATTTGGGGTTCCCGGATGCATTAGTAGAGATGGAAAGTTCCTGTTTCCACAAATGAGACTCGCTCAGTTTGGATTACAGCAGAGTCAGAGCAAGAGGGCTTTTAAAGCATCACACTTTCTTTAGGGAAGACTTAGTTTGCCTCAGTGAAACACCAGGTGTCAGTTTCCAGCAGTTAATGGTCACGCGCAATTGCTGCCTTTTCCCGCTAAGTAAATTTAAACCAGAGGCAGTGGGTAGGTTGCTTGGGAACCTCCTATTCGGCTGGACTAATTCTTTCTTTTCATAAGTGTATGTGTGTTAGAATTTTAATCAGAGACAACAGCGATCGGTGGGTGTAAAATTAGCACATTTGGGGGATTTGTGGGTCTTACGGCAGATTTTATAGCATCCTCTAAAGTCTAGTCTTTCATTAAAACAACAACAACAAGGCTTAGCCCTTCGGATTGGGAATATTACAATAAGAATGTAAATGTACTAAATGTCTTCAAATGTTAAGTGTAAATTTCTTTGGTCTAGTGCCCAAAAGACTGAACTAATAGCACTAAAGGGAAATCTGAACTGTCCCCATTCATATCAATGGGGTGTTAACTCTGCCATCTAATTACAACAGTTTAGTTCTAATTTAAATCCCATTAACTCTTTTATTTCCAAGAGTCTTAAGGAGACATCTAGGAGCATTCTTATTCATGCAACTTGGTCCAGCCGATTCATTTCAAAAGCTTTTCGCCGAGAGAGAGGAAATAACGGGTGTGGATTAGAACTAGGGTCTCCTGACTCCCAGGCTTTCCATCAGATCACCCTGGATGGTCTCACTATTCTTTCTCCATTCTTTCTCCTTTACTCTATCAGGGAATTTAATCATCCAGGACATTTCCCACTTCTGAGCATCCCCAGAGGAGCCCTGGGAATTAGCCAGTCAGGGTACAGAGGGACAACCGGGAAGCCAGGGAAGCAGCATGGCCCAGTGAATAGATTACAGGGCTGGGAATCAAAAGGAAAAGGACCTGGGTTCTAATCCTGACTCCTCCTCTTGTCTGCTGTATGATCTTTGGCAAATCACTTCACTTCTCTGTGCCTCAGTTATTTCATCTATAAAATGGGGATTAAGACTGTGAGCCCCATGTGGGACAGGGACTGTGTCCAACCTGATTATCCTGTATTTCAGTGCTTAGTACAGTGCCTGGCACATAGTACGTGCTTAACAAATACCATACAAAAAAACCCAGAGTGGCCTAGGGAAAAGAGCAGGGGCCTGGGAGTCAGAGGATCTGGTTCTAATGCTGGCTCTACCACTTCAGTCAATAAATCAATATTATTTATTGAATGCTTACTATGCACATAGCACTGTACTAAGCACTAGGAGGAGCACAGTACAACATAATTGGCAGACACAGTCTCCACCCACCATGAATTTATAGTTTAGAGGGGGAGACACACATGACTATAAATACATGATTTACAACATATCATTTAAAGATTCGTATATAAGTGCTGTGGGGTTGAGGGTAGGGTGAAAGCAAATGCCCAAAGGTCACAGATCTTGTCACAGCCATTTGCTTGCTGTGTGACCTTGAGCAAGCTACTTAACTTCTCTCTGCCTCAGTTCCCTCATCTGTAAAATGGGGATTAAATCCTACTCCTTTTTAATAATAATGTTGGTATTTGTTAAGCGCTTACTATGTGCCGAGCACTGTTCTAAGCGCTGGGGTAGACACAGGGGAATCAGGTTGTCCCACGTGGGGCGCACAGTCTTAATCCCCATTTTACAGATGAGGTAACTGAGGCACCGAGAAGTTAAGTGACTTGCCCAAAGTCACACAGCTGACAAGTGGTAGAGCCGGGGTTCGAACCCATGACCTCTGACTCCAAAGCCCGTGCTCTTTCCAGTGAGCCACTCTGCTTCCCTGTAAGCCCTATGCAGAACAAGGACTTTGTTAAACCTGATAACTTTGTATCTACTCAAAGCTTAGAACAGTGCTTGGCACATAGTAAGCACTTACAAATACTCTTAACAACCATTAATAACAAATCCCCAGGGACTGTCTCTTCCAAATGATCTCTTTCTCCCGTCTCCGCATTCATTCATTCATTCATTCGTATTTATTGAGTGCTTACTGTGTGCAAAGCACTGTACTAAGCATTTGGAAAGTATAATTCGGCAACAAATAGAGACAACCCCTACCCAACAATGGGCTCACAGGTATAGCTAAGTAGAGTTTAGGCTGAAGCATCGGAATGTTGGTAACTTTTTGGCTTAGAGTCACCACTGACTTATCCAATACAGAAAGAGTGGGATCACTGTGTCATTGATATGTTCCACATACTGCCCGGAATTATTTAGCTTAAGGTCTGTATTCTTTCATTCTGTGGGAAACAGGATCTAACAACTCATTTATTTAACATCTATATTTAATACTTTTCCAGTTGTCTGCATGTCCCTGGTATATATATGTCAGGATTTGTAAACTCCGAGAAGTCAGAGCCTTTGTCCAGAATAAAAGCTGCAGACTGCATATAGCAAATTTCTCCTTTTTCACTTCAAATATTCTCTTTGCTGGCCTTGGAGACCTTAGGAAGAGAAAACAAAGCTTGGGGTTGTTTAAACCTGTCTTTTCACAATATCAAGCACACAGAGTGGTTTAATAAATGACTTTGCTTTTTATGTTCCAAAGCACTGTGTTAAGTGCTGGGATAGATCCATGATAATTAGATCAGGCTTAGTCCCTGTCCCAACCCAGGTTTACAATCTAAGAGGCTGAGAGAGCAGAGAGTATCCTTATTTTATACCTGAGGAAACTGAGGCATAGAGTAAGTGAGTAGATCAAAGTCACAGAGCAGCCTAGTGGCAAATCTGGGATTAGAACCTGGTTCTCCTAACTGCCAGTCCCATCAATGTTGTTATTTTTATGGATCTGCTTATCAACCCAGGAGAACCAGATTGCCCTCACACAGATTGGGAGGATTGGGTCTTTTTACCTTCTTTTCTTGAGATTTCAATACAGGTGACTCTAGGTTAGGAGGGCTTGGACAGTTCAGAGGAGATTCTTGGGAGTGTGAAGTGTCTTTCAGAGGACACGCTTTCTTGAATGAATCCCAGGGCCTTGCTCGGCCTTATGTAAGGTTTTAATGGGGCTCTTCCCTCGCCTCCCTTCCTGGGTCTTTTGGCAGGAAAGCTATAGATATGGCATCTTCTCCTAAGAGCTGTGCTTAGGGCACTTTTGGGCAAGCCTACTGTTCCTTGCTAGCAGCTTCCACATCTCCCAGCTGAGCAGTAGTTTTGAGGGAAAAGTAGGAAAGGGGTTTCTATTAAACAGTGGTGGAGTCACATGTTCACCCCCACCACTTTACTCCAAACATCCTGTGCTTTGCATGTGCTCAACCCGGCCTGGACAATAACAGGGTTAAGATCACCATGTCTAATCCTGCCAGTGGATGTGACATCTGTTGCAAGCACTTCACAGGGCAGGGTTGTGGGGGAAACCACACCTCAGCTCACCTACCTCCTACCTCACCTCGCTATTCTCCTACTACAACCCAGCCCTCACACTTCACTCCTCTAATGCTTACCTTCTCGCTGTACCTCCGTCTCGTCTATCTCACCTATGACTTTTCACCAACGTCCCGCATCTGGCCTGAAATGTCCTTCCTCCTCATATCCAACAAGACAATTACTCTTTCACCCTTCAAAGCCTTACTGAAGGCCCATCTCCTCCAAGCGGCCTTCCCTTTCTGAGCCCTCCTTTCCCTTCTCCCTCTCCCTTCTGTTTCACCCTGACTTGCTCCCTTTATTCATCCTCCTCCCAGCCCCTCCGCACTTATATACATAGCTGTAATTTATTTATTTACATTACGGTCTGCCTTCCCTTCTAGATTGTAAGCTTGATGTGGGCAGGGAATGTGTCTGTGATATTGTAATATTGTACTCTCCCGAGCGCTTAGTATAATGCTCTGCACACAGTAAGCACTCAGTAAATACAATTGACTGACAGACTGACCACATCCTAATAGTAAGAATGTTCCTTGTGCTGAGTCAGCGCAACCTCTACCAGTACTGAGCCAGTGGGGTTACTACCAGCAGAGCCTTCCCTTTTCTCTAGAAATAGGAGTTGAAGTTAGTGCCAGAAAGTGATCCGATCTTGCTCCCTGGGACTGGGAGACCACTCAATCAATCAATGGTATTTATTGAGAACCAGCATAGCCTAATGGATAGTGCATGGGCCTGGGATCAGAACGACCTGTGTTCTAATCTGGCTCTGCCACTTGCCTGCTATGTGACTTTGGATAAGTAACTTAACTTCTCTGTGCCTCAGTTCCCTCATCTGTAAAATGGGGATTAATTCTGTAAGCCCCATGTAGAACATAGACTCTGTACAATCTGACTAGCTTGAATCTACCCCAGAGTTTAGAACAGTGACTGGAACATAGCAAATGCTTAAGAAATATCATTAAAAAAATGAGTACTTACTGTGTGCAGAGCACTCTACTAAGTGCCTGGGAGGGTATAATACAGAGTTTTCAGACACATTCCCTGTCCATAATGAGTTTCTAGCCTGTATTTTGCTTTTCTTCTTCCTCTCTCCTTTTGAGCTTCCCCACCATCTGTTAAATTCTACCAATTGAATTGTCCATCCTTAATGCTCCTCTTCCACTGATTTCCTGTTTTTGTGTTACCATTCCTTGGTGCTGGCATCTTTTTTTCAGTGACTAATGTCAAATAAAGTGAGCTATTTGGTGAGCACGCCCAGTTAGTTGTTCCACTTGCGGGACTGGAGGCTGGATTTTTGCTAATTTGATTTTGCTGGAGATCCAGTGACCCTTTAGGTCTTAGGGATGTCCTACTTTCTGCTGCTGACTATTTTTCCAAGGGGACACATTTTCAAGATGGGGGTCCAAAGCGCTACCTGGTCCACTGGGGAACCAAAAGATCAATTTGCATATTTTTCTTCTAAAAAAGCAATTGTGCTGCTAACTGCCTTTGTCCTTGCAAATTCAAGGATATTGTTGCTCCTGCACATGGAAACACAAACTGTTCCAGTTTCAGTAGGTGAACAATGGAGTCCTGAACTCAGATGACCTAAGTACTGTCTTAAAATCTGTAAAGCCCAACAGAAGGAGTTTCTGACATATGTTCCGAACAGACCAGACAGCAGCCCCCTCAGAGCTAGGAACGGTATTTGGAATGATCTTGATCCTAATTGAATCATTATGAGTTTGCAATTTCCATATGGAATACATCCTCTTTAGATCTGAATACTAGGCAAGGCAGCCTGTGGGGAGGAAAGGAGAAAGTTTGAGCAACAAATTATTAGTCTATTAAATATTGATTGTAATAAATAGTTAATGAATGAATGATGGTAGAGCAGCTTGAAATGCAATGTGCCATATAATTGCTAAAGAATCATCATCAATATTCTATTAATAATTAACTCCTCAACTCCCCCGTTAGTGAATCGAGGAATGGTAGAAGGAGGTGGATGGAGCCCTTAGCTGTTACAGCAGTACAAGCCAGAGGCTGTTTTAATTCTTTGCCTTCACTTTGGAGGCAGCTAACCTGGCAGTTACAACCAGGCAGCTACTAAGGGGTTAAGCAATTGACTGGAAACTCAGGTTGAAGGTGGGTGGCAGGTGGGAAGGGAAGGAGTTAATGCAAAGCTAACTGCCACTACCTGGTTGTGCGGCTCTGAATAGTTTACCCTCTCTGGGCCTCAGTTTCCCCAGCTTTCATATGAGGCAGGCACAATGTCAGATTACTTAAAGACCCGCTGATGGAGGGCCAGTACTCCGAGGGGGGAGCCCACGAGAGGGGGAGAGGGTACTATGCTGACAGAGGAAAACGTCTGGCAGTAAGTAGGGAATCAGTGTTCGTCCAAGTTGGAACTTTAAAGGAGATATTGCTTGAGGGTCCGAACCACGGGCAGAGTTGAAGAATTCCTGTGTTCTGTTCCAAACTCTCCTGCTCACTAAGTGGTAAGATTTGGTGCAAAAGCGTCATTTCTCTGGGACTCTCTCTCTTCATCTGCAAAAGGGGGATGGAATGAGACAGAGGGAGAAGGTTCAGAATCACGAGTTAGTGACTCTTTTCCTTTTTAAAGTGATGGGGTAGTTATTCAGGACAAAAAAAAAAACAGCAAAAGGAGGGTTAATGAGATGATGTGTGTAAGGAACTCGGTGAGATCCTGTGATAAACAGTGCCGGTATTCAGATTAGTACTTTACACTTCAATCACTTCCAGCAAGAGAAAAGCCTCAGCTTTTATTTTTTTGGAAAGAAAAAAATGGCACATCTTCAGCTTAGTCCTTCCTAACCCAAAAATAGAGCAAAAAAAATTTTCTCCAACTTTCCCCAAAAATTCACATTTGGGCTGAGACCAGAGAGGACGTTTCAGCACAAAAGAAGAATTGTCTTACAGAAACTTTGCCAGCAACAGAGAGCAGGGAACGAGAAGAGACCATCTCCCCGCGTCAAGGCTTTTACCCATATAATGTATGAATAAACATTTTGATAATATTTTGAAAACTGGATCTATTTTTTTTTCCTGATACTTTTCAGGCTTCTGTGCTTGAGAACTGTTTGGCTCTCCTGATCTAGTCACTGACTTCTGCAATTCCTCCTGCCTTCTGGTATGTGAGACTTTCGCTACGCCAGGTCTCGACGGTGTCTTGGGGTATCGGTCAGGCGAGCTTCTAATCCCTTTTACCTGCATTATCCTGCTCTGCAACTCTCCCTGAGCAAGAGCACCAGACCGGGCTCTTATTGTGAAATGAAAGGGCTGCCCTTCCTCCTCCTCCTCTCTCCCCCCCAGCTCTCCTCACCCTCCCTATCCACCAACCCCCCCCATTACCCACAGAGTCCCTCCTCTCCCTTCTCTCTCCTTAAGGAGAGGTTGGTCTGAGCTGCTGCATTCTTTGAAAACGAGCAGCTCAACTCTGCCAGTCTCTCGCAAGTCGTGGAAATACACTCGCTCGCGTTGCATCGTTAGCCCTGAAGTGGCCGGTTGCGCTCACTGCCACGAGTTCTCCTGAACGTAGCTCACCAAGAACTCTAGGAAGGAAAAGACAGACAGACACGCACAAACACACACACACGCACTATGCGATGTTGAGGACTGTTTGGTCCAGTAGGCTGACAACTCACCTGGGAGAGTTTGTGGATGCCTCAATCCCCTTGGAAGGTGTGAACGGAACCATCTCTCTTTCTGGGAGCCAGGAGCTGCAGCAGCAGGTAATGGGGAGAATCTTTCAAGTGGGTCAAAGCACCAGTTTTTAACTGAGGAAGGACGGAAAAAGAGAGAAGGATAGAGACTGGAGAAGCTGTCAACCTCTTAAATAACTGTTGACCCCGAACTCTGAGCATGAACTCTGTTGCCTGACGCTGCCAAAGAGGTGCGGAAGCCCAGAGGACCGGGTCTCCTCAACATGTGCCCAGAAAGTGGCTGAGGAGAAAGGAGGTGTCCGATTGCTCGGCCAAGGAATGGTATGATTTATATGTCTCCTTTCTAAGACTCGGGGAAAAGAAGTGGGTTGGTCCTTTGAGTATATGCACTGGGGACCCTAATGGGTGACCAAGCATGTCAAAATGCCCCTATCTGCCTCAGGCCAGCTGAAGATTCTTCTGTCTTATAGGATATCCTCCATCTGACTTGGAACTCCCTCTCCCTTCATATCCCACAGACCGCCACTCTCCCCCTTCTTCATACCTCCTCCAAGGAGCCTTCCTTGACTAACCTCTCATCTCCTCACCCTATGGTGTAGTAGAGCATAGGCCTGGGAGTCAGAAGGTCATGGGTTCTAATCCCAGCTCTGCCACGGGTCTGCTGTGTGACCTTAGACAAGTCACTTCACTTCTCTGTGCCTCAGTTACTTCAACTGCAAAATGGGGATTGAGACTGTGAGCCCCATGTGAGACAGGGATGGTAACAAACCCAATTTGCTTGTATCCACCCCAGTGCTTAATACACTGCCTGGCACGTAGTAAGCGCTTAACAAATATCATTATTATTATTACTCCGCATCGCCTATGTCCTTATGTCAATATCCTTTGAGCACTTTGACAGTCACCCCCCAACACCCTGCCCCACCATAACCCTATACTCTGCTGCCTCCCTTTTCTATAACTTATTTTAAGTCTGTGTCCCCCACTAGATTGTAAACTCCTTCTGGGCAGGGATCATGTCTACCCGTTGTATTGTACTCTACTCTCCCAGTTCCCTGCCAATTGTAAGCACTCAGTAAATACCATAGATATACTAATTGATTGATTTGGATAGCTAACTTTGAGACAAATAAAATCCAAGTGGGAGGTGGAGTACAATCAAGAAACACTGAGGAAATGAAAATAAGATCCCAGACTTTAGTTAATGTTCTTTCTGCTGCTACTACTGAAGAATTACCATAATCATTTTTATACATTTCCACTGAGGTTGACTGTTACAACAAATATTTATGGTAGCCCATTTAAAGAGACTCCATCTTCACTAAACAGATGCTGTTTAAAATGGGCCTGCCTTTAGGTAGGAACCAGCCTGGTTGGTTTCCCCAGGGTGGAGGGTAAAACAGTGATTCATTCTGAATACTACCTCTGTATGGCTGTGCCTGTTAAAAAAAACACACAGTAATATGGCCTAGTGGATAGAGCAAGGGCCTGGTAATCAGAAGGGCCTGGGTTCTAATCCTGATTCAGCCATTTGTCTGCTGTGTGACCTCAAGCAAGTCATTTTACTTCTCTGTGTCTCAGTTACCTTACCTGTAAAATGGGGATTAAGACTGTGAGCCCCATGTGAGGACATGGACTGTGTCCAACTTGATTAACTTGTATCTACTCCACTGCTTAGTACAATGCGTGGATCTTAACAAAAACTATCTTTATTATAATTTAATCCCCATTTTACAGATGAGGGAACGGAGACATGGAGTGACTTGCCCAAGGTTGCACCACAGGCATGTGGCAGATCTGGGATTAGAACCCAGGTCCTCTGACTCTTAGGGCCATTCTCTTTCCACTAGGGCACGCTCCTTCTCCCAGAGAAGAAAAAAAATAAACCAGCAAAGCCGGGGAAAGAGTTGGTTAGGCTGCTTGTTTATCTGTCTTTATCCGTTCCTCTCCCCAGAGCTACTTTATCTTCCTTCAGAACTGCTAAGGAGAAAGAAGCGGGGGTGAAGAGGACCAGATGGGGAATAGCAAAGCCAGTCAGGTTTACAATGAGCGTTTCCTTGCGCCGGAGCTGGAGCCTAAGCAGCGCCAATAGAGAGCTGGAGATATGGCAGGTAGCCCAGGCCTGAGCTTTTTAAAGGTGAGTTGGAAAGGACCTAAGTTCTCAACCGAGAGTGTGTTGGTAAGCAGCTATGCCTCTGAGGCTTGCAGAGAGAGGGGCTATAACCCAGTCACAGCAAGCAGATAGATGATGCTGTTCGTGGCCCAGATTTAGAAGTGCTATTGGCAACAAAAGCGTTTTCTTAGCATCAGCCAGGCAGGGCTTCCAGCAGGAAACTCTCCGAGTTCTAGTCTGCTTTGAGAGGGAAAAAAAGAGTGAGGCACTTCAAAATGATAGGATTTTCTGGCCATCCAGAAGGACTCAATGGATCCATGTTGGTTTAGTTTTCAGAGAAATGGTCAGTGGGAGACAACAATGCTTGATGTGATGGAGTGAGGTTTCTGAGAGTCAATAAATCCCGAGTCCTATCCTCTTCTTTCACATGGATATCTTCCTAGGATGGAACGTGGGCAGGGGACAAGGCAGGGTCATGGGTGAACCCCACAAAACGGCGTCTCTGGAACACACTTGGAAGAGCCTTTCAAAGGCCAGAGCAGCTCATCCCATCAGCCCCACTCATTACTTACTTTTTGGAAATCAATAATCATAGTAATAATGTTGGTATTTGTTAAGCTCTTACTATGTGCAGAGCACTGTTCTAAGCACTAGGGTAGATACAGGATAATCAGGTTGTCCCATATGAGGCTCGCAGTCTTAATCCCCATTTTACAGATGAGGTAACTGAGGCACAGAGAAGTGAAGTGACTTGCCCACAGTCACACAGCTGACAAGTGGCAGAGCCAGGATTCGAACCCCTGACCTCTGACTCCCAAGCCCATGCTCTTTCCATTGAGCCACACTGCAATTGATCTGTTCCACTCATTTACACCCTCCTTTCCTCTCCTCCCTTCCTCTCCCCCATAATTTGTCAGGTCATTTGCCAATGAAGTAGCTAAAGACAGCATGCTTAGTAAAGCCATCGTTACTGGGGTGTGGTCTCCATACCTCTAGCCTTGTATGAGGACAGCTGTGTTTGTGTGTGGGGGATTTAAAGAGGAAATCTTCACCTCAGGGCTTAGCACAGTGCCTGGCACATAGTAAGCACTTAATAAATACCACAATTAGTCCAATGTATGTGTTTTGTGCAGAGCACTGTGCTAAGTGCCGGGGTGAGTCCAATACAATAGCATTGGTAGACACTTTCCATGCCCACAAGGAGCTTAGAGAAGGAAACAGACATTAAAATAAAGTGCAGATAGGTACCTATGTCCTGTGGGGCTGAGGGTGGGGTGAATAAAGCATGCCAATTAAAGTGAAAATCCAAGTGAAAATCGTAATAACAGTGATAAGAAGCTCTATTCTTAAATTTCTCCATCTCCCAGCCCCGGTTGACATTCCCCATTGTCGTGCAGGGGAGAGCCTCCCAGGACACCCAGCCCCTTCTGCCGACCTCTGATGCCACCTTCTCCCTGCCCTTCCTGGCTTGACCCGAGACTCTGTCACCAGGCGAGCCGGGCCCTCTATGAGTGATTGCAGGACACGGAAATGTAAAGCTGCAATTTCCCCTCCTACTTCCCTCTGGAGTTCAGACAGATTTACTTCTACCTACTCCAGCACTTGGAACAGTGCTTGACACATAGTAAGAGCTTAAAAATACCATAAGAAAAAAAGAGAGTGATATTTGGTAGTATTCCAGCAAGCACTAGATATGGCTGATAATCTCAGAATGAAACTCTGGATGCTTTTTGGTAGACAGCACTCTGCTCACTCCCAGGTATCCCCTAGTTTGTTAGCCATTCTGGAAATCTGGGCCTTTGGGAGGCTTTGGCCTATTGTGGGTAATATTTTGATCTGATTATTAAAACATTTCTGCCCTCATTCATTCAATAGTATTTATTCATTCATTCAGTAGTATTTATTGATGCCTTACTATGTGCAGAGCACTGTACTAAGCGCTTGGAATGAACAAGTCGGCAACAGATAGAGACAGTCCCTGCCGTTTGATGGGCTTACAGTCTAATCGGGGGAGACGGACAGACAAGAACAATGGCAGTAAATAGAGTCAAGGGGAAGAACATCTCATAAAAACAATGGCAACTAAATAGAATCAAGAGGTAACTGAGGCACAGAGAAGTTAAGTGACTTGCCCACAGTCACACAGCTGACCAGTGGCAGAGGCGGGATTCGAACCCATGACCTCTGACTCCGAAGCCCAGGCTCTTTCCATTGAGCTACGCTGCTTCTCTATAACATGAGTGTAACATTCAGACTCTGCCCCTCAAGACTCCAGACCCAGAAGAGTAAATAAGTTATTTTAATCTGAAAGTCCAGATGGGTGGGAAGGTCTAGTGGACTGTGGGGATGTGAATAAGGTTTGTTTTCTGGTCCAGGTCAGGAAGGAAGCCTGGAATCTGTGTGTTCCCCATGGTTGTGGGAAATAATAATAATAATTATGGTATTTGTTAAGCGCTTACTATGTGCAGAGCACTGTTCTAAGTGCTGGGGTAGATACAGGGTAGTCAGATTGTCCCATGTGGGGCTCACATTTTTTAATTCCCATTTTTACAGATGAGGTAACTGAGGCACAGAGAAGTTAAGTGACTTGCCCAAGGTCACAGAGCAGACAAGTGGCGGAGTCGGGATTAGAACCCTCGACCTTTGACTCCCAAGCCCGTGCTCTTTCCACTAAGCCACTCTGGGAAAGAACCCCCCACTTCCTGCACTCTCTTGCTGGAGTACATTACTGTTTTTAAAGTGCTTTCCAGTTGCTCTCTAGGGCTGAGATTTGGGATGGATAAAAAAGCAGAATCTATTTTCTTTGGAGAATCTTAGGGATGGAAGTGTAGGGTCTAAATCTGTAACCAGGGTGATGTATGCACTGCCATCAGCTGTGGGGACGCCCCTATGGTAGAGGGACTGGCTTTCTGCCCAAATCCATAGGTCTGCCTGTGCATCCTAGTTCAGCCTTGACTACCTTTTGGTTCCCGCCCCTCCCGGCCCTTCCCCTCAGTTGATCTGGACTGATACCGGGGCTGAGGACATTTCTGGAAAAAGCCCATCCAAGGTTGAAAGTTCTGAAAGTCCCATTGAGAGTTTGATTGCTGGATTGGTGCAAGAGTGGGAAAGAATTTGACTTTAGCAGGTGGCCAGGGAAGAGGCATGTTTGCTCACTGGAAGCAAAAGCCTTCAGAAGGAAAACAGCAACAGCCCACAAGTAAACAGCTTCGGCCCAGCCCCAGGCCTTTTCTACCTAGAAGGAGTCCAGGCTCTCCTGTTGGCTTCCTCAAGTAGGAACCCTCATTCCTGGATGTTTAATACCCTCCTTTCCTCTCTACCCTCCTCCCCCCAACCCCACAACCCTCATGGCTTCCTCTTCTCTTCACTGCTCCCATCAGCCAGGACGAAGTATAGTCACACACACACAAACAGCCAGCCTCCACTTGTCAGGCCTTTCTCCTTACACAAACCCTGAGCTGGACAGGATCTTCAGAGGTCATTCAGTTCCACCTCCTGTCTTCAGGCAGCATTTACCACCAAAAGGACTGTGAGCCTCACGTGAGACATAGGTGAGTTCAACCCTATTAGCTTGTATCTGCCCCAGCACTCAGTATAATGCCTGGCACACAGTAAGGGCTTAACAGATACCATTAAAAAGAATTCCAAAACCTTCTTCTAATGGGCAGAAAATTGTTTTGTTGATGGTTTGTTCCATTTTCCAGCAGCAGATAGTTAGCTACAGACCTCCATTTGGAAAAGAACCCAATTCTTCAAGAATTTTCTAAGATAAATTCCTTTGAAATTCCTTAGATTGCTAATTCCCTAAAAACCCTAGATGCAAGTAAACAGGATCTATAAATTTCAACTTATCTGTCATATTCTACTTGGCTGTTCGTCCTCTTGTGCCCACTCTTGTACTGCTAGTTCTAGTTTTGAGAGCACAGCTGACAGTTTTATCTTGCAGTTTTCGGTTAAAAAAACATTAGAAGCCTCTCCCTTTTAATACCATTTGTTATTAGGTTGCCCCCTTCAACCTAATAAAAGAAAGCATTTTTCTTTATCCTCCCCTTGCGCTTGACATATGTGAAGAATGTTTTTCTATTTTCCTTATGTCCTCATGTCTCATGCACTTAGCCTCTCTCTTTCTCTCTTTTGTTTTAATGGCATTTGTTAAGTGCTTATTATGTGCCAGGCACTGTACTAAGAGCTGTGATAGTTACAAGCAAATCAGGTTGGACACAATCCATGTCCCACATGGGGCTCCCAGTCTTTATCCCCATTTTATAGATGCAGTAACTGAGTCATAGAGAAATTAAGTGACTTGCCCTAGGTCATCAGCAGACAAGTGGTGGAGCTGGAGTTAGAACCCAGGCCCTTCTGACTATTAGTCCCATGCTCTATTCACACTGCTTCTCTCTCTCTCTCTCCCCACCTGCTTTTCCCAAGGTGATCCTCAGCCAGAACTTAGGTTTAGAGGTCCTTCATCAAATCAGCCCTGAGTTTTTTCTGCAGTTCTATCCTCCCACTCCCTTATTCTCTTAGGGGACAGGAATTTCTGTCCCCTGTGGCAGGAGAAGGATTCCGGTAGATGGAAGGCGTCTCTACCTTTTGTCTTCCAATAATAAGAAACAGCACCTTGTGACTAAAGAGAGTGAGACAGTCTTGTGGGAGCTGGTCATGCTACACAGTCAGCCAGACAGATAGTCAGAGGGCTAGTCAATCAGCTAGCCAGAGGGCCAGCTACCCAGCCAGCCAGTGAACTAGTCAGCCAGCCGACCACTGGGCCAGTCAACCAGCTAGTCAGCGGGCCAGTCAATCAAATGGGGATTAAGACTGTGAGCCCCATGTGGGACAACCTGATCACCTTGTAACCCCCCCCAGCACTTAGAACAGTGCTTTGCACATAGTAAATGCTTAACAAATACCATTATTATTATTATTATTATTATTATGTCTTCGAGTTTTAGATTTCAAGGTGCGGATGGGAATACATGAGGATGACTGTTAGGGTAAGAAAGCCACACTGGCTTCTGGGATTGATGCTGTAGTATGCAAGCGCCGGCCATATAATGTCTGGATGAATTTTTTTTTCTTCTATGAATCACCCATTTGAATATTCATTCCCCAAAGGCTGCAAAATTTATGAGAGCATTAAGTTTTGGGGGAGGGGAGGGAGAGCCATACAAGTCTCCCTTTCCAGGACAAAGTCACTAAATTTCTTGGTCAACAGAGGCAGCACAGTGTGGAGTTTCCTCATGGGACAGCTTCCACCTCCTCAGGGCTACCTGTGGTCAGGCAACTGAATAGTCCTCTCATGACAAGGTCAGGATGTGGTTCTGGGGTCACACATTCAACGATTTTTCTGTGTAATTCCAAAGTGCATTTTTTCATCCAGTTGCAACCCTATTCTCCTTCTACAGTCTTGCCCTGGTGCTTTGCTTACATTTATGATTTGCTGGGATCCCTGAAGACTTTAAACTCTTTGTTATCAGGGATCGGGTATACCAACTCTTTTGTACTGTATGTTCTCAAGTGCTTAGTACAGTGCTCTGCACACAGTAAGCGCTCAATAAATCCCATTGATTGAGTGGTAACTGCAGCTTGCTCTACGTACTATCATTGCTTATAATAGTGATTCTTGAAACTTGGGATTGATTTTTCTCGGAAATTTTGTGGCCCTGCTCACTCAAGATGATTTTGCCAACCGGATGATTTCACCCTGCCAGGGCTGTCCTCTTGGACTGGTTCAAATCAAGTGGCAGGGACTTCCACTCTTCATTCACATTTCCTCTACTCCTTTTGTAAACCCGTGGTGGGCAGAGAGAGTTTTGGGATGGGGATAGAGAACTTTGCCCATTGTCCACTGTTCTACTCTTTTTAAAAAAATGGTATTTGATTAACAATAATTATAGTACTTTTTAAGCATTTACTACCAGTAGATACAAGGTAATCAGGTTAGACAAAGTCCATGTCCCACATGAGGCTCATAGTCTTAATCCGCATTTTACAGATGAGGAAACTGAGACACAAAGAGGTTAGGTGATTTACCCAACATCACACAGCAGACAAGTGGAAGAACTGGGATTAGAATCCAAATCCTTCTGACTCACAGGCCTGTGCTCTGTCCACTAGGTTATGCTGCTTCTCTGTAAATGCTTACTATGTGCCAAGCAATGTATTAAGTGCTGGGGTAGATACAAGCTAATCAGGTTGGATACAGTCCATGTCCCACATGAGACTCACAATCTAATCCCCATTTTGCAGATCAATCAATCATATTTGTTGAGTGCTTACTATGTGCTTAACAAGGTACTAAGAGGTTAGGAGAGTACAATACAACAGAATTAGCAGAAATGTTCCCTGCCCATAATGAGCTTAGAGTCTAGAAGGGGAGGTAGACATTAACATGAATAAATTAGTAATTTATAATATATAATTTAAAGACATGTACATAAGTGCTCCCCTCTTAGGATTGCACCTAGTGTGTTTGCAATACTCTGCCAGTCTCCCCTATGGAGTCAAGCAGGGGCATATCCATTCCATTCTTAGCTTGGGCAGTGGTTAGCGAATTGAAGGCAATCTGTTACAAGTCAAAATTCACCTGTGCTGGGCAGTAGCAGCAAGGGAGAGAGTTGAGGGCGGAAACTTAAATTTAATGTGTGGAAGAAGGTAATGGTAAACCACTTCCATATTTTTACCAAGAAAACTCTGGATATACTACCAGAATGATTGTGGATAGAGAGTGGGGTGTTCTGGGAAAGATGTGTCCATGGACTCACTAAGAGTCAGAGACAGCACCATAAGAGAAGATGTAAGTGTTATGGGGTTGGGGCTGGGGCGAATATAAAATATAAAATGTCACCGATTGAAGTACATAAAGGGAGACTGAACTGGGGAAAAGAGGGCTTAATCGAAGCGGATCTCTTAGAGAAGATGTGACCTTAATAACGCTTTGAAGGTGAAGAGAGTGGTGGTCTGGCTCATATGGAAAAGGAGGGAGTTCCAGACTAGGGGGAGGATGTGGGAAAGGGGTTGGCAGTGAGGTAGATGCAATCAGGGCACAGTGAATAAATTGGCACTAGAGGAGTGGAGTGTGCAGGCAGGGCTGTAGTAGATTAATGAGGTGAAGTAGGATGGGGCAAGCTGATTGAGTGCTTTAAAGATGAGGGAACTGAGGCACAGAGAAGTAAAATGACTTCCCCCAAGGTCACAGAGCAGGCAAGCTACAGAGCTGGGATTAGAACCCATGTCCTCTGACTCCCAGGCCTGTGATCTTTCCACATGCTGCTTCTCTAGAGAAATGGAACACAGTCTCCCTGAGAGGAAAGGCAGGTGGCTGACTTCGAATCCCCCTTGGATGGACAGAAAAATAGTGTTGTTGTGCAACCTTGGGCAAGTCACTTAGCTTCTCTCTGCCTCAGTTTCCTCATATGTAAAATGGAAATTCCATGTCTGTTCCCCCCCTACTTAGTCTGTGAGCCCCATGTGGGACAGAGACTGTTCCAACCTAATTAATGTCTATCTATCCCAGAGCTTAAAACAGTGTTGGACACATAGTAGGAACTTAACAAATACAATAATAATATTAATAATAACAATAATAATAATAAGGAGCTTAGATGCCTGGGTAGATGGCAGTAGAGTCTATTAAAGTTAGAAAAGAAATGTTTTCTTTGCTCGCCAGCACTAGGCAGGGGATCATCACTTTCAACATCTGCTGCTTCAGGGCCAGACGGGCTCAGAAATCATTTCTGGGGAATCAGTAGACTGGCCCCTTAAAACACTTCAAGGGATGTGGGGAGGGAGAAAGGACTTCAGAAGCAGCGTGATCTAGTGGCTAGAGCACCGGCCTGGATTCTAATTCTGGCTCCGCCACTTGTCTGCTGTGTGACTTTGGGCAAGTCACTTCACTTCTCGGGGCTTCAGTTACCTCATCTGTAAAACAGGGATTAACTACAGTGCCTGGCACATACTAAGCACTTAACAAATATCATTGAAAATGAAAAAGGAGGGGAAGCTCCCCAGGTCTGGATACCACTCACCTGCCACTTTACTGGCTTGGAGTGATCCCTTAGCTTGAGCTATGACTTGTGGAAGCTTCATAATAACTCTGTCCTCCCCATCCTTCCTATCACTATAGATAATTAGATAATACCACCATCATCCCTATCTCACTAGCCCAAAACCTTGTTGTAATCCTCCCTTCATACAGCTCTCCCATATAACTCACATATTCAATCTGTCACCAAATCTGGTGGTTCTATCTTCCCAACCGCTAAAATCCACCCTTTCCTCTCTACCCAAACTGCTACTATGCTGATCCAAACTTACCCTATTCCGCCTTGATTACCACATCAGCCTTCTGGCTGACCTCCGTGCCTCCTGTCTCTCCCCACTTCAGTCCATACTTCACTCTGTTGCCCCGATCGTTTTTCCAAAAAAAATATTCGGTCCATGTCTCCCTACTCCTCAATTACCTCTGGTGCTTGCCCATCCACCCATCTGCATCAGATACTCCTTACCATTGGCTTTAAAGCACTCAATCAGCTTGGCCCCCCCTACCTAACTTCACTAATTTCCTACTATAACCAGGCAGCACACTTCGTTCCTCTAGCACCCGCTTGCTCACTGTTCCTCCATCTCATCTATCTTGCTGCCGACCTCTTCCCCAAGTCCTCCCTCTAGCTGGGAACTCCCTCCCCTGCCATATATGCCAAACCACTCTTTTCCCACCTTCCAAACCTTATTAAGGTCACATCTAGAGAAGCAGCGTGATACAGTGGAAAGAGCCCGGGCTTGGGAGTCAGAGTTCATAGGTTTGAATCCCGGCTCTGCCGCTTGCCAGTTGTGTGACTTTGGGCAAGTCACTTAATTTCTCTGTGCCTCAGTTACCTCATCTGTAAAATGGGGATTAAAAAACTGTGAGCCCCACGGGGGACAACCTGATCACCTTGTATCCCCCAGCGCTTAGAACAGTGCTTTGCACATAGTAAGCACTTAACAAATACCACCATTTATTTTATTTTTATCTCCAAGAGACTTTCCCCGATTAAGTCCTCTTCTCCCTGACTCCCTCTGTCTTCTATGTGGTCTGTGCACTTAGATCTGTACCCTCTGAGCACTTGATATTCAGCCCACCTTTATCCCCTGAGCACTTGATATTCAGCCCACCTTTATCCCCTGAGCACTTATTAACATATCTATAATTTATTTATATTAATGTCTGTTCCTCCCTCTAGACTGTAAGCTCATCGTGGGCAGGGAATGTGTCTACCAACTCTATTGTACTCCCCCAAGCTCTTAATACCATGATCCACACACAGTAAGCACTTAATAAATACTATCACTTGCTTGATTGATTGATTGATAAGCTATGCTGCTTCTCTATCAGTGAGAACCATTGCACATTCACTTCTGACCTTCATAACCAGAAGCTGCTTCGTCAAGAAGGTTCTCGCTGGTCTTCAACTCAGATTAGTCCTTTCAGCCACTGGTCCTCTGGGATCTTCTGGCTGCTCTGAAATCAACCAGCCAGTCAATCAGTGGTATTTATTGAGTGCTTAGTGGGTGAAGAGTACCGTACTAAGCGCCGGTCCCGTCTGACCCTAAGACGAAATAGCTCCAAGATCAGAGGTGTGCAAATGAGAAGCTGGGATGTCTCTGAGGTTGGTAGTCAGGGAGCCCTCGAACACTCCAAGTCACTGTCGCTGTGGAGAACGCAGGCAACCCAACAGAGCACTGTGGGCGAGTCAGCTGTTTTCCCGGAGTGCCACTCAACCCAGATTATGTGTCTGCAGCCAGCCTGGTGTGCCTTGGGAGGCTGAGTGGGTGGGAATGGAACTGAATGATGGGAATTGAACCATTTGGTTATGAAATATAGATATGTACTCCATATGTGCCTGCCCCCAGGCGGGGGTTTGCACCAATAGATACTCACATACATTATTTATGAATTAATGAAAACAAAGCTGCCAGCACAGAGCTGGGAGAAGCTTCAGATGATTTCATACCCTCAAAACTCAGAGTGTCAGGGCAGGCGTATGAAAAGCCCCAGATGCAAGGTTCAAGTTCTGCCCCAACCCACTCCATAATTAGAGGAGCTCTTTCCTCAGGTTTAAAGAATGAGTTGCAAGCTCACAAGAACATTTACTGGAACACGTGGTGGCTATTATTGAATATACAGTTCCGGGAATTGGGTTCTAGGCGGAACCCACTCCCGAGGTAACCCCTGCCCTCTGGGCCAAAGCGCTTGTTCTAAGGCTGCAGGAAATTATCTCTCTGTTCAGGGTGAAAATGCAGGGCTACATGGCCCACAGATTAGCTCACTTTCAGGCATATATGGAGTGGGAAGAATGGAGGATGAGTTTTTCCTCTCACCAAGCTCCAAAAGACTGTGGGGCCTAGTGGACAAAATACAGAACTGAGAGTTAGGAGACCTGGGTTCGAGTCCTGACTCGAGCTCTTGCCCACTGTGTGACCTTGAACATGTCTCTTAATGTTTCTGGGCCTCAGTTTCTTTTTCTGTAAAATGAGGTTAGATTGTGAGCTCCAGGTGGGATGGGGTCTGTATTAGAACAGATTCTCTAGTATTCACCCCAGCGCTTGGAACATAGTAAGCACTTAATAAGTTCCACTGCTGCTTTTTCACTTAGCACCATCATGCTCTGCCTGGAGGAGAGAATCACGTCAGGAAGAGGAGCCTAGAAAGCAGAGACTTGTGGGGTCTTTCCCAGGGGCAGGTTTGTCTTCCTCGCTAAGCCTTTCCCCGGGTTGTGGCCACAGTAGAGGCTAAGCAGCGGGTTGAAAACCGAGGGCCCAAGGAAAATGCTTCCAACTCTGTGCCTGACTCTCTGGTGAACCCCTGAGAGGGAGAGGGTAAAGCAACACAGTCAGAGCGGGGCAGCAGCAGCCACTGCAGTGGACGGTGCCCAATCTTGCTTTATTTTCAAGTAGAATTTGTTAAGCATTTACTCTGTGCCAGACACTGTACTAAGTGCTAGGGTAGATGCAAGCTTAGCAGGTTGGACACAGTCCCTGTCCCACATGGGCTCACAGTCTTATTCCCCTTTTTACAAATGAAGTAACTGAGGCAAAATCAATCAAATAATCATTTGTATTTAATAATGTTGGCATTTGTTAAGCGCTTACTAGGTGCCGAGCACTGTTCTAAGCGCTGGGGGAGAAACAGGGTAATCAGGTTGTCCCACGTGGGGCTCACACATTTTTAATCCCCATTTTACAGATGAGGGAACTGAGGCACAGAGAAGTTAAGTGACATGCCCACAGTCACACAGCTGACAAGTGGCAGAGCCGGGAGTCGAACTCATGACCTCTGACTCCGAAGCCCAGGCTCTTTCCACTGAGCCGTGCTGCTTCTCCATTTTATTTATTGAGAATTTATTTATTTATTTATTGAGTGCTTACTGTGTGCATGCAGAGCACTGTACTAAGCACTTGGGAGAGTACACTATAACAATATAACAGAGTTGATAGACACATTCCCTGCCCACAGTGAGTTTACAGTCTAGAGGCACAGAAAAGTGAAGTGACTTGCCCAAGGTTACACAGCAGACAAGGGGTGGAGCTGGGATTAGAACCCAGGCCCTTCTCACTCCCAGGCCCATGCTCTATCCACTAGGCCATGCTGCTTCTCCATCTGATTATCCCTCCTTTAACCCGCTGTTTAGCACATTACTTTGCACATAGTAAGCACTTAAAAAACACCAACACCGGAGTTGGGGGATCTGGGAAGCAGTGTTCCTTCTTAGGCTGTGTCCACTCTGGAGGGGTTTCCAGGGGATTTCAGAAGGCCAAGAGACCCTAGGAGCCCTTCCCCTCTGCCCTCACCCCTCTGCTTTTAAGATGTAGAGGCTTTGAGACTGTGAAAAGTGTAATTGTAGCC
Source organism: Ornithorhynchus anatinus (assembly GCF_004115215.2). Taxonomy (NCBI): domain Eukaryota; kingdom Metazoa; phylum Chordata; class Mammalia; order Monotremata; family Ornithorhynchidae; genus Ornithorhynchus; species Ornithorhynchus anatinus. The sequence goes on along the minus strand of NC_041735.1, from coordinate 52,401,187 downwards.
TTTTTGCATGATTGCAATAATGTCAGCCAGGTTCTGCAAGTTACCTTTTTTTTTCCCCAGTGGTATTTGTTAAGCATTTACTATGAGCTAGACACTGCATTAAGCGCTGGGGAACAAACAAGCTAATCAGGTTGGACACAGTCCATATCCCATATGGAGTCCATAGTCTTAATCCCTATTTTAAAGATGAGGTAAATGAGCCACAGATAAGGTTTTTTTATGGTATTGTTAAGCAATTACTATGTGTCAGGCACTAAACTAAGAGCTGGAGAAGATACAAGCTAATCAGGTTGGACACAGTCTCAAATGGGACTCACAGTCTTAATCCCCATTTTACAGAAGAGGTAGCTGAGGCACAGAGAAGTGAAGTGACTTGCCCAAGTTTACACAGCAGACAAGTGACAGAGCTGGGATTAGAATCTAGGTCCTTCTGGCTCCCAGGCCTGTGTTCTTTCCGCTAGGCCATGCTGCTTATTCCGAATACCCCTTCGTGAGACCTCTGGTCATCTGACCACAATAGGCCATTTGCCCAATCATTTCCATTAAACTTTTAGTGCTTAGGCTGTTATATTCCTTTTATTTCCCATTACACAGCGAGGCAGCCTGTTTGATAAACTCACTTAGAACAAAATTGAAAATCTACTCTTTCCATCTTGGTTTTCCAGCCCAGCCTTGTTTTAAGGATCCCAGGGGCAAATTTTCAGAGCATTTTATGGCTCCAACCCTCCACCCCACACTTGGCAAGTGTCTCCCTGATGTAACTTAATCGCTACCAGTCCTCCACGATGCTTTCAGAGCCTGATGGATAAATTTGAGCTGCACTATATATGCTCAGGAAGAAGGTGATGCGGGCTCTTGGCTGGATAAGCAAGTTTTGAGGTAAAACCATTTGGAGTCTGCCGCCTCAGGAGGCCTGCCCAAATGGCCAGCTCTTGCTGGCCTCTCCTCACGTCACCTTGATTAGGGTGACTGTAGTGTTACTACCAACCCCATTTCGCAGATGGAGAAGTGGAGGCCCAAATGGCTTCCTTTCAGAAGGGTGAGCGATACTGATCTTCTCCACCCGAATCTCTGGCAGCATGGCCTAATGGAAAGAGCAGGGGCCTGGAGTCAGAAGATCTGGGTTCTAATCCCAGCTCTGCCGGATGTCTGCTGTGTGACTTTGGGCAAGTCGCTTAACTTCTCTGTGCCTCAGTTACCTAATCAGTAAAATGGGAATTAAGACTGTGAACTTTATATGGGACAGGGACTGTGTTCAACCCATTTATCTTGTATCTACTTCAGTGCTTAGTACAGTGCCTGGCACATAGTAAGTGCTTAACAAATGTCACAACTTTATTATCGTTATTAGTGGTATTCTAAAAACAGCAGAATTGCATTGTGCGACGTAGCATTCCATTTTCTCTCCTGGCACTTTCCCACAGGCCTGACACCTGTCCCTCTCCTCCGACTTCTCTCCCACTTCGGGCCCTACGCTCTCAGCCGCCCTCCACCATTAGCCTTCAACTGGAGCCGTTAAGCTTGGCTGGATGCAGTCAAATATGGACCTTTTTCTGAAGCCAGTTGGGCTGGGCAATGAGACTTGCTCATTATTATTGTTGTTGTCAGTTAGCCAGTTGTCAGAACTCCAGGCTCTCTCTCACCTGCTTTCTGGGCTCACCCCCCAAAACTCCCCCAAAGCCTATCCTGCTCTCCCAGTGCCTCACTGCTGCTTGCTCTGAACCCAAATGCGCTTAAAGCAGATGGGCTGGGCCCAAAACACATTTCTCATGCATTTGTCATCCCGGCCGAACAACGTCACAGGGAGCGACCTCCTTTCTCAGGCCGGTCACCGTCTTCGGCAAATGAGCAGCAGATGGGCAACTTTAGTTCCAGCCCGTGGTCTGATGCCTTTACCATCTCTCCTTGAAATTTACAATGTGGAAGGGCAGTTTAGCCAAGAATAACATGGAGGAAACTTCTGTAATGCATTTGACACTGCTGATGTGGACGGCAAAACCCAAATTTCCCAAATCCAGCTGGAAAAGCGACCCTTGGAGAAATTGTTTTGGAGACAGGAGGCCTGGTTTGGGGCCCATGGTGGGAGCCAAGTCGGCTCCAAAGACTCCAGGGCTAAAACCGATCATGCTGACACAGTCAAAACGATTCTGGGGACTGTCCACTGAGATGCTTCAGTCGGATGCCCTAAAAGCATTTTGATCCCTGTCTGTACTCAACAGTCTATCTTAAACAGCTCTGGGCCTGCACTGTGTAATGTTCCTCTAAATCCTCGGCATAATAAAGCCCAGCTGGATAACAGACTGTTAACAGGGTTACACACAGAGGGTGATGAAATATGGACTTGAGCCTGTCCTTTTGAATGTTCCTCATTTGTTAGTATTAGCCTGCCATGTGATTTTTTGTTATTAAAAGCATTTAATCCAGTTTGCCCAAAAGGAACAGAAATTTGACCAGAATGAACCAAAAAAAACCCCTTCTATCCACTCCTTAATCATGTGCTCAACTCCAGGATGGACCCTAGCTGAATCACAGCACCAGGCAATGGCACCCTTTCCCTTCCCTTTCTGATGTCCCCTGGAAAGGGGAGAACTGGACCGTGAAGTCCCAGACGTGGTTTGGAGTGATCGGCACCACGACAAAATGGCAGCTGCAACTGGAGAGTTAGTGGCAACTAACTCCCAATCCTCAACTCCCACCCAACGCCACTCCTTTCTCACCTTCTGCTTCCTGGATCGTTGCAGTTAGGTGGTTGTAACTAGAAGATCAGCATGGCTTAGTGTCAAGAGCACGGATTTGGGAGTCAGAGGATGTGGGTTCTAATCCCGACTCCACCATTTGTCTGCTGTGTAAACTTAGGCAAGTCACTTCACTTCTCTGGGCCTCAGTTACCTCATCTGGCAAATGGGGATTAAGACTGTGAGCCCCATGTGGGACAGGGACAGTGTCCAACCTGATTAGCTTGGATCTATCCCGGCACTTTCTACAGCACCTGGTGTGCAGTAAGCGCTTAACAAATACCATAACAAAATCCCCTCCTCCTTGACCTCAAATGCTTCTTATGTTGTAGGTTGGAAGGAAAATTTTTCTTATTTTAAGGATGTTCCTTCTCTCAACCATTGTTTTTTAAGGGTTCAAGAAATCTTTTGAGAACGAGAAATTTATCCTCTTTATATCTGTGGAAGTACAGATTTGCTGGATGGGCCTACTCTGAGAGATTCTAAATAGAATGTTTAACATTCTGTTAAACAGAATGTCTAAACAGAATGGCTAACGTTACCATTACAGTAGAACAAAGCTTTCTGGGAAAAGTCATCCTGCACATTCAAGGAGTGTCCAGGATGTAGGCAAGTCCTTGACTGAATTTTCCCAGCATCCAAGTGCAATCCCTCAAATCTCTGTGATCCCTTTTAATACAAGAGAAAAAAAAACTCCCAGCTTTTTTATAATACCAGCTTAAAACCAATCCTCTATTAACTCAAGAAGGGTCCCCTTTGTTTAAGTATCTTATTGGATAGAGCACAGACCTGGGAGTCAGAAGGACATGGGTTCTAATCCTGGCTCCACCACATATCTGCTGTGTGACCTTGGGCAAGTCACTTCATTTCTCTGTGCCTCAGTTACCTCATTTGGAAAATGGGGGTTAAAGACTTGGAGCCCTATGTGGGACAGGGACTGTGTCCAGTGATCTTATATTTACCCCAGATTTTAGTACAGTGTCTGGCGCATAATAAGCGCTTAACAAATACCTCAATTATTATTATTCAAGGAATCTCTAAATTGGGGGTATCAGGGCATCCCCATATTTTCAGGATAATCTTTCCCTCCTGGACCCGCTAACTGCAGAATCCTGGCCCAGGTTCTGTTCTGAGAGTGGGGAGGGGAGAAAGGAGGTTGGAGGAAGAGTGTGGGGTTGGGGCAGGGGTGGGAGTGGGACAGTGGAGAATGAGGTGAGTCGGGAGCAGGGAGGTTAATCCTTTGGATTTCGGCCTCATCCAAGTGGCCCGTGGTCTGAGCATCTTTAAGAAGTCCGGTTGAAAGTTAGATTATCCCACCTTCCCTGAGGAGTGCAGGGCAGAGTCAGGGCAGGCTCAGGGCAACGGTGGGATGTGAGGGTTTTGGGGAGCTGCTCAGTTGGAAGGCAGAGCAGACAAACACTTCAGTAATCCTTCAGGAGAAGCAGCGTTGCTCAGTGGAAAGAGCACGGGCTTTGGAGTCAGGGCTCATGAGTTCGAATCCCAGCTCTGCCACTTGTCGGCTGTGTGACTGTGGGCAAGTCACTTAACTTCTCCGTGCCTCAGTTCCCTCATCTGTAAAATGGGGATTAAGACTGTGAGCCCCACGTGGGACAACCTGATTCCCCTATGTCTACCCCAGCGCTTAGAACAGTGCTCGGCACATAGTAAGCGCTTAACAAATACCAACATTATTATTATTATTAATCCCTGATGTCACATCCAGGAGGTTTTGCTTCTCCAGCACAGTTTGGCATTTTTTATTCCTACCATATTAAATGTCAGCCCCTTTCCTTTTCAAGTTTAATTTTAAACAAGTTTTGAACTGAGTATTTCCCTGCAGAGTGTGTTGTGCCAAGTAGAGAGAGGTTGCTTTTCTTTCTCAGGAACATCACTAGAGTGAACCTGCTGAGCAAGATCTGCTGTTTTGAATCCTGTCTCTCTGGGTAGACCTCAAGGCTGCCAACATTCCCTTGGTTGTCTGATCCTGAGTGAGAGTGAAAGGAAGATCACAAAAAGCTGTTCTTTAAACTGAGATGATGAATTTTTTCCTGCAGTGGGATTCACGTCTTGGACCCAAGTCTTGAAAAAACATTTTCCTTGTGAAAAAAATGAATTTTCCAAGCTCAACTATTCTCTGATTCGTTTTAGATTCCTACAGTGGCAGAGAAGGGCAGGGAGAACAGGGCTGCTTCCATGGGACAGCTGAGAAGATGCAAGAGGAGTGACTTCTTCTCCCTCACCAGCCCTGTCATCGCTCTGAGCTTCCCCCCGCATCCCTAGGGCTGCCAAAGGGAAGCAACTTTGTTGTCCCAGGGTGAGGAGGGAGGAAAGGAAAGGCAGATCTATGACTCTCCAAGAAAACAGCCACCAACTAGTGCCTCTATGTACATTTTTTTTAGGCACGACCAGCCAGTGAGTGCTCCCTGCTTTCATGAGGGAAGAGGGTGCTAAACTAATCAGAACCCTCACCTGAAGGACCCTGGGCTCCAAATTCAGCTCCTTGAATTGCACTTAAAGGCAAACGAAGAACGAGCCCAGAGGCTGGAGCAGAGGGGTATCAGGCTCCCTTCAATTCAAACCTTTGAGCAGCTGAGTCACACCGAGTAAAACTTCTGGATGGCCTTCAAAGGTGGTCCCATTGACAGCGCATTCCAATAGTCTATTTGGAGGATGTATTCGATTCACACAAAAGCCAGGCTTTGTTACCTGTGGGATCTCCTCTTGGAAATCTCTTCAGGATTAAAGGTAGGTTTTGAAATGAGAATTTAGAGTTGACACAAATCGAACAATTCTGACTTTGGAAGTCTGGGAATCTGGCTACGTGGCGAGGGCTCTGACTGAGGAGGAATCCAGACCTGTTCTGTGATCAGTGACAGAGTCACCGTGTGGCCTGGGACCTCAATGTCCTTACCTGTAAAATGGTGGGATATCTGGCATCTGGCTTTATTTAAGCCATTCTTCTAGCCACCCCAGAAGGCAGGTGATGCCTTTCTGAGAGCTAGGTAAAGAGTAACCTGGAGAAGATGCTTTATAAATCTAGTCCATTGTTCTTCTGGTTTGGGCAGCAAGAATTCTCCTGGTTGCAAAGGGTTAGTGGAGGAGTGGCAGACTATGAATATCAACGCTCCCTCCCTGGCCCTTGGAGTCCCTGGTGGGCCCTGTTTAGGGGTGTCCAGGATTCTCTGCTCTGCTCAGAAGCACATATAGGTTGTTCTGGAGACCCAAATGCTGAGGTAACTGGGGAGACCCACACTGCCATGCTGCATCTGGAACACCCGATCCCAGGGTGATCCACAAGGCTAGGCTGGGTCAGCTCCTTTCTTGTGGGCCGTGGGGAGCCAGATTGCTCCTTCCCATGAAACGTTTTGAAAACCCACTCTGGGACACACTGTGTACAAATGCAAAGGCTAAGGAGAGGGGAGATGGGGATGAGGGGGAGTGGAAGGGAATGGGGAAAATAGAGAGGAGGAGAGGACAGTTGAAAGGTGCAGAGAGAGAAAGAGTGTGTGTACTCATCATACTGCAGCATTTTTATTCTTTTGATCTAAAATGTTGAGGTTTCAGGTTTGAGGTTCTTTTTTTTTTTAGTATTTATTGAGTGCCAGTGCCAGATACTGTACTAAGCTCTGGGGTAGGTAAAAACTAATCAGGTTGGACACAGTCCCTGACCCACCTGGGGCTCATAGTCTTAATCCCCATTTTACAGATGAGGTAACTGAGACATAGAGAAGTTGTGATATGCCCAAGGTCACACAGCAGACAATTGGCAGAGCCAACATTAAACCCAGGTCTTTCTGACACCTGGACCCGTGTTCTATCCACCAGGCCACACTGCTTCTCATTTGGCACTAGTGAGGGGGGAGCTGACTAAACAAATGATTTCCCTCCACCACCCCCGACACACCTCTGTGAGTTTCCTCCTTCAAAGTGCCCACGTAGGCTGCTTCAGGCCAGCCTGAGGACAGGGCAGGGGACCAATCCTCCTGGCCTCTCCATTTCCTTCTGGAGTTCTACAGGGAGGCTCTTGGGCTACAAGACATTGTATCTGACCTGGATCCAGGTCAGGAGTAAGGTTTAGCTTCATGTAGACATCCCTGGGCAGGCTCCTCCACATCCCTAGACAACTTGGGCCTTAAAAGCTGGGCCCAGCTTCACCTGGGATGTCAGGACTCTCCAGCTGTTGCCATGGAGATGGCCCAGGATCCTGGATGCATCCCCTTTGCTGTTGTCCAGGGCAACCTGAACAAAAGGACATAACCCCACTGAATGAAGCCATTTCATGAATACTTACAGCCGTGGTACTTGGAAGACCGGGGACCTCACAAAAAAACTGGGACCATCTTTTAGCAGATCCAGTGAAAGCTGTAGCCCAGGTACAAGTAGACTCTCCTTAGCTTTGCTCAGTTTTCCTATCTAATCTTCATTCTCAGGTATCCTCCCCAGCTCCCATTTCTAGAAAGAAGTGTCACTGAAGAATCCCAAACTCTAGGAGGCTCCAGCCTCCTTCCTACTCCAGACCCTAGGACCAGGGCCTCAGTGCTGTATATAAGAGAACAGATTATCTGGCCAGTTCCTATTTCATATTTCACAAGATGCTTAAAAGGCTCCTGTGAGATTATTTCCATTTATTTCCATGTGCAATCGTACCACGCTACGTGCTTGGAAGCCAAATGGAGCAGAGAGAGAGACAGAGAGAGAGTGTGGTGGGTGCAGGCTAGGAAATCTGAAACCACAATTCTGCTTACTTGCCTTCTTCTGATTTCTGATTTCTCTTAAATGCTTATTAAGCTCAATAATCATAGACAGAGCAGGGATCTAATTGCTTCGGAGCTGGACAGTATAACTATTTCTCAGCCTCGGACGTTTATGGGGTGTAGGAGCTGGAATATGGAATTACTAGTTGGCCTTATAAAGGAGTTGCTCTGTTTTGCAGCAATGTAAATAAAAGATCATCTCTCAGAAATTCAGCAAGTCGGCTATAGAGGATGTAAGGAGTCAATGTAGAGATTTTCTTCCCAGTCATTGTAATAAGAGGGCAGGTGACATCAGGTGACTGTTTTCAGCACCTAGAACTTAAACTAGATTATACTACTTAGGATGCATATCTAGAAGTCAGAGAAATGATTATGGGTCAATTAAATGTTCTTTATATTTTGGGGAGTTAGCTGTTGGACAACAGCCGGGAACAAATATCGGAGTGGAGGTGGGTAGGGCATGTTACTGATCACTGTCTCGGGTGGGAAGAGCTAGCCTTCCGTCAGTCAATCAGTCAGTCAGTCATATTTATTGAGTGTTTACTGTGTGCAGCGCACTGTACTAAGTGCTTAGGGGAATACAGTATAACAATAAACAGACACATTCCCTGCCCACAACGAGCTTACAGTCTAGAGAAGAGCATATTCAATCAACCAAGTATTTGTTAAGTATTTGGTCTGTGCAGAGCACTATATTAAGCACTTGGAAGGGCACAATACAGTTGTTAGACACAATCCCTGGCTTAAATGGTACCATCAAATTTCCCTAGCCTTGAAATTCCCAAGGACTACTGCAGATTTCCCCAAAAGCTATACCAGATGGCAAACCTGACAGTGGAAGAGGAAGTTCCACAGGATTAGCTGTAGGCTTAGGCTGCCTGCAGGAAATTCAGGCCTGGCGAAGCCACTTTACATGGCTAGGAGGGTTCTGGGGTCGTAGTACTAAATCGTAGAGAAATAAAATTTATCCAATATTCGGAAGAATATGGTGCCACCAGAACCTGGGACCATAGGAAACTGGATCCAACTTGATCAGCATGGGAATCCTGATAGTTCAAAATACCCATTCTTTACCCCAGACCCTATCTACACAATGGATTTGGTTCAGTATGTAGGTGCAGTGATCTCCTCTTCTTCAGGAGATGACAATACTTTTCCTCTCTGTCCACAATATGCTGTTGTTGGGAGGGGCCAGTAGGCTCGGAATCAACAGAAGGCTGGAGTGGTACAAAACGGAATATAGTAATAATGGTACTGATTAAGTATCTACTGAGAAAGTGAGGCAGAAACCTAAGACGCATTCCCGGTCCTCAAGAAGCTTACACCCTAACCCAACAATCAACAAGACACTCTCCAAAATGATGCTCTGATGGCCACCATGTCAAATATTCACAGTAGCCAAAGTTCCCTCCCTCACTGAGCTCACAGACCCTACATACGAAAACTCATTTGTTTGCTTTTTTGGGGGTTTGGTTTCTTTTTGTCTTTCTGTACCTAATTCTCAGATCACAATTTCCTGAAGGCTTTGATACTGACAACCCTGGCCTCCTTGCAAGACCAGAAAATGGAGTTTGTCATGAGGCAGCTGTGTCTCTGAAGCAATAGAGACAAGGTAGAGTTGGGGAAATGGTGGAATAGAGCAATACAGCAAGGAGTCAGAAGGGAAGCCAGATGGATTTCTCAGTAAAGTGTTTTCAACTTCTTTTGATTTGCTGTTCAGTTAGTTGCAAGGGACAGATGCCCAAAGCTCACCAAAACCACAGGTGTTCTGGACCTGCACTCTTTCAGAGAGTAAGTGTTCTATAGAGACACAATGCTGGGAAGTGATTAAAGGTGGGGAAGGGAAGAGAAAGGAACAAGATTTCAGTGAAGAAGAGAGTTACCTGCTCTCCTTTTTTAGAATAGACCTCCTCACTCAGAAGAGAAATCTGCCTCAGCCAGGGGAAGGGTCTAACTGATTTTCCTGATAAACTGGCTTTCACCATCATCATCATCAATGGCATTTATTGTTAACTGTATACAGAGGACTGTACTAAGTGCTTGGGAGAATACTATACAACAGAGTTGGTAGACATGTTTCCTGCCCACTACAAGCTTACTGTCTGGGTAGTGGAATTTTTAAAACCCCCGTTCATCTGCCTGGGTAGCTCTTCCTCTCCTATTGCACCTTCTCTTGGGGTTCTTTATTGTTCTAAGTTAACAGACACTTCCTTCTGAGCCTTTACAGGATAAACTTGATACTTTTTAGAATCTCTGGATAATAGGGTCTATAGCTAGCTGAGTCATTTATTTCCCTCACCTAGGTGTAATCCATAAAAAAACACACCCTGTGAACCTGAGAAGCTGCATGGTATAGAGGGCAAAGTGTGGGCCTGGGAGTCAGAGGTCATAGGTTCTAATCCCGGCTTCACTACTTGCCTTCTGTGTGACCTTGGGCAAGTCACTTCACTTCTCTGGATCTCAGTTACCTCATCTGTAAAAAATGGGGACTAAGAATGTGAGCCCAATCTGGGACAGGGACTGTGTCCAACCTGATTAACTTGTATCTACCTCAGTATTTAGAATAGTGCTTGGCTCTTAGTAAGTCCTTATCAAGTACCGTTACTATTATTATAATCCCTGCTGCCCTCATCCTCCTTTATTAGCGATCAATTAGTTAATCATATTTCTGGAGCACTTCATGCAGTGGTTGAGAAGGTGCAATAGAGTTAGTAAACACAGTTCCTGCCCTCAAGGAGTTTACATTCTAGCAGGGGAGATAGACACTACAGTACATTACAGGTAGGGGTTGCATTAGCATGTAAATATATGTATGTAGGGTGTATGAATATGAAGGGTGAAAGCTTTCAAGGCAGGAAGGAGGGCGTGATCAAGAAGTCATTGATGAGACAGATGAGAATGAAGCACAGTGAATAGGTTGCTATTAGAGGAGCAAAGTGTACCGGCTGGGTTGTAGTGGGAGAGGACCGAAGGATAATGAGAGGGGAGAGAGCTGATCGAGTGCCTTAAATCCAAAGGTAGATATGAAGATTTCCAGTGCTACCAGTGGGAGCAGTTTGACTCCCAGGGAGCTGCCCAAGTTGGCCAATTCCTCTTGAGCAGTCCCACATTTCGCTTTTAGGCCTGAGGAAATCTCTGCCTGCTTCAGGTTGGAGCATTCGGTTTTCGCTTGGGGGCCAGCATTAGTCGGGTTTCCTCTCTGTGCCTCTGCAGGCTCCACAGTTCCGGAGGAGGTTCTGCAGGAAGAGGAAGCCGGTGACTGGATTCTGCTTCCTGATGGCCCTGTCTATGATGGCCCTGAACCGGTTCCCTCTGCTGCTCCAAGAATGGGGAGGGGACTGGTGGGAGCTGGATCCGGCCGATCCGAGTGGACAGGGCGGTCAGCCCCTCTGTTTTGACACCACCAACTCTGTCCTCCAACCAGCTCTGCGCTCCAGCCACAAGCAGCCATCCCTGCCGGGACAGCCAGGGGAAGAGAGATCCTCATCCAACTCCAGCATTGTCTGGAAACGGAAAGACCAGCTGGGCCATCGAGGCAGAGGGGGCGGTCGCTCCCTCAGGTCTGAGAGGAAGCCTCGGAGACGGACCAGGAGGGCAGTGGTTGCTGTGTCTGCCGCTCCTGATGCTGGCTTGGCAAACTCCAGAGATGTTCGAAAACCGATGGAGGGGAATCTTTCTCTGGGGACTAGTGGTGCTCGGGACAGAAGAACCCAAATCCACTTGGCTGTGAAGAACACTCAGAGAGACAGTCACTTTCAGGGACCAGGAAGGAAGGAAGCGGTGCGAGAAAGCCAGATAGAGGACAACGGACTTCTCACTCAGCCTTCCAGAAGACACAGGATCGGGAAATCTGTGGCCCTCTCCCTCTCCAAGGGTCCCAGAGGGGGTTGGCCCCCCCGGCTCAGAATCCAGCGGCAGCCGGTTGTTCAGACTGCTCAGATGGACCTGCCGCTTCAGACTGAGGGCAAAGCCATGCCCGGAGCAGAGGCCAGAATCAAAGGCAGAGGAGGGCAGGTGGACGCCTCCGACCAGGACTGGGAGGAGCACATCAGGCTGGCTGGGGCTGAGGGGTTGAGGAGGTCTCCCTGGTGTGCCCCTGGGGACCCCGGGTCTGCCCTCTCTGTCCACCGGCAGACCCCGCCGTGGTTTACCGAGGATGATCTGAGGAAGCTGAGGCTGCTGGCCCACGGACAGGTGATCAGCAAAGTTCGGGTGCCCGCCCACGGGCAGGTCCTCCGGGTGGGGCTCTCTGATGGCGAGGTCCAGAGTGCGATCTCCGTCGACCCCGACTGGCTCTGCTCAGAGGGGTCCTGCGGGCTGATCAAGCGGCCCGGCGACCTGTACGAGGTCCTGGCCTTCCACCTGGACCGGGTGTTGGGACTGCAGCGGAGCCTGCCTGCTGTGGCACGACGATTCCACAGCGCCCTGCTCCCCTACCGCTACACCGACGGGACGGCCCGGCCCATCATCTGGTGGGCGCCTGACGTCCGGCATCTGGACGACAGGGACAATGACCAGAACTCCTTCGTGCTCGGCTGGCTGCAGTATCAGGCCCTTCTCCAGCTCCGCTGTGGGATGCCTGGCTCCCGGGCCCCGCTTGACAGGGCCCCTTGCCTGGGCATCCAGCACGGAGAATGGGCCCGGCTGGCACTCTTTGATTTCCTCCTTCAGGTAGGTGGGGCAGAAGATTGAGAGGTGGGATGAGTCGGTGATTGGTTTCCTTCTCCCTTTGCCCCTTGCCTTTTCTCCTTTCTCCATCTTCAGCAGTCCCATCCCTGGAACTTATTCCTAAGCAGAGGGATGCAAACTGCCCTGTTGTCCGGGGGTACACTGAACACCCAGAACAAAACAGAACATGTCTATGACTGGGGATGGTCAGAGGGACCCTGGGAAGAGATTGCCTAGTGTCCAGCATGATGGACTTTCTTGAGACCCGGGACCCAGGTGAGGGAAGCTGAGATGGGGTGGATGATCTCACGAGGGAGTCGGCCCCCAGCCTCTTGTCCGTGGCCATCTTCAACGATGGAGCTCCTCAGACCTGATCCTGGAACATTCTCCGTGGCTCTCCTCTGGTACAAAACCCCAGTGTCTTCTGGCTGGGTCCATGACAGCAAAACCTTCCAAGCTACCAAACCCCAGCTTGTTGGCAGTACGAACAGCTCTTCAAACAGTGCTGTGCTGCAGCAGCCGGAGCCAATGCCAGGGCAGCTCCCTGGGCTCTTGCCACCCATTTCCCAGGGAGCTGGTCATTAACCAAGTCAAACAGCCCATGCCCAGAGGACGCCGGCCTTCCTCGAAAACCGCTGGCAAGGGGTAAAGGTAGGGGTGGGGGGAATTCAGCTTCCCTGAAGGGGAAGTGCAAAGCAGAGAAGCTTAGGGCTGGGTAAATACAGCAGTCTGCATACCTAATGGGAGAATCATCCAGCAGAGTGGAGTTTCTTTATATAAGACTCATGTTGTCCTCCAAGACAGTAACCCTATTCTCTTCAGGGAACGCTCTGGTGAGCGTTGTACAAATGAGTCGTAGGTAGCTGGCCCCCTTTCTCTCCATTCGATCCCTACCTCCTCCATCCCTTCATCTACTATGGTACAACCTCCTTTTCTCCTCCTTGGGAACTGAATGGAGGCAACCCTTTTCATTAAAGCTCTTCTGTATCCCATTCCGAAGACAGGACCGGCTTTGTGGCAAGAGAGCAAATGAACTGTGCAAGCAATTAAGGGTGTTCAGTAAACATACAAATCCATCCCCAAATCTTTAGAAAACAGTACGATATCATCATTATCTACATCTCTGGCACTAATTGTTTTATTAATCCGAAGGGTTGATGAGGAACAATATTTCATTGAGTTTTGGGATTGTTAGATGTATTACTGGGTGATTCTCTGAAGCATGACTTTACCATGGCCAAGTTCCTAATGCTTGAATGTTCTCCTCCCTCTTCACTCTCCTCGACAATGGCCTGCTAAAGAGAAATCTCAGTTCTCAATGTATCCCAAAGAGAGATGGTCCATCTCACACCAATTTAGATTTAAAAAATGGGTTTAAAGGATTTCAGAATTTTAGACACAGGCTTACTACCACATATCCCACATATCTAGGTTACTAGAGCGGAAAGCTGAATGCAACCAACATCTCCTGGCCCGCAAAGGGCACCATGCAGACAGGATGGATCTCCCTCTGAGCAGAGTAATAATAATAATAATGATAATAATGTTGGTATTTGTTATGCGCTTACTATGTGCAGAGCACTGTTCTAAGCGCTGGGGTAGACAACAGGGTAATCAGGTTGTCCCACGTGAGGCTCACAGTTAATCCCCATTTTACAGATGAGGTAACTGAGGCACAGAGAAGTTAAGTGACTTGCCCACACAGCTGACAAAGGGCAGAGCAGGAATTCGAACCCATGACCTCTGACTCCCAACCCCGGGCTCTTTCCACTGAGCCACGCTTCTTACAGTCTGTCCCTCCAAAGAATGATATTTCTTTGGCAACAAGTTGGGGTGCCGAGTGCAGGTTCTGCCATATGCCAAGGATACAAATCATGGGAACATGGAAGACCAGAGAAGGTAGAGGGGAAAGAGGAAATAATAATTGTATTATCTGGTAAGCACTTACCATGTGCTAAGCACTGCACTAAGCAGTGGTTCAAATACAATACAATCAGGTCATCCACAATCCCTGGCCCATACAGGGCTCACAGTCTAAGAGGGAGGGAGAACAGATATTTAATCTTCTCCTAAAGAGGAGGGTACTGTAGCACAGAGAAGTGAATTGACTTGCCCAAGGTCACGCAGCAAGCAAGTAGTGGATGCAGGATCAGAACATCCAGGATTAGAATCCTGACCCCCAGACTCCCTGCTACTTCTCAAGCTTAGAGACTCACTGGGCCTGGAATTTTTTTTATCAATCAATGAATGGTATTTATTGAGGGCTTACTATGTGCAGAGCACTGTCCTAGGGGCTTGGGAGAGTACAACACGACAATAGAATTAGCAGACGTTCCCTGCCCACAGTGACTATACATTCTAGAGGGGGAGACAGACATTAATATAAATAATTTATAAGTCATTTTTAGGTCCTATATCTTGTCCAGGTGGCTGGAAGTATACCGCTTTTAGGTTTTGAAATCTCCCTAGTGGGTTTGCCACTGTGATATGACACAAAGTAACATCTAACAAGAGATAAATGCTTCTGGTTTTATTCACTATAACATTTTAGGAGCGAAGTCTTTAGGAGCCATCCTTTCTCCACTTTGCAAGCGTGGAGGAAAATAGATGGTTCTCTTCTAGACTGAAAGCTCATTGTAGGGAAGGAATGTATCTATTGTTATATTGTACTCTCCAAAGGACTTAGTATAGTGCTCTGTGCACAGTAAGTGCTCAAAAAATATGATTGAAGGAATGGACTTCAACAACCTTCACATCCAGACTAAAATTCCATTGGTACCAGCCTTAAGAGAGGAGAATTGGCCCTGGCCCCCAATGGTGGGGAACAATAGTAGTAATGTTGGTATATCCCATCAGGTACAGCAAGGAGCCTTGGTCCTGAGCCTTCAAGATGGAGTGCAATGAGGGAAGAGATAAACGAGGTGCAGCACATTGCAAAGTGCCTGCAAAGGGAGTCCGTGGGCGGGACTCATTTGTGACCAAAGCACCTCCCCATAGTGTAAATGCTGGGTCATAGCGCTAGGACCCAGCAGGTGTTTGCCTTGGTGGCCACTATGGTCTTTTTCGGGATTCCTGCTGGGCCTGTCTACCTTGTAGAACATCCTAGGCAGTTCTCGGTCAGACGTCTTCACCACCGATGACATGGCCCCAGCAGGCTGAACTGGAACGAGAAGCCAGGTCCCCCACTTCCCAAAGCAGCTTGCTTTCCGCTGGACCAACAGCAGAGCTAAAGTTATAGCAGCATCGATGTGCTGGAAAGGACCTCAAAAGATCATCTAGTCTAGTCTTTTGCCTCTAGGTGCGCCTACATCAGTTAATCCTGCAGCCTATCGTATCATCCAGTTCCTACGTGCTGCCCCTCTCAGCCGTGCATTATTACATCTCAATCAGTTGTGAACAGGAAAGGAGATCTGTGTCCAAGCCTGCCTGATCCCCGCAAAGCCCAGAGGGTCTTGTTAGCAGTCAAACCTAAATCTTCCCTTTTGAGCTCGAGGCCAACACAAAGAACCATCGCATTTCCGAGTCCCGGAGTTTAATAACTGCCAAAGAAGACCAAATCCACAGGCCCCGTGCCTCTTGTAGTTTGAATTTTCAGCTCCCTCCCCATCACAATAACCAGCTCAGTCTCCCTTCCTGAGCCTCTCTCAAGGCTTGCCACCATCTTAGTCATTCCTTTTGATCTCCGGCTCCTGCTCCAACTTTCCCAGCGAATGAAGAGGCCCCTCCTTTCCCCCCCCCAAAAGCCAGCTGGAGCATTTCCTCTTTCTGCTTTTGGTCAGGACTCCACTGGCTAAGCAAAGTGAAAAATGAGTCCATTAGCTGAGTTAATTGTCTCAGCAGCCTAGATATGTGCAGCTGAGGCAGCGCTGTTCTGATCCTGAATTACCCAGATAGCTGCCATCCTATGGTCTTCTACTTGTCCAGGCAATGGGGACCAGGCCGTGGTTTGAAGCCAGCCAGTCCCAGGGTGAAATCAACCCCCACAGGTCATGGACTGCTTTAGCTTCTAGCTCCCTCTTCCCTGGTTGACACCCTCTTAGGGTCCTCTGGCCTGATCCAGGAGTAAGCACTCAGTAAATACCACTGATAGATTGATTGTTGATCCTTTCCCCTCTCGCCACATCATTATGGGCGGGGAACGGGTCTGCAAATTCTCTGGTATTGTAGTCTCTTGTATTGTATTCTCTCAAATGCTTAGAAAAGAGCTCTGCACATAGGAAGTACTCAATAAATACCATTGATCTGAAGTGTGGAGATGAGAACCAAGTGGCCTCTCCTGGAAACTTCGGGAAGCTTGAATGTACTTGGAGTCCCTAGTGATTGGTTCTCTGTGAGTGACCCAAAATCAGCTTTTTCTAAACAGAATTCCTCCCCCTCATGGATTGTTTCTTTCTCCTCCTTGTTCAGATTAAGAACACTTAATCTTCTGTCTGGCAAATCATAACCTGCTGCTATGGGGGATTATTACCATGTCACCCGTGGAGAATGATGATTTAGTAGCAGAGGCTGACAGGAGCAGGCAATAGTAGTTTGCAAGGGAGTTGGAACCATGTTTATTTGCCTAGGAATTTGCCCAAGCTTTTAGGGACAGGAACTAAGAAAACCTACAAGAAAGGTGAAAACAAAACGCTCTATTAAAATGTATGTTCTCATTACCGGTTTTGGCAGAAAATGACCATTAATCTTTATAAACTACACCGGGAAAAGCCAAAGGAACTAAATGGAAGTCTGAGCCTAGAATTTTTTTTAGATAATAATGAAAATTAAAAAAACCCAGATGTATGTCAAATACCCAGAATAAACCAATCCCAAACCAGAGAAGGTCTTCAGGTTTTTATGAGCTCAGAAGAGGCAGGTAAGCGACGAAAGTGTTAGACTGTTAGATGTTGACTGGGTGATCCCAAAAAAGAATAGCCCTTTGCTTCTCTGCTCTTGAGGGTTTCTGCCAATTAATAATGTTGGTATTTGTTAAGCGCTTACTATGTGCCGAGCACTGTTCTAAGCGCTGGGGTAGATACAGGGTAATCAGGTTGTCCCACGTGGGGCTCACAGTCTTAATCCCCATTTTACAGATGAGGTAACTGAGGCACAGAGAAGTTAAGTGACTTGCCCACAGTCACACAGCTGACAAGTGGCCGAGCCGGGATTCGAACCCATGAACTCTGACTCCACGCAGCCGAGAAGGGTGGAAGGGAGGCAGTGGCCTGGACTCTGGCATTCCTAGATGGAGGAGAATCTGAGTTTGTGTGTGTGTGTGTGTGTGTGTGTGTGTGTGTAGTGGTGGGTATAAAGTAATTTCTCAGGGATTTTCCCCAAGGAATCACCATATCAATAAAAATCCACGGGGAATGGCCTTGAAAAACAACTCTTGCTTTACAAACCATCCTCTGAAAAAGCCACACTCCAACACGTTCACACCCACCTCCTAACCAAGACACCTCAATTCTGCCCAGGGAAATCTTAAAGAGAATCGAGACCCTTGCCATAGTGGGAGGAGAATTTTCTTGTTTCCAAAAAATGGTGGCTTCAGTTCTCGGTCATTTGTCCCTTGGGAACCCTCCAGATTTCCCTACATCATTCATCCTCAGGACAGTCAACATACAAATGCAATCATTTAAATGATTAATCATCCTTATAATAGAGCAACAAGAAGAGTAATATCCTCATTCATCGTAAGCCCTGCTGTCACCAAACTACAACCAGACCATGGTCATGGGCACCTACTGCCATTTTCACCCCATGCCCTTCAGCTATCATCATCATCATCATCATCATCAATGGTATTCACTGAGTACTTACTGTGTGCAGAGCACTGTACTAATTGCTTGGGAGAGTAGAATACAACAGAGTTGATAGAAACATTCCCTACCCTCAATAAGCTTACAGTCTAGAGGGAGAGACAGACATCAGTCAATCAATGGTACTTATTGAGTGCTTACTATGCACAGAACACTATGCTTAGCAGTTGGGAGATTACAATATGATAGAATTAGTGGACGTGTTCCCTGCACATAACAAGTTTACAGTCTAGAAGGTGCAGTAGCTCTGGTCACAAGCCTGAAGCGAGGGTTCCATAGGAGTCTCTCCTCATGATGTACATAACTCCTCTCCACTCTCTTTTGGATCAGGCTACCATCTCAGAGCTACCAGTACATATCACATCATGTGAGATGGCAGGGCAGATTATGAAGGAGGTAGGGGCTGAGCCTAGCCGGTGCCATCATATAAGATACAAATGAATATTGCTATCATGTGACTAACCTACAGCTCAAATGTCCATTTCCTAGGTGAGTGGCTCTAAGAGCTTTTGTGCTCCACTGTTTTTCCCTGTTTGCACATTCACCAAGTCAGTCAGTCAGCCAGTCAACTGTATTTATTGAGCGCTTACTGTATGTAGAGCACTTGGCACTTAAGCATTTGGAAGAGTACAATATAACAATACAATGGACACATTCCCTGCCCACAATGAGCTTACAGTTTAGAGGGGGATACAGACATTTATATAAATAAATTCCCGATATGTGCATAAGTGCTGTGGGGCTGGGACGGGGGATGAATGAAGGGAACAAATCAGATCACGCAGAAGGGAGAGGGAAAAAAGGGAAGGAGGGCTTAGTCAGGAAAGGCCTCTTAGAAGAGATGTGCCTTCAATAAGACTTTGAAGTCAGGGAAAGTAAATCGTCTTTTGGATTTGAGGAGGGAGGGCGTTCCAGGCCAGAGACAGGATGTGGATGAGAGGTTGGCAGCGAGATAGACAAGATCGAGGAACAGTGAGAAGGTTAGTGGGTTGGGTTGGGTTGTCTTCTAGACTGTGAGCCTGTTGTTGGGTAGGGATTGTCTCTGTCTGTTGCTGAATCATACTTCCCAAGCACTTAGTACAGTCCTGTGCACACAGTAAGTGCTCAATAAATACTATTAAATGAATGCATGAATGTAGTAGGAGAGAAATGAGGTGGGGTAGGAGGGGGCAGAGTGATTGAGTCCAATCTGTCTCTTGACCATCATGGTGCCCTCTGATGCCTGATGGGCCATGAGGGGCTGGGATTCAGTCCAGAAAAGATTTGGGAGGAAGCAGCTTTCTCTGCAGGCACTTCTGGACTAAAGCTCTCTAAGCCAGGCTCCTCCAGCCTGAAGGGAACCAACATCTCCCCTTCAGCCTCATCAGTTGCCAAGCTGAAGCACCTCATAGTCCCAAAGGGAAAATAGGCTTTCAGCCTTGGCTCTTGTCACTTGGAAGAGGTCAATGGCCAGATATGAAGGCGTCCAAGGGAGAACTTGAGGGAGAAGAAGCTACCTTCTTCACATGGCTACCAACATCTCTTGACTGGGTTGGAATTTTTCAATGAAGGGCCCAGCTGGGCTGTTTCAGTTGGGCCTCTCGGTGGAATGAAATCCCCTGTGATCACTTTCCTCTTCACAGACAAAAGAGTTGGAGAAGAGAGAGAGAGAGACTGATGGACCACTGACCACCTGACCTCTCATGCTTCAAACCATCCCCCTGGCCTCTCTTTGCAGACAAGAGAGCCTGGTACCAAGATCAACCTCTTGAAGATGGAGAGATGAAGGGAGCTCACTTGCCCCCGACCATTCCTGGTAGTCTCTTTCAGACTACCTGGGTTCACTCACCTCTGTGGCTTTAGAGAAGTCTGGCCAAATCTCTTGACCTAGAAAACTCAAATCAAGGTGTCCTACTTGGAGGATTGGCCAAACCAAAATTTGTGGGGAGTCTATGGTTAATAAATGGCTACTGGAAGATTCTGCTTGTCCCCCATTCTCTTATCCCTAATTTCCAGCTTATCTGGCTGCTTTCCCCCTCCTCCCCATCCCCCTAGGGAAACTTCTAAGCCAGCTGCTAGGGGAGTAGGGTGAGCAGAAGGGGGAACAAATCCAGGAGCTGCATAGACCTTGTATAAGAAAAAGTTTCTGCTCTCCCAAGCTCCCTTTGGGTGATGGATTTTTAAAAAAAATGAATATTTGGAACAAGTTGTAGGATCCTTGGGAACCAGAGAAATAATCCAGGAGTTCAAGGTGGAATTTTTTCTGTGAATTTGGGATAAATGAAATCCCAGTGCTTTCTTTTCCTCCTCCAAACCTTGCTTCTCACTTTCAAAAAAGAGGGTGCAGCAATCTATTCTAGCCCTGAGCCTCCTCTTCCTGCAACTTCAATCCCTTATTTTGTGATTGAAATGCAGGAAAGACACACACCCACACACACACAAACTCTTTAATGTACAGTGGCAGAATGTTTTTATAAAGCCCTCCTTTCTTGTAGAAAGAAGCAGCCAAATCAAAACCAAATCCCAGCTTGTGGTTCATCAGTTATTCATCTTTATATAGGAAGAGCAGAGAGAGCCAAATCCTGAGGGGATGGAGGGCTTAAACTTCGACTGCAAAGCACTTTTCTTTGCTCCTCTTTCCTATCTAAATTGAACTTCTTGGATGGGGGTGAAAAACAGATGGCCAGACCGAAATAATCAAATGGACAGCTGCATCAAGTCAGATTCTTACCACTGGCATTCAAGTCTCCCAAATTGAATGTTGTGTTTATAAAGTTAAGTGTTGCATCCAATTTATGGACTAAAATGCATTTTAACATTCATTGGAAATAAATAAGCTGGGGCTAAATCTCTTGAAAAGAATGACAGTGAATATATGAATATCAGTAAGAGGTTGCTTACCTGCTATTCATCAGGATGAAAGCAAAACCTACCAACATATTTACTATATGTTAGGTTAGGACTGTATTAGCATTGAACTTCCCCAAGTCAGCATGGTAGTGAAATGATGGAAACTGGAAAGATGCTGAACACAGTTTTTGTTTAGGAGCTGTGTCTGGGTTCAGAGAACCAGAGAAGTTAGGCAGAAATAAGAGAGGATGGATAGACTGTAAGCCAGTCAGTGGGCAGGGATTGTATCTGTTGTCGAATTGTACATTCCAAGCACTTAGTACAGTGCTCTGCACATAGTAAGTCCTCAATAAATACTATCCAATGAATGAATGGGTCAGATAGAATGAGCAGGGTCTCCATCTCAGAAAAGCTAGAGGAGGATCCATATTCTTGATTCCCACAGTGATCTTGTAGCTGTGTCCTGAGGCCACTGCTTATTAAATCAAGAGAAATAATGCTGGCTTTCAGGGAATGGTCCTTCAGATGAATAACAATTTATTCCAGGGAAGAAATAAAACAGCCTTGCAAACAAAATGGCCAACAGTAGGATACCCCAAAAGCTGCTGTATGCAGTGCTGAACAGAGAAAACTTGAACAGAAATATTTAAAAGACACAGTTATTATTGTAGTATTTTTAAAACACTTATGTGCCCTACGCCTACATCTTCAAAGCCCTACTAAAATCGTATTTCTTCCAGGAAACTTTCCCTGACTAATCTCTTTTCTCTCCAACCCATTTCCCTCCCTACTGTGTCACTTATGTCCTTAGGTACTCGCCCCTCACACCCACTTATGTACACATTTTTATACTTAGTTGCTTCCTGTACCTGTAATATATTTGAATGTCTGTCTTCCTCACTAGACTTTAAGTTCCTTGAAGGCAGGTGTCTTATCTACTAACTCCACTGTACTCCTCAAAGTGCTTATGCCTGGCCCCTCTGCTTTTCTGTGCCCTGCCCTCACTTGCCTTGTGGGGGAAGGGGTTGGGGAGAACGCTGCCTCAGCTTTTGGAAATGGTTTAGAGGAGTATGGGGGCCAGCACCCTGCTCACCTAAAGGCCATCCCACCACAAACATACTCCTCCCTGGAGCAGGAGGAGAGGGTTGTCACAGCTCTGACCAGATCATACCATCATCAGGGTTTCAGGTGGCACTTGCTCCTTCCCTCTTCTTTGCCTGCTTTTTTTGGGAAGAGAATAAGAATCTCGACTTTTCTCTGGAGACTGGTTTGGATCAGATGGAAAGGTCACTGACTTTCTGGTGCAAACTCCTGCCTGGCTGATTCCAGAGCGTGACTGGTGTCTGGTAGACAAAGACCTTTCTCTCTGGTTGAGAGAGTGGCAATCTTCGAAACCCAAAAACTCCTGCAAAGAGGCTAATTCACAACCAGTTTGTTGGTAGGTGGCCTTCTTCACTGTAGCTCAATCTGGCCCGATTTTAGGCTAGGGAAATTTTCAGTCCCGAACCTTCTGTAGGACTTCAGCAAAGACTCTCTCCCAGAGAAGAGAGGAATCACTGGACACAGTAGTTTACTACTTAAAGATGTTTCTCTCTGTCTCCTTTTCTCCCTGACACCCATCTCACTGAGGCACCAAGGTCTAACACATCTCCTCCAAGAGATCTTCCCTGACTAGGCCATCATTTTCTCTTCTCCCATACTCTCCTGCATCACCATTGCACTTGGACTTGCTGGCATCAACATAACATAGTGGAGAGAGCAAGGGCCTGGAGTCAGAAAGTCTTTTGCACTGTCTGCTGTGTGTCCTTGGGCAAATCACTTCACTTCTCTG
This sequence comes from Ornithorhynchus anatinus, assembly GCF_004115215.2. Lineage (NCBI taxonomy): Eukaryota > Metazoa > Chordata > Mammalia > Monotremata > Ornithorhynchidae > Ornithorhynchus > Ornithorhynchus anatinus. Next base: position 52,378,572 of record NC_041735.1, on the reverse strand, counting down.
CACCTCCGTTATTTCATCTGTAAAATGGGGATTAAGACTGGGAGCCCCATGTGGAACAGGGACTGAGTCCAACCCGATTTGCTGTATCCACCCCAGTGCTTGGTACAGTGCCTAGCACATAGTAAGCACTTAATAAATACCACAGTTATTATTATTATTATCATTTATTCACCCCTCCCTCAACCCCACAGCACTTATGTACATATCGGGCAAGTCACTTCACTTCTCTGTGCCTCAGTTCCCTCATCTGTAAAATGAGGATTAAGACTGTGAGCCCCACGTGGGACAACCTGATTCCCCTGTGTCTACCCCAGCGCTTAGAACAGTGCTCGGCACATAGTAAGCGCTTAACAAATACCAACATTATTATTATTATATCGGTAATTTATTTATATTAATGTCTGTCTCCCCCTCTAAACTGTAAGGTCACTGTAGGCAGAGAACATGTCTACCAACTCTGTTGTATTGTACTCTGCCAAGCCCTAGTACACTGCTCTGCACACAGTAAGCTCTCAATAATAATAATAATAATAATCAATATTATTATGGTATTTGTAAAGTGCTTGCTATGTGGCAGACACTGTACTAAGCTCTAGGGTGGATACAAGCAAATGAGGTTGGACACAGTCCATGTCCCAGCTGGGGCTCATAGTCTTAATTCCCATTTTACAGATGAGGTACCTGAGGCCCAGGAAAGTGAAGCGACTTACACAAGGCCACACAGTAGACAAGTGGAGGAGCTGGGGTTAGAACCCATGACCTTCTGACTACCAGGCCTGTGCTCTATCCACTACACCATGCTGCATATGATTGATTGATTGACTGATTAATTAAAGCAAACTAATCTCTGCCACTGGTCTACTGTGTGACCTTGAGTAAGTCAGTTAACTTCTCTGGGTCTCAGTCTCAGTATCTCTAATACTGTGAGTCCTCTGTGGGATAGGGACTGCCTGATCGGAGTTTTCTGTATCTGCCACAAAGCTTGGTATGTGGTGAGTCCTCGGTAAACACTATACATCGTTAAGAAAATCTTACCAGCCCACATGAAAGTTTCACCATTCACCCTCCCCTCTGCCCATTAAAATCATAGAGAAATGAACGGAGCCTTCCTTTCTGTCACCGGCATAAAGGGAACAGCCAAGAGGGAACAGCTTTTTCCAAGCCCTCTCAAAACCCTCAAAGGCTGCAATTTGTCTCCCAAGGTCCATGACCGCCTGGACCGCTGCTGCTGTGGTTTCCAGCCCGAACCCTCAGATCCCTGCTTGGAGGAAATGCTCCGGGAGAAATGCAGGAATCCTGCTGAGCTGAAACTCGTCCACATCTTGGTATGTTCCCTCCACCTTCTGGGCTCTGACTCTGCCACTGCCTTCCCACAAGATGCTAGAGGGGAGCTGAGTTTTCTCTACTTTGGGCTGAGTGGGGGGAAAATAACGAGCTGCAGCCGTCACCTGGAGAGGAGCCAACCCCGAGAGAATGGCTGTGTTCTCTGGCCAGGATAAACCGGCAGTGAACCATCCCAACTGGCCTCTCGGCTCGACATTCCAACCTTAGGCCTGACATCCAACCACCCCAGGCGCAGTTGGCTGTACCCGCCATGGACAGCAAATGAATGAGGCCAAGGCCCTTTGACCTTGAGACAGAGCGAGGGATGAGGGTGGTGCCATTCAAGTGTAGGCCTGTCCTCAGCAGAGGGTTGCAAATGGTAGCCCGGTGCTGGAGGACAGGAAGATGGAAGGCAGTACGGGGTCCTGCCAAGTTTGTGGGGATGAAAACAGGGGCTTGACTCCAGCCTTCCTTCTCCCATAATCCTTCTGGGAAAAATTCCCTCCTTTCCCTTGCCCACTCTACTTTGTTGGGACATTTCTTCCAAACCATCAAATCTACATTTGGTCATGTTTTGGGGATGTGAAGATGGGGCAATTAATTTCCTATCTAAAACCTTTTAGCCAAGAGCATGAAACAGTGGGCCTGGATCCCCCGGAAGGGAAATATAGCCATCCGCAAATGAGGTTGCAGGCAGGGTCCGGAGGCTTGAGATGCAGCCCCTGAATATAGACAGCTTTGAGGTGAATCATCTGGATGAAGAAGAAAAGGCTCAACCTCTCTGTTTCTTCTCCATAAGGTCCGAGGGAGTGATCCATCCCACCTCGTATTCATCGATAATGCTGGCAAGCCTGGACACCCAGAAGGAGAGCTCAACTTCAGGCTCCTGCAGGGCATAGATGGGTAAGGACCTCACCTCCCGGAATGACGTAGGTAGGCCCGTCGGGGACAGGCTGCAGACTAGGAGAGCTGCTGACCACCTCAATATGCATTATCATTTCCTGTAATTCATAGGACACAGAGTTGGTGTGATGGTGCTCTATACCACAAGCCTGTTTCTGAGGTACAAAAGACCAAATGTCTTGCCTCACACATAATCTGCACTCATCAAATAAACAACACTGGTAAAAACTCCTTGAACATTCAAATACGCCCTCCTGCTTCCTGTAAACCCAGTTGAGAGAAAAAGAAAGCAGATTCGATCCACCTCAGAAAGGTAAATGTTCTTGGAGGCTTTGAAAGTTGCTTTTCATGGTTTTTCAAACAGGGGCATAATGCTATAAGAAAGGAGAGGAGAAGGGCTTTTGCCATCACAAACACCAAAAAAGTCTGGTCCTGCGATTAGTAGCAGGAATAATAGTAGTGCTTAGTACAGTGCTTTGCACACAGTAAGAGTGCAATAAATATGATTGAATGAATAATAGTGTAGTAGTATTTATTAAGTGCTTCCTGTGAAGTGAAGTGAGGTTCAACTAAAGGGGGATACCTAATTGTTTATCCCTGTGAGGTAAATCTACTCTTCTAGGCCACTCACTGAGTGTTTAACAATAAACAGCCTCTACCAGAGCTCTCCCACTCCCTTCTGCATTGCTCTTATGCTAGGATTTGCCCTTTATTCACCCTTCCTTCAGCCCCACAGCACTTATGTATCCGTAATTTATGATTTCTATTAATAACTGCCTCCCCCTCTAGACTGTAAGCTCACTGTGGACAAAGAACATGCCTACCAACTCTGTTACATTGTACTCCCCCAATCGCTTAGTATAGTGCTCTGTACCCAGTAGGAGCTCAATAACTATGACTGATTGGTTGACTGATTGCCTGACAGGCCCACCCAGGCCACTGCAACTTCTTTGCTGAGCTCAATTCTACTAGTTTTCACTTTCCCCCTCACCGCCTTCTCTCTTCCTATCATTTTCTGCTTGTCACTCTTCTCCTCCTCTCCTGCTGTGTTTTTCATCTCTTCCAGCCCAACTGTTATTTCTCCCACTCTTTAGTTGCCTCTGTACTAATTCACCCTTCTCTCTGGCTCTGTAATTATTTGTCCTTCTCTGTATCCTTCTCCCCTTAGGTTAACAGCCTCTTCCCCAACTTTCTGCCCCTCATCCTCTTTTCCTCCATCCGTCTTTTACCAATATATCACTAAATCTTGCCCATTCAACCTTTACAACATCCCTAAAATCCACCCTTTCCTTTCCATTCAAACTGCTTTCATGTTAATCCAAGCACTTATTCTATCCCTCTTTGATTACCGTATGAGCCTCCTGGCTGACCTCCCTGCCTTCTGTCTCTCCCCATTCCCGTCCATACTTCACTCTGCTGCACGGATCATTTTTCTATAAAAACATTCAGTCCGTGTTTCTCCACTCCTCAAGAAACTCCAGTGGTTTCCATCCACCTTCACATCAAACAGAAACTCCTTATCATTGGCTTTAGAGTACTCAATCACCTTGCCCCCTCCTATCACCTCTCTGCTCTCCTACTAAAACTCAGCCTGAGCACTTTGCTCCTCTAATGCCAACCTCCTCTCTGGACCTCGATCCAGCGCTTAGAACAGTGCTTGCCACATAGTAAGCACTTAACAAATACCATCATCATTATCTATTTGCTGCCGACCTTTCGCCCATGTCCTGACTCTGGCCTGGAATGTCCTCCCTCTTCATATCTGACTGACAATTACTCTCCACCCTTTCAAAGCCTTAATAAAGGTACATCTCCTCCAAGAGACCTTTCCTGACCAAGCCCTCACTGCCTCTTTTCCCACAACTTTATGCGTCACTCTGATTTGTTCCCTTTACTCACCCTGCCCTCTGCCCCATGGCATTCATGTACATATCTGTTATTTATTTATTTATTTTAATGACTGTCTCCCCCTCTAGACTGTGATCTAGTTGTGGACAGGGAATGTGACTACCAACTCTGTATTGTACTCTCTCAAGTGCTGAATACAGTGCTCTGCACACAGTAAGCACTCAATAAGTATGATTGATTGATAGATTTTCCCACATTTTTCTTTTTCCAGTTGTCCTACCTTCCTTCTTTTAAAATGGTATTTGTTAAGTGCTTACTCTGTGTATTTGTGTGCTGGGGTAAATACAAGATAATCAGGTGGACATCACTAAATGGGGATCAACTAAATGACCTGTCCCACATAGGACTCCCTGCTTAATCCCCATTTTACAGATGATGTAACTGAGGCACAGAGAAGTGAAGTGACTTGCCCAAGGTTACCCAGCAGACAAGTGAAAAAGCTGGGATTAGAACCCAGGTCCTCTGACTCCCAGGCCAGTGTTCTTTCCATTTTGCATGCTGGTAATCTAAGTTACTTTCAATCACTCATATTTACTGACTGCTTACTGTTTGCATAACGCTGTACTAAGAGCTCGAGAGAGTACACATGACAGAGTTGATAGGCACGTTCCCTGCCCACAACGACTTTCTTTTCCCTTTTCCTCTCCCTCTCCCACAAGTTAAAGAGACTTCAGATTTGGTGCTGCTCCAATCCTGTGCTGAAGAGGAGGAAGGGGAGACGCTGCTTTCTCTCAGCACTGGGTTCTCAGTTCTAGTGCCATGCAGTTTCCTCAGGCCCAGTTCAGTGGAAGAATCCACTGGCTTCCTACTGGATCAACACTTCCCACAGACGGAGAGGCTCCCTCCCTCACTCGACCACAAGCTCAGATCCACTAAGAAGTACTAGTGACATGACTATTATACCTGAATAAAATGCATAGTAGTTTTAACACCAAAGTCTTATGTGATTGAATCTTCCAGAAAATTTAGTTAGCAGTTTGAAAGTACTCTATTGCTATGAAAGCACTAGCAATGTCGCTTCATAACTATCTTGTTTTCTGGGTGTCATTTTTGGGGGGCTGGGGCGTGTCGTTTTCTGTTTCAGGTTTCCCAAGTCGGCTGTGAGTGTGCTGGCATCTGGATGCTTACAGAACATGCTCCTGAAGTCACTGTGGGGGGACCAGGAATTCTGGGAAAGCCAAGGTGGATACCAAGGTCTGAAAGATCTGCTTCAAACCATTGACAGGAGAGGGCAGATCCTATTGGAATACATCCGGAATCAGAACCTAACCACTGTTAAGGATGAATCACTGTGAAGCCTTCTTGAGTTTTGGTGCCCGGTGGTTTTAACGGGGCAGTGTTCTTGGCCCTTTGAAGCTTATGACAAGGCACCGGACTTGAGGCCCTATCTGACATAAGAGTCAGATTCCCACCACATTGAAAGGAACTATGCTGAATGGAGGCTGAACACCATGTATGGGAGAAATGGAAATCAAAGCTAAAGATGGCAGCTTTTTGCTCTGCTCAAAATGGGTTGAGAGGTAGCTAGTTGCTGGACTGCTGTGTTCCGAATGGATCACACACCCAAAATATTTCAAGGCACAATATTTTTCAAAGGATCATATCAGCCCTTCCAGTTCTATGCCTCTGAAATGAAAAACCAGCAGATAAAATTGGGAATTTCATGTGATCTAATTTTAGTAACATAAGTTGCACATCTCGTGGACGTGGATGTGAACAGGAGTGTACCTGGATGCCTCTGTGTGCTGTTAAATGGTAATTTCATTTTGTAATTGTCCTTGTCTGCTTCATCCTAGTTTCGCCTGGGATTGTGTCCTACTATCCTGGGGTAATCAGTCGGGCTCTCTCTGGCAGATGAATGCCCAAATCCATTGAATAAAAAGCTGAGATACTATTTATTTTTTGGATTTAATTTTTTATCTACACAAGTATGTATCCAGAGAGAAAACTGCTCCATTTTCTACTACAATTTTAAACTGATGGGTGGCAGGAGAGGAAAAGGCTTGGTTTTCTCTGCTGTGAGATCATAACCCTCCAGAGATATTCTAATTTCTAGCAGCCACACAACACTTTCAATTTCTTGATGGATTGCTTACTAGGTGCCAAGTACTGTACTAAGCACTAGGGTAGATACAAGATAATCAGGTCGGATTACCTGGGGCTCACAGTCTTAATAGGAGGGAGAATATATATTTAATGCCCATTTTACAGATGAAGAAACTGTGGCAAACAAAAGTTGACTTAGTTAAGGTCATAGAGCAGGCAAGTGGCAGAGCCAGTATTAGAACACAGGTCATCTGATTCCCAGGCCTATGATCTTGCTATTAGGCAACGGTGCTTCCCTTTACCCCTGTTATACTGCTCTTGACATAAGGAATGGATTAACCAATCAATCAGTGGTATTTATTGAGCACTTATTGAGAGGGGAGAAATGGACAGAAGCTTTTTTTAGAAAAATGATCCAAGAAACAAAGTGAAGCATGGACTGGAGCGGGGAGAGACAGGAGGCAGGAAGGTCAATGAGGAGACTGATGCAGTAGTCAAGATTACACAGAGTAACCCCTAGCTCTGACTCAACCAGCCAAACTATCCAGAAGCAGTTTCTAAATCTTTAAGAACTCCTCATAACACAAACCAATCTGTAACTAAAGGGATTTTTGCATAATAATGATTGAGGCATATTAATCAAACAACTGGAAAACACCAGGAGTCATGAGAGGCCCGGGCCCCCATTCTCTGCATATCCAGGACTCAAATGACCTTTTCAACCCACTCCTCCAACCCATTTTTAGTTTACTGCTTGAGTTCTCTGCCAAGGGACAAAAATAATTTCTCAACTAAATCCTCAGCCATTGTGACATCAACAGTGGTCCCGATCCAATTTTAAAGAGGTCACCTGATGTCTGGTTTTTTAAAATATTAATTTGGAGTTCAATATTGCCACTGCCAAAGATGGAGAAAATTCCGTCTCACAGTATGGTGCAGCCCAGAGACAAATAGAAGTTAATTTTCCTGACAATTTATTGGCATTCAGGTGAGAACAGGAATGTGTTTTCCTGGGATGAATTCTCCTCATTATCTTGAAGAAGAACTGAAGCAGGACACACACACCCCCACACTCTCTCCCTCTCCCTCTCCGAGAAGAAGTTCAAAGCCCAATACTGGGTTGGCTGATAGCATTAGGATGAAAAAATCCTGTGTAAAAACCAATGACTTGTTTAAGAAGAGATGACATAAACAACCCGCTCAGCATCTTCCTAAGGAGTCTTTCCCTCAACCTGCCAGTGCCCATCAGAGATCTATATGCAGTAGTGGATTTATGAATAGGCCACTTAAACTAAGACTTAAGGCAGCAAATTTTAGGGAGAGGGAGAGTTTCAACAAGCTCAGGCCTTCTTCATAACGTGGTCTAACCACAGTAAGTGCTCAGTAAATACCACTGATTGATTTTTCCAACTCCTCCCATCCAAAGAGGAATCCTCCCTCCCTCTAGGCCTGCAGCCTCATGATGAGACCCCTCCCATCCCCACCGCAACCAAGAGCAAACTTCTCAACCTCTAGAATATTGAGAACCTGCCCTCTCTCAGGACAGGGACCAGAAGCTGTGGAAACTCAGGATGGGGTACCAAAAGCCATGGTCACTCAGGACTGAGGTCCAGAAGCCATGGTCACTCAGGACTGAGGACCAGAAGCCACGGCCACTCAGAACAGGGACCAGGAACCACAGTCACTCGGGACCAGAGACCAGAAGCCATGCCACTTGGGACTGGAGAAAGGAAACTGAGGTCCTTGAGGACCCGGGACCTCACCATGACCTCCCCACCCTCTGCTAACCTAAGCACCTTGTTCAATCATTTAATTATATTTATTCAGCACTTACTATGTGCAGAGCACTGTACTAAGTGCTTGAGAGAGTACTGAGTATACTCAGCCTCAGCTGAAGAATTTACATATCTTTATACTCTATTGCTACCTCCTACCTTTAATTTATTTTAGTGTCTGTCTCCCCCACTAGATTTTAAACTCCTTGAGGCAGCGGTCATGTCTACTAATTCTATTGTACTCTCCCAAGTGATCAGTATAGTTTTCAATATATGGGATGGATTGATTGAACTGGTTGCAGAAGTGCCCCCTGAATGATCTACAAAGAGATGATTCTGCAGGTCAGAAACCAAAACGTAGGAGTCAAGCCCTAGGCAGGTAAATTTTTAATCCTTCATTTGCCTATATGTACCTAAGGGTGTTAGACCTGGAATTTATTTCAGGGAGTCCCCCAGACAGAAGGGGGTGCTGGTGGAGGTGTGTGAACAGCGATGTTATGGGAGAAGCCGCGTGGCCTAAGGGAAAGAGCACGGGCTTGGGGATCAGATTACCTGAGTTCCGATCCTGGCTCCACTACTTTTCTGCTGTGTTTCCTTGGGAAAGTCGCTTCACTTCTCGGTTCCTCAGCTCATCTATAAAATGAGGATTAAGATTGTGAACACTATGTGAGACGGGGACTGTTTCTAATCTGATTATCTGGTATCTACTCTTGTGCTCAGTCTAGTTCCTGGCACAAAATAAGCCCTTAACAAATACCATAAAAACATAAACAAAAAAACAAAAAGAAGGGGGCAGTATCATCCACTCTTGGAGTGGGCATGACAAGAGCTCTCAAAGTCATGTTGCCTACTAAAAAACCATAAGTATGATTATACTTCCTCTTCCTTTTCATTCATTCATTCAATCATATTTATTGAGCACTTACTGTGTGCAGAGGACTGTACTAAGCGCTTGGAAAGAACAATTTGGCACTTTTTGTTGGCACTTGCTACCCGCCCCAGGCAATCTCTGGGCATAATGTTGCCATGGGTAGTTTCAGAAGCACAGCTCCAGATGCCTTGATGCCTCACGACGTGGTGCCTAGTGTTGACAGAATTCATTTTCTGAGCTGAGTTGCCAGGGTCACGTCCACCCAGGGAAGGCAGGTGGCTCTATCCAAAAGTGCAGGATTGAGCCAGGTGGCTTTGGAGGGGTTGAGTTGCTCACTTTTAAGTGCTGGCATTTTCTTGGATGGCTGCAAGTCACCCCTCCCCTAGAAAGGGAGGTGGAAAACTGGGAAATCCTGCTAAGCGTCTCCTTGACTTCTGAAATCTATTTGATTTTTTTCCTCCTTTGCTTGCTCATTAAAGGCTGTTCAGTCTATTAACTTCTTATTTCTTGCAAATTTAAAACGTCATCCATCTTTTATCCTCCTCAAAAAAAGTCTTTCAGCTTTAGTGGTTTCTGGGTCCCATATGCCTCTTCCAGCCGTTACCTCAGGAATGATAATGATCTGTCAAATAAAACAAACAGAGGACAGGAAATGATGAATCAATTCCTTCCCTGCATTCCTAGAAGTATCTGCATCTGCAGGCATTCCAGTGATATTCTCCTTCGCGCAGATGTTTGCTTAGCTTCATGCATATCAGCCTTGCCAGCTAAGGCAAGGTGGAGAGAGATGTCACTAATGCTGTGGCCATTTCAAAAGTCAATCAATGAATGGTATTTATTGAGCACTTTCTTTGTGCAGAGCACTGTTCTAAATGCTGGGGAGAGTACAGTAGAAGAGAAATTAGCAGGCGCATTCCCTGCCCATAATAAGCTTACAGTCTAGAGGAAAAGAAACCATTCTGGGCCAACCCCCTTTCCTGCTGCTGGATCTTGAGCCTGGTCCTTGAAGTTAGGACTACAGGCTGTATTTTCCCCAACTTTCCCCAGGGCTCGCCCCTTTTTCCTCCCAGCTCCCAAATGCCAGGGCAGAGCTGGAGCTGGACCGGTCCAGCTGGTGACCGTGAGTTGGCCCAATTTTAGCAGCTGCGGATGGAGCACTGGCACCTAGGATGCGTTGGGCTTGCCTTGCGCCTTCGCAATGGCTTTAGGGGTGAAGTAATCCAAAGAAGAAATGAAAGGAGGCAGATTTCCTTCTCTGTCTCTCAGGGTTGACTCTGGGTTGACTTTGTCAAATCAGAGAGCTGAAGGGGCCTATGGCAGATGGAAACCTCTAAACCCTCCCCAAACTGAACTTTAACTTTTTTCTTTCCTCTTCTTTTTTTTCCTAATGTTATTTGTTTAGCACTTAGACAATGAAAATGAAACATTCCAGGCTCTGTACTCAGCACTGGGGTAGAAACAAGCTAATCAGGTTGGACACAATCCATGTCCCATGTGGGGCTCACAGCCTTAATCTCCATTTTTCAGATGAGGTAACTGAGGCTTATTGAAGTTAAGTGACCCGCACAAGGCCACACAACAGACAAATGGCAAAGCAGAGATTAGAACCCGGGTCCTCTGACCCCCAGGCTCATGCTCCTTCCACTAGGCTATACTAAATCACATTGCCCCCTCCCACCTCTTCCTCCTGCTCTCCTACTACAACTTAGCCTGCACACTTTGCTCCTCTAATGTCAACCTACTCAGTTACCTTAATCTCGTCTATCTCGCTGCCGACCTCTCTCTCACATCCTGTCTCTGGCCTCCCGCTTCATATCTGATGGCCAGTTACTCTGCCCACCTTCAAGAGGCCTTCCCTGACTAAGCCCTCAGTTCCTCTTCTCCCACTTCCTTTTGCGTCTCCCTGATATGCTCCCTTTATTCACTGCCCTCCCACCCCCAACAGCCCCATGGCACTTATGCACATATCTTTAATTTATTTATTTATATTAATGTCTGTCTCCCCTCTAAACTGTAAGCTCACTGTGGGAAGGGATTGTGTCTACCAACTCTGTTATATTGTTATATTGAACTCTTCAGGGCACTTAGTGCAGTGCTCTGCACATAGGAAGCACTCAGTAAATAACGATTGATTGACTGATGCTGTTTCTCCCTTATTCACAACCACTGAAACTGTCGCTTTGGGGGGTTTGCAATAGGGTTAACCTAAGAGGTCCCATGCTACCACGGTTCATTATCCTGGCTCTTCTGTTGGTAGCAGAAATAGAGATACAGGGATTGGAGGACCATGGGGTGGAATCAGCTTCAGCAACTCTTTGAAAGCTGAAGTGAAGGACAATTGTGACCATCTTCTATCTACTCTCCTCCTTCCCCCTCTCGGTCTCTCCCTATTTTTGTGGCTCTGTGAGGAAGAAAGGGCTGGCCAAACTTAGGCCGTATGGATAGAAAGGGCATTGTGGGTTACGATGGACACGCTAGCTGTGGGTCTCAGTCACCCTCAGCCCTGTGGAGACTTCAATCTCGATTTGACAAGCCAGCCTGACTGCAAGAATAATGTCACTTCCCCTATCTGTCCGTTTCTCCCCTCCTTCCTCTTCCCAGGGCTGCTACATCAAGATGCTAGATAGCAAGCATGCTAGCAAGATACCGGTCCTGTTTAAGGCTTCTCTATGAACCCATTTACCAGAGGCAGGCAGTGTGAACTGAGCCAATATGTCAACTCCCCTTCCATAGGAGAGGGTTGACAGGCCTAGTTAGCCCACTGCGGAAATGGGAAATGCTTATTAGTGAAGACAGCTGGGCTTTTACTAGGTCCCTGACAACCCCACCCCCTACTCCTATTCCGGGGGCATTCTTCAACTCAAGATGCCAGCCAGATGTTATACCTTTCACCACTTCGGTGGGGTATCACATCTGATGCTGTGCAGCGAGGTGCAACTGATGCACGGGCAGAGAGGCACAGCCCAGGGCGCTACATAGCTGCTTTCCAGGAGTCCTCAGGAAGATGGAAGAATAGATAAAACCCCTCCTGGCTCGGTATTGATTACTCAGCATCCTGCCTGGGCAGTTTATGAACCATAGAAGACATAGGGCCGGGTGGCTGGAGGCTGAAAGAAAAGAGAAATCAGCCACATGCACAAAACACACTCCAAGAGCCACTTTCTCTTCAACAGTGGCAAGGAAAATGAAAGGCAAAGGTAAGGTGTGAGAAGCAGCGTGGCCTAGTGGAAAGAGCATGGGCCTGGGAGTCAGAGGACCTGGGTTCTAATTCCGGCTCTCCCACATGTCTTCTGTGTGACCTTGGACAAGTCATTTCACTTCTCTGGGCCTCAGTTCCCTCATCTGTAAAATGGGGATTAGGACTGCGAGCCCGGTATGGGACATGGACTGCTTCTAACCTGATTAGCTTTTATCTACCCAACACTTAGTACATGCCTGGCACAAAGTAAGTGCTTAACAAATACCGTTAACCCAGGAAATGAGGAAGAGCAAAGACATTAAGAGAAGATGGAGAATCCTTCCTGCCTGCTCCTCAAACCACACATCCACACACACACATCCAGACACACACGATCCCCCACCCCCATTTTGTGAGCTGTTCCTTATTTGGCTTTCATGTATTGCTGCCTGACTTTACCAGAGGCAAACTCCCCGGGAGATTAAAGTCTTACCTTGTGCGCACAGAGGCACTTGATTTAATTCTGCTCTGCCTCCTCCAATCTGCTGGGAGAGGATTAAGAAATGGTCCTCCCTCAGGAGCTGAAAAGTAATCTCACCCATGTTCAAGGGAACCCATTCACTTCTGCAGCCTTTCCCCTGAATTCAAGAGGAGATTTCTACACCCAGACAAGCACTGACATCTGCCCCTTGACCTGACCCCCAAGCCCCATACTGCCCTTGTTTTCCATGGTTTGCTTTCCGGAGGAGAGTGGGGGAAGCTGCAACCCCCTGCAGAGGGGAAAGGAGAGTTGGGTGGACTGAAAGGCAACCGAGAGGCATCATGGAGTCTAGCGGGGAGGACCCTGGGCAGAGCGTCAGGAGACCTGGGCTGTAGTCCCAGCTTCCTGCTGACTCTCTTAGTGTTTCTGCCCTGGAGGTCCCATAGCTGCTCTGGACGGTGATGGATTCTAGGCCGTCTGGCGAGATAGCCGAGCCACGAACCTGACCATTAAATATGGTCCACGGTGGGCCACACACCCCACCGTGTCCTGCTCCTCAGGCTTCCCGGCTGTTAAACGGGGGTGATGGTAGTGCTTCCTCCTGCCTCCGGGAAGCATGTGAAGAGATACAAGGCACATATCCTGCACCCCAATCCAGAACGGCCCCTGCAATTCTTTCATTCATTCACTCATATTTATTGAGCACTTACTGTGTGCAGAGCACTGTACTAAGTGCTTTGGAGAGTACAGTACAACAATAAACAGAATAAACATACACATTCCCTACCCACAATGAGCTTACCATCTAGAAATTTGGGATCTGCTCCGGAAAGTGGATCCAAGAAGATCAGACCCAAGAAGAGGAAGCCTGAACTGCTTGCTCCAGTACTTATGCCCATATCCTTATACTTCACTGCTTCCCCTATCTGTAATTTATTTTAATATCCATCTCCCTCAATAGATTGTAAACTCTTCGAAGACAGAGATTGTCTGACAACTCTATTGCATTGTACTTCTCCAAGCACTTAGTACAGTGCTCTGCACATAGTAAGAATTCAATAAATACCACTGATTGATTAATTAATGAAGTTCACTGGGCTACTCAATCAGCCAATAGTATTTATTGAGCACTTATGAAGGGCACTGTGCTAACCCCTTGGGAGGGTACACTAGGACAGAGGTGGTAGGTATGTTCCCTGGCCACAAAGATTATTATTAAGACGGTTAGCCCAGTGTGGGACACAGGCTGTGTCCAACCTGATTATCTTGTAACTACCCCAGTTCTTAGAACAGTGTCTGGCACATAGTAAGTGCTTAATAAATACCATAAGAAAAAGACTAGCCAGGAATAATATGAAATTAGGTTACAGCTTGGATAGATCAAAACATGGAGAAATGCCAAAATTGGCAAGAGAGGACAGAATTGTCCTTCTGAAAAGAAAGTGGAAAGTTAGAGGGGAAATGGAAATTTCTCAACCGTTCTCCATTTGTGTAGATGTCAACTCTGACCTCATCCATGGCTAAAACAGGGGTCCCGAGCTGATGAACCCCTAACCGGGAAGGAAAGAGGAGAGAGCATTGGTACCTGGGCTCAGCAACAGTGTCAGTGAGTGAGCTAGAACGCACAACAGCATCACAGCTTCAGTGATCGGGCCTGGGAGTTAAAGGACATGGGTTCTAATCTGGATTTCTGTGTCTCAGTTTACTCATCTGTTGTTGTTTTTTTAAATGCTATTTCTTAAGTGTTTACTATGTGCCCAGAACTGTACTAAACACTGGGGTAGGATACAAACTACCATGGATTATGTCCCACACAGGGCTCACAGTATTAATCCCCATTTTACAGTTGAGGGTATTGAGGCACAGAGAAGTTAAATCACTTGCCCAAGGTCACAAACCAAACAAGTAGCAGAGGTAGGATAATAATAATAATGATAACGATGGCATTTGTTAAGTGCTTACTATTCATTCATTCATTCAATAGTATTTATTGAGCACTTATTATGTGCCGAGCACTGTTCTAAGCACTGGGAGGTACAAGGTAATCAGGTCGTCCCACATGGGGCTCACAGTCTTCGTCCCCATTTCAGAGATGAGATAACTGAAGCACAGAGAAGTGAAGTGACTTGCCCAGAGTCACACAGCTGACAAGCGGCGGAGGCGGGATTAGACCCCAGGTCCTTCTGACTCCCAGGCCTGTGCTCTGTCCACTAGGCCACACTGCTTCTGTTCTCCCTTCCTCTTAAACTGTGAGACCCACATGGGAAAAGAACGTGTCCAACTTGATTATCTTGTAATAATAATAATAATAATAATAATGTTGGTATTTGTTAAGTGCTTACTATGTGCTGAGCACTGTTCTAAGCGCTGGGGTAGACATAGGGGAATCAGGTTGCCCCACGTGGGGCTCACAGTCTTAATCCCCATTTTACAGATGAGGGAACTGAGGCACAGAGAAGTTAAAGTGACTTGCCCACAGTCACACAGCCGACAAGTGGCAGAGCTGGGATTCGAACTCATGAGCCCTGACTCCAAAGCCCGTGCTCTTTCCACTGAGCCACGCTGCTTCTCCCAGTGCTTGGCACATCGTAAGTACTTAATAAATAACTCAATTATTATTATTATTGTTATTTTCAAGTGATGCTTATTAGACTACTATAGACAATAGGCCAAACTGCTTTCCTCTCTCTTCCCTGGAGTTGTTTTCCTGGATTTAATATAATCTGGGGCTGTTGAATGGGGATGAAAGTGGGTGAGCAGGCATTCCCCACTTGACTAGGAGCCAAAACCTGAGCTCGTTTCCCTGCTATTTCCATGGGAGCTTTGGGAAGGACTTTAGAAGAGAGGGGAAAAGGAAAGAGGCAAAGAAGCAAATAGTCAAAGGAGGCAGGGAACTATGGATTGACCCAGTGAGAGGAGTGGTTTCAGGTCCAGTCCTCCTGCCTTCCCTCTCCCTTTTGCCTCAGCTTGGGTCTTCAGCTCCTTCGGAGAAGTGAGTTGAGGCAGAAAAATCCAATATAGTGTAACCAAGAGTTAACTGGGCATTTTTTGAGGATAACAGTAACAGTTGTCGACTTGGTAGAGTCCTTCCTTTATGCCGAGTGCTGCGGTAGATACATATGTATCTATGTGTGGTATATGTGAATATACAATACACAATATGTGTATATATTATTTATGACTCTATTTTATTAATGATGTGTATATATCTATGAGTCTATTTATCTTAACGGTATTGATGCCTGACTATTGTTTTGTTGCCTGCCTCCCCCGTTTAGACTGTGAGCCCGTTGTTGGGCAGGGATTGTGTCTATCTGTTGCCAAATTGCACATTCCAAGCACTTAGTACAGTGCTCTGCACATAGTAAGCACTCAATAAATATGACTCAATGAATGAATGAACACAATCAGATCAGACAGTAGTCCCTGTCCAACCCAGGGCTAACGGTTTAAGTGGGAGGACGGGGAACCCAGTGTCATCTCTAAGATCTTCCTTTCAAACCAAAACCACCCACAAAAAACCCTAATATATGGCTCTTCAAATGATGATGTGCAGTATGTCCTGAATCTCTCTTCTGAAGTTCTGCCTCTCAGGGGAGTGCCCCTCAGTGACCTGGCATAAACATTTACTCATTAGGCACAGGAAATGGAAGTTATACTTTTATGATACGCATTGAACCTTGGTGCTTTTTTTAAGGAATAAGCGAAATATAATTGAGCATAATGTGGAAAAGTAACAAAAGTTTCATGGCCTAGTGCAAAAAGTGAGGTTCTACTTTGTATATAACATCTTTTGAAATATTTTAGAGATTTTCTTATTTGAATATCACCCCAGAAAAAACATTTTCATATGATCCATGGGAGACTGAAATGGATCAAGCTTGTGGAGTTTGGGAGAGGAAATTCAGTAGCAGATATGATGGCTATCCCTGATGTAGTCAGACAAATAATTGTGAACCACTGCCATTTAAGACACAGTGCCTGGCCAGGATCAGAAAATCCTCTGGTGAGTTTCAAAGCTGAAACAGATTGATTCACCATTTCTCTGTCCTACATACTTGGACACATTTTTCACTGCCACAAGAAAGCGCAGCTAAGACCTCATAAGGTATTTTTATTGGCACAAGATTTGCATTCGTTTTCCCTTCTGTGCTCACTGAATTCTCATTCCCTCTCCCATTTTACCCATTTTTACTTTGAAACCAGCAAGATGAAATATGGGCTTTCATCTTTTTCTTCATAGGCCTCACTCCTACTACCAGCCCATCCAGCACATCAGGTCGAGCTGCCTGAAACTGAGAACTGGGCTGTGGCAGATTGATCCCACTGGCCTTTCTGAAATGGCGCGGGGAAGCAGTGTGGTCAAGTGGATAGAGCACGGTATTGAGAGTCAGAAGGACCTGGGTTCTAATCCCAGCTCTGCCACTTTTCTGCTGTGTAACTTTGGGACAGTCACTTCACTTCTCTGTGCCTCAGTTACCTCATCTGTAAAATGGGGATTAAGAGCCCCACGTGGAACATGGACTGTGTCCAACCTCATTAGCGTGTATCTACCCCAGCACTCAGTACAGTGTCTGGCACACAGTAACTGCTAAGCAAATACCGTTAAAAACAAATAAAAGAAAAACGGAAGGGAAGGAAGAAGGTTAAAGTTCAGTTTGGAGAAGGTTTAGTGGTTTCCACCTGACATAGGCAGTAGAAAGTGCTTAACAAATACAAATCCCTTGCCCTCCCAGAGGCAAGTTCTAGGGCTGCCTTGCCATGTGTCTCCCAGGGATGGTGAGCAAACATATGTGAAGTGTTGTGAGGAAGAAAAAATACAGTGGAACAAAATCATCTCCCACTTCCTGTAGAACCAGGTTGTGCACTGCTCCCCTTACCCAAAACTCTCCCTTATGCCCACCTCCTCCAAGAAGCCTTCCTCAATTTTATGTGAGACAGTAAAAGGATACTAACTCCCTAAGAGCATGTCTGAAAGCACTCCTTCCCAGTGCCCCTCATATCTCCACAGCCAGAAAAAATCTAAATTTCAGTTCCTGAACTAAGAAAAAAGTGGGTTGCATTGGCATATGGCATAGTCTGCATGCTAAGGGAGCTCGATAAATCTATTAAAATCAATCCAAGTACAGCTCATTTGTCTATTCAGAGGCTGATTATCCCAGCTTCTTGCTTCTCCTCCTCTTCCTCCCTCCCCTGCTATTTGTAGGGTGTTTCTCTGCTCAAATCTCTGGCTGGCCCCTCCAGAGGGTGGGCAGTGGGGCAGGAGGCTGAAAC
This sequence comes from Ornithorhynchus anatinus, assembly GCF_004115215.2. Classification (NCBI taxonomy): domain Eukaryota; kingdom Metazoa; phylum Chordata; class Mammalia; order Monotremata; family Ornithorhynchidae; genus Ornithorhynchus; species Ornithorhynchus anatinus. Next base: position 52,360,813 of record NC_041735.1, on the reverse strand, counting down.
AATTGATTCAAACAAGATTTGGGTATTATCCATGGATTTTAATGACCCACGTTGCCCCAGGTAGCACAGATGGAAAATGGATTGAGTGGATAAAGTCTCCCCAGCCACCATAGTTGGAATAGTAGCCTGGGAACTAAGAGCCTTTGACTTCTTCACTCAACTTCACCACCAAAGTGTAAGCATGGACAACTCACTTCCCCCACCCTCAGAGTCAGCTTTCCATCTGGAAATCTCACCTGTGTGATCTCAGGACGCTGGGTTCTTTAGGCTGGAAATCAGGGGTCCAGACAGACCTGAACAGGCCCCCGGCAGCCTGAGCTTGTGCTAGCCACATCCTGGGCAAAGGGGCAGACCAATGGATGAGTCCAAAAGGAGTTGTGCCAGACTGGAAGTGGCCTGGAGTCTGCTGTCAGTTCGGACTGGCTCATTTCCAGTTCGGGGCTGCTGTGGTCTGGTCCCACCTTCTACAGAGGCCACCTGAGCCTGACTCACTGGCCAAGCCCAGATTCTGGGGACCCTAACTTCCCTCATCATTCATCTTGAGAAATTTTTTAAATTAAAAGGAACCTTTGGTTGCAGGTCACCCAAGAATACCCTTTGCGCACACAGCATGGCTTGGCGGAAAGAACATGGACTTGTTAGGCAGGAGATCTGGGCTCTAATCCTGACTCTGACACTTGCCTGCTGTGTAAGCTGGACAACTTACTTAACAACTCTATGCCTCAGTTTCCTCCTCTGTAAAATGGGGACTAGATACCTTTTCTCCCTCTCCCTTAGACTATGAGCCCCAAGGGGGACAGGGATGGTTTATCTTGTATCTATTTACTCTAGTGTTTAATACAGGGCTTGGCATATAGTAAGTGCTTAACAAATACCAAAATTATTATTATTATTATTGTTTGGAAAGGAACGTCAGAGAGTTTAGCTGTAGAGTGGCATTTTTCCTTCTAGTATTTGAAATTCAAGGAAAAAATACTCTGTGTGTGTGTGTGTGTGTGTGTGTGTGTGTGTGCAGAAGCAGCACGGTCTAGTGAACAGAGCAAGGTCCTGGGAGTCAGAAGGACCTGGATTCTACTCCTGGCTCTGCCACTGGTCTGCTGCGTGACCTTGGACAAGTCTGGGCAAGTTACCTCACTTGTCAAATGGGGATTAAGACTGTGAGCCCCATGTGGGACAAGGACTGTGTCCAACCTGATTTGCTTGGATCAATCCCAGTGCTTACTAAAATGCCAGGCACCCAGTAAATGCTTAACAAATTCCGCTATTATATATGTATGTATGTGTGGCTATATATATATATATAGACATATCTCACATCACCAGTGCTCTTGGGTAACTTTTCTTTAATGCCTTTCTCTGCCCTGACAATCCCTCTCGGCCTGTACGGTGCCTGGCTGCTGTCCAGCCTCACTGTCCACTCCTGGTCCTCAGCAGCTGACAGGGATTGGAGCTGTGCTGCCTGGCCTTCTTTTGAAGTGAGACAGAAAATAGTCATTATGAATTTTTCATGCAGCCTCGCTTCCCACACCTCTACAGTGTGGTGACACTATAGCTGGGCCCGAAATTAATTAACTACACGGGACAGAGGCCCAGAGGGAATAAGAGCTGCTGTAGCACTCCCTTAACTGCAGTTCCTGCTGAAGGGCCAGAGGAGGGAAGACCTTTCCCCTCCCATTTCTGGGGCGTTGACTATTCCAGAGGTTTAAGACAGTTGAGGCTGGAGGTCCCCTGACCCCATCCAATGGGGACCCTGATTCAATTAGATACTGACGCTGAGAGCTGAGGGACGAGTGGTGGCCCCTTTGCCTGCCTTGTAGCCTATTTAGATAAAGACACATTGGCTCAATATGAGCCTGAGTGGCCCAAGTCAGGGAGTTTGAGGAGCCCCGGGCCAGGGAGATAACAAACCAACCTCCTTGGTTGTTATTATTTGTGCCGTTGGGTCTGTTTCTGACCACATCTCCCCTTCCCCTGACCCTAGTGACATCCCATGGCTGGTCAGAGCACAGCCACTCAGCAGACCTCAAAGGGGGCTCTGTGCTCTGATGAGCAAGACCAGAACTAAGCCTAGCACTGTTGTGTTCCCTGGGATGTGGAAAAACACACTCTGATTTCACTGCATTGATTTCTGCTCCATCAGGCAGATAGACTTAGACCCAACAGCCCCTTCAGCCCTCTCCTCCTTTCTCTCCTCTCCCTCCCCCCAATACCATCCCCTTTCCCTCCTCTCCTCTCCCCTGTAACATTTGCCCCTCTCCCTTTCCATACTCTTTTCTACCGTTTTATGGGCTCACACTAGTACTCGAGTGCCTCTGCACAGAGAATTGCAAACTTGACAAGAATACTGGGGACTCAGAACATCTAGCTGATTGCTGAATTGTACTATTTATTGCTATTGTTCTTGTCTGTCTCCCCCGATTAGACTGTAAGCCCATCGAAGGGCAGGGACTGTCTCTATCTGTTACCGATTTGTACATTCCCAGCGCTTAGTACAGTGCTCTGCACTTAGTAAACGCTCAATAAATACTATTGAATGAATGAATGAATACTGAGGGAAGAGGGTATGGGGAGGGCAGGAGAGGAAAACAAGGCCAACCCCTGAACTCACGATCATTCTTATTGAGGTATAGTTTTCCAAATCATCAAGACCCAATTTCAGCCTGTCCTCAGCACCATCACTGAATGGATACAGCTGAATAAGGAGCTGAGCTAATAAAGGGCCCAGATCAGGGAGGCCCGCACTAACGTTTCTTCCCGATGATTTACTGGGCCAAGGCTAAAACAATATCAAATGATCCTTTTGCTGTGTCATTCTTTCCTTCTCAAGATTTGTAAATTAATTTAGTGACTCCCCAGCTGGACTGTAAACTCCTTGAGGGCAGGGATCATCTCTACTAATTCTATTCGTAGTCTTCCAAGGGCTAAGTAGAGTGTTTTGTACACAGTGGCACTATCATTTGAATCTCCCTAACAATCGCATTTACTGAGTGCCTATTTGGTGCAATGCACTGAACTAGATACTTGGGAAATTAATCAGTCTTATTTATTGAGCACTTGTGTGCAGAGCACTGTATGTCTCCAGGGAGAGTACAATATAAAGGAGTTAGTAGATAATAATAATAAATGGCATTTGTTAAGCGCTTACTATGTCCAAAGCACTGTTCTAAGCACTGGGGAGGATATAAGGTGATCAGGTTGTCCCACGTGGGGCTCACAGTCTTAATGCCCATTTTAGAGATGAGGTAACTGAGGCACAAAGAAGTGAAGTTACTTGCCCGAAGTCACAGCTGACAAGCGGTGGAGCCGGGATTTGAACCCATAACCTCTGACTCCCCAGCTCGTGCTCTTTCCACTGGGCCATGCTGCTTCTCTGAGATCCATACCCTGCCCACAACAAGCTTACAGTCTAGAGAAATACAGAATGACAAAGTGTCACGTTCCCCGCCGATACTCTAACGGGGAAGAAAAACATAAAAATATTTACCACTAAGAGCAGTCAAAATATACTCAAGTGGATGTAGATACATGTGTGCTAAGGAAGCTGTAATAATAATAATAATAATAATAATGTTGGTATTTGTTAAGCACTTACTATGTGCAGAGCACTGTTCTAAGCACTGGGGTAGATACAGGGTAATCAGGTTGTGCCACATGAGGCTCACAGTTAATCCCCATTTTACAGATGAGGTAACTGAGGCCCAGAGAAGTGAAGTGACTTGCTCACAGTCACACAGCTGACAAGTGGCAGAGCTGGGATTTGAACCCATGACCTCTGACTCCCAAGACCGGGCTCTTTTCACTGAGCCACGCTGTAAGGCCATGAGCGGTAGAGATGACTGAAGGGATGCCACCGCTCAGGGTTCTGGGTGTTCTTGCATTCAAGAGGGCTCCTGTCAGTCAACATGGATGTCCTACGTGAGGGGGTGGTGGCTTTCGGTGGCTTAATGGCCGAATGGTTTACGGGTGAGCCGGCTATTGGTCCTAATTAAGCTCAGGATGCCATCACCACGGTGAGCAGGTGGAAGTAGACTGGGAGTTCCCCCCACCACCCAACCCCCACCCATCAGCTTGGTCCTTGTTTGTAGCTAGAGCCTTCTGGGAGGAACACCCTTTTCAGGCCCCTTCTTAAACTCAGGTCAAGTGACTGAATGCTGTGCAGTCTGCAATGTAGGGAAGGAAACAATGCGGCCATTGACCGTGAGAGCTGGAGAGACAAAAGCTAAATAGGAAAGGAAGAGAGAGTATTAAGGAAGTGGAAAGATACCGTGATAGAATGGCGCCTTGGATATTCTCGCCGCCGCTGCTGTTGTCAGTGTGGAAAGGCGGAGGGAGGAAGGCGGGAAGTTTCATCGGAGAGACCGGAAGGTTTCGTAAACTACGGCGGTCATTTAAAAGCAGCATGGTGCAGTGGATAGAGTTCTAATCCCGGCTCTGCCACTTGTCTGCTGTGTGACCTCGGGCAAGTCACTTCACTTCTCTGGGCCTCAGTTCCTTCATCTGTAAAATGGGGATCGAGACTGTGAACCCCACGTGGGTCAGGGACTGTGTCCATTCCAATTTGCTGTATCCACCCCAGCGCTTAGTACAGTGCCTGGCATATAGTAAGTGCTTAACAAATAGCATGTAAATTTAAAAAAAAAGCAGATCCAATCCAATTGAGAAGTGTCCTTGGGGTGACAATCAGGTTAAATCGATGATGCGTGTGGCATCCGCCCATCCATCCGTCTCTCTTCCATCCTCCGCTGCAAGGAAAAGTTTTCCAAGGGGTGGGCTTGTCTGTGAGATTTCTAAACAAAGTGGCTAAGACTTAAGACCGATCACAATCCCATCTCCTGAGAGAGAGGAATTACAAAATGAAGGGGCGATTGCTCTCATGGTTCTTCTCATTCCAGTTGCTTGGATTCACACACTGGGTGGGGCCCGCTGGCAGGTAGCAGAGTTGATGTCGTGGACTGGTCTCAGATGGTTGATGCCCTCTGCCAGGCTGATGACTGTCCTGAGGTTCAGCCTAGAGTTGTCCCGGTTCTCAAGCCATTTCCCTTTTGGCTTTTATTGCGACGACCTGTCTGTGGAGGGAGCTGGCTTGCATTTCTCTTTCCAGGAATAGGTTGGAGGCCCAAGGTGGAGGTTGGGAAATGGAAATAAATGGAGGGAGATGAGAGGATGGAGTGATGAGCAGCCAGGCTCTGCCACCTGTCTCATTTGATGCCATTAAGGTATGTTATTTTGTTGCCCACACACAATGTAACATAATGAGGTCATTTGTAACATCGTGCAGAGGACCATTTCTCTGTCACCGTGGCCGCCCCTTGGCCAAGAGCCCTGGACAGCCTGGCTCTGAGAGCCTGCCTAAGGGCCCTCAACAGATCACTTCTGCCCAACCACCGTGTTTGTGAAGGACAGCGGTGCCACTCTCTCAGAAAAGAATTTGTGGCTGCCATCTTTGATAGGCACCACATGGGCCACTGCTATAAAGTACACTCTGAGGTGACATTGCACCTCACTTATCTTTTGAGTTGGCCCTGAGAGAAGACCCTGTATTTTCTGGGCAATTAAAACCCCCAAGTCAATGAATGAGCCACACATCAACAGCGCACACTAACTGCATCCTCCAATCAGCCTCTGGTTTTTCCAAAGCTTGTGGCAGTGATGTGACTATAAGTGCTGTTCCATCTTCTCGCCACAGAGCCGCTCACACCCTCTCCCAGCCCCCGCTCTCTGGCGAGCCAACCTGCAGACTAGTTGGTTAGAAGCACTTATCCTGTCCTGTATTGATTACTCTATCAGCCGCCTTGCTGACCTCCCTGCCTCCTGTCTCTCCGCACTCCAATCTATACTTCATTCTGCTGTCCGAATCATTTATCTACAAAAATGTTCAAATCATGTTTCTCCACTCCTCAAGAACCTCTAGTGGTGGCCCCTCCACCTCTGCATCAAACAGAAATGCCTTAACATCGGCTTAAAAGCCCGCAATCACCTTGCCCCCTTCTATCTCACATCGCTACTGTCCTACTACAACCTAGCCCGCGCACTTCGCTCCCCTAACACCAACCGTCTCGCCATACCTCGATCTCATCTATCTCACCGCCGACCTTTCGCCCACGTCCTGTCTCTCTGGCCTGGAATGCCCTCCCTCTTCATATCCGACAATTACTCTCCCCCTCGTCAAAGCCTTAACGAAGGCACATCTCCTCCAAGAGGCCTTCCCTGATTTCCCTTTCCTCCTTTCCTCTTCTCCCACACCTTTCTCCAACACCCTGACTCGCTCCCTCTATTCATCCCCCCTCCCAGTCCCACAGCACCTATGTACATATCTGTAATTTTATTTATATTAGTGTCTGTCTTCCCCTCTAGACTTTAAGCTCGGTGTGGGTAGCAAATGTCTTTTATATTGTACTCTCCCAAGCATTTAGAATAGTGTTCTGCACACAGTTAACACTCAACTAATACGATTGACGGACTGATTGACCCAAGCAAACCTGCGGGCAGTCGCACATTCACAAACCCAGCTGGTAGCCTAAGACCTCAGAAGAGCTCATTCGAGGACAGCTTTATTGATAGAGTCTTAATCTGTCGGACAGAGGGAAGTAGAAAGTCAACAGTCAATGAGACTGTTTTACTACAGATTTTGCGAGTGTCCCCTAGGTGATCAATTTAGCTTGAATAAGGGAGTGATGGCAGGGGATTAGCCCCTAGAGACCAGAAGCTGAGATCAATCCAGCTTCTTATAACTGATAGCAACCCAACACAGCCTGTCTGACCCTCAATCCAGCACACCCAATTCATCACTTGACTTAATTGCATTTATTGAACGCTTACTGTGTGCAGAACACTGTACTGGGTGCTTGGGAGAGTACAATATAACAATAAACAGACACATTCCCTGCCCACAACGAGATTACAGTCTAGAGGGGATCCGGTCCCAGTTAGTGCTCAGTTGGTGATGACAGATTCACTAGGCAGCTGACGCTACACTCTTCCATGGCTTCCCCATGGGCCACCTTCCCCACGAGGTGGGCGATTCACTTATTTTCTGGTTCCATGGTGGCGGCTCCCTAGCTTGCGTTTGGCTCCTAGGTCTTCACCTAGATGCCCCCTTCCTAGTTAGGTAGTCCATGCTCCGAGGGGAAGCAGCATGACATAGGGAATAGAGCACAGACTTGGGAGTCAGAAGGACCTGGGTTCTAATTCCAGCTCCACCACGTGTCTGCTGTGTGACTTCGGGCAATTCACTACTTCTCTGTGCCTCATCTGTAAAATGGAGATTAAGACTGTGAGCCCCCGGTGGGACAGGGACTGTGTCCAACCCACCTTGCTTGTAACCGCCCCAGCACTTAGTACAGTGCCTGGCACGTAGTAAGTGCCTATCAAATACTTTCATTCATAAAAGCAGCATGGTGAACTAATAATAATAATGTTGGTATTTGTTAAGCGCTTACTATGTGCAAAGCACTGTTCTAAGCACTGGGGTAGATACAGGGTAATCAGGTTGTCCCATGTGAGGCTCACAGGTAATCCCCATTTTACAGAAGAGGTAACTGAGGCACAGAGAAGTGAAGTGACTTGCCCACCTTCACACAGCTGACAAGTGGCAGAGCCAGGACTCAAACCCATGACCTGTGACTCCGAAGCCCAGGCTCTTTACATTGAGCCACGCTGCTTCCCTAGATAGAGCATGGTCCTGGGAGTCAGAACGACCTGGGTCTAATCCCATCGCTGCCATTTTTCTGCTGCATGACTTTGGTCAATTCACTTCTCTGGGCCTCAGTTACTTCATGAGTAAGATGGGGATTGAGACTGTGAGCCCTTTGTGGGACAGGGACTGTGTCCAACCCAATTTGCTTGTATCCACCCCAGCGCTTTGAACAGTGCCTAGCACATAATAAACACCTTACAAATTCCACAATTATTATTATTATTACTAGGCCAACCAGGGCTCGGGACAGGGCTGGGGGGCGAGGGTTTAGGGTCAGAGAGATCTCAGGCGTGTGTCCATCTGGATACTCCCTGGCTCCCCAGAATTCACCACATCAAAGCCAGCCAGACCCTTCTCTCGCCTCCAGGGAGAACCCACCAGGGCCCTTTCACTTGCCTAGAAACCCATTCCCCCAGCCCCCGCTGGCCTCCTCCTCTCCCATCGGATTAGAAGACATGGAGAAGCAGCGTGGCTCAGTGGAAAGAGCCTGGGCTTTGGAGTCAGGGCTCCTGAGTTCGAATCCCAGCTCTGCCACTTGTCGGCTGTGTGACTGTGGGCAAGTCACTTAACTTCTTTGGGCCTCAGTTCCCTCATCTGTAAAATGGGGATTAAGACTGTGAGCCCCACGTGGGACAACCTGATTCCCCTGTGTCTAACCCAGCGCTTAGAACAGTGCTCGGCACATAGTAAGCACTTAACAAATACCAACATTATTATTATTATTAAGACATGTCAGCCCACCTGCTGTCACGGCCTCTTCCCCAGCGAAGCGGGCCATCGAGCGCTGGCAAAAGCCCGCAACACGCGACTGCTAGCGGGGTAGGAATGGAGAAGACACAGCATTAATTATTATGGCAGGGCCCCAGCTGGAGCTGTCGCATGGATCTCATCTCCAGAATTAACCAAGGAGAAAATAGCTCATGGTTCAGGAATTAGGGAGCCTGGGGACTCGAGCAGATATTGGAAACTGTCTGGAGCAACGAACACTTGATGAGAGCTGTCTCCGAGCAAGCCTCCATCTCCCCAGCTGCAGCACTCACTACTGCTTTTGCCATGCTCGCCCCACACCTGATGACTTCCCAGCTGATGGGAAGAGGCACGCGCCAAAGCCGCCAAAGCTCCTTTTGTCCTTCCCTTGTCCCCTGTAGGTTTGCTGTCAGCCCTTCACCCGTCAGATCAGCTGACAGCCGAACCTTTGAACCATCCCCACTCTACCTCCTCACTGCAGTGAAATACCTGGAGGGGACGGAGGTGGGGGGTGGGGGTGGGGGTCAAAGGGCCAAACACCTGGAGCTCTGGGACCCAGGATGGCAAGGAACCCGACTGCCCTCAGCACAAACCCAGGGAGAAAGATGAGCAAACCAGAGCCGAGCCAGCTCTGCTGTGAGCTCTCGCTCTGCATCTCCCTGTTGCGGACATTGGAGACCCGGCACTGGCTCTGGGAATGGCTTTATCATTATTACTACTACTACTAATAGTATTTGTTAAGCATATACTATGTGCTAAGCACTGTACTAAGTGCCGGAAGCAGCCTGGCCTAGTGGATAAAGCACAGGCCTAGGAGTCAGAGGTCATGGGCTCTAATCCCGGCTCTGTCACATGTCTGTTGTGGACCTTGGGAAAGTCACTTCACTTCTCTGGGCCTCAGTTACCTCATCTGTAAAATGGGGATGAAGAGTGTGAGCCCTATGTTGGATAGGGGCTGACTAGTTTGAATCTACCCCAGTGCTTAAAACAATGCTTGGCACATACTAAGAGCTTAACAAGTACCATTATTATTATTAATAAGGTTTGGGTTAGACACAGTCCCCATCCCACATAGGGCTCACAGTCTTAATCCCCATTTTCCAGATGAGGTAACTGAGACTGAGAAGTGAAGTGACTTGTCCAAGGTCACACATCAGGCAAGTGGAAGAGGCAGGATTAGAACCAGGTCCTCCTGACTCCTAGGCCCGGGCTCTATCCATCAAGCCATGCTGGCTTTGCGTGACTTTTGCGGCACATACATTGCCGTTCAACTTCCGGGGGAGCTGCTGGGCTCCGGCCCACGGCGGAAACCTGCTGGCTGTTTCCCAACGGGCCCTGGATGGGAGGAGATTCACCTACTGCCCTCCTCCCCCTGCAACCACCAGTCCCTAAGGCTACAACTCAGTGGGTAATTTATCCAGATAATGCAGTCCAAAGTCCTGCTCCTGCCTCACCACCCACAGGACAGATGAGAAGGTCTGGCGACTTTTACCTAAATTGGCTCCTCTTCTTTGGGAGATCCAGCCTCAGGAAAACAACTGCTAAAAGGACCTTTCTCCCATTGTGCTCCTATTCCTCCCAGATGGAGGGCTCTTTCAACAACCAATTGACCGATCGTATCTATCGAGCACTTACTGTGTGCAGATCACTGCACTAAGCACTCGGGAGTACAATATAACAGAGTTAGTTCCCCAACCACAGTGAGCTTGCCGTCTAGAGGGAGAGACAGGCATTAATATAAATTACAGATATGTACATAACTGCTCTGGGGCTGAAGGAGGGGTGAATAAATGGAGCAAATAATAGTAATAATAATAATGATGGTATTTAATAATAATAATGTTGGTATTTGTTAAGCGCTTACTATGTGCCGAGCACTGTTCTAAGAGCTGGGGTAGACATAGGGGAATCAGGTTGTCCCACATGGGGCTCACAGTCTTAATCCCCATTTTACAGATGAGGGAACTGAGGCACAGAGAAGTTAAGTGACTTGCCCACAGTCACACAGCTGACAAGTGGCAGAGCTGGGATTCGAACTCATGAGCCCTGACTCCAAAGCCCGTGCTCTTTCCACTGAGCCACGCTGCTTCTCCTAGCATGCACTATGTGCCAAGCACCGTTCTAAGCGCTGGATCCAAGTGTGATGGCGGCACAGAAAGGAGTGGAAGGAGAGGAAATGAGAACTTAGGGAAGGCTGCTTGGAGGAGATGCACCTTCAAGAAAGATTTGAAGGTGGGGAGAGTGATCATCTGTAGGTTAAGAAGAGGGAGGGTGTTCCAGGCCAGGGGCAGGATGTCGGCAAGAGGTTGGCAGATAGATATGACTGAAGGAGAATTTCATTCCCTTCTTCAGAGCTCATGCAGTTGTATATTCAATTATTTATTTGGCTATTTCACCCTGCCATATTCCTAGGTCTACCTATCGTATCCTTTTCCTTCTTCCTGCTCCCACTATCAGTAAATCATTTCTGCCCATCTGTCTCTCCCATCATGAGCTCCCGGAGGGCAGGGGGCAGATATTTTGTTTCTACTGGGCTCTCCCCAGCACTTAATTAAGAGCTGAGGTGTGTGTGGCCTGGTCTGGAACTTGCAGCCCCAAGCTGAGGTCACTTGATGGTCAAGTGATGGTTGAGGTGGGATGGCAAAATGGTGATGCTTCCTGGGTTGCCTACCGGGGCACAGGAAGGCCGGTGCTCACAGTGGCTTTAGGGGTGCAAACCCAGGGATGTGGGAGGATCCTGGAAATCCTGCCTGGCCAAAAGAAAATATCTCAATGACTGCCACACAAGAACATCCCATCCCTCTAGACTTCACTGTAGACAGGGGATGTGTCTGTTTACTGTTATATTATTCTCCCCCAAGCGCCTAATACAGTGCTCTCCATACAGAGAGCGCTCAAAAAATATGACAGAGAGGTGAAGTGCCTTGCCCAAGGCCAGTACCAGCATGGTATAGTGGATAGAGCATAGTCCTGGAAGTCAGAAGGTCGTGGGTTCTAATTCTACCTTAACCGCTTGTCTGCTGTGTGGCCTTGGGCAAGTCACTTCACTTCTCTGTGCCTCAGCTACCTCATCAGAAAAATGGGGATTGAGACTGTGAGCCTCATGTGGGACAGGGACTCTGTCCAATCTTATTACCTTGTATCTACCCCAGTTCTTAGTACAGTGCCTGTCACATAGTAAGTGCTTAACAAATACCATAATTATAATCATTATTATTAGGAGCCCACCCCACATTCCAAGAGCGGCCAAAGGACCATGACGAGTGAGGAAAACTGTCCCTGCCCAAACACCACTCTCTGGGGCCTTGGCCTTTCAAGACAAGTTTAAAAATGAAACAGAGGCCAGGAGCCTCCAAGCATAGGGTGGGGCCCCAGAAACCTCAATGAAAACAGCCCTGGTGAACGACCGGCAAGAATACTGACATCAATAGGAACGAAAGACCCAGCCTGCTTGGCGTCATCCAAAAACAGATGAACAACAAACTGGGTCTGCCAACAAATTGAATTTAATACGAAAAAAATAGAATCGCTACAAACCCCCCAGCTGACTGCTGGAGACCCAGAAAATTCTGATACAGGAGTGGTGTGACCTAGTGGAAGAAGCCCGGGGCCGGGAATCAAGGGACCTGGGTTCTAAATCTGACTCGAGCATTTGCCTGGTGGGTGACCTAGTGCAAGTGACTTATATGTCTCTGTGCCTCAATTTCCTCATGTGCAAATTGGGGATGCAATACCTGTTCTTCCTCTTACTTAGCCTGTGAGGCCCACGGGGGACCTGATTATTTTGTATCTAACACAGTGCTTGGCACATAGAAATCACTTAGCAACAACCACAATTTTCTGCAAGATGGGGATTCAAAGCCTGTTCTTCCTCCTTCTTAGCCTGTGAAGCCCACGTGGGACAGGGCCGGTGTCTGACCCGATTAACTTGTATCTATCCCAGTGCTTAGGAAAGTGCTTGATGCATAGTAAGCACTTAAATAGCACAGTAATAATAAAACAAACCACCCAATAGTGAAATGCCAACTGACCACAGCCTCCAATGGACCGGGTGGGTATCTTTGGAAATGGGAGAGGGTCGAGGCTCCCTTTCCTTCACTTCCTGCTAAACTCCCTCTGTGGACTAGGGTGGCGGATGTGGCAAGATTTTCAGTTTCTTTTCCCTCCCCTTTCCCTCTCAAGCCGCCAAGGTGCCTAAATGCCAGTTCAGCGCTGAGGTGCCTCTGGTTATTATCAGAAAGGTCAAAAGCCTGTCCATCCCTCCAGTCCAGGGCTACCATCAGTGAAGGGATCTCAGCAAACTTGGCCACGGTTCGGCTCTAGCGGTTCTGCTCTAGCAGTCTACACGGAACAAGGCCGCTGGAAAAGCCCTTTTTGCCCTTCTTGCCCCCTTGCACCCCACCCACTCAAACTCATCCCTTTTCTAAACAGCCCCCAGGGCCCCACCCACTTACGGATGGGAGCTGCCCCACTCTCAGGGGAATTTCTTGAGCCAGAGGGAACCTGGGGCCGGACCTATTCCTGGACCCAGTTAAGCAGTTGTGTAAGCTGTTAACTTTTTGAGGCATCAGGATATCAGTGAGTGACTTGAAGCTATAATGAGGTAAGTGTTGAAGCGGCAAGACAAAGTAGACAGAGGACAGGCTTGGGACTCAGAAAGACCTGTGCTCTAATCCCGACTCTGCCACTTGTCTGCTGTGAGACCTCCGGCAAGTCGTTTAACTTCTGTGTGCCTCAGTGACTTCAGTTCTAAAATGGAGATTAAGACCGTGAGCCCCATGTGGGAGAGGGACTGTGTCCAACCTGATTACTTTGTACCTACCTCAGCCATTAGAACAATGTCTGGCACAAAATACGCACTTAACAAATACCATAAAAAAAAAAAGTTGGGTCTTAGGTCAGTGTTTTCAGGCTATTTCCACCTTGGAACTCCCAAATTTGGGGCATGCCTGATGCCATCAATCAATCGTATTTATTGAGTGCTTACTATGTGCAGAGCACTGTACTAAGTGCTTGGAAGAGTCTAATACAACAGAATTAGGAGACACGTTCCCTGCCCATACAAGCTTACAGTCTAGAGGGGGAGACAGATATTAATATTCAATCATATTTATTGAGCACTTACTGTGTGTACAGAGCCGTACTAAGCGCTTGGGAGCATACAACAGACATATTCCCTGCCCACAGAGAGCAAACAGGTAATTTATAATACATAATTTAAAAATATGTACATAGTGCTGGGGGTTGGGGGTAGGGCAAATATCAAAGGTCACAGGTTGAAGTGCATCCAAGATGGCAGAGGCCTAGGCCAGTGAATAACATAGGTTGCGGAGGGCTGCTCTGGAAGTTGGAATGAGTTCACGCTGCCTCTGAAAGCGAGTCAACTACTCCCAGGGAGTTATTTGGGTGCGCCAGAGAATCTGACTCACTATCCAGAATCTGGGTATTTTACAGTTGGACAGGACCTTCCCTTAGTGGAAGCTCTCAGGATCTCAGATGCGGTACAAGTCTTTTTTTGAAGATCGAATGTTTTGGGGGGCCGGGGAGAGGAAGTGGGGGAGAGAGAAACAGCGCCTGGTAAAAGCCCCTTAGGCTGGGGATGCCCTCATGTCTTCTATAGCGAGAGATCACCGGTATTTGGGAGGGAAATGTCTTCTCTGTGTTTGATTTCTCCTCTCCATGAGCCCCCTGAACTGAATGTAAATACTGATGCCTATAGCACTCACAGAGACGTGGTGCAGTTCCCAAGCTGCCAACAGGCTCTGAAAAACAGCAACTGCTCTTTCTCGCACGACATACGTTCTGCTGTTTCCCCCACCACAGTCTTCTCCCATCTGCCGTTTGGCTTTCTGAACAGCTACTCACCAGCTACAGCAGGGCAGTGAAATTTCAGTTAAAGAGGTACCCCTAGCCCTGGCCAAAGCTGACCCTCCTGATCATTTTTGGGGTTTCCTTTCCCTTCACCCCACTCATGCATGTACGTGTTTACACACACACACACACACTCTCTCTCTCTCAGAAATGTGAGGCTAATTCTGAACCTACTGATGTCAATCCATAAACCGGGACCAAAGAAAAGGCTCCGTAAAGATGTTTATAACCATTTAATGAATGTTCCAACACCACATCCTTCGACTGGGCTACAGGAAAATTTCATTTTTCATGGGAAAAAGCTGAGGAAAATCCCCCACCCCGACAAACTTGGATCTTGGGTCCAGGGCCTCCCCAGTAAACAGCAGGGTTCAAGATCACTTGCCCAAAGAAGGATATAGTGACCGTCTCTCCTGCTTTCCTCTCCCCCTCCCCCGGCTTCCGGGGAAAGAGGTACTTTTCTGGAAACACAGATGCTGGGAGGGGAGGTGTGGGGTTGGGGGAAGACTCGTTTTGCTTCTAAGGGAGAAGGGGAGGGGAGGAGAAGGACCAAGCTCACCAATGGAAAGAGGAAGGATTGTCGAGAACACACACACTAAATGCAACAGATGGACACTCAGGCACTGCCGTAGGTCTAGCACTCTTCAGCCCCGTCAATAAATATTAGTTGGTGAGTTGGGGAAACCTCCGGTGAGGAGGTGGCAGAGAGGAACGGAAAGTGGGAGGGAGGGCGGGAAATGAGGGAGAGAGGGGGTCCAGGTCAAAGCGCTCCTGGGGAGCCGGCGAGCGGGGCTAGGTGCTACAGACGAGCACGTCCGCGAAAGGCCCCAGGAGGGTCTTGTTGAAGATGCAGCGGATCCACACCAGGTAAGTGGTGAAGGGCTTAATGTTCTCGGCGAAGGTGTGGTTCTGCAGGGCCAGGATGTAGGGCATGTAGGTGTTCTCCCCCTGCTCCTGGAGCCACACCTCGTATTTCACCTCCCTGACCTTCAGGTACCTGAGGTTCCAGGGGATCTGCCAGGACACGCTCAGCCGCGCCTCGGCCGCCCCCCGCCCCGAGGTCTGGCACCTGGCTTCCCTGACCTTGCCCGGGTACAGACCGCCTGCCCCCCTGGGCTTCCGGGCACCGGGCCGGACCTTCACGGTCCCCCGGATGGCCTGGATCAGGGAGGGGAGATCCACCCTGGTGTCCTGGTAGATGCGGAAGAGCCACTCGGGATTGCGGCAGCAAAGGTGACGCGGGACCTCGCGGCTCTGCAGGATCCGCTCCTGCTCCGCCGGGTCCAGGTGGGCGATCCCGCCCTGGTCCCAGGGCCGGTCCGGGTGGGCCACCGTGTTCTCGCCGACAGTGTTCCGCCAGGCCACGTACTGCAGGTCCATGCCGGGCAGGGTGGCCAGGGTCCGATACGGGGTGTAGTGGTCCGGGTTGATGGCGTAGGGGAAGAGCTCCACCACCGCGGCCCCCCGGGGCAGGAAGAGGGAGGTGACCAGCTGGGCCCCGTGCATGCTGACCAGCATGGAGGCGTTGCTGACCAGCCGGACCACGTCGGCAAAGGGGAAGTCCTCCAGGGACACCGTGATGGTCTTCATCTGGAACTCCCGGGCCAGGGCCAGCAGCAGCTCCGCCTCGTTCAGGATCAGGCGGTTCAGGGTCCGGCTGAAGACCACGATGTACTCCTCGCCGGTGGGGCCCCGGCCGGCCGCCCCGTCCCCCCCGCCCGCCCCGCTCACGTTCAGCCGCTCCGCCAGCACCCGGGCGAACTGGCGGATCTCGCCGCCCGAGACCAGGATGTTGGCCTTGGGGCCCTGCGGCTGGACGAAGCCGTACTGGTACCAGGTGGTGGTCTTCGAGAGGCCCACGTAGGCCCGGGTGAAGCAGATGAGTCGGCCCAGGGCCCTCAACTGTGCCCGGAGCAGCGGCTGCTTGTGGCTCAGCAGCTTGTACAGCTCAAAGTGCGGGCCCTCGGCCCAGCCCTCCATGAAGAAGAGCCGGGCGTCCCGGTCCAAGTCGGGGAACTGCTGCATGGTATAGAAGAGCGGCAGCAAGTCATCGTGGAATACGTGCATCAGGTTGTCCGGGTTGAAGCGGTTGCTGATCAGGGCCACGTCCGGGACGAAGACCGGCTTGGGCAGGAAGCGCAGGGCGGCGGCCGGCAGCTCCACGAAGTTGAAGTACTGGGTGTTGTGGTCCTCCACCGAGGACAGGTCCAGCAGGGCCGGCTGGAACCGGCGCGACCCCAGGCTGGGCAACATGACCGAGGCGTTGCTGTGGAAGAAGACGAACTCCTCGGCCTCGGTGGAGTAGCAGAGCGACTCGAAGCGACACAGGCGGTCCGTGTGCATGCGGCCCGTGCACACCATGCGGGTGCCCTCCTCCAGCAGCGCCCGCAGGGCCGCCTGGTAGTCCGCCTCGGTCTGGCCCGGCTCCTCGCCCGTGGGCGGCTGGCGGCTCAGGGCCAGCTCCTCCTCCAGGGCCAGGGCGCGTTCCCGCAGCCCGACGTGTTTCCAGAGAAGGGCCGCCAGGACGGACACCAGCAGGCCGTTCAGCACTGCCGCGACGTTCATCCTGCCGCCGCCGGAGCCCTAGTGCGTGGACGGGGGCAGGGGCCCGGGCCTGGGCAGTGGAGGTGGGCGGGCGGCACCCGGTCTCGGGCACATGGCGGGACACGGCAGGGTCCTGGAGGAGGAGGTAGAGAGAAGGGGGGGAGAGAGAGAGAGGACAGAGAGTCAGGGAGACAGAGAGAAGGAAAAGAAAGAGAGGGGAGAGAGGCAGAGAGAGAGACAGGGGCAGGTGCTCAGGCTCAGCTTCCCCACTCCACGACCGACCACCATCTCCCCAACTGGAGACTTTCCCCGTCCCTGACCTCCCACTCCCTCCCTCTCCTCTCCTCCTGCAGAGCCGAAGGTTGGCTGTTCTTTGTTCTCTGGGTCCCCAGGCTGTCGAGATAGGTTTTTTTTTTTAAACAAAAGACCACCACAAAGCCCTATGCCTTGGGGACCCAGAGGGCCGCGGGTCCCGCCCCCCGAGAGTCGACACTCTCGTGTTTAGACAAAGCGATGGAGTCGCTCACCATCGCTTTCAGATGTAAGACCGAGGGCCCCTGGACCACCAGGTCTGCCAAAAACCATGGGACTGAAACCAGGGAGGACGGGAGGTTTTTAAGGGGACAAGAGGATCATGGATGACCTGGCCTGTAATCCACTACTAAAATCATTATTTCACACTGAGCGAGCAGAGAGAATCCTCCTTTGCCACCCAGACCCTCAGTCTGGAACCTTTTCAGAATGCTGCTGGCCGGGTACATACACGTAGCAGAGACCCGGCCATGGAGGAGACGGGGAACATTACCGATGACAGATTTTAGCAGGGCAGAGCTTCTGGCAGTTTGGTCTAATGGGAAGAGCGTGGGCCTGAGAATCGGGGAACTTGCATCCTAATCCCAGCTCTGCTCTCTGTCTGCTGTGTGAGTTTAGGCAAGTTCACAACTTTCCTGGGCTTCTGTTTCCTCCTCCAGGGCCAGGAGTGTGTGCCCAACCTGATTGTCTTGTATGTACTCTGGAACTTAGCAAAGCGCCTGGCACACAGTAAGTGCTTAACAAAAGTCACAATTACTATCATCAATTGCACAAAGACCATGGTTTTGGCCTTGCAGAACTGTCAGCTTGCTAAAATTTCCAACATATCCCTTCCAATCAATCAGTCCTATTTATTGAGTTTTACTGAGTGCACAGCACTGTCCTAAGCACCTGGGAGAGTAACAAAATAATGGAATTGGTCAACACTTTCTCTGCCCATGACAAGCTTACAAGTCCAAAGGGACTTCCCCCTTCCCCTTTCCCAAACTGCTTGATGGAAGTGGGACCCTGGAAAAGTCTAGCCCTGGTTCTGAGAGATGAATTTTCTATACGCATGAAAATCACCAGTCTGGTCAGCAGCCGGTCTCTTAGGACTGGCCTAGCTTCTCTTCAGGTTAGGCCACTTTCCACCTTCTTTTAGATTTAATGGGCTTAGGTGCCCCATGTCAACACATACTTTGTTCAATTTTCACATTCCTCAGCTATGCTCTCAATCCCCGAGCACCTCAGCCATTCTGTTCCTCACAGCCTCAGTACCCACCCTCCGGAAGAGTCCTCTTCCACTGTGTCACCCCCCTCCCCGCCAGCTCTTCCCCTGGGAACTGGCAGATAAAGACACCCAGTGGAAATCTGCAGCTATCCTCAATTAGCCCCTGGAGACCGGTCGGTGGGGGGGGGACGGGGCCCACAGGGAGGTGTGATTAGACAGATCCACAGAATGTCATTTATCAACTCAGTTTTAGGGAGCAGTTTTAAATCGATTGGGCTACTAGGGTGTTTTTCTTTTCAACTCCCCTTTCAGGCATTGCTAATCAATTAGTATCGACCCCTTTGCATTCTAAACCAGGATCACTTTGGCTCAAGGTTCTTCCTGCATCACTGAGCTGTATATAGAATGAGTGGTGGGGGAAAGCCTCTGAGACTGGTTGCTTAAAAGGGTCAAAATATTGAACCGAGGCCAGGCCAGGGCCTAACTTCAGTGAAGCCAGTGAGATAATGATGACAATTATGCAAGAGCCAGAGCAAAGGCATATAAAAGCAAAGGTGAGGTGCTGATCAATTCTGGCATTCAATTACAAGAGAGGACTAAAATAATGGTCCTGATAAATCTTAAGGAAAAGAAAACATTTCAGTCAGAGTGTGTAAAACTGTTCTTTGGGTTTGAAGATGGAGACATTTTTATCAGTGTGTGATAGTGTATAAAACTGTCCTTAGGGTTTGAAGATGAGATTTTTATCAGTATCAGTGAGTGTGTGTAAAACTGTCCTTTGGGTTTGAAGATGAAGAGATTTTTATCCATGTGTGAGTGTGTGTGCGCGCACGTGTCTGCACACCCATGTGTGTGAAACTGTTCCCCGGGTTTGAAAACAAATCGATAGGGCGATTTTCACCTGTGAAAATAATCCCCCCAGGTGGTATACAGGTACAGCTGCCTCCTGTTTGGTGGTATGTGTCACCCACAGTGCCGGGCCTTGTTTAGCTTTTCCCTTTTGTGTCCCGATATTCCTGGAGCTGTGGCTCCCGGTATTCAGCCCATTTCCTCCAAGAGGCCTTCCCTGACTAAGCTTTCATTTCTTGTCCTACTCTATTCTACATCTCTCTGATTTGCTCCCTTTATTCACCCCTCCCTCAGCTCCACAACACTTATTTACGTATCCGTAACTTTTTACTTATATTAATGTGATGATGATGATGATGGCATTTGTTTGGCACTATGTGCAAAGCATGATTCTAAGCATGGTGGGAGATACAAGGTAATCAGGGTGTCCCAAGTAGGGGGGTCACATTTTATGCCCATTTTACAGATGAGGGAACTGAGACCCAGAGAAGTTAAGTGATTCGCCCAGAGTCACACAACTGACAAGTGGCAGAAGCGGGATTAGAACCCACGATCTCTGACTCCCAAGTCCGGGCTCTTTCCACGAAGCCACGCTGCTTCTCAATGTCTGTCTCCCCATCTAGACTGTAGACTGTAAGCTTGTTGTGGGTAAAAAGCATGTCTACCAACTCTGTTATACTGCACCCTCCCAAGCGCTTAGTACAGTGCTCTGCACGTAGAAAGCACTCAATCAATCCAATTTATTGACTGACAGACTGGTTTCTGCCAGCCAACTTGTCTTCTGCCATCACTCCTCTCTCCAACTGTCCACGTCTCTGTCACACGACTTGAGGGTTTGCTTCACCGTGTCCCTTAAAAAATTTCTTCCGGACACCCCATTGCGGCGGAGCACAGAGCAGTTGCTGCCCTCTCGCCTTCTGAGCGCCCCTCTGTGAGGATGAGACGCCCCGGGACCTTGCTTCCAGACTGGCTGATCGACGACGGCAGGCAGGTACCTCGTCTCTGGTGATCAAAGAAGCAGCTTGCATAGTGGACAGGGCACAGGCCTGGGAGTCAGAAAGTCATGAGTTTTAACCCCAGCTCCACCACTTGTCTGCTGTGTGACCTTAGGCAAGTCACTTCACTTCTCTGTGCTTCATTTACCTCATCTGTAAAATGGGGATTGAGACTGTGAGCTCCATGTGGGACGGACTGTGTCCAACCCGATATGCTTGTTTCCACCCCACCGCTTAGTATAGTGCCCGGCACAAAGTAAGCGCTTAACAGATTCCATTACTATTATTATCCGGGCTTGCCAGCTGAGGCTAAGCAGGGCACGCCAGGGGCACCGACGGAGCGGCTCTAAAAACTGGGTGTGGGTCTGGGTGAGGTCCAGATCACTTCCAGTTCGGATTTCTGGTCCACTCTGAATTCAGATTGGATTAAATTCTGGACTATAAATGCACCATCTGTAATTTACTTTTTTCTACGAATGTCTGACTGCCCCTCCAGACTAGCTCAATGTGGCCAAGGAACACGTCTATCAACTCTGTTATGTTGTACGCTCCCAAGCACTTAGTACAGTGTTCAAGTGCTCAATAAATAAAATATGGTTGACTGATCACACAGACTCTGTGGGCCAGGGTCTTGGCTTGGGGGGGATACTCTAATTACCACCAGCTGGTGGTCTTCTGTTCTTTTTCCTTATATTGAAGTTCTACTAGGCTGTGCCTCTTTAAACTATTCATTTATCCAATTGTATTTATTAACCGCTTACTATGTGCAGAGCACTGTACTAAGCACTTGGGAAAGTATAATACAACAATGAACAGTGACATTCCCTGCCCACAATGAGCTCACAGTCTAGAGGAGGGGAAACAGTCACCGATACCAATAAATCAAATTACAGATATACACGTAAGTGCTGTGGGGCCGGGGCGGAGGGAGGAGTAAAGTGAGCAAATCAGGGTGAAGCAGAAGGGAGTGGGAGATGAGGAAAAGTGGGGCTTAGGGAAGGCCTCTTGGAGGAGATGTGCCTTCAATAAGGCAGGGAAGAGTAGGAGAAGCAGCGTGGCGCAGTGGAAAGAGCAAGGGCTTGGGAGTCAGAGGTCATGGGTTCGAATCCTGGCTCTGCCACCTGTCAGCTGTGTGACTGCGGGCAAGTCGCTTCACTTCTCGGCGCCTCAGTTACCTCATCTGTAAAATGGGGATGAAGACTATGAGCCTCACCCTGATTACCCTGTACCTACCCCAGTGCTTAGAACAGTGCTCTGCACATAGTAAGTGCTTAACAAATACCAACATTATTATTATTAATTATATAACTAAGTGCCACACACTCAGGCTCACTGTGGGCAGCGAATATGTCTTTATATTGCTATATTGTGCTCTCTCTTCCAAGCCCTTAGTGAAGGGTTGATTACGAAAGACAAAATGCAGCTTTTGGCAAATTAACCAAATCCAATATTCCTTTTCTTCCCCCTGCTGGTTGGCGAAACCATCTACACCTATATTCACCGAGCCGGGATACTGGGGCTGAAACAAGTAAATCAATCGTATTTATTGAGCCCTTACTATGTGCAGAACACTGTACTAAGCACTTGGGAGAACACAACAGACTTAGCAGACACATCCCCTGCCCACAGCGAGCTGACAGTCTAGCCGTGTGAACAGCAGCAGTGTGGCTACGCAGTGCCAGTGTGAACCGGCAGAAGCAGTGTGGCCCTGGGTGTCAGAAGGACCTGGGTTCTAATCCCAGCTCTGCCACCTGTCTGCTGTGTGACCTTGGGCAAGTCACTTCACTTCTCTGTGCCTCAGTTCCCTCATCTGTATAATGGGAATTAAGACTGTGGACCTCCTGTGGGATATGGACTATGTCCAACCTGATTAGGTTGAAATTACCCCAGTGCTAAGTATCGCGCCTGGCACCTAGTAAGCATTTAAATACCATTAAAAAAATGATTGAGTGTTTACTGTGCAGAGTGCTGTACTAAACGCTTTGGGGAGCACAATACAACAGATTTAGCAGACACATTCCCTGCCCATGATGAGCTTAGAGTCTTGAGGAATTAACCTTGTGTAGACACATGAGCCTGATGTTGGGCAGAGACTGTCTCTATCTGCTACCTAATTGTACATTCCTACCGTGTAGTACAGTGCCCTGCACATAGTAAGCCCTCAATAAATATGATTGAATGAATGAAAGGTTTGATCCTTTAAATATGTTTTCCTAAGCGGAATAACTTTCAAAGTAGGAAGTGAAGTGTTTTGGGGGAGGGGAAAGGTTAGGAATTTAAATCACATAGAGTATGTAAATAGCACCCTGCCAGAAACAGATCAAATACAAAAGATGATTACATTTCTGAGCCATTCCTACTTTCGTTTTCCTTTAAAAGCTGTGGATTTGGTGTGTATTAACAACTACTCTAGGTGGAAGTGGTAGTTTTCCTGGGCCGGGAGCAGGAGACTTGGGCAGTAGTCCCAGCTATGCTATCCACATGCTGTGCAGCCTTGGTGAAGTTGCCAAACATTTCTGTGCTTCCTCTACTTAGCAGTGAAGATGCTGAAGGGGCTGCTCACCTAGTCACCTATGAAGATGATGATCTAAACCAGCATAGAAGTGGCCTAGTGAAAAGAGTACAAGTCTGGGCTCTAATTCTGCCTCTACTTGCCTGCTGCGTGACCTTGGGCAAATCCCTTAACTTCTCTCTGCCTCAGTTTCTTCACCAGTAAAATGGGGATTAAATATTAGTTCTCCCTCCCACCTCAGTCCTTGACCTCATGGGGCTCATGGTCTGTGTCCAACCTGATTTTCCTGGATCTACCCTAGCACTAGGACAGCGCTTAGTATACAGTACACACTTAACAAATACTACAAATACCAAAGAACGACACTTTGCTTCTCTGCCACTTAGCTGTGTGACTGTGGGCAGGTCACTTCACTTCTCTGTGCCTCAGCTACCTCATCTGTAAAATGGGGATTAACTGTGAGCCTCACGAGGGACAACCTGATTACCCTGTATCTACCCTGTATCTATCGGAGAAGCAGCGTGGCTCAGTGGAAAAAGCACGGGCCTTGGAGTCAGGGCTCATGAGTTCGAATCCCAGCTCTGCCACTTGTCGGCTGTGTGACTCTGGGCAAGTCACTTAACTTCTCTGTGCCTCAGTTCCCTCATCTGTAAAATGGGGATTAAGACTGTGAGCCCCACGTGGGACAACCTGATTCCCCTATGTCTACCCCAGCGCTTAGAACAGTGCTCGGCACATAGTAAGCGCTTAACAAATACCAACATTATTACCCCAGCGCTTAGAACAGTGCTCGGCACATAGTAAGCGCTTAACAAATACCAACATTATTTAACATGGTGTTTCCTTTGAGGGGAACCAAAAAAAGAAGCAGACTTCTTGCCTCTTTGCTTCAGGAAGACAAAACGAAGGTGTGAAGTAGGGAATGTGACATCTTTGTAAGGTAGCGGTATAAAGCCGAATGCCTGAAGTTTGAAGTTACCACTCTGAATTTACCTAAGACATTGTCAAAGCCCAGATACTAACACATCATTGTTTTTTTTAAGAGCAAAAAGGGGCCCAGCCCCACAGCGGCATGGCGTAGTGGATAAAGCATGGGCCTGGGAGTCAGAGGGTCATGGGTTCTAATTCCGACTTTTCCACTTGCCTGCTGTGTAAAGTCAGTTCACGTCTCTGTGCCTCAGTTACCTCATCTGTAAAACGGGGATTAAGACTGTGAGCCCCATGCGGGACGGGGACTGTGTCTAACCCAATGTGCTGGTACCCACCTCAGCGCGTAGTACAGTGCCCAGCACCCAGTAAGCGCTTAACGAATACCACAATTATTACAATCATTATTATCTTCTTAATTCTGTGTGAATCTCTACCGGAAGTGGTACAGGAGCCCACGGATGGTAGCTACTTTGCTAGCGAGAGCTCCGGCTTCCCCAGGGGCTGGCCGACGTTCAGTGCAGTCCTTTCTTCTCCTCCTCCCATTCCCGACCACCAATGCTGGGGACCAGCCCCACCCCCTCCCACAGAAGTGGAGCCACTTTCCATCACCACCACCCGTCCCCCAGCCTGCAGTGGTGAGACTCCTAACGACTCCTCCGACGATTGATTTCCCATGACGTGTTTCCCAATTTGTTTCTGAAGAACACCCACTGCTTACAACCTTTCCCTTTTCTAGATGTCTGTCTTCCTCATCTTGGACTGGGAGGCCCTTGTGGGAGAGAGACTGTTAACATATTCCCTAGAATTTAGAGTGCTCAATCAATTGGTCAAGGGGCCTGTAGATAGTAGACCCTTGGACCATTTTTTGAAAGTGATAATGAGGCAACCAGGATCTGGCTGGATACTTTTTGAAAGGGTGATACCTTGGGAGCCTCAGCTGAGAGGAGCAAGGGTCTGGGGCACAGAATCCCAGGGTCTCCTCTGCAAGTTGGAAGGGCTCAGTGATGACGTGAGAGATGAGCATAATTTCCTCCTCTGACATCAAACGATTTAATGTGCCTCGATCTTGTCATTCCCGCTGTCAAGCCCTGGTTCATATCCTTCCGTCGGCCTGGAACTCAGCAAACTACTTAATGTCCCTCGATCTTGTCACTCCTGCTGTCAAGCCCCGGCTCACGTCCTTCCTTCGGCCCGGAACTCGGAGTCGGAAGGACCTGGGTTCTAATCCTAATCCGCCACTTGTTTGCTGTGTGACCTTGGGCAAGTCACCTCATTTTTCTGGGCCTCACCTGTAAAATGGGGATTGAGACTGTGGGGAAAATGGGGATTGTCCCTACCTGGGACAAGGGGCTGTGTCCAACCCAATTTGCTTGTATCCACCCCAGTACTTAGTACAGTGCCTGGCAAATAGTAAGCACTTTTATATCATAACTATTATTATTAGCTTGTATCTATCCCAGCGTTTAGAACAGTGCTTGACACATAGTAAGCGCTCAACAAATACCATCATTATTATCTCACAGACCACCACTCCCATCTTCAAACCCCTACCAAAATTGCACCTCTTCCTTCCTAACCTCTCATCTCCCCACCTTATCCTCTCTACCTTCTGTGTCACCTATGCACTTTGCTCTCTACCCCCTAAGCAAGGAGTGTAGCTCAAAGAATAGCCATTATAGCCAAAGAATAGAGGGAAAGGGGGTCGGTGGCCGTCCGAGGGACCGAGCTGGTCCATCTTCCTAACGTGGTGTCCGGGCTGCCTCTATGTGCTGAAAAGTCTAAGCCAGAGTCTCAGAAGAGCCAGTGAGCAACGGGAGAGATCTTCCAGGGTAGTGACCTGCTCTCTCTAACCAGAATCAAACAGAACAGTGGAAGAAACAAAGCAGCTAAATTCAACGATGATGCGGACGTTGCCCTCTCCCCCTACTAGCGGTGAAATAACCACGATACCTGGGTTGGATCGACTGATTGACTGAATTTCCACAGGAGCTTCCCAGAATAGCCGAGGCCTCGCTAGCTTCCCACAACAGCCAGAGCCACATCGTATCAAACAATAAGGTGTAGCTTAATCACACAGGGCACCTCTTAGCCCGAGACCCAGAAAATAATGCCCCCCTCCGCCCTCGCCCGCCTAGACCTGTAATCAGTGAGGTCCCTGGGAAACGGCAAACTCAACTTCCAAAGGTGCCGGCAGCGGCGGTTTAGGAAACCACAAGTCCAAGCTGTTGCAGGTTCGAAAATGCTGAATCGTAATGAACCACTTACCAAAAGAGAACATTAATTCAGAGCATCTGCAGCCTCCTTAATCCTGCAAAGTATTATCACTCCTAAATCAGGGTTTCAGCACATGTAGGCAGACCACAAAGGAAAAAGTGTCCAGGAATAGCTCCCTTGGTGCCTCATGCTTTCCCCAGACAGAAGGGAGGCAATCATCCCGCTCCGTCTGCTAAGGAAGCGAGCTCTCCGCTCCCGTCCCCTGGATGAGCGGAGCTGCCTGAGCAGTTAGTGGTGCCTCGGCTGCAGCCCCAGCTACCTTTTCCCTCTGGTTCTGAGCATGCTCCGTGCGGGCACTGTCCTAGCGCTCCAGCTGCCTCACCTCAATTTGTTAGCCTCCCAGAGGTCAGCGATGCATTCAGGATGATTTGCTGCAGTATTCCTGCAAATGCCCAGGGGGACAGCCACACTGAGACAAATACAATGGCAAGGTGGGACCGAAGCAAACAAATAAATGAAAATTTAAAAGACTAAAAAAAACAAACCCCCCAAAACACCCAAGCATCTTTGAGAGACGCCAGATAGCTTTCTCCCCGGCACTTGATTTTATGTGCCCCCAATGAATGGCTGCACAAAAGGCACGGGAGAGAAAGAGAGAAGCGAGAGGGAAACCAATCACCAGAAAGAGAAATGTGATTGTAAATGGATTTTGGCGATTTCCTCAGCTCAGTGGAAGGGTTTGCATGCTCAGGAAGGTCAGTGAATGCCTCCCCACTTCAGGGAAGCTGGCTTTCTCACATCAAGGGACCTTTTTTTTAACCCATCAGTGGCTTTGACAATGGGTTTCTGTGAAGGTGAGCTTTCTTTCCCCCCTGGTTAACTTGTAGAAATGAACAAAGGAGGAGAGGAATCACACACACACACACACACACACACAAACTCACTCACTCACTCTCTCTTTTTCTCTCTCCCTTCATCAGTAATCATTTCCCTTAATAAAATGGATGCAAAACGTAGAGATATTTTATACCACATTTCACCTTTGGTCATACCCTTTTGTTCCCCACTGGGGAGCCAAGAAGGATTGCCCCAGAGAAACTAATCCAGGAATTAAGCAAGGGAATGATTGGAGCTTGTTAGCCTTCTAAACTGGACTTCACAGGGAAAATAAAGAGCAGGAAAGTTCGCCGAGAATCAAGTCTTATTTGTAACAGTAGGGCACGCTGAACGTGCGTGCAATGCCGAACAGGCGATTGGGGGTCCATCGCTCTTTACAACAGCACACGGACAAACGGAGAGTCATCATCCACTACGAGCAGTGTTGTCCGCACACTCAGGACTACGCCCTTGGGAAAGTACAACACAGCTGGAAGATGCGACCCCTGCCCAAAGGGAGCTTACAGTCTAGATCCATCAACGCATCAAATCGATGGCATTTGTTCTACGTGCAGAAAATACTAAGCACTTGGGAGAGTTCAATACGATGAACGGCAGACATATTCCCTGCTCATAACAAGTTTACAGCCTAGAGAGGGAGACAGACATTAATATAAGTAGTTTATAGCAGATTTGTACATAAGTGCTGTGGGCTTGAGGGTGGGGCAAATATCAAACACCTAAAGGTCACAGATGCCAGTGTGTAGACGACGCAGAAGGGAGAGTGAGGTGGGGAAAAGACGGCTTAATCAGGGAAGACTTCTCGGAGGAGATGTGACCTTAAGCTATATCTTATTCTACATCTAAAGGGGGGTATGGACATTAAAATAGATTAGGGATGGGCAAAATAGTAGAGTATAAGAATAGTTATATATGTACAGTGGAGTTGGGGTGAGTACCAGAGTGCTTAAAGGGAGAAAACAAGCGGTTCTGAAATGCACTGCAATACCGTTATATCGAGACATACCTCCTACCACCACCAGCACCACCAGGCAATAGCCTAGGCGTATTTGTTAAAAGTAAAAATATGAATGAACCCAATGGTGACAGGGAACTTGACCCCACAGCAAGGAAAAAAGGAGCCTGGAATCAACACGCCACATACATTAAACAGTAAATGCATGGGCAAGGGAAACAGCAACACGGCGCCTTTGAACTGAACCAAATGGCCCCTCCCTTCGAAAAATAGATGAGCGAACCCTCCCAGAAGAGATCGCTTTCTGCTCCTATTGAGCTTTCAAGAAGCAAAATAAACCGCTTCCCTTAGGTGTCATCTCACAGGCGGAACAAGTTCCACCTTTGAGCCCCACTGGAATGAATTCACTTTATTTCCCCCAAGCAGAATCTAGTTAAATTCCGATTATTTTTTTTTTAAAGCAGCAGTAAGAGATGCCTTTGATATCTCAGGGAGATTGCATCCCATTTGAAGGAAATAGTTCAGCCAGCATTAACAATGGGGTCTGTTCCTCTGTTCCTCTCAGGTCAGCATTTCCTTGGCAGTAAAAAAATCAGAAACAACTTTAATGGATCTGTTTAAAAGGAGATGAATGTTTGGGCTTTGGATCCTAGGCTTCGCTCCCCCCTTGTGATACGGCACCTCCGACCGTGAGCCCCACGTGGGAAAGGGACTGTGTCCATCCCGATTTACTTGTATCCACCCCAGCGCTTAGTACAGTGCCCAGGAAAAAGTAAGCACTTAAATACCATAATTAGTATTATTATTAGAGCACCCCAACAGCGGGACATATCACTACCGGTTCACGTTCCATCACCCGCTCTGGACGGCAGAGATCTGGCTCCGCCTCAGATGCCACATCCAACCCCTTGGGCTTTTTGATCATTAATAATAATCAGGTATTTTTAAGCACTTACTATTTGCCAAGCACTGTTCTAAGCCTGGAGTAGATACAAGGTAATCAGGTTGGACACAGTCCCTGTCCCACATGGGGCTCACAGTCTTAACCCCCATTTGAGAAGCAGCGTGGCTCAGTGGAAAGAGCACGGGCTTTGGAGTCAGGGCTCATGAGTTCGAATCCCAGCTCTACCACTTGTCGGCTGTGTGACTGTGGGCAAGTCACTTAACTTCTCTGTGCCTCAGTTCCCTCATCTGTAAAATGGGGGTTAAGACTGTGAGCCCCACGTGGGACAACCTGATTCCCGTGTCTACCCCAGCGCTTAGAACAGTGCTCGGCACATAGTAAGCGCTTAACAAATACCAACATTATTATTATTATTATTATTATTATTAACAGATGAGATAACTGAGGCATAAAGAAGTTACTTGTGACTTGTCCAAGGTCACAAAGCAGACGGCTGTCACCTGTAAACCAGACTGGACAAAGCACTCAGCAAAGCATCCCACACAGAATTTACTAAAGTGAGCCCACAAGTAGCAAAGTCACATATTTGCATGACCAAATAGTATAACCTTGTTCTTCCTCCTGCTTCTTGTATTTATAAATAACCTTTGCCTGAATTTCCCAATAATTGACTGCGAGTTCTTGAGGGCAGGGACTATGTCTTTTGTCTGTGTTGATCTCTCCCAAGCACTTAGTACAGGGCTTTGCACTCAGGAGTTGTTCAAAAAATATCACATTCATCAGTCAACCGACTGAAAGGGGTCCAACGTAATTGGGCAAATTACGTTCCAGCGGTCATATCTGACGGGTCACAATGTCCAGCAGGGTACACGTACACATAGTATCAAACTAGCAAATGAAGGTGACTGATTCAGGCTCATTTGCAGGCTTATAAATGATGCGAATTGGTGAGGTAATGATCTGAAAGACTCATTGGACAATAAAGTCCCACAACATCTGTACTGATCAGAATTTTAAACTCCACACGTTTTAAGAATGCAACCCTCATTTACTTACTCAAAGCGGCCTCCTGCCCAAATAACTGCCCCACCACTGTCCTGGCTAAATTAATTTGTTTTTGTCTCCACCTACTGACTGCAGCTGATTTACAAGAACAGAGACTGGGCCTACCCAATTGCAAGACTTACGCTGGAGCACGGGAGAGGGCAAAGGGAAGAACATCCAATCTGTGCCTGGGAAATAATTCAGAGCTTGAAAGACACCCATCAGCTGGCAAGAAAAGAGGGCTCAGAAAATACTGCCCCTAGAACAAGCAGGAGCTGAGGTACTGGGCCATACCAAGATCCTATTCTGTACTAAGGCAAAAAATCTTAAATCAGTCAAGCAATGATCTTTAGTGAGCGCTTACTTTGTACAGAGCACTGTACTATGCACTTGGGAGAGTACGATCGTATTTACTGAGTAAATCGATCGTATTTACTGAGCATGTACTGTGTGCACAGCACTGTACTGAGTGCTTGGGAGGGTACAAGAGAGTTGGTAGACCTGTTCCCTGCCCACGATAAGCTTACAGTCTAGAGAGGGTAATAGACATTCCTATAAATAATTTATATTAATCCATACAGTTCGGTAGACATGATCCTGCCCTCAGGGATCTAACAACAGAAGGAACTTCAAAAGGTCATCCGATCCAGCTAGGTCTCTGCCTCCAGGCTGGTAAATTACAACCATCCAGAATCTACAGCTTGCCTATTATCTTATTAAGATCTCCAGAGTGGGACTCCCCAGACAACACCCTTCCGTATTTTCCAGGGTTTCACCGTTCTTAATTTCTGAGTCAGTCAACAGTATTAAACAAGTGCCTACTTTGTATACAGCACTGTATTAGACATGTAGGAGAATATACTAAAAAGGAGGCACAGTCTCTGACTTAAGGAGTTCACAGTGTAACAGACTAATGAGGTTCTTCACCCCCATACCCTTCTCACCAACTTTGAGGAGGGTGAGGAGTCAGGGTAAGGGTGAGGACCTTGGGCAAAAATGTGCCAGGCACTGTACTAAGCACTAGAATAGATAAACGCTAATCAGGTTGGATGCAGTCCCCGTCCCCCATGGGGCTTATAGTCAATCTCCATTTTACAGATGAAGTAACTGAGGCACAGAGCAAAATGATTTGCCCAAGATTATATAGGAGACAAGCGATGGAGCCGAGATCAGAACCCAGGTTTTTTTTTTTGACTCCCAGGCTCATGCTCTAGTCACCAGGCCACTCTGCTCTCCTTGTGAAGAGAGAACATATCTACCAACTCTGCTATAATCTATTTTCCCAAATGCTTAGTGCAGTGTTCTGTGCCCAGTAACACAGTAAGGGCTTTAACAAATATCATTATTATTATTAAGTGCTCAGTAAATATGATTGCTTTATCTTAAAATACACAGGCCTGGTGTATTCAGCAGAGAAGGTTTATTGCCAATGGCAAAGAGACAATTCCAAAAGGAGAAAGAATCAGCTCTAATGAGCTTGTTTTGAAGAGCGGAGCATCCTGTGTTCCTGCTGAGGGGTTGTCTGTGTTCTGCCTGAGGGGGTCTCTGTGAGGTGGCCCCAGGGCTCCCACTGCTCAGGTGCTTTTCACTGGGAAGAAAACTGGATGGGACCAAAGCACTGTCACCCTCCAAAAAAGAAACAAGACCACTGGCCACTTCTGAGGTAATGACAATGTGAAATCGGGGGGGGGGGGGGGGGGGGGGGGGGAGGGCAGCCCTGCCTTGACCACCTGCTGAGGGTGCCATAGCCGGTCAAAATAACCTTACTTTGAAAATTAGCACAAGTCCATGATTTGAAAGGTATCAACTTGTGACCAGTAAGCAGACTAAAGCATCCAAAGTACAAACCCTAGCAACAGCCCCATCCCCTCCAGGCTGCTGGTACTCTCTGCTCTCAGAAGAACCTCATCACCATCAATCAGTCAATCAGTTCATCGATCGTATCCACTGAGCACTTACTGTGTGCAGAACACAGTACTAAATGCTTGGGAGAGCAGAATATAAGACTTGGTAGGCACGTTGCCTGCCCACAATGACCTTACAGTCTAAAGAGGAAAGAGGAAGTATAAATAAATTACAGATAGGTACATAAGTGCTGTGGGTTGAGGGAGGGGTGAATAAAGGGTGCAAATACAAGGGTGACAGAAGGGAGTGAGAGAAAGGGAAATGAAGGCTTAGTTAGGGAAGGCCTCTATCACTGATTGTGTTTATAGCAGAGCTAGTAAGGGAAAGGGGAGAAAGGAAGAAGAAAGGAGAGGGTGAAGAGTTTCAGAGGCAGCTCTTCAGATTTCCCTTCAAGCAGACTGCTGCAGACTGCCAAGCCTGGTGACTTCATTACTCATTACGCAGAGGACTGCACTCAGCATTTGGGAGAGTACGGCACTACAGAGCCGGCAGACACGTTCTCTGTTCACAAGGAGAGCAGCGTGGCCTACTGAATAGAGCATGGGATTCAGAAAAACATTCATGACACGGGGAGGAACAAGGAGAAAGGAAAGGGGAGGAAGGGGAGAGAGAGCAGGTGAAGCGAGAGGGACCCGAAGGGTTAGTATGACTTGGAGTAATGAATGACTCTGGAGGAGGAGGAGGTGGGATTCCTTAGGAGGGTTATGGTTTAGCAGATTTGAAAAAAGGAAGTTCCAGACTGGGGGGCAGAGCAGGGGCATGGGGTTGGTCATGGGAGAGTTGAGAGTGAGGTACACTTAGAAAGTGAGCTTGGAAAGAGTGAAGAATTCAAGCTGTGGAGCAATGGGTAAAGAGAGGCAATTCATAAAATGGCAAAAGCTGGAGTAGAGCCTTGAAGTCAGTGGTAGAGAGTTTTTGTTTGATGTGGCGAGAGATCAATCAAAATAATTTATTGAGTGCCTACTGTGTGCAGAGAACTATACTAAGTGTTTGGGGTAATAAAATAGAGTTAGAAGACACCACCCCCGTCTCAGGATCGCACCTGGAGAGTTTCCAGTACTCTACCAGCCTCGGTTACGGAAGGGAGAGTCAAGCAGAGGCCTAATCATTCCATTCCATTCTTAGCTCGGGCAGTGGCTAGCGAGTGGAAGGCAATCTGCTACAAGTCAAAACTCACCCGGCAGCAACGGCATGGGAAAGAGCCGAGGACAGGGACTCGAGGTTACTGTTGCAGAAGGAGGCAATGGTAAACAACTTCCGTATTTTTACCGAGATATCTCTATGGATACACTACCAGAACAATTGCAGAAGGACGTGGGGAGTTCTGGGAGAGATGTGTTCATGAATTCGCTCTGGGTTGGAGACGCCTCGACAGCATAAGACGAGAAGACTGAATCCCCATCCTCAAGTACCTTAAGATCTAGTTGGGGAGTCAGACACTAAAACAGATTACTGATGAATGGAAGAAGGAAAATGACTAGGTACATGAGAGGGGTGGTCAATGGAAGATTTTAAGGAGTGGAGATTAGTGTACTGGATGATGATAGGTACATAAGTGCTGTGGGTTGAGGGAGGGGTGAATAAAGGGTGCAAATACAAGGGTGACAGAAGGGAGTGAGAGAAAGGGAAATGAAGGCTTAGTTAGGGAAGGCCTCTATCACTGATTGTGTTTATAGCAGAGCTAGTAAGGGAAAGGGGAGAAAGGAAGAAAGATGATCTGGGCCTCAGGGATGGGGCATGGACTGAAGGTGTGAAAGGCTAGAGGATGATACACTACCCTCATCATGATATGATAGTTTGAAACAGGATAGTCTCAGAGGAAGGGGCAGATCTGGGAAATGACTTGGAGGAAGACCAGCCCGATCAATCAATCCATGGCATCTGCTGAGCACCTTCTGATGATTAGACCCCATATTAATTGTTTGGAAGAGCACATCAGTAGTTGATGGAATATGAGAGCTAAAAGACAGTGAGAAGCAGCGTGGCTTAGTGGAGAGAACATGAGCCTGGGAGTCAGAAGGACCTGGGTTCTAATCCTGACTCTTCCACTTGTCTGCTGTGTCACCTTGGGCAAGCCACTGGACTTTTCTGTGCCTCATCTGAAAAATGGGGATTAAGATTGAGCGCCCCATGTGGGACATGGCCAGTGTCCAACATGATTACTCTATAGCTACCTCAGTACTTAATGCAGTGCTTGGCACATAGTAAATGCTTAACAAAAGCCAAATTAAAAAAAATGAGTTCAGGATGACACCAAGATGGTGGGCTTCTGGGACGGGGAGGATGATGGTGTGATCAACAGAGGTGGCAGAGTTTGGAGAAAGGCTGGATTTATGAGTGAAGATGAGGGGTTCATGCCCCTTCCTCAATGTCACTCCATTCTCTCTCCTCCCACCACCTCATCGGAGGACATTTGCCCGTTTCCCTTCACTCACCTCTCAGGAGAAGGGAAAGCATGTCACTCCTCTGCAGTCTCGCATTTCCTCCTGCCTTCCAGATATCTCTACACCTCATACTTAACATAGCCAAAACAGAACTCCTCATCTTCCCACACAAACCCTGTCCTTCCCAACTGTAGACAGCACCACCATCCTCCATACCTCACATGCCTGTAACCTTGGCACTTACCTCATTTCCCTCATTCAACCCACAGATACAATTTGTCACCAAATCCTGTTGGTTCCATCTTTAGGACATAGCTATAATCCACACTTTCCTCTCCATCTAAACTACTAGTAGGTTGATCCAAGCACTTACCACATCCCACCCTGACTACTGCATCTGCCTCCTCGCTGACCTCCCTGCCTCCTGTCTTTCCCTACTCTAGTCCATACTTCAATTCTGCTGCCCAGATCGTTTTTCTAAAAAAATCGTTCAGTCCACATCTGCTCACTCTTCAAGAACCTCCACTGGTTGCCACTTCATCACCACATCAAACATAATCTCCTTGCCATTGGCTTTAAAGCACTCAATCAATTTATTCCTTCTTACCTAACCTCAATGATCTCCTACTTCTGCCCAACCTGCACACTTCACTCCACTAGTGCCAGCATGCTAACTGTGCCCCAGTCTCTTCTATCTCACTGCTAATTCCTTGTCACGTCCTCCCTCTGGCTGGAAAGTCCCTGCCCCTCCATAAAAACCAGACCACCACTCTCCCCATCTTCAAAGCCTAATTAAAGTCACCTCTTCCCTGATTAAGCCCTCTTTTCCCCAACTCCCTCTCCCTTCTGTGTCATTTATGCACTTGGAACTGTACCCTTTGGGCACCTGATATTCACCCTGCCTTCAACCCCACCGCACTATGTATATATCCATAATTTACTAATTTATATTGCTGTCTGTCTCCCCCTCTAGACTCTAAGCTCGCTGAGGCCAAGGAATGCGTCTACCAACTTTATTGTAGGTACTCTCCCAAGGGCTTAGTACAGTGCTCTTACATTAAGTGTTCAATAAATAGCACTGATTGAGTGACAGTTGCAAGCTAGGAACTTTCTGTTTCTATTTCCAGGGTTACTCTGCCCTGTCACTGACCGGGGGAAAGACAACAGCTTTGAGTCGAATTACTCAATCAATCAATGATATTTATTGATTACCAACTTCAGCAGAAGCCCCTCCACAATAGGGAACAGATGTTAAACACATCTAATTACTTGCACGAGGCTGTCTTGGGTCCACTGAGTGTCTTGTGCAATGATTTACAGGTCAACAAGAATTCTTTCACACTCTCAGTCACTAGAAAACTAGAGGGAAAGGCAGCTACCATTTTATCCGTTCATCTGGGCCGCGGAAGGAAGGTAAGCCCGATGAACCGTTTTTCTGGGTGCAGTTTCCTCTGTCACTAAGCACGCCAATCAGGCACGATGATTCGTTAGCATGCGGGTGGCTGGGGAGGAGAGGAAAGTGAGACCAAGAAGGAGATTCATAGTGCAGGTAAAAAGCCTCATCAGAACTTCAAGCGTGTCAGTGTGGCTTAGTGGTCAAAGCACGGGCCTGGGAGTCAGAAGGACCCGGGTTCTAATCCCGGCTCTGCCACACGCCTGCTGTGTGACCTTCGGCAAGTCGCTTCACTTCTCTGGGCCTGAGTTACCTCGTCTGTCAAATGGAGATTAAGAATGTGAGCCCCATGTGGGCAAGGGACTGTGTCCAACCTGATCGACCTATATCCACCCCAGTGCTTAGAACACTACTTGGCACATAGTAGGTGCTTAACAAGTGTTATTATTATTATGTATGGCCTGATGTCAGGCAGGCCCCTCCCCTCTGCCTCTGCTGTCTCATTGCAGTAGCCATCAAGCAATGGTCTGTGGCAGGGGACCAGATCACTTAATTTCTCTGTGCCTCAGCTCCCACATCTGCAAAATGGGAATTCAATACCTCTTCTCCCTCATACTTGGAGAAGCAGCGTGGCTCAGTGGAAAGAACACGGGCTTTGGAGTCAGGGCTCATGAGTTCGAATCCCAGCCCTGCCACTTGTCGGCTGTGTGACTGTGGGCAAGTCACTTAACTTCTCTGTGCCTCAGTTCCCTCATCTGTAAAATGGGGATTAAGACTGTGAGCCCCACGTGGGACAACCTGATTCCCCTATGTCTACCCCAGTGCTTAGAACAGTGCTCGGCACATAGTAAGCGCTTAACAAATACCAACATTAATTAATCATACTTAGAGCGTGGACCCCATGTGGGACCTGATTATCTTGTATCTATCCCAGTGCTTCGTACAAGTCTTGGCACATAGTAAGCGCTTTACAAATATCACAATTATTATTAACCCTGCTCTCTCGAATGCTTACGCCAAGGTCCCCACTTGGGACAAGGGATGTGTCTGATCTGATTATCTTAAGCTTACCCCAGAGTTTAGCATGCTGGTTTGGTAAATAGTTAGCACTTAATAAATAGCATTACTATTAACACCACCATTATTAAGTACAAAGTGATTCGGGATGCTGTGAGGACAAAAATGCGGAGATGGTGCAAGAGTGCTGAGATGATCATTAGGAGACGTGACCTGAGAAGAAGAATAAATGAGCCAGTAAAGCCTCCTGGAAGAGGTGGGATTTCAGAAGGACTTTGAAGGGTGGGGAGAGCTGAGGTCTGGTGGATCTGAAAGGGAAGGAAGTTTCAGGCAGGAGGAAGGCTGGGTGCCAGAGTTTAAAAGCAGGAGTGTCTAGAATAAGGTATTGTGAGATGAAGCAGCATGGCACAGTGGAAAGAGCACAGGCCTGGGAGTCAGAGGATATGGGTTCTAATCCTCGTTCTGTCACAAGTCTGCTGTGTGACCTTGGGCAAGTCACTTAACTTCTCTGTGCCTCAGTTACTTCATATGTAAAATGAGGATTAAGACTGGAAACTCCATATGGGACAGGGACTATGTCCAACCTGATAACCTTTTAGCCACCCAAGCATTTAAAATACTGCTTGGCACATAGTAAGCACTTAAATACCACAATTTTTATTATGAGCTTGGGATGACTGTGCGAGCTTGGGTGTCATAGGAAAGAGCGGCTAGGTAAGGAGGAGAGAGATGCTGGCGTGCCATAAAGCTTGGCCCAATGGAAAGCATATGGCCCTGAGACTCGGAAGACCTGGGTTCTAATCCCGTCTCCAACACTTGCTGCTATATGACCTCAGGTGGGTGACAACTTGTTGGTGCCCTAGTTTCCTTCTCATCTATAAAAAGGGGATTCAGTTCCCATTCCCCCTCCTATTTAGACCGTGTCCCACCAGATTACCTTGTATCTTCCTCAATGCTTAGTGCAGGGCTTGGCAGATGGTAAGGGCTTAACAACCACCCCAATTATGATTACTATTTTATTTGATGCAGAGAGGAAAAAAGAACCACTGAAGGATTTTGAGGAGTGAAGAGATGTATGCAGAATGACATTTTAGAACAGCGATTTGAGCAGCAGAGTGAAGTAAGGACTGCAGGGAGCAGAGGCTGGAGGCAGGGAGTACAGTGAGGAGGAGGACGCAGTACTGTAGTGGGGGTACGTCAAGTTCCGGGCCGGGATCGGGGGAGGGCTGTTTGGATGGAGAAGAAAGGCCGCATCTGGGAAATATTGTGGTGGAAAAACCAGTAGGATCTAGCCAAAGTCTGAGGAAGGATTCAAAGATGCCAAAGTTGTGAGTTTCAGACACAAAGAAGTGCTGTCCATTGAGATGGGAAAGTTAGGGAGGGGCCAGGATTTGGGAAGGAAGATGAGTTCAGGTTTAGATATATTGAACTCAGGGTGCCAACAGGAAAGGAGAGAGGGCTTTGGGAGCATGGAAGGAACAAACACCTTGACTCGGGAAAGGAAAGGGTGAATACGTCTGCTGAATTGATCTGAAACGACAAGGAGGCCCCGTCCCCAGCCTGGTTAGCTCCATCATAAATCCCTCTTCAGCCGTCGGGTTGCACATCTGCTGAGGAAGCAAGACAGAGATGGCACCAAGCTGCTGACAGACACTGCAGGAAAAAAAAAAGTCACTTGAAGCAACTGGTAGATGAGGCTAGCAATTCCCAGAGCGTACACTCACAGACACACACAAACACAAGCACACCCACACAGGCGGGTGAAGAACACATTTCAGAAAGCTGACAGGTGTTCGGCACACGTGGGCTGCTGAGCACGTCTCCAAGCACTGCACAACTGGGCCTAAATCAGATTTATACTGGGCTAAAGAGTTCAAAGAAAGGAGGCTACACACTCTCTAGCAGAGAGAGAGAGAGAGAGAGAGAGAGAGAGAGAGACAGAGTGTGTGTGAGAGAGAGAGAGAGAGAAAGAGAGAGAGAGAGACATTATGCATGCCATGTCTGGACTGTGGTAATGAGAAAGCTGACCCTACTGCTCTTCCTCCAAACAGGGCCACAGAAGACAAGGAGAGAAAAGTCAGTGCAACATATCACCTCTCAGAGAGTCAATGGAGACAGTTTGGGAATACTCAGTCCTAGGTGGTACTCTCTTGCCCACCCCAGTCCGACGCCACCTCAAGAACTCTGACAGAGCCTTGTTCAGGGGCCTCTGAGCCCTTCCCAAGGCCACCTCTGGTCATCGACATCCTGTTGGTCCAGCCTGACCCTTTGGCCCCGGCCATGGATTTCCCCATCCTGGTGTTTCTCTCTGAGGGCCCCGGGTCTTGTATCTACTCGTAACTGATTTTCTGGGCGCCGAGCCCAATCTGCTTTCATTTTTTGCTTGCTATTATTGGTTCAGCGGCCCACAGTCTCGAGACAGGGAGACAGGCCCTCAGTAAATTGTCGCAGCGGCTCCCTGGCTACTTAAGAGCTTGTCCAGAACAGCTCATGGAGCACCAGGGCTCAGAAGGGCAGAGAGAAAAGGAGAGAGAGAAAGAGTGAGAGAGAGAGAGTGTGTGTGAGATACTGACTCCCTGAAGCCCTTCTCCCATCCTGCTTTCCTCCGAGCTCACCTGCTCTATCAATTCTCCTCCTTCAGCCTTGAACTTCTTGGTGACAGTTACACTGAGGAATCCTTAAGAAACACAGATCCTTTTTTTTTTTTTAAAGTGGTATTCATTAAGCACTTACTATGTGCCAGGCACTCTAAGCGCTGGGGTCGATACAAGCTAATCAGGCTGTGCACTGGCCAAGTCCCACATGGAGTTCACAGTCTCAATCTCTACTTTACAGAGGAGGTACCCGAGAGGCTCAGAGATGTTATGTGACTTGCCCAGGGTTACACAGCAGACAAGTGGCAGAGCCAGGATTACAACCTAGATCCTTCTGACTCCCAGGCCCAGGCTCTATCTACAAAGCCATGCTACTTCTCAGGCTTTTCTGCGTCTTCTTTTCTCCATGTTCAGACCCAACCCCAGGAAGAAAATGTATAAACAGGAATGGCACATTCCCACTTTAAACTGGAAGCTCCTCGAGGACAGGAATACATATCTCGAATTTGTTGTACTTTCCCAAGCGCCAATACAGTGCTCTGTCCCCAGTAAGCAATCAAAAAACATCACTGATGGATTGATTCATTGATATCTCTCTCTCTCCTTCCCGCCGCCCCAGAACAAAAGAGTAAGGTAGGGAGAAAGGTCGTCTGACTTGAGCACGGAGAACCAAAGTGAAAACCATTGTGGCTTAGTGTATAGATGACAGGCCTCGGGGTCAGAAGGACTTGACTCTAATCCCAACTCCTCTGCTCTTCTGCTGTGTGATTTTGGGCAAGTCACTTAACTTCTCCTGAGCTCCAGTTACCTCATCTGTAAAATGGAAATTAAGACTGTGAGCCCTATGGGGGACAAGGGCTGTATCCCTCCCAATAAGCTTGTTACCTACCCGGCACTTAGAGTGTCTGGCACATAGTAAAAACATAAATACCATAAAAAAATGGTTCTACTTTGCCCTCCAATTTGGTCACTGCTGGGGAAAGAGGGATAAGGAAAAAGAGTTGCTAAGATGAAGATTGCCCAGCCTAGATGGTTGGAGGCTCAGAAACGAGACACAGACACGTGTGCACCTCGAGCTGAGACAGCTCGATCCCTCTTACCTTCAGCAGCAAGGAGTTCAGCTGTCACCAGCTATCTGGTCTTCAATTTAAAATACATATGACACTGAACAACAGCCTCCCATGCCCAGAAAGCTCGCTGAGTTAGCCAAGTCAGCTCTTCAAAGTGGGGAGAAAGGCATTTAGAGAACCAGGGGGAAGAAAACCAGGGTTTAGTAATAATTATTATTATGATGAAACATATTCATTCATTCAATAGTATTTATTGAGTGCTTACTATGTGCAGAGCACCGTACTAAGAGCTTGGAATGTACAAATCGGCAACAGATAGAGACAATCTCTGCCCAGTGATGGGCTTACAGTCTAATCGGGGGGGAGACAGACAAGAACAATAGCAATAAATACAATCAAGGGGATGTATATCTCATTAAAACAATAGCAATAAATAGAATCAAGGGGATGTACATCTCATTAAAACAAGAGCAATAAATAGAATCAAGGGGATGTACATATATTTTAATGGTCTTTGTTAAGTGCTTACTATGTGCCAAGCACTGTACTAAGGGCTGGGGTAGATAAGAGATAATCGGGTTGGACATAGTCCATATGTCCCACATGGGGCTCAGCCTTCACCCCCATTTTACAGAGGAGTTAACTGAAGCACAGGGAAGTTAAGTGACTTGATTTAAGTGCTTATTATGTGCCAAGCACCGTATTAAGTGCTGGGAAAGGTAAAATGTAATTGGACAGTCCCTGCCCCACAGAGGGGTTTGTAAAATCACTTACTGAGTGCTTACTGGGTAC
Source organism: Ornithorhynchus anatinus (assembly GCF_004115215.2). Lineage (NCBI taxonomy): Eukaryota > Metazoa > Chordata > Mammalia > Monotremata > Ornithorhynchidae > Ornithorhynchus > Ornithorhynchus anatinus. Next base: position 52,319,978 of record NC_041735.1, on the reverse strand, counting down.
AGAGCACTGCAATATACATAGTAGGAGCAGCAGTTATTTATTAAGCACTTTGTGCAGAGTACTACACTAATTGCAGGGAGAAAATACACAAGAATTAGAAATGACTGAACTAAGCACTTGGGAGAGGACACACTACAGTAGATCAATCTATCACACTTATTGAGCACTTACTGTGCGCAGAGCACTGTACTATTGGCTTAGGAGAGTACAATTTAACAGAGCTGGTAGATACGTTCCCGGTCCCCAAGGAGCTTACACTACAACACAGTTGGCAGACAGGATCCCCGACCTCAAGGAATTTAACACTGTCTAATGGAGGAGATTAAGTCTGGGCCTGGGAGTCAGAAGGTCATGAGTTCTAATCCCGGCTCTGCCACTTGTCTGCTGTGTAAAATGGGGATTGAGACTGTGCGCCCCACGTGGAATAGGGACTGTGTCCAACCTGATTTGCTTGTATCCACTCCAGCGCTTAGTACAATGGCTGGCACATAGAGCTTAACAAATGCCATTATTATTATTAAATCTCTTGTCCCCACAAATAATCATCATCTGTTCTATCCTCCTACCACAAGCACGACTTACCCTGCCCTCCTATAGCAGGAAGTAGGTGCTCTCTTCTCACACCCCACCACCTCCCAACCAGTAATCCTAGGCAGCACCTCCCTCCCGGCTCTGGGAGCTTCCCCGTTGCCAGGGCCTGGACCCCACTTGGAGAAATAGAAAATGAAAACCCCGAGAGCCACTTTGTTATGTGTAGCTGGCTTTTAAATCAGCCCTAAATCTACATCAAACAGCTACATGAAGTGTAGCTTCAAGCCGGCCAGATTAAAGCAAAGTAAAACAAGTCACAGAATGTCAGCATCAAAGAAGGAGCAAAAGTGGAAAAGGTTAAAAAAAAAAAAAAAAGAAAACAGGTTATGTACCTTGGTATTTCATCTAGGCAAAAAAAATAGAAAATGAAACATGACAGCCAAATATAAAGCTGAAAAGCCAGCATCATCCAGCATCATTACAATATTATGAATACACATGAATAAACCCTCACGCCCTATAAATCGACACGTTCTCTGTTGTGATAACCAGCTGTGAAGTCCAAAGATGCTCTGGCATATTCACCCCACCTTCCGCCCCACAACACTTACGTACATAGCCATACTTTGTGATCTTGGGCAATTCACTTCGCTTCTCTGTGCCTCAGTTACCTCATCTGTAAAATGGGGATTAAGACTGCAAACCCCACGTGGGACACGGACTGTGTCCAACCTGATTAGCTTTCATCTACTCCGGTGCTTAGTACAGTGCCTGGCCCACAGTAAGGGCTTACCAAATACCATAAAAAATAAATTTTGTATTTATATTAATGTCTGCCTCCCCTCAATCAATAGTATCTACTGAGCACTTACTGTGTGCAGAGCACTGTACTGAGCGCTTGGGAAAGTACACTCGAGACTGTAAGCTCATTGTGGGCAGGGAACTGTGTGTCAACTCTGTTATATTATACTCTCTCAAGAGCTTCATACAGGGCTCTCCACTCAGTAAGCACTCACTAAATATCATGGACTGCTGATGGAAAACACCTCCAAACTGTCTGTAGTGATCCTGTCTTCACCCACCGAGCACAGGTGGTCAGGGGCTCTGTTGCCAGCTGCCACAGAACAGAGGTGGGCTGGACTCATTCATTCAGTTGTATTTACTGAACGCTTACTGGGTGCACAACACTGTACCAAACACTTGGGAGAGTACAATATAAACAAACAGACACATTCCCTGCCCACAAGACTTCACAGTCTAGAAATGGGGCTGGGATGGTAGAGTAGGAGCTGACGGACCAGGCTTGTTACCCAGGACCTACAGTCCCCTGGAGCTACAGAGAGTGGCTGCGATGGCTGACAGAATCCACAAAGAAGGAGACCCTGCTGCGATGAAGGAAGACCTAGTGAGGCCTAATGGAGGAGAATATTGTCACACAGTAGGGGCAGCTTCTAATAAACACACACCTAAGGACCTTTAGCTAGAACAGACCTTTAGGTAGAACATAACCTATTCTCCCATGACGCCTAACCCAGTGTCAATTCTTTTTGCCTCCATTTCCCACCAACGTCCCCCTCCCCACCTCTTAGGGGCTGAGATGGCAGCTCCTGCTACAGATATCTGCTGAGATGGAGTGGGGGAGTGCCACTTCTCTCCCGTACTTATGTACATATCTATAAATAAATCATTTATATTTCTACTGACGTCTGTCGTCCCCCCCGGACTGTGAGCTCCCTGTGGACAGGGAATGTGTCTACCAACTCAGATGTATTGTACTCTCCCAAGCACCCAGTACAGTGTTCTGCATTCAGTAAGCGCACAATTAATATCTGTGATTCTCTTGCTTCAGCGGCTTTCAGAGGGCTGGCTGTGGGTGAATACGGTACAAGGCTGGAGCATGTAGGGACTTGGCAAAGTTGTCTACATGATAGCTCGTGAAAGCCCAGCCTCCGCACCATCACCAATAATAACTGTGATATTTATTAAGTACTTCCTATGTGCTGAACATTATACTAAGTACTGGAGTGGATCTGTGGGAAGAAGAGTGGCCTAGTAGAAAGAGCATGGGCCTGAGAGTCAGAGGACCTGGGTTCTAATCCTGGCTCTGCCCCTTGCCTTTGGTGTGACCTAGGCCAAGTCACTTAACTTCTCTGGGCCTCAGTTACCTCATCTGTAAAATGGGGATTAAGACCATGAGCCCCATGTGGGGCATGGATTAGGTGCAACCTGATTAATTTATATCTACTCCAGCGCTTAGCATAGTGCCGGCACTTAAATACCATTTTAAAAAAACAACAACTGGCCTGTTGGAAACTCAGCTTCCTCTGGTAGCCTCTCTGACTTCCCAGGCCTGCAGGTCTTTGCCTGGACCTCCTGCTCTCCAAAACTTCCCTATGCCAGCTCATTCCCCAGCTCGTGTGCCACTCCTCAAGGGAAGCAGCAACAAGCATGTAGATTGGTCAGAAACTTCTGACCTACACAAAAGAGAATCTGAAAAACCAACATCCTTCCTGCCTTGACACAGTAGAGTGCTACTTCTAGGTGTTAACGATCAAAAGCCCATGGCATCTAATGACCCAGCAAACCTCTGGCAAGTCGAGAATAACCAGAGCTCAGTGACATGAAAATTCAGAGTAGACAAGTTGGTTCACAGACTGTAAGCTCGCTGTCGGCAGGGACTGTGTCTGTTTATTGTTACACTGTACTATTCCAAGCGCTTAGTACAGTGCTTGGCACACATTAAGTGCTCAATAAATGCGACAATGAATTCCGTGGAGAGGAATTGACAGAAACGATCAACTACTTAGATAAGCCCAAGACGGCACACCCACAGCCAAACCCGTACAGAGAGGAAAGGAGAGTGTGGGTTGAGTCCGTCCGCAGGTTATTCCTGGAGTAGCATTTGTACGGGAGTACACGCTGCTGTCCATGTGTAGAACTGGGCATTTCTAACTGGGCAGAAACAGTGCATCTCTGGAGGTGCTTGGTCACATCTAGTTTTACCCCAAAAGGGCCGGGAGATAAAGGACACAATTACATGTAGCGCAGTCAAAGTCCACATACAGTTCCTTTGCTAGACTGATTAGAGTCTCTACCTTCCCCAGGGCTCAGGATTGGGCTCCGGCAGTAAAAAGTGGAAGTGCTTCCCCAGTGCACCTGTTGACTTCCTGACCTCGGTTAGGGAATCGGATTTAGAAAAATGATGGGTGTCCTAAGGCTATCTAACCTGTCCTGTGGTCCCCAGGCAGTCGTGTTCTTGTCCGTCTTCCAGGAGGCGCCGCAGGTGTCTCCGACCTGGAGCTAAGTCAATAACCGACAACCCACAGTAGAGCACTGATCCCGTCACTTGCAGGAAGGCACAGGTCTTCCAAATATGCCACTGTTTCCCCTTCCTCAGTATTCCCTGAAAGCTTTCAGAGGCACAAAAGAATCTTGTTTACACTCTAGGTTATTCTGATGGAACCGTCTCGGTCAAACTCCTCTATTCCCTCCTGAGACTTTTTTTATGTGTTTTTTTTTTTAATGTGTCAATCACTGTTTTAAGCACTGGGGAGATACAAGTCAATCAGGTGGGCTACAATCCCTGTTCCACATTATAATGATAATGATAAAAATAATAATGGTACTTGTTACTGTGTGTCAAACATTGTTCTAAGTGTTGGGGTAGGTACACGATAATCAGGTTGGACACAGTCCCTGTCCCAGATGGGCTCACAGTCTTAATCCCTATTTTACAGATGAGGTAACTGAGGCCCAGAGAAGTGAAGCAACTTGCCTAAGGTCACACAGCAGCCAAGCGGAGAATCCAGGATTAGAACCCAGGTTCTTTTGAGTCCCAGGCCGGGGCTCTTTCCACTAGGCCACGCTGCTTCTCCCTCCTGGCCCCTGTCTTGGGCACTGGATTGGCCCAGGATTAGCTCTGCCTCGGGGTGGTAGGAAAAAGGCAGCAATCTCTTTCGCGTTCCCTAGCACGTCATTCCCATAGCCTAACCTCAGAGGACACTAGGCAGAATGCACCGTTTGCCCTGGGTGATGACAAATTGACACTTAACATGGGAAAATCTCTGGAAGGAGAATAATCAGAAATGCATCTTAGACCATTAAAGATTCTCCTTCTCCTGCTTCCCCATCTCTCAAAAACCTACAAGTATGATGTGCTGTGCATTTTCTAACAACTTCATAGAGTAAAACATTAAAGTTCAAGCCCAATTACCTCCCTGTTGGCTGCATCCATAAAAAGATAGGAAATAGTAAAACAGTGTGGAACCTGGTCACCGTTATCTGGCTACTGCTGTGTTACCTTATATTTACAACAAAGTACCAGTCTTCAGTAAAGTTGGTTACCTTCGAAATACAAAATCTGAGGGTGGAAATGCATTAGAAATTACAGATCACTGTGTTTGGATGCTTGTGTGTTGTTGAAGCTGCTTTTAATGAGACATTTGCCAGGGAAAAGTTCCAATCACCCATTTTACAATTTGAAAAATGGCTGTATACAATCCCCAACTCATCACAGGCTTACCTGCCTTAGGGAGAAAAACAGGAAAACAGCGCACGACTGACAGATCAACCACTGCCTTTCAAACCAAGTTCCATAAATCGACAGAAATAATGTTAAGGTTAACAGCGTCTAATTTCAGATCGGGGTCAATTTGAGCTGTCAGAAGTGATTAGCACTTCACAAATGAGAAATTATTTGAAGTCACAATGGAGCTTGACAAACAATAAATCAAAAAACAAAAGTGACATCTGGAAATAAAACCAGATGGTTCAGGGAAAGATCTACCATGTCCCAACCCTTCCAGTGACAGGAAAAACAAATGATCAAAGCTGCAGTGTGCTGCTTTTCCACACTCAGCCCAATTCTCCCAGTGTCTAAACTGGGAACAAGTTAAGTCCTTTGGGAGAAGCATTAACTTTTCCAGACCACTAAGGGAGACAATAAATTGCTACACACACTGTGCTTCCACTGCTGGACAATCTACAACTGGTCTGGATCTATCAAACCACCAACCAGTGGCATTAACTGCATGCTTACTGCTTGCAGAGCACTGAATTAAGCACTTGGGAAAGTACAAAAAAGTTGCCCTCAAGGAGCTTACAATCTAGATGGTGAAATCAATCCATTGTTCAGCTGCTACTGGATGAAGAGCACTGTACTAAGCACTTGGGGGGTTACAAGAGATGTAGGATTCACAATTCCTGGCCACAGGGAGCTTGGAGTCTAATGAGAGAGAGGTGTAATGCTTCTCTCAAAGTACTAGCATGGGGAATGGGTGACTGGACTCCATACACAGTAAGAGCTTAGAGCTGGTGAAAGAAACCTGCTGCTCTCTGGTGGGATAGATCACTCTGACTACCGACAACCCCCTCCCCATCATTTTTACTTAACTCGATGGGGGACAATGAAAAATAACATACAAATGTTGCGGTAATCAGGAGTGTTGGTAAATCTGCCCATTTTTTGTGACATTAATGCATCTTCTGTTTTGAAACTAAGACAGCCACTTTTTGGAGTAAGCAGCAGATGTATTGTACTTTGCATTATTACACCTGTTACGCTATCTGAGTCTGGAGAGAAACACACACACACACACACACACACACACACACACACACAAGTTCTTTGCAGAAATTTTCAGAATCTATAGGGGGGGTTGAACTTGTTACCTGGGAGACCCCTGGACTACCCTTACCCCTCTTGCTCCACAGCCGTTGCATTCTCCTCCCAGGGCCTCCAGAAGCAGCATAGCCTAGTGGATAGAGCTCAGGCCTGGGAGGCAGAAGGACCTGGGTTCTAATTCCAGCTGTGCCACTTGACTGTATGTGACCTTCACTTCACTTCTCTGTGCCTTATTTACCTCATCTGTAAAATGGAGATTAAGATTGCGAGCCCTACGTGGAATAGGGACTGGGTCCAACCCGACTGTCTTGTATCTATTCCAGCATTTAGTACAATGCCTAGCACATAGTAAGCACTTAAATACCAGAAAACATAAAACAGACGGTTTCCATCCCACACGGGGCTCACAGTCCAAATACCGTGCTTGGCACATAGTAAGTGCTTCACAAATACCACAAATAAATAGAAGGGCATAAGATTTAATCTCCACTTTACAGATGAGGGAACTGAGGCACAGAAAAGTGAAGTGACTCGCACCAAGTCACAAAGCAGACAAGTGGCAGGGCCAGGATTAGAACCGAGGTGCTCTGACTCCTAGGTCCATACTCTTTTCAATGGGCCAGGCTGCTTTGTTAGAAGTGCAAAGTGTACTTCGTTCAGATTTGACTCGATTTAAGACATCCCAGAGAAGTAAGCATATTGTCATGGGGTCTTCACATTACAGGATGGGGTTACTGTTCTCTCTGCCATTACAACTGCTGGGAAGTAGGGGTTCCCTGCTGGATTCGGTCACATTCTCCCCATCATATACCTTACTGTCATACCTACCACTAGGCAGTGTTGCTGAAAAGCAGGTATTTGCTTCAGAGGACAAAGGAGAAAAGACGAGTTCACCGCCCACCAGACATTCTCCTCAGTCTACAACATCTACGGGGGTCTGAGGCAAGAGAAGAAGCCTAGCTGGAGAACTCGGACTAGCCACAAGCTGGAGGGAAACAACAAATGCATCCCAATAAGGTCTCCAGAAAATGACTAACTACCCCTTTCCTCCTCCCCACACTTTCCCAACCCCCGACCTGAAAGCGGTTTGCCAATTTGTTTTTCCTAAGAGTTACCAAAGAACAGTCAAAAGAACCAGTCACTTGTTTTAACACTTACTTCTTAAAATATCACTGTCAGTGCCTATTTATTTTATGCACTATTTCATTATTATCATGGAAAGAGCGAGGAATGAGATAACTGTGATATCTGTTAGGTACTTACTCTGTGCTAAGCACTGTACTAAGTGCTGGGGCAGATACAAGATAATAAGGTCCCACATGGGGCTCGGTCTAGGAGATTGGGAGAACAGGTATTGAAGTTCCATTTTGCAGATGAGGGAAGAGAGGCATAGAGAATTCAAGTGATTTAACCAGTGTCACAGAGCAGATAAATGGTGGAACCGGGATTAGAAGCCCAGTCCTCTAACTCCCAAGCCCAGGCTCTTTCCACTAAGCCACGCTGCTTCTTATGAAAGATGGAGACCTTCGGCCAGACATTAAATTCCTAAACCGCACCTCTTTTCGGAATGGACCTGGAGGACGCGCCTAAGAGTAATCATCCAAACAGACCTGGAAGGAGCGGGGAAGAGGTCACATCAACCTTTTCACTTGCACTTCAATAAAGTCGACTGACTCCCAGAGAATTCTTTACTGCCAAAAGAAATAAAAATGAAAATACCCCCTCTCTTCCCATCCTTCATCCCCCCACCCCAAGGCAGAGTTTCACTAACACCGCAACTGGATAATTAGATTTCTCCATTACTTCAGGGACACTCCATCTAGGTGCAGTGAAGTGTAGTTCATATCTGAATACACGGCTGGGGAACAGATTTCCATTCTGGGCCAAAATTGAATCCAGGATTACCTTCAATCATCAAGTGCAAGCAAAAAAAGCCCACCACGACAAACAAAAACCAAAGAACACAACCACACATGAGCAAAGCTTGAATTGTTCAACTCTGTGACCACTACGACAACTGTAAAGTAAACCAACTCATTCTAATCCCTGTTTATCTCTTCCTGTCCAACTGAAGTGGAGAAGTCTGCCTAATCAAGATTCATCAAGATCTAGTCTGCAGGACATGAAGGCTAAAAGGGATCAGGGATATAATTCACTAGCTAATTACGGTACTTGTTGATCGTTTACTATGTGCCAATCGCTGTACTAAGCGCTGCGGTAGATAAAAGTTAAGCAGGTGGGACACAGTACATCCCACGTGGGGGTCACAGTCTAAAGAGGTGGGAGTAAGATTTAACCCCCATTTTACAGATGAGGTAACTGAGGAATAGAAAAATTAAATGGCTTGCCCAAGGTTACATTGCAGTGAGGACTCCCGATTCTGACTCCTAGGCCTGTGCTCTTTACATTAGGCCATATTGCTTCTCATGAAACTCTCTAAACAAGTTTACTTCCAAATGAAGGCAGAGGGGTGGACAGGATGATCTCTCAAAATCTTTTTCCAACTCAACGAATTTCTCATTCTACGAAAACATACCTAAACAGCTTCTCCTTCCCAATCTTCTTTTCACTAGCGCAAGAAAGAAACGAGCAAAATCTCACCGCTGCAACAGAGGCAGCCTTCCTTTCCAGCACCAGAGCTAGAGACATTGACTTAAAAGCAAAATCAGATCCTTTGAAAATGAACTCAGTATAGAGGGAAGATGGTTCCATTGAACTTTGAGTGTCCTGCATCATTAGCTTTAATCACACTATTTCTGATGTCCCCTCACACCTCGTCTTCACCGTCATCACACTGATAGGTGCCTTATAATCAGAGGCCAAACTGCTCTTGCCTCAGAGCATGTCTCTGACAGACACAAAGCCTTGCTCAGTTTAGCAGACACCTCTGCCCTCCTTCTAGCATCACGGTACCATTCTCCCACGGGTCGAAAAGATTTAAGGGAAGAGTTTGGTGGGGTCAGGGAGAAGGGAGGGAGGGAGAAGGAGGAAAATAATTTTTACAAATCAGAATATATAATCCTCTTCAAAGCAGCAATCTGAAGTACAGCAAGAACTCGCTCGCATAAGGAAGCATACTGCACCAAGAGCAACCTAGAAATCCCATTTTCACACAGTGGCATAGGTGCCTTATTTAGATGCCAAATGGAAAAAAACCCCACCAAGATCCTTCAGATATCAGGTCCCTACAAATTCTCTGTGCCCAAATGGCAGTTCAGGAACTGCTGACACTATCCTGATAGCAGGTGGACACTGTTCTACTAACAGAATGATCAATTAATTGTATTTACTGAGCACTTACTATGTGCAGACCACTGAACTAATTGCTTGGGAGAGGACAATATAACAGAGTTGGTGGACGTGTTCCCCGCCTACAGCGGGCTTACAGTCTAGGTCCTGATTTGTGTACTGATGTTCAAAATGCCATACTAGCCGCTGGCTAATTTCTTCTTGACTCTTCCCTTCTCAAGTCAGCCTTTTTGGCACCTGCCTGTCTGTAAAGCTGACCTACATATGGAAATCAGTAATGATAATAATAATATATATTTCTCTACCCCTCCACAGTTCCAAAATTAAAGCTAACCCAGTGCTACACAGGGCACCTATTGGCCTACACAGAATGCAGTCCCAATTGATCAAGAATTTTCTCACACATAAAAAAAAAGCAGCAGATTAAGACTGTCTGCAAATAAGCCTGTGATAAAAAAAAAAATCCCCTTGGAGATCAGAGACGACAGAAGCAACGCTGTCAATACATTCCCCTGTATAGCTTCATTCAACTCCCCAGGCAATTAAATATTATCAAATTCCTACAGATTTAATGGATCTTTTCTAGGATCCCATCTGTTCACAGAAGTCTCAGCAAGAAGGAAGTAAATGAAGTCTCTGCACCCTGAGAGGGAGGAATGAAAAGGCTGGGATGGCTGTTCGGCCCAGTGCCCAGCCTGCCAGCAGGTGCCACCCCCGGGGGAAGAGGTGCCCGACCCAAGGCCTCCCACCTGTGCCCAGGTGGCAGAGCCGGAACTGCACAGGCCAGACTGGTGCTCAGTGGCCTCGCTGGGAAGAAATAATAATAATGCTGCTTTTGGACTTCAAGCAGGGGTAGCCACTCTGGCCAGGGAGGCCCACATAGCTCAAGGAGAAGAACACGTCACGTACGCTTTGTGGCTTGATCAGAGTCTCCCCCTTTAGACTGTGAGCCCATGGTGGGCGGCGAATGTCCCTGTTTGTTGTTGATGTATTGTACTCTCCCAAGCACTTAGTACAGTGCTTTGCAGACAGTAAGTGCTCAATAAATACTACTGAACGAGTGAGAAAGGGACAGAACGAAAACTGCCCCAAATGCCGTTCCGGAACGAAGATGACTTTGCTGCAGTGGTCGACTGCAGCTCTGGCCCTTGAATTTCTCTGAAATATCCCCGTCTCAATTCTTCATAACAATATGCTAACTTAGACCAGCCCATAGTACAGCCACTAAGCACTTGGAGACACCTGGAGCAGCAATTTTCCCAAATGATTTAGGAGAGGTTAAGCCTCCTCCCAAAGTATCCAACACATCTGGGAAGATTGAAGGCACCTCCCAACGTGTCCTGCTTCTATTCAAGCAGCACAAGATTCACCTGCAGCATCCATTTAATTGTAAACTCTCTCTGAGGGCAGAGACTGTGTCTTTTACTTTAATCGCATGATGTCCTCAGATGCCCAGTACAGTGTTCTGCACCTTGTAGGCAATCAATAAATGCTATATCGACTGAACGATTGTTCCTGGATCCCTAGAACAGTGCTCTGCATCTAGTAGGCAGTCAATGGATACCATCGATTGATTTTTCTTGAGTATCTAGTACAGTATCTGCACACAGTAGGTGCTCAATAAATGCTGCTATTGCTGACCTGATCCAGTGGTTGTGATTTGGGAGAAACACCCTCTACGGTAAACCGCTGGGGGGTTCTAAAATAATTCTCTAAGATCATTAATACTTCTACCTGAGATCTTGCAACGCTTTTCGGACATTAACCCCAGAACCGACGCAGAGTTGCGGGTTGGACGGATAGTCGCAGTGGCACCCTTCATTTCCCACCTGGAGAAACTGAGAAGCTCAAAGGGGTTACGTGGGACTTGGTTAGAAGATAGCAAATTATTCCTGACACCGTCCATTAATCCCACACTCCAGGGACACTCTCTCTGTAGACTGACTCACTACCGACTGAATTCTTCCTCTGTGGACCTAAGAGTGTTGTTATGCGAGAGGTCAAGGAATAAGGGTGAAACCTCAGCTGGACTGAGACCCGAAGGGCTAAGATCCAAGGAGAGCTTGCACTACCTTTATCGTACGCAAGAAATGCCGTTACAATTGCTTGCTGAAAACTTCACCTTCAGGTAGTTTTAGGAGTCAGAAGGACCTGGGTTCTAATCCCAGTGCCATCAATTGTCTGCTGCGTGATCTTGGGCAAGTCATTTCACTTCCTCTGTGCCTCAGTTACCTCATCTGTAAAATGTGGATTAAGTCTGTGAGCCCCATGTCCAACCTGATTATCTCGTATCTATCCCAGGGCTTAGTACAGTGCCTGGCACACAATAAGCTCTTGAAAAAAGGCCAAATATAATGTCAGAACCACTGTTCTCAGATAATGTTGTTTCAAATTGGGGATGAGTTTGTGAACCAAGGCTAGATACTCGGTATTGAAATACTCGGTATTCTGTGCCTGAAAACCGAGGCACAGAGTAGTTACGTACCTTGTCCACGGTTATACGGCAGGAAAGTGGCAGAGCCGGAATTAGAAACCAGGTCCTCTGATGCCCACGCTCTTTCCACTAGACTACCACACTGATCTAAGCACCTATCACATAACAGCATCTACTGAGCACTTACTCTGTGCAGAGCACTGTACCAAGTGAATAGGAAACAACACAAGAGAGCTGGTAGATGTGATGCCTGCGCAAGAAGAGCATTAAAATAGATTATGACTATAGGGAAAATAGTAGCACATAAAATATTCACATCCTCCCTGGACATCAATCTCCTCGCTGACCTCCCTACCTCCTGCGTCTCCCCACTCCAGTCCACAGTGCCATCCAGATCATTTTTCAGAGAAGCCATTTGGGCCACATTTAAATCCCCAATCCCCAATCCTCCGGTGGTTGCCCATCTACCTCCGCATCAAACTCCTGACCAAAGGCTTTAGGGCACTCCATCAGCTCTCCCCATCCTATCTAGCTGATTTCCTACTTCAACCCTCCCTGCACACTTCACTCCTCTAACACCAACCCACTCATGGTACCTCAATCTCACCTACCTCGCTGCCGACCCTTTGCCCACGTCCACCCTCTGGCCTGCAACTCCCTTCATGTCTGACAGACCACCCCTCTCCCCACCTTCAAATCAGTCAATTAATCGTATTTATTGAGCGCTTACTGTGTGCACTGTAGTAAGAGCTCAGGAGAGTATAATATAATAAAGCTAGTAGACACGATGCCTGCCAGGCCCTACTAAAATCACATCTCCTCCAAGAGGCCTTTCCCAATTACTCCCTCATTTCCCCTCCTCGCTTTCCATCCGTCACCGACGCACTTGAATCTGTATCCTTTAAGCACTTGATAATTACCCCACCCTCAGAGCCCTTGGATGCATGTCCATAATTTATTTTATCTCCCCCACTAGAAGAATGTAAGCTGAGAGTAGGGAATATGTCTACCCATTCTGTTGTATTGTACTCTCCCAAGCATTTAGTACAGTGCTCTGCTCACAGTAAGCCCTCCATATAATTAATTCACTTACAGGATCTAACTACTCTATTGAACTCTCCCAGGTGGGTAGTATACAGCCCTGACCATAATAAGCACTCAAAGAATACCTTCGATAGATCCATCTGTCTGTGCTTTAGTACAGTGCTCTCCACGCAGTAAGCGTTCAATAAATACCACTGATGGACTGATTTAAATTATTTGCATATATGCTCTTACTCTTTTGCCTCTTGCAAATGTGCAATTTGTGTCTGCTTTGCTTCCCCAATAGAGTACATGTTCCTGAAGAGCACGGATTCTGTATTAATATTCATAATAATTATGGTATTTGTTAAGCGTTTACTATGTGCCAGGCACTGTACTAAGCGCTGCGGTGGGTACAAGCAGATCGAGTTGGACGGAGTCCCTGTCTCACATGGGGCTGACAGTACCACTCCACAATAACACAGAAGGTAACTGAGGGACAGAAAAGTAAAGTGGCTTGCCCAAGGTCACACAGCTGACAAGTGGCGGAGTCGGGATTAGAACCCATGACCTCTGACTCCCAAGCCCGGGCTCTTTCTACTAAGCCATTGTGTATATATATTACCCTATTAATTTTATTAATGAGGTGTACATCCCCTTGATTCTATTTATCGTGATAATGCTGTCTTGTTTTTGTTTCGTTCTGTTTTGTTCTGCCGTCTGTCTCCCCCGATTAGACTGTGAGCCTGTCACGGGGCAGGGACTGTCTCTATCTGTTGCCAAACTGTACGCTCCAAACGCTTAGTCCAGTGCTCTGCACATAGTAAGCGCTCAATAAATACCATTGAATGAATGAAATACGTGCCAGGCACTGTACTAAGCGCTGCGGTGGTACAAACAAATCAGGTTGGACACAGTCCCTGTCTCATGTGGGGCTGACAGTACCACTCCCCAATTTACAGAGAAGGTAACTGAGGCACAGAAAAGTAAAGTGACTTGACCAAGGTCACAGAGAAAACAACTGGCAGAGCTGGGATTAGAACCCATGATCTTCTGACTCCTAGGCCCATGCTCTAACCACTACACCACGCTGCTTCTCAGTATTACGTTTTCAGTACAGTATTATTCCTACTCTACGTTCACAAGCATCCAGGATCACATACGTTCCACAAATGCTGACGAGGAATTCCAGTAGAAATTCCAGTGGCTATTCCCTTAGGAACGATGGAGATACACAGCACGGACTTGGGAGGCAGAGGTCGTGGGTTCTAATCCCGCTCTGCCATCTGCCTGCTTTGTGACCTTGGGCAAGCCACTTGACTTCTCTGTGCCTCAGTTCCCTCATCTGGAAAATGGGGATTAAGAATGTAAGCCCCACGTGGGACAACCTGATTACCTAGTATCTACCCTAGTGCTTAGAAATGTGCTTGGCATATAGTAAGAGCTTAAATACCATAATTCTTATTATTAGTTGAACCACAGCCACACTGGACCCCCGCCAAGTCATTCAGCCAGCCTTCAATTCCTAAGGATGGGGAGTTAACAGCCGGTTGTGCTTAGACCAGTGCTTGGCACATAGTAAGCGCTTACAAATACCGTCATTGTTATTATTAGTATCGGTGGCTGCAGAGAGGCTCAGTTGCCACTCCAGCCAATATTTTCAAGAACCTATCTTTCCCCCCACCCCAGGCCCTCCCTGCTCTGATGAACAGGTCCCGGAGGGGTGAATTACAGTACAATGAGAAGGGTCAAATTCACGCCCTCGAACCGCCCCCCTTCTTCAATGTGGGGCTTCCTCATTCATTCATCCGTATTTACTGAGCACTTACCGTGTGCAGAGCATTATACTGAGCCACGCTAAGTACTAAGTGCTTAGTACAGTGCTCTGCACACAGTAAGCGCTCAATAAATACTATTGAATGAATACTAAGTGCTTGGGAAGTAGAATTCAGCAACACAAACAGACAATCCCTGCCCACAACTGGCTCACAGTCTAGAAGCAGTGTGGCTCAGTGGAAAGCGCACGGGCTTGGGAGTCAGAAGTCATGGATTCTAATCCCGGCTCCGCCACCTATCAGCTATGTGACTCTGGGCCAGTCATTTAACTTCTTTGGGCTTCAGTTCCCTCATCTGGATAATGGGGATGAAGACTGTGAGCCCCACGTGGGACACCCTAATAATGATGATGATGGCATTTGTTAAGCCCTATGTGCCAAGCACTGTTCTAAACGCTGGGGAGGTACAAGGTAATCAGTTTGTCCCACGTGGGGTGCCCAGTCTTCATCCCCATTGGACAGATGAGGTCACAGGCACAGAGAAGTAAAGTGACTTACCCAAAGTCCCACAGCTGACAGGTGGCGGAGCCGGGATTAGAACCCACCACCTCTGACTCCCAAGCCCGGGCTCGTTCCACTGAACCACGCTGCTTTTCACCCTGTATCCCCCTTTCCGCCCAGCGCTTTGAACAGTGTTTGGCACATAGTAAGCACTTGACAAATACCATCATCATCCGTATTTACTGAGCAAGTACCGTGTGCAGAGCACTGTACTAAGCTGTGCTAAGTACAATGAATGTATTAAGCGCTTAGTACAGTGCTCTGCACACAGTAAATTTTCAATAAATACTATTGAATGAATATTAAATGCTTGGGAAATACAATTCAGCAACACCTAGAGGCGATCGCAGCCCGCACTTGGCTCACAGTCTAGAAGCTGCGTGGCTCAGCGGAAAGAGCCCGGGCTTGGGAGTCAGCGGTCCTGGGTGCTAATCCCCAGCCCCGCCACCTGTCAGCTGGGTGACTGTGGGCAAGCCCACTTCACTTCTCCGTGCCTCAGTGACCTCACCTGCAAAAGGGGGGATGAAAAAATGAGCCCCACGTGGGGCCACCTAATTACCTTGCATCTCCCCCAGCGCTGAGAACAAGCGCTCGGCACAGAGTGAGCGCTTCAAAGCAGCGTGGCTTAGTGGAAAGAGCCCGGCCTTGGGAGTCAGAGGTCGTGGGTTCTAATCCCGCCTCCGCCACCTGTCTGCTGGGTGACCTTGGGCAAATCACTTAACTTCTCTGTGCCTCTGTCACCTCATCTGGAAAAATGGGGATTAAAAGGTGTGAGCCCCACGGGGGACAACCTGATGACCCCGTATCTCCCCCAGCGCTGAGAGCAGCGCTCTGCACCTAGTAAGCGCTTCAATACCATCATTATTAGCAATCAGCAAGATGATTATTATTGATTATTAGCCCCGGGCTACTTACTCTCTCGCCGCCGTTAGTGCAGCTGCTCGGCCGGTGCCGCGGCTCCTCCTCTTGCACCAGAGAGCAAAAGAGGGAGAGAAGGAGAGAAAGGGAGCGAGCGAGCGAGCCCGAGCCGTGCCCGGTGCAGCCTTGCAACTTCTCCTGCAAGTCCGTGGCCGCGCGCCTGCAGCCCGGCCCCGGCTCGCGCCCCCGCACATGCTCAGTCCCCGCAGGCTCCGGCCCCGCCCACCGCAGAGGGGCATGCTGGGAGTTGTAGTTCCGCGCCGCCCTCCCTCTCCCCCCCCCTCCCCCTTACGTCACTCGGCGAAAATTCATTCCTTCATTCGGTCCTATTTATTGAGCGCTTGCTGGTCGTTCATTCACTCATTCGATAGTGTTTATTGAGCGCTTGCTGGTCGTTCCTTCACTCATTCGATAGTATTTATTGAGCGCTTGCTGGTCGTTCCTTCACTCATTCGATAGTATTTCATGAGCGCTTAATGGTCGTTCATTCATTCATTCGATAGTATTTATTGAGCGCTTACTGTTCGTTCATTCATTCAATAGAATTTATTGAGCGCTTGCTGGTCGTTCATTCGCTCATTCAATACTATTTACTGAGCGCTTACTGTTCGTTCATTCATTCAATACTATTTATTGAGCGCTTGCTGGTCGTTCATTCATTCAATAGTATTTATTGAGCGCTTGCTGGTCCTTCATTCGCTCATTCAATACTATTTATTGAGCGCTTACTGTTCGTTCATTCATTCATTCAATACTATTTATTGAGCGCTTACTGGCCTTTCATTCACCCATTCAATAGTATTTATTGAGCGCTTACTGGTCGTTCATTCACTCAATAGTATTTATTGAGCGCTTACTGTTCTTTCATTCATTCATTCGATAGTATTTATTGAGCGCTTACTGTTCGTTCATTCATTCAATAGAATTTATTGAGCGCTTGCTGGTCGTTCATTCACTCATTCGATAGTATTTATTGAGCGCTTGCTGGTCGTTCATTCATTCAATAGTATTTATTGAGCGCTTGCTGGTCCTTCATTCGCTCATTCAATACTATTTATTGAGCGCTTACTGTTCGTTCATTCATTCATTCAATACTATTTATTGAGCGCTTACTGTTCGTTCATTTACTCATTCGATAGTATTTCTTGAGCGCTTACTGGCCTTTCATTCACTCATTCAATAGTATTTATTGAGCGCTTACTGGCCTTTCATTCACTCACTCAATAGTATTTACTGAGCGCTTACTGTTCGTTCATTCATTCAATAGTATTTATTGAGCGCTTGCTGGTCCTTCATTCGCTCATTCAATACTATTTATTGAGCGCTTACTGTTCGTTCATTCACTCATTCAATAGTATTTATTGAGCGCTTACTGGTCGTTCCTTCACTCATTCGATAGTATTTCTTGAGCGCTTACTGGTCGTTCATTCATTCATTCAATAGTATTTATTGAGCGCTTACTGTTCGTTCATTCATTCAATAGAATTTATTGAGCGCTTGCTGGTCGTTCATTCGCTCATTCAATACTATTTACTGAGCGCTTACTGGTCGTTCATTCATTCAATACTATTTATTGAGCGCTTACTGTTCGTTCATTCATTCAATAGTATTTATTGAGCGCTTGATGGCCTTTTATTCACTAATTCAATAGTACTTATTGAGCGCTTACTGGTCGTTCATTCATTCATTCAATAGTATTTCTTGAGCGCTTACTGGCCTTTCATTCACTCATTCAATAGTATTTATTGAGCGCTTACTGGTCGTTCATTCACTCATTCGATAGTATTTATTGAGCACTTGCTGGTTGTTCATTCATTCAATAGTATTTATTGAGCGCTTGCTGGTCCTTCATTCGCTCATTCAATACTATTTATTGAGCGCTTACTGTTCGTTCATTCATTCATTCAATAGTATTTATTGAGCGCTTTTTGTTCGTTCATTCATTCAATAGTATTTATTGAGCGCTTGCTGGTCGTTCATTCATTCAATAGTATTTATTGAGCGCTTGCTGGTCGTTAATTCACTCATTCGATAGTATTTATTGAGCGCTTGCTGGTCGTTCATTTACTCAATCGATAGTATTTCTTGAGCGCTTACTGGTCGTTCATTCATTCAATAGTATTTATTGAGCGCTTACTGGCCTTTCATTCACTCATTCAATAGTATTTATTGAGCGCTTACTGGTCGTTCACTCACTCAATAGTATTTACTGAGCGCTTACTGTTCGTTCATTCATTCAATAGTATTTATTGAGCGCTTGCTGGTCGTTCATTCGCTCATTCAATACTATTTATTGAGCGCTTGCTGGTCGTTCATTCGCTCATTCAATACTATTTATTGAGCGCTTTTTGTTCGTTCATTCATTCAATAGTATTTATTAAGCGCTTGCTGTTCGTTCATTCACTCACTCATTCAGTAGTATTTATTGAACGCTTACTGGTCGTTCATTCACTCACTCATTCAGTAGTATTTATTGAACGCTTACTGTTCGTTCATTCACTCATTCAATAGTATTTATTGAGCGCTTGCTGTTCGTTCATTCACTCATTCAATAGTATTTATTGAGCGCTTGCTGTTCGTTCATTCACTCACTCGTTCAGTATTATTTATTGAACGCTTACTGTTCGTTCATTCACTCATTCAATAGTATTTATTGAGCACTTACTGGTCGTTCATTCACTCACTCATTCAATAGTATTTATTGAATGCTTGCTGTTCATTCATTCACTCACTCATTATAGTATTTAATGAGCGCTTGCTGGTCGTTCATTCATTCACTCATTCAACAGTATTTATTGAGCGTTCATTCACTCACTCAATAGTATTTAGTGTGCACTTGCTGTTCGTTCATTCACACATTCAGTAGTATTTATTGAGCACTTGCCATTCATTAATTCATTCAATAGCATTTTTGAGTGCTTGTTGTTCATTCATTCACTCATTTAATAGTATTTATTGAGTGCTTACTGTTCATTCATTCATTCAATAGCATTTATTATTGAGCACTCACTGTTCATTCACTCAATAGTATTTATTGAGCACTTACTGTTCATTCATTCATGTATTCACTCAATGGTATTTATTGAGCGCTTACTGGTCATTCATTAACTCACTCAATAGTATTTATTGAGCACTTGCTATTCATTCATTCATTCAATAGTATTTATTGAGCACCTACTGTTCATTCATTCATTCAATAGTATTTATTGAGCACTTACTGTTTGTTCATTCATGCATTCAATAGTATTTATTGAGTGCGTGCTATTCATTCATTCAATAGTATTTATTGAGCGCCTACTGTTCATTCATTCATTCAGTAGTATTGAGCGCTTACTGTTTGTTCATTCAGGCATTCAATAGTATTTATTGAGCGCTCTGCTATTCATTCATTCAATAGTATTTATTGAGCACCTTCTGTTCATTCACTCTTTCCATAGTATTTATTGAGCGCTTGTTGTTCATTCATTCATTCAATAGTATTTATTGAGCGCTCACTGTTCATTCAGCCATCCAATAGTATTTATTGAGCGCTTACTCTGTACAGAGCACTGTACTAAGCACTTGGGATGTAAAATTCGGCAACAGAGAGAGACAATCCCTGCCCAATGAAGGGTTCACAGTCTAATCATTCATTCAATAGTATTTATTGAGCGCTTACTATGTGCACAATACTGTACTAAGCACTTGGAATGTACAGTTCAGCAACAGAAAGAGACAATCCCTGCCTAATGACGGGCTCACAGTCTAGTCGTTCATTCAGTAGTATTTACTGAGCACTTACTATGTGCAGAGCACTGGACTAAGCGCTTGGGATGTATAATTCAGCAACAGATAGAGACCCTCCCTGCCCAATGACGGGCTCACAGTCTAATCATTCATTCAATAGTATTTATTGAGCCCTTATTCTGTGCAGAGCGCTGGGGACTAAGAGCTTGGAATGTACAGTTTGGCAACAGACAGAGACAATCCCTGACCGGCAACTGGCTCACAGTCTAAAAAAGCACGAGAAGGAGCGTGGCTCGGTGGAAAGAGCAGGTGCTTGGGAGTCAGAGGTCGTGGGTTCTAATCCCGCCTCCACCATTTATCTGCTGTGTGACAGTGGGCAAGTCACTTTGCTTCTCTGTGCCTCAGTTCCTCATCTGGAAAATGGGGATGAAGTCTGTGAGCCCCATGTGGGACAACCTGTTTACCTTGTATCTACCCCAGCGCTTACAACGGTGCTTGGCACATAGTAAGCGCTTAACAAATACTAAAATTATTATTATTATTAAAAGTTTGGAAAGGGTAGGGAAAGAGAAACCTACCGGATTAGTATTTTTCTTTATTAATGGCAGGTTTTTTCCCATTGACCTCCAGTGTTACCCTAGGTTTTGAAGCATTATTATTTAATAATAATAATATTGTTGGTATTTGTTAAGTGCTTACTATGTGCCCATCACTGTTCTAAGCGGTGGGGTAGATACAGAATAACCAGGTTGTCGCACGTGAGGCTCACAGTCCTAATCCCATTTTACAAATGAGGTGAGGCCCAGAGAAGTTAACTGAATTGCCTGAAGTCACACAGCTGACAAGTGGCAGAGTTGGGATTAGAACCCATGATCTCTGACTCCCAAGCCCGAGCTCCTTCCACTGAGCCACACTGCTTATCATTCCCAAAAGGATGTTGGAGGATTAATAAGATAGCAATACCATAAATTTGCATCGCGCTTTTATTTTTCCAAAACATTTTGACATTGCTTATTTTGTTTTATCCTAACAATATCCCCTGGGGGGTTTGAGAAAGGCAAGTAATAATAATAATAATAATGTTGGTATTTGTTAAGCACTTACTATGTGCAGAGCACTGTTCTAAGCGCTGGGGTAGATACAGGGTAATCAGGTTGTCCCACATGAGGCTCACAGTTAATCCCCATTTTACAGATGAGGTAACTGAGGCACAGAGAAGTGAAGTGACTCGCCCACAGTCAGCTGACAAGTGGCAGATCCGGGATTCGTACCCATGACCTCGGACTCCCAAGCCCGGGCTCTTCCCACTGAGCCACACTGCTTCCCTGAGGGCAGGGCATGAGAAAGAGGACAATGGCATGGTGAGAAGGAGGGGAAAAACATCGTTATCATAAGCTGTTCCCCGACCCTGTGAAGCACGCCAAGGCCCGGTTAGGTGGCAGTGCTGACGTGCCCCAGGAAACAGACAATCGAGCGGGACCACCTCTGTACCCTGTCTGGTGGGCAGCAATCTGGGCCCATTTTGTCCAGTTCCCGGAACTCCTATGATCTGGACTGGTCATGTACAATCAATGCTTCTGCAAATCTATAACGGGTTGTTTTTGGCAGCACCAGCAGCATCAAATCCCTATTGAACATTTACCGTGTGCAAGGAACCACAATAATACTCTTTTAAATGGATAGAGCACTTCCTCTTCCAAAATGTTTTTGCATCCGTTGTTTAAATATGTCCTTATCACAATTCCTCTGAGGTAGGAGAGGCAGGGATTATTATCCCCATTTACCAGATGGGGAACTGAAACACAGAGAAGTTAAATGACTTGCTTGAGGTCACACAGCCATCTAGACTAGAATTCACTTCTAGCAGCCACTTTGCCCTAAACCATTCTGCCTTCTGATTATACCACACTCCTGATTCTACTGGGCTCTCTCTGTGGCTCAGTGGGAAGAGCCCGGGCTTGGGAGTCAAAGGTCATGGGTTTGAATCCCAGCTTTGCCACTTGTCAGCTGTGTGACTGTGAGCAAGTCACTTACTTCACTTCTCTATGACTCAGTTCCCTCATCTGTAAAATGGGGATTAAGACTGTGAGCCTCAAGTGGGACAACCTGATTACCCTGTATCTACCCCAGTGCTTAGAACAGTGCTCTGCACATAGTAAGTGCTTAACAAATACCAACATTATTATTTCCCTGGCTTCCCACCTCTATTTCCTTTTCCCTTGCTTCCTGTGCTTCGTCAAATGAATCCATTCTCCGATTCAGGCAAAAACTCCAGCTCCCGCTTGCTGAACTCCTAAAACATCTGTCTGCTGGCCTGCCTGCCCATTTTACTCTATTCTAATCATAATAATAATGTTGGTATTTGTTGAGCGCTTACTATGTGCAGAGCACTCTTCTAAGAACTGGGGTAGATTTACAGGGTAAGCAGGTTGTCCCACGGGAGGCTCACAGTCTTCATCTCCATTTTACAGATGAGGTAACTGAGGCACAGAGAAGTGAAGTGACTTGCCCACAGTCACACAGCTGTCAAGTGGCAGAGCCGGAATTCGAACCCATGACCTCTGACTCCCAAGACCGGGCTCTTTCCACTGAGCCACGCTGCTTCTCTGATGTCCACTGCCGCCGTAAGCTATATACCGTACTTGTTAATTGTTTACTGTGTGCCAAGCACTCTACTAAGCGCTGGGATAGGTATGAGATCACAGTCCCTGCCCCACATGGGGCTTACAGTCTTAGTAGAGGGGCGTCGAATTTAATCCTTATTTTACAGATGAGGAAACTGAGGCATAGAGAAGTTAAGAATGATCAAAGTCACACAGCAGACAAGCCAGTGGCAGAGCTGGGAGTAGCTATAAACTCTTGCCTCCTATTCTTATGCTCTTCAGAATGGATAACACTACCTCCCATCTCTTTTTCCTTCAGCATGACAAGTTACAAAAAGTTGCTGGAACTGATCTTAAACCATAACAGCCATGAAGGGGCAGGATTTTCAAGAGTAATCCATAACAGAAAAACAAAAATGAGAACCCAAAAGGAAAGAGACTCAAAGATAATTGTAATGCTTGTTAAGCACCTGCCAAGGGTAGGAATAAATACAAGATAATCAGGTCAAACACAGAGAGAGCAGCATGGCCTAGTGGTTTAAGCATGGGCCTAGAAGTAGGAAGGATCTGGGTTCTAATACCAGCTCCACCTCGTCTCTGCTGTGTGACCTTGGCCAAGTCACTTCACTTCTCTGTGCCTCAGTTACCACATCTGTAAAATGGGAATTAAGACTAAGAGCCCCATGGACAGTGTCCAATCTGGTTCAGAAGCAGCGTGGCTCAGTGGAAAAGAGCCTGGGCTTCGGAGTCAGAGGTCATGAGTTCGACTCCCGGCTCTGCCACTTGTCAGCTGTGTGACTGTGGGCAAGTCACTTAATTTATCTGTGCCTCAGTTACCTCATCTGGAAAACGGGGATTAACTGTGAGCCTCACATGGGACAACCTGATTACCCTGCATCTACCCCAGCGCTTAGAACAGTGCTCTGCACATAGTAAGCGCTTAACAAATGCCAACATTATTATTATTACTCCAGCGCTTAGCGTAATGCCTGGCACATAGTAAGCACTTACTAAATACCATGAAAAAACCCACCCAAAACAAACAACAGTCCCTGTCCCACGGGGGCTCACAGATTACAGGGGAGGGAGAAAGGTAATTTAATTCCCATTTTACAGATAAGGAAAAGGAGGCCTACTGAAGTCAAAAGACTTGACCAAGGTCACAGTAGGCAAGCAGCAAAGTCAATATTAGAACACAGGACCCTGTGCTTTTTCCATTTGACCACTCTGCTTCTAGGCCTGGCTGCCTGGTTTCCTCCAGCATTCTGGTACTTTAGAGAACTGAAATCTCAAACTATCCATAGTGGTGTTGTTCTGGAAAGGAAGTGAAGAATTTAAATGAAACAAGAAAGGCAAATAAGGTTAACGCTGTCACAAACAGGCACACACACACATACACAGTTAGAGAAGCAGCGTGGCTCACTGGAAAGAGCACGGGCTTTGGAGTCAGAGGTCATGGGTTCAAACCCCGGCTCTGCCACTTGCCAGCTGTGTGACTTTGGGCAAGTCACTTAACTTCTCGGTGCCTCAGTTCCCTCATCTGTAAAATGGGGATTAAGACTGTGAGCCCCACGTGGGACAACCTGATTCCCCTGTGTCTACCCCAGCGCTTAGAACAGTGCTCGGCACATAGTAAGCGCTTAACAAATACCAACATTATTATTATTATTATTATTACAGTGCACACACGTCCATTAATGAATGATTCTTCTTGTTTCTTTTGGCTTAGCAGTGGCATGAGAGGTATTTGCTGGTTTAAAATAATTACTATTTTTGTGAAAAGATAATTTCTCTAAGCATTCAAGTTTAAAACTCAGTGTCATATTTGTAAAGCACATTGAAGGCATAATAGATAGTTAAGTTAGCTTTTTAAGTTAAAAAATGTATTTGCCATGGGAACACCCCAATTTCACACCCACAGAACATACATGGTGCCCTAAATGAATAGGGAGAATTATTAATGCTTTGATAATGTCTCGCATATATGCAGGCTTTTGTCTGGATAATTAAACACCACCTGGTGGGAAGGGTGGGGGGCTGGTGATAAGAGATACATTAATTTACTTTAAGTGAAGCTTCACCCATTGAAGCGCTGGCCCTAGTAAACTAGGAAGGAAATCAACATTTTCATAGGTTCAAAATCGTCTCTCTACTCCCACTTCCCAGTTCCCCACAAGCCTCCTGGTGATTGTTTTTTTAAATTATGTTGCAGGGTCTGGAAATTAAGATCCAAATAATCATCTCCACTGCTAAAACGCCAGGGATTCTGAAGCATCATCATCATAATAATAATGTTGGTATTTGTTAAGCGCTTACTATGTGCAGAGCACTGTTCTAAGCGCTGGGGTAGAGGCAGGGTAATCAGGTTGTCCCACGTGAGGCTCACAGTCTTCATCCCCATTTTACAGATGAGGTCGCTGAGGCACAAAGAAGTGAAGTGACTTGCCCACAGTCACACAGCTGACAAGTGGCAGAGCCGGGATTCGAACCTATGACCTCTGACTCCCAAGCCCGAGCTGTTTTCACTGAGCCACGTTATCATCTAGTAGCCAACCCACAAACTGCATGCGAGGAAGTGTCGCCATTAATAATAATGTTGGTATTTGTTGAGTGCTTCCTATGTGCAGAGCACTGTTCTAAGCGCTGGAGCACTGTTCTAAGCACTGGAGCACCGTTCTAAGCGCTGGACAGAGCACTGTACTTAGGGGTCGGGATCGTGCAATAGAGTTAAGAGACACGATCGTTATCCTTGCCCTCAAGCAGCTTACAGGGAAGAATCAGAGGTGGTTATTGCTTGGTTTCACACAGGACAGCCTGATTTGCAGATGAGCTGCCTTTTGTCAGGTTCCCGTACAGTCCTGGATCCTTTCGCGCCTCAGTTTCACATCTGGAATTTGACCAACTGGAGGATGCTCTCCCTTTGGGTGTCGGAATCAGGAAAGCTGGGGTTTTCCACATTGCCTCCGATTCACATACCTTGGGAAATGTTGCTTCACCCGGGGTCTCAGCTTTTTCTCCACCACTCACCTCCTACCTCATGTCTTCAGTATCCTGGATGGAGTGTTTCCAAACAGGCTGGAGAAGTCCAAAGACTCCTTAGCTATGTGTGAGCAGAATGGGAGAGGAGGAGGAGGTTGAGGAAGACTCCCCTCTGCATCAGCAGGGCAGCTGGGCAGGTCCATCTTGATTCTATTTATTGCTATTGTTTTTGTCTGTCCGCCTCCCCCGATTAGACTGTAAGCCCGTCAAAGGGCAGGGACTGTCTCTATCTGTTACCGATTTGTAACAGCGCTCAATAAATACTTAGTACAGTGCTCTGCACATAGTAAGCGCTCAATAAATACTATTGAATGAATGAATTTCCTCTCTTTCTGTCCTTGGCAGAGACTGAAGGAGCAGCATGGTCTAGTGGAAAGAGCACGGGCCTGGAGTCAAAGGACCTGGGTTCTAACCCCAGCTCTGCCAGTTGCCTGCTGTGTGACCTTGGTAAGTCACTTAATTTCCCTGGGCCTCAATTTCCTCAACTTCAAAATGGGGATTTAAAACCTGCTATCCCTCTTACTTAGGCTTTGAGCCCCATGTAGGACAGGGATTATGTCTGACCTGATTAACTTGTAACTACCCCAGTGCTAAGAACAGTGCTTGTCACATTGTAAGCGCTTAACAAATATAGTAATAATGATAGCAATAACAAAATATGCATGAAGAAATTTCCTTGTACAGTAGGTATTTTTTTTATGTGAAGTATCCGTCTTTGGTGCCTTGCCACAATGCTGGGTGCCTGCCATGTGTTTGGAAGACACTCTCTTCACTCATTGAAATGACTGTCTCATGAAATATTAGCAAATACCTGGCAACGGGAAAAGTAAATATGTGAAACCATCACAGCTCTGAAAATGAACAGAGACATCAGGGGAAATGAAATTCAGTCCTTGATTTCGGCCAAGTGCGAGCCCTGCGGCTCAGAGTGAAGGTAAGGGACGCTGGTGATCACGATGACAATGTCAACTTTCATTCCGCTGTCAAATGAATATTCACAGCAATCAGTTCAATCAATCTTTCCAGCTCCAGAGAGAGGGAATTAGGAGCAACAAGAGAAGATTATGCATCATGGTTAGCACTTTGTGTCATTTCAGGTTTTTGTGAATGTTACTTAACTTCCCCTACCTCCTTCTTCCCTCCCCTGCTTAAAATTTGAAAGTGTTTTAGAGAACGATAAGGATGCAGGGGAGGAAGAAGGAGGGAGGATGCTCACTAGTTTTGGCGGCTCTCCAAATCAGAAGATTTGGATTTTAAGAAGGGAATAATTTTGCCAGGTCAATGTCCCAACAAAAGAGATACAGGATATTCTCTCTCTCTCTCTCTCACACACACACACATGCATACACACTATGTAATCACCCTTTGTGTTATAGATTGTGTTACTGACTGTGTTCGTTATTCTTCGTGTGTAAGAAGTGACAGAAAAAGCAGTCCTCTCCCCATTGTGTTCCTTACATTGGATGTTCTTTATGCAGTCAAGATTTTGCAGAGCACGACATTATTTTTGACTCTGACTCTTAGACTAATGATCTGCTCAGATCTAAGGCCTGATGGCCCCAGTCCTTTTTGCCACATATCAAGCGGGTCTTTGTACTTCAGTCTTTCCAGCAACACTCATATCTGCTGTATCCCTTTCCATCCCTTCTTTTAACCTCTCCCCATGAAGGTTATCTAATTTAGGTCACCATCAAGGAGTTGTTGGGCATTCTGTTGTCATCTTTTCTCATACGTTCAGACACAGTCACATTGGGCTGGGAATTGGGATAGGAAGTTTAGCTGGAAAACTAGCACTGACCACGGAATGCTGTTCCCCAAATAAGAAATTGGAGTATCTATGTGACAGTATAAAGAGTAGTAGTAATATATATTTTTTTCTGGTATTTGTTAAGCACTCACCAGGCATGTACTAAGCACTGGGGTAGATATAAACTAGTCAGGTTGGACACTGCCCACGTCCCACATTGTGCTCCTAGTCTTAATGCCCATTTTACAGATGAGGTAACTGAGGCACAGAGTAGTTAAATGGCATCCCCAAGGTCACATATTTAAAATATGCCTAAATTACCTCAATTACCTCATCTGAAAATGGGGAATAAGACTGTGAGTGAAGGACATGGACTGTATACCAAATGATTAGCTTAACAGTGCTTAGTATAATGCCTGGCACAAAGTAAGCACTTAAAAAATACCAATCAATCAATTAATGGTATTTACTGAGTGCCTATTATGTGCAGAGCACTTTACAAAGCACTTGGGAGAGTAAGATACAAAAGAATTAGCAGATAAGCTTCCCACCCATAATGAGCTTATTCGTTCATTCTTCATTGAATCATAGTTATTGAGTGCTTACTTTGTACGGGGCACTGTATTAAGCACTTGGGAGAGTATAATATAACAATAAACAGACACATTCCCTGTCCTTAACGAACTTACAGTCTAGAGGTGGAGGTGGGCCTTAATATAAATAAACAAATTACGGATATGAACACTAGTGCTTGTGGGACTTGGGAATGAACAAAAGGAGCAAGTCAGGGCAATACAGAAGGGAGTGGGAGAAGAGGAAAGGAAAACATAGTCAGGGAAAGCCTCTTGGAGGAGATGCGCCTTCAATAAGGCTTTGAAGGTGGAGAGAGTAATCGGCTGTCGGATTTGAGAAGGGAAGGTGTTTCAGGCCAGAGGCAGAGAGTGGGTGAGATGTTGGTGGCGAGATAGATGAGATCGAGGAACAGTGAGAGGGCTAAGCACTTAAGTGAGAAGGTTGGCATTAGAGGAGCAAAGTGTGAGGGCTGGGTTGTAGTAGGAGAGTAGTGAGGTGAGGTAGGAGGGGGCAAGATGATTGAGTGGTGTCAGTAGCGAGGAATTTTT
The DNA here is from genome assembly GCF_004115215.2 of Ornithorhynchus anatinus. Classification (NCBI taxonomy): domain Eukaryota; kingdom Metazoa; phylum Chordata; class Mammalia; order Monotremata; family Ornithorhynchidae; genus Ornithorhynchus; species Ornithorhynchus anatinus. The sequence goes on along the minus strand of NC_041735.1, from coordinate 52,291,628 downwards.
GTTCGATGGGGAGGTGGAGAGGCAACCACTAGAGTTTTTGGAGGAGTGGGGAAACACGTCCTGAACGTTTCTGTAGAAAAGTGATCCGGGCAGCAGAATGAAGTATGGAATGGGGAGAGACAGGCTGCTGGGAGGTCAGCAAGGAAGCTGATACACTAATCAAAGAGGATTGGGATGAGTGACTGAATTAGCGTTGTAAATACAGCTTAGGATCTAGATGGGGAGACAGACCGTAATATAAATAATTTATAATATATAATTTAAATAAAACAAATAAATTAAATTAAACCATAAAACAAAAAAGAAAACGACGACACGACAGAGACCCTGTTCCCCGTCTCTACTGGCCATTTGGTATTGCTACTGAAGTGTGCTAGAACTGTTTGCTTTTCAGTAATCCATCTAGGTTAGATTGTCTGTATTTCTAGCAAAATTACTAGAAATTACGCTTAACAAACAAGACACTGAAACTGTCTTGAATCCAATACACTTGAATTTCTATTGCCATTTTCTAACCACTTTTGCTTCTTTTTGGATTTTTGGGTCTGGTGTCCAGAGGCAACATTCTTGCTGTAGCAACTCCTCATGAAGGCATTACATTTTTTAAAAAAATAAATGGACCAGCCAGACAATACTGTCTTGTCAGGTGATGCTATGATGCGGGTAGGGTGGATAATAATCAACATACAGTTCTTCCATTCCCCACTGGGCCTCTTTCAATTTTCTTCCCAGACAACCTAAACAACCTGCTGTGTGGAGGGCAGAAAAAAGATTCTCTTATCAAGAGAACATCTGCGGATTAATGTCGCAATTAGTTTATAGTGGCACAACCACTGGTGAGATGACTTTCATCTGCTTTCCACCAGAAAAACACTGCCTGGCTTCTAGATCCTTCATTCTGAAATCAGGAAGCTGCCCCAGGCTCCAGCTTTGCATTGGAAATGTTGATTCTGAAATCATTTCCTTTCTTCATCAAATGGCTTATGCCATAGATCAGTTTGGGGATTTAGAGTGTGTATGTGTGTGTTTGTGTGCGCGCGTGTGTGCATGCAAATGTACTCAGTTATGTTCCATTTCTGGTTCCCTCCCAGATAATAAAGCTATGGGACGGGAGAGTCTGGGGAAAAGCACACATCCAGGGCAGGCTTTGACATGGGGAAACCACCTCTGTTTTCCTTACTCTTCTCCTTCGGGGTAAAATTTCTGGGACTGATGTATCTATCCCACCTAAAGCAAGATAGAGGCTTGACAATCTTTGGGGGAATTTGGGTGGGGGAGTCAGTAAATCCAGATAAATATGGACTAAACGTGGATTTTTATCTTTATTTATCTAGACCAATTCTCTGCATAGTTTGAATTCACTAGATAATTGCCAAGTCACACTCTGTTCAGAGCTGTGCAAAGAAAGACAAAGAGGTGTAGATTTAATTCTAGGCTTCAAAGAGATTTTGGCTTAGGGAGCCAGAAATGGAGGAAGAAAAAGAAAGGAAAATGATCCAAATCCATATTGATCAGATTAAAGGGGCATGAGCTAAAGGCTCAACCAGAGCATCTTGAGCCATCATGTTGAGAGAAGCAGACTAGCCTAGTGAAAAAGCCCGGGCTTGGGAATCTCAGTCCCACCACTTGCCTGCTGGGTGGGTTTGGGCAAGTCGTTTAACTTCTCTCGTCCTCACTTTCCTCATCACTAAATTGAGAAATTAATATCTGTTCTCCTTCCCCCTTAGACTCTGAGCCCCATGTGGGAAAGGGGCTGTGCCTGACCTGATTATCTAGCATCTACCATAGTGCTTGGCACATAATAATCACTTAAATTCCACGGTTATTATTGTTATAATCAGCTTTTCCATCTGTTATTTGAGTAGCCTACAGAACTGCTCTTTGAAGTTGAAGATGATGTTACTGACAGTGAGATTTTATACCTTTGTGTGGGAGGCTGAAAAGACTCCAACGGTTAGTAATTTATTTTAGAATAAAACAAGTTAATCAAACTCCTAATCACTGGATTTATGATCTTCGTCTCCAACTCCCTCTTTCCCCTTCTCCCCTTCCAAGCTAATATTCTAACTGTACTTTGCTCCTGAATCTCTTGTCTCCAACTCGGTCCCCATGCCTCCCCCTCTCTCCCTGCACGGATCTTTCTTCTCCCTCAAATCCACCAAATCAACTTCCTCCCCACTTCTAAAATCTTTTATAAAGTGACCTCCAGTGGGCACTTCCTGATTAATCCTCCACCTTCTTAGTCGTGTCACACCACTGGTCACCAAATCGCTCATATCCATAGCTGTTTTTTTCTCTAATTCTCTACTTCTGTTTTAATCATCAACATTAGCATTTAATGTTGCTAATGTTGCTCTTGCTTTCTTATCTATTGTATATTTGCATTGTCATTCCACTTGTCTTCGTGTTCCCAAGTGTCTAGTCCAGTGATGCCAACACTATAGGTTCTGAGTAGGAAGGCAACATGGCCTAATGGAAAGAGCATGGGCCTGGGAGTCAGAAGGACCTGGGTTCTAATTCCAGCTCCACCACTTGCCAGCTCTGTGACCTTAGGCAAGTCAGTTGCCTCATCTGTAAAATGGGGATTAAGACTGTGAGCCCCATGTGGGACATGGACTGTGTCCAACCTTCTAGTTTGTATCTGCCCCAGTGCTTAGTGATTGACATATAGTAAATGCTTAACAAGTACCATTAAAAAAAAAAGTCATGGATGATGACGGTAGTGTCTGTCTCACCCACCCAGTGTGCACATAAATTCATGGAAAAATTAGCTAAAGCAATCGTGTCTTTAAAGACATGACAGACAATTACTTTCCCCCTTCAAACTCTAACTGAAGGCACATCTCCTCCAAGAGGCCTTCCCTGACTAAGCCCTCCTTTCCGCTTCTCCTTCTCCCTTCTGCATCTCACTGACTTGCTTCCTTCATTCATCCCCCCTACTTCAGCCCTACAGCACTTATGTACAATTTACTTATTTTTATGAATGTCTGTCTCCCCATCTAGACTGCAAGCTCATTATGGGCATGGAATGTGTCTGTTAGATTGTTAATAGTAAGAATAAGAATAATAATTATAATATTTGTTAAGCACTTACTATGTGCCAGGCACCATACTAAGCGCTGGGTGGATAGAAGCAAATTGGATTATACTCAGTCCCTGTCCCATGTGGGGCTCAAAGTCTCAATCCTTATTTTGCAAATGAGGTAACTGATGCACAGAGAAGTGAAGTGACTTACCCAAGGTCCCACAGTAGACAAGTGGCAGTGCCGGGATTAGAACCCATGACTTTCTGACTCTCAGGCCCATGCTCTATGCACTATGCCATGTTGTATTGTGCTCTCCCAAGTACTTGGTACAGTACTCTGAACACTGTAAGCACTCAATAAATATGATTGACTGACTAAAGATAATAATAACAACAACTACAACAATAATGTCTAAATCCACAAATCCCAGCTGCCACTACACCGGGGCTGTGGCAGGAAGAATCCTGGGGGTGTCATCATTGTCAGTGCACTTGGCAGCCACCTCCGGGTGTGAGCTGGCCAGCTGCTCCTGTTTGAACTGCCCTCGTAGGCACATCGGCTCCCCACTGCTTTTGATCTGTCAGTCCAAAGGTTTGAAAGTCATTTTTATTCACACCATTTGTTAAAAATCATCCCCAGCAACCCTGCTTCCTGTCTACAATTTGGAAAATCTTTTGCTCCCTGGATCTGGTTACTGAAGGTCAACTTTTTTAATTCCTCATTTCAGGGAGAGCCCAGTCATTGGCAAGGGCTAGTTAGGGAATAGTTATTAGACTGGTTGAGCTCAGACCAGTGGAAAGTTGGAGAGGGATAATGTGTCTGCTCCTTTTCTGCCAGTTCAGCAGTACCAGGCAAGCAAAGGCTTCCACAAAGTCAGAGCATCAGAGTGCAAAGCACTGTCTTATCCAGTGTGGCCAGTATGAACTGAGGTTGTTATCTAGGTGGTCAACAGCACCTGTTTCCTCTCCTTCCCTCTACCTCATATATCCCCAAACTTTCTCTCTTCTCCTACCTCCAGCAGACCATTTGCTTGTGGCCCCTGGGACCATGGAACAGACTGAGCTATAGAGCTGGGCCACTGCCAGGATGGTCCAACTGGTATTTACAATTTAGGCCCTGAGCCTAAGAGGTGGGGAAATTGTTGACTGGGGCCTAGCCACTAATGCTCTTGTGGGATAGGTTGGGCAGGCAAGACAGCCCTGTTTCAGAGGCAGTGGTCGATCCACTTCAGGGAAAATCACAGACAGAAGTAGAAACACATCCTCTCTGCCATTTCCTCTGCTCTAACCATTAATGAAATATGAGATGCCCCAGTTCTCCTACAACCCGAAGGTTATGTACTTGTGCAATCCCATGCTTGTGCAATCCCACATTAAGAAAAACTCCCACTGTGGCACTTACCTGTTCCAATGCCAGGCGTGTGGGATTGGAACATGGGTAGGAACAGTGTTTTTGGAAAGGTGGGAAAGTAGGCCCCAAAAAGCTCATGTTGTTAAAAGACCATTCCAAATGGAGAAGCAGCGTGGCTCAGTGGAAAGAGCATGGGCTTTGGAGTCAGGGCTCATGAGTTCGAATCCCAGCTCTGCCACTTGTCCGCTGTGTGACTGTGGGCAAGTCACTTAACTTCTCTGTGCCTCAGTTCCCTCATCTGTAAAATGGGTATTAAGACTGTGAGCCCCACGTGGGACAACCTGATTCCCCTATGTCTACCCCAGCGCTTAGAACAGTGCTCAGCACATAGTAAGCGCTTAACAAATACCAACATTATTATTATTATTAAATGCTCATGTAGTTAAAAAACATTCCCTAACTCCCTGATCACCCTCTAGATTGTAAACTTGTTGTGGGCTGGGGATGTGTCCACCAATTCTGCTATATTGTATTCTCCCAAGTGCTTAGTATAATTCTCTGCACACAGTAAACGCTCAGTAAATCCCACTGACTGATTCAGCCAAAACATGTATGGATTCCAGCTTATAGTGGAATTGAGAGTACTAGAAATCAGTCTGTCTCCAGAGAGGATTACTAAGCCTCCAAGTCCCAGGAACACTTAGGTTATGGTCGCTCCACTCCTAAGCTTTTATATCTCACATCAGGCCTGAGTTTCTCTGGTGCTGGCTCAGTTTTCAATGGGCCAAAGCCCAGCATCCTTTTGCATATATAATAAACTCTGCTCCACAGCCTGGTCTTCACAAGTGTGGCTGAATAAGACATAGCAATGAATTGGGTACATGCTGAAGAGCACCACATTCTGCTTCAGGCTCCTTCTCTAGGGTTAAAAGATGTCATGGCAAGAGGGCACATTTGTGCCGTGCTACACTACATTTTTACATCCTAATTTTTACTACTAAATACCGCCTGCCAATTAAAAGGATCCCACTGATTGGTTCATTGTCTTGCTGAATCTATCAAAAAAGAAAATTCCAATGCAAAAAGATCCCCCTCTTCGCCAGTGAAATGGAGATCATTCTGAGGGGGTCCAATATCCACTCATGACAGAACCAAACTAGGAGGAAACAGAGAACACACATACCTGAAACTGGGGGAATGTTGGTGGGTTAGACCAGGATGATCCCAAAGGAATTTTGGACTGATTTGGAAAAGCAGTAGCAAATATTGAAGGAACCCAACTGTCCTGGGTCTTGTTTCAAGTGGAACAGTAATGCGCTCCAGACATTGCGAGTAGGGAATGAGTCTCCAAACCTTGCTGTATTGTACTGTATTATATTAGTGATAATAATAATAATAATCACAGAGCTTGAGGTTCTTTCCACTCTGTGATTCTAAGATTTTTATCTTATAGAAGCAGCGTGGCCTAGTGAAAAGGGTGCTGGACTGGGAGTCAAGAAACCTGGGTTCTAATCCCAGCTCTGCCACTTGCCTGCTGCGTGACCTTGGGTAAATCACTTATTTGCCCCCTTGTCTCTGTGCCTTAGTTCCTCATTCATAAAATGAAAATTAAAGAGTTGTTCTCCCTCTCCCTTCGACTGTGAGTCCCATGTGGGACAGAAACTCTATCTAACTTGATTATCTTGTATCTACCCCAGTGATTGGCATGGAGTAAATGCTTAACAAAAATCACAATTATTATCAATCAATCAGTGGTATTTATTGAGTACTTACTGTGTGTGGAGTACTGTACTAAGCTCTTGGGAAAGTATAATACAACATAGTTGCTAGACATGTTCCCTGCCCACAGTGATCCTATTTGAGGGTCCCCTGCTTTAATCTTTCATTCATTCATTCAATCAGATTTATTGAGCACTTACTATGTACAGAGCACTGTACTAAGCACTTGGAATGTACAATTACAATTGGAATTGGAATGTACAATGTACAGTTGGAATGTACAATTCGGCAATAGAGACAATCCCTGCCCAGTGATGGGCTCACAGTCTAAACGGGGGATACAACAAATCTTGCTCACATCCCTCCCTACCCGCCTCCCACCTAGTTCCCTTCTCCCCTCACCTGACCTTCTTGGAAAAACCTATGTGGCTATTAGCTAGAGCTTTATTTACAGCCTAAGATTTTGGAAGGGTGTTAGAAAGGTAACCTCTTTCTATATTCACGTGTCCTCCCTGAGAGTCTTTATTGTACATTAGATACTTCCTCTACCCCCTTCTAATTTACAGCTGGGAAAATAGAGATTGAATGATGTGCCAAAAGGTCAGTGGTGTGGTTGGGGGAGGAGAAAGCTTGGGACAGAACCGTAGAGCTCCCAAATCTCACATCCCATGTACATCCACTGGATTGCCCTCAGCTGGACAATGCTATTAATTCTCATTAGTTTTATAGGCAGGACAAGAAGACAAATGGATGTGTTTATAAGACATTCAGTATAGGCAGAGGAGAGCCAGACCCTGTCACAGCTCTCCTTTCAGTTCACTGGTAACCATGACAACTTTATTGATGCAGTTTCCATGGAACTTAATTTAACCTGGATTGGATTTAAAAAAGAGAGAGAGAGAGAGATGCGCCTTTGTCTGGTGGGAATATCATATATGGGATCTCAGGTGATATGTTCTTAATTACCATGTTCACTTAATTACTTTTTTTTTTGATTTCCCTGGTGAGGTGTTTCTGCGGTGAGTGATTTGCTGTGAAATCTGGAGGAGTCGTTTCCTCATTCCATCAATGCTATCAGAGTTAAGGACTCAGCCCTTCCAGGATCCTGGGGCTCTACACCAGGAGGCTACTGTTTCTTACCTTCTTGAATTTTCCCGGGAAGAGAAGCGTGCAGAGAAAATGCTCATCCACTTAATATTCTCCTCAGGAGGTGGCTTCATCCTCACCCCCTCCTTTGTTGTGTTTATCAGGCAAAATTGACATTGGGCTCTGTATCTCTCTGGGTTTCAGACAATCACTTTCCGATTAAGCATAGGGAAAAGGATAGCCTGGATAATCAAAACCCACAGACGATTCCTAAAATGTCCTTTCAGCCACTGGCTCCAACCTCCTCTTCACCCAGCCTTTAACCCAAGCTACTGAAAGAGGGCAAAACCATTCCTTTCCTCTGCTTCCTCTGGTGGAGGTGCTTAGAGCAGCAAGAAGACTAAAAGGAAAAGCAAGGAAAGTGCAGAGCCTCTGAATAATAGTCAGCCCATGAATAATCCAAAAATGGCTGAAGTTACCATCATGACATTTCTAGTCCTCCAGAGGTTCAGAACAGTTAGCTGGGATATAATTACCTTCTAAGTGTCCAGAAGATCATTTAAACAGATGATGAGGGACAGAGGCTGTTTCATTTATTTGTATGGATGTCCGTCTCCCCCCTCTAGACTGTAAACTCATTGTGGGCAGGGGATGTCACTGTTTATTGTTAGATTGTACTTTCCTAAGTGCTTAGTACAGTGCTCTGCACTAAGTGCTCAGTAAACATAATAGATTGACTGAATGGATGATCTGATTGTCCCTCTAGACTGTAAACTCCTTGTGCACAGGGAACCTGTGTAAGCAACTTTGTAATACTCTTTGAAGTACTCAGTACAGTCTTCTGCACACAGTAAGCGCTCATTAGATATGATTGATTATTTTGTATCTACTTCAGTGCGTAGTGTTTGATATACAGTAAGCACTTAAGAAATACAACTATTTTGACTATAGTGATCCAAAGATGTCTGGGGCTTTGTAGGAAAGAACCGGGGGGGGGGGGGGGGGGGATACAAAGCGATCAGCTTGTCCTACGTGGGGCTCACAGTCTTAAAAAACAGGGAACTGATGGATATTTTACTTTAAAGACACACATGCGTGTACGTGATTTTGCAAATGATGCAGGCCTGGCAGATATTCACAATCAAGGTATTTAATGAGATGTAGAGGCCCTGATTAAAATTCTTACCAGCCATTACTTATCGCTCTCAGCTCTGGCCAGATGCTTAATGGTGTTGATAGTTGGTAGGGGAAGAGAGAGACCTGGAAAAAGTCCCTTTCACTAGAAAATGCAGTGCTGGCATAGCTTCCAGAACTAATGAGTGCCCCAGGCTAGGCATTCAGAGGGACAGCGGTGATGGTAATAGTATTAATAATTAAAATAATAATATTAATAATTACTACGTGCCAACCACGGCAGTAGATGCAAACTAATGAGTTCAGATTCAGTGCCTAGCCCATTCGGGGCTCACCATCTAGTTTGGAAGTTTCTACGGAACAATCATAGGAAGAGGGTGGGGAAATGGCAAAGAGGTACAGACCTGAACAGAGTTTTGCAGCTGGGCTGAATGGGAAAGGGCAAATTCCTAAGAGGATGATGCTCTGTCTCCCAAAAAAGTTGAGCGACCAGTAATAGATTGCATGCACCATGCCCTCTGCTGTCCGCAATATATCTCTGAAGGCATAGGAAAGCGGAGACGAGCTGGCTAAATCAGACACATCTTTATTAAATATGAGGACACTGGGGACAACCTGACAATTAGATTTTGGGGGGCCTTGGCACGACCAACACATGCTACCTTGATGTCACCTTATTTTAAATAAATGATGCCTTAGATGAAGGCTAAGTAGAGTTGGGGTTGAATAATATCCATTCATTCGATCGTATCGATTGAATGCTTACTGTATGCAAAGTACTGTACTAAGCACTTGGGAGAGTACACTATAACAAGAAACAGACACATTCCCTGCCCACAACAAGCAATAATAATAATTAAGGTTAAGCATGTACTGTGTGTCGAGGGCTGTTTTAAACACTGGGGTGGATACAGGGTAATCAGGTCCCTGTCACACATGGGGCTCACAGACTTAATCCCCATTTTAAGGATGAGGTAGCTGAGGCACCGAGAAATTAAGTGACTTGTCCAAGGTCACACAGCAGACATATGGCAGAGTCAGAATTAGAACCCATGACCTGCTGACTCCCAGGTCCATGCTTTATTGAAAGGATTTGGGGGTGCGATTTCTGAAAATCTCCACTCCTAACTGTCCACCCCAGAACTTTTCTCCCTTATCACTCAGGCATGTGGCAAGTATCAGTCCACCTTATGAAGGGGATGGGAGATACACAAAAATGATCAGCAGATTATCTTGTATCCACCCCAGACACCTGACACCTACTTGTTAAAAATACCACAATTACTGTTATTATTAGCGGGGGGGGGGGGGGGAGATACAAAGCGATCAGCTTGTCCCACGTGGGGCTCACAGTCTTAATCCCCATGTTACAGATGAGGTAACTGAGGCACAGAGAAGTTAAGTGACTTGCCCAAAGTCACACAGCTGACAAGTGGCAGAGCTGGAATTCGAACCCATGATCTCTGCCTCCCAAGCCCGTGCTCTTTCCACTGAGCCACGCTGCTTCCTTAAGTGGTGACCGAGCAGGGTTTCTGATGCCATAGACCTGCACTCCTGCCATTAGACCACCAGGCCCAGAGCCTAGAAAGTAATCAAAAGAAGTAATCGTGCCTTCAGTGGGATTTAAGGCCAGGGCCCAAGCACCCATGAACAGCGGAACTAACTCTTGTACTTTCCCCACACTCAAACAGTGACCACCTGCTGTCCTTCTTCAGAGGGGTTGGAATGCCAAGTGCCAATGAACTGTCCTGTTTTGTTACACCCCTAATGGCAAATATTCCTGTCCCAACTCTAAATGAGGCTTCCTGTTAGGCAGACACCCTTGAGGTGAATAAGTCATTTCCTCTCAGGCTCTAAGTTACTTTCAGCGACCTGGTGGGCTGAAATAGGATTCTTTTGTTAATAAGAATTCTTAACCCCATCTCTCAAAGGACCTGAATAGCACTATCACTTAGCCATTTCTGTTTGGAGAGTCATTTTGAGCCTCCTGTTTCTTTCCCTAGATCGAATTGCAAGGATCAAAAAGGAATGAGTAGATAAAAAGGATTCTGAGCTTTGATGCTAACTAGTCTGATAACTGACACCTCAATCACTCATCTATGACTGAGAGAGTAAAGGAGACTATGAAAATAAAGTCCTCTCCTTATCCCATATGTGTGCTCTCTCTGCAGCTTCAATCATTTGTTTCTTTTTAAGTTGCTGGAAGGGAAAAAAGCAAGCCCTCACATTTTCCTGCTTCTGGCCCAATCAACAGGAGTCTGTCTCTTCAGTCCTGCCCATCACCAAGCCCATTGCAGCTCCGCTGTCAGCAGCAGCAGGGACCTTTATGGTAATGGCAGAAACAGGGAAAAAAAAAACCCACAGTGGGATATTTCTTTGATTGTGCTGATTCTTTTTTTCTTTCAGATCGCCCAGCAAAGGCTTCAAAATGAAAGGTAATTGAACAGAGCCCAGGCCGCTGACTACCGCTGGCATCTTTGAGCCGGTAGAAGGGTTTTTTAGATGTAGTGTATTTAGGCGTGGGGTGGCCATCATGCCAACCTTTCAGGTAGATGGGCTGATTTTGCCATTGTGCTCAATCAGACTCCAGAATTAAGCTGCAACCTGGAAGGCAGATGAACCCCTGTGAAGAGAGAGAGCAAAGAAGAAGAGGATCTGATAGTTGAAGCTAGCTGTCTAGGTCAGTACTAACTGCATATGGTGAATGCTGGTTGGAAAATCGGACATTTGATGAATAAATTAAAGAAATGAGTTCTGAAGTTCCCAGAGAAATCTCCAAATGTTGCATTGATATAATTAGCATGCTATTTATTAAATGCTAAGTGCTGGGGTAGATATAAAATAGATCAGAGAGTCCCTGTGGGACTCACAATCTGTGAAAGCAAGTATTTTATCTTTATTTTTTAGATGAAGAAACTAAGGAATAGGGAGATCACATAGCAAGCCAGTAGCAGATCTGGGATTGGAACCTGGACCTCCAGGTTCCCAGACCCGTGATGTTTCCAGGAGGCCCCAGAGCACTCTTTAAATGCTACCTCTATATAAGCGGAAGGACTACAGAACTGTAATGCTTCCCAACCTTCTCTCCGGCTGAGAGACCGGAACCTCACACAGGTGTCACATCTGGTTCCTTGAGCAATTCCTTGAATGTCATTTGCAGATGTGAATCCCATCTTAATCCCAGATGTGAAGACAAATTGACAAATAAGGGAGTTCTGGAACAACCAGTCTGCTAACCTTGAAACTATGCTTACATCAGCACAGCTACACTGGGAGGGATTCATGAGGGAAATGAACAACAGCTGGCTACCCAAACAACTGCTGTATGGAGAGCTGAAATTGGGAAACTAAAAGCAAGGACAGAGAAATATATTTAAGGATAGAGTAAATCAAAACCTCAGATAATACTCCATCCCAGTAGAAAACTAAAAATCAATTACTGAGGAAAAAAACAGCATGATGCACTAATCCCAAGAAAGGATTGGCTGCTCTTGAGCAAAAGCTTTGAACAGTCCTCTAGACTGTAAGCTTGCTGTGCGCAGAGAACATGTCTACCAACTCTGTCATAATGTACTCTCCCAATATCTTAGTAGAGTGCTCTATACACAGTAAGTGCTCAATTAATATGATTGATTGTAAGGAATGAGAGACAAGGAGGGAAAAGAGAAAACAGGGACAGGCACTGCAAACATTATATGTAACAAAAGACAACCTTTTTTGTACACCATGGTGCTGTAACAGGGAGAGCGGAATTTAGGAGAAGCAATGTGGCCTAGTGGATAGACCACGGGCCTGGGAGGCAGAAGGGCCTGTGTTAAGTTACTTGTGTTGGAACATATTGAATCAGATTTTCCTACACTCTGGCAAATACTAATAATGATGGCATTTATAGAGCATTTACCTAATGCAATTCATCGTAGTAAAAGATTAGCATGTACAATGGAAATGTAAGGCAGTATTCCCTGACGATCGGGAACTTACACTCAAGTGGGAAAGGCAGACATAGAAATATTCTCAAGTATTGTAATCAGAAAAAAAACTGAATGTTCAACTGAATATAATTACATAGAAAATATCTGAGGGTAGCATAATAAATATTTAAGTTCCAGAAGCAAGCTAGGGTTGATGAGATAAATATTTAAGTACCAGAAGCAAGCTAGGGCTGATAAGATTCTGGGAACTGATGATTAGTTGAGGAAGGCTCATTGGGTGAGGTAGGATTTAGAAGGATTGAGATCTGGTAGATTTGGATGGGAATGGGACTTCTAGACCCTAGGTTCAATGTGAGCAAGGGGTTGGAAGTGGGAAAGAGGAGAGGTGGAATAGGAGAGGAGGCGGTCTTGGGAAGAGCATAGTTTGAGGAGGGGGAGGGGCAGGTGAAGAGGGGGTGGGGGGAATCAATCAATCCTATATATTGGGTGCTTAATGTGTGCAGAGCACTGTGCTAAGTACTGGGAAAGTACAACACAACAATATAATAGACACATTCCATTCCCTGCCCACAGTGATCTTACAGTCTAGAGGGGAGAGGGAATGCATAAATTCTTTTAGATAAGCAGGGTCTCATTTCAGGACAGCAGATGATACTCTGTGGCCTGATGGAGTTGGCACCTTTCAAAGCCTGTGTAAAGGGAAGAACACTCAAGGGTTTTTCAATTGTATTTTTATTTTAAATTTATTATTTGTTTCTAGGGTATTTGTTAGGCTTAGATAGTAGTTGTGCTGGTAGCAGCAATGTTTAGATTGTCTGAAAATTACCTGACCAATTATCTACAATGGCTAAATAATATCAACAGCTGTTTCTTGTTTCCTACTATCTAAGGTTTCAGTAGTGACGTCTCTGTTGCTAAGGTTTAAGCCCCACGGCTATGGTTCCTTTTTGAAGTGGCAGTGGTTATTGAATCAGAGTGTAGATGGCAAATTGAGCGTTTTAACGGACTGCTATTGTATTCCAATTGGAAGGGAATATGATTTTGTGCCAAAAAGCTACTGGGCCATTTCTATTTTCTTCAGGGATATTTTAAGAAAGCTCACTGGGAGAAGGTTAGTTTGGGGACTGCTATCTGTTCTGTGGGTACCTAGCAAATGAGCTTTATGGGAAACAATTTTTTGAAATGAACATTATTCCCTCTCCAAGTAGACAAATATGTCAGATGTGAGAATTTAACGCAGTCTAAAGCAGCTAAGAAAAATACTCTGGCATTTGCAAAATCCAATGACATAGGTTTTAGATGAGAAGTATGTTAATTTATGGGTCTGGTTTTGTAGCATTTGGTTTATTTAAAGCAATCGATTGACCCTAGTACTATCTATTTTTGCCCATTTCTAAAATTATAATGTTCCCCCACTACTGCTGCTGTTCATGGCTTTTCTCCTAAGGGGAAAGAAAAAATAGCTAGAACTCATCTCATGAGAGGTGGTGACCTTGATCCAGACGCTGAGCCTCTCCGCGCCTCTGGGTCTCTGAACGTCCCTTTGCTTCTCACCTTGTTGTTCCGGAGGTTCATGTTTGCCTCGTGATCCTTAGGACTAGGAGGGCAAGAAGCCATTTCTCACAGTTTGGCTGCTTCCCTGATGTATGCCATTCTCCTGTGAGTCAGGGGTCATTTCCCTCCCACCTGCCCACCCCAGGTTTTCTTGCCCACTCAGGGGAGAGCTGGAGGATTGGTGCACCGCTGTTCCTTTAACACAGCTCCCGGGTTAGAATGAGTCCAGAGTGGCCTATTTTCATCTCAGGCTTTAACGCAGCACATGAGTCTGCCTTGAGTGACAAATGTGAGCCCCCGTGGATTTCCTGAGCTGGCTGGAAAGTCCCAATAGGCCGGTCGTCATTTTGAATATAGCTGTGGCAGTGAGGAGAACATTTGCGCCTGTGGAAGGGGTCAACTCAGAGACGCTGGAGGATGTGGTTCTCAGGAGGGTCGTTCCTCTCTTCTGGCTGCTTCCCTACTGGCAGAAAAGTGGACGAGTGGATGGTGGTTAGAAGCTAAGTGAGACGCGAGGCACTTCTAACAGAGGGGCCAAGTCAAGCTGGGGTCTAAAGTTTGGACAATCTCACATGACGGCATTTCGGCTCTTTACTGATTTCTCTCCCTCAAGCTTCTTCACTCCTCAGCCTATCCTACATTCAGCTGCCAATGTCATCTTTTGGGCAAGTCACTTCACTTCTCTGTGCCTCAGTTACCTCATCTGTAAAATGGGGATTAACTGTGAGCCTCATATGGGATAACCTGATTATCCTGTATCTCCCCCAGCGCTTAGAACAGTGCTCTGCACATAGTAAGCGCTTATCAAATACCAACATTATTAAGACATCATTTGGAACATGTTATCCTTCCTTGAAGGCCTCCAGTAGCTACCAATTTCTTCCCTCACCAAACAAAAACCTCAAACCACTTGTTTCAGAACTCTATCAGCTATCTCCCTCTTACCCACCAAGTGCTTAATACAGTGCTCTGCACATAGTAAGTGCTCATTGAATACCACTGATTGATTATCAGTCTACTCTTCTCCTCTTCAACCATGCTCGTTCTCTCCACTCCTCTCCAGAAACCTTACTTTCTGGAGACTGGATCAAGTCATTCTCCTTGCAATGCAACTCCTCTTCCCTCATATCTACCAAACCGTGTCCTTCCCCATCCTCTTTATTGACAAATTTGGGAAAGTAGGGCTTTGGCCAGACCTCTATTAATTTAGTACATGGTTAATTCAAGGATCGCTTCCAAAAGCTAAACACCAATGACTTGATATCCAACCTTAGCGGGGACCTATTGAGGGATTTCACAGGGACTGATCCTAGAATGGTTCTATTCTACTGCTTTATTTGTGATCTCGATGAAGCACTTAAGAGTATAATAATAATTGTAGCATTACTACATGCCAAATAGTGTTCCAAGTGCTGGGGCAGATACAAGATAGTCAGGTGCCACATAGGGCTCACAGTCTAAGTAGGAGGGAGAACAGGCATTGAATCCCCATTTTGCAGATGAGGAAACTGAGGCAAAAAGAAGTTAAGTGACTTGCCCAAGGTCACACAGCAGGTAAGTAGGAGAGTTGAGATTAGATCTCAAGTCCTCTGACTTCTAGGCCTGTGCTCTTTCCATTAGGTCATGCTGTTTCCCAGGAATATGCTCACCAAATTTGCAAACGATATTAAGTCCAAATGATTCTAAGTCTTTAGAAGGCAAGAACAGAATTCAAAGTGACACACACATCGGGAAAGTGATCCTGCAAAGAGGACTGCAGGGTAATACACTTAGGAATGAATAATAATTAAAAGCAAGCAACACAAACAGCATGGCTCAGAGGAAAGAGCCTGGGCTTCGGAGTCAGAGGTCATGAGTTCCACTCCCTGCTCTGCCACTTGGCAAGTCACTTAACTTCTCTGTGCCTCAGTTACCTCATCTGTAAAATGGGGATTAACTGTGAGCCTCACGTGGGACAACCTGATTACCCTGTATCTACCCCAGCACTTAGAACAGTACTCTGCACATACCGCTTAACATTATTAAGAACCACATAACCAACATTATTATTATTATTGTTAGGTAGACACAAGAATAACAGAAAGATGTTAGAATCATAATTGACCAGAAGCTGATTATAAAGCAGTAGACAGAATTTCACAGTGCTGATTTTAACATATACAACATGGTATTGGGAAATTTAATAAATATGGTATATTATAATCAGGAAGGAGCACTCCTACCATATTTTTCACTTATTAGAATTATGTGTCAAAGAATGATCACCATACTTTAAATTGGATTCAGAAAAACTGGAGAAGGACTAGAGAAACAGCTTGGCCTGTGGAAAGAGCACAGGCCTGGAAGTTAGAGGACCGGGGTTCTAAACGCATCTCTGCCACTTGCCTGCTCCGTGACCTTGGGTAAGTCATTTAACTTCTCAGTGTCGTAGTTTCCTCATCTGCAGAAATGGGGACTAAATCCTACACCCTCCTATTTAGATTTTAAGCCCCATATGGGGCAGGGACTTTGTCTGGTCTGATTGTTTTGTAACCATCCCAATGTACAGTGCTTGGGATACAGCAAGTGCTTAACAGATAGCATTTTTGAAAAAGTATGAAAAAACTGCTTCTGTTTTTCTCTCCCAGTCACTTAGTAATCAATCAATCAATGATGTTGACTGAGTGCTTACTGTGTGCAGAGGACTTTAAGAAGCCCTTGTGAAAGCACAATACAATAGATTAGGTAAACATGATCCCTGCCAACAAGGAGGTTACAAATTTGGTGTAGTGCTTTGCCCTCTCAGTAGGCATTCAGCAAATACCACTCGATTGATTCAAATAGCTAAAGAATGGCAAAATCCTGTAGGGGGAAGGGTAAGGGAATTGGAGTTATTTCTGTTAGAAAGAAGGATGAGGAGGGGGCCTCAAAAACCCTCTCTAAGTAGATGGAAGGTTTTTATAAAAAGTATGCTGGGATAGATAAATTTCCCTCTGTGACCTTGAGGTTGAAACAAGAGGAAATGAGTTAGAAGATACGGTTAGGACACAAGGAAGAACAGTGATGATCCCTGAAAATAAGAGCAGGGACTCTCCACTCTTGTAGGAAAGAGTAGACAACCATCCATTGTGGATGGTTTAGTCATCCACCTGCCTGGAGACAATAGCCTCTCCAAGGACACTATGATTCCATTCATTCATTCATTCAATAGTATTTATTGAATGCTTACTATGAGCAGAGTACTGTACTAAGCGATCCCAGTTCTGCTACTTGTCAGCTGTGTGACTGTGCACAGGTCACTTAACTTCTCTGTGCCTCAGTTACCTCATCTGTAATATGGGGATTAACTGTGAGCCTCACGTGGGACAACCCGATTACCCTGTATCTACCCCAGCACTTAGAACAGTGCTCTGCACATAGTAAGCGCTTAACAAGTACCAGCATCATTATTATTATTATTATTATTAGGTACAATTCAGCAACAGAGAGAGACAATCTCTGCCTACTGATGGGCTTACAGTCTAGTTGGGGGAGACAGACGGACAAAAACAAGACAACTTAATCACGATAAATAGAATCAAGGGGATGTACACCTCATTAACAAAATAAATAGGGCAATAAAAATATATATAAATGAGCACAGTGCCGAGGGGAAGGGAGAGGGGGAGGAGCAGGGGGAAAGGGGGCTTAGCTGAGGGGAGGTGAAGAGGGGAAGGGAGAGGGAGCAGAGGGCGGAGGGGGAGCAGAGGGGGCAGCGGGAAAAGGGGAAGCTCAGTCTGGGAAGGCCTCTGGGAGGAGGTGAGCGCTCAGTAGGGCTTTGAAGAGGGGAAGAGAGTTAGTTCCATGATTCTACATGAGCTTCACAAATTGCGTGGCCCTGATTCACAAACCATGTTCTCTTCTTGCAAGCTTCTAGGCACTGGAGCTCTGTCCAGGCTCTTAGTTTTCTCTGGACTCTGCAGAAATCTGGTGTTTTCCACACCTTGCTGTGTATTGGGGTGATACTGATGATTTACTGTAGAGGGCGCTGTGGATACGCATAAGAGAACTAAAATAGAGACTGCGGGAACTAAATTAAAGATTCTGCAGAAATAAGAAAGTAGTCTTATCTGAGGTTGTACTTGGTTTTAACAACAACAACAATAATCATCATCATCATCATGTTGGTATTTCTTAAGCGCTTACTATTTGCCGAGCACTGTTCTAAGCTCTGGGGTAGATACAGGGTAATCAGGTTGTCCCACCTGAGGCTCACAGTCTTCATCCCCATTTTAATAATAATAATAATGTTGGTACTTCTTAAGCACTGACTACGTGCCGAGCACCGTTCTAAGCTCTGGGGTAGATACAGGGTCATCAGGTTGCCCCATGTGAGGCTCACAGTTAATCCCCATTTTACAGATGAGTCACTGAGGCCCAGAGAAGTGAAGTGATTTGCCCACAGTCACACAGCTGACAAGTGGCAGAGCGGGGATTCGAACCCATGACCTCCGACTCCCAAGCCCGGGCTCTTTCCACTGAGCCATGCTGCTTCTCATTTTACAGATGAGGGAACTGAGGCAGCAAGAAGTCAAGTGACTTGCCCCAAGTCACCCAGCTGACAGTGGCGGAGCTGGAATTAGAACCTACGACCTCTGACGCCCAAGCCTGGGCTCTTTCCACTGAGCCCTGCTGCTTCTCTTTGGAAATGTGGTTCCTGATGATATCCCTCAGTTCATTCAAACTCTAATTTTGGCCATTCTTCATTTTTGAACCCTAGTTCATTTTTCACACCTCCTGTCAGAAATAGTGCAGATCAGATGGTTAGTCAGATATAATGACCTCATTTGCCTTCTGACAAATGATCAGTTTTCTGTGCTTGGAGATTTAACAAAAAAAAATATGCAAATCTATTTAACCCTTCTTAAACTTCCTAATATTGAATTTAGCTCCTGACCAAGAGAAAAAAACTGACTGTTTTGATTTTGGTTTCTTTTCATTTGTTTGCCCCACCCCCCCATTGGCGATATTAATGCACCACTTAATGATATTAGTGAAATGGTCATCGGTCTGGCATAGAGGAAGAGGAGAAAGCCTTGAGACTGGATAGCTAACAGAGGTAGCACCATCTGAATAGCTAATAACTGATAAGTGAATTTCAATGATCAAAGCCAAAGTAGAATTCACTGAAGAATCACAGAAAGTCAGAGCTGCTTAGTTTTCAGTAGTTGTACTTCTGGCTCCAAAACCCACTGGAGATTATTAAATTTAATGTTGGGAAGCTCCTGGCTTGACTTCAGCTCTGAGCCCAGCCTGGAAAACAAAAAGATCCAATCCCGACTCAATCCAATTCCAATCCCAACTCCGCCATTTATCTGCTGTGTGTCCTTGAGTAAGCACCCAACTTCTCTGTGCTTCAGTTCCCTTATCTGTAAAATGGGGGCTAAGACTGAGAGCTCCATGTGGGACATTGGGTCCAACCTGATTAGCTTATATCTACCCCAGTGCTTAGCCTAGTGTTTGGCACATAATAAGGGCTAAACAAATACCATAAAAAAACTTCTACAGAGTTGGTAGACATGCCCACAATGACCTTACAATCTAGAAGGGGAGACAGACAATAAAATAAGTTATGGATATGTTCTTAAGAGCTGTGGGGTTTAGGATGGGGCTATTGGGAATGGGGGCTTCCAAGTGGCCTGCTTCTGATTTGGACCCCATCGTGTTTTTATCTCACCTCAGTCCCACCTTCATGAAAACCTCTTTTGGTGATGTTTTTTCTGCTGTTGGAGGTGGGGTTTAGTGGCATTTGTTAAGTGCTTACTCTGTGCCAGGCACTGTAATAATAATGTTGGTATTTGTTAAGCGCTTACTATATGCAGAGCACTGTTCTAAGCGTTGGGGTAGACACAAGGGAATCAGGTTGTCTCACATGAGGCTCACAGTCTTAATCCCCATTTTACAGATGAGGTAACTGAGGCACAGAGAAGTTAAGAGGCTTGCCCAGAGTCACACAGCTGACAAGTGGCAGAGCAGGGATTCGAACCCATGATCTCTGACTCCAAAGCCCGTGTTCTTTCCACTGAGCCACGCTGTGCTGGGGCAGATACTGGCTAGTCAAGTTGGATCCAGTTCATGTCCCATGTGAAGCCCACCACCTTAATCCCCATTTTACAGATGAAGTAACTGAGGCCCAGAGAAGATAGGTGATTGCCATAGGTCACACAGCACACAGTGATACAGCTGGAATTAGAACCCAGGTCCTCTGACTTCCAGGCCAGTGCTCTATCCACTAGGTCTCCCTCTTTTCCTTCTTATCTTAAACCCAGAATTTACAGGTGGCACGAGCAAGCAAAGGAGGGTAAATAGCCAAGTGAGGCCCTGGAACACAGAGACCATTCATTTTGAAAGGGAAGTTACTATTTCATCACAGCCCTTTGTAGTTCCTGAATGCTGCCTGTCTGGGGAGGGAAGGTAAACCTTTGCGACGGAAGTCTCTCTTAACAGTTTCTGTCTGCTGAGAGGCAGGACAAGATTGGAGGTCGCGAATTCCTGGTGAAAACGTTTGGGAAGCCGATTTTTCCTTCTTCCAATGCTGGAATCCGCCAAGGAAAAAAAAACCGGAATACCCACGAGGTGGGAGACACGTACCGTGGGAACGAGCCAAAGTCAGTTCTGCTCCAGCCCTGACAGAGGGCAATGTTGACTTTTCTAACCCAACAAAGAAGATTCCTGGGCTCATTAAATGACTCCCGATTCCCAATAAACGTTGAAACAAGGATTTTAATCACCGTGAAAGGAACAAGAGGCTGTGTCAGCGTTTCTCTAGTGAACTCTGTGTTTTAGAGGTTAATTATGACTTTGGCTGGAAAAAAAAAAACCCATTGCTTTGTACAAAGACGGCTTTTGGAACATTTTAAGCTTTTGGTCATCCTTTTAGAAACTCTCAAGTCCAGTCAAAAAAGTGACAAGGTAAAGACAATGGCTTTCAAAAAGTGTGCCAGGTCTTTCCAAAGAGGCCCAGTCATATCCATGATCATCAGAGGTTTTTTAAAATGATATTTGTTAAGCACTATGGGCCAGACACTGTACTAAGCGCTTACTTTTGGTAATGGTTAAATGAAGCTCATGCAACTTGTGTGTTCCTATTTCGTGAATTGACTTTAACATTTCTTACATATAAGTCTACTCACAAACCAGTTTGCTCATTCTGGTGGCCATTTGCTGGCTACAGAGCTGCAAAACACTGTGAGCATTGTCAATACTACTGTTTGCTTAATACAGTTCCTCTTATTGTATGGAACTCTCCCCAAATTCTTTTAGTCCAGTGCTAGGCCCAGACTAAGTGCTCCATAAATACCAATGATTAAACTGTTTACTAATGGTGATGGTGTGAGTAACTCAGGTTGTCCCAGTATTTAGAAAGATTTTTATTTTAACCTATACACTGAGCTAATTTAGTAATAAAGGTGTTAATTGTGGTATTTGTTAAGCACTTATTTTGTGCTGACCATTGAACTAAGCACTGGTGTAGATCAAGATAATCAGACTGGACACAGTCCCTGTCCCACATGAGACTGACTCACCGAGGCAGCATAGGAAATTATGGAAGCTTGTGAGACATACCTTTCAGCTGGATCCAATTAGAAGTAAGAAACGGAGAAAGCAGTTTGGATAAAATAAGAATCACCCTGAACCATTACTCCAAAATCAAATGAAAGAAAATCTTGTGAGAACCGGGAATAAACCAATTTGGAGGGGCAGTGTTGGTGGTTTTGGGGGGAAAGCAACTGTGTTTTTTCAGAGGTACTGAGTACCTTTGGGAGTTCTAGGACAATCTATCTGCATCTCCTTCTGCACCTGCGTGGCTCAGTGGAAAAAACATGGGCTTGGGAGTCAGAGGTCATGTGTTCGAATCCCAGCTCTGCCACTTTTCAGCTGTGTGACTGTGGGCAAGTCACTTAACTTCTCTGTGCCTTAGTTGCCTCATCTGTAAAATGGGGATGAAAACTGTGAGCCTCACGAGAGACAACTTGATTACCCTGTATCTACCCCAGCGCTTAGAACAGTGCTCTGCACATAGTAAGCGCTTAACAAATACCAACATTATTATTCCCACCTCTATGTGTAGGGACTAAAACTCTGGGCCTTTTTGACTATCAGCTCTCTGAAGCCTGCCTTACTTCTCCCAAGCCTTATCCTCTTGTTTTTCCTAACTAAAAAACTGCCCCCTTTCCACCCCTGCCCTCAAAATGAAAAGTTAACACCCATTCCCCGGTGTACTTCACATTGATACAGAAGGGGCCAAAGGGTAGATTTATTTAGCATATTCTCCAGCAATGGGGAAAAGGGTTTTGGGGAAAGGGACAGAATCTGGTGAGTTTAAGGGCCCTGAGGGTGGGGAGTGCTGAGGAGGCCTATTGAAGAAGAGAAGGGTAAAACTTCCATCCTCCTCCTCCTCCTCAGATATGTAACCAACTGAGGACAGTAAATCCCCTACCCTATAAGCCCTTAGTCAAGTAGACAGTTTAGGAGAAACAGTGTGGCCTAATGGAAAGAGCATGGACCTGTGAGTCAGAGGACCTGGGTTCTAATTTCAGCTCTGCCAATTGGTTGCTGTGTGACCTTGAACAAGTCACTTAACTTCTCTGTGCTTCAGTTTCTTCAACTGTAAAATGGGGATTAAATCTTTCTCCCTCCTATTTTGACCGTGAACCCCATGTGGGACAGGGACTGTGTCCAACCTGATAAATTCATATCTACTCCAGCGTTTAGAGCAGTGCATGACACATGGTAAGTGCTTAACAGATACCATAAAAAAAGAGACAACAATTTTTCCACAAGAGCCTGACTGTCACATTGCACTGCAAATCCCAGTGGGAAGAGAGTGGAGAAATGTCTCAAATGTTGCCTGCTTCTCTCACTCAGGAGATTGAATCCGATGGGCTTAAATCTTGAGGGGACAAAATCTATAGGAGACTACAAGTGTGTACTTCAAAACAGCAATAGATGTGCAGGTGGTAAACACATTAGTGTGGCAAAGGACTAGTTGTGCAGTTCGGGGGTGGACTGCTGTTGGATGCACGCAGAGCTTTTCTGCCATGTTTACATTCACGGATAGGATGGCCCTGTCAGTGCCATCATCTTGAAGAGCAAAGTGCCAACAAATGCAGGAAAATTACCAGCACAAAGTTCATGGCATCAAAAGAACTCTACCTCGAAACTAAATTTCTGGAAAATTGTGATCTTATGAAACAACCATCTTCTTGCAAATGTTTTATTCTGTTTCAGTAAGCACTCTTTTAATATGAGTCTTTGTTATGCAGCAAATAATAACTGGAGATGTGACTTTTCAAGAAGTACCTTGGGGGAAGAAATGATGGAGTTTAGGTAGTCACCCCACTTCCCACTCCCAGAACACTTATGTATGCATCTTTATACTCAGTTGAATCCCCTACCAGATATTTCTTTTAATCTCTTTCTCCCCTGAGGGACTGTAAGCTCTTTAAAGGGAGGGAATCGTGCTTACTTATTCTACTGTGCTTAATGCAAGTGCTTAGTAGAGTGTTCTGCACACTGAGCTCAATAAATTCCATTAATTGTTGGTCCTGAGTTTTCTGGTCACTGGAGAACCAGTGCAGAGGAATTGATTACAGTGCTAGTGGCTTGTGCAGTGTGACTCATGTTTTCTCTTCCCTGCCAGTACTGTCCCGACAAGGACCTGAAGGGCAACAGGTGAGTAGGTGGTCGGGGTGCAGCACACTACAAAATACATGTGTCGGCTTGGAACGTTTTAGCCAACTACAGATAGAACTGGACTACAACTCTCAGCTCCTAACAGCAGGGTCAATGGGAAATCAAATGAGAATTCATGTTCAGAGGAGATGGACCAGCAGAGCTTGTTGCTCAGTCACTGGAGAAGAAGAACTAAAATTGCCAAAAAATTTTGACTTTGAAATGAGAGAGATACCAGGAGCAGAGAGTTGGGGTGGGGTAGGTACTTCTGGTTCTTTGGACTGATGGTGGAAAGATTGCAGAAATCCAGGGTTGGGTCTCTCTTTTCTTCTCTTGTCTTTGTTAATTTCTCCAAAGATGTATTTTTAATATTTGTCAGCATCCCTGAAGGGAGGAATTCAGTTTGTCCAGGGAAAATGCATTTACTTAAATTTACATTATTAAATTTAAAAAGCAGCATGGTCAAGTGAAAAAGGCCTGAGAGTCAGAGGACCTGGGTTCTAAAGCTGGCTCTGCCGCTTGTCTGTTGGCAGAGCAACAGACAAGTCATTGGGCAAGTGATTTAACTTCTCTATACCTCCGTTACCTCATCTGTAAAAAGGGGGTTAAGACTGTGAGCTCCAGTGAGACATGAACTGTCCCAACTGATTATCTCATATCTCCACTATCTCTCCCTCTAGAACAAAAGCTTGTAAGGGCAGGGAATGTGTCTGCTAATTCTATTGTATTGTACTCTCCCAAGTGCTTAGTACAGTGCTCTGCACATAGCAGACTGTAAGCTTATTATGGGCAGGCAATGTCACTGTTTAGTGTTATATTGTAACAGTAATAATAATTATGGTATTTGTTAAGCGCTTACTAGGTGCAAAGCACTGTTCTAAGCGCTGGGGTTGATACAAGGTAATCAGGTTGTCCCACATGGGACTCACATTCTTAATCCCCATTTTACAGATGAGGTCACTTAGGCACAGAGAAGTTAAGTGACTTACCCAAAGTCACACAGCTGACAGGTGGTGGAGCCGGGATTAGAATCCGTGACCTCTGACTCCCAAGCCTGTTCTCTTTCCACTAAGCCATGTTGCTTGTACTTTCCTAAGTGCTTAGTGCAGTGCTCTGCACACAGTAAGCACTCAATAAATATGATTGAACGAATGAATGAATGATTAGTAAGTGCTCAATAAATATGATTAATTGACACATAAAAAGCGCTTAAGAAATACTATTCAAAAAAAATACTTGCATAACCCCCCACCCTCCCTGCTCTGATTTTTGAGGAGAAAATAAGTTTTTTATTATTATTTATTACAAACCGGTAACTGTAAGCAGTGATAAGCAGTTGGGATCAGGTAATCATCATTATAATACTAATTATGGTATTTGTTAAGCACTTACTTTGTGCCAGGCACTGTTCTAAGCGCTGGAGTGAATACAAGCAAATCAGGTTGGACCCAATCCGTGTTCCACTTGGGGCTCACCATCTCAATCCCCATTTTACCAAAGAGGTAACTAAGTCCCAGAGAAGTGAAGTGGCTTCCCCAAGTTCACACAGCAGACACATGTTGGAAGCGGGGTTAGAACACATGACCTTCTGACTCTGAGGCCCCTGTACACCATGCTCCTTCTCTAGGAGAGAGAGGGTAGGGAGAGAAGGGTCAGAATGTGGTAAGGCTGAAGAGACAGGTTTGCCCTGGGGAAGGGGAATTCCTCCTTTAAAGTGGGCCTGTGAGCTGGGCTAAGAGAGCTGATTTACCTTAATTCATTGAGTACCTATTGTACGCACCCTTGGGAGAGTGCATTAATAATAATAATGGTATTTGTTAAGTGCTTACTATGTGCAAAGCACTGTTCTAAGCACTGGGGGATACAAGGTGATCAGGTTGTCCCACGTGGGGCTCACAGTTTTAATCCCCATTTTACAGATGAGGTAACTGAGACACAGAGAAGTGAGTTACTTGCCCAAAGTCACACAGCTGGCAAGCGGCGGAGCCGGGATTAGAACCCACGACCTCTGACTCCCAAGCCCGGGCTCTTTCCACTGAGCCACATTGCTTTTCATTAGAGATAAGAGGCACGTCTCAAGGGCCCTCTTACTAACTCCCTCTTTCCCCCTCCTTTTTTTCTTCCCTTTTTTTACCCTGTCTCCTTATTGCTAAACTTAATTCTCCTACTGTGGGGGCTGCAAAAACAGTTACACGAGTAAGTATGGTAAGTCTGGGATTCAGCTCTGGTGGCTGTTTGACCACTTTTTTCTTTTTCACTTTTTCTTTTTCACTTTATTCACTTTTTTATGGTTTTCGTTAAGCACCTACTATGTGTCAGACACTCTACTAAGCCTTGATGTAGATACAAGCTTATCAGGTTGGACACAGTCCACGTCCCTCATGGGGTTCACGGTCTTAATCCCCATTTTACAGATGAGGTAACTGAGACACAGAGAAGTTAAGTGATTTGCCCAAGGTCACACAGCAGACAGATGGCAGAGTCAGGATTAAAACCCAGGTCCTTCTTACTCCTAGGCCCATGCTCTGTGCACTAGATCATGTTGCCTCTTGATTCATGAATTTAGTAACCTATGGCTTAGTTCTTTCCTGACCTGGAGCATTTGTCAGTGGCTAGAGAGTGCTCAGAGGTCTGGTGGGGAATAACTTGATGATAAAGTGTGACTTTTCTGTAATTTCTCTTTGCCCCTTATATTTATTTCCCATTCTAGGGAAAGAAATAAGGCTGTGTAGACTTAATTTCTTGCAGCTGGAAGGCAAATGGAAGTTTTGGTGAATGGAGTGAGGGTTTTATGACATAGTTTTATAACTTGGTTGGAGTTAAGGAGTGAGGGGTAAACCCTGCCCTTTAGTCATTTTGCTGATCCTACAACCGCTGCCCGTCTCCAGACTGTTCTGTGCTGTCCTCTTCCTTAAATGAATCCATCCGTGCAAGAGCAGCCACCCCCCCCCCCCCGCCCCCAGACTTGGCCACCACCCCAGTTCTGTTGGAGGGGACTGACTGTTCGTCATGAGGAAAACAGATGCAGGATATCCGTAGTGTGGTCCAAGTTTGATTCCTATCAAGATGCCCTTCTGGATTTAGAGCTGATGTCAAGTTTGTACCCGAAACATTTTTTTCCTCTCTCCTTTCTGATTCTAATACCCAAAATATTCTTTTCCTGTTGCAACACATGTTCTTTTTTTCCATTTCTTTTTCCCTGCTCTTCTGCCCGGCCCCTCTTGTGCCCCCCTGCCTTCTACAGATTCCGTGATCTCGGTGTGCTGTTCTGTTGTCTCGGTATGTTATCAGAATTTTGGCTCCTGGCTGACCTCAGGGTTGGATCCATCCTCTCTAAGCAGTTCTAAATTCTAGTAAAGTTCTAACTTTTTCCCTTGAATCTTCTGGTCCGGTTTCTCTTTCTCAGATTTAGCGTCTCCCCCGTTAAACCTGCTGTCTTCTCTCTACTGTGTTATTAACCGGTTAACTTCCCTGTGCTGAAATCTTTGTCTATGTTATTCACTGCTACGTGCAGATATGGAGTCTCTTTGCCTCCCGGTCTGGGGCAAGAGGGCTTGGGGGCGGAGGATGAGAACTTAGATTAAATACTCAATTCCAGACATTCCTGTGATAGGAATTGAATCTGTAGCTTGGAGGCAAATTTTCCATCAGGACTCTCTCTAGAACTAATGTTTGGTAGGCTTACAAGGCACACATCTGTGGGTGTTTGATTAGTAAGTTGTCAAATAGGAAGAAGGAGCCATGGCGATGAATGTCCCAGCTGAGGAAGAAATTAAAATTTTGGAATTTTGCCCAGAATAAGGACCACAAGACAAAACAACTTCTTCCTTGGAAGGAGGTTGTGCTTTACAGGATGCAAACTCAAAAGGCGGAATTCATCTTGTTTTGATTTAGGCGTCACTGTTTGTAGCTGGCGGCAGGGGAAAAGAGAGAATGAAAGGATCTTGGCGTTTTTTTAAGTATAAAGTAAAAATACTTTATACTTAGAGCCTTTCATCTGAGGATCTCAAAGAGTTTTGTAAATATTCATTAATCCTCATCACACCCTAGAGCAGAGGGTACAGAGGCATCATTTTGATTTTAGAGATGGACGATATGCAACACAGACCAGCTAAGTGGCTTGCCTAAGGTCACCAAAAATAGTGGGAAAACAGAGTCAACTCCTAATGTCTTGGCCACGGATCAACACTGCAGTGCCTTTGTGGCAATAAACCCAATGCTCATTGGCCAACCACTTGACCCCTCTCTAAACCTCTTCATGTGTGCTTTAGACTTGCATTCTTAATGTGTCCCCTTCCTTCTCCCACCTAAGGCAGTTTTATTTCTTTTCTTTTGAGACTGTTGAGCCATAGCTGTAGTCCCCCCCCCCCCGCCTCCCCAAGAAGTTCTGGAGTCCTCAGAAATAGAAGGAGACTATTGTGATTGGGTGGGACCCTCTCCCCCAAATACACCATGAAGAATAATAAATGATATTTGTTAAGAGCTTACTACATATCAAGCACCAGGGTAGGTACAATATAATAAGGTTGGACACAGCCCCTCACCCACATTGGGCTCCTGGCCTAAGCAGGCAGGAGCAGAGGTACTGCATCCCCATTTTACAGATGAGGAAACTGAGGAACAATGAAGTGTAAGTGACTTGCCCAGGGCCATCCAGCAGGCAAATGGCAGAATCAGGACTAGAATCCAGTACCTTCAACTCCCAGGCATGTGCTCCCTTTGGCCCCCACACTAGGCTACCCTACTTCTCAAATTCTGTGCTCCCTTCCTTGGCAACTGCCTCCCTTTTCTAAAGTCTGGCTTCTCACAGCCCTTATGTTCGTATCCTTCACTCTGCCATTTCCCCTATCTGTAGTTTACTTTAATGTCTATCTCCCCTTCTAGAATGTAAGCCCCTTGTGAGCAGAGATCATGTGCTGTACTCTCCTAAGCACTTAGTTCAGTGCTCCACACACTGTAACTGCTCAATAAATACCACTCATTGATTTGCAGGTCCCCAGTGGTAATAATAATAAAGATGATGATGGTATTTGTTAAGCGCTTACTATGTGCAGAGCACTGTTCTAAGTGTTGGGGGAGATAATAATAATAATAATGTTGGTATTTGTTAAGCGCTTACTATGTGCCGAGCACTGTTCTAAGCGCTGGGGTAGACACAGGGGAATCAGGTTGTCCCACGTGGGGCTCACAGTCTTAATCCCCATTTTACAGATGAGGTAACTGAGGCACAGAGAAGTTAAGTGACTTGCCCAAGGTCACACAGCTAAGTGGCCGAGCCGGGATTTTCCAAGGTGATCAGGTTGTCCCACGTGGGGGCTCACAGTCTTAATCCCTATTTTACAGATGAGGTAACTGAGGCACAGAGAAGTTAAGTGACTTGCCCCAAGTCACACAGCTGACAATTTTTAGAGCCGGAATTAGAACCCATGACCTCTGACTCCCAAGTCTGTGCTCTTTCCACTGAGCCATGCTGAACAGTCCTGGAGCCCGGATAAAGTAGAGAGGAGTTGGGACCCAAGATTGATGAGGTGAAGGGGATCAGTTTGTGTCTCAAGCAACTACACATCTCAAAAATCTGGGCCGGGAGAGGGAGGCAAGATGAGAAGCAGTGTGACCTAGTGGAAAGAGCGCAGAACTTTGAGTCAGAAGACCTAGGTTCTAATGATGATAATGATGATGATTATGGTATTTGTTAAGCGCTTACCATGTACCGCGCACTGTTCTAAGCACTGGGGTAGATACAAGATAAGCAGGTTGTCCCACGTGGGGCTCACAGTCTTAATTCTCATTTTACAGATGAGGTAACTGAGGCAAAGAGAAGTTAAGTGACTTGCCCAAGTCACACAGCAGGCATGTGGCAGAGCCGGGAATAGAACCCATGACCATCTGACTCCCAGCCCGTGCTCTATCCACTGAGCCATGCTAATCCCACAGCCATGACTTGCCTGCTTTCAGACCTCGGGTAAGTCACTGAATTTCTCTGGGCCCTTCTCATCTGTGGATAAGGGTTAAATACTTGTTCTCCCCACTGCATCATCTATGCACCTTGATCTCTAACCTTTGGACATTTGATATTCTCCCCACCCCCAGCCCCACAGCGCTTATGTGCATATCTTTAATATTAAAGATATTAATGTCTGTCTACCCCTCTAAACTGTAAGCTTGTTGTGGGCAGGGAACATGTCTGCTAATTCTGTTGTATTGTGCTCTCCTAAATGCTTAGTACAGTGCTCTGCACATAGTAAGTGCTCAACAAATACAATTGATTGATTTCACTGTGAGCACTGTGCTGGGCAGGAAGTAGATCTGATCTGTTCTTATTTTATCTGCCCCAGGATTTAGCCCAGGGCTTGGCACATAGTAAGGGCTTCTAATTATTATTATTAGTAGTAGTATTGGCCAGCCCTACCTGCCAACTCAAAAGTGAAAGCTTCACATTCTCTGCATTAGTGCTACTACGACCTCTGCTGCTTTTATACAGAGACTTATTGTGTCAGATCTGATTATTGTGTATCTACCCCAGTGTTTGGTACATAGTAAGCACTTAACAAATACCACTTTTTATTGTTGTTTTATTGTTATTATTATTATCATTATCATTATGCAATTGAGTGGCATAATCACTGGAACCAATTTAGGAACCCCTGATATTTAGTCCACTCATATCTAGCTCCAGGGTAGTTTCCAAAAAAACCCCAAAACTATCTACGGGATGTGGGGAACACTTAGATGCAACTGTTGGATTGGGGGGGTTCGCTTGGTGCCAATATCATCCTGGTAGCTGTGATTGCTGTTTCACCCCTTTCAGAGACATTTTACTTCATGTCATGGCCCTTGGTGCTTTTTTGAGTGAGGGTTTGGACTTTTTTTTTGTTGTCGTGGGTTTTTTTGGAAAAAAAAATTTCCTCTAGATAAGGCAATACCTCAGAATAGCAATTGGGTAGAGGAGAGATGGTGTTGGAAGCTCAAAGACACTTCAACACCTTGTGCAATCTTAGGACTCAGTGGCATTTGAAGTATCTAAAAAGGAACAAACTCCCTGGTAACAATAATCCAGAACCAATCTCTGACTTCCAGATCCCCTTTCTGAAGTTTTGGTGTGAAAAGCTAGCTCTCATGCTCCTGTTTTGGGGAGAGCCCTGATCTAGAGTAAAGATTGAAAAGCTTTAATAATTATCGTGGTATTTAAGTGTTTACTGTGCAGCAAGCACTATACTAAGCACTGGGGTAGATACAAGAGAATCAGGTCTCACATGAGGTTCATAATGTAAGTAGGAGAGAGAACAAGTATTGAATCTCTGTTTTGCAGATGAGGGAATTGAGTCCCAGAGTAGTAACTTGCTTAAGGTCACCCAGCACACAAGTGGCAGACCAAGGATTAGATCCCAGGTCCTCTGACTCCCAGGCCCATGCTTTTTCTACCAGCCCACACTCAAGCTATGCAGTGATTCACTCAGTTTGCTCCACTGACCACCTTGCTTCCTGCCCTCATAAGAATCCTGAAAGTGGCCCATAAATTCCCATAGGTGTTTACTAATTCTTCTGAGAATCTGCCGGTTGCATTGCCTGAAAACTTGGCACAAGATGTGGAGATTAGCTTTGTGCTTCTTTTCCAGATCATAATTTAAAATGCTTAATTAAAACAAAAAATATGTTCCAACACTGAATTGCTGGGAAAGAGATGTAATATGGGAAATCTGATACTCACCTGCTAGGTATCCTGGCAAATCAGGTACAGTCATTTCTGCTAAAATGTGTGTTTTCATAGTGCAGTTTGGAAAGCATTTGCAGAAGAATAATGCCACTGAGAACTTGTTCTGCCCAGGAATGCCTTTGAGCAGGATCAATCAATAAATCAAACAATGCTATTTATTGAGCACTTATAATGTGCAGAACATTAGCTATTCAGTTCATTCAATTGTATTTACTGAGCACTTACTGAGTGTAGAGCACTTACTGAGTGCAGAGCACTGTATTAAGCACTTGGGAGAGTTCAGTACAACAGAGTTAGCAGATATGTTCTCTGCCCATAGTGAACTAATGGTCTAATGGGGAGACAGACACTAATATTAATAATTTATAATATATAATTTAAAGATACGTCCATAAGTACTGTGGGGTTGAAGGTGGGGTGAATATCAAGTGCCCATCACAGTTCATTTGCTTGGATAGGGAACTTAGTTTTAAAGTTCTCTGTTATCATATGCTTTCTGAAAATAATGATCTTTACAGCAGTTATGTACTGGTTCCCTCTGATACAGCTTCTAGTAGAGAAATACAATGGGGAATGCTTCAGTAAGCTTTTGAAGCAGAAGTCCTGCAGTCTTTTCTCTACTGTTTCAATTGTTTTCAAATCATCTTTCTCCTAACCCTTGTTCACCATGGTAACAGGTGGTTGATGCATGAAATTTTTTTTTTGTTGTGGTTGTTGCTTGCAGGTGTGGGATTTTAAGGCAGTAACCTTGGTGGTGAAGCAGGAAGGACTATATTATATTTGGATTGTATCCCAGTTTTCCCAAATATAAAATAGGTGTAATAAAACCAGTCCTTTATCAGCCTCACAGAGAGGGTTGCAGTGATTAGACAGATGCCCATTAGGCAACTGGAGTTCCTCAAAGAGAAGTGTGACAGAAAATTGAGAGCTAATTAAAAATACATTTTGCTTGCCTCCCTAAAATCTCTTTGCTTATGACCTGATCTGTTTGATCCTTGCCAGTATAGATCACTCAGCTCTTCTTGTGTTTAAAATGATTAAATGAGACAACACTCACGTGATATAGCATCTATTTTAATTTTGAGAGACCCCTCTGCCCTGGACAGAGACATCAGTGACTATAATAATATACTTTCGGTATGGGTGTCATTGGTCTTTGGATTCTGTGGTCTAGAATTACAGAGGCTTGTATCATGTTTTTCAGTCATTCACAACACAAAGTTTTGATCCACTGGGTTCTATTCTCCCTCTGGTAAGTCTTCCTCTGATATTAAGATAGGTGCTTAGGAAGACAAAGGTATTCCATTTTCCAGGCTACTGGGGTGGTTTGCGACTGAAATGGCTCATTCTTGCATTCTAACGATGGAGTCCCATTTTGGGAAGCCTTCTAATTTAGTTTCCTAGTCCTGTGGACCTATTGATTTTGATCCAAAGTCCTGATTCTCCCGACTGGAGTCACTGCTATTCTCAGTGAGTTAAAATGAAGTATGTGTGTTTGTGTGTTTGTGTTTTTGACCAACTATATACCAACTCTGTTATATTGTACCCTCCCAAGCACTTAGTATAGTGCTCTGTTCACAGTAAGTTCTCAATGAATATGATTAATTGATTGATTGATACATTGGTCACTAAGGCCTGGGTTAGTAAGTGGTGAGAATGGATTTGTCTGTGGGAGTCCTGGCTGCCTTATTCTTAAAAGCATCTTCCCCCACAGCTTCTCCCATCTCTGGTCTATTCTTCAATGTGCCGCCCAGATCATTTTTCTAAAACATCGTTCTGCACATGTCCCCCCACCCCTCAGAATCAAACAGAAACTTCTAATAATAAGCTTGAAGATGCTCAATCAGCTCTCCCACCCTGCACCTAACCTCATTCCTTTCCTACTATAACCCAGCCCACACACTTTGCTCTTCTAGTACCAACCTACTCACGCTGCCTTGCTCTCATTTCTCTCTCCAATCACCTCTTTTCACACCCTTCCTCCTGCCCAGAATCCCCTCCCCTTTCATATCCAACAGACCACCACTCTCCTAATCTTCTAGGCCCTTCTAAAAATCAGATCTCCAGGAAGTCTTCCCTGACTAATCTCTTATCTTCTCATTCTTTCAGTCAGTCAGTTGTATTTAGTGAGCGCTTACTATGCGCAAAGCACTATACTAAGGAGTTGGAATGTACAATTCGGCAACAGATAGAGACAATCCCTGCCCAACGACAGGCTCACAGTCTAAACCGGGGAGACAGACAGCAGAACTAAACAAAACAAGTAGTCTGGCTTCAATACCATCAAGATAAATAGAATCATAGATATATACACATCATTAACAAAATAGAGTAATAAATAATATATGCAAATATGCACAAGTGCTGTGGGGAGGGGAAGGGGGAAGAGCGGGGGGGGGAGTAGGGGGAATGGGGAGGGAAGAAGAGCAGAGAGAAAGGGGGGCTCAGTCTGGGAAGGCCTCCTGGAGGAGGTGAGTTCTCAGTGGGGCTTTGAAGAGGGGAAGAGAGTGAGTTTGGCGGACATGAGGAGGGAGGGCATTCCAGGTCAGTGGTAGTACTTGGGCCAGGGGTCAACGGCAGGACAGACGCGAACGAAGGACCGTGAGAAGAGAGGCAGAGGAGCAGAGTGTACAGGGTGGGCGGTAGAAGGAGAGAAGGGAGGTAAGATAAGAGGGGCTAGGTGATGGAGAGCTTTGAAGCCAAGAGTGAGGAGTTTTTGTTTCATGTGAAGGTTGATCTTCCATATTGTGTTATCTATTCAATCAGTCATTCAGTCAATCATATTTATTGAGCACTTACTATGTGTAGAACACTCTAGTAAGCACTGGGGAAAATACAATACAGCAATAAAGTCTTCACCCTCTAAGTACTGAGTTACTCATTCCACTACCTCTCTGTCCAAATCACTGATGTATATCTTTCAAGCTCTGTTGTTTCCCCCTACCTGTAATTTATTTGTCTGCATCCCCCACTAGATTGTAAACTTCTTGAGTGCAGGGTTTGCATCTATGAGCTGTATTGTACTGTACTCTCACAAGCACTTAGTATAGTGCTCCATGAACAGTAAGTGCTCAAATCATTGATAGCTTGACTTTTAGGACCCTAGTGATCCTTGAACCCGCTTTTTTTTAATGGCATTTGTTAAGCACTTACTATGTGCCAGGCACTGGACTAAGCGCTGGGATAGATACAAGCTAATCAGGTTGGACACAGTCCATGTCCCACATGGGGCTCCTACTCCTAATCCCCATTTTATAGATTAGGTAATTGAGGCACAGAGAAGTGAAGTGACTTGCCCAAAGTCACGCAGCAGACAAGTGGTGGAACTGCCATTAGAAGTCAGGCCCTTCTGACTCCCAAACTTGTGCTCTTTCCACTAGGCCACGCTGTTTTTCTCTCATCATGTTTCCGACCTACTTTGCCACCCTCCCACCTACCCAGGACTAAAAATATGTCCTGGACTAGTGGAAAAAATGCAGGCATTTTATTTATTCTCTGAAGATAGGTTAAAATTTGTATGTGGGCTGATGTTTTTGGGTTTATTTACAAGTCTGGATTAATGAATGGAACATATTTGTCAAATATGCTACGCTTTGGTTATTAATGAGAGTGCTTCTTAGGGTTTTCTTTCATCTATGGAGAATCGCAGGCCTAGGTTCATTTTCACTCTACTTGGTATTTATACATCTTATTATTTCCGACATCTCCATTGGCCACTGTAAATTGGAGGAACACGTTTGAAATATTCGTGCTTAAGGCTCTTCATGCTTCTTCTCCATCTTATTAAGTACACACCCTACCAGCCCATTAACCTTCGGTCCACGATTCATTATTCATCAGCTTTCTTCCATTTGCCATCATGAAGCAAAAGCAGGATTGCAATTCCTGCATTTATTTTGCCTTTGCTTTCTGTCTCTGGCATGCCATTCTCTGGTGCAGTCTTCTTGTTGATGCTGTGACTTGTTTTAAAAATAAACTGCTGTTTGCTCATTAAATATCTATCTATAACAGGGCTGCTCCTAGGGATTTTGAGCCCATGGCAGACCTGGAGTTCCTAAGCCAAATGACTCTTTACGCTCTTCATCCTGTACTTACCCATCTCACCCATCTCTAGCTTCTTTAGTGTCTCTAGTCCTGGGGATGAGGACTCAGAATAAATTCTCTCATTAAGCATTTCCAACTCCCAAAGACATGGGCAAAACCTCTCCTTCCAATCTCTAACTCCAACCCCGTCTCACTCCCCCCACAAAACACTTGGGCCTTGCACAGGTACGCTGTCAGCACAGCTCTAATAATAATAATTGTGGCATTCGTTAAGTGCTTACTATGTGTCAAGCACTCTTCTAAGTGCTGGGGTGGGTATGAGCAGATCAGATTGGACATAGTCCCTATCCCACATGGGACTCACAATCTTAATCCCTATTTTACAGATGAAGAAACTGAGGCACAGAAAAGTTAAGTGACTTGCCCAGTATCACCCAGCAGACACATGGTGGAGCCGGGATTAGTCCTCAGATCCTTCTGACTTCTAGGCCCATGTTCTATCCACCAGACCACACTGCTTAATAATGTTGGTATTTGTTAAACGCTTACTATGTGCAGAGCACTGTTCTAAGTGCTGGGGTAGAAACAGGGTAATCAGGTTGTCCCACCTGAGACTCACAGTTGATCCCCATTTTACAGATGAGGGAACTGAGGCACAGAGAAGTTAAGTGACTTCCCCACAGTCACACAGCTGACAAGTGGCAGAGCCGGGATTCAAACCCGTGAACTCTGACTCCCAAGCCACGCTGCTTCTCTAGCATTCTGACTGTGGGCCAGTCCCAAAATCAAGACTTCCCTATCAAATTGACTTGTGTTTTAGCCCAGCGTCACAGTCCTGAGCATGTTTTGTTCTGAGCAATCCATCAATAGTATTTATTGAGGGCTTCCTACGTGCAGAGAACCGTACTAAGCACTTGGGAGAGTACAATACTATCAGGAGGCATATCCCTGCCCTCAAGGATCTTATATCTAATTGGGGAGACATATATTTAAAGAAATCACCGGCTGGGAGAAACACCTGAAATTAAAGAGAAGTACAGAAGTGCTGTGGGATTTGGGGAGGACTTAGTTGCTTGCTTAGTAGGTACCAACTCAAGCACATAGGTGACATGATCGGGCGGGAATAATAAGATGGGGAAATCAGAGATTAGTCATGGAAGGCTTCCCAGAGGAAATGTAATTTTAGTGGGGTTTAAAGATGGGGAGAGTAGTGGTCTGTCAGATGTGAAGGGGGAGGGAATTCTAGGCGGGAGGGAGAGTGTGAGCGGGGGGGGTCTATGGCAAGAGAGATGAGAGCGAGGGGCAGTGAGGAGGTTGATAGTAGAAGATCTAAGCATTCAGGCTGCATTATAGGAGAGAGATGAGCAAGGATAAATAGGGGGAAAGAGATGATGGAGTGCGCATATGCGATGGATTGGTAAGTAACATGGCTGCAGCCTTGTGACTGCTATCCTCTTGGAATCAGCCCTCATAGGCGGGCAGACTAACAACTCTGGTCTAGAACAAGGTCTGGGCCTCCCGATTAATGGCCGTGCTTTGGGCACGGAATATTTTTTATCATCCCCCATGGAGAAATTAACTATGCCCAGCAACAAAATCCCCTGAAATTGGTGGCACTGAGATCAATACTAGACCTATTTGGGTGTGCTGAGCAGTGCGGCAGCTGCCATCAGCAATCCCAGGAGATGTGGCCCAGGGTCCTGGGATCATTAGCTTTGCTGGAAAAGGAGTATTCTGGAGGGGGCTGGGACAGAAGGATACACTTTCTCTTCCCTGCTGTTAGGGGGGTGGGAGGAGGAAAGGGGAAGTATGCTTGAGTACAGATCTTCAGGATGCTCTCCCCCACCATCAAGGAAGAGCTAGACTGATGCCCTTATTATTTAAATTGGGAAGACACTGATAAATGCCAGAGGGAATGTGAGTGAGTGAGTGAGTGACAGAGCTAGAAAGGTAGAAAGGGAAATAAAGATTTGATTGTTTGTGTAAAAAAAAAGGTCCATGGAAACCAGCATCTCAGAAATGTAGTCTACTCCCCAAAGAGCAGTATATGCGTATATACAAGCTAACTGTAATGGATCACCATTCCCTGTGGATATGCTCATCTGTAAGTTTTGGCTCCTTTCTCCATTATGGCATTGGCTGTCACTTAGATTCATTCCTTCTCAAATGTGCTTAATGCTGTACTCGGCACACGAATTATTTTAAATAAAGGACAAGGCAAAAGTGGAGGAGAGGGGACAATGGTCTGAGAGCCTTCATTGGTGGAGATACACCCAGAAATCTGTTTTGATTTAAATTTTCACACAGATATCCTCAGATTCTGGAGATCTCAAGAGCCACTATATTCAGTCGGGTGAGAATCACTTTAAAATATCCTGAAAATTGTGTTCGTCCAATCATTAGGGAATACTTTTTCTCACAAGGAACGTACTTCGGTCAATCAATAGTACTGAGTCTTTTTGAAGTGTTTGGGGGAATACAATAAAGTAGACTGACTCCATACCCTTAAGAAGCTTACAGTCTAGTTTACAATCCAAGTACCTTCCAATTTATGGTATTTGCTGTGTACAGAGCACTGTGGCTTGGGAGAGTATTTACTATTAGTAGAGTTGGTAGACATGATCTCTGCCCTCAAGATACTTACAGTCTAGTGGCTTATGTGATTCCACTAATTCCTAAGGAAAAGGGGATGGTGGGATAACTTAGCCGTTCTCGGGAGACTAAAAAAAACGATCAGTGTATAAGAGCTTTGACCAGCCATATACATTGCCAAGAATGTCATACATTTTCACACTGCATCTGATGGCAGTGACAAGAAGGGCCAACACAGGACCACCTGGGCAAATTTTCAAAAAATCACTCCTATTCAACTAGTCATCAAACACACAAACACACACATATTCAAAATTATTCCTATTTAAAGATTTATTGCACCCACATATTCCAACTGGGGTTTGTAATGCATATTCTGAATGATTTGCAAGTTTCTCATGAAATTTCAGTATGAATTTGAACCAGTGAGATATCTCCTGTATTCTCTTTCCTAGTCTAACTCCCTCACTTAACACTAGCTATGTTGTCAGCTCCCTAAGGCAGGGATCATGTCTACCAATTCTATTGTACTATTCCAAGCACTAAGAACAGTGCTCTGCACAAAGTAGGCCGTCGTTAAATAGAATTGATTGATAACCCCTAATAATAATAATAATGTTGGTATTTGTTAAGCGCTTACTATGTGCATAGCACTGTTCTAAGTGCTGGAGTAGATACAGGGTAATCAGGTTGTCCCACGTGAGGCTCACATTCTTTTACAGATGAGGTAACTGAGGCCCAGAGAAGTGAAATGACTTGCCCACAGTCATACAGTTGACAAGTGGCAGAGCTGGAATTTGAACCCATGACCTCAGACTCCCAAATCCGGGCTCTTTCCACTGAGCCACGCTGCTTCTCAGCGCTGCCTCTTTCTAGACAAGTTAGAATCCATGTGTCCACAGAAAAACACTTTTAAAGAAAACTCTCCCTTGCTTTGCTCAGTCTTTTTTTGCAGGCCAGATGCAACATGAAGGAATCCAGGAGACTCTCCTCACCTAGGTAGGATCCCTTGGCCAGTCAGAGAACTCAAGACTGTAAGCTCCTTGTGGGCAAGGAACATGACTATCGACTCTGTTTTACTGTACCCTTCCAAGCACTTAGTACAGTACTCTGTACTCAATAAGCAGTTGACTGACTGAGAAAGGTTTAGTGAGGATCAGGCCAATTTTCCCATGTTCTCATGCTGGGGTTGAGGACTCTGGCTTTCCAACTCTGAGGTGAATAGACCAGAATTGTAGTCATCTCTCTTCTCATGCAAGGGGATGGCGTCAAAGAAATATTCTCAGTGAGACACCAATGCAGAGACAGCCAAAGTTCTGACAAATCAGGAATAGAATGAAGCAAGGTAAATGACTGGGTTTTTTTTTAAATGGTATTTGTTAAGCACTTACTATGTGTCAGACACTGTTCTGAGCTCCAGGGTAGATACAAGATATTCAGATTGGACACAGTTCCTGTCCCACATGAGGCTCACAATCTTAATCCCCATTTTACCGTTGAGGTAACCGAGGTGAAGTGAAGCGGCTTCCCCAAGGCCACACAGCAGACAAATGGCAGAGCTGGGATTAGAATCCAGGTCCTTCTGACTCCCAAGCCCATTAGGGCACACTGCTTGTTGACTTGCTCCATTTCAAAAGTGGTCCAACTGAACTCCAAAGGTTTGAGGGTGAATTGGGACCTGGATAGCCTCAGAAAATTCAAGCCTCAGTCACACCTCATCATGGGGATCCTCAGGAAGTCTGGGTTGATTTCCTGGTACCCGTTTTACTCCTCCATAGAGCCTGAGGTTGATTCATCTGGTTCTCTCTACACTGTAAATTCCCTCTTCTAGACTGTAAGCTCACTGTGGGCAGGGAACGAGTCTACCAACTCTGCTATATTGTACTCTCCCAAGTGCTTAGTATAGTGCACTGCACACACTAAGTGCTCAATAAATACGACTGAAGAGTTGAATGATTGATTGGCCCACAGGATCACACCAAACCGCACAGCCAGCCAACCCTGCTACATTCACTAAACGTCCAAAATCCACTGGGAAGGCAGGGATAAAAAAAGTTCGGACCGAGAGCCAGGACAGAGTGAGAGGAGGCTAATTAGGCCAAAGGCTTGGAAGTACGCAAACCTTCAAAGCACCAAGTAGTAACCAAGCAGAACTATTTTAATGACAGTGTTAGGGTGCCCTGCAAGGACAAAATCTGTTTCTCTTAGTGAGTCTTTCTAATGTAATTCTTTCCACCCACTGGGGCAGTCCTGGGGGAAAGGGTCTCTAACTGGAGGCTCTGGCATGTAAAGAATCCTCTCTAAATGAGCACATTCTTTTAACACACTGTGGCCAGCAGCCCTCCCTGTCCCCAGATACCCATTGTAATAACTCCCTAGAAGGAGCTCCAGATAAGAAAACATAGGATGGATATGGCATTGCAATGTACGTACTCAGCTGGCAAGTGGCATTCTGACTGAGGTAGGCATCAAAACTGAAGAGATTGAAGATTAAAAATCCAGGGACCATGCAAATCCAAGCTCTTTATCAATCTATTATTATTGTTGTTTTATGTTGTTGTAGTATTTGTTAAGCGCTTTATTATATGTCAAGCACCATTCTAAATGCTGGGGTAGATAAAAGTTAATCAGGTTGGACACAGTCCCTGTCCCACATGGGGCTCACAGTCCAAGTAGGAGGTGATAAAAGGTATTTTAATCCCTATTTTGCAGTTGAGAAGACTGAGGTACAGAGAAGTTAAGTGACAGCAAGCAATTGGCAGAACCGGCATTAGAACCCAAGTCTTCGGACTCCCAGGCCCAGGCTATTTATTGAGTGCTTAGTAGGCATGGATTTGCTGAAGAGGCAGTTGGGAGGGATATAGGGTGTTGGGAGATGAGCGATTAAACTGGGAAGGCCTCCTAGAGGAGAGGGAGAAAGAAGGGGAGTTTTCATTGTGATTAGGGTAAGTAGAGAGGTGGCATGGCATAGTGGATAGAGCACAGGAGTAGAAGTTGAAAGGCTGTGGGTTCTAATTCCTGCTCTGCCACTTGTCTGTTGTGTGACCTTGGGCAAGTCACTTCACTTCTCTGGGCCTCAATTCCCTCATCAATAAAAAAAGGATTGAGACTGTGAGCCCCACCTGAGATGAGCCCCACTTGAGATAGGGTCTGTGTCCAATCCCATTTGTTTGTATCCACCCCAGTGTTTAGTACAGTGCCTGGCACATAGTAAGTGCTTAACACCATCATTATTATTATTATGTCATTACCTTAGGCCAGAATGTATTCCATCCCCTCCCATCATCAACACACACCAACCCCATTACAAATGTACCTGTGAGGGAACATGTTTTGGGGAGACGGAAAGTTGAAAGGCCAGGATTCATTATTGCTATTATTGCTCTGAGGCATTTTGGGCAACTGGATCAGACAGAACCATCCTGGTGGGAGACTTCTAATGGGTAAGATCCACTTGACTATGCAAGGAGCTGGAAGGAACTGATTCTGGAGGAGAATGCACTGAAGAACCCAGTAAAAGTTGGAAATGCAATTGAATGATCCAGCAGCAGAAGTTTGGTTTAAACATTTACTGGTCTAAAATAGGTGGACTTGAAATTAAGTTAGGGGAAGAGAAAAAAAATAAATGATTACTGTTATATGTAAGTGTTTACTGCACTAGGGTAGATACAAGTTTATCAGGTTGGACACAGTCCCTTTCCCACATGGGGCTCCTCACAGGTCTCTCTTCAGAATGCATAAACCAGATGTAAGGGCTTGGAGTTCCTATGAATTCAGGTGCAGATCAATCAGTCAGTCGGATTTATTGAGCACTTACGGTGTGCAGACCACTGAACTAAGTGCTTGGGAGAGTACAATATAACAGAGTTGGTAGACATGTTCCCTGCCCATAGGGTTAATCTGGGAATGTTTCCTGGAAGAGATAAACTCTTGATAATTTTGAAGAGAGTGAATGGCATTGTCTGGCAAAGCAGACATCGAGAAGACATCAGGGATTTTCCACCCTTGTACCTAAGCCATAGAACTATTTTCCTAGGCATCTATATACCCTATATTTTCAAAATGTACCACTTCCCCTTTAGGAGAAAGAAAGCCATTTTATAATAATAGCCAACCATCTTGTAATAATTAGGAGCATTCTCATCTGGTGCTTTGTTTGCAGAAAAACAGAAGGAGAGGAGAAGGAGGGGAGAGAAAAATGGGAGGAAAGGAACAGGAGGGGGAAAGGTAGAAAAGAAGGGAGGGGGAAAAAAGAAGGTGGGAGAGGGTAAACCAAAAAGGGAGAAGGGAAAGCCAAGTTAGAAAGGAAAGGGAAAGCGAATTTATCATCCCTTGCTCTGCTGTTTGGACTTTAGTCGAAAAGGTGGAAACAGCTGGAGCATATAATGAATTCAATTTGATGTGTTTATACCTACCACCGACTCCTAATGTGGCAAGGCAGACCAGCTTATGTTGAATGCTCTTGCTCCATCTTCTGACGGGTTAGCGACAACTTGAGCTTTGAGAACTGAAAGCCCTTCCTTACAGTGGATTCTGTTGCCAGACATAGGAGAATGAATGATTGATCACAGGAGCACATTTTACCAGACTATCATGGATGTTTGACCTATGATTCTATGAACAAGTAACTTGCAGTCGCTCAGCTAGCTCTTTTGCCATGAAATCTCCCCACCCTCCATAATCAATTAATAGGATTTACTGAGTACCTTCTGCATGCACTCCAAGCTATTAAGCACTTGGGAGCGTACAAAGAAGTGGTAGACCCAATCCCTCCTCTTATAATCTAACTGTTGAGACAGACACTAAAATCAATTACAGATAGGAAGAAATAGAGTATAAAGATTTATAGATAAGGGCTAAGGGTGTTGTGAGTACTTATGTGTGTAAGTGGAAAGGGATGAAGTATTAATTGGGGGAAATATGGTGAGGAGACTAGAAATTAATCAAGGAAAGCCTCCTGGAGACTGTGATTTCAGAAGGGCTTTGAATAATAATAATAATGTTGGTATTTTTAAACGTTTACTATGTGCAGAGCACTGTTCTAAGCACTGGAGTAGATACAGGGTAATCAGGATGTCCCACATGAGGACACCCTTAATCCCCATTTTACAGATGAAGTAACTGAGGCACAGAGAAGTTAAGTGACTTGCCCACAGTCACACAGCTGACAAGTGGCAGAGCTGGGATTCGAACCCATGACCTCTGACTCCCAAGCCTGGGTTCTTTCCACTGAGCCACGCTGCTTCTCTTCTCATTTAAAAATGAGAGAGCCCTGGTCTGATAGATATGAAGCAGCATGGTCTAGTGGAAAGAATATGGGTCTGGGAGCCAGGAGATCTGGATTCTAATTCTGGCTCTGCCACATGCCTGCTGTGTGACTTTGGGGAAGTCGCTTCACTTCTCCATG
The DNA here is from genome assembly GCF_004115215.2 of Ornithorhynchus anatinus. NCBI lineage: Eukaryota > Metazoa > Chordata > Mammalia > Monotremata > Ornithorhynchidae > Ornithorhynchus > Ornithorhynchus anatinus. The sequence goes on along the minus strand of NC_041735.1, from coordinate 52,248,377 downwards.
CTCAGTTTCTCATCTGTAAAGTGGGTATTAATAATAATAATAATAATAATAATGTTGGTATTTGTTAAGCGCTTACTATGTGCAGAGCACTGTTCTAAGCACTGGGGTAAACACAGGGGAATCAGGTTGTCCCACGTGGGGCTCACAGTCTTAATCCCCATTTTACAGTTGAGGGAACTGAGGCACAGAGAAGTGAAGTGACTTGCCCACAGTCACACAGCTGACAAGTGGCAGAGCTGGGATTCAAACTCATGAGCCCTGACTCCAAAGCCCATGCTCTTTCCACTGCGCCACGCATTAAATGCCTGTTCCCTCTCCCCTTTAGACTGTGAGCTTCATGTGAGACAACTGTTTTTCTTGTATGTACCCCAGTGTTTAACATACTGCTTGGCACATAGTAAGCCCCTTAACAAATACTATTCTTATTATTATTACTAAGGAAATTTCTGCCGAAGGAAGGGCATGAGCAAAGATTATTTTTGGTAGTCACAAACTTGCAGAGAGTGTTTTTGCCAACATCCCTTGATTTGGAATGATCTACAAGTGACAACCTCACCCCCAAGCAAGTAGTGAGAGGGTGTCATAACCCTAGTAGGGAAACAGTCTGTTGCAGAGAAGCAGGACTGGATTGCCCAAATGTTGATCCACTTTTTCTGGCCTTGGGTTTTCCCAAGTGATTCTGGAAATACCCGTTGCTGATTCAACATTTGAGGGAAGTGGAGTCACAGCATGGCCTAGTGGATAAAGCACAGGCCTGGGGTTCTGAAGGACTATGTTCTAATCTCGGCTGGGCCACTCGTCTGCTGTGCGACCGTAGGCACATCACAATTTATCTTTTCCTCAGTTAACTCATCTGTAAAATGGGGATTAAGACTGCGAGCCCCATGTCCAACCTGATTATCTTATATCTACCTCAATGCTTAGTACAGTGCCTGACAAATAGTAAGCACTTAATAAGCACCATTAAAAAACCAAAAAACTCTGCAGCTGGAGCTTGAGTAGATCAAACTTCAAATACCAGGATGGCAGCAATGAAGATAATAATAATAATAATAATAATGTTGGTATTTGTTAAGCGCTTACTATGTGCCAAGCACTGTTCTAAGCGCTGGGGTAGACATAGGGGAATCAGGTTGACCCACGTGGGGCTCACACCATTTTACAGATGAGGGAACTGAGGCACAGAGTAGTTAAGTGACTTGCCCACAGTCACACAGCCGACAAGTGGCAGAGCTGGGATTCGAACTCTTGAGCCCTGACTCCAAAGCCCGTGCTCTTTCCACTGCGCCACGCTGCTTCTCTAATGCATAAATAGGGAATGATCCTGGATTAACCCTCCACCCCTGGAGGTGCTTCTAGGTTCTTTAGATGTTCCACTAGCAATTCGGGGCCACTCTCAAGATGGGGCTTCATATGTGGCTTTTCTTTCATGGGATGCAGGATTGCCGTGTCTTCTCTGCTGACTCTCTCTCTCCCTTCATTTATTCATTCATTCAATCATATTTATTGAACACTTACTGTGTGCAAATCACTACCAAGCCACTGAGAGAGTACAACATAACGATAAACCTGGAAATCCGCTGTTGAAGGAGGGGCCGTTGGTCCACCCTTAGTTCTAAAGACCTGGCTTTCAGTGGGCTTTTTGTACAGGAGGGGTCTGGGCAGACCAGGCAGACCTTGCCTTCAGACTGTAGTTCTGGTGGGGGTAAGGCAGGGTGACCAAAATAGCCCACAGAGCAGTCACCGAGGTGCTCTCCCACGCCGAATGGAAACATCTCCCGGCCTCCGTGCTCCAGCCAGCATCTCGTTGTGTGCTTGGGGAGTTAAACCTCCTCTGGGGGTGCTTTCTCACAGCTCAGACTGTGGGAAGAGGGAGCGACTGCCCAGAGGAAAAAGCCACGAGGATGAATAGAGAGAAGGGAAAGCAAATCTATGGGTGTTTTTCCAGGGAGTTGAAAAGAGGACCGAGAACTGCCAAAGAACAAATTACCACCACCACGCCCCTCTTGGATCATGTGGCCGGTCATTAGGGACAGGTAATGGGCAGTTTTACCCAAAATGCCATGTTTCTCATTCTTTTCACTGGGCTCGACCCCATGATGACTCAAACTTCTAGAAACGGCTTTCACATTCACTCCCTCAGGAACCCAGCATGCTGTTTGGTACCCGGAAGGAGGCACTGCAACCGATGAGAGATGCCCTGCTGCCTCCAAAGAGTTGCCGGGTGACTGGTTATCCGTCCCAGGATCAGATTTCCTTGGCACTGTAAGCCCGTCAAACGGCAGGGACTATCTCTATCTGTTGCCGACTTGTTCATTCCAAGCTCTTAGTACAGTGTTCTGCACATAGTAAGCGCTCAATAAATACTATTGAATGAATGAATTAATGCATTGGGCCTCTTTTGTAACCTTTGGGCACTCAGCTTCCTGTCTGACCTCTAGGGTAGTTCAGAAAGGAAAGATAAGTACAGGTTACAGGGAGGGAGCAGTCAAGGTCCTCCAAGGAAATGCCAAATGACCTCAGAAGACCACAGGTGACAGTGCCTAGTGCTTTGTAGTCATTTACAACCCACCGCCAGCCCCACCCTTGGGCATTATATTTATATTATGTACTCAGTGACCAGGGGTTTGTCACCTCGTTTCAGGTGTATCCAGTGAGTCAGGGGATAGGCTGGGTGGGGATTTGGGACTTCTGATCCCCAGTACTGAGCTGGTCGTTGAGTGTTCATGGTGGATTCGTCATGTGCTGAGTGCTGTACAGAGGATATAGTCCTGGGAGTCAGAAGATCATAGGTTCTAATCCCTGTTCTGCAGCGTGTCTGCCATGTGACCTTGGGCAAGTCACTTTGCTTCTGGGTGCCTCCGTTCCCTCATCTGTAAAATGGGGATTAAGACTGTAAGAACAGTACCTGGCACATAGTAAGTGCTTAACAAATACCATTATTATTATTATATAGTCTTCAATGTCCTGGCCTAGAGGAATTTATGTCCTAAGTCAGATTGTTACCTAATAATAATAATAAAAGTGGTATTTAATAAGTGCTTGCTATGTGCCAGGCACTGTCCTAAACACTGGGGAAGATACAAGGTAACTGGTTTGGACACAGTCCCTGTACCACATGGGCTCACAGTCGTAATCTCCCTTATACGTATGAAGTCACTGAAGCCGGGAGAAGTGAAGTGACTTGCCCAAGGTCACAAAGAGGACAAATGGAAGGGCCAGGATTAGAACCCAGGTTCTTTGACTCCCAGGTCTTTGCTCTATTCCCTAGGCCAAGCTGCTTCCTTGTTAGGAAGAGATTAAAATACTCATGCTACCTTCTAACTTAATAACGTTCTCTGTGTATTCCATGAAAGTCAGAAAGCCACTTTATATTTTCATATTCCTGGCCCCAAGATCACTTCTTTGTGTCAAGGGATGTCCGCCACCAGTTCTCTCAGGGGGTGCCTGCAAGCTATTTTTTTTTTTTTTGGAAAGGCTGAATGGAAAATATTATTCTACAGACAAAACAACTGTTCTGAGGAAGGGATCCAGAGCAGTCCAGGCGTTCCAAGAATTGTTGATAGAGAAATGTACTCATGAGGAGTTGCAATGCAAATTGGGGCTTTAATGGCTTGGGGAAAACAGCAGAGCCGTGTACCCTCCCTCGCTCTGGCTCGAGCTTGAAATAGTTGCCTTGGCACCAGGTCATCCGGGATCATCAGACGGGACAAAGTCAGACAGGCAAAGTCCATCCAATTGGTCTGAGTCTGTGTAGAGACAGAGAAACTGAATAGGAGGATATGGGTGTGGCCAGAGTGAATGCAGGGCCATGTTAGAGGCGTCCAGAGAAACATCAGCACATCAGAAGCTCAGAAATCAGGCAGTGGGGAGCACTCAGCTTAACTCTGCCAATCAGCTACGAGAAATGGCGGGGAAAGGAACCTGCCAGGCCTCAGTCGGCCAACTCAGGTGACGCCGGCTACGAAACCAAGTGCTGGCGGAAGGTGATGAGGTCAAAGGTGGGAATACAATCCAGGAGGTGCCGAGTCACCAGGTCTCAAAGCAGATTTTCCAGTTGACTGTGGAGTTTGTACTCTCTGCAAGTGTCACTGGCACACAGATCCCGTGTGAGACAAGTGGGTGGACAGAATTATGACAAACTGCTCCAGCCCCAAAGGATCTTTTTACACTGGGCTCTTCTCTGAGGAAGCCACACTGACTTACAGGAAATAATGACAAATCTATAATGTAAAGGTAAATTTAAACTGGGTACTTCCTTATGCAAACTCAGGAGTAAATCAGTCAATCAACCAATGGTATTTATCGATAATTTATTGTGTACATAGCTCTGTACAAAGTGCTGGGGAGAATTCAGTACAACAGCGTTCATTTATTCATTCCCTCAATTGTATTTATTGAGCACTTACTCTGTGGAGAGCACTGTACTAAGTGCCTGGGAGACTACAATACAACAGTAAACAGACACATTCCCTGCCCACAACTAGTTTAGAGACATTAATATAAATAAATGAATTACAGATATGTACATAAGTGCTATGGACCTCAGAGCGGGGATGAACAAAGAGAGCAAGTCGGGGTGATGCAGAAGGGAGTGGGAGAAGAGGAAAGGGGGCCTTAGTCAGGGAAGGCCTCTTAGAGGAGATGTGCCTTCAATAAGGCTTCGAAGCAGAGGAGAATAATTGTCGCATTTGAGGAGGGAGGGCTAGAGAAGCAGCGTGGCTCAGTGGAAAGAGCCCGGGGTTGGGAGTCAGAGGTCATGGGTTCGAATCCCGGCTCTGCCACCTGTCAGCTGTGTGACTGTGGGCAAGTCACTTAACTTCTCTGTGCCTCAGTTACCTCATCTGTAAAATGGGGATTAACTGTGAGCCTAACGTGGGACAACCTGATCACCCTGTATCTACCCCAGAGCTTAGAACAGTGGTCTGCACAAAGTAAGCGCTTAACAAATACCAACATTAAGGAGCAAAGTGTGCAGGCTGGGTTGTAGTAGGAAAGCAATGAGATGAGGTAGGAAAGGGCAAGATGACTGAGTGCTTTAGAGCCAACGGTGAGGAGTTTTTCTTTGACGAGGGGGTGGATGAGCAACCACTGGAGTTTTTTGAGGAGTGGCGAAACACGTTCTGAACACCTTTGTAGAAAAATGATCTGAGCAGCAGAGTAATTTTGGACTGGAGTGGAAATACAGGAAGCTGGGAGGTCAGCAAGGAGGTTGATGCAATAATCCAGGCGGGATAAAATGAGTGTTTGTATTAATGTGGTAGAAGTTTGGATGGAGAGGAAAGGGCAGATTTTAGGGATGTTGTGAAGGTGGATTTAGGGTGGATTGAATATGTGGGTGACACGTTCCCTGCCCGAAACAAGTTTACAGTCCAGAGAAGTAAAGAGGGGAGATCCATGATCACACCCTCTTTGGAGTGTCTTCATACAGAATGCGTCATCTTTCCTTAAAAGATTTTTTTATTTATGTTCTGGGGGCCCACAAAAGAATAAGGTACTCCGGTTTAGTGATTTTATGTCAGTCAAGTATTTTGCAAAATTATTCCTCATAGTCGTGTAACTATGACTGTGCTGCTCTCCTCTTCTACAGGTGGAAAAACAGAGTCAGAACAGCAGAAATGACATGGCCTGTGTAGAGCAGGATGAAGTGGGGATTGCATTCAGCATTTCCTCGGGTGAACCATTTGGGAAAATTTACCTTTCTCCTTCAGATGAAGAGTTTCCAGTGCAGGAGGAGGAGCCAGCATTTCAAAGGTAAAATCAATATGAATCTGTTGGCTTTGCTCAATCTGGATAGAAGGGAGACTAAACCAGCAACCTCCACAGCCTTTCAGCAACATTCAGAGTGTTTATGCACATCTGACCACTGGTTCACCTCCCTGTGCCCAGGGGTAGATTGTGTCCTTTCTCCCCATCTCATTCTTCCACTAGCTCCTCCTCCTTCTCTCTCTCATTCTCTCTCACTCTCCATCTCCCTTTCCTTTCCTTTCTTTTTCTGTCTCTGTCTTCCTCTTCTATTTTTCCCCAGTGGTATTTGTTAACTGCTTTCTAGATATCAGACACTATACTAAGCCCTGGAGTAGATACAAGCTAATCAGGTTGGACACAGTCTCTGCCCCACATAGGTCTCACACTCTTAATCCCCATTTTTACAGATGAGGTAACCGGAGCATAGAGAAGTTAAGTGACTTTCCCAAGGTCACACAGCAGACATGGGGCAGAGCTGGGATTAGTACCCAGGGCCTCTGATACCCAGGCCTGTGTTCTTTCTGCCAGGCCATGCTGCTTCTCTTCTTCCCCTCTTCCTCCTTCCCCTTCCTCTTTCTCTCATACCTCTGTCCATCTTTCCCCTTGTCTTTCCTTCCTCACTCTTTTCTGCTCTTTTCTCTCTGCTCCTCCAACATAGCCCCCTTCTTCCCCTGACTCCCCAATTCCTTGCATTGCTTAGATTGTTGAACAGGAAAGGTGCTAGGCATCAAGTAAGATCCTGTAAGGGCTCACAGATGTGCCTGAAGGGGAAAAAGTTTGAGTACCACTGCATAGAGGTAGAGGAGAAAGGCAAGAAATCACAAAACAGCCCTCAACCCAAGGGTCTTCCAGAGGTCTCTGTGTCTATCTCCTAAACATTGGGAAGATTTGTGCATGGCAATCATGCCACAGGTTTAGAAGCTTGAGGCTAAGAACTAGGGTCCTTCTCTGATGTGAAAATGAGGAATAACAATAACTGTGATATTTTTAAGTGCTGACTATGTGCCAGGTACTAAGCGCAGGGATAGATACAAGTTTATCAGGTTGGATACAGTCCCTGACCCACATGGGACTCACAATCTCAATCCCCATTTTACAGATGTGGTAACCGGCCCAGAGAAGTGAAGTGATTTGTCCAAGCTCACACAGCAGACAAGTGGCAGAGCCAGGATTAGAACCCATGCCCTTCTGACTCTCAGACCTGTGTTCTATCCACTATGGAGGAGTGTGGTATAACATACCTCATACTAGCTTCAGGGATGTACTCCGGAGTTCCCTCCCCCAACTCCCCGCCACCAATTCAGGACAAGAAAGGGAAAGGAGATAAGCTTAAGTGAGCTAAAGAATGGACCACCTGCCAATATCAGGAATCAGGTCAAACATTTTCCAGGAGAAAGGTAAAAGGCTGGGGAAGATCATCAAAGTATACTTTGAAACTATGACAACAGTTGTCATTTAGCCACAGTTCCAAGAGAATAAAACCAGCAATACTGATTTAACATTTATTTACCCAGAAAAGCCAGCATCCAAGAAGACACCCACCAACAAAGAAATGCCTCAGTCATCACCTTTCAGCTGCTAGTCAATTTGCATGCCTTGCTGGGGGCAACCTGTCTCTATCCCACCTGCTTAACAGGTTGGATTAAATCAATCACTAGTCAGTTATTATGATTTAGTATTTTTGGAGCTCCTTTGTATATTGGCAACATATTTGCCTATTTTATTTTTGCAGCCATATTGATTAGCTTTAGAGTGACCTTGTAAACTAATCAACTCATCAATCTTTCTGGCTGTTGGGAAATTTCACTAAGCAATGGTTCCAGGCCATTGGAAATCTGCAATAGTTGTATTTTGCAAGGGTCTTGTACAATGTACTGAACCAAATGTGCTCAAATAATGCTTATACTACTTGGAAAGATCACCAGGGGAGGGAATTGAATAAGTCTCTCTGTTGCTCACCAACCAGGTTGTTCAACATGTTTTTCAGTGGAGCTAAGACTATAATATGCTGACTTCAAGCTCTAGTCAAGTCGGGTGCTGAGCCCACAGGGTCTGTAGTAGGTAAATCCCCAGGGGAGTGGCAGGACAGGTAGGGACTCATCTACATAATAATAATTGTGGTATTATGGGCTTACTATGCACCAAAATACTGTTCTAAGTGCTGGGGTATTTACAAGATAATTAGGTTGGACACGGTCCCTGTCCCACCTGGGGCTCACAGTCTAAGTAGGAAGAAGAACAGGAACTGAATCCCTATTTTATAGAGGAGGAAACTGTGGCCCAAAGAAGTGAAGTAACAGCCCAAGGTCACACAGCAGGCAAGCAGAGTGAAACACGAGAAGCAGTGTGGTCTAGTGGATAGAGCTTGGGCCTGGGAGTCAAAAGGACCTGGGTTCTAATCCTGGCTCTGCCACCTGTCTGCTGTGTGCCTTGGGTGAGTCACTTAACTTCTCTGTGCCTCAGTTGCCTCAGTTACCTCAGGCAGTAGGAGCTCAGTAACTGAGCTCCATTCAGACTGTGAGCTCCATATGGGACATGGATTGTGTCCGATCTGCTTAGCTTTTATCTTTCCCAGTGCTTAGTATAGTGCCTGGTACATAGTAAGCACTTAACAATTACCATAAAAAAAGAAAAAGCAAGTGGCAGAGTCGGGATTAGAATGCCTTGGAGTGGCCAGGCAATTTCTCCCGTAACAGGTTTGCTTGTTCAGAATCTAATATCTGGTCCCTTGAATTGCTTCCTCTCCTATCCTGCCTGCGCACAGTAAGTGCTCAATAAATACGATTAAATGAATGAATGAATGAATGCAGCTGTCCAGAAAAGTTTTCTCTCCATTCCAAATATAATTTGGGCCCCGGTGCCTCTTCCCTTTCCCCAGCAAAGCAAGGATGGATCTGGGAATGGAGAAAACCAAATGAAAATTATCCATTCATTCAGTCATCTTTATTGAGCACTTGTAATCATATTTATTGAGCTCTTACTGTGTGGAGAGCACTGTACTAAGTGTTTGGGAAAGTACAATACAACATTCCTTGCCCACAATGAGCTTACAGGTTTTTTTTCACCCCTCTCTCAGCCTACAGCACTTCTGTGTCCAACCCGGTTTGCTTGTATCCACCCCAGCAGTTAGTATATATAGTGCCTGGCACATAGTAAGTGCTTAATAAATACCTCAGTTATTATTATTATGTACACAGCCATAATTTATATTAACGTCTGCCTTCTCCTCTAGACTGTAAGCTCATTGTGGGCAGAGAATGTGTCTGCTTATTGTTATACTCTCCCAAGCGCTTAGTACAGTGCTCTGCACACAATAAGTGCACAATAAATACGATTGAATTAATGAATGAACAATAAATAACCACTGATTGATTGATCGATATATCCCAAATGAATCAGTGGGACTCATATATTTTGCCAATACAGATTAAGGAGAAAAAATTTAAAAAAAGTTTAGAACAGATAGATAAGTAAACGTAGATGAAATGTTCAAGGGCAAGGACTGGGAAGACTAATGCCTTTACTAGAATCCATGGAGCAGGCCAAAGAGCTTCAGGTCACTTGGATTCTGTTATAGTGTTCTTGTTCCGGCCCTGGTTTCTACATGACTTTTTTTCCCCTGCTGGATAAAAATAATGATGTGTCCGATCTGATTAGCTTCTATTTTTCCCAATGCTTAGTACAGTGCCTGATACATAGTAAGCACTTAACAATTACCATAAAAAAAAGCAAGTGGAGTGGTAGTCAGGAGATATGGCTCTGTGTTGACTGACTAATGAATGGGATTTTGGAGACGTCACTTAATTTCTTGTTCCTTAGTTTCCCCCTCTTTAAATAGGGGACAGTGGCAAAGTGCTTTGAGGAAAGATACTCTGTACATCCCAAGTGATATTATTTAATAATGTTGGTATTTGTTAAGCGCTTACTATGTGCAGAGCACTGTCCTAAGCGCTGGGGTAGATACAGGGTAATCATGTTGTTTGTTTTTTTTTTCTTGTTGGTATTTGTTAAGCGCTTACTATGTGCAGAGCACTGTTCTAAGCGCTGGAGTAGATACAGGGTAATCAGGTTGTCCCACGTGAGGCTCACAGTCTTTATCCCCATTTTATAGATGAGGGAACTGAGGTACAGAGAAGTTAAGTGACTTGCCCACAGTCACACAGCTGATGAGTGGCAGAGCCGGGATTTGAACCCATGAACTCTGACTACCAAGCCCGGACTCTTTCCACTGAGCCCCGCTGCTTCTCGATTATTTCTAAGGATTATTTCTAATCCTTTTGCCTTTTTGAAGTGGTTAGTCTGTTAGTTTACCCTTTCCTTTTATCAGTCTAATCTGGTGTAGCAGAATATATTGGAATATGTTAGAATATATTAGCAACAAATATGTTGCTAATTTTACTCCAATCCCAGGGATTCTAAACTTTTTCCCTTGATATTCCCTGATTCTTGATCCTGGCTGATCTTAGTGTTAAAGATTAATTCAGAAAAATCCTCAGCCTTTTAAGATTGTTTCACCTGCCCACAAAATCTGCACTTTCCCCTGTCTGCGCTTCTCCTGCTTTGCTCAGCTTAATGCTTCCCACTGCTCCCCACAGCCCCACTGAGAATCCAGTATCTCCTGTGGCCAACTCATTCAGAGCACTCTCAAACACCGGTTCCCATGAAAGCAAACCAAAAAGGGAATAGAAAAGTATTTCTCAAATTTCTTTGAGCCCCATTCCTTAACTTCTTAGGCCTGGGATCAATCTGTCAATCAGCCAAATGGTGTTTATTAATGAATGCTTACTGTGTGCAGACCACCATAATAAGCTCTTGGGAGTGTACAATAGAGTAAGTGAGGAGCAGTGTGGCCTAATGGATAGAGCATGGGCCTGGGAGTTAGAAGGACCTGGATTCTAGTCCTGACTCTGCCACTTGTCTGCTTTGTGTCCTTGGACAAGTCACTTAACTTCTCTGGGCCTCAGTAACTTCATCTATGGGACATGGACTATGTCTAACCTGAGTGATTATGTTGTCTTGTTTCTGTCCATCTTTCTCCCCGATTAGAGTGTGAGCCCGACACTGGGCAGGGATTTCCTCTATCTGTTGCCGAATTGTACATTCCAAGTGCTTAGTACAGTGCTCTGCACGTAGTAAGCGTTCGATAAATACTATTGAATGAACGAATTAATTACCTTTTATCTACCCCGTGATTAGAACAATGCTTGGCCCATAGTGAGTGCTTAACAAATACCATTTAAAAAAAAAGTAGGTAGGAGCTGATTCCTGCCCTCAAGGAGTTTACAGTCTATCAGATCTCTTTTAATTGCAGGCTTGAATAGTTATAGTTCCCAACCTTCATGGATAGAAGTAGGGCAGCTCAGTGGAAAAAGCCCGGGCTTGGGAGTCAGAGGTCATGGGTTCGAATCCCGGCTCTGCCATTTGTCAGCTGGGTGACTGTGGGCAAGTCACTTCACTTCTCTGAGCCTCAGTTCCCTCATCTGTAAAATGGAGATTAACTGTGAGCCTCACGTGGGACAACCTGATTACCCTGTATCTACCCCAGTGCTTAGAACAGTGCTCGGCACATAATAAGTGCTTAACAAATACCAACATTATTATTATTATTATTATGTTAACTGACACTGCTGATCTTTAATATTCACTTAGTCTCTCCACTCCCCATTTTTTATAGTATTTATTAAATGCTTACTATGTGCCAGGCTGCTTCTCTAAATTCCTATCCTAAGTGATCCAGTAATGACCAGTCTAATCCATTTATTTTATGCTTAACAAACCACACAAGGGTGACCCTCCTCTCCAAGCCCCACACCTGGAGCTCTCTATTTCAAAAAGGGTTGGGGGCGGGGGACATTCTTGGTTTTGACTGAAGTAAACCTACTTAGTATTGTAATGACTGTAGGGGCATGGTGAGCCTGGTGTTGTATTGAACAGTGTTCTGCACAGAGTAAGCATTCCAATTAATATGATTGACTGGAGAGACACCCATTAGGAGTTCCCACTATAATGTAACCTTGGCCCCTGCCCAAGGAGACCCCCCACAGAAAAGCCCAGTCTTGGCCTTCCTATCTATGATGCCCACTTATAAGCTCTTTGTGGTCAGGGAACATGTCTGTTTATTATTATGGTGTACTCTCCTAAGTGCTTAGTACAGTGCTCTGCTCACAGTAAGTGCTCAGTAAATAAGATTGACTAACTGACTGTCTGGATGGGGGAGGTGGAAGAAATGGTGGCTGGGTGAACTTGAAAAGTCAAGAAACCTGGAAATACCTTATGGCCCCTCAAGTTTCAGGGCAGTTTTTTACCTCAAGGGAATGCCCGGTCTCATGGTTTCATGCTGTAATGTTATTTGATGACGATGATGGTGATGAAGAACTGCCAATGCGGATTGCAGTAGCACAGGGCATTTAGGGATGCTAAAATGAAGGGGGTCCCTGGAGTTTCATTAATGTAATTGGAATCCGGACTTATTTTGCATTGCAGAAATTGTTTCAAAGGGAGTGATTATGGGCCTCTCCCATGAGAGCCCTTTCCCTGTCTGGGACTTCCTTAAGACTTAGGGAGAAGTACAGGAGGGTTTGCACCTGCATGGCAGCATTGCCCCATTATTGGGAAAAGGAGGGGCTCTGAAGTTGTATAGCAAAGCGGCTTGATCTCTTCTGCATCGTCGATGCAATAATTAGGCTGAAAAGGAGAGCAAATCAGAAATAAACCAAGAAAATGCATTTTCCCCCAAGGGCTCCAATGACTTACAAGAAACTCCTACATTCAAATATTAGCATTGCCAGGTGCTGGAAAATCTCTACCTGTGGGAGCTGTTAGATGTTTACCAGCTGCCTCTTTGCAGAAGCCCACTGGGCAAGTGTGAAAGAGACTGCTCGGTATGTATAGCTGTCACGGTCACCTCTTCAAAAAGAGAACCCATCCATAACAGGGCCGCCCTGAAGGCGGTTTATTATCAATAGATTATGCCGCCACCATCCGTGCTATTAAGTTTGGCCCATGATTAAGAGCCAACTGGAAACTCCCTGATCCCACTTCATATTGGTTAAATGTAGTGTGATTTGCGGGTGGATCAAAGTTAAGCTATTTATCCCACTCAGATGTTCCCTTTTAACTCTCTGTCACTGTTCACTAGAGAAAGGTGAAACAGAAAGATAAATGTATGCCTGGGCAGAAACATCAAAGTCAAAGCAGCAAGGAAACATAGTCTAAAACTTCAAGATGGCTTATATCTTATAAAGTCAGAGCTCCTCTTTGAGCAGAGATTACCATTTCACTCCTTTTTTTTCAATCTGAAGAATAAAGTATTAAAATATTCAAAAATACACATTCACTTTTTTCACTCTTCGAATATGTAGAAGCAGAATTGTCCATTCTCCACTGCCCCATTGTTTTAAATGTCTTAGAATAAATTGATGTTTTCATCTTTTCCCTCTGGTCAGTAAAGTATCACTACATTTATTGCTTTTCAAGTTCAGAATAGTTTGACTATTCACATTTAAAGTGATTCTGGGTTTACCACCCTCTCACATTTCAAATTTGAAAAAAATGGCATTAAAGGGTATTTTTGCAGAAGCAAATCTGGTAACTAAATTAATTCCATGTCCATATCCAAGAAGCATTTCTCTCTCTCTCTCTCTCCCCTCCCACCCCCGACCCCCTTGATTATCTGAAGATGTGAGGTCCCAAACCAGCCTCTGCCAGGACCTAATTCTCCTGAAACATCATTTTCCCTTCCAGTGATTTGTCCTAATCAGTTCTGAGGCTCAAGATAATGGAATCTGCTTTTATCTTGTATCACCCACCCATCCTAATGTCCTTACACCAGCATGCCTTGAGCCGTTGGCTCTGCTTCTGTAATTGGAAGCAATACCTGCATGTCATGTTCATATTCAATCTTTAATAAAAATGGCCCATAAAAAATACAAATTTGACCCCAAATTGAAAATATGCCTCAGTTCCTTAGTGTCATGTTCAGTTGAAATGTACAAGAAAATCACCCATATGCCTCCCTCTTACAAAAGTATGCCAAAGTTTACTTAGTATCATATTTTATTTGTGGACATCCTATTTACATCCCTATTTACAATTGAACTGCACATGTGTGGAAGCCTCATTCAAAATGGTGCCTATGATAGAAGATACAACAGAACTATCTTCTGCTGAAGCTGCTAAGTTTTGTTTGGAGCGTTGAACAGAGAAGGAAGGGACTGGTGATCTATGTAAAATTTAGCTGTTCCATGTAAATGGAATTCACCATGGCCAAAGCTGTGGCTGGCACATTCTTTACTTAGAAACAACACCCTTATATGGTACCCATCAATTCAATGAAAATTTCCCTCTGTGGTGTCTTGTGACTTAATGGCTCCTCTTCTTTTCAGAAAGTAGTTTGGTCTTTTTTTCTTGTTGTTTTTTAAGAGATTTTACATTATGACTAAGGCCAAAGATCATTGAGAGGCTATATCACCATATATGAAAAGCACAAGTTAGAGTAAACAATTTAAACATGCAGAACAAAAGCATTTAGATACCAAGCTCATTCCTATAGACCTGCTTTTCAGATTCCTTTTCAAACAGAAACAAAGATCCATCTAAACTCACTATTCTCTTAGGGAGTGCAATGACTTGTCTCATGAGTTGTTCAAGCTTCTGCTTGGAAGCACACAGAGAAACTCTAGTCTCTGAGGGTCATAGTTTATATTACCACTTATCACTTCCCCCTCTTGACTGTAAGCTTATTGTGGGCAGGCGATGTGTCTATTGTTATAGTGTACTCTCTCAAGTGCTTAGTACAGTGCTCTGCACACAGTAAGCGGTCAGTAAATATGATTAAATGAATGAATGAACTTCTCTCATGTCTGCAGGTGCCCCCCAAAAGCATGCCCAGCTGCTGGATCTCAGGCAGGGACACAAGGGAGCCATTTAGTCTGGTTTCCCTCTGAAGGTACTGTCCAGCTGTGGCTGGAGCAGCACATTGAAAGTTCAACATTTACAGTTCCAGAGGGAAAAAGCCCGAGCCTGGGACTCAGGGGACCTGCGTTCTAAATTCAGCTCTACCACTTGTCTGTGGTGTAACCTAGAGCAAGTCACTTCACTGGGACTCAGTTACCTCATCTGTAAAATGGGGGTTAAGACTGTGAACCCCATATGGGACAGGTACTGTGTCCATCTCGATTATATTGTATGTACCCCGGCATTTAGTACGGTGCCTTGTACACAGTAAGCACTTAATAAATACCACAATTATTATTATTGTTATTATTCTCCTCATTGTCCTCATGGATATAACCGAGGCACTTAACATCTCTTTGCCTCTATTACCTCATCTGTAAAATATGGATTAAGATTGTGAGCCATTTGTGGGACACTTCCCCACTGCTTTCAAGCATGCTTATGTATCTCCTATCCTAAAAAAATCCCAAGGTTCCCTCCAGTTATTGCCCCATCTCCCTCCTACCATTCCTCTCCAAACTCCTTGAGCAAGTTGTTTACATCCTCCGTCTCCACTTCTCCTCCAATTCTCTCCTTGATCCCCTCCAATCTGGCCTCTGCCCCCTTCATTACACAGACACAGTCCTTTCTAAAATAACGCATGACCATCGTCTCTGATGGCCTCTACTCTAACTTACTCCTCCTGGACCTCTCAAATGCTGTTGACATTGTAGACCACTCCCTTCTCCTTGAAACTCTACCCAACCCTGGCTTCACTGTCATTATCTTCTCTTGGTTCTCCTCCTGTCTCTCTGGTCACATCCTCTCAATTCCTTCTACTGGCTCCTCCTCTGCCTCCTACCCTCTAAGCAATGGAGGTCTCTTGAGGCTCAGTTTTAGGTCCCTTCCGATTTTCCATCAACATCCTCTCTCTTGGAGAACTTATTCAACTCCCATGGCTTCAATCAACTCTATGCAGATGATTCCCCAATCTACATTTCCAGCCTTGACCTCTTTCCTTCCCTACAACCTCACATTTTCTCATGCCTTTAGGGCATCTCTACCTGGATGTGCGGCCAACATCTTAAACTAAATGCTCCAAACCTCAACACTTTATCTTCCCATCCAAACCCTGCCCTCCCCCTATCTTTTCCATCTCTGTAGGAAATACTAATATCTTCCCTATCCCACAGGCCCTTAATCTTGGCATTGACCTAGACTCATGTCTCTCAATTCACCCACATATTCAATCTGTCACCAAATCCTGTTAGTTTTACTTTCACAACATTGTTAAAATCTGCCCTTTCCTCTCCACCCAAACTGCTACTTCGCTGATCCAAGCACATGTCTAATCCCTTCTTGATTGCTGCATCTGCCTCCTTGCTCACCTCCTGGCCTCCTGTCTCTCCCCACTCCAAACCATATTTCACTCTGCTGCACGAATCATATTTCAATAAAAAACATTCAGCGCATGTCTCCCACTCCTCAAGAACTTCCGATGCCTGTCTATCACCTCTGCATTAAACAGAAACTCCTTACCATTGGCTTTAAGGCACTCAAACAGCTTGCCCCCTCCTACCTCAACTTCTTAATCTCCTACTACATCCCAGCATGCACACTTTGCTCGCCTAGCACCACTGTGCCCCGGTCCCTTCTATCTTGCCACCGAACCTTTTCCCACATTCTCCCACTAGCCTGGAACTCCTTCCCCCTCCATGTATGCCAGACCGCCACGCTCCCTACCTTCAAAACATTATTAAGGTCACATATCATCTAAGAGACCTTTCCCAATTAAGGCCTCTTATCCCAGACACCCGCCTCAGGGTCGCACCTGGAGAGTTTTCAGTCCTCTACCAGTCTCGGCTATGGGATGGAGAGTCAAGCAGAGGCATACCCGTTCCATTCCTAGCTTGGGCAGTGGCTAGCGAATGGAAGGCAATCTGCTCCAACTCAAAACTCACCCATGCTGGGCAACAGAAATATGAGGGAGAGTCAAGGGCGGAGACTCAAGTTTACTCCATGGAAGGAGGCAATGGTAAACCGCTTCCATATTTTTACCAAGAAAATTCTATGGATACACTGCCAGAATGATTGCAGATGGAGATCAGGGCACTCTGGGAGAGATGTGTCCGTGGTGTCGCTATGGGTGGGAAATGACTTGGTGGCATAAGGCAAGATCCCAGACTCCCCCTCTCTTCTGGATCATCTGTGCACTTGGGCCTGGACCTTTGGGCATTCGATATTTGCCCCACCCTCAACTCCACAGCACTTATGTACGCATTTTAAAATTACATATTTTAGAATTTCTATAATATAAATTATTGATTTATATTAATGTCTGTCTCCCCTTCTAGAACGCAAGCTCTCTGTGAGCAGGAAAAAGTGACTGCTAGCTCTGTTATATTGTACTCTCCTAAGCAGTTAGTACAGTGCTCTGCACATACTAAGAGCTCATTAAATATCAGTGATTAATTGATTGTCAGGGACTGTGTCCACCCCGATCTTGTATCTACCCAGTGCTTAGTACAGTGCCTGGCACATCGTAAATGCTTAACAAAAATTACTGAGTGCTTAACTATGTGCAGAGCACTGTAACAGCGCTTGAGAGTTCTACCCCTTCCTGCTTCTATCCTCAAGTCACAGAATTTTCAACAACAATCTCTCTATGGTTATTTTTCAGGGTCATAAATTAATCTTTACAGGATATTTTTTTTTCCTGTCCTAGGCACAGTCAGCTCTCTCCAATCTCACCGAGGTTTGTTATCAGTTCCGTCTTGTTTCTTTGCATTAAATTGACAGAGAGCAGCACAGCGCTGACAACAGGAGGCTACAGCTGTAATTTGCACTGACATTTGCTGGCATTATCCACTTATTGCCTGGTAAGTCAAACGGAAGATATGTCTGATTTCTATCCAGGGGAAAAAAATGACAGTCCTCCCAGTTCCCCACCACCAAAATAAAAGATAAAGACATTTTAAAATCCTATGTTATCATAGTGCAGTTTGACTTGTAGGCAGACCAGAGAAATTGCTCATCAGCCCTTCCCAACATCAGTTGCATCGTGAGCATAGTTATCCCAAAGAACAACCTGGTCCTGCCGCTCACATTTTTCTCATTTTAATTAAAAATCTCACTTGACGTTAGCCTGATTTCTTTTAGATTTGGCCTAGTTTCTTCAAAACCCCAGGCCTGTAGTCTCAGGTTCATTTTCACGGCTGATCGAATCGTTGTGTGGGACAGTGGCCCCACAGCTGGAAGGCACTGGTTCTATTTACAAGCTGCTCCTTTGTAGACCACAGTCTCAGAAATGAAATTGTTAGCCTCCCTGCCATCAGAACTCATCCCGAGTTGTGTTCCAGGTCTGTCTGTCTTGGAGAAGTGTTGCCAGAGGGTTTCATCATCCTCAGGAGGAGAGAGGGATCGCTCCTTGCAACACTTCTCTGTGCCTCAGTTACTTCATCTGTAAAATGGGTTTTGAGACTGTGAGTCCCATTTAGGAAGGGGCTGTCTGCCAACCCATTTTGCTTATATCTACCCCAGTGCTTAAACAGTGCCTGGCACATAGTTAGTGCTTAACAAATACCATTATTATTATTAATGCCGTCCACTCTGGCTGCCAAGAACTCTGATGACTAAGGTTCGGTCAGGTAGAAACTTAGCACCTTCCAGTGGGAGGAACTGTAGGAGAGGAGTTAGAAATAATTTGCTCTAGGCCTCAGTTCAGGAAGACCTTCTGAAAATGATAGGTTCCAGTCACAAACTAGGAGGGCCCCACTGCTCTCCTCAGTGTCCAAGTTGCCAAAGTACACCCAGCCCTCTTGTCAACGTCGTGTCATGTCCTGATAGATTACTTCACTGTTTGCTGATTTTTTTGTTTGTTTATGTTTTTGACATTAGTTATGTTTTCGGTTTGTGTATGAATATGCATTTCCTTTAGTCTGACTTCAAACTTAGACACGTATTCTCAGGTTGAGAAAAATTTAAGACTTGGTCACGGACGTGACTCTGGCAACTACTCAGGATGGGCTGTTGTAACCTTTAAAAAAATGCACTCAGTGAAGGAAACATGGTGTAAACTGATTGCTCTCAAATTTCTTGAAATGATCTTCCTGTGCTTTGTGTTCTCTGGGCTCTGGAGGCGGTTGGGGTTTTTTGGTTTGTTTTTTTTCAGAGTAGTTTCACTTGCACAGTGCCTTTGGGAGAACTGACCTGAAACAGCAAGAGATATAGCACTCCCTCTTATCTACCCCCGCTTTTAGTTTTTGATTCAGTATTTATTATTGGGTTTGGAAATTAAGTTACAGGCTTGAAATAGATTGCAAATAACACATGGAGGTAATGTAATTTGTATCACTACACTAATGAAGGATGACAGTGGAAATGATCCTACTAGACATATTGCTTTTACGTCTTACATTATGCAGACAATTTGCTTCTGGTAGTACAAAGAAAGTAGCTGTCCTTAATACTTTAGTGGAGGAGATGCAATTTGCAATGCTGTTTACAGCATGTTTTATGACCCAGCCTAAGGGTGGAAGACAATTTATCTGCAAAAGAACAAAAGAAGTTGGCGATGATGATGGAAATGGGATTTGTTTGTAATTACGGTACTGGTTAAGTGCTTACTATGTGCCAGACACTGTACTAAGCACTCTAATAGACAGCTACAAGAAAAGTAGGGTGGATTCAGGCCCTGTCCCCATGGGGCTCACAGTATAAGAGAGAGAACAGGTATGAATCCCTATTTTATCCATGATGAAACTGAGGCCCAGAGAAGTTGTGACTTTTTTTTAAATGGCATTTGTGAAGCGCTTACTATATGCCAGGCACTGTACTAAGCACTAGGATCGTTACCAGATCTTCAGGTTGGACACGGTTCGAATCCCACATAGGACTCACAATCTTAACTTCCATTTTAAGAATGGAAGCAGCGTGGCTCAGTGGAAGGAGCCTGGGCTTTGGAGTCAGAGGTCATGGGTTCGATTCCCGGCTCTGACACTTGTCAGCTGTGTGACTGTGGGCAAGTCACTTAACTTCTCTGTGCCTCAGTTACCGCATCTGTAAAATGGGGATTAACTGTGAGCCCCACATGGGACAACCTGATTCCCCTGTATCTTCCCCGGCACTTAGAACAGTGCTCTGCACATAGTAAGCACTTAACAAATACCAACATTATTATTATTTTATAGATGAGGTAACTGAGGCCCAGAGAAGTGAAGTGACGCCCAAGATCACAAGCGGAAAAGTGGTGGAGCCGGGATTAGAACCCAGGTCCTTCTGACTCCCACTAGGCCATTGCCCAAGGTCCCATGGCAGAAAAGATGGTAAGATCCTTGAGGGAAATGATCACGTCTACCAGACCAGAAGCAGCATGGCCTAGTGGAAAGAGCACGGATCTGGGAGTCAGAGGACCTGCCTTCTAATCGCGATTCTGACAGTTGCTTGCTCTGTGACCTTGGGTAAGTCATTTAATTTCTCTATGCTCCAATTCTCCTGTTCTCTCGCCTATTTATACTTGAGCCCCATGCGGCACAGGGACTGTGTCCAACCTAACCTCCTTGTATCTACTCCAGTGCTTAGAACAGTATTTGACATATAGCAAGTACTCAACAAAATGCCATAAAACAAACGAAACTAACTCTACTGTATTGTTCTCTCTCTGAGTTCAATAATTGAGGCCTAAGAGTAGTTTGGCTTGAATTATCAGTGAGTGCCAAAAAAGTCCATCTGAAAAAATATCACAGTTCAAACCAAAGTGGATCCGAAAAGTCCTACATTGGGGCAAAGATGGAACTGGGCACAGACTACTGTCAACCAAATCAGAAAGGACCTTTTACGTCCCTTTCGCTAGATTGTAAGCTCCTTGAAGGTCTTCCTGACATTCACATTAAACTTGAGTAAGGTATGGACAAAAAGGCAAATTAATAATTAATTTCTGATTAGGCATGAGATTGTGAACAAACCTCTTCGTCCTTTATGATTCCACATATATACTGAGATCATTGTCCTATATTCTAATTGGTGATGATGTTAATAGTTAAAGCAAAGCAAGAGATCATAATCAGCGTGGCTTAGTGGAAAGAGCACGGGCTTGGGAGTCAGAGGGCTTGGGTTCTAATCCTGGCTCCGCCATTTGTCAGTTGTGTGAATTCGGGCAAGTCACTGAACTTCTCTGTGCCTCGGTTACCTCATCTTTAAAATGGGGATTAAGACTGTGAGACCCACATGGGAAAACCTGATAACCTTGTATCTATCCCAGCGCTTAGAACAGTGCTTGGCACATAGTAAGCACTTAACAAATACCATCATTATTATTATAATCTGTTATTGCCAGTGGAGTGTGAGCTCATTGTAGACCAGGAATATGTCTTGTGCTTCTACTGTAGTTTCCCAAACATTTAGTGTGCTGCAGTATCCTCAGGCACTCAAAAATTCCAAGTCCTACTAATCATTTTCTCATTTTGTATGGATGGGGTATAGCAACCCCACTCCATCCATTTTTACTGTGAGTATTGAACCCTGAAATTCAATAAGTTTGAAAAGGAAAGGTTATTCCTTCTTGGCAAACAGATAATACCACCCCAACTCCTTAAAAAAAATGCCATAAATTATTCCAGTACAATGAGTTTTAAATTTGTAAAAAACAGAGCTTCATTGGGCTCTAGCTTGCTGATTTCCCTGATTCGATCTGGATTTAACTTAGTGGTGGGAAGGATACTGGTGCCTACTTAATTTTATACAACTGCTAGTTGGTGTCCCTCTAGCCTTCAGATCCCCACTAACTTAGACTAATCTCTAGTGACCACCAGTCAAGTGGTGGGAATAATAGTGACTCTTGTATGTGGCCACCTGACCAATCCTTGCAAGTTGTTATCTATTGTCATGGAAACAAGGGGCTCAGAATGCCCAAATTCATTTGATAACCTCTTAATGACAATGATCCATCTCCAAAGGAAACTTAAACTAGAAATCTTCCACACCAGCCAGTTTTTTTCCATTTTCTTCTTCTTGCCTGGAGGTCTTAATTTGGATGATCTATGAGGTGTCAGCCAGCAGGTCTTGCATTCTGCTGCAAAGCACACCTATAAAAAGGCAGATGTATGACTTTGTCATCTATAAATACCCCAAGAAAGTTAAGTGTTGAGCCAATGTTAATAATGAATGTTTTTCTCCAAAGTAGGTTACAGCCGCATTACAAGAGCCCATAGAAATATAATAAATACAATAATAAAGTTAAGGGGGTTTGGGACATTTAACTCTGAAAAGTTCCTCTTTTCTCAAACCAAGAACTTTATTATCCCTTTCTACAAGAGGGAATCTTCAGAGATGAAAATTTAAAGGATTTATATAGGGCCACTCTTTAATTGTCTACCAGTGGCCAGTAAAGTATACCTCGGCCTGAGTAATTCAGGTATTGGAGGCAAAAGAAGGGTTTTGGGAACTGAAATACTGGGGCAGTAAAATCAGCTTTTGAAAATTTACTACTGTAACCCTGGCCTGTGACATACTCTACAGTCGGCCCATCCCTGCTGACTCAAATCTCCCAGGTTGCCAGGCTAACCATTAAATCTGGGCGATTGCCAAAAACGTGGAGTAAGGCTTACATCCTATCCATGAAGCTGAGTCCCTGTGGCCTACCTGTCCTGGCCATAACAGGGGCCCTGCCCTAAAACACTCATTTTACCACAGATAATTAGATTAAAACAGTGTTCTCCTGTAAGATTATTTTTCATCAGCTAAAGCCAGTATGCTAACTAGCTAGGAATCCCACATTTAGTTGTAGGGGAATTTGCTCATAAATGGAGTCTGCCAACATCGACCCTGTAATCTGGTTAGTTTTTTATTATATTATTAGTAGTAGTACTCCTTTCATGGCAGTCATTTCTTGGGTTTTCTTTCTCATCCCTTCCTCTATCCCTGACCAGAAGTCCTCTGTTCATGGAGAGAGAAACATTTACAGAGGCCCGGAGGAAGAAAAAAACAATTCAATTCACTCGTATTTATTAAGAGATTATGGTGCACAAAGAACTGTATTAAGAAATGAATGGGACGTGATTGGGTCCGTTGAAGTCTTTGGTGTAGACCCCAGTGGAGGACATTCTTGACCTGGTTTTTCATAAATTGACTTTTTATTTCCCAAGGGAAGGATAAAGCCAAGGAAAGTGTATGTCTAAGGTTAGATCCATAGCTAATCATGCTTAGATCAAGGGCTGGGAGACCTGAATTGAATGTTCTAATTCTTCAGTCTTCAATCTGGTCTTCGCTCAGAAACGAACCAATCATTAAAAGATTTTTGGGAAACCCAAGTAACTTATTTATTCATTTGATTAAAGTATTTGCTGGTGAACCCGGCCTGGCCTCCATTTTTTGGCTACTAGCCCCTTCTCCTAAGCTTCCTTGTGGACTCTTAATGGCCTACTATCCCAACCCTTTTTCACATTAAATTCAGTTTTGGTGCCTATTGGTTAATGTGATCCTACCTTGGAGAAATATTATGTAACTAGAAGGTTATAAGATTGGGTTGCTTAATGTTTATAAAGCACTTAGCGCTCCCTGTATGAAAAGGGCAACATGGGACTAGGTATTATTAATTATAAAAGTGATGTTTAGCAATACCAAAATAAATAGGCTGACATGGGGTTTTGTTCATGCATTTAGGTGAATTTGCAGTCTTCTGTTCCCATATCTAAAAAAAAAAATCAAAAGTGTGCGACAGCTATAAAACATTTCTGTATTTGTTTGTACTTTAGAACTTAAGCATTTCACTGGCATGCCCTGCCCTGATAAGTACTTTGTCATAGCTGAGGCGAGGAGCTGAATTTCAGTGTGCTCGCCAAAGGGCGGTTCTCTTGCTCTCTCGGTTAATCGAGGTCACTCCTGCCATCTGTCCTCACCTGATAATACATCAGGAGAAACCGACTTTGTGATGTCTCTTATTTAATTTGAATAAATTGAGAGATGGGGGGAGCCCACTTGAAATGCATTCTAAACTTTTTTTAAAGTTTTGAAATTGAGGGATAAGGCTTTTTTTGCTTCTTTGCTTTTTCTTTTCCTTTTTTCTTTTCTTTTCTTTTCCTTTCTTTTCTTAGTTAAGGACAGATACAGTGCCTTAGCGAAGGGCTCTCCTCTAATTTCCTGTTCAGGTCAGTTATGGAAGCAGCAGTAACCTCTCAGGATGATATTCCATGTCCAGTTTTGCCTTCTTGAGAAAGGTCAGATTTCTCAAATCAAGTTTCCTATCTAAAGTGAACAAGGTTAGCTTTCTGACTGTTCTCAATACTTGAAATATATGGCCAAAAATGTTATCAGAGATCACGCTAATATACGAGGTGGATAGACACCTGCCCTCCTTCTTCATGATTAGTGGCATTCTAAGTTGACCCAGAAGCCTAACATTGACTGCCCCGTATTTTCAGGTGGAGAAATAGAAAAAGAGTCATTTAGCAACTCACAAAATTGCAAAGGAGGTTTTTAATAAAAATAATAATGTTGGTATTTAAGTGCTTACTATGTGCAGAGCACTGTTCTAAGCGCTGGGGTAGATTTACAGGGTAATCCGGTTGTCCCACATAAGGCTCACAGTCTTTATCCCCATTTTACAGATGAGGTAACTAAGGCACAGAGAAGTTAAGTAACTTGCCCACAGTCACACAACTGACAAGTGGCAGAACTGGGATTCAAACCCATGACCTCTGACTCCCAAGCCCTGCTCTTCCCACTGAGCCACGCTAGGGTATTGGATTCAGGCGTTCCTCTCCCATGCACAACTTGTTTCTACCTTTAAGTAACTATCCTGATCAATAAAGGAGAAAAAGAGCCTTGATTTTTAAAAAATTTTTTTAAAGGATAGTGTTTATTGAGATCATTTTAAAAAAAGAAGAGAATCTGTTAGATGGTTGGTATTATCCAACTAAAATAAAATATTTAGAAAACCATCATCCTTTTTTGGTTAAGGCCCTAGGTTCTCAAACCAGGGAAGGGGTCTAATTTGTGGAGTGACAGTCACAGACACTAGCAGCGCTCCTTTCTCCTCACCGCTAAGACAAGGGGAAGCGTGGGAGGGTGTGTTGGAAACCAAGAGACAACTGGAGTCTCAGGGGTTTAGAACTGGTACAGCATAGCAAAGCATTGTTCTTGTCTGTCCGTCTCCCCCGATTAGACTGTAAGCCCGTCAAACGGCAGGGACTGTCTCTATCTGTTGCTGACTTGTTCATCCCAAGCGCTTAGTACAGTGCTCTGCACATAGTAAGCGCTCAATAAATACTACTGAATGAAAGCAGCCAGATGCAGATCAGATATGTGGAGTGGGCCAAATCTGAGCCACCTAACTAGGATGAAGGCAGTAGGAGTAAACTTTCATTCATTCATTCAATAGTATTTATTGAGCGCTTACTATGTGCAGAGCACTGTACTAAGCGCTTGGGATGAACAAGTCGGCAACAGATAGAGACAGTCCCTGCCGTTTGACGGGCTTACAGTCTAATCGGGGGAGACGGACAGACAAGAACAATGGCAATAAACAGCGTCAAGGGGAAGAACATCTCGGAAAAACCGATGGCAACTAAATAGAATCAAGGCGATGTACAATTCATTAACAAAATAAATAGGGTAACGAAAATATATACAGTTGAGCGGATGAGTACAGTGCTGTGGGGATGGGAAGGGAGAGGTGGAGGAGCAGAGGGAAAAGGGGAAAATGAGGCTTTAGCTGCGGAGAGGTAAAGGGGGGATGGCAGAGGGAGTAGAGGGGGAAGAGGAGCTCAGTCTGGGAACGCCTCTTGGAGAAGGTGATTTGTCAGACAGACTTCGTTCCCCAAATGCCAGATTTTTTTTCCTTGGCTCTGGACCATGGAAGAGCTTAAAACAGTGCTTGGCACATAGTAAGCACTTAACAAATACCATTATTATTATTATTATTATTGTTAGACAACAGAGTAATCTAGCAAAAAACTCAGCTCGTGCAATCAAAACGAGCATACATTGGCTATGGAGAAGCAACATGGCGCAGTGGATGGAGCACTGGCCTGGGAATCAGAAGGTCATAAATTCTAATCCCAGCTGCACCACTCGTCTGCTATGTGGCCTTGGGCAAGCCACTTCACTTCTCTGTACCTCGGTTGCCTCATCTGTAAAATGGGTTTACGACTGTGAGCCCCATGCAGGATAGGGACTGTGTCCAACCTGATTTCCTCGTATCCACCCCAGTGCTTTAGTACGGTGCCTGGGACATAGCATTTAACAAAACCCACAATTATTATTATTATTAATAATAACTGAAAATGCATAATTAAGGTTATTTCCTGCAGCCGGTTTGGATGGCCGTGGAATCTTCTTGTTGATCTCGGCAGCTTTTTTTGGTTTAATTTTTCCAGTCAAGTCATGAACTATTTCCCAGAATCCAAAGAATCTAATAGCAGTGGGGTAGGCAGGGAAGATAGAGGGTGGACTGGAGTGTGGCAGATGTATAATTGTATTGCTTGCTTAGGAAACAGTGCTCCCAAGGCTAAGTGAGATGACTGGTATAGTCCTCTCCTTCCCCACCTACACCACTATTAGGGGAAAAACCTTCTTCTCCCCTTGTCCCTTCAGGAGCAGGCAGTGAGCAGAAGCTCCTATCTTCCTGAAAATTAGAATGCTGTTTGGAAGGTTGAGGCAGTTGGACCAAGGTCAGCCTGGCTTGAAGTGGTGAAGGGCCCGAAGACTATTCACTCTGTGTTCTATGCAAGATGCTTAGTGAAAATATATATTCTGAGTGTACTACTAACAGGATGTCTGCTGTGTGATCTTGGGCAAGTCATTTAACTTCTCTGTGCCTCAGTTACCTCATCTGTAAATGGGGATGAAGGCTGTGAGCTCTGCGTGGGACAACCTGATTACCTTGTATCTACCCCAGTGCTTAGAACAGTGCTTGGCACATAGTAAGCGCTTAACAAATACCAACATTATTATTATTATTATAAATGAGGCTCTGACTTGATGAATACTCTGAATTTCTAGAAGTCCATCCTTTATATTCTGACCTGGGTTTCATTCCCCGTTTCATGACTTGTCTGCTGTGTGACCTTGGGTAAGTCACTGAACTTCTCTATGCCTCCATTACCTCACCTGTAAAATGGGGAATAAGACTGTGAGCCCCATGTGGGACAGGGTCTGTGTCCATCCTGATTATCCTAGTAGGCGCTTAACCAATACCTTAAAAACAAAAAAGGGAACTTACATATAGGACACTAGGCATTGTGTGTAGCACTAATTTGAAATAAAGCTCCACCTGCCTGTGTTGTGGTAAAGATCTGGGCCTAATTTTGAAAGGAAGTCTAAATCTTTACTTGTAGGGGATACCTGAAAATTTTGCCAAAGAAATGATTTCACAAACTAACATTTTGAAGTTATACCTAGTTGCTAATTTTGTTTTGTTTTTAATGGTATTTGTTAAGCGCTTATTATGTGCCAAGCACTGTACTAAGTGCTGGGGTAGATACAAGCTAATCAGGTTGGGCACAGTCCATGTCTCACACGGGGCTTACAGCCTTAACCCCCATTTTATAGCTCAGGTAACTGAGGCACAAACAGGTTAAGAGACACTTTGGGCAAGTCACTTAACAGAGAAGTGGCAGAGTTGACATCAGAACTCAGGTCTTCTGACTTCCAGGCCTGTGCTCTATTCATTAGGCCACTACTGCTGCCAAAGGACAGTCTGTATTGGGGTAGCCATTAAATTGCCGTTTGCAATGAAATTCACTGATAGAGAAGCAGCGTGGCTCAGTGGAAAGAGCCCGGGCTTGGGCGTCAGAGGTCATGGGTTTGAATCCCGGCTCTGCCACTTGTCAGCTGTGTGACTGTGGGCAAGTCACTTCACTTCTCTGTGCCTTAGTTACCTCATCTGAAAAATGGGGATTAAGACTGTGAGCCTCACGTGGGACAACCTGATTACCTTGCATCTACCCCAGCGCTTAGAACAGTATATATAAGCAGCATGGCTCAGTGGAAAGAGCCTGGGCTTCGGAGTCAGAGGTCATGGGTTCGACTCCCAGCTCTGCCACTTGTCAGCTGTGTGACTGTGGGCAAGTCACTTCACTTCTCTGTGCCTCAGTTACCTCATCTGAAAAATGGGGATTAAGACTGTGAGCCTCACGTGGACAACCTGATTACCCTGTATCTACCCCAGCGCTTAGAACAGTGCTCTGCACATAGTAAGCGCTTAGCAAATACCAACATCATTATTATTAACAAATACCAACATTATTTTTATTATTATTAATAATAAATACCAACATTATTATTATTGTTATTATTTGTGTGTAACTGAAAAGACCAATGCAGAATCCACCACTGTTAGGTGGGGATTGTCTCTATTTGTTGCTGAATTGTACTTTCCAAGCACTTAGTACTGTGCTCTGCACACAGTAAGCGCTCAATAAATACGATTGAAGAAATGAATGAATGAATTATGTGCACACGTAAAGTCTGTCTCTTATTGTGCCGTCATGTTTGATGTCTGTGGGGCCCGGCAGTGTATTAGCTTTTGTCTCCTTGTCTCTCCATCCTTTGGAAGCTTCTGCTCCAAAAGATCCTCTTCTTTTTTGATTGCAGTTTGCTGTGCTGCTCTATCCAAGGCAATGGTTTCCCAGTTTTCATTTGGGATGTGGCATTGCTTTTGGCTTTGCTTTATTGTAGTCTTAGAATACTTCCTCTTGACCTCCTTCCTTCTGGTTTCCCAATTACAGCTCACCCTTTCAGCAGCTGTTTGAATAACCTGTCTTTCAGTCATTTTAAGCTTTCTACTTATAGGGCATTTTGTGTTCAATTTAGGATGGTAAGGCTGCCCTCCCATATCTGATGTGGGGATTCTTTTGAAAGAGAGCCCAAACTGTGAAATACACATTTGATACCTGAAAAAGATCAGATGAAAAACAAACGTTTTACCACCAACTACCAAAAGTAAGCCTTCTACCTCAAGGGCTAAAGACACAAATGGAATTCAAGTGCCCAAAAGATCCTCAAGGCAACACCTAAAAGAAAGGAGTCAGGATTTCCTCTCTCTCCTGCATTCATTACCAACCATTTCCTCTTTGGTGTGTGCATTTTTTTTTTTTACTCTGTGGTTGCTCATAGTCATCTGGCTTTTACCCTCTTGTTTCAGCTTTGGTTGTGTGAACTGTCATCTCTGGAGACAGCAGGATTGTTCTACGTCTAAATCTTATCCTTGTACTTCTTTCCCTACACTTAATACATAGTAATGAATAATGTTATTAATATAATATCAATAACTATTGCTACTAATGTCATATGGTGCCATATGCGATGTGGGGTTTACACTCAAAAATCAATTCATCCACCATAACTGCTATGAAATCTGTGGGACACGGCCCCGGATTTGTACCTTTAAAACCATATTTGAGGCTAAAGGCTTCAGTGGGGAGTCTTAAAGGGCACGGTGAAGGTACATGACAGAAAAGGTGGATAAAATAATTTCATTAGCTTGCTTTTTAGAAGGCCAAACTGAAATTTGCATGTGCTTCATCAGATACAGTAAGCTCCATCTGCCTGCCCAAATACAATTGGATTTCATTTCCCTTAGAGGAAACTGCACGGGAGTTCAAAGAGTGGATGGGTTAGGGTTAGGTGTGGCAAGGGCTGTCCAAGTTTCCTCCCCATCCTCAACAGTGCAGCTTTGGTCTGATCCTCCTAACTGGTCCATTTCCCTCAGTGGATTCAATCCCTGGGTTTAGAAGTGGCTGCGTTCATCCAGGAGAGAGAGTAATGCTAAGTGAGCAGGAATCCTGCCTACAAAGCTCCTCCATTGCTCTCCAGACCATGTTTTCCTCCCTCCTCCCTGCAAATAGGACAAAGAATGTGGATCTCTTCTTAGGATGAACTTTTTTTTATTTAAAGGCATTTGTTAAGCACTGGAGTAGATACAAGATAATCAGGTTGGACACAGCCCATGTCTTATGTGGGGCTCACAGACTTAACCCCATTTTACAGATGAGGGAACTGAGGCACAGAGGAGTTAAGTGACTTGCTTGAGGTCACATAGACAAGTGGCAGAGCTGGGATTCGAACTGGGATTCTGACTCCCAGGCCCGTGCTCTGTCCACTAGACCATACCGCTTCTCTATTACCCTACTCTGAGGCTGAATATTCTGTCCAGACACCTATCAATCAAAGAACAACTATTGGAAAATTGCTATCCCCAGCTTTTAAGCCTTACTGAAGGCACGTTTCGTCCAAGAGGCCTTCCCTGACTAAACCCTCTTTTTCTTTTCTTCAAGTCCCTTCTATGTTGCCCTGACTTGCTCCCTTTATTCATTTCCCTTCCCAGCCCTCAGCACTTATGTACATATCTTTAATTTATTTATTTAGATTAATGTCTGTCTCCTCCTCTAGACTGCAAGCTCATTGTGGGCAGGAAATGTGTCTGTTATATTGTTATATTGAACTTTCCCAAGCACTTAATACAGTGTTCTGCACACAGGAAGCGCTCAATAAACATAATCGATTGGCTGACGAACCATTGGAGATTTTTGAGGAGTGGAGAGATATGGACTGAATGTATTTTTAGAAAAAGATCCGGGCAGCAGAGTTGAAGGTTGGATTCGAGTGGGGAGAGACAGGAGGCAGGGAGGCCAGCGAGGAGGCTGATGCAGTAGTCAAGGCAGGATGTGATAAATGCTTGGATCAGCATGGTAGCAGTTTGGATGAAGAGGAAAGAAGCATATTCCACGAAACTGGTTAGGCTCTGTGTACACTAAGGCCGGCATCAGGGGATGGGAACTTTGAACTCCCTTCCCGGATCGAGATCTGGCATCCTAGGTGAGTCAATGACCTCGTCTTTAACTCAATTTTCCTCCCTATGAAAGGGAGACGATAATACCATTCTGTCTACCTCATCCAGATGTCAGAGGGTGATTGTAAAATGCTAGGTGAATGCTAATTATCATAATTACTAATGCTTTTCCAGGGACAGTGACTTAGTCATTGGACTTGTGACGTTTATGCGGGCACATACAAGAATGCACTCATTTGAAACTTCCTCTTTACAGTCTGCTGCTGACTGTGTGTGGATTTTAAAGGGCTAAAGCAAAGCTGTTTACTCTTATTGTTCCAGGAGAACAATGATCCTTACTGAGGAGCCAGGCTTCTTGTCTGGCTAAGGGAAGAGGAAAGAGTGGGGATTGTTGCTTTTAGTGTACTGTATTGTTAAAAAGCTTGGCTGAGGGAATGAAACAAACTTTATCTCCTGCTCAGCAGGAAACTGGAAATGGCAGCTGAATGGCTGTGGGTTTGCTGTTTGAGTCTCCGAAGCCCCAAGGCCGGTCCCAATCTGACTAAATCTTGGGGTGTCCTTCAGTGACAGTACAGTCCCCAGAAAACAGCCAGACCCTAGAAGATTTCCCCCTCCTATCACCGCCCCCCGCCCAACACCTCAGCCCAAAAGACCCCAGGGAGAAAGATCAGTTTTTTTTCTTTCCAAAGGGTCTGGCTGTTGTTTTGGGGAACATGGTTTGTTGATGATCCTCCCGTGACATCTCCGATATTGTGGAAATCCAAATCCCTGTTGAGTTTGTAGAACTGACCGTTCTCCCGAGAGTTCTTGGGACTGGGGATCATCAGGGGTGTTGGAGGGACTCAGGCCTGGCCTAGGTCAGGTCGGCTGGACTCCCGCTCTAGAGCCGGGGGATATTTTAGTCTGATGAACTGGGTTGACCTCATTTCAACTGCTACAACACCAAAAAAGTGTCCTGCCCCCATTTTGGGGGGCTCCTCCAGACAGAGTAGCGTTCCTGCCAATGGCAATGTTCCTGGCGCTGCCAACATGGGCGAAGCACCAAATGGGCAGGGAAGGCCCAGTGCTCCTACTGGGATTTCAAGTCCCAGCAGCATAGGGATAGAGGGTGGCACATACACAATCTCTGTCCCTTTGGGGGTGAGGTTGGGCCTGCCATGACCCACAATCCTGAGTTTGGTTTAGGCCAGGCTGGACCACTGAATGCGTATGGGTAATTATAATAATAATGATTATGGTATTTTTAAGTGCTTACTATGTGCCAGGCACTGTACTAAGTGCTGGGGTGGGTACTCTGGGCCTCAGTTGCCTCATCTGTAAAATGGGGATTGAGACTATGAGCCCCATGTGGGACAGGAACTTTGTCCAAACTGATTTGCTTAGTGCAGTGCCTGGCACATAGTAAATGCTGAACAAATACTATAGTTAGTATTATTATTAAGTCACTTCACTTCTTTGTGCCTCAGTTCCTTCATCTATAAAATGGGGATAAAGACTGAGAACCTCATGTGGGTCAGGGACTGTGTTCAACCTGATTATCTTATATCTACGCCAGGGCTTAGTACAGTGCCCGGCACATAGTAAGTATGTACCAAATACCACTTCACAGGATTTCACTTCTCTCCAGGTGAGGGGGAAGGGTGCCAGATCTGGGCCCGCAGCACTTGGTGAGCAGTCCAGAAGTTTCCACTCCTCGCAAGCAGCATGGCATAGTGGATAGAGCACGAGACTAGGAGTCAGAAGGTCATGGGTTATAATCCTGGCTCTGCCACTTGTCTGCTATGTGGTCTTGGGCAAGTCACTTTACTTCTCTGTGCCTCAGTCACCTCACCTGTAAAATGAGGATTGAGACTGTGAGCCCCAAGTGGGGCAGGGACTCTGTGCAACCTGATTAGCTTGTATCCACCCTAGCGCTTAGTACAGTACCTGGCACATAGTAAGCGCTGAACAAATACCATAATTATTAGGAAGCAGTGTGGCTTAGTGGAAAGAGCCCGGGCTTAGGAGTCAGAGGTCATGGGTTCTAATCCCTCTCCACCACTTGTCATCTGTGTGACTTTGGGCACATCACTTAACTTCTCTGTGCCTCAGTTATCTTGTCTGTAAAATGGGGATTAAGACTGTGAGCCCCATGTGGGAAAACCTGATTATCGTGTATCTACCCCAGCGCTTAGAACACTGCTTGGCACATAATAAGCACTTAACAAATACCACCATTATTATCATCATCATTATTATTATTACAAGCAAATCAGTTTGGTCACGGTCCCTGTCCCGCACAGGCTCAGAGTCTTCATCCCCATTTTAAAGATAAGGTAACTGAGACACAGGGAAGCAAAGCAGTTTGTCCAAAGCCACACAGCAGACAAGTGGGAAGCCTGGATTCATTCATTCATTCATTCATTCATTCAGTTGTATTTATGGAGCACTTACTGAGTGCAGAGCACCATACCAAATGCTTGGAAAGTACAATTCAGCAACAAATAGAGACAATCCCCACCCAACAATGGGTTCACAGTCTAGAAGGGGGGGAACAGACATCAAAACCAGTAAACAGGCATCAGTAGCATCAAAAGTGCACTGCACTAAGCACTTGGGAGAGTACAATGCAACAGAGTTGGGAGACACATGCCCTGCCCACAACAAGCTTATAGTCTAGAAGGGGAGACAGACAGTACTCATACAAATAAATAAATTACAGATATACCAAGTCTGGCCTGAGGGAGTCGCGGGACTACTCATCAGCGGGCCTGGCAACATGGCAGAGTGGGTAGAGCACAGGCCTGGGAGTCAGAAGGTTGTCACTTGTCTGTTGTGTGACCTTGGGCAAGTCACTTCACTCTTCTGGGCCTCAGTTTCCTCATCTTGCGCAGAGCACTGTGTGAGAAGTAGCATCGTGTAGTGGAGAGCACGGGCCTGGGAGTCAGAAGGTCATGGGTTCTAATCTTGACACTGACACTTTTCTGCTGCTAGGGTAAGTCACTTCACTTCTCTGTGCCTCAGTCACTCATCTGTGTCCCCGAGCAGGCGGCCCCACGGAGAGAGCGTCTCCAGGTGAGTCCCTCCCGGCTGGAGCCCTCTGTGGCGAGCCATGACCTTCTGACTCGCAGGCCCATGCTCTATCCACTACGCCATACTGCCTTTCATAGTTCTGGGGTCTGGCCACTGAGCAGCTGCTGCTGCCGGAAGCAAATCTCCCTTGGGGAGCCCTGGTCTCGACCCAAACGGGTTCAGGCAGGAGCAGACTTGCCTTAGGGTGTCAAAGAGCCAACGGTGGCCTAACGGCTCAGTTACTGTGCCTCTTTGGGCCCCCAACCCTTGGCGATCCCTTTGTGAATGCCTTCAATCTGTCTGAGATATAAGGGACATAATTCATTCATTCATTCAATAGTATTTATTGAATGCTTACTATATGCAGAGCACTGTATTAACCGCTTGGAATGTACAATTCGGCAACAGATAGAGACAATCCCTACCCATTGATGGGTTTACAGTCTAATGGGGGGAGACAGACAGATAAAAACAGTAGCAATAAATAGAATCAAGGGGATGTACACCTCATTAACAAAATAAATAAGGTAATAAAAATATATACTAATGAGCAAATGAACACAGTGCTGAGGGGAGGGGAAGGGGGGGGAGGAGCAGAGGGAAAGGGGGGAAAGGGGACTTAGCGGAGGGGAGGTGAAGGGGGGGCAGAGAGGCAGCAGAGGGAGCAGAGGGAAAAGGGGAAGCTCAGTCTGGGAAGGCCTCTTGGAGGAGGTGAGCTCTCACTAGGGTTTTGAAGAGGGGATGAGAGTTAGTTTGGCGGAGGTGGGAGGGAGGGCATTCCAGGACAGCGGGAGGACGTGGGCCAGGGGTCGACGGCGGGATAGGCGAGAAGTGGGGATGGTGAGGAGGTGGGCGGCAGAGGAGCGGAGCGTGCGGGGTGAGCAGTAGAAAGAGAGAAGGGAGGAGAGGTAGGAGGGGGCAAGGTGATGGAGAGCCTCGAAGCCTAGAGTGAGAAGTTTTTGTTTCGTGCGGAGGTTGATAGACAATCACTGGAGGTTTTTAAGGAGGGGAGTGACATGCCCAGAGTGTTTCTGCATAAGGAAGGGATGCCTATGAACCCCTGCTTCCACTTTGAATATCTTCCAGCTTCATTCCAAGATTAAATCTATGAACTGCCACCATATTTTAACCACACTTTTGATCTTCGGTATTTCTGCTTTCTGAGTTGCTATGGTTATTAAAAGGTTGGGTGTATTTTTGCAATCCCTGGACTATACTTGATGACCGAGAGCTCCTTCCAATCCAAACATCTTTTAAGATATGGAGTGATAAGGCAGGGCTGCGACTCAGGTCAGCCTGTATGAGAACCAAAAGAAGCTCTTTGCCGGGAGGAGGGGATCAGTGTAGCTGAAATGCGGGGGATGATTTTGAGTTTAAAACAGTTCATCATATGAAAATATCATCAGGATGTACAAATTCCTTTTCTTCCTCTCATTATTCACCAGCAAACCCATTGTTTAATAAGGTCCCGCTTCTTAATTGGTTCCAAAAGACACTGGGTTCCGGAGCAGAGAAGTTTCTTGAATCACAGTTCCTCAGTTTCCTGAAAAGTAAACAAAATGCATAAAAATCATGTCTCAGAATAATTGTTAAAGATTTACAAGTGATTCAGGAATGCCGATGAAATATTTACATCTTCCTCCGTAGAATCAAACTATCTCCCTAGACCATGACTGGACTCTTTTTCTCCACAGTATTCTCTGACTCCTTGCACTGGCAGGTTAGCCTGATCTATATTGGAGACACCTCTGTTTGGGTTCAATGAGGCGTAGCTCAGGCTTGGTGGTGACATTGATGTTTTCCTCTCATTTTAGTCAAGGGGACATTCCTGAGCATATCTCTTTTTCCTCGGCAAAAAAGTACCCAACTGGAGCTGGGATTCAGGGATGGAAACCCTTCAGAATGCTTTTTTTTATAATGGTATTTATTAAGCGCTTGGGTAGATAAAAGTCCATATTCCATATGGAGCCCACAGTCTTAATCCCCATTTTGCAGTTGAGGTAACTGAGGCACAGAGAAGTGAAGTGACTTGCCCAAGGACACAGAGGAGGCAAATGTCAGAGCTGGGATTAGAACGCAGGTCTTTCTGGATCCCTGACCCATGATCTATCCACTAATCCACTAATCCTTCTAAAACTCTCCTAACTCACCCTCCTTATGTCACACTCATACCTAGGAACATCATAGGCAAATTATGACAACATTTACAAAAACACAATGAAAAATCTCCAAAAATAAATATCTTATGTGGATTACCGAGAGAGAGAGCAAGAGTGGAGTTGGGCCTTTTTTAAAAAACATGTATAATGCTGAGCTTTGTCAAAATGGCTGACAGATTTGACACAGATTATATTTCCATGTGTTTCTGGAAAATGCTGTGACAGCATCTCTCTGAATCAAGCAGCACATCTGCCGCTCCCTTCAGTCAAAGCCCTTGAATTTCTGCAGCTGTTTCCCTCTCAGATTTATAATCCCGTTCCTCCTTCAGGAACCCAGGGGGCATTTCACCAAGAGGGTTTGCCAAAGTGTACAACAAGAATGTGAGGGGAGACAAGATAAGGTTATAATTTGAACTCTTCTCTCATCGGTACCCTGAAATACCTCTTTGAACAACAGTGCCCAATAAACCTAAGTCCGCGCTTCACCCATAACAGGAGAAAAGAGGCTCGTTTCAATCCTTGTAGAACTCTACCCAGATATTAGTTGGTGGGAGGAAGGAAAAGAGGAGGAAAGTCAATGGGGAACATATTCTCGTTACTCACAGGGCAAAGGTTGCTGCTTGCTGTTTGCTCCAGATGTCCCAGAGATACTATAGTGCTACTAAGGGATATGCTCAGGAGAGGGCAGAGTGAGGGTTCTTTGTGGCCAGTTTGTTTGTATTATTAATAATAATAACAGTATTCGTTAAGTACTTACTAGGTGCCAAGCAGTGTTCTAAGCATTGGGGTAGATACAAGGTAATTGGGTTGTCCCATTGTGGGGCTCACAGTCTTAATTCCCATTTTACAGATGAAGGAACTGAGGCACAGAGAAGCGAAGTGGCTTGCCCAAGGTCACACAGCAGACAAGTGGCGGAGCCGGGAGTAGAACCCATGACCTCTGACTCCCAAGCCTGGGCTCTTGCCACTAAGCCACACTCCTTCGATGATTGTGTCATTAATGCAGCTGCTGCTACTCCACTTCCTCACTGTTTCTCCTCTACTTGGCTTAACTGCCATGTTGAGAGGGAGAGAAACAGGGGCACTAATTCCGAAAAAGAATGCCAACATGGGAGGAGGGAATTGGTCATTCATCCCTGACTTCCTTGGAAGCCTCAATCACTAAATAATTACAATGTTTACATTGCGTCTTGCGCTGCATCTTAATTTTTGCCAGGACTCACCCCTGGCACTTTTGGAATTGGTCTTTCATAGCCCTGTACCTCTGAGCTGACAGTCCCTAGCTATGGCACTTGGAGATTGCTATTTCACTTATGAAAATAAAAATTAAATTCATATTTTAGATTCACAGTCACGTTAGAGGTTACAGTCTACAGGAATATACTCATACATGTGCAGGAATATACTTATAGGTTGCTCTTTCAAATAAACGTATGATAGAATATATGGCAGTACAACAGTCATTGCTAATAACACCACTGCAGAGTCAGAGAGTCAGTCATTACACATTTAAAATGTAAAAATTATGTATGGGAAGCAGGAAGTTCTGGATTCTAATCTCAGATTCACCACTTGTCTGCTGTGTGAATTTGAACAGTCACTTCACTTCTCTGTGCCTCAGTTACCTCCTCTGGAAAGTAGGACTGTGAACCCCATGTGGGACATGGAACATATCCAGCTCGATTAGCTTGTATCTTCCCTAGTGCTTAGTACAGTGCTTGGCACAGAGTAAACACTTGACAGATACCATTAAAAAAAAAGTCTAACCATTGGTCTGTGGTAGGGCTGGAACTTGATCCCAGATCTCCTTGTTTCTGGACCCTGCCTACCCAGCCTCTAATTACTGCCTCTCCTTTGTTTTGTGTTTTATTTTCAACTTTGTCACACTATGCAAAAAAGTATGGATAATTGATTGGCTATATTGATTGGCAATGCTGGCTATTTTTGTTGTGCTCTCCTAACTTGCTGAACAAGCTCCTTTGCTCCCGGGAAGTGCCAGTTTGTAATACCATCACAGGTGAGAATATTTTGCACTAGCTGAGAAATTGGGAACACAGCAGTACTATTATTAGGTGGGGAGGGTTTGCTAAGAATTAACTCTGAAACTATCTTGCTTCTGGCTCTTGTTTCCTGGAGAATATTCAGCAAAATGGGGAAATACATTTCAAATGTGGAGAAATATTTGCAGCTCACCTTTCAAGTTCTATCAGGGGACAGTGAATTTTCTCTGCTTTTCATCTTGGCATCTGATACTGGGTAATGACCCATTTAGGCCATATGTCTAATAATAACTTGAGTTTTATTAGTGCCTAACACTCAAAAGCCCCTGGTACCTTGGCAAAAAACCAATATTTATGAAATTGTCAGCCTGTTCTAAACAAACCTCAAAGGCTCCAGAGTGGAGAATAAATGAAACAAGAAATACAGAGCCTGTGGGGTATCTTAGATATTGTCAGACTTTTTTTTTGCTTTTGTTTTTAGAAGGAGTCATATATTTTCAGTTGTCTTCTGTAAAATGCAGCCTGGCTTAAAACTGAGGTTCTTGCCATCTTTTAAATGCAGACCCACTGCATCCTGCTGATTACACTTATTCTTAAGAGCGGAAAACGTTTAGTTGCTAAAAAAAAAAAGAAGAAAGAAATGGCTTGCAGAGGGAAAACAGCCTGTGGACTTGGGAGCGTGAGTTCCACCCTCAAACTGAACTCTTGATTGTCCTCGTTCCCTGTAGTCGCCCCGGGGAAAAGGAGTTCTCTTTCTGCACACAGGGCCCCCATCTTTTGGTGTGGGGTGAGGGGTCTCCTCAAATGGCCACCTGGGCCCCACCACCCTCTGTTCCCACTTTTAAAAACCACCATCTCTTCAGGAAAACCCAGAGCCTCCGTCGTAATGATGGCAGATAAATTACCCTGGGTTTTTAGCTTTGTGGCATCACAAAGTTTCTAAAGAAGTCTGTTCAGAAATATGGAGGGAGGATGTTTATTAGAAAAAATATGGTTTTTGCCCCAAATCCATCCCGGGAAAACTTCGTTCTAGTAGGGTCACAAAGTCAAAGCTAACCCATGGCCAACAAACGGGTAGAGGACATCTTAGCTACCATCAGGAGGTAGCTGCTCTGAGGAAGTCATACACAGCCCAGAGTTAGCCAACGGGTTCAACTGAAGAAGCAGTCTGTCTGCAGCCCCATTGGAATCTAGCCTAATATTTTCAGCCCACTGGGCTACCTTGTGATTAAACACTAGTGACCCTGAGACCTTCTGTTGGTTTGCTGACCAGTCAGGCAACTTCAGTGCTGCTAAAAAACAGGTGGGGTCTGAACTTTTTTGACCAGGCTTTCAGACATGTGATTGTATCTAAATAACGATCATCCCTGGCCCACAAATGTAGCTTTGCACTGGCTTGTTTATATCTTGGCCTCTGTTTAGATTCTAGCTTTCATTAGGTACTTTAATTTCTGGCCTCTGGCTTTCATTTAATCTTTGATTTCTGTTCACCGCAGTTAGTAACTCCAAGTGGGGGCTCTCTAGGTTTTAAAAATGTGTCTGGAGGATGACCGTATTTTCTGGGGCTCAGTGGGTCAGGGATTGGGGCCTCCAGGGGCCCTGGCCCCAAGATAGACCAAGGAGGGGGGTGAGGAGGAGTTGAGAGAGTCAAGGGAGATTGCAAGAGAGAGAAAGGTACAGGAGCAGAAGAGAGAGGGGAAGATAAAGAAATAGAGTAGAACCCAGAGGGAGGAAGACTGGGAGGATGGGGCAATAGGCATACACACATACACATACTCACTCACAAGGGTTGATTGGTTTCTGGTGTAGATGAAGTGGGATAGTAACAGCGACAGTGGAAACTTCCAGACAGCAGACCAGAAGCCACCAGGTCTGCAACCCAAAGCATCAGCAGAGATGGGGGACCAGGAGGAGGAAGAAGAGGAAGAGGCTGGACAACATTTCCTCCATTTTACTGATGTAGTGCTGCACTCTTTCAGGCACCCAGTTGAAAGTGGTTTAATGCACGGGCTTGGGAGTCAGAGGTCATGAGTTCGAATCCCGGCTCTGCCACTTGTCAGCTGTGTGACTGTGGGCAAGTCACTTAACTTCTCGGTGCCTCAGTTACCTCATCTGTAAAATGGGGATTAACTGTGAGCCTCACGTGGGACAATCTGATTACCCTGTATCTACCCCAGCGCTTAGAACAGTGCTCAGCACATAGTAAGCACTTAAAAATACCAACATCATTATTATTATTATTTGGTCATTTTTTTGAAACTTGGGATCATCCTACCCAGAAGCAGCATGGCTCAGTGGAAGGAGCACGGGCTGGGGAGTCAGAGATCATGGGTTCAAATCTCAGCTCCACTGCTTGTCAGCTGTGTAACTTCGGGCAAGTCACTTAGCTTCTTAACTTCTCTGTGCCTCTGTTACCTCATGTGTAAAAGGTCATTGAGACTGAGCCCCATATGGGACAACCTGATCACCTTGTATCCTCCCCAGTCCTTAGAACAGTGCTTTGCACATAGTAAGCATTTAACAAATGCCAACATTTTTTTATCATTATTAATACACAACCATCAGTTACTCTGAACTACTAGTACAGTAGTTTACTCTCTTTACTCTCATATCTGGGTGGCAAAAAGACAAGGTAGAAAATGAGAGAAATCTCTTCCCCACTCACTCCTCTTTCCTTTCAACCTATCTGAATGAGAATGAAGGGAAAACACTGGGTTAAGCTCTTTGATGTCAAATATGATCTTGTGCAAATTTGCTCATTTGCAAGCTTTGCAGTCACCAGCAACATCAATGGTACTTCCTGAGTGACTAGAATTTGCAGAGCACTATGAGATGGAAGAGACAAAGGTCTTGAAACCTGCCCTCCAGAAGCTTGAAAGCGTGGAAGAGGCTATATATGACTGTATATCACACAGTACGCTACCATACTGAACTGTAGGACTTTTCTTGAACTTGAAAAATACTATATGTTCTCTGTGCTGGAATTAGTGGAATGTGATGGGAGAGGTTGGGCGGGGGAGCCAA
This sequence comes from Ornithorhynchus anatinus, assembly GCF_004115215.2. NCBI lineage: Eukaryota > Metazoa > Chordata > Mammalia > Monotremata > Ornithorhynchidae > Ornithorhynchus > Ornithorhynchus anatinus. Next base: position 52,207,674 of record NC_041735.1, on the reverse strand, counting down.
ATTGAGGGAGAGTGAGGGGAAGAAACAAGATAATATGCTGCTACCTTTCATGTTGGCCTTCCCCCCCAAAACTCCTTCTATCTTATGGAAACTCTTGGGGGCTGGAAGAGGGCATGTGTGTGTTCTTTTACAAATGAGGGCTGGAGAAAGAGAAGTGGTGCTGCTAAATCCTTGCTAGTTGGGCTGTTTTTACTTCCCTCCACAACACTGAGAGAAGCAGAGCAGACAATCAATGGGACTATATAGGCTACGGAGTTTCTTCGTAAGGTAAGCTCAAGTGAGCTCACATGGGCAGGGATCATATCTTCTGTGACTACTTATTCTCCCAAGAGCTTAGTCCATAATGCTGCCCAATAGTAGACATGCTATAATTGCTACCGATTGAGTGATGTGAGCCTATCGAGTGCTGAGAAAATAGGTGCAGGGTAACAGGTATCCTGAATGCAATTCTGTCACTGTCCTGGTGTAAGACCTTGGGCAAGTCACTTAACCCCTCTGGTCCTGTTTCCTCATCTGATGCACGCGAGAAAGATGCCTGGCCTCCTTATCGTTCAGATTGTGATCTCCAACTATGGAGGGACTGATTTTCCTTATGCCTCTGTTTCCTAATCTGCAGAATGAGAATTCATTACCTGTTCTCTCTCCTTCTTAGACTGTGAACCCCTGAGGAACAAGGGGCTTGTGTCTCACCTATCTTGTGTCTCCCCCAGTGCTTAGTATAGTGCTAGAAACATCATAAGCACTTAACAAATCCCCCAGCTATTATTATTATCTTGTTTCTACTCCAGTTCTTAGTGCAGTGCTTATCACCTAGCCAGTGCTAAACAATCATCATTCTTATGGTTATTCTTATCATTACGATGATTATGCAAACCCAACCTGCCTTTCCAATGCTTCCAATGTTACCTTGTTGGGTTTTTTTGTACAATATCAAAACCATGCCTTAGAAATGCAGCTCGAGTAAATGCTGGGTTCAAATATCTTAGTTCTGGCATAAATATTGTGTTCCAGGTGACGCAGAAGGAGGCAGGACACAGAGGACGGGCTTGATACTTGGGTAAAGAAGGAGGCTGGCACCTGACAGCATCACAGTTCCTGAGGGGTGGAGGGAAGGATGAGTACAACAGAGAAGATTAGAAGGGAACCAAACCAGTACAGCAGCAGCAGCTGTCTTTATCTTTGGAACGATAACAAGATGATGGCTTTGCTGCTGTTCTCCATTTTTGTTCCTTCTAAATGGGGAGTAGAAGAAATGGTATTTAATGATGACCCACTGAGTGCAATGCACCGGCCAAAGCTTGGGAAAGTAATAATAATGATTGTGAAATTTGTTACATGCTTACCATGTGCCGGGCACTGTTCTAAGCACTGGGGTAGATAGAAGATAATCAAGTTGGACACAGTCCCTGTCCCACAGAGGGCTCACAGTCTTAATCCCCATTTTACAGATGAGGGTACTGAGGCACAGAGAAGTGAAGTGACTTGCCCAAAGTCACACAGCAGACAAGTGGCAGAGCCGGGATTAGAACCCAGGTCCTTCTCACCCTCAGTCGCGTGCTCCAGCCACCAGGCCATGCTGTTTTTCGTGCAACAGACGTGCTCTCTGGCTACAAGAAGCTTACACCAGGTAAACCCTTGGAGGAGGCTCTAATTGGTTTTTTTGAGGGTTGCTTCATTACCTGACTTGACACTGTTCTTACTGCATGGTTTACTTTACTATCCAGAGCAGTCAATCATAAACCAAAATCCGATATGCAATTATGTAAGAGCCCATGATACGGGTTGTAATAAGCATTCTTTGCCCCCAAGATCTGCTCTGAACTTAACAAACACATACATGCAGTCACATTTTCAAACACGTATGCATATAAAATAATGCGCTGAAAATAACCCAGGCCTCTGAAGGAAAGTGTTTTTATTCACGGACTTCGAAAAACCACTTGCAGTAGTCAGAACGGTAGCAGTTTGGAAAAGAATTGGCATTTTCCCCAACCACAAGTATTTTAAACATTGAAATAAGTGAGATAACATGCACAAGCAACTCTTAATGCCCAAAGGCCTCATGACCACGGGAAATGAAAGGTGCTTAGTTTAAGGCAGTTTTATGAGGGGCTGGTACCCAAATAAGTTCCTTCATCCTCCCCTTATTTTTGACCATGTCACAATATGTTACAAAAAAAAAGCCCAAAACCAAAACAAAAAACCAACTTCCTTGTCCCTTTATAGTGCCAAGAGGAAAATATTTTTTTTATTAGAAAATTGGCATTGAAGGAGTGGGTTGACTGCTGAAGGCTCCAACTGCGTGGGTCTAGTGTTTATCTGGGGACCAGATGGCTCAGAGGCTGCATAATGGGATAGGAAGCATTTTATATCTAGGTCATGGATTGAATCTGGCCTAGGTCAGTAGGGACTGCAAGTTGTTTCTGTCGGATAAGTTTTCCGTGGCTGGCGTGCAATGAGTTGGTGTCCTGAGTCCCACACTTCCATCTCGTCATGGGCAGGGAATATGTCTGCTTACTGTTATATCTTCCAAGTGCTTAGTACAGTGCTCTGCACACGGTAAGCCCTCAATAAATACGATCCAGTAAATGAATCTGAGTTGCTTCTAGACAGATCCCTTGTCTACCGTCTATGGATTGAATTGCCATGGAGAGGGAGTAAAATATCTTCTTGTTCATGATATTATTTGTGAATGCTGATTTATTCAAGGAGAGTCCCACGTGTCCCAGCTACTTCTAAGCTTTCAGAGGCAATGAAATTCCTACTAGACTAGACCTTATCGAAGCCAAAAAAAAAAAAAAAATGAGAGAAGATGTTGCCTGAGGATACCAGCACAGGGAGAAGAAAATCTGAAGCAGTATTCCATGTGGGTAGCGTTAGACTGCCTGAGAGGGAATTTGTGTATCTCCTTGGTGGCCCAAGGAATGGTCCATCCTTTTCCAGGAGGATTGCCTGTGAGAGCAGTTGAAATCAGGATGCCGTCTGTTCCAGGAGGCACAACTTCTGAAAGTCCTGTCCCACTTCCCCCACTGCCCAGGCCTGGTATTTCTCTCTTATCTTATCTAAGGTGACCCATAGCGACACCACGGACACATCTCTCCCAGAACGCCCTGCTCTCCACCTGCAATCGTTCTGGCAGTGTATCCATTGAGTTTCCTTGGTAAAAATACGGAAGTGGTTTACCATTGCCACCTTCCATGCAGTAAACTCGAGTCTCCACCCTTGACTCTCTCCCGTGCCGCTGCTGCCCAGCATGGGTGAGTTTTGACTTGTAGCAGGTTGCCTTCCACTCGCTAGCCACTGCCCAAGCTAGGAATGGAATGGTTAGGCCTCTGCTTGACTCTCCCTCCCATAGCTGAGACTGGTAGAGGACTGGAAACTCTCCAGGTGTGACTCTGAGAGGGGAGGTATTTCTCTACACAGTCTTTCAGCCCATCCACCTGCCAATTCCTCTTTCTCTGACTTGACAATAGAGCTGTGAACACTTGCACCATGAGGGAATATGTAAATTCTAAATTATTTTCAAATGAACAGGAAAAATCAATCCATCAGTGGAATTTATTGAGCACCCGCTGTATATGGAGCACAATAGTCAGTGCTTGGGAGAATATAATGGAATTGGTAGGCTCAATCTCTGCCCACAAGGAGCTTACAGAGAATGTATTACTGAAGTACACTGGTGTCTTGATTTAATACATTAAGAAATCTGTGAAAGAAGGATTGTAAAAAAACTCATCTGGACTGGACAGAAATGATTTGTCAGTATATGAGGTAAGACTTAGAATTCTGTTGATAAATGGGAAATGAAGCATCAGTAGTCCTTATTTTTCAGGGTTAGATACTAAATTTCATTTATTCCGCACACAGCTGGAGAGTCAGTGTAGCATAGTGGAAAGAGCACAGGACTGGGAATTTGGAGATGTGGGTTCTGGTCCCAGCTCTGCCACTGTCTGCTGTGTGACCTTGGGCAAGTCATTTAACCTCTCTAGGCTTCAGTTTCCGCATCTGTAAAATGGGGATAAGATTGTTGGAACAAGGACAGTGCCTGGTGTAGTAACCTCATCTCTCCCCTAGTGCTCAGCACATAAATTCCATAAATTTACTCAACTGTATTTATCACCTTTTAAAAAGGGTGATGACCTGTGGCCTCTACTCCTACCTGCACTCTTGCATTTCCTCCTGCCTCCAGCATATCTATCTCTACGTGAATCCCTCCTTGACAATTCAAATGCAACATGTCTAAAACCAAAGTCCTCCTCTTCCCTTCCAAGTACCCCTTTTTACTTATCTTCTCCATCGCTCTTGACAACATTATAATGTTGGTATTTGTTAAGCACTTACTATGTGCAGAGCACTGTTCTAAGCGCTGGGGTAGGTACTGGCTAATCAGATTGTCCCACATGGAGCTCACGGTCTTAATCCCCATTTTACAGATGAGGTACCTGAGACCCAGAGAAGTGAAGTGACAGAAGTGAAGTGACTTGCCCACAGTCACACAGCTGACAAGTGGCAGAGCTTGGATTCGAACCCTTGACCTCTGACTCCCAAGCCTGTGCTCTTTTCACTGAGCCACGCTACTTCCCTGCTCCCTCCTCCTCGTAAATCCCATAACCTTGGCATTATCCTTGAACCTTCCCTATTTTTTTGACCTCTCTCTATCCAGTCTGTTACCAATTCCGTCGTTTCTTCCTTTACAACATTTCCAGTCTCCTCCCCTCCCTTTCCGTACAAGTTGCCACCATGCTGGCCCAGGTACCTGTCATCACTTAAGTACTGTAGAAGACCTTGCAGACCTCACTGCCTCCATTTTTCTAAAACATCATTCTGCAAATGTCTCCCCACTCTTCAAAATCCTCAAATGGTTGCCCATTCCTCTCTGCGTCAAATAGAAACTCCTGATCCTCTCTCTTCTCCTGCTACAACCCTGCTCACATGCTTTGTTCTTCTCAAACCAACATGCTCTCTGTGCCCTGCTCTTGTCTCTTCCTTTCCTAACCTCTTACTTACTTCCTCCCCCAAACCTGGAATTCCCTCCCCCTTCTTAGCCGGCAGACAACCGATTTCTCCATCTTCAAAGCCCTTCTGAAATCACATCCCCTCCAGGAGACCTTCCCTGACTAATCTCTCATCTCTCCACTTTATATCCTTCCTACCTGTGATTCATTTTTCTGACTCCTTAAAGACAGAGACCATTTCTACTAACTCTATTGTACTCTGCCAGGCTTAGCAGAGTACTCTGCACTCAGTAGGCACTCAATAAATACTGTTGATTAATTGACTGATTTTTCCAAAATCTTCCCTAGCATAGAAACTATAAGCACCCTCCTGAAGCACTCAGAATTATTTTTCCTGGAAACTGAAGATATCAGTAGGTCCAGGAAAGAGTTGGAAAAATTACTGGATGAGGGGTTCATAAGAGGTTATGAAAGGGAAAGGCTCTTGGTTAGGGCAGGGGCGAATGGAGGGAAGAAGCTCCATTTTGCCCCAACTGTTTTTTTTTTATGGTATTTGTTAAGTGCTTTACTATGTTCCAGACACTGTACTAAGCTCTGGGTAGATATAAGCTAATCAGGTTGGACACAGTCCCTGTCCCACACTGGGGCTCACAATCTTAATTCCCATTTTTTTACCAGATGACATAACTGAGGCACAGAGAAATGAAAATGGTGGCACAGAGTAGTGAAGTGATTTGCCCAAGGTCACACAGCAGACCAGTATCGGAACTTGGATTAGAACCCAGGTCCTTCTGAGTCCTAGGCCTGTCTTGTATCCACTAGGCCACATTGCTTCTCAGGGGGCTCTCGGGGGCTCAACAGCAAGGAGGAAGGGCAGGGACAAGAAATGGGTGTCCTTCAAATTGGTGAGACCAGGCCACTGCCTGCTTTGCCTTTCCCTAAAACAAGTCTTCTGCATCCTTGTCCATTTGTCAAAGGTAACTACGACACCATTCCTCAGAATCACTGCTGGAGAGAGAATCCTAGACTTGATGGACCATTGGTCTGACCTAGTATGGTATTGTTTAGGTTCCTTTGCTCTTAACTATGAGGTTAAAAAAAATCAACATCATACTGAGCTATCTTGAGAGAGTAAGCTGAGATTTCAGACTCTCGGAAAAAAACAATTTATCTTCTGCACAGGTCACTAGGTACTTCTGTTCATGACCCTCAAGAGTTTCCCAGTAGAAATATCACCAAGTGCGGCAAGAATGATAAACACAAAGTCATCAAAATCTCCAACACTAATAGATCCTGAACTGCTGTTTTATGTTACACAATATTTTCTTCAGGGCAAGGTATGTTCCGGGAACAACTAATTGCAAGCTGATAATTAATTGACACTTAAACTTTCCTCCTTCCCAGTGACAAAAAATGGTGTTGGTTGGCACAGAGGCTGGATGGAGCTGCTTTGGGGACCAGAGATATTTGGTGTTTCTTCCTCCAGCATACTAACTTTGACGGAAAATATGCTTGCTACGACCACATGCACTCTTGCCAAAAAAAGACTTACATAAATTCTCCTCCTTTGATTCCAGCAAAGCCTCCAGGACACAGAGTGCAGACAAGCCTCATCTAGCATTTCTTGGGTGTGCATAACAGCGTGGCATAGCCAACTCCATTATTTTCCATCATGCAGCAGAGAACTGGCACAGTCTTTCCAGCAGGTTTTGACCATCCCAGAGAGGTTGTATGTATTTCAGAAAAACCTCATTTGCATCCAAGATTCAGCCTATTGAACATGTGACTTACCAGCTCTGCTCTTGCTGACAGTTCTATGCTAGGCTTGCTGTTTGGTGGATGCGAGTGACCTATTTTTCACGCTCTCCTCACTCTCTTGCGTTCCGTACAAGTTTCCCTATTGATGAATTTGCTCTTTGAATTTGAATTTGGCTCAAAATGCCAGAGCACAGATACGTTGGTTAAACTTCAAGTACTATATGTAATACCTGCAAGTTCCCACATTTACCCAGGTCTTTACTACATAAAGCCAATCTCTTAATGCTGAAAGACTCACCATAGTTCTCTCTAGGGGAAAAGACAAGCTGCACTGAAGTTACAAGGGAGAGAGTGTCCTATTGTTCAGCTAGATGAAGGGATATATTCCCTCATTTTTTCATGATCAATCAATCAGTGGTATTTTTTGAGTATTTTCTGTGTGCAGAGCTCTGTTCTGTTTGGGAAAATATCAGTCATTTTGAGGACTTCTGGTGGCAGAACACTGTACTAAGCACTTGGGAGAGTACAACAGTGGCCTAGTGGCATTGCCTAGTGGATAAAGCATGGGCCTGGAAGTGTGACCTTGCCTGCTGTGTGACCTTGGGTAAGTTGCTTAACTTCTCTGGGCCTCAGTTACCTCATCTGTAAAATGAGGATTAAAGACTGTGAGCCCTATGTGGGACAGAGACTGGGCCCAGTCTAATTAACTTGTATCTACCCTACCGCTTAGTACAGTGCCAGTAAGCACTTAACAAATGCCATAAGTAAAAATAATAAATAGAACGGAGTGAGTACAATACAACGAAGTCAGTAAACCCGATCCTTCCTTCAGAGAATTTACAATCTATAGAGACAAGGTGAATATCCAAAGATTGTAGTAGGCAGAATGGAATCTAGCTCCACAATCTTTTGGGGAAAGATCTGGGCTCAAGCCCTAAGGAATCTTCCCCAAAGCTATCACCCCCTGCTGAAAAGTTTTTTTGTGAACTGATTAGAAGTAGGTGGTGCCCTGTAGCTTTTGTTGGCCCATACAGCATTGTGCAATAAGAAACAAGGGCAGGAATTTAGTTAATTAGGCATTTTACTTCAAGGCACCTCACCCCATAGCACAGAGAAACCTAAGCAACTTCCCCACTTTTCAGACATGTTAACATGGCAGCAAACTAATGTTTTAAGAAGGAGGTAGCTAGGCTATGCGGGCCCAGGTATTTGTTTCTTGAGCTAGGAACTGGTTTGGCCCAGTAGAATGTTTTTCCAAGATGAATGCTTCATAATGGTGTTCTTCTGTACTTGAACGGGGAGAGTTTCTAGGCCAGAAGCTCAGGACTGTCTATCAGAGGGTTTAATCACAAACTGTCTTAATTTTCACACCCTTCCTAGTTTTCTCTGGCAAATAATAGAATCAAGCATGATAGCCTAATGGAAAGAGCATGGGACTGGGAGCCAGAGGCTCACAGTCTTAATGCCTATTTTACAAATGAGGTAACTGAGGCACGGAGAAGTGAAGTGACTTGCCCAACGTCACACATCGGACAAGTGGCAGAGCCAGAATTAGGACCCAGGCCTGGGCTCTATCCCCTAGGCCGTGCTGCTTTCCAAATTAGAAGCCTTATCCCAGTTCTCATCCCAGCTTTGCTATGTGCTTGCTGGATGGCTTTGGACAACTCACTCAACTTTTCTGTGCCTCAATTTCCTCAAACTGTAAAATGGGGATTCAATACCTGTTCTCCCTCCTACTTAAACTGTGAGCCTGATGTGGGACAAAGACTGTGCCTGACCTGACTAACTTGTATCTATCTCAGTGCTTAGAACAGTCCTTGATGCACAGTAAGCACTTACCAAATACCATGATAATACTAGTTATTATTATGATGATTAATAATAATCATAATAAACAACATAGCAATTTAGGAAAATGCTTCCCTTATAAAGATGAAACCATAATGTTTCTGTGCCTAAGAACATTTAATTTTTAAGGCCCAACTATTATCCTGCAACAACTTCCTTGTGATTAGGTCTAATGAGCCTAAATAGGTTAGGGCTTTCATTTTATTTCTCATCCAAAATCGGGTACCCATTTCCCCCTCTAGACTGTAAGCTCATTGTGGGCAGGGAATGGGTCTGCTAATTCTATTGTACTCTCCCAAGTGCTTAGGACAGTGCCCTGCACGTACTAGTTGCTCAATAAATGTCATTGATTGATTTAACATCTTTCTATAATTGCCAGAAGATCAACTTGCTGGGGAATGTTATAGAAACATATCTAGTTACCAGGATATTTTCTGACTATTGTGAATGGCTATAATCAATTAATCAGTTTATTGAATGCTTAATGTGTGCAGAGCACCATAGTAAGCACTTGGGAGAGTAACAATAATAGAGTTGGTAGTTCTTGCTGGTTTGAATGCTGATGATATTTGCTTTTCATTGACTTTTCTTCTGCTGGCCTTCTGCCTGCATTTCCTCCCTTCCTCCCTTCCTCTCTCCCTTCCTTCCCTTTGGAATGGTTCAAACCCATGACGTCCGAGACTGCGGACCCACCTCTCAAAGGCAAGGTTATTGTGTTCTACTTTTAGAAGAAGGATCCATTTTTTAAACATTTAACAGTACAGCCGGAAATCTCTCGGGAACAAGCATTGTCCTGAAATTTCCAGTTTTTCCTGCCTCTGGCATTCCAAGATCCTCTGTCTGAAAATGTCTTTCGGCCAGTATAACTCTCCTCTTCTCCCATTCAAAGCCTGAAAGTGAAGAAGCCTAGGGGGTGTGCTCATCTGGGGTGAAGGAAAGAAGTAATTTACACTCTCACCTCAAGAAAAGCTTCTTTTAGGCTTGGTTCAAAGTTAAACCATTGGATTTGACAGGAACAATCTAGTGAACTTAGAGAGGACCATTTCCATGGAATGAAGGCGAAGGTGGATGAGACCAGATTTCTGGGGGTCGAGGAGAGGACGTTGTCTACACTTTCAGGATACAACAGTACAACCTCATAATCAGAGGAGGGGAAATTTAGTCAGTTAGTCAGTCAATCCTATTTACTGAGTGCTAACTGTGTGCAGAGCACTGTACGAAGTGCTTGGGAGAGTACAGTGAAGCAGTATAACAGGCCCACCCAGTACACAAATGCTATGGGGCTCCGAGGGGATGAATAAGGGGAGCAATCCAGGGCAACACAGAAGGGAGTAGGAGAAGAGGAAGGGAGAACTTAGTCAGGGAAGGCCTCTTGGAGATGTGCCTTCAATAAGGCTTTGAAGCGGGGGAGAGAAATCGTCTGTCGGATATGAGGAGGGAAGATGTTGGCAGGCCAGAGGAAGGATGTAGGCAAGAGGTCAACAGTGAGATAGATGAGATGGAGGAACAGGGAGAAGGTTAGCATTAAAGGAGCAAAATGTGCAGGCTAGGTTGTAGTAGGAGAGCATCATCTTTTTTCCCTCTACCTGATCCTCAAAGTGCTTCACGTGGGGAATCATTTCTTGGGCAGCAGCAGCCTTCTGTCTCCTTCTGCTCCTTCCCAACAGGCTTCCCTGAGGAACAGCAAGGGCTGGGGAAGGGAACAGAGGTGACCACAGAGATGGCAGAACTGCCTAGATTTGGGGGGGTCATTTTCTTGCTCCCACCACACCTCAAATTTATGCCTGCACTTCTGATGGGATTCATTCCTTTCACCTTCATTTACTAGATCTCTGTATACCTTTCAAGCCCTCCCATTGCAGACTGAAGACAACCCATCCTCCCTTCTGTACAGAAGTCAGAATGGAGCTCAACTATAATCTCAACACGACAATAAAAATTTTCCAGTCTTCTAGCAGGAGGTGTTTTGGGAGTTAGGTTATGCAAGATTACACGGCCACTGAAACATGGGGAAACTTGCTGCATATGAAAGAATGAGGGGAATCAAGCTGCTGTTTGTGTGTCCCACTATAAACAACTAGTCAGGAAACATCAATCTGGAACCCTGTCAAAGAAAACAACTGCCGGTTGGAACACTTGAGCTCTCATGTGCTTTGAAATGGGGAAGCAAAGCTTTGCGGAGGCACAAATTAGAGGGAAAAAAGCAGGGCAGGTGGGGGAGGGACGGGACTGTTGTGAGAGTTTATGCTGACTCCCAGTGGCATAGGGGGAGGTGGGTGGGGAAGGGAAAGAAGAGAGAGAGACAGAGACAGAGACAGAGACAGACACAATTTACCTGAAAGTTATAGAGAGCTCAGTCAGTTGTTGGAAGTGCTAAGTTTAAAATTCAGACCACAACCATATCAATCTCTTTCAGCAGTGTGCTGGCACTGAGAATTGGGCTCTGCATCTCCTCTAGGGATGTTAAGAAGAAACAATAGCATGGGAAGAAATATATGATAGGTTTTAGGGTTAGTGAATGTTTTTTATTCTGTGTTTAGTGATGGGGGGAAGGAGGCAAAGCAACAGCCCTGACATTGTTTTGATACACCCAGTGGAAAATTATCAAAGCATAATTTCATGTCAGGGGCCGGAGTGGATTTGGCACCATTTAGGGCAAATGTCCCTGAATGTTAAGCTGGTTCAGCTGGCATGGTTTCTAAAGCTATTCTTGAGGAGAGCAGAAAGGCTGGCAACAATTAAACAGGCAAGAGAGAACAGTAAAGCAGAGAGCCCACAATTTTGTCGGCCCCTGTAGAAATGCAGGGCAAGGAATCTTGGGGTTGTAGCACTTAAAGTTACCAAGTGGCTGTTATGAAAATTCAGGTTCATAGCCGGGTCACGTATATCTCCAAAAGTTTTGCCGACACTGATTCTTTCCCAAATGTGTCAGGAGAATTTACAGAACTCAAACAGGCCTAAATCAGTGCGTGAAGTCATTCTGGTTTTGTGAGACAAAGGCTAAGAAATAAGCATTATTACTGTTCCATTTGATCAGCAAAGCCTGATCTCTAGAAATCTTTGGATTTCCTCCCCTGAGATGGATTTCACAGAAGTCTCCAATCAATCAATTATGTTTATTGAGCACTTACTGTGTGCAGAGCACTGTACTTAGCACTTGGGAGAGTATAATATAACAGAGTTGGTAGACGTGCTCCCTGTCCACAACTACCTTGCAGTCTAGAAAGGAAGAGAGACATTAATATAAATAAACAAATTATTGAGATTTACATAAGTGCAGTAGAGCTGAGGGAGTAATAAAGTGTGCAAATTCAAGAGCAAGAGTGACGCAGAAGGGAGTGGGAGAAGAGGAAATGAGAGCCTAATAAGGAAAGGCCACTTGGAGGAGATGTGCCTTCAATAAAGCTGGTCTCCAATGATTCAATGGTCTCTCCTCTGTTTTTAACTCTTCTTGACCTCTCTCCTGCTTAGTACATTCTCTACTGCAGTTTCCTTTGTGAAACAGTTTGACTTTAAGGACACCTGAGTAGAGGTAGGAAATGAACAGATTCAAGCTATCTCATTTGTGGCTTCTCCTCAAACTTCTTTGTAACCATAATTATATTTTCTTTAGCATGAATGAATCTATCTGTAAATTTATTTTGGGTTTTACATTTGCCGATCTCTCTCCTAGCCCATTAGACTTATAAGCTCCCTGATGACAGAGGCTCTGCCTTATATTCCTCTTGCAATTCCCCTCATTGGCTAGTATAATGCATTGCATAAAATGTATGCTCAGTATATATTTTGGTGATGAAGATAACTGGTAAAGTAGGACAGAACGTAGATATGAGCCCAGGCTTCAAAGAAATCAGACCCCAAGTTAGAAGTGCTGCTAAAAACAGACAGGAAAAACCTAAGCACTAGAATTCCACTTCTTCAGGCTAATATCATGAATTGCAGTATCTCTACGCTGGTTAAGTCTTTCAATAGATGGCAAAAATTGTGTCAGGCTATAAGGTATTTAAACCAATCTACAAGGCTGCTTATTGTGTTGAAAAATTAGAAAGCACTGTTTGGGTTTTCTTTCGTTTCTCACTCAGGTTCTCAACTCACAGCATCATCCCATTCAGCTCCGGGGAAAAAGCAGGCTAATGTACTGTGGTCCCTGGCTTTTGCTACAGGGAATGCTGGAAGAAATACCCATTATATGTCAGGTGGACCCAGCAGCCTCAGTAGTGGGCATATGGTGGGCACTTGAAGTTGCAGAGTGGCCTTACTGGAAAGTGGGGAATCACACCCTTCAAGCACCGGTGTGCTAGGACTGGGGCAGAAAAAGCAATCAGCAAATGATGTGGCAGAAGGAATCTTTCTTTTTAATCCAAATCCTTCCTTCCTTACCTCCATTTCTCCACCTCTCTTGGGCTTATTCACTGCCTTTTGCATATCTCTTCTTTTTCTTCTTCCATTCTTCTCCTTTCTCCACTTGAACTTTCAGTGCAACCCTGTTCATCTTGCCCTCCCCTTGTGGTTTCTGTTCATTCATTCAGTAGTATATATGGAGTGCTTACTATGTGCAGAGCACAGTACTAAGCGCTTGGAATGTACAAATCGGTAACAGATACAGTCCCTGCCCTTTGCGGGTTTACAGTCTAATCTGTTCTCTCCTCTCACCCCTTCTTCTTATCCCTAATCCCTAACCAGAAAGGCTGAAGAATTGGGAAAGGGAAGGAAGGAAAAAGTGAGCTCTTTCTTACATGAGTAGCAGGCAATAATAATAATTGTGGTATTTATGTGCTTACTTAAGTGTCAAGGATTCATTTAATCATATTTATTGACCGCTTACTATGTGCAAAGCACTGTATTAAGTACTTAAGCACTCTACTAAGTAGATAGAAGATAATCAGATAATCAGATAATCCTGTCTCCTTTGGATTATAGCCTTCTTGAGGGCAAGAACTATGCCTTCTAGATGCTGGGGCTAGCAAGCAGTCCTCATGGATGCTTACTAAATGTTAAAAAATGAAGCAGTAACAAATCTATAGACTGCTTGTTTACTGTGGCAAGTAACAGTGGAACTTCTGTGTGTTGTGAGAGCTGGAGTTAGAAAAGCGAAGTATCCGTCTGTACAGTTTTGAGTAGTAATTATATAGAGTTAAGAATAATGAAGAAATTCTAATTACTTCTCTAAGGATCTCTTGTTAGTTTCATGAAACTGTGAAATCCTTGGGAAGAATGGACATAAGGTTGATCATTTTTGCTCAGCTGAAAGGAAGTCTAAATGAAAATGTTCAGTGAGACTTTTTTAGCCTGTCCTCAGCAGGGAGACTCTGTTAAAGGCTTCCAGCAGCCAAAAGACTGGTTGCGGCTGAGCGTGGGTTAGTGGGTGCCAGGGACTGTTTCAGAACAAATTATTTGCGTATCTGTTTCTAACGCTCTGGGTTGATCTCAGCACGAGAAAAGTTTTTTGGGAAATAAAAAAGAACAAACTCCCCACAAAACTTATTTCTTGGCACTGCCCTTTAATTTTCAGCGGTTTCCTGTTGACAGAATATTATTTTTTTAATGCGGAAGTGTAAAAATTACTACTTCCATACTTCATCTTTACAGCAACATATTCAAACTCTGGGACCCAAACTACATTTCATGCTTTTGTAGTGGTCCCTTTCCAGAGTCAACCAGAGTGAGAGAATTCTCAGACATGATCCAGCTGCACATTTTCATATGGCAATGGAGTGTAATCAAGAATACTAATAATTTTAAGGGTTCCTCTTGAAGATTTGCCCTCTACTCTTTTTTAAAAACACATATACAGTAGCAGGTAAAACTTAAGACTGCTGCAAAATAAGGTAAATACTAATTAAATCATCTAACTGCTTTGTAAATAGAATGCTTCTTTATATTTAAATCCCATTTATTTCAGTACTCATGTTGAGGTTGTGATAAGGGAAGCAATTATCATTGCCATAAATAGGCAAATCACTTGAGCTGTGTGAATGTGACTTTAGTGAGTTACAAAATATCCCAGAACAATTAGGTCAAGAGTATTTCTCTTTCTCTTATTTCTCTTAAATGTTGTCGAGGTTTTTACCTGATATTGAGCTTCAGTCAATGATGTTTATTGAGAATTTACTATGTGCAGAGCACTGTACTAAGCGCTTGGGAGAGCAATATAATAATAATAGAAGCAGCGTGGGTCAGTGGAAAGAGCACGGGCTTGGGAGTCAGATGTCATGGGTTCGAATCCCGGCTCCGCCACTTGTCAGCTGTGTGACTATGGGCATGTCACTTAACTTCTCTCTGCCTCATTTACCTCATCTGTAAAATGGGGATGAAGACTGTGAGCCTCACATGGGACAACCTGATTACCCTGTATCTACCCCAGCACTTAGAACAGTGCTCTGCACATAGTAAGCGCTTAACAAATACCAACATTATTATTATTATTAATATACAACAGAGTTGGAAGACATACTCCCTGCCCATAACAAACCTTCAATTACTCTTCCCTCTCTGCATAAGCCTAGAGGTACAGCAGGACTCAAAGAACTTTGTGTAAACCCAAGAGAAATGAGTGGTAGCCGAGGAGAAACAGAATGAATTTGCTTCACCATTTTTGTTAGCTTTTCATGAGAATTTGCATCTGAGGGGTGAACTGTGGGCATTCTCCTAGCCTGGTACTATGGAGACGTTTAAAGGGCTAATGATTAATGTTAGTATTTGTTAAGCACTTACTATGTGCAGAGCACTGTTCTAAGCGCTGGGGTAGACACAAGGGAATCAGGTTGTCCCACGTGGGGCTCACAGTCTTAATCCCCATTTGACAGATGAGGTAACTGAGACACTGAGAAGTGAAGTGACTGGCCCAAAGTCACACAGCTGCCAAGTGGCAGCGCTGGGATTCGAACCCATGATCTCTGACTCGAAAGCCCGTGCTCTTCCCACTGAGCCACGCTGCTTCTCTAGTGCAGGCAGATGCTGTAAGTAGCATTGCCCATGAGCCCATGGATTTCCAGATTTGGTTATCCATGTTATAGAGTGTCACGTGGGACCTGGTGGGTACAATGAGGTCATGTATTTTGAGGAGCATCTCCACCTTTGGAGGGGACTGTTCCCACACCTCAACCAAAGGTCTGAATGATCTGGGATGTTGCCATAGTCTGAAGAGGCAGCTATTCAGAAGACATGGCGTAACTGATAGAGCATGGGCCTACGAGTCAGAAGGTCATGGATTCTAATCCCTGCTCTGCCACTTGTCTGCTGTGGGACTGTGGACAGGTTACTTCACTTCTCTGGGCCTCAGTTTCCTCATCAGTAAAATGGGGATTGAGACTGTGAGCCCCATGTGAGACAGGGACTATGTCCAACCCAATTTGCTTGTATCCAACCCAGTGCTTAGTACAGTGCCTGGCACATAGTAAGTGCTTAACAAATGCTATCATTATTATTATTATTGTGGCAGTGACCAGTGACTTCTATAATAGGGATTTCATAGCTAATTAGAACATGATGGGGGAAAGGTCCCCCTAAGACAGGAGTCATCAAACTTCCCCACCTGCACTATCTCAGAGGGTTGAGAAGGTCGTCTTCTTGTTCTGTAGTTGCTGAAACTCAGAGATGAGTACTAGTGACTAGAATGTAGGGGACTGGGAACCTGGGGTGGAGTTGGGGAGGAGGAGCAGAGGAGAAATCAATGAGCTGCACCTGAAGTCACCAGCCCACATGCTTCTGGAACTGGAGTTGTGGCCAGGGGGGTGCTCTGGGGAGACTGGAAATTGGGAGCTGGAGTCCAGTAATCCAGTTCACTGGCCTTATTGAACTGCTCACTAGGACCATGAGGAACAATATTACTTAATTTCTAGGCAGAGAGCTAGGATGGTTTGGTTGGTGGTGGGGAGAGAGGAGAGGAGAAGAAGCTGTGAATGGCAATAAAATGAAGTCCATAGCTTTCATAGGCTTAGAGAGCCTTAAGTCTCTTTAAGTCTTGTAAATAGATGACAGATTACAGGAAAGATAACTGACAACAGGTGGTATGCGTAGGATTCAATATCATGATTTAAATGGGTAACAAGGTAGTGTGGCCCATTAAATATGAATGACAGGAATAAAGTGAGTCATATGCTGGTCCATGAAATGTAAGCAGCCGCAGGAATGATTTCGAGATGTCAATAAGGAAGATCAATGATCCAAAAAAGTAGCACATATTTATTTTAGCCATTCCAATATAATTAGTCAATTTTCAAACATCCTTCCCCCACCCTCTAAATCTGTTATTTGTTTTGAATGAGTACCAAGCAACAAATTAGGCAGAGGGCTCAACTATAAGCTAAGATCAAAGAGCTGGTGATTGGCCAAAAATCGGCAGTGTAAGTTCACGTTTAACTGTGGACAAGCCATATATCTTTTCTGCATCCTGAGGTCCGTCATCCAGTAGGTCAGTTTTAGGTCCTGTCCTATATCCCTCAAAAGGTATTGCTAGAACTAATGGAGTAATAATAATAATTGTGGTATTTGTTATGAGCTTACTAAGTACCAGGTACTGTACTAAGAACTGGGGTGGATACAAGCAAATCGGGTTGGAAACAGTCCTTGTCCCACGTGGAGCATACAGTCTCAATCCACATTTTATAGATGAGCTAACTGAGGCACCGAGAAATGGAGTGATTTGCCCAAGGTCACACAGCAGACAAGTGTTGGAGGCGGGATTAGAACCCATGACTTCTGACTCCCTGGCCTGTGCTCTGTCAACACCATGTAGTGCATATAAAAACCAAAACTCGTTTTTGAAAAATAAAAATTTGATGCCACTATTTGAAAAATAGATTTAGGGAAATAACCATGCAGAAGGGGCAAAAATTCCCCAAACTCAGATACACTGTAGTAGACAAAATATGGAATTACAATCCCTTCACCCATAAGTCTTAAAGACAATTCTATTTTTGAACTTTTCCATGGACAATACTGCAAATATAGTACTTTACCATTAGAGAACTTGGATTAGAGTTTCAGCCTGAATAAAAATGAAGTGACTACTCTGGCATCTATATTACCTGGGAAAAGGTGGCCTAAAAAGACCAATAGTTCAGCGCTGTTTTTTTTTTTAGAGAGACAAATTTGAGAAAGAAGGTGCTAGCCTAGTGGATAGACCCCAGGCCTGGGAGTCCAAAAGACCTGGGTTCTAATCTCAGCTCTGCCTCTTGTCTGTTGTGTGACCTTGGGCAAGTCACTTAACTTCTTAGTGGCTCAGTTACCTAATCTGTAAAATGGGGACTAAGATTGTAAGCCCCATGTGGAAAATGGACTGTGTACAACCTGATTAGCTTGTATCTACCTTAACACTTAATACATTGCCTGGCACATAGTAAGTGCTTAACAAATACAATTAAAAAACAAAAAAGTCTCAACTCAGAAAACACCAACTAATGGGCAGTGGCTCAGCTTCTTCATCAAAAAATAATTGCTGGATTTTTCAACTCTTTATTTTTGTCATTAATTGTAATCTAAAACTTGATCATATTGTATGAGAAAAATTTGATTTAAAAACTGATTTGAGGCCCAGCTGTGCTGCAGTAACAGATTCTATAATCTATGCACACACTTATCATTTCACATATTTTAATGACCCTCAAGCTAGGGAGAATGGGGTAAGCCCCCCCGCAGTGGATTGATTTTAAGATCCTCCACTAAATTGAAAGCTCCTTGTAGACAGGGATCACATCTATGAATTCTATTGTACTCTCCCAAGTGCTCAGTACAGTGCTCTGGACCTGGTCAACACTCATTAAACAGCACTGATTGCAGGCCAGTGGATTCCAGAGCTGAAGTCCAAAGTCAGCAGCTGAACTTGTTGTAGGCAGGGAATGTGTCTGTTGTTGTATTGTATTCTCCCAAGCGCTTAGTACAATGCCCTTAATGTAGTAAGTGCTCAATAAATATGATTGAATAAATGAATAGTCATGCCACTGATTCCAAACTATCATTGTCCCTATAGACTTAATCCTCCTGATCCCTTGCCAGGAAGCAATGCTGCCCTGCCCTGAAACCAAGGGAGGAGGTGGGCCCTGGTTAGAGAAAGTCCTGGGGCTGGGGTCAGCATGGACTCTCCTCTCACCTGTCAAAGTCCAGTGCTAGCACTATATCACCACTTGTCCCAGATGGGGCCACCTCTGATGGGTAGAAGAGGCCAGAGCAGTAAGGAGTCCAAGCCCCTGGAATGAAGTTGCATTCCTCAGGTCCTTGAATTTGCTATTATTTGCCTCCCACTCTGGGACGGATAACATTGTGTAGCCGTGATACCGTGATACTATCTGGGTATGTGCTTCGTGCCTAGAAGCAGCGTGGCGCAGTGGAAAGAGCACGGGCTTTGGAGTCAGGGCTCATGAGTTCAAATCCCAGCTCTGCCACTTGTCAGCTATGTGACTGTGGGCAAGTCACTTAACTTCTCTGTGCCTCAGTTCCCTCATCTGTAAAATGAGGATTAAGACTGTGAGCCCCACGTGGGACAACCTGATTCCCCTGTGTCTACCCCAGCGCTTAGAACAGTGCTCTGCACATAGTAAGCGCTTAACAAATACCAACATTATTATTATTATTATTATAACCCAGAGGCAACTCTATCTTGGGCAAAAGATTTTGAAAAATGTCAAAAAAGCCAGGAATGTATAGTAAAAAATGGAATCATTTTCTCCTTAACTGTATATTTTTAACTAGAACATGAAAGATTGGCAAATGTAGGCCTGCCTGACACATTTTGGTTGTTTATATTTTACTATAATGTGGTTTCCGAAGCATTCAAAATGCAGAATGCTTATTTTCTTTTGGAATTTTCAAGAGTTTAACTAATCTGTTAATCAGGACCCATTCCTCTAGATACAGATCACTGGGTCAAATATTATAATTTAGTCAGGTTCCTTAGAGATCACCTTTCTCCCAACACCCCCTCACACAATCGAGACCAATATCAGTGCTCTTGCTAGATTTGCCAGACTGATGTAAGATGGGAAATCTGTAAGGGAGCAGAGGTGAGCTCTTCTTCCTTCCTCCCAAGAGGAAAAGTGCTAACATCTTTCCAGGTTCAAAAAAAGACTTGAGATGAACATGCTGTGGGTGGATTCTGGGTGTGTCTGCCTGAACAACTGGGTCACTGCTCAAGAATATAATTTGGGGTTGAAAAGGCGAGTTTAAATAATGTTCACCACGAGACTGGGCCATGGGGTCAAGACACACAGCAAATATGGTTAGAAGTCACCGATCCAATCATAAACCGTAGTCCTGGATGACAGAAACATTCCCTGAGTAATTGCTCATGGCAGGTTTACACAAAGTCATGGATAGAGTATCTAAAATGGATTATTGGAGAGAAAAATTAGCGTTGCTAATTGGTGCATCTCTAACCACATGGATGGGGATGAGGACAACCATCACACTACTGTGCAAATATTCTTTTGAGTCTCTATCACAGGTAGAATATCGGGCTGAATGAGCCATTTCACTGAGCCAGCATGACACTGGTGAAGGACCAGAACTAAAACTGCTCTCCTCTAAGGCTTCTGGACACAGAATAAGCACTTTATAACAAACCTAGTTCTTGTTATTATTACTATTATAAATTAGCTGCTATTACTCCTGACCATGTATGGATTTAACCTCTATCTGCTGTTTTCATCTCTGCCTCTTCAATTCCTGGTCGGTCCAAAATTTTTGTTCAAGGAGAATGATCCCATTACTTTAGTGGGGCCATCCACCACTTCAGCACTCAGTAGTCAGGCGCCAATCTGGAGGTCTGCTTATGGAAAAATTGGTGCTTGCCTCCCTGCTGTACAAAGGGCACCAGATCTGGGTAATAATGGGCACCTTTCCTGGGGAGAGAAGGTGATTTGTAATCTGCATTTTAATCTACATCTCCTAGAACAAGAATCTATTTACCTGTCATGCCTCCTAAAAAGGAAATTTCTAGTGGTCTTGAGACTCCCTCTCTAGGTTCTTATAAACATATATGTGCCTGGACTTTCTCCTCCTTTAGTCTTGTCCTCATAATTTGTACATGTCAATTTTCTGTCCAACATTTTTATTAAGCAGTGTCAGTTTTGTAAGGTATTGCTACAAAATGAGAATTTAAGCAATAACTATCACATAATTTAAATTTAGAAAGTATTTTCACATGTAATCTGGGATCTCAGCTGCAAGTCAGGTTTTTTGACACTTTTGCAACAGAGAAAATTTGTGAAATTTTTTGATAAGTGAACAGCCAAAGGTGTTTTAGAGATAGTTTCCTGTTTTTGAAGGTGACAAGACACCCTTCACTAAACTTAACAACTGTTTTGTTAAAAATTCCAAAATTTCTTTTGACCTACTTAAAGTTCCTGCTTTGTTTTTTCAAATATGAGAGAAGTAGCGGACATACTTCTCCACTCTAATAGTACTGTGGCACAAGTGAACAAACTCGGTGTTCATAGAGTTTCATTTAAGCCATTTCACTTTAAATCTGTTGGACTAGCTTGCGATGACTTTTCACCTAGATGAGAAGACACAATTTCAAGTACTTAGTCGATGTCCATATGTGGATCTTTGGGACTCCATCAATCAATGAATGGTTTATTTATTGAGCACTTATTGTGGGCAGAGCACTGTACTAAGCTCCATTTACCAATGTGCATTATTTATTCATATTAATGACTGTCTCCCCCTCTAGACTTTAAGCTCAGTGGGCAGGGATCGTTCCAGCCAATTCTGATTTCTTGTAGTCTCCCAAGCTTTTAGTGCAGTGCTCTGCACATAGTAAGTGCTCACTAAATATGATTGATTGATTGATTCCCACAATATAACTTCACAATTTTCTGCCTTCTGAAAAGTGGCACTCTTTCCACAAGATTTGCACCTGTGTGTTAGACTCAATCTCTGTTAACCTTAGAGTTCTTCCTTTTCCCCCAACTCTGTTCACCTTGAAGTCAGGTAGGGAGCAAATTATAGTTTCTATATAGCCTTATCAAAGGGCATTTTGTTTACTCTAGCAGCCAAACGTACACAGCAGAAATTTCCTGCTGGCCATCCGGACAGGGTTAAGAGGCATTCTGGAATAGTCAAGTGAGATGATTAACCACTTCACAAGCCAGATCGTTCATAACAGAATGTGAATGAGGCCAGTGAGAGCATTCTAAAATGAAGTCCGGGCTTGGAGCAAGGAGCCTGTAGTTCTAGTCTGGATTCTGCTGCTCACTAAAAGAGGACACATCTGCAGGACATGAGTATATAGCACCACCCAGAATTTTTCCACAGATGTGGAGACATTTGGTCAGTGTTTTCATGCTGAAACCACATAGTCACTGAGCCAAGATGGCAATCGCTTGTAAAGGGCAGCCGGCCGGCGTGGGTTGAGTAGTGGTTAGAGCTCAAATATAAAAATGGCTGCCACTGCGGTTGCCCAGATGTGGTCACCACGGTTGTTTATTTAGCCATGTATATGTGGTTCCCACAGGCTAGGTAAATCCCGTGAGGTCAGTTTTATCGGTAAAATCAGGACATACCAGTGATAGGGCCAGCTTGGCCGCCAACTATGTGAACTCGTGAACCCTTTAGGAAGTCCAAATATTGTTGTTGTGGTTGCCAATCCTCATCATCTTAATTTTTGAGCTCTGGGCTCTATAGCTTCATTAGAGTCCCCTGGAAAGCTCATTAGTTTGGTTCCTCCTTTCTTAAACATAAAATTATTCTTTTTGACAAAGCGGGCCTTAAGGCCTGGGCAAAACTGGACTCGAATGTGAAGAAAACCTCAGGGGCATGAGGTGATTTTGACCAAGCGTTGACTGGAAGGTAGACCTCAAATATCAGAGTCTTCCCTTTTAAAGGGAAGTCGTGACATGATAAAGGTGTGCAATTTGAGGAAGTATGAAGGGGGAAAGCATTGCCGTGGTTTCTGAATTCAGCCTGTGTGAAGGCAGTGAGAATAAAGGCCTACAGCTGAAATCTGCTAATGTGGCCTGCTGCTGCTGGAGTCTTACATCTGGACTGATGGAAGAGGTTTAGTTCTGAGCTCGTCAGTCTGCGGTCCTGTACAGTGTTAGTGGCTTGTGCAGTGCTCTCTGCACTTTCTCGTCACTCCTGTCTTGTTTCTGCAGGTGAACAGAGGGCAGGGAGTGCAGAGAGCTGGTTGGTGGGCAGAGGCCCAGCATATAGTGCAGTGCTTGTGCACCCTACCACCGGAATTAGAATTCAGGCCACCCACCTCGATCATTTAGTGGGAGCCCAAGACTTCTGCATAAATCTCCCCGCTCCTCAAAAAACTCCAGTAGTTACCCATTCCTCTCTGCCACAGACAGAAACTCTTGATCATTGGCTTTAAAGCATTCAATCAGCTCTCTCTTTCTCTTTCTTACTTACTCGCTTTTCCACTCCACCCCAGTTCACAATCTTCCACCCATCCTTTCAACCTGCTCATTGTGCCTTGTTCTTGTCTCTCCCACGGCTGCTCACACCCTATGCCCTGCCTGGAACTCCCACCTCTTCCTTCATATCCAACAGATTACGGCTCACCCCATATTCAAAGTCCTTGTGAGATCACATCTCTTCCACAAGGCTTTGCCTGAGTTATCTCTAATCTTTCAATCCTATATCCCTCAACTGCCACTTCAGCTCTTCCACATCACATAAGCACTTAAGTTAATATAGTCACCCTAGTGCTTATGCGCCTATCTTATATATTCTCTTACTCCCCCTTTTATTTAAGTCTTTAAGTCTCCCACACTGGACTGTAATCTCTTTCAGGGTGGAGAGGGTGTCTTCTTCACTTCACTTCAATAGTATTTACTGAGCGCTTACTAGGTGCAGAGCACTGTACTAAGCGCTTGAAATGTACAATTCGGCAACAGATAGAGACAATCCCTGCCCAATGATGGGCTCACAGTCTAATCGGGGGAGACAGATGGACAACTCCCCCAAGTGCTCTGCACAGAGTAAGTCTTCAATAAATGCTACTAATGATGATGATAACCTGAATCCCAGAACTAAAATCAAAAATAAATCACCAGTATTTTCACATTAGCGATGGGCTTGGGATGTGGACTGTCATTGAGAGTTGCCTATCCATTTATTTTGAAGTCAAAAAATCAGGGAAAACTTATGGTGTTTACTGGCTCCTTGTTTATTGAATATGCAGTGGAAAGGAACTTTATGTCATCTGGGAATGGGTGGTGAGAAAGTAGAAGAGAGGTTGGAAAATAAAAACAGCCAGAGAATTAGGGGTACTTAAGCAGTTCTAAATAATGTTTACTTTTGTTGACCCCAACTCCCCTTCTTCCACTTAGGAGGAGAACCAGCTGATCTAAATTTGCATAAAAATGACAGAATGGATTATATGGATTTGAGTGTGTGTGTTTGGGTAATGCATCCTTCATTTTGCATAACTCAGATGGCTAAATCATTCAGTGGCACATAGTGCCATTTAAGACTGTATCCAGGGAGAAGCCACATGGCCTAGTGGAGAGATCACAGGCCTGAGAGTTTTAGGATCTGGGTTCTAATCTTGGCTCCACCATTTGTCTTCTGTGGGACTTTGGGTAAGTCATTTTGCTTCTCTGTGCTTCCGGTCTCTATTCTGCAAAATGGGGATTCAATATCTATTTTCCCTCCTTTTAGACTGTGAGCATCATGTGGAACCTGATTGTTGTGTATCCTCCCCAGCACCCAGTACAGTGCTTGACACATAGTAAATGCTTAAAAAACTTACTATTATTATTATCACTATTTATTATTATTATTATTAATCTGGTAGAAGGTCTACACTACAAACAGTTTTACCATCAGTGTTTCCACCACTGCTCCTCTTTACTGTCACATCTTCTGACTGTGAGAGGCAGAATGGTCTAGTGGAAAGTGCACAGGGCTGGGAGTCAGAGGAAGTGGGTTCTAATCCTGGCTCTGCCCCTTGTTTTCTGTATGACCTTAGTCAAGTCACCAAACATCTCTGCCTCCATTACCTCATCTGTAAAATGGGGATTAAGATTGTGAGTCCCATATGGGACATGGACTGTGTCCAACCTGATTAGCTTGATTCTACCCCAGCACTTAATACAGTGCCTGGTACATAGTAAGCATTTAACGAATACCATTTTTTAATAGTGGCTTAAAGGAGTATATTTGGGATGAGCAGAGTGGGTAGCAACTGTAGGAGCTGTTACCCAGGGAATCATTACTTGTTTAAAGCAGGTGCACTCTCACTTTAAATAATAATAGTAATAATGATACTTAAGTGCTTACTATGTGCAAAGCACTGTTCTAATCGCTGTGGTTGATTCAAGGTAATCAGGTTGTCCCACATGGGGTTCACAGTCTTAATCCCCATTTTACAGATGAGGTAACTGAGGCACAGAGAAGTGAAATGACTTGCCCAAAGTCCCATAGCTAAGTGGTGGAGCTGGGATTAGAACCCATGACCTATGACTCCCAAGCCTTTGCTGTTTCCACTGAGCCATGTTGCTTCTCAGAGATGCATATTACCTGGACTTGGTTGTTCTGACTTCAGGAGCAAAATATGGAGGAACCAGACTCAACAAAATTGCTGCATTGTGCATTCTGTGTAGCAACTGGTACTTTTTTCATGAAGAATTGGGCAGTGTTTTGAGTTTCCTTTTCAACATGTCAGTGGACAGGGAGGCCAAAAGAAGAGTAAGGGTTGCTCTTGAGACCAAAAGTTAGAGACATTAGAATCCATGTCAGTGAAATGCAACTACTTAACAGTATCAAATGACAAGATGAGATACCCAAGATATGTTTTGGAATGTAGTTGGTTTCCTAGCATTTAAGTATGCCCACCATAACACACCTATGCTGGGTGACATGCGAATCACTGAAAGACAGCCAAACGACTGCTGTGTGGAGAACTGAAAGTGGGGAACCAAAAGCAAGGAGGACAGAGGAAGTGTTTTAAGGACACAGTAAAGCGAAGAAGCCCCAGACGGTGCTGCATCTCAGCTAAAAACTGGGAGTCAATTGCTAAAGCCAGATCTGCATGGCTTACTGCCATCATGAAGGGAGTGGCTCTATGGGAGAAAGCTTCATCTGGAAAGAGACAAGGAGACAAAGAGAAAACAGCACTAGGCACTGCAAGCATTAAGCAGGCAAGACAAGAAGGGACATCCTTTTCTGTGAGTCCAGTGTGGCTGAGACTGAGTCCCAGATTGGGCTTTCCAGTCACAGCCACTCATAGGTGAACTTCACTGTCATTAGTCCCTTCTTCAAATATGAAGGACAACTACATATATTGTATAACATGTATAGTACAGTACTATAGATAATATATGTATATATACATATGTGTATATAGAGACACACACACACACGCAAACACACATATATTAAGCTCTTTCCCCCTTCTCTCTCTCCCTTCTGCATCACCTGTGAACTTGGATCTGTACCTTTTTAAGAACTTGATATTTACCCCACCCATACCTCCACAGCACTTATGTACATGTCCATAACTTATTTATGTTAACATCTGTCTCCCCCTCTAGATTGAAAGCTCCTTGTGGGCAGGAATCCAGCCTATCAACTCTGCACATAATAAGTGCTCAATAAATACCACCGACTGGCCGATTTAATATGCATATATCATATACATATTTATATATGTACATATGTTTGCTCAGTTTACTTTGACCACCCCAGTTGTTAATATTTTTGTGTTTGTCTCTTCCAGTAGCAGGTAAATTCTCTTGTGGGCAGGGAAGGTTTTCTTTTTGTTATTCTCTATTTCCCAAGGCCTGGCCCAGTGTACCTCCCCATGTGGGGTCTCAAGTGCTGTTTCTACTTAAAGACAACTTTGCAGTCACAGATGGGTATTTCATATTCTTCTTATAGAATATCTAGGCCTCTAGTTCAGGATTGGCTCTGCAAACTTTTCAAATGCATATCTCCAATCTTGACCGCCCACTTTTTTCCCCAGTCCCATATTTCTCCTCCAAAAGATATCTCCTCTTAAATTGAGATTTATAAGAGTGAGCTCATTACCTTCCCTCCTGATTTTTACCTCCTGAGAAATGCCCCATCCCTGTCAGTGATAGCTCCATTCTTTTTGCCTCTGAAACTGTGAGTCATGTTGGACTCCACTCACTTACTGGCCACCCGACATCCAATCTAGTACCAAGACCTGCAGAAAGGAGGATGGCAGAGAGTGGGAGATGTTTCATTGCCTTGAGATGCTGGCCCATAAACTTTCTAACACTAGAGCTAGGTTGGAAGTCTTGCAATACTTAAGTATGTTTCTGAGAAAGGATAATTAGATTTCCACAAAATGAACAGAAACAGTCCATTTTGAGGGTAGTGGAGGATGTGATCATTAGGCAGAAAGTTGTTTTGTGATTTCCAAGAATCACATGGTGTCTTGCCTCTGAGTGCAAAGATAACAGAGAGATAGCAGAGCTCCCAAGATCTGCAGTGGAAGAGCGAGCAGCCAAGATACATGTTGGTACCAAATAATATAAATGTATATATGTATTTATGTGTGTATGTATAGAGTAGACATTTCTTAAATGAAAATAGTTTAGCCGGATTGATCAATAAACCAATGAGCGGGGGAAAAAGATAGGAAGCTTGAGGTGGACTAGCAAAGCCAGTTCAAGATGCAAATTAGGATTAGCAAAGCCAGTTCAAGATGCAAATTACAGGTTTTTCTGCAAAACGAGTTGTGCTTTGAGTCTTGACTTTGTTTTTACAGCCTTCTTCCTACTAAACAACTTGTTCCTTAAATCAGTGGCATTGTTGTTTTTGAGCTCTGGATCATGTGAGTAGTGCTGCAGGCCTACATGCTCCATCTTGTCATTTTGTACAGTGCTGAATATCTAATTAAAGTTTCTTATGGGTCCATGAAAGGAACTGCTGTTGTTAAGGGAGCCGTGCATGTTGAAAAATGCCCTGGAGGGGAGTGGAGGGTTAGTGGAGGGGAGGGAAGGATCTTCCCTAACTAAAGAGTAGTATGATCATTTAAATCCACATTAACTAATGATGTATTCATTTGCTCTGAAATATTCTTAAAATATTATTTTAGTGTAACCTGATTATTTAGCAACATTATGGAGCAGCAACTTTATAAATGGGCCATATTCTAGCCAGGGGCACATCCGGTTCCCAGTGAAGCCAGGGTTGAGTAAGTAATTTCCTCCATGATCAATATTCAAATTTTTTTGTTTTTGGAAAAATGGCATAACAACAAATTTTATTGACAAAATGTTTTGCTGAAGCAGGCCAAATGACCTTGACTTTCTTTTTTCAGAAATCTATTAAAGACCTATGACCTTGATTTTTTTTTTTTAGAAATGTATTAAAGACCTATGTTACAGTCCTGAAATTTACCCTTTATAATCTGGAGTATCCTATTCTAGATTAGCTTTTTGAAAACTGTGAATTTTTTTGCTCTGTTATTCCCCTTGGCAAATATTCCTCCCCATACTCAAGGGCTGCAATTCCTTAGGTCAAGGGAGGCTGGATTGGACTCTCAGGGAAACTATTGGGAATATTTTTCTTTTGGCCTGAGGGTTGCCCGCATAGTGATACACAGGGCTTCATTCCCTAGGGGGAAAAGCAAGCTGTCATTTCAGCTTTCCCAGCAATAGAGTTTAGACTCTATCAAAGCTGGGAGAGTTGAATGAATTAAGGCCGTCAGAGGGCTCGAATTGCTATTCCACACTGTGAACATTCTTTTGTGTGACTTCCCATTAAGAGTGGTACCGGGGCTATGTCTTAGACCAACTTGACTCAGCTCTGGCCTAATTCCAGCACTGCAGTGCAGAGGACTAGGCACAGAACCAACCCTGTCTTTACTGTGTCTTAAGAGTTTGTTGTCTCAAATGCCGGGAGGCATGCCTATGGTTATTTTGAGTCTACCTTTAATAGAAGGTTCTATGTTGCAACCCAGAGACCCAAAGGGCATCATAACTGCCCTATCTTACAATTACTCATTTTATAGCTGAATAATTCCTTCTTAAATATGATGCCCAAAAGAAGCCTGCAGTTTCTGAAACTATAAAGAACAGAGGGTCTCTAAACATGAACTTTTGCAGCAATCCTTGTCCGATCCCTTTTAATGGAGAGAGTAACCCATTGCCCATTTGTCTGTTTTTGTTCCTGCATTTCTGTGCCAAGACTCTTTGGGAGCTGAAGGGATCCTGTGGCTTAAAAAAAAAAATAGCTCGTCTGAGATATTTCCTTACTATCCTTACAATGCTTTAAAAGTCCTGGAGCAAGAGGTGCCAAAATTCCACTTTGAACTTGAGTATTGTGCCAGCTACGTCAGCGATCTCAGGGACGTGGGTAGCTTTCTACTGGGAACTGGACTGAGAGCAGCTCATTTCACACGGGGCCCTCCGTGGACCCGGGGGTGACGCCTGCCTACCCAAGCCGGTTACGAACCAGCGGCCTAGTCATCCAAGGCATCAAATGCCACTTTTAACGGCTAGGGTTTTCACATCTCTGACCGAATGCGACTTTAATCCTTTCCACAACCCCTTGACTTTCCATACGCTCTCCCGAGACATCCTAGATGTAGTCTCCTTCTTGGGCTGTCATTTACGAGTGCCTGGCACATGAATCACGGGCAGCCTTAAAGGTCCACCGAAAGGTCGTTTGGATTTTTTGCTGTTGCCTTTTCATGCTGGGAAGCTAATAATTATGTCGGTATTTGTTAAGCGCTTACTATGTGCAGAGCACTGTTCTAAGCGCTGGGGGAGATACAGGGTAACCACCTTGTCCCTCATGAGGCTCACAGTTAATCCCCATTTTACAGAAGAGGTAACTGAGGCACAGAGAAGTGAAGTGACTTGCCCACAGTCACACAGCTGTCAAGCGGCACAGTTGGGATTCAAACCCATGACCTCTGACTCCAAAGCCCAGGCTCTTTCCACTGAGCCATGCTGCTTCCCTAATACTTTCCACGACCCCTTGACTTTCCATATGCTCTCCCGAGACATCCTAGATGTAGTCTCCTTCTTGGGCTGTCATTTACGAGTGCCTGGCACATGAATCACGGGCAGCCTTAAAGGTCCACCAAGGGGTCGTTTGGATTTTTTGTTGTTGCCCTTTCACGGTGGGAAGCTAGACATGGTTACGGTGCCCTGATAGGGAAAGTGAGGTCTGAAGGTAGCTTGAACGAGACTCTAGCCTCTTTAGAGAAGCAGTGTGGCTCAGTGGAAAGAGCACGGGCTTGGGAGTCAGAGGTCGTGGGTTCTAATCCCTGCTCTGCCACTTATCAGCTGTGTGACTGTGGGCAAGTCACTTAACATCCCTGTGACTCAGTTCCCTCATCTGTAAAACGGGGATTAAGACTGTGAGCATGACGTGGGACAACCTGATTATCCTGTATCTTCCCCAGCGCTTACAACAGTGCTCCGCGCGTAGTAAGCACTTAACAAATACCAACACTATTATTATTATTTTTGAACCTTATATTTTTGAGAAAAGGCCGCTAATGAGCTCTTATTCTCCTCAAGGAGTTCTGAGGAGTGCCTGAGCCGGCTGAGTGAGGCCTAGGTGGGAGGGGGATTCGCTCTTTTCTCTCCCTTGGGGCTTTTGTTGCCGTCGGCCTGCCCCCGCCCCCCTTCACCCCGCGCTCAGTGGAACGAGCCCGGGCTTGGGAGGCAGAGGTCATGGGTTCGAATTGCAGCTCTGCTACTTGTCAGCTGTGTCTGCTACTTAATGTTGGTATTTGTTAAGCGCTTACTATGTGCAGAGCACTGTTCTAAGCGCTGGGGTAGACACAGGGGAATCAGGTTGTCCCACGTGGGGCTCACAGTCTTCATCCTCATTTTACAGATGAGGTAACTGAGGCACAGAGAAGTTAAGTGACTTGCCCACAGTCACACAACTGACAGGTGGCAGAGCTGGGATTCAAACTCATGAGCTCTGACTCCAAAGCCCAGGCTCTTTCCACTGAGCCACGCTGCTTCTCTACTTGTCAGCCGTGTGACTGTGGGCGAGTCACTTCACTTCTCTGTGCTTCAGTTCCCTCATCTGTCAAATGGGGATGAAAACTGTGAGCCTCATGTGGGACAACCTGATGACCCTGTATCTTCCCCAGCACTTAGAATAGTGCTTTGCACATAGTAAGCGCTTAACAAATACCAACAATATTATTATTATTTTTGAACCTTATATTTTTGAGAAAAGGCCGCTAATGAGCTCTTATTCTCCTCAAGGAGTTATGAGGAGGGCCTGAGCCTGCTGAGTGAGGCCTAGGTGGGAGGGGGATTCGTTCTTTCCTCTCCCTCAGGCTTTCGTTGCCGTCGGCCTGCCCCCCGCACCCCTTCGCCCTTCATCTGCCCCTCACCTCTTTGCCCCGCGCTCAGTGGAACGAGCTCGGGCCTGGGAGTCAGAGGTCATGGGTTCGAATCCCTGCTCTGCCACTTGTCAGCTGTGTGACTGTGGGCAAGTCACTTCACTTCTCTGTGCTTCAGTTCCCTCATCTGTCAAATGGGGATGAAGACTGTGAGCCTCATGTGGGACAACCTGATGACCCTGTATCTTCCCCAGCGCTTAGAATAGTGCTCTGCACATAGTAAGCGCTTAACAAATACCAACAATATTATTATTATTTTTGAACCTTATATTTTTGAGAAAAGGCCGCTAATGAGCTCTTATTCTCCTCAAGGAGTTATGAGGAGGGCCTGAGCCTGCTGAGTGAGGCCTAGGTGGGAGGGGGATTCGTTCTTTCCTCTCCCTCAGGCTTTCGTTGCCGTCGGCCTGCCCCCCGCACCCCTTCGCCCTTCATCTGCCCCTCACTTCTTTGCCCCGCGCTCAGTGGAACGAGCCCGGGCTTGGGAGGCCGAGGTCACGGGTTCGAATCCCGGCTCTACTTGTCAGCTATATGACTGTGGTCGAGTCACTTCTCTGTGCTTCAGTTCCCTCATGTGTCAAATGGGGATGAAGACCGGGAGGTTTATTCTTTATTCCAGCGGTTTATTCTTTATTCCAGCCCTTCCTTCGGCCCCCGCAGAAGCGGCCCGGCTCCGCCTCGGGAGCTGCCCCCGCCAGGCTGAGGCGCGCACCCTCCCGGCCCCCCGCGGGGGTTGCTTTGCCCGTCCTCCCCCGGCCGGTTGCCGGCGCCCTCCCGCGTGCCCCCCTCGGCCGGCGCGTGCCCCCCTCGGCCGGCGCGTGCCCCCCTCGGCCGGCGCGTGCCCCCCTCGGCCGGCGCGTGCCCCCCTCGGCCGCCATTTTCCCTCCCCGCCGCCTCGGGCGCGCGCCCCGCGGCGGGTGGCGTCACCGTGACGCCGGGGCCCCGCGCAGGCGCGGTGGCTCGGTCTCGCGCCCCGCTCCCGTCCTCGAGCCGCTGTGCCGCGGGACTATTATGATCGGCGGCGGGAGCGGGGGCCGCTGGGCAGCCGGAGCCGCGGCCGGGGCCGACGCCGACGCCGCGGGAGGTGAGGCGGCGCCGAGGGGCCGCTGAGGGGAAGGACCGGACCCCATCGGGCCGGACGGGGACCACGCCGCCGCCGGGCTTCCCTCCCGGGGCCGGGGGGGCCTCCGCCGCCCTGGAAGTAAGTTGGGGGCCGCGGGGCGCCACCTTGGGCGGGGGGAGGCGGCCCCCTCCGCCGCTCCCCCCCCTCAGGGAGCGCGCCAAGCCTTGGCCGGGCGCTGCGGCCGCACACCTCGGCCTGCGCTTGGCAGGTGCTGTCACTGCAGTCAGGGGCCCGGAAAAAAAAACACACCACCACCACAGCCCCAACCCGTTCCCCAGCGCTTAGTGCAGTGCTCGGGCGCGCCCCGTAAACGCCATCGACCCCCCCGCCCCCCACCCCGGTTGGTCAGGAGGCTCCGCCCGGGCGGGGTGTGCGGGGCCCGACCGCCCGCGGTCCCCTCTGAGCCAAGTGGGTCGCTGCCTTTTTTCTCTTTTGAATCCCCCTTTGTCGGGGATCGGGGGCATCTCATTCCAGCGTTTTGAGAGGACGGAGGGGCTTGGCCCGGTTAGGTTCATTCATTCAGTCCTATTTATTGAGCGCCTCCTAGGTGCAGAGCACTGGACTAAGCGCTCGGAATGGACTACAGAGAGAGACAGTCCCTTGGGGCTTACAGTCGAATCGGGGGCGGGGGGGGGGGGACACGGTCTGACTGTGCGCCCGTCAGAGAGCAAGGACCGTCTCTAGCTGTTACCGATTTGTCCATCCCAAGCGCTTAGTCCAGTGCTCTGCACCTAGGAAGCGCTCAGTAAATACTATCGAATATGAAAGAGCCCCGAGCGGCGACTGTCTGACGGACGGACCTGCGGACGTCAGGCCGGGAACGAGGGTTTTCCGTCGAAAACGAAAGATGGAAGGAGGCCCCGGTCTGACCCGGGACTTGGTTTCCGGAGAAGGAAGGGTTCGAGGGCCGAAGGAGGGAGGTCCGGTGGTTTTCCCTGCGGGAGAGATGTGAAATTTCTGCAGGGAGAGACGACGAAGACGTTGCCAGAACTCTTCACCTGTTCGTTCCTTTCGGGACCCGTTCGCGGTATCTCAGGCCCCTTGCTTGGACTGGAAATAGTTTTTCTGCCAAGTCGTTGACCGTCCCTCGGCTCACAAGAACGGCTCCTAGATCTCTAAAGCCCCGCGCTTTAGGGCAACCGTGTGGAGCAGGTAAATTTCACGGATGAAGTCATGAGGAGGAATATTTTTAGGCAGGACTGGCCTCGTGAGCTAAATGGAGGTTTATATATAATAGGCGTTATGTATATAATAGAGTGCGGGTAAATTGCGTACTAGATTTTTCGAGTGTTTTTCTAATTGCCAAAGGAAGCCCTTTTTAAATTCGATTTTTGTGTGCAATCGTCCCGACTCCCAGTCATTCTGGAAGGAGACACGATTTTTGGTCACCTTTTTTTTGGTTCTGTTTTAAAGAAAATGAGAATCCGACTACTCTTGGCCTTTCAAGAAATTCGTAATGAATCAGAATTGCTTTGATGCCCCGTTGGAAATCGACTGAATTTCTTTACTAAAGATTCCTAGAACTGGAAGGGCTCTCAAGAGGTTCTCATCCAGCCCCCTCCCCTGAGGTAGAATGACAAGACAATCCAGAGCAGGTGGTTTTGTTTTTTGGGGGTTTTTTTGGTCTTTTTTGATATCCAGTGATGGAGAGTGTACAACCTTTCTTGGAAGTTGTTTCCATATTTTATTTACACTGGCCTTGATTTCGATGACTGTATGGTCCAGAGCAATATTAGCCCATCAGAATAATGGTAGTATGTTCTGGAACTCTGGGGGTTATCGGGTATGGATAATCTATAAGCAGAGTTTTAATTTACATTGCAGTGAATTGTTTATGAAATCATTTTTCTCATCCAAGCACACCTATTTAAATTATATCCACCGTTTTCATTTGAATGAAGTCAGATTTGAGAGTACTATAAATTAAAGCCTAACAATTTGCAAATCATTTCATCCTTAATTTTCTCACCTTTTACACAGGTATTTTAGGCTTTGTAACTCGGTCGCAAATTGCCCTTTTGAAGGAAGTAAGGGGTCTTAATTCCAGTTTTACAAATGTAGGAACCAAGGACGATTGAAGTGACTCTCCCAAGGTCACACATTGAAGCACTGTCAGAGACAGAGAAACCAAATACGTTATTGCATTATGTCATATAATGATATTATAACATAATATCATGCATATATTATAGTGCACAATACTGCATTATTATTGTCAGATTAAACTCTTACAATGTGAAAAGCGCTGCAGTAGCTACAGATTAACCCAGCCCCGGTCCCACATGGGGCTCCCAGTCTAAGCAATTTGCCTCGTAATTTGCAGCCCTTACCATTTCACTAGTAGTTCTCTGTAAGAACTGATTTAGTATTTGATTTTCCAAGGCTTTCTTTCATTTTACCTATTTGGGTTAGTTTTCCACTTGCCCTTTCAACGTTTTATAAATAACGGTTAGCCCCTTTATTATCCACCCATTCTCTTGATCGCCCCCTAGTGGTATCTTCTGGTTCTGCAGCCCTCTGCAAAAAAATTCATGGTGGTGCTTCAATTGAGATAATAATGATGTTAATAATGTTGGTATTTGTTAAGCGCTTACGATGTGCAGAGCACTGTTCTGAGCGCCGGGGTAGATACAGGGTCATCAGGTGATCCCACGTGAGGCTCACAGTTCATCCCCATTTTACAGATGAGGTAACTGAGGCCCAGAGAAGTGAAGTGACTTGCCCACAGTCACACAGCTGACAAGTGGCAGAACTGGGTGTCGAACCCATGACCTCTGACTCCGAAGCTCAGGCTCTTTCCACTGAGCCACGCTGCTTCCCCAGCGTGGGTCCTGCACAAACAGTATATGATAATAATAATGATGACGTTGGTATTTAAATGCTTGCTATGTGCCAAGCACCATTCTAAGCTGCTGGGGTAGGTACAAGGTCATCAGGTTGTCCCACGTAGGGCTCACAGTCTTCATCCTCATTTCACAGATGAGGGAGCTGAGGCCCAGAGAAGTTAAGTGACTTGCCCAGGGTCACACAGCTGACAAGCAGCGGAGCCGGGATTAGAACCCATCACCTCTGACTCCCAAGCTCGGGCTCTTTCCACTTTTTTGTTAATCTGAAACCCCCTCTATCGAAAGTAATGTGCATCCTAGTATTTCATCCTTACGTATGTGAAGTTTAATGGCGACTAACATCGTTTGGTTCTAAAGCGCTTAAGTAGAGGCGTTTGAGGAGGAATGTTTCCAAGACCTGGAGTGGTAGTAGTAATCATTCATATTTATTGAGCTCTTTCTGTGTGCAGAACACTGTACTAAGTCCTTGGGAGAGTACAGTATCACAGAGTTGGTAGATGTTTCCCGCTCACAGCAAGCCTACAGTCTAGTACATTCTATTTCCATTTTTTTTAGACCGTAGAAGAAACACTTGGGTTCTTAAGTCCTCGAGGTAGATTTTTTTTTTTAAATGGACTTATAAAAATGCTTTGTTTTTCCAAGTTCCTAGAAATGCTACTACCACTTAAAAGTGTGCAATAGATATTGATATCTGTGAATTTGAAAGTAAAAGTCAAATCGGAAAAAAAGGATTAATTAATCACCCATAATACTGAGGATAATAATACTCAGGATTTTAGTGGATTCAGTATCTCTTATGCAAAATATACATAAGATGTGGATTTTCCCCTCTAGGAATTGTCTAAGAGGGGAAATTTATTAAATGACATAAATGTTGAAAAACTAGGTTTATATGAATTTTTGAAGTTTTAAACCATTTTTGGAACTAGAACACAGGTGAAGATATATAAAGATACTTTGGTAGAATATTTATGGTGCACATAAGCATTAGAAGCTTGGTTGTCATACAAATAATAATAGGACACTGTCCACTAATACTAGACTGACACAAGTTGACTCTTCAAAGTATCAGACCACTTCCTGCCGCACCTCTCTCAACTATGAATTGAATTCCAACTCAAGTCTTTTTTGTATTTCCCTGACCTGTTCCTAGACTACATGCCACCGTAAATTAATAATTGTGGTATTTAAGAGCTTAGTTTGTACCAAGCAGTATATTAAGCACTAAGGTGCATTCAAGATAATCAGGCCAAACCTGTGGGGCTCACTCACAGTCTGAGTAGGAGGGAGAACAGGTATTGAATTCCCATTTTACATATGAGGAAACTGAGGGATAGAAGCTCAGTGACTTACCCGAAGTCACCCAGTAGGTTCATGGCAGAGTGGGGATTGGAACCCAGGTCTTCTGATTCCTGGGCCCATGCTTTTTCCACAAGGCCATGGCTTTCTCATTCATCGTATTGCCAGTAAACACTCTCAAGAACATTTTAAATCATTTAGCAATGATTTCAGAAGACTTAGAAGATATAGTTCTATCTCAGTTTTTTTAAATCATTCATCAATGATTTCAGAAGATATAGAAGATATAGTTCTAGCTCAGTTTCTGTCAGTCTTAACTGTTCTTCAGTGTTCTTAAAGATGACCTTGGAAAAGATGACATTCAAGATTTTTTGGTAGATAGGTAATATTCTAGGATACCCTTAATTTCAGAATCTCATAGCTAAAAACATATCCACAAATGTTTTTAAAGGTCTGCAAGTTTACCATTGTTAGAGAAGATTCAGTTGATGTAAAGTGAGCACCAATAGCTCAGAGGATTTGTTAGAGATGTGGATTAGCCCTGACCTAATATGGAAGCTTGTGATAAGTGCACACAATTATTTGCAGTAGTTGTGAGGGATGAAGCTCACAGACCTTTTCACTAAACTCAGAAATCCTAGTAATTTATTCGTGGTCTCAATTTTGAGTCATTGTTCAATATTCCAGATTTCTGCTTTAATTTTTGTAGGTTATATTATCAGTCGATTGGGTTTATTAAGCTCTTCTTGTGTGCTGAGCACTGGACTAAGTGATTGGGAGAGTACAGTATAACAGACACATTCCCTGCCCACAATGAGCTTACAATCTAGAGGGAGAGCGTAGATAAGAGGTACAACTGGAAGTTTCCTTTTTGATGCAAGCAGTTCAGCTTGAAGTGTTCAGCCGTGTCCATATTCTTTGACTGCATTATGTCTGTTTGGTGCTTGTATTTTCACAAGTCAGTCTTCCTGGGAAGCAAAGACAACTTATTTGAAAAACAGATGGAGAAGAGTGAAGAGGCCAAGAATGTGATTTAGAAATATACTTTTGGAAAGGGCAAAGACTTTATGGAAAAAGTAGACAAAACAAGGTTATGTATAGGTCAGGATCAAAGTTAAATGGGTTACGTTGCATTAATAGAAATTATTCTAGGAATGAGTATTTGTGGCTAAGTTAGATTTACTATATCAAATTGTAGGTGTTTGGTTTAAACTTTCAAAATTATATTTACATTTTAAGATTCCAGTGCTTTTTAGAGGCTTTCGAGAAAATTAATCTTGATTATGTCCTTTAACACTTTAAAATTCAGTAAATATTTAGACCATTAGCACATTGTGGGCAGGGAATGTGTCTACTGACTCTTTTGTAGCGTACTCTCCCAAGTGCTTAGTGTAGTCCTTTGCACATGGTAAGTGCTCGGTAAATATGATTGATTAATTGATAAATCTGAGGACATTTGAATACAGTTTCAATTCTCAACTGATGAAGAAATGCCAAGATATACTACTTCCTGGGGAGCACTGCTGTAAGAGAAATCTTAACTTTTGAATAGTTTTAAATGGACTATTTTATTAGATTAAAGTTTTAAAGACCATGATAAATGTGCAGTCAGGATAGATTTATTTTACATTTTGATTTAAATAATTCGTTAGGAAGCCACAACGTAATTTGTAGAAAACAATTTTTTTCTTTTTGATTCAGTTTATTCATAACTCAGAAATATACAGAAAGGTCCACGCAGTAGATTTTAAAGCAGTGATTCATTTTGTTTTTCCAGATTTGCTTTTTAACCTTGGTTTTCTAAATCCAGTTAATTGAACCCATGCACCTCCTAGTAGTTTCACAAGTATCTTCAGTTCACTGTACTGTGCTTGGATTTTTTTGTGGGATATTTGTGTTATATGGAGACAGTTCACCAGAAGAGACATTTAAATTGTTTTATTTAATTTTTCAACAAAAGACAGGTAGAGTTATCTTCAGGCTCCTTCTTGCCCAGATCTGTTAGACCACTACCAGTCCTCTAATTTCTGGACACTGCATCTCGAGAGAGATGAGGGCTTGATTTTGCATATACTTTCAAAGAGACAATAAGACTATGTGGACAAGGTCTGCTCTCAGTCCCCATATTTTGCTGCTCACAATCATACTATTTCAGGAGACATAAATGCAGATTTTAAGAACTGAATCTAAGCATTACAAACCCTGTGTTCAGTTGGAAGAATAGTTTTCTGTAATTTTTACTCATGTATTGAGGAGCCACTTGGAACCCCATAAAATTGGGCTCTAAATATAGTCCATCAGTTGGGTGATCTATTTATAAATCTTTTCTGAAAAGGTTACATGAAGGAATTGTTTCAGTACACAATTAGAAATTTAAGTTCCTAGTCTGTGATTAAATCTCTTAGCTGTAACATAAATGAAAACTATAGGATTTTTTTCAAGCAACTTTTAAGAAAGATTGAAGCAATATAATTTACTTTAAATTGAACTTGGAAAAAAAGCACCATTTTTTTCAAGTTAATAGGACATTGCAAAGTGTTTGGTATAGTCTTCTGTTTTACTGACTACCATGGCAGATAACTTCTTGCATAGGGTTTCAGGGAGAAAAACAGGATTGGCTGAGTGTCTGAACTGTCAAAATAGATTTATTTCAGCCCCCATTATTTCTGTGAAGATTTGATGTGACTGAAGAAGCACTAGATCCAAGACTTAAAGCCTACCAGAGTATAAAATGGAACACATGGAACAAACTTAATGGGCTGGGAATTGTTTTTCTTTTTTAGACTCTAATAGTTGAGCACAGTGAAAACTGTAAAGTATACTGTGATATATACTGTTGCAACTTTAAACCTCTAATTTATTGATTGTCTTTATAAGTGTGCTTTCCTGCATAAGGGTAAAATGTATTCAAAGTAATTCAGGTGAAGGTTGTGGGTCGGAGATGAAGGTGGAGTTTATATGGAAAGATGTCTATTAAAGGATGATAAATGGTAGACCCAAAACAGAATTGACTGGTTAGGGGACTTTTGCCTGAGGGGTGAACTTTCAATTTGTTTTTGGAAAATGCTAATACAGTACATATTCCTTAATGGCTTTATGCCTATGCCTTCTGTGTTGTCTTAATGCCCAAGGGCTCTGCTGTACAGTAAATGAGATCCCAGATAGTAATTTATCAACTTGCCAAAGCAGGTTTTCTATAACCCATTTCTCTTATGCCCTTATTGACATTTTATTTTATCATGGAAATTATATATATGTACTTGTCCCAATAAAGCTCAAGTAGTATTTGGTTTTTGAAATGGTAAAAAAAAATCAATTAAATTCCTTCTTAGAATAATTTGCTTTAATTTGTAGTGCAAGAAGACTTCCCCATAACTTGTTACTACATAGAAAAAAGAGCAGGCATAACCTGTTGTAAAATATTCCTATTCCTGTAGTTTTTCCTCAGTAGGAGCCACCTAGTTGAAATTGTGTGGCCCCCTCTCTGGGCTCTTATATATAAAGATATTTTGGATAAGATTATGTGCTTCATATGGTAGCAGAACCAAGAGAGTAGTTAAAAAAGACATTAAATATTTGGGTAAGCTTATGTTTTTTAGTACTGGTCCCTTGAATTTTTCTAGCACTCCCTATAGAAAGAATTGGTAAGAGAGAAACATGTAGTTACATACAGTAATGTGCTCATTTAAACCTTTTAACCAAAGGAAGTTTTAACCTTAAGTTAAAACCGAATGGTATTTTATTTAGGTAACTCTTTAAATTTTTTTTTTTTTTGGATGCTGGTTATCCATCCCTTTCAAGCCCTAGGCCTTTTTGTAGCTGCTTCTCCCTTTTATTTTGCTTATGTTTTAGTCTTTTTACTGTTTATCAGTTACCTTCATCACAGTGTGGGTAGGGGAAATAAAAGATGAAATTCAAAATCGTAGTTTTGTTGCTTGTGAGCTGCTCTAGTAAAAACTTGAGTTGGGGAGAAGGTAGAGAATGAGGTTGAAACTTGGTGAATGAAAATTGGATTTGGGTAATTTCTGAATTTCACATTCCTGCTCTTCCATTAGCACAGACAATTTATAGTTAGCTCTATTTGGAGGAAGGCTCACAAAAAGATTAAAACAATCTTTAATGCTGTTATATATTTGAATCCAGTGAAAGTATGAATGTTTTTCATCATTGTGCAAGGGAAACTTGGTTATGATTTATAGATCCAGCTTTGTGGCTTGAGTATTTGGGTTTCTCTTTGTTTTTTGTGGTCTGGAGGAAAGAATGAGTTTAACTCTTTTTATTCATATTTCCAGGATTGTCTTTTCTTTATTGTCTTCAATAGAAATAAACATGTGAATCAATCATATGAATTTGATGGTGCCTGACTTTAGTTGGGTGCTTGTCAGGCAAGGAATATTTTAAGGCCATTACATATTATAGTTGAAGTTTTTTGCCGCTCCCCCCCCCTTTTTTTTTGGCACCATTATCCAGACATCAGTGATGTTCATATTTCTAGAAATGTTTTTTCTTTTACCTATCAAGAATATAGAAGGACAGTATATGCTCCTTACTTATTATACCTTGTTACCCTGGAAAATGCTACTGAGATGTGGAGATCTTTATTATGTAGAAAAGAAAGGTTCAGTAATCTGCTTCAACCTTAAAGTTAATACATGAGGTAAAATTGAAAACCCGAATATTTTACTCCAGGACAAGTAACTAAGTTCTTACCTATAGAAAATCACCTGAGAACATCAATCGGTCAATCACTGGTAGACGCTAAGCTCACTGTGGGCAGGGAAAGTGTCTGCTTATTGTTATGTTGTACTCTCCCAAGCACTTAGTATAGTGCTCTGCACACAGTGCTCACTAAATATGATTGAATGAATTTATTGTGTGCTTACTGCATGCAGAGCACTTGTATTAAGCTCTTGGGAGAGGACAGTATAACAGAGTTATTAATAATTATGGTATTTGTTGAGCACTTACTATGTGCCAGACACATAGCGCTATGCTAAGTGGTTACAAGCAAATCAGAGTGAACAAGTCCCTGTCCCCCATAGGGGTTACAGTCTTATTCCCCATTTTACAGATAAGGTAATTGAGGCACAGAGAAGTGAAGTGACTTGTCTAAGGTCACACAGCAGACAAGTGGTGGAGCTGGGTTGGTGGATATGTTCCCAGCCCACAAGGAGTTTACAGTCGAAGAAGAGGAGTTTACAGTCTAGAGGATCAGTCTAGAATCAGTATGGTAATCTCAACAAGAGCATCAGCTAATAAAGCATTGGCAAGTAGCATAATGGTGGGGGTTAGTTTTCCTCTTGCCCCACATTTTGTTTATATTTTGAACTTCACTCATGCTGAAAACCAAAGGTGCCTAAATTCAGAGCATTATAGCACCTCTGTAGCATTTGGTACAGTGGGAGCAGAAGATAGGGTGTCCATATCTTCAAGGATTTTATTGTGTAATGAAAAGGCCAAGGCAATTACAGAAACGCGCAGTTGGGGCATGAAGCATATGTGACAAAGGCAGAGAACATTAAGCTAGGAGTATTCAAGTAACAAGCATATTCACATGGTTAGGCAGTATGTGAAGTAATCCAGGGGCAGTATGGAAGGCAGTGTCACTTTAGTGAGTTTTAAGGAAGGACTTTTGGTATTCTGGGTGGGGTGTGGTAACTTGCAGGAGGAGATGGATGAAATCAGAATTAATGTTTGCGTGCTTTAAGTATCATTAGATAAATGCACACTCTCATTGTTTAGGTTGTTTCTATCAGTGGTTTCTCTGTAAAAGTAGTACCACTTTAGAAAAGAATTAGCCTAGTTTCTAAAGGCCATTTTCCATATCAGACACTCCATTATTGCTGAGATGGCATTTTGGGGAGTTTCAGAGGTGATGTCAAGTTTTGGAATTATCTTTGTGTCTCTAAAGATGGTCTTCCATTGAGATTTACAAATTTTCCATTTCTCTTCACTTAGCCACATCCATCCCTATCTACTTTGCTCCTTATAACGCTAGAACAAGGGAATTGAAACGTCTAATGATCATCAATCTTTTGAGTGCTCGCAAATGTAAATTTCCATGAAACTCGAAACCCCACTTCCTCTAGGCCCACTGCCCAATTTATTTTAGCATATTTTAGTTTGGCCCTGGGTGTGTGTTAATTGGCACTGTTGTTTCAATAAATTTATTTCCTGATGATTTGCACCTGGGTTTTTAAGAGATTATAGTTTGGAAAGCCCACTATTTTAAAATAGGAGATTGAGAAGAAATGAATCACAGTAGATGTAAAGGTAAAATGGTCCTCTACACTGTAAACTCGTTATGAGCAGGGATTGGGCCTACTATTTCTCTTGTACTTTCCCAAGTGCTTAGTACAGTGCTCTGTACATAATAAGCGCTCATTAACTATGATTAGTTGATAATGCTTTCTATCAAAGCAGCACTTTAGATCTTTTTCGATGAGCTAGGAAAATAAATTATATGAATACAGTGTGGGGATTATGGCATGTTCTTGATGAACCCCACCATTAGGGAGAACTCGTGTTTGCGTACTTATAGGTTAGTTGACTCTGCACATAGAACTGTTTCAATGAGGCATTACAGTCCATCAATAAATCCGTAGTTTTTATTGAATGCTTACTGTGTGCAGAGCACTGTCTAAGTGCTTGAGAGAGTGCAATACAACAGACTGCTTCCTGTCCACATCGAGCTTCTAGTCTAGAGGGGGGTGATAGACATGGGTGTTGAGGTAGCCTCCCTTAATTTCCAAAAGTGTTCTAGCCAAACAGGTAATGCACACAACCTTATGGAAAGACTTACTCTGAGTGCAGAGCTCCAGTTTTTAACACTCAACTAGCCCAGCTACAGCATCTGCTTTTTTCTTCCTTGTCCAAATAGCACCTCTTTTTAAAATTAATCTTTATTAATAACCAAGAAGTTAATGTTTTCTAATTTTATATGCTTTTACAAAGGAATGAAAAAGTAAGAGTTTCAAAACATGTCTGTAAAGCCACAAGGTCACTGTGATGCATGGAGTAGGTGTTGACTGAGTTTTTAGACAACCTTTCACCTAAAAATGCTTTGCTGCAATGAAAAGTGCAACTTGTGAGGATTTGGAAAAGATTGAAAACGGTATATGCCACCCGTTCTCCTATAACACAGGATTGCATTCTTGGAGAGCCCCATGCTAAGGAAAACTTGTTGAAGTATTCACCTTATGTCCATTGCTGTTTCTTTCCTGTCTCACTCAGTATCTCAGTGATATGTTCTAGCCACAACACTGAGAGAAAACACCCATTCTGACAGAACTGAGATTAGTTTGAACATGGGTGTCTGATCATCCTAACTCGAGAGTCACGTGGTTCTTTCTCACATCTGAGAGATGATAATCTTTTGGCATAGCCTACTCACCTGGAAGCGATGCGCCCCAAACTGGAAGTATTGCATCGATCCTTGGAGCTCTGGGGAGCAGGCACGCCTGGCTCAGGCTGTACACTTCTATTTTAACCTGTAACCATGGCAGTTTCATGGAAACAGAGCTTTAAATAGAAGTTCCACACACCCAAGTGGTTCACTGAGGTGTGCCGTGTCCCCACTATGCGTCTCAACACGATGGCCATACAGTTGAACTCTGAGAGAGGCCTAGAGCTTTGGGAGCCACAATTTGGAAACCACTGGGGTACATAAAGCCATCAATTATTGTTCTGAAGCATAAGCAGGGAAAATATGGACAGCCGTAGCTAGGGCTTTAAGAATTATTGCTGCCCTGTGGAGAATATAAAATTAGTAAATGCAGGTAATCAATTTTCCTCCTCCTGGAATTTATCAGCAGGATTCAGTTTCAGGGATGAAAAAAAATAATTAGGAATGGTTTAAAAACTATATTTAAAACATTGCTACCTGTGGTTGAAACAATGGATGTAATTTTCCTTTCCGTTTTAATAGTTCTATGTTTACTGTGAAATAAGAGGAAATTTAGTTGTCTGCATCTCCTCTTCTTCCCCAAAGTTTTGAATGTGGGTTAAATAATTTCTCTCTTAGATGAAACAGAAAGCAGGATTAAGAAATTAGACTTGGAATTATCCTTATTTAGTTATGCATTGAGAAATTCTTAAATGCAAAATGGAAAAATGAATAGGAATTTTGAGATGTTTCAGAGCTTAGAAGATATTTGCATTTGAAGTTTAGTCAAAAGACTCAGTCCACATCTGCTCTATGCATCATAATAACTATGTTACTTTATAAGCATAATTTGATTTTCTTAATATGCTTATCTTTCTAAATGTAACAGCATATTCAGAGCTAACAGTATTTTGTGCAGGAAAATAAATGTAGGGTATCGCTTGCTCAAATTTTTGGTAAGTCATAATCATTGTAAGTGATTAATATTATTTAATTTCTTATAATGGGTTAATAGCTGAATAAATTTGTTAGCAATATGGAGAACAATTTAAATTTAGAGCATCTTAATGTAACGTGGATGTGTGTGTACGTATTTGTGTAGAGAGAGGGCTTTTCACTACATACTGGCAGAAATTTTTGTT
The DNA here is from genome assembly GCF_004115215.2 of Ornithorhynchus anatinus. Classification (NCBI taxonomy): domain Eukaryota; kingdom Metazoa; phylum Chordata; class Mammalia; order Monotremata; family Ornithorhynchidae; genus Ornithorhynchus; species Ornithorhynchus anatinus. The sequence continues at coordinate 52,163,025 of NC_041735.1, read as the reverse complement.
GATTTTGAAATCCAGTTCTACTTTAACTTCGGACAGAAAAAACCTAATTAATCAATTAATGGTTTTTTTTGAGTGCTTGCTCTGTGCTGAGCACAGTACTAAGTGCTTGGGAGAATACAGTACAACAGATTAAGCAGACATGTTCCCTACCCAGGGGGTTTAATTCTCCAAGCTTTTAAATTGAATCTTATTTAGGAACTTTTAAGCACAATTTATTTTATTTCTTTGAATTGGTTCTCTAAATACAAAATAATAAAGGCAAGTTGACCAGGGGGGTGGGAGTGGCCCTAGAGCCCCCTCAGCTCTTGTTTTGAGAAGAGGTTATGTGCTGGGAGGCAGGGAGATTACTAAGTAGAGATAGAAAAGCATAAGAGGTATTTTGGGGTATAAAAAAAATCAAATGATAATTCTAGTGTTGTCCATGGATTTAATTTAAAAAGTCATTGTGGTGTCTTATTTAAAAATCCACTAAACTTCACAGTTTGGAAAAATCCCAGTTAGACAGTTTATGCAATGCTTTGGAACTGCTGAAAGCACATCTTGGGCTCGTTAGAGGCATGAAGTGAAACCATGTGCCCCATTATGAATTGGTGCCATGTGAATTAATTGCAAAGTTCTCTTGCCTAATCAAAGTCTACAATAAAAAGTCAGAGGCTGTCTCTTTTGCTATAAAATGACTTTTTCTTCATAGTTTAATTTTGAAAAATACTTTGTCATTGTCATGACACTGAGACAGATCTTGTCCTGTGACACACTGACATGTGGTAAGACTTGACTATCTTACTACTTTTATCACACGTTGCTGTCCCCATCTACCACCCCTCTGTATTTTGGGAAAACAATGACGTAATTTAGGGATGCATGTAGCTTTTAACTGCTTAGAACAATGCTTGATGCATACCATAATTATTATTTTTTAAAAAAGAAGCTTAAAGAAGAATCAGTTTTCATATTTCTCAGTGAGTGCATTTGGTGGAAGAAGTGATCCCTGCCTTCAAGGAAGCGGAGTGGAAAAAATCCGGGCCTGGGTTCTAATCCCAGCTCTACTACTTGTCTGCTCTATGTCCTTGGGCAAGTCACTTAGCTTCCCTATACCTCAGTTTCCTCATTGGTAAAATGGGATGAGTGACAGGGACTGTGTCCAACCTGATAACCTTGTTTCTACTCTTGTGCTTATAATGGTGCTTGGCACATAATAATAATGGTATTTGTTAAGCATTTGTTAAGGGAGTGTGAGCAAGGTGTTGGAGGTGGGAGAATTGAGACTGAGGCACAAAAAAAGAAAAGGGGTGCTTGGAAGACTCTACAGGGTGGATGGGATGTAATGGGAGAACATTCAGTAAGAGAGAACTGATATAGAGTGTCTTAAAGCCAATGGTCAGGAGTTTGAAAAAGAGAGGAATGGGTAACCGTTGAGAAGGTTTTGAATGGAGGAGCAAATGCTTTTTAAACTTTTAAAAATAATAATCTGACTAGCAGAGTGAAGTATCCACTGGAGACATAGGGAGACCAACCAGTGAGAAGACTGACTGATACTGTAGTTTAGCCTAGATATGATTCAGTGCCTGGGCTGGGGTGGTGAACATTTGTATGGAGAGGAAGGGGGCAGTCCAGTAAATGATGCAGAGTCAAAACCAACAGGATTTAGCATCAAACTCAATTTCTATTATAATATTACAGAATTTACTCAAATGAAGGTTTAAAACCCTAAATTCTAGCAAGTTCACAGTTACTTGTAGTAAAAGATTACAACTCCTGGTGGACCTTAAAGCACTATTGGTTCTTAAAGAATGAGTGTAACTAGCTCCTACTACAGAATGAAATTAAGTATTGTATATTAATAACAAATTAACACATTTTCTCTCTTTATATTTTAGATGTGTTTGGCGATTGTGAAAATGGATACCTTATTTTCGTCAGATATTCTTATATGAAAAGATCACAGTTTCAAGAAGCTTAAACGTCATTCCTTCAACTGGAACAGCATGGCAGGTTTCAAGCGAGGGTATGATGGAAAAATTGCTGGATTATATGACCTGGATAAAACTTTGGGCAGAGGTCACTTTGCTGTAGTAAAACTTGCCCGGCATGTTTTTACAGGTGAAAAGGTAGCAGTGAAAGTCATTGACAAGACCAAACTGGACACTCTAGCCACTGGTCACCTTTTCCAAGAAGTTAGATGCATGAAACTAGTGCAGCATCCTAATATCGTCCGTCTTTATGAAGTAATTGACACCCAGACCAAACTTTACCTTATCCTAGAGCTTGGGGATGGAGGAGATATGTTTGATTACATAATGAAACACGAAGAGGGGCTTAATGAAGACCTGGCTAAGAAGTACTTTGCTCAGATAGTTCATGCTATATCTTACTGCCATAAACTACATGTAGTTCATAGAGACTTAAAACCAGAGAATGTGGTCTTCTTTGAAAAACAAGGACTTGTGAAATTGACAGACTTTGGTTTCAGCAACAAATTTCAGCCTGGAAAGAAGCTCACCACAAGTTGTGGATCTCTTGCATATTCTGCTCCAGAAATTCTACTTGGAGATGAGTATGATGCACCTGCAGTAGGTAGGTTCTTTTGTGTCTTAACCTAACTACTATATACAATTTATTGGGTTTTGTTATTCCTTAATTAGCCATAAAAACTGAGTATTTAAACAATATCAATAAAAGTTGTATGGTATTTAGCACTTACTAGTGGCCAAGCATGTAGTAAGTACTGGGGAAGTTAAGATGTAATCAGATCAGTCCATGTCTCTTCATTTGGGCTCACAGTCTAACATGTGAGGTTGGCAGGTGTGTTAGTACAGTGCGGACATGGAGTTCTAGAAAGATTAAGTGATGTGCCTAAGTTCACCCAGCAGGTCAGGGGCAGTGTTGGGAATAGAATCTGGGTTTCCTAAATCTCACTCCCAAACTCGTTTCTCTAGGCCATATTGCCTCATTTCAGAAGCAACCGTTTCAAAAGAATTATTTAATCGTAATTTTGAAAGAAATTATGTAAAGGAAGGCCTTCTTAATGAGCCACATTCATCATGCTCCAAGCTACTTTTATGCCTGGGAAGCCATTTATTTTAAAGCTTAGATGATTGCATTTGTCACAGACTGCAAACATTTAAAAAGTCAACATTGAAAATAGCCCTTCGTCTGCACAACTGGGTTATCGAAACTCTGGTGAATTCCTTTCTCAATTCCCTGTATCTTCTTGCATTCCAGAATTTTCTTATGATGGGCATTCTATTTTGGTTATGGATAATTGCACTATCAACCTCCAGTGCACCTTTCAATCAGTGGATGGTATTTGGCACTTAACTGTGTGCAGAATACACTAGAATAGGTAGACATGATCCCTGCCCTCACTGAGCGTACAATTTAGTGGGAGAAGAAAGACATTAATATAAGTAACAGGTAGGGGAAGCAACAGAATATAAGGATTTTTACCGAATTGCTTAGGGGGTAGTATGCACTTAAGTACATAGGTGATGCAAAAAAGTGGGGAGATGAGAGATTAGTCAGGAAAGGCTTTCAATAAATACCTCAGAATGAAGGAGTATGATTTTAGGAAGGCTTTAAAGATGGGGAGAGTGGTGGTCAGTTGGATATGAAGGGTGAGGGAGTTCCAGTCAAGAGGGCAGTTGGGTCTGAGCAAAGGGTCATTGGTGAGAGAGAAGAGCAAGGCACAGTGAGTAGGTTGATGTTAGAGTGAACTGTGTGGGCTGAGTTGTAGTAGTAGAGTGAGGATAGGTAGGTGGGAGAGAGAGGATTGAGCACTTTGAAAGCAACCCCCCTTCCAGGTGTGGTGAGTTTGGAGCACCCCTTTATAGTCTGTACCGTGAACCATCAGAAGAGTTGATGTATGTCCTAGGTGGCCCTCCTTCCTTTCAGATGGTCTCAGTTTTGCAAAACCTCTGCTTTCCTTCTCCATTTCAGACCTTCATTGCCTTACTTGTGGGAATTCAGAACATAGGTGAATGGTGAACTGTGAATGGTGATAAATCAAAGGATTTTTCCTTTGACTTTCAAAACTTCACTGGAGCTTTCAGTATTAACCAGAGAGACCATGATGAGCTTTTTCAGAATGCAGAATCTGAGAAAAATCTGCCCCTTCATATGGAGCCAGATAGCGAATACATTATTCATGCAGTGCTTCCATTAGCATTAATGATAGTAATGCTAGCACTGAGGGAATCAAGCCCATTAATGTCAAAAGCAACAGTTTACCGAACACAAAAAAATGCTGATGTTTTCCCACGTGAGCCTTGTACTTACCACTCCTTTAAGGCCATTCTGAACTTGTGTGCCATCAGAAGGAATGCTTTTCTAATTTGGGGGGTAATCAGACTTCATCTAATGATATATACCTTTTCATAACTGTTATGTGTATTGGTTCTTCTCTTGAGTGGTTAGCCCTTGTGGCTCCACAGTGATCACGAGGTCCCCGAGCCTGAATGTGGGTGGAATTTAGGGAGCGAGGCCTCACTCATTTGTTGATCTTTGCATTATGTTCATTGGATCAATCAATCACTCTATCAGTGATATGTACAGAGTAAAATAGAGTTGGAGTGGAGACAGTAATGACAGTTGATTTATTGCCAGGGTTTCCACCCTTAGCCTTTAGCACCAGGCTTGCTCACATGGCAGTGAGGATATTTTTAATCCATAGCTGGGAGAAAGGAAAAAAAAATCATTAAAAAAAACCAAAACCCAAGGGACTCAACAAGTGAAACTCCCAAACAACCCATACTTCCAGAACTGTCCTAGTGGCCAAAGGCAGCCTTTTGTGGACAAAGGAAGGTGGCACCAGGCTGTCCAGGAGCCAGTGGGTTCCAGTTCTTTCATAGCCTCAGTTGTGAAGTTATGCTCCTCTTCTCTCCCCCTCAGCTATGGTTTTTTTCCCAGAGTCCTGGGACCTGTGGGAGCAGAAAGATCTCTTGGCTGGCTGTTAATGATGTTCCCCATAATTACTTATCCTCCTGGGGGATAGAGTGAGGAAAGGAGCCCTTTTCCTAGTGGAAGCGAGAGCTTTCAATTACTGTTAAACTAAATTGAGCAAAAAGCACAAGAAAACTGGAAAAGACTCTAAAGCATAGTTGATAGAGTAAGACAAAAATACTAAGATTATTTAATACCTGTTTTGCACCATAGCTCATGTGGTGTAATACTCAGAAATTGGAAAGGTCCTTTCAGTTTTAAAATCTAAATGACAGAGATGTAATAATGTTGGTATTTGTTAAGCGCTTACTATGTGCCGAGCACTGTTCTAAGCGCTGGGGTAGACATAGGGGAATCAGGTTGTCCCACGTGGGGCTCACAGTCTTAATCCCCATTTTACAGATGAGGGAACTGAGGCACAGAGAAGTTAAGTAACTTGCCCACAGTCACACAGCCAACAAGTGGCAGAGCGGGGATTCGAACTCATGAGTCCTGACTCCAAAGCCCATGCTCTTTCCACTGAGCCACGCTGCTTCTCCATAGATGTAGCACTATGGTGGTTCCAGTGGCTCTCACCCCAAAATTTCAGCTCAAATAGCCCCTGGGTGATATTTGTTAAGCACTTACTATGTGCCAAGCATTCACTGGGGTAGGCGCAAGGTAATCAGGTTGTCCCAAGTGGTGCTCATAATCTTTATCCCCATTTTACAGATGAGGTAACTGAAGTACAGATAAGTTTAGTGACTTGCACAGCATCACACAGCAGACGAGTGGCAGAGTGGGGATTAGAGCCCACATCCTCTGACTCCCAAGCCCGTGTTCTTTCCATTAAGTCACGCTGCTTCTCTGAAATCACTTAAGACTACTTGGACCCACTTAGGAATGCCCAAACTCCTGATAGCTTTTGCTTTCGAAACTTCCTGTTCCTCTCTTCCTGGGTTGGATAGGGTTTTGGGGTTCTCTACCTAGCAAACCCCTTTTCTCTACCCCTTCTCTCCCTTCCCCTACCCTCTGACTGCCCAAAACTTGGCATTTCCCAGAAATCAAGAGGATCCTCTCTTCCACAGTTGGCTACAGGAAGCTCAGAGGAAAAGAACTCCCTTCCTCCCACTTAATTTCCTAGGTGCCCATATCTCCCCAGCACCCAGAGATTCTTCTCCAGCCCTGACCACAGGTGGAAACCAAGGTCAGAGATCTGCATATGCTTTAATAGACATTTTACTAGTATTATTAACTCATTAATCAGAAAGCAAATATAACAGAATTCCGATCCAAACCACCTTTCCTTTTTTCTAGCACTCTGCACCCTTTCCCTGGGACCTTTTCTGCTTTCCTGGAGGTGTTCTGGTGTACACACTCTTCTTGTCCTTTCCTCTCTTCTCTCTGGGTGTCCCAAGTTTGTCTGATACTCTCTTAGGCCTTCCCAGAGGAACTTAGGCTGCCAGGGTAGCTCTGCAGTCATTCCTCTAAGTCATTTCTCCCCCGTCAGGGGTAGGAACTTCGCTCCTGTGGACCTTAACCTGTGGGAAACTTTTAGAGAAGAAGTGTGGCTTACTGGAAAGAGCACTGGAAGTCAGAAGACCTGGGTTCTAATTCTGGCCCCACCACTTATCTGCTGTGTAACCATGGACAAGTCACCTCACTTCTCTGTGCCTAGTTTCCTCATCTGCAGAGTGGGGATTCATTACCTATTCTCCCTCCTACTTAGACTGTGAGCCCAGTGTGGGACCTAATTACATTGTAGGTATACTCGTGCTAAGTACAGTGCTTGGCAAATACTAAGGACTTGACTTAAATGCCATTATTATTGTTTGGGACCACATCTCTGGGCTCTGTTTCCTTCCAGGGTCTCGGCCTAAATCTTCCAAGAATCATGGCTCAGACCTTTTACTCCAAAATGACTGAGGAGCTCCTCCCTGCCCCACCCCCAACTATCTGGACCCCCTTCATTAACTTCCCAATCCCTTCTTATTGGCTAGGTTCTAATCAGTCATATTTATTGTGTGCAGAGCATGTACTAAGCACTTGGAAGGGTTGGTAGACATGTTCCCTGCCGACAATGAGCTTACAGTCTAGACAGGGAGACAGACATTAATATAAATTATGGATATGTACATAAGTGCTGGGCGGCTGAGGCTGGGATTAATAGAGAGTGCAAATTTAAGTGCAGGGGTGATGCACAAGGGACTGGAAGAAGAGAGAAATGGTGAGCAGTTTTAGAATACCATCCTGGTAATTGGTGTCTATTAGTAATGCAACTTCAGCCAAGATAGACCTAAACATTTAATAATTAGATATGGTATTTATTAAGCAGTTACTATATGCCAAGCGCTGTGCTAAAAAACACTGGGGTAGCTATAAACATACAGAAATTCCAGTTTTGATATTTGGTTCCTTTAAAGTGATAAGCTTGTATATCAGCATTTTGTTGATATACTGATAAATATAGATGTGTGTTGTTGTCTTGTTATTGTATTGTTTTGGCGATGAAGACTGTGAGCCCCACATGGGACAACCTGATTACCTTGTATCTCCCTCAGTGCTTAGAACAGTGCTCTGCACATAGTAAGCGCTTAACAAATATCAACATTATTATTGTCTTCTATTTTTAGAAGAATCTTAGACTACTAGCTCCTGTGGCTTGGTTAATAATGATAATAAGATAATATCAGTAATTGTGGTATTTGTTAAGCATGTACTTTGTGCCAGGCAGTGAACTAAATGCTGGGGTAGGTACAAGGTAATCGGGATGATCACAGTCCCTGACCCACATAGGGTTTACAGTCTTAATCCCCATTTTACAGATCAGGTAACTGAGGCACAGAGAAGTGAAGTGACATGCCCAAGGTCACCAAAGACAAGTGATGGAGCTGGGATTAGCACCCAAGTGCTTCTGGCTCCCGGGCCTGTGCTTGATCCACTAGCCAGGCTGGTTAGAGGAGAGAGTTGAGTATCTTACCTTTCATGATCTCTTCTCTGTAAATTATGACTTCAACAGTTTCATATATTGTTTTGAAATCCTCAGATACATTTATGAGTTAAATAAAACTAGCTCTTGGGGGACTATGCAAGTTGCGTGTTTGTTCATGCAAACAGATAACTTGTGAACATACATTGATTTTGCTCTCTAAACACACAGTATTCATTATCAGAGGCATATGCCTTTCTGACTGACTTCATACAGTATAAAATCAGTTCAGTTTAAGGTGGTCAGGTGATGGGGAAGCTGTGAGCTATTTGAAGACTGAAATTTATTTTGGAAGAATGACTGTTGCAAGAGGCCTGTTAGATATTATTAATAGGGAATATCATCACTTTAAAAAAAACCACAACAGCAAAACCTGGGAATAAAAGAAATGATTGGAGGAAAATGTAGTTGTTTGGGATATCTGAAAAAAATGCTTTATTAAAAGTCCCTCAAAATCATGCTTTGTAAATTTTACTTTGTTGAGGCAGGTTTAGAAAACTAATTCTTTAAGTCCTATAATATGGGAACATTCAGAATAAATTCATTCCTACTTCTAGCTACCAAATTTTTTAGCTACAGCATATCAGGAAGCAGAGCAACTGCTAAAGAAAAATTTGAATTAATTTTAAATGTATTCAAATTTTTCTTTAGCAGTTGCTCTGCTTCCTGATATGCTGTAGCTAAAAAATTTGGTAGCTAGAAGTAGGAATGAATTTCTTTTCTTTTAATATTATAATTTCAGTCATTCATTGGTATTTATTGAGCTGTGTAAAGAGCACTGGGAGAGTATAAAATAGAAATAAACAGATATATTCCCTGCCCACAACAAGCTTACAGTCTAGAGGGGGAGATGGATATTAATATAAATAAGAGTTAGGTACATAGGTGCGGAGGGGCTGAGAAGGGGGCTGAATGACGGGAGCAAGTCAGGGTGTTGCAGAAGGAAGTGGCAGAAGAAGAAAGGAGGGCTTAGGGAGGAGCTGTGGAGCCTTGTGGAGGAGCTGTGCCTACTATAAGGCTGTGAAGTGTTAGCTAAAGATAATATTTAAAGCAAAGATCCACAGTACTTAGTATACTAAAGCTGCAAACTTCCTGAATTGAAATAGTGTAGCATTTTCAAAAGTATAAGAAATTTGACATGGTTTGTCCCAAAAAATACTGTAGATGAGTGCAGAGAGATAAGAAAGAGTCTTTTCAGTTAATATTGTTGCAAAATGATTAGGGAAGTGGGAGGATTTATTTCTGTCCCTCTGAAGTATTGGTTATGGCTAAAAGCCAGGTTCTGGCCTCCGTGTTTCTGTGGCATGCGTTGGTGGTGCTGCTTTTGTTTTAAGAAGAGAAACACATTCTGGTGTGGTCTAACTGTTAAAGTTGATATAACCAAAGTGGAAACACATGCTGCTGTGGATCAGACCTATAATCACAAATAAACACTGATAAATATTATGTTTCTGATCCTCTATTTAAAAAAGAAACCATTGGAAAAAAACCCACCAAACTTGATCCTCACAACACTAGGCTGAGAGCATAGCTCTAACAAAGTTAAGAAACATCTGTTCGCATTTACTTTTAGGAATCTTAGGTTTCAGAAAATTGTTTAAAGTCAAGTTGACATTTTTTCAGGAGATTGTTCCTTTAACTCCAACTATTTTATTCTGTCATCTAACTTTTTATATTGGATGTGAAGTACTTGTAAAAATCCATTGTAAAATTAGTAACTGTAACTTTTTGTGCCAGAGGACATGGCAGCTATTTATTTGGCAGCTGAGTATGTCTGCGAATGTCTGAGAGAAAAACCTCATATCTTATATGAAACCTTTCCTTTCAATTCATAGAATTAACTCACATCAAGGCCAGAATAGCTTTAGAAAAGCACCTCACCTTAATTGACTGCCTACTTTTGGTCTTGTTGCCGCTTATTTAGATTTAGATTAGGTTGAGGTTGCTTTTTCCAAAATCAAGCGTTTAAGTGTGCTTTCCAGAAGTTATGACTTTACAGCTTAGAGTAACAAATTATTATTCATTAGTTATGAAGCTTTCCTGTTTGAAAGTTTAATCAAAGTGTAAAGTAAACTTGTCAGACCAAGGCCCTTTAAAAAAATATATTCCCAGTTCTTAGATTTGAGATATGCAATTCTACATAATATGAATAATTCAGACCATTGTAGTGGTCACATAGCAATCCATATTAAATCTTGGTGATGTCCTACTGAAAATACACACTCCCTGTTTTGAACTCATCCCATCCCTGTTCCCTCTAACTTGAAGTACTTTAGAAAGGAGATAGGAGATGAGTGATGTCATAGAAGGTACAAAGGTCAGTGATAGGATGTGATTGCAGGATTAGGTTTGTCAGAAAATCAGGTTAATAAAGATGTTAATAAAGTGTCCTATTGGAGTAGGACATGGCTTAAGCATTTAGATTTTTATGTACTTTCTAACCTGAAACTTTGGTATTTTAAAACGGTATGGATTGCCCAACTAGGAAAGAGAACTTGTTGACTCTTTTCTCTCATTAGTGTTCATTGAGGTACAAAGCACTCTACTAGACACTTGGGAACATTTAGGAGTAGTGAAGGACAAGCTTGCCCTTGGAGCTGACAATCCAATTTTATCCTCTTCATCATATTTTGGTAGCAAAAGTCTTTCAAAAGATAGCATTGTTTCCTACCACATTTATTTTGTAGTTTGACTGTAGCCTTAACTAAATGTGTGGATTTTGTTATGGATGCTGGATGAAAGAAAAAGAGCTTCAGGCAGTCGTTGCCTTTAGAGTCCCACTTTGGCTTGTCAGTGAAATGACCGTTTGTGCCACTGGTACTTATCCAATTTTGCGTGACCCAGGAACACTGTATAGTTTACACCATTTCATCTTCCTGTCTGGTTGAAAAGCACATCAGTGTTAAAAGGGGTAGACATTCTGGGTGTTCTCTTTTTGTGAAAAAATGTAAATAATGCATTATGGAATTCGTATCCTGCAGAGAAGTGATTAGAGGTTGTGTGATCAAGCCTTTTACCCTTATTTCTTTGGTTAGGAAAGTTCCATAATAATGATGATGGTGGTGATTGTGGTTTTTGTTAAGCACTTAATGGACCAGGCACTGTAGTAAGATCTGGGGTGGATCCAAGCAAATCAGATTGGACACAGTCCCTGTTCCTTGTGTCTAAAGTCCCCATTTTGCAGATGAGGAAACTGAGCTACAGAGAAGTGAAGTGACTTGCCCAAAATCACACAGCAGACAAGTGGTGGAGCTGGAGTTAGAATCTAAGTCCTTCTGACTCCCTGGCCCATGTTCTATCCATTAGGCCACACTGCTTCTCTAGTATTAGAGAAATGTCCAAGTAACAATATTCCTCTAAGTTTTAAAGAAAGTATTGAATTATTTGTAATACCAACTTTTTGAGTTTTTTTTTATTCCTGCTTCATTGGTGTCAATTGATGACTTTACTTAGTTTTGCTACTTTGCTCGTCATGATTGTTGTTTACAAAATTTGTGTTTGAGGCTCCATTAAAATTACTGAAATTTAATTATGGCATCCTTATTCCCTCACCTGAGATTGCTGCATATCCTGCTCTTTATATTGAGAAGCAGCTTGGTGTAATGGATAAAGCATGGGCTTAGGAGTCAGAAGGTCATGGGTTCTAATTCTGACTCTGTACCATTTGTCTGCTGTGTGACCTTGGGCAAGTCACTTAACTTCTCTATGCCTCAGTTACCTCAACTGTAAAATGGTGATTGAGACTGTGAGCCCCACATGGGACAGAGGCTGTGTCCAACCCAATTTACTTTATCCACCTCAGCGCTCAGTACAGTGCTAGGCACACAATAAGCGCTTAACAAATACCATTATTATTATTATTATGAGATTCTTATAAGAATGACAGCATTCTTACTTAATCCCTCTAGACAGTAAGCTTGTTGTGGGCAGGGAAGTTGTCTAGTAATTCTGTTATATTGTACTCTCCCAAGTGCTTAGTACAGTGCTGTGCACACAGTAAGCACTCAATAAAGTAGCAGGAGCAGAAGCAGATGAGATTACAAAAAAGAATACTTTGCAGCATTTCAGCATGGTCCTCGGAGTCAGGACCTGGGTTTTCATCCCAGCTTTGCCCATGCTTGCTGTGTGTCCATGGACAAGCCACCTCACTCCTCTGAACCTCTGTTTCCTCATCTGTAAATGGGGATTCAATACCTGTCCCCCCTCATACTTTCACTGAGCCCCATGTGAGACCGAGATTGTCTGACCTGATTAACTTGTGTCTACTCCAGCACTTTGAACAGTGCTTGACACACAGTAAGCGCTTAACAAATGCTATTATCATCAGCATCATTTTCATCCACAAGTGTTCCTAATCTTTTGTGTATGAGGCAGCAAATTAATTTAATTCTCTCATCTTGTCTGTTTTCTTCCCTCTTCCTCCTCTCCCTTTTGGAAGGAAGTCATTATCAGTTGAACACTTCTTTCCTTCTTATTGATTTTACCTTTCCTTTTGCTGGAAGTATACTCCTATCTGGTGTTGAAGCAGAAATCTTCCTTCTGTTTCCCCCAGTAATGTAATTAGCTCTGCTTCCTTCCCCTGTATTGACAGCATCCCCTGAGAAGAGAATGGCTTGTAAATGTTGCATTTCCCTTCTGAACCGAATATATTCAAAGAGGATGAATTTGAAGAAAAGTGGCTGGGTCTGGGTCAGTAACCCTCTGATGCTGCTGATCTGCAAAGAAGCAGTTTCCTAGATGCTAGTTTCTTGCAAACTCTTCCACAAGAGAATTTCTGAATTGTTGCTTGGTGTGGGAAAATTGGGAGGAAGGATGATCCTCTGACCTTCTCTTGAGTAATTTTTTTTTTTCCTCACAGATGGTGCTTTTAAGTTTTACCTAACCATTTCAAAACATTTGATTATAGTTACTTCTTTTGCTGACTTCTAAAGTGAATGCATATCTCATGGCCTTAATTTTCAGCATTCAATTGAATTGATAACCTAAAAAGTGAAAGAATCATGAAGCTTATTTACTATTTTTTATTCGATACTTCTTCCTTTTGATAAACTCCTCATTCCCAAACAGGGGTAGAATAAATTTGTTTTGAGTAAATTCACTCCTAATCTACCCATTTTAGAGCATGAAGGAAGTCTAGGTTTTTTCTGTACTGGTTTCATTACAAGTGGCGAAGCCATATTGAACTTCCATGGGTGTGGTTTTTCTCTCTTTGGGATGAGGGTGGCTTGTTGGAAAAATAGCACAAAAACAACAGATCAGCAGTTTTCAGCATGCACTACTAACATCTTCTCCAAAGTTAATTTAAAATTCATGTTCTAAGATTCACAGTGCAAAGAATTGGGCCATGAGTGAAAGAAATAACTTGTCTGATGTTTTCATCTGTTGTCTCATTTTAGGAAATATGAAAAAATGCTGTTTTTACATGCTATGTATTTGAATATAGACTGCTGTGCTTAATTGCTCTCTTGCACTCACTTAGGGTGAGACAGGCATGGCAAGGATAGCCAGTGACGTAGCTTGGTTTCCAAGGATACAAAATCATGTTATGTAAGAAAGTTGCATGTGCAGAGCTCTGGTTGTCATGGTTCTGAAAATGTCTCTTTGAGCCACCCTTTCACAATTACATTGTTTAGCCACTTAGACTGTGATGGTATTTTTCAACTGCTGTTACTTTACTGTAATTAAATATCGTCACCCTTTTAGATTTATTCCATTAGCACAAAATAGAACACTGTGCTGCTGACCTTAAAGTACGTACTAAGCTGAATAGTAAAATAAAATCTGCATTCCAACTTGGTGTCATAATAATTGTATTTAAGTGCTTACTATGTGCTAAGCACTGTACTGAGAACTGAGATAGACATAGTTGCAGCAGATTGGATACAGTCCCTGGTGCACAGAGGGTTCAATTTAAGGGGAAATGAAGAATAAGTATCTTATCCTCATTTTTACAGATGAGGAAATTGAGACACAGAGAAGTTAACTGACCTGCCCAAGGTCAGCCTAGTGACAAGTGATGGAGTTGGGATCAGAACTCAAGTCATCTGACTCCCATGGGTCCATGCCAACACAATCAAGGTTAAAACCAGACTGAATTGAAGATCCATAGAGCCATTGAAGTATCTAGCCCCGAACTTTCCGGGTAATCCAGTGCCATCAAAGAGTCGTACCGAACATCTCAAGGCTAATCAGAACCACATCCAGTTTGGTCCTGGAACATAAAACTACCAGCAGAGAATCAATGTCTGCCTTTTAAGAAGGTGGCATAAAAGAGCTAGAATCTTGCCAGGGTGGGAAATTGAGACCCTTCGAGACATGATTCTTGCTTGGGTTTAATCAGTCCAACTCAGTGCCATTCATGGCGGTGTTGCCAAACCAGAAGTGGCTCTGCTTCAATCTGGGGAACTGCGGAGGTCAGGATGTCTGAGCCTGGTGCAAGGGCTTTCCAGAGACAATGCAGTGCTTTAGGAGAGGCCAAGTTCACTTTTAATATTTTATATGCCAAAGTACCAGCAAAGAAGTAGAACTTCTTTTTTGGGATGGGTTTTGGGTTTAAATATGTAATGTACACTTTTTACTCCACAAGGCATTGTGAAATGTTGGAGTGATTTTGGATTGAATGGTAGTTTAATATAGGGCATTAACTATCTTTTGATTTGTTGATGGTTTTCCTGAAATTTGAGAAATACAATTTCTGAATCAAACCTTTTATTTTTAATGTTGCAGAAGTCCAATTCACAGCAATTCATTTTCCTATAGATTCAATTGCAGTAAGTTCTCTTAAATCAAATGTTTTCACTCTGAGTTTTGAGACAAAATGAAGAAATGTACTTCTGGCAATGTGTAAAGTGGGTTGTGTAGAGAAGCAGCATGGCTCAGTGGAAAGAGCACGGGCTTGGGAGTCAGAGGTCATAGGTTTGAATTCCCGCTCTGCCACTTGTCAGCTATGTGACTGTGGGCAAGTCACTTAACTTCTCTGTGCCTCAGTTAACTCATCTATAAAATGGGGATTAAGACAGCCTCACGTGGGGCAACCTGATTACTCTGTATCTACCCCAGCGCTTAGAACAGTGCTCTGCACATAGTAAGCGCTTACCAAATATCAACATTATTATTATGTGGCGTTTAAAGGAAATACATGTACACATGTGCACTGTCAACCAAGACATAGTTACTCTAACATGAGTTTTCCTTTCTGTGGAGTTATAAAAGAAAGCAACCCCCAATCCTGGGGAAAAGACTCTTTAATATAATAGTGCAGTGTGATAAACTTCTGAAAGCTTGTAATACAGTGCTAAATTCTTACTTATTCAGAAAATATCGAGAAATTGAATGTGGGAAATTTACAGCTGTTTGGGTCACTTTTTTCCAGAGGCCAGGCTGTCTGTTCCGGACTAGTCTGGGATCCCTTGGGATGATCTACTTCATCCTTCATCATGAACACTGCTGTTTTACATTGATGTAGCATTTTTATTTGTCATTCATTTTTATAAACTCTCCTTGATGGTCTTTTATAGTTAGAATACATAAAGTTTTTGATGACACCATTCCAACATTCTTGATGAACCTGCTGAAGTGAAAGTTCATTTTATCCTTATAGTTCCTTCGATATATCTCCCTTTTCCATAAGGATTCCTAATCCTATACATTATGATGGGTATTCTTTAACTTAATGATTTTTTTCCTTGTTGCTCTTGTCCCAAAGATTAAAAAAAAAGTGCCCAAGGCCTTTTGGTTGGCACTTTGACCCCTGTGCCTCAAAAGCAAAGGAGGAGGGGTGAGTGGAAATGAAAGGTTTAGCTGTGAATAGGGCCCCATTTGCGCTACATCCAAAAAGTGACAACTTTGTTGTGGCCAAATCTCTCTTCCATTCCAGTTGGACCAGTCACTAGGGGGGACTTCAGACAGCTGTTTGGATTTGCTTCATCTATAGGTTGGATGGGGAAAGGAGAGTTATATGGAACTCTTGGTTTTATTTAAGTCAGGGAGAAGGATAAGGAGAGATGGAATTTCATCTTTCTTTTGAAAGAGGAAATAACTGCTGCCTCAGAATTTGGATTGAGGGTCAAGCGGTCAGCCTAGCAGGTATATGTTGTCGATGTTTCTCTGGATGGTGGAAAGTCTGTTTAAGAGATTGTTTCTTGCCTCTTGATGAGGATGAAGCAATCTACACTCTTCAGTGTATTAGTGTGTCCGGTAATATGCTAGGCACAGATTCCTTAGAGCTGTGTCAGTCTGGAAGGCCTAGGATCTCTTCATCTTCAGGATCCTACACTACGATGACCCAGGCTTTGCTAGGGGCTTTCAGATGAAACATTGCCACATCTGGTACAAGTAGTTCTTAAATCTGAGGTGTTTTCATTGAACCAATTTTGATGGCAGCACTTAACTGCCCCATAGTCTTTCTGGATCAGTGCTTGGAAACCAAATATCTCAAAAGCCTTTGCACTTCATGGTAATACTAGTCGGTGGTGCCCAATAATGCATGGCGAGACAAAGAAACTAATTTTGTTGGTTAGGAGATTCAAGATGATTTAAATAAAGTAAATTATTTCATTTGTTAAGCGCTTACTATGTGCCAAGTACTGTACTAAGTACCGGGGCGGATACAAGATAATCAGGTCCCAGTGGGGTTTACGGTCTAAATAGGAGGGAGAACAAGTGTTGAATCCCCATTTTGCAGACGTCAGTCAGTTGTATTTATTGAGTTACTGTATTTACTGTTTGCAGAGCGCTCTACTAAGTGCTTGGGCAAGTTTGATATAACAGATACATTCC
Source organism: Ornithorhynchus anatinus (assembly GCF_004115215.2). Taxonomy (NCBI): domain Eukaryota; kingdom Metazoa; phylum Chordata; class Mammalia; order Monotremata; family Ornithorhynchidae; genus Ornithorhynchus; species Ornithorhynchus anatinus. The sequence goes on along the minus strand of NC_041735.1, from coordinate 52,146,341 downwards.
CTCCCCATAGTGAGTTTACAGTCTAGAGAAGGGAATTGAAAAAGAGGGAAGTTAAGTTACTTGCTCAGGGTCACATGGTTAGTACACATTGGAGTCAGGATTAGAACCTAGGTCATCTGACTCCCAAGCCCATCCTCTTTCAACTAGGCCACATGGCTTCTCAGTAAGTTTTAGTCCTCTTTAGACTGTAAGTTCATTGTGGGCAAGGAATGTGTCTACCAACTCTGTTATAGTGTACTCTCCCAAGCGCTTAGTACAGTGCTCTGCACATAGTACATGCTTAGCAGCATGGCTATGAGAAGCAGCATGGCTCAGTGGAAAGAGCACGGGCTTTGGAGTCAGAGATCATGGGTTTGAATCCCGGCTCTGCCACTTGTCAGCTGTGTGACTGTGGGCAAGTCACTTCACTTCTCTGTGCCTCAGTTATCTCTTCTGTAAAATGGGGATTAAGACTGTGAGCCCCACGTGGGACAACCTGATTCCTTGTGTCTACCCCAGTGCTTTGAACAGTGCTTGGCACATAGTAAGCGCTTAAATGCCAACATTATTATCATTATTAATAAATGTGATTGCTTGATGAATTGATTGTTTTCTGAGAGTTTGGCATCAAGGCTCAGGCCTAACAAGGTCTACAGTGCTGTAGTGTAAGATCTGGAATCACCACAGATGACCCACACAAATTCTTGGGCTGCTAGACAAAATCACAAACAAGCCCTGGAATAGTATAGTCTTCCAGCACTCAAGGTATGCCCATTATATGAGGTACAGCATCTGCCGTGGACAGAATTCAGCAAGATACCCAAACTTGTAAAATGTGGTGACTGGGAATGGAGTAACACAAAGCCATAGGAGTTAATTCTCAATTCCAGAATTAAGTGTTGCAGATTTCCGATGTTCTCACAAAAGTTGAGAAACCAATTCTTAGCAAATCATGCTAACCTGCGCCCAGGCTAGCACAAATAATGTTGATAGCCCCCGAGACCTCCTTCTAGCCCATAGTACTCTTTACAAAATCTTTTACTAACTTCAACTAACTGGGAAGTGGACTTGCCTGTGTATTGTCCTTCTCTCTAGCACTTGATTGTAGGAGGAGAGTAAGTTATATTGTTTTTGTAATTATTTAATGTTCTGGGGGTTCCGAACATGGGGCCATCCCAGCTTGAAAATGTGAACTGGAGTGAAACTATCTGAAAATTTCTGTCACTGGACTGTTTCCACTTGTCAGAAATTAACAATTTGAGTTAACCAAAAACTGTGAAGGTGGCTGTGTCACAGCATTGCTTTCCCTTTTCCTCAGTAGTATTTATTAATCACTAACTGTGTGTTTGGACTGTTCTAAGCACTGGGCTAGATCCCAGTTATTCAGGTTGGGCACAGTCCCTGTGCCACATGTGGGGTTCCCGATCTAAATGGGAAGGAAAACAGGTATTTCTACCTGGTCGCTTGTAGCTGAATGTCACTTTCCTCTTTTCCCAAACCCCCACCTGGGGTTGGTTCTTTCCTGACCCTTTTGATGCTTCCAGGGGAGAGCAGCAGTGGGGCAGCTTATGGCTGGTTAGAAACTCCTAAAGCACAGGAGTTTCTGAAAGCCATGTGTTACAAAACTATGAAGTCCTTCCATTATTTTTAAATAAAGGGCAAGCATGAAATTGCTTTCTTGATACTAGGCCGTAATAGAAAAAACCTGATTTTGCTCTGAATTCTGCTGCTTCTGGTTGCAATTTCCTGATAACCTCATTCAAATTGCATCAGAGCTGTGCCATTTTTAGGCAAAAATGAAAGTGTCTCTTTAAAATGACGTACATTACTCAGAAGAGATAGTAGATCTTTTTAATGAATGTTTTGTGGTGCTCTTGGAGGTTTAAGAGACCTGATGATTTTCTCAACCAAAGGAAATAGGGAGCTAGGAGAGGGCAGCTAAGGAGGGGCGTGTGAGTGTGTGTGTGTACATATATGTAATAACTCTTCAAGGATGTATTTATAAGTTTACTTTTCCCTCTCCATTTAGTGGCTTGTGTTCCTCTGCCAGACTTCCCCCTGTCCTCAGAATGTAAATTCTTTGCACTCAGAGTGCTGGTGCTGAGGGTAATGTCAAATATGTACTTTGCATGAGGTATTTTTAAGATGAAGTGTTCAGGATAGAAGGATAAAGTTGCAAGTTGACTTGGCAAGGCTGCTATCTAGGTTTACAAGGAGCTATACTGTCATATGGATGATCAGCACATTTAGCCTCCCTATCTTTAAATACATTCTTTGAAATAGATGCCTGACCAATCTCAAAGTTAATTTTAAACTGGAAAAAAAACCTTTTTTCTGCTGACATTTTCTTTGTTATACTTAGCTTGGTGGTCTAAACTATAAAATAAACATTAAATATTTTTACATTCCAAATATCTGGAATTCTATGTATAGATATACGTCAGTTGAGAATCTGTGTATTTACTTTGGAAAGTAATACTTTTATAGAGGATGTCCCAAAGTTTGTTTATCTTAAATTCATTTGAACCACCTGCTTAAGTTGTAGAAGTAATATTTATTAAGCACCCACTTGCTGCAATGCACAGTACTAGGCACCTGGGCAATACAGAAAAAAGAAGTGAAACATTCCCAGCCCACACGTAGAGGTTACACTCTAACTGGGGAGAGAAACATAAGAATATTTATAACTTAAGTCATCAAAATAAATAATTGAGTGCATATGTGCATGAGTTCTGATAAAATAGGTTCAGAAGTGATAGAATTGACAGTTTTATGACTCAGGAATGATTTGCTCAGGTTTTAGAGAGGAGAGATAGAAATAATTGATCCTCGTACTTAGTACAGTGCTTCGCACCCAGTAGGTACTCAGTCAGTGCCATAGATTGATTGAAATATGTTACTTCAGCATTTGAGAATTTTCCATCCCCACAGCAAGTCATACACAAGCTAGATAAATTTTGTATACCAGAAAGAATTATAGAAGCCCTAAGAAGTGATTTGTCCCAAAACATCAATATCAGGAGAACTGGATTATTGCAGAAACATTTTTAGATAAACCCTTCCCTGTCTTTTTTTGTGAGCATTGTGACAGCAGCCACATGTTGCAAGAGTTTGAATAAACTTGGGTAGGACAACTGCGATATTTTACTAATATGATTTAGAAGTAGGATCAGTCAGTCATATTTATCGAGCAATTACTGAGTACAGAACACTGTACTAATCGCTTGGGAGGGTACAGTATGTCAGAGTTGGTAGACATTTTCCCTGCCCGTAATGAGCTTACGTCTAGAGGCAGAGACAGACATTAATATAAGTAAATAAATTACGGATTCGGACATAAGAGCTGTGAGACTGAGGGGCGAATAAAGGGTGCGATGGTGACAGAAGGGAATGGGAGAAGAAGAAATGAGGCTTAGTGAGGGAAGGCCTCTTGGAGATGTGCTTTTAAGTAAGGCTTAGAAGGTGGTGAAAGTGATATAAAGAGTGAGAGTATTTCAGGCCAGTGGGGGGACATGGGCGAGAGGTCGGTGGCGAGATAGACGAGATTGAGGTGCAGTAGTAGGTTGCCATTAGAGGAGCGAAGTGTGTGGGTTGGGTTGTAGTAGGAAAGCAGTGAGGTAAAGTAGGAGAGGTCAAGGTGATTGGTTTAAAGCTGATGGTAAGGAATTGGTTTCTGTGATGTGGAGGTGGATGGGCAATCACTGGAAATTCTTGAGTGGAGAAACATGGCCTGAACATTTTTGTAGAAAAATAATATGGGCAACAGAGTGAAGTAAGGATTGGAGTGGAGAGAGGCAGGAGGCAGGGAGGTCAGCAAGGAGGCTGATAATAATAAAATAATGATGGCATTTGTTAAGCGCTTACTATGTGCCAAGCACTCTTCTAAGCACGGAGATAGAAACAAGATAATCAGATTGTCCCACGTGGGCTCACAGTCTTAATCCCCATTTTACAGATGAGGTAACTGGGAAGTTAAGTGACTTGCCCCAAGTCACAAAGCTGAGAAGTGGTGGAGCTGGGATTAAAACCCACAACCTCTGACTCCCAAGCCCAGGCTCTTTCCACTAAGCCACACTGCTTCTCCAGTGCTTGATGTAGTAGTCAGGGTTGGGGAGAGTAAACACTTGGATTAAGATGGGTGCAGTTAGGATGAAGAGGAAAGGGCAGATTTTAGTGATGTTGTGAAGGTTGAACTGACAGGTTTTTGTGACAGATTGAATATGTGGGATGAATGAGAGAGATGAGTCAACAATAAAGGTAAGGTTTCCCAGTGATGGGAAAATCAGGAGGAGGGCAGGGTTTGGGTGGGAAGATTAAGGAGTTCAGTTTTGGACATGTTAAGCTTGAGGTGTTAGCCAGACACTCAAAGTAGATGTCCTGAAGGCAGGAGGAAATGTGAGACTGCGGAGAAGGAGAGAGGTCAGAGCTGGAGCTGCAGATTTGGGATTTTCACCTGCACAGAGTTGGTACTTGAAGCCGTGGGAGCGAATGGGTCCTCCAAGGGAGTGGGTTTATATGGAGAATAGAAGGGGACCCAGAAGTGAGCCTTGAGGGGACTCCCACAGTTAGTGGGTGGGAGGCAGAGGAACCTGTGAAAGAGACTAAGAATGAGTGGCCAGAGAAATAGGAGGACCACCAGGAGAGGACAGTGGGAGTGAAGCAAAGATTGGATGTTTCCAGGAGAATGGGGTAGTTGACATTGTCAGAGGCAGCTGAGAGTTTGAGGAGGATTAGGATGGAGTAAATGCCGCTGGATTTGGCAAGAAGGAGATCATTGCTGACCTTTGAGAGGGTAGTTTCTGTGGCGTGAAGGGGGCGGAAGCTGGGTTGGAAGTGGGTCAAGGAGAGAATTGGAGAAGTGGAGATGTAAGCAGCCTACTCAAGGACTTTGGAGAGGAATGGCAGGAGGGACATGGGGAGATAACTGGAGGGAGCAATGGGATCAGGGAGGTTTGTTTTAGGATAGGGGAGTCATGAGCATTTTTGGAAGCATTTAGGTGAAAGCTATTGGGGAGTGAACGGTTGAAGATGGTTGTCAGGGAGGGAAAAAAGGAGGGGGAAAGGTGGGATGGGATGGAGTGTGAAGGTGAAGGGGGTGGATTTTGAGAGGAAGCAGGAGATGCAGGAAATCTCGTGAGATACTTCTGGGTGAGATGGGCGAGTTGAAGAAGGGTTAAAGAGGGAGGAACTGGAAAGGAGCAAGGGAGATTCTGCAGAGGTCACCTGATGGTTTCAATTTTCTCGGTAAAGTTACTGATTCACGTAAATTTCTGAACAGTATATTTATGGGTGGATTGGTCATCACGGAGTGCTGCCTGAACAAGTTAGAACAAGTGGGTACCATTCATGTGCTTTCTTAATGTGGAGAAACATCAGAAAGTCTGCTAAAACTCACTAATTGTAGAACTTGTAAAAAAAAAAAAAAATGCAATGAGAATTTGATGTTTCATACTCTGCCTCAAGGAAGCAGAGCATTCTCTCATAACATTCTTCCTAAAAGGAAAGAATGCATATAGAACTGAGGGACTCACTTTAAATACCTTGTTTGAAAGCGTGAAAAATGACTTAAACTGATTTAATTATCCATTTGAGATTTTTATTTCACTAATTTTTATTCCACAGTGACTCAGTATTGGATAAATTAACTTGAGGCACCATGGATTTTTGCAGAAATTTATATGTAAACCTTAATTGTGTCACATATTTTGAAGATATGGATTCTTTTAATTTCAAACTGAAGCATTTACATCACGATACTTTGAGAGAAATGGTTGCATGCTTAGCTCAGAAAGTTGTTCTAAGTCAGTGACTTTGGTTTCAGAGTATTCATTTACATTTGAGAAAATTTTCATATATTGGGCAATTTGGTTTTTCCATTGGAACGGATAAGATATTAACACAAAAATCCTAAAGCTAGAAGTTTCCAATGGAATTTTTTAAAGTTGGCTTTCACAAAGCTGTAAGTAATAATAGAGACTTGTTTTTGGTTTTTTTAAAAAAAACTTTCAAATTTTATGACTTTTGTGTAAAATGATAAGAGGGGAACAAATATTTATTTTTGAATATTTTTACATATTTACAGAGTTTTATTAAGCCATCTGTAAAAAATGAATGAGATTTTTCTTGGCAAGAAGACCTAGTGATTGAGGAACCACGGGAAAGTAGCAACTGGAGGTTTTTTGGACTCTGTGTGTAGATTTGTCAGTTTCATTTAAAGTGTGCATTGTGTTCTTTAGATTGAAAATAAAAATACACCCAAGAGCCCCTTCCAAGTAGTCTTGTCTTTCTAGGAAAATCATCAGTATGGGGACATTTGTAAATATCTATAAGGCACTACCTCTGAAGGCCCATACTGGGGAGATATGGCACATTGTCAGTTTAACTGAGAAAAATAAATTGCACCACATAGTTTATCTTGTCTTATGTAGTCAAGTTGTTTCCAACCCATACCTACACCATGGACACATCTCTTCCAGAATGCCCCACTCTCCATCTGTAATAGTTCTGGTAGTGAATCCATAGAGTTTTCTTGGAGAAAATACGGAAGTGATTTACCATTAATGACATAGTTTACATAGGAAAGAACACAACAAGGACTTTCAATACTAATTGACCAAAGGTGATACTTCTGTGGTATTTCCACAGCTGTTAAGCTCAGGATACATCTAAAAGGGTAATTTAGGGAATTATTTGATTTGGGTGTAATTTCTCTTAGTAAATGGAAATGGATTTCTAAGGGGGGACAGTGGTTGGGTGCCTTCTGGGAGATTAGTATCTCTAGCATAGTTTCTCAAATTGAATCTGTTCCAAAATCCGGTCAAAGATCAGTGAAGAACAAAAGTTGAAGGTAAGTTTCCTGCATTTCTGTGACTTTTTCATTCATTTATGATTTAGAAGTACAGTAGGGGAAAGACAGAAAATTGGCACTGTACTGGAATAGCAGAGCAGTAGGCTCCTAATTGGGTTTTTACTTGCCAGACTGCATTAAGGGAAGTGTTTAAGTACTTATCCATTTCTTGAATGAATAGGCAATTAATGCCAAGTCAGTATTCTCAGCGTAGGTTTTGCTGCCTAGCATAATGGAAAGGGAGCTTGATAGGAATCTTGGGTTCTAATTCCAACTCTGCAACTAAATAACTGTGTGACATGGGACAAATTGTTTGTTGCCTTTGCCTCAGTTTTGCCATCTAAAATGGAGGCAGTTCCTTTTACATCTCCAGAGATGTTGGGCAGACCAGAGAGATCTGAAGAAGCTTTGGGCTCTTTGATAGGTAGAAGCTATAGTGAGTCTAAGGTTATATATACTGAAGAACCAGTGTTCTGCTGTGCCGTGGATAGCTTCTTTTGTGGTACTGTTTTTATTTTGTCAACTTTTCAAACGTGTTTTTTCATATTTATTTCAATTTTCAGATATATGGAGTTTGGGAGTCATCCTTTTCATGTTGGTTTGTGGCCAGCCACCATTCCAAGAGGCAAATGATAGTGAAACCTTGACTATGATCATGGACTGCAAATATACAGTTCCGTCTCATGTATCCAAAGAATGTAAAGAGTAAGTCCAAATGTGATTGAATATTGTGGCTTTTGCTCAGCTAGGCAAAGAAGATCTCATACCAGTGAGATGTAGGGCTAACCCCGTATTAGTTCAGTCAATCAGTGGTATTTATTGAGTGGTTACTGTGTGCAGAGCAGTGCAGTAAGAGCATGGGAGAGGACAGGACATGTTCCCTGCCCACAAGTGGTTTACAGTCTAGAGGGGGAGGCAGACATTAATATAAATAAATTATGGATATGTACATATAGGTAATTCCACTCAAACAATAGGTTATGGTCCATAAAACTCTATCTAGTTTTGCTCTTAACCTTAAAAGATTCACTCTCCCTCTTCTTCAGAAATTAAAATCTGTCAGGAGGTGCCTGCTTAATAGGCACCATATTCCCTCTTTAGGGGCCATGGGCAGGACATTTTCTGTACTGAGCCTTCGCTTATGGAATTCCTTGCCTGTCTTTCTCTGACAGAAACATATTTTTGCCAGTTTTGAGTTATGGTGTAAGCCAATTGTTTTTTCCTTGAAAAGGGATAGTTTGCTTGAATTGCTGTAAAATGTTTTTAATGAACACGGGATTAAGAAATGATGCTACTTGGTTTTATAGTTTCATGCACTTATAAGGCAGTTATTTAAAAGTGTCAACCCCACCCTACCTCCCCATCCCCTTCTTGGAGACTCTGCCCCATTCCATTTCCCACTGGGAATTAGGTGGGCAGAGGATTCAAGTTAATGAAAGAAGCTTGATGCACTTGCTTAATTGCAGGATTTGGCATAGCAGCATGTTTTAATTTTTTTTTGAAGTTTTGGTTTTCAGTTTTTTATCTACTAAATTTAAGATATTTGTTGTTTTTTCTGAGCGTACTTCAGAGACTCGTTTGAAGAGGCAGGGTCAAACCTAACTTTTCCCAGTAGTAATAGTATTAAGCACTTACTGAATGGATAGCACTGTACTATAAGGACTGGGAAAGAATAAACAGGTGGGAATTAGATAGAGCCCCTGACCCTCATGGGGCTCATAATCTAAAAATAAAAAGGGGGAGACTGGTGACAGATATATAAGGATACTGAATAAATCGTTTGCTTTCTAGCACTTCTCATATCTAGCCCGTTTCTTCTTTTCAGCCTGATTACACGAATGTTGCAGAGGGACCCAAAGCGAAGAGCCTCTTTAGAGGAAATTGAAAACCATCCATGGCTTCTAGGGGTTGACCCATCCCCTGCCACAAAGTACAACATCCCTCTCGTGTCGTACAAAAACCTCTCCGAAGAGGAACATAACAGTATAATACAGCGCATGGTCCTTGGTGATATAGCTGATCGAGATACAATTGTGGAGTAAGTTGCCGTTTTCCATTTCTTTTGCTTACAGTATTAGTCCGTTGTTATTTACTTAGTCTTAAAACTGATGTCTGCTTTTTTATATATACGGAAGAGGGGCTATAAGTCATTCACGTGTCAGTATTCAAGTTTAATGCTCCCCCGTCAGAGCTGGTTGATCTATTATAACCTAATCAAATCTGTTAGGTTTTTAAAAAAAATCTGGTAACTGGTGCACTTAATCATCAATCTGATTTCATTAGAAAATTAATTTGTGCTTCAGCCACTGTCTTTTTGTAAATATTAGTTTTAGTCAGGCCTTCTGATAGAATTACCAGTGTCAGGCAAGACAGCCAAATTACAATGTCATTGATACAGCAAATCAGGACTATTAGAAAAGTTCATAAATTTGATTAAAAGTCCAATATTTTCACTGCAAAATTAAGGGTGCCTATCTAATATAGAAATTGTAAGCATTTTGTTTTATAAAGATTGTGGTCTTCAATAGCATCACAATTTCAGATTTTCTTTTTCCACTGACAGGGGAAGCACTTGCGCAGTTGTTTCAGTAAAGCAGTATTTTGTCTTAAACTTGGCAGGGTGTGACAGTTTTAGAACAGAAAAAAAGTAGCAAACTGAGTGAAGTTTTTTTTTCCTTTGGTTTCCCTGTTGCTTCAACATTTTCCAGCAAGATAAACTATTCTTGGAGAACAGAGTTTGTTATTGTCACCTAAATATGGCATATTTTTTTTTAGCTTGCCCTAATTCACAGGTGCTTAAATATCTTCTAAATGACCTATTCAGGTTACATTATTTGATTTGTCTACTTTCTGATCAAAGTAATCTGTCAAGGCAAAGACTTTTAATTTTCATTTTCAGGCACTTTTACATGCTGTGAGAGGCATGGTAAATTCTCCACTTACATTGACATGTTAGATTTCATTTCATTTTGTTTTCCTTAGGGCTCTGGAAACTAACAAGTACAATCACATCACAGCTACTTACTTCTTGCTGGCTGAGAGGATCCTGAGAGAAAAACAAGAGAAAGAAATACAAACCCGATCTGCTAGCCCTAGCAACATCAAAGCCCAGTTTAGGTGAGGAAAAAAAAATCTTCACTGATTTAGTAAGTTTTATATTTTGAAATTGTGATCTTCTGTTTCTCTTTCTTGCCAAACTGCTTGTTCCAAAAGGATAGATGAAAAGAAGGGCCACACATGAAAACCTATGAATTTCTAGCTTGAACCTGTACTTTCTGTGCAGAAGCAGCATGTGATTTATATAATGGTTTGATAACCAGATTCTCAAATGCCTTCATGCAGTTCATATTTCACAGAGCTCTTGTGGATCTCATACTTTATCAACCCCCGCCCACCAGCGAGGCGAGGTTAGAAGGTTCATTTGGTTTATCTTGTAAATGTGGTTTTTCTATTGACAGTATCTTGGGCCTTACAGAACGGGCTAGTTCAGCGTGACTGGGGCTTGGGCCACTGCAGGGCCAATTGCCGATTCTGCCAGTGTACGCCTGGGTAGTCTTTGATGAGTCAGTTTAACTCACCGGGGTTCAATAGTATGGGAAAAACAACTACCTCTCCTTGGGATGTTGTCGATGTTGAAACACGAACCCTTTCATTCCAGCAAATGTGAAGGGAGTATGCTTGCTTCTCTTTGGCGTTCCTGCAGATTTCTTAAGATGAAAGCCGGTATAACCTTTGAGACTTTTCCTTCAAGGAAATGAAATCACAGCCGGAAAAACTTGATCATCGCTATAGAAGGCATTTAGATTTCAGTAGCCTTGCAAGGTTCCTGGTGGTTTGGGGTCTTTATGTGATGAATATGAAAATCCTGTTTTTGGTGTTTGAATTAATGTACATGAAAATAGAAAATGGTGCTGTGAAAGAACAAGAAAACCCTAGTGCCCCATCATATGTTCAGAAAGTAATGAATTGTTTATTTCTTGGGATGTGACAGCATTAAGTGGGGAGTTGAAAGCATATATGTGTTGCTTGGGAAATCAGGTTCTAATTTGAGATCAGATGGGAAGATGTATTTGGCATTCACATTCTGTTTTAAAGCTTCTGCAAAATTAAACCCAATTGATGGTGTCTGTGTGTTTAGAAGATACCTGTGATGGTGACATGGTCCCCTCCCACACCACCGCCATCCACCATCTAGCTGTGTCCTTGGATCTGTGCCAGAGGGAGGAGGGGAGCTGGAACACCGCGAGGAACAGGGGAGGGGAAAAGTTGAGGGGCTAGGGATTGATTTACAATGTAATTTTGACTTCTCTTTAGACTCTGCATGGTCAGGGCAAGTTTTTGAAAGGACCCTAACTAGTGGTTCGTGAACTGCGCATATCCCTATGATTATGATCAACCCCTTCGGGACAGTTTTTGGTTCTGAAGTCTCAGGGCTGTCGTGTAAATCTACTGGAAAATGTGCCGCATAGTGCAGTCACACTTTGGGACCTACGTAACCCAGCTAAGTTCGATTAGACTGTAAGCCCGTCAAAGGGCAGGGATTGTCTCTGTTACCGATTTGTACATTCCAAGTGCTTAGTACAGTGCTCTGCACATAGGAAGCGCTCAATAAATACTATTGAATGAATGCAGAGAAGGCAGCAATCGGAGGCCTGGACTGATTGGAGTATTGCACTCTTGCACCCAGCGTTGATTGTATTTCTGGGCCTTCAGAACTTCCACCTGCAAATGGAAGGTGGTACTTTGTTCTCTTCTGGAGGAAGACGGATGAGAGGATGATTGAGAGGACTGAAGTGAGCCGGCAGGGGAGGCCCGGAATGTTTGTTTGTGGGGAACCTGAGGGATTGAATACGGAGGTGGTCTTGTAAAAATCCAGTGTAATGCTTAAAATGACCTACCATAGATTTTTGCCTGGAAGTTTTGTGGGGAAAACAATAAAATTGAGTAGTCTCAGACTCGAAACATGTCTCCTATTATGCTTTGAAAAATGGGTTCACAATTTCAGAGCCAGATTATCCACTTCAAATCATTACTGAAAGTTATAAAGTGAAATTAAGTATGCCATTTTGTAAGATTGTTAAAAATATAGGAATCGTTCTTTAGACGCTAAACCTCGCTACTATCAATAATAGTACTATGAGAGTTTAGTCCTTGAAAATTCTGTTGCGGATCTTAAATTCACTGGTTACAAAGTACAGTATATTCTCTTTGTTAATAAGTTTTTAACAGAATGGCAGCACAGGGCAAGAATTTAGCTCCTTGTCGGTGGCTCTCTTGGAGCTTTTGAATTATCTGCCAAAATGGAATGGTTTTCCCAGGGAGCAGGTCTTCTACAGTGATGGTGGTAGGGAGACGCCTGTCAGACCCTGATTTCCAAGCCCCTCCTGCAATCCCTAAGCATAAAGACAGGGCTGCAGTCAGCCCTCTAATTACCACATAGCTGGTTGGGATGAATTAAAGTGAGGGTGTGTTGGTCAGTGTTCTATACGGTTTAACTTTTATTGAGAACAGCATTTATTTAAATATATAAATGGTTATTACTCTTTTCAGGATTTAAATGGTTAACTGTCCATGCTATAAAATTACCTTACGTGGCGTTCGTACAAATGCCAACTTGTTGAATTGTTGGTTTCGATTCTGTCTAATTGAACACAAGGACGAATATGATGGAGACTTCAGCTCCCACCCCTTTTGTGTTTGAGGGTATTTGGATGTAATATGAAACTGATTTTAAAAAGCCATTTTTCCTTTTAGTTAGGCCTTAAACCATCTAAAATTGAACCTCACTTCCAAGGTAAGGGTATTCCGCTGTTCATTTTTTAAGTTTCTCTTATTGGTACTTCCTAAGTGTCCAGCTGGACTGTGAAATCCATGGGTTTTTTTTTATAACCTGCTTCCTGTCTGTCTAGTTTTGTTTTTGGAGTCTCCACTTATGAAAGTTTCCTTCTTTGTAATCTCTCGTGTAGGCAGTCGTGGCCAACCAGAATTGATGTACCCCAGGACCTCGAAGACGACCTCACAGCTACTCCTCTGTCCCACGCAACTGTTCCTCAGTCTCCAGCTCGCACGGCCGACAGCGTCCTTAATGGCCACCGGAATAAAGCGCTGGGCGACACGGGGAAGAAAGAGGATCTCCCCGAACTAGCTGGGCCAGCGCTCTCCGTGGTCCCGTCAGTGAGCTTAAAACCCACCACTAGCGGGCGGAAGTGTCTCTTCAGGGTAGAGGAAGACGAGGAGGAGGAAGAGGAGGACAAGAAACCCATGTCCCTCTCCACTCAAGTGGTTTTACGGCGGAAGCCGTCCGTGACCAACAGACTGACTTCCAGGAAGAGCGCGCCGGTCCTCAATCAGATCTTTGAAGAAGGGGAGTCGGATGATGAATTCGACATGGATGAAAACTTGCCTCCCAAACTGAGCAGGCTAAAAATGAACATCGCCTCCCCCGGGACAGTTCACAAACGGTACCACCGCCGGAAAAGCCAGGGCCGAGGGTCCAGTTGCAGCAGCTCGGAAACGAGCGACGACGACTCGGAGAGCAGGAGGCGCCTGGATAAAGACAGCGGGTTCACGTACTCGTGGCACAGGCGGGACAGCAGCGAAGGGCCCCCCGGGAACCAGGGGGACGGCGGCGGCCAGAGCAAGCCGAGCAACGCCAACGGAGGCGTGGACAAAACCAGCCCGAGCGACAACAACAAAGGCGGGGGGAGCCCCTCCGGCAGCTCCGGGGGCAGCACGAACAACACGTCCGGCACCACCCGGCGCTGCGCCGGGCCCGCAAACGCCATGCAGTTGTCGACCCGCAGTGCCGGGGAGCTGGTCGAAAGCCTTAAACTGATGAGCCTCTGCCTCGGCTCACAGCTTCACGGCAGCACGAGGTACATTATCGATCCTCAAAACAATCTGTCGTTTTCCAGCGTGAAAGTCCAAGAGAAGTCCACGTGGAAAATGTGCATCGGTTCCACCGGGAATGCCAACCGGGCGCCGGCTCTGGGCGGCATAAAGTTCTTCTCTGACCACATGGCGGACGCCGCAAGTGGGTTGGAACGGATAAAGAGCAAGAACTTGAGAAACAACGTGCTACAACTACCTCTCTGTGAAAAGACGATATCTGTGAACATTCAGCGGAATCCCAAGGAGGGGCTGCTGTGTACCTCCAGTCAGACCAGTTGTTGTCAAGTCATTTGACAGGGACTTGACTGAGTAGCTGAATCTACCGTACTTGACAACACCATTCTTCCTGTTCAGAGCTGTGAACACCTTATTTCACTGTATTTCCCCCCACCCGCCGCCCCCAACCCCCTTTTGTTGTCTTAATATTTTAAAGTGGGCTTTATGAGCAGTTATTTATTACATTTTAATTTGTTTGCTTGATGAGGTGACAACGCATGGTCCTTGTGCATGCTGCTAGCCAATTCACTTTTCTTTTCCAACAGAATAGTCTCTATTTTATTGTGTAATTTCTACCTTTATAATTTTAATATGAAAGATCTGGATTAAAGAAATTAAAAAAATGTATATCTGGAGCCTATTGTAAATGGAGCACTTAGAAGTTTCATGTTCTGCACTTAATCTAGAGAAAACGCTTCTGTTTCCTGGTGAAATGTTCATTCTTGTTCTGACCTTCTGTGATTTGGAAACTCTGTGATCTGTGGCTACTTCTTTGTGTCTGAAACTGAACCAAAGCAATAATGTTTTGATGCTGAAAACTCTCGAGGGAGCTTTCAGATGTTCCAAGGCTTGTACAAAGCAAAGATGCACTGAAAATTAGTGATCTCATTCACACTCTGATTTAACCCACACCTGTTTGTCTTAAGCTACGTACGAGACGGATAAAATTGTGGCTCAAAAGCAAGCCGAAAAGATTCCGTTGTCTTGGCAGTAGGTGAGCTAAAGAAGCTAGATGTGTCAGGCAGCTTCTCCCCACCTCCCCAACCTCCTTCCGAGTAATGTGTCAAATGCTATGAGCAGACAATCTTATTTTTGTAATGTGACAAAAAAAGAAGTCTTAACCTTACGTCTGGGAGTTTACAATCTTGACAGAAGAGTCAAAGATGGGGAATTGCTTCCATCAGCACGCCACAGGGTTCCTCTCGACAAAAATATTTGAATGTTTATGATAAATAGAACCCTTAGATTTAGACTTCAGGCAGCAATTAAAGGCTTTTCGAAACTGGGGTACAGCTTTTCGTTGGGATAACACTTGTGGTAGTGTAAAATAGGAAGGACTCTGGCTCTAGGGAGGGATTTCTAAGGGATCATGGTCTATTCCTGTTTTTACCAGGTCCTGGTCCTTCCATTCCGTTCTGTTCTCTAACTCTGTCTTCTTTGAAAATTTGGCGAGTTTTTGAAACCCGCCGGAAGAAAAAAAAATCCCTTTCTACGTGCTTCAGTGCTAGAGGCTTTTGTGTTTTAGCTCCGTCTCCTTGCCAAAGTAACGACAGTAAGGGGACGTTTGCTTTCAGCTCTTCCAGGACAAAGACTACTTTTGACCAGGTAACTAACCTCTGTGGCATTTTGTTAATGTAGAATCTCGAATTTTGGAGTGGGCAAGAGTGGCATTTTTTTCATGCTGGGCACTTGGGAAGGGGGCGGTCTTAAGAGCAAGGCGCCGGAAACGGTGGCGAGGGGACGGGGCAGCACCCAGACAGGCGGAGGATTGGCTGAGGGCGTTCGTTTACACTGTTGAGCATCTTGGAACAGGTCTGAAATGATCAACTACACTGCATTTCTCGAGTACACACACTGATTCTGCTACCATTAGAATAGGCTATTTTACTCCGATTTCTGAATTGCACAGTATACTTACTCAACCAAGTAAATGATCATTAACTCACGTATTTTATTTTCTAGACCTAGATAAGTTTGAAGCTACAGCTCTAGTTCAGTGTGATATTCATAAAATGGAAAGCTACAAGAATAGATGTGTGGGTGAAGCCATAGAACATATTTGCTGGAAATTCTTGAGCAGGGATCTTAAAAAAGGGCCAGAAATAAGATGTGTGGTTCACATTCGGTAGTGAGCGTAACATCTGTATTAAGTAGGAGAGAAGTTTATAAAGGGCATTGGCAATAAAGTATTTGTTGCAGCTGTTTTTTCCAAGTATTGTAAATACTTTTTCCTGTGATTTATGTACAGCCTTGGAATGGCACCTTTTAACTAACCCCATGTGTATTTTGTTTCAGATGGTTTTTATATACAAATGTCTATATGGTGCTCACTTTAGAAACAGCAGTGTTGACCATTTATGCTGCATAGCTGTATAATAGCCTTATTAGTTGTGGATGGTTGGTTGAACCTCTGATGTACAAATGTTAGTCTGAGTGTTGTCTTTTTCCATTTGTTCATAGGTGAATGATTGTGCATGTGCTGTATGTCTTAGTATGTCGTCACGTAAAAGGGAGGGAGAGAATAACCATGACATTAAGATAATATTGGACCAAACTATTTACTTGCTCTAAACTGTTTCTTGTACCCCTTAATCTGTCTTTAAAAGTTGCATATAGTTACAGTAGTGTATAAATTAAATATTGTGGAAAAACAATTAGTCTTGTATTTTTCTGTATGTGTGTGTATATATAAAATTATGTACCTCTAGCAATTCTCTAACTGTATTTAAGATGTGACAATCTTGACAGAATTTTAAGACTAGCCGTGAACATGAACAGATCTAGTGAAACAGAATTGAACTCGAGATTTTTTTTTTCCCCACCAAGCAAGAATCGCTGAGTGTTAAGAGGGTACAGGAATATCAGCTGATCTTGTCAGTTGCTTCCAGCGCTGTTTGACTTTCTTCATGTATAAACATTCACAAATGTGTGACAGAAATGGAAAAAAAAATTCAACTAATAAAAATGACATCTTGGTGTTCGACACATAAATGGGGCGTCTGTCAGATTTCTAAAATTCACCAATCGAACGTCTTTTAGCCTCACTAACTGGTAAGGAGGCCTTCTTCCGGCCAAATGGGCTCCATGGCTCAGTGGAAAGAGCACAGGCTTGGGAGTCAGAGGCCATGGGTTCAAATCCTGGTTCAGCTGTGTGACTTTGGGTAAGTCACTTAACTTCTCTGTGCCTCAGTTACCTCATCTGTAAAATGAGGATTAAGACTGTGAGCCCCACGTGGGACAACCTGATCACCTTGTATCCTCCCCAGTGCTTAGAACAGTGCTTTGCACATAGTGAGCGCTTAACAAATGCCAGCATTATTATCTTAGAATTCAGGGTTGATTCACATGAAATCAAGTCAATTACAGAAACAGATTGGTAGGTGAGAGTTAAAAAAAAAAAAAATGGCCTTGTGCGGAAGAGTCTCTGGACAATGAGAACTGTTTTGTTGTGGCTGAGGGCCTCTATCTTGTAAAGGATGGTAAGGAAATGATTGATAAACAAGACCTTAAATTTAAATGCCCCAGGCCTAGCTCTCATCTGAAGATCAACAATAGGCGCCGGTGAGTTTTGGAATGGTGAGATGGGACAAGATTGGGGTAGTAGATAAGTAGTTATTTCCAGATGGAAAGAAATTTTAAAAGTTTAAATCAGTATGAAGCTGATTCTTTGCAGGTTTTACTCTCATCTGTCAAGCGCTTAGTAGGGTACTCTGCACAGAGTAAACACTCAATAAATATGACTGAGTGAAATAGTGACTGGGAACAATATTCTGGTAAATAAAGAGAAACATGGCAGCAGGCTCTTTGGAGGTTGAAGTGATGAAAGGATCACTCATGGAAAGAAGGATCCAAATGTTGGAAGTAAGTTGCCAATCCAAGGCTTTGCTTCAGCAGTTCAGCAAAAGTTTCTTGGGCCTCAGGAGGTGGGAAAAGATGGCAGGGCCACCTGTAGGGGTAAAGCCAATCAGGACAAGGGCCCTGCACCTCCTGACTTGGAAAGTTTGGGGCAAAGAGGGCCCAGGCTGGAGCTCCAATGCCCCCTTGCCTCTCCCACAGTAGTTGCCTCAACTCTTGCAGTTGGGCTCCCGAGTATAAGTGGCGATCAAGAGAGAACTTGGGGCTACAGCAAGCAATTTTCAGAGGGGTGGGGGAGGGTGATAGTATTGGCTCTCCCAAAAAGCCCCCTCTCTCCTTCCCTCTGACACACACAAACATATGTTCTTTGCCTTCAAAGATGCTACCATGACAATTAGATCCTGCCCACAAACATGAAGCTAAAAAAGGCAGATGTGATGCGACCCACGCTCCATGAGACAATCCCCATCGGCCTTGGAAGATCACTGGTTGGTCAGTGCTAATGTACCTGGGATGGTTCACAGTGACATTTAGCAGCATATGCCCTTTGGAAAAAAGATCAACGTTTTATTCATTCCAATTAGTTCTCTACCATATATACTACCTTAAATGGTGGCTCATAGCATGGACCTGGTCCCCAATTCTCTTTGGTGGAAGAGCTGTATTGAAAATGGTCAATCTAGGCCACTAAACAAGCATTGGTGGACATCAAGGATGGTACAACTGGTTGGTCAGTTGAAAGAGCCATTCCTATACAATTCTTGCTTTACTAGCTCCTTGCTTCTGTTATAGAGGAAAAAAACAGTCTAAATTGCTGGTCTTGAAATCCACTTAGGTTCAGTGGAGTGGCTTCTCTAAAGCGTTTAAGGATCCTGAGCATAGCTTAGTCAAGAATTTACTTAATGTCCCATTCTGTTTGCACTTGCATAGATAAGGAAAATGGCTTTCCAGTCAAGAGAGAAAGGCCAAGTGAACATCCTAACTAGCCTAACTGACTCTGGGCTCTGGCTAATGCAGAGCAGTGGGGGCTACTCCTTCACATTCAAATCCATTTCTGGATTTTTATGGAAAATGTCGAAGGCCTGGTTGGGCTTTCTTTTTTTTCTTTTCTTTTTTTAAACAGTACTGTACTGACATAGATATACACTAATCGGTTGGACACGGGTCATTCCCATATGGGGTTCAAACAACCTTAATCACCATTTTACAGATGAGGTACCTGAGGCCCAAAGAAGTAAAATGATTTGCCCAAGCCACTTTTCTGAACTTGGTGGAGACTCAGAAGAGTTTTTACTAGCTTGAGTAAGGACCTTCAATGCTAAAGAAGGTTGTGGGCTTCCAGCCCCTACAGTGGAAAAGCAAGAATGCAGCAACTGTGTTGAGGGGAGAGGATCCTCCCTCTCCAGCCTTCTGTGCTGTGGCTCTGAGTGGTCTGCCTGAGTCCCTATGGGAGCCCCCTTCTTGCTGGCCCCTGTCAGCCTGGTGGGAGCTGGGGTTGGGACAGAGGTGAGCCCGGAGTGGGCTGAACTGGAAGGGAATGGATGGGCTTCTGAGCCACTGGTGGCCTCAGAAGGATGCTGGGAATGCTAGCCTCACACCCCAGGGACCCCACATGTGTGGAAACCACTAGAAGAGAAGCCCACTCGCACAAATGCCAGGCTAATCTGTTTCAGTTGCCAACCTGGGCCCATCCTAGGCCCAAAACAGTTCCCCGGGAGAGCAGCAGAGCCTCTGAGAGGTGACCACTCCCACAGACCCTGCAGGACTTCCTCTGTCCTCAAACAAGGCCCAGCAAACCACAGAACTTATCCATCAATGGTATTTAGTGAGCATTTACGGTGTGCAGAGCACTGTACTGAGCACTTGACAGTACAACAGAGGTGGTAGGCATTTTCACTGCCCACGAGGAGGCATCAATTTAGTGGAAGAGAATTTTCAATTACTTTTCTGCTTCCGCAATTCTGCAACTGAGCCTCCCTCCCTTCCACTCTCCTGCAAATCCTCTTTCACAGTTTCGCTAAGATCTTGCCATGCAGAGGAGGTGGAGGCAGCCAAGTGGCAGTGTTCCATAGAAACAGGCGATTTACTACTGAGAGCCTAATCAATCAATGGTGTTCATTGAGCATGTATTGCGTGCCGAGCTCTTTACTAAGCGCTTACTAGAGTACTTTACAATAGAGTTGGTAGACACATTCCCTACCCACAAGGATCTTATGGTCTAGAGTCAATATCTATGACTAAGCCAACTCTGACACAGAGATAAATCCCCAGAGGACTGTTGTGATGGGTACAGCCTTGTTGACATTTTCTGAACTGATAAGCCTTTAGAGACCAGAGAATGATTTGCCAAATGACCTTATATCAGCCACTTCCTCTCGTTCCAAAAATTCACCTTCTCCTCTCCTTGCAGGAAGCAGCGGGCTGTGCATGGAGCAAAGTGGAGAACTGGTCCTTCCTCCTACCAACCTCCTCTGCTCAGTGACCCCTTGGCCTCACTGCCCAGGGAAAGGAACACGTTCACATATCTGCTTGGGCTCCTCAATAGAATTTCAAAACTCCCATTTGCATTGTTGGTACCTATCTTTTTCAAATTCAGAGAAAATGCTGCATTTGTGTATATTTTCATATCCTGAAGTCATTTTTTGCAAAAAAAATCTTCTTAGACTCCTCTCTCAAAAACCACCGGGCATGCAGAGGCAGGGTGTGGTCTGACTGATCAGAATAAGAAATGAAGTCAGCTTTCCCAGCACCCTCTGTTTTCAACCTAATGGAGTCTTTTCAAATGGCAACCTAGGGGTGGAGGGCATTGATTTCAGGTCTTCATTTTTTATGTTTCTTCAGTTTACCATTAATTCCATCCATTTTGCAATTAACAAAGAAAAGCAATTGTCCCTGCCGTTCACTTTCATTTAGAGGAAGTTAGTAGGAGTCCCCCAGGCCCCAGAAGGAGGCCGCTAAGCCCTGGGTGTTCATCTCCGCCTCAGAGTTGGCTTAGAGTCATGCACACTGACTCTAGACCATAAGCTCCTTGTGGGTAGGGAATGTGTTTCCCAACTCTATTGTAATATACTCTCCAAAGCATTTAGTACTGAGCTCTGCACACAATAAGCACTCAATAAATACCACTGATTGATTAGGCTCTCCGTAGTAAATCCCCTATTCTATGGAACACTGCCACTTGCCTGCCTCCATCTCCTCTGCATGACAAGATCTTAGCAGAACTGGGAAGGAGGATTTGCAGGACGGTGGAAGGGAGGGAGGCTCAGCTGCAGAACTGCAGAAGCGGAAAAGTAATTGAAAATTCTCTTTCACTAAATTGATGCCTGACAAATCCCTACACTCAGCCAATTCAGCCACTTGGAGTGGGTCAGCTGTCTCAAAATACAGTCATTCTTCCTGGCTCCTATAGCTATGCTGTTTGTCTTCCTGACCATAAATACACCAAACCAGGGAAAGCGCCCAAAGCGAGCATGGGCCTTAGAGAAGGCCGCCAGCCGGGCACTTACCTCATTCAATCCACAGTCCACGGCGATCACTTCTCCTCAGGAGATGTAAGCAGCTCTGCTACCCCACCGGAAGAAAGGACACTGGATATTAAATGGACCAGAACACCCAACTTTGACAGTGCAAAACTGATTCAGCCAACCTGACAGAGTCATTACTCCTTCTGGCCTTCAGGCCGGGGGGGGGGGGGTGGATGACTATCACTGCAGGAGGGTGTTCCTAGCCACTCTAAAGGATGGTTCCCAATGTGTCACAGACAGAAGTGTGTTTGCTAGAGGCATGAACCAGTCTCTTGTGTAACACAGATTAAACTGGGCTCAGACATTTCAAGAGGGCCATCTCCGCTCCCTGGGGACATTCAGACTCCACCTGCCCCTAGGCAGGGCCTAACAGTGTTGTATCATGTTGGTTTGGAAAGATTTTATCTAATATCAAATCCATCTCCACATTAGCGTTTGCTTACTGCAGTGCTCTACACACAATAGGCCCTTAACAAATACTACTAAATACTACTACCACTTGACCTCCCAAACAATTCAACTCCAGCTCCCTTGCACCCCATGGAATCAAGTGAAAGAATCAAATCTGCAGTTTTGCTTCCTGCACCGGCCAGAGTTTCCTGGCATTGGTTTTGTTGTTTTGTTAGAGGTTGGGGGGAGTGTGCCTTGATTGCCCTAATTTCCTTTCTCTTTTCTTGATCAAGGTCCCCCCATTATGGTTGGTTTCTGATGCTCTTGCTAGCATTCTGCTCTTGGGTGGGAGAGGGAAGGGGGGGCATTGATGTTACATAGTTTAACTCTTTCCCTGGAGTGAGCAGAAGAGAGAGGCATTTTAAGTCATACACAACAAGAAGTGGCTAAAGTTACACACCTTTGCCTTTAATAGCTCTTGCTGTCATTTTTAATTCCCAAGATACTCTGTTAACAGGTGGTGATAAAGAACCAATGAAGAGGTATTTAAAATTATTGCCAAGTGCAGAAATTCCCCCAGTGTGGTAATGGGGACCCCAGTGGCTACCCAGGCCCCTTGCCCTTTCCTTACTGGAGAGCCATCTCCCTAAACGCGAACCCTGGGGGATGGTGGGAGTCCTGTGTTTCTAAACAAGTTCACTGAATGCAGGCACTGAGGTGCTTTATGGGATGCATTCCCACCCAACTCCCTTTGAATTGGTCCTCTGGGGGAAAAGGAAAAAGAAAATCTAGCAAAGTGTTCAATGCAGTTGCCGATTCATTCATTCACCGCGATAAGCACGGCGGGGTGGGGGCTGAGATGGGCGGTAAGATTACAGGGCAATAGGGACGAGAGGCCAGAAGCTACTGGGAAAAACCAGGAGAACACTGGGACCACAAGTCTGGGGAATGGCAGCCAATGGCCCTGGCTTGGAGCATAACAGGGAGATGGGGCTGCAGCTAACTAGCAATCCCTAGTGTAGAGACCTTGGTTTTCCCCTGAATTCTGCATTGTTTCAGCAGAAGGAGAAAGGGCCAGTGAGGGTGCATATTGCATTTAGAACCCCATTTCCATTTTGAGATTTTGAGAGGTCCCAGTGTTCGAGGAGCATATATATACATACATACATACATATATATATATCCCAGTGCAAATCTTTCAAGAGTCAGTTCTGGATGGGCTAAGCATACATAGATCAGGAAACCTGCATGTGTCCCCACAACGCCATTTCATTTGCCTTCAGTTGACTTCATTCTCTCTCCTCCGCTGGATTCTTCCTTCAGGGATTCAGCAACAAGTTTCACTTGCTGTAAGGGAAAAACACAAAATAACACAGAAAGATTAAGGCGCAGTAACAACAAGACTTCCACCACATGAACCGCCCCCTCGCCTCCTGATTTGGACTAGCCGCCCATTCTGCAAGTGGCTGGAAACACTGAGACAATGAAACTATTCCATTCACAAATGAGTTTTTAAAATAAGTAATGACGTTCAAATTATGCCATGCTGCCTTTCGTCTCACACTGCCGCTCCCCTCTGCTTCGGTGAGTCATCGTTTGTGTCGCTGGTGGGTTAGGAAATGGATGGTTCAATTTCTAACTGAACCAAATTGGTTCCCTGGGCCCAGCCTAAGTGGGCGTGAGGATGCTGAAATAGAGATTCTATGGGGAGAATGGAAAGAGGCCTCTGGTCAGCCAAAGGAGCATTTTCCACCTCAGAGCCCCAGATTCCGCAGTGCCCAAGTGCGGTTCTCATCGATCCCATCTGTCAGGATGGCAGCCCTGCACTCTCTCTCGGGGGGGGGAGGGGTGGGGGTGGGGTGAGCCATTCACTTCTTCCAGATTGTCTCTAGGGATAGTGACTGCCTCTATTTGTTGGTGAATTGTACTTTCCAAGCGTGTAGTACAGTGCTCTGTACACAGTAAGTGCTCAATAAATACAGTTGAATGAATGAATGAACTCTCCCAATCCCCCCCTCACCATCCCAGCTACCTCCCAGCCCACCATCCACCTCACCTCCTCCTCCTCCTCCTCTCTGAGACAGCCAAGATCTGCCTGCTTTTGAAATCTACCATCACTACCTGAAACTGAGATCCCTCAGCCCTTCACACTATGTAGAAATACTTGTGCCCACTCTTCCTTCTCTGACTGTCATCTTCATACTCTCCATGGTTTCTTCCCCCTTGCCTCCAAACATGCCTAGGTCTCCCCTCTTCTAAGAAAACTTTATCTTGATCCCCCTGCACCATCCAACTACCACCCCATCTCCCTCCTTCCATGTCATTCCTGGCCTCCACTTTCTCTCATCCACCTACCTCCTTGAACAGGATGTTTACACTCACTGTCTCCACTTCCTCTCATCCACTTACCTCTTTACTCTCGGGCTTTCACAACCATCATGCCTCTGTGAATGCTTTCTCCAAGGTCAATAATGAATGACTCCGAGGAGCAGCACGGCCTGGTGGAAAGAGCCCAAGCCTGGGCTTCCAGAGTACCTGGGTTCTAGTTCCAGCTCTGCCATTTGCCTACTGTGTGACCTTGGGCAAGTCACAACTTCTCTGGGCCTCAGTTTCCTCATTTGTAAAATGGGGATAAAATACCTGTTCTCCCTCCCTCTAGGATGATTGGCCTCACATGGGACAGGGACTGTATCTGATCTGATTATACTGTATCCATGCCAGCACTTATTACAGTGCTTATAAGATAGTAAGTGCTTAAGAAATACTATTATTATTACTAACCACTCAGTTGCCTTTGACCCTGCCTAAACCCTAACTAAACTGGGTTTTTCTGACAGTTATCTCCCGCTTCTCCTTCTACCATCTCGGCCAATCCTTTTCAGTCTTTTTTCACTCTGAAAGCTTCGACTCAGTATCGGATCCTTTGCTATTCTTGATCTACCATAAACTCCCTTGGAGGGTTTATCCAATCCCATGACCTCAACTACCACCTCTAAGCAGATGGCTGCCACATCTACCTTGCGAGACTAAGCTTCCCCTTTTCCTCAGCTCCCCCTCCCTCCCACGTCACCTCAACTTGCTCCCTTTGCTCTTCCCCCTCTCCCTGCCCCATAGCATTTATGTATTTATGTATATATCTGTAATTCCATTTATTTATATTGATGCCTGGTTACTTGTTTTGATATCTGTTTCCCCCTTTCTAGACTGTGAGCCGGGTGTGGGCAAGGGATTGTCTCTCTCTATTGTACTTTCCAAGCACTTAGTACAGTGTTCTCCACACAGTAAGTGCTCAATAAATATGATGGAATGAATGTGAGACCCAACCTCTCTCCTTCTCTGCAGTCTCTCATCTACTTCTGTCACCTGGACATCTCTACCTGGATGTTCCGTTCATTCATTCAATCATATTTATGGCACCTTAAGTTCACCATGTTCAAAACCAAACTCAATCTTCTTCACTCCCAAAGCCTTTCTTTCCTCCACTGAACTTTCCCATCACAGTATACAACATCACCATCCTCCCCATCTCTCAAGCCCACAACCTAGAATTATCCACAAGTTTCCCTCTTTCTCAACCCCCAAATTTGGTCCGTCACCAAATCCTGTCAGATTTCCTTCCCATCTCCAGAATCCGCCCCTTTCTCTCCAATCATACAGTAACCAGGCTGGCCAACAACTTGTATCCCTTTTGATGACTGTTGCAGCCACTTCGCAGGCCTGCTGCTCCCCAGTCTCTCCTCTTTCCAGTCCATACTTCGCTCTGCCATTGCCCAGATCATTTTTCTACATCATCATTCTGTGCATGTCTTTCCATTCCTCAGATCCTCCCACAGCTGCCCACCCTCCACATCGAACAGAAACTCCTAGCCCTCGGCTTCAATGCACTCAACTAGCTTTTTCCTCACCTCCTCCAAACTATCCTCGTTCTTTTGCACTATACCCCAGCTCGCACTCTTCATTCTTCTCAAGCTAACCTACTCGCAGGGCCTCCTTCATGTCTCACATGCCACTGCTCTTTTGTTCCCATCCTCCCACCTACCTAGAACTTCCTCTTCCCATCCAGCAGACCACGGCTCTTATCTTCCTGGCCCTTCTGAAATCACATCTCTCCCTGAAGGTCTTCCCTAAGTACTTTCTCATCTCCCCACCGTCCATCCCCCACTGCCACTTCTGCACTTGGATACTAACCCCCATCACTGAGAAGTGCCTAGCATCTAGCCCTCTAATCCTCTGCTTTTTCCTCCTATTATTTATTTTAGTGTCAGTCTCCCCCACTATTTTTTAAGCTCCTTCATGGTTGGGATTGTGGCTACTAATTCAACTGCAGGTGATTAAAGGCTTCACAGTGTTCTGCACATAGGAAGCACTCAAAAGATTGAAGTTTTGTTGCTTGGTGCTTTTGAAGCTGCAGAGCAATGTCTTGTCCTTTGCCCTGCTGCTGCCAGGGCTTTGGCGCTTGCCCCCCTTCCTCTGGGAAGCAGCGAGATGCGGAGACTTGGAAGTAGTTGGTAAAGGCTGTGCAACTGCATGTAAACTTATGAGAAGCAGCATGGCATAGTGGATACAGCATAATGGATAGAGTGGATTGAGCCTGGGAGTCGGACAGTCATGGGTTCTATTCCTGGCTCCACCACTTGTCTGCTGTGTGACCTTGGGCAAGTCACTTAACTTCTCTGGGCCTCAGTTACCTTATCTGTAAAATGGAAATCGAGTCTGTGAGCCCCATGTGGGACAGGGACCGGGTCCAACCTCATTTTCTTGTATCTACATCAGCGTTTAATATAGTGCCTGGCACATAGTAAAAGCTTAACAAATACCATTATTATTACTCTTGTGGGCAGGGAACATGTCTACTGGGCAGGGAATGTGTCTACTACCTCTGTTATATTGTACTCTCCCAAGCACTTAGTACAGTGCTCTGCAAAAAGTAAGCACTCAATAAATACTGTTAATTGATATTCTCCCAAGCACTTAGTACAGTGCTTTGCACACAGTGAAGTGCTCAATAAATACCATCAGTGATGACAGATGATGTAGTTAAGCAGGGGTGCTGCCTGGGATGGAAAACCATCGTCTGTGAAAGGCAATTAGATTTTTCTGCTTCAAAATGTTTGTGAGAAAATGCCCTAGTCTCTGGCCGGCCTTACGTGAATGGCCACAGAGAGTCACGGGCTGCCCCACTACCCTGAGGACCTGCTAGGGGAAGCAAGGGAGAAACACGAGCCGGTGGGGGGGAAGAGGAGGGAAGGAAAGGGAGGCCGGGGGATGGGACATTGCTGTCTGAGCAGGAAAGGGGGAAGAGTCCGCTACCCTGATAGAAGAGGCTTCGTGACGCAGACAAGTCATAAACGTAGAGAAAGTTCTAAAACATCCTTGCTGTGAAATTTATGCCAATTTTGACCAGGGCCTTAAACACTTTGCCAGACTCCAATCCTTATGAAGGCCTGGATGCCAGTTCTGTTTCTAAACTCCATTTCTCAGCTGCAGCTCTTCTTGGGGCGGGGAGGGGGACAAAACCCGCCCTTTATGGCTGCCACAGAGTGTTGATTGCTGATGCCTTATGTCACTGTAATCTGCACAAGAGTGCTGCAGTGACATGCGGCACCTGCCTGGATTTCAGCCAGGAGAGGCTCTCTCAATCACATTTGTTAAATCAGGGTGGGACTCCTCACTAGGCCTGATTTTTTCTGTTGGTTTTTTTTGATCTATTGTATCTTTGGTATCTCAATTAACACCCTCTCCTCCCCCACTCCAACACCTCTATCTTCTCTGAGTTTTGTCATAGAGGCTCTAGAGCTAAACAGTGGAGCAAGGAGGCTTCTTCCACCCCCTAGGATTTAACTGGGAGGAGGAGGGGAGCTCCTGAGGGAATTTAGAATATAAAGTAGGAAGATTCAAATAAGTGACCAAGTAAAGTGCTCTGGTAAAATGTCATTCTTACAGCAGGATTGAGAAGCAGCTTGGCCTAGTGGATAGAGCATGGGGCTTTGGAGTCAAAAGACCTGGATTCTAACCCCATCCTGCCACTTATCTCCTGTATGATCCTGGGCAAATCACTTAACTTCTCTGTGTCTCTGTTCCCTCATCTGTAAAATAGGGATTAAGACTGTGAGCCCCATGTGGGACATGGACTGTGTCTAACCTGATTATCTTGTATCTACTCCAGAGCTTAGTATAGTGCCTGGCACATGGTAAGTGCTTTTCAAATACCATTAAAAAAAAAATTCAGTAAAGTATGTAGAAGAAAAGCGGTGACTGGAAAAATTGGTTCAGAAGAGATGGGTGCCCAGTCATACGGGACCTTCAAATTCCCTATATGCTGGGAGTAGTGTTATATTTATATTATTTTCAACCTCTGATAGTTTTTCAACCTGACAGTAAGATTGCTTGATTTGCTTCATCAATTTTGAGAAGCAGGACTGCCAGATCCTGTGCCAGTCTCCTGAGGAATTGTTTTTTGCATCTTCTAACTTTTCCATTTCTAAGAGTTCCCATACTCTCTCAGGCCAGCTCTCTACATGAACTGCTGATGCACCTCCTAGAGGAAAGATGCCTTGCTAAATAACAAACTGTTCCTGTGGATACAATCTCAGCACCAGAGGTTTCGTTTTCAAACCGACAGGCAACTCTACAGTTCTTACCCTGGACAGCCAGAGTAAATGAGCACTAAATATGGCAAGATTTTTGCCATACAAAAGAACAGATCAGGGAATCTAATCCTCATGGGTGGATCCTTGATCTCCTAATGTAAAAAATTTAAGTTAAAGAAATTAAATTTAGTCAGGCCTATCCTAAAACAGGCTTGCAAGCAGGGGTGCCTACTTCCCACTCTGAGCATGAAGGTAAATCAAGGGAGAAGAGGATCCAAGGGTCAGGGGAGAAAGAAGAAGCAGGGAGGGAGAAAGGAGAAGGGAGGAGGAAGAAAGTGGGAGGAAAAGGAAACTTGTGCTCCTCCTGCTCTCCCTCCTCTGGCCATTTCCACTTCCTTCCTGTTCCTCACTGGGCAAAAGGACTGGGGGCAACTGGTCTCTTCCACCCCTGACCCAAATCTCCTTGTAAATGAGCATATGCCCACTACCTCATCCCTACCCGAGCCCCTCTGGCAATCTTGGGGGCCCAAAGGATGGGAGTGGGAGCTCTAGAGGCCCTGTGGCAGAGGCAGCCCACACCCACAGGGCTGAACAAGAGCTGTTTTGGGGCCAGGAAACTGGTGGCCAAGTCCTTAGCTATCGGCTCTGCCCCTTCCTGAATCACTGTGACTCCAGAGCTCCACCCCTACATCGGGTTGGCCGCTTCCACTCTGCAGCAGGGAGATGGAGGTCTGAAGGCAGCCCTGATACAGCCCCATGGGGTCCACACCACTGCCACGGCAGGTCCGGGGCGGCCCTGGGCCCTGTCCCTTCCCCAGTGGAGGCCCGAGATTGCCTTGGTGGTTCGGGTGGGACTATGGCAGGCTGGTGAACAGCTCCTCCTCACAGAGAAACTGTTTATACTCAGCTCCAGGGTGAGCCACAAAGGTGATAGCAGTGGCTTTCTCATCATCACCCTCCTCCTGAGATGGAGCTGCCACTTGGATCCAGTTGGCAACCTAAGAAAAAGCCAAGAGGAGGGGCAAGCTAGCTAGGACTGCCCACTGTCCCCCCGCAAAATGATTGAAGGGCACAGCTAATGGCTTCAACATTTGGTGTCAACTCTATGGGGCCAATGGTCCTCTTCGCCCCCATGAAGTTGGTGCCATGCCTGTAAATATCCCAAATTTACTAGGCCACAAAACATTTAAATGAGCCTACCCTTCCCCCAGAGGACCTATAAGCAATAAAACAAATGAACCAACATTCTTTTACTACAGATCCTACATGAAACATTAATCATTTTGAGCAAGTTCCATATGCCCCAAAGGGACATAAACTATATTGAAGCCATGCTTTCACGTTTAATAAAAGTAGCAGATTCCCCTCAGTCTCCAGTCAACCAATACATTTCCAGCCAATCAATCCACTGGCTGTTACCAACACAGGCTGCCAAATCTGATAGCCCATGAGCACTCACCTGCCCTTCTGTGACTCCCCATCACTCACTGTCTGTGCCCAGCACAAAGAGGCCAAAAAAAGCTTACCATAAGAAGCCAGGTCTTTGGGATAACAACATATTACAAAAATATGGCACATGTGGCCCCAAATATCAGTTAATGCCAAGTTTTCCTGGTCTTCTTTCAGAAAGAATAAGTTGTTTTTTGATTAGTGGGATTAAACCTGCACTAGCAAACTATGAACTGATGTTAGATGTAGACAGAAATACAGAATTACTATTATAAACCTCCCTTTGTGCAGACAGCCTTCTTAACTTCAGCTAGACAAAATTTTATCCAGAGACTGATAGCTCCTTTCTGTTCATTTTCAATCTCAGTTGCGGAAATGTGTTATTTGTGGAAATGACAGAAAGACAGTGCAACCCCAGCCCACTGCGGACTGGCTCCTTCCCAGTCACTTTCCAGGCCTCCTCACATCCTGAGCCTCCACTCCAACCCTAGGTCTTTCAGAGAAGAATCGCCTGTTATGCTGACTGCTGACAGACGCAGCTCTGTGAACGAAGACAAGGTTCTAACCCCGCCAGTTCCTTTTCCCACATAATCAGATTCAGGGTCCTTTTAAAACCATGTGTTCCGACACGGTCGATTTCCAAACCCAAACATACAAACTTGTGCATTCCTTGGGAAGAGTCTCCTAATTTGACCACACAATGCCAAGTTTAAAAGCAAGTTAAAAAGGGGCCCCTTCTGAGGAAAAAAACTTTCAACAGGGCTGTCATGACAACTGAGTCCACCTCAAATGCTTCCCCGTATTCTGTCAGAACTGTTCATTTGCTTTTATTGGTTTTTTGTTTTTTTCCTTTTCGAACAGGACAAAGTGATTGAAGGGTACCAGCCTTCTCTTTAAACAGGGTGAGAAGCCAGAGTTTTAAGAAAGGTTATTCAGGGACTGTTGTCCTGCTCAGCAGGATGGGGGTGGGAGGCAGAAATGGGGATGGAAACTAGAACAGGAAGCGCTTGTTAACCAAGCGGTTCTGATGTGTGAGGTGATAACATATGGCAATTTCCTCAGTGAGGCTGAGCCTGTCAGGCCCTTTTGTTTATGTACTCGGCCTCAGTGAGGAACAGGATCTCAGCTCTATTTCCTGTTGCATTCTCAGAAGCCTGCTGCTTTGGTTGATGGCAGCTGACATGCAGCTCTTTACAGCAGTCATAATATAGCTGAAGACAGGCTCTGCTGGCTGGGACAAGTTAAGAGGATCAGGCAGGTCTTGAATATTTAAAAATCCAAAGCAGCTTGCGGAAAAAAAAAAAAACACACCGCTCTGATAAAGTGCAAGGCAAGTGATGTCGAACTAACCCTTTCTGGGCCCATTTCTGGGGATTTGGAGGCCTATCTTCTTCCTCTAAACCTAGGGGACCTGGCTGGGAAGCCAAGACCAGCCTCCTGCACAGAAGGCTTGGCACACTGCTCTTTTCATGCCATCCATCTGTTTACAACTAAAGGCATAGTAGGGGTGTGAACGGTTAAGATATGGGTCGAAAGCAGGTTTTCAGGCTTAAGTCACAAAGCAAACTCATTTTTAGCTGCCACACCTCATCAACTAAAACAACTGGCTTTGGTAAATAAAACAGGTAAGTTCACCCAGCCCTATGCTTTCTAAGGCTCCAGATTTGGAAGTTAAAAGAAACACAATTGGTTACAAAAGAAGATCCGAGCCAAACCTGTCCTGAGATGGAAGGGGAATGATATTGCAGGGTCGGGGACCAGATCCTCTAACAGAATCAAGCCTGTAGGTCCCGTGCTCATTCTGGGACAGGGATTGGGCCTGTCATGATTATCTTGCCTCTACCCCCATGCCACAATTAATACTGGGCTTGACACCTCATACTTGGCACAGAGTAAGTGCTAAACAAACCACAGTTATTATCAGAAAATACCAATATTACAGAAAATTCTGACAGGGCTACAGTCAACACCATTTCCTAAATGTATTAAGCTGCATAACTATCTGCTTCTCTTCAGCCAACCTACGGGAAAAAAGGAGGCCCTAGCCAAAGAGTTGAAATTAGTCTTCCTTTAGTCCCTGATTGATATAAATAAAAGCCTTATTAAAAACACAAGTGACTTAATTCAGATGATTTCTCCCCCTAATGCATCAGGGCACCAGAATGAAAGAGGAATGCCAATTTGACCCAATTCATGACTCTCAAAGATAGCTCACATCCTGAATAATTTTCTTATTGCAGAATATTTTTTCTTTCTATTTCTTCTAATTATGCTAATCTGTAGTGATTTATGGTCATCTGGAATCATAAACAGTAGATTCAGCCTCATACTGATTTAGTACATTGGCTAAACAAACAGCCTCAAAGAAGCAGCGTGGCTCAGTGGAAAGAGCACGGGCTTGGGAGTCAGAGGTCATGAGTTCGAATCCTGGCTCTGCCACTTGCCAGATGTGTGACTGTGGGCAAGTCACTTAACTTCTCTGTGCCTCAGTTACCTCATCTGTAAAATGGGGATTAACTGTGAGCCTCACGCGGGACAACCTGATTACCCTGTATCTACCCTAGCCCTTAGAACAGTGCTCGGCACATAGTAAGCACTTAACAAATACCAACATTATTATTATTCTTATTAAAATGGGCAAATAGTTTTCTGGTTCAGTGTATCTTGGCATTCAGAAATGAAATGTAGCTAGCACTGGGGTTGAGCATTTCCTCAAGAGAGAACATAACAAATCACAGACCATCATGCAAGTAGTAGTTCAACTCCTCCAAACCTTAACAGCCATGTCAAGTACTACCCAGAACCAATCAATGGATCCCTTTCCCTGACACTTGAAATCCTAGCCCTAAAACATTTTTTAGAATAGATTTTTAGTTGAAGGCTACAGTATTTTTAGTATTATTGACACAATTACTTGAACTTGATTTTTTTGATTTGGGGCAATTGGCTGCACATCTTAAAATGCCTACACTGACTTCTTGCTTGAGATTAAGAAATCCTTTAAACGCTAAGGGGAAATGGTGAGTTTACTACTGCTCAGCTGCGTGCCTGCAAAAGAAGCAGGGGCCTGGGAAGGTCTGCTACTTACTTGAAACTCAATGACTTGCCTTGCATAGGCTAGGAAATCCCCCTTTAATGTAGTGAAGTGGTTTGGAGACAGCTCCTTAGGCCTCCTTAGAGGCAACAGGAAGAAATGGGGAAAAGACCTGAGTTCTAATCCTGACTTCTCCACTAGACTGCTGTGTGACTTTGGGCAAGTCACTTAACTTCTCTGTACCTGAGTTACCTCATCTGCAAAACTGGATTAAGACTGTGAGCCCCACGAAGGACATGGACTGTGTCCAACCTATCTTGTATCTTTCCCTGTGCTTTGTACAGTGCCTATGATCACACTGCTCTTTTCATAGTACATCATAGCATGTAGTAAGAAATTAACTCATTAACAAATGTTGTAAAAAAAAAGCTATTCGTGTCAAGATTACCCAAATAGCTGAAGAGAAAATTGGGGCTGGGGGCCTGAATTATCCTGATTTTTGTCAAATACCCATCTTCTTGGTGCTATGTAGACATCGGTTAAGAGCCTGGCTTCCCATATCCAGTCTTAGTAAATCTGCTAAAACACCTCAGTCCTTGGGGCCTTTTCACCAGCTGCAGAAGGTGCCCAACTGTAACTTAGCTGCCTTTTCCTGACTCCATTATGTCTGAGAATAGTGTTCTGCACACAAGTGCTCAGTAAATACCAGTGACTGATTTACTGATTTATGATTTATTAAATCAATTAGAGAGGCTACTCATGTGACAAAAATAGCAATGCTAAGCGAGCCAGGGAACGAAGGTCCCTCCGGCATTGGGTGGGTAATTGGTGGGGTCCCAGCCGAGTCCTTCCCTACCCAGCAATCAGTAGTATATTTTGAATGCTTACTATGTGCACAGCACTGTATTAAGTGCTTGGGAGAGTACATTACAGCAGAATTGGGAGACCTGCTTCCTGCCCACAATGAGTTT
The DNA here is from genome assembly GCF_004115215.2 of Ornithorhynchus anatinus. Taxonomy (NCBI): domain Eukaryota; kingdom Metazoa; phylum Chordata; class Mammalia; order Monotremata; family Ornithorhynchidae; genus Ornithorhynchus; species Ornithorhynchus anatinus. Next base: position 52,112,814 of record NC_041735.1, on the reverse strand, counting down.
ACAGTCTAAAGGGAACTGGAATGTAGGGGAAACCTCTGAAGATCAGCAATTGTCTCCCCCATGCTGCTTCATCACTTGCTGCCAGGAAATTCTTCTGGGCAGTTTTGGAAAAAGTGAAATGAAGTTCTTGGCCTCCTCTCCTGAGTCTAGTTTTGGGGCACCTGATCTGTGGCAAGACTGTATTTCCAAACTCGTAGCCCCAGAAGCTTCCTTCCTATTTAGTCTTGGATTTGGGGGCTTTTTTAAAAAAAATTGTATTTGTTAAGTGCTTACTATGTGCTAGGCACTGTACTAAGTGCTGGGGTAGACACAGTGTCCAAATTGGGTTGGAGACAGTCCATGTCTCACATGAGGCTCACCGTCTTAATTCCCATTTTACAGATGAGGAAACTGAGGAACAGAGAAGTGAAATGACTTGCCCAAGGTCACACAGCATAAAAGCGGCAGAGCCAGAATTAAAACCCAGGTCCTACTGAGTCCCAGGCCCATACTCCATCCACTAGGCAATATGCTGCTTCTCTGGGAGTTTTGGAAGTTGAACCTATTGAGTATTGGTGGCTACCAGGAAACAGCATGGCCTAGAGGAGAAGGCACTGGCCTGTGAGTTAGAAGGACTTTGGTTCTAATTCTGGCTCTGCTAATTTTATGCCATGTGACCTTGGGCAACTCATTTCACTTCTGTGTGCCTCAGTTACTTCATCTGTAAAATGGGGATTAATAATAATAATAATAATGATAGTATTTGTTAAGTGCTTACTATGTGCCAAGCACTGTTCTAAGCACTGGGGTAGATACAAGGTTAACAGGTTGTCCCACGTGGGTCTCACAGTCTTAATCACCATTTTACAGATGAGGGAACTGAGGCCCAGAGAAGTTGAATGACTTGCCCAAAGTCACGCAGCTGACAAGTGGCAGAGCAGGAATTCGAACCCATGACTTCTGACTCCCAAGCCCGTGCTCTATCCACTAGGTCGCGTAAGACAGTGAGCCCCACGTGGGACAGGGATTGTGTCTTACCTGATTAGCTTGAGTCCAGCCCAGGACAGGCCTGGCACATAGTAAGTGCTTATCAAATGTCACAATTATTATTATTGTTATTATTATTATCATAATAAGGGAACCTGGCTTAGGTCTGGTTTTTGACCCCAAGGACAAGTGTTTCTGAGTACAGCAGGCTTAATGTCTTTTCAAGGTAAATGAAAGATGACTAGCAATTTGTTCACCATTCACTGAAATTCATCTCTGCCATCTCAGACTCACTGTCACAATGAAAGTCAAATATCAGTGACTGAGGAGATTCCCAAAGTGGATGAGAAAATCACTGGTGCAATCTACCACTGAAAAAACAATACTAACCATTCACTTAGCTATTCTATCTAAAACAAAATCAAATGGGCATGGAAAAATACATTAAACCCCCATTAATTTAACCGCAAAGGGAGGGGTGGGGGAATGTCACTGAATTACCAGGTTCAGAGGATCCAGTAATTTGATCAAACAATGGTAGAGCACTTTAGAAGCTGGAGCTGAGCAATTGTTTCCTTCAAGGATGTACAATATTGGCTATCCCTGGATCAGTTTAATAATAACTACCCCTATGACTACTTTTGAATACTTCAAACTGAAATGTACTACTTCATGTTTGGTTTCTCAATCTGGGTTAGAATAAATTACTTACAAAAAAAGGATTTTATCTATTTCCAAAAACTGGATTACACCATGGTGCAGCCTCTCTTCCCTTCCCTTTCCACTCATTCATTCATGGCTGTGGTGGAAGTACTCTAGAAGTTTAATATGGTCGGCTCAACTCTGCTATATTTAAATCTCAGGGCCATAAAATTGAACACTACTCTGACTCGTAATGCTTTATTCACCCTCCCTTCTGCATTGCCTATGCACTTGGATCTGGATCTCTTAAGCACTTTGTATATTCACCCACCCCCAGTCCCACAGCACTTATGTACATATCTTTACATTCTGTCCCTTCCTCTGTCTGTAATATATTTTAGTGTCTGTTTCCCGCTCTAAGATTATACACTCCTTGAGGGTGGGAACTGTGTCTACCAACTCTGTTGTATCATATTCCCCCAAGGATTTAGTACACTTCCTTGCACACAGTAAGTGCTCAATAAAGACCACTGATTGTTAATTTTGCACATCTGTTGGTCTTACCGATTGTAAATCCTCCAGAGGACTTGCTAGCCCCTTCTGATTCACTTTTCTACCTCTCTGTCATTAAGCAGTGTTCTGTCTCCATGACAAGATCTGGTGACGGCTTTCAGTTCTGTTGCCAATGTAGATCTTTGGTTGAATATTGGGTTTTTCAGGTGTGGCCTGGTACAGTCTCCTAGAGTTTGCCAATCCATAATTTTTTGCTGACTCTGAGAATTGGCTCATAATTTTAGCAATATATCAAAACATCCCATTCTAGATAAACACCAAAAAAAGAAATAATTTTAAAAATAATTTTAAGCTGCCATCATGTAAGTTAACAGGAACAACCTGGAATGGTTATTTTGATGTCGTCTTGGTTAGGCCAGGTGGGACTCAACTGGCACAAGAAAGTTACTCTAAGTAGAACTCAACATTATCATAATACAGTTTATAAGAATTAATGTTTAACCTGGCAATGGGGATTTCATTTAGATTTTTAAATGATCGCATTGATAAACATGACTGAACACAAACACAAAAAAATCAGGAGTAAATGATTAAATAACAATGAATAATGCACCAGATGATGCAGAAAGAATTAGAAAGAGTTGTTTCTATTCATCACCACACATTTCAAGTTTTTCTAAATATCTGTAAGACAAATGTGACTTTAAGATGTCCATGTATGCCTGCCAATTATAGAATTTTGTAGATTTTTAAGAGTGAATACCAATGATGCAATACTAAGCTGAGCTATTAAAGAAAATGCTTTACCCTTTTTAGTTCTAACCAGGATCATACAAATTAGGTCATTAATAGTGACCTTGCTGTAATGGAGCAAAAAGCTTCCTCTCTGCTTGGGCTCCTGTTGCAGCTAGGCTCTGGAGGAGAAGGAGGAGGAGAAATAGGAAAAAGATGGCAAGGAGGAGGAGGATAAAGCCTGACCTCGGCTGCTACACAATCAGAGCAGCAGCAGAGGAGAAGGTAGAGCTTCTGGAGAGGACAGGAGACAGTTGGACACGGAAGCTGGAACCAAACAAGCCTGAGGGACAAGGATGGGGAGAGCTGCCAACTGTGCGGCCTGGCACTGAGTCCAGCAGGCAGACCCTTAAACATGTGAGAGCTTGCAGACCTCCCCTCCCCCCCGCACCCCGGCCCTTCATTGGAGCTGGCACTGGTGATTAACTTAATAAGCACTTTATTTTGATTACTTGGCATTGGGTTTCAGGGCAAACCTTCCAAAAGCAGATCTTAGAGGAATTCCCAAATGAAACCTCCTAGGTATTCGGAGACCATAAGGTTCTCTAAGAAGTCAGGGGCTCAGTGAGGCTCTAAGCCCCATTTACAATCACATGGACATAAAATCGATCTCAATGCTCTCAGGCAAGGGAGCCAACTATTTTTGATTAGCCACAGTGGACTCTGAAGTTTTGGACTTGAAAAATCATTATATGTCGTTCAATATTATGATTCACACAGTTCTGAAAGATGGTAAAGGAAAAGGGAAAGTGACGCAAGCAGACGAATGACTGCACTCTACATCCTGATGGACACAGAAGCCATTTCAAACAGCACCAAGTTTGAGAACAGGATCTGCTCCCCTGTGGCCTTTCCCAATTTCCTCAATCAGGTGGTGAAATTTACAACATACCTCGCTGGAAACCAAAATGGAATCCTTTTCACTGGTCAATATTCCCTAACCATTGACTTTAATATTCCCTTTTTGTATTTGCTGAACTGTTGGCTTGTATCATACATGTTAACTTGACCTTTCATTCTTTTCAAGCCTCTTGCCATGCTCTTGTGGCTGCTTGTGTGAATTCCGGCATCTGGGTTTCCTAAAGAATCTCCTACAACTGGAACCCATCCCAGTGGCTGGAATAAAGGTTCACCTCTGAAGATTCTAGTTATGTGGTTCTGTGAAAGGTGGAACTCATCAAGCCAATTTTTTTTTTTTACTGGAAATGTGCAAAAGACTCTTAGTAGAAATTCAGTCTCTTATTCACTTCATTTTTTTGTTGGGTTTTTTTTTTTTTCAGAGCTATTAGAAAATTCCTAGAGTGCCAGGGAGCATTAGTAGTATTGTTATTGAATGTTTTTCACACCATTAAGCAGCATGGCCTAGTGGATAGAGCACAGGCTTGGGAGTCCGAAGGTCATGGGTTCTAATCCTGGATCCTCTACTTGTCTGCTGTGTGACCTTGGGCAAATCACTTAACTTTTCTGTGGCTCAGTTCCCTCATCTGTAAAATGGGGATTAAGTCTGTGAGCCCCAGGTGGGACAGGAACTGTGTCCAACCCGATTACCTTGTACCTACCCCAGCGCTTAGAACAGGGCCTGACATGTAGTAAGTGGTTGACAAATAGTATTATTATTATTATTGTTACTTCATTATTTTTCTACAGCCTGTATACTCTGAGTGAGAGGCAAACAGCATATGAGCGAACAACAAAATAGTGTTGACTAGGCATAAGATAAAGGTAAGCAGCCCATGAAAATTTGCCAATGGGATTAATGACAGCCAAACAACCTTGTTTGAGATTTTTCTTTTCTCTCTTCAGAGAAGCCTATTTCAAATTAGTCAGGGGGTGAGGGAAGAGGGCAGCCTGACCAATTTTTGTATTTAATTTCTTTCAATTATGCATGTGATTTTGAGATTGTGCCCTTGTCTCTTTTTAAATAAATTACTGATAGGTAAATTTACCCAGATCACTCAGTAGGAACAGCCAATTCTAGATTTTTGGGTATGCTTGATCTGCACGTTTTCTCCCGAAATCCATTCAGAAGATGGTCAGTGTTGAGTTGCGGCAGTTTACAGAGATCGGGATGGTCTCAGACGCCTTCTATAGATTTGTGGTCTGTACCAGGTGCACTCCCACTTGTAACTCCGCCAAGAACTATAATCCTGTCTGGGAAAGGCCATTCCCTGAAGGGATGAAGTGTAATTTACTCTCTCTGTTAAGTAAGTGCAAGGCTCTTCTCTGTGAGAAGAAACAGTCTGCCCATTGAAACTACCTGTAGTGGTTTCATGATGTGGCCTACCATCACACAGGGGACACATCTGTGGGTTACCAAACTTTCCCTTTTCACTTTAAATCTTAAATTGGATGTGATTCTGGTCTTAGAGGAATAAGGTTCATTGGCAAATAAATGCACACAATGGGTAGAACCTCTCTCTATGACAATGTTTTCAATGTTATAGATCTATATATAAACAGTTTGGGACACCACATTTTTTTTTCTTCACAGGAAGGGAAAATCCAGCCGTCGATGTAATTTGAAAACCTCATGCTGATGAACATCGTAAGCCATTTCTTTCACAAGTAGTTATGTGGCAAAGTGCTCCCCATCTTGCGCTTGCACACTAAAATATTTTGCCAGATCCCACCATTTTCCTTCCCTGTGTGCGGGAAAGCACATAAGCAGTGTCCTTTGCACCATTCCTTGCCTAACTTCTAAATGAACGGGTTCACTAAAACTGAGAGGCTAATAAAGGAATTTGGCTGATTGCCTGTCTCTGAAATTAGGAGATAATTTTATACGTTGCTTAGGTGATGGGTGTTCTACACATCTTTTTCCTTCTAATTTCTAAAGAAAAGGTCAAGGATGAAAATAGAATAGGTGCCAACACTTCGTCAAACCAAAAACCCAAAATGCAGCATGCCCACACTATTTATAGACATATTTAATTTGCTGCCACCATGCTATCTCTTGTTTCGGCAAGAAGGATTACTTCTGAAAGAGGGGCAAATTGATCCAACAGATAAAACTAAATATTCAAAAGCATACTAATTCAACACCTATTAATATAGTGTTTACCACTCACATAACAAAGACAGAACCGAAAAATAAGCCTGCATTTTGTGCAATAATCTTTTAGTGAATCCTCTTGCAAAACTCATTTTATATGGATATTTTAGTCTACTATAATAAATTAGTTCCTTTATAAGGTAATTTGAAATGTTTCAAGAGTCATGACCTTGCCTTGGAAAAATGATTTTACATTAGACAGTGGAGCACTTAGTTAATTCTCTGTGCATTTATGTGATGTTAGGAAGTGGCAGAAAACTAATATTTTCATGGGTCCTTTAGGACAAATCAAATAAACAAGCCTGGACAGTAGAAATAATTACAAGATCTTAACGAGTGGTAAAAATCTATTTTTTGCCCCATGAGCCTCGCACATCTGATAAGTATACCCAAAAAAATCAGGGGAGTAATTTCTCGTTTAATTAGGCTTAATGGAAAATTTTGAAAACTATCAAAAGGGAACAGATGAAGTCCATCAGCAATTCTATAATAAATCAGATTCTTTAACTGTTTGCCTACGACAAAAAAAAAGACCACTTCTTACTGGATACTAAATGCTAACATACATTCATTGGTATCAGTAGCCAGAACTTCCTCCATCTCCTAAACAAAGCCAGTTTACTTTCCTTACGTACTATATGGCCAATGAAAGAAATAGCACTTCCGGTGCAAAGGGGAAATGACCCACTACTGTAATGACAATTCACTTGGAAAAAAAAAAACATTACCAGGAAATCAAAAATGGGAGTCACTAGGTATAATATACCGATATGATGAAAGTTCAACTATTTCCAAACAAAGCCTTCCTCAGCAGAAACACACCCAAGGAAGAATTACATAACAAAGAAAAGGGAACTTCGTAAACAATGAGGACTGATTATATCACTACTGTTGCAGCTTTTTCACATTTGTAGTTGAATTTACATTTTTACATGAATGGTCTGCAAGACCAATTGCAGTACTCTTAGGCTAGGGATGCCAACTTTGCATTTTGAGCATGGGATCAAATTTGGGAGTGGAGTTATGAGGGGACAGGGGTTGGAAAAGATAGACAACACATGAGGGAAAGGGGAAAGAAAGGGAAATGGAAGAGGGAAGAGGTAGGGTGGGGAAAGGAAAGGTAAAAGAGGGGGAAAGCAGACAGAGAAGGGATGAAGTTAGTGGACAGTTCTGTGCCCAGCTCATTTTTATGCCCATGCCTCACTCAACTGTGAAGACCAGGAAAAGTGTGGCACACTCACCACCTCCTTCCTGGTGGCACAAGATAAGAGGTGAAGTCACCACCTTGGCTCCAAGCCTGGTCTCTTTCCATTTGTAAGAATTGGAGTGGGTGGGGAAGGCTACCTTCAACTACTTAGACTGCCCCCAAACTTGTGGAAATAGGGCCAGTTTCCTTCGCCCCTTCAGGACCAACCTCGGTAGGGTTAGAGTCTGTTTCAGGCAGGCTTACCTTCATGCAGTTCTGCCCCTGAGTCTTAGAACAAGCACCACAGTGGCCAGTTATCCAGTTCTACAGTGGACAATCTGGGTCCCTGACCAGTATGGAACTGGGCACTTTCACATCCAATATTTGAATTTTTAGTGCTCAGCCTCCTTTTGTTCACAACCTAAAAGCTCACCTAAATGAGTGGAAAGCCAACAACATTCATTCATTCAATCATATTTATTGCACGCTTACTGTGTGCAGAACACTGTACTAAGTGTTTGGAAAGTATAATTGGGCCATAAATAGAGACAATTCTTACCTAACAAAACTATCACTCAATTTTTAGCTCCTTCCGCTGACTTCCATGGCTCAGAGAGGGAACTTAAGTTCACATCAATCTAGGTAGGTTATATGATGACACGGGAACAAATTGGGTGGGTCGAGTGTGCTCCAGAGAAATGTTCTTGGCTATGAAAGAATTCTGCAAAATAGCACCAATATGCATTTGATACATCACATGTATCTTGGGATCCATTTTTTCTGACCTGTGGCTGGCCATCACCTTGGCAGACACCTGCTCCTTTAGGTATTTAATTTTGGGAGAAACAGCTTGGGCAACAGAGGGTCCAGAGGGAGCTACTCAAAACCATTAAAGCCATTAATTTGCAATCCACAGACTAGATGTGGCTTCTTATTTTTGCTTCCCTGGTGACATGTCACTAGCTATTACTCTGGGTCATATTGTAATTCCAGGAGGGTCAACAGTAATTTTCACGGTCACAAGAATTTCTGTATCTGTGATGATTTGCAAACATCTTTTGAAGCAAAAAAAAGCACATTCTAAGGTACGATAAAAATAACCACCTTTAGAGGACAAAGGCAGTTTGAAATTTGAAGGCTAAAAGGATTTTTTTTTAAGTCCAGAAAAAAGACGTCATCATGGAGAAAATTAGGTTAAAGTATTTTTGTAGTCTTTTAGCTTTTGTCTTTGTTGGACGCCAAGAAAACTAGCTAAAGGTGAAAATGAAGCCCAGTTTCCTACATGAAGATGACAAATTGAAACTGAACATTATCTAGAAAAGCAGTTAAAAACCAGATGGGATTTACTACCGTATTGTACCACAACAATGAGAGAATAATTGATTGCAGGACGTGCAAAAATGCATTGATTAACATAATTAATTTCCTTTCATTCATGACCTAAAAGATCACTTAAATGGGTGGGAACCCAACTACACTGTCTATCACTCAAGCCTTTAATGCCATATATAGTAGCTGCAGCATTCAATCATGCAATTATTTTCTCCTCTAAACTTGGCATTCCTTAGTACCACACTTGAGAGGAGTTCATTTCGACTGCCCCAAAGCTGATTTAAGCATGTCAGAGTGAAGGACTGTCAGCAGAGAACAGTGCTTGGCACATAATAAGCGTTTAACAAATACCATCATTATTATTATCTGACCTGTTGATCGTACCTTTGTGGCTCATTTAAAGTATGCAGTGGAATGGCCAGGACATGGAACCTTTCCGGGTTACACTGGGACTGTGTGCTCTGGGTAATGAACTTGGTGATGGCATTACTAAGTGAATGAGGGCACAGTGTTGTTTGCTGCTGTAAATGTCACAAGGATAGTCTGTTCTCTGGCCACAGTTAGAACTTGTTTGTCCTACCAACTGCCTTGCATTACTGTGCTGCTGGGCCCAAGGGGAACTGGTGACAGTGTGTAAATGGGTCAGTGCAAACCACCACCTCTACTTTTCTAATAGTATCTGTTAAGTGCTCATTATGTGCCAAGAACTGTACTAAGTACTGAGGTAGATAGGAGATAATCAGGTCCCTGACCTACCCGGGGCTTGCAGTCTAAGTAGGAGGGAGAATAGGCATTAAATCTCCATTTACAGATATGAAAACTATAATTTGCACTTTGGAAGTGCCCTTCCCTGGTGTCAGATGCAGCTTCCATGTTAACAAGGACCTGGAAGGGAAGCACAATGGCTCTGGATCAAGGGGAGGTGGGAGTTCAGGGGCCCCTAAATTGGGAAGGTCTTTCTTATCACATCAAGCAGAATGGGAGGGGCTGACAGTTTTTTTTTTCTTGCTTTGGGGCAGCCAATGTCTTTCTTTCTTCAGTTAGCCCTGCACTTGGGCCTGGAAGCACTTGGGTGTTCCTTGAGTTGGGGAGGGGAGTTAGGACTAGAATCTCTGGTGTCTCTGGGAACTAGTGTTACACACAGAGCCAGGAAATATCTCTTCAGACATGGCTGCAACCCTCAGTGCCCGAAAGGTAGGCCTGAGTGAAGGGTGATTCAAGAAAAAATAGTTGAAGTTATTTTTCCTAACAGGTAGCCTTCAATACTGGCTCAATAAAAGTTGAGTTTGATCAATCATTATACTCCATTGGCAGAATCTATAAAACCTGTATTTCTTTTCTCTCTGCAATTGAATCACTGGCTATATTTTTGTTTTCATTCAAGATGGCTCCGGGTAGCTCTGATTTTCTCCCTTTACACCAGCACTCGTTACAGTCCCAATTTCTGCTTTTAGATACGCTAGGCATGGGAAGATACTTTTAGAAGTCTTGATCACTTAAAAGAGCAACTTATAGAAGAACTCTTCATTGGGTTTCTGTGATTTCTCACAATGTTCTTTGTGCAATTCCATTGAATGTCCTGAAGGCTATGTACTTGCTGAATCCTTATTGACCCTGCAGTGGGATGGCACAACAGATTCTTTGTTAGGTTCTGAGAAGAGCTATTTATCCCCTGTGAGAAAGCTATTTAGGCAGTATAACTCTTCTAAGAACTGCTCAATGAGTGGTATTCTTCCACTTTGGGTTTTTTAAGAGAAAGTAATCCCTTTCAAATGAACAAGAGATGTTTTCTTTTGGTCTTTAACTCTTGAATGCTGAGATGAGTCTTGTCACTGCACTCAGTGGCAAAGAAAAAGAAGCCTTCAAGGAAGAGCAGGCCAAGCTCAGAAGGAAAAAAAAAAAAACTCAGTGTTCACAGGAGTGTCTGAAGTGCCCAAATTAGGCACTCAAGCTTGTGGGGAGACTGGGAGGGCTGGTTACCTTAACTGATTTGAAGGAAAAGTTCATACTGGAGAAAAGTTGGAGGACACATTTTTCTCCAGCTCTTGGACAATCTCTGCCAAAGAATAATAATAATTATTGCATTTTTAAGCACTTACTTTGAGCTAAGCACGGTTCTGAGCGCTGAGCAAATTGGGTTGGACACAGTCCATGTCCCACATGGGGCTCACAGTCTCAATTCCCATTTAACAGATGAGGTAGCTGAGGCACAGAGAAGTGAAGTGATTGCCCAAGGTAACAGAGCAGACAGCGGTGAAGGCGGGATTAGAACCCATGACCTTCTGACTCCCAGGCCCATGCTCTATCCACTATGCCAACGACTTTCCACAGATGTCGATCTCAGATATTCTTGTTTTGTGGAGAGGGGGAGCAGTTCTGAGGTTGTCTGTTGGGAGCTCTGCAAATGGTCTTTTTCAAAACCGAGTCCTGCAGTCAAGCTGCCTCATCACTGTTGGCCTCTTCCTGATTCTGCTGCCACAGCCGTAGGAGGGCTGCGGATGCTTACCTCCCCACCAAGACCTGTTTCCAACTGGGCAGTGTCACCACTAATAATCATTATAATAATAGTTGTCAAGTGCTTGCTATGTGTCAAGCACTGTTCTAAGCGTTGGGATAGATATAATCCCTGCCCAACATGGGGCTCACTGTCTTAATCCCCATTTTACAGATGAGGTAGCTCAGGTACAGAGAGGTTAAGTGACTTGCCCAAGGTCACAGAGCAGACAAGTGGTAGAGGTGGGATTAGAACTCGGTTCGTTTTGACTCCTAGGCCCGTGCTCTATCCACTAGGTCATGCTGCTTCCCAGTTCTGTAGTGCATTTAGGGTGGCAGGCTGGGATTCTTCTACAACTACATGCAAGGGCTCCATACCACGTGGCTCAGTGAAAAGAGCACGGGCTTTGGAGTCAGAGGTCATGGGTTCGAATCCCAGCTCCGCCGCTTGTCAGCTGTGTGACTGTGGGCAAGTCACTTAACTTCTCTGTGCCTCAGTTCCCTCATCTGTAAAATGGGGATTAAGACTGTGAGCCTCACGTGGGACAACCTGATTACTTTGTATCTACCCAGCGCTTAGAACAGTGCCCTGCACATAGTAAGTGCTTAACAAATACCAACATTATTATACCAAGTCTGAGCTAATTTAGGCTCCTTCACTGTCTGCTACACCAAGAGGGAACAAAGAGAAGTTAGGGGCAGGGTTTCTCTATTTCATCCAGGAGGACTGATCCTCCTACTCTTAAAGATCTCCAGTGAGGGTGCTCCCACTACATTCCTTAACCACCCTTTGGCAGCTGGGGGGAATAAACAGTGTCCTGTGCAAGACAACTTGCAACGGGAACCCGTGGGTGAACACTATTAGATGAAGATTGAACATGAGAGACTGAGAGGTCAGTTGAGTGACGGAATTCAGAGCATCAATAGCAACAGTATAAATAGAATTATAGATATATGCACATCATTAATAGAATAAATAGAATAATAAATATGTACATATATACGCAAGTGCTGTGGGGGGTAGAGCTGAGGGAGTCACAGCGATGGGGAGGGGAGGAGGAGCAGAGGAAAAGGGGGGGGGGTCAGTCTGGGAAGGCCTCCTGGAGGAGGTGAGCTCTCAGTAGGGCTTTGAAGGGGGAAATGTGCTAGTTTGGCAGATGTGAGGAGGGAGGACATTTCAGGCCCGAGGTGGGACGTGGGCCAGGGGTAGATGTCGGGACAGGCGGGAACGAGGCACAGTGAGGAGGAGCAGAGAGTGCGGACTGGGCTGTAGAAGGAGAGAAGGGAGGTGAGGTAGGAGAGGCCAAGGTGATGGAGAGCTTTGAAGTCAATAGTTAGGAGTTTTTGCTTCATATGAAGGTTGATAGGCAACCAGTGGAGATTTTTGAGGAGGGGGGTGATATGCCCAGAACGTTTCTGTAGAAAGATAATCCGGGCAGCAACGTGAAGTTTAGACTGAAGTGGGGAGAGACAGGAAGTTGGGAGATCAGAAAGGAAATTATGCAAGGTATGATCACTTGGAAAGATCAGCAAGCCTGGGCCAGGCAATCAATTCTAGAGAGAAAATATCTTTACCAGTTCGTATACTGGAGAGTTACAAGAGCTGAAAAGCCATCTATCTGTAACTTATTTCAATTCCTGTCTTCCCTACTAGACTGTATGCTCCTTGTCAGCAGGGATCATGAACTCTATAGCATTGTACTCTCCCAAGGGCTCAGTACAGTGCAGTACCGCAGTGCATGCAGTAAGTACCCGATAAATAACATGGATTGATTGATTCCAATGGGAATAAAAACTGAAGGAAAAACTACCTACAGATTAAGCAGACTAATAGTAGACTAAGCACAAAAATCTCACTAATCAATAGCATCATTTTCAAACCCAGAAGGCAGCTATGTGGATCCCACTGTTTACAGAAATATTCATATTTCAGGCCAGGACCCTGAAATTCCAAAAGAAACCATTTATCTTGAAAAAATGATAGATTAGGCATAACTTAAAAAAAATCTAACATTGTAGTTAAGCAGTAGGGTACAGTATGCTTTTCCTACAATAGGACTAAGACATTATAATTTAAAGTAAACATTTCATAGTCTTGTACTCCCATGACAGTGGGAAGTCCTACTATCTAATCAGAGACTATATAATGTTCAAAAAGTTTTTTTCACTTCACCTGCCACATATTTTACACTTCATGTGGCAAAAACCAAGTTTCATCGTTGGGGCTAGGTGGATATTCTCCTGATTTCTTCCTTGGGTGTCTTGGGTGTTTGTTAGGAAGATTTCTGGACATAACAGAGTTTCCACAAGTGCGTTCATTGTTGCTTTTCTCAAACAATTTTACCTATGGTAGATGAGAAGTGAACTTTGGAAGTACAGCTATAAGTGTCTCTAAATGTAGCATGGTTCTTTGTTACAGATTTACTTATAGGGGTATGAATTTTCTAGCATTTCAGTTGTTAGTGCTGTTGGGAGAAGCAGGATTGGTTTGGGGCTGTTTGGTTTTTTTTTTAGAGGCAGGGATTTTGATCCCACTCCAACTATAATCTATAAAATCAGTTTTAAAAAAGGGAAAACATGATAGTTCCAAAATGAATGAGAACTGGTTTAGATCCTGATCATGTAAAATCTGCCCTTTCTTCTCCATCCAAACTGTTACAGAGCTGATCCAAGCACTTATCCTATCCCATCTTGACTACTGCATTAGCCTTCTTGCTGATCTCCCTGTCTTCTGTCTCTTCCAACCACAGTCCACAGCCCACTCCGCTACCCACAAAAAAATCCACTTTCAGTACACTTCTCCCCACTCCTCAAGAAGCTCCAGTGTGGCTGTCCAATCCACCTTGGCAGCAAATAAAAACTCCTTACCCTCGGCTTTAAAGCACTCAATCAGCTTGCCTCCTTACCTCACTGATCTACTACAGCCCAGCTCTCTCATTTCAATCCTTTAGTTTCAGCTTGCTCACAGTGCCTTGATCTTGTCTATCTCACCACCAACTCCCTTCCATGCCCTCCCTCTGGGCTGGAACTCCCTCCCCCATCCAGATACACCAAAACACCACTCTCCCCACCTCTGAAGACTAAGGTCACATCTCCACGAGGCCACACCTGATTAAGCCCTCTTTTTCCCAACTCCCTCTCAACTTCTGTTTTGCCTGTGCACTTTGATCTGTATCCCTTGAGCACTTGGTATTTACCCCACTCTCAGCCCCTTTTAGTATCTGAAATTTACCTATACTAATGTCTGTCTCCCCTCTAAACCATGAGATACTTGAAGATAGGGAATGTGTACACCAAGTCTGCTATACTGTATTCTCCCAAGCATTCAGTGAGCACTCAATAAATATCACTGACAGCCTGAATTTCTATGGAAGCTTCAAGACGCTGATTAAAAGGCATATCTCCTCCAAGAGGCCTTCCCACACTAAGCCCCACCTTTCCTCATCTCCCATTTCTTTCTGCGTCACTCTGACTTGCTCCCTTTGCTTGTCCCCCCTTCCAGCACCACAGCACTTAAGTACATATCTGTATATTTATTTGTATTGATAACTGTCTCACCCCCCAAGACTATAAGCTCGTTGTGAGCAGGAAATGTGTCTGTTTGTCGTATTGTACACTCTCAAGCTCTAAGTACAGTGCTCTACACACATTAAGCGCTCAATAAATATGACTGAATGAATGACTGAATGACTACTTAAATGAAAGAAATGGTTACATACCCAAATGGGAAAAATGACGACCCAGGCAATAGTCTGCACCCTTTTATAACTTTGCATTGTTCACCAAACTTTCCCCAGCCCACTCATCTTCCTGACATTATATTCAATAGGATCCACTGCCATGGTCAACAGTTACAGTGCAACTGAGGTTCATTTATGACCCAGAGAGCAAAAGAGCTTCAAATGAAGTCAGAAGATTTGTCTGTCATGCCGTGTGAGAAACAACTCATGCAACACAAGTACTTCTGCAAACACATTCTTTCATCACCTGGAACAGTCTTTAGTTTAATTTATATTTCTTTTAATCAAATGTTTAAAATGTTGACAACGTGGAGCTTTTGCTAAATTAGTTCTTGGGTCGGATTCTTCCTCCCTGAGCCTCTGGAGCAGTCTCCTATGAGCTGGCACCCTGCTTTAGTATGCAAAGTTGCCACAGAGCCATAGAGCCTTACTGACAGCCTGTCAACTCCCAAATGACTAGATATTCACCAATCAAAAGAGCAATTTCATTCACTGCTCTCTCCTGCAAGTAGTCACTTGTCACTGTGTGCCTCCAAATGTGTTTTGGATGTAACTGCACAGGAGACATACACCTACCACACTGGATTGAGATAACTGGGCTCTGACAAATTACTACTCAGTTCGACTCCACATGTTTTGGCATAAAGTGAGAACATCTTTCAATGCTAAACTTCTTTTGTAGTTTTCATCGACTCAGGTTCATATAAAATACCCTGGGTTGCAAGCTCTTAATGAATCTGACCCCACTGGTTGAACCTCAGCTTCTCAGACCAGTATCAGCGTAGGGAAGTAGCATGGCCCAGTGGAAGGAAGAGGGGGCCTGGGAGTCGGAGGACCTGGGTTCTAAAACCAGCTCTGCCACTTGCCTGCTGGGTGACCTTGGACAAGTCACTTCATTGCTCTGGGCCTCAGATACATCATCTGTAAAATGGGGATTGAATTCTTCTCCTTCAGATTTACCTGTAAATCCCAGTTGGGACATGGACTATGTCCAACCTGATTATCTTGTATCTACCCTAGAGCTTAGTACAGTGTCTGGCACAGAGTAAGTGCTTAAGTTCCATGACAAAAATAGCTCCAAAATTAATCTTACCCCTTGCCCCATCTTGATAATGGTTGCAAATTGTCTGGAGCAATCTCCCTTCTAAATGGGAGAGACCACCTCACTTCTCACCTAGTTCAAATCCAGCCCCCTCGCTTACCTAACAAGTGTGGGAGCTACTTCAACAGCAAGGGAACTATTGCTTGAGGACAAGAGAGCATGAGGAAGGTTCTGAGGATGGAGAAGAAAGTTCAAGTAGGAGCAGGAACAAAGAGAAGGGTGAAGGTGGAAGAGGGCATAGAGCTGTAATGATAATAGGGTTGATACCAAGCTTTCTATGCTGATGGAAGCAGAAAAGTGCCCCCCCACCCAGCAGGAAAGGTACATATGGGTGTTGGGGGAGGCTGTGTGCAGAAACCTGGGAAGGCTACAGCTGAGAGGGTGCCACCTCCAACTCTGCTAATAATGATCATTGTGGTTATTTGTTAAGTACTTACTATATGCCAGGTACTGTACTAAGCGCTGGGGTGGATATAAGATCGTTAGTTGAACACAGTCCCTGTCCCACATGGGGATCACAGTCTTAATCCCCACTTTACAGATAAGATAACTGAGGCACAAAGAAGTCACCCAGCAGACAATTGGCAGAGCCACAGTTAAAACCCAGGTCCTCTCTCAAGTCTGGGATCTTTCCACTGGGCCATGCCGCTACATTCATTCTCCCCTATCTGGGCAGTGATGCTAAAAGAAATTTGCAATGGCTTACACTGGAAGGAAGATGGTTCAAGAAACTTTCAGCAACAGCCACCCTTCTATCTCCCTCCTTTGGCCCCCCTGCCCCAGCTTTGAGGCCACTTCTGTGCCCAGCTAGGCAGCATAAAGCACACGGTGCTCTGAAGAGTTGCCTAAGTTAGGCCACGTCACACTGAAAAGTGCCTCAGCTATAGACTCGAGAGCATGGCTTTCAGCTGGCGGATGGAGGAGATGAAGAGAGGGACAAGAAGTTCTTCTTGTTGTTGGCTGCATTCCAGTTCTGTACTTTCTAAATCCTCTCACAGCCTTCACTTGCTCTACCTGCCTAGGCATCAACAAAATGTGGAAATTGGGAGATGACTAACCCTTTCAGGATTTTACCATGGATACCCATCTAAGGTGTTCTGAACTGGATGATGGATTCCAGCTGCTTTTACATAATAATAATAATAATTATGGCATTTGTTAAGCGCTTGCTATGTGCCAAGCGCTGTTTTAGCTGCTTCTGATCACTACGAAGATGATTTAGTATTTAAAATAATGATGTAAATATGCATTTCAGTTCATTTCTTTCTCAGGGAAACCTAGAGACACATTTTTGGTAAAAAGTCTTTTTAGAGACCGGAAAGAGAAACATTATAGGATGTTTGCAATGAACCAACTTTCCCCAGTAGAACAAATATAATGTTTTGACTAAGGAGTGTCATTCACCCCTTTCCCCAAAGTTACATGTGAAGGAACGTGCAAGATAGTTCTTCCACTTCTTCAGCATGTAAAATTTGATGGGTGTCTAAGTGTCACCTGATGAAAATATCAATCAATCAATGGTATTTATTGAGTGCTAACTGTGTGCAGAGCAATGTACTAAGCACTTGGGAGAGTAGACTATAACATAGTTGGGAGACACGTTTCCTGCCCGCAAAGAGCTTACAGTGTAAAAGGAAGCTTATATCTGAGGAGGGGCATATTTTCTTGGCTTCCCCACCCTGTTTTTTAGTGGTTTTTTTTACCACATGGCTGCAGAGGGAATTTTCCCATAGGAGCAAATTTTTTTAACCCTTGCGAGACCCAAAGGAGTGAGAGTGCTCTCCGAAGAGGCCAAAATCAAATAAAGAACTCAGCCACTTAGTTCAGGCATGTCAAGCTCACCCTTGGGTGTGTGGGGGGAGGGCAGAAGCACATATGCAGTTATACATTTATATGAGGGTGCCCTATTAAAGAGGAGCAAATTACTAATCAATTTTAAAAAAAATGTTTAACCTATTTTGTGACCATTATAAAACTGAACAGAATGGAAATGATAATGATGGAATTATTCCTACTAACCTTTGACTTCTTTTATGATTTTGGAGCCATTCATACACTTTCCTGACAGAAATAACCAAATTTCCAGTAACATCCTTCACTCAACATACCTTGTCTTTATCTAGTCCTGCTATATTTAAAATGATTCTTATCTTTAACTTCCTCTATTTTTCATTTCATTTGTTCCTTTTTTCCTTCCCATAAATTTTTTATAGTAATTTCCTCTTCACTGTTGCATCTCCCTTCTTTCTTTTTTGTTATATTTGAGGTTTCCTTTTTCAGATCAAGCCAGGGACTTGATACCGATAGCTTATGGTACCAACGCAGAGTGGACTTTTTCCTGATTGTTCGTTTTTATTGAGTGTTTGCTGTATGCAGAGCACTGTACTAAGCGCTTGGAAGAGTACAATATGATAGAGTTGGTAGACACGTTCCCTGCTGTACCCTCTTCCCTAAAATGGATGTTCCCCATGTCATGTCTCATCTGTACTCTCCCAAGCACTTAGAACTGTGCTCTACATATAGTAAGTGCTTAATAAATACCATCAATTGATTAATTGATAAGAAAACTAGTTTTCTATCTCAGAAACTAAATTCCTTCTTAGGACAATGTGAGTGAAGAGATTAAATGGTTGAATGGGCCAGAATGGGAAAAAAAACTTGCTTTCTCCAAAAGTAGTGCTAAAATCAATCAATGGTATTTATTGAGCTTACTGGGTACAGAGCATCGTGCTAAGCATTTAGGGATGCATCTAAGTGGAGCAGTAAAAAAAACTTAAGGGCTTTGAAGGACAGGTAGGTTTTGATCCCAAATGTCTACAACTGGGGAGGAAGTGCTCAGTTTCTAACCCAAACCAATTACAATAAACAAAATGAAACATCATTCAGGAAATAGAGAAAAATTCCAACTCTTCTGGATTTAAAAATACCTTCTTACTGTTTTATCTTATTAGAATTTCTTTCCTGAGGGATAGCACACATGGTACAGAATAATATGGGAATACACAAACACACACAGAAATTTACCTGCTCCATTGATACATTTTCCAAACTATATAAAACAGGTTTTGGAAGATAATTCAGAATGATAATGTAGTTTTTTTTTAAATTTTGAACAGCATTTGGGTTTTAAACTAATCCAAATGCCTGTTTCCTGCTCTGGCTCTCTGCAGAACCTGAGAGTCAGGTTGGGTGGTGAGGCACCGGAGACACGAAAGAAAGAGCATCACATGGTCTTAATCAACCACTAAAGGTATTGCCAACCCAGGGCAATCCTGATAATCCCACCTCTATCGATCAATCAATGGTATTTATTGAGTGCTTAGTGCGTATGGAGCACTGTATTAAGCTCTTTGGGAGAGTACAATACAACAGAGTTGGTAGACACGGTCCCTGTCCTCAAGGAGCTTAAAATCTAGGCCTCCCTGTTTTTACAAGAATATATTTCTTATTACATAACGGAATTTTTGTTCAGGGCAGAAGAGAGGGAGGTAGCACCTAATGAAGGGGCCTTACAATGGAATTTGCTTCGAGTGGTACTGTGTTGGCATTTTTCTGGTCAATCCGTAGTCTTTGTCCTGGTCAAAAATAAATATGTTTGATCTGGGAATAAAGAAAGAGCATGTAACTACCAACTTGAGAAAAAAAACTACACTGGGAAAGTTTTTTAAATATGGTGTTAGCTCCTCGAGTCCAGGAATTGCGTCTTACGACTTTATTGTATTATACTCTCCCAAGGTTTAGTATAATGCTCTGCACACAGTAAGTGCTCAAAAAATACCAATGATTGGATTGAAACATAAAAAAATAAGTCAAGAAAAGCATGGAATTCTTCTCTCTTTCTGAACTATGTAAATATGTAACAGGTATACGTATCTGCTCTCTGTGTTCATTATATGATGCACTCACAGACAGAAAAATTGCCCTTTATTCATACTAAAACAGCAAAATAATTTCAGTAGGCTGCTTCAGCAAAAAAGATGAATACGAAGGAATTAAATACACACTGTATATTTCTCATCACCCTAAAATATATAAAATTATTAGCTATTACTATTTTCATCAGCTCCTTTGTAGATCACAATTTTACCTATACCTCAATGTGAAACTAGAAATAGTACTTCTGCTCTTTGGTTCCTGAGATGAAAAAGGTTGAACTCTAATTTACTTAAAGTGCAGCAGGTAAGAAGAAGAAAGAGGGGCTTTTTTTTTTTTTGCCATTCAGAAGTGAATTTTGAAAAGGAAAAAGAAGCAAAAAGAAATCATCATACCAGAGAGGAAAACTGTCAGCATAAAGAGCAGGCTAACCACAGCTTGCCGCTGTGATAAACTTGAAAACATTCACAGTTTATAGAATTGTAGCTCTCGGGGGAGCAGGAAGAATAATATCTGCCATGGCAACCAACCAGAGCCGTCTTCTGGCACTTTCTGAATGAGCATTTAGGAGGAGATTAATTCAATGCACGGAATGATGAAAAGGCTCTTGAGATCCATAACTGTCTCCCTCAAATTACACTTATTGTGAGACTGGATGTTTAGAACAGATTGCGCATTATCTATATTGAACTGTAGCTTTCACAGCAAATTTATACAAAACAGATTAAATACACATGATGTGTCACCATTTTCACCCACTACATCCAACTCGCTTACAAAAACATCAGGGAATTTTGTTCAACTGATCAGTGTGTTAAAAAACAACAACAATGCTACTTATATTTAGAAGCCTTTTCAAATAGTTTTCTAAACTAGCCCTGAAATCCCTAAGGCAAGTTGGCACTATCAAAAGCTCTTAACTAGTCTAATTTTCACACAACCCAATCACTCAGTAATTATGATAAGTTATTAGCAACATGGAAAATAGTCTCTTGTACATATATCACGCTTGATAGAGATGCCGGGACCCAGTGTCGCTGAAGTGCCTACATGATTAATTATATGTCATTCAACCACTAATAGTGAAAATATCCTTTAAGCATAGGCTGGGAACGATGAACACTCAAAGAACTCAATTTGAAGGCAGGTGTAATTTTAAAAAATTGTGTTGGAAGAATAGATGTCAAATGGCAAGCTCCTTTTTAATCATTTGAATGATCAATAGGGTATGACTAACCCTCCTTTGCCTCAGGAATTGCTCGTTACATCTATTATGTTTATTTTCTTTCCTTGTACTGTACATCATATGACGAACTACTCTGTACCCTATGAAAAATGAGAAGATGATCAGACATGGTGTGGGCAGAGAATGTGTCTGCTATAGTGTTAAATTGTACTCTCCCAAGTACTTAGTACAGTGCTCTGCACACAGTAAGTGCTCAATAAATACAACTGACTGAATATTGACCAGGCCAGAGCAGTAGCTACTTGCCCCAGATATATAGGATTGCCTGCTGCTTCAATGCCTTGTCTGTTTTCCCTGGAGAGGTGTAATGGGAACCCAAGTAACCTGATTTGCAGCTTGATCCATGCCTCATACTCAGCAGGAGCAGTGGGATGAGCAAAGCTGATCTGCCAGAGTTTTACATCGTGGCTCTTAGAGGTTGTTCGGTTAGATATACTAGCCGAAATGAAGTCTCAAAAAGGGGCATTGAAAATGGCACCGTTTGCGCTGGTCTTCCTTTCTAACCGACCCTATACTAGATCTTTTTTTGGTGCCACTGATCACATGGATTTACAGACTCGATCAGTTGGGACCTCCCTGCCAAATGGGTGGGGTGATCGGGTAGGCCTGGTGAGTAGGGGATTTCTCCTGCCGGAACCACCATGTGCTATCCTCAAGATCTGGTGCAAGAACGCTGTGTACCAGGGTAGCAGTTGGATGGCACAGTGATAGACCACCGGTCTGGGAGTCAGAAGGTCATGGGTTCTAATCCTGGCTTCACCACTTCTCTGCTGTATGACTTGGGCAAGTCACCTCATTTCTCTGCACCTCAATCACCTCATCTGTAAAATGGGGATTGAGACTGTGCGCTCCATCGCTCACGTCTAGAAGGCCTTCCCAGACTGAGCCCCCCTTTTCCTCTGCTTCTCCTTCCCTCCCCATCCCCCCTACTGCCTCCCTCTGGTCTACCCTTTCCTCCCCGCTCCATAGCACTTGTATATATATGCACATATTTATTATTCTATTAATTTTATTAATTATTTACATTGATGCTACTGATGACTGTCCACTTGCTTTGTTTTGTTGTATGTCTTCCCCCTTCTAGATTGTGAGCCCGTTGGGTAGGGATTGTCTCTATCTGTTGCCGAATTGTACTTTCTAACGCTTAGTACAGTGCTTTGCACACAGTAAGTGCTCAATAAATACAATTGAATGAATGAATTGCTCCTCTTCTGACTTAACATTGAACTTTTTAGCCTTACACACACCTGTAGTTAGTGGGCATCACCTATCTTTGAAGTGTAAAGGTCAAATATATATCCAAGCATACACTTTTTTCCATGGCAAAGTCATCTACATGGAAGACAAACAGTACATTGGATAGTTACTTCTGCTATAATGCAGCAACTCTGTTCTTGAAACATTTCACGTTATGAAAAAGTGGGAATAAATTGGTCAGAGGTAGACGGTTCTAAGATACCACTAATTGATGATATGTGCTTGGTTAAAAATTTTAGAGATTAAAGACAGGTAAATTGACTCTATTTTAAATTAGATTACCTTCAAAGAATCAGAAGCTATAATTTCAGTTTTGACCAGAGAATTTGCAGTTAGAACTTACTTTTCTACTGAATGATGTCACTTTCTAAATTCATCCTTTTCCATTTTAAGCCCAGTGATTTATTGCTCAATTCACAAATGAACTAGACAAATCCACAAGATCTTGTCAGTATAAAGGAGCCAATTAGAATATTCCTGGTCAGAGTGCAGAAAAAAATGACTTGTACATTACAGACTCTGTCTAAAGAAGCTCCTGTAAGGGCTCCACTGATGTGTCACTTTCCTGCTAGTTTCTACTTGAAGGCAGCAGAGTATCAGAACTCTTACAAAGTTTCATTATTATGAGTACACTCAGCTTTGGCCATAATGTGTGCTTTCACTACAAGTCTTGTCTAGAAATTGCTCGGGAATTAGGGAACATTTCTCTGGTAATAAGGCCTGTTTGGGCTCAGAGTGACACAGAACAAGAAGAGACGGCTTGTGCCCATGCAAGTGTATGTGGTGGCCAAACAGGAGGATTTCCTTAACACAAAGTTTTCCAAGAACACAAACCTCACATTAAAGAGCACTGTGGGAAATGTCCCTCAAACGTTATATATAGTAATAAAGAGGGCAAAAGTGCCACACAAATCACATTCATTTCTCTTATTTAACTCATATATTCAGTCTGTCACCAAATCCTGTGGGTTCTACCTTCCACATCATCTCTAGAATTCACCCTTTCATCTCCATCCAAAGTGCTATCAGGCTAATCCAAGAATTTACCCTATCTAGCCTTGACGGCTACTGCACAGGCCTCCTTGCTGGCCTCAGTGGCTCCCCAATCCAGTCCATACTTCATTCTTCTGCCCAGATTATTATTCTAAAAATCATTCAGTCCATATCTTCCCACTCCCCAAAACCCTCCAGTAGCTGCCCAAACATCTTCATATCAAACAGAAACTTCTTACGAGCTTTAAGGCACTCAATCTCTCTCTTACCTACCTTTACTTCACTGAACTCTATAACTTAACCTGCAGACTTGGCACCTCTGATGCTAACATACTCATTACCTTGATCTCGTCTTTCTTGCCGCCGTCCCCTTGCCCACTTCCTTCACCTAGCCTGGAACTTCCTTCCCTTTCAAGTGCCACAGTCCACCACTCTTCCACCACTCTTCCCATCTTCAAAACCCTACCTAAATCATATCCCCTCCAGAAAGCTTTCCCAGCTTTCCCTTACTTCATCTGTTTTCCCTTCTGTGTTGCCTGTGCACCTGAGTCTGTACCCCTTAAGAATTTGATATTCACCCTACCCCTACAGTCTTTATGTATATATCCATCTGCAATTTATTTTAAAGTTTGTCTCTCTCTTTAGTCTGTAAGCTCTTTATGGGCAGGGATTGTGTCCACTGTAATGTATTCTCCCAAATGTTTAGTACAGTGCTCTGCGACAATAAGCGGTCAACAGATATAATTGGTTGATTGATTAAATATGTTATTTTGCTAATAAGAGCAGGCTTTTATTTATTTCTTTCAGAAAATTTGGTTAAGCCTCAAAGGAAAACAGATGAGAGAGTGCAAAAAGGTCCTCTGAAATTATCATTATTTGACCAGAGATACATGATTTTGATATAAATTACTTTTATATTGCAGGATATTATATTTACTCACATAATTGCTGCTTCTGCATAACTGCCCCACCCCATTTTTTCTTACAAGAAAATAAATGGCTATTTTTGGTAACATAATTTTAAGCAGTGAAAACCCCTAGCAGAATGTGGCAACACAGCAGACTGGGGGAGTTAATTCAATTAGTACTTACTGAATTCAGTACTTGGCAGAGTGCATTAGTATCAACTCTGTTATACTGTACTCTCCCAAGAGCTTAGTACAGTGCTCCATGCACAGTAAGCACTCAATAAATATGATTAAATGATTGATGGTAAGGGGTGCCATCTCAAGCCCCCTCATATCTTCCTCCTCCTTTCTCCTCCCCTTACCACTATGATTAATTCATATCTGACCCGTGTAATAGCCCCACCCCTATATTAATGTTTCAAAAATTATGCTAGTAAATTCAATGTTTGCTCACTTTCATTTTTTTCCAACCTTGATATTCCCCCTTAGAAGACAATCAGGAATTGAAAGGCAACTGAGTTTACCATAGGATTCTGTTTATATTAAACTAAATGGGAGAAAAATCTTCCCTCAAATGATTTATGAATTTCTGATTTCTGATTTATGAATTCTCCAGAGATTTATGAATTTGTCCTGAAAATCAAATGTGCCTTTCCACCTTCCTTTTCTCCCTGGCTTTCCTCAAAAAGCATCACAGACATTTAAGTATAATGTACAGGAAATATAAAAAAACAAGGACATTACTGAAAATTGGTTTAATTCTGGACTTTATTGGACACACAAAAAAGTCTAAATGCTTTTCCCTGTGAATTTCCTAATTCCTTTAAGAATTCACTTTAAAATATCACTCCTTTCTCCTTTCACTTGATTCAAAATATCTGCTACAATCTACTGGTTAGCAAAAGGAAGCTTTTTGGATGCTTTAAATCATTCATATCAATGAATTAATGTCTTTACTTCTGAACTAGCTTAAACATGAGGAAACACCTGTGCTATCAGGAAGGTCAGAGAAGATGATGGTTGAAAATTGCCTGCTTTTCTTGAACTGAAAATGCTTTTTCTCCAGGTTACAGAGCAATTGAGCAACAGATTTCAGCTAATCTTTCTGGTTCCAAGTCTTTTTCAGCACTGCATTACTGTTGCTTCTCAGTTTCCTGGTTACCCTTGCTGGACTATTTTCTTTTATGCTGCCCTCTGTCCCACCTTCACTACAATTTATTGCTTTTCCATTAAAAAAAAAAGACTTTCCAAATCACGCAGCAATGCATACTGCTTTGTCACATGTTTTAAAACCACAGGTCAATTAGTCTTTCAACTGGAACATCATTTATAGAAGAAACAAGAGGGCACTAGTTTTAAGGCCATGCCATCTTGATCTGTCTTGAGGTATTTCACATGGCAGAACCAGGCTCAGAGTATCTAATAGCATGATAAAATGCTACTCAAAGTACACCGGACTACATTTGCGAGACAGATGTTTTTGAGAGACTAATGAATGTACAAGAGGTTTAAAAACGACCTTCTAAGTCTGACAACTGTTGAATTACTGCAGCTGCAATGACTTGGCAAACAATTGCAACACCAGTCTCCACAGGTTCACCTGTGAGTGATTTTCCATAACACTAGCAAAACAGAGGTCCTTAATGAATCCTGTATTTGTATCCAGAAGCACCTTCCATGAAATAGGGACCAAACTGATACCTGGTTAAAACCAAATATGCCTGTAGTTTTGAGGCCAAAATAATTTGGGACAACATTTTACTTAAGATAAACTGGTGCAGTAGGGGTTTGTTATGGAAAACCTGACATGTATAAGTGTAGTATGACTCAGCTCTCAACTCAAAGTTTACTGGAAGCAACACTAAAAAAAACAAGGCAAGACACATCCCATACTGGTGCCACACACAATAAACCCCTGGGGCCATCTCTTTCTCTAATAACTTTCTTTAACACGAAGCTTGCCTCCCAATTTTAATTGCATTCAAATTGTACCAATCTGGTCTCTATTTCATGGAAGGTGCTTTTGCCTACAAAAGTAGCTCATTACATGTTTAGTAATAATAATAATGATAACAATGATAATGGAATTTAAGTGCTTACGATGTGCCAGGCACTGTACTAAAGCACTGGGGTCGATACAAGCAAATCGGGTTGGATACAGTCCCTGTCCCACCTGGGGCTCATAGTCTTAACACTGATTTTATAGTTGAGGTAACTAAGGCACAGAGAAGTTCAGTGACTTGCACACAGCAGACAAGGTGCAGAGTCAGCATTAGAACCCATGACCTTCTGACTCCCAGGCCCTGGCTCTATCCACTAGGCCAAGCTGGCTCTCAGGATAGGAAGCAAGTTTCAGCTGACAGATAGAAGAACTGAAGCTTGGGAGGATTCAACCACTTTCTCCTCATTCCTATGCCCTGTGCCAGTTAATTCATTCAATCGTATTTGAATGTTTACTTTGTGCAGAGCACTGTACTAAGCACTTGGAAAGTACAATTTGGGAACACAGAGAGACAATCCCTATCCAACAACAGGCTCAAAGTCTACAAAGGGGAGACAGACAACAAAACAAAACAATACAAGGAGAAAGGCATCAATAGCATCAGTGCAAACAAAAGAATTATATGTATATACACATCTTTAATAAAATAGAATAATAAATATGTATATACATACACAAGTGCTGTGGGCGGGGAGGGGGTAGAACAGAGGGAGGGAGTCGGGGTGATGGGGAGGGGAGGAGGTGACAAGGAAAAGGGGGGGCTCAGTCTGGGAAGGCCTCCTGGAGGAAGTGAGCTTTCAGTAGGTCTTTGAAGGGGTTAATCCAGTTGGGAAGCCCAGGAGAGCAAAACAGAGCATACTGTGAGAAGGAAGGGGAACAATGCTGAATAAAGTCTACATTTTCCTTTTTCTGGCTGGTTTTCTGTGCCCTAATCAAATCAGTGTAAATGAACTGCCTGGTGGAACATGGCTGGCAGAGTACTTCCACAATGTACTCCTTTACACGGACTCTTTCTCTGGATTAATGCCATCGTCGTGGTATTTAAAGGAGTGGAAGATTTATACTTTGACTACAAATAAACAGATGGTTCTGAATCTAGTAGTGAATCATTTTTCAAACATTTCACCATTTGTGTTAGGGCTCAGAGTAAACGGCAACTTGGAAACCCTGCACCTCAGAAAATCAAGGGATTAGCTGAAGATATGCAAATGTACTTGTAACACGCAGCTCACTGATATTAGGATTTAATTTACCAACTGGGGCTCTGATCTCTTCAAAATTATAAACAGTAATAATAATGCTGATGGTATTTGTTAGATGCTTACTATGTGTAAAGCACTCTTCTAAGTGTTGGGGAAGACAAAGCTGATCAGTTTGGACACCCATTTCTTTCCCACATGGGGCTCACAGACTAAGTAGGACGGAGATTGGGGATTGAATCCCCTTTTTACAGATAAGGAAACTGAGGCACAGAAAAGTTATGTGACTTGTCTAAAGCAAACATAGGACCTAAGAGTCTCATGAAAGGGAAGCAGCTCTTTGAACAATACTGAGTAGGGAAATCATACAAACCGGTACCTGAAATGGTTAAATGGTGATCGTAGGAAGTAGATATGGAAAAATTCTGAGTTGCACCACTTAATTCAGCCTTGCAAATAGGACGGAAAACCTGATCTACTGCTTCTGGCGCTAACCCAAACTTACCCAGCAGATGTGGGAGCTGATGGGGAGGCAAGACCTAGGAGACACACAGAGTCAGAATTAACACTCTTCCAAGACTCTTATTGCCCCTGCAGATCAGAAATGGAGGTATAGGGCTTGAGGCATGAAAAAACAAATCGCCTGCTGGTAGAGGCTACTGTCTTCTAGACAAGTTCCTACTTGCATAGCTGATTAAGTTTATTCTTTGTCTCCAACACATGGGAGTAGACCTAAAATATCTCCTAGGGGATGATCTCCTTTCCCAACTCGTGTTCCCTTTTGGGGAAACTGAGGGGCACTACTGAAGGGAATACCAATCAGGTCATCTCCCTGCCTGTCATAAATTTGAAGATACGCATGTTTGTTGTGCCTCTCAAATTCATTCTTCATTAGGATTGTAAACTGGATGAACATAAATTCAGGGATGAGGAGAGTTACTTTCTGTCTCCTTTACTCCCCCCACACAACTCTCTCTCTTTTTTAACCTCTTGTTCAATGCTTTCTCTCCAGTTCTGGGTAAACCTCTAGGAAAAAACCACAAGGGAAATGGGACATGACTGCATTCAATCCTGGTTCCATTCTAATCAAAGAAACATTCTTTTCTTACAAACAAACTTGCTTGAGGTTTTCTATTTTAACAAAAATGAACACATAGGCAAACCCCTCCCTTTGGAACACAAAAGAAGGTGTTAAATTGACTGGAAGGCTGAATCACTGAATAGCAGGACTTGAATTAACTTTATTTTTATCTCACCTGCTGTTACCATGAAATTATTCCTCCTGTTGCTCAATCACCTCCTGGGACTGGAAAAGCTAACTGGCATAGGAATGGGAAGGAGAAAAGCTTCACTGAGAATAGATTATTGACACCTGGCATCTGAAGTGTAGACAGATGTGAATTTACTATAATTAGGGAGCAAGTAGCTGCCAGTAGAAAGTGACCCCCAGTAGAGTAAAGGTTTGGGAGCACACCGTATCAGAGGAAACAGTCCTTCTAGACACAGAAAAGCAACTATATGCACTGGGGATTAGAGGAGGCAGCCAGCAGAGAGAAGACTGAATGAATATGAAATCAGTCAGGGTGTTTAGAAGAGAAAGATGGATAAGGGAACAATGAGTTGAACAGATTGAGGATTGAGAAATGAAGCCAAAATACAGCATGGTGATAGAAAAAACAAGCCTGGGGAAGGGAGGATAAAAGAAGGGGAGGATACACTGAGCTTATATCCACTTACAATAGAGAAAAACTACCATCCAAAGAAGGGAAGGAATAAGACCCGGAATCTGCTAATTTTAGGAAAAGAACTAGACGAAGGAGAGACTGAGGGGGAAAAAAAGCATGGTAAACTAGAAAGTATTGAAACGAACATAAACAAAGTTGTGATGGTATGTAGCAGGAACTTAGTTTATGAAATATGGCAAACAAAAATGGGTGTTTTAAGGCAGAAATATCCTGAACACCTCATATTTAACTCATATTGGCAAATCGTATATTTTCAAGATTATTTTCCTGCAAATAAAATCTTGGTTTGGTCCAAAACGATGATAGGTAAACCTAAAGTTAATGGCTTACTGCACCAAGTAGACAGAACTGAGTTCTTGGAGTCACTCCTCACTGACAGTGGCATTCTTATGTCAGTCTCCCCCATTAGAATGCAAGCTTCTTGTGAGCAGGGACTTTACCAATTCTTTGTTCGTACTTCCTGTGCACTTAGTAAAAGGGCATGGCATCCAGTAGACACTTGATAAATGCTATTAATAGTAACCAGAAGTGCTGGTTAACTGACAGTCTGCAACACTGCTGCTGTTCTGGGTGGCCTTAGCAGAGAAGTTCCACAGTTTAGGTAGGCTCAGAGGGAGATGTGGGTGTAGGATGGAGGCTAAAGTCACCAACACTCTTGGTATCTGATGATTACTGAGTAAACAGAGTCTATGGCCAGGGAAAAGGAACACAACTGTATAAAATTTGAATCTCAATAACATCTTGCATCCCTTTTGGGTTTGTCACAAAAAACTGCATTATCAAATCTTTAGGCTAGTGAGCCAGACACCATTTGTGTCACTATAACAGATTCTGTTTTTTTTTTAAATTTACCGTTAGTTTTTTCTGGAGTAGAGCTATCCAGAGACTACTAAATGGATTTGCCTTTTGGTTACTGAAAAATCACTCTTACCAAAAGGGATATTGGTAACTGAAGGTCTCCATTCCAGAGGGCTGCATTGAAAATATTCCCTATCCTTTGAGAGAAATTCATTTAGAATTCAAATGAGTTTAAATTCTTTACTATAACCTATCCTGGATTCTCATGTAAAACTCTTGCAAGGAGTTTGCAATGGGCTGCCTCCCACACCAACCTTCTCACTGTACCTCAGTATTGTCTTTCTTGTCACCAACCCCTTGCCCACATCCTCTCTTGGCTTGGAACCCCTTTCCTCTTCATATTCAACACACCACCACTCTCCCCACCTTCAAAGCCCTCCTAAAATCACATTTCCTCCAAGAGGTCTTGGGTGGCCTATCCTCATTTCCCTGCCTAAACCCTCCTTTCTGCATCACCTATGCACTTGAGTTTGTTCTTTTTTTATGGTATTTGTCAAGTGCTTACTATGTAATAATAATAATTGTGGTATTTATTAAGCACTGACTATGTTGTTCCAGGCACTGTATTAAGCTAGTTGATACAATCAGATAGGTTTGGCACAATCTCTGTCCCACATGGGGCTCAGAGTCTCAATCCCTGTTTTGCAGATGAGGTAACTGAGGTACAGAGAAGTGAAATGACTTGCTCAAGGTCACACAGCAGACAAGTGGCAGAGCTGGGATTAGAACCCACGACCTTTTGGCTCCCAGGCCCTTGTTCATCCACTATGCCATTCTGCTTCTCCATGCCAGGCACTGTTCTAAGTGCTGGGGTAGATACTATGTGCCAGTCCCTGGTCCACATGGGACTCACACCATAATTCCCATCTTATAGATAAGGTAACTGAGGCACTGAGAAGTGAAGTGATTTGCCCAAGGTCACACTGCAGATAAGTGTTCTTTTATATTCTCTCTTCTTCCAGTCCCACAGCACTTAACGAACATATCTAGCAGTCATTTATTTGAATGACCGTCTCCCCCTTTAGTCTGTAAGCTCCTTATAGGCAGGCATCTTCTATACCTACTCTTTTGTATTGTCCTCTCCCAAGTGCTCAGTACAGTCCTCTGCACACTGTAAGGGCTCAAACGTATTGTCACACTCCACACTCCAGGAGAAATTCCTGGTAGGGTTAAACCACAATCATGATAATCCATTTCTTTGTGCACAGTTTGGTCCTGCAGTCTTTTCCAGAAGAGGTCTTTTAGAGAAGCAGCGTGGCTCAGTGGAAAGAGCATGGGCTTGGGAGTCAGAGGTCATGAGTTCGAATCCTGGCTCTGCCACTTGTCAGCTGTGTGACTGTGGGCAAGTCACTTCACTTCTCTGTGCCTCAGTTACCTCATCTGTAAAATGGGGATTAACTGTGAGCCTCACGTGGGACAATCTGATTACCCTGTATCTACCCTAGCGCTTAGCACAGTGCTCTGCACATAGTAAGCGCTTAACAAATACCAACATTATTATTATTATTATTATTATTATTATTATTCCAGGACTAATGCTCAGTCATCATTTTTGATGGAAGACTTCATCATCATAACTATGCTATTGCTTCTGAACTTACAAAGATAATCATTCATTACTATTACAATATACCATATGTAGACACCAAAATGTCCATAATGTCTTTCTAGGATTAATATTCCAGTTTCAATCTCTTTCCCAAGGATGGTTCATGGACAGCACATATAGACAATGTAGTGTAAACTCATATAACAAGGTTTTGCTAAAAAATGATGGATTTCCACCCACTTTATGAATAATTCAGGGAACTCCCTTGATTAGCATTGGTCTCTGAAATCAAAACCATCTAAAGAATAATCTACAGCATAGCTAAAAGCCATACAAATTCTCCCCTTTCCACTCCATCCAAGCTGCTACTATGCTGATCTAAGTATTCAAGTATTTACCTTAACCAGCCTTGACTACTACATTAGCCCCCTTGCTGACTTTCCTACCTGCTGGCTCTTCCAACTCCAGTCCATACTTCACTCTGCTGCCATCCACCTCCGCATTGGCTTTAAAACATTCAATCAGGTAGCCCCCTTACCTCACTGATCTCCTAATTCAGCCCAGCCAGCAAACTTTGATCCTCTAGTGCCAGCTTGCTCACTGCCCCGTGATCTGGTCTATCTCGCTGCCAACCCTGTGCCCACATCCTTTCTCTGACCTTCAATTAGCCTTCCATCATTAAGCCCTCATCTCCTCTATCCCAGTGCTTGGCACATAGTAAGCTGCTTAACAAGTACCATAATAGTAATTATTATTATTACTACTCCCTCTCCCTTCTACATCCTCTATGGCCTTAGATCTGTACTCTTTAAGCATTTGATATTCACCCACTGTCAGCCCCACAGCACTTAGGCATATATCTGTAACTTATTTATTTGTTTTAATGTCTGTTTCCTTCTCAGATTGTACAATCCTTGTGGGCAGGGAATGTGTCTACCAATTAACTTTTTCTTTATTGTACTCTCCCAACCGCTAGTACAGTACAGTGCTCTGCACACCATAAACACTCAATAAATACTATTGAATGATTGACCAAAGAATAATGCCAGAGGCTAGAGGTAGGAGCAGTTTCCAAGAGCACAGGCCTATCCCTTACAGTAATGAGCCAATGTGTGTAGAGGCAGCATGGCATGGTGGATAGAGCAAAGGCCTGGGAGTCAGAAGGTCCTGGATTCTAACCCCAGTTCCACTGCTGTGTCTGTGTCTCTGTCTGCTGTGGGATGCTGGGCAAGTCACTTCACTTCTCTCTGCCTCAGTTACTTCATTTGTGAAATGGAGATTGAAACTGTGAGGCCCATGTGGAACAGGGACTATGTCCAACCCAATTTGCTTGTATAATAACAATAATAACAATAATGGTGGTATTTGTTAAGCGCTTACTTTGTGCCAAGCACAGTTCTAAGCACTGGGGTAGATACAGGGTAATCAGATTGTCCCACATGGGGCTCACAGTCTTCATCCCCATTTTACAGATGAGGGAACTGATGGCCAGAGAAGGGAAGTGACTTGCCCAAAGTCACACAGCTGGCAGGCGGCGGAACCGGGATTAGAACCCATGACCTCTGACTCCCAAGCCCGGACTCTTTCCACCGAGCCACTCCAGTGCTTAGTATAGTACCTGGCACACGGTAAGCGCTTAACAAATACTACAGTTATTATGACTCACTCACTTTTACTGATGCCAGGTAGCACTGTACTTTACTGTATTGTGCCAGGAGTGGCAAATTAAAAGTTTTGGAAATGCCAGGCTAGTTTCCAGGAACCCAGAATGAAGAAATGAGACTGTTACCTGCAAGCATGGAGAACAGGAACATATTGCTGGCAGTGAGTATAGGTGCTTTTATAGAGTAATACACTACTAGACCCCATTAAATAAAATGAACAAAGGAATAGAATAGAATTCAGGAGATGAAATCCACCCCATCCCGACTACCCCGATCTTTACACTCAGGACAGTTCTACAATCCCCAAATCACTGTCAGGTATTAGTAAGCTCATGTTTCATTTTAAGGTAAACAATAAATATTTTTGTTTTTATGTAGTAAAATTCGGTTTAATCTGTGCATTTATCATTGCAGTGGCAGTAGAAACAACATTATCTATTTAAAATGTACACTTTCTTTAAATGCTTGACAAAATATTATTTGTGTTAAATTATGGAAAACCTGAGACTTGAGTACTTACCCCTCCGGTATGTGTAAAAGACAAATAATTGTTTTCTAAGAATACAACTGCATGATTTGCTAAACAAGGTTTTACTGTATTTAATGAGCTTATAAACAACCGACTTTCAGCAGTTACAATGGCCAAATCATCTCTGGGGTCTTTCACCTCCTCATCACACATTTTAAAAATGGAAACCACATGATACAGGAAATGAAAAAACTGACCTGATTTTATATTATCAGATCACTAAAGCAATCCCTGTCAATGGAAAACTAGAGGCTTGCAGGTGATTTCTCAGACATATGGGGACCCCACTGTCCCTTTTTGTGACAAAAATCAAATGTATAAATTAAAAATATCCATCCTCTGTTCAATATAAATAAGAATTTCACAGGTAAGCATCAGGAAATTAGGGTCCAAATCAAATAAAAAACAAATGAAAAACAACAACCTATGTTTCCAGAGTTCAATCTTCCTTACCAATTTATAAATTATATATTCTGGATCAAACAACATACACTAGTTTCCTGTCCCCATTCCAAACAGCATAACAAGTCTGGTCTACAACTTAAATTCCAATACTTCAGGAAATAGGTTCCAGTAGTGTCCCAATATCAGATATCAGACCTTGAGTTATAAGCATCAAGGAGCACACAGAACTTGGAATTTTGGTGAACGTTACCCAAACATAACTATTTTTATATTCTTAATGACAGAAATGTTCATTAAAATGAAAACATTTTAACAAATTGTGGAAAACTTTCACAATAAAATGCCAACTTTTGATGTTAATCTAAATTTTATACTTCAAGTTCTTCAAAATAGAAAATAAATATTAGCTCTGCACATAGTAAGCACTCAATAAATACCTTTGATTGATTGACTGATTAACTCATTTATAGAGGATCATTCCCAAAGGTACTGAAAATATTTTTCAAACACCACCTAATTAAGTATCTGTGAAACTGATAAGGTAGAAATGTAGCACTGTGCAAGTAAGAAAACTGTGGCACGGGGAACTTAAATCAACTGACAAAGGTGACATGGTAAATCAGTGTTGGAATCAGGAATATTATTTCACCTGGACTGTGTTGCTCTCTAATGGGATACTTGCAACAGTGAAGTAAAATCTGTCATATGAGATTAGGTGGCTTACAGCAGAAAAATCTAGCCTCCTCTCCTCCAACTCCCTGTCAACTTCAACCTCTCACTCTCCAAAGGTGCCTTCCCCTCAGCCTTCAAGCACACATTTATCTGCTCTTTTCAACTGCAACTCCCAAATTTGCTGGCTTCGTTCCTCCCGGGTCAACCTTTTAGCTGTATCTCACTCTCGACTCTCTGGGCTCTGACCCTTAGCTCACACTGTTCCCACAGCTGGAATTTCCTTCCTCCCCCCATCAGATAGACCATATTCAAATCCCTCTTAAAATCCCAACTCCTCCCACAAACCTTCCCTGATTAATTTCCCAGCACCTTGAGCCATCAGTCAATTAATAATATTTATTGAGTGCTTACTGTGTGCAGGGCACTGTACTAACCGCTTGGGAGAATACAAAGCAACAGAGTTGGTAGACACAATCCCTACCCTCAGGGAGCTTGTAGACTACAGGGGAGACAGACTTTAGGATATATTACAGCTGGATATATAACTATGTGCTGCTTCAGCCATCTCTAGCACTTATGAACTTAATTACATTCTCCTTCACACTCATGTATATAAACCCACTGTATTTTGACAGACTTGTTAATAGTTTTATGTTCGTATTCACTGTTGGAGCGCAACATTCTTGTGGGCAAGGAATGAGTCACATTGCAATTCTGTCTTTCTCAAGGACCTAGTCCAGTGCACTGGTAGCAGCGGGGCCTACTGGGAAAAGCATGCGTCTGGGAGTCAGAAGACCTGGGTTCTAATTCTGCCTTCACCATTTGTCTGCTGTGTGACCTTGGGCAAGTCATTTCACTTCTCTGCACCTCATCAGCAAAATGGGGATTAAGATTCATGAGCCACATGAGGAACGTGGACTGTGTCCAACCTGATTACCTTGTATTTACTCCAGTGCGAGAAGCAGCGTGGCTCAGTGGAAAGAGCACGGGCTTTGGAGTCAGGGCTCATGAGTTCGAATCCCAGCTCTGCCACTTGTCGGCTGTGTGACTGTGGGCAAGTCACTTAACTTCTCTGTGCCTCAGTTCCCTCATCTGTAAAATGGGGATGAAGACTGTGAGCCCCACGTGGGACAACCTGATTCCCCTATGTCTACCCCAGCGCTTAGAACAGTGCTCGGCACATAGTAAGCGCTTAACAAATCCCAACATTATTATTATTATTACCGTGCCTGGCATATAATAAGTGGTTAATAAATGCCATAAAAAAGTGGGTGCTCAAGAAATGCTGCTATTAATACTACTACTGCTTAGAAGGTATTCCCAGAAGATTAAATTATTTTATTTAAAAGACTAACAGACCTTGAATGAGAATGAAAACTTTATTTTTGTGTAAGTCTTTGTCTTCAATAGAGGACTAAGTTTGGCAAATACATAAACTCCATGTACCACAAGGACAGAGATACTTTGCTTCACTCAAGCACTGTTCCCAGGTAGGTGTAGTTTATTATAGTACAGGGATTCCAGCTGCTTATAATCAGCTGAGCCTTTTAAAAATTGCCTGTTGTGTGTTAAAATATGCCTTTATGACTATAAAATTGTACGGTAGTTATAATGTCAACAAAGAGCACAGCATGTCGTTCCTAATATTTTGACAGAGTGCGGGAGTAAAGTGACTTGCACAGTGAACAGCCAAATGTGAAGCAATCTAAAAGTTGAAATGGAAGGATGGTAAAGGGATCCCTCCTAGGTTTCTTCAGGAGACAAATCCTTGACCTTTCCACATGTAATCACTTATACAAAATGTCACTGATTTGATGTTAGGCATTTAAAAGGCTCAATGTACTTATCTTTCAAATCTCAGCTATTTTGTGGTGAATTGGAAAAAGACCCACGAGCTACAGCTAATTTGAACAGTGTTACAAATACCACCCTTTTAGCTGAATAGGATTTTCTATATAAATTCTTTTTGTGTAAATAAGAAGAGGAAAGAAAGCTTCCATCTGGAATAAAGAGACTGGAGGGAATCATTTGGCTGCTCCACCAGAAATGACCTTTCACTGAGCACAAAGTAACCGGGGCTGCTTTTTAGTCTGAAGCCACGAAGGTCATACACAAATTTAGCCAGTATATCAGGATAACCAAGAAACAGCAAAAACGTTTCTCTAAAAGGAAGTTGGAAAGGTCTTTAACTTGAAAATGTAACAGATTTTTCCATCTGCTTATTGGGTTTTCCATTCCAGTACATTAAGTAACTGCTCTCTCTTTCCTTCTCCATTAGTATGTAAATCATTTAATGTGAAGAGGATTTAAGTGTGGAACAGTAAGAGTTCCCAGAGTAAATAATTTCCTCTCCCATCATTGCTAAAAATGAGCATGCAACAATCCTGCTTCTGATTATGAATCAGTGTGCGCTCATTATAATAGTACAAGGAGGGCAAGTACATGAAGGGCATTTTCTAGAGGGTCATTTTAAATATTCAGTAACAGAAAGAGAACCTTAAAATCCACTAAATGGTAATAAGGGCCATGATCCTTTTTATTAATGGACTCATTTTTGATTCATTGTTTTGTGGCCCATCACCAAAGCTTATGGACTTGTGCCTAAGAACAATACAAGTTGTCTTACTGAATTATCTAGTAGGACAATGGAAATAGAATCGGAGTCCATCTCCCAGTACATCACTCTAGCACAAGTGCGACTAACCATATTAGCTTTGTTATACCCTGAAAGTTAAAGATCTTGGCCTCTTGATGATGGCATTTGTTAAGCGCTTACTATGTACAAAGCACTATTCTAAGTGCTGGGGGGGTGGTACAAGATGATCAGGTTGTCCCATGTGGGGCTCACAGTCTTAATCCCCATTTTACAGATGAGGTAACTGAGGCACAGAGAAGTTAGGTGACTTGCCCAAAGTCACACAGCTGACAAGCAGCGGAGCCGGGATTAGAACCCATTACCTCTGACTCCCAAACTGTGCTCTTTCCACTAAACCATGCTTTCCATGGATCCAGGCCAAAGTGGCCAGTCAAGTGGGAGCCACAGTTTTCCAGGGAGAGTAAAGGGAATTTTTCTTCTTTCTTGCAATCTCTGCTTTCTCCAATTTAGCCTTCACCTCTCCTATACCCTCCCCCTCTGGCATCGCCTACCCTTTAAATCCTTGATATTCACCTCACCCTCTTCCCCCCAGTACTTTAATACACGCCATAATATATTTTGATGCCTCTCTCCCCGTCTACACTGTAAGCTCCTTATGAGCAGGGAACATGTCTACCAACTCTGAACTGTACTCTTCCAACTGTGTAGTACAATGCTCTGAACACAGTAAGCACTCAATAAATACCACTGATTGATTGATTGACAGATCAGAGAGGAAAGCTGAGTTGCTGCTGAAGCAAGGGAATATGTGAAAATTCTACTGTGGCAATAAACACAGGGATGGGATGAGGGTGGGGAAGAATGGGGAAGAGAAGAAAGTGATGGGGGAGCAGTGGTGAAGCAAGGTTGTAGCCATGAAATAGTAGTAATAGCAGAAGCAGTAATGACATTTTTTACGTGCCTTCTGTGTAAGAAGCACCGTATAACTACGGAGAAGAAACAGCAGGAAACTGATTCAGCATTGGTCCTTGACCCAAAGGGGACTCAGAATCTAGAGGTAGGGAGGCCGAACATGAAAAGAATAATTTGGCAATTTCATATTTCTATGAATTTCATATTTCATATTTCTGATTAGACTGTAAGCCCGTCAAACGGCAGGGACTGTCTCTATCTGTTGCCGACTTGTTCATTCCAAGCGCTTAGTACAGTGCTCTGCACATAGTAAGCGCTCAATAAATACTATTGAATGAATGAATATTTCTAGTTTCCCTTTAGGCCTGAAGATGCCACTCACGATATGTTCACCTATAGGTTGGGGTGTGTGTGTGTGGGGTGTGTGTGTGTGAGAGAGAGAGAGAGCAAGAAGAGAGTGAGAGAGACAGAGAGATTGCAAAAGCCAATGTAGAACCCACATCCTGACCAAACTGTGCACACATAAAAATACAACCTATCCTTAGGGAGCTGATGCCCCCAAAACTGCCATTCCTCTGCCTCCCGCTTTTTGCCGAGGCTTTATTTTATTGTATCTTTAAAATGTTTCCTGTCCTCCTTGCTTTCAGTTACCCAATTTCAGGTCAGCATTCAGCAGCTGTTGTATATCCCTATTATCAACCATTCTCCATGTTCAAACCAACCAGCATGGCTATAATGAGCTGAGTACAGTTTCAGTGTAAAGCAAACCAACTGTTGTTTCTTTCAATGTTGAGTTTATCCTGAAAGTGACACTAAAAGAACTGCTCTATGGGGAGTCCAGGTCTCCACTAAGATGAGGGAGTTTCCCACCAGAAAAGACAGATAAAACTTGGTCCTAGAGTAGGCTAGGCAGCTCTTTGACTCTACAGATCTTTAGTTTGGTCTAGAGTTTTATAACATGATGCCTCTATACTCTGATAATCTCACAAAAAATGTGCTGAGCTTGACTTGATTTCCTACGTTGCTGTCTACAGTTGCATCAGTGTGCTGCCTAGATAACAGAATTCTGTATCAGCTTTTAGATTTGTGTACGCGTTTAGATGTTTACCTTTGTGTATGACTTCCCTGGTGCACGCTGATGAAACATTACTTTGTTTTCTTTAGACAGATCATCATTCTTTAAGGCCTTGCTGATTCTTTGAAGTGGTTTACAATAATTTCAGTAAACCTTCTTGGTTTATTCAACTCTAGTAGAAGCATCTGCTTATAGCACTTCCTGAATGACTGACTCTAGGACTATGGATGATGCTCAAAATCTGTTGAGTTAGAAGCGTTTTCCAAAAGAATGGAAGCACATTCTTCTAACACCTGGAATCCAGGTCTCTTGTGCATAGTACAGCATGGAATTTGAATGAATTGAACAAGACCAGGTCCCATGGAGCATCCCTGTCTTATCCCACTGGCAATGGACACTGAATTGGACTGGGCAGCCCCTGTCCTGATGTGGCCAGGCGTGCCTATGAATAGTACTGGTAATCTCAGAATCTTCATGAACTTTACAGGGAACTGGATTTTCTAAGCAATCCTAGCTCTGCCACTTGTTTGGTGACCTTGGACAAATCACTTCACTGTTCCTCAGTTACCTCATCTGTAAAATGGGGATTAAGACTGTGAGCCCCATGTGGGACAACTTGATTACCTTGTATCGCCCCCAGTGCTTAGAACAGTGCTTGGCACATAGTAAATGCTTAAATGCCATTGTTATTATTATTATGATTATAAGTGCAGAGGGGAGGCAGAAGGGATGGTTTACATAGGGAAGGGAGGGCTTAATTGGGGAAGGTCTCTTGGAGGAGGTGTGAATATAGCAGGGCTTTGAAGACAAGGAGAGTGGTGGTCTGTAGGACTAGAAGGGAGAGGGAGTTCCATGCTGGAAGGAGGAAGTGAGCAAATGATCAGCGGCAAGAAAGACAATTTTAAGGTACAGGGAGAAGGTCGGTGTTCAAGTAGTGTAGGCAGTTGGGTTGTAATAGGAGACCAACAAGATAAGGAAAGAGGGGGAGAAAAAATTGAGCGCTTTAAAGTCAATGGTAAAGAGCTTCTGTTTGATATGGAAATGGATGGACAACTACTGGAAGTTGTTGAGGACAAAAGACACATGAACTGAACAGTTTTTCAGAAAAGTAATCCACGCAACAGTCAGGTAGGGACTAGAGAGGGCAGAAGAAGGAAGCAGGATGGTCAGCAAGGAGACGGCTGCAGTAATCAAAGTGGGATAATGATGAGTGCTTGGATCAGTGGGGTAGCAGTTTGGATGGGGACGTACGGGTGGATTTTAGAGATGTCAAGAAGGCAGAACTGACAGGATTGAGCGGTGGATTAAATATGTAGGTTGAAGGAGAGAGCGAGTCAAGGATAAGGCCCAGGTTACCATCATTATCCTGTATCGGGTGTGCTGCAAGATTTTGTCTCTTGCGCCATGCTGGGGTATGAAGCATCTTTTTGATTTTGGGAGCACTCAGTTGGCAATACTCTTTACTGGCCGATGCAGGACTATTCTAGCTAAGATTCTGCTGTCAACAGAGAGCAGTGAGTTTCCTGATAAACGCTGCAA
This sequence comes from Ornithorhynchus anatinus, assembly GCF_004115215.2. Taxonomy (NCBI): domain Eukaryota; kingdom Metazoa; phylum Chordata; class Mammalia; order Monotremata; family Ornithorhynchidae; genus Ornithorhynchus; species Ornithorhynchus anatinus. Next base: position 52,071,974 of record NC_041735.1, on the reverse strand, counting down.
TTGGATTTTTCACAATTTTCCTTGAAGATAATGATGATCAATCCATCAGTTGATCATATTTATTGAGCGCTTACTGTGTGCACAGCACTTTACTAAGCTCTTGGGCGAGTACAATAGAGTTGGGTAGATACAACAGAGTTGGGTAGATACATTCCCAGTCTATAATGAGCTTACAGTCTAGAGGGAAAGACAGATATTAATACAATAAATGAAAGTAGCATAGCCTCCATTATATTTCATGGAGAAGCATTGTAGCTTAGTGGATAGAGCACAGGCCTGGGAGTCAGAAGGTCAAGGGTTCTAATTCAGACTCCACCACGTCTGCTGTGTGGCCTTGGGCAAGTCATTTCACTTCTCTGTGCCTCAGTGACATCATCTGTAAAATGGGGATTAAGAGTGTGAGACCTTTGTGGGACAGGGATTGGGTCCAACTTGTATCTACTACAGTGCTTGGAACAGTGCTTGGCACAGAGTAACTGCTTAACAAGTACCATAATTATTATACACTGTGTAAGAGCTTGGGTAAATTCAAGCAGGATATCCCCTCCCTGCTTGTAGATTTCAGTGGGTGGGCCATCAGGTCCAATGCATGGCCTAGTGGATAGACCATGGGCCCAGGAGTCAGAAGAACCTGGGTCCTGATCTCGGCTCTGCCACGTCTTCTGTGTGACTTGGGCAAGTCACTTCACTTCTCCCAGTGGTCCAGTTCCCTCATTTTTAAGGTGATTATGACTGTGAGCCTCAGGTGGGACAGGGACTGTATCCAACCCAATTATCTTGTCTCTACCCCAGTGCTTAGTATAGTTCCTGACAGAGTAATCGCTTAAATACCAGTGGGAAAAAACACCAACACTTTGACACTTTTCATAGCTGTGCTGCAGTCTCCTTCAGTATTTGGGACAAGTGTCGTGTCTTTGTATACTAGAAAGTTTCCAGGTTTGAAGGGTTTTGAATTCAAATAAGAGGCAGTTTGTTGAGGAGAAGACTGACATTTTGTTGCCATCTCTTCAGGGCTCCCTCCCTGCCTTGAGTCTTCAGAGGTGCTGTAGTGGCATTTGTGGGGTCACATACCAATCTTTAATAACGTGTTGAAGTATCTTGATTTCAGGGTGGTCTGTACAGTGCTGGATTTCTTCCACTTTGGCATCCCACCACCTGCTGAGCGTGTTCCTTAACTTGATTTGCATAAAGCAACATAGGTTTCTGAAAGCCTCATTTTTTCCTGACTCACAAGGTTCTGAAAGGCGTGATTAATGTAGTTCTTGTTGTGTTGCAAGGAGTCCTTTTTATCTCTGAATCATTTGCATCTAACAAGTTTTCATGACTGTTTGGCCATGTTTGATCTTGATGGATGTTTGGTAAACAGTTGGGAATTTCAAGATGAGATAAAAATAGAATAAGTTCCCTTGCCTTTTGATCTTATATTTTTTACCCAGTCCTGTTGATTTATATTTTGATGGGGGAGGTGAGGGTGGGGAGCGTTTTATTTTTGAATTTTTATGCCTCTCTTTCTAGCTACAATGTCATAAGAGAGGAGGAAAGCAGTGAAACTTGGGGGCATGGGAGAAAAGATGGAAAGGAGGAGAGAGGCTAAAACTGAAAGTGCTAAAAGCTCTCAGGACAGAAAAGTATAAGAACAAATAATAAACTCAGACCTAACAATTCTAGGGGCATAATTAGTCTTCCAAGTTAACCACCCATTAAGAGGAACAGGAAGAGTTCACACTTTCTTATACAAAAAAATGTTGAAAATTATGTTGCATTTCCTTTTCTAAAAAAGGGAAAGACAGATTTAAAAGATTAAATAGCTTTCCAGCCAAATCAGGAGGCATATTGGAAAACAATCACACAGTCAAAAATAAAAAAATCCACAAGGCAAACCCAACAGTTTCTGCCTGATCTCAAGCTGATTGCTGAATTACGACAACATACCCTGCTCCTTTTGTTTTGAGGGAAAATGGAACAGGATTTGTTTAGGCCAGAAGACATCTGTGCTCTGTTTTTTTTTGTTTTTTTTCATTGAAACTAGAGATTCTGCCCCTTTAGTGAAACCTAGTGTCTTCCATAAAGTGGTCCCTCTGACCTGCCCCGCCACTAGATTCATTTCCTTGCTGGAAAACTAGTACCACTCTGCTGCTCTTGAGCACCCAGAAACAGAGAAAACCTAACTAAATCAACTTGGTACAGGATTAACAGACAAACTCCTCTTCTTCAGCTTTCTTTAAGAAACTCTGCTGTACGACTGCTGCTCTAACAAGGCAGTTACAGGGAAGAAGCATGGCCTAGTGGAAAGAGTATAGATCTGGCAGTCAGAGGACTGTGTTCTAATTCCAGGTCTGCCACTTGTTTGCTGTGTGACATTGGGCAAGTCACTTAATTTCCCTGTGCCTCAGGTACCTCATCTGTAAAATGGGGATTAAGACTGTGAGCCCTATGTGGGACAGGGCCTGTGTTTAACCTGATTATCTTGTATATTGCCTAATGCTTAGTATGGTGCCTGGCCCATAGCAAGCACTTAACAAATACCATCAAAAAAAGAAAAAAGAATGGTGAGTGAAAAGCCAGAAGTAGGCAGGAACAGGGGATCTTAAAAATGAATGGCAACACTCCCATAACCTTGGCAAAGAAGGGAATAATCGTTCCCTGCACCAGTCTTGAGTTCTGTTATCGAAAGTTGCCTTCTCTTTTGCCAGTGGGAAGACTCCAAAAGGTTCCTTACCTTTCTCCTCCTAGGAGCAGAACATATTTTTTTCTACATGACAAATGAGGGCTCTACATTATCTTGACTGAAAACAATCCCTACTTCACCGCAATCGGTCTGCTTGGCATTCTGATAACAAAATGCCATCAGTCTAGTGGAAGTAATAGTACTTATTAAGCACTTACTGTGTGCAGAGCACTGTACTAAGTGCTGGGAAAGTATACACAGGTGAGAATTAGACATGGGCCCTCTCCCTCAGAGGGGTGCACAAGTTCCTCAAGTACTGGATAAAGCTTCTTGGAGGGGGTAGTGGTAGAAGGAAAAGTGAGGGAAGGAAAGAAAGAGGGGGAGAGGGTTTTCAAGGCATGGAGGGGTCCTGTGAGATGTCACTGAGAGAAGGGCTAACTCGGGGGCACTGTGCTATATTATATAGGTCATTGGACAGTTGCCTGAATTTTCTCAGGACAGCCTAATTGGTAACATCTCATATTAATGTCTGGTTTAGTATATTTTATTTAGTCATCATAATCCAGAGGATAAAAATCAAAATAAAGTGATGTGTGTTTGTGTCTGTGTGGAAAGTAACTGCGTTCACATTTTGGATGGCTGTTTTTATCTCTAGAGGTTGGAAGTGACTTCAAAGCTAGAAAATGATAAATTTTGGTTCTGCTTGATGATGGTCTATTTCAGTAGCTTCAGAAAGAAATACTAATGTTTTGACCATACCTCTCTGCAATGACCTGCACAAAATTGCAGATATTTGGAAATTGCCTCTAGGGAAAAATTTTAAAGTGGACCAGTAGAGTCAAAGAGCAGATATAATCTGCTATGCCCCTTTTGAATCATGGAGCTCAACCTACCTCTAAAGACCACCTATTCCTGCCTCTGTTTCACCTTGCTCATCTACTACTACAATCCAACTGGGACACTTTGCTCCTCTGGTGTTAACCTTCTCACTGTACCTCAATCCAATGCCTTCCTTGACACTGCTGAGCATGAAATTCAATGTCCCATTTAACATTCCTAACCCAACAGACAGCTTGTCCATGTCTTTCACCAAGTGTCCTTTAACTTCTTGATATTTCTGATTGTCCACCTTCCTACAGCAATTCCTGCAGTGTTGCTCCCCACTTCCCCCGGGGAAGAATTATTTACTTCTGCAAGATGAAATATGGTATTGATTTGAATACAAATTGTTATAAGGCCAAAAAAAATGAATAATAAACCTCAGTGGATAAATTAGTTAGCAAACTCCTTAAAGGTAGAGACTATGTCTTTTACTTTTTTGTACTTTCCCATAGGTATAATACAGTGTGCTACAAACAGTAGGCCCTTAAGAAATACAAATAATTAAGCAGAAATCTATAGAAGTACTGAGAGACCTGAGGCTAAAGACTGACCAGGAAGATGGGGAATTCCAGAATATCTCCTGGAGGAGGTGGCCATTAAGAGGTCTTTGAAGGAGGGGAGAGATGAAGGTGAAAGGCCACCCCAGGCTGGGGTATAGGTATAACCAAGAAGACAGAAGTGGGAGAGTCAAAAAAGAGGGATAATTGAGAGACTTACTCGGAAGGAATGAGGAGTAGGTGTTGAGCTTCTAAATATCTACTCCATGTGTAGCTTGTCACTTACTCATTCACGAGAGTATATTAGATTAAAAGAGGAATAACTGCATATTTATCAGTTCATGTCTACTGTTTCCTTCATTTGACTGCAAACTTCTTGAGAGCAAGGATTGTGTTTTTCACTTCCTTGAGTGTTCTCCAAGCACCTAGTACCATGCCCTGCATAAAGCAGGGACTCAATAAATACTATTTAATCTAATGCAAAATCCTTTCTATTGCTGTTTCCTTAATCTTTCCTGTTACCAAAAAAAACCATGAGAGATAGAAGGGAGGTGAATCTGCAGGCTAGTCAACCTCAGGAGAGATGAGTGTCCAATAATCTACTGAAGTTTTAATTTAAATCTAGGAAGCCTTGCAAGGTTTAGTTTCTGGGCTACTTCGTGAACAACTCTCCCCAAGAATATTTAATAGTCCTAGAGGCCAATCAAAGCAGTCTTGATGAATGTTTCAAACTAAAGTTCCTAGGGTGGAACTATTTAGAAGGGTCTGAATTGAGGAGGCACAATTCTGTAATTCAGTCATTATAAAACATTTAAAATGGAAAATTACATTAATAGTTCAAGAAAAGCATGAAATGCATCAGATTTTTAGCAGAATGATAGTTGAATCTCACATCTTTGTAGCTAGTTGTTAACTAAGCATTTCACTGATACATTTGTAAAGCACTTTGAGCTACTTGGATGGAAGGTACAGTATATATGGAAATTACCACCATCATTTACATGTTTATAGGGCAGTACTAAATGTGAAAGGAAAAATCTATTGCTTATTGTATTCATGACAATAAGAATGGTATATTGTACTAAGTGTGCTGCAACAGCAGTATTTTGACTTTTAAAAATGATCTTAGCCTACTTTTAAGATGTACTATTCCATAATTTATTCTAAATATTTTAATACTTTTAGGCTTTAAGGAAGTCTCTTGGAATGAGAAATAAAAGCAGGGGAGACATATTTTGTAAGGTTAACTAACTTGTTCAAGTTAGGTAGCTGAGAATGGTCTAAACCTGGATTAACTGAGGCCATATCCTTTGGTTTGAATTATTTGAATATTCAGACCTCCCAAATAACAAAATAATAATAATAACAATTATGGTATTTATTAGGTGCTTACTATGTGCCAAGCACTGTTATAAGTGCTGGGGTAGATACACAGTAATCAGGTTGCCCCATGTGGGGCTCACAGTCTCAATCCCCATTTTACAGATGAGGTAACTGAGGCACCGAGTAAGTAAGTGGCTTGCCCAAAGTCACACAGCAGACAAGTGGCAAAGTCGGGATTAGAACACACATCCACTGACTCCCAAGCCTGGGCTCTTTCCACTAAGCCACGTCCACTTCCTTGAGATACAGAGATAAGTAAGGCCAAGATTTATTTTTACATCTGAATTCTCTGTATAATTTTTGTGTAGATATTGGCTGAGAAATTATCTGTGGCACTGGGTAATAGTTAAGGACAAGAAAAAACTACATTTTACAAACATGCTTTCTGCAATTTACAATCTGTGGTTGCTCCGGTTACATAACATTCATAATTAGTCGCTTAGTCCAAAGCGTGCAAATACAAAATTTGCAATTCTAAGGACTACACAGTATGTGGATTTGAGTATTTGAAATATTTCACTTATCTTCCCCTGCAAATCCTGTCCTTCCCCAGGCTCACCACTGTAGACAGCACCACCATCCTCCCTGATTCAGGTCCTTAACCATGGCACTATCCTTGATTCATCTCATTCATCCATGTGTTTATCCATCACCAAATCCTGTCAGTTCTCTCTTTACAACATATCTAAAATCCACTCCTTCCTCTCAATCCAAACTGCTACCACGCTGATCTGAACACTTTATATACCGCCTTGACTAATGCGTCTGCCTCCTCACTGACCTCCCTGCCTTCTGTCTCTCCCAATTCCAGTATTTACTTCACAAAGCTGCCCGGATCATTTTTCTAAAAAAAGCCCATCAAAACCCTTCAGTCCATGTTTTCCCACTCCTCAATAACCTCCAGTGGTTGCCCACCCACCTCTGCATCAAATAGAAACTTCTTACCATCAGTTTAATACAATCAAGCAGCTCTTCCCATGCTACTCTACCTCCCTGTTCTCCCACGACCCAGCCTGTACTCTTTGCTCCTCTAATGCCAACCTAGTTACTGTACCTCAATCTCATCCATCTCACTGCTGACCCCTTGCCTCCGCTCTCCTTCTGGCTTGGCACTCCCTCTCCCTTCATATAAAACAGACAACCACTTCCACCAAGCTTCAAAGCCCTACTAAAATCACATCTCTTCCCAAAGGACTTCCCCGACTAATTCCTCATTTCACTCTAATCCCTTTCCTTTCTATATTGCCTACATACTTGGATCTGTACCCTTTAAGCACCGCGCCTCAGCCCAACAGCATTTCTATACAGAGTGGAAATTTAACCTCCCTCTCTAGACCATAAGTTCCTTGTGTGCGGGGAATGGGTCTAACAGCTCTATTGTACTGTACTTTCCCAAGCGCTTAGAACAGTGCTCTGCACATGAGAAGTGCTCAATAAATACCACTGATTGACCGATGGCCCACAGTTTATGGCTTGAATGTACTATACTGTATAGCTCTTGGTCCCGGGGGTAGTGCAGTGTTCTGAGAATCAGGAGACCTGAGTTCTACTCCCAGTTCTGCCTCTGGGGCTCTGCCATCAGTGAAGGCTTCTGACCAAAGAATCACATGACACGCCACAAGGCCCAGCAGGAATCCTGAAAAAAGAGCTGGGTAATATGGGTACCAAACACTTAGTGGTTACCAAGGCAATGACCTGCTGGGTCATGGTGTTATGGCATTGCAATTAGGTACTATGATGCAGTCACTTCAGCCATAAATCAACCCTGTACGTTCAAGAATCTTAGCATGAACTTCAGTGTGTCGCACCCTTGCCCACCTATATGCTCACTGCATTCCTTGCCCCAGTGGGATCAACACTGGCAGGGAACAGAGAGGGTCAGGGTGTAGGGTCTTAATCCTGAGGCATCAAGACTGAGACTTGTCCATTGTTCCCAAAGGGAACTGCTGTGTGTATTCTAAATGCCGGTTCTAAATGTAAAATGAATACTTGGAGTGCTGAGGCAACCTGAGAATAAGTTAGTGAAAATTCGCCCCAAGGGCCAAAATATGGAGTTACATCTCTGTTTTGGATTTTGAATTGGGACGTTTGAGGATTTTAGTTGTGTGAATTTTCAATTTCCTAGTATATATCATGTCTCCCTCTCGGATCTCTCAATACTGACTTAAAATTTCCTTTATTTTGACTCTCGCTATTTTCCTTCACCTTTTCTGTTTTGCAACATTTACTGTCACAAATTAGAAACAGAAAACAAGCAATTGAAGGAAGAAAATAAATTCCCCATTTCCATTCGAACTTTATGCTTCGGGTTTCTTTTTTCCTGTGCCCCAAGTTCAGCAGGCTTTGGACCTTGGTATGCTCATATTTATCACAGGAGGCCCACATCCTAGATCAGGATTGTGTTGACAGTCAAACTACAGTGGCAATAAGCATTTTAATAAAGAGGGATCTGTTGAAGGCTGGGACTGAGTGAAGTCACATTCTATCAATCAATCAATGGCATGTACTGAGTGCTAACTGTATGCAGAGCACTGTACTAAGTGCTTGGAAAAGTATGATGCCACCAAGTTGGTAGACATGTTCTAGTCACACTGCCCCTTGGACTGCCTGACTGTACGAAGGGCTCTGGAAGAGGTTTCTTTTGATCGACAGCATTGTTTCCTAACTTTTTGATTTGGTTGAAGGCCCACTGCTTCTGGGCACCCAACATTTTCCACCACAGATATACCGGTCCACACACATCCACTGGAATCAAAGCAGGGAAGCAAATTTCTAGGGCCCATCTGGCAGCACTCCACAGTTCCTGGTGCACCACTGCCCATTGGTTGAGAAGAACCACTCTCAGGATTCTGGAAGCAATTCTGATTGATTCTTTCACATTAACAACTTCTGGAACTGCAAATTTTTCTCACCCACCATGACTCATATTTTTTTTTTTTTAAAGAAACGGAAAACAGAAAATTGGGACAACTTGAAAGGGTGCAATTGATTAATTTCTTTCACGTGCATTGCTTTCCAACACAAATGTAAATGATTAATAACTACATCATGTGACTCATTTGTGAGTGTGCTATTTCTACATAACCATCATTTGTGTGCATCAAGAATCCAGATCTTTGGCAGACGACTGTAATAGGGACTGCAGTCTCTGGAGCAGTTCAGAAAGTAACTCTCCTTTACATCTCCAGATCTATACAGGCTTTGGAGCCACAAGAAATAGAAAAGAAAATACATTTCATTTAACAGAATACTAGATGTGTACAGTTCACAAAGGCAGCAAAAGAGGTGTATTGGTTAGCTAAGATATGACGCTAAAAGGAAGTCACAATACACATTGAGAAGATGGTATGTTTTGATAGGTTGCTACGGGTTAAGGTTTTAAACAGTGGAGAGGAGGGCCTCAAATTCAACAGCGGTGCAGGAGACAGAAGGAAGCACAGCTGAGAAAGGTACAACGTGATATCCCGTTAAGTGATCTGCTGCTGGGGGCGGTTAACCAAACAAAGTTCCATTCAAGAAAGTGGGCCAGATGACCTGGTTGCTGTAGAGGCAGCTACAACATTCAGTGCACTGTGCGTGTCTGAAAAGCTCTTTTTAGGAACATCCCACTCATCCTCCAAGGAAAAGGGGACTAGAAAAATGGAGCCACATAAAAATAATGTAAGAATTAGTCAATGGCTATGCAGTGTGTGGGTTTACCACACGGCCCTTTTTTCTGTGTCTTCATTCAATGAAGTTGACTCTTCTATGCCTCCAGGAGGAGGCAGGTACCTGAATTTTGATGGCCAGTAGGAATGGTACCTGGATTGACAAATTATTAGCTACACAGCTCTTATGAGTTTTCTTCCAAAGGAAAATGTAACACATTTGAAAATGGGATTTAAGAGGATTTGAATTTTTAGATTGTGAGCCCCAATAAGGCACAGGATTGTGTTTATTCCCACCTGTCTATATTCTCCCAGCACACAGTAAGTACTTAATAAATACTATTACTATTTGGCACAGTGGTTCTTCCTTAGTACAGTAAGCAACTATGAAGAACTCCTAGCTTCATTATTTGTCCAACCTTCATGTGTCATTTCATATCTGTTTTCCTAGAAATTTCCTTGTTCCATTTTTTTTTTTAAGCATAGGACCTCTTCCTTTCAATAACATATCCCATGTTATAGATGCAAAGGTAACAAAGTGGCATACCTCTGCCTTGACTAGTTTATATAAAGCTACTCACCACATGTTCTCTGACACACCCTAACTGCCCTCTGAATTTAGGCTGCACTGGAGTGCAACAGCAAGACTCCCAACTCTGTCTTCCAAAGCCTTTAGATACTGACCCTTCAGTGCCCTCTTCCTGCTAAAAACCCCATCTGAATGGACCAGATTCTTTCTCTTAGCATAGCTTGAAGGGAAAGATGTTGCCAAAGAAATTATTTGTATTGGCTTTCGTCCCTTGTCTTATCCTTTCTGGTATAATTGTCTTCAGTGACTCCAAGAAATTCTATGAATCAGTTAGCAGAGTGCACTGAAAGCAGTTTACCTGGCATCTTTCACCATCTCTAGACTGTAAGCTCGCTGTGGGCAAGGAATACGTCTGCTTCTGATTATTGTTATACTGTACTCTCCCCAGAGCTTAGTACAATGCTTTGCACAAAGAGCTCAATTAATATGATCAAATAATGGAAATCATTTCAGATATATCTTAATTTTAAGGGTGTTGGGAAGTAACCTATTCTGGAAATTGAATAATCTTTCTTCCATTAATATACCTATGTCTGGTTATGTGGTCTAAAATCATAAACTAAAAAGGAGTGATGTTCTAGAATAACTTCCCACTAGATTATACGCTCCTTGGGAGTATGCCCAATTATTTCATTATACTTTCCCAAGCGCTTAGTACAGCACTCTGCCCATGGCAGGCCCTCAATAATTACTACTAGCAGCTGTCTTTTTCGTAAGTAGTAATGACAAATAGAAAGATGAGGACTGATATTAACTGGGAAGAGTTAAGAATCTGCTACCACTTTAGGTAAATAACCTATAAATTGTGCAACTCCCAGGGCCCTCTAAAGTCTCCCAAAATAAATCCGTAACGGAAATCTGACCAAAACAAATCCCATCTGCTGAACAGACTGCCGGACAGGGTTCTGCCTGGAGACAAGAGGAAGGACTGGTTAAACTCTGATTTTATTTGGACACTGCAGAGGGCAAAACTACAATCAGCTGAAAAAACGCCTTGTGCTTCTTAATGATCCTAACAAAATAGCTAGCTGACCACAGGGAACTTTGTTACTTGGGTTTCTGGTCTCGGTTTCTCATGAAAGAGTACGTTTTGCATAGACAAGATTTATTTATTTATTTTTGGTAAGATTACATTCTTTTGAGCTCTTCCTGATTGGCCCAGGGGCCTACATATCAGTAACTACACAAAAATTCTAGTCATTATGTGCTATTCCCCCCATCCTATGAGAAGCCTAACTGAATTCTAATCCCAGATTCTAAATCTACCTGGGTTCTAATCCTAGCTACACCACTTGTCTGCTCTATGACCTTGGGCAAATCACTTAACTTCTCTGGGCCTTGGTTACCTCATCTGTAAAATGGGGATTAAGAGAGTGAGCCCCACTTTGGACAGGGACTGTGTCCAACCTGATTAGCTTGTATCTACCCCAGTGCTTAGAACGGTGATGGGCACATAGCAAGTGCTTATTACTATTATTATTCTTTGTATTTTGGGGAACTGTTTGAGGCCCCTCAGGACTGTAGCTGATTGTATGGGGGAGAGGGCTAGGGCAAGAAAGGCTGGCAGGCAGCCTGGCAGTCACTTGATTTGATGCCTCTAGACTGTAAGCTCACTGTGGGCAGGGAACTATGTCTACAGTTATATTGTGCTCTCCCAAGCGCTTAGCACAGTGCTCTGCACACAGTAAGTACTCAGTAGATACTTCTGATCAATTGATAAAAAATATGATTGACTGATGGTCCTGGTAGAGGCTCTGAGGTTGGACTAGTGACCTTCAGCATAAATTTGCATGGTGCAATCTCCTTGTTAGACAGTTGCTGAAGGTTAGGAATGCCTCGAGTACATTTTGGCTAGAATTGTCCACTACAAAAACTCCCTTCAAAAAAGATAGCTGGCCTCGTTCATTGACGGCCTCAGGGCAGGGACTAGGCACTGAAAGGAGGGAGGTGATGGAAGAAACACATGTACTCACGCTAGCAAAGATCACCCTATATTGCCCAGAGCAGAATTTTCACTTGTCATTTGTGGTTTGGTTTTGTTTGTAATTACTAAAAGATGTAGGAATCAATTTGAAAATACATCAACAGGCATTTGCGGGGGGGGGGGGGGGGGGGGCGGGGAGGTGCTTAGTGCCTAGAGATTCAGCTGAAAAGGTCTCCACTGGCAGAAGCCTAAAAGAACTTGAAAACGCCCTTTGAAAAACAAACAACTTTATTGTCCCCTGATTTTTTTTAAAGACCGCAGAGATTGCCAATACAAATTCAGCCAACCAAAATGGTTTCAACATGATAAAGGAAAAAAAGGCAAAGCTTCAGAAAAGATCATTACATTTTAGAACCCCACTTGGCACAGAAAACATTGACACTGAAAGATTTAACAAAGAGCCGACCACAGGAAATCTAAAAAGGGAACAGTTGATATGATTTGGGCACATAATTCTCAGAGATTGCTAAATCCCAGAGATACCTTAGATGACATAGCCTGAAAGGGGAATGTAGCAAAGTGATAGCATTTTCTCCAGTCCAGGGAGCTAGGGGGTGGGAGGTGGGGATGTGGATGGGGCTTCCAGGGGATAATGCCAAGGGTTCAAACACGTTCAAGAGGACAGAAGGGAAAAAAGAAGGCAGGAAAGGGAGTCAAAGAGCCAGAGATTTAGTGAGATACCCAGGCAGATCTCTCTCGCTCTCTCTCTCACACACACAACATATATCCCACCCCCCTACCTCTGCTGAGGGTGTCTAAGTAAGAAGGAACTCAGTTCATGACAGGAGTATAGATCACAACAGGACATGCTGAGACTATCTCAATGCCAGTCCCCTTCTCCAACCTTTCCCACATATTCAGTGTCACCACATCCTGTCAGTTCTCCCTTCACAACATTGCTAAAGTGTGCCCTTTCCTCTCCAACCAAACCGCTACTACACTAATCCAAGCAATTCTATCCTGTCTTGATTTCTGACTGCATCAGCCTCCTCACCGACCTCCCTGCCTCTCCCCACTCCAGTCCTAACTTCAACTGGCTGCCCAGATGATTTTTTTAAAAAAATCTACCGCTTACTTCTCCCCACTTCTCAAAAAAAGGCAACGGTTGCCAATCCACTTCTGCATCAATCGGAAACTCCTTACCATCAGCTTTAAAGCACTTAATCAGCTAGACTCATCTTTCATTCAACCTACATATTCAAACTCTCAAATCCTGCTGGTTCTACCTTCATACTGCTAAATCCACCCTTTCCTCTCTACCCAAACTGCTTCCATGTTGATCCAAACACTTGGCCTATTCCATCTTTAATATTGTATCAGCCTCCTTGCTTAATTTTATTTAGTTGCCATTGTTTTTACGAGATGTTCTTCCCCTTGACTCTATTTATTGCCATTGTTCTTGTCTGTCTGTCTCCCCTGATTAGACTGTAAGCCTGTCAAACGGCAGGGACTGTCTCTATGTTGCCGACTTGTTCATTCCAAGCGCTTAGTACAGTGCTCTGCACATAGCGCTCAATGAATACTATTGAATGAATGAACCCCCCTGCCTCCTTGCTCTCTATGCTTCACACTGCTGTCCAGATCATTTTTCTAAAAAAAAAAAAAAGGTTCAGGCCATGTTTCCTCACTCCTCAAGAACCTCCAAGCGTTGCCCATCCACCTCTGTCTCAAATAGAAACTCCTTAAACATCAGCTTTAAAGCACTCAATCACCTTGCCCACTATCTTACCTCATTGATTTTCTACTACTACTACTACTACTACTACTACTACTAACGTATATGTACAAGATGGTGTTTGTTAAGCACTTACTATGTGCCAAACACTGTTCTAAGCACTGGGGTATATACAAGGGAAATCAAGTTGTACCATGTGGGGTACACAGTCTTAATCCCCATTTTATAGATGAGGTAAGTGAGGCACAGAGACTACAACCCAGCACGTTCATTTCGTTCCTTTCAGTGCCAATCTACTCATTCGCGATCTCGTCTATCTTGTTGCCAAGCCTTTGCCCATGTCCCACGTCTGGCCTGGAACTACCTCCCCCTTCATATCTGACAGATTATCGCTCTCCCCAACTTCAAAGCCTTATTAAAAACATGTCTCCTCCAAGAGGCCTTCCCCGACTAAGCCATTTCCCCTACTCCCTTTCTCTTCTGCACTGCCCTTGCACATGGATTTATACCCTTTATCTGTCCCACTCTCAGCCCCATGGTACTTATGTACATAGCTGTAATTTTAATACATTTCTCCCCTTCTGGACTGTAAGCTCCTTGTGGGTAGGGAACACATCTACCGAACCTAATATACTGTACTATACTATTATTACTGTGCTCTGCAGATAGTAAGTGCTCAATAAATGCAATTGACTGCTCTTATCTCACCACTTACCTACTAAAACCCGGTCCAAACGTTTTGCTCCTCCAACATCAACCTACTCAATGAACCTCGATCTCATCTATCTCACCACCGACTTTACCTACTATCTCCCTCTGGCCTGGAACCCCCACTTTATACACAAGAGACCACAACTCTTTCCACCTTCAAAACCTTATTGAAATCACAACTCCAAGGGGGCTTCCCCAACTAAATCCTCATTTCCCCTAATCCCTCTCCCTTCTCTCTTGCCTATGCCCTTGTATCTCAGCGTGGTTCAGTGGTTCAGTGGAAAAAGCCCAGGCTTGGGAGTCAGAGGTCATGGGTTCGAATCCCAGCTCTGCCACTTGTCAGCTGTGTGACTGTGGGCAAGTCACGTAACTTTTCTGTGTCTCAAGCTTGAAATGACAGCTTAAGGAATAATAATAAATAATAGGTGTTTGTTCCCTAAGGTTGCTGGAGGTGGTCCCCATGCTATTTGGAACACTTCTGTAGCAGCAAGCCCTCTATGTCAGGGAATCAATCACTCAGTGATATTTATTGAGCACTTACTGTGTGCAGAGCACGGTACTAAGCCTTTGGGAAAGTACAGTACAACTGTGTTGGTAGACGTGTTTCTTGCCCACAAGGAGCTTACAGTCTAGTGGGGAAGGCAAATATTAAAATAAACTATGGATAGGTACGTAAGTGCTGTGGGGTAATAATAATAATGTTGGTATTTGTTAAGCACTTACTATGTGCAGAGCACTGTTCTAAATGCTGGGGTAGATACAGGGTAATCAGGTTGTCCCACGTGAGACTCACAGTTAATCCCCATTTTACAGATGAGGTAATTGAGGCACAGAGAAGTTAAGTGACTTGCCCACAGTCACACAGCTGACAAGTGGCAGAGACAGGATTCGAACCCATGAACTCTGACTCCCAAGCCCGGACTCTTTCCACTGAGCCACGCTGCTAGTTACAGAGTGATTGCTATCCATCCTCTGATGCTTCTTAGGGAAGGTCCTTTTCCTTTCTTTTGGAGAACTTCCAGAGGTGCCAATCCTAGGCATCAGGTTTGGTCTTTTCTGACAGTCCATCAGTCTATCGATGGTAATAATAATAATAGTATTTGTTAAGCACTTACTATGTGCCAAGCACTGTTCTAAGCATTGGGGAAGATATAAAGGTAATCAGGTTGTCCCACGTGGGACTCACATTTTAATACCCATTTTACAGATGAGGTAGGCACAGAGAAGTTGAGTTGCCCAAGGTCACACAGTAGAAAAGTGGCGGAGTTGGGATTAGAACACACGCCCGCTGACTTCCAAGCCCAGGTTGTTGCCACTAGGCCATGCTGCTTCTCATGAGTACTTACTGTATACGATTATTGTGGGCAGGGAACGTGTCTACCAATTCTGTTGTGTTGTACTCTCCCAAGAGCTTAGTACTTTGCTCTGCACACAGTAAGCGCTCAATATACACAATTCATTGATGAATACAATATAATAGAGTTGGTAGACACGTCCCTATCTACCACGCTCTTATAGTCTAGCAGGGGAGACAGATACCAATATGAATAGCCTCACTCTAGGCTTCAAGGCTCTCCATCACCTTGCCCCTTCCTACCTCTCCTCCCTTCTCTCTTTCTACCACCCACCCCGCACGCTCCGCTCCTCTGCCGCCCACCTCCTCACCGTCCCTCGGTCTCGCCCATCCCGCCGTCGACCCCTGGGTCACGTCCTCCCGCGGTCCTGGAACGCCCTCCCTCCTCACCTCCGCCAAACTGATTCTCTTTCCCTCTTCAAAACCCTACTTAAAACTCACCTCCTCCAAGAGGCGTTCCCAGACTGAGCTCCTCTTCTCCCTCTACTCCCTCTGCCATCCCCCCTTTACCTCTCCGCAGCTAAACCCTCTTTTTCCCCTTTTCCCTCTGCTCCTCCACCTCTCCCTTCCCATCCCCACGGCACTGTACTCCTCCGCTCAACTGTATATATTTTCGTTACCCTATTTATTTTGTTAATGAATTGTACATCGCCTCGATTCTATTTAGTTGCCATTGTTTTTACGAGATGTTCTTCCCCTCGACTCTATTTATCGCCATCGTTCTCGTCTGTCCGTCTCCCCCGATTAGACTGTAAGCCCGTCAAACGGCAGGGACTGTCTCTATCTGTTGCCGACTTGTTCATCCCAAGCGCTTAGTACAGTGCTCTGCACATAGTAAGCGCTCAATAAATACTATTGAATGAATGAATGAATGAATAAATGTAAATAAAAGGATGAATGGAGCTGGCAGACAACATATCTAACTGCACACTGAACCCCTCCTGCATACTTAGAAATACATAGCCCAGGCCCAACAAGACGACAAGAATTAATGCTTCCATCATTTCTCCCAGACTTCCTGCTACCATCCACTCCTGCTGGGCAAAGGCAACCGACACATGTCCCGCTATCCTTTCAGGAGGTGGCTGGACAAGGTCACAGGCTTTTGTAAGAGTCACACCAGTGGTTGGTCACTGTAGAATGGAAGAGATGTAGAGGTTTAATCTCTATCAATTAAAATAACAAATTCTTACAACAGGAGTTGACAGCCCAGAGCCTGCAGACGAAACGCAACTCAGGGCCTGTAAACTGAATCCAGCCCAATGAATGGTACTAACGGCCATTTGTGATTGGACAGTAGGCAGGCTGGGTAGCAGACGGGTCCCCAAGCCCCCTACCATTAGTCAGAGGAGACAGTTGCCCTAAGAAGATCCTGGGAGGACTAACAGAAGTGCCCTCGGGCCTGGGGGCTGCAAATTAAGGTCTTCCTGTGCACTGTGACTGTTCGAGCCTTAATCTAGTCGCATAACTGACCTCCAACTTGGAGTTCTGACCCACCTCTGATTCTGGGTCTGAACTTCTAGGGCTTAATCCTGAGCCCAAGTTGAGGTTAAGACTGATGTCACAACTTCAACACCAGTATTATTAAGAGCTTGTCATGCCTCTCGAGTCCAACCCACGACCCAGATTTCACCATCCAAATTTCCAAATACCCTTGATTGATTGATTGATGGAGTTGGCCAGACCTCCCCGATTCAGGAGTTCAGGAAAGGGTGGACGGGGAGGGCATGAAAGTAATCAGCCCCTGTCTAAAATGTTCCCAACAAAGAACTGGACTTGGTGGACACACTGCCCAAAACTGTGATTCAAGTTAATCTAGTAGATTCTGTTAGGCAGATGGTGGTTATAGCAGTGATAATAATCCTATTTATTGACTGTTTACTGAGCACAATTCACTGTACCTTGGAAAAGTACATCTGTGGCAAGGGGCATGTTCCCTGCCCATGAGGAGTTTACAATCTAATTCTAATGAATCTGCAAGCTATTCATTTAATGAAATGAGAATATATCCACTTGTGCTTTAGATTTTGGGAGATGACTTTTTCTAGCTATAAAATGGAAACAGTTAAAATATAGTCTAATATGCTTTTTTTTAAAAAAAAAGTCAAAAGACAATATAAAGCCAAAGTGTCAATCCATGATCCCTTTGAGTGGAAAAAACCCTAGAAGCACCCCCCCAAAATAGGGATTTAATCTTTAGCTGTGTTTTAATGCACTTACTGGGAAAGATACAAATTTGACCTGGCTGGACAGGGGTGGGGGAGGGCGCTGAGGGGAAAGACAGCAAACAATATCAACCTGTGGTAGTTTTTAGTAGTGATAGCAGAGTGCTTCAAAGCTTGGTTTGCTCATAAAGCTGGAAGCAAAATGCCAGACTGAAACTAAAGATAAAATAAAATCCATTCCAGATCTTAAGGTTGGCTATGAGTGTGTTCCTATTAGAACTGTTGACTTTCAGGAAAGAAAAATGTTGTTTTTAAACACTAGCGTTAGTTAAAACAATAAATGTGAACTAGAGGCTGGGAAAATTATGCCTAGGACTAACTGCCTGCACCAATCGTAAAATAATGCAGAATAAATGGTTTGAAAGCATTTCTTTTTTATTCTCCCTCTAGCTGAGGTTGCTAGAGATCAGAGGCATGGTTATTGCCGTATGCCACTGGGGTTAATGGAAAGCATGTGGCCAGCAGTCTGGGGGGCGGGGCGGGCAGCAAGATAGGCAGCTGGGAGTGGGAAAGGGGATGGGGTGAGGTACCCTTGAGAGTGGAGAGGCACAGAGGGCTCCTATTCCTTCCCAAGAGAGCTGGTCCACTCCGGGAAAGATGGGATACAGGCTTACCCAGCCTTCCCTGTCTCATTCCCTACTTGGCCCTGATCTTGCCTGCCTCAGCCTCTCTCACCTGCCATGCCCTCTGGGATGAGGCTTTCACAGAGAACTTAGAGCAACTGATTTTCAAGAAAGAGGGTCCATCTTTTTAATGCCATGACTGATTCCCACAGACCTGAGTTTAGATCTAAAGCAAATATACGAATGAAACAAAATAGCTCTAACCACCCTGATCATTACTTTAAACCTTCGTCATTCTGGCGCATTGGTTGGGCCAGATGATGCCAGCAAGGCATTACAGTGCATCAACTCTGCTTCCAAAAGTGATCGTTGTAAAGGTTTGTCCATATTTGTGCATATGCCATGGTAATCCATCATCTCGCCACTGACTATCATATAAAAGAGTCAAGGAGTAGTTGCAATCGAAGTAGGTAGAACTACTCCCACCTTTGAGGCTGGTGGCAGATCACCACCACCAAATTTCTATCCCTTTAGGCAGAGTGCATAAGAGAGAACATTTTGTTCCCCAAAGAATGGACCAAACTGTTGTTTGACAAACGCAACACCACCTGGCGGAAGACCACGTCCCTCTCGATGAGTGCTTCTACATTCATTTCCTTTTCTGAACGTACAAATGTTTCATTAAAGGAAGGTCACCCAATCCTACAGTCTGAAGGGGAGAGTCCTGGTATTTATTTTTGTTTGTTTTTATAGCATTTTTAAGTGCTTACTAGGTGCCAGCCACTGTACTAAGTGCTGGGGTAGAGACAAACTAATCAGATTGGACACAGTCCATGTCTCACATGGGGCGCACTGTCTTCATCCCCATTTTACAGATGAGGTAACAGGCACAGAGAAGTTAAGCAACTTGCCCAAAGTCACACAGCAGACATGTGGCAGAGCCAGGATTAGAACCCAGGTCCTTCTGACTCCCAGGCCTATGCTCTATCCAGTAGGCCATGCAAGCTTCTTTATCATCCCCATCATAATTGACTTTTTAAAAATACTAATATGTTCCAAGTGCTTTGCTAGATTCATCTGCTCACAGTCAGTGAACCTGAAGAATTGAATTCATAATTCAACCCACTTTATGCCAGCTCTAAATTATAGTCTGAAGTTCAAACATCCTGCTTTTCTCATCTATAACTGTCAACTTCAAGTCCAGGCTCCTAAAGGTTTTCTTCTCCAAAACAAATTCTATCTTTAAAAAAAGAAAGAAAGGAAGACTGTGTGTTTCCATGCTGAAAAACTGTCACCAAAGATTATTCTAATGCACAATATGGGAAGAATAAAACTGTGTTTTTGGCTTCTGATTTTTTTTAAACTGGTAAACTTAAGGCAAAATTGCAGATTCAAAGGTAATAAAAATGGCATCTATGGCTTAATATTCCTTTAATTCTTCAAAAACACCCATTTATTTTCCAAGAGAGTTGCCCTTACCTGTTGCTTGAGTGCCTCTAGAGATTCAAATTCCAATTTGGCCAATTTCACCTGGATTTCTCGTGGTTTATCAGGAATGACAAATGCCAGTACAAACTTCAGTGCCAGGAGTGCATGCTGCAAAAATGAAAAAGTACAGGTTGAAATGAAATATACTGAACTAACATGGGGAAAGAAACTAAATTAGTACTTAAGCATTTTAGAATCTCTGATACTATTCCACTGGGAAATTTCCATTTATTGACATGTTGAAACATTAACCACCCTTGCCCCAGTGCCCCTTCACCACTCTCACACCACCAACCCTCGGCATGGATCACCACCACAATCCACATCCTCTGCTTCTGGATCAGTGAAGCTGAATGCAGCTGGCAGAAATTCAGGGACTGGGCTGACTTCTACCATCACAAAGTCGCTCTGTCCTGTTATAATGCAGCTTTTTTTTCTGCTCGACAATTCATTTACTTCTCCCACATTGAATCCCAAGTCCATAACTCCTACCTCTTCTCCAACCCTGTAACTCCCTCATTGTATACCAAGAGCCTCGCTTCCTTTGTTGATAAAACTGAAACCATCGGGTGTGAACTCCCCAAATTCTTCCCATCAGTTCATCACCTGTCGCTTTCAAGTAATTTCTCAAGGGGTCCCTGCCTTCTCTCTAAACCTGGGCCTGATCCCATTCCCTTTCAACTCTTAAAAATGTTTCCTCTCCCTCTCCTCCACTGCTCTCTCCAGCTTCTCATTCTCTGATGCTCCTGTCCTCTCTGCCTCCAAACATGGTCAAAGTCTCTCCCATACTTAAAATGGTCTCTATGGATCCTACAACACCCTCTGGCTATCGTTCCATCTCCGTACTCCAATTCATATCCAAACTCCTGGGCTGATCACGTGCATCCAGTCTTAATTTCCTCTCCACCAACTCCTTTCTTGACTCGCCACAGATTTTTAATTCATCACTCTACGGAAACTGCAAACTCTAAGGTCCCCAAGGACATGCTTCTACTCTGTCCTAATCCTCCTTGACCTCTCAGCTGGCTCTAACACTGTGGACCACTTCCTCCTCCCTGAAACTATTAGGTCTCACAGTTTTGCACCCATGACACTAATCTGAATGTCCTCCTACCTCTCCTGGTCTGTCTCTCCTAGCAAGGTTCTGTTGTATCCCCTACTTAACCTGTGGGAGAACTCAACCACTCATATGGCTTCAGCTACCATCTCTACCACACTGATCTCTCTAAATCTCTCTCTCTCTAGCCGAGATCTCTTGCCTAACCTACAATCCCACACCTCCTCTTGCCCAAGGACGTCTGCACTTGGACTTTCCACTGGCACCTCAAATTTATCAAAAATTCTGAACAACAATGCCCTGACACTTCTGTTGCCGTTCTTGAATTCTTCTTGCTGAATGTTCCCAATTGATTAATTGCTGGGCGTCTGTCATTATTTCCCTCCAATTTAAGACTAGGGACCCTCAGCAGGCAAGGGTCCAGGGCTGATTCGATATCCCTTGGCCATTCCACGGCATCAGTATACTGTCCAGCATATGGTAAGTACTTATCAAATGACATCATAATAATGATAATGGAAGTGGCAGGGCGTAGAGGTAGGGTACAGGCCTGGGAGTCAGAAGGTCATGGGTTCTAATGGGCTCTACCACTAGTCTGCTGTGTAACCTTGGGCAAGTCACCACTTCTCTGTGTCTCATCCCCATCTGTAAATTGGGGATTGAGACTGTGAGCCCCACCTGGGACAGGGACTGTGTTCAACCTTATTTGCTTGTATTCATCCCGGCACTTAGTACAGTGCCTGCACATAGGAAGAGCTCAACAAATATCATAATAATAATAATAATAATAATGAGTCTACTTCTGCTAACTTTAGGCAGACAATAAGAATTTGGCCTGAAGGGCCTTTTGCCCATGTCAGTACAGAATTAACAGAAGCAAAAACTGGCTCTCAAAAAGACAGTCACTAAAGGAGATATTCAGAGAGAGAACTAAACCAAAGAAGATTTTAAATGAACTGACAGAACAAAATGAATAAACAGAAATAGTAATGATATTTTTCTACAGAGACTAATTAGAGAGGTGAGCTTGAAAGTTTCACAGGTATCCACTTGGAAATAGTTTCTTTTTCATATATGAAACAAGTACTGCTTCGGCTATTACCCCTGAGAAGCAGGGCCACAGCCTAGTGGGTCCTTTTCATCTCTGGTATCTTGTTGAGATTTGCCATCAACATACACGACGACGGCTGAAGAGCTGAAGGAACAAAGATGGGTCTGTGTTGATAGTGCACTAAAATAGGTCAGAAAATGAGGATTTGAAAGAAATTACTCTCTAAATAAGAATCTCTCATCAAAAACCACATGAGGAGTAAGAAGTCAATGAAGGAGTCAGTGTGTCCTCTAAAGGATGTCGCAGCTAAGATGCTGGGAGAAAAGGAAGCCGGTACTAAACAGGAATCAAATGATTTCCTTTGCTGTAATATTTATAAAAAGAGGATAAGGGATTGATGCCAAATGGATTTCTCCTGAGAGAAAGATGAAATACTGGAGGAAAGCAGATTCATGCCAGAACAAGTAATTACAAAATTAGAATACTTGAAAATAGGCAGAACTCCAGGGCAGGACAGGCGCCATCCTGGTTTTTGAAGCAATGGGAAATTTACCATGTGTATTAAACAAAAGATCTGGAGGAGATGTGGGGAAAATACAGAACTTAAGTCAGACGGTAATCAGTAGAGACGATCCTGGAAAAATACTGATTAGAGTCATAAAAGAGGAGAACAGTTGGAAAATAAGACCATAATTGAATGAAGTATAGTCAGCACAGATTTACAAGATGATATGCACACTAAATCTGATCAAATTGACTGAAAAGATACAGAGAATTGACAAGGGAACCTTGATAAAAATTTACTAGGAATGCAACATAAGCTAATTCACTAAGACCTAATTAAATGCTGAGTTCTACTGTAAGTTTTCTGTCCTGGTTTCACTGACGCTGTCCTCTTCTGGTTCTTCTCCTATTCCTTTGGTTGGTCTTTTTCAATCTCTTTTATCGTCCTCCTCCTCTGCCTCCCACCCCCTGACTATGGAGTCCCCCAAGGCACATTTCTAGGTCCCCTTCTCTTCTCCATCTACATCCACTCCCTTGGGAAGCTCATCCTCTCTCATGGCCTCACCTACCATCTCTAAGCTCATGGTATGTACAGCACTGGGGAGAACACAACAAGTTGGTAGACTCGTTCCTTATCCACAAGGAGCTTACAGTCTATTATCTGACAGAACGGCACTCTTGCCATTTTCAAAATCTCACTGAAATCAAATCTCCTCCTGAAAGCCTTCCCAGATTAAGTTCTAATCTCCCCACCCTATTTTCCTTCCCTACTACCTCTCTCCCATGCACTTCATCCCACCTACTGAACGCTTATTTATATACTGAGACTGTGAGCCCCACACGGGACAGGGACTCTGTCTGACCTATCATGCATCTGGCCCAGTGCTTAGAAAAGTGCCTGACACATAGTAAGTGCTTACTGCCACAATTTTTATTATGATTTTATTCTTATAGTCAGCTGCTTCCCCTAACCATAACTTTATTTTAATATCTGGCTCTTTAATTAAGCTGTAAATTCCTTGATCATGGCTACTGATTTTACTGTACTCTCCCAAGTGCTTAGTACAGTGCTTTGCACAAAGCACTCAATAAACATCATTCATCGATTGATAATGTTTTATATAACACCCTCTAGCTTTAATAAGAACACTGGACAAGGAATTGGAGCTACCATCCAACTCCCCGGGTTGCATCCCAAAGAACAGACACTTTGAGGAACTTGTTTTATAATGCTGCAGAAGCAATTTCCTGTGTGTCTCCCATGGCAACTGTGACCCAGTTCCCCATCCCTCCACATGTGGTATCCAGCAGGCACAGAGAAGTGGTGGTGGGCGAGGGGTGATGGTGGTGGGGAGTAGCAGCAGGAGGACAGCTTAGTACAGTGCTCTGCACACAGTAAGCACTCAATAAAGATGATTAATTGAACGGAAGCTGTAGTTGGGGTACTACCTATGCTACTGCTCATCTGCTCCTCGTGACTAATTTTAACTTCAGAGGTCATCTCTGCTGTGACCTCTGAGGGCCAGTCCCTCCCAGAGAAGAAGCTAGATGGGAAGGAGGGCTGCAGCTAATGAAGACAAGTGGCTGCCAGGGAAGGACAGATTCTACCACCTCTCCATGCTGTCCCAATTGAAGATTTTCTTTGGGGAGGACTGTGTGTGCTTCTCATTTTGTGTTGGGGAGGTGTGCGTTTTGGGGGGGCGGAAATGGGGAAGGGGATTTTATGTGTGAAAAGGGAGGTGATTCAGGCCTTCTATGTGCATCTACAGCCACTGCCCCCCTCTCTCTCTGCTTCTGCCTTTCTAGTTCTCTGTTCCTCCCTTTCCTACCTTCCCCCCACCATAATCTTGAACCCATTTAACCTCTACCCTAGAGCACTCTCCTAATGTCCCTTTGGCATTCAGGAAAACATCATATCGCACATGCAAGTAGCTTTCTCTGTACACATGCAACCCTTGCAAATATATACCTAGAAGACTCCTCTCCTGGATAACACAGGTCACCCTAAAATGGAAGAGGCTTCAAGGCTGTCCCTCAGCCTTGCCATTTTACATATCTGCAGTTTTCCCCAGTTCACTCTCTTAGCTCCTCTCACGTTCACCTTTTAGCTGTACTTTATTCTTGACTCTCCCACCTCCGACCCCTGATGCTGCTTCCCTACCCTGGAACCTCTTCCCAGAACAGAGCGAACTCCTAAAATCTCTTTCCTAAAATCTCACTCCTTTGAGAAACTATTCCAGACTAATTCAAATCACCCCAACACCACCCACATCACATATATTTTATTTCTCTCAGCATTATGCACATACAGAGTTGCATGTTTATTTGTGCTTTTAATTATTTCTTCAGCAATTTAACCCCAGATAAATGTCATAGTTCCTGTTGTATACTTGTTTAATTCCTATACCCGTTATTTGTAAACAATTTTCATCTGTCCACTGCAGCTTCCTAAAGAAAAGTGAATGTGTGTCTTCCTTCTTTTGAATGCTCCCAATAACCTGATACCATGCTTTGCATTCAGTAGACACTCAATACATATTATTGATGAAAGTGAGGATACATACTTTTTTTTTGCTGGCTCTTCCTTCCCCTTGGTGGCTCATTGCTTGGTGACGTTTTGATACAGACATATTTTACTATACTAAGTGTTAGTAAGGTCCCAAACTACTGTGATTTTCTAACTCTAAATAGCTGTCCCTTAGTTTTACTGCTCTTTAAAAAAATGAATTATTTCATTATTCAAAGTGAAAACTAAGAACAACCCTATTAAATGTTCATCTAAATCTAAAAGTCATATAGAAGCTAAAATTAATCTATTAAAGTAAAATCCCAATATTGTTCATTGATCAGCAGGGGATTAGCCACCGACAATGTAAATGCCTGTGTTGGCTTCCAACCAGATAAAGGTGATTAATGTCTTTAGAAATCAAAGAAGATTCAGAATCCATCAGATATAACTTATCAGAACAAGCCATGTTTCCTGGACATAAAGTTCGATGAATTTAACACAGCATTTTATGACCTTTGTTACAAATTTAAAATTATTATTTTGAATCAGGCATAGTTATTTAATTTGAAGGAAAGCAAAAGGTAACTTCATTCTGACTTCTCTGCCATAAAAGCTTTCAAGATTTTACAGCCTACAAAAGAAGAAAAAGAGTCAGGTGCGACTATTGTGTTTCTTTCAAAGTTAATCCGCAAAACTGGTCACTGGCAAACCCGCTTATTTTTCTAATAATGAAAGAACTCATCTATATGACAGACCAATCTCTCATTTCCATGATATGCAAATCGGGGAAATGTTCATGCAAAAAATCTCAGGAATAGTTAAAAAAAACCCCTAAACCCAAAAAACAACTAATGGGAGCCCAGAAAGCCATCAGGAGATGGCTTTGATTCAAGAGAAGCACTTCTAGAGAAAACATATCTATTATTTGAAATTCAATCATATCCTTACAAAGTACATCCAATAGAATAAGGAAGGAACACGAACTGTTCATGTGAAAATCGGGGCATTCCTTAACCATGAAACAGATTTACCAATGGACAAATTAATCAGTCAATGGCACTTACTGAATGCCTGTGTGCGGAGCACTGTATGTGGGAGGGTAGGCCAGAATTAGTAGATACGAACCCTGCCTCAAAGAATCTACAATCTGGAGGAGGTGACATTGATACTAAAGTGCTTACTACAGTGCTCTGCACATAGTAAGTGCTCAATAAGCTAAGCCCTCTTCTCCTCTTCTCCCACTCCTTTCTGTGCAGATCTTACTTGTTCATTCATCCTCCCTCCCATCTCCACCGCGCATATGTATATATCTGTAATCCATCCATTCATTTATTTATATTAATGTCTGTCTCCCCCTCTAAATTGTGAGCTTGCTGTGGGCAGGAATGTGCCTATTGTTATAGTGTACTGTCCCAAGTGCTTAGTACAGTGCTTTGCACACAATGATAAAAACTATTATCATTATTATTGCTACAAATAATAATAATGGTACTTGTTAAGCACTTACTATGTGTCAAGCACTGTCCTAAGCACTGAGGAAGATACAAGTTAATCAGTCAGACGCAGTCCCTGCCCTACATTGGGCTATTCATACTCTTAATCCCCATTTTTTACAGATAAGGTAAATGAGGCAGAGAGAAGTTATGTGACTTGCCCAAGGTCACACAGCAGAAATATGATGGAGCTGGGATTAGGACCAAGGCCCTCTGACTCTCAGGCTCATGCTCTATACACTAAAGCACACTGCTTCTAATCAGGGAAAAGCCTCCTGGAGATGTGATTCCAAAAATAGAAGTGATTCCAAAAGTATTTTGAAGATGGGGAGAGCAACGGTCTGCTAGATACGAGAAAAAGTATCTAAAAGTAGTCCAACCACCTAAGACACAAAGGTATTTTACTAAAAAAAAAAATTAAAACTACTTTCTCCATGACCTCTCTTGGTTCTTATGCCTCCAGTCACTTCGGTAAATTTTAGGGTTTTTTAAGCTGAATCACTTCTATTGCTTGGGCTTTTTGTTTATACACACACCCAGTTTTCCTATAACATGGTGGCTGGGTTCTTGCAGAACCCCACATTAATGGATCAAGGAGAGTGCAGTCCCTATGATGATTATAGTATGTCTTAATAGAGGAAAAAAGAAAATGCTACTAGAGAAAATGAACACACATAGCTGGGGGCTCCCTTGTGCCGGCATTAAAGGATCCTTCTATTCTGCCATCTGCCAGAGATTGGTAAGGGGAAAATGTCAGTGTGTCTCTCACCCTTGATAATTACAGCACTATCAGACTCTCGGTAGTCTCATGGCAGGTGCTCAGAGAACTAGCGGAACTATTCTATCTTGCAACAACGAGTGACATGTCCGACAGCAGCAGCTGGGTTTGGCAGCAGTGTGTCCCCAACCCTGTCTCCTCTAAAACAGAAAATGCAAATTAGAGCTGAATTCTTGGAATTTTGAACAGCTAATTTGATTTCCACAGTGGTATGACTGCAGCAATGCCATTTTCCATTCAAAGTCTAGCCATCATTGAACAAAGAATGCAGGCAAAATCTTCCCTGATGAGCAGGCAGATGACATGCCCAATGCCAATTAAAGGAGTAATTAAAGAAAGTGCAGATCGAAAACCCATTATAGAATGAATCTTAAGGAAAAACAAGACTGCATTGACCCCATCCATTGGTCTAGCAGCCTAAACTAAAGTTCAAGAAACCAGTAGGTACTGATTTCAAGTTACCCAAAGCTCTGTCTTTACATTGGCAACCGATTAACTGTAGCTCCTCCCTAAGGTTCAAAGTGAAATGCTATATTTTGGGGATATCTTTCACCTTGTCTGCTTTCTTGGCCCAAATACCTGGATTGGGATTGGTCTGTCCCAAAGTGTTTTATTTGACTACTGCCCTGAAAAGATGCAGTTAAGGCAGGACAGTTCCATTATACCTTGGGCATTGTACTTCTAAAACCAAATCCAGATCTCAAAATGTCAATAGGAAAGGAGATAAATTAGCCCCTTTTTTCAACTATAAAAGGAAATCCTTTTCATTTCAAGGAGACTGGATTCTTGCTCATCTACCTTGGCTGGATTTCAAGCTCACTTAAGTGAATAAAGAATTTGGTGTTCTGAAAGAGAAACAAAGGTGATAGTTCATGAGGTGTGTATTTGGGAGGAAAGCACAGAAATACCTTGGCAACTCTAATGAAGTAACATGACAAACAATCGGAACAAAAATGAGAATGCTTTAAAAATACCATGGTTAAATGGTAATGAAGGTAAATGAATTTCCGTATTAAAATAAAAAAAGATGGCAGACCTCAATGTTTCTTTCTTTTTTATAGCTACCTTTCCTATGGAGACCTGGTAATGCGGCTGTGAGATTTTCAGATGAAAGATGCTGCCAATGGGAACAATGATAAGGTACAATGGTAAGCGCTGCTTTTAAGGCCTTGCGAGTTAAGGCTCTCCTAATGCAATGAGAGAATAATTCCTGCACCAAAAATATGTTGCAGCCCCTAATGGCAGGGAAAAAAGTGAGGCCTGCAGAGATTCATACAGCTACAGGCATATCAAGTTCAGAAATGATCAATCAATGGTATTTACTGAGTGCTTATTTTGTGCAGAGCACTGTTCTAAGTGTTTGGGAGAATACAGTGTAACAATATAAGAGTTGGTGCTCAAGTTCCCTGCCCACAACAAGCTTATGGTCTAGGCAAAAGATGATGGGATGTCATAGCAGGAAAGACCCAGGACCACAGAGTCTCCCAGGAAACCTAAAACAGCTACATATGGCTAAAAACCATGTTCTATGGTCCTGAATGTGTCCTCACGGCACTTTTGAAGAGGCTCCAACCTCATCATAAACAAGGAGGGAATCCTGAAGAGATAGCAAAATCATTTCAATATTCTCCTAATCAAGGCCCTTAGAAACAAAGAAAACTTTTCTTTATGGCATTTGGTAAGCGGTATTTGTTTGCAAGCCCCGAGTTGGACATGGATTGTGTCTAACCTGATTAACTTAACCTCAGTGTTTAGTACAGGGTCCAGCACACAGTACGCATTTAACAAATCTCATTACAAATATAATGTTGTCAACAGTGCTGGGTAAGTTGGGAGAAGAAAGTTTGGGTGGGAAGAGGAGTTCCATTTTGGGTGGGTTAAATTTGAGGTGTTGATGGGACATCCAAGTAGAAATATCCTAATGTTAGGAGGAAATGCAAGACTGCAGAGGAGAGTGGTTGGGAATGGAGAGGTTGATTTGATCTGTGTGTAGAGGTGGTGTTGAAGCTGTACGAGTGAATGAATTTCCAAGAGAATGGTTGCAAATAGAGAATAGAAGGGGATAAACTTCCACTTTTCAATAGCCTCTGAACTTTATTCAAAATCCTAGAAGCAGTCATTCAGAATTGCTATATGCAGATGATTGCACCCTCGTGACATACACCCGGGAAGACACTCAAATGACTATAACCAGCTTCACCAAATTAGCCAGCCAATTTGAAAAAAGAAAAACTACATTGGGGAAGTTGTATGTACAACCAAAAAAATCTATACTGGCAACCTAGAGCTAAAGGTTGTCAGAGAATTGTAATAACTTAGGTAGCTCACCGTCTAAGATGAAATGGTGGAGAAGGAAATAAAAAACAAAAACCAACTGACTACATCCTTTGGGGGACTGTCAAAAAAAGTGTGGCAGCATCAGGTTCCGGAGCAAACTACAGGTCTACCTGTAGTGTTGTAGTGCTGCCCAACCTTCTCTACGACTACGACACCTGGCTTGCTCATGGAGGCCATGTCCAACTCCCAGGGCAGCTTCATCAACATCAAAAGGCAAGACAGGATCACAGGCAACTCAGGCATGGAATGAAGTTAACTTCCTACCATTTTTGTTCAGCTTAGTACAGCTCCCTGGGTGGGACTTGTTAAAGCCTGTATGGTAAATTGAAGAGGAAGGTGGGGACAGAGGAAATGTTTTATAGAGATACAAAGAATCTTGCATTTCAGCTGAAAACTCAGAGTCACCTGCTGTAGACAGAACAATCAATCTGTAGATTCTAATCCTGGCTCCTCCACTTACCTGCCTGCCCAAGGGCAAGTCACTTAACTTCTCTGTGCCTCTAGGTCTCTCATCTGCAAAACAGGGATTCAGGACCTGTTCTCCCTCCAACTTAGACTGTGAGCTCCATGGTAGAATCTGATTCTCTTGTATCTACCCCAGCACTTAGTATAGTCCTTGATACCTAGTAAGTGCTTAATAAATACCACAGTTATTTACTGAGCACTCACTGTACACAGAGCACTGTACTAAGTAAGCTCTTAGGAAAGTGCAAGGCACTAGAGTTGGAACATAAGATCCCGGCCTACAAGGAGCTTACAGTCTTCAGGGGGAGATCAACTTGAAAATAAATTACAGATAGGGAAATAGCAGATTATAAGGATACCACAGAAAGAGGACCAACTTTATTTTGCAATCAGAAGCCTCATAAGGATCAGGAGACAAGGAGGGAAAAGTGGAAACCAGCACTGGGGCTGCAAATCCCCAACATGACAGCAGAGCAAAGGACCATTCTGCACACAGTACAGTTGGAACCGCGGAACACACACAAACATGCACACTCACCGCCCCCCCCCCCCCCACAATTTATCAGTAGTGCCTTCTTCAGCCATTAAGGAAAACTATATACATAACCTGCAATGTGAACTGACCCATATTTATAAACTATTTTTCTTTCTGGAGTTGCCCTTAATGCGGAAAGCACAATTTTTAGGTCAGATGTGGCAATGGAGAAAGGAATTGAAAGACAGGGAGTGTTACATTTTATTGGGGGTTTGCTTTTGTGTTCTAACCATTATTTTGATTACTGTGAAAGGGAACAGCTAACCAGCAGTTAATATGTGCTCTGACAACATTTCCTCCAACTAAGATGCAGAAAGAATAGGATTTCATAGGATCACAGTTCTATTTACTGAGATGTGAAAACAAACGAGAGCTAGAATTACATTATTACAAAAGCACTATTTATAATTCCACAGTTCAAGAGTGGCATTTACATATTTTTTCTGTATGCTGTAAGGGCAGCTCTGATCATTACCTCAGGATTTTGAGGTTATGTTTGGGTATGTCAGGTGATGAAGCAAGTTTGAATGGATGTAGACCCCCTGAGTTATTTTAGCCTTCATATTCTCTGGCCAGTTGCATACAAAGTTCAGGTCCCAGTGGGTTCTCTCTTGCTCTGGGGGGTGAAGAGAGGAACCTATATTTCCAAAGTTTAGTCTTTCACAAAAGAGGTCTTGCACTCATTTTAATATAATTTTTTTGGCAGTAATGGATAGGTGAGAATGAGATATCTTTTCTATAAGCCCTAGCCATCTCTTTTTAGTATTCCATAATTTCCTTTTTCTGTATGTTAGGCTGTATTCTCACTGCATTGATATCCAAATTCTGTACAAGACTGATAACATTATCATCAACTGTTCAGAGAATGCCTACTCTTGGATGGCTTCAATCCTTGTTTTTGCCCATGCTTGTTCATAAGGCAAAATTATATGAAGATCATCTAGATTAGTGCAAAGACCACAAAGAGGTTCTGGTCTGACCATAGCATAGATTATGGCATTTATTATTTTACTCCTGAAAGACGGCATTTGATTAGTACAGTGCTCTGCACACAGTAAGCACTTAATGAAGCAGTGTGGCTTAGTGGAAAGAGCATGGGCTTGGGAGTCAGAGGATGTGGGTTCTTATCCCGGCTCCACCACTTGTCTGCTGTGTGACCTTAGGCAAGCCACTTTACTTCTCTGTGCCTCAGTTACCTCAACTGTAAAATGGGAATTAAGACTATAAGCCCCAAATGGGACAACCTGATTACCCTATATCTACTCCAGTGCTTAGAATAGTGTTTGGCACATAGTAAGCACTTAACCAATACCATAATAATTATTATTATTATCAACTTCTCCCCAGTAACTAGGGTTGTTTCTGATATTGCCATAAAGACCACATAGTAAATGTATCTTTCAGGAAACAAGTGGTGAGCCTGCCTAAAGTGCAGATGGAAGCAAGCTTTCCCTTCCCTATTTGTCAAGGTTTCAATACCCTTCTCACCACCTTAACCTTCAGCTCTGTTGTTTTTGTCCAACTTTCTGGTACATACATACAGTATTATGACTACATGATCTGAATCTCTATGCATATAAGATCACAAAGTCTGTGGCATTCCACCAAGACTTTGAACATCAGGCATGCTTACGGTTATATATCTCACCCAGATGGTAGGCAGTGGTGGTGGAGGGTGGATGGGGTGATGATAGAAGGATTTGAGAATACTTACAGAACTATTTTAAAGACCAATTGAATATTTCTTAATCAATCCTTCCTGCTAGAAAATAAAGGACATAGAATCTATCTGCATTCTGTTAGTCCCCTAATTTGATCCTTCTGTTCCCTACATATTATTATTCTATCAGTTGCAGGAAAATCCTCTCTTTGAAGGTATAGCAATGTGCTCTTTGAGAAAGGACAACAATTTCTAGGAAACGTAAAGCTTTACATAGCAGTCATGTAAGCATGCTAGTGACACCAGCTGATTAACTGGTTGACGGATGGAGGAAAGGTCATAAATTGACCCTCCAACTCACTTTCATGGACAAATCTAATTTGTGAAGAGCAGATGCCTGAAAGACAGGTGGAAGTTAAGTTTTTGCCTGCCCTGTCGGGTTCTTTGACACTATAATTAACGTACGTTCAGCTACTGGAGCACTATGTTTGATACCAGCAGGCTCCTGAAGCACAATATAGAACAGAGACAGTTGGATCCTTACCTAAGAACATCTGCTTCATTTTGCTATTCCAAAGGCTAATAATCCCATGATTTTCACAAAAATAAAGCCCTTCACCCTCCTTGCAAAAGAACAAAAATCTGTTTTAACTTAAGGTTGTAGCAGTACTCTTGAGCGTCCACATAGCACAGTGCACTGTACTGAAGCTTGGGAAGGAGAATGAAGAAATAGTACATTCGCTGCCCATGAGAATCTTATACTCTAGTGAGGGAGAAAAACAAACATATTTACATCACCTATATGACTCCAGCACAGAAAAGTTTCAAGCCCATTGCCAGTACATAATTAAACATTTATGGACCAGAGCAATCAATCAATAGTATTTATTGAGTGGTTTCTGTGGGGACAGCACTGTATTAAGCAATTGGAAGAGTATAATATAACAGAGCTAGTTGATAAATTCCCTGCCCACGACAAGCTTAAAGTCTAGAAGGGAAGCCAGGCATTAATAAAAATCAATTATGATATATACATAAGTGCTGTGGAGCTCGAATATATGTCAAACAAATCCCCAAGGAGTCAAGATGATAGTCAACTCCAGCCCACAACCACTTGCTACGGCATCTTTTCACGTGTCCAGATTGCTGGGCCCAAAAAGGAAGGTATGATTCCACTGGAAAATCTTAACAGTAAATGGCTGGATACTGCAAGCTTTCCGTGTCAGGTGACGCGCTCAGCAGTCCACTAGACTCTTGGACATGGAATAGGTGAGAAAACCTCTGGAGAAGATCTGATAGCTGCGGCAGCAGTAGTGATGGTTCAATGTCAGCGAGGGGGAATGGAGTAATGGCTGCCAAGACTCCCTCTACTCATGTCCATCCTGGGAGTGTCAGATAGGGTGTGGTGTGTTATGGCATATAATCTAGCCAGGATAAAGTAACTTTGGTACCTAACTTGAAGAATCTGGCATCATTCCGAAAACGAGTATTTTGGTCTTAAATTTACCTACATGCAAGTTAATTTTTTTTTAAGTGACAAATATCTTGAGCATTTGAACTGCTCAGGCCATTACTAGGCACATATTTTGCTATGTCAATCAATCATATTTCTCGAGTGCTTACTGTGTGCACAGCACTCTAGTAAGCACTTGGGGGAGTGCAATATGATGGAGTTGGTAGACATGTCTCCTGCCCAAAATGCACTTACAGTCTAGAGGAGGAGACTGAAAGACATTAATATAAATAAATAAATTACTGGTATATATGTAAGTGGTGTGGGGCTGAGGGAGGGGTGAATAAAGGGAGCAAACCAGGGTGATGCGGACGGGAGTGGGAGAGGAGGAACTATAGGCTTAGTCAGAGAAGACCTCTTGGAGGACATAAGCCTTCAGTAAGGCTTTGAAGGTAGGTAAGAGTGATTGTCTTCTGGATATGAAGAGGGAGAGCGTTCCAGCTCCGAGGCAGGATGTGGGTGAGAGGTCGGTGGGGAGATAGACGAGATCAAAGTACAGTGAGTAGGCTGGCATTAGGGAAGCAAAGTGGAACTGGGAGGGGGCAAGGTGATCGAGTGCTTTAAATCCACTGGTAAGGAGTGTCTGTCTGATGCAGAGGTGAATAGGCAACCTCTGGAGGCTCTTGAGGAGTGGGGAATCGTGGACTGAATGTTTTTGTAGAAAAGTGATCTGGGCAGCACAGTCAAGTATGGACTGGAGTTCAGAGAGACAGGAGGCAGGGAGGACAGCAAGGCGGCTGACACAGTAATCAAGGTGCAATAGGATAAATGCTTGGATTAATAATAATGGTATTTGTTAAGCGCTTACTATGTGCCAAGCACTGTTTAATGGTAGCAGTCTTGATGGAGAGAAAGGGAGGATTTTAGCAGTGCTGTGAAGTTTGAATGGGCAGGATTTAGTGACAAATTGAATATGGAGGCTATGTGATTTTGTTAACTTCAAAAAGCTACTGAAAAAGAACATTTTCCACACGATACGACCAAATTAACTTCCACAGAACCCACATGTAACAAGATAGTAGATCCCAAAGGTGTAAAGGCATTCACTGTACAGGATTAGGCACAATAACTTTCCATTTCCAAAACAGAACTTCTCATCTTTGTACCCAAACCCTGTCCTCCCTGTGACTTTCCTATCACTGTCAGCAACATCACCATTTTCCCTGTCTCACAAGTCCATAACCTTGATATTATCAGCTCATCCCTGTCATTTGACCTATACAATCTGTCACCAAATCCTGTCACCAAACCCTCACGTCATCTCTAGAATCCACCCCTTCCTCTCCATCCAAATTACTACCATGTTGATCCCTCCTTGACTACTGCATTAGTCTCTCTGCTGAACTCCCTACCTTTCATTTATTCAAACATACTTATTGAGTGCTAACTGTGTGCAGAGCACTGTACTAAGCTTGGGAGAGTATACAATAAACAGTCATATTCCTTGTCCACACAAGCTTACAGTCTAGAAGGGGGGAAGACAGGCATCAATACAAATAAATGAAATGAAATTACCGATATGTACATACATGCTGTGGGGTTGGGAGGAGGGTAGAGCAAAGGGAGCAAGTCAGGGCAATGCAGAAGGAAGTGGGAGATGAGGAAAAAGTGGGGCTTAGTTTGGGAAGGTACTTTGGAGAAGATGAGCCTTCAATAAGGCTTTGAAAGGGGGATGGAAGTCGGATTGGAAGGGGTCAAAGGGAGAATTGGAGGAGAGGAATTTGAGAGAACAGGTATAGACAACTTCCCTCTCCAGTCCATACTTCACTCTGCTGCCTGGTTCATTTTTCTGAAAATTGACTCCATTCACTCCATATTTCCCCACCGCTTAAAGAGTGGTTGCCCATTCACTCTACATTAAAAAGAAACACCTCACCAGTGACTTTAAGGCAATCTGCTCTCTCCCTATCTAACCTCACTGATTTCCCATTACAATCCAACCTACTCGCTCTACACTGATCATATATATCCTACCACTGACCCCTTGCCCACAGCCCCCTAGACTATAAGCTCTCTCAAGTGCTTAGTGCAGTGTTCGGCTCTCAGAGTAATACTGAAGGACTGAATGACCTCCTCCCTCTAGTCTGGAACTTCCTCCCCTTCTATATCTGACATTCCACAATTCACCCTACTGTCAAAACCCTCCTACAATCACGTCTCCTCCAAGAAACCTTCCCAGACTAAACTCATTATTTCCCCATCTGCTCTCCCTTCTACATCGAATATAAACTTGACTGAAAAACACTTAAGCACTTTGAATCTCACCTTAGCCCCACAATACATATGTAAATATTCTTATTCTCTACTGTTTCCCCTATTCCTAATCTATTTTAATGTCTGTCTTCTCCTGTAGATGTAAGCTACTTGTGGGCAGGAATCATTTTGATAAAATTGGTTGTACTGTACCTTCCAAGGTGTTTGGCACAGTGTTCTATACATAGTAAGCACTCAATAAATACCACTGATTGGCTGACTGGCTAAATAAAGCAGAAGTAAGCTCCAAAGCAGAAGGAACAAAATTTACAATTATGTGAATAAAAACATTTTCAAACACTTGACAAACCAAGAAAAAAGATGGAACCTGAGCAAGATAGTGTGAATTTGTCTGAATGAGTTCTGGCTTCACATTCTCAAATAACGAGGTTTAGTTTTTTCACTAGGTATCTGACATACGGCACAGAGCTGGAGATTCCCTAATATCTACAGAATTAGACAGTGGGGAAAAAACAGCCTGCATCCAGCAGCAGTTTTAGTAGTTTTGCCTTAAAATTAACAGTTGCCCGGGTATCCAGCCAGGACCTCTCTAAGAGGAAATTCTGTGATTCATATTTTGTAGGTAACATCCATGTTACTATCTCCAGATATGCTATATAACCAGTAGGTGAGCATTTTCTTATAATTGCACAAGATATACAGAAAATATAGAAATGTGATGAAGCCATGATGTTTCCTTCATTTTTATTTCAAAGCACTGTGTACCTACTCAATCTTCCCGGAACAAAGATATGGTAGGTACAGAGTAAGTCTCCCTTTGAAGGCTTCTATTTGTTAATAGTGAATCTTGCAGCATAGCAGTTTATAATGCAGTGTGATAATGCATCCAACAGTCCATTACCATTCTATAATCTTGAGATGTTTGGCACAATCCTCATCTCAATTTATGGATGAGATTTAATAGGAACTGGGATATGGGTTGCCAAATGCCAAATTAGCTAATGCTGACTCTAATGAACGGTAAAGCTCTGAACGGGTTTGGAAATGAATTCTAAGTGAAAAGTGGCAGAAAGATGCCTAAGGAATTGAATTTGACATTGTGATTAATATCTTACCTTCTGAAGTTGCTCTTAGCTGATTGCTAATATTACGTATTGGACCATAGCTTGACAGGCATTGCTCACTGCAAAAAACCTCTTAATATTCCACTTTAGAATAAAATGCATGCTATAGACTATTGATTCATAGTGCAAACCTTGCTCTCTCCCTCTAAACCAGACAATTATTCAAAAATCAGCAGGAAGTATGACTAAAGGGAAAAAGCACTAGGTTAAGTAAGAATCAAGATGCCCCAATATCTGCCATCGCAAATATTTTCTGCAATAATCCAGAAACATGCATTGAAATCTTCTAGATCACAGATGATCCTAGGCTCTTCCATATGGTAAAATATCTACTGATGGAGATAAACTGCACAAAGACTTCATAAGGCTGATTGAGTGAACAAAAATATGACAGACGAACTTCCACATAAACAATGCAATATATCTATACTCCAAACCTCAGCCACATAACAAAGAACTTTGAGCTAACATCATGACACAGGAAAGGGATATTGTGGAGCCATTGTTTGCCCACGAATTTTGTGTGCTGCAGCTGCCAAAAGAGTTTAACAAAATGCTAGGCATCTTCAGAAAAACTACTAAAAATAAAACAAAAAACAGTCTTGCCACTGGCAGGTGT
This sequence comes from Ornithorhynchus anatinus, assembly GCF_004115215.2. Lineage (NCBI taxonomy): Eukaryota > Metazoa > Chordata > Mammalia > Monotremata > Ornithorhynchidae > Ornithorhynchus > Ornithorhynchus anatinus. Next base: position 52,034,449 of record NC_041735.1, on the reverse strand, counting down.
GTGACCGTGGGCAAGTCACTTAACTTCTCTGTGCCTCATTTACCTCATCTGTAAAATGGGGGTGAAGACTGTGAGTCTCATTTGGGACAACCTGATTACCCTGTATCTACCCCAGGGCTTAGAACAGTGTTCTGCACATAGTAAGTGCTTACAAATACCAACATTATTATTATTATTATTTAGACCTTGGCATATCAACTTCGATCACTACATTTTAGAAATAAAATAAATGGGCTAAAAGAGATACAGAAAAGAGCATCTTAAATGAACAAGGAGAGGAGCAACTTTCACCTAAGGACAGGCTAAAATATTAAGATTCTTTCATTTAAGTCAAAAGGTAAGAAGAACATAGACAAAGTGAGCCAAATTCAAAACCAGGATTTCAAGACATTCAGTGAAGCTTGAAAATCAGATGTTAAAAACATGGAAAAGAAAATAATGATTAACCCTTATGGTATTTGTAAAGTACTCTGTCTCAATCACTGTTCTAAGCACTGGGGTAGATACACTTTAATCAGATACTTCTTAATCAAGTGTGAGATATGAATATAAAATGTGCTCTCAAAAAAAAGTATCAATAGGTTCAAAAAAAGAGTGTAAAAATTCCTAAACTCTTAATGGGTTACTAGAGGGGGAAATTAGGACTGTATGTAGACTGTAACTGTCCCTTAGTCATATTTTATTGCTGGTTAGACACACTGCATTGAACTGGATGGAAGTCTGGTTTGTTCTGGCTGCAAATGGAGGAGGCTTTCTCCTAAGGCTTATGGAAAGTGACAGAAGGTTTTTCTTCCCTCTTTGTAGGGAGAGGCTCGATTAGAGTCCTCACTGGTACCAAAAAATAAATACGACTGATTGAAATACGACTGATTGACTGGTCAGCTTTTTGACGTATAAGCTTAACTTTCATTATTTCTTTTTAACTGAAGCAGCATGGCCTAGTGGATAGAGCACAGACCTGGGAATCAGAAGGACCTTTGTTCTAATCCCAGATCTGCCATTTGTCTGCTCTGTGACCTCAGGCTAGTCACTTCACTGTGCCCCAGGATCCTCTGCAAAATGGGAATTAAGACTGAGCCCCAGGGAGGACATGGACTGGGTCCAACCTGATTATTCTATATCTACCCTGGTGCTTAGTACAGTGCCTGGCACATGGTAAGTGCTTAACAAATACCAGAAAAAAACAGAAAAAAATTCACAGAGCACCTAAAACATTTAATTAAACTCCTCTTGACATTTTTCATCACAAAGCAGAAAGGCAAGCTGGTACACTCATAACAGTGTCAAATATTTCACTATGTCCTACATAATTCCTGAATGCAAGGGGCCACTTTCCAGTGATTTATAGCTCATGGAAATCTGTCTTGTGGTACAGTCCCCCTAGACTGTACACTCACTTAGAGCAGGGAATTTGTTTGGCAGCTCTGTTATAATAACAATAATAATGATAATGATGGTATTTGTTAAGTAATTACTATGTGCCAAGCACTGTTCTAAGTGCTAGGATAGATACAAGATAATCAGGTTGTCCCAAGTGGGGCTCACAGTCTCAATTCCCATTTTACAGTTGAGGTAACAGGCACAGAGAAGTAAAGTGATTTGCCCAAAGTCACACTTATTAAATAATGTTGGTATTTGTTAAGCGCTTACTATGTGCCGAGCACTGTTCTAAGCGTGGGGGTAGACACAGGGGAATCAGGTTGTCCCACTTGGGGCTCACAATCTTAATCCCCATTTTACAGATGTGGTAACTGAGGCACCGAGAAGTTAAGTGACTTGCCCAAAGTCACACAGCTGACAAGTGGCCGAGCAGGGATTCGAACCGGTGATCTCTGACTCCAAAGCCCGTGCTCTTTCCACTGAGCCACGCTGCTTCTCTGCTGATGCGTGGCTCAGTGGAAAGAGCACGGGCTTTGGAGTCAGAGGTCATGGGTTCGAAACCTGGCTCAGTCACTTGTCAGCTGTGTGACTTTGGGCAAGTCACTTAACTTCTCGGTGCCTCAGTTCCCTCATCTGTAAAATGGGGATTAAGACTGTGAGCCCCACGTGGGACAACCTGATTCCCCTGTGTCTACCCCAGCGCTTAGAACAGTGCTCGGCACATAGTAAGCGCTTAACAAATACTAACATTGATAAGTGGCAGAGCCAGGATTAGAACCCTTGACTCCCAAGCTCATGTTCTTTCCACCAAGCCACACTGCTTCTCTACTCTCTCAAGTGCTTAGTACAATGCTCTGCACACAGTAAGCGCTCAATAAATACCATCGATTGACTGACACTTCATCACACCTCACATTGCCAACAAGTAACCTGGAGGTTGAATTGGGTCAGTGAATGCATTCTGCCAAGCAATCTGGACAAATTAAGCAGAGATGACCTGGAATTCTGGGAGGTTTCCGATGCTGGGTAAACAATTTCAGAGAATAGGTGGCAGCAGAATTACCCAAACAGCTTGATGAAGGATGAGCGTAAAGAGAAACTAAATTTTAAAGACTCAATTATGCAAAAACTCAGCAACTGCTGCTTAGTTGGCAGCTGGGCAGTTGAGAGATCAGCATTAGAACAGAATCATCCTGGAGTGCAGCAAATGATGCTGAGAAGTTCACCACCTCATTGGGGAAGAATAAAAAATGGTATCCAGCACCCTTCGTAACATGTTTCAGTACAGCAAAGACAATCTCTATGTACGCACAAAGTGGAAGGAAAGGTTACTCATGCACTGATCTATTCAGCCACATTTGGTCCTGTGAATAAATCCTGACCATCAATAACCTCATCAAACCCTAAAGACACACAAACACACCACCCCCCAACACAACAAGTTCTGAACCTTCCTTTCTCTTAAGCTAACCTACACACTGTTTCTCTTTCTCATCTCCCCTGTGGCTGACTTCTTGCTCACACCTTTCCTGGAATACCCTCCCACTTCAAATCTACCACTTCCCTCCTGTGTGATCTTGGGCAAATCACTTAACTTCTCTGTACTTCGGTTTCATTGCTTAAAACGTCTCTGCATTTCCGTTTCCTGATCTACAAAATGGGGATTCTCTGTCTTTCCTCCTACTCAGAACGTGAGCCCCATGAGGGATAGGGATTGTGTCCTACCTCATTATCTTGAATCTACCCCAGTTATTAATAGAGTGCTTGCCACAGTACAAAGTAAGCCTACTTCACCTCTCCTCACCTTTAGAGCCTTTTCTGAAAACACATCTCCTTTAAGAATCCTTACCTGTTTTACCTCTAATCTCTCCAGGTATCCCTCCAACTGACAATTCAGCATTTCTGTGCCGGTGGTCGCAGAATCTCATAGCCCTTTTTTTCAGACCTTATACCTTAAGAACTACCTTCCCCTTTTTTCTTCTTCATTCTGTCTGAAAGTGATTTTCATGTCTCTCTCTGCTGCTACTTTGTAAGGTCCTCGAGGCTGGGGATCACATCTATTTCCTGTATTTTCCTAAGTGTGTGGAACAGTGCTCTTCACATGGCAGCTGCTCAATGACTGGTTAAAAGCGGGAAACCCTTGTCTCTCATAATTGCTAATTATATAGTAATGGCTAATAATAATTCCTGTACATTTTCCAGCTGCAGAAGAGGAATATGAACACTAGTAAATCTGCAGAGGGAACAGTCAGTTGAAGCAACAGAGACAGGGAGCTGGCCTAGCAATAATAATAATTACGGTATCTGCTAAATATATACTGTCTGCAGGCACTGTACTAAGCACTGGGGTGGATACAGCAAATCATTCTGCACACCGTGGATTAAAAAAAAACCAAAAATTAGTGAGTCAATGAATGATATATATTTGTCTGGCCCCTACGTGACTTCAATTACCAAGTACTTCTACCTCCAACAACCACTAGGGACTAAAGGTACATCAGACGCACCCCAGGGCTGAGACAGCACAGATTATGAAAATATATAGCCTTACAAGTATTTACAACTTACAGAAATTCTGAATATAAGCAAGATAAATATTACACTGTCATCCTCCATAGTTAGTGCTTGATCTGTGTGGAGTTTGGGGAGAGTACATTCAAGTCACATAAAAAAAATCTCAGTCACATTTTTAATCCTACATCAAATATAGATTTATTCCGTCCTTTTTAAATTCAGCCTCCGGACACTGACTTCTAAATATCTAGTAATTCTTTCTTGGTTATATTGATTTCATCTCACTTGCTTCTAATCAATAGGATTAAATAACATGTGACCAGGCAGGTACATTTTGCCACTTGCTTTTATTTAATAGCTTGTCTTGTTAAAATCGTTACTCTTTTGCACACTCCATTCCTGCTGATGCCCATCCTAGGGAGCAGAGGTAAAAGCTTTGAAAGTCTGAAAAGCATATTTCTTTCTGAAAATAAAAACTTCAGTTTCATAAACCAGAAGTCCCCAAAGTTATGTATAAAAAGCTTACATGATAGATATCAAAACATGGCTCAAATCTCATCTCTTTCATAGCACGTTTCAAGTTGAACCACACTGACTTCACTGGTTCCAGTAATACCAGGAACCACCCTTTTTATGGTATTTTGAAAGTGCTTACTATGGGCCATAAACTTTTCTAAGTGCTGGGGTAGTTACAAATTAATTAGGTCAGACAGTTTCTGTCCTCCATGGGGCTCACAATCTAAGTAGGGGGAAGAACAGGTATCCCCATTTTGCAGTTGAGGAAACTGAGGCATAGAGAAGTTAAGTGACTTGTCAATGGTCACACAACAAGAAATTGGCAGAGCCAGGATTAGAACCCAGGTCCTTCTGGCTCCAAGACTGTGCTCTCTCCACCAGGCCAATGCAGCTTCTCTTCCACCCATTTTCATATTTCACAGCCCTTTTAAAAACAGAGCCCTTTCCTGCATATAATATCTCAGTCCCAAGGTTGGAGTCAGTCTATGCTTCTGTTTCACTGGGAAATTCTCCCAATTAAATAGGCTACGAGCTTTATCAAAAGATTTTGAGAAAGTGATCCGGGAGTTGCTCTAAGTTGACAATGGGCCCTAAAGGCACACACACGGGATGACATGCAGATGATTAAGTCACCTCACAGACCCAGCCGAGCACTGTGGCCTGAAGAAAACTGAGCCTATATAGCACCTACACACAATTTAAAGTTGTCACACAGAACTTGACACTTTCGGCATGCATCATCTAGCAATGCAGGAAAGAGGCAAATGAAGAAGAAAACAGAATGCAAAAGCTGGTAGGGTTTTCGGCATATTGCCCAGAGGCTGGTGACACCTGGAAACCTGCTTTGTACCAAGTTGTAGGTCTACAATAATATTACTGCCCAAATTTCACAGGGCTGTGAGCCCCAATTGTTGAGCAGTTTCACCAATGTCGCTTACAAACCCCACTCAAGATCAAAAGGCTGGGCAAGATTTCCAATGATGAAGTACTGGAAAGCAACAAGCATACAAAAGTTTCTAAGGCAGTGGTCAGAGCAACCCGCTTTGCTGGGAAGGACACGGGTGAAGAATGGATGAAGGCAGGACACCCGATTAGATGCTAAATGGTGACCATCACCATGAAGCAGCTTTACATAGTGGAAAGTGCATGGTCTAGAAGTCAGAGGACCTGCGTTCTAATTCTGGCCCCTGCCACCTGTCTGCTGTGTGAACTTGGACAAATCACTCCACTTTTCTGTGCTTCAGTTTCTTCACCTACAAAATGGGAATTCAATCCCTGTTCTTCCACCGCAAACCCCACGTGGGACAGGGATTTGATTATCTTGTTCTCCTCTAGTGCTTAGTACAAAATCACTTAAAGAGCATAATTATTATTAGGTCAACCCATCGGCAACTCAGAACTCATATATTTGACTCTATTCTCTCACTCCTAACTGCTATATATTTGACAATTTATGTCTCCATGCTTCCATTAGAGTGAAAGCTCTCTGGGGCAGAGGTCATGTCTTTTACCTCTTTTGTATATTGCCCAAGGGTGCAGTGCAATGCTCTGCATGCCACAGATGCTCATTAAATGCGGCTCGTATTAATTTAGGAGCAGAGGAGACTGGAGGAAGTGGGAAAGTCAACCAGCTGAGTTAAGGCTAACCTTCCTCCTCACCCCACCTACATTAGGCCGCCACTGCTAGTATGTACATGTGTATGCTCGCTCTCGTGCTCTCTCTCTCTCTTTCTCTCAGCATCAATGCCTACTGAAGAGAAGCAGCCTGGCTTAGTGGAAAGAGCCCAGGCTTGGAACTCAGAGGTCATGGGTCTACTCCCTGCTCCGCCACTTGTCTGCTGGGTGACCTTGGGCAAGCCACTTAACTTCTCTGGGCCTCAGTTATTTCATTTGTAAAATGGAAATTAAGGCTGTGAGCCCCAAGTGGGACAACCTGCTTACCCTGTATCTACCCCAGTGCTTAGAACAGGGCTTGGCACATAGTAAATGCTTGAAAAATACCATAATAATTATTATTATTACTGGCTAGAGCACGAGCCCAGGAGTCAGAAGGACCTGGGTTCTAATCCCAGCTGTGTCATTTGTCTGCTGGGTGACCTTAGGCAAGTCACTTCACCTCTCTATGCCTTACCTAGCTACCTCATGTGCAAAATGGGGTTTAATATCATGAGCCCCATATGGGACATGGACTGTGTCCGAACTGACTAGCTTGCATCTTCCCTAATGCGTTGTACAGTGCCTGGCACATAGCATTGAACAAATAAACCATAGGCTTGGGAATCAGTAGGACCTGGGCTAATTTATTCACTCAATCATATTTATTGAGTACTTACTGTGTGCAGAGCACTGAACTAAGCGTTTGGGAGAATACAATAACAGACGCATCCCCTACCCATAATGAGCTTACAGTCCCGAGGGTTCTAAACCCAACTCTGCCCCTGGTCTGCTGTGTGATCTTGGGCAAGTCGTTTGACTTCTCTGTGCCTCAGTTACCTCAACTATAAAATGGGGAGTAAGACCGTGACCCCTTGTGGGACAGGTACTGTGTCCAACCTGATCAGCCTGTATCTACCTCAGTGCTCAGAACAGTGTTGACATACAGTAAGCGCTTAACAAATCCTATTTTTATTATACTATGAGGTGGTTGCTTAGGGTATGAGAATAGGCTGTCACCATCTATTTATGAGCCCTCAAGTGTATCATTGAGGGACACTCATTCGCTGGGAAACTGGCTGGGGTCTGGAGCCATGGAACATCGTATTTCTAAAATAATCTAATCTTGGATTGTGTAGGTTATGTCACTGAGAATGAGAAAGGTTCACAGAGAAACTAAGAATAAACAAATGTGGCTTCATTTTCCAATCTACCTTTTTCTCTGAAGCTTTGCATACTCAGAGATGAACCTCAAATTTGCTGCACTGCCATAAGTCAGCTTTCTGGGAATTAAATGGTAAAAATCATAGATCATTTCTTTTTCTGTAAAAAAAGAAGGTAGAATCCAGTGTGTTGCTTTAACTCCCAAGCAGAAGCAAGATGAAATATTATTGATTTCTATACCAAACATAAAGAGGCTAACTATGCTAAATCGATACATGCAATGCTTGTTGAAAGTTTACGCTTTTTTTTCTAATTTTCTTTCTTCTCTTGTATTAGGAAACTGCCTATTCAATAGGGAAGAATGCCAATGAGCTCAGAAGAATCCATCAAACTTTATTATCCAAAATCAATATGCTGCCACTCCAAATCAATAAGAGGCTGGGCAGACAGAGCAGAAGCTGCAGTACCTCTCTATTAAATGAGATTTTTCTCCATTAGAAACTGGAAGCTTCTCAATGGACAATTAACTCAAGAATCTCTCCTTCATTAAATTTTATGACTTGTAACATTTTTTAAATTGGTCAAACAAAAAGCTTTCATTACAAGGAGAATACATTAATTTATTTGGCTCTATATCACACCATGTAAAAAGTAAAAGCATCTCTAATGCTTAATTCAGAGAACAATAAATTAATCTGGACATTATTCCATTATGGAAACAGCATGAATTTACATATTAGTCAAACACTAACTACAACAAAAGAAATGAGCATTACACAAAATTTTGGGTGGTGGACAGAAGAGTTTAGGCGAAGCTGGAATTCTTTTTACATCCATATATGTATATATTTTCATCTTTTAGCCTTGATGACATTCATATCTAAATAAGGCCCAGTTAAAATAAATATGATCCGTATTTTCAGGTGATAAAATTCTCTTGACTTTACAAGGAGGCTACCAAAAGAGTGACTGTAATTTTTGCAGTTGTGAAGATAGTTATTAAATCTCTAGGTTTTCTTCTGCTCATTTGCCTGCAGGCATCATAGCTAGGGAAGTCTGGGAATGGGGTGGGAAGCCTCCAGGCTTCATTCCTGGAATCCTGCATCCATCATTTTTTTTCTATTAATGCACCATAGAAGATCTCCAGTTGAAAAGAGAAGCAGCACAGGTCTGGGAGTCAGAAGGACCTCGGTTCTAATCTCAGCACTACCATTTGTCTGCTGTGTGACCTTGCGCAAATCACTTGAACTCAGTGCCTCAGTTACCTCATCTGTAACAAGGGGAATGAAGACTGTGAGTCCAAAGTGGGACAATCTGATTACCTTGTATCTGTCCAACGCTTAGAACAGTGCTTGGCACATAGTAAGCGCTTAACAAATACCAACTTTGTTATTATTAAAATGGGGATTAAGGGTGAGCTCCAATGGGACAGGGACTGTGTCCAACCCAATTTGCCTGTATCTATCCCAGTGCTTAGTACCACGCCTGACAAGTAGAAAGGGCTTAACAAATACCACATTTACGATTATTACAGTAAGGGCTTAATAACAGCAGATTAAAGAAACAACTTAGAGAAGCAGTGGGGTTTAGTGGCAAGAGCATAGGCTTGTAAATCAGAGGGCGTGGGTTCTAATCCCGACTCTGCCACTTGTTTGCTGTGTGACCTTGGGCATGCCACTTAACTTCTCTGGGCCTCAGTTATCTCATCTGTAAAATGGGAATAAAGACTGTGAGCACCACGTGGGACAATCCGATGACCTTGTATCTACCTCAGCGCTGAAATTACTTGGAATATAGTAAGCACTTAACAAATACCATTATTATTGTTATTATTATTAAATGCCATAAAACAAAGAAAAAATTAATACACAAAAAAACACCGATGGATTTCAAAAGAAGATTTTTGCAATGGAAGAGAATCTTATATACACTTGTGAATTTATAAAGAAAAAAGCACTCTGAGGCTTGTCTTCTAAAAGGAGAAAATAAAATGGGCCAGTGCAGGGAATGAATCACCAAAAATAATGATACATAAAAGTGAGCTGTCTTGCCTAAGGACCGGCAAATCACCTTTTAATCTGTGTCACACTTTCCTTACTTTTAAAATCAAGAGAGATACCACCTCTCCTTTCTTCTTAGATTGTGAGTTCAAGTACACAGGGACTGACTTTGATCTGATTATCTTATTCTTACCTCAGTGCTTAGCATAGTGTTTGGCACATAAAATACAACTCATTTTCAAAACTTGTGATATGAGCATTTTGAAGTATTCAAGCTTAAAAATAGTCACACCAGCATTACCAAGACCAATAAAGAATTTTCATTCAGATATTTTCTTTTCTGTCTTAGGAAGCACAAAACCTTTCTCCAAATGTCACCATTATCAAATAGCATTTATCAGATGTCTACTATGTGCAGACACTGTTCTATGTGCTTGGAAGCACAAAACAGAAGTAAAAGATAATAATACTGGTATTTGTTAAGCACTTACTATGTGCAAAGCACTGTTCTAAGCGCTGGGGGGATATAGGGTGGTCAGATTGTCCCAAATGGGGCTCACAGTCTTCATCCCCATTTTACAGATGAGGTAACTGAGGCACAGAAAAGTTAAGTGACTTGCCCAAAGTCACACAACTGACAAGTGGCGGAGCCGGGAGTAGAACCCATGGCCTCTGACTCCCAAGCCCGGTCCCTTTCCACTGAGCCATGCTGTGGTCCTTACCCTTGAAGAGCATAGAAGCATAAGATTTATGAACCATGGACAGTTATCAAACTATCTACACCACCCCTGGTCAAAAACTTGGTTTCAGGAACTAATGAAAATACTAGGCTATTTAAGGTTACGGCAAGATCTCAAATCCAGGGGCTCTTTTTCATCTGTGGGGAGAGAATGGGTCATACGTGGACATTAGAAGATGGAATTTACCCAAAAATATCATGATGCCCTGAAAGTGTTAAATTCACCCACAGAAGTTACCAGTTGACTCTTGCTGAGTGGTTTACCTGCCATCATATCATACCGTTTGAACTGTGAGACCACTATTCCAGTCCCTTGGGAACTGAGTAAATCATGAATCAAGATTTTTTCATATAGTGTGTGTCTATCTGGAGGGAAATGTATAGTAGTACATTAACCTTGAAGAAGCAGATCGTTTATTAAATTAGCATGTTACAAAATCTGCGATGCCTTTAGCCATGTGTAAGAAATGCATTCTGTAACCTCAACAAAACCAGAGAATTCTCACATTGTCATGACTACCAGCTACTGCATATAAATGACCTAAAAAATTAATATAGTGAGTTAGTGTCTAACTTATGTAAAATTTTTGAAATTTTTTGGTTACTGTAATTTGTACCCTGATTTGTCATATGAGAAATATACTCCAGAGCTATGCAATAATTTAATAAATTCATGGCAATAGCTTCCAAACTTTGGCTTGGTACTTAACAATGCAATGGAGTGTGAGGATTAGTACACATTAGTCCATCCCACCATATTATATTACTTAACTCATTCACATGGCAAAATCATCCATCATAGCTGATAGCAGATGATGAGGGTTACATTTTTCTCCCCACCTTGCCATCCCTAACCTTCACTCTCTCACTGAGCATGACCAATAGCCTAGAGGTACTTAGAGTCTAAATGGTTCTCAGTTTATTAAATCTCTAAAAAGAAAGCTGGTGTGTGATGAATGTGTGTCAATGATGGCTGGTACATTCTCCAAACCATTTAAGAAGAACATAAAATGAAAAAAAATGCTAATGAAACTTGTTGATATGAAGGATACTGTTTTCCAACTGTCTGGAAATGAACTATCAGAAGATTAGAAAAAAATATAATAATTTTCATATTAGAGGCATCTAAAAATCAGTTATCAGCAAAAGCAAAACATAAGAAATAATCTTCAAATCCACATATATATATATAAAAGGAGACGAGAAAGAAAAAAAAAACAGGCAAAGAGCAAGACAGAATATCACACATAATAATAATGGCTGTGGTATTTGTTAAGCGCTTATTCATTCATTCAATAGTATTTATTGAGCGCTTACTATGTGCAGAGCACTATACTAAGCACTTAGAATGTACAATTCGGCAACAAATAGAGACAATCTTGTGTCAGGCATGGTATGAAGCGCTGAGGTAGATACAAGCAAAAGAGGTTGGACACAGTCCCAGTCCCACATGTGGCTCACAGTCTTAATCCCGACTCTGCCACTTGTCAGCTGTGTGACTGTGGGCAAGTCACTTAACTTCTCTGTGCCTCAGTTACCTCATCTGTAAAATGGAGACGAAGACTGTGAGCCTCACATGGGACAATCTGATTACCCTGTATCTACCCCAGCATTTAGAATAGTGCTCTGCACATAGTAAGCACTTAACAAATACCAACATTATTATTATTATTATTATTATTATTAATCACCATTTTACAGTTGAGATAACTGAGACCCAGAAGTTAAGTGAATTACCCAAGGTCACACAACAGACAAGTGGCAGAACCAGGATTAGAACCCAAGTCCTTCTGACTTTCAGATCAGTGCTCCATCTATTAGGCCATGCTGCTTCTCATGAGAGAGAATGTGCACTGATAGAAATTAAGTATCACTGCTACTAATAATAAAAATAATAATTTTGGCATTGGTTAAGCACTTACAATGTGCCAGGTACTGTATTAAGTGCTTGGGTAGATACACTCCCTGTCTTATACAGGGCTCACAGTCTTAATCCCCATTTTCCGGATGAGGTAACTGAGGTATGGAGAAGTGAAGTGACTTGCCCAAGACCACACAGCGGACAAGTGGCACAGCCAGCTTCAGAACCTAGATCCTTTCATTCACTCATTCATTCAATCATATTTATTGAACACCTGTGTGCAGAGCACTGTCCTAAGCACTTAGGAAAATACAAAAGAGTATTAAAGAGAGAAAATCCCTGCCCACAACGAGCTCCTTCTGACTCCCAAACCCTAGCTCTTTCCACTAGGCCATGCTGCTTCTCTACACACTGGAAGACAATTTCTAACAGTGAGCACTTTCTCATGTGCTATATGGAAATACAAATGCAAGTGTCTTGAAGGTAATGCTTTCTTGAAGGTAATACTCAAGGGTCAATTTTTCATCCTTATTATCAGTTACTAAAGGTGCACATCTTATAACTACTAGACCACCCTACTTTCCCATTCACACAAGATGTAGATTCTCTAAAGGGGAGCTCTGTACTTTTGTGATACATTTGGGCTAAGGACTGCAGGTTAATCAAAATTAGATAAGACCTACAGAGAATGTGCTTTTTAAAAAGAGGCTATGGTCACCCTATGAGATTTTTCCTGTTAACATCAGAAACATTCAATGATTCTTTTCAGGGTTCTCCTACATCAACGGTTAACACCGCCACTGCCTGTCAACTGAAGAATGAAAATTTCAGGAAATAGGTGGTACCTGGACATGATTATCCATTCTCATTTCAATAGTATCTCAGTTGGCCATTCCAATCCTGATGTGGTGTATTTGCCTAATTGTAATTTTTCCTGTGGACCACAAATTCCAGCAGCCATGAAAGAACAACCCTTGAAATCACCCAAAGGGGCAGCAGCTTTGCGACCTGAACTGGGGTTCAGCCTGACCTGCATTTGTGGGGGGCACCCAGCACAACCCAGCCCTCTGGCTGATGACCCAGCTCCTTAAGTCTTATCTCAACCCAACTCTATCCTAATTCGTCCCCTCCTAACCTCCAGGCAAAGGTCAAAATGAAATGGGGCTTAGAACGAGAGAAAGGCTGTTTTCCCTCTATCTGTATTTCCATAGTACTGGCTGCTTCGCATTTACTTGATACTTTTTTCCATGTATATTTGTAAACAAAGTTGAACAATGGCTTCCTAAGATCTGTTTCAAGTTAGCTAACAAAGTGATCAAAATTGTGAAGTTTTATTTGCTCAAAATTGGTATTTGAATACCACTGTCCGACTGTTTCCAAAAACAAATTCATAATGTCACCTTTATTCAAAGGCTCATTTTAGCATTCCTAGTCTACAGGCAGACTGCCACTGTAAGACCTTCCTACTGCAGTAGGCCACTGTCAAAATATTTTTCATTCTTTCCCTCTTCTATTGTTGTCACCCATGTTTCATTCCTAGAGCAAGCACATTCATTCATTAGCTAAATTATCTCTCAAAAACCAGACTCACTTTTCTAAGGTTACCCAATTGTACATTCCAAGCGCTTAGTACAGTGCTCTGCACATAGTAAGCGCTCAATAAATACTATTGAATGAATACTATTGAATGAATGAATAAGGTAATGAGAAAATCTGGAGCCACATTATGGGTTCTCAGAGCCGCCTATGAATCAACTCCTGTTTTGGTTTTAGTAGGTTAGCAATCTTTAAGATAGAGCCTCGGGAACTCAATGAAGTATCTTGTTCTCCATAATGTAAATAGCACTATATTTTTTTCTTAATTGCTAGAGTAAATACTATCAATCATTCAGTCAAAACCCTCTTCTTATCTGGGAATCTCATATACACATCTTGCCTCTCCAACAAGATTATATTTAAAGTAAATGATTCTCAAAACAATAAAAAAATGTTCATTTAAGGCTTGTCTCCAACACTGAACTAAAATGCTTCAATATGGCATGCCAAAATTAGTTTCATAATCCCTCATCATTATCTGACCTTTGTTACATATTTAGTAGTTTCTCCACAGCTCTATAAATAAAAGCTTCAATAAGAAAATCTGCTTTTTTATCCATACTATGTGAACCACTGATGAGTATATAAACCCAGTCCAGATCCTAGCACAGATAAAACAGGGTAAGAATTTGGGACTGATTATCCTTTTCTAAACACTGTATGCATTTATTGAATTGTGTTTCATTATGGTGCTTGAAACGCATGTTAAACAATTCCTTTGTTAATTGTGTGACACTGTTTTGCTTTCATTTCATGTTCTAAAAAGTGTCAGGGGAAAGTGCCACTAGTTTATTTACAGTCTCTTGAAATAGCTACATGTGTTAGATGTCAGGACACTGCTAATAATGTGAATAAATTTATTGTAGGATTTTGCTTTGTAATAATAATAAAAAAAACGCTATCAGGAGTATGTGGGGGGGCAACTATAACATCAATAGTATTTTACGTAAAGTTCCTTACTACTGCAACAAGATTGAAAATAGCGTTCAGTCCTTAAGTATATCAATACAAAATGGGAGAATCAATTAACCAATGTTACTTATTGCGGACTTACTCTGGGCAGAGCACTGTACTAAGCACTTGGGAGAGTACAACACAATACATTTGGTAAACACGATCCCTGCCCATATGGCTTAGCGGAAAGAGCCCGGCCTTGGGAAGTCAGAGGATGTGGGTTCTAAACCTGGTTTCGCCGCTTGTCTGTTGTGTGGCCTTGGGCAAGCCGCTTAACTTCTCTGTGCCTCAGTTACCTCATATATAAAATGGGGATTAAGACTGTGAGCCCCATGTGGGACAACTTGATTAGCTTGTATCTACCCAAGCGCTTAGAACAGTGCTTGACACATAGTAAGCACTTAAATACCATCATTATTATTACAGTCTAAAAAGGGTGATAATGCTTGAGAAAAACACTAACTTGTTTATTAGACAAATTTGGTTCTTTTGAACTTAGGCGATATTTATGTTAAAGCAGTATACGCTTGTCAGGGTCATACTAAAAAGACAGTTAAATTATTTTGATCTACTTCAAACCTGTTTGTGTAATTTAAGGAGATTAGCATACCTTTTTCTCCTACGCAAGAGCTGTCAGTCAATCAATCAAATTTATTGAGCGCTTCCTGGGTGCAGAGGACTGTATTAAGTGCAGTTATTATTAACAACTAACTCTGATTCTTTTCAGCTTCCCGCGATCCCAACCTTAAACTAGATTATTTCCTGACCTATGTCTCTGAATGACCTGACCCATTATTCATTATGGTGAGGTGACTAAAAATGTCTCTGACTCTAATCATTGCCTTGCCAATAATTCTCATAAGAGGGAGAGGGTCAACTGCCTTAGGAAGACCCACCCCATCAAAACCCTGTCTCTAAAAGGCCACTAAATCAGAGTCCTACTCTTTTCCGCCCTCTCAGGAAGGCACCTGGAGAGTTACTAGTACTTTACCAGTCTCGGCTACAGGAGGCAGAGACAAGCAGAGGCATATCCATTCCACTGCTAGCTTGGGCAGTGGCTAGCAAGCGGAAGGCAATCCGCTACAAGTCCAAATTCACCCGTGCTGGGTGGCAGCAGAATGGAAGAGAGTCAAGAGCGGAGAGTCAAGTTTACTGCGTGGAAGAAGGCAATGGTAAACCACTTTCATATTTTTACCAAGAAAACTCTACGACTTCGCTACCAGAATAACTGCAGATGGAGAGTGGGAGATTCTGGGAAAGATGCGGTCATGGAGTAGATGTGGGCCAGAGACGACCAGACAGCATAAAACAAGACCCTCTTCCACTTCAGAGGTTGGCTCCCTGTTTGGAATATAACTCACCTAGAAAAGTCAATCAATCAATCAGTCAGTGGTATTGACTGAGCACTTACTGTGGTCAGAGCATGGTACTAAGCGCTTAGGAAAGTACAATTTAACAGGGTTGAAGGACATGTTCCCTGCCCAGGAGCTTACAGTCTAAAGGGATCAGATAAAGTTGGCAAAAAACAAGGAGAGGGCTCCAAAATTAAGTACTCTGAAAGATGGTTTGCCAAGCATTTAGTAGAGCATTTTCCCAAGTGTTTAAGTACAGTGTTCTACACTCAGTAAACACTCAAATGCCACTACCTGATTGACTAGTTGATTGCCAAGGTCACAGAAAAGTGTTTTTCTAATGCTGGGTTAATGCCTTTACTTTCATTTTTATTTTGGAATTCAGAGGTTATTTTGTATTTGTTTTCCTCAAAAATGTTAAGATTTTCAAGAACTGCACTCTACTTTTTAAAAGAAAAAGGTGCTGTGAATCACCTGCTCAAGTGGTACAGTCTCATTTTAACTTTATCAGTCTTCAAGGTTTGTTGAAATCCAAGGGGAAATCTCTACAACCCAAACCTGATCAACATCAAGATAAGACTGAAAAGGGCAGAATTAGATGGAAACTAACAAGGTCAGAAGTGATTACATTTAGAAATGAAATCTTTAACAGCCTGATAGGAAAGAGGAAAATAAAGCAAGTGGGGTTTGCCCAAAGTCAAATAAAGTGAGGGAAAGAAGAGGTGGAAAGAGCAGAAATCAATTCATTTTAAACTCGTACGGTCTTTAACAATTCAAGGTCACTTCATCCCTTCAGGCTGATGGTGAAGGACACGCACACTTAACGGAAGCCAATCTGCTTTTTTTTTACTATTCCAGAAGCAACGTCTACCGCAGTACTAATACTGTTTTGTTGCCACAGTAAGACAGCTAAGATGATGGTGCTAGAAATGTGCATTATGAATATACAGATCAGTGAGAGCCATTTGATTTTGGCAGACGAGTCTAGACACCTTTACAGAGTAGTGCATATTTTTTCCTGGAGCACAGCAATCTCCAAATCTGAAAGCCTTTTCCAAATGCTAGTCAGTGTTGCTTGAATTATGTAACGGCACTAGAGTGAAGACTTGCTTACAAATCCAAATAAGTATAGGGGTTTTAATACACCCACCTATGATCCTGTTGCTTTCAAGTGTACTGCTTCCAAAGGCTTTCTTTGACCCATCCAAACTACTACTGTTTATAACAATCAAGCTAAGATCAAAACATGCTTCTTAGAGAAAATGCCCCCAAGGGCCTTGCCCAGGGGGTGATAGACTAGGGGCGATTCTCTACATACTCCTCCCCACCCCTCTCCCCCCTCATCCACCAGCCTCCCCGGTTCGGAGTTGGGTTTTAAGGGGCTTCGATTCCTGGCAGGAATAGTACAAAAGGGAAGGGAAAGGAAAGGCAAATTATGGCGAAAGAGATGCACTAAAAGATTAAATTTTCAAGAAAGAAAGGAAAAGAGGAACTGTTTGGGTGTCCAGGACACCTACTTTACTTCCCAGCCAACAGCAGAGGGAATACGGTCAGAGCTTAAGTGCAGACCCCATGTTTTAAAGGTTTATGACTCTGCTGCCAATATTTACTCAAATATAAGATTTTCTTCTTAAGGTCAAATTACATGAGGGCAAAAAAGTCTCCTTTACCAATCAAAACCGGGTTGAACAAGCATTCTACGGTATTTACAAACATGAGTGCATGAAAATGTCTGCATTGTCATTGCTTTCCTCAACCAACCCCCTCTCCAAGCTCATGCCAAGCTCACTGCAACAGCCATTAAAACACTCTCAATAACTCCTACTGAAAATTGAGAGAGTTTTATAGTCTTGAATATTAAGTTGTACATTTAAACTGGCTCCTGGCTCCTATTACAGACTCTACCATTAGTCTCAATCTATATTTAGGATAGTCAGTTAACCTTTCTTCGTTTCCGATTCACCATGTAAAAACAAGGGAGGCTCATATCAGTTGGCATTTTGTACATTTCATAGAAATAGTGTGGGTTGATGAGACCATTCTTGTAAAGGCTTCAAGCCTCCCAGAAGGAAGGCGTCGTAACGCCTCACAACAAAATAGTATTTATACCCACTCCAGTATGCTATTTAGGTATTGTTATTAACACAGCCAAGGCAGAGGCTTATATCTAGCCTGTTTCTGAGTTTTCTCTGAACTGTTTATATCTTGAATTCCACCCCAGCCTTGGCACAGAGTAAGCCCTTAACTATAACCATAACTAGCCAACTCATTCATTTGTACATCCACGTGGAGAAAATATCACTCCGTTTTTTACAGATCAGAAAACTAAGGCACAGAGCGGTGATCTAGGCAACGGTGGATTCCAGATCTTCAAATTCCCAGTTTAATGCTTTCTAGATCAATGTTTTTCAAGCTGGGGTCCAAGTCCCTTGCAGTGGCAGGGTTTGTTTTAAAAAACAAAACAAAAAAACCCCCTCCATCTCCCATTTATCTGTTCTTTGACCAGTTCTTTGGTTGGGTGTGTGCGACTATTCCCTATTGTTGTTGAGTTTACTACAGAAGGAGTTTAAAAAGTACAGTAATACTAGATTGTACTGCCCCTTCAAACAGCAAACATTCAACTTGTTAGCTACAGTCTTTCCATGAGTAGCAATGGATTTGAGTCAAACAAACAGTATTTATTAAATGCCAACTATATACTAAATGCAGAGGAGAGTAGAATCAGAAAACACAATTCCTGCCTTCAAGGAGTTTACAATCTATGGCCGGGAGAAAACAGACCAATTAATTTACAAATAGAAGGGAAAATATTATGCAGAAGAATAAATGCTTAAATAACAGTAGTCATAACACTTACTAAGTGCAGAGCACAGAACTAGAGTTTGTGAGTCTTAACTTGAAATTCCAAGTTGGGATTTAATAACAATGCTCTTATGGGAAGCAGTATGGACTAGTGGAAAGAGCACGGGCTTGGGAGTCAGAAGACATGAGTTCTAATCCTGGTTCCATCACTTGTCTGCTGTGTGACCGTGGGCAAGTCACAACTTCTCTGTGCCTCAATGCCCTCATCTGCAAAATGGGGATTCCATACCTTTTCTTCCTCCTGCTTAGATTGTAAGCCCCTTGTGGGACCTGATTATCTTATCTCTATGTCAGCGCTTATTACAGTGCTTGACACATAGCTTAACAAATATCACAATTATTATAATTATTTCTAATTTAATATTATATATGCATACCTTTAAATAATAAAGTGGAAATTTTTAAGGACTTAATAAATGCTAAGCACTAAGATAGCTGCTAAGTTACCACACAGGACTTAACCTCTCTGAATCTCAGTTTCTTCATCTGTCAAATAGAGGTTAAAATCAATTGTAAATTCAGTAAAGAAGAGAGACAAAGTGAATTGTCCAAGGTAACACAGCACACCAGTGGCAGAGCTGGGACTACAACCAAAAAGCAAGGGTCAGGGAGTTGAATCTTATCCCCACAACTGGTAAATCACTTAATTTCCCTGTGCCTCAGTTTCTTCATAAGACAGTGGGGATTAAATAACTCTTCTCCCTTAATAATATTAATGGCAGGGATCGTGTCTACCACCTCAATTATATTGTACTCTCCCAAACGCTTAGTACAGTGCTCTACACGCAATAAGTGCTCAATAAATACAACTGATTGACTAGTACAAGATAATCAGGTCCCACATGGGGCACACAGTCTAACCGCAAAGGAGAACAATATTTAATCACTATTTTAGAGATGAGAAAACTGAGGCATGGAGAAGTGCTTTGCTCAAGGTCACCCAGCAGGCAAGTGGAAGAGGCAGGATTACAACCCAAGTCCTTAGACTTCCTGGCCATGCTCTTTCACTTTAGGCCATGCTGGTTCTCTTCCATTTAAGCTCTGAGTGCAACAGGGACACTCTCCTACCTACCCTGGTACTAAGTACAGGGCTTGGCACATAGTAAACACTTAAATACAAATTATTACTATTAACAGATCTTCTGTCTACTAGTCCCTTGCTTTTCCCATAAAGAAATTCTCATCTAATTGAGAGGACTGTATCCTAGTAAGGCCAAAATCTTTAATGAGGAAGCTAATTGTTTACATGGATTTTCAATACAGTGTGCCATTTACGCTGATAGGTCAATAAAGTGAAGTATTTTAAGGGCTACACTGCCAATTTTTACCAGGAAAACTTCCTACTTATTTATAGTACAATAAAAGTGTGTGAACTGAAGAAGGCTGTCAGTTTCATTTTGTGAAAAGGGAGAAGGAGAGCTCTAAGGAACAGAAACCAAGAGGCTCTTGGACTTGGATAATAATGTTGGTATTTGTTAAGGCTTACTATGTGCAGAGCACTGTTCTAAGCGCTGGGGTAGACACAGGGGAATCAGGTTGTCCAACGTGGGGCTCACAGTCTTAATCCCCATTTTACAGATGAGGTAACTGAGGCCCAGAGTAGTTAAGTGACTTGTCCACTTGGATTTCTCCCCAGTGTTCATGGTTGCTTTACTAGGTGCACAGTAATAATAATTACAAAACTCATTAAGCGCTTACTATGTGCCAAGTACTGTTCTAAGCGCTGGAGCAGATACAAGGTAATCGGGTTGGACAGAGTCCCTGTCCCACATGGGGCTCACATACTTAATCCTCATTTACGGATGACATAACTGAGGCCCAGAGAAGTTAAGTGACTTGTCCAAGGTCACACAGCAGACATGTGGCAGAGCAGGATTCTGACTCCCAAGTCTGTGCTCTCTCCACCTAAGTGTAGGTCTCAGAGGGCATCTCTTGGTCATCTCCACTCTGGGAGACTTAGTCCTAAAAAGAGCTTGTGCTCATATTTAGGTCATGCCAGGACAAATCAGACAGAGAGCCAGTCAGCTGGGGACTGGGCTCGGATGCTCCTCCTCCCACCATACACTGCTTGGAGCTGCCAAAGTAGGCTGAGTTGGGATAGTTTAGGTGGGGTTATGGTTGAAAGTACAGTGATAGAATAATTAACAAAATAATAATAATAATAATTGTGACATTTGTCAAGGGCTTACTGTGTGTCAAACATTGTTTTACAAGCTGGGGTAGATAAAAGATATTTGGGTTGAACATAGTCCCTGTCCCACATGGGGCTCAGGGTCTAAGTAGGAGGGAGTAGGATTTAATCCCCATTTACAGATGTGGTAACTGGGGTACCAAGAAATTAAGTGACTTGCCCAAGGTCACACAGCAGGCAGGTGGCAGAGCCAATGTATGAACCCAGGTCCTCTGATTCCCAGTGCATGCTCTTTCCACTAGGCCACGTTGCTTATCTAAAATGATACATTTAAGATGATATGGGCATTACCAGGATGAGGAATCTGGAGTCTTGTTTTAAAACATAATAATAAAAAAGGTCCATTTCCCTTTTTGATCCATTCCAACCCATTTTAAGGACAAGACCACACACAATTAAAAGGAAGCACGTCATAATGCTTCACTCAATGATGCTCCTCTGATTTTTTTGGTTGAAATACGCAGCAATTTCATCAAGTCTATTTTTATGAAATCATATATATCTAAAGAAATTGGTTGTCTGTCTCCCCCTCTAGACTTTAGGCGCGTTACGGGCAGGAATTGTGTCTGCCAACTCTGTTGCACTGTACTCTCCCAAGCGCTTAGTAGAGCCCTCTGCATAAAGTGCTCAATAAATGCAATAATTGAATGACTGATTAATAGAATTACCTCAACTTCAAAACTGTCATATTCATGCTAACGTGCACTGGCAATTCCTAATCCGCCCTTTAAAACAGAACAATATAGGCTCCCTCTAGTGGCCAAAATACCACCTTCAAAATCCTATTTATTATTAATGTAATTTCAATGATTTAGAAAGCAAAAGAAATATAAATATTACATTCCTACATCTTACCTCCTGCAAAATTCAAAGTTTCTCAAATCACATACCAGGTACCTTACAGCCTTGTGCACCTTTGCTCTATCTTTGTGAGTTGGGGAGGGGAGGCCCTATCAATCAGTATTTACTATTATTATTAATACTATTTGTTAAGCACTTACTATGTGCTAGGCACTGTACTAAGCGCTGGGGTGGATACAAATTGGATAGGAAAAAGTCCCGGCCTCACATGGAGCTCACAGATTCAATCCCCATTTTACAGCTGAGGTAACTGAGGCTCAGAAAAGTGAAGTGACTTGTCCAAGGTCACACAGCAGACAAGTGGTGGAGCCGGGATTAGAAACCAGGTCCTTCTGATTCCCAGGTCCACGCTCTATTCTCCACTAGGCCATGCTGCTTCCCTTGAGGGCTTACTCTGGGCAGGGCAATGTAATGAACATTTGGGAGAATACAATTTGGACAAGGTAGTAGACATGATCCCTGTACTCAAAGAGCTTAAAAATCCATAGTGGGAGAAAGACACTAAAGGCGGGAGGGAGAATATATAATATGATATATAATATTATGGAATATATAATGGAAATATATGAACATAAGTGCTGAGTGGGGTGGATTCAACCAATCAATGATATTTAGTGCTTGCTTTGTGCAGAGCCTACACAAGGAGCTTGGGAGAGTTCCGTACGACAGAGTTCGTGGAAGAAATGTTCCCTTCCCACAAGAGCTTTCAGTCTAGAGGGGGAGAAAGACAATAAAGAAAAGTATGGATACGTACTTGGGTGCTGTGGGTCTGAGGTTGAGGTGATTAGCGAGGGAGTATAGGATACAGATCTAAGTGCATAGGTGACTCAGAAGGGAGAGGGATTAAGGGAAATGAGGGCTTAGTCAGGGAAGGGCTCTTGGAGGAGATGTGCTTTTAGTCAAGACTTTGAAAGTTGGGAGAGTGGTGGTCAGGCATATATGAAGGGAGAGGGAGTTCCAGGCTGGAGGCAGGATGTGGGCAAAGGGTTGGTGGCGAGATATGAGATTATGTAGGTGTGTGTCAGTACACAAGTTTTTAGGCGTTAGGAAAGTGTTGAAGCAGCAGCTGTGGAAGTGGGAAGAAATATACTGGGGAGGTGAGAGATTAAGCAGGGCAAGATCCTGAAAGAGATGTGATTTCTGAGGGGCCTTGAAGACAGGGACAGCAGTGGTGTACCAGCTGTGAGGGGGGAGAAAGAACTAGGCAAAAGGGAGAGCTTGAGCAAGAGGTTAGTGGAAGAGAGATGAGAACAAGGGTCACTCTGATCACCAAACAAGAAAAGTGAGGCACGAAGATATGAGTGACCCTAAATAACAGGAGTAATTACGGAGTATTAGGAGTATTTCCTAACTCCTATATTTTAAACATATTCAGCTCAAATCCACAGGAAACAATAGCTTACAATTTCCTAGCTACACATTCCATTTTCCTAGCAATTATAGCCTTATATGACTGAACTTAGTTTTCCTTATCTTGAACAATACGGCAAAGCAGTGATCTTCGAGAGAAAATGAAGAAAAAGGACTCTGCGTTGGGGAAGATTGGGATACCAAAAGGCAAATTTTAAAAAATGGCAACGGGCCACATAAAAAGCATACATATAAATTCAGTTTACATGCAAACGATGTAGAATAGATGGCTTCTAAGCAAACACATTGGTGACTCAGTAACAGATTTGTTCTGGAAAGAATAATAATAATAATTGCATTTGTTAAGCACTTACTATGTGCCAAGAACTGTTCTAAGCGCTGGGATAGACACAAGGTTATCAGGTTGTCCCACTTGGGGCTCATATTCTTAATCCCTATTTTACAGATGAGGTAACTGAGGCACAGAAACGTTAAGTGACTTGTCCAAATTCACACAGCTGACAAGTGGCAGAGCCAGGATTAGAACTCATGACCTCTGACTCCCAAACTCGTGCTCTTTCCACTAAGCTATGCTGCTTCTCTATAGCTTAACACACAGACACACACACATATGCACGTTTGTCTTTCTGTATATGTAGAGTTTGAATATTTTTGGTGTATGCTGTATGGATTGTTCTTTTGGTTTTTACTTTGTCCAGATTTCGCTGTCTCTGTAGTACTAGGGCTTAGTATAGTGACTGCACATAAGTGCTTACCAAATACCACTGTTATTACTATTTCCAGCAACTCTAAAGAAAGTGGTTTTGGTGTAGGTGTTCAGATACTGTCTGGTGAAGGGATCTTGTAGTTTCATGGCGCCTGATCTGTTAATTGTTTCACTGTTGCCTCTGCAAGTGATGCTAGCACCAGTTTTGAAGGCATTACCAAAGGATGCCCACATTTGAGAAGCCACTGAAACGGGAAGCATCATGGCTTTGTGGAAAGAGCACGGGCCTGGGAGTCAGAGGATCCGGGTTCCAATCCCAGCTCTGCTACTTGTCTGTTGTGTGCCTTTGGTCAAGTCACTTCACTTCTCTGAGGCTCAGTTTCCTCATCTGTAAAATGGGGATTAAGACTATGAGCCCTATGTGGGACAGGGACTATTTCTGATCTATCTTGTATCTACCCCAGCGCTTGGTATAGTGCCTAGCCCCCAGCAAGCACTTAACAAATACCACAAATACTATTATTACCTTCAAAAAAACATAAAACTCACCCAGTAAACTCCCTCAGGCTCTACCCAAAGTGAACGCCAAAGTAAAGGACCCAACAGGTACAATAAGCTATAGGTTCTTTCCAAAATTGATACGTGACTCAAGAGAACCCACAGCTCGGGAAATCCAGTCACAAGAAGCACCACTAGGCTATTTAAATTAAGCAAAAGTTAGTAACAATAGGTCCACCAAAAAAGCTATCCAGAAGGTGTCCACTGATATTCTGGTTGAAGGACTGACCAAAGAATTTCAACATAGGGATAACTCACACTGAGACTAAAGAGTTTCTCACATCTATGTCTGATACGCAAACTTGCGCTAGTATACTTTGAGCTCCAGTGGGCCTTTTTCTCCAGGAGGTTGAAATTGGGGCCACTTGCTAAATACCAACAAACTGGGACTAAATAATAATAATAATAATAATGATGGTATTTGTAAGCGCTTATTATGTCCAAAGCGCTGTACCAAGCACTGGGGTGGGTACAAGCAAATTGCAATGGACAGTCACTATCCCACATGGGGAGCTCAGAAGTGAAGTGACTTGTCCAAGGTCACACAGCAGACCCTAAGTTTGATATTATCCAGGGGAGATAAGGGTGAAAAGCCTCTCCTCAGGACCCGGTGGATACAGAGACTACATGTGCCAAATAATGAGCCAAATTGGGATTTCATTAGTAACACAAATGGGAAAAGATCAAAACAGAAAATAGTAAAGTCAAGGTTTTCGAGATAGTAGTTACAGCCACTGAAATTTGAGGCTGGCAGAGCCAAGCTGAGGAATCGATTAAGAGATGCAAAATCCCTTGGGCTAAGCTGGAAGGGGAATCTGTTACCCTGTTGCCTAACAGAATATAACTGTTTCCAATCAGATGCACCAAGAAACCAGACTAGACATGGGTTGGTGAAAAAGATGACGTCTTATTCTGAACTTCTTTAAACTCTGGAAATCACTGGAACAAATTGTCCCAGACAAAGGAAAAGCAAAGAGGGATGCTGATGGAGAGGAGAAAAAGCCCATTGTAAAAAAACAAACAAAAAAACTGAATCTATGACCTAATTTGGGAGAGATTTGAAGACCAATATATTGTCAGCACTAGAGATGGCCAAACCAAGTTACAAATGATCTCACACAACAAAACTCTCAGAAGCAACATCTTTGGACACAAATATCAACATCTACGACAAATTCACTGCCTCTGCTGCGTTTTGTAAGTTTGGTAGAAGACTTCAGTCTCCACACCAAACAAATGTGGCTCTATAAGGACTTGGGTTTAGTTGTCTTTTCAAAATTTATTCTAACTGGTAATTATAGACTGTACTTTTTCTGTAGGCAGGTGATTTTGTCTCAATATTTGTATGGATACCCTATCCAGATAATTTTTACTTCAGGAACCTTATGGATCGATACCAACTCAAGTCTTTAGAGAAAGCGTCCTTAAGGTTTAATTATATAATGGCATATTCTCTCACTAGCTCAAATTATGCAATTTACGGTAAAGCTCAATTATCGTTAATTCAATAGTATTTATTGAGCGCTTACTATGTGCAGAGCACTGTACTAAGCGCTTGGGATGAACAAGTTGGCAACAGATACAGTCCCTGCCGTTTGACGGGCTTACAGTCTAATCGGGGAGATGGACAGACAAGAACAATGGCAATAAATGGAGTCAAGGGGAAGAACATCTCGTAAAAACAATGGCAACTAAATAGAATCAAGGCGATGTACAATTCATTAACAAAATAAATAGGGTAATGAAAATATATACAGTTGAGCGGACGAGTACAGTGCTGTGGGGATGGGAAGGGAGAGGTGGAGGAGCAGAGGGAAAAGGGGAAAAAGAGGGTTAAGCTGCGGAGAGGTAAAGGAGGGATGGCAGAGGGAGTAGAGGGAGAAGAGGAGCTCAGTCTGGGAACGCCTCTTGGAGGAGGTGAGTTTTACGTAGGGTTTTGAAGAGGGAAAGAGAATCAGTTTGGCGGAGGTGAGGAGGGAGGGCGTTCCGGGACCGCGGGAGGACGTGACCCAGGGGTCAACGGCGGGATAGGCGAGACCGAGGGACGGCGAGGAGGTGGGCGGCAGAGGAGCGGAGCGTGCGGGGTGGGCGGTAGAAAGAGAGAAGGGAGGAGAGGTAGGAAGGGGCAAGGTGATGGAGAGCCTCGAAGCCTAGAGTGAGGAGTTTTTGTTTGGAGCGGAGGTTGATAGGCAACCACTGGAGTTGTTTAAGAAGGGGAGTGACACGCCCAGATCATTTCTGCAGGAAGATGAGCCGGGCAGCGGAGTGAAGAATAGACTGGAGCGGGGCGAGAGAGGAGGAAGGGAGGTCAGAGAGAAGGCTGACACAGTAGTCTAGCCGGGATATAACGAGAGCCCGTAACAGTAAGGTAGCCGTCTGGGTGGAGAGGAAAGGGCGGATCTCGGCGATATTGTAGAGGTGAAACCGGCAGGTCTTGGTAACGGATAGGATGTGTGGGGTGAACGAGAGAGACGAGTCAAGGATGACACCGAGATTGCGGGCCTGAGAGACGGGAAGGATGGTCGTGCCATCGACGGTGATAGAGAAGTCTGGAAGAGGACCGGGTTTGGGAGGGAAGATGAGGAGCTCAGTCTTGCTCATGTTGAGTTTTAGGTGGCGGGCCGACATCCAGGTGGAGACGTCCTGGAGGCAGGAGGAGATGCGAGCCTGAAGGGAGGGGGAGAGGACAGGGGCGGAGATGTAGATCTGCGTGTCATCTGCGTAGAGATGGTAGTCAAAGCCATGAGAGCGAATGAGTTCACCGAGGGAGTGAGTGTAAATGGAGAACAGAAGAGGGCCAAGAACTGACCCTTGAGGAACTCCAACAGTTAAAGGATGGGAGGGGGAGGAGGCTCCAGCGAAGGAGACCGAGAACCGGCCAGAGCAGTATCGCAGCAGGGACCATTTCTATTACCATTCCTTATATATGTATGTGTGTGTATATATATATATATATATATATATGTATACGTGTGTGTGTGTGTGTGTGTGCGCGCCTATATATAAAATCTAATGTCTGAGGCACCACCTCAGCAAAGTAAGCACCTACTTTAATCAACATATTGCAATATATTGAAAATCATTACTATATAGATTTATCCGATGAACTTAAGGTTCAGAAAGACTGAATTATTCAGAAAAATATTTTTTTACCACTTTTTTACTTTTACTTTTCATCAATGGAAAACAGAAAAGTAATCACAGCCATAATGCAACACATTTTTAAATGCTTTCTGGCTTAATTTTTCTGTACCAGGGCAGAAGTGTTAGTTGGCTAAGTCAGCCTGACTTTAGATTGAGAGATGGGTGTTTTCCAACTTTTCTAATCAGGACTGGCAAAGGATCTACAGGTACGGCAGGGAAAAAAAAATCGCATGAACCAGGAAGAAAAGGAGATGGTTGTCTATATTTCCATCTGAGATAATTTGCCTACCTACCTTTGGAGTGAAGCTGGGGCAGAACTAAGTTTTTACAAATAATAACTTAGTTACTCTCTCAGTTGGCTGCTTTCTTTTCTGCTTGCTGCACCTTACTGTGTGGGCCATTCGAACCTGGACCCTGCCAGAAGATGATTACATGTGATCAGGTTCCTCTTTCTATGCTTGACCATTTCTTGAGGACAGACCAGGGACATAAGCATTTACTTCTGGGATTTGGCATTCCACCCTTTTCCCAAATGAAAGACTTAATCTAATGGTCATGTGCTCTCGAGGTTTAGCCCCAATGGAGAAGCAGCGTGGCTCAGTGGAAAGAGCACGGGCTTTGGAGTCAGGGCTCATGAGTTCGAATCCCAGCTCTGCCACTTGTCGGCTGTGTGACTGTGGGCAAGTCACTTAACTTCTCTGTGCCTCAGTTCCCTCATCTGTAAAATGGGGATTAAGACTGTGAGCCCCATGTGGGACAACCTGATTCCCCTATGTCTACCCCAGCGCTTAGAACAGTGCTCAGCACATAGTAAGCGCTTAACAAATACCAACATTATTATTATTATTATTAAGGGTTTAAAAATGGCCTTATTTCAATATTAGTCTGGTGACTACTGGTTAGTGTCCTTTCCAACTGTAATATTGATTGAACATTAACTTTGGTCACTATTTATAAATATATTTGATAAATTATTTATGTTAATGTCTGTCGTCTCAAGACCGTAAGCACACTGTGGGCAGGGAACATGTCTATCAACTCTGTTGTACTGTACTTTCCCAAGAGCTTACTACAGTGCTCTGTACATAGTAAGCGCTCAATAAATACCACTGATGATTAGTTGCACTGGGAACCATGGTTATGCAGGCTTCTATAGAGCTGGCATCCAGGGAGTGGCCAGTCTCCCTACACTATTTTTCCCCTTTGGAGAGCACTGAGTGCAGAAGGGCTCTTACTCATTGTTTAGGATACGTAAACAAGGCAGCCACAGCCTCCCAAAGAATGCGAGTCTACTAAATTACTTAACATTGGGTATGTAACAGCAATTAGTGTCCTGTTGGAACAAGCCCCCCGGAGACTGTCATAATAATAATAATAATAATAATAATAATAATGTTGGCATTTGTTAAGTGCTTAATATGTGCAGAGCACTGTTTTAAGCGCTGAGGTAGATACAGGGTAATCAGATTGTCCCACTTGAGGCTCACAGTCTTAATTCCCATTTTACAGATGAGGGAACTGAGGCACCGAGAAGTTAAGTGACTTGCCCACAGTCACACAGCTGACAAGTAGCAGAGCCGGGATTCAAACCCATGACCTCTGACTCCCAAGCCCGGGTTCTTTCCACTGAGCCACACAAATACACCTTAGTTCTCCTATAATACAGGGTATTGTGTTTCGGCTGCAAAGTAGGGACCACGTTTGATTTAAGGTCAGCTCTAACCAGCCACATTCGATGATAACATCTAGCATCTCTGATGTTTATCATCCCTCCAAAGGTTTCTGAAGAAGCAGTGGCCATGCCATGCCACAGCACTACCAACAGGGAGGGCACATGGACATGGTTGGCAGGAATGTGTCTGTTTGTTGTTATATTGTACTTTTCCAAGTGCTTAGTACAGTGCTTTGCACACAATAAGCACTCAATAAATACAGCTGAATGAATGGTTCAGGTTGGCCCTGTCTGAAATGTGGGACTCTACCTGGGCCCTTCCTTCCTCCATGTTTTGGATGATGCCCGCACATATGCGCGGTCTGTAGAAGAGCATAGTGCTGCGCCGCACACCATCTGCACACAATAAGCGCTCAATCAATCCCACTGATTGATTGGGATTTAAAACCCAATATCCTGCATACTCGGAAAGCAGCATTAGAACGTGCTATTCATCTAGGAAGACACCACTTATTATCCCTCCTCCTGTACTTATTTCCCAAATATATTCTATCTTAAAGCTGAAGAACTAAAAGGGCAGGAGGCCTCCAACCAGAGATTGGGGCATATTACATAAAGGTGACACAGTGACTTTTTTTCAAAACAATTTCACCAATAATGACTTCGTAGAATGAATTTTCACTGGTTTCAGTTGTTTTCTCAGGATTTTGTTTAATCCTGGAATGTAGTGTTTTTCAGAGATCCGCAGTGAGGTGTGACTTCCAGTATTTGCCTTAGCTCACATCTCTAAAGTTACACATTTTGCACCTGTCTTCTCAGCAGACTAACAGTATCAAAAGATTGTCATTTTGGTAAGGCTCTCAAACAAGAGTAACACATAGTCAAACATAATGAGGAAAACAAAAAATGACCAACTGGCACATTCTTATCTGGTTTTATTCCAATGTCATTTCTCAAGACTATGTTATGGGTTTATGTTATGATATGCATGATAGGTATATTTGTAATTTTTTTGTTTTGAAGTAAGAATTAGATAAACTTTTATTCTAGGAGTAGAAAATGGGTAAAGAGTTACCCCAATAAGTTGTCCTTTTCAGTCAATTGTATCTTTTGAGCGCTTACTGTGGTGCAGAGCACTGTATTAAGCGCTTGGGAGAATACGCTATAACAATATAACATATTCCCTGTCCACAACGAATTTACAATCTGCCCATATCTGGATTTCACCTCAAGGCAAGTATTATCAAGGCTCAACTTAATTTCTTCTTCCTGTTTCTAATTTCTTTAGCCTGGCACAGTATGTCGAATATTATGTTTAATGAACCTGAGTCAAAGAATTGAGAATAAGGGTGAAAAGTCTTAATGAAGAGTCTATGTGAAAAGACCAGAGCTAAATGGCCAAGAAACAGGAAGAATTCTAATAGCATAATTTTGGTATTGAAATGAAATCTCACCAACAGTAGCATCATCTCAACATCAAAGTGCTTATTAGTACAGACCCAAGCACTTGGTATAGTGCTTCAAGCACTTAGTACAGGGCTTTCCACACAGTAAGTGCCCAATAAATATGATGGAATGAATCATCAACATTCTCCCTGCCTTAAGAGCCTTATTAAGGTCATATTCCCTCCAAATGGCCTTTCCTGATTAAGCCCTCTTTTCACCGACTCCTTCACCCTTCTGCATCATCTATGGAACTGTACCCTTTAGCATCCTCAGACCCACAACACTTATATACACATCTGTAATTTACTTATTTATATTAATGTCTATCTCACCCTTGACACTCTAAACTCATCATGGGCAGGGAACTTGTCTATCAGTTCTTTCTTTTTATGGCATCTGTTAAAAGCTTACAATGTGTAAGCCAGGCACTGTATTAAGCATTGGGGTAGATAAGACGTAGGGTTGGACATAGTCCATGACTCATGTGGGGCTCACAGTTTTAATCCCCATTTTACAAATGAGGGAACTGAGGCACAGAGAAACAGAGAAGTGAAATGACTTGCTCAAAGTCACACAGCAGACAAGAAGCAGATTTGGCATTAGAACCCAGGTCCTTCTGAGTCCCAGGCCCGAGCTCTCTCCACTAGGCCTTGCTGCTTCTCCTCTCTGCTGTACTGTACTCTCCCAAGTGTTTAGTAGAGTGCTCTGCACACAGGAAGAACTCAATAAATGCCACTAATGGACTGATTGTTAGAGTATTCTTTCTGGAGGTACAAAATTAGGGAACACTGGAAAAAATTTTCAAAATAAAGACAGTTGAGATAAGTTTGAACAGAAACTAATACTATAGGATGTTGGGGCATGTTTCACTATGGAGAAATGAGTAGTTGCTAATTATAGTAGGCTCTGACATCACTGGAGTTATTTAATGAGATGAGATAATCATCTAAATTACATCCCTTGCAATCATATGTTTTCTTTATTACATGCTAAACCATTGGTTTGTGGAATACTTTTTTTATGGTATCTGTTGAGCACTATGTGCCAGGCACTGTATTAAGTGCTGGGATAGACACAAGCTAATCAGGTTTGGCACAGTCCCTGTCCCACACAGGGTCCACAGTCTCGATCTCTATTTTACAGATGAATAACTGAGGCACAAAGAAGTGAAGTGACTTGCCCAAGGTCATGCAGCAGACAAGTGGCAGAGCCAGGATTAAAACCCAGGTCCTTCTGACTCCTGGACCCACGCTGTATCCACTAGGAAATGTTGTTTCTATGAGGGCCTCCATCTCTAAAAAGCAGTATATCATTATAAATTGTGTTCATCGTGAGTCTACTGTGTGCAGACCATTGTACAGTATATCTAAGGAGTCTAGTTTTATTGGGAAAAGGAAACTAAGCTTTAAACCTGCTTTAAATTGCACCACAGTTATGCAAGGTGGAAGCTGAAGAACAGGAATTTTAAAATTGACAATGAAAGGTTCTAAGAGTTTCATCAAAAATACTATCTTCCAGTGAGCTTCTATTCACTGTGTGTCAAAATAAACTGTCATCTGTATGCAGGTTTGGTTTTGACAAAGAAAGAGCAGCTTCTGTAGCCGACCTATGAATGTCAAAAAGCACTGTTCAATGTCAGTAACCAGTTGCAAAAGATATGAGCAGATCAAAAGGGCATGTCCAAGGCTTATAAGGGAGAGATGCAAAATTACCTAGTTAAAGTACACAGAATTTATTGGAAATAAAGGACTATTACTAGATAATTTATCTAAACAGGATAAAAATACTGTGTAAGTATGAGAAAGAGAAAAAGTGAAAGCTTCCTGAAGGATATTGGATATTTCCCTTCCCCAATTTTACAAAGACAATAAACCGTAAAATATTCATAAAGACACTGGCGTAGCCATATTTTCTTAATGTAATGAAACCTATCTGTAATATGAGTGCTCACTGTGGGCAGGGAACATTTCAGTGAACTTTGTTATACTGTACTCTCCCAAGAGCTTAGTAGAGTTCTCTGCAAACAGTAAGCGCTCAATAAATACCACTAACTGAATACTAGTATGGTAACCAGCAAGTCTGCAGTCAGAAAATGCATTTAGGACCATTAAATTTTAATTAGAACCCCTAAATTAGGGGTCCTAAGAACTGTTAAGTAATCCTCAAGCATCTTCATGAGTTTAAATTATGCTATTCAAATATTGAGAGAGAATAAAAGAATATAAATAAAATGGATGAAAATCTACTTAAGCCTGATGAAGCAATCATATTTAGCTTTAAAATATCCATTCAGTTCATTATAAAGAACTGGGCTTTATAGAGCTAAACCTATTTTATAATTTAATTGTAATCTAATTAGCAACAGCAGAGTTTGGAAAGCATGTACAATTAGCTGATTTTTGAAGAGGGATTTGAAATTTCATGAACAATGTCACTGTTTACAATAATGTTATTGTATCAGCTTTGATGCAATAAATGAAGTAATGAGAAGTTTCATATCAGCAAAATAAGTCTGTGTTGATGCCTAGATGTTAGAACCATTGTAATACCCCGAATAAAATTATATGTCTTATTAACAATTGTTCAACTCTCTTCCTGCTGTTTTGGTACAAACAAACAGAAAATCCACAAGCCAATTTAATTCATTAGACAATATCTGCAATGCTTCAAAAGGCGTTTTAAAGGTAGAGAAATTCAAGGTTGACATTTCAAGCTCTATTAAACCTATGAGTGGAGTCTGTTATTCACTGCTCCAAATTAAATTAGTCTATTTAAAATCCTGCCCAGATTTCTGTCCGGAATGCTTTTACTAAACACAAACACAGAAACCATTCATTCGCATCCTCAACCAATGAAGAGTAGGAAGCTTATTTTCAATTTGTGTACACAATTTAATGTCACTGTCCTCTGTTTCTGATGGTTACAGTTGCAGCATCTCACCTTAGTTTCAAGGATAAACTGCTTTATGTGACATTGAACCAGTTTTTCAGAGTCAGGGAAAAACTTGAAGCCCTCTGGTCTGAAAGCTTATCATGCAGTGTCTGCTAATTCTGTTGTCTTGTACTCTCCCAAGCGCTTAGTACGGGGCTCTGCACATAGTAAATGCTCAACAGATACCATCGATTGATTCTTTCTGGAGACAAAATGCTTTGTTTTTTCTCACCACCCAGAATCTTTAAAACACCTACAGCTTTCAATGGTTTGAAAAGGAAAAGTAAAAAATATTTTCCTAAACCCCCCAGCCTCTAAGCATTTTGTGCAATCACATGGTGCTCCTCCAGTAAAGTTGTACACTTACAGAACAGGATCAAAGTATCGCAGTGCTAGGGCTCTACTGATAGACTTTAAACTAATAAATATTTTCCCTTTTCCATGTACTGGAGTCAAGGGTAGGGGGTATCAAAAAGCTTGTGCTCACTTCAAGGACCCCAAAATGGTTAGGGACCAGCGTATAGGTGAATCCTGGGCAGAAGTGGGATCCATGCCATGCTCTCAATAGTCATAAGCACTAGAGTGCATCTGCTGGCTGCTACCAGAGAAACAGCATAGCTTAAGGGTCAGAAGATGTGAGTTCTAATCCCGGCTCCGCCACTTGTCTGCTGTGTGACTTGAGCAAAGTCACTTCACTTCTCTGGGCCTCAGTTACCTCATCTGTAAAATGGGGATTAAGACTGTGAGCCCCATGTGGGACAACCTGACAACCTACCCTGTATCTACCCCAGCACTTAGAACCGTGCCTGGTACACAGTAAGCACTTAACAAATACCATTATTATTATTTATTATTACCTTTTCTGAGTTTAGGTCACTGCTCTTTCACAGTCTGCCAGTGACCCTGCTGCCTGCATGGAGGCACAGAGAGCAGTTAGAAACCTGCAAGTGCTTTGGGGATGTGACATGAAACACAACTGAGACTGCTCTTTCCCTAAGCTCACCAATGACTACATTATAGGCAAGCCCCGATCCTCCTCCAACTCTCTGCTGCTACTGACACTGTGGTCCTCCTACCCCTCCAGGAATTCCTGCCATTTCCTTCACTGGAAATCCTCTGCCTCTCATTTTTTTACGGTGGCCATCCCCCAAGGTTCTGTTAGGGGTCCTCAACTTCTCACACTACAGTCACTTTCTCCGGGAGCTCAACTGTTTAAACAGCCTCAACTACTGTATCTCTG
Source organism: Ornithorhynchus anatinus (assembly GCF_004115215.2). NCBI lineage: Eukaryota > Metazoa > Chordata > Mammalia > Monotremata > Ornithorhynchidae > Ornithorhynchus > Ornithorhynchus anatinus. Next base: position 51,999,738 of record NC_041735.1, on the reverse strand, counting down.
AGAATGACTCCCAAATCTCTCTGCTGCCCCCTCACCTGAGCTGCAGTCCCACAATCCTACAAATCCTCTTGCCTTCAGGACAGCTGGGTGTTTGTATGCAACATGTCTAAAATGGAACTCATCTTTTCCCTTAAACCTACTCTTTTCCCTAACTTTACCATCTCAGTCATCAACACCACTGTCCTCCTCGCCCCGAAAGCCCGTAAATTTGGTGTCATCCGTGACTCCTACCTATGGTTCAATTCACGCATTCAATCTTAGGCCAAATTCTGCTGTTTTTCCTACATGCTCCCTTGTCTTGCAACCGCTAGACCACTGCATTTGACTCCTTATTGGTCTACCAGCCTCTCCCCACTGCAAGTTATATGACATCCTTCTGAAACTTTGATTGGGGAACATCTCTATTCAAAACCCTCTCTGGCTTCCTGTTTTTCTTTGCATCAAAAAAAACAATAACAAAAAACACCACTCCTCAAAATCAGTTTCAAGGTTCTTTACCAACTGGTCCCACCTAACTTACCAGTTCTCTTTACCTGCTATTCCCTAACTCAGTGCCTTCATTCCTCCCAAGCCAACCTTCTAGCTGTTCCTCACGCTTGACTCTCGCCTCTGTCCTTCACACACCATTTCCCTGGCTTGGAAATCCCTTCCCCCCCAACATCCTACCCACCCCAGGTCTCCCCAGATTCAGAATCCTCCTAAAATCCCACCTCCTCCCCAAGCTTTCCCTGATCTATTTCCCAGCACCTTATGCCTACAGCAGGGCAATTATAAATTCAATCCTCTCCATCAACTTTAACCTCTCTGTGGGGAGTGAATGTGTTTACCTACTCTATTGCATTGTACTCTCAATTGCTTAGTACAGTGCTCTGCACACAGTAAGGGCTCATTAAATCCCACTGACTGGTCAAAATGGGGGGATGGTCACGGTGGAATCAGCAGTGCTACTAACACCGGACTCCATTACCACAGAAGCCAGACCACTGAAGAGAAGCAGGGACTCCTAAGAGAACCACCGTCTGCAGGACCTCATTCTTTTCCACATTAATCATTAAATGGCCTGGATGAATAAAGCGTTCTGGACATTACCCTCATCAAAAAAAATCTGCTTGTGCAGGGTCACTGGCAAACATATAAAATGTTTACTTTTAATCAATCAAGGGTATTTACTGAGCACTTATTGAATGCAGAGCACTGTGTTAAGCACTTCTGGGAGTACGATATAATAGAGTCGATAGATACATTCCTTGCCTATGTATTATTGTTCATGAGCATGGTTCAGTTTCAGGTTTTAGACCTTCTATATTCCAGCCAGCTTCTCCACTCCCCAAGTAAGAATTGTTCTCTTGAATATACCAGAACTATCAATCAAATGGGTGAAAAACTATTGGAAAAAAACCCCTCATTATAAATAACATTAAAATTACAACCAATTAAGGGTCTTGCTTAGAATACATAGCAGAATAAAATTAATGTGATTTTCTTGATATCTTCAAAAACTTTGAATGGTAAAACGATGTTAAAGGCAATGTAATGTTGAAATTTATCAACATAACTCACAGTACTTTTGTAATGATAATGCCATCTTCCAGAACAGCTGCCTCTTTCCTGAAACATTTCTTGGCAGAGGCAACAGTTCAAAACAGGCTTCCCAGTCTTTTCCTGGTTTCTCTTTTCTGGGGATTTTATAGGAAAAGGCATACCAACTCTGTTTGGAGGTCCAGAGCCCCACGATTTCTGTTCAATTTGAAGCTGAAGAGCAGGAGACAGTTATAACCCGATTAGGGAGCATCTGGGCATGCACTTATAGCTGTTATAAACTCTTGTTCAGCAACACAGAAAAGGATTAAGAAACTTCAGTTAGTATATAGTTCTCTAATACTGCGCAATTTCAGAGTTGGGGGAAATGTCTCTTTATCCTTATTGTTGGAGAAAAACATCTAGAAAGGGCAGTATCTCTCTAAGCAGAGGCCAATGCTCGGTTGTAGCAGTGAGATGAAACCAACTGGGAGAATATTTCCTTGATCCTACGCCTGAATGAGAGCAACCGCAGACACCGGGCAGCCTCAGAACTGATCCAGCCTCCCAAGCCTCTACCTAGTAGAGGTGACCTGTGGTTGAGCATACACATCCCACATCCCTGTATCAGAACAAAGAGCAAGTCTCAAACTTTCACTGGTCCAGAACTGCCACACCCTGCACCAAGGAGACAGATGCTCATCTAATGTATTTGGTGCTTTGTTGGCTCAATCTCATTCGCAGAGAGAAAAAAAGAGGGAATAGGTACAGGAAGCTTTGGCAGAAAAAACAAACAGGGACAGGACAAAACAGCCTTCAGAGATGTAAAATCTTCCACTAATTTGAAGGAAAATGACTATTCTTGATTCTACAATCCTTTATTCAATCTAGGGCTAGGAGTCTGTGATTTCAATTTAATCCCAAAATATCGGGTGGTTTTCATACACTTTTTCTAAAATCTTCTGGCAGAATGCTATGGAAGTGAATACTGAAAAACTTTCCTTCATCAAACAAAATTTCTAAGACAGGCCTGAGGTTGTCTTTGATGATAAAAATTTCATATGCAGAAAAGACTCCCAACTTTTATGGTTAATCAGTAACATTTTGAAAGCTACACTGAAACAATCTAAAACAACAAATTCAGAGCTCTGAACAAATGGCTTCTCTCACAGTGAAAGCATAGGCTTATGCTCCCAACCCCCTGGCAGGAAACAAAAAGAAGGGAAAGCTCAGAGGTGAAGACCAAGATAGGAAGGATAAAAAAAGACTATACAAATGAGAAAAGAAAAGTTGTTGAATCTTCTTTGTGACTCAGCAGCCTTTCGTACAATGAAAGAATCATATTGGGTGACTAGTTCCCATTTAATATTAAAACACATTTTTGTTTCTCTAGGGAAAGAAATCATGACAGCTGGTAGCTAATGAAGGTCTTTGGAGGAGGTCTTTGGAGAATATGTAAGAATATGAAGACAGAAAGCAGCCCTGAAGGGACAAAAGAAGTAGCTTTTAAAAATCAGGAGAGAAGAGATTATCCCAGGAGAATACGGTTGAGCATAAGAGGAAAGGGTAAGGAGGAAACTGGTGAGAAAACTGACAAAGAGTTCGTTACTCTGGTACCGAGCATTAAATCACTCTCTATATTTTTAAACTAGCTTGATAAATAATAGATTTCTTTGGTTTATTGTTGGAGAAAGAGTCATGTGGATCTACAAGTTTTTTCCACACATGGCTCTTTCTGAATTCAAATCTCTGCATTGCAGTCCTCACCTCAGAGGTGACAGACTGCTTCAATGGGACTTTCTTTGAAATCAAACACCAATCCATAATGAACCAGAGGAACTGCCCTCTTTGAAGTGATCCTCAAAAGATGTAATGCTGGCCCTTGTGACTTAGAAAAAAAGTGTTTTATTTTAAAGTTTAAAATTTCCCTTTAAGAAAAAATAGTTTTCTCAAAAGGTGAAATTTAGTCTGTCAGTATAGATAAAGGGTTCCTCATTCCTTGACATAGGTAATGATACATTAATACGGTCTGCACATGAGAAATGGCATGTGTCATGTACACCACTTAAACACCTGAAAGACAGATAAAAGAGATTGATAGCTGAAGAGGAAATAATCCTTTCTAACTCTCTTTCAAGTTGACTATATTGTGGAGGTCAAAATAACCTCCTGCCCAGTAAAGATACTCTCTGGAAGTTAACAGCTTCTCTTTCCTTATTATTTGTTTCCTTTTCATTTAGTCACTAAGTGAGCAGTGGCAGATGCTTGTGTGATAATCTAACAGAATATTCGCCCTAAATGCTGTGATGTCTGAAGGTCTGTGCACGTGCCCCGCCCTGCTCGGGGGAACATCCACCCTGGTTTTCAGAATAGCTCTGCTCCTTGGTGAAACTCATCCTACTCAATGATCCAAAACCAAATGATACACTGTCCACTTACATGACCCAACATAGATGACCACTCTAATCAGATACTCTGGCTGACACACTACTCTTAATGACACTCTTAGCCCTATTTCATACACCTCGCACATTGTACTAGCAGACCCACCACTTTAACACATAACATACACAACCACACATCATCCTCTCATTCCAATTTCGCCCTCCCATACCTGCTGAGAGATCTTCAGGGGAATTTCATTTTGCACTTTATCAGCACTCTATGCAACACACATTGCTACCCACAATTATATTAAACATATAAGGGCTCTGACACACACCCACACAGATTCTTTCTTACAGACACATATCCACCCAAATTATTTCTTATACATCCACCTACACACACAGAGACTCAAACTGTTAAACACTCTTACCATAACACACACCCACTTGCAGACACACAAGCTTTCCTTTCACAAACCCTAACTCCCTACTTAGTTCAGTTCTACCTAGGCACAGTTGCCTGTAAGCAGAATTCAGGAGGGAATCAGGACCTGGCAAGGAGGAGATTTGGGCTGGCAAGGACAAAGGCCTAACAAAGAGGAAATGGTGGTGTCAACCAGAGTATTAAAAAGCCACAGATTAAGGTGCTGTGATTAGCAAACCATCAGTGCTTTGAGAAGCAGCCTGGCCTGGAAAGAGCACAGGTCTGAAATCAGAGGACCTGGGTTCTGGCCACTTGTTTGCTGTGTGACCTTGGGCACATTGGCTTCTGTGCCTCAGTTACCTCATCTGTAAAATGGGGATTAAATCCTATTCTCTCCAATTTAGACTGGGAGCTCCACGTGGGACTGGAACTGTTCAACCTGATTAGCTTGTATCTTCTCTGGTACTTTGTATAGTGTTTGGCAGATAGGAAGCGCTTAAGAAGTACCATGAAAGAACTTTCAACTTTTACCATGTGACTGTCTGAAAGGAGTATGATGCATCTGACAAATGCATTTAGCTGTTCAATACAAAGTCTTTGGAATTAAAGATAGTCCCTTTCAACTACAAAACACCTGATGGAGGATACACAATTAATGGGCTCTAGATGTGAATGCATGGATCAGAATATCACTACCTATCTTGAAATGGTGAAGGAGAGGCAGAAAGACAAACTAAAACACACTGCCACACAGTCGTCTCCTGGCACAGTCCTGGGTGTCCGGAGAAGATGGTGCCTAATTTGGTGCTGGTCCTGCCATCTCCAACAGAAGTGAAAATCCCAGAAGCTCCAGGGTTCCTGGGAGGAATTGCAGTGTTCCTTTCATCTGTGGGACAACAGGTTTCCTAACCGCCTCTTGATTCTACTGTGGTTTTGAACCTCTAAGGCCTCAGTCCAAGCCGTGTCATGTGAGGTTTTTTTTTCTTCCTCTCTCTCTCTCCTTTCCCACTCCCCGCCCCTAAATTCAGACCTTGGGACTTGCACAAGGTCAGTTGGGAAGGGGGTTAGAGGAAGAAGGAAATTGGCACTCAAACTCCAACATGTACTGGATAAACACAAGCTGAACCAGTTTTTCTGATTTCTGTACGAATAGGGAGGGAAGAAGTCACCGATTTTTCGAAAGTGAAAAGACGACAAAATATGGAGGGGGAGAAAAAAGGAAGGCATAAGGGGAAGAAAGTTAGGATGTATGTAAAAAAGACAGAGGAAAGGATATAAGGTACATAAGTCAGCAGTACTATGTTCCTGTGAGCCAGGAAATAGACTGGTATGTGCTCAAAGTGGATGAATGGGAGAAATTGTTGCAATGAAGATGGAAGCAACTTTGATTGAGAGAATAACAGCAACTGAAAAATTATATTAAAAATTGAGAATTTCAGAACCTTTTCTCTAGGCAAAAAAGCACATTAACACTATCAAGTTCCAATATTCTATTGACTCAACTATACTACCTTTAAGCCAAAATGGTACACATTGGAGTAAGGAGTTTATTTTGGTGTGATTCAATTGCATTCTTTGATAAGCATTAATAATTATGATATTTGTTAAGCGCTTACTATGTTCCAAGCACTGTTCTAAGCGTTGGGGTAGGTACAAGGTAATCAGGTTGTCCCTTGGGGGCTCACAGCTTAATCCCCATTTTACAGATGAGGTAACTGGGGCACAGAGAAGTTAAGTGGCTTGCCCAAGGTCACAAAGTAGACAAGTGGTGGAGCCAAAATTAGAACCCATGTCATCTGACTCCCAAGCCCATGTTCTTTATACTAAGCCATGCCGCTTCTCTTCTTTGAGATGATAACCTACTTTCTAGTCTTAGTATACCCTTCCTCTGTTCTAAATAGTAGCAAAAAATTTTAAAGTATTGAGAGACTAGGTGGGTCTGGTCCTAGACTTATCATCAATCACATATTACTTAAAAAAAACAAACTCTCATCTTTGGGTATACAGTAGGATCTATATTTCTCCCAATTTAAACTCTTCTAACATGCTTGATATACTATTCAAAAAATTATCTTAAAAAGATCTCTTAACTCTGTCCATCTTTTGATCACCAAATTCCATGTCAAGAAATCACCTTAATTTTTGTGACACAAAGATGTCATTAAGAATGAAGTCACAATTTGGAAGAAGGGCATTTCAACCCCAAAAATGAAAACTCGGAAAACACAGTCGCTTCCACCAACCCAGCTAAGAGTTAAATTCTAAAAAGATATGCACCCCTCCCCATATGAAACTTTTTAAAGGTCCTCTTTATGTGAGACTTCCTTATCTTAGCTTCATCTGAAAGGCAATGATGAAGGGAGTGGCCTGGAGAGTCACTGGGGAACTCCAAGTGAGTCTTGGGGAACCTAGCTGCAGGTCTTTGAACAACTTTTTGGTGGTGGTGGTCTGGCAGGACTATCTGAAAGGACTGAGATGGCCTCTCCATCCTAGATGCCCTCCCTCTCAGTCACAAGAACTGCTGGGATAACTGGGAAACATACGGTACTTTGTTGCATTTTCTTGATCGGGGAGGGTGGGGGGAAGCTGGGTGAAATAATGTGTAACCTGAAGACTTTAAAGAGATTGTAGATTTAAAAACAAGAAGGATGCATGAAGTAAAATTTACAAATCTACAGTGATTCTCTCCCATCTACTTTCCTTCCCAACTCCGATTTTCCAAACCTGCACAACACCCATCCTTGTTCAGTTTCCCTGAGAGAACAAACCAAGAGACCTGCGCTCACTATGTGTTCGATATATTCTAGTCCTACTGCTCCCACCCACTCAGGACACTAGCATTTCTCAGGAATGTCTGCACTTGGGAAGAGAGGGAATGTGCATATGCCCCACATCAACAAAATAAGTGATGCTTAAAAAGATTAACTGTAATCAATAGGGAAAAAAGAGTGAGGAAACTCAGTAATGTCAGTTAACGCACTCAATATGGAGTGAGGGAAATAAGTTAAGAAGATATCTTCTTATTTTCTAGCTCATTTTAACAATACAATGAATCATTATAAAAAATATCATATACTGTCATTTGTTACCAATATTAAAGTATGCAATATATACATAATTAATTACAGACCTATTCCACTATATAAAATACCCCCCTGCAATTACAATTACTATGGGGAAGATGATCTCTGGGAGCTTTTGTTCTTACAGAAACAAGACAAATATTGATCATTCTCTTTCTATGGATTTTCTTTTCTTTGTTGAAGAATAGGGCTCTTTGACTAAATGGAAACCCACACTTCATATCACCAGTAAAGCCTCAAGCAGGTTGGAAGGAAGAAACCTCACTTATCTTTTGGTTATTTTCATCAGACAATCCTGCACATAAAATGTTTAGTAGTTTCTTATACCTAAGTTTATGTTAAAATACAATCTTAACAAATATATAACCAGCTTTTTTTTGTTTTTGATCACTTATCCTCACCTAGGATTTTACTACCATAAGAATACAGGTACATGGACTGTGTCCAAACTGATTAACTTGTATCTACCCCAGTTTTTAGAACAGTGCTTGGCACATAGTAAGTGCCCACAAATACAATAATAAAAATAATAATAATAATGACATAGTTCTGGATAGAACCTGAGTTAGAGAAAATTATGGCTTACCTTCCGAGTAACAAAATCATCACACAATGGTATTTACTGAGCACTCACTATGTGCAGAGCACTGTACTAAATGCTTGGGAAAGTACAATACAGCTGAAGAGGAAAACCAGGTCCCTGCCCATAAGGAGTTTACAGTCTGGAACTACATAAATCAACATGTGAATGAATGTAGACTGAATTAAAAAGAAATCAGTCTCTGGCCCAGAAAAAATTACAACCGGTGCAAATACCTTCAGATGCCTTCTTAATTTAATCTTAATCAAGGTGCATTATCACCAGGATATGGGTAGGTGTGTTATGGGCTGTTTAGATTTGTAGCCCACCTGCACGGTTGTTAGTTGGTGGAGTTGTCTTCAGGACAGATTATATTCATAGCACCATGTCCCACAGAGAGTCTCTTGCACTTCACACCATCTATGAAAAGATACCAGGTGTACCTACCTCCATCTCAGCTATCACGCCGCTGACCTCTCGTCCACACCCTGGCTCTCTCTGGCCTGGAATGCCCTCCCTCTTCATAACTGACAAATACTTTTCCCACCTTCAAAGCCTTCTTGAAGGCACATCTCCTTCAAGAGGCCTTCCTAACACCTCTTTTTTTTTCTCCCACTCCCTTCTGGATCACCCTGAGTGGCTCCTTTTATTCACTCCACCATCACCTCAGCCCCATAAGCACTTATGTACATCTCCATAAGTTATTTATATTAATGTCTGTCTCCCCACTAGACTGTAAGCTCATTGTGGGCAGTGGTCTACCAACTTTATATTGTCCCACTGTACTCACCCAAGAGCTTATTACAGTGCTCTGCACACAGTAAAGGCTCAGTAAATATAACTGATTGACTGACCTTCTCTGACCCTTTCCCACTCAGGTTGGGCATTGGCTCATTCACCAGTGATTAAGATGGAGAGGCCCTTGGGTTTTTTCTGCAGCACTGGCAATGGTCTGTACTGAATAAACCATCCATGCTCCACCTACAGTTTCTCCAAGCCCAGCGCCAAGCACTGTGCAACAGTTGGCAGGAAAAAAGGTTGTAGTCCAAGCCCCAGGACATCTTTCGCACCAACGGCAGCTGATACAACTCTTACCTACCCATTCCGCAAGCCATCTCAGAGAGGGTCAAGGGAGGTCCTTCAAATCTGTGAAGGCCTCAGAAACCATGACCGAACTAGACTCCCAAACAGAATAATGGTCAGAGTCAAGATTTAATCAATATGACAATCTGGAAAGAACAGTTTGCTGTTCATCATTAAAGAATGATATTTAGAGGCAGAGAGTTATAAAGCTGCAAATACAAAGCTCATTGCCTGATTATCAGAAGCCATTCAGAGTCATCTCAGCCTCTTGGGCAGTCTAAGGCTATGCTTGGGGAAAGTGGATGGAAAAGAATTTAGATTAAAATCAAGTTCCCACTAGGTCAAATCAGATCATCCTGGCTTTGTTTTTTACCCTATGAATAATTTAAGTAAAGAAAAATACTTTACTAAGTAATAAGTTTATTTGCCAGGTACATTGTGCTAATAGCAATAAATACAGGATAATCAGAACAGCACAGTCCCTGACCCAATAACGCTGAGTCTAAGGGGGAGGGAGAATACGTACTTTATCCCCATTTTACAGATAATGATAATAATAATAATTACAGTGCTTGTTAAATGCTTACTATGTGCCAATCATTATTCTAAGTGCTGGGGGAGATACAAGATAGTCAGTGGACATAGTCCCTGTCCCACAAAAGGCTCACACTTTTAATCCCCATTTTACAGGAGAGATAACTGAGAACCAGAGAAGTGAAGTGACTTGCTCAAGGATACACAGCAGACGTGGTAGAGCTGGGATTAGAACTGAGGCACAGAGAAGTCAAGGGACTTGCCCAAGGTCATGCACTACAGGCAAGTGGCAGAGTTAGAACTGGGACCCAGGTCTCCTGGCTCGAGTCCCACACTTTATGCATTAGGCCACGTTGCTTCTTCAAAGTTGAACTACTGCTGTGGTTCCAACCTGGAGATCAGGAGCAGCAAGCCACAGCAGGAAAATCCTCACTGATGCCTCTTCTCCAAACTCCCTCTGAGGAAAACTCAGCCCCGCCCTCAGGACCGTGGCCCTCTCCCACCTTGGGCAGGGAAGCCAGACTCTTCCCTTAATGGTCCAACAGTTTCTGGGAAGTGTAGGGAAAACCAGCCCTTCGGCACTGTGGGCTTTGTCCGTTTTCCCTCTGCATTCTTTCCTGTAATTCTGCAGCTACTCCTGAAGGAAATGGTTTTAACCACACCACTTTTGCTGGGACTTCTAACAGTTCATCTTCAATTACACCAAGTCTAAATTCCAATTCCCTTCAAAGATGTCAATTCACACTTTGGAACTTCCCAGTCAAGATATGGGAATGAATTTCTAGACCATCCAAAGGTCAAATACAGGTGAAAGGAAAAAAAGGAGGAAAAACAACTTGTGATTTTTGTCCCACTGTATTTCTCTTGAACCCTATTTCCCTCCAGATCATCCTTTGAGGAATTTGAAGACATTGAAGTCCTACCGTAGCACAGCAAATGAAAATTTGATTACAGAGTCACAGTTGGAGCACTAAACCCAAATACATTCTTGTATTTCCAGCTTGATATCAAGTCTACGAAAAGATACCTTCAAGAGAACCTTATTTAAACACACGCTTGAAGAATTTCCCAACCAAAGGGCAGTACCTGTAGTAGCCTAATTTTCTGATAACCACTAAATGGGCTTCTCTTCTGAAAAAAATATATATATATATATATATTTATATAACATGCCCCATTCATTCTGTGGTGTCCTTTATCATTAAGAGATTTTTATTTCAAGCCATTAAAAATATTTTTTTCTACCAACAACTTCAATCAACTAATTAAGCCTTACGACATCACTGATAACTATGTTTTTCACTGCCTTCAACTTACTGAAGACAAGAAGATCAAAGATTAGAGGAAATAATTATAGAGTAAATCTTAGATTGTACCAACCTTCTGCCATGGGAATCAGTGGTATCTTAAAGATCTCTGAATATTTTTGCAGAGAAGGACGCTGAGGGATGGAGATTAGAAACAACTCCCTTGAGTGTATCAGCACCTTTCCTTTGTTTGCATTACAACAGTCTACTTACTTAAATTAAAAACTCACTAAAACAAGGCCTAAATTTAATGTCCAATTCTTAGAACATTTAATCGCTCCAATTGTACTAGCGATATCTAGGGCTTGAAAATTTGGTGAGGCTTACTTAACACAATAACTGCTGGACTCTGTTCCAGAGTGCGTATCTCTGGATTTTATGTACTGTGGTTGTTCAGAACTGGGGGTATGCCTGTATCAAAGTATGTGCTCAGTGTAGGGAAAAAAAAATGGCCACCATGCGGAACATTTTAGAGCAGAGTGGAAGACACTTGATGAAAGAAATATATATCAATATTCTTAAAAACTAAAATTCAGTGCTAAAATTTGCACCTCCTATCACTACTTTTTTTTTTTTACTTTTTTCCATATTCATTCATTCAATAGTATTTATTGAGCGCTTACCATGTGCAAAGCACTGTACTAAGCACTTGGAATATACAATTAGGCAACAGATAGAGACAATCCCTGCCCAATGACGGGCTCACAGTCTACCTAAAAAGAGTTAATTCTGTGACAAATCAGTGAGAAATCTAATGATGGATGGGCACTTAGAAAAACCCATCTCCCCCTCCCCCAAATCATTCTTTTTACGATCATCATTCCCAAGAACTCTGTGGTGTTGTCTTTGTGATCTGGCCCATTATGCAACCAATACCTTAGCAATACCTTTTTGCTCTGGCTTTACTGGGTGTGTGTTGCAACATGGTAATTGAATATTCAATATGGTAACTGTGTTTTCGTTATGTTTATAAAATATTAAGAAAAATCAGTTCCTGAAAATTAGCAGTTTAGAAGAAAATAAAATTAATTCAATGAGGCAGCTTTAAAAAGACTGCCAGTTTTATCTTGGAGTCGGAGATATGACTAACATATGGACTGTAATATTATCTTTCCCATTTTAGATTCCATTTTCATAATGAGCTTTGAAGCATTAAACAGTGTTTCAATACCATTTACTATAATTTTAGTTCTGCAGGAAGACTTTAAACACCGCCTTCAAATTTTATTAACCTTGCTAATTAACAATCAGCTTGACAATATCTGCACTGGTCTTACAGATGTTCCATTTGTGATTAATTTCAATATTAGGATCAGTTTCTCACAGGAATAATGCATATTACCATCAGCATTCAGACAGAGCTGCCAAAGTTGAACATAAAGGAGTGTGGCTCAGTGGAAAGACCCCGGGCTTGGGAGTCAGAGGTCATGGGTTCTAATCCCAACTCTGCCACTTGTCAGCTGTGTGACCTTAGACAAGTCACTTCACTTCTTTGTGCCTCAGTTACTTCATCTGTAAAATGAGGATGAAGACTGTGAACCCTACTTGGGACAACCTGATTACCTTGTATCTACCCTAGCACGTAGAATAGTGCTTGGCACAAAGTAAGCATTTAACTAATGCCAACATTATTATTATCATTATAAAGAAAACTGCATTTAATAATATAGTTATAGGCGAAAGAAGTGTTTGGGGTGGGGGGAGAAAATTTAAGACAAGTTGATATGTTTAAAGAAATATTTTTATCAACTGTGAGAAAGTACGGTATCTTTTTGGTTAAAGTAGAATATTGCCTAAAGGCAGGTGGATGACAAGATAATTAAGAAGCTGCACGGCATAGTGGATAGAGCACGGGCCTGGGAGTCAGAAGGTCATGGGTTCTAATCCTGGTTCCACCACATGTCTGCTGTGTAATCTTGGGCAAGTCACTTTTCTGCTGTGGGCCTCAGTTACCTCATCTGTAACATGAGGATTGAGACTATGAGCTCCACATGGTACAGGGACTGGGTCCAACTTGATTTGCTTGCATCCAACCAGCACTTAGTACAGTGTCTTAAATTTACCTTCAGGGCTTCTTTTAAAAATCAGTATGCCTAACAAAGAGTTTTACTTTACTCTTTTAAATATAAGAAAACTAAAGGTCATCATGAAATGATTTTATCTCTTCTAAAGTTTGAAGATACATCTCACTTTTGCACTTTTTATGCATGATAATCGGCCAGAGCCTGATTCACTGTCCCGGTAAGGAAGAGAACAAGCTGTGAATATGCACAAGTACCCGTTTTTCAGGGGAGGAAAAGGGGAAAATGTGCACACATGTGCATGCATCTACAGCACACATATGTAAATCTCTATATCCATGTCTCAAAGGAGACATGGCTGACACCAGGCCTTGGAAGCGTGCATTCTCTGACGCTTTCTGCATATGTACAGGGCTTTTCCAAAAAGCACAGATCTAGGTGTTTGGTCAGGCCATTCCTCTTTCTCTGGATGTGGTCCTGGATGAAGACATGAGTAGAGAAGCGTGAAGCAAGGGTCTCCTCTCCAATCTCAGGGTGCATGAAGGAGGAAATAGGTCCAGTCTACTATTATATAAAATATTTTTCTGAGGCAGTTTATCCACTTTATAGCAATCAATGCCTTGGACATTCTCTCAATATATTTAGTCAGGTAGTAATATTGCCATTTTACAAGTGAGAAACGTTAAGCCAAAAGACATAATCATTTGCTTACGTCACACAAGAGAAGCTGTGTGGCACAGTGGATAGAGCCTGGACCTGGGAGTCAGAAGGTCATGGGTTTTAATCCTGGCTCCACCACTTGTCTGCAGTGTGAACCTGGGTAAGTCACTTAACTTCTCTGGGCCTGTTACCTCATCTGTAAACTGGGGATTGAGTGTGAGCTTTACATGGGACAGGAGCTGTGTGCAACCCGATATGCTTGTACCCACGCCAGCACTTAGTACAGTGTCTGGCACATAGTAAGCACTTAACAAATACCATTATTATTATTATCATCATCATCATCATCACAAGATGGAAGCAAAATGGAAAAGAGATTCTTGATCTTAGAGTTTCCGATTCAGGGATCTTTCTATAGTGACCATGCTCTTCTCCAATGTGCAATGGTGCCATGAATGTAGAAGAAAGTAGGACTTTTGCTTTGTGCCCTGATATTCGATGGTATTCATTTATTCATTCATTCATTCATTCACATTTACTGAGCACTTACGGTGCGCAAAGCACTGTACTAAGCGCTCGTGAGAGTGCAATAAAACAACAGACATATTCCTGCCCACAACAACTCGCAGTCTGGAGGGGAAGACAGATATTAATATAACTGAATGAATAGATAAATATATTACAGATATATACATATGTGCTGTGGGGATGGGAAGGAGGACGAAGAAGCAAGTAAGAGTGGCGTAGAAAGGAGTGAGAGAAGAGGAGAGGAGGAAAGACTTCTTGGAGGAAATGTGCCTTATTGAGTGCTTACTGTGTGCAGAGAACTGTATTTATAAGACTACAATACAATAGAGTTGGTAGAGATGAGTTTACAGTCTAAAATGTAGACTATAAGCATGTCATCTTAGAATGTAATGCTGACACTGCATTGTGCTACTTCATGTTTATCTGCAGATAAAGTCTGGTTATTCTTCCTTGTAAGAGTCACCCAAAGGAGGAGGCTCTTACAGTATAGAGGTTCTCTCTGTGAGGATTAGGAGCCCTTTAGTTATGTTAGCCAGGATTATTTTCTGCCCACTTCAGCTCCTGGCTTCTACTATTAATGGGTGTTTCCTCTTCTAGCTAAATTATGGTTTGCATTCCAATTCTGAACAATTCTATTTTAACATGGGATGAACTGGAGGTTTCTTGTGCTTTCACTTCAGCTAAGGCAAAGAGTTTTGCAGCAAACAATCCATGACAAGGCACAATTAACACACAACATGGCAACTCACCAGGAAACAAAAATCCAAATCAACCAATGACAAGGCAATAAACTTCCTAGTTTACAATGTGGGAATCCCTGAAGAAATACAACCTATCATTAGATAAAAATAAATCTGCAAACTTTCAGAATGGTTTCAAGATCACACAGCCTGAGCTCAATGAACAGAGTTAAAAATAAAAGAGGGTACCAGGAGTCAGGTTTTCCAGAGAAGAAATGGGCCCAATAAGAGTCTGCCCTGATTGCAATTGAATATAAAACTGAAGAACAATTTGGTGTGAAGTGCTCTTTATATACTGAGGAGGAGCAGCATGGCCTAGTGGCAAGAGCACAGGCTTGGAAAAGTACGATGTACCAGAGTTGGTAGACACGTTCTCTGTCCACAATGAAGACGCAACAAGGGGCCTGGGTGATAGAATTCCTCTGGATAAAGCTTTCCAACAACTAATTTCAGGCATAACCTAAGTCCTAGAATTGGCTATTCAAGATCTACTCTACGCAGTGGACTGCACCCGAGGAATTCTTACCCAATAAGACATGCAGATGATTGTAAACTCTTTCACCAAAACAGCCAGGCATTACATGCTGACAATAAATCAAGAGAAATTTGAGGTGATGTATCAGCCTCCACCAGAAAAGCCATTCACCCAACCAAAATTTATATTAGCAACACAGTGCTAAAACCTGTCACAGAATTCTGTTACCTAGGCAGCACACTAACCAACACCAGGAAGATAGACAAGGAAGTAGCAGCGTGGCTTAGTGGAAAGAGCACAGGCTTGGGAGTCACAAGGAGAGGGTTCTAATCCAGGTTCTGCCACTTACCTGTGTGACTTTGGGCAAGTCACAACTTCTCTGTGCCTCAATTACTTCATCTGTAAAATGGGGATTGAGACTGTGAGCTCCATGTGGGACAACCTGATTACTTTGTATCTATCCCAATGCTTAGAACAGTGTTTGACTCATAGAGCACTTAAATACCATCCTTATCATCATCATCAAGTAGAAAACCTAATTGAAAAGGCCAACACACCTTATGGGCGACTGTCAAACAGAGTAAGGCAGCAGTTTGCTATCGGGTGCCAGGCCAAACAAAGTTTACAGAGGTGAAGTGTTGCCCACAATCTCTACAACTAACGTTGGCACCAAGGAGAGAAAATAGAGAATAATTTCATACAGATGTAGTGCAAATACTAATAATGGTATTTGTTAAGCACTTACTACGTGCCAATCACTGTACTGTGGCCTACGGTAAAGAGTCCGGGCCGGGGAGTCAGGGGACCTGGATTTTAATTCAGGCCCTGCCACCTGTCTGCTGGGTGGCTTTGGGCACTTAACTGCTCTGTGCCTCAGTTTCCTAGTCTGTACGTGAAATATCTGTTCTCCTTCCTCCTTACACTATGAACCCTATGTGGGTCAGGGACTGTGTCCAACCCAAATATCTTGTAGTGCTCAGTACAATGCTAGGCATATAGTAAGCGCTTAACGAATACTGTTATTAATACCTGGATCCCACAGACACCACATATCGCTCCTAGAACAATTCCATTTTATCAACTAAAATCATAAATAATGAAGTTATGGAATACATTCAGATTCTTGGCATCGAAACTACATTCACCTCTACACAGTCAATCTATGGTCTTTACTGAATGCTTACTGTGTGTACCGCACTGTTCTAAGCTCTTGGGAGAGTACAATATAGCAAAATTGGTACAGACGTTCCCTGCCTACAATGAGCTATGCTTAGGTGGGTCATGTATGGAGAATAAAAACAAGAAGTTACCCTAAACAATGGCTGGAGAGCTAAAATTGGAAAACCAAAACAAGGAGGGCAGAGGGAACATTTTAAAGACATGGTACAAAGCTTCAGACAATGTGACAAACCAGGCAGAAACTGGGAGTCAATTACTGAGGAAAGAACAGCAGGGCTCACTGCTATCAAAAAAGAAGTGGCTCTTTATGAACAAAGCTTCATTAAGAAGAAGAGAGAAGAAAGCAAAAGACTAAACAACACCAAGCAATGAAATCATTAAACACAACAAAGAAAGAGACGACCTTTTTGTGTGCACAATGTGACTGGGACATTGACCTTTTCAGCCACACAAATACTGAATTCACCTACAGTAGTGTATTCTTTGAATATAAAAGGCAAGTATGTGTTTGTGAATGTGGACACACATGGGCGCATACTAGAAACTTTAGCAGGCTGATACAGACTATTTGGTAGTAATTAAAGGGGATCTTCCTTTAAGGGTTTTTTCACATGTATTATTCTCAAGTATGCTTTATTAATAGAATATAATTTGGATCACAACAAAACGTGACCAGCTATTACTTTAAACCATTTTTAAATGCAGCACAGTCATGGACATAATAAATTCCTGACATTCCAGGCAGCTAATAATCTTAAACATCTAGTTGTTAAGAGATCACCTGCTCAATCACATATAAAGTAACTCAGTCTCCAATCACAAGTTCAAGCGAATAAATATCTGATCAAAGAAAAGGCCTCTTCCTCTTGCATTCTTATTAACAAATATTTGTTGACAAGCAGTCATTTAATTGTCCTCTTTTCAAATTTTTTCTTTGGTTTTTATTAGATTTGCTCCTTTCAACATGTGACTGAAAAATTTCCATAGCACCTTGTGCTCCCAGTGCCACAAACCAAAGAATTGGCAAAACCAAATGGAGCTGCAGGAGATTTTTCACAATTCATTTCATTAAAATGTTCAGGACAGAGATTAGCTAACTCTTCCTACTCCATTTTTAATGTTTCATCTCCTTTGAAACAGGAACCATAAGCACTTTGATAAATGAATGGAAAGGTTATCCGGTTTCTCGGCAGGTTCTGCCAAATCCTGCCTACTTTTGTGCAGAGAAGGATTTAAAAAAATAAAAGTTTTCCCAGAAATTCTCTTCAATGAGCCACCACAGAGGACCCTATGTAGGAGGCAGTAGAAATGCCTTAATAGACCCATTCCTCCTCCCACCTTATCTTTCTCTCCTGGAACTTCTGGGAGTTGTTCTAAATCATGGCAATGACTCTTTCTCCATGTTCACAGCATTATGAAATCTATTCTACATCAATAGATCATGCATTTAGCACACAGTCTAGCAGGGCTGATTTATGATTCTCAAGTGACTCTATAGGTTCATATATGACATTCACACCGGTCTCACCTTCCTTTAAGCTTTGTTCCAAGGTAATAGACATCGCCACAGATAAACAAACCAGTCCATCTGGAAGCAAAGCAAGGGAACTCTGGCTTCCTAAGGTCCAGCAGCAAAGACAGAGTCCCTCCCTTTACTACGCTTCAGAAGTTATTCATCTGCTCCCGTGACACTCCTCCAGCACTCTTTGATTTGCTCTGACAGACCAAAACCAGTAATCAGCATGATGTAAAATGCATAGATAGCACCTCACTGGAAATCTTGGAATTAGAGTGAGGCATTTATTAAATGTTTACTCTGTAATAATATGTGCTAGACTTTGGGACAGATATGAGACACTTCCTGCCCCAAAGAGGGATCACAATCTCTCATTCACATTTTAAAGATGGTGAAACTGAGACCCAGAGAGGTTAACTGACTTTCCCAAATTCACATTGTAAGCCAGTGGCAGACCTGGGACTCAAACCCAGGCCTCCTCACTCCAAAGTCCCATGTCCTTCCCGCTGTGATACTGTAGATTATTTATTGAAAGAAACTCACAAAGACCAAAAAGAAAAGAGGGTGGTGAATCAAGGATGAAGAAATGGAAGGGTAAAGAGCTGGGAATTTGCAAAGGAATGGAATAATATGGAGGTTCTGACAAGGGAGAAAAACAGGAGGGGAAAAAACTTGAGGCAATCCAGCAAAAAAGAAAGAAAATACATCATCCCGCAAGGATCAGCATTTGTTCACTTCAGGCTATATGAGAGTTGTTTCTAGAAGAACAGTAGCAAAAGGGAAGGACCAAACCTCATAACATGGAGTGAGAAAGCTGACAAAAGTATGATTAGGGACAAGAGAAAAATCATAACACTTCTGGCACTAAAGAGTTTCCAGATGGAAGTTGCAGGGGGGGCAGCTAATGGAAAATGGGAGAGACTAGCCTGAGGCATTGGTAATGGGATACTGAATCTTTCACTACCAGGCCACTGCTTCAAATTTGATCCAGTATCAATTGACAGCTCTTCAGTAGTCAATCTGCTGCAAGTTGGTGGTTTCTGAACAGAAAAAGGTTGGCCATATCTCAAGAGCCATTAATGGCATCTTTACTGACAACCTTAATAGGGAAGTAAATTATTGAAAATGATGGGCTGCTTTTTTAGAGAATCCTGACTGCCTAGGATGTCTAATTTAATTGATAAGATCCTAGAGGGCAGAGGCTATACTCAACTTCCTTTGTTCAGGGCCCAGCTCAGCAAGATGCCCAACAAACGTTTAAAACATGCTTTTTGAGAGCGGAACAATATTTAGAGCAAAGAATTAAGGTTCAAAGATCTTGCGTTTCTCACTCAAATGTAGACATTTAAGACATTTTAACATGTGTCTATGATACTTTCGGTTGTCCACAAAGTGCTTGGAAAGACAGATTCAACTTCAAAACAATCTAGACCCACTGGAATTACATTCTAAATCAAGTGGGGCTATGAAATTAAATACAAACTCAAGACAATCCACTTAGAAGGGCATAAAGAGTCCACAAATATGGAATGATTCAGAGCAGCCCTAGAAGGAGTAGATGTGAAGGTCTTAGAACTGAGAGTCATTTTCAATAATCCCATAAAAGACCAATTGCACTGTGAAATATGGTAGCCTGGACATATGCCATAACCCTTCCTCTCGAACAGTGGCCCTGGGGTAAAGTTCTCAGTAGTGTGGTTGTGTAAACCAGGAGCAAGGTGCTTGTTACTGGGCTGTTTTACCACATGGAAGTCTGGAAATATTTCCCAGGGATCCCTAAAATGCAACTGGGGCATTGGGGCTCCTAACACTAGGGCCCATTGCCCCCTCTAATTTTTCCCTACAATGCAAACAGGATCAAGAGTGCCAGGAGAGCAACACGGGCCCTGACAACAGAACAAGAAGCCAGCTAGTCATTAGCAGAACCAGGATATGCACCTTAAAAGCTTACAATTTGAGGTTAAAGCCCTTGAGGCTCTTGTTATGAAAACTCTGGGGTCATCCTTGATTTTGAAAACTTTAAAGCCAAGTTGCATTTAGCAATCAATCAACAATATTTGTTAAGCACCTACAGTGTGCAGAGTACCGTAATAAGTTCTTGCCAGAGTACAATCAATCAACTGTATTGACTGAGTGCTTACTGTGTGCAGAGCACTGTACTAAGAGCTTGGGAGAGACAACACAACAATATAGCACACACATTCCTTGCCCACAATGAACTTGCAAAAACGGTAAAGGGAAAAATTCTTGCCCTCTGGAAGTTTATAATTTCACGGGGAGAGAAACACAAAATTACTTACACATAGGAGAAAAAAGAGAATGGAAAGATACATAAATAGGTGAATAAATAAATGTAAATGAACAAAAGTGCCACAGGTGGTTGGGATGGCATATGTGCTGAGGAGGAAGTTGGCAGGATAAACTGTGGACAGACTCTAGGAAAGACTACACTGAGAGCCTGTTATGGGCAGGGAATATGTCTGCTAATTCTGTTATACTGTACTCTTCCAAGTGCTTAGTATACTGCCCTGCTCACAATAACACTCAATAAATATTATTGATTGATGTGACCTTGGGAAAGAAAATTAATTGAGTATGCCTACTAGAAGGTGAAATTTCAAAAGGTTGGAAAAGATAGGGACAGTTGGGGTTTGGTAGACTTGAAGGGAAGGGAAATTCCAAGGGAGAGGAAATTCCAAACAGGAGGAACAGTATTGGTAAGATGTCAGAGATGGGAGAGTCAAGGATGAGGCACTGGGCAGTCAGTCTTTAATGAATGAAGATTGTGAGCTAGTGGGAGAACTGAAAGAGAAAACCAAAGCCAGTGGTTAAGATTCTCTGCCTTATGCAGAGAGGAATAGATAGCCCCTGAAGGGTGCTGAGAAATGAAGCAATGTATGCAGAATGACACTTTGGAAAAGGACCTGGCCAGCAGAACAAAATTTAGACTGGAGAGAGGAGAGACCAGAGATAGGGACACCAATGAGGGAACCCATAAATCAAGCCAGGGATATGGCAAGTAGCTGAAGAAACAGAAAGTGGTGGATCCAGGAAAACACCCTGATGGAAAATCCAATAGGATTTAGCAACAGACTCAGTGTGAAAGTTGAAAATTGGCAAGACAAGCATAATTCAAAGAATGACAGCATTGTCAACTGGGATGGGAAAGTTGGGTGAAGTAATGGTACAGTCCCCCTCTAGACTGTAAGCTCTTTTTGGGCAGGAATTATGTTTAACTACTCTACTCTATTATATTCTCCCAAGCACTTAGCACACTGCTCTGCACACATTAAGCATTCAATAAATACCACTGGTTGATTTCAGACAGATGTTAAAATAAATTACAGATAGCAGGAAGCAACAGAGTTTAGAGATATGGGATGTGAGTGCGATGGGGCAGAAGAAGAGGCTGAATATCTAAATGCTTATGGATGCAGAGGGTGGGGAGAGGAGAAATTGGTCAGGGAAGGCCTCCTGGAGGGGATGTGATTTTACAAGGGCCTGATGATGGGGAGAGCAGTGGTCGCCCAGATAGGATGGAAGAGGGAGTTCCTGCCAGAAGGGAGGGCATGAATAAGAGGTCAATGGTGAGAGAGACAAGAGCAAGCTATGGTGGATACGTTAATCTTCGAGCAAAGTGTGCCAGCTGGGTTTTAGTAAGAGAGGAATGAGAAGTTGAGAGGGAAAGAGCTGATTAGTGCCCTAAAAGGTCAGGAGTTTCTGTTTGATGCATTCAAGGAGAGGCAGTCTTAAGAGAGTTTTTGAGAACTGGGGAGAGGTGCACAGAATGATGTCTCAGAATATTACAGGGTGAAGAGTAGCCAGAACTCCAGAACCAGCTTCATTCCTAGAGCTCCCATAGCCTCCTGGGGGGGCAGGTTCAGTGGTGAAGAAATAATAATAATGATGATGATGATATTTGTTTAGCACTTACTAGGTGCCAAGCACTGTTCTAGGCACTGGGGTAGATACGAGGTAATCAGGTTATCCCCCCTGGGGCTCACAGTCTTAATATCCATTTTACAGATGAGGTCCCTGAGGCCCAGAGAAGTTAAGCGGCTTGCCCAAGGTCACACAGCAGTCAAGTGGCTGAGCCGAGTAATTTGCATCCTCAGAGGTGAGAACACCCTGCAGAAGCTAGGCAGGGGAGCCGCCACGTGCTGCCAAAGGACAAGAAGAGAAGCTGACACCTTGGCCCCATTCCAAATCTTTCCCAGCTCCAAGATGTGGTGTGGACGAGCTACAGCTGCCCTGTTTGACCCAAAACATGTGAGGGCAAAGCTCTTCACTGCCAGTTCCATGGGAGTGAAAACACTTCTCTTCCAAAAGGAGCAGACATCTCCTAGTTTTCTAAATCACATTCTCCCATACCATTCTGACCAAGCTCTTTTCTCTGTGCTTAGCATAAAAGGATAACAGATTCTTTTAACAGCCCAGTACAGCTCCTAGAGGACTAGATGGTGGCTGTTGCCGTGTTTCACAGTGGGAGAGCAGCTAATTCAAATCGCTAGGGGATTAAGGAGCATCTGCTAGGGTTAAGGCCATTGTTCTGCCTGTGTAGAGGCAGCATTAATGTGGCAAATTGGATGGGAGGGGGAAGGAGAGAAAGGGAGGAAAGGAAATGAGGCAGCAGCACCTCAATTTATATTTTAAAAGCCCATGGTCAGTTCACACTCCCCAAGTGGGAAGGGGCAGGAGCAAAGCAGAGCAGTAGCTGCACTAACAGTGAAAACAGACTCTCCTTTATCCCTTGCATCATACTATTCTTACTCTCTATCTCTCTCTCTTTTTCCCACTTATCTTTCTTGGTCAGAATCTCTGACTCCAAAACCAATATATCCCAGTTGGTCTGAGCCCCAGGTGAGACAGGGATTGTGTTCAATCTGATTACCTTGTATCTACTCCAGGGTTTAATATTAATAATAATGGCATTTGTTAAGCACTTTTCATGTGTTAAGCATTGTTCTAAGTGCTGGGGTAGATAGAAGTTAATCAGTTTGGACACAATTCCTATCTCATATGGGGCTCACAGTCTTAATGCCCATTTTATTAGTGGTATTAATATAATATCAAAATATATTAATATAACAATAATAGTATTTGTTAAAAACTTACTATGTGCCAGGCACTGTACTAAGCAGTGGGGTAGTTACAGGTAATTGGGATGGTCATGGGTGCGGGGCTGGTTTTAGAACTAACCTAATTGCAGGCAAATATATGGGAAAACATCCCCCCATACAGCCATTCAAAACACACCATACTGAGGCCATATCTTGTGGGATGCCTGACCTCAATAAGATTCCTGATTAGAATACTAGATTGAATGTATATTAATTTTAAAACATACCATATGATTTGTAACGCCAAATCAAATCATGTTATTTTTTATTTTCCAAAGGATCAGATTTTAAGGGTTGTTTAATCCAAAACAATACAGTAAGGATATGTCTTCAGTTTCTGAAGTATACTCTGTGCTGTCACAAAGACTGTCTGACTCAACCTGGTTCCAAAGAGTCAAACAAGACTAAAGGGTATCTATGACATATATACAATATGAGGAGAGTAGGCTTTCACACCAAATGGAGGTATAAAAAGATCCTATTTTTTTTTCCAGTTTGTAATAAAGAAGCTGTATCCATTGATGATGCGTAATTTGTGAGGAATCAAACTTTGAATACATTATAAAAGGCAGGGAAAGGAAAGAATATATTTCACACTGATGAATTAGAACCAAATGGCAAAGAAAAACCACCAACCAATCATTTTCTTTGCAATTCAACTGTGTATAATTGCCATGAGTTATTATACAGCTGTCTGGACCACCAACAGCATAGCCAGCAAGCAGGCCAGGCATGAAGTCTTAAAAGAGGTTAAGCACTGGCATAAGGATTCTGCCCCTGTCAGATGTTCAACAAACTGCTTCAGCATCTTGCACAGCATAAGCACAATGCTTTGGAGGAGCGCGAAGGGGAAATCAATGGATGTCTCCAGTGGTAAAAGTGGACCATACCAAATTAGAACAGAGGACACACACAATACCATTTGTTTCATGACTACACTGCAATTTAAACCCGCCATACCAAATGACTCCTGTGTATTAAGTATTTGTGTGGGTATGAACAGATACTCTAAAGCTTAGAGGTAGTAATTTAACCTTTGGGGATAAAGTTTCTGGGCAAGGAAAATCTACAGGGAACAATAACAACAAAAACTGAGGCTCGAGTTATTTTTAGGCCAACAAAAGCATTCGATAATCAAACACCCTTACTATCTGAAGTGATTTTTCACAGACAAAAGAGCAACTGTTGGAAGACAGAGCTGGCATAATAGGATATTTATCTTCTAATCCACTGAAATGGCAGAGGGAATATAACATTCTTTTGTGAAGTGAGTGTACTGATGTGCTTACATTTCATTAAATTAGCGTTTATGGAGCATTCTGGGGTCAACAAATGAAAAGTGTTGTAGAAGTGTCTATGCAATAATACTGGTGGAATTTAAGTGTTTACTATGTGCTAAAGCACTACCCTAAGCACTGGGGTGGATACAAGATGAACAGGTCACACACATCCCAGCCCCTCACAGTCCAAGTAGGAGGGAATTGAGGAAACAGACACAGAAAAGTTATGTGACTTGCCCAAGATCACACAGCAGGCAAGTGATAGGACAGGGATTAGAACCCAGGTCCTCTGAATCCCAGGCCGGAAGCTTTCCTTTAGGCCATTTCATTCATTCATTTCATTCTCATGTTCATTCATTAATTCAGGATTTAAAAAAAAAAATGATACAATAGAAGAATGCTATAGAATCATGCCATCTAATAAGTGGAAATTGGATGAAACTGTAAAGGTCCTGAGAGGGACACATTCTCATAGGGAAAATAGTTTAAGTCACTGATTTACTCCATCCTAACCACATCTTACCCCAAATCAAGGCAATTAGAAGGAAATAATGTGTACTGCAACCAAGCACTATGCAAGTCCTACCTAATTAAGCATACCACTCATATTTACTCATGGGCAGATTATTCGTTTTGACCCAAATAAAACTCTGAAGCAACACCAACCCAAGCTCAAGGGAGTTGCGCTCTGCCCTCCTTGCCAAGAAGGAATGTTGACCTAATGAGTTTTCAAGGGAGGGAAATCACTAATAACGTGCTTTTCACTAGGTCAAGGACCAGATAAAAGAAGAGAGCAATACAACAGATGCAAATTGAAGACACAAGATAGAACAAAAAAGAGGCTTCTGGACTTCTTTTAACCAGCCAAGAGTAATCCATTCTCCACATGCATCTCTCTAAAGACATTGTTATTTGTCTTTAATTTTCTAGCAACCTCTGAACCTTATACAGTATGGGCAAAATTTCTATGCATTAAATATGAACCGTTGCGAGATCTTCACCCCCTCCCTATCGAGCACACATTACTGTTCTTCTTTATTCTGACTGCTAGCACCAACCACACTTCTGCAAAACCAGTAATAGCTGGATGGTGTTCCACTGGCATTTTG
Source organism: Ornithorhynchus anatinus (assembly GCF_004115215.2). Lineage (NCBI taxonomy): Eukaryota > Metazoa > Chordata > Mammalia > Monotremata > Ornithorhynchidae > Ornithorhynchus > Ornithorhynchus anatinus. The sequence goes on along the minus strand of NC_041735.1, from coordinate 51,974,194 downwards.
CAAGTCATCATTTAACCTTTCTCCGTGAATTTCCGTGGTCCTCTGGTGTGTTGCAGGCATGTACTTTTAAGACAGCTCTCTCAGTGCATTTAGAGAAACACAGTTCCACAAATGAGCAACTAATACTCATGTGCCCTCTAGTGGCACAGTAACCTCACTAAGGAATTTGACACCGACCTTTCACCAAGAGATGAAAATTCCTAACAATCCTTAAAATGTACAGCATCATTCCTATCGGCAGCTAATAGTTTAAGATGAAAATTTCATCTTTAGAAATCTAGAATTTGGGATCCGACTAGGGACTTTCCTATTATAGCTGACAACACCACCAACCATCCTTCCCGTCTCTCTAGCCTGTCACCTTGGTATTATCCTTGACTCCTCTCTCTCTTTTTCAACACCCATATTCAATCCGCTGCTAAATCCTGCCGGTTCCCCCTCCACAACATTTCCAAAGCCCTCCCCTTCCTCTCTATTCAAACGGCAGCCATGTTCATCCAGGCACCTACCATGTCCTGATTTAATTACTGCATCTGTCTTCTCGCTAATCTCTCCTGTCTCCAGTCCACTTTCTCCGTCCAGGATAATTTTTCAAAAATGTCATTCTGCACACACATCCTTACTCCCCAGAAACCTCCAATGGCTGCCCATTCCTCTCCACATCAAACAGAACCCACTGAAGCACTCAGTCATCTTTATCCACTCTGCTTATCAATCACTTATTGATCACTATGTGTAGATAACTGTCCCGAGTGCTTGTGAGAATACAACAGAGTAGGTAGACAAGTCTCCTGCCCACAAGAAGCTTACAATCTAGAGGGTAGAACAGGAAACAGAGTGATAATAATGATGTCGCTATTTGTTAAGCGCTTACTATGCACCAAGCATTGTTCTAAGCGCTGTTCTAAGAAGTCAACAACTGATACTTTCCCCAAAGTGACAGGGAAAAGTACACTATCCCTTCTCCCATCTCTCCTCGGCTTGTATGTTTTCTTCCTTTCTAGTTAACCTACTCACTTTGTCCCACTCTGGTCTCAACTGTCACTGACCTCTTGCTCACCCCCTCCCCCTTCATAATCAACAGATCACTGCTCTTCTCATTTTCAAAACCCTTCTCAAAGTACATCTCCATCTCCTCCTCCTCCATGAGGCTTCCCCAAATTCACTGCTAATCGCCCCACCGACTGACATTTGAGTGCTACTTAAGCACAATGGGCACTCATCCACTGCCCCAGCTCCTATGTGCGTATATTTATACTCTATTTCCTCTTCCTTTATTTAATTTATTTTTAATGTCCTCCCTCAGTGGATCATAAGGATCATGCCAACTACTAATTCTACTGTCCACACCCAAGCACTTAGTACCGTGCTCTCCAACACTGATGGGCTCAATACACACTTTTGATTGATAACCCACATATTCAATCTGTCACCAAATCCTGTCGGTTTTAACTTCACAACACTGCTAAAATCCACTCTTTCCTCTCCAGTCAAACTGCTACCATGTTTATGCAAGCATTTATTCACTCTGCTGCCCAGATCATTTTTCTACAAAACCGTTCAGTCCTTGTTTCCCCTCTCTTCAAGAAACTCCAGTGGTTGCCCATCCACCTCCGCATCAAATTAAAACTCCTTACCATAGGCAAAACTCACTTTTTCTGGACAGCAACGGCATGGGAGAGAGTCAAGGACAGAGACTCGTATTTACTACATGGAAGGAAGCAATGGTAAACTATTTCCATATTTTTACCAAGAAAACTCTATGGATACACTACCAGAACGTGCAGATGGAGATGGGTCGTTCAGGGAGAGATGTGTCCAGGGTGTCGCCATAGGTCGGAGATGACTCGACAGCATAAGACAAGACACAGGCTTTAAAGCATTCTACTTTCTACTACATTTAAAGCATTTGACTTTCTACTACAACCCAGCCCACATGCTTCTCTTCTCCACTGCCAATATACTGACTGTACCTCAATCTAGTCCATTTCACCACCAACCCCATGCCCATATCTTGTCTCTAGCCTGGAAATCCCTCTTCCTTCATATCCAGCAGACAGTCACAATCCCCACCTTCAAATCCTTATTAAAAGTTCATCTCCACCAATAGGCCTTCCCTAGTGAAGCTGTCATTTCCCCTACTCCTTCTCCCTTCTGTGTTACTTATGCACTTGGATATGTACCCTTTAAGCACTTGATATTCAATGCACCCTCAGCTCTACAAGCACTTATATACAAATCCATATTTTAATGTCTATTCCCCACCCAGCATGTTCTACCAGCTCTCATGTATTGTATTCTCCAGGGCATTTAGACAATGCTCTGAGTACAGTAAGTGCTCAATAAATACTACTGACTGATTGAAAATAAATGAATTAGAGAAGACAATGGTGGAAGGATTTAACTTGTGACAAAGTCATATTTCACTTCTCAGATTGTTTTGAAATCAAAGTAAATAACTAATAATAACAATGATAATAATTGTGATATTTAAGTGTTTACTATGTGCCAGCCACTGTATTAAGTGCTGGGGTGGATACCAGCAAATCAGGTTGGAAACAGTCCCTGTCTCATGTGGGGATCATAATCAATTCCCATTTTACAGATGAGGTAACTGAGGCACAGGGAAGTTAAGTGACTTGCCCAAGGTCACCCAGCAGAGAAGTGACGGAGCCAGGATTAGAACCCAAGTCGTTCTAATGTTCTATTCTCACACTGTCTCCATTCCTCCAAAATATCTTATAAACTCATTATTTTTACTTAGGTGCTTAAATGTAATAACTTTCAAAGTAAAAGACCTTCCCAAATCATCTTTACCAATTTACCTGTTGCACCATCTCACAAGACTTCAACCTGGCTTTTTATGCCAACTGTTCCAGGTATTCAAAATTGGGATCATGTTGGTAAGGCTTTGGTTTGGAATGGTATCATGGGTGTCTCTTGATTGACAGCTGCCACTCCAGTGTGCTAACAGACCTTGAGATTCCATCTTCCTCCTACTGTCCATCTGCCCAGATTCAGGGGGACCATAGGAAAGCTCTTCAGGGCAGCCCCGAAGTGGAGAATAACATTAGTTGGATGGAAAAGCCTGAAATGCTCTCTGTTAATCAGCAGTTTGTACTGACGTAAGAATTTGAGACAGGCTAGAAGGATGCACAAAACAGTGTTAACCTTGCTTGTGCAACATAATCTCTGCTTGCATCAAGCCACTGGTGAGTGTCAAGCTTGCCCAGTGGAGATCTGGGTAAAAATACCACATTTTTCTACTGAACTTTTCTGTCAAAAAAAAAAAAATCACATTTATCTTATGCACATACATCCACCCTCATTTTTCTGATCAAATGAAAACTATGCATAAGAGAAAATGTGAGTCAGGAAAACGTTTTTATTTTTGCTCTCATTCCTTGAAAGAAAATAAGAATTTATGCATAAAAGTACTCTCTAACTTCCTTCAATGCCCAATCAGCTAAGATCATTCCTCTTATAATGACAGAAAAAGTTTTAACTATGAACAGAATGAACCATCGCGAGTCAGGTGATTCTTTACACAGCTCACTCAGTCCCAATCTGAGCACCTGCAATTACATTTTCCAGCCCAGTGACCCCACTGTTCACCTGCCAGTCATATGCCTGACAACAGCAGCAGGATACCAATGAATGAAAACTAAAATTGGAAGCCGCTGAAAAAACACCACTACAGGAAACCTAGTAATGTTGAGAAGGCTACAGAGCAAGAAATTTTTGTCCTAAGGGAAATTCTCCCCTTTGTGCTCTAGACTATAAGCTTGTTGTGGGCAGGGAACTTGTCTACCAACTCTGTTATACTATGCTCACCCAAACACTTAGTAAGTGCTCTGCACATAGTAAGTGTTCAATAAATAGAATCGATTGCTTTTTCCCCACCATGCCTTCTCACATAAACTAGGAACAACTTACCTCTATGAGTTTATCACAGAAGTTCTTGGGTTAACAAAGCGATTCTCTGACTAATAAATCAGATAATTTTGGCCAGTCAGTAATTATTATCAGTCTGCAGCCAACTATGCTATCTTCCATAAATATGAGTTCCATGAAAACTAACAAAAAGATAGCAGAAGAGATAGGTAGGCTATATTAAATTTCTTCCAATACCTTTACTTGATTTCCTTTATCCCAATCCTTTCGGGTTCTAGGCATGTGGAGGGCAGGTGAATTTGAAAGGTTAATATTAAATATTATACAGCATATCACAAAAATCCCTGTGAGCCAAACCTTTAAAGACTAATATTTGCTTTTCATTAGAATAAGGTGCCTAGCTTATATGTGCTGAAAGATCGGAACTATAACCCAAACAGCCACTGGTATATTTTCAGCCTTCACGCTCTTGCCTGATTTAAAAGGGCTTCCAGCCAGACAAATTGGCAGAGCTGAACCAATACAAGGTGGGATGAGAGCAGAAGGAAGCAGGGGAATGCTTAACAAACAAGGAGCCAGGAAGTGGAGACCTTTGTTGAGAACGGGATGGGACCCATGAGGGTCAAGTACCTGAGAGAAAGCCCAAGAGGCACAGCATGTGGGAAAGCCAAAAAAAACTTTGAAAACCTTTAAGAAACTTAATCCAAGCTCAAGGGGGACTGTAGTACAAGAGGAAAATTAGGTGTGTGACAATTTTATTTCATATTATTTTGGTGTAGAACTGATGCAATTTTGAAAAACATGAATTACTGTTTGGTATTTTACTTGTAATTTGAACTTCATGACCTTTATGCCTCCCATGAACTTAATGAAAATACTTTTTCCCCCTCTTTTCTTGTTAACCTAGTTCTCCAATGCAGGAGCTGTATGTTTGCTAAATAATAACAATAATGATAATAATAATTGTGGTATTTGTTAAATTCTTACTATGTGCCAAGCACTGTACTAAGTGCTGGTGTGGATACAAACAAATCAGGTTGGACACAATCCCTGTCCCATGTGGGGCTCACAGACTCAATCCCCATTTTACAGATAAGGTAACTGAGGCCCAGAGAAGTCAAGTGACTTGCCCAAGGTCACACAGCAGACATACGGCAGAGCCGGGATTAGAACCCATGACCTTCTGACTCCTAAGCCCAAGCTCTATCCACTAGGCCATGCTGCTTCTCTATCCCAAATTTAAATTTGCTGCTGTTGAACATTTTTATGTCCAACCCTGCAGACACGTAACCATGTGCAAGAGCACAAACCATTTCTCCCAACATTACGGTGTGAGGTATCCACACAGGCTAGAGTTGTTGGACCCACATTCCCCAGTTCCCAAATGTTCCAGACAAAATGTGTGCTGCAAACACATACAAAATTCACAAAGCCTCCACAATTCACAATACAACAATAGAGAGATAATCCCTGCCCACAACAAGCTCACAGTTTACAGGGGGTGAGACAGAAATCAATACAAATAAATAAAATTACAGATTTATACATAAGTGCTGTGGAGTGGGGGGGTTAGAGTGCAAAGGGATGCATACATAAATAAATTACAAGTATGTCCATATGTGCTGTGGGGATGGGAGGGAGGATGAATGAAGGAGCAAGTAAGAGTGACACAGAAGGAGTGGGAGAAGAGGAGAGAAGGATTTAGTCAGGGAAGGCTTTTTGGAGGAAATATGCCTTCAATAAGGTTTTGAAGTGGGGACAGCAATTGTCTGTCTGATGCGAGGAGGGAGAATATTCCAGGCCAGAGGTAGGATGTGGGCGACAGGTCGGCAATGAGATAGACAAGATGGAGGTGCAGTGAGAAGGTTATTATTAGAGGAATGAAGTGTGTGGGTTGAGTTGTAGTAGAAGAGTAGTGAGGTGAGGTAGGAGTGGGCAAGGTGATCAAGTGCTACCCCAGATTTGCCCTGAAGTTGATGATCATGTTCCTGTGTCTGCAGGAGCTAAGCATAAGGTGCTGATCCAGCAGTGGTGGGAGAGGAGCCCTGGCCCATATATCGCCCTACCTTAGCCCTTCTGCTCCCTTTACTCAGTGACTTAAGTTGCCAAAAAGGCAGCAGTGGAAGAAAGGTTAGTTCAGTACTCTGCACATAGCAAATGCTCAAAAATACTACTAAATGACTGATTTAAACATTTTTCATATAAATCATTTAGGAGCTCTACAAGCAAGGATTTATATCATTTGAAAACATACAGAGGCTTTGAAATTCATAAAGTACAAAAATTAATCAGTATTCCCCTAGGCAAACAGTATATTTTTTAAAAATGGTACTTGTTAAATGCTCATTATGCTATGTTCCAGGCACTGAACTAAGCACTGGGGCAGATACAAGCTAATCAGGTTGGACATAGTCCTTGTTCCACACAGGGCTCAGTCATAATCCCCACTTTACAGATGAGGAAACAGAGGCATGGAGAAGTTAAGTGAGTTGCTCAAGGTCACAGCAGTCAAATGGTGGAGTCAGAATTAGAAGCCAGGTCCTCTGACTCCCAGGCCCATGTCCTTTCCACTAGGTCATACTGCTTCTCTGTCATGACAAGGCTATTAGTTTTGCAAATGTGACAAGATAAAAGGAACTTCAGAAAATTTCAAGTCAACTGTTCCTCTGAATGTTGCACTGCCAAATAAAGCTATGCTAACCACACTCGTGAGAATTTTAAGTTCCTCTTCTAAAGCTGTTTTTCTAAAAAAAAAAAAAACTCACTGGTCAATTTTATTTCTTCAAAATGTATAATGATGGAATAAAAATTATTTTCTTAATGCCTATGAGAAGGATCAATTTATATCATGTTAAACATGGGGAGAGGGGATTAAATATAAGATTCTTAAAACCTAATTACAAGTCAATTCCACTGTCAAAAAATGGTTGCAAGAGTAACCAAAATAATGGAATCAGTTTATTCCACTTACTGTGAACACACTGCAAATTACAAACATGCATATATTACCTAACTTCATAAAAACAGATTTTGTACCATTAAAAAAGCTATCTAACTTTAGCCTCCAAACCCCAAATGACCCTTTTACCAACCCCAGAATCAAATCTTAAATGATCTACCCCATAAATCAGTCAATTAATCCATGGCATTTACTGAGCACTTATTGTGTGCAGAGCACTCTACTAAGCACTTGGGAGAGTACAGACATCACTAGAGGGGGAGATCAACTCGAAAATAAATGCATAAATGACAGACATGTGCAGATGAGGAAGGGGTGAATAAAGGGAACAACTCCAAGTGTGAGGGTGACACAGAGGGGAGTTGGAGAAGAGGAAATGAGGCCTTAAGGAAGGCCTCCTGAAGGAGAGGTGTCTTCAACAAGGCTTTGAAGGTGAGGAGAGTGACTGTCTGTTGGACAAAAAGAGGGAGGGTATGCCAGGCCAGACAGAGGCAGGGAGTCGGCAGCAACATAAACGAGATTGAGTTCTAGTGCATAGCTTGGCATTAGAGGAGCCAAGAGATATAGGCAGGTTTGTACTAGGAAATCAGGGAGATATGCTGGGAGGGAGCAAAGTGACTAAATGTGATCAAATCTAAGGTAAGGAGTTTCCGTTTGATGCGAAGGTGGATGGGCAACCACTGGAGGTTCTTGAGGAGTGGGGAAACATGGACTGAAGGGTTTTTCTCAAAAAAAGATCTGGGCACCAGAATGTAGTATGAACTGGACTGGGGAAAGACAGGAGGCAGCTGGTCAGCAAGGAGGCTGATGCACTCGTCAAAGGAGGACCTTAGGGTAAATGGTTGGATTAACGTGGTAGCAGTTTGGATGGAGAGGAAAGGGCAGATTTCAGCGATGTTGTCAAGGCAGAACCAGCAGGATTTGGTGACAGATTGAATATGTGGGTTAAATGAGAGGAGTCAAGGATAATGCTAAGGTTACAGGCTTGTGAGACAGGGAGGATGATGATATTCTTTACAGTGAAGGGAAGGCAGGAGGAAGGCAGAGTTGGAGTGGAAAGATGAGGAGTTCTGTTTTGGACATTGTAACTAGTTGGCATTAAAAAAAAATTCTGCATATACCTAATTTCCCTACAAATCTAGAGTGTAAGAAAATTCACTGCAGTACTCACCAGTTTTGATGCTGCAGGCATGCATATACAGTTTCTTCTAAATCTGAATATTCTCCTGTTGGACAAAAATTCCCTAATTTTCCTAGTAATAGTCTAGCCAAATGGCAAAGTGAAAATTGGCTGAACTGGGCTTTCTATTATCACACTTTAAGTCCTTAATTCCTCAGCTCAAAATGTTTTAAAACCAATTTTCTACACGGATGAAATTAGATTTCAAAAAAGAAGTGCAGAATCTAAATTAAAGCAATTCCAAAGTCCATAAACTGTTTCTTTTTGTTTGTAATTGTTTTTATCAGCAATCCCCAACCACACACTTACTTGAATCATTTATAACTAATCCTCTGACTGAGGCTAACCCTGATCTCACATATTACAACAGTGGAATTCTGAGGCTTCCAACTGTGCTCACTTTGTATTAGCTGCTATTCGGACTCAGCTGTTTCCAAGCATGCATTAAGAAACACCCCGTGACTTCAAAGGGACTGTTAACTCCATTAGAACAGAAAACAGCAGCCCCCTTTGGCTCTTCACACAGCTCTAGTTGATGCAGAATGTCTTTGAAAATTACACATCACTTTATTAATCTTCTCTCAGCTACAAAGTGACATCCTGAGCTGAAACCTTCTTCACGATCTGAGTTGAAGTTACATGCTAAAAGAAACACATAAGTAAAGCCCACCATCCCTCTTAGTATTTACCTTCCAGCAGTGTGTCTGTGGATTCATTTCACAATCCTTATTTTGGAGAGGTTTGAAACCAGATACTAAAGTATTCATTTCAAATTAGACCCAGATCTTTGGTTTAGCAATGTCAACTTAGTATTTTATATTTGAATAATTCAGATGAAAAACTGTCCTTTCAACTCATCAAATAGGCCTGGCTCATACGCAATAAGGCTTTCTAGCCTATTCTTCCCATACTAATTTCCAGCCTCCAGACTGGGCTGCACATCTAGTGCATCAAACCAATCAACAGAATAAATGTTCATAGCAAAAGAGATGCCATGAGAGTCTGTAGTTTCATTAATCTTCCTCATACATTTCTTCAATATGCAGTGAAAGAATGCAACTAAATTTGAAAAAAGCTACTGCAATCTAATGGTCACCAACTCTCTCTTTCCAAGGCATTTCACCTTACCTCTCACAGCCATCTTCTTTAATTGCCTGAAAAATTCCCTTAATTAGAATGAACAGGTTTCAGTTTGAAGAGGTAGCTGCACCTGGAATGCTCTATCATTCCCTAATCAGCTCCACCTCTTATCTACCTTCTTCTTATCTTTTCCCACTAAATCTGATATTTCCTCTTGTTTCCAGGGCATCATCCCTGAGAATTCTGACAACACTTTAAATTCAACATAACTCAAAGTGAACTCTTCTTCCTTCCTAAACTCACTCTCCTTCCCAACTTTCCCCCAACTTGTCTCTGACTCTCTGTCTTTTACCTGAGACATTCGCTCTGATGCTAAAATTCTCCTGGATTTTTTTTCCATACTTCCTAGATCCACCCTTCCTCTCCATCCTTAAGGCCACTACCCTGGTTTGAGTTTTCACCAGTTTCCCTGCCTCAATCAGCTCCCACTGCATCAATCAATTGTATTTATTGAGCATTTGCTGTGTGCAGAGCACTGTACTAAGCACCTAGGAGAGTAAAACACAATATAACAGACACTATCCCTGCCCACAATGAGCTTACAGTCTAGAAGGTAGATGTTTGCACTTTAAGCTTTGTTCATCTCTGAATCAGTCAATCAATATTTATTGAGTTCTTACTATGTGCAGAGCACTATACTAAGCATGTGGGAGAGTAATAATTATGGCATCTGTTAAGTGCTATGTGACAGGCACTGTACTGAGCACTGGAGTAGAGGCAACATAATCAGTTTGGACAGTCCCTGTCCCACGTAGAACTCACAGTCTTAATCCCCATTTTGCAGATGAGGTAACTGAGGCACAGAGAAGTTAAGGGATTTTCCAAAGGTCACACAGCAGACAGGTGAAGCCAGAATTAGAACACAGCTCCTCTGACTCCCAGCCCTGTGCCTTTTTCACTATGCAATGATGCTTTTCACTCTAAGCTCTGCAAGGGCAGGGCTTGTACTTTACATCTATGCATTTGAATCTTGTCTTTGCACTTGGATGAATTACCTTTGGGCATATTCACACTCAGCCCCACAGCACTTATGTACATGACTATGAATTATATATAATAATTTATATTAATATCTGTCTCCCCCTCTAGACTTTAAGCTCATTGTGGGCAGGGAACATGTCTACTTAATCTTTTATATTGCACTCCATCACTTGTATGATTTGTGACCTTGGGCAAGTCACTTGACTTCTCAGTGTCTCAGTTACTTCATCTGTAAAATGGGGATTGAGACTATGAACCCTATGTGGGACAGGGACTGTGTCCAATCCAATTTGCTTGTATCCACCCCAGTGCTTAGTACAGTGCCTGGCACATAGCAAGTGCTTAACAAATACCATAATTATTATTATTACTCTCCCAAGAGCTTAGTACAGTGCTCTACACAAAATAAGCCCTCAATAAACACCACTGATTAAGTTTATTTTCCTAAGCACCTAGTACAGTTCTTTCCACACCATGCTGGAGTCTATCAGGAATACCAGATTAGCTTCAGTTCTGAGATTTCAGAATTGAGAACCCAAGCAGAGTAATTGATTCTAGTGCTAGTGGCTTGCACAGCACCACTTACACCCTTTCCTTCCTGAGAGTCATGTTATCTTTGAGGGAAGGAGGGCAAAAGCAAGTAGGCAGACAGGAATGCACCTGCCTGCAAAATCCATGGGAAGTCTTCACCCATTTGGGCCAACAATGGCCAGAATCAGGAAGAAATTCCAGGTTTCCCAATTCCCAAAGGGCCAACAGCACGACTGCCTGCATAATAAATGCTCAATAAAAGCAACTGAACGTAATTTTCATATATCAATTTTATCACAAATTATGTTTTGTCTTCAATATTTTGAACCACTTTAAAATCCTTTAAAATAATCCATATCATGTGGTTTTATAGATCAAACATTACAATATTATAGAGTGTCCAAATGAGAAAACATAAAAATGCCCAAGGTGACCTTTTGTAATTTTTTCAAAAGAATGCTCAGTTTTTCCAAGCTAACAGTCCCAAAGTGTTTTCATCAGCTTCTGCGACATAAAGTGATAACTCAGTAATGTGGCCCTAGGGGTTCATCACCCCTCACTGAATTGTGTCATCCAAGGAAACAAAGCCAATTTTTTGGCAGGGTGAGCAGCCACATTATAGCCTACACTGCATCTTAGAGCAGCAAAACAGCCAAAAAAAGTTGAGATGTCAGTTCCGGTTCCTGCCCCTCTGGCAGGGCTCAGCCCATGACCTGGCCTTGACATCTGTGAGATTCCCACAGTGGGACTCAGTGAGAATGAGCAGGGAGAGGGGATGGGGGGCAGAGAAACCATCCACCTCATCCACCTTGGGCCCAGTTTGCCTAGACAGCCTAGGGGAATGTTCCCCAAACAAACTGGAGTTGGAAGCTGGGTTCATTTCTTTGATCTGAGGAGTTACCATGCTGCTTCCAAGCCCTGGGCTGCTGGCTGCTATCACCCAGACCACCCAGTAGCTCTCCTGCTTCAACTGGCCTATCCTAGGTCGGAGTTGCAGTCATTTGGTTGGTGAAAAATACCTATGGGAAGGGAGAGGGAGGAAGAGAAAAAAGGAGGAGGAGGAGAAGGAGGGAGAAGGCAAAGGAGACCCTTCTCTTACTGCCGACGCCACCAAAGCCTCCTAATCCCCCTTCCCTCCTTCTCTTCTCCCTCTCCAGCCATCCCCACACTACAGAGCCAAGGAAATGAACACATCAGGTCTCTTTCCCAAGATGTGACTCCAATTCCGGAACACTTCTATTTTAAGCCAGGCCGTTAAAAGAGAAAGACTATTTAACCAGAGTCGCCTAACACTTCCCTTCTGTGGGCCACTATGATATTTCCAAGCCATGGGACACTTCCAATTCCACTTTCAGGGAATCATCACAGGACCTATTGATCCAAACACCCTATGCCAATGTTAGAGACAGAACAATCCTGGATTAGATGCAGCACTGGTCTACTCTAGCTTGGCTCTGCCCGTGTTCCCATTTGAACCTAAATGCAGACGGATGGGGTAGGTAAATTGCCCATTCTCATTCCATGACTCTTTCGGAGTTGCAAATCAAAAAACTGTATTCTGGAATAACATGGGGATATATTTTTACCCAAATTCAAAAAGCCAGAAGGAAGGTAACCAACAGTAACCTACAGTCACTTTTACCTAAAGTCATAGAAGCAAGCACAGCTCAAAAGTAGTATTGCTGAACTCTGGGCAAGAGCTATGGTCAAGTCATTTTGCACTGCCCTTGTCTGATTCTGATAGCGTTGCTTTTTCTGTTCTTTTGAAACTAGGAGAATCAGAGAATCACGGAGTTTGAGAGGAGCTCTTAAGAGCTAGTCTTATTCAGGCAGGACTATATTGAACAATCCCAGAAAAATGATACTCTCATTTGCTAGTTAATATGCAGACCACCAACTCCTTTTTCTTTTGAACAGTAGATCTCCAAATTTTAGGGAGGCAAGTAGTATTGGACTTTGTACCACTATTATGTGACTCTGTGCCTTGACTACTGTGTGACCTTGGGCAAGTCACTTAATGTCTCTGCGCCTTGGTTCCCTCATCTGTAAAATGGGGATTAAGACTGTGAAACCTATGTGGGACAGGGGTTGTTTCCAACTTATCTTGTATCTATCCCAGTGCTCAGAAGAGTGTTTAACAAATACCATCGTTATTATTATTACTTTCAGTGTCTGCCAACTGTACTGAAAGGAAGGAAACTTGGAAGGCATTTAATTCATCATTATTCATTCATTCATTCATTCGCATTTATTGAGTGCTTACTATGTGCAGAGCACTGTACTAAGCGCTTGGAATGAACAAGTCGGCAACAGATAGAGACAGTCCCTGCCGTTTGACGGGCTTACAGTCTAATCAGGGGAGACGGACAGACAAGAACAATGGCAATAAATAGAGTCGAGGGGAAGAACATCTCGTAAAAACAATGGCAACTAAATAGAATCAAGGCGATGTACATTTCATTAACAAAATAAATAGGGTAATGAAAATATATATAGTTGAGCAGACGAGTACAGTGCTGAGGGGATGGGAAGGTAGAGGGGGAGGAGCAGAGGGAAATGGGGGGAAAAGAGGGTTAAGCTGTGGAGAGGTGAAAGGGGGGCGGTAGAGGGAGTAGAGGGAGAAGGGGAGCTCAGTCTGGGAAGGCCTCTTGGAGGAGGTGAGTTTTAAGTAGGGTTTTGAAGAGGGGAAGAGAATTAGTTTGGCGGAGGCGAGGAGGGAGGGCATTCCAGGACCGCGGGAGGACGTGGCCCAGGGTTAATAACTATTATCACTAATAGTAATAAGAGTGGTGTTTGTTAAGCATTTACTAGGTGATAAACACTTGGGCACATACAACGTGATGTATAAAAAATTAAGGAATGTAGCAATGATTATCAATGGGGATTTGGAAGCTTTTAGTTCCTTTCAATTTTTAGCTTAATATTCAAAATTACACCATCAACATACTACAGAGTCAGCTTGTGCTCGAAAGCGTGACTTTAAACAATGTAAAGCCTCAGTGTGTCTCCTGTTGATTTCAGTATTCTGTGGCAATCCTAATTCACAACGAAAACCGTCCTGATCATACTAAATGTGCCCAAATTTTAAAGTAACGCTAGATGGCAGCGAATACTCAAAAGCTGCAAGGCTATTAGGACTATACTAGTAGAACCATCACTTTTGTCCTTGCTAATACTTTCCTGCACACAAATCATCTTCAAAATGTACTTACTGAGAAGTTCTTTAAAGAACTCATCGTTCATAGGCAATTCGAGTTTCTGAGGTTAAAGAGATGAGACATAAAACTGAACTGAAAGCCACCAGAGCTCTTGCTTGGTCTTCTGAGATGTTGAATTCACATGATTTAAATTGGTGAATTTAGTAGGTTGAATTATACCTCGGAATGTTAAGAGAATCTGCTTAAGTATTACTCTAAATTGCCATGTAAAAATGCTAACCTAAATTATGTAATCAACTAGCAGAAACAATAACTCCTATTTTGAAAAGAAAACGAAACTGCCAATTCCTTCAGGACTGTGGTGCTTAAGAATAGTTCCGTAAAATTAGAGAAGCAGCATGCAAGTCTGAGGACCTAAGGTCTGATCTCAGCTCTACCACTTGTTGGCTGTTTAACCCTAGGCAAGTCATTTAACTTCTCTGTGCCTCAGTGTACACATCTGTAAAATGGGGATTCAATATCTGTTCTCTTTCTAATTTAGACTCTGAGTCCCATGTGAGGTAGGGACTCTGTCCAGCCTGATTTTCTTGTATCTACCACAGCTCTTAGTAAAGTATTTGTTACATAATAAACACTTAAATTCCACAACTTTTTTTTCATTCTACACTTTGAATTTCCTAAGATTTACACTTATTCTGGAAAAAAAAATTTTTCGGGATAAATTTTTTCTTTCATTCTTGTAAATAGAACATACTGTTACATTTGTTCATGAAATTCTGAAGACACTGGAGTGGTTTCCTAATATTGAGTAATTTTATTCCACATAGACCACAGAAAAATTAGAGAAAATAGATTTTAGATAAAAGCGCCCTAAATCACTTTTTAATCAAGATCCTCAAAACCTAGAAGTCATTTATTTAATGTGGATTTATGGATTAATTCATATAGATTTATGGATTTAATGAAACTTTAGGTTTAGTACTCAACAAGTCACCGGACTGGAAAAGTCTAACATCGACATTAAGATATTAATTTCCAGGGACCATGGCTGAATATATTAAAAAAATCAAAAGATTGTGGGCAACACAATACATGTACAGTAACATCCTGCTGGGTATTAGCACTGTATCTAAATATAAGGAATGAAATTACTAATATGCAATTGTATTTTTTTTAATGTAGTCTGTTTCTTAAGATGATCTATTTTCAGCTACAGAAGAAACTCATAAATATAAACAATATGTTAATTTAAATCACCAGTGACTTTGATTAACCTTCCTCAAGATTCTGAATTTGTACACTGTGGAATGACTTTACATACTTTATATGGTGCTGAACCAAATAATTGCATTATTTACATAAACTGCATTTTTCTACTTTACTGACTAAACTCTGGTCACATTTCCAAGCACAAATAGTTTTTGGCTCAAGTATCTGGTACACTAGAGTAATATACTCAATAAGTAACCCTACTAATTATTCAGTCAAGAAAAGCATTCTCCTAAAGCTTTCTATGAGATTGGTATTTGACATGAATGATCAGATCAGGAGTTAATCCTCTGAAATCGACTTCAAATTTATTGAAGAAAAATATTAGGCAGTAAAATAATGAGCTAAAGCTCTTCTTCATATATAATTATAGAAACCAGATTTACAAAGAGAAAGAAAAAAGCTACTCCAGATAGATTTGCTGGGGTGGGAGGGGGGCTTTCAACACTTAGTACAGTGCCTGGCACATAGTAAGCAGTTAACAAAAACCATTAAAAAAATAAATTAATAACCAACATGGCCTAAAGGAAAGAGCATGGGTCCAGGAGTCAGAGGACCTGGGTTCTAATCCTGGTTCCACCACTAGTCTGCTGTGCGACCTTTGGCAAGTCACTTAACTGTGCCTCTCACTTTGACTGTGCCCCCAACATGGGACCTGGACTATCTCTGACTTGAGGAAAAAGATTATCTATGACCATTATCTTGTATCTATCCCATTGTTTAGTAGAGTATCTGACACAAAGTAACCACTTAATACTAATTATTAGAATGAGAAAAAAAGAATAATGTGGTGAAAATCAAGGATACTTTGGGCACTCAAGCCTGGAAGTTATCACTCAAAGTGTACAATTTTACAAATGAAAGTAACAACTCTCCACAGTAAACTGGGCACCCTTCAGGGAATAAAAATCCTCTTTATCTGTTCATGGCCTGCAAAGAAACATTGGAGAAAGGGAGCCAAAGGTGAGAAAAGGGTAAAAATGGCTCATGCAAAATCCAGTGGAATATTGGATTTTAAAAGGACAAAGTACAATGAAGAAGACCTTCTAGTTCAGGTTTTGTCTCATACTTTGTCATGCCACCCTGCTTCTGTCCAGTTATCATCAAATTGGGTATTAATAATGCTCCCCTCTTAAGTCCCAAAAGGCAAATGGGCCAGGAAGCCCTCTTCTTGTCTGAGCTCCCGAACTCCAATATCAGGGGTGAGTGCCGCGAACTTTTTCTTCTCCTTATCCCTTACTGGAACACAGAACAAAATATTTATTAAAAATATATATTTAAAAGGGATGGATCTCTCTGACATTTTTGTTTCAAACTGCACTGCATACTAATAGCAGTCACGCTGGCAGAGGAGGAAGAAAAAAGGTTATATGCATTCATTGCCTTTATTGTCATCATTCCAGAGCAGAAAAACAAATACAGAATATGAGCCCAGACACACACCTAGATAGTCAACTCTCATTGCGCTGTAGGAGTTTGGAGTCAGTCGTATTTATTGAATGCTTAAAGTGTGCACAGCACTGTACTAAGCACTTGGGAGAATGCACTATAACAATAAACAGACACATTTCCTACACACAACAAGCTTACAGCTTGGGGGGAGAGAGACATTAATATAAATAAATTACAGATACGTACAAAAGTGCCTTGAACTCGTTATGGGCAGGGAACGTGTCTGTTTATTGTTATATTGTACTCTCCCAAGTACTTAGTACAGTGCTCTGCACCTAGTAAGCACTCAATAAATATGACTGATTGAATGAGTGAACAAATGCTGTGGGACTTAGGGTTGGAGGTGGGAGGGAGGGAGGGAGGGGATAGCATTATAGCTCACCAGGGAGCCACACTTCTGGCACAGTCATTTTCCAAGACCTTTCTTTTTCCAACCACACCCTTGGTTCAGAGACATGAGCAGGCGACACAATCTCCATAGCTCCTATGGAGGGAGAGGCACTATGAGAGGCAGCAGATAAGTGGCCTAATGGACAGAGCATGGGCCTGGGAGTCAGAAGGTCATAGGTTCTAATCTTGACTTCACCACTTGTCTGCTGTGTGACTTTGGGCAAGTCACTTTACTGCTCTGTGCCTCAGTTCCCTCATCTGTAAAATGGGGTTAGGACTGTGGCCAACCCCATTATCTTGTATCTACCCCAGTGCTTAGAACGTGCCTGGCACAGAGTAAGTGCTTAACAAAAATCATAATTATTATTACTATAAGCCTGCCACTCTCCACTGCCCATTCTTAAACCCCTGCCACTCACTGTAGCATGGCATGGCGGAGTACTGGGGGTGTCACCAGGGCTGTGATGCTGGAAGGGTTCCAGAGGCCACCTCGTAACTCAGGAAACATGGCTGTCCTCACACTGGGACCAAATCCACCATTTAGTATACAGCCTTGTTGGTGGGGGGCAGTGGGGAGGAGGGCATGGGGTTCTCTACATTTAAAGGTTACCAAACAAATCTTAAGGACATTTTAAAGGTATTTAGATTGTGCAAATATATACATTCTAATGGTTCTGCCATCAACCTAACGCCTATTGATGGCTTAACAAGAATGTCCACCTCACTCTCCCTAAAGGGATATCATTTGGCCACTAAACAACTGCTGATTTCTTTAACCTTTCCTAATTTCCAAACCTTTAATCATCTTGTCTTAAAACCTTCTTCGCTGGAGTAACAGTGAATTGTTGGCTCTCCTTAATATCTAAATATTGATCCTGAGCTTATCAACATTAAAAAGAATGCAGTGGGGATTTGAGAATTTACATCGCCTGTACTCCAGACAACCCCTAATAAATATTCAGTATATCAATTAAAATTGGGGGGATGGGGGAAGGGAGCTGACTGTTTTGGCATAGGAGTGGAGTTTTTCCCTCATCCAGTATACCTTCGGATAGTCATTTTGCTTCCCATTCCCTAGGTTGGTATTTGTTAAGCACTTACTATGTGCCGAGCACTGTTCTAAGCGCTGGGGTTGACAAGGGAATCAGATTGTCCCACGTGGGGCTCACAGTCTTCATCCCCATTTTACAGATGAGGTAACTGAGGCACCGAGAAGTTAAGTGACTTGCCCAAAGTCACACAGCTGACAAGTGGCCGAGCCGGGATTTGAACCCATGACCTCTGACTCCAAAGCCCGTGCTCTTTTCCCTGAGCCACGCTGCTTCTCGTGGCAGCAGGTTAGCATACAGGTTCAGTGGGGTGGCCCCAGTGAACACTACCAGGCTCAGACTAGGTTTGGGTGCCCTTGAGGCATCTCCACAGCTCCTCTTTTAAGGGTCAGGGGACCACAGTGTGACATCTGAGGTACTGTCACAAACTTCATAATTTCACTGTCCCTTAAATGATGTTAACAGAGCAAAATTTGGTAGGGTCTTTCTTGAAGTCATTTCCAATTCTCCAGAAATTTCTGAATACTAAACAAATCCAAACCTGGCCTCATTCCTCACTTTAGGCAACCCAACCTAAATGGGATCACCAAAACTTACTGGGTTTCTCTCCTGCATCCTTGCACTTCTAAAGCAGAACCCATTACGGGTCTTGCATTTGGGTGACACAGGACAGATGACCACAGGCAAACCTCAGGCAACATGTTACACAAGTGCGAAGAAAAGAGGGAGGAGAGAGGATGTGTTGAAAGGCAATGAGAAATGGGAACTTGGTTTGGAACTTTTGGCATGATAACTCCAGGGAAACTAAACATGTCAATCAGTGGTATTTTTTGCAGGGAACTGGACAAGCTAATTCAGGGCTTTTCTTAAAGCAATTTACAGCCAGTTAGCTGAATTACAGGATATAGGGATTCCCTACTTTGAAACATCTAGTGCTGCTTATCTAAAGGATGGATTGGAAACTACATACATATTCTTATATGTGTACTTAAATATGTCTCCACAAGATACTCAAGAATAAGCCTAATATTCACTTAAGATAAAACAGTGAATGCTTGTTCTCTCATTTATTCTTCTGTAATAAATTCCAAGACTTTAGAGAAAATAAAATGGTAACAATTCAGTTTGAATTGTTTCCTCACAATTTTAACTTTCTCATTTATTCAATAGTATTTATTCAGTGCTTATTGTGGGAAAAGCACTGTACTAATCAAATGCTATTTTTCAGCATCAAAATAATAAATGCTATGATCTATGCTATGGTCATACAAGAAACTCTTTGTGGTCTATGCACTAATCTAGATGATCTTTATATAACGTTGCCTTATGAACAAGCATGGGCAAAACAAGGATATTTACTCTGGAGATGAGGCAAGATGGTAGATTTGCTTTGCAAATTGCCAAGAAAAAAATCATTAAGCCCATAAAAATTCTGTTCAGTATGCACAACTTGCATTGGCTCCTCTCACATTTACCAATATTATTACTTTCTCGCCCATTGACACTTCCTTCCCTTGCCTCTCTATTATTAGAGTAAAAGAACAGCATCTGTCTGAAGCAAATGCAGTCAGATTTCTTCCCAACAAAACACAGATTTCCAGTTAAACAAAAAAAATTTTACACTTTTGGCTTGCTGCCAGATTTTTATAAAAACCTCTTTTTTTATTTTAGGCCCTAGCATGTTGGCCAATGCTTATTTTCAAGGCTGTATTTTCTTTTTATTTTTTTTTAGTTTCAATGGACTTTACTCCTTTTTATCTTGATTTTGTTGCTTGATTTTACACACCCCTTGAGATGTTTAAAGGCACATTCAAGAAAAAACAATATTCCATTTTACATGGAAGCTTGTCAGCTATGAGTTTTAGTATGGTAAGTGAGAGAACATAGGCAAATTCCACTGTGTTCAAATGGCTGCCCCTCATTACGGGGATTCCATTTGGCTACTACATCTAAATATTTCCCAAGATAAAAATGACATGCAAAAAAAGGGAAAACTGGAGGAGGTCCTTTTTCATATTCTGATACATTATTTCACCCCATCTCAACAAGGAGTGGGACTCTTGATCAGAAGAACCCTGACCCAAAGAAAGAACCCAGAGCTGAGTCTGATAAACTGACTCTTACAGTGCATGAAGAATGAAATCCACAACCAGGAGACACCTGTCCTGAAGCTGGAAATCATTTTATCTGAAAAATACATTGTGTGGTGGGAGAAAAAAAGAGACAAGGAGGGAGTGGGAGGAAGCAAAATATATATTCAATCATATCTATCCAAAAATCTGGTCATGATTTGCTTTCTCCATGGGGCATTATTCTACTATCCCCACCTAGCCTCATAAACTAATGGCATCCCTTAGCACTACTTAAAGGCAAAATCAGTGGTGATTGGTTATGTAAATACACACTTCTCCAACAGTGAGGGGATTGCACTCTTGCAGAACGCTGAATTACGGAAAACGTATGTTCTAGCACTTATTCATGTTTACACCGCCCACTTACAACTGTTTCCTTTGACATTGCTTTATGCTGCATCAGACAGTTCATCTTTGTCAGACCCAAAGAAGTAGTGTAAGCATGGGTTACAGAAGAACTGAGCCTTTACTCACACATAAATCAATGGTATTTGTTGAGCATTTACTATGTGCAGAGTATTGTACTAAGTACACAGGAGAGTGCCATACAGATAGTAGACAGAATCCCTACCCACAAGGAACTTACTGTGTGCAAACTGTGAAAAAGAATGACAGACTCGCCTCAATCTTCTCAGTCATCCCAAACACACTGGAAATTTTTGCCTCCAGAAGTATCTCTTTTTCTGCTTCCCTGGCAGCTGTTTTTAGCCAGGGTTGCCATTCTTCAGATCTCCATGGTTCATCACCATCCATTCCTGCCCCATCAAGCCTCTCTGCCAGGAATTCTGGTAAGATAAATCCTGCAAGCTGAAGTTTGCGTTTTTCCTCCCAGGACCTCCGAGTCTTATTTAAAACACAAAGGACGTGAGCTATGATAACATAGGCAGTGATATAATTGTTTAACGTTCACTTACCTCCACTGCAACCACAATCAAAATAAGGTCTGTTTTGGACTCTGGAAACACAGCGTGTACTTGTGGGGACATTCCAATCAGTGCACAGTTGGTAACCACCGATATAACACTCATTGTTTCAAAAGCCAACTAAAACAAAAGAATGATACCACGTCATTGTCAAGCTGATGTGCCTGCTTCAATAAATTACTAATCTTTTTTAAATCAGGTGAGGTAATAAGGGGAAAGCAGCATGGCCTACTGGAAAGAGCATGGGCCTGAGAGTCAGAGAACCTGGGTTCTAATCCCGGCTCTGCCATTTACCTGCTGTGTGACCTTAGGTAAGTCACTTCACTTCTCTCTGCCTCAATTTCCTCATCGGCAAAATGGAGATTCAATACTTGTTCTCCCTCCTACTTAGACGGTGGGCCCCACGTGGGCTCTGATTATCTTGCATCTACCCCAGCACTTGATACAATGCTTGGAGCACATATTACAATTCTTGGCACACCGTAAGCACTTAACGAATACCACAATTATTATTATTAGGAAAGAGGGCTTTCCTTAGCCCAAGGGTCCTAGCATCTTCCTCTCTCTCTTACATCTTAATAGTTCCTAACAAATTATTAATTATAAATAATAATAATGATAATAATAATAATACTTAAACACTTACTGTGTGCCTGGTGTATTAAACACTAGGGTAGGTACAAGATATCCAGGTGGACACAGTCTCTGTCCCACACGTAGCTCACAGTCAAGTAGATGGGAGTAGGATTTTTTAAAATGGTATTTGTTAAGTGCATACTATATGCCAGGCACTGTGCTAAGTGATGGGACGTAGATACAAGCTAATCAAATTGGACACATTTATTCAATAGTATCCACGTCTTCCAGGGGATGCTGATGTCATCTAAGGCAAATTTTTAAATCAATCGTCATGATGAACTAAGTTTTTGGACTCATATACTTCCAATTGATTTAAAAAATTTTCCTTAGATTATAAAAATGCTTTGAGATATCTGAAGCATACCATTAAAGCACCATAATGAAAACTGTAACTTTAACACAATGCGGAACAAGACCCTTATAACAGAAAAGATTCTGTGTAATCAATCAGAAACAACATAATCCTTGAAAACTCACATCTTCTAAAAGGAATGACAGTGACAATGACAGGTTTTCTTGGGTGCAAGACAAAATAGGACTGAGATGTGCGATTCAGTAAATCAGGATGAATTAGCAGAATCCTGTTTACCAGGATAAATAAGGAATCACCAACGTTAAGACATCCAATAAGTCATTCACATGTCCTTTCTGAAACTACTGCAGTATTTTACCATGCAAACATGTCTTCCTCGTTGTTTTTTTTTCCTTGGCTAAATCATAATCATGTGATTTATTAATGCTCCTCTCTCCCAAAGGAGGAAAGAGCAGCTGGCTATAATACATGCACATAAGGAAGAGAAAATATCACCCCCACTTATGCATAGGTATGAGCACAGCTGGATGAACACTCTCCACGGCCCAGGGCTAATCAATTTTATCATATGGTGGACGACACGTCGAGAGAGACAGAGTGTCGTGAGGAGAAGCAGGTGCCACCAGTAAAGTGAGAAGCCTCTGGCCAGACCCAGGCCCAGATGACACTACTGGGCACCCTAGTCCTTTGGGCTGGACAGGAGCAGCCAATCTGTGTTATCCATTGTCCCCTTCCCCCAAAACGATTCCCTTTCTCCTCCCAACACCCTAACCTACCCATTTCCTGTTCCCTTACCCTTCCCACCCCCTCATTCTGTCCAAGCCCAACCCCACTATTTCTGGCAGTCACATGCTGGAATTGCATAGAATTGTGGCAGCAGCATGGTGGGTGGAGCCCAGACCTGAGAGTCAGAAAGTCATGGGTTCTAATCCCAGCTCTGCCACTTGTCTGCTGCATGACCTTGGTCAATTTACCTTTCTGTGCCTCAGTTACTTCATCTGTAAAATGGGGATTAAGACTGTGAGCCCCAAATGGGACAGGGACTGTGTCCAACCTGACTTGCTTGTATCTACCCCAGAGCTTAGTACAGTGCCTGACACATAGTAAGCGTTTAACAAATACCATAATTTTAATTATGCCAGAATTGCTCCTGGCCACAGGCCAGAGCTGCAAGAAGGAGGAGAGGGGGAGTTCTGCCACAAGAGGGGGAATGGATCAATTGTATTTAATGAGAGCTTACTATGTGTAGAACATTGTATTAAACCCTTGGGAAAGTTCAATATAACTCAGAGTTGGTAGACACGCTCCCTGCCCACGACAATCTTAGTCTAGAGGAATGATCAGAGGGCAAAGCAGGGTCTATCAGGCAACGATTGAGAGTGGCTTCTGATGAAGGCAGAAGTTCAGCCACATTATGAGACGATCCTGTGAGCCCCTGGGGTCATCTGTTTCTGGGTAAGAAGCCACTCAAAGACCTGTGGATACACACCATCTGAGCACATGGCGAGGTTTTTTTGACTTTTCATTTATTATGGTATTTGTTGAGAACTTATTACATGTTCTAAGCACTGTTCTAAACTTTGAGCCAGAACTAAGGCCAACAGCATGTATCCAGGAATATGCCAAGATCGGAAGCCATTGTGTGTCATTCCTGCAGATGTCCATGTGAAAGCTATGTGAGAAACTTGTATTTTCAGTAGTTTAGCGATGTTACCAGCTTAACAGTCTCAAGCAGAGAACCCAGCTAAGCCAAAAAAAGATTATCTCTTCCCTGTGCCTAAAGGGTGTAATGATGGAAGGAAAAGTGGCAAATTAGATTGATTATGAAGGTGAGTATAAAGCAGTGAATAAGATGTCTTATGTACTTGGCAACAATGCAACTGTCTTATGTTGTAGGAGAAGCATGGCTTAGTGGAAAGAGCTCAGGCTTGGGAGTCACAGGTCATGGGTTCTAATCCCAGCTCCACCACTTATCAGCTGTGTGGCTTTGGGCAAGTCACTTAACCTCTCTGCTCCTCAATTACCTCATCTGTAAAAAGAGGGATTAAGACTCTGAGCCCCACATGGGACAACCTGATTACCTTGCATCTTCCCTAGTGCTTAGAACAGTGCTTGGCACATAGTAAGCATTTAACAAATACCATCATCATGTATCTGCATATTTTTATGTAGGTTATGATAAAGTTATTCCCAATCTATTTCACTAATCCCTCTACACTGTAAACTCACTGTGGGCAGGGAACATATTTACCAAATCTGTTGCACTGTATTCTCCCAAGTGTTTAGTAATTAGTCGTATTTAGTGAGCACTTACCGTGGCACAGCACTGTACTAAGCACTGGGGCGAGTACAATATACACTGTTCTGCACACAGTAAGCACTCAATAAATGCCAATGATTGATCCCTAAGCTTCCTCCCTCTTTTAGCTCCCTTGCCATTTTCTCCTACCACAAATAGCTATTGACTTCTTTCCTTTAGAATACTATATCCATGATTTCTCTTTCCCATCTTCCCACTTCCACCTCCATTCTCTCTACCCATTATTTTCCTTTCAATTTATTCCATGAGCTACCCTTGGCCATAAAGACACTATACAATGCAGCCCAAGGTTTCTGATATCTTTTTTTCAGAAACACTGTTGCTTTAGGCCATCAAAAAAGGTAAGAGATGCCTTATAATTTAAGAAAGAAAGAAAGAAAAAGAATTTCTATGAAAGAGTATGTCATGGGATTATTCTTGTTTGGAAAATTTATGCACTCATTTTGTGAGTTATAAAGAGATTTAAAAAAGTTAAAAAGCTAAAATAATTACCTGCCAGACACCAATGCTTGCTGACGGTTCCGAAAAAGGACGTTTGTAGACCCTGCACATTTTTAGGGCATCTGAATATATCTCAGTGATGTTGTTTAAAACTGCGAAGACAGCTGCTAGAGGGTAGACACATGAGAAAAGACTCACATATCCAAACTGTAAAAATAATTCTAAGTAGTCATCAAAGGTGCCCTGAAAAAAGAAACCACAGAAATGAAAAGAGTAAATTACATTCATAGCTCTATTATATGAAAAACAGCAGCACCGACATCATCAGGAAATCTTGCCCCCTTGGACTCAATCCATCAATCTCTGATTTTTTTTTTCCTAGTTCTCTAAACTTAATCCTCCCAAATTTATTGAGTCCAAGGACAAATTCAGCTTAAGGTCCAGGAAATTAGATCTCCTGAAGATGAATTAGATCTCCTGAAGATGAATACCATATGTTTTTGAAATTAGTGGGGTACCACTGAGCAGTAACACAGTAACACTTCCTTTAATAATGGCATCTATTAAGCTCTTACTAAGAACTGAGATAGATAAAAAATAAACAGGTAAGACATGGTTTCTGTCCCACACTGGGTTCATGAGGAATGGAGGGTAAGGATTTTATCCCCATTTTACAGATGGGGCAATTGAGGCCCAAAGAGGTTTAGTGACTTGTTCAAGAACCCACGGCAGTACTTGAAAGACATTAATTCCAAAAGAACAGGTAAAGCTCAAGTCAGACACCACTGGAAACCTGATATTTTTTCTTTGTCTTGCTCAAGCTAACCCATGTTAAAAACCATCCTCTGAGAAAATTAATCCCAAATTCACTCTATTTGAAGATTCTTCCAGAATTTTGTTAGTCTCAACTCATGGCCCAGTCAGCCACAAATAGGAGTAACAATATGCTCAAAATCCCAACAGTGGATCTTAAGTAGAATTTCACATTTAAAAAATCACTTTTGGTCTTTACTTTACAGCCATGCCATCACCTACAGATGAACTTCACCATCAGTAGTTAAGGGAAAATATTAAGGGCAATATGTCCTGATATCTAATTGACACAGGTTGAGATAAGGAGGAGAAAATGCAACTCTATTTATAAAATGTTTAAATATCATGCCCTATAGTACACAACTAGCAAATTAAAGCCAGAGCATTAATTGAAACTATAAGTAGAAAGTAAATATAGGCAAGGGAAAACAATGGACATTTCTATACATGCCTTTTAATAAGACAAAATTTTCTCAAATACATAAAATATAAAAATGAATAAGGAAATGATTCCAGTAAAAAATCTTAATCAAACAAAATATTTACACTCAAGATGTCTGTGCAATATTTCCTTATAAAAGGAAATATTGGGGAGTACAAAGACGTGAAATTAAGGCATGCCTGGGGTCACACTTTCCTTTAGTGACTGGAGAAGGTGTGGCACAAACTTTATGGAAACAAAGAGCTTTCCAACATTTTCTCAAAACACATTTCTTGTCCTGCAATTCAGTAACTGAAATTTTTTCCACTTTTTCTAGCAAAGAAAAGAGCTAAAGACAGGATAACATCTCTGACCTAATGGATATTGTCTCCAGCTCACAGAGATACATTCTAAGATGAAAAGCCCAGAAAATATTGGGAGAAATCTGACTTCAGATGAATTAGTGATATGGAAAAAACCCCAGGTAAAGATGATGCTCATGATAGTATATTTTCATTCACTCAATCAATCCATGGTATTTATTGAGGACTTACTGTATGCACAGCACGGTATTAAGCACCTGGGAAAGTACAATGCTATAGAGTTGGCAGATGCAATAGAATAGGCCAGTCCATACTGCAATTTGTCACGTTCACCTGAGTATGTCAACCAAACAAAAGTCTCTAGTATATACTAGTCAGGCCTCTCTGCATTTGTATTCCATTCCAAGAGAACTGATAGGCTTACTTTCCTAGTTTCTAATTTTGGCTCTGTCACTTGCCTACTGCATGACTTTGGGCAGGTCATGTAACTTCTCTGTGCCTCAGCTTCCTCATCTGTAAAACAAAGATTCAATACCCATTCTCCCTCCTACTTAGATTGTAAGCCCCATGTGGGACCACGCCAGAGTTTAGTACGGCATTCGACACATAGTGAGTGTGCTTAATACCACCATTTTTATTATTCCAGGCACACAACCAATCTCTAACCAACCTTATCATACTTTTTGATGTCTCATTGTTGCAGAGTTCTATGCCGATCTTTTAAAAGATGTGTTATAGCTTTGTTTCTTCTCAGAATAAACTAGCCTCCAATACCTTGACTCCGAGCCTGACTCCATGTCACTGAATGCAGGGATCTCAGGACTCTCAAGCATAATACCCTGTCTGTAAGGACTTTTGTCCTGTAATGCAACCAACCTAAAACCCCAAAGAGCACCAGTATGGCCTGACTAAGAAGAGCCAGACCTGGTACTGGATTTGTTCTGTAAATTAGCAACCAAATGTGCCTCTTCCCGAGGAAAACTGGACCTGAAGAAGACATATTTGAAAATTCCTCTCACTCTTCATGTTATTGAAAAAGTGAACCAATTTTGGCTCTGGTTGCCATAACTGAACTGTTTAGATGGACCTTCATCTCCAGGCAGAAATTTATAGTTGCAATTAGTCCTTTAGTTGTATTCCTCTGTTAAAGGAACACTCTCAAGCTATTAAAGAGCACAGCATGTCTGCTAAGCTATTTAATGTGCAGACTAGATTCTAGGGAACCTTCTTAACCTCTGAAAAACACCAATTAGAGGAAGCATTAATTAGGAAAAAAGTTAACAGTGAATTTTTCACTCCACTTTCTATCAGCAATAAAACACTGTTCATTTAAAAAAAAATCAACAAGAGGCCAATTGCTGTTCTTGTGGCCTATTTGGGCAATATCCAATTATCTATATAATATGCTTCATATCTGCCCTTACAATAAGCCCGGTGTGGGCAGGGATTCTCTCTCCTTATTGCTGAATTGTACTTTCCAAGGCTTAGTACAGTGCTGTGCACACGGCAAGTGCTCAGTAAATATGATTGAATGAATGAACAAATAACCTTCACGCTGTCTTTGAGATGCTCATGTGCAAGGACAGGCATTAAGACCCAGTGCTGGGGTAAGAGTGACACACCAGGGCAAGAGGTTGAGTAATGGAAAGGAAGAGGACAAGGTATTGAGAAAAGTCAGGCAAATAGGCACCACAATAATTAGGAGTCATTCAATGATAAGGATTGAGCCCCTATGTGTTTAGAACACTGCACTAGGTAATTGGGCAAGAACAACAGAATTAGTAGTCATTATCCCTGGCCTCGGGGAGTTTACAGCCTAGAAGAGGGGACATCCATTAACATAAATTACAGAGCAGGGAAGTACTAGAGTGTTAAAGACATTTATAGAAGTGCTAAGAAGTGTTGTGAATACAAAAGTGCCAGTGTTGTGAGTACAAAACTGCTTATGCGGTGCAGAAGTGAGGAAATGGCAAATGGGGGGCATAATATGGACAGAGTAGATTCAACTAAGGGAGGCCTTCTGGAGGAGATGTGATTTCAAGAATTTCAACGACGGAGAAGAAAAGCACGTGGAATGGTATGTAGGTTAGTTAGAGAGGAAAGATGAATGAGAATTGGGGTAGTGTGAGAAAAGAGTGGATAAGTAGGAGGAAGAGAGTTAACTGAGTTAGAGCCACTGGTCGGGAGTTTCCATTTGATAGGCAAGAAACAAGTAACCACTCCAAGTTCGTGAGGAGTTGGAGAGCACCTCCTCCAGAAGGCCTTCCCAGACTGAGTCCCCCTTTTCCTCTGCTCCTCCTCCCCTCCCTATCACCCCTACTCCCTCCCTCTGCTCTACCCTCCTCCCTGCCCCACAGTACGTGTGTATATTTGTACATATTTATTATTCTATTTATTTTTATTAATAATAATAATAATAATAATGGCATTTGTTAAGCACTCACTATGTGCAAAGCACTGTTCTAAGCGCTGGGGAGGATACAAGGTAATCAGGTTGTCCCATGTGGGGCTCACAGTCTTCATCCCCATTTTACAGATTAGGTAACCGAAGCACAGAGACGTTAAGTGACTCGCCCAGAGTCACACAGCTGACAAGCAACGGAGCCAGGTTTGAACCCATGACCTCTGACTCCCAAGTCCAGGCTCTTTCCACTGAGCCACGCTGCTTATATATCTATAATTCTATTTATCTATTTTGATGCTATCAATGCCTCTCGAATTGCTTTGTTTTCCTGTCTCCCCCTTCTAGACTGTGAGCCTGTTGTCGGGCAGGGATTGTCCCTATCTGTTGCCGAATTATACTTTCCAAGTGCTCAGTACAGTGCTCTGCATACAATAAGCACTCAATATAACTGAATGAATGAAAAGTGATCCGGGCAGCAGAGTGAAGTATAGACTGGAGCAGGGAAAGACTACAGGCAATGAGATTGGCGAGGGCTGATGCAACTGTCAAACTGGGATATAAGTAGTACCTAGACCAGTAATAATAATAATAATGATAACTGTGGTATTTATTAAGCACTTACTATGTGCCAAGCAGTGTACTAAGCACTAGGGTAGGTACAAGGTAATCAGGTTAGACACAGTCTCTGTCCCACACAGGACTCACAGTCTTAACCTCCATTTTACAGGTGTGGTAACTGAAGTACAGAGAAATGAAACGACTTGCCCAAGGCCACACAGCAGACGTGGCAGAGTCAGGATTAGAACACATGACCTTCTGATTCCCAGGTCCATGCTCTTTCCACTAGACCATGCTGCTTTATGACTGGTTGCTTACTGGGACAGGCGGAATGAATTTTGCCCATTTAGAATTAAAAAAATAAAATAAACCTTTTTTTATCTTTTTCTGACATATAAGAATAATATAAACTATTCTTATATTTAAATATTCTTCCATATACTGTTGTATTTTGTGTATTCTATACAGCAAATATGTTTTAGTAATAGAAAACGCCAACCATAGCTTTTAGCATTATTCTTTGTTAAGGATCCCGAGGTTCTTGTCTCAAAGATCTCATGGTGCTTGTCTCAACACTAAAAGTGTTTACCTGGGTGTGTAGAGAAAATTAATCACTCAAGCAATTACAGGAACTGTGAAAGGAGGAGTAAACCATATCACACTGACTTCAGTTCAAACAGGTTTCAACAAATTCATGCCCCACAAGATTTACTGGATACCTAATTAACCCAGCAAAGTTTTTTTAAAAACCAAAAAAGTTCTGACACCATGTTTCCTAACAAGACCAAGAATATGATTTGCAAAAATCAAGGATTTTGCTTAGAATCATCAATATAATGCTTAGCAAATCCATATATATAAAATGGTACAGATTCCCTGGGTCTTCCTCCAAATGCAAAGTCCACGAGTCAGGGTCAACAGAGCATGAAAGAGAAAAGGCACGCAAGAATATGGGCTTGGAAGTCAGAAGACGTGGGTTCTAATCCTGGCTCTGCCACCTCTCTGCTGTGTGACCGTGGGAAAGCCACTTAACTTCTCTGTGCCTCAGTTTCTTCATCTTTCCTTTAGTGACTGGAGAAGGTGTGGCACAAACCTGATTAAGATTTGAATGGGGATTAAGAATGTGAGTCCCACGTGGGACAACCTGATTACCTTGTTTCTACCCCAGTGCTTAGAACAGGGCTTGGCACATGGTAAGTGCTTAACAAATCTCATAATCACTATTATTATTATTATATGCCCCCTTCAGTACTTTAGAAGGAGCAAACTTCCATTGACACGGCATTGGCCTCGACAGTAGCAGATTGCAATCATTAAGAACTAGACTATTCTATACATCAGTATGATTAGTAACCATTTCAAAATGATCCAGAGCTGAAAGAAAGTTTTCTTTGTAAGCTATGCAAACATTTCAGTTAATAAATCAAGAAAATGTCATTTCAGCATTGTAATGAGTAAAATGTTTTGCATTCTTTTAGTCACGGGTGACCTGCTAGAGAGCATTAATACACTATCATCTAACCAGTTCATACCAAATAGTCTCAAAAACTTGAATAAAGACAGCCTCTTTCTTTCCAAAAAATTTGGTAGGTTCCATGATGTCTTTTGGCAGGTCTGCTACTTGCTTTTTTTAGATACTCCAGCCTATTCCTACTAGTAATAGCAATTGATGCAAGCTTTTGATGCCTGTCTACTTGTTTTGTTTTGTTGTCTGTCTCCCCCCTTCTAGACCGTAAGCCCGTTGTTGGGTAGCGATTGTCTCTGTTTGTTGCCTCATTGTAGTTTCCAAGCGCTTAGTACAGTGTTCTGCACACAGAAGCACTCAATAAATACTACTGAATGAACAAATTGCAAGAGTAATAATAATAACAGTATATATTGAATGTCCACTGAGACCAATACACTGAACTAGAACAATCTTACTCATCCCTCTAGACTGCAGACTCGTTGTGGGCAGGGAACATATCTACCAACTAAGTTGGACTGTACTCTCCCAAGAGCTTAGAATATTGCTTTGTACACATTAGAAGCTCAGTAAATGCCACTGAACCTTCCTATGCCCTGGATCATTATCAAAATAATCTATAAAAACCTCAAACCTCACAGAACCCCCTTCCTAAAAACCCATTCCCAGAAAACCTAGAGCGGTTCACCCTTTTAAGAGGTCATTTCACAAGCCAAATTTAAACTATTCTCAAAAGGTGCTTGATTTAGGCAAAAGGTACAGAAGAGAGAAAGAAAAACTCAGCAACTTTTCCTGTCAGCAGTCTTTTCAGCTTTAACAAAGAGATTAAACACTCCACATTAGCAGGTTCTGCCATGCTTTTTAGGGATTCTTGAAGACTGGGGGTGGGAAGGGCGGAGCGGAGGGGAAAGAACGAATTCTTCAGTAGCAGTGACGATGGTGGTGGCCACGACAACAAGCGTCTTTTGCAGCTGTCACTGTAAAGGAGGAAGAGCACCCTTCGTTGGCTGCCGACTGCCAACACCTCCAGTGCCGTACCAGCAGGAGATCCTCTAGCCACTTGCTTCTGGCACACAGAGGAAGGAATCTCACAGCGCCCCCCGGTCTGGTTGGCAGCTGGGAGATCCTTGAGGCCACACACCCCTTAGCAAGAGCAATATCCCTGCTGAAGAGGGCCAAGCAGCAGTGAATATTGGTTCTGTATCTAGTAATAATAATAATGATAATAACGATGACGTTTATTAAGCGCTATGTGCCGAGCACTGGAGAAGATACAAGGCAATCAGGTTGTCCCACGTGGGGCTCACAGTCCTAATGCCCATTTTACAGATGAGGTAACTGAGGCACAGAGAAGTCAAGTGACTTGCCCAAAGCCACACAGCTGATCAGTGGCAGAGCCGGGATTATAACCCACGACCTCTGACTCCCAAGCCCGTGCTCTTTCCACTAGGCCACGCTCCTTCTCTGTGTGTATACATATATATACATATATATGTGTGTATATATATATATATATATACATATATATATATATGTATATCTCTGCTCAGTATTTATGTTTGGCCACATGCCTACAGCCTGAGTCCCCATCTCCCCCTCTCTCTGTCCACCTCTCTGGTCCTCTCCCTGCTCTCCCTTTTTTTTTTCCTCTCCCAAAAGCAACCATTCTTCCCTTTTTTTTTTTTTTACCAGTTTTTAAATATAAATTATTATCGTCCTCAGGGTTCATTGCTTTCATAACCCTTGAAGTTCTAACCAGCTTGATGATGGCAGGGAGGCTTGTAAACGCAGAACAGGAAATTGGACTGTGTGCAATCAAGGGAAAAAGCAGGGAGCCTCAGCAAGCAGTCCCCTTAGAAAACCCTTCATTCAGCCCCTGCTGAAACCTCTCTCTTCATGTATATACTTTTAGCACCACATTTTAAAATAATTTTAAATATTTTTTAAAACACAAAAATATAAGTTCTCAAGATCCCATCCCCATATTTTCCTAGAGTTAAGGATTTAGAGCAAGTAATTTTGAAGTAATGAAATTTTTCCAGATTTTTATCATTTTTATTTTTGTTTTTACTTCTCTCCATATTCTACGTATAGTATTTGATTTGCATCTGCCTTTCTCCACCATTAGAATGTAAGCTCTGAGAGGACGGGATTCATGTCTTCCACTTCTATTTTATGTGCATAAGCACCTAATACAGTTTTCAATACAAAGTAGACACTCAATAAACAAAGAAGATTTCAATGATGATGACAACAAGACCTGGGTGCGGTTTTATTGAAGTTTGGTAGGTAATCTAGCTTCCACATAGCCTCAGCAAAAGAACCCAAATTATAAGAACAGTGCTTGGCACATAGTAAGCGCTTAACAAATGCCATCATTATTATTATAACTATCACTTACGTATTTTTCGCTAAACTATGAAGAAATAGAAAAGAAAGAAAGGGCAAACAATTTTAACACTTGGACAAATTTATCTGTCCTCAAGTTGTTGTCCTGAAGCTAATTCTCTAATAACAGTATTGACCATTGACCTACAGTTTTCAAGTATTTGGATCACAGGTGTATGAAAAGCAGTTTCAGAATGCTCATGAGTTATCAATACAGTTCACCTTATTCACCATACTGAGAAGCAGCATTGTGTAGTGGATAGAGCACGGGCCTGGGAATCAGAAGGTCATGGGTTCTAATCCCAGCTCCGCCACCTGTCTGCTGTGTGACCTTGGGTAAGTCACTTCACTTCTCTGGGCCTCAGTTACCTCATCTGTAAAATGGGGAATGAAACTGTGAGCCCCACGTGAGACAGGGAATGTGTCCAACCCGATTTGCTTGTATCCACCCCAGCCCTCAGTACAGTGCCTGGCACAAGGTAAGTATTTAATACATACCAAAATTACTATTATTATTCAATCAGATTTTTGAGTGCTTACTGCATGAAAAGCACTGTACTAAGTGCTTGGAAGAGTACCTTATAATAATAAACAGACATATTCCCTGCCCACAACAAGCTTACCTTCACAGCTCTTGTCTCATTGTTCAGCCAGCGGACTCCACTTTCCTGATTCCTCTCTAGGTAAACCCCATCTCTACAGAGAGGTGTCACCTTTTCAGTTTCAATGAATGGGCATAAAAAGGTCAGGAATCTTAAACTCATTGTGGGCAAGGAATATGTCTATCAACTATGTTACTCTGAACTCTCCCAAGAGCTTAGTACAGTGCTCTGCATGAAGTGCTCGACTGACTAAGGGGGAGAGGATTAGAAAACCTTTATTCTGGGTTTTTTTCAGGCCTGAGTAGAAATTCTCAAGTCTTGTCAGGTCTGGGATGAGCAAATCTGGGAGACCGGCTCAGAGAGTTGTAAAGGCAATCATCTCCTTGGAGTGGATACCTAGGTCTCCACCCAATTCCAATGGGCTTTAACCAGCCAACACCAAAACTTGCTTTTTAGTAATGAAAGCCTATCTGGGTTCTCGCAACATGCTAAATTTTGATATCACCATTCTGACCTCTAAAATGTATTCTGACTGAGGAAAAATAATAAAAGTGGGGAATCAATATTCCCATAATAAAGATTCTAAGACCTTTTGGAAAGATTAATGGAATTACTACAATATACTTCCTCATGTATGAACACTCTTCAGGTACAGAAACAGTACAGATACATTTTACTCTCATTTACATATTCCAACTTACCAAATAAGTCCCCATTTCTTTTTCCGAGATGACTTGTTCAAATAATGTGATGTCAACATTTGCTTTTAAAGACTGAACTCTTTTCTTCACCTTTCTATCATACCGTTTTTGAAGCCAATATGGAAGAAAGGCTTCCACAATCTGATTAAGAATCTGTGAGGTTATCAGCAGAGTAGCCAGGCTCTAGAGAGAAGCATAGAATAGTTAAAAAGTATGATTAACACAGAGCAAATTTTCCCTATGATCTCTCTAAATGCATGACATAAGAAACCTCAGCTAAGCCAGACTGCAGTGAGTAGGGTTGTTAAAGCTTTGCAGTTCCATGGACTTTCTGTGCCCCTTCAACCCCTTGCCAAATCCTAAAGAAGCTCAGCCCTTTCTGTGCTCTGGGGTGATTTGGTGGCAGAGTGAAGGAAGACAGGCTTTTGGGGTACTTCTGGTTCACCACTTCCTGGCCCACTAACCACCCACTCCACCCGTCCATTACAGGCCCACCCCAGTCCCTGCTATCCTAGCTTTTGGGGGAGGTCTCACTGAAATATGACCAGGGCTATCACCTAGAGCAAGGGCATTCAATATGCCTAGTCCCTTATTTATCTACTCCACTCCAGAAGTACCCCAAAAGCCTGTCTATAAGGGGTTTTTTTTTCATTTTAAACTAATAAATTGTAATACTTAAGAAGCCACAGATGCTGCATGTTATCCCCCTGTGTTCAGGAAAAATAATGACCTTCTTTCAGGTTGGAAGGATAATCTAAAGCCGAAACAGGGCAAAATCTCCAATTTTACCTATGCAAATAATTGTTTTTGAATAGGGAAACTTCTAGCTGGGGGGCTGGGGGGAGGGTCAGAAGTTTGACTTTCAGGAAACGATCATTGCATTTATGCTTCAGTAAGGGGCCGTAGGCTCCTTTCCTCAACTCCTAAGCAATGTAAGTAAAAAACAGAACCCAACAACCCTACTATCTTTGTTGGTAAAATATTTTTCTCCTCCAGCAAGAAGCCTAAGGTCAGCATAAAGTTTTGAAGTGAGATAAACAATCTATTTTTGTAACTGTATCTAATTCCAATAAACAGAATCTAAACAACTTTCTTTCCTTATTGACTCCTGTAAGCCCATGTTATATATGGTAATGATGAATTACTGAAAAGAAGGTTATTATTTTTCCTGAGCACAGGGGAATAACATGCAGTACTCTATGGCTTTTTTAAGCATTACAATTTATTAGGTTAAAATGAAAAAAACACTTAAAATAGTCAATAAAAGCTACAAAAATGAAACCTTTATCATGGTCTACAAAAAAGTGTTTATGTTATTTTGCAGCAGCTGTCTACACCTTTCTATGACGAGGTGCCAAACAAAATGAAAACTTTGAGCGGTTGATGGGCAAAGAACCAATCATACAAATTAAATACAAAATGTAGATTACTTCCTTGTGGCGGTGTCACTCGATAATAATAATAAAGGGGATGGGGAGATAGGGACTGGAGATACAGAAGGAAGAAGGAAAACTGAGATGGAGAAAAAGCTGAATAAATAATGAGGGGAGAGATGGAGAGAGTGGAGAAATATGGGGTGAGGAGTTATGGGGGGATGGAGGAAGGGAGAAAGGGAGGTTGCTTTCATTTGAGAAAGGGGAAAGGGTGGGTCCCATAGTTGCAAAGCACCAGGTATAATATTAAAAATAATGATAATGACAATGATAATAGTATTTGTTAAGGGCTTACTAGGTGCTAAGCACTGAACTAAGCACTGGAGTAGATATAAAATAATCAGAACAGACATATCCCTATCCCACATGGGGCTCACAATCTAAGAGGGAGGGCAAACTGGTATTTAAACAGGCTACCTAATTAAACAGACTTGTTAAAAGGAATGGTGTGCTTAGTACAGTGCTCTGCAACAGTAAGCGCTCAATAAACACGACTGAATGTCAAAACTCCATAGGGATGGGGAAAGGAGGACTTATGACGATGGCCCCATTTGAATGGGCTTCAATGCTCAAGAGTAATATTGGCTACCAAGAAGAGCCATATCCAGCTCAAGTGCCATAGCTTTCTGACGCCGGTCTGTACCAACAATACCACTGAATTCATTTGTTGCTCTGGATTCACTGAAAATTCTTTTCTCCCTCACTGGCAGAGTTTATGAAAGTATTAATTTCAAGTTACAACTGAATATTATGAAGGTAGTCAGAGCTCCTTATGGGCAGGGAATGTGTCTACCAACTTTGTTGCAGTGTAGCATCCCCAAGTGCTTAGTTCAGTGAACTAACTTACAGAGTAAGTGCTCAATAAATACCATTGACTGATTGACGATATTTATTCAGAGCTTAATCTGTGCTAAGAACTGGGGTAGACAAAAGATACCCAGATCAGATTCAATCCTGACCCATTTGGGGCTCACAATCTAAACTGTATTCCAAACTATGCTGAAGCAAAAATCAGTTTATAGTAAAAATGCTTTACCAAGAAGAAAACCGTATATTCTGCATATACAAAAATATTCCTTTAAAGTAAAACCCTGGTGCTGTACTGTTAATGCAGCTTCTTTTACTTCATCCTTACCTGGCGCAAAAGTTTCATATCCATCAGAACAAATGCAATGTAGAAGAGTGATGCAAAGCAATTCAAAAAATTGAACTGTCAAAACAAAGAAAAAATTAATATTTTACCACATGAAGAAAAATGACAGAACACTGCATACTTTAAAATCAAATACATTTTAAAACTTAAACCTTATCTTTAAGAGATTCTAAAAATCTATCTTAATATTACCTTCCTTCCCATTCCATCCACCTTCTTTCTATTTATTTTTAGTTTTATTTATTCTCCAATCCCCTCTAGAATTTAAGATTGAATCGAGATCTTCCTGTTAATTTACTGCCCATTTGCTCTCAGACACCCACTACCACAATGCTTTTATGCACTCCATTTTTACAATAGGTTGGCTATTTTTTTTCCTACTCAGAATCTATAATATTATTTATATTCCTAGCCAAGATTCAGTATTTAGCTGAAAAAAAATACAAAACTTAAGTATTCACTGGGATACTTGATTTATGAAAATATTTCTTATGATTAGGTTCTCATATTTAAATTATATTGAATCAATCTAAGTTTGTTTCTAAAAGGCTTTATTAATTAAAATACTGTTTTCAGATAGTAGCTAAAAAGCCATCATTCATCTTTTGGTAAGCAGCTGGGACTGAGACAAAAAAATAAGCAGCTGGAATTTTTTAAAAAGTAAACAAGGACTAAAAATAACTGGAATAAAGCTGGAATTTTAAAATTAATTCAATTCAGAGTTAGCTTTATATAAAAGCCATTGTTGCTTTAGTGCTTTATCCAGAAAAAAGCATGATTTCCTTTCCAAAGACGAAAATTATTTTTAGTTAAGTAAAATGCACATTCTTAAAACATAAGCGAGAAATTTTCATTCTCAAAATCAAAAGCATAATTTTGATTAATTCTAAAATATTGTTAAAAATGTCACTCACGTGAGGGAAACTATGTGAAACATGACTTTAGAAAAAAACACATTTGTTTTATAGCATACTTTTCCAAGTGTTTAGTACACTGCTCTGCACACAGTAGGCAGTCAATAAATACTATCGATTGTTATTCAATATCTCAGTTTTTACGTCTCACTGCTTCCACATACTAAAAATATACTTTTTTAGCAAGGTTCTCAATCTGGGCAGTTTATTATTCATAAGATTTGAGCTAATGATCATTATTAATCACGAGTTGACAGTCATAATTACTATTATATTTTGAAGTTTATTTTTAAAACATGAGTAAAATCACTTAAGTGCCCAGCCTGTACCAGGGGAGACTCAACTGAATTAGTTTTCTTAACTTTTGGTCTTCCCACACTGATTTTTCAGAGCAGTAAAAGGGGCATCATCGATCAATGATCATATGCTCAAAATAAGAAACCCTGCTATGAAGATTTTTATTGAAAGGCTTACATTATAAAATTCTAAATATGTGTTCATAGAGAAGCAGCGTGGCGCAGTGGAAAGAGCATGGGCTTTGGAGTCAGGGCTCATGAGTTCGAATCCCAGCTCTGCCACTTGTCAGCTGTGTGACTGTGGGCAAGTCACTTCACTTCTCTGTGCCTCAGTTCCCTCATCTGTAAAATGGGGATTAAGACTGTGAGCCCCACGTGGGACAACCTGATTCCCCTGTGTCTACCCCAGCGCTTAGAACAGTGCTCTGCACATAGTAAGCGCTTAACAAATACCAACATTATTATTATTATTATTCATCTATAAACATACAAAATCAGAAGGCATATAATGAAATGAATTCCTGATGAAATGTATTAACCTAGGTGGCATTTCAGATGCATTTATTTTTAAGGGAACAGGATTTTCTTCAGAAAAACTAGAAAATGGGACCATCAAGGATCAAAAAGGGATCCACCTGGGGCAGTGCCTAGGACACAGTGAATGAATCAGTTGATTAATAGACTTAAGCCTACTGAGTGCAGAGCCCTGTACTGAGAGTTTGGGAGAATAGCACTGTGGCCTGATGAAAAAAGCATGGGCCTGGGAGTCAAAGGACCTAGGTTTTAATCCCTGCTCCACCATTTGTCTGCTGTGTGACCTTGGGCAAGTCACTTAACTTCTCTGTGCCACAGTTCCCAGCAGTGTGGCTTAGTGGAAAGAGCCCGGGCTTGGGAGTCAGAGGTCATGGGTCCTAATCCCAGCTCCACCACTTATCTGCTGTGTGGCCTTGGCCAAGTCATTTAACACCTCTGTGCCTCAGTTCCCTCATCTGTAAAATGGGGATTAAGACTGTGAGCCCCATGTGGGACAACCTAATTACCCTGTATCTACCCCAGTGCTTGTTACAGTGCCTGGCAAATAGTAAGCACTTAACAAATATCATCTTTTTTTTTTTTAACCTGTTCTCCCTCCTACTGTGACCACCATGCGGGACCTGATAATTCATTTCTTCAATCATATTTCCTGAGCGCTTACTGTGTGCAGAGCACTGCACTAAGCGCTTAAAATAATAATGGGCGGTCTTGTATCTACCTCAGCGATCTGTACAGTGCTTGAGATATGGTAAACACTAACAAATACCACAAAGATGATGATGATTATTATTACAAAAAACTTAGTAGACAAGCTCCTTGCTTCCAAGGGGGAGACAAGCATTAGGAAGAAGGAAAAAGGCATAGGAGTTATTGCTGAAGTAATAGAGTGCGTCAGATAAGTCTATAAATCCTTCAGGAGGTTGTGAAAGTGCTTAGGTGGTGCAGACTTGCTGAAGGGGCAGTTGGGGGAATATAAGCAGAGGAGAATTAAAAATTCATCAGGAAAGGCCTCCTGGAAGAGATGCAGTTTTAGAAGGGCTTGAAAAATGGAGAGAGCTGTGGTCTGTCATATTTGACAAGGAAGGGAGTTTCTAGACCTAGGGGAAGGCAAGGAATTCTGCATTATGATAAACAAGTCTCATTAACATATATTTATATATTCACTTTTGTATTCCTGCTAGACTTAACTAGTAATCATCTTTAAAATAAACAGCATAATTCATTGTTGTCCTGATATTGACCACAATGGATTGATTTTACTGTTCTGGTGGCTCTCAGCTGGATTGAGGATGCAGGGGTGAGTGCTACTTTCACCCCCAAATCCTCTGGGTTACAGAAATACATGTATATACAGATGTATATGCAAATATATGTACACACATAAATATATACATAATAATATTGGTATTTGTTAAGCGCTTACTATGTGCAGAGCACAGTTCTAAGCACTGGGGTAGATAAAGGGTAATCAGGTTGTCCCACGTGAAGCTCACAGTTAATCCCCATTTTACAGATGAGGTAAGTGAAGCACAGAGAAGTGAAGTGACTTGCCCACAGTCACACACCTGACAAGTGGCAGAGCCAGAATTCAAGCCCATGACCTCTTACTCCCTGGCCCGGGCTCTTTCCACTGAGCCACACTGCTTCTCTAATACATCTGTATCCGTGTGTGTGTGTATACATATACGTACATACAGAGAGGAATGAGTAGCCACTCAAAGTTTCAAAGGAGTGGGGAGATATATGCTGAATGACAATTCAGAAAAATAATCCAGGCAGTAAAGTGAAATATGGACTGGAGAGGAGAGAGACTGGAGGGAGGGAGGCCAGTGAGGAGGCTGATGGAGTAGTCAAGCCAGGATAGAAGTGCAGTCAGACAACTGGCCTCATGCTTTAGAGGACTCCATTTCTTCCAGCATAAATGACATAACCACTCAGTGTTGAAAGAAAACTGGCTTCCTAAAAAACAGTGGCTTCTGGGCTTGCTAAGGTTAAGGGGTGCAGGGAGGAAGCGGCAGGGCAGGATAAAGAGTCAAACCACTTTGCCGACAAATTGTTCCGCTCTGTAAATCCCAAATCCTCAGGATGAAGCCAAAAGTGAAGACCCTACATTATAGGCTGCTTTGAAGTAGCAAATCAGAGAAGCAGCGTGGTTTAGTGGCAAGAGCACTGGCTTGGGAGTCAGAGGAAGTGAGTTCTAATCCCACCTCCGCCAAGTCTCTGCTGTGTGACCTTGGGCAAGCCATTTGACTTCTCTGTACCTCAGTTACCTCATCTGGAAATTGGGGCTGTAGATTGTGAGCCCCATGTGGGACAACCTGATTACCTTACATCTACCCCAGCACTTAGAACAGTGCTTGGCACATAGTAAGCACTTAACAAATACCATCATTATTAAATCAGTGGGGTAAAAGATAGGGGTGAGCTGATTGAGTGCCTTAAGTCTGATGGTAAGGACCTTAAGTTTGATGTGAAGGGAAATGGGCAACCACTAGAGGTTTTTAAGGAGTGGAGTAGGGAGATGAGAACTGAACTTTTTTTTAGGAAAAAAGTAGTATGAGCCAGAGAGCAGAGAGATAGGTCTGGGAGGAGGCTGTGGAATACGATAAGTGCTTATATAAGCACAGTAGCAGTTTGGACGGGGTGGAAAGGCAGATTTCAGTGATGTTGTCAAGGTAGAACTGATGGAATTTGGTGGTATTTAATATGTTGGTTGAATGAGAGAGATGAGTTGAGGATAGTGCCAAGGTTACAGGCTTCTGAGATGGGGAATCTACAGTGAGGGGAAAGACAAGGAGAGGACAAGTTTCGGGTGGGACGAGCAGAAGGTCTATTTTCGACAAGTTAAGGTTGAGGTGTTGGTTGGACAGCCAAGTAAAGATGTCCTAATGGCAGGAGGAAATGCAAGCAAAAGATAAAACCAATTCACAGATCCCCAAATCCTTTGGAAAATAATTTCACTCTCCTCCCCCACCAAAACATTTAGCAGAGGATCTGCCTATTGCAATCACTCTTCCCATCACACAGTAAGCACTTAATAAATACGACTGAATAAATACGACTGAATGAATCAGTAGGACAGGGGGAACAGGGTTGACCCAAACCCAAAATACCAAGTTTCTGGTCCAGGATTAGCCCCTGAAGTTCACTAGTTTACCACTGGTGAAAGAGTCATTAAGTCTTCTCATACATTCTAGCTACTGCTCCATCTCCCTCTTTC
This sequence comes from Ornithorhynchus anatinus, assembly GCF_004115215.2. Taxonomy (NCBI): domain Eukaryota; kingdom Metazoa; phylum Chordata; class Mammalia; order Monotremata; family Ornithorhynchidae; genus Ornithorhynchus; species Ornithorhynchus anatinus. Next base: position 51,932,198 of record NC_041735.1, on the reverse strand, counting down.
TATTCCTGGCCAAATCGCTCCCTCCCAAAGCCCTCTGCCTCCACTTTCTCTCCTCCAACTTTTTTTTGACCTACAATCTAGGTTTTGCCCTCTTCACCACACTGAAACCACTCCCTAAGGCTATTTATGTCTTCCTACTTGCTAAATCTAACAGACTCTACCCTTCAACTGCCCTTGAGATTGTGGAGCATTACTTTTCCGAGCCAACCCTGGAGAGAACAAGGGAAATAAAATCTAGTGCTCTTCATCTGTCTGGCCAATCCTTCTCAGCTTCCATCGCAGGATCTCCATCTGCCTCCTACCCTCTAACTGGGTGCCCTCAAGTCTCTGTTCTGTTCTCTTCTTACTTTATACTCACTGCTTTGTGGAGCTCCTCCACTCCCCCGGTTCCAACTACCGCCTTTACTCAGACGATTCCCAGATAAGCCTAGAGAGCCCCAACATCTCTACCTGGATATCCCATCGCCACCTCAAGCTCAGTATCTCAAAAACTGAACTCATCTTTCATCCTAAATCCCTTCCTCCACCTAAATTTCCTTTCACAGATAATTCCACCACCAGACTGCTTCATGACTGTATCCTTATCTCCTTCTCTTCCAACTCCCCTATTCAGTCAGTTGTCAAATCCTGTTGGCTTTTTCCCCAAAGCATTTCTAGGGCTCACCCCTCACTCTACATCCAAACCTCTAGATGTGAGCACTGGGATGGATACAAGATCATCAGGTCCCACAGGGGCTCACAATCTAAGAAGGAGGGAGAACGGGTATTGAATCCCCATTTCACAGGTGAGGGAAGTGAGGCACAGAGAAGTTGTGTGACTTATCTAAAGTCATCCAGCAGGTGACAGACCTGGGATTAGAACCAAGTTCCTTCTCCCAGGCCCATGCTCTTTCACGGGTCCATGCTACTTCCTGCTTCATCAGGAAGGGGTCTGATGGAGAACAGGGAGCAATTAGCAATGGGGCAAGGCCCATAATCCATCTATATCACTGTGTCCCTTGTTTTGCACTGCTGTAAAAAACTAATTAATATCACCTGAATTCCTTTATTTGGCCCTTGTTTCTTTAACAAATATAACACAAATACTGACTACAGGCTCACATTCCTATATGATATTATGAATTTCTTCCTTTAATACAGGAAAGCAGCGCACACACAACCTATACTTACCACCAAAACCTTCAAAATCAGATGATTCTGATGAGAAGACTCCAGTCTGTGATTCTCTAAAATTATGAAAATAGTAATACTGCATAAATATATTGACATGAAAAATAGACACAGTACAATAAATACATGCAGATATAGTTTGTTTCCTTCTGGCAAGAAAACATAAAACCAATAACCTGGAGAAAATGTCACCAAGACTTTGGTTTTTAAGAATCCAAGCAAGCAAAGCACTGTCATTTATTTTTCAAATATCTTTATTGGCTTAACTCGCTCCACTTCTAAGAAAAAAAAAACTTTTTTGGAATTTGATGACCTGATCATTGGAATTTTTTACATTTCAAATCAAGTCAAAATGAACTGATCAATTTTTCTGTCCAGTAATCTGACTTAGTCAGCTGGAATTTGTTACCCAACCTTCACCGCCCTGTTGAACAACTGTTGAAGCTCTTTCAACTAAAACACAAATATCTGCAACTGTTATTACCAGTGTCACTGACAAATTTAAGCCAATCCTCTCACAATAAATTATTCACCGAACAATTATTTGTTCTCATCTTGGGGGATGTCTGCCTAGGGCAAAGGTATTTTTTTTTTAATCTTTCTAGGATGGGAACAAAAAACATTTGTTTCTGACCAGAATGTAAAGGCTAAGCCTCTACACTAGAGCAAAGATAACAGCTGAATGGCTAGTCTAACGTATTTGAATCCTTGTTCCACTTATTCCACTTCAGAGGCTGCCCCTGGAATCCTGAAATCAAGAAGGACCAGCATCCAATTCGAACCCCTTACCCTTCAGGGAAGCTCTAAGAAGAAAATGGCCTTGTCAAGTTAATGTTACTAGGCAGGATTTCAAGAAAAGCTATTTGTTTACAACTTTATTATTCTCATCACAGTGTGTGTTGCCTGCTTATTAGAACAGTGGGAGGGAGCTTATTAAAATAGCACGAAGGACGGGGCGGGGGGACTGTATGGCCGACCAGGGGAAGAAATTAAAAGCTTCTCTCCTGGTTCTTCCCAGGAAATAAATTACAATTAGTACATTAGTCTCTCTCAAAAAGATCAGCTCAAGACTGTATAGGTCCACATCTTTTCTTTTCCAGCCTCCCTCAAAGTAGTGTCAATCCAAGGCCATTCAGGAACCACAGTAGGAGGACACAATCACATACAACCTCAAGTCCTTTACTGCCTCAAGAAATGCCTCTCAAGCAGCTTTACAGTAATAGTAGTAATAGTATTTAATGAGCATCCACCTATTGCAGAGCACCGTACTAGGCGCTTGGGCTTGGTAAGCACATAACAAAATGACACTTTCTCTGACTGCAAGGAGGCTACTCTAACAGGAGACAAACTTAGAAATATTTACTAGTGATCAACATAAAGAATTAAATACCCTCTATTATATTCTAACCCCTGTAATATAATATATAATAGTTTCCCATTTGCTTTTGCTAATCTCACTACCCTTGGGCCCTTAAAGTCAACACTTTTTCACAAGTTCTCCAGATATCACTGTAGGTATCGTCACATTATCTTGATCATTATTCATTTTTCCCACTAGCAGGAAATCAGAGGCCAGTGAGGGTGGAGGGGTTAAAATTCTGTTTAGCAAGTCTAGTTTATCACCATCTGCATAAATAAGTTCTCAGCTTCCACGGTGCTTATAAAAGAAAAATCCCTAGAACTGTCCTACTGAGCGCACTAAAAAAAAAAAAATGTTGCTTGAAACAGAATGCCTTTTCAAGGTCTCTTGATTGTTCTTCCGGTATGACTTCAGCACCTCAATTACCAAAAGCTTTCTGATCATTCATCAGTAATCTGGGGAATGGCTCACTAGAAATTCAGAGGGGTATGTGATTTGAGTTTGTACCAAAATTCATATCTAATAATCAAAGTACAAACAGTTTTCATTTTTCTTGCCTCTTTCTTCTCCCTGCTCCTTGAAATTCTCCAAAAAGAATATTAAGGCTTGTTTGGATGTAGTGAAAGGGACACCGACTTTCATAACCTTTCCACTCAATTCGGCCTGGTCAGAGAATTGGGGTTGCAATACCTCAGCCTGAATGAACAGCTAGGTTCAAGTCCATATCTGAAATATATCCACCCCAACACCTTCAACATTACTTCACTCTCTTTCACAGTGAAGTGCTACAGTCTCTGGGTTATAGACTTTTGACCTCTTTGAGTTCTCCGGTGACAGCTTGTATATCTTAAGAGCCGGGCACTATGTAGGGGTTCCATTACCTTCGCCAGGCCATCGTATCATGGTGTTAATTCAAGCTCTGAGCCAGAGGCCACCGAACTCAACGAACTAAAGGTGGACTGGAGCTAAGCATGTTAGAGGAGGAGTCATAGTTCAGTCTCTCACCCTAATGGGCACTGCATTCTCTGTCTGTTCACAGTTTGCTGTGGCTAGCCCAAGGAATGAGCATGTCCCCTTCATTGAGCAAACCAGAAAAATGAGGGTCGAAGAAATACAAAACCCAAACCTTACCCCATGAAGTTAAAAACTCGGCAGCAAATCGATAGAGGCGGTTCATGACCTCTATCACAATGGCATAGATGATGCTGGGCACAAACAGCAAGAGGTTGGTGAGTTCTGACTGGTGCGATTCATGGAGCTTCAGAGCCCAGTTCTCCAAATCGAAGTAGATCATCATGACATAAAGTGAGAAGTAGAGGCAGAGACACACAAACGGCAAAGAGACCAAGTAAATTCGTAACTGTCTTTTGAAGCTGGAGTACAGCGGCTCTTCCCGGCCAGTGATAGGATTGACACCTAGAGCCCCATGAAACCCTGGCCTGGGTTCTTCGAACTGCCGTTTCATTAGCAGTGTCCCCCACCGGTAAGTCATGAGGGCGCAACCACGCTTCCACACCTCCAAGATAACTGTGGACCAGATCAGATTGAAGGAGGCAAATATCACATATTTGTCATAGTCCTCCCAAGCAAACACATAGTATGGTATCCCAATGACAGCCATAGGGACCAAGGCGAAAGTGAAGTACTCCAAGAAGCCAAAATAAAGGGCAATCGTTTCCCCAAAGTAGTTCCGGATTCGGTCTGGGGAAGAAAGAAGAGCAAAAATAATCTTAAGCATAAGAATTCCACAGAACATTTGAAAATTTAAAATAAGAAGTCTGGTTCTCAACTGACTTAATAACTCTCAGTTGTACTTTGGCCACACGCAACTCATTCCCAATTTCAGGCCTCTGATGCAACCCTTTATTTGAGTTTATGGGAGACTGGATCGTTAATAGAATGTTCAGGTATCCATAGGTTTCCTGTAACCTCACATGATATGCTACAGGATAAAGTCCTAAAGGACATCTAAAATACACTACTGAAAAAGAAAATAAACTGCACAGTGAGTGGTGATATTTGAGAGATGCCCTAAAGACTTTCTCTGCCAGGAGTATCAGCAAAATCTCAGTTGGCTTCTTCATGACACTGACCTTAAAAACATTTAAGTGACATTAGGGATAGTGAAAGTGAACACAGAGCTTAAGTGCAGCTCTTCTTCACAGATATGAACCCACACACAGGATGAATTTTTCAAAATCAAATTTGCCAGTATATAATTTAAGAAAATATTGGTAGCCATGCATGTTACAAAATCCACTGACAATTGCCCTTTTTTGATGACTGATAAACATGACTGAACCAAAGCCGGCTCTCAAAATTACTTCGATGTTGCCATTTTACATCACCATCATTTATAATGCTGGGATTGAAATGAAATAATAATAGCAGCTCATTAGCAGCAACTCACTGGAATTGCCATCACACCAACCGACTGGCAGGGTTATACATAGCACACAAAAATGATGATCCTTGCAGTCAAAAGGTAGGTCCTTCAAAAAATGTAAAAAAATTCTTATTTCTCTTAAGGCATGATGAAGTATAATCAGGTTTGGCCTGGCCCGCAAGGGACAACCATACCGGTTCTAGCTGTGACCTTGGATGCCAATCAACATTTCTCCACTTGCAGCAGTGTTAAAATCTTTCTTGGTTTTAAGTCCTTTGGACAGGCCATCCCTAGATGCCTGCACTGAGTCCCGGAACTGGAAATCTAGTACTTTTCAACCACTGTAAATGGTATTCCTAGTATAGTAATCAGCACACCCAAATCCCACACAATAATCACTGCCAAGTGTGTTTTACTAATGTAGGGTAAGAGGAATCTATTAGTTTCACACTTTCTTTAGATAATTCCTTCCTCTTTTTAATCTATGCAACATTCTAACCCTAAAATATGTGCCAGACCCCTTTATGTGTTAAATTCCTCATTATGTATCTGTCAACTATTTTTCTCACTCCCAAATGTAATCCTTCAAGAGACCCTCCAGTGAAATAGAATGGGGGACAAGTGGCATCTAATGAGTGGTAATCTCAAAAGAAAAACATATCTGAGTACCAAAAGAATTTAAGATGATTTTGATCATCCTCATATAAAAAATGGAAAATAAAACAATAATAATAATTATGGTATCTGTTAAGTGCTTACTATGTGCCAGGCACTGTACTAAGTGCTTAAAAGTAGTTCAATCCACTGATAAAAATGAATCCAATAATCAGTCAATAGCATTTATGGCCTACTGTGTGCAGAGAACACATCAGAGCTTAACATTTAGCTGCCTTGGCAGTTTGAGGCCACTTATGACCGTACTGATGGTACAGAGAGACCGATCATTTGTTCGGCATTCTGTGTCCCACATTACTGCTTCAATGCGTACTTCCTGGTCCCCTCTGCTACACTATGATGGAGTAGATATGATGCCACTGATTGGATCATGGATGTATCCAGTATGTTCTTCTTAGGTCTGGCAGGTGAAAGACGCTGACTGTGATCATGAGGTGGTGTTCAGTGTATTCACTCAGAAAAAATATGACATTGCTGTTGAGATTGCCCATTCTATGTGTGCTGGCTTTCTTTTCTTTTTTTAATGGTATTTGTCAAGTGCTTACTATGTGCCAGGCACTGTCACTGGGGAAGATATAATCTAATCACGTTGGACACAATTCATGTCCCACATGGTACTCACGGTCTTAATCCTCATTTTACAGATGAGGTGACTGATGCCCAGAGAAATGAATTGACTTGCCCAAGGTCACACAGCAGAGACGTGGTGGAGGCAGGATTAGAACTCAGTTCCTTCTGACTCCCAGGCCCGTGCTCTATCTACTAGGGCACACTGCTTCTCTCCTACTGTTTCTGCTTTCTTCCATGTGTTGGTGGGGTTTTTTTCAACTCTCGTACTAAAATTGCCCATTATGATCAGTATATTTTATTCAGTGCTGTTATTTCTGGGATGAAGATGTCTAGGTCTTTTTAGAAACACCCTTTCTCTTCACTGCAGTTGATGCTTGTGGAAGCACACGGACCTATGATGGTGACAGAGTGCTTTTGTTTCAGGGCAGCCATGACATTATCAGTCCCTTAAACCTCTGGGTATTCATTAATTGATTTATTCATTCAATCGAATTGATTGAGCCCTTACTGTGTGCAGAACATGGTAGTAAGCCCTTGGGAAGTACAATTCAGCAACAAATAGAGACAATCCCTGCCCATAATGGGCTCACAGTCTAGAAGGGAGGAGACAGACATCAAAACAAGTAAACAGGCATCAGTCGCATCATTATAAATAGAATTGTAGATATATACACATCATTAATAAAAATAAATAGAATTATAAATATGTACATATATACACAAGTGCTGTGGGGCGGGGAGTGGGGGTAGAGCAAAGGGAGTGGGTCGGGGAAATGGGGAGGGGAAGGAGAGCAGAGAAAAAGGGGGCTTAGTCTGGAAAGGCCTCCTGGAGGAGGTGAGCTTTCAGGAGGGCTTTGAAGGGGGGAAGTGAGCTAGTTTGGCAGATGTGAGGAGGGAGGGCATTCCAGGCTAGAGGTAGGAACGTGTGAGAACGAGTCACAGTGAGGTTAGTAGCAGAGGAGTGGAGCGTGCGGGCTGGGATATAGGAGAGAGGGAGGTGAGGTAAGAAGAAGGGGCAAGGTGATGGAGAGCTTTGAAGCCTAGAGTGAGGAGGTTTTGCTTCATACAAAGGTTGACGGGCAACCACTGGAGATTTTTGAGGAAGGGGGGGTGACATGCCCAGAGCGTTTCTGTAGAAAGATGATCCGGGCAGCACACTGAAGTAAAGACTGAAGCGGGGAGAGGCAGGAGGTTGGGAGATCAGAAAGGATGCTGATGCAGTAATCCAGTCAGGATATGATGAGGGACTGTAGTGACTGTCTGACTGCTAATGTAAAGCCTGATGGTGATCTTTCTGAAGATGGCTGGCCTCTCCAAAAGAAGAGGGGTATCCATCACTTATTTCTGTTAGGTGTTCTCCATCAGGTAGTCCAGTCTCATTTAGTACTAGGATATTAACTCTCTACCTGGCCAGTTCAAGTCTCCAGTTTATTGCCTTGAGAACAAAGTCAATAATTATTATACATAACTATATATATTTAATAAACAATATATTAATTATATTATTATAATTATTAGATATTAGTATTTTAAGTGCTATGTGCCAAGCATTACCTCTGCAACAATATCACGACCACCCTTATAGAACAGAAAACTCACTCCTTAGTTTCCAGTATAATAATAATATAATAATAATATTATGGTACTTGAGTGCTTACTATGTGCCAGGCACTCTACTACCCACCGGGGTATACACAAGCAAATTGGGTTGGACAGAGTCCCTGTCCCATGAGGGCTCATAGTGTCAATCCCCATTTTACAGATGAGGTAACAGAGGCACAGAGAAGTGAAGAGACTTGCCCAAGGTCACAGAGCAAGACAAGTGGTGGAGTTGGGATTAGAACCCCTGACCTTCTGACTCCCAGGCCGATGCTCTATCCACTATGGATACTAGGCAGCTGTCAAGTCATTAGGCATCTCCAAGCCAAATCACCAAGGTTGGTTCGACACAAATGACAAAAAGCCAACTTTCAGTGATATGTTGGTATTTAAGCGCTTACTATGTGCAGAGCACTGTTCTAAGCGCTGGGGTAGATACAGGGTAATCAGGTTGTCCCATGTCAGGCTCACAGTCTTCATCCCCATTTGACAGATGAGGTGACTGAGGCCCAGAGAAGTGAAGTGACTTGCCCTCAATCACATAGCGGCAGAGCTGGGATTCGAACCCATGACCTCTGACTCCCAAGCCTGGGCTCTTTCCACTGAGCCACGCTGCTTCTCTGATATCTACTACATCAACAGCATCTGGTAGAAATATAGGACTCGGGCAGGAGTGAGGCTTCGAGAAACCTGCACTGCAACCTGCGCTTCAGGCTGTGAGAAGTCAAAGCAGAGGAGGTCCAGGACCGTAGAATTCACCACAAGAATGTCTTCACTATAGCCCTGTATGTGCCAACATAGCACTTCTGAAGAGTGAAGATGGCTCCAGCATCATTGAAGACAAGGAGAAACCTGAAGTGAAGGCAACAACATTTCAATATTTCGCTAAACATGCATTCCACTACTGCAGGTGAGGCAACCTCTCCAAACACAGAAAATCTTCCAACTTGTCAAGAGAGGCATTTGGCCCAAGTACCAAGGAATCACCATGGAGGCTAGAGCCATGAAAAATTACAAAGCATCTGCACCTGACTGCATATAGCTGAGCTAAGGCAAGCCATTTAATTTCTCTGAGTCTGTTTCCTCATCCATAAAATGGGGATACAATAACTGTCCTCTCTCCTTCTAGAGTGTGAGGCCCATACAGTTAAAGGGACTGTGTCCAGGCTTGATTATCTTATATCCAACACAGAGCTTGGCACAGTGTAAGTGCTTAAAAAATTCCATCATCATCACAGCCCCTGGGATCTACAAGCATAGTGGGTACAGTCCGTCTAGATGCTTATACAAGCTCTTCAAACTACGGAACACTAAAGGGGTGCCATAGGATCTCAAAAATGATACTTTCATTTCCATCTCCAGGAAAAAAGCCAAGAAACCAGCCAAGGCATCTCATTACTCTCCATGGTCTGCAAAATCCTAGCCAGAGTACTCCTGGGTTAGTTACTAAAGAATACCATTGACTGAACCCTCCCAGAATCTCAGTGTGGTTTTAGATGACAGCACGACACAGAAGACATCATCTCCACAGCACCAAGGGAGCATCACCAACACCTCCATACAGTTTTTACAGACCATAAAAATACACTTGACACCATCAGTAGATACGGGCTCTGGAAATCCTCTAGCAAATTTGCCTCCCCTGAAAAGTACATTAAGATTCTGAAATTATTTCATGGCAGCATGACTGAGTGGGTCACCTCTATCTGATCCATTCCCTGTCACTAATGCATTCGTGTGCCCCAGAGGGTTCTATTTATTCTCTGCAACCAGGCTGGAAGATGCAAAGAGAAACTTGGTCCCTCTTCTCCAGGAAATTCTTCCAACTCCACCCCCTTGGACCATCAGCCAAAGGTCTAGAGTCATTCAAGAATTACTCAAGGCAGATGCTTTGGGCCCTGAAGGCACACTCTCAAGATATGCAAATGTTTGTAAACCATTTCACCAAATCAGCCTGACATTCTGAGTGGCAATAAAACCCAAAGAAAACAGGTGATGTATCAATCTGCTCCTGGGAAGCCAGACATCCACACCAAAAACCTATACCGACAAGACAGAGCTTAACCCAGCCACAGAATCCAGTTACCTGGCAGTACCTTGACCACAAACAATAGGCAGAGAGATACAAAAAAAAAGGCTAATGAAGAAGGAGAGCACATCCCTTTGGAGACTGTCACACTGAGCAAGAGAATGGGGTAGCAATATGGAATCGGGTTCAAAACCAAAGGTCTACAAGAGCTGGAGAGCTACCCAACCATCTCCAACAGCTGCGAGATCCTGGACTCCCCACAGATGTCACAGCGGACTCTCACAGCGGACTCCTTGAGCAGTTCCGCCAGCACTCACGGGTTATTCTCGACCTCGCTTGGTAGGATAAGATTTCACACAACATTATCCTGGAACAAAATTAGTCTCCTGTCACTGAGTTATATGTCCTGCACCATAACTGTGCTGGGTGAGTCACTTGAGGAGAAAAAATTGAGAGCAAGATGTCCAAGCAGCTACTTTTTGAAAGTGAGATACAGAAAACAAATAGGCCACAAGAAACAATTTAATGACACAATAAAACAAAGCCTCAGACGAGGCTGCACTACTAGGAGTCAGTTACAACTCTTGCTGAAAATGAAATATACAGGTTCTTTTCCTTTTTTCAAAGAAAAAAAAATCTCACACATACCTATAGGCTGATATTTGAATTTAAGTCTGTAATACCAAGAGTTCTCAAGCTTCTTCAGTTCCTCATGATCGTGAAGTGGGAAAGTCTGAGTCATGATGCCACTAGTAAGTAATCTGCGCACTGAAGGAAAAGAGAAAATTTAAATTACTACTATACTACTCATGATCATTTACACCAAATATTCAGTACTTCTATGTGACCTGTGCTGTACAGAGTATTTTACAGATTTTATTTAAGAGATTCCCCTCCCAGCTCTTACTATATCAGTCTGAGTATCATTTTCACAAGAAGCAGTGTGGCCTGGTGGATAGAGTGTGGGCCTGGGGGTCCAAATAGGTTCCAGTCCTGGCTTGGCCATTTGTCTGCTGTATGACCCTGGGCAACTCACTTCACATCTTTATGCCTCAGTTCCCTCACCTACAAAATAGGGATTAAGAGTGAGAACCCTGGGGACTGTGTCAAAACTGATCATCTTGGACCTACACCTGCACTTAGTAATAATAATAATGGTATTTGTTAAGCACTTACTATGTGCTAAGCACTGTACTAAACACTGGGATGGATACAAGCAAATCGGGGTGGACACAGTCCTTCTCCCACATGGGACTCAGTCTCAATCTCCATTTTACAGATGAGTAACTGCGGCCCAAGGAAGTAAAGTGACATGCCCAAGGTCACACAGTAGACAAGTGGCAGAGCTGGGATTAGAACCCAGACCTTCTGACTATCAGGCACATACTATATCCACTATGCCATGCTGCTTCTGCCTGACAGAAGAGTGCCTGGCACATAGTAAGTGCTTAACAAATACACAGTGTGGCTTAGTGGAAAGAACCTGGACTTGAGAGTCACAGGTCATGGGTTCTAATCCCACTTTTGCCACTTGTCAGCTGTGTGACCTTGAGCAAGTCACTTAACTTCTCTGTGCCTCAGTTACCTCATCTATAAAATGGGGATGAAGACTTTGAGCCCCAAGTGGTACAAACTGATTACCTTGTATCTACCTCAGCGCTTAGAACAGTGCTTGGCACATAGTAAGCACTTAAATACCAACATTATTATTATTATACCATAAAAAAATGGCTTATAAAATGGGCAATGGTACAGTGGTGTCCACTGCTTTCAAGGTCTCACAGATATTCTGTTCTGTGATCAGAGACTGGACCCACTCTCCCTACAAGCCATCTTGCGATGCACATTGCTAGGTGTAAGAGCACCAAGATATGTGGATGGCTCGGCACAAACCATCACCCCAACTGCAAAAACAACTCAGGTGCAGGCACTGCTGATGGTGAGATACACCTCTTCCCTCTTAGCCAGTGGAGACTGAGCATCTATGCCGGAATGGCAAGGGACCGCAACAGGAGTTAATGTATTTCTACTGACACAGGGCGCAAGGAATTCTAGATACAAGCTGACAGAAACCTTGTCAGCAAACCAAAGGACAAGTTTAGATTTAACAACACTGCACCTTCCCTCTGATGGATGAAATCATCAAATGGATAGCCTTACTCAGAAGAAGCGTGCTTTTAAGGAGATCATCTATGAAGCCACTGAAAATAGGCTTTTTTTTTTATTGGTAGGTGATTATCTAAAATAGGTTCTTGGAGTTTTTGTCTAAAATTTCTGCCAAGAATATTAAACCTTGAAGGTAGAGGGTCTTTTCAGTGGAGTTTGTTTCACTGTGCTCTCTTAAATGGCTCCATAAAATTAGAATGCTAAACTAATTGTCCTCAGAAAATGAAGTAACTTGTGCTCCCAAGGACAAAAAAAAATAGACTAAAACTATATATGTGTATATATACATATATAAATAGTAAAAAAATACAACAGTTAACACTAATTACATTTTCTAACATAATTATGCAACAATAAAAGAATTTATACAATTAAATGTTGATATTTAATTACAAAACAACACATATCCTTACTTTTGATCCCAGTAAACAAAAAGCTTTGCACATGTCAATTTGATACTCACCTGAGTTCAGATAAAGTGTAATTTAACTGTAAGACTTAAGTTCTGAGAGCGTTTTTTCTCTGTTTCAGTAACAGTAGTTTTGGTAGCACACTTTGAGGTCCAGAAGCACTGAACTGCATATATTTGAAGGGAAGCTTATTTGCACTGGAGTAGATACAAGTTTACTAGGTTGGACACACTCCCTGTCCCACATGGGGTTCACAGTCTAAACAGGAGGGAGTAGGATTTAAAACCCCATTTTACAGGTGAGGAAACTGAGACACAGAGAAGTTAAATGACTTGTCCATGGTTCACACAGAAAGCAACTGGCAGAGTTAAGATTAGAACCCAGGTCCTTTGACATCCAGGTCCATGCTCTTTCCACTAGACCATGCTGCTCCCCAAACGTCAACCCAAAACACAGCAGGTCTGTATGTTAAAGCATGGAGATTGTGTTGTGGGCCTGTATATGGCCAGACTGCAGAAAATATGTATATTGCTCAGAAAACATGTGTTGTAAAATGAGAGTGTTATAAAACTACTGGCATTAATATTCAATAGTGCTACATCACTTAGAAAAAGCACAAAAGAAAAGGATGGCAGTACAATATACATCAGAGATAAACAACTACACAGACAGAAATAAAAGTGAAAAGCATATACATCCGGTAAATAATCCTGAAACAGAGGAGCCGCATATCTACCAAACCCCACATTACAGAGAATTTGTGCTAGAGTATGTACAATATCCTCCACAATCTGCATAAACTGTTTCTTCCAATCCTGTGGCACACTGTCTCCAAACCAGCTCACCCTGTCAGATGACATTTCCCTAAAAGTGGTCTAGCCAAAATGCAAAGTGAACAGACAGTATTCAGAACTGAGTGTATTTACAAATACTGCCATGAGCGTAGGCACTATTACTGCAGCGGAGAGGGCAAGAGGAGAAATTCCATTCTTCACCATCCATGTAGGGGAAAGTTTCATGAAGCAAGTAGGACCTTTCTGAAAGGTCCTTGAAAGATTTAATAAACAAGGACAAGGAATCCAGAAGGCCAATTCAGTGCTGCCTCCAATTCAGGAACACAACTGACATTCTCAGCAGGAAAGGGGTTTCCAGGGAGTTAACCACCATTTTCAGAACAAGCTCTCATGACTTGTCTGGTCCAGCATTCACAGGCTGAATGAGTAAAGGTACTGGTCATTGGATGGGGGGGTGCTTTCCATCCATATTTACTTAGAGTTGATGCACTCTACACAGTGCTTACATCATATTACTCATTCCCCTTCACCTTTTTCACCTTCATGACCTCCTATTCCCCTTAACTATGCCACTTTATGGAATTTCTGCTAGCCACCTCTAGTGACGGGGTATGCAGGAGAGGGAGAATAGCACACTGAGCAACAAATGCCAATGGCAGCATGACCTACTGGAAAGAACAGAGGATTGGAAGACAAGAGACCTGGATTCACACCCTGGCTGCAAATTGGCCAATTGGGTCACCCTGCGTGACCTCGCTGGGCCTCAGTTTTCTCTTCTGTAAAATGGAGATAAGATAGGTTAAGAGCGCCATCTGAGTCAGGGACTATATACAATCGCATAACCCTGTATATGCACCAGGGCTTAGGATGTAGCAAGCCCTTAATAAATGCCATTTTAATTCATTTTAATTTTAACACAATTTATCTTTTACACAGATAAGCTTTCTAAATGACATTAGGAAGCAGGCAGGGAAGCTCAAGCTCTTAGTAAATATTCCCCAACTGCATTAGCTCAGCCTATCTGAGCTGCAACAAAAAGTTCTGATTTCAAATCCCTCTAATGCTACCTCACTTACATATGATTCCTTTGTATCATTAAGACCCAAGTGGAATTCTTAAAACTTCTGCATCCTCCAGTTAGGTTTGCCTCATAAGCAGAGGGCCTAATGGGCTGTTGGAATACAAAGGGATATTCCAAATGGGGGAATTTTCTATCCCTTGGTTACTGAAAGAGCTGGAAGCACTGTTTGGTAGCACTCTGGACTTGGGGTCTATTAGATTACAAATTCCTTAGGGAGGGGACCATAACTTTAACTTCTTTTGCATATTGAGGGGAGCTCAATAAATGCTTTGATGATCATTATGAAGATTATTCAGTTCTCCCAAATGGAGAAAGTTCTAGAAAACAGGCTATACATTTGCCTGCCTCACCAAACAAGACACAATAGATTACCATTCTAAAGGGTTTCTTCTTGCAGTAAACTCTCTAATATTTGTTTTTATTACTTTGCTTCAAGGATTTTAACTGTAATCTCTTTTGCCCAACAAGACAATGGCATAAAATAAAAAGTTTTCCTAACTGGTCCAGTGCATGTGCACTAAAAAAAGTAGTCAGTGTATCTATTAGCACCTGTGTCTAAAGGCTTTTAGTTTTGGATTCTATAGTTTGTGCTTTCAAATATTGTTCTCTGGCCACCTTAATTTTTTTTTATACCTTAAATACTGTTAGAAAAGAGTCTGAATATGGGGTTCAGGACAGTGCTTCCAACTCAAGAATTTGACACCGAGAAGATGCACTGAAACAATGTGAGGTCATGGGTTCTAATCCTGGCTCTGCCACTTGTCTGCTGTGTGACCTTGGGCAAGTCACTTTGCTTCTCTGTGTCTCAGAGGCCTCATCTGTGGGGTGGGGATTGAGACTCTGAGCCCCACGTGGGGCAGGGACTGTGTCCAACACGATTTGCTTGTAACTACCCCAGCGCTTAACAAATGCCATTATTATTGTTATTATTACCTTGCATGAAGGAAAAAAACACCCCACCATGGGAATAATAATAATAATGTTGGTATTTGTTAAGCACTTACTATGTGCAGAGCACTGTTCTAAGCGCTGGGGTAGACACAAGGGAATCAGGTTGTCCCATGTGGGGCTCACAGTCTTAATCCCCATTTTACAGATGAGGTAACTGAGGCACAGAGAAGTTAAGTGACTTGCCCAAAATCACACAACTGACAAGTGGCAGAGCTGGGATTCGAACCCATGATCTCTGACTCCAAAGCCCGTGCTCTTTCCACTGAGCCGCGCTGCTTCTCAACATTCAAAAAATCTCAACACTAAAAGAACATGAGAAAACTAGCTGTCTGGAAAAGGAACAGCACAGGTTGAACACAAGCCATCCAAATAAGGAAGCAACAGCAGACTTCCTAATGAAAAACAGCTCTTGGGGAAAAAATGGCATTGGCTCCTAGGCCTCAGTCAATGTAGAAAAGTATGCTGTAAAATATTCTTCAGGACAGAACCGTTGCTGATCTAGCAGTGAGCTCAAGTCAGAGGAGTCCTTGCAAGTTGGGCACATATAAAAATATGCTAAATCAAAAATTCAAACATTGGGGCATTTTTAAAGGTGGAAGGTTCAAAACAAAAAAAGAGTGGGCTCTTCACCAGTGGGTGGTGCGCATCTGGAATCTGTTGCCATGGGAAATGGGGCATACAGAAAAATATAAATAGGTTCTGAAACAGTTTGGATAAATTTAAGGACAGCAGGATAATTTATGGACAACCAAAAGACATTATATAGGATAAAGTATTTTCCTCACAATGGGAAGCAGCATGGCCTAGTGGTTAATCCTCGCTCTACCAATTGCCCGTTGTGTGACCTTGGCTAGGTTACTTAACTTCTCTGTGCCTCAATTTCCTCAACAGCAAAATGGGGATTCGACGCCCGTTTTCCCTCTTATTTGACCGTGAGCCCCAGGTAGGACAGGGACTGAATCCAGCCTGATTAATGTACATCTACCCCAGAGCTTAGAACAGTGCTTGTCACACAGTCAGTGCTTAACAAATATCACATTTTTTTAAAAATCAGAATGAGTGTTAAGGAACTTCACATTGTTCCTCCAAGTGCCTATTGGAATTAAAATTCTGAGCTGAATGGACCATTAGACTGAGGAGATGTATTACGTTCTCATTTTCTGCTCGTAGCAGACACATACATTTGGTGTACAACAATAAGCAATGGGGTGGTTCCTTTCAATAAAAACACTGTGCTGCACAAAATGCAAAGAAGCAGAGTCAAAGACTGTAGCTTTGTAAACAGTTAGAGGGCAGTCTGTGATTGTAAGTAATGTGAAAAGAAATGCTGGTTTAAACTGAACCCTATCACCACCCCCCAGTTTCTTGGAAAACAGTGTTATTGTCATCGTGATTTAGTACAAGGCAGGGCATTCATTTATTTCATGCAAGGCCTATTGGCAGTCTTCCTGCTGCCAGCAGCATTCCCTTCACTACTGAAGAGTACCACCCAGCCCAGCGATCGACTAATGTTAAATTGGATGTAAATCTTTTTCAGCTTCAGCACTGGGTAAGTCATCAAAAGAGAGCGGCTCCAAAACTGCACACATTTAGTACTGGCAAATTGCAAACCAAAGTCTACGGCTAGAGCAGGGGCAACCTGAAGGACTGGAAGAAGTGAATATACTACATATAAGGAAGGCACATCAATTGCTAAAGGAAACTACTCGCAAGTTACTGCTACTCCGACACCGCTTTGCTCTCTAGAGCAGCTTATGTTATCTGTTCTGAGCAGCTTCAACGTCTCATCATCAGCCGACTTCAACCCGATGCAACACAACAACCATTTCAGAGGAAGTGTTCCTGCTCTATAAGAGTCACCTGCATACGTTGGGCCTTCGAGGCAAAACTTACAGGGATAAGGGAATATTTGGATATTGTTCCACGGGAGCTTAAAGCAAGAAGAAAGGTCAGAGCAAACCATGAAACCCCAAGGAAAGTTTTTGCACTAATCAAAGAGCCTGCAGGTTCCCAGGGCTTCTTGTGGACAGGAAACATGTCTACCCAACTGTGTTGTACTCTCCCAAGCACTTAGCACAGTGTTCTGCACACACTAAGCACTCAGTAAATACCTCTGATTGATTGATTAATTGGAACAGCACTGCTGGCTCCCCTCCAGACTCGGCAGGCATTACCTGGAACATTCCCCACGGGAAATGAGAAAACAGTATAGCATTTTTCCCATTTTAAAGATGGAAAAACACACAAAGCCCATGTTATTTATTCTGGGTTTCATCATTAGGGAACGGCATATCTGAGACTAGAAGCCCTGCTCTTATTCTATTTCCATTTTCTCTAGGGACTTAGTTCTTGCATGATTAACCGCATTCTGCTGCAGGCAGGGAATGTGCCATTATAATGTCATACTGTACTCTCCCAAGTGCTCAGTACAGTGCTCTATACACTGTAAGCACTCAACAAACATGACTGACTGATTCAGGTCATTTCAATAAAAATACTTTCAAAAAAGCTGGTCTTCTTTTTCCTATAACTTACTACTAAGAAGGATTTGAATCTTATAAAACTCCTGTTTGATTTTTATCTGAAGGCATATAAAGATGCTTCTAATCTTTTCATCATCACTGCCATTTGCTGAGCACTCAAGAGCAAAGCACTATATTTGGGGAAATACCGCATAAGCAAGACACACAATCACTGTCCACCAAGAGCTTAGTCTTTTATGTGGCAACAAGAATGTGCGCAAATCAAATCAAGTTAATGAAATTCACTATATGCCCACTCAGGAGTCACAGCTCTAATCTTTAAACTCCAAAAATGTCCATCTCTAAAGAATTCACTAAAAAAAACTCTAACATTTCAAGATTATTGAAATGATCATTGATTATTATGGCTCCAAAATAATAACGGTTCCCTTTGGGGTCTCTGGTAGCCGAGGATTTTCTCACTTTAGGAGTTGTATCACTGTTCCCCTTCACCTCTAATAATAACTGTGGTACTTGTTAAGTGCTTACTATAGGCTAAGCACTAGGGTAAATACAATACCAAATACAGTTCCAATCCTGAATGGTACTCACATTCTAAAGGGGAGGGAGAACAGGCATTTAATACCCATTCTGTAGATGAGGAAAATGGAGGACAGAGAACTTAAGCGACTTTCCCAAGGTCATCAGTAGGCAAGTGGCAGAGTCATTATTAGATCCCATGTTCCCTGACTCCCAGGCCCGGGCACATAGATCATTTCTGCAGCATTAATTTTCGAGAAGCCACAAAAACTTCAGGGAGTCCTGAAAACTCCCCTGCCAACCCCAAAGAAAGGAGCTAATATTTTCTGTAACACCAAATGACTGGATGGGGAACAGCCTGAATGTTTACCTTTCTCTCACGAGGGACAACCACCTTGGTCCAGTCTACTTGGTGACCAACAGAATTCCATCGAGCCATAATTATCTCTGCTGCTTCAACACTGAATTTTCAGTCACGTCCCAGAACAGTCCTCTACATTATTCAATATCAATGGTGCCTCTGCTAAAATGTACACTCCATATTTTTCTGTATCTTGTACACACTGTTTAACTTGGGGTGCGTATTTTTAAAAAGAGAATGCTTAAAACTACAGAATTATGGGCCTGAAAAAAAAATCAACCAATTTTATTTATTGAGCGCTTCCTGTGCGCGGAGCACTGTACTAAACACTGGGGAGAATACAGTATAACAGAGTTGGTGGACGCATTCTCTACTCACAAGGAGCTTAGAGTCTAGAGAAAAAAAGTGAAAAGGAGATGTAATAAAATTATGGATGGTTCTCCCTGTTAGTTTAAAGTTCTTTGGCAGGAAGAAAAAAATTAAATTCACAATCATTGAATATATATGCTAGATATATTTTGTTTGAACACTGATGTTAAATAAATGCATTGATAATACCGCCTCAAAATAACTTTGAACACTTACTTATTGATTTTCCAGGATACAGCTTTGCCTGAGGGTAACCAGGAATCATTTGTTCATCTCTGGCTCGAAGATTTTCAAGCTCATGCTTGATGATGAACTGACATTCTGCCATTGTAAGAAAATCATCATTGTTGTCTAAAACCAGAAAGAAAATATTTTATGCATTTTTTGACTATACATAGTTCAAAAGAAAAAGTCAGTAGTGTTATGACTGGTACTGGGGCAAGAGAAACAGAGACCATTTCTTGGTCTCCAGATACTCTTGCTATACAAAATTTCTGTCACCCATTCTCAATGGCAAAAATGGGCCTCAATTAGAACCTAGAAAAGCAATTAATTTTATAATCATGTTGCAGGGCACCAACAAAAATGCAGACATTAACAGTTATTCATAAATCACTTCACTTTTGTCTCTCTTCTCGCTAACTTACTAGAAATTACTGCTATACCATGGTCATCTAGATACGTACATCCAGTTCTCCTGTAAATAAGTATTATCAATCATATTTATTGGGCACTTACTGTGTGCAAGGGACTGTACTAAGCACTTGAGAGAGTACACCACAGCAGTATAACAGATACATTCCCTGCCCACAACAAGGATTATGTTCTTGCACACATTAAGAAAAACTCACACGTCATAGTCACGTGCACAAACCATTTCCCCTGGCACCACAGCAGCAGGCCGTACTAAACAAACTCCTGTTGTCAGATAAACATTCTCTACTAATTCCCTAAAAACTCTGTACCCAATTGCATAGTGAAAATTGCGGTCAATACCACCAGAGAGAGGTCATTTCTTGCAGTCCCCAGGACATCTCCTACAACATGGAAAAAGAGAGGAGCCTCCCTAGAGCTGCTCCTTCTTCACAAATCTGCAACTCATGTTATTCTTAGCTTTACGCATTTAACCAGTGAAGTGATATTAAAACAGTAAGCCTGACTCTTTCAGTGCCTAGGCTACTGACTAGGATTTGGCCAGGCACCTTGGAAGCAGCATTAACTTTTCAGCACTATTTCATGCCCTGAAGCAATTATTTAGGGAATATAATTCACAAAACCTGAATTATTGAAGTTTCCAAAGGTGTTATACTTTATCCCCAGTGTGTAATTTAGGACCTAGGGGACTGAGGCTCCAGATTTTGAAAAGGGATTGACAAAACCAACCTTACAAAGTCCCAGTTAACATCACCTCATACCTCAACCCCTAAAAGATCGCTTGATTCTAGCCTTGGGATAAAGGATCCAATTGACCCCAGATCATCCCTGATCTAGAGGACTTCTTGGTGCGGGGGGAGTTTATTCCTAGGTCACAGATGCCTTTATGGTCTTAGATGTCCTTAAATCATTTCTGCTCCTTTATCAGATCAGAAATGATCCCAGAACAGTCCAGATACCCCACAAATTTCAGGCCACACCCAATCTCCAGATGACCTAAATTCAGTCACCCAATTGCAAGTGGGAGGGCATCATTTTAAAATGAGGCATAAGAATTCATAATGTTGTCTTTAGCATCTTCAAAAAATGGTGGACATTTAAAAACTGTCACTGCTTACACTCAAAACTCTTAGTCCATATGTATTCTTTATTTTATGTAATACACTGTAGCTAAGTTTCATTATTCTAAGAAAAGGAAATTAAAAACTCTACCTGTTCCCCACTAATTTACAGATCTGTCAACACTGTTCCATTTTGGTAATTCAGAGAGCAAATAAAATGACAAGAAGGATTTACCATCGAAGTCTTTAAAGTTCTGTCTGTTTCCATATGTAAAAGCTCTCATGGAGTTATCATTGCACTCTTTCACCAGTCCCACTGATTCAGCCCCCAGCAACAGTCTTAACCTGGATGCACCAACAAGATAGAAATTCTGATTTTCATCTGTTTGCTCCCCATTTTCATTTAACAACGGTCTAATCGACAACTGGGCACCTTCAAAGGAAACAAAAAAGGAAGAAAAAAGTTTTTTAAAGCTGTACATATATTGATAGTCATTTAAATCCTGTGAATGATCTCTCCTCCACCCATTCTCTGTTGATTTTTATATCCTTAGAGATAGTACTATTCTTCCATTACACTATTTTAGCCTCAAATATCAGCAAATATTTAAGGAGAAGTTAGGCTAAACCTAAAGCAGCTCTGTCTGAAAAATATGGATTTTAACAAAAATGAAAAAATATGCCTAAATGCACTGGTATTGAGTAGCGGTACCATTAAATTTATCCTTAACTCATGTGGGGAACACCCCTAAAGCACAGTCCCTTAAAATTGGTGACCTCCAGACAACCAACCAGTTCACCCTAAAAGAGTCTTATCTTACACTGCTCCAACAATACCATTTATTTGACCCATTCTATTTACTATTCCCAAGTATAATTTAAATATTATGTGAAAAATATACACAGAAAATATAAATATGTGTGGGTGTCTGGTAGACAAGCTGAAATAAATGCCGAGACTAGCTATGGTATGCTGAATCCCAATTATCATCCAAGCTATTGGGATTTTCTTTGTCTTAAAAAACTGAAAGGTCACTATACCCTAGTCTCGTTCAGAGAAAGGTAGCCCCAGATACTGGTCTCACAGCCAGAAGACTTTTGTTGTTATATAAAAACGCACAAACAAATAATATGGATCAATAAAAACCAGATTAAATGGAGAAAAATGAACAACAATACCAATTCTTGGATTTGTGCAAGACCTTTCAATTTAAAGCCTTAAAATGCTCTCATTTGTGTTACTTAAACATTCTCTTGAGAATGCAGGAAGAGGCACTTCAGAAGGGTGAATGCCACGTTTCTTATGTCTCAATTCCTCATTGATACACACAGTTTGTGTGTGTGGCGGGAAGCTGGTGGGGAGAAGGGGTTACCATACATCTATGCACAGGGGCAAAGAAGACCCATATGCAGAACATATATGAGAAGCAATGTGGCCTGGTGGACAGAGCACGGGCCTGGAAGTCTAAAGAACCTGGGTTCTAAAGCCAACTCCTCCACTTGTCTGCTGTGTGACCTTGGGCACGCCACTTAACAGTTCTGTGCCTCAGTTACCTCATCTGCAAACTGGGGACTGTGAGTTCCATGTAGCACAGGGACTATGTCCAACCTGATAAACTTGTATCTACCCTAGCACCTAGTACAGTGCCTGGAGCATAGTAAGCACTTAAAAAATACCATTAAAAAAAAAAACAATCATGAGCTTACAAACGGCATGACCTAGTGGATAGAGAACAGGCATGGAAGTCGCAAGTCACTTCACTTCTCTGGGCATCAGCTACCTCCTCTGTAAAATGGGGATTAAGACTGTGAGCCCTATGTGGGACAGGGACTGTGTCCAATCTGATTAACTTGTGTCTATCCCAACACTGGGCACATAGGGCTTAACAAATACCATGAAAAAAACAACAAAGTGAAAACCAAGCACCAGAAAGGAAGAAATCTGGAAATATCTGATCTGATTTTCCATTCTCCTGGCCTTCCACTGGCCCTGTCTTTGCTTTCTCATTGAGCTGGCAAAGCTCTCTAGGAAATCCCAGGAAAACTGAACTAACTTGGATAATTGCTGCAGTTACTTTTTAAGGAAAATGTGCAACTGTATTCCGGTATAATGTAGAGAAGCAGCGTGGCTCAGTGGAAAGAGCACAGGCTTGGGAGTCAGAGGTCATGGGTTCAAATCCTGACTCTGCCCCTTGTCAGCTGTGTGACTGTGGGCAAGTCACTTAACTTCTCTGTGCCTCAGTTCCCTCATCTGTAAAATGGGGATGAAGACTGTGAACCTCACATGAGACAACCTAATTACCCTGTATCTATCCCAGCGCTTAGAACAGTGCTCTGCACATAGTAAGCACTTAACAAATACCAACATTATTATTATTTATGTAATGGCCCGAATACCAAGTGGCTCTGAACAACAGTCAGCCGATTTTCACAACGCAAAAACCTATACTAACAGAAGTTGATTAAAATACTCACCTTTCTCACAAAACTTAAAACATCTTTCTTCTTTACCTAGTACCAGCTTGAAAGAGCTTTCTAAGACTCGTACTCCTAATGCTTAATTATTGTATTAGACCACACCTAGCAGAACAAGATTCCCCGTTACTATGCGCCAGTCTTTACCCATTAATTTGGGTATTGAATTTTTTCTTTCCCACTAAAGAGTAAAGGGAATTTTCTGAAGACGCTCCAAAGTGGGCAAGTAACAGGATGGCCACTGACTATACTGAAGAATTTAAGAGGCTCCTTTGCCTCTTAATAACAGCTGTGGTATTTTTTAAGTACTTTCTTGTGTCAGGCACTCTAAGCACTAGGGTAGGCACAAGCTAATCGGGTTGAACACAGTCCCTGTCCCACATAGGGCTCACAATCTATTTACAGATGAGGGAACTTAGGCACAGAGAAGTGAACTGCCTTGCACAAGGTCACACAACAGATAAGTGGCAGATCTGGGATTAGAACCCAGGTCCTTCTGACTCCCAGGCCTGTGCTCCATCCGCTAGGCCACGCTGCTTCTCAATCCGTCTTTTTACGCATGTTACACAACTCTAGTAACGTGACAACAGGGTGTTGTAATAAGAGGTATTCGTTGAGTGCTTACTGTGTGCAGAGCTGAACTAAGTCCTTGGAAGAGTACAATACAACAGAGTTGGAAGAGAAATTCCTGCCCACAACAAACTTACAGTCTAAAGGAAGAACACAAAAGGGTTCTTTTGTGCAGAAATTCAAACTATGGAGCTACAGAATGTGTTTCCAGGATCCCGACCGCTCCTTTGCCCCGGAATCACTGTGTTCCCCTCCCTGCAAACACAGGCACTCTTCCTGAGCTGCAGGATTCAGTGGTATGAGCCAAGGCAGAGAAATGTAGGGACTTAAAAAATAAAAATACTGGAAATAAAGAGATGCCCGGTGCCATAACAGTCCTGGACTGGGAACAGACAGGATGAAAAAGAGACAAATAGCCAACTGACCTAGGACTCCAATTAAGCATGGCCAGGTTCCAGAGCCAGCTGGGCCACAACTAAGAGAGATAGAGGGTGACGATCCTTCACCACTTGGTGCCCATATCTGAAGAACAATTTCTCTCACCAATCTGGATAAACAATATTTTTGAAAAGTGGAGAAAATGCCTCAAGGCAGAAAAGCTACCCCATAGAAAATAGCTGCCCTGTTCCCATGTTTGCCCATATCTATCAGAGACAAATCTGAAGAGGCCTGATAACCTGATAGCAGATTAAGTGACAGCTAAGGTATAGGGATACAGAGTGGCATATAGAACTGCTCACCATCAGTCTGCTCCTTTGGGAGGCCTGAAGGAGAAAGACTCTGAATTCCCATGGTTGTTACTTCAGAGCAGTCCCCATCTGAGAATTTATAGGATTGCTTTCTTGGAACAAAGAGAGTGCAATTTTCAATCCATTCTTGGATACCTGATTAACTTGTTTACCTGATTAGCCATGTCCCCAGGCAGCAGTTAGGAGGCTTTCAAAAGCATTAAATTTGAAGACAGAACAAAAATCTACCTAGGCCTATACCCAGATTTACGACACGTAAGTTTCCCCATTTAGACTGTGAGCCAGTTATTGGGCAGGGATTGTCTCTATCTGTTGCCAAACTGTACATTCCAAGCACTTAGTCCAGTGTTCTGCACATAGTAAGAGCTCAATAAATATGACTGAATGAATGAGTATGGAAAATTATTTTTAACAGCTCAATCAGCTTCTTTGGTCATTTTTAATGTTTTCTTTCTTTGCACCTAATTGGCCTAGGGGAAAGAGCATGGAGCTGGGAGTCAGAGAACCTGGGTTCTAATCCCAGCTCTGCCATTTGCTGTGTGACCTTGGGCAAGTCACAACTTCTCTGTACCTCAGTTATCTCATCTGTAAAATGGGGATTAAGACTGTGAGGCCCATGTGGGACATGGACTGTGTCCAACCTGATTAGCTTGTATCTACCCCAGCACTTAGTTCAGTGTCTGGCACAGAGTAACATAGTAAGCAGCGAGTCTTAGTGGAAAGGGCACGGGCTTGGGAGTCAGAGGTCGCGGGTCTAATCCCTGCTCCACCACTTACCGGCTGAGTGACTTTGAGCAAGTTACAAAACTTCTCTGTGTCTCCTCAGGTACCTCATCTGTAAAGTGGGGATTATGACTGGGAGCCCCACATGGGACAACCTGAATACCTTGTATCGACCCCAGTGTTTAGAACAGTGCTTGGCAGATAGTAACTGCTTAACAAATACCGTTATTATTATTATTATTAACAAATGCCATTAAAAATTTGCCAAGTTAACTTCTGGGAAATGTAATAAAGTTTAGTCTGAGTCATACCCATTTTGCTCACCTCCATTTTTCTTTTTGTCGACAATTTTTTGTTTCAGCCATTCTTTGGTTTCTGCCTTGGCATTTTTGGCTAGCTCTAAAACTACCAATGGCCTGAAATGAGTCTCAGACGTGTCTATTGCTGACAGACTTACTTTCATCTTCTGGCAAGTAGCTGGAAATAAAAAGGCAAACAAGAAAAGTGTTACTGGGAGAAATTCAAGAAAAAAATGCAATCTGTAGAAACCTACATTACAGCTGGCTTCTTGTAAGCACACTGTATGTAATGTGTAGGAACTGTGAGCTCAGGTCCTAAGAAGCAGCAGGTGTAAGACAAATTCCCCAATTCCACTGGTGAGTGCTCAAAGGAACCCTGATCAACTTCAAATAAGTGAACTTCCAGCTATGCTTGACAAGAAGATGTGGCACGATAATGACGGAAAGTCTCCCGCTCTAGACTGTAAATTTACTGTAGCAGGGAATGTTACATTGTCTGTTATACTGTCATATTGTACTCTTCCAAGCGCTTAGTACAGTGCTCTGCATGCTGAAGGTGCTCAAAAAAACTGGTCAATTGACATAGTGATGAAGCATAATACGAAACAGGTAGTACAAAAGTGGAATCTAATATGAAACAGCATAATAAGAAAAAGGAGGTACAAAAGGGGAATCTAATAGCCTTCAACTCTCAGAGTTCCAGAAAATACTGGCTCTCCCCTTCAATCGATGGCATTTATCAAGCACTTGCCGTGTGCAGAGCACTGTATTAAGTGCTGGGGAGAGTACAAGCCGACAGAGTAGG
Organism: Ornithorhynchus anatinus; assembly: GCF_004115215.2. Lineage (NCBI taxonomy): Eukaryota > Metazoa > Chordata > Mammalia > Monotremata > Ornithorhynchidae > Ornithorhynchus > Ornithorhynchus anatinus. The sequence continues at coordinate 51,905,939 of NC_041735.1, read as the reverse complement.
TAAACATGATCCCCAACCACAAGGAGTTTACAGACTAGAGGAAGGACAATGCTTCCCTGCCACTCCCCCAAGGACGCCTCACCTCCTCCCACTCTGAACCCAATGGGAAAAGGAGTACAAGTCACTCGGTTTCTTGCCTCCCAACGTTTGGTTTGTACCATCCTCCTTTTTTCTTCCTTGGAAGCCCATATCATCCTCCTCTACCACCCACTTCAATTACCAGTTGCCATCATCTACTTGCCCCCTGGCCTATATCCAATTTTTCAAGAGATGTGGATGTTTTTCTCACCTTCACTCTCTCCTTCCTCCCTTTATTGATCAGGAGGAACATTCCTGATGATCTCCCAGCTGCCCACTTTGTCTCTCCTCAATTCTATCAACCTATTCCTCCGCCGCACCTCACCCACTTACCAACTTTGGACACAGGCTGTCCAATTAATCAATCAGTGGTAATTACTGAACACTTACTATGTACAGAGCACTGTTCTAAGCACTTGGCAGACTACAATTCACTATACAGCACTCTCTTTCATCAACTCACATTCCACTCACTGAACACCTCCTTCATGCTAAACTGTTCTTTCCCCTCACAGAGAACTTGGATCTTTTGACCCTCCTCCACTAATCCCAGGCTATCGTGCCACATGTGAACTCCCTACCCAACCTAGCTCTCGATGCACAATTCCGCACCATCATCTCCTTCCTCGGACTCCTATCCCTCCATCAGTCTCGCACACCAACCCCCATCAACGGATCACCTCCATGGTGCGCTTTCTCTGCTTCAGTGCTCTTGGTACAAAGCACTTGCTCACAGAAATCCAGATACCTGGCCAACCTCTGCCATCTGAAATTCATCTCACCAGGTATAATTCTGCCCTCTTTGCTCAACAACATTACTTCTCACTTAATTGACTTCCATGCTTAATTGCCCAGCTATTCCAGACTTACACTTCCCTTAATAACAATAATAATAATGGTATTTAAGTGCTTAGTATGTGCCAAGCATTGTTTTAAGCGCTGGGGTAGATACAAGGCAATCAGGTTGTTCCACTTGGGGATCACGGTCTTAATCTCCACTTTACAGATGAGCTAACAGGCACAGAGAAGTGAAATGATTTGCCCAAGGTCACACAGCAGAGAAGTGGTGGAGACTTCTGACTCCCAAGCGCATGCTCTTTCCACTAAGCCACACTGCTTTTTAATCTCTTCTTAATCCCCTACAGTCTACACATTTCCTCTCCACAATTCACTCTGATGCCCGGATCACTGTTTTCAAACACGATTTTGCTCATGTCTCCCCACTCCTCAAAAACCTCCATGGCTAACCATTCCTTTCAGCATCAAACAGAAATTCCTGACCGTTGGCTTTAAGACACTCTTTCAGCAATCTTTTCCCTGCTTATTCTCACTCCTTACCCAAGCAGCGTGGCTCAGTGGAAAGAGCACGGGCTTGGGAGTCAGAGGTCATGGGTTCAAATCCCGGCTCTGCCACTTGTCAGCTGTGTGATTGTGGGCAAGTCACTTCACTTCTCTGGGCCTCAGTTACCTCATCTGTAAAATGGGGATTAACTGTGAGCCTCACGTGGGACAACCTGATTCCCCTGTATCTACCCCAGCACGTAGAACAGTGCTCTGCACATAGTAAGCACTTAACAAATACCAACATTATTATTATTATTACACCTCGGCTCACATGCTTCACTTCTCATGCCAACCTATTCACTATGTCTTCTTCTCCAGACTGTCCTCTAGACCGTAAGCTTATTACAGGCAGGGGATGTGTCTGCTAATTCTCGTGCTGAAGTTTCCCAAGTGCCTAGAACAGTGCTCTGGGCTCAAATAAGTGCTCAATTAGTACTACTGATTGATTGATTCTGGTCTCTTCTTATAACCAGTTCCTTACTCACACCGTCCCTCTCCTCTCACATCTGTCAAACCATTTGTTCTCTCCATCTTTTAAACCCTTTTGAATTCACATCACCTCCTAGAGGACTTTCCTCCTAACATAATATAAACTAAAAGTAGAGGGAAAAAGGCCTTTCTCCTTAATGTGAATCAAAATACCTCAAAATGACTGGACAAACAAAAATTTTGGCAATAGGCAGTATAACGCAGCATGGCTTAATTGAAAGAGCATGGGCTTGGGAGTCAGAGGTCATGGGTTCTAATCCCAGCTCTGCCACTTGTCTGCTGTGTGACCTTGGACAAGTCACTTAACCTCTCTATGCCTCGGTTACCTCATCTGCAAAAGTGGGGATTAAAAAATGTGAGCCCCACGTGGGGCAATCTGATTATCTTGTATAATAATAATAATGTTGGTATTTGTTAAGCGCTTACTATGTGCCGAGCACTGTTCTAAGCGCTGGGGTAGACATAGGGGAATCAGGTTGTCCCACGTGGGGCTCACAGTTTTCATCCCCATTTTACAGATGAGGGAACTGAGGCACAGAGAAGTTAAGTGACTTGCCCACAGTCACACAGCCGACAAGTGGCAGAGCTGGGATTCGAACTCATGAGCCCTGACTCTACCCCAGCGCTTAGAACAGTGCGCTGCATATAGTAGGCGCTTAACAAATACCATAATTATTATTATTATTAAGCACTTAAATACCATAATTATTTATTTATTTATTTTATTTTTGAGAAGCAGAGTGGCTCAGTGGAAAGAGCCCGGGCTTGGAAGTCAGAGGAAGCAGCGTGGCTCAGTGGAAAGAGCACGGGCTTTGGAGTCAGAGATCATGGGTTCGAATCCCACCTCTGCCACTTGTCAGCTGTGTGACTTTGGGCAAGTCACTTAACTTCTCTGTGCCTCAGTTACCTCATCTGTAAAATGGGGATTAACACTGTGAGCCCCACGCAGGACAACCTGATTCCCTTGTGTCTACCCCAGCGCTTAGAACAGTGCTCTGCACATAGTAAGCGCTTAACAAATACCAACATTATTATTATTATGGGTTTAAATCCCGGCTCTGCCACTTGTCAGCTGTGTGACTGTGGGCAAGTCACTTCACTTCTCTATGCCTCAGTTCCCTCATCTGTAAAGTGGGGATTAACCGTGACCCTCACGTGGGACAACCTGCTTACCCTGTATCTACCCCAGCGCTTAGAACAGTGCTCTGCACATAGTAAGCACTTAACAAATACCAACATTATTATATAAGCAGGAAGAATAAAGGTAAGCAAATCCCTTCAGGATTAAAAATCAGTTTTGCACTTTCAGTTTCTGAGCTAATGACCCTTCTTATAGTAATTAAGATAGCTTTGTAAATAATAGAGAGATTAAATAAAGAAAAGGTGATTAAGCCCTGTTGAAGCAGGTTTTTTAAACTCGTGGGAACTCACAAAGCAAAGAATTAAATTAGATGAATACGGTTTCATTGCACTTAATTTCTACTTCAAGAAGGGGCTTTCAAGTTTGGCACTGGCTGTAAGGCCACGGTCAGACACAGCAAAAAAGAGACGATTATTGGTGGTATCTGACGGTAAAATAAAAGCCACAGGATGGCAGACCATTCCAACCACATTACCCACCCGTCTGAATCACTGCCTCAGGACTTCCATTACTAGTTCTATTGCCTTCGAAGTTCCACGTACTACAGAGCAGTTCGATGTCCTAGGATCCAAACTCGGAAGCTAACTGAATAGGCCCAGTGGAAGAAAGGATGGAGAGGGAACTTTTAGAGAAGCCTCGTCCCTGACAAAACTGTTTGAAGAAAGGTTAATTGATCTATCAGTGGTATTTATTGATACTATTTATTGATATTGTACTAAGTCCTTGGGAGGGTACATTATGGTCATCAGTGCCTACAACTTAGAGGGAATCTGCACGATGCGCGCAGAGCGATCACTAGTTACTCCACCAGAGCAGGGCTCCTGGCTCTCACCTGCTGTTTCCTGTCTCCTCGTGTTGATCAATCACATTTATTGAGAGCGTACTATGTGCAAAGCACTGCACTACATGCTTGGGAAAATACAGTATATTAGAATTAGCAGACACGTTCCCTGCCCATAATGAGTTTATAGTTTCAGTTTAGAGGGGGAGACAGACAGTAATATAATAAAAATAATAATAATAATGGCATGTGTTAAGCACTTACTGTATGCCAAGCACTGTTCTAAGTACTGGGGTAGATACAAGGCAATCGGGTTGGACACAGTCCCTTGTCCCACATGGGGCTCACTGTCTCAATCCCTAGTTTATAGATGAGGTAACTGAGAGGCAGAGAAGTGAAGTGACTTCCGCCACAGTAGACAAGTGGAGGAACCGGGATAAGTGATTTATAATATGTAATTTAAAGTTATGTACATAAATGCTGCGGGGTTGGGGCGAATGTCAAATGTCCAAAGATCAGAGTTTGAAATGCATAGACAAAGCGCAGGGGGCCTGGGAACTGCCTGAAATCTGGCCTCTCCTCAGAGGGCCCCACCATTCTCCAGCAGCCCCACCCCCAGCCTCCCTTTCATTCATTCAATCATATTTATTGAGCGCTTACTGTGTGCAGTACTGCAGTACTATTATTCTATAGTAATAAAATATCAATAGAATAAATATGTACATATATACACAAGCGCTGTGGGGCAGGGAGGGGGGTAGAGCAGATGGAGGGAGTCGGGGCGATGGAGAGGGAGGAGGAGCAGGTGAAAAGGGGGGCTCAGTCTGGGAAGGCCTCCTGGAGGAGGTGAGCTCTCAGTAGGGCTTTGAAGGGGGGAAGAGAGCTAGTTTAGTGGATGTGAGGAGGGAGGGCATTCCAGGCCAGAGGTAGGACGTGGGCCAGGGGTCCTGACTACTTGTTTTGTTTTGCTGCCTCCCCCTTTTTAGACTGTGAGCCCGGTGTTGAGGAGGGATTGTTTCTATCTGTTGCTGAATTGTACATTCCAAACGCTTAGTACAGTGCTCTGCACACAGTAAGCACCCAATAAATACGACTGAATGAATGACAGGTGAGAAGGAGGCACAGTGAGGAGGTTAGCGGCGGCAGATGAGCGGAGTGTGCGGGCTGGACTGTAGGAGAGAAGGGAGGTGAGGTAGGAGGGGGCGAGGTGATGGAGAGCTTTGAAGCCGAGAGAGGAGTTTTTGTTTCATGCGAAGGTTGATATGCAACCACTGAAGGTTTTTGAGGAGGGGAGTGACATGCTCAGAGCGTTTCTGTAGGAAGATGATCTGGGCAGCAGAGTGAAGTATAGACTGAAGTGGGGAGAGACAGGAGGTTGGGAGATCAGAAAGGAGGCTGCCGCAGTAATCCAGTCAGGACAGGATGAGTGATCATATTAACAAGGTAGAGGTTTGGATGGAAAGGAAAGGGTGGATCTTGGAGATGTTGTGAAGGTGACACTGGCAGGTTTTAGTGACAGATTGGATATGTGGGGTGAATGAGAGAGCGGAGTCAAAGATGACTCCAAGGTCGCAGGCTTGTGAGACGGGAAGGACGGTAGTGCCGTCGGCAGGGACAGGAAAGTCAGGGAGAGGACAGGGTTTGGGAGGGAAGATAAAGGAGCTCAGTCTTGGACATGTTGAGTTTTAGGTGGCAGGAGGACATCCCGGGTGGAGATGTCCAGAAGGCACGAGTAGATGCGAGCCAGGAGGGAGGGAGAGAGAACAGGGGAGGAGATGTAGATTTGGGTATCGCCTGTGTAGAGATGATAGTTGGAAACCGTGGGAGCTAGTATAGATGGAGAACAGAAGGGGTCCAAGACCTGACCCTTGAGGAATCCCTACGGTTAGGGGATGGGAGGGGAGGAGGAACCTGCGAAGGAGAGCGAGAATGAACGGCTAGAAAGATAAGAGGAGAACCAGGAGAGGACAGAGTCCGTGAAGCCAAGGTGAGATAAGGTGTTGAGGAGAAGGGGATGGTCGACAGTGTCAAAAGCAGCTGAGAGATCGAGGAGGATTAGGATAGGAGCCGGTGGATCTGGCAAAGTACCTGCCAAACTAGCACACTTCCCCCCTTCAAAGCCCTACTGAAAGCTCACCTCCTCCAGGAGGCCTTCGCAGACTGAGCCCCCCTTTTCCTCTGCTCCTCCTCTCCTGACAGTCAGTCAGGCTCACAGCCTCAATCCCCATTTCACAGATGAGGTAACCGAGGCACAGAGAAGTTAGGTGACTTGCCCCAAATCTCACAGCTGACAAGAGGCAGAGCCAGGATTAGAACCCATGACCTCTGACTCCCCAGCCTATGCTCTTTCCACTGAGCCATGCCGCTTCTCATTATAGACTAATAAATATGTCTATTATATATACATATGTATATTAGTCTTATTATAGACTAATACATATGTATATATGTATTAGTCTATAATATAACTGGTATATATATATATACCAGTTCTGTGAGGCAGGGAGGGGGATAGAGCAGAGGGAGGGAGTTGGGGCAGTGGGGAGGGGAGGAGGAGCAGAGGGATAGGGAGGGCTCAGTCTGGGAAGGCCTCCTGGAGGAGGTGAGCTCTCAGTAATAATAATAATAATGCTGGTATTTGTTAAGCGCTTACTATGCGCAGAGCACTGTTCTAAGCGCTGAGGTAGATACAGGGTTATCAAGTTGTCCCACGTGAGGCTCACAGTTAATCCCCATTTTACAGATGAGGGAATTTAGGCCCAGAGAAGTGAAGTGACTTGCCCACAGTCACACAGCTAACAAGTGGCGGAGCTGGGATTCGAACCCATGACTCAGTAGGGCTTTGAAAGGGGGGAAGTGTAAGGAAGAGTGGAAGGAAGATGGGGCCATAACTGGAGGAGAATGTGGGGTCGAGGGAGGGCGGCCCCTGCCCCTTTACCCCTTAGACGCAGCGTGGCTTAGTGGCAAGAGCCACTCGGGAGTCAGAGGTGGTGGGTTCTAATCCGATTCCGCCTCTTGTCTGCTGCGATTTGGGGCAAATCACTTCCCTTCTCTGGACCTCAGTCCCCTCATCTGTAAAATGGGGATGAAGACTGGGAGCCCCACATGGGACACCCTGATGACCTTGCCTCTCCCCCAGCGCTGAGACCAGTGCAGTGTGGCTCAGTGGCAAGAGCCTGGGCTTGGGAGTCAGAGGTCATGGGTTCGAATCCCTTCTCTGCCACTTGTCAGCCGTGTGACTGTGGGCCAGTCATTTCACTTCTCTGCACCTCAGTTCCCTCATCTGTCAAATGGGGGTGAAGACTGTGAGCCTCAACCTGATCACCCTGGATTTCCCCCAGCGCTTAATAATAATGATAGCATTTGTTAAAACAGTGCTTAAAGAGCTGAAAACAGTGCTCTATACATAGTAAGCGCTTAACAAATACCAACATTATTAACAGTGCTTGGCACCAGTCTTTTAGACTGTGAGCTCGGGGTGGGGCAGGGCTTGTCTCTCTTTGTGGCTGAACTCTACATTCCAAGTGGTTAGGCCAGGGTTCTGCACACAGTCAGCGCTCAAGAAATACGGCTGACTGAATGAATGGTCAGCGCTGAAGAATGACCACCATTGCTAATTAGAGAGGCAGCGTGGCTCAGTGGAAAGAGCCCGGGCTTGGGTTCGAATCCCGGCTCTGCCACTTGGCAGCTGGGTGACTGTGGGCAAGTCACTGCACTTCTCTGGGCCTCAGTGACCTCATCAGTAAAATGGGGATGAAGACTGGGAGCCTCACGTGGGACAACCTGATGACCCTGGATCTCTCCCAGCGCTTAGAACAGTGCTCTGCACATAGTAAGCACTTACATACCAACATGATGATTCACTTTTCTGGGCCTCAGTGACCTCATCTGTCAAATGGGGATGACGACTGGGAGCCTCACGTGGGACAACCTGATGACCCTGGATCTCCCCCAGCGCTTAGAACAGTGCTCTGCACATAGTAAGCACTTAAATACTTAAAGCACTTCAATATTAAATTATTATTCACTTCCCTGTGCCTCAGTTCCCTTATCTGTAAAATGGGGATGAAGACTGGGGCCTCACGTGGGACCACCTGATGCCCCTGTCTCTCCCCCAGCGCTTAGAACAGTGCTCTGCACCTAGTAGGGGCATCACAAATACCAACATGATGATTCACTTTTCTGGGCCTCAGTTCTCTCATCTGTCAAATGGGGATGAAGACTGTGAGCCTCACAAGGGACCACCTGATGCCCCTGTCTCTCCCCCAGCGCTTAGAACAGTGTTCTGCACCGAGTATGCGCTTAACAAATACCAACATGATTATTATCAGTATTTCCCCGACCGCCCCCCCCCCCCACCCAGTGGGCCCAAATCTCGTCCCTCTGGCTCTCGCGAGAGCTGGGCCCAACCCCCCGAGCCGCCGCCGCCCCTCGGCCCCCAACGGCGCCCCCCGGCGGCGGGCGCGGGGAGGAGCCCGCAGGCCGCTCTCCGGCCGCTGGCCGCTCCTGGCCGCTCCCCGCAGCTCGGACCCTCGGAGATGGAGTCGGCGCTCACTCACCGGGCCGCCTCTTCTGTCGGCGGCGGCAGAGGCCCGGGGGGGGAGGAGGAGGAGGAGGAGGAAGCGGCGGCGGGCGGCGGGGCCGGGCCGAGCCGGGCGGAGGCCGGGGGCGGGGCCGCGGGCTGCGGAGCCCCAGCGCCGGCGGGGCGGCGGCAATGCGCCTGCGCGACCTCCGATCCCGCCCCCGACGCCCCCCAGTGGCGGGAGGAGCCATGGCAGCCCGCCCTGCCGCCCTTTTGCTTCTTTCCTTCCTTCCTTTCTTCCTTCCTTCCTTTCTTCCTTCCTTTCTTTCCTCCTTCCTTCCTTCCTTTCTTTCCTCCTTCCTTCCTTTTTCTTCCTTCCTTCCTTCCTTGCTTCCTTTCTTTCCTCCTTCCTTCCTTTCATTCTTCCTTCCTTTCCTCCTTCCTTCCTTTCTTCTTTTCTTTCTTTCTTTCTTCTTTCTTTCTTTCTTTCTTTCTTTCTTTCTTTCTTTCTTTCTTTCTTTCTTTCTTTCTTTCTTTCTTTCTTTCTTTCTCTCTCTCTCTTTTCATCCATCCACTCATATGTAATAATAATAATGTTGGTATTTATTGCTATTGTTCTTGTCTGTCCATCTCCCCCAATTAGACTGTGCACCCATCAAAGGGCAGGGACTGTCTCTGTTACCGATTTGCCCATTCCAAGCGCTTAGTACAGTGCTCTGCACATAGTAAGCGCTCAATAAATACTATTGAATGAATTTATTAAGCACTTACTATGTGCAGTGCACTGTTCTAAGCGCTGGGGGAGAGGGTAATCAGATTGTCCCACGTGGGGCTCACATTTTTTAATCCCCCAGCGTGGCTCAGTGGAAAGAGCCCGAGCTTGGGAGTCAGAGGTCATGGGTTCAAATTCTGACTCCACCGCTTGTCAGCTGGGTGACTCTGGGCAAGTCACTTATCTTCTCCGTGCCTCAGTTCCCTCATCTGTAAAATGGGGATTAAGACTGTGAGCCCCAAGTGGGACAACCTGATCACCTTGTATCCCCCCAGGGCTTAGAACAGTGCTTTGCACAGAGTAAGCACTTAACAAATACCATCATCATCATTTTTATGGATGAGGTAACTGAGGCCCAGAGAAGTTAAGGGACTTGCCCACAGTCACACAGCCGACAAGTGGCAGAGCCGGGTAGTAATAATAATAATAATAATAATGTTGGTATTTGTGAAGCACTTGCTATGTGCAGAGCACTGTTCTATGTGCTGGGATAGAGATGGGGTCATCAGGTTGTCCCACATGGGGCTCACAGTCTTCATCCCCATTTTACAGATGAGGGAACTGAGGCACAGAAAAGTGCATAATAATGTTGGTATTTGTTAAGCGCTTACTATGTGCAGAGCACTGTTCTAAGTGCTGGGGTAGAGACAGGGGAATCAGGTTGTCCCACATGGGGCTCACTGTCTTCATCCCCATTTTACAGATGAGGGAACTGAAGCACAGAGAAGTTAAGGGACTTGCCCACAGTCGCAGAACCGACAAGTGGCAGAGCCGGGTAATAATGATAATAATAATAATATTGGTATTTGTTAAGCGCTTATTATGTGCAGAGCACTGTTCTAAGCGCAGGGGTACAGACGGTAATCAGGTTGACCCACGCGGGGCTCACAGTCTTAATCCCCATTTTACAGATGAGGGAACTGAGTGCAGAGAAGTTAAGTGACTTGCCCAAAGTCACACAGCTAAGTGACAGAGCCAGAATTCGAACCCATGACCTCTGACTCCCAAGCCCGGGCTCTTTCCACTGAGCCCCGCTGATACAGGGTAATCAGATTGTCCCACGTGGGCTCACACTTTTTTTTATCCCATTTTTATAGATGAGGGAACTGAGGCCCAGAGAAGGTAAGTAACTTGCCCAAGGTCACACAGCAGACAAGTGGCAGAGTTAATTTTAGAACCCACAACCTCTGACTCCCAAATCCGTGCTCTTTTCACTAAGTCACGCACTTCGGCAACGGAGACAATCCCTACCCATCAACCGGCTCACAGTTTAGAAGGAGGGAGACAACAAACCAAAACAAGTAGACAGGCATCAATACCATCAAAATAGATTCATTCATTCATTTAATCGTATCTATTGAGCGCGCTTGGAAAGTCCACTTCGGCAACAAACGGACAGAGAAGCAGTGTGGCTTAGTGGAAAGAGCCCGGCCTTGGGAGTCGGAAGGTCATGGGTTCTAATCTTGACTCCGCCACTTGTCTGCTGTGTGACCTCGGGCAAGTTACTTCACTTCTCTGGGCCTCAGTTACCTCATCTGTAAAAATGGGGACTAAAAAATGTGAACCCGATGTGGGACAATCTGATTACTCTGTATCTACCCCAGCGCTTAGAACAATGCCCTGCACATAGTGCTTAACAAATACCATAATAATAATAATAAGAATTATTATTAATCCCTACACATCAACGGGCTCACAGTCTAGAAGGAAAGAGACAAACCAAAACAACTAGACAGGCATCAATACCATCAAAATAGACTCATTCATTCAATCGTATTTATTGATTGCTTACTGTGTGCAGAGCACTGGACTAAGCGCTGGGAATGTACAAGTTGGCAACAGAGAGCGACAATCCCTGCCCGACAATGGGCTAACAATCTATATTATTTATTACCCTATTTATTCCGCTAACGAGGTGTACATCACCTTGATTCTATTCATCTTGATGATGTTGTGTTGTTTTTGTTTTGTTCATTCATTCAACAGTATTTATTGAGCGCTTACTATGTGCAGAGCACTGTACTAAGCTCTTGGAATGTACAAATCGGCAGCAGATAGATAGAGACCGTCCCTGCCCATTGACGGGCTTACAGTCTAATCGGGGGAGACAGGCAGACAAAAACAATAGCAATAAATAGAATCAAGGGGACGGACATCTCATTAAAACAATAGCAATAAATAGAATCAAGGTGTTGCGCATCTCATTAACAAAATAAATAGGGTAATAAAAATATACACAATTGAGTGAATGAGCACAGTGCTGAGGGGAGGGGAAGGGAGAGGGGGAGGAGCAGAGGGAAAGGGGGGAAAAGAGGGTTTAGCTGAGGGGAGGGGAAGGGAGGGTAGAGGGGCAGCAGAGGGAGCAGAGGGAAAAGGGGAAGCTCACTCTGGGGTTCTGTTTGGCTTTGCTGTCGGCCTCTCCCTGTAGACTGGGAGCCCGTCATTGGGCAGGGATGGTCTCTATCTGTTGCCGAATTGTACATTCCAAGCGCTTAGGAGAGTGCCCTGCACATAGTAAGAGCTCAATAAATACTGCTATTGAATTGAATTGAACAGAGGAGGCAGACAAAAAAAATAAAAACAAGGAGTCGGGCCAGCAATACCATCAAAATAGATTCATTCATTCAATCGTATTTATTGAGCGCTTACTGTGTACATAGCACTGTACTAAGCGCTTGGAATGTACAGTTGGGCAACAGATAGAGACCATCCCTGCCCGACAACGGGCTCACAGTCTAAATGGGGGAGACAACAAAACAAGTAGTCAGGGTCAATTCCAAGAAAATAGATTCATTCATTCATTCAATCGTATTTATGGAGTGCTTGCTGTGTACATAATACTGTACTAAGCGCCTATAATACAAAATTCAGCAACAGAGACAATCCCTGCCCAACAATGGGCTCACAGTCTAAACGGGGAGGCAGAAAACAAAACAAAACAAGGAGTTGGGCATCACTACCATCAAAATAGATTCATTCATTCAATCGTATTTATTGAGCTTTAATTGTGTGCACAGCACTGTACTAAGCACTTGGAATGTACAATTCGGCAACAGCTAGAGACCATCCTTGCCCGACAACGGGCTCACAGTCTAAACGAGGGAGACAGACAACAAAACAAAACAAGTAGTCAGGGGCAATTCCAAGAAAATAGATTCATTCATTGATTCAATCGTATTTATTGGGCGCTTACTGTGTACATAGCACTGTACTAAGCGCTTGGAACGTATAATTCTACAACAGAGACAATCCTTGCCCAACAACGGGCTCACAGTCTAAACGGGGGAGACAGACAACAAAACAAGTAGTCAGGCGTCGATACCGTCATAATAGATAAATAGAATCGTAGATATATACAGATCATTAACAAAATAAATAGAGTAATAAATAATATATGCAAATATGCACAAGTGCTGTTGGGAGGGGAAGGGGGCAGAGCAGAGGGAGGGAGTAGGGGGAACGGGGAGGGGCAGAGGGAAAAAAGGACAGGTCCTTTTTCTGCCGTTCCTTTTCTCCGGCTTATCCATTTCTCCTTTTTTTCCCTCTTCGTGGCCCTACTGTTTGGACGTCTGGTTAAAATCAAATAAGTTCTTCCAAGGAATCAAGGAGGAAGCAAGGTAACTTTGTGTTTAATCTCAGATGTTTGCTGCCCTGTCATGATCACTGACATGAGTGAAGCGCTGTGCATTCATTCATTCATTCAATCAATTGCATTTATTGAGCACGTACTGCGCGCTTGGGGGAGTACAATACAGCAATAAACGGACACATTCCCTACCCACAATGAGGTTACAGTCTGGGGGGAGGGGTGGAGAAGAGACGGACATTAATATAAATATATAATAATAATAATGGCATTTGTTAAACGCTTACTATGTGCCAAGTACTGTTCTAAGCGCTGGGGGAGATACAGAGGTATCAGGTTGTCCCAGGTGGGGCTCACAGTCTTAGCCCCCATTTTACAGAGGAGATAACTGAGGCACAGAGAAGTTAAGTGTCACACAGCTACCAAGTGGTGGAGTCGGGATTAGAACCCATGACCTCTGACTCCCAAACCCGGGCTCTTTCAAGACTAGTGTTGGAAAAAAAATTTTCCGGGGCTTTGGCTGCACCTATTTTTTTCAACCTCCTTCTTAGTCCTGGGACTTTAGAACCGCAAACCTGTGTGAAGACATTGATTATATATAGTGCTATTGGTTTGGAAAGTGTCACTTGCATTCTCGTCCTTGCCAGTCATGTCCTCGCCATTGGTTTTAAAGCTCTTTACCTTGCCCACTCCTACCTTACCTCGCTGCTCTCCTACTACAACCCAGCCTGCACACTTCGCTCCTCTGGTGCTAACCTTCTCGCTGTATCTCGATCTCGTCTATCTCGCCGCCAACCTCTTGCCCACACTTCCTCTGGTTCGGAACGCTCTCCCTCGTCATATCAGTCAGATAATTGCTCTCCCCCACTTCAAAGCCTTATTGAAGGCACATCTCCTCCAGGAAGCCTTCTGGCTGAGCCCTCCTCTCCTCTTCTCCCACTCCCTCCTGCACCGCTCATAATACTTGCTCCTTCATTCCTCCTCTCTCCCTTCCCCATAGAACATATGTATATATCTGAAATTAATTCATTTATTTAGCTGTTTATTCATAATAATGTCTGCTTCCCCCTCTAGACTGTGAGCTCACTGTAGGCAGAGAATGTGTCTAATGTTGTATTGTCCCAAGGATTTAGTACAGTGCTTTGCCCACAGTAAGTGCTCAATAAACATGATTAATAATAAAAATAATAATAATAATGTCCCACTGGAGAACCACATCCAGTAATCCAGCAGGCAAGCAGGGGTACCCAGCCCACTGCATGGTACACATGAAAGTATTTTCCTTGAAAGATTCATTTGCGGCCAAAGTGAGCACAATACGGTGCCAATGCTGGACCACGGTGCTCACCCAACAGCTGCTCCAGCCTTCACCACCCACGTTCGCCAGCTACTTCTCAAGATTCCTCCTACTATTTATGGGGATGCACTCTATCGCTTTCAATTCCAACTTTTTATCTAGTCATTCAGTTATGAAAAGGAAATTTGAAAGAAACACGGCGTCTGAACGCGAATCAGAGAACCTACCTCGGCCTACCATATGGTTGAGGCCAATATGTATGTGGGTGTTAAAAATATCAGTGACAGGCCATAATGATTGGAGTTTAGTGAGATCTAGGAAGTGTTTCTGATAACATTGCGAAGAGAAATTATTTACATTTTCAAAATTCTACGTGATGGCCTACAGATGCATGTTTTGTAAGTCCGAGTCCTAAATTGCCCTTGCAAAAATAAGCATTGTCTTGTCTCATGCTGTTGAGTCATCTCCGATCCATAGCGTCACCATGGACACATCTCTTCCAGAATGCCCCACCTCCATCTGCAATCATTCTGATAGTGTATCCATACAGTTTTCTTGGTAAAAATATGGAAGTGATTTACCATTGCCTCCTTCCAGGCAGTAAACTTGAGTCTCCGCCCTCGACTCTCTCCCGTATGGCTGGTGCCCAGCAGAGTGAGTTTTGACTTGTAGCAGATTGCCTTCCACTTGCTAGCCACTGCCCAAGCTAGGAATGGAATGGATAGGCCTCTGCTTGACTCTCCCTCCGGTAGTTGAGACTGGTAGAATACTGAAAACTCTCCAGGTGCGACCCTGTGAGGGGAAAAATAAGCATTACCCAGCCTGAAGTAGTGACCCTGATTTTATCTGCACATAAAATTACCCATTTATAAATGCAATAACTCAATCTGCAGAAACTTAGCTTTTGTTCGCAATTGAGGTTGAATGCATCATTTTTGCAGGCAAAGCTAGCCTACCAATTTTGAAAAGTTGCTTTTGTGATGAAATCATTAACAAATGAAAGTATAAAAGGAAGAATCTGTCTTTTAAATTATACTGTCACAGTTGTTATTTCGAGTCACAGTTTATAGCAGATAGAGTGGAAACTTCTCCCAACTCAGGTTTCTTAAAGGGTTCCTACAGTAATATGAATTGGAATACTAGTCAAACATTGGCTATTTAAGGCTCTTCTAATTTAATGGAACCCATTTAGTTTAAAACCAGACAATCAACTTAATGCCAGGCATTCCGTGTACTTAAAGGGATTTGAACATAAAGTCTTTATGTATCATCTGATATTTTGAAAAGCAAAGGGTTTGCTTTTTGTATTAGGACATTTTAATCAAATTGAGCATTTAAAGGGTAAAAGTGCCACTTTTTTTTCACTTAGGATTATAGGAAAGAATGTTTACACCGAACTACCTGGATTCTTAATTAATGGTATATATTGAGTGCTTACTGCATACAGAGCACTGTATTAAATGCTTGGGACAGAGTGCACTACAACAGAGTTAACAGATGCATTCCCTGCCCACAACAAATTTCCAATCTAGAAGAACGAGTTTACAGTTTAATGTAGCTTATAGCCTACATTCTTAGGTGGCAAGGCACCTAGGGACAAATAAAAGAACCTTCAAAGGACTAATTAAATCATGTTGCTGGAAAAGTGGATTAGGACACTGTTCCAAATTTGTCAGCTTTCCCTTTTTCTTTCAGCAAATAATAATAATAATAATAATGGCATTTGTTAAGCTCTTAACTATGTGCCAGGCACTGTACTAAGCACTGGGGCGGATACAAGCAGGTCAGGTTGGACATAGTCCCTGTCCCATGTAGGGCTCACAGTCTCAATCCCCATTTTACAGATGAGGTAACTGAGGCCCACAGAAGTGAAGTGACTTGCCCAAAGTTACACAGCTGACAAATGGCGGAGTCGGGATTAGAACCCATGACCTCTGACTCCCAAGCCCAGCCCCGGCATTTTTCTGACAGTTTGAACTCTGTGGAGTGGAGGTGAAAGGATCAAATACCTCGGACTTTAGGCTAAAACAAGACTTAAGTTTGACAGGGAAACTGGGTGGGCTTATTTACGTCATTTACCTCATTTTTTTGTCAACCAGCCAATCACTGGTATTTATTTAGTATAGTGTACTATACTAAATGCTTGGGAGGGTACAACAGACTTGGTAGATACAGTCCCTGCGCACAAAATTCCTCTAAGTTTCAGAGAGGTATTATTATCCCCTAAGGAAACTGGAACACAGAGAAGGTAAGTGTTACGAGAAGACGTTAAGTCACACAGGAGGCCAGAGGCAGAGCTGGAGCTAAAACAGCAGTCTCTTGACTCCGTGCTCTTTTCACCACTCACCACCATATTAATGATACTAATAGTAGAGAAGCAGCATGGCTCAATGGCAAGAGTCCGGGCTTGGGAGTCAGAGTTCATGGGTTCGAATCCCGACTCTGCCACTTGTCAGCTGTGTGACTGTGGGCAAGTCACTTCACTTCTCTGTGCCTCAGTTCCCTCATCTGGAAAATGGGGATTAACTGTGAGTCTCACTTGGGACAACCTGATTATCCTGTATCTACCCCAGCGCTTAGAACAGTGCTCTGCACATAGTAAGCGCTTAACAAATACCAACATTATTATTATTACGGTATTTGATAAGTGCTTACTATGTGTCAACCATGGGTCTAAGTGCTGGGGTAGATACGAGGTCATCGGGTCGGACACAGTCTCTCTGTCCCTCAAGGGGCTCCCAACCTTAATCCCATTTTACAGATGAGGGAACTGAGGCTCAGTGAAGTTAAGTGGCAATTCCACAAGGTCACACAGAAGACGCGTGGCAAAACCGGGATTAGAACCCAGGTCCTCGGACTGCTCCGCCTGCACTCTTTCCACTAGGCGACACCATCTCAGGAGACCAACTCAGTCCAGATGCAGGATTCTGCTGATGGGCCTTGCTTCTCTGGGCCCGGAGAAGGCAGGCAGTAGCAGCGGAAACTCCAGATCCTGGCCTGAATGGTCTGCAGACAACTTCATCCAGCCCCCTAACCGCACTGCCCACTGACTCCGGTCCACTGCATACGGACAGTCTGCTCTGAACTGGGATGTTTCGCTACTTCTTGCCTGCCTTCCCTAGAGCCCAAGGCAGTGTTTGGATCTGGGATGGCGCTAGGGTCGGTGCTAGCCCTTGAAATTGGCATTCGGCTTCCCGTCTCCGGATGAAAAGGAAGGACGAGGGGAGATTTGCAGAGTGGAACTACCTGCCTCTCCAGTAGTTCCACTTCCTTTTATCACTTCCTCCCAGGATCATGCCTGGGAGGCTTTGGTTCCAGAGACCCACAGGGAATATAGACAGGGTAAGACATCTCGTCTAACAGACATGTATTCATTGCAGTAGAGTTGTTCTTGGAAAGCATTTTTCAGTAAGACAATTTCTGATTGAGCCACGTACTAAAGGTAGTATTTCTGAAGTCCTGCCTGGTTTATGCTGTCTCTTTTAAGAAATGGGCAGAATCTGGGAATTATTTTCAACTGTCTTCAGATTTACTTCATGCAGACCTGAGAAACATCTGCCACACCTCATCAGCAGCCAATGCATTCCACTTCTGAGATTTCAATGATTAGCCTAAATTCAAAGGGTATACGTTACCAGGACAGCTTTTAGTAACTCAGATTTCTTCAAAAATAGATCTGTGATGGTGGTCTGTGCTTTAGATCATTTTCGGGCTACTCTCCTGCTCGCCACTGGGCAGCCCAGAGCCTTCTGGAAGAGAGGAAGAAATTCTGGCCTTCGAATCAAAGAGAGCATTCATAACCTGTTTTTTTCAAGTGTGTGTGGCAACAATTGAATGCTAAACTCTACCCTTGAATAAGAGGAAGATGGGATCAAAGTTTACCTCAATACTGGGAACTTCACAAAACTGGGCTCTCAGCTTATTGTTTAGCTGGAAATTTTAAGGAAGAACTGATTAAGAGTACCCGACAATAGAATCAGATTACAGTCCTTGAAAATATGCTTATTTCAGGAAGGGATATATTGGGGGTTATTGTTAACCATGGATTTACTTATTAAGCTTAATGTGTACAGAGCACTGTTCTAAGCACTTGGGAGAGTACAATATAAGAGAGTATACAAATATACTCTCAGATATATATAGCTGAAGATAGACATACACTTGTTTGAAGGGGGCTATCTCCCCCTTCTAGACTGTGAGCCCACTGGGTAGGGATTGTCGCTATTTGTTGCCAAATTGTACTTTCCGAATGCTTAGTACAGTGCTTTGCACAAAGTAAGTGCTCAATAAATATGATTGAATGAATGAATGAATGAATGTGTTCTTATGTTGAAGGTGCCGGGGAGCCAGTGAACTGTCAAGTTAAAAAACAGCTATACTATGTTCTTTTAGAAAGAAATGATTCATGTCCACAATTTCTCATGGATCTGCTATTGGTAGGTCATGTGCGCCCCTCATCAATTTCAGGAACTGACATTAAAAGTTGCAGGAAATAAATTAATAGAGAGGCACTGAAGGGTATTAACTGCCACAGATTGCCATGGACAGTCCAAATTTAGAGATGCCCGATGTCCAGAAATCCCCTGTATATCCATCTAAGATGCCCAGTTGTCTAGCCAGCATACAGGGTACTTTGGCTCCATCTCCATATTGCTTGGTCTAGCTAAGTGTCCAAGTGCCCTTATTCCACAATTTAAAGTGGTTATTCAAGGTCCCATCAATCAATCAGTGGTATTTATTGACCACTTATTTTTTGCAGAGTACTGTACTAAGCACTTGGTACAATATTAGCAGACATATTCCCTACCCCTGATGAGCTTACAGTCTTTCAGGCCTAGATCAAACAACCAGTGGTATTTATTGAATATTTACTGTGGGCAGAGCACCGTACTAAGCGCTTGAGAAAGTATAATAGTACTGAGTTGGTAGCCATGATCCCTGCCCACAAGGAGCTTTTAGTCTACATGGGAGACAGATATTAAAATAGATTAGAGATAGAGGAAATACAGATCCCCTTGGACAACTGGTTTCCCCATCTGTAAATCCCAGAGTGTACTGAGTTTTTGTCTTCGGACCTCAGCCTGGATCTCGTAAAGGTGGACCAGATTTGGATCAAAGTGAGTGACCCTGTCCATCTACCCCCCATTTGAGCTCTTCCAAAAGGTAAAATCATATTGGTATTTATCATTATTATTAATAAAAATAATGAAGATGATGGTATTTGTTAAGCACTTACTATGTACCAGGCACTGTACTAAGCGCTGGGGTGGATACAAGCAAATCAGGTTGGACACAATCCCTGTCCCACGTGGGGCTCAGTCTCATTCCCCATTTTTACAGATGAGGTAACTCAGGCCCAGAGAAGTGAAGTGACTTGCCCAAGGTCACACAGCAACAAGCAGCAGAGCCGGGATTAGGACCCATGACCTTCTGACTTGCAAGTCCATGCTCTATCCTCTACACCATGCTGCTTCCCTAAAAGAATTGAGGGGCACGAACCCACGACCCTGCGATTAAGAGTCTCATGCACTACCGACTGAGGTGTTTATTAAGTGCCTACTTAATACTGTACAGCAGGCTGCAAACTCCTTGTGGGCAGGGAATGTGTCCACCAACTTTGTTGTATTGTACTCTCCCAAATGCTTAGTACAGTGCTCTGCAAACAATAAGTGCTCAATAAATATCACTGATGGACTGATTGATTATATGCTAAGCCCTGTCCTAAGCACTAGGAGAGTGCAACGCTAAGGGATACGTGCAAGGGTTGAGTTACTACCACCAGCCAATTATGGCTGGTCCTCCTTTAGAATACAGAGGGTCTACAAGCCCCAGGAGTCCAAAGGGAAAAGCACAAATGTGCACTGTAAGCTGCTTTCTTTCCCACCCTCAGAATTGAGGTTGGGCCCAGAAAATTACTAAACAAGGCAATGGATGAGGATTTTCATCCCATATAAAGCTCTACCAATCCCAAGGTCTGTAGGCTGAAACAAATAACTAGTCACATCACTACATTTTTGTTGCTCTCCCATGCAATTCCAGACCTCCAATGTGTTTCTCAAATATGACCCTACAAATAATAATACTACTACTAATAAAGGTATTTGTTAAATGCTTACTATGTGCCAGGCACTGTACTAAGTGCTGATCAGGTTTCTGCTTCATCTGGGGAACAAATCGGCTTGTACCACCTTAGGTTTGAGATTAATAAAATCAATCAATCATATTTATACACACTCACACCGCTCCCTTCCACCACAGCCTCCTCAGCGGCCCCCAAAACTACTACCCTTCACTGTGGATGGGCTGCAAAGCCCTCCTGAGAGCTTACCTCCTCCAGGAGGCCTTCCCATACTGAGGCCCCCCCGGTCCGTCTGCTCCTCCCCCTTCCCCTCCACACTGTGCTCATTTCTGTATATTATTTATTACCCTATTTATTTTCTTAATGAGGTGTACATCTCCTTGATTTAGAGCTCACCTCCTCCAGGAGGCCTTCCCAGACTGAGCTTCCCTTTTTCCCTCTGCTCCTTCTCTGCTCTCCCTTCACCTCCCCTCAGCTAAGCCCCCTTTCCCCCCTTTCCCTCTGGTCCTCCCCCTCTCCCTCCCCTCCCCTCAGCACTGTGCTCATTTCCTCATTTGTATATATTTTTATTACCCTGTTTATTTTGTTAATGAGGTGTACATCCCCTTGATTCTATTCATTGCTATTGTTTTTGTCTGTCTGTCTCCCCCGATTAGACTGTAAGCCCGTCAATGGGCAGGGATTGTCTCTATCTGTTGCTGAATTATACATTCCAAGCGCTTAGTACAGTGCTCTGCACATAGTAAGCGCTTAATAAATACTATTGAATGAATGAATTTATTGAGGACTTACTATGTGCAGAGCACTGTACTAAGCACCTGAGAGAGTACAATACAACAGAATTAGCAGATGAATTCCCCACATATAATGAGGTTAAAGGCTTGAGGAGTTGGGGGAGGAGGGGAAAGGAATTCAGTTCTTGGCTTCATGACATGAGTTCTATAATCTGAAATTGGACTCCATAGAGACAAAGTTGCGACTTCAGATGTAGCTTCAGTACGAATTGATTTGAACATTAAAAAAAATGCCTTGCCAGATTTCTCGGTTGCCAACAATGGTTTCCTGCCCATTCCAAATCAAAGTCTCTTCTAAATAAATGGTTCTTGATTGGCTAGGTAGGCAGTGTGTTCCATAATGTGCAACAAGATAAACAGTGCTAAAGGTACCCAAGATAATGTTTTCCCTGGATCAGTCACATCTGAAGGATCTCAAGAGCACTGGCTAACCAATTTCCAAACTAAGTCATTCAACAACCCGCTGTAACTTCCCAGCAGAAAAATATCAGATGCATCCAAATATCAGTCTTCTGAAACATATACTCAGTCAAGTATTTCCACTACTTCTAATAGAGAATCATTAATCTAGACAAGTCTGACTGTCCTTTAGTTGCCCATTAAGATAGCTAGTTGATTTCGTTCATCTCAGACTTAGTTATATGTGCCCCTCCCAGAGTCAGTGTAGGGCAATGGGGAAAAAAAAATCAGTGAAAATCAATTAATAAAATAAATTCTAGCTTGCAACATTCTGCTTAAAATATTATTGGGATTGTTCACAAATAGTAGTAATAATAGTATTGGTTAAGAACTTACTATGTGTCAAGCACTGTTCTAAGTGCTGGGATAGATACAAACTAATCAGGTTGGACACAGTCCCTGTCCCATATGGGGCTCACCCGCTTAATCCCCATTTTACAAATGAGGTAACTGAGCCCAGAGAAATGAAATGACTTACCCAAGGTCACACAGCAGACAAGTGGCAGAGGCAAGATTAGAACCCAGGTCCTTCTGACTTCCAAGCCCGTGCTCTACCGCTACGTTATGCATAATAAATATTGGAATCAGTTGGATTTTTACTCAACCATTAAATGCCACTAGCAGCCCATTGTGTGTAAAGTCTCATATTTCAGCTTTAAGAGAGTTGGGATGGAATCTCCCCTCAGGAATGACAGATAAGCCTCCGTCCTAAAACTTCCAGAGAAATTGATTCTCATCCTAGTGACTTGTCCAGCACCATTCATACTCTCTTGCCCCTGCGAGTCTTCCTCTCTGACATGGAGTGCAATGAACAAGTAGGCAAACAAGGGTGCGATTGGGATTGCTGAGAATTGCTGGGATTATTTTTCCCATTTTCAGCAATGTTCAGATGCTCCTCCCGTCATGGCCACAGGTTCTTCTCCCCCAGGAGCATCTCAGTGACAAACAGATGGCAGAGCCAGGATTAGAACCCACGTCCTCTGACTCCCAGACCTTTCTCTTCTCACGAGGCCACACTGCTCTTGGCTGAACCCAAGCCAAAATGTTGCTTACTGCCCCTTGTCTTATTAGAACATGTTGATGACTCAACAAGTTACAACCACAACTACTTACTATTTTAAATACTTTCTCCTCTACTTACTTACATTCTGGATGTTTTCTGAGTGGAAAAAAAAACCCTTTTCATTCATATTTTCCTTTTCTGTGTCTAAGATATTTTAAAGGGCATTTATGAATACATGTTTAATGAATATTTACTTTTGTGATCAATTTAAAAGTTCAGACTTTATTCCTGTGGCTATTTCTGAGTTTCTAGAACCCCAGACAGTCTGAGGGGAGAGGTAATAAGCACATCCATAAACAGTCAGCTGAAGAGCAACCCACTCCAAGGAATAAGCATTTTAGAGGCAGAGAGCATTAGCATGTTGAGTAGCTCTAGGGAGCTTCTTGCCCCCACTCTTGAAGTTGGATGGGGAAATCAGGAAATGGAGCCTCGAGATGGCTGTTCCTTTCCAGTTCACCTTTAGGGCAGGGGCTCAGCTCTCCCCCTGTTTGAGTATCTATCCATCTGATTTTCTGTCTGCTGACTCTGAAAACCCCAGCCATGGAAGTCATTCCCAAAATCTTTTCCGGGGTTAAGAGAAAATAAGCGGAGGGAAGAGTGCTTTTTTTAAAAAAGCCAACTAACCACTTTTAAAGCCTCTTCAGAGCCCCCTAGTTTGGATACCAAGACCAAGGACTCTTCCCTGCCTCTCCCTCAGCTCAAAGTCAGGCTCACAAAGTAGGCAGAGAAACACATTCTTAATGCATCCAGATTTTTAGAATTTCCCATTAAAGACAAATAATTGAATCCTAGATCATTCAGGAGGGCATTTTCCTGCCCTTTCCTTCTCAGATACCAAAAAACCCCCCATAACCAAAAGAAATAATCCTGCCCCGTAAGAACCTGTTTAATTCTGTGCTCTTGCAGCAGGTGTCACTCTCTCCTTGAACTTCTTATAGTGCTAAGGGGATGGGAACGTGAATCAGGATCTTATTTTATTTTGTATGGGCATTTTATTTTGTATGGGCACGGAGAAAATGAATCCTTAGCCAGATATGCAAGGAACTGAGATCCGGTGCCTTTTTTGTTACCATTAAAGTCCTACTAGTTTGAAGAAAGAATATAGAACAGAAATTAAATTGGAAAAGGAGGGAAAGTGATGCCAATTAGGTTCTCAGGATTAAAAAATATTCATTATTAACAGTGTTTATTGAGTGCCTACTGTATATACAGGACTCTACTACGAGGTGGAAACACAGAGAAGAAAGACAGGTATAACTCAGTATATGCATGAAAAATATTCTCAAAAATGTGGTGTATTGTGAACCATTGTACTGTGGGGTTCATTTTCCCATTGATTTAAATGGTATTTTTCAGTTTCCCGTTTCAGAGTGAAGCCCATCGTGACGACTGAACCCTCAGAGGTCATTAAAACGTATCCTGTAGGTCATGCCCTTGTCAGCCCACTCTTCTCTTCCCTTGCCCTCCCACTATCCTTAGGGACTTTCTTGATTCCCACATACCCCACACATGGCCCCCTCCACCACTCTCCCCAGCACCTTCCACCCACCTCCCCAGTATGTTTTTTCCTTTGAACAGGGCCTTGCATGGCTTTGGGGCTCTTGTTCAAGCTGTGTGCAGAAAAGGGGCTGGAAGATTTTAGGGGGTTCCATCTGAACCCCAGTGGCCAGACTCCTGAATCTTGGCCCCACCTCCTCGCCCCAAATGACAGCGAGCAGATTTGGCTTGACTTGGTGACATTCCTTCTTGCCATTCAGCTCTACATTCCTCTCCGCAAGCAGCTCTGTCACCTACTGTTGGAGCTGCCTGGCAGGTTTTGTGGCATTGCTTTAGTCCAGGGGCATTTCTAGATGTGAGGTGACAGCAGTTCTTCACAACC
The DNA here is from genome assembly GCF_004115215.2 of Ornithorhynchus anatinus. Lineage (NCBI taxonomy): Eukaryota > Metazoa > Chordata > Mammalia > Monotremata > Ornithorhynchidae > Ornithorhynchus > Ornithorhynchus anatinus. Next base: position 51,881,655 of record NC_041735.1, on the reverse strand, counting down.
AGCAGATCAGTGGCCACATTTAATGAAAGGGAGGGGGCAGGGTATGGAGGAGCATCTGAAAGACTTTCTCTTGCTTCAGCCAAATGCAGCACAGAGTCAGAAAGGGAGAGAGGAAATTTCCATCCCTTCCATTCCTGTCCCATCTCTGCAATCTCTCTCCTAATTCCCTGCCAAATTGGAGAACCCAAGCTACAAGTCACTGATTTAACAGCTTCATGGGGGAGGCAGAGGAAGGGAAGGAAGGGGTAGGGAGGGAATGGTCTTCCCTGCAGCAACTGGACAGGATGGCAGGTGGGCTTTACTGATCCTGGCAGCAATGAATGCATCATTTATCTCCAGATGTTACGGACTATGGTCCTTTGAAACCAAAGGTACACCCGTACTTTAAAAGATGTGACCCTTATCCTCCAAGAGCTAAGTATGTATCATGGGAGGGGAAGAGAGCTGGCATAATATAAAGAATATCCGTTAGCACTGTGGATGGCGGTGGGGAGGAGGAGCTAGAAAATCATCCAACAATAGGGAGAGTCAAGTCTGATATCTTGAAGTTTTAACCAGTCGTGTCATGGAAAATGTGTTTCGCAAAAGTTAGGCAACAATGGTGCTCTGATATAATTCCTTGATAAGGTGAATTAGAGTCAGAGCTCATTAGTTTGCTCTTAGAATTCCAAATAACTGCATCAAAGTACTGCTTGACCTCTGGGCTCATAATAATTCACTTTTTTTCCGTTCCTGACAGCTAGGTACCGGGCTAGATTTCTTTCCAAAGTAAGACGGGTTAATATTAATGTAGTAGGTTAACAATTCATTATCTCCGAAAGAAGCCATCAGACCAGAATACATTAATTCAAGTTCTCATTTTGGGGATAACAAGAACATGTGTTAATTTCCTTTCACATGGCACATAACAGCATCCTCTTTGAGCCAGCACCTTTTGATAATGTGAGCAACAAATAGCAAGCCAAGTCATTTACTTCTTGTTCTTTGTGATGTGCCAGCAAAAATGTGTTCCTTTCTGCTTATTTTCCCTTATTTACCCATCGGCTATTTGATGGTGAAGAATGAACTGCTAAATTTTCAAGAGGAAAATCTAAAAGGTGATTTACAAAAAAAGATACTTTGTAGTGAACTGAGAAAAACAGAGCTCACTCAAGTCGGCTCTATGCTGATTCCACACTTGCAGGGACTTAGCATTTAGGCTGTGGAGAGCCCTTAGAGGCCTATTCTTCGACTCACTCTTTTTATGAGACAAGAACCACTTTGCTAAAATTCCTAGAAAGAGATGCAAAAATAACTTTTCACAAAGCTAAGCATTCAAAAACAATCAAGGAGTTATGAAATCTGGCCAGAATCTGAAAGGGAACCAAGCCTGAGTCCTTTGACGGATTGTGAAATTCTGATAAAACGTGTATGCTAAGAAATAATATTTTAATTGCAACTGAAAAGAATGTAAGCAAAGAAATGCAGACAATGATTATGATAAAATTTAGGCAGAAAACCCCCAAATATGTCATCAACCCCCAATTCTCTAGCGTACCTTCCTAACAGATGACTTAATTGACAGACTTCTTACTTCATGAAACCTCTAACTGCAGAGGAAGAAATACTTCACTCCACTGGAACCAGGAGAAAAGAGAGAAATTTTGCCTCCACCCTCCTGTCAAGAAAATTCTGGGGGCTTGGCTCCTTCCAGGAACCCCTTACTGTTGCAATCAATCAGTCAAATTTATCAAACACTTACTGTGTGCAGAACACTGTACTAAGTGCTTGGGAGCATACATTATAACAGTTGGTAGACATGTTCCCTGTCAATAACGAGCTTACAGTCTAGAGGGGGAGATGCAAAAGGTAGAATCGGCACCCTTGCTTCCTGGGAAAGAAAGACTCTCTTTTTCTTCTCCACCTTCCCACCTTCCAGCTTCCCACTGGACTTCTGATTGGGAGTTTTGAAAATTCCAAGTTCTCACCAAAGAAGGACTGTAATGCAGCACAGTCTAACCCCTAAATCACCTTCTGACCACTTGTTCTTAGGTCTGGCTTCATCTTATATCTTGGAGCCCAGTCCCCTCACTTCCAGTTGAAGATTTTGGACACAGTGCCAGAGCAATAGACAGGGTCAGCCAATCAGATGCTTTTCTAGTTTTTACCTTACATACTAAGAAAGTGTCCTGCCAAAGCCTGAACTCCTGTAACAAACAAGAAAAGGGGTGAAGATGGGAGATTTTAGGAAATGCATTCTCTTTTTTTTCTTTGGTTGTTTAATGGTACTTGTTAAGCACTTACTATGTGCCAGGCACTTTATTAATTGCTGGAGTAGATACAAGATAATCAGGTTGGACATAGTCTCTGTCCCACATGGGGATCACAGTCTAAATCAGAGGGAGGATTTAGTCCCCATTTTATAGATGAGTAACTGAGTCACAGAGAAGTTAAGTAATGTGCCCAAGGTCACACAGCACACAAGTGGCAGATCAGATTTAGAACCCAGGTCCTCTGACTCCCAGGCCTGAGTTCTTTCCACTAGGCCACGCTGCTTCCCCATCTAGTTCCCCAGCTTGCTCCAGATAATTTGGATTACAGGTGCAATTTGAAAGTGCTGACTGGGACATTGTAAGAGGATGAATACCAAGAAGGTTGGCAAGAGAGACAGAGTGGGTCAACTGGGAAGGAAGGTGAGGGAAGAACAAAAGGGATAAAAGTAGGAAAGAGGTCAGAGAAATTAGGAAGCAAAAGTTTTACAGATTAAGTGAAGATGGGAAAGAATCCTGCATATAGATGCAATGGGCTCTGAGTTACTGGAGGAGACTGAGAGTATACCAATGTTATGTACAGTCAAAGCTTCTGAATTGCCCCTTGCATTTCCTCCTTGAGTACACTTTTAATTTTGCAGAGGCCATTCCACAGCTTAAAAAAAAAGAAAGGGAATTTTGAAGTGGTTTACCTAGCTGGAGACATTGGAAAGTGCCTATCCCCTGAAAAATGGGGATGAATACCGTGAGCCCCATGTGGGACGTGGTCTGTGTCCAACCTGATTGTCTTGTATGAACACCAGCACTTAATACAGTACCCGGCACATAGTAGGGGCTTAACAAATACCATTAAAAAAAACACTATCCAAGTAGCTAATAATAATAATTATTGTGGTATTTGTTAAACACATACTATGTGCCCAGCACTGTTTTAAGCACTGGGGTAGATACAAGGTAATTAGGATGGACAGTCCCTGTTCCACATAGGGCTCACAGTCTTAATCTGTAAAATGGGGATTGAGACTGTGAGCACCACTTGGGACAGGGACTGTGTCCAACATAATTTGCTTTTAGCCACCCCAGCGTTTATTACAGTGCCTGGCACATAGTAAGTGCTTATTAAATACCATAATAATTATTCTTAATCCCCATTTGACAGATGAGGTAAATGAGGCCCAGAGAAGTTAAGTGACTTGCCAAAGGTCAAACAGCAGACATGTGGCAGAGCTGGGATTAGAACCCACACCCTCTGACTTCCAGGCCTGGGCTCTTTCCACTAGGCCATGCCACTGACACTGGTTCCCTGACAACTGATCCCAGGATAGGGCAGAGCTCCTTGTGACCCGATATTTATATGGGTCAGAGAATCAGGGGGAGCAGGAAAATGGGTGGTGGCAGCTGTAGGAAATCCAGAGGGCTGGAGCCTGAGAGATTAGTGGGGAAACACAGAAACTCAAGGAAATCCCGAGGAAGACCACGCCTCCCCTGAGCCTGTAAGCTGAGGCTCCAGCCAAGCCGCTGCAGCCGCTCCAGGAAAATGCTGCCAAGATTGCTGATTCCTCAGTGACGAGATGTGTCAGACCATTTACCTCACAAGGGAGTTCTGCAATAAATACCTCTGTCATAAAATCTAATATTGATCCAAAGGTTACACTATATCAAATGTGTATGGTTACTCACCCCTTCGAAAACCTGTTCGGTAATAATAAAGAGAGCTGCAATGAGGATGAATGAGTTCTGGATGCGTGAACATAGAGCTTCTTAATACCATCAGCTTGCCATTTAGTTCTTCACAGGCTTCGCTTTTCAATAATTTGCAGTGTATTTTGGCTTAGTAAGAAAATGGTTAACACCATAATTTTTTTTACTAAATGAATCACTAAAACTGATCTGTAAACCAGACTTACGGGATGACCGTGCACACTTGTCATCAAGATATTTTCATGGCAGTGTTCCAGGCCCCTCGGTCTTGTGATCGAAATGCAAATATTAGATCAGTTAGAATTTGCAGAATTCCAAAGAAAACTCATTAGTACTTTCGGTTTTCTCTGATGAACTTTCACTAAATACCAAGGTTAAATTTTCCCTCCAAAAAAAAAAACATGCTAGAAGTTTCTTTGGGAAGAAGCTTTGGGAATTGAAAGTCCTTAACGGACTACTGTAAAACAGATTGATCACACACAGTTTTAGAGAGATAAAGCTCTTCATAAAAACCATGACACACTTGGTTAAAATCCTGCATTTCATTTTTATACCCCTTTTCCTTTTGATAGTAAAATTATGAGCTAAGTTTTCAATTTGCTTCACTCTACTGACCAATAATTATGACACTTCTTTCTTTTTTAAAAGTGTTATTAAACTCTGATCATTCCATCCGTAGTATTGTTTAGAATGGTGGTGGCATGGCCATGGCCCACCCCATTTAGTTTCTACTCTTCACAGTCCCCCCAGTATGCAAGGAAGCAAATGAGAAAGAAGAGTTCAGCTGTTGGGATCAGTCAGAAATAGGCTATTAATAATTATGGTACTTGTTAAGCACTTACTCTGTGCCAAGCACTGTTCTAAGGGCTGGGATACGGGTTAATCAGGTTGGACACAGTCCCTGTCCCACATAGGGCTCACAGGCTTAATCCCCATTTTATAGATGAGGTAACTGAGGCCTAGAGAAGTGAAGTGACTTCCCCAAGGTCACATAGCAGACATGTGATGGATCCAGGATTAAAATCCAGGTCCTTCGAACTTTCAGGCCTGCGCTCTATCTACTAGGCTATGCCGCTTCTATTTATTTTGGGTCTGTCTCCCTTGCTAGATGGCAAGACCTATAAAGGCAATGATTGTGTCCTCTACCTCTACTGTTCTCTCATTCATTCATTCATTCAATAGTATTTATTGAGCGCTTACTATGTGCAGAGCACTGTACTAAGCGCTTAGAATGTACAATTCGGCAACAGATAGAGAAAATCCCTGCCCAATGACGGACTCACAGTCTTCCCCATCTGGAGCTACTCTCCCAAGTGATGGGTACAGTCCTCTGAACACAGGAGGCACTCAATAAATACTATTGATTGGTTGAGACGCACGGGACATCCACATACATTATGCTGGGTGTGCAGCGTAAGGTAATCACAGTGAATCGTCTGACACCTAGGGGCCCTCTAGACTGTAAACTCATTGTGGGCAGGGAATGTCTCTGTTCATTGTTATATTGTACTCTTCCAAGCGCTTAGTGCTCTGCACGCAGTAAGCACTCAGTAAATATGATTGAATGAATTAATGAACTTCCCAAATGCCATTTTGCAGAGGTATGCCAATTTCACCCCATTCAAGGGCTTTCTCCAGGGAGATCCTTGAAACCTCTACATGCTCCAGAGCTGCTGTGTTCCCCCTTCCCAGGTCATTTTGAATGTTGGTGCCATGTTCAAGCTGTGGAAACAGCAGCAGGAGCTGTGGCAGAGGGAAGCTTTTTACCGAAAGTAAAATCAAAAACTGGACATAAAGGCAGCCAGTCCCTTTTCAGGACCAGACGGGACAGACTAACCTATTCTCCTAGCCTTACACCCACCCCTCAGAGGAGCACTCACGAGGCCATGTGTTTGGAAGTAAGAGTATGTGGGCAGAGCATGTGTGAGGGGGGTGGAAAGTGGGTTGGAAGGCCAGGAAGGAATTAGAATAGAATCACAGGAGGCAGAAAAGAAACAGCAGGTGCTGTTTTGACAGGAGGAAAGCTAATCTACTCCCTCCTACCTTCTACCTCTGTACCTATTTCTCATTGATAATTCTGATTCGGGATAAGTTTTTCAATTCAACTGGCACTGCATCTCCAAAAAGCGTATAATAGGAAAAGTCAAATGTGGGCCTAGCTGGATTGAGTGACAAGTACTGCCCTTTCCATAGGCACGTACCCAGAGGAGGGGGCTCAGCCAGTTCGCCAGCTGAGCCCCCCACAGCTGATTCTGCCACATGTCTGCAGTGTGACCTTGGGCAAGTCACTTCACTTCTCTGGGCCTCAGTTATTTCATCTGTAAAATGGGGATTAAGACTATGAGTCCTATGTGGAACCTGAGAACATATGACTATGTTCAACCTGAGAACTTGTATCTACCCCAGTGCTTAGTATATATTTAGTGCTTAACAGATACCATTAAAAAAACATCAAACCGCTGAGTTATTGTCCCAACCCTCCCACCCTTTCTAGTATCTCCTCCATTGCCTCTAATGCTATCCCTAGTAGGGCTCCACTCCTGTGAAATTAAAGCAACTTTCTCCTTGCCACTCTCCCTAAACCATCTCCCTACCACCCTTTTCCATCTTCTGATGGGGGGAAAAAAGGGTGTCTGTGAACCAGCCTTGCCTCTACTGATGCAAAACACCCATGGCATGGTCCACCGATAAGATTCACAAAAGCGCTTTGGGAGAAAAAACGAGTAGCTCCTTTTTAATCATACAGTTCATAAATCCTCCAAATTTTTGCCTTTCCACCAAAGAATCTGCACTGTGCGAAGAGACTACTGTTTTAACCCAGATTTTGAATTATTTTTCCTATCACTGTAATGCAAGATCCATAAACAGATGCTGTGCCTTATCTAGCACACCTACACAGATACATTCACACATTCAGATATTTTTCTTTCTCTCCAAAACATGTGTACTTACAGGCTTTTTCATTTATTTTTCTGGGATAGGTTGGGAAAGATGTGGGTGCAGCTATCTAGGTGTAGCTGAAATGATTAGAACCCATGACCTTATGACTTCTAGTCCCACGCATCCCCACATCTAGTCAATCACGCACATCGGATGACCCCAAAATAAAGCCAAGATCAAATGAATGTATAAAGAAAATCGTCAAAAAAACCTCAACTCCAACATTCCTTCTTTTTCCCCATCAGTCCACACCCTACCTACTTTCAATCTTTAAAACTATTGTCCCCTTGGCTCCCCTGCTCCACCTTCCACAGTGGACTTCAATCTACCACCTGTTTCTATCTCCCCAGCAACGCTGTACCCCCCGGGCCTCCCCGCTTATTTTTTTTCCTAACATCCTGCCACTGTCTCTTCTGTCTCTAATTTGCTGCCCAAACCCTCAAAACCACAGGCTTCTTCCCCAGTCTCCTAGTTCTTCCGGGCCTCTTCTCTGGCCTCCTCATTCTTCCAGCCATCCTCTCCAGCCTCCTCATCCTCCCAGGCTTCCTCTTCAAGCCCCCCAGTCCTGCTACAGGGCAGGGCATGGAACCAGAAGGAGGTGTCCTGGGAGGACCTTCTGCACTGTCCTCCCCCGTCCACCCCACCCTAGTTCTCGCTCATCTTCAGTGCCGGGAGACGTGTGCTGGGCAGTTTGGGGTTTCAGATCCCTGAGGTTTACAGGGTTATAGGTGGGCGGGGCAAGTGGCTACAGGGATGGAGGATGAAGAGGGAGGGAGACTGCTTTCTATTTAAAGTGTGGAGTGTAGGGATCAAGGCTTTGGGTTGTGGGGAGAGAGGATGGGTGGACCTTCCAGGGAGCAAGTCGACAATGATAGGAAAAAAGTCACTCAGAAACTTTTTGAAAGACAAACTTTTTGAAAGACAGAGAGGCAGCAAATGGGGAAAGAAGGGGAAGACAGCAGTTAGCCATACCCACGAATGAAGAGCAGAGACAGGGCCAGGCCTAAGGCAGAAGACAAGTGGAGGGATAGTCCTCTTTCAGTGGGATCTAGACTACCTGGGTCAGTGTGAGCTGGCAGTGCAGATGTTGAATGGCTGTGCTCAGTCAGCTCTGACTGCATCTTCAGGGGTTTAGTCTAGGTCAGAGCTGCTGCTGAGGGCAAAGGGGGACACTGGGGGCCCAGGGTTGCTTCAGAGAGAAGGGAAGGAGAGAGGGAGAGGAGGCAAGCCTGGGGCCCAGCCACTTTTGGGAGTGTTGATGTGGCCTGTGAGCAGTGGAGCAGTAGAGGTGCCGTTTTGATGTGCTCTTGATTCCCACCCATAACTCATCTGAGAAGGGAGAGGACCCCAGGGCCTTTCAAGCAAGCAGCGAGAAGCAGTGTGGCTCAGTGGAAAGAGTATGGGCTTGGGAGCCAGAGGTCATGGGTTTGAATCCCAGCTCCACCACTTGTCAGCTGTGTGACTTTGGGCAAGTCACTTAACTTCTCCGTGTCTCAGTTACCTCATCTGTAAAATGGGGATTAAGACTGTGAGCCCCACGTGGGACAACCTGATCACCTTGTATCCCCCAGCGATTAGAACAGTGCTTTGCACATAGTAAGTGCTTAACAAATACAACCATTTATTTATTTTATTTTCATTTATTTTGACCTAATTCAACCTTCTACTTGTCAGGAATGTTGCTCCCCTTACCTTTGGTCCAGAAAACTTGCTACTGTTGTTTCAGGAGGCCCAGGGCTTACTCTGTCGGGGTGAAAGCAGTGGCCCCACAGAGTTTACACCTCCACCTAAACTCAAAGAGCTCCAAGTCAGTGAAACAAAAGTGGAGTTGAGAATTGAGCTGCTCAAACTATTCTATGGCATTCTTGGATCTGTGACCTTTGGGCATTTGATACTTGCCCCACCACCAACCCCACAACACTTATGTACATATCTTTAAATTATATATTATAATTATTTTCTTATAGTAATATCTGTCTTCCCCGCTAGACTGTAAGCTCGTGTCTGCTTCTTCTCTTGCATCTTATTCTCCCAAGCGCTTGGTACAGTGTTTTGCACACAGTAAGCTCTCAATAAATATGACTGACGGAATGAATGAACATTCTGCAAGTAGTAAGCGCTCAATAAATACCACTGATTGATTGATTCTTATCTCAACATGCTCGTAAATACAAGTAGAATAATTTAAAGGTAAAATATGGATGCTTGACTTCTTCTTATCAGTAGTGTGGTTAAAGTGGAGAGTACATTCCAATGACACTGGAATTCAATTTAGAAAAGACTATTTAATGGTAGTCAATTGACTTGAACCTGACCTGATTATCTTGTGCTGAAGGCACAGTAAGTGTTTATTATTATTATTAGCATTCTGACACATTGAGCCAGATGCTCTCTTCCCTCCAGCTCTCCTCCACCTACTTTCCCATATACTTGCAGTGAGGAGAGAGGACTGTTGTGGAAGCATCGTGGCTTAATGGAAAGAGCACGGGCTTGGGAGCCAGAGGACGTGGGTTCTAATTCCCATTCCGTCACCTGTCTGCTGTGTGACCTTGGGCAAGTCACTTAATTTTCCTGTGCCTCCATCTGTAAAATGGGGATTAAGACTGTGCGCTCCACATGGGAGAACAGTGCTTGGCACATAGTAAGCACTTAACAAATACCATCATTATTATTATAACTTTGGAAGGCTGTCTTCAGCATCCTTCTTGATACTGTGGTCGAGGCTATCTCATACGTTTAGTGGCCACAGAATCTTCCTCTCTCACCTCACCAAAAAAAGGCCATAGCTGGGGTACATTCATTCAGTCGTATTTATTGAGCGCTTACTGTGTGCATAGAACTGTACTAGTGCTTAGGGGAGTTTGGTGCAACAATACACACATTTTTTCACTGTGGGCAGGGAATGGGTAACTCTGTTGTATTATATTCTCCCAAGTGCTTGGTACAGTGAATGCTCTCCATACAGTAAGCATTCAATAAATACGATTGATTGATTTTGGGAGAGGGGGTGGAGTCAGGTTTAAGTGTCCTCTAGCTTCCTTGCATCCCTGCTTAGCACTTCTCCTGGGAGCTCAAAGAGGGTGCTCCAGCTAGTTAGAAATAGACCTTCATGGCAGCCCCTTGATTGTGTGATTTTAAGGTGTTCTGGCTGGGCTGGTGGCCATTTCCTCAGTGGTTGAGGCACAGTATAACATGTCTAGAAGACCACTTCTATTTTGAAGGACATGTGAAGGGGTATTTGCTAGCCCATCTGGCAAAAAGAGGGATTGTTTGGTAGCCTCCATAAACAGGTTTCACTGATTTTTTTGATAGCCAGGATATTCTTACTCTGGTTATGCTGAGGAATCAATCAGTGGTATTTAATGAGCACTTACTGTGTGCAAAGTGCTAGACCAAGCACTTGGGCGAGTAAAATACAACAGAATTGGCAGACCTGTTCCCTGCCCAGAGGGAGCTTAGAGTCTAGAGGGTGAGACAGACATTAAAATGCATTACAGATGCCAGCTCAGCTTGCCCAGGGATAGTCTGTAAAATCCATCTTTTAGCTCAGGCATCACAAGTTCAGAATCTCATTTTTACTTGATACTTCTAGTAGTATTAAAATGAGGACAAATATTGATTTCCATGATGCATTTGCAAATCACAGATAGTGAAGGGTACTGCAAGTTAAACATAGTCAATAACTTTGTTTCCCTTTCCCTTTGTTAGAATACTGTGAAACCCAAGAACTTTAGAGCCTTGCCTTTGTGCTAAATCCACCTCTCTCCAAGTATCCATCCCCAAAGCAATAGTTATATCCATCCCCAAAACAATAGTTATTGGTCATTTAAATACATTTCTCTATTCTTAATTAAATTCAGATTTGGTATTCAAGTGTCTTGGAAACCTCCCAAGTCTAAAAAGTTCTGAGAACAGGGCTATATCAAGTCCCTTGCTTCCTAGAAGAGCCAAAGAGAACAAGAACATTTCATTTCCCTCAACAACAATAAAAACACAGTCCCTAGGAAGCCTTGGTAGCATTACAAATTGAGAGGTGGGGACTTTGCCTTTCCATCCTGTGCTTTAAAATTTTCTAACTGCTTACCTGTACCTACTGATCTGCAGTGGAAAGGAAAAAAAGATCCATAAATACTTAATAAGCATCTCTCAAGATTATGTTTTCAAATCCTAAAGAGTCTTTTTCTCATTGTGATTCTAGCCCAATTTCACTATTTGCTGTTTTCTCAACACTCAGCAAGGCAAACAGTTTCACAGCCTTGGAAACAGCATCAAAGAAAGAGAAATAAAAACATTTAAGAAAGTCTATATGGGTAGAGATATATTTTTTGTCCTCACCCACAGCACCGCTTCACTGTTTGGAAAGGCAAGTATTGGAACGTGTTCTGTCTCCGAAAATAAATTTGTTTTGACTCTTCTTCTGGCTTCCCCTGCAGACTGTAATCTCCTTGTGGGCAGGGATCATTTCTACTAACTCCGTTGTATTGTACTTTCCCAATAACTTATTACAGAGCTCTGCACATGGTAAGCGCTCAGTAAATACCAACCAAACCAAACAATTGATTGCTTTCTCAAATGGCTTGGGAAGCTCCGTTCAGGGGTAGGTAAAAGTGTGGGAAGCACCACCCATGAGGGCTGATGTCTGAGAATAGAGACAGAAGAGTCTTTATTCTTTTTAATATATATATAAAATGGTATTTGTTAAGGACTTACTATATGCTAGACACTGGACTAAGCACCGAATCAGTTACAATTCACAGATTTATTTTTTAGAGTAATCCATTGGACTTTGAGTATTCAAACAAGGAGTCATAGATCTTCCTCCTTCCCATGCCAACTGGAAGTCCATTTCTCCAGCAGTAATTACAGTTGGATAGGAGCAGAACTGGAAGTAGATTGACTTCCCCTCTAGCCAGGCTAACTCAGATTTCTCAGGCTGTATCTCCCGGCACCCACTCAAAAAACAATCTTAATCTGGAGTTCTTCAACACCCTTCTCATACTGACTTTTATTCTTATAATGGATCCATATACACAGGGTTGAGACTTTAATTCATTTATTCTTCTGCACTCAGTGGAGATGGAGGATAACCAGTGACCAATCTCTGTATTGTAATCTTTCAGAGACTAGGTCATTTCCCAGCCATCTATTTTCTAAGCTAATCAACCTAATTCTTTTAACTTTTTCTCTTTGATTTTCTTTAAATTCTCCACAGGTTTCCCAAACCTGATAAACTATGGATCTTACAACTGGACTTGGCCCCGCCTCCTGTTCCTCACCCTGGGCTACGTACTAATCCCGTCGATCATAGTGACATAATGTTGAGAGGTGGATTTTATTCTCTCCACTTTATGAATTTTGCCCAAGTTCAAGCACAGAAAGGACATATGATCTGCACCTGTGCTAGAGCCAGAAAGAGGGCCAGATTTACTGAATGCAATCTTTCCTATAAATGGTATGCACATGCAGTGTCTGGAAATCTTGTACATAGTTTCTAAAAATCTATTTGGAAATTTTATTTGACCTGAAAATTTTCCATTGATCTCATCCACATTTACCATTCCATTTCCTTCCCTTCTAAACTACCAACCTTCTTCCAGTGTACCTCACCTCACTGGGCAACTGTCTGTAGCCAATACCTCCGAAGATCTCCCACACAAAACCAGACTACCATGCAACCACACTCAAAAAGACCTGAAAATCCTGGCCAAGCGTATTAAAGTTGCATGAGCCTGCTGCTTGATTTCCATTAGAGCCACCCTCGTTTCTTTTAGATGGGCAGCCTCAATGGGATGATGGAGCCATGGTCACCCAAGGTAGCGACACTGTCTGAATCTCAAAGCAATGGGGGTGGCATTTTTCCATCCCTTCATCACAAACAAGACTCAAGGCTGCAGGCATCAAGGGAACTAAGTGAATTATGGTCTGTGGCACCATCAGAGAGGGCTGCTGCTTCGGTCCATGTTTCATTCTGACAACACTTTCTATCTTTTTAGGTAGTGACAAGTAGGTAATGAAGTCTATGAACTGGATAGGGAGAGTTCTCCTTTAAAAATAAATTATTTTTTAGAAAAACATCGCCTTTTCTCTTCACTGTCATATCATTAGAATAAATCTACCTCTATCCTGTATAATAAGGCATGTCCAGACCTGAGAATTGGCCTAAGATGTCAGAGCAAAAACGTGTCCCTAAGCTTAGTCTGTATGTCTTTCATCATTCCCTCTTAATATTTAATGTTCCTCCATTTTACTGTGGACGCAAAGCCTTCCTCTACTCACATTCACATAAATCAATGTGTGGAGAGCAGGGAGCAGGTATGGTAGGAGAGGATGCATCAGGAATCTGAAAAAATAGGTTTTCTACTTTAGGGACTTTTATGCTGAACAGATTAAAAGAGGGGCCAATGTGGTGTATGGGAGGAACTGCAGGGTTTGGTCAGGGGGATGATTCGTCCCCAGCAGCTTCTCCCCCAGTGCTATTCTACTTCTGCTGCTGCTCCTCCTCTCCAGCTGGGAGAGGTTCCCTGCTTGCTTGGAGTGGCTATGACGTAGCCCAGATCAGTTCTCTTGAGCACCAGCCCACTGAGATTTTCCCTGAATCCCTTCAGATCAGCCTAGCCCCAGATCTTGGATGGAGGTGGGGTGAAGACAGGAATCAGGGCAGGGTTCATTCATTCACTCAGTCATATGTACTGAGCGCTTACTGGTTGTAAACCGCTTGGGAGAGCACAATACAACAATAAACAGACACATTCCCTGTCCATAACTACCTCACAGGCGCTTTACACGGTTCCACAAATAGACCATGTTTCTCAGGAGAGGAATCACAGAGGGTCAGAAACTGACCCAAGCAACTCATTGCCAAATTTTCATGAGATTTTGGGGGGCGCCGAAAAGAGAGTTTACGTTCCCAATTATCCATGCCAATACCAACAAGAAATAACTCTCCTGGGAAGCCAGTGCAGTTTGCTGGAATGGGGATGGGTTCTGAAAGTCCTGTAGCCCCAGAAACCCCTGGGTTGACCCCAGCTGTACTTTCATTGCTTCTTTGGAAAAGACAGAGCATCGGTTTATCCACGTTACACAAACTGTAGCTCTCTGCTGTTGGATATATACTCAACAACAAAAATTGGATGTTTACCATACGCTGGTAAATGAGTCCTCTGTGAAACTACAGACTTGTGCAATTTCTTTTTTAGCCCCTCTCCCATCCACTCCTTCCCCAGCCAGCCAAGCTATGACAACACACCACTTTTAAAATGCTGGACATTTTTGTTATGAACTGCCCACAAAAGGCAACTACTGTGTAAACAGTTCTTGGAAAGGCTATGAACCGATTATTACAAACACAACTATTCCGGGGCCCTTGGTTAAAGAATGACCTTTCTAATACATCTTTGGAAAGCCAGCATTTGGGAAATGTAACAAATAAATGAATAAATAATCATCCGGGATGTCATATAATAATGGAATTGTTCTAACCTAAAACTCATTGAACTGGACAGATGGCTGAAGCACAACAGGACTTTGTAGTAGTGAGCAGCTATGTCCAAGGTCACACAGCAAGGCATGGCAAGAAGAGGAATAAAGCCAAGATTTCCTAGCTGCCAGAAAAAGGCTACATCTACTCTAGTTATGATTCTCAAACTTCTGTCAGAGACTGTATAAATGGATTAATCTTCATTTGCTGCATCATTGCTCCCCTAACTGTTTTCCCCCCTTTTTCCTTCTCTCTCTATTCCTCAACTGAATTTGCTGCACTCAGGGGGACAACATGGGTAACTTGAAAAGTCTTCTCACACCACTGTTAGTTCACAGACCATATTTGAAGAATGATTTAAACAGACATGATTTAAATCATGTCTGGATTAATGTGCTTTTGGGTAAGAATTCAGGCATATGATATTATATTGTACACTGTGCATGATATGGGAAATTAATGTTGCTGTAAAGACAATATTTTTTACATTTACTGACTTTTCAGTGTTTATGTTTATAATGATATACTGGTATGGGCTACTGCCTTCACCTTTTGCGCTGAAGTTTTTAAAATATTTCACTTAATGCTTATTAAAAGACTGAGGACAAAAAGAAGCCAATAAATACTCTTAAGATCCTTTAAAATAATTTACCAGGTGGGAAACATTTTATTTAAAATACTACTATATCTCTGCCTCAATCTCGGGATTTAAAATTCAACTACTGATTGGAGTAATTTACAGTGCAATGATTGCTCGTCTTTATATAAAAGTTTTATTTCAGATGGTGAAGAATTACTCATTAGCAAATAGCTCTGTGTTTCCTTTCTCTATGAGAATAAAAAAATTGCAAAATGGAAAAGAGTTAAGGAACAAATTTTTAAATCCCTGTAAAAACAATACCAAAAAATATTTTATGACCTTGATGAAAGGTCTAGAGCATCTCTTGATTTGAAATACTAAGGCCCACTCTAGAATATCTGAGCTAATATGTACTGCAGAGCTTTTATGTTGATTTACTTGCTGAGGTCCATTAAACATTCACAAAACTGTGAGTTTTTCCTTCCTTAGTTTCTTGGTGCATTTCCTTTTCTTTCGCCTTCTTTCTTTCCTAGTTAATGTATTTACTTGTATAATTGCTCACATTTTGCAAAAATTTTGCAACATTAGAACAGAGGTGGAGTTATTATGTGGGGTCATATAGGAATTAAAGAAGCAGTGTTGCCAATGGTGAGAGCACGGGCCTGGGAACCTGAAGGACCCAGGATCTAATTCTAGCTGTGCCACCTGTCTGCTGTGTGACCTAGGGCAAGTCATTTTATTTCTCTGAGCCTCAGTTACCTCATCTGTAAACTGGGGATTAAAACTGTGATCTCTATGTGGGACAGGGGCTGTGTCCAATCTGATCAACTTTCATCTACCCCAGTGCTTAGAACACTGGCTGGCACATAGTAACCACCTAAAAATACCATTAAAAAATTTAAGTCTAGCAATAAGAAGAACAGGAGAAAAGAAAGAGAAGAAAAAAGGAGGAGGAGAGAAGGGTAGAAGAAGGAGAAAGGTAAAAGGGCATTTGGGACTGCATCTCTTAAACTCTTCCAAGTGTTGCATTCAATAAGCATTCAAACAGTTAACTTCTTTTCCCTTTTCCTCTTCCTCCCCGGAGAACATAGTGTTCTGACTCTCCTCTTTCTACCCCAGAATGGCCTATTTCAAAGAAGCAACTCTTTTCTCCTGGGGAAAGATTATCTCTGCCTCATTATTTGTGTGTTCTGACCTTTCTCCTCTTCCTATCCCTACCCATGCTGATTACAATGAAATATTTTATTTCCTCCTCGAATATCAGGGTAAAAGTAAATTTTGATAATTCCCTAGTCTTCCACTCTCCCTGCTTTTGTTTTTACGTCTTCTGCCTCCTTGTCCCTCAGAAGCTCCCAACTCCCCACTCTGTTTTGGGCATCTGGATCTCATTTCTCTTTTTTAACTCTGCTGGTATAATAATGTGTGTTCCCGAGCTTGAATATACCTCCCTGGGTGTATCTGTCAACATGTGTCCTCGACTGAATGAATTTCTGCATAATTGGTAATGAAACCGGCACTGTGGCTTCGAAAAGCAGCAGTGCAAGTTTCAGACAAGAAAAGCCAAAGCCAGTCACACTGGAGCTATGGACTACCATGCTCAAAGGTGCCATTGTATAAAGTTGTTCCATTGCACATTGGACCGTGTGTGCTCTGAGAATTTGAGGGCCCACCATCTTTGATTTCAGTGCATACGCATAGGCATGTTTCCAAAGACGGTCATGGGCTGAAACAGGAACATCGGTCCACTTGAAGAGGAGGCCTGTGAGTATATCACCTCTACTATGGACTACTGCCAGCTAGCAAGAGAGTGTGCTCACAGTCTATTCCTCAAGCGTTGGGAGGACTGCCAACCCAAAAATCCGGGACCACGTCCAACCTTTTGATTCCAGATAGGGATATAGTCAAAGATGCTACTCCCTGAGGGCAGTGGGGGAAGATGGGCCCCACGCCTTTCTGATCTAGACTGCCAGACTTACTCATCCAAGGTCCCTGACAAGATCTGAGTTTCCAGTAATCCTGAAAAGAAACATAATGGTGGCTTTCCAAACATTTATTATGGAATTTGTTAAGTGCTTACTATGTGCCAAGCATTGTTCTAGGTACTGGAGTAGATCCAAGGTTTTCAGGTTGGACACAGTCTAGGTAGGAGGGATTTACTCTTTGAAGCCTATCCCTTCCCAGTCCTCATTTCCCCTAAATCCCTCACCTCCTCTTTGACCCTCTGGTTATACTGATGTTTAATTTAGTTGAGATTTCTTTGGGGGGGGGTGCAGGAGGGAGAGGTGATGGGGACACTATTAATAGGACTGAAAAGGAGAGGCACGGCCCTTGGTGTGTGTTCAACTCACTTCTCACTTTCAGGGGGCAGGGAGTCTCATTTTCCCATTTTCACCTCCAGCAGGTGGTCACCTTCCAGGTCTACCTTAATAATGATGGTATTTGTTAAACACTTACTATGTGTCAAGCACTGTTCTAAGCACTGGGGTACATACAAGCTAATCAGGTTGGACACAGTCCCTGTCCTACATGGGGCTCATAGTCTTAATCCCCATTTTAAAGTTGAGGGAATTGAGGCAAAGAGAAGTGACTTATCTGAGGTCACACAGCAGACAAGTGGCAGAGCCAGGATTAGAATCCAGGTCCATCTGACTCCAAGACCTGTGCTCTACCCACTAGGCCACAGAATTCCACATTGACCTTTGAAAAGAAGCTTCCTTAAAGGCAGAGCTGAATTAAGGGTTCCAAAGGCCTGGAGCTGAGCCACACTGGCCTCTTAGCATTGGGGAAAAAGAAGAGAGTTGGGGTGGGGATTAGAGCCGAAGAAGTTCCTTTATGACTTATCGACTTTGAGATGAGGAATTGAACTTCCACCTGGCTCAGAGTGGCTACTTGGTTTGGAGAGATTACAGAGCCATGACAAAAATAAAAGAATGTCCATGACACCAGTGCAACATGAACAACTACCCAAGGTCCTTGGAGATGTAGGGCTTGGAGAAGTTGTTTCGTGGCACCAGTGCTGACTAGACCCTGCACAAAGGTGACAGCAGGTGGGCAGATCCAGAGGAGGTAGGACAGTGTGGTCTAGTGGATAGAGCATGGGCCTGGAAGTCGGGGGATGAGGGTTCTAATCCCATCTCTGCCAATTACTTGCTGTGTGACCTTGGGCGGGGCACTTCACTTCTCTGTGCCTATTTCCTCAACTGTACAATGGGGATTTAATATCCGTTCTCCCTCCCACTTAGACTGTGGGAACTGTGGGACTGGGGGACTGGGGGAATGAGGACTAGGAAGGGATAGGCTTCAAAAGTAAATCTCTCTTACCTAGACTGCATCCAACCTGAAAATCTTGTATCTATCCCAGCATTTAGAACAATGCTTGGCACATAGTAAGCACTTAACAAATACCATAAAAAAGTTCAGAAAGCCAACATTTTGTTTCTTCTCAGTAATACTGGAAACTCAGATCTTGTTAGGGACCTAGGATGAGAAAGCTTGGGAGTCTAGATCAGAAAACTGTGGGACTCATCTTCTCCAGTGTGGGAAAGGGAACGTGTCTAACCTAATTAATTTGTGCCTACCCCAGCGCTTAAAACAATGTGTGACCCACAGTAAGCACTTAACAAACACCATAAAAAAAATATGTAGAGGGCCAATTTCCAAAATGGCTACTCTCCTACTACAGCCCAGCCTGCCCACTTCGCTCCTCTAATACTAACCCTTTCACTGTACCTCGATCGTGTCTTTCTTGCCACTGACTTCTCGCCCACATCATGCCTCTAGCCTCGAACACCCTCCTCATTTCAATTACTCTCCCCACCTTCAAACCTTTATTGAAGGGACATTTCCTCCAAAAGGCCTGACCTAAGCCCTGTTTTCCTTTTCTTTCACTCCCTTCTGCGTTACCCCGATCTCCTCCCTTTATTCATCCCCCTCTCCCAGCCCCATAGCACTTATGTACATATCTGTAATTTATTTATTGATATTAATGTCTGTCTCCCCCTCCAGACCGTAAGCTCAATGTGAATAGGGAATGTGCCTGTTACATTGTTTTGCTGCACTCTCCCAAGTGCTTAGTACAGTGCTCTGCATACAGTAAGTGCTCAATAAATATGATTGACTGACTTTATGAGCACTTGTGGGTCCTCATGGCAGGGGTACATGCAAACAGTCTCAATGTCATCTATAGAATTGGCTGGGCACACTGGAGACTAAAGTTGGGAGCAGGAAGCTATCAGAAATGGAGGAAGTGACCTAGCAAGCTTCATGTGGCCCACAAGTCTGTGGTTAGACCATACCCTGGGCAGACGATAAAAGGGATTGTCATCTACCTAAGGGATTTTCTTAAATATAAAAGATTAGTTTTCATGTCAATCACAATGTGGTTTGGGGAACTCTGAAATGGCACGTATGTTACCGTTCTAATGATGAAATTGTTTCTGCTTAGCAAAATGGAGACTGCTCACTTTGAGAACTAATAAAGCCAAACATGCAGCATATGCCATAAGAATGAAAAAAATATTTGATAACAGCTTTTTTCTTTCCCACCGCACAAAAAAGGTGCAAGATTAAATCAGAGACATGACTGAGGAGCATAGAGCGTATCCAGGCAACCATTTCAAGGCTCCAAGGAGAACTAAGAGGAAAAAAAAAAAGCTCTAAATTTAGCCACTAAATGTATATTCAGTAGCAAGACTAAAGAAAATTTCCAGGAATGGCTTGCCGCAGCCAACAAAATAAAAATGTGTTCATATTCATGACCACAATATTACACGATTGAAATTCTAGGAGCTAAAAGACCTGTGAAGGAATTGAAGACACATCTACCCTCTGCTTATCACCAAGTCATTCCTTCAGGTTTTTGCTACTAGAGTTTTGGAGCCTGCCAGGGCTGTTTTGAGAAGGCACTGTGGAGGAGATGCATAAGCACCGACTTGTCACACGACTCCTTACCAAATTCCAGTAACCTCTTATCCCAGCTGAGACAGCTTACATACAAGACAGCACTGTGGGCTTGATACCAGCTAACAGCCACGAATGATAAATTATCTTGACTGGGGAAACGTCTCACAGGCCACTCCTTTCTTTGGCTCTCTCTGCCGATGGTCTGGGGTAAGAACAGAGGCTACTGCAGTGACATTACCTGACCACCAGAAATTGAGATCCTCAGAGAAGCCCAGGGAAGATGGGCAAGGATAGGGATTGCCACAGGTACACAACCTGAAGAAATGCAGTCATGATGCTCCTGTCTTTACTGCCCTCCATTTTATACTTCACCCTACCAAGTGTGGAAAGGCTATCCCGCTCCTGTCCTTCCCTCTGAGAAGCCATCTTGTACAGGAGCAAGAGAAAGGATGATGAGGAATGCTGCTCTTGGGGCAAAATGAGGAACCATAAAGTGGGGAGGAAGGCCTGAGCTCGATTTTTGTAAGCTCACTGATTTTGCCACTCTGTAGTTATGACTCCTCTCTCTCTCTCTCTCTACAACTCCATGCCCCTGGATCAGTGGAGAGGCAATGTTGCTACTCACTCCATATTCCTGCTTGAACCCAGTAAGGGCGGATGGAGCCACAGAGAATGGTGGAAAATATGAGTGACAGATCGTGGTGAAAGCACCTATTAAAAGTGAGCACACCCCTCTCCCTCCCACCCTACTGAACATCGGCAGGCACCAGTCCTTCTTTCACCCTGTACCTATTTAGCAGTAGTAGTAACATTGTTTATTAAGCACGTACTATGTGAAGAGCCCACTTACTATATGCAGACCCCTGCACTAAGCACTGGAAGAGAATTCTTAGGTGGGAAGTAGAAACGGTCTTGCTTTTAAGAGGCAAGATTTCACATTCCCCTCTCGGGAAATTGCTTCACTTGGGGATGGCTGGTCCAAGTCAGAGAAGGCCAAAAGTTCCTGGGTCAGTAAAAATAGTAGTAGTAATAGTAATAATAGAATTTATTAAGTTCTGATTGTGTGTAGAGCTCTGTACTTGTCTTGTGCCGTCGAATTGTTTCTGACCAATAATGACACCATGGACAGATCTCTCCCAGGACGCCCCGCTCTCCACCTGCAATCATTCTGGTAGTGTATTCATAGACTTTTCTTGGTAAAAACATGGAAGAGGTAAGTGCTGGTTAAAAACACACACATAGGAACTAGACCTATTGTATTGTACTCTCCCAAGCGTTTAGCACAGCGCTCGGCACACAGTAACTGGTTGATAGATATGATTGAATGAATGACTGAACCTAGTCCCTGGCCCTTGGGGAGGCTCGCAGTCAAAAAATAAAAAGGGTGGTAAGGGTGACGGCTACATAAGGATAGATGAAATCAAACACTGAGACAAGGGTAAGTAGGGTACCATGGCTCAAAGAGCAGATTTCAGGCTCCTCTGGCTCAGTCAATGGGTCAGTGGGTGGAGGAGTTAAATAGCTGTTTATCTTGAGCATTCACATTACACTAACTGCCAAATACAGTGATTGCATGCCACTAGAAATAAATCAAGTCTGACCTATTTTGTCAGAAGTTTTGAGCAAGGCAGGGGACTTCCATATTCATTGTATTCTTCCAAGTGCTTAGTACAGCAGTCTTGCACATAATATGTGCTCAATAAGTAATAAATGATTGATAAATTAATTGGTCGTGTTTTCCTTAGAACTTGAGCACTACTCTCCGAATAATTTCAAATAATTACTTCAAAACATGTAAATGTTCCTTCCTTGTTTAGGTTTCAACCAATAGGTCATCCTCATTCTGAATTATGCTATTGGGCTATTTACCACAGAGTGCTATGGAGTTATGGAAAATCTGGGGAAAATGGGTCCAGATGCATTTTTGCAGAACTTCAACTGATTATGATCCAATAATTAAACCAGCACATGAATTTGGGCCTTACAAATCAGATCCCCCTAGGGGGAACAAACATCCCCAAGTGAGTGGGATGGTAATTCCACTTGGAGTTTCGTTTCACCACATGAAAGACAAAGATGTGCTTTTCGAGAAAACTTCTCAGCTGAGGCAGCAATGACAGTACCTGGGTAGTGGAGAAGGGGACGAGTAATAATGAGGGAGTCAGAAGTCATGTGTTTTAATCCCGGCTCTGCTGCTTGTCAGCTGTGTGACTTAGGGGCAAGTCACTTCACTTCTCTGTGCCTCAGTTACCTCATCTCTAAAATGGGGATGAAGACTGTGAGCCCCATGTGGCTCAACCTGATCACCTTGTATCCCCCTCAGCGCTTAGAACAGTGCTTTGCATATAGTAAGCTCTTAACAAATACCATCATTATTATTGTTTACTATGTGCCAGGCACTGTACTAAGCGCTGGTGAGGATACAAACAAATCAAGTTGGACACAGTCCCTATCCCACATGGGGCTCACAGTCTCAATCCCCATTTTACAGATGAGGGAACTGAGGCCCAGGGAAAGGAATTGACTTGCCCAAGGTCACACAGCAGACAAGTGATGTAGCCAGGATTAGAAACCATGACCTTCTGACTCCCAGGCCATGCTCTATCCACTGCGCCACTACTAGAGGAGGAAAGTGGCCCCTCTTCTTCCCCTTCTCCTTTTTTTTTCGTGGTACCAACAACAGCTCCCACTGTCATTATCGCTGTTGTTGAAATGGTCCCTCCAGAATACTGATGAAGCCACTCCAGCAAATCCCATCAGCAACTCCAAGAGACCAGTTTTGGCATGACGAAGTAGCTATGGCTTCCACCAGCCCTAGTCAGCCATCATATAACTTGGATGGTGGTGGTGACCACCTAATTCTGGCAAAGAATGGTGAAGGGAGAGAATAGCATCAGCAGTGGAGTAAAGAATTTCCCCTATCCATTCCTCTCCTCCTTTCCCTTAACCCCCAAATGTTCTCCCTTCCTCTTTTATTACCTTCCCTTTCTCCTTATCTTTTCCCCTTCTCCCAGGGTGATTCATTCATTCATTCAATAGTATTTATTGAGCGCTTACTATGTGCAGAGTACTGTACTAAGTGCTTGGAATGCACAATTCGGCAACAGATAGAGGTGATCCCTCTGGGACCTGGGAGCAGGAAGAGCTTTTTTTTTTTTCCAAATCCAGATGAGGATGCTCCTCCAAGATTCCTATTGATTAGACTCACTTCCTTCCAGAGATACTAATTCCCAAAAGATTCTGAAAAGTTTAGTCCTTTAAGGTTTTCAGCAGTGTAGTCCCCAGAAAAGGAAAGGTCGCTGGAATGAGTTTTCAACTCTTCCAATCTCCTTTGGTTACAATTTGACCTCTCATTTGGGCCTGAATATTTACACAACCGACGAGAGAAGCAGAGTGGCCTAGTTGTTGGATAGAGCATGGGCCTGGGAGTCAGAAGTCTGCTGTGTGGCCCTGGGCAAGTTATTTAACTTCTCTGTGCCTCATCAATAAAATGGGGATTAAGACTGTGAGCCTCATGTGGGACATGGGCTGTGTCCAACATGATTAGCTTGAATCTACCCCAGCGCTTAGTACCCGAGCCTGGGAGTCAGAAGACGTGGGTTCTAATCCTGATTCTGCCACATGTCTGCCTGTGTGACCTTGGACAAGTCACTTCACTTATCTGGGCCTCAGTTACCTCATCTGTAAACGGGGATTAAGAGTGTGAGCCCCACGTGGAACAGGGATTGTGTCCACTGTGCTTAACTGGACTAGAACAGTGCTTGGCACATAGTAAACACTTAACAAATACCATTAAAAAAATATCCTCCACTAACACTATAAGGTGACTGCCAGGATGAAGCAGAAAGAGGAAGGTGGAGAGTTAGCGAGTGAGGCAACTTCTGCTTTGCCAGTTAAGAGGAAGACAGTGTGGGCAGGCCAACAAGCAAGAGTTGAGGTAGAGATTTAGCAAAAGGAGAGAACACAGCAGGAGAAGGAGTTGAGAATTCATTCAATCATATTTATTGTGCACTTACTGTGTGCAAAACACTGTACTGAGTGCTTGGGAAAGTATAATCCAACAACGGACATATTCCCTGCCCACAACAAGCTCACAGTCTAGAGAAAGAATGAGGGCTCAGTCCCTCAGCAGCAAGATAATGGAGCCAAAATTTGGGATAAAGGTCAGAAGACAGAAGTAGAATGGCCCAGGCTGGACCAGGTTTGGACACAGTGAACAAGAGACCCTTAACCTGAACTGCTCAGGGAGAAAGAGGTTATTTGAGCTTTGATAGATTTGTGAAGATCATTAATATACTTGCCCAATACTAAGTGACTGTTGTGAATGTACTGACCACCACTGCCCCCTCCTCAACTCTTCTACCTAAAATCCAGGATGATCTTTAGTATCACAGAATAGCATCATAAACTAATGGAATACAATCACAGAAAACCACAAGCACCTCAAGGGGTCATCTGTCTAGTCCCCAAAGATAAATGGCCACATTATTGAGGATTAGAGTTTATCTAACTTTTTTTGTAATAATAATAATAATGATGATGATGGCATTTCTTAAGTGCTTACTATGTGCCAAGCACTGTTCATGTAGCCAGGATTAGAACCCACGTCCTGACTCCCAAGCCCATGCTCTTGCCACTGTTATGGAATTTCCAACAACAGAAATGCCACAATCTTCCAAGTTATCTTGTTCCCCCTGCAGTCAGGAAATTCTTCCTTGGTACTAACTGAATTCTCATTGCATTTTAAGTCTATTTCCCCTTGTTGGCCTTCTGGGGACACAAAGAACAAGTTCCTCATAAACACTCATTATATTTGAAGCAGCATGACATAGTGGATAGAGCACAGTCCTGGGAGGCAGAAGGTCATGGGTTCTAATCCTAGTTCCACCACTTGTCTGTTGTGTGGCCTTGGGCAAGTCACTTCACTTCTCTGTGTCTCCGTTACTTCATCTGGAAAATGGAGATTGAGAGTCTGAGCCCCACGTGGGACAAGGACAATGTCCAACCCCATTTGCTTGTATCCACCCCAGTGCTTAGTACAGTGCCTGGCACATAATAAGAGCTTAACAAATATCATAATTATCATTATTATTTGAAGACAATCAATCAATAGTATTTATTGTATGCTGTGTGCAGAACACTGTACTAAGCTCTTGGGAGAATAAAATACAACAGAGAGGGTAAAAACATTCCCTGCCCACAAAAAGCTCACAGGCTAGATGGGCAAGACAGACAATAAAATAAATTACAAATACAGAGATAACTGTTGAGGGGCTGAGGGTGGGGTGAATATTAAATGCTTAAAGGGTACAGATCTACGTGCCTAGGTGATGAGAAAGGGAGAGGGAATAGGAATAATGAGGCCTTAGTCGGGAAAGGCCTTTTGGAGGAGACAGATTTTAATAAGGCTTGGAAGGTGGGAAGGGTGGTGGTTGTATATGAAGGGGGAGATATTTCCAGGCTAGAGGAGAACATGGGCAAAGGGTCGGCAGTGAGATAAACAGGATTGAGGTATAGTAAGTTGGAGTTAGAGGGGTAAAATGTTTGAGCTGAGTTGTAGTAGGAAATCAGCGAAGTAAGGTAGGAGGGGGTGAGCTGATTGCGTGGTTTAAAGCTGACTGTAAGAAGTTTCTGTTTGATGTGGAGGTGGGTGGGCAACCAATGGAGGTTTTTGAAGAATGGGGTGATGTGTGTTTTTGAGGAATGGGTAGATGTGGACCGAATGTGTTCTAAGGAAAATGATTCGGGCAGCAGGTTGAAGGATGGACTGGTGTGGGGAGAAACAGAAGGCAGGGAGGTCTGTGAGGAGGCTGATGCAGTAGTCAAGATGGGATAGGATAAGGTGTTTGGATCAGCAAAATAGCAGTTTGGATAGAGAGGAAAGGGTGATTTTTGTGATGTAGCACCTTACCTGCTTAATTGATTTTGGAGATTCTAGCTGAAACTCCAATTAGTGATTGGATCTCTCTACTTGTAACTCTTTCCTCCCAATTCCTTCTTCAAAACTCACTTCCAGTTTCATTGTCTATCCAGGCTAGCTCCTCTGGGGTCAAGTAACTCTAGTATTGTAATACTAAATATTTCAGTAATTTACCTGACCATCAACACCTTTCTAAAATAATAAACACCCACTGTTCCTGTGTACATTTGGTTTTTTAAGGTCAGATGCATTTTATGGGATTTTAAAGCTTAGCATCTTTTTTCTCCAGTAGATTATGCTCTTGGAGCCTGCTACTTGATGACTACTTCAGAACCCAGTACAGAGGGACCTCATATGTGGTTGTGATAGGGGTGTTGTTGGAACTTTGGCATTGATTTATTGCACCATTCTGACTAACGCTCTCAACCATAAGCCATCCCATACCCTTTTAGGCTATAAGCATAGACAGTAAGTACTGCAATGCTGAATTAATGACAGGTGAAAATTGTTCCCACTTCTCCCTGAGGTGCTAAAGCTAAATAAACCAAATTGCTGAATCACCTAGAACCAAATAATTATTACCACACTCAGAGATATTCCCCACCTGCTAGGAAATGTAATAGGGCTACGACACCAATTGCTGGTTTCTGCTATATGTCAGACTGAATGAAATGGTTATTCAATAAGTTGTATTGGACTGAGAGACACAATTTCAAAATGAGGGAAGACCAGTTGCCATTAGTGTCTATAGGATTTATGGGAATGAACACTCTCACCATGATACTGTGAAAACCTTGCCTCCGTTTCAAATATTCTGTTGCACAAATAATGAACATGTAAATGTTTTGTTCGCTTTCAGAAGTTATCTTGACTCTTCCATTAGCCTCCCTGACTTCAGTTTCTCCCCTCTCCAGTCCATACTTCATTCTGCTTCTGGATCACTGTTCTAAAACATATCTCCCCACTCTCACAAACCTCCGATAGTTGGTCCATTCTTCTCCATGTCATCGAGAAACTACTGATCAATCAACTTCTGATTCAATAAATAGGACAATGAATGAATGATCACTGGTTTTAAGGCGCTCAATCAGGGTACTCCCCACTACTTAACCTCACTCCTCTCATAGCACACTTCAATTTGTACACTTCCCACCTCTCAACTTACTCACTGGGCCTCATTCTCAACAATATCGCTACCAACCTCTTGGTCGAGCCCTTCGTTCTGCCCTGGAACACCCCTCCCCACCCTCAACCCATCTTCAGGGTCCTTGGAAATCACAAATACTCCAGGAGGCCTTACCTGATTAATCTCTCTTCTTCCCTCCCCATTCCCCCCACAACCACCACTTTAGCATATCCACATCACTTCAGCAGTTGGGTACTCACCACTCCACTGCAGCGCTTATTTACATGTCTTTAAACACCGTTGCTTCTCCCTACCTGTAATTGCTTTTAGTGTCTGTCTCCCTTGCTAGATTTTAAGATCCCTGAGGAGAAGGATCATGTTTATTAATACTATCATACCCTCCCAGGTACTTAGTAGAGTGTTCTGCACAAGCACGGCCTTCGGAGTCAGAGGACCTTGGTTCTAATCCCGGCTTCACCCACGTATCTGCTGTATGATCTTGGGCAAGTCACTTTGTTTCTCTGTGCCTCAGTTCCCTCATCTGTACCTTGGGGATTCAATACTTGTTATCCCTCTTACATAGACTATGAGTCCCATGTGGGACCTGATTATCTCATATCTGTAAGCCCATCAAGGGTCAGGGACTGTATCTGTTACCGATTTGTATATTCCAAGCGCTTAGTACAGTGCTCTGCACATAGTAAGCGCTCAATAAATACTATTGAATGAATGAATATCTACCCAGCGTTTAGAACAATGCTTCACACATAGTAAGTGCTTAAATATTGCAATTATTATTATTATTATAAAAGCCATTGCTCAATAAATCCCATGGTGATGTGAGATGTCAGATTATGTGAATTCAGTATTTTAATTTCCATTTGAGTAGTTTGTGATGATGGCGGTGATGATAATCACCTAGACCTAATGATTTTTCCTCTAGAGAAGCAGAAGAAACCCGAGAAATCATTTTAACCTCCAAATTTACTTGGGAAAATCATTGGGAGGAGGGGGGATTTTATATATTGAAGAAAGGGGGTCTGGTGGGTAAATTTATTTAATTTACTGACATTATCTCAATTCTTATAGCTTTATTATTGAATTATTTTTTGAAACTAATTTCACAGCCTACAATAACCTCTGACAATGTGTTCGTTTACTTATTCCTAGTTCAGTCACTCAGAAAAATTCAACAATGCAACATAAAAGCTGTTTTCTGATATTGCAAGGGAATGAACTAATTAAAAATGAGTGTGCAAGTAGACTAAAAAAGATAATTTGGAAAATATCTATTGCTGAGTTTGTAAACTCCAGGATGGCAGAGACCAGGCCTTTCACTTCTATTACATGTTCTCCAAGTGCGGAGTGTAATACTCTGCATTTAGTAGAAGCTTAGTAGATGCTGTTGATGAAGACAGTAATAAGACGCTGTGTGTTCAAAAATATGTAAGGGGCTCAGATCTTTTTTAAGGCCAGCTACAGGTTAGTAATATACAAGTGCGAAATGGCTTTTTCCCCCTATAAAATCAAATAAATCATCTAATTCAGAAATGAATCACAAAGAGAAGCAAATGCTGGCAAATATTTGTGCCAGGATTTCCCTAAATAGGCTGATAAAGTAAATTTACCTTGTCCCGGAGTGTAACAATCATTCAGTTAATCATATTCATTGAATGCTTCCTGTGTGTAGAGCACTGTACTATGCACTTGGGAGAGTACAATTTAACAGAGTTGATAGACATGTTCCCTGCCCACAAGGGCTCTTCAATCTATCAGATTATCACATAAATGGAGCTTCTTCTCTGAGTAAGTATGCAGTCACCTGACATCTGACTTTTCACAGGCATAAAAATGATGTCACTCAGTTTACTCACAGTAAGATAACAGATGCAATCATGGCTTCCTTAAATATACTGAGCAATTTCAACCACAGACTACAAGCAAGAAACTTTACCAATGCCATGTTCAAGAAATTTGTATTCAAGATGACAGACATATCATTTATCGTGTATTGAGCTGACCACCTTTGTTATTTACCTGACATTTTCACCTATAGAAAGAAGTATCAAATTTTCGCAGCAAAAAGGTGAAGAAAAGGTACACATCAAAAGCTAGTTAAATTGCAAGACTTTTTGGCCTCCAGTCTGTCTCATAAATACCATAATTATTATTACTGTCCAACTTGGGGAAAACAGCAGGCTTCAGGGTGGTAGTGTATATCTGGTCTCTCATGCCCTCCTTCCAGGACTCCAACACAACAAAGGCCTTACTTTGCACCTATTTTTTAAAAGATGCTTTTTAGGGAGACCACTTAGCTACAGTATACAGGAATATTTTATTCCACCGCAAGATACAGTACTTGCAACCACACTAATTCCAACATCGGAAAGTGAGAGATAGCTTAAGTTTTCACTCCACAAAAATATCCCTCGCTAAAGTCACCAAGGATCTCTTTCTTCTCAAATCCAACGATCTCTATGCCATCCTAATCCTCCTCAACCTCTAAACTGCCTTTGACACTGTGGACCACCCCCTACTCCTGGAAATATTACCTAACCTTAGCTTCACAGACACCGTCCTCTCCTGGTTCTCCTATCTCCCTGGCAACTCCTTCTCAGTCTCCTTCACAGGCACCTCCTCTAACTGTGGGAATCTTTTGAAGCTCGGGTCTGGATCTCCCCCTAGTCTCCATCTACACTCACTCCCTTGGAGAAGTCATTCACTCCCACAGCTTCAACAACCATTTCTGCAGATGATTCCCAAATCTACCCCTCCAGCCCTGACCTCTCTTCTTCTCTTCAGTCTCGCATTTCCTCCTGCATTTAGGATATCGCTATTGGAATATGCTGCCAATTTAACATGTCCAAAACAGAACTCATCTTTCCACCTGCTTTCCCATTACTATAGACAAAATCATTATCTTCCCTGTCTCCCACACCATAACTTTGGCATTATACTTGACTGTTCTCTCTCATTCAACCTACATATTCACTGTCACCAAATACTCCTGGTTCTCTCTTCACAACGTTGCTAAAATACACCCTTTCCTCTCCATGCAAACTGCTACTTTACCAATCCTTATCATATCACACCTTGCGTCAGTCTCCTCACTTACCTCCCTACCTCCTGCCTCTCCCCACTCCAGTCTTTACTTCACTCTGTTGCCCAAATCATTTTTCTAAAAACAGTTCCGTTCACATCTCCCCCCTACTCAAAAACCTCCAATCTTTGCCCACTCACCTCCACATCAAACAGAAACTCCTTCCCATTGGCTTTAGAGCACTCAATCAGCTCCCTCCCTCCTATCTTACCTCACTTGATTTTCCACTATAACCCAAAATGTCACTTTGCTCCTCCAATGCCAACCTACTCACTGTACCTCCATCTTGTTTGTCTTGACAGCAATCTTTTGCCCACATCCTCCCTCTGCCCTGGAACTCCTTTCCCACTTAATAAATGAGACACCACCTCTCTCCCGACCTAAGTAAAATCACATTGCCTCCAACAGGCCTTCCCTGACTAAGGCCTCATTTCCCCTACTCCCTCTCCCTACTGTGTTCTACATCGCTTGAATTTGTACCCTTCAAGCACTTGATGTTCACCCCAGTCTCGACATGTATGTACATATCTGTAATTTATTTTAATGTCTGTCTCCCCTACAAGTTGTAAGCTCCTGGTGGGCAGGGAATGTATCTACCAACTCCATTGCGTTATAGTCTCCCAAGCACTTACTATAGCAGTTTGCATACAGTAAGCCTTCGATAAATATCATTGATCATAAAAGGAACACAATTCATTACTATTTACCCCTCACAAGAACTTCGATTACCCAGTCCAAATTCCACATGCCCCAGTTGTCTTTCATTTACTTTAAGTCTCTGTGACTGTTGGCCCTTACATCTTGGCACCATGAGGAATATGGGATCCTGACATTTGAAAATTCCTCTATCACATTTTTTTTCTTAGCCACAAACTTTCCGCCCTTGCTTGATCCTAAATATTGCCTGTTTTTAGCCAGCTTCTTACCTGAATTCACGTGTCAGGCCAGGGGCAGAGCCTAGATGGAACCCAGGTCTCCCGGCTTCCCCAAATGCTTAATATAGTGCAGTGTACCCAGAGGGCACTAAATGCATATAATAATGACTACTCTCACATAGTTGTAATGAAATTTCTTCCTTGTGTCCTCGATCTCTAGGAACTGGACATTCAGCTGCTTAGGTGGTTTGAATGTCTCTTTGTGAGGCATTTGCTGCACTTCCCAAATGGGGATCTATTTCCCAAAAGTTTGGAACAAATCCGGAGACTGCCGTCCAAGCACTCAGCACCATGCATAGCAGCAGGAATATGAAACACCCTTCAATTAACACAGTTAGGCAACAGTGCAATCAACAATAAACCAGTGCTTAGACTTCAGGTGCACATAAAAATATCTTTCTCTTTTTTAAGTCAGCAAAAAACTGGGGTGATTAAAAAGCAGATGTTAAGTATAAGAACAGGCCTCTGCTGTGAAATTCATGAATCCTGTTTTGTCCAATTATTTTCATTCATATTTCAGAATCCCTACCCCACATATGCATTGTGATTTCCCATGATAATCAGATAGATTAATCTCTACAGCACACTTTTGTTATTCCAAAGAGCTTTCATATCAATAATCACATTTTGTTCTCACTGTGAGGACAAGGAGAAACAGTGTGGTCTAGTGGATAGAGTAAGGACCTAGGAGTCAGAAAGACTAATCCCTGCTTCACCACTTGTCTGCTGTGTGACCTTGGGCAAGTCACTTAACGTCTCTGTGCCTCAGTTCCCTCATCTATAACATTAGGATTAAGACTGTGAGCCCCATGTGGGACATGCACTGTGACCACCTGATTAGCTTATACCTACACCAGCACTTATTATGGTGCCTCGCACGTAGCAAGCACTTAACAAATACCATGATAAAAGAAACTACTGTTCTTGATTCACTGATATTGATACTGCTGGAATGAGTCTGTCTATATCCTTATCGATTCTTTCATTTTCTTCATCTACGTCAGTCATATGGACTGAAGATTATAAAAGAGTGCTCCTGTTTTAGGGAAATGCATAGAGTCATTAGATGTTCACTAACGCCTCTGGGCAGATTTGAAAGACTTGAACAGGGTGGAAGTAAACTGGAATAGGTCAGAACTTGTTTCCAATGGCAAAAAAAAAAAAAAAAAAGGGGGCCGGGAATGGCTGTTCTGGTAAGAAATTATTCGGCTGCAACAGTGCCCAGCCCATATGGGACCGGGTCAAGTAGGTGCGTATAGTGCCAAGTCTGCCTCCCTTTCCAGAATAATGCCTTAAAGGAGCAGTCAGCATCCCCAGTTGAGCCTGCCCATTACCGGCTGATGCCAAGAAGGGCGACCCAGAGCCAATGGGTTAGAGAACTCTAAGTGGCTTCTGCATACGGAGCATCCGCTGCCCTCTTCCTCCCCTGTGCAAGTTCAGGGCAGTCATGTTCTGCTGGCTAATAGCAGCTGAACCAGTTCTGAACCTTTCAAAAACCTTCCTCTCCAGGAAGCCACTGGGTTCCTGGGTCTCAGGGCAGTTCCTCAATGTGCCCTGACTACCTCTCTCTCTCTTTTTGTTTTGGGGCCTAGGTGTCAGAAGGACCTGGGTTCTAATCCCAGCTCCACCACTTGTCTGCTCTGTGACCCTTTTTTTTTTTGCCATTGGAAACAAGTTCTGACCTTTTGCACTCACTTCTCTGTGCCTCAGTTACATCACCTGTAAAATGGGGATTGAGACGTGGTACAGGGACTGTGTCCAACCTGATTCGCTTGTATCGATTCCAGCGCTTAGTTCAGTGCCTGGCACATAATATGTGCTTAACAAATGCCATAGTTATCATTATTATTATTATTATTATTATTACTAAATGGTATCTAAGTGGTTACTATGTGCCAGGCACTGTATTAAGCACTGGGGTAGATATAAGCTAATCATATTGGACATAGTCCATTTTCCATATAGGGCATACAGTTTTAATTCCCATTTTGCAGATGAGGTAACTGAGGCACAGAGAAATTAAATGACTTGCCCAAGAGAAGACAAGCAACAGAGGTTGGATTAGAACCCAGGAGCTTCTGACTCTCAGGCCCATGCTCTATCCACCAGGCCTCTCTATTTCTCCAGGGTTTGTTTTTTTTTGATCATCCCTTTCACTCGCATGGTAAAATTAAGCTATTGGGGTATGTAACATTTAAAATTGATGGTACAGCTTGGGATCTGGGGCGATTGTGGCTGAAAAGACCAACATGTGACAAACACTTCTTCACTGTTAGTTGCTAATTTCAAAGTTGGGCCAGACACCTTTGCTCACAGCTAGCCCTCCCAACTGCCCCCATTTCTGAGTGTTCTAGAGGAGGAGCAATAAGGTATGACTCTTCCTTAGGCCTCCTAAAGGAAAGCTAGATCTGATAGAGAATTGTTAGCAAAACAGCTGTATGTAACAGGCTTGGATTTGCCTGGTGGCAATGTGGCCATTTACCTGTTGACCTGGTCTAGTTTAAACTAGGCTGAACTGTTGGGAAAGCCACTGGGCATGGGGATATGCAGGATTGGCAGCAAGGGGACGGGTTTGCTGCCAGTTCTGCTGACCTGGGAGAAGCACACCTACTCACACTTCTGTCTGGAGCAGTATGTCTGTTCAGGAA
Source organism: Ornithorhynchus anatinus (assembly GCF_004115215.2). Taxonomy (NCBI): domain Eukaryota; kingdom Metazoa; phylum Chordata; class Mammalia; order Monotremata; family Ornithorhynchidae; genus Ornithorhynchus; species Ornithorhynchus anatinus. The sequence continues at coordinate 51,848,077 of NC_041735.1, read as the reverse complement.
AGAGCCCACCTGGCCTCACCCCAAAATCTCCCCCTTATCTCACGATGTTATAGAGTGGGTACAGACAGTGTGTGACATTGAGAGGCCCCGGTAGCATATTTTTTACCTGGATCATTAGAACCCACATCAGGTTTTTCTCTAGTCCAGTAAAGTCCTTCCCTGCATGGTCTCAAGTTGACTGTCACATGTCAGAAAGGCCTCAGGAGGTACTGGAAAGAACCAATCCACATCACATACAACTGGAAGGCCTCAAACCCATACCTGTGACCTTTCTGGTATGGGCTAGAACTTTTCCCAGCTGAGTAGAGCCTTTCCAATGAGGGCTGGAGCTTCTTGGGTATGCCCTAGCTTGTGCCAGAAAGGCCTCAGCAATCTCTGCGAAATTCCTAACCCCCACCAAGAAGCCACGGTAACCTAGGCTGGCACTTTTTCAGTGACTTTACGTTACGGTTAATAGGATAAAGGGTAGGAGTAAGTGGTAGTAATGGCATTTTCTAAGTCCTAGGTGTGGAATGTTGTTTTAGAAAAGTGATTTAGTAGCAGAATTTAGTATGGACTGGATATGGAGGAGAAGCAGTTTGGCCTAATGGAAAGAACACAAGCCCGGATGTCAGAGGACGTGGGTTCTAATTCCGGCCCTGCCAACTGCTTGCTGCGCAACCTTCAGCAAGTCACTTAACTTCTCTGTGTCTCAGTTTCCTCAACTGCAAAATGGGGATTCAATTCTACTCCCTCCAACTTAGAGTTTTAGCCCCTTGTAGGTCAGGAACTGTGTCCAACCTGATAAAAACCTGTAGCTACCCCACAGCTTAAAAGTGTGCTTGACATACAATGAATGCTTAATAAATACCATGAAAAACAAAAAGAAAAGCCAACAGAATTTGGTGACAGACTAAATGTGGGGACTGAAAAAGAGGAAGAAGTCAGAGACAATGCCAAGGTTGCAGGTTCAGACACAATGAGCCATCTAAGGACTTGGCACTGCAGGTCAGATCATGCCAAAAGGTTCAGCACAGGCCTTTTCTGAAGAAGGGGAATTAGATAGAGAAAGTGCAAGGGATGAGAGGGATGGAGAAAAGAGAGAAAGAAAAAGGGAAGGAGGTGGAGTTGGATAGCTTGGGGGTGGGGGAACTCAGAAGAGGGATAGAAAGGGACAGGAAATGAAGGAGAAAAGGGAAAGCTCAAGGAATACAGAGAGAGACCCAAAAGGGAGAAATCCAGAGGAAAGATAGAAATCATTGCAGCGGGAAAAAGAGAAAGGGGAAATGAGATTAAAGACAACAAACTCCTTGAGGGCAGAGATTCTGTCTTCTAACTCCATTAGAACTGTCCCAAAAAATTAATACAGTGCTCTGCCCACAGTAAATACTCTATAAATGCTATTGATTGATTAACTGATGGACAGGGTCACAGACAAAGAGAGATGGCAGGTGACAGAGAGACTGAGAGAACTGAGATCCAGAGAAAAAATACAGAGACATCCAGATAGACAGGAAGTTAAATAGGCAAATAAAGAGCAATAAATAAGGGTTAATTAGTCCATTCTGAGTGTTTAAGTTTGTAGTGGGCATCTGGGTGAGCAGAGGTAGAAACCTGCAGAGGGAGGTACTCTGTTCAAGGGTTTCAGTGGGCTTTCATTGACTCAAGCTCATCAGAACTTTTAGGTGATCTTAGGAGTGGCTAGGAGAGGGTGGACAGAGGTTGGAGTGATTTTGTTCAAATGTGGAAAAGAAGTAAATGTTTTGCAGTTTGAAAGATTTCTCTACTAAATTTTAGAGTGCAAAAGAGACTTAATGAAGGTTTAGTCATTTCACTGGTGTAAAGGACAGATATTTCAAATCTGAGCCAGACAGTCACACTTTATTTGGTTCTGTTGTCTTCCCACCAACCAAATGTCTACAGCACATGAGGAAGTCCTGCTCTGTCAGTGAGATAGTTAGTTTAGAGAGACCTGCCACAGAGAGAAAGGGGAAACAAAGAGAGTGTGAGGAGGCAGAGATCAGATGAGGGAGTGAGAGAGAGGAGATGAGGGAGTGGGAGAGAGAGGGCGAGAGCGAAAGAGAAAACCTGGAGGAAAAGAATGAGGCCAGGGAGAGAGGTGAGACACGGAGTAAGCTAACTGACTGTCTGCATCACCACCTTCTGCTATCGTGTCCCTCTGCTGCCAATGGAGAAGCAAGCCAGCTAGCCCTGGCAGACCCAGACTTCCTAAGGCTTTCCTGGGAATTTCGGATGCAGCCAAAAGACCCGTTTCTGGCCATACAAAAAGTCCCAGAAATAGCTTAAAGGAAAGGTTAGTTAAATCACAGTGGTGTTGGCGGTGACAGTAGCAGGGCTTGCTGCTTTTGTTTCTGCCAAAAAGAAGGCAGAAATAGAAGCTGAGCATCTTCACTTCTGCTCCTTTTCAGCCGGGCTTTTGTGGCATCTCATTTTTCCAGTGGTTACATATGAGGTGGAGAGTCGGGGGGTGGTGTGTGAGAAGCAGTGTGGCATACCGGATAGGGCAGGGGCCTGGGAATCAGAAGGTCCTGGGTTCAAGTTCTGGCTCTGCCACTGGCCTGCTGTGTGGTCTTGGGCAAGTCGCTTCATTTCTTGGGCGTCAGTTACCTCGTCTGTAAAATGGGGATTAAAACTGTGAGCCCCTTGTGGGACATGGACTGTTTCCAACCTGATTACCTTGTATCTACCCCAGCACTTAGAACAGTGCCTGGCACCTAGTAGGCACTTAAATACCACAATTATTATTATTAGGATTGAAATTTCATTTTGCTGTAAAAAGGGAGGAGAGAAGGCTGACAGAAGAATGCAGTCCTGCTTCAGGTAGAGAAATACCGACTACCATCTAGTATACATCAGGCTCACATCGAAAAGTGGCTTCAAACTACCAAAACAACTCAATGTTAGGTTCCTGGAGAACAAAATAATATATAAAGATTTCCAGAGTAAGGCTTCAGTAGGCCTAATGAAAGAAGGAACCTATTCTTTAAGCTCCAATAAAAGAGGCAAACGGGCATTTCTCCACAATACTGTTTACCTGGAAGTCATCAAGACACTGAGACAGAAGTAGTTTATGACACCAAAACTGGTCCAAACTCTACATATATATACATATACAGTCTTCATGGGTAGGGAACATATCCCTTTTTTCTGTTATTCTCTTCCCAAGTGCTCAATAAATACCCTTATACTATCTTCCATTATCATCAGTGGTATTTACTGAGGGCTTACTATGTGCAGAGTACTGAAGTAAGCATTTGGGAGAGTACAACAGAATTGGGAGCCTCTCATGATCCTGATAAAAGGTAGGTTAAAAAAAACTTACATTGTGATATGCAAAAAAAGATTCAAGGCTATGCAGGCCATACATATACATACATATACCAAACAAGTATATCTCTATCACTAAAGAGCGACGACGCTATAGTCACATGATCACAGCATTATTGAGGACTGAAAATAACTCTACCTTGTGCCCGATAAGGGGATAATAAATCAGCCAACTAATCAACAGCATTTACTGAGTTCTTGTGTGCTGAACTGAACACTCTGCACTTGGGAGAGTACAACAGAGTTTAGTAGACATGATTCCTGCCCTCAAGAAACTTACATTCTAGTAGGGAAGACAGACAAAGGATGAAAGAGAAAAAGGGGGTGAGTACTTGAATTGGTGCCTAAGTATTAGAGAAGCAGCGTGGCTCAGTGGAAAGAGCACGGGCTTGGGAGTCGGAGGTTGTGGGTGCTAATCCCGGCTCTGCCACTTATCAGCTGTGTGACTGGGCAAGTCACTTAACTTCTCTATGCCTCAGTTACCTCATCTGAAAAATGGGGATTAAGACTGTGAGCCCCACGAGGGACAACCGGATTACCTTGTATCTACCCCAGCGCTTAGAACAGTGCTTGACAAAAGCAAATTATTAATAGGGTGCATGGATAGCAACAGTACTTTAATATCCTCTTGAAAATCCCTTCTTCTAATGAACCTGAGGTCCTACAAAGCACGGTGAATTTACCATTGTGTAAAGAAATAGCATGACTTCCAGCTATTAAACCAGTTACCAATTGTCAGACCCATGATAAACGGATAAGTACCTGGCCCGATGGCGTACTTGCAGACAGCTGCAAGCTTTGACGTGGCACTTACACAAGGTTTCCCTCAACATAAAAGGACACAGAGGAGATGTCAGAGTATCAAAAATGCTGTCCTCATCACTCTCTGAAAGATTAGACTGTGGTAACTCTCTTGGTATCTCACTATTCTCAACTATTGCAAGATCCTAACAGCAGTCTTTCTATACCAAGTATCGAAGAATGTTGTTGGCCACATGCTTTCGAGTCACAATTTACCTTCCCAAAACGTTGCATCAGATACACAAGTAGTCCTGAAACTCCACGACCTCTTTACAGATTTCACAGACCTTATGAAAACATTGGACACCATCACAGATCTGGGCTTTAGCCACCGTTTAGAAAATCTGGTCTTCCTGAAAAGGTAAGATCCTAAAATTGCTTCTCGACAGTCTTGCCAAAACCGATGTCATCCAGACTGATGTATTCACCAATAGGGTAAGACAGGTTTGTGTAGGAGGTATAGTTCTTTCCAGTGACTTCTCCGTAACCATACTGGGGAATGCAACAAGGGATCTAGACAATGGCATTGGCATGTTCCCAATTCAACCCAAGCCCGATAACCAATCAATCATCAATGGTATTTATTGAGCACATACCGTGCTCAGAGCATTGAACCAAGTGTTTGGGAGTGTATGATACAGCTGGTAGGTGTGATCTCCACCCACAAGGAGTCTTCCAGCTTCGGGGACCATAGTGGGCAGCTCATTGCCCAGGGCCACCCTTATCCTGCTTCCTGATGCCATGGCAGCTTAATCATCCCCTCTCCCACATAGCAAGGTTGGTGTGACACTCTTTAGGTGTTTATTAAATACCATGACTAATACCTTAGGCCAGAGTGAGGCCATCTGAGCTGCGGCGAGGCGGACATCGTGTGCTGGGAATAGATGCAGTGTGAGAAGCAGCATGGCTTAGTGGAAAGAGCGTAGGCTTGGGAGTCAGAGGTCATGGGTTTTCATCCCAGTTCTGCCGCTTGTCAGCTGTGTGACTTTGGACAAGTCTTTGTACCTCAGTTACCTCATCTGTAAAATGGGGATTAATCTGCTTACCTTGTATCTGCCCCAGCACTTAGAACAGTGCTTGGCACATAGTAAGCGCTTAACAAATATCATCATTATTTTATTATTATGTTGGTATCCAGTAGAGGGTTGTCAGCAGTGGCTGAGATATCTATGCCCAAACCCCCTTGAACACACTTGAATTTCTCTGATTTTGGAAGCTAGGCAGTGGTGGACCTTGTTAGTACTTGGATGGGTAGCTCACCTGGGAAAACCAGGTGCTCTACACTTTCGTGCTCTACGCTCCGGACCAGTAGCTAATGTTTGGCTACTACACTGGGATACTTGAAGACTAACCACGCTCCTGCCAAATATCACCATTGGTAATGGCATCCTTGACTGCCAAATGGGGTGACTGTTGGGCTGGGGTGGAGAGGGGAGAGAGATGACAGAGACTCCAGTGGGAAGCAGATGATCAGGTGAAAGGCATTTGGGTTTGGGAGTCAGGAGAGTTGAATTCCAACCCCAATAATGCTGTGTGACTGTGTGACTCTACCACTCCCTCATCTCCTCTCTCTCACTCCCTCATCTGTGCTGTGTGACAAAGTCACATAATCCTTCTAGTCTTCACCTGGGAAATAGGGTTAACCATTTCAGCTTCTCATGCAATATTACAAGAACAAAAGAGTAAGTGTAAACTATAATAAAAATAACTGTGGTATTTGTTAAGCACTTACTGTGTACCAGGCACTACACTAAGAGCTGGGGTGGATACAAACAAATTGGTTGGACACCGTCCCTATCCCCCAAGGGGCTCAGTCTTAATCCTCATTTTAGATATGAGGAAACTGAGGCTCAGAGAAGTGACTTGCCCAAGGTCACACAGCAGACAAGTGGCAGAGCCAGCATTAGAAACCCTGACCTTCTGACTCCTAGGCCCGTGCTCTATCCACTACGCAGTGCTGCTTTTGTAAGCTCGTTATGGGCAGCAAACTTGTCCACTAATTGACCTTAGACTGTAAACCCAGTGTGGACAGGGATTCAACCCAGTCCGCAGACTTCGCTCCTCTGATGCGAACCTTCTCACTGTACCTCGATCTCATCTATCTCCCTGTCGACCTCTCGCCCAGCTCCTGTCTCTGGCCTGGTAGTTTTGATGGTAGTGATGCCTGTCTATTTCTTTTGTTTTGTTGACTGTGTCCCCCTTCTAGACTGTGAGCCCATTGTTGGGTACGGATTGTCTCTATCTGCTGCCGAATGGTACTTCCCAAGCGCTTAGCACAGTGCTCTGCACACAGTAAGCACTTAATAAATATGATTAAATGGTCTCTCTTTTTTCTGAATTGTATTTTCCAAGTGCTTAGTACAGTGCTAATAATAATAATGTTGGTATTTGTTAAGCACTTACTATGTGTCAAGCACTGTTCTAAGCCCTGGGGTAGACACAGGGTAATCAGGTTGTCCCATGTAGGGCTCACAGTCTTCATCCCCATTTTACAGATGAGGTAACTGAGGCACAGAGAAGTGAAGTGGCTTGCCCAAAAATCACACAGCTGACAAACGGTGGAGCTGGGATTAGAACCCATGACCTCTGACTCCCAAGCCCGGGCTCTTTCCACTGAGCCACGCTGCTTCTCTGCACACAGTAAGCACTCAATAAATACGAGTGAATGAATGAATGGCCTCTCTTTATTGGTGAATTGTACTTTCCAAGTGCTTAGTACAGTGCTCTGCACACAGTAAGCGCTCAATAAATACAATTGAATGAATGGTCTCTTGCTGAGTTGTACTTTCCAAGCGCTTAGTACAGTGCTGTGCACACAGTAAGCACTCATTAAATATGACTGAATGAACAATTGTTGTATGGGACTCTCCCAAGCACTCAACACAGTGCTCTGCACTCAAGCGCTCACTACAATCCCCCTGACTGGAGTCTAAAGTAAAAGCATCAGGCTTATTACCCTATTAGGTGTACATCCCCTTCATTCTATTCATCTTGATGATACTGTCTTGTTTTGTTCTCTTTTGCTCTGCTGTCTTGTCTCCCCCGTTTAGACTGTGAGTCCGTCATTGGGCAGGACGGTCTCTCTCTGTTGCCCAATTGTCCATTCCAAGTGCTTAGTCCAGTGTTGTGCACATAGTAAGCGCTCAATAAATACTACTGAATGAATGATTAGATTGTGAGCCTATCAATGGGCAGGGAGGGTCTCTCTCTGTTGCCCAAATGTCCATTCCAAGCCCTTAGTCCAGTGCTCTGCACAAAGTAAGGGCTCAATAAATACAATTGAATAATTAGACTGTGAGCCCGTCATTGGGCAGGGATGGTCTCTCTCTGTGGCCCAATTGTCCATTCCAAGTGATTAGTCCAGTACTCTGCACATAGTAAGGGCTCAATAAATACTACTGAATGAATGATTAGACTGTGAGCCCGTCAATGGGCAGGGACGATCTCTCTCTGTTGCCCAATTGTACATCCCAAACGCTTAGTCCAGTGCTCTGCACAGAGTAAGGGCTCAATAAATACTACTGAATGATTGGACTGTGAGCCTGTCGTTGGGCAGGGAGGGTCTCTCTCTGTTGCCCGATTGTCCATTCCAAGCGCTTAGCACAGTGCTCTGCACAGAGTAAGCGCTCACTAAATACGACTGAATAATGATCAGACTGTGAGCCCGTCAATGGGCAGGGATAATAATAATGTTGGTATTTGTTAAGCGCTTACTCTGTGCAGAGCACTGTGCTAAGCGCTGGGGGAGATACAAGGTCATCAGGGATGGTGGCTGTTGCCCAATTTTCCATTCCAAGAGCTTAGCCCAGTGCTCTGCACAGAGTAAGGGCTCAATAAATACTATTGAATGAATGATTAGACTGTGAGCCTCTCAATGGGCAGGGACGGTCTCTCTCTGTTGCCCAATTTTCCATTCCAAGTGCTTAGTCCAGTGCTCTGCACAGAGTAAGGGCTTAATAAATATTACTGAATGAATGATTAGACTGTGAGCCCGTCGTGGGGCAGGGACGGTCTCTCTCTGCTGTCCAATTGTCCCTTCCAAGTGCTTAGTCCAGTGCTCTGCACATAGTAAGCACTCAATAAATACTACTGAAAGACTGGACTGTGAGCCTGTCCCAACGGCAGGGAGGGTCTGTTTCTGTGGCCCAATTTTCCATTCCAAGCGCTTAGCCTAGTGCTCTGCACCTAGTAAGGGCTCAATAAATCCTATTGAACGAGTGAATTCGAGGGGCTTTAGTGTCAGGGCTCATGAGTTCGAATCCCAGCTCGGCCACTTGTCGGCTGTGTGACTGTGGGCAAGTCACTTAACTTCTCTGTGCCTCAGTTCCCTCATCTGTAAAATGGGGATTAAGACTGTGAGCCCCACGTGGGACAACCTGATTCCCCTATGTCTACCCCAGCGCTTAGAACAGTGCTCGGCACATAGTAAGCGCTTAACAAATGCCAACATTATTATTACTATTATTACTATTTTACCGTGGCTGCCGCCTGGGTGACTGGGGGCCTGCGTCAATGGCGAAGGTGTGGAAGGCGGTGTGGAAGAGAAGCAGCGTGGCTCAGTGGAAAGAGTCCGGGCTTTGGAGTCAGAGGTCATGGGTTCGAATCCCGACTCGGCCATTTGTCAGCTGTGTGACTTTGGGCAAGTCACTTTACTTCTCTTGGGCCTCAGTTCCCTCATCCGTAAAATGGGGATGAAGACTGGGACCCCCACGTGGGACAGTCTGATTCCCCTGTGTCTACCCCAGCGCTTAGAACAGTGCTCGGCACAGAGTAAGCGCTTAACAAATACCAACATTATTATTATTATTAGGCGGCGAGCCGGGGAGGCGACGGTCCTTCGCCTGCAGCCCCGCCCCCGGGTGACGTCACCGCCCCGCCCCGCGCAGGCGCGCGTGGGGGCAGGCGAGGAGGCGCGCGGGGGGGGGGCCGCGAGGAGGGGAGGAAGTGCGCAGGCGCGCGAGGGGGCGCGCGTGGAGGGGAGGAGGCGCGCGAGGAGGCGCGCGAGGAGGCGCGCGAGGAGGCGCGCGCGCGCCGCCGAGGGCCGGCTCCGTCCGCCGGCCGGCGGAGTGACGTCACCCGCGCGTGCAGCCGCCCTATTAAAAGGCCCCGGCGGCGGGGGCGTCCACTCAGTCGGCGCCGTAGCCGGCCGGGGCTGGGGGAGACGCCGTCATGGCCGAAGGATCGGTGGATCCCGATGAGCGGTGAGCGGGCGGGGGCCGGGTTGCGCGTTCCCGCGGGGGGGAGAGGAGCGGGTCCTGGGTTCGAATCCCCGTCCGCCTCTTGCTAGCTGGGCGGCGGTGGGCAAGTCGCTTCCCGGGGCCTCAGTTTCCCCCGTCTTGGCATCAGCGCTTAACAAATGTCATTATTATTATTGTTGTTGTTACCCCGCGCGCGCCGCTCCCCCAAACAAGCCTTAGACCGGCGTTAGACTGCGAGCCCGTCATTGGGCAGGGATAATAATAATGTTGGTATTTGTTAAGCGCTTACTCTGTGCAGAGCACTGTATTAAGCGCTGGGGGAGATATAAGGTCATCAGGGATGGTCTCTGTTGCCCAATTGTCCATTCCAAGCGCTTAGCACAGTGCTCTGCACAGAGTAAGGGCTCAATAAATAGTATTGAATGAATGATCAGACTGTGAACCCGTCAATGGGCAGGGATAATAATAATGTTGGTATTTGTTAAGCGCTTACTAGGTGCAGAGCACTGTGCTAAGCGCTGGGGGAGATACAAGGTCATCAGGGATGGTCTCTGTTGCCCAGTTGTCCATTCCTAGTGCTTAGTCCAGTGCTGTGCACCTAGTAAGCGCTCAATAAATACTACTGAATGACTGATTAGACTGTGAGCCTGTCGTTGGGCAGGGAGGGTCTCTCTCTGTTGCCCAATTGCACATTACAAGTGCTTAGCCCAGTGCTCTGCACCTAGTAAGTGCTCAATAAAATCCAAGCGCTTAGTCCAGTGCCCTGCACCTAGTAAGCGCTCAATAAAATCCAAGCGCTTAGCCCAGTGCTCTGCACCTAGTAAGTGCTCAATAAAATCCAAGCGCTTAGCCCAGTGCTCTGCACCTAGTAAGTGCTCAATAAAATCCAAGCGCTTAGTCCAGTGCTCAATAAATAGTATTGAATGATTAGACTGTCAGTCCTGAGGCAGGGAGGGTCTTTCTGTTGCCCAATTGTCCATTCCAAGCGCTTAGCACAGTGCTCTGCACAGAGTAAGCGCTCAATAAATACGACTGAATTAATGATCAGACTGTGAGCCCGTAATGGGCAGGGATAATAATAATGTTGGTATTTGTTAAGCGCTTACTCTGTGCAGAGCACTGTGCTAAGCGCTGGGGGAGATACAGGGTCATCAAGGATGGTTTCTCTCTGTTGCCCAATTGCACCTTCCAAGCGCTTAGTCCCGTGCTCTGCACATAGTAAGGGCTCAATAAATAGTATTGAATGATTAGACTGACCTGGGGCAGGGAGGGTCTCTCTGTTGCCCAATTTTCCATGCCAAGCGCTTAGACCAGTGCTCTGCACAGAGTAAGGGCTCAATAAATAGTATTGAACGAATGATTAGACTGTGAGCCAGTCGTTGGGCAGGGACGGTCTCTCTCTATTGCCTAATTGCACATTCCAAGCGCTTAGTCCAGTGCTCTGCACATAGCAAGTGCTTAGTCCAGTGTTCTGCACAGAGTAAGCGCTCAATAAATAGTACTGAATGAATGATTAGACTGTGAGCCTGTCAATGGGCAGGGAGGGTCTTTATTGCCCAGTTGCACATTCCAAGCGCTTAGTCCATTGCTCTGCACATAGTAAGGGCTCAATAAATGGTATTGAATGATTAGACTGTGAGTCTGTCCTTGGGCAGGGATGGTTTCTCTGTTGCCAAACTGTCCATTCCAAGCGCTTAGTCCAGTGCTCTGCACATAGCAAGCGCTTAGTCCAGTGCTCTGCACATAATAAGCACTCAATAAATACTACTGAATGAATGATTAGACTGTGAGCCCGTCATTGGGCAGGGACGGTCTCTCTCTGTTGCCCAATTCTCTATTCCAAGCGCTTAGTCCAGTGCTCTGCACAGAGTAAGCGCTCAGTAAATACTACTGAATGATTAGATTGTGAGCCTGTCATTGGGCAAGGATGGTCTCTGTTGCCCAGTTGTCCATTCCTAGTGCTTAGTCCAGTGCTGTGCACCTAGTAAGCGCTCAATAAATACTACTGAATGACTGATTAGACTGTGAGCCTGTCGTTGGGCAGGGAGGGTCTCTCTCTGTTGCCCAATTGCACATTCTAAGTGTTTAGCCCAGTACTCTGCACCTAGTAAGCGCTCAATAAAATCCAAGCGCTTAGCCCAGTGCTCTGCACCTAGTAAGTGCTCAATAAAATCCAAGCGCTTAGTCCAGTGCTCTGCACCTAGTAAGTGCTCAGTAAAATCCAAGCGCTTAGCCCAGTGCTCTGCACATACTAAGCGCTCAATAAATAGCATTGAATGAATGAATGAATGACAGCTGAGGGCTCCGCGGATTGGCGGGCGGCGATCACGTGACCCGTGTCAGGTGCTGGGCCTGGGGTGGGGGGGGGGGGGGGACAGTTCCGCGTTGTGCTGTTTTTGTTGTCTTCCCCTGGCTCCCTCATTCACTCAGTTCATTCACTCCTATTTTCTGAGCGCCTACAGCGTGCAGAGCACTGCACTGAGCCCTTGGGAAGTACAATTAGGGAAGCAGCTTGACTCAGTGGAAAAAGCCCACACTTGGGAGGCAGAGGTCATGGGTTCAAATCCTGACTCAGCCACTTGTCAGCTGTGTGACTTTGGGGCAAGTCACTTCACTTCTCTGGGCCTCAGTTACCCCATCTATAAAATGGGGATTCATTCATTCAATAGTATTTATTGAGCGCTTACTATGTGCAGAGCACTGTACTAAGTGCTTGGAATGAACAAGTCGGCAACAGATAGACAGTCCCTGCCGTTTGACGGGCTTACGGTCTAATCGGGGGAGATAGACAGACAAGAACAATGGCAATCAGATGAATGGGGATGAAGACTGTGAGCCCCACGTGGGACAACCTGATCACTTTGTATCTACCCCAGCGCTTAGAACATGCTCACGAATGCCATAATCATCATTATTATTATTATTATTACAATTGAGAAACAACGTGGCTCAGTGGCAAGAGCCCGGGCTGGGGAGTCAGAGGTCATGGGTTCGAATCCCAGCTCCACCATTTGTCAGCTGTGTGACCTAATAATAATAGTGGTATTTGTTAAATGCTTACTATGTGCCGAGTACTGTTCTAAGCGCTGGGGGAGATACAGGGTAATCTGGTTGTCCCACGTGAGGCTCACAGTCTTAATCCCCATAGTACAGATGACTAAGGCACCGAGAAGTGAAGTGACTTGGCCAAAGTCACACAGCTGACAGGTTGCAGAGCTGGGATTAGAACCCATGACCTCTGACTCCTAAACCCAGGCTCTTTCCACTGAGCCATGCTGCTTCTCACCTTGGGCAAGTCACTTATCTGGGCCTCATTCACCTCATCTGGAAAATGGGGATGAAGACTGTGAGCCCCATGTGGGACAACCTGATCACCTTATATCCCCCACCCCCAGCAATTAGAACAGTGCTTTGCACACCGTGAGTGCTTAACAAATGCCATCATTATTATTAATTCGGCATCAGAGACAATCCCTACCCACAGCGGGTCCCGCTTCTGGCTCGGGGCTGCCACTACTTGGGGCAGAATTGGTGTTTTTCAAAATTAATTAATTACTGATATTTAAGTGCCTACTATGTGCCAACCACTGTTCTAAGCACTGAGTAGATAGAAGATAACCAGGTTGTCCCACTTGGGGCTTACACTCTTCATCCCCATTTGACAGATGAGGTAACTGAGGGACAGAAAAGTTAAGTGACTTGCCCAAAGTCACACAGGTGACAAGTGGCAGAAGTGGGATTAGAACCCACGACCTCTGACTTCCAGGCCCGGGCTCTTTCCACTAAGTCAAGCTGCTTCTCTAAGTACAGTGCTGTCGCTGCCTTAAAACCTGCTTAGCTGGAGAAAGAATGCTATGCCTGTGTTTGATTTTTTTTGTGGTTGTTGTGCAGTTATTTAATCCGCATTTTTCTGGAGTAGTGATCCACTGCATTAGCATAGTGAACACGCAGCCCAGGTATGACAGTTGATGCATTGGTACGTCATGTAATAATGTTGGTATTTAAGTGCTTACTATGTGCAGAGCACTGTTCTAAGCGCTGGGGGAGATACAGGGGAATCAGGATGCCCCACGTGGGGCTCACAGTCTTAATCCCCATTTACAGATGAGGTAACTGAGGCACAGAGAAGTGAAGTGACTTGCCCACAGTCACAGCTGACAAGTGGAGTCGGCATTCGAACCCATGAGCTCTGACTCCCAAGCCCGGGCTCTTTCCACTGAGCCACGCTGCTTCCCAATGTGTAGTATATGCTTCCCAATGTAGTAGTATAGTAGTATATGGAAATGACCTAAGGCCCCTTTTACTTAAAAACAAAACAGATCGTCACTCTTCCCAAAATAATCGTAAGTAGCATTGATGATGATGATGATGATGATTATGGTATTCAAGCTCTTACTATGTGCCAGGCACTATTCTAAGCACTGGGGTAGTTACACGATAATTGGGTTGGACACAGTCCCTGTGCCACACAGGGCTCACAGTCTCAATCCCCATTTTACAGATGAGGGGACTGAGGGGCAGTGAAGTGACTGGCCAAGGTCACACAGACAAGTGGTAGAGCTGGGGTTAGAACCTATGACTTTCTGACTCCCAATATCCACTACGCCATGCTTCTTCTCTGAATTTCCCCAGTGCCCCAACTGATAGTCTACTCACCAGGCTTGGGTTTTGTTTTTTTTCTGGGTTTTGTTGTTGTTGGGATTTTTGGGGGGAGAGGGAGGGAGATGACGTATGGAAACTCTTCTATGGTATTTGATCCCAGTTTTCCAACTGTATGGGAACATGTTTCCGGATGCCATCTTTCCAAACCTGAAGAAATAGGGTGAGGAGGAAATCTCAGGTAGGACACAGTAACAATAATAATTGTGTAAAGTGCTTACTTTGTGTCAAGCACTGTACTAAGCAGTGGTGTAGATACAAGATAATCCAGTTCCCACAAAAAGCTCACAGTTAAAGTAGGTGAGAGAACAGATAGTGAGGCCCTATTTTTTTGGATTACCATTGTTCTTGTCTATCTCCCCCGATTAGACTGTAAACCCATCAAAGGGCAGGGACTGTTCCTTCTGTTGCCGATTTGTACATTCCAAGTGCTTAGTGCAGTGCTCTGCACATAGTAAGCACTCAGTAAATACTATTGACTGAATTGATGAGGAAGTGAGTTAAAAGAAATTAAGTGATATGCCCAAGGTCATGGAGCCAGGATTAAAACTCAGGTCCTCTGACTCCTAAACCCATGCTCTTTCCACTAGGCCATGCTGCCTCTTAATAACTGTGTTATTTGTTAAGCATTTATTCTGTTTTAAGCACTGGGGTAGTTACAAGATAATCAGGTGCCACCTGGGGCTCACAGTCTAAGTAGGAGGGAAAGCAAAAATTGAATCTCTATTTTGCAGATGAGGGAACTGAGTCACAGAGAAGTTGTGATTTGCCCAAGGTCACAGAGCTGGGATTCATTCAGTAGTATTTATTGAGCGCTTATTATGTGCAGAGCACTGTACTAAGCGCTTGGAATGTACAAATAGGTAATAGAACCCAAATCCTCTGACTGGCTAGGCCTGTGTTCTTTCCACTAGACCACTGCTGCTGTGATTTAGCAGGGAGTGAAGGAAGAAGTAAAAATAGAGTTCATACTTGAACTTAAAGGGAAAAGAGGTAGGGAGCCCAGCATCCTGAAAATTGGAACTAGAACAGGAGAATGGAATGCTTAATAAAGTGAAGGAAAAGCCAGGGACTTGGTGAGGAAAGCATCAGATGGAGAACTGGCACCCTGACTTGTGAATTGTTTGTGAGAAAAGGAATATTGCCCATAATTGAGTACCTACAGTTTGTTATACTTCAGGGTTCAACAGTGCCTTTGACTTGTATGTAGTGAATGTAAGCAATGGGGGGAAAAAAATGAACTCTGATAATCTTGTTAAATTTTAATATTTTTCATGAAAATATAAGGATGGAAAATAGTCCCCTTATTTTGTTGAAAAATGAACTTGTTTCTGAGCCTAGAGTTAACTCAGATTTTGGCAACTCCTATGGTTGAGTACTTATAATCTAATATTTAGTCACATTTTCCCTATGCATTAAGTTGCTCCCTGAGAGCAAATAGGCATTTGGAGGTCCATTGTTGTATGTTACCTACACTACAGTAATGATGCACTAAATTCTCTGGAGTTATTGTACTTCCCAAAGTACCATATTTGCCCCCATGGAGTAATTTTTAGGCTCTAGGAGAATTGGGTCCAAATATTCAGATGTTCTCTGATTCTGCTGCTGCTAGTAATGCATGGACTCTTCTTATTGAAGGACATATGCAATTCAAACAGTGGAACCAATTTATATGGGTTTTGAAAAGTATTCTACTGGAATGCAATAGGTTGAGAGCTGTGGAACACCTAAAGATGCAGCAATTTCAGTCATCTGGCTTGTCATTATAACATGCCAATTAGCAATCAATAAGTGTTGCAAGTCAACAATATTTTATTTGTAAGAATCAGTATACTAAAAAGCTGTAATAATAATAATGTTGGTATTTAAGTGCTTACTATGTGCAGAGCACTGTTCTAAGCGCTGGGGTAGATACAGGCTAATCAGGTTGTCCCACCTGAGGCTCACAGTCTTCATCCCCATTTTTACAGATGAGGTAACTGAGGCAACTGTGATGTAAATGACATATATGGCTGATGTTTGGAAATTAATTTTTTTATGGTATTTGTTAAGCACTTACAATGTGCCAGGCATTGTACTAAGTGCTGCGGTAGATACAAACTAATCAAGTTGGACACAATCCATGTCCCACATGAAGCTCACAGCCTTCATCCCCATTTTGCAGATGAGATAACTGAGTCACAGAGAAATAAGTTGCTCAAGGTCACATAACAGACAACTGGGGGCCCAGGATTAGTTCCTTACTCTTTGGATTATAGAGGGTTTCTGGACTACTCATTTGAATAATTTATGTCCTTTGGAGTTCATGGACAAATTTAGAAATTGCCAAGTTCACTTTAGTCACTTCATTCTCCAGGGATGTTATGAAAAATATAAAACTGTCTCCTGAATTGTGACAGAGTCTAGTTCATCCCTGGATATTTATTATCAAATGCTGCCAAGTCATTTGCAATTCACAGCAATTCTATGGATATATTTGCTCCAGGAAAGTCCTGTCTTCTGCCATAATCCGTAACCTGGCTAACGGTTCTTCTGTTATCGTATCTAGCTGCTGGCCTACCTCTTCCACACTTTCCCTGGACTTTTCCTACCATTACTGTCTTTTCCAGAGAATTAGTCCTCCATTGGTTATTTGGAACTGTCCAAAAAGTAACTAAGCTTGGTAAAGCAGTTCAGAACTAAAAATAACCTTAGTTACATCAGCTTGTTGGGTGACCTTTGCAGTACGGAGCTGATTCCAGAACAGTTGAATATTTGGTAGAGAGGGGGAGAAAGACCTGGGGCAATGGTGTGGAAAGGAATGTAGTTTCATCACATGATTGAAAGAAAAGCCCTAACATAGCTGTCATTTAAATGACTGTTGGGCTATTTTGTTCTCTGTAGTTAAGAATGGTCTTATGAACATTGAGGGATAGTGGACTCTTGCCTGCCAAATGTTCTATCCAGAAGGTGGATGGCTTATAATGCTACATTGCTTCAAGTGAGGAAGGATTTCTGTTTGTGGCATACTGGCATCTAGAGTTCTAGTATTCAAATGAGTTGAAGCTATTCCTGTCTGCACATAGATTTGAAAAAGATTACTCTCCCATTGGCATTTTTCCCCCGAGGCCTGTTCTCCCTCTCTTCTGAGTCATCCTGACACTTGGGTCTTTATCCCCTTAAGCACTGTAAATTGCCTTACCTCCCCCCTCTCTTCCACACCCCCCCAACTCCACAGAACTTCTGTATATATCCTTATACTCTGCCATTTCCAGTATCTGTAATTTATTGTCTATCACCCTATTAAATTATGAGCTCCTTGTGGGCACAGATCATGTCTACCAACTCCTCTGTATTCCCCCAAGTGCTCAAATACTATATACCCTTCCCCCTCTATGATAGTTAAAAGAACCCTTGTAATCCCCAATGCATGGATTGAAAACGAGAACCTCCAGTTGTTGTTGTATTCATTTAGCACTTACTATGTGCCAACCATTGTTCTAAGCACTGGGATAGATAGAAGATATTCAGGGTAGACACTGTCGCCATTCCTCAATCTTAATCTCCGGATCCTCTGACTCCCAGGCCCATGGTCT
Organism: Ornithorhynchus anatinus; assembly: GCF_004115215.2. Classification (NCBI taxonomy): domain Eukaryota; kingdom Metazoa; phylum Chordata; class Mammalia; order Monotremata; family Ornithorhynchidae; genus Ornithorhynchus; species Ornithorhynchus anatinus. The sequence continues at coordinate 51,830,517 of NC_041735.1, read as the reverse complement.
TTCCACTAGGCCATGCTACCTCTTAGTAATTGTGGTATCTGTTAAGCACTTACTGTGTTCCAAGCATTGTACTAAGCATTGGGGTAGCTACAAATTAATCAGGTCCCACCTGGGGCTCACAGTCTTAAGTAGGAGGGAGAACAGGAGTTGAATCCCCATTTGGCAGATCAGGGAACAGTCTTAAACCCCATTTTACTGATAAGAAAACTGAGATGGGAGAAGTTAAGTGATTTGCCCAAGGTCACACTGCAGACAAGTGGCGGAGCCACGATGAGGATCCAGGTCCTCTGATGCTCAGGCTCTTTCCACTAGGCTCTGCAGCTTCCCAGCCTCCTCATTAGCAAGAGAAAACCAGCTCTGTGAACTAGATTCTTTGGCGTTCCCTGCGGATTTCCTCACCCCCCCACCTCTTTGTAGGTAGTTCCTAGGACAGAAGGACAAATAGTCTAGATGCTGAGACATGTGGCTCAAAATGGCAAATATTGTGTGGATGGATTAAAATAAATAGATGGTGGTATTTGTTAAGCGCTTACTAGTGCAAAGCACTGTTCTAAGTGCTGGGGGATACAGGGTGATCACGTTGTCCCATGTGGGGCTCACAGTTTTAATCCCCATTTTACAGATGAGGTAACTGAGGCACAGAGAAGTTAAGTGACTTGCCCAAAGTCACACAGCTGGCAAGTGGTGGAGCCGGGATTAGAACCCACGACCTCTGACTCCCAAGCCCAGGCTCTTTCCACTGAGCCATGCTGCTTCTCTAAGATAATGGATGTGCTAATAATAATAATAATGTTGGTATTTGTTAAGCGCTTACTATGTGCCGAGCACTGTTCTAAGCGCTGGGGTAGACATAGGGGAATCAGGTTGTCCCACGTGGGGCTCACAGTCTTCATCCCCATTTTACAGATGAGGGAACTGAGGCACAGAGAAGTTAAGTGACTTACCCACAGTCACACAGCCGACAAGTGGCAGAGCTGGGATTCGAACTCATGAGCCCTGACTCCAAAGCCCGTGCTCGTTCCACTGAGCCACGCTGCTTCTCTGTGCTAAGCTTCTTGTCTGTGGGTGATGACTCTGAGAGGAGCCCCCTGAGCTCCAGTGGCTGGGAAGAAGAAGGAATCTTAGCTGTGGCATTTCCTCTCTGCTGTAATTCCTTACAGCCAGCTTGAAAGAACTTAATTCAGCTCACCCTTTCCTATCTTACCTCACTGATTTCCTACAACAACGAGCCTGCACACTTTGCTCCTCTAACACCAATCCACTCGCTGTACCTCGATGTCATCTATCGCTGCTGACATCCTCCCTAAGACCTTGAACTCCTTCCCCCTTCAAATGACAGAACACCACTCTCCCCACCTTCAACACCTCATTAAAATCCCACTTCCTTCGAGAGAATTTCCAACTAAGCCTTCATTTCCCTTACTCCCCATCCCTTCTGCATCACAGTTGGACCTGTACCCTTTGAACATTTGACATTCACCCCACCCACAGTACTTATGTACATATCCGCAATTTATTTTAATGTCTGTCTCCCCCTTGAGACTCTAAATTGCTTGTGGGCAGGGAGCATGTCTACCAACTTTGTACTGTACTCTCCCCAAGCACTTAAGTTAGTACAGTGCTCTGCACCTAGTAAGTGCTCAATTAATACCACTGATTGAATTATGGAATGGAGCCAAAGTTGAGAGGCTTAATTTGGCTTCAAAGAAAGCTTCAGGAAGGAATCTGATTTGAATATCAAGGGATATGGGGGATGCCTATTTGTAAGGGAAGGAGGGAAAAGCAGAATTGAAGTGAGAATTCTGTTCAACCTTATTGTAATGCACCAATTAAGAAATGGTATTTATTAAATGCTTGACTGCAGAACGCTGTTCTAAGCGCTTAGGAGAGTACAAGAGAGTAAGTAGACATGATCTCTGTCCTCAAAGAGCTTACAGAATTCCTGACTACTCTCAATTAAAACAGCAGGAGCAGAATAATTGTACCACTGGGAAAAATAAAGCAGACTTTCACTTCCTACAAAAAAGGGAAGGAAATGACAGAACAAGTTGTCCTTCTGGTCCCATATGGGATCTGAGGAGAACAAAAGTGTATATTACCTAAATTGTACCCTTACTAATCCACAGCGTAGATATGAGCAAAAGAAACATTAGCCCCCCTTCCTAATTTTAAAGAACCCAGAGGGAGAATTTGATGAAACAAATACTTTTTAGTTTATTTTAGGGGATCTTTGGCTAAAATGTAATTGGCATTTTCTGAATGTTGCCACCTGTTGCTGTGTCAAGGATTTATCAAATAGTACCATGTTTTGAAATTTCAGGACTTTAGTAAAAAAAAAAAAAAATCCCTGTCAAGTTGAATACCATATTTTGATCAGAAATGAGATAAAAATAATTTAAACTATAAAGTGTTCACTATATTAGAGAAGCCATTACAGATTAAATACATGCTCTTGTAGTGGTTAAATTCATTTCTCATCTGTTTTAAAATGTGGGTGAATTATATTGTGTGAATATGTGTCATAGGCAAGAACATAGTGCATGTGTTTACAGCACGTTTCTTCTGTGTAACCCTCCCAGCTGAACTTCCACACAGATCTATGACACATCAAATTGCTCGGTCCTGCTTGAGTGGTGATTAAACTTGGGGGAGGGGAGAGAAGGAAACGGAGGACGGAAACCATGAGTTTCTTACTTTATAAAATTAAAAATTACTTCTTGGGGAATTGCTGCCCCAAGAGGCATAGTATCTAAGAAGAAAAAAATAAGGCAAGCCCCTTCTAAATGTAGGAGAAGCTAGGTGCCTCACCTCTCTACTTGGTTTTGTTTCTCTCCCCTCCTCCACCTGAGGTTTCACCACTACCTAGGGATGACAAATGCTGGTTCGTGTTCCTTGCATGTCGATTTAATTCACAGAACACTTCCTCTTCAAAATAGCGATGACTCAAGATGTGTTATCGCCAATGTGTCGACTACGGGCTAGGTCTAGTAAACCAGATATCACTATTATATTGGCCTGTGCTGAATTAAACTGAGGTACCTTCTCACCTTGACTAAAAATGAGATTCAACTGAGTTAAAGACACAAGTAATTTGAAATGCACCAACTTCAAATTTACATCACTGCACAACTAAAACTTACTAGCTTCTTACGTTTACTCTCAAACTATCCTTGGGATGTGAGCAAAAGGCACTTAGAGCTAGTCAGGTTTTTAGGATGCTAACCAATATAATCCTCACAATATGCCTTTTCTGTTGGACATCACCAATGTGGTTGGGCCTTTTAGGACAATAAAGGGTTTTTTAAAAAAATTTGCTGCCTTATGTTTGTTTAGCTGTAAATATGGATACCCTCAACTCTGTATTAATTTTTCTGAACTCGGTTTAGTTTAGAGAAGCAGCGTGGCTCAGTGGAAAGAGCACGGGTCTAGGAGTCAGAGGTCATGGGTTCTAATCCCGGCTCTGCCACCTGTCAGTTGTGTGACTGTGGACAAGTCACTTCTCAGTGCCTCAGTTACCTCATCTGTAAAATGGGGGTGAAGACTGTGAGCCTCATGTGGGACAACCTGATTACCCTGTATCTACCCCAACGCTTGGAACAGTGCTCGGCACATAGTAAGCGCTTAACAAATACCAACATTATTATTATTATTATTCTTTATATGACTCTTTACAATACAATATCGACCCTTTACCCATGCCTTCCAGTAGCAGGATATTTAAGTTGATAGGAAGTTACCTTGAGCCAAGAGCTACTGTTTTTTCTAGTTTAATATTAGTCCTAAAAGGGTTGACTATTTTAAATGGTATTCAACATAAGATCAAAACATGGTAAAAGCTATTATTTGTCTTCTTCCTGGTTAGAAACAGGTTTTTACAATAAATAGCCACGAGTTGCTTATGAAAACCAGCCAGGTTTATGTATATTTTTTAATTGAAATACTGTGAAGTCTGAGGTATTCCCTACCATTTCACAACCCTTCTGGATTATGCAGTTTGGGTTTAGTAATACTATAGGCTGTCAGATGCCCTGGCTTAAAAACAGAAGTGACCAGAAAACATAAATATTGTAAACTGGAAGAATATTAAAATTGGAAATCCTTAATGTAACGACTCCCCTAGGAAAGCCTTTTTCCAAATAAGCCTGTCAGTGTAACCACCCTAAGGGGAAGTAGTTATTATGTCTCTGCCTTTTAACGAGGCAAGCATAGCATAATTTGCTTCAGGTTAATAGCCTATTTGGAGAGTCTCTAAATTGTCACCAGGATAGCTCTTAAATAGGTGTGGTTTCCAGAGGTTCCTTCCTTGCTTCCTTTCTAGTGTCTAATAGCTCAGAAGTGGTCCCCTGGATTAAAGCTGAGGACCTGGATCTTTGAGTAGTTAAACATTAACAATGAGCCCATTGAGAGCTCAAAGCAAAACATGCTAGGACTGGGTCTTAAAAAAAAACAAACAAAAAAAACCAAACCCTATCTGATAACCCAAGTATTTGCTTTTGGAAGGTTTTTCCACAAGTGGAAAGTTGTTTGCCACAAGCCCCAAACATTATATGGCTGAGAGCTGCATACACAGGCTTTCCAGGAGCGGGTGAGGGGGCCTGGGGTGAGACCCACACATGGCACTCCTCCATGGCCCCGGGGCCCACTTGGGCAAGGGCACTGCCACCTCAAGGGCTGAAACCAAAGCACACACTGCAGCCTGCTACAGTAATTGAAATAAATATTAAAGCACATGTCTACACTTGTTGTGTGGCTCACATACGAGTTATATGTGGCTCCTGAATAATAATAGTCATAGTAATTGTGGTATTTGTCAAGCACTTAATGTGTGCCGGGCACTGTACTAAGCACTGGGGTGGATAGAAGCAAATCGGGTTGGACACAGGCCCTTTCCCACGTGGGGCTCACAGCCTCAATCCCCATTTTGCAGATGAGGTAACTGAGGCACAGTTAAGGGAAGTGAGTTGCCCAAGGTCACACAAAAGACGAGTGGAGGAGCCAGAGTTAGAACCCATGACTTTGACTCCCAGGACCACACTCTATCCACTTAGCCATGCTGCTTCTCAAAGGTTGTATGGCTACCCCTGGTGTAGGAGCTCAGTAGTTGATGAATTTGAAAAACAAGAAAACTTTGGACCAGTGGCATAAATTATGGAAATGTACTTCCTCAAAGCCGTGAAGTGGCAAACGAATCATGTCTTCCACTTGTTTCTCTGTGTATGTGTGTGTGTGTTCCTAAAGCCACCTTCACACATTACTCTCACTTTATTCAGTTTTAAAATCAAACTAGTTTGTCCCACTTTTGGTTCCATGTCCTCTAGACTGTAAACTCGTTGTGGGCAGGGGACAGGTCTACCAGCTTTGTTATAGTGTATGTATTCTCCCAAGTGCTCACAGTGCACTACATACAGTAAGCGGTCAATAAATATGATTGTGGAAATTGTCCACTTTCCTCTAATGCTTAATTTTCGCATGTAGAATTTCAACTGTTTTTAATACCAGTTTCACCTCAAGAATCCTCTTCTCTCCAAACAAACGGAAGCTAAATACACTCTCTAGACCAATCAGTCAATTATGGTATTTATTGAGCACTGTGCTAAGCACTTGAGAGAGTACAGTACAGCAGAATTAGCAGACATTCCCTGCCCATAATGAGTTTACAGACTAGACAGGGAGATGGATTAATATGAATCAGTAAGGAATTTATAATGTGTAATTTAAAGATATGTACACAAGTGCTGTGGGGTTGGCGTGAGGCGGGGGGGCGGGGAGGGTGGGGAGGGTGAATATCAAATGTCCAAAGGTCACAGATCAAAGTACATAGACTATGCCGAGGGAAGAGCACGCCAGGGGAAAGAGGGATTAATCAGAGTAGGCCTCCTGGAGATGGGATCTTAATAATACTTTGAAGGTGGAGAGAGTGGTGGTCTGACATATATGGAGGGGGAGGATGTGGGAAATGGGTCAGTGATGAGACTGGAGCGCAGTGAGTAAACTGGCACTTAGAGGAGCAGAGTGTGCGGGCTAGGCTGTGATAGATTAGGGAGGTAGAATAGGGCAAACTGAGTACTTTATAGCCAACTGTAACCGCACTGGTTTTCATTAGTCTAAACTTGTCATTTCCCCAGGAAGTTTAAGCAGATTAGGGTCCACTTCTTCTGAATCAACTTGTGAACAAGTCTAATTCTCTACAGTCCACCTCCAGGTATATGGGTCTTACATTGAAACCAGTGGAGACTTTACATATGGACTGTACCTTTTGGCTCATATTTGAGCACCTACTTTATGCATATCATTGTATTAAGTATCTTGGAACAATTAAAAAAAAATTGAAGACAGCTCCTACCCATCGGAATCTTCCAATCCAGAGGGGGGATGACAAATATGGGGGGGAAAAAACAACAACAAAGGAATGAACATAAAGACTAACTCCTTGCCCCACTCTTCCCCTATCCCCAGTCCAGTAGCAGCTGAGTCCCCAACACTTCAAATATTTACAAATGCCAAGTTTCACTTCCCTTCGATCCTAGTGGGGTGGAGCTTGGGTGCTTCTGTGGTGGGGCAGCACTCCTGGAAAGGGGGTAGGGGGAGGGGAAGATGGAGGTTTTGTGGTCATGATCCCTTAAACTGATGACAGGAAATCCTCAGGAACAACATTCCTAGGCCTATCCTTAACAGGGAATGGAAGTGTCCCTATCCACTTGGCTATCAGCAGTTACTGATGAATCTTCACTACACCTCTATCAGTTAATAAAAGACTCAAATGCTCTGATTGTTAGCAGGGTTTGTATCACATTGGGGCCTATAGGAGGTGACTCAAGTTTGTGTTAGCCCCGGCTCACCCCAGGGCCTGCCTGCCTTTTGCTTTAACAAACATGAAATTCTCCTCCCAGACTTAGAAATAAAAATGAAAATATAAAAATACACCCCTTGCTCCTCTTGCAGACTTAAATAGTGTCGGCAGGGACTGTCTCTATCTGTTGCCGACTTGTTCATCCCAAACGCTTAGTACAGTGCTCTGCACATAGTAAGCGCTCAATAAATACTATTGAATGAATGAATGTACAGAAATTCTGCCTTGAGGCTTTTTGCCTCCTCCAGAACAACCCTTAACCTCAGGGTTTTTAAAGTATTTATTTCAGAGAATATTGGCATCAAACTGCTCATGTCTTTTATCTTCTTAACTACTAATCTGCTGTTTCCTTGATCACTTTTTTTCCCCTTTCACACAATGTAGGGTCCCCATCATGCAGCTTGCTTCCTAAGGTACATTATTCTGGATCATCCCTGAAAAGTCCTTTATGAATGCTTTTCCTTTATTGGAGCTTTTTCCTTCTTCTAACACAAAAGTACTTCTCAACACACTATCTCCCTCAAATTCACATCAAGGAATTGGGAGGGGGTGATTAAATTGAATTGGAAAAGGAGAATGCATCTTCCTACCTAAAGGGTAGGTCCCTCCCATAGAATCAAAAAGTTGGAAGGGATATTGAGATTCCGTCTGGTCCAATTCAGGGAGAGATTTGGCTCTGAGCCCCGAAGTTCGGTCCATCGTGGAAATTCTGTGGGATATGTCTGGAATTCAGCCTATCACTTTGCTCAGAGCACTGAAATCTGAGCCAGTTGCCCGGGCTTTCTTCAAGGGGTTGTTGGGGGAAGAGCGAGAGGAAGCATGCAGCAGAAGTGAGAAAATGGTAAAGTGTACTCTTAATTTACATTGGTCTTTAAGCACCATGGCCATGCAAGAGTGGCTTTATGCATCCTTTCTGCATTCTAGAAGTAAACTAGATTCACATTTCTTTTCCTAGCCAACAACTGTCAAGCAGTCCCATTCTTCACACCAGTTTTAGGTATTTGATTTTAAAAGGACACTGATTCAGTTCATGGCTTTGAAGGCACCAACAATCTAAATAAAGGTACGCAGATATACTCATAATAATATTTGTGATATTTAAGTGTTTACTATGTGCCCAGCACTGTACTAAGCACTGGGGTTAATACAAGATAATCCTCTGGCTCCCAAGCCCATGCTCTTTCCACTAGGCCATGGTAGCTCCCATCTCTTTCTGCAAGGAACAAACTTTAAAGATTTCTCCAGCAAAAAGGAATAATGTTCCAATGGGACTTCGAGTGGCCTCTTAAAGCCAGTAGCTATCTGCTGGTGTGTGTCTGTCCCTCATCAAGGTCACCATGGAGAAGAGGGGGTGTCCAGTGAATACAGTCCAGTCACTTGTTTTTTTCCCTATGTCTATCCTTCCCCAACCTTTAGATTGTGAACTGCTTTTGAGATAGGAACCCCCTCTGAGACAAGAGAAACAGCATGGCCTAGTGGATAGAGCACGGGCCTGGGAATCAGAAGGATCTGGATTCTAATCCCGCTCTGCCACTTGTCTGCTGTTTGACCTTGGGCAAGTCATTTCTCTGTGCCTCAGTTACCTCATCTTTAAAATAAGAATTAAGACTGTGAGCCCCATATGGGACATGGATTATGTCTAATCTGGTTAGCTTGTATCTACCCCAGTGCTTAGACAAGTGCCGAGCACATGGTAAGCACTTAATAATACCATTTTTTTAAAAGGTCAGAATTCATGCTTCCGTTCTTCCCAGGACAGTGCTTCACATATTTGCAAGCATTTTAATAATACTAGCTGACTGATAATTCTGTAGAACATTTAGTGGTATCTCCATTACTAGATTCTACTGCTAGAACTCATAACTGTAAACAGAAAATATAGATACCTTGTGTTTATTACAATTCACCATTTCTGAACAAGAGTTCACATCTGTGATCTCCTTTGCCCTCAACCTTTCTGAGAGAGGGAGAGTTGGGTATTATTGCCTGCTTACAGAGGAGTCCCCCTTCCCATTTAAAAACAGATTGAGAAGAATGCTGTTTTTGTTCATACTGTTTCTGTTATGAGGTCACTGGAGCAGCAGTATATGACAACTTGTTCTGTCATATTAAACTTTTGTTTTTCTGCCCTGACCTCTGGTTCTGTCCAGCAAAAGAGATTGCAACTGTTTGAAGAGTATTTGCTGAAGAAAACAATGGACAACTTTAAAATCACTACTTATTGGTAATATTTCACAAATGTTTGTGTTAGTGTGTATTCCCCCTGCCTCAGGTGTGCTGAGAAAGGGGAAGTGCTGGGATTCTGAGGCCCATGTGTCCAAGGGGGACTCACCAGTCATCCTGCCTGGGATGCCAGCCTCTGGCACAGACACCTGCATTCCTGCTGCAGTTCCTCACCACTGCTGCAGTCTGCACAGCTTACCTTGCCTGGGTCCTGGGGGGTGGGGGGCAGGGGCCCTCAGCATTCTCTGCTTAACCCCTGTGTTCTGCAAGGATGCTGGAGGTGACTAAAGGCAGAGGCTAGTACAGTACCCAGAAACTGCTATCTCTTACTTCCACCACAAAATCCCCACTCAAGTCCTTTAGTGCACAAAAGTTAAGCATTTGGTACTGTCTTTGCCTTTCCTAGTAGACCAAGTGTTTCTAGTGGGAGAGAAGGATTTATTGACAATGCATGTGGGCAGGGGACTGTACTGAATACTTGGGAGAGTAGAGAGTAACGCTATAAGACACACATTCCCTACCCAGAACGAGCTTACAGTCTAGAGGGGGAAGCAGTGTAGCTTAGTTGGTAGAGCATAGGCCTGTGAGTTAGAAAGAACAGGGTGCTACTCCTGGCTCCACCACTTGTCTGCTTTGTGACCTTGGGCAAATCACAAATTCTAGGCTGCAGTTCCCTCATCTGTAAAATGGGGACTAAGACTGTGAGCCCCAAGTGGGACATGGGTTGTGTCCAACCTGATAAGCTTGTACAGTGCCTGGCATATATAGTAGGTGCTTAATAAATACCATTAAAAAAAGTTTTGGATAAACTGATTCTCTTCTTTTCCTTCATTTTTTAAATGGGTATTTAATCACTATGTGCCAGGCACTGTGCTGAATTCTGGGGTAGACCCAAGCTAATCAGGGTAGGCATAGCTATTGTCCCATGTGGGGCACCCAGTCTTAATCCCCATTTTATCGATGAGGTAACTGATACAGAAATTGTGACTGTCCAAAGTCACACAGCAGACAAGTGTTGGAGCTGTGATTAGAGTTCAGGTCCTCTGACTCGCTGGCCTGTGCTCTTTCCACTAGGCCATACTTCTTCTATGAAATGATAATAATGATATCAAGCATTTTGTGCCAAGCACTGTACTAAGCAAAGGGGTAGAAACAAGATATTCAGGTTGGACGTAGTCCTACATAGAGCTCACATAATGAAACGAAGCCACATTTCAGCAGAAAATATTGTGCCCTTGACATGTGGGTTTGTTTATTTAGGGGATGGGTATATATCAGCGCTTACAACAGTGCTTGCCACATAGCAAGTGCATAACAAATACCATCATCATCATCAGTTTATCATCTCATTGGACAAGTTTATGCCTGGGAACTATTCCTGAATATGTTTTGGGAAATAAATTTAAATTTCAGAAACATTCTGAAGTTTTCCCAAGAGCTAAATTAAAAAAAAAATTAAAACAAAAAAAGCTTATTCCATTTACTTTTCTGGCTCTTAATGTCTGATTTTTGGATATTTTCCACTTAAATTTGATAGCAAATGACTTGGTAGTATTGTATTTTTGTATACAGAGATAGCTGGGTAAATGGTACATTAGTTTTAAACAGCTTGTTATAAATGCTTAATCTATTTGGAAAATTATACTGGATTTTTCAAAACATAAGTTGAATACTTGAGCCTTGTAAACAGCTTTCCAACATTGCAGCTAACTGTATTTTAAAAGGAAACACTTTCTGCCTATACAGTTTTCTGAGGAGCTCTATCTTATCAGTGGTGGCCATGCTTGTCTCAGCCCCTTGTACTCAAATTAGGTGGGGGTAGTGGGCTTCCCTTTCTGATAGGTGGGGAGGATGTTGAAATCTTTAGCTAAAATAAGGTTCTTTTCTTTCCTGTAGCATTCCTAAGCTGTCCCTGTTCTTCATTATTGGAGTCAGGACCATGTTAGCATCACTGGCCCCGAGGTGGGCCCAGGACTAATGGATTTTGCAGGAGGCCTCTGCACACCCCCTTGTGACATATGACATTATTTCGACAGTCTCCCTGGCTTATTGGGGGCTACCCTCACTCTTGCAGCCCCAGTGGGGACTCACGGCTCATAAGTATGCTCTGGGAATCCCTCCCACTAACAGTAACTCTCTCACTTCAAAGCCTTATTGAAGGCACATTTTTTTCCCCCGTCTAAGCCCCCCTCTCCTCTTCTCCCACTCCCTTTTGCATCTGGAATCCCCACAGCACATATATGTATATATCTGTAATTTATGTATATTAATGTCTGTCTCCCCCTCTAGACTGTGAACTCATCATTGGCAGGGAATGTGTCCATTAGTTGTTGTACTTTCTCAAGCACTTAGTACACTGCTTTGCACACACGTCCTCAATAATAAAACTGAATGATTGAATAACTAATTGTCCCTCTCCAGGACATATGTACATCATCGCTATACTCCACCACTTTCTCCTATCTGTAGTTTCTCTCCTTCTAGACTGTAAGATCCTTGAGGACTTGCTCATGTCTAATTCTTTCATACTCTCCCAAGTGCGTTGAACAGTACTCTGCAGTACAGTAAATGCTTAGTAAATAACTTTTGATTAGGACTACAGGCTTAAAACAGATTCTGGTTGCCAGGATCGATTAGCAAGAATCATCTATCTCCACCACCACCAAGCTAGCCCTGTTAGTGGAAGTTCCACTTTCATCATATGGGCCACAGATCAGCCATTCTTAAAGTTCTGAGCAACAGAAATGCTCCTCAAAGTGCCTCTGTTGCAGTTTCTAATAAAAAGTAGAATTGGCCAGAAATAAGGAGGGAGAGAGAGAAGGTGATGTTGGATATGGGTGAGGGAGTGGACAGCAGCCAGAAAGTGGGAAGACTTCTACCATGTATTTTGCTTGCTTTCATTAGCTCTGGTTTTGTTGATCATGCATCTTTTGTCCCTTCTCAGAAGTCTACTGGAAATCAAGCAGAACGCAGTTTAGTCAATGTTTTTACCTAATGGACTTTTCCTTCCTTTTGGTTACAGGCCTTCATTGGAAGAGCATGTTTGTTTCCTCATCTGCAAAACGGGGATTAAATACCAGTTCTCCCTCCTACTTAGATTCTGAGCCCCATATGAGTCAGGGACTGTCTGGCCTAATTTACATCTACACCCAGAACTTAATACAATGCTTAACAAATGCCACTATCATTATTTGTATTATCTCATCTCCTCCGGGAATCTCCCCATCCCACTCCCTCCCTTTTGCATAGCCAGTGCGCTTACATCCAAACTCACTGAGCACTTTGATACTCACCCTACATAGCCCCCACAACTCTTATCTATACACCTTTATAGTTTCCTCAAACTGTATGTTAAGATTGGTAAACTACTCTATTTCAGTTGTATCAGCATGAGCTGTGAACTTTGCTGCTTTCTAATGTTAACTTCCTAATTGTCATTGGTGACAAATCTATTTACAGTTTTTCCTTTTGGGTCATCAATCTTATTGTATTGTTTCTGGGAGGGGAAAAGTCTGGAAGGGATTAACTTTTTGCTTAAATTCATAGAATGAATGGCAGTGAAAATTGGGCTACCTAATCTGTGGCTGGCCAGCATAGATATTTGCAGGGAGGGGTAAAAAAAAATCACTTGTGAACAAATCCTAGAAAGTGAGGCATTTCGGGTGGGGGAATGGGCTATGTATGACCAGTTATTTTGCTGGCCCTGCTGCAGCATTCCTGGGGCCATTTCTTTTAATAATTAATAATTGTGATATTTAAGCACCTACTAGGTGCCAGGCACTGTACTAAGCACTGGGGTGGAGACAAGCAAATTGGGTTGGACACAATCCCTGTCCCACGGGGCTCATACTCTCAATTCCCATTTTACAGATGAGGTTACTGAGGCACAGAGAAGCAAAGTGACTTGCCCAAGGTCACCAGCAGAGAAGTGGCGGGGCTTGGATTAGAACCCATAACCTTCTGACGCCCAGGCTCTATCCCCTATGCCAAAGAGGAAACCCTTCTCCTTCCACTAACCTCCCCATCCCCAGCACCCTCGGGCCGTGGCTCACAGCTGTGTGGCCACCCCTAGTCTACACAAATCAAGAAAGTGCCTCTGATTAAATACCTTTTAAAAATTGAATTTAAAATCCACTATTTTAAAAATATACAAGTTGTCTTTATGACACCATGGCATTTTAAGAACTCAGTCGTACTTGGGCTTTTTCTTTAATGCAAGGTTATCATTTTATTTTATTGCAGTGATACTGCAGGTATTTGTCGAATGAATTAACCACTAAAGCTGAGTTGAGGAATGAGTCTGTCATAGGCTGAAGAGATACAAGACTGTTGCAAGGAATGCATAGGCTTTAAAAACCATACCGGTGCCGAGTTTGTGAGTTTGTGACTTCGCCCCAGAGCCCAACCTTCACTTTTCTGCACTGCGGCAACTCTCGAGTCCCCTCCCCCAGCAGGCCTGGGGTCTCTGAGGATGTCAGGTGATCAGTGGTGTTTTTTGAATGCTTACTGTGCGTTGCACTAAGCGCCACTGGAGTGGGGAGATGGCTGAGTGACCCTGTGCAAGATGGGGTGGCCAAGTCAATAGAGGAGAAGGGATGGAGATTTAATGGTAGAAATTCTACACTCTCCCTCAGGGGGGCCAGGCACCGACCCTTTGTTGGAAAAAATAACATCATTTAACATCCAGCCGTGGGCATGTCATTGCAAATATCAACTCTGCATGTTTTCTTGTAAAAATTCACAGTGAAGTAATTCTATATATTGCTAAGTCTTTTTTTGAGGGTGTTTTTTTTTTTGTCCTATTGATGTTGAGTGCTGGGAGACTTTATTTATTTTGGCTAACCCTCTCCCTTTTGTACACTGGTGGCCTCTTACCCCATCATCCCTCCCCAAAGTAAACTTTCTCAATGGTGCCACTGATTTTTTTTTCCTTTTCCTTCCTCTTTCCTTGTCTCTGCAACTTCATGGGCAGAATATTTAATTTGCTGCATCTTAAACAGAAAACATGGTCACAGAAATTAAACCTTCAAAGGATGGAAACCACATTGACTTAACTCTGTGTAGGTCTAAACTCAGCAACATGCACACGATGGGATGCGATATTACTTGGTAGTGATTGATATGAGAATCACTCCTGCTTCTACCGGAAACGATGCTCAATCCATTTCCTCAAACTGGAGTTAATTTGCATTTTCTATTTTGAATACTGTAGGTCAGGATGGCTAACTGGTTGGCTTCCTACATGGTGTCCTACATCTAGATCATTGCTTAGAGAAGCCGAAGAGAAAATTTTAAAGTGTAAGTTATTTTTTCCTCCCTAATGCATGAATCCAAACAAAATGTGTACTGCATTAAAATAAAGGCAATAGATTGGTTTGACCTGACACAACAAGATGAGATTTCTTGAAGGTATAGGTGTTTACAAAACATTCTTCTATGCCATTAGCAAGCTAGGGCTGGTGTGGTGTCCTAGTGTCTGTTCCACCTTAATTGCTTGAAGTTTTACATTGGATTAACAACACTTCTCTCAAACTGTTTTATGTGACAGTTGAAATCACCACGTCAGCATGTTCCAGCATGATGTGGATTTTTTTTTTTTAAGCAAACAAAAGAAACCATTGCATTTCTTAGGGCTTAATGCCCTTTGAAGGGAATGTCCTTCTAAAACTAGGCAATTTCACTGTACTAAACTGCCTTTCTGGTCAGAGAGAATGGTGTGAATTCCCTCCAGTGCTCACATAGCATATGCTCATGCATTCATACATATCTTTGTTAGGGGGTTTAGGGTGCATAAACTGAAGATAAATTTGGAATAAGATGTCATAAATTGGGCAGTGAAGTGTGAACAGGCCCCATGTGACTAAGCCAGATCCTGACTCTACCTGAATTGTTTAGTTACCATTTCTAGTGCAATTAAAATCTGCCTCTTATTTGTACAGCACTTTCAAAGACTGATATGATGTTGTTGGCAGGAAAGCGGAGGGAGCTGCAGGGTTTGTCTCACTGTCTGTCATTTTATGTTCATTAAAATCTATGGTAAATTTTGAGAGAATTTATTCAAACTGCTTTGGATTACGGGTCCAGTATCAAGTGAGTTAGAACACCATCATTCCTCTGTATTGTAAATCAGCTGATACAGTCTGGGAGTATTGAGTCAATTTTCACTTTCATTAAAAAGTTATTACGGCAATGCTAGGAACTTTCAGGGTTCAGGAACAAATTATTGGCCTAAGCTTGATCCAATTTTATGGTCCAGGTATAATCCCCCAGGGAACAGAGTAAAGAGCAAAGTCACTACTGATGGTTGTGAAACCAAGATTGGTGTGAATCTAGCCAAATTGGAAATTACCATTTTGTGAACACTTGGCTGAAACAAATAAATCTTACTCATCAGATTTTTGTTTGCACTTGTAAATTGGAGGAAATCTCTGGTCTAAAATGACCGTGCTTATCTAGGGTTGGACATGCACTGAAGTAGTAGAGTTAACCTGAGTAGAATGTATGACCCTGTTTTCTGTTTTGTTTAGGTGTCCCTGTCACATACAGCAAAGAAGCTGTCTTCATATCCAATGGAAATAAAATATGGACACTCAAATTTTCTCAAAGCCTTTCAGATAAAACTCCACTTGTTCTTCTCCATGGATTTGGAGGTGGGGTTGGACTTTGGGCACTAAACTTTGGAGATCTTTGCCAAGACAGACCTGTATATGCCTTTGACTTGTTGGGATTTGGAAGAAGTAGCAGGCCACCATTTGACACAGATGCAGAAGAAGCGGAGAACCAGTTTGTGGAAACAATTGAAGAATGGAGGTGTGCAGTAGGCTTGGACAAAATGATCTTACTTGGGCACAACTTGGGTGGATTCCTGGCTGCTGCTTATTCACTAAAATATCCATCAAGGTAAGTGAGGTTAGTAGCTGTGAATCAATCAATCAGTGGTATTTATTGAGTGCTTAATGTGTGCAGAGCACTGTACTAAGCACTTGGGAGAATACAGTAAGATACATTCTCTGCCTATAAGTGCATTGGATAGCTTCTCTCTTTGCAGTATACACTGTAGTATAATGCAAATTGGACTTTTTCAAAGGAAGCATAAGTTTCTGGTTGTGCAAAACTCGGGAGTTATTAAAGGAACATCAACAATCAATCCTTACAGTGAGCTCTTTAGTGAGACAAGCGTAAGGAATCAATCGTATTTATTGAGTGCTTATTTTGTGCAGAGCACTGTAAGTGCTTGGAAAGTACAATTCAGCAACAAAGAAGATAGGAAAACTTTATCATTTGTCTGAAGGTAAGTAAACCATAAGGCTTTTGAAATTTTCAAATGAATTTTTCTCAGGTATAACAATACTGAATCTTAACTGCTCTTAAATAGTTACTGTTCTCAACATGGCGCTTTAATTTGTGAATAAAATTATTTTTGTGGCTTTACCACCAAGTGTAGCACTTGTGTTTCTTATGATCTTCCTTCCATCTCCCCCTCCAATAGTCTTTGGGTAAAAGTCAAATATATTGGTTCAAGTCTTCTAAATTTCTTGAACTGTTGGGAATTTAGGGCAGCCCAAGTGCTCTTGCTTTCTGCCAAAATGGAGCTATTCTGCATAACTGTGTTACCCTGATAAATTTAACAGGAGGCATGCAAAGATAAAGCTGACTTTCTACCATTCTAAGCAAAAATTTTAAGACCAACAAACCTCTTAAGTGTTAACTCTGGAGAGAACAAGTCTTTTTATATTTTATACCTGAACTTCCTCAGGGAACAACAGGATCAAATCCAGATCATATTTATGATATATTTATCATATTTATATCATATCTCTTGTTCTGCAGAACTTAGTCGTTCTCTTTTCTGCAAAACACTATGTGGCATCATTTTTCTGTTTCTGACTTTACCCTTGCCATAAACTATTTAGAAGCATACATATCCTGTGGGTTAGATCTGTTGTAGTTATTTTGAAAATAATCGTTCTTGTTCAGAGCAAAGAATCCCTGGATCAAAAGCATAACTGTACTTGCAAGGTCTGAAAATGTTTCTCTGTAGAGGTTTTTCATTGACAAACAGACAAGGCACACTGATGCTTTCACAAGGCTGCATAAGAAGAAAGTAATCGTGGGAACAAAAGATCATTTAACCTCCTTCCCTCCCCACTACTTCTCTTGGTTTTCTAGTTGGCTGTTCTATAATTCTCTTATCCACCTATGTAGAATGTAAATATTTGAGGGACAGCCCAGGCGGTCATTCTGGAAGCTGCTCTGATACCTTTTGTGGCAGTCATCCTTAGAAAGTTTAAGTGACTGCCTCCCTGAGTACTAAACAGCTCTACCAGAAGGAAACTTGCCTTTGTCTCTCATGATCCGAGAGAGGCCAATGCCTTTCTCTTCCATTTTTGCCTTCTGACAACTTGCTGGGCACTCCTCAACCTCACTGGAGCCAATTTTGATGTAGGTTGTGGAGCTTATTATGTGCCCCAAAAAACACATACAAACCCCTCACTTACATGGCTGCATGATTAATAAGGGTTTTATTCACTACAACTGTAGGGCCACCATGTCCAACTTAGCAATGCATCACCTTTTCACCTTATGTTACTACATAGCGTAGCAGTGATTGGAGGGAGCCAGCACCAAAATTCCCTTTCTTCTTCCCCTCATTTGGCCAGCACTTCCAGCTCTCCCTCCCCCTGCCTCCCATATTGCCAACTGGTGCCCTTAAAAAGTTTCCCCATCCCTTTTATTATATGAAATAATGAACCCTGTTTATTAAAGTTATCTGACAGGACCCTGATGAAGCCATAGGACCTTATGGTATATGTTTGCCCCCTTTAGTGTAGCTTTAGGCTCTTGAGTCCACTGATTGGATACTGTGTTTCCTTCTTTTTGTACTGTGGGGGCTGAGGAAGGGTCCTCAGTCCAGTCACAGAACTAGGCCCCGTGACCAAAGGTCTCCCTCTACTTGGGCTTCAAGATGGCCAAAACCTACTTTAATAATAATAATACTATTAAGTGCTTACTATGTGGCAAGCACTTTACAAAGCATTGGGGTAGATACAAGTTGGGCACAGTCCCTGGCCCAAATGGGACTTATAGTCTAACTATGAAGGAATAGGATTTAATCCCCCTTTTACAAATGAGGAATCTGAGGCACAGAGAAGTGAAGGGACTTGCCTGTCACAACAGACAAATGGTGGAGCCTGGATTAGAACCCGGGTCCTCTGACTCGCAGGCCCTTGCTCTATCACTAGGCTACATGGCTTCCTAACATTAGTTCAATTGTAAATACATTAGTTCAGCTGCAAATGTACCCCTAGGTTAAAGTGGCACACAAATGTCTTGGAGATAAGCGTGGTTTGGAAAACCCAGCAGCCTGAAACTGGTTCACTTTTAAGTGAGAATGAAGAAACCCACCATGTTCTATGTAAAGAAGAAATGAGTCTACTAGACAGTAGAAAATCAGCCTTAACTGTCAACCACTTAGTTCCCAGGAAAGAACATTAAAACTGAGTCACAGCCCTAGATCCCCCTGAATGGGGCTTCAATCTTTGCGCTGTGCAGGGGCTACTGGCCCCTGGGGACCACAAGAGAACTACCATCAGCTCCAGAGAACTGTGCAGAGGCAGGGATGGCAAATGCCCCAGTGAAAGGAGGAGGAATCAGTTCGCATATACCCACTTTTTTCCCTCTTGAAATGCCCAAGGCCTGAGCAAAACTGAGATACCTAGTCTGGAATACTCCCTTGGGGCCAGGCAGAAAACCCACAGTGTGGAGCTTAGCATAAGATGCCCCTGGACAACTTTATCTGTTCATCCAAGGCAGGGATTGAATTCCATCCTGCCATGCAGGTGAGGATGTTTGCAGCCTAGCTCTGGAGTAGGTAGAAGTGGTCATACTGTGTCTGTCCAATGACATGTCCAAGATCTTGTTGATGACTGGGCAGTTGACCTCAGGACTTGCCTCTTGGCAGAAGTACTAGCCTCTAAATGTCAATCCTACTGTATAATTCTGAACAAATTTTCACTTGGGCCAGGCAGGCTTCGAAGTGACTTGCATTAGAGTGTGTGTGTTAGCCATCTCAGCATTTCATCTTCTCCAGAGTAAGCCAGCAGAGTACTTTAGGACCTGTTTATGCTGAAGCCACCTAAGCCCTTGGGGCATCAACATAATTTTCCCCAACTTGAACAAGCTTTTGTTTGAGCCCTTAAAGAAGAAGCTTTTCAAAATAACCTACCTAAAGGGGCCTCTGATTTTGTGGGCAGTATTTCTGTCCAAAACATAGGTGACCTTCAGGAACTGGTAAACAATTCTTTTTCGCCGCCTTCTCACCTTTCCCATCCCCTTTTCTTCTCTCTTTGTTCCTACCAGGATCTTCCTGAATATCCACCCAGGTCCCTCAAGGTGGTTTCCAATTTTCACATCAACCAGAAAATCTTGTGGGACTTTATTTTTTTCATATCCTCCAACTCTTCATGTTAGTAGGATGGCCCTTTCTGATCTGGATCACTCAAAATATTTAGGATCAGTACAAAGATGTCTTTCTTCTGGGATCTATCCTTCAATGGGGAGGCCATTTTGAAGAGGACATTGGCCCGCCAACTGCAATTGTTTATTACAGAGTTGGCAGGACTCTCCCTTCCAGGATCATTCTTGCCCTCTCCAGTGGGTAAGCCGCGACCATGATGGTCTTGAGAAATGTCCTGATAAAAGAAATCTGCTGGACAGTCATGTGATCCACAATACTTACCTTTGTCAGCCAATATTGCCTGGGCATGGCTAAAACAGATACCTGTCTTAGAGATGAATTTAGGAGTACTTGTTTCAGTAACCTCACTCGCATTTCCTTCATGGGACCAGGGACTCCATCGACTGGGACCCAAAATCTCTTATCTACCACTGAAGATAAATGGGTTCATTAATGTAACCTGACTTCCAAGGTATGTAGCTCCCCCAGGTGTTCACATCTGCCTTCCTTTCCCCTCTTTTTCCCGAGGGCGATGCTTTTTTTTCCTCTTGTGTTCTCTTCTGCAGAGTTCTGGCTCTGTCAGAAAACTGGAGGGGAGCGAGGGTGGCTTCAGTTGGGTCATGGGAAGGGTGGAGCCTGGCTACCTCCTGGTCAGGATGTTGATGACCCCTCCAGCTTTTTCAAGGATGAGCCCTGAGAGCAGCTACTGGTCATCTTAGAGAACCTTTGGAGAACTCTAGTTAGAGTAAGTAACTTGTGTTTTTATGCTCTTCATGTACTGAAGTTTTAAAACATTTTCTTCTTTCCCTGATAGCAGGGAACCACTTTCACATCGGTCAGTCATATGTATAGAGCACTTACTGTGTGCAAAGCACTGTACTAAGTGCTTGAGAGAGTACAATACAGTAAGCACATATGGGGTTGGAGAGAAACTGAAGGGTGGTAGTATCAACGGGGACATGGCTGCACATCCTGTGACTGAGTCATGAGTAAATGGGGGTGGGGGATTAAGTTCTCAGATTGCATAATTTTAAAAAAATCTATTTAGGACAGCATATCAAATGAGGAGGGTGTGGGTATTGGCTTGTTTTTCTACCCTCATGTCTTACTGCAGGTGGATTTTGTGTCTGAGGGTTCATATGTTCATGCAAAGTTACCTACCTGGCTTATCTACTCCATCTTCCTTTGACATCTTTAAATCAGGGGAATCTTCTGAAACGTGAAGCGTCCAAGTTTTCCCCTCTGGCTTATATTTGTCCTCATTTTCCGTCTGCCAGGCTTGCAGAATCTATTGCAGTTTTATTAGGCTGTTGAGCAGCTTCTTTCTGTAGTTCACCTTTAGCAGAAAATGAGAAAAGGAAGGGGTGATTATGGGCTTCAAAAGTCTGCTAAATAAAGAAGTTATCAGGTTACTCTACAGGAGGGCTTTGTTCTTGTTTTTTGCCCTCATGCCATTTTTATATCCTCTTGACAAGGCCCTCCTTTCCCTAGTCTATAGAATAACTTGAGGAAGATATATTTTTTAATAAAATCTCATAAATGCTTTCAATGAGTAAAGCATTAGGGTCATTACAAGAGAACCAATGAACGCACAGTCCATGTCCCACAAGGAGCTTCCAATTTAAACAGGGAAGATAGATCCATGGAACAATCAGAATATACTAACAGCAATTTAAAATGTACTAATTCAGGAAAGGTTATTAATTGATCACCAAGTACCCAAAACCGCACTGGATACTATGGAGGAATTACAGAAGAAACAGTTTCTGCATTCAAGGAGCTTGGTCTAATGAACTATCAGGGGTATCTGAACTAGAGAAGATTCCCATGATGGAGAGCAATGGAATATGATTTTTATTTTTTGGCTAATGCTAAACTCGGAACCTAATCACAGAGGCACCTCTAGCTGTCAAAGGAATCGGCCAATTGTGATGGATCAGCAGACAGGTTATAAAACTACTTTTACTGAGGGAGCTAATCTGTTTAGAATGCTGTGGCAGCATTCCCGGGCTTCTTCTCACTGTCTTGATAGTAATATAGTACCAAGTGTTAAATTAAATTTGTTTATGGTGTTTTACTGTAGGAGTCGCTTGGATAATTCCCCCATTAATATTTTGGCAGGGAAATAATATTTTAAGTGCTACATTCTGACAAATTGGTCATAATTTCACAATTTTGAGTGACAGCTACTTAAATAGTTAATGAAATGGAATGCAAGTTTTTCCTTTCTTAAACCTTAATTGAAGGCAACTGGATGTATTCCTGCAGTAATTCTGGCAGGGGTGTGTTGATCTCTGAAGAGGCAGATGGAAGTGCCATGAGCAGAGTCACCTTAAAACTCCTTTTGAGAGTAGTAAGATGAAAGCTTGATACATACTCCTAAAATAGTAAAAACTTTTAAAAATGTGTTCCTATCAAAAACTTGATCTTACATCTTCTTTTAAAGTGGTGCCTTTATTTCTTCCTGCTATAAGGAGGTTCTTGCTTAAGCTGATAAAATTTCATCTCTCCCCCTCTCCCCCTACCCCCCACTTCCTCCTTTCTTACTTTGTTTAAATTCACCAGGTTCTATTATAAAATATGGATACCATAGTTATATAATACTTATGCTATAGCCTCCCACTTTACCCTCTCAAGGAAGGTATTTATTTTGCCAACCTGGGAGAAATTATAGAAGCATATAAGCCTACATTGGAGTTGTCAATGGTGAAAAATAATAGAGTTCAGTGCTTGAAAAACTTAGAGAAAAGTAGGATGTTATTGTCAGAATAACAATAACAACGCTGTCTCTTATCTATACACTTCCAGCCTCATTTCCTGCACTCTCTCTATTCAGTTCTTGCATTTGCCTAGAAAGTAATTCAGTTTCTTTGCTTGTTAATATTATATCTATTTTGTGGATATGGTACTTTCAAGATCATTGTGAGGCTTAATCAGATCATCTCGATAAAAGCTTTCTAGGCTGTTTACAAATTGGATATTTCCTTTTACAATAAGAGCATTATCTTTTGAAAGAGATTGGTTTTAGAAGAAAAATCTATCAATCCCCTCTTCTTCCCCTCCGTCCCCCTCACCCCCTTTTAAATTACAAATCCCATGGGGGCCAGGGGCCAGGTCTACCTCATCCAAATTTGTTTTCCAGTGTTTAGCAAACAGGCTCTTCACAAATACTATTACTCTCAAGCGGGCTCTTCACAAATACTATTACTATTATTCTAATAACACTTGGCCTTTTATCAAAGCATACACTATCAGGAGATCATTTCTGACAACATCCCACTGTTCACTTGGTGAATCATCAATTTAGATGAGTAAGTCTGCTGCTAGTTCCTTAAGATAAACCGAGTTCAGGAGTGCAAAATCTATTTGTTCCAAGTGATAGGAATGTTAAGCCAAATGACTAGGTTTTGGTTTTACCCCTTCATGATGAAGGGAGGAGGGAAGACTGAAGAAGAATAAATCCACTTTGTGGTTTCCCATTTACATTTGTTCTTTCCTACTATACTTCTCCTTTGATATTCATTTAAATGTGTACAATATTGCTTGTTATGTACCCATTTTTAGTACTCTACCAAGTATTTAGTACTGTGCTCTGCATACAGTAAGCACTCAATAAATGCCATTGTATGATTTAAACTACAGTTAATTTTAATCCAGGGGATCATTATTTTATTTTTCAAAAACTGTTTTGACTTAATTTTGGGACCAAAACAGTTGGTGCCTGCTATTCAGAATAGGTTACTTACTGCATCATCTCCTCCCAAATAATGCTGCTTTTTAGATGCCTTTGTAAAAGTACTGTCAATTTATGAATATTAAAGTCCAATTGTGTCAACTCAAACTTAATTTTCTTAGCATCTTAATGTTGCGCACGTAACATTAGTGGGATCTTTTCAAATCTTAACAGTTATTACCTATAATTTTATTACTGAAGCCATCTAATTACTCCTTTTTTGTTCTTGTTAATATGTTGCTTATCTTGTTTGGAACATTTATTAAATGACAATTCTTTACTACCTCTACAATTGAGCATATCACATGTCATCCGGATATAAAACCAACTTTTTCTATTTAGAACCACACTTGAAAAGAGCTCATAAAAAAACAACAACCCACTGGCAAAGCTGCCTTATGCCAGACAGCACTGGTAAAGATTAGCCAAGGTAATGGCAGAGTTAGCAGTTAGAGTGAGTCATTCTGACACTCAGGCCTTGTACTTCAAGGGACTATGGTCAAATATTGATTATTTCCCTGTAGTCTGACTTTCATAAGACCAAGACAAAAAAAGATTGGACTTGCAGTACCCTCTTCAAACCTGGTGATGTGGCAAATCTGCAGGGATGCTCTTTGTAGCATGAAATTATATTGTAGTTATTCCATCGATTCTGGTTGGGTCTCTACTCCCCAGGAGAAGTGCAAAATATCACTCAGGCCCCAAAATACCCACTTTGCAACATGAACGATCTCTGGGGGTTGTTTTCCTGGGTACCTGGTTAATTGGTTACCCCTGCACCTCCCTTGGGTACAGACCCAGTCTTTGTCTCTTTAAAATACACACTTCATTTCTGATAAACACAACCACCTTCCTGATCGTACCATCTCACCAACTACCTCACTAAGTGTGTATTTAAAAAAGCATGCTGAAACATTTATTTTGCCAAATGCCTAGTACAGAGTTCTGCACCTGGTATATGAACAGCATATAGTGTTGATACTGATGATTTTCAAAACAAGTCATTAACCTTGAGACTGATCATCTGAAATGAAATTTAAAATTTTCTTTCTCAGGGTAAGCCATCTTATCTTGGTGGAACCCTGGGGCTTTCCAGAGAGGCCTGACCATGCCGATCAGGATAGACCGATTCCGGTCTGGATCAAAGCGCTGGGAGCTGTACTGACTCCATTTAACCCATTAGCAGGACTCAGAATTGCAGGGCCCTTTGGTGAGTAATCAATCAGCTTTTCTTGAAATATTTTTTTTTATACTGTTCTGGACTATTTATCTTCTAAATTACTCTGTGTTTTGGGAAAAATGTAGATTACCTATATTTTGCTTCTGGTGTGTTCTCCCAAGTGCTTAGTATATTTTTCTGCAGGCAGTAAATGTCACTATTTCCTTACTGACCAAAATTCAGCATCTACAGGGATTCACCTGGTATAACACTCTTAGTACTTTTTTGCAATTGTACTGTTGAATATTAATGCCAGGATTTCCTATAGTACTTTTTCACTTCAACACTGATGCTCTAGTTTTGCAGCCAGTGCAGAGTTTACCTTGTATGGAACACTTAACCTTGCCTCTCACCCTCCCCCTTCCCCTTTGAAGTACTTTGACTTGAGTAGGGATTAAAAAGCCCATTTCAGCAGCTGTCTGGAAACAAGTATGTGAGACCTCTAGCATGCTAGCATACCATTTTTTTCTGATGAATATTTATATACATACACAATTCATAATCCGTGTTAATATTTGACCGTGTAACTGTTGTTTTTAATATATTTAGATCGGTTAATCTTTTGGATCATAAACACTAATTCATTTGACAGTAATTCATATGAGAAATAATACTCTATTTCACTTCATATAACCACTTGAGCTAATTGGAGTATGTCAGTGCTACCTTATCTGGAGTACCATTCTATCTTACTAAATTAACTCATTTGCTAATACTGTGGTCTTCAAATAGTCATTTTTCATAAACTATCTCCAATTATTGTTCTAAAATGTCACTCTGTGAAGCATCTCCTCAGTCATTTACTTCCTCACTTTCTTATCGAGCAATTCCCATACCCTCTGATGTCTCTTCACCCAAAAGTGTGACAGGGCAAATGAGAGAAATCAGCCAACCGGTCATTATTACTGAGCACTTCCTGAGTGCAGAGCACAGTAGAGTTGGTAGATGGGATCCCTGCCCTTGAGATTCCTTCAGTCTGATGGAGGAAGGAGGATGAAGTGGTAAGAGGAAAAGAGTAGAGTGGAAGGACTATACCGGGAGCATTCATTCATTCAGTTGCATTTACTGAGTGCTACTCTGTGCAAAGAACTTTACTAAGCGCTTGGGAGTATAGTGCTCTGCAAAGAGGAAGCGCTTAATAAATATGATGGAATGAAAGAACGAGAGTACAGTATAATAATAAAAACACATATTCCCTGCCCACACCGAGTTTACAGTCTAGAGGGGCAGACCCAATGGCTAGGAGGAGAGGAGAGCAGTGGTGATTTCACAGGGGAGAGGCCAGAACACAAACACCTCATTTTTAATGAGTTATCTTTTTGTGCCAAATACTGAAATCTTCCCTTCAGATTTATCAGTAAAACAAAAATACGATCTCCTTTTCAACAGGTTTAAGTCTTGTGCAACGTTTAAGGCCTGATTTCAAGCGAAAGTATGCTTCAATGTTTGAAGATGATACGGTGACAGAATATATCTACCACTGTAACGTTCAGTCACCCAGGTGAGTGTGGGGTTTTAAATTCTGTTCTAACAGCATAAATATGCAAAGTAGTTGGAATTTTAGGGGGATGAGGCCATCAAAATTGTACACCTTATGTGTTTCTATCTTCACAACAACAAGTCAAAAAGCAGGGTAGCCTAATGGATAGAGCCCGGGCCTAGGTTCTCTGCCACTTGTCTGTTGTGTCCTTGGGCAAGCCATATCACTTTACTGTGCCTCAGTTACCTCATCTGTAAAATGGGGATTAGTACTGTGAGCCCCATGTGGGACATGGATTATGTCCAACCTGATTAGCCTGTATCTACCGCGGTGCTTAGGACATTACCTGGCACATAATAAGCGCTTAACAAACACCATAAAAACAACAACAAAAAAACAAATCTAATAAAGATGCCTGTCCAGCCAGCCCGACATTACCACAGCTACTCTCTCGGCTCTTGACTGTAAACTCATTGTGGGCAGAGAATGTCTACCAACTCTCCCAAGCACTTAGTCCAGTGCTCTGCACACTGTAAGCACTCAATAAATATGATTGATTGGCATGTATCCCATCGTTATGCAGAGAACAGGAGAACTTGTATGATTGGGAGCGGAATCCCCCCGTAACAACAGGGGTGGCACTGCTCCACTGCTCACAGAGAGAGGCCTTGGTTTGGGCTCTTTCCTAGGCTCTAATTTGTGGTTTCCCACTGTCAAAGGAGAATCAGGGGTTCGAGGTGAGAAATGATGCTTTTGTGCTTGGGGTGTATGTCCCACACCAATGCAAAAATACTATCCAAATACAAATGTGCTTCCTCACCATGGAAGTTTGCAATAGAGATTCCTTTATGGACTTTTGTTACAGGAGGGAGGCTGAGGGTGGCTCTTAATTAAGGGTCAGTGCAACTTTACATCCCACCCGGGCTTAGCTTGGTTTTGTACTCTCCATCAGTATTTTCTATGTGTACACTGTACTTGTTATACTGTACTGTACCTAGAAGCAGCATGGCTTAGTGGATGGAGCATGGGCCTGGGAGTCAGAAAGTCATGGGTTCTAATCCTGGCTCTGCCATTTGTCTGCTGTGTGACCTTGGGCAAGTCACTGGAGTCAGAGGTCATGGGATCTAATTCCAGCGTAAGCCCGTCAAACGGCAGGGACTGTCTCTATCTGTTGCCGACTTGTTCATCCCAAGCGCTTAGTACAGTGCTCTGCACATAGTAAGCGCTCAATAAATACTATTGAATGAATGAATGAATGACTGATCAACTGTGTGACTTTGGGCAAGTCGCCTGACTTCTCTTTTCCTCAGTTACCTCATCTATAAAATGGGGATTAAGTCTGTGAGCCCCACGTGGGACAACCCGATTACCTTGTATCTAACCCAGTGCTTAGATCAGTGCTCGGCACATAGTAAGCGCTTAACAAATGCCATTATTATTAATATTCACTTCTCTGTAAAATGGGAATTGAGACTGTGAGCCCCACATGGGACAGGGACTGTGTCCAGTCTGATTTGCTTGTATCCAGTGTTTAAGAACAGTGCCTGGCATATAGTAAGCACTTAAAAGACCATAACTATAATTATAATTATTACTGGTATTGCTAATGCCTAGCATTAACTTTGGTATGTCTGTAGCACTTGCTGAAAGTGAAAGGTCTCACTAATATTAAACGTGCCTTTTCCTCTTTTGTGTTTCTCTCTTTTACTTTAAGTGGTGAAACAGCTTTCAAAAACATGACTATTCCCTATGGATGGGCAAAAAGACCAATGCTCCAACGAATTGGTAAGATGAACCCAGACATTCCAATCTCTGTGATCTATGGAGCCAGATCGTGCATAGATGGCAATTCTGGGAATACTATCCAGTCTCTCCGTCCCCATTCACATGTGAAGACCATCGTAAGTGGGTGACTGCTTGCTTGGTTTCAAGTATAAGCCTTGACTGTGTAAACTGCGATGTTCACTTTCATGAATCTGTTCTGAACCCTACCGAGGATGATACTCAACTAAGGCATACCAGCCTTGGGGATGATGCCTTGTAATCTACCCTCTCACCTCCAGCCCTTTTTTTAAACTCTTCCTCCTGCCTGGAAGTACCTCCCACTTCGAATCCACCACACCACGGTTTTCCCCATATCCAAAGCCTTCCTAGTAGTAACATACTAGGATTAGTATGTATTGAGTACCTTTTTAGTGCAGTGCTCCTGTACTAAAACCCCATGTCTCCCAGAAGGCTTTCTCTGATTTAATTTTTGCCCATTCCCAGATCCCATCTTTCCAACTATTACCTCAGCACTTAACACTTTCAGACTTCTCAGTTTGCGTACTGTATTGTATAAGGATTTATTTATCTATCCATCTTCTTTCAGTTACTTTGCTTTTGCCTATTAGATAAGATTCTTAAAGGGAGTGAAAATGTCTCCTTGCTCTCTCTCTCTCTTTCCCTGTTTTTCTCTTCTGCCCCCTCTCCCCCCCGGCCCCGCCCCGTACAGTCACTGCATACAGATGCTGGACACTACTGATTCAATGAAGAAAACATTATGACCTTTTGACTGTACCAATCTGAATAGTCACAGTTACTTAGTTCCAAATAAAAAATGTCATTTCAACTTATTTTGATGTTCTAGCTCTTCTCCCTGGTCTGAGAGAGAGGTGGAACTCTATGCTCCAAAAAGGTGACTTCCATCTTATGGCCTTAGCTGTGTCCCCTGGTTTTGGGCTTATCCGACCTAGAGCCATGGCAGGTAGTTCTCGGGAGAGGTGTCCTGCCCTCCTGCAACTCCTGGCCACAGCAAAATCTTAGAGGGATACGGAAACAAACTGTAGTTTCAATTCTCAGAGTTTTGCTTTGGAGATTTCCCCATGTGGTGGTTCTATAGGGAAAAATCTTGGAGTATAACTTTAAATTTAGAAAGCCGTTTCTTTCTCACCCCCACCCCGGAACTGGCCACCAGTGACCAGGAAAATGGAAGTAGGATACTGATCCCTGGGGAATACCTAGCCCGGACACCCTCAAACTTCCTCAGTTCTGTCAGCTAACCTTTGGGGATTGTGGGGCTATCTTTCATTGAATAAGTGAAATGGAAGCAGCATAGTCTAATGCAAAGACCAAAAGCCTGGGAGCCAGTGGACTTTGGTTATAATTCTGGCTCTGCCACTTGCCTGTTCTGTGATCCTGAGCAATTCAATTTGCCATGCCTCAATTTCCTTATCTGTAAAATGGGGATAAAACACCTCTTCTCCCTCTTACTTAGTCTGTGACCCACAGGTGGGACAGGTTTCCTTACCCACTCAATTACTTGTATCTATCCCAGCACTTAATACGGTGGCTTGACACATAGTAAGTGCTTAACAGATTCCAGTATTATTAGTGATCCTGGATGACTTCATTTTCTACTCTTAATATACAGTTAAAACCAGGAGGATTCAGGAAAAGATAGTCATTCCACTATTCTGAATTTCAACATGCTTGAAGAACTTGTTGCTTGACAAGTGCCCTGACCTCTGTTGTTTTTTTCCAGGCTATCCTTGGGGCAGGACACTATGTGTATGCTGATCAACCAGAAGAGTTCAACCAAAAAGTGAAAGAGATCTGTCAGACTGTGGACTGATTCGCTGCAGCTCTTTGTGGAAAAGCCTGGTGACTGATGCAGTTCCTAAGCAATAATTTATTGAATATGATGAAGAATAAGGAATGCAAGAAAAGGAAGCCAAGCAGTTAACCAGACTGGGTTTTGCACATTTGGTATTTCTTCCATGAAGTCACTTGTACACTTAAAGCCGGAGAGTGCCTTTTTGGGTGGGTGGTTGAATGGGTGGTTGCTGTCTAATAGCTCACTTTAAAGGATGGAGAAGAATCACACTAACTCCTTCAAAGAAAGGGTTAGGTCCCCTCAAGGTTCTTCAACTGGAAGGTTTCTTTCATGTACATCTAACTTTGCTGTACTGGATGCATTTTCTATCCTGTTCGTGCTTTAGTGAAGACTTCTCTTTTCAGTCTTACAGTATGTACCGAAAGATATAGTTTTAGTTGTGCTACTCTTACAGTATGTGCTGTAAAGGTATGGTTTTAATTGGGCCATCTCTACATACAGTTAAAATGCCTTCAGGCTTGGCTAGCCCTATCAGCTGTCAATTGGTCTTGTGTCAAACTTACTTAAAAGCTTTACTTGAGGGAATGATATGACAAGCTATGAACACAGCACTGGTGGTGCTGGGAAGGGCCAAAATAAGAACATCATTGTAGACTAGGGGAACAAAACAGAATTTAGGCTGGTGGTTGGTATTTTAAGACTAAAAGGCCAGTAATAGAAAACCATGCTGTTGCTTTTGTACTACTTCTGCCCATCTTTCAACACAACCTTTCTTTCACAAGTTTTAAGTCCCCAGAAAATTCAGTCCGCAAGTAGCTGTGTTTTCATAAACACTGGATTTTTAATCATGAAATTGAGGTTCTAAAGTCCTGAAATATCTCAGCCTGCAGGATTTCTCGTTTTTAAAAATAAAAATAACATGGAAAAATCCTCCATTTTGAGCCACACTTAAAACAGCTAAAAATTAGGTACAAGTAAAGCTGTTTAGGGAATGCATTTTTCTGGAATGTTGCAAAAGGCCAACAGTAATATATTCTCTAGTAACTGGTACCTATGGATTGAGGGGTAGAACTGAAATAAATCTGTAGTCAATAAAGCACATCCAAGGGAACTATGGATACTTCGTATTAAAAGTACTTAGTGTTTATAATACAACAGGAAAGCATGCCAGCATTGTTCTTTATAAAACGTTGGATAAGTTTGAAAAGTCATTCATAAATATAAGCAAAAGAACTGTTGCTCTAAGCCAAATCAGTGTTTTTACAGAAGTTTACACAATTAAATAACTTGAATCTCGATATATTTTTCTTGGTAAGTTAAAATAAACTCTAAACAAATAAGATAACTGCCAAAGGTGTCCGGTGCTTTCATACCAAGGAGAATTGAGAGTTGTTATCCTTGTATCCCATGTAGCCCCTGAGTATTTTGGTACTTGGAGCCTCAAGGAGAAGCAGAGTTACCTACATTTTAAAAATTCCAAAATGTATGATAATTACCCCTAAGTTAACATATCTGGGAAATTCCTGGCTGAATCATTAATTGGAAGAACTGCGAGGCAGCGGAAAAAGCACAGGCTTGGGAGTCAGAAGCTGTGGATTCTAATCCCGGCTCTGCCACTTGTCTACTGTGTGACCTTGGGCAAGTCAGTTAACTTCTCTGTGCCTCAGTTACCTCATCTGTAAAATGGGGATTAAAAGTGTTAGCCCCACGTGTGACAACCTGATTATCCTGTATCTACCTCAGCGGTTAGAACACTGCTTGGCACATAGTAAGTGCTTAACAAATACCATTATTATTATTATTAACTGGAGCACTGAAAATGCTATCTCCAAGAGCAAGTCATGGGAGTAGGTCATTTCTCCCACTTCTCAGAATAAGGTAATTTAAAGTTACCTGGTTAGTTCTATGCAGAAATGTTGGGTGATCAGATATGGAGTCTTAGCTTCATTTCTCTATTTATCATTCTTTTCAAAGTAGCACTAATTGACAGTGAAGCTCCCAGATTATGCCATTTATGATTTGGGAGTTTGGTGTTTTTATTTGCCAACTATAGTATTCTTTACTCAAACACCATCCACTAGTCTTAAAATAACTCTTCTATGTTGGGTACAAAATGTCTAATAATCATGGCACTTGTGAATGAAGCTGCTTATTGCATGTGAGGGCAGGTACCATTATTGACAGTTTAGATTTTATTCCTGGGATACTGGTCAAAAATAGATCAGCTTTTTATTTCCTGACTCTATTCTCTTTCATTTTTTAAATTAAGGTGGTGGATAGAGTTCTTAATCTTTCTTTCTTTGATGCAGTCAATTAATGGCGATGGTACCTCAGGAATGTTGTTTTGACCCTGGATCTCCCAGGTTATGAACAACTGAGGCAAACTCCTGGAAAAAAAAAATCCCACATTTTGTAATACTTTCTAGCTGCTAAATCAGGAAAAATGTACTTTTAAAAATGATAAAAAAAACCCAACCCTTATGTAATTGTTATCTAACCATATCCTGTACCATATGAATCTCTGGACCATATCCTTGGTCTTAAGCATTGTGAACAGACATTTACCTAGTATAGTGCCATGCGTCCAGTGGCTGCTAAATAAAAATTCATCGACTGGGTTACCCTGTAGCACCTTTCTCTAAATCAAAACTCATCACATTTATCTAAATAGTCTCCCCTGCCTTGCTTTCCCCTTTTAACTTAGCAGGTATTTGATCAGGAGGAGAGATCCTCTGCTTGTTGAGTTCTATAGTTTGAATTACATTTTACAATCTTTAAGGATCTTACTGTTGGAATGGTATCCCATAAGAGTTCTGGAGGGGCACATCAAGTGTTTGTAAACTTTGCTGTTTTCCCAAAGGAATAGAATCTCACCTCTCAGCCCCCACAGGAACTTCTGAGAGCCTAAAGCTGGCATGCTCAAGTGCATTCAGTGCTTGTTTCCCCAAACTAGTAGAGTAGAAAATTAAAAATCTACCAGACAGCCCCACCTCTTCCCTCCTTGCTCCCCAGCCTGCTTGGCAAGTGCCCACCTGGCAGGAGCACTGTTGCACCCGGATGGCTCCAATTTGCTTCCCTTTGCAAGGTCTGGCCTCACCCCCTCCGCCCCCAGCCCTTTACCGTGACCCCTACTCCTCTGTAGCTCTAACCAGAGCAGTGCTGCTGTGCTTCTTGCTACTGAGTTGGCCCTGGCAGGTCACTGCTCCTTGCCAGGGCGAGCCACTGCTCCTCCAGACTTCTGTCACCCAGTGCCAGGGCCGCTGGGCCACTCGCTCCTAGAACGGCCTTGCCCTGCGTCTGCTTTTTAATGACGCCAGCCCTGAGCAAAACCCCCACAAAAGTCCCAAATCCATGCACTCCTTGGACAGAGGCTGTTAGGGTCCGATGAAATGGGAATCTGGAGGGAGCCCTAGGTCGCCCAGCCGAGCGGTTTAACAGTTCAGCCAAACTCTCCATTATCTACTCGTTCCACCTGATGTTCTTTCCAAGGGCTTAGCCAAATATTTCTTTGTTCCCTTGGGAGGACAAGTGCAATAGGTTCATCTCAGGTGACATTCCAGCTTCCACACACTATTAGTTGTCTGTGTTCGGGTTAGAATGATCAGACTATTGGTAACTAAAATGCATTTGTGATCTATTTTCATCGAGTTTCAGGTTACATCTCCAATATGTGGTGCTAAGAATATCACTGCTGCTCTTCTTGCAAACTTTTTTTTTTTTTACTTTATGGCTCAACCCTGCAAGTTTTTTCAAATGTTGCTTTATTCTAAACACAGAAAAGGAAAATTCCCCCTATTACTTTTGGTTTAACATGACTATTGCTCTCATTGTGAAACCAAGTACGTGAGATGAGTTGAGAACTTGGAAATTAAGCCAAGTGGGAGAAGTGGCTTAAGCGGGCAGCATTCCTAGATTTGCGTCAGCAATTCAGATATAGATACTGATTTCTAAAAGCTTACAGCTAGTCTGCTGGACTGTGAATACTCACCTTGCGCTGACATAAGCCTTCAACCAGTCAATTCTTGACTATCAAATATCCCTCTCTCCTTTTCAAAAACTCATTTTGGAAAAATTACTTTTGGACTTTCAGTAATTTTTGTGGGTTGAGAATTGAGAATACACTGAACCCAAAAACTAAGTCAATCCTATAAATAACAAACTGTTCTTAAAAACTTCTATTTCTACCAAGTCCTTATTTTTAAGCTCTAAGGGAAAAGATAGTTTATCTGCCCCTAGTATTAGTATTTATGAAACACTAACTGTGTGCAGAGCACTACACTATGTACTGAGGGAGGACACTGATGGGAATAAGATATGGATCCTGTCCCTTGAGGGGATCACAATCTCTGACTCTAGGTTGGGGAGATGACTGGAGATAGACACATGGCAAGCAACAGAACATTAAAACAGCTTGAGAAAAGGACAAATGGATAATGCATAAAATAAACAAATGTCAATAGGAAGTTTTTATATACTTGATTGTACATACAGTCCCTAGAGAAGCAGAGCGACCTAATAGCAAGAGACTGGCCCTGGGAGTAAGAGGATCTGGATTCTAATCTCAGCTCCACCACTTCTCTGCTGTATGATCTTGGGTAAGTCACTTCTGTGCCTCAATTTATTCATCTGTAAAATGGGGATTAGATCCTACTCCTCCTTATTTAAACTGGGAGCCCCAAGTGGGACAGGGACTGCGTTAACTTAAGTATCTTGTACCTACCCCAGCGCTTAGTATAGTGCTTGGCACCCAGTAAGTGTTGAACAAACACCATAAAAAAGTACGAGAAGCCTCAAGTGAAGGATAGTGATCTGATGGGCTTTCATACTGGTTTTGATGTGCTAAGAAGCCTGCTCTTTTTGTTCCCCCCTTCCTTTCCTCCCCACCCCGCTGAGTTATTTGATTGGTGTGGGCCGGGAAGTCACTTGGTCTGTGAGTTATGCTGTGAAATGATGGGCAGCATGACTCAGGGGCTGAGCTACAGCTGGGCAAGTCAGGGGTGGAAACTTCTCATTCTGGCCCTGCAGTTCAATTGCTATAGGGCCCTGGGACGACTCATCCCCCAGCTTCCTCTTCTCTAAAATGAAGAGGATCGGCATGTTTGGCAGTGTCAGGTAGGGGGCCCGACTGCCCAGATGGTGGCCATTACGTTGTGGGCAAGGAATATGCCTGTTTATTGTTGTGTTGTACTCTCCCAAGTGCTCTGCATACAGTGCTCTGCACACAGTAAATGTTCAGTATGATTGAATGAGTCCACATACTTGCTATCCCTGCAATGTTCCTTTGAGAAGCAGTGTGGCCTAGCAGGCAGAGCATGGGCCTGGGAGTCAGAGGACCTGGGTTCTAATCCTGACTCTCACTTGTCTGCTGTGTGACCCTGGGCAAGTCACTTCACTCCTCTGGGCCCATTTGTAAAATGGCGATTAAGACTGTGAGCCCCGTATGGGACATGGACTGTGTCCAAATTGATTCCCTTGTATCTACCCCAATTGCTTAGAACAGTGCCTGGCACCTAGTAAGCACTTAACAAATGCCATTTATTAAAAAAAAAAGATTCATCCTGGGTTTGACTTGCCCTTGGAAGCCAAAGGGCTTTGAACTAGCACTTGGGGAAGTACAACAGATGAGAGTTGGTAGACATGTTCCCTGCCCACAATGAGTTTACAGTCTAGAGGGGACCTTCCAGACCTTGTCTGACCCCCAGGTCTTTTACAATTATAAGTGAGCACTGGGAACAATCAAAAGGCGAATTCAAGATTCTGGCCATGTAAGACTAGGGAATCACTCTCCTAGCTTTCCTATTCCTCAGTTGTTTTGCAAAAGGCCTGACAAACTGGATCTCAACCAACACAGTTTGGGCTGATCCAAGATTGGGTTTGGAAATCTAGGACTAGGAAGAGAGTCAGCAAGCTCTCTGCTTCCCTGCAGCAGTGGGGCAAATGGTGCAGGGGGAGTTCATCTTATTCCTTGCCAAAGTGCTGGGGTAGATCAATCAATCCATGATATTTATTGGGCGCTTACTGTTTGCACAGCACTGTACAAAGATGCAAGGTGATCCAGGTAGACACAGTCCCTGTCCCTTGTCGACCTCACAGTGTAAGTAATGGGGAGAACAGGTACTTCATCCCCATTTTACAAAAGAAGAAACTGCGAAGTGAGAAGCAGTGTGGCTTAGTGGCAAGAGCACGGGTGTGGGAGTCAGAGGACATGGGTTCTTATCCTGGCTCCACCACTTGTCTGCTGAGTGACCTTGGGCAAGCCACTTAACTTCTCTGTGCCTCAGTTACCTCATCTGTAAAATGGGGATTAAGACTGGGAGCCCCACGTGGACAACATACTATTGAATGAATGAATGAATGAACAACATGATGACCTTTTATCTACCCCAACGCTTAGAACAGTGCTCGGCACATAGCGCTTAACAAATGCCATCATCATTATTATTATTATTCACTTCTCTTTGCCTGTTCCTCTGTGCCTCTGTCACCTCCTCATGGTCCCTGGTTTGTGCCTGTCCCGCCGTCGACCCCTGGCCCACGTCCTACCGCTGATCTGGAATGCCCTCCCTCCTCACATCCTCCAAACTAACTCTCTTCCTCTTCCTCTCTTCAAAGCCCTACTGAGAGCTCACCTCCTCCAGGAGGCCTTCCCAGACTGAGCCCTCCCTTTCCCTCTGCCCCTCCTCCCCTTCCCATTCCCCCTACATCCTCCCTCAGCTCTTCCACCTTCCCCTCCCCACAGCACTTGTGCATATTTGTATATATTATTTATTACTCTATTTTATTAATGATGTGTATATATCTATGATTCTATTTATCTCTGTGGTATTGATGCCTGACTACTTGTTTTGTTTTGTTGTCCGTCTCCCCGTTTTAGACTGTGAGCCCATTGTTGGGCAGGGATTGTCTATCTGTTGCCAAATTGTACATTACAAGCGCTGTGTGCTCTGCACACAGTAAGAGCTCAATAAATACAATTGAATGAATGAATGAGAAGTTAAGTGACTTGCCCAGGATCACACAGCAGACAAGTGGCAGAGCCGGGATTAGAACCCAGGTCCTTCTGACTCCCAGGCCCAGGCTCTATTCACTAAATTATGCTGCTTCTCTAGGTGACTTTGTGCATCTAGACTAGTGAGCCCTTTCTGCCCTTGCCTTTTAAAACATCTCTCCAGGCTTCTTCCTCTTCAGTTGCCTGCTGCCTTTGCCAACTCAGTAATGACTCCACCTAGTCCTTGGTACAACCTCCTTCCCTGGCCTTACTCTTTCCTCCACCACTGGACAGGCTTGCTGCCGCTGACAAAACTCTATGCTCCTCATGGTGAGAGGAGCTCAGCGTCTCCAATCCCGGACACATCATATTCCCAGCCAGCTAACCAACATCCCAGAAGTCATCGATCATCCCAGCGATTCCTGCTTCTGTCAACTTAACTAGTATTACATGGGTCCACAAGGTCAGGATGAGTAGAATTACAGGAAAAAGCAAAAATTAAAAATACAATCCATGAGACTGGCTCTCTATTTCTTGTTAAGTGTGCCCACTGCAATCTGAAGAACACTTGCTTTGGTGGTGGTAAGTGCAGACAGGGTTGGAGAAAAATTCATGGCTGGGACTTTGACGGCAGAGATCGAAGTTTTGGGGTCTGTAAGGTTTCTGCAAGCCATATGGACAAGCACTAAATTCCTAAAATAAGCGGCCTCTTTCCATAAGCTCCTCCCTCCAGACTGTGAGCTCTCTGTGGGTAAGGACATGTCCTCCAACTCTCTCATATTGTACTTTTCCAAGTGCTTAGTACAGTGCTCTCCACACAATAAATGCTTAATAAATAGGATTGAAAAAGAACAGCATGCGGGCAAAGAGCTTTTTGGATGAAGCTTATTAACACAGGAGAAAGATGTTGAACCAGAACCTTTCCTTCCCAGGTCCCCTACTCTCCTCCCCATTTCTTCCATAACTCTACCAGAAAGCCCTCCGTGTAGGGGTCCTTCCTGACATCAGGTCGTCTTTCCTTTTAGTCTCATTATGTTGTTTACTGAAATAACCATATTCTCCACCAGGTACGCTGGCCGGTTAATTGGCTGGAGGTAGCAATCAAACCTGCTTCTTCCCGCAGGACACCCAACACTAATGAAGCCATCGACACATCATCACCATCATCACCAACAAGTACCCACAGGATACAGACCTGTTTAGATAGCAGATGGCTTGTAAACAGAACAGGTGGAAAACCAGGTGAGAAATAGACAGCAGAAAGAGAGGATAATAACAATGCCCTTCTGAGGAGCTCAGAGTCCTTCACGAGAGACAAACTCACTCAAGGACAAAGACAAATGAGCCAGACCAGTGAGCAAAAGAAGAACAAAAGGCTACGGGATAGTGTTTGCATTTAGAATCATCAGAAATTGAGGGGAATTACCATCATGCCACAGTCAACAGAAGGATTTCCTGTCCTGGCCACATTGAAGTCTGGAGACAGTCTGGAGAGTTAGGCGGTGGAGAACATGACAGAAAAAACTGAAACCAAGGAGGATGAGGACTAGGTATCTTTCCATATACAAATGTTCCTTGGTAATATCACTTCATTTAATTTGAGTGTAAAAAAAGAACCCTCAGGTATCGCCTCCCTCTGAAAAGCTCAGAGCCGAGAGAGAATTTGACCTCATCAATCTTCCCAAACCCTTACACTGTATGTACGGCAGAATTATTAAGTCCTGAATCTCTTTTACATTGACTCACACTGTGTCTCATAAGACATCATTGCTGGGGACTCGGGGGAGAGGGTTGGAAAATGCTATTTGATCATTTCTCCTTTTCAGGTAAAGAAACTGAGACCCTGAGGTTAAGTACTGCAATAAGTCTCATCACACAGTAACCATGTTGGCCTAGGGTTAGGCATAAATTTTGATAGCGATTTTCCACTGAAAAATTATTTGGGCCCACAGTTGCAGAGGGCACACCTAAATGCAAGTTCTATTCTAATGATAGCAGGGATTAATCAGGGCTACCAAATGAATTGATTTGGAGCTGTGTATTAAGTACAATCTTACTTAATACAAGTAAAGTTAATACAATATTAAGTATTTTTACAAGTCATAATAATACTTGTGACATTATTATTACGAGCACTATACTAACCACTGGGGTAAATGCAAGATAATCAGGTCCCACGTGGGGCTCACAGTCTGAGTTTGAGGGAGAACAGGTATTGAATACCTATTTGCAGATGAGGGAACTGAGGGACAGAAAAGTTAAGTGGCTTGCCCAAGGTCACACAGCAGGCAAGTGGCAGAGCCAGGAAAAAAGCCCAGGTCCTCTGAGTCCCATGCCTGTGATTTTTCCTCTAGGCTATGTTGCTTCCCATCATAACTAACATCTGACTGGTAGCATTTTGCATGCCTCACCCATGATCATCTCATCAACTGTATCTTCAGATTCACAGGATGCTTAACATACGAGTGCCTAGTAATTTTACAGATGAGGTAACCAAGGCATGGAGAAGTTAAATGACTTGCCCAAGGTCACACAGTAGAGAAGTGATGGAGCCAGGATGAGAAACCGGGTGCTCCTGAATTCCAGACCTGTGCTCTTTCCACAGAGCCATGCTGCTGTATTATAATAGGTTAATAGATGAGTCAAGTATTAGATGGAATGTCCTTAACTATGTGGATGGCTGTCAAGAATGGCAAACCATCCCAATGGTCCTCCAAACATCCTGGTTTCATTGTTAAACAACAATAATAATAATAATAATTGTTAAATGCTCACTACGTGTCAAGCACTGTACTAAGTCAAGGGGTAGGTACAATTGGGTCAGACAGTCCCTGTCCTATATGGGACTCACAATCTAAATAAGGGAGAGAGAGAAAAGGGGTTTTATCCCCATTTTATAGATGAGATAATGGATGCACAAAGTTAAGTGTCTTGCCCAGGGTCACCCGGCAGCAATTGGAAGAATCTGAATTAGAATCCAAGTTTTCTGACCGCCAGGCCTATGATCTTCCCCTGAGTCATGCTGCTTTCCCTAGACATAATACTGGACTGAAACTAAAACACCTGCCACACTCTTGCACCTTCAACTGCTTTTGCTTTTCTTCTGTGGATCTTCCTAATGTTCCCACCAATCCCATGGAGTTCTGAACCCAGAAATACATTATTAGCTTTAGTCTCTGAACTCTGCTGGTGAGCCCAACTAAAACGACAGACATTTTGAGGGTTTTCCTGGCCTGGGAAAGCCATGATCTAGTTGTTACTTCTTCCTTGAAGCAGTTGTCTTTAGTTTCTGTTCAACTTTGAGGACTGTATTTCACTATTAGTGTGTCCCCTCTCCTTCTGCCCGCCACTGCTAAAATTTCTTTATTCTCAGAATATTCCCAGACTTCTTCTCTTTCTCTCCCTCTCTGGTCCCCCGGAATATTCTCTCTAGGTTATAACTCCTAAACCTTCTTCACCTAAGTCAGTGAATTGTATTTACTGAATGCTTTCTGTGCGCAGAGCACTGTACTAAACTTATGGGAGTGTAGAATATAACTGATACATTTTTATACCCATAAGGACCTTACATTTTAGAAGGGGAGACAGACATTAATATAAATAAATTACAGTTATGTACATAAGTGCTTTGGGGATGGGGGGACAAATAAAGGGAGTAAGTCAGGGCAACACAGAAGGGAGTGGAAGAAAAGGAAAAGAGGGGTTCATCAGGGAAGGTCTTTCGGAGGAGATGAGCCTTCAGTAAGACTTTGAATGCCAGGGAAGGTAATTGTCTGTTGGATCTGAAGAGGGAGGGCTTTCCAGGCAAGAGGCAGGATGTGGGCAATGAGATATAAGAGATCGAGGTAACAGTGAGAAGGTTAGCATTAGAGGAGTGAGGTGTGCAGGCTGGGTTGTAGTAGGAGAGTAAGCGAGGCAAGGAAGGAGGGGGCAAGATCATCAAGTGCTTTAAAAGATGGTGGTGAGGGGCTTCTGTCTGTCACAGAGGTGGATGGGCAATCACTGGAGGTTCTTGAGTAGTGGTGAGACAGAGAAGCAGCATGGCATAGTGGATAGAGCCCGGGCCTGGAAGTCAGAAGGTCATGGCTTCTAATCTCGGCTCTGCCACTTGTCTGCTGTGGGACCTTGGGCAAGTCCCTTCACTTCTCTGTGCCTCCTCAGTTACCTCATCTGTAAAATGGGGAGTGAGGCTGTGAGCCCCACATGGGTCAGGGACTATGACCTACTCAATTTGCTTGTATCCACTCTAGCGCTTAGTACAGTGCCTGGCACACAGTAAGTGCTTAGTAAATACCGCAGTTATTATTATTATGGCCTGAACATTTTTGTAGAAAAATGAACCAAGCAGCAGAATGCAGTATGGACTAAAGTGGGAAGAGACAGGAGGCTGGGAGGTCAGCAAGGAGGCCGATACAGTAATCAAGGTGAGACAGGGCAAGTGTTTGGATTAACAAGTAGCAGTCTGGATGGAGAGGAAAGGGCAGATTTTAGCGATGTTGGCACAGTCCTAATATTCCCCCCCCCCATGATAACGAGCTTTGTCCCTACGGCACGCCAAGGTCGAGGACTTCAAGGCCCCATTTGTTTATAAACTACCTGAAGACAACCAAAATTTGTTTGCTTCTTTGGAATTCTCTCAAACTCTTCGAACAGTGCTCTGCACTAAGGAGTTACTCAAAAAGTATCACTGATTAACGGATTGATTGTCCCACTTTGGACAGCTACCTTTCCAACTGGAGTTCATGTGGCTGCAACATGTCCTGGGGGCCACCAGATGTCGCTGTTATAGACAGAATCCAACGAGTCAGGAAATGCCCCATCGCTGGGAAGGAATCCTTTTTGGACGCCCACGAATGGCTCTACGATTGTAGATTCCTCTGGTGGTCACATCTAGGACACATCTAGAAGGGATGCCAAAATGATGTTGGGGAAGGGGTAGCAGGGGAGGGAGGGATGATAGCAATTACTGCGGAATTTAAGCGCTTACTATGTGCTATACACTCTACTAAGGGCTGGGGTAGATGCAAGATTATCAGGTTGGACACCATCTCTGTCCCAAATGGGTGTGCAGTCTTAGGAGAGGGAAGACTGTTACTGAATCCCCATTTTAAAGATGGGGAAGCTGAGGTACAGAGAAGTTGACGTCCAAAATCACAAAGTAGCCAAAGGACAGAGCTAGGATTAGAACCCAGGTCTTCTGACTCCCAGGTCTATGCTCTTCCCATTAGGCCATACTACTTCTCGGGCGAAGGTTTTTCTCTACCAACTATCAAGGGGAGCAAGAGATGGAGCTCTGTGTGCCTATCCTAATCCCTGGGGCATTTTTCCTCTCACTTCCCCAGACAACCTCCACTGACATTTGTCCTACTGCTAAATACTCCAAGAAATGCCAGAGCTACAGTGTTAAAAAAAAACACACAGAGCCACAGTGTCATCATCCATCTTCTGATCCACTGTTGGCTCTTTGGCTTCCTGTGGTAGAATAGTAGTCCTGTTGTTGGTCCAGCAGAAAGAACATTCCCCTGGGAATCACGAACATGGCTTCCAGTCCCAATTCTGCCTGCTGGGCTCTGCTCCCAGGGGTTAAGACTTCTGCATGAAGACCCATTTAGGGTATTTCACAAGGTGGACAGCCAATGGGAATCCTGAAAAATAGCAGGCTAATGTGGGTGGTAAAGACCTTAGTGGCTAACAAGGCTACCAAGTCAGGAGAGCATCGGCCTGATCTGCCTCACTTTGTTCACTGGTGAGTCCTGCACGTCAAACCTCCGTGGCCACTTCATGATGCACTCAACTCCTGCACGGCTACTCACTTGTGCCTCAGGGGGAGTATGATCAGCGGGGACAAGAGATATCAAATGGTGCCTGGGCAAACCACTATCACTACAATCAATTCCTCTGGGCAGGTTCTTGGTCCTGAAGTCTCTGAACTGAAACTCATCTGAAACTCCTGATGGGAGACTTCATCCTCAATAGAATAGTGTGAGGCTGGAAAACTCTGCAAACTGGTAGGAGAGAGAAGATTCCACTGGCAGCCCTGTGTTGGTCAAATAATAATAATTATGGTATTTGTTGAGTGCTTACTATGTGCCAAACACTGTTCTAAGCACTGGGGTGAATACAAGGTAATCAGGTTGTCCTACGTGGGGCTCACATCCACATTATACAGATGAGGCAACTGAGGCACATAGAAGCTAAGCGGCTTGCCAAGGTCACACAGCAGACAAGTGACAGAGCCGGGATTAATAATAATGTTGGTATTTGCTAAACGCTTACTATGTGCAGAGCCCTATTCTAAGCGCTGGGGTAGATACAGTGTAATCAGGTTGTCCCATGTGAGACTCACAGTCTTCATTCCCATTTTACAGATGAGGTAACTGAGGCACAGAGAAGTTAAGTGACTTGCCCACAGTCACACATCTGACAAGTGGCAGAGCCGGGATTAGAACCTGGGTCCTCTGACTCCCAAGCCCGTGCTCTTTCCACTGCGCCACACTGCTTCAGATGACCTCGTGGCATGCCCTCAGCATGGCTAGTTAATCTAGTCAACTAGATTGCCAGTCTAGTTGACCCAACCAAGTGAACTAAACTGTCAGTTTACACAGAGGAAACCATTCCCTCATATTCTTCCCCCACTTGGGGAAGGCATCCTTAGAATCTGGGGAGTCAGTATGCATTACCAATAGGGAGAGGGGGTTCAGGACTGGTTGCCCTTTCCATCCCCACTAGTTAAAGTCCCATCTCGGCTCTTCGTGGCCCAAGTCACAGAATAGGAATGAGTGCATGAGAAATACTACCATTCCATTTGCAGACAAAATGGCGACGCAACCCAATGTTCCTACTGTGGCAAGGATGCTTAGAAGTACAGTGTGACAGTTACTCTTCTTGCCATCCCCTTTTAATGCTTCCGAGCAACCCTAACTTTCCTCTAGAAGCCTATTATGAACTTCTCGACCTTTACAGTGCATTTCATTTCATAGTCACTAAATTTCATGGGCCAAAGATGATGGACAGAGGAGAAAGAAGTGCAGAAGAAAGAGAGAAGAGCTAGAAGGGGAGTGAAGTTTGATGTTTATCCATTTGGTTCTAAGATGTGGGGCATGAGTGGTGTCCTCTGAATGTCCTGTACCTCCTTGATGCTCAATCAATTTGAGAACACAACAAGCTGCCTCAGGGGGGACTTAATTTCCAGCATAGAGAGCAGTTCCTGCCAGTTCAGTCGAAGGGCACCGGTTTTGGACACTGGCAGGGTGGACTTCTTTATTGTCCTAGCTAGTGCTCCGAGAAAAGCCCTGTGGTCGCCAAGGCTGAAATCAGGAGAGATCTCACAGGGAAGCAGCATGGCCTAGTGGAAACAGCTTAGGTCAGAGGGTCTGGCTCTACCAATTGCTTGCTGCGTGACCTTGGGCAAGTCACTCGACTGCTCTGTGCTTCAGTTTCTTCAACTGTAAAATGGGGATTAAGTCCTTCTGTCTCCTGCTTAGCTGTGAGCCCCAGGGGGGACAGAGACTGTTTCCAACCTGATAAACTTGTATCTACCCCAGCAATTAGAACTGTGAATAACAAATTCCATTAAAAAAATAAAAATATAAGAACTTCAAATACCTCTCCGTTTTCCCTCCTCCCCACTTTCACTTCTCGCTCCAGCACGGAATATTTGGTTGGAGAGTGATAGGGCCAGGACACCTGCCCTCCGCTGAGTCCACTGGAGTTGTAATTTCTTTTAACCATAAAGCTCTGCTTGTGACTCTACATTCCATCTGATTCTTTGGCTTGCCCTCCTACCTTTCACTACTGTATAGCTGCTTTATATTACTATACACTAGCACTTTCACAAGAGAAAGGTTGAGCAGGGGATGGGAGGGGAGCAGAGAGGAAAAGAAGCAAGTCAGTCCATGTCATTTTATTGCTGTATTGTACTTTCCAAGCACTTAGTACAGTGCTCTGCATATATCTATGATTCATTTATCTTGATGATACTGACACCAGACTACTTGTTTTGTTTTACTGTCTATCTCCC
The DNA here is from genome assembly GCF_004115215.2 of Ornithorhynchus anatinus. Classification (NCBI taxonomy): domain Eukaryota; kingdom Metazoa; phylum Chordata; class Mammalia; order Monotremata; family Ornithorhynchidae; genus Ornithorhynchus; species Ornithorhynchus anatinus. Next base: position 51,785,953 of record NC_041735.1, on the reverse strand, counting down.
CCGTTTAGACTGTGAGCCTGTTGTTGGGCAGGGACTGTCTCTATCTGTTGCCGAATTATACATTCCAAGCACTTAGTACAGTGCTCTGCACATAGTAAGTGCTCAATAAATACGATTGGATGAATGAATGAAGTCAGGGGCTGAGGGGATTCTACAGTTCAAAATTCACCCTCTCATTGTCCTCCTCGCAGCTCCTGTGCACCTGTAGCTCCCTTTACTTCCTTCCACCCCTCAAGACTGCTGGGGGAGGTTGAGGGTCCCTCTGATGGCAATGGGCCTTGGGTGGACCAATTAAATTAGCTGGGGTGGGGGAAGATTATCTGTTTATTTCAACTATCCATGTGAACCATGTGAACCACTTCCTTTCCCTTTCCATCATGACCATGAATCTTGGGAAGTTAGAAATTTAAACTAATTAGAAATTTTTCCCCATAGGGCATTTTTAAGCATTTAATTTGTGCCAAACACTGTGATAAGTGCTGGGGTAGATTCAAGATTTGGCTTCTTGAATTTAGTGACTGTTAGCAAATGTAGGTTAGCAAATTCAACGTCAGCCCATCAGAAATGTACTTCCGCTCCAAGTGATTTCTGCTTGGATTTTCCCAATTTCAGATTTGCCAGGAAGGCTATTTCCCTGCTCCCACCTCCTCTCTGATCCTGTTTCCCTTGCCCTGGCTCCTGTACACTTTCCTATTCACTTCCCTGTACCCCAAATTCACCTTCCTTTCCTGCCTCTTCCCATAGCCACCCCCTTTTGTTTTTTCTATTCTCTTAACTCTTTTTTAACAGTTGCCACAGCTGCCATCCCCTTCCTTATACTGTGGTTCCTGCCTTCTAGGGCTGCATATCTGGGGGACTCGGGGTGGACTGGGGTGGGATGCAGTGGTGTTGGTGATCTATCGGGAATCTCCTTCCCTGTTGCCACCTGCTTCCCCACTTTCCCACCTCAGTCTGACCCTGGGCCTCTGGGCCCTGGCCCCAGATTTGCATCCCAGAAGGTGGGACTCACAAGCTAAGGAAGGATATAACAAAGCAGTGACAGCAGTAATAACAGCTGTTCCAAAAAAACACCCAACTTATAAGAGTAGAAAAGCAGCAGCCAGTGGGAGGGGGCAGATGAGGGTGCAGGGGGTGATGGGAGAGATGTGGGAGTAAGTTGGAAGTCTGGGCCGGGGGTAGGGGCAGGAAATCTACAAGCCAAAAACAGGGAAGGCTGGATAATAATAATAACAACAACAATGGTATTTGTTAAGCACTTACTATGTGCCAAGCACTGTTCTAAGTGCTTTGGTAGATACAAGGTAATCAGGTTGTCCCACATGAGGCTCACAGTCTTAATCCTCATTTGATAAGTAAGGTCACACAGCAGACAAGTAGCAGAGGTGGGATTTGAACTCATGACCTCTGACTCCTGAGCCCACGCTCTTGCCGCTAAGCCACACTGCTTCTCATAGGGGGGATAAGGAGGGAAGAGAGAAGGCAGGGGGCTGAGGAAGGGACAGGGTGGGTTTACATACTTCGACAGGGAAGAGGTTGGGTCCTTCATGCTTAGACCAACAGTGCTGGGAATGTCACTGAGCTGTCGGGTAACTACCTGGGGCCCAATAACAGAGCCTAGCAGTGTGGACACAAGAACAGGTATCGGGAGGCAGAGCAGGGAAGACCAGGTCTGTGGCCTGAGGATTATGGCCCAGGAGCTGACGCTCTTTGGTTCTGATGCTTTTAAACTGAAACAGATCTGAGGAGGTCAGGGTGTGTGCTTATAGCATCCTTGACCTCACTTAAAAATGGAAAATCCACTTCTCAGTCATCTTCCCCTTTTAGACACCTCTTCCCAGTAGAAGAGGGGGTGGTGTGTATGATTGTGTGTGTGTAAAATACGGCAGAAAAACAAGCTATTATGGGTCACATTGACATGATTGAGAAAAGGCTGCAATCATTGTGGCCCATTGCTCATCATATCCCCCAGTCTCTGAATCATGTGATTATGCTCTTGGGAAGCTGAGCTGACCCTTGTCTTGGTTTTGCTGTTATATGTGGAGTATAATGGAGTCAGATTAAAGTGCACAGGAAAGACTAGAACATTTGTTGCCTTCGTATGTATTTGGCTTAAGAGTTGGAGAGGTTTGCAGGGGAAATGGATTCTCAATTTTTTAAATTTGCCTAGTAATGTCCTGCAGCTGTAATGAAACTTCAGAAGAGTGACTACAATAATTTCTTTTTAAGGTTTAACTTCCAATCTGGGTTCAGGAGCAGGAGAGAAATTACAATAGCCCTGAATAGCTGGAAATAAGATGGAAATTCTGGAAATACCCCAAATAAGGAATAAGGAGCCACCGATGGCTAGCCAATCTATCACTTTAAAATGCAAGTGGGTAGTTAACACCGGGGTAGTTGTGGAGGGAAGTTGGGGAATTACTTTCCCTGGAAGTTTCTTACCAGCAGTCTGATGCTCGTGTGCCCTCGGCATGGCATTTTTAAGCACTTAATTTGTGCCAAACACTGTGTAAAGTGCTGGGGTAGATTCAAGATTTGGCTTCTTGAATTCAGGGACTGTTGTTTAGGTGAGCAAATTCTCTATCAGCCCATCAGAAATGGACTTCCGCTCAAAGTGATTTCTGTTTGGGTTTCCCAATTGCAGATCTGCCAGGGAGGCTACTTCATTCATTCAAATGGATTTATTAAGCACTTACAGTGGGCAGAGCACTATATTACGTGCTTGGGAGAGTACAATACAACAATAAACAGACACCACTTCCAGCCTAAAACAAGCTCGGCAAGGGATCTGTTAAGGGATGACTTAGTCCAGGGCCTTCCCATCTTGAGAATTTTGCTAACTCACGATCCAAGAAGGCCCTGGGAGCTCCACTGCCCCCACTTTTGCTGATTTGAGAATGATTTCCTCTTCAGCCCAGCAGAGGGAGAACCAAGGCTCTAAAACCCATAAACTGACCAGTTTCCCCGTGCCCGAGTGCTATTTCACCTACAATAGCTGAGTGCCGGCTTCCCCTCCTTGGCATCGATTCTGAGAACTAAAGCTGGTTGTATGGAAGGAGCAGAAGGGAAGAAAGTCACAGGAAGATATCACTTTGGTGTCTCTAAGAGAAGCAGCTTGGCCTAGTGAAAAGAGCACGGGACTGGGAGGCAGAGGACCTGGGTTCTGATCCCAGCTCTGCCACATGTCTGCTATGTGATTTTGGGCAAGTCACTTAAGTTCTCTGTGCCTCAGTTATCTCCTTTGTGAAATGGCAACTCAATCCTACTCCCTCCTCCTTAGACTGTGAGCCCCATATGGGACAGGGACCATGTCCAACCTGATTAACTCATATTTCCCGTGGCACTTAGAACAGTACTTGGCACATAATAATTGCTTAGAAGTACAATAAAAAAAATCCTGCTTGCAGAAATCTAAGGGAGCCACACCGTGGAATAACAGGAGTCCAAACGGTCCCACTGTCACAGTCTTTTTGCCTAAGTTTCCGAGCTTGCTTTCTGAGCACAAGTGATTAGGCAGAAAAGGTGAAAAGAAACCTCCCAGATGATAAGTACCCAAACAACTACATGGTGCCCGATACCAACAGACTAAACCACAAAGGTGAAACACAAAAGTCTGTTCAATGAGTCAGATGGGCTCTTCTGAAATCATTCAAAATATCCAAAAAAAAGCCATCCTGACAAAAAGGAAATTTCTTGTTTTTAATGACAATTCTATGGAGATCCCCCAAATGCAGTGTGCTGCAACACAGAGACTGAGAATTGAGCCATGTCAGAGTCAAGAAATTCAGGGTGAAAGTTCCCACTGCACTCTTATCTCTGTCCTCAAGCCAAGGTTGTTCAGTAGAGGCAACTGTTGCTTAATGATGTTACCATCCTGTTTGGTAAATCTCACAAAGTGATTATATTCAGGCCACTGGACTTCTTTCTTAATTTGGTTGCTAATACCATCTTTCTTTGATTAGAAGGAAGACCACACTGACATGGGCTCAGGACTTTTCCTTCCACAAAGATCTTAAAAAGAAGAAGAGAACCTGATGTGGAAAGGCGATCTCGAGGCAGAACTGATGAGTGATGACCTAGGGATGGGCTCCATCACTTCAATCACTGGCCTCAAGCATGGGCAGTTCTTCCGTAATGTGTGTTTTCATCATATATTTTAGAAAAAATAGCATTAAGGCATTAAGAGAAAGTTCACGCCACAAAAGAAGCTGGGTCTGGATCCAGTATGATATGCTGTCAGAAAAAACTTCTTCACAGGCATGTGATGTCTGTCAAGGCATACTAAAATCAGAGTTTTCATGAGCACAAAGTTCTTTGACATCAAAACCCTTGAACCTTTCCCCCCTCCTTTTTCAATGTATCCAATAGGCACAACGCTCCGTATTAGCCCCTTCTCAGTTGGAAGATTCTATAAAAACATTTTACCAAATTTTGTCCAAATTGTGGCCTAGTGAATGAGTTAAGTTATGGCCTCAGGGTGGGTAGCATTTGGTATACTGAGTTATATGAGTCCAGTTCAGCAGAACACATCTGCACTAATGGGCATGATGTCTCATGCCTTGATCAAATGCACTTCCACATTGACAGGACCAATATAAAACTCCCATCCAGGGGGCATCCAAAGCCCCGGAAGGTGGCTGGCTTTATTCCTAAAGGCATTCTCAATCTCCTTTGAATGGGGTTTCATGTCCACTGTTAGTGGAATCATGGCATTGTTGGCATGATAGCATGTTGGCATGACGGACTCATCATGAAAGCTACCGGTCACACCTGACTGACAACAAAGAGAGGACTTTGCAAATGGCTCTCAACATAATCACGTTTTGTAATCCCACGTTTTGTAGTTCGCCACTCTCCCCACCTTTAAAACCCTCCTAAAATCACAACTCCAAGACATCTTCCAGACTAAGCCCTTTATATCCCCTATCCACCCTCCCCTCGACGTTGACTACGAACTTGCCCGTGTAGCCCTTAGGCATTTTGATATTCACGCCAGTCCCATATATTTTTATATTCTACTATTTCCTCTATTCCTGACCTATTTTAATGTCTGTCTCCCTCTGTGGGCTGTAAGCTCTTTGTGGGCAGGGATCACAATTACCAATGCTGTTGCACTGTACAGAGTAAGCACTCAATAAATACCACTGATTGATTGATTTGGACCCTGCCGAGACAGTGTGGAAGAGGGAGATGAGGGAGAAAGAAAGGATGAGTGAGAATGAGAGAAAAAACCCCTTCGCTTTTTCTATTGAAAGGTTTGATGACTCTTGCCACCCCTGCCTCTGACATTGTTCTTTTGGCTCAAAATGGTGTCTGTCCATTCTTTAGAAATTCAGGAGGCTTTAGTTGTTGTATTTCGTATTAAAAAAATACATTTAGAAGGAGAATTATCTTAGTTCAGTGCTTCAACTAGAAAATATGTATTTGATAATGAATTTTTTTATATGGTATTTAAACACTTGCTACATGTCAGACACTGTGCTAAATGCTGGGGTACATACAGGCTAAGCAGGTTGGACACAGTCCTTATCCCTCTTGGGGCTCACAGTCTTAATCCCCATTTTACAGATGAGGGAACTGAGGCACAGTGAAGTTAAGTGACTTGCCCCAAATCACCCAACAGACAGGTGGCAAAGCCAGGATTAGAACGCAGGTCCGTGCTCTATCCACTAGGTCATGCTGCTTCTCTAATGAAATCTAATGAATTAGCTAATAGGATCTATTGAGAGCCTTCTGAGTGCAGATCACTGAACTCGCTGCTTGAGAAATTTAAAAAGTACAGACCTGCCCTCGAGGATCTTTCAAGCCAATCCAGCCCAACAGGAGTCTTCCATGCCGGGTGCCCCGAAATGGCCATCATCCAACCTCAGAAGTAAATACTCTTCGGATTCCTGTTTCATAGGGCTACTTAACTGGAAGTAGGTCACATGGACTAACAGCTCTTTTGGCTTTAGCAGGAGCCAAAGGTGTTCTGAGAGTTGCACATTGGGTGATAAATTGGAATTGTTACTCTGGAAGGGGGAGAACATTCAAATTCACCATCCCCACTCCCAGAGTACTCATGTATCAATCCTTATACTCAGTTGCTCCCCCTATCTATAATTTATTTTAATATCCATCTCCCTTCTTAGACCCCAAGCTCCTTGAGGGCAGGGACTGTTTACCACCGTACTGTTCTCTCCCAAGCACTTAAGTACTGTGCTCTGCACATGGTACTCAATAAATACTATTGATTGACTGACTGACTGATCCAGATTGTGTCCAATACTCAAAAATTGTGTGTTTTCCTTGACTTGTACAGTTCCACAGAGATGATTTCACTCATGGGTCACCATGGGGATATCCAGGAAAGTATATAATGTTAGTGGGTAGCTGGAAAACATTTTGAGGGGGCAGTGTGAGTGTGATCCACCTCATCTTCAGGAGTTCTGACAATAGATTCCAATATGTGCTTTGGATTCCCTCAACAAATCGCCAAGGCTGTGTCTAGACACTAGACCCAGATCTGATTGTACTTTATTCTAATACTCATGTCAGCAAGCCCCCCAATGACAGTGTAAGCTGTTTCCCAATTCTGCTGCCAAATCAAGGACCCCAGAATGGTTCCAGAAATCCCCTTCTAGACTGTGAGCCCGTTGAGGGCAGGGACTGTCTCTCTTTGTTGATGAACTGTACTTTCCAAGTGCTTACTACAGTGCTCTGCACACAGTAAGTGCTCAATAAATACGATTGAATGAATGAATGAATGAAAAAGCTGACTGAAGAATGAAAGGGGGTGGGAGGTCAGAATTGTCAGTTCCTCTGGGACCAATCAGGAGACAGGTAAAAAGAGGAGTTGATCTCACAAAAACACCTCAGTTTGCATAACCTCAACCTTTCTGTGGCAGAGGTACTAGAGACATATCCCCTTGTCATTAGCTAGTTAGACTCACTAAGAATCCCCATTCTGATGAGGAAACTGAGGCCCAGAGAAGTGAACTGACTCGCCCAAGGTCCCACAGCAGGTGCATGGCAGAGGCAGGTTTAGAACTCACATCCTCTGACTCCCAGGTTTGTGTTCTTCCCACTAGACCACACTACTTTCCCCAACTTCCACTTCCCTAGTGAAATGGAGAAGGAAGAGAAGCAAGAGGCCTGGATAATCCACAAATGGGATAATCTGAACTGGCATAATCATGGGTTCATTGTGTCGAGTTAGCCAATTCCATTTCTTTGATTACTGTGCAGCAAAATTGAGCACCCATGCAAGCAGGAGCTGTTCTGGGCACTTAACCACCCCCTTCCCCACTCAGGACAGTTTTCCTGTTGCTTCTGCTCATTTACAAATGGCCACTGACACTTTGAATAATAATAATAATGTTGGTATTTGTTAAGCGCTTACTATGTGCCGAGCACTGTTCTAAGCGCTGGGATAGACATAGGGGAATCAGGTTGTCCCACGTGGGGCTCACAGTCTTAATCCCCATTTTACAGATGAGGGAACTGAGGCACGGAGAAGTTAAGTGACTTGCCCACGGTCACACAGCCGACAAGTGGCAGAGCTGGGATTCGAACTCATGAGCCCTGACTCCAAAGCCCGTGCTCTTTCCACTGAGCCACGCTGCTTCTCCAAGGGGGCTGGGGGTGGGGGAGGGGGAGAGGTTATGGTATTTGTTAAGTATTTACTATGTGCCAGGCACTGTACTAAGCTCTGGGGGTAGATACAAGCTAATCAGACTGTACATAGTTCATGACCCACATGGGCCTCACAGTCTTAATCCTCATGTCACAGATGAGGTAACTGAGGCCCAGAGAAGTTATGTGACTTTCCCAAGGTCATTCAGAAGTTGAGGGATGGAGCCAGGATTAGAACCCAGGTCCTCCAACTCCCAGGCCCATGCTCTATCCACTAGGCCAAGCTTCTTCCCAGATATGTCCAGCTATGAGCAAGAACACCCAAAATAATACACCTTTTGACTTAGCATCTGCTTCGCTTGAGGAGCTCTTGCTTGAATTCAAGGTCAGACCCAATCTTGCGATCAGTTACCTTGACAAGACAGTCCCTCCCCTTTTATTGAATTCCTACAATTAGCTTTGCAAAATGTAACGCCATTGATTTAAAGTAACTTAGAACTACAAATAGACTGGAAGGAATGTTGGGATGTTGGTGGGGGTTTAAGATGTCTTAAGCTAATGTTTCTGCATCACCTGCTTTGCTCTTTGGCTTAGGAAAATACCACTATTTCAGCTTTTGCTATATGCCGAGTATTAGCAAATGGATGCCTTGGCTCTTGGGTATTCCTTAGTGCATAATAATGTTTAGAGAGCATCTTTCATCTGAGGATGTGTAAAGAGCTGGAGTCTCAATGCCTTGGGATACCTCTGTTTTCCTCTCCTAAGTGCTAGGTAATTCTTCCCGCACTGCAGCACACAGACTAATTCACAAAGGTCTGCCTTCAGGTGAAATCTTCAGCCTCTTGTGTATGTGTAAATATGTGCATACCTGACTGTCTGGATTTGGGGGATGGGTGGGGTAGGAGGCTGGGGAGGGAGTTGTGTGAGTGTGATTCACTCTACTTTCTTAGTGGGGATGAGAGATCCTCTCTTGAAGATTTGGTTCAGAGAGGCAGCATTTTTCTGGTCTTTAGGTGGATTTGAGGTTGGTGAGGTAGATTTAGTGTGGCCTAGTGGATAGAGGGCACGGGCCTGGGAGGCAGAGGACCTGGGTTCTAATCCTAGCTCTAATCCATGTGGCTGTTGTGTGACCTAGAATAAATAAGTCACTTAACTTCTCTGTGCCTCAGTTACCTCATCTGGTAAAATGAGAATTCAATACCTGTTCTCCGTCCTACTGAGACCGTGAGCTCTTTGTGGGACAGGGACTGTGTCTGACCTGATTATCTTGTATCTTCCCCAGCACTTAGAAAGTACTTGACACATAGCAAGCAATTAATACCACAGTTATTATTATAAGCTTTTGACTTCTCATAAGGGTGTCAAGATTTCCAGGGTTTCTTCTAGAGTTTGGGTATCTGGATATCTAATTTAAGGCATTAAGGTGCATATGCACTTAGCTTCCAGTGGGAATCCTGAACTTTGTCTTGTTCATATAAACTGCAGCCAGAAAAATGAAACACAATAAAGTTTTGACCATTGGGTTTTTTTTGGTCTCCACTGCTGTTTCTGGCCTCTAGAATGAATAACTCTCATTCAGCCCATTCACAAGTAGAAAAACGGAAAAGACCCACATCACTGATGTATTGAACTCTCCCAAGCATTTAGTACAGTGTTCTGCACACAGTAAGCACTCAATTAATATGATTGATCGATTGATCCCCCTAGACATTCCATCCCTCCCCTGGCCTCCCCTACTCCAGCCCCCAACATCCTTTCCCTACCACATATACACTCACACCCACCTATAAGACACATAGAGTCTCAGTTTCCTGGGACTTATTCTGGAAGGCATGGGTTAAAGAAAACCCATGTTCATCAACCAGCACTTTCCAAAATCCATAGATTTCGACTGCTCGTGTGCTTCATGCTGACTCCACATCAAGTTACAGGCATCTCATGACTGTCAAAGAAAACTTTCTGTCTTTCTGCCTTTGGCAGTGTTAAATGTGGAACTCTTCCCTTTTCCCAAGTCACATGAGCTACAACGCATTTCAAAGGGTGAGGAAAAAAATTATTCTTTCACCTTTCAGACCCCCATCCTTGAGAATAACTTTATGTTTCATTGCTGCTCTTGTGCGTGAAAGCTGAAAACTGCAAATGACATGGAGGGATATCTTTTCTCTCCTATGTGTTGGAGGAGCTGGGGAAAATGTTAATTCACTCGCTGCGAGATACACATTTTGGTTTTGCTGCTGAGTGTAAAGCAACTTGTTACAAAAAGCGAGAGGCTGCTTCTGATCAAGGAGCAGACACATGACATATCGCCCTCTCAGAGTTCAGTCGAGAATAACGGCTCACAAAAATGTTAAAAATGGGCAAAATTTCAGTAGCTTTGCCCTCACTTAGTGTCATAATCATGTGGTATATCATAGTCCTGAGCATCTATGGACTGGAGAAGTACAATTCTTGTGCTGTGAAATGGGGATTCAACCCCTGGTCTCCCTCCTACTTACACTGTGAACCCCACCTAATTACCTTGCACCTTATCCCAGAGTTTAGTATAGTACTTGGTACAGACTAAGCACTTAACAAATATCACTATTATTGCTCATTTGTGTGGCTGATTAACCACCTTCAACTGTTCACTCTCCAATGGCTTCTTCCTCACTGCTTTCAAACACACTCACATCTCCCCCTAACTAAAAAAACCATCCTTTCACCCCACAGCTCCCTCCAGTTATCACCCCATCATCCTCCTCCCACTCTTCTCCTAATTCCTTGCACGAGTTATTTAAACTTCCAATTCTCTCCTTGACCCTCTCCAATCTGGCTTCGAACCCCTTCGCTCCACAGAAACCGCCCTCTCAAAGATCACCAATGATCTCCTTCTGGCCAAATCCAATGGCCTCTACTCCATTCTAATTGTCCTCGACCTTTCAGCTGTCTTTGACACTGTCGACCACCTGATTCTCCTGGAAACATTATCTAACCTCGGCTTTCATGACATTGTCCTTGACTGGTTTTTCTCCAATATCTCCGGACACTCATTCTCAATCTCTTCGGTGGGCTCCTCCTCTGCCTCCCACCCCCTAACTGAAGGTGTTCCTCAAGATTCAATTCCGGGTCTCCTTTTATTCTCTATCTACACCTATTCCCTAGGAGAACTCATTCACTCCCATGCCTTCAACTGCCACCTTTATGTGGATGATTCCCAAATCTGCATCACCAACCCTGATCTCTCTCCCTCCCTCCAGTCTCGCATCTCCTCCTGCCTTCAAGACATCTTTGCTTGGATGTCCTTCCACCACCTCAAACCTAACATGTCCAGAACAGAACTCCTTTTCTTTCTACTCAAACTGTCATTCCTGTGACTCTTCTATCACTATAGACAGCACCACCATCCTTCCTATCTCACAAGGCCATAACCTTGGTGTTCTCCTTGACTCTTCTCTCTCATTTAACCCATGTATTCAATCTATCACTAAATCCCATTGGTTCAACCTTCAAAAAACATCACTAAAATCCACTTTTTCCTCTCCATCCAAATTGCTCCTATGTTACCATCCACGGTGCTGTCTTCCCACTATCCCATGATAATCCAATCACTTATCCTATCCTGCCTTGATTACTGCAACAGCCTCCTTGCTGACCTCCCTGCCTCCTGTCTCTCCCCACATCAGTCTATACTTCACTCTGCTGCACGGATCAGTTTTCTACAAAAACGTTTCCCCACTCCTCAAGAACCTTCACTGGTTACCCACCCACCTCTACATGAAACAGAAACTCCTTACCACCAGCTATAAAGCACTCAATCACCTTGCCCCCTTCTACCTCACCTCACTACTCTCCTACTTTAACCCAGCCTGAATACTTTGCTCTTCCAATGTCACTGTACCTCAAGCCCGACTATCTCGCCACTGACCTCTCACTCACATCCTGCCTCTGGCCTGTAATGCTCTTTCTTTTCATATCTGGCAGACAGTTACTCTCCCCACCTTCAAACCTCATTGAAGATGCATCTCCTCCAAGAGGCATTCCTTGACTAAGCCCTCATTTCCTTTATTCCCATTCCCTTCTATGTCACCCTACTTTCTCCCTTTATTCATCGTCCCCACCAGCCCCACAGCACATATGTATGCATCCACTGTTTCTTTATATTAATGTCTGTCTACCCCTTTAGACTGTAAGCTCACTGTGGGCAGGGAATATGTCTTGTTATATTGCTAAGTTGCACTCTCCCAAGTGCTCAGTACAGTGCTCTGCACATAGTAAGTACTCAAAAATTATGACTGATTGACTGACTGATCTTTCCAAGGTTTTGGCACATTTATGACTCCAGATCCTACTCCCCAAGATCACACCTTGGTCAGTCCTTGCCTTGCCACAGTGTGAGTTGCGGAGTTGGTTCTGGACCCCACAGAAGCTACCCCTTTCCTGGAAACGAGCTGAACCAGGATGTCTACCTGCTGGAAATGGAGCTGGAGGGGAGGATAAAAGAATGGAGTCCTGTGATATCCCTGGGCTCCAACTCCTTGAGGGCTGGGAATGCAATGACGAATTGGGGCTGGGGAGGTGCCCCAAAACAGAGAGCCCTAGGAGAGACCTGGTCTGCAGCTCCTATTGGCCCCATGCCTGCTGTCTGACTCTGAAGGCCCTCGCTCTTCCTATGCCAATCAATCAATGGTATTCTTTGAGCACTTACTATGTGCAGAGCACTGTACTAAAAGCTTGAGTGAGCACAATAACTTTACACAGTACAATGCTAAGCCATGAGCGGGGAGGGAGGATGGGAGTTACTCTATATTAAATAAGACACCACCAGAAAGATTGGCTCAATGCAAACAACTTAGTGATTAAAACATTTCTTGCAGCAAAGGAAGAAATGCACCTTCAGCTCCTCCACCAAAGGGAGGCTTCCCTGCGATGAGACAAACAAATCAAGCTGAGGGGCAGGCATGGCCAAGAGGAGACTGCCAAGGTCGAACGGATCCAAGGCTCTTCTGGCTGAGACCCAAGCTAGGATATTTACTCGGCCCTGCAAGAACTCTCAGACCTTGCACATGACACACTATCCCTGCACCGCGGATGGGCATGATGGCTCCATCCTTGAGATAGTCAGTCAGTCAGTCAGTTAGTGAATTGTATTTATTGGGCACTTACTGGGTGCAGAGCACTGTACTAAGCACTTGGGAGAGAACAATGTTACCATATAACAGATACAATCCCTGCCCATAAAAAGCTTACAGTCAAGAGGGGGAGGCAGACATTAATATAAATAAATAAATGATGGATATGTACATAAGTGCTGTGGGGATGGGAGGGGGGATGAATAAAGGCAGCAAGTCAGGGTGATGCAGAAGGAGTCTGATGAAAAGGAAAAGAGGGCTTAGTCAGGGAAGGCCTCTCCGAGAGGTGCCTTCAATAAGTCTTTGAAGTTGGGGTGTAGAGTATGAGCCTGTGAGTCAGAAGATTATTGGTTCTAATCCCGGCTCCGCCACTTGTCTGCTGTGTGACCTTGGGCAAGTCACTTTACTTATCTGAGCCTCAGTACCCTCATCTGAAAAATGGGGATTGAGACTGTGAGCCTCACATGGGACAGGGACTGTGTCCAACCTGATTTGCTTGTAATTACCACAGTGCTTAGTACAGTGCCTGGCTCATAGTAAGCATTTAACAAGTGCCATAATTATTATAATTATATAATAAGATAAGGAGGGCGGAGTTCCAGGCCAGAGGCAGAATGTGGGCGAGGGGTCCATGGTGAGAAAGATGAGACTGCGGTGCGGTACAGTGAGAAGGTTAGTATTAGAGGAGCAAAGTATGTGGGCTGGGTTGTAGTAGGAGAGTAGTGAAGTAGGGTAGGAGGGGGCATGGTGATTGACTGCTCTAAAGCCAATGGTGAGGAGTTTCTGTTTAATGCATAGGTGGATGGGTAACCAACTGGAGGTTTCTGAGGAATAGGGAAACTTGTTCTGAACATTTTTGTAGAAAAATGATCTGGGCCACAGGGTGAAGTATGGGTGATACAATAATCAAGGCAGGATAGGATAAGCGCTTCGATTAACGTGGGATAGTGGGAAGACACTACCATGGATGGTGAGCCTACATTTGTGTGTGTGTGTGTGTGTGTGTGTGTGTGTGTGTGTGTGTGAGTGTGTGAGATTCTGAGAGAGAATCTCTTGCACACTTTGCCCCTTCCCCTCTAGACTGTAAGCTCGTTATGGGCAAGGAACGTGTCTGCTAATTCTGTTGCATCATACTCTCCCAAGTGCTTAGTATAGTGCTCTGCACATAGTAAGCACTCAATAAATACCGTTGCCCATGAAAAAAACACTAGTGCACTTTTTTGGTCCCTAGTCAGTTGGGCCAGCATTGCTCAGACACCAATGCTGAGAGAGGAAAAGTATGTCCTACCATCGGCCAGGAGGACACGTCTGAGTATTTGCAGTAGCAGTTGGTGATGGTGTGTGCTGGGCCAAGTCACATTTTCTCACTCAGTCTTATGATGCTCAGGGACACGCAAAATTGTAAACTCCATGAGGGCAGTGATGATGTCTACAAACTCTATTGTACTCTCTCAAGCACTTAGACAGTGTCTGTACACAGTAAGTGCTCAATAAATACGATCAACTGATGTGAAAAATACACATCCTTCCTCCCTTTTAGACTTTGAGCCCTGTTGGGACAGGGACTGTGTCTAATCTGATTATCTGGTATCTATCCCAGAGCTTAGTGTAGTGCTTTGCACACAGTAAGCTCTTAATAAATACCATCATAAGTGTTGCTTGAAGATTTCTGCAGGAGACCCCGAAGAACATCAGACCATTCTGACCAGACCATTCTGCAGCAATTACGAAAAAAATGGCTTTCCCTTCAGGAAGATCACATTATCAAAAGGGAGATTAGAAAACAGCAAAGAGAGCTGTAAATAGCAATCATACTAATGCCACTATGAGCGATCTTTAGGAGTACAAATTGTGGAATGGATTATTAGTGGTAAAATAGTTCCCTCGGCACATCCATATATGTGAAAAAAACCTTCCCATCAGTAATATCACCTTGAACAGGGCCAGAGATTACAAGTGGGGAACACCACAGGTGGTTTCATTGGGAGAGACTTTTAAAAGAAAAAAATTAGAGATGATACTGTTATATTATTACATCATACTTTCTCAAGCGCTCAGTACAGTGCTCTGCTCACAGTAAGTGCTCAGTAAATACAACTGACTGACTGACAGACAAGACATTATAAAGTGTTTCGATCCATTCTGTGGGGAATTAGATCAACAGGCTACGAACATTGAGAGATATGCTTCCTGATCCTGGCTCACGTTCCAAAATCTAAATTTTGTTCCCCGCTTCTGAGATTATTCTGCAACTTTTGCTGTCACAACTGCATTTATTCATAACTCCACTTCAGAGACCCCCTTACCTTCCTCCCAAATTTCTGACTCGATGATTTCATGTGAAACTAAATTCCTCAACTGAAATATATGCTGTGTTTAGAAGCCTCCCGTTTATTCACAACCTATTCACTGCCAAAAAGGCATTCTGCATGTTAATCAAAAGAGCAGGTGGCAGAAGGAAAAAAAAGTTTTCTTTCTATCTCCACCTCTGTCTTTGTTCTCTCTCGGTTTCCCCATCTCTAACTCTGTTTTTGTCTGTCCTCTTTTCCTTTCTGTTTTTCTGTGTGAGTCACCATGATTATTCAATCAGGGGGAAAGGGACTATTTGCAAATACTCCAATGAATCCAAAATGAAGCAAGAGAATTGCTGGGAGCCCCATGAATTCCAGAGAAGGGTAGGCCTATGGAGTGTGAATGTCATTCAGATATCAGCCAGTCCCACTATCACGGCCAAGGGCCTGGCTTTGACCTCAGGCTTTAGTGGGGCAAGGGCAGAGTTACTCTAAGAAGCTATCAAGCCATAAAATGTTGGGAAGAAAACCCCAGGACCATTGTGCCTGCCAATTCTGTTGTACTGTACTCTCCCAACCATTTAGAACGGTGCTCTGCACACAGTAAGCACTCAATAAATACCATTGCTGATGATGATGATGATCAGAATTGAGCAGGATGGAATAAGGACTCTTGACTGTAAGGTCCTTGTGGGCAGGGATCGTACATAGCAACTCCATTGTATTTTACTTCCCCAAATGTTTAGTAGAGTGCTCCAGACACAATAAGTGTTTAGTAAATACCTTTGACAGGGAGAAATGAGGAGAAAGAATCCTCTTACATAAGAATAGGGGTATTTCCCAAAGATCCTTAACAGGACTGATGCTCTTCTGTGAACAGTAAAACAGTTATCAGTAGGCACCTACTCTTCCTGAGGTAGGATAGAGTAGTCAGAACTGGAAGCTATTTCCATTAACAGAACACCACGTTTTTTTTTGTCTTATGTACTCTCAATATCTCTGAAACACTTCGGTAAGGCTCCTTGTTGATGGTGATCTCTTCTCCCCAATCAATGAGCAATTGGAAGACCACTTAGCAGGCAGCACTCCTCCACCTGCTCTGTTCCCCTCTGGATGGTGGCAGAAAGGACTTTAATTCCCTCTGAGATTTGCCTTGGGACCTCTACTGGAGCTCTGGAATCTGATCTATCTGGGCAGTGGCTGGGGAGGATGTGAGGTCCCTGACTGTGTTCACAGGGTTCGGGGATGAGTTGGGGGATGGGGTTGACAGGAGGTCCAGCTTGAAGCAATGAGGAGAAGTAAAGAGACTAGTGAACTTCTTCTCTTCGATTCCCCCTCCACTTCCTGAATTATGCATTCAGGCAAGCGGGTGGTTGACTGGCAATGGAAGAGGTTATGGCTTTTAGTGACCTGGCTGGCATCTTTCCTAGCTCAAATTAAAAGCTGGTTGCAATGCCAAAGGTTGGGATAGAAGTGGGGATGGGGACCATGACAGGAGGGGGCCAGAGTGGTCGGTGGGAGGGCTTATTTGGCTCCATCTCTCCTCTCAGGTGGCCACCGGGCTCTGCCTGGCCCCTCCCGGGCTTTTTCTGCTGCCGTTTAGTGACTCGGGCAATGGCGTGTCTGTTCCTCCTCCTTCTCTCTCATCCTACCCATCCTTGCTTTACTTCTGGAACCAGGGCTTCCATCCCCCTCAGCTGCTGTACAGGCTGAAATAATTTCTCTAGTCATTTATACAATTTGTTCTAACACTCTGGGTCTCCAAGGAAAGCCACAGGAAGGATTTCTAGGGGAACGGCACTGTTTTCACTTCAAATCTTGTCCATTAACTTGAGAGAAAATTACAATTTTGGCAGGACCACCTAGTTCAAAAGTTTTTTTTTTTCTTTCTGAGCTGGAATTCCACCCCTTGGACTTCTGGTTCAGACAGCATAGCCACCTGTGGCCAGCAGGAGGAGGGTCCTTTCTCTGAGTTTCTATTTTTACATTTCCCACCCCGAGCTCTCCCAATCTCCGACTTCCCAAGCTTCTGGGGGCTGGGCAGGAATTCCCTTGGCTGGGCTGGTAAGTGGTCATTGAGGAAGCAAATCCATCTCTTACAAGTGATTAGTAAACTACAAACAGATCCTTGATACACAGAGGGTGCTTTAAAGGGTTAGACTTTAAACCCTCTATACTGTAAACTTTTGATGGGCAAAGAATGTGGCTATTAATTCTGCTGTTTTGAACTTTTCCAAGTGTTTAGCAGTACTTTGCACATAGTAAGCACTCAATAAATGCCACTGATTGACTGACTGATTTTAAAAAGTGACCTCAACGAATGTGTATCAGCTAGCATGGCTCTGATCAATCAATTGATGGTATTTATTGAGCATTTACTGCATACTAAGCGCTTGGGAGACTACAACAAAACGGATTTGGTTGACACATCCCCTGGCCACAATTGCTCTAAGAAAAAAGCAAAGGGAAGGAATGGAAGGAATTGTAGGTTGTTTTGCTTTTTTCTACTTTTATTGTATGCTCCCAAGTACCTAGTGCAGGGCTTAATAAATACTGATGGTGCTCTGCTGGCCTGTTGCTTTCCTTCTACACAACTCTGTTGCTTGTATCCTTCCTGAACTGTTTAAACGCTGTCACCTTGTGAAATCTTAAAAATTCAGGGAAATCCTTAATACACAGACAGGAGCCAGGGAGCTGACAGGTCAGTGAGGGGAAAATTGGGGCCAGCATGTTGGGGGCTGGGCTTCCAATCAATCAATCAGTCATCAATAGCCTTTATTGAGCACTTACTCTGCTCAGCCAACTGTACTAAGACTTTGGGAGAGTACAACAGAATTAGTAGACACGATCCCTGTTTTCAGGAACTTTCCATCTAGTTGGGGAGACAGACACTAAAATAAATTTCACATAGGGGGAAGCAAGAGAGTTTAAAGAAATGAACCTAAGTGCTATGGAGGAGTGGGGCGAGCACCTAAGCACTTAGTGATGCTGAGGTTCTGGAGCAGCAGTAAGGGAGGGAAATGAGGTGGGGGGAGGAGAGATTAGTCAGGAAAGTCCTCCTGCAGGAGATGTGAAAAGTCCTCCTGGAGGTGATGTGATTTTTCGATTGGGTTTGCAGATGGGGTGAGCAATGTTTGCTGGATATGAAGGGGGAGGGAGTCCCGGACAGGAGGGAGGGCATGAGCAAGAGGAAGGCGGCGAAAGAGACGAGAAAGAGGCTCGGTGGGCAGGTTGGTTTGAGCCCAGCTCTGGCCGTGGAGGGGAACTGAATTCTTCCATTCCTTGGATGGAGGTGCTTTCGCAACACAGTTCGCATAGGCCCTGACACTGATTGTCATGACCGAACAATCTGGAGGAGCCATGGGAGACTTCTTGGGAATCCCCGGCCAGACCAGCGCATGGGCTGTTGGAGATGCTGAGCTCCAGCCTCGAGCAAAATGCCCTGGATATGAAACTGCCCTGAGGCCCCATGCTCCCTTCAGATTCCATTACGGGTCACGTAAAAGTTCTTGGCTCCTGTGATCAATCTTATATAAAGAGAAAGGCAGAGACAGAACCAGAGAGTCAGAGAGGGAGAGAGAATCATCTAAGATTTATTAATAATAAACTATTTAATACCGAGTTTTCTTTTGTGCCTCCCATTTAGGTAATTTGTTCCATTTCTTAATGGCCCGTGTTCTTTATTAGACTGTTGCAGAGGAGGAATTGTGACTCATCGGAGCCAGGATTTGCATTGTGACCTACATACAGGGACCGGGAGAACGTGTGTGAGGGAAACGAGAGCCCTCTTCAGCAGACTGGATTCTGTTCTCCAGGCCCCTTCTTTCTTCTTTTTGTGGCAGGAAACCTGAGGCACAGCTGGCAGTCATCCCTCTGAGCTCCAGGGAGCCTGCTGTTGCCTTGAGATGTTGGAGATAACAGCATCTCCCTGAGGGAAGGTCCCAGGGCTAGGACGAGAAACCCCAGGGCCACAAGAAAGTGAGCAACAGAGGGCAAGGCAGAGGGCCAGGGGCCATGGGAGAGGCATAAAAAGGACAAAGTGTTTGAAAAAAAAGGATCCAGGAAGGCTGGTGAGGGAGAGAGGGAGAGCATTGCTATGCACAGAGAAACTCTGCCCACAATCCAAGGGTCCCAATACTGCGGCCTTGGTGGGGCTGGCCCAGAGCCCAGTCCATTTGGGCCTCAATGGCCCAGACGGTCTCTCCTGGCTACTCACCACTAAAAAGCCTCGGGGAGTGGGAGCAAACGAGATAAATGCACAAATCTGCTTTTCTTGATTTCCAAAGGAGACGACAGCAGAACAGAGAAGAGCAAGGGTGCCTGAGTTTGAAGCCCAGCCTCATCACAGGCCCACTGTGGGCCCTGGAGGAAGTTGCTTAACCTCTCTGGGTCTCTCAATGAGAAGCAGCAAGGCCTAGTGGAAAGAGCATGGCCCTGGGAGTCAGGGGTCTGGGTTCTCATTCTGGTTCTGCAACTTGCCTCCTGTGTGACGTAGGACAATTCACTTAACATCTCTGTGCCTCAGTTTCCTCTTCTATTAGAATAGGGGTAACATCTGTTCTCCCTCCCCCTTACACTGTGAGCCCCATGTGGGTCAGGGACTGTTTGAGAAATACTTATTTCGTATCCAATAGAGTACTTATTTCGTATCCAATAGAGTACTTGGTAGATGCTTAACAAATAGCACAATTATTATGTGCCTTGGTTTCTTCACCTGGAAAATGACTTAAGATGCCTGCATTCTCCACCGCTTAGGCAGCGGTCCCTGTGTGGAACAAAGACCATGTCTGATATGATTACCTTGTATCTACCCCAATGTTTAGCATAGTGCTTGGCACATAGTCAGTGCTTTTTAAATATCTACACCTAAAACACAAATGAGTATTTGTTCCTGCTTCTGCCTGAACCAAGATCAATAGTGATGGCATTTATTAGTCAGAAGGACCTGAGTTCTAATCACAGCTCCACCATTTGTCTGCTGTGTGAACTTGGGCAAGTCACTTTACTTCTCTGGGCCTCAGTTACCTCATCTGTAAAATGGGGATTAAGACTGGGAGCCCCATGTGTGACATGGACTGTGTCCAACCAGATTAGCTTGTACTCCAGCGCTTAGTACAGTGCTTGGCACATAGTTAGCGCCTAGAAAATGCCTAAAAAAGAATAATTATTATGTGCCAAGTACTGTGCTAAATTCTGGGGTACACACAAGACATTTAGATGGGGTACGGTCCCCATCCTAGAGGGTCTCCCTTACAGGGAGGGAGAACAGATATTCAATTGATGGATGAGGAAACTGAGGCAGGCAAAGTTTGAGTGACTTGCCAAAGATCACATAACAAGGAAAATGGCAGAGCCCGGCCCCCGGGTCTCCTGACTCCCAGGCCCATGCTCTTTCCACTAGCCCAAGCTGAAGTCCAGCCCAGCACGGAAAAACTACCTATTATGCCACTTAAAAGAAACTGCCTGCCCTTGAACCTGAGCCCAGGCTCAGGAGGGTGAAGGTCAGGTTGGGCTGCACCCCAAATAATACAGCTTGATCTGCTGGGCTCTGGGAAAATCCTGGTAGGTCCATGCCGGTAAGAGCTGCTCAGAGCCACAGCTAGCTTGGGGCAGCTTATGGAAGTTCCTTTACTCCCATTCTCTGCTCTCCCAATTGGGAGGCCAAAGAAAGCAAAAGCCTCTCTAAGTCAGGGAAGATGGAAGGAGTTCTTTCTCTGCTCAGAGTCACATATGGCCCATTCTCAAACGTGCAGTCCAGGATCACTCACTCAATCATCAGTCCACAGTATTTGTTGTGTCTTTACTGCATAAAGAGCTCTGAACTAAACGCTTGGGAAAGTACAAGGCAACAGAGTTGGCAGACACGTTTCCTTCCCACAGAGGGCTTAAAGACTAGAGGGGCAGACCGACACTGAAATAAATTGTGAATACGTACATAATTGCTGTGGGACTGAAGGTGGGGTGACCATCAAGTGCTTAGAGGGTTCAGAGCCAAGTGCATAGGCAATGCAAAAGGGAAAGAGAGTGGGGGAAATGAGGGCTTAGTCGGGGAAGGCATCTTGGAGGAGATGTGATTTTAATAAAGGCTTGGAAGGAGGGAAGGATGGCAGTCTGTTGCAAATGTAGGAGAAGGGAGTTCCAGGACAGAGGGAGGATGTGGGAAGGGAGTCAGGGTACAGTGAATAGGCTAGTGTTAAGAGGATTGAAGTGCGGTCTATACTGCAGTAGGAAATCAGCAAGGTAAGAAGGGAGGGGGCAAACTGATTGAGTGCTTCAAAGCCCAAGGTAAGGAGTTTCTGCTTGCTGGGGAAATGGAAGGACAACCGCTAGAGGTTCTTGAGGAGTGGGGAAACATGGACTAAGCTATTTTTACAAAAAGGATCCAGGCAGCAAGTGAAATAAGACCTAAAGTGGGGAGAGACAGGAGGCAGGGAGTTCAGAAAGAAGGCTGATTCAGTAGTCAAGGCAGGATAGGATATGTGCTTGGATCACCATGGTAGTCATTTGGATAGAAAGGGTGGGTTTCAGAGATACTAAGGAAGTAGAACCAACAGAATTTGGTGACAGATGGAATACGTATGTTGAATGATGGAGATGAGGATAATACGAAGGTTATGGACTTGTAAAACAAGGGGAATGGACAGGGTTTGGGTGGGAAAATGAGGAGTTTTGTTTTGGACATGTTAAGTTTGAGGTTTGGTGGGACATCCGAAGTAGAGATGTCCTGAAGGCAGGAGGAAATGTGAGTCTCCAGAGAAGGAGAGAGGTCAGGATTGGAGAGGTAATTTTGTGAATCATCTACGGAGAGATGGTAGCTGAATCCATGGGAGTGACTGAGTTCTCCCAGGGAGTGGGTGTAAATGGAGAAGAGAAGGGGGATCCAGAATTGAGCCTTAAGGGACTCCCACAGTTAGAGGGTGGGAGGCAGTGGAGGATCTTGCAAAAGAGACTGAGAAGGAGCTGCCAGAGAGCTAGGAGGAGAATACAGGTTGAAGCCTTAATCTTGGAACCTGTTTGGACCAGGCTTTAGGACATGAGGCAGAGGAATCCAAGCAAAGAAATTATCCAAGCTTGGATGAGTGCAAACAGCCCACGTGCACGGTGCTGGACAGGGCACAGAACAAAACAAATCATGGTACTCAGACATGGTTCCTGCCTTCTAGGAAAATTGACTCTCTTGAAGAGACAGCAGCAGTGATAAATATAAAGAGGGTCATACAAGGCATACAGAAATCTAACTATTCAACAGACTGAGAAATGATGCTGCAAAAAGAAAAAACCACTATGGGAATAAACGGTTTGAGTTGTGGGGGGGAAGGGGGAGGGAGAAACATCTCCTGACTCTTTTTTTGTTGTAGTTGGTAATGGTATTTGTTAAGTGCTTGCTATTTGCCAGGCACTGTACTAAGTGCTGGCAGTGATACAACTAAATCAGGATAGATACAGTCCCAATCCCAAAGTCTTAATCCCCATTTTACAGATGAGGTAACTGAGGCAGAGATAAGTGAACTGAGTTTTCTAAGGTCACACTGCAGATAAGTGGCAGAGCTGGGATTAGAACCCAGGTCCTTCTGACTCCCAGGCCTGTGGTCTATCCAGTAGGCCAAGCTGCTTCTGCTGTTGGTCATGGAGGGTTTCTAGGAGAACCTGACCTGCTGGGTGAGAGGGTGTTCTAGGATTAAGGAGCAGAAAGGGTGGAGGAAGAAAACCAATTAAAGGGAACAGCGAGAAGATTAGCATGGATGGAATACAAGGAGTGGCTGGGGGTGGTCGGAGGAGGAGAGAGGTTGCAGGTAGTGTAGTCCCAAGGTGTACTAGGGGAGGGTTCTGCAGCACAGGGGACAGAACGTGGTCAGGACAGCACTGTGACAGACTCGCTGGAGGCTAAACCTTCCTCATAAGGGTGTAACAGAGAGTCTGTGAAATAAGCATGGTAGAGGGTGAATGAGAGAGAAACTAAGAGCAATACCGGAGGAAGTTGGTAAAGGAAGGTTGAAATATCAATAGGCTTGAAGGGTTTGGCTAGATGAACGGATGGGAAGGCCACAATGGCGTATCAGAGGGACATTTAAAGATGTTACAAGGCACAACTCATCCCTAATAGATTCCGTAATGATAAATTCACGATGAAGGAAAAACTGGGGAGGTGGGAAGGTAGGTACAAGCCTAAACAAAGCTAAGCTCCTTTGGCACCATGGGTAGAGACAGAATACTGGTCTGACTCCACTTGTGCTGCTACGCTCTTCTAAAAAGGACCATCTGAAAGTTTGGGGGGAACAAAACAGTGGATCTTACTGTAATCACATTACATTTCCTCCAAGAAGCCTTCCCCAACAACCTCTCACTTCCCCACCCAATTTGCCTTCCCCACCTATGCCCTTAGATCTGTATCCCTTAAGCACTTCGATACTCCCAGCCCCACAGCTCTTAGGTTCATATGCTTACACTCTGCCCCCTTTCTTAGCTGTAATTTATTTTAATGCCTGTCTCCCCAACTAGATTGTAAACTCCTTGAGAGCTGGGATCGTGTCTACCAACTTTACTGAACTGCATTCTCCCAAAGGCTTTTTGCAGTGCTTTGCACACAGTAAGTGCTAATAAATACCACTGACTGATTGATTAATTAGCAACACATTAAAAAAGGGAGACACTCAGAACACCCCAAAAGGTTCGCCTCCTACTGAGAGTGTGAGGGAGAGGAAAGGGTGACATTCTTACAAAGCAGGTGATAAGTCTTGATTAGGGCTGTCAGAAAGGGAATGGGTTTACCAGGAAAGATGTGTCTTTAAAAATAGGACAGAGTTTCATTTGTCTGGATTGAAGGCCAGGAATTGACTCCATCAGCCATCAGCAATGTTTAAATGTGCCCTGCCAGCTAGGGAGGGGCATGGAGTTGTGCGATCATCAGGGTGAACTTTGACAGCCCAGAGCAGAAAATGTGGGGCAGGGTACAAAGTCCGGAATGAGGAAGAAGAGCAAGGCCAGGATGGAGCTGATCAGAGTGGCAAAGAGATCCGTTAGTGTGTTGGGCAGTTTGGCTAGGCCTGCCACCCTAGGAGTAGGTGCCAGGGATTGCCGTGCTCCAGACCAGATGACCTTGCAAAAGCCAATCGGACCCGGAATCACGGGATCGTGGCATTTTGAACGGCACTCTTCTTTAGGTACTATGAAATCTTTTTTTAAAGTCTTAACATGCAGTGCTCTCTAGGAGACCTGTGGTACATTTCTATAAACATTTTGGAGTGATGGAGGATAAACTAGCCGAGCGACTGCATGCCTGAAACTGTATGCAAATGACTTTCTCTAGTGACCCTGGCCCTGCCCGCCAGCAGAAGCCCCGCGGCCCATCTATCCTGAGTCCCAGAGCGGCTGAAGTCAGAACTGGTCCGCTCCTCCTCAGTATGCTCAGCCCCTATAATCCTCCCGTCATGCCACCTTGCTTTGACATCCCCTGTGGCCTGCCACCTTGCTTTGACATCCCCTGTGGCCACTACCCCCTCCGCGAGTCATCCATTTCCCGTTGTCCATGTCCCCCTGATCCCCGGGCCTGACTGGCACACTCCCTGCCGATCCCCTCCCACCTTGCATGAGTAGGCTTCTTGGGCCAAGGACCAGGAAGGCAAAAGGGGAGGGTAGAGAACGGGTTAACATTTCTCCCACATTAGAGGAAAGGCTGCTGGGCTGGTCTGTGAAAAGCTGCAAGTCATTCTGCCAGGACAGAAAGTGCCGTGGGCGCCAGGGTGGCCTGAGCAAAGGGCTGCAGTGCCAACCTGAGCTAGCAGGCACAACTGGGGGGGCTGGGGGGAGTGTGTGTGAGTGTGAGTCGGGGGGGGATGGTGGATGTGAAAGAGGGAGGCACCTACTAAAGAATCCTTTTTCAAGCAAAAGATTACCAATAAGGTTTCAAAATGCTATATTTGAAATGCTATACAGAGCAGCAGTGTGGATAGAGCACGATCCTGGGAGTCAGAAGGATCCGGGTTCTAATCCTGGCTCCCCACTTGCCTGCTATGTGACTTTGGACAAGTCACTTCACTTCTCTGTGCCTCATTTTCCTTATCTGTAAAATAGGGATTAAGCCCTACTGTCGCCCAGGGACCTGTGTCCAATCTGATTACCTTGTATCTACCCCAGCCCTTAGAACAGTGCCTGGTGCAGAGTGAGCACTTGACAAACACTATTATGATTATTTTCTCTTGCAAATTCTTCCATTCCCACATCCTCATGACCATTCTGCTAAGAGTTCTCTCCCCTAATTTCATCATGTTTCAGTGGTCTAGCCTGGGTGAGACACCAAGCAACAGCTTTTATTTATTTTGATGCTACTGATGCCTGTCTACTTGTTTGGTTTTGTTGTCTGTCTCCTCTCTTCTAGACTTGGGTAGGGACTGTCTCTATCTTTGGCCGAACTGTACTTTCCAAGCTCTTAATATAGTGCTCTGCACACAGTAAGCGCTCAATAAATACCATCGAATGAATGGTGGTGGTACTAGTAGTATCAAGTGCTTACTATGTACAGAGCACTGTTCTAAGTGTTGGGAAAGTATACACAGGTGGGAATTAGATCCTTGGAGCCCAGTGAAAATCATGTCCCCTTCCTTTCCCCCACACCACCTGCTGTTCTCTAACTGCCTCAGGGACAGAAGAGGGGCTCTCTTGGTTGGGGCTCCCTGCTGCCATCAGGGGCCTGCAGAGGCAGTCAGGCAATGAGACTTAAATAAACATGGCCTGATGGGAATAGCACAGGCCAGGGAGTCGGAGAAACTGGGTTCTAAGCCCAACTCTGCCAGCTGCTTGCTGTGTGTCCTTGGGCAAATCACTTTACTTCTCTGTGACTCAGTTTCCTCAACTGTAAAATGAGGGTGAAACACCTGTTTTCCCTCCAATGTAGCCTGAGAGCCTCATGTGGGACAGGGACTTTGGTTCAAACTGATAACAGTTTTAATGTTGGTATTTGTATTTGTTAAGCACTTACTATGTGCAGAGCACTGTTCTAAGCACTGGGGTAGATACAGGGTGATAAGGTTGTCCCATGTGAGGCTCACAGTTAATCCCCATTTTACAGATGAGGTAACTGAGGCACAGAGAAGTGAAGTGACTTGCCCACAGTCACACAACTTATTTTCGGTACCCTATTTATTTTGTTAATGAATTGTACATCGCCTTGATTCTATTTAGTTGCCATTGTTTTTACGAGATGTTCTTCCCCTTGACTCTGTTTATTGCCATTGTTCTCGTCTGTCCATCTCCCCCGATTAGACTGTAAGCCCGTCAAACGGCAGGGACTGTCTCTATCTGTTGCCGACTTGTTCATCCCAAGCGCTTAGTACAGTGCTCTGCACATAGTAAGCGCTCAATAAATACTATTGAATGAATGAAAAGTGGCAGAGCCGGGAGTCAAACTCATGACCTCTGACTCCGAAGCCCAGGCTCTTTCCACTGAGCCACGCTGCTTCCCAAAAGTGCTTAACAAATACGATGATGATGATGACGATGATGATGATACTGAGAACCAGTGCTGCTTGGTGGAGAGAACACAGGTCTGAGAGTCAGAGGACCTAGGTTCTAATTCTAGCTTCGCCAATCACTTACTGTGTGACGTTGGACAAGTCACTTAACTTCTCTGTGCCTCGGCTCTCCAGTTCTCCCTCCTACTTATTCTGTGAGTCCCATGCAGGATGGGGGTTGTGTCCAATCTAATTAGCTTATACTTACCCCAGCATTTACAACAGTGTTTGACACATAGTAAGTGCTTAACAAATACCATAAAAAAAAAAAATGAACACCCACCGGGTGCCAGACACTATCCTGAGCACTTTGGGCAACCCTCATTCTCAAGACACCCCATGTGCATACCACCTCACTCCAAGGAGGGAGAACAGTTTTAACCAGGGCCCTCACAGCTCTGAGTCCAACATTAGCGTTTCGACACCCCGTACAACAAAAGCATTCCTCCCTTCTCTTTCGGATGAAGGAACGCTGAAATGTGAGGCTGTTTAGGCTCCTGGAGTGGGTGTTGTCGGTGGGGTGGGAAAGAGCGATGGACAGTATAACCTTTCCACTGCAGAAAAAATCATCTTCTAACTGGATTTTGCTTTGATTTTGTTGCTTGGCAGCCTGAAAACTATCCAATTAAAGTCAAGTAAAGCCGCCAATGCCATTTTCTGTCTTATGTGTTTTGCATTTAGAGCAACTTACAGCTTCCTGTGAAATCTTGGCTTCTCAGGGAAGTCTCAGTCAATTACAATTAGCTGTCATTTCCCGTTCAATACCATAATTCACAAGGTTCCTCTTCTGCCAATGGCAGGCTGGAAAAAAATGGTACACAGAAGGACTAGTTAATTGATGGGGATAAAGCTTTTTTTTTTTCCCCCTTTCCTCTCTGACTGCTCTTTCCCTGCTATTCAGGGACCTCCCGTTCACAATCCCAAGAAGCAGTCAGGGTCTCATCGGTGTATGGAGAATCCAGAGCCATCGCCAATGCACACAGCCCTCTCATTATTCACCACGCACATGTATTCGTGTTCCAGGGTGACTCAGGCGGCGGAATTGCGTTGTGGCTGTGGAGGCGGGTGTTGGTGGGGCCCAGAAATCGAACCGTAGCCTGGGTTCTGGGAATGTCTTTCCCAGGCCACGGAGCCGGATGGCTTGAGATAAAGTGACGCCTCTCAGTTTCTCATTGCTCAACTGGCAGCTACGTAAAGGGACACTCCCTGCTTCTGGAAAACACTAACGATTCAAATGAATGCTAATTTCAATGCATGTTCATTACATCGGTGTGTTTATGAAGTAGACTGTAAACTCTCTCTAGTCTGTAAGTTCATCCTCCTAGACCATAAGCTCGTTGTGGGCAGAGAATGTGTCTGTTTATTGGTGTATTGTACTTTCCCAAGAACTAAGTACAGTGCTCTGCCCACAGAGAGTGTTCAATAAATACGACTGAATGAATGAACCAACTCCCCTGCAAAAGAAAATAAAAATGCATGAAACCTCTTTATTTTGGGCCCCCTTCAAAATGGCTGCTCTCTTTCTCTCTTTATTCCAAGATGTCAGTGTTATTTCCTCTGTGGGGGGGAGGAGAGGGGGGAGCAGGGCAATGTGGGCACTCTCGGCAGATCGAAGGATGGATTTATCTATAGTGGTTATAGCTCTCAAACTGGAATCCACATCTTACTGATTAACAATGCACACTGGGCAAGTGTCTGGGTCCCCAAGTGAGATTCTCCAAAACACTTTCGGGTAAGATGCTCTACCTACCTCTGCATAGAAATAGCTGCAGAATGAGATCCTACCTTCCCTCATTGGGATCTAAACCCAATATTGAAGCTCCCTCAGACTGAGGAAGTGCTGGGATTTTTTTGCGGAGGTTTGAACTGTACATGTTTCTGGGGAGACAGGGTGTGGATACCAGATCCAACATTTTTTCCACAAGTGCCGGTCACAACTCATCCCTAAAAACAGGTGCCAGAATGCCATTTCTCAACCACCATTCTGTCACGTGTGGCCTGAAGTTCTTTGAGCTTAGTAGGAGAGCCAGTAAAGGCACAGAGCTGGAGAACCAGACTGAACAGGGGATAGAATCAGACTCCATATGAAGAAAGACCAAAACTAATAGGATTCTTCAGTCTTGAAAAGATGAGGCTGAGAGAAGATGTGGTTTAAGTTTGCAAGATCATAAAGGATATGGATAGGGCAAACAAGGGATTGTGGTTTATCAGATGCCCCAACAGTGGGGCAAAAGAGCATCCCTTGAATCTTCATGCATTCATTCATTCAATTGTATTACTGAGCGCTTACTGTGTGCAGAGCATTGTACTAAGCGTTTGGGAGAGTACAGTGTGACAGTAAACGGATACATTCCCTGTCCACAACAAGCTTAGTCTTGAAGGTGGCAGGTTCCAAACAAACAAAAGGGTGGTAAAAATACATGGAATCCAACAACTGAGAAAGTCGTGCAGTATCAGTGGGTCCATGACAGGTTTTGATAATCCCATAAGCAAAATGTCCACAATGAGTTGCTAGGAGGAACGTTTGGAATGTTGAGGAGAAAGGCAGAGTCATTAGGAGTTACAACTCTATATTCAGAGGGATGTCAAAGGGGGGCATCACGGTACCACTTTTCCTAATATCTTTTTGCTTCTGCTACCAGCTGGTAACCCCTGGTGGTTCCCTTTTTAGCAGGCCAGCCCCCGTGCCATGAGAATTTCCCATCAGCCCCTGATCCAGTCCAGAAAGGGTGAGCATGTGGCAAGCGTGAGGCCTTCTCAACCTTTAGAACATAGGGAAGACTGGGGATGAAGGTCTGACTGCTGTGAATGTTGGACTCTGATCCAAGAAGATCCTGAAACTTTGTTCCTCTAGCCACAGAATTCTATTACTTTTAGAGTTTTTAATCATTGTCCTTGTCTTTTACTTTTGTGTTTTTATTGTTTCATATTTCCTTAAGGTTCTTTCACCAACGGCCTCTCCAATTCTTAGACTGTCGCTCCTTAAGGGGCCAGGGACTGTGTCTAATTTTCAACAGTGTTTTTTTCCTCAGCACTTCCTACTACTGTAACTAGGTTTGCTGTACCTTGCCCTACTCTATGCCTCTCTCTAGAAAAAACTTGGAATTGACTTCTACAAACAAATATAGTGGGGGGATGGGAGACTTGGGGATTTAATTCTGGTTCCACTCCGGTGTGACTTGAATCAGGAATAGAATCAGACTCCATATGAAGAAAGACCAAACATTTAACCTCCCTGTGCCTCTCCCTCCCTATCTATCTATATGGGAAGCAGAGTGGCTCAGTGGAAAGAGCCCGGGCTTGGGAGTCAGAGGTCATGGGTTCAAATTCCAGCTCTGCCATTTGTCAGCTATGTGACTGAGGGCAAGTCACTTAACTTCTCTGTGCCTCAATTACCTCATCTGTAAAATGGGGATTAAGACTGTGAGCCTCATGTGGGACAACCTGATTACCCTGAATCTACCCCACCGCTTAGAACAGTGCTCTGCACAGAGTAAGCGCTTAACAAATACCAACATTATTATTAATATTATCTGTGAAATGAGGCTAGTGGCTCCAAGTGGACTTTTGTGGGAAATGGCCAACTCAACAGAAAAGGGGCCGGCAAGCCCTGAGCCACAGTTCTAGCTAAGATGAGGTGGGAGAAGGAGGGGAGCCCTTTGAAAAGATGTAGTCATGTTGGGACAAAATTGGTTTCAAATGCCCTTCATTTCAGAATTGCCATAAGACTACTTCGTCCCAAGATTCAAAGTGCTGAATGAGCATGAACCAAGATCATTAGTTAAAGCTCTTAGTACAGTGCTCTGCACGCAGTAAGAGCTCAATACCACTGATAGACTGATTGATTATTATTCCCCAGTGAATCCAGTGATGTTATAAATTCTACCAAGGCTCTCCACCAAAATGGGTGACTGCATCTGAACCAGGATTAGGATTCAGGTCTTCCTGATGAATAATAATAATAATAATAATGATAATAATAATGTTGGTATTTAAGCGCTTACTATGTGCCAAGCACTGTTCTAAGCATTAGGGTAGATACAAGGTAATCACATGGGGCTCACAGTCTTCAACCAAATTTTACAGATGAGATAACTGAGGCTTAGAGAAGTGAAATGACTTGCCCAATGTCACAGAGCTGACAAGTGGTGGAGCCAGGATTAGAACCCATGCCCTTCACTCCAAAGCCTGGGATCTTTCCACTAAGCCACGCTCCTTCTCTCTAGTAATGAAGACACCAGTCCCCAGACTAGGAACTTATCCTTTTCCCTGAGAAGAGGAAAAAATGTTGAAATAGCAGGAGGAGGGATTCATGGCAGGTGAAGAATAAATGTCCTATCTGCAGAGGCTGGGGCACTCAGGGACAAACTTCTGAGCCATGTTTCCCCTCTCCTCAGGAGCCTCTGGTGGTTGCCCATCCACCTCCTCATCAAACAGAAACTCCGCATCAACGACTTTAAAGCACTATCACCTCGCCCCCTCCTACCTCACCTCGCTTCTTTCCTACTACAACCCAGCCTGCACACTTCGCTCCTCTAATGCTAATCTTCTCTCTGTGTCTTGCCTGATCTCGCCTATCTCGCCACCAACCTCTCGCCCACATCCTGCCTCTGGCCTGGAACGCCTTTCCTCCTCATATCTGACAGACAATTACTCTCCCCACCTTTCAAAGACTTACAGAAGGCACATCTCCTCCAAGAGACCTTCCCTGACTAAGCCCTCCTTTCCTCTTCTCCCACTCCCTTCTGCATTGCCTTGACTTGCTCCCATTATTCATCCTCCCTCCCAGACCCACAGCACTTACATACACATCTGTAATTGATTTAATGTCTGTCTCCCTGTCTAAATTGTAAGCTTGTTGAGGGCAGGGCATGTGTGTGTTATATTGTTATAGTGTTCCATGCACAGTAAGCACTCAATTAATACGACTGACTAAGGGAGTTCAGGAATCTTTTCCTTGAAAATTGTAAAGAATAGAAAAGCTACACACAGACTTGGGCCTAGGGTGTTTTGTGGCTGAGGTTTCTCTTGTTGCTTCCCTAACTTCTTCTCTCCCACTGCTGGGTGACACATTTCTCTCCAGTGTGCAGTTGGGGTGGGAGTGTGCTGAGGATGGCACCCGGAATAGCCAACCTTCCTTCTGGAACCCCCAGACAAGGGCTACTCCACTGCCCTCCAGTCTCAAAGGGCCACCTGGTAGTTGGGAGAGTGGGGTTTGAGTTGAGGACTGTTATGAGTGAGAAGGTACCTTGCCTATCCACCTCCACTTGCAAACG
This sequence comes from Ornithorhynchus anatinus, assembly GCF_004115215.2. Lineage (NCBI taxonomy): Eukaryota > Metazoa > Chordata > Mammalia > Monotremata > Ornithorhynchidae > Ornithorhynchus > Ornithorhynchus anatinus. The sequence continues at coordinate 51,754,160 of NC_041735.1, read as the reverse complement.
CCAGCCTCACCACTGCACATCCCTGATTCAGCCACCTGTCTGGCTCCAGAGCTGGCATGTGGAAATGGCTAAGTGTGGCAGTGAGGTGAAAAACATGTCTGGAAGGACCGAGGAGGGACAGAGATGGGGTCTTCAGGTGGAATGAGAATCAGGGGATCTGAGGACTACTGAAACCCAGAACCCTAACACAATCTAATGCCATCATCATTATCATCGATGATATTGATTGAGTGCTTGCTATGTTTAGAGCTAAGCGCTTGGGAGAGTTCAAAACAACAGAATTAGTAGACACATTTCCTGCCCACAACCGAGCAGTTTAAATATACACAATACATGTAATTCCCCTTTGGACTTTGTTGACAGGTAAGCTACTGATTGCTTACGAGCCATATGCGGCTTCGCGAGCCCCAGCTCCACACCAAGCTGCCGGCCCGGGGCTGCGGTGGTTGCCAGAGATAATAATAATAATGTTGGTATTTGTTAAGCGCTTACTATGTGCAGAGCACTGTTCTAAGCACTGGGGTAGATACTGGGTAATCACGTTGTCCCACATGAGGCTCACAGTCTTAATCCCCATTTTACAGATGAGGAAACTGAGGTATAGAGAAGTTAAGTGACTTGCCCACAGTCACACAGCTGACGAGTGGCAGAGCTGGGATTCGAACCCATGACCTCTGACTCCTAAGCCCGTGATCTTTCCACTGAGCTACGCTGCTTCTCTCTGGCTCCTGCTCTCTCCAGCTGCTCTGAGAAGCCAGGGCTGGGAGTGGGCCTCACACACTTTCTCTGCCTCTGCTGAGAGGCTGGACTGGCAACTCTGAGAGCACTGGAGCTCAGCTGCTCCCAGGAGAGCCCCCACCCTCTGTTTGCAGGGTGGAGCTGTGGTGAGGGGCACCCCCCATACCCTCACCTCTCCTTCCTCCCTCTCTCTTTTCTTCCAACTCGCTTCCCATCCCAGAGGCACGCTTTGTGGACTCTCCAGGAGCAGCAAGCAGTGTAGAAAGCTTAGGGGAGGCAAAGGAGGCACTCTATCCCCTCACACATTTCTCTGGGCTAGAGTTGGGGTGATGGCATTTTTAAAGTTTTCCCAGGGCAGAAATACCACTGGCTGGCTTGCAATCACATTCTGCGAGGCACTTCCCCCAGCCCCAGGAGATGAGAGCAAACCAAGGCAGGATGGAAATAATAATAATAATGATGGTATATGTTAAGTGCTTACTATGTGCCAAGCACTGTTCTAAGCGCTGGGGTAAATACAGGGTAATCAGGTTGTCCCTCGTAGGGCCCACAGTCTTCATCCTCATTTTCCATATGAGGGAACTGAGGCCCAGAGAAGTGAAGTGGTTCGCCCCAGGTCACACAGCAGACAAGTGGTGGAGCCAGAATTAGAACTCATGTCTTCTGACTCCCAAGCCTGGGCTCTTTCCACTAAGCCACGCTGCTTCAGGTAATAGCTGACAGGGGCCCAGATCCTAGAGCCAGCTCTTCTGCCACCTCCCCCGCTGACTTTCTCTTCCCCATCCTGGCTGGGGCTCGGGCTGGGCCCAACCATGTGACTGTGCTAGCCATGCTGGCAGCAACTGTCATCACTAAGAAACAGCACAGGAGGACATACGGATCGTTTCATAAGCAGCAGGATGAAATTCTGAATGGCTCCTGTGTGCAAATACTTTGCCGACCCCGTATATGAAGAGGATGTTACGGACGATGAAATTTAACCATGAGTTTGTATATGGTGGAAAAAGCTGATGTGGCAGCTACAGTCCCTTCCATTCCATGGGTACACAAAGGCTCTCCTGCCTTGTGCTGACAGGTTTGCTGCTTGCGGTGCTCTGCAGCATGGCGCACCACCATCAAGAAAGGAGCGGCCCTTTCTCAGCTGAGGTTTTGAGAGGATCATGAGACTCTCCACAGCAACTGACTGCAGCACGGCCTAGTGGCAAGGGCATGGGCTTGGAAGTCAGAGGACGTGGGTTCTAATCCCAGCTCCACCACTTGTCTGCTGTGTGAGCTTGGGAAAGTCACAACTTCTCTGGTCCTCAGTCCCCTCAACTGGAAAATGAGATGAAGACTGTGAGCCCCATGTGGGACAACCTGATTACCTTGTATCTATCCCAGTGCTTAGAACAGTGCTTGGCATGTAGTAAGGGCTTAACAAATACCACAATTATTATTATTAGTGCCAATAAGTCTCCCAGCTGAAAATTGGGAGTTGAATGGGAGTAAGTGTGGCTCCATGAACACCCCAACTTGCAGGCTTGGGGCTAGACTGAATACATTCAATCGACTGTCTGACAGTATTAAGACATAGGGTGGCTCCCATCACACATAATCTACTCCTTTCCCTCAAATGTCCACCGTAACGGGGTCTTCACAGCCCCTCCAGCCCTCATTTGATTCATGATGTCGAGGAAGTGGGAAGAGGTGGGGTTGCCTTATTCTGCTGCTGCTCCCTGGGCCAGTGGCAAATCAAAACCTGACTCACTTTCTTTGTGATGACTCCTCGTAAATCTTTTATTGCTTATGCCCTGACATCCTTATTCTCCCCTTCCCTCATTCCTCCATAGAGCAGGGTTTTCTGCTTTTGATGGTTCTGGAAGAACAGACAGGGAGACCTGAGCTAGTAGTGACTTCCTCCCTCAGGGATAATAGACAACACGGGTGGAATGAAATGTCAGGCAGAGACTGCATTATTTGTTAGAGAAAAGCAATAATAATTGTGCTATTTGTTAGGCCTTTTCTACTGAATGCTACAGTAGATATAAAAATAATCAGGCCTAGACACAGTCCCTGTCCCAAAGTCTAAAGGGAAGGGAGAACAGGCATTGAATTGCCATTTTACAGATGAGGAAACTGAGGTCCATTTTAGTTAAATGACTTGTCCAAAGTCACACAGCAGGCTAGTGGCCGTGTTCACATTAGAACCCAGTCCCCTTGACTCTCAAGTCTGCATTCTTTCCACTAGGCCACTTTGCTTTTCAATATGCTCCCCCTCTGCTGTCTGTGCTGTGCTGTCTCCTTTCTGACTTCTTTTATTTCTTCTTTAAGGCTGGAGGGGGAGGAGGAGAAGAGGAACATCCGAATACCTAAAATTATCTTCAGGACTCTCCTAAGGGTTCCTGTATCTCAGCATCAATCCCAAGCTTCTCGGATCTGGGATTCTAACTCATCAATTCTAATGGTGTGGTCTCACCTTCTGCGGCAGGATGTGAGCTAATTGGCTGAGGCTTGCTGCAGCTACGAGGAAGAGACGTCAGGGAAATATGTGACTCTGAAGTGCTCTCCCCTCCTGAAGCATCTAAACTCTGCCCTTGAGTTAGCCAGTCTGGAGTCCCCTCTGCTTTCCCAGGCTGTCCTGGAATTCCTGCTACCAACCACACCTGAAGGCACAGATATTTACTTCTGTTCCTTAAAGACACTCAATTTCAATTCAAGGTTGAGTTCTGGGAATTACTAGAACCTGCCTTAGAATTCCACTCTTGGCGGACATAACCAGGGAAAGATTGTGCCTGCTACACATTATGGGAAGCAGCTTAGCCTACAAATGATCTTGTATCTATCCTAGGCCTGAGTACTGTACTTGGCACATAGTGAGTGCTAAACAAATATCACAGTTAGTATTATTATGAGTCTTTGGGAAATACCAATAGTGAGATCCCTGGCATGAAGGCTTGAGATCTGGAAGTGGGGGATGGGAGGAGGAGCTTTGGGGCAGCAGGGGGAGAGACAGGGAGGGAGGGAGAGAGAGAGAGAGAATATGCTAAATTTCCTCTACTTCTGGCTGCCTTTTGCATGTCAAACTTTAGGGAGTCCAGGATTGCCTGGGGCTCTACCCCCCAACTTGTATCCTCCCTAGCTCAGGATGTGGCCCAGGTTGGCCCCCATGGCACGGACCCACCAGGGTTCCCCAACCCTGTTCATCAATGACCCAGGGGATGTAGGGGGAGGAGCATCACTGGCTGCACAAAGGAATCTCATCTCTCGGACAGTTATGAGTGTCTGTTGCAGTTGAGAACAAGGGGCTCTGGCCCCTCTTCTGAACTTTCTCTTTAATTTAGAGCCTGATTCAGTATGAGTTTTTTTACACATGTGCCAGGAGAATGGAGAATGCTACTGCCCTTCACAGCTGGCACGGGTACTGCCCCAGCCTCCGTTGGACTTTCATGACTGGAGAATGCCGCTGCCCCTCACGGCTGGCGTGGGTGCTGTCCCAGCCTCCACTGGACTTCCAGGAGTGGAGAATGCCACTGCCCCCCATAGCTGGCATGGGTGCTGCTAGGCTTTCAGGAGTCTAAGCACAGGCACTTCTGGACCCTGGAGGCCCCCAAGAGAATCCAGACCCCCAGTGACCCATAGGGCTAACCTTCCACTAACAGAGAAGGAGCGTGGCCTAGATGATACAGCAGAGGCCTGGAAGTCAGAAGGCCTGGGTTCTAATCCAGTTCTGCCACTTTTCTGTTGTGTGACTTCTCTGTGCCTCAGTTACCTCATCTGTAAAATGGTAATTAAGACTGTGAGCCCCATATAGGCCTGGGACTGTGTCCAACCTGATTAGCTTGTATCTACCCAGCACTTAGTAGACATAGTAAGTGCTTAACAAATACCTTAAAAAAAGAGGCATCTCTGGTCTGCAGAAGGCTTCCCAAAGTACTCCCTGCCTGTGTCAGCACTGCGGGGCCTTGTACCAACCAGGGCTCTGGGACCAGGGCACCTTAACCTGCTGCCGCTCCATGGCAACATCTGTTCCAGCTGCTGTCAGTGGAATCGGCTGAGCCTGAGGAAGCACCGCCCTCTAAATTCTTCCTCTGTCATTCCCACGGTGCCCAGAGCCCTCCTCTGCCCTCAGAGGGCATTTGTTCAGGCTTGTGCCTGCCTTGTGGATTTGCTGACCTAGTCCACGCTGACCTAGGCCACCTCGCCCTTTTCTTCGCATCTCTTTCTCCCTCCCTGCCACCCCTGGAAGGGTGCCAAGAGAACACAAGCACCCGCCTGCAGCCCCTGTCAGTGAGATTCCTCGCAAACACAGATTCCCACCAACCCAGACCGAGCCAAACAGGGAAGAGAGGCAGAGGGCACATTAAATCTATTTGACCCACTGCCTGATTTCCATTAGGACCACTCCGACTGCTTTTAGGGCCTGGGTACTTTGGCCACTGCCCATTTTCCTGGCCTCTGGAGGGCATTTGTTTGTGTAGAAGGAAAGAAAGAACCCCTGCAGCCTCCTTCTCCTTTCTGGTGCAGTCTTGCAGGAAGAACAAGGCTAATCCTGGGGCTATAAGCAGCCCTCAATAAAGCAACAATACTAGTGCATCCAGAAAGGAAAAGAGGAGACAAGGGGCAGCGAGCCCCCAGCCCCCCCGTTCACATAGCAAGACGTGACATCCCACCTGTTCCTTCAAGGTAACTGCGGATAGCTCCTTTAAAAAACCAGCCACAAGCGGCCTCCTCTCTCTGAGCTCATATCAGCCGATCCCAGCCCCTCCTTCCCCCTCCTGTTTGCTGGCAGCGGCTGGTGGGTGGAGCATTGAGGGTGTCCGGGGCTAGGGCGGGGGCATAAGAGCTGCTGCAGATGGTTGGTAGGTGCCCCCCGAGCCCAGCTCTCCCCATCATGGGGCAGGGACAATTCAAATAGCTATCTGTCTCTTTCCCTTGGGGCGGGGAGCAGGGGAATCCTACGCAGCCCAGCAGGTTTCAGCACTGTGGAAGAGGCCAGGGGTGTTGGACAGCCTCCCTCCTCGCTGGGTGGGCCTGTCACAGGACTCTGCCCCCCGCTGCCTGTTTATCTCTCTAGTGGCTTAAGCTGGTTTACTAAGGAGCCCCATGTGAGTCAGCCAGAGAGACACAATGGAAAGCTCCTTTTGGGCAAGGAATGTGCCTGTTAATTGCTGTACTGCACTCTCCCAAGCGCTCAGTACAGTGTTTTGCACACAGTAAGCACTCAATAAATACGACTGACGCTCAGTACAGTGTTCTGCACACAGAAAGCACTCAATAAATACGACTGACTGACTGACTGACTGACTGAATGAATGAATGAAAGCCCCTACTTCCCTCTCTTCCTTTCCCAGCTCTGGACCCAGGTTGCTTTCTTGTCTCCCTCACCACTGACCCCTTCTCACACCCTCCCTTTTGCCTGGAACAGCCCCCAACTTCATATCTGGCAGACCACTGCTCTTTCCATCTTCAAAGCCCTTCTGAAATCACATCTCTTCTAAGAAGCTTCGACTCATTTGATCAATCGACGACATTTATCGATCACCTACTGGGTGCAAAGCAATGTATTAAGTACTTCGGAAAGTACAGCACATCAACAGAGTTGACAGACACGATTCCTGCCCACGAGTAGCTGACAATTTACAGGGGGAGACCAACATTAAAATGAATTATGGATAGGGGAAATTTATTTAAGTACTGTGGGGTTGGACTGTGTAACGAAGTGCTCAAGGGTCCACAGCCAAGTGCGTTGTTGATGCAGAGGGGAGGGCAGATAAGGAAAATAAGGGGTTTAGTTTGGGAAGGCCTCTTGGAGGAAATGTGATTTTAGAAGGATTTTGAAGGTGGGCAGAGTGGTGGACCAACAGATATGAAGGGGGATGAAGTTCCGGAATAGGAAGAAAATGGGAAGGGCTTGGTGGCGCAATATATGAGATCAAAGGACAGAGAGAAGGTGGTAGAGAAGCGGAGTGGGCAGGTTGGACTGTAGTAGAGATCAGTGAGGTAAGGCAAGAGGGAGAGAGATGACTGCGTGTTTTAAGAGTAAATGGTGAGGGGTTTCTGTTGCATTAAGAGGTAGGTCTCTCAATTTCCCACCCTATTTCCCTCACTATTATCAATTCAGGACTTGTGCACATATGCTTCCCCTTTTGCACATCACTTCTTCCCCCTTACCTCTAACAAATTTTAGGGTCTGTCTCCTAAGCTCTGTGAGACTGCGGATCTTGTCTACTAACTCTACTGTAGTCTGCCAAGTGCTTAGAACAGTGAGTGCTCTGCAGAGAGAAAGTGCTCACTCAATACTACTGATTGAAGATGATGGTATTTCTTAAGCACTTATCATGTGCCAAGCACTGTTCTAAGAGCTGGAGATGGACTGACGACAGCTTTCTCCCTCCCACATGAGGGTTTCCTTTCTTCCCTCCTTCTAATATATCTTCAAATCCCACTTCCTCCCATGAGACTCTTCCTTTCCTTCCACCTCTTCCTGGCAACTGCCCTAGCCCATCAGATTCACGTCTCATCTCCCAAACTCAATTCCAAGAAGCCGGAAATAAAATACAAAAAAACCCAAAAACACAAAGCAAAAAACCTACCTATAAAAAGAGAATACTACCATATTTGTTTGTGCTGTGTGTGATATCCATATGTGTCCAGACTTACTGAAAATGTGTGACACCTCACATTGACTCAGAATATAAGCTCCCGTGTTGTGTGTATGTGGTGCACAAGATCTAATAATCTGTGAGTAGTGACAAATATTGAACAACAGCAGAAGCCCTGTGATTCCTGGTTATGTGCACAAAGCACTGTGGACAGGAAACATGCTTACCAACTCTGTTATATTTTACTCTCCCAAGTGCTTAGTTTAGTGCTCTGTCCAAAATAAATGCTCAATAAATACCATTGATTGATTGATTGAATATATATTTTCTTCCTACTCATCCTCCTAGAGCCTGATCCTCACTTGAAGGTTGACAATTCTCTACTCCCCAGCCCTTTTCATGGCTTGGTTCTCTTCTGGTTTTTCCTCTTTTTCAATTAGCCCCTTTCAAGTCTCCTCCTAATCCTCTTCCTTCTCCTCTTCTTCTTTTCCTGAAAACCTTTCTCTGAGTGCCCTGGAGGAAAACATATCTCCCTCCCTCCCTTCCTCCCTCTTTGCCTTTGACAGTCATTCCTTTGGAAGATTACCCAATATTAGATGGTTGACTCCAATTTTTACCTCTCCATCCCTTGCCTCTCCCCTTCAGTTTGGGCCCACATATTTCCCTGTACCTGCTGGGCTTCTAATAACCAGCTCAAACTCAACCTGATAAAGACCAAGTCCTTTGGGTTTCCAACGCTCCCCTCTTCCAAGCAGCCCTAACACAGACTGTCCCCTAGGCCGGTGATCCACGGGCAACAACTGACATGTCCTTAACTTTGCCCTCACGTATGCTCCATTGACAAAACCTGTTCTTTGCTCCTTCAAAACTCCCTTGGGTTCTCGGGTTCCTCTCAATCCCACTGCCCCAGCCCATGTCCATGACTGATAATCAGACTCATCACTACAGAGAGCTTCCTGCCTCCAGCTTTAATCATTCCTGCATCCAAATTAGCCCACCAATCCCACTCTTCCATTCATGCTACTTCCCTCCTCAAAGCCCTCCAGTGTCTTCCTGCCACCCAACAAACTAGTCATGAACTTCTTTCTGTGTGCTACAAGGCACTTGTTATTTCTGATAGATACATCACCTCCCACCCAGCATTTGACTCCATCTCTGCCCACCACTACAGCTAGGCAAGCCTTCCAGTGGAGCCAATCCCAGAGATGATCTTCCCTCTCCTACATCCAAGCCTCTACCTGCACTGTCCCTCATACCTGGATCAGTCTATTGCCTCCCCTCCACCAGTTCGCAACTTTCCAGTTCTGTAGGATTCAGCATGGTTTGGAAGCAGCAGCATGGAATCAAGAAGCAGCATGGTTTGGTGGGAAGAGTACAGACCTGGGAATCAGAGGACCTGAGTTCTAATCCCTGGTCTGTCAATTTCTTGCTATGTAACCTTGGGCAAGTCACTTAACTTCTCTGGGCCTCAATTCTCCTGTTCTTTCTCCTACTTAGTCTGTGAGGCCCATGCCGGGCAGGAACTGTGTCCAAACTAATTCACTTGTATCTCCTCAGCACTTAGAACAGTGCTTGACACACAGTAAGCACTTAGCAAATACCATAAAAAAGACAATCCCCCATTATCTTTACACTGACATTTCCTGGCTTCTAGCTTGCAACTTCTATTAGTATCATTAGTGTGCATAGTCTTTTGAGTCTTTTGGGAACAGCGTGACTCAGTGGAAAGGGCGCAGGCTTGGGAGTCAGAGGTCATGTGTTCCAATCCCAGCTCCACCATTTGTCAGCTGTGTGACTTTGGGCAAGTCACTTAACTTCTCTTTGCCTCAGTTACCTCATCTGTAAAATGGGGATTATGACTGAGCCCCACGTGGGCCAACCTGATTACCTTGTATCTACCCAAGTGCTTAGAACAGTGCTTGGCACATAGTAAGCGCTTAACAAACACCATCATTATTATTAATATTGTTTTAGATTGGAAGCTCCTCGAGGGCAGGGAAAGTGAGTCTTGTATCTGTTGTACTTCCCCCATGAGCTTAATACAGCGCTTTACATTCAGTAAATGCTCATTAAATACTACTCTTTGATTACATCACCTTGCCCCTTCCTACCTCTCCTCCCTTTTCTCTTTCTACCGCCCACCCCGCACGCTCCGCTCCTCCGCTGCCCACCTCCTCACCGTCCCTCGGTCTCGCCTATCCCGCCGTTGACCCCTGGGCCATGTCCTCCCGCATTCCTGGAACGCCCTCCCTCCTCACCTCCGCCAAACTGATTCTCTTCCCCTCTTCAAAACCCTACTTAAAACTCACCTCCTCCAAGAGGCCTTCCCAGACTGAGCTTCTCTTCTCCCTCTACTCCCTCTACCACCCCCCCTTCACCTCTCCGCAGCTTAACCCTCTTTTCCCCCCATTTCCCTCTGCTCCTCCTCCTCTCCCTTCCCATCCCCTCAGCACTGTACTCGTCTGCTCAACTGTATATATTTATTACCCTATTTATTTTGTTAATGAAATGTACATAGCCTTGATTCTATTTAGTTGCCATTGTTTTTACGAGATGTTCTTCCCCTTGACTCTATTTATTGCCTTTGTTCTTGTCTGTCCGTCTCCCCCGATTAGACTGTAAGCCCGTCAAATGGCAGGGACTGTCTCTATCTGTTGCCGACTTGTTCATTCCAAGCGCTTAGTACAGTGCTCTGCACATAGTAAGCGCTCAATAAATACTATTGAATGAATGAATGAATGATTAATTCTATTTTGATCTATTTACTGAATTAGCACTTACCTATATTGTAACCTCCTTAAATTCAGAGATCACATCTAATCGGAGCTATTTAAACTTTATCGTGTCTTTTACAAGGCCTTGTGGGTTCTCAATAAATGTCAGTTGATGATGATGATGACAATGGCAATGATGAGGAAGACAACTGAAACTGGTGAGGCTACCAGCTCTGGACTCCATCTCTTTCTTGACCCTCTCAGATTTCTATTGGAAAACAAGTCAACAGGAGCTAAAAAGACTATGGAGCGCGGAAAAGCTGCCCAGGAGCTGAAAATGGGGCAGTGGCGATATTTTTTCACCAGAGAATTGGGAATAATAGTCCTTTCTTGCTTGTGAGGGAATGAGGTGCACATTATGCAAGGGCTTGGACCTTGAACCTGTAGGGCTGCTCCCGTTCTTTTTCAGGAACATATTTTGCCAGGGAATACAACGTGGATTGTTTATGCCACTCCAGCAAGGCCAAAAGCAACTGCTCCTTTCCCTGGGTCATTTGGTTTCTCTCCTTTCTGCCTTCCACTTCTGGCATCCCAACTGGCGACCCTACAGGTGGTCAGCTAATATACACTCTGCCTGCGCAACTCAGCCCGCCCCTAGAGTTCCAGCCTCCAGCCTCAGTCGATCGATCGATCAATGGAATTATTTTGGGGACATTTCTGTGATATGCTGTCAAGCAGAAGCAGCCTCATTAGCCAGGTCCCGATTCTGAATCCCTCTGAATCCCAGTCTCCATCCCAAAAAAAGGGACACTGGGAGGGCGGAGAGGAAAGGGACAGACTCTCTTGGGGCTTTAAGATGGTCCAGTTAAACATCCTCTGACATCTTCCAGAGCAAAAAGGAAGTTATGAATATCTCTGCCATCTCTAATCAGATGTTCCTTGCTTCATTCTTTCAGCAAATTAGAACAATTACTGGGCTATATTTACTTGTCTAAATCAGAATTGCTGAGCCTGTGTCCAACTAACTGCCTCCCTGCTTACCTCTTCCTCAAGGATACACACGCACACACTCCCACATGCCTTCATACTCCCCCCCTCCCCCCCCCCCCCCCCGCTGCGTGTCCTCAGATCGTAGTGTGGCGGGACCCTGCGTCACTGGGACGTCGGGACAATTATCCTCAGGAGAGAACTTGGAGAAGGCAAACGAAAATCATTATTGAAGTGAAAATAAAATTGTTCAGCCTCCATTTTCAAATGTTGTTTGATCAAGAGGGGAGATGGAGGCTACAGAGCCCTCCAGGTGATATGTTGAGGGGAAGAAGCTTGTTCGGCCAGTGTCGAGGAGGGTTAACTTTTTGGGGAGGGGGGTAGCTGGGACTTCCAATTGGATCCGGGCTCTGGAGGCTAGAACTGACGACCCCTGATGATGCAGAAATGCTGACCACGGTTGTTCGTCTCTGCTTGCTCTCCGGCAGTAATGCACATGTGCTCTGTCCATAAATATATTATTTTGTGTTCCTGCCAGCCCAGACTAATAGGGCTAATGCTTCCTGAGGAGCAGCCCAAAGCTGCATTAGTCGCAGATGTTTGATTGATTTAAAACAAAGAGCCTGACCGCCAAACTGCTCTATATGGTTTCTCTTCCTGTCACTTTGCCTGCAGGGTTATCTCTGAAATGCAATTAAGGTGCTTAAAAGTACATTTTCAGGAAGATGCAGAATTGATGAGGGTGGCTGGGCCGATGGGGGTCTCCAAATTGTTAGAGTTCTGGTGGGGGGAGTCATGCCCTACACTGAAGAGCTACACGCACGGTGCTTCATTTCACGGCGCCCTTCTGCATGAGGGCAACAGCTCTCTTTCTGGAGCTTCATCGAGAGTCTACGGGACATGATGGATCCCGGCTGATGCCTCCAGATCTCGGCCACATTTCCTTGCGAGCCAGATGTTTTTCTCAGTGTAACAAGCGGTGAGTTGTGAGATGGAACATGGCTGCCCTGCCCTTTTCTTATGGTATTTGTTAAGACTTACTACACGTCAAACACTGTTCTAAGCGCTGGGGTGGGCACAAGCTAATTAGGTCAGACACAGCTCCTGTCCTGATGGGGCTCACAGACTAAGTAGGGGAGACAGCAGGTTTAATCCCTATTTACAGTTGAAGAAACTGAGGCACAGAGAAGTTAAATGAATTGCCCAAGGTCACACAGCAAGCAGTTGGTAGAGCCAGGATTAGAAGGTCTTTCTGACTCCCGGACCTGGGCTCTTTCCACTAGGTCACACTGCTTCTCTTGAACTTGCCCTTCCCTTGAACTTAGTACATGTTCCCTAGGCCCAGATGGATAAGGTCAGAGCCCAGAGTCCATGGGGTGTTTGAGGCACCTTTTCCCCTGAGTAGAACACCAAGGAATCCCTTAGCTTTTCTGCTGCCACTTTCAGGATGCTCTACCTTAAGACAGCCACTCTTTCATCAGAAGTTCAGAGCACATCAACCTCTCGTCTTAACCAGCAGGAGGTCTGGCTGCCGAGGAAATCACAACTTCCAACTCACAACCCCAGGGGAAAGCAGGCAGTTTCCGCAGTCTGTCCTGGGACACCTCGAGGGACTGGACTCTACAATATCGCCAAGATCCGCCCTTTCCTCTCCACCCAAACGGCTACCTTACTATTACGGGCTCTCGTTATATCCCGGCTAGACTACTGTGTCAGCCTTCTCTCTGACCTCCCTTCCTCCTCTCTCGCCCCGCTCCGGTCTATTATTCTTCACTCCGCTGCCCGGCTCATCTTCCTGCAGAAACGATCTGGGCATGTCACTCCCCTTCTTAAACAACTCCAGTGGTTGCCTATCGACCTCCGCTCCAAACAAAAACTCCTCACTCTAGGCTTCAAGGCTCTCCATCACCTTGCCCCTTCCTACCTCTCCTCCCTTCTCTCTTTCTACCGCCCACCCCGCACGCTCCGCTCCTCTGCCGCCCACCTCCTCCCTCGGTCTCGCCTATCCCGCCGTCGACCCCTGGGTCACGTCCTCCCACGGTCCTGGAACGCCCTCCCTCTTCACCTCCGCCAAACTGATTCTCTTTCCCTCTTCAAAACCTTACTTAAAAATCACCTCCTCCAAGAGGCGTTCCCAGACTGAGCTCCTCTTCCCCCTCTACTCCCTCTGCCATCCCCCCTTTACCTCTCCGCAGCTAAAGCCTCATTTTCCCCTTTTCCCTCTGCTCCTCCACCTCTCCCTTCCCATCCCCACAGCACCGTACTCGTCCGCTCAACTGTATATATTTTCGTTACCCTATTTATTTTGTTAATGAATTGTACATCACCTTGATTCTATTTAGTTGCCATTGTTTTTACGAGATGTTCTTCCTCTTGACGCTGTTTAGTGCCATTGTTCTCGTCTGTCCGTCTCCCCCGATTAGACTGTAAGCCCGTCAAACGGCAGGGACTGTCTCTATCTGTTGCCGACTTGTTCATCCCAAGCGCTTAGTACAGTGCTCTGCACATAGTAAGCACTCAATAAATACTATTGAATGAATGAATGAAAGTGGATAATATAAGGGATGTTCTCTGCTAGAACTTTCAGAATTTACACTGGATAGGATTTAACAAGTTTTCAGACCACTCAGGTGAGTGCTTTCAGTTCAAGACTTTTTTCAGGAAAACAGAGAGCAAAGCTCTTTGAAAATGCATCGTTCGTAGGCCCGAGGGCTGAGAAAAGGCCTCTCTAGCCAATGGGAAAGAAGGACAGTTCCCAAAGCCAATACCACTCCTATTACTCTTATTAGTAGTTATAATATTTCTCAAGATCTGACTATATGCCAAGCACTGTAGCGGTGGAGTAGATGTAGGATAATAAGGCCCCGCACGGGGCTCACTGTCTAAGTAGGAGGGAGAAGAGAAATTGAATCCCTATTTTGCAGCTGAGGGAGACCAGGCCCAGAGAAGTTTAGTGACTTGCCCAAGATCACACAACAGGTACCTGGTAGAGTCAGGATTAGAACCCAGGTTCTCTGACTCTCAGGCCCACGCTTTTTTCCCTGGGCCACACTGCTTCTCTATCATCGATGGGGCCCATCATTGGCATCCTCAGGGAGCTCACCAGTAACAACTTATCAGTCCCCCTCTACACCCATTCCAACTCCACTGCCCCCACTATTCTATAGCAAACACCAGAAATACTGGGCAGTGGAAGGCAGATAGGGAGTAGGAGCCTATTTTCCTCATGTAGAAACCAGCTTTGGGATGAGGATCGACCACTGAGTGCTTAGCACAGTGCTCTGTGCACTCTAAGTGCTCAATAAATACAACTGATTAACTGACTGACCAGTTACACTACCTGTTACCAGTGCCCTATTAGTGCATCAGTTCTGAAGAGGGTCAATCCACTCCCTTGCTTTAAAAGATCATAAAGAATACACCAAGAAAATAAACCTGTAAATGCCCATTTCTCACCTGTCTTCTAGCCATGCAAATAGCTGTGTATTCATTGTTGATTGCAAAACAAAGCTTAAAAACTGATTTTATTTATTTTAATAGTCCACTGGTATAGACTCTGGTTTGGAGAGAGGGTGGGAATCTGTTAGGGCCAGGAAAAGATCTGAATCTTTTCTGCAAGGCTATACATTTCTTGTTTGTTACCAACAGGCCCTGGTCCCCGGAGGTTGCTGAATTCATTGATAATGAAGTCAACCCAATCTTCCTGTTTTAGCTCCAGATGGCTGTCACCCATCTCTAAGGCTGCAAAAGCAGAGATTTTCCCATCCTTCCTCTATCCACCACAAAGTCTCTGCTCAAACTGGTTGACCCAGAGAACTGCTGCCTTCTGGGCACAAATGACCTGTCTGTCCTCAATGCATCCACTTTCCCCTCATTCATCACAAGCAAGTGTGCATGAAAGCCATGTAAGTTAAACTGAGAAATAGTGTGCCCTAATGGATAGAGTACAGGCCAGGGAGTCAGAAGGACCTGCGTTCTAGTTCCGGCTCCACTTCTCATCTGTTGTGTGACCTCAGGCAAGTCACTTAACTTTTCTGCGCCTCAGTTCCTTCATCTGCAAAATGAGGATTAAGACTGGGGGCCCCAGGTGGGATATGGACTGTGTCCAACCTGATTAGCTTGGATCTACTCCAGTGCTTAGTATAGTGCCTGGCTCATATTAAGTGCTCAACAAATACCACAAAAAACCCAGCACAGTTGCTACTATGCCTCCAGAATCAGTGCGAACAAAGGTGCAAACTGTCACGTGGCCAATGAGGGTGGCGGTTTCAGAAACATCGCTTAAAATTGGCTTCTAGGCTCTCCAACAACTCTCCCCATCTAACGAATCAGCTCTCTTCAACTGTTACTCTTAAACTCATTCTCTCTCATTCCTCTCAAACCAACATTCTAGCTGCACTTTGTTCTCAATTCTCCAGCCTCCATCCCTTTGTTCAAGGGTGGCACTCTCAAAGCCCTTCTAAAATTTCACCACCTCCAACCTCTTTCTTCCCCGATGAATTCCCCAAACCCAAGTCACATCCACCCATCAGCAGCCTCTAGCATTTATATATGTAAATCATTTAAAAATAATATGGGATTTGTTAAGTGCTTACTATGTGCTAAGCACTGTTCTCAGTGCTGGGGTAGATATAGGCTAATCAGGTTGGACACAGTCCATGTCTCACGTGGGGCTCAAAGTCTCAATCCCCATTTTACAGATGAAGTAACTGAGGCACAGAGAAGTTAAGTGTCTTGCCAAAGGTCACACAGCAGACAAGTGGTGGGCATGGCGCAGTGGAAAGAGCATGGGCTTTGGAGTCAGGGCTCATGAGTTCGAATCCCAGCTCTGCCACTTGTCAGCTGTGTGACTGTGGGCAAGTCACTTACCTTCTCTGTGCCTCAGTTCCCTCATCTGTAAAATGGGGATTAAGACTGTGAGCCCCACGTGGGACAACCTGATTCCCCTATGTTTACCCCAGCGCTTAGAACAGTGCTCTGCACATAGTAAGCGCTCAACAAATACCAACATTATTATTATTATTATTAACACAATTACTTCTGACTCCCAGGCCAGAGCTCTATCCAGTAAGGTATGCTGCTTCTTCTCTTCTATGCATTTATTTTGGCACTTATATACGTACAATCAATTAAACAGTTACTGTGTTCATGCTACTTACCTATTGGTGAATATTTTCATGTCTATCTCCCCATTAGAGTGTGGGCTATGGACATGTTTCAAACTTTTGTTCTACTTCCCCAAGTGCTTAGAACAGTACACTGCATCCAATGTGTGCTCAATAAATACTTTCACTGCTACTTAAATTTTCTGTTCCTCAGTTCCCTCAAGTGAAGAAAGACAATAATATCTGCTACCGGGGATATGAAGATCTGCAAGATTCAATTCACATTTTAAAGCATGACCAGAAGGCAAATTTCCAGTTTAGTAACTAAAGAGAGAGGATACAGTGTAATCTAAGACAAAAGACCTGGTCACTGTCCTTAATAAATTTACAATCTGGATTAAATAAGGCAGATATCACATATAGCTGCCTTTCATACTTGAAGACCTGCCAATCATGAAATTCATTCATTCAATCTTTCTTATTGAGTGCTCACTGTGTGCAAAGCACACCCATTCATCCCTGAGTACTGACACTCTCCTCTCCTTCTTGTCCTCCTATCTCTCTGGCTGCTCATTCTCTGTCTCTTTAACTGGCTCGTCTTCTGTCTCCCACCCCCTAACTGTGGGTATTCTGTAGGATTCAGTTCTGGGTCCCCTTCTATTCTCCATCTACACCCACTCCCTTGGAGAACTCATTTGCTCCCAGGGCTTCAACTATCACCTCTATGCAGATTATTCCCAAATCTACATTTCCAGTCTTGATCTCTCTTCCTCTCTGCAGTGTCATTTTTTTCCTGATTTCAGGACATCTCTACTCGGCTGCTCTGCTGGAACCTCTAGCTTAACATGTCCAAAACAGAATTCCTCATCTTCCCACCCAAACCCTGTCTTTCCCCTGACTGTAGACAGCATCACCATTTTCTCTGACTCCCAAGCCCGTAACCTTGGCATTTTCCTTGATAAATCCTTCAACCCACGTAGTCAATCTGTCACCACGTCCTATAGGTTCAACCTTCACAATATTGATAAAATCCTCTCTTTCCTCTCCATCCTAAATACTACCACGTTAATCCAAGCACTCACCTTATCCCGCCTTGATTACAGCATCAGCTTCCTTGCTGACCTCCCAGCCTTTTGTCTCTCCCAACTTCAGTCCATACTTCACTCTGCTGCCAAGATCATTGTTCTATAAAACTGTTCAGTCCATGTTTCCCTACTCCTTAAGAAATTCCAGTGGTTGCCCATCACTTGGACTATGAGCCCAAAGTGGAACAGGGACTCTATACTCTATACATACCTGATTAATTTGTATTTATCCCAACACTTAGAACAGTGCTTGACACGTAATAAGTGCTTAGTGTAATAATAGTAATCCACCTCCACATTAAACAGAAACTCATTATTGGCTTTAAAGCTCTCAGTCACCTTGCCCCCTCCTACCTTGTCTTTCTGATATCCTACTACAACCCAGCCCGCATACTTGGCTCCTCTAATGCCAATGTACTCACGATATCTCATTCTCATCTATCTTGCTGCTGACCCCCTTGCCAACATCCTGCCTCTAGTCTGGAACTCCCTCTTCCTTCATTTCCGACAGACGATCGCTCTCCCCATCTCAAAGTCTTATTATAAACATATCTCCTCCCAGGGGCCTTCCCCAACTAAGCCCTCATTTCCTTTTCTCCCACTCCCTTCTGCTTTGCCCTCGCAGTTGGATTTGCACCCTTCATTCACTCCAGCTTCAGACCCACAGCACTTATGTAGATATCCGTTATTTATTTATTTATTTATTTATTTATTTATTTATTTATAGTATTCATTGTCTGTCTCCCCCTCTAGACTGTAAGCTTCTTGTGGGCAGGGTCCATGTCTACCACATGTCTTGTATTGTACTCTCCCAAGTGCTTAATGGAGTGCTCTCCACACAATAAGCACTCGATAAATGTGACTGACTGGTCATTTAAATGGGCTCGTGAGGGACGTGCAGTCCAGGCTGCACTGGAGACACACAAAGGCTAGCTGTGGTTGTGTGGTCAAGTGTGCTTCTTGCCAAGCCCGCTGCTGTTTTCCTTCTGGTCTTGTTTCACCATCATTTTGCTCCAACAGAATCACTTTTTCTCTGACTGCAGTATGGACTGGCAGAGCACACTGCAGGGAAGAAGCGTAGTAACTGACTCCCAGCTTTCATCAGGGTCCAAATACTGTCTGAGGTTTTATAATTATTATTATGGTATTTGTTAAGCGCTTACCCTGAGTCAAGCACTGGGGTACATACGAGGGGCACATACGAGGATAACCGTCCCACATGGTACCCTTAAATTGTTTCATTTGGCCTCAGTGTTTTCAGTTTCCTCATTTCAGTTCATCTTACAACAGTCACTCGGCTATCCTGCTGTCATCCATTCTTGTCCCAAGTCCCACCCAGCGCCTTTGTGCTGTGGAGAGAGTAGCTTCCGTGCTTCGGGACTGAATTCATTGTTCGGGAGCCCGTCCTGCCATCTGATGTTGAGCCCAGCCTGAAAGTGATGCTGACAGCTCCAAAAGTCAGAGGTGGCATCTGTGGGGCGCCCAGGCCTCAGAGCCATAGGGATAGTTGGCCAGCACTACAGTCCTTCACATCTTTTCTTTGGTCTGGAGTTTATTATGCTGCTGCATCGCTCAGTTTCACAGTCTCCCAAAGTATGTGGTGTCCGTATTGATTGGGTTTTCTACTTTCTCTATTGTTATATCACTCATCAGGGTGCCACTAGGTAACCAAGATTTTCTGACAGCATTTGGTCAGAGTATATTTTTGGTAGCAGGCTGCTACCCACACAATGAAGAGGAAGGCAAAGAGTGGATAGGGTGAAAAGAAAGGCTGCAACTTCCTGACTATTACCTTAGCTGAGATACAGGGTAGCCTAGTGGAACGAGCACGGGCCTGGGAGTCAGGTGATCTGGGTTATAATCCCAGCTCCACCACTTTCCTGCTATGTGTGACCTTGAGCAAGTCAGTTAACTTCTCTGTGCCTCAGTTCTCTCATCTGCAAAATGAGGATTCAATACCTGTTCTCCCTCCTACTTAGACTATGAGCCCCACGTGAGACCTGACTATCTTGAATCTACCCCAGCATTTAGTGTAGAGTGCTTGGCACAAAGTAAGTGCTTAACAAATAGCACAATTACTATTATTATGATTATCATTATATTATTATTACATTGTTATTATTACATTATTATTATTATTACTACTAAGAAAGGCTTCCAGGAGGTGAGTTCTGTGCTGGGATTTAAGGCTGATGTAGGGAGAAGAGTAGGCTGAACCACACTTGTGGTAAGGTGTAGATGAAACGTTAGTGATCAATCAACCAATCAATGGCATTTATTGCTTACTGTAATCAATCAATGATATTTAGTGAGCTCTTACTGTAGCAAGACCACTATACAAAGTTCTGGGGAGAGTACTATCAATCAATCAATCAATAGTATTTATTGAGAGCTTACTGTGTGCAGAGCATTGGGCTTCGTCTTTGGGGAGTATAGTAGACATGTTCCTGCCCACAAGGAGCTATGGTGCAATTGGCAGATGTAATCCCTGCCCTCAGTGATCTTAGAGGACTCAGAGAAGAGATAGAGGTTTGGAGAAATGAGAGGGTCAATTAGTCCAGCTATTGTGGAGTGAATGGGCTTGGCTGCAGCAGGTAGTGAGTGAGCCTTGGCAGGAAGAAGTGAGCTGGACTGTAGTCTTCTAGACTATAAGCTTGTTGTGGGCAGGGAATGTGTCTATTTATTGTTGTATGGTACTCTCCCAGGTGCTTAGATCAGTGCTCTGCACATGGTAAGCTCTCAATAAATATGACTGACCGGTGAAAGACCACATAGGCCAACATAAAGAGTCTACAGCCAAAGTGGAGAGTAAATCCAAGAGCCACCCAAGGTCTGAGTATGCGGGGGTCATGTGGTCAGACAGCAAGTCCAGAAGGGCCCGAGGAGTCGAAGCCCACAGTGATGCAGTGATGCTTACATTGAGGGACACTCCCTTTGTGAGATACTCCCTCACAAAGGCCTCTACTACTAGCGTGGGATTTGGAAAAGGAAGTTCAATTTTCCCTGCAATGGAGAACGAAATTACCTTCCGGTTTCTATATTAAAGTTGGCATTTCTCACTAATGAGCATAATTTACGCCTAGAAGCATAAAATGGGGCAGGCTGAAGGAGAGGGTCGGGTGTGACCACAGCCTCGTTGAAAGAACCGGCTCTGGGGGCTGAGAGGAAGATACAAAGATGGGCAATTACACACGTGAGAATCCGTGGAAGAAAGATGCCATAAAAACACTACATGCAATATTACTCCAATCCCATTTCATTTTAGATTTAATCTGCTTATTTTGAAGGAAATAGGTCATTTACAGAGGAGGAAAACATGAGAAATAAAATGGAAAGTGAATAAAACTTCACAACAAGCTCTCTTTCACCAGTCACCAGGTATCAGCCGAAACACTGTGTCCTGAAGGAAACAGCACAAGACGAACAAATGGGGAAAACCACATCTCTGGCGTCCCTGTCCCCCCTGCCTGGGGACCAATGAGTGTCTAGCCCTTTATCGGCCTTGCGGATCCCCCACAGACCAAGCAGACTAGCGGCATCTGCGTCACTCTGCTTTCCCAGTGAGCAGACAGACAGTCCGTCTACATGACAGCGTGGTTATGCCCCTGTAGCTCCAAGTCCTTCCAAAATGGAGGGGAAAAGATTAACTTTGGCCTGTTATAATTGCTACTCCTTTCCACACAAGTCCCTGATGCTGAGGCCCATTTGGAGGGCACATATCAGAACCGCCCCCGTAATTTGGACATCTTAATCTCTGTCACAGTCAGAGGTCGATCTGTGAGGCTGGCAAGGATCAGTGCATTCTGGTCCCAAGCTGGGCCACTGATCAGCTTGTGGTATTAGGTGAGTCTTGGGGCTTTGGTTTGCTGTTGGAAAAATAGAAGCTGATTCTGTCTCCTGTCTTAAGAGTAGTGGAGGACAAAGTTCTGAATTGGAATTTCAGGAACAGGCTCGGGAGGGAAGTTCTAGTACTTAAAACTCAGTCTTTGCCTTGTTACGTGATTTTAGACAAGTCACTTAACCTCTCTGGGCCTCAGCTTCACTTTCTTTAATTTGGAGATAACACCTGCCCTTCTCTACCTCACGTGGGTATTTTGAGGAAAAATGTGGCAATGAGAGTGAATGTGCTGTGGATTCTTAGGAGGAAAGGCACTCTGGGAATCAAAGACATATTGTTAGTTAACATGCTCTAAACTCCTTGGATGAAAGTCAGACAATGGTATGGCTGCTTTATTCGCCTGCCTCTGAATTCTATGTAGAGGAATAAGTAGGTCTCTGTCAGTGTTATCTTTCAAATCTCTTCATTTTCTTTGTTACCTCCTGATCAAAGGCTGGGTGGTCTTAAGGGGGAAAATAATAGAAGTCTTACTTCTCTTCCAATCTACCTTTAGAAAACATTTAATGTTCTTATTTTGGCTCCTCTGCATGTTTCTGCCTATATTCTACAGAGAGAGGCTCCCAAAGGCAAGTTGCTTGTTTCCAGAGGCTTTGCTAATCACACAATTGGGTTTGCAGCAGAGTAATTCATGGCTCTGCATTTATGCCTGTAGTTGTAGATCTGTTTTCAAAGATTATTAGCAGGCATTTAAAAAAGACTATTAATAATTCAAACAAAAATGGTACAATATACAGCACGCGGCAATCCTTAATGCCAAAATAAGTATTCCGCCATTACAAAAAGAAAACAAAGACCCATATCCACTGTGAACTGAAAGAAAGGCAGTAATATTTATCAGCTGGGTTTAGCATTATTTTGCTAGATGAATAGGATCTCCCATAAAGGCCCAGAATAAACAGTTCATGCCAGCATTTAGAAAGAAAGCTGAAACACGGCAGCACAAGGACTAGAAATATAGATAAAATACTCAATATAGATTTCAAGATGGGATGACAATCTGTATCTGCTTTTGATCAAAAGGGGTAAGAGAAAGCTGAAATCACATTTATGAACGCCATGATGCTTCTTCGTTTACTGAGGGTCATCCACTGCAACATGATTAAATACAATGTCTTCGGTAAGACAATTTGCTTTTAGCCTTGTCTGTTGAAATAATGATATATAAAAATGCCGTCGTTATGTACTGTTATACATAATTATATATAGTTATATAGCAAAGTAAACTGCTGTCTCTATGTAGCCTCTCTCTTCCCCTCTCTCTATATATTCCTACCTGTATACTCTTTCCCAGTGCTTTGTACAGTGCTCTTCACCCAGTAAGTACTTAATAAGTACTATTACTATTACTTCTACTACTATAGGCGTATGGTACCGACGGAAGTCACTATCACTATAATCACTTCAACTGTGAGGGTTCTCTGTCTTGACGTTTCAGGACTGAGGTTCATTTGTCATTCCTGATGAAAGACTCCACCTCCACAATCATTAATCTCACCATCATTTTATTTTTCAGGTACCTTTGACTTTACATTTTTTCGTTTGGTATTTGTTTACTATGTGCCGGGCACTGTATTATGTGCTGGGTAGATACCAGCTAATCAACTTGGACACATTCTATGTTCCACATGGGGCTCACAAGTCCTTTCCCCATTTTACAAATGACGTAACTGAGGCATAGAGAAGTTAAAGTGACTTGCCCAAAGTCACACAGTAGACAAGTGGTGCAGCGGCGATTAGAACCCAGGTCCTGTGACTCCCATGCCCACACTCTATTCACTATATCATGCTGCTTGTCACAAAGTATGAGATGCAGCCATTTTGCAAGCTATGTTTTAAGGTTTGAAAGACAGCCTAGGCAATCATGGCCCACTTGAATTACCTAGTACCTACCCCCAGTGCTTAATACAGTGCTTGGCACATTGCAGAGCTTAAACAATATCACGATTATTATTACTAAAATGGCCCATTTTGAACAGTGCTTTCACCCTTCAGGGTATAAGGCCTAATAAGAGCAAATTATAGAATAATAATAACAATATCTGTAGTATTTGTTAAGCTTTTACTATGTGCCAGGCACTGTATTAACTGCCGGGGAAGATACAAGCAAATCGGCTTGGACCCAATCCCTGTCTCATGAGGGGTTCACAGTGTCAATCCCCATTTTACAGATGAGGTAACTGAGGCACAGATTAGTGAAGTGACTTGCCCAAGTTCACACAACAGACAAGTGGCAAACCCATGAGATGAGAACCCATGACCTTCTGACTCCCAGGCCTGTGCTCTATCCACTACACTATGCTGCTTCTCACACTTCTCAGAGAAGGTAAAAGGACACTGCAAGCAGACATGCAGAACTCCATCACCACATCCCAGCAGAGAGTGGTACAGTCGATTCTAGAGCCAAAGCCAAAACATCATTTAACCAGCTGGATCCATTCTCCAATAATTGGGCAGTTCCTTTAGTGGCCCGGGAGAACAGACACTTCTTGCCTAGAGGTGGGGCTGCGGGAAACACCTCTTCTAGCTGATTTTCACCTCCAGAATCACACTATCCACTCTTGGAACAGTCCCTACTTTCTGAGCAAGAGTGAGAATGGGTTTTACTGCCTCGGGTATAAAGTCAGCCCAAAACACTCTTCTTCCTTTGCCAGGGACAAGAATCAGGAGCGGGTGGTGTGGCCAAAGGATCTGGTGTTTATATTGTACTAATCCTCACCTACTTTTAGACCTAAGCAGATTTAACAGTCCCTGTTCCATATGGGACTGTGCTCTTTACACCGGGCCACAGTGCTTCCCTACTAATGTGTGGAGGAGCTCAGGAAATGTAAAATCAAAGGGTGTGGTGTGAGACTTTGATCATCACCCGCCTGCTATCCCTCCTCGACTCTGCCGACCTCCTCCTCCACCATACCGCGCCCACTCACCGACTCGGTCACACCCTCGATCTCGTCATCTCCTACCGCTGCACTATCTCCTCCCTCACCAACTCTGAAATCCCTCTCTCTGACCATAACCTTCTCACCTGCCTCATCTCTCACGCTCCCTCCCCCTGCAAATCTTCGCTACTGCCCCACAGAGACCTCCGCTCTCTCGATCCCATCCGTCTTTCCAATAGCATCTCTCCTCACCTTGCCGCCCTGTCCTCTCTTCCCACTCTCGATGATCAGGTCTCCGCTCTCAACTCCACCCTCTCTACTCATCTCGACTCTCTCACCCCCCTTTCCCTCCGCCGCTCTCGCTCCACTAACCCACAGCCCTGGATCACCTCCTCCGTCCGCCTCCTACGCTCCTATGTTTGAGCTGCTGAGCGCTGCTGGCGAAAGTCCAAGCAGCAAGCCGACCTCACACACTTCAAATTTATCCTTTCCTGACTTAACTCTGCCCTCTCCTCCGCCAGGCAAAGCTTCTTCTCCTCCCTCATCGACACCCATGCCCGTCACCCCCGCCAATTGTTCCGGACCTTTAACTCTCTCCTTAGGCCCCCTGTTCCTCCCCCTCCCCCATCTCTCACCCCCAATGATCTGGCCACCTATTTCCTCACGAAAATCAACACGATCAGGTCTGAGCTCCCCAAAGTCACCCCTCCGCCTCTCCCCTCCCCCCCACCAACCCCCTCCCCTACTTTCCCATCCTTCCCTGCAGTATCCTCAGAGGAGATCTCCTTCCTCCTCGCAAGTGCCACCCCCTCCACCTGCGCCTCGGACCCCATTCCCTCTCACCTTATTAAAACCATCGCCCCTGCCCTCCTACCTTCCCTAACTTCTATTTTTAACCACTCAATCTCCAAGGGCTCCTTCCCCTCTGCCTTCAAACATGCCCACGTCTCCCCCATCCTAAAAAACCCGCTCTTGACCCCACTTCCCCCTCCAGTTATCGCCCTATCTCCCTACTACCCTTCCTTTCCAAAATCCTAGAATGAGTCGTCTACAATCGATGCTTAGAATTCCTTAACTTCCATTCTCTCCTAGACCCCCTCCAATCTGGCTTCCGTCCCCTCCACTCTACCGAGACTGCTCTCTCTAAGGTCACCCATGACCTCCTTCTTGCCAAATCCAATGGCTCCTACTCCATTCTAATCCTCCTCTGGATGTCGGCCCGCCACCTAAAACTCAACATGAGCAAGACTGAGCTCCTCATCTTCCCTCCCAAACCCGGTCCTCTCCCAGACTTCTCTATCACCGTCGATGGCACGACCATCCTTCCCGTCTCTCAGGCCCGCAATCTCGGTGTCATCCTTGACTCGTCTCTCTCGTTCACCCCACACATCCTATCCGTTACCAAGACCTGCCGGTTTCACCTCTACAATATCGCCAAGATCCGCCCTTTCCTCTCCACCCAAACGGCTACCTTACTGTTACAAGCTCTCGTTATATCCCGGCTAGACTACTGTGTCAGCCTTCTCTCTGACCTCCCTTCCTCCTCTCTCGCCCCGCTCGGGTCTATTCTTCACTCCGCTGCCCGGCTCATCTTCCTGCAGAAACGATCTGGGCATGTCACTCCCCTTCTTAAACAACTCCAGTGGTTGCCTATCAACCTCTGCTCCAAACAAAAACTCCTCACTCTAGGCTTCAAAGCTCTCCATCACCTTGCCCCTTCCTACCTCTCCTCCCTTCTCTCTTTCTACCACCCACCCCACACGCTCCGCTCCTCTGCCGCCAACCTCCTCACCGTCCCTCGGTCTCGCCTATCCCGCCGTCGACCCCTGGGTCACGTCCTCCCGCGGTCCTGGAACGCCCTCCCTCCTCACCTCCGCCAAACTGATTCTCTTTCCCTCTTCAAAACCCTACTTAAAACTCACTTCCTCCAAGAGGCGTTCCCAGACTGAGCTCCTCTTCTCCCTCTACTCCCTCTGCCATCCCCCCTTTACCTCTCCGCAGCTAAACCCTCTTTTTCCCCATTTCCCTCTGTTCCTCCACCTCTCCCTTCCCATCCCCACAGCAATGTACTCGTCCGCTCAACTGTATATAGTTTCGTTACCCTATTTATTTTGTTAATGAATTGTACATCGCCTTGATTCTATTTAGTCGCCATCAGTTTTTACGAGATGTTCTTCCCCTTGACTCTATTTATTGCCATTGTTCTTGTCTGTCCGTCTCCCCCGATTAGACTGTAAGCCCGTCAAACGGCAGGGACTGTCTCTATCTGTTGCCGACTTGTTCATCCCAAGCACTTAGTACAGTGCTCTGCACATAGTAAGCGCTCAATAAATACTATTGAATGAATGAATGAATCATCAGGTCACTTGCCAGATTTGAACTCAAGAAGCCCATAAAAGAAGAACTAGCTGTATTCCCAGGACCATTACTAGGAATTCTGCTTCCCAACCTACGTCAAACTGTGGATCTGAATCCTTGGAAACATCCTGTCTGTAAAATGTGTGAGAAACATTGCTGCTTTTCTCCGTTCATATGGAGTTGGAATGCGGGAGACGCAATGGATGTACACGCATGACTGTGTATATTTCTATGGCACCCATCATAGTGACACCTAGGCGTAATGACAAAAGTTCTATTTTAGCACAAAAGGGGGAGGAAGACCATTCTTCATGCTCTAAAGTTTACATCTTTTTCCAACGCATGACAGCTCAGATGGAGGAGAAGATGAGAAGCACTCCTCTCTGCCTCACAGAAGTAATTAAAAATAACCTAGGAAGATTGTCTAAGTAAAGAGAGGTGCAATGTTATTTGCATGACAATGGAAGACCAGAATCCGGCACTCCCCACACTTGCTCTAATCAAATCCACAGCCATGACTCTGATCATTTCCAGTCTGGATTATTGTAGCCTCCTTTCACCCACCTCCCTGCCAACAGACCCAGCCTTCGTCATTCATTTGACACATCCTTGCTGAAGTCCCCCTTCCCTGGCCACGGCACCCATCTCTTTCAAAAGCTAAAATGGCTCCCCTCGTCTCTTGCTTCAGAACAAAACCCCTCCTCCTCTGCCTCACCTCCCTCTGCATTCTCTTTTGGCTTGCTCTCTTTTCCTTCTCGATGAGTCCTTTAGCCAGGCAGAAGGACTCGGTGGCAGATTTAAAAACGGGCCTCTCCTTGGCTGGAAACGGCATTTTCCAGAAGAACCAGCTACCCCCCAGGTAGCAGGTTAGGGGAAAGGGGATGCGTGAAAGGGAATCTGGCAAGGTGTGGCCAGGCCCCTATGTGAATTGAGATCTCTAGTTGGGGCAGAAGTGGCAAATTTGCCAGCCCACAAAACAACCTCTGCATGAACATCAAGGCTCCCAGGTGTTTTCAGTTCCTTTGCAGCCCACAGCTCGCAAAAGGCCCAGTTTGGAGACTGAACAGTTGGAAATATTTTGATTCTTACTCTGTCTCTGTTGACAAGCATATGTTTCCACTGCCTACCGGGAGAGTCTCCTTGGACCTTTCCAATAAACCAGGAGGTGTGTATGTGTTGGAGGAAAGTGGAAGAGTAGTGCAGCCAGAACAACATAGAGTGTTCTAGTAAGGTCCGTTCCCCAGAATCCTTTACCACAAACCCCAAGGCAAGCAGTGGACTGGGGAGGTGATATAATAATAATGTTGGTATTTGTTAAGTGCTTACTATGTGCAGAGCACTGTTCTAAGCGCTGGGGGAGATACAGGGTCATCAGGTTGTCCCACATGAGGCTCACAGTTAATCCCCATTTACAGATGAGGTAACTGAGGTACAGATAAGTTAAGTGACTTGCCCACAGTCACACAGCTGACAAGTGGCAGAGCCAGGAGTCGAACCCATGACCTCTGACTCCAAAGCCCAAGCTCTTTCCACTGAGCCACGCTGCTTTCTGTTGTGTGCTGGCGTTGTGTGCTGGACAGCAGCAGCAGCATTTTGGTGGTGAGGGTAGGAGGGAGCATTCATATCCCAGAGACCCAAGTGAGGTCATGGTTGGAGTTACCTGACATAAGGATTATTATTGGTATTGGTAATAATAATAAAGACAATAATTTTAAACACTTATTAGATGCCAAGGACTGTACTAAGCACTATAGCGGCTACAAGATAATCTGGTCCGACATGCTCCCTGACCTACATGAGATTCACAGTCTCAATAGGAGGGAGAACGGGTAATGAATTCCCAATTTACAGATGGGGAATCTGTGGCCCAGACAGGTTTAGTGATTTACCCAAGGACACACAGCAGGTAAGTGGTGGGGCTGGAATTAGAACCCAGATCCTGACTCCTAGGCATGAGCTCCTTCCACTAGGCCAGGCTGTCTCCCATAGCACTGTTCTCTAATGCCGTGGGAAGACAGAAGGAGATTTGATAGGAGTTTGAAATTTGGCTTTTGGGTTTTTTATGGTTTTTGTTAAGCGCTTACTATGTGCCAGACTCTGTACTGAGTTCTGAGGTAGATACAAGATAAACAGATAAAGAGAAGCAGCGTGGCTTAGTGGAAAGAGCACGGGCTTGGGAGTCAGAGTTCGTGGGTTCTAATCCCTGCTCTGGCACTTGTCTGCTGGGTGACCTTGGGCAAGTCACTTAACTTCTCTGTGTCTCAGTTACCTCATCTGTAAAGATGGGGATTAAATAATGTGAGCCCCACATGGGGCAATCTGATTACCCTGTATCTACCCCAGCGCTTAGAATAGTGCTCAGCACATAGTAAGTGCTTAACAAATACCATAATATTATTATTATTATAAACAGATTGGACACAGTCTATGTCCCACAAGGGGCTCACAGCCTTAATTTCCATTTTACAGATCAGATAACTGAGGCACAGAGAAGTTAAGTGACTTGTCCAAGGTCATGCAGCAGATAAGTACTGGGGCTGGGATTAGAACCCAGAACCTTCTGACTCCCAGACCCGTGTTCTTTTCCCTAGGCCATGCTGCTTCTTGTGGTAGCTTAAAGTGAGCAGGCATCCCAATTTGAGCAGGGTAGTTCTGAGACTTTAACCTTCAGTAGTTACCCATTCCTCTCTGCATCAAGCAGAAACTCCTGACCACTAGCTTCAAGGCACTCGATCAGCACTCTTCCCACTCCCTGATCCACTCTCTTCTCCCACTATATTCCAGCTTGCCTTCTTTATTCCTTTCTAGTTAACCTACTCCCTGTACCTTGTTCTCCTCGCTCACACTGCGACCTCTTGCTCACATCCTTCTGCTTGCCTAGAACTCCTTCTCCTTTCAAACTGGACAATCTATAGATCTCCCTATCTTCAAAGCCTTTCTTAAATCACATTTCCTTCTGGAGGCTCTGTGCCTCAGTTTCCTCATCTGCAAAATGGGGATTAACTGTGAGCCCCATATGAGACAATCTGGTTACCCTGTATCTATCCCAGCGCTTAGAACAGTGCCCTGCACATAATAAGCGCTTAACAAATACCAACATTATTATTAATTATTTGCTGTTCTCTCCATGTGTTCTCCCCCAAACTGCCAATTGAGCCACTTCAGCAAATTGCCACTTCTGTGCCTATCACACACATTTTTTCTCATTCACTACCACCCGTGAC
This sequence comes from Ornithorhynchus anatinus, assembly GCF_004115215.2. NCBI lineage: Eukaryota > Metazoa > Chordata > Mammalia > Monotremata > Ornithorhynchidae > Ornithorhynchus > Ornithorhynchus anatinus. Next base: position 51,724,594 of record NC_041735.1, on the reverse strand, counting down.
ACTTCTGAACCTATCTTACATACCCTACTGTTTAAATGCTAACTGATAAACATATTCCCTTTCCTTCTTCCTCCTACTAGTAAATATTTTAATATCTGCCTTCCCTGCTAAATTGTAAATCATGACTATTAACTCTATTGGATTCTCCCAAGCACTTGGAACAGTGCTCTTCAACAAATGCTCAATATATGTCTCTGATTGATCAATTTCAGGGTTTGTTCCATCTCCTTCTTTAGGTTCAATCTAGACAGAGGGAACAGTGTGGGGAGAACAGCAGGCAATCCATCTCTCTCTCCTCTGACTCATTGAGTCTCTTCTTTTCCCGTTCTCCCCTCTTTACTTTTTCTCTTTCCACACCACTTTTTCTCCCCTCCCATTCCCAACCGATGCAGGATTTCTGTTCATCTTGAGGTCGCTCTACTGAATACTGCTTCTATGGACACTTTACCTGCTTAAATCAGACCAGAGTAACTACAACAGTCTGCACTTTTGTGGGCTTTCCCCCAGTTTTTCTCTACTAGGAATAATAATAATAGTAATAATAATAATGAAAATATTTGTTAAGAGCTGACCATTTGCCAAGCACTGTATTAAGCACTGGCAAAGATACAAGATAGGCAGGTTTCACATTGGACTCATTAAGTAGGAGGGAGAACAGGTATTGAGTCCCCATTTCTCAGATGAGGGAACTGAGGCACAGAGAAGTTAAGTGATTTGCCCAAGGTCATACAGCAGATAAGTGGCAGAGGTAGGACTAGAACCCAAGTCTCTGACTCCCAGGTGCATGCTTTTTCCACTGGGCCAAGCAGTGTCTAATGCATCCAATCTGCATTAAACATTCTAATGTGGATTGTTTCTACAATTGATATATATGAGTGGGAGTCTGGGTCAAATGGGAAGGCAAGAGAAAATGCAGATAGTAGCCTTTCTGGATTCCTCTCTGAGTTGGTCTGATCAAATTTCCAAGAAAAAAAAGTAAAAGCACAAAGGAAGGAAATGGATCGGCTTTCAAAAAACGACTCCTAAATAGAAGGGTGGCCATCCAGGTAGCATCCACTCAATCCTCTGTCACTTTGAATGTGCACCTGAAAGCACCTGGTGAAATACTCGTGGAGCTCGGTTCTTTCCACAACCTCACCCCCGATAAACAAGTGTGGGACCCTGCTAATACTGCCAAGCTGAAAACTCGAAGCAATTGCCTGGAGCCCGTTTGGGCTCGCTTAATTTTACCCAGCACAAATAACCATGTTGCAACACAATTCCGTAAATTCGTGGCAACTGTTGATGATGTAAGTATATAGCAGCCCCGGTGTAATCACAGGGTAATTATCTGGTGCTTTCCGCCTTCTAAACTGGAGCCCTACTGCCCCTTCCTCCATGCCCCTCACAACGAAAAACTGTAAATTACATTGTAATTCATCTTCACAATACTTGGCTAACTGCTAGTATAATTACTAAGTAATCTGTTAGAACATGCAATTACATTGCCAGATTAACCTCTCTTCCAGCCTGCAGCCAGTGTTCACTGTGCCCCTGATCTAATTGCCCCTAGCTCAGCAATGGAGGAGGGGGAAGGGCTAGGAATTTAAATTCAACTCTCTAGTCTGTGCACCGCTGATGGAATTATTATTGTCATTATTATTATATTTGTTAAGCACGTACTATGTGTCAAGCACTGTTCTAAACACAAGGGTAGTGGCAAGTTAATCTGGTCAGACACAATCTCTGTCCCTGATGGGGCTCTCTGTCTAAGTAGGAGGGAGAACAGGGATTGATTCTGCATTTTACAGATGAGGAAACTGAGGCACAGAGAAGTCAAGTGATTTGCCCAAAGTCACACAGAAGGCAAGTGTTGGACCTGGAGGTAGAACCCAGGTCCTCTGACTCCCAGGCCCATCTCTTTTCACCAGGCCATGGTGACGGAGTCTCTTCCATCAGCTCATTTGGTTTGACCCAGACTGGACATCAATCAATCAATGGGATTTATTGAGGGCTGACTGTGTGCAGAGCACTGTACTAAGAGCTGGGAGAGTATATTACAACACGCAACAGCAGCTTTGGTACCAGTGGCACCAGACTGAACTTTCCAGGGCACTTGGGAGGCACTCTGAAGGAAGCTTAGGTTTAGGAAAGTGTTCTCTCCTGTGGGTGTGCCTAAGCTGCCTGTATTGTTTGACTTTTCTATTAAATGGTAAAGTCCCAGAGGAAAAGAAAAGGGTGGACTGAACAGAGGCCCGGACCAGAGGAGAACCTTATGAGGAAACCCAGGAGACTCTTCCTTGATGGCAGGACTGACGTTTAATTAGAAATAACTGAATTACCCACATTCCGCCCAGAGCTAGGAAGAAATGCACAGAGGGAGGCGGAGAAAGAGATGGAGAGATACACCACGAAGCCAGCCACACACACTCCCCTAATTCACTTAGCCTCCCCACCACACAGAGCAGAAGGATGGTGGCAGGAGAAGGGAAGAAGAGCGACTTCAGGATCTTCACACTCTGCCCTCAGCCTTCTGTTACACTGTACTCTCCTAAGTGCTTAGTACAGTGCTCTGCAAAAGTAAGCTCAATAAATACCACTGATTGATTGATGTCCAAAACCAAATGATCTAATGGAAGAGATTCCATCAGCACCACCTGGAGAAAATGTATGGGGCTGGGAGTCGGGGGACCTGGGTTCTATTCCTGGCTCCATAACCTGCCTGCTGGTTATAACCTTGGGCAAATCACTTGACTTCTCTGTGTCTCAGATTCTCATCTGTAAAATGGGTATTCAATCCCTGTTCTCCTACTTTGACTGTGAGTCACATCAGGGATAGGAACTGGGTCTGACTAGAAGAATAACCTAACGCTGGAGAGGTGGAAGCAGCAGCAGTAATTCCTCTTTTTCTCCTGCTGCTGCTGCTCTGCTTCTTCCTGTTCCCACTTTGTCACAGTGGCCCAAAGCTGGAGGCAAGGCTGTGGTAGGGGCCTGGTGGGTCAGTGGAAAGGGAAGGTCAGCAGCTAGTTGCTCCTCCCTGCATTTTCAACTATTCCTCCCTTGAGGGAGGCAGGGTGAGGATTGGAGCAGCCCACAGAAGGTAAGTGCCCAGGAATCAGTCTCCCTTATGTCCATGCTTCATTCGTTCGTTCATTCATTCAATCATATTTACTGAGCGCTTACTGTGCCCAGAGTGCTGTACTAAGCGCTTGGAAAGTACAATTCGGCAATAAAGAGGGATAATCCCTGCCCACAATGAGACCCGATCCTCTCAGAAGAAGGGCTGCGGCAGAACTGAGGGGATTCCAATGGTACATGGAAGTAAATGCACGCAGTACACCCTCCTCCATTCCTTGGCCCTTCCTCTCAGCCACTCGGAACCTACAGACACTTCCAAGCCAGTGGCCGTGTGGTGGTTTGAAAGGAAAAGACAAATTGAAGCTAACATTTTAAGGATGAGGGAAAAAAATACACACTAACACCTTCTGTGTGGTCAAAGTGGAATACGGATCTGCCACTTTCAGGCATGACAGGCCAATTAAACAAATAGGACCTGACAAGAGCAAAAGAAACAAAGGTCTTCCATCCAACTACTCCCTAAAGAATATTAAATTATGAGGATATGTTCTCCAGTTGGGGCAGACTGACATTTAAATGGAAGGGAAGTCCTTCTCATTCCAAAAGTCAGTCTTTGCTGTGCAACACAGATTTCCATTTCTGGACAGGAAGGCAGACAAAATGATTCCTTGAAAGAAAGCTGATCCATGAGCTAAGGCAGGTGTGAAAATCTGGCTGGAAAAAAAGGAAAAACACCTTTCTCCAGACTCAAACTTCACTGACCAGATCCTGAGCACAAAATAACTCACTGCTGAACACAGCTGTCTCCAGGGAAAGACATGGCCTGGGGCAGGACCAGGGATGGGAAATAAGGACCATGTGTGAGGAATGACAGATGCTTGGAGTCAGAGGTGCAGCATGGCCTAGTGGAGAGAGCACAGGCCTGGGAGTCAGAGGATCTGGGTTCTAATTCCAGCTCTGCTATGTGCCTGCTGTGCGAACTTGGGCAAATCCCTTAACTTCTCTGTGCCTCAGTTCCCTCATCTGTTCTCCTTCCTACTCAGACTGTGAGCCCCATGTGGGACCTGATTATCTTGCATCTACCCTGGTGCTTAGTACAGTGCTTGGCACATAGCAAGCGTTTTAACAAATATCACTATTATTACCACTATTATTGGAGTTGGGAAGCCAGTGGGAAGTCGCTGTGGCAGAAGAAATGATGGGATGGTGAGTGGTGTTCTGGGTTCTGGGTGTGGTTGGTCTTGGTAAGCTGCTGTGATCAGAACCCTCCTGGGGCACGGTAGATAGATGCCAATTTCATGTCTCAACAGCCACTGTTTCGACTCTGTGGCTGTGTACTTCATTGGTGCAGTAGTGCTGAGGTAGCAGTTTGGGGATAGGACCTATGGAGAAGGTCAATTAATCAGGGAAGGCTTCCTGGAGGAAGATGCAATTTCAGAAGTCTTTGAAGAAGGAGTTTTAGGCAGGAGTAAGGCTATGAGCAAGGGGTCAGAGGTGGACGAGACAAGAACGAGCCACATTGAGTAGGTTAAGCTTGAGCAGAACAAAGAGGGAAAGCTGGAGTGCAGGAGGAGAAATGAGTGGATAAGTAAAAGTGGAAAAGAGCCAAAGAGCTTACAGTCTAGACGGAGAGATACATATTAAACTAATAATAATAACTGTCGTACTGGTTAAGCGCTTATTGTGTGCCAGGCACTGTGCTAAGTGCTGATTAAAGTTATGGGAAATAGCAGAGTATGAGAATATTTACATGAGTATGGTAGCGCTGGGGTGAGAATCACTGAGTAACCATCGAAGGTTTGATGTGTGTGTGAACATCATGGGGTTTTCTTTTAGAACCCGCCTGTGGGACCTGGGCTAGTTTTCTCAGCTGACATGGCAGGGCTATTCTCAGGGGGGCAATGGGATCGAAGACCCACCTAAAGTTTTTATGCCCCAAACAGCTCTGTCGGTTGGAAAATGACTTTGACAGCACAAAGCTGCTTGGAAGGTGAGAGTGGTAGGAATTTGAGATATTGTTAACATTGGAATTCCTGTTAAAGTTCCAACAGTAATAATAACAGTAGTGAGGCCCAGGACCTCAGAAGGGTTCATTCCTCTCCCCCAGTGGGCATTTCACAATAGCTCGCCGATCTTCATTCCTGACAGGACCCCCCGCCCGGCCAGGGAACCTGATAAAATGATGACTGCAATATGGTCTGCTGAAGTCAGCAAGGCGCCTGCTGCTGATACAGGGGCCCCAGCAAGGCCAGGTCTAATTAAAAACGTTATTTTCAAATGCGTCTTGCAGGACCGCCTTGGCAGGAAGTCCAAGTGGCTACATGAGCTGGAGATCCGCCACTGAGCTGAGCAAGAGGAGGGTTTCTCCTTCCAGGCATTTCTGATAGTTGGGCTTGGCCACTGCCAATGGAACTTCTTCCCCACTACATATCTTTTGAAAAGAGTTCAGAGGGTGAAGTGAATAGCCACCTCTGACTGCTACAGATCTAAGGACTGGGGAGGAGAACACAGAGGCACTACAGTGTGCCCTCTTCACAGGTCTGAGTTAGAGCTGCAAGCCTTGGAGTTAGAAGGACCTGGGTTCTACTCTGACACCACCACTTGCCTGCTGTGTGATCTTGGGCAAGTCACTTCACTTCTCTGGGCCTCAGTTACATCATCTATAAAATGGGGATAGACTGGGAGCCCCATGTGGGATGGGGACTGTGCCCAATCTGACTGGCTTGAATCTACCTCAGCGCTTAGTACAGTGCCTGACACATAACAACAGCTTAATGAGTACGATTTAAAAAAGAACAACTGAAGATGGAAATACTGAGGTTCAGGGAAGTTCAACTGTCCCCAGGATAATTCAGTGGTAGAGGCCAAAAAATGAATTTATAACTCCAGACTTACAGGTCCCAGGCAGTTAGTACAGTGTCCTGCACACAATGAATGTTCAATAAATATAACTGATGATGATGATGATTCAGCCTTCAATTCAAGATTTTTTGAATTTGGTACAGGAATAAAGTCCATTGGCCTAGGATAGATGTATTGATTCAGTCAATCAATCAATCAAAGATATTTACTGAGTGTTTACTGTGTACAGAGCACTGTAGTAAATACTTGGTAGAATACAATACAATAAAGTTTGCAGACACGTTCCCTGCCTGTGAGCTTACAGTTGAGCTTGGATTTTATAATCTCACCTAGAGCTGTCCTCCCCTCTCAGGATAGCACCTGGAGAATTTCCAGTACTCTTCCAGTCTCGGCAGTGGATGGAAGAATCAAGCAGAGGCCTAAACATTCCATTCCTAGCTCGGGCAGTGGCTAGCAAGTGAAAGGCAATTCGCTACAAGTCAAAACTCACCCATGCTGGGCAGCAGCAGCATGGGAGAGTCGAGGGTGGAAATTCAAATTTACTGCGCAGAAGAAGGCAACGGTAAACCACTTCTATATTTTTACCAAGAGAACTCTGTGGATCCACTACCAGAAAAACTACAGATGGATAAGGGGCGTTCTGGGAGAGAGGTGTCCAAGGAGTGGCTCTGGGTCAGAAGCGACTCGACAGCATAAGACAAGAGCTGTCCTGCTCGGGTAGAAAGAGGAAAGCTGGGAGTTGGGATGAAACTCTTACGAAGTTTTTTGTATTCTGCTGCTTTTGCTACCACAGGACAAATGCAAGGAAGGGGCCAGCTGAACCAGAGGCAAGGAGAGGAGGTGTGACCCTGTGACAAACCCCAGGCCACTGGAGGCCAGTGTGGTACTGGGGTTATCAATCAATCACTCAATCAGTTGTATTTTTTGAGCATTCACTGTGCACAGAGCATTGTAATAAACATTTAGGAGAATATAAAATGACAGAATTAGACTGCCGTAGTCATTAGGGACAGCAGTAGTGTAGGCTAGAGGTCCTCGGTCAAACCAGACCCATCTCTCTTTCCAGAGAGGACCCGAGTCCCTGGGCCACAGGAGACACATAACTCACTAGTCTCGCGGGATGAGGAGTAGGGAATTGGTTGGCATGGCTGATCTAACCATCGCCTGGCTGCGGTCACTTGAAAACTAGTCATTCAACCAATCAGAAAATAGTGTTTATTGAGCACTTACTGTCACAGAGTTTTGCTTGGGAGCATACAGTTCTCCCAAAAGCCAGGACAGTGCACTAAGATGGTGGAAAACATCAAATGGTGAAGGAAAAACTCACAACACAGAGATGTGGATCCAGTCAAAAGAGAAGACAAAGGTGAAGATGACACAAGCAATTGACCGCTGATGGAAGCCTGGCAGTTCCTACCTTTGCTCTTTTCTCAGAAACAGGAAACTTGGCAGCATGGGGAATGCAGCTGAGGAAAGCAGCTTTGGGATGGCACAGGGGACAGGATGGAAGGGTTTCTTGCACGAAGGCACTGGTGCACAACAGCAGCAGCAGCAGGAACAGCCAGGAGAAGAGAGACAGGCAGGGCTCATGGGGGTGCAAACAGGGCAGCTGGGCATCAGGTTTCACCCTGTGATATGCTTTAATGGGGTTGAGCAATGAAACCTCAGAAACCAGGGTGCTTAATGGAGCTGCTGGCCCAATCCCTGACAGGTATGTGGCCACGAGGAGACCTGCTGAGTGCAACTCTCACACATTTGCAGGTAAAATCAATGCAATTAGGACAAGTTTGATCAGGCCCAGATGGTGGCTAAATGATTTTAAGGGAGCAAGTGCTCTTCTGTGAGGAAGAATAGAAGGATTGAATTCCTTTGTTCCTTTAAGGCTGAAAAACTCATCTTTCTCAGGGGTCGCTGCTGAGATCAGTCAGAAAAACATAATTGACTCACAACTAATTCTCTTCCCCTCTTCAAAGCCCTACTTAGAGCTCACCTCCTCCAAGAGGCCTTCCCAGACTGAGCTTCCCCTTTTCCCTCTGCTCTCTCTGCTGCCCCTCTAGCTCCCCCTTCACCTCCCCTCAGCTAAGCCTCCTTTTCCCCCCCTTTCCCTCTGCTCCTCCCCACTCCCTTCCCCTCCCCTCAGCACTGTGTTCGTCCGCTCAATTGTATATATTTTTTATTACCTTATTTATTTTGTTAATGAGATGTACATCACCTCATTTATTGCTATTTATTTATTGCTATTGTTTTAATCAGATGTACATCCCCTTGATTCTATTTATTGCTATTGTTTTTGTCTGTCTGTCTTCCTCGATTAGACTGTAAGCCCATCAATGGGCAGGGACTGTCTCTTTCTGTTGCCGATTTGTACATTTCAAGTGCTTAGTACAGTGCTCTGCACATAGTAAGCGCTCAATAAATACTTTTGAATGAATGAATGAATAATTGTTTAGGCCTACGTGGTACCTAGCATGGAACTAGGGACTTTTGGATCCATTAAAATAATAAGCAAGATCCCACCCTCCAGGAGCATACAGTCTCATTACAATGTACATAGATAGGTTCATATGGATACAGTATTAAAAACAAATAAATGACAGGGAGAAGTCAGTGAGCTGTGAGCAGCAGAGATATATTTTCTGCAGCTGCTCATTGTCTGTTTGTACTCTCCCAAGTGCTTAGTACAGTGATCTGTACAAACTAAATGCTCAATAAATAAAATTGACTGACTGAGTATATCTTCAAACATGAACAAAGGATGTGTCCCAAAGAAGGACCTAGCTTCTAATTCTGACTCTGCCACTTGTCTCCTGTGTGATGTTGGGCAAGTTATTTCACTTCTCTGAGCCTCAGTTACCTCATCTATAAAATGGGGATTAAGATTGTGAACGCTATGTGGAAAAGGGATGGCATCCAACCTGATTAACCTGTATCTACCTCAGCATTTAGTACAGTGCCTGGCACATAGTAAGCACTTAACAAATACCGTTAAAAAAAATGCTGTCAAACAGAATGCAGCCACCAAAATTGCAAGCACAATAAAGCAAACCCAGCAACACTGGTTCAGTGAAGAAAACAAATGCATCATCACCAGGACTGCATGGCCATAACAAAGGGGGCAATAATGGAAGATGATAAGGGGTATTTTTGTTATAATAATAATAGCATTTGTTTTGCATTTACCATGTCCCAAATACTGTACTAAGCCCTGGGGCAGATACAATTCAGTCAGATCAGTTATAGTCCTTGTCCCTCATGGGGATCACAGTGTAAAGGTATGCTGTTTGAGCTAAGAAATATACATGACTAATGGTGGGACAACAAGGCTGAAGAGTTCCAGAGATATCCCAGCCTCTACCAAACCAAGGACTTTTATTCCTTGCTAAAAAAGCTGAAAAGCTACTAAGACCCCACATAATAATAATATTTGTTAAGCACTTACTATGTGTCAGGCAGTGTACTAAGTGCTGGGGTAGATAGAAGATAATTGGGTTGGACATAGTCCCTGTCCTACATTGGGCTCATAGTCTTAATCCCCATTTTACAGATGAGGAAACTGAGGCACAGATCACAGCAGACAAGTGGCAGAGCCAGAATTAGAACTCATGTCCTCTGGCTCCTAGGCCTGTGCTGCTTCCTTTAATGCCATAGACCCCTACTATAACTGCACTGAAAAATGCAGATGAATCACAGATAAGAAAGGATTGCTGAAGAGACGGCAAATAACACTTCAATGTTTACAGAAAATATAGAGGACTTGTCAAAATGTTCATTCATTCATCCAATTGCATTTATTGAGCGCTTACCATGTGCAGAGCCCTGTACTCAGCGCTTGGGAGAGTATGCTACAACAATAAACAGACATATTCCCAACCCACAATGAGCTTACAGTCTAGAAGGAAAAAGAGAAATTAATATAAATTACAGATATATACCTAAGTATTGCAGGGCTTGGAGGAGGGATGAATAAAGGGAGCAAGTCAGGGAGATGCAGAAGGGAGTGGGAGAAGAGGAAATGGTGGGCTTAGTCAGGGAAAGCCTCTTGGAAGAAATGTACCTTCAATAAGGCTTTAAAAGAGAGGGGAGATTAACTATCTGGATTTGAGGAGAGTGGGCATTCAAGGACAGAGGGAGGACATGGGTGAGGAGTCAGGGTGAGACAGACGAGATTGAGGCACAGTGAGAAGGTTAACAGAAGCGAAGTGTGTGGGCTGGGTTGTAGTCGGAGAGTAGTGAGGTGAAGTAGGATGGGGCAAGTTGATTGAGTGCTCTGAAGCCAATGGTGAGGAGTTTTTATTTGATGTGGAGGTAGATGGGCAACCACTGCACTTTCCTGAGGAATGGGGAAACATGTCCTGAACGTTTATGTAGAAAAATGATCCAGGCAGCAGAGTGAAGCATGGACTGGAGTGGGGAGAGACAGGAAGGCAGGGAGATCAGCAAGGAGGCTGATGCAGTAATCCAGGAAGGATAGGCGGAGTGATTATATTAACATGGTAGCAGTTTGGATGGAAAGGAAGGGTTTATTTTAGTGAAGTTGTGAAGGTGGAACCAACAGGATTTAGTGATGGATTGAATATGTGGGTTGAATGAGAGAGGAGTCAAGGATAATGAATGGATACAGGCTTGTGAGAAAGGAAGGATGGTGATGCTGCCCTCAGTGATGGGAAAGTCAGGGCAAGGACAGGGATTGGAAGGAAAGATAAGACGTTCTGTTTTGGACATGCTAAATTTGGGGTGACAGGAGGACATCCAAGAAGAGATGTCTTGAAGGCAGGAGGAAATGCGAGGCACTTAGGTACATATCTGCAATTTATTTATATTAATTGCCTCTTCCTCTATACTGTAAGCTTGTTGTGGTTAGGGAACGTGTCTGTTTATTGTCATACTGCATTCTCCCAAGCATTTAGTACAGTGCTCTGCACACAGTAGGCACTCAATAAATACGATTGAATGAATGAATTATTATTAAGACTGTTGGGAGGAAATAGCAGCAAGCAGACCAGCTTTATAGGTGAGGAGGTTACTTTCCTTGAGCAGCATCTCTGGAAATAACAAGATGTTAAGAGGTAGATTTCCAACTGTGAGACCTATGTGGGACTGGGACTGTGTCCACCCAATTATCTTGTATCTACCCCAGTGCTAAATAGACTGCCTGGCACATGGTAAGTGCTTAACAAATACCATGTTTATGATGATGTTGATTATTATCATTTTTGTTATTAAAGGCACTGCAAATAGTAAAGTCATCAGCCTGGCAAAGAACAATCTTTTCATACACACAGTGCGAAATGGACTATCAATCCCAGATTGTCCTTTTCAGCCACACCTGCATTCACAGAGAGGATCTCCCTATGATGAATATCTTCTTTGATCATAAAGGATGGACATATATATATATATTTATAGTATATCAAAATATATAATAAAAAAATGGTATTTGTTAAGCACTCAAGCACTGTTTGAAGTGGTGAGGTAGATAAAAGATCAGGTTGAACAAGTCCTTGTTCCACACAGGGCTCACTGTCTAATAATAATAATAATAATAATAATAATAATAATAATGATAATAATGTTGGTATTTGTTAAGCACTTACTATGTGCCAAGCACTGTTCTAAGCGCTAGGGTAGATACAAGGTCATCAGGTTGTCCCACGTAGGACTCACAGTCTTCATTCCCCTTGTTACAGATGAGGTCACTGAGGCCCAAAGAAGTTAAGTGACTTACCCAAGGTCACACAGCTGACAAGCGGCGGAGCCGGGATTAGAACCCATGATATCTGACTCCCAAGCCCAGGCTCTTTCCACTGAGCCACGCTGCTTCTTGTCTAGTTGGGAGGGAGGAGGATTTAATCCCCACTTTACAGATGAGGGAACTGCGGCAAAGGGAAGTTAAGTGACTGGACCCAGGTCACACAGCAGACAAGTGACACAGCTGGGATTGAAACCGAGATCCTCTGACTCCAAGGCCCATGCCCTATCCACTAGACCATGCTATTTCTCTTTGCCACTCTTCCTTTTTTCCTTTACACCTACCTGGAGAAGCAGCGTGGCTAGGAGAAGCAGCGTGGCTCAGTGGAAAGAGCACAGGCTTTGGAGTCAGGGCTCATGAGTTCGAATCCCAGCTCTGCCACTTGTTGGCTGTGTGACTGTGGGCAAGTCACTTCACTTCTCTGTGCCTCAGTTCCCTCATCTGTAAAATGGGGATTAAGACTGTGAGCCCCACGTGGGACAACCTGATTCCCCTATGTCTACCCCATCGCTTAGATCAGTGCTCGGCACATAGTAAGCGCTTAACAAATACCAACATTATTATTATTATTATATATTTGGGTGGGTTCAGCATCTTCCTTTAAATGCTCCTTGAGGGCAAAGACCATGCCTTATTCTTTTTTGCTAACTCCAAGGAGTACAGTGCCTAAGAAAGGGCTCTGCATTCTGAATTCAATAACTTCTGTTGACTGAACTTTTTTTTGCCCTGGAGCTCTGACTTAAACAAGGTCACTGCCAGCTCCTGGGACTAACTAGGTTTTGATCCCTGGAAGAACTATCAAAAGCTCGGATTAAAATGAATAATTGTTTTTCATTTCAGTTTCCTGACTAGATGAGACCACTGGCTTATGCACCTCAATTCCCACCTAAGTTTCAATCCCTAGATGTTCACATTTTGGTCAATGATTTGATATTGGAAGCACTTCATCAGACGGCTAGTACACAGTTCAGAGAGAATGGCCACGTGACCCAAAGCTACAAGTCAAGGGAAACCCTGCATACAGATCAGGTTACTTTAGCAACTAGCTGATAGAATAATTGTTTTTTTCTTTCCAGAGGCCCATTGAAGGGGCTGATGATTACAGATCACAGAGCGTCTGCTGGTGATAAGAAGAAAAAGAAAAGCCAGGGTTTTATGGGAGGAAACAGTTATTCACTGAGATATTTATAGTTCACAGAATGGCAACCCAGCGACACAGTACTTTAAAAAAACAACAGCACAAAAATAGAGCCGATGGTGTGGAATATTAAGAGCCCTCTCAGACGGCAGACGATGCCTAAGATCAGAGGCAATAAATCAAAGGACCGGTCACCTGGCAACCCCACTTAGCAGCATCCCCCACCCCTTTATTATTACTCCCACTCCTCTGTTTTCATAAGAAATATTTTCCCAACTAAGATAGGGGAATGCTGGGTCATGGCAACTGGGGGTGAGGTTGAGGTGCCTCTGGTTTGGAGCGGGCGGAAAGGAGGTAGTTCCTTTTCCTTGGGCTCTTCCTAGCCTTCTATAGTGGGATTGTTGGGAGAAATGCTGGGATTTCAAGCAAGCAAACTGTTTTTTAATCCCATGAGGCCTTGAACATTCAAATCCCCATCCCATCTCCTGCGCTGACAATCGCTCGGGTGTCAGTTTTTGTTGTTGTTGGGTTTTTTTGAAGAAAATATTAATTTCATGCATCACTAAGTTCCCAGACAGAATGCTACCCGTCCTGCATCAAGATGTGAATCTCATAAGGAAGAAGAGGGTATTCAGCAGGCTGCTGAGGAGCGAGGCTCAGAGACTCACAGAACAGTACTGTCACAGCCCACAGCCCTGAGATTCACATGATTCCACCATAGGGAAATCCGTATTTGGCCCTCAGATTTGAACTCTGCTTTTTCTTTTTCTGCTTTAAATTGAATTCCCCAAATCATAGTGCCTTGTGCTTTTCCACAACTGTCCCTCCCCTCAAGTGGAAAATTTCCGCTGTAAATGCTGAGAATTAGCAAACACAGTAAGGCCTTGATTACTATTGATATCAATCAGTGGAGTCCCTCAGGCAAGGAATTGTGGGGGGGGGGACAACTTTACCTCCCCCCTCAAGACACTCGCCCTGAAAGCACCAGTATGCAGGGGTGGCCATCACCATCAGCACTACCCCCAACCCCTTCCAACTGCTGAATAATGGTGAAGCTGTGAATGGTGGGGGTAATGGGGTTGGTAGGGGACAGGTAGAAAGTCAGAAATATAGGGATTAAAATCTGTTCTTCTTCCCCCTTAGACTGTGAGCTCCATGTTGGACAGATATTGTCTGATCTAATTGGTTTTATCTACTCCAGCACTTAACATAGTGCTTAGCACATAGCATTAACAAACACCAGGATTATGATTGTGATTATTATGATTATTATTACTGTCCATTCAATCATATCTATTGAGCACTTACTGTGTGGAGAACACTGTACTAAGCGTTTGGGAGAGTACAATACAACAATAAACATTCACATTCCCTGCCCACAGTGAGCTTATTTTTGGGTCAGGGGGCAAGTCAAGGACCTTATTGTAAATCTAAAAGATCTTCTATCTTTGAAATCGATTTACAGGCAGAATTTCAGTTCCTAAATGAATCAAATTCTGGCAGATCTTCCCACTCTTCGCTGGGCCAACTCATCTGTATTCCATTTGATAATTTATTGATGTTAGGGTCTTGAAAAGGTTTTTTTTTTTAAGTATTTGCTGAAGAAGAATTCTAATTTTCAATTAGCTTGATTCTTAGCCTCTACATGAAGAGGGGCAAATTGTCTTGAAACTCTCTTGTCAAGGTGAATCCAAGAGCTCATTGTCAGGAGAGAATCAGCGTGGCCTAGTGGATAAGAGTACAGGTCTGGGAGTCAGAAGGACCTGGGTTCTAATCCTGCCTCTGCCACTTGTCTATTATGTGACCTTGAACTTCCCTGTGACCCAGTTACCTCATCTATAAAAGGGGGAAGAAGATGGGGAGCCCCATGTGGGACATGGACTGTGTCTAACCTGATTACCTTGTATCTATCCCAGTGCTTAATACAGTGCCTGGAACATAGTAAGTGCTTAACAAATACCATAAAAAAAAATCTGGAACCTCCCTTTCTCCAACTACTTGCCTCTCACGAGGGACTGGAGACATATGCAGTTTTTCTTCACTCTCCATATATTCCCACCACAGGTGAACCAAAAAAGATCTGGCCTGGGATAAAAGCATATCCAGAAAGCACTTGATTTTCAGTATCTCCCAGACTAGGCATTAGGAATCCCCAGCACATATGCTAGAAGATGGCACCTTGAGCTACCTTGGCTGGCTTGCCAGTCTTTGGCTGTGGTAGGGAAGGGGATAATTATGGCAGCCTCTATGGTCTGTGGCAGTCACCATTTCTTGGTTAGGGTCACCACTCTTGAGATCTAAATGACAAGCCTGGGGTTGCCCGATACTCTCTGGCCGCTTCGTGGGTGGGATGATGGTGCTGTGGACTGTGGTGCTAGGACTGCAGTGCAGATTTTGAGAACAGAGACCCCCACCCTAACCCAGGAGTGGCATCAGTGGCAGGAAAATCTCTGGGGTCCCAGAGGAGGGGATGAAGAGAAGCAGCATGGCCTAGTGGATAGAGACCAGTCCTGGGAGTCAGAAGGACCTGGGTTGTAATCCCAGCTCTGCCACATATTTGCTATGTGACCTTGGGAAAGTCAGTTAACTTCCCTGTGCCTCAGTTTTCTCACCTTTAAAATGGGGATTAAGACTGTGAGCCCCATGTGGGACAGGGACTGGATTAACTTGGATCTACCCCAGGGCTTAGTACAGTGCATGGCACATAGTATGTGCTTAAAAAATACCATGAAAAAAACCAAACCTCACTCCCAATGTTGGGACATCCTTTGGAGACCTGCATGGTGAACTTGGGAACTCTAGGCTGCCGTTGCCAAACCAATGGAGGTCACAGGATAGTCAATCAAGCCTGTCACAAGAGCTGGGGTGAAGATCCCAATTCTTCCACAATGATCCTAGCACCCACTTCACTCTCTTCCCACAGACCCCCTTGCCCTCAGTAGAATAGTCCGACATCCTCTTTAATTGTTGATACTTGGTCCTAGATAAAATCTCCTAAAGGCTCAAAACACAGGCCCAAATCTCCCTCCGGGAGCCATGCAGTGAGAGCAAGGCTCATGGAGAGAACCGAAGAATTCCCTTCTTCAGCTGGGATTAGTCCTGGACCCCTCCAGGCACTACAGAGAACAATCCAAGATGTGTCTAGACTAATAGCATCTTTAGGGCTTGCAGAATAAATAAAACATCACATTCTACACCCACTGGGATAAAGATAACAGAGTTACATGCCAGTAAGTTGTCTAAAGAGTGATGATTGTTTTTACCATAGAGAGCCCTGAAGACTCGTTGCAAATCTCTGAGAATCTTCCTTCCCAATCCATGATTCCTTACACTGTGAGGCCCATGTAGGGCAGGGACTGTGTCTGATCTAATTATCCTTTATTTATCTTTACTGGTTGTCTCAAGGTGAACTGGGGTACCCACCATCTCAGGGTCAAATGCTATCCCGTGATTGCCCCAGCCAGCAAGGCAGAACTCAGAAGTGTGGGCGGGATACCGCCCCTGAAACCAAAACTGCTAGATTGACAGCCCAAGAAGGGAATACGGAAGTTGTGTCCCTCACCCCGTGCCAATCAAATTAGGCATGGAGGAGGGAGGAGGGCTGCGATTGGATAAATTGAGGCTAGAACCTGGAATGGCCTAGGAGTTTAGGAAATAAATACCTGCAGCTTCTGACTTTCTGGGGAGTGGATCAAGACTTGCAGCAGCTGGCTGCAGGTCACCTCTGTCCACAGCGTGGATGTCCACTCTGCCTGCACCAAGTGAGGAGCCATGGGATGGGTGGGTGTCCATCGTGGGGCTGCCATGGGCGTGTCACACATAAATAGATTCCTCCTGGGTGGGAAGCGTTGTGGGTGGTAGTTAGATGCTTCACCATGTGCAAACAAGGCATAGGTGAATTCCTCCTGGTGGGAAGCATTTGTGGGTGGGACCCAGGTGCTTCTCCACGCACCAATAACACATAAGTATATTCCTCCCAATAGGGAAGCTCTAATATCATTAAATAATCATATTCCTCCTGAAAGGGGCCTCCTGAAAGGGAAGTTCAATTCATCACATATAAAGTAATCAAATAATTCCACTTGCCTCACAGAATGAATTTTGTATAAAACTCAGCCTTTCTGTCCCCAGTCTCTTTCTTGCTGCGCCGATTCCTGAGAGAACCTGTCCCTGGGTCACAGGTGACACTGGTATTTGTTAAGTGCTTACTATCTTTCAGGCACTATTCTAAGTGCTGGGGTAGATACAAATTAATCAGGTTGGACAGAGTACCTGTCCCACATGGGGTTCGCAGTCTTAATCCCCATTTTACAGATGAGATGACTAAGGCCCAGAGAAGCCACAAGGCAGATTAGTGGTGGAGTTGGGATTAGAATCAAAATCCTTCTGGACTCCTAGGCCCATGGTCTATACACTAGGTCATGCTGCTTTTCGTTGCCACTCTAGGGCTCAGTACAGTGCTTGGCACATAGCAAGTGCTTAACAAATACCACAATGAGAATAGCAGAGGACAAAGGCATGCAATTCCTCTTGCTTTGCTTATCGATTTCTCCCACATTCTCCCTCTTTGGGGGTGCTTCATCTGCCTGAATCTGTCAGAGGGCTTGAGGACTTTTGGACTGGGCAGGACTCTGACTCGTCATTCAGTCTATCTCTCTGCCTCCCTGATTACTGGCAGGTCCACATCTAAATCACCCACAGATATTTCTTATTTTAAAGATTTCAGGAGAAAACAATCCCACAGCTCCACTGGTTGTAATCTTTCCTTATGACTAATCTAAATCTCTCACATTGCTGTTTAAAGCTGTTTCTTCACTCAGTAAGGATTGAGAAAACATGCTTGGCACATAGTAAGTGCTTAACGAATACCATCATTATTATCAGGAAGGCGCATGGTCTATGGGCCTGGGAGTTAGAGGCCCTGGGTTCTAATCCCAGCTCCGCCACTTACCTGTGTAACCTTGGGCAACTCACTTAACTTCTCTGTGCTTCAATTCCCTCATCTGCAAAATGGGGATTCAATACCTGTTTTCCCAGCCACTTGGGCTGTGAGCCCCATGAGGGAACTGATTATCTTGTATCTACCCCAGTGCTTGGTGCGAAGTAAGTCCTTAAAATATACCACAGTTATTATCAGTATTATTATTATTACTATCAGGATACTATATTTTATAGACTCAAAGAAATTACTAAATTTCACTTCATTTTTCTCTTCTCCAGGCTAAATAGTCCTACTTACTTTCATCCCATTTTCTTATTTTCAAACTCTTCTTAGAATCCATTCCAAACTCTTCACCTGTTTTAGTTAGAGACCAGAGGAGGATTCAGTATTTGTGTAATAATTTTAACCCAGCTGAATATTAGAGGATGATTACCTCATGATTGCTTCATTCTGTAGCCATGATCATGCATGCTTACTTGCTTTTTAAAAATTACAGGACTATATTGCTGACTCATTAATCGATTTGCTACCCATCATGACTCCTGGATTTTCTTCTGCACTGGCAAATAACCAGTCCTCATCCATTTTGTCTTTGGGAAGTAGAGACACTCAACAAGCAAAAACTTATATTCAAACAATGACGTCTTTTTTCCAGAAAGGCAAAAGAATGAATTTCCTGACAGCCAGGCCCTGTGGTCAAATTTCATTTAGAATAAAGTAAGGGAAAAAAAAGCTTCTTCAAGTTCACAGGCCCAAATGTTCTATGTGAAAGTTGTGTTTGCAAATCTGAGAAAAAGATCAAAGACGGGGGACATGGGCCGTGAAGAGACATAGACTGTTAAGCGAAGGTGGGGAGCAAAACATATTAAATTGATAAAGTGCAAAGCTACTTTACTCACTCTAAAGCTCCATTTAGTACCTCTGCCCTGATAGTTTCGGCAAAGTGAAACTCTTTCTGGAATCAATACTGCTATCATTTCACAAAATTACAGTGGTGCGTATACTGGTGCGGATCATAAATCAACTTCATGCACAGACAGCCAGAGGAAACAGTTTTGCTGTGAGAATGTCAGGGCATCAGAACTGGTTAAGAAGGATAAGGGGGTTGGGCAGCCCAAGAATTTTTGTTTATTATTCCACATTTGAAGGTAAATGTTGAAAACAAAGAGACCTGTGATGAAGAAAAAAACCCACCACCAAAAAACAATGCCTTTTTGTTTTTCTGAGCTTGTGAAGAAGATGACTGGCTTTATAACAGCTTGACATTGAATTTTTGTCAGCGGAAGCTACTTGAGAAGAAATTTGAAGACTGTGTCCGATCTGAGTCTGACCACCCACACAGATGCTCATCTCTCATTCTTCTCAGATCCACTTTTCCCTGTCTGGTACTGCTGCCCAGCACACTTTTTTTTTGGTAATAACAGAATCCATCCTGATATTCTTCAGTGGCAGGACTGGTGAATGGCAAGCTTGAGGTTAATTTTCTTAAGCTGTCAGGGCTAGGCAAAGAAAAAGACTGTGTGGTGCGAATCTTTTTCTTTTTTCCTTTCTGTTTCTGCCATGCCCAGATGAGTTCACTGATATTTCACAGTCCCACAGTCGGGGACAGATCTGATTATTATACAGTTTTTTTACATGAGTCCATTAGTGTAAATGAGCTGCTGTTGGTCAAATGCAGCATAAATATGAAAGAGTATATTGAGCCTAGTTTAGTTCACCTCAAGGCCCCAAATCCCATTCCTTCTCCCCAAATAATCCCCACAAGATAAACACGTCTAAGCATTCATTGTTCTACCCTAAACTCTCACCTTTCCTGTAACCTCACCTCCTTCTGGGTTGCATGATTTCAGAATGCAGGGTTTATCTTGCTACTCAGACTCAGCTCCCTTGTTCTATGATCATACCACCACATTCCTTGGCCCTAGACCAAAACAAGCAAATTTGGGTCATTCCTGATGGGCATTTCTCCTATAACGAAATCATGTTGGTCAACAATTGTTTCAGAAGGAAATAAGGGACTGGGGAAAAATAGTTTGAAAAGGAATGAAATGGGACTGGTGTCTATCACACTGGATGACATTCATGAAGGCTGTGGAACACCAAAATATCTTCTGTTTCAAGCTCCATAAACCTAAAACTTGAAGTGAATTTTCTTACTTGTTTTTCTGACATTTCTGCGACACCCTCACAATGGACCATACTCCACTGGCTTAAAGTCTGTTACAAGTACTCAATGAATTTTAAATAGTTGCATTTGCAGTGCTAATGAATTGACAACAAGGCTGCCACACGACCTTGCTGTTTTACTTGAAATAGCATTCCTGAAAGAGTTGATCCATATTATAAGCAATTCACATCTACAATATGGAAACTATGATCCCCTATACTTCCATCCTTACCGTCGCAGTAATAGTGGTATTCTACACTGGGGGAGATCTAACAATGAGATCAGAGAAAATCCTTGTCCCACAAAGGGGCTCAGAGTCTAAAGGGAAGGGAAAACAGGTATTTAATCTCCTAGTTTTAATTAAAGATGACAAAACTGAGACAGAGAGAAGTTTAAGTGAATTTCTAAAGGTTGCAGAGCTGAGATTAGGAACCAGGTTTCCCGAACCCCAGTCCTGTTATCTTTCCATGAGGCCACGCTGCTTCCATGTTCTGTGCAAATCATTTGTAAAATGGGGATTCAATACCTGTTCTCCCTCCTACTTAGACTGTGACTCCCATGTGGGAAGAGGACTGTTAACTTTTATCTATCCTAACAATTAGTACAGTGCTTGGCACCTAGTAAGCATCTAACACATACCACCATATATTCCAATGATGCAACCATCCTCATAAAATAAGTCTGAACCATGCAATTTTGGTTCTGACTTTCATACCATTTCCATGAGTAGCACTGCATAAATTATTATTCATTTCTTGGAATCAGTTACATGCCATAGCCTCATTGGACACTGAAATAGGGTCCCTGGCTCTTCATCCACAGAAATGGTGACAGCACTCAGTTATTTTAAGAGGCTGATCCTATATGGGGGTTAACCAGCCCTCTGTTCTTCCCCTCTCCCTCCTGTGCCCTGCCTGCTCTTTGGCCATTTCACTTCTCAATTTATGGTCAGATTACTTTGCCCAGGAGGCCAGAGTGGCCTAGTGAATAGAGCACAGGCCTAGAGGCAGAAGGTCATGGGTTCTAATCCCAGCTCCACTACTTGTCTGTTGTGTGACCTTGGGCAAGTCACTTAACTTCTCTGTGCCTCAGTCACCTCATCTGTAAAATGGGGATTGAGACTGTGAGCCCCATGTGGGACAGGAACTGTGTCCAACCCAATTTTCTTGAATCCACCCCAGTGCTTAGTATAATGCCTGGCACATAGTAAGGGCTTAACAATCCCCTCCACCCTCCCAAGCTGTGAGCTCAATGTGGGCAGGGACTGCCACTCTTTATTGCTATATTGTACTTTCCCAAGTGCTTAGTACAGTGCTCTGCACACAGTAAGCGCTCAATAAATATGATTGAATGAATGACCAGAGAAGTGTCTGTTTATTGTTGTATCATGCTTTCCCAAGAATTTAGTACGGTGCTCTGCACACAGAAAGTGCTCAATAAATATGGCTGACTGACAATGAATGAATAAATCAATGGTATTTTTTGAGCACTTACTACGTGCAGGGCACTGTACTAAGCGCTTGGGAGAGTAAAATACAAAAGACCTAGCAGAAACATTCCCTGCCCATAACAAGCTTACAGTCTAGAGACCAAGAATCAGACTCCTGTTTGGAGCTTCTAGGTGGTAGAACTTCTGGAGAAAGAGCTCTTCACAATGGGCTATCCCTCAAGACTGTTAACTCCTTGTATACAGGGTTTGTGTCTACCAACCTTATTGTACTGTACTCTCCCATGTGCTTAGTACAGGGCTTTGCCCATAATAAGCACTCAGTAAATACACTAATCGACTGATTGATTGGGGATATCTTGATGGAGAAGTTTAACACTTTACCACAGGCTCCTGCTGAAGCTATTCCATGCAGCCACCAAATAAATACCAAATGCCCTTTGAAGCAGTCCAACTTCCTCTCTACAGTGGAGGGCAGGAAAAAGAAAGGGGAATGAGGGCAGGTCCTATATCCTTTACTGCTGGTATATCCTCCAAAATACTTAGTACAATATTCTGCCTGCAGTAGGTGGTCAATAAATATCCCTGATTGATCAACTGATATGAAACTCTACATTTTGCTACCTGTTGTTGACTCTGACAGAAAACTTGGTGGAAGAAGAAGGCTGAAGTGATTAGCTCAGTGAAGATTTTGGATTAGAGGTTCATTTTTCCCTCTCCTCTTTATCAGGCACCCCTGTTAACCCAATCTAATCCAGTGTGACCCACTCACTCCCCTTGACCCAGTCTCCAGGGATAAAGTGAAGTGAAATGAAGACATGAGACCAAGACCTGAAAAGCCTGGTCAGCCTTCAACCTTTAGCTAATCAACATTAAGAAAAAATCATAAGAAAACAAGAGAGGGATCTTGTCTTTAATTTCTTTTCCACTCTCCTAAACTGCTAGTTAGAAGCTTGCTTCATTAAGAATCCTCAAGAAATCCTGCTGACAGACTGCCTTACTGAATCTCCTTCTGGGGATGGGGTAGTCATTTAGAAATGAACACCGGGTCACATTCTGGTTCGGACTAGACCCAGGCTGGACCCAGCTATTGCAGTTAGACTGCGCCTCCTAATTCAGGCCCTCTGGAAAAATAAGCCAGAAGGTGCCTTGCCTCATCCTATTTTAATGTCTGCCTCCTCCATAGACTGCAAGCTCCTTCTGAGCAGGGACTGAGACTACCAACTCTGTTGTATTGTACTTTCCCAAGTGCTTAGAACAGTGCTCTGCCCACAGTAACTACTCAATAAATACCACTGATTGAATGACTGATTGATCATCCTGCCCCATTTTAAACACTCACTCTGCCCAGTCTGTGGTGGATGAGCAGGGTCTAATACAGACATCAGATTTGCTTGACATAAGGAGCTTCAGCGCACAGAGGCTTGATTCAGAAAATGAAAATCTTCCCCTTTCCTTCCAGCATGGTTGCTAAATTGAATCTGCAGATAAATGATTTCCTCTTTCCCATCAGAAATGGTGCAATTATCCAACACAAAGAGACATCTGGGAAAGCTGGAGAAATCACACTCTGGCATTTTCTTCTGGGGAAGTGTGGATGTGGATGTGGGTGGGCGAGCACACGTGGAACCATTTACATATTGGGCCTTAAATTGGGCAGGATTTCCTAGGACCTCAAATAGCTTATTTTTTTTCAGGGAGCACACGGAGCAGAGACTGAGAAATGTACTCTCAGCTGTTTTTCCTTATTTGCTTTCCCGCTAAGGAACTGCCGGCTTGAACACGTTCCTGCCGGTGACTAAAAGCCTGAGAGCCTGGAAAGAGAGGGAGAAGAATGAAGTCAATCTGCCTTTTTCCTCAGGCAAGCAGAGGCAAAGGAGCTAGGACTGAGGGAGGAAGAGCCAGCGGCTGTCTACAAATGGCAATTCTGCAATCCCTGTAGCTGACTGCCCTTTGCTTCTCAGGAAGAAGGGGCCTACAGCTCCTTGAGGCCTAGGAGCTGTATCTTATTTTTACACATGTATTCTTTTCCAGTGCTTAGTATGGTGCTCCATGCAAAGCAAGCAATTCCACCTCTGTATAATTTCCCAGGGCTTAGTCTAGTTCTCTGCACACAGTAAGAGCTTAATAAATACTATTATTATCACATGACTTAAATCTTCCTTTCAATGGCAGCAGTTGCTGGGCAGCAGCGTGACCTAGTGGCTAGAGCACGGGCCTGGAAGTCAGAAGAACCTGGATTCTAATTCCGGCTCAGCCACTTGTCTGCTGTGAGACCTTGGGCCAGTCATTTCATTTCTCTGTGCCTCAGTTACTTCATCTGTAAAATGGAGATGAAGACTGTGAGCTCCATGTGGGATGTGGACTGTGTCCAAACTGATTACTGTCCAAATACATATGTTTCCACCATAAATTATTTCACCTAACAGTGGTTACAGCTAACAACACTCTTTGAAGCACACAATACTTTCAAGACAAAAACTGAAGAAGAAAGGGGAAGTTTTGAAGCAAAATTTAAAGAGCCAGGCTAGAATGTGGTCTGGCCACTGAGGCTAAAACCTTTCAATTGTGTAAAATGTAAATTAGGAGTTTGAAGCCATTACTAAAGTTTAGGAATTTAATTTTTCCTCATACAATTACCAACATTTTAGTCAGGTCCTGAGTCCTCTTTCCCTCTTGATTCAGTCAGTAATAGTAATAATAATAACAATAATGAAAAATAGGTACTTAGTGTATGCCAAGCACTAGGGACCTTGTCTTCTCCTACCTGGGTCAACTATTCCCTCTAACTATATTTCCTTTACAACAATAACGCAGCATGGCCTAGTGGATAGAGCATGGGCCAGGGAGTCAGAAGGACCTGGGTTTTAATTCCGGCTCCACCACATACCGGCTGTGTCACCTTGGGCAAGTCACTTAACTTCTCTGTGCCTCAGTTACCTCATCTGCAAAATGGGGATGAAGACTGTGAGCCCCATGTGGGACATGGACTGAATCCAACCTGATTACTTTGCATCTATCCAGTGCCTAGTACAGCCCCCGGCACATAATAAGTGCCTAACAAATACAATAAAAAAGAAACAGAAACAAAGGAGATTCTGCTTCTGCCTTGTCTCTCTGGGATAAGGAAGTCCTTACAGCTGCATGGCAAAGGGGCACTTTAAAGACTAACATCATGTTTACATTCACACCCTTAGAGAACTACCCCCTCACATGGCTTCAACTACCACTTCTATGTGGATGACTCCCAAATGTAACTCTCCAGTCCAGATCTAGTCCTGACCTCTCTTCTTCTCCCATTTCCAACAGTACATACTTTCCTGCCTCCTCATCTTTCATCTCATATCCCCTCCGCCACCTAACTTCCCCATCACAGTTGACAACACCACTATTTCTGCTGTCTATAAAGTCCCATTTATCAAACTCCATGTCCAGATCATCACCAAATCCTGTTGGATATTTCCCCACAGCCTTTCCAGGTTCTATCCTTTCCTCTCCATTGAAATAGTCCCAACATTGGTCCAGGCACTGGTAATGTCTTGGTATGACTTATTGTATCAACTTCCTCACTGGTCTCCCTACCTCTATTCTCTCCTCTCTTCAGGCAATACTTCACTCTGCTGCCAGGATTATTTTATTCTACATGCCTCCCTACTCCTCAAAAAACTCCAATGGTTAACCTCTCCTCTCCACATCAAGCAGAAACTCCTGAATCTTGGCCTAACAGCACTCAATCAACTCTCTCCCTCCTGTTTATTTATTTGTATTATGTTATTTGTTAAGCACGTACTATGTGTCAGGCACTGAACTAAGCACTGGGGTAGATACGAGCTATTCATGTTGGACACAGTTCATGTTCCACATCAGGCTCACAGTCTTTATCCCCATATTACAGATAACCGAGGCACAGAGAAATGAAATGACTTGCCCCAGGTCACCCAGTAAACAAGTGGCAGAGCTGGGATTAGAACCCAGGTCCTTCTGACTCTCAGGTCCATGCTCTATCCACTAGGCAATGCTGCTTATCCAATTAATCAATCAATTTTATTCATTAAGCAATGCTTACTGTGTGCAGATCATAGTACTAAGAACTTGGGGGAGTACAATATAACAATATAACAGACACATTCCCCACCCACAATGAACTTACAGTCTAGTGGGGAAGGCAGACATTAATATAAATAAATTACAGATACGTACATAAGTGCTGAGGGGCTGGGTGGAAGGATGAATAAAGGGAGCAAGTCAGGTTGACATAGAGGGAGTGGAAGGCCTCTTGAAGGAGTTGTGCCTTCAATAAGGCTTTGAAGATGGGGAGAGTAACTGTCATTGGGATATGAAGAGGGAGGGCATTCCAGGCCAGAGGCAGGACATAGGTGAGAGGTCGGTAGTGAGATAGATGAGATTGAGGTACAGTGAGTTGATTGGCATTAGAGGAGCGAAGTGTGTGGGCTGGGTTGCAGTAGGACAGCAGCAAGGTGAGGTATGAGGAGGCAAGATGATTGAGTGCTTTATATAATGATAATAATAATGATGATGGTATTTGTTAGGCACTTACTTGGTGTCAAGCACTGTTCTAAGCAGGTTGGACATGGTCCCTGTTCTACAAAGGCTCACAGTCTTAATCCCCATTTTACAGATGAGGTAAGTGAGGCACAGAGAAATTAAGTGATTTGCCCAAGGTCACCCAGTAGGCAAGTGGCAGAGACAGGATTAGAATCCACGTCCTTATGACTCCCAGACGTGCTCTATCCTCTAGGCCATGCTGATTCCCTCCCAAACCTGGTCTGCTCCCAGACTTCTCTATCACCGTGGATGGCACGACCATCCTTCCCGTCCCGCAGGCCCGCAATCTCGGCGTCATCCTTGACTCGTCCCTCTCGTTCACCCCACACATCCTATCCGTCACCAAGACCTGCCGGTTTCACCTCTACAATATCGCCAAGATCCGCCCTTTCCTCTCCACCCAAACGGCTACCTTACTATTACGGGCTCTCGTTATATCCCGGCTAGACTACTGTGTCAGCCTTCTCTCTGACCTCCCTTCCTCCTCTCTCGCCCCGCTCGGGTCTATTCTTCACTCCGCTGCCCGGCTCATCTTCCTGCAGAAACGATCTGGGCATGTCACTCCCCTTCTTAAACAACTCCAGTGGTTGCCTATCGACCTCCGCTCCAAACAAAAACTCCTCACTCTAGGCTTCAAGGTTCTCCATCACCTTGCCCCTTCCTACCTCTCCTCCCTTCTCTCTTTCTACCGCCCACCCCGCACGCTCCGCTCCTCTGCCGCCCACCTCCTCGCCGTCCCTCGGTCTCGCCCATCCCGCCGTCGACCCCTGGGTCACGTCCTCCCACGGTCCTGGAACGCCCTCCCTCCTCACCTCCGCCAAACTGATTCTCTTTCCCTCTTCAAAACCTTACTTAAAAATCACCTCCTCCAAGAGGCGTTCCCAGACTGAGCTCCTCTTCCCCCTCTACTCCCTCTGCCATACCCCTTTTACCTCTCCGCAGCTTAAGCCTCATTTTCCCCTTTTCCCTCTGCTCCTCCACCTCTCCCTTCCCATCCCCACAGCACTGCACTTGTCCGCTCAACTGTATATATTTTCATTACCCTATTTATTTTGTTAATGAATTGTACATCGCCTCGATTCTATTTAGTTGCCATTGTTTTTTACGAGATGTTCTTCCCCTTGACGCTGTTTAGTGCCATTGTTCTTGTCTGTCCGTCTCCCCCGATTAGACTGTAAGCCCGTCAAACGGCAGGGACTGTCTCTATCTGTTGCCGACTTGTTCATCCCAAGCGCTTAGTACAGTGCTCTGCACATAGTAAGCGCTCAATAAATACTATTGAATGAATTCCCGATGGTAAGGAGTTTCTGTTTGATGCGGAGATGGATGGGCAACTACGGGAGGTTCTTGAGGAGTGCTGAAACAATGACTGAATGTTTTTGTATCCACTTTAATTTCCTACTACATTCCAAATTGCTTCTTTTTTATCCCCATATAGTTAACCTTCTCACTGTGCCTCTTTCTTGTCTCCCCTGCCATCGACATTTTGTTCATGAACTTTCTTTCTGCTTGACCCTCCCCTCTCTTTAAGTTGACTGACCACAGCTCTCCCCATCTACAAAGCACTCCTTCAGAAGGCTTTCTTCAACTAATTAATCAATCAATTTCCAATCTTCTCAGGATTTATCCTCCCAACTTCAGCACTTCTGCACCATTAAAGCACATGTGCACTCATGTACATATCTCTTACGCCTTGTCATTTAAGCACTTACTCATAAACATATCTCCTCTCCTTTAACCTACTCTCCGTAGATTACTTTAATGCCTCTCTCTCCACTGGATTGAAAGTTCCTTGAGGGCACGGATCATGTTTATTATTGCATTCTTTCCTAAGTGTTTAGTAGAGTATTCTGCACACCTTAAGCACTCAATAAATACATTGTTTTGATTGCTTGGCCCCAGTCCAGAAAGGAGCTCCCAAATCCACCTTTCTGATCATGCAGAGCTTATGCGTTTCTGTGACATACTGAGAAGCAGCGAGGCTCAGTGGAAAGAGCCTGGGCTTGGGAGTCAGAGTTCATGGGTTCGAATCCCAGCTCTGCCACTTGTCAGCTGTGTGACTGTGGGCAAGTCACTTCGCTTCTCTGTGCCTCAGTTCCCTCATCTGTAAAATGGGGATTAACTGTGAGCCTCACGTGGAACAACCTGATGACCCTGTATCTACCCCTGCACTTAGAACAGTGCTCCGCATATAGTAAGCACTTAACAAATATCAACATTATTATTATTAGACTTGGCCCTGTATGTCACAGTGCACACCTCCCTCTGGGCCCTTAAGTCCCTGGCCACTTTCTACGTGGAAGAGCCCACTGCCCATTCAGGGACCCACAGTGCCTGTCCTGAAACAGGCCTGGGGGAGGTCAGAGTGATCAGGATGCAGCCTGAGCCCAGTCAAATTTTACTTTGTCTTAATCTGCCCCTTCCCTGGACACCCATGCCCCATGGTGGGGGGATGGAGGGGGACTGAGCCCCTCCCAAGCAGTGCTCCACTAGGCTGCTGAATGAATGACAGGCCCAAGGGCTGCAGGGCCCAAGGGCTGCAGTGCTGAGCTGCTGCGGAATCCGATTCCACTACTGATGTGCAACAACAATAACAGCTAATTGCTCCCTGCTGGGGCTTACTACATTTTCTTAATCTATTTTAATTACTTAGCAGGCATAATAAAAAATGATGCTCAGAAGAAAGGTTCTAGGTAACAAAAGCGATCTCATTTATAAACCTTAATTAATTCACCTAACCTTCTCCTTTCCACAGGGGGCGGGGGGTAAGGAATTGCAACCTCCTTTTCCACATGAGAAAATGAGAGAGGTTGTGACTACACATGCTAAGTGAGCTTTTCTCCTTGATTTTCCCCCTGCTCCCTCTATTTTTAAATAATTTTTATCTGCCCATTTTCCCCATTAGACCGTAAGCCCTCTCTGAGGGCAGGAACTGTGTCTCTATTTCTCGTTCACTCTATCAGAGGCTTAGTACACAGCTCTACATACGGTAGGCACTTAATAAACACCACTGACAGACACATCACCCGACTGACTGCATAGCTTTCTGTCAATGATCTAAATATTTCAAGCTTTGGGAGCAGCATAAAGGTGAGGCATTTAGTATTCACAGTGCCCGCATCCACAACACTGATGTACATATCTGTAATTTATTTTTATTATTGTCTGTCTCCCCCTCTAGACTGTAAGCTCGCTGTGGGCAGGAAGCGTGCCTACCAACTCTGTTGTATCATACTCTTCCAAGTGCTTAGTACAGTGCTCTGCACACAGTGAGTGCTTAATAATAATGTTGGCATTTGTTAAGCGCTTACTATGTGCCGAGCACTGTTCTAAGCGCTGGGGTAGACACAGGGGAATCAGGTTGTCCCACGTGGGGCTCACAGTCTTAATCCCCATTTTACAGATGAGGGAACTGAGGCACAGAGAAGTGAAGTGACTTGCCCACAGTCACACAGCTGACAAGTGGCAGAGCTGGGATTCGAACTCATGAGCCCTGACTCCAAAGCCCGTGCTCTTTCCAATGAGCCATGCTGCTGATTGACTGACTCCCTTGCTCACTGCCAGCGACAGTTGTTTCCCACTTTTAACTTCCTCCTCAAACTCCCATTTACCCACCTCCACCATCTCTTGCCCCTAATGACCTGGCAACATACTTTGTTGATAAAATTGAAATCACTAGGTGTGGTCTTCCTAAAACCTCTCCGGCTTCTCCAGCCCCCTCTTTGACTCTCTTCTCCTTCTCTGCAGTATCTCAAGAAGAGATCTCCTGCCTCCTCTCAAATTCTACCTCCTAATAATAATAACAATACTTGTGGTATTTGTTAAGCACATACTCTGGGCCAGGCAAGGTATTAAGTGCCGAGGTGGATACAAGCAAATTGGTGGTTCTGACCCCACCCCTTCTCACCTTATCAAAGCAATCTCTCCCCACTCCCCTTCTTCCCTCCCTGACCACCATCTTCAACAGCACACTTTCCAATGGCTCCTTCCACACTGCTTTCAATCATGCACATGTATCATTTATCCTAAACCCATCCCCCAACCCACAGCTCCAGTTCTCACCCCATCCACCTCCTACCATTCCTCTCCAAATTTCTTGAGCGAGTTGTCTACACTCACTGCAACCACTTCCTTTTCTCCAACTCTCCACTCAACTCTCTTACATCTGGCTTCCACCCCCTCCCCTCCACAGAAGCGGCCCTCTTCAAGCTCACCAATCGCCTCCTTCTTGCCAAATCCAATGGTCACTACCCCTCCATGACCTATTGGCAGGCTTTGAAGCTGTGGACCACTCCTCCTGGAAACATTATCCAACCTCGGCTTCACTGACACTGTCCTCTCCTGGTTCTCCTCCAATCTCTCTGACCTCTCCTTTTTAATCTCCTGTTTCTTTGTTTATTTGATATATGGTATTTGTTAAGCATTTACTTTGTGTCAAACATTGTTCTAAGCACTGGGGTAGATACAGGTCAGTTAGGTTGTACACAGTCCCTGTCCCACATGGGGACAGTCTAAGTAGGAGGGAGAACACTTACTGTGTGCAGAGCACTGTACTAAGCACTTGGGAGAATACAATATAACAATAAACAGACACATTCCCTGTCCACAATGAGCATACAGCCTGGAGGGACCATCCCCTCTGTCTCATAAGCCTGTAACCATGGCATTATCCTTGACTTATCTTTCTCCTTCAACCCACACATGCAATGTGTCACCAAATCCAGTCAGTTCTACTTTCAAATATCACTAAAATCCTCCCTTTCCTCTCCATCCAAACTGCTACCATGCTAAATGCAAGTACTTAATCTATCCCACCTTGACTACTGCATCAGCCTCCTCCCTGATGTCCCTGCATCCTACCTCTCCACGCTCCAGTCCATACCGTATTTGCTGCCTGGATCATTCTTCTAAAAAACTGGCCAATCTATATCTCCCTACTTCTCAAAAACCTCCAAGAGTTGCCCATTCACCTCCACATCAAACAGAAACTCCTCACCAACAGCTTTAAGGCACTCAATCAACACATTCCCTCTTATCTACCCTCAGTGATTTCCTACTGCCACCCAACCCACAAACTCTGCTCCTCTAAAACCAACCTACTCTCTGTACCACCATCTCATTTACCCCACCACTGACCCCTTGTCCATGTTCCCTCTCAGACCTAGAACTCCCTCCCCCTTCATATCTGGAAGACCACCACTCTCCCAACCTTCAAAACCCAAACCACCATTCTTAAAATCCAATCTCCAAAAGGCCTTCCCAGACAAAGCCCTTTATTTCCCCTATCCATCGACTATGCACGTTGGATATCCTTAAGCACTTTAATGCTCACCCCAGCCCCACAATACTTGGGTAAATATTTCCCCTATCCCTAATCTATTTTAGTGTCTGTTTCCTCCATAGACTGTATTATCTGTGGTCAGGAACTACACCTACTAACCCTGTTGTATTGTACTTTCCTGACCACTTAGTACAGTGCTCTACCCAGTAAGTGCTCAATAAATACCATTGACTGACTGACTGATTGATTTGTACTCAATTTCTAATCCACAGGGGTAGCAGCATGGTCCAGTGGAAAGATCATGAGGACCTGGATCCTAATCCCGCAAGTCCACTTGCCTGCTGTGTGACCTTGGAAAAGTCTCTTAACTTCTCTGTGCCTCTGTTTCTTCATCTGTGGAGGAAGAAGGGAAGGGGGAGGAGAGGGAAGCAGGGAGAAGGGAGAGGAAGAGAAAGAAAAGGAGGGAGAGAGGGAGAGAGAAGGAAGCAGCTTCCCTGTCTTCAGGCAGCCCCATGGTGGTCCTCCAGGAGCTGGTTCAGTATCCCCATTCTCAATCCAGACTAACCCAGAAATGGCAAGTGGTGGTGACCCCTTTCCAGGCATTTCCTGAATCCGCTGCCACCTTTCATTCATTCATTCATTCAATAGTATTTATTGAGCACTTACTATGTGCAGAGCACTGTACTAAGAGCTTGGAATGAACAAGTCGGCAACAGATAGAGACAGTCCCTGCCATTTGACGGGCTTACAGTCTAATCGCGGGAGACGGACAGACAAGAACAATGGCAATAAATAGAGTCAAGGGGAAGAACATCTCGTAAAAACAATGGCAACTAAATAGAATCAAGGCGATGTACATTTCATTAACAAAATAAATAGGGTAATAAATATATACAGTTGAGCAGATGAGTACAGTGCTGAGGGGATGGGAAGGGAGAGGAGGAGGACTTCCCATTCTCCCCTCTGGACTGGTCCCGTCCTCTCATCTTTGTCCATAGTCAGGGGAAAGAGCTGCTGGTAAGGTAGTGGTGGGAGTAGGCATTCTAGTGGTGGTCACTAAATTAGAAACAAAAGATTTTTTTAAAAGGAAAAACTGAGCTAGTCTATTGGGGTTGGAGCATCGTGGAGGGACCTCCAAGAGGCCATGGTGGAGAGAGTTTGGGGTGCAAGAAGACGGGGTAGGAAAGCCATGTCAGCAACTCAAAGAGTGAGGAGGGGGCAGCAAGGTGTAGCAGGGCAAGGGACGGCTAGATGGAGGCCTTATTTACCTAGCCGATCTGTATACGAGGAAAGCCGAGAGAAAATCACTTCTTCAGGAAATGCTTTCCTCTGGGATGTTGTGCAATCCAAACCCCATCACTGACCACGGGTGATGGGTCTGACAGTTTTGTCTTGGCGGTATCAAAAATCCTCATGGATCTCAGAGAGGAAGAATGGAGGCCAGGCAGAATAAACCAATGATCCTCGTACTCACAGTACATTGGAAAGAAAGGGCAGGGATAGCTCTGGGAATAGACCTGTCTCAGGCCTCCCAATTCTCCTTCCAACAATCTGTTTATGTTCAGGTGGAGGAGGGGAAAGGGAGAGTGGGTGGGCAGCTGCCCGGGCCCCACTGAGAGAGCACTGTACTAGCCAAGGGGACCAGAGGAACAGGGAGCCTCCTCTGGCTCTGGAGCAGTGCTCCTTCTCGAGCAGGGGTCCTTGCTGGATGGCAGCATTGGCCTGAGATTGGAGGGGGGCGTGTGTGTGTGTGTGCGCGCACATGCGTGCATGCATACAGGCAGCCCAAACAGAAACCTTGGCCTGGACTGGAACAGCGTGTGGAGGGATCAGAGGCAGTAATGCAGAGCCGGGGGTTGGACTCACCTCAATTTAGAACCCACAGGATGTAATAATAATAAGAATGGTATTTGTTATGTGCTTACTATGTGCCAAGTACTTTCTAAGCGCTGGGGTAGATACAAGGACATCAGGTTTGTCCCACTTGGGGCTCACAGTCTTAATCCCCATTTCACAGATGAGGTAACTGAGGCACAGATAAATGAAGTGACTGGCCCAAGGTCACACAGCAGACAAGTGGCAGAGCAGGGTTTGGAACCCATAACCTCTGACTCCCAAGCCCTTGCTCTTTTCACTAAGCCTTGCTACCTGGCCACACAGCTAGTTCTGATTCATGGGATATTGAAATTCCCATTCCTGGCCGCTGTTGGAGCTGGAGTTGGAGCTGAAGAAATAATCCAGCTGTAGTCTTCTTTGGCTTTGCATGCAGAACTCAGGCACAAATATGGGCCATATTGATCACTTTGACTTCCTTTTTCTAAAGAAGACACTTTTCTCTTCCACTCTAACACTCCTGCCTCCTTTCAGTCATGCCGCTGGCCATTAAAGGGACTGCCAGGAGGCGATGACAGATTTTTATGACTTATTTCAGTTGAACAATGCCCTCATTCAGATGGGAGCCTACTGACAGTGTCTGGCCTGACCTTTCCCCTAATCAGTTGAACAAGTCAAGCTCCAGTGCCCTGGAATTGGATCAAGTAGCTGGAAGAGAGTTAATTAGGAGGGAGTTATGGGTACTGGCAAGGAGCAAGATGGAACACTGACTTGGCAGATTTGTGAGCTGTTGTCTCTTTGGACTGTAAGCTCCTTGTGGGCTGGGAACATGCCTACCAACTGTTATACTGTACTCTCCCAAGTGTTTAGTACAGTACACTGCATACAGGAAGTGCTCAAATAATTCCACCGATTGACTAATGGGGAGAGCTTCAAGTCAAGTACGGCGCGTAGAGGCAACCCCGTTGCATAACAAAAACATGGACATGGCCTGGGACAGCCAGTATGGGGTTGCTGATTCCAAAGAGTGGGTGCTAGCTCCTTTGAGTTGGATTTCAGGGCCCTAAGGCAAATGAGGATAATAAGCATTCCCTCTGTGTGCTGTGACCATCACACCCCATGTGCTGGTGTTTTACATTGGCCAATTACGACCAGCATCTGACACTTTTGAATGAATCTTTAACTCTGTAGCTTTTCCATCTGTAATTTATCTTATTGTACTCTCCCAAGCGCTCAGTACAGTGCTCTGCATGCAGTAAGTGCTCAATAAATACCATTGATTGATTGATGTGGTACCCAGGAACATGGGAAAAGCACATGACTAATGCCAAAAGGCAACCTAAGAATCGGTCAGTGAATTCATTGTCTTCTAAAGAATAGAAAGATGGATCCTCTAGAAAAGGATACAGGTAAAAAATAGCTCTGGAAATAAGATTTGCTAGGAAGGTGATTAAGGGAAAAGTCCAACCTCACTGGGTGTCGGGGGAAAGAATGAAGGAGGAGACCAACAGGAGGATGACACGAGGCTGGCATCTTGGGTTCCTCTAGGGGAAAAATGGATATGAGTCAGAAAAACACCTCGGAGTATCCTTTTCCCTTAACTGAAATGAGGGTGGAGTGAGCAAGGGAGCCACCCAGGTGCCTTCTGCTCTGTCAACCACCCCTTCCCGGACAAATAGTCCTGGGATATATTGGATCCCGTCACCGAAATCTCCTGGGTTCAATCCAGGAAAGGGACAGTACGTGGAACAGAACAAGTGGTGCAGCAGGAAATTCCACTCTTGAAAGGACCCTCAACCCTGCTTTACTTCTTGCCAAAACTCCAGCCTCTTGGGGAGGCAGCAAACTTCCAGTGGTGGGCCTTCCACAGTAGTGGGTGCAAGTCCTTTTCTTGCCCAAGCATGCAAGTGCCAAATGATGGTGCCACTTTCAATTCCCATATTCTAGTCAAGGATTAAAGTAGGAGAAAGAGAGGAGGTAGGTTTCACCTCTGCCTTGGAGGATCCCCCAGTCCCTTTCAACGCTCCCGGCAGTCATTCACAACATCCAAGTGTGGGTAAGGGCAGGGTTCTATAGTCAAAGGAAACTTAGTTTTCCCCTTGCCAAGAGAGAGCTTTTTTCAGCCTCTGATCTCATATTCCCTTCAAATAAGACCAGGGAGGCACAAGACCTGGGTTCTAATCCCACCTCCGCTACCTGCCTGCTGTGTGGCCTTAGGCAAGTTGTTTAGCATTCTGTGCCTTTGTTTACTCATCTGGACAATGGGGATGAAATTACCTGTACTCCCTCCTACTTGGACTCTGGGCCCCATGTGGGACAGGGACTCGTTCCAAACTGGTTATCTTGGATCTAACCCAGTGGTTAACATAGTGCATGGCACATAGTAAGCACTTCACAAATAGTACAGTTTTTATTATTATTATTATTATTATTATTATTATTTTAGCTTGTACCTAGAATGGATGGTGAACTCTGTAGGAACCTAGCTCTCTCAGAGGAATTGGTGATCAAGCTATTTCCCACTGAAGCTTAAGTAAACTGCTATGAGATTTCACATTACATCAACCAACCAATTGTCAATCAATCATATTTACTAAACAATGCTTACTGCGTGCAGAGTACTGTAGTAAGCACCTGGGAGAATACAATGTAACAGTATAACAGACACATTCTCTGCCCACCATGAGCTCACAGTCTAGAGGGGGAGACAGATATTAATATAAATAAATAAATTGCAGATATGTACATAAGTGCTGAGGGGCTGGGTGAGGGAATGAGTAAAGGAAGCAAGTCAGGGTGATACAAAAGAATCAGGTGGAAGAGAAGCAAAGAAGGGCTTAGTCAGGGAAGGCCTCTTGGAGGAGATATGCCTTCCATAAGGCTTTGAAGCAGGGGAAAGTCAGATTTAAAGGACGTTTCAGGCCAAAAGCAGGACGTGGGGGAGAAATTGGCAGCAAGATAGATGAGACTGAGGTACAGTGAGTAGCTTAGCCTTAGAGGAGCAAAGTGTGTAGGCTGGGTTGTAGTAGGGGAATAGAGAGATTAGGTAGGAGGGGGAAAGGTATGAGTGCTTTAAAGTAGATGGTAAGAAGTTTCTCTTTGATATGACGGTGGATGGACAACCACTGGAAGTTCTTGAGGAATGGGGAAGCATGGACTAAACATTTTTGGAGAAAAATAATTCAGGTAGCAGAGTGCAGTATGAACTGAAGTGAGGAGAGATGAGAAGCAGGGAGGTCAGCAAGTGGGCTGACACAGTAATTGAGGAAGGCTAGGATATGTCTTCAGATTAACATGGCAGCAGTCTGGATGGAGA
Organism: Ornithorhynchus anatinus; assembly: GCF_004115215.2. Lineage (NCBI taxonomy): Eukaryota > Metazoa > Chordata > Mammalia > Monotremata > Ornithorhynchidae > Ornithorhynchus > Ornithorhynchus anatinus. Next base: position 51,688,236 of record NC_041735.1, on the reverse strand, counting down.
GGAAAAGGCAGATTTTAGCAGTGTTGTAGAAGTTGAACCGACAAGATTTAGTGATAGATTGAATATGGAGGTTGAATGAGAGAGAGGAGTCAAGGATAATGCCAAGGTTACAGACTTGTGAGACTGGAAGCTCGTTGGGGGACCAGAATTTATCTATTATACTATTCTATTGTATTCTCCCAAGCACTTAGTACAGTGCTCTGCACACAGTAAGCATTCAATAAATATGACGGACTGACTGGAAAGATGGAGGTGCTGACTACAGTGATGGGAAAGTCAGGGGAAGTACAAGATTCGGGTGGGAAGATAAGGAGTTCAGTTTCTGACATGTTAAGTTTGAAGTGACAGCAGGACATCCAGGTAGAGATGTCTTGAAGGCAGAAGGAAATGTGACACTGCAGAGAGGGAGAGAGATGAGGGTTGAAGATGTAGATTTGAAAATCATCTACACCCTTCACCTCCCTACATTTGAGAATCATCCAGGTGGAAGTTAAAGCCATGTGAATGAATGAGTTTTCCAAGGGAATGAATGTAGATGGAGAAGAGAAAGGGACCCAGAAATGAACCTTGAGGGACCCCCACAGTTATGGGGTAGGAGAAGCAGCGTGGCTCAGTGGAAAGAGCCCGGGCTTGGGAGTCAGAGGTCATGGGTTAGAATCTTGGCTCTGCCACTTGTCAGCTGAGTGACTGTGGGCAAGTCACTTCACTTCTCTGTGCCTCAGTTACCTTATCTGCAAAATGGGGATTAAGACTGTGAGCCTCATTTGGGACAATCTGATTACCCTGTATCTACCCCAGCGCTTAGAACAGTGCTCTGCGCATAGTAAGTGCTTACAAATACCAACCTTATTATTATTATTATTAGGAGGCAGAGAAGGAGCCCAGGAAAGAAACTGAGAATAAATACCCATAACAGCACCCATACCAATGAATAGTGAATCATGATCCCATAAACAACCATCCAAGAAATGATCAAATATGGCTTAATTTTCAAGAAATCTATCCTTCCAAAAATTTGTCACTGGCCCTAAAACTTTCTGGATATTTTATTTAAATGAATGCTTCCATGTCTCTCCACAGCCCAGGACTAATAATTAACCTCCCCCTGGATGGTTAACCTGCATCTGCTCTTAAATCATCTGCCTCTCCTGTTATCTCAAGCACAAGTCATATTGATCGGTCTATTTTTGGGTGGCTGAGAAGAAGCCGCAATATCTCCTGACTCTCGTCTCTTGATTTCTAAGCTTTTACCATCTACTTCACTTACATTGAAAACTTCAATTTTATTCCCTGGAGAAGAAAGGCTCCCATAACATCTCAGAGTCCAACCTTAATCTGCTGTCTGTCCCTTCAGCCCCAACAATTCCTGTCATGTGTTTATCGCTAAGGGTTTTACCTCCTTACATTCATTTTTGGATAGTCTGTTCTCCATCTTTCTCCAAATGCTGGCTCTATTCACCTTTGCTGGTTAGTGCCTCAAAACTTTAAATTCTTCCTGCTCCTACTTTCTTGTGTCTACTTACTATATACCTGATGCTGTTACTCAATCCCTTGATGCCATACTTTTTCCATTCTCCCTCATCAGTCTTGGCTTAAAAAAAAATAATCAGGGTCCAAGATATAATTGGAAATCAGCAGGAAAATGGTCAGGAATGATCATTAGGCTAGGTCACAGGGCAGGGTACCTTGGGGGCAAGAATTGTAGGGGACAGGACTTCCAAATAAGGTAATATCTACATACAAATGTTATGATTAGACTGTAAGCCCGTCAATGGGCAGGGACTGTCTCTCTGTTGCTGATTTGTACATTCCAAGAGCTTAGTACAGTGGTCTGCACATAGTAAGCACTCAATAAATACTACTGAATGAATGAATGAGGATTAATGAATGATACTAAAATTCAGAAAACCTTCCTCCCCTGCTTGTCCACCCCACACACCCTCCCCCTGCTCAATCCCACCACTCGCCCCCCCCTCTTTTCTTCCAGATGTTGACTCTTTCATTTATCGGTTCTGTTCTCTTCAAATCCGTTCCCTTCTGTTTCTTGCTCCCCAGTGCCTGTTTCCTCCCTTGGCTACTTCCTATTGTCCCCATCTTCCTCTTTTTTCCATCTTCCCCTTCCTCCTCTTTGTTCTCCTGGTTCCAGGTTTTACTGTTTCCTCTTGGTTAAATTCCTCTTTTCCCTGCACCTGTAACACTTGGGCGAGGCTCAGACTAGGTTAGACCAGGCACAGGCTTGATTTTCGAAACACAACCTGACCTGAATTATAGCTGACAGGAATAGCGAGCTATGGGGTTGGCCCCATCTGAACCCTAAATATTTTTAAAGCTCTAGCTGCCTGGCAGGATACTGAGTAGCTTTCATTACCGGTCAGGTGGGCCCATGCTTCAGTAGCAGCAAAGCAAGAACTAAATGGAAAGGTGAATATTCAGATTTATATTTTCTTCTATGTTTTGGTTTATCTCCTGCTTCTTTTTTTTATGGTATTTGCTAAGTACTTACTGTGTGCCAGGCACTTGTCTAAGCGCTGAGGTAGATACAAGCTAATTAGGTCGGATGCAGTTTTTCTTCATTCATTCATTCTTTCAATCGTATTTATTGAGCGCTTACTGTATACAGCATTGTACTAAGCACTTGGGAGAGTATAATACAACAATAAGCAGACAAATTCCCTGCCCACAATGAGCTTACAGTCTAGAGTCCACATCCCACATACATATACAATCTAGTCCATATCCCACATGGGGCTCAAAGTCTTGAATCCCCATTTTGCATATGAGGGGACTGAGGCCCAGAGAAGTTAGGTGACTTGTGACTTGCTCAAGGTCACTTATCAGACAAGTGTTGGAGCCAGAATTAGAACACAGGACCTTCTGAATCCCAGGCCTGTGCTCTACCCACCAGGCCACACTGTTACTCCATTAATCAATCAATCAATGGTATATATTGAGAGCTTACTATGAGCAGAGTACTGCACTAAACACTTGGGAAAGACAATACAACAATATAAGAGACATATTCCTTGACCAATTAGCTCATCTTAATGGAGAGGAACCAAAATAAAGAACACTTACATGGATTTTTGCCTTCATCCTCTCCCTCCTTTACATGGGACACTTTTCAACCCAGTCTGAACCAACAAGGTGGGCTGTGATCAGGCCTAATAATAATAATTGTGGTATTTGTTGAGCATTAACTAAGTGCCAGGCACTGTACTAAGTGCTAGGGTAGATAGAAGCAAATCAGGTTGGAAGCCATCCCTGTCCCACATGGGGCTCTCAGTCTTAATCCCCATTATACAGATGAGGTAACTGAGGCAAGAGAAGTGAAGTAACTTGCCCAAGGTCACACAGCAGACAACTGGCAGAACCGGGAACAGAACCCAGGTCTTTCTGACTCCCAGGCCCGTGCTCTATCCATTAGGCCATGATGCTTCTCTGATCTGATCTGACCCCTCCTGCTCTCTGTCCTGACTCTCTGGTCTTATTCTCTAGACTGTAAGCTCACTGTGGGCAGGGAACATGTCTACCAACTTTGTTACACTGTACTTTCCCAAGAACTTTGTATGGTGCTCTGCAAATAGTAAGCGCTCAATAAATACAATTGATTGACTGACTGATTACCCCAACTCAGCATCCTTCGTGGCTCTTTGGTGCAATCCCTGCTCCAAACCTGACCACTTGTAGCCCAAGAGGGAAAGACAGGGGCAGCACAGCCAAATCCAGTGCTGCACACTCCAGGGACAAGAGAGTCTGGTTGGGGCTCTGGGAGAGTGAGTAACTACTCAAAGGGACAATGCCAAAAGACACCTCCATTCCCAGCAGGAGACTAGGACGTCTTGGTATTGCCTTATAGAGTAAAAGTAATGCCATTTATTGCATGTCTACTGGGCACATGCAGTGCGAAAGTATAACAGAAGCACTGGACATGTTCCCTGGCAGGATGAGCTAACAAGAGAGACAGATATCAAAATATTTACCAAAGAATCATCAGAATAGATCATTGGAGAGATATAATTACATGGGCTGAGGATGGGTATGAATAAATATGGAGGTATTAAAAGCTGCATTGGGTTATACTGACTCGGGGAATTGGGAGCTAACTGGGGAAGGCTGAGTGGAGGAAGTGAGATCTTAGAAGGGCTTTGAAAAAGAGGAGATCTATGGTAAGGGAACCCCAGGCTGGAGGAATAGTGTGAGCGTGGGGAAGGAGGTGGAATTTACAGCACGGTATGGTTCAAAGGTTAGCTCTGGAGAAACAAATAGAATTTTTGGGGATTAATGGATGAAGAGAGGTGATATGTAACATGGGAGCATTGATGGTGAACCTTGAAGCCAACTTGATGTGGTAGGAAATGGGCCCAGGGGAGGTCTTTGAGGAGTGGGGAGTGAGTAACATGAAGTTTTAAGAAGACGATCTGTGCAGAAAGGTATAGTAAAGGTTGGAGCGGGGAGAGGCAGGAGGCAGAGAGGCCAGGGAGGTGGCTGACGTGATCAATCAACCGAGCCACAATCAATTACAAATGAAAATATTCAGAAACCCCAATGATAAAATGGTAAATGCCACTGTAGCCATTCTGGGATGAAAAAGTAAACACTTTTCCCTACCAAGGCATAAGGCCAAGTTGGGATGTGCCAGGCCATGGTGTGCCAGGTTGCTATGGGCCAGACCAAGGTGTGCCAGGCTGCAGTGGCCCAGGCGGCCTCCAGTCAAGTCACCTACCCCTGCATTGAACCCAGCACGATTCAGAGAGGGGACTGGGGTGAGAGGGGTGTGGTGAAAGCCTGCTCAGGCTCCAGCTCTTCCTTTTCTCTTGACCTCCCCTCCCATTCCCCATGCAATGCACGGAGATGTTGCTGCACTGAGTGCCCAGCCCAGGGTGGGGTGGGGAGGAGAAGTGGAAGGTTGGATGCGAAGGGTTTGCTCTGCCCATTCTGGGGTGGGAAAAGCAAGGAAGGAAATAGAGAGGGAATGAAGGAGGTGGATAGGACAGGGAACACAGGAGAGCGGGAGAAGGTGTGAGAGGAAAGGGGAAGGGATGGGAGGAGCAACAGCTACTATGATTGGGCCACGGACTTTTCAGCAGCTGTAAGACTAGCAACAGCCTTCACCCCATCTGCAGCCGCACAAAAGTTATACCCATAGCCATAATTTAATTTAATGTCTGCCACCTCCTCTAGACGGTAAGATCCTTGGAGGCAGGGATCGATCTACCAACTCTGCTTTCCTGTCCTCTCCCAAGCACTTAGCACGGTGCTCTGCACATAATAAGCACTCAATAAATACCACTGATTGATGGAAAGGGAGACAAGGAGTGAGAGTGGAAAAGGAGATGGGAGTGAGTGAGGAAAGCCTTGTCTTCCATGCAAGCAACACACTCACACGTACAACCGCAGTCACCCCAATCCTCATTCCTTCATTGCCCACCAATTCTGGTAAAAGGAATTTATTTTTTTACTTTTACCTCTGACCACAATGCGACAGGAATTTGGATCAGGGTGGTAGGTGTTTGGGCAGAGAGGGAACTGTTTCTTGGAAGAACCATCAGGATTTAGCAGTTACAATGAATAATAATAATAATAATGGCATTTGTTAAGCACTTACTAAGTGCCAGGCACTGTACTAAGCGCTAGGGTGGATATGAGCAAATCAGGTTGGACACAGTCCTTGTCCCACATAGGGCTTACAGTCTTAATCCCCATTTTACAGCTGAGGTAACAAGTACAGAGAAGTGAAGTGACTTGCCCAAGGTCACACAGCAGACACGTGGCTGAGCTGGGATTAGAATCCAGGTCCTTCTAACTCCCAGACCCGTGCTCTATCCACTAGGCCATGCTGCTTCTCACAATGTGAGAACTGAAAGACGATGAGGAGTCAAGGATCAATCAATCAGTGGCATTTATTGTGGGCTCATTTTGTGCACAGCATTGTATTAAGCTCTTGGGAGCGTACGATAAGTATGGTTCTGGGATGGGGAGGACAACAGCGTTGCTCACAGAGCTGGGAAAATTCAAAGGAATGGGTCTAGGAGTGAAAACGTGTACATCAGTTTCAGATACATTGAGTTTGAGGTGTAAACAGCTCTTCCAAATGGAATTATCCTTTTAAAACACCTTGCTCTTTCTAACTCACTGGTTTCCCACATCTCAGCACGGCTACTTGTTCCAAGTCACCTTTCCTCCGACCCATATTCCACCAAAAAATGTCCTGGAGTTCACACTTTGCTTCCATGAAGACCTTTATTTTCTTTGCCACACCCTTTTTCACCTGGTGCTAAAGAACATCATTTGTTTATCATTCCAACTGCTTCTCATTTTGATATCACCCTATTTCTCTCCATCCACCCGCTGGTGTTCCATCTCCATTTCATTCACTCAAGCCATTCACTCGTATTTATTGAGCACTTACTCTGTGCAAAGCACTGTATTAAGCTCTTGGAACAGTACAATGCAACCATAAACAGGCACATTCCCTGCCTACCACGAGCTTACAGTCCAGAGGGGGGGACAGACATTGGCACGAATAAATAAATAAATTACAGATATGCACATAAGTGCTGTGGGGCTGGGACAGGGGATGAATAAAGGGAGCAAGTCAGGGTGATGCAGAAGAGAGTGAGTGGGAGAAGAGGAAAGGAGGGCTTAGTCAGGGAAGACTTCCTGGAGGAGATGGGCCTTCAATAAGGTTTTGAAGGTGGGGAGAGCAATTGTCACTCAGATATGAGGAGGAAGGGCGTTCCAGGACAGAGACAGGACATGGGCGAGAGGTTGGCAGCGAGACAAACGGAGTTGGGTAGCCCATTGAAAAAGCAGCTTAATTTGCAAAATGTTGCACTGGTGAAGAAATGGAAATCTTAAGGTTTACCCCCCGCTGGTAAATTTGCATATGCAAATGACTTCAGAAGCTCATTCAATTTTTCCTTTCCTCCAAAAGATGGCGCCCCAGCGTCTACATTTCTGCCATGCTGTCACCTAGCTGCAAAGTCGAATATTTTGTCCATTCTTCCAGGCTCTAATGAAGAGAACTATTATCTTACAGATCTAGCATCTCCCGGGGGTTTTGCTCAAAAGCTTCCCTTTCATTTAGACGATTTCCATTCAGTCGGTCCCAGCACACCAGTGAGGACTGGCAGGGAAATAAAGCTTCCGGGGAGGAGGGCCTCCGTCTAGGACTCAGGTCGCCACTAGGATGTTCCCAAAGTCCACGCCCAGGCAAAAGACAGAGGTCCGCAATAACACAAGTTGATGATTTTCTGTCATTAATCTGACAGAGAATTCTGACTCAACAACATCTAATGCCTTGCTATTGCTTCCCAGAAGGTTGTCACTTTTTGAATTGCCTCTTCTCTAGGGCCTTCTGGGCAACACTGCTCCTCATGGTTCCCTGATCCAATGACTCCCTGGCCTCTAGGGCAACTTGTTCCATGGCATCCTGCCCACCTTCAACAACCTGGCCCCCTTGGCATCCTACATTCAATGGCAAACTGCCCCCCTAAGCAATAACAATAACAATAATAAATAATTATATTTATTAAGCGCTTACTATGTTCCAAGCATTGTACTAAGCGCTGGGGTAGATACAAGGTAATCAGGTTGTCCCACGTGGGGCTCACAGTCTTAATCCCCATTTTTACGGGTGAGGTAACTGAGAAACAGAGAAGTTAGGTGGCTTGCCCAAGGTCACACAGCAGACAAGTGGTGGAGCCAGGATTAGAACCTGCAACCTCTGACTCCCAAGCCTGTGCTCTTGCCACTAAGCTATGCTACTACCCACAGTAACCTGACCCCCTTGGACACCCTGTCCCCTTTGTTATTCTACCCTCTCCAGCATCTGTGTCCTTTGTTATTCTGCCCCACTCAACACCTGCTCCCCATATCGTACTCCCCACAGCACCCTGTCTCTCTCAGAATCCTTCCCCCACAGCATCCTGCCTCAAAGAACAACCTGCTGCCCTTGTATTCTATCTCCTATGGCAACCTGCCCTCCTTGGCAACTGCCCACCAAGGCAAGCTATTTCCCCCCAGCACTCTGTCCTCCTCAGCACCCTGCCTCTCTCAGCATCTGCTCCCCACACCCATAGCAATCTACTCCCCATAGTAGCCGGGCTCAGGCTGACTGGGAAGAAGGAGTAATGCCAGGGACCGCATCTGGTTTTCCCTAACAGAAAGTCTGCTGAGGGGCACCCACCCCTCTGAGCATAGATCCAGCACCACAATGACCCCAAAGGGTTCAGCTAAAACACTGCCCCAGAACCATTGCCCACCTTGGGTCCTGCCACCTGTCCTCTCCCTTCGAGGGGGAGGGGAAGGGGAAGGGAAGACCTCCTAAGTGGTCAGCTTCTCCCAGACCTATGTCATGGGGCAGATTGGCAAAACGGGCGAAGTAAGAAACTTTGAGATACATACAAAGATAGACAGGCTACCCAAGCGCTTTGTGAAAATCTTAAAATGGGGCTTTCATTGGCATATGTCAATAAGCTTTGAGCCTTTCAAGTCGGTGGGAGACTGGGCAGAGGATCAGGTTCACTGCAGATGGAAGGAGGAAGGTATAGCCAGTAAGAGATATTGACCTGGGAAAATCTGGAAACACTCGAAGATGATGTCACTCTTTTCTGATATCATATTTTAATTTGTCCCTGTGAGGGCGCGGGAGGAAGACGGGGGGAGTAGGGGTAGGGACACTCAGAAGAAGCTCAGGTTTTCACCAAGACTACCTGAGGATGTCCCCTTAAAGGGGGTTCCTGTACCCTCAGAATCTCCCTCTGAAGGGAATGTTTGGCTTCAGGAAACCTTGGGGGATCAGAACCTAGGACTGGGAGTCGGAGTTCCTAGTGACATCGTTTCCCCAAGAGCACAGCCTCACTCATTTGAGGTGCCCTATGTGTCTCAAGAGTTCGGGGCATAACAGAGACAGCTCCAGAAACTTTCACCAAGAACAGTTTAGTACAGTGCTCTGCACACAGTAAGTGATCAGTAAATACAAATGAATGAACTAACAGCCTTGCTACCATTTACTCGGGTCCTCCATCCAGCAGAACTGCAGCACTAACACTGTGGCTTCTGACTGCATGTTTTATTAGTGTCTTCCTTTTAAGACTAAATTATTTTTTCTCCAGCCCTGAACTATGGGCCTTTGTTAATTTTCCTGGTATTCTAGAAGAATAAAGTCTTTCCCACCACCTTCCTTAGAATGCAAGCAGATGAGCTTATTATGGAAACCTAAAGGCCATTTGGACAAACTCCATAAAGAAGGCATGGAGCTCAACATTAAAGAAAATGAAACAAACCCCCAAAACACATCTTAGGGCAGCCAAATAATTTGCATCTTGATTAAATTCATGTTCTAATCATGAAAAAAGGAGAGACACTAATTCTGGACAATGGTGGGCCTGTTACGAGAATGACATTGTTTGGAGATACCATTAAGGGAAGATTCCCCAGTCCCTGATTTCCGACAGATGCGGGAACATTTTTCTTCCTCAGTTTGGTGCAGTTCCTGCCAACTCTGCCAACCGCTTTCTTGCTCATCTTTCAAAGCCTTTTTGAAACTTCGCCGACTCCCGGAAAGCCTTCTCCAGTTAAGGAGAAGTAAGCCAAATGCCCACTCATGCCTTTCCAAGGGGAACAAGTACAAATCTCAGTCAACAATCAGGTGTCGTCCCTGCACATAACAAACATTGATTCAGGATCTCTAAACTCTTTCCAGAAGGTTATGTTTTCATGTCTTTCATATCTGTAAGCTGTAGAATCAGCAAGTTACACAGCTGTAAGATAATAATAATAACTATGGTTATGTGAAGCCCTTACTCTGTGCCAAGCACTGTATAAGTCCTGAGGTACAGATAATTGGGTCAGCTGCAGTCCTTTATCCTACATGGGGCTCAGAGTCTAAGTAGGAGAAAGAACATAATGAATCCCCATTTTACAGGTGAGAAAACTGAGACAGACAGAATCTAAGTGACTTGACAAAGGTCACCCTTTGGCAGGCAAGTGGCAGAGCCAGGATTAGAATGTAGGCCCTTTGGCTCCCAGGTGCAAGTTCTTTCCAGTAGGCCAAGCTGCTTCCCAGCAATCACCCAGATTATCCCTCTATCACCAGGAAGTTTTTGATCAAGGACTACTTGGTTTTCTGGGGCCTACTCTTGGTCCGGGACTTCTGTGAGTGAAGGTTTGTAATATTTCATCTGCATGGGACAGGGTAGATGGCATAATTTAACCAGAACCATTTGGAGTAATAATGTTTGTAAAGCACGTTACTATGTAATTTCTTTCTTTATATTAATGTCTGTCTACCTCCCTCTAGACTGTAAGCTGGCTGTGGGCAGGAAATGTGTCTGTTTATTGCTGTATTGTACTCCCCCAATTGTAAGCACTCGATAAATACCATTGAAAGAACTGAATGAATGTGCAGAACACTGTACTAAGCACTCAGAGAGAATACTCAGGGGAATTAGACATGGTTGCTGTCCCTCAGATGGCTTACAATCTAAGAGTTTACATGGGGAGAAGGGACTGTAGACAGACACATCAGGCACAGGGTTTAGGCTCCAGTCTCCCTGAAGATGTGGGTTTGTATCCCATCAGTACCATTCTTCTCCCCCTCTAGACTGTAAGCTCACTATGGGTAGGGAATGTGCATGCTTAGTGTCATACTGACTCTCCCAACTGCTTAGTATGGTGCTTTGTACACAGTAAGCGCTCAATAAATATGATTAGCTGACTGACTATATTCCCAGAGCCACCCAAACCTAGCATTTTTCTCCCAGGGGATCCCTGGGCCCACTGTTTGTTCCAGAGCCTCCATATTTTCCTCTCAGATGCCTCTTGAAGCAAGTGCTCCATCTGAGCCTGGGAAACTTAAGAGGCCGGGTCCCCGAAATAAAGGTTTCTAGTTTCATATTAATACTGGACTCTGGATTCTGGTATTTGTTAAGCATTTATTATGTGCCAGGCACTGTACTAAACACTGGGTGGATACAAGCAAATTGGGTTGGACACGATCCCTATCCCACATGGGGCTCCCAATCTTAAAGCCGATGACAGATGAGGTAACTGTGGTCCAGAGAAATGAGGTGACTTGACCAAGGTCACACGGCAGAAAAGTAGAGGAGGTAGAATTAGAACCCATGACCTTCTGACTCTCAGGCCCGTGCCCTATCCATTTCACCATGCTGTTTCCTCACCTGTCTCCTTCCTGGATGTGTGCGTGTGTCTGTATGTAGGTGTGTGTGTATATGTGTACGTGTGCATCCGTGTGCATGTGCATACACACATATCTGTGTGGATGGTGTGTGGCAGTTTGAAGGCATTTTATCTGTGTTGATTTGCTCATATTTTCTAACAGCTTTTCCACCTGACTTACCGTCCCTCGAAATGAGGTCAAGGTTGTGACTTTGAAGGCTGAGAAGAGGAAAGACAGAGCAAAAGAGGAAGGTCAGAAAATCTTCACAGGGGAAGCAAGGCACTGGAGCTGTCAGTTCCATATTCAAGCAGAGCAGATGGGCTGGGCTGTGCTTTCAGGCTCATTTGCATCCTGAAGACTTTGGCACTGCCCACCTCTTTACATGATTTATATATTAAAAAAAATATTTTATTTTTACTGCTTCTTTCTTTCCTTTCCTCCCAGATTTGGTGTTTGTTCTTTATTTTAAAACTTTCCAAGTCCTGGAGCCTCTCATGTGCCACTGAGAAGGAAGCAGGAGAAACCTCATTTAACAGCCCTGTCAATTCATCTAAAGAGAGCCTACCTTCCCTGTTCAGGGAAATACAAATACAAGAGGGGGGGAAACTAGGATTAGGCTTTGTAAAGAAAGAATTTTGAGGTTTCACTTTCATATTTTTAAAGATGGTCAAGGCCGGGATGAGTTCAGTGGCTTTGTCCCAACATTTGCACCCCAGGTGCTTGTTCCTTCAGATCCATGAGAGTTTACAGGCTCAAAGACAAAGCAGCTTCTTTTTGGTGGATGCAGCACAGGGCTGGATGAAACACACACACACAAAGGTTGGTCTAGTGGGAGAAAAGGCTGGCATCTCTCTCTTGGAAAGAGTTGACACATTTGCAGTCTGAGTTTTTCCTTTCCCAGAAGGAAGGCATTTCCGGGTGGTCCGGAAATTCTCCAACAGCTCTGACGAAACCCAGTAATGGAAGGGTGAACCTCATCCAAAAATGGGGAGAAAAGCAATGACTGAGTAAAGGATCTATTCCATGGGTGGAAGAAAGAACGTGGAAAGATGTAGCAAGGGGCTCTGGGCTGATTTTGGTATATCACATCAGGATGCTAAGAAACAAGGGGCTGCGGTATGAGTTTGAGGATTGGGCAGCTGTAAACATCTTCCCTATGTCTTAAAGGGAAGCTTGACTGTATTTATGATAAGGTTTGGAAAGGGGGGTTGAGGATTTAAATTGCCACTGGTTACCAGATCCTACACACACACACACACACACACACACTCTTACCGAACTCATCAATCATGCTTTAAAAGTCTGCTTAAAACTCACTACAAGTGAATGTTAAATGAGGCCACAATCTTGTGAAACAGAGCCCAAAAACGCATGTTCTTTATCAGCCACAACATGGGTTGGGCAGATGGAGAAAACCCTAAGGCAGAGTAGAATAGACTATGTCCTTCCAGATTGCTCAACTACCTGGTGAAAGCCAGACCAACTCTGCCCCATAACCGTGGGGTTCCAACCAGAACAGAGCACAGACATCTATGAACTCAGCAGATACATTTGTAGATGGGGCAACGAGGAGCCGGAACTTTTTAATTCTCCACTCCACCTTATGTTCACATGTGTCATTGTAAACAATACGCTAATCAATCAGTCAATACTATTTAGAGAAGCAGTGGCCTAGAGGAAGAAGCCAGGGACTGGGAATCAGAGGACCTGGGCTCTAATCCCGGTTTTGTCACTTGACTGCTGTGTGTGACCTTGGGTGAGTCACTTAAATTCTCCGTGTTTCAGTTTCCTCATCTGTAAAACAGGAATTCAGTAAGTGTTCTGTTCCCACTTAGATTGTGAGTCAATATGGGGCAGGGTATGTGCTTGACCTAATTATCTTGTATTTACCCCAGCGCTTAATATAGTGCTTGACACATAATAAGCGTTTAACAAATACCACAATTATTATTAAAGAAAATGCATGCATCAGTTGCCCTTGATTTTCTGCTCCCTCCCACCCTAATCTCTCTCTCTTCATCTGTTTCTACCTGTCTATCATTCTGGCTTTTTTACCCCCAGACAGTGCTTGGACTTTTAATCCCACTCAGTTGGAGTTCTATCCACTATTCCTCTTTGTGGTCCAGAAAATAGAATCACCTTACCTTCCAGCCCTCCCTTCTCCTAACAGAGACAGTGCTTCCCCACAGTAACAAAGGGAACTATAGAATGATAATTCTGGATTTTTTTAAGTGAACTCTGCAAAGTGAAAATTGTTATGAAGAATACAAAGAGAAAGGATGTCAGATGGCTACCAGAAGGTACAAGATGCACACTTTCAAAACTGGGTATGAAAATACCTGGGCTTTGTGCTGCGATATCTTGTAGAAGGTAAACTAAAATTCATTCAGAGAAAAAAATCCTTATGCCATAGTCGCCGGTGAATCCAGTAGAGACACACAAGAAAATGCAGTAGTGACCACACTAAATTTCATGTTTAGGCTTCCTCTAATCAGATTTCCTAGAGAGAATATAGAATAACACTATCCCTGTGCTTGCTGAAAGATTGCTTCCTGAAGGCACTAGGCTATTTCTTTTAAGTAAAACAATAATGCAAAGTAAGGGCCAGAAAACCTAGGTTGTAGTCCTGGAGAGTGTGACAGCAAGGCAGAAAATCTCTACCTCATGTCCCTCCATAATACCCTCCACATTGTGATGAGGTCACTCAGGAGTGCCCCTTCCCATTTCCTGAGAAGGAAAATGGAGCTATTGAAAGGCACAAGCCATGCTTGGCTCATTTTTTGACATGACTCTTCTAACATAGGGCGGCTAGATTTCAGTTTTGAGAAAACATCCACTTCTCTCTTTGGCAGAGACAGCACTACTTTTCCCTCAAATATGAAACAATTATATGTCCTTCTCCGGGAAAACTATCAATGTGGGACAATCCCTCAAATATGGGACATTAGGCCCTATTCCAACTGCAACTGGGGAAGTGAGAACAAATCCTGACAAAGGTGAGGGACGGGAGAGGGTGGCCCATAATGACAGCCCCCACAGTGGTGGAGAGGTTAGCCAAATTGGAAGATTTTTTGGGACATGTGAAGCTTGAAAAACTTTCAGGTCACCGGGATTTGGGAAAGGAAACTTAAGAGCTATGGCTGCCTGCCTCTTGCCCACCCTTCTTTAAGACAGAGCTCTCTCAAACAAAATCCTGAATTTTGAGTCGGGGGGGCAACTTGCTTCCTTTAATTGTAGAGTCATGGGAAACTGCAAGAAAGATGGCAGGAATTTATAAGATACATGGATCCAATTTCCACACATAAAGAAAATGGCATTCATCGAGGAAAAGCAAACATGTAAACTATGTTTACCTAATCTGTACCTGTCAGGGAAACAAAGGCACATGCCATTTGCCTTGTTTTTATGGATTTTCCTTAATGGTACTTATTACGTGCTTTCTGTACACCGAACACAGTGCTAAAACCTGGCATAGATCTAAGAAAATCAGTTGGACACAATCCCATTCCCACATGGGACTCACAATCTAAGGGTTCGGGAGAACAGCTACTTTATCCCCATTTCACAGATGAGGAAAGTGATGCACAATGAGCCGAGGGTCTTGTGCCCTGTCACAGAAGACCAGTGGCAAAACTAAGATTAATTATGGCATTTGTTAAGCCAAGCACTATGGCACTGTGAATACTATGAGTCAAGCACTGTACTAAGCACTGGGATGGACACAAGCCCATGGAGTTGAATGCACTCTCTGTCCCATGTGGGGATCACAGTCTCAATCCCCATTTTACAGATGAGGCAACTGAGGCACCAAGGAGTGAAGTGACTTGCCCAAAGTCACACAGCAGACAAGTGGCAGAGCTGGGATTAGAACCTAAGACCTTCTGACTCCCAAGCCTGGGCTCTATCCACTATACCATGAGGCTCCAGGACTCTGGACTCCACTAGGCCAAGTGTTCCCAAGGGTCTGGGCAGACAAGACTGGAAGACAGAAGCCTCCTCATTGATGAAGGCAAGGGTGAGAACACGAAGAGCACTAGTTTGAAAGAGTCTCACTCTAGCAGGGATGCTACTATGGGCCCTTCTCCTGGTCAGACGTCATTTCCCTCCTATAAACTGACTGGCAGAGAGAAAAACTGAATATGAATGCTGGTCTTTGTAATATGGACATTCCTTCTAACATTTGACAAGCAGGGAAAGCGGTTGTTCTGTTGACACATAGCAGAGGAATGCAGAAAATCACAGGAAATGAATATATTGGACACAGTCTACTCACTCTTGTTTGATCATCTAGGGCCTGCACAAGACCTTAGACATCCGCTTAGTTTTGCTAAGGAATTAATCAGGGACTTGATTTCTAGCCCTCCAAATGGGGTGGGAATCTCAGGCAGTAATGTATATAAATATTGGATCACCCGACTCTGCTCCCTTAGACCCCGAGGCAGAAGGGTCTGGAGGGGAAAAAGGGCACTAGTCAGCCCCTTGCTCCTTGGCTTGTTAACCAGGTACAAGCACAGCTGAGGTTTGTACAGAATCTACTGTAATTTCATGGTGTCATGCCACTGGCTTGAAAGATGGAATACTGAAAGGCCTACCTTGGGGAATCAAAGCCTCAAAGAGGTATAAAATAACATCAGCACCTCATGAGTAAGCTGGTATTTAGTGTGGCTCTTAATTTAGGCTCCAAATAACCTAATTCTTAGCTAAATTCAGGGACTTTCTTCCCCTCTTAATATAACTCCAACATCTCTATTTCCTGCTTTCTACCCCCTAGATGACTCCCTCCTCTTCACTCTGGCTGTTCTCCCTGCATTTTGATGATTCAGCTTTTAACTAGTTCTCTTCTTTCTCTGATGGCTCCCTCCCTCATTCGCCTTCTCTCTCTTTCAGAAGCCTCCTACTCTGTCTGCTCCCATCCCTCTATATCCCAGAGTATATGACAGGACTGCTCACCCCCATCAACAGATGCTTTCGTAGCTGAGTGCAAGAGATCAGCCCCACCTTGGCAGGGGGATAGTTTGGGACAAACCAAGCACCGTCGTCCCCGTCTCTGCTTCCAGGCTCAGTCCAGGAAGGGAGGGGGGAGTGTTTAAGGAGCCACACTATTTACCGGGAGGAGCTGCTGCCGTGTAATCTTAGGCAAGTCACTTCACTTCTCTGTGCCTCAGTTACCTCATCTGCAAAATGGGGACTGAGACTGTGAGCCCCATGTGGGACAGGGACTATGTTCAAACTGGTTTGCTTGTATCCACCCCAGCACTCAGTACAGTGCCTGGTACACAGTGCTTAACAAATACCACAGTTATTAGTACAAACATTTTGGTCTCTCATCACCACTTGAGCATTTCTTTGACATTTCATTGAAGAATTAGTTTCTCCTCTGCTTTGTGCTCCTTTACTCATAACCCTTACCTCTCCCAAATCCTGCTTCTTCCTACAACACTACTGATCTTCTGTGGGATGCCTTCAATACTAACAAGGTGTCTTGCTCTCTTCTTGCATGAATGTCTGCATTAAGCTTTCCCCTTGGGGCTTAACAATAGTAGCTTTTAAGCATGGGGTGCTTGCTTGGCCTTTTATCACTCAGCAAAACTCCATCTACTCTTTCATTGTCAATCAATATATATTGAGCACCTACTGGATTGGGAGTGTGGTGGTGGGCACTGAGGGTAGGAGGCAGTGGCCACTTTACTAAGCCTGTACTGCTCAAAGTGTGGACCACAAATCACCAATGGTGTGGGCAGGACTACCTCCACACCACCGCTGCTGCAACCAGTGGCTGCCCATACACCTTCACATCTAAAAGAAACTCCTTTCAACTGCCTTTAAATCAATCAGCTGGCCCTCTCCTACCTCACCTCACTGATCTACTATGACCCAATCTGCACACTTCACTCCTCTAACACCAAGCTACTCGCTGTTCTTCGATCTCATCTAGCTCATGGCCAAACCCTTACCCATGTCCTCCCTTTGGCCTGGGACTTCCCTCCACCTCCTTATCCGACAGGCTACCATTCCTCTCACCTTTAAAGCCTTACTCAAATCGCTTCTCCTCCAAGAGGCCAGGGAAGTGAGGAAAGAAGGATAAAGCAGAGGAGAAACTATTCAATGAATCGTCAAGAGGATGCTCAAGTGGTGATGAGAGACCGAAAGGTCAGAGTGGTAAGAATGGAGACTGCTGGTTGGAAGATACTGAACCCCTGCTCTGCCACTGGTGTGCTGCATGACCTTGGGCACTTCAGTTTATTTCCCTGTGTCTCAGTTTCCTCATCTGTAAAATGGGGAATAAATACCTGTCCTCACTCCTACTTAGAATGTGAGGCCTCATTTTTCCTACTCCTTCTCCCTTCTGCATCACTTTTGTACTTGGAAGACCTGGAATTCACCTTCAACTCAGACCCACAGGAATTATGTCAATATCAATTTTTTTTAAATGTCTGTCTCCCCATCTAGACTGTGAGCATCTTGAGGGCAGGGAATGTGTCTACCAACTCTATTATACTGTACTCTCCCAAGCACTTAGTACAGAGTTCTGCTCACAGTAAGCTCTCAATCAATAGCATTTCTTGATTAACTACAGACATTCACTGGAGTCCCCCTTACCATCCATCTGGTCTCTTGTCTGAGCACACATGCTTTTCAGGGTGCTTTCAGGCTATTTTTAGATGCTACACATGCTTCTTCTGGAGAATTTGATGGGAACTGGAGTCAAAAATTATTTCTCCCCTTCCTCTTTCTGAGGTGAAAATCTCATGGCCTAGTGGAAAGAGCACAGGGCCTGGGAATCAGAAGACTTGGGTTCTAATCCCAGCTTTGCCCCTTGCCTGCTGTGTGACCATGTGCAAGTCATTTAACTTCTCTGTGCCTGAGTTTGCTCATCTATAAAATGGGAATTCAAGGCCATTCTCCCTCCTACTTAGACTGTGAGCCTTATTTTTTGTATGGTATTTGTTAAGCTCTTACTATATGCCAGGCTCTGTTCTAAGTGCTGGGATAGAATCAAAATAATCAGATTGGACACAGTCCCTATCCAACGTGGGGCTCAAGTCTTAATCCCTATTCTATAGATGAGGTAACAGGCACACAGATGTTAAGTGACCTGCCCAAGATCACACAGCAGACAAGTGGTAGACCCGGGATTAGAAACTACGTCCTTCTTATTCCCAGGACCATGCACTATCCATTAGGCCACGCTGCTTCTCTATGCTCTCCTTTCTGAGACAGGGTCTGAGTTCAACCTGATTATTCTGTATCTACCCCAGTGCTTAGAACAGTGTCTGGCACACTGTAGGCACTTAACAAATGCCACAGTTATCATTATTCTTAACTGGAGTGGATGGTCCCTATCAAAGTAGAGCTCAGACTGAGGAAAGAGTACTGGGCTCTATGGGCATTTACAGGGAAGGGGCAGAACCTACCCTTAAGAAGAGTGCACACTACAGGAGACAGGGAGGCAAATAAATATAGTGCTGTCCGAAAGAATGAGTTGATCCATGGTGGGCTGCATATGAACAAGTGGTCTTACATACACAGGGTACAAAAATAGAATTGCCCAGCTTTGCTTGGGCGTAGGGAGAAAGAGAAAGAGGCACCCCCAGCCCTAACCGCCCGTCCCCACTGACATGCTCAGCTACCCATGCCTAACCTCGTTCACTCACAAAACCTCTCTTCCGTTCTGCCCCAATGCCCACCCCTAAGACTCACTGAACTTGACATTCCAAATAGCAGTAAAGAGAGATTAGGTTGGCCGGACCAGAAGGAAGGTGGGGAAGGGAAGAAGGAAAGGGCCGGGTATCTCATGGCTGGGCATGAGAGGGAGGTTTGTGCCACTGCAGCAGCTGCAGGGTAAATGAAAGGGGATTGGGTGGGGTAGACCTGAAGCCAGAAGCAGGTGGGAGAGGGGATGAAGCCTGTTCAAAATGTACTCCCCTCTGAAAATGTCTTTCTTTTTCCCAGAAGGGAAAGCTGACCACCCCTGCACCATTTTTACCTTGAAGGCATTTTGCCAACTGTCACCCAGTAAGCATTTTTATGTACTTTTCTATGCTCTTTGTACCTATACACCCTTAACCCAGCTCATCTTTAATCTTTTTAACCCCCACCTCATCGTTCCCCTGGTGCCTCTCCCCGCCATCCTCCGTCCTTCAACCCCCAACATGCCTTGTGTTCATTCTATTTTAAAAACCTGTCTGGCTTCTCACCACCCCACGGTTTAAGGAGGGGCAGGAACGAAGAGAACAGGACCAGAAAAACGAGTCAGCCACTCTTCAGGTTAGGTCTGCTTTCAGTCATGGAACTTGGGAGTGAACGACAAGACCAATTTACTGCCTGGGAAAAAAGGAGCCCTAACCACAGGCTCCAATATGATGTAGCCCTGCCTCGCGTGGGAGAACCAGTGCCCTACTGTAGACAGACACACATCTCAGGATGTCTCGAGTCACCCAGGACCGGGAAGAGCCTTTTGTACCAAACCTCCAGCATTGAGAAACGCTGATGGATTTACAGGTCTACCCCTTGCGGTCATTCTCCATAAAGAACACAGAACACATGTCCAAATTCATCAGAACACATGTCCAAATTCATCAAGCTGGAGAGGCTCGGAAGTGCAAAGGGACAGAAATTGGCCCAATAGGCCAGGCAGAAATCCCAATGGGTGTATTTAGGAGGTGAGATGAGGGGGAAGGAGAGCAGAAAGGAATATATATATCTCTCTCTCTCTCCAACTTGGGCTCTTCTTTTGTCTTCCCAGATATATCCTTTCAGGATGCTGCATGCTAACGAACGAGGTTGAACTGCGCTACTTTTCTAAATCCACCTGTAGAGCCAACCTGTGACATGCTGAAACCAAATGATTCGGTCTCAATACTATCATTACATCACCGGGGGTTATAAGCTCCTTGTGGGCAGGGATCATGTCCACCAACTCTGTGTATTGTACTTACCCAAGCGCTAAGTACAGTGTCCTGCACCCAGTCAACACTCAAAAACTACCCTTGACTGATCGATTATTTTCTCTTTTCAAAATTTTCTTCCTTTCTTTTTTAAAAAGAAATTCACTTTAGTAGAAAAAAAAACTTACGCATTTCCCATTTTGGCTCACTGAATTATTCATTGAAAATGTTCCACTGGTATTTTCTCGTCTGCCAGAGAGCTGTGCAATTCCAGAAATGCCTCTTTGGTCTTGAGTTGTAATCAGAGCAATTAGCAGCCCATTAAAGATCTCAACATGCCAGTCATCTACAGGGCCCTGGGTTGTGCTACAGAGTGGAGCCAGCCTCGCCCTTCAGTCTTTTTCTGCATCAGGGATGGGGCTGTACTAGGATCTACGTTTCCTTGGTTCCAGGAAGCAGGTTGCGGGGTAGGCCAGGCGTAGGAGATAATGACCTCCCCAAATCTCCAGGCCTGAGGATCCTGTAGCAGATAATGCCTCTTTCCACACAATCACACAGGCCACACAATCCACCTGGCTCAAATGAAGACTATCCTGAGACTCGAGGATTGTGGGGGATATGGCTCGGGAGAGGGAGGAAAGTTCAATCAATCAATCAATCAATCAGTGGTATTTATTGAGCACTTACTGTACTGAGCACTGTATTGAGCACTGTACTGAGCAATGAGCACAATTATTGAACAAAGTACTAAGCATCTGGGAGAATACAAGAGAGTTGGTAGACACGTTCCTTGGCCACAACAAGCTTACAGTCTAGAAGGGTGAGGAGGACTGGTGAGGAGCTTCCCTGAGACACCTCCTTGTGCAGCACCTTATGAATGGACTCACCCCGAGGGCTGGAATCTCTCACCATCTTCAATCCTCCCTGGATGGGACAGAAGTCATGTCAGGAAGAGGGAGAACACAGGTAGAGCACAGCAGGGAGTGCGTCTGTTATAATGAAAAGCAGCATGGCCTAATGGCAAGACCACAGGCTTGGAAGTCAGAAGGACCTGAGTTCTAATCCCAGCTCCACCACTTGTCTGCCGTGTGACCTTGGGCAGGTCACTTCACTTTTCTGTGCCTTAGTTACCTCATCTTAAAATGGAGATTAAAACTGTGAGCCCCAAGCAGGATAACCTGATTACCTTGTATCTACCCCAGCACTTACAACAGTGCTTGGCACATAATGAGTCAGAGGACTTAGGTTCTAATCCCGGCTCTGCCACTTGTCTGCTGTGTGACCTGGGGCAAGTCACTTCACTTCTCTGTGCCTCAGTTACCTCATCTGTAAAATGGGGATTAAGACTGTGAGCCCCACATGGGACAACTTGATTACCTTGTATCTACCCCAGCGCTTAGAACAGTCCTTTCCACATAGTAAGTGCTTAGCAAATACCAATATTATTATTCTTGTTATTATTAACAAATACCATAATTATCATTATTGCTATTATTAGGCTTTATTGTACTATCCCAAGCACTTAGTACCATGCTTTGCACTCAGTAAATACAACTGACTTACTGACCGACAATACATTAACTACATTCTGCCTCTGTCCTCTTCTATCCACCAGCCTTTACGAGCCACAACAATGGAATCCAAGATCCTTGGCTGCTGTTCTCCGTAACCCTGGTCGGAGTGGGAATCAAGTGCCCCGGCTAGGTAGACCGGGGTGTTCGGTTTCTGACAGACAAGCCTACCCTGAGGAGCACCACCCACCCCCATTAATCCCTGATAGCTACAAACCAAAGCTATTAGGCGAAGCCCTCTTGCCTTTACCGTTCTGCTTTCCTTCCCAGCTCCCTGGACCCTTTACCTTGTAGTTCAAGGCGGGGCTGCTGCTGCTGCTAAATGCCCCTGAGAAGATAATCTGTCCAGAAAGAATGTGTGAATTACTAAATCAATAAAGACTAACCTCTCAACTGTGTCCCTCTCTGAAGAGATCTCACCGCTGCAGGGCTCTAGGGGAGCGTCTTGCTCTAACAGTCTGAAAGCAAAATTTGCTTATCATGCACGTCAGGCAAGAGATGGGGAACTGCACTGCAATGCTGGCGGAAGAGTTACAGGGCCCAGGGAAAGGCTCTGGGGCCTCTCCTCCCAGTCGAGCAACCAGGGACTCACATCCTCAGAGGTAAATGAGGGTTTGGTCCGACTGGTGCATCCTGGAGCAACAGAGCCCAGAGCAAATGTTTCCTCGTAGCAGCCGAAGGGGTCTGTTGGCTGGGGTGAGGGGATTTCTATCCTTGTGAGGGAAAACCTGCACAATTCTAGGAGGGATCTAGGGAGCCCAAAATAACTTTGGAGATTCTTGAAGGGAAAAAAAAATCTGTTGGAGACTGCAAATTCACAGGGCCCATCATATGCTTTTGTAACTATATTTAAAGTGACTATGCAATTCTCTTTGAACAGGAGGGTCTGAGAGTGAACCTCTGGTTCTGTCCCCTATCACACGGTCCCACAGCCCCATCAGAGTTGCTGCTTCTTGACAGTGGTGGCTGTGCTGGTGCAGCAGCAATAGTGAGATGAAGAACTGCAGGGAGCAGAGCTGAGCGGCAACAGCGGATGATTAGGGCAGCCCTGGGGATCGGCCTCACAATGCCAATCCGCAGCAGGCAGCTGGAGCAGGAACGCCAAGGAACCGGCAATCCTGGCAGCTTCATCCACTGGCTGCCCTTTTTTTTTTTGTTTTGTGATTTTTAAACCTCCTCCTACTGCTTCTCTTTGGTTTGGTGCTGGGCGGATCTATGGGTGTTTTTGTCTGAGTGCGTTAGTTTCCGTGAGTGTGTGTCTGTGTGGGATGTGCCAGGAATTTCTGACCAATCCACGTCCGGCTGCAGAAGGGCTGAGGAGAAAGCGAACCTATGGGGATTTAGGAGGGGAGAGACAGGAGGAGTGGGGAGACTGTTGGTCATGGGGAGTTAAGAAAAGGCTACTCTGACCCCCAGGTCCCTCAGCCAGATTTCCACACATCCCTGCTACCACGGTACCCCTCCACTCTCCCCACTTGCCTGCCAGGATCCTCTTTGGTTCCCTCTTTGCCCCCCGCCTCACCCCACCATATGACTGGATGGGGCTCTCCAGCCAACGGAAGGAGTATGGCTTAGTGGAGAGAACACAGGCCTGGGAATCATGGGTTCTTATCCCGGCTTTGCCATTTGTCTGCTGGGTGGCCCTGAGCAAGTCACTTCACTGGGCCTCAGCTACCTCATCCGTAAAATGGGGATTAAGACTGCGAGCTCCATGCAGGACAGAGACTGTGTTTACACTGATTTACTTGGGTCCACCCCAGCGCTTAGTACACTACCTGGCACATAGTAAGTGCTTACCAAATACCACAATGATTATTATTATTTACATCATGAGTTTGCATGATGGTATTTTTCAGAAATGGGACCAGATCTGAAATCTGAGCCCACCTGACCTGAACCTCCTGGGTTTCCTCCCTTTCATTCTGCCTCAAGATTCCTCTTTTCAGAAAGGGTTTTCCCCCTTCTTTTGTCACCTCTTTGCGAAAGCAACTCTAAAATGACTTATGGCTGGAGGTTCTTCATGCAGCTCTTCCTTCCAGCCATCACTCCAGGGGCATGAGGCTATCCAGGCTGCGTCCCCCCCATTCTGTCAAACTCAATGCACCCCTTCGGTTCCATCTGAGGAATTAACCTCCTCCCACCACCCCCACCCTGGTAAAAATTAAAACAGATAACAGGAACCAGAATGCTCATTTCATCAATCACACATCTTCTTGAAGCAATTAACACTGAGTCCACAATTACTTGCCTTGCACAAAGCTTCTGAAACCTGTTGAATTGTCTGACCGATGCTCTGGCAGAGCCATAGCTGGGCACAGGCCTTCGGTTGTGCTGCACAGAAAACAGGCAGTTTCAGGAGCAAGCAAGGTAGGGTTTGGGGATACGGATTCCTTGATCTCTTATCTTTTTATGTCCTTTGAAAATATGTATTTTTGATGATAATTGTTAGGCACTTGCTATGTGCCAGGTACTGTATTCAGTGCTGGGGTAAATATAAGGTAATCGGGTTGGACGCAGTCTCTGACTCACATAGGGCTTAGGAGTCTTAAACAGCATTTCACAGATTAGGAAAATGAGGCACAAAGAAGTTAATTGACTTTCCCAAGGTCTCCTAGGAGACAAGGGGAAGAGTCAGGATTAGACCTAGATCCTTCTGATTCCCAGGCCCATGCTCTATCCACTAGGCCACGCCGCTTCTCAGTTTCCAAGGGTCTTGTAACACCCCTAAGCTGAGGGCGGCTTGATCTCTAGGCACTGGGCCAGAAACCTAGCTATTTTCCTGGGACTCGATATTCCCAGACTCTTGTCCCATCATCTTCTCACCTCCTACTGGGCTGTTCTCTTTCTCCTGTTCTCCTGAAAGACAGCACTGCACACAGCTATTATTCTGATTAGAGAAGCAGTATGGCTTAGTGGAAAAAGCAGGGGCTTCAGAGTCAGAGGTCGTGGGTTCTAATCCCGGCTCCGCCACTTGTCAGCTCTGTGACTTTGGGCAAGTCACATAACTTCTCTGGGCCTCAGTTACCCCATCTGTAAAAGGGGGATTTATCCTTGACTCTGTTTATTGCCATTGTTCTTGTCTGTCCATCTCCCCCGATTAGACTGTAAGCCCATCAAACGGCAGGGACTGTCTCTATCTGTTGCCAACTTGTTCATCCCAAGCGCTTAGTACAGTGCTCTGCACATAGTAAGCGCTCAATAAATACTATTGAATGAATGAATGAATGAATGAATGAATAAAAGGGGGATTATTACTGTGAGCCCCATGTGGGACAACCTGATGACCTTGTATCTACCCCAGTGCTTAGAACAGTGCTTGACATATAGTAAGTGCTTAACAAATACCAACATTATTATTATTCTAAATGGAGGTCCAGAAAGGGCCAGAATCCTCCTCACACACCCCACAACTCTGCTCTTCCCTTGGTTCTGTCCGACTGGGCCAATCTGCCAGCCTGGGAAAGGGGAAATTTGCAGTTTTCTAGAGCTTGTCAAAGGCTCCACCTTATTCACACCCAGCGTCTTCCTGGGTCCAGAAAAATGCCTATCTCCTGAATTAGCCATTTTCCTCACTCCTTGGTTCTATTTTTATTAACAATTTAGGAGGCCATAGCATTTCCTCAGTTAGGTTTTCTTATTCTGCCAAATTAAATTCTCATTCTTTCAGAGAGAATAGTATATTCAATTACTGGAGATCACTGTTGAGAAATTTCAATCCAATATTCCTTATTGGTCCAGCCTAGCTAATCCAGTGGTTGAATCAAATCTCAGAAATTCTGCAGAAATTGCATGTTTAAAAAACATTCTGACCCATGACAAATGAATAGGATTTTGGTGTGCCTCTTCTCCCCTTCCCCCACCTCTCCTTTCTCCTTATCCTCTCTAGTCTCTCATGGTGCCTTCTTTTCCCCACCATCAACCCCAGCTTGCCCCACTCTATTCTGTTCCCCTTCCTGGGCTTCCTTCCCCTTCCTGGGCTTCCCCTTATTTCTCTCTCTTTCCTCTGTTTCCTTTCCCCCTACTTCCCTCCACCATCATCATCATCTAGACTGTGAGCTCACTGTGGGCAGGGAATGTGTCTGTTGTTGTAGAGTACTCTCCCAAGGGCTTAGTACAGTGCTTTGCACACAGTGAGTGCTCAACAGATGCAAATGAATGAATCAATGGTATTTATTGAGTGCTTCTGTGTGCAGACCACTGAAGTAAGCACTTGGGAGAGTACAATTCAACAAAGCTGGTAGATACATAAGCTTATCTAACTTACCTTTCCTTTGCTTCTCTATCTAACTTCTCCCCTTTCCTCTTTCTCCCTCTTTTCATCCAACTCCCTTGTGGAAACACCCGTTTCTGCTGTCCCTTCCTTCTTCTCTCTCCTGAAACTCTTTCCCTTTCCTCAGTCCACCTCTCTCTTCTCTGCTCTTTTTTTAGAAAAACAGTATTCGTTGAGTGCTTAATATGTGCCAGGCACTGTTCTAAGTACTGGGGGGAGATACAAGGTAATCACTTCAGGCACAGTCCACATCCCACATGGGGCTCCCAGTCGCAATCCCTATTTTACAGTTGAGGTAAATGAGGTACAGAGAAGTGAAGTGACTTGCCCAAGGTCACACAGCAGCCAAGTGGAGGAGGTGGAACTACAACCCAGGTCCTTCTGATTCCCAGGCTCGTGCTCTATCCATTAGGCAATGCTGCTTCCTGCTACCACCAAAGTGGCAGCCAGGAAAACTTTGAAAGTGAATGCAAAAAGAGGCATCACCTCCTCTTCTCTTCACTTTTGAAATGAACCTGGCCACTGTGGCTGGCTGGAGCAGATGCAGCTTCACCCTCTGCCCGAGGAGGAAATGGTCTTGGAAGCAGGCTCTCACTATCAGATTAATAATGATAATAATAATAATAATATTTGTTAAGTGCTTACTATATGTCAAGCACTGTTCTTAGCACTAGGGTAGCTACAAGCTAATGAGGTTGGACACAGTCTCTGTCTCACATGGTGCTCACAGTCTCAATCCCCATTCTACAGATGAGGTAACTGAGGTACAGAGAAGTGAAGTGACTTGCCCAAGGTCACGCAGCAGACAAGTGGCAAAGCCGGTATTCGAACCCAGGTCCTTCTGACTCCCAGGCCCGTGCTCTATCCATCAGGCCAGGCTGCTTCTCGGCTTCACTAGGGCTGCACAGACCAGATTCATTCCAGGGCTGGGGTTGGGGGGGAGATAAAGGGAGGTAAAAATGCTACCTCCTCTCCGCCGCCCCAAATAATTAGCATCTGGTAATGCTATGGCTGTTCCTGGAGCTGCTGCAGCAGACAATGTAGCCAGCCATTACTAGAGGCTGATTCCTGTCTGCTTCCAGTTCTGCACTGTCACTGCACTGTTTTGGGGTCTGACTACGATGACTGTGGTGTGGCGAGAGCCACAGCAGCAGGAGCAAGAAGAATGCAATTCACTGTCACACACACTGCCTTAGTTCTGATCTCTGCCCACCGACCAATCTCACTGCACAAGCTCCAACTGACAAACAGAAATGGAGGCGATAGCTATTAATACATTAATAAATGGTATGTGACACACAGACACACTTGTCTAAATGGCCCAGCAAAAAGCAGGGAGGGGCAGGGAAGATGGAAGGGGAGGAGATGTTGAGGGTGAGGGAGAGGCAGGAGGTGTGGCTGCAAGGAGGTAGGGGAAATTTTTTTCATGTTATTTGTTAATAATAACAGTGGTATTTGCTAATAATAATAATAATGATGATGGTATTTGTTAAGCACTTACTATGTGCCATGTACTGTTCTAAGCACTGGGGGAGATACAGGCTAATCAGGATGGACACAGTCCATGTCCCACATGGAGTTCACAGCCTCAATCCCCATTTTACAGATCAGGGAACTGAGGCACAGAGAAGTGTAGTGATTTACCCAAGGACACATAGCAGACAAGTGGCGGAGCCGGAATTAGAACCCAGGTCCTTCTGACTCCCAGGTCCATGCTCTATCCTCTAGGCCTCGCTGTTTCTCAGAATTGGCCAGGGAGAGCCATCCCACAGCAGTTAACAGGAGAACGACATGGACCAGTGAGAGATCCAGCAGCGTTGGTCAGGACATTTACTTGAGATGCTGGCTCTGCTGACTTATCTCTGGCTCCCTAAGATTAGCACTCTCTTGCTCTCTCCATGCCCTCACTACTCATCTGAAAACTTCCCAAGGATTGAACTCCCCAGTCCTTCTGTCACTCCTCAGGGAGAGACAGGGCAGGTGTTGATTAATCAGAAACTCTTGTTCTGTGCCCGGGGTCTCGGATAACTAGCCAAGATCCTTGTAAAGTACAGCGATGCAGCTATTTGGTGACCTCCACATTTCATATCCTCTCACAGCACTTGGCCTCAGCAATGCATCTAGCCACCTGAGAGAAGCAGCATGACCTAGAGAGGCACCGTGGCCTGGTGGAAAGTGTTAAGCGTTCACTATGTGACATGAACAGTACTAAGCGCCAGGGTAGATACCAGATAATCAGGTCGCCCATGGGGCTCACAGTCCAAGTAGGAGGGAGAACAGGTCCTAAATCCCCATTTTGCAGATGAGGGAACTGATGCACAGAGAAGTTAAGTGACTGCCCAAGGTCACATGGCAGACAAGTGGCAGAGCCGATATTAGAACCCAGGTCCCCAACTCCCAGGCCCTGTACTTTTCCACTAGACTTCCCAGGGAAGTTGGGAAAATGGGAACACACCTGCTCCCCAGGAGCAAAGGGGAGAATTAAGGAATTTTATACTCTTGCTGTCAGTTCATAGCTCCATTTACTTGATACTGCTTTCTAAGTAGAGTACTATTTAATGATAATGATGAGCCTATATGCAAATGCATACACACACCTACATCCAAAACCTATTTACTCTTGCCGTTCCTAGACACATAGGGGAATGCTACTGCCATTATCTAACAAGCCTGTCATCACATCTTACCTAAATTTCAGTTAAAAAGCACTCCTTAAGTCTATTATACATTAATGCAATGCACACACACCCACTACAAAGCAAACCCTTCATCATTGCAAATGCTATGTGTCAAGTTCAACACACTGCAGCTGAATAAAAGAAAAAAAAAGTGGATTCTTCAGTCTCTGGAGGCCAGGCCCGGGTTTGGCATACTCTTTGGCAGTAGTCTCTTCCCCGACCTTGTCTCGACCTAATCCTCTGCCCTCCTTTTCCACAAAGGACTCCCACTCATGCCAACCTCAAGTCTGGTCACAAGCAGGAGGCTGGGAAAGGCAGCAGAGCTCTGCAGTGCAGAGACTGCAGAAAGTATTTTTGTCTCACATAGCAATGCAACTGCTCATTTCCCTGAAAAACCATGTCCCAGGAAGCAGGAAAGGGTGAGCCGATCCTCGATCGGTACCTGGCAGACCTAGGGTCTGAAGAGCCCCAGGGAGGCAGGTTGGTTCTGCGCAAGTCCTAGGACCTTGTCTTGGTATCCTGTTCCCCTGTTCTGGTTCAGCGTGAGCCCCAGCCCCACCGAATAGCAAGACAGACACATAATATGTGGCAGGGAAGTCAGCCACACACCCATCACGCCTTCCTAGGGTGCAAAGATGATCTGGAATCTGGTCTCTAGGGTCCACCCGCTATCGATCAATCGATGGCATTTATTGAGCATTTACTGTGTGCAGAATACTGTACACTAAGTGCTTGGGAGAGTACACTATAAGAGAGTTGGTAGACATACTCCTGCCAACAACGAGCTTACAGTCTAGAGTGGGGGAGACAGACACTCATATAAATAAATTATATTTTTAAATGTATGACTGTGTATAAATAAATGAATGTATACACCCCTGGAGGAGCCCTGGGGGAGGGTGGGGGCTGCCCCAAGTCTATCAATCGATCTTGACTTGGGCTTCCTGGCAGGAGAACACGGTCTGAACAACAATCAGGTCATGTCAAAAGAGCCCCCTTTGCTCCCCGAAAAAGATTTTCTGGGCCATAGTCCCACCCATCAGACTGACCTTAGGTAGAGGCATCCCTTTAAAGAAATCAAGGAAGTCCAAGAAAAGAAAAGCACTAAAGGAAAGACTAAATAGTCTGGAGAAAATAACCAGTCAAGGGAATAGCAGAATGCAGGAAACTCGGCTCGCTGAGGCTCGTCAACTCTTTGGGATAGCAAGTCTCCATGTCACATCTGATGCTCCGCTGGACAGAAAAGAAAGGACAACATTCTCACCCATTCCACTTCCTCTGTATCCTGCTGTTTTTGGATCTCTAGCCTTTGGAATAAGCCCATAGTTAAAAGCAGCCTTGTGAGTACATACCCCAAATTTTCCAGCCAGCACAATATTTCAAACAGTTCATTTGAAATGAATAAAACGAACGTTTTACTTTTGCGAGGTCTTTGAGGGTGGAGATCGTGACTTCTTTGAAGGTGGAGTGGGGAGACATAGACTGAACGTTTTTTCAGAAAAATGATCTGGGCCACAGAGTGGCGTATGGATCGGAGAGGGGAGAGACAGGAGACAGGGAGGTCAACAAGGAGGCTGAGGCAGCAGCCAAGGCAGGATATGATAAGTGCTTGAATCACGGTAGTAGTAGTGGATTTCAGAGATGTTGTGAAGGTAGAACCAACAGCTAAATTCTGCCCTTTCCTCTCCATTCAAATTGCTACCACATTAATACAATCACTCATCCTATCCCACCTGGATTACTGCATCTGCCTCCTTGCTGACCTCCCAGCCTCCAGGCCTCTCCCAACTCATCCATGCTTCACTCTGCAGCCCAGATAATTTTTCTACAAAAATATTCAGGACACATCACCTCACTCCTCAAAAAACTCCAGTGTTGCCCATCCACCTCCATATCGAACAAAATCTCCTCTAAAGCACTCCATCACCTTGTCCTCTCCTACCTCACCTTGCTACTCTCTTACTACAACCCAGCCCGCC
Source organism: Ornithorhynchus anatinus (assembly GCF_004115215.2). Taxonomy (NCBI): domain Eukaryota; kingdom Metazoa; phylum Chordata; class Mammalia; order Monotremata; family Ornithorhynchidae; genus Ornithorhynchus; species Ornithorhynchus anatinus. Next base: position 51,657,668 of record NC_041735.1, on the reverse strand, counting down.
TTCTTCACTCCTCTAATACTTACCTTTTCTCAGTGTCTCACTGCTGACACCTCGCCCATGTCCTGCCACTAGCCTGGAATTCCCTCCCTCCTGAAGAGACAATTACTCTCTCCCCCTAAAAAGCCTAATTGAAGGCACATTTCCCACCCCCTTCTGTATCACCCTGATTTGCTCCCTTTGTTCTTCCCCACTCCCAGCCCCACAGCACTTATGTACATATCTGTATTTATTTATTTATAGTAATGTCGATCTCCCCTCATCTAGACTGTAAACTCATTGTAGGCAGAGAATGTGTCTGCTTAAAGTTGTATTGTACTCTCCCAAGCACTTAATATTGTGCTTTGCACACAGTAAGCACTCATTATTCATTCATTCATTCAATAGTATTTATTGAGCGCTTACTATGTGCAGAGCACTGTACTAAGCGCTTGGAATGAACAAATCGGCAACAGATAGAGACAGTCCCTGCCTTTTGATGGGCTTACAGTCTTATCAGGGGAGAAATAATTGAATGAAGAGTTTGGTGACAGATTGAATATGGGGGTGGGATGAGTGGAGGATAATGCCATGGCTATGGACTTGTGAGATAGGGAAGGTGGTGATGTTGTCTACATTGATGGGAAAGTCTTGAGGAGGACAGGGTTTGGTTGGAAAGTTGAGGAGTTCTGTTTAGGTCATGATAACTTCAACGTTTCAGCAGAACATCCACATAGAGATGTCCTGAAGACAAGCGGAAATGTGAGACTGCAAAGAAGTGGAGAGATCAGGGCTGGAGAAGTAGATTTGGGAATCATCCACTTAGAAATGGTAGTTGAAACTATGGAAATGAATGAGATCAAGAACCCTGGACTCCCCCAAATAGACTGTTTCCAAGTTCTTAGCATGCCAAGGATCTTCTAAATAACCAGGGATAAATCAGTCAGCATCAGTCTTGTCAATTCTTGGCCTACCATATGCCCACTGATGGCAAGCCACTGAAATGAAAACCTAATCAACTGATAAATTAGCAGGTAGCCTTAGATGTGACAGGTATCAAGTATCACAGTGATCTTTTACATGCATGGAAAGGCATACAATGAGTATTTTGGGTGTTGAAAGACATTCTTATGCTATCTCTTTGCTGTCCACACTGTAGGATATTTTAGAAGCTAGACAATGCCTACGAAGTGTTCTGAACTTGAAAAAAAATTGAGTTTCCAAAAGGTGAGTGACTATGACAGAATGTTTGTTAACTGAAAACTTTGAAGCAATGTGGTCTAATGAAAGGGAATGGCGGGGGCCTGGGAGTCAGAGGACCTGGGTTCTAATACTGGTTCTACCATTTGTCTGCCGTGTGACCTTGGTAAAGTCACTTAACTTTTCCACGTCTCAGTTTCCTCAACTGTAAAATGGGGATTAAATCCTACTCCCTCCTACTAAGACTGTGAGTCCCTTGTCGGAAGGGGAGTGTGTCAGACCTGATTGACCTGTATCTATCTCAGGGTTCAGAACAGTGAATGGCACATAGTAACGCTCAATAAATACCATAATAATACCATAATAATAATAATTCTCTCTCAGCTTCTCCACAAATCTCAAATCACATATGCAAATTATTTCTGTATGGGTGTATTGTCTTTGCAGATTTAACTCTTAGCTCTGTGTCAGCAGTAATTGCATCTACCAACACAGAGAAGTGAAGTGACTTGCTCAAAGTCACCCAGCAGACAAGTGGCAGAGCTGGTATTAGAACCAGGTCTTTCTGATTCTCAGGCCCATGCTCTATCCACTAAGCCCCAGCACTTCTCTTTGGGAGCATATCATGTGAGAGAGGGGACATGGTCAAGAGAGAGCCCCAAACCCTGTATCCTCAAAATAGACTCTTCCAAGCTCTCAGGTTGCCAGGGTTCTTCTAGGTAATCAGAGCTTGGCCCACCATTTCCCTACTGGTGACGAGCCAATGAAATAAAAACCAAATCAAGCTGATAAATTAGCAGGTAGACTTAGGCATGACAGTGATTAGGGGTGATTAACAGAGAGAATTTAGGAACATTTGATAGATAGCTGAATAGCACAGCTCTCTGTTTGGACATGCACTTTAGGCACAACTACGCACACCGATCCCCTTACTACAGCCAAATCCTATTTTGCTCAATTTAATGATGCACCAGCAGCACTTTTTAATTAATAATAATAATAATAATGTTGGTATTTGTTAAGCGCTTACTATGTGCCGAGCACTGTTCTAAGCGCTGGGGTAGACATAGGGGAATCAGGTTGTCCGACGTGGGGCTCACAGTCTTAATCCCCATTTTACAGATGAGGTAACTGAGGCACAGAGAAGTTAAGTGACTTGCCCACAGTCACACAGCTGACAAGTGGCAGAGCTGGGATTCGAACTCATGACCTCTGACTCCAAAGCCCGTGCTCTTTCCACTGAGCCACGCTGCTTAATTCACTGGTATCTGTTCAGTGTTGACTATCAGTAATAACTAAATGATCAGCTGTTCATTTGGGGAAATCACGTCAGGGCTGAAAAATAACCAAGACAGTGACCAAGACACTGTGGTGCCAAAAGGACTCTTCCCTTTCTCTCTCTCCCAGAACCCCACTAACACACAAGGACTTTTGGATCTCCCACATTCTTAGTCCAGTGTAACGCCCTCAGAGGTGCTCAATAACTGCCATTTCTACCCTCTCGTCAATCAATCAATCAATCAATAGCATGGACTAAAAGCCTACTGTGCGTAGAGCGTGGTACCATGCCCTTGGGAGAGTACAATCGAGATGGAAGTTACAATCCCCACCCCCGAGGAATCTCCAAACTAACGGGACTGTAATCTAACCTCTCGTTCTTTCCCAGTAGCCCCCTTGCAAGGGGTAAAGGTCCAAGTGCTCAGGAGATGAAACAGTGTTCTGTCTCATGGCTCTGATCGATGCATATTGTAAAGCCTATTCATTTCAGTTTATCCAGTCTCACTCACTTTACATATTGTCTTCCATCACAGAGAAGAGCTCATCCCCATGCCACAAAGTCCATTATGAACCGCCTCTTGAAAGGAAAAAAAACAAAGATTTTGCAGGTTCCAATCAGGTGTGGGTCTTAATGGAGCTCAGAGAGGGCGGCTGCCTCCTGGCAGGAGGTAATGGTTATAAATCAGACCAAGTTGGATGGAGACAATTCGCTGGGTTTTGAAGTCCATTTGGCCTTATTGCTTGTTCAGCTCCTTAATGCATTAATTATAAGATATGTATTCCAAAAAAAATTGCAATTAATCAATACTGCACTTATCCAATTTGGCTGCTCAAAAGTGGTAAACAGGGGAACTGGAGAGAGCTAGCACCCGTAGTCAATTCTCCTCTCTGAAGCCCTTTCCTGGAGTGGGCAGATATGCAATTTCCTCACAATGAACATGAATTCCTACAAGGAAACACGAAAAGCACAAATCCTGTCGCTTGAACACTTTGTCACCTCTTTAAGGAGTACTGGAGAGTAGTCCCCACTTACTAGTTTAGATTCAGCTTCAGCTCACTTTTCCATTAGAAATCCTGATCCTCCAGAGTTTCATATCTCTGTTCTTTTCTTTTGCAGCAAGCTAAAATATCAGATGAAAGTTGCTGTCTCAGATATATCTGTGGAAACCAATAATTCTAGAATATCGGAACTATGTTACTTTTCAATTATTCATCGGACACCCACCAGGAGGGGTTTCCAAACATTTTCTCCATCAAAAAATGGAATCCTCGGGGTTCAGAAATGTTACGTAACTCTCCAAGTGCCAGGCTGACCTAGACAACTTAGAAACTCGGATTTCTTGCTCTTATTCTACACACCGCTCTCTCCACAAAATAAAGAAATATATCTGAGGAAACCTAGGTGGACCAGTTTACAAAATGAGTCCTTGGAAAAGTCAACACTCTGATGATATCCAAATGAATCAGAATCACTAGGAATTGTATTTCTGCTGAGATCTCTCTAGGTCACATTAATATCAATCAATTGTATTTACTGAGCACTTACTGTTTATTTAATCATATTTATTGCAAGCTTACTGTGTACAGAGTACTGTACTAAGTGCATGGGACAGTACAATATAACAATATAATAGACACATTTCCTGCCCACAACAAGCTTAGAGTCTAGTGGAGCACAATTATTATGTTCTTAGAATCTCCCTGGGATGAGAACTGAAGTCAGAGCTACAGCACTACAACGTCAGCATTTTGACCAATTACCTCAAAATGGCCTCTCTACTTACTCCTACAGATAAAGGTCAAAATGGGAGCTGAAAGGAAAGTAAGGAAATATGGCTCTAGGCCATCCCAGCCCCACTTGGATAAAACAGTGTTACACTTATTGTTCCCCGAGTAAATTGGATCTATTTTTATGGGCTTCTTAGATCTGCTGTCTGATCCAGTGAAATTAAGAGACCTGGGATCCAGCCCCAGTTCGGCCAAGCTGGTTAATGTGGGTGAAGATTGCAAATGCACTCTGTAGTGTTCTGTTGCCTACTCATTCTTTACATTCCATACCCTGGTGGGAACATGACTGGCAGGGGTGAGAAAGTGGGATTGGCGCTGTGGAAGCCATGAGCGCTAGAATCCATTCCTCCACATGGGTTCTCCGTCCCACAGTCTCAGACCTGAGCCTCAGTTGTCGGCCCTGACCAAAGACACCATCGCTGTCAGACTCCATCGTGCGCTTCTTGCTTTGGACCTTGGGAAGGATAAGACTCCTAGATCATCTGGCTATTGATCAGGACTGCTGAGTTTTCTTAACCTTGATCAATAACAACACAGACAGGAGGAGAGCTTGGTCTTAACCTACAGTTACTTTCTGGCAATGGGCTCTATGGTCTTGAAATTGCTGCAGAATGAGAGGATGTCCTGCCATCACTGTCCATCTATCTTAGATATTTCTTGAGGGAATAGTATTTCTTATATAAGATACATGGTGCCCAACTCATATGAGAAGATTTACTACATATGCTACCCTTCACTTACAGGCGTTTGGATGGTGCTACCTAATAATATCTTACACTTGGGGCAGGCACGGAATTGCAGATGAAGCATTGACAGGAAGTTGCTTCCCTGCACCAGAGGTAAGGAGACATGATATTATGCTCTAAACATCAGCAACCTTCCAGTTGCCAAGCCCCAAACCAGAGTCTGGTTTTGTGTTTTGCTTTAACTTTATTATGGCATTACAACTGCTTGACAAATCACCTGAATTCTACTGGCACATTTATGTGCCTCTTTCTTTTCATCCAGCCAAGAGAATCCATTTTACAAATGCAAGACCTCATGGGTGTTTTGGCCACTAAGATGATAAAAAAAAGTCTTCCAGAAAACTGGAAAGTGTAGAGACAGTCCACAAATCTTGCTCCTAGGGCTCTTATCTATCAGTAGCCAGCACCTTGAACCTGTCCAGGCCAGTTCAATCTGATATCCTCAGGATCTCTGGGTTGGGACTTATGTGAAGCAAGGCTGCACTTCCCAGGGCTACACTGAACCAGAATGACAAACTTTGGCAAACCTGACCTGAAGTCACACCACTGGACTGCCCTCTGGGGAATAAGGGATAGTGTGTCCTTGTTTCCCCTTTAATATTGGACAACCATATCTCTCCTTCCTTAAATCCCTGCAAAGTTTAGAAGCAGTGGGGCTTAGCGGAAAGATCATGGGCTTGGGAGGACCTGGGTTCTAATCCCTGATCCACCACTTGCCTGCTGTGTCATCTTGGGCAAATCACTTAACCTCTTTGTGCCTCAATTCCTTCATCTTCAAAAGGGGATTCAATACCTGGTCATTCATTTAATCATATTTATTGAGTACTTACTGTGTGCAGAGCACTGTACTAAACACTTATCCCTCCTACTTAGACTTTGAGCCCCATGTGGGATCTGATTATTTTGTATCTACCCCAATATTTAGTACAGTGTCTGACACATAGTAAATGCTTAAGCTTAACAAATACCACAATTATTATTATTATTATACACTTTATTTATGGATATTTTATCTTATAAATTTAGCAATTTATTATAGTGTCTGTCATCCGCTAGACTGTAAGGTTCTTGAGGGTAGAGATCGTGTTAACTCATCGTATTGTACTCTCCCAGGTATTTAGTACAGTGCTCTGCATAGAGTCAGTGCGTAATAAATACTACTGATTGATTGATACACATGACAGCAGTACAGTTTAAACTGCCTGTTTCTCAAAGCTCGGAAAAAAATAGTAGACAAGTGCCTAAAATGTTTATGTGCTTTGGGGGCCCTCAATAAATACATATACTTTCAGTGCCACCTTGTTATACCTCTGAGATATTTAAACACTGGGTTTTATGGACTGGCACCTTAGTGTAGACAGACAAAGAATGCTTTGAAAACTGATGCTTCCAAAGAGAAGAAAAAGATCTAAGTAATAGAGGGTGAATACTAGACCATGACTGGCTATTCTGTTGAATGCTGGCTCACAAACATGGGAACACCTCAATGTCTGACTCACCTACAAAGCTGCCCAGCTTCTCATGGGGAGTTAGGTGGGTAAATGCAGTCAGTGTGTCAACAGAGCAACGATGAGTGGTCATTAGAGAAACAGTTCTCCTCTCTTAGTGGTCTGCTTCAGGTCTCTCAAAGCAAGAGCTGGTTTCTAAGAAGCACTCTATGATGATTTGGTTAACTGCCATGTTGGATGATTAAAGCCTTGTGAATAGATAGAATTCAATATGGTTTGGGTCTGGATTTAATGGGAGTGAGAGAGAAAAAGAGAGGGTGAGAGAGGGAGTGGGGGTGAGGGGAAGAGGAAAGGGCAGGATGAAGGGAAGGGAGGGGCAGAGGAAGGAGGAAAGAAGAGGGGAAGAGAGAGGAAGGGGGAGGAAGGTAAAGGAGAGGGTGAGAGAGAAGAGGGAGAAAGGGAGAGGATAGAGGAAATCAGGAGAGAGAGAGAGAGAGAGAGAGACAGAGAGCATGATAGGGAAAGACTATGGAATTAGGAGTCAGCAGATAGGAGACCCAGGTTCTAGGGCCAGCTTCATCTACTGCTGTTTGACCTTGGCTAAGTAATTTTACTTTTCTGAGCTTTGGTTTTCTCTTCTGAAAAATGGAGATAAAATGCCTGCCCCCCTTCCCTCTTAGATATTAAGCTCCATGTAGAAAGAGACTGTATATAATAATAATAATGTTATTGAGTGGCATACATACAAGATAAACACATTGAACACAGTCCCTGTCCCACATACGGCTCACAGTCAAAGATGGGGAAAGGGCAGGTATCTCATCTCCATTTTACAGATGAGGAAACTGAGGCACAGAGAAGTTAAATGATTTACCCAAGGTCATACAGCAGGCAAATGGCAGAGCCGGGCCTGGAACGTAGGTCTCCTTATTGCCAGTCTCACGCTCTTTCCACAAGGCTACACTGCCTCATAATCTGATAATCCCATGTCTACCCAAATGCTTAGTACAGTGTTTGGCACTTAGAAAGTGTTTTATTAATACCATCGTTATATGAGAGAGGAGAGAGCAGAGACAGAAAAGAGAGAGACCCCCCTTTTATGTTACCCAAGAATACGCTTCTTGCCAGTGAGGGGGCACTTAGCTAAAAAGAGAAACCAGATGAGAGAGGTTCCATGAAACTACCCATTTCAGGCCTGGTTTTGCCTTCTTTTATTTAACTTTAGGGGACACAGGCCCAGAGTAACTTGTAAAGCAAAGATGGTGAAACAAATCAACAAACAAAAAGTGAAGGAGGCAATGGAGCCAAATTTAAAACACATCCCCTGGTCCTTGTAACCCATTACTGACAAAAACACCCCACAAGTCATGTGCAATTTTCAGAAAACTGCCTTAGTTCTTTGAAGATGGCTCCTTTTTCCTCTTTTCAAAGAATCAAAGGCTTCATCTCATGCCTAGAGAAATACCTTGGAATGAGTATCCAGCTTTAATCACTAGGAGAATCCACCAACAGCAATCAAGGCCCTGGATCCCTCCACTGAATACCATGGAGTTTAAAAGGTCCAATTCCTTTCCTCGGAGACTCAATCAGAATAACAATGAAAATAATTCATCAGATTGAAACACAAATTAATCCTGTACTGACAACTAGATTTTATCGTGTTTAATTCCAAATGTAATTATTTTTGTATTTAATTACAAAACAGTTAATTACTCTATTTTAATTATGTATCTTTTTTAATTAGATATCTGCTACAAAGCCTTGATAAGGTTCTACTCTATAACATAGCCATTTTTTTTAGTTTATCTGCAGGGTGTATCAACCTAGTTCCTTTATTTTCCTGTTTCTTAAACTGCTGCATTTAAATCCCTCATTTGGTTGTCTCTCAAACACTTTTATGCTTCCAGCCCTGATATCTAAATCTACAGCTGGAAGAAAACAGCAAAAGGCAGGTCAACCTGGTATGCAGCAATCAGAAATGGAGTGAAATTTGTCTTGGAGAAAAGACCTTCGTTAGATAATGATACAAAGAGAGAACAATGAAGAGAGCATTACCCACTGAGGGTATCAGTGCAACCGTGCAGCAAAGGGCGATCTTTAGAAGTGTACAATGCAAAAGCGATTGCCATTCAAGCATTGATCTAATGAGGATAAATGGTGTTCATCTTCTGAGGGGCTTCTGGAAATGCAGAATGAAATTCTGAAATTCAGGACATCAAGATACAAGAAAAATAAATTGCCCTTTCAGTAAATAGCTTTTCTGTTACCCAGACAGAAATGTGGTACGACTGTCCAACTGATTGTCCACTATAATGTTCTTTTTTTAGCGCTTCCGCATGAGCGCTATTGAATTTGAATGTTAATATTTTTTCCAGTCTATTTTAATGGAATCAATTAAGAAGCATGAAATAAGGTGTATCCCTATTTAGGAATGTAGCCACATAATAGTTGGTTCTAGGGATACCAACCCACTTGGCTTATATATCTCTGCCTACCCAGTGACCTGGATAAAATACACTGGTATTGGCATCGACATGTTCTGTCAATCCCGCTCCACAATTTGCAAAATCCTAGCCAGAGTCCTCCTGAACCAACCCCTATGGAATATTGCTAATCTTATGTTCCCCAAACTGGGGTTCAGTGGACATGATTTTGCACCATACCAGAAACAAGAGAAATGCTGAGAACAACTTCATGGCTTCTATATTGGTAGTTTGCCGTCCTTACAAAAGCAGAGTTCTCTGACAACTAGTGAAGAAGTTACTAGTGAACTACTTACTTAATTTTAGAAGGTTATCAGCAGCCCAAAACTACTCCATGAGACCATCAGAAGAGTTTTGTTAGATTCTTTCCTATTCTCCAGTGGAGTAAAGGTGGGTTGCGGGCTAGATCCGGTCTGTTCAACTTAGTCTAAGGGGTCACACTGGAAATGGGAGTTAGTGTGGCCTAATGAAAAGAGGGGCCATGAAGGGGGTGTGGTTACATAAGGACTTGTTTGGTTTACAAATGTGTCTGGGTGTCCTATCAGATCTACCATTCCCAGTAGAAGGGTTTGAACTGTGACTCAACATGGTGCCGCCCATGGCCAGTCATTGATGCATTCTGACTCCACAGCCACAGCGGAGGTGCGGGCACGGTGAAGACATTGGGCTGGCTGCCAATGCTGCTGGGCCCCAAGGCATAGGCGGGCCATTGGCAGGGTCAGCTCTGACCAGACACAGGGACAACCAAGGCCAGCTGGGACAGAGATACAGGTCACCTCTCCCCACGCTAGGCCAGGCTGCGGCTGCAGTGCACGCTGGCCTGGGGGGTTGCCCCCACACTGGACTACTGCTGGCCCCCTGGGGATTTATTTTTTTGTCAGCTTTTTTCAATAGAAAGAAAAGAAACCCGAAGTTTCTCATTTCATTCCTTGCTGGGGCGCAGTCCCAGCCTGTTACAAGGGGGCGGGTAAACACATTGCCCACATCTCTATTACCACCCAAAGACCAGGGCCAGAAGGTCCAATCGTGAACTGCTAAAACCCCTCAAACTGGATCAGCTGGAAGTATTTCACATGGTTAACACCCCATAGTGTAAAATGCACCAATCCGTCAAGGAACCAAAACAACATTACGCACTGAGAATTTCAATGCGCCACGGGATCGAAGAGCAATCTTCCTAAGTGCAAGGTACAAAAGGAATTAGGCGTTGAGCATTGTTCTTCCAGCCCTAAGCACACGGACTTCATCATCATTGGCATTTATTGAGCGCTTACAGTGTGCAGAGCACTGTACTAAACACTGGGGAGAGTACAATACAATTGAGTTGGTAGACATGTTCCCTGGCCACAACCAGCTTACAGTCTAGAGGACTGTAAGCTCATAAGATCTCACTGTTAGTAATAATACCTTTGGAGGCAGGGGAAAGGAGGGGGATGTGGTGTGTGTGTGTGTGTGTGTGTGCGCGCATGTTTGGAGTTCATATGGTGGGGAACACGATAGCTAGCTTTTATGAGAGGTTTTTCCACTTTTTCATCACATTCTAAGGTATTATCTTTGGAACTGAGAATGTCCAGACAGACATTCATTCTTGAAACTGTGAATAAACTTCATCTCTAACTACTGTTAACTTTAAGAAAAAGCAAGCATTTGGGATAGGGAAGAGGAGGAAGCACAGTTTTATTCTCACTTGGAAAGAACTTTAACAAAATTTTACAAGGTTAGTTGACTCATCTGCTACTGTCCAGGGACCATTTGGCACACTTGGGACTCAATTTTGAACTTTATTTTTGCCTCTGAAGAAGCAGGTATCCTCAGTGACATTTAACAGCTCATCTCATATGCAGATCTTAGCAGAATATGAGCAATTCTCATATTCTGACTGGATTGTCCTTGCATCTTTTGGCAGCTCCCAGGAATCAACTGAATGCTCTTTCCTGAGAAGAGGGCTACAATCATTTTCCCAAACATAATTATTCCCATTACATGAGGAGGCCATGTTTTGATATCTTACTGAGCTGTTCATGAATATTTCACTTCTGGAGATCCTTCCCATTATGACTCTATGGCCATCAAGAACAGACTGAAACCATTATGGAAAGCAGTTCCTTCAATATCAGATCAACACTACATCTCTAGGGATATTTGTATTATTTATTTGGTAAGCTCCCATTACATTTAGCATTGGTCAAACTCTTCTCACAATTTTGTGTTCAGTCCAGGGCTCCGCAACTCGAGGGATAAAGAGAACTTGGAAAGAGTTCAAAAGAGAGTTACAGTGATGCCTGGGGTCAGAAAATCAGACCAGCAAAGAGAAGTGAAAGGACTGGGACTATTTAACCTTTTGACGAGAAAGCCGAAAGGTGACCTCATGAGCTCAATTACTCCATGAACGTGGGCTGTCATAAGGATGTGTAAGGGAGGCTTTTGCCCTCCTGCAGAGAAGAGTGGAGTGGCAGATCTATACCCCCACCCCTCGTAACCATGAGCAGACTCACTTCTGCCCTGCTGTGGCACTGCCTTGTGAATTTGTGATTTACACAGCCTGGAAAGGATGTGTGGCCTAAGGTAGGAAAAAATGGAGTTTCCACAGTATGACTCTGATAAGACTTTGCTCCTTAATTCCCCTTCAAGGTCCCCCACTCAAATAGTTAACAGGTAACCCTAAAGGCAACAAGGGCATGATCCTATCATCACCATAGGAGCCCCATGTCTAATCCACTCCAACCCCTTAGCAATGACTACAACAATTCAAGACCCATTACATTTTTCACTGACACAGAGGCAGGGGTTTGGGAGATTAGATAATCAAGCAAGCAAGCAATGGTATTTATTGAGTGCTTACTGTGTGCAGAGCACCGTACTAAGCACTTGAAGAATATAATATGACAGAGTCGCTAGACACGTTCTCTGCCCACTGAGAATAGAATCCTGGTGCTTCACTGATTTGTTAGAGTGACTTGGGAAAATCTCCTCAACCTCTCTGTGCCTTTTATGAAAATGTAAAATGCTGCGGGGGGCAGGATGGGGTGCATCACTGGGCTCAATGCCCAGGGATGTCATAAGTCTTGACTGAATGTTTGTAAAGGATTTTGCATTTCTATAGATCTTTCAATCTGAGACATATCAGGAAGTAGTAAAGGCTTCAATCATACTACACTTCCAGAGACCCTCACTGCATGGGGGATTGTTGCTTTCTACAGTATTTATACACACACACACACACACATATGTGCATGTATGTACACATATATATGCATATATATATATATATATATAAAATACAACAGATCATCAAATTTATAATAAAAGACTACTACTGTCTATTCTGAAATTCCTACATGACAGAAACATCTTATATTTCCTGAAAAAAGAACAAGAAGTGCAGTTTGAAAGGGAAAGTCTATGCAATCTCTCCAGGAGGAAACAATACAATCTTTCGGAAGTTGCACCTTCAAATTATCAAAGTGTTTTAAATACAAGTTTGGCGGATGGCCAGATTTGAACTAAATAAGTGGCTCCATTCCAGACGACTTGGCAGAGTCATATGACAGGACATTCCTCTGCGTTAAGAAAACAAAATGCAGAGAAATCTGAATTTTTTTTCTGTATCCTCACCCCAATTCCGCCATCTCAATGTACAAAGGTTAAATTTTCACCCATGAAAGTTGTGACCATGGGAGGTCACAACTTCCTCTGCAAATTGTTCTCTAAACAGAGGAAAACTCGGATTGTCACGTGAATTACGTGATTTTCACATCCTCTGAAATGGGGCTGATAAGAATCAAGGAAGGATAGCCTGAAAACTTCTTTTTTTTAAATACTCGCGTCATCTGAATAAAAGCAGATGAGAATCTGAATTGTAGGCTCAGTGTTGTATTGTCAAATTTATACTCTTGGGCTCTATTTTGAAAAGGAGGGTAGGAAAATCTGGAAAAATATTTTTTGTTAATGTTTTATTGATTCAAAAACCTGCCACCTTGTGATGGTAAGACTCTTCTTTCTTAAAGGCAAATAGATCTGCCTGATCTCTTCATCAAAAAACGAGTGAAGTAAGGACTAGAGAAGGAAGAGACAGGAGGCAGGGAGGTCAGCGAGGAGGCTGATGCAGTTAGTCAAGGTGAGATATGATAAGTGCTTAGCTTAGCATAATGGCAGTTTGGATGGAGAAGAAAGGGCAGATTTTAGTGATGTTCTGAAGGGAGAACTGACAGGAATTGGTGACAATTTGCATGATCAATTGCTGTAACATTCAAGTTGTGACAACACAACATTAAGCCTACAAATCAGATTCTCATCTGCTTTTATTCAGATGACCAGAGTATTTAAAAAATCTATTTGCCAGATCTATTTGCCTGATTTCTTAATCAAAATAGATACACCAATTGAGAAGAGTCAATTTGATTTTTAAAAAATTTTGTTTTTATATATAGTTTTCCTTCATTTTCAAAGCTAACCACGTACTCCTATATTCTGCTTCTGTGCAACTGGCATGTTGTGCCCAGAAAGAGAATTCCTTGCTAGGAGATGGAGCTCACTGCTTGCAGAATCTATCTCTGCTTTCACAACTGCCTCAATATCCTGATCTTTATGAAGCACTTCGGAGGTATTGCTCTGTACCAAAATGCTTGGAGGTTTGCAGCCTGGCAAAGAACACGGGCTTGGGGAGTAAGAGGACCTGATCCTAAATCTGGCTCTGCCACTTGCCTGTTGTGTGACCTTGAGCAAATCACTTAACTTCACTGAGCCTCTCATCTATAAACTGGGGGTTTAAATACCTACTCTCCCACCTACTTTGTGAGTTGTATGCGGAACAGGGACTGTGCCCAACCTGATTATTTTGTATGTTCTCCAGCACTTAACAAATACCACAATAATTATCTTGAAATTCCAAGGGCGACTCTATTTCCTATCAAACTACTTACAACTCTGTAAGTGCAACCCAATAAACACTCAGATACCGAAATCATCAGATCAAAACATGCAACTTGAATATTCCGACAATTGATCATGCAAATTGTCCCCAAATCCTGTCAGTTCTCCCTTCAGAACATCACTAAAATCTGCCCTTTCTTCTCCAACCAAACTGCTATCATGCTAAGCTAAGCACTTATCATATCCCACCTTGACTAACTGCATCAGCCTCCTTGCTGACCTCCCTGCCTCCTGTCTCTTCCTTCTCTAGTCCTTACTTCACTTGTTTCCTGGATCATTTTTCTAAAAGTGTTTAATACAATGCTCTGCACATCATATCTGCTCCGAATATATCGATTGATTTTTCTTTTGGCACAGTATCCACCATCTGGGTGCTGCATTATACTAAGAAAGTAAAAATACATTACTGATTAATAGCTTTTTCATTCTGATTTTTCCAAGACCAATTAAAATAGCTTCAAGGCCCTGCCAAATAGATTTGCAGCCCAGGCCCTGTGACTCCCCAGTGAATCCTCCATTCAAGGCGACCAGCTCGTTTCCCATCAAAACAGTATATCTATAGGGCAGCCTAAGGCTATATCACATTCCTTGACCTTTACTTGTGCTTCACTCTGTCCTTAGCACCTCTATTCTGCCCCACATCTTGCACATGCCCCCTTTCAGTTCACCCTATAGCAGCTTTGAAAACCTGCTAAAATCATTCTCCCCTTGTTTTTCCCAGAAAAGCTATGTTGCAGTGAGCACTGCCTCAGTTCTGGTGAGCTGGCTGCATTCCAGGACCTCATTGTCAGACATCTTGTCTGGCCAGTTGGTGAAACTGCTCAAGATGGTGAATGTGTCTTCTAAGGTAGGTTCAGGGCCCACAACCATAAAGACGGCTAGCACATGTAACCCCGAGGCCCAGACTCCGAGAGCAGTCCTGCGGGGCCGATGGAAGCCAGCCACTTCCTGCCTGCTCCAGGAGCAGCGAGGCTGAAGCCAACCTTCACAGGTTTTAGAATGGCGTAAAGGCTGTGATATTTGGGACAGAGGCCTTCTCTCACCAGTGAAGAAAACCTGGATATTCTCATCTCAAACCCCCAAAGTCCCATTTCCTCTCCCTCCCATATTCACATCCTCCACTCTTGTCAACCCCCACAAACTTCCCATCCCCAGTAACACCATTTAACACTTCATCTCTCCTTCAAATCCCCTCCACACCGCCCAGGAATTCCCATCCCCATCAGTAACCTCACACTCCTCCTGTTCCAGAAGCCTGCAACTTGGGTGTCATACTCAGCTCCTCACTGTCTTTCACCTCTCACATTCGATCTACAACCAAATCCTGACAGTTCTTCCTGTACAACATTTCTCAGATCTGCCCCTTCCTCTCCCATTCAAACAGATATCACTCTAGTCCAAGCTCTGATCATACGATTCCTAGATAGAGCAGCATCCGATAGCCCAGGGGACAGAGCAAGAAACTGCGGGTCAAGAAGAACCAGGTTCTAGTCGAGTTCTCTCCCTTGTCTGCTGGATGAATTTATGGAAATCAATTAACTATTTTGGGCCTCATTTTCTTTTTTTTTAAATGGAATTTACTTGTTAAGCACTTACCATGTGCCAGGGACTGCACTAAGAATTGGGGTTGATAAACAACATAATCAGGTTGGACACAGCCCCTGTTTCTCAGGAGGAGGATTTAATTCCCATTTTTCAGGTGAGTTAACTGAGGCACAGAGAAGTTAAGTGACTTGTCCAAGGTCATGCAGCAGATAAGTGGCACAGTTGGGATTAGAACCCAAGTCTGGAGAAGCAGCATGGCCTAGAGGATAGAGCATGGGACTAGGAGTCAGAAGGACTTGGATTCTAATCCCAGCTCTGCCACTTGTCTGCTGCATGACCTTAGACAATTCCCTTAACTTCTCTGTGTCTCAGTTACCTCATCTGTAAAATGGGGATGAAAACTGTGAGCCCCATAGGGGACATTGCCTGTGACCAGCCTGATTACCTTGTATCTACTCCAGCGCTTAAAAAACAAACAAAAAAATCATCAACAAAAAGCCCTCTGACTCCCAGGCCTGTGTTCTTTCCACTAGACCACGCTGCTTCTCGAGTGTTCCCCACCATGTCTATTCTGCATTTTGCTCACAGCAACTCAGCAGCATGGATGAATATACTTATACCTTTCTCAGCACTTGGCTGATTGAGAGGGGTTGGAAGACATTCCCATTCACTGCTGATACCAGTAATAATAATAATAATAATAACAATAGTACTTGTTAAGTGCATACTATGTACCAAGCACTGTTCAAAGCACTGGGGTAGATACAGGTTGATCAGGTTGGGCACAGTCCCTCTCCCATTTGGGGCTCACAGTTTTAAATTCCATTTTACAGATGTGATAATTGAGGGCCAGAGAAGTGAAGTGACTCATTCAAGGTCACAGAGCAGAAAAGTGGCGTAGTCAGTACTTGAATGCAGATCCTTCTAACTCCCAGGCCCATGCTCTACCCACTAAGCCATGCCTCTTCTCAACCCACTGGGTTTCCTTTTTACAATAAGAGTGCTGTGGTATTATCACAGAAACCTTGCAGGTTTTTTGTCCTCTAAGAACTTCATATTTATTGCTTGACATTTTTGGTGTCACTTTTTTGGTGTAATGGCTGCAATGATAGTTCAATTTGACACACGCCTGGGCTGGCCCAAAGTCAGTCCAGCCTTCTGTACGTCCCACAGCTGCAGTGGGAACCAGGCATCTTGTCATCCCCGGTCACACCATAATACAGTCTTTATCAATTGCAGCTGTTTATACTTTGGGCGTCATCACAGTGTCTTTCTTTAATCTGGGGAGGCAAAAGGTAGCGCTAGCGATCACGAGCTTACGGTTGGCATATTCCCTGGGCAGAAGTAGACCACTGCTATTTAGCTTTCCAATCCCATGCAGTCTGATTGCTTTCTTTTCCATGTTTCAGCATCACTGCCCACCCATGCATTGAAATCTCCCATGATAATCAGCTTGTCATATTTTGAAATTGCTGTAATGAGTCTATCCAGGTTACGGTTTCAGGAACAGCAACCCCATTTTGAAGAGTCTGTGCACTCAGACTCTTTGGTCTTTAGTGTGGGGCCCATTTAAGTCTCCCATGGAGAGGGATCTCTAATCGCATCCTGCTTTCTCCATCCTTTAGCAAATCTGATGAGCAGAATGGGGAATGCTTGCAAGAACTCATCTGCCTAATGATCTTGAGCATGATCTTGGAAAAAAATATTTAAAAAAGATGATCTTAAGAACAAGTTTTGATTATGGGATGGGAATTTCTTGTTGCACCCTAAGCTTAAATCCTTCCGGTCTTACTGTCAAGCTTTCTTAAGGTATTCAAGACGCAAAAGTTTGGACTCAAAGGGCTCTTGCCGAAAATTGGGACCCAAAGGTGAGCTCAAACTCATTAATGGCATCATTTCCCCTATTTATAACTGAAAAAAAAATTACAGCAAGAATACCAGAACTCTGTTTTCAAGGGGAAAGATTTAGATCGTACCTCCTAATGTTTGTCTATGTTAAAAATGTATCACCGCTGGAAATTGCAGAACAGATCAAAAAACCTAGCGGTCTTTCTACATGCATAGGCATCAGTTCACGACCCTAGTGAGGAAAATTATACATGATCTAAGCATACAAACTCATTTGATATACCTAAGCCAAAAGTAGGCTAATATAGGAGAAAGCATTGAATCTACATTACAAAACAGCAGGCTTAAGAAACACAAGCAGCCCAAAATGTCAAGCTTATCTGTCACACCATGCCTAGCTGGGCTCCTTGTGCATGACAGACTGATTTTAAATATTTGTTGCCCTAGCTTACCAACCACTGAAGATCTGGCAGAATGAAAGGAAAAAAAAATTATTGAAACCTCTGATTGTTAAGGTTTTCAGTCTTTAATGTTTCCTTACACAGCAGCCCACTAATAGCATTTTAAGAACAGTCAGCGTAAGATGTGGTAGAGCAAGGAAGAAGAAAAGGTTACCATTCAATACTGTTTCTTTCATTTTTATAGACCAGCATTTATCAATATGCTTTGGGAAAATGAATTAATGATTGACTTCCTTACTTCCTTGTTCTTGAGTAAGCACTCTTAAAATGTACCTTTGCTAAATTATCTGGGCTAAGTTCTGCCCAGCAAAATAAAAAATATGAGCCGAATAGATATTCATTATGAATCTGTGAACGGTATTGCCAGGAAATCAACTTATTTCAATAGTTTTGTCCATCTTATTTTAAGTGAATAATTGATCATTATTACAGAAGTGTACTATATAAGCTTTTGATTTTGTATGTTAGAAACATTAGCTAACAAAACACAAAAGAGTTCAATAGTATTACCCTAGAAATAGTGTACCATTCGACCTCCACATATCCAGTACACTCAGTTCTGCCTTAATCTATGGTCTCTCCATGTGTTTTAGCTAGAAAGGTGCTAGGAATTAGGGAATGTCCATCCAGCAACATGTCCCAGGGTTAGAAATGGCATTTTGCTCTGTTGGAAGAAAGATTCTGTGTGAAGGCATGCAGCAACTGAATGAGTGTTACATTGTGAGGTTTCTTTTGAGCAGGGCTGAGTGTAAATACAACTCCCATGTCTTAGAAGAAGTGGGTTTGATTATCCAACCTAGGACAGAGCAATGAATTTGCTTTAGGAAACCCTTGTATCACTAATAAAACTGGCCATTAATGTATTGGGCTTTCTCTGAGAGAACCTCAAAGTGTTTTAGGGATATCTTCCCAATATTCCCTTGACTCAAGGGATCAGAAAGGATGGAGGGCTATCCTGTGACAGGAGATATGTCTTGGTCCTTTGTTTCCCTTTATACAGTTAAATCTTCATTAGGTGGAGAGTGGTTTGTGGATTATCCAGACTCCATGCTTCTTACCTGTTCCCTGCCCTTTGATTATTCACTTCTAAGAGAAGCAGCATGGCTTAGTTGATAGAGTATGGGCCCAGGAGTCAAAAGGACCTGGGTTCTAATCCCAGCTCTGCTGCTTGTCTGCTGTGTGACCCTGGGCAAGTCACTCAACTTTTCTGGGCCTCAATTACCTCATCTGTAAAATGGGGATTAAGGCTGTGAGCCCTATGTGGGACAGGGACTGTGTCCAACCCCTTGTATCTACCCGAGTGCTTAGTACAGTCCCTGGCACAAAGTGCTTAGCAAATATCTAATATTATTACTATTATTATTATTACTCAGCACTTCCACTCCCCCCACAAGACTGTAAGCTCACTGTGGGCAGAGAATGTGTCTGTTATATTGTTATGGTGTACTCTCTCAAGAGCTTAGTACAGTGTTCTGCACATAGTAAGTGTTCAATAAATATGATTGATTGATTGATGGATTCCACTCAAGGAATGATAGTCATTCAGGTCACAAACATTTATTGGCAGAGTCTACATGGAGCAAGGATTTTTATAAGACAAAATTTCCAGCCATGCGTACCTGTTTTACCCCCCAAATCTACAAGAGACAAGATCAATTTTACTTGCTGGACAAACACCAGGAAATTGTCCAGTACTGAATGCAGGGAATGTTTTTCGAGGCACATGCTTCTACTAATGATAATTGTGGAATTACTGAGCATTTACTATATGCCAAACACTTTGCTAAGCAGTAGGGCAGATACAATACAATCAGATTAGACCCAGTTCCTGCCCCACACAGGGCTCACAGTCTAAGGAGGAGAAAGAACAGATATTGAATCCCCATTTTACAGATGAGGAAACCAAGGCACTGAGAAGTGACTTGCCCAAGGTCTCATATAGCAGGCAAAGAGATGGAGCTCGCCCTAGAACCTGTCCTGTGTTTTTCATAAGAATCATTTTACCATGATAAAAGTATAATGTCCAATGGACAAAAGCATTTTTTTCCTGACCAATGTCCCCTCTACTAGAAAGTTAATTTGAATAACAGCAAGAGTTAGGAATGCCAGAGAGGGCCTATGTAGGGCTTGTTGGATTGAGGAGCAGCCTTTCCCATCTCAAAGGCTCCCTCCTGCCACTGGGGCATCACGTCTCATCTCATCACTATGGCCTCTTTTCCAAAAGACATGAAAACTCCTAGAGGGCAGGGATGGTTTCTATACCTTTATGTTGGGCTAAAGATCTAAACACATGCAGGGTTGTTTTTTAAGAGCTGAGCAAATGGAGACTGGAGCCAAGTGATCTGGATAATTCATGCAAAGAAATGTTTGTGGAAAGGGATCATGAAACAAGTTTGCCTAAATCATCTAGATAACCATGTCAGATTTTCACTTCTCTCTGCCAGGGTAGGCCAAACCGAGTTTGCCTACATTATCTAGGTAACTGTCTTAGATTTTTCACTTCCTTCTGTCAGGGTAGGCTTGGCAATTGTTTGTTCAAGTTTAAGTCACTTATAAAAATACAATAATTGTAGGGAAAAAAAGACTTCAGGACCCAGAGAAACTGATGATAGGGCTACTGGTTTGGAAGTAAGCTCACACTCTCTCATCCTGGCCAGTCTGGGACCTGCTAGGGCACAGAGTGCAAAGATCAAATAGGTAGTTAGAGGTCCAGCACACAGCATCTTGCATTCTAAATCTACACACATAGTGACTGGAGCAATAACAATAATAATGATAAGCAGTGTGGCCTTACAGAAAGAGCATGGGCCTGGGAGTCAGACGACCTGGACTTAGCCACACACTTGCTCTGTGACCCTGGGAATGTCACTTAACTTCTCTGGGCCTTAGTTACCTCTTCTGTAAAATGGGGATTCGAAAAATGTTCTCCCTCCTTAGACTGTGAGCCCTGTGTGAGACAGGGATTCTGCCTGACCTGATTATTTTGTATCCCCCCCAGCGCTTAGACTAGTGCTTGACATATAGTAAGCACTTGATATAATAATAATAATAACAACAATTATAATGAGCCCTAGGGCCTCATACCAGCAAGTAGTTGCTGGGGCAGCTACTTTGGTCCTACTAACTAAACCAACACTGAATTCAAGTATTGGCTGTCTCCTTGTTTTATTCGGTCACTATACTTAACTTTGTAAGGTAACCATTTCAGCCAGATAATTACAGTCACTCCCTTTTTATTTAATTTTCTCTTACTGAGTTGGTTTCATTTTGCCTCACCCATCCCCATTTGGCAAACTCTTACTCTTTTTTCCTGTGTATCAAACAGGGTTGAAAATTAACAGGGTTCCTCCTTGTTGGCAGAGAAGCCTCACTAATTATGTCAGCAGGGATCTGGGAATGAGGTTCTTTAACTAACATGTGTTTCTTCTATTGGTTACAACAACCATCTTGAGGCCTTTTTTTTTTTACTCTCCCACCAGGTTTGCATACCAGCTTTATTAAGAATTAGCCCAGAAATCTCACTAACTGCTGGAACCAACTGAAGTTTCCAGAACAGAGGTCAGATTTTGACCATTTGGCTGTTTAAAGGGGCCCCAAACCATTTGGATGTCCTGCCGGCAGCTCAAACATACGTCTAAAACAGAATGCTTCATCTTTTCCCTCCAACCTACTCCTCCCTCTAATTTCTCCACCTCAGTGAACACTACCACCCATCCTCCCTATCCTAGAAGGCCGCAACTTTGGGGTCAGCCTCAACCCTTCACAGTCCTTCAATAATGCCAGATCCTGCTGCTTTTTTCTACACATCTCCCAGATCCACTCTTTCATCTCCCAACCAAACTCTTAGGACCTTGGAACAAGCTCCGGTCTGGCCACTGCTAGACTTACTGCTTTAGCTGCCAGCCTCCAGCCTAGCTATGCTACATGCTGCTCTTAGGTTCATCTTCCTTAAAATATCATTCAGCCTACATCTCTCCATTCTTCCAAGCCATCCATAGCTTCCCTGTGTCTTTCCTCACAAAAACTTCTCACATTTGGCTTCAAGGCTCTGAACCATTTGGTTCCACCTTACCTATCTGTTCTCTTAATCATCGGGATATGTTTTAAATGCTTACTACATGTCAACCACTGCACTAAGTGCTGGGGTAGATACAAGATCGTCAGGTCCCACATGGGGTTCACATTTTAAGTAGGAGGAAAAAGGTACTGAATCCCCAGTTTGCTGATGCGGGAACTGATGCACAGAGAAGTTATGTGACTCTCCGAAGGTCACCCAGAAGACAAGTAGCAGAACCAGGATTAGTACCCAGATCCTGTAACTCTTCCCCTCTCAGGATCGCACCTGGAGAGTCTCCAGTAGTCTACTAGTCTTGGCTACGGGAGAAAGAGTCAGGCAGAGGCATACCCATTCCATTCCTAGCTTTGTCAGTGGCTAGCGAGTGGAAAGCAATCTGCTACAAGTCAAAACTCACCTGTGCTGGTTAGTCACGGCATGGGAGAGAGTTGAGGGTGGAGACTCAGGTTTACTGTACGGAAAGAGGCAGTGGTAAACCGCTTCCATATTTTTATCAAGAAAACTCTATGGATACACTACGAGAATGACTGCAGATGGAGGTGGGGCTTTCTGGGAGAGATCTGTCCAGGGAGTCATTATGGGTAGGAGATGACTCAAAAGCAAAAGACAAGGCAAGGATTTGTGTGGGCAGTGAATGTGATGCTTCTTTATTCTATAATTCATGGTCTACTGGCTAGAGCATGGGTCTAGGAGTCAGAAGGGCCTGGGTTCTAATCCTCATTCTGCCATTTGTCTGCTGTGTGACCTTGGGCAAAGCACTTCACTTCTCTGTGCTTCAGTTTCCTCATCTGAAAAATGGGGATTAAGACAGTGAGTCCCATGCTAGACAAGGACTGTGTCCAACCTGATTCGCTTGTGTCTATCTCAGTTCCCAGTACAGTGCCTGCTACACAATAAGTACTTAACAAATACCATTAAAAAAAAATAAATCCCAAGCTCCCTAGTATAGTGCATCACACCAAGTGGGTGCTTACTAAATGCTACTACTGCTAATATAACTACTATTCCCCTAATAAAAACTCTCCCCTCTACTCAATATCAGAATACCAGCCATGGCAACCGTTTAGCCAACAAGTTGGAAGCACTCATTTGCGCTACTCTGCTATGCGATAAAAGTTCAGGAGGATATATGATAAAAGTTCAGGAGGGCAGGGCTTAGGAAAGTATGACTATAGGGATTTTATTAAAAAGAAGTTAATAAAACTAATGAGCTAAAATTCAAGGCATAGAACTCTAGAATTAGTGGTAGTCGTGGAATTCAGTGAAAAGCAGATAATGAAAAGTGGGAAAACTAAAACAAAGAATCAATTCACATCTCTCTACATGCTGAGAAGAAATGTGTCTACTGCACAGAGCATGGACCTAGTAGTTAGAAGGACCTGGGTTCTAATCCTGATTCCACCACTTGTCCGCTGTGTGATGTGGAGCAAGTCACTTCACTTCTCTGTGACTCAGTTACCTCATCTGTGAAATGGGGATTAAGACCTACCAACCCCAAGCCCAGGCGCTGCTGACAGTTGGTCAGGAGAAGTGGCCATGGTTCACTATCAGGGATATGGGAGGGTAGGGAGGAAAGGGCTGAAGGGAGAATACTGGAGAACCAACATTTCCTAGCCTATCCCACCTCCCAGCTCCTTGCTGCAGGCCGAGGACCCTCCTCCCCTCGGTCCCATAGGATGGAATCAAAGCTGGAGGGGCCCCATGAGATACCAGAATCCAGAGCACCCAGGACCCCAGCCCTTTGTCCTGGCTGGGTTTGAACTGGGTTTGTACCTCGCCAGCTACTAGGAGTCAATCTTTCATTTGCTCTAAGATCCTTCTTTGTCCCTTTCTTCCCTCCAATCTCCACAGACCACCCTGCCAAGACAGCAGGAGCTTTAGCGGTGGGGCCGAACAAGCCTGACAGAGGAAGTTCTTGGTGACTTTCAAGGGAGGAATTCTCGCAAGAGCAAACAGGCAACAAAGTGTTGAGGGGAGCAGGAGGAGAGGTACACAGAGCAACACTAGGCCCCGCTGCTTCCCAGAAGAGCAGAATAACATTTGAAAGACAGCACATCCTCAAATAACATGACCTAGAAGGGGATTATGGTCAGTTTTTCTACAGTGGGGGCTTTAATGCCCAAAGAACCACACACAGTATAATACTCATGCCTTAACTAACAACACAAACATACACAACACAATTTCTTCTGAACTGCACTATATTCAGAAGGGTGCACTTTGTGAAAAGAACATTCCCTAATTACTCATCACTGTTCTACTGAAAACACGTAACGTAAACACGCATTACAAAAGAACTGACTACAACTAGGAGACCCTGCAGCAGACAATCCAGCCTGATGAGCAGCAGCTAGAACAGAAGTGGCCCTCCTTGAGCAAAGGCTATGCAAGGATCAGGATACCAAGAGGTCAGCTGAAAAACAAAGACAGGCCCCATACTTGGGGACTGTGGGCAGGGAACACGTCTACCAACTCTGTTATATTGTTCTCTCCCAAGTTCTTAGTACTCAATCAAATGGTATTTACTGAGTGCTATGTGCAGAGCACTATACTAAGTGCTTGGGAGGGTAAAATACAACAGAGTTGGCAGACACATTACATGACTATTTCGAAGCACTAAAAGACAGAACTTTAGGGAGACTGTTTCCCAACTCTACAAAGATGGCAAGGTGCTAAATCTTTTATTTTAGGAGGAAATCCTTTATTTTAAGAGAACTTCGTGCAAACACTTCAGCAGATGTCAGAACCTTGTCTTCCAAATCATTGAATGATCCCTCTAAAATGGTGGACAGATAGAATTAAAGGGTTCCTTCAATTGTCCAATGTTGCCTATTGACTACGTTATTATGCTGAGAGCTGCATTACTAGGCAACTTTAAGACTCTGTTCACTTAGTACAGTGGTCTGCATGCAGTAAGCTCTCAATAAATACCATTGATTGATACGAGACAAACACATCATCACAACCAGAAATTAACTCTATATGCACACAATACCAAAGAGCTTGTTGGTTATACGATGGTCTTTTCAGCCACACTAATAGGCATGGCTAGGGTCAGTAGGGTCATCTCAGAAACGAAGATACTCGTACAAACAGTTCTCTCTCTGACAATTTTGGGAAATTTTAAGTCCACACAAGTGATGATCTCTTCTTCCCCATCTACTTCTTTCTTATTGACTAACTTCCATTTGTCTTAATTCAGGGAACTTTGTTGCTTTATTTAATTAGATCCCCTGACACTTCTCCCACCCTACATTCGATTCATAGGCATATGAAATTGTCAGCCCTGTGCTATTTTCTTTATTGATAACTGTTTAACCCTACTCCTCAGGTAGAAATAAATGAGTGATAAAAAAGTGGTTTATTTAAAGATCTTTTAGCTTTCTTTATCAGTGATCTAAGATACTCCACAACCTCTACGGAGCCTCCTGGCATCTGGACCTATGCTCCACATTTTACCTCTTCCCATCTGCCCAGTGGGTAGACTAATCCCAGGTGAAATCATAAAAATCTAAATGGAAATTCCTAAATTCAATTTACCGGATTTATTTTCATGTCCTCTAATGAAATGAGAAGTAGCCTTGCTCACCTGTATGTTCCAATAACTGAAAGCTTCCTTGAACAAATATGAAAAAAAAAATCTATTTGCAAACGGTGAGAAGATCACAGGCCACAAAGCAATAATCCACATGGCCTTGCAAAGAATAAATCCTATAAGATTAATATAATACCGTTCTCTGTATGTTTACCCTCTAAGACCAACAAAACTGATGCCACACATGTCAACAGGATATATAGACAACTGAATAAACATTGAACAAATAAATGATGTGTTCATATCAAGCAAACGCAATAACAGATAATGACTAAAAATCAAGCAAATTAGGAACCAAGAAGAGAAACTCTACTATGCAGACAGGTTAGTGCTTTAACCTCCCCCACACAGTGTTAACTGTTATATTATCAGCCCACAAAGGTTTCAAAATTCCCCTTATGGATCTTATCTCAGGTACAGAAAAGAGCACCCACCCATCGCCACAGCACAAGCTGTGATGTGCCCTCCAAAGTCTGAGAAGGGAGGGAGCACCTCACCCATTGCTGCTGTCATTTTCAGGACAGGTGAGATGCTCCCTGCCACCTTCTCACTGCCTTCTGGGCTCCTCTGGGAGCTGCCAAGGACCATCAGGTTCCCCAACTCCTGAAGTTTAGGGAGGAGGAAGAAGGGAGAGCAAGATCTTTAAACACTTCTCCCCTTTCCTTTCCCCCTTTTTAATTCTTTCCTTCTGCCCTTCTCCGTTTCCCTTTTCTTTTTCTCCTCCCTCCTCCGCTCCTCTTTTCCCCTGCCACCACCCTCTTCTTTCCCTCCTCCCCACCCTTTTCCTCCCTCCCCCTTCCTCAGGACCTTGGGTCAGTTAGCCCGGTGGACGGGGCCAGGAGGCTGCAATTTGAGAGCCCTGTGGCAGGAGGAGGAGGAGGAGGCAGGCTGGCAGGGAGGAAGGAAGGATGGAAGAGCCGTGTTTTTAGACAATTCCTAGTTGCCCCCATGCCCTTCCACATCCTGCGCTTGGGTCACATGCCTTTCAGGGTTCTCTCCCTGCCTGATGGGCTCTCAGCATCGCCTGGCTATGAAGCAAAGAGAGACTGCAAGAGATACTCATTTACCACCTCTTACAGCATCTAAAATTCTACCAGTAAAAAGTCTGAAAGTAAATAATTTTTTCATACTGTGTGTAAAAGCCATTCACTTGCAGTTGGCACCCCAGCAGAAGTTATACAGGCCTACTCAAGACTGTATGTAGAGTCTTGCCAGGAAACAGAAATTTGGGGGAGGGCGATTATCTGCAGACTCCTTTAAAAGAGTAATAATAGCATTACTGGGATGGTTGTTATTAAGCATTTACATAGCACTTTGTATCTGCAGAGTGCTTTGCAATCATTTATTAATAATGGTTTGAATTATTTAATAATGAATTTAACGGGACTCTCATGACAGTGGATAAAAAGCCAAAGGGGAAGGAATCAGCAAAGACAAGACAGAGTTCTAACTAGGGACAAAAGAGCACTTACCTGTTTCATAAGGCAAAGAACAGCCATTCAAGGAAAAATGACAGTGATCAGGGAAATCATGAGCACAGCAAATATTCCCTAATATGGAAACAAAACCAACAGAGTGAAAGACTGTAGACCTCTAGCATTGCTGAAGTTGTTCTTCTCCTGTATCCAAAGCATCCAAGCCTTTCAAACGATCAATGGTATTTGTTGAGCGTTTACTGTGTGCGGAGCAGTGTCCTGAGTGCTCAGGAGGGCACAATGCAACAGAGTTGGTAGACACGCTTCCTGCTCTCAAGGAGTTTACAGTCTAGGAGGGGGAGTGTATGGGAGCCTGGGGAGGGCTCACTCACTGGTCCCCCAATTCATTCATTAAGAAGTGTAATACTGTAAAGCACGATGGTTAGAGAAACAGCACGGCTTAGTGAAAAGAGGCCAGGCTTGGGAGTCAGAGGATGTGGGTTCTAATCCTGCCTTCACCACTTGTCTGCTGTGTGACCTTGGGCAAGCCACTTAACTTCTCTGTGCCTCAGTTACCTCATCTGTAGAATGGGGATGAAGACTGTGAGCCCCATGTGGGACAACCTGATTATCTTGTATCTACTCCAGCACTTAGAAGAGTGCTTGACACATAGTAAGCTTATAACAAATACCATAATTATCCAGCACTTAGAACAGTGCTTGGCACGTAGTAAGCACTTAACAAATACCATCATTTTTTATTATTATTATTATATCACGACTGGGGGAAAGCAGGTGAAAAGTGACCCGGCAACTAAGCAGCTTCATTTGAAGCAGTGTGGTTTAGTGGATAGAGTACGGGGCAGGGAGTCAGAAAGACCTGGGCTCTAATCCTGGCTCTACCACATGTCTGCTGTGTGACTTTGGGCAAGTCACTTACCTTCTCTTGGACCTCAGTTACCTCATCTGTAAAAATGGGGATTAAGAGTGTGAGCCCAATATGGGACAGGGACTGTGGCCCACCTGATTGACTCTATCTACAGTGCTTGGCACATAATAAATGCCATACAGGTACCATAATTATTATCATTACTAATTAAGTCTGCAAAACACAAAATGGCATTTTCAGCAATAAGAATGTGTAATAGAGTATGCAATCCACCCTGTTCCTCTCATAGTCTTCTCTTCTCCCATACTAGCCAAATGAAGATGAAAATTAATTGAAGAGTCAGGAATGAGGGCCTTTGTAATTTATGGACAGCTGACTCTGCATAAAAACCAGGTCCAGGCAACCCCAAAGACAAAGAAGCTACAGGGGGCAGCTCTTGGGGGGAAGCTTTTGGTAAACTTCAAACCCAGTGGGTACATCTCTCCACATCAATAAAACCTCTTTTGCCTGGATAACTATCCAAATAGGTGGATTTTTTCTTGAATAATTGCCCTCGCTTCTCTTGGGTTGGGAAAGCTTTTTCTGCTTTAGGCCACATCTTCCCCAGCACAGTGAAGTGGGAAATGGGTCAATTATCCAAGAAAAAAGAAAATCAACATATAGAGACAATCTATTCAATTCAGTACAAAACAAATGAAGGTTTCTTATTTTCAAATAATCCAGATCACTGCCTCAACTTTTCTACTTTTCTCATATATACCCCTGGGTTCTCCTCACCACTGCCACCGAAGCCCACTTTAATAGCAGGTTTCTCATTTTCAAATAATCCAGATCGCTGTCTCAACTTTACTTTTCCTACTTAAGTCATAGCTGTAATAGCATCTTTCAACCACGACAATTTCATGAACTAACTCTAAAGTGTTAGAGGAAAAAATATACTAATAGGAGAAAAGATGGAAGATTAAAGATCAATTTGAAAACAATGTGGAATAAGTTTGGATGGTTGCAGGGAAGGGCGACTACAATAAGTTATATTTACATATTTATTTAATAAAGAACATAATTTACCCTTATTAGATTTAGTCTCATTAATAGAAGAAAGCAATTTGCTAATGGGAAAAGCTTTATTACCCAAATTTCAGATAACAAATTAATTCCCCATCTTCAATATCTTCATTCTTCCTGCTGATTTGGCATTTTCTTAGTTAGTTTGGTTAAAACAATTATTAATCCTAACTAAATACCCATGGCAATTAATCCCACAACTGCCTAGGGAGGGTAGTGTTTTTCCTCCCACTTGAAATTCAATATTACAGGATTATTATTCTCTCAGTTTACTGCCACCCAGTAAATTATGTAGGAAATTTGCTCTAGGTTAAAAAGAGGACTAAAGGCAAGAGTAAAACAAAGAAACAGTTGAAACAATTGCTCATTTCCCCATGTGGATATTGTGTGTTCCACCACATTTTTTTAGCCTTGCTAATATATGGGTCCTCTTAGGTTTAACTTGAGTGACAAATACTGTTCTCTTCTTTTTAAATACAAAAAAAACCCCTTATTTTCAGCAGGTTTTAATTAGGTATCTAAGTTCAAAACTTGTCATGTTCATATTCTTTTTCTTTTTGACTTCATTTTATTGTAGAAACTATTAAATGTGAATGATAGGAACGGATTTGTCATTAGGGATTCTCTGTCGTAGAAAGAGCCAGTATCATTTATCAATCAATGACATGTAGACTGTCTGGGGGCAAATTGAAAAAATGCCCCCCAGAGGGAATTTCAAACGCCCCCCCAAAACCCCCCAGCTGCATCCATGCATTTCACTGTGCTATCAGCTACAGTGAACAGCTAAACAGAGAACACTGCTGTTTGTCTGCATGAACCCTCCACAATGCACCCCAGGGTCCTTCAGGGGAGGAGAATTGGCTTCAAGACCTTGTAGAAGTGCAAATTCCCTGTCTGGTCCATAATTTCTGCTGTGAGCATCATTGTTTCACATTATAAAAATTACCAAGTTTCTCTTGGGGGCATGAATCACTTTGGACTAGGTTACAGTCCCCATAACCCTGTAACCCTGGAACCCAGGTTCCAGGAGGTGATGTCTCCAAGGTCCAAAAGAGTCAAGAAAGAAACAGAGGGAAGGAGGAAGGCAAGGAGG
The DNA here is from genome assembly GCF_004115215.2 of Ornithorhynchus anatinus. Taxonomy (NCBI): domain Eukaryota; kingdom Metazoa; phylum Chordata; class Mammalia; order Monotremata; family Ornithorhynchidae; genus Ornithorhynchus; species Ornithorhynchus anatinus. The sequence continues at coordinate 51,627,831 of NC_041735.1, read as the reverse complement.
GAGGGAGGGAGGGCGCGAGAGATGGAAGTACAATGATGGAAGGGAAGAAAGAAGAGAGGAAAGGAAGATGGTAAGGTTCGGGGAGGAGAAAATGTGAGCGATAGACTTCCTTTGACCTGATGGAACTGCTGCCTCTCTGAACAAATTTCTGCTATAGGACTCCTTGCTGCAGCCATTTCCTCCAACACCACTGTTCCTGACATCCTGACTGAAAATACGGTAGGATTTTGCCAACTATCGGTGAAATGGTGGCAGCCAAAATTCTGTCTGTCCGTGTCTTAACTGGAACATTCCTTCACATTTGTCTATCAATCACATTTTTTACTGATCGCCTTCTGTGTGTATAACATTAAAATAAGAGTTTGAGAAAGTAAAACCCCCTGCCTTCAAGGAAATCCCTAATGGAGGAAATAATCCCTCACTCCTGACAACTGGTTTTAAGACACTCTATTGGCTTTCTCCCTACTATTCTCTTCTGCCATTACACCTCAACTCACACTCTTTGTTCTTTTCAAGCAAATCCACTTACCATACCTCACTCTCATCTCTCTCACCAACAATCTCTTACTCACCCTCTCCTCTCTGCCTGGAACTCTCTGCCCTCTGCATATCTAACAGACCACAGCCCTCTCCATCTTCAAAGCCCTTCTGCAATCACATTTCCACAAGGGGTCTTCCCTGATGAATTTCTATTCTTCCCACTTTATAAACTCCAAATTTTGCAACATCTAAGCGTCTAATAACTCATGATCCACTACAGCATTTATCTATGTATCTTTATACTCTATACTTCCTCTTCTCTGTGATTTTACTTTAGTGTTAGTTTTCCTCTCTAGACTCTAAACTTGATATGGGGCAGGGATGTGTCTGCTAATTATGTTGTACTGTACTCTCCCAAGCACTTAGTACAGTGCTAAATACAACTGATTGATGAAATTCCTTAGGGGCAATGATTTTTACTAATTCCATAGAACTCTTCCAAGCTCTGCACAAAGTACGCACTTAATAAACACTATGTTGCTTGAATGACTAACACATCAACAAGTCATCTCTTAATTATAAATAGTTTTCTTACTCTACTAATCCGAGTCGGAAAAAGCTGGCAAATTTTGAAAGCCAAATTTGGACTCTGGCAGGTGAATATTTGGAGTCTTCTCTGGCCCATGGTTGTTCAGGGTTATATGGAAGGCATTTGACCACTCTCTACTGTTGTCTCAGCAGAAGTTCAATTTATGTGTCGTTATGGGACCAAGGCTGTAAGACTCAATTTCATGGAGAAAGGGCAAGAAAGCCAAATCTGCAATGATGACTACTTTGACACTGGCCCAGAGAAGCATATGGTTTGCCCCAAGTTTAGAATGCCTATGGAGTAGGGCCATATTGTCCAGTGTTTACTCATGTTCACAGCAGAAATTGCTGGTGACATCCAAAGTGCCACTGTCTAAGGTTTTCTCAATCAATCAGTCATATTTATTGAGTGCTTACTGAGTGCAGCGCACTGTATTAAGTGCTTGGGAGAGTACAATACAACGGTGTTGGTAGACACATTCCCTGCCCACAGTGAGCTCACAGTCTAGAGGGGGAGTCAGTAATATAAATGTAAAAATCATGTATATTTAAATAATAACAAGAATAATAATTAAGGGATTCATTAAGCACTTTCTATGTGCCAGACACTGTATTAAGCACTGGGATGGATACAAGCAAATCAGGTTGGACAGAGACTCTGTCCCATAAGGGGCTCACAGTCTTAATCCCCATTTTACAAATTAGGAAACTGAGGTACAGAGAAGTTAAGTGATGTGCCTGAGGTCATAGTGCAGACAAGTGGCAGAGCTAGAATTAGAACCCAGATTCTTCTGACTCTCAGGCCTGTGCTCTATGCTAAGTGCTGTGGGGCTGAGGAAGGGGTAAATAAAGGGAGCAAATCAGGGTGATACAGAAGGGAGTGGGAAAAGAGAAAATGAGGCTTAGTCAAGGAAGGTCTTTTGGAGGAAGTGTGCCTTCAATAATACATTGAAGGTAGGGAGAGTAATTGTCTGTTGGATATGAAGAGGGAGGGCATTCCAGGCCAGAAGTGGGACGTGGGCAAGAGGTCAGAGGTGAGAAAGATGTGATCAAGGTAAACTAAGTTGGCATTAGGGGAGTGAAATGCACAAGCTGGGTTGTAGTAGGAGAACAGCAAGGTGAGGTAGGCGGGGGCAAGGTGACTGAGAGCTTTAAAGCTGATGGTAAGGAGTTTCTATTTTATGTTTTTTTCTCTCCAAATAAAAGATATGTTAAGAGTTTTATATCAGAATATGTACAGTCATACAATTCCTACCCCTGAAAATAAAGATAACAATACATAAAATATGGAGAAAAATATGGAGAAATATTCCTTTTTTCAATTGTCCTAGGTTTCATGCTCTGGTAGTAAACCTAGGACAATTGAAAAAAGGAATATTCCATCAAAGGTTTGATTTCCACACTTCACTTTCCAGATGTCAAAACAGGTTCGATTTCATGGTGGGTTGTTTTGCTTTTGTTTTGTTTTTTTTTTTGCCACACATTAATATGCACGGAGCATTGTGGTGGAGGAAAAGGTATGAATTCAGTATGATGGCAGAATTTCCAGAAGCCTAATTCTTCCCTAATGTATACAATAGCAGGCAAGTCTTGTTTAAAATGTCTTCCTAGTTATCCTGTTCACATAGTATCACCTAGAAACTGGCAGAACAAACTGCTTGCCCTGGCATGCTTCAAAGCTCAATTCTTTTCATTGATCAGAATAAAATTAAAGCTCAAATACAGTCAAACGTCTGGATTAACAATACACAAGTAATTCAGTGACAACTTGAAAGAAAAATGAACATTTACAGCTCTCTTTTCTAGACTGGAAGTGATATTAAATATGTCAGATGTTGTTCCAAATACCATAAAAGATAGATGCTTGAATTTTTTTTTAAAAAAAAGATTCCTATCAGGGTTGGAAAGTTTAAAAATTTTTGAACACTCATATAAAGTGTTTAATTTTTTTAAAGGTCTTTATTTTAAAGACCTCAAGTGAAATGTCGTCTCTTCTAGATTTTAGTGGAGAGTAATATACCAACCTCGGTCAACCCTGGATAAACAAGTTTAAAGGGTTAGAGATAAAGACAGGCTAAAAAGTGAATGTAATAGCTGCTCTTCATTACCGAGAAATGGGAAAATAATACCGGTATTTTGCCTTTGAAATAAAATACAAATTTACGCTACAAACATCTAATAACAAGATCACGTGGCATCAGAAAATTGAGCCAACTCACTGGCTGTTGTTTTGGAATGTACTGGGGGAATTCTCTGTGTTTTAGACTTTGCTAAACGGAAACTAGTCAGGTAGGGCCAATTTGTCAATGTTTTTTCCTGAGTCAAAGTACGTAGAAGAATAAAAAATGGCTTCTGGTATTGTGTGTATTAAGAATGCATTACAATGCATTTGTAGAACTGATGCTCTGAAAATAAAAAGCAATAAGAAATAATAATAATAATGATAATAACAATGGTATTTAGAAGCACGTTTATGGTACTTATGATAACAATACAAAAATTCACTTGGCATAACATGGCTAAAATACATTTGGAGAAGTTCATGAGCTGAAACTTCTTGCTACTTGGGTAAATCGAAATCAAGATCTCTTTTGAAGAGAAGAGATGCGATTAGCTTCCTCTTCCGAGAAGTAAATTGGCAGGGCCGGCTGACTAATTAAAGTTAAAAGCTAATGTCTGAACAACACTTCCTGGATTTTGGGTGCTGTAACTCTAGATCTCTTCCCTCCCCCATCTTCAAAGAAACACTTATTTCTGAAACATGTGCTTCTTTTTCTGAGACATTTACAATTACAAATTTGACACTAATGTACAGTCTAATGATTTTTGGTTTCTTCAACAAAATCCTAGGACTTACGTGAGCTACAAATAAATGCAAGCTTGGGGTTGGGTTTGCCAGTTAGATGATTTGAGATTCTGCATGTTAGCTTCTTTTCTCTGAAACAGCAGTCTTTTATTAACCTGGAAAAATCCCCTTTAGAAATATAGAGCTGAAAAGATGATATTTAGGTATGAATTTTAGTGGGAAGCTTCTGGAACACTTTGGCCATGGAAGATACTAACATCTCTGTTTTCAACACAGAGAATGGCCTTGGGGGAATTACGGAGGCAGAAATGGTACTTTCTTAAAATGTGGGGAAGATTTTTTTATCAAGGATCCAGGAAGAGAGAACATTGGCCATGTGAAGTCTTACAGGTTGTACCTTTGCTTCTGAGCATTGAAAGGGAGAGCAGTTTCTCTAGGGAAAAAAACAAAGCTACAACTGGAAAAGAGGGAGGGGTTTATTTGGAGGGAATCATACAGAAACCAAAAAACACTCTAAGAGGTAATGTAGGCCCTGATCCTTTGGAGGTGGGAGCTCCAAAGGAGCAATCTTCAACCTAGCAGATTGCTGGGTTCCTGGAGATTTTGCCAGGAGGGGCCATGAGCATGCATTGGCTGTGGAAACCCCAGCCTTAGAAACTGCTCCAGCCTGGGCCTAGGCATTCTACAGGTCAACAAATGAATCAGCCACATTTATTGAGCACTTACTGTATGCAGACCAGTATACTAAGCGCTTGGGAGGTTACAATATAACAGAGTTGCAATCCGGGGTTTCCATCTGCTGTTCTCCTTCCCTGTCCCTAAGACAAGGCTCCTCTCTAGAAGAAACCCAAGGTGTGCTGGTGAGGTCACCTGAGATAACGATGATGGAAGAGGGCAGATGATGGGATTACACTAGAGAACAGACTCAAGCAAGCTCGAAAATGTGCCCAATGTCACAACATCCCCCAGGCTATATTCAACCCAGCTCTGACCTATGGAACATATTGTAGTGCTCCTCACCCCTCACATATGGCACTGATGAAGAGCATGGGGCTATGAGTCACAAGGAACTGGGGTCTAATTCCAGTTCCACCACTTGACTGCTATGTGACTTTGGGCAAGTCACTTAGCTTCTCTTTGCCTCAGTTCCCTCATCTGTAAAGTGGGGAATGAGATTGTTCATTCATTCATTAGTATTTATTGAGCACTTACTATGTGCAGAGCACTGTACTAAGCGCTTGGAATGAACAAGTTGGCAACAGATAGAGACAGTCCCTGCCGTTTGACGGGCTTACAGTCTAATCGGGGGAGACAGACATACAAGAACAATGGCAATAAACAGAGTCAAGGGGAAGAACATCTCGTAAAAACAATGGCAACTAAATAGAATCAAGGCGATGTACATTTCAATAACAAAATAAATAGGGTAATGAAAATATATACAGTTGAGCACACGAGTACAGTGCTATCCTCATCACCACAATCATAAGCACTGACTGAGTGCTTACTGTGTACAGAGCACTGTGCTAAGTGCTTGGGAAAGTTCAATCCAACAGAGCTGGCAGACATGTTCCCTGACCACAACAAGCTTAGAGTCTAGCTCGTGTCGTTCTCCAAACCTGGAACTTCTTCACTTGACCAAATATGCCAAACTAAAGCTCTCCCCATTCCAAAGCCCTCCTAAAAAGCCCGTTTCCCCTTAGAAGCCTTCCTTGACTCAGTCACAACACCCAGATGAATTAGACCAACACCCAACCACAGCACTTGTGTATTTTAATCCCATTGGCACCTGGATATATGCATATCTTTTGTAGTGATATTTATAAAAACAATTATTTCTTTTGTTGTTCATCCTGGTGGGTTTATACTGTTTCCTGCTTTACTTGTTTCTCCTCAGCTTTCACTTTCTGTTAGTAATTTTTGTCTGTGTCTCCATTACATTGTCTCTATATGCTTTCTCAAGCGCTTAGTAAGTATTCAATAAATGCCACTGATGCAAAACCCTTCCTTCTAAAACTATAAGCTTTGATCTATCCAGCAGACATTTTCTAACAAGCTAAAAGAATAACAAACTAATATTTCATTAAAACAAGCAGGATCCATGACATTAAAATCTAAAAGAAACATAAACCTTAAAAAATGATATTTTCAGGTGCTTTAAACTACTTAACCTCAGGAATTTTTCAACTGTGACAATGATACAATCCTCCCAGTATTGTACCCGGCCAGCAGGAAGCTTACGTAGGGAATACTTAATTAAGGAGCTAATTCCCACTCTGTTAAGTATTCCCTACGTAAGTTCCAATTCTATTTATTTATATATATTACCGATGCCTGTTTTACTTGTTTTAATGCCTGTCTCCCCTCTTCTAGACTGTGAGCCCATTGTGGGCTGGGATTGTCTCGTGAGACCCACATGGGACAGGGACTGTATCCAACCCTATTTGCTTGGATCCACCCCAGCGCTTAGTAGAATGCCTGGCACTCAGTAAGTTCTTAACCTATACCACAATTATTATTATTATTATTGCTTTTAACATTATCTGTAAAATGGGGATTAAGACTGTGAGCCCCATGTGAGACAGGGACTGCGTCCAACCTCTACCCCAGTGCTTAGTACAGTGCCTGGCACACAGTAAGTGTTCAACAAATACCAATAAAAAACCCTACCTTGATTCATTCTCATTGATTTCCCTATGAAAAACACACTGAATAAAATTAGACGAATTTGGGATTGAACAATCATTAGAGGTTGGGAGGTGGAATGGATTCAAGAGGTCAAATCAAAATCATACATGATAGGATCATTCTGAATTGTTTTCTTTAAGACACAGGAAAGGAAGTAGTGATATAGCACTGGGCAGTTTGAAATGTGACGATATCAATGACCGAAGACTGAAGAGGAATACCTGAAAGGGAGGAAGTAAAATAAAGACAAAAAAATTCAGGCTGAACAAAGAATGGGCTCTACCTAAAAGAAGGTATAGCAGCTTCTAAAGGCTTGAGCTAATGAAAATAGACTGGAACCAGAGGAGATGAATATCACCAGAAGAACTATTATTGGCTTGGTAAAGGATCAGAGAACCTAACAGATTTGGATGGAAGGGGGAAAAAAATAAAAACTGAACTTGAAGCTTTCTGTTTTGACCAGTCTTTGGATCCGAATTTGTAGCTGGTTCTGAACTAGCACGGCTGTGCTTGGGACACCAACTACATTTAAGTCCTGAAATCATTTGTTCATTAAGAAGGGGTTTCCAAGATGGCTTGCTGGGATGCAGCATCTCATTAACTGTTGGAAGATAAAAACAGCCATTTTATTTGAACACTCAAACTGCTTAGATCCTAATGATAGAATAATAATGAGGGTGTAGTGTGTTATCAACTTAATGATGAGAAACAGAGAGAATTGGCACTCAGGACACAGCCTCACTCTATCTCTCCACTGGTTGATCTCAAAAGATCAGTAAAGTGAGATGAAATTGATACAGGCTGGAAATTGTATTTCCTTTGGCAATTTGACCAAGCAATTTTGCATTAAAAAAAAAAACCAAAAACCAAAAAAAACCCCTCGATTTGGGGCCAAGTAGCTGAAAAAGCGTCAGACGCTGTCAGCATCTCAAACCATAATCTTGTCAACAAGCTAATACAGGAAGCAGGGAGAAATATAACGGACCTGTATCGGCCCTATGGTTGCTTTTGTACAGCTGTCTGTGTCGGGGTGCATATATTTTGTATTTACAGATTTTCTGAATGTGAGAAAGATAGCAGAGACAGAGAAACTTCATTTTAGCAAAGTTTCTGGTTTTCCTTCATAAAGTGGACCCCCTGCTCCTCATGGGCTTTCTAGGCAGAAATAGGCCCCAAAAGCAACTAAATGAGAGAAAATAGGAAGACAATTCAGCGGGAATCTTTAAAGGATATTGCTCATGTATGCAGTAAGCATCTTTGTGTTGCCTCAGGCTGCTTCACAGCCAAGCTTTGGGAAAGCCTGTGAATGGGACTACTAGGCTTCAGCCAATCAACTCTATTTATTGAGTGCTTACTGTGTGCAGAGCACTGTACTAAATGCTTGGGAGAGTACAATATAACAATAAACAAACTTGCCCTGCCCACAACGAGCTTAGTGGCAGCCACACTGAGGATCCACCTTCCTTATAGACCCAAATCTCTATCCTCCACAGATCACTATTTCCCTGGCAAAACCAGTTCTCCCATAATAAAAAAGCTCTGCTTTTGCAAAACCTTATATTAAGGAAAACTCACACTGCAGTACTCTCTTGCTCTGAAGCTGCGTGCCCAAGCACGAGCTGTTTTTTCTATTTGCTGAGTGCAAATAGGCTTGGGTTTGTCAGAATTTTCCCTAATTCTCAAATTTCTTCCTAGCCAAAACCTGTATTGAAAACAGCCATTGTGGCAGAATTGAGTGGACTACTGAAATGTCCAGAGGCAATTTCATTCTCAGTCTGGAAAATAATTTGGAGTGAAAAATTATCCAATCACTGCATCCACTGGACAATATTTCTGTAGATGGACTGGGGCACAGAGGTATGAAAACAGCTTGGCAGAGCATTTTTGCTGATGGCTTTGCTCAAAACTGTCAGTCATGGAAAATTCTAGGTAAAGATAAGTCCCTGCCAGTCTGTCAGGTGACCCCAAAATGTCATAGACTGTCTGAGCCAGGCTACTGAAAGTATAGCAGGTGGGAAAAATGGGGCACATTCCTCTTTTCTATTGGATTTCCATCTTTACTGCAGCTATTAACCGAATTGGGGAGTCAATCCTTTTCTGCTGTGTGAGGGGCAGACTACAGGTAGTCTGAAGGGAAGCAGCATGGCTTAGTAGAGCATGGGCCTGGGAGTCAGAAGGAACTGAGTTCTAATCCTGACTGCCAATTAATAATAATATTTGTTATGCACTTTCTATGTGCCAAGTATTGTACTAAGTGCTGGGGTGAATACAAGCAAATCGGGTTGGACACAGTCCCTGTCCTACGTGGGGCTCACAGTCTCAATCCCCATTTTATTGATGAGGTAACTGAGAAACAGAGAAGTAAAGTGACTTGCCAAAAGTCACACAGCAGACATATGGCAAAGCCAGGATTAGAACCCATGACCTTCTAACTGCCAGGCCTGTAGTCTATCCACTACGTCATGGTGTTTCTACTTACTGTGTGACTCGACTCAACTCAACTTCTCTGTGACTCAGTTACCTTATCTGTAAAATGGAGAATGAGACTTTGAGCCTTATGTGAGACAGGGGTTGTGTCCAAATGATTATCTACTCCAGCACTTAGTACAAAGTCTGGCATATAGTAAGTGCTTAACAAACAGCATTTTCAAAAATGTGCAATTGTCAAGTGCATTCAGGAAAACCACTATTCAAATCACAAATTGCTAAAACACTGGGAAATAACTATGGGGAAAGAGAAGTCGCCATAGCAAGGTCAGGGTGCAAAAATTTGGGATAGGGGCTATTTATGATCTAACTTGTAAACAACAATTTCCCTGACTTTGCTGCTTCAGAATCCAGGAAGTGCCTTGCATGGGAAATACTCTGAGAGGCTTCAAAAGGGCACCTTTTAGCTATTGGGATTCTTCTTTAGTCTGGACTTTCCTCCATGACTAGTTTAACTGGATGCAATGAGAGCCCACCCCTTAACAGGCTTCAAATCTACATTCATGTTAAATATGAACTATCTAAATGAAAGGAGAAACAGAGAAAGCACTGAACTGACTGGGCCAACTGAGAAGCAGCGTGGCTCACTGGAAAGAGCACGGGCTTTGGAGTCAGAGGTCATGGGTTCGAACCCTGGCTCTGCCACTTGCCAGCTGTGTGACTTTGGGCAAGTCACTTAACTTCTCGGTGCCTCAGTTCCCTCATCTGTAAAATGGGGATTAAGACTGTGAGCCCCACGTGGGACAACCTGATTCCCCTGTGTCTACCCCAGCGCTTAGAACAGTGCTCGGCACATAGTAAGCGCTTAACAAATACCAACATTATTAACTCTCATTCAGACCCCTGCTGCAGAAGCCAAATCAGAATATTTAGCAGCAAGTACAGAGAGGACTTCTGTTTCTGCTTCCCTTTAGTTACTGAAACACCACTCCATCCTGATAGCCCATCCCAACAAGCAAAGAATGAAGGGAGAGTTTTCGGGGAATTTTGGCAAGGGCTGTGGAACCCTGGAGCAGCAGTGCACTTGAGATCTGGTGGCTATCTTGGATGGCAGTATTTACCAAATTAGTCACCCTCCTAAATTTGCTGCCACTTGTCAGCTGTGTGACTTTGGGCTGAGCACCCCCTTTCCCCCTGCTCCTCCTCCCCTCAGCACTGTGCTCATTTGTATATATTATGAGAAGCAGCGTGGCTCAGTGGAAAGAACACGGACTTGGGCGTCAGAGGTCATAAGGCTCGAATCCCAGCTCTGCCACTTGTCAGCTGTGTGACTGTGGGCAAGTCACTTCACTTCTCTGTGCCTCAGTTACCTCATCTATAAAGTGGGGATTAAGAGTGTGAGCTTCATGTGGGACAACCTGATTACCCTGTATCTTCCCCAGCACTTAGAACAGTGCTCTGCACATAGTAAGCGCTTAACAAATACCAACATTATCATTATTATTATTATTATTATGGGAAAATCCACTCCTAAGCCCACGGAATGACAGGACAACTGTAACTTTTCATCTCTATGTGTATACAGAGAGGAATAAACAATCTTTCTATCTGCATGTTCCACTATGTTTCAGTGAGTTTCACCTCTAATTGTTACTTCAACTACAGCCCACAGTAATATTGAATTGCTTGGCACAGGCGCTCAGGGTAAGTGCTTCTCAAAATACATAGACCCTAGGTGGCACTATTCCCCGGGGCAAATCCCAGTCCATCTTCTCGGGCCTACTTTATCAACACTCAAAGATGGCTCGCTTAAATTATCAGTTTAAAACATGTTAGCTCTCAGAACAACCAGGGCCATGTCTATAATCATCCCAATCACCCTCATTTGGTCCCTTAAATGCCTGTTTGGCCCTGTTCCCTACAAAAATAACATCAATCAATAGTAGTTATGGAATAATTACTGTGTGTGGAGCACTGTACTAAGCACTTAGGAGAGTATAACACAACAGAATTGGTAGACGTGTTCCCTGGACATAAGGAGCTTAACTGTGTTGAGGGGGAAACAGAAACATACAATTCTCATCAGCAAGCCTGAAAACATTTTCATATTACACCTCGTCAGATTTTTCATGTTTTTAAGAAGGGCCTTCTGGCTGTCTCAAATGGACTTCGGCATCATTTACCCTCACACAAACCTAGATCCAGCAGCAAATTTTTGCTCTGCCTGATTTATATTCAGTCGCACCACAAAGTTCTTTTTAGAGGAAGTGTCCAAGGTACTGCACCAGAAATACCTCAGAAAGCACAGTGATTACAGCATCATGTCTGACTGCAGGGACTCATGAAAATGCTCCTGCCTTCTGATACATTACGCAAACACAAAAATTCTCACACCACGAGGCCAAAGGAGTTGCAATAATCCTGCTATGCTTCTGGGTAGATCCACCTGCAGGAAAGCCTCCCATGTTCTATCCTCACTGGGTTGTTATACCCACCCTTAGCACTCATACATATTCTCCACTAAACTTACACTTCATTATCTATCAATTATCCTGACATACTTCAACTTTCAATATCTGAAGCACTATATATTTCTCCCCCTCAAACTATTTATGCCTGGTTTATATCTTTCAGTCTTTCTTGATATTAAGCTTCTTGAGGACAGGGATGGTAATTTTTAATTGTAATTTCTCAAACACCTAGTACTTTGTGCCACTGAGTTTCTATATAACCTTGCTAATGATTGCCAATAACAAATGGGTCATTTTTAAATCTAATTAGCATTAGATTATAAATAACTCAGTATTACAATTTTTTTACTTCTGAAAACACAACTCCAGAAAACTCCACCGTAAACAGTATGTCCTACAAGAGCCTTTTCCTAACCCTGAATTCCCAAAGTCATAGCTGAATGCATCTAAATCAATCAATCACATTTATTGAGCACTTACTGTAAGCAGAGCATTGTACTAAGCATCTGGGAGAGTACAACACAATTAAATTGGCAGACATGTTCTATGTCCATTATGAGCTTATAGTCTAGCCGGGGAGAAAGACAGTAATATAAATAAATTGCCGATGTGGACATAAGTGCTGTGAGGCTGAGGGAGGGGCGGGTATAGGGCACAAATCCAAGTGCAAAGGTGACAAGGTGACAAGGGAGTGGGAAAAGAGGAAATGAGGGCATGAACTGAGAAGGACTCTTGGAGATGTATTTTTTTAATAAGGCTTTGAAGGTGGGGAGAATGATCATCTGTTGAATATGAAGAGGGAGGGAGTGCCAGGCCAGAGGGGGATGTGGGAAAGAGGTTGGCGGCAAGATAGAAGTACAGGGAGTAGTACAGGAGTGAAGTTCGAGGACTGGGTTATAGAAGGAAATCAGGAAGGAAAGGCAAGAGGGGGTAAGGTGATTGAGTGCTAGTTCATTTAAGTCTCTGAGATGCAGTATAAGGTTCAGAAATATGGGGTTGTTTCTTTTTTCCCTGACATTATTCACAGTGCCAGGTTAGCCAAACATGCTCTCTTTTAGAAATTTTTATTTGATTTCCCAATTAAGAAGATTTACAATGAAAACATGCTCCTTTTCTTTCTTTCTTTCTCTCTCCCCCACCCCCCACCTTCCCCTCCCTACTCTTTGCAAATGGGGTTGAATAGATTTGGCTGTGTTTCAAGTTTTTCTGAACACCTGGAATAATTTTTCTATTGTTCTTGATTTAGGTCTGAAAAACCACAAATTAACTTTTCCCTTACTTTTTAAACCCACCTGGATTTAAAGATGTATTTAATTCATGAGTTTCTGACTCATTTACACTTTGCTCATTAAAATGCAATTTTTTATGATCCACTTGGTAGCCAAGATGCCTCGGGAGGGTTTTTATCAATTTCATTAAGTCTTTTTTCCAGGCAGTTTTGATTTCTACAAAATAAGCAAACAGGAGGCAGTCCTCCACCCAGTCTCCAACCTCCTTCCTCCCAAAACCAAACTGGAGATTAGTTCAAAAAGTGGGTCCTAAACTTGGCGAATTGTCCTTTCCTCAACCTATTCTGAAGAAGATTGAGATGATTAATACATTTCAATAATCTATGCAGAGATGGTGTAACCATATAAAGGGTTTTTTTTGGTACATTATTTTGTATGCACTCTCCCCTCACTGCATGGAATTTTTACCTAATTTATACGATATTTATCTCCAATGAAAGTAGTGTTACAAGAGAAAAAATAGTGCTGCCAATGGATTTGAAGCCAATAAGGACACTTCTTCATTTGTATGCATGGAGTTCATTATTAAAGAAAGTGGCAATATAAATAAAAATAAGATTTGATGCTTTAAAAAGCTGGAGAGAGACTGAGGCATCCATTAATTTTTCAACAAGCCTAAATTCATTGGAGCCCAGATCTTTCTTTCTAATAAATTCAGTTGTCAGACAGTCATTGACTGCCAAATGCTAAATATGTTCCATCTGAGCTAGACCTTCTTTTTATTGTTTTTTCTTAATAAATCTTTAAATTGATTGCAAAATAAAGCCCACTATTTGTGTACTAAGTCCTCTGCCAACCATTCCACCCTGCGGATGTTTTATCCAGTTATGGAGCATTTTATGCCTAAAACGGCAAGGAGTCCTTGGCCTCCAAAATGGCCCCACCAGCTTTTAAAGTATTTCAATAGCACTTCCCTTTTCAAAAAGAGCAGTTTCGGCACTCAGGCCAGATAATTAATTACAAGCCTCTCCTTCCAATGCCCTGCTCCTGGCGGAGATAGTGGATGTCTCTTGTGGGGGAAATCATTTGAAGAACTATCTAACAAGGCGAAAGAGCAAAGGGGACTTCCTGGTAAGTCCCAAATTGGGTTTCCTCTGCAAGGCACCACTCAAAGGCCCTGCTGAAAGAAGTTATCAATGCCTTTGGCCCTCAGGTCCTCTGACTCCTTTCACATCACTCCCCTTCCCATTCAGCCTAGGTTAACTGGCCCAAGGACCATTGCCTCTCTGATTACAAAAGAAAATGCCATCTGTTGGTTTCCACTCATCACACGTGGCCACCATTTCCATCTGCCATTTCTGCATCACTGCAAAAAACTCTTCTCCCTAATCATTTTGTGGGTGGACTCTAGAACCTCTATACAACAGGTACTCGGCCCTTTTCAAGGAATTTAAAAATCGATAGGGCTCTTGCTTCCCACAAACCACAGTCAGTGTTCCTTGACTGTCAGCCCCAGGGTACCCTGAGATAGCTACACAGGGGGTCATGGCCTCGGAACCATTTAAAAATAGAAAGGAGGCCCTTGGGTACCCTCTGCAGAGTAACCAAACCACTCAGATTAGGCTCCTCTATCTAGAATAGCATTGGGAGGGTGGCACCAGAGATACTTGCTGGCTCAGAGGAAGAAGCACGGGCCTGGGAGTCAGAAGGACATGGGTTCTAATCCTGGCTCTGCCACTCATCTGCTGTGACCTTTTCTGTGCCTCAGTTACCCTGACTGTAAAATGGGGATGAAGACTGAGTCCCATGTGGGACAGGGACTGTATCCAACCTGATTAACTTGTACCTATCCCAGCACTTAGAACAGTGCTTGGCACATAGTAGGTGCTTAACAAGTACCATAACTATTATTATTCTAATTAGTAAGGCTGGAACCTAAAGGCAGTGGTATGTTCACATTGGAGCCTGCAGATAAGAGAGTGAATTTTTCCACAGCACTCCTCCTCCACCACCTAACTAATGACTGTAGGAAGCCACGGGGGAAAACTTTCCAGAAAAGGTTAAAAACAAAAGAGAGAGAAAAACAAACTTGAAGATTTAAAAAACACTGCATAGCTTCTTATTGCTTGTTGGGTATTAGAATGTGTTAGAATATGTGCAGACTCATACATCCGGGTTTGAATGAACACATCAAAAACACTTTCCATAGGTACAGAGAATTCCAAGGACAACACTATATATATTGCTATGTAAAGGATGTTGGTGCAGTCATTTCTTCTACAGTGTGTGCCTTCATTAAATGATTTGGACAGAAAGCAATGGAAGAATCGGAAACTGAGTTGTATAACATGGCTTTGAATTAGCTGTGGTTATACCTTGAAGGTTGGGTAGAAATGCTGCTTCAATCCACAAGGACACTTTGATTTGCCATGCTTTTTTTTCATACCTATGTCTCCATCATGCCATACCAGAAGAAAATTATAAGAATGTAAACGTGTGCACAGCAGTGGACAAGGGTGAGTACTACATTTTGAGTTTTCCTATATGCAGGGTGTTGCCAGACTGTGAAGCCCATGCATAGGCAAACTGGATGTATTTAAAATTCAGTGCTTTCTAGAAATGGACTTAAAGCTTTTGATCACTGAAAAGTGTCAGAGAAACTAGAGAAACAACTGAGGTACAATAGTTGAAGCTTCAGAAGGTTAAAACTTGAAGTAAAATAAGTTTTACTAAGACTACATATTCAGTTAATTAACTGTTCACCTGTTTCACCTCAATGTATTGCTTCCTACTTTATCTTTGCTTTTCTTCCGTGTTCTTCTGCTTGCTTTCTCTTTCTGTAAATAATTTTTGCCAGTTCCCCTTTGAACTGTGTGTTTGTTGTGGGCAGGGAACATGTCTGCCAACTCTGTTGTACTGTACTCTCCTCAGCGCTTAGTATAATACCCTGCACATAGTACACATTTAATAAATACCACTGATGATTATGAAGATGATGATGATGTCTTCCCTATTAAATTGTAAATTCTTGAAATCCAGGCAATATGTGTCTTTCTTTTGTCATACTCCTTCAA
Source organism: Ornithorhynchus anatinus (assembly GCF_004115215.2). Classification (NCBI taxonomy): domain Eukaryota; kingdom Metazoa; phylum Chordata; class Mammalia; order Monotremata; family Ornithorhynchidae; genus Ornithorhynchus; species Ornithorhynchus anatinus. The sequence goes on along the minus strand of NC_041735.1, from coordinate 51,612,068 downwards.
TCACTTAATACCCTGACTATCACTCAGAAGGGGTACTGAATAAATAACATTGATTGACTGAATGATTAATTGTTTTTATAGGCCTTTTCATCTTATAAAGTACCCTTGAATTTCATCCGGTATGATAGAAGCCATATACATTTCAATGGTTTTCTAACCATTTTCCTCCTAACAGTCAATTAATTAATACAATAGAATTTATGGAGCATTTTCTGTGAGCAGGGCATTCTACTAAGGATTTGGGAGAATACAATACAGTAGCCATGATCCCTATCCTCAAGGAGTTTACAACCTAAATTTCAAATCTAATCCATTATTTCCCAATGAAACAATTGTTGAGACCACACATTTTTTTAGATAGCACAAGGGTTAGTTGCCAGGATGCGACTATCACATTGTAGGAGAAACACTTGTGTATAATCTGGAAATAAGGTGCTTTCATAAATTCAAACTGGTACGATGACTCGGGTATTACTCCCTTTCAGCATACTCTGTATGGCTTCGAGTCAGAGTCACCACCACGCCCAATTTCAGCATGTATACCACAGGATGGATGGCTAGAGAGAACAAAGGCGTGGTAGTGTAGCTATCTAGCCCTGAATTCTTCCACACCCTCAGCCTAACTACTACTGCCCAAACAAAGGGTTGTTCTTGTACCCATTCATTTATTGATTCATTCATTCAGTCGTATTTATTGAGGAGCTACTGTGTGCAGAGCACTGTACTATGTGCTTGGAAGAGTACAATACAACAATAAACAGACACATTCCCTGCTCACAACCAACTTACTCACCTTCACACAGTCAGATCACTCTGGGAGGTGGGGAGAAAAGAGAAGATGAGGAAATCGGAAAATTTTCCCTTAACCCAGGTATAGGAGAAAACCTGGAATATTTCCCAGTAGGAAGGAAAGAATTAGACTCGGTGTTCCATGTTTCAAGAGGTATCTGTCAACTGACATCATCAGAGTGGTATGGACAATCAGTGAAGAACAAAGTGATATATCCCAATCTGCACCAAAGAAAGTTTCCAAAGCCAAGCCTCCTTATCTTTCCCACTAAGTCATTCCTCCCCCTAACTTTCCATCTCAGTCATTAACATCACCATCCTCCCTGTCTCAAAAGCCCAGAACTCTGGTGTCATCTTCATGACCGTTCAACTCACACAGTGAAACTACTGCCGAATCTGCACCTGCACAACATCCCCCAGATCTACCCCTTCCTCTCCACCCAAACCGCTTCCATCCTGGTACAAGCGCTGGTCTTTTAACTGCTGATTATGGCATTTGCCTCCTCACTGTTTTCCAGCCTCTCCTCTCTCCAATCTACACACTGCCCTACATATCATCTTTCTCAAGTGTCACTTGGCCCACACCTCTCCTCTCCTCAATATTCTCCACCAGTCTCCTGTGTTGCTCCACATCAAATGACAACTTCTCACAATTGGCCTGCAGGTTCTCCACTGTCAGGCCCCACCTCGCCTTTTTTAAAAAATACTGTATTTCTTAAGCATTTAGCATGTGCCAGGCACTATGCAAAATGCTGGGGTAGATACAAGTTCATCAGGTTGGACACAGTCCATGTCCCATGTGGGGCTCACAGTCTTAACCCCTGTTTTATAGATGAGGAAATTGAGGCATGGAGAAGTTGAGTGAATTGCCCAAGGTCACACAGTAGACAAGTGGCAGAGTCAGGATTAGAACCCAGCTCCTTCTGACTCCCAGGCTCGTGCTCCCTCCACTAGGACACACTCCTTCTCTATCTGCTTTATTGCCACCCGTTAATCCCTAACCTGTCTTCCTCGTACTTCCCAAGTCAATCTACTAGCTGGATCTTCTCTCTACTCGATCTTACTCTCTACTCGCTCGCCTTTGTCCCCTTGTTCCCGCTGTTCCCTGACTTGGAAATCCCTCCCTCCCCAGATCAGTCAGACCACAGGTCTCTCCACATTCAAATCCCTCCTAAAATCCATCTCCACCAACAGGCTTTCTCCCACTTAATTTCCTAGCACTCTGAATCATATTATCCTTTCAGCCATCTATAGCACATAAGAACTTATTTATACCCTCCTGTAGAACTCCTGTGGATTCCTCTGATCAATTTATTTATTGAGCCTGGTATAAATATTTTATATTTCTCTCCCTATTGGAGTGCAAGCTCCTTATGGCCAGGAACCTGACACATTGTTTTCTGTACTACCCAAGTGCCCATTTCTGAGCACCGCATCAATAAATGTTAATACTAATACTTATGGACCTAAGAAAAGACTCTTAAGAGTAAACAACCTTCTATGGGCCACAAGCCTAGAATCTGGTACAGGTAGTTATTAACTGTGCTTATTAAGTGTTATTAAGTGCTTATTCTGAGCTAAATATTGTACTAAGCACTGGGGTGAATACAAAATGATTATTATTAACAATAATAATAATAATAATAATGGTATTTGTTAAGTGCTTACTATGTGCCAGGCACTGTACTAAATGCTGGGGTGGATACAAGCAAATTGGGTTGCACACAGTCCCTGCCCCACATGGGGCTCACAGTCTCATTCCTCATTTTACAGATGAGGAAACTGAGGCACGAGAAGTGAAGTGACTTGCCCAAGGTCACATAGCAGAGAAGTGGTGGAGCGGTGATTAGAACTATGGCCTTCTGACTCCCAGACCCATGCTCTGTCCACTATGCCATGCTGCGATTAGATTAGAGACAGTCCTGTCCTGGTAGGGGCAACTTTTCAACTAGCTTTCAGGAGCAGTTTCTTTTGTGAAAGTGATGCTTTACATCAAATGGCAAGGCAGGAACACCAACGGTAAGACTTAAGGGGGGGTCCTCAGGTCCCCAGGACTGATGCCAGTGTACTTGGGGTAGAGGAGTAACAGCTGGACCCCTAAGCAGTTGCTGAATGGTGAACTGAAGTGGGGCAACAAGAATAGGCTAGGTAGAAGAAACCGCTTAAGGTCATAATGAAAAACAACAATGCAGCATAGCCATTTCCTGGTGGGAAGTAATAGCCACAGATAGACCAACCCAGCATGCAAACTTGTGGGCTACAACAGAGGCAAACTCTGCATACAGCAGTTATGGGAACTATAGAGGAGAAACTAATCATGTACCAGGTTTGGAAAAGACTGAAGGTCAGGCATTTATCTTTTCAGCCACATACACGCCGACAGCAACAGAGCAGCGTTCTTCTTGAATATAAATATACAGTATACACATACAGAGACTAACACATGCACTCTATATACATATGAATATATAAACTGTCTACATTTCAGGGAAAGGAATAAGACTTGAGAACTGTAATACATGTGATTAGACTTGGGGACTTTTTCCACAGAGGCTAGCATTGAAAAAGAATGCCAAAAAAGAAGAGTGCATATAATCCGTTATTGTACCAACTAACAGCTACCCTGAAATGCCCGCTCTCTAAAAAATAAAATCCACATCTGACAAATGTTTTTTTGCATCTTGCATTACTAGCAGTGGAGGATATCCTTTATATTTTATGTATAATGCAAAGGGATTTTTAAAAATTAACATCATAGAAGGCTTTTCACTGGGCAGTTCTTTGAGGAGCTCTTGGATTTTAGTTGATTGTTTTTACATTATTTAATGTTATGAAATAAACAGGGGAGACTAGTTTATGAGGGAAAGTACACTTCCTGGGCCAGATTTCAGAAGGCTCACCCTCACAAAAGTGAATATATTGGAATGAAAAAGCATTATTAGATGAAAAAATTCATCCACTCACACATTTTCTTGCTCTGAAGCACTGTGTAACTGTAAAAAAAAAAACTCAGTATCCTATGCAAAGTCAGAATCCCTACTCAGTGACTGACAGCTAAATGTCCTTGGGCAAGTCCCTCTGCCTCTCTATGCCTTGGTCTCTTCATCTACAAAATGGGGATAAGAACTTTCATTATCACCTACCTCACTGAGTTGCTGGATGGGGTCACCAATAGACAACTGTAAAACCATTTACAAATAAAAAGGAATATTGAAGCTTGGTGACAAGCTCAGCTCCGATGAAACTTCCCAAACAATTCTACCTTTTTTGGTTTCAAGCTAAGAGCACTTCCAAACCTTCACAGTTAGCAAGGTCACATACTTTCTACACCATTTCTATGATCAATTGATGGTATTTATTGAGCACTTACTGTGTGCACAGCATTTGGGAAAGTCCTCTAGACTCTAAGCCCATTGTGGGCAGGGACTGTCTCTATTGCTGAATTGTACTTTCCAAGAGCTTAGTACAGTGTTCTGCTCACAGTAAGCGATCAATACATACAATCGAATGAATGAATGAATACAATACAATAAGACATCTGTTCTAGAAATGTGACCAATAGGTGTTCTAAATAAACTGGCAACTAAAGAAATAATGGAAAAGGTAGCATAAAGTGATGTAGGTTCATTTAGTAAGCCAGCAAGTTACAGAAAAAAGCACTAAGACAGCAGAGTAGCCAGGGAAAGGTGAAAAATGAACCTACCCTATGAGTGATGGACCTGGAAGTCAGCCACAGTCATAAAGGAGAGGAACAAGTCTTAACGGCAAAGTCATCTCCAAGCCGATTCAGTGCGACTCTCTCGTTCCAAACTTTCTTTTCATAATTCTTTTTTGGTCCTATCTATCTTCTGTTTAAAGGGAAAACATTTGTGGGGGAAGGGAGACACGAAGGAGTACAACGATGAGGGTGAATGTGCTAGGGCTCATGAAAATGAAGATCGGCTAGCAGTGACTACAGTCAGTGTTTTTCTACAACTCTAAAAAAGGCAGCAAGCAGATGACTATCTTCAGGCAGCCCTTAGAACAAGTTTCATGATAGAAGGGCACCTGGGTTGTTTGAAAATCTGCTCCCAAGTCAGCAAGGGAAATAGTACGAGAAAATAACTTAATTGCAAGTTTCCTCTGCATCTGTGTCAATGGGCTACAGTCACAACCCGCCAGTTTTTTTTATACCATTCATAAAAATTTGCTCTATGTAGTAACTAACCACCCTAGTACAAATACATAAGTACAGATAAACACACATGCACAAATATGCACACACACTAATTTTTCCAGGCATATGAATCTCAGAGAAGGAATCTTCAGTTATGATAAGCTCTCAAATCACTAGAATTGCTGAACTTCTGGGACATATAGACCACCAGAAGTGTTTCTACCAGCAGAAGTATGAAAATACTGTTCTTTAAAAATTGACAAAATAAGGTATCTGATCACATTAACCCTGGATGGGTTCCCACAAAAAGCATACCATAATCACCGCTAGAGCTGACAGAACAAATGCCTATAGGGAAATGAGTTCTCTACAGGGCTTGCAGACAGGCACATTTCCTGCCCTAAGGGACCTTAAAAACTCCCATAATAGAAAAAGAGCCTTCAAACATGAATACTAAACAGATATGGTGAAGAACTTTGCTGAACCTTTAAAATATAAACTGTGTTCCTTTTCTCCTACACTGGGAAAGGGAATGGAGGAAAAGACAGAGCAAGCAGTTGGGGAGGGACGGAAAAATGGAGTAAAAGCTGGCAAAAGAGTATCTGAAGAAGTTGGGTGGGGTTTAACTTAGGTTTGGGGGCTTTTTCTTTTATTGTTGCTTTTTTGCTTTGGTTTCCTTTTTCATTTAAAAGAGAGGAGAATCACTTTGGCTCTAGAAATTGAGCTCAGATTTTACTTTCTACTTTTCAGTCTGACCTTCCAAAAACCCTAGCCTATGATCTGAGAGGTCCATACCAGGCAAGGGGCAACACAGAAACCACTCCAGGGGGCAGAAAAACACTTAGGGAAGGGAATAATGTGCTCTTTCCAAGGGACATGGATGCCCTCAGCCTCTCAGGCCACCAGACTCAGACACACATCACCCTCCCTGGGGCCCTGCAGAGGGTCCTGCTCTGCTAAGTATGGGAGGGGAAGACAAGCAGCAACAGATTGCTTTCCCAAATTTTAGAACATTGTGAAAGCTCTGGTTATGGCTGAAAATGACTCCTTCAACCACAGTGTTCTGGACTTCTTACTGTGTTTTTGTACTGTTTTTCTTTATACATTCAATGTTTCCCCATGTTCCTGTCACCGACCTCCCAGCCCCCAACTCAATTACACTGCAAGGCTTCTGAGAGTCAAGGCCCAAATTTTATTGCATTCTTTATTATCTAGGCTATCACTGAACAATGATGCAGTGAGAGACACGGAAGCAGAAAACTGAATCGAGAAGGCCAGGGCATCCTTTGGAAGACTGTCAAACAGAGTGTGGCGGCGGCAGGGAGGTGTTAAGTCTGAAGCGCTGTAGTGCTGTCCAAATTTGGCTACAGCTGCGAGACTCGGACCCCATTCAGGCATCACAGCCACCTCCCTGAGCAGGACCATCAGCGTCACTTACAGACCACACTGAATATCCCCCGGCAAGACAAGATCACAGGCAATGGAACATAGCCAATTTGCCAGCATCAAAACGATACTCATCTCAACACAGTTATGCTGGGTGGGACCCTAAAGAAGAATGAATGACAGCTGGATACCCAAACAAATGCAGTACGAAGAGGTGACATTGGAACATTGAAAGCAAGAGGGACAGAGGGAATGTTGTACAGACACAGACTAACAAAGCCTCAGTCAAAGCTGCATCCCAGCTGGAAAATGGAAATCAGTTGCCTAGGACAGATCAGCATGGTCCACTGCTATCTACAAGGAGTTATCTTTATGGAGGAAAAGGTAAGGAACCAGATACACAAGAGGCAAAAGAGAAGATAGCATCAGGTACTGAAAAGATGGAACATCACAAAAAAACAACAACAGGGGACAGTCTTTATGAATGTATAATGAGAGTCCCATCCTGGCCTTTTCAGCCAAACACAAACTCAGGTGAACTTTGTCAACAAGTGTGAATTCTTTGAATATGAAGGACAAGTAGATTGTATTCTTCATAATAATAGTTGTGGTATTTGTTAAGCGCTTACTATGTGCCGGGCACTGTACTAAGTGTTGGGGTGGATACAAGCAAATTGGGTTGGACACAGTCCCTGTCCCACATGAGGCTCACGGTCTCCCCATTTTACAGGTGAGGTGAGTAAAACACAGAGAAGTGAAGTGACCTGCCCAAGGCCACCCAGCAGATAATTGGCAAGGTTGGGATTAGAATCCATGACCTTCTGACTCCCATGATCTATCCACTACGCCATGTTGCTTCAGTGTATGAAGGAAATACTTAATAATTACCATTGAATAAATGAATGACCCTAGAAAAAAATGTTTAAATATGGACTGGTTCCTTAGATAGATAAGAGTGGACTTCAAAAATAGAAGACCAACGCCTTCCCTAGCTAAGTATTTTCCTTGTTTATGAACCATGAACTGAATTATCAGGCTTTAACCAAGACTTCAGTCAGATCAATAGATTAATCTATCCACTAGTGAGTGTATCGAGGAGGGACAAGTGAGAAGCCAAGGAATTATTTTAATGACCGCTTCTCATGTATATTAGGGATTCATGAATATAACAACCACTAATTCCCATCTCTTTTGGGACTAAAAATTCTGAGATTCCAATAAGTGAATTCATGTTGCTCATAGCTTATTTAGTCACAATAACATGCATCATACAAAGACAGAGAATTATTTCTAAGTCAGTTATAATGTCATCTGAACCCACCTGAGGATTTTAAGATGTTTTGTTGGTTTATCAGTTGGTCATTTGGAAGGATAGATTGGTTTAAGTGGAATTGAATAATGTCCTTTAGGCAATTTATCATTTCAATTCTAGGGAACATGTCATTTGACTTCACTCCATAATGACAAAAGAAAGCTCACAGGTCTTCCAGTCACAGTGGTTTGCCTTAATCATTTTTCTAAAATAAAATTCAGTCCACATCGCTCCACTTCTTAAAAATCTCTAATGGTTGCCCAACCATCAAACAGAAACTCCTTACCACTGGATTTAATCAGCTTTACCCCTCATTCATTCATTCATTCAATTGTATTTCTTGAGTGCTTACTGTGTGCAGAGCACTGTACTAGAGTGCAATATAACCATAAACAGACAGATTCCCTGTCCACAATGAGCTTAGAGTCTAGAGGGGGAGACGACATTAATATAAAGAAATAAATTACAGATATGTGCATAAATGCTGTGGGGCTGGGAGGGGGGATGAACAAATGGAAAAATTCAGGGTGACATAGAAGGGAGTGAGGGAAGAGGAAAGGAGGGCTTAGTCGGGGGAGGTTTCCTAGAGGAATGTGATGTTAGTAAGGCTTTCAAGTCAGGGAGAGCAATCTCCTGTTAGATTTGAGGAGAGAGGGTGTTTCAAGCCAGAAGCAGTATGTGGGTGAGGGGTTGATGGCGAGACAGATGAGATCAAGGTAGAGTGAGAGGTTAGCATTAGAGAAGTGTGCGAGCTGGGTTATAGTAGGAGAGGGCAAGGTCATTGAGTGCTTTGAAGCCAATGATGAGGAGGTTTTTTTGATGTGGAGGTGGATGGGCAACCACCAGAGTTTCTTGAGGAATGGGGAAACATGTCCTTCTTACACTATCTTGCTGACCTCTTACTTTAACCTAGCCCACATGCTTCACTCCTCTACTCCCAACTCTTCGATTAAATCTCGCCACTGAGCGCTTTGGCCTGGAACTCCCTCTGCCCTCATATCTGACAGACCACTCCTCTCCACACCTTCAAAGCCTTACTAAAATCACACCTCTTCCAGGAAGCCTACCCTGATTAGACTCTCACCTCTTCTACTTGCCCTCCCTTCTGCATTGCTTATGTATATTAATCCATGCCCCTTGAGCACTTATTAACCCCCACAACACGTATGTATATGACCTTATACTCTCCCATTTCTCCTTTAAGTAATTTAGCTTAATGTCTGTCTTCCCCTCTAGACTGTAAGCTCCTTGTGGGCAGGGAATGTATCTATCAACTCTACTGCACTGTCCTCTCCCAGCCCTAGTACAGTGCTCAGCCACAGTAAGCACTCAAAAAATTCCACAGATTGATTTGTTTGAAATCTGTCAATGAACTAAATCTGTAACTATTTTTTTAATGGTATTTGTTATGTGCTTACTACATGTCACGCATTGTACCTAGCGCTGGAGTACACACAAGTTAATCAGGATGGACACAGTCCCTGCCCCACCTGGGGCTCACTGTCTAAATCCCCATTTTACAGATGAGGTAACTGAGGCACCAAAAATTTCCACACACTATTTTTGGAATCTAATTATTTTATAATATGTATGTGTGGGTGTATCAAGTGATGAGTAGTATTTACTGAGCACCAGCTGCATGAAGAACACTGCACTAAGCACTTCTAAGTTAATACAGGATGATAACCTACGTATTTGTATATTCCTTTTCAACCAAAATAATCCTTTGCCCCCCCCTTCCTAATATGAATGTTTCATTGGATAAACATTTAGCTCGATAAACTACATATCCCTTTGTGGGGTAAAGGAGAAAATTATCCACCAGTAGTTACCTAGGACACAATTATGGACCTAGAAAAACAAACCCTTCATTTAAAAAAGTGTCAAACGACCCATAAAGCTACATACAGTCAACTCTTTAATCAAAGGGTGATAACCAAGTTTTTCATTTTTCCTTATCTCATAATCTGCTTTTTGTTCCTTTAACTATTCCTCAACACTACCATACAGGTGAGAAGGGATACCTAAAGGATTTGAAATTTAAATCAGTAAGTTTGATTTCTTGTTAGCAGTGAGGCAAGAAACAAACAACAGTGAATACTGCCTACAGTCTGTACCTCAGACTAACCTCAGTAACTAACCATCTCATATAAGAATTTTCTTTTGGGGTAAACTCCCACCAGTCAATCTATGTAGGGAGAGATCTTGATCTCAGAACTAGTCTCAAGCCTCATCTTAATTATTTGTTTCCACTTCTTCCTGTCACCATCACTACAATAATAATAATAATAGTAATTATTGTACTTAAGTGCTTTGTGCCAAGCAGTGTTCTAAATGCTGGGGTAGATACAAGTTAATCAGGTTGGAGTTGGACACAGTTCATGTCCCATAGGAGCTCACACTCTTAATCCCCAATTACAGATGAGGAAACTGAGGCCCAGAAAAGTCAAGTGACGTGCCCAGGGTCACACGGCAGACATGTGGCGGGGCCAGGATTAGAACCCAGGTCCTTCTGACTCCCAAACGTGTGCTCTACCCAACAAGTCCTTGTGGGAAGGGAATGAGTCTTCCTACACTGTTGAAGTGTACTCTCCTGAGCACTTAGTTACAATGCTCTGCACCCAGTAAACACTCAATAAATGCTATTGATTGTTTGATTGATTTCTTGTCTTCTTAAATAGTTGACAAGAAAATTTTTAAATTTGCAAACACCAGTCTATTCCCACATCTTGGCACACGGTCTTCTCCTCTATGTGAAATTAGCAGGACATTCTTTCCCAAACTCCTTTCCATTTCTACCTTTTAACCATTATTGCCTTCTCCACATTTCATGACCCGGTGCAAAAATTTTTGCCAACTTTCTAAAAATGATGATAATTATTAAGTGCTTACAATGCGCCAACTACTGCTCTGGGCACTGGGATAGATACAGGTCAATCAGATCAGACACAGTCCCTGTCCCATATAAGGTTCACTGTCAAAGAGGGAGAGAGATCATATATTTCATCCCCATTTTATACTTGAGGAAACTGAGGAAGAGAGATTAAGTGACTTGCCCAAAGTCACATAGCGGGCAAGTGGTGTGGAGCCAGGCCTAGTCCGTCCTCTGCGCTTTCCACTAGGCCATGCCATAGATTTGCTTCTTTTACATGATCTTTTATTATTTTAATAAAAACTACCACCCTAAAAAATTCATATAAAAAGTGCATTTTTGTAATCAATAGAAAGTATAAAGTTACAGAAGTTCATTTCATGAGATTGGATCAAACTGTCCTTTTGGGGTCTGAAAATAGCCAAAGGCATTGCTGATTATTTCTGGGATTGTGGGAGGAGAACAACCAAGATTGGTTTATCCTTTCTTTAGGTCTACTGTGCTTTTTGCTGCTTGACAGGTTTGGCTAGGAACACACTGGTGTGTATCTATCTGCTAATAATTAGAGTCTCCATGGGCTCTGCAGAAGAGAAGCCTGCTGTTCACTTTGGGTTCTGGCAAACTTTCATACGGTCTTTTATAATGCCATTTTAAGATGCATTTCCTTCTTTTCTTTGAAATATTTGCTTATATACATTTTCTCACTTTTCGTTCCATCTTCCCACCTATCCCCCACAAACACATAAATAGCTTGGTTCTGCTGATGTGTCATGCTGGGTAAATGGCTTGCTCAAAAATGAGTAATTTGAACAGAGCTCTCCACACAGAGTGGAGAAGGATTTAGTGGTTGCCACTCAAAAGAATGCAAGCAGCCATGGAGTTATCCTAGTTATCCCTACGCCATGCACCAAAGACAACTTGGGAATCTGTTTAGCTTTCATATAGTACTTCCTTCCAAGACTTTTCCATCTATGATTATGTAACCTTTGAAGTGGATCTTTTACTCTCTTCATTTTGAGGAAAGATGACATAAGGCCCAGTGAAATTACGTGGGAAGGCTGGTGTATAACTGGAAACTGATAACCTTTCTAAACTGTTTCTCAAGGTTTTAAGCAAAGCTAATGTGACCACTTACAGGTAGGTGTGTATCGGATACTTGGGTTTTCCAAAGTTGATTATTTTTGGCTACGCCAGGGTTCAAAAAACAAACCAACCAACACCCCCAACTGACCATGAGAAGCTCCATTATTTGCCCAGAGACATGAAGATGGACTTGTCGCTGCCTAAGACTAATTCACTTTGGGGGAATTTACATTAGGAGATATGGAAATTATCACTGTTATATTCTTTTATTAAATGTACCTTCCTAGTGGACTTTTCACTGTCCATGAGTTTTGCAGCACATCATAAATATTCTTCACACTGTCCTCAGGAGAATCCCATCTTAACTTTTGTGGGGAAAAATAACACACTGAGGCAGAAATTTCAGTTGAGTCTTTTCATGTCAGAGGAAGGGATTGGGATGATCAGAAGGAACTAAAGAGTTTCTGGCAAGATACAATCAAGCTCCTCTAATAAGACTAAAATAAATCCATAAGCCTTTTGCAACATTTCAATAAATACAGCTGTCCTGTTAGGACAATAGGACACACGTTCATCATCATGTAAAAAGTACGCAGAGATATACGCATACACACACACTCACAAAACACATATGGCTTAATATAATCATTAACTACATGCAATATCTAACAATAGACTTCCAAAGGTCTTACTCAAGAGGGAAGGCTGAGTATCTGTCACTTGGCAATGGAAGCATTGTAGATGTCTGAGTAGCCCTATTTAGTAGTTGCCTAAATGGGAATAGGTAGCGCTAGACCACAGACAGCAAGGGCATCTAACAGAGACGGCAACAACAATTGAACTAATTTATTATTTATATTAATTTATTTATATTACTGTCTCCCCAAGATGGCAACAACATTTGAACTAATTTAATTTATTATTTTTATTAATTTACTTATATTAATGTTTGCCTATCTCTAAGCTCATTGTGGGCAGGTAATGTTTCTACTCTGTTGTATTGTTATACTGTACTCTCCCAAGTGCTTAGTACAGTGTTCTACACACAATAAGCGTTCAATAAATGTGACTGATTGCACAATTCTCTTAATGCACCTTTATTCAATAGTATTTATTCGTTATTTCCTTCCACCACTGAGGCTGATGCTCTTTGAAGAATAATTCACCTCTAATATGACATCACATCATGACAGCAACTGAGCTATGAAGAAATGCCTGAAACTGTTGGTGTACACTCCATCCCCAACACCTGCAAGCAGGGAGAGGATTTTTCTACTCAGCGGGCTGAACAAGTTCTTCCTCAAAATGTGGACTGCTGAGTAAATGCCAGAGGAGATCTAAAATCACACCACTTTCACTGACTCCATGAAGAAAAAGGTAAAAAAAACTCCAAAGAACTGCCAAAACTTTCATGGGATCTCACCGTTCTTCCTTTCTGGCAAGATCCTAGCCTGAGCCTTCCTGGACAAACTCCTTTGTAGCATTGGTAACCATGTGCCCTCGGACTCTCAAAGTGGCTTTGGACCACAACAAGAAGCAGTCATCCATCAACCAATCAATCCATGGTATTTATAGAGCACTTACTGTGGGCAGAGCACTGTACTAAGCACTTGGGAGAATACAAAGGAGCTGGTAGGCACATTCCCTGCCCACAGTGAGCTGACAGTCAAGAGGGCACTGTAAAGTACTGATCTCTGACACACTTTGGAGACAGATCGAAAGGGAAGAACATCAAGGCATTCTCCACTGCTCTTAGACTTTGGAAAAGCATTTGGCACCATCAGTAGGTCTGGGCTCTGGCAATGCTAACTAGGTTTGGTTGCTCCAGGAAATTTATCAGGAGCCTAAGACTACTCTATAATGAAATACAGTGCTCTGCACACAGTAAGCGCTCAATAAATACAATTTAATGAAGGAAGGAAGGAAATGGCTGGCTGCGTCTGAATTGCAAGAGTCTTGTCCAACCCTTTCCCTGTTTCCAAAGAAGTCAAGCCAAGCAATGTACTAGGTTGAATCTAACTCAACTTATTTTATGCAGTTGCATTTGAAGACCTGGTTCCCGCCACCCTTCTTTTTTCTTTAAATGGTATTTGTTTAGTGTTTACTAAGTGCTTACTAAAAGCAAACCAGGTTGGACACAGTCCATGTCCCACATGTGACAGTCTTAATCCTCATCTGTAAAATGGGGATTAAGACTGTCACATGTGGGACACGGGCTGTGTCCAACCTGGTTAGCTTGTAGTAAGCACTGGTAGTAAACACCAAACAAATACCATTAAAAAAAACCACAGCCAATGTCCAAAGACAACTTCTCTCCATGCACCAGAAGTAGAGCATGGGGAAGGAATTAAGTCATCTGCACCACTGAGCCACATGAGCTGCTGTGGGAGACAGAACAGTACCTGTTGAGAGACCATTTGGTGACAACATACATTAGTTAACAGACAATGAAGACAAGTACAGTTGCTCTACTAAACTGACACGAGCTCTCTTTCCTTCATATGTTGGCAGATACAGGCCTTTGGATAATGAGTAAGGAGCCAAGTTACCATAAACTTCTTTCCTGGTTAATCAGTAGTACTTATTAAGCTCTGACTCTGTCAGGCTACTGAACTGTGTTTGGGAGAGTAAAACAGTTAGTAGACATGCCCCGCCCTCAAGGAGTTTACAATCTAGTAGGGGAGACGGACACTAAAATTAATCATAGGTAGGGGGAAACAACAAAGTTTAAAGATATGCAATGATAATGATTTGTAGTAGTATTTGTTAAGTGCTTACTATGTGCCAGGCACTGTATTAAGCACTGGGATAAATACAAACAAATTAGGTTGGACACAGTGTATATTCCATACGAGCTCACAGTCTTAATTCACCTGTACACAAGTGCTATATTCATTCATTCATATTTATTAAACACTTACTGTGTGCAGAGCACTGAATTAAGGGTTTGGGAAAGTAGAATTCAACAACAAAACAGTAATATTCATTGCCCACAACGAACTTACAGTCTAGAGGTGGGGAGACAGACATCAATACAAATAAATAAAATTACACATATGTACATGGGGAGGGCAAGTGTTTACCCCAATATAAGGATAGAGCTTATGTATATATCTTTATACTCTATTTCCCCTACCTGTAATTTATTTTAATGTCAGTAGCCTCCTTTACACTGTAGGGTCTTTGTGGGCAGGGATCGTGTCTCCCAACTCTGTTAGATTGTACTCTTCCAGTGCTCTGCAGACAGTAAGTGCTTGATAAATACCTTTGATTGATTGTAAAATAGAGATATGGGTTGCCACCCTCACAGGCAGGTGGTGAAGAAATATTAAATAATTGATACGAGCATGATGTGGAAATTAAAGCTCTGTAAAAATTCCAAGTGTTGTTATCTCTGTATTTCCCCCAGAGAAGGATGGGGTCCCCTTCAGGTCGCCACATTGTTCTGGCATGGTGGGCTGATAAGAAGGTAAGAATTCTCCCCACAATGTGATTTGGAAGCCATACAGCATCTATTCGCCTAACCTCTAAGGAGGTCTCATGTGATGAGGTACATCTTGTAGACTCCATCTCCAAGGTTCAGGCTACTGAGTCCTTTGTTTGATTGCACAAAAATAATGAGGCTATAAAGCTAGTTTTTAATAATTACTTTTTTCTGTACAGGTTGCTGATCCAAGCAAGAGATTCTAGTAAGTTTTCTTAGGGTATTTGTTAAGCTCTTACTATGTTTCAAACACTGTTCTAAGCACTGGAGTAGATACAAGTTGATCAAGTTTTACATGGGGCTCACAGGCTAAGTAGGAGAGAGAAAAAGTATTGAATCCCCATTTTACAGAGGAGGAAACTGAGGCACAGAAAAATTAAGTGAGTTGCCCAAGATCACACAGCAGTCAAGTGGCAGAGTCAGGATTAAAATCCTGATTCTTCTACTCCTACCCAGTGCTCTTTCCACTAGGAAAGAGTGGCCTTTCCACTAGGCCACACTGCTTCTTAGTACTAGTTATTATTTAGTTATTCAAATAAATTCATTTCGCACTAACAATCAATCAGTCACTCAATCAACGGTATTTATTGAGCCCGTACTCTGTGCAGAGAATTGTGCTAAGCCCTTGGGAGATGACAATATAAAAGAGTTGGTAGACATGTTTCCTGCCCACGGGGAGCTTACAGTCTAGAAGAGGGGACTGACATTAAAATCAATTCTGGATATGCGTAAGTGTGGTGGGGTGAATAGCAAGTGTTTAAAGGATACAGAATCAAGTGCCTAAAAGGCGTGGAAGGGAGAGGGAATAGGGGAAATGAGAGCTTAGTGGAGGAAGGCCTTTTGGAGGAGATGTGATTTTAGTACGACATTGAAGGTGGGGACAGTGGTGGTCTGTTGTATAATAATGGGGAGCAAGTAGGGGAAATGAGGGAGCAATCAGGGACGGCCTCTTGGAAGAGATGTGATTTCATTAGGTCTACTCCCCTTTCATGTCATTTCATTCTTTTGGCAATCAATGTCTAACGAAATCTTTCAGAATCTGTTTTCAACAATCCAGTAAACTACATTCTCCAGGCCCTCCTAGGACATTTGTAATCGCTTGGTAGACTAAACTTTTACATACTTTAATTCTGACTAGCAGTAAATGTCTGTGTCAAAACTGTGGGAGGGCTAGATATGCTAATCTGAATAACAAATATCCCTGCACATATGCAGTTGTTCTTTGTATTCAAAGAAGATGCCAGTGAGGATGAAATTCACCTGAGGGTGTTTCTGTGTGTATGGACTGAAGAGGCCAATGGGGGACCCACAATCCTGGCCACCTTGTGAGCACAAAACAGCTTTCCCTTGTTTGCTTGTAGCGTTTGATGTCGGGGGTACATGGGGCTGTTTTATCTTCTGCCTCCTTGTCTCTTCCACTTTAAGAAGCTTCAGTCCAAAAAAAAACCCTCTCCCTTCTTGCTAGGAATCCACCATGCCGATTGCTCCTCGGCAGTGTTGCCTAGTAGTTAGAGTGTGCTCTGGGAGTCAGAAGTTCCTGGGTTCTAATCCCAGCTCAGCCACTTGTCTGCTGTGTGACCGTGGGTAAATCACTTCACTTCTCTATGTCTCGGTTACCTCAATCCGTAAAATGTGGATTAAGGCTGTGAGTCCACGTGGGACGGGACTGTGTACAACCTGATGATCTTGAATCTACTCCAGCACTTAGTACACTGCCTGACACATAGTAAGTGCTTAACAAATATCATTTAAAAAAAAAACAACAAAAAAAAATGACTCCCAGTTTTCAGCTGGTCTTAGCCTGTTTTACTCTGTCCTAACATTACCTCTGTCCTCCCTGCTTTCAGTTTCCCAATTACAAATTGCTATACAATAATTACTTGGGAAAGCTGCTGTCATTCATTATCTTCAGGTACCTCACCCAGCATAGTTGTGTTGAATTGAGCTTAAATTTGAAGCTAGGAGACAGGCTTAATTCCAAAACTTCATTATTTGTGATGCTGAAATAGCCCTACAGTGAAAATGAGAAGACAAAGCAGGATAGACTCCTCTGCTGTACTGAAGGTGGTAGCGTAAAATGGACCCAGTTCCATAAAATCATGAACAGGGAAAGTTTTTTCATGGCAGGCAAATTTCTATCATCAATCAATCATATTTATTGAGCTTTTACTGTGTGCAGAGCATTGTATTAAGTGCTTGGGAGAGTATAACATAGAATTGGTAGATGGGACTATGTATAGTTTCACATATAAAATCAGATTTTTTTATGGTATTTGTTAGGTGCTTACTCTGTGTCAAACACTCTTCTAAATGCTGGGAGAGGTACAAGTTAGTTAGGTCAGACACAGTCCCTGTCCCAGATGGGGCTCACAGTCTTAATCCCCATTTTACAGATGAGGCAACTGAAGCACAGAGAAGTGAAGAGATTTGCCCAAGGTCACACAGCAGACAAGTGGTGGAGCTGGGATCAGAACCCAGGTCCTTCTGACTCCCAGGCCCGTGCTCTATCTACTATGCCAGATACCCAGGGTGGACAAGGGGTTTCTATAGCTAAACCTATTCCTTGTCTAGTACAGTGTGTGCTGCACAGTAAGCGCTTAACCCAAACCATAATTACTGTTATCATATCTAAATACTGTGACATTTTCCTTCACTTTCTTTTGTCTGGCATTTTCATATTTATGAATGATTCACTGAATGTAACTGTATTTCAATACAAATTCCATTACCCCAATATTCTTGAATCTGGGCCAGCCGCGGTCCCGCGAATCCTGGGAAATGCACTGAGCAGATATTGTGTTTAATTCTCCTCAGCACCCAGCCCTCTAATGGTGGTGGAAGTGAAACAGAAAGAATCATTTCTGCCTTATTCCCTAGTGTTCTGTGCCACTCTCTCAGGGCCCTTTGTTACTGATTCCCACCCATCCTCCACCTCTCTGTGAACCTAGCATTCTGGGTCTCTCTCTCTTGTGTGATTAGTTCAGGGCCTGCCCCTCCTCCTGAGAAGCAAAGTAATCTCATTTGTCGCCATTTCATAAACGGAGAGAAGATTGATAGCTAAATATCAAGCAAACGGGCAGATATGGAGGTGCAAAATGGCCAGAAACCCCGCACCGCACGTGCCCTTCAGCGGCAGTCAGAAGCACACAGCAGTAACGGGAGTCGGCGTAATCTGTCCTTTCAGAATGCTGTCAAGAGCATTGCTCCTGCCTGGGCTGCTAATGGCTTTGCCTGCAAGGAGGTGTTGGAGACAGTGGTCCGTGGACATGCCATCTGTGCCGTCAGTGGTTGGAGGGGAAGGAAGTATAACCCGCTTGCCCCCGCTGGCTCCCTGGAATCAGAGCTCTGTGTGTTTGTGCAGCAGAGAGCATGTTTTCTCCTCTGTCGCCTTACAGGCGGAAGAAAAACACAACCTTGAGAGAAGGGGATTTGGCTGGGCTGGAAGGCAGGAATCTCCCCAGATACCTTCTAGAAGGGGGATGGTGCACTCTCCCACAGCCTCAACCTTGCCTTCACACACAACTTCCACAATACGTTTTCTAGTCTCCCCCACCTAAAGTAGTGCTGTCTGCCTTGCGCCAGAAATTCTTAGTGGCTCGGAACCATATCTACTTAACTAACTTTGGTCAGGGCCTAGCACAGAGCCAAGCACAAAATGTGCTTAGTAAATATTTTTTATTGATGATAACAATGATGGTGACAACACCCTGATGGCGATGATAATGTCAGGAGAGGAATGAAGGGAAGAAAACATATCTTTTTTTAATGGTATCTGTTAAGCACTTACTATGTGCCAGGGACTGTGCTGGGGTAAACCAAGATAATCAAGTTTAGATACTGTTTGTGTCCCACATGGCGCTCATAGTCTTTATCCCTGTTTTATAGATGCAATAACCGAGGCAGAGAGAAGTTAATTGATTTGCCCAAGGTGTTGCTCCAAGTCATACAGCAGACAAGTAGTGGAGCTGAAATTAGAACCCAGGTCCTTCTGACTCCCAGACCTGTGCTCTATCCACTAGGCCATGCTACTTCTCATCTTTGAAGCCAATCCCAAGCTAGCTCTGGGCTGGCCCAACTCAGCTGCACAGTGTCAGAACTCTTAGGCTTGGCCCAGCTGTACAGGACTTATTTTATTGGTGTGCGGACCATCCTGCTGCTGCAGTTGTCTGAGGATTTCTTTAATGAGCACCTAAGTGGGTTATTCATTACCCTTACATACTTGTAAATCAAAATCAATGACTTTAAACAGTGAGCTCGCTGTGGGCAGGGAATGTGTCTGGTTGTTGTTATATTGAACTCTCCCAAGTGCTTAGTACAGTGCTTTGCACACAGTAAGCACTCAATAAATATGACTGACTGACTGACTGACTGACTGACTGAATGAATGAATGAAAAGTCTTCAGTCCAAAGTGGTGTTTGCTTGGTTGATTCCTTCTTTTGGAGGCTGATGCTGTCTTAATGAAGACTATAAGCCTGCTGGGTTTTTTTTTTTGTTTTTTTTCAAGCATTTGAAAGCACTTACTACGTGCGAGGTACATACAAAGCACTGGGGTACATGGATGGAAATAGCCCTGTCCCTCATAGGGCTCACAGTCTTTACCCCCATTTCACAGTTCAGGTAATTGGGACACCGTGAAGTTAAATACCTTGCCCAAGGTCACACTGCAGAAAGGTAGTGGAGCTAGGATTAAAACCCAAGTCCTCTGACTCCCAGACCTGCGCTCTTTCCACTATGCCACACTGCTTCTCTGTGGGAGCAGGGGAACGTAAGCCTTAGCTCTGCTAGAGTTCCTTCCCCCGTCTCCTCCAGATCACGCTTTCCTGCTGTGGGAGTCATTTGTGGCCTGAGTCATACATCTAAGTGAAAGGTCTGGTAACATGGATAAAATACAGTTCATTCTCTGCGTGTTGTCTCTTCAATTTGGCATACAAATAATTATGCTTGTGGGGGCATGTGCTAAATGTTGTGTTACTAATTTTCTTACAAGATAGGAGGTTGATTTTCATAATATTTGCCTGGACTCAGAGTGGCTATGTTTCCTCCTCTGCAAATCTTTGTCATCATGTCAAAGAGGAGAGAGGTGGGCATCTGGAAACTGATGCTGGCAGAATAATCTTCCCAATTCTGAACAACACAGAGTAGCGTATCCCACCATGTATTTCTCGGCTTGTTCAACAGAATGCATTAGCACTATAAGGATACACAACCATAAATTGCTGGGGGCGTAGGGAGAGATTACCTAATTCTGGAGGATATTGTGGCCTACTGGAAAGAGCACGGGCCTGGGAGTCAGAGGACCTGGGTTCTAATCCAGACTCCACCACTTTTCTGTGTGACCTTGGACAAATCTCTTCACTTCTCTGTGCCTCAGTTACCTCATTGGTAAAGTGGGGGTTAAATCCTCTTTCCTCCAACCTAGACTGTGAGCCTCATGTGAGATGAGGACTGTGTCCAGCCTGAATACCTAGTATCTACCCTAATGCTTGAACAGTGCTTGACAAATACTAACTGCTTAACAAATGCCACAAAAAAGATACGTTATGATACATTACATGACAGATCTGAACACTCAAGCAGAAAACAGTGTCGAAACCCTTAGCTTCAAGGTCTTCTACTTAGGCTCTTCCCTCAACAGTACTGCAACTTTGGGTAAAAGAGAAGAAGCTTCCAATACAACAGTGTGGCTCATTTGCAGTTTGGAAAAGGAGGAAGAGAACAGTTGACAGAAACTGGGATGGTAGGAGTGAGAAATATAGCCAGGCCTGAGCTTGTTGGGGGCAGGGGAGGAAGGGGCAGATTAAGGAGTATGTGGCAGCTCAGTTCTTCCTCCTGAGGGGAATAATGGCAAAGTGGAACCAGGGGAACTTTAAAAGAAAGGTGTCTGATGTCTCTGGCATTTTGTCAGAGTATCTGGGGGCTTTGCTATTTTGCACGAATAGCTCACTGGGCAAGGAGACCAGTTCTGTTACTGATTCCAGTAAATTACTTAACTCCTCTGTGCCTCAACTTCCTTGTGTGCAAAGTGAGACCTACCCTGTTCTCAACCTCCTATGGATATTATTCATTCATTCAATTGTATTTATTGAGCACTTACTGTATGCACAGAACTGTACCAAGCACTTGGAAGAGTAGAATATAACAGTAAACAGACACATTCCCTGCCCACATGAGCTTATAGTCTACAGGGAGAGCCAAACATTAATATAAAGAAATTACAGATATAATAATAATGTTGGTATTTGTTAAGCGCTTGCTATGGGCAGAGCACTGTTCTAAGTGCTGGGGTAGACATAGGGGAATCAGGTTGTCCCATGTGGGGCTCACAGTCTTAATCCCCATTTTACAGATGAGGGAACTGAGGCACAGAGAAGTGAAGTGACCTGCCCACAGTCACACAGCTGACAAGTGGCAGAGCCGGGATTCAAACCCATGACCTCTGACTCCAAAGCCCGTGCTCCTTCCACTGAGCCACGCTGCTTCTCGATATGTATATAAGTACTGTGGGGCTGGGAGTGGAGATGAATAAAGGGAACAAGTCAGGACGAAGCAGAAGGGAGTGGTGGAAGAGGAAAAGAGGGAGCTCATTCCCGTTGAGAAGCCTCTGCGGAAAGACACCCTCTGAATAGCCCTAGATATTCACCCTCTAGACTGTCAGCTCATTATGGGCAGGGGATGTGTCTGTTGTTTTATTATACTCTCTCAAGGGCTTAGTACAGAGAAGCAGCATGGCTCAGTGGAAAGAGCTCGGGCTTGGGAGTCAGAGGTCATGGGTTCGAATCCCGACTGTGCCACTTGTCAGCTGTGTGACTGTAGGCAAGTCACTTCACTTCCCAGTGGCTCAGTTACCTCATCTGTCAAATGGGGATTAAGAATGTGAGCCTCACGTGGGACAACCTGATTACCCTGTATCTACTCCAGCACTTAGAACAGTGCTCTGCACATAGTAAACGCTTAACAAATACCAACATTATTATTATTGTTATTACACTGCTTTGTACACAGTAAGCTCTCAATAAACATGACTGAATGAATATCAGGGATCATAATTACACTTGGTTTGGGTTTCTACTTTTTAGACAGACTTGTCCTCTCTTGCAATCATTCCTTTTCAAAACCTTGTGTGATTACAAGCATAACTAGATTCTAAAGACATATCTACAATATACCCTCTACAACAGTAGTGATGGCATTTATATAGCACCTATGGAATGCAACGCACTGGACTAAACACTTCGGGAAAAAAATAAGGAACCTGAGATATTCCCCGCCCACAGCGAGCTTATACTCTTCACAAGGGAGGCAGGCAGAAATATCCATAAGCAGTGAATAATGTTCAATCAAATATTCTGCTACACATTCATGCTGAGGATGGATATAAATAAATACATGCATAAATGAAAGCAAGAGACATCAGAAGAACTGATAAGATTCGAGACTTGGTCTATCTAGACCCTTGACTAAACTGGGTGCTCTGCCTGGTCTCCACCTCTAGTGATCATCAATCATCATGATCAGTGGTATTTATTGAGAGCTTACAACGCACAGAGCACTATACTAGGCGCTTGGGAGAGTATAATAAAACAGAGTTGGTAGACAGGTTCCCTGCCTACAATGAGATTATTGTCTAGAGGGGAAGACAGACATTAATATAAATAATTGATGGCATATAATTTCTAGATATGTACATAAGTGCTGTAGGGTTGAGGTTGGGGCAAATATCACATGACTAAAGGTCACAGATTCAAATGCACAGACGATGCAGAGGGGAGAAGAAGCTGGGGAAGAGAGGACTCAATCAGGGAAGACAATATAGCCCTGAAGGTGGGGAGAGCGGTGGTCTGTTTATGTAAATCAGTCAATTTTTTTTTAGTGGAAACAGCAAGGATGAATGGATAGAGTACAGGCCTGGAAGCTGGAAGGAACTGGGTTCTAATCCCAGGTCCGCCACATGTCTGCTGGGTGAACTTGGATTAGTCACTTAACTCCTCTGTACCTCAGGTACCTCATCTATAAAATAGGGATTAAGACTGTGAGCCCCATGTGGGACAGGGACTGTATCCAACCTGATTAGCTTGGAGCTACCCCAGCACTTAGAACAGAGCTTGACACATAGTAATCATCTAACAAAGACCGTTATTATGATCATTATTATTATTGGTATTTATAGGGTGCTCACTGAGCGCAGAACACTCTACTATGTTCTTGGGAGAGCACAATATAGTAATAACAATATAATTATGGTATTTGTTAAGCACTTACTATGTGCCAAGCACTGTTCTAAGTGCTGGGGTAGATGCAAGGTAATCAGGTTGTCCCACGTGGGGCTCACAGTCTTAATCCCCAATTCACAGATGAGGTAACTGAGGTACAGAGAAGTTAAATGACTTGCCCAAAGTCACACAGCTGAAAAGCAGCAGAGCTGGGATTAGGACCAATGACCTCTGACTCCCAAGTCCGTGCTCCTTCTGCTAAACCACACTGCTTCTGTGAAGCAAGAAAAGAGACATGTTCCTTGCCCGCCGGGAGGTTATATACGTGGCTGCATAGGTTTTCAAGGCTGATAATACATGTCAAGGCTGCTTATTTTAGGTGTGTGCCATGTGCTGAATCTTGCTTAGCTGCTTCAGACAAAAATTGCCTTGGGTTTCACAGAACATCATTATGGTGACTCTTCGTATAGTGGATTGAATCAAAACATGCAAATTCTATAAGTGAGAAACAATATGGCCAATTGGAAAGAGCACAGGATTGGGAGTCAAGCAACCTGGGTTCTAACCCCACCTCTGTCATTGTCTGTGGTGTGAGCCTGGACACAGTTCTGTGTCCTCATCTTAAAAGCGGGGAGAAACTACCTGCTCTTCCTCACTCAGACTTTGAACGCTCTATAGGGCAGGAACTGTGTTCAGCCTGAATATCTTGGGTCTCCCCGGGGTTTACCATAGTGATTAGCACATAGTAAGTGTTTACTAAATACTATCAGGGCTAGCTATTTTACTTTTTTCTGAGATACTGTACCTCTGTAAATGGGTGAGGTGGAAAGGCCACGCTAAGTGCTCCATAAGCAGTCAACAACCCAGAGAGACCTATGCCCTGGCTCAAGATGTGAAAATGCAGAGACCGTGAAATAGGAGCTTTGCCCAAGCAGATACTGAAGGAAAAGAAACTAGGATATACACACACACACACACACACACACACACACACACACACACACACAGTGGCACAGAATTGGTGAGTTCATCTGTAAATAGATATCTCATATACCGTACGTATTTTTACATATTTTATGTCCATTATGTCTACAGTTCACAACCCCTATAAGCTTCAGATCATAAGACTACCAAAGGAAGGACTGAGACTATTAAAGTTTTGATTCATGACCATGTAACTTGTTACTTCATAATTTGTTATTGCACCGGCAAGAGACAATTAATTCTTGGGAAGAAGAAAGGATTATTAGTAGAGAGGACAATACAAATTTGCATTCAGCTGGGCAAATTAACCATGTTCCCAAACTCCAGGAGACAGAAGGAAAGAATAGCATTGTAAATTACTCCTGTCTTTGCCATCAATTTAAAATACCTTTGAAGGTTTTGTTCTGACAAAATGCAAGTGCGTGTGCAGTTCACGTACAGTAGGAAGGATAATGTGATTGCACTCTATA
This sequence comes from Ornithorhynchus anatinus, assembly GCF_004115215.2. Taxonomy (NCBI): domain Eukaryota; kingdom Metazoa; phylum Chordata; class Mammalia; order Monotremata; family Ornithorhynchidae; genus Ornithorhynchus; species Ornithorhynchus anatinus. The sequence continues at coordinate 51,587,321 of NC_041735.1, read as the reverse complement.
GCACAGTATTCTACTCACAGTAGAAAGGCAGTATCAAAATGTCTGAAGGTTTAAAAAAGTGAACTTCTCTTAGGAAACTAAATCCTCCTCCCTTTCACCCACCCAGTCAATGCAGGAGGGCACGGACCTGCTTGACTGATGCAGTTTACCTTCATTTTAGGAAAGCTCCAGAATGCCTCCCCTTCTGGAGCACTAAGTAGTCAGTCGTGTTTACTGAGCGCTTACTGTGAGCAGAGGACTCTACTAAGCGCCTGAGAGACAATATAACAATATAACTGAATCATTCCCTCCCCACAACAAGCTTATAGTCTAGTGGTGTCGTCCTGCAACTAGACACACTCTGAACGGCATATTGATTGATAAGTATGCTCCCTCTAAACTGTGAACTCATTGTGGGCAGGGAACATGCCCACCCACTATGTGGTACTGTACTCTCCCAAACAGGAGAATGCTCTGCACACCGTGAGCACTCAAAAAATACCACTGATCGATAAAGGTGTGGCCTGAGGAAGAGCCCCACAGAAGCAGAGCCAATTAATGCACTGGTGTGAAGATTCACATCTCTCCCTTCTAGACTGTAAGCTCACTGTGAGCAGGGAAATATGTCTTTTTATTGTTGTATTGTATTCTCCCAAGCGCTTAGTTCAGTGCTCTGCACAGAGTAAGCGCTCAATAAATATGATTGAATGAATGAACATACCTGCCCCCCTCTCTCATTCCCCCGAGGGTAATGTCTACTCAACACCCCACAACTGCACAAGAAGCTCAGTGTCCTTGCAGACCAAACCTAGAGACCACAAGAGGGAGGTTTTGCTGCCCTCCTGGAACAGGGAGATATAGTGCCAGCTGTGACTCTCGGCCTTGGAGTCAGAAGGACCTAGGTCCTAATACTCTGCTACTTGTCTGCTGTGTGACCTTGGGCTTCACTTCTCTGTGCCTCACTGACCTCATCTGTAAAATGGGGATTAAGACTGTGGCCTCATGTGGGATAGGGACTGTGTCGAACTGATTAACTGAATAAAAGGCACAGATTATCTGGAGTGGCTATACAACTGGCTAAAATATAAATTAACCAAAAATGTGTGGCACTTAAAAGCCAGTGATTTTTGTGTCAGGAAATCCATTAGCAGATGCTATGGCTGACGTTAGTTACACTAAACCTTTTGGGATGTGGAATGCCAGAAGTACGGCCCTAAAGTAAGTGTTTTTAAAACAATCCCCACATATTTGATCCTTCTTACATCTATTTCTTTGATTTCTATTCTTGGGAAATAGGTAAACTTGATTCTTCACTCTCAGGCTATTGCTAAATCTTATCCAATATTCCTCCACATTTCCCAGACCACCCCTTTCTCTCCATCTAAAAGGTCTCTTCCCTGGTCCGGGTGCTAATCAAATGGCCGCTTGCCTATGTTGGCCTCCGCACTGGTCTCCCTGCCTCCAGCCTCTCCCCTCTGCAATCTATATACCTCACTCTGCTGCTCAGATCATCTTTCTAAAGCAACATTTTGCACACATCTCTCCAATCCTCAGGAACCTCTGATTCCCCATTTGTGTTCTGCAACAAATAGAAACTCCTGAACAATGGCTTTAAGGCTCTCTATAACTGCTCTCTCTCTTACCTATCCACTCTTTTCATCCACTACACCTCAGCTCACACCTTCTACTCCTCCCAAGCCCACCTGTGCCTTATTCTTGACTCTTCCACATCTGGCCTCTGACTTACATCCTTCCTCTTGCCTGGATCACTCCTTCCCCATTCAAATCCCCCGTCATGGCTTCAAATCCCCCGTCATGGCTTTCCCCATTTTTGAAGCCCTTCCGAAATCCTACTTCCTCCAGGAGGCCTTACCCAATTTATTTTCTTCTCCCTGGTATCATTTTCCCGACGATCATCTCAGCACTTTTGTACCTTCTTAGCCCTTACTTTTCTACCTCTCATCATACTTTTGTACCTATCAACTTATCAACAGTATTTATTGAGCCCTTACTGTGTACAGAGAATTTTACTAAGCACTTGGAGGCTAGAATAGTTAGGGCACATGGTCTCTATTCTCCAAGAGTTTACAGTCTAGTGGAGAGACAGACATGAAGTGATTTGCAGACAGAAGAGAAAAGAAAGATAGATATGTAGGTAACAAGTGCTGAAATAAGGCACATAAATCAGTAAGTACACTGGTGGGTGTGACTGCATAAGTGAAACAGAAGTGCTGATATGGTGGTTGGAAGGATTTCAATTTTTTTAAAAGGCATCTGTTAAGTGCTTACTATGTGCCAGGTACTATACTAAACATAGGGGTAGATACATGTTAATCAGTTTGGACAAGATCCATATCCCACATGGGGCTCACAGCCTTAATCCTCATTTTGCAGATGAGGTAACTGAGGCACAGAGAAGTTAAATGACTCACCCAAGGTCACTCAGCAGAGAAGTGATGGAGCCAGGATTAGGACCCTGGTCCTTCTGACTCCCAGGCTGATGCTCTATCTACTAGGCATGCTGCTTCCCAATTTACAAACTCTACCATCACCACCCCCCTCAGTGATGAAACAACCTAGGAATGTGGATCCAGATGGCAGGCAAAACATTCTCTGGTGGCAGCTAAACATAAACATGGCCACACCGAAATACCGGAGAGAGTCACTTTTTTTGTTTTGTTTTTTAATGGTATTTTTAAGGGCTTACTATGTGCCAAGAACTGTACTAAGTCCTGGGGTAAATACAAGCTAATCACATGGGTCACAGTCCATGTCCTATACGGGGCTCACAGTCTTAACCTACATTCATTCATTCAATCATATTTATTGAGCGCTTACTGTGTGCAGAGCACTGTACTAAGCACTTGGTAGAGTACAACACATAAATAGTGACATTCCCTGCCCACAACAAGCTTACAGTCTGGAGGGAGGGAGACAGACATCAATACAAATAAATAAAATTACAGATACATACATAAGTGCTGTGAGGAGAGGGAAGGACAAAGGGAGCAACTCAGGATGATGCAGAAGGGAGCGGGAGATGAGGAAAAGTGGGGCTTAGTATGGGTAGGCCTCTTGGAGGAAATGTGCCTTCAAAAAGGCTCTGAAGGAGGGGAGAGTAATTGTCTGTCAGATATAAAGAGGGAGGGAGTTCCAGAGCAGAGGCAGGATGTGGGCTAGAGGTCGGCAGCGAAATAGGCAAGATCAAGGTACAGTGAGATAAGCACTAGAAGGGCAAAGAGGGTGGGCTGGGTTGTAAAGGAGAGAAGAGAGGTGAGGTAGGAGGGGGCAAGGTGGTGGAGTGCTTTAAAACCAATGGTGAGGAGTTTTTGTTTGATACAGTGGTGGATGGGCAACCACTGGAGTTTTTTTGATGAGTGGGGTGATGTGTTCTGAATATTTTTGTAGAAAAATGATCTAGGCAGCAGAATGAAGTATGGACTGGGAGTGGGGTGAGGCAGGAGGTTGGGAAGTCAGCAAGGAGGCTGATGCAGTAATCCAGGTGGGAAAGGATGCGTGATTGTATTGACATGGTAGCAGTTTGGATGGAGAGGAGAGGGCAGACTTTAGCGATGTTGTGAAGGTGGGACCGGCTGGATTTAGTGATGGATTGAATACGTGGGTTGAATGACAGAGAGGAGTCAAGGATAACACCAAGGTTATGGGCGTGTGAGACAGGAAGGATGGTGGTGCCGTCCACAGCGATGGGAAAGTCAGGTGGAAGACAGGGTTTGGGTGGGAAGATAAAGAGCTCTGTTTTGGACATGTTAAGTTTGCGGTGATGGGAGGACAACCAACTAGAGATGACTTGAAGACAGGAGGAGATGCAAGGCTGGGAGAAAGGGAGAGCGATCAGGGCTGGAGATGTAGATTTGAGTATCATCCACATAGAGGTGGTAGTTGAAGTCACGGGAGTGAATGAGTTCTCCAAGGGAATGGGTGTAGATGGAGAATAGAAGAGGACCCAGAACTGAACCTGAGGGACCCCCACAGATAGGGGTGATTTACATTTACATTTTCCAGATGAGGTAACTGAGGCACCAAGAGGTTAAGTGACTTCACCAAGTTCACACAGCAGACAAGTGGCGGGGCCGGGATTAGAACGGTGCTCTATCCACTAAGCCATGCTGCTTCCCTTTAGGATAGCAGTGAAAAGATAGAGGGATAGCAGATAGATGACAGCAGGCTAGAGAGTTGCCTGCAGGATAGTATAATGCTAGTATCACCCAGACATGAAGGGTAGGACTGGGCTGAGTACTAAAACCCGGTGCTCAGTGGTGACATCTGAATGAAAAAAGCCCAGGAATGTGAACCTGGTCACTTTCCAGTTCAACAGATTGTAAAGTTATGAAATGGTCTTCAAATAATTTCTGCCACTACTCTTATTTAACTGTGCCTTTCTTTTAAAATACTCAGAGTGTTTTTACAATTTTTAATGTTATTTGTTAAGGGTTTACTATATGCCAGGCACTTACTAAACACTGGGATAGATACAGGCTAATCAGACTGGACACAGTCCACATCCCACATGGGTTTCACAGTCAATCTCCATTTAACAGATGAGGTAACTGAGGCACAGAGCAGTTAAATGACTTACCCAAGTTCACACAGCAGATAAGTGGTGGAGCTGGGACTTGAACCCAGGTCCTTCTGACTCCCAGACCTGTGCTCTATTCACTAGGCCATACTGCTTCTCAACGATTACCAATTACCTTTGCCTCACCCCACTGAGGCTGATGGGTGAAAAGCACTGTTATCGCAGTATAAAAGAGGCAAAAACTAATAGCCAAACTGATACACTAAGTTATCTGAAGCACCTAGAGGCAGAACTGGAAACCAAGCCCAGCTCTCCTAATCCAATATCTAATGCCCTGGCAATGCTTTTCTACAACCTATGAGAGGAATAATTACTCTATTATCCAGAGGAGAAACTTGAAATTATTTACTCTGGAATCTATAACTGTATTTCTGGTAAACATCTGCACATTATAAAACAATTTTCATATGGATGGGGTTGAAAGGTCCTAGTACTTTACCTGCAATACTCTTCCTTCCCTCCTCCCCTTCTCTCTAATTGATATCTGGGATCTGCTTGGCATACAGCCACAGGAATTAGCTAATATATATAAAAACTAATATATATATTTTATATATATCAACATATATAGAAAAGGACGCCTGTCTATGTAAACAATTAAATCACTAGTGAGCGTCACCACAATTTCAAATGCAATTTGCATACTGCTAGTCAAAATAAGCTGGGATTTTCATTTCTTTTTCTTATAAGTGGATATCACTGTTCATTAAAGAACTGTACACGAAAATACTTATTTCCCATTTCTGTTAGCTTTCCCTGATCTAGTTTATGAATTGAATTTAGAAGCCTCTAGTAATAAGATCATTCCCATGCTAATGATGTGCCTTTTCTGGTTTAACTGGATAATGACAGTAAGATGGAGATAGCTGGTCATAGAATTCCAGAGAAAAAATAGAAGCAATATTTTGTTTGGGCCTAACTTGCCTGTTATAGTGACCCAATAATCTGTCTGAGTGCTCTGTTGCAGGATTATCATCTTTTTGTTAAAAAAAATCCACTCTGGAAGTATCTTTTGGCATAATATAATTCCTTGCACTCTATGGGTTTGCACTAATGTTTCTTGCTTGATGGGCAGTAGGAGTTAATGGAGGCTTGGGATAAAAATGTGTATTATAATTCCATTGTCATAACGGTTGAGAGGTGGTCCTTGGTGTCCCTGAATTAATCAGTGGGGTGGTCCGGAAGTGGTCCAGCATCCAGCCCTGGGGACTTGCCCTCTCAATCCATAAGGTTACTGGGTTACAAGAAGTGGCAGGAGGGCTACCTGGGTTCTGTTTCTGATTTTCTCCAGCACAGATTTAGCTCTGCCCCTCGCTTCCTGGCACAGACAAGTTCATTTCCTTAAGCCTGCACATTAGGCACTGTTGAAGTTTTGAGGCAGTTGCAGTATCTTTCTTCTCATTATGGGAAGGGAATGTGTCTATCAACTCTATTATATTGTATTATTACTACCACGCTTTGCATATATTAAGCAATCAATAAATACCACTGAGTGATTCTTCGCCTCCCAACAAAGCGATCAAGAAGTTCAAGAACTGACAAGAAGCATCTTTTTTTAAAAAAAAAGAATTTAATTTTTAAGTCAGGCACTGTACTTGGCTCCAGAATGTATAAGAGATAAGCAAGTTGGACATAGTCCATGTCTCACATGGGGTTCACAGTCCTAGTCTCCATTTTACAGATGAGGTAACTGAGACACAGAGAAGTTAACTGACGTCCAAGGTCATGTGGCAGAACAAGTGGAGGAGCTGGGAATCGAACCAGGTCCTCCTGATTCCCAGGCTAGTGCTCTATCCACTAGCAAGACTTAATGACTTTGGGATCAAGAAGCAGCAAAGAGGAATTGCCTGCAGTAACAGTGACTTGTGCAGGGCCACTTACACTCCCTTGTCCTGCTGGGAACACAGAGCTCAGAGTACAAGAGAGTGGTCAGAGTTGCAGCATACTCCAATGGCTTCAACGACCATCTCTCTGCAGATGATAACCAAATCTACATCTCTAATCCTGATCTCTCTCCCTCTTTCCAGGCTCCCATCTCCTCCTGCCTTCAAGACATCTCTACTTGGATGTTCTCCCATCACCGCAAACTTATGATGTCCAAAACAGAGCTCCTTATCTTCCCACCCAAACCCTGTCCTCCACCTGACTTTCCCATCACTGTAGACGGCACCACCAACCTTCCCATCTCACAAGCCCATAACCTAGGCATTATCTTTGACTCCTCTCTGTCATTCAACCAACATTTTCAATCTGTCACCAAATCCTGACGGTCCCACCTTCACAACATCGCTAAAATCTGCCCTTTCCTCTCCATCCAAACTGCTACCACGTTAATACGATCACTCATCCTATCCCACCTAGATTACTGCATCAGCCTCCTTGTTGACCTCCCAACCTCCTGTCTCTCCCCACTCCAATCCATACTTCACTCTGCTGCCCAGATCATCTTTCTACAAAAACATTCAGTGGTTGTCCATCAGTACCAAACAAAAACTCCTCACCATTGGCTTTAAAGCACTCCATCACCTTGCCTCCTTCTACCTCACTTCGCTTCTCTCCTTCTACAACCCAGCCCACATACTTCGCTCCTCTAGTGCTAATCTTCTCACTGTGCCTCAATCTTGCCTGTCTCAGCGATGACACTTGGCTCACATCCTGACTCTGACTTGGAACACCCTCCCTCCTCAAATCTGATAGACAACTACACTTCTCCCTTTCAGAGACTTATTGAAGGCACATCTCTTCCAAGAGGCCTTCCCAGACTAAGCCCTTTCTCATCTCCCACTCCCTTTTGCATCACCCTGACTTGCTCCCTTTACTTTTCCCCACCTCCCAGCCCCACAGCACTTATATACATATCTGTAATTTTATTTATTTTTATTGATGTCTGTCTCTCCTCGCCCCCTGCTTGACTGTGAGCTCATTGTGGGCAGGGAAGGTCACTGTTTATTGTTGTATTGTACTTTCCCAAGCACTTCATACAATGCTCTGCACACAGTAAGTGCTTACTAAATACGACTGAATGAATGAAACGTTCTTTGCCTAATTAGCCAGCTACGACCTGACAGCCAACAGACTTCACTGCTCTCCGCCTGGACTTTCATGGACCAATAACAGTGGAATGATTTGAGAACTACCTCATCCCTCAGACCACACACTCCTGGAGGAAAGTGATTGTGTCTACCAATGCTATTATGAGAAGGGGCATGGCCTAATGGTAGTATTATTATTATAATACTGAATTCTCTCAAGTGCTTATTTACCATGCTCTGTCCACAGTAAGCACCCAGGAAATGCCACTGATTGATCGATGGATGGGAATTGTCTATTTCAGTTTCCATACTTCGCTGCAAGGACCATTAAAAAAGATGTCTTAGGGCTCTGAGACGTTGACACAGGGATGGTCCTATGAAAAAGAATAGTTGTAGCTATATTTTCACTTCCACAACGCTGATGACTCCCAACAGTATGGTGACAATTTTTCAACTAAAACATTTAAAGCCCTGGGAATTTGAACACAGTGAAATAAAGTGAATAGTCTTAGATGTTTTGCTATGCTGAATGGGTACACTGCACATGTTTAGATTTGAAGTGACTAACCTCTTTCGAGAGGAACACCAGCTTCATCTCGGATCGTACTCTTTTGGCAGTGGAGAGGTCATTCGAGCCAACTCTGGTCCCCAGAAGGCACAACTACAGAGAGGCAGTGGATATAGCAGGAAGATTCCCTGAATAAAAATAAATTTGGATTAAATACCAGCAGTAAAAAGTCACTTATCAAAATTATTCTGTTTATGTCACTCATGGTACAATGTGGAATGAGATAAAGAAAAATAGAACAGGTGTCCAATCACCTATTGCTAATGCTATTGAAAATTAATGAAGCTAAATCAGAATTATAATGATGCAATATTCCTAAGAAAGATGATGTAGTTGTGTCACTTCTTGGATTTACTATGAAGTTTAAAAGCTTGCCATCGACCCACATCATGGCTGTGACTAACACAATATATCAAAAATGCAAAAATGAAAATCATGAAAGAATCAATTGTAAGGAGACTATTAAAATATGCATGCCAAACAAGTTCAAGTTATATACAAAGAGGTAAGAATGCAATGTTTTTCTTTACTCTGAGAACTATATGACTAAATATCAAGCATACTGGTGAGACTGGAATGATCCTGGAGTTGTACTGACTCCTATTTCATTACATATAAGACAAAATCAAGTACAAATTAGAGTTACCCAGAGGAGGGGGCTGTATAATGCATAGATGGTAATGTGGGACCTGCAGAGGAAGGTTAACAACCACAGGCTATAGGCAGAGTTAACTTCAGCAACTTCCAGGAATATCAGTAGGATGATTCCCATTCTATTGCTTCTCAAGGGTACTAGGAAGTAGCAGTGGGGTGTCCTTGTGTGTCTGTGACATCTTCTGGATGCTATTAGCTGCACCCCTACCACCCCCAACCCCTGGCCCCTTCCAGGACTTTGACCAGGTCTGCCTGCATTTCCTCAAAGATGGTATAAAATCAGCGAACCCAATGGCTCAAATACTTAAGTTCTGCATATCCTAATTTGGAAACTTCATTGTTGCAATCTTGATATTGTTTTCATGTAAATCTTTATATTCAACTTCCTTTCTTTTCAGGGAATAGCATCAAAAGAGGAAAATGACCAGACATTTTCTATGACTCAGTTACTGAGATTTGAAAACAAAGGACAGATTATCTGTGTGCACAGGATGATCTTTACCTCTAGTCTTTTCAGTGGTACTCAGTTTCTGGTGGAGCAGGGTGGGACAGAAGAGGGCAGGAACAGAGAATATGAGACATATGATAGAGTGCCTTGAATCAATCAATCGTATTTATTGGACAACCCACATTTTCAATCTGTGTGCACTTGGGAGAGTACAATGTAACAGAGTTAATAGACATGTTCCTTGTTCACAGTGAGCTTGGAAGGCAATAGAAGACATATTTTTATGTGTTCATCACTGGGGGCTTTGAGAAGGGGAGTAATGTGTTCCAAAGAGAATTTTTAAAAAGATAGTACATGTATTTGGGATAGCTTAAAGAGGGGGAAAGACTGAGGAAGGGAAAACAAATTCACAGGTTGAAAATGGGAATAATCATTTGGGTGCCTGATTCTTACTCCCTTCCACTCTTATGAGCCTGTCCTTCCCAAGAAACTCCATGAACAACAGAGATGAAAACTGCAGATGGGAAGCAGGATCTCATCCAAATCCACTGTGAGACCTTGAGCAAGTCACTTAACTTCTCTGTGCCTCAGTTACCTCATCTGTAAAATGGGGATTAATACTATGAGCTCCATGTGGGACATGGACTAGGTCCAATCTGATTACCTTGTAACTACCCGAGTTTAGTGGAGGCCCTGGCACATAGTAAGTGCTAAACCCATACCATAAAAAAGTGAGTTCTTGCAATTCAGAAAGGTTCTATTGTACTTGGTCGAAAATGATGTTTTAGTATCCAGAAGTTGCTATGTCAAAAATATTGGATACAGTTGCATTCTGAATTGAGACATAGAGAAAGAAGGAAGAGATGCGGATTGAGAGACTGAGACAGTAGCTTTTAGGTGGGTCATAATTGAGTTGCCCCAGGTCACACAAATCAGAAACAGATGCAAGACCAAATTCAAATGCTCTTCATTCCTAGTCCTGTATACTTTCTATTTGACTATGCTGCCTCCCTCCTCATTAACGACTGCTCATTAACACATCCTGCTCATTAGGGACTAATTCATGGCGAGTAGGAAAACTTAACATCCATTTTTGAGTTATCTGAGCTTAAAAATACACCTTATGAACTCTTGCTTTAAAAATGTATTTCTGTAGATATAGTGTTCCCATGGTTCTACAACACCTGTAATCATTTCTTCAGAAAAAAAGGTGACAGAAAAATATAAGCATGGCCATTTCTGGAAAAGACCAGTGGCCCCTCCAGCCCAATATTTTGTCTTGACATGACACAAAGGAACAGTGTGATATTTGCCTGTCACGAGCACAACCTTGAAAACTTTATGCCACAGAGTTAATAACCAATGCTTAATTTGGGAAGGATATAAAAGGGTCAGAGAAATGGCCTCTTCGTTTTCAGATAGAGTAACATACTTGTTGGAAGAAGGTAATGGAACTCTATGGGTGCACATTCCAGAACGACTTTATGGCAGAAGCGGGGACATGTTAAAGAGGGTGAGTCCATGGAGTTGATATGGGTCGGAAACGACTGGACGGCATTTGAAGAACATATTTGTTTGGAAGGAAGAAGGGGAGGATCCTGGGAAATGCAGTTTGGGTTGGCTTTAATAATGAGAGGGACAAAATGATTTTTCTTCCCAATCAAGCTCTGTTGTTACCAGAAAACACAGTCTTCTTTTGCAGTATCAGTTTTTAGTAGGTGGGGGGAGCAGAGAATGAAAACAATAGTGTTAAAATCCTGGTTATATTGAGAGATCAATTCTCCCAAATCTTGAATCTTGAAATTCCAGTAGATGTGGGCAACTGTCATAACCAAATGGGATATTGATTTTCAGGTATTATTTTTTCCTCAGGAATGTACTGGAGGTTATTATAACAAAAATGTGGGAGGATAGATAGGAAAGAGCAAGTCATAATTTCTGGCCAAATATCAGCATTTATTTGAAATCAGAAATCAGGAAGGGCTCAGCCACACCCTCTCTCACTAGTATCTTTGGACAGAACTGGATCAAGTAAAAAAGTATTCTGCCCTCCCCTCTGAGTTCTCTGAATCTAGTCCCGCTGAAAGGGGAGGCACCGAGGAAGGGTCCAGAAAACCTTCCCACACCTTAGGTCCTCCGACAGAAAGGGAAATTAGGGGTGACCTACCATCCTTCCTTGTTATCGGAAATAATCCACGCAGCTAGAGCAGATTCAATCCCAAACATTTTTGGATACCAGTGAGTTTGCTTATATTTGATGAATATAAAGTTCAAATGAAAATTGAAAAAAATATATATTTTAAACTTGAAATTTCTTTGAGAAAGAAATGACAAATTGAAAATGGAGGCACCAGGTTGTGGGGCTCTGGGCACTTCTACATTTCTGTGGTGCACAGATTCTTATAGTGCTGAATTTACACATGTTCCAAGTAAGGGAGAATCGAGTTCAAAATATAATCTGAAATGTCCTTACTATAGACTGGGTACCATAAAAGGGACAGGCAAAAAGACTAAGTCAAAGAACTTTGCATTCAGCAGGAATTTTGCATTCACCAGCAAAAAAAAGAAACCCCAAAACAAAAACCTTAGGGGTTATAGGGTATTTTAATTTTGAATTTTTTTTATTTCTCTTGGAATGCAAGTAAAATCAGCTGATGTTCATCACCCACGAATATAATCAATATTAAACTAGTGGACTATTGACTTTATATCAATACAGTACAGGGATATCCTGTTGCTCCATAAATGCCGACACTTTTATTTTCTGAGGAAGCAATGATCTTCTTGTAACACAATGACTTTTGTCCTTCATACCATTTTATGAGGCCAGAAAACAACCCTGCAATCAATAGTGGGAAAACCTGAAGAAACTTCAACAAGGCCACCAAACCTGAACAAGCAGCACTTCGAGCAAAACGGATAAGTTGCTTTATCAGAGAGAAAGCCTGTTAAAACTATCCCCAGTGATGAAACATACCTTTAGGGAATAGAGGACGATTTTTTTTTTCCTGTCAGGAGATTTTATTCTTTTCAGTCCCATCAATTGCCAGCATTTACATGGCCCGGATAATATTAATAAAGGCACATCATTTCACTTCAAAAAAATAACAACAGGCTTTCTTCCCTGAGACTTCACGCCCTCGACTGGACTGCTTTACCGCTCAAGATACCCAAGTGAAGCCCAGTGGTTGCATTTCACCACTCACCGCCCAAACTCACTGCTGACAATGAAGTTGGGAATAATGTCCTCTTTTAGATGAGAATAGAGAGACGGGTTTCTGCTCCTCGAGGGCGCTTTGAACTCGAATCGGGGGGTGGGAGGAAAAGGGGGACAGGCGACGACTCCCCCCAAAAAAAAGCTTTTCGCGCAGATGTGGGTGGGAGGAGTGGCATGTCGAAGGAAGGAGAAAATGGAGCAGGGAAAAAAAAAAAGATTTGTAGCCTGGAGAGGGGACTGCGGTGGGCTTCGGGGGTGGTTGGCAGCAGTCCGGGGCCTGGCGGGTGGGCAAGGAGGGGTCGGCGGCTGGTGCGGGGCTGGTGCCCTGCCGCAGGGCGCGGCCAGGGAGGGGAGGTGGCAGATCTTGGAAATTTTTTTTTTCCTTCTTCTTCCAAGAAGGGAAAGGCCTGCAGGGCGTGCAGCGGGGCGGAGTTGGGGAGGGCAATGGGAGGAGGGGGAGGAGGAGGAGGAGGAGGCTCCCGAGCTCCAGCCACGTGGCGAGGGGCTGGTGCAGCACCAAGGCCGGTGCCCGCCGCCCGGAAAGCGAGCCGAAAGAGGAGGGGGTGCCCGCGGCTCGCCCTTTAGGTGTGGCAGCCGGGGGAGGGGGCGACGGCTGCAGCTGGCACCGGGGGCTCGGGGGGGCACGTGGCACTGCCCTGCCCCACAGCCTGGGCGAACCACGGGGGAGGGAAAGGGAAGAAGGCGGGGAGGAGCCTCCTTTCCAGCACCCGTCCTCCTTGGGCAGGTTAAACCCAATCGTGCTTCTGCACTGCAAAGCCTGAGCCCCTCCATCGACAGCAGCGTGCTAATAGCGTAGAAAGGGGAAGAAGCTCAATTTTTATTTTATTTTGGGGGCGGGGGGGGGTCTGTAACCCATCTTAAAGCGATAGGGTGTTTTATGACACCGCAACAGGAGCCTAGAAGAGTTTCTAAACCAGTCCTTTTTTCTCCTCCTGCAGTGCTGTGAGCAAGGAATTCATCCGGGGGAGTTGGATAAAGTCTCGGACTTTAGTGGGGGTTGAGAGTTTGGCTGTAAAAAAATTGGCATTTCACTCAGCTCGTCGTATACGCCTCCATTAACGTCTGAATGATATGCTTATATCGTGCACTATAAATGGAGACGCGGAGAACAGTTATGATCGTGAGCCCGTCATTGGGCAGAGATGGTGACTATCTGTTGCCGAATTGTACATTCCAAGCGCTTAGCACAGTGCTCTGCACATAGCGCTCAATAAAATACTATTGAATGAATGAATATGCTTATATTGTGCACTATAAATGCTGACACGTAGCACACTCTCAGATGCTTATATCGTGCACTGTAAATGCAAACACGTAGCACAAAGATCCCTTGTTCATATGAGAGCATCTGTGACACGTATTTGCTTTAAAGGGTGGAAGTCTAAGAGAATGTGTTAACTGCGTTTGGTGCGGCAAACCTCTCGAATGGTTTTCTTCCTTGCATTTTTAACTTGACTGCTGTTTTGCCTTTTAAAACGCCGTCCACCAAGAGTCACCGGTTCTTCTGAGGTCCACACTGCAGACTCCAGGTGCAGTAGACGCAAAAAGCTAAAAGGTCTTGAAATTTAGATTTAATCAGACGTGGACTTGAAAAGAGTAACAATCTCCATCAAGCACATAAAGAGAGAAGAGGCTACTTTTGCCGTCGACCGTCATTAACACAGATTTCCGAGTGCTGGTTTGGAAAATAAACATTGGCAAATAAAGTGCAATTATTTTGCATTTTTTTCCTCCTACCGTTCATTTCAACGGACGAAAACTATCTAGGCAAATTAACAAGGCGAAAAAACTACCAGGATACTGTCAAACTCTACTCCATATCTATTCCATTCCTGCCCGTCCGTTCAGGATTTTTTTTAAAGAAAATGTTAATATTTTGTAAGACTCTAAAAAAAGGTCATCTCTAGTGACCCCTGGACATCACAGCTTCACGACAATCTAAAGATTCCCGAGTTTTGCAATAAGCAGCATAAAGCAACACAAGGACGAACTACTGCTCACTGCCCGAGAAATAGTGGGAGAACAAGGGCTACTAGTTGAACACATCATAAGGTGTCTAACCCAGGATCCTAGCCACAGCATTCCTAAGCACCGAAGTTCATTTACCTGATTTCATAGTCATTTCATCTTAAGTTGAGAATATTTCAAGCAAGGGGTGCGTTCTTTCAGATCCGAGCGTCTTTCCTATAGCCCCAATTCTTCAACAGCTATCTCACACCCCGCTTAGACGTGAAGAGTATAAATTTCATGTTTTATTTCTGCCACGCAACTAAATTTAGCTTTGAATTTCCTGGACTCCAGTCATTTCTTCCCCTCCCTCCACCCCCTCCCCCAATACACACACGCATTATTTTTTTTTTTTAGATCAAGCTCACCTGGAAAAAAAATACACTCAAATCGTGACACATAGCTCGGGAGTGGCGTTCGGTTCTAATTCAAATGGCAGCTACATTCACTGGCAAATAGGCTGTAGATTTGCAGCCTCTGTCAGCTCTAAATTGAGAGAAGACTCCAACTCCCCTCCCTGCACCCAGTTCTGGAAATATTTCCTCTTATTACCACGGTGTGGGCGCGCTGGAGTTTGCCTCTTATCAGGTTTTAACACCAATCGCTAATTATAATGTAGGCTTGTTCATCAAATATTGACCCTTAGAAGTTGGGACATTGCCAGCTTTACTCATAAAAATTAGTGGGTTTTTTTTAAAAAAATCATTCTTTCAATGGACTTTCAGGGTGTCTTAATGAGATTCAGAAAGCTCAAGCAAGAGCGTAGGGGGAGGGGCGACGAGGTTTTCAATTAAATAGATTCTCTCCAGTTTGAGCCTTTTCTCTTATAACCTATTTTTAAAAATCGTTAATTAAAACTTTGGGAAGAGAAAGCTCATTTTGGCCTTTGTTCAGCAATTTAGCCCTTCTGCCCAACCTCTGCTTCCTCCCGGCCCCCCTCGTGACTACTGTCTGAGAAATCGGATCTGAAAAGGTAAAGTTTTAGTCCCTCTCAATATTGCTTTCGGTCGACATTCCGGTTTGAAACGCCCTTTCCCGTGACATTTAGTAAGATTTCCTACCTGTGGCCGTAACCTGGAGAGCAGAGAAAGAAGTCCCTTCGCTATAAATATCCTTGCTAATGGACCAGCTTATTATGATGCTGCTCTTCTGAATGCGATCCCGGGGCGTTAATTTAGACAGCATTGTATTGATCTTTCAGATCCTCCGGCTTGAAATCATTGGAGGACTATCAGGGCCCAAGGCGAAGCCCAGTTATCCCTTTAATTGAACTTCGAAAGAATCCGGGGAACCGACTGCTTTCCCAAATCAGATGCGGCTTTTTAAAGAGCTACTTAGAAATCTGGACGGCAGATACACATGTTGATTTTTTTTAATGTTGATGTATGTTTATTAAGGCATTTACTCCGTGGGCGATGCTACCTATCGACATGTTCTGAGCGCAGAAGTGACACGGCATTTTCTCACAGCCGCCTGGACGGTCCGGAGCAAGTGGCGGGGGTATCGAGTGCGGGAAGGAAAAAAAAAAAAAAGGAAGAGAAAGGACTCCTGAATCCAATCACTCTCCCTGATTAGGAGTCGGGTTTATAATGTAGTGCAACTCCGAGAGGCGATTACTACGGCTGTATTTGCTCCTGATAGGAAAAGCAATTATCTCTGTGGATGATTAATAGTTGCGTCCCGCTCAACCTTTCAGCGTGTCCCTTCTCGCCCCAGTAGCTTCAATTGTTTTAATGTGACCTTTATCCCCGTTTGCTCTCACAAAGGAGCCGGACCAGATCCTACCTAAGGAAACACCCACCCCGGCTTCCCGATGAAGAGGAAAAAGAGGCGGCAGGCAGCAGCATCCCTAGTGGTGTCTTGGCGAGAGGATTCAGCCGGGTGTCCCCTGATCGTCTTTAATCCGACAACCCGCCGCCGGTCCCCAGGGTGTTGCCCCCGGGGCCCTCGGACCATCCGATGGGGCAACCGCTCCGGGCTCTGAAGGACACGAGGACCCGGGGGGATGTAGCCGATTTACTTAACCAAATTGAATAAAACCGAACGGAGACGACCCCGGAGCGGCCGCTGTCCGTGTGGGCGGGGGAGGGGGCGGAATGAAAAGTAGGGAGAAAGGTGGAGGACGGGGAAGTCGCCTTCCGTCTGCCTCCTTTTGCCCTTTGGGTAGAAGCTCCCTCGCGCGGTTTTTGACCCACTGGAGGCAGTTTGCACCGCCCCGATTGACCATTTCTTCTGGCTCAGCCTCCCGCCTTTGCCACCTCCACTAGGCACGAGTCGTCGTCGTCGTCGTCGTCGTCCCCCCCCCCCGCCGGCTCCCGGAGAAGAAAGGCTAGCCGCCGCGATGGCTTGCCGCCGGCCTCCTTCCCCTCAACCCCCGCTTTGCCGCTTTCCAAGAAGGGGGCGAAGAAGGGTGGGGCGGGGGCGGCGGGCCTGGGAATCCGCCGGGCGGAATTCACACGGGGCTTGCGGAGCCCGCCGGTCACGTGGCGCTCGCCGGTGTCGCAGCCGCCCCCCGCTCGCCTTCTCGAATGCTAATGAGCGGGGAGTTCCAATCAGGGCGCCGGGGGGGGCGAGGGGGTGCTCCTCGCGGGGAGGAACCACCCTCATCCGCAGTGAAGGGTGGTCCGCTGTCACCTGACCGCCTGCCGCGCGCAGCCCTCCCTCCCGCCCCCCCCATAAGTAAGGGGGGCAATGGTACTGTCTGCTATATTAGAAATTCCCCCTCCCGCGCTTGCTGCTCTCTGCTCAACGCGCCTTGGGTGCTGCCGCTCCTTCCCTCCTCTTTTCTGGTCTCCCCCACCCCGCCTCCCCACGCTTAGCCTTTCTTCCCCGCGTGTGCGGGCCGCTCCTCCGGAGGCTGCCGCCCTGCTCCGCGGGGCGGGCTGCGGCTCTGCGGCTGCCTGGCCGGCGCACAGGTGAGTCCGGAATCCCGGGGAGGGGCGGGGACCGGCCCCTCTCCCCCATCGCCTCCATCCCTAAAGGATTAACCTCAAACGGCGGGCGGATGCAGATCTTATGCCAGGGCAGGACAACCACCCTGATCCGGTCCTCTTCTCCCAAGCGCTTAGCGCAGGGCTCTGCACCTGGAAAGCGCTCAGTGACTACCGCCCCTTGACTCGAAAGGCCCATCCTCCTCCGCTCATTCATTCACTAGTATTTATTGAGCGCCCGCTATGTGCAGAGCACTGTACTAAGCGCTTGGAATGCGCAACAGATAGAGACAATTCCTTGGACAATTCGGCAACAGATAGGGACCATCCCTGCCCATTGACAGGCTCACAGCCTTCCCCCACCCCCCGTGGGATCAATGGATCCCCTTCCCTGGAGAGGCATTAGAAAGTAGACTGGGGGTTTTAAAGACATTTGCCAAATCTCGACCCCCAAGTGCAGGGGATGAAAAGTGGGGTTCGGAGGTAATTTGCTCTCTTGACTAAATTGGCCCCTGGCCTTCACCGGGGAGTATTTGCTGCCTGTTCTCTCCCGGTTCACCTCCTGGTATTTCGAGGTGGAGAGCTCTGAATTGCAAGGCATTCTAGCAGAGAAAGCTAAGTTTAGTGTTGGAAAGGGAGGCAGATATTGTCTCCAGCTATATGCTGGCACAGCAGCATCTAGCAACCATTGGTTATCCCTAGTCTAGGGTGTTCTTTCCTAACAGGAGGCAGATGGTTCAGTTAAAACTGTGTGGTGATTTAGAAGGGTAAAAGACACCTGAAAGCGATTACTTTGCAATTAGCTTCTCGGAAGAACTCCTGATACACGATTGCTGAATCATTTAAGGAGGGACCAAAAATCATTTTTTCTCATTTATTTTTACATTACTTTTTGGGGGTGGGGAACGTAAACTAAATAACTTGCTTATTTTAGAATAGCATGGGTTAAAGGTAAAACGCAAGTACCATATTTTATCATCAAGATTATTTAGGTGGTGCCTTTGGCAGAGACTGCAATTTATTATTTCTGTGCATGCTATGCTTTTGCCTTTCTTTGTTTTATCATCATCTCTTTCTCCAACTTGCCCCCCCCCCCCCACCAAATTTCCCCAGTTCCATATATGTTTGGGGTGCATTAATGTAAAATCATTGGTATAAGGCGCATCCTCCGCTAATGAGTCCAGTGATGGCCAATTTGATTTGTCGTATGCCACAAAAGGGTATGTCAAGCTGATAAAATGCAGGCTGAGAAGAAAAAGAAAGAGGAGTTATCAATAGAGGAAGAAATAAGACTTAATCCAATTGCACACTGAATGAGGGCACAGGAGGCTAGTAATTCCACATACAGTATAAGCTCCATGTCCTCTCTGATCAGGCGGCTTTGTGCAGTTTTTCTTGCAACCCATTTTATAACCCACCTCAGTCAGGGTGGTCAACTGATGTGCAAATATATATGAAAATATAAGCAGACGCCAGAACTAGTAAAATGAGTGTTCCAGGAAAAAGCTTCTTGTCACTGGTTTCTTGTGGGGCCGCCTTGTCTGAACTAAATGTCTGTTGATTCTGAAATTAAGACAAACATTGGCAGGGTAGTAGACTTCTAACCACTGACTGTAAAACATTGATACCTATTTAAAAAGAAAGTAGACTCAACTCCCAGGGAGGTGTATTACCACCCCACTTCCTTCCTCCACTCCCTCCTCCGCATACAACCAAATGTATTGACACATCACCTCCCAATAGGCACTTATTCATTAAGCGACTGTCATGTTGGCTTTTAGTTTAACATTATAGCTTAAAATCATTATTTTTTAAAATTTTGAACCAGTTCCTATGAGCTTTTGAAGTTTTTTGGAAAGGAAAATGGAAAAATGGAATTTAAACCATTGGCTTTTTCTAGCGACGAACCCATCGGAATTGCGGCTTCATTTCACCCAGCCCCACCCTGTTTCTGTTCATCTGCATGAAAGCAGAAATGAAAAGAAGGGAATTGAATGTTTCCAGTGGTGCAGTAGGAAGTCTCTTTGGAGTTTGTATATCATGTTTATTTATATGATTTACTCTTTTGACCAGTGGCATATAACAAGAGAGTACTAAATCACTAGGTAGCTGTAGATGGAATGGTGTTATCTAGCTTCATCTCTCATCAGGTCCAAATACCCCTTCTCTTTTTTACAAGACTTGTTTGGATGGAAATGCATTTATAATGCACGGTCTTCAAGTTTTTAGTTGCTACTACCTGGAGACTTGATTTGAAGGATTAACAACTTGGTGGATATGGGTTTCCTACCAGTTAAGGAAGTCTTGTTCTTCTGGTGGACTCTGCATGCCCGATAAAATATTTTATCCTTCTCCATTCCCCCACCCTGTGGCTTTTGAACGGTTGGCGGTGGGGTGGATGGAAGAAGCCAATTCAATACTTTCTAAATGCCTGAGAAACTGGTAATTTCGGGAAGAAATTTTTGTGCATTTAGAGAAAATGAGCTCCATCTCTCCCCCCACCCCTTGGACTTCTGGCCATCTAGGAGAACCATCACAACTCAGCGTGACTAAGACTATCTGCACAGCGTAGGTCTGTTTCAGGGATAGCGTAGGTGTGGTTCAAATCTTAATGTTGAGATTGCATAGCAAGTGGTAAAAGCTTGTCACCAATACCACTAAAGAAAGGCACTGCATAAATTCAGAGCATTGTGACTATTACTAGTATTACCAACGTTGTCTAGCTCTAGAGACGCCATCAATCTTTCCTGCTTCCAGGGAGCTAAAAAATATCCAAAACCTCTGAGCGCTTTTAAAAACAGCCTGCTTGTTGTCATTTTTTCTCAAATATCATTTTAGTCTTACTAGCCTTTTCCATCCCCAATTTTTAATATGGTATGTCTTTTCATACGATACAGCAATCTAAGATGACCATTTAACGTGATCTTCAATGTCTTGTCACGCCATTAATAAAAGATTCACTAAAAATTTTCATTCCTTTAATCTGCAGAATTTCTTAGAGGCCATTCGATGTTTATTTCCTTTCCTTCCCCCCATTACACTCCCCCAGAAAAATTCAGTAAAACTCTGATTTTTGTGAGAGATTTCAAGACACAAACAGAATTTTGTGTCACATTTCAGAACAAGTGTCTGTGGTCAAATTGGTGGGAAGTTGTATTGTTACACTTAGATGCCTGCTTTTTCAAAGGCTTATTTTGAGAGGTTTTTTGGTTTTGTTTTTATTTTTCCAGGATTTGCTGGTGATTAGTTTTGGGTACGCTCAGGGCTTTGCTTACTTGCACAGTAATTGCTGTGGGAGAATGTTCCAGAAAAGCACCTCCTCAAGTTCTGGCCGTAAATATGCAGGGAGTGTTGTGTGCACAAGCATTCCCCAACACCCACCTAGAGTGAAGTGAATGTTCAAGCTGAATAAACAATTGGAGTTCCTTTAAATGCCAACACAGCAAATCTCATTTTTACTTGGAGACACTGTTACACTCTCTAGTTCTTTCTCTAAGGTTTTTTTTTTTTGGCGTTTTTTTTTTGTTCTTTTTAATGATGCAGGAGAATTTTAACATGATAGGTGGAGCTTGAAAGTCTTCTTAGGGTCAGCATCCAAGGACACACCTCTTGCCCATAAGCATACCAGGTTTAATATCCTTTGCAAGAAAATGGAGAAAGCATATTTTGCTCCTGTGGAGTTGTCCGGCGCAGTAATATAAAATAAGGTTTCAGTATTCTGAAACGAAAATGCAAGTACGTCCGTTGCTCCCCTTTTTTTCTTTTTTTATTGATATGGTAGGAGTTTTCTTTTTAAAAAATTCCAAATGAGAATTAAACACGAATCTAAAGGTGTTTTCTTTGGCAAGAATATCATGTTATCATGTTGCTTTAGTAGCCTGGTCACATTCCAGGAGTGTCTTGGGGCACTGGGAGACAAGGTTTATATGGAAGATGGTCTTCGATTCAAATCAGTTTTGGAATCCCAGTGTCGCCCCTTATTACTAAGGCCAATCCGAAATGAATTGCAAAAAAATTAAAAAGAACTACCCAAGGAAGTGAGCATCATGCAGACCATGGTGATCATGTGAAACAGATCATGGTCTGATATGTCATTTATTTCAAGATCAGAACCGTTGGCAAACTTTATCACTCAAGATCTTGGGGAAAAAGAAATAATGATTTGAAACATTTGGGTCTGTATTACAGGTGACCACGGTACTGTCGATGATGCCTGTACTTTGCTCAAATGCAGTGAAACATGTAAGTACAGGTAGCGTTGTACTAAATCTTAATACATTTCAAGAGCTGTATTTTTTTCCCCCAACTGTCCATCCTCTCGCTAATGCTGGTGTAAAACAGAGGCGGGTGGCCACGGAAAGGGGCATATACGGAAAGGGCCATTACCTCAGAAGAGTCCAATGTGGATAGATGAGTCTGTTTATTGGAGTATATATTGAATTTTTTTTAATTTTCAGGAAAGTCAAATGCTCTACCCATCTTCTAATCTGTTTTTTGTGGTGGTGTGGGTCTGTGGGTGGAGTGGTGCTGGATTGCAATTCTCCCAATGACTGTTTACCTTAAATTTGGCACTCAATCCAAATAGATTCTTTAATACATCCATAAAATATATTGCAGAAGTCCTCATTTGAGCCTGGTAAAATGCTGTGGTAGCTAATATGTGAGTATCTTTTTCTAGCTTTCATTTAACAAAGCTATTTCTTTAATCCAGCTGAGAAAGTCTTGTACTATTTGGGATCTGAATAAGGTTTCTTTTACAGTGAAATCCTGATCTAGGATGATCATATCATTGTTCTGATTGAGGTAATTTATAGCAATATGCAGGTGCCCTTTTTTTTCCCCACAGAACAGTATTTTGTACTTGGAATTTCCATTGACAACAACAACTTCTCCCTTTTTATGTGTATATTTTTAAAGTGCTTATTTCTACATATTACCCTTTGAAAGAGAGAACACCCTGTTCACAGTAAGATACCTGATGCAAGTTTAGACCCTTCCCTGCTCTTAAGGGATTTCAACATGTAATTTAAGGAATTTTATAAAATTCTCAAGCACTTAATAGGAGAAATGTCAGGTTGAGACCACACTCCCTCCCATTTAGTGACTGTGCCGTAGAATCAGGCTTTTGTTAGAAAATTTTTCTTCCCCATCCTCTCATCCCTCTGCCTTCCTCCCCTCGTCTCCCCAAATTCCTGCTTTCCATGTCACTAAACACCACTCCATTTTGACTTCTGTATACTTTTTTATTGTTCGAACTGCCAGTAGTCATTCAGCAAAAGTAATGTATTGATCGCAAAATCTTATTTGAGTTTAGCTGAGTTTATGTAATGGAGTGTCAATGGTGGGGGGAAAAACATCTTATAATAAATGTTAGGCTGCACATATTCATGAAGAAAATGTCTTGAATAGCAAAGAAAATATCGGGTTTACTGTACCATGACCGAATATGCTTTCAGTATTCACCATCGCATTCATTTGTTGGATATTTAACAGCAAAGGTCAGGTGTATAATATCAAAATTTGGTGCCGTGTGTGTGTGTTTCTAGATGTATAAAATCTTTCAATCGTTGGGTGGGGGAAAAGTCTTTTTTACCTGACGAATATAGACACTGCATTTGGAGTGGGTTATATTTGCCTAAGTGTAAATTTAGGAATATGGATTGCATAGATCAGAAATAGGTTCTGTTTTATAGCATGTGTAAGTATAAATATCTGATGTGCATTTGGTGCCATGCAGCATAATTGGAGTGAAATCTAGCATAACGATTTTATTTTTTAAACCGAGTATGCATTAGTTCAGTGTACTTTGAAATCTAGTTTATTTTCATTTTTAAGTGTTACCCTTAAAAATGATTTTTTTCTACCACTGTGACAATAGCTTTGTTACAATGGTGTCCCTTTTTATTGTTCAGGATTTTTATGCATTTGATCTGATTGCTGTTGCTTTTGTTGTTTTCTACCATAAACTACACATGTGTGCCCTTTGAGATCTCTTATTAGCAAATAACATTATAAAGCACATTACAGATCTCGTAGTCATCTGGGTGGGGCACAATGCAGTATTCATCTGTAAGTCTTTTGTCTGGGGGAAAAAAAATGAATGAAGCTAAGGGACAATTGTTCAATCAGCATTCCACTTGCCCTTTTAAGGGAACAAAAACAACATTAATGAATGTCTTTCCTAGTTACCGCACAGTAAGCAAGGGGTTTCATGCATTACTCAGGTGTCTTGATTCCTGCACACTTAATTTCAGTATTAATTTGACTATCCTGAAGATTCTCCAGTAATCTAAATCACAACGGACATGGTTAAAACTTGAGGGAAATACCAAGAAGCAGTTGTAAAATCCTCTGACTGATTGGCACTGATAATTTTTGCCTGCTTAGCCTTTTACAAACAACTACCTACTGAGTAAGGTATGCCAACAGTATCAAGGTAGGCTGTTAAAGTCAGCTGGTGTGGTATAGAGTGCTTGGGAGAAGTCAACCAATCAATGGTTTGTATGGAGCACTTACTGTGTGCATAACACTGTACAGAAACAATGGCGGAGGTTGGCAGGTAGAGGTTAGGTAGAAGATGTAGTCGAAAGGTTATCCCATTTTACAAAGTTTCTCCATTAAAGAGCCTTCCAACTTAACGTTTGGGTTCTGATTTCAAAACACATGCAGTATTTTTATAGGGAAAATATTTTCAGCAATAGGTTCTTGCTGAGATGTTAAAACCAAGTGAAGGGAAACTTTACATGAAAATGTCAAATTAGTGGAGCATTCCAATCACACTACATTCTGCTTTCCTTCTAATTGAAGCTAATAAAATTCAGAGTTATTTGAATTAATTTAGAGGCTATAATTAATAAAAGGGAAAACTAAACCTTGTGAGATGGATAGAGGAAGGGAAGAAATGGTTCTGATAAAAATAATTCGATCCTGAAGACTGTTTTATAGATTGGCTTTGAGTGTTTTAGGTGACTAGCCCTTC
Source organism: Ornithorhynchus anatinus (assembly GCF_004115215.2). Taxonomy (NCBI): domain Eukaryota; kingdom Metazoa; phylum Chordata; class Mammalia; order Monotremata; family Ornithorhynchidae; genus Ornithorhynchus; species Ornithorhynchus anatinus. The sequence continues at coordinate 51,562,889 of NC_041735.1, read as the reverse complement.
AGTTGACACAGACTAAGGTACAGTAGTGACTTAATGGGATGAAACTGTATTTTCTTAAAGACACTGCATAGGTTCTGTAGGGTAAAGATGATTGGGAAGAGGAAAATTCTAAGGAACCATTTTAAATCACCCAATACAAATGCGGTGGCTTTTTTGTAGAGCTGACATGTTAATATTGTAGAAATGTCTTCCTCCAAATGGAAATACTTTTAAAAAGTATGAAGCTGAATTATCTTAGTAACTGGTTTTTTTTTATAGCTAACACATTTACCAAATAAATTATGATAAAGACCAGGATTTATAGGTGTGTAGTAGTCACGGACTACGAATTTCTTCAAGTTGGCTTTAGGTACGCTAAAACAAGACCTGGAATAAATTGAACCCTTAACAAAGGACAGTATTTCTTTACTAATGTTGCGCTGTACCTGGAGGTAACTCTCCAACAATGGTTTCTATAATGGCATAGATCAGCAGTTCTTATGCTTTAATAACTAATGGAAAGCTTTTATTTTTATTAAACCTACCCTGAAGTGTATTGATCTGTATTTCAAAAAAAGTATTCATGTTTATTGCATTAAATAAATGCAATAAAAATGTTTTAACATGTTAAAGCATTGTTAAAAATGAACTAATTTACCACTAATTACACTTATTGTTTTATCATTTGATATTAGCAAATGAAGCAGCATGCTGTAGTGGATAGAGCACAGCCTGGGAGTCAGCAGGTCATGGGTTCTAATCCCAACTCTGCCCCTTGTCTTTGTCACTTCTCTGTGCCTCAGTTACCTCATTTGTAAAATGGGGATCAAGACTGTGAGCTCCACATGGGACAGGGACTGTGTCCAACCCTATCTGCCTGTATTCACCCAAGTACTTGATAGAGTAGCTGCCACAGAGTAAGTGCTTAACAAATACTACTATTTTTAGTACTAGTAGGTGTGTATAGATATAATTGAGCAGCAAACTTTTGTCATCATTAAACTTACAAACCCTTAGAAAACTTTACTACAAAATTGACATTGTAAGCATAAACATGATCAAATGAGCCCTTCTATTTCTTGGAAATCCATTGTAATTCCTCTTCGATCTGATTTATGAATCCATTCCCAGTACAGCTCTTTGGGGTGGTGACTGTGATTCTGTTTGACCTAAAGTTGGCTGCACCTCCAACACCCAAGGGGCAAATATGCTAAAAGTTTTGCTTATCATGTAATGTTGGCAGACTCTCTGAGATACTCTCATGGACCTCCAGAAGCCTTGGGATCCCAGTTAAAGAAACACTGGTGTAGTTTAAGAATGTGGGTGATGCCGTTCTCGTATCATTTTCATCCGGTGTGACTGACATTTCAAGAGTGAGGGTTTTGTTTTTTTTAAAATTGCATTATCCAGGCAAATGCTTCAATTCTCAATTTCCCCAGCTTGTTTTTTTTTTTTTCAATTTCAAGATTTCCTAGTTCATCTGAAACAAAAAGTTTACACAGAGGATTATTTAAATAGGACCTAGCTGAAGGAATTTAAATTTGATGCCTTCATTTGATTTGGGCTTCAAATTCCTCAAAAAACTCTGCTTTCATATTTTAATTGTTCAAGGCTAAAGACATTCAAAGGATAAGCTTTTTAAGTGCCTTTTTATTCAGCATCTGTTTCTGTATAAACCTCATATTTTGTATTCTAAACACTGCTAACACCATGACAAAATCCTTTATAATCCAGAAGTACTATTTCCCGTTCAGAAGTACTGTATCCACTTCTCTGAAGACAAGAGGAAAAATAAATCAGGTGTTGCAATTAGAGAAGCATCTTTCTCTGCTGAAAGTATATCATCTAGCACTTAACCTTCCCATCCCCACTCAATATATTCATTCTCAGTAGTTCAAAATATGCTCACCCCCACTCCCAGGTGAATAAGTATACATGCAGCTTTACTATTAGACTGCAAAATGCTGTATTTACAGATATAAAAGAGCTCCAGTTCAATACAGGAGTGTCAAACTCAGGGGTTCTACTAGAACCTGAGAATGTTATTCTTGTGGGGATTTTTTTTTTAGGATTTTGAAGACTTTCCTAATCAGGAAATAAAACAGTTTAGAAAAATAAAATGTTTACCTACATTAGCAATCTTTTGGGGGTTTGAAGTCCACCAGATACAATGCTCAGCCAGCTGCCCACCCCCTATTCTAAAATAAAAATAGATGCTCTTCTGGATTCTTCTTGAACAGTTTCCAAAATCTTCAAGCTGAGGAAATACTCATTTTCAAATGACCTTTCAGATTTGCTTCCCATCATCTCCTTGAATACATCTTTCATCGTATACTAAGATTTTTAAAAATTCATAATGCAAACATTCAGTTTTAACGGTGCAATCCACAGTGATTTACATTTCCTTTTTTTAAAACAAAGGGCAGCATCTCTAATGTTAAAGATAACTATTAGTCATAACCAAGGAATTTGTAGTGTGGTCATCAGCCGGTGTGGCTGAATTAAGATACGCTGTGGTTATTCCTGCAAAGACAAAGCCTGTGCTTTTCCATTTTTTTTCCTTAATAAAAACGGAACCAAAAAACGAAACCCCTATGCTTTGGGATAGACAACTTCTGCCCATTTCTCCACACAGTCAAAGAGAGGGTTGAAATGTTGTAAAGTTGATTGTAGTAATTAATATGCGTTGGTGGTCTCCCAGCTGGCTCAGAAGTATGGATGGCTCTGCTTGAGTCCTTTCACCCATCTGCCTGGGTTTCTGGGTGCTTCTAGGAAGTTGTCCAGCACAGCGGCAAGGTTGAAGAGCACCTCTTGGGACTAAAAAGTCTGATATCTTCCATTAAATGGACAGACAAGCTGACATCATGGTGCCAGAAGCAGGCTCTGGGGAGGGGTCAGTGGTTCCAGTAATGCCTGTCCTGTCTGTGTGGCACTGTCCTCTCAAGCATTAGGTCGGCGCCAAGGCTGAGAGCAGCCGGGGATCCTCACTCGAGTCACACAAGGAATTTTCCATTGAAAAAATAACTCTCCAGAGTTTCTCTCTGCTGCCCGCAATAACCTTTCTTATTGTTTTTTTAAAAGGGTTGGAACTGCCCGAGGAACAGTGCTATTTTGAGGGATTCACTAGCCCCTCGATCGTCTTGCCTGATAGTATGGATTCCCATATCCTTCTGGCCACTTTTTTGTTGGGTACTAGAAATAAAGGCGTTTCTGCGATTGGCGTCACTTCCTTCGATTCTGTCTACTCATGGTCTTGCCAAGGTCAATTTTAGTTCTGCCCAAGAGGGGCACCACACCTGATCCTGCACTGCGGCCCTGGATTTGGGCTGCAGTTGCAGGGTTTACCCCCTCTCCTTGACCCCACATCTCCCAGTGAGCAGCAGAGCTCCAGGCTTTGCCTATGGCATTTAAGTGTTTGTGATGTGCTAAGCATTGGGGTAGATACAGGGTTATCAGATCATACGTGGCCCCCTCCCCATATGGGATTCACATGTAGGCAGCTTTTTTTTTTGAGGTTTTTTTTTATGTGCCAGGCACTGTACTAATTGCCAGGGTCCATTAAAGATCATCAGTTTGGACACAGTTCAAGTTTCCTCACCTTTGGGTCCATCCCCCTGACCCAAAACCTTCCTCAGCATCGACCAACCCAGTGGAGCATTGCAAGGATGTTTCCTAAATTATGTAAAATTCACTTTTTGCTGAAGAAAAAAGGTTGGAGAATTTATAGGAAGGTCTGGTTAAGAAAAAACACCCTCTAAAAGACATGCTAAGTAGACCTAAAGATGCCAGAAACTAGTTGGCGTGGAGCCATGTGAGTGGTGTGTGAGAGAGTATTAGTGTTACTACTAACACTTAAACTTTTAGAATATGCCAAGCACTAAAGTAATTATATGGAAATCATTTACGATGCAGTCTTAGACCCACAAGGGGCTCACAGTCTAAGAGGAGGAAGGCAGACATAAAGTAATGAGAATATAACCCAATCAACTGAAATTAAAATGAAGCAAAGTTATCAACAGTAAAAGCAGTTTTAATTAATCTCTACTTGGGGGAGGCAGTTTTGGGGTACTTTTTTGGCCTCAGGCAAACAATTGTCAGGGAGAAAGTGCCACATCATTTATAACAACCTTCTTACCGTAGTGAAGGCAGCCTCTGCTCCTGGAGGGGAGGTGGCCACCCCAGCCAACAGACTATCTCCTCCAAACTTTGGAGTTTCCAGGGAGCTGGAGGGGTGGGGAAGGCTTGGGGGTGGGGCAGTAGCTTCAGAGAAGTAGCATGGCATAGTGGGAGAGCATGGGCCTGGGAGTCAGATGGATTTAGGTTCTAATCTTGACTCTGCCTCTTGTCTGCTGTGTGACCTTGTGCAAGTCACTTCACTTCTCTGGGCCCCAGTTTCATCTGTAAATTCTACCCCCTCCTACTTGGACTGTGAGCTCCATATGGGCAGGGACTGTGTAGTCTAATTAGATCAGTGCTTGGCACATGGTAAGCACTTAGCAAATATCATTAACGCTATTATGTCAGTCAGTGGTATTTGAGTACTTACTGTGTGTAGATTACTCTACTAAGCACTTGGGAGAGTACAGTGTAACAGATTTGGAGTCACATTTCCTGCCCACAAGGAGCTTACAGTCTAGAAGGGGAGCTAGTTATATACATAAAGGCTGTGGGGTGAATTCCAAGTGCCCAAAGTATGCAGATTCAAGTGCATAGACAATACTGAAGGAAGAAGAGGTAGAGGAAAGGGAAGGCCTCTTGAAGGAGATGTGACCTTATTGTGCAAGGTTGCCACATGAATAGGCTTGTCTTTCTCCTGATAAGAAAGAGACTCAAACCGCCATCTCCAACAACATTTATTGAGAGCCTTCTGTGATCAAAGCACTGTACTAGGTGTGTTGAAACATTCAGTAGACAAAATTCTATCCCAGAAGTTGGGGGTAAGAAGATGTCATGGAAGGCAAAGTATGTAAGCTGTAGGAGCCATCTAATGGGAGTGCCTCATTAGCAGTCGACATCTTAGAGTGAGGAGGGTTGGTTTTTCTAGAAATGACAAGTGATTGATACAGTGCTGGCCCCTCTTACAAGAGAGCGAGACCAATTATTCCTTTTGGCATCGCTCTGTAATTGCTCGATTCCCAATCGGATATTTTTTGGTAAGCAGAGAAGATTAGCGGATGGCTAGTGTGGGGTGAGCAATTATTTGGGTTGGAAGCCACATTCTTACTGAGGAATGCATAACAAATTCCCTTGGTTGTCATGCCTTGAAGTCAGAGTTGGGGGTGTTTGGGACAGAAAGCCTCTGCTCTGACTGTTGGGCTCTGAGCTGTGAACATCCCAAAATTCTAATCTAGCCACAGTGCTCTATGGCTTTTATTTCATATCATTTTTGTTTTTATCCCTGTCATTTTATGTCACTTTTGTGTGTGTGTGTTTGTCACCAGTCTCTCTTCCCCCTTTTGGTCTTAACTCTTGGGTCTCCTAAGAGCCAGGGACCCTGTCCTGTTCTCTCCCAGGCGTTCTTTCCCAGCATTTAGTATTAAACACTTATAATAGTAATAATTATGGTATTTGTTAAACATGTACTGTGTGCCAAGCCTTGTTCTAAGCACTGGGGTAGATACAAGTCAGTCAGCTTGGGCACAGTCCCTGTCCCACATGGGGTTCACACTCTTGAGCCCCATTTTACAGATGAGGTAACTGAGTTCCAGAGAAGTGAAGTGACTTGCCCAAGGACACACAGCAGATATGTAGTGGATCCGGGATTGGAACACAGTCCTTTTGACTCCCGGGACTGTGCTCTATCCACTAAGCCACACTGTTTCTTAAACACTACTGCTTCTTCCACCCACTGTGGCTCCCAACTGCCGTTAAGTCTGCCATGGATCCATTGACAACACTTATACAGTGCCAACCCCAGAGCTGCTGAACATAATGTGAGCTGCAGTGTCATGGCTGGTGATGGCCTCTGCAACAGACTTGGAGGCATCTAGGAGCTGTGGCAGGTGGACGTGGTGGCCCAGATCCAGCCCTTGGGCTCAAGTGGATCACTGGACAGGTTGAATCCGGCATACCGGCCATGTTCTACCCATGTCTGTCCTAGTGATTCTCCCAGGAAGACAACTCAACTGGCTCTTTTGAGTATCTTGCTACCTGTATTCCATCTTTACTCAGTGTTTGGAGTGGAGACGCACACTCATACAGGGTCTGGCAGGCTTAAATTAAGGAAGGGACAGTATTTGCCAAAACTCTGTCTACCTACTTTGCTACCCTCTTTTAAATGGTATTTGTTAAGTACTTACTATGTGCTAACACTACTAAGTACTAGGGTAGATACAAATTAATCAGGGTAGACAGTCCATGTTCCCCGTGGGGCTCACATTCTTAATCCCCATTTTACAGGTGAGGTAACTGAGACACAGAGAAGTGAAGTGACTTGCCCAAGGTCACCCTTCAGACAACTGTCGGAGTGGGAACCAGAACCCAGGTCCGTCTGACTCAATTTTAACCTAAACCAGTCAGCTCTCACAAAGTCTCTGCTAATTTGCCTCTTTTCTAGATCTCCCCACTTAATGGCTAATCCATCCTAGGAGGTAGATTGCTAGCCTGAACAGGCTTGTGTGTTCAAGTTCCTTAGTCATGCTCCTCCTAAATCAAAATTCTTGGTCTCTGGATGGGACAGTGCCCACATTGCCTCCCAGACTTGCTTGTTTTGCATAAATTTGCCTGAATTTCAGTAGTCATGATAAACTGGGTTAAATCACTTTAGTATCAAGCTTCTAACATCTAAGGTGGCATTAAGAAGCAAGGTGATCAGTTGTGACCCTGAGCGTTTCAAAAGTGCAAAAAAAATGTGTGGTGGAGGGAATGGACCCCAACCTCGCTCAGGTAAAGGCCTTTCAAGGGGGAGTTAAGGTTTGTGATGATAATAGCAATGGAAGCAAGGATGAGAAGTGGGGCCAAATGGGCTCATTCTTTCAGAACTATTATGGAAGAACAGGTTGGGATGTGGCAGAGATGGGGTTAGGCAGGAATGAAAAATCGCTTCTTGAAGTAAAGTGCAATTTGGATAAAAACGGTGACATGGGAAATGAGATTCCATTTAAATAGTTCCATGATTTAGAATAATAATTGATATTTGTTAAGCACTTACCATGTGCCAGCGCTTAGAACATTGTTTTGCACATAGTAAGCGCTTAACAAATGCCATCATCATCATCATCACTGTACTAAACACTGGGATAGGTACAAGATCATCGGGTCTCACATGGGATTCACAGGCTAAGTAGGAATGAGAACAGGTATTGAAACCCCATTTTGCCGATGAAGAAAGTAAGGCACAGAGAAGTGAAGTGAATTGCCCCAGATCACAGCAGACAAGTGGCAGATCTGGGATTAGAATCCAGGTCCTCTGACTCCCAGGCCCATGCTCTTTCCACAAGGCCATGCTGCTTCTCTAATGGACACTTTTGGTAGAGTATTGCAGGTGGCAGCATGCAGAAAACTCAAAGGATAGTAGACTCACATGCTGCAACCAAGTGAATACTCAAATAGATAAGCCTTGTTTTAAATCAGAATTTTAAAAAGTCAGAAGTCACGATGTTGTAAAGGTGATTCTAAGTGCAAAAGTGCTGAGGTGATGCAGAATTTCTTAGGTGATAGTTGGGAGGATGTGTGACCTGAGAAGAAGAGAAACTGGGGAAATATCCTGGAGGAGATGGGATTTCAGTGGGCTTTAAAGATAGGGGAGAGATGTGCTATAGTAGATTTGGAGAAGAAAGGAGTTCCAGTCTGGAGGAAGGGCGAGAGCAAGAGGTTGAAGGCCAAAGAGTCGAGCATAAGGTCTAGTGAAAAGGTTAGATTGGTGTGAACAAAGAATCTCCAGTGGTTGCTTATCTACCTCCACATCAAACAGAAGCTCCAACTCTTGGCTTTAAAACACTGAAATTAGCTTACCCCCTCCTACCTTTCATCACTAATCTCCTACTACCCAGCCCTCTTTGTTCCTCTAGGCCAGGCTACTCACTGTGTCTGAATTTTGTCTATCCTGCTGCCAGCCCCTTTCCCTCATCCTTCCTCTGGCCTAGAACTCCCTCCCCTTCCATGTGTGCCAGACCACCTCTCGCCTCACCTTCAAAGTCTTAATAAGGTCACATCTCCTCCAAAAGGCCTCCCCTGATTAAGCCCTCTTTTCCCTGTCCCTTCCTCCCTTCTGAGTCACCTATGCACTTGGATCTGTGACCTTTGAGCATTTTATATTTGCCCCACCTTCAACCACACAGCACTTATGTGTGTGTGTATATATATATTACAAGTTATAATAATTTCTGTCTCCCCCACTAGAGTGTAATCTCACTGTGGACAGAGGATGTGTCAACAAATGCTATACTTTCCCAAGTTCTTAATACAGTGCTCTGCACACATTAAGCACTCAGTAAATACCACTGATGATGGTATGAGCTAAAGGACTTTGGGAGAATAGTGGATAACAAAGAGGGAGAGAGCCACAAAGCCAAGTGTCAGAATTTCTGTCTGAGGTAGAGAAGAGTGGAAAATTACTGCATATTTTTCAGGAGTGGGAAGATATGCAAACTGACATTTTAGAATAATGATCCCAGCAGCAGAGTGAAATATGAACTGGAAAGGGGAAAGATTGGAGGCAGAGAAAGATGGGTGTGGAAGCTAGTGCAATAGTCTAGCCAGGATGTGATGGGCACCTGGACCAGGATAGTAGCTTGTTTGGATACAAAGAAAAAGGTGGCTTTGGAAAATGTTGTCATTATCATGAAAGATGTTTTATTGAACCACTTGTAAGAGCCTGGCTTGGGAGAATGCAATCAAAGCAAGACATAGTTCCAGAGAAGTGAATCCTTGTCTCAGAGATAGTCAATTGTACAAGTATTTGGAAGACTGAACAGTGAAGAGAGCACCTTCAGGTAAAAGAATAAGCAACATACTCCTATCTTCCCTCCACAATGCCCACTGCCACTGACTGAAAAATCCAAGTTATGTATCATACCCATTTCTTTCAGTTTTTCAAGAATCTTTAGACTTTCCAGAGAGAGTATTTAGATTTCCTCTTAAGGCAGAAATAGCTTTTTCCCCCTTTTTAAATGGTGTCTAAGAGGTTACTATGTACCAGGCACTGTACTAAACTTAGGGTAGATCCAGGATAATCAGGTTGGACATGGTTCATGTCCCACATGAGTCTCACTGCCTTAATCCCTATTTTATAAATGAGGTATCTGAGACACAGAGAAGTTGTGACTTCCCCAAGTTCATACAGCGGACGAGTGGTGGAGTTGGGATTAGGACCCAGGTTCTTCTGACTCCTAGGCCCATGCCCTATCCACTAGACAGCACTGCTTCTCAACTGTTAACTTTCTGTATCAGTTCTGCCCTGTGCTCAGATGTCTGCCTGCAATTCATTCTGAACCCCAAACTGGAGCTCTTAAGCATCCCAATCTTAACACCAGGCTTCTACTTTAGCTAACATTGCCACTTGTGACCTCTCAGCCTACATTTGCAGTTTTCTGATGAAAAACTGACCATTCTGCTTTACTGTCTTAGCTGCACAATGCAGTTTCCATTTACCAGGTCCTCGCCTTAGCTCTTGGTTCTGCCTTTCTTCACTCACTTCACTGCTTTCTTTTGCTATATGCCACTCTGTTGAGAATACTTCCTTGCTCACAGTCAGCATCTCTTCAGAGCAGAGATAGTGACAGATAAACCTAGGATCTCACACATGACAGCTCTCCCAGAGAAGAAGAAAAAGAAAGATAAATCGAAGCGCGTCGAGTCCTAAAAATGCATAGTAAATCCCACATATATAGCTTTCATCAGCTCCAGTCCCATCCAAGTAGCTGTTTTCAAGTCTGTCTTCACATTGTAAATTGCCTGGAAAGAACTCCTAAAAATGGTATTCCCAGGAATTTTAGAACCCACCTTAGAAGTTATCTCTTGTTAGCAGAAAAGCTCAGGCTTTGCTGTGGAGGCCTTGAGATTAAACATTGTGGGGTTTTGCTGAGCACTAACTGTGTGCCAAGCACTGCACTAAACCCTGGAGTAGATTTAAGATAATCGGCAGACACCATCCATGTCCCTGGGCTTAGGGTCTAAGTATATCAAATGGGGAGGGATGAAGTGCCAGTGTGATTTGTGGAGCAGTGCACAGAGAATAAGAAGTGGGCCCATCTCAGTCAAGGAAACAAAGCCTATTGTCAATCCTCTCTACAAGAAACCAACAACATTTCAATCAAAATCCAACTAAGACCATAAGCTTGTTGTGGGCAGGGAACCTGTGTGCCAACTCTGTTGTATTTTACTCTAAGTGCTTAGTACAGTGCTCTGCATATAGTAAGTGCTCAATAAATACCACTGATGAAGAACTAAGAATTAAGCTGGGTGGGAGAGCCAAAATTCTGGACCTGCAGCTTCAGCAGTAGGTAGCGTAGTCAACATCTTGTACATAACTTCCCCATACATATGTGGCTCTTCCTCTCTTGACTGACCTGGAGCTAGATTGATCGTAGATTCACCATGCATTTTTGTGGGTCTCCAGCATCTGTCTCCATAGGGCCTGAGGGCTTGGGTTTTAGGACTAAGCTTATGTGCACACCAGAAAATACAAAGAGAGGGAAACCAGTAGTGGTCATGGGGCAGACTGAAACAACCCTTGGGAAGGCATAGGGCATCTAATTGAAAAGCTAGCTCACTGGGCGGGAGGACAGTAAGCAAGTAGGCGGGCAGGAGCACCGCACGTTGCAAAGTGCACGTGAAAATTAGAAAATAATAAGCAAGAATGGAAAAGAGTTAGCAGGGAGTGCGAGTAACAAATCACTAGCAGTCTAGCCACTTCATGCAGGTTTTCAGTTGTCAAGTCTCATCTGTCATTTTTGACAGGAAACTCCATCATCATCATCCCTGGGTGAGAGTAATGAGAACTTCTGCAAGGTTCCTTGTAGACTCTTTCACCCAGACCTCAGACTTTGTAACTTTTTTTTTTTAAGTGACTGAAAATTGTTCCAGTCTTTTAAAAGTGCCATGAGGACTAGTGGGTATTTCTAGGCTGACTAAACATCCCGAATCCTCTCAACAAACCCACTCTGTTCTCACAGTCATTGAGTAAATAATAAGAATAATAATAACGATGGTATTTGTTAAGCACAGTGCCAAGCCCTGTTCTAAGTGCTGGGGTAGAATCAGAGTAATCAGTTGGCCCACATGGGGCTCAGTCTTAATCCCCATTTTATAGATGAGGTAACTGAGGTACAGAGAAGTTAAGTGACTTGCCCAAAATCACACAGCTGACAAGTGGCAGAGCTGGGATTAGAACCCAAGACCTCTGACTCTCAAATCCATGCTCTTTCCACTAATCCATGCTGCTTCTCATATGAATGAAGATGGGGTGTCAGTTTCCACAAAAATACATGGTTATCCTAGCCATAGTAATAATTGTGGTATTTGTTAATCGACTGTATTAAGTGTTTACTGTGTGTAGAGTACTGACTAACTGCTTGGGAGAATACAATATAACAGACATATTCCATGCCCACAGTGGGTTACGGGTAGTAAGTGTTTACTGAGTGCCAAAGACTCTACTAAGTGCTTGTCTTGTCTTATGCTGTTGCATCGTCTCCACCCATAGCGACTCCATGGACACATCTCTCCCAGAATGCCCCACTTGCATCTGCAGTCGTTCTGGTAGTGGATCCATAGAGTTTTCTTGGTAAAAATGCAGAAGCGGTTTACCATTGCCTTCTTCCACACAGTCAAATTGAGTGTCCGCCTTTGACTCCCTCCCATGCTGCTGCTGCCCAGCACAGGTGAGTTATGACTTGTAGCAGATTACCTTCCACTCACTAGCCACTGGCCAAGCTAGGAATGAAATGGATCTGCCTCTGCTTGACTTTCCCTCTGGTAGCCGAGACTGGTAGAGTATTGGAAACTCTTCAGGTGCGATCCTGAGAGGGGTGTACTAAGTGCCAGGGTAGATGTAAGATAATCAGGTCAGACACAGCTTCCAGTCCTTCAAGGGGTTCACAATTGAAGCAGGAGGGAGAACAGGTATTTAATCCCCATTCTACAGATGAGGAAAGAGTGGCAGATCTGGGTTTTGGTAAGAAAAAAATGGTGTGGCTTAGGGATTTTAACAAGTCCTGAAAGAAGAATGGTCCTTGTTCTGCAGTCAGGTGATACAGGTGGGCTGTCAAGCAATTGCACTCCATCTTAAGCCTGTCCAGAGGCAGATGTAGTTGAACAAAATATCAAAATGTTTAAACAGCTGCAAATCCTCTGATAACATGAAGCAGCTGAGCTATTCTGTGTATTTTTATATTCTAATCAGTACTGTAAAGTTTTCATGTAGAAGACAAAATATGTGACATTTTGTTATTGTTCTTCCAGAGTCTGCTTGATTGCAGTGATAGATCTGGTTTGTTGATAGTGGTTTTTCCTAACCTCTCTCTGGGGTAGTGTAATGATGGGTTTTTCTCCCCTTTCTAAAAATTGATAAAAAGCTGATGATAGAGTTGTCAAAAACCAAATTGGATCTTGTGATGAATGGTCATTTGTGTATAAACGTAATTATTTTTCATCCTTTTTTCGATAAAAAAGTGCATGGTCTAGTAGGTGGTACGAAGGTAAAATATCTCATAAAATATAAAGTAGCATAAAACTTAAAGCGAGTCCATACAAATATCACCTTGTTTAGTTGTGTTGAATATTTTAAGGGTGTGTGCTTGTGCTTGCATTTCTGTCTCTATATTCCTAAATGGGACCTGTGTTGGCTATTTTAAGTCTTTACTTCCTTTCCAAATAGTAAATGTATTGAACTCTTTTTATTGCTTTCCACTGGATATCCATAATGCGGATTTAAATATTTCAGGTTTGACCTTGAGAAAGCGGTGGATTGTTAACCTACACTAGGAAAACTTTCACTAAATCAATGGGAACTCTATGTGAAAAGTAATAGGAATTTGGCTTTGAAATAAATGTTTGTAGGCAAGTCTCACTTCGCTCTGGAAAATAAATTTCCAAAACCTGGATGTGTATAGCTTTGTACGAATATATGTGTGGGATACACGCTTGACATGCATAGACATATTCATATCAGTCATGTTCATCAGTAGGGAAAAATAAAATTGGACAACATAATCAGCTCCACCTATACCTGGTAAATATAAATCTTGCATATGTACATGTTTACAATTTTGGATAGAAAGAATGGAAATACTTTCAGAGTAAACCTTGTGTTTTTGCAAAGATTTTTTTTTTTTTTTTGCAAAACACAGACAAGTAAAAATGATTGATTTAAATTAATTTTTTTCAGTCTTAGATGTATTGTCCTCTTCCAGAATGTCAGTTTTCATGTTCACTTACCTTGAACTTTCAGTCAATCCGCTAAAATGTTGGTCAGTTTCTGTTTAATCAGAAATGTCAGAGCACATTAAAACATAGGCATTTGCAGCTCATTTTATGTTTTCAGCAGAACTGCATTAGGCAACGAGATTCCTATGTAGGAACAATGAGGCGGTCTGCTTTGTCTGCACACAGGGACGTGGAACAGATGCATAAGCGATAAAATAAGGAACATTTGAGCATTCCTTTCATCCCCATTTAACTGCACTAATGTTAAGAAAAGGATCTAGGATTCTGAGCTTAATCTTTGTGTATTTTCTGCACTGTAAACACTCTTTCCCTACTGAATTTTCATAAACTGACAATTACTTTTCTGGGAATAAGGAAAATGGTGTTGTACTGTAAATTTATCTTATGACATTGTCCACAATGGCATGCTGGCCTACATACTTGCTAGTCATCAGCCCATCATTTCTCAGTGAAAAGAACCTTTCAGCTCAGTTACCTCCTGTAGAGAGCTAATTTTCCAGCAGTCAGGCTCGATCTGGGTAAATAATTAGAGAGCGGGAGAGAGATGAAGGCGATCACACCAGCGCTGTCTGTAATTCAGTTAATGTAGCCAGACCCTGTGATTTTGTTTCTGCAGTGTACTTGCTTCACTCTCTAAAGCTACAGAGACAGGCAGCAACAAAGCCAATCGGTTGCATTTGTCTTGAAAGAATTAATGACACTTTTCATTCGTTTGATGAAGCCAGGCAGACAGCTGCAGCATGCATCTGCAGTATGAGAAGGTGAATCCTAGCATTTTCCCCCCTTGCCCCAACCCCTTCCACTCGCATCATTCCAGTCCATACATCTCTGTGGTAATAACTGAGGCGTATTCATTCATTTAAAAATAAATTTTTTGTGGTTTGTAGGAATTTCCAAAGTCCTTCAGCGGAAGCTGATCGGGTTTCTCGGGGAAAAAATATGGCTTGCTTTTCAACTTGTGCAAGTTGTTTATTTAAGAGCCATAATTTTGCTTTGTAACCTTGGGCCATTAACATTAAGTTTAACAGTACGTATAGGATATTTGTAGAGAGAGGCGGATCCACCTTTCAGCAAGCGGCCCTCTTGGGTACCTGTTTAAAGAACAAACCATGTTCAGTGAAAGGGTGCTAAGTGTTTCAAAACTGTGGCCCCCAGTTTCTCTCATGTTGTCCTTGGACAGTGCAATTTTGGCTGTGGTTTATGTCATAGCAATTGTATTATGCCTAGCATGCACCAGATAAATATCAGTCACTAGTATCTGGGGGCCATCTAGGACCATAGCCCTCACCTCTTGGGTGAATGCCGCACCGTTTAGGGATAACATCATCAGAAATCTGTTGCCCATCAAGAATAGCAGAGTCTCTAAGCAGGAGGCTCCTCCAGTTCGTTTGGTCCACATGCGCCCCATGTTTAAGGCGGTGGCGACTTTGGCAATAGAAATTATCAGTCTTGCTTGGTGACACTGAAATTAACACAAGCCAGTGGAGGGATCACGGTGGGGAACAAAGAGACAAGCCCCACCTGTAGGTTTCCAGATGTGGGTCCCACGGCAGTTGGCAGGTGTATGCAGAAGCCCTCAGAGCTAGAAGATGCTTCTGGGAGTGTAGCGAGATGACACACATTCAGGGGGCAAAAGGGGATGCCCCTGAGGAGCGTTCCAGGGATGTTGGGAAGCTAAAGAAGCCTAATGAAGTGGCAGAAACTCTTACCTTTTGATAAGCAAAATCAGTTCTTTAGGATACAGGCCAATGCCATAGAGGTTTCTTAACAGAAAACATTTGGGAATCACTGCTCTAGATAAGATTTTGCAGATCATCCCTCAAAAAGAAAATCCTATATTCAGGAACTGCTTTATGGCAGGACGTCTTTGTCTGCCTGTTTGCTTTATTGCAGTTCCTTTCTGCTGCCTTCAATTGATTTTTTTTTTGGGCTATCGAATCAGTATATTGGGGGGCTGCGAGGAGGAAGGGAGGTGTGAAGCAGCTCCTGCAGTTGAAAAGACCAAGAAGCCAACTGCTGCCTCATGATTTTTTTTTTATTTTAACTTGGAATTTCCATAGTACAAAAGGAAGAGCCTTCTCGAGGATATAATGGAGCCATTAACATCTATTAATAATGCAGACAGGGTAAGTAGCTGGAGTTGGAGCTCCCAGGGGGCCTCGTAAAACAGATGTGCAGTATATCTTCCCGGATTTGATGGCCGCTGGGGTCGAGGGGGTCGCTGTGGTTCCTGTTTATTTCCTCTGGCAGTGGTTTTCTAATTTAAGCACCTCTGTCAGCTGGCTGGAGCAGCCTGCTGTGATACAGAGTGGGAGTGTGGAGGTGAAATAGGGGTGTTAGGCATTGTCATGCATGGTGCCTGAAATAGGGCATCATCTGTAGCGTCTCAACACCGACTCTAGCTGACTTACGCTAAGCGTTTCCTTCACAGATGCAGTTGCTGAAGAGGTGGTGGCGGTGATGTTAGTCTCTCCGATTATTGTTGCTCAAAGGTAAGCGTTTGGAGAACCTCCCTGGAAGTGCTGATTTTTCTCATTGCATGAAATCATTCCACTGGGAAAGAAATATATGTGGTTTGACGCGAGGGCTCCTTGCTGGTTGAAAATGCACTGCCATGTCCCCTTTCTTTTGCAGAATGCCCTTTTTGGTTTCAATTCAGCCTCTGCACAAAGACTAGAGGAAATGCCCCTATCAATAATTTTCTATAGTATGACTGGCTACCTTGCAAATGCAGAAATGTGACAGGCTGAAAATTGAGAAAAAATATTCTCTCTTTTTGTAAAATGGGGAAATGGGAAATGTATTCTAGAGGATTGGACTTCAAAGGCATGTACCTCTTAGTGATGACAAAACGAAGGTGTCATTTTTCTCTTTATTTTCTGACAAATAATCACTGACTTCCATGGCATTATGTGAAGGTTAATTAAGACTGGGATTCTTTTTTTGTATGGAGTGCACCAGTGGTTATATTGCCTGCCTATGTTCATGTCACTTATCTGCAAAAAAAATGTAATATGGGAGTATAGAGATATGAGGGATTTAACTCTTTAAAGAAATGAAACTCCATGGTGTGTTCAAGTACAGCGGTGAGTTGAGAAATGACATGACTTCCCTGAGAGAAATCACAAGATTGTCTTAACATAAATGCAAAGAAATAGTAGCTTTTCATTACAAAGGATAGTGCAGCAAATGGGAAGACATTCATTCTACTGTATTTGCTACAGCTTTATGCTTCCCCCTGGTCCTTGGTCTTCCAGTATCTCTTAAATATCCTTCCAAAAGAGTATATATTATTCTTGGACTAAATATAAAAAATGGGGGAATGGCAGGAATTTGATCAAAATTTAGTGAGAGAGATATAGTCATGCAGAAGGTCTAAACATTTTTATTTTCAAAATCACAGTTGACGGGTCTACATTTGCACCTGAATATTTAGAGAAAATGAGTAAAATTGTTGTGTTTAATTACAGAAATGTCTTGATAGTCTCATTTGGATCCTTTGCTCTCTAGTACATTTAAGGCCAAACCTACCAGTCCTACCCCATGTACAGTGTGCCCTAAACTTATGATGCTTATTGGGGATGGATTTATGTTAAATTTCTTCTTTGAAAAAGACCATCCTTACAACAAAAAAACCATAATTTTAACTTATTTGTAGCTGCAGAGCAAAAATGAGAATACACTTTATTTTTAGAAAAAAAAATGAGTTCTGGAAAGAAAGGCAAAATGTAATTTTCCTTGTTTAAATCAAGGCATATTAACACTTGTGTGGAAACACTTTCCATCAATTTTTTTCCCTCCCAACGCCTTGATTTCTGGTATTATTGGTGTATTAAGACCGAAAATTTAAAAAAAATCATTTATGTGAGCGTTTTAAATATATGAACATACTATGAAAATGGGTACATAATCTCACATTGTATCTACTTAATGCAAATAGCATAGCTGTTGGAAAAACAAAAGATTTGAGTAACTATTGCCTGCTGCTTAGTGGCCATTTCAGTTCCAATCCATCAGTGATTTTTTTTGAGTACCTACTGTGTAGAGCACCATACTAAGTACTTAAGTGCATTACTGTAGGGCTGGAGGACACATTCCTTGCCCTAAAGGAGTTTGCAGTCTAGAGGGGAAAACAAGCATGTAAGTAAATTACAGATGTGTACCTAAGTGCTCTAGGGAGCTTGGTGTGGCCAGGGAACATGTCTACCAACCGTGTTATATTATGCTCTCCAAGTGCTGAGTGCAGTGCTCTGCACACACAGTAAGGCAATAATAATAATAATAATTGTGGTATTTAAGTGCCTACTATGTGCCAGGCACTGTACTGAGCCTTGGGGTAAAGTAAATCGTGTTGGACACAGTCCCAATCCCACATGGGGCTCACCGACTTAATCCCCATTTTACAGTTGAGGTCATTGAGGCACAGAGAAGTTAAGTGACTTGCCCAAGATCACGCAGCAGACACGTGGCAGACCTGAGATTAGAACCCAGTTCCTTCTGACTCCCAGGTCCATGCTCTATCCACTAGGCCATGCTGCTTCTCGAATGATTGAGGAGGGGTGAATATCAAGTGCTTAAAGAGTACAGATACAAATCATTGGTGATGCAAAAGGAAGAGCAAGCAGGGGATATGAGGGATTAGTCAGGGAAGGTCTTTTGATGCAGTTGTGATTTTAGTTGGACTTTGAAGGTGGGGAGAATGATAATGACATATGACTGAATGTCTTATATTCATTCAGTCATTAATTGAGCACTTCCTGTTTGCAGAGCACTGTACCAAGCCCTTGGGAGAGTACAGTACATTAATAAACACATTCCCTGCCCACAATGACCTTCGGTTTAGTCTTATAAGAAAGTGGAGGGAATTCCAGGCCAGAGAGAAGGCAAGGGTTCAGTGGCAAGAAAGATTGAGGTGAGTAGGTTGGCGTTGTAGGAGCAAAGTGTGTGGGCTGGATTGAAGTAGTAGGAAATCAGAGAGGTAAGGTAGGAGGAGAGCTGATTGCCTTAAACTGATGGTAAGGAGTTCTAGCCACATTGTCATCAATGGAAGAGGAATTGGTAACTAGTTTTTATTATTATTATTATTCACGCCAATTAACTATGATGATGTAAAGTGGCATATATTGAGTCAAGGCAACAGATATTCTGCGCATGGTTTTAATTGTGCCACCATCTTTTCTAAACCTACATTGTGCCATAGCTGCAGAGAGAATATAGGCTTGGGTGGATAATTTGTCGGATCCAGGGTGGCGCTGACTTAGTTTTTTGTTGATGGCTCCGGGTTGAGCCAGTGCTCTGCCTAGTTGTCAGCTGATGTCCAGAGATATATTCTATCCTCACCCCCATCACCTGTTGCTGCCCTATCCTGACCCTGCCTAAAGTCTCCCTGGCCCACAGGGCAAGTTGGGCCAGGCTACAGAATGGCACCAGTTTGAACAGCTCAAGCTCTTCATTTTGGGTATCATTTGGCCTAGGGAGTGTAAACTCCTAGCAAATGTTTTCTAACCCCCAAACCACCTGAATATAAGATTTAGAACAGGTATGGGGCTACGATCCTTGGTGTGAGCTGGACTCAGCCACAGCTACTCAGAGTCAGTCAATCAGTGTTATTAAGTGTTTACTGTGTGCTGAATAATGACCTACACATTTGAGAAAGTAAAATACAACACTTGGTAGATGTGATTCCTGCCCCAAAGGAGCCTATGGTCTTCAGGAGGAAATGGACATTAAAATAGAAATAGGGGAAGTAATAGAGTATAAGAGTATTTACATAGGTATTGTTGGGCTGGGGTGAGCATCCCAGCGCCGAGTACAATGCCCCACGCATAGCAGTTGCTAAATAAATACCATAATTATTATCAAAATGCATAAGAGGAACATAGCCATTTGCATATTGATGCAGAGGGGAGGGCAGATAGGAAGTAAAGGGCTTAGTCTGGGAAGGCCTCTTGGAAGAGATCATCATCAGTATTTAATGAGTGCTTACTGTGTGCAGAGCACTATGCTAAGCACATGGTAGAGTACAATACAACAGAGTTAACCGACACTGCTAGGCAAGGTAGTGTGCGGGGGTGGGGAAGGAGAGAGTGAAAAAGCCTGAAATTCTGTCCATTAGGGCATTATAGGACAGCAGGAATCCTGGAGTGATTGGTGTCTACTAGTGCTTGATCCTCTCACTGAGAATTGCATCTGCACTGCCCCAGTCAGTTGAGTTTTTGGTGCTGATTTTAGGTTTATCCAGTGTACAGTTATAACTAAAATGGAAATATAAACTGGTAAATCCAAGTGGCAATAATGCCAGTTCCTGGGATTGATGTCAAACAGTGTAATCTTGTAATTTTGCTTTATAGAAGGAGATCACAGATGTAGGGAGTAAAAGAGAGAGAACAAGACTAAGGATGGAGATCGTGTCAACCCCTCCAATTATCTGGACAACCCAGAATTTTCTGGCTATCCTAGATGGATTTCTTTTGGCAGGAAATATTTGGAACAGCTGGGCCAAAGTGTATAGTTGAGCCTGGTTTTCCAGATAAATTTACATGTGTGTAGCCAGCTCAGCCATCTAAGGTTCATTTTTGTTTTACACCTCTTTCCCACCAGCTCAGCGAGTGAAAAAGAGGTGTAAGACAAAAATGAGCCTTTTACGTGGTACTGTGTGCATTTTTTTAAGGCAATGAACTGTTTAAAATAACACAACAAAAAAAACCCCTCAATTTTCCTGGGAAAAGTGGTTTTCTTTTTTTTTTTCAATATTGAAATTTAAATGGTCTCATCCCACCCTACAGTAAGGTTAATTTCAATTGTATATTTTTATGCTACACTGTAGGAAAAATAGTGTGAAAGAAGGTCTTTTTAAAGGTATACTTACAGTTTTGATACAGTCATTATCTCTATGGTTTTATTTAGCAGGAAACTCTGGCATGTTTATGTCTAAAACTGAACACCTCATTTTCCCAAACATCCATTCCTCCACCTAAATTTCCCGTCACAGTCAGCACCATCCACCCTGTCCCCAGAAGTTTGTAACCCTTGTATTATCTTTGACTTCTCCCTCACTTTCAACTCTCATATTCAATCTGTCCACTAAGTCTTGGTTTTGCCCTCCACAGCATTTCCTGGATCTGCCTTTCCTCTCTATTCCAAACAGCTGCCACCCTAGCGCCAGAGGTATTTTGTTTCATTTAGTTGTATTTGAGCACTTAACTGTGTGTAGAGCACTGTACTAAGTACTTGGGAGAGTACAATGCAACAATAAGCAAATTCCTTGTGTTTTTGGTACTTGTAAGGTGCTTACTATGTTCCAGACACGGTACTGTAGAAGATAATCAAGTTCAACATGGGGCTCACAGTCCAAGTTGGAGGGAGAAGGATTTAATTCTCATTTTACAGATGAAATAACTGAAGCTCAGAGAAATTAAGTGACTTGCCCAGCATCATACAGCAGACAGGTGGTGGATCTGGTTAGCTCGACTACTATATTAGCCTCTTTCCTGGTTTCCCTGTCTCCAGGCTTTCCCTTCTCTGAGCCATACTTCACTTTGTCAGGTCACTTTTCTTAAAATGTCAGTTTTGTGAATGTCCCTCCCTTCCTCAAAAGCCTCTAATAATAATAATCATGGTACTAAGTACTTACTATATGCCAGACCCTATACTACAAAGCACTGGGGTAAATACAAGGTAATCAGGTTAGACACAGTCCCTGTCCCACATGGGGCACACTCACAGTCTGAGTAGGGGGAGTATTTCACAGATGAGAAAATTGAAGCACAGAGTTAAGTGACTTGCCCAAGGTCACACAGCAAATAAGTGATAGAATTAGGATCTAGTTCCTCTGACTCCCAGACCCATGCTCTTTTCACTAGGCCACATTGCCTCCAATCATTACCCATATCTCTCTGTACCAAACAGAAACTCATAAGTGTCTTTAGAGCTCTCCATCTTCTCTATGCTCGCCCTCTTTGTTCCTCTCAAATTAACCTTCTCGCAGTACCTCATTCTCAACTTTTCCACTTCAGATCCGTTGCTCACATCTTCCCTCTCTTCCCCGTCAGATCTACCAAACCATGGTGTTCCTCATCTTCAAGGCTCCCCTGAAGTGCCATCTCCTTCTGTAGACATCCCCTGAATTTTCTCCTTCCCAGAGCACATCCTTCCAACAACTACCTCAGCATGTTTGCATTCATAATCACTGAATACAGATTGTGCACATATTGATTTCCACAGGCCAGGGCTCCCATAACATGAGGGTCATGTTCTTGTAAAACCTCAGTTACAGAAAAATGGCACTGAAGTACGCCCCCATTTTGACACCATGCACACGTGCACAAGCAGTTTCTTTGATTACATGGCACACTGAGCCCAAATGAGCTTGAGTTGCTGGAATGTTCACTAATTCCCTAATGGCGTTATATTAAAATGCATTTTGAAAACACACATTATGGAAGAACTGAGAGTACTATACTATTTAAAACATTTATTTAACTATCCATTATTTCCTTCTCTTTTTCCCCCTGTTGGCAACTTTATCAATCATTTAAGTCAGTGGTATTTATTGAGCACTTAATGTATGCAGAGACCTGTACTTAGCACCTGAAAAAGTACAATGCAACAAAATTGGTAGACATGTTCCCTGCCCATAAGGAGCTTACAGTTTGGAGAGGGAGACAGACATTAAAATAAACTATGGATATGTACATAAGTGCTGTGGGGTGAATATTAAGTGCTTAAAAAGTACAGATCCAAGTGCATAGACAATGCAGAAGAAAAAGGTAGTAGGGAAAATGAGGACTTAAGATGGAGGAAGGCCTCTTGGAGATGAGATTTTCATAAGGCTTTGAAGGTGGGGAGAGTTGATCTGTCATGTATAGATGGGAAGGGAGTTCCAGGCTTGAGGGAGGAAGGAAGTGGGCAAGAGGCCGGCAGCAAGGCAGATGAGATCGTGTTACAGTGAGCATGTTGGCATTAGAAGAACAAAGTCTGCAGGCTGGGTTGTAGTAGGAAATCAGCTGGTTAAGGTAGGAGGTGGGACAAACTGAGTGCTTTAAAGTCATTAGGAGTTTCTGATTGATGTGGAGGTGGATGGGCAAACCACTAAGAGGTTCTTGAGGATTGTGGTGATGTGGTAGACTGAATGATTATTTAGAAAAATTATCTGGGCAGTAGAGTGAAGTTTGGCCTGGAGTGCAGAGAGAAAGAGGCAGGATGGTCAGCAAGGAGTCTGATATAGTAGTCAGGGTGGGTATCATAAGTACTCGGTTCAGGATAGTAGATTGGAGAGGAAAGGGCAGATTTTAATGATGTTATGGAGGTATAACTGACAGGATTTGGTGATAGATTGAATATATGGGTTGAATGAGATAGGAATTGAAGAGAATGCCACGGTTATAGGCTTGGGAAACAGAGAGGAGAGCATTGTTGTCTATACTGATGGGGAAGTCAGGGTTTGGAAGGGAAACAAGGAGTTCTGTTTTGGATGTGTTAAGTTTGGGGCAATAGTGGGATATCCAAGTAGAGATGTCCTGAAGGCAGGAGGAAATGAAAGGCTGCAGAGGAGAGAGAGGTCAGGGCTGGAGAAGTTGATTTGGGAATCATTTATGCAGAGATTGTAGCTGAGGGCATGGGAATGAATGAGTTCTTCAAAGGAATGGGTGTAGATGGAAAATAGAAGGGGATCCAGAAGTGAGCCTTGAGGGACTCCCAGTCAGAGGTGAGAGATAGAGGAGGAGTTTGAGAGAGGTTGGGGAATGGCCAGAGAGAATTTTATTCCAAGTTACTCTATCCCATTAGATCATAAAACCCTTGAGGGCAGGGATGAGGTCTTCTTCCTCTTTCCCATTCTTACGAAGCTTCGTGCAGTGCTTTACACCCAGTTGGGACTCGGTAAATGATATTGATTAGTTGCTCAATTGACTAGACAGGGAATTAGAAAAGTGAAAGCAGAAGTGGGGTAGTGGATTTTAAAGTATCTTATCCAGTATGGACAGCAGTGATGAATCTCAAAAGTAAAAAGCAAATCTAGGCTCCATCAAGAGTTTCCCCAGTAACAACCCACTAGTAAGGAATGAAAATGAGACAGTTAACAAGCAACGGCCATGATCTTTGTTATTGGTGGTGTCCTGTTTTTGTTCTGTACCAGTCTTCTTTGTTGCCCCTTTCACCTGTCTCAAAGGTGGGTGGAGTGAATCAGAAACCTGAGTCACCCCAGGAAAGGACTCATGGAGAATGGCTTCTAGCAGATTTGAGGAGAAGAGCAGCATGAACAGTAGTTCAGAGGCAGAAAAAAACAAGTGAAGCAGTGTGACCTAGTGGAAAGAGCATGGACCAACAATTTTTCCTAATTCTGCAGTGGGCAAAGGTGTCCAAAAGTCATCAGTGATTTTTGGAGTAATGTATCAATGTTCTTGCCTTGAGTCCACTTTGTGAACTCTGATGTCACCATGTCCAGCTGGTTACCAGAAAGCAGTTTGGGTTTATAGCTCCTATTCTTGTCTGTCCTGATCCACTGCCCTCCTTTTAGCCTCAGGCCACTCTGTAGAATTCTGTCAGACAGACTTGCAACAGGGCATGGGGAGGAGAGAAGTATAGGCTTGCTGGCATCACCAGGCATGATCTTTCAATCAGAAGTAGTAATGTTATGTATTGACTGGGGAAAAAACTCTGTGCTTAGCCCTTTGGAAAAGTACAACAGAGAAGACACATTCTCTGCCCACAAGGAGTTTATTCTCTAATGGAGAAATCAGGTGGACTTGGTGTAATCAGAAGGGACAAATGAGGATTCCATCTCAGCAAGCGCAACACAGTATTTTTTGGACTTTTTTGTCCAAGTCTATGATTATAATGTGGTATACATTAAGGGCTTACTATGTGCCAACTATAGTACTGACTGCTGGGATAGATACAGTAGAGTCAAGTTGGATACAATCCCTGTCCCTCTGTGGGGTCACAGTCTGAGAGGAAGGGAAAACCATCAAAAGAATTAGTAGGAAATCCTGTTTTGTTAATTGTCCCTTAAGTTGGGAGAAAGAAACTCCCGTAGCTTGCCATTGAATTGGTCCTGCCGGCTATAAGAATTGTTTCAAAGAATATTAAAGGGGTCTACGTAGTAGACCACTATTCAATTGTCAAGATACATAATAAATTCTAATGAGGAAGATACTTTACTAGCTAGAGGCTTCCTTTCAGCAACTGGAGATATTAGGGTATAGTTTAGGAAAGACATGAGATAAGCAAGTCTTGCTGTGTTTCCAAGAATTATAAAAATGATCTATGTATTTTTTCCTTGTTTTAATGACTAACTCAAGCAAAAAGAGCATTCTTTCTATATCATGAGGTCTGATCCATTTTTTGGCAGATTCAAATCTTTCCAGATTTAAGGTGTTTTAGATGCATTATTTTAAAAAAACCCCTCATTTTCAATTTAAATTTAATCTCTATCTTTAGGTGTGGGTTAAATACAATTTTTTTAAAATGGTTGAAAGCTCCCAATCAGAAAATAGAAGTGATTTGGGTTTCGTTCATTCTCACTCTTTCTCATAGGCCTGATGATGTACTAAATTAGTCTGTTACATACATCTTGTCCTCCAGATCTCTCTGTTGTTTTATGTCTGTCACCAGTTTGCCATCAGGGCTTATTAACTGGTGTTCACATTTATCTAAGTAAATGGCATTATCATGTGAACATGCATCTCACAAAAAAGAACCAAAAAACCCTCTTCCGTTGATTGCTAGCTAACAGATTGAACCTAATGAAAGCTAACTCCATTTTGTGATCCATTATTTGATTCAAATAATACACAATTGGCTAGTGATGACTTACCCTTCTCTGTTTTGCCAGAAAGTAAAAATTTGTTGCTCTGTCCCTTATTATAAAATATATAATGTTCAAGCATTTAACCCCTTGGAACATATAATAAATTTTATGTAACAAAAGCAAAACAACTTTTTCTCTGACAAGACTCAAAAAAACAGAATATGTTTGAGCACCAACGTAACATTTAGTGGAGACGGTTTTTGATTTTTGACAATTCTGATGGCTAAAAGTAACTTCACAAGATATGTGAGCGTTCATTAGAAACTCTGAGAACTGTACATGATTATGAAGCATAAAAATGCACTTGTATGGCTTCCCAGCTACATATTTTTGTATATAGTTTCTTTAAAGCATGTCTTTTTTTATCAACATGATATTTAGAATTGGTATTTTCTGCACTCTGAATTTGGGGAATTAGGAAAAGAAATTTGTAGTGTTTACCAGGTCAGGGAATTTGGAGATCTTTGAACTTTTAAGACTTTGAAAACTTACATGACATAATCAAGAAGTGTGTGGAATGGAACCAGGTGCCCTTAAAGGTTCCTTTCAATTCTAATATTTCCAACACTTAGGGACAACTGAATAAATGACCTAGAACTGGTGGCATACTCTTTAACTCTTTAATACTCTTTAACAGTATTATTATCTACCTCTCTAAAGAATATCACTTCTCCTTCAGACATTGTACGCCCTTTTCCAAGCTTTTTGAATTAGGATAGGTTGCAGTAAAATAGAATGGTGTTTTTAGATGTTTTTCAGAGAAGCAGCATGGCCTAGTGGATTAAATCAAAGGCCCGGGAGGCAGAAGGACCTAGCTTCTGATCCCGGCTCTGCCATTTGTCTGATGTGTGACCTTGAGCAAGTCACTTAACTTCTCTGTGCCTCAGTTACATTATATGTAAAATGGGATTAAGACTGGGAGCCCCAAGTAGGACATGGACTGTGTATAACCTGATTTAACTTAGATCCATCCTAGCACTTAAACAACTGCCTGGAACATAGTAAACCCTTAACAAATACCTTTTTTAAAAAAAAAAAAAGCATTACCAACATTTAAGTTGGTTGGTACTCTAACATGGTAATTGCTAGAAGTGCTAAAGGGAATAACAGTTGTAGCAATGATGTGTAGAATTCATTATAGGTCCTTCAATCAAAAACATGGGAGATGGGAAAGGGAATGGAGAGTTGCTGGTCAATTGCTGGTCAACTTCCCTGCCTTCCATTTCTAGATTATCAGGTCATGTAGGCTAGCTGTAGAGAATTTCCTATTAAGATTGGCCAGATCATTTGGTACAGGCACATGGTTCTTCTCGAAAGGAGTCTGTCATGATGCCTTTATCTTTTGGGAAACCATCTGTGATCATCCTTCCTGAAGCTGCAGCTTCACATACCTGAAACCTTGTCTTTTGACAACTCTATAGAATATTACTGCTGCTCGTGTCGGTCGGCTTTTTAAAGTGGCTAACCTCTAGCCCCCTTGGCCCTAGCAAGAGACCTAGTTAAGCCCCTAAAATCTTTTCTTTGCTTCCTGTGTCCCTCAGACACCCTCCCTGGGAATAGCGATCTCCAAGGCGAGGACGAGCAGGAGCATTCGTGAGGCACATCAAGATTTCTCTGGACCAATTCCATAATGTCAGACTACATACAAATATGACCCTTACCAATTCCCCAGCTTGCTACGGGTCACAAATCTGATTGCTAGCACAGATGGCAGACAGTCAGATTGTGTGCGAGTGGGGTGAAGTTAAATTGAGTCTTTAGAAATCTCTTCCCACAGCACAAGTTGTGAAAAGAGTGCTAAAAGACAGACTTAAGTAATCAACGCTTCAGAGGGTCTCCTCCGCCTGAGCTTTTGCACAAGGTTGTAAGGTTTTTAAAATTAAAATGCTCTACATAGAGCATGTCTGTAAAATGTTGAAAATCTGCAGTGGTCCAAATTAAGGTTCTCCTGGTGGGCCCTCCTAGAACTGTTTCTTGTCCTTCCCATGGTCTGTGCATGCTTCAACTTAATTTAAGCCCAGCAGCAAAAGTGCACATTTGGGCCTCGAATGTTGCCCCTTCTGCTTAGTAGTTAATGTGGCCGTAACAACAGGTTCTGGAGAGAGAGAGAGAGTGTGTGTGAGTGTGTGTATCTCAGTTTCTCCCTGCCTCTGCAGATCTGAAGTAGTCCTTAACAAATCTCTGACTGGACTCTATTTTCACTACAGACATCTGTGTCTCACTGCAATTTCAAGAGTGAGGGGCTTCAAGATGACCTTTATTAGCTAACTGTAATCTTCGTGGCCACAGTGGTGTCAAAGGAAGTGGAATTTCTGATTAAGATTTCTCTTGACCTTAGACAGCGTGTTCCAACATTCCGGGGAAGACAGCATCAGAAGCCTGGAATGGTTCCATCAGATTGGCACTTTTCAGATATACCTTTTTCAGTACTTTCGGTTAAATAGATTGTCAGTTCCCTTGAAATGCATCAAGCTCTTACATTGTCAGATAGTGATTTTCCTGTCAACACATAGTAGTACCCTGATGCATTAGAGGTTTAAAGAGCATTTTAAATGCTACTTTATATTAGATGCTGTTAATGGTATTTACCGAGCTAAAAAAAAACAAGTCACCATAAGCAAAAATACTGATATTGAAAATAAGGTCGCCTTTCTACCCGTGCTTTATCTTGGGGAAAAGGCAGATATAGAGCTGTTCAGCTGAAATTATAAACGCAACAAAAGAACAGTGTCAGTGACTATATGTAAAAGACTCATCCTGTAGTTTAGTGAATTTGGGGGCATAGGCATTTTTTGGTGCAAAAGGAAAATCTTACTTCCTTTCCAAATCCCAAATCCCTTCTCTTTTTTTCCACAGCTCAATGTCAGTAGACTTGGGCTTCAACAGAGACTTCTCAAGGAGTCAATTCACATCATAGTGCACTAATGTAGAATAAACTTTCAGAAATCAAATGTCTTTGGGTAGCTCTGACTGTATTTTGTCTAAAATATGATTGTTTTCATTCTAGATATTACCTATCCTGTTACTGTTGCTTCCCCTACTTGTAATTTATTTAATGTCCATCTTCTCCACTGATTTGTGACTTCCTCTAAGGCAGAGATTATTTTTGCCAACTTTGTTGTACTCTCCCATGTACTTAATACAGTGCTCTGCACTTAGTAAGTGCTCAGAAAAAAATTATAATTGATTACCTACTAGAATATTTCTGTAAAATAAAAATATTCCTTCATATTGGGCTTGGGTCATATCCTATTGGTCTAAACAAGTGGGTTTGGGCTCCTTTTCTTTTATTTTCACCTTAATTTTGATCATTAATACTTAAATTCTACCAAGTCATGTACACATTTTTTTCTTATGCATTCCATTTCTATAGGGGGAAAAAGCAATTTAAATGGAATTTCTTTGATGCATATGGCTTGCAGTTCAGATGATTAAATGAATCCTGTGTATAGTAGTAGAAGTAGCATTTATTGATCACTTGGTGCAGTGTACTGTACTAGGTGCTGGAGAAATTCAGAATAAGGAACTTACACTCTATGGAGGAAACAGTTATGGCTTGATAGAATTCTACAGATGTACTATTTTTCCTCCTTTACTCTCTCCATTCCATTTCACTTTTCTCTTCCTTTCACTCTCCTCTTTTCCCTTTAGGTTCCTCAACTCTTAAGTTGGTCTTTCTGCAGTTTCTTCCTCTCTCCACTTACCTGTCTGTATTTATTCATCCTTCTTTGCCCCCTTATTCTCTCTGGCCCTTCGGATGAGCCTCAGTTCTTCTACACATGCCCTCGGTGTCTTGCTGTTCCCCTCTGCCTTTCTTTGCTGCTTGTATTCCTTTGTCCCTCTCTTCTTTTCAGCTGTGTTGTGGCCACTCTCCCTGTCCATCTTCTAATCCTAAATTTTAGTTGCTTTATACCCCTGCCCAGTCATCCTCTTTATTTTTTTTCTTTCCTTTTCCTCTTTCAAATCTGTACAGATGACTGCACGGATGACAGTGCGGTTTTTGTGTGGCACCAAACCTGCCCTCTCCTGTGGCCCTTGGATCTCAACCATGGTTGTGAATACTGTGGTTGCAAGGAGGGAAGAGGCAGGGTTTGAGAACTTCTTCTCTGACAGCGTATTGGCTTAGCTGTCTTTGGAACCACGAGAAGGGGTCTCTGGTCTAATCTTTAGTCACATACACAGAGGGCATGGTACATTGCTATCCTCTAGATTTTTCTACGCTAAAGTTGGCAACCAAGTTCAGAAACACTGAGCTTCAGTTCATGAACCTAAAATTACCAGTTAGCTATAGAATGTGGAGGTATGGGTTTCTATTCAGGTGGAGTCTAAACACACCACTTGTCCAAATCACTTTGCCTTTGGGATACTCCGAATCCTGCAAGTCCAGTCCCTAGGCGTGGACCCACCAGGCGGAGCTCAAGAACTTGATCTACTAGAGTTACTGGAAGAGAGCCCTGAGAGAAATCTATAGTCCCGTTATTTTGTTTAGAACTGTATGCAGAATCAAAACACACAGAAGTTTAATTTCAAATTACAGAAAGAGATAGAGGGGAAAGTTAAGGCTAATCTAAGGTTTCCCTTCCCCCCCACAGTACACAAATATCCAAAACTGTACAAACAAGTTGCTTAGGTAAACAAGATCCTAAAATGTCACACTCAGGCCCAGCAAGCACATAGCAAGATTTTCACAGAAGGCAGACAGCAGTTGCATCCAACAGAGCAGCAGAAGAGGGCGTAAAGGGCCAGAAGCAGTGAGTTAATCCCATTTAAGAGTCCCTCTCACCTGATTGGTTCCCCTTCTCAGATGCTGTTGGGAAATAGGCTTTTTTGCCTTCTGGGAAATGTAATTCCCTAGGTGAAATTTTCCTGTTTTCTATACCTACTTCCTCTCTCATCTCCAGGGGAAGGCTGAATGTTGACAGTAATAACCATTGCTTTGTTGTGCTCATCTGGAAGTTAGGCCTAGACTCCTTTATGTGGGATTTTGTGTGGAGCAGAGCTCAGTTTTCAGGAATGCAGGTTAAATGGTCAGCTGGCCCACCACCTGATGGGTCCTTTCTGCTTCGCTAACTCTGATCTACCAACCCTATTATAGTGTAGTCTCCCAGGTGCTTAGTACAGTATTCTAGATAGGTTGGGTTGATGTTCTTTGGGGAAACCTCACTAACTGATCTTCGACAAATTTCTCTCTACATCAAACAGACACTGTTGGCCACTGACTGTAAGGAACTCAATCAACTCTCTCTTCACTTCTTTACTCCCTTGTCCCACACATTCCCAGCTGACACTCTTCTTTTCTCTCAAGCTTACAACTCACTTATGTCTCATTCTTATCTCGCTTACAACCAACCTCTTGCTCACCCCCTCCATCCTTTACCTTTATATTGACAGACCAGAACTCCTCACCATCTTCAAATCCCTTTTGAATCCTTACATCTTCAAATCACAGTAAATGGTCAATAAATATGATTTTATATCACATTCTTACAGGTGATCTTTCTCAGTGTCTAATTTACCCCACCTGATATTCCCCCAACTGCCTCTTCAGTCCCTCCAAGCCACTAAACACAATAGTATTTGTTAACCATTGAAACACTAATGTTTATGTGGTATATGCTGTATTACTTCCTCTTATCTATTTGAGTCTCCTCCCCCTGCAAATGGTAATCTCTTTGGGGACAGGGATATCATATATACACTAATTCTACTATACATCTAGGCACTTAATACAGTCCTCTAGAGCATAAGTTCGTTATGGTCAGGGAACATCTGTTTATTGTTATATTATACTCTCCCAAGCACTTAATACAGTACTCTGCACACAGTAAATGCTCAATAAATCCGATTGCTCTGCTTGCAGCAGGTGCTCAATAAATGCCATTGATTCTTATATGGATGTTTTCAAAATGTATATATTGCTAAGTGGGACTCCTGTCTTCTTCCATTGTTGGAAAGTCACTGTGTTCTCTCAGATTTCTGTAAACATGGTGCCACTTCTTAGCTGTGGGCCTTAGGTAGGACCTGAGGCAGAGGGAAGCTGGACATTTAAACATTAAAATGCCAGGCATATTGGTGTCCAGTGCCATATCAGCTGTTGCCTGTCAGCATTTTGGCTAGTCTGATGTCTAGTGCTAACCATTCTCTTTTGAGGGGCATGGGCCAGCTGAAAACCAGCCTGTTCTATATGAAACTCGGCAAATGGTTATTTGAAGCTATTCCAGAAACCTTGGTTCCTCTGGATCCAGCACTGCTATTTTTGACCCCTTTTGTATGCAAAAAATGTTTGTCTGAACGGGCAGTTTGATCCGTAATATCCTACGCTTCTTTGGCAGAAATCCTGAAAGCTTTGATGAATATTTGCAAAGGAGTTGGGGTCCTTGGATAAAAAGTGCTCCACAGGCTTGAAGTCTTTTCATAAAGGGGATCTTTGTTTATTCCCATGGCCTCTTATTCCTGCCTCCCAGGAGCAGTAGCAAGCTGATAAGGAGTTGCTTGATTCTATAAAGCAGTCATTCTCCAGAGTCTGAAATGTCAGAAACCTGGAGAAGTTGATTTTTACATTTACCCTGGTGTCTGAGTAAACCTGTACCAAATTGGGAGTGGATTTTGAACATGTTTTTAAAAGATCCTTCAGTAAAGAGATTCTGCATCTGTTCTGGTAACTTGTTTCAATATGAAACTGAAACAGGAGAATTTAGGCTAAGTGTATGGAAAGTATTCCCTGAGAGTAGGGTTTATTTAATGTCCATTTCCTCTAAATCTGTCTTTGTTGAGAAGAGCTCGTTTTCATGGTTAAGAAATTATCCCTAAATCATGCATTTTTTTCTGCATTGTTCCTGAACTTTAATAGGTCTCTGTTTTAGTATGGCATTGTGAATTCAATTCCCCCGAGACCAGCCACAAATGGAATTTCAGTAAATTCAGTCCAGATTCATTTTCAGCTATCCAATGCAAAGTCTTATGTGGGACAGGGATTGTGCCCAACCTGATTAGCTAGTATGTACTTCAGTGTCTAGTACAATGCCTGGCACATAGTAAATGCTTAAATATCATAAAAAAGAGAAAGCAGATAGTGCCTTGATTTTAGCTTATAATAATAATGTTGGTATTTGTTAAGCACTTGCAGAGCACTGTTCTAAGCCCTGGGGGAGATACAGGGTAATCAGGTTGTCCCACGTGAGGCTCACAGTTAATCCCCATTTTACAGATGAGGTAACTGAGGCACAGAAAAGTTAAGTGACTTGCCCACAGTCACACAGCTGACAAGTGGCAAAGCCGGGAGTCGAACTCATGACCTCTGACTTGGAAGCCCAGGCTCTTTACACTGAGCCACGCTGCTTCCCCTTATTCACATTGACTGTCCGAGGGTAAGATTCAAGGATTCCATTAGACCTTTTCCAATCAGCACATTCTATATTTGGGGGCCTCATTCCTGAATCTTAAAAAGGCAAGTTGATTCAAGTCTGAAGTGGAGAATATATATATATATATATGTGTGTGTGTGTGTGTGTTTGTATATATATGTATACATGTAAATATATGCGTGTGCTTATATGTGTATTTTTTAAGTCACTAAACAATTAAAGTATTTAAAGCTGCTATGGAAGAAGGAATGAGTTTCTTGGCCACCATTGGAAAAAAACTTTCTCAGTTCTTAAAGTGATAAGGCTTCAAATCAAAAGAAGGGAGAGAAACACCATTTTAAAAATTTCTGCCTTTATACATAGTTCTATTTTCCTTGTCTTCAGAGAGGAAATCCAACTTCCCAGTCTTGTTTATATTCAGAAATTTGAGACCACCCACACATTTTATATAACAGACGGTTTACTGTGCCTTGTTTTTAAAAAAAAAAATCAAGTTTTCCCTAAATGATTCAGAAATGAATGTCATGTGAAGATAATTGTCCTTGAAGAAATGTTTCATTTTGAGAAATTCCTCCTGCGTACTGATTACTAGTACAGTAGTTTAGCTTTGCTCTTGGAATTGCTGTAGGTTATTCCCTTTGTCTCCCTCCCTATTCTGCTCCCATTCCCTTTATTAGCTTGTTTTCTTAGAATGGCCTTAAAAAATGCCTTTTTTTCTTTAGAGGTTATTAATTAGTCTTCTGCTAAGAATCAGGCCAGAGATTTATTGTATTTTGACCTACGATAAAAGTGCTATGAATTCTTTCTGCCAGAGGAATTATAGTATTGGCTTTTCATACAAAGAAGCTCTGTATAGGAGTAAACATTATTGTTCACTCAGTTTGAGCTGATAATTTCAGCTGTTTAAGCATGAAATTTAAAAGTAATAACTTAAGCCACAGCTTCTTCAAAAAAATTTTTCCTTTTATCTCTTTGATTCTTGTATTTACCTCTTTGATTATCTACAGCCAGGAGATTAAGGCCGTTTTCTCCCACCTGAAGTCAAACCCGGTCTGGGATTCTTGGGGCATGAGCACTGTTGGGATTTGTACTTACCATTTTGTGGACTCCTGGTATCTAGAGGACAGTTCTTTTGGAAATTAAAATTCCAGAATTTATCACATGGCCCCTATCTTCCCCTGAAGTAGTGGTCATCTGTAGATAACTGAGTCAGGAAAATAAACCCAGTGAGGCTCTCTTCCCTCCTCTCTCCCTGCCCCATCTTCCCTACCCCTTTCCCCCAGGGCTCTGCGCACAGTAAGTACTCAGTAAATACCATTGATTGATTGAATCTCTCTACAAATGTAGAGTTGCTCCTTCAGAGTTGATGGTTTGGTCTTTTGGCCCTTACTGGAGAAGAGAATATATTCATCCTCAAAGTGTGTGTCTTGAAGTAAAGTCTGCTGTGGACTGAAGGGCCGAGTTAGTGCCAAAATTTTAATTCTTGGGATTCTTTCATGCAAACAGGCTTAATTCCAGCTCCTCTGGCCTACTGTGTACTCAGATATTATAGATCCTGGCTTTACAAAAGGGACCCAGTGCACCTGCTCCTTCTGTTTGTCTGAAAATTACTTAACCCAAGGGCACTTATTACCAGCATCAGTATTAATAACGATGATTTGAATAATCAGATATTTAGAGAGAGACTTTCCTCCAAGGAGAACACGGTTAATTAGCAGTGAGGATTTTTCCTTTGGAGTCACTAGTGTGAGGTAGGAAGTGCAGGTAGTAAGGAAAATTAGGGAATCAGTGATGAGAAGCTAGTATCTGTGGGCTTTATCGGCAATAGTATGTTGTCTTGCCTTTGTTCTGATGCTCCTGAGCTGGGCTTGAAGTCAGCCTTGGCTACCCAGGTGTCTCCTGTGGCCACTAACTCTGGTAAAGGATGAACACTAACGTAGAAGACCTAAATACAGGGGAAGAGGGGCTGAGTAAGGTTTGTTGATTTTTATTTTATTTTATTTTTAACTGTAGCTGGAATAATGATTCCAAAGCTGTCACCGATGGATAGCTGGCACTGGATGTTTGAATCTGCTCACAGAACAGTCTCACTGCAACCCTGTACTTTCAAGATTGTGGAGATTTGGACAACCCCTACAGAGTTCGTGGTTTCATAAAAGAAAAAAAAGTTAGCTTGTACCACATGTAATCGTGCCCCGGTAGTTTTTTGATGATTTTCTAGGATATTTTAATCAGCTTTCTTGAGAAAAACAGTTTGTAATTTCAGAAGTATGGAAACCACACCCTCCCTTTCACACCCTCTGTACCAAGCCACTTCACAGAAATAAATCAAGGAATTATTTTGCCTTTCCACTCTCCAGGGATTGGATACCCTTTCCCATGCAACAAAGCAACACAGGAGCTTCTTTCGCCTAGATATTCTGGAATTTCCCCTGTAAATCAAAATTATAAAATCTAAATGGCATTATCGTTTCTCCAAGTAACAGAGTGGACAATGTGAATATTCAGTTAAAAATCATTTTTATCCAGCACCTGAATAGAAACAAGGTAAGTTTTGTGGTGTTAGTGAAAAGAAAAACTGACCTACAGAAGCACAGTTCCAGATGAGGGTAGGTCTGACATGCCAGTGGTACCATGAAAAATGTAGAGCTCACAGTGAGGCAACAGCTTAGTGCTAGACTGGCCCTGCTCAAACCGCTGTCACCATTCATTCATTCAATAGTATTTATTGAGCGCTTACTATGTGCAGAGCACTGTACTAAGCACTTGGAATGAACAAGTCGGCAACAGATACAGTCCCTGCCGTTTGACGGGCTTATAGTCTAATCGTGTTGGTATTTAAGCACTTACTATGTGCAGAGCACTGTTCTAAGCACTGGGGTAGACACAGGGGAATCAGGTTGTCCCACGTGGGGCTCAAAGTCTTCATCCCCATTTTACAGATGAGGGAACTGAGGCACAGAGAAGTGAAGTGACTTGCCCACAGTCACACAGCTGACAGGTGGCAGAGCCGGGATTCGAACCCATGACCTCTGACTCCAAAGCCCGTGCTCTTTCCACAGAGCCACGCTGCTTTAATAATGTTGGTATTTGTTAAGCGCTTACTATGTGCCGAGCACTGTTCTAAGTGCTGGGGTAGACACAGGGGAATCAGGTTGTCCCACGTGGGGCTCACAGTCTTAATCCCCATTTTACAGACGAGGTAACTGAGGCACTGAGAAGTCAAGTGACTTGCCCAAAGTCACACAGCTGACAAGTGGCCGAGCTGGGATTCGAACCCATGACCTCTGACTCCAAAGCCCGTGCTCTTTCCATGGAGCCACGCTGCTTCTCTACTAAGCAGTGTATCTACCCCAGGACTTAATAGAGTGCCTGGTACATAGAAAATCATTTAACAAATAACATTTTACAAAGTCACTGTAAGAGAATTCCATTTTTGCTCACCCTAACCTTCCTGGTCATGCCACCCAGTCAGTTCCCGCAGAACTCATGAAGTTTTCTTTATATTTGTTGTTGAATTATTTAGTCATACCAGTCATCTATTTGTATTTTTTTTCTTTTTTCTTAATTGTGCTTTATCCTTTTTTTCTATCTTCCCCATTAGATTATAAACACCACCAGGGGAGAGAGAATCTCATTTACTACTTTGGTGTATTCTGCACCAAGTAGATGTTCAGGAAATATTGCTACTTATTTATATCGACTTACCCCACTAGTTAAACGTTAACTCAAATATATGGTCCCTTTGCCTTCTTCCTTCTGTCTGTAAATCATTCAGTGTCTGTTTCCCTGCTAGATTGAAAACTCTTTGAGGGCATTGATCAGGTCTAGTCATTCTATCGTACTCTCCTCTGTGCTTAGTACAGTGCTATGCACATGGTGTTCAGTAAACACTATCGCTTGATTGCTAATCATGGTAGTGCTACCATGATCTCTTGATCTATTCAGGATTAAATAACATTCCCAGAAAATAGGCACTGGACAGGTCAAATGCTTTCGCCCCCTCCCCCACTCCCCCACTCCAATTATGATTGGGTGAATCAATCTACAAATGATTTGGGGTGAAAAGAGTGTGTTTGCGTGTGTAAAAAGATCTGGGTTGACCTTTTAGTAAGTAGGTATATTCAAGTTGGTGATTTGGCCATTTTAAAAAGTTACATGCTCTATGCAAAGAATATTTTACCCACCTTAAGGGATCTTCTCTGCAAACCTCATTATCATTTTTCAGTCGTACATTTTAAAGGATGATTTAACTTGAAGTGTTGTAGCACTTAATCTAATTAAAGAATCAGACTTAGTTCCAGTCAGGAAATCAACCGATGGCTCATTATTTGATTCGATCTCAAAGGTTCCCATATTTTAAGTGAAATGACTAGATTCACAGTAGAAGGTGGCAATCACCCAGGCAGGCCATGGCAGAAGCACACAGTGGGCACCCTGATGAAAACAGAAAATCAGAAGCTACAATGGGTAGAGAAGGAGATTGTGGCAGAGAAAGCATTTGGCTGAACATACTGGCACGCTGCAGGCACTTCATAAACGTCTGATAAATACAGATTCTTGGCTGCTCACCATGCATCACCTGGTGGCATTGCGGTAGAAAGAGTCCCAGGTGGAAAACAAAAGCTTTAGAATAACCAAAGAATTTTGCCTGAGGAACTCCAGGGCATAATGGTGAATGACTGGGTTTGGCAGGGGTGGTGTGATTTGGACGAGGGGAAGCGGGAGTTGTGGGGTTAGAAACCATCTACCTGCTCTTATTTTAGGGTGTTGTCCTTTGAAGCTAAAGAGAACACTGCTGAGAAAACCATCGTTTTCTTTGCCAAACTGCTGCATGTGAATTGATTAAAATGTGGCGGGATGGCGCTGTTTCACTAGCTCCTCTCTTCCGCTGTAGTTCTCCCGCATGGTGCATGCTAGGTAATATGGCCGCAAGGGAAGAGTTAGAAATCAGGACAGGGCAGCCAAAGAAGCACTCCAAATTTTGTGTCTTGTCTTATGCCGTTGAGTCGATTCTGACCTATAGCGACACCAGTTAGTCATTATTTATTCAGCATTCACTGACCAGGTGTGAGAGGGGAAAGCCTAATCTCATAGAATCCACTGTGATTGAATGATGCCTATTGTAATAATAATAATAATGTTGGTATTTGTTAAGCGCTTACTATGTGCAGAGCACGGTTCTAAATGCTGGGGTAGATACAGGGTAATTAGGTTGTCCCACATGAGGCTCACAGTCTTAATCCCATTTTACAGATGAGGGAACTGAGGCACAGAGAAGTTAAGTGACTTGCCCACAGTCACACAGCTGCCAAGTGGCAGAGCCGTGATTCAAACCCATGACCTCTGACTCCCAAGCCCATGCTCTTTCCACTGAGCCACGCTGCTTGTACTCCTAACAGGTGATAATTTGCTGCTTGTACTTTGTGTGGCATCCAGGCTGAAAATAGGTGGGGGTCATGCTGATGGGGTGTTTCTGCTATGATTGTGTCTTGATGTGAAAGTCCCAGTTATTCTGGGAGCCTACCTGATTGACAGCTATGGCCTGAAATGCCAGCAGCGCTGTTTCTAAACCCTTTGTCCTGCTGCTGACACTGGTGCTGTCTTACATCTGCTTATGGCTGTGGGTGGAAGTCAGATGGATTTTTGTTGATACAATCTTGAGGGTGGGACTAGAGATGGTGGTTACTGAAACATAGGTCTTGTTTGTATGCATAATTCCAGATGTAACTGAATTGGCACTTTAATGTTAAAGTTGCCCAGGGAGCGTTCAGGACCCAAGTTGATTCCCCCCACCCCCAACTAAAAAAAGTTATCTACAGAAGCTGATTGATTTGACTGATTGTGTAGACCGTGCTATTTGGTGCAACCGTGAGCTAAATGCTAAAACAGCCACTAGTTATCATTGTTCATACTATTCAACTGTAAGGATTACTAAGAGTTGAAACGGAAGTAGGAAGCATGTACACGGCCTTCAGGGAACTTGTAGTCTAAAATTGAATGTTAAATATAAGGGAAAGAAACATGACATTATGTATCTTCTGATCTAATTGTTGCCCAAACCCTAAAACACCAGGACAGAACCACCTACTGAAGCTTGAGGATGGAGGGGGGGGGGATGTGTATGTGTGTAAACACACCTCAGGGTACATAAGAAAATAGTAATAGGTTCAAGAAGAGTTTGTGTAAATTAATGTACAGAAATTCCATTCTGAGGTAATAGTGAAGCCATTAGAAGGGCGGTTAAAGTAGATCTTAACTAGGAGGGTGGTCATAAGGAGGGTAACCAATCATACTGTTCTTTCAAACATTCTTTAGGGTCACTGTCAAAGGTCAAATCCTGGGCTTGATGGGTGACTGATCCAATAATTGCATTTCTTATGTTCTTATTTTCTTTTGAGAAATAGACTTAACCAGATACTGCTGTTCAGAGATGTATAAATAAATAATTGGGGGAGGAGGGAAGTAAAAGTTAGGATAATAGGCAATGAGTAGAGTGACTGAAGCCAGGGGGGAGTGTAAAGGTTGAAAAACTTCATGAAATATGACTTTAAAGGAGAAGGATTTGATTTGGTGGAGGAAAGGGAGAAGCTGTCGCAGTCAGAGAGAATGGCAAGTGCAGTGGAGGGAGATAAGGGTAAAGCAAGTAAAGAAATTAGTCTGGCAGAAACCCAGCCCAAGATGGAGAACTGTGGGAAATTTGGTGTCGAACCCTCAATCAGTCATTTGTATTTAATGAGTCCTTACTGTGTGCAGAGCAAGCAGGTATTGTCTCTCTTTATTGCTGAATTGTACTTTCCAAGCACATAGTACAGTGCTCTGCACATAGTAAGCACTCAATA
The DNA here is from genome assembly GCF_004115215.2 of Ornithorhynchus anatinus. Lineage (NCBI taxonomy): Eukaryota > Metazoa > Chordata > Mammalia > Monotremata > Ornithorhynchidae > Ornithorhynchus > Ornithorhynchus anatinus. The sequence goes on along the minus strand of NC_041735.1, from coordinate 51,523,509 downwards.
AATATGATTGAATGACTATTAAGCACTTGGGAGAGTAGAGTTCAACACAGTTGGTAGACATGTTCCTTTCCCACAAGGAGCTAACAGTCTAGACCAGCAGACAGACCAAAATATGCAGTTTTGGAATGGGTATAGTGAGAAGTGGATTTAAAAGGTTTGCTGTCTTTCCCTCTTTACTTTTTTTTGTGGGGTGGGAAGGAGGATAAAAGAAGGAAAGGATTGGATAGTCAGTGGAAGGGAATAAACTTTCATCTTTTGCCCTGTGCTGAGGAAGGGAGGAAAAAGAGGAAGAAGAGTGTGCAAGATGAGCAGAGCTTTTTGGAAGAATAGAGGCATGAACTATTTTGGGGGAGCTGGGCTGATGTCAGGAGAAGGAAAGAGGCCCAGAGATGGGGGCTTTTCTCTTCTTCCTCAATCTCTAGGCATCATTAACGCAAGCACTCTAGCAGTTGCAGTCCCTCAGGAGGCAGGAAAGCAAGAGATGATAATTCTGAAAACGATGGGAATAGTGACCACGGAATATCCAAGAAGGGAGAAATTGCAGAGATCTGTTTGGCCTTAATGTGTTTAATGACAAACTAAATTCATTCAGACTCAGGAATTTGCATTTGCAATACAGTTTAATTACAGCCTTCCCTAGATCTGCACTGCCCTGCCTGTTGCTCTCTGGGCTGTGATCTCCTTTAATAATAATATAATAATAATAATAAATAATTATGGTATTTTTAAGTGCTTACTGTGTGCCAGGCACCATACTAAGTGCTGGACTGTATACAAGCAAACCGGGTTGGACACAGTCCCTGTCCTACATGGGACTCACAGTCTCAATCCCCACTTTACAGGTTAGGTAACTGAGGCACAGAGAAGTTAAGTGATTTGCCCAAGGTCACACAGCAGGCAAGTGGCAGAGTTGGCATTAGAACCCATGACCTTCTGACTCCCAGGCCCATTGTCTATCCACTACGCCGTGCGGCTTCCCTTCCCTGTCATTGCTCCTGCTGTTGCAACATAGCATTCTTCTCACTGGTGGCCAGTGGGGTGGGGAGAAACAGTGAGGTGGCATCTACTGAAACAAGCAACTCTGTTAGCACTTGGAACTTACTGTATTTTAGTTAATTTATTTGTGCTTTACGGGAACTTATCTTCAGGTGCAGAACGGTGGAAGTGGTGTAGTCAAGCAGAGTCAGCTGGCATAGACTGGGAACTTATCTTCTATTTCCTGTTCTCTTACCAGCTAACCTTGTGTGACTTCATCTCTCTGTATCTTCACTTCCACTCCTGGGCAGTAGAAATAGTAATACCTGGCACTTGTATTTAAGGCTGAACTAGGTCACTGGATTGAAATGATATTTGGTAAGCGTTTGATCTAGGAGACCTGTAGCCAGAGTCCTGCTACCCGTACACACTAATCAAAAATGAGTGGAGATAGACCTGCGAATCTTTATCCTCTTCTCGTTCCTCTCTTCTGTCTCCATGTACCCTTTACCTTTTTTCTTGGATGCACCAATAGGAAAGGAGACAGAAACCTCCTTCTGTGAAGAAGGCTCCACATAGGTCTCCCAGCACTTAATTTTTTAAAAAGATGTTATTATTATGGTGTTTAAGTAATTTACTCTATGTCAAACACTGTACTAAGTTTTGGGGTAAATAGTAATGATAAGACACAGTCCCTGTCCCACAAAGGGCTCACGCAGGAGAAAACAACTAAGACTTAATCTTACTCAAAAAGTATTACAGTCTTAAAGAAAAGACTGAGCCATAAGCCAAACACAAATTGTTGGAGGAGCAGCTGTTGAGAGCAGAAGTTTTTCGAGAATAGAGAAGTGTAAGTTGAAAATATGCATAAGTGCAAAGGCAAGCTGTTGGATGGACGTAACCTGGGAAGACCTGTGTTCTAATCCTGGTTTCCCCACCTGCTCTAGGACATTGGGCAAGTCACTTAACTTCTCTGTGCCTAAGTTTCCTCATTTGCAAAAGGGGGATTCCAAACCCGTTCTCCCTCAAACTTAGATTGTGGGCACATTATATTTATATTATATTTTATCATATATTTAAATTATATTAAATATATATTTTCCCCAGCTCTCAGTAGAGTGCTCAGCACATAGTGCTTCACAAATACCACAGTCATTGTTATTAAGATGGGGCGTAATCAGAGAACGCCTCCTGGAGGAGATTAGATTTCAGAGGGAATTTTGAAGATAGAGTTGTTTTCTGGTGAATTTGAAGAGGAAGGGAGCTTCAGGCAGGAGGGAGGGCATGAGCAAGGGTTTGGAGGTGGGAAAGTCAAGAAAAAGTAAGAGTGAGAAGGTTAGTTTATGAGGAATGAAGAATGTGAGTTGGAGTGTAGCAGGAAGAGAGAGCTGATACAAGGAAGAAAGTTGATGGATACCTTAAACCCATTGGTCAGATAGTTCTGCTTGATGCTAAGAGAGATGGGTAATTATGGAAGTTTATGAAGACTGGAAAAGCACATAGAGAATGTTTTAGAAAAACGATGCAGGCAGCAGCATGAAATATGGATGCGACCTCCTGTACACTGTAATCTACCTTAACGTCTGTCTTCTCTGTAGATTAAGTGTCTTGTGGGCAGGAATCGCAACTGCCAACTCTGTTGTACTTTCCCAAGCACTTAATACAGTGCCCTGGCCACAGTAAGCCCTCAATAAATATCATGGATTGAGGAAGATCCAATAGCCTGGCCAGGATATGGTGAGAGTCAGGGACCAAGGTGATGGCCATGTGAATGGAAAGTAAAGAATGGATCCAGGAAATGATGATGTGAAGGCAAAATTGACAGGTTTTAGCAAGGGACTGAATGTGATTCTTGAAAAACAAGTCAAGGTAATAGCAAGGTTGTAGGTTTTTAAGGTGGTGGTGTTGACTGAGCTGACGGTTAGGTAGAGGAGTTATCACTCTCTTTCACTGTAGGCAGAAGCAGATAAAAGCCAGTTCAAATATCAGCAACCTCCAGCAGAAGCTAAGGAGATAGGCCTAGGAAAGTTCTGATTTTGCTCATTCCTGGAATGAGGGAAAATGAAAGACTGAAATTTGCCTCATTGAGAGACTTCAGGGAAAAAAAATTGTATTCCTCCTGTAGATTGGTGGTGGTGGAGGCAGCAGCGGAAATTGATTCCTTACATCACTTAATTTTATCTGTTTTGGAATGAAGGCCTGTAATGAAATGCGTCATAAGCCATCCACGTTGGCAGAATAGAAGGAAATTTCAAGAGACGATTTTTGAGGTGCTGCTCACCTTATGTTGTGATAGGATTGTGCAAGGAGCACAAAAAATCATTGGCAACAAATAGTCAAAGGAGGTCATTTCCTCCTGGTTTGTATATAAAACTATCTTTGAATGTAAGATGGATTTTAAAATAAAATTAAAGAAGGTGTTGGGGTATTGCTTTAGGGGTCTAACACATAAAAGCATTTTTGGTGAATGGAGAAGAGAGACTTGGAAAATAATTTGAAAGATAGATATCAGAAACCCATAGTAAATTTGGCTCAATATGTGAGTCATTTGACCACCATTTTGTCTAAGATTCTTCAGTTTTCCTATTTGGGGAAGAATCTTGTACTGTTTCCAACATTGTGCATTGTTTCTAACAAGTGAAGCAGCTGGTAGAGGGAGATGGGGCTCATAAGGGCAGTGGGAAAATGGGGAAACAATTATAAAAGCTATGATGGAGAGATTGGGGTGAGGAGTGTAGAGTGGAAGAGAATAGAGCAAAGAAGCCCAGGGGGTTGGGGAGATGGAGCTGCCTGACTACTGGGTGGCATCTCCAGGGAGAGTCAACATACCCATTTTGTTTCTCATTAAATCAGCTAACCCTTTATGGGCTCTCTTTGACTGGCTATAAATAAATTAATGCAACTACATTACTTATCTCTAATTGAGTATTCAATTCTGGATAATTTTGGTAAAAATAGGGTGTCAGAACTTGGCTCAGGAACCAATTCCCTATTTATAGAATTGTTCTTGTGAGAAAATTCCTACAAACATTTCAACTTTAATGTGTTCAAGAATCAATTATGGCATGTCAGTGGATTTTCTGTACCTTCTTAGTGAATTGATGAATCATTCAATAGGCTTTACTGAGAGCTTACTCTGTGAAGAGCACTGTGCTAAATTCCTGGGAGAGATCTCAGTCTGCTCACCACCACTACTCTTTAGGAAGCAACATGGTCTAGTGAAAAGAGGACAGACCTGGGAATAAGAGCTGCTGGTTCTAATCCCGGCTCCGCCACTTATCTGATATGTGACCATGGGCAAGTGACTTGACTTCTGTGTCCTCTCATCTGTAAAATAGGGATTCATTACCTGTTTTTCCTTCCCACTCTGAGCTCCGTGTGATCCCCTGATTATTTTGGGTCTACCACAGTGCTTAGTACAATGCTTGACACTTAGTAAGATCCTAACAATTACCACAGTTGTTATTATTTATCTCCTATTATCACATCTGCTGTAGGCAGGAGAATAAAGTTGACTTGCTGAGATTCCAGGTGCTGATTTTAAAACTCAGCCAACATGTGCTTGTGTACTTAATGTACTTAAGTACTAGAGAAGCAGCGTGGCTCAGTGGAAAGAGCACGGGCTTTGGAGTCAGGGCTCATGAGTTCGAATCCCAGCTCTGCCACTTGTCGGCTGTGTGACTGTGGGCAAGTCACTTAACTTCTCTGTGCCTCAGTTCCCTCATCTGTAAAATGGGGATTAAGACTGTGAGCCCCACGTGGGACAACCCGATTCCCCTGTGTCTACCCCAGCGCTTAGAACAGTGCTCGGCACATAGTAAGCGCTTAATAAATACCAACATTATTATTATTATTATTACTTGTGTCTGCTCAATTTTTGTTTTTTATTTCATCACCTAAACACTGTTTATTTGTTTTTACTGTTCTAAACATTCCAGGTTTGGAGAGAGGGCAGATTGCTTTATTTCTTTTGCCTGGTATCACCTGTATCTTTAGTCACTGAAATTAACTGAGTGTCCCTCCTATTTTCCAGAATATTCCCCTTTCCCTTCCTTTCCTATCATCCTAAGCAATCATGGGATCCTCAATTTATTTTCTAAGTCTTTCATGCCTCTAGAGAAAAGAGACTCTAACCAAACCAGTCTGTAGGAGTAAAATGAGAAATCAGAAAATCAAGAATCATTTCTGTAGTTTCTTTTGTGAGCGCCCTGTAAAACCTGAATTTCTTTAACAGTCTGCTTGAAAATCTCAGACTGAACAGTTCACTCGCGAGGACATTTGCAACAGATGTGTTGGTTTTTTTTTTTAATGTAGTTTAAGGTTAATCCCTTTAAGAGGGTAACAACCCTGCCTGAGCCTTTGATACAGCACACAGAAAGGCATGTTTTTCTATTTCTCATTCACCATCTTTCAGTGCAAGAATTATGCTTGTGATGTATTGGGGGTTTTTTTCCCCACTTGCTCTTGGGAGCCAGTTTAGCAGCTTGCGAGTCAAAAATATGAGCTTTGGCTGAGTTGAGCCAACAGTAAAGAATTGAATATTTGGCTTAATGTGTCAGACAGGAGCATTTATTGCCATTGCATGTGGAATGGGAGTTTGGGAAAAAAAAAAAGTTTACCTCATGGTGAGGAACCCATAACAAAAGAAGGCTGTTGGGAATTGGTGCCCACACAGGCCTGAGGGTTTAGAAAACAATCCACAAATAGAAGAGGGGATTTTATATTACAGGTTCTTAGAAAAAAAGTTACCTCAAATGCTACCAGTCTTCCCCCGGCCCTCATGCTTCCTTCGCTTTTACAAATTCTCATAATCTTCAATCCCAGACCTTGTTGAGCATATTGACTTAATATAATTTAAAGTATAGGCTCTTCTCCAGCCTACTAGATGCTCTATTGAATTGGAAATATTGCATAATCCAAACCTAGGTAATTTTCGATGAGAGCAAAAAACCCATACTTTGAATAATGAAATTTTGCAGTTAGAGGATGAGTTCCTGCTGAACATCTTTTGTCCCTGGTCTGGTTCAGGAGCTTGGGGCGAAGACTTGTGTCTTGGTTGCACATGCGGTAGATACTCTAGATGGTTAGCTCATTGTGGGCAGGGAGTGTATATGTTTATCGTTGTATTATACTCTCCCAAGTGCTTAGTACAGTACTCTGTACAGAGTAAGTGCTCAGATATGATTGAAATGAGCATTCCAGAGAGACTCTACAGAAAGCACCATTACTGCATCTGCCTTTTCCAATGTTCAGTGGACTTTAGGGTGAAGCAGGCAGGTATTAATTTGAATATAGGAATAGTTCTTCTCCAGTCCATGCTATTACTATGCCATTTGGATAGAATGTTATTGGTGAATTAGAGAATGTTTCTCCAGTGTGAATCCATCTGGATAGAACACAATGTCATGTCAGTCAATAGTTATGCACATTTGCACATTATCAAGGCAGGGATACTGTAATGCAAGTTTTCTTTAATGTTCAATTCTCCAGGAATGTAACTCCCCACATTATAGGAGGACTGGTTGTACTCTCTTGAGAGAGTTTTCAAAAAGCCAATTACTCAAAGCTTCTAAAGATAAAACTCATCTGAAGGGAAATAAAAGTTATGTTCTTGCAACTCCCAATTCTGGCACAGAACTGGTTCATCAAAAAAAAAAAAAATAGACAGATCAAAGTTGTTGCTGTGAGTTTCCTAAAGGGACAAATATTGTATCATACTGCAGAAATGCAATATCACCCCAGGCATTAGTTATACTCAGCACTCATACTAGTGGGTGGCTCATTAAGGAATTTTGCCATGTATGCCAGCCTCCGACAATCCCCATGGCCTTATTACTAGGCTACTACTTCTGTTCCAGGTCTGTCTCCTCCTTCCTTCCTATTGCTCTTCTTATTTTTACAGTATTTAAGTGCTTACTTTATGCTAGGCACTGTACTAAGTTCTGGGATAGATAAAAGTTAAACAGACTGAATACCGTCTGTGTCCCACATGGGGCTCACAGTCTTAATCCTATTTTATAGATGAAATAACTGAGGCCCAAAGAAATTGACTTGCCCAAAGTCACACAACAGACAAATGGCTCTGCCACTTATTCTGCCTAGCTGGGAAGGGCACACTGGGCAAGCACAGCATCCACAAACAGCAGACCCAGTAGCAGGAGAGCCTTGTGGGTGGCAGAACTTTGGAGGGACAACCAAAAATTGCCCTTCAGGAGCTGCCCCAGACACCTTTTCATAGAATTCTGACAAAAAAACCAAAACCTTACTTCTGCTTGTATTAAGCGTGTTATACAAGAAACAGGCATCAAATTATCTCTCTTGTTGCCCCTCGCATCCTTCTTCACATTTCTCACTCTTCTCTAATTGCACTTGAGATTTGCACCTCCATGCCCACTTCCTTCATCCTGAATTCTCAATTCTCCTCACCCCCCACTCAACATTCCTTATTGGTCTCCTTGCTCGGACAGTGTCAGAATCTTGTTGACTTGCTCCTCTCTGGTTACCAGCCTTGGTTGCTTGAGCTCTGTAGTTTCCTTCATCGTCTTAGCCTTTTTAGCTCCTTCCCTTCCCCCTCTTGATGCCACCCCCTGTGTTGCACTTGGATTTGCACCCTTTATTTACCCTTCCTTCAGCCCCACAGCATTTATGTACATATCTGTAATTTATTTACATTAATGTCTGTCTCCCCCTGTAGACTGTAGAATTTTCATGGGCAGGGAACATCTCAACTCTGTTATATTGTACTTTTCCCCAGCACTTAGTACAGTGCTCTGCACACAGTAAATAGTCACTAAATATGATTGATTGAATGCAGACCTCTGTCTGTCCAGACTCTTGGCCAGAGGTTCACCCAAGTAGGTGTCAGAAGAGCTCAGATCTGAAACACGAATCAGCATTGGATCACTCCCTACCTTACATCCCTGTGACAGGTGAGGGAAAATTACCCAGTCCATCTCCCCTTGTGAAAATGAATGTGATATCAGAGCTTTCCTGGTTCAAAAGATTTAGGGAAATTGGTTCTCTTCCTTAAATCCTAAATCCTTCTGGAATTACTCTTAGCGTAGAGAAGCTGCAGACTGGCCTGAACTCAAAGTGTCTTCCATAAGAGGTAAAGAAAAAAGAATTCTGGAGTGGTACTTGTGGAGTCCATTGTTCTCTCCCATCTCTTCCCATAGTGGGAAGAATGCCAATCTAACTTACTCCCAGGAGACTCCTGCCATGGGTTCTTTGGGCATGGCAGCCCAGTTAAGGAAGAATGAGGAGGATCTGAGGAATGATAGGTTTGGGGCCGTTCTGTCAGCCCTTCTGTGGGCTCTCAGCACCTAAAAAGAGTTGTGGCCCCCTCAGAGGCTGAGCAAAAGCCCATTTGATGAAGCTAGGAAAGTAGTCCCAGGGCATGCCTAGTGAGTCACCGGAGGTGGCTGGCATATGGTCAGATGCCTCCTGGAGGGGAACTCATTTCCCCTGTACCACCAGGAAGGATGTGATGTTGTGCCAGCCCAAGCCTACTGGGAAGAATGCAGCCGATCCTCACTGATCAACCTTCTGTCCTGCAACCCCTCCCTCACAGACAACTACACCCTGGGCTCCATCACTTGTGGTGCTGTTGGCAAATAATTAGAATGTTTTACAAATGGTTTAGCAATAATACTGTCAAGGTTCCCAGAGTAAATCATTTCTGCTCCCACTGCTGCCATTAGCCTGATAACATGAGACATGACTATTTATCGTTCCTCCTTATGGCTTGTACTCAGTTGAGACAAGGTGTTGCTGCAGGTATTAAGCGGGTGGGGAAGGGGAGCTCATAGAGTACAGCCTGATATCCACCTCAGTGGCACTCAGGTGACACTGGCACCTGCCTGGTTGTCACACTGCTGGAAAATAGGGTGGCTGAGTCGAAAAAGCACAGGCCTGGGAGTCAGAGGACCTGGGTTCTAATCCTGACTCTGCCACTTTTCTGCTGTGTAATCTTGGGCAATTCATTTAACTCCTGTACCTGTTTCCTCATCTGTAGGGGATAAAATCCTACTCCCTCCTATTTAGAAGAAAATCAGTTAGGATATGGTCCCTGTCCCAAATGCAGCTCAGAGTCTATCTACCCCAGTATTTGGCACATAATAAGCACTTAACACGTACCGTAATCATAATTAAAGTGAGACAGCTAGCATGGACATGAAGTATCTTATCTGATTCAAGAAAAGCCTGAAGGAAGTGTATAAAAAGTCAAAGTATATGAAGACCCATATTAAGACTTGAATTTTCCACAGTAATTACTGAGGTGAGGTTTGTTTTGTTTTTTAAGACCCAGAGATAGCTGTCTATGGTAAGATCTTTCAGTCTCTGAGGTGTCTGTCCATGCTGTGGTGGTTCCAGATGAGTATATAATGTTCAGCTGTGATGTCAGGGTGAAAAGCAGTTTGGCCAAGTCCCAGCTCTGCCATATGCCTGCTGTGTGATTTTGGGCAAGTCACTTAACTCTTCTGTGCCTCAGTTGACTCATCTGTAAAATGGGGATTAAGACTGAGCTCCTTGTGGGACATGGATGGTGTCCAACCTGATTAGGTTGTGTCTACCTAAGTGCTTGGTACAGTGCCTGACATAATAAGCACTTAACAAATGCCATTTTTTAAAAATTGCATTTTTGCCATTCATTTGAGTTTGATCAGTTAGATCACTTCTCCCCTAGATTTGTGAATGTTTATTTATGACAATTTGCAAAAAAGATTATTTTATGAACCCAGCAGTGAGCAGCTGTATATACTTTTAAATTGTTCTAATCAAACCTGAAAAAGTAGTCTTGAGCAGCTGTTTTTGTACCCCATTTTCTAGGGTTTAACATTTTTCTTGAGATAGATTACACTCCATCAGGAAAATGTGTTTAGGCAAAGCAAAAAATTCCCATTATTTATTTTGTTGACCTTTATGTTCCTAGGAAATTCAGACAAGTGATTTTACCTAATGAAGCTGGTTTTATTGGGCTGTTTAGAAAAAAGGAAACACAAATTCCAAACCAGCTACAGACTTTCTCCATCAGTAGCTGATAGCACCCCCACCAGAATAAAAAGCATATTCCCAAGACCAGCTGACAACATTGGGAAACAAAGGCAAAAATCTCATTACTCGTTTGACAGGAGCCACTGAAACTACATTTTGGTCTTGAACAAGAGGATGTCATTTGCAGAATGGTTTCAGTTTAACTACTTCAAGTAGTGTGTTTTTACTTGGAAAGTTAATTGCTCTATTATTTTACATTGACCTTGAGTGTCTTTCATATCTGAGGAGAGTGTGATTTTGGTTTTCTAATTTAGCAGCACAAAAGAGATTGAGGGGGACAGCATTAGTGCTTGATTCACACTTGGGGAAGAAGTGCTTGTGTTAAATTATAGACTGGAGCTGGTATCAAAGATAACATTATTAGAGTCTGCATTAAATGTGATTAATACAAGAAGGGTATCATTGAGGGGCTCCTCATATATACCCTTTGTTTTCTCTTCCTATTCTTTTGAGCTTAGATTTCATCACATATGTACACATTTCCAAACGTTTAGACCTCAGACTCTCTGGTGGTCTTAAACTCTAGCTGTAGGTCCTGTCCCAGGCCTATCCCCTCATGAGATGCTTTTTGAAAGAGAGATTCACATATACAGTAGTTGAAACACCAGTCGTAAAGAATAGTAGCCTATCGCCAACTGAATGAATCTACCAGAGCAGGGTAGAAAGTTACCTACCTCAAACAAGAATTCTTTTCAAGGATGTTGCAAATTGGGTTGGGTTTGCAGTGGGAATCAATATGACTTTATCTAAGGTAGTAATTTATTGCACCTTGTGTGATATGAGTAATTGAGAGCTTCAGAATGTGTTTACTGAATAGAACCAGAACTTATTTTCTTGTCAGTATGGTACACCTAGAAATGTTTCCCAAACATGGTAATGCATTTAGGGAATGCTTGAATTTTACCAAAGAAAAACTTGGAGTTTCATCTCAATGGGCGGGGTGGGGGGGGAATTTTAAAATATGGGAATTTCAGAATGGAACAGTACCATTAGCTGGAAAACTGTAGCTGTCAACACTTGTTCCCCAGTGAATACTGGCTTGTTTCGACAAAGCAAGATGAAGAGGAATAAAAGATCAGCATTCTTTCTGTGCATCAGGAAGACACTAGGTACCATAGCTTTGCTCCAGCCTAGTGGGAAGGACCGGAGCAGGGGCAGTACCGAGCCACCACAACCATAGCTGGAGTGGTTACTGTGGCTGCATCTGAGACCACTAATAATAATAATGATATTTGTTAAGCGCTTACTGTGTTAAACACTGTTCTAAGAGCTGGGGGAGATAAAAGCTAATCAGGTTGGACACAGTCCATGTCTCACATGGGGCTCAAAGCAGTAATCCCCATTTTACAGATGCGGTAACTGAGGCACAGAGAAGTTAAGTGACTTGCCCAAGGTCACACAGCCAGTAAGTGGCAGAGTCAGGATCAGAACCCACGTCCTTCTGACTCTCAGGCTCATGCTCTAGCTGCTGGCTAAGCTGCTGCTCTAGGAGCACTAGACTCAAAACTATAAGAAGCCAGAGCTCTGCTTTTCTGGCCTCAGTCCCTTACACCTATTTGGTTTTACATACTTTTTTATGATATTTCTTACACTTACTATGTGCCAGGCACTGTACCGAGCGCTAGGGTAGAAACAAGCTAATTAAGTTGGACATAGTCCATTTCCCACATGGGGCCCCACAGTCTTCATACCCATTTGGCAGATGAGGTAATTGAGGCCCAGGGAAGTGAAGTGGTTTACGTAAAGTCACAGAGCAGACAGGTGGCAGAGCTAGGATTAGAGCCCATGATGCTTCTCTTTATTTATCCCAGACTTTGTCTTCTATGGGTTTTTTTGTGTGTTAATATTTTATCTTTATGTGTCTATTGCCAAATCCCTTATACATCGTCCCTGGCATCCCAGAGGCTCACAATCTAATTCTCACCTATTATTATGGTATTTGTTAAGCGCTTACTATGTGCAGAGCACTGTTCTAAGCGCTGGGGTAGATACAGGGTAATCAGATTGTCCCACGTGGGGCTCACATTTTTTTTAATCCCCATTTTTACAGATGAGGTAACTGAGGCCCAGAGAAGTTAAGTGACTTGCCCAAGGTCACAAAGCGGACAGGTGGCGGAGTTGGGATTAGAACCCACAACCTCTGACTCCTAAGCCCGTGCGCATTCCACTAAGCCATGCTGCTTATTCTTTCCCACTGCTTTGCAGAATGCTGTGCACTCAGTAAGGGCTTTAACTACTACTGTCTTCCTTTAGAGGGGCTTGTATATATCCCACCGATTTAACTTGGATTTTTAAACGATTGAGCTGGTTAAGGGCTGTTTCAAGTTTTGTAACTGTTGAAGTTGAAACTTGTCATCAGTAGGCGATTTGTCACTTCACCAAACTAAAGATTTAGCAGCCACAGAAAGATTTAGAGAAAATTGAATATGAATAGTGGCAAAAATTGTCATCAGTGTGAGTTTTGAGGAACTTTTCCCTCTTCTTCAATCAATTGTGTTTATTGAGCGCTTACTGTGTACAGAACACTGTACTAAGTGCATGGTAGTGTAGCATGGCTCAGTGGAAAGAGCCTGGGCTAAGGAGTCAGAGGTTATGGGTTCGAATCCCGGCTCTGCCACTTGTCAACTGTGTGACTGTGGGCAAGTCACTTCACTTCTCTGTGCCTCAGTGACCTCATCTGGAAAATGGGGATGAAGACTGTGAGCCTCACGTGGGACAACCTGATTACCCTGTATCTACCCCAGCGCTTAGAACAGTGCTCTGCACATAGTAAGCGCTTAACAAATACCAACATTATTACAATTTAGCAGAGTTGATAAACACATTCCCTGCCCGAACAACAAGCTTCCAGTCTAGAGGATTATTCTTGTTCTTCAAATAACCAGTTAAAGGATTTGACACAAAAATCATTTCTATCCACAATATTTTATTATATACTTGTAGTGTCAATTCTAGCCCCTCAGATGTACTGCTAGAATTCAGCTGTCTTTAAAGCAGTTCCATTATGTCGAGTCTAGGCAGTGATTGGTAGAAGTACAAAAAATATCCTAGTGGTTGCTTCTGTGAGTGGCAAAACTAATGGCAGGTTGAAAACATATCAAGGACTCCACCTGAGTCTTAGCAGTGTTAATGGCATCTGACTCATTAACCAACTAATGAGAGGAATCTTTGCTACTACAGTAAAATGCTCCTTGAAGTAAACCAGAGGGGACCTAAAACTTTACAGTTTGTATCCGGGAGGTTTTTGTTAATGAGATTTGCGTTGTTTTAAGTAAAGGAGATTTAAACTGTGCTTCCAAATTCCAGCAACCACACACATGCATAGTCACTCCACTAGAGAACCTGCTCTGGATTTGATGCTGTGTCTGCCTGTGAGGTGGCTGATCTTGTTTCCTCATTCATAATAACAAATACCACAATTAACATTAATATTAAGCACTTACTATGTGCCAAGCACTCTTCTAAGCACTGGAGTAGATGCAAGGAGTCCCACGTGGGACTCAGTCTTAAACCCCATTTTTACAGATGAGGTAACTGAGGCACAGAGAAATGAAGTGACTTGCTTAAGGTCACACAGCAGACAAGTGTGGAGCTGTGATTAGAACCCACATCATCTGATTCTTCCTGGGGACAGGGGGCAGTTGCTAGATCCTAAGGAGGGAGGAGGCTTCTTTTGGGCTGAGGAGCTGGAGATACTTCCTGGGCCATGGAAGAGCAGCTAGCTGCAGGACAGGGAAGCAGTGTAGGGATGGAGAAAGAGCTTGAGTTGGCAAGCAGCACCTAGACTCAGAGGTCTGGACTATTTTGGTGGTGAACACAGAGCATTCAGCTTTTTATTAACTGTTGTGAAGCCTGGGGTGGGACAGGTGGAAATCTTAAGAGGTAATGAAAGATACACTTTGGTGACTCCTTTCAAAAATGCTTCTATTTTCTAAAATATAATAAAATGTAAGCTGATTTAGTTTTAACTATAAGACTTTTTCTTTGGTAGAGTGTTTAAAATTGTGTATAAAGTGATGAATTATTGCAGCTTTACCTTCTTTGGCAATACTTGGCACAGATAGAGCTGAAAAAGAGTAGTTGAGGCATGTATTGAGTGCTTACTTGGTGCAGTGCTCTTCACTAGTTACTTGGAAAGTATATAATAAAGAAGTGACAAGTTCCATGCTCAAAAGGAGCTTACATTCTAATGAGGGAGATAAACATAAAAACATTTACTTCTTAATGTCAATCAATCATTTATTATTTATTCTGTACAGAGCACTGTACTAAGTGCTTGAGAGAATTCAATCTGGGTTGGTAGACCCATTCCCTACCTAGAACAAGCTTACCATTTAGAGGGAAGACAGATATTAATATAAATAAATTACAGATATGTTCAGAAGTGCTGTGGGATTGAGGGAGGGGTGAATAAAGGGAGCAAATCAGGGTGATGCAGCAGAGAGTGGGAGAAGAGGAAATGAGAGCCTCAGAAAGGCCTCTTGGAAGAGATGTGCCTTCAGTAAAGCTCTGAAGGTGTGGAGAGTAGTCAGATATGAACTTCCTAAATGCTAGGGCTGGCTGAAGGCCTAAAAAGGAAAATTAATCAAGGAAGAACTTGTTAGGGGAGATGAGGTTTTAGGAGGACATGGGGTGTGGGGAGAGCTGGATCTCTCTGGTGTGGGGAGAGAAGAAATTCCAGCCTGAGGAAACAGCTTGAGCGAGGGGATGGAGGTTGGGAGAGTCAAGAATGAGGGACAACTGGAAGGTTGGCATGGAATCAGCCAATAGGATGAGTAGGGGAATAGCAGGTGAAGAGAGCAGAGAGGTAAGGTGAGGCTAGGTGGTGGGGAACCTTAGAGAAGCAGTGTGGCTTATAAATAGACCATGGGCCTGGGAGTCAGAAGGACCTGGATTCTAATCCTGGCTCTGCTGCATGTCTGTTGTGTGACCTTAAGGAAGTCATTTCACTTCTCTAAGCCTCAGTTCCCTCATCTGTAAAATGGGGATTGAGCATGAGTCCCATGTGAGACAGGGACTGTGTCCATCCTAATTAACTAGTAGCATGGCTCAGTGGAAAGACCCCGGGCTTGGGAGTCAGAGGTCATGGGTTCTAATCCCGGCTCTGCCACTTGTCAGCTGTGTGACTGTGGGCAAGTCACTTAACTTCTCTGGGCCTCAGTTACCTCATCTGTAAAATGGGGATTAAGACTGTGAGCCTCACATGGAACAACCTGATGACCCTGTATCTACCCCAGCACTTAGAACAATGCTGTGCACACAGTAAGCGCTTAACAAATACCAACATTATCATTATCTACCCCAGCACGTAGAACAGTACCTGGCATATAATAGGTGCAGAACAAATACCATTTTTAAAAAAAACAGCAACAAAACTTTGAACTGATTACGGGGGTGCATTTTGTTTGATGCTAAGAAACAATAGGAATCCAGTGGAGGGTCTTAATAAGTTGGGCCTGTCTAGAAAAGGCTTTCTTGCACTGAAGGCCATACATCTCCTCTGGAGTTTAGCCAATTAACAGCTGCTGTCCAGTTACTGATGGCCCTGGATTCCTCTCCTCCTTCCCTCACCTACCCAGGACCCCACCGCCCTGTCACCAGCCTTCGTTGTCTTGGGGAATTTGCCCTCAAGCACTGTAGACATCAATAGGGAAAATGTCAAAATACAATTTGTCAGAAGGCGGGCATTACAATTTTAGGATTTCAGAGGTGGGGCTAGAGGATAATGGCTCAAAAAATGTTGGTCTTGTTTGCACAATGAACTGACTGCCTATGTTATGTTGTCTTAAAACTTCAATCACTGGTATTTGAGTGTTTATTGTCTGCAGAGCGCTGTACTAAGCACTTGGGAGAGTACAATATAGCAGAGGAACTATACACATGTGGAGCTTACCCTCAAGTCTAAATATGCACAGAGTAAACCTTACAGACTGTTCTTCTGAAAACCTCTTCCTAAAACACACGGCAAATCCTATGGGTAGATATGGTCTAGTGCCCTTTTCTTAGTGGTGTAAAAAACAAAGCCCTGAGAGAGAACTTGTTTTCTTGCATGTCCAAAACTTGCCATCAAATAAGTTAAAATAATTTGTTCCATTTGAGTTGTTCTAGGGTTTTGATTCTAAAAATTTTGGAACTGCTGCTACCCCCTTAATATCTGAAGAGCTGTTGGTCCAAGGTTCCCTGGAGTCTGATCATCTGTTGAGAATTGCCGGGGACTAAAGCCAGGGTCTGTTGACTCTCCGGAGTCCAATTTGTCACAATTCCAGTGCTGTTAACCCAATTTCCCTGGAGAACAATTTTCAATTTAACATGACGACAGCAAGTTCCTGGCCTTCTTAAACTGGTCAGAAAATGGAACCTATTGTGAGTTATGAGGCATGCACACCAAGGCGGAAGAAGATCCTTGGAATTATGATTAAAGGGTGGGGAAATAAGACCTATATGAAAGGTTAAAGAAAGTGAAACTGTTTAGTGTGGAGAAGAAATGACTGAAGGGTGATTGAAGTCTTCAGGCATATGGGAAAGTGACTATACAGGTGATGACAAATCACTGTTCCTCATCTCCACTGAGGCAAAACAAGAGGAAATGGGGTTAGGCTGCAGCATGAAGGATTTAATAATAATCCTTATTAATTATTGTGGTATTATTATGGTAATAATTATTATTGTATTGATCGCTTACTATGTGTAAAGCACTGTTTTAAGTGCTAGGTTAGATAAAAGGAAGAATTCTTTGACAGTGATGGTTGGCAAGCATTGTAAATTACTCTTATGGGAAGATCTTTAAGAATATGTTATAAATCCTATCTGCACCAGATAGCTGATGGGGTTAAAAAAACAACAACACAAAACTATCATCAGCCATAAACATTTACTGAACACTCAGAGTATAAGTCGTGCCACTGCTGGTCATGTCATTGACTGAACTGATTCTGGATATTTATTATTTTAATTGGTAAAAAAAAAAAAAAAAAAAGATGGCCATTCATGCCCTTTTACGTGGCGGGAACTCCTTCCCTCTTCAAATCCACCAGGATCCAGCTCTCTGCGTCTTCAAAGCCCTTATGAAATTGCACATCAGAAAGCTTAGCCCAATATGTTTTCTTCTTCATGGATCATATCCTCTGAACTATCCCCTGAGCACCTTTGTGCCATTGCTTACACCTATGAACTCACACAACCACTTAACATACTTCTTCACACATCGGTTCATTTTCTATACTACTAAAGCACATATTCAGGGCCATAGCTGTTCACTCTCTCTTCTTCGTCCTAACTCTCATTTATTTTGTGTCTGTCTCCCTTCCTAGAATATAAGCTCCTTGAGGGCCGACATCATGTCTGGGTTAGAAAAGCCCTGAATTCAGGCACCATAGAGGGAGAGAGTAAAGTCCAAAATTCATTGGCATATGTGATTTATTTATGCTCCTAATGTGTTAGCTGATATTTGCTTATCAATTTATCACTTTCAGGTAAGAGATGCCAAGGATTAGATATCGACCCATTTTTGACCTTGAAAAATGGAAGGATCGATTCGCCTCTGGATGCAAGATGACCCACCTCAACATCCATGAACAGGCGCCTCTAGGCTGCAATGGCAAGTATGTTTTTCTCTGTCCTGGCATCAGGATCATTTTCTTAGAGTGTCTCTATGGATGCTGGCAAATAGTTTTGGCCTTCTTCCAAAGGATTGGGTATATACCAGTCCAAATGAGTCAGGCATTTAATCAGTCACCTAGGGAACTTGCTCAAGGCACTCTGGTATCTTCTTTATAATTAATTTCTAACATTTGTTTTCAGAATAAAATGTGTGCCTTTATCTCCACGTAAATAAAAACGTACCATGCCTATTGGCACTGACTTTATATATTCTATCTTTTACTTCATTCCCACTTATCATCCGTTTTAGTGCAGCCTCCCACCCCAACGTTTTGGCGTTTGTAATTCCACGTCTGTTTTCACTGACTTCAGTTTCTGTTATGTTTCTTAGTATCGTTGGTATTCATCAGGGCTGTTTTCATTCCTGATGTATTATCTTTTACTGTCTTTTTGACCTAGTGCCAGTTCTGAAAAATGAGTGGTGGTGTTCTATCATTTCAGGGCAGAGCTCAAAACTGGGCCCCAGAAGCTCTGGCTGGGTTGTCTTGCTAACTCTGTCTCTGACTCATTTAGAGAATTTGGATCAGTCTGTTTATCTTTCTGCCCAGATTTTTGCACTCTCAAAAATTCAATTCAATAATTTCAAAAACTATTATATTTTTTTCAATCTGCAAAACACTTTACAAGGCATCAAACATTTTTTTTTTCCTAAGTGAAATATGAGATGTTAAAGACTGGCCAATTTAAAAGACGATAAGAAAAATGACAAAGTCCCTGTGTGTTTGTTTAATCGATTGTATTGAGCACTTTGTGCTAGAAAATTGGAGGGGCCTCACCCAGTGAAACTGTTTCCTTTTTCAAAGGGAATTTATTTGAAAATTAGGATAGGTGAATTGAGTGTATATAATATAACAATATGATAGAGTTGGTAGACAAACATTAATATAAATAATGGAAATAAATAACAGAAATAATGACAGAAATAATAAATTACTAATAAATTACAGATATTTAACTTTCAGAACTGTGGGCTTAGCCCAAGAGTTAGTTCTGGGAATGTTTTCAAAATGGGTGTCTCCTTTGCTGGCTGTGATCATGTCCTATCTGGAATTTTGATCAGGGTGAGTTCTGGCAGGGAGAGTACCTGTTTTAAGAGAAGATATATTTGAGTTTTTTCTAAATGCTTCTTGGTCATCGGTTGTCGATGGCTGAGTCCAAATGGAGAGCGCCTAATACAAATAGAAAACAGAATCCATAGCAGTCAGAAGTTTTGATCGAATGCTAAGCAGTGAACTGAAGACAAAATCATTCCTGCCCTCAAGGGGCTTACCTGATGGGAAACTAGGTGACCTCAACCAGCCTTGGCAACCCAGAAGGGGATGTCTGCTGTAAATATTTAATATTAAGTGGCCATCATAACCCTCCTGGCTCCACTGGGGATTTTAGAAAAAGTGTGCTTTTCTGCTTCATTACTCTGACATTATAACTGCTCTTTAATAGAGCGCACTGCATCGTCACCCACATTTCCATTTGTTGTTTTGTGGATTTGCCTCCTTACCCATAACTGTACTCCAAGGAGGGGTTAGGTCCCCACGAGGAAAAGCATTACTGGGAGAAGAAGGGGATGAATGATATAAGCAACTTATCACATATCACAGCATTCATTCCGCAAGCTGTTCGTAAAGCACACACATTTTGGGAGGAAGTCTGTTTGTTAGAAATGTAAGTAATGTTATTTTTCATTAGATCTGTAAAGCTTTGAACATTCAGCTCTAAAAAGTGATAGTTTTCTTAGAAGTGCAATAATCCTCCAAAGATTGTGATTACAGCATCAGTTTTGCTCACTTCCCTGCTTTCCAGGCTGTGTTCTTGAAATCCCCCGAGCCTCTTCCTTGGCACGGCGCAAGAACTGCGCACTGCAGCTCATCTGCCGCATTTCTGCATTTTGAATGACTCAATTCACCTGTTCCAGTTTTCAAATAAATTCCCTTCAAAAAAGGAAACAGTGTCACTGGGTGAGGCCCCTCCAATTTTTTAGCAGCATCTTGTTGAACTCTTGGATGGTGGGTTTTGAGAGGCTAAGGCTCTTAATTTAAAGGTAAAAGAAATTGGCTTCTCGTGGAGTTTTTAACCTTTTATTTATTAGCTTCTGTATTTACTCCTCACTAAGTGGAATTTCAGTGGTACAGGGCGCTCTACTACCTCCTTGTTTCACCCTTTTTTTATTATGTTATTTGTTATGCACTTATTATGTGCCAGGCATTGTACTAAGAGCTAGGGTAGATACAAACTAATCAGGTTGGACACAGTCCATATCCCACATGGGGCTCACAATCTTAATCCCCATTTTACAACTGAGACCTAAGAGCACACACCAGACAAATTGGGGAGCCCGGGACTAGAACCCAGGTCCTCCAATTTACAGGCCCGTGCTTCATCCACTAGGCCATGCTACTTCTCAAGAATCAGTCCTTTACAAGAATCAGAGAGCTTGAAGAGGCCTCTGGGGTCATCTAGTCCAATCATCTTCCTCCAGATCTTCCCAGATAGATAGCAATCTAAGACTTTCTTGAAAAGTCTATAGGGAACAAGACTAAACCTCCATTGGTCATACACTCCATTATATCAGAACTCTAACATACTTTCCTGTACGTCTAATGTCTAACCTAAATCCTGTCTGGTGCAGCTGAACTTCATTCTTCCTCGTGTATCAGTGGATACCGAGGAAAGCTGTTGACTGTGTTCTTACTTGAACTATACGTAAGACGATCATTAAATACACCGCCCTCCAACGAACTATGAGGAGGATTAAAGGAACAGGGAAAAATAATTTATTGCTCTCTACTGGATTTTTTCCAAATTCTTTGTCTTGGTGGGGCCCAAAAGTGAATATAGCACATTTAATAAAGGACTTATGAAAACTGAGAAAAATGAAAGAGTATTTTCTGGTTCCCATATATTTCCCAGGATTGTGTTTAAATAGGAGACAGCAGTTAGGGCTATAGTTAAAGTAACTTTATTTGGACCACTCTAGACTTCTACATCATTTCCTACCACATTTATGCTAAGGCAGTCTTGCCTTATTTTGAATTTATGCAGTTTATTTTTTCCTTCCTATGTGAAGTACCCTCTTAAAGCCTGAGATTAAATTGGTTGGTTGGGTATTTAAATACTACGTGCTAAGCACTGAGTAGATACTGGGTAAGTAGGTCAGCCATAGTCTCTGTCCCACGTGGACTTAACAGTCTTAGAGGGAAAGTAAGCAAGTATCTAGCTTATTCTCATTTTAAAGATGAGGAATTTGAGGGACAGGATACAGCAAAAGTTGGGCAACCTGATTGCAATATTGGAAACAAATATTAAGTACCGACTCCTATTGTACATTCGTTTCTTCCAGAAAGGATACTATTTCCTTAAGGTAATTGATCAGAAAGCAGTATTTTGTCGGGATAGCTTGGTGTCAGTGTTTAGACCTTTTTTTATGTAGTATATAATGAGTATCTATTAGATGCAGAGCACTGTCAGCTGCTTGGAACATGCACTAGAAGTAAAATTCACTGTCCCTGCCCTAGGATGAGGCTTATGGCTCATAGGGGGGTCTTCAAGTGTGGGAGCCGAAGGATGAGAATCAAAGTCATCACTTCCCCCGGGGTGAGTCCAGGCCCCAAAAACTCTCACTATGTATTGGCTGGGGATCCTCTCCGCAGGATGGGCACAAGACTTCTTGCTCATAATTTGTTTCAGAGAAAGGCAGAGTGATGAGAAATAGAAGGCTAAATGCAGTCTGTTTGCCAGTGCCAGAGGCTTCGCCCCAGACACAATTCGTGCTGTAACAGGCTCCCCAGACAATTTCATTCTTGCCGGATTATCCTCTCTTTTGACAGCTGCTTTCCAATCAGTGAATCAATCCATGGTATTTGATTGCTTTCTCTGTGCAGAGCACTGTACTAAGGGCTTGGGAGAGTACAAAACAGCGTTGGTAGACATGTCCCCTGCCCACAAGGAGCTTAAAGTCCAGAAGGCGGGGAATATCTTTCTCTAGACTGTAAGCTTGTTGTGTGCAGGGAATGTGTCTCTTTCTATGTTCTACTCCTCCAAGCACCAAATACAGTGCTCTGCATGCAATAGGTGCTCAATTAATACAAGTGACTGGCTTAGTACACTGCTTACTTTGTGCAGAACATTCAAGGCTTCTGTGAAAACCAGGCAAAGTAGAGCCAAGCTTCAAGATTTGCAGAAGCTCTTCTTTCATCCTCTATGCTGTTTATCCTTCTCATTACTGCTTGCTATTTCCTGGATTGGATGTCCATCTCACAAGAACAACTTCCAGTACTGAAAGACAACTAGTTAACAGGGTCCACTAATAGGGTTTTGTTCAAAAGCCTAAAACGGCTAAGGCATTAGCAGTAAATCCTCACCATTGTCCAAACCCTCTTTGAAAGTTTTTTCCTTCATATCTATTGAATGTTGTCACCTGTCATAGTGATGCATTTGCAGGGGATATGTCTGTTATATTGTGTTGTACTCTCCCAAGTGCATAGTACAGTGCTCTGTACACAGTAAGCACTCAATAAATATGATTGTTACACCAGGGTCTGGCAAAGGGGCTTTTCATTAATGGCAGTACTTTAGTGACATGTTATGGGCACAGCCCATTTATTTCCAAGTAAATTGGAGACATTTTTTGTTATAGAAATCAAGGAAGGAAACTTTCCTTTTAGAAATATACTTAAAATTCCAAGCATCGTTATGAAAGTCTGGGTCATCAGACATTTCAGGATCACAAAATACATTGAATATTATCTAGAAGCCGGGAGGAAGGGGAAAACAAGTTTTAAAAAAAGTAGGAAAATAGCAAATAGGTTTACTGAGTGTATTTTTGCCTGTCAAAAAATATAGGCCAGATTCCCAATGCCTCAATTTCCACTTACTGCTCAGAACAGAATCAGACTATGGATTTCAGGTGTCTATCAACTGAAAGTTTGCCTATAGACTCAGTGGAGAAGTCAGTTTTCAAAAATTGGGAGCTGCACTTCTAGTTCTCTCTAGTACACTGAAATGCTACACTTGCCACTGGCTTGGTGATGGCTGTTTTTCTTTGGCCTGCACCCATGATCCCTTTCCCTTGTCCCCACTAACTCCTCCACACTCACCATTTTCCCATAATTGTTTGAATCTTCTTTAAAATGTGAGGCTCACACACACACACACCAGATCTAATGGAAGGTTTACTTTTAGTGCTCTCCAAATGCTAAACTGAATTTGTCCCAACACTTCACGGTAATGCACATAGGCTATTATTTACATTTATCATTTATTCCAGCCAGGAAGCAGGAGAGTTCATGCATGAAACCTGGATACAACTCACCTCTTCAGAGTGCTAAGTGGAATTCTGAGCCCCGGTGGAATTCTGGCGGCTGGGTTGGGGAGTTGGAGGGGAGCAAGGGGAGGAGGAGTACTGGATTTTACTGATGAAGAAAAGGAGGAAATAAACCTAGGGAGGGGCAACGTTTTCTTCCCTCTCCCAACCAGATGTGGAACACACCTGAAGGATAGGTTATAGATTCTGGGACCCAGCTGTCAAATCTCAAACTATTTTTACCTTATCCTCAGGTTAACCCTTCTTGCACATTTTTTCTTTGTGATTTCAGGGTTGCCTGGCTGTTCATTCCAATGTGATATTTGCCAACTTAACCCTGAAAGGGGTCTTTACATCTTGGGTTGATTCAGTGCTAGGTGCTGCCCCAAGAAGGGAAGAATACAAGGTCATCCTTTAAAGAAGTTCTTACTGAAAGGGTCCTCTGTACATCTGAGACCTCTGATATTTCATTTAAATAAAATGTTCATGTTCGGATAACTAGTACTCACACATAACCCTTCCAACTGGAACTTGACAGAGCTTCCCATTTTCAGAGCAGTTGACAGACATTAACTATTCCTTAATTGGTTTCCTCTGACAAAGAGGAACATAAGCTAACTCGATTGTTCAGATGAGAAGGCAGAGGCACAAAGGGGAAATGAAGCCAGAGGTGGTGCGTGTCCCTATGCTTGGGCTTGAGAGTCTCATGAAATGCAAATCACACCTCACTTGTTAGATTGCTTCTTGCTGGCCTGTTGTTCGTCCTGTGGTGTCTGCAGCATCGCTGCCTTCAGGAAAAAAATCATCCAGGAGATGGGGGAAGGAGCACAGATGTGAATGTGTTGGGGTGGGACTAGCAGGCTCCATTTTGTAATCAATTGTTTTCGTGTTTTTCTTAAAACAATCAAAAATTGCACAATCCCCGTAGCCACAGCGGGCCACAGCTCGGCTGAGATTTGTCAGCTGAATCGATGAAAAATAATCATCTTCTTTTACATCAGTTATTGAATCAGTGCAGGGACTGACATGATTAATGACTTTATTATCTGCATGGAATCAACTTAAAATGATAATGGAGGATCTGCAGACTTGTGTTTAAAAATGTTTGCTTTAAAAAAGAAATCTTATTCTCTGGTCCTTGCCCTGATGGTATTAATTGAATTAGAGTATTTAACTCCCTGTCAAAAGAATCTCTTGCATTTAGTAAAAGTGGTTTGCTTCACAGAACAAAAGAAGAACCTTGAAAAACAAAATGGAAGCCAATAATGGTTATTCTAGGTTTCTACAAAATGAAGTATAAGTAACTCCACTGACCACGTTAAAGCCTGCCTGCTTTGTCTGAGCAAATCCCATCAATTTAGCAGGGCTGCATCACCACTCAGGACAGGGCAGTGACAGCTCAGTGTAATGAAGTTTGTATCGTTTCAGACAGGATACATTGCTGTAGTTCAACCAGGCATAGTTAACCCAACACTCTGGCTGTGTAAGCACATCTAATGATGCCCTACTTAATGTACAAGGAGAGAGTAAATCTGTTACATATCGAATATATTAAAAATCTGGGGGGAGGGGCGTGTTCAGAAAGCTGAGACAGGGCAACTTCTGCCTGCATTAGCAGTAATCTTTTGAATCCGGTTTTCATTATTAGCATTTCACCTTTTCAGTCACCTCTCTGATTAAGTGTACAACACCAAGAAAAGTGAGCTGAAAAAGTCCTCTAATGTGACAATATCCCCCATGCTGGTCCTCAAAATTGGGTTCTGGTGACTCCTAGAGAGTTTCCAGGGATTGATTGCTATGCCCTTTGCTAAACCAAAGTAGAGAGATGGGGAGCAATACTCAAGTAAACTCAGACTACAGAAACAATTGATATTATTTTATACTTAGTTCTCCTAGAACATTGGGGTTACATTCTAGCAAATGCCACATGAAGGAAAACACACACACACACCTCCCCAGCCTCCGCCCCATTTGTTCCCATACTGTGGCACCCTGTATACAAAGAACTTCACATTGTCAGATGAACATTGTCTAATTTCCTAACAACACTGTAGTCAAAATGAATAGTGGAAACATGCATTCTGGCAAAAGTGCTTATATCTCCAAGAAAGACATGGTGATTAACTTGGACTCTAGACACAGATGAAGATGAGGTCAGTTGGAATCATGATTTTTGAGGAAAATGTCACAATTTCAGATTGATCATTTTAGTTCTTGGGGATTAAAACAGCCATATAAATAATCACTTAGCTATACTACCTGAGGCAAATGATGATTTGTGCCGAGTAAGTAGTAAAGGGCAGTGAGTTCCTCTGTTTTCCCTTCTTTCTAGAAAAGCAGAATGGCCTAGTGGAAAGAGCACAGGCAGGGGAGTCAGAGGACCTGGGTTCTCATCCCAGCTCTGCCACTTGCCTGCAGTATGACCAAGGGACAGTCAATTAACTTCTTTTGCGCTTCAGTTTCCTCGCCTGTAAAATGGGGATTTAAGTAGCTGTTTTCCCTTCTACTTAGACTGCTCCCAGAACAAAACAATTCCCCATGTGGAATGGGGACTGTGGTCAACCCGTTTAACTTGAATCTACTCCAGCGCTTAGAACAGTGATTGACACAAAGTTAAGTGTTTAACAAATGCCATACGTATTACTATTGTTATTTCTACTACTTTGGCAACAGGTAGACTGGTAACTTTGTGCGCTGGTAATTTTTGTGGTATTCTGCAAGAGTGTTTTAAAATAACTTTTGGTAGGCGGGATTGAGGGAGGAGTGAGGTGTTGGGAGTTTAATGGGAGGAATAGAAATGACTGTTTCTATTTGGAGGATGAAATTTTCCTGTAGGATCTTCTTTTTCATTTCATGGTTGTACTTTCACTTAGCATTTCCTCCAGGTTTTAAAATACTTGATGGTCATTTGTGTTGCCATTTCTTTGTGAGGTAGGTTAGAACCACAGCCCCCATTTTACCATTGGAGATATTGAGACAAAGGATCCCTTTTTGTTTCATCAGGGTTACCCAGATAGTTTGTAACAGGATGGGAAATTATAGTCCTTAATTTTTAAGACTGGTGCTCAACCCATCAAGCCAGTCTTCTTTAGAGTCAGGGCTGTGAGAGGGTTTAAGGACCCTGCACAGTTCAAGTAGAAAGTTGCTTTAATCTGTAATATTTTGTGGAAAAGTAACGCAAAGAGTACACTATTACAAATTACCATCTCTAGGATCTACCTGGCATGGAAAACTGAGCCTGCAGATAAACCAGAAACCTCGTTTGAGACAAAGTCCTATACTAAAAAGAAGTTTGGCGAGAGGCAGTTGAAACTAGCTAGTAGCAAAATGGACTGGTTCGAAATTCCTCTCTCTCCTGAACACCCTTTAATCTGAATGGACCGGTAAAATGGAGTAGTAAAATCCCAGAAAAATCCATTAGCCAGAAGCTGGAAAAGGAAGCAAACCATCTGAATAATCTATACATTAGGTAACCATCCATTGAAATAATTGATAGGGTAATTGTATTATGGTCTGTTCAGTCCTTAGGTAATAAAGTAGCAGTAATGGTGTTTTTTAAGCTTCTACTGTGTGTGCAAAGGGACTGTATTAAGCCTTGGGGAAAATACAAACTTGAACATTAGGCACAGTCCCTGACCCCCAGGCGTTCACAATCTAAGAGTAAGGTGGGGGAAGGAGATGGGGAGCTAGCACCAGAGGTATAAACAAAAGATATAACTGTAAGAGGACACAAGTGTCATAAAAGAGCAGTTGAGTAATGTGGTAGAGGAACAAAGTTTCAAGCTCCTTGTGGCCCAGAGCCCAACAATTGCAGTCATTTTGCAGGAACCTGCTTGAGCCAAGGTATGCATTCCAAAGCCCCTTCAGAAATGAGCCTGCAGAATTGCCTAGCAGGTTGCAGGAGCACCAGAAGCTGGAATGGAGGGAGAACAGGGCCTAATTTTGCTTCTAGCAATTTCATTAGGAATAGCCATTTCATGGCCTTAAGACCTTGTGTAACAGTTTCCTAGGGCTCAGGGAAAATGGTACACTTTTAATAGTCCTCCTTCCTCACTGAAATTGGTACCTTCACTTCATATTTTAAAAGTCTTGCTGTATCTGTCTTGCACCTTTCTTCCAAAGAGCTCAAATCACTTCACGGTGCCACGTTGAGGTCACATTTGACCGGCTCCCGTCACCTGGGATCCGGTTTGCTTCTTAATAGCCACTTGGGAGATTCAGACTGCCAAAAATATCCAGTGTGCACAGTTGAAACCATCGCTGATGGCAAAAGTACCCAGAAGGTTTGTCGTCTTTGCAGATGAAAACTCTGGTTGACATACGAAAGTTACCCCCCTTTACCCTGGTAAATTGACCCACTAGGCTGGAAAGGTCCAAGGATTTTTATTTCCTCCACACACACACTTTAGGAAATTATCCAAATACTGAAATAGTCCTTTCAGGAGTCGTCTTCAGGGAGTGTTAACATTGTAAAGGGCAGTCCAAGGGCATTAGTCACTCTTCATTAGGCATTAATTCGCACCTTACCCTTGCAAGTTTTGAGGAGGGAGGGGAGGGTGTCCTTTCCCTTCCCCATTCCAGAAGGAGAGTACTTCGAGTGAAAAGACTTCACCAGGGATTACAGTCAACTGTAGAATAGGGATTGGGCCTAGGAACCTGTTTCCATTGCAATGACTTTGGAGAACGAGATGGTTCATGAAAGTACAATCAGTTCTGCCTTCACACAAGAATTGTGTGCCTGAAGAACCTCACATTCCCAAACACTGGCTTCATAGTGTGCATACTGTGTCCAGTGCCACAAAAGTTTGCAAAGGCAGTTCTTCCAACACGTCACAGTATACTTAGTCGCTTGATGATGGAAGAACACTTTCTTATTCTGCAATAGTGTCCTTTCCAAAACATGTAATAAAAATATGAAATATGCATTTTGGCAGAACTGACTCTAGTAAATTGTTTCATTCCCAACGGAGCTTTATTGTTCTAAGCAGGGGTATAGGGAAGGTGTGGTTAGCACTGTAAGAAAGCCAGTTAGCTTCATGTGATTTTTTTCTTAAAATTTATAATAATGGAACAAGTCTACCTAAAATGCTTCACCCACAGTAACTTGTTTTGCAACCTTCCTTAATGCAGTAAGCCAGGCCCGGTTTTATTGATTTGCCAGCAGAGTTTCCACATAAAAAAAACCTCATTTCTCATAGGATGAGAGTATAACTAGAGGTCAGGCAAAGCAATTCCTGGAAAGTTAGACTGTTCTTTGTGGAAGAGCTACATGAGTCTCTCCTAGGAAAGTATTCGAATCCCCATCCCTCCTCCGGCACAGCGACCCAATTCCTGGAAAGAACGGAGCATTGGATCTAAATGACTTGGCCTGTCATAACTCGGAAGTTAGGCATGATCTGTGACAAGTCATTGCTCCCCCTGCTGGCGATCTTAAGGATGTCACCCACAGCTACGAGAGAAGGTGCGAGTTGCAAAGTTTATTAATAATAATAATAATAATGTTGGTATTTGCTAAGCACTTACTATGTGCAGAGCACTGTTCTAAGCGCTGGGGTAGTTACAAAGTAATCAAGTTGTCCCACATGAGACTCACAGTCTTAATCCCCATTTTACAGATGAGGTAACTGAGGCACAGAGAAGTGAAGTGACTTGCCCACAGTCACACAGCTGACAAGTGGCGGAGCCGGGATTAGAACCCATGACCTCTGACTCCCATGCTCTTTCCAATAATCAGGCTTCCCAGCGAGCATTCAGGTCTGGACCAGGCTATTAGAGCAGGAGGGTGCTGGGAGCAGGGAGGGAGAATGGGAATAAAAGTCTGGCCTGCCTTCCTTCCTCTTTCCCTAATCTATACCAAACTCCTCCCAGACTTTGTCTCGTGACTCCACACACACCTCTGTGGATTGCTGATGTGGGAAGAGATTGATGACGCCCCTGGACATTGGGATTTTACTTGATTAATAATAGGAGAAGGAACAAGCCAGCACTAATGAGTATTCACTTGGGTAATCATTTATGAATTCCTAGGAATCTGCCATTCACCCAATCAATGGCCTATGAAGATATTCAGAGAATAGAATCGGTTTTTACAAGTCAGGCAAACCCTTCATTTTGTGAGGGGAAGAGTTACTGTTACATCCTGGTTCATAGTAGTAGCATGTCTTATGGACTGTTTGAATCTGATAAAATTGTGTGGGAATTTTTGTGGTGGGTATGTTAAGATTAAAAAAAAAAAATCAACTCACCTCTAAGCTATTTTACCTGTCCGTCCTTCCCCCGATGTTAATGCAGAGAGTGGAAGATACAGAGTTGGTGTTCTTTTTACCTTGCTTAGCAAGCACTGTCCCTCACAAAAAGCAGTCCTAGGGGAGGTGCAATCCTGAGCAGCTGCCATGGTGCAGCCGATGTTGCCAAGAATGTTGGGTGGGTAGGAGGGGAGGATAGGGAGATTTGGGTTAACCTTCTCCTCAAACCAACTCTCTGATACCTTTTTAGGGAGAGTGGGATGGAGGGGGTGGCAGACTTTTACCACAGCTCTTGGTTATCTAGGCCTGAGGCTAAGGGAGAGTTGATGGGTTCATTGGTGCCTTGGGTTCTTCATGGTGGTGGCAGCTCTCTGGAGTCCCGCTCAGCGGGGTGGGTGGGCAGAGGCACAGTGCCAGGGCAACTCCCCCGTCTGGCCCTGCTAGCCTAGACAAACAAGTCAGGATACATGTGCAGAATTCCTCAGGATTCAGCATTCTTGGAGTCCAGCAGAACGGAAAAAAAGGCTTTGCTCCAAGCCCCTGCTTTTGGTTTGGTTTTCTGAAATTGAAATCAATCGCAACCCACCGAAATCAAGCCTGAGAATAATCATCTGACAATACTGCGGTTCCCAATTGGGGAGCTTTACTAATGTCTCCACTGCAGTGCAAGCTTTGGAAGGAGAAATGGCTGAGGAGGAGATACAGGGAAGGCGGTGGAAGGATTGCTAGCAGAAATGTAGTTATTTCTCCTTCAGAAATGAAATTGGAAGTGTGGAGGTATTTATAGCTTTGATTTAATGGCATTTCTTAATCTTTGATCTCTCTTCCAGTGTATTTCCTGTAGAAACAGTAACAGTGCAGCAGATACAGTTTGAGGAAGATAACATAAGTACAATTTTCCTACATAGTCTCGCCCATTTGATTCTGCCTTTGTTTTGTGTTATTTAAATGGAGATTGTAACATTTTGAATATGTGCGCATGTCTCTCCCTTTCCATTGTTGCAGATAAAGGCTGTACCAGCGGTTTAAATGAAGCAACAGGCTATCAATAAGCATTTTACAGCAGTAGAAGGCAAGTGGGTCTCTAGGGGACCTTTATAATAGCAGTTCTAATGGGATAGAGAAGTAATCATCAAAAAAGCCACTTTTGGTGAGGCACCTGTTCACAGGGTATCTGATCATAGGTTTGGAAGCTGTGCTAAAAAATCTTCAGGGGGAAGAGTTGAAAATGCAGCTGAACCATGTAGATATAAATAAATTTCTGCCCTACGGTGCATTTCTGATTGTTATAGAAACCATACTGTTCTCTGGCAGCTCTGAACAAATAAGGCTGTGAGCAACTGTAGCATTTCCAAGAGATTTTCTCAGTTTGCACATGCTGTTTGCTTAAAAGCAGATCCCCTTCAAGTTGAAATGTTTAATGCAAATTGTAAATTATCCTTGAACAGCAAATGTCGATATAAAAATAGACTGGCATAAATTCTTTTTCTTTAGTGCTAGAAAATTGATAGCACCTCTTTGTAGGTCATATTATTTGCTGTTATAGCTTGCCTTCCTGATGATCCTCTCAACATTTTAATAAAAGATTTTTTTTCCCCTAAACTCTCTGAAGAAGTCTGAGCAACACGTCTTCAACTTCTCAAAACAATACCGTATTGTTCCGAGGACTTTCAGCATAGACCTTAATAAAATAGCTCAACTCTCAACTATCTTTAATATCGCTTTTTTAATAAAGAAGAATAGTTTCTATAATGCTTTTTAGTTCTGAGGCATCCAGAAGATATTAGAAGTAACCTGTTTTCACACCGTTTTCTCATCATCCCCTACTAGAGCCTCATGGGTGTCAGGGCCAGTGTTGACAAACTGTGGCATGGTCTTTAGTTAGAATCTCAGATTAAAATTGGGCTCACATTGCTTTTGTTTTACTGAGGCATGCTCAGACATGTACAAACATGGCAGCACCCATTTGAGTGAAGGCAGGTGTTCCTTACCAGTGTCGTGAGACCCTGAGGTTATTGAGGTACACCTAAAAGTTGTATTGTACTCTCCCAAGTGCTTTGTACAGTGCTCTGCACTCAGGAAGTGCTCAATAAATATGATTGAATGAATGAATGGTGCTTCAAAGAGAAATGGGATTTCCTTCCTGGCATATGTGCAAGGTAGAGGGAAATAGCATTTCTGGAACATCATAAAGAAAAGCTAAAGGGGCAGGGAGGCAATAATGGGTCAGACAATGGTGATATGTAGCAATCAGAATTAGACATCCATTCCCTTATGCTGTTTTCAACTTTAATTCATTATTTATTGAGAGATGGCGGACACATTCCCTGCCCACAAGGAGCTCACCATCTAGAACAGGAGAAGGAAAGCTTGAGGTCCCTTCTGAACCTGAGATAGGGTAATATACTTCCACCCCTCATCAGAAAATGTGCCTTTCCTCTCAATTATTTGAAATATTCAAATATCCAAAAATAATTTGGTTGCAAACATTTCAGTGGATCAGTGGTATTTAGTTTGCACCTATCAATCAATGATATTTAATGCACGCTTACCGTGTGCAGAGTACCATACTAAGTGCTTGGGAGAGTACAGTATATAACTGGTAGACCTGTTCCCTGCCCACCATGAGTTTACAGTTTATAGAGTACAGAGCATTGAACTAAGGACTTTGATAGGGGAAAAGTAGAAACAAAACATATTGTGGCTTCAGACAGTATTAAAGAGGGAAATGGCCACCTGAGCCATCAGAGAGCAGTGGCAGTTGGAGTTTGAAAGCACTTAGCCTTCTTCTGTCTAAGACCCAAGCAGATCCTGAATTAATAAGGACCTGGGAGTGGACCCCAGAGCTCTGGAGTAAGGGGAGAGGAGAGGGGAGAAACACTCTAGATTTGGGTGGATCCTAATGGACTTCTCAAAGTGGTGCATATGATGCCCTATGGAACCTGGGGGCTGGTCGGGGGGGGTGGAAGGAAGGAAGGGTTCTGCAAGTTTTTTCCACTTCCCAGTGGCCAATCTACCTCCCAGGAGCTTGCAATTTTAGAGGGAAGACAGAAAAATGACATATAGAAGAACAAGGACAAAATAGTTGCTCTATTTGATTACTACAAAATTTTCTATATAAATCATTTTTAAACCAAAATGAAGGGTCCTAACATTAAATAATACTGCATTTTAAGTTTGACTTACCCATTCTAAACCCTCCTTCAAGTCCTGATGAAACTGCTTCAGTGAACCACTGCTAAAAAACCATCTTGGAGGTAGCGTGATGTGAGTGGGCATCCAGGCAATAAGAAGGAGGCATTTAAAAATGAAAACAATTTACATAATAACATTGCAGCATCTCTTTCAAGCAAATTGTATGTGTATTGGCATCAGGAACATATAGGTCTGCCCTACTTAATGTGCTTTGAGGGTTTGGGGAAAGTTGCTAGAGAACTGAGCAGTAAATTGGATTGTGAAAGGGCATGAATGAAAAATGATTGCAGCATTTTTACAATTACCTGATGTTTCTTGGATCACAAGATAAGGATATATTTACTTCATAATACACACTTTTCTTTCCACACCCCCACTCAGACATAAGAGTGGTTGAACTGGATATGTTCTTAAATCTGAGTAGCTCCTAAGGAGAAGCGTTGTGGGTGGAGGGACAGTGGGAGAGAGAACTGAGGCAGAAAGAGAGTTACACTATTATTTTTCTTCCCGTGCACCTTTTTTGGATGCCCAAAAGAACATCTCAAACCACTCTGCCCCTGAAATGTGCACGGTTGAAGAGGGGGATTAGCCAGTCAAGAGTGTTTGCCCTTTGAATTTCCCAAAGCAGGTATGTCCCGAACATTGTTTTCTTTTACGTTTAGGGGCAGGTAGTTCAAACCTCCACTCAGGACTGAATATTAAACTCCCTGTAAAATCAAGTCTGCATCTCATTTTACAGCATACAAGATACTGTCCATTTTTAACCCTTTTTACTTTACTTTTTAAAGTCATTTAAATGTTACTCTTTTTACTGCAAGCTGAAATATTTAATTTATTCTTAGAAGGTTTACTACTTTATTTCCATAGGATTAACGCAGCAATTTTTGAAGAGATCTCATTAGGTTGCTGCAGCTGAGAATGTGCTTTCGTGAGTGGCAAAGCAGGTACAGGAAGTCTTGAGCAAGAGAGTCAGAATTTGCCCTTTCGCTAAGCAGCAGTCTCCTATCAGGAAAGCCCAATACCAATCTCTTATTAAACATACACTGATTTTTTTTAAGCAAAGTTTCACTGCAAAGACCAATTTTAAGGGGATTAATGCTCCATGAATAATGCATTTTTTGGAGAGTACAACAGTAAAGCTTAATTGGAAGAGGAAAAATCAACTGTTAGGAAGTGCCAGAGACGAATTCTAAGTGTAAGGCACATTTTGGAGGTTAATATTGATCCTGAACCAGCGAGGACAGGAAAGCCAGCCTCCCTGGCTCCAGGAAAAGACATTTCTTTGTTTGGCCTTAGCCTGCGTAGGCACAATTCTAACTGTGGATGTCTACTAGCTTCTGAGTGTTTCTGCTCTTCTTTTCTTCTTGTCTATCATTAACTAACTAAAGAGATTAACGCTGCAGTATTTCCTTCTTTTTTATTTGCAGGACCTAATCCAAAACCTAATTCCCTGCCCTCGCCCCCCCCAGTTGGATAATTAAGTCATATGATGTTAATCTCATGTGACTCCTGTGAAATCTTTAAATGCCAACTTCCACATCTTCAGTGCTGACTCTGTGGCCTGGAGCCACCAGCCAAGCTTTCATCTCCAACTCAACTTGTGCCTGGCAGAGTAAATTGGAGTTCAGGATCATTTCAGAGAAGCAGCACCTTCATTGAATAAGCTATCCCCATTGTGCTTCTTAGCGTGTAGTTACCACATCTTTCTTCCCCTTGTTCATCTTCAGTTTTTCTGCTTTCGGAAAAGTAAATATTATAAGATGGATTGTTTCTTCAAAGTTAAAAACAAATATTTCTGCCGCATCTTACAAATGTGTCTCCATGTTGAGAAGCAGTGTGCCCTAGTGGAAAGAGCATGGGCCTGGGAGTCAGAGGACCAGGGTTTTAATCCTGGTGCTGACACTTGCATTCTGTGACCTTCGGAAAGTAACTTAACTTCTCTGTGTGCAGTTTCCTTATCTGTAAAATGGGGATTAAATCTTACTTAGACTGTGAGCCCCAAGTGGTAGAGAGACTTTGCTCAGCCTGATTACCTTATAACTTCCCCAGTGTTTGACACATAGTAAGTGCTTAACAAGTGTCATAATTAAAAACACTTGGAGGGCTTTTCATTTTAGCCTGCTGGAATCTAGCCAAATCAATATCTGAAAACCTTCCTGATTTAAGTAAAAAACAAAATTTCCAAATTTTTTTTTACCCCCACCAATGGACAGTGGGTGTTGGGGGGGAAAAACACCACTTTACTAAATTATTTGTCCATAATATAGTTCTCTTTTCTTTCAAAGAAATGCTGTTGTGGAAAAATAATTTTTAAAAAACTGAAAGGAGGATCTGCTTCATCCCTAATCTCCATCCCAAGCCCCAACTGCCATATGTATTTGAATCAACATTCCTGAGGTAAGAGGGAGACATTGCTTGGTTTGAACTGAGCTGAGGAAATGAGATCACCTGTGAGTTCCTGGCCTTTAGGCAAACTGATTTTTCAATTCCTTTTGAAAGGTTTTTGTGTGTGGTCAAACTACGTATCTTGAGAACCGTGTTGTGGTCTATTTCACTGTCCTATTCTCACCCCCTGAGGTTTGCGCTGACTTTTGTTGCTAGTTGCATAGGGTGGATGGAAATGAAAAATGAAATCTTTATAGTGGAATCTGGGACACCTGCAGTACAACTCCTCTTTTTTCTGACTGAAAAATTATTGGCCTACTGTCAGACTTTTCCTGTCTCACTTATTGGAAGCTTCAAGACATTGTTTTTCATAGAGAAGCAGTGTGGCTCAGTGGAAAGAGCACGGGTTTGGGAGTCAGAAGTCTTGGGTTCTAATCCTAGCTTTGCCTGCTTGTCAGCTGTGTAACTTTGGGCAAGGCACTTAACTTCTCTGTGCCTCAGTTAACTCATCTGTAAAATGGGGATTAAGACTGTGAGCCCCATGTGGGACAACCTGATCATCTTGTATCCCCCCTACACCCCAGCACTTAGAACAGTGCTTGGCACATAGTATGCACTTAAGACAATCATGATTATTATTATTATTGTTATTTATATTTTCTCCATTTATTTTTTTTCCTTTTTTAAGGGTTTCATGTGCATGTTTCACTGCCCTGAGTGAAAGTCACAGCCTTTTAAACAAGTAGCATATTTCTTACTGAATAGATGAGTATTTTATACTAACCACTTAAAGTTATTCAACTGACATTTGGCATCTGAATTAGAACAAAGCAACTCACATCTTATTTGAGCAAATTCCAATGTTGCTATTCATCTACTTAGCTATTGATTTTTTTCATAGGGCAGGGACTGGGTTTTGACAGGATTTGCCTTTCTGCAAAGTCCACTCATGGTTTCTACATTTTAAAAAATCCAGTAGTGAGTTTCTTCTGGAAATGAGGTAATATTTCTGTCCCAAGTGCCATAAAATGTCATCTGAATTGTCGTAATTTTTAAGAAAGGTTCATTTGGATTGGGGAGGGAAAATATAATGTTCTAGGTAAAGCCTAGACAACTAAGTAAGTGTGGTATATTATCAAATTTTGACAGCCACTGCCCAGCAGTACTAGTTAAAGGAAGGCTTTTTTTAAAATTCTTATTGACTTGTAAGATTTTTGGAATCTTTTTCATAACTGCATTATTGTGCCAAAAAGTAATCCTCAAAAGAGCAGCGGTTTTGTTGTTGTTCTTGTTTGTGTGTTTTTTTAGTCAATCAATGGTGTTTATTGAGCACTTACTATATGGCAAGTACTGTTCTAAGTGGTGGGATAGATACAAGTTTATCAAGTTGGACCCCGTCCCTTTGCCACAAGGAGCTCACAGACTAAATCAGAGAATGGAGGATTTAATCCCTATTTTGCAGATGAGGTTAATGAGGAAAAGAGAAGTTAAGTGACTTGCCCAAGGACAAACAGCAAATAATTATCAGAGCTGGGATTTAGAATCCAGGTCCTCTGACTCTTAGGCCCATGCTCTTTCCACTAGGCCATGCAGCTTCTCTAAAGGGAGAAGTTCAGAACAGTTCAAAGGGAAATAATCTGCTAGATTAGCTCTCCCCATTTTCAAACCCCACCTCCCCAGGAAGCCTTCCTCAATAATTCCCAATACTCCAAGTCATGTCATTCCATTAGCCACCCTTACCTTTTATGGGTTTATCCCCTGCCTCAACACTTTAATATATAAATTTATTCATTTAATATATATACATTCATTATTTATTTATTTATTGTACCTTCAGTTACTTGGTCAGTCACCTCATCCTGACATACTTGTCCTATCCTTGTTCTTCCTTCACTTGTAATTGCTTTGTCTGCCTGTCACCCCATTAGATTGAAAAAATACCTGTTATGGATAAACCAAATGTCATATTTTGAGAAATTGTCTCGGGCTTACAAAATTTCCTCCTGCCCCTTTGGTGTGGTTTATTTCTATCAAGAAATAGGCTTCAAAGTTCAATGTTTTGTGAAATCCTGGCAAAGGAACAAAGCGTATGTTTATTTTACATAGTAAGTATGATGGCTTGGGGCGAGTTTTTCTTTTTTGGCTCAAGCACTTCGAGAAAACATGATCATGTCTAAGCATCAGAAAGGCATGATGAGCTCACACAGCGTGATGGGAGATTAAACACCATCTTTGAGACACCTAGTCTGACAAAAATAAGTGCACTGTGATATTTTATTATAATTTTACCTAAACACATGAAAGCAATATTACCATAAAATTATAATATATTGCACTTGTTGCATATTTTTAGACTTGTTTGGCCATAATAATAATGATATTTGCTAAGCGCTTACTATGTACCAAGCACTGTTCTAAGTGCTGGGATAGCTACAAGGTTATCTGGTTGTCCCATGTGGAGCTCACAGTCTTAATGCCCATTTTACAGATGGGGCACAGAGAAGTTAAGTGACTTACCCAAAGTCATACAGCAGACAAGTGGCGGAGCTGGAATTAGAACCCATGACCTCTGACTCTTAAGCCTGGGCTCTTTCCACTAAGCCACACTGCTTCTCTATGCACAATGTGACCTGCACTCTTCTGGTGTGTGTGGTTTTCTTCATGGTAAAGTTGACTGTTAATTAAGCAATAACTCCCAAAGCATTTATTAAACATTAACACTTACATGTTTTGAAAATTTACAGATCTGTGGTGTTCTTACCCTAAGTATTGATTACTGAAGAGCAATATACCAAACATAATTTGAGTTCCTCAAGAACAGGAAAATTGTATTCCTGTATGTGTGTAGATAATTTGCAGCCCTTTTCTAGGAATCCGAGAGTTACTAATTTAGACCCTCATGGAGAAATTAAGTAGAAGTAATCATTTTTCAATAAATCAAGGCTATTTTTTGAGCCCTTACTGTGTGCAGAGCACTTTATTAAGTACTTGAGAGAATACAGCAGAGTTGGTAGACATGTTTCCTGTCTACAAGAAGCTTACAGTCTAGAAGGGAAGACAGACATTAAAATAAATTACAGTTATGTACATAAGTGCTGTAGGGGTAAGAGTGAGGCGAATATCAAGTACATAAAGGGTGCCGAAGGGAAAGGGAGTAGGAGAAATGAGGGCTTAGTCGGGAATGATCTCTTAGAGGAGATGTTCAGAAGTTAGACCTCTCACTTTCAGTATAAATTCTACCAAGTAAAAACAATGGAAACATAATACTTATTTGCAGTTAGAAGTAGAAACCACTAAGTGACCAGCAGAAGCTGGATCCTGGGAATTGAATCTGTGCTTAGAACCAGCTAGTGTATGCACAGAATCTATTAAAATATAACTAATAGCAAGTGGAATTAAATGATTCAGTTGCCTAGGAGCTAATCCAATCTGAGAAGGAAATAAAAATAGAATTCATAAATTTAGAATTTTAGGCCTTGTGCCAAACAATACATTCTTGCTTGTATCCGTTTGATCATCTGTAATTTGAATGGAGAGAGTGAGAGTGAGTGTGTGCCTCTGTGTGTGTAAGAGAGAAAGAGAAAAAGGCAGAATATATTTTAATTTATAATGCGGAGTTGGCAATTTTTTCTTAAAGTATTACCTTTAACATGACTAACATACTTTGAATATTGGAGGTCTTCTTTTATACATTCATTTACAGAATTATTCATATTCCCCTAAATTTACTGGTGGGGAAGGGAGGAGGGAAGATCTTAATTGCTGGCCATTTCTTTTCAGATTTAATCTGATTTAAAAGCCAAAGGGTATATATAATTTAAATCACATTATACTGTCAGTAGGAATAGCATAAGCATCCGCTTAATTCAACTCAGTATATATTTTTTAAAAGTTTTCCTTCCAAGAAGCTGTTCGGTATGACCCAAAAATTAAGGAGTTGCTTATTAATGTGGGCACACCTCCCAGTACAACTGGCTATGTTCCTTAAAATGTGATTGTGTCTTGAAATTAGCATTTTCAGCCCAATATTCGAACCAGTCCCTCTGCTTCCTTCATCTATCCTTCATCCCTGTCCTTTTCTCTGCTGTGATCGAAGTGGCTGCAAACAGACAAGGGACAGAGGATGTAGGGGGGAGAAGTGTTGGTGATGGTGGCTGCTGCTGGGACCAAAATTACATTTAGAACAAGTACTGCTTAGTACAAAGAGAATGCAGAGCATGGGGAGTTTGGGGTGCAGGGACCAGAGGCAAGAAACAAGCTAGGAACAATGCCGAAAGGAAGAGAAAGTGAGCCAGGTATTGACTTACCTGCAGCACTCAGAGGTGGGGCTGGGTAAATCACCAAACATTACTGGTCTTAACTCTGTGTTGGTGGTAACCGCCAATATGTCCCTAGCTACAAAACCTCACCCCCTTGGTGTTTTCTTGAATGTTTCCATGATAAATTGATATTTTGGATTTTGAAAATAGATGAACTTCCAATTAATTCAGATTTCAGTTTTCCCCCAAAAAAGCAGATGGGGAAAAACCAGCTCAATATTTATGGCCAACACTGTAGGTGGGCAATTTTCCACACTCATTTGGATAATCTGTAATTTGGTTCACCATCTTAATTGGCATGCTTATTGTCATTTCAACTTGTCAGAATCCCTCCTCCCCAAACTGCAGGGCATATGCCCACAAACGCTTTGTAGTTTGTGTAAGAAATTGTGCACTCATGTCGGCAGATCCCTTCCCCTGCTACTCCCTGAATAGATTTTCCTCTGGACAGCAGAGGTTTCCTAGATGCAAACATATTTTAAGTAATCCTTAAAGTAATAATGTTGGTATTTGTTAAGCACTTATTATGTGCCGAGCACTGTTCTAAGCGCTGGGCTCACAGTCTTAATCCCCATTTTACAGATGAATAACTGAGGCACGGAGAAGTGAAGTGACTTGCCCAAAGTCACATAGCTGACAAGTGGTGGAGCCGAGATTAGAACCCATGACCTCTGACTCCTAAACCCATGCTCTTTCCACTGAGCAACACTGCTTCTCTAAGCCCAGGAAACACTAGGAAATTACCATCCATAGCACAAACCATCTCCCTCTGCCTAGTCCAGATTTTCTGCTGCTCCCTTCTAATTTTTTATGCAGGCATTAAATTTCTAATTTTTGGTACTTGCTTATAGTAGGTGAAGTTTCTCTGTGTTTAGATGTTATTCTTCAAGTCAGAAAAGACAAAAATGATTAAAGGACTGAAAATTGGTTCTTTTCAAAAAGGTTAAATATTGGACTGATTTAATCTGGAAAGCAGAAGTTTGCAGGGGTAGGGGAGCAGTGTGGCCTAGGGGATAGAGCATGGGCCTGGGCGTTAGAAGGACCCAGGTTCTAATCCCGGCTCTACTCTTGTCTGCTCTGTGTGACCTTGTACAAGCCACTTAATTTCTCTGTGCCTCAGTTACCTCATCTATAAAATGAAGATTAAGACTTTGAGGCCCATGTGAGACATGGACTGTGTCCAACCTGATTAGCTTGCATCTTCCCCAGCACTTAGAACAGTGCCCAGTGCAAAGTGAGTGCTTAACAAA
The DNA here is from genome assembly GCF_004115215.2 of Ornithorhynchus anatinus. Classification (NCBI taxonomy): domain Eukaryota; kingdom Metazoa; phylum Chordata; class Mammalia; order Monotremata; family Ornithorhynchidae; genus Ornithorhynchus; species Ornithorhynchus anatinus. The sequence goes on along the minus strand of NC_041735.1, from coordinate 51,483,128 downwards.
TACCATAAAAAGAAAGAAAGGGGCTGGCAGGGGTAGAGTTGAGTCACTTAAAAGCTTTCATTAATTGAAGACAGTTACGAGGATGCTCACAATTTTCTTTTCACTAGTCCTCAATGAACTGGACTTGCAGATAAACCATATCATTACAGGGTCAGTTCATAAGGCCATTTATCTCAGTGTTCTGTCTGACCAACAGTGGCTAAAGAATGGAGGAAAAGTGAGAAGGTTGCCATCCTAATGTTTAGAGATACACCAACTAACATTCCCAACTTTTCTTCTGGTAACACAGTATGCACTACTTGTCTATACATTTTATTCAAAGCCTTCAAATCAACTGATATTTCTTCTTCCACAACTCCCTGTGGAAACAAATTCCATTTGCCTACCACATACTGGGTGAAGAAGTCTTTCCTTTTGGATTGTTTTGCCAGTTAAGCAATCTCCATCCATCCAACAGAAATCTCTAGACTGTAAACTCTTTGTGGGCCGGGAACTTGTCTGCCAAATCTTGTATTGTACTCTCCCTGTCACGTACTTAGTAAGTGTTCAATAAATATTATTGATGACGATGATCTCTTCCCTTAGGGTGATAAACAATGGCACAGACATCCAAGGGCATCATCGAGGGCAACATCGAGATTGTTACAAATAATCTTTCCAAGACCCTGCAGTCCTAACATTCTCTGATTCTTTTGCTGTGCCCTAGCAGAGTACTCTGTAAAAACAGAATTCCACCTCTGTCCCCGACAAGTCCTTGGTCACTCTCTGTCCCAGCTGCTTCCCAAAGAGACAAAACCCATTCCTATTGCTAACTATAGACCATCAGCCCACAGAATTAGTTTGGAGGTACCTCTTCCTCTGTGTTTCCAGCCCTTGTTTCCCTGCACAATTTCAACCTTATCCCTGCTGTTAGGTAGGTCTCTGTTGAAAGACTTCTATTCTCTTTGTCCCCAGAGGAAAGGTTGGTAGGCAACATCCTAGGAGAGAGACACAAACCGGATTCCACAAACTGCTTATTAGTCTTGGAGATCAAATTAAACTCCATGGGGACATATATCTGACTTACAGCTTCCAGATCCATGAAGCTCCAAGTCAAGAAATTGCTTGATTTATCAATTAAAAGACACGCTTGTTGCCACAGTTTAAATCAGAAAATCTCTAATGCAAATTGAAATGAAAAGAAAACTAATGCTATCCAGGTATGAGCTTTCCACATACACACTGCAGTTAATTCAGATGATTTTTTGCAACTCCTCAGCAAGTAATTACCATCCTATTCACAATTGCCTTTAAAATCTCAACGTGTAGTCAGTTTTAGATAATTCATTTTACAATATAATTTGTAGTCACATCATACTATAAACGCCCTCCCCTCCCCCCGGCAAAAAAACGATGTGAAATATATATGTCTATGCCTCTTTATAGGGTCACATTTAATGGGGCATTAATACTTGTATTTACAATAATTCATCAAAATGGTGCAGTTTAAAGGTTTGTGAAATATGTACACATCTATTCCCTCGCAAGCTGAAACCATTTTGAAAATGAGCTTGTTATCAGTAAGATGAGTACTCTGCCCAATAATGCTAGCTGTTATTACTTTCATTTTTCATACGAGACCATCAAAGCTTTCTGTATGGTGTTTACTCAATGACAAACTCGTAAGAATGTGCCTGCTTTTTTGCCATTCCAGAGTTGCTCAGGAATATTTATCATTCAGCTCGAGAGTCCAATCCTGATTTTGACGCAGCAGTCTGGCTTTGATATGTCTATTCCTCCAAAATGAGTAAAACCTGCAGCTTTCAGAGAGGCCCCTTTGCATGCTAAGTGCTTTGGAGAAAAAGTTTCTTCTACTCTGAGGGCTTTCTGTCTTTGTGTGTAATCCCTACAGCAAATCGATCAGTTACTGTGTGCAGAGCAGTGGACTAAGTGCTTGGGCGAGTACATTATAACAGGGTTGGTACACACATTCCCTGCCCACAAGGAGTTTACAGTCTACAGGGTGAGCCAGGCATTAAAATAAATTATGGATATGGACGTAAGTGCTGTGCTGAGGGTGGAGTGAACATCAACTGTTTAAAGGGTACAAATCCAATTACAGTGGTGTCACAGAGGGGAGAGAAAGTATGGGCAAATGAGGGCTTAGTCGGAGAAGCCCTCTTGGATAAGATGTGATTTAAATAAGGTTTTGAAGGTGGGAAGAGTGTTTGTTGGACATAAAGGGGGAGGGTGTTCCAAGATGCCTGCAATACCCACTGTCCTTGACTCACACACATACACACACATGTCCAACTTCAAACCCCAGCCAGAATGGGAGCCCCACCAACTCTTCCAGGGCCCTCCAAATTCTAAAGCCTATTCTCTGATGGTTGTTTGATAGAGTCAGGGGGGTGGAGCTCCCCATGAGGGAAGTCCCAAGCCTGGTGAGGGAACAGTTGAAGAAGTAGCATGGTGTGGTGGATAGCACACAGGCCTGGGAGTCAGAAGGTCATGGATTCTAATCTTGGCTCCACCACTTTTCTGCTGTGTGACCTTGAACAAGTCGCTTCACTTCTCAGGGCCACCGTTACCTCATCTGTAAAATGAGGATCGAGACTGTGAGCCCTATGCAGGCCAGGGATTGTGTCCATCCACCCTGATTTGCTTGTATCCACCCCAGTGCTTAGTATAGTGCCTGGCACATAGTAAGTGTTTAACAAATACCATACTTATTATTATTATTGAAGGGTTTGAGGCCACCCATATTTTATTAAAATGATGTCATCCCCTCAAGTTCCATTGGAAATGACTTTACAACTCTTCCATTAGGAGGAGTGAGGATGGGAAAACAAGAGTACTTTTCCCCTACTTCCAACTGAAATAGAAGAATTTGCCTCAAGGGCCTTGAAGTAGGTCAGCACTGCAGTCTCTCTGGCAGAGCAAGCTGGGCTGTCTTGGTAAGTTTTCTTCTGAATGGTAAATTTCTGTTATTTATTGTGATGATATATATGCAATAAAAGACACTGAGGTGAGAAATTAAGAAATAATGACATACCACTTAAGATGGAGAAGGAAAGTGCCTGTTTCTTTTGGTCCCAGCTATCCCTGTTGAAAAAAGAAGATGTATATTGCCTAAGCCTCTCACCCAGTGAATTTGCTGCCATAAAGGAAACAAGACAAAGTAATGGCAGGATTGCAAATCTTTTGGAAGAAGATGTGGGCTGCACAACAGTGTGGCACATGGCTCATTAAATTCTGAGGGATTTTTGAGTGCACATAAACATAACCTGCATTTAAGTTACTAATTCTTTATTCAGAAGTGCTGTTAGCCCCCTCCCTGTTCACCTTTTTTCAACCTTTATTTTTTGTTCACTTAGCCTAGGTGTGAAAAGTTCAAACAAGCCTAGGCATGTACAGCCTCCTCACCCATCCCCCTAAACCAGGAGAAAAAAAAAGGGATGCCTCCATCTATTTGTAAGCTACAGTTTTTTAGATAAAATAAAAGGAATGGGAAGATAAGTTCAAACTTGAAGTAGCCTAAGGAAATTAACGAGGGGGGAAAGAGCTTTACACATATACTATATTGCATGTCTTTGTGATGTCACTCAAACCTGGCTGTCAAAATTCAGCGTCAAGAAACATTGTCCCTTAGTAATTATGCGCATCTATTAGCCAAGCATCCGTTCCTTTTCAAAAACGTTTTGTGACAATATCTCTTCAAAGAAGCCCATATCTCATCTCAGTGCCTGCTAGATGTCCATAACATGGTCTCCCCAAGGGAGATCCCTCTGATAACACTATATTAAAGGCAGAGTGTTTTTTTGTTTTGTTTTTTATCACCAAAACCAGTGCACAAGCTGAAGGTGTGCATTATAATTTTACAGACTGTGGTAACAAAAGCCTCACTCCCCAAAGAAAATTAAATGTTAAGATTTCAGGAAGTGATGATGATGATGACAATGGTAATGATGGAAAAGCTAGTCTCATTTCTTTTCCCCAAAATTTGCTTTTGAGCAAACATTATAAGTGTAGTTTTCATTCTTGGACCTCCAGTTTATACCTTTAATATGTTTTGTCAGACTTGCCATAGCATTTAATTTTAATCAGCGTCTAAGTAATTTCCACCTTTTAGATGTTCTCTTTGTTTGAGTACAACAGACAGTCTTTTAAAAGACTATTTACTTGGCACTCTACCTACAGGGATGCAAATACTATTAGCTGACATTCACCAAAAAAGAAAGAAAAATGATTTGGGGAGGGAAAGTATGTTGCTTAACCTAGGACAATGATGAGTCTATTTAGTTCATTGGTGGGCAGAGAAAGAACCAATTGCAAAACTGGAGAGACAGGATAATGTAACCCTTTTATTGTTAATTATGCTAAAAGCCTAAAACATGATTCCTTCCCAGCTCTGTCTAACAAACAGCAGATGATTTGGCATTCTGAATGATTGGTCGGATGACTCCCGTTTCATTGCTGAGCATGGGGAAGCCACTCCTACGACTGGAAAGCTTCCGTTTTGATGCTGTTGCATTTTACTTCTTGCACCTGGCTACTTATGATCTTGTTCCAAACTTGCTGCTTTTTCCACAAAATCTCTGAACAGTTTTACCTGAGGGCTCTGCACTCTGCAGGAATGATTTTTGCATTCCTAACTCTTGAAACTTATGGTTTTGAAAGGCAGGATAAAAAACTACGATACCAGCAGAATTACATCACCTAAGGATTTAAATCCTAACTCCCTTCACAGTTGACATATTGGTCAACACTGAAAAAGTAAGTAATGTGCTTTTTGCTACTGTTGAATTCATCTAGATGGGTAAGATTTAATCTCTCATTCTGAATTCATGCTGTAGTGTACAGTTTGCTGCAAGTGACTTTGTCAACTTAAGCATCTGTTAGCATAGCATTGGGAGGAAGATGAGAGAAATTTTCAGTGGTAAAAATTCAATGCAAAAAAAGATCCCTCTTTGTGTGCGAGCACGAATTAGGCACTGTTAACCTGAATTTTGTGTTAAAACTTTGGAAAGCATATACATCCTGCAGCCCCCTTGTAGAGAGACATAATGATCCAATTCAAAGCAAAAAAATCAGGAACTTTTGAGAAACTTTTGGGCCAATCAATCAATCAGTGGTATTTTATGGAGTGCTTACTGTGTACCAAACACTGTGAGAGTGTAATACAATAGACTAGGTGGACAGATCCCTGCATAAGGAGTTTACAAACTAGCAGGGGAGACATACATTAAGATAAATTTCAGATGGATATGTACATAAGTGTTGTGGGGGAGGAGCAGAAATCAGTGATACAAGCCCAAGTGCATAGGTAACGCAGAAAGGAGAGCAAAATAAGGGAAGTGAGGGCTTAGAGGAAGCCTCTTGGAGGAGATATGCTTTTAAGAGGGCTTTGACAATGGAGAGAATCGTTGGGGTGGGTGTCAGATATGAAGGGGGGAGAGAGCTCCAAGGGAGAGGGAGGACGTGGGCAAGAGGTCGGTGGTGGAAAAAGATAAGATTGAGGAGCAACGAGTAGGTTCGCGATAGAGGAGAGGAGTGTGTGGGTTGGATTGTAATAAGAGATCAGTGAGGTAAGGTAGGAGAGGGAGATGTGATTGAGTTCCTTAAAGTCGATGGTAATGCAATGCAAAATGCAATAAGATTTCACACCCTGACAATCAACATGTAGAGTACGGCTGGTTTAGGAAGAGGAAGGAATTCTAAAGATGGAAACCCTTACCCCAGTTCTGCAAAATCAAAACCTAGGAAATAGATCCTGAAGCAACAGGACCCAAATTGAAACCCAACATGAATAAAACATTGACTTGAACATGAATTTATGGTCCATTTTTAGCTCCTTGAGGGCAGGGATAAGGTCTCCCAACTGTATTTGTACTTTTCCAATCAATCAATCGTATTTATTTAGCACGTATTATGTGCAGAGCACTGTACTAAGCGCTTGGGAGAATACAACACAGCAATGTAGCAGACACATTTCTTGCCCACAGTGAGCTTCCGAGTGCTAATGCAATGCTCCGCACACAGCAAGCACTCAAATACCACTGAATGATTGAGTGATTCTTAGCTATGCATGGTAGGGCTAGATTGGGGATTATTTGAAAATTTCAAATATCTAAGTACCACTTCCAGCTGTTTGTTTCAACCACCACCTGAACCAAAGCAGTTATGCACATTGATTGGAATTCCACCTCTCCTTTTTGCCTCTGTACATAATTTACTGGAGAGGCCAACAAGCAGTAAAATGGCCAGGTGGCAGGCAGTAGAAAGGAGATGGAAAAGAAGCAAGGACCCTAAATCACCCCAGTAAGGATAATCAGCCCCTAGATGATCGAGTGCACTTAATTGTGAGAGTGTGTATGAAGAGAGTGTTCTAATCAACATTAAACCAGCAGCCAGTAGGGTGACAGTACAAAGGGGAAAACAAACATATTAAATAGCCATAAGTTGTCCTGTACAGTCAGTGCTCCTTGTATGGAAAAACAGGAAGTAAACAGGCAGAGCTAGAAGCCTGAGCTTATGTCCCAGCTAGGATGAAATAAAATAGGAGAGCACTTTGGACTGAGAGGGTATTTTCCCAAGCTCCACTCAGCAAGAGGTTCAGTACTACTACTGACCGATTGCTGATGTAGAAGGGTATTGGTTTTTCGGGAAGGATAGGGGAAAAAAGGAGATGAAGATGCCCTTAGAGCAGGGTCAGCGATCTTTGGGACACACTGTCCACATCTGGCTGTTCTTGGAACCACAGGTGGAAGGGAGGGGGAGCCATTTAAAAATGCCACAGAGTGGGTATTGTGTGGAGGCAGAGGGGGATGAGGCATTTTAAACTGACACTGCATTGGGTGGGGAGTGAAGCATTTAAAATGGTGCAGTAGAGGAAAGAGGCAATATAAGTGCGCTATTGACTTATTTTTTTTCATAATTCCATCTCTACAGTGAAGTAAGCTGCATTAATGTGTATTTAAATTGTATGACTGGCTCTTTGCATACCAACAACTCAAAAGGATTCATTCTGTTTGGTTCTTCTGTACAAAAAGATTACAAATCCCTGCCTTAGAGCATGTGTGGCCCAGGGAAACAGGAGAAGGCCTGTTCTCCGGGGATAAAGTGAAGGATGACAAATAATAAGAGATTTTATAGAACCTGTAAATCAGGAAGGGAAAGTGGATGAGACTGTTTAAGGTGGTCCTCACCAAAGCAATTTCAGATCAAGATTGGGATGCTGACTTCAACTACTAGATATCTGAAGGCCATAGATCACCACTGGTTTTTTTAAATGCTTTAGGAAAATTTCTTGACTGCTGTTTTTTCTTTTGCACATATTTGGACACATGGCCTTCTAGAGCTTCTTTGCTCCCAGAGAATTAGTTGAGCTGAAAGGATACTTTGGTAGGAGCAACTAAAAGGGAAAAGATAAAAGTTGCTTTTAAAATTTTATTTTCTTCATCAAGCTTCAGGTTTTAGGAAAGAGCCTACAGGCTCAGGAGTTAATTATAATACTTACGGACAAAGTACAAGGACAGTATTATTAAGGTCACACTTCCTCCAAGTGGCCTTCCCAGATTAAGCCTTCTTTTCCCGGCCTCACTCTCCCTACTGTATCATCTGTGCACTTGGATCTGTGACCTTTGGGCATATGATATTTGACATTCGCCCCCCACCCCCAACTCCACAACACATATGTACATATCTTTAAATTATATATTATAAATTACTTATTCATATTAATGTCCATCTCCCCATCTAGTATAGCTCCTAATGGGCAAGGAACATGTCTGCTAATTCTGCTGTATTATATTCTTGCAACCACTTAGTACAGTGCTAGTGTTCAAAAAATACCATTGATTGATAGGATTAGACAGAAGTTGGTAAGGAGATCCATCTAGCAAATGGCATATATTCATTTTTACTGTAATGAGGTAGGCGTGTTCTTTTAGAACCACTTATTATGGGAAAACCTTGTAGATCCAGTGAGAATTAATGGAGTAGAGAGTTCAAAGATACTACCATGACTGACATTTTATTGTTAGCCCCATTCCTAGCAGAACATTTTATACCCCTGCCAATCTGTTATTTTCTATATTAAATATTTTAAAGTCAAAGAAATACCAAATACAATTCATTAAGACTGAGGCAGAGACTGGGAAGTGTAGCGGCATCAAGCCTGACCAACCACCAACATGCACACAACCATTCTCCCAATATTAAATGTACTAAGTAGCGTGGCTCAATGGATAGAGGATGGGCCTAGGAGTCAGAAGGATCTGGGTTCTAGTTCTGGCTCCACCACGTGTCTGCTGTGACCTTGGGCAAATCACTTAACTTCTCTGTGCCTCAGTTACCTCATCTGTAAAATGTGGATAAGAATGTGAGCCTCATGTGGGACAATCCAACCTGATTAACTTGTATCTACCCTAGCACTTAGAACAGTGCTTGGCACATAGTAAGAGCTTAACAAATACCATAACTATTTCATCTAGACTGTAAATTCGTTGTGGGCAGGGAATGTGTCTATTTATTGTTCGATTGTACTCTCCCAAGTGCTTAATACAGTGCTCTGTACACAATAAGCGCTCAGTAAATATGATCAAACGAACTTGTGCCAAAATGTGGATAGTGTTATTTCAGAGCAGGCTCATTCTATAGGAAGAAAGTTCCCTAATTGCTCCACTGTGTAATGTTCAAATAATGTAAAACCACGTGGTATAGCAGAACTAGCTGAACTGAAGTTTTTCTGTGTTACTTTTATTATTGGGAAAAAGAGGAGAACCAAGGAAATTGTCCTCTCTGTGGTATACAGGAAAGGGAAAAAAAGGCCTAGTCATGGTTATTTGTTTGCTTTTGATGCTTTTGTAAAGATAGAAATGAAAAAATGTATGGCTGATAAGGGCAAATCCCACTTGGGCTGGAAGGTTGGAAATGAAATTAAAATAGGGAAAGAAACCTTTTAGGATATTTTTAACTAGCTCTGTTAAATTAGCAGAGTCTGGTGACATGCCTCCTAGAGTTCTTAGAGAATTGGGAAATGACGTGGGGTCTGATTTTTGAGAACTCCTTGATGATTAGGGCATATATGCCCATCTCTAATAAGAGGGGGAAGGAATTACCTAGTAATTATAGGAAATTACATCTCAACATTGATGGATTTTTACCTGGTATTAGGATAATTTATCAATTTGCAAACACCTAAAGCAGCATAAAATATTGGGAGACAACCAGCATGGTTTTGTGAAAAGCAGATCATGCCAGGCAAATTTAATCTACAATAGAATGACAGACACAAGGGCAGCGAGAAGCAGTAGATGGAGGCTTCTGATTCCATCCCCGACAAGATACTCCCTGGCTCACTGGGGAAGCGTGGCCTTGGCCATCCTAGTACTGAGTAGATGCCCAGCTGACACAGCGTTCCTAGCAGAGTGAAGGCAGCAATGACTTGGCACCTGATCGGGAGAAACATGCTTCAAGGAAGTATGCGGGTGATACTAAATTGGATGAGGCTGCTGATGTTTGGTATTCCCAATTCGATTTATATTCCTAGAACTCTCTTAGCACTTGTGCAAGACTTTATGGGCAATTTGAGTCATTCTGTTCTGTGCCATTCAGTATATCAATCAGTTGCATTTATTGAGCACTTACTGTGTGCAGAGCACTGTACTAAGTACTTGGGAGAATACAACAGAATTAGCAGATATGTTCCCTGCCTGTAACGAGCTTTAGAAGGCAGGAATCAGATCACATAAATACAAGAAGGGGAGAGACTGGCGATGTAAGGGGGAAAAGTATTTGGGAGTCAGATGCTGTTTTATTTTTAAAAGCCAACCTGGTAGTGGGCTGTATCATTAGGAGTTTGGCATGCAGTCATTATATTTTTCAGATTATAATTTGATTTGTAGTACAAATAAAATTGTATAGACTACCTCCTTCCCTATCTTCTAAACCCTACTAAAATCATATCGCCTTCCCTGACTAATATCAATTCCCTACCCTGTTCTCCTTCCTGCCTGCATCACCGATGTATGCACTTAAATCTGAAGCCTAAAGCATTTTGATATTTATCCTACCCCTACAGCACCTGCTAGATTTTAATAATGATAATAATAAAAAATGTGGTATTTGTTAAGCTTTTAGTATGTACTGAGCACTGGACTAAGCACAGGGGTAGATACAAGACAATCAGGTAGAGCACAGCCCCTGCCCCACATGAAGCTCACAGTCTAAGCAGGAGGGAGGAAAGGTTAGGCCAAGGCCAACCTTGTCTATCCCTACACTTGAATGCTAGGAAAATCACAGTGACAGTACAAAAGCGTTTCTGATATTTACCCAGAGATGGGTTTAAGATGGAGAATAAACTGTAAGACCCATTTTACAGTTGAAGAAATTGAGGTACAAAGAAGTTAAGTGACTTATCCAAGGTCACACTGCAAGCAAGTGCCCGAGCTGGGATTAGAAACCAGGCAAAATCCTTGAGGACAGGAATTGTGTCTATCTACCCTGTTATACTCTCCCAAACACAGTATACCAAGTGCTTTGCACACAGTCAGCACTCAGTTACCATTGATTGATTGAAGATTAGGAAAATGAGAAAATTTCCATTCATAGAAAAGACAGCAATATAAGATGAGGCTATTCAAATACAATTAATCAATCATTAAATCAGTCATATTTATTGAGTGCTTAGTGTGTGCACAGCACTGTACTAAGTATTTGGGAGGGTACAATAAAACAGCATTGGTAGAAAGTTTCCCTGCCCACAACCAGCTTATAGCATAGAGGGGGGAACAGACATTAAATGAATTAATTAAATTACAGATATGTACATAAGTGTTATGGGGCTGAGAGAGAGGTGAGTAAAGAGTGCAAATCCTAGTGCAAAGGTGACACCGAAGGGAATGGAAGAAGAGGAAATGAGAACTTAGAGAAGCCCTCTTAGAGGAGATGTGCTTTTAATAAGGCTTCAAAAACAGGGAGAGTGAACATCTGTTGGATATGAAGAGGTAGGGAATTCCAGGCCAAAGGCAGGATGTGGGGGAGAGATTGATGGTAAAATATACAAGGTTGAGGTACAGTGAGTAGGTTGGAATTAGAGGAGCGAACTGTGTGGACTGGGTTGTTATAGGAAATCAGGGAGGTAAGGTAGGAGGGGGAAGACTGATTGAACGCTTTAGAGCCCATGGTGAGGAGTTTCTGTTGGATTCAGGGGTGGATGAACAACCACTGGAGGTTCTTGAGGGGTGGTGAAACATGGACTGAATGGTGTTGTGGAAAAATGATCTGGGCAGGAGAATGACGTATTGGCTGAAATCAGGAGAGACAGCAGGCAGGGAGATCAGCAAGGAGGCTGATGCAGTAATCAAGGCAGGTCAGGATAAATGATTGGATTAACCTGCTAGCAGTTTGGATGGAGAGGAAAGAGTGGATTTTTCGCAATGTGAAGGTTGAACCAATAGGATTTGATGACAGATTTGGGTTGAATGAGAGAGATGAGTTGAGGATAATGCCAAGGTTACAATAGTTGATCAGATAAAATGGTATTCCTGAGGAGAAGGAAGAGATTTCCACTATAGTTTTGAACTGAACAGCTTCCGGTTTAGTTGCTCTTCATCAAAGTCCAACTGGGTAATTCAGTGGGCAAGGAATGTGTCTGTTTATTGTTGTATTGTACTCTCCCAAGCACTTGTACAGTGCTCCTCCTGCAGTAAGCGCTTAATAAATACAATTGAATGAATGGAGACCAGCAATTTTTTTTAATCAAATTGCTCATTTAGGTTGTCTACATGAAGTCAGTCAACTGGTTAATTGTGCAGGATCCTCCTTCATGTGGATGTACACATCCAGATACTGATGATTTTACTCTGGTAAGAGTTCTCAAACTGATCCATACATTTCACTTTGTGTGATTCACAATGTGAAAGAAAAACATGCAAGATGATAAAGTAAATGAAAGATTTTATCTGAGAACACAAGACTTGGGTAAAATAAAAGTCACAAGACTAAAGCGGCAGAGTTAGTAAATTGCTGAATTTGGTATATTTGTGCCAAGGTGCGCAGAATGTGGGTATCTAAGCATTGAAAGACTCCAGAGAGCTTGGTGGTTTCATCTCTTGCCCATTTAGTGCCAGAAATGATCCTCAGCAATGGGGATTGAAGGTTGGGAGGGAGCTAAATTACATGACTTAAAGGTAATGTCTTCTGAAAGCTAAACTTCTGGGAAGGGGCAAGAATTATGTTAATTTAAACTAGAATTTTCCCATTTAAAAAACACCATGTATTGAGTCTTATTGACATGAGAAAAAACACAGTCTCTGAAAGCAGTTCAGAAAGTGCCCTTGACCCACCTTTGCCCAAATTAAGAGTTTTTATATTTCCAAGACTAGAAGATAAATTAAAAACAGTTTAGAAGAGCCTATGAAGATTCTATATTCCTAAACATTTATAACTAGCTCTTAACAGAAACCAAAAACAGGCTCATCGACTTGCAACCCTTTTCTACAATAAAGACTTCAAGAAATTGGAGCTTGAAGTCTCTGGATAACTTTACTCTCCATCTTAAACCCATCTTTGGGTAAATATCAGAATTGTGGCTCCAAGTGACAAGATAGTTTGGCATCTTTGCCGTGAATTTTCCTACTTGTAAGGAATATCACTTTGGGGGGAATAGAAACATCTTCTACTTTGGAAAAATTTGTTGATTGACAAATCTACACCAGACTTTCAGTTTCAATTCAGAAATGAGTGAAAATATCTGAATTGTGAAAAACATACTCTGCCTCCTGGAGCTAAATTAAGACAGTTGAAAACAAGTCCAAATTATATAATATGGGTTCCTGAAATGTCTGAATTTTTAGTTTGCTAAATAAAGTACCTGAGCTTTTGATTCATAGCTGCTAATTTATATGTTCTTTGAATGTAATTTGCATGGCACTAATATAAAAATGAAGATAAAGAAGCAGAGGCTGAGAGGAATTTTTGCAAAGCTCACAACCCCTTTTCCTGTCCTTCAGCTAGGAAAATGGACTGAACTACTGCTATACCACTCCCGTTCAAGTCAAATTAAACATCTAGCAGCACCCATTTGAGGGCTGGTTTTTTCTCCCCAATATTGATGTGTTTATGAATGTCAAAGTATGTACAGATGAAAGACCCGACTGTCAGTCAATCAGTGATATTTATTGAGTGCTTACTATGTTCAGGGCACTGTACTAAGTGCTTGGAGGAATACAGTACAACAGAGTTGGCAAACACATTCCCTGCCCACAATGATCTTACAGTCTTGGGGGAAGACAGAAATTAATCATTAACTAGAAATCTTCTGTATTTTTGATGTTAGCTCAGCTTTCCTTTCCTTCTCCCACTCCCCCATCTTCTTATTCTTCCATTCGCTGTTCGTAGTGTGTCCTTCCTCTGCATATAGGCATAATGCAACCTTGAAAGGCAGCGGAAACGCCTCTGCCGGAATGCTGAGGCAACTTTGAGGGCTGCACAAAGGCTCGGGTTGTTTTCTTTGCGGGGTTTACAGGCGGAATGTAAAGGTATTTATCTGCTCAAAGTGCCCAGTCTCAATCTTGGCTGCCGAGGACAGAGGAGCGAGCTCCTTCTAACGATATTCTAGAACAGTCTGTCATTTCAGTTTATGTGCCTATGTCGACAGGCTGGAGAATAGGGCCGGGTGTCATTTGATTGTACATGCCCACAAGGAGCCTGCTGCATAGTGAGCTGATTAATAGATGCAGAAAGATTCAGATCAGTGATTTGTCACTTGATTTTGCTGGTAATTTCTCTAAACAACGAACAGGCGATCTTGTAATGGGCCATAGATTTTTAAGAAGCAAACCAATTCATTATCACATGTTTGGCTGTGTGCGCGCGTGCAGGCGCGTTCATGTGCATTTTCTCGTACAAAGGCTATAAAATGGAGGGGGGATATATGACTCATTCATTCATCATAATCCCTTTCTGTTTCTTCCTCTGAATTTTTTAGAGAAATGATTTTCCTCCAGAAAATTTCCAGTAACATTCATTTTAAAAACTATTTTCCCTAAAGCCTTTTGTATTTTTTTTAGAAGTGTGACTTAAGGAGTATAACGCAGAAGAGATTAAATGCATGTGGTCTACAGTTTCCTGACAGACGGTTTTAAGAATCTTTTGTCAAAATTATAAATGATCAACTGCCCGTAATTGTTCGAAACAAATGATATTTATCAAAAAAAGCATTTGCATGAAGACATTGAAGGTACACAGCATGGATCTCCCTGATATGAATAAACAGTTTTTCCTTGCAAACCATAATAGGCATATAATTCAGTTTTCTGAAACCTAGATTCTTTCTTGGGCAGGAGAGGATTTGATACTTGATAGCATTTCATCATGAAGCAGAATGTCACCAAACCCTTAACACTCCAGGAGGGTAGGAGGGATTGAAAAGAGATGGCAAGATATGCAAGAGGGTGAAATGAGGGGAGAGTTGATACAGAGAGGAAAAGAAAGAAAAGTAGATCTGGGTGTCGCTTAATGAATCCTAGCAGTCTTGCATCAGCCTGTGGCTACTGCTGCCTCCAGGGCTTCAGTGAAAAGGTTCTGACTCATCTTAACCTTTCCTTTAGCAAAGGTCAGTGCAGCAGCATCTAACAAAGTGTAGTGTCAACCTGGTCAGATACAAGAGCTCAGCTCAGAAACCAGCTTATGAAGTTGCATGTCTAAGGGGAGTGGGCTGATTTCTGACAGAACTGAGAAGGGGAGCATAACCAGAGCCAGAAAAACAGCACAAGAGGATACCACCCTCTCTCTGGATGATTTGCTAGGAAATGTCATTTTCAGAAGGAACTTCCTTTCAGATTACTTATCTTTTTGATTTGCTGGAAAAAAGATTTTGAAGATATAACTCATTTTCCGTTTTCTTTTCCCCTTCAAAAATATATATCATCTGAAAAATGGAAAATTGCACAACTTGAGGTAAATTTTTATCTAGATTAAAATAAAATCTGGATATGAGAGGATCAGAGGAGCCTGCTTCAAACTATATTGGAATCTGGATATTTTGAAGTGGAAAGATCCAACTTGGTGGAATCTCCTGTCTGGAACGACTGATGAGCTTCAGTCTGTAGGTCGAAAACCATGCGTGCAAGAAATGATTAGAGTCTTGGTGGCATCCACAGTGGCACTCGCCCTTTCTCTTGGCCCTGTTGGCCATGTTCCTGCTGGGCATAAAGGATCCAACAGGCCTTCCTTGATGAGTTCCTTCAGCTGTGGCAGAGGCCGTCACCACATCAGAATAGTGTTCTCGGGGTTTAGAGGCCTAAGATTGGGAAATTACATTTTAAAAGAACCCCAAAGTCCCCAGCGTAATAAGCATTCTTGGCAACAGCCCGTTTTCCAGCAGCCAATCAGTCCACATACTACATGCTATATCCAGCAGGAAGCTAGTTTAAGCTTCATGAAATGATCATCTGATTATTATTCTGCTTCCAGCTTTTATTTTCCTCCCCCATCCCCCTGCCTCTGAAAGACTGAATACAAATCTAGCAATCAATTGAGAGGAGATGTACGGCCTTTACGAGATTAATTACAAACACAGGGATGCTGTGTCTAGCCTGGGTGTATGATTGATCTTGTAGGAGGAAATGCAATAGGAAACGAATGCTTCCTTTTATCCAGTAAGCAAAGTTCAAAGATGTTTACATTCTGCAAGGTAAGCACAGCTGTCTAAAGACGAGAAGACGGATGCACTGTTCTGTCAGCATAAATTCACGCCAAGGTAACAAACTCCGTTGTCTCTGTGGACGCCTCTGCAGCCATAGCGATTGTAGGGTCAGCATTGCTAAATTAGCAAATAGCCTAATTGTCCCGTGTTCTAATTGGTATTAAAGTGTGTAAAAACCAGTTCAGCACAAGCAGCTGGCAGGTAGAAATTATTTTGCAATTGGTGAAGAAGGTTTCTGCCTATTGTAACATTTCTGATATAGTACTGAAGTTTGTTAAACTAGAAAAGCGTGTATCATCCCAAATCCGCAGTGTACTCTGGCAGTAGTTGTGAGGCATGATGCTGAAATTTAAAAATAATAGTAAGGGTATTTAGAAGCATAATCCTACCTTTTTAATAGATTACAATGGGGAGTTTGTCATTTCTTCCTTTGCAAAACCAAAAAGATTCAGCTCATTGAGACCAGTTAAACTTCAAGTTGCCAAGTTATCAGTCTCTATCACAAAGGGGGAGTGGGGAGAGAGAGAAGTACTGCTCTATAGGACTTAAATCAGGCTTTTTAATTAACAAGAATCTTAGAAGAAAAAATGTTGTTTGTCCTGACTTCTGACACATTGAACATGCCATTAAGTCCTTACTGGATATTTTAAAAGTTTTTTTTAATATTAACAGTGGTATTTGAGTGTTTACTATGTTGATGATGATGGTTTTTGTTAAGCGCTTATTATGTGCCAAGCACTGTGCTAAGCACTTAAAGTACAGTACAACAGAGTTGGAAGACATGAGCTTATAGTCTACTGCAGGAGACCGACATCAAAATAAGTTACGGGTAAAGGAAATAAGGTACAGGTAGAGTGTAAGGATCTTTACATAAATGTTGTGGGGCTGGGGTGAGTATTAAAGTGCCAAAAGGTTACAGAGCCAAGTCCATGGTTGACAATGAGAGGAGGGTGGAAATGAGGATTTAGTTAGGGTTTTGAAAATGGGGAGAGTGGTGGACTGTCAGATGTGAAAGGAGGGATTTTCCAGGCTGAGGGAGGAAGTGGGCAAGGGCTTGGTGGTGAGATAGACAAGATTGAGATACTGAGATTAAGCACGCAGGTGATGTATTGTTAGCCATATTTCTTAAGAACGTGGGTGACAGAAAAATCCCAGCTCACACTAGCTCACACTCAGTGGCAAGAGCCCGGGCTTGGCAGCCAGAGGACGTGGGTTCGAATCCCGGCTCTGCCCCTTGTCAGCTGTGTAACTGTGGGCAAGTCACTTCACTTCTCTGTGCCTCAGTTACCTCATCTGTCAAGTGGGGATGAACTGTGAGCCTCACGTGGGGCAACCTGATGACCCTGTATCTACCCCAGCGCTTCGAACAGTGCTCTGCACATAGTAAGCGCTTAACAAATACCAACATTATTATTATTACTAGGTGAGGTAAAGCCTTTTCCTCATACTAAGAATAGTGAGCTGGGGTATTGTTTCTGCCCTCCCTATTGTTCAACTCCCAATTCAGTGGAATTTACTTTGCTTGTCTTACTGCCAGGGAAGTGAGATAAGAATTGGGAATGTCCTTTTGTTGTATTAACTCCAAGAAAGACATTCCAAAATATTTTACAATGAACAGAACACTCGAGGCATAAAAGAAAATCGACCCCAAACAATTCCTGGATGAGCACCATGGTGAGGATTTGGAGAATCATTCTCACCCTCCCTTTTCATACAAATCCTGCCGGATAAAAACAATTCATTTACTGTTTAACAATTAGTTTACTAGACTTGACAAAGGTTACTGTGAGGATTGATGTGCCTCTTCTAATAATTAATGTTAATGAGTCCACTAAACAGTAAACAAGACAACTAAGAACTGTTAATGAGGCAGCCTCTACTCATTTGTTTAATCTGTTAGTAAGATAATAGGTGATAAATACATCACCATTCAGCCATCTTCAAGTCCTTAATGCGCGTTTTAAATGAGTGTTTTAAAGGATTTTAGCTAATTTTTTTTAACACTTTCATTTAGTACAGTCAGCTGACTGTTTAGGTGGGGTGTCTAGTTTGGAGGCCTATATAATGAAGAGCCTTGACACTTTCTGTCTGAAGGACATTGGCAGATGTCCAAATACTATGTTCTGCTCTCAAACCATTTAATTGAAACCAGCTAAAAAAGAAAGTAAGAGAGAATGGGGGAGAGAAAGAGAGAGAGTGATATCTTGGCAAAAACCTTATGTGAGGTTTCTCACTATTGGATTGACCAGACAGGGCAACAAAGCTGATAAAACAGGATTAGCAAAATTGTATTGTTGGATATTATTCTCAGCGTGACGTGTACTACAGTGAAGGAATTTGGCAGGATTAACCTGCAGAGGATAAAGATGTAACAGACAAGAGGACTGAATTAATAGACTGCCGGGACCAGAACAGGAAAATCTATTTGCATGCAATATTAACTGAGCTAATAAACTTTTGGGCTGTGGAGATCCTGGTGAGCATCCTTGCTTCGGCACTAGAACTCTTAAAGCTTATCTGGTTTATCTTGAAAGACTCCTTTGAAATTCCTCTTTGCTTTATATTGTTATTTCCCCAAATGTCCCATAAGCTGTTTTTGAATTCCCAAAGGGCAGCTGAGCACACAGTCTGTGATATTTACTGAGTGTTTACTGTGTGCAGAGCACTGTACTGAGCGCTTGGGAGAGTACAATTAACAGAGTTGGTGGGCATGTTCCCCGTTTACAATCTAGTGGTGATACAGTAATGAACTGCATTTCTCTTTATCCTCCACCCTCAGACAGGAACAAGGACCAGTCTATAACCCCGGAAGGGTGGGTCTACAGTTTTCACTGCAGGTATATTGAAGTTATAGAAGGATGCTAAGCTGTGGGTGATCAATATGAGCTCAGAAGTGATGGGTGACTACAGAACTAGTTAGCCTGATATGTTCCGGCAAGAGGGGAAACCGGGAGGAGAGAAAAGGAATTTTCTGTGCAGGATCCACTGTCAAAAGCACAGTGTAGTGCTGCTGCTGGGCTGTGGTGCCACAACCCAAAAGACAGTGGTCTTGGTAGCCACTGCAACCTTCACCACCCTACATCAGCCAGCTATTTGTCAGGATTCCTGCGGAACCTGTCCACTGGGCAGCACGGACTGTGTGATTCTTGGTCAGAAATGTTTGCCACCGATGGCATAGCTCCAGCAGGCATTCCCTACTTGTAGAGCTGGGGCTGGAAGCCAGGTCTGCTTCCTAGAGCCAGTCGAGCTCTTCCCTAAGAACCAACAGCAGAGCTGCTAGATTGATTTAAAGATAATAAATGATGTATACTTTAGGAGAACTCTGAAAAAGCAGTTCAAATTGCTTCTCTGGCTGTAGTTGTGCTGCTACAGTTCTGTAGAAACAAGACATTGACAAATACCACAAGTAGATTGAGGTGCATGCTGTCTGCATCATGCCATTCAGAGCTGACTGAAGTTGGGGCAGGGCCTGGAGCAGGTTCTGTCACTCGTGCTGTGGATTAGAGTGATGCCACGGCTCCACTCCACCTATGGCTTCAGAGACTATTCAATCAATGGTATATAGCGAGTGTTTACCGCGTGCAGAGAACTGTATTAAGCAGTTCAGAACAGTCGGTTCTTTAAAAGCAGCGTGGGCTAGAGGTTTGAACACAGGCCTGGGTGCCAAGAGGTCTGGGTTCTAGTCCCAGCTCTGCCGCTGCTGTAGTGGGTGACCTTAGAAAAGTCAATCCTCATTCTGTGCCTCGTTATCACCATATTACTGAAGAGAAAAAAAAAATTTGTGAGGACCCAGTGATATCCAAACAGTAATGTAGAAACGTGGTATATTCAAGGTATATTATTCGATTGCTCTTTGGAGGTAATGACTTGATTCAAAACTAGGAATAAATTTATCCTACCAAAGCTCCACGTCTTGGAAGTGGATTATTGGTTGTGGGGCTTAAACAAGTCTTATGTTGTTTTAAAACTCCTTCATGGGGTCACCTGACATTTTTCAGAATTGCTTTTGAACAGTTCCCTTTGGCACTGCCTTTAGAGAGTCCTTCTTTATAGTTACTGATAATATACTGCCAGAGGTTTGAGAAGAGCAGCCTAATCTAGGGGTGTTACTTATCACTGCTAAGTATCACAAGCGACAGTAGGGACAGTCCTGAGTTATTGGCTTGGGCTAGCATCAGCCCCTGCCTCCCAGGCTGGGAGGGTTCTAAGTTGGCTGCTCTTCTGGTTTCTTTGAGGCTGTGGACTTGTTACCAATTGGGCTGTTCTCTTACAGGATTGAGTGGTTTTAAGTTTTTTCCACAGAAATAATGCCGAATCTGTACCATCACCATGCTGACTGGGGCAAGAACAGACTCTTAATGCCCTGGCTAAATCTTGGGAGGGTCAGCCTTCTATAACCACCTGGGTACTCTATTTCTCAGACTTTATCATTTTGGGTTGAAATGGATTAATTATCTGTGCTTTATGCACCTGAAAGAGCATTTGCTTCATGTTGTCATTTCCCACTTTTTGAATATTTCATATTTTGCTCTTTCTTAAAACAGAAACAAACAATGGCCTTTTAAATCTTTGGGCTCTCATTTTGAAGTGACAGCTTGAGACCTGGCAGACGGTTTTTACTTGTTGCCCAGGATGTCCTAATATAACAGTTGACTTTCTCTTCCACCTCCCATTCAGGTCCTGGCCTAAAAGTGAGCAGAAAGCAGACAGAGCTTTTAAGAGAGGCACAGACGACCTGAGGCACGATACAAAGAAGCGTGGCTCTTTCCGCCCTGACTACCGGTATGGTGAAGCAGCTGGTGTTGTGAATCAGGCCGTCGCCAATCTGAGAACGGCTACTTCACAACACCAGGGTTGCACCCTGCCACTGTCAACAACTCAAGGCACTTCAACAACAAGAGGGAATCTGCCACCGGAGAGGCCCTGAAAGGAACACATTCTCAGAGCTGTTGAGCACCTGTGTTGGAGCCACCCACACCTCCCCCTCAATCCTCAAAATGGATGTGACAGCTGACTCACTAGAGCAGCAATTTGCAACCTGTGAGTGGGGCGAAGGGAATAATGGGTGCAGGGGAGGATGAAGAGTGGGGACAAAACAGAGGGGCTTCTTCATTTCACAGGGAAAATAAACTACAGGTTCCACTTTTCAATAAAAAGCAGCTGTCCCCTACTGGGAAAGTTGGGAGGCTTTGTACTGTGAAAGTGAAGTTTCTTCTTGGAAAGGGTTAAACACCATCAACTCCCCCAAAGCCTTCTTGACAGGTATTAGATTTGTGCACTAATCATATGGGCCAAGGAGTACTTTAGACTGTAGCTTTTTAAATACCGATGATACCCAGGAGAGAAATGATGAGCATAATAATACTATTAAAGGGTTGTCTGTGTCATCTGAGCACTCCCAACAGAGAAGAAAAGGAGACAGCTCCACCCACACATGAAGGCCATTCTCCTAAATAGTGCTCCATACTGGTCCTCGCTTACGTGAAATTTATTACTGGACAATTCGCAAGGCTAACCCTCTGTTCTGTAGCAAAATGACCTCTATTCGCAAAAGGAGTCAGACTTTCAGGTTAAAACGTTTGGGAGTGTTCACAGCACACATTTGTTTTCCTTCACATACAGAGCCAGCCCAATTTTCCACCTGCCAACCTTGAGGATTTTGTCCCTGGTCAGCCATTTCAGAAGGCATAATCCTGGTTTTCCACCGACTGTACTACTGCCAATACCATCTGAGTTCTTTGGAGGAGGGCCTTGAATTCGTTAAATAGTAAGTACAGAAGAGAAATAGCTAAGGAACTATCTAAACTTGAAAAAATTTAGCACAAACCTTAAGGGGCAATTGACTGTGATATCTCCTTTCCAAAACTCCATAAGAAAAAGATCCCTAGTCAACTGCCAGTATCGGTAGACTCTCAGATTTTTCAGCCAAATTATTTGAAGTAAACATTAACCACAACCTCATGCACTGATCAGTATTACATTCTGACCCTGCTCCAAAGTTCAGGATCTTTTCACCGTGGGAGAAAAGTAAATCTGCTTTATAATAACACCATGAAAAGTGCCAAGTGCATACCCAATGGCAGAATGCAATTAAGAGCCAAAGCAAATGGATTCACGCATGGCAAGAAATTAAAATAGCCTAGGCCCCACTGTCAGTCCTCTTGTGGGGTAGTGGATACAGCGTGGGCCTGGGAGTCAGAAGGTCATGGGTTCTAATCTTGGCTCCATCACTTGTCTGCTGCCTGGCCTTGGGCAAGTCACTTCACTTCCCTGGGCCTCAGCCTCATCTGTAAAATGGGGATCAAGACTGTGAGCCCCATGTGGGGCAGGGACTATGTTCTACCCAATTTGCTTGATTTCATCCCAGCGCTTAGTACAGTGCCTGTCACATAGTGAGTACTTAACAAATACCACAATTATTAATATTATTTTTATTCCTCTGATTGGACTAGTATATGGCCAGGAGAAGGCTAGATTTCTGAGGGAACTGTACAGACCCCCCTGCTGCCCAGCAAGACACTCTCTGATGTGAGAGAAGGGGATGGGGGGCACCACTCTGTTGACTCATTGGACGGACTGGTCCCTGGTTAGTGAGTTAGGAGGAGTCTGCCTTGAGAAGCAGAGGGAACGGCCCAGAGCCTCTCAACCCCTTGTTCGTTCCCAAATACAATGAGAGGGTAAGCAAAATAATATATTGGTGTAAGTTTTGTTCTAATTAGGGGAGCCCCAGAAAAGAACAGAACCAATCTAACAGTTTGGGATTTTATCCCGAGAGGTTCTCAACTTGCCAGTTTTACTCCAGAAATCTTGACTTAATTCTGCTTATTTAAATTCACCATCCGAGATTTGCCAATCTCAACCCAAACCACCGGTAGCATCCCATAACAAAAGAAGCAAAATAACAGGCATTCCTGCTCCCATGAATCTTCTCATATGGAGCAACTTGAACCTGTATTCGGCCCGATATCTGCCCTCCTTCCTATCAGACCCCTTCTCCAAATCTAACCTCTCACTTCTGCCAGAAAAGCGATGTGTCTTTCACCCCGAGACAGAAGCATGGAGAAACATGGTTTTTGCAAAAAAGAATTGACAAAGCAACTACGCCAGTCACCTGATAACCATTTTTCTTAACTCATTGTTCAACTTTGTATAATATTTTTAAAGCATATGTAGCTTGTAACAAGAGAAAGTTATAGAATTTACTTAAAAAATCCATTTGTACAGATGCTCCCATGGGAACATAAAATAGGTCAGACACTTGATACGCCCACTTTGCTTTTGATACTCCAGGAAACTGGACCTCTTTTAGGAAAAGCTTCCTACTTTCCAGTTGGTGATTTCAGGATGATTATCTGAGGATTTTCCTCAGGATACAACAGTGCTATGTTAGAGCAAAACAATAATTTTCTGTTGTGCTTACTATAATCCTTAATGGCAGTGTTTGGGGAACATATGCTGTATTGTAACCTAATAAAAAATATCTGACATGTATGTGATCTCTTGGTAGAAATTCACTTTTAAAACAATTTCCTGGAGCTATTTAAATTTATACTCACATTGTGATCTGATGAATATAAGCATTCCTTTTGGACATCTGTTTATCTTGTTTCTAAAATCTGGTTGTCACCTAAGGTAAGGAGTAAAAGCTAATTTTGCTCCCTCCATTTCAGTGATAGAGCATACATAATTTTACCCTGAAAAATATTTAGTTTATGCTTTAAGCAGAGACTTTTTTGTAAGAAAACATTAAAAAAAATTTCAATTTGAGGTGCTTCATTGCCAGTTCCTGCATCTATTAAAATTGGTTACCCACAAAAAGACCTAAAGACAGGGTAGTAATTTCACCTGAAATAGAACAAATTCATCTTCTCAGAGTTGAGCTGGAGACCACCATTCAGCAAAAGAAGTCCAGGAACAAAACGCATGATGCACCCAAATGCCTCAAAGGAAATAGGTTTTTGTGAGGTTGGAAAAACATCTAAGCTGCCTGTTGTAGGACTGCTGACACAGTTGGAAAAAAGGAAGGAGGGATAGAAGGAAAGGAGAGGGGAGGGAGGGAGGGAGAAAGAAAAGGCTTTGTTTGGTTTATTTTTAAAGTGGGAAATGTAAAGCTCAGGGTTATAGTCTTCCAGAAGAACTCTTGCCAGCGATCAGAGTTAGAGCCCACCAGCCTCAGTGAAATTTTGAAAAGCTGATTTAAAAGCATCTCCAGGGGAGAAAAAGAAAAGAGAAAATCACAGTCTAAGGCAGTGAGTATAAGGTGATGTTGAGGTGGGTGGGGGAAGAAATGAGCTTTTTGTTCAGAATGGCAATTTCAAAAAGCAAAGGAGGGATTTGATAGAAAGATGGATCAAATTAAATAGCCTGTGAAACCTAATTTATTTATTCTGACACATGCTCCTACTGCCTGGCACTTCACATCAGTTCAATTTGACATCCCCTTGTGCTGCATGGTAGAAAGGGGATCATTGGCAAACGTAGAAGAAAAGACCCGAACCTAAATCGAAAAATCAAAGTGAGGAGTGGCATTCTGACTACAAGCTCATCTGTCTGCTTGGCATAGCCCGCTCACTCACACACTCCACTCCATGGGGGTCACTGCCAACAATCAATCACCGCAATTAAAATCACAAATGAGCGGAACAGAGTACAAACCAGGGGCCAGATACAGTAGCCGGCAAGGAGGGAGAATCCTCTGCTAAAGAATGGACTGAATGCTAAAGAATCCACTGGGAGGACTCAGGCCTTTGGGTTATATTAAGAAAAATAGGAAAAATGCAGTGGTTTAGCTATATCACATGGGAAAGGGGATAGTACATATGCAGGTTTTTAGTGGGGCACTGGGGGGTTTCTTCCCTCTCCTACTACCCCAAGCAACTCTGTTTCCACAGAGAAACTTCACTACATTGAGGTTTGCAGGTAATCCCAGTTTTTTGGTGTTTCCTAGGGTTTGGGGGTTCTCTTCTAAATAGAGAAGCAGCGTGACCTAGTAGATAGAACAAAGGCTGGGAGTCAGAAGGAAAAGGCTGGGAGTCAGAAGGACCTGGGTTCTAATCCTGGCTCTGCCAGTTGTCTGCTGTGTGGCCTTGGGCAAGTCACTTCACTTCTGTGTGCCTCAGTTACCTCATCTGTTAAAATGGGGATTAAGACTGTGATCCCCATGTGGGATGTGGACTGTGTCCAACCTGATAAGCTAATATCTATCACAGTACTTAGTACATTGCCTGGCACATAGAGCTTAATGAATACCATACAAAAAATACCTAATTACTGACCTCCCCTGGAGGATAATTGGATAGAGCTGTAACCCCAAAAGATGAGTTTTTGTAAAGTTTGAATAGTAGTTAATAGTATTAAGCACTTACTGTGTGCAGAGCGCTGTATTAAACGCTGGGGAAGAATGTACAAGTGGGACTAGACACTGTCTTAGTCACAGTCAGTGTACTTTAAGGTACACGCAGAGAAGAGCCTGAAGTGATGTCACTGGTAGTTTGGTAAACAGAAAAAAGCAGCAATGTGCTCCTTGGTCACCCCCAATTCCTTCGAAAACTGACACTTGATAAACTGAATAGGGTTTTGCTGATAAAAAAGTTGGACAGAGCCATATGCTAAACTAGACATCTCAGCTTCATTTGAGCATCATATAAATCAAAGCAGTCATAACGCAATGTTGTATTAAAGGGTGACTTTCAAACCAGGAGTCAGAGATCTCCTTCAAACCTCCCCACCCCTTCCCGCCAAAGGTCAAAGGGAAAATGGGGCTCTATCTCCTGATGTAAGGTTCCTTATAGAGGGTGCTGCAGTTGACCCTACAAGCCAGAAAGTAGATTCTGTATTCTGGTACTGTGCCTGTAACACCCCGATGTGCTGCTAACAGGCTACTAACACACTAACAACACACCTTTAACATAACACTAATTACTGTCACGTATTTGACATGCCTATAATACCATCCCATGCCTGCAACACTGCTGACACACCATTAACATGCCTGTAAGACACCAGTGACACACTGCTAACACATATTCATTAGGTTAGGTGCTCTGATTGTCTCAATTGTAGACAAACATGTTCTTCACCCTGTTGATGGGCACCTACCTTCTCACCCAGCCAAGACCAGTCGAGCACTCTTCAGGGAATACGGTGTAGAATTGTTTAAAAAAAAAAATGAATCATCAAGGGTGATCACTGTCATGGCAGCAGAGAACCCATATTCATGATAGCAGATTTTAGCGGTGCCATGCTCACACCTAAATTGGCCTTATTAGCTCCTTTACCCTATAGAAGAAGCAGCAGCTTTAGGTAAGTTCCAATCTCCACAACAGTAGGTGTGCTGTAAAGATGGGCTTCTACAGAGGAGAGGCCAAAATGTCAGGCTTCTGCAAACCTGCCCCAAAGCAGGAAAGGTTTTAAAAAATCAACAGCACATCACCAAACCTTCAACCAAAGGTAATTCATGCGAGGCAATCTCCGCTAAAGTTTCCAACCCGCTAGCCAAGTGTCATTGCCAACTTCTGGGTACATGCTCTAGATTCAGAGTCATTCAGTGAAGTCCTCTTAAATCTTCTAAAGCCATTCAGCTCTTCCCAAAGATACTCCAGGTTTGTACATGATGCTGGTGATCCACAGGGGACTACAGCCCCCAAAGATCACAGTATCCTAATGATGAGGCACACATTCAAGAAAGTGTATCCCTGAAAGGAATCGGGGAGAACTAAGTATCGGATTCAGTTACGCAGGTAAGTGAGGAATCAGATAAAAATTTCTGGGATCCGGGTAGATGGTGATATGAAAATAACTTCCAGATTAAAGGTATAGAAACTCTCCCTTGATCCATTTGAGAGATGGCTTTCACAGTTAGTAGGTCCCAACAGAAAGGCCTTTCCTATTTTTCCTACTTGGATCATTGGCACAGTCTTAAACCATTCATTCATTCAATCATTTTTTGAGCACTTACTGTCTGCTAAGTCTGTATTAAGCACTTGGGAAAGTACAGTGTGATGATAAGCAGACATTCCCTGTCCACAATGAGCTTACAGCCTAGAGACCACTGTTAGGCAAACCTAGATGCTGTCATGGCCAAAAAGTGGCAGTTGAGTTACAAGCTCAAACTGAAGTCCAATTTTATTTTTAATATTATTTGTTAAGTGCTTAGTATGTGCCAGGCTCTGTACTAACTGCTGAGGTAGATACTAGCTAATCAGGTTGGACATAGTCCTTGCCCAACTCTGAGCCCCACGTGGGGCTCACTGTCTCAATCTCCGTTTTACTGATGAGGGAACTGAGACACAGAGAAGTGAAGTGACTTGCCCAAGGTCACACAGCAGACATGTGGCAGAGCTGAGTTTAGAACCCAGGTCCCTCTTAGTTCACACACTAGGCCATGCTGCTTAGTTCTGATAATGCATGAAGTTAATCTGTCAAGACTTTGTATCTACCACATGGGGAACGGTCTCCATCCCACTCAGCAGACTTTGAATTACAAATTCATATCAGCAAGGACTTTCTTCAGTCAATCAATCAAACATATTGAGTGCTTCTGTGTACAGAACATTTGTACTAAGCAGTTGGGAGAGTACAATACACCAGACTTGGTAGATATGTTCCCTCCCCCAAGGAGCTTTCAATCTTGCAATACTTGGGCTTGATGGGTGCTATCCTGGTACCCATCACCAGGTTCTTCACAAGGAGAGTTTGAGCTCGTTGTAGGCCGGGCATGTGTCTGTTGTTATATCATACTCTCCCAAGCAGTCTCCCACAACAAACCATAACACCTGGTCATAGAACCTCGCTATTTCCCATATTCATTAAATATGAATGAATGAATGACTACCACTTGGAAGTCAAGAAGGCCCAGGCTTCCCAGTCCCAGACTTTCCGAACACAAACTACTTTCCCCAAGCTAGTGATGGTTCCTTCTGGCCAACTGTACTGCCACCCAGAATGTAGAGAGGGCAGCCTGGCGAAGTGGATAGAGCACGGGCCTGGGAGTCAGAAGGTCATGGGTTCTAATCCCGCTCTGCCACTTAGCTGAGTGACTTTGGGCAAGTCACTTAACTTCTCTGTGCCTCAGTTACCTCATCTGTAAAATGGGGATGAAGACTGTGAGCCCTCCGTGGGACAACCTGATTACCTTGTATCTATCCCAGTGCTTAGAACAGTGCTTGGCACATAGTAAGCGTTTAATAAATACCAACGTTACCATGTAATGCTGGGATCAGAGATAAGAGTGAGCCTAAATGTGAGAGCAGTATAAAATAATCTGGTCCCCAAGACCATCGTTTCCCAAGGAGTGCCAGGAGAAGTAAGGTCCTCTGCTAGATTGTAAGATCCTTGAGGGTAGCAATGAGGTCAACCAATTTTACTGTACTCCACCAGATGCTTAGTACAGTGTTCTGTGCCCAGTAAGTGTTCAATAAATACCACTGATTGATGTCAACAGGTACAATAGCAAGGTCCCTCTGCAAGGAAACCTTCAAGGATGAGAGGGAGGAGACTGTCCTGTTGATGGTGGCCCGGAAGAGGCTTGCCATGGAAAGGTTACTCGCCTAGAGAAGTGCAAATTTCCATCAGTGGTCATGGTGACAGCAATATTATTAGCACATACCTTTGGGGATTATCCAAGCACTATCACTACTTTCTCTAACATGCTTTTCCAAAAAGGATAAATGGGCTCCTGAATCATCAAGCAGTGTATACCACTGGACCCAAGATTTTGTTTGGCCTTCCAGAAAAATCAATCAAACAGTGGTGTTTAGTGAACATTATGCTGTGCAGAGTGCTTAGGAGAGTTCAATACTAGTTGGTAGAAATGATCTCTACCCACAGGAGCTTAAAGGCTAGAGGGGGAGATAGACATTAAAATAAAACGCAGATAAGAAATGGAAGAGTATAAGAATACATAGATCCTTATATATGTGCATACTGTAGGGGTGGGGTGAGTATGAAGTGCTTACGGCGTGCAGATCCCAGTGCACAGGCAATGAGGAAGGGAGGGTGAAATGGGGAAATGAGAGCTTAGTCAAAGAAGGCCCCGTGGAGGAGATGTGATTTTAGGAGGATTTCAAAATCAGGGAGACGGGTGGTCTGTCAACTTTGGTTTTTGAAGCAGGGGATGGAGAGGAGGTCGAAGGTGGTGTTTATGTGTTTCAAGAACTAGCTCCCAAAGTGAGATGCGTAATCCCGAGTACCACAAAACGGCGGCTGTTACAACTCCAAGAAGGATCCTGACCCACAGCAGGAGCACCCTTGGTCTTAAGCAATTCTTGCCCTTTGGTGTGCATTGAAATATGCCTGCAAACTTGCCTTTTTGTGCACCGGCCAGCCCAATTAGTTGAGCAAGGAAAACTCCAGAGCCAAGCTGGGCAAACATCTTCAAATTTCACTCCAAGAAGAATCTCATAATTGGAGTCAGCCTCCAGAGAATTATAAATATATCTGAATCCCCAAGTAAAATGTAACTTCAGCTGCAATTTATGTTCGTGGCCCTGAAACTCAGGGCAATTTTTCCTCCAAATACATTTCCCAATTTTATCTCGGCTAATTCCATGTGTCCATGGGTCTTTAGAAGATAAGGCCTGATCCCATTCATTCATTCATTCAGTCATATTTATTGAGCGCTTACTGTGTGCAGAGCACTCTACTAAGCACCTGGAAAGTACAATTGGGCAACAAATCTAACACAATGTGATATGCTGTAAGGGTTCATTCATTCATTCAATCGTATTTATTAAGTGCTTACTATGTGCATAGCACTGCACTAAGCACCTGGAAAAGTACAATACAACAATAAACAGTGACATTCCCTGCCCACAACAAACCATAACACCTGGTCATAAAACCTCGCTGTTTCCCATAGGGTAATGTAAGCTTTTTCTGATCTATGAAAGTCTGAAGAACACCCAGTTTCTGCCACCACTTCCCTGCACTGGCAAATCCTGGTCCAAGAGGGCTGGCAACATATTATTAGGAAGCTCAAATCTAGGTCCTACCCTACAGCATATGCACCCCTTTTCTCCCCATTTTCACCCCAGGAGACTCCAGAAGGGAAGATTCCTCCTATTCTGGATGGATGTCACCCATCCATGGGCTGGAAAAAGAAATCAATGTTAGAGCCCTTACCAATCACTGCTTGTGTTTTCTCTGTTTACTGAGGGACACTGGGCAGAGTAATGAACTGCTGAATCTAAGGATATAACCAAAATCACTTGAGTCATTGTTGCATCCCTGTTCAGGCTGGGTTTTTTTTAGATAATCCTGTTGAGTGGAGCTACAGAACCTGTCAGTAGGCCTCCAATAAACTCCTCCCTCTCCATATTTGGTGGCCAATATGAACCGGATGTCGATCTTCAAGACCAGCAGTCCCAGAACAGGCAAGACGCAAAGTCAACCTTAGTCCATCTTCTGGAGGACATCCTACTTTCATTTAAAGTTGCTAAAACAGATCATTTTCTGCTGGCTAAGGAAGCTTGGATCTCTTACATCCCATGAGAATAATCTGCCATTTAAGTTGAATGACCCAGGCAAGCCCTTCCTTGACCAATGAACAGGAAGTTATATTCTCAGGGGCTTAGAGCATAAGGAAATCATTGCTGTGGTCAGTGGATTAGGATAGCCTTTGTTTTCAAAGATGGGACTACTGATAGAGCTGATTCATGTGTGCAAATGTGGCTAAAAAGATGGATATCATTAATACTCTGCCACATTGTTCATTTAAAAGATAGAACCTTGCTACGTTAATGGTTTGCTCCCTACAGGCTGTTGAACCTACCTCTTGAAAGACCACTGCAGTGGATGGACCAGCCTGGCATGCAGCAATTGTAAGAGGAGTTGTAATAATAATAATGTTGGTATTTGTTAAGCGCTTACTATGTGCCGAGCACTGTTCTAAGCGCTGGGGTAGACATAGGGGAATCAGGTTGTCCCACGTGGGGCTCACAGTCTTCATCCCCACTTTACAGATGAGGGAACTGAGGCACAGAGAAGTTAAGTGACTTGCCCACAGTCACACAGCCGACAAGTGGCAGAGCTGGGATTCGAACTCATGAGCCCTGACTCCAAAGCCCGTGCTCTTTCCATTGAGCCACGCTGCTTCTCAAGTTGTCCCCCTTGAGGTAAAGCTGTGTGAAGATCAGGATACTAACAGTCCACCGCTACATTATATTGCTTGAGACTGTTTCACTCTGACTTCATATTGTTTGGTCAAGGAGTAGCAAAGACCAACAAACTCCCTTTGAAAAACAAGGAGGACATTTTACGCTGACAGGTCCTTAGGTTTACAGAACTATTTTTATTTAAAAGATCAGTTGCTATAGTAGCATCCATGTGACCCATACTCATTGTAGATCAGAGGCACATATAATTTCCTTGAGAAGTGGAAAAGATAAACCCCATGACAGTGCTGCAGGAACTTTGTGTTTCGGTCAGATTGCTTCAGAACGAAGAGCATCTGACAGATGGCACTGTGTGCTGTGTCTTCCCCTTAGCACGGGAAACTTTTTTCCAACACTGAGATACAAATTTTGCTTGAAAAAAGTAAAACTGGATTAAAAGGGAATGAGAGACTGTCAGTGATTTCTATCTTGAAGTGAGGGGAGTTGAAGGTGGAAGGCCATCTGGACCGTGTGTGGCAGGTTTCTGTATACCGCCACAGGAGTATCTCTAAATGGTACAAATCACTTCTAGGAAGAGAGGTCAGCAAGCTCACATGCCTTTCATTTGACCATCTCTAGCATTTTACACATTGCTGCCTAGGGCCACTTGACATTGTTTCCAATCCTTAAAAGCAATGGTATTCATCGAATCTCCTAAACTGAGCCAAGAGGCTTTCGGAAGTGGCAGTTAGAGAGAAGGATGGTCCATCCTCAGGGGGAGGGAAAGAGGGAGGAGTGCATCAGCAGGGGAGGGGGGAGGAGGGGGAAGGAGTGCTCCAGATGGGGAAGAGGGGGGAGGAGGGAGGAGGAATGCTCCCTCTAGACTGTAAACTCACTGTGGGCAGGAAATGTGTCTACCAACTCTATTATACTGTACTTTCCCAGGAGCTTAGTATACTGCTTTGCAAACAGTAAGTACTCAATAAGTGTGATTGTTCTTGCCGGGGATCGTGGAGCAGAAGTAGCAGTGTGGCTCAGTGGAAAGAGCACAGGCTTGGGAGTCAGAAGTCATGGGTTTGATTCCTGGCTCTGCCGCTTGTCAGCTGTGTGACTTTGGGCAAATCACTTAACTTCTTGGTGCCTCAGTTACCTCATCTGTAAAATGGGGATTAAGACTGTGAGCCTCATGTAGGACAAACTGATTACCCTGTATCTAACTCAGCGCTTAGCTTAACAAATACCAACATTATGATTATTATTATTACTCCAGCCAGGGAGGAGGGAGGAGGAGCATTCCAGTTAGGGAGGGGAGAGAAGGGAGGAGGGGGCTCCTGCTGGTAAAGAGGGAGGAGGAG
Organism: Ornithorhynchus anatinus; assembly: GCF_004115215.2. Lineage (NCBI taxonomy): Eukaryota > Metazoa > Chordata > Mammalia > Monotremata > Ornithorhynchidae > Ornithorhynchus > Ornithorhynchus anatinus. Next base: position 51,450,990 of record NC_041735.1, on the reverse strand, counting down.
TGCTCCTGGCTGAATCATAGTAGGGAAGCGCTCCAGTCAGGACTATGCAAGTATCCTGCCATAGACTCAGAAACATCTGACTACTCTCTGGAATGGTGATAAAAGGGAATAGTTGGACTTTCCAGATTGAGAAACTGAGATGTAGAAAAGCTGAGTAGCTGGCCCAAGACCACTCAGATGGGGATTCAAATATGAGCATAAAGTTGTGACGATCCAGCTAAATCGCCCTTGTTCTTTTGTAACAGGCCCACATTTGGGTCTTCTACCTGGGACTGAACTTTTCCAAGAACTGAAGCACTTCCCTACTGTGCTCCTGGCTGGCCTAGGCCCTGCAGGGACCCTATTGACTCTGGTCTAACTTGCCCCCAAGCATTCTTCCAGTGCCAGGAAACTGTGACATGGAAGTGGGAGATCCTATCTCACCTGGCTAGAGCCATGAGAAAGAGGTCCAGGATGTCCCATGGTTAAATCCTGCTCAAGGAGGAACCGTCAGTTCTGGTAAGGGAATGGAGGGAGTCAGGGATGACAACTGGAAGAGAGAAAGGAAGCAAAAGGGAGAGAAAACAGCCAGCATCTCCCACCACAGTGAATGGCCAGAAAACCCAGGTTTGCAAAATTAACATTCAAATGCAGAGCAGAGACTTTCACTTAAAACCAAATCCTGCCCTCTCCACTAAGCAATATGACTGCTAGGGCCAAAGATAGAGTTCAGTGCATAGGGAAGGGAATGAAGGAGCTTGCTGGAGCTTTCAGAGCTGTGAAGGTTCTTTAGCAGAGAAGCTGCTCTTTACCCTGGCTTGTTGGTCACTGGGAGGCTCTGGAGCAGCTGATAATTTTTAATAATAATAATGATGGTATTTGTTAAGCCAAGCACTGTTCTAAGCTTAGAAAAAGATGAAAAAGAGCTCTCATCTTACTTTGTCCTGGCTAAGGTCATTATGGGAAGACGATAGTCCTGAACAGATAGATAAGAGATACCATGTGAAGGGCTGGGGAGGTTAGAGAAAGAGTGAATCAAGGTGTGAGTGCAGGAGGAGAAAAAAACTCAAAACACTCAAAAAACTCAAAAACAAAATAGAAGTCACATCATGAGAGCATCTGAAAGTAGATGTAATTCATTAGTTTTAAAGGCCTTGAGTGCAGGGATCATGTCTACTTCCAACTATTGCTCTCTTCCAAACACTGAGTACATTGCTCTGCACACAGTAAGTACTCAAGGTAAACTATCAATTTCTTGATTTATCTGAGAGTTTTTCAAGGAGTGGGAGATGGGGAAGACTAGGACACTTCCTATTAAAATTCCAGACTTCTTTTTCCCCTCCTCATCTCCAGTCCTAGTCTCCTGCCTTCCGGGTTGGCAGCTCTGGAGAACGCACCTTATTCTCTCCCTTGTTCAGCAAACAGCTACTCTTCCAAGCAATGGTGGTAATGGCACCCAGGGGAAATCTCACCTTTCCCCTGGTTTTAAAGATTCCATAGTCCTTGGCCCATGTTGTAAAATAAATCCCCACCTTTACCACAGAATGGCATAGGGACTGGGGAGGGACAGAGAAAGGGAAGGGAAGGAAGAAGGGAAGAGGAAAAGGAAAGGTGTCAAAGGCCTATGCAAAATTAGGGAGCCAGATATGTGCACTCCCTAGTCCTGACTGTTCATTTTCTAGCACTTGACTCTTTGCTGCAGGTTACAATAACTGGCGGCTGTTTTTGATTGGTAGCAGCTGAGAAACAAGGCAGGAAGACTGCAGGGAGGCTGTCAGGAAACCCTCACAGACATGAAAGGATGTGCTTGGAAACCCGATTAAAGCAAACTTTTGTTTTATATGTTCCCCAGGGACGTATAAGTCTGCTCTTCTTTTGACAGAAATTTCCTCAAGCCCCAGAAGAGGTGGAAAAAGAAGCCACATTTAAGGGGGGAGTGAAGGCAAAACTGCCTCAGTTGGTCAGCTGTCTGAATGCCCATTAGAAAAGTGATTACCAGTGGCAGCTTTCATCATGAAGCATGAAGCAGAAGGAGTGTTGCCCTACAAATCAAGGCACAGAAGACCTAGGGGATTGTGTAGGGCCTCATTCATCTGGGTACACTTCAGCGTTAAAGCACACATTCAGATCGCCCCCTCCTACCTTACCTCATTGATCTACTACATCCCATCCCACACACTTAGTTCCTTTAGCGCCAGCTAACTCACTGTGATCTGATCTCGTCTACTTTGCTGCCAGTCCCCTTCTCCCATCCACCCTCTGGCCTGGAGCTCCCTCCTGCTTCATATATGCCAAGACACCACTCTCTCCACCTTCAAAGCCTTTTAAAGGCACATCTTCTCCAAGAGGCCTTCCCTGATTAAGCCCTCCTTCCCCAACTCCATCTCCCTTCTGCGTCGTCGATGCAGTAGATCTGTACCATTTGGGCATTTGGAATTCACCCACCCTCAGGCCCACAGTACTTATGAACCTACAGGTAATTTATTTATTTATATTAATGTCTGTCTCCCCTTCTAGACTTTAAGCTCGTTGTGGGCAGGGAATGTGTTTCCAACTCTACTGCACTGTAATCTCCCAAGTGCTTAATACAGTGCTCTCTGCCCACAGTAAGCACTCAGTAAATACCAGTGATTGATTGATTACAGTGATCTTATAGGTACAGGGCCCCAGACAGTCAAGCAGTCCTTCCTTGGTCTGAGGAGCAGGGAAAATCCCAAGGGACCAGTACCCACATGCACCACTCTGACCATACAGGTTCTGAGCATTGCCTTACTTGCTCAGAGCTCAAAATAGGGGAATACGCATTCAGAAGAGTGACAGACCAAAGTAGAGGAATTTTTGTTCCTCAATGTTTCCCCCTCCTCCTGAAGCCCCCAAACCTAGCTCTTCTGCCAGTAATAATAGTAATTGTATTTCTTAAGTCAAACACTGTCAAACACTATACTAAGTGCTGGGGTAGATACAAACTAATCAAGTCAGATGCAATTTGGGTCCCATATGGGGGTCACAATCTAAGTAAGCAAGAGAACAGATATTGGATTCCCATTTTACAGTGGAGGAAACTAAGGTCCAGAGAAGTTAAGTGACGTGCCAAAAGTCACATATAGCTGACAAATGGCAGAGTTGGGATTAGAGTCCAAGTCCTCTAACTTTTTTTTTAACGGTATTCATTAAGCACTTACTATGTACTCTTCTAAGCACAGTCCATGTCTCACATGGGGCTCACAATCTTAATCCCCATTTTACAGAGAAGGGAACTGAGGTACAGAGAAGTTAAGTGACTTGCCCAAGGTCACAACTAGACAAGTGGCAGGGTCAGGATTAGCACCCAGATCCTTCTGACTCTGAGGCCCATGCTCTATCCATGAGGCCACGCTGTTTCTCTATTCGCTAGGCCACACTGCTAAGTCCCACCAGTCCCACCCTATTTCTCCTAGGCCGCGTTGCTGCTGAGATTTCCCGGTAAAGTGTTGAGACCCAGTCCAACTCCCCTGAAAAGTGCTGGCACCAGGCAAGCCCCACCTGCCCCCCAGACTTACAACATAGAGGCCGGCCAACCTTGAGGTTTGTGTTGCTATAGGTGGGGAGAGAACCTATGTCATCCAGGAGAATTTGTGGGACATTCTCAATACGAAATGCAAGAAATTAGATTTTTTTCTCTTTAATGAGCTCATTAAATGCCAGCCAGTGGTTTAGTCACTTATTTTTGCTAACAGATGAAAGGGCTTCTTTTTTAGTTGGGTTTTTTTTTGTTGTTGGGGGAAGGGATGTGCTTAGGTTTAGTGTCTTTTGTGTCAAAACAGTAGCATGTGACTGTGACTGCAGAGAGGAAGACATTATTCTACTAGCAGTAAAACAGAGGAATTGAAACGGTAGAGGAAAGAGAAGGGAAACAGATAAATATCTTTGGGGTGCACCCAATGCTGGTCCTGAGCCACAAAAACAGGCCTAGAAATGGGGATGGCCCAGTCTCTCGGGGTGTCTGACCAGCCTGAAGGACAATTACTCATTCCATCAGAACTCCAAAGAGTCAGGTATTAAGGACAGAGAATGTGAATGGAGCTTTGGAAACGCTGCAGGGAGCGTCTTTAAACACTAGTTAAAGCCACAATGGAATAATCCTAGAGAAAACAAATGCTGTAAAGAGATTTCAGACAGTCCAGAATTCTGAAGGGGATTTCAGCAGCTAAACTTGCAAAGAAACAGTGCACTCTGACTTTAAGGAGCACAACATCATTATGTTTGGCCTCGTTTTAGAGCCAAGAAATCTTACAAGGAACTTGCATGGCAGAAACTCTCTAGACCAAAATCAAAACTAATCATTTTTTGCATATTAATCAGACTCCTGATTGAAGCAGTTCTAGCTGTTTGGGGAGGAATATTAAGAGTAAATGCTGCTAATTTAAGCACAACTAATTTTAAAACATGTACTTAGGAACAACTATGAGGAAAGCATTTATCCAAAAGACTTTGGGGGTCCAAAGGTAACCTTCATCTGGTGGAATGGAGCTGAGTTCAGTGTCCATCTGGTGAAATGGAGCTGAGTTCAATGTCATGACATTCCCTGCAGGTGGAGAATGTACTTCTTTACCTTGCTCGTTCCCTGTGATTTCTACCTTCAAGCCTTCTGGATTTCCCCTTCTACACTGTAAAGCTCCTTGTGGGTAGGGAACATGTTTACATCTCTGTTATATTCTACTCTCCCACCCAGTAAGAACGTGGGTAAGCTCTCAATAAATACCATTAATTGATTGTTGAAGGGCCTCTCCAGATAAGCAGAAGGTATCAGGGTTGGTCTTTTCCAGAATAAGGTGGGCGAAACACCCCACAGTTTTATGTTCTGAACTGGACTCTGCCTTTTGATCATCTCCCGGTTATTCCCATGGGATACAAGCTTTGCTTTTCACTTTACATCTTAAACAGGTCATGAGAGTGTATGAATGTGTATGGATATTTGTATTTGTGGGCCTTCACACACCGACAACTTGGTGCCTTGTCTTAACAGATAAGACTGCAGTCCAGGGCTCTGCACCAGGAGGCAAGGAACAGAGCCTGAGTTAAGTTTTAGATTCTACCAGCCTCCTTTCACCACCCACAACTGACAAAACATGGGCAGAATCATCATGTTCCTGAACATGAAGAGTGACTCATTCTGGCAAAGTTACTCACATGAATAAATACGGAGGGCATCATGCAACACACAATTATATCTGATATGGCATAGCCTGTGATAAACTGGATCTACTTAAAACAGAGATGAGTATGTTAAATAAGTGACAGAGTTGTAACCTACGTTTCTTCATTAACTGAAATTGTAATTCCCCTACTTTGGAATTTAGGTTAAAAGTAGGAGCTCATGGAATCCTGGAAGCATTTGAAGGTGACAAACAGAGGTACCAATTTTTCATTTGGAGTGCGGGTTCACAAAGAGGATGGGAGTTTTAGGTAGAGTGGAATTTAGAAGGGGCAAGCATCGAAGATCCCACAGTCAGTCAATCACTGGTATTTATTGCACTTACTGTGTGCCAAACTACTAAGTGCTTGAGTACTATGTACTAAGAGTTGGTAGACACATTCCTAACCCACAGGGAGTTTACAGTCTAGAGGGGGAGACAGATATGAAAATAAATTACCGGTATGTACGTATGTGCTATGGGGCTGAAGGTGGGGTGAAGATCAAGTGCTTAAAGGGTACAGATCCAAGTGTATAGGTGACAAAGAAGGGAGAGGGAATAGGGGAAGAGAGGGCTTAATCGAACAAGGCCTTTTGGAGAGATATGAGTTTCATAAGGCTTTGAATGTGGTGAGAGTGGTGGTCTGTCAGATATGAAAGGGGAGTGAGTTCCAGCTAGAGGGAGGACATGGGCAAGGGATTGGTGGTGAGACAAATGAGACTGAGGTACAGCAAGTAAGTTGGCATTAGAGGAGTGCAGTGTGCTGACTAGGTTGTAGTAGGAAATCAGTGAGGTAAAGTAGGAGGGGGAAAGCTGATTGGGTGCTTTAAAGCTAATGGTAAAAATTTTCTGTTTGATGCCCAGGTGGTTGGGCACCACTGAAAGTTCTTGAGGAGTGGGGAGATGGGGACTGAACTCATTTTAGAAAAATGATCGGGGCAGCAGATTGAAGTAAGGACAGGAGTGGGGAGAGACAGGAGACAGGGAGGTCAGTGAGGAGGCAGATGTGTTAATCAAGGCAGGATATGAAACGTTTGTGGATCAGCATAATAATAGTTTATTTGGAGAGAAAAGAGCCGATTTTAGCAACGTTGGGAAGGTAGAATCAACAGGATTGGTGACAGATTGAATATATGGGTTGAGTGAGAGAAATGACTGGAAGATAATGCCAAGGTAACCGGTTTGTGAGTTAGAGGGGATAGTGGTGTTGTCTACAGTGAAGAGAAAGATGGGGGAGGACAGAGTTTGGGGGTGGAAAATGAGGAGTTATTTTGAACATTTTTAGTTTGAGGTGTTCGTGGGATTTCCAGGTAAAAATGTCCTGAAGGCATGAGGAAATGCGAAACTGCAGAGAAGGAGAGAGGTCAGGGCCAGAGAGGGAGATTTAGGAATCATCCAAATAGAGATGGAAGCCGTGGGAATGAATGAAGCCAGTTCAGAAAGCAGTGGAACAGAATTATTGTTCCCATGACGTTAGGCAATTTTACTTTGACAATTCACTAGGCAGTCCTGAGTGATTCTTGCTTGTTGAGCATGAGTTAGTTTTGGACAGTTGTATTCTGAATACAGTATGGTATTTGTTATTAATAATAATAATAATAATGTTGGTATTTGTTAAGTGCTTACTATGTGCTGAGCACTGTTCTAAGCGCTGGGTTAGATACAAGGTTGTCAGGTTGTCCCACATGTCTCACAGTCTTCATCTCCATTTTACAGATGAGGGAACTGAGGCACACAGAGAAGTGAAGTGACTTGCCCAAGGTCACAAAGCAGACAAGTGGCAGAGCTGGGATTAGAACCCACGACCTCTGACTCCCAAGCCCGGGCTCTTGCCACTGAGCAAGCATTTGTTAAGTGCTTACTATATGCCAGGCACTGTACTAAGTTCTGGGGTGGATAAAAGCAAATCAGGTTGGACACAGTCCCTGTCCCACGTGGGGCTCACAGTCTTAATCCTCATTTTACAGATGAGGAAACAGGAAACAGGAAACAGGAAACAGCCGACAAGTGGTGGAGTTGGGATTACAACCTTCTGACTCCCAGGCCCATGCTCTAACCACTAGGCCATGCTGCTTCTCTTGAATAACTGGATGGGAATATGACATCCCCATGAACAACTCAGAGATCCAATCTGTGGATGTAACTGTCTTCAAATCCTAAACTCCTATGATCCTGATGTCTTATCCAAAGGATCTTGAGAATCCAGTTGAATTAAGTCAAGTTTCTCAGTTTCTTCAATATACCCCCTCTGTTTCAGGACTGACCAACCTGTGTCCCAACATATGAAGCTACAAAATCAAAGGGCCCAAATTGAAACAGAAAGAAAGCCAGCTAAATTTTACTTTATCTTCTCCCTGCACTTTACCTAGGCTCAGGGACCATGGTCCAACTTTACGAACGTTGGTTGGATTTTTTAATTTTCTAGAGATAAATGGGGAGAGGAGAGAAGAATGGAAGGCAGGGAGGGAGAAGCAGGTGAACTGGCGGAAGGGTATGTGCTTCGGGAATGCATGGAAATACTGTCTGATCATTGACTGATGTGTCACATGGCACCACAGTCCAATCCCATTGCCGAGTGACCTAGACGTTTGCAGGAAGCCACACTCTCCGACTCTGGCTCTCCTTTGGCCCCAGCACCAGTCCTAGCCCCCGCAAAGCTCGGGGAGGCTGGGCCACTGAGCGCAGCCACCTGCTCAGGCTGCTGCTCTGAGGTGGTGAGCGTAAGTGATGGGAAGCTTAGGGGCAGGGTCCAATGCTGAGGCTTGGTGAGAGGGTGGAGAGTGTATTATGTAGTGAGGGTTACAAAATTTCTTTTTTCTACTTAAAATTTTCAACAAAATAGTTGCCTGGGTGCCAAAAACAAAGGTCCTAACATTCAACTTTTAGCTTAAAGCTGGCCAGACTCTGTTTCCTGATCTATTTCTTGGCAACTTTTGTTGGCTCGTGCACCGACTGCTGAAGGCACAGACTGCAGGGAGCAGCCGATCAGTATGTTATTCGTTAGTGGATTGGATGCAAAAAAGCAGGTGGGCCTCCTTTCGCATGGTCAAATTTGGGATGCAGACAAGGACTCAGGTAGCATAAAAGCAAAAGTAGTGGTCCAGTCTCATTTCTGAGAAAGCCACCCATTACTGTTTATTATTATTATCAATCATCATTATTATTATTATATAATAGTATTTGATAAGTGCCTACTTTGTGTTAAGCACTGGTCTTAAACACTGGGGTAGATACAATCTAATTAGGTTGGACACAACCTGTCCCTTTCCCTCTTTGTCCCACATGGAGCTCACAGTCTTAATCCCCTTTTTATAGATGAGGGAACAGAGGAACAAAGTGACTTACCCAAGATCACACAGCAGAAACGTGGTGAATCCGGGATTAGAATCCAGGACCTTCTGACTCCTAGGTCCATGCTTTTTCCACTAGGCTACACTGCTTTTCTATAGCGCTATCCCACTACAGGACATGAGGTTTAGCACCTTCTTTAGGGAAATCTCATCAAGGACATTAAATTTCCCAGAACTGTAAAGCCATGACAACAGTGGATTGCCTAAGAGAGGCCTGAGGGTCCCAAAATGCATCACAAACTATCTATTCAACGTATGGTAGCAGTGAAAAAATGCCAAATAGCTGGGCATGGTCAGAGGACGAAGAGAAACAAAACCAAATCATAGTTCTGCCACTCTCTAAAAATCACTGTTTGTCTGCACCTGGAGTGCCAATTACAGTATTGTAATTCTAGCTGATGGACCTAGGAAGGACATATTAGAGTCAGAAAAGTCTCAGAGAAGGTTAATCAGTCTGATCCGAGGAGTGGAGCAGTTTCCAATGAAGACAGACTGACGAGTTCAGGTATGTGTGGAGGCTAAAGAAGGGTGAAATACAAGGATAATAGAACCATGAGAATGTGAGTGGTGCCAAGAATATACACGTGTTTGTGTATGTACATACGTACATTATGTAAATATGTAATTATGAGTATGAAAGTCAAGGATGGTGCCCATCTCACTGGCAATGGCTACAAGGATGCTTAGAGGAAGAAGTACATAATAATTAAATCCTGTGGTTCACTGGCCTAATCCCATACAATACTGCAGAGGGACTGAACAGAGCTTGATATCAACACTATCAGGACATCAGTCTGCCATTCCCAGGGACTGTGTACACTTTACCTGAGCATTAAAAGATGTTCCGACTATGGGTACTCACAGGAGCCCAGAATTCAGACAAACTGATACTATACCTACCTTTCCCTAAAGAAAGAAGCCCAGGAGGGCCTCAGACTTGATGAGAAAACTTCAGAAAGAATAAACGTCCCAGAAAAGTCCATGGATGGGTATGTGTTGAGATGTGGAGAGGCCAGGCCTGATGGAGAAATCAGCAAACAGTAATTCTCATCAAAACCAGACTTGAAATTAAAACTAGAGAGCAACTGTCTCCAAGAATTTCAAGTGGGAGACAGATTCCTTCTGCTCCTGCCAAACAGGGAAGGCAAATTAATGACCACTTGGCCAGGGCCCTTTGGAATTCCATGTTAAGTAGCTTGATAATAATAAGCCAAATAATAATATGATAAAAAAAATCTAAGTAAAGATCACATGAAGCTGCTGAGACCCTAAGTCCCCCCCATTTATTACTTTAGGTACTAAGACGCTAAAACCATGGATCCCTTTGAAGGCAGTGCATTTGTCCCAGTAGCCAACGGAAGGTAGATGGATTCCCCACGGTGGGAAACCAGGAAACGTGAGAAATTTGAGACATTTTTGCTAAGAACCTTTGGTCTTGGACTATGTCCAACCACAGAACTTTGTATCTACCCCAGCGGTCAGTTCAGTATTTTGCATGTAGTAAGCGCTTAAAAAGTACCATTGAAAAAATCCACCTGCATGAATGCTCTTTAGCCTAGACCACCTAACTATACTGTTTCCAGCTCACAGGGATATAGATTGCAATGAGCCACCTGGTTTGGTCTCCAGGGTGACTGGACTGCAACTGATTTTTATGTGGCCCTTGAATTCCCCTTAGAATTGCTTGCACTGTGTCAGGGACTTCCCAACCCTTGGATGAGCCTGCTTTGCCCTTTCTACCTTATTCAGTGGTAAATGTAACCTGTAACAGTTAGTCAGACTGCTTTGACCTATGAGATCTTTTTGTCCCTCTAGTTTGTATGTTGGAAGGTATAAAATGGATTGATTGCTATCTAAGTCAGCAGTCAGAAGACTTCCTGCATAGAGGAATTTGTGGACAATCCACTGATTCAAGTTTGGGTTCAGATCTCTGGAATGAAATGCTCATTCTTCCTCTTGACAAGAAAGCCATGTTAAACTTAGTAAGCAAAAGACTCTAGAAGCATTTAATACATGTAAAAATTGCAATGGCAAATTATGCTAGATTAGAGATGACCATACTTAATAAGTTTTGTTACTTGCAGCACAATAACAAAAGCCATTAGGATATTCTGTAATCAGCTACCCTACTTTTAACCCCAGTCTGTCTGTATGAATCCTTAGATCAAGGGAAAAAACATTCCCTGGAGCTCTCTTCCTTCACCGGGGATGTTAGCTGACTTACCCATCTGTGAGCAAAGAATGCTTTTGCTTAGCTTGCTTAACTAAATGGATCTTAGTTTGTCTGCTTGCAGCTGAAGACAAATTGGGCTGATTCTGTAAGCAAGGACATAAAACATATCTATGAATTAAACCGTGACTGAGTATTTTGGGAGGAGTGAAATGAATAGGCGATGAAAGCTTACAATTTCTCAGAACAATGACTGCTCCCCAAATCTTACGCTTCTTCGTTTTATTTTTAAAGGCAGTTTCAAAACATTTTTAAGCAATGGAATTCACCTATTTATATTCTGGCTTCACATTCCAATCATTTGCTGCTTAGTATGTGTGTATATTTTTATAATCCCAAGCAGATACGCATGCTCTCTCCTACGGCCATTAGAAACACTAGAGGGATTTACAGCTTTGCCATTATTCACATTGTTACAGTCCAAGAATTTTCCCCATTTCCTTCATTAGGTTTTTCCTTCAGTTCATGTACAGTGATTGAAGCGATAGTGACATTACATTCCCTCGTTCATTTTCATCCCACAACTCTGCTTGCTTTTACAGGTACAGATGCATTCTTTGGATGTTTCTGTTTAGCAGGGGTTCAAGTTCAAAAATGCAATGCTAGTGAGGAATATTAAAGAGGATAAGGCCTTCCTTATTTACATTTTTAAATGCTTCTGCCCTAGCCTTCCAGGTGACACAGGTTAGCAATCTGCAAGTTCTATCATTGGCTGCATCCGCCACAGGGACCTGAAAGACTCCAGTATTGCTGCAGGCACACTGCAGAGACACTCCTCAGCTGCATTGCCTGGGGAGTGGGAATATAGTCCACCCAAAGGACACTGCAGAGACATACCAGAATTGCACCACTTGAGGAGTGGGAATTTAGTCCACCCAAGGAACGCTGCAGAGACACACCTGAACCCACTTGCCTGGGGAGTGGAGAGGTAAAGGATGTGACCAGACCACTTTAATAATCAAATAAGATTATAGTATTTGCTGAGGGACTAGTCTTTGCAGAGCACTACTACATGCTTGGAAGAGTAAAGTAGAATTAATAGATAAGATTCCTGCCTTCAAGGAGCATATAGACTGGTGTGTGGCTTTGGGCAAGTCACGTAACTTTTCTGTGCCTGTTACCTCATCTGTAAAATGGGAATTAAGACTGTGAGCCCCACATGGGACAACCTGATTTCCTTATATCTACCCCAGTGTTTAGAACAGTGCTTGGCACATAGTAAATGCTTAACAAATACTATTATTATTATTCCTGATTTAATACAGGAATGTGCCCTGGGTGTGTGGATGGTTACTTATTAAGCTTATTTTGGGAAAAGCTGTTTTCTTGATTTTAACAATGTCTGACAGGAAAAAGCAGCACATCTCTAGCAGTGTTACCAAAAACATCCAAGGTTAGGCCATTCTGGATTAAGGATGCCAGAATCTAGGGCAGGGATTCTGTGGAGAGTGAGGGAGCAGAGGGTCTAAGGACCCGTCTATTTCCAAGGCTTCAAGTCTTGGAGCCAGTTGGAGAGATGCAGTGTAAATAAAATAATTTCCGTGAGCTGCACAACCCAACTTACTGAACGTTGCCCGCATGAGCTCATCACAGCCTCTTGAGATTCAGGGCCTGGACCTGTTCAAGCAGCTACACTATTGGTCTCTGGTTAGTCTGCCCCTACTCACAGCAGATGTTGCTGGGGCAAACTGTCACCACTGTTTTTCTTAAGAGTTTATATCTGCCTCCCTCTTTAGACTGTAAGCTCCTTGTCGGCAAAGAATATGGCTGCCAATTCTGTTGTATCGTACTCTCCTAAGTACTTTGTACCATGCTCTGCACACAGTTAAAGCTCAATATATGCTATTCATTGATTGATAAAGGTGGTAATATAGGTAGGTAGCCACAGCTGCTGATGCAGCCTTAGACTACTTTACAACCATAGGCAGGCAAGCTAAACCAGTCTCCTTTCTAATTAGAGTGGCAAGTGGGGGAAAATCTTGCCCGTTCTGGGGCTGTCGCTCCCAAAGTTCAGTCCGCAACAAAGACAAAAGGAAGACAGCAACTTGAGGACTGAGGTGCCAAGAATGAGAAAGCAAAAATAAGTCGGTCTTCTACTTAAGTGATGTTCGGGGCAGGGCAGGTACCACCCACAGAGATAGAGTGTCTACTAAGAGAAACAGCACGACCTAGTATAAAGAACATGGGCCTGGGAGCTCTGCCAATTGCTTGGTATGTGATCTTGGGCAAGTCACTTAGCTTCTCTATGCCTCGGTTCTCTTCTTCTCCCTCCTACTTAGATTGCCAGCCCCCTGTGGAGCGGGGATTGTGTCCAAACTAATTAACTTGTATCTGCCCCAGCACCTAGAAGTGTTTGGCATATAGTAAGTGCTTAACAAATACCATTTTTATATTAAAAAACACTCAAGAATAATTCTGGATACTGTTTTGCTGACCCCACCCCTATACATTTTTAGTCAGCCAGTCAATCATATTTATTTAGTGCTTACAGAGTGCAGAGCACTGTACTAAGCACTTGGGAGAGTACAGTTTAACAATATTGCAGACACATTCCCTGCCCACAACGAGCTTGCAGTCTAGAGGGGGAAACAAACATTAATATAAATAAATAAATTACAGATAGGTACCTAAGTGCTCTGAGGCCAGGAGAGGGGGTTGAATAAAGGGAGCAAGTCAGGGCAATGCAGAAGGGAGTGGAAGAAAAGGAAAAGAGGGCTTACTCAGGGAAGGTCTCTTGGAAGAGATGTGCCTCAATGGATCTTTGAAGGTGGGGAGAGTGATCACCTGTCAGATACGAAGAAGGAGGGTTTTCCAGGCCAGAGGCAGGAAGATGGCGGCAAGACTGGTGAGATTGAAGTACAGTGAAAAGGTTAGCATTAGCAGAGCGAAGCGTGTGGCTTGGGTTATGGTAGGAGAGTAACCAAGTGAGGTGGGAGGGGGGAAGGTTTCTAGGCATTAATTCTTAATAAATATATCAAAAATAAAAGCCAGTATGATTTCTCTTGTGGGGATAACTAGTGTTTGTAGTTCTGTCCATTCCTGGTGACACTCAAAAATTTGTTTTGAAAGTGATGACAACCACTCTCTTGCTCATCATGACACACAGAGCAGATGTATTATAACTCCCAACGAAACATATAAAAGAGTTTTTTGTAAGAATGTACAGAGCCTATATCGTTCCTGGGTTTTTAAAAATAGAATAACTGGACATCAAGGTGGACACTGCCACATGAGTATAAGGCAGGGGACAAATCAGCTGGAAACCAAACTGTCTAGTGTAAAAACTGGACAAGTGGTTATCAAACATGGGAAGTGGGCAAGCTCAAAGCTAAAAGGACCTAGGCAGGCCATCTTCTTTTGAAGGAACCTGTCATCTCTGTCCTCTGCTGATTGGGGGCAGCACCCTGAGTTAGCCACAGGTAGGAAATCATCAGTCTAGGGTGCATTTTTTTAGAGGAGAATTCATTCTTCAATCTCTGCTAGTCTATACTGCTCTGTTCTGCTGCAGCTGGAGTTTTCATCTGTTTTTCCCAGACAGTATGGCCAGTATTTGGAGTCTTGGCTTGATGAGCATGTGTATGATAATTAGTAGATACTTTTAGAAGCACCGTTTATTATAAATTGATAATTGGGTGTAATGATCCTGTATAGGGAAAACTGGATGACCTCTTAATGCATATTATGTATTAACTGATTAGCAGAGAGGGAAGAGGAGGAGTTGCAGTATAGAAGTTTGCTTTTGTTAAGGCAGGGAATAAGTTACTGGGTGATGGGAAAAGAGGCTGAATAGTCTATATGACCCAGAGTTCCGTGTAGCCTCATATGAAACATTGGGGGCATATGGGGGAGACTGATAAAAAATAAAATTCCAAGGACCAAGGACAGTAATTTAGCAGTCTAGGAGTACGTACAACACTATTTAACAGAATGGAGAGGGGATCATATAAATCAACTGTGGTTCCTACTCACATCAGTACAACCTATCTTTTAGCTCTTATAGTCTCTTGCTGATGGGTAGGTGGCAGTTGTTTAATGGGCCAATCCCGTACATTCAGAGTGTCCTGGAACTGTATGGTCTTACACTAGTATCTTGAGTGGCAGATCTTCCAATAGGGCCTGGTCTGGACTCCCAAATGCTGTAGGAGTGTTTCTCCCTGGCCGTCTGGACTCCATGGTCGGGGGATGGTGCCTCCCTCCAGGGGTGACACGGGGTGAAAGAATGGAAGGGCGTCTTGTTTGAGCCTGCATTCCTGACTTTTAGGACACAAGGAAGATTGGG
Organism: Ornithorhynchus anatinus; assembly: GCF_004115215.2. Taxonomy (NCBI): domain Eukaryota; kingdom Metazoa; phylum Chordata; class Mammalia; order Monotremata; family Ornithorhynchidae; genus Ornithorhynchus; species Ornithorhynchus anatinus. Next base: position 51,435,978 of record NC_041735.1, on the reverse strand, counting down.
CTGGGGAAGTCCTGGGGACCCAGTCCCAAGACTATACCTCCGACAGGAATGTTCTAAATTTCAAAGTACAGCCCTGAAATATAATATACTTATTGTTACAATAAATACAAATTTTATCATTATTCAAATTTTTGCCATTTCAAACCTAAGAGGACAGCGCTAAACTTGGTGCGTATGGATGGTAAAATGAAAAGCCTAGCCCTGGTCTGACTCTGATGGGAAGCAGCATGGCCTAGTGGATAAAGCATAGGCCCGGGAGTCAGAAGGACCTAGGTTCTTACCCCAGCTCCACCTCTTGTCTGCTGTGTGACCTTGGGCAAGCCATTTGATTTCTCTGGGCCTCAGTGACCTCACCTGTAAAATGGGGATTAAGACCGTGAGCACTATGAGGAACAGGTACTCTGTCCAATATGATTAGCTTGTGTCTAACCCAGTGCTTAGAAAGTGCTTGACACATAGTAAGTGCTTAACAAACACCATCATTATCATTATTACGATGATGGGCTTGTGGCTGGATGTGAGCCAGTGAACACCCACATTAAGGAATGCCTGTGACTCTCAACTATCTCTTGATGAGTTTCTGTCTCCCCCAGTCCAGCCAGAAATGTGTGCACCAAATAGTGATCCAAGATTCCGTCACTGAGGGGCAGCACAGAGGAGAGAGGGAAAGGGATTTGGTGTTTTTTGTCCATTTTAAAAGGGATCCTTTATCAATTAAAATGGTATAGTTGATATTTCTTCTCCTAGAATGTGGTAAAGTGGTACTATGGAAATCATTAGATATGTTTTAATTTTATTTATTAGATATCTTTTCTGCTCATTTGTTTTTGGCTCTAAATAATAATCACACTTGGTCTTTGCAGAGTACCTTCCTATAACACTCTCAAGGAATCAGCAGTAAAGTAGTACTAGTGCCATGTACTTATTTTACAGGAAAAGAAACTGAGATTAAATGACTTGTCCAAGGTAAAAAACTGAGTCAGTATAATGTAAAGAAGGCTGGGTCAGTGTTCTAAATCCTGAAATGGATTTCCTCTCCATCTTATTAATAAATCAGATTTTTTCCTAGCACTTGTGGTGTTTCTGGACTGAACAGTGAAACAGAAAGGCCACGTACCCATTCCTGCTTGCTTGGCCCTACACATGAGCCAAGAGCTACCCCTGTTTGTGCGCCTGTCTGCTTCCATTCAATCAATTAATCACTGGTATTTCCTGAGTGCTTATGGTGTTCAGAGTACTGAACAATACAGTTGTTAGATGTGATCCCTGCCCACAAGGAGCTTACAATCAAGATGGAAAACAGACTTATGTATATATCCTTATACTCCACCATTTACAGATAGGATAAATCTATATATGTAATATATATAGGCTGTGGGGTTGTGGGATGAAGTAAAGGGGTACAGACCCAAATGCACTGGTGATGAAGAAAGGAGCACGAATAGGGGAAATGCGGGCTTAGTCACAGTTTGAATCACGCACATCAAAGTTCTTCAAAAGATACAGGAGTTAGTCAAAATATTATTAGTACTAAATACAATTAGACTAATAGAATGGGGTTTCTTAGATTGTATCCTCTCTACAACATGTCTGGTGTACACTCCCAAGCACTTAGTACAGTGGTCGGCACAAAGTACGTGCTCAAGAAATGCTACTGATTGAATGTAGCAGTGGAAAGAGCCCGGGCTTGGGAGTCAGAGGTCATGGGTTCTAATCCCAACTCTGCCGCTTGTCAGCTGTGTGAACTTGGGCAAGTCACTTAGCTTCCCTGCGCCTCAGTTTCCTCATCTGTAAAATGGGGATGAAGACTGTGAGCCCTACATGGGACAACTTGATTACCTTGTATCTACCCCAATGCTTAGAACAGTGCTTGGCACATAGTAAGCGCTCAACCAATACTAACATTAACATTATTATGTGGGCCCCTGGGTGGGGGGGGGAGGGAAAGGAGTACGTCTGATTTGACTATCTTGTACCTCACCAGTGCTTAGCCCGCTTTTAGGCACGTAGTAAGTGCTTAGGAGATATCCTAATTATTATTGCATAACATTTACATTTTTACTTAGATCCTCTCTCCCCTATTTACAGTGATTCAATTTTGGCAAAGTCATTCTACTATTTCTGCATTGAACTGCTTCTAGGAATACCAGACATCTCACAGAACCCACTCAAGAACAACTAGCCCCAGCTTCATCTTGAAAACCCTGTGGATATGGATTGGGCTCTAAACTGTCAGCCAAAATGTAACAGTACAACAAGGGGCCACATCTTCTCGTGCCCCATGTGGCCGGGATTGTGGATCTCTCTTTGGCCTTTCAGCCACACAGGCACCGATAGGTGAACTTTCCCATCAGCAGGGTCTTCTTCGAAGACAAAGGACAACTGTATAACATTGGTCCACCTACTCCATCACCACTGCCAGGTAGAGGGTATGAGACAGATATCAGGATATGAATCTATCAAAGGTGATGGGAAAAGTTACTAGATGAAGTGAATATCAAAGGAATTAATCAAGAACCAAAATGAAAAATAAAGGAAAAATAAAGAAAATGAATCTTCCAACCTCAAATATCTTTAACTGGGCCCCAGGCAGAAACCAAACTCCTCACCGCTGCATTAGCTGTGAAAATCTGATCTGAGCACAGAAGCCGATAATGAGAGGCAGCTTCCAAAGCTGCCAGAGCAGGTGTTTCCTATCAAAATGGGGTGGGGCGGGTTTGTAAATCTCATTTTAAAAGTTTCTTACCCCGGGGATAATGTTTCATAGCACTGCCATTCGTTTTACCATCTGTACGGAAATTCAGTTCAAATTGAACTGGCAGCCTTTCGTCCCCCAAGCAGCCCCAGGTTTGCATTCTTTCACAGCGAGCGAATGGAGGGGAAGCCTTGGGCAAAGCAAGCACTCAGGTCTCCTACATTCAAGGGAGGTGTCGGTGAGCCTGCCCTCTGTCTCCATCTTTAATTGGCCCGTGCTGTGGGGAGCAATCAAAATTAAATGGTCGCTTGCTGAGAAAGGAAGGTCTGCGAACTCCAGGCATGTGGTCTCTAGGTGAGTACATTTGCCATTCCATTCTCTACCCTCAAAAAATAGCATAAGCCAAGACCCAGCTTTGACCCTCGGGGCATTTCGTCATGTGAAAACATGGAACATTTACTGCTGTGGAGGCAACATGGGGGTCCAAGAGCTCTCTTCTGGTTAAGGTAATTCATAAAATTTGAGCAAGTTGAAATACTTATTAACCTCAAGCCCCTCCCCAAAGTATCTTCAAAAACAATCAGGAATAGCCAGTGGGAAGTACAGATTTCTTTAACTGTGGAAGACCCAGGTAGGTGGACAGAGTCTAAAATCATGTCTCCACAGAAGTTGAGTCATCAAATGGGCATAGGTTTTGAAACACGGTGCTTCCGGGGGGCTCAGGAACCTTACAATGCCCTGAGAGGCAGACCTCTATCCTGGGCTCTGTCGCAAAGTGTATGATTTTGAGCCAACTACTTGGACTCTCTATTTAAACTTTATGGAGAAGGATACTGAGGCAGATAGATTTGCCCCCAGGAATGCTTGAAGGAGTGCTTTGAGCTTGTTGGAAGACCACTACTGTGTTGATTCAAGAAGTGCTCACTATGCAACCTCTTATCTCCCTACTGTGTGACCTATGTACTTGACTGCTCAATCCCCCACCTCCATAACACATATGTACATAGCTTTATTCTTGGTTGCTTCCCCTATCTGTAATGTATTTTATTGCCTGTCTCCCCCACTTAACTGTACTCATCCAAGTTTTAGCTGAGCGTTCTGCACCTAGTCAGCACTCAGCAAATACCATTCACTGATCTACTAGCTAAAGACAGGGTAAGGGTAATTGTGTTTATTAAATGCTTAGTATGTCAGAGCCCAGTACTAAGCATTAAGAAAAAATCCACAAGAGTTAGACATCAATCTAAGGTATTCATTGAGCACTTACTATGTACGAAGCACTTAGTGACTGCTTGGGAGAGGACAATCCAACATGGCCTCACAGGACCTTACAGTCTACAAATTAGGTAATATAGGGTCTCTCTATAAAAACAATCCCAAGACTCAGACTGTGTCAGTTAAGGCATATATAGACCTGGACTGCCAACCCAGAATCACTTCAAAAGTAGACTAGAAATCACAGGTTCAGCAAGCTTCTTCTCTCTGACTTTTAAAGCATGTGGCATTTTTTTTTTGCTTTTTATCATATTTGTAAAGTGCTTACTATTTGTTAAACATTGTTCTAAGTGCTGGGTTAGGTACACATTAATGAGGTTGGGCACAATCTTTGTCCCACAGAGGGCTCATCGTCTAAGTAAGAGGAGAATGGTATTGGATCCCCATTTTAGAGTTGAGACAATTGAGGCACAGAGAAGTTAAGTGACTTGCTAAGGACACACAGCAAGTATCGGCAGATCCAGGATTAGAAACCAGGTCCCTCTGATTCCTAGGCCTGTGTTCTCTCCACTAAGCCATGCTGCTTCTCGAGCCAAGCACCGGGCTAAGTGTGGGGTAAATACAATCAGATCAGTCAAAATCCTTATCCCACATGGGGCACAGTTTAAAAGGGAGGGAGAAGATGTATTTCATCCCCATTTTATAAATGAAAAAACTGAGTAGCAGAGAAGCTGAGATTTGACCAAGGTCCACATGGATGGCAAATGGCAGAGGTGGGATTAGAACCCAGGTCTCCTGATTCCCAGACCTGTGCTCTTTCCCCTAGGCCATACTGCTTCTGCTGATGGGTAGAGGAGATGAAAGAAGCCCCCGGACACATAACATGTTTCCCCTGAGAAGTAAACTGTGATTTTGGATTTATGCTATAGGTTCTATTTGAGGAATACAGTGATGATTTAATTGTTGTATGGAACACTTAGAAAATAGTTTTTATACATGACAGCACAGCCACTGAGAGTCCGAGAAAAACATTCTACTATTTCTCCAACTACTGTTTGAACAGTAGGTACAAATAAAACAATATTTTAATCATCTGCAAACTCAGAGCAGGCTGCTGCTGTTATTTCAGAGGCAAAGAGGGAACTGGGAGGGCAGAACATTATTAGATAAGATCTCTGTGCCAGGACCTGACCCTGGATTTAGCAAATTACAAGTTCACCGGCTCTTTTCAAACATTGTAGACTTCTGCAGGAGACTGTAGATTTTGTAGGAGGTGGAGTGACACTTTGCCTTTGGAGGGGTGAGGAGGAGGTGGGGAAACAAGCTTTTTCCAAGGGCATAAATGACGTAGCAGGCCGGCCTCCCAGAACCAAGGTCTTTCTGAGGTTTGTAGGCATCATCTCCCAAATAACAGTCCTATGCCTGCTGTCTAGCCAACCAGAGCTGGGTGATTTGAGGTAAAGGCTCATTGCTGAGAGCTGTGGGTCTTAGCAAGTCAGTTCTCTATCTCTCCCACTCATTTTTACCCAGAAGGGGAACATTTGTTATTTTATTTAATGCCTAGAGCCTTAGCATCTGCCCCTTGCAATTTAGAAAGCAGGCATTACTAAGCTCGCTGGTTTAGAAAACGACCATGAATCTCAGACCAAAATGAGTTAAAATGACAAGCCAGAAAAGGTTATGAGTTGGAAACCTAAGTATAGCTGCATATCAAATCTCCAGTGGCTCCTTGTTGCTTCTTCTGTCAAACTCCTAATAATCAACTATGAAGTTCATTACCTGACTCCCTCTTACTTATCTTCTTTCTTCTATTATTACCACCACCCCCTAGCTGGGGTTCTTTCCACTACCCAAGCAAACCTTCTATCTGCTCTCATCCTTGATTGACTCTCTCCATCTTTCTCACACCTGATGAGAAAGCTTTGCCAAACCAAGTCTCTTCCCACAAAAGTCCCTTTCATCATGAAGCATTTCCCAGTTGGATACCTCTTACCCCCAACCCTTTTTCTGGCCAAGCCATCTCCTCAGCCACCTCAGCACTCACATATTTCTCTGTTTGTTATTTAAATACTTATTCATTTGTGTTTTGTTACAATTACTCTAAGCAATGGAGTAAGGGAAGAGGAATGAATGGCCATATTTGAAAATGATAATCCTGAGAGAGAGGAGGATGAAAAAAATAAATCAGCAATGGACAATTGATTCTTTACTATGTACATGCAAATAGTTCTTTTCTGTGTTCAGTGCTTTGGGGTTTGCAATGCTTCACTGTTTGTGAATTACCTTTCCTGTAGCCTCTGCAGAAGAAGAACCTTACCCCCCTCACCCCCAACTGCACCATGTCAGGCTGCCCTACAGATCTCCAGTGTTATACACAGCAAACCGCAGTCATTGGGTGGCACATCTCTATCATTAAAACATCTGTTTTGTCTTCCTGGCTTGGGTTGTGCCCTATTTCTACTAATCACAAAGTAGGCTACTTTGGTATTTTGCTTCTCCTATGCCTTGCCCCGCCAAGTTGCACTGCAACTAAAATGGCCTCTAAAATAATGACGATATTTGTTAAGGGCTTACTATATGCCAAGCACTGTTCTAAGCTCTGGGTGATTAACTGATTGCAGTACAGGACCTCGTTACTGAGAAACCTGTTTTGCCAATTGATGCTGACCAAGTATTGTAGGTGATGCTAATGAAACTGCTCTAAAAAATACAGGCCTTGCAGCCATAGAGAAAGTTGGACACTACAAGAGTTGCAAAGCTTCAGTTCAGTCTAAAGCTTGATGTCCCATTATTACCACACTGTTTATCACTTCTAGAGACCATGCTGGACTTTTCATTTGTTTTTCTATTTTTGACTCTGTGATGCTGAATAGCAGCTCTGTAGGGTTTCCCTATATGGGCTTGAACATCAGTCATAGCAATGGGATGACTCTGGTGCTCTTCTTGTGGGTACGTCTCCTCAGCATAATTGTTATCAAGAGTAGCTCTTAAATGATGTGGAATGACTGTCTCAAATTTTCAATATTGCTTATAGTCCCTTGAGTTTGTGTTTCTGTGGATCAGAAACATTTTCTAACTCCAACTTTCAGGTCTCCTGTGGATCCTTGAGCACAGAAAAGATTGGACAAAACTGGACCTGCTATCCAGCTCAGCTTTATGCTGTTGAGGAATGGGAAAAAAACCAGACACTGTTGGTTGATTGATTGAGTGAGAAAACATAAATCTGTGGCTTGTGAAAAGGGCCTCATTAGATCGTATGCTCCTCAAGGAACTTTTATTGTGTATCTTAAAGAACCTAGAAGAGTGATTTGAACTCCAAGACATTCAATACACACTGTTGTGCATATATAAACAACTATTTACTCTATCCCATCCTGGAAAACTAACTCTACTACCTATTTAATTTTTCTTCTTACTCTTCCAATATTATTGGTAAATACTTACTATATCTGTTTCCCTTACTGGACTGTAAGTTACCTGTGGGCACAGAACTTATGTTTTGTTTCCAGTAGTACAGAATGTTGCACTCACTGGGTGCTCAATAAAGAATATAACTAGTACTATTGCTTTTTACCCAGGTAACTAACAATTTCAAGGTTTTAGGTCTTCTCCCTGCAAATCTAAGAAAATACTTATCAGATGGTGCTTGCAAAGCACTTTAAATAGAAGGGATTTTTCCCCTTTGGACCTCATAACATACCAAAACATATTGCTGTATTGTATCCAGTGTTGCAAAGAAATCATCAAGATAACTTTGTTAAATGAAGAGCATGAACCCATAGCTGGGGCTCATGGTACTAAACATTCTGTCTAGCAATGCACATTTCCATCATTTAACCTATTTCATACAACAGTTAATACCAAAAAGAAACATCTAGTGGGTTTCCCACCAACCACAATACAAAAGGTTAGGATATAGATTCACTGGCCTTAATGCATCATAAATGGTCATCTACTCGTAACCTTGAATCTTGCCAACAATGAAAATTTCCTCATCTTCTTTGACAAATGATTTACCGAGAAAAGGGTCAATGACCTTGACCAGGAAGACAAGTTGGGTCTGTCAAAAGAAAGGCACTGCAGAAATCGTGTTCAAAGAGCAAGACCCAGTTTTTAATCTGAGGAACAATTTTTTCGTCTACCTATTAACTCCAATTAACACCATGGATACCATGGTGTCATGGATACATGTGCTTCACTAAGGAAGACAAAAGCAACTAGAAGAGTTGCTTTCTATTTTTCTAACTTATCTAATGAATCAGGCTGGTGACTTCTTACTACAGACAACTAGATCCCTGCATGAGCCTGGGTCGTCTATGGAAAGTTTCTCAGATGACCCTATGGATCTTCCCCTTTCTCACTCATATTCTCAGCCCATACACTTCGCTCTTCTGATGCCAAACAACTCATTGTACCTCGATCTCGTCTATCTTGCCACTGACCTCTTGCCCACATCCTGCCTCTGGCCTGGAACGCCCTCCCTCTTCATAGCTGACAGACGATCACTTACCCCACTTTCAAAGTCTTACTGAAGGCACATCTCCTCCAAAAAAGCCTTCCCTGACTAAGCACTCATTTCCTTGTCTCCCACTCCCTTCTGTTTTACCTTTGCAGTTGGATTTATACTCTTTATTCACCCCTCCCTCAACCCCACAACACTTATTTACATATCTGTAATTTATTTATATTCATGTCTGTCTCCTCCACTAGACTGTAAGTTCACTGTGTTTAGGGAACAAGTTATATTGTAACTTGTACTGTTATATTGTATATTGTACTCTCCCTAATGCTCAGTACAGTACTCTGCATACAGGAAGTGTCAATAAATACGATTAATTGACTGATTCCTATATGTAGTCACAGGTACAAGACTCAAAGGGAACAGAATTGGAGGAAAAGTGAAGGCTTCAGGGGGAATAGAAGCTATAATGTGGTTGTGCATAAGTTATTAAGTTAATCATGTGAGCTGGATATTCCAGCACACTGTACTTGTCCAAATCAATATGTGACTCCCTTGTCATTTTGGGTGTGGTTGGTCCTGGCCAAAAGAGAGGAATATATGGATGGCAATGTCCCCCATCCTTGTTGAAAATGAGCAAGGTTCTACCTCTAGCCTGTAAGACCTGCTGTGATGCTGAGTAAGACAGTTTGTGGGTTCTGAATTGTTTAGGTGGATGGGGGTGAGATGCATGAAAGGTTGAGCACCTGAAGAGAGGACTTGATATGAAAATGTTTGAGAGCCACTCTCAAATGGGAGAATTTAAACCCTCATTCAGACGCTACAGTTCCAGAAACCATTAAATTTGCCTCAACACTGCACCAGCAAAGTCCAGCAGTTTTTTATTTCCAGAAAGTTTGGACTTCCTGAGCCCCATTTATGAGAGTGATAAGATAAACTCGTTACTGGTGGTCCAGACTCTGTGGACCCCATAAACTTGAATTCCAAAATGTGTTCTTGCAGCTGTGACATATGAAATAGTGGAGCCTGTCACCCGGCGTCTGCATGCTAAGACGAATACTGTATTGGTTTAAAAATAGTTGCACAATAGTTGCACTTTATATTTGGGTTTAAAAATGACAATGCATCCACCGTAACCATCAGAAGAAATTGATTATTATCATCCTGACCCAACCAGAAGCTTAAGCCACAGAAAAACTAATTAAATCTTATAATTATTTTAAATACGAAAAAGCACATTCAGATTAATAATTGGGCTAAATGACATTTTTATAGTGTGTCTTGTTATTTTATTTTATTTTGTGTGTGTGTGTGTGCATGCTTGTATAACCTCAAAACTCCAAAGCTGCTCCCGAGAGCCATGGAAATAACGAGTCCTAACAACTCTACAGACTGTGTATTTTCTGCGTTAAAAACCTGTTTTGTCTTCCCCACATTTGGCCTCACATTGCAACTTCCCCCATGTGGCCATCCCGCTGAAATGACAGATGAATGTTAGGCTCGCTCTGTTACGAGGAAATAGACCCCGAGGCTACTGAACAACATACACATGAGAGGGCTACAACGAGAGGTTTAAGCAGAACCAACCCCCTGCTCTTTACCTTAGCTGCGTTCTTTCTATTGGAGAGTGGGAATGGCTCTTCACCGGCCTCAACAAAGAGGGAACGTTGGAGATGGCGAGAGCACTTCAACCAACTCCTGAACATGCTATCCACCACTGAGGCTGAAGTCCCATGCAGCAAAAAGAATTAGGCAAAGTGGGTTGCTTTTACCCCCTCAAAAGTCGGAGTGAAAGGCCATACCTTTGCAAAGTGGTAAAGCCCCCAGATCTGCTGGTAGTCCTGCAGGTTTCTACAAGCAAGGAGGGAACTTCAGGTCTAGATATATTTGTCCAAGCTATTACTTAAAATATGAAATTCTGAAGTATGAGGAGTACAAAGCTGTCACCAAAGTCATCTTCAAAAAGAAAGATATAACAGTGAGAACAGGTTTGCCAGTGGATAGAGCATGGGTCCGGGAGTCAGTAGGACCTGGGTTCTAATCCCAGCTCTGTCACTTGTCTGCTGGGTGATCTTGGGTAAATTACTTGACTTCTCTGAGCCTCAGTTACCTCATCTGTAAAATGGGAATTCAGACAGTGAGCCCCATAAGGGACTTGGACTGTGTCCAACCTTGTATCAACCCCTGTGCTTAATACACTACCTGGTACATAGTAAGCAGTAAGTTCTTAAAAAACGCCATTTAAAAAAAGAAAAAAAAGTTAATAGACTATCCAGTTATCCCATTGTTGGGTGCTATCAGATCCTAACTAAAGTCCTTTTAGATAAGATAGTGAAGAATATCATTAGTTCTCTCTGAAAAGACATGTGGCTTCACATCAAAATAGCAGAACTGATCTTTCCAGCACAACCAATGCAAGAGATGTGCATACTTCCATAGGTTTTTATAACAGTATTTCTCTCCGATGCCCAAGGAAATTTGCCGGCCCTGAGAAATTCACCGAGATCCCTAAGCTAGTCCAAGACAATACAGTTGTCAAGTCAAGAGCTGAATGTAGCCTGTCTGAACCGCCTTCATCAACATCAGCAGAAGGAGATTCAGCCCTGTTCAACCCACCCTATGTCTCCATGCTTGAGGATGCAGTGACAACTCTGGGAGCTGAGATCAAAAAACATAATTCCCCAGAAAACTCCCTCAACTCAACAAGCTACAAGCAGTGGGGCAAAAAAGATCTTTTCAATCACACCTTTGGCTAGGGGGATAATCTTTGAATAGAAATTTTGAGGGAATTGGGTTTTTTTTTTTCGTTTTTTCTAAGACCAAGGTTTTAAACTCTTCTGCCTTGGGAGTTTTGCAAACCCTCATTTTGTCAAAATTCAGCAAGGTTTGAGACTTATTTAAAGCATAAAATTTGCATATACTGCCTCTTTATATATGGATATATATATATATACATGGATATATATATATATATATATATATATATATATATATATATATATAGTTTCTGTATTGCTAAGGTTTTATTTTGAGTTTCAAAAACTCGAAATTCTCTTAAAATATTCCACCATGTCTCTCGAATGATTATCAATTTCCCAGTTAGAAATTCCCATTCTCGCCAACAGCCCATTTAGCATATTTTATTGCCAAAAAAGCACTTTAAGCTGTTCATATCTGCATGGGGCAAACGTAATGCCAAGTAGAAAGAAACTCTTGGATTCCATTTGCTAGGGCAAAGGAACATATAAACAGGTTAGAAGAAGTGTGTTGAATAATCAAAAGTCAATTATCAAAATTTTCAGAATCCTGATGAATAAATGTATTTGAAGTGTTCAGTAGTACTCTACACTTTTTCCCATCCCTAGAAGACCTACAGCCCCTTTTTTCTCTTATGGACTAGGATAGCAGGATTTCTGAAATGACCTGTAAATGGTCAGAATAGTTAGAATGCCATTTTTTCTTCAAACCAATTAGAGGCAAAAAGTTTTATATTGATCCTTTCCCCCAAAAGAATCAAGAAAGATGATGCAAATATACTAATGGGGCTCAAAATATTCAACAAGGAGTTTTTGATAAATGGTAAAAGTCATGGTACAGCCATTAAAATTCAAAAATTATAACGTGCTGTTTAAATGATGGTTAATGATTAGCAGGAGACTAGAATGGAAGGTGAATTTAGTTAAGCCAGCAGCCATCTCTGCATTCTTGTGTCTTCCTTTGCAAAATAGGAATAACAACATGTCCTCTTAAATGACTTAGAAGCCCTTAGATATTAGGTGCTATATGGTGCTACATTGCCTATGGAAAGGTTAAAGAGAATGGCATGTGAAATCAGGGGAGAAGTTAAAGGAAACCCTAAAACTGAAACAGGTTGATCGGTAAAATTCAGGGCCATGTTTTACTTATCTCTAACATTTCAATTTCATCTCCCCTTTAGTCTGCAATTAAGTTTTGTATATAGCGATCAATCCTTCGCTCAGAAACCTTGTGCAATGATTAACATTCCTTTGCTACTAGTTCAATTATTTATCCTATATCTCCTTGAAACATGCAGTTTAAATTAAAAGATTTTAGAGTCCATATATCTACATAGAAAATTCCGAGCAGACAAATCCTAGGAAGAAAAGGGGAAAGGGACTAATGCTTTAATGATCCTATTAATAAACTCCTTGCTACATGAGGAATGGGGCCTCGGAGGAAGGGCGATGAGGTATTTTTTAATGGTATTTGTTAAGTGCTTACTATGTGCCATTCACTAAACTAAGCACTGAAATAAATACAAATTATTCTGATTAGTCAAAGTCCATGTCCCACATGGTTCTCGCACTTTTAATCCCTTACAGATGAGGGAACTGCAGCACAGAAAAGTTAAGTTACTGCCCGAGGTCACACAGCAGACAAATGGCAGAGTTAGGATTAGAACTTCAAGCGCTTAGTACAGTGCTCTGCACATAGTAAGCGCTCAATAAATACTACTGAATGAATGAATTGAATGAACCCAGGTTCTTCTGACTCCCAAGCCCATGCTCTATCCACTAGGTAACACTGCTTCTCGTGACTTTTTTGTGCCTTAAATATACTTCCACTTAAATATTTTTATGTTAGATCTCTCAAAAGCTTATAACTGCCATAAGATGCCACGATTTTTTTAATGGTATTTGGTAGGCCCTTTGCTGGGGTATATAATGGATAATCAGGTTGGACACAGTCCATGTCCCACATGAAGCTCACAAAAGTCAGCAGATATAGTTTGAAAGAAAGAAACATTGTTACGTTCATTCATTCATTCATTCAATAGTATTTATTGAGCGCTTACTATGTGCAGAGCACTGTACTAAGCGCTTGGGATGAACAAGTCGGCAACAGATAGAGACAGTCCCTGCCGTTTGAGGGGCTTACAGTCTAATCGGGGGAGACGGACAGACGAGAACAATGGCACTAAACAGCGTCAAGAGGAAGAACATCTCGTAAAAACAATGGCAACTAAATAGAATCGAGGCGATGTACAATTCATTAACAAAATAAATAGGGTAACGAAAATATATACAGTTGAGCGGACGAGTACAGTGCTGTGGGGATGGGAAGGGAGAGGTGGAGGAGCAGAGGGAAAAGGGGAAAATGAGGCTTTAGCTGCGGAGAGGTAAAGGGGGGATGGCAGAGGGAGTAGAGGGGGAAGAGGAGCTCAGTCTGGGAACGCCTCTTGGAGGAGGTGATTTTTAAGTAAGGTTTTGAAGAGGGAAAGAGAATCAGTTTGGCGGAGGTGAGGAGGGAGGGCGTTCCAGGACCGTGGGAGGACGTGACCCAGGGGTCGACGGCGGGATAGGCGAGACTGAGGGACGGTGAGGAGGTGGGCGGCAGAGGAGCGGAGCGTGCGGGGTGGGCGGTAGAAAGAGAGAAGGGAGGAGAGGTAGGAAGGGGCAAGGTGATGGAGAGCCTCGAAGCCTAGAGTGAGGAGTTTTTGTTTGGAGCGGAGGTCGATAGGCAACCACTGGAGTTGTTTAAGAAGGGGAGTGACATGCCCAGATCGTTTCTGCAGGAAGATGAGCCGGGCAGCGGAGTGAAGAATAGACCGGAGCGGGGCGAGAGAGGAGGAAGGGAGGTCAGAGAGAAGGCTGACACAGTAGTCTAGCCGGGATATAACGAGAGCCCGTAATAGTAAGGTAGCCGTTTGGGTGGAGAGGAAAGGGCGGATCTTGGCGATATTGTAGAGGTGAAACCGGCAGGTCTCGGTAACGGATAGGATGTGTGGGGTGAACGAGAGGGACGAGTCAAGGATGACACCGAGATTGCGGGCCTGCGGGACGGGAAGGATGGTCGTGCCATCCACGGTGATAGAGAAGTCTGGGAGCGGACCGGGTTTGGGAGGGAAGACGTTCAATTGAACATTACACTGGCCTCATGGCCCTGCTTTTAGAATGGACAGAGCCTCCGAAGAGCAATAGGTCCTAGTCAGGAAAGTCAAACATTCAAACACACATCGTCTCTTTACATTTTGAGACACTAACTGTTAGCACAGGTACTTCCAGGAAACACAAGCAAAATCCAATTGTTACCCTTCTTTTTTTTAAAAAAAAAAAGTGGGGTGGCAAATTTTTAAAAGCTGATTAATTCACCTATTATTTTTAAGTTTTTTAGTATTCTATTTCACTGCAGTATCTTAGAGTTTATGTTAATCCCAATCTGATATGCAGAGTAGTTATTCTATGTGCCACAAGCATTTAATAAAAGTAATAATAATCATTCTTTCATTTATTGAGCGCTTACTGTATGCAGAGCACGGTACTAAACAGTTGGAAGAGTACAATACAACAGTAAACAGACATATTCCCGCCCTCAATGAGTTTACAGTAGTAGAAAATACTTAACAAATGCCACCCTATGTGCCAAATCTGGGGTAGACATAATTCAATCAGAGCAGACAAAGTCCCTCTCCCACATAGATCTCACAGTCTAATGGGGAGGAAGAACAGTAAATTCCCATTTTACAGTTGAGGAAACTGAGACATAGAGCACTTAAGTGACAAAGTCGCATCGCAGACAAGTGGCAGAATCAGGATTAGAACCCTGATCTCCTAACTTCCAGTCCAGAACTCTTTCATTCATTCATTTATTCAGTAGTATTTATTGGGCGCTTACTATGTGCAGAGTACTGTACTAAGTGCTTGCAATGTACAATTCTGCAACAGATAGAGACAATCCCTGCCCAATAATGGGCTCGCAGTGTAAACGGGGAGACAGACAGCAAAGCAAAATAGAACAAAACAAGACAACATCGTCAAGACAAATAGAATCATGGATATATATACCTCATTAACAAAATAAATAGGGTAATAAATAATATATACAAATAATCACACTCTTTCCACTAGGCCACGTTAATATCGACCAGAACGATGTGCTGTGATTCCACAGTTAAGACACAGAAATGAAAATGCTACTTTGGAATGCCGAGGCCAACATTCACAACAGTACAGATGCATTTTGGATGAACACAAGAAGTTCTCCATGGGAAAAAGTGTTGACTAAATGCTTAATATCATTTTGTGCTAAATAATTAATTGTCAGAATATTGCATTCTTGTGAAGATTGAACACTTTCTTGTTACTGTGTTTTCCCAGCTCACTTCCCTGTAACTCTCATTGCAAACTGCTAGACAAATATTGACACTCGGGAACAAATGGTACACTTCATTTTCCTGGCTGCACGCTTGCGGATGTCCACCAGCCCAGCACCATCTAGTGGACAGAGGAAGGCAAAACGCTGCAACATACTGAATAAAGGCGTCGGCTTCAAACCATTTTCCTGGGGACGTTCTCCTTCCCAGACACAATTTTCTATTCCATTGACCAGAAAGACATGTAACAGCAATGGAGGTGACAATTAAGGAACTAACCAAACGAGGAATAATTCAGTTCTTTGTCCCGGGGGGTAAGCAGAGTGGAAAGAGCACAGGCCTGGAAGTCAGAGCACCCGTGTTCTCTTCGCAGCTCTGCCTCTCGTCTGTTGTGTGACCTTGGGCAAGGCATTTAATTTCTCCATGCCTGAGTTACCTCATCTGTAAAATGGGGATTAAGACTGTGAGCCCTAAATGGGATCGTGTCGGTTTGACCTTCACAACAACGCTAAAATCTGCCTTTCCTCTCCTTCCAAGCTGCTACCAAGTTGATCCAAGCACTTTTCCTAGCTCACCTTGATTACTGTTTCAGCCTCCTTGCTAACCTCCCAGCCTCCTGCCTCTCCTCACTCCTCACTCTGCTGCCCTGACCAATTTTCCACAAAAAAGTTCAGGCCGTTTCCCCACTCCTCAAGAACCTCCAGTGGTCGCCCATCCAACTCTACATCAAACGGAAACTCCTTACCATTGGCTTTAAAGCACTCAATCACCATGCCCCCTCCTACTTCACCTCGCTACTCTACTACACTGCAACCCTCACACTTGGCTCCTCTAATGTTTACCTATGCACTGTACCTTAATCTCATCGATCTTTATGGGAACCAGCGTGGGTCAGTGGAAAGAGCCCGGGCTTGGGAGTCAGAGGTCATGGGTTCGAATCCCCATCTGCCACTTGTCAGCTGTGTGACTGTGGGCAAGTCACAACTTCTCTGTGCCTCAGTTACCTCATCTGTAAAATGGGGATGAACACTGTGAGCCTCATGTGGGATAACCTGATTACCCTGTATCTACCCCAGTGCTTAGAACAGTGCTCTGCACATAGTAAGCACTTAACAAATACCAACATTATTATTATTATCTATCTCGCCACCAACATCTCAGCCAGGTCCTACCTCTGACCTGGAACGCCCTCCTCCCTCCTCATATCTGACACACGATTACTCCCTCCCCCTTCAAAGCCTTATTGAAGGCATATCTTCTCCAAGAGGCCTTCCCTGACTAAGCCCTCTTTTCCTTTTTCTTCCACTCCCTTCTGCGTCACCCTGACTTGCTCATAGCCCCACAGCACGTATGTACATCTCTGTAATTTATTTACATTAATGTCTGCCTCCTCCTCTGGACTGTCAGCTCATTATAGACAGGGAATGTGTCTTTTTTAGTATTATATTGTACTCTCCCAAATGCTTAGTACAGTGCTCTGCACACAGTAAGTGCTCATTAAATACGATTGACTGACTGATGAGGACTATGTCCAACACGATTAGTCTGTATCTATCCCAGCAGCGAATACAGTGTCTGGGACATAGTAAGCACTTAACAAATGCCACTATAAAATAAGTACCATCTAGTTCTAGGAGCCACTTTAAAATTGGCAATTTAAACCTTTATTTTAGATTGTGAGCCCCCTGAGGGACAGGGTCTGTACCTAATTCCATTCTGTGAATTATCTACCAGGGCTTAGTATAGTGCACTGCACACAGTAAGTGCTTAATAAATACTATTACTACTAAATCATTGGGTTAATGTGACTTGTTTCGATTTTGGTAGGTTGGGGCATGATCAGACCAAGTCAATTTAGCCCATTTTACCTGAAAGAGGTTGCTATCTTCCCAGGACAGAAAATGATATGCTAGATTTGCATCCAGGATCAAGGAGCCAAAATGTGTTTCGGAGTATAACCTCCAACAGATTCCTTGCTACAGATCATTACCAAGACTTTCACAGGTAAACTCTCCATGCCTCTCATCCCCACCACACAAATTTCCCTAAAACTAACTTCCACTCAATTCCATCCTGTACTGATAAACACAGGCTAACCTTAATCTGTCCACCCAACGTACAGAAGCTGCAGTCAACCTGGATAACAATTTTTTTATAGTATTTGTTATGTGCTTACTTTGTGTCAGGCACTGTACTAAGTGCTGGGGAAGATACAGGTTAATCAGGTAGGACACACAGGTGGATCGGGATTAGAACCCAGCTCCTTCTGACTCCCAGGCCTGGGTACTATCCACTAGACCATACTGCTTCTCACTAGGCTTTGTAGCTTCTCCCTTAGGAAGGGAAATTCAGGCCCCATATAAAAGAGGCAGATTGGGCTAAACCCTCTCTTCTGGACGGTTCAGGAGCCATCCGGGGGTCCCGCCCTGTCCTGCTAGAGCAAGAGCAGGATGAAAGTTTGAGCAGTAGTGCCATGTGGGCTCAGCTACTCCACCAACAGAGCACTGAGGCCTACAGAAGAGGAGCCACCCAGGGGCTCTGACCTGCCCTGTTCTGCTGGAGTGTGACAGGCAAGAAGTCCCGGCATCAGCAAATGACATGAAACTATTCAGAATATTGGGAAGGTAGGGCCGCTGTGACTTTCGACTAACCCGCTGGAGCAGTGAAAAACCTGAAAACTGCTCCCAAAACTGCAATTTATTGGTACTATACTCCATCCTAATCTCCTTGACATTTCTGCTGCCTTCGCCATTGCTGCATTTATCACTCCGCTCTTCTCCTGGAAACACTATCTAACCTTGGCTTCACTGACACCATCCCCTCCTGTTTCTCCTCCTCCCTCTCTGACCACTTCTTTTCTGCTTCTTTCACTGGCTCCTCCTCTGCCTCCCATCCTCTAACTGTAGGGGAACCTCAAGGCTCAGTCCTGGGTCTCCTTCTATTCTCCATCGACACCCACTCCCTTGGAGAACTCATTCATGCCCAAGGATTCAACTACCATCTCTATGTAAATGATTCCCCTATCTACTGATCCAGCTCTGCCCTCTCTCCTCTTCTGCCGTCTTGCATTTCCTCCTGCCTTTGGGACATTACTCCTTGGCTGTCCTTGTCAATACCTCAAAACTTAACATGTACAAAACAGACCACTTCATATTTCCTCCCAAATCTTCTCCCTAACTTTCCTATCACTGTAGACAACACCACCATCCTTTCCTCTCTCACAAGCCCATAACTTTGGCATTATCTTTGAATCTTCTCTCTCATTCAACCCACACATTCAATCTGTCATTCTACCTTACCAACATTTCTAGAATCTGCCCTTTCCTCTCTATCCAAACTGCTACCATATTGATTCAGGCACTTAATTTCCCACCTGAACTACTGTATCTCCTAAGCACTTACTCAGCCACATACCTCTTAAACACGTTGATACTTACCCCAGTCCTACAGCACTTATGAACATATGCTTATACTATATTTCCCCTTTCTGTAATTTATTTTCATTCATTCATTCAATAGTATTTATTGAGCGCTTACTATGTGCAGAGCACTGTACTAAGCGCTTGGAATGAACAAGTCGGCAACAGATAGAGACAGTCCCTGCCCTTTGACAGGCTTACAGTCTAATCGGGGGAGACAGACAGACAAGAACAATGGCAATAAATAGAGTCAAGGGGAAGAACATCTCGTA
This sequence comes from Ornithorhynchus anatinus, assembly GCF_004115215.2. NCBI lineage: Eukaryota > Metazoa > Chordata > Mammalia > Monotremata > Ornithorhynchidae > Ornithorhynchus > Ornithorhynchus anatinus. Next base: position 51,416,804 of record NC_041735.1, on the reverse strand, counting down.
AAAACAATGGCAGCTAAATAGAATCAAGGCGATGTACATTTCATTAACAAAATAAATAGGGTAATGAAAATATAGACAGTTGAGCAGACGAGTACAGTGCTCTCCTCCTGCAAACTGTTAGGTCCCTGTGGACAGGGATGGTGTCTACTAACTAAATTGTAATGTACTTTCCCAACCACTTAGTACAGTGCTCTGCAAATAGTAAATGCTCAAGAAATACTACTGATTACTTTTTATTCTTGTCACTGAAACAATTAAACAGCACAATATAAGAAAACCATTTCTCCTTATGTGTTTGTTTCCAACCCACCTTTGTCCTTATCCTTAGATGGTGAGCCCCCTGTGGGCCAAGGACAATGTCGGGAGTTAACCTGCTATGCCTTTTCCTAATATTTAGTACATTACTTGCACACAGAACGTGCTTAATAAATTCTATTGAATGAATGAACAAATGAATGAATGAATAATATTCACCCGCCTGGCTCTTGGAGGTCCCTTCCAGGTTTATGATTTCTTGATTCTATAAAACTCTCATCTTTGGATAGTCAGGAATCTTCAGAGTAACAATCACATGAACATATACAGCTCCACTGTCTTTTGTATGTGAAAGTGACCTTGCTGCATGTGTTACTATGCATGCGTGATGGGAGGGATCTTGCAAAACCTCCAGACCCTTCCACCTTGGATTGTGCAATTTGTCTCTTGGTGACTAGACCTGCCTGGAGCTCTGCCACTGCCTCAAAAGCTGAACAGTCTTTGCTCAAAATGAGTCCCTACCTCTAATAGATACTAGATACATTTTATGTTGCCAATTGCCCCTTCAGAGAAAGGGACTAACAAGTAGACAAACCAGAGCCATTTCGCTTTTCAAATCTCTAGAAAAGAATTCCAGATGCATGATCAATCACTCCATCATTTTTATTGAGCACTTACTGTACTCAGAGCACTGAACTAAGCGCTTGGGAGAGTACAACGCATCAATATAACAGACCCATTCCTTGTCCACAGTGACCTTACATTCTAGAGGGGGAGACAGACATTAATATCAATAAATTAAATAAATTATGGGTATTGTATATAGGTGCTGTGAGAGTGGAGGGGTGCATAAAGGGAGCAAGTCACGGGGACATGTAAAGGAGTGGGAGAAAAGGGAAATGAGGGCTTAGTCAGGGAAGGCCTCTAGGAGTTGTGCCTTCAATAAGGCTTTGAAGGTGGGGAGAATAATTGTCTGTCGGATATGAAAAGGGAGGGTGTTCTATGACAGAGGCAGGACGTAGGTGGGAGGTCATGACCCTTGATGTCCTGAATTACGATTATTCTTCCATTGCTTTCTGCAAATTTTCATGACCATACCCTGGCTGTTCAAAACATGGTTTTGGGTTATTCTTAATTCCTCTCGTAAGTCCGCTAATTAAAATTCTCAGAGAAGCAGCTTTTCTGCTGAAATGCATTACATTATCATTCTGAGTAAAGGACTGACATAAAACCCTTCAAGGCTGCCAATTTATATATTTGTGTCATTCCATCCCTCATTTCTACCCTGTGCTTCTGTTATAAATCATCAGGGAGAAGTGTCGGCAGGTCACCAGTGGGCAGTACAAACAGTGTAAAACAGATGAAGGGACTACAAAACATTTGTGCCTGGACAAGATGGCTCTAGGCTTCCAGCAAATTCGATTTCTAAATGCTAATGCAATGGATTAATTGGGTGAGTAGAAGGCAAACTTGACGATTAATAGCTTTGTTAAAGTTTTATCACTTGTAGCTAACAGTATTTTACAGTTTCGGTAGCCACTTAATGACTTCATTTACAAAAGGTGAAAGTGTGACTTGATCATAACGATCTTTCGCTTTATATGCAAACATTCCAATCCGTCTCTAAATAATCATATCACAGACCTTATATCACAAAAGTGATAATTATGGTATTTGTTAAGCTCTTACTACGTGTTAAGCACTGTTCCATGCCCTGGGGTAAATTCAAGTCAATCAGGTTGGATATGGTCCCTGTCCCACATGGGGCTCACAGTCTAAGAGGGATAATTGTTATTTTATCCTCATTTTACAGTTGAGGAAAGTGAGGCCCAGAGAAGTTATGTGACCTGCCCAAGGTCACACAGCAGGGGAGTGGCAGAGCCAGGATTAGAACCCAGGTCCCCTGACTCCCAGCCTCATGCTCTTTAAGTAGGTGACATTTAAAAGTAATTCAGTTTTTTCATGGTTTTCATTTGACTCAATTAATAGTAGAGGAATAGCCTTACTGTTGAAATAGAAGAAAGAACACTGCCCTGAGAATCAGGAGTCTTGGGTTCTAATCCTTGTGCCTCAGATACTTCATCTGTAAAATGGGGATTAAGACTGTGAGCCCCACATGGGAAAACCGATTACCTTGTATCTACCCTGGTACTGTGCTTGGCACATAGTAAGAGCTTAACAAATACCATTACTATTATTATTATTATTATTATCATTATGTCAAAATATAACAGTAAAAAGCTGAGTTGGTGTTTTGGCTAATTGTATTTAATGGTGTGAATTAAGTACACGTCAGTATGGGACTAAGTGCATTTCATTTGCTTATCACTTGATCTCATTTCCGTAGATAATGACCTGAATTACTATACCTGATAACTTCTTTTGGGAGAAATTCTGTTGGGAAAATTAATATTTGCTTCCTATGTCAATTTTAGGTTCTTTCATAATATCTCAGCTATTGTCACCAGTTTATGTAACAGCACATCACTAGACTGAGTTGCATTTTCAAGACATTAAGTGCCTTCCCTTTTCTTGCTCTTCCTCTTATCCAGTGACTTTATAAAATTTTCCTCCAGTTTAAAAGTTGTTGAACAAAAGCTGTAAACTACCACTTAAATCCATTTAACTGGTCAAAGAAGTCTACGGCAAGTAGGGATGACGACATTTTTTCTGCCTTTTTAGAGGTAGTAATGGGCTCCATCCTGTGCCAATCAGAGGCTCTCCAGTTTTCTATTCTAGATCTAAAATGATGCAATGTAGTAAATCTTTGTTAAACCCTTACACTGAAGAACCAACAATTACATAATTACTGAAAACCATGCCTTATAAAGGGTTGGCAAGTAATAAGTGCTTAAAAAATGACCACTATTATTATGGAATTACATAATTAAATTGCTCTCAACCTTCCTTAACAAAGCTTCCTTGTATACCTCAGGGACTTGGGCTATCTCCTGGTGCGCTGAAAAGGATAAACTGTACTCTTGATAGAAAACACTGCCCTATTTCGTCCTACTAAAAAACTACCCTAGATCACCCCAACAGCAATCGTTTGGCTTACTGATCAACTAATTAGAAGACCGATGAAGCTAAACATAGGAGAAGACAAATTTTGTCGTCAATCAATGGCATTTATTGAGCACTTATTGTGTGCAGACCACTGTATTAAACGTTTCAGAGAGCTCAGTATGATACAGCTGGCCAACTTGTTCCCTGCCCACAAGGAATTCAAACATATTCAAATCCTTCCTAAAACAAAACTTACAAAAAAAAAAAGTGATTCATATGAATAGGGACAAATACTCACAGAAACACAGCTAGCCATTGCAGTGTGGCTAGAGAAGCAGCGTGGCTCAGTGGAAAGAGTCCGGGTTTGGGAGTCAGAGGTCATGGGTTCGTATCCCGACTCTGCCCCTTGTCAGCTGTGTGACTGTGGGCAAGTCACTTCACTTCTCTGTGCCTCAGTTCCCTCATCTGTAAAATGGGGATGAAGACTGTGAGCCTAACGTGGGACAAACTCATTCACCTGTATCCACCCCAGCACTTAGAACAGTGGTCTGCACGTAGTAAGTGCTTAACAAATACCAACATTATCATTTAATGATACTAGGGAAAAATGAGTAAAATATTATCTGACATAACCAAATAGAATTGAGTTTTGAGAGTGTGGCTGGTTTTGTTAGTCTGTGGGAATGAATCCTTTCTAATTTGAAAATTTCTTCTCTATGCCATGAATTTTATTTCCATGCAGCTTCTCAATTACCCAGGGGATGATTACTGTGAATGTGATGTGATTAATTTGAATATTCCAAGGAGGTGAGAATTTTAATCCATCAATGGAATTTATTGAGTACTTTGTGCAGAATGCTGTACTAAGCACTTGGAAGAATATAATACAGTTGGTAGGCACGATCCCTGTCCTCAAGAAATTTATAGTCAAGCCAGGGAAATTGATATTTTAATGCTGAGAGACAAAACAGTAATACTGTGAGATGTTGATGGTTTAGATTTACAAAATATTTAGTAGCGTCATAGGTCTCTGTGTATTTACAAACAGAGATCTTCCCAATTGCATATATCCATTTCTCCCAGTCTATCACTATAACCCTGTTTCCCCCTCCACCCCCTGCGTTGCGTGGAGTTTTCCTACTTGCCCCTTAGTATTTTAGCTTTGGGCGTAATAATCCGTTTTCCCTTTCAGTAGTTTTACTCTGGTTTCTTAAATCTCGTTCTCAAATTCCAAACCTTCTAAGGTAATAATAAATATGGTATTTGTTAAGCGCTTACTATGTGCCAAGCACTAAGCCCTCGGGTAGATACAAGGTAATCAGGTTGGACACAGTCCTTGTCCCACAGAGGGCTCACAGTCTTAATCCCCATTTTACAGATGAGGGAACTGAGGCACAGAGAAGTTAAGCGACTTGAGTAAGGTCACACTCAAGTGGCAGAGCCGGAATTAGAATCCAGGACTTTCTGACTTAAAGGCCCGCGCTCTATCCACTAGTGTATGCTGCTTCTTTAAGCTCCAAGTTCCAAGCTGCTTCTTCAAGGTAAAAAGCACTTGAAGAACACCAAATATTAGAATATTTTTAGTCAACCACTATAATCAATGAAGTGAGATCAAGTCTGTGGTATTAGGTCATTTGGTTTAATTGTGTGTATTTAAGGATATTAACTGGATTTACATAAAAGACCATTGTTTTAATTTCTGACAGATCTAATATTGAGAGAGATTTCTAGGACTTTACTAGATAACCTAGTGAATGGAGGCATTAAAGACCAGTGACATAGAGTAGGTAATTATTAGAAAATTAGCACATATTCTGTGCTTATTTTTAATGACCTCAAATTACATCCTCTTTTGACTCTTACTGTTATAGTGCAGTATGCATACAGAAATTGATCTTTTCAGATGCTCACTCCTCTCCCACTACAACCCAGCCAGTACACTTTGCTCCTCTAATGGTAACCTACTCACTGTCAACTCACTCTCATGTCTCTTGCTGTCATCCCTTGTTCACACCCTTCATCCTACCTGGAATTCCTATCTGGAATTCTTAATGGAAAGAGCACAGGCCTGGAAATCAGAGAACCTGGGTTCTAATTCCAATTCTGTCACTTACAAGCTGTATGACCTTGGGCAAATCACTTTAGTTCTCTGGGTCTTAGTTCCCTCATCTGCAAAAGGGGATCTCAATGCCTGTGTTCCCTCCTACTTAGAATGTGAGTCCCATGTGGGACCTGATTATCTTGTGTCTACTCTAGCGCTTAATAGAGTGCCTGGAATATAGTAAGGGCTTAACAAATCCCATGATCATTGTTATTACTGTTATTATTATTAATTCAACATAACATATTCAACAGAACTCCCTGTAGATTGTAAGCACATTGTGGGCAGGGAATGTGTTTACCAACTCTGTTCTATTCTACTCTCCCATGTGCTTAGTATAGTGTTTTGCACACAGTAAGCACTCAATAAATAAGATTAATTGATCTCCAATCTTCCCATTTTCAAAATACTACTAACATTACATCTCTTCTAAGAAGCCTTCCCTAACTACTCTTTCATTTCATTCCCACTATATTTTACTTCTCTCCTGCATCACCTATGGACTTAAGTCCCTATCATCTAAGCACCTAGGTACTCACCCCACAGCACTTACATTCGCATTCTTAACGTCAGTTGCATTTTCTACCTGTAATTTATTTTAGTGTCTGTCTCTCATGCTAGTTTGTAAATTCCTTGAGAGCAGGGATTGTGTCTCCTTACTCTACAGGACTCTCCCTTACTTCAGTACTTTTCACACAGTAAGCACTCAATAAATAGCATTGATTAATTTAGGCTACCACCTGCACTGTGGCAGATGTGAATTCTTCAACCGAGGAACAAGGCTTCATGGAAATTATTCCACTAATTCATGCAAGGCAGTTCTGAGGAATAAATCTGGATGAATTATTAACTTTAACCTACCTTCAAAATTCCTTTCTCTACTCTAGAAATAATTAACATGTACTTTTGTTCAGCTCAGTGTTCTTGAAGAATAGAATTGGACCAAGTAGAAGACAAGGAACCTATGTAAAATACACAGAAGGCATTGTCAGGACTGTTGGCTATTACATCAAGCATCTAAAATACTGTTCTTTGCTAATTTAACTGTAACCCCCACAAGTGGAACCATTAGATTTCCAATTGAAATTCTGTAAAAATGGAGCATCACTTTGCAGAGCACCATACACAAGAGAGCTGCCTGGATGCTGTGTTTTGTACCCATACCTAACCCCGGAACACTTTAAACCCCGTGTGGATAAGCATCTATTTTACTTTCCCAAATGCCTAGTACAGTACTCTGCCCCCAGTATATACTCAATAGAGTGTTCATCTGTACCCCACTGGCAAAGAAAGTCTACTTACCTGACCTCCATTTATGTTGGCAATTTAGAATCCCAGGCAGTGATGCTAGTTCATCCTAAATGGAGGTTTTCAATATTTTTTTCCAGTTTCTACCTAAGTGGTATAAATGAGTCCTCCACTTAATTTCTGCTCAATTGAAGAGGACTACGGTTTGGTCCAGGCTTTGCCTTGCCAAGTAATTCCTGCCCGCTCTTTTCCTGCACTTGATCTGTAGTCACATCGAAATGTTAATACCCTACTTCCCACTTTGCTGCAGGTGCCTGTTGGAGGGTTCAGGTACGTTGGGAGAGCACAGGTATCTCTCTTACACATGACCTGTTCGATTCTTGTGTTACTCCTTTTTAACTGTGATTACTTGAACCATAAATCCGTCTTGGACACTTGCTTTCATATTCCAGGCTTAGTAGTTGTGATGGTTTTTGTTGATACCCTGTAGTTGTAGTAATAAATGACCAGAGCATCCCTCTGACAATTCTCCATTGAGGGTCCGTAAAAGTTTCGCTATGAGTGCAAGTCAACAGCACATCATTTCTAGGGTCAGTTAATGGTACAAGTAATGTATTTTTTCATTCAAGTCCTCCACTCAGAGCGATGACTGATGGGGCTAAACTGGGAATCCAAATAGGTACCACACCGCTGCTTCCATTCTGTCAACAAGCAGAGTGTATCTGATGGGGGACTTTGAGCTCCAAGGTATCGCTGCTGGCTCTGTGACTGCCAGCACTCAAGCATCCCCTTTCTCCCTCAGTGCAGCTCTTAGTGCCCCTATAGACCACCCCAGTGGGGCAGATAAGGCATGACAATCGGGAGGGAGGGCTTCTGATGACTGGTCCATTCCCTAGTACTGAGGGATGGCCCCTCCTGTTTTCTGGAAGGAAAAGGAGTCTGGCATAGCAGAAAATACCTCGGGGGAGGAGGTAGAAGGGGGAGCTCCTCACAAGATGCATCAGCTCCAGCCCCATGATGGTTGGCGGGGGAGGGAGTGTTTTTTAAATATTTAATAAATCTTCTCACTGTACCTCAGTCTCTTCTATCTCACTGCTGGCTCACCCTTCCCCATGTTCCTCTTCTGGCCTGGAACTCTTTCCCCTTCTAAGTAGGTCTTTAAGCCCTACTAAAATCACATCACCTCCAAGAAGCCTTCCCTGTCTAAGCCCTCTTTTACCCTACCCCCCTCTCCCTTCTGCGTTGTCTATGTACTTGAATCTGTACCCTTTAAGCACTTGATATTCTCCCACGTATGGACACATCCATAGTTCATTGTAATGTCTGTCTCCCCTTCTCGACTTTAAGCTCCTTGTAGACATGGAACGTGTTACCAACTCTGTAGTATTGTACCCTCACAGATGTAGTACAGTGCTCTGTACACAGTAAGCACTCTACAAATACTATTGGTTGACTGGTATTTTTTCTTTTGCTATCTTCCCACTCATCCCACTTCTGTTTTATAGAGTAAGTACCTTGTGGGGCAAGCAGTGTTTGCATCAGTGTCCTTGCATGTTTTTCCCAGTTTACAGTGCTTTGGAACATTTGTTTAGCACTTGCTAAATTTTAGTATTGACTACTGATGAGCATTGGGAGAGGCCCATTATTTGTGCTTATTTTAGCTAAGTAGCATGGTCTAGGGCAAACAACATGGGACATGAAGTTAGGAGACCTGAGATCAAGTCCTGACACTGTCACAGGCTTAGGAAGGCTAAGTGATTTGCCCAGTGCCCAATTGGAGGACCTGGGTGCTAAGCCCGACTCCACCGCTTGCCTCCTGTGCTGGGTGGCCTTGGATAAGTCACTTACCTTCTCTGTGCCTCCATATCCTCATCTGCGAAATGGGGATTCTATCCTACTTGGACTGCGAGCCCCATGTGGGACAGAGACCGCATCTGATCTGATTGACTTGTACCTACCCCAGCAGTTAGAACAGTGCCTGACATATAATAAGCATTTAATAAATACCATAAAAAAGATAAGTACATTTTTAGATAGAAGCAACATTTCATTGTCAGTCTTTTGAGGAACTGTGTACTTGGGAGGTAAGATGATATTGTGGCTCATCAGTCAACTCTTCGTCCTAGAAAGGCTCTGGTGCCAACTGGACACATCTCCTCCATCTGTGCCGCAGGCCACCCTGAAAGGCCATCGGACCCATTCTCTCAGAGGCCCGAAGACAAAGTGGAGGAACCCAAATGTAAAACAACAACAATCGTGAATATTGGGACCACCACAAATACTGGGACTGCGAGCCCCATGTGGGACCTGATTATCTTATATTCACCCCAGCGCTTAGTATATAGTCCTTGGCACACAGTAAGCACTTATCTATTTATCATGTTAATGTTGTCTTGTTTCTGTTTTGTTCTGTTTTCTCTGCTGTTTCCCCCAATTAGACTGTGAGCCCATCATTGGGCAGGGATGGTCTCTATCTGTTGCCAAATTGTACATTCCAAGTGCTTAGTACAGTGATCTGCACATAGTAAGCGCTCATATTGAATGAATGAATGAATGAATGATTACTATTGTCAGACTCATCAACAACAACAATCCAGAAGCAGAGTGGCCTAGTGGATAATAATAATAATAATAATGATCTGGTATTTGTTAAGCACTTACTATGTGCCAAGCACTGTTCTAAGAGCTGGGTAGATACAAGGCAATCAGGTTGTCCCATGTGGAGCGCACAGTTTTTCATCTCCATTTTCCAGATGAGGTAACTGAGGCACAGAGAAGTTAAGTGACATGCCCACGGTCACACAGCTGACAAGTGGAGGAGTTGGGATTAGAACGCACGACCTCTGATTCCCAAGCCTAGGCTCTTTCCACTGAGCCATGCTGCTCCTCTAGAGCAAGGGCCTGAGAGTCCAAAGGACCTGGGCTCTAATCCCAGTTCTGCCACATGATTGCTTTGTGACCTTGGGCAAGGCACATAATTTCTCTTTGCCTCAGTTATCTCATTTGTAAGATGGGGGTTAAGGCCAATGTGGGACATGTGTCCTACCTGGTTAGTCTTGTATCTACATCAGTGATTAGAATAGTGTCTGGCCCATAGTAGGGGCTTAAGAAATACCATTTAAGGGGGCATGGGGCAGACCATTGAGCAGCTGGGGTCCTAAGGAGTTCTAATCCCAGCTCCACCACTTGTCAGATGTGTGACCTTGGGCAAGTCACTTCACTTCTCTGGCCTCAGTTCCCTCATCTGTAAAATGGGGGTGAAGACCGTGAGCCCCACTTGGGACCAACTGATGATCTTGTATCTACCCCAGCGCTTAGATCAGTGCTTGGCACATAGTAAGGGCTTAAGAAATGCCATTTAAGGGGGCATGGGGCAGACCACTGAGCAGCTGGGGTCCTAAGGAGTTCTAATCCCAGCTCCACCACTTGTCAACTGTGTGAACTTGGGCAAGTCACTTCACTTCTCTGGGCCTCAGTTCCCTCATCTGTAAAATGAGGATGAAGACGGTGAGCCCCACGTGGGACCACCTGATAACCTTGTATCTACCCCTGCGTTTAGATCGGTGTTTGGCCCATAGGAAGCCCTTAACGATGTATTTATTACCCTATTTATTTTCTTAATGAGGTGGACATCCCCTTGATTCTATTTATCTTGCTGATGCATCTTGTTTTTGTTCTGTTTGGCTCTGCGGTTGGTCTCCCCCCGCTTCAACTGTGAGCCCACCGTTGGGCAGGGATGGTTTCTATCTGTGGCCCAGATGGAGATTCCAAGCGCTTAGTCCAGTGCTCTCCACAGAGTAAGTGCTCAGTCAATACTGCTGAATGAATGAACAAAGGACCAACGTTATTAATGCCTTTCTACCCCCCTTCACCTCCACTCAGCTAAGCCCCCTTTTCACCCCCTTTCCCTCTGCTCCTCCCCCTCTCCCTTCCCCTCCCCTCAGCACTGTGCTTGTCTGCTCATTTGTATATATTTTTATTACCCTATTTATTTTGTTAATGAGATGCACAACCCCTTGATTGTATTTATTATTATTGTTTTAATGAGATGTACATCCCCTTGATTCTATTGATTGCTATTGTTTTTGTCTGTCTGTCTCCCCCGATTAGACTGTAAGCCTGTCAATGGGCAGGGACTGTCTCTGTTGACGATTTGTCCATTCCAAGCGCTTAGTCCAGTGCTCTGCACATAGTAAGCGCTCAATAAATATTATTGAATGAATGAATGAATGTATTGCTATTGTTTTAATGAGATGTTCATCCCCTTGATTCTATTTATTGCTATTGTTTTTGTCTGTCTCCCCCGATTAGACTGTAAGCCCGTCAATGGGCAGGGACTGTCTCTATCTGTTGCCGATTTGTCCATTCCAAGCGCTTAGTTTAGTGCTCTGCACATAGTAAGTGCTCAATAAATACTATTGAATGAATTTATTGCTATTGTTTTAATGAGATGTACATCCCCTTGATTCTATTTATTGCTATTGTTTTGGTCTGTCGTCTCCCCTGATTAGACTGTAAGCCCGTCAATGGGCAGGGACTGTCCCTATCTGTTGCCGATTTGTCCATTCCAAGCGCTTAGTCCAGTGCTCTGCCCATAGTAAGCGCTCAATAAATACTATTGAATGAACGAATGAATGTATTGCTATTGTTTTAATGAGATGTTCGTCCCCTTGATTCTATTTATTGCTAGTGTTTTGGTCTGCCTGTCTCCCGCAATTAGACTGTAAGCCCGTCAATGGGCAGGGACTGTCCCTATCTGTTGCCGATTTGTCCATTCCAAGCGCTTAGTCCAGTGCTCTGCACATAGTAAGCGCTCAATAAATACTATTGAATGAACGAATGAATGTATTGCTATTGTTTTAATGAGATGTTCATCCCCTTGATTCTATTTATTGCTACTGTTTTGGTCTGCCAGTCTCCCCCCATTAGACTGTGCGCCTGTCAATGGGCAAGGACCGTCTCTGTTGCCGATTTGTCCATTCCAAGCGCTTAGTCCACTGCTCTGCCCATAGTAAGCGCTCAATAAATACTATTGAATGAATAATGAGGGCCCTCACGGGGAGGCGGGACCAGCTTTATTAACGAGGGCAACTAAAGGCGCGGCGGGCGTCGAGGCCCAGGGGCAGCAGGCGCCATTTGCTCGTGACGTCATTTCCGGCTTCCTCCCGCCGCCGCGGCCTCTGTGGCCTAGGGCGGGGACGAGCGGTCGAGGCCTCAGGACGCCATGGACGCCCCTCGGACGGGCGGTCGGTGAGGGGGGTCAACGGCCCGGAGAGGACGGGGAGCGGGAGCGGAGGGTCCCAAGGGGAGAGGCGGGCGGGCGGGCCGAGCCTCCCGCCGAAGCGCCGAGGGCGAGGGGGCGGCGTCCGGTCGTGAGGCGCGGCTAAGGAGCGGCCCCTCCGTGGGCGCCCCGGCGATGCCGCGCCTGCGGCCCCGCCGCGTCGTCCCCCGGCCGGACCCCGGCCCGGCCCAGCCTCCGCCGCAGCCCGGAGCCGGCGGCGGGGACGGGAGGCGGCGGCGGGCGGGGGCCAAGCGGGGCCGGCCCCGGGGGCAGGGCCGTCCGTCCGGCCGGACCTTCTCCTGGGACCCGCCGGGCCTGGACGAAGGAGCCTTCGACCAGCCGAGGAGAAAGAGGCGCCGCCAGGGCCGGGCCCGCCCGCCGCGCCCGGAGCCCCGCGGGGACGGGGGGCCGGGGGCCGCACCCACCCCGGGGACCCACGACCGGCCGGGACCCTCGGCTTTGGACCCGGCTAGGTTAGAGGAGGAGGAGGCGTCGAGGGAGGAGGAGGAGGAGGAGCAGGAGCAGGAGGAGAAGCGCCCAACGCCGTCACCGAAGCTCAGTAAGAAGTCATTCCGGCCCAACACCCCCCTACACACACACACACACACACACATACACACACACACACACACCTACCTCCCCCCCCCACTCGCCTTTACACATACCCCAACACCCCCCTCCACACACACACCCCCCAACACACACACACCTCCCCCCCACTCCCCTTTACACATACCCTAACACCCCCCTCCACACACACACACACCCCAACACCCCCCTCCACACACACCCCCCCCACACACACCCTACACCCACCCCCACACACCACAACACCTCCCTACACACACCCCCCAATACCCCCTACACACACACCCCAATACCCCCTACACACACACACACCCTACACACACACACACCCCCCACACACCCTACACACACACACCCAACCCCCAACACCCCCTACACACACACACCCCAACACCCCCTATACACACACCCCAACACCCCCTATACACACACCCCAACACCCTCCCCCCCCACACCCCCCAACACTCCCCTACACACACACACACCCCAACACTACCCTACACAACGACCCCCAACACCCCCCCCACACCCATCCCCATCTTTATCCCAGACCCTGTGGCCATGTATCCGTTGTTCCATTGCCCTCTCATTCATTCATTCAATAGTATTTATTGAGCACCTACTTTGCGCAGAGCACTGGACTAAGCCCTTGGAATGTCCAATTGGGCAACAAATAGAAGCCATCCCTGCCCAATGATGGGCTCACAGTCTAAACGGGGGGAGATAGACAGCAGAGCCAAAGAGAACAGAACAAAAACAAGACATCATCATGATAAATAGAATCAAGGAGATATACACCTCATTAACAAAGTAAATGGGGTTATAATATATACAAATGAGCACAGTGCTGAGGGGAGGGGGAAGAGCTGAGGGTGGGAGGGGACGGGGAGCAGAGGGAAAGGGGGGCTCACTCTGGGAAGGCCTCCTGGAGGAGCTGAGCTCTCAGTAGAGCTTTGAAGAGGGGAAGAGAGTGAGTTTGGCGAAGGTGAGGAGGGAGGGCATTCCAGGACAGCGGGAGGACGTGGGCCAGGGGTCGATGGTGGGATAGGCGAGACCGGGGGTTGGTGAGGAGGTGGGCGGCAGAGGAGCGGAGTGTATGGGGTGGGCAGTGGAAAGAGAGAAGGGAGGCGAGGTAGGAGGAGGGCAAGGTGATGGAGAGCTTTGAAGCCAAGGGTGAGGAGTTTTTGTTTCGTGCGGAGGTTGACAGGCAACCACTGGAGGTTCTTAAGGAGGGGAGTGACATGTCGAGCATTTCTGTAGGAAGATGATCTGGGTAGCGGAATGAAGAATAGACTGGAGTGGGGAGAGACAGGAGGAAGGGAGATCAGAGAGAAGGCTCACACAGTAATCCAGTCGGGATATTATGAGAGCTTGTATCAGCACGATAGCCGTTTGGATGGAGAGGAAAGGGCGGATCTTGGTGATATTGTGAAGGCGAGACCGGCAGGTGTTGGTGATGGATGGGATGTGTGGGGTGAATGAGAGAGCTGGGTCAAGGATGACACCGAGGTTGCGGGCCTGTGAGACGGGAAGGCTGGTGGTGCCTTCCACAGTGACTGGGAAGTCAGGGAGAGGACAGGGTTTGGGAGGGAAGATAAGGAACTCAGTTTTAGACATGTTGAGTTTTAGGTGGCGGGCAGTCATCCAGGTGGAGACGTCCTGGAGGCAGGAGGAGATACAAGCCTGGATGTAGGGGGAGAGAACAGGGGAGGAGATGTAGATTTGGATGTCATCTGCATAGAGATGATAGTTGAAGCCGTGGGAGCGAATGAGTTCATCAAGGGAGTGAGTATAGATGAAGAACAGAAGAGGGCCAAGACCTGACCTTTGAGGAATTCCTACAGTTAGAGGATGAGAGGGGGAGGAGACCGAGAATGTACGGCCAGAAAAGAGGCGAACCAGGAGAGGACCGAGTCCGTGAAGCCAAGGTCAGATAAAGTGTGGAGGAGAAGGGGATGGTCAGCAGTGTCAAAGGTAGCTGAGAGGTTGAGGAAGATTAGGATAGAGTAGGAGCCATTGGATTTGGCAAGAAGGAGGTCACGGGTGACCTTTGAGAAGGCAGTTTCGGTGGAGCGGAGGGGACAGAAGCCAGATTGGAGGGGTTCCTGGAGAGAGTTGTAGTTGAGGAATTCAAAGCAGTGAGTGTAGACGACTCATTCTAGGAGTTTGGAAAGGAAGGGTAGGAGGGAGATAGGATGACCGAAGCACTCAGCGCAGTCCTGTGCACACAGTAAGCGCTTGATAAATATGATTGAATGAATGAATTTCATCTTGTCCCTCTGAAGCCAACCATCCAAGTTGCCCTTTTCACCATCCCAAACTTCCCAAGCCCCTTTCCCCCTTTGACTTCCATAACCCTTACCTTTCTGGGTAGCTGACAGGTCAAAATTATTTTCCAGAATGGATTTTATTCATACACACCTTTTCACTTAAGAAAGAAATATCAAAAGGTCACATTAGGCCCAATTTTAAGTTCGGTTTTCTGACTTTTTCTTTGACTCAGGGAAAAAAAGAAAAGTTAAAGAAGGCTTAAATGAAAAGAATGACAAACTGACAGGGATTGATGGTAACAGGAAGGTGCCATTAACCACGGCTGCTTCTCTCCAAATAATGGAATGTAATGGATTTCCAAGCAGGATTTACAGGCAATCCTCTGGCAGTGAAGGCTCGACCCATTTTAATAAGAGAAGACTTAGGCTTTCAAGGATGAAATATGTAGAAAGCCCTACTCTCAAACAAAATGCAAATGAGACTATTCACAGTATTGCAGTTAATTCTGAAGAGCAGTGGAGGGAGCATTCACAACATTTTTGTAACCGCCTGCCATCTGCAGAAGCGAATTCTCCAGTTGTGGAATTACAAGGTTCTAATCGTTTTGGTTTCAATAAGGATTCTGGTGATGGAAATGGCCTTAGTTACAAAATAGGACTCAGAAACATGGGCCTAGGACAAAATGCCAAAAAAGTCAAGAAAGGAAATGTTGCTGTTATGGAGAAAAGTAGCATGCGTGGTAATCCTCTTTTGCTAGCAGAAGCAGCATTTCCAGAAACAAATACCGCTAAGGTAATTGAAGGAAGTGGAGGGTATGGGAAGGTAACATACCACGGTAGAAATAGTGGGTTGTATTCCTGCTTTGACAATGAAAAGAATAAACATTCAAATGAAGCGAGGAGAAATACCGTAAGAAAGCACAGGAAAAGGGTGAAATGGACTGAAAAAATAGATAAACTTGCCTTTGAAAGTAATTTTTCAAATGTGAACAAATCCAGTGAGTTGGTGTTGCACATGCGAAAGGTAGTTTACACCGAAGATAAAATTGCTAAGTTCAAGGATAAAGCAAGTCATTTGTTGGTTATGAGAGAGGGGGACTGCAACACGCTCCCAAATTCATATGACAATTTAAATCCTCCAGAAGAATATGAAGGAAAAAATAATCATACCAGTTCCTGTTTTGGAGAAGGAAGAACAAAACACCCTGTAAATGTGTTGGAAACAACTCCTGAATTATCTAAAAAGAGAAAGACTGGTTTAAAGGTTCTAGAAGATAGAAACCTGAAGCCCTTACCTCCCTGTAGCTTCCCTATGGTGAGACTGCCACTTGACACCTTTGATTATCACAAAGATTTTTCTGCTTATCACCATGTTGCAAAGAGCACTTCAGGTGAAGGCTTACAAAGTGAAACTGAAGAATTAATGTTCAGTTGTCGCCGTACAATACCGATGACTGGTAAAAGAATTTGGTTTTGTAATTCATGTGCTAGAACATCTATTTGGTGTCATAAAAGTGGTATGTTTCAGGTGCAGATAGCTTTACCTTCTGAATCTGAGAAAATCTCACATCAAGACCATTTTGAGAACGACAATGCAAATGATTGCCTTTTAGCTGATAGCTCCATGAAAGAACCAAACAAGGAAACTACAAGTATAGTAAAATTGGATTGTACATCATGTAATGCGACACCAGATATTGCTTCAGTAACTTCAGCAATGGACGTGAAGATGCCTGTATTGATGAGTAGGGCTAAAAATGTTGACTCAGAGCATGAGAGTAGAAATGAGCAGGTAATAGTCTCTCAGGCTGGTGAAGATGATCAGCTAATGGAAATGACCCTAAACCTGACGATGGATAAAAAAAAAGGTACTAAAAACAAAGGTGTGCAAACAAATTGCCCCTATTCCTTGGCTTTCCAAGATAATCTGTGTATAAATAACAATGAAAACCAAATGATAAATCAGAAAACATCTGTTAAACAGACACTTGCAGTTCCAGATTTAATGAAAACATCAAACGCAGGGCGTTTGTCAAATTTCAAAATTCCCTTTCTCAAAAATAAAATGGAGCCCAGAAATACGTTGAACATGAGATCACAGAAGAGGGAAACATGTAGTCCCCTAGAACTTCTTGACAATTTGCCTGCTGTGGAAATGCCCCAGACGAGAAAAAAGGAAAGCGCTTCCGTGTTAAGTTTGAATCGAGAGTCTGTCTATATTCCGACTGGAGTAACCCTGGTGCAAGATAATAATGACCAAATGTGTGGCAAGAACCCTACAAGAACCAATTTTCAGGGTCTGCCAAAACAGACTGATTTCAAGTCATCCTACCAGAAATCTCTATTTGCTGTCCCGGAGGGAGAAGCAAAAACTCGCAACTGTGAAAGTATCTCACTTGCTTTTGATGCTGATTGTAACAAGGGAAATGTTGCACCTGACTCTTCTAGTGCACCTTGTGTACTTGATTCTTCTCATTCATCTGAGGAAGATAGAAGTGGAAAAAAGTCATACAAGTGCATTGAAAAAATTAAAGTTGAGTTTCCAGATATCCGTCAAGCTTATGAAGAGGATGTTCTTGTGATTGATGTAATTCAGGATGACCCTGATCTCTTTGGAGGCCTCCATGAAGATGAATTTCCATATACTTCAGATGATGTTTCTGAAGATCCCCAGAATTTAAATATCTCTGAAGAACACCAGAATACAGAAACAAGGTATAGGAAAATTTCAGAGAAAAATAAGCCAAACAATGTCTTTGATTCCTGTGTCATGTCAATTACAAAAGTTCTTGGTTCTTTGGCTCCTTTTTGACAGAGTAGAAATACAGTTAGGTGTATTTGCATATTATGCTGGGGGCAACAGTCAGGTCTTAATACCAAAAATATTACCAAAAAAAAAAAAGCTCTTGCTTGGAGAATGATTCTGATTAACCCAGGTTAAGCTGTATATTTAGGAATATCTAAGAGGAATTTTGACTCAGGTTTTTTCTTAGGATTTTTTTAAGCAGCTATCTTTATTTTATTGGCCTATGTTTTCTTATAGTCTCATTATTGGAAGCTCTGTTTTCCTTCCTATTCAAATTTTGGTATTCCCTAGTCAGATATTTAATGTTATTGGGTTGAATTTAAGTCTGGGGAGAAATTGTATATTTTGGACACATAGAGACTACTGTAGGTTTCCACACTGCTATCCTCCCACTTCCAACCTCTTATTAAAAGTCTCTTATATTTGCACACATTTAGGATTAAATTTATGGTAGTTCTTGTTTGCATCAGAACAAAACGTTTATTTGTGCAACGGCACACCCTTTGAGGTACCTATTGGTTTTTCAAATTGAATAAAATTTTATGGGAGAACATTATTCACAGTGCTTTGGTAGGACCAGAGGCTTAATACACAAAGTAGCATGAAATTATGGAAACATACATAAGGTAATATTCTCGTTTCTTTACAAGGCAGATAGTTAAGTATATAAATCTCATTTGCTCACTTGTGGCCTTAAATTGACATAAAAATTAACATTATAGAAAAAGGCAATAAAAAATGATATTTCTGTGCATCACCTGCTTTCTTGGAGGATTCTTCTCAAAGATACAAATTGGTAGTTTGGCTTACTCTGTGGATCTCTTAGTCAGTGGTGTTTATTGAGCACTTACTGTTTGCAGAGCCATTGAACTAAGTCACTTGAGAGAGTTGTTAGACATGTTCCCTGTTCACAAGGAGATTACCAGTGACTATGTCACGTATATTGGCAGTGCAAAATTTGTGTTAGGTGAATTGGTAACTTTTTAAGTTACTGACAAAATATGATTTTTTTTAAAGTTTAGACCTTCTGCATATCACAATATGTCATTATCCCATGAGCTTTCTAAGTCAGGGTAATTTATCTTAGAAAATGCTTTCCATTATTCCAAGAGATTTAAAACTTTTAGCTTTTAAGAGGAAGGTCTTACATCATGTGTCTGGTTTTTCTTTGAAAAAAAATTGTCACCCAGAAATTAATATTAAACACAATGGTTCCTTGGGTTTCCCTAAGTATACATTGTTACTGTTTGGCAAATGTGACTCTCCCAAGGATTTAAATTTCTTCGTGATACTGAGGATTTAGAACTCAAATTAGCTCAAATCACTGGGGTACTGTTGGGGACAGTTCCAAGAAATAATGTAAAGCACTGGGGAGTGTCCATGTATAGGAACCTTTCAAAATAAAATGGGTTCTCTGGCCATCATGTCTTTTAGCAGATTTTGTATGATTTTTGGTGACCTAGCCTAAGGTAACACTGCATTAACTCTGAATAATTTAAAGACTAAGGGGATCCTGAGAGAATTGTAGAGCTAGGCTGGGGTAGTGTGAGAAACCAACTCCCTCGCCTCTATGAACTTAGGAGAGATCTGGTCCCCTCCGCTTCTCCCAGACCAGTTCTTTTCTCAGCCCTCCAACTCTTCCCTCATGAGTAAGAGCAGAAAGATTTCAGTTGGTTTCAAAATTCCTCACGCACGTTTCCTTGATGTCATGGATTTGAACTGCTTCCACTCTATGACAGTGAGCTCTAACATAAAATATAGAAAAAAATAATGGGAGTAGAGGTCATCTGGTCTATTTCCTAGGCTTCTGGCCAGATGGAAGTGTTTGCCTTTTTTAAAAGATCTTAGAAGTAGATTTTATGACTAGTCCTTGCCATATACAAACATAAGCTATACTACTGAACTAGAAATATGTTTCTTATAAGGTGATGATAATGGACTCTCCCATCAAACGATGGTTGAGCCTCCAGCCCATCATTTCATTCATTCAGTTGTGTTTATTGAGCACTTACTACATGCAGAGCACTGTACTAAGTGCTTGGGAGAGTATAATATAACAAACAGGTACATTCTCTGCCCACAATGAGCTTCCAGTCTAACGGAAGAGACAGATATTAATACAAAAAATAAAATACAGATATGTACAAAAATGCTGTGGGTCTGGTAGAGGAAATGAATAAAGAGAGCATCATTTCGGTTGTGTTCTGACATGCCCACAGAGGCCAAAGTATTGAACCAGGCTCAGACCCAAAGGTGAAAATTTTGATATTGTTAAAAGAGTTTTGTAGACAGTTCTCATAGGCTCTTGTCAGGTGGGGAGAGAATGTAATTTCATTTTACAGAATGGAAAACAGGTACAGTCATATAATGACTCTACTAGTTATAGTGAATCAACAGCTGAGCCAGGAATGGAATTCATAAAACTTAGTTTTCTTATCTTTTCCTGGCAGAACTAGAGCCTGAGGATTAACACTTGTTCTGGAATTACCCTCCCGTGAGCCTCCCCGTGGTGGTGTGTGCAGGGGTGCTGTAGCCTCTCTTGCTATTGCCACTGGAGCAGCCTTTGCTGCCATTTCTAGCCTCTCTCTTGCTGCAGTTTCATCAGGTCTGAAGAGGTCTGACTCAAGGACACAAGTAGCCTTGAAGCAGCCACTCTGATTTTCCCCCATGGAAATCCCACCCCTGCAGCTCTTTCCTTTTCACCTTTCCACAGATTCATTGCTACCCTCTGCTCACTTTTTGCTTCCTTCATTTCCTTTCTGGCCAGGCCTCCTCCAGAAAGAGAAACCTGACAGTGGGGAAGTTGGCAGGAGCATTTGTCTAGTGAGAGTCTAGTTAAACCTAGTTAAACTTCTAGTTGAATCTCCTAAACCTTTTGGTAGGTTATGGGATTAACCCTAATTGAATTGGTTATTGTGAAGATTATAAAAACCCTTGGCTCCTTCGAAAGTCAAAAGGGTTATCACATGTGACAGCTAGAGTTCTAGTTTTACCTGACTGAGCAAAAGTCTAGAGTGATCATTACTTTTGAGTGGAAATTTCTGGCTATTTTCCCCCCACCTCTCCCCACCCCTCACCCCTCACAGAGCAGCAGTGTTTGGGCATTAAGAGATGTCCTTGATGTTTTTGGAAAGTAGTAGGGAATTTTTTGCACATTTGCAAATTAGAGGTTCTGAAATATCTGGGAAATTAGTCTGCAGATTTAGCTGGTCCCTCAGGATTGTGTCCATTCATTTCAAGGCATAGTTGCCAGTTCTACTGATTCAGATATCTTTATTACTTACTAAACTATAAAGTTTAACATGCATGTTTATGAACTTTTTAAACATTATATTACATTCTGGGAAAGTACCATATCAATTAATAATAACTGAGTGCTTACTCTGTGCAGAGCACTGCAAGTGTTTGGGAGAGTACAATATAGTTGGTAGAAATGATCCCTTCCCTTAAGATTTTATTCAATATTCAATAGTATTTATTGAGCGCTTACTATGTGCAGAGCACTGTACTAAGCGCTTGGGATGAACAAGTCGGCAACAGATAGAGACAGTCCCTGCCGTTTGACGGGCTTACAGTCTAATTGGGGGAGACGGACAGACAAGAACAATGGCAATAAACAGCGTCATGGGGTAGAACATCTTGTAAAAACAATGGCAACTAAATAGAATCAAGGCGATGTACAATTCATTAACAAAATAAATAGGGTAACGAAAATATATACAGTTGAGCGGACGAGTACAGTGCTGTGGGGATGGGAAGGGAGAGGTGGAGGAGCAGAGGGAAAAGGGGAAAATGAGGCTTTAGCTGCGGAGAGGTAAAGGGGGGATGGCAGAGGGAGTAGAGGGGGAAGAGGAGCTCAGTCTGGGAAGGCCTCTTGGAGGAGGTGATTTTTAAGTAGGGTTTTGAAGAGGGAAATAGAATCAGTTTGGCGGAGGTGAGGAGGGAGGGCGTTCCAGGACCGCGGGAGGACGTGACCCAGGGGTCGACGGCGGGATAGGCGAGACCGAGGGACGGCGAGGAGGTGGGCGGCGGAGGAGCGGAGCGTGCGGGGTGGGCGGTAGAAAGAGAGAAGGGAGGAGAGGTAGGAAGGGGCAAGGTGACGGAGAGCCTCGAAGCCTAGAGTGAGGAGTTTTTGTTTGGAGCGGAGGTCGATAGGCAACCACTGGAGTTGTTTAAGAAGGGGAGTGACATGCCCAGATCGTTTCTGCAGGAAGATGAGCCGGGCAGCGGAGTGAAGAATAGACCCGAGCGGGGCGAGAGAGGAGGAAGGGAGGTCAGAGAGAAGGCTGACACAGTAGTCTAGCCGGGATATAACGAGAGCCCGTAATAGTAAGGTAGCCGTTTGGGTGGAGAGGAAAGGGCGGATCTTGGCGATATTGTAGAGGTGAAACCAGCAGGTCTTGGTAACGGATAGGATGTGTGGGGTGAACGAGAGGGACGAGTCAAGGATTTTACTTGTCTAGTAGGGGAAACCCACTAAAATAAATTACGTCTAGAGGAAAGCAGCAGAATTTGAAGATAAATAGGTAAGTGTTGTTAAGGGGAGGGGATGTGCATAAGAAATGAGGGCTTGAGTGATGTGTAAGTATTGAATGGGCATTGTACAGAGGGGAATTAGGTTGAGGAGATGAGAGGTTAGTCAGAAGGCCTCCTGAAGGAGATACAATTTCAGATAGGCTTTGAAGTTGAAGAGGGTAGTGGTCTTCTGGATATGAAAGAGGGTGGGGGGCCAGATAGGTAGGGAAGGTGTGAGCAGGAGATCGATGGCTGGAGTGAAGCACAATGAGGAGATTGTCATTAAAAAAGAGTGGTGGATAATCAGGAGTTTCTGCTCAATGCAGAGAGTAATGGATAACCATTGGAGAATTTTGAGGGATGGGGAGATGTGCACAAAACTTTATTTTAGAAAAATGGTCCAGGCAGGAGAGTGAGATTTGGACTGGAGATGGGAGAGACTGGAGGCAGGAAGATCAATGAGGAGATGGATCCACTAGTCGAGTCGGCCTGTGATAAGTGCTTGGATCAATATGGTGGCAGCTTGGATGGAGAAGAAGGAGAGGATTCTGGAGACGTGAAGGTTGCACCAACAGGATTTGGTGACTGACCAAATATTGGGATTCATTCATCCATTCAATCGTTCTATTGAGTGCTTACTGTGTGCAGAGCACTGTATTAAGCTCTTGGAAAGTACAGTTCGGCAACAGATAGAGACAATCTCTATCCAATAATGGGCTCACAGTCTAGAAGAGAGTGGAGTCGGGTAATGCCAAGGTTGTGGGCTTCGGAGAACGGGAGGATGATGGTGTTGTCAACAGCGATGAGAAAGTTTGGGAGGGAAAACAGGAATACAGTTTTGAAATTAGTTGAGCTTGAGCTGTCGGTGAGACATCTTTGTAGAGATGTCCTGGAGGCAGGAGGAAATGTGAGATTGCAAAGAAGGAGGGATGTTGGGCCTAGTCAAGTAGATTTGGGAGTCATCACATAGAGATG
Organism: Ornithorhynchus anatinus; assembly: GCF_004115215.2. Taxonomy (NCBI): domain Eukaryota; kingdom Metazoa; phylum Chordata; class Mammalia; order Monotremata; family Ornithorhynchidae; genus Ornithorhynchus; species Ornithorhynchus anatinus. Next base: position 51,393,759 of record NC_041735.1, on the reverse strand, counting down.
GTAATTGAAATCATGAGGGTGGATGAGCTCCCTGAGGGCATGAGTGTCGATTAAGAATAGAAGGGGCCCCAGAGCTAGAGAGGCAGAGGAAGAGCTGTCTGAAAAGTGACTGAAAACCTGGACTGTCAACCCAATTTGGGAAAGGATTGTGTGTGACTTGATTAATTTGTATCTATCCCAGCCCTTAGAATAGTGCTTGACATATAGTAAAATAGTGCTTGACATATAGTAAATCCCAAACAAATACAACAATAATAATAATAATTTAAAAAGAGTTACCAGGAGAGGGCAGTGTCAGTAAAACAAAGTTTAGATCGTATTTTCAGGAGAAGGGGACAATCCACAATGTCAAAGGCTGCCAAATGGTTAAGGAGGTTTGGGATAGAGTGGAATCTGTCAGATTTGGCAAGGAGGAGATCATTGGTGACTTTGGAGAGAGACGTTTCAGTGGAGAGGGCAGATACCAGATTTAGAGGGTTGAGGGAGGGAGTTGGGGAGAAATAAAAGCAATGGATGCCAGCAACCCTTTAAGGAGTTTGGTTAGGAATGGTAGGAGGAAGATGGAGTAATTAACTGGATCGTACTGTGGGGTAGAGAGGTGTTTGGTTTTTTTCTTCTAGGATAGGAGACACGTTGGCAAGTTTGAAAGCAGAGGGGAAGAAGCCACTGGAGAGTGAGCTGTGAAAATGGTGGTCAGGGAGGGAAGAAAAGTGGGAGCAAGTGCTCTAATAAGGGGTAAAAGAATGGGATCAGAGGCACAGGTGAAATGGGACAGATTTTGAAAGCAGGTGGAAGCAGGTGCAAGCTGACTAGGAATGATGAGAGCAGGGGTGGAGGCAAAGGAATCAGTGTGGCCCAGTGGAAAGTGCACAGGCCTGGAGTCAGAGGACCTGGATTCTAATCCCAGCTCTGCCATTTGCTGTGTGACCTTGGGCCGGTACTTGACGTGCAGAGAAGTAAAATGGGGATTAAATTCTTCTGCTGTTAAAGGTCCTATGGTGACTCTGTGAAGTACTTCACAGTAGTCCTCTAGACTGTGAGCTCATTGTGGGAAGGGAATGTATCAGTTTTATTGTATTCTCCCAAACGCTCAGTACAGTGCTCTACACAAAGTAAGCTCTCAGTAAATAAGAATGACTGATTGACTTTGCATCCTCTGCAAGTATTCTTGTATATGCTCCTGAAGAGCAGTCATCATCATCAAGAGTGGTATTTAGAGAGCACTTACTGTGTGCAGAGCATATATGAAGTGCTTGGGAGAGAACAATACAAAAGAGTTAGCAGATACCTTCTATGCCCATAACAGTTTACAAATCATGAGCATACAGCAGTTCCTGGCGGGGAGCCTCCCAAGCTTTGAGTGACTGTAGCCTGTGGGTCTTTCAAAAGAGCTGCTGAAATTGCAGATATTTGGTGGTTGTTTTGCAGGAACATGATATTGAATTGTCTTGGTGGCTTAGATGGTACTTGAGAATACATTGGTTGTATTGTTAGCTCTGCTGTACAGTTGTACAGATGCAGATGCTGCAGTGACCTTCAGCTTATGCTGCAAAGTCCTACTGCTGGAGAATATAATTAATGAAATGCAATTATTCAGGGTGAATCCTAGTGTATTGCTCTTATATGGAGTGAGGAAAATAGTATTGATGACTGAGCTGATGTTTGGTACCCTCCCTAAACAGAAGCTACTTAGCTTTCCAGTTCCATTTCATATAATGACATTTTCCCCCCACGTTTTGGCTTTCCTCCCACTAGAGCATTTAAAGATTCCAGATGATCAGTGTGACAAATTGTGTATGGATCGAGCAGTACCCATATCTGACAGTTTGGAAACAGATATATCATGGTGGCAAAGACCTTTTGCTTTAGAGGCAAATATAGGGTTATTAGTCTGTTTTTGTGGCTGTGGGACTAGGAATGCGTGAGTGACTGAAAACTCAATATTTAAGTGATGTTGCTCTGAAGAGAGAAAGTGCTCCAGCATCTCTCTTCTGTAAGCTCTTAGGTAGCCTGGTAGGTAGCATTGGTAACTCTGAATCTGCAGTCGTTCACAAAGGATGGCATTTGTCGTTCTTTAACTTTCCAGATATCGCCATGCTGTGTCTTGGTGGTCCATGTTAAAAATTATTTTTTTTATTCTAGCACTGCCAATGTTAAGGTCACTGGGTTCAGTTCACTAATGAGACTGTGGAGTCGGCGAGGCTGGCAATTATTAGAGCACTTTTAAATGTAAACGCTGTCATGTTAAAAAAAAATCTTGGGCAGAATTAAATGGGGAAATATGCATAAGAGATAAAAGCATGTGTATTGGTTAGTGGAGTAAGCCCCAATATAGAGTGTGGCTATAATGAACTCTATTTTCACTGCTGACTGATGTATACTAATAGAACTAATATGTGTATCACTAAGTGTGTGAATTAGAAATTATGATTAATAAATTCTCAAATATATTTATTTGCCTTACAGTAAAAACCTTCTCATTCAGGAACATGGAAAAGTGAAGTCAGAAATGAATGTTGGAGCTTCATTACCAACAGGTTAGAGTAAAAATGATGAGTACTGTAGTTTTTTTCAGATATAGGCAAAACAGTTTATTCTCTGTGTTGTAATGCATTAGTTTTTCACTTTTTTTTATTAAAGTTTAAATAAATTTAATATTCAGTGTTTTTTTCAGATATTCATCAATTTTTTATTCTTTGAGGTTTGTGTACTTCAGAGTTGGTATTCAAATAAGCTTTTCAACCTTTATTTTTAAAAATGGTAGATTGTCACAGAAGATACTATATTTGTAGTTTTTTCCCTAAATACATTTGAACCATGGCAAGGAACTCTGGAGCCTGCCAACTTGAAATTTCCGCCTCTTTGTTTCTTAAAAATTCTCACAAATTTTTTACAAATTTAAAGTGCATTAGCACAGTTATAATTCAGTCCATCGTACATATACATTTTTTCTAGTAAGCTTATTTCTTTTTTGCATTAGAGAACCCAGTTTGACCGTTGATTTCACATTCAAACCCCTCGGTCTAATTTTCCATCTCTCCATCTTTCCCTTCTCTGTCAGTAACATCACCATCCTCACTGTCTTTCAGCCATCATATTCCATCAAACTGCCAATTCTTCCTCCAAATGATTCCTCAAATCTGTCCCTTCCTCTCCACCCTAACAGACAAAACTTTGATTCAAGCACTTATCACGTCCCAATAGGACTACTGTGTCAGCTCTCTGCTTAGTCTTCAACCTCTATTTTTCTCCCCCCTTTAGGCTGTATTTCACATCTGCCCAAATCATCTTCTTAAAACGGGATTCAGAGCAGTGTCTCCCTCCATTGTTCAAAAATCCCAATGGCTATTTTCTTCTTGCACATCAAATAAAAACTCCATACCACCAACTTCAAAACTCCATCCTTACATATTGACTGTCTTCACTCATTACCTCCCAGTTTACACTCTTCACTTCATTCAAGCTCACCTCCTAAGCCCACCTTCTAGCCCATTACTCTTGCAGTTCCTACAACTTGAAATCCCCATTACCCTAATTCTGCCCCGACCTCAGGCCTCTTATCTTCAGAGCCCTCCTAAAGTTCCACCTCCTCCAGCAAACTGTCCCTGATCAATTCCCAAATCCTGAGTTGTCAGGTCAACAGTAACTCCTAGCAATTAGGTTTTTATGCCTATCCTCAGGATTTCTGTGCTTTTTCATATATAAATTCAATTGTACCTCCAGTTGTATGATTTATTTGTAGTGACTCATTTGCTCTACTCCCTCTCTGTTTCTTGTTCTTACTAATGCTCCACTATTGAAGTATTGTTATGCCTTTCTCCCCATTAGATTGTAAGCTCCTTGTGGGAGAGAAGTGAATCTCTTTTGTTGTGCTTTTCCAAGCACATTTCAGTCACGAAGCAGCCAAATATCGTCATCAGCCTCAGCAATGGTATTTGAGTGCTTATAGCACTGTAGTAAGTGCTTGGAAGAGTACAATATAACAGAGTTGGTAGACATGCTCCCTGCCTGCAACAAGCTTACAGTCTAGAGGGGAAGACAGACATTCATATAAATAAATAATTTAAAATATATAACTTATAGGTATGTACATAAGTGCTGTGGGGGTGAGGGTGTGGTGAATATCAGGTGTCCAAAGGTCACAGATCCAAGCGCATAGATGATACAAAAGGGAGAGGGAGCCAGGCAAAAGAGTGCTTAATGGAGAAGGCCCCTTGGAGAAGATGTGATGTTAATAAGGCTTTGAAGGTGCGGAGAGTAGTACTCTGGCATATATGGAAGGAGCGGGAATTCCAGGCCAGAAGGAGGGCTTGGGAAAGTGGACTGCGGCGAGAGACATGAGATCGAGGCATAATGAGTAAACTGACAGTTGAGGAATGGAGTGTGTAAGCTGGGCTGTAGAAAGAGATCAGAGAGTTAGGGTAGGAGGGGTCGAACTGAGTGAGTACTCTAGAGCCAATGGCAATATTATTACTGCTACTATAAAAATTAATGAAAAAGTGGTACACTGTTAAATTTAGGATCAGCCTTTAATCTGTGTATTGTGAATTAAATTATTCATACTATATTGATTCATTATCAAGTCCTATATCTGACTTCCTATCAAACTTCTTATGGGGAAAAAATTGCTGTGCCATTTGAATGTATTTTTCCATTTTTCAAAAATTTGACCCAGCATTGAACCTTCTACCAGCAGGTTCTTAAATTGCACAATAATGTTTTTGTCTTTATATAATTTGATTATAATATTTTATCATGGAAGTCTTTTAAGTTGCTTATTATTTTTCAGCAAACAATATAATGTATGATTCTTCCCTTGGACAAACTGTTTTTGGAGGACTTCCTAATGAGACGGTTGAGGATGAAAAAGCAGAAAACTCAGATGAACACCAAAGGGATTCAGATGTGGATGAAAAGGTACCAGAGAAATAATTTTAAAGGTTTTTTTGTCTTACTCAAGAAGTGGAGATATTAAATTCCATGTTTTTAAGAAATTTTGCATTAAGGATATTCCTTTTTTATGGTATTTCTTAAGCATATACTACATGCCAGGCACTGTACTAAGCACTGGGTAGATGCAAAATTATCAGACACATGGGGCTCATGGTCTTAATCCCCATTTTAGAAACTAAGGCATAGAGGAGTGAAGTGACTTGCCCAAGGTCACACAGCAGACAAGTGCTGGAGCTGAGATTAGAACCTAAGTCCTTCTGGCTCCCAGGCCCATGCTCTATCCAGTAGGTCATGCTGCTACCCCTACAAATAGTGTCACCTCTCTCTCCTTCACATACTGGTTGAAATGAGCAGAAGAGGATTTTTGCTCTTATTCCTCTAATGCTAAAAATCATATAGCAAGCACAGCATTGGTTTGAGAGAGCACTCATTTTATAACTGTACCATGGTCAACCTCATTTGGGTTGTATGATTCCACACCCTTTGTGATGTCCAAGAATCTTATTACTAGCCATAGTAGGAGTGCAGCAATTATCCACATGCTAATCAACCCTAGATGGCCTTTCTGGGTTATGGGGGAAAATTTGCAGAGCCTTGAGAGAGAAATCTGCAGTGCTTTCAGGCTCCCCAAAACACTCCAAACAGAGATCCAGAAAGAATTAATCTTAAAATACGGGAAGAGGGAGAAGCTAAACCAAATCCAAACTGCATCATATTCCTAGATGCACAAGCTTCTGTAAACACACACGCTCATTACTTTTACAGTATTCCTTAAGCAGGCAGATTTGTTCCAAAGGGAGGTACTCATAGACAGCATATGGAAGGAACCCAGAGATCTCCAGGACACCCTGACCTGAATTTAAGGGCCACCTCCTAGCTTGCTAGATGATTTGGAGAAGTGTAGTTCTGAGGCAGCCTTCCTCTTTCTCCTTAATCCCTTGACCACAGTTTTTTTTTCTAATGGAAGCCTGAATATTGCTATTCCTAAGATTTACTTTTACATTATATCTTGGCATAGTAGTTCTGTAAATGTATAGAAAGGGTTGGCCAAAAGTCAGAGTCTCAGAGCAACCCAATAACATCCAATTGCCTTGGGATTGTTGCCAGCTTCAGTGATCTATACAGCCATTAGTCAGGGTAAATATCTAGTGGAATAGTTTTTGTTGCTAGAGAAGTTTTTTCATTTTTTTTTAGTTTTTAAAGGGCATTTTTTTCCCCTTATCATCTCATTTGGTAGCAGGGTTACAGATTTTCAAGCTTCCTTCTCTCTTCCCTGTTTTGGTTTCTGGAAGCAGCATTAAATGTATTTGCAGTATGAATCGTTGCTGCAACAGGTGATTGGTCAGCTATTCCCCTGCAAAAACCAATGTGTAGCTACATGATAAAAAACACTAAGGCTGGAGTAGAGAAGTGGATGAAAGATTGAGAAACTAGCTTTTTTGTGGTGGTTTGTTTTCATAATTGTGTTTTAAGTGCTTAGTATGAGCCAGGCACTGAACTAAGATACAGGGTGATCAGTTTGGACTCAATCCTTGTTCCTCAGGTAGCTCACAGACTTAATCCCGTTTGCATATAAAGTAACTGAGCCACAGAGAAGTGAACTGATACTTGTCCAAGATCACACAGCAGACAAGTGGCGGAGCCAGAATTAGAACCCAAGTCTGTCTGTCTCCCAGGCCCGATCTTGATCACTAGACCGTGCTGCTTCTCATCTTGTCATACTTAGTTTGCTATTAATTCTAAATAATTTTGGTGTTTAAACTTGAAAAAAATGTATTGATATGCAAAACCTTTAACTTTACTTACAAAAACCCCAATAATGAAAGAAACATTATTTTTAAGCTATATTGTTATCCCTAGATTGCTGTTTAGTTTTCATTTACCCTGGTAAATGGACCAAAGGGATTCATTTGCTTAAATTAGAATGAGAGCCAACGGAGTGTTCTGAGCTGTCTCCATGTCTCCAAAGTATGATTTCTAAGGGGAAGAAAGGGACACAGAGGTTAGCTTTCCTTTTTTCTACTTCTTGTAGTAATGGCAGTGGGAAGCAGAGTTAAATGGTTGAGGGGGCTGAGATCGCATTTCAGCCCTGACTTGCCACTTTAATATTAAAAGATGATCAGTCAGTCAGTGCTACTTATTAAGCACTTAACGAGGTTCAGAGCACTGTACTAAGGGCTTGGGGGAGTGCAGTACAGCAGAGTTGATAGACATGCTTTCTGCCCACAAGGAGCTTACTTCCACACATTATCTTTGATTAGCTAAAGTTTGGAAATCAACTGCTGTGAGTTGAGTAGGCAAAATACAGTCTTTGGGCCTCATCTTCTCTGACAGTTGACTTAATTTGTCCCTGTTCTGAGCCAGTTGCTTCCTTTGCGTCAGCTCCTAGCTCATGCAGTTAGCAACCCACCAGCGTGCTGCAACCCTAAGAGAAGTGGCACCTGAGGGCTCGTCATCTGAGTTGTGTGGGAACTGTTGGCAGCGTGACATAGTTGTCCTTTTGCATTGTAAACCCTATCTATTTACAGGATTTGTGCATTAATGAGAAGCAGTGTGGCCTAGTGGAAGAACACTGGCCTGAGAGTCAGAGAACTTGAGTTCTAATCCCAGCTCCACCAGTTATCTGATGTGTAACCTTGGGCAATTCACTTCACTTCTCTGGGCCACAGTTTCCTCATTTGTAATGGCGATTAAATCCTCCTCCTACATAATCTGTTCCCCCCTTGTGGCATGTGGTTGAGTCTGATCTGATTATCTTGTATTTATCCCAGTGCTTATTGCAGTGCTTGGCTCATAGTAAGTGCTTAACAAGTGCTATTATAATTATTAACAACAATAATATAATCTTTACCAGAGGCAGACAATTATTTTGGCTGATTGGCCACTTCAGTCTTCAGAGTAGAATTCAAACTCCTCTGGCCAAAGGCTTTCCACATACCTCAGCAGTCGTAAATGGCCACAGAGCCAAAATATTTAGAGTTTAGGTAGGCAGTTGTCAGCTTTAATATTGGATCCTGTAAATAGTTTTAGATGTAGCTCGTAAGAGATCAGTATAGAATTCAGTAATATTTGTAAATCTGTTCAAAACCACAGTCTTATTTTTACAGGGCAGATTTTCAGGCCAAGTGTTTATAAAAGAAGAAAAAGAAAATATCTACGAAGAAGAAAACAGGTTTGTGTTGTGACACTTAAGACTGAGACTTTCAAATTATTGCATAGCATTATTTAAATAAATCTACTAATATACCTTTGGGCAGAATTATATTTTTGGTTCTGCTTATTGTAGGATTAGTGGTCTCAGTTTGATAATGTCAGAGAATTTTGGGAAATAAGGTGTAAAACAGTGTTTTTCAGAATGGGATCTAGTGGTCATCTGGTTAGGGTGTAAGTGTGAGTTGAAGATTACAGGAAGAAAGGAGTTTAAACTAACAGTTATGGAACATGGAAGATAAACTTCCAGATATCTACTAATTTTATTGCTAGTAGTCTTTGCTCCTTGCAAACTGCTGCCAGTCTCATGCTCATGCCTTCTCCCCCCTTCCTGGGACCTCCCTCCCTCATATTTGGCAGAACACTGCTCTTCTCATCCTTAATGATCTTTTGAAGTCTCATCTCCTCTAGGAGTTCTTTACCAATTAATCTCTAATCTCCCCACTTTATGATGTTTGTTAAGCACATACTATGTGTCAAACACTGTTCTAAGCAAGCTGGGGGCAGACACAAGTTAATCAGGACAAATACAGTCCCTGTCCCATATGGATGGGGCTCACAGTCTAAGTAGGAGGGAAGGACAGGTTTTGAATCCTCCTTTTGCTTTTGAGGAAATGGAGGCACAGAGAAGTTGTGACTTACCCAAGGTCACACTGTAGACAAGTGGCAGAGCCAAGAATAGAACCCAGGTCCTCTGGCTCCCAGGCCCATGCTCTTTCTATATATATTGATTAATATGGACAATTGAAAAATGACCACATATTTTAGAAACATCTATTTTAATATAATTTGAGATTTTATGGTAAAATCTTAAAGCTGTTATCTCACTGTATGTTAATTTTGATATTAGGTATGAATCACTTTAGAAAAATCAAAGTACCATATAAAAAACAAGGTATAATTTGGAGTGCATTTTTAGGAATACCTAATTAGTTTTGATTTTTTTATTTTAATAGAGGGTATGGAATCAGGCCATACTAAGAGAGGAACTGGTTAGAAAAACTAGATACTTGCAATTCGACTTGAGTATTCATTGTTAGTAAATAGATTGTGTCAGCCTTGAAATTGAACAAAAAACAATAATAAGCATTTTTATTATTTGACCAGTCATAGAATGCTATATTAAATACTAGAGAAAAGCTGGTGTAGTCTATATAGATAGCATATGGGTTTATTCAGTTATTTGTGGCATAGAGACTCGTAAAATATTATTTTACTTATGTATATTTTTCGTCTAAAATTTAGCAAAGATGCTCAAGATGCTGAGAGTATGGCTAGTGACCATCAGGTAACATCTCCATATATAACAACTCCAAATCTGGCGATACCTTGCATGACTCTAAAATCTCATCAAGATGACACAATTCTGAAACCCTGGATAAATGGTTGGTACCAAATCGTGGGGGGTTTTTTGTGTGTTTGTTTTGTGTTTGTGTGTGTGTGTGAGAGAAAGAGAGAGAGAGAGAGACAGACACCTTTTCATTCTTGAAGAAATGATTCCCTGGAGCAAAGTCTGAAATCAGTGGGCATGATATAATGAAGTGGTTCCCCTTACTCCTGAGCCTTACAAAATCAGAAAACTATACTTGGACCCTGCTTTATGCTGTGATTTCTGTCCGAAAGTATTGATTGGAGTAATCGTGAAATCGTGCATTGTCAATCTGCATTAGGAAGCAGCGTGGCCTTGTGGAGTCAGAAGATCTGGGTTCGAATCCTTGCTCTACCACTCATCTGCTGTGTGACCTTGAGCAAGTCACTTCACTTCTCTGGGCCTCAGTTACCTCATCTGTAAGAAGGGAATTAAGACTACGAGCCCCAAGTAGGACATGGACAGTGTCCAACCTAGTTAGTGTGTATCTACTCTAGTGCCTGGTATAGTCCCTGACATGCAGTAAGCACTTAACAAATACCGTAAAAAAAATCAGTAGAATCAAACTATAGGATGTTTACTAAACATTTACTGTGTGCAGAGCACTGTACTAAGTGCTTGGGAGAATACAGTACTGTAGAGTTGATAAAAATCCCTGCCCTCCAGAATAATAATAATTATGGTACTTGTTAAGTGCTTACTATGTGCTAAGCACTGTTCTAAGCACTGGGGTAGGTATGAGTTAATCAGATTGGACATGGTCATCTTAAATGCACCACTAAAGGTGTGACAAGTCCCAGACTTGCCTTACACTTGACACAGGTATGAATGGGTGCCTCTTAATTGCATATGTTTATGTTGTTGTCTTTAATAAAAGTGGCTTTTGATCACCAACTTAATGGTACACGAAGTCATTGTCGATTCGGAAAAAAGCATTACCACTACCAGAATCAGTAGCCCATCTCCTTAAAGTGTTTCCTACTAATAGTTCAGCAGACAGGTCCTAGGTATACAGAGTCAGATACTATCGCTCCTGTTGTCATTGTGGTGGGGTGGAAACCCAGAATATTTAAGCGGTATAGTAAAAATGTCCTGCTTTTCAGGTATTTGAAAGAAGTCCAGTTCCTTGGAAAGGACAGTCTGTTGAGTGAGGATTTGAATGCGTGAAGCACCAAGACAAAATTAAAATGACTGAAATTACTAACTTTAGACATTTTTACTCACTTTTCTATTTTATGCCTAATAATTATTTTCCATTTTAGGTTTAAATATTAGCAGTTTTGAAGCAGGAAAATTTTAGATAAGGCAATGTTAAATTATATTGTGTCAAAATTATGGTTAAAGTAGTCTACGTTTTGGGGGGATTTGGGTTATGTTTATGAACATTCCAAAACCCTGTTATGTGTAATCACCCACATGTTTGATGATTGGCCTACACTTCTGAGTTTTCTAGGCTAAATCCCCTGTATTTCCTCCTCACTCCCAAAGGGCTCCTATGAGCCATAATCTGTACAAGTAGAACTTTCTGCATTCAAATCTGACTTGAGTATTTTACACCCAAAGTTCTCAGCCTTCCAGATCCCTTTCAGAGCCACTTTTTAGCTAGAGTTCTCTGAGATAACATGGTAAATGCTGTCATCATTCCAAGTCTTGAATTTTAGTTCCCTCCATCTTTCCCCCTCAAAAACAAACAAACAAAAAAACCCTCACTATCTAAACTTACCCACCCTTTGGTTGGGAAGATAGCTGCTCCCTGAGGGTCCCAGTGGCCCGGGTATGGACTTGTCTACCCAAAGTGCCAAATCCCAGTATCAATCATTAATATTTACTGAGTACCTTTTATTTGGAGACATTGTACTAAGTGCTTGGAAGAGTACAATACAATTACTATGTAATTATCTGTGCCTTCAAGGAACCTTCTATATTTCATGTTAGTGATTTTTACCCAACAATAGCTTTAATAAAAATCCTTTTAGCATTAACACCAATGAACGTTTAGGTAGTAAGACAGCATCAGTAGGAAGTCAGAAGAACATTAAACAAATTATTTCCTTTTTACGAATATGTACATTTTGAATGATATTTGTTAAACACTATATGCCAGACACTGTTCTAAGCACTGGGGTAGATACAAGATAGTTTGGACACAGTCCATGCCCCACATGGGACTCACAGTCTTAATTCCCATTTTGCAGATGAGGTAACCGAGGCATAGAGAATTGAAGTGAAGGTCACACAGAAGACATGTGGCAGAGGCAGGATTAGAACCCAGGTCCTCTGACTCCCAGCCCTGTGGTCTTTCCCCTAGGCCATGCTGCTTCTAATATTCTCTAGTCTTAAAGGTTTCAGAGATTCCATAATTAGCCCAAGGTGGATGTAGCCTGTCTTAACCTCAGCCATATACTCATTGCTTATTCTGGCATTTCCCCCTTAGCTCTGCTGGTGTGAATCTCTTCACCTTCATATTCTCCTTAGCTTCAGCCTTGAAGTTTGTGAATTTCCCATCTCTTTGTTTTTTTTTCCTGATAGCCATTCAGATGTAAATCAGAGAGACCCACGGAGGCTGTGAATTTGCACATGTTCTCTGGAGCTCTTTTCCACTCCTGTTCTCCCCCTCCGCCCTCCATCCCATTACCCAGTTGACTGAAAGTCATTTCCAATCCCAGGAATCTAGGTTCAGCCCAAATTTTTCCAAGCATGCTTTCTAAGTGTATTTTTACAAAAGATAAAGATAATTTTAACAAATCCTGCCCATTAGAATTTAAAATAATTAAATAAGGCCTAAGCACTATGGTTATTAAAGGAACAAATAGGAACATGATAGATGGTACTGAGTGAACAGCTTTATGATCACTTCCAGATTTCCGATTTCCAGAGGAACAACCTTTCCTGATATTGCCAAATTCTGAAAGCTGTGAAATATTTAAAAGAGAGAGATCTGCAATAGTAAGTTCTTGAGCTCTTAACTAGAGTATGGATTTGGAGGGTTTAAAAATATAATTTGGAGAGCAGTACTTTTTTTAACAGGGTAAAATTGGGTTTAAATTTTAAAACTTCCAAAAATTAACATAATTTGGGTTTTTTTATAGTTACCACTCTTTTCCTGGTTCAGAAAGTCTCTGAGTGAACTGGGCAAGGAAAGTGTGGGTTGCCACTTATTTGAGGTGGGGCCAGTAAGGGAGAGGCTGTTAGGGATGGAATACTAGTGGCAGAAGATGTTACAATGGTTCTCTTCCCCCAGAAGGGATCAATCAAGTATTAATCAATGTAGTAGTTATTGAACACCTACTGTGTGCAGAACACTTTATTAAGCCCTTGGGAAAGTACAGTAGAGTTGGTAGACATGTTCCCAGTCCAGGAGGAGCTGACAGTCAACGTGGGGAGACAGATATTAAAATAAATTAGAAGGGGAAAATAGATTATCCGTACTGCAGGGGTGGGGTGAATACAGAAGTGCTTAAGGGGTTCACGGCCAAGTGCCTAGGTAATACAGGAGGGAGGGCAGGTAGGGGAAATGAGGGCTTAGGGAAGGCCTCTTGGAGGAGATATGATTTTAGGAGGATTTTGAAGATGGGACCTGGCAGTTATGAAGAGGGAGGGAGTTCCAGGCCAGAGGGAGGACATGGGCAAGAGATCGGAAGCAAGATAGACACGATTGAGGTACAGGGAGTAGGTTGGCATCAGAGGAGCGAAGTGTGCAGATTAGGATGTAATAGATCAGCAAGGTAAGGAGGGAGAAAACTGATTGTCTTAGAGCTGATGGTAAGGAGTCTCTTTGGTGTGTAGGAAAATAGACAACCATTGGAATATTTTTTTTTTCTTCAAGGTATTTAAGTTCTTACTATGTGTAAGAACTATACTGTTCTAAAAGCTGGGGTAGGTACAAACTAATCATATTGGACACAGTCCCTGTCCCACATGGGGCATACAGTCTTAATCCCCATTTTGCAGATGAGATAACTGAGGCACAGAGAAGTGGAGTGATTGCCCAAAGTCACAGAGCAGGCAAGTGGCAGAGCCAGGAGTAGAACCCAGATCCTTCTGATTCCCAGGCCCATGCTCCCACTGGCCATGCTGCTTCCCTTCACTCTTAAAGGGTGACCACGGAATGGGTGGTTGTTCTTCAAATGTAAAACCTCAATATGATCCCTGAAAGAAATGCTGCTTCCCTCAAAAATATGTCCTTAAATCTATCTTTGCCATGGGAGAAGCATTTTCTTCATTTCTGTCACCGTTCTGATAATGTGTTTTGTTTCACCTACTAATTTTACAACATCCCTAATTATTTTCCTTCTTTCCAAAGACATGTGAGATAATCTTTTTGGTATGTCTGTTTTAGAAATATTCTCACTTTTCTTTCATTTGTTTTAAAAGTGTAAATTGATATGTTTTTTTTCTCCTTAATGAGAAGAGTAGTTGCCAATCTTTTTAGTTTGCTGACTTTGTAAAAAAAACAGAAGGTTGATTTGTTGTTGTAAAATCAATGTATTCTTCATAAGCTATGAAATGAAAAGGATATAGACTATATTTATGTATGAAACTTATTTTCTTCAAGTTTCAGAAGTCCTTAGGGTTGACTGCATTGCCCCATGGATATTGCAAATTTTATTTCAATACACTGCGTGGCTGTGAGCGATTACAATGTAAATTTGGCCATGTACCTGGACAAGGAGATGAAAAGGTAAAAATGTGCAAATAATTGAAGTAGAGTTATGGTAAGTTATGCCCATCTGGATAAGGCACTTTCAGCCACTCTCTTCTGGAAAGTTCATATTGTTCTGTGGTACCGATTACGTGTTTCAAATGCTTTATCCACTTGTGCTTGATAATTTGATATAAAAATTACATGTGAGGATGCAGGCCATATAAAAATTCAAGTGACAGAAATATACAAAATTGTAGAAGGTGGCATTTTTTTCAGAGAAATTGTTGAATAATCTTATTGGATCCTTATTTTTCCATTGTTAGTTATGAGCTGACTTAAAATTTTGAAATTTAGTGTCACCCTCTTCAAATGTGAGTTAAAAAAACAAATTATTTCATCTGAAATTAGAGATTATTTTAGAAATGTAAGAACCAAAGAATTGTTAAATTTTAAAACGTTGCTATCATTTGATTTGACACTCTTGTATCGTTGTCCCCAGCAATTTGTACCAAACCAAGTAAATTCATAAGACTGTTATAATAACTTTCCTGAGCTTGTGGGTAAAGTTCTAGGTACAGAGATGCAGATTGTATTCTAGTTTCTGCCAGACTGATATAATTATACATCCCCTGAGGTTCATTCATTCATTCAATCGTATTTATTGAGTGCTTACCGTGTGCAGAGCACTGTACTAAGCATTTGGAAAGTACAATACAGCAATAAAGAGAGACAGCCCCTACCCACAACGGGCTTACAGTGTAGAAGTGGGGAGACAGACATCAAAACAAGTAAACAGTCATCAATATAAATAAATAGAATTGTAGATTCTATATGAGAAGCAGCATGGTTTAGTGGAAAGAGCACAGGCTTGGGAGTCAGAGGACATGGGTTCTAATCCCGGCTCTGCCGTTTGTCTGCTATGTAACCTTGGGGCAAGCCAGCAACTTAACTTCTCTGTGCCTCAGTTACCTCCTCTGTAAAATGGGGATGAAGACTGAGCCCCACGTGGTTACCTGATTATCTTGTATCTATCCCAGTGCTTAGAACAGAGCTTGGCACAGAATAAGCGCTTAACAAATACCATTATTATTATTATATATACATATACATATATACTATATATAGTTGTCAAACTGTACGTAACATACCTTGATAAAGTCATGAGGAGCAGCATTGCCTAGTGGATAGAGCACAGGCCTGGGAGTCAGAAGGTCATGGGTTCTAATCCCTGCTCCACCATAGGTCTGCAGTGTGACCTTAGGCAAGTCACTTCACTTCTCTGTGCCTCAGTTATCTCATCTGTGAAATGGGAATTAAGACTGTGAACCCAATGTGGAACATGGACTGTGTCTGGCCTGATTAGCTTGTATCTACCCTAGCGCTTAGTGTGGTGCTTCTCATGTAGTAAGCACTTAACAAATTTTGTTTTTGTTTTTGTTTTTTTTTAAAAAAAAAGCTATTTTACAATTTCTCCACTCAGTATAATTGATAATTTTACAATTAGTAATGTGGGAGAGTTGAGAATGAATTTGAATAAAAAGGTGAGTTTGGGAAGAGCAGAGCATTCAAGCTGGGGAGAAGTGGGTGAAGAGAGAAAAAATGTAGTGTTAATAGCAATAATAACAATAGTAGTATTTGTTAAGCACCTAAGTGCCAACAGTAGGTTAGATACAAGGTAATCAGGTCAGACACAGTCCCTGCATGGTGTTCACACTCTAAATAGGAATTCCCATTTTACAGTTGAGGAAACTGAGGCCCAGAGACAATACATGACTTGCCCACAGTTACACAACAGATAGAGCCAGGATCAGAACCCAGATCCCTTGACTCCCGAGCCCGTGCTCTTTTCAGTAGGTCACACCGCTCTTTGGTCAGTCCAGGACAAGAGCCATTCCCTAGAACTCTTACCAGACTAGAGGCAGTCAAGGCCTTTTCTATCTTGTTTCTTCACAGTATTACTGAATTTTACCTTGTCCTTACAGCTTACCTTTTCCAAAGGCTTTCTTCTTCCCTTAATTTTGCCTAAGTGAAATGTCTTATGAATATTTTTTCTCATGCTCCTGTACCACCTGATGTCATCTCAGGCATTGAGTATATGTGTTTTTGTTTTTAAACTATCTGCTATGTTTTTCTCTAAAGTGAACAATTTTGCACTTCCATCTTCTCTATTTTTCTCCCAATAGAAGTGATGATGATGGTATTTGTTAAGCACTTACTCTGTGCCAAGCACTGTTCTGAGCTCTGGGGTAGATACAGGGTAATCAGGTTGTCTTCAATGGGCTCACAGTCTCAATTCCCATTTTCCAGATGAGGTAAATGAGGCACAGAGAAGTTAAGTGACTTGCCCTAAGTCACACAGCTGACAAGTGGGTGGATCTGGGATTAGAACCCACGACCTCTGACTCCCAAGCCTGTGCTCTTTCCACTAAGCCACGCTGCTGACAACAGAACAACTTCATTATCATGCTCTTATCACACAGAAATCTAAGACAGTCAAGTACTAGAGATCTCACCTGTAATAAGGAATTTATTTTCATGACTATTAAAGAAAATTTTAACTCATATTCATATCTTTTGTAGGTTTGCATGGAAATACTTAAGAAATATGTAAATATAAATGAGCCATGCTTACTACGACGTGCAGGTGTGCAACCTATACTTTATTCCATTTACAGTTATTGCAGTCACTTATATGTCTGTTTAGATGAAATAAGACTTTTTTATTTAAAATGAATATTTTCCTCAAGTAAAAGATGCAGAAATTTCCAGAAGAGAGGCTAAGAGTTGAGTCTCTTGTGAAATCTCTCCCCTACTTTAAGCAATGTAATGTCAGAGCAGTTTTGGGGCTCGTAGGTGTAACTTCTAGGTTTCTGAAAGCTGCAGTCCAGGTGGGTGTTTGAGGTTGCTGAAACTAGGCCACCAATGGATTCTGACAACAACAATGACCCATAACACCCATATAGTCTCATGGTACCTCAAAACTATATTTTTGGCCCAAAATCTCGAACCTGACCCAGTCTGAATATAGTACAAGGCCAATGACCTCTCTGTATCCAGCCATATCTGACATCTGGGCTGAGGGAGAAAGAATCCTAATACATAATGCCTTGCCCAGAAGTGTTTGTTTCTGTTGTCTCACCAGGATTGATGGTCCCAGTGAGAACACAGAGACTTTGGCAAGAACATATTGCAAGTCAGAACTGGGGCCATGGAAAAGTCCTTAGCGAGGTAGGGAAGTATAAACTACCCCTCCCGAATCCTGATTTGCCATTTCATGGCGTAGCCCAAAGACCGGGCTTAAACAGAGATTCACATCTCACTCAGAGAATCCCAAAGGAGCTAAGATGGTTCTGAAGGCCCTCCTCCCCATTGATTCTGAAGCGCTCTCATATACTCAGCTCTCAATCATTCCCTCCTCTCATCTCTTCACCACAACTTAGCCTTCCCAAGACAGACCTCTTCAGGGCATTTAAGGGTCACCTGAGACCATCTCAGACTTAACCTGCTGGATAGAGCACGGGTCTGGGAGTCAGAAGAACCTGGATTCTAATCCTGGCTCCTCCATCTGTCCTCTCGGTGACCTTGGGCACTTCATTTCTCTGGGCCTCAGTGACCTCATCTGTAAAATGGGAATTATGACTGTGAGTCCCATATGGGACAGGGATTGTGTCCAACTTGATTAGCTTATTTCTAAACCAGTGCTTAGTACAGTGCCTGACACAGAGTAAGTGCATAACAAATACCATTAAGAAAACCCCTAACTTCCAGCATGGTTAGAGCGAACCCCAGGGAGGTTAGTTCATCTGTCATGCCAGGAAGCAGTCATTTTTCTGCAGCAAAAGATTGGGAAATTTTGTGTTCCCCTGTCTCATTGATGGTGTTAGATCAGAATTGAGGAATCTAAGCCTCCTATTTGATAGCTGAAATAAGATCATTGTTTGACATTCCCCACACCATAGATATTTATGCTATGAACACATTGAAGACTTTAAAATCGCTGACTGTCAGTACCTTTCACCAATAACAATAATAATAGTATTAGTTGAGTGCTTTCTATGTGCCAGGCACTGTACTAAGCACTGGTTTAGAAATAAGCTAATCAAGTTGGACACAATCCGCTGAGGGGAAGCAAATTGAGTAGGACACAGCCCCTGTCCCACGTGGGGCTCACAGTCTCAAACCCCATTTTACAGATGAGGTAACTGAGGCTCAGTGAATTGAATTGCCCAAGGTCAGCGAGCAGATAGCGTGGCTCAGTGGAAGGACCCCGTGCTTAGGAGTCAGACGTTGTGGGTTCTAATCCTGACTCCACCACTTATCAGCTGTGTGACTTTGGATAAGTCACTTAACTTCCCTCTGCCTCAGTTACCTCATCTGGAAAATGGGGATGAAGACTGTGAGCCCTACTTGGGACAATCTGATGACCTTGTATCTACCCCAGCGCTTAGAACAGTGCTTGGCACATAGTAAATGCTTAAATACCAGCATTACTTTTATTATTATCATTATTATTATTATTATTATTATTAATTGTAGCATTTAAATTCTTACTATATGTCGAATAGAAAAGTAGATACAGTCTAATCAGATTAAAACCAGTCCCTGCAGGGGCTCACAATCTAAGGAAGAGGAGAACAGGTGTTCCATGTTTTACTGATGAGGAAACTAAGGTACAGAGAACTTAACTGACTTGTCCAAGATCATACAGCAGGCCGGTGTCAGAGCCAGGTTTAGGGCACTAAATTAATACTATTACGACTACTACTTCCAGTCCTGTGCTTTGCTGATCATTCTGCATCTCCACTAGTTCACACTTAGGAATCATAATTTTTCAGGATTTTAGGTGTGTATTTTATTTTAAAATATATCCAAGGTAAATAATTTAGGATGTTACATCTGAAAATCAAATTAATTTGATCTGTTTTAATTTTCAGTAAACATATTTGTGGATTTCTATGGAGAGTGTCCTCCTGGATTATATTTTGATTTACAAGTGCTAAATGATCTTCTGCTTTACTTACTCGAGCATGGTTTTTTGAAACAGATATTTCAGGTAGTGAACATCAGCGTAATGATTAAAATGTTGGTAAGTGACATTGAAAGATTTTGAAAGGTTTATCTTTTTTGTAATATTTTGTTATAGTTTGACTCATCTCTTTTGCTTTTAACTGGAGGAGTATTCTTGAAGAGCAGGTTGAAATTAGATAACATTGAAATACTACAATGATGAAGACATTAAAGCAGAAATAAAGCATATATCTTTGTTTTCCAGCCGGCAATAAAGATATTTCTAAAAGTTTTTGAATATGTGGCATCTATGAATTTCAAATATGCTATACCTCCTTTAGTTGATACTCTTCATAAGGTATGTCTGTAACTCACTTTTCCTTGCCCCTCTTTTGTGATATTGCAAATCACTGTTTTCCTACTTATTTTGTAAAATCTATTTTATATTTTATTTTTACACTTGAGTATACCCTTTCTTCAAATTGGTTGTCACAGTATTCTCCTTTGAGAAAATTCCTTGCTATATCTAAATAACCCTGACCTAGTCAAAGCAGATAGGAAAAGGCATCCTCTAGACCAGCAATTTTGTTTCTCCTTCTGCCTGCCTTCATGTTAAAGCAAAAGCTAGCTTCAAGCATTTGAAGGGTGGGAAGCAAAAGATAGGAGTAAGATATGTTTTTTCACCATATAAGAAATGCATTACTGGGACAAACCTGAAATCCAGCCAGTATTCAGTGTCTGGCTGTAGGAACAGGTTGCTTAGAGGAAACCATTCAATTGTTGCCATCCTTAAAATCCAGCCTAATGTTTAGAATTGTCCCGTCCATGCATCCAAAATGTCTTCTCCTCTGTTTCCCTAGCTTTGGCTTCAGGTGTACCTTATGGACCACATTAGATCTTAATAAATACCCTCACCCTGAGTATTGTGTTTTGAGTTTGGATAAGAATTAATTTTTTAAAAAACTAGACCCGAGATAGTGGAGGAATTGATAAATCTCAGAGCATGTCAGGAAATTAGTAGGTAATCTTGGTTATTGGGGAAAGTAAAAGGGCCAGGAAAGAGAGACAAAATTTGAGTGGCAAATAGGCTTCACCTCCTCCTCCTCCTCTTCCTCCCTGCCCATGGGCATGAAAGATAGACCATCTCAAATGTATAGTGATCTTTTATTCCCTCCCATCATTTTATCTTCCTTCATCTCTCATAGACAGCATTAGCAGAAATTTGCTTTGGAAAACATTTATATGCCTCGTATTATAAACACATTTCTTTCCTTTCCTTTACAGCTTATTGAAGCGGGAATGGTTCTTGATTCTGAAAACTTTAACTATGTTATCAGTGTTTTACACCAATTACAAGCCTCCAAACAGCATATAAATGCGGTATTGGAAATGAAATCGAGGTGAGAGCACTTCGTAAGTTTGAGAGAGAGAAAGAGAGAGAGAGAGAGAGTGTATGTGTGTGTACGTGTACTTGTGTGCATATATGGAACCTGATAGTGAGTTTTTAAAAGTACAGATATCCACAGAAATTATATGTAGAGTTTTCCCCTATTACATAGTCACACATTTACCCCACTATCCCCTTTGTCCCATCCCCAGTCACATACATATTCACTGTCATATATGTTTTACACAACCTTTCCCATTATTAATTTTGGACACTGATAGCATCCATTAGTGGGTAGAGTGTGCAATTCTGTTTTTCTCCCATTATAGTTTTTGTTGTAGATTTCTCCCACATCTCTCCCAAAAAGCTAAGATCGCAAATGCAGAGGCAACAAAATGTCTCCTCTCTGCTCCCCAATACTTCCACATCTGCTGTCCTCACCCTCCAAGAGTCAGCAGTGGCAACAAATTTAGAACTCTGATAAACGGAATTTGCCCAGACCACCAAGTTGAGCATAAGCCAGTACCCAGGAATCCAGTATCCTTAACACATCTTGGATCTTGTTGGAACGGCAAAGAGTGCATGAAGTTCTGCCCATCATGCAGACTGCAGTTGTTTATGCACAGTTATCTCTATGAATACTAGGATCTGTAATTCCATGACTTAAAGGGAGTTCCCTGTGGGGGAAAATTTACCCCCTGTGACTGCGTCACATTCATTCACCATACTGCAGCCCTCCATCTTGAACTCAGTTCTAAATGGAGAGACATGCTGGGGAGCTACTTGAGGTAGACCCATACCCAACATAGTAGCCCACCCTGACCTATAAGACCAAATGAATTTGGGACCAACAGTCTGACTACAGTGGATTCTTAAAGAGCAGCTTTGTGTGCTGGTACACACCACCATTCTCTTTCAAGCTGATGATGATAGCAGCAGAATTGAGTTTCTTTTGCTTATAAAAAAAATCAAGTCCCAATGAAGTATGTGAAGACCATGCTAGAGTAGATCAGTTTCTAGCTTCTGGTTCCAGAAGAGAGTTATTATTATTATTGATATTTATAAAACAGTATGTGCCAAAAACTGGGTTAGGTACGAGGTAATCAGATCACATATGGGGCTCTCAGTCTAATTAAGAGAACAGGTATTGAATCCCCATAGTGCTGATGGAGGGAACTGAGGCACAGAGAAGTTAAGTGACTTTCCCGAGGTCATACAGCAGGCAAGTGGTGAAGTCAGGATTAGAACCCAGAGCCTCCGACTCCCAGGGCTATGTTCTTTCTACACTGCTTATCTGACCATGCTACTTCTCTTCCTTTCTAGTGGCTCTGAAACATCCAGTATATAGTATCAATCCAATCATAGTTATTGAGTGCTTACAGCATACAGAAAGCACTCTACTAAGTGCTTAGGGAAGTACAGTATAACAGAGTTGGTAAACATAGTCCCTGCCCACAAGGAGTTTACAGTCTAGACAGGAGACAAACAGAAATATAAATAAATATGGATAAATAATAATACATAAATTGTGGTCGCCCCACAGGTGTGTTTAATGTCTAATCTTCAAATTCTCTCTGGGTGAGCTGGTGAATCTTCAAATTTTCTCTGGATGGACTGGGAAATGGATTGGTTCCAGAGTCCAGTTGGAGTTCTCAGCCATAATAGAGGGTCCCAGAAAGGCCAGGAAAAGCAAAATCTTAGGATATCCCTCTTTTAAGTGGATGTGGACGTAAACTGGTCTCACCTTGTGGGGGCCTGTCAGCTAAGGTAGGGAGGTAGGGAGAAGTCGCCCTAGTGGTTCTAAACTGGAGCAAATTGCCCCAATCATTTCCACACTGGCTAAGTCAAATTTTCAGTCCTGCAAGTTGGCTGCTCAGCTGACATATGCCCCACTCATATGGAGGAGTTTATTTTCCATGCAAAACAATCCAGTCCATGCCTTCTTTCTATATTTTGTCAAAGGCAACATCAAATTGACTGAACTCTAGGTGTCTAAAAACCATTTTTAGGAGATCTGTACAAACTCAACACCTAAATCAAACTTCTTGATTTCCTTTTTTCCCCATGTAAACAGTTACTTCTGGACCTAGAATAACTTCTGAGCTAAACAGGCTGAATGTACCTTCTAAAAAAAATTGAAGGCCTCTGTGAATTAATGACCATATTTTAGCAAATGCTCTCTCTTTTAGCAAATGCACTTTATAGCCAAAAATGAGTAATTGGGGAAATGAGAGGCATTTGAATTGAATGTGATGGGAGACTAGGAAAACACAGTGTGGTAATGTGACTGGGTATTTGTTATACCACTCTGTGGCTTGCAGGAATGCTTATTTTAAAAGCTTGTTTTCAAGCAGAATCAAAGAATCCTAGAGGTAGTACTATCAGTGGTTCATGACCATCAGGGAGCCAGTTGCAACATCTTTACTTCATTCTTTGTGCTTCTTTTGGTTTTAAACAACCGTATATTTCATCAGGTGTACTAGAAACTTTATACTATTTCAAATGATTTTAAACCTTCTTCATCAGAACCCCCTTATTTTGCCATTGAAACCATAATCGATATGTTGTAAGGGGAATACTTATAGTTAGACTTTACCTGAAGTTAATATTTTGATACTGAATTAAATGTATTGGTAGAAGTATTTGTGAATTAATTTTCTAAAGTATTGTCACTCAAGCCCAAGATAAATGTGATCATGATGTTTGTATACAGCTCTCGATATAATACAACATAAATTACTTTGCACTTTGGGATACTAAAAAGACATTTGTCCCCAGTCTTTGGATTATATGATAACCGACAAACTGGAATTAATGGTAACTGTTTTGTTAGTGAACAGAAGAATAACCTTTATCTCTTGTTTAAGGCTACGGGTGAAACAGTTTTCAAAGAGCTGGATTTACGATTTAGATTTAGCAATAGCTGAAATAGAGGTATGGCACCTGTAATTTGTTTTCTAAAATATATTGCCTGTAATATTGTCAAATGTTTTGAAGCAGAAAAATAATTTGAGTAGTAGCTGTTTTTTAATAAAAAGCTTTGGATTGGATGTGGTGGAGAATGGACATTTGCAGAATAATATTTTTTAGTTGTGCAGAAAAAAACCCACTAATTTGGGGTATTGGGGTGTGGTGAGAGGTAAGGGAATCCTTTCAATATCTCTGTTTTAGATTTTTTTAAGATTGGCAGGGGAAGGGTGATTGGATTATTTCTTCCCAGCTGAATTTGTTTCCAAATAAGGTGCTTGCATTGCTTTCCCTTCCTCTTCCTTTCACTGGTTGACCGCCCACCCCCAACTGCCACAGCAGGCCTCCTCTGGAGCTTCCTTTTTATGACAAAGAAAGCTCAGTCCCATAGAGCAGTGGCCCCTGCTGCTGGTGGTTGCTGACTGGAGGTTCAGCCCCCAAAGAGAGGGAAGGAACAGGATTCCAGGGAAGCAACAACAGTCCTAGGAAGGCACTGATGCATGTTGGTAGGGAAAGCTCAGCAGTGTGAGTGTGAGGTTATTTCTTTTATAAACAAAACCAAATTCCAGGTGAATCATCTAGCCGAAAAGCTAGCTCCTCTGTCAGTTACCTTTCTACAATCAATTCTTCTATAATGTGGGGGGTTGTCTTCCTGATGAATGATCCCATGTTAAGGAAAACCCATGTTTTAGTACTCTCCATGTCCAGTGCCGCTGACAAGCACAAAGCCATTTTTTCCCAGCACATGGTGTTCTATCCGAATCAGACCTGGATTGTCATAAGAATTTTCCTTGATTCTGCCATCACATTCTGTCCAAAATGTGTAACGAAAGCACATGTTATGGTAGAACTGAATGTTTGGTTTGAAGAGGGATTAACTGTAGCCTCAGTCACATATGCAGGGCCCAAATCAGTGTGAATTTTGAATTAGTGACATCTGAATTAATGAGCTAAATGTATTGAATCGAAACATAAATTATTGAAAAGGAGACATTTTCAGATCAAAAAAAATCCAACTCACCTGCTGAGCCTTAAGCAACAGAGTTTCCCTGTTCTTCACATGGAGGTTGAAAAATCTAGGAAGAGATTGGAATAGACACCAATCAGCTTGCCAGACTCATGCATGTACACCCTGCTTAGTGACACACAAAAAGTTGCTGTCACTGAGTAGCAGGAGCAAAGAAGAATAGAATCCACACCCATTACAGTGGCTGGGTTCGCAGTATTTCCACCGGTGTTCAGTGTAACTCACAAGAGCCATGGCTGTAGCCTGTATATATTCTTACCTGCTTCTGCAGTTGGCAGTCGGCTTATTAGTTGGCTTCCCACCATTGTCACCTCTGCCATCCTAGCCTGTGCTGCCAGAATCTGGACGGAGGCTGAGGTAAAGACCGTGATATGGTGGTGGACAGAAAGGAGAGATTCTAATAATTCTCTTGAAGGTTTGAGTGACCCCTATAAGTATTTTTCCCTAAGAGTGAGGCCAGAGGACTCTTTTTGTGCCAAGTTCACTTGATTTATTCACTTTGCATTGGGGAAAACCAGGGAAGGCAAGAGACCCAAAGAAACAAAAGTTTCACAAGTCAATGTATGATACATAAATTTAAATAGATAAAAATGGTTTGAATGGCAGGAGTGTCAAGTGTAACAGTGGAATTAATGTAAACTTGTGGCTATGTATAGCCATTCAATTTTTAAGTATCTTCCCTACACACAAATCATGCTTAGATGATCCTGAAAAGGCTTTTTATAGCCTTTAAAAAAAGGCTTTACCTAAAGTAGGGACTTCATAAATAATGATGAAGACAGTCACAATGGCTCTTTAATACACAGATCCCTGAGATCTCTGAGTTGATGAATCGAACTAGTTTGTCAATTATCTTTTTTAAAGTTTGGTATTTATTATGTCTTTGGTCCTTTTCAACAGCATTGTAAAGAAAAGGGTGACTGGACTACACTTGGAAATTTATATATGACTATAAGAATGAGATATGAGAAATTTTCTGATCTTAAGAGATTTTCTATTTGTATTGCCGAAATGTTTACAGAAGACTGCACGAAGGAGAGACCAGATGTTGTTCCTTTTTGTGAATTTGCCGAAACAGGTGGAATTTCACTTCTGTTGAAAATTACATAATACCAGAGTGGGATGGTGCACTTTGGCAGGAATGGGTAGCTCGCCATACTGTTTCCAATGCTATGTACTTATTCTCCAGATGCAAAGATTTCAGATTTCATGCAACTCATGCCGAAGCCTTTCCTACCTATATTGTCACTGTAAATGACAGAGAAGTACACACAAATAAGGAGTTAAATATTTTGTTCTCTTAAAATCAAGACTCTTCAGGACTGATTAAAAGCTTCAGAATTAGTACTGGAACTGGAGCCAATTGTTCTAATTGAAGTAAAATCAATTTAAAGTAGAAGCTAACTCCTCAGCAAACTCTCCAATAACCGTTGAAGTCAAAAGTGAAATATACTGTTGATAATACCTTTCAAAGCATTTCCATAAATTTACTCTAAGAGAATAGTTTTGACATAGTTTGAGAGTTGCTACTATTCATATTCTGCTACTAACGGCTGTATTTTTCTTTTCAGTTGGTAAGGATTTACGAAACAATGGAGTAGATAAAACTTTTATAGGAAGAATTGGAATTAATGTGATGTACGCCTATCACAAATTACTGCAGTGGACCAAGGTATTTTATTGAGTGGTTTGATCTGGGCCAGAAAGTGTCAGTCTTAAAAATGTGGCAGTTGACACTTAAATCACTGATATAAAAGCAGTAAACTAGGAGTGACTAAAAATTCTTCCCAGGCGAGCTAGCCTCCCTTAGATAAGTGGGTGGGTGTCATTCGTAGTGCTGACCTTACTGGAAAAGACCAAATCTATAGTTAAACCTGGGAAGCGACATTTCTCTGGGGCACCCAAGCTCTCTGCATCATCTCTCCAGTATTTACAAGAAATTTCAGCTGGTTCCTCTAGATTGTAGCTCCTTGTGGGCAAAGAACGTGTCCGCCAATTTTGTTATATTTTACTCTCCCAAGCCCATAGTACATTGCTATCCACACAGTAAGCGGTACACAAATACGATGGATTTTAGCCACATACTATGCTTTATGAGGACACTGCTTAATCCCAGCACAGAGATATATAAGGAACTTGACACAGAAGACTATTTAAAGCGGCAGCCATCCGTTAAGGATGTCATGCTTAAAAATAGCCAAGCCAATCTGTTCCTGGCTTAGGGATAGCCAACATTCCAGTCCTTGCGCTGGGGGTTTCATGATTCAGTTGTCAGAAAGGAGCTCTGAGCTTAAAGGAAAAAGTAATTTATATTCAGCAAGCAGTTAAAGCATGCTGATTTCCCTTATTTTTACAGAGGTAACTCCTGGAGAAAGGGTCTGTTAAGTAAAATATATTTGTGCCTTGGTTAAATTTTGTAATCTCATTGACATTTATTTAAAAGTATATTGTCAAGAAAAAATATTGCCACTTTTAAATTTTTGAGTAGCTTTATTTCAACTAATACCTATTAAATGTCCACTATGTTTGGGACAGATGCTAAATATTGAAGAAGTGGCATTTAGTTCTTAATATGTGCTAAATACTGAGGTAGATATAGGGTATCAGGTTGCAAGTCTGTATGGAACAGCCTGTGCTAACTCAGTTTTATCTCCATCGTACATCTTAGAGAACTGAGGCCCTGAGAGGTTAAGTGACTTACCTTAGACCACCCAGTAGGCCAGTGCAGAGCTGGAACTAGAGCCCAGGTATTCTGATTCCCAGTCCCATGTACTTTCATTCATTTGTATTTATTGAGCGCTTACTGTGTGCAGAGCACTGAACTAAGCGCTTGGGAGAGTACAGTATAACAATAAACAGACACATTCCCTGCCCATAGCGAGCAGCCACTCTTTATCTTTGAATTAATAGGAATAGTTAAACACATTTCTTGATCTTGTAACATTTAATTTAATTTGTGAAAGATGGAGAGGTCTATATCTTAATTTTTAGAATAATAATAATTATGGCATTTGTTAAGTATTTGCTATGTGCCAACCACTGTTCTAAGCGCTGGCATTTGACCAGTGAATTTGGTAAAACTCACAATTTTAGTTTAGAAATCAAACAGTGGTATTTATTGAGTACCGATTGTGTGTAATGCAGTGCCCTATGCACCTGGGAGAGTAAAATACAATAAAGTTGGTAGGCACAATCCCTGCCCTCCAAATGCTTACAATTAGTGGGGAGACTGACTTTAAAATAAATTATGTGTAGAGGAAAGCAGTAGAGTTTAAGGATGTGTATATGTGCTATGTGGATGGGGGTGGGGAGAGTATCAAAGTCTTGAAAAGGTTCAGACCCAACTGCGTAGGTGACATAGAAGGGGACGCTAAGAGGATGGAGAAATGAGAGGTTAGTCAGGAAGGGCTTGAAAGAGATTATTTTAGTAAGGCTTTGATGGTGGGGAGAGCAGTAGTCTATTGGATATGAAACAGGAGGGAGTTCAAAGTGGTGGGGTGGGCATAAGCAAGAGATTGATGGCAAGAGATGAGATCTAGGTACACTAAGTAGGTTGGTAGTGGGGGGCCTGGGTTGTAGTGAGAGATGTGAGGTTAGTTAGGGGGAAGAAATGATTGAGTGTCTTAAAGCTAATGTTAAGGAGTTTGTTTCCAGCAATGGATGGGCAACAATTGGAAGTTTTTGAGCAATGGGGAAATGTGTGCAGAGCAGGTTGAATGAGAGAAGTGAGAGAATGAGAATAACTGTTTGTTTTATGGTACTTGTTAAGGGCTTATTATGTGTCAAACACTCTTCTAATAGGACAGGTCAATTAGGTCCGACACAGTCCCTGACCCTCATGGGACTCACAGTCTTAAAGTGGGAGGGAGAACAGGTATTGACTCCCCAGTGTACAGTTGAGGAAACTGAGGCACAGAGAAGTTAAGTGATTTGCCCAAGGTCACACTGCTTACAGTTGGCAAAGCAGTTGGCAGAGCCAGGATTAGAACATAGGTCTTCTGACTCCCAGGCCCATGCTCTTTCCACTAGGCCACAGTTTTGGACTTGTGAGACACGGAGTATGATCGTGTTGTCTACAGTGATGGGGAAGTCATGGGGAAAAGAGGAGAAGTTCTGCTGTGGACGTACTAAGTTTGAGGTGCCAGCAAGACATCCAAGTAGAGATGTCCAGGAAGTAGGAGGAAATGCAAGATAGCATACAGAGGATAGAAGTCGGGGCTGGAGATGTAGATTTGGAAGTCATCCTTGTGGTGATAGTAGTTGAAGCCGTGGGAGCAGATCAGTTCTCCAAGTGAGTGGATGTAGATGGAGAATATAGAAGGGGACCTAGAACTAATCATCCTCTTCCAGAGTCTTTGGGATCAGAGATATGCTTAGAGTGGTTCTACTGCCCTCAGGAGCAGAGACCTCACTCTTCCTCCCCAAAGAAATGTCCAGTGGTTAACATGGAACCAATGAGCTGTTTCAGTTACTCTGAATTACAGTTTACCTATTGAGAAACAGGTTGAGGTGGATGATTCTTTGGCCAATTATTCTAGTGTTCTTTTGTAAACATCACCCATCTTCCTAAAACAAAATTCCTGTGGGAAGTAGATTTACCTTTTCTTTAAGTATTGATTGTGATCATTTGTTTAGAAGAAAGCATTGCTAATCTTATTGAAGAAGTTTAAGATATCTACTAATAATTAGGTACAGTCTTCAAGTGACTTAGTTTGCTAATTAGAAGACTAATCTGAGTCGTATGTTGTGGGAATGATGACTACATAAAAAATATAATATTTGTAAATAGTAACAGTGGTATTTATTAAGCTCTTACTATGTGTCAGACACTCTACTAAATGCTGGAGTTGTTACAATATAAGCAGATTGGACATAATATCTATCCCACATGGGGCTCACAGTTCAAGTACAAGGGAGAACAATTCTCCAGTATCCATGTTTATTTCCCAAAAAAATTATCTGTATTTCTCTGCACCCTCCATCTGTTTCCTCATCTCCAGATCCAAATCACCAAAGACTTCCACCTTGCCATAGCTAATAGACTATTTTTGTATCCTAATCCTCCTCGACCTCTTAGTTCTCTGATTTGGTGGTCTACTCTCTGGTAATAATGTTATCTTACCTTGGTTTAACCCAGATGGTTTATCTTGGTTCTCCTCTTGCCTCTCTAGCCAGTCCTTCTCAGTCTCTTTCACCACCTCTTCCTTTGCCTATCAACTGCTGTGGAGATCCCCTCAGACTCTGCTGTGGGTCTCATACTCTTCTCCTTTAGTCACTCCCTCAGGGAGATTATTTCTGTGGCTTCATCAAACATTCAGTCTGTCGACAGTATTTATTGAGCACTTATCGAGTGCAGAGCACTGTAGTAAGCGCTTGGGAGAGTACAATAAAATAGTTGGTAGACATGTGCTGTCTAGAATTTACAGTCTAGAGGGGGAGACAGATACTAAAAGATGGGAGAAATGGCAGAATGTAAGGATAAGTATGTGTGCTGTGGGGTTGGGGCACGGTGAATATCAAGTGCTTCAGGGATACAGATCTGAGTGCGTAAAATGCTTCAATCCCAGGACAAGAAGGGGCCACCCCTTTGCAAAGACTCCCAGAATCAGTATGGCTGTAAAATGCCATTAGCCTGACTTCAGATGAAATTGACCCAATGTGTAAAGATCAGATAATACTAATGATACCTGTTTTATTTATTAGGTGTTACTGTATTTGTGCCAAGCACTGTACCAAACCTTGGGATAGAGACAAGACAATCAGATCAGATAGCTACCGCCTTCGTGTAGGTGACACAAAAATATCTCTCAGTAGCGTAGCCCTCTCCTCTCTCCATCTCTTCAGTCTCACAGTTCCTTTTGCTTCCAGGGCATCTCCACATGGATATCCTTGCAACATTATGATTTCCAGATGTCTCTGAACTCCTCATATTTCCTCCCTAATGTTTCCATCTCAGTTGACCCCACCACCTTCCTCCCTGACTCTGAAGTCCCCACTTTGGCAGTATCCTTGATTTCTTCCTCTCCGTCTACCCCTCGATCCTGTCAGTTTTCTTCTCCATATTTCTCAAATTAGACCCTTCTTCTCCATCCAAAAGGCCACCATTCTTGCCCAGGCACTTGACACTATTGGTTTCTTCACCGGTCTCACTGCCTCCAATCTCTCCCCTATAATGTTCGTACTTCACACTGATGCCTTGATCATTGTTGTGAGTAGTTTTGCATACATTCCTCCTCAAAAACAATCAGTGATTCCTCTTTGCATCAAACTCCTGACCTTTGGCTTTAAGTCAGTTGCCTGCTGTGTGATCTTGGGCAAGTCACTTATCTATGCCTGTTTCCTTAAGTGTAAAATGGGGATTTCATACCTGTTCTACCACTGTTGCCTAGTGGAAGTGCTAATGAGAAGCGAGATGGCCAAAAGTCTGGCACCTGACAGGAATCATGCCCTATGTAATTGAGAATTGGCTTTGTCTCTGTTATTGCTCTTTCTGCAATACTTTGTGACATTTAATTATATGTTTTCTTTATTTTGCTTTAGGGAAGGAAGGTACTAGATAAATTACTTGAACTGCAAATTCATTTCACAACTTTGAAAGGACTTACTGGTCCTGAGATGCTCGCCCCACGGTGCCAAATTGTTAACATTGCAGCAGAAATTTTTCTTAAATGTGGAAGCCTGGATGGTGCAATATGGGTATTGAGGGGTAAGTTCATTTGTACAATTTGTATAAGAATCAAGTATTAAATGAACGTGGCTCAAATTTTTATGTCACTCTTCTTCATTTTGTGAATAATCTAAAGCTGTTTTAATGGCAGATTTTCCAGCTGACTTAGGATAGATTATTGAAAAAGATCCTAAGCAGCAGATCTACAAAAAACATGGGGCTTTTTTCCCCAGAGATAATAAAAAGTGTACCTGTGCATAACTATCCTATACTTTGGAAAGATTCTTGTTCGGGTTCACTTGTTTATGAGGGTCTTGGTTTTTTTTAAATAAAAAACTTCATGAAGTTTAAAATTCCTTTATACTGAAAAATAAATAGATTCAGGTCTGACAGATTGGTTGGGGCAAAAGTAAGTCAAATTTCTCTCTTCTTTTCATTCAGTCCGTTCATTTGTTGTCTCTCTCCTCCATTTAGACTGTGAGCCCATTGTTGGGCAGGGATTGTCTCTCTCGGTTGCCGAATTGTACATTCCAAGTACTTAGTACAGTGCTCTGCATACAGTAAGTGCTCAGTGAATATGTATGAATGAATGAATGAATATGAAGTCCCTGCTAAAAAATGGGGCAATCATTGGAGCAATCAGAACAGACATTTGGGGTCTCATCAGGAGGGCAGAAGGCATATGAGGAAGGCTACTCCTGCCCCTCCCTTGGACCTTTTTGGCTCTGCTTAGGAAGCATCAAAGAGACAACAAAGGCAGTAGGATTAGAACACTGACGAGTGGGAATACCCATTTCCCCCTCCCACCAATAATATTGAACGTGTCATACAACAAAGAAATAGGTGGTCCACTAGAAGCCATATATCGCTATAGGCAGAATGAAAGGGAACATCATGAATGATCTTTTCATTATTTATTTATAAGATTATTTTTTTCCCGAATGAAAGGTATCCAAAAGGAATGGAATAAGGAGCACCTTGCAAGTAGGAGTGAAAGTAAAATTTCCTTTTCCCAGAATGCAAGTAGGCATTGCATGCAAGAGAAGATAACTGCCTAATATGAGAGCCTCAAGTGGGATTTAGGTAGGCTCTCAAATGGGATTTAGGAAGGCCTTTTCTCATTCTTTGTCCTTTCCTCATTCTCTCTTTGTCTCTCTTTCCTTGAGTTGTTGCTGTTCTTCAGCTGTTACAAAGCCCTAGCTTGGGCCTGGTCTCTCTTCCTTTCCTGTTAACTACCACAGCACTGTCCTCTCCTGGTTCTCCTCCTCTCTGGCCACTCATTCTTAGTCTCTTTTGCAGGCTGTTCCTCTGTCACCTAACCTCTAACAGTGGGAGTCCCTCATCCATTCCCTTGGAGAACTCATTCGCTCCCTTGGCTTCAAATACCATCTCTATGCAGGTGACTCCCAAATTCATTCATTCAATAGTATTTATTGAGCGCTTCCTATGTGCAGAGCACTGTACTAAGCGCTTGGAATGTACAAATCGGTAACAGATAGAGACAGTCCCCGCCCTTTGACGGGCTTACAGTCTAATTGGGGGAGACGGACAGACAAGAACAATAGCAATAAATAGAATCAAGGGGATGAACATCTCATTAAAACAATAGCAAATAGAGTCAAGGCGGTGTACATTTCATTAACAAAATAAATAGGGTAATGAAGATATATACAGTTGAGCGGACGAGTATAGTGCTGAGGGGATGGGAAGGGAGAGGGGGAGTAGCAGAGGGAAATGGGAAAAGAGGGTTTAGCTGCGGAGAGGTGAAGTGGGGAGGTAGAGGGAGAAGGGGAGCTCAGTTTGGGAAGGCCTCTTGGAGGAGGTGAGCTGTAAGTAGGGTTTGAAGAGAATTAGTTTGGCGGAGGTGAGGAAGGAGGGCATTCCAGGACCGTGGGAGAGCGTGGCCCAGGGGTCGATGGCGGGATAGGCGAGAACGGGGGATGGTGAGGAGGTGGGCGGTAGAGGAGCAGAGCGTGTGGGGTGGGCAGTGGAAAGAGATAAGGGAGGAGAGGTAGGAGGGGGCAAGGGGATGGAGAGCCTTGAAACCTAGAGTGAATCTTCATCAGCATCCCTGATCTCTCTCCTTCTCTGTAGTCTCAGTTTCTTCCTGCCTCAGGACATCTCCACTTGGATGTCCCCCCAACACCTCAGACTTAATGTGTCCCAAACACAACTCCTTATTTTCCCATCCAAACCCTGACCACCCCTGACTTTGCTGTCACTGTAGACAGCTCCACCATCCCTTCTGTTTCACAAGCCTATAACGTTGGCATTATCTTCAACTCTTCTCTCTCATTCAACCCACATATTCCATCTGTTACCAAGTCCTGTCAGTTCAACCTTCACAAAGTCACTAAAGTCCTCCCTTTCTTCTCCGTCTTAACTGCTACCCCATTAATCCAAGCATTTATCCTATCCCGCCTTGTTTACTATTTCAGCCTCCTTGCTGACCTCACTGTCTTCTGTCTCTCCCCACTCCAGTTCATACTTCACTCTGCTGCCTGGATCATTTTTCTCCAAAAATGTTCAGACCCTGTTTCCTCACTCCTCAAGAACCTCCAGTGGCTGCTCATCCACTTCCGTATCAAACAGAAACCTCTTACCATCAGCTTTAAAGCACGCAATCTCCTTGTGCCTTCGTACCTTACCTCCCAGCTTTCCTACCACAACTCAGCCTGCACATTTCATTCCTCTACCAAATATGTTACATTGTACTCTCCCAAGTACATAGTATAGTGCTCTGCACAGCATCAGCACTCAATAAATACAATTGATTGACTGAAAGGCAGTGCTGAAGGGTGCTACAGTGAGCGGGGGCTTTGTGCAATAAAGGAAAAATTATTTTACTGCCGTCAAGCAGAAGAAGCTGCAACTGTCTCCCTTCTCACTCCCTTCCCCCCCTTCCATTCCAGTCTCCCATTCTCTCCCCTGTCCCCCCTTCCCACTCCTGTCCCTCTTTCTACCCCTCTCCTTTCGATGCTCATCCCCTTTCTAATTCTATCCCCCTGTTTCCAAACCAGTTCCCCACTTCAAACTCCCTTTCTCCTTTTTTTCACTCTTCATTTACTCTACCCTGAGTCCCACAGCACTTATTTACATATCTGTAATTTATATTAGTGTCTGTCTCCCCCTCTAGACTGAAAGCTCCTTGAGGGCAAGGAATGTGTCTACCAACTTAAATTGTACCTTCCCAAGTGATTAATACAGTGCTCTGCACACAGGAGGTGCTCAATAAATAGGATTTATTGATTTTTTCTTTTCACTCCCTTTCCCCCTTTTCTCTTCTTTCCTCCTCTAACCAACCTAGAACAGGCAGGGCTGGTCCCCATAACTAGTTTCCTCATTCTCCCTACCCTAGACTGTGCATTAAGGGCAGTGGCATCTTTGGCAGATTAGTGGCTGTTTCAGTGGAGGGAAGCAGGAAGAGTGGGAGGCAAGAGAAAATTGAATAGCTGGGCCCTGGTCCAGCTTTGCCCTGACCCCACTCCCCCCATCCCATGCAAAACCATGGAAGATCAGACAGTAGCAGACAGTCCCGTCGATGGCCGACTGGGTTCTGTACGTCAACCTCGATCAGGGTGTAATGCTTTCCCTGCCACACGTTTACCTTCACAATATCACTAAAATCTGCCCTTTCCTATCCATCCAAACTTTTAACTCACTAATCCAAGCCCTTATCCTATCCCACTTTGATTACTGCATCAGTCTCCCCACTGACCTCCTTGCTTCCTGTCTTTCCCTCCTTCAGTCCATACTTCACACTGCTGCCCCAGTCATTTTTCAGAAAAAAACCTTCAGTCCATGTCTCCACTCCTCAAGGACCTCCAGTAGTAGGTGTCTCAGTCAGCTCACCCTCTCCTACCTTACCTTGCTGATGTCCTACTACCACCCAACGTACATGCTCTGCTCCTCCAACACCTGTACCTCTATCTCATCTATCTCTCTCCCAACTCCCTGCCACGTTCTCTCTCTGATGTTGAATGCCCTCCCCCTTCATATACAACAGACAGCCCATTCTCTTTACCTTCAAAGCTTTATTAAAATGACTCTCCTCCCCGAGGCCTTTCCCTCCTTCCTCTTCCTTCTGAATTGCACATGCACTGAGATCTATACTCTTTAAACACTTGATGTTCACCCCACCCTAAGCCCCACAGTAGTTAAGTACATATCCACAATTTATGTTAGTGTCTCTCTCACCCTCTAGACTTAAAGCTCCTTGTGAACCAGGAATATGTCTCCCAACTCTTTTGTATTTTACTCTTTCATTCAATAGTATTTATTGAGCACTTACTATGTGCAGAGCACTGTACTAAGTAAGAACTTTTCCAAGTCCTTAGTACAGTACTCTACATGCAGTAAGTGTGCAGTAAATACCATTGATTGATTACCCTGGAGTACCTGGTCCAGAGAGATGGGCTTTGGTGCTGGATAAGAAGTATTTCAGGGTACTTTCACTCCAGCTTGCAAGAGACACCAAGTGAACTGATAAAAAACATTCTTCAAGTACATGAAATGGAGAAAACAACTAGGCAAGGTGTTACGAAGGCATCCACGGCTAAAATGTTTTTCTTAGCATATAAAGTAGTGGTCCTAGATTAAATTGTGGTGTGCCCACAGAATGTTTTAGTCCTAATTAAGGGATTGCATAGAAATAATAAATTCATTACCAGGACTAATTGAGATCCAACTGACTGTTCTTAAGAAATTTAGAGGGGAAGTTGTGAAGTCAGTGTCAAAAGCGAATAACTGATCTTTGCAAATAGCTACTAGGACTAGAAGATTGCCAGTTTAACTACAGTCTATTAAAATAGTTCCAGAGATAACTCTTGGTGTAACTGACTATTGAGTTTCACTTCCATACCTGGTAAACTGAAAGAGTCTTTTAAAGAGCCAGACTAGAGATCCCGTAGAAAAGCCTCATCAGTCTGGAGACATCAGGAATTCTCTAAGGCCTCACTGAGCTTCTGAAATACTTTGAAGAAATCAGTGAACCTGCAAATAGTTGAACCATTGGATTTAGTGCATTTAGATTGTCAGAAAGCTTTCGGCAAGACCAAGCCTTTTTTTAAAGAAGTAAGTTATGGGCTTGAAGAGAACATACGTCTTGGGTAGACCTCTAAAGCAAGTCAAAGGTAGGGAGATAAAAGGTTAACTTTATTAGCTGAGAAGTGCAAATAATGGAGTTTCCCAAAGATCAGTGTTCAGACTGGTTTTATTTAATATTTTGCCGTGACCTAAAAGAGAATGAGCAGCAAAATCTCCCAAGGGGTGAAATGCT
The DNA here is from genome assembly GCF_004115215.2 of Ornithorhynchus anatinus. Lineage (NCBI taxonomy): Eukaryota > Metazoa > Chordata > Mammalia > Monotremata > Ornithorhynchidae > Ornithorhynchus > Ornithorhynchus anatinus. Next base: position 51,357,249 of record NC_041735.1, on the reverse strand, counting down.
ATATTGGATATAAACTGTAGGAAAGCTCTCCTAAAACAAAAGTGGCAGATGTACTCTTTTGGCAGAAAGTATGGGTTCATGCATGAAGAAGGAAGTAATCCAAATTACAACATGGTGATGGATTCTGAGTTGTCAGTCATGACTTAGGAAAGAGATCTTGGTGTCATTGTCAACTATGCTTCAAGTCATTGATTGTCAAAGCGTGGTGATAGCCAAAATGGCTAACAAAATTGTAGGTGTCCTTAGGAAAGTTAGAAAAATGTCATTGTTTTGCTGATATATGAGTATTTGTTAGTATCTTAAAGTGAAGATTATATATTATTTCCTCCACGTACTTTTTAATTTACTATATTAACATCTTTTTACTGATTTAGATGGGCCAGGTCACAGAGCAGTAAATGTTGGACAAATATGAAGTATTATTCAAATCCCAAGTAATAAAGGTTTTAACTAAAATAGTATTAGTTTCATTACCTAGTACAGTTTGACTTAATCTATAGAGCAAGGATAGACTTCAAGGCCAGGAGAGGAGATGGTGACTATTATGTCTATCATAAAATGTGGAGGTTAGATGGTAGGTGTAAACAAACTTGGGAAAGGTCTCTTCGCTCATGTCCCCTCTCAGTATTTGACCTTTCTGACTGAAGTCTACAAAATAGAGAAGCAGCATGGCATAGTGGATAGAGTACAGGGCAGGGAGTCGGAGGACCTGCATTCTAATTTCAGCTCTGCCACTTGCCTGCTTTGTGATCATGGGCAAATCACTTAACATTTTTGTGTCTGTTACCTCATTTGTAAAATGGGGATTACATCTTACTCCTTCCTACTTAGCCTGTAAGCCCTGTTTGAGCCAGAGATTGTGTCCAACCTGATTATCCTGTATTAACCCCAGCGATTAGTTCATTTCCTGGCACATAATAAGCGCTGAACAAGTACCAGTAAAAATACTAATAGGAATAATAATGAAGGATGTGGTCAAGGCAGACACAGCTGTTATTTAATAAATCCCCCACCTCCACAGTAAAGGACATCCTTTAGAGCTTAAATGAAATAGGTTCATGATAACTAAAAGGAAGCACTTCTTTAGACAGTGAGTGACCCGCATTAGAATTCATTATAGGAAGTTAGTTGTAGAGAGAGAAACCATTTTTAGAATTTAAGAGGATGTGGATAAAATTGTGGACTAGATTTCCGTAATAAGTAACTGATGGGAAAATTAGGGATGTTAGCAAGTACATCTGTAGCCATGAGATGGATGTAAGGAAATCAACCATCATAAGGTTTATTGTCACTATAAAATATATAGGTGGGTGAACCATTGTTCCGAGTATGGTGGGGAAGAAAGACATATACACCACCAAAGATGTAGGACTGCCCCTAAAAGAAGTGTAGCATATGCCGACACAGCCAGTCAGTTCACTTTCCCACATTCTTTCCCTGCTACTGATATAGTGTCATTCCTTGATCTAAAGTTAGATCAAACTGTATTCAGTAATGAAACTAATCCTATGTGTTTTACTTTGTTGTACTTTAGGAGAATGCATTTCATTGCACACAATAAATACCAGTTAAAACCTCTTTAATTTTGGACCTGAAAAACATTTAACATTTGCTATACGTATATTTTATAAATGTATACTGATTCATCCGAATCAGTAGAAAGATGTTTGAAATTGTAAATGCAAAAGTATTGGGGGGAATTGTATCATCAGCATCTTCGAAGATATCAGTTATTGCAAAGGTTTTTTTCAAGTTTTGTATCTTATAATGCTTTAAATAATGCCATTTTATAATTTATACCATTTCTGTAAAAGAATCAAAATTGTTAGTATCCTTCTTAATTGTCATGGATTAAGCTTCTAATGATAATTACCAGTATACTAAGATGTAAATAATATACTATACCTGTATGCTTATTTACCATATATTAATGTTAGTACTGTTTGGTTAAATATTAACTGTATATTTAAACATAAAATATTTATTCATTTAAGAGTCAGAATGGATAGTAAATACACCAACGTGGCCTTGTGATAGAGTGGATGTTCTCATGCGACATAACTTACTCTGCAAAATTGCACACCAAATTTTGGCTAAAAATTTATTCAGACAAACATTTGAAGTTTTGCAGAATCTTCCAGGTTTCCATAATTCTCAAGGTAAGTTAACACGAGCCCTGGATCATGTATCTCCTTTTTATGTGTCGTGTCAATTAGCAAATAAGTGAAGTTTCTTTCCTACCCCTGCTTTGTATGAGAGTCTTTTATTTGAATCTGATGAGTCTATTTTGCTTTTAACTAAAAATGGATAGAGTTGGCAGGATTAATTTTATATTTTGTTCATCATAATAGATATTCTGTATTGATGGATTTTTTTCCCTACAAAAATGGTCATGAGACTTAATTTTAATTTCTGAACCTGACTGTATCTGAGGGTTGAGGAAGATTTCTTCCAAGTGTTGGTCCTGGAAGCAGTAACTGGGAAGCTCTGAGCAACTGTTAGTGAAGATTAGAGGAAGGACTGCTCTATAAAAATTTTTTTTCTTCTTCTGCTTGTTCTCATTTGGGTACTGCTAATGTTTATCAAGCACTTTCCTTGTGTCTTTTGGGTCTCCATTAAGAGGGGAGAGGGAATTGTCATGCATGTTACAGCTACTAAACTGCCAAAGAAGCCACTGCACTTTTGGGGTATGTGGGGTAATAAACCTTTTTTTATTTCAGAAAATGTAGAGTTGAATCAGTACAGCCGTATTTTTAACAAACTTCTACGTGCCTGCGTAGAGAGCAACAGCCTTGGTATTTCATCTTCTGTAGCAGAATTCATGGTTTCAAAAAATATCCCTGTTGATTTTGCTTTTCTTAGAAGATTAATTACTGCTTTAGGGAGGAGTTGTTTGTGGCTTAAAGCTCGGGCCCATTACAAAAGTAAGTTACTTTTACAGTGTTTTCTCAATTGCATTGTTATAGTAATTTTTCCAAAAATTGTACAGTGCTCCCTAAAGATTCCTTGTTGCATGTGTATAATTTCAAGTGCAATTTTAAAATATTTTGACTGTAGTGGGGGTGTATTTTTTTTGCTAATATGGTGGGCTACTGCCATAAACTTTCTTGTGTGTATGCTTATAGTTTAAAATATATATATATAGATATAAATATGTATACTTCAGAAAATTGAATTTGCCTGAGAGATAGGAACTGAGTCCTATTTCCAGTCTAGCTCTGAAATTTGAGTGGAGAGAGGAAACTCCTAGACCTCACCTAGGTTCAGAAAAAGGACTCAAGCTTCTTTTTTAGCCTCCAAAGCCCCAAAGTCTGTAGGAGGTGGATTATTTTAGTCCCTCCGTACTCAAAACTCTATGCTGCGGGGGTGGGAGAGTTTACAGTAAATGCATATATAAGAAGAAAATTGAATTTCTCATATTTGGATTTACAATGGTTGGTAATATTTTTAACCATTCCTTCAGTTAATATTACAAAGAATTATATGTTCTCATAATTTAATGAAGATAAATTCCAGCCATAAAGTTGTTTACATTTAAACCCAGAATATTTATACACAGCCAACACAATTATTCTGGGGTTGATTATCCTGTTTAAATGCCCCCCTTCTTTTCTCCGGCTTTACCTTTTCGGTTTGCAGACCTCCAATGTGTTGGATAGAAAATTGAAAGGAGTTGTTCAAACCAGGTGATCTCACCAGTTGTATAAATCAAGGGGAAAGAAACTACTGAGTGAGGCTTTAAGAATCAGGGTTTTAGTTATCAGTGTTGTCCCAGACACTAATAAAATAGAAGGTAGACAGTGGAGGACATAGTGCATTCAAGTCATTGCTTGCAGAGGGAAGCCCATGCTTAATATCTAACTTTTCTCCCTTTGTGAAACATTTTCAAAATATATTTTAAAATAAGCAGTGCTAACACTTTAACTATTTTCCAATTGCTATGCTGTATCACTTCCAGGTGCTCTGTCATTGGGTTGTTACCCAACATTGGAGGGAAATTTATACCGAAAATTACTTCTAATTCCTTCTTACCTGTCTGAAATTGAGATGCTGTTAGCCATTGAAATCTTCCTTGTTTCAAATGCAAATAGTATTCAGAATCCTGGTGCTTCTGCTCAGACACTGCAGATAGTACTGAAAAGGTTTGTTGGCTATTTTGCTTTTCTAATATTTTTCAACACTGTTCAGAGTATAGAGATAATTAAGTCTTGATGGCATAAGAACATATTTGTTTCCTTACTATTTCAATTAAGAAACATTGACTATGTATATACGTAAGCATGGGTTCAGTATCATAGAACTCTTTCTAGCTAAGCAAGCCAATAAACTCTTGGAGAAAACCCAAATTCCAGGAAGAGAATTGAGCAGGTTTCAATTTCTGAACTAGTTTCCAGATCCAAAGAAAGGGGCCTCATCGATGCGGCACATGTATCACATCACCATCAGCAACTTCCTCAAAGTAGTTACCTGTGCAGAAGATGAGACACCACCAGTGGGAAAGCTTCAGAAATGAGACATGGTCCCTTTAATTCTGATGCAGTGTTCTGCAGCAATGATGTTATTGATAATGATGATGGGATATGAGTGGAGGGACTCTCTTATATCAGCCCATCGCTAATGTCCATAGTGTGTTCCATGTAGGTCATTAGCCCATTCAGATATACAAAGTAGAATGAAACTCAGCTTTATTGGTTTCCCAGTCATTTCTTTTACTGCTAAATAGGCAGCATGGCCTTAGGGATAGGGAACATGGGACTGGGATTCAGGAGACCCAGGTTTTGGTGCCAACTCTGCCCATAACCTGCTATATAACATGGGGCAAATCACTCATTCTCCGTTACGGATGAGGAAATGGAGGCACAGAAAGGTGAAGGTACCGCTCCCTTTTAGATTGTGAACACCATGTGGGAAAGGAGCTGTGTCTGATCTGCCTTGTATCTAGCTCACACTTTACACATTACTCTGACATGTAGCAAGCATGTAACAAGTACCTTTTTTTCATAACAGGTACATGTGATGTGTGTAACAGGTGTAATTCTGCTGTTAACACAGTATTGGCATGGCTGTGGATCCCCAAAATTACTTCTCTTTCTACTGCCATAGAAGATTTAGGGTTCCATTTTTGTGGTTATCTTTTTGGTCGCATACCACCACACTATTTTTGACCTCACTTGAGCTAAAACTGCTATTGTTTTCTTAATTTGTTTACTTTGAAATCTCTCTCTCTTTCTCTATGTCAACCATCAGCCTTACCTTCCCAAGTCTCTATTATTCATATCGCAGGTCGTCATCATCGTCATCAATGGTATTTATCAAGAGCTTACCCTGTGCAGAGCACTGTACTAAGCTCTTGAGAGAGTACAGTACAACAGAGTTGGTAGACATGTTCCCAGCCCACAATGAGCGTACAATCTAGAGCTCAAGAGCATCCCAAAAGCTGTGAACCCTATTGCATTCAAATGAGAAATTGTCTTAAGGCTGCTCAAAGGTTTGGCCTGTAAGGAAACCTGTTAACAGAAGTTACTACAAAATTGTGTGCCAACATTCAGGTCTTTCTGGCCACACAGGTTTTGCTGTAGTTCTAAATTATGCCCTTTTAGACTGTGAGCCCTTTGTTGGGCAGGGATTGTCTCTATCTATTACCCAACTGTACATTCCAAGTGCTTAGTACAGTGCTCTGCACATAGTAAACCCTCTATAAATACAATTGAATGAATGAATGAATCCACTGACAGCTACCCACCGGTTTTGCAGAATGTCCTCAGGGAACTAACCTATTTCTCTGTCTTATCTTCACTTTATATTTATATTGAAATGTATATTTATATATACATATATATTTCAATATAAATATATATTTCAGGCTGTATTCATTAACACAGGTTCATGATGATTATTTTGAATTTTAGGGGAAGACATTATGCAATTTCTTCATTAACTAACAACTTTTCACAGTATTGATATTGAATGTGCTTACAGTTATCCCTGGGGAAACATTCTCGGTGTATACAAGGAAGTATGAAACCACATAACATAAATCAATCACAGTTAAGGAGCTCAGTTCTCATGGTCTCAGGTTTCTTGTTCTGAAAAAAGTGAAAGAGCAGTGCATTTTTTAAAATAGAAGATATTTCTGAGAATGTGTGGTTCTGTTTTTCTGCCTCTATCTTCATATCAGTCATATTTATTGAGCACTTACTGTGTGTTTAGGCTGTAATTGTACCTTCAAATCCTTATTGAAGGCACATTTGCTCCAAGAGGCCTTCCCTGACTAAGTCCTCTATTCCTCTTCTCCCATTCCCTTCTGCATCCCCCTGACTTGCTCCCTTTTTTCATCCCCCCTGCTAGCCCCAAAGCACTTATGTACATATCTGTAATTATTTATATTAATATCTGCCTCCTCCTCTAGACTTGTTTCACTTTTTTCGAAACAAGAAATCTGAGGTAGGAGAACTTAGCTCCTTAATTGTGACTGATTTATGTTATGTGGTTTTACATGTACTTGTACTCACCTAGAATATTTCCCCAGCGATAATTGTGAGCACACTCAACATCATACTGCGAAAAGTTGTTAGTTAATGCAGAAGTTACTCATTGTGAGCAAGGAATGTTTCTGTTTACTGTTATATCGAACTCTTCCGACCATTTAGTACAGTGCTGTGCACATAGTAAGCACTCAATAGATACGATTGGCTAACAAGAATGTAACAGAGTTGGCAGATACATTCCATGCCCACAGTGAATTTACAGTCTAGGTGAGGAGGCATACATTAATATAAATAAATTGTGAATATGAATCAATCAGTCATGTTTATTGAGCACTTACGGGATGAGGTTACAATACTGTCAGCTGCTGTTGAGGTCTCAGAAGATATTCTGTTCAGTTCCCATGGGCTGCGTCCATTCTCCCTACCAGGTGTTTAACAGTGCATGCCACTGGAGAGCTAAATGTTTTTTTTGTGGATGGCTCAGTGCAAACCATCACTGTTATCCCAGAAAGGTCTCCAAGGTCTTTCACGCTGCCTAACGGTTGAGCTTGAGCAATGCTCACTTAAATTCATTCATTCAATCATATATATTGAGTATTTACTGGGTGTAGAGCACCGTACTAAGAGCTTGGAAAGTACAGTTCGGCAGCAGATAGAGACATGGCAAGAGACCAGAAGAGACGCACTGCTGTAATTTCATTGACAAAGTATACAAGTGTGAAAATATTTTTCATCAAAAACACACTTGATGGATACAACCACTCCATAAGCATCATTGTGTTTGAACTGAAGGATGATTTTACTCTTACACATCCACCCAGTGCTGTGTTTAATATATCACACACCCACTGAGCAAGCATTAACCAAGAGAACAATTTCTGTAGTTCTCATTATTACTCCTTGGCAGCCCTCAAACTAGAAAGTATTAATTCAGTCCTTGAATTTGTCACATTAAATTTCACTGCCAGCTTCTGCTCGGTCCCTAGCCAGGACATTTGCACGACCGTCACATGGCCTTTCTATCAGGTTTTCATGGAACTCTGTTGTTTTGGCTCTTGACACTGTTGTTTTGGCTCAGTTTCTTGGCAAGTTGTTTTGGCTTCCTGATTAATGTTGCAAACCAGGGCCCCAGATTGAGTGTAATCAATTATACCCATCCCAGGATTTATTTTTAAATGTTTGTTCAAATAAGTATGAAGACATTTGAAATATTACATTTGAGAAAAATTTTGCAATGTAATAGCTTTTCCTTGTGACATTCTAAAATACTTGTAGGTGTAATCCGTTAATCATAATTGGCCCCCCACTGTCCCCGTGAGGTAGCTCTAGAACATATTTAAAATTTTTTTTTTATTTTTCTGATATTTCCAAAGATCACTCGGTTGAGTTAGAAATAAGACCAAAGTCCATCATCCCAGTGCTTTTAACTCTTTAGCAAGTTTACAAATTGACCCACAAGTTGTGCTGTAATTTATGTGGACTGAGTTCATTAGAATACTGATTCCATTTTATTAACGTGTAACTTCTTGGGAAGGCTGGGGAGTTAAAAAAAAAAAAAATCTAGTCAATTTTTAGTACTTAGTCAATTGTTTTAAAGATAGTGACTGTTCTGTTAGCTCTTACTACTTTTTACCATCTTAAAATAGCAGTCAATCAAAGGTATTAGAGTGCTTACCATGTGCAGAGCACTAAACTAGGTGCTTGGGAGAGTAAAATAGAACTGAGTTGGTAGACACATTCCCTGCCTATATGGAGCTTTATTTTAATGTATTAAAATAAATTACAGATATTAAATTAAGTGCTCTGGGACTGAAGTTGGGGTGAAGATCAAGAGCCCAAAGGGTACAGATCCAAGTGTGTAAGCGTAGCAGAAGGAAGCGGGTGGATGGAAAATGAGGACTTACTCAGGGAAGGCCTTTAGAAGAAGAAGTGATTTTAATAAGGCTTTGAAGTTGGGGAGTGTGATGGGCTGTCATATTTGCAAGAGTAAGGCATGAGAGAAGAATGAGGTGCAGTGACTAGGTTGATATTAAAGGAGCGAAGTTTGTGAGCAGGGCTGTAGTAGGAAATCAGTGAGGTATTGTAGGATGGGGAGAGGTGATTGAGTGCTTTAAAGCCTAGGATAAGGAGTTTCAGTTTGTGGAGTTGGATAGGCATCAACAGGAGGGTCTTGAGGAGTGAAGAGTTGTGGACTGAACATACTTTTGAGAAATGATCTGGGTAGCAGAGTAGGGACTGGAGTAGGGAGAGACAGGGTACAGGGGGGTCAGTGAGAAGGTTGATGCCAGTAGTTTAGGTGAGATATGATAGGTTTTTAGATCAGTATAATAGTAGTTTGGATGGAGAGGAAAGGGGAGATTTTAGGGATATTGTGTACATAGAATTGACAGGATTTGATGATAGATTGAATATGTTGGTTGAGACTCCTATCTCTCTGGTTGTTCCTTCTCAGTGTCTTTCACAGGCTCCTCTTCTGTCTCCCACCCTCTAACTGAGGGAGTAGTTCCTCAAGGCTCAGTTCTGGGTCCCATTCTATTATCCATCTACACCCACTCTCTTGAAAAACTCATTCACTTCCACGGCTTCAATAGCCATCACTCTGCGGATGATTCCCAATTCTAGTTCTTCAGCTCTGACCGCTCTCATTCTCTGCAGTCTCACATTTCCTTCTGCCTTCAGGACATTGCTACTCGGATGTCCTGCCGACACCTAAAACTTAGCATGCCATTTATTAAGATTGTTCACATTAATAATATGTGTCTCGATTATCTGTAGAGAAATCTTAATTTGGCAAAGTCCCTGGGTAATTTACTCTGCCAATGCGTGATAACTTTGAAGAATATACACTAGTATAGAACAGCTGTCCTAGTATGGTCTGTCAGAGTACAGATCTGGGGGGCCCTAAGTCAGTCCAAAGAAGGCCCCATTTGATGCACTTTTATGTTTAGACTGTGGTATCACATTTCCATTCTGGTCATGCTTGTCGATTCTAAAATAGGCACTTGATATAGAAAGGCGCTTACATATCCAGGAGCAAAAATATAGGGAGGGCTTGCACTGGACATAAGAATAGTTAACTAGGTCCCAGGGTTTGAAATGCTTTGCTTCTCTAATCTGTCTTTCACTGAATGCTTTTGTAACTAAGTCAAAGAGTATGTCTTTCACTTATCCAGAAATCTGTCCATCCCTTCACTAGGAGAAAATTAAAAAGTTCCCCATATTCCTACAAATGTTTATTTTGTACAAGTGTACAAATGTTCCAGCAGCATAATTATACCAACAGAATTTATTGAGCACTGACTGTGAGCAAACCAAGTTCTTGAAGAATATATGGCAGAAATAAAAGTAGTAGTCACCTTTTTGGAAGAGACAAGAAGACATACTTTGAATGACTTTTCCCCAACATAGGTTATTTCTATAGTTTTTCTAATGCTTTCCAGAATCAGTATTTGAAGACAGTTTTCCAGGAGTCTTCCCAGTCATCAGGGATCCCTAATCAGGCTTGAAGCAATTATGGAAATATTTTTTTCCATTTTTTTACTATTTTTTTCAGGATTTTTTGAAATGACGTAACATGCAATTTTACCTACGATTTGTTCGGGTTCCAAAAGGGTGGAAAGGAAAGTATAGGTCAGACTCTGAGGCCCCATGTAATTTTACCTATGATTTGTTCAGGTTCCAAAGGGTGGAAAGGAAAGTATAGGCCAGACTCTGAGGCCCCACTTCCCCAGGTACAGGATTAAGACCTTGGCTATAGCAAGGAAGGCTAGAAACCTAGCCGTTGGGGCTCTTTTCCTAAATGGGTTGTTGCAGTAGCAGGTAAGAGATAAAGAGTTCAGTAGTCAGTATTCTTCACTCAAAAGAGGTGAACAGAAAGGGCCCCAAGGGAGAACAGTGCTGTATATGGAGTTAAGTATACCTTTGATTGATTGATTGAGGGGTGAGAGAACTCCTAACCCTTCATTTTTTCTCTCTTTTTTTTTCTCTCTTCTACCTTCTCAAAAATAGTCCTCTCTTTCCTATCCTCTTCCTTGGGAAGAATGAGGAGTGCAGGGTTGATTAATTTAAATTTTACATTTTTTCATATGTATCTGAAATTTCCGGTTAATTGGATAATAAGGCCTCTTTCATATTCCTTTTTCCCTTCCCTCCCACTACACAGAATGGGGATGTAATGCCACAGCCTAAAAATAAAAGCACATCAATATAACTTCCATCATTCCTCTTGATGCATTCAAGTCTTCAAGTATTCAGCATAATATTTGCATTTCTGTTTATCATATTTATTAAGTGTTTACTATGTGCTAAGCGCTGGGGTAAATGAAAGGTTAAAGATCGGACACAGTCCCTGTCCAGTGTGGAGCTTAAACTCCATTTTATCCCCATTTTACTGATTAGTGACTTACCCAGGGTCACATTCTGTAGGTTGGTTGGCAGAGCTGGAGTTAGAACCCATTTCTCCTGACTCCCAGCCTTGTGCTCTTTCTTCTAGGCCAATATATGATCTATTCATCCCTGATACATTGGGAACTTCCTGGAAGTTATAGCTAATTCTTGCCGCGCACTTATTAAATATGGGTCCCTTTGGGAATAAGTACAAATACACACTGGGCATAAGCATGTGGCCTTGTTAACCATTTATACAATATAAAAATGGAGCAAGCTTCCCATCTGCAAACACTTGGGCTCTGAAATGGCCCTGACAGTTATTGGTTGGGAAAGTGCATGTGTGTTGTGGGCCTCAATGTAACCTCCTTCCTCTTCCTTTCTGAAGGGGCAAAACTATTGACATAAAGGACGATGGTGGAGGTGGGGATGACATATCCCTGGCCTCTTCCCTTTCTCCCCCTCCTAAGTCTGCCTAACCCCACATTTCACAAGAATGGAACAGTGGGGCCATATCCCCGGGATAGGGGGCCGATCTCTAGCCTTCCATCTTTCACCTGCACATTAAGCTAATCCACAGCCGTCTCAGGCCCAGCTCCAGAAAGAATGGGAGCAGAGTGGCAGCCAAGACAGACAACACTTAGAAAAATTCCTCTTTTGGCCTTTGTGCCTATAATGGTGGGCTGCAGAGAATCCAAGATCAAGTGGAGCAGCAGGAAGAGATGGGAAGGTGAAAGACCAAGTTGCCACTGACTCTTTGGGAGTTCTTGCCTCTGCCAACCCTTGCTATAGCAGGAACTTCAAGGAGCCAGCAAGTGTAGGTGGCATGGCAGCAAAACAGTTGTAATTTACTATCCTCCTGCCACTGCTCCTCTGCCTCTGAGTGTATCTCCTTTGGTGAGTAATTACGCGTATGGCTGAGTAATGTGCATACGTATATAGCTAAGTGTGTCTATGGGTGGGGAGAAGCTGAGTGAGTGGTGTACTAGTATATTAATAACGAGAGTCTCTTCGCTCAAGCAGTAATAGTACTAATAGTATTTATTGAGTGCCCGCTTGGGTGTATTGCACTGTACTAAATGCTTAGGAAAGAACAAGAGGTGCATAAGACACATCCCCTCCCCACCTATAGTGTACATTTTGTAAACATTTTTCTGTTGGTGTCAATAAACAGTGGAATCAGAAAAAATTAATGCACATTTAAATATACACCTAAGTATACATGTATGCACACATGTGTGCATGTATATATGTGCTGGGAGCTTACAGTCTACTAATAGAGTCAAGACATTTAAGAGAATATAATAACTTGCCTTTTACAAAGATACCATTTCAGCAGATCAGTGACAAAGTGTATCTCCCCTATTAGTAGTAATAATAAAATAATTGTGGTATTTGTTAAGCACTTACTATGCACCATGCACTGTTCTAAGCACTGGGGTAGATACAAGGTAATCAGGTTGTCTCACGTGGGGCTCACAGTCTTCATCCTCATCTTCCAGATGAGGGAACTGAGGCACAAAGATGTAGCTTGCCCAAGGTCACACAGCAGACAAGTGGCAGAGGCGGGATCAGAACCCACGACCTCTGACTCTCAAGCCCAGGCTCTTGCCACTAAGCCGCGCTGCTTCTCTAGTAATCCATCAAAGGTCAGCTCCCGGAAAGGGAGAAGTTGGAGCGGGAGTTTGGGATTCCAGAGATTAGGAAGGGTTATGGAGGGTGAAATACTAATTTTTCTTATAGGTATCACCACGCAGCCAGTGTTCCCCAACTCCTTCTGCCATTTTACCTGCTTCCAACAGCCTTAAATTCACTTAAACAATTCGGTAGAGAGAATACATGATTGGGTCTCTAGGCATTTTACCACTAGACCTTTCTATTTCGATAAATCTTCTTTGCAGTGATTTTCCTCTTCTCCTTCCCCAGTATGAGAGCTATCTTGTTGAATCAGCCAGTTTCATTCTAGAAAGTGTTGCTTCATTTTTAACACTTGGGGCACTACTTTAATAGGAAAAAATTAATGAAAAATTATTCCTCTAGCATGATTACATCTTTCTTAAGGAAAACTTTAAGCCCAGGCTTTACTTACAATATTACAGCATATTGGTGTTAATCAAGTTTTTAGTCCTGTAGTTCAGAACTAAGTGGAGATGTCATTCTTTGATCTATCATCAAAATCCCAGAAGTACATTTTTAATAAAAGCAGAGTTAGCTTACTTCATTTAAATATTCATTAACTAAAAATAATCATTCCAACAATGAAATGAAGCTCAATTTACATAAATCCAAGGAGTAAAGAACAAAATTTAATTCAGGGCCACTACTTGTTTAACCACATGCTGACATGGATGTAATTACCAGTACTGAACATTAAAATGATGCTTATCTTTAATAGAAGGTAAATAAACTTAATAAGCTATACTTTCTATTGTATTTTACTATCTTTGGACTAAGCAATTGAAAGCACTTGTAGAAACAAAAGACACTTTAAATGATTGTTTTCCTCAATTTTTGAACTTGTGGAATGGTCTCTTCTTGCAGATGTGAAGAAGGTAAGATGCGGAGTAATGATGACTATCGGACAGCAATAGAAAGACTCATTCAAGCCGCACGAATATCGGATCCAAAGCTTTTCGTTAAACATATGACCGTGAATGTTACTATGGAACAGGTCTATAGCTTAGAACGTTGTTCTGCTCTAAAATGGTTGAAAGAGAATATGCAATGGGCTGGAAAGGTCTGGCTCTGTCAGTAGCTATTAGTTTATAAGTTGTTGTTTTTTCTAAAGTTGAAGTAATCATTGTTGAAACAAAAAAAAATCAATAAAGACAGTTCTTACTGTATCCAACTGCCATTCCTTATTGATTTATAGTAATCGGGGCTTTGGCAAGCCGCAAACACAGCCTTGAAGCAATTGCTACAAAAGTACTAAGTATAAAACTTTTGTGTTGCTCATAGTTCTTTCTTGGTTTTCTTTTTACTCAGTTCCCCTAGGATAATATTTCCTTGCAGTAGTCTTAATTTGTCTCTCCTTTCTGTGCCTTCATTGATTTTCTTGAGAACCTTTGTATAAAATAAATCAGAGTAGGGCAAGTAAGAAACTGGGTGGGGGGCGGGCGGGGGGGGATATACTCAGAATTCTTTTAGTTCAGAAATTAAAATATGTCCAGTTACTGATTTCATTTGAATTTTCTTATGACATATTTGTAAACCTGTTTAAAATGTTTTTGTGACAAGAGAAAGTTTGAAGACAAAATCCACTGCACAGCCTTGGGCCATTCTCTGCTATTCCAAGCTAGGGTGCAAATCCCAACTGAATCTTTCATTCTTATCAGAAAGGGGCCTAATTTGAAATTTTCTCCATTTTGTTTTGGAGTGATAGTTGTGGCTCCTTCCATTGTGAGTCCTTTGGCATGTTGGGTAAGGCGTAAGGAAGTCCAGCTGAATTGGAAAACTGATTTAATGTATGCAGCCCTCTTGAGGATTTGAAGGGAAGATGATCAGGTGAACACAGACCCAGGACGGAATAGCCCTCACAGAGCCAGGATGAGAGAATGGAATATGTAGTGGGGGTTGGATGCAAGTACTTTAAAAAAATATATATATCTCCAGTAGGGCACAGAGGATAAAATCAGATCCCAGGTAATGGAGGGGGGAGGTGGAGAGGGAAATGGTCAGAATCTGAAAGATTTTCTTTTCCTAGAAGAAGCTGTTGATAATAAATGATTTTTGAAAGGACTGGGGCAAGAATAGTAGCTGTATATATTCAGCACCCATATCATGCAATGCACTATATGTGTTTTGGAAGTTCTAAAGAAAGTGACATACTCCCTGTCTCTAAGAAGTTTACTCTCTGATAGGGGAGAGAGAGAGAAAAATACTTACAAATTGAGCAGTCAAGATGAATAATTGAATGAACAATTGAATAAACATATATGCAATATTATAAAAGATGGGAATAAGTAAGTGCCAGACTTGGCTTGTGGGGTTATCAATCAGTGGTGTGTATTGAACTTCTACTGTGTGCAGAGCACTGTGCAAAGTACTTGGGAGAGTACACTGCAGCAGAGTTGGTAAATATGTTCCTTGCTCACAAAGAGCTTACAATTTAGAGGGGGAGATAGACAAAATAAATTAGGACTGAGTTCATAACACGTGGGCTGTGGTGAGTATCAAATCCATATTGGATGCAAACAGTGGAAGTAGGGGAAATGAGATCTTAGTCAAGGAAGGTCTCTTCAAGAAGATGTGATTTTAATTAAGCATTGAAAATGGGGAGAGAGGTGGACTGTTATATCTATCATATGGAAGGGGAGGGAATTCCAGGCCAGAGGGAGGACATGGGCTAAGGATTCAAAGCAAGATAGAAGAAATTGGGGTACAGTAAGTAGGTTGTTTAAAGTCCTTGGGAGGAAGTTTCTGTTCGATGCAGACATGGATAGTCAAGTTTGGGGGATGAATTGGGGAGGCTTTTCTGGAGGAGGTGGAATTTTAGAAGGGCTTTGAATGTGGGGAGAGCGGGGAATATTGGATTTGTGGAGGGAGGGAGTTCCAGGCTAAGTGAGGGAATGGAGGCAGGGGAATTGAGAATGAGGTACAGTTAAAAGACGTCGTCATACCCCATTTAGCCTCCATACCCAAACTGCGTTCCCTTGACCAAATTGACCCTCTCAACACCACCATCTCTACTGAAAATTCACTCCTTCCCCTACCCTTTCGGTGATCTCATACCACTAACCCACAGCCCTGGAACACCTCCACAGTCTGCCTCCACTCTTGTGCACGAGCCGCAGAGCACTGCTGGCCGAAATCTAGATATTAAGCTGACCTCATCCACTTGAAGTTTATCCTTACATGCTTCAGCTCTGCCCTCTCCTCTGACCGGCAAAATTATTTCTCCGTCCTTATTGACACCCACGCCCATTCCCCTCATCTATTGTTCCAGACTTTTAACTCCCTCAAGTCCCCTATCGTCCGGCATTCCCCCATCCCTTGGCCCTAGCAACTTGGCCACCTACTTTATTGAGAAAATTGAAATTATCAGGCATGGTCTCCCTAAAATCTCCCCTGCCCCTCCCCAGGCCCTCTTCCCTCCTGCTCCTCTTTCTTCAACTCTCCCCTCCTTCCCAGAAGTATCTCAAGAGATACGCTCATGCCTTTTCTCAAAATCCTACCCTCCAACTGCACATCTGACCCCATCCCTTATCAAAACACTTTCCCGCTCCCTTTTTCCCCTCCCTAACTGCCACTTTCAACTGTTCTCTCTCCAAAGTCTTCTTCCCTACTGCTTTAAAACATGCTCATGTCTCCCCATCCTCAAAAAAAACCCTCGACCCACCCCATGGCTCCCCCTATTGTCACCCCATCTCCCTCTCACCATTCCTCTTCAAATTCCTTGAGCAAATTGACTACACCCTCTTTCTCAAGTTCCTCTGCTCCAATTCTCAGGTCTTGGTCTCCTTCTATTTTCCATCTACACCCAGTCCCTTGGAGAACTCATTAGCTCACATGGCTTCAACTACCACCTGTATGCAAATGATACCCAAATCTACATCTCCAGCCCTGATGTCTCTCTCTCCGTCTCTTTCTCTACAGTGTCACATTTCCTCCTGACTTCAAGACATATCTACTTGGATGTACCACCATCAACTCAAACTTAACATGTCTAAAACAGAACTCCTTATCTTCCCACCCAAACCCTGTCCATTACTGTAGATAGCACCACCATCCTTCCTGTCTCACAAGCCCGTAACCTTGGTGTTATCCTTGACTTCTGTCACTCAACTCACATATTCAATCCAACACTAAATCCTGTTGTCTCAACCTTTACACTGTCACTAAAATCTGCCCTTTCCATCAAAACTGTTACCACATTAGTCCAAGCACTTAATCTATCCCACCTTAATTACTATATCAACTTCCTCCCTGCCTACAGTCTCTCCCCACTCCAATCCATACTTCACTCTGATGCTGTTTTCAACAGAAACGTTCAGGCCATGTTTCCCCACTCCTCAAGGACCTCCAGTGGTTGCCCATCCACTTCCACATCAAACAAAAATTCCTTACCATCGGCCTTAAAGCACTCAGTCACTTTGCCCCATCCTACCTCACCTTGCTACTCTCCTACTACAACCCAGCCCGCACACTTTGCTTCTCTAATCCTAACTTTCTCTACCTCGATCTCATCTATCACGCCGCCGACCTCTCGCCCATGTACTGCCTCTGGCCTGGAACACCCTCCCTCTTCATATCTGAAAGACAATTACTCCAACTTCAAAGCTTATTGGAGGCACATCTTCTCCAAAGGCCTTCCCTGACTAAGCCCTCCTTTCCCCTTCTGCCAACGCCCTTCTGCATCGCCCTGACTCTCCCTTTATTCATCCCCCTCCTAGCCCCCCAGCACTTAGGTACATAACTGCAATTGATTTATTTATATGAATATGTCTCCCCCTTTAGACCATAATCTCATTGTGGGCAGGGAATGTGTCTATTACATTGTATTCTCTCAAGCCCTTAGTTCAGTGCTTGGCACATAGTAAGCTCTCAATAAATATGATTGATTGACAGGAGAGCAAGGTAGGGCACAATGAGGGAAAACAGACATGTAAGGTTAAATGGGGATTAAATACCTACATATCCCTCCCCCTAAAACTGTGAACCCTACATGGGATAGAGACTGTTACTAACCTGATTATCTGGTATCTGCCCCAGCATTTAGAACAGTGATCAGCACAAATAAGTGCATAACAAAGTCCATTGTTATTATAGGATGGAGCGAGTTGGTAGAGAGCCTTGAAGCTGATGAAATTTTGTTTGTTGCAGAAGCCAGTGGAGGATTTTGAGGGTAGAAGAGTTCTGGGCCAAGCGACACTTCAAATAAGATGGTTTACTTCACTCTTCCAAATACCTTCCAAAAAACCTAGCAACCCATTTTTGCTATCAATTAACTCTATTTATTGAGCCTTTACCGTGTGCAGAGCACCGCACTAACCACTCGGGAGAGTACAGTGTAACAGAGTTGGTAGAAATGTTCCCTCCTCATAACTAGCTTACAGTCTAGAGGGGGAAACCGGCATTAATGTAAACAAATACATTTTGGGTGTGTACCTAAGTGCTATGGGCCTATGGGATAGGTGAATGAAGGGCAAGGTCCAAGGGCAATGCAGAAGAGAGTGGGAGAAGAGGAAATGAAGGCCTAGGCAGGGAAGGCTTCTTGGCAGAGATTTGCCTTCAACAAGGCTTTGAAGATGGGAAGAGTGATCATCTGTCAGATTTGAAGAGGGAGGGTGATCCAGGCTAGAGGCAGGACATTGGCAAGGGATTGGCGGCGTGACAAGCAAGGTTGAGAGTGAGGAAGTTAGTATCAGAGGAGCGAAGGGTACGGGTTGAGTTGCAGTAGGAAAGCAGTAAGATAAAATGGGGCAAGGTGATTGAGTGCTTGGTGATTAGATGGGCAACAACTGGAGGTTCCTGAGGAGTGCGGAATCATGGACTAAAAGTTTCTCAGTCAGTCAATCAATGGAATCTATTGAGCACTTGCTCTGTGCCGAACCTTGTACTAAGCACTTGAGAGAGTTGGTAGGCTTGTTCCCTGCCCACAACGAGCCCCCAAATACGAATGTATTAGCATTGATCAGGGAAACTACTTGATACTGTAGATGATCTAGCCATCTTTGCTGTGGTAGCAGAATGGCTGAACCCCTTTCACTTCTAGAATTCTCAACCCCTGAGGTAGCCTGGGGTCTCCTAGAGGCTCAGGGAAGCCTTAACCCAATTCTGAAGAAGCTTTTAGGTACCTAACATAAAGTTGAGGGAGTAAAAGTCAACTGTAATAATATTTGAAATCCCTGACTGTAAAAGTATTTTTTTTATTCTAAAAGAAAGAAATTCATAGTCTCTTTTTTGAATTTTCAGTTTTTCCACTGGGGAAACAAAAAGTTTCCATTTTATTATTAAAGTTTACATTCCTTTTAAGCCAGTGGTGAGGAGTTTGTGCAGAGTTGGGTGGGCAACCACTGGAGTTTCCTGAGGAGTGGGGAAACAAGCATGCGCTCCATCCTCAAACTTTTAGTTCCATATCTGCCTGCCTAAGTAAAACTCTGAGTGGAAGTCAGGAAATGAAACTGTTCTTCACAATGACGGAAAGTTCACTTAAAGACCTGAAGTTGTTTATAGTTGTTCCACTGGAAATGGTGGATCAGCCTCTGTCCTGAGACTTCAGGACAGAGAACCTGAGTGAAGGAACTTGGTATGCTAGTAGTTTGCAGTGCCAATTGCACTCTTGTCCCTCATGATTATATTTCTGCTGGGGCCTGGAGTGCTGCAGGTGAGTTGTGGGCAGTGGTGCAGCTCACTGTAAAGCTTAAAAGTTGTTTTTTTAGACTCCTGGAGAATGAAGACACTTGTAAAGAACTCATTAACAGTATTTCGAGAAGTCTTTCGGAGCGAGGAATGCTAGTTTACAGGCAACTCTCCAGATCGTGGGGATGGCAAGGTGACACTGCCAGAATTTGCTCTGTAGAAACTGCCCGAGTTAAAACAGCTCTTGGCAGAAAGCAAAAACTGCTTCTCGAAGCTCCTCAAGACCATGACAGACGGAGAGGCCTACAAAAATTGATGAGGTCTTACGCAGATAAAGCTGAGGAACATGTACCACATGTGCCACCAGTAGTGGAATGTGAAGAAATCTAGGCCTCTGCTGGTCACTACCAAACCGAGGGCCTTTATTAGTCACCTAGGAAGCTCTATATGATCTTGTTTGAATTAAAACAGTACTGCAAGTGGCTCCATCCTCATTATGGAGGGAGGAGGAAATCCTGTAGAAATGACAACAGTACGTGGATGATCTGCTAAATACACTTTCCACCAAGGATGACAGCCCATGAAGCATAGAGAACCTGTGAAAATATGAAGGCTCATCCTTCACTCCAGAAGTTACAACCACACCTAAAGGTATGAAGAAGAGGAATGCACCTGAATGTAGTGTCATGAACTACTGATTTTTGGCCAACATAAAGCCACAGACAGGTACGTAGAACCTAACAGAGTAGGAATAACTGAGAAACTGAGGAACACCTACTTCAAGAAATGAGATTTGGGTTTAATGTCAGAGGGTTATGTTGTCCAAATGTGATATTTTTATGTTCCCAAGATGATTTGATATTTATTAGTTGCTTGAGCCCTTATTCATTGCTCTATGGGTCTTTGAGAGCAAAATTACTACTTTTGGAAATTTTCTCATAGGTATGGGATCAGAGGTGTCAATTTTTCAAGTTGAGCACAAGGCCAAAGATTTTAGGATGGGGTCAATTTTGAGAGAGGTCAGGGGTCTCCTAGACTTCGAAGAGCTATTAAGCTGAAAGCCCTCATTTTGGATCTTCTCAGCCTTCGGTGGAAACTTTCAAGGCTTGTCGGAGACCTGAGCTACGCCTAAAAGCACACTTCTCTGTACCTCTTTGCTTCCTGTATCTTCGTTTTCTCTTTACTTGCCTCTTTATTTTCGATCCTTTTTCTTTATCCCCGCATTCCATCTCTTTCCCGGTTTTATTTCCCTTCGTCTCCAACTCTCCATCTTACCTGCCTACACCCCCGTTCGGCTGGGAGCCCCCTAAAATCTGGAGGTCGCCCTGCTTTTTGACCCCCGCCCAACTTTCTTAGGTACTGGGGATTTTGTGGGTGTGCAGAGTCTCACTGGCCCCTAAGGTGATTCTGTTGTTGGCCTTGGGGGGGGATATTCGGGATCCCCTAAGGAGGGGCAGGCCCAGGCTGGGTTTGGCGGTTATTTTATTTTTTTCCAGGTGCCCGGCTCCCATCCCGGGCCTAGATCCAAAGGTGCCCGGGCCTGAGAGGGGAAGCGGGGAGGAGAAGGGAGACGTCGGTTGGGGCGGAGGCCTGCAGGGGCGAGGCCCGCTCCCACAGCATCCCTCAGCGGGGCGGTGGGGATTGGGTTGAAGGGAGGGAGCGGGTGGCCCTGGCCGTCCGCCTTCTCTGCCCTCCGCCCTGACGATGGGCTGCCAGGGCTGTGGGTGGAGAGGCTCCCTCCGGTCGGGCCTCGGCCCCCGGGCGCGCCCCCGCGGTCGGTTTGGGGCTGGTGGAGGCGACCAACCGGATCCTTTAACTCGGGGGCGCGCCCCGGGGAGCGCGCCTCCCCTCCCTCTCGTTGCCCGGCTACTGCGTCTTCCCTCCCCTCAGCTCCGCAGCCTCCTCCCGCCGGCGCGCCTCGTGTCCCCCCCCCCCTCACATCACCCCCCCCCTCCCCCGCCAACCCCGGGCGGCGGCGGGAGCGAGCGAGGCTCCGAGGACCGGCCGGTAAGGGGGTGGGGAGGGGACCGAAGACGGGGGGCGGGGGGGCGAGCCAAGGCCGTTAGGGGTCATGGGGCTCCCGACGCCGTTTTAACAGGTCTTTGGGCGGCGGCGCGCGCCCCGAGCGAGGCCTGGCGCGGCTCAACCAATCAGCGCGCGGTAAAGCCGCTCTGCCCCGCCCCTCCCCCTTCACCCTTCCTGGTCCCTCTCTCCCCGCGCGACCCCGCCGGCCGTTGGCGGGGCGGGGGGGCCTTCGCGCGCCCCTTCACGCGCCCCTTCACGCGCCCCTTCACGCGCCCCTTCGCGCGCCCCTTCGCGCGCCCCTTCGCGCGCCCCTTCGCGCGCCCCTTCACGCGCCCCTTCGCGCGCCCCCTCACGGCCTTCGACCTTTTCCTTTTCCTCAGCGCCCCCAAGGGCCCGGTGACTTTGAGATAGGAAGATAATCATAGTATTAATTGTAATAATAATTATAATGGTGGTATTTATATTTGCATTGTGGCTCAGTGGAAAGAGCCCGGGCTTGGAAGTCCGAGGTCACGGGTTCGAATCCCAGCTCTGCCACTTATAATGTTGGTATTTGTTAAGCGCTTACTATGTGCAAAGCACTGTTCTAAGCGCTGGGGTAGACACAGGGGAATCAGGTTGTCCCACGTGGGGCTCACAGTCTTCATCCCCATTTTATAGATGAGGTAACTGAGGCACCGAGAAGTTAAGTGACTTGCCTAAAGTCACACAGCTGACAAATGGCCGAGCCGGGATTTGAACCCATGACCTCTGACTCCAAAGCTCGTGCTCTTTCCACTGAGCCACGCACTTGTCAGCTGGGTGACTGTGGGCAAGTCACCTCACTTCTCTGGGCCTCAGTGACCTCATCTGTGAAATGGGGGTTAAGACTGTGAGCCTCATGTGGAACAACCTGATTACCCTGTGGCTACCCCAGGGCTCAGAACAGTGCTCTGCACTGCGTAAGTGCTTAACAAATACCAACATTATTATTATTATTTGTTAAGCACTTTCTCTGTGCAGACCGCTGTTCTAAGCACTGGGGGAGATGCAGGGTCATCAGGTGGTTTCCCCCCCCTGGGGCTCCCAGTCTTCATCCCTGTTTTCCAGATGAGGTCACTGAGGCCCAGAGAAGTGAAGCGACTTGCCCAAGGTCACACAGCAGACAAGAGGCAGGATTAAAACCCGTGATCTTCTGACGCCCAGGCCCGTGCTCTTTCCACTGAGCCACAGTGCCCCATGGAGGTGTCACCCCCCAAAGCCCATGGCTTCTTTGAGGGAGGCCCGAAAAGGCCAGGCCGGAGGACGAGACCTGCACAAAGTCTAATAATATTGCGTAGTAATAATAATGTTGGTATTTGTTAAGTGCTTACTATGTGCCGAGCTCTGTTCTAAGCACTGGGGTAGACACAAGGTAATCAGGTTGTCCCACGTGAGGCTCACAGTTAATCCCCATTTTACAGATGAGGTAACTGAGGCGCAGAGAAGTGAAGTGACTTGCCCACAGTCACACAGCTGACAAGTGGCAGGGCCGGGATTCAAACCCATGACATCTGACTCGTGGGACAACCTGATTGCCCTGTATCTTTCTCAGTGCTTAGAACAGTGCTCTGCACATAACAAATACCAACATTATTATTATTATTATTATTGACTCAGTGGAAAGAGCCCGGGCTTGGGAGTCAGAGGTCGTGAGTTCAAATTCCGGCCCAGCCGCTTGATAGCTGTGTGACTTTGAGCAAGTCACTTACGTTCTCTGTGCCTCAGTTCCCTCATCTGTAAAATGGGGATTAAGACTGTGAGCCCCACGTGGGACAACCTGATCACCTTGTATCCTTTCCAGTGCTTAGAACAGTGCTTTGCACATAGTAAGCGCTTAACAAATGCTATTTTTTTTTTTAAATCCCAGCACTTAGAACAGTGCTCGGCACTTAGTAAGTGCTTAACAAATGCCATCGTCCTCTCCTTCTTAGCCTGCCCGTAACAGGTTTGCCCATCTATAAAGCAAGCTGCTCCTCCTCCTCTCGTGCCCTGGTTTTCTGTTTCTTATCTTTGGATGTAGTTCTGCGGCTTGAATGTTTGAGGTGCTATTACTCAATCAGTGCAATGCTGATACAAGCTGCTAAAATAATAATTGTGGAATCAGTTAAGCACTTCCTGTGTGCCATGCATTACTCTATTGCTCCAATACTGATAGAAGCTGGTAAAATAATAATAATGATGGTATTTGTCCAGCACTTCCTATGTACCACGCACTGTTCTGAGCATTGGGGTAGATAAGAGATAATCAGGTTGTCCCACGTGGGGCTCACAATTTTCCTCCTGGCTCTGCCACTTGTGAGCTGTGTGACTGTGGGCAAGTCACTTAACTTCTCTTTGCCTCAGTTACCTCATCTGTAAAATGGGGATTAAGACTGTGAGCCTCATGTAGGACAACCTAATTACCCTGTATCTCCCCCAGCGCTTAGAACAGTGCTCTGCACATAGTAAGCACTTAACAAATACCAACATTATTATTATCCTCATTTTAGATGGGGTGACAGGCCCAGAGAAGTGACTTGCCTAAGGTCACACAACAGACAAGTGGAGGAGCTGGAATTAGAATCCATGTCCTTCTGACTCCGAGAAGCTCTTTACCCTAAGCCACGCTGCTTCTCAGGTCTGACACATCCCACGTGGGGCCCACAATCTGAATCCCCATTTTACAGATGAGGTAACTGTGGCACAGAGAAGTTAAGTGATGTAGGAGAAGCAGCGTGGCGCAGTGGAAAGAGCACGGGCTTTGGAGTCAGGGCTCATGAGTTCGAATCCCAGCTCTGCCACTTGTCAGCTGTGTGACTGTGGGCAAGTCACTTAACTTCTCTGTGCCTCAGTTCCCTCATCTGTAAAATGGGGATTAAGACTGTGAGCCCCACGTGGGACAACCTGATTCCCCTGTGTTTACCCCAGCGCTTAGAACAGTGCTCTGCACATAGTAAGCGCTTAACAAATACCAACATTTATTTATGTACCCACGGTCACACTGCAGACAAGTGGCAGAGCTGGAATTAAAACCCAGGACCTTCTGACTCCCAGGCCTGTGCTCCATCCATAGGTCACACTGTTCTTCACTCAATTTAAGTCCTGCTGCCTCTGATGTTTGAGGTGCTATTAATCAGTGATATATTTTGAGCAATTACCTTGTGCAAAGCACCGTTTTAAGTGCTTAGGAGAGTACAGTATGCTAGAGATCAGTCAATTGTATTTATTGAGTACTCGGTGCAAAGCACTGTACTAAGCTCCCCCTTCAATGCAAGCGCTCAATAAATACGATTGAATAAGTGAATGAAAGAATGAAGGTACATCTCCTCTAAGAGGCCTTCCCTAACTAAGCCCTCCTTTCCTCTTCTCCCACTCCCTTCTTCTGCACTGCACAGACCTGCTCCTTTTATTCATCCCCCGTCCCAACTCTCAGCACTTATGTACATAACTGTAATTTATATTAATGTCTGCCTCCCCCTCTAGCTCTTTGTGGGCTGGGAATATGTCTGCATACTGTTATATTGTACTCTCCCAAGCTCTTAGTTCAGGGCTCTGCATACAGTAAGCGCTCAATAAATATTGAAATTGTTATATTGTACTCTCCCAAGCTCTTAGTTCAGGGCTCTGCATACAGTAAGCGCTCAATAAATATTGAATGAATGAATGAAAGCCCTTAGAAGAGTATAATATAACAGAGTTGGTAGACTTGTTCCCTGCCCACAGTGAGCTTATAGCCTTGAGTTGGTAAAAAAACACCTCTGACCTCAAAGGGTTTACAGTGTAGTGGAGGAGACTGACATTAAACTCAATTACAGATAGGGGAAGTGGCAGAGGATGAAGATATTGTACTTAAGTACTGTAGGCTGCCAGTGGGGTGAGTGTCAAAGTGAGTAAGGAGTACAGATACAAGTGCATAGGTGATACAGAGGAGAAGACAAATGTGGGGGTAGAACATCATCTTGGAGGAATTTTATTTTAGTAGGGGAGAGTGGTGGACTGTTGGATGTTAAGAGAGAGGGAGTTTGTGTTTCTACATTAGGGAGCCATGCTAAAGGTGCAAAATATGATAAAACTTGGTAATTTTTCACCCCTCAAAGAGGCTTTCCTTCCAAATTTGGAGAATTGATGGCAAGAGGAGCAGCTAGAATGAGGCAGGTGTTAATTTAGAAGGAGATATGAGACAAAGCAAAGGAAGCCTTAATTATGAATGCACAGATCTTTATTCACAGGGTGGGCATTGCTGGTGAGTTTTCATAAGAATTACCAGAGAGCTTTGAGCCTCATGTTGTCTACAAGCTGAATGCAGGAAACTGCTTAGGACAAAGACTTAATAGCCACAAAAAATTATTTTTTTGTTTTGTTTTTGAAAGTATTTAAGTGCTTACTATGTGCAAGGAGCTGTACTAAGCACTGGAATAGGTAGAAGCTGATCAGGTTGGACACAGCCCACGTCCCATAAGGGGCTCATAGTCTTATTACCCATTTTACAGATGAGATAACCTGAGGCACAGAGAGGTTAAGTGACATACCCAAGGTCACACAGCAGACAAGTGGCAGAGCTGGAATTAGAACCCAGGACCTTCTGACTCCCAGGCCTGTGGTCCATCCACTAGGTCATACTGTTTTTCACTGAACTTAAATCCAGTTTCCTCTGACTGACTTATTTTCAAAAATCAGTAAAATCAGAAGTAGGAAAAACATTCCACTGAACATAGAAGTAGCATGTCTTAGTGGAAAGACCACGGGGCTGGAAATAAGAGGACCTGTGTTCTAATCTCAGCTCTGCCACTTTCCTGCTGTGTGTCTTTGGACATAGCTTCTTTGTGTTTCTGTTTCCTTGTCTCTAAAATGGGGGTAAAATACCCCTTTTCCCTCCTACTTGGACTATGGGCCTCATGTGTCACAAGGATTGTGTTCAATCTGCCTCTTGTATCTACACCAGCATTTAATGTAGTATTTGGTACATATTAAGCACTTAACAAATCCCACAAATACTCTTGGTATTATTATTGAGACCAAGTCAGCTCATGAGAATTTACTATTAAAAACTGGTTGGAAAAGTAATTATAGACACTGATGTCCTGGGAGTCAGAAGGACCTGGGTTCTAATTCAGACTCCGCCACTTGTCTGCTGTGTGACCTTGGGCAGGTCACTTAACTTCTCTGTGCCTCAGTTACCTCAACTGTAAAATGAGGATTAAGACGTGAGCCCCATGTGGGACAAGAACTGTGCCTAACCTGATTAGCTTGCACCTCCCCCAGAAGTTAGTACAGTGCCTGGCACATAGTAAATGCTTAACAAATGCCATTAAAAAAATAAAGAAAACGAGACTGTTGGAGGTTACAGAAAGGCACTCTGAGCTCACCCGGCGTGATGTGATTAAACAGTATCAGCACCACCTCTACTCAGAGAAAGTTAATCATAATAAAGTCACAAACTTTAGTAAAAACTGACCTTTTACTAAATAGTGTTGGTGCCACAATTTTTTACTTCTGGTCGTCGTACACTACAGGATTTGTATGTGGTACGTGTAGGCCTGGACTACAGGCCTCTGCTATAGAATTCATTTTCTTTAGACTGCAGTCCATGTCTTTGTCCAGAGGTGATAGCTCTTCAGTCATAAATTGCAATATTCCAGTCTTCTATTTCAGATTTTTCAAGTACTCTGAACATCTGTGATTACTGGCATTACTGAATCCTACAAGCCTCTCAGAGAATTTCCCTTTATAAGTGAATCTCAGCAGAATGGACACGGAGCGATTTGTTGCAGGAAGAATTCTCTAGAAAATTGTAGCAAAGTTTGAAGTCAGCTGGAAACAGGAATTCAAGCCAATTCCTCTGATTAAGTTGGAACTTGATTTTTGTAACTTCTTTATTCTTTAAAAACATTTGGTTTCTGTGAACTTTTAATTGTGCTTCACTCTTTTATTGTGTCCCTAACTATTTTCATGGTTTTGTTCATCTAACTGCAGGATGATCTAATTTTGATCAAAAGTTTTTAATGCAATAAGGGCAAAGATGAACTTTGTGCCTTGAAATTTTAGACTAGATTGTAAGTAAGCTCTTCTGTTGAAAAGGTCAGGAATCATGTCTACTAATTCTATAGTACTCTCCAAAGGACTTGAGAGTCCTGCACAGAGTAGGTACTCAATAAACACTATGGATCGATTGAAAATTTTGAGTGATGAGTTTAGTGAGATCTAATAATCTCCTGTGTTCCAAGACAGGGCATCTGCCTTTGTGCAAAACAAGTATGCAACATGAGACGGTGTAGATAAATTTTGTTCCCTACAGTCAGTTGCTCATTTTAAATTATTATTAGGCAATTCTAGTATTTGGACTTTTCAATCAGTCAATCAATGATATTTATTGACTGCTTCCTATGTGCAGAGCACTGTACTAAGTGCTTGGAAGGGTACAACAAAATTAGCCAACACGTTCCCTTCCCATAACAAGCTAATTGTTCACATGAGAGCTTGGTGGTCATGATTGTGAAAATATATTAAATACAATCATAATCAAGTAGTCACTGAGGACTTAGCCAAGGCAAAACTCTTAACATTCATGAATAAACCGTAGAGGAGCTCCTCTTGCCTGACAAATGATCGGCATCCTCATGCACCGTATAGTAGATCTGAGCTCCGAAGGATTTAGCTCTAGGAAAGATTTCAGAAACAGAAAAGTGTTTCTATTATCTGGGCTGACAGCCAACACCAGTCCTTATTTATTGCCCAGACCTGCCCAAGGCAAGTTATAAAAAGGCTATGTTTTTATGGTATTTGTTAAGCGTTTACTATGGACCAGGCAGTCTGCTAAGCATTGGGGTAGATACAAGGTAACCAGGTTGGACACAGTTCCTGTCCCACATGGGACTCACAATCAATCTCCATTTTACAGATGAGGTAACTGAGGCACAGAGAAGTAAAGTGACTTGCCCAAGGTGACACAGCAGACAAGAGGTGGAGCCGGGATTAGAACCTAGGTCTTTCTGACTCCCTATATGTGAGGGAAGAGAAGGGACAAAAGAGGAAAGAGACTCTCTCTTTTCTCTCCTTGCCCTCCAAGTCTATTCTTCTGCCTGATAAAATGCTCCCTGCCCTTGGCTCTACTTTTCTTTTCTTGCTGTTGGTCAAGTGGAAAGAGCCATGTTTGGGGAAGCCAAGGATTTAGAATGTAGTTCTGGTTCTACCTGTTGGACCTAAACCTTCAGTGGTGAAGGTTTTGGGGTTTTTTTAAAATAGTATTTCTTAAATGTAGTATTTCTTAAGTGCTTACTATGTGCCAGGCACTGAACTAAGCCCTGGGGTAAATAAAAGATAATCGGGTTAGACACAGGCCCTGTCACAAACAGGGCTCAGTCTTAATTCCCATTTTACAGATGAAGTAGCTGAGGCATGGAGAAGTTAAGTGACTTGTCCAAGGTCACATAGCAGACACGTGACATAGACGGGATTAAAACCCAGATCCTCTGACTCCCAGACCTGGGCTCTTCTCACTAGGCCATGCTGATTCTTGGGCAACCCACCTAATGTGTCTGTGCCTCAGTTTCCTCATCTGTAAAATGATTCCCCTCTCAGATCGCACCTGGAGAGTTTCCAGTCCTCTACCAGTCTCGGCTACAGGAGGGAGGGTCAAGCAGAAACCTGTCCATTCCATTCCTAGGTTGGCCAGTGGCTAGCGAATGGAAGGCAATCTGCTACAAGTCAACAACAGCAACAGCGGCACGGGAGAGAGTCGAGGGCGGAGACTTAAATTTGCTGCACGGAAGGAGGCAATGGTAAACCACTTCTGTATTTTTACCAAGAGAACTCTATGGTTACCCGACTAGAACGACTGCAGATGGAAAGCGGGACATTCTGGAAGAGATGTGTCCATGGTGTCGCTATGGGTTGGAATGACTTGACGGCATGAAACAAGACAAAATCAGGGATTAAATCCTACTCCCTCTACTTAGATTGTGAACCCCATGTGGGACAGGGATTGTGTCCAACCTGAGTAGCTCCTATCTACCCCAGCGCTTCATACAGTCCTTGGGACATAATAAGTGCTTAACAGATAACATTATTATTATTGTGGTGCTACAGCATAACGTCAGTGCCGCTGCAATCGTTTTAGCTGTAAGTGGATCCAGGTTCTTTTTTAGGGTATTTGTTAAGCACTTATTTTGTGCCATTTTGTACTAAACACTGGGGTAGATCAATCAATGGTATATATTGAGCACTTACTATGTGCAGAGCACTGTTCTAAGCACTTGAGAGAGTACAACACAACAGAGTTGGCAGAAATGTTCCCTGTCCACAACGAGCTTCCAGTCTTGAAGGGGAGACAGGCATGAATATAAATGAATAATTTGTAATATATAATTTAAAGCTATTTACATAAATGCTGTGGGGTTGAGTGTGGGGGAAATATCAAGTGCCCAGAGGTCTCAGATCCAAGTGCACAGACAACTCGCAAGGGAGTCGGAGCTGGGGGAAAAAGGGCTTAATTAGGGAAGGCCTCCTGGAAAAGATGCAATCTTAGATTCAAGGGGCTCACTTGGGTTGCAGTGTGGCCTAGTGGATAGAGCATGGGCTTGGGAGTCAGAAGGACCTGGTTCTAATCTCGACTTTTCCACTTGTCTGCTCTGTGTGACCATGGACAAGTGGATATATTTTTATTATCCTATTTATTTTATTAATGAGGGTGTACATTCCCTTGATTCTATTTATTGTGATTGTTGTCTTGTTTTTGCTCATCTTTCTCCCCCGATTAGGCTGTAAACCCATCAGTGGGCAGGGATTGTCTCTATCTGTTGCCGAATTGTACATTCCAAGCGCTTAGTACAGTGCTCTGCACATAGTAAGCTCTCAATCAATACTATTGAATGAACGAACTTCACTTCTCTGTGCTCCAGTTACCTCATCTGTAAAGTGGAGATTAAGATTATGAGCCCTATTTACGGCAGGAAGTGTTCAACCTGATTCGCTTGTATCCATGTTGGTGCTTAGAAGAGTCCCTGGCACATAGTAAATGCTTAACAAATACTACAACTATTTTCATTAATAATAATAATAATCCCCCTTTTACAGATGAGGAAACTGAAGCACAGAGAAGTTAAGTGACTTTCCCAAAGTCACACAGCAGACAAGTGGCAGAGCTGAGATTAGAACTCAGTTCGTCTGCCTACCGCTTACTCGGTCGGTATGCTCCCTGACTGGCAGGGACAAGGTAGTTCAAGTGGCACTGCTTGAACCACTCGTGCTATAATAATTGTGGTATTTCTTAAGCACTTAATATGTGTCAAGTGCTGTACTAAGCTCTGGGGTCGATGCGAGACCAGCAGATCGGTTACACAGTCTCTGTCTCAACTGAGAAGCAGCATGGCGTAGTGGATAGAGCATAGAGAAGGTCATGGGTTCTAATCCCAGCTCTGCTGCTTGTCTACTGTGTGGCGTTGGACAAGTCACTTTCTTTCTCTGGTCCTCAGTTCCCTCATCTGTAAAATCGGTATTGAGACTATGAGGCCCACGTGGGACATGGACTGTGTCTAACCCGATTTGCTTGTATCTATCCCAGCGTTTGATACAGTGCCTGGCACATAGTAAGCGCTTAACAAATACCATAATTATTATCATTTGTTGTTATTAACTGGGGTTCACCATCTAGATAGGAAAGAGAACAGGATTGAAATGAATCCCCATTTTACAGGTGAGGATATTGAGGCACTATGAAGTTCTGACTTGTCCAGGGTCACACAGCAGGAAAAGGGCAGAGCCGGGATTAGAATCCAGGTCTTCTGACTCCCAGGCCCAGGTTGTTCCCCAGTGCAGGTTTGTAGTTTTGAAGTTTTAGGACCAAGGCTCATATACTATCTTAGACACAGAACTCCATCATTATTGCTTTTTCTTCCCTGCTTCTTAGGACAAAGGAGACTTTCCTGAATCCCAGACTTTCCTGAATCCCTGACTTCCCTGCCCCCTTCGACTGGAGTTCAGGGAGGGCAGAATCCCATCACCAAAAGCGCAATATGGATTGATCCCAGTCATAGATTTCATGGATGGAGATTGTCCATTCCTCCAAGCCCCCTCAAGGACATACATAGCCAAGAATCTCCAGGAAGGGCACAACCACTGTGTCTTCCTCAGACCATCCCATCTACTGATCTCGTTGAGTTACAAAATGCTTCATCTGCCAATGTCCCAAGCACTTAGTTCCGTTCTCTGTACACAATAAGCACTCAATTAATATCACTGATGATGATGATGATGAACTTTGCATTTGTAAAATGACACAAAAAACACTTCTCGAATACAGCACTGTACAGTTTACAGTAGAAAATTGTAGTTTGATTTTACAAATTCAAGGTTGTCATTTTAATAGCATACATCAAGAATTAGGATATTTAAATGTCCCAAATTTAAACAAAAAACCAATATCACTAGCAGTACTCATATAATTTACAATGAAAAACTTAAAAATAATTGTGGTGTTTCAAGGTGATAATAATTTATAATCCAAGGCATCAGGTTGTGTTCTTATCAAATTTGAAGACTGATCTATTTACCTGCAGTACTGATCTTGGCCTATAAAATTACTATTGGATTTTAATTTTAACCCAACTTCTAGTTGTAATTTAATGATAAAATAATGATTTATTGCAATTTGCTGAGAAGTCAGATTAAACTGACAGTTTAGGACTACTTAACAGGGATTTTGATGATTACACTCTTCATCTAATTGTAAAATACTTACGGAAGTGTAAAAACGGTAATTTATTTTGCAGAATCTTCAGCACTTTGCAACCTAACCATCCTTCATTATTAGTCTGAACTGAAGTACCTTGCAGTAAGAACCTAGGCCAACAGTTGATTTTAATTCATTTGTCAGTGAAATAATAGTGACTGATTTTATATGGTAAAATAGTCGAAACTTTTAAATTGAAATCTGGGTCAGTACAACTAATGGCAAATATCTCCTTTAGGAGACTACACATTGTTGTTGTTTTTTTAATAGAGTGCCCATCCATGTAAGTTTTTTCTTCATGTATAGTTAAAAATTCTTGATTCCATAGGCAAAATTGACAAGGCACAGCTTGTCAGTCAGTGAGGGAATGTTTTTCTTGTTTTGGGTTTTTTGGGGTTTTTTTGCTTTTGATCCATCATTGTTGCCTAA
The DNA here is from genome assembly GCF_004115215.2 of Ornithorhynchus anatinus. Classification (NCBI taxonomy): domain Eukaryota; kingdom Metazoa; phylum Chordata; class Mammalia; order Monotremata; family Ornithorhynchidae; genus Ornithorhynchus; species Ornithorhynchus anatinus. The sequence continues at coordinate 51,324,894 of NC_041735.1, read as the reverse complement.
AATGTGGTTGTTAAATTCTAAGATCAATCAATCAATTAATGATATTGAGTGCTTACTCTGTGCAGAGCATGTAATTAACAGACACCTTCCCTGCCCCTAACAAGCTTACAGTCTAGAGGGAAAGATGGACAACAATATAATAAGTAATGTATCCTACTCTACAAAAAGATGTTCTATAAAATTTCTGAAGGGTTGGAAAAGAACACCCAATATCATTATTAAATCTTTTTTCCATTTCTGTTTACTTTAAGTGATTAATGGATGCTTTGAAGTTGGCTTGCATATACATCCTGAAATGTTTTGCTACTTGAGGCCTGTAAGAAGGTAAGATTGGTCTTCAAATTATTTTCATACTAAAAGAAAATTGTCATCCATTATTTGGATAGTTTTATTTTTTTACTTCTGAAATTATTACTTATTTTTGAGAAAAATATTCAAAAATAGAGGAAAAGCAAAATTGCTGTGACTCGCTTTCATTGCAGGAACATTGCTCTTCTTTGAGTAGTTATGAACTTGTTTGTTCTTTTTTTTTTTAATTCACATTGACTGAAGAACAGCTTCAACCACTATTAATCTTTTCTCCTTGAGCAAAAATCCAGACTCTTGACCTTAGATTTTCTGTTACAGTCTTTTCTTGGTTCTCTTCCTACCTCTTAGGATAATCCATTTCAGTCTCTTTCACAAACTCTTCCTCTGCCTTCTACTCCCTAATTACGGCTGTTCCTCAACGCTCCGGTTTCGAGTCCATCAGTCAATCCATTGATGGTATTTATTGGGCACTTACTGTGTGCGGGAGCACTGAATTAGGTACTTGGGAATGTACATTAAAACAGAGTTGGTGGACGCAATCCATGCGTACAAGGAGTTTAGAGTTTACAGGGGAAATAGACATTAAAATAGATTAGGGTTGGGGGAAACAGTGGGGTATTAGAATCTTTACATAAGCATTTTGGGGCTGGGGTGAGTATCAAAGTGCTTAAGGGGGACACAGCCAAGTTCATCGTCAATGCTTAGGGGAGGGTGATTGGCGCTCATCGGCTCCTATGGCCTTAATTACTTCCTCTTGCAATTTACTCTCTCATACACCGTGATAACTCTGCCCTCTCTCCTTCTGCCTCGAAGACATCTCTACACTGTTGTTCCTATGAAAGCTCAAGCTCAAATTTGTAAAACCTAACTCATTTCCCCACTCACTTTCCCATCACAGTAGACAGACTGACCATCCTCTCCATCTCTCAAACCCACCGGTTGGACATTATCCTTGATTCCACAAGAGAAAAGGCTTGAGAGTTAGAGGACATGGGTTCTAATCCCGGATTAGCCACGGGTCTGCTGGGTGACCTTGGACAGGTCACTTAACCTCTCTGTGCCTCAGTTCCCTCATCTGTAAAATGGAGATTAAGACTGTGAGCCCTATAATAATAATAATTATAATGATAATAATGGTATTTGTTAAGCACTTAGTATGTGCCAGGCACTCTTTGAAGCACTGGGGTAGATACAAGGTAATCAGGTTGTCCCTGTCAGCTGTTTGACTTTGGGCAAGTCACTTAATTTCTCTGTGCCTCAGTTATCTCTTCTGAAAAATGGGGATTAAGAATGTGAGCCCCACGTGGGACAACCTGATTACTTGTATTCCACACCCCCCCCAGTACTTAGAACAATGCTTGGCACATAGTAAGCACTTAACAAATGCCATCATTATTATTATGTGGGGCTCACCATCTTTATCCCCATTTTACAAATGAGGTAACTGAGGCACAGAGAAGTTAAGTGGCTTGCCCAAGGTCACACAGCAGACAACTTGTTTTGTTGTCTGTCTCCCCCTTCTAGACTGTGAGCCTGTGGTTGTGTAGGGAGTGTATCTATTGCCGAATTGTACTTTCCAAGTGCTTAGTACAGTGCTCTGCACATAATAAGCATTCAATAAATGCAATTGAATGAATGAAAGTGGTGGAACCGGGATTAGAAGCCATGTCCTCTGACTCCCAAGCCCGTGCTCTTTCCACTAAACCATGCTGTTTCTTAAATCCTATGTGGGACAGGGACTGTGTCCAACCTGATTATCTTGTATTTACACCAGCACTTAGAACAGTGCCTTTCACAGAGTAAGTGCTTAACAGATACCATCATCATCATTGTTATTATCTTTCACCCTCCACAATCAATCAAATTATTTATGTAATTGTCTGTGTTCCCCTCTAGACTTGTAAGCTCACTGTGGGCAGGGAATGCCAACTCTGTTGCATTGTTCTCTTCTAAGCACTTAGTTCAGTGCTTTGCTCATAGTTAGCACTCAGTATAACAATGAATGAATCAGTGTATTTATTTGGTGTTTTCTCTGTGAAAAGCACTGTTCTAAGCACTTGGGAGAGTACAGTATAACAGAGTTTGGTAGACATGTTTCCTGCTCATGGGTTGGGGTCAGACATTAATTTAAATAAATATAATAATAATGATGGTATTTGTTAAGCATTTACTATGTGCCAAGCACTGTTCTATGCACTGATATTATGGATACATACAGAAGTGCTTTGGGGCTAAAGATGGGGTGAATAAAGGTTACAAATCCAAGTGCAAGGGAAAGGGAATAGAGAAAATGAGGGTTTAGTCAGGGAAGACCTTTTGGAGGAGATGTGATTTGAATAAGACTTTGAAGGTGAAGAAAGTGATGGTCTGGAGGATATGAAGGGGAAGTGGGTTCCAGGTCAGAGGTGGGAAGTGGGAGATCGGTGGCAAGACAGGCGAGATCCTGGTAACAGTGAGTATCTTGTCAGTTCTTCCTCCACAGCATTTCTTAAATCCGTTCCTCCTTGTCCCTTCTTCTCGATGTAAACGGTCTCCACGCTGATCCATACACTTATCTTAACCCAGCTTGACTACTGTCCCTGATCTCCCTGCCTCCAATCTCTCCCCTCCCAATCAATAGTATTTATTGGATGCTTACTGTGTGTCAAACACCATACTAAGAGTCAGTAGATAAACTCCTGCCCTCAAAGAGATTACAATCTAGTGGGGGAGACAGACCTTAAATAAATTATGGTTATGTATGGTTATGGTTAAGTGCTGTGGGGCTGAGGATGGGGTGAATACCAAGCATTTAAAGGGTGCACATTCATTCAATCGTATTTATTGAGCGCTTACTGTGTGCAGATCACTGTACTTAGCACTTGGAAAGTACAATTCAGCAACAAATAGAGACAATCCCTACCCAACAATGGGCTCACAGTCTAGAAGAGGAGAGACAGACAACAAAACAAAACAGGTAGACAGGCATCAAAAGCATCAATATAAATAAATAGAATTATGGGTATATGCACATCATTAATAAAATTAATAGAATAATGAATATGTACATATATGCAAGTTATATATAGCACATCCAAGTTGTCTCTATTTGTTGCCAAACTGTACTTTCCAATGGTTGGACCAATGTAGTACCATTTTGGATGGAGAGGAAAGGGTGGATTTTAGCGATGTTTTGAAGGTTTGGTGACAGATTGAATGAGAGAGATGAATCAAGGATAACGCCATGGTTATGGGCTTTTGAAACAGGGAGGATAGTGGTGTGGTCTACGGTAAAGGAAAATATGCGGAGAGCATAGGGTTCGGGTGGGAAGATGAGGAGTTCTCTTTTGTACATGTTTGGTGGGACTTTCAGGTAAAGATGTTCTAGAAATTTATGAAATTGAAGATATAGCTGGATTTGGAGACAGATTGAGTGTGCTGCTTGAATGAGAGAGATGAGTGGAAGATAATGCCAAGGTCTTATGAGGCACGAAGGTGCTGTTGTCTTCAGTGATGGGACAGTTGGTGGAAAGACAAGATTTGGATGGGAAGATGAGGAGTTCTGTTTGGAACATGTTAATTTTGAGGTGCTGGATGGATGCCCTGAAGGTAGAAGAAAATGCGAGACTGCAGAGAAGGAAAAGGGAGTAGAACCCAGGACCTTCTGATTCCCAGATCCATGCTCCATCCACTATGCCACTGGGAACCTGTCTACCAACTCTGTTGTATTGTACTCTCCCAAGGCTCCCAAGGGTTTAGTACAATGCTCTGCACACTGTAAATGCTCAATAAATACCATTGATCGATTGATTAACGTGTCATACTGTGCACACCTCTCCACTCCTCAAAACTCTCCAGTGGTTGCTCATTCCTCTCTACATCAAGTACAAACTCTCGACAGTTTAGACTGTGAGCCCGTCATTGAGCAGGGATTGTCTCTGTTGCCGAATTGTACATTCCAAGAGCTTAGTACAGTGCTCTGCACATAGTAAATGCTCAAAAATACTATTGAATGAATGACAGTTGGTTTAAAGGTATTCAGTCAGCTCTTTCCCTCCTACTTATCCACTCTTTTCTCCCATTCTACTCCCAAGTTTATAATCTTTATTTCTCTCAATCCAACCTACTTATTGTACCTCATTCTCATCTTCCCCACTCCTGATCTCGTGCTCTCGCTCTCCCTTCCCCCTGGAAATTCCTCCCCATTCAAATCCAACAGACCACAGTTCTTCACATTTTCAAAGCTACTCTGAGACCCTATCTCCCTCAAGAGGCCTTCCTTGAATAATTTCCATTTACCACTTCTGCCCTTTCGCACCACCTAAGCCATTTAATCAATCAATTAATGATATCTATTGAGTGCTTACTGTGTGCCAAGCACTATATTAAGTGCTTGGGAGAGTTCAGTATAAAAGTTGTGGTAGGCACTATCCCTACCCACAGGGAGAAGCAGCATGGTCTAGTGGAAAGAGCACGGGCCTGGGAGTCAGAGGACCTGTGTTCTAATCCAGGCTCTACCAGTGGCTTTCTATGTGACCTTGGGCAAATCATTTAATTTCTCTGTACCTCAGTTTCCTCAACTGTAAAATGGGGATTAAATACTTTTTCCTCCTCCTATTTTGACTGTGAGCTCCACACGGAATGGCGACTGTGTCTGACCTAATGAACTTGTACCTTCCCCAGAACTTCATTCATTCAATAGTATTTATTGAGCGTTTACTATGTGCAGAGCACTATACTAAGCGCTTGGAATGTACAATTCAGCAACAGATAGAGACAATCCCTGTCCATTTAAAACAGTGTTTGATACATAGTAAGCACTTAACAAATACTATATAAAAAAGGAGCTCACGGATTATAGGGGGAGACAGATGTTAAAATATATTACTTGCTGTACCTCAAGATATCAAGATAGATATCTTGTCTATCTATCTTGTCTTGTCTATCGTGTCACCAACCCCTTTCCCATGCCCTCCTCTGGTCTGAAAGTCCCTCCCCTTTCATATCTGATAGTCCATCACTCTCCCCACCCTCAAAGCTCTCCTAAAATCATTCATTCAATCTTATTTATTGAGCGCTTACTGTGTGCAGAGCACTGTACTAAGCACTTAACTTCTCCTCCAAGAGGCTTTCCCACTATTTTCATAAAACCAATTAAGAGTAACTGGCATATGTAAATACATGGTGTATTTATTGTCAGTCACACATCATGCAGTTTACAATTATTTTGGATGTCTTGAGAAATTACGAAGTCTAACTTTTTTTTTTGGTAAGGTTTTGTCTAGAGAAGATATTGCCACAGTGGTTCATTCGTTCAAGAGCTTTATCTGGAGCTGAAGCGGTCAATGCTCTGAGACCGTTCTATTTTGCAGTGCATCCAGATTTCTTTGGCCAGCATCCCAGAGAGAGGGTAAACATTTATTTTGGTACCTTGTTCGACTTTTCTTTTAATGTTTAATTTAAAATGGCAGGGCCAAATAACACAGAGCTTTGTTAAATTTAAATGAGTTTTTCTGTTCTGATAAATATTCCTCTGGACTAATGTTTTAAATTAGTTTAATAAGGCGGAGTTAATGTTTTGGCTTTATTAGTAGCCACACTTTCTACATGTATTCAGAGAAAAAGAACTAGTGTGAAACTCTAGCCCCTAGTGTACAATAACCTCCCTTGCACAATATTGCACACTTTCTCTATCCCAGCTTAACAAATGTGAAGTTTATGAAAAAACCTCTCTTGAAAATATTAATACAATGCTATATGCAATGCCTCAAATGGAAATTCAGAAGTTTCTATGTGGATTTTTAAAAATCTGCCTTGGATAGGAGGTGGGGGCTCCTAGGGGGTGCTCTTTTCTGAAACTGAGATGAATCCAGGGACCTTCCCTGGATAATAATAATAATTGTGGTATTTGTTAAGTGTTTACTATGTCCCAGGCACTGTACTAAGCGCTGGGGTAGATTTACAGGATAATCAGATTGTCCCACTTGAAGCTCACAGTCTTAATCCCCATTTTACAGATGAGGTAACTGAGGCACAGACAAGTGACTTGCCCACAGTCACACAGCTGACAAGTGGCAGAGCCAGGATTCGAGCCCATGACCTATGTCTCCCAAGCCCGGACTCTTTCCACTGAGCCGTGCTGCTTCTCTTTAAATATAAATACTTTCTACATAACCTATGCTTAAAGCAGGCCAATATATCTGGCATGTCAGACCTCATGTTTTTCTGATTTCATACTTTAAGTATTAAGTATTTATTAAATATTTTATTTAAAAAGATAAGCTTATTAAAGAGGTAAAATTCAGTAATTCTTTTAGGAAAGATATCTTTTGCCAGATTCACAACCTTGGCATTCAGAATAAAAAATCGTTCTTGTAAGTAGTCAGTGGAAATGGGAGTGCGTATTTGGGTATGTCTGTATCTTCAAAAGTTCAATAACACAGACCAGTTTATCACTCCAGACTCTAATTTCCCATCAGATCAAGGAGCCTCAGGCATTCCCAGCGTGATGACACCCTACCCTAGGAATAACTTGTTTCTAGAGCCAAGGGCATGATAAGTTTTGTGAGTTGTTGAAGAAATAGTCCATGTTGATGCTTTCAGTTGGTTATGTCTTCTTCTGATGCATTTTTTTTTTCAGGAAGTCAATGAAAATTCTCTTAAGAAGTTAAGTGTCTATTTGGAAAGCATACAGAAACCAGGGATCAAGTCTTTAAAACCAACTCAGCTCACTTTTTATGTTCGAGAAACGGAACAAAACTCTTCTGAGAGCCAGGAATCCTTCAGTATTTCAGGTATATTTTTAGTTCAGTTTATTTCTCTTCAAGTTTAATATGAACAATTTTTTGCTTTGGATATAAATATAATCATAATTGGAATTAAGCCAGCAAGTAGTAATGCATTCTATTCTTAGCTCTGTAATTGACATTTTAGATAATCTTGGACAAATCTTTGAATTTCTCTGTTTCGGTTTTTTCACCTGTACATAAGAAGGTGGGATAACTTCCTTCCTGAGGTAAAATCATTTTTCTCCCTTTTCCTCCTCTTCTTCTCTTGGAGCTTGCTTCCCCTGGTAGGGAAGAATCAGGTTTAGTGTGCTGCTTAAATCCCTATTTCCTCATTCCTCCTATTCTTTCAACTCTGATTTTCTCATAGCATCTGCAGGGCTGGTCCCCTTGGGTCTATAGACATAAATGAGCTGGTGATATTTCTGGTGCACAGAACATCATTTTGCCTTGTAATTAGTTGCACTTTATTCTCAGTGGAAAGAGCCTGGGCTTCGGAGTCAGAGGTCATGGGTTCGACTCCTGGCTCTGTCACTTGTCAGCTGTGTGACTGTGGGCAAGTCACTTCACTTCTCTGTGCCTCAGTTCCCTCATCTGTAAAATGGGAATTAACTGTGAGCCTCACGTGGGACAACCTGATTAACCTGTGTCTACCCCAGCGCTTAGAACAGTGCTCTACACATAGTAAGCGCTTAACAAATACCAACATTATTATTATTATTATTATTAGCCCTGCAGATTCATAAAGAAAGGGCAAGTTGGAGGCTGGGATGGCAAATTTAATGGTGGCAATATTTGACCCTACAGCAGTTCTGTCCCATAAGCCACCTCTACCCAAGGTCATACCAGGGAGACACTGGTTCAGGGTTGTACCCTGTTTCAGTTCAGGGAGGGGAAAGATTAAAGAACAGAAATCAGCAAGCAGTTCTGATATTTAAACCCCTCAACCAAGACTAGAGTGAGGAAATACCACTTGTTCAAGACCACGAAGGGTAAGGAAATGCCATTTGCTCAAAACCACCCAGCGTCCACCATTGGGTAGGGAGGAGACAGTCGGGGGCTCTGCTCCCTGCCCAGAGGAGGAGGGTCCCAAAACAGTGGCCCTTAAAAATTGGTAGCTCAAGGCAGTCACCCTCCTTGCTCACCCTTAAAGCCAGTTCTGCCTAAGTACCTACCTGCTCCATTTGCCCATTTGCCTAGTATAGGAGAGAAGGGGTGACTTTTCCGACTTTGCTAAAGTTCAACCCCCTTTCCCTTAGGCCAGTGACTGGAATTCATGCTTAGTGGCTCTGTATGCTTCCTTTTGTTAATTATAATTCTAAGGTGTGTGTTTGGCTTTTATTGCTAGAAAAAGGCCAGAGCCTTCTTCTCATTTTCAGAGCAATAGGATATATATATTTTTGTCCCTACTCATGTCTACCAATTTTCCCTACTACTGACATCAAGGGGAGTTTGCACGTAGAATAGATTCACACACAGAAAATATTTGACTCTTCCTGGGTTTCCAGAAAACCAACTCACTGAAAGATCTTCAGTCATCACCATTTCTAATAACTGGTCCCTATTGTGCTTTGGTAACGGGCAATTCCCATTTTTGAGTTTTCATCCTATTTCTTTACATGTTTGTTGAAGAGTTTAGATGCACACTTACTTGTTTAGTAGTTCAGATTACTAAAGTTCTCATGTGTGACTGAAATAAAAGGGTTTTTGGGAAACCATTCATTCATTCAGTCAATCATATTTATTAAGCACTTACTGTGTGCAGAACACTGTACTAAGAGCTTGGAATGTACAGTTCGGCAACAGAGAGGGACAATCCTTTTCCTACTTAAGTAATACTATCAGACTCTAGGAAAAGACTGATTATTTAGGCCAGCTAGATCTTTCACTTAGAATAATAATGTTGGTATTTGTTACGCGCTTACTTTGTGCAGAGCACTGTTCTAAGCGCTGGGGTAAACACAGGGGAATCAGGTTGTCCCACGTGGGGCTCACAGTCTTAATCCCCATTTTACAGATGAGGAAACTGAGGCACAGAGAAGTTAAGTGACTTGCCCACAGTCACACAGCTGACAAGTGGCAGAGCTGGGATTCGAACTCATGAGCCCTGACTCCAAAGCCCGTGCTCTTTCCACTGCGCCACGCTGCTTCTCAGTTAGAACAACTTGAACACCCAGATAGAGCCCCCATTTTCAACAATTATTAATTATAAAAAATAAATCGAGTGTGCTGATCTGGCCACTAAAAGAAAAAAAGACACCCAGCCAAGTGAGGTGGATAAAAAACATAGAATATCCCATGGGGTCCGGGTGATTAACTTTAACCATGGAGAGAAAATCAGAAATATGCTCTGCAATTCTGTCTTAGAAAAACCAGCATTTCCTGTTGTTGGTTCCATTTGCTGTTTGTGCCACTGATTTGCTCCACTCTAGCCATGAGGCTTGCTGGCTGTGGCTACTCTAGGCTGTGGTCTGAAATGAAAAGTAAATGAAAGGATAATGCACACCAGAGGTAGGTATGAGAAGTAAATCATCTCCAGACTTTTCCTGGAGGATTTAGTTTGGTACTGCCAATCCTGCAGGACTTTACCACCCCAAACTAATGAGACCCCATTTCTAGTGGTCACGGTGGTTAGGGGGGATTGAGTGCCTTCTTAGGGTTGGGGACAGAAGAATGTATTTATCTGTGAACAAGTGAATTTCTATTTCCATTTTGGAACAATATGCACATTTATGCAAATGTTTTTAATTAGGATACTGTTTAGTCAATAGATATTTTATAGATTATAAGTGGGAAATGTTCCTTTTAAGAAATGATTAACATTAAACTGATCACAATATTATTTGTTGTATTTTGCAGGATTTCGAGCTGTCAGTTTTACTTTGCACAACAGAGATCTTCTAAGTACAGTGTTAGATATTCTCAATGCCTGCAGTTTATCTTCTGAGCATGTCCAAACCTTGAGTGCAAATGCGAGTTCTCAGCCAAGAAAAGAATCAAAAAATACATTCTACAGGACTATTAAATGGGATAAGACCTATTACTCCTTTACTGGATTCAAGGACCCTGAAGAAGAACTAGAACAAGCCCAGAGAGTTGAAACTACTCTGATGTATGTAAAAGTTATTATTCATCTAACTATTTTGCAGCAGAACAAAAATCCATTATCAAGGAAAGATGATGAAAATGCGAAAAAATAATTTCCTTAAGTCACGGTATTTTTTATAAATCATAGATATAATAGTTTCTCAGCCTGGAGAAACCCACATGTTTGATTTCTTTTAACTCTGAAATTTCTAGAATCTTCAGGGATTCAAGAAATTTCGAGGCTCTAATCTCCTCCCTCCAGACTGTAAGCTCATTGTGGGCAGGGAACATCTCTACCAACTCTGTTATCTTGCACTCTCCCAAGCGCTTAGTGTAGTGCAGTGTGCCCAATGAGCACTTAAAAAATACTATTGATTCATTCATTAATTTATACTGTGTGCGGAGTACTCAGAATACTCAGCGCTTCTTGAGTACACCAATTATACAACAAAAAACAGTCACATTCCCTGCCCACAACTAGCTTACAGTCTAGAAGGGTAGGGGGGACAGGCATCAATATAAGCAAATAAAATTATAGGTGTGTAAAGATAAATACATGTATAGATAAGTATAGATAAGTGCTGTGGGGCTGGGAGAGGGGGGAAGAGAAAGGGAGCAAGTCAGAGTGACACAGAAGGGAGTGAGAGATGAGGAAAAGTGGGGCTTAGTCTGGGAAGAATTGTTGGAAGAGATGTGCCTTCAATAAGGCTTTGAAGGGGAGGAGAATAATTGTTGGATTTGAGGAGGGAGGGAGTTCCAGGCCAGAGGCAGGACATGGGCTAGGGATTAAGGGTGAGACAGGCAATATCGAGGCATAGTGAGGTTATTCATTCATTCATTCAATTGTATTTATTAAGCACTTACTGTGTGCAGGGCATGATACTAAGCCCTTGGGAAAGTAAATTCAGCAATAAATGGTGACAGTCCCTGCCCACAGTGAGCTCACAGTCTAGAGGTGGGGAGACAGACATCAATGCTTATAAACAGTCATCAATATAAATAAATAAAATTACAGCTATATTCATAAGTGATATGGGGCAAGGAGGGGGGAGAAGCAAAAGGAGCAAGTCAGGATGACACAGAAGGGAGTGGGAGATGAGGAAAAGTGGCACTTAATCTGGGAAGGTCTCTTGGAGGAGATGTGCCTTCAGTAAAGCTTTTAAGGAGAGGAGAGTAATTGTCTGGCAGATTTGACTACAGGAGCAAAGTGTGCGGGCTAGGTTGTAGAAGGAGATAAGTGAGGTGAGGTAGGACTGGGCAAGGTGGCCGAGTCCTTTAAAGCCAATGGTGAAAGAGCTTGTGTTTGATGTGGAGGTGGGTAGGCAACCACTGGAGTTTTTTGTGGAGTGGTGTGACATGTCCTGAACGTTTCTGTAGAGAAATGATCCGGGCAGTAGAGTGAAGAATGGACTGGAGTGAGGAGAGACCGGAGGCTCGGAGGTCAGCAAGGAGGCTGATGCAGTACCCAGGTGGGATAGGATGAGTAATGTGGGAGCAGTTTGGATGGAGAGGAAAGGGCGGATTTTAGCGATGCTGTGAAGGTGGGACTGACAGGATTTGGTGATGGATTGAATATGTGGGTTGAATGAGAGGACTCAAGAATAACACTGAGGTTACAGGCTCGTGAGATAGGAAAGATGGTGGTGCCGTCTACAGTGATGGGAAAATCAGGGCGAGGACAGGCTTTTGGTGGAAAGATAAAGAGCTCTGTTTTGGACATATTAAATTTTCTGTGACGGGAGGATACAGATGTCTTGAAGGCAGGAGGAGATGCAAGACTGGAGAGCGGGAGAGAGTTCAGGGCTGGAGATGTAGATTTGGGAATCATCCGTAGAGAGGTCGTAGTTGAAACCCGTGGGAGCAGATGAGTTCTCCAAGGGAATGGATGCAGATGGAGAATAGATGGGGACCCAGAACTGAACCTTGAGGGACCCCCATAGTTAGGGGGTGGGAGGCAGAGAAGGAGACTGAGAATGAATGGCCAGAGAGATAGGAGGAGGACCAGGAGGGGACAGAGTCAGTGAAGCCAAGGTTGGATAATGTTTCCAGGAGAAGGGGGTGGTCTGCAGAGGTCAAGGCAGCCGAAAGGTTGAGGAAGATTAGATGGAGTAGAGGCCGTTGGAGTTGGCAAGAAGGAGATCATTGGCCGCCATTGAGAGGAAGGTTTCAGTGGGGTGAAGATGATGGAAGCCAGATTGGAGGGGGACAAGGAGAGAATTAGAGGAGAGGAATTTGAGACAGCGGAGGTAGATGACTCACTCAAGGAGTTTGGAGAGGAATTGTAGGAGGGAGATGGGACGATAACTGGAGGGAGCCATGGGGTCAAGGAATGGGGTTGAATGTGCAGGTACAGGGGGTGATTTTTGAGAGGAGGCAGGAGATCTCCTCTGGAGATACTGCTGAGAAAGATAGTAGAGTTGAAGAGGGGGTCAGAAGGGGGAGGGACTGAGGAGCGGCAGCGACGATTTTAGAGAGCTCACACCAAACTGCTTCAAGGTTTTGGTAGTTTAGTAATTACAAAAGAAAAATATGCAGAGATGACTTTGCTTTGCTAGGAATCTAGATGTCTTAAAAATCAAGACTTACAAAAATATTAAAATAATTATCTATAATTTTTCATCTTATCAAATGTGTATTTTTATGGAAAGGTAAAAACTGAAGTTAAAAGTTGAAAATATTACATTTTCATGTGACATTCCATTTTATTTTTCTTTCTAAAATGTCCACACCATTTTTATGATTGAAAATATTGTGTCCGTTTCCCTTAGATACAGCTGCAGACAGTTCAAACAGTAGTATTGTAATAATGATCAACTGAGTGATATGTATATACACACACACATACCAAAGCCCTAGACCCTGCTTTAATACAGCTGAAAACCTCCATCTAAACGTCTCAGTTTACATCAATTAGTGGAACTTGAGGAAACAAAAAACAAAAGGAAGCACTGAGAAGAACGCATTGTGGAGAGGAGATGCCGAAAGCACAAAGAGAAACAATAGTTCCAAACACATCCCCACAGTGAATTCACTAGAGGGTCACACTTTTGTAAGGGACACCACCTTTCAACTGGCTGGGATTTAGGACAAAAAAAGAATATCCACTCCCTACCCCACCCAGCATAGAAGAAAATGTCTGGCTTCCTTCCTTCATACCTATCTGGCTTTCGCCATTCAATGTTTCAGACAAGTACCTGTAAATTATATGAGTCCCCTGCCGTTGCTCTGGAAAAATAGCACAAGGCTGATATGTTTCCAGGCAATTTTTTCTACCCGGGTTGGGCAGCCACAGTAAGATGTTAGGGGTGCTGAGAAATAATAATAGTAATAATAATAATGGCATTTGTTAAGTGCTTACTATGTGCCCAGGACTGTTCTAAATGAAAAGAGAAGCGTTGCTCTTCCAGGGAAAAAAAAGGTGTTGGTACCTACAGAGAAGCCTCCCTAACATCTTACTGTGGAAAGAGCCTGGGCTTGGGAGTCAGAGGTCATGGGTTCGAATCCTGGCTCTGCCACTTCTCAGCTGTGTGACTGTGGGCAAGTCACTGAACTTCTCTGTGCCTCAGTTACCTCATCTGTAAAATGGGGATTAACTGTGAGCCTCATGTGGGACACCCTGATTACCCTGTATCTACCCCAGTGCTTAGAACAGTGCTCTGCACTTAGTAAGCGCTTAACAAATACCAACATTATTATTATTACTATGTTTCCCCTTATTTCCTCTGAAGGAATATTGAGAATTAGCACAATCAAAAAAGTTTGAAAAATCTATACAGTTTTGGGCAATCGCTGTAAACCAAACTGTATTCTTCTTTATACTTTTTCAGTATAATATGCTTCTGTAAAATGGGGATTAAGACTGTGAGCCCCATGTGGGACAGGGACTGTGTCCAACCCGATTTGCTTGTATCCACCCCAGCACTTAGAACAGAGCCTGACACATAGTAAGCCCATAACAAATAACACAGTTATTATATAATGTTACAAATGGTAGGTAGTGTTTGAAATCTAGCCCTGTACCTGATAAACATTCATTCATGCCATAGTATTTATTGTGCGCTTACTATGGGCAGAGCACTGTACTAAGCGCTTGGAATGTACAATTCGACAATAGAGACAATCCCTGCCCATTGACGGGCTTACAGTCTAGTCAGGGGAGACAGACGGACAAACACAAGACAACTTAATAGCAGTAAATAGAACCAAGGGGCTGTACACCTCAGTATAGAGCTCTATTTAGTGTTTTGAAATTTTCTCAGACACAGCTCTTCTCTCTGTTAAACACAGCCCCTCTGATTTTTTGGTTGAAATAACTCTTGCCTTCCACTGCTTTTCTCTATAATGATCTTTGTGCTTTTACTTGATTCTGTTATTTTGAAAATTGCCACTTCATCATTTGACAAATGAAGATCTTTCCATAATTCCTCATTTCTTCTCTTGTTTTCTTTTGTAAACTTGCAAAGTCATTTTGTAATTCAGATTCTGCTATTCAAGTTTGACATGGAAAATATTTTAAAACATTGATTTTTACCTTTTTTTAACATGGTTTCTTCAAAAGCAAGACGGTTCCTCCCCCCTTTTTTTTCTGGGAAACTGATATTTTGTACTTTTGCTCTTTATCTTCTGGTACTCCATTTAACCATTAAAGTGCTTCATAAACTCCTCCTGGTAGTGTCAATTAAATGAGTGTCTCCTTAACGTCATGGGTTCTAATCCCGGATCTGCCACTTGCCTGTTATGTGATCTTGGGCAAGTCACTTCACTTCTCTGTACCTCATCTGGAAAATGGGGATCGAGACTGTGAGCCTCCTGTGGGACAGGGAATATGTCTAACCCGATTTGCTTGTATCCACCCAGTGCAGTGGTTAGTGGCTCATACAGAGCCTAGCACATAGTAAGTGCTTAACAAATACTGTTATTATTATTATTAAGCATGTCTAGTACTTTGGTGGAGGTTATTGAGGCTGCTCTTTTTTCCCTTTGTATTCTAGACTTCCTTCAGCCTTGTTTTTCTTGAAACTTGAAAACTTATCTGTTGGAAACATATTTCTCCAATCATTGACTAAATCAATCAATCAGTGGTGTTTACTGAATGCTTACTGTGGGCAGAGCACTCTACTAAGCACTTGGGAAAGTACAACGGAGTTAGTAGAAGCGACCCCTCCCCATGAGGAGTTTACAGTCTACAAAATAAAGCATTGAAGTAGTTAAATAACTTATTTTTCATTTTTAAAATTCCACCTACCTAGGTTATTCTTAAATATTTTCCATGATGTGTTGGTGGTTACTTAAGCAATAGGAAGATTTAAAAGTGATGGATTGACTGATTTGTTAGCACAAAAGCAGAAGTGTCTCAGATGGGTTTACTAAGAAGTACTTGTTAATTAGGGATTTGGTATGTATGAAAGCACTTGTTTTACCTTTGAAACTACTTTAAGTTTAGTTATATTTGCCTTTTAGCAGTGAAGTTTTTCCTCTTCACAAAATATAGATGGATTTTGATTTTTATGTGTCTCTATTTTCTCTTTTTAGTTCCTGGCTAGGTAATAATGAAAAAAGTGCTATAAAGAAGCTGAAGAATAGTTTGCCACTGAGGGGAGAACTAGACCGTTTAAAAGATGAACTGTCTCATCAGCTGCAGCTCTCAGATATCAGGTAACAAAGTACAGTATAAGAAACCTAATTTGGAGGTCAAGTTAAGCTATTGTGTAGGTAATGTTTCCAGAAAGGAAAACTTCACCTTTAGCTACCCCATTTTCTAACTGTTCTTCAAATATGTTTTCCCAAGTTTTATTTCAATTATTAATTTAGAATAAGAAAAAAGGTTGGTCAATTTACTGTATTTAAATCTATTGAAAAAAATACCTTTGCAAGGAAAATGTGTTCATATCAAATAAGGAATAAATATGCAGTAGTTAAATAGAATTCAAATCCATTCCTTCATCTCATCCCTGACACTGTACCTTTTTCCTCCTAAAGGCACTTGCTCTCACATTCCACCCCTCCATCACCGCTATCTTCAATCTCTCTCTCTCAGAAGACTCTTTTTCCCTTCTACCTTCAAACTTGCTCATGCCCTCCCCCTTACTATAAAAATCACTTTCTCAATCCCACTGTTCCCTCTAATCATCACCATATCTCTTTGCTACCATTCATATCCAAGCTTCAGGTATCTGCTGCTTTCACTTCCCTTCCACCAACTCTCCTCTTCATTCATTAATTCATTCAATAGTATTTATTGAGTGCTTACTATGTGCAGAGCACTGTACTAAGCACTTGGAATGTACAATTCGGCTCCTCTTGATTCACTATACAGTTTTCAAGCTAATCACTTTCCCTTTCTACTTCACTACACAGTCCTCTTTAAAGTCACCAAGGATCACCTTGTAGCCAAAGCCAATAGGTTCTACTCCACCCTAATAATCCTTAGAAGAAACATGGTTTAGTGGAAAGAGTACGGGCTTGGGAGTAGGAGGAAGTGGGTTCTAATCTCGGCTCTGCCACTTGTCTGCTGTGTGACCTTGGGCAAGGCACTTAACTTCTCTATGCCTCATCTGAAAAATGGGGATTAAGACTGTGAACCCCACATGGGACAATCTGATTACCTTGTATCTCCCCCAGCGCTTAGAAAAGTGCTTGGCACATAGTAAGCACTTAACAAATACCATAATAAGTATTATTATTATTATTGACCTCTTGGCAGCCTTTGACACTGTGGACCCCTTCCTCCTCCTCCAAGCACTCTGGATCAGATTGGACTCTGGGCTCTGACCTGACCAGCTATGCTGTAATGAAATAGTCTCAGAGCCTTGATGAAATTTTCAGAGCAACTAGATTTTCTTGGTAATTTCTCAAGTCTGGATTTACTGATGTTATCAGATGCTTTTTAGAGCATGTTCTAAGCCCTTGAGAAAGTACAACAGAGTTAGTGTCCATTAACTGTTCCTTCAAGTATATTAAAATCTAGCAGGAGAGAATATCAGATGTTAAAGGGAAAATATCCAAGTTTATAAGTGCATTAAGGTTACGAGAGGACCCAAGTATTAAGATGGTGCAGAAGTGAAAGCACAATTTGTCAGAGTGGTATTGAGTAATTAAAGTAGTCAAATGCCCTGAAAATGTGACTTTTCTGGCATCACATCCAGGAGTGTACTCACCCTAGTCAAAAAACCCAATTTTGCAGTCCTGAGTACTCATCAAGGTAAGAGAGGAGGTGAATCTGATACTGGCTTGTGGAGATTGGAGAGTCACAGATGCTATACTTTCCAGCTTTAGTCAGCTTTTGCTTTTGGCATTTGTTTGTTCAGAAATGCATCTGCCATTGAAAATTACGTTTCTCCCCAGCTAGTGAAAAGTATTAGCTTTCCCCCTCACTTATGCTCAGATTTAGATTCCAACTAAAGAGAGTAAAACTGTGTTTCAAAACCATATACTGTACTTGAACAGGCAGTATATGCCCTGTTATCCATTTTAATACAGTGTTTCACTTCTTCCTAGAAGATTAAAGATCGTTAAAGATATTCTTCACCTAGCATTTTTATGCATCTGATAGATTCTTATTATTTCTGAGAAAACTATTTCTTCCCTTAATTGACTCCAATGCTTGGGACAGAGGGACAGGGAAGAAAATAAAAGGATATGGCTAGGAAAATTGAATCGCAGTGGTTTGTCTAGCTCCATCATAGCTCTTTGACTCATGTATTTTAAGAACCCATAAAGGAATGAAAACTGATTCATGCACCACTTTGCAAACATTCGAACCAGCATTATTAGGTCTGAATATCAGGCAGTCCTTCTTTAACAGTGGCACACAGAAAACGTTCACGTATAACTAGGTAAAGAAATGTTTATATTTTAGGTAACATTAAAAAATGTACTTTGATTTATTTCTGATTTGAAAAAAAAAAACAAGTGCTTTTATATAGACATGTGAACCTTAAAAATATTCAAAAGTGTATGAACATTCAATTAGATCTTTTCCCCCCAGTTTTCCATTATTTCTAATACAGAAGGGCATATAATGTAATGTGTATGCAATTCATTTTATGACCTACAAGCTGAGGAGAATGTAATAAACTTGCTTTTGAGTCTGACCAGTGAAAGGATACAGTTAAAATGAAGGGAAATAATGATTCATAAATAATCTTGAAGAGAAATTAATGGCATTTTCTTTCACATAATTTATTTCCCCCTCTTCCAGTAGTGAAATATATCTTAAACTTTATTAACTTTAGTGGCTTTATGTTGTGTGTGTGTGTGTGTGTGTGTGTGTGTGTGTGTTATGTAGAATCCTCCATACACTCCAGTCTGTAAAAGAGTTTAGATTCCATAAAGTTTCCATTTGAATTCTGGAAACCTTTTCCCTGCAACTGGTTGGGGAGGTGAATTCAGATCATGTTACAGTGCATTTTTTGAAACAGTAACTATTTACCGTATAATACTATCCTTAAGATTCTGCAGTTTCAATCAATAGTATTTACTGAGTGCTTACTACGTGCAGAGCACTGTACTAGTAAAAAGTACAATGCAGTAGAGTTGATAGACACGGTCCCTGTCCACAACGAGCTGGATCTTTCTATCCCTCCTCAAACCCCATCCTCCTGCCCACCCATCTCTTGCCCTAGTGATCATCATGTACTTCCTTGATAAAATTGAAATCACTAGGTTTGGTCTCACTGAAAAAAACTCCCGTCCCTTTCTCCTCCCTTCCACTCCCTCAGCAGTATCTCAAGAGGAGAGTTCTCACCTCCTCACAAACTCTACTTCTCAACCTGAGCCACTCACCCCATCCCTTCACACCTTATCGAAAGAGTTGCCTCCTCCCTTCTTCTTTCCCTGACCACAGTCTTCAACCAAGCACTTTCCAGTGACTTCTTCCCCATGGCTTTCAAACATGCCCATGTATCCCCATCCTAAAAACTCCTCCCTTGACCCCACGGCATTCTCCGGCTATTGTCCCATCTCCCTCCTACAATTCCTCTCCAAACTCTTCAAGCAAGTTGTATATGCTCACTGCTTCCACTTCCTCTCCAACAGTCATATTCTCGACCCCCTGCAATCTAGCTTCCATGCCTCTTCACTGTCTTATCTAAAGTCACCAATGACCTCCTTCTTGCCAAATCCATTTGCCTCTAGTCCCAGCTAATCCTCCGTGACCTGGGAAGTCCTCCTTGACTTGGTGTGCCTTGGCCTAGTGGAAAAAGCAAGGGCCTGAGAATCAGAGGGCCTGGGTTCTAATCCAAATCTGCCAACTTTGTGAACTTGGGCAAATCAGTTAACTTCTCTGTGCTTCAGTTTCCTCAACTGTAAAATGGGGATTAAGTGCCTGTTCTCCTTCCTACTTAGACTGTGAGTCTCATGTGGGACACAGACTGTGTCCAACCTAATTAACTCATACCTACCCCAGTGCTTAGAACAGTGTTTGACACTATTAGTTAGAGCTTAACAATAACATTTAAAAAAAACATTTAGTACAGTACTCTACACAAAGTAAGCACTCAGTAAATAGAGTTGATTGAAACAGCTGGTGAGGGCAATAGGCATGGGAGTCAGTGTGGATGGAGAAGTATTGTTAATATGGATTATTGCTTTCACTCTGTTGGACAAGTTACAGAGGCTCCCATTCCCTTATTTGTATAGGTGGCAGAGAAGCTGGGGGATTGCTCATCGATGTAGCCAACTACACAGTTTAAGTCGTTTAGCTCAGCAGAACCTGGAAACACTTAAAAATGCTAAAGGTATATAATCTTCTTAATATTACATTCTGATCATTATCTTGTAATACCTAATGTGAAAATAAAAAATTCCAAAAAATTGAAGATTGAATATCTTAACCACGAAAAATTGGAAATCTTTGTCCAAGACTTTTGACTTAGTTTCTAAGTATGTTTTCTGGAAAAAAAAAAAGAATCCATTTTTTCAATATAAATTATGGATAGCAGAATGGCCTAGTGGAAAGAGGACTGGCTTGGGAGTCAGAAGACCTGGGTTCTAATTCTGGTTGTATAGTTTACCTGCTGTGTGACCTTAGGCAAGTCACGTAATAATAATAATAATTACAGTATTTGTTAAGCGCTTACTATATGCCAAGCACTGTTCTAAGTGCAAGGTAATCAGGTTGTCCTATGTGAGACTCAAAGTTTTAATCCCCATTTTACAGATGGGGTAACAGAGGCACAGAGAAGTTAAGTGGCTTGCCCAAGGTTACACAGCAGACACGTGGAGGAACCGTGATTAGAACCCATGTCCTCTGACTCCCAAGCCCAAGCTCTTTCCACTAAGCCATGCTCCTTCTCTGTGCCTCAGATCCCTCATCTGTAAAATGGGATTTGGTATCTGTTCTCTCCTACTTAGACTGTGAGCTTCATGTGGGACAGGAACTGTGTCCCACTTGATTATTTTATCTCTCCCCCAGCATTTAGTACAATGCTTGGCACATAGTAATAGCTGAACATAGACCACAGTTATTATAATAAATGGTCAAAACTTCATTAATTTTAATTCCAATATTCCTTGTTAATAAATACACAGGGTTTAACATGATTGTAAATGTGGCATCTTGAAAATGAAGCTGCTCTTGAATGGAACTAAAGGATTTATGTGTTATTATCAGGGCGAACAGTGATGTTTACAGACCGCTCAGGGATGAGTGCAGTAGGACATGTGATGCTTGGAACAATGGATGTCCATCACCACTGGACAGAAGTAAGAAAAAACTTAAATACAGAATTAACTGTTTTAATTGTATCTAAAGAATAATGTTACATGAAGCATTGCTATTACCTTGGTAAAATCAAAATAAATGTTCTGGATGCCAAAGAGGCATATGCAAGTATTCCTCACTCTGTTCTATCATGCAGATAATTTGATCTTCTCTGTCTCCTCAAAATTGTTTTCCTTCTTTGAAATTCGGCTTCTTTTCATGTCTTAAGAGCTTTATTTTATAGCATGTTGAAAAGGCCCATTCCCTATTTCAAAAACTGGCCTAACTCAGAGGGTACTTTCTGGGTTACTCCTCCCTATGCCATCTCAATATTAAATGACAAAACAGGACCACAAACAATGAAGTTCTTAAAGGGAAACTGAAAGCAAGGAAGAGGATGATTCCCCTGACACCTCAAATTTTACCTGTCCAAAACAGGACACCTCATCTTCCCACTCAAACCCTCCCTCCACCATGTCTTTCCCACAATTGTAGACAACACCACTATCTTTCCCTGTCTTGCGAGCCCATAACTTGGGCATTATCCTTGATTCATCTCTCCCATGCAACCCACATATTTGATCTGCCACCAAATCCTATTGGTTGTTCCTTCATAAAATCTCTATGATCCACCCCTTCTTCTCCATCCAAAGTGTTCCCAGACTGTTGCAAGCACTTATATCGCACCTTGACTACTGCATCACTGATCTCCCTGCCTCTTGTCTCTCCCAACTCCAGTCCTTACTTTACTCTGCTGCCAGATTATTTTTTTGAAAAACTGTTTAGTCTGCTTCTCCCCTCTCCTCAAGTACCTCCAGTGATTGCTTAACCACCTCTGTATTAGACAAAAAATCCTTACAATTGGCTCTAAAGAACTTACCCCCTCCTGCCTTACCTCACTGATTTCCTTCTACAGTTCAGCCTGCACACTTCGCTCCACAAATGCCAACCAATTCTCTGTACCGCGATCTCTTCTGTCCTGCTGCCGACCCTTTCCACATGTCCTCCCTCTAGCCTGGAACTCCCATCCCCTTCATATCTGACAGACTATCACTCTCCTCACCTTCAAAGCCTTACTAAAATCACATCTTTTCCAAGAGGTGTTCCCTGACTCCCTCTCCCCTCTGTGATGCTCACACAATTGGATCTGTTACCCTTTAAGCACTTGATATTCACCCCACCCTCAGCACTTATGTACATTTCTGTAATTTATTTTACATCTGTGTCCCCCTCTAGATTGTAAGTACTGGTAGGCAGGGAGCGTGTCTACCACTCTGTTTTATTATTAATAATAATTATTACTATTGTTATGGTATTTGTTAAGAGCTTACTTTGTGCCAGGCACTATATGAAGCTCTGGGTTGGATGCAAACAAATCGGGTTGGACACAATCTCTGTCCCACCTGGGGCTTAGTCTCAATCCCCATTTTACAGATGAGGTAACTGAGGCACACAAGTAGCGGAGCCGGAGTTAGAACCCATGACCTTCTGATTCCCAGGGCTATGCTCTCTCCACTATGCCATGCCGCTTCCCCTGCTATGTTCTCCCGAGCACTTAGTTCAGTGCTCTGCACACAGTAAATGTTTAATAAATACCACTGATTGATTGATTGAAGGAGGACAGAGGAAAAGTTTTAAGGACACAGTAAAAGAAAGCCTCAGGCCATGCCTCATCTCACCTGAAAACTGGAAATCATTTGCTGGCTTTGGACCAGTGTGGTGCACTGCATTCTAGAAAGGAGTGGCTATTTTTGAGCTAAAGTTCCATAAGGAACTTTAGAGATGCAGCGTGGCTCAGTGGAAAAAGCCTGGGCTTGGGAGTCAGAGGTCATGAGTTCGAATCCCAGCTCTGCCACTTGTCTGCTGTGGGACTGTGGGCAAGTCACTTAACTTCTCTGTGCCTCAGTTACCTCATCTGTAAAATGAGGATTAAAACTGTGAGCCTCACGTGGGACAACCTGATGACCCTGTATCTACCCCAGCGCTTAGAACAGTGCTCTGCACATAGTTAAGCGCTAAACAAATACCAACACTATTATAAGGAATGAGAAATAAAGGGGCAAAAGAGAAAATAGTGCCAGGAGCCGCAAACACTTAACATGAGAATACAAAAGGACAGCATTTGATTTTGCTCCATGTGGCCAGAACTGTGGGTCCCACTTTAACCTTCTCAGTCATACTTACAGGTGAATTTCGCTCTCAGTGGTGTCTTTAAATACAAAGGACTACTATACTCCTTGTTCCTGGCAATCAGAGTTCCATCAGCCTATAGGAATCACCCTTTCCCTCCTTAAGTTATTCCCGACCGTAGTCACCAAGAGAGAGGGTGAATTTCCTATAGGTTTTGCGGGTAAAACCTGTCCAACCTTTATGGGTAATAATAATAATACTAAGAAAGCTTCCGATTTAATGGTCTTAAGTTACCAGTCATTCCAGGATTTTTTTGTTCTCACTGTACCTCTATGTTTTAGGGCTAGTACTTTAATTTTAGTGCTCAGTCAGTGAAATGTGCATTTTGTTACTTCTTGTTTCTGTAAACAAGAAATATAATTGCTTTTCTGAGAACTAGCTAAAATTACATTTTTTTACTCATCACCATTTAAATCATATAAAGCAATTCAACATAACTTTTTTATAAAAAAGAGGTTAGAACTCTTTTTTAAAAAATACAGTGCCTTTTTAATATACTAAGACAGTTGCCCAAAACACCTATCATACTCTTCCTTTTACTCGTAGAGAGTGCTCCTAAAGTAAAATTTGAAAGAAAATCTCATATTTAATATGAAAACAATTATTATATTTGATCATTGCACTGTAAGTTGTTCACCACAATTTTCTGTGAAGATAAGCAAACTTTTTCTTTAGACCTCTTTTAAAAAAACAAAAAAGATTCTAACTAGGAAACTCTATGCAAGTCTCTAAAGATGATTAAATTTAGGAATCCACATTATTAAACAGTGACTGCAAAAAATTAACTTGCCACATTTCATTTCTGATGCTGTATATTACAATTGTATAATTACGAAAACTATGATTTTCCATTTTCCTTAATTATGGTATTTTAAATGTACTATTTTTACACATATTCAGTAATTAATGCCATCAGTTGTAGATGCATAACGTGCAATTTTCAGAATTAATTTCATATGTTCTCTAATTTTTCCTGGAATTTCTGCTTTTAGTTTCTATGTTACAGGAATAATATGGTTTTCCAACTCAAATCTTAACTTCTCTGGTGCTCAGCTACCTCTCTGTAAATTGGGGATTAAGACTGTGAGTCCCATGTGGAACAGGGACTATGTCCAACCTGATTAACTTGAATCTACCTCATTGCTTAGAACAGTGCTTGGCACACAGTAAGCACTTAAGTACCATAATTATTATTATTATTGTAACTGAGTTCTTCCAAACTTAGCAAGTACTATAATTATTATTGTGATTGTAGCTCAGTTCTTCCAAACAGGAAAACAGTTATTCCATAAGCATTCAAATGATACTGCCACAAGGTTAGCCATGTGCTGGGGCAAAAAACATTTTTGGTTATCAGAGTGTAATTTTCATAGGCAGAGTAATTTGACAAATAAGCTTAGATTTTTTTTTCTACACATATTCTGCATCCAAATGCTCATATATTGAGTACCCAGGTGTTGTCTATCATCCCAGCCCCACAGCATTTATGTACATATCTGTAATTTATTTATATTAATATCTCCCCCTCTAGACTGTAAGCTTGTCGTGGTCAGGGAATGTATCTGTTTATTGTTATAATCTACTCTCCCAAACACTTAGGACAGTGCTCTGCACAGGGTAAGTGCTCAATAATTACAATTGAATGAATGAGTGAATGAATAATGTTTTGGCAGTGTGAAAGCCTTTGCTAATATCCAAAAGCAAATGCGTATTTAATGTTTCTTAATGGAACACATTATCTGATTCCATTGTCAATACTGCCAAAAGGAAATTGGAAAACAGGATCTGCTCTTGATCAACTCAAAAATATATGATTAAAGTGGATAAAAATCATGGCCCATAGTTTTGAGAACACTCAAAAAGCCATTACAGGTTTTTGTAGTAGTTACTGATCATTATTTGGTAAGTTCCTTGAAGACAGGGATATGTGTACTTACTCTTTTGTACTCTTGCATCCACATAGTACAGTGCACATAGTAAGCTCTTATTAAATACCATTGATTGATTAATTGATTATACTAGAATAACTTTAAGCTACTTTCTTAAGCCAGACAGAGTCAAAAGATCAGGTTTAAGATTGAAGTAGACTATAAGCTCGTTGCGAGCAGGGAACGTGTCTGTTGTGTACTCTCC
This sequence comes from Ornithorhynchus anatinus, assembly GCF_004115215.2. Taxonomy (NCBI): domain Eukaryota; kingdom Metazoa; phylum Chordata; class Mammalia; order Monotremata; family Ornithorhynchidae; genus Ornithorhynchus; species Ornithorhynchus anatinus. The sequence continues at coordinate 51,299,709 of NC_041735.1, read as the reverse complement.
CAAGCGCTTAGTTCAATGCTGTGCACAAAGTCAGCACTCAGTAAGTATGATTGAATGAATGAAGTAATCTGTTCTACCCATTGTACACTTCACAAGTGTCAGTTATGCATTATCATGTTGTAGATAATTGTGAATGAAATTTAAAAGATTCCAAGGATATTAGTATGTACATATGGGACATTAGTACTAAATTTGTTGGTTTTCCCCATATGAAGCCTGGCACTAACATTTTGAAATGTTCTATAGGGTTCCGATTGTGCTCATATTTTGAGGTACATGCCATAAACTATTGTGATTATATTTTTAATTCAAAAATTAATTAATTAAAAGTTATTGACTGAACACTTGTATGCAATGTGTACTCTTAGAACAGCGCTTGGCATGTAGTAAATGCTTAAGAAATGCATTCATTATTATTATTATTACTCTGAGTACTAAATGCTGTGAAAAAGTATGAGGATAACAATTCATAATCTGTATTTTATGTTAAGATGATTAAATTTAGGGATCCACATTATCCTGCTTCTTCTGTTTCTATTCCACTTACCTGGTATTTTTTTTAAGTTGGGTTTTTCTTTTTAACAAATAAATCATTTCACCTTATTGCTAATTTCCCAATATGCCATGAAGTTTTTAATCCTTTTGTAACACAAAACTAATATAGTATTTTTCATATGCTAGATTTTTGAAAGGCTGCCAAGTTATTATGACCTTCAGAGAAAACTGATGCTGTTAGAAGACCAAATAAGCCAACTTCTCGGAGGTATGCAAGTAGTATATATTGAAGAACTGCAGCCATTATTGACAATTGAAGAATATTACCCTATTATTGAGTGTTTCTATCATAGACTGATTAGCAGTAGAATACCTTTTCACCCTCGAAGCCTGCGTGGTTTACAGATGATTCTCGACAAGTAAGTGTATATGTAGGTAATTTTTTTTTTCTTTCTCATAATGCCCTTCAGTGTATTTATTAGTTCATTTTTTAAATGGTAGAATATTATCATTGTTCATTGATTCATTTGTGTTTTAATAGTCCTGATTATTAAAAAATTTGCAATACTATTGGGTACAATGGAAAAAAAATTGCTTATTAAAGAATGGTCTTTTTTGTCAATTTTAGATACATACTGCCACTTGCTGGTCAAAATCAATGCATTACAGACAGCTATAAAATCAAAATGTTATAAGCTTTCAATAATCTTTCATCTGAACAAATTATACATCCTTTTATGCAGCAAGTCTTTTCCAAAGAGTTCTTTTTTAATTTTCACTTTAATGTGGGGGGTTCTTTCTGGTGCTTCATTGCTCCTCATTTAAACTTGAGTTCTTATTAAAATTTAATCAAGAAAAAAATTACTCTTCCTTTAACAAATATGTCTTTACAGTGACAGATATGCTCCAAGCTTGCATGAATTTGGGCATTTTAACATCCCAGTAACAAACTGTGATCCAGTATCCCTCCAGTGGTTTATCCTTACCAAAGCACAACAGGCAAGAGAGAACCTGAAAAAAAAGAAAGAGTAAGTACTTTCAGATGTCTGTTAAACTCTGTGAACCAACCTGTGGATTTTTGAAGGTTGAAAAGCCATTTTAAATGATGGAATATATAATTATATAAAATATAAATATAATTTGATAGAGAAATTATGAGACTAACCACTTTTAGAAATGCCATTTTATAGTATTTGATTCATTCTTAGTTGGTAAACCTTAGAATGATCTAAGAGCATTTGTTGCTGTAAGCACTAAAAAATTGCTAGGAATTGGTACAAATTAAAATTTAACAGGCTCTTGCAAAGACAATTTATAATCCAAAAAAGTAGGCATACTACAAATAAGGCTATATTATGAACGTTTCTCTCTCCACATATCAGTAGATAGGTAAATGGATATGTGGCTTTTTTATCACAGGGGGCTGGGATGGCATATGAGCCCTGTCTGGCTCATAGTCAGTCCCTAAACCACAGGTTTTTTTTATAGTATTTGTTAAGCAAAGTGTGCCGGGCACTCTACTAAGTGCTGGGGTATATTAGTTTGGACATAGTCCATGTTGTCTTAATCCCCATTTTACAAATGAGATAACTGAGGCAACAGAGAAGTTAAGTGACTTGTCTGAGGCTACACAGCAGACAAGTGGTGGAGCTGGGTTTGGAACCAGGTTCTTCTGATGGCCTGGCCTGTGCTCTATCCACTAAGCTATGCTGCTTCTCTGTGTGATTGGTTGGCAGTGTTATTGCATGGGGCTCCAGCCCTCAAGATATGTAGTGAATCATTGATCGAATGACCTTGGAGGCATTGCGTGGCACGAAAGGAAATATATTACTCAGGGGTTAATCAAACAAAGACAGTCCCTGATGTCTAGAAACTTCCATTCTAAGAAAAACTCTGTTGACAGTGATAACAGAGGTACGCCATAGCATAGCAGAAAGAGCACAGGACTGGTAGTCAGGAGACCTGGGTTCTAACCCCAGCTCTGCCTCTTGCCTGCTTTGTGATCTTGGGCAAGTCATCTCTGTCATTTTCCTCATCTTTAAAATGGGGATTGAATTCCTTCTCCTTCTCCTTTCAGCTATGCACCCCATGTGGGACAGAGGCAGTGCCTGATCTGATGACCTTGTATTTACTTCAGCACTTAGCACAGTGCTTGGTACTTAGTAAGCAAATTCCACCATAATTTTTTTTTATTAATGGAGAAAATGAGATAAATAGTACCATAGGAAAAAGGACTTTTGATTAAAATAATTATTTTACTTTTATTTCTCCTGCTTGAAATAATTCTTCTTGTCAAGATGTCAAGATACTGTTGATGTTTGCTTTTGCAGTGCTGGCAACAGGGGTTGGTACAGTGAGCTTGATCTAATGAGTAGACAGTACGAATCTACAGAGGTCCGTAAGGATTCCATGAAGATAGTTTGGCAGATGTGTCTGCTCTACAGTAATCAAGTCCTATATTTTTTTAATCACAAAAACTAATTCAGAAATTTCCACAATTTTAAATGGTTTGAAAACCACTGGTCTATTTTGGAACAAAAAAAAACTTCCACTGCTTATTGTGAAAGAGTCACACAGGATGTGTAATTGTGTGCCCAAGTACTATGCAACAGTTTTTTTCCTTTTTGATAGTTGCTTCCTGTCTGTAAAGTGAGGATTAAATACTTGTTCTTCCTCCCCCTTGGAATGTGTATGATTTGATTGTATTGTATCTACCCCAGTGCTTAGCACATAATAGGTTCTTTACAAATGTCACAATCATTATTACAGTTATTATTCCATCTAAAAGTTCTTGCTTGGTGAGGGTCATGGGATCAAGGGAGGGTTTTATTTTTACTATGGTGGGGACTTTATTGTGTTTTGAAGGCAGATGGGAAAGACCCACTGGGGAGAGAGAGGTGGATGATAGCAGTGAGGGATTAGAGGAGAGTGGAAGCAAGAGATTTTTGGAAGTAAGAGGAATTGGGTAAGAGGTGCAAGTAGAGGGAATGAATTTTAACAGTCAGATCTCTTCCTGAGAGAAAGTAAGAGAAAGAAATAGAAGTTGTTGTAGAGTGGTAAGGAGGTGACCGTGCCTTTGGGGAATTCTCTCCTGAAGTTTTTGAATTGATTAATTCAAGCATATGTCAGTGCTGTTGGGTGGTTGAGGTGGGATGCAGCACTAGGTCAGTGGAATTAAGGGGCAGAAAAAAGTAGATGGCTGAGGGTGGGTGGGGATCAAAAGCATCATCAATATGGATGTAGAAGTCACCAAAAATTAGAGTAAGAGAAAGGATATGGAGTGGGAAGGCAAAAGAAGCATCAAAATCAGCAAGAAATGAGAAAGTGGAACAATGAGGGCAGCTTCTGAGAGACCAATAAAAAGTTTTAGTAAGCTGATGAAGTATTTGGTGCTCACAGTGCCTACCCACAGGATTGCTAAGGCATTTATTGTATAAATAGAGCTGAATGTCTTTTCCACACAAATTTATAACTCATAAATATTCCAATAAATATTACAAGTTCAGTGATATTAGATATATATGATACATATCCAGCAGTGGCCTGGATAGAATCAGTTGGCAAGCTGGATGCAGCCACTGTGATGTATTTTGCTCCCAGCTCTTGGGGAAGCATGTGAACTTGCGCTCTGTCCCTTTCCCTCTCCTCCTCAACTCCCTGGAAAGCAAAAGCCAAAAAAAAAAACCATGTCATCTGGTGTATTCTTCGAATGCCATGCAGTGATGAAGGAACAGCTCAATAAAAATTTGGAAATGCACAGAATACCTGTCTGTTTGGCTTCTAACACTCATCATTTGGTTTAGTTAGGTTCTGACAGGTTCCTCCCATGTGAAATTGAATAGTTATATTGGATACCAACCGCAGCAATTTTAAAAAGCTTTTGCTGTAAACTCAGGATGGAAAATTTTTTGGCTACATTTTGGGTAGAGCTTTGTCCTTTTCCACCTCTCTTCCTCTTCTCTCTACCCATTCCTTCTCTATTATTCATTCAGTTTCCAGATACAGGTTCTAACTGTGTGAAATGTCTTAAATTGTCTTCAGAAGAAAAGACATTGCTTTGGATTATTTTTTTCTTGTTCTGAGTGTTTAGTATGGTTTTTTATATGCACTTTAGTAAGACCCAAGCGGTTAGTATGTTTTGCCTATTGAAACAATTTAGGTATTTTCTGTAAGAAGAAGAGATAACTGATATATTGATCGATATTGTTTTTAATTTGACCAGTGCATCTTCCATTCAATGTTGCTGATTAAAGGATTATAAATCGCAAATGCTCCTTAGGCTACAACTAATAGTTTATTTTACTAATTTAGCTATAACCTGTGGCCATTTTCTTTTATTATATCAGGCTTATGTTGATGGAAAATGACTTGATCAGCACTTCCACGGAGAAATTTTCTCTGAAGAAGCTTTATAAGGAGCCCAGTGTTTCCAGTGCACAAATGGTAGACTGTTGTAAGAGGTTGCTGGAACAATCACTTCCATATTTGCAAGGCATGCACCTCTGCATTTCACATTTTTACTCAGTTATGCAGGATGGAGACCTTTGCATTCCCTGGAATTGGAAGAGTTGAGTAGCCATCTCATAACATAAGAGCTTCTGTATTTTTGTGTAAGCTAGTGAATGGAAATCAATTTTACAGTAAATTTATTTAAATCTGCATCTTGGATACCATATTACAGTATTAATATACCCCTTACCAGAATTGTATTTGCAATTACTACTTGGAAAGTCGAATTTGTAATAGAAAGTTTATTGAAAAATGTTTTTCCAAAATCCATTCACATCTTAGAGTTTCCAAAATGATCTTCAAGTTGAGCATGGAAGTATATTTTTGGGTGGGTGACAAAACACTGAAAAACTCTTCAAAAGAAAAATGTTTTATTTTTGTACACCTGAATTAATCATTTTACGGTTTGGAAGTATAAATGTATATGTATACACCTGTGTGGGCCTACCTATATTTCTAAACATATATTATATATATATTGTCTCTAAAGATTGTCGGTGAAGTGCATGTTAGTCAAAACAGATGACTGAATCACTAATTTTGAATTGGAAACCCAAGTTAGAATTAGAACAAAGCCAAAGTAATATATTTAGTATTATTAGACTTTGCCATGGTGCCAGTGTTTATAATGATAATATACTTTACACTTAAGAATTGAGTTTTCATTGTGACCTAAAAAAAATTGAGGGTTTCCTGCCTTTTTTAAAGTAACATTGACTTAAGTGTAAATACTTAGAATTAAATCACATCAAGTGATTCAGACTGTTTTCTTGGGAATATAGACCTACTTGGGGAGTAGAGCAGATTCCTTCCCTTAGAGCAGCCCCACTGTGTGAAGCTGGCTGCTCTCCTTGTCTAGAATCTTCTAAAGTCCTCAGTTCCATCCCCCCAAATCTCAAAATCGCACCTAACTGTATAGATCTAGTCAAGGTGAATTGCCACACTTTCCTCACCCTTAGGGGTGTAGCTAGTATCCCCATCCCTGCTGCTGGGAGGGGTAGTTTACTTTTGAGGTGGATTACAGCATAGACCGAGGCACACATATTTTAACCGCTGTCTGCATCTTTCTTGCCTCCCCCTCTAAACTGGGAGCTGGGGTAGGGACAGGACTCACACATAAAGCAAGAAGATTATGAAAACTGGGTAGGGTGGATAAATTGCTCCTTTGAGCACCTCCCTCCTCCCTTACACCTGTGGCACCACCAAAACTTCTGCCCACTCAGGCAGCAGCGAAAAGAAAAGATTCACAAAACAGTGAGTCTGCCCACTCTAGATTGAGTGATTTCCCAGAGAAAACATTTAGAATCCCAAGGCAGTTGGGTCAGACTTATTACCTGCTGCTAAGCTGTTTTTCTTGGCTACCACTATTTAAGTGGTGGGCAAATCAGAGTTTGGGGCTCACAGTTTTCAGGGCCTTGCTGCTGAAGAAATTGAAAAGGAAATTCATGCTTATATTCAATTAGAATGTGGAAATCATTATAGTCTCTGAACTTATTGCAAATGAAATTTATTTGAGACTTGAATCCATATCTTTCCATTAGAATAGGTTAAGCAAAAGGAAAAAAGTATGTTAAACTCTTGGTTTAAAGATATATTGATTAGTGAAGTTTCTTAGAATGTGGTGCAAACTGTTCTTTTGCATTAGTAATTACACTAAGAATATTTATTTCTCTAATAAATACCTGTTGTGGGAAGCTACTAACCAAACTCAATATGAAAAGGTGGTTTTTTTAATAAATAATCTAAATAAATTGCCATCTTGACCAATAACTTTAAATAGCAAATTTTGGCCTGGATAGTAACACTAGCAAAATTAGCAGGAGAAAATATCGGTGAATTTGTTTTCAACTGAGGGTTAACCGCAGTATTATACAATAAAAAATAAGTGGCTAAAACTTATAAATGCCTTCCTTGATATTCTGTACTAACAGAAGTTAATAACCATGGAAGAAGTTAGAGTGTATTTTTATACGAATACTCTATAAACTGGCTGAAAGCCATGAAGAGTCCCTCCTTCTCTCTACCTGTTGTTTGCAACCATTTAGGTTTTTACTTTTCCCCACTAGTTTATTACTCTTCTTTCCCTTCTCAGCCATACCTGCTCCTTGAAGACACTCTCCTTTTTCAGCCTTCCCATTAAGCCTTTTGCCCTGCTCTGTTCTACTTGTTCTGCTCCCAATGCTAACTTCAGGCCTGACATGATCAGTTAAACGTGTGTTCAACCAATTATCTTGTATCTATCCCAGTGTTTAGTGCAGCGTCTGGCATTGTAGTAATATGGTAAATAATTAAGGCTTCCTCTCTTCCCTCCCATCTTCTCTGCTGCTGGCTCAGTTGAATGGAACATCTTATAAATAGTTTGCTTTGAGTATATGCCTGTGTTTGAAAGTGAGTCTAAAATGGCCCTCTAACTATCCCCTCACATCCTTTTATCAGATCAGTCACTTACAAATTGAAATTTTTGTCTGTCTTATGGTTTTGCCTCTGGCTGTTAGTTGCTCTGGTGGCATCTTTGGTTTTAAATGTTTAGTATCTTGTTTATGTATTTGCAAGATGTTGAAGTGTCAGCTGTGAATCTTGACAGTGCTCTAGATGTCACACAACAACAAAAAATCTCAAATTAGTGGTTGGATGGTTTGCATCTACAAATAAAGGTTACAGAATCATTTCCTGTGTAAGAAAAATATTGTTTCATTTTTGGGTCTTTTTTTAATGAGGGAAAAATTAATGACTTTGAGTTTGTCTTGTACCTTTTTGGATTTTCAGGGAAAATTATATTCTTTTTGACACCTTCATTTTTTTCTTACCTGGAGCTGACTGTAAGGAGGCCTCCATCAATAAATGAATTTGGAACAGTGGTTTTTTCAACTTAAAGACGCAGCAGAAGTAACAATCTGAGGAACACTTACAAATGGGGAGAGTTTCAGAAGGTTTGATAAATATACTTGAGAAAAGCAATTTTTTTCTTTTTTTGTTATTGTTTTAGTTAAATAGCCCCATCTTATTCAACGACCAAGGTTAAGTACATATTACTTGGGTCTCTTTGATTGTAATTTTTCTCTTTTTATGTGTTTACCAAATTCATCCCACAAATTCCTCCAGAATGGACTGTTTGCAAAGTTTAGAATTCAAGGGCTAGCAGGGTCCTACTAAACCAAGCCATTCATGAAAGACTTTTTTTTCCTTTCCTTAAAGATTTCCAAGTATGAATTTTTCCCAATATCCCTTCATTGTTGATTCCAAAGTTTTATCACCCTGCTAGTGCTGTCAGACCCTGTTAATAAGAATGTTATGATGGTAAAACTGAGGTAAGAGACTGAAGGGGAAGTAGAACTGTATTTCCCAGAGTCATTTGGGAGTGAGCTAATCAGCCAGCCAGGTGGAACCTTTTAAATTCAGAAAAGAAAACCTCTCTTCTTCCTGCCAGCTGGAGAGCAGACTGAAAGCCTTACAGAATATACTGCCCTATGTGCTTGTGACTTGTGAGTAGATACATTTTGAACTTTTTCTGTTTGCTGTTTCTTATAGTAGTTTGCTTGTATGTTTTTAATATGGTAGTTTTTAATTCTTAATATTATGAAATTAAGTATTTACTATGTGTCATGCACTGTTCTAAATGCTGGGAGAGATAATAATAATAATGATGGTATTTGTTAAGTGCTTACTATGTACCAAGTACTGTTCTAAGCACTGGGGTAGATACAAGTTAATTAGGTGGTCCCATGTGTGGCTCAAGTCTTCATCCACATTTTACAGATGAGGTAACTGAGGCACAGAGAAGTTAAATGACTTGCCCAACATCACACAGCTGTCAAGTGGAGATGTGGGATTAGAACCCACAACTTCTGACTTCCAAGCCCATGCTCTTTCCACTAAGCCACGCTGCTTCTCCAATATAAATTAATTAGATCTGTCGCAGTTCCTGTTTCTGTGTATGTTGAGTAGCCTACTGGGAATAGCATGGGACTGGATGTTAGAGGACCTGGATTCTTGTCCCAGCTTTATCACCCATCTGTGGTGTGAATTTGGGCAAGACACTTAACTTCTCTGTACCTTAGTTGCCTTATATGTTAAGTGGAGCAGCTCTCTCCTTCCTACCTTATTTTGCTGTCTCTTACTGCAACCCACCCGTCACTTCATTTCTCTAATGTCAACTTACTCTAGTTCAGTCTCATCTATCTTGCCACCACCCCTTGCCCATGACCCCCCTCTGTCCTAGAATTACCTCGCTCTTTGTTTATGACATATTGATATGTCAATATCAAAACCCTCCCAAGATCATATCCCCCTCAATTTGCCTATCCTGACTAAACCCTCATTTCCCCTTCCCTCCAACCCCCCTGCATCGCCTATGCACTTGGATTTGTACACCATAAGCATTCGAATTTCAAGTGACATTCACCCCCCACCCCTCAGCACTATGTACGTGTCCCTATATTCTTCCATTTCCCCAATCCCTAATTTATTTTAATGTCTCTCTCCCTTTAGTCTATAAGCTTCTTGTGCCCAGGGATCATGTCTACCAACTCTGTTGTATTGTACTCTTCCAAGCACTTAGTACAGTAGTCTGCATGCGGTAAGCACTCAGTAAATACAGTTGAGTGATTAGGGATAAAATACATATTCTCCATTCCTCTTTGACTATGATCCCCATGTGGGTCAGGGAATTTGTCCAGTCTTCTTACCTTGTATCTCCCCCCTGCACTTATCCCATAATATATGCTTGATAAATGGTATTATTATTATTATTATGTTGAATTTTAAAGAGCTACAGATGGGTGGGCATTTAGACCTGGTGTAGCTTTCCCCATTTTTCTCCCTGTACATTAATCTAAATGTCTATATCTAATTTCTGGATGCTTGAGAAATGTCTGGAAGATCATGAACTTTTCTCAATTTCCTCTGCCAATAACCGTGACAGACCAATCTCTCTAAATAATAATGTTGGTATTTTTGTTAAGTGCTTACTATGTGTAGAGCACTGTTCTAAGCACTGGGGTAGATACAGGGTAATCAGGTTGACCCACGTGGGGCTCACAGTCTTAATCCCCATTTTACAAATGAGGGAACTGAGACTCAGAGAAGTTAAGTGACTTGCCCACAGCACACAGCTGACAGGTGGTGGAGCTGGGATTCGAACCCATGCCACATGGATAGTATTAGAGTTTTGTGGCTTGATGGCATGATCCGAGACCTAATAAAAACCTGAAGTCTAAATGAAAATAGATAGTTTTATATCCTACAGAATTATCTCCCACTTTAAACACATTTCCTCTTAAGCTCATTGGAGCTGTGTACTTCATCTAGGCAGCATCCTACTTAGGTACTCCTTGGCCTTCTTTTTCCCTCTACACTGTAAGCTCATTGTGGGCAGGAAATGTGTTTGTTCTTGCATTGTGCCCTCCCAACCGCTTAGTATAGGGCTCTGCATACAAATGTGATTGACTGATGGGGCTAAACAGCACCAATTCAGGGAATCTTAGCTCATAGGAATTATTGTTTATCTCTGATTTTCTTTGGTGCATTATACTATGTAAAAAGTGTCTAGTAAATGAAGACATTATTTCCTGGCAGGTTATATTACTCTTAAGATAGTCTAATATAGACTAATATGTTACCCATATTCACCTTCAGGTCAAATAGAGCGTACAGATTTTTTTTTCTGCTATACTTACATCTATATAACCTTCCCCAGATATGTATTTCTTTTGCCCATTACACTTCTCCCCATTTAATCTCAAACTGCCTTTGAAGGGCTATATTTGTGTAGAACATTGAATTATATTTCCATTTTCCAAACAACTAGTACTTCCTTCCAATTCAGCATAGCATCTATGGATTCCACAAGCATGTTTTCAATTGTTTTTCCAGATCACCAGTACAAGTAACGAATGGAATCAAACCCAGGATCAATACTTGTGGGAAATCACTAAGTATATTCATCAAAATTAATATCAAAATATTGGTGTTCTTTCAAGTGTACCTACTTAAAAGCAGTACAGTCATGATGAACAATCAGTGGTACGTAATCAGTGCTTAATGTGTACAGAGTACTGTACTAAGCACTTGGGGAAAATACGATACAGTAGAGGTGATAGAAACAATCCCTTACCACAAGGAGCTTAATATCTATGGTGGGAGGCAGACATCAAAGTAAATTAGAGATAGGGGAAATTGAGTATAAGTTTATTCATGGGGTGATGTGATGCTGGTGTATCACATAGTATATCAATGAGAATGTCAGGAGGAATAGAGACAAAATTCTTATTGAAGTCTGGAGAGTTTACGTATACATTTTCTCTCTTTTTTTTACTATACCATCCCTATCTGAATAATGAAGTGAAATTTGGCAATCACAAGCAGAAGGCCACCACCCTGATGTAAGGCATTGTCACCTCTCAGCCCCAGCTTCAAGACTTTTCCCTTTCCAGCGTATCCTATGTCTTGCTTCCTAGATCATCTTCTTAAAATCCCATTCAGAATGCATCACTCCTCTCCTCAGAATCACACAGGAGCTCCCCATTTCTTTCCATCAGGGATGCCAGCTCCAGGGACAAAAGGGAGGGCAGGGATATCTCCCCTAGGGATTGGCACTGAGGGAGCGAAGTTATTAGCTTTTTGGGAAGGGCATATAGCTCCAGTTAGGTCACCTTCACCCTTTGGAGCTGAAAAGAGTCCAGAGATGGAATCAAGGGGTTCAGCAGGCTCCAAAACCAGGCCAGAGGCTCTTATTGCCCATAGCCCTGGAGCCCAGTTTGGAAGACATTCACCTGCCTCTGCCCCCATCCCGGCAAAGAGCATGGAAGTTAATTCCAGGCCCAAAACAAGTGTTGAAACTCGGAAATAAATGTAGCTCTGTGAAGGGGCTGCACACTGTGCCACTTCCCAGCCCACATTCACTGCCACTGCTGCTCAAATATTAGCTTGCTCCACCTTTGTTGGACTCACACCCACAACTGCAGTGGCAGTGGAAGAGAAGCTGTGCAGAAAAAGTAAATCAGTAAATATCCTCTTCTCTTCCTCCCCCCATTCCCATGCCTTCTTTCCCTCTTCTCCCTCCTTCTCTCCTTCTCCTCCAACATCCTGCCTCTGGGCCCAAAACAAAAGTGGGCCCCTCTCTGCATCAGTGCTTCTCTTCTCTGCATCAAATAGAAAATTTCATTCATTCATTCATTCCATCATATTTACTGTGTGCAGAGCACTGTGCTAAGCGCTTGGAAAGTACAATTCAGCAATAGAGACAGTCCCTGCCCACAATGGGCTTAGAAGGAGTGAGACAGACATCAAAACAAATAAACAGGCATCAATAGCATTAATATAAATAAATAGAATTATAGATATATACACATCAAAACAAATGAACAGGCATTAATATAAATAGAATTATACATATGTACATATTTACACAAGTGCTGTGGGCCGGGAAAGAGGGTAGAGCAGAGGGAGTGAGTGGGGGCGAAGGGGAGGGAGGGGTAGCTGAGGAAAAGGGGGGCTTAGTCTGGGAAAACCTCTTGGAGAAGGTGAGCCTTGAATAGGGCTTTGAAGGGGGGAAGTGTGATTGCTGGATTTGAGGAGGGAGGGCAATCCAGGCCAGAGGTAGGACGTGGGTCTCTTGACAAGTGGATTTAAGATTTTCCACCAGCTCTCTCCTGCTACACTTCTGCACATACTCTTTGTTTCCCCAAGCTAACCTTAGTTGTGAAATATACAAAGAACTTCCTGTGTGCCAGAATTATAGTGAACAACATAGTAGTTAAAAGATAATCTGATTCAACACAGTCTCTGCCCCACACAGGGCTTCCAGTGTATTGTAGCAAAGCAGGTAGCTTATCCCCACTTTATAGATGAGGTAAATGAGACACAGCAATTGTAGCCATAACCCTGCTTTCTAAGTGGCAAGGACTTCCACTCATGGATGATTTTTTTTCCATTACCAATTTAATAGCCAATATCATAGCAATACTGTTATCAATGTTATCTTCATGCACGTACAGTTTTCACCCCTTCACCTTCCCTTCGTCTTTTCAAATTCTTTAATGTTTCAGAAGTTTTTGGTCAGGTATCTTGAAAAGCGTTTGGCCACTACAACTTTTTTAAGAATGATGAAATAAAACGTTTTCACTATCTTTCTGCTTTTAGCTTTAAAATGATTATAATGGTACTAATTATGTCATTTGTTAATCTCTTTACTAGGTGTCATGCTCTGTACTTAAGCACTGGGGTAGATGCAAGATAATCAGATTGGACAGAGTCCCTGTCCTATATGGAAGAACAGATATTAATCCCCATTTTACAGATAAGGAAACTGAGGCACACAGAAGTTAAACAATTTTCCTATGGTTACATAGCAGGCAAGTCTTGGATTGGGATTAGAACCCAGGTTCTTTGATTTCCAGGCCAGTGCTTTTTCCATTAGGTCATACTGCTTCTCATGCATTTTTGTCAGTTTAATAACATGGATATTTTTTAATCCCATATATTATTTAAAAAATGTTTGAGGAAAAGAGCATTACTGGATGATGAATTCCTAAAAAGTGAAGAATTGAAGAACTATTTCAACATCATAACTATGCAGGAGAACCCCATTCCTGAAATATTTATAACAGCTCTGTATTATTGTAAATATTTCAAGAAGTGATGCAGTTTCAGCAATACTTTATTGACTGGAAATATCTACCCAGGTTCAGGCATAGTTTTTTTTAAAAATGATTCCTTTGGAAGATTCATTTTTTGAACTAAATCTGTACATAGTAAATCTAATGTTTAGACTCAGCCTAATATTAGCAGAAATTCTCAGTTGCAGATAAGTCTGAGTCGGGATCCATGAATTAAATAATCCAAGACCAACTGCCCAGAAATCAGTCATCAACAAAACTATCTTATGCTATTCAGTCACTGGCACGAAAATCTTCATCAAAGTCAATTACTTTCTCCAAATCCTTGCCCTGAGCCCTTATGTGTTGTTTTCACCTATTGGTATCCCATTTGGGCTGGTTTGCACTCTTTGTTAAGGTTGGCAATTAATGTCATCTGACTGTTGGATGTTATATGTGTGGTTTTAGACAAATTTTTCACTCATCTCCCTTAGTTACTCCTAAGCACCTTCCCATATAGCCTTGCCATCAGCACATGTGCCTGTTCGACAAACAGCATGATGAGCTTTCCTACCCCTCAGCTGGTCCCCTTACCCCCCCAGTTGCTCTGGGAAGTCTGAGGCCAGCCTGGGGCTGAGTGGGGTGAAGGGATCTGTGAAGAGCCAGGAGACATGTTCTCGGACCCAGCCATTTGTCTTTGTGTTTTGTTTGATGGTATTTGTTAGCATTTACTCTATGCCAGGCACTGTACTAAACACTGGGATAGATAGAAGCTAATCATGTTGGACACAACTCCATGTCCCTCATCTCACAGTCCTAACCCCCATTTTACAGATAAGGTAACAGGCACAGGGAAGTTAAGTGACTTGCCCAAGGTCACACAACAGGCAAGTGGCCGAGCCTGGAATAGAACCCAGATCTTTCTGACCCCCAGGCCCATGCTCTATCCACTAGGCCATGCTGCTTCTCTTAGTTCTTTCAATCCTTCATTGTTGATTTGGAATAAAAAGTATCAGTTGTAGGAATAATATTGATTGAACACTTTGTACTGTACTGAGGAGAATCCATTGATTCAGCAGTTTGGGGTCCACAAGGGACTTAAAGCCCCAAAGCAAAGAGGCTGAGGGTGATCTAGAAATGTGGTTTGCAGAGAAGATCGGGAAAGGGCTGAAGGGGGAGGGGTTTATATCCCCAGCAGGCCCTGAAAAGGCCTTGCCTCCCAGACCAATAACGCACAAAAAGCAACTGCCTGGCCTCAGAGCTACGCAAGAGTGGATGACACCCTGGCCAGAACAAAGAACCCCCAAATGGGTCCAGTGCTTAGTGGAAAAGAGAGAAACGCCCAGCTCACCCTTAAAGCCCCAAACCCAAAACCTGAGGTGACAAAAGGAACCCTTCTAGTTTACCCTCCCTCTTCACATCTGCCAAACTAACTCTCTTCCCCTCTTCAAAGCTCTACTGAGAGCTCACCTCCTCCAGGAGGCCTTCCCAGACTGAGCCCCCCTTTCCCTCTGCTCCCTCTCCCCTCCCCCCACCCTCTACTTTTCTCCCCTCCCCTCAGCACTGTGTTCATTTGTGTATATTATTTATCACCCTATTTATTTTGTTAATGAGGCGTACATCTCCTTGATTCTATTTATCTTGACGTCTTGTTTTTGTTTTGGTTCTGTTTCGCTTTGCTGTCTGTCTCCCCCGTTTAGACTGTGAGCCTGTCATTGGGCGGGGATGGTCTCTATCTGTTGCCGAATTGTACATTCCAAGCACTTAGTACAGTGTTCTGCACATAGTAAGAGCTCAATAAATACTATTGAATGAATGAATACCCAGTTCACCCTCACAGCTCTCACTGGGCTCCCTCTCCTGAGCATTTGGGCTTTTTCACTTCCCTCAGCATCTCAACATTCACTACTGGTTTTGCTATTCTAAAGTGTTAGTAATAGAAGGAGTCCCAAAGCACCTACTTCAGGAGGCTGCTACTGTGCTTCATACAACTCTGATCATTCCGTAGACTTTTGACCCTATTACCCTTCTTCCTGCCTCTTATTACACCTCTTCCTCCTTATACTGCCATTTCCTTCCACTCGGAGATGCTCCATTAACTTCAGATTTCATGATCCCTGGGGAACCTCCAGAAACATGGCCAATAATTCCAGTAAGTCTCTTTTTTTTTTCCCTGTTGTTTCTGTCTTGGCTGAGAAATGTTCTCTGTAACTAATTTCAGAAACTGTACTTTGAAGTTCATTTCATGATGGTTTGATCTAGGATGGGCTGTTGTTTCTGATGGTTCCTGAGCTTTTAAAGCAAGGGCAGATGTATCTATTATAAGTGGAATGCCATAAACATGCATGGTTCCCCCCAGTTGATCTTGAAAATAGACTTAATGAGAAAATTGGAAAAAAATTGCCACAGCTCATTTTGAAAATGTTAATATAAATTTCTTTCATGTCCAGAGTGTGTAGTCTGTGATTGTCTTTTTTAATGATAAACATGCAGATCACATTTATTTCCTAAAGATTTAGTCATTGTCCGTGCAATTAAGAGAATGAGAATGTAATGGTCCTAAAGGAGCCAGCCCCTAAGCTGGCAGATAAGCAACTTGGTATTGTCTTAAATTATTAATTAAGAACACGAGGGATTTGTAGAATGACTCCCTCGTACCACTTAAAACCATTATAGATATCCTTTCAACAGACTATTTTAACAGTAATGGATACCCTTCCCCTATTGAGTTTTTCAGAGTTATGTAATATTTTATTGCTTTTAACACAATCTCCAATAATGTGACTTGAAGAAAGGAAAAAAGGCATCATTTAATTTTGAATGACATTAGTGCTTAGTACAGTGCCTGGCAGTTAATAAGTACTTAATAAGTACCCTAAAAAATAGAAGATTTCTGCTCAGGGGAATGCATTTGCCCTTTTTAGGCCTGTGTCTGGATGTAAAGTGGGTGTAGAGTAGAGTCTGTCTTCAAACACCTCCAGATACAACATAAATGCCTGAAAATAAATTTGACAACTATTTTCTAAGAACACCACATTGTCCCAAATGAATCAATCAATCATGTTTTTTGAGTACTATATGCAGAGCACTACACTAGGCGCTTGGGAGAATACAACAGAATTAGCAGACACATTCCCTGCTCATGACAAGCTTATAGTCTAGAGGTAGAGGCAGACATTGGTATGAATAAATAATTTATAATGTATAATTTAAGGAAATGTTCAGAAGTGCTGTGGGATTGGGGGTGGGGAGAATATCAAATGTCCAAAGATCACAGATTGAGGTGCATACATGACGCAGAAGGGAGAGTGAGCTGGGGAAAAGAGGGTTCAATCAGGGAAGGCCTCTTGGAGGAGATGTGATCTTGGTAATGCTTTGAAGGTGGAGAGAGTGGTGGTCTGGTGTATATGAACGGGGAGGGAGTTCCAGGTTAGGGAGATGGCATGGGAAAGGAGTCAGCGGTGAGATAGATGAGATCAGGGCACGGTGAGTCTACCGGTGCTGGAGTGTACCTGCTGGGCTGTTGTAGGAGATTAGTGAGTTGAGGTAGGGTGGGGCGAGCTGATTGAGTGCTGTAAAACCAATGGTAAGGAGTTACTGTTCGATGTGGAGGTGGGTGGGCAGCCATTGACATTCTTGAGCAGTGGGGAGGTATGAACTGAACGTTTTTGCTGATAAATGTTTCATGCAGCAGAGTGAAGTATGGATTGGAAGAGACAGGAGGCTAGGAGGTCAGCAAGGAGGCAGAAGCAGTAGTCAAGACGAGATGGGATAAGTGCTTGATTCAGCATGGTAACCGTTTGGATGTAGAGAAAAGGGCAGATTTTAACAATATTGTGAAGGTAGAATTGACAGGATGTGGTGACAAATTGCATATGTAGGTGGAATGAGAAAGATGAGTCGAGGACACCGCCAAGGTTTCAGTCTTGTGAGATAGGGAGGATAGTGGTGTCTACAGTGATGGAAAAGACAAGGAAGGACAGGGTTTGGATGGGAAGATAAGTAGTTCTGCTTTGAACATGTTTGAGGTGTCGACCGGGCATCCAAGTGAACAAAACACCTTGTTGTTTGTCAATATGGAAGTAGAAAAGGTATAAAAGGTAAAATAGAGAGTGAACTCCACCCATTAGTGGAATTACCCTGTGCAGAATGAAGTGGAAAATTAGTAACCTGGGTAATTTGCTCCATGTAGACAGCCAATCCAAATACTTTAGTCCCAAAAGTGAATTTTTTAAACATGAATGTTTCCTTGAGTTGTCTACTTGCAATAAATTAATCTCCATTTCCCTGAGCATATATAGGCCTGGTCATTGTCAACCAGTCAGGAGGCTTGAGTAATCTAAGGGGTATTCACTCCAACCAACACTCAAAAGACTTTTGCCTAGATCCTTGCTCAGCATAACATATACAAAGGTGGAAAGTTTTTCTACCTTAATGGAAAAAAAAAGTGGTGAAACTACTGTGGACACTAATAACTTAACCTGTAATCCTATGCACCTGTTTAGACCCTGCCAAAATTTTATTTGCATAGACCTAACCAGGTTTAGTCAGGGATTAGTCACATTACTGAAAGAACCTCATGATAAGGAAAACTCATGTTATAGTCATTCATTCATTAAATTTATTAAGCCCTTACTGTGTGCAAAGCACTGTACTAAGTGCTTGGGAGAGTATACGTTTGCTGCCCACAACGAGTACATAGTCCTCGTTCCTTGACTAATGCCACGGGCATGAGTGCAGCCGTTTCTTCCAATACCCCATCATGGGCTATCCAAACATGTACCAATTTGGAAGAATGTTCCAGACACGGGCCACCCACTATATCTTTTAGTGATGTGGATGCAGGAAAAATCTAACTTTTTGGCTCCTTACAGTCACTAAAAGGAAGCATTTATTTCTCCCAGATTGTTTGTGAATCATCTGTTTCCAGGTCTTCACTAGCAGTGCAAGTGGAGAATTGAGTTGATTATCAGAACAAATCAGGCCAAGGCTATCCAGGTAAAATAGCCAATATTCAGGAAAAATATCTGTGGGGGACCTGAATTATTCAAACAATTGTCTCTCTTTTCTTTCCACTTTGCTACTGCAAATCTAGCCTATGTCATCCAGGAAGCAAAGAATTATTCATCCCTTTTGTTCATAGCCAAATGTCTGGAAACTAGTAGCATGTTAATAAAACCAGGAAAAACAGAATAAAAATGTTAAATTAGGTTTCACAGAGCTTCAAAAGCATTTACTGTTCAATTCAACATCATTTAATCAGTTTAATGTTATTTGAGTAATTAAAACTGGCTACACTTTGCCTGGAGCCTTTAGACCACCCTTCAGAGTGTTGGGAAGAAATCCAGTCAGACCCTGTTGTGCCAGAAAGGCCTCCAGATTTCTATGCAGGGCTACGAGCAGAATACGAGTTGCCTCTCTTCCCCAAAGAATGCAGGGAGGCCTAATGACAGGAACGTCTCTCTATCTACTTTGGTAAGGTTTCTTCTTATTCCAGCAAAAACTGTTAAACCTAAACTGTTAAAAGAAGTAATAACCCTTTGGCTCTATCCCTTCACCTTTCAGATGCTTGGCTCCAGTCTGACATAGTAATTTTCTCAATGCTAGCCTTTTTATTTATTTTTTCAATTGTATTTGTTAAGCACTTAGTATGTATCAAACACTGTTCTAAGTGGTGGGGTAGGTGCAGGTTGGACACAGTTCCCATCCCACATGGGGCTCATACTATAAGTAGGAGCAAGAACATTCATTCATTCAATCCCATTTATTGAGTGTTTACTGTGTGCAGAGCACTGTACTAAGCGCTTGGAATGTACAATTCAGCAGTAGATAGAGGCAATCCCTGCCCAACAACAGGCTCACAGTTTTCAGCTATCCCTATTTTACAGTTAAGGAAACTGAGGTACAGAGAAGCTAAGTGACTTACCCAGGGTCACACAGCAAGTAATTGGCAAAACCAGGATTAGAATCCAGGTCCTTCTGACACCCAGGCCCTTACTGTCTCCTCTAGGCCACACTGCTGTGAATTGAACTTTTCTCTTGGTGTATTATTTCCCCCATCTTTTGATTCTAAGCTCCTTGTGGGCAGGTAATGTGTCATGTAATCCATTATAACTTCCCCAGTCCCTGGAACAGTCAATCAATTATATTGCATGCTTACTGTGTGCAGACCACTGTACTAAGTGCTTCAGAGAGTACAGTGTAACAATATAACAGAGTTGGGAGACATGTTTCCTGACCCAAGGAGCTTACAGTCTTGGGAGGAGACAGATATTAAAATAAACTACAGATATTTACATAATAATTATTATTATAGTATTTGTTGAGTGCTTACTATGTACCACGCACTGTACTAAGTGCTGGGGTGGATACAAGAAAATTGGGTTGGACACAGTCCCCGTCCCTCATAGGGCTCACAATCTTATTCCCCATTTTCCAGATGAGGTAACTGAGGCACAGAGAAGTGAAGTGACTTGCCTAAGGTCACACAGCAGACAAATGGTGGTCAGGATTAGAACCCATGACCTTCTGACTCCCAGGCCCATGCTCTTGTCTGTTGCATCATGTGGTGGGGCTGAGGGTGGGGTGAATAAAGGGTACCTTCTCCAAGGTAAAGGACAATGCAGAAGGGAGAGGGAGTAGGGGAAATGGTGGCTTAGTAGAGGAAGGTCTCTTGGAGGAGACGTGATTTTTAGTAAGGCTTCAAAAGGGGAGAGAGTGGTGATCTATTATATATGAAGAGGGAGAGTTCCAGGCCAGAGGTAGTATATGGGCAAGAGGTCGGTGGTGAGATAGACAAGATTGAGGTAAAGTGAGTAAGATGGTGTGAGAGGAGTGAAGTGAGCATGCTGGACTGTAGTAAGAAATAATTGAGGTAACATAGAAAGGGGCAAGGTGATTGAGTCTTTAAAGTCAATGGTAAGGAGTTTCAGTGTTATGCAGAGGTGGAGAGTCAACCATTGGAGGATCTTTGGGGAGCTATTGCCGAATATTTTTTAGAAAAGTGATCCAGGCAGCAGAGTGAAATATGGACTGGAGCAGGGAGAGACAGAAGGCAGGGAAGTCAGGAGACAGAGGCTGTAGTCAAGGAGGGATAGGAAAAATATTTGGGTCAGTGTAATAGCAGTTTGGATGGCGAGGAAAGGGTGGATTTTAATGATATTGTGAAGGTAAAACTGACAGGTTTTGATGACACTATTTGGGTTAAATGAGGAGATGAATCAAACATAATGCCAAGATTGCAGCTTGTGAGACAAGGAGGATGGTGATGCTGTCTACTGTGACAGAGAAGGCTTGGGAAGGACAGAGTTTGGGGGGGAAGATGAGGAGCTCTGTTCTGGACATGTTAAGTTTGAGGTGTCGGCGGGACATCCAAGTAGAGATGTCCTGAAGGCAGGAGGAAATATGAGACTGCAGTGATGGAGAAAGGTCAGGGCCAGAGATGTAGATTTGGGGATCATCCACATAGAAATGGTAATTGAAGTCACGACAATGAATGAGTTCTCCAAGGGAGTAGGTATAGATGGAGAATAGAAGGGGACCATACACAAAGCAGGTCATTCAGTAATCAACTGCTGTTGGTCTGTTAGATTTCTGTGCAATTTGCTGCATATATTAAGAAAAAATAATAACTATAAAATCTCATATTTCTGATGGAATTTTTATTTACTTAGTCCATAGGATGTTCCTCAATTCATATGTGCCTTTTCAGCATACCTGTTAACTTTTAAAGTGTTTGACATCATTTGTAATGTAAATAAATTCATTGCTCTATGTATTCTTTCTACAATTGCTTCAATCAGCTAACACTCTGGTACTCAACCTGGGGAACAGCAACGTTTTGTTTTAATCAGTCTCTTAGATTCATACTAATTCTTCTTCACCGTAGACCGTCTCTAAAAATGATTTTTGCTGATTGAGATTGTCAAGAACTTCCCTTTATTGGGGGTTATTACCATTGAATGGCCTTTTAAGCTGTCTAAAAATATCTGCTTCCATTTAGTTCTATTCTATCTCAGCTGGAAGCTCTACGAAAATGTGCTTTTTTTCCCTGCAGTATTTCCATTAAGAATAGTTCAAGAAGGCACTTTCTGACGAGGTTGCCAAGGAGATTATACATTCTCAGAAGAAAAATAGAGCGAGTCCAATTTAATCCCCTAGTAAGTGTAGCATTCTGTCTGCCCTTACCACCCTGGATGTTTGTTTTCTAATTAGGAGGTGTATAATATCCCAAAAGCATATTGACAACTTACTATTTTATTTTTGCCAAAGTCACTTCCTCTTTGAGAATGATGTATGACTGATTAATGACATTTTATTTCAATCCCAATGGAAAGTTGCCTAAACTACTGCTGACAATGAGATGGAAGTCCAAAGCATGAGTATATTGATTGCAGGCGGCCCCAAGGGGGATGGGTGCTTTACATGTTTGTGCACACCCACCCACATATATGTCTTACAATCGTGTGTGTGTGTGTGTGTGTGTGTGTGTTTCCTTTGGGTCATAGTGCATGTCAATAAGTTTCACCTCAGCACAATGTACCCAGCACAGCCATTACCAACCCCTGGAGAAATAGAGAGTGCCTGGAGGCATGAGAGGCAGGATCCGGTGGCTGTGGGAAGCCATCACCATGACCCAGCCATTTCCTGGAGATGCTACAAGAAAATAGGGAATGTGTATGTCTGTTAAACTCTCCCAAGTACTTAGTACTTAATACTTGTGACCCCAAGGGTCTATCTTGCTAAGCTAATGTGTGCCACTTCCGGTCAGATGATTGTCAGGTGATAGGAGTTTTCTAGCTGCAGTGGGAACACCCTTTCATACGAGACCCCAAATGGCCAATTCAGCTGAAGAGGAGGTTCTGGGTTGGGGTTGCTCCTTCTCAGCTGGAAGCAGCACTGCCGATAAAACTGGCCCACTTGTCGGGACTGTCTCCAGTGGTTCTGGGAAGTGGCAACATCAGTGGTGGACCAGTGGCAGCAAATCCCAGTTGAAGTGCAACCACTATCACCAATGCTGCCACCACCACCCAAAACCAAGCTACGGGAGCCTTAGCAACCCCAGATGAATTGGTTTATCCTGAGACATGCCAACAAGGGATCACTGAGCAAAAGTGGTGGTGGAAACTGAAGTGCAGATGCTGAAGATAACTGATGATTGAGGGTGAGTTTTTTTCCTCTTCCTTTGTCTTCCTTCCTATTTTCTACCTCCTTCTGCCTCTCTCAGCTTTCTCCCTCTCTCCACTTTCTCCCCATTCTCTGCTGACTCTTCCTTTGTCAGCTCTCTGCTGTCTCCTTTGTGTGTATGTCTGTGTATATATGTAATCAGTTGAACATTCAATTTTATTTTTCCCTATGTCTACTCTCTGCAAATTTGTCTAACTCCTCTATTTGAGTATAAGTTCCTTATGGGCAGGTATTATGTCTGTGCTTCTGTTAAAATTCTCAAATGCTTAGAGAATGCAATGCATTAAATAGGTGCTCATTAGATACCTTAATTCTACTATTATTACTTCATAAACCCTATCCCAAAAAAGTTTCATCCCCAGTTTGCCTAAGGTAATTCAGAAATATGTTCTGACTTAGTGACTTAGGCCATGTTTGGGTGTCTTTTTCTTTTTTTTTTTTTTACTTTAATGTGTTTACCTGGGAGAGGTTCTTATTCAACTAAAAAAAAAAAGCAGTTTAATGAACTACTTAACATAAAAAGTTTTTCAAATCTGAATGTACTATTACATTATGTCCCCATATTTCTCTCTTCTCCAGAAAGTATAACTCCTCTCTTAATTCTTTCCACATGATTTTAGACTTTTCCTTTTTTTTTTCAGGAAGTACTCTCTCATTACACTTCAGGTTGCAAGCTTTATTTCTCTCTAGTCTTCCGCTTTCTTCTCGTCTCTCCTGCCACCGACCTCTCGTTCCCATCATCTTCCTGGAGTTGGAACTCCTCCTCCTTCACATCTAGCATACTCTTGCTCTCTGCATCTTCAGAACCCTTCTGAAATCACATCTCTTCCAGGAGGCCTTCCCTGATTAGTTGCTCATATCACCATTCTCTATCTCCCCTCAATTACCATTTAATCACTCCTGGGCCACCTAAGTATTTGGGTACTCATAGCCCCTCTTGGCACTTATCTTTATACTCTATTACTTCCTCTTCTCTGTAGCTTCTTTTAGTGTCAGCCTCGCCTCCCCCCTCCCCCCCCATTAGAATGTCAGCTCCTTGAGGATAGGGAACTTCTCTACTAATATTATTTTACCTTCAGTCAATTGTATTTATTGAGCACTTTCTGTAAGCAGAGCACCACTAAGCATAACATAGTTGTTAGATGAGAAACAGCATGCCTAGTGGAAAGAGCATGTCCTGGGAGTCAGAGGACCTGGGGTCTAATGTCGACTCCTCCTCTTTACTGCTATGTGACCTTTGGCAAGTCACAGTGCCTCCAATACCTCATCTGCAAAACAGGAATTAGGACTGTGAACTCTATGAGGGATAAGGACTGCGTCCAAACAATTATCTTGTATCTTCCCAGTGCTTAATACAGTGGCTGGCATGTCATGAGGGCTTAACAAATACCATATAAAAGGATCTCTAGGGGAAAGCAGACATTAGTATAAATTATGGATAGGTACATAAGTGCTCTAGGGTTGAGGGTGAGGTGAATAATGGGTGCAAATCCAAGTTCAAGGGCACCAGAGAAGAGAGTGGGAAAAGAGGAAATGAGGGTTTAGTCCGGGAAGGCCTCTTGCAGGAGATGTGTTTTTAATAAGGTTTTGAAGATGAGGAGGGTGACCGTCTGTTGGATATGAAGCGGGAGGGACTTCTAAGCCAGAGACAGGATGTGGGCAAGGGGTCAACGACAAGATAGAGGAGATCAAGGTACAGTGAGTATGTTGGCATTAGAGGAGCAAAGTGTGCAGCCTGAATTGTAATAGGAAATCAGAAAAGTAAGGTAGGAAAGGGCAAAGTGATTGATTTAAAGCCAGTGATAAGGATTTCTTGTTTGACGCACTGGGGAATGCCCAACCACTGGAGGTTCTTGAGTAGAGAAACATGGACAGAATGGTTTTGTAGAGAAATGATGTGTGCAGCTGAAAAAAGTAGGACTGAAATGGGGAGAGACAGGAGGCAGGGAGGGCAGCAAGAAGGGATTGTTGCAAGAGGGATGCAGTAATCAAGATGGAATAGGATAAGGGCTTAGATTAACAGTTTGGGTGAAGAGGAAAGGGTGGATTTGGTGGCAGACTGAATATGTGGGTTGAATGAGAGATGAGTTGAGGTAGTGGGATTGTGAAAATGGAAGGATGGTGTGCCGTCTACAGTGATAAGAAAGTCAAGGGAAGGAGAGTGTGGTACACTATGGATTTCAAATAAATACCCTCCAAATTCACTTTGCGCAGAGGCAGATCACAGATGCACAGTTTGGGCCCCAGCTCAAGGTTATTTGGACAGACTCTGATCTACTTGGCTTAACTTTCCTTTTGGCCTGACCCAGCTATTATTTAGCTCTGGAGAAATGCCAAGTCAAATGAAACTTATTTGTCACTCTGTTAACCCACTGATGAAAAGATTCTAATCTATTTCCCTGGCTAATGTTTAGGGCCAAAGGCACCGAAAACACTTTCAAATGTTATTAAAAGAGAGTAATATGCATCCTTGAAAATAAGCCTAAAATCTTAAATCAAGCAGTAACCTAAAGGAAATGTATTATATTTTGCCACTCTTGTCTAATCCCTTTAATTTGGTTTTCATGGAAATGTGAGTTTATGGAGAACTATGTATTTGCATTAAACAGCAGATGCTCATATTCTCTTACCCATGTAAAAGGGACAGAAGTTAAAGTGCAGACCCTATCCACAACTTGAGCCTTTACCAACTTGAAGACTTTGGAGCAAAAAGAAGAGTGTATGGGGTAGAGTGCAGTTTTGATGACCCAGCTGAGAAGCAGTCAGGATAGCAGACTCTGCATCATTAGAAATGCTAGTCCAGACAAACGTTCCCTTCCCCTTACTGTATTATTATGCTGCTTCATTTGATGGTCACCATCTGAAGTGGAACTCCCTCAAGTGCAGGATATGGCCTAAATGCTGTCCTCCTGACTACTTTCTGTTAATAATATTTATGAAACATATACTGTATGCAGAGGATAGTACTAGGTGTTGAGAACAAATACCAAGGTAGGAATTAGACAAGGTTGCTGCCCCAAGAGTGTTAAGTGGGGAGAAGGGACTGGAGATAGACACAAAAGAAATAATGAAACATTACAACACAAAACAGAGAAATACACAAAATAAAAATTAAATCAGTAGGGATCTCTGGCTAGAGGAACAGAATTTCAGATTCCTCAAGGCTCAGAGTTCAAGAAATACCCATAGTCACAGCAACCACTACAGCAGCCACTAGTCATCCCAGGATTTTGTGGAAGCTGTATGCTGTGTTTTTCTCTTTATTGCCAGAGTGAGAAACGTAGGATGGGATGGAGTCTCCTTGGTGACGTGGAAGGGAGCTGGTACCAGGGGAGAGCCAGCTGTCCAGTGGCATGGAAGGTGCCAAAGCTCGCTGTACTGCTTTTCTGTTTCCTGTCAGAGGATGCAATGCAGGAGGGGATGGAATATCCTTGGTGGTCTGGTGGTCCAGAGAAAAGCCAGTGTTGATTCCTGGGGAGGCAGTATGGCTGGCTGTTCTTGCAATATAGCAAAGCATCATGATAGGAAAAATTAAGGATGTGAAGAGAGATAAAAGGGAAGATTTAAATCCACCTCCCCTTTCTCATGTTGTAGGATCCACTAAGAACTAGGAAGACATTAGGTAGCCTGCTGGGGTATCCACTTAGTCCTTTAATAGCTACTCAACCAGTCAGAGCTCCCTAAAAGTAAAATCACTCAGAGAGGGCTGTGATGGGTCAAAATTTGCATTTGGGAGACATCTTATGGAAAATGGTCTGCTGGCAGGATTGCCATTCTCTCTTCTCTCTCTTTGCTCACCTTTTAATTCTCTGACTCCAGGTCCTGGATCTTTTCATCTCCTGAAAGTTGTCTTGCTATATTAGTATAGGTTTTGAGGGTGAAAAAAATAGTGCATGGACTGCACCTGGAAAGCATTGATTTAAAAACAAAGGACAAAATAAGTATATTTGTAGTTGAAATGGCAAAGGATGTTTCCTTTTTATAAGGTCTGAAAGGCATAATGATGGGTGAAACAAGAAGAAGTGTACTGAAGCTGAGAATGAGAGGGAAAGAGGAAGCTGTATAAATGCCAGATTCGGGTATTACTGTTTGCCCATGATTTTGTTCCCCGGTTCCCCAGACAATTTTTCAAAAGATGGAATATGGCCTTTTTAAAATAACCTAGCTTTAACTGATCAGATACTTGGGGCCCATGGTGAGATAAGAGCAGGGGTTCTGGGAGGAAGAGGGAGAAGAGAGAACCTGCATTCCCTTTTTGCCCCCTACAATAACCCCAGTCCACTTTCCTTCCTCCCTCCCATTGTCACTCTTCACCATTCTTCCTCCTCTTTCTCTTTCAATGAAGCAAATGTGAGGAATCAAGCTTATCTTGATGGGACATCAGTTCACATATTCTTAGACGTTACTTGGTCTATAATCAAATCCTTTTGATTCTTCCTCCACGTTATTAGAATTCACCTATCTTCTCCATTCAAACTGCCATTTTGCTGGTCGGGGCACTTATATCCCAACTTGAGTACTGCATTAGTCTCTTCACTGATTTCTCTCTATCCAGCCTTTACCTGTCTAGTTTATGCTTCACTCTGCCCAGATCATTTTTTCTGTAAGGTTGTTCTGCATACATCTTCCCATTCCTCAAAAATCTCCAATGGTTGTCCATTCCTCTTCACATCATTCAGAAATTATTGGCCATTGGCTTTAAAGGATTCAGTCAGCTCTCCTACCCCCTACTTAATCTTCTGTCTTCTCCCATGGCACACCAGCTCACACACTTTGTTCATTCCTCAAGTCACCTACCTACTGTGCTTCCTTCCTTATCTCTCCATCAGGGGACCTCTTGCTCCCACAATCCTTCCTACCTGGATCTCCTCCCCTTTCACATTATGCACACCACTATTCTCCCCATCTTCAAAGTCCTCTTAAAAATCACATCTCTTCCAAGAGAACTTCCTGACTAATCTCTCATCTCCTCACCCTATAACTCTCCCTCCCCACCTACACACACCATTAGTGCTTGAGCACTTCTGCATCACCCATGCTCTTGAGTACTCACAGCCAATAATAACCATAATAATAATGATATTTGTTAAGCACTTAATGTGTTCCAAGCACTGTTTTAGGCAGTGGGGGAGATACAAGGTTATCAGGTTGTCCCAGGTGGAGCTCACAGTCTTAGTCCCCATTTTACAGATGAGGTAACTGAGGCACAGAGAAGTGAAGTGAGTTGCCCAAAGTCACACAGCTTACAAATGGTGGAGCCAGGATTAGAACCCACCAACTCTGACTCCCAAGCCTGTGCTCTTTCCACTGTCATGCTGCTTCTCTGTTATGAGAAGAGAAGCACTTATATGCTCTGTTTCTGCCCCCTATATTTAGAAGAGAAGCAGGGATTTTGTCTACCAAGTCTATTGTACTTTCCCAAAAAGGTAATGTTGAGCTGCCGACTTTCTGCATATCCTTGTCTTTTTCCCTCTTCCGAAACAGTGTAGTGGTGGACCAGAAGCAAGCCTCATTTCTTAGGGCAAGGTACATTTTTTCAGTTAGGCATCTCAGCCAATTTGTTTGCTTTTCCCCACCCTTGTCTTCTTTTTCTCTCCCCTTAAATCCCTCCTTGAGGTTATTTATTCATGTATTTTTCCAGTAAAGAATCCTGAATTAATTTGAGGAAAGGGATTTTATAATTCCAGATAGAAATTAAAATGTAAAATGTAGCACAATCCTCTTGGGTCAGTATTGTATTAAAGTGGTACATTTTCCTTGAATTTTGAACCCATCTTCAGATGAAATGTAAATACCCAATGTGGGCTGTGACTGATGAACTGCTTTTCCCTGCACACACATTGAAGGTTTTCAAAATTCCTCTTGCTTTTAAAGATCCAGCCCCTCCCCCTTCCTTAAGGACAACTGAATTGAACAGAAGGACATTGCCTTCTCATTCCTTGATGTGTGTGATGAAGCTTTTAACAAAAGCAGAAAATATAGCTGGTTAAATTTATCCTTTACCCACACCAACTGCCTATTCAGTTCAGTGAAATGTAATATCATACTTTGTTGTGGAGGACAATAATATCTTTTACCTAACCTGTGTCCTCAAACATCTTACAGAGTTAAAGAATACAGTACAGCAGAGAAAGAGAGGTTTAGATTACAGAAAACTGGAAAGAGGGTATTGCAAATTAGGGCCTGCAGAGATAGTAACTAAGAAATTAAAAGGCAGAGGCATGGAGAACAGATATACTTTGGGGTTAAATATGAAAAGAAGCAGGAGGATTGATGAGCTTTGGAAGTTACTTGATAACTCTTCCAGGCAGGATACTGATCTGTGGAGAAGGTTCCTGCTCCAACAAAGATTGTGTGAATAGATAGAAGAGCTATTACTTTGAAGGGAGTGCAAGAATTGATTCAGGAACAAAGATTACACCCATCCAGGGAGAGTTTAAAAACAAGTGCAATTTATATTGACTTCTCTCTGTTTGATCAGCACTAACGATTTTTCATTAAAAACCTAGGGTTTGGGTTGTGTTTCTCAAGCTTAGAGATTTATCTTTTCAAAGATATTGCACTGCATAGCTCTGCAATTTACTTAGTTTACAGAATTGCATTGTAAACATCATTTAAATACCCCTCTCTTCAATATTCCAAGGTTCTTTACTGCTTTAGTTCCCAGCTTTATAGTGTTATATAGCAAGTTCCTGTTAGAACTGTAAAATGACATTCCTTTCCTGCCCTCCCTCTCTTGCCCTCTCCTCCTCCCTGGCAATTTGCTCTTATTTCCTCAGAGCACAAAAACTCCGTTGCCACAGGGGTCACCTTATCACAAGGATTTTTCCAGGTGATGAAAAGAGTTTGTAGTGGAGAAAAACTAAGATTCATGGCCCCTATTTTCCTTCCCACTAAAGTTAAAACTTTTTTGCTGATGCTGATTTTTCCTCGAGATCAGGAAAATATAAGAGGAAAAAAATATCAGAGAGGCTTTCTTCCTCTGCAGTGTGGGTCAGCAGCAGTTAATCATTTAATCAATCGTATTTATTGAACACTTACTGTGTGCAGGGCATTGTACTAAGCACTTGGGAGAGTGAAACACAACAATATCACAGTCACATTCCCTGCCCTCAGTGAGCTTACAGTCTAGAGTGGGAGACCAACAATGTAAATGAATAAATTATGGATGAGTATATAAGTGCTGTGGGGCTGGGGGAGAGGGTGGTGAATCAAGGGAACAACTCAGAGTGAAGCAGAAGAGGAGTGGGGAAAAATGGAAATAAGGGCTTAGGGAAGGGTCTTGGAGAAGATGTGCCTTCAATAAGGCTTTGAAGATGGGCAGAGTAATTGTCTGTCAAATATGAAAAGGGAGGGCATTCCAGGCCAGAGGTAGGACACGGGCCAGAGGTCAGCAGCAAGATAGACAAGATTGAGATACGGTGAGTAGTTTGGCATTAGATGTGCTAAGTGTGCAGGCTGGGTTGCAGTAGGAGAGTAGAGAGGTGAGGTAGGAGGGGGGAAGGTGATAAAATGCTTAAAAGTCTATTGTAAGGAGTTTCTGTTTGATGTGGAGGTGGATGGGCAACCACTGGAGATTGTTGAGGAGTGGGGAAACATGGACTGAATTTTTGTAAAAAAAAAAAAAGATCCAGGCAGCAGAGTGACATATGTACTGGAGTGAAGAGAGACAGAAGGCAGGGAGGTCAGGAAGGAGGCTGACTAATGTAGGCACTGATAGAGAAATCAGAGTGCTCAGTCTCCCTCTGCAAGAGTCATAGCAATTCCTGGGAGAGAGCCCAGTGTCTCTGCCACAAGAAGGCAGGAGGGCCACGGTTGCAACCAGAGAAATGCTCGAGGTTCAGGGGTTCAGACGGACTTCTGAATGCTGTCAATGTTAAACTGTGTGCCCAGTGAAACAAACACACAGCATAACATAATGACAAATGGAACGAAAAAGGAGGGCAATTTTTTCCCCACCTCCAGGCAGCCAGCTGCTTGAAGCCAGCCCTGACCGAGCCCCAAGAGTGTAAGGCCAGACACCCTGCTCCCCTTCCTGAATGAGCTCCTTAGAGCAAAGTTATTTTAGCTAAAATTCTCTCCAGCTAATCTGGGAGCTGTCGGTCAATGGGCAGTCTGTGGTTTCCGTTCTCATTGGCTAGGTTCTGGCTTTAGCCCATCCTTGATCCTTTCTTGTAGGAGGAATGGAAATCCATATCCTCCAGGGAGGGCTTGTGTCTATATAGGACAAACACAATGTCAAGTTAAAAATATTCATGGATCTTGCCTGTTTCAAAACAGTGCTAACATAAGTGGGCATAGTAGTCGGCTAACAAAAGGGACCTAAGAAATAATGTTTTGCCGTAACTCATAGAGATAAGGTGGAGTTTCCACAGGATTGGTCCCTTAAACTCTTCTGACGCTTACTGGATCTCACCCATGATCCCATTCCTCAGCCCCACAGCACTTAGGTACATATTCGTAACATATATATGTATTAATGTCTGTTTCCCCCTCTAGACTGTAAACTCTTTGCAGGCAGGAAATGAGTCTATCAACTCTGTTATATTGTACTCTCCCAAGTGCTTATAACAGTGTTCTGGCTATAGTAAGAACTCAATAAATATGATTGATTATCGATTCAAGGACCTCAACCGTAATCCCAAAGATTCCTCTTCATCCTTGCCAATGGACTTCCAAGGTTGCATCTCCAACTCCTTTATCCAGGTCTCCCAGCTTCTGGAGTGTAAGCCCTTCAGTGTGCAGGGATTGTCTCTATCTGTTGCCGAATTGTACATTCCAAGCGCTTAGTACGGTGCTCTGCACATAGTAAGCCCTCAATAAATACTATTGAATGAATGAATTTATCTTGATGATGTTGTCTTGTTTTTGTTTGGTTCTGTTTGCTTTGCTGTCCGTCTCCCCTGTTTAGACTGTGAGCCCGTCACTGGGCAGAGATGGTCTCTATCCGTTGCCAAATTGTACATTCCAAGCGCTTAGTACAGTGCTCTGCACATAGTAAGCACTCAATCAATACTATTGAGTGAATGAATGGACTCCAAACCGATTTCAAAAATCAAACCCTGCCCATATGTGTTCTCTTTCGAGGGAGAAGAATGTGTTGTGCCTCTTGAACCATTTTGAAATTAGCCCATGCGATAGCTGAAGCTACAGATAAAAGAGGCCAGGGATCAGGTCTTGGGAGCTGGTATTGGGCTGGAATCATTATGAAGATGGAAACTATAAGAATCCCACTATCTCCTGTATACCAGGGTCTAGGTTCTAATCTACGTATTTTACCTTCCCAAATTTACAAGTTTCACAGAGGAAATCGAAGGCATATGAAGGCTAAAATAAATAAATAAATGTTGGTGTTTGTTAAGCGCTTACTAGGTGCTGAGCACTGTTCTAAGTGATGGGGGAGATACAGGGTAATCAGGTTGTCCCACGTGGGGCTCACACACTTTTAATCCCCATTTCACAGATGAGGGAACTGAGGCACAGAGAAGTTGTGACTTCATAACAATAATAATAATAATAATGTTGGTATTTGTTAAGCCCTTCCTATGTGTAGAGCACTGTTCTAAGCACTGGGGTAGACAGGGGAATCAGGTTGTCCCACGTGGGGCTCATAGTCTTAATCCCCATTTTCCAGATGAGGTAACTGAGGCCCAGAGAAGAGAAGTGACTTGCCCACAGTCACACAGCTGACACGTGTCAGAGCTGGGATTCGAACTCATGACCTCTGACTCCAAAGCCCGTGCTCTTTCCACTGAGCCACGCTGCTTCTCCAAAATAATGGAATAATAATAAACTAAAATAATAGAACACTTATTCAAGGAACTCAGAGAACAAATCATGTCTTATATCATCACTTTTAGGCTTGTGAGCACTCAATACAAACTCCATTGTATTTGCGGAGAGGATGGGGAGAGTTAAGGGGGAGGAAGAGAGGGGAAGTCTCGTGTGGTTTACTAACCGGCCACTAGGTGTCCCTGTTGTTCTAGAAGAATTAAACCAAAAAACCCTGCAGGCCCGAGAAGCAGTTGGTAACTAGCTCTGCTGCACCAAGGGATTTAAAAAAAAATTCACATCACTTTTTCCTTCATTCTTGGCACAAGATTAGTATTTTTTATAATGCAAGCAGTAGTCTCCCCATAAGGCAGCTTCCACCCACTTTCTTGTACCACAAGATCTTCTATTCCTTCACTCATTAGTATTTATTGAGCACTTACTATGTGCAGAGCACTGTACTAAGCGCTTGGAATGTACAAATCGGCAACTGATAGAGACAGTCCCTGCCCACTGACGGGCTTACAGTCTAATCGGGGGAGACAGACAAAAACAATAGCGATAAATAGAATCAAGGTGATGTACATCTCATTAACAAAATAAATAGGGTAATAAAAAATATATACAAATGAGCGGACGAGCACAGTGTTGAGGGGAAGGGAGAGGGGGAGAAGCAGAGGGAAAGGAGGGGAAAGGGGGCTTAGCTGAGGGGAGGTGAAGGGGGGCATAGAGGGGCAGCAGAGAGAGCAGAGGGTAAAGGGGAAGCTGAGTCTGGGAAGGCCTCTTGGAGGAGGTGAGCTCTCAGTAGGGCTTTGAAGAGGGGAAGAGAATTAGTTTGGCGGAGGTGAGAGGGGAGGATGTGGCCCAGAGGTCGACGGCGGGATAGGCGAGAACGGGGGACGGTGAGGAGGTGAGTGGCTGTAATAATAATGTTGGTATTTGTTAAGCGCTTACTATGTGCCGAGCACTGTTCTAAGCGCTGGGGTAGACATAGGGGAATCAGGTTGTCCCACGTGGGGCTCACAGTCTTAATCCCCATTTTACAGATGAGGGAACTGAGGCACAGAGAAGTTAAGTGACTTGCCCACAGTCTCACAGCCGACAAGTGGCAGAGCTGGGATTCGAACTCATGAGCCCTGACTCCAAAGCCCATGCTCTTTCCACTGAGCCACGCTGGCTGTATTTGGAAGTTCAGTTGACTTCCAAATAAGAGCTTGGCTTTTAAGGTACCCTCTTTGAAGCCATCACTTGCTGTCCAGTTAAGAAGTAATAATAATAATGTGGGTATTTGTTAAGCGCTTACTACGTGCAGAACACTGTTCTAAAGAGCTGCGGTAGATACAGGGTAATCAGGTTGTCCCATGTGAGGCTCACAGTCTTAATCCCCATTTTACAGATGAGGGAACTGAGGCACAGAAAAGTGACTTGCCCACAGTCACACAGCTGACAAGTGGCGATGCCAGGATTCAAACCCATGACCTCTGACTCCTGAGCCATGCTGCTTCTCAGGTTCCAAGCACAAACTATAGATTTGAACAGATTCTGGGGGATTTTGTGGAAAAGGCACTCAGAAACCTGCAATTCTAGTTGTCAGGAGTGAAGAGTAACACTCACTGACAGAGGACAAGAAACAAGGGAGTTCTTACCTGTCTAGATTTTGTGTGTTCTCTTTCTTAAAATGCTGGTAATCAGTTCAGACCAGAGTGTTCTTCACTTAAGGGCCAGGCATGTCAAGTTTTCTGACTTTAGGGTTCTGGAAGCAAGATTAAAAAATCATTATGTGGGGTTGTGGTAAAGAATATAAATTCCCCAAGGGCAGAGATTGCATCTTTCACTGCTATTAAATTTCCTAAATGCTTTGTACAGTGCTCAACACTCAAAAAGGTCCTCAATAAATACTATTGATTGATTTGAGGAGAAGGTGAATCAAAAGCACATCTGAGCTGAGAGGCCTGAAAGCTTTCAGTATAATAGGGACTCTGCAGATAAACACAGCCACTCTAGGCTTCTGAAAGGGCCTGGCCCAGCCCGACCCATTAGAGCCAGGATTTCAAGCAGTGTCCCCTGCCTCTCTTCTCTCCCCCCCCCCCCCCCAACCCCCAGCCCAGAGCAGACACTAAGAGGAGGGGTTGGAGAAAGGGCTAAAGCCTATTGAAATGTCCTGGGTTTATCTCTGGTTCCCAAACACAAAGAAAGCATTTAAATGTATATTTAACTTCTCTGGTGGCTCTGTCCATTGTGTTGCCAGCAGCTGGGGACCAGCTAGGAGCGGGGCCATTTAAAATTGGGGGTTCAGCTGAGGTTGGGTAGGTGCTGGGCTGAGTGGAATCTTGAAAGGCCAGCCCAAGCAGAGCACTAACATAAATATAGAAGTGAAATTTATTCATAGAAAAGAACTTCCTTGGTTGCCCTTGATTACAGAGCCGAATGGCCTATATTTGTATGCTTTGAAATGATTGAGGATTTGGAAATCCCTTCTGTGTAAGTGGAGTTTTCCTCTGCCATTGTGGATGGAATGTGACTTTTCTTTCTCATTGTTTGCTTTTTTCCTTTCTGAGCAAACAAAAAATGAGTGGCTGGATCATTAATTTTAATGGAGTCTAGCAATTTCTCAATAGTGCAAATCAAATAGCAGGTTGGAAAAAAAACATAGTATCCACCTATTTTTAGGATGCTGTTGGGATCCGTTTTCAGCTAATGGTGTTTTTTTAAACATTTCATCCTCTAGGCCTGAAAACTGCTTTGGCATTGGACAGACAGAACTGTTTGGAGTTAGATGGTATCCTGCTAAGAGCCCACAAATCCTCCATAAAAGAGGGCTTAAGGTCACTCAAATAAGGACAGTTATGTGCCTGCTCCCACAATCCTTGGCAGTGCAACATTACTGAGTGCCTTCTGTGGCAGAATGCCATACTAGGTGTTTAGAATTATTCAATAGAAGTAAAAGATGCGTTTGCTGCCCTCAAGGAGCTTTCAATTTAATGGACTGTAAGAGAAAACTGGACAAAACAAAAAAGAGACCATCCATACTTAACAGGACCTCTGTCTCATCGTTGGTGGGAGGTGAGTGTATTCATCAGGAAAAATCAGACACATATCTTGCTTATCTGAATTTGCAATTAGTTCTGTTTTATTTTTGTTTTGCAAAACCGCCTGATTTTTTCCTTATAAATAATTAATTGCCAGGAGTTTACATGAAACAGCAGATGCAAATGCTTACCCGAATCCCCTAAAGGCAAGCTCTGATTCAGACCCCTCCCTCCACCTCCATACACAACGATTTTGTTGTGGCCTCACATGCGGAGGAGAGACTAGCTGCTTTTGAATGAGGAGAGAAGAGCAGGACCATTAGCGGGTAATTAACAGTCAATAAGGCTAAACAAGTTGATTTAATTAGAATTCAGTTCTGAGATTAGTTTTAACCAGTCCTAATTTGAATCACAACAGTTTCATACAGATTTGGAGATGCCCTGCCAGTCAGTGCTTAAAATGAGGATTTTTGTCTCTTGGTTTTGTCTCTACTCAAAGAGCCCAGGAAGAATGCCATCTGTCCGTGACCGACCCGATTATCTTGTATGTACCCAGCGTTTAGAACAGTGCCTGGCACAGAGTAAGCGCTTAACAAATACCGTATTTTTTATATATTTTATTAATTTATTATTATTATTATTGTCTGCCTGCACTATCCCCCTAGCTAGAGCAAGAAGGATAGGTTTAACCCATCTTAACCAGTAATAGCAAGGGAAGGCAGTCTCTCAAAAAAAATCACAAAGTATGAAAACTTGTCAGCAAGTATCATCATCATCAATAGCATTTATTGAACACCTTTTGTGGACAGAGTACTCCACGAATAGGTCAGAGCTGCGTTGAAACAACAAGAAAATAGAGAACAGTAGGGCTCACCATCTGCCTTCTGACACAGAGGCAATTGGAGATCCAGTTATGTCTCCAGAACTAAACCTGAAAACAGCTTCCTTAAATGGTAAGTCATGCTAGCAGTTAATTCCCTGACTTTGAGTACATCCTTCTGAAACACATGATATAATGAAGTCCACCTTTCCATATTTTGAGGCTATGAGGTTGGGTGAACCACATATCTTTAAACCCCTTGCAAATCACTCTCTGCCCCTCAAAATGCGGAGAACAGAATGAGGCTCATATTTCCACCATCCACTCATGTGACTTTGGGGCCACACATTTCGCCTCAGCCTCACGAAGTGCTCAGTCCAGGTGTGTGTATGTGTGCGTGTGTGAGAGATGTCTCATGTCTCTACCGCCAGAGGCAAACAGAGAATTGAGTCAATGATCCTCGTGAAGCTGCTCCTGGGCAACTGAACATAGCCAAGATGCATGTAGGACTGTCTTGAATTTGTATGTCTCACTCTGCCTCTCCTCCTCTCCGCCCCCCACATCAATTAAGGTGGGTCAGAAAGTGTAGTGACTAATTGCCTCAATTTTACCGTTCCTTTTGGCTGGCCAAGTAGTGATGATCTCAAATGTGTCTTCCAAGATGTTGCTCATACACATTATATCCTTCTCAGTTGAAGAGCCAGTCACCAGAGCCCCTGCCAGAAGCCAGTAAACAGCTGAGAGAGATTACTCCCAGTGAGTTAAGGATGAATTATATATGCTTCATGGGGCCTCAAAGCTCCAAAAGTATTCTAAATCACTCTCCTGATACTGGCAATGAGATTTTTCATCTCGGTGGCATCTAAGGAGATGACCCAACTCTATTATATTGTTATTTCCCAAACGTTAGTACAGTGCTCTGCACACAGTAAGTGGTCGATAAATACTAGTGTTGATTGATTAAAGTCCCACAGTGATGTTCTGATTCAATTCCAAGGGAATGTCAGGTTGTCTTATGGAATGGCTCTGGGGATCTATTCTCTAATAACAAAATGGTTGCCAGCCTTGGCTCAGCAACAGCATAGGCTACTTCTAAAAACTAGACATCACAAAGGTACTTTTCTATATGCTAATGTAGAGAATGTTACTTTAGATATCCATATGACCCATCCCTGGAGTGGTAAGATGTCTAAAGCTTTATCCATCCTGCCATAAATATCATCCCTTTAATCTAAAATCAAGTTGTTGCATTGAATGTAGTACATAGAATTTTGGTGGTGTTTCATCTTGAGTCTTACTATATTTCAGTACTGTCAGAAAAAAGGCTTGGTTGCTCTCCCTCATACTGGCCAATTGGGTTCTAATGTTATGTTGAAAGGGATTCCTGGGAAAAATATGGCTCATCTGGGAACAAGTAAGCAAAAACCAACTTTTGAATTTTGCAAAAGCACTAAATTGAATTTAAAGTGCCTTTTAATGGCCAAGCAGGTTTTTAAATTCTGGCTTGTAATGGAGTCAAAATGTTTCAGTCATTGGTATCTGGATTATTTAGCTGCTTGAAATACAGGCCAAACAAGGCAAATACTTCTTTTAACAAGGGTAGAGAGTATTTGTCATCCCATCTGATGCATTGCAAACTTAGGAATTAGAGAAAACAGCATTACAGTGTAGCCCATCCACTTCTTTCCTAGTTTCATCATTGAATTCATTAATTCATTCAATTGTATTTATTGAGTGCTTACTTTGTGTGAAGCACTGTACTAAGCACTTGGAAAGTACAATTTGGCAACAAATATTCCAAATGAATTGTTGAATTCCAACAAACCTTCTTTCAAGTAGGCTCGTGACAAAACTTCTAAAGCTAACACTGTCCATAAAAAAAAAAGTCATCCTTGGAAAATAAGCAATCACAAATCCTTTCAATGTTACTGGCCAGTAAAATGAGCCTTGAGTTTAAACTTAGAAGAGCTAAGCAAGATTTTTCTAATGAGACTGTATTCTGTAATCACATTCTTCATGAAGAGATGGCTAATTTTAAACAAGGTGGATTGAGAAAGTTATAATCCCTTCCCTAACTTGTTTTATGCTGTCGAGTCACCTCTGACAAATTGTCTGACAAAGTGACTTCATGAGCACCTCTCTACCAGAATGCCCCACCTTTGCATTCATTCTGGCAGTGTATCCATAGAGTTTTCTTGGTAAAAATATGGAAGTGGTTGACCGTTGCCTTCTTCTGCATAGTAAACTTGAGTCTCCAATATGCTCTCCAATGCTACTGTTGCCCAGCACGGGTGTTTTGACTTGTAGCAGATTGCCTTCCACTCGCTAGCCACTGTCCAAGCTAGGAATGAAATGGGTATGCCTCTGCTTGATTCCTCTTCCCATAGACAAAATGGATAGAGAACTGGAAACTCTCCAAGTGTAATCCTGAGAGGGGCTCTTTCTAAGGCTTGAATTCAATCTGCCACTAAATTTCCACAAGATGAGGGAAGAGATCTTGTTTAACTTATTGTACTCTCCCAGGTGTTTAGTGTAGCGCTCTGGACACAATAAGCAACACAAAGCAGCATAAGCAGAGGAGCATGGCCTAGTGGATATAAGATGAGTCTGGGAGTCAGAAGGTCATGGGTTCTAATCCTGCTCTGCCACTGTGTGCTGTGTGACCTTGGCCAAGTCACTTAACTTCTCTGTGCTTTGGTTCTTTCATCTGAAAGATGGGGATTAAGACTGTGAGCCCTATGTAGAACAGGGACTGTGTCCAGTCTGATTATCTTCTATCTAACCCAGTGCTTAAAACAGTAAGCGCTTAACAAATGCCATCATTATTAATAAGCACCCAATAAATATCTTTAAAGCTACTGTTTTTTTCTCTACATATCTCTGTTCCTCCCCCAACATCTCCTCCCAGTCACTACCACGGCTCAGTAGCTTGTCACATCTGGCCAGACTACTCTATCAGCCTCCTCACTGATCTCCCTGTCTCCAGTTTCTCCCCTCTTCATGCCATACTTCACTCTGCTGCCCAGATCACTCTTCTAAAATGTCATGAGGAGCAGCTTCATCTAGAGGAAAGAGCACAGGCCTGGGACCTGGGTTCTAATTCCAGCTCTGCCAGTGCCGGCTGTGTGACTCTGGCAAGTCACAACTTCTCTGTGCTTCAGTTTCCTCATCTGTAAAATAGGGACGCAATGCCTATTCTCCCTCCTACTTAGACTGTGGGCCCTATATAATAATAATAATAATGTTGGTATTTGTTAAGTGCTTACTATGTGCCAAGCACTGTTCTAAGTGCTGGGATAGATACAAGGTAATCAGGTTGTCCCACGTAGGGCTCAGTCTTCACCCCCATTTTACAGATGAGGGAACTGAGGCACAGAGAAGTTAAGTGACTTACCCAAGGTCACACACTGACAAGCGGTGGAGTAGGGATTAGAACCCATGACCTCTGACTCCCAAGCCTGTGCTCTTTCCACTGAGCCACGCTGCTTCTATATGGGATAGGGACTGTGTCCGACCTGATTGACTTGTCCCAGCTCTTAGAACAGTGCTTGACACACAGAGTTTAAGAATAATAATAATAATGACGATGGTATTTGTTAAGCACTTACTATGTGTTAAGTACTGTTCTAAGTGCTGGGGGAGATACAAGGTCATCAGGTTGTCCCACCTGGGGCTCACAGTCTTCATCCACATTTTACAGATGAGGAAACTGAAGCACAGAGGACTTAAGTGACTTGCCCAAGGTCACACAGCAGACAAGTGGCAGAGAGGGATTAGAACCCACATCCTCTGACTCCCAAGCCCATGCTCTTTCCACTAAGCCATGCTGCTTAACAAATACCATAATAATTCATACTGCAGATGTCTCTCCATTCCTCAAAGTCTTTCCATAGTTAGTAATTCCTCCACATCAAGCAGAAATTCCTGATTAGTTTTAAGGCAATCTGGATCAATTGTCTCCCTCTTATCTCCTCTCCCACTACCCTCCATCTTGCACTCTATGCCCTCCCTCCCCCATTCCCCAGCTAATTGCTTCTCTGTCCTCATTCTCAGCTCTACCACTTCTAATAATAATGACAATTGTGGTATTTTAGTGCTTACTATGTGTCAAGTGCTGGGGTCCCACATGGGGCTTACAGTCCTATTAGGAGAAAAAATGGGGATTGAATCCCTTCTTTGCAGATGATCCAATTGAGGCAGAGAGAAGCTGTGACTTGCCCAAGGTCACGTTACAGGTAAGTGGCAGAGCTGGGATTAAAATCCAGGTTTCTCACTTCCAGACCTGTGTTTTTTCCACTAGGCCATGATGCTTCAACCAGCCCTTTGCTCACACTCTCCCTCCTGTCTAGAACTGCCCCCATCTTCAAATTTGCTAGACCACAACTCCTCCCAATCCCAACCCCTTCCTCAAAGCCCTTCTCTAGGGAAGGCCTTGATGAAGCTCCACTTCTCCAGGTCACTTCCTCCCAACAACCCCCTAAACACACGTATGTTTACCCAGAGTAAAACGTGCATATTCTTAACTTACATTTATTTATCTTCTGAACTTTTTCTTATCAGCAGCTGTGGCATCTGAGTGTTTTGTGTCTATTAGTTCTCCCTTTTAGACTAATTGCCTTAAGGGCACAATCTGTTCCTTATGAAAGTGTACAGTCCCAAGTACTTAATACCTTGCTCTGCACACTAGATGTTCAATAAATATGATTGATTGGATTTCTGTCTGAATTATAAATCAGGTTTAGCAAAATTAAATTCCTATTCTGTTATTTTTATGAAGTGCTTCATACTATCTAAGAATTCTGAATATTATTGATTTGCTATTAAAGGTAATAATAATAATGTTGGTATTTGTTAAGCACTTACTATGTGCAGACCACTGTTCTTGGAACTGTTCTTTTATTAAGTGCCTTCCTCTATACATAATGGTCATAGAATATAATATGATGTAGAAAAATTAGCTATTAATTTCACATCAATGGGAAACTGTAATTCATAAATCTATAATTAGAAGAGATTTGTTCTCATGTAGAACTATTCCTGTTGTGTATGTCTTATTTATTTGTTCCCAGAGACCTACCTGTGTTGGTTTTATAAGACCAGTATTCTTTCAAAGATCATCTAAATTGTTTGGAATTTCCCATTTGGCTCCCTGCCCACCAAGGTAATTCAAGAGGATGCTCTCTTTAAAGTTGATAACTCTGTACTTGGATCAGCTCCACTGGGGTGGGGAAACAAGAGGAGAGATAAATAGGCCTGCAATAAAGTGCTTCCATTTTCCATGGGATTTACACTAGGTGAGTATCACTTCTTAAATCTATGTTCATTTGTACATGGATTTGTCATGAAGCTTTATTCAGAAAAATCAGAAGTAAAGTTACTTAAAATTAAAGAAGCAACTCAAAGGACCAAAAGAAAAAAAAAGTTGTATATGACTCAGCCAGTTTGGAGAAGCTGGGCTGGTAGCCAGACTTTAAGGAGTGGTTTGTGTCTTGACATTTCTTGGAAACAATGAGCCTAATTCTCCTCCCAAAGAAGGAGAGAAAAGACCTCATGGGCAGCATATGTGCTCATGCCTTCGTAGTTTCTAGAGTAGAGGCGCGCACCAGCAGGTCTTGGTTCACTGGCTTGGAATCTTCAGGACAAGGTCCAGCTGATATCAAACCCCAAAATTTGGTCATATTCTATAGGGAACACATCTACCAACTCTGCTATATTGTACTCCCCCAAATGCTTAGAATGGTGTTCTGTACAGAGCAAGCACTCAATAAATACGATTGCTTCTCACCCTACTATTTCAGGGGCTTCAGCACAGGAAGGGCCACAGAGTGACACTAGGGCACTAGCATGCCTAAGGCAGCAGAGCCTAGTGGAAAGAGTAAGGAGCTGGAAGTCAGGAGGCCTGAGTTCTAATTCCCAGTTCTACCACTTATCTGCTCTGTGACTTTGAGCAAGTCACTTAACTTTTCGATGCCTCAGTTACCCCAACTGTAAAATGGGGATTAAATCCTACTTCCCACTTAGACTCTGACCCCCATGTGAGACAGGGACCGTGTCCAACCTGATTAACTTGCTTCTACTCCAACACTTAGCATTTGGCCCACAGTAAGTGCTCAAAAAGTACTGAAATTATTATTTGGGCTAGTCACTTAACCTTTCTGGGTCTCTGCTTCCTCAACTGTAAAAGTGGGGATACAGAATCTGTTCCCCTTTCCCCTGGCTGCGAGCTCCATTTAGGACAGGGCAAGTGTCTAATTTTGGTTATCTTGCATCTACCCCAACATGGTGGTTGGCACAGAGTACACACATTAAATATCATAGTTATTATCAGTAGTAGCAGTAAAATCGTTATTATCCCTGTGCAGAATATCCACCTTTTGGTCAGTTGCCTCCAGGGTGGCTGGAACTTGAATTCCAGGGGACCCGGGGCAACCAGGCGTGTGCAGTATAGCTTCAGACCAATGTCCTGTTTAACCTGGGCTCATTTGTGATCTGCTTCATCTCTGTGCTGTCACACAATGACAATACGTGGCAGGGAGGAGGGGAAGAGCCAGGGAATGAAGCTTGTTTTTCCAGTGATTCTGGTGGGAGCATGGCATTCATCCTGCCACTCTTCCTTAAAGGATAGCAGATGTGCTTTGTGGGGGTTAACTCCTGTGGTTGGAGCCCCGTCAAGCAATTCTCAGCTGGAAGCGGCTGTAAATCTGATCCCAGAGAGAGAGGGAAGCAAGGCTGACCCTCCCATCGCTCCCTGAGAGGGTGGTAGGGTGCCGCTGTGGAGCTGCAAGGAGGGTATCCTGCTCAGCCCTTGGGGGAAACTTTTAGAAGTGCCATCATTAGAGTCAATGATGTCAAGGTCCAAGGAAGTGGGTCAATTACAGGAGTATCTGGGAACATCAGAGCACTTTCCTGTTGATTATTTTTAAAGAGTTCTGCAGCTGTAAAGGAAGAAAGAGAGAGAAACTCTTTACTCTCAAAACCCTACTTTGAGGGCAGCAGAGGGCAGGGTCCTGGCAAAATACCTCTGCCCTAGCCTTATTCCTAGACCTAGTTCTGGGCCTGGGTATCGTGCTGCTGCCAAGAGCAATTCCTCCATCCTTCCAAGCAATTCAGAAAAGGTTCCCTTCTACCACAATCCCCTGTTTCCCCTTGGTAGGCTCCATTCCCTTCAATTCCAGCTCCTCCCTTGCCCCCCACCCCCACCCCCCATCATGGAAGGCAGAGTGGTTTGTGTTCGGGGTAGGGAGGTGTTGAAGGGAGAGAGCAGTAGCAATTGTGGTGGAGAATGGGGGAATAGAGGAGAAGGCAAAGCAAAGGAGGGAATAGTGGTGCAGGGAGCAGCCATGACCGGGCCCCAACTTGGCTGCTGCCATGGTGGCCACACCCTCAGCATGCCTCTACTCATTTCACACTGGTTGCACAATGTGTTCCAGGTGTTCTTGGTGGTTTCTGCTGTCTCCCCCTCAGCCATTTCCATCACAAATGAGAAAACTATGTGTACTGTCTTAAATCAAGTCCCCAAAACTGAATAGGAGAGATTTAATTCCATATTAGGAGTCTTGTTCATTTTTCCCCCTTAGCAAGCATTTTGAAGTACTGGAACTGGTAACTTTCTTCTGATGTTCCAACAGGTCTGTGTTATCATTTTGATTCATGTACTCCAGCTCCGTTATTTAAAAGCATTTGCTCTCCCACATATTGTAAATTTCTTCAGGACAGGAACATGTCTATTAATTCTGTTGTATTCTCCCAGCAGTACCGTGTACACAGTAGGCAATCTGTCAGTAGTATTTATTGAGTGCCTACTGTATGCAGAGCACTATACTCTGTGCTTAGCACTCAATAAATACTATTGATTGATTTAACTGCAGTCTGTCCTGGACAGCAGATGGCAGCTTCATCAAGCTATTCCTTTGCAGTTCAAAGAAAAGAACTTCAAGGTAGAAAATTGAGTCAAGAAGCCCAACATATTGTTTAAGAAACTGCTAGAGTGTGGTGATTCTCCCTCCAGCATCTGCCCCTAACTGTCCCTTCATACTGCCACAACATTGTCCAGGCTCTTGTCCTAATAACTGTGGTATTTGTTAAGTGCTTACCATGTGGCAAGCACTGTACTGAGTGCTGGGGTAAATACAAGATCTTCAGGTCTGACATGGGGCTCCCCATCTGTGTAGGAGGGAGAACAGGTTTTGAATCCCCATTTTGCAGATGAGGGAACTGAGGCACAGAGAAGTTAAGTGACTTGCCCAATGTCACAAGCAGGTAAGTGGCAGAGCTATAATTAGAACACAGATCCTCTAGCTCCCAAGTCCATGCTCTATCCACTAGGTCATGCTGCTTCTCATATCCCTGCTTCTCAAATCCCCGTTTGACTACTGCGTCAGCCATCTCACTGAACTCCCTGCATCCAGTCTTTTCTTTTTCCAGTTCACACTTCACTCTGCTGCCCAGATCACTTCTTAAAAAATATCATGCTATATATTCAATAGTATTTATTGA
Source organism: Ornithorhynchus anatinus (assembly GCF_004115215.2). Classification (NCBI taxonomy): domain Eukaryota; kingdom Metazoa; phylum Chordata; class Mammalia; order Monotremata; family Ornithorhynchidae; genus Ornithorhynchus; species Ornithorhynchus anatinus. Next base: position 51,254,809 of record NC_041735.1, on the reverse strand, counting down.
GCGCTTACTATGTGCAGAGCTCTGTACTAAGTGCTTGGAATGTACAGTTCGGCAACAGAGACAATCCCTGCCCATTGACGGGCTTAAAGTCTAATCAGGGGAGACAGACATAACCAATAGCAATAAATAGCAATAGATAGAATATATCTTCTTGAATAACCACTCACTGTTCTCCACACCAAGCAAAAACTCCTGACTGTTGGCTTTAGGGCACTCAATCTGCTCTCTCCCCACTGCTTATCTCACACTGCAGCCCAGTTTGCACATTTCATTCCTCTCCTACTAACCTACCCAGTGTGCCTCTGCTCTCCAAAGAAAACCTCTTGCTCACGCCTTTGGAGAAGCAGCCTGGCATAGTGGATAGAGCATGGGCCTGGGAGTCAGAAGGTCATGGGGTTCTAATCCTAGCTCCTTCACTTGTCTGCTGTGTGATCTTGGACAGGTTACTTCTCTGTGCCTCAGTTACCTCATCTGTAAAATGGGGATTGAGAACGTGAACTCCGCATGGGACAGGTACTGTATCCAACTCGATTTGCTTGTATCCACCCCAGCACTTAGTAGAGTGCCTGGCACTTGGTAAGTGCTTAATAATTATATTAATTATTACCCTCCCTTCTTCCTGGAACTCCCTTTGCCTTCACCTCCACAGAACACTGCTCTCCCCATTTTCAAAGCCCTTCTGAAATCCCATCTCCTCCCGGAGATTTTCCTTGATTAATCAATATTTTATTTCTCTAGCACTTGTGTCACCTAAAGATTTAAGTACTGCCCCTCCCATCTGTCTTTCCCCCCACCCCACCTTCCATTGCAGGTATGCACACATATTTACACTGGACTGCTTCCTTCTACCTGAAATTTATTTTAGTGTCTGTCTTCTCCTACGAAGAGTTGTAAGCTCTTTGAGGGCAGGGATCATATCTACTGATTCTATTGTACTCTCTCAAAATACTCACTAATACTCTTGAGTGATAGAGAGAGGGAGAAACACATAATTAGTTTCCTGGGACACTCACATGGCCCTGGATTTGATTCTCGCCTCTAAATGACTTGAACCAAATGAAGGGGCAATGCCAGACCACTAATATAATGATGGCATTTAAGTGCTTACTCTGTGCCAAGCACTGTTCTAAGCACTAGGAAATAGCAGCCTGGGTGATCTCTAAAGGACCATTAGTTTCATCAAAGTGATGACTCCTCTCCCCAGCTGCACAGATCTGACTTTAGAAATCTACTTTAAATTTAGCACTCTCGTCCTGTATTTGCTAATGAATCTGGAAGCAGAAGATTATGTGAATGTCAAAGAGGAAAGGGAACTGAGATGTCAGAGGCAGACCAATGAGGGGTCATGGGGATGTTTGTCATATGTGTTAATTAGGTGACCAGATGGCCCAAGGCAGGTCAGGGCATGGAGGCCTCTAGGGTGTGGGGACAAAGAAAAAGAATTGAGGAAAGAGAGAGAGGTAGGAGAGACAGAGAGAGAGAGAGAGAGAGAGAGAGAGAGAGAAGGAGAAGGGGAGAGGGAAGAGGAGAAAGAGAGAGAGGAGGTGCGGGGTGGCGTTTGACCTATCAAGAGTCTACAGGGATTGGAAGACACGACAGCCACTAATGCTACACCAGAACTGCCCTGTTCAAACTGTTCATGGAAGTTTCCAATACAGTCATTTTCCAAGCTTCCCGGGAAACTCCCATCAGTGACCTGGAAGAATTGGTTCAGCTGTGCTAGAGATGAGAAGCAGCATGGCTCAGTGGAAAGAGCACGGGCTGGGGAGTCAGAGATCATGGGTTCGAATCCTGGCTCCGCCGCTTGTCAGCTGTGTGACTTTGGGTAAGTCGCTTCACTTCTCTGTGCCTCAGTCCCTCATCTGTCAAATGGGGATTAAGACTGCAAATCTCACGTGGGACAACCTGATCACCTTGTATCCTCCCCAGTGCTTAGAACAGTGCTTTGCACATAGTAAGCACTTAACAAATACCAAAATTATTTAACAGCAAGGGTGACTACTGTCCTACAGTCTGAGGCTGTCGTAGCTGCCACAGTTGAGAATAATAATGATGGTATTTGTTAAGCACTTACTATGTGCCAAGCACTGTTCTAAGAGCTAGGAGTGATTCCGCCTGGGATCGAACTGGGGACTTTTCGTGTGTGAGGCAAATGTGATAGCCACTACACTACAGAAACTCACTTGGTATTTGTTAAGCATCTACTATATGCCAAGTGCTATTCTAAGCGCCGGGGTAGATACAAGGTAATCAGGTTGTCCCAGGTGGAGCTCACAGTCTTAATCCCCATTTTACAGCGTGGCTCAGTGGAAAGAGCACTGGTTTAGGAGTCAGGTCATGGGTTCTAATTCCAACTCCTCCACCTGTCAGCTGTGTGACTTTGGGCAACTCACTTAACTTTCACTTAACTTCTCGGTGCCTCAGTTACCTCATCTGTAAAATGGGGATTAACACTTGTGAGCCTCACAGGGACAACTTGATTACCCCATATCTACCCAGCGCTTAGAACAGTGCTCGGCACATAGTAAGCACTTAACAAATACCAACAGTATTATTATTATTATTACAGATGAGATAACTGAGGCACAGAGGAGTTAAGTGACTTGCCCAAAGTCACACAGCTGATAAATGGTGGAGCTGGGATTAGAACCCAAGATCTTCTCTTGTTTACTCCAGCCAAAAGCAGGAAACTCATATGTCCCTAGGCCCTTTGAATAGCAGGACAGAATCAGCAAAATCATGACCACCTAGTCCAATTTGAGCCTTCTGGTCACCTTATTGTTGAGGTTTTAAGTGAGAGAGAAATGACCACTGAATTGGGGCTTGGTAAAGCAAACAATGTAATTTTAGATCAAAATATTAAACTTTATTTACTAAGTGTCATTGATGAGGCTGTTTAAAGATGGTCATAAAATGTTGCAGCAATATTTATAAAGAGCAGGCTTATCCTACAGTTGGCTGCTTTATGATTTAAAATGAAAACTGCTGATGAAGTCTTCTATAACTTTAACCTGCACTTCAGACTTCATTCAAATGCTCCATTATCATGATATGATATGGATTTGAATATGTTATGATATTGGATTCGGAAAACCTTCCATGAATGCAAGTCTTTCTGCAAGTGCAAATAGAGAAGCAACATGTCCCAGTGGATAGAGCACAGGCCTGGGATCCAGAAAGACCTGGGTTCGAATTCCAGCTCTGCCACTTCTCTGCTGTGTGATTTGGACAAATCACTTAAATTATCTGTGCCTCTGTTACCTCATCTCTAAAATGGGGATTCTGTCCAACCTGATTTGCTTATATCTACACCCGTGCTTAGTACAGTGCCTGACACATAGTGAGCACTTAACAAATACCATTAAAAAAATAAATCAAACCTCACTAAATTTGAAAGGTATTTGTTCTAATGATGAAAAATATTACTTTGGGAGGTTTTTAAACCAAATTTTGAGGATTGTTAATATACTTGTTTGAGTTTTCTTCAGGCTTTTCCTTGGGACTAGATTTAAATGGGAATTTGGTTTAGCCTGTATCCCACCTTGTGCCAGGGACTTTGCTAAAAAAAAAGAATGAAGCAGAGGAGCCACCATCTAAAGTGATTCCACTTTTATTTTTTAATGGTATTTGTTAAGAGCTTACTATGTGTCAAGCACTGTACTAAGCACTGGGCTAGATACAGCGTGGCTCAGTAGAAAGAGCACGGGCTTTGGAGTCAGAGGTCATGGGTTCGAATCTCAGCTCTCCCACTTGTCAGCTGTGTGACTGTGGGCAAGTCACTTAACTTCTCTGGGCCTCAGTTACCTCATCTGTAAAATGGAGATTAAGACTGTGAGCCCCACGTGGGACAACTTGATTCCCCTGTGTCTACCCCAGCACTTAGAACAGTGCTCTGCACATAGTAAGCACTTAAATACCAACATTATTAAGATAATCAAGACAGACACAGCCCTGCCCTCTTGAGGCTCACAGTCAAGTAAGAGGGAGAGCAGGCATTGAATCCCCATTTTACAGTTGAGGAAACTGAGATGCAGAGAAATTAAGTGACTTGCCCAAGGTCACACAACAGACACATTGGCAGAGCCAGGATGAGAACCCAGATTGTCTGGCTCCAAGGCTATGCTTTATCTGCTAGGCCAGGTTCCTTCTCAGAATGTACATTCTGAGCCATACATTCAGAAGGGATTACATTAAGTGGCTCCTAGGTGAAGGGGCAGGAATAGAGAGGAGAGATTCTAGGAATTCAGGTTTCTACCCTGGAACTCCTACATTCAGTGGATTTATAAGGAAACTCCATCATAGTCCCACTCCCCTCACAACAGTGGCCAGAAATCTGGTTGTCTTGGGCAGGACAAGGGTGAGACAGGGAGATGTGAGTCAATAAATAGAAATGATTGATTGCCTCTCACTGCAGCTCCTCAGTAACACTGTTGGGCTTGGGAGAGTGTCTGAGCAGAGGCAGAAGCAAAAATTGAAGCACCCAGAGGCTGAGTCATTTGGAGACAGGGGTCTGAACTGGAATTTCTCCTTTGGCAAAATAGAGACTTAGCCGCACCTCCCCACAGCTGCCAAGGAGTTCCACTTTCTTGAGAACATGATCCTGGACCACATCCCTTCATTAGCTGTGCCAAGCATGTCACATGGACAACAAGCATCATTGTGGAAAAAAAGGGCCCCCTCTGAGATAAAACACTGCTGGAGCTCTGGTAACATGGTTCAAAAGTTCTTCTGGTTGGCAGTGTGCCTGGGACAAAGAAGTGCCAGCAACTTCTGTAACACTACTGGAGCAGCTATTGGGTGTGTGTGTGTGTGTGTGTGTGTCTCGGGTGGGGGTGGGGGAGGTTAAGATGCTATCATGACTTTTTAATAGCAGTTTTATCTTCTTCATCTTCAAGCTTCACAGGCTCTTTCTACCATAGTGGGGAGGAATTTGCAGGTGAAAACAAAGTTTTCTCTGCAATAGTCAAATCCTAAACTGAAAGAATCCAACCCCCCAAGTTTACCCCCCAAACTGGCAAACAGACAAAATTCCTCATTTTGGTGGGGGCAGATATATTACTTTTGAAAAGCTTTCATCCAATACCACTGATGTGCATAAATTTACAGCACAAAATAAATTCTCAATAGTCACAATTAGTTCTTGTATTTATTAAACCACAACCCAAATCCCTGCCCTGGCTTAATTAATAGTACCTTTTTCCAAAGTGTCCAAAGGACAGAAAATACCTGGTGCAAGCGAGTGTACCCCTTGAAGAGAATTATCAGTGTCCATGGGGAAAGCCTCTAATGTCAGCAACACCTGAGTTGTGCAGACAAAACTGATATAAGTGGATCTCTGAGCCCCTAAACCCTCTTCAAATCTGTCTATAGAACCCCGATGACCGCATAGCTAGCAATCAAATCAATCAGTGGTCTTTACTGAGCATTTACAAACTGCTTGGGAAAGTACAATGCAATAGAATTGGTAGTCGTGATCCCTGCCCACAAGGAGCTTTCAGTCTCCAGAGTCCAGGAAGGAGGGTAGCAGGATGAAGCAGGGAGGGGAGTGTTACTGGCTTAGTCGGTAAGTATTTCCAAGCTGGCAATCTCCTGGTATCCCCCACCTTATCTTCAGACCCCAACCTCCTACTGTGCTGAATGCCAACAAGTAGTTGTAGTTTCCCTTTCATAAGGCTGAAAATAAGACTGGTGCCTTTTAGTGTCATGAAGAAACAGAGAAGACATATTAACTCACTTTCAACTGACCAAGATGGGTGTTTCTGTACGGCCCTGAGAAAAGCCTAGATAGCTAGGAGTTCAGGGACAGGCTTGGGGAGTGGGAAAGACAGAAGTTTCTATCAGTCATCCAAATATGTAGATACTGGTGTCCCTGGATCAGGTGTAGAGGTGGAATTGCTGACTTTAGGTTGGAATGTAGAATCTTGCAGATTCAAATCCCAAACCAATTTTTCTCCCCGAAAATCATCTCTGAGAAAGGTGGTTTTGTGGAATGAGCACATGCCTGGGAGTCAGAGGATGTGGGTTCTAAATGTCGGCACAGCCACTTGTCTGCTGTGTGATCTTGGGCAGATCATTTAACTTCTCTGTGCCTCAATTACCTCATCTGTAAAATGGGGATTAAGACTATGAGTCCCAAGTGGGACATGGACTGTGTCCAATCTTGTATCTACCCTAGCACTTGGTATAGTGCTTGGCACATACTGCTTAGTAAATATCATTTAAAAAAAGAAGAAAAAAGACCCAAACCTGCCTCATGTAGAGGTGAGAGAAGGGAAGTTGGTGGGCATGGATAGCGTGTAAACTCTCTGTGGCCAGGGAACCTGTCTTTTGTTTCTGTTGTACTTTCCAAGTACTTAGCATTATATTCAGTAGATACTCGATAAATTCTATTTCTTTTACTACAGCTACGAGCTGGAGTGAGAGCAGAATAGTTTGGGGGTGGGGCAAGACAACCTTTGGGGTCTAAGCTGGGAAGAGTGGACTCAAAAGAGGACTCATACCTAGTAGCACAATAAAAACAGTAAAAATGTATTTTGTTTTATGTACCTTCTTCCTTCTCAATTTTTCAGGCATCATTTCATTAGTCTTCACTAAACTCTCCTAAAGTGGGAATCAATCAATGGTATTTATTGGCCTTACTCCATCTAGAGCACTGTTTTAAGTGCTTGGGAAAATACAAAACAACCAAGTTAGGAGGCATGTTCCCTCTCCACAGAAGCTTACAGTCTAGAGTGGAAGGCCAACATTAAAATAAACTATGACATGCACATAAGTGCCATGGGGAGGAGAGTGGCATGAATATCAGGTGCTTAAAGGGTATAGATCCCATGCATAGGCAACTTAGAAAGGAGAGGAAGTAGGGGAAATGAGGGCTTAGCCAGGAAAGGCCTCTTGGGGGAGAGGTGATTATAGTTAGGCTTTGAAGGTGGGGAGTGTGGTGGTCTGTCGTATATAAAAGGGGAGGGAGTTCCAGGTCAGATGGAAGACTTGGGGAAGGGGTCGGCAGTGAGATAGATGAAATCAAGGTACAGTAAGTAAATTGGCATTAGAGGAGTGAAATGTGCACATTGGGTTGTAGTAGGAAATCATCAAGGTAAGGTAGGAGTGGGCGAGCTGAACTTGTTTGGCATGGAGGTGGATGGGCAACCGCTGGAATTCTTTGAGGAGTGGGGGGATATGGACTGAATGTTTTTTTAGAAAAATCATCAGGCAGCAGAGTGAAATGAGAACTGGAGTCAAGGGAGACAGAAGGCAGGAAGGTCAGTAAGAAGGCTGATGCAGGAGTCAAGGAGGGTCATAATTGCTCAGATCAGCAGAGTAGCAGTTTGGATAGAGAGGAAAGGGCTTATTTTAGGGAATATTGTGAATGTAGAAGTGACAGGATTTGGTGATAAATTGGATAAGTGGGTCGAAAGAGATATGAATTGAGGATAATGCCAAGGTTATGGGCCTGGGAGACAGGAATAGTGACATTGTCTGCAATGATGAGAAAGACGGGGAGGACGAGGTTTGGGTGGGAAGTTGAGTAGTTTTGGACATGTTAAGTTTGAGGTGAAGTGGGACATCCATGTAAAAATATCCTGAAGACAGGAGGGAAGGGTAAAAAAGAAAAGAGGTCAGGACTAGAGAGGTCAATTTGGGAAGGTGTCAAATATTCTTATCCCATTTTTAGACAGGTAAAATAAGACAGAGTAATTAAGTAGTCTGGGGAAGTTGACAAAGCAATCAATCAACCCTATTTATTGAGTACCTACTGTGTGCAGAGCACTGTATTAAACGCTTGGGAGATTACAATATAACAGAGTCGATAGACATATTCTCTGCTCGCAATGAGTTTACAGTCTAGAGGGGGGAAAGACAGAAGCAAAGCAATGTGTAGGACCAACTCAATTGTCAACCAATCCAGTGCTATCCTGACAACAGCTTCTGGGCTTCCTGCACTATTGCCTATTTGAAGAACTCTGGACACTGGAATTCAAAGCAACTGTTCGAGCTCAAGGAACACACACGCAGTCCCAGAGCCGGCAGCTGTAACTAGACACTCTCTGCTGACCTAATGCCATGTAAAAGCCCAGCAGGAGCAGCTGTAGTGTACATGGAAATGAACAGCACCATCTACCGATGAAATGAATGGATCCGCCGTGTGTTCATAAGCAACACAACCAAGAGAAAGCCACAAAAAAATCAAAACCATGAAAGATCACATAAACCTAGAAGAAACTCTTTCCTTTTCCCAACGAACGGAGCTCTTGTGATGCGTCATTTTCCCGTATACTGCGGGCAGGTTGGAGAGCACATAAGGGAATGCACTATTTCTGGAAATTCACTAGGGAAGTCAACAGTTGTAGCAGTTTCCAGCTTTCATTTCTTCTCCATATCAGGGTACAGCCATGGTCTAAGGGCTTCTCTGTAAGTGTATACCCTCTAAGAGGACAACCAGGGCTGGCCGGTCCAGTTGTAGCAGGGCTAGTTTTGGGTAAGGCATACGTTAGCTTCTCTCCACCACTGCTGCCGAGGATTTTTCCTGCACACACATCTTGGGGGCAGAGGAGGCTGAACATGTGGACCCCAACCTGGAGTTCTGTAGCAGTGAATTGTTTTTACTCGACAGAAGGTAAACTTGGGGTAGTGAAGTGCCCTTCAGTCATGACTCTCCACCTTTCTCTCTGCTTCTCCAAACCGTGTCCTGTCCCAACACCCCCCTTAAACAGACCGTCCCTGACTAATCCCCCAACCTTCCTAGTCTTGCCACTCCATTAACCTCCTTAGCTCTCAGGTATTTACCACTTAATTGCTTGTTTGAGCTATTTTTTTACACCACTCTGCTATATAATATGTGTTTTCATTTCACATGTTGGATATAAGCAATGAGAAAATTAGGTAATGTTCTTTCAACAACCCAACTCGGTTCTGGTGTAACACATTCCACAAATTGATGCAATTCAGTATAGGAAGAAATTGTGATCTTGCCTGCGGTGTCTGTCCAAGTGTGAGGTTTATTCAATAGTATTTATTTTCCCTCTGCTCCATCTCTGCTACCCCTCTGCTCCCCTCCCTTCACCTCCCCTCAGCTAAGCCCCCTTTCCCCCCTTTCCCTCTGCTCCTCCCCCTCTCCCTTCCCCTCAGCACTGTGCTCATTTGTATATATTTTTATTACCCTATTTATTTTGTTAATGAGGTGTACATCCCCTTGATTCTATTTATCGTGATTAAATTGTCTTGTTTTTGTCCGTCTATCTCCCCCGTTTAGACTGTAAGCCTGTCAGTGGGCAGGGATTGTCTCTATCTGTTGCCGAATTGTACATTCCAAGCGCTTAGTACAGTGCTCTGCACATAGTAAGCACTCAATAAATACTACTGAATGAATGAATGGTATTTATTGAACACTTTGTTCTAAGTGCCTAGGAGAATACAATATAGCTGGTACTTAGTAAGCATGTAACAAATACCATTATTATTTCCTTTAGACTATAAGGTCATGATGAACAGGAAACTGTCTACCTAGTCTGTATTGTACTCTCCCAAGTGCTTAGTATAGTGGTCTGCACATAGTAAATACCATTGATTGTTAGGCAGTTGTTGAATCCCCTCCATCACAAACACCTTACATACTTTTATTTGACCTTTTATTCACTATTCCCTTCAGTGACTTATGGGTCATGAAAAAAAAGGAAGATGATGTACTTTTTCTTGGCAGAGTACTCAGTGGTATTAGATGAAAATATATTGCCATATTCAAAGTGAGTGTCCCTCATGTGTAAGGCACAGAGAGAAGAAAAAATTCCTGCAATCCATGACCTCATTGTTCTTTGTGGTATTAAATTAAGACAGCAGAGTATCATCTATATATGGGAATTTGTGATTGTTTCTCCTTGTTTTTTTTCCTTAGTCTATGTCTCCTCTTGCAAATGTTAAAATTTCTTGTTTCTGTCTGGGGACATCTCATCTCTACTTCAGAGAGGAGGTGGGGTTCTAGGTAGGTGAACTTTGAAATGAAATTGGGAGGGGATGAAGAGTGGGAAAGTAGTGGGGAAGATAGCTAGTAATTTTAGGAAGCTAATACAGGAATGAGGGGTGGGAGAGAGGGCTGGTTTCAGTGATCTTCCCAGGTTCAGCCTGCCCTGTTGAGCATTGGCCTGGTGATTTTCTGGAGCTAAGGTTAGGAAGGGAGCAGAGATGGCTTAACATCTTTCTCCTAAAGGGTTTTGCCCCTCCTACTTGTATCCCAAGCACTTAGTACAGTGCTCTGCACATAATAAGTACTCAATAAATATGATTGAATGAATTTTAAGGTCCCATCTTTCTCCCTCCCTCACCCCACTCACCATTATCTCCCTTCTCCATAGGTGACTAGACTAGAGCAGATCACGTTCAACAGCCCTGGATGTGAAGAGTTCACCTAAACTCTTTCTCCCCTTATCCCCCAGAAGTCTCTTCTTCAAAACCCCATTATGAGTGAGTAGCATCATTGGCATTTTCCTGGTCTGCTGGATCAAAGAGTTCAAACCTTGACACACCCTCGGAACCGAATGGGGATGGATTTTTCTAGATTTGGAAGACATCGGGGGATAAAAGATGTCCTAGGTTTTTGATTACCCATGGCTCTGTTTGCATGCACATTTCGAGGATGAGAAACAGCGTGGCCTAATGGGAAGTGCACGGACCTGGGAGTCACAGGACCTGGCTTCTAATCCCGACTCTGCCACTTGTCTGCTTTCTTTGTGACCTTGGGCAAGTCACTTAACTTCTCTGTGCCTCAGATACCTCATCTGTACAATGGACATTAAATCCTCCTCCCTCCGACACTGCAAGCCCCATGTGGGATAGGGACTGTGCTTAACTGGATTATGTTGTATCTACCCCAGTGTTTGACACATAGTAAGTGCTTAATAAATACTATTAAAAGACGTGCTTAAGCTCAGTTTCCATCCTGTGGGGGTCTGAGATGGTTACTGGACTCAAGCAACTGCAAAACAGTGTAATTTTTTTCTTTTGGCAAGTAAGTACATGTGACACAGCTAATGTGGGTGTTGCCTGGAACTTTCCTGTCTGTAGATTATCAACCATGCTCCTACTTTATGGAGTTCAGGCCAGTATTAGTTCTAACTCATCTTCTAGCCTCCAAGTCTGACCTGTTTCTTCTGGTTGTACCCCAACTTCCATTGTACAAGACTGGTGGCTATGGATGATGAGGAAGAGAAAGAGATTTTTTTCCCCCCATTTTCTCTTTTGCTGTTTTTCCTCAGCTTGAAGCTCCATGTTTCATAATAATAACGATGGTATTTGTTAAGCGCTTACTATGTACCAACCACTGTTCTAAGCACTGTGGTAGATACAAGGTAATCAGATTGTCCCACATAATAATAATAATGTTGGTATTTGTTAAGCGCTTACTATGTGCCGAGCGCTGTTCTAAGCGCTGGGGTAAGACATAGGGGAATCAGGTTGTCCCACGTGGGGCTCACAGTCTTAATCCCCATTTTACAGATGAGGGAACTGAGGCACAGAGAAGTTAAGTGACTTGCCCATAGTCACACAGCCATGGGGCTCAGGGTCTTCACCCCCATTTTACAGATGAGGTAACAGAGGCACAGAGAAGTGAAATGACTTACCCAAAGTCACACAGCTGGTAAGTGGTGGAGCTGCAATTAGAACCCATGACCTCTGACTCCCAAGCCCTGGCTCTTTCCACTAAGCCACGATCATAAGGTTGCCCCTTCTCCGCCCAAAAAGGGCATGATGAAAAAGGTAACTTTTGTCTCATCAATCAGGGTCTAAAGGTCATAAACACCACCTTAGCTTACCCAAGGAAGCAAATCATCAGCTGGTGGTGATCAGAGAGCAAAAGTGGTTATGTGAATGCTACTTAAGAGGCACAAAACCAGACCTTTGCAAGTGGGAAATTTCTGTGAAGTCTTTGTATGTTTTGCAGTGATCCAGCCTTCTTTGACAATTATTATTTTGAAACTGAAAAGAGGACATCTAAGACAGTATGGTTAAAAAGCAAGTTTCAGGTACTCACCCAGGTTCAATGCATCTATAAACCCAGAAAGATGGCTTCAGTGGCAGCTTAGATTTAAGACTATGGGAGGAAAGGGATGAAAGAGAATAAGAGGGTTGAGAGAAAATGTGAAAAGCTATGAGGGCAAAGAAAGCCAGTGAATCTGCTTGACTATCAGGGTAATAGTAATAGAGAGAAGAAATGGGTATAATACAGGAGAGCCATATTTTGCCTCATGCTTTCCTTAATAGAAAATAAATTGGGGTGGCAGGTGGACATCAGTAAGGAGCTAATGAGCAGGAAGGGAGTGAAGGTAGGTACTGAAGATTGTAGAAGTTAGAGCACAATGAGTGGTATTCTGCTACGGTCAGTAAAGAGAAGAAGAATTATATCATTCAATCATTTATTAAGTACATACTATATGCAGTGCAATGTACTAAGTGCTTGGAGGGTATAATATAACAGAATTAACAGATATATTCCCTGCCTGTAACATGAATAGTGCAAAAGAATGGCAGACAAATAGATGGGCTAAGTGAAATAATTTAGGTTTTTCTTTCTGTGGTGGGGCAAATGAGGTTCTTTCAAAGAGATTTAAAAAAATGATAAAAGCATTTAACACTTTTCCAACTCTTACTAGAGCTGAAAAATAACTTAAAAGCAGCATCACATAACTATAAATCTGATGTCTTAGTAAAAGTCTTTTGTTCTTATGCTTAAAAAAAGTGAATTTGCAGAATTAAGTGTATAATCTTTTAAAAGTACAAAACTATTTGAAAAAAAAATAATTAAACACTACTTAGAGTTCTTAGGACACAAAGCCTAGTCGGTTAAAAACAGCACAGCTTTTGTAAGGGCACTTTAGGCCTAACTAGTTAACCTTTTTCTAAGAATTTTAACAAGATAGTAGGCAAGGGGAATATGTGCATGCAGTCCATTAAGACTTTTATGAGACTATTGAAAAAGACCCTCAGAAGAGATAACAATAGGATGGGAAAGTTGGGTGTAGATTTATAAACTTGTGAAGAGATAAAAAGTCAGAGAAAGGTTTAAATGACCTGTCACCGTGGATAAATCTCTGGGTGGTTAATCAAATCAGTGGAGATTTTCTTCTCAGCATTTTTGGATGTGTGGTGGCCGTGGGTATCTCCTACATGTAGTTTAGATAGGGGTCTTCACAACCAGAAGATACCACTGGCATTAGGAAATGGAGGATGAAATAGATGTTTGGTTATACTTTGGTTTGGGGAAGTGTTTTCAGAGGGGCTGACAGATTGATAAGAGACAGGGCCTGAAGAGATTTTAGCTGTGTAGCAGGCTCAATCAATGGTATTTTTAAGTGCCTACTGCATACAGATCACTATATTGAAGTGTTTGGGAGAGAAAAATAGAGTAGATGGGATCCCTGACCTCAAGGAGCTTACAGTCTACCAGGAGGCTAGCAAAAACACAGTATTTAAAAAGAATAAATACTGGGGATAAAATGTTTGGGGGCAGTATCTGAGACCGCTACAGGACAGGGGCTGTATCCAAGCTGAAAACCCTGCATCTACTCCAGTGCTTAGGACAGTGCTTTGCATATAGTAAGTCCTTAACAAATATTATTACTGTTATTACTATAGCAGATCCAGGATTCTGGAGCAAGGCCAGATCAGACTGGAGAGCGGCAGCAGCCATGGTAGGACTAGGTTAAAAAACATAACCAAAACAGGGTTAACGTGGTGTGTCGGGGTGCAGAGCCAACCTGACAAAGGTTGGGGAATTATGGGGATGGGATGGAAGCTGGTTTGGTATTACTGGCCATAGAGGTAGGGGCAGAGGGGAATGTTGCCCAGCTGGAAAGCCATGAGGGACGTGAGGCAAAGGGGAGGTAGATTAGGAAGGGTGTTGGGATAGGAGGCAGGACAAGACAAATAAGACTTACCTGGGCAACAGGTGGCAATGTCACAGTGAATCATGTTTGGCGTGCTTTTGAGAGGAAGTAAAAGTCCCCAATGGTCAATGGAACCAGTATGGGGTGCGGAGCAGCTGCTCTATTGCATTAGGGTGAATCTGGGGCAACATCAGGGCCCATCCACTTAGAATTTGAACAATTAGAGTTCCCAACTGTGTTCCACAATATGCTTCTTGGTGGAGAACCAGTCTTGACTATAAACCTCTTCCTCAAAGTAGTCAAGGAATAAGTGCATAGGCTAAAACTGAGGGAAAAGTGAAGGTAGAATACTATTGCAAAAAGTTCTCTAATTAAAGGTTTAGTGGTAAATCAAAACAATGACTCTGAAAATACCTGATCTTTTCACAGGAGCAAGAGACAGGAAAGGGGTTTTGAGAAATCTCCCTTTACTACTTCACTCAGGACCATATTTAAGCCATCCAAGAGAGATGAGCATTTATCTTATTCTTTGTACCAAAAATTTGATCTTTTTATCTTAGAAATGGTCTAGGATACTTTCAAAAATTGAAAAACCACCAAAAATAAAGGGAGACAGGAGAGAGAAATCCTTAACGTGAGAGAATCTTCCTCTTGAATTAGAAGGGGAAAAACTGTTGAGGAGATTTTTCCGGACATGACTACTAACAAATCAGGTGCTACTGATTACCCTGTATACACCTATTGGCTTCTTAATGAAATTCAAGGCAATAGCTTGGGTTTATAAAGTAGTAGATGACTTTACAAATTGCTTTACCTTGTATTCTCAGGCAGATTGAGATCAGCTGGTGAATTAATGGGTCTGAAGGCACTGTGGGGTAGGGACCAGGGCATTTTTCAGAGGACACACACACACAATGGGAACCCTCTATCTGAACTGATCAGAGAGTGCTCCATTTTAATGGACTTTGGGAATGGCGCAGACTCTTATCTTTTAAGAAATAAAATCATTATGAAGTGCTAGTCTTTCATGCTTTTCAAAACACATCACTAGCATATTTTTTTTTTAATCTTGTGAATGCATTTATTATTAGACATGGTGACATTTTTACATTCAAGTCAATATCTCGTGAGAGCATTGAATGAAATGGCGGGGGGGGGGGGAGAAATGCAGATATTCTGGCAGAATTGCGTAACTCCGCTGACCCCAGGATATATTGAGGGCAATCACTTGGGCCACTTTGGAAAACAAAATGGGTTAATGATTATTTACTGAAAGAATGGTAATTTTCTGTGTACACAGACCCGGAGCTGGTAGCACTTTCAAATAAATCATGTGTGAATATTCTTATCGCTTGTTATTACTCTAGACAAGAGACATTAGAAAGATATCTGTCAATGTCCATGGGTCATAAGATGTTCACTAGCTGGGATCCGTCAGAAAATATGCCACACAGCTCACAATGTGGTGTATCATGGTGCCTTTGAACTTTCATCTGAACGTGGAGTTTTGACTGTTTCGAGCCATAGATAAGCTTGAAATTTACTGGTTTTGAGAATCCTAATTTATTTCCCCATGGTTATTAACAGCCAATCGGATCTCGGGACATGTGTCTCTCCTGACCTTACAGCTTAAATTATCACCCATGCTATGGAAATTTAGGTGTCCCTTAATTAAAAAGAAAAAGAAAGCCCGACTTTGCCCTTATATCTAAGTGATAGCAGAAAACTTACATGTGCTAATTATTATGTTAATATAGTCTACCCAATAAGCTTTTTGGTCACCCAACCTGACAAAATGTAGTTTGTTCCATGTGAAAAACAAAAATCTTTATTCTGCTGACTCCTTCCTGATGGAAAAAAAAATAAATCCCAACACAGAACACATCATTTTGTTTCTTGGGTGCTTACATGAATGACTTCAGGTCCACTGCTGTTTTGAAAAGTAACTCAAATATCCTTTGAGTTCTAAAGCTGATGTTTTTAATGTCTCCCCTCCCCCCCCGCCCATTCTGTAAACAATTTTCCAAATGATTACGTGGGTAAAGGTGTTTAAATAAAGTGGGTAAACCGAGTCAAACGGCAACGCTGCAGCTTTTATTCAATACATAGTCATGATCTTCATAAAGCCATTTACCTTCCGGCAATTCCTCTTCCCCATCTGTTTTCTTCTTGTTTTTGTCAAGAGCCCAGGAGCTGAACCGCTTGGGTAATAAATGCTACATTAATGTGTTTGTGTGCATGTGTAGATTTTGATAGTGACTCAGGGATGTTGCAGGAAATGATGGTATATTGGGAATATACTGGGTGAGGAAACAAACTCTGCCCGACGCCCAGTACCTCCTTTAAAAGCATGCAAGATGCTAGAACTTCATTTGCTATCCTCCTTTTGTTTCCTAAGGGAACAGGGGAGGTAGTGCAACATTAATCTCTGCAAAATTTATTCTTCCCATCCATAAAGAGCCCCTGTGTGCTCTTCTCCATGGCTTTCTTTCTTTCATCAAAAAATATAAAGTGCCAACTCTGTTCATGGCACTGGGCTGTATTAAGCATGGGGGAGGAGGAAGCTGATGTTTCACAGTATCGAGACGCTGTGTATCTGAGGCATGGCTTGTTTCTTGTTGGCTTGTGGAACTGTTTTCTGATTCTTGGATAACATGGCTGGTGTCTGTGATGGCTTTGTCCTCAGTTGGGAGGTGTGTCTCTGCAGCTTCCTGTTGGACCTTCAACACATTTGTCCAGCTGGTTTAATTTAGAGGCTGTTTTCAAGTTTATCTTTCTCATGAAAATATGGTGGCTTAAATAAAGAGACCTTCTAAAGGTTTGGGCCAGTCATCTGTCTGGCTTCAATTTGTTGAAGAAGAGAGACCTCGGTAGCGAGCAATATAGTTAACTGTGGAATAATTGTGAATCTTGTGAGTTGTTAGGGAGTGTTGTTCAAGTGTTTACCAGGGTGAGCTCCCTTGTGAGACCTGATTTCACTAACATTCCTAACGAAGCACTGGTTAGAATATTAGAAACCTAAATTCATGCCCATTTTCCCTCCTGACAAATAATTGTCCAAGTCCTGCTTCCTTAATTCCTTAAAAACCTTCCAATCCAATCTTTCTGTGGCTGAAATAAGACCCCTGGAGGATCCTTCTCCTTTAGCCTATTCCACCGTTGGCAGTCACACAGATGAATCTTTGGGTGCTCCCAATTCAGGGGTTGCTGGATTCCGACCAGCCGAACCAACTTTTCTGTGCGGTCCTCTCCCTCGCCTTTCAAACGTCACAACTTTAAAATGAAAGTCTTGTCGTTCGAAGCGTCTGAACCAAGGGAAGAAAACCCATGGCTAACAAACACTAGTCCTAAACTCAGATTCTGAATTGGGAACAGGGAATCACATCCGATTTCTTTTTTCCTGAATACATACGGACACACACACACCTAGGTTATAGGCATATAACCTTCCCTGTATGTTAAATTGTTTTAAAGGAAATCTGCGCCCCATACCCACAGTGTATTAACACTGACAAAAAGGGTAAAGTTTCTCTTCCTTAGCTCTCACGACTTGCCAATAAACGCCCACTACATACTACACCGAGTGTCACAGCACAATTTTCTCAATGACTGGGAAAACCTTCCCCTCTCTCTCATTTAGCGGGTGAATATGAGGAAAGAAAAATTTCAGCTCTCCAGGAAATCAGAGTGGAAGGGAGTGAGGGAGCACACAAAAGCAAGCAGTAGTAAGAGGGTTAATGTTTCCTGTTTGCCTTTTCGACCACCCTCCCCCGCCCTCCTTCCCCAAACCACCCCCTCGGAGCTCAGGCGGAAGTCAGTTCGCTCCTTTGGAGATTAAAAGGATTCCGAATTCCGATCGGTTTCAATAACGGGCGTCCAGAGAGGAGGAGGAGAACAGAAAAGGGGGGGGAAAGGACACACACACACACACCCCCTCCCTCCCATACGTACATATAGAGACGCCTAGAGAGAGGACTGGTTAGCGGAGCGTTGTAAAGCCCCGAGCTCCCCGCACTCCACGGGAAGAAAAGCCCCGAAGCATCGCATGGAGGGGGGAAGGAAAGACGGGCTCTAAATGCTCATTTCAGCAGCAGCGCGGGCGGAGGGTGCGTGAATCCTGCGTTTTCGACACCGCTGGTGAGCCCGGCTCCGTGCGTGATTGCTCTTAATTCAAACCTGGCCTTGGCTCCTGGGAGGATCCGTGCTTCTGGATTGGAATCTAAAGGGGGGTGGGGGTGGGGGTGGGGGGAAGATGCCAAATGGAAGGATGACAAAGGAAACGTGATCCCCACCTCCCCCTCGCTGCAAAGGTTCGACAGAGAACTGACGCGGGGGGCGGGGAGGTGGGCCGTGCGAAGGTCGGATAGCATTGCACGACGGCTCGGACCGGTGGAAAGAGTATATTTCATATCTTCCCCCCCCCCCCTTCCCTACCGTGAATAATTCAGGGCGGGCGGCGGGGAGGTGCGCCTCGGCCAGCCCGGACTCCCGGGTTCAGGAGAGGAGGGAAAGGGGCAGGGTCGGAAGCAGCAGGGGGGTCACCTCCCGAGGGGTCAGTCCTGAGGGTCAGCCCCCGATGGGCCGCCCGGGGGGCAACGGCGGGGACCCAGGCGTCCGGGAACCGGGCTCAGCCCGCAGCAGCTGCCCGACCAGCAAGGCCCAGCTGGGGGGTCCGGTCACCTAAGGCGCCGGTCCTTCGGCCGAAGCCCCCCCGGACCCGAGGAACCGCCCGACATGCGGCTGGACCGGGGCCGGACCCCAGCCGGTCCCGCCACAGGACCAATCTGCCTCCCCACCCGCTCCCATCTCCCCGGCCTCTCCAGCCCATTCCGGTTCCAAAGAGGAAATTAAATCCGGTAAAGAAAAAAAGGATTCCCTGGAAATAACGGGCGGAGCCCAATTCAGTCTCTCCTCGGACCGGGGCACCGCTCTACCAACCCCCCCCCAAAATCCTTCCGTTTGTGGGTCAGTCTGCCCCGCTTGGTTTGAGAATCGGGGTGGTGGGGGTGGTTTTTAATTTTCTCCTTTATGGCCTGACCCCACTCCCTCCCTCTCTCTCTTTGGTAGGACTGTCCGGGCACTTCTCTTTAAGAAGAGACACAGTATCCGCGCTGTCAACCGCCGACGGGGGGAAATGAGAAGAATCTGTGTCGGTGTATCGATGGGTCCGGGAGATCGATATTATTATTTAATGTAAAGAGGATTGGGGGTTAACTGTAGGTCCGGGGGCGGGGGGGAAGGAAAGAAAGTCAAATCTAGCCGAGCGAAGAGGGCCGGCCTGCCATCCATCAGGTGCCGAAAGAAGTGGGGTGTCCAACCGCACGACTAATCGATGGATTTTTGTGGGTGAGTTGTCCCCCCCCCCGCTTGGTCCGCCACTCCCCCCCTCCCCCCGCCCCCAACCCGTTCGGGTTGCAAATGGCTTCGTTCCCAGAGACGGACTTCCAGATCTGCCCGTTATGCAAGGAGCTGTGCGGCTCCCCGGCCCCCGGCTCGTCCAGCTCGTCGTCGTCCTCCCAGACGTCCAACTGCTCGGGCGGCGGGGGCGGCGGCGGCTGCGGCTCGTCGTCGTCGTCGTCGTCGTCGTCGTCGTCGTCGCGGAGGCTGCACGTCCTGCCCTGCCTCCATGCCTTCTGCCGCCAGTGCCTGGAGGCGCGGAGGCCCCCGGCGGCGGGCGGGGCGGCGGGCCCCGGGGAGCCCCTCAACCTGCGCTGCCCCATCTGCGACCACAAAGTGGTGCTGGCCGAGTCGTCGGGCATGGACGCGCTGCCCTCCTCCAACTTTCTCCTCAGCAACCTGCTGGACGTGGTGGGGGCGGCCGAGGAGCCGCCGACGCCGAAGAACAACGGGCGCGGAGGGGCGGGGGGCGCCAACAACCGCCACCACCACCACCACCATCACCACCACCACCACCACAACAACGGGCGGCCGCCGCCTCCTCCTCCTCCTCCTCCTCCTCCCGCTCCCGCTCCCGCTCCCGCTCCGCCGGCGCCTCCGCAGCCGCCGCCGCCGGCGCCTCCTCAGCCGCCGCCGCCACCCCCTCCGCCGGCGCCGCCGCCCCACCGCGCCGCCTCGGCCCCGCCGCCCTCGTCGCGGCTGGTCCGCCGTCCGCACGGCCAGGCCGAGCCCCGCTGCAGCTCCTGCGACGAGGGCAACGCGGCCAGTTCGCGCTGCCTCGACTGCCAGGAGCACCTGTGCGACAACTGCGTCCGAGCCCACCAGCGCGTCCGCCTCACCAAGGACCACTACATCGAGCGCTTCGCCGCCCCCGGGGCCGCCGCCGCCGCCGCCGCCGCCGCCAACAGCGCCGGGCCCCACCTCGCCCTGGCCCAGACCTTCCCCGCTTCGCCCTTCTCCATCCTCTCCGTCTTCCCCGAGAGGCTCAGCTACTGCCAGCAGCACGACGACGAGGTGAGGGGCCGCCGCGGGTCGGGCCGTGTAGACACACGCACACACACAGACACACACACACAGAGAGAGAGAGATGTATGTGTGGGTTTCTGGGTCTGAATGTGGGGGGGGTCATCACCCTCCACCCCACAGAAGGGGCCTGGTGAGGGGCCGCCTCGGCCCGGACTCTGTATCTATCCATCTATCTATCCATCTATCTAGATATATACCTCTCTATCTACATACAGTCGGCCCGGACTGTATAGCTATATCTATCCATCTATCTATCCATCTATCTAGATATATACCTATCTATCTACATATATCTCGATCTACATACCTATCTATCTACATATATCTCGATATGCATACCTATCTATGCACATATATCTCGATATACATACCTATCTACAGATATTTAGATAGACCTATCTATCTACGTCTATCTAGATATATACCTATCTATCTACATATGTCTAGATATATACCTGCCTACATATGTCTAAATATACATACCTAAATGTCTACATATATCTAGATATACCTAGATCTCTCTATATATCTAGATATGTACGTAGATCTAGATGCGTATCTGGATATATAGACGTGTGTGTGCCTGGTTGTGTGGGGGGCATCGCCCCCCACCCCACAGAAGGGGTCCGGGGAGGGGCCACCTCGGCCCGGACTGTATATCTATCCATCTACATGTATCTGGATATATATCTACATATATCTAGAGGTGTATTTCTATGTATATCTAGATATATAGATATGTGTGTGTGCCTGATTGTTTGGGGGGCATCGCCCTCCACCCCACATAAGGGGCCTGGTTAGGGGCCATCTCGGCCCGGACTATATATCTATATAGATATGGATATGTGTGAGTGGTTGTATGGGGGGCATCGCCCTCCACCCCAAAGAAGGGGCCTCGTGAGGGGCCGCCTCGGCCCGGACTGTATATCTACATCTAGATATGGCTATAGATATGTGTGTGTCTGGGTGTGTGGGAGGCATCGCCCTCCAACCCACACAAGGGGCCTGGTGAGGGGGCCGCATGTATATAGAGATTATAGATAATAATAATAATAATGTTGGTATTTGTTAAGTGCTTACTATGTGCAGAGCACTGTTCTAAGCGCTGGGGGAGACACAGGGGAATCAGGTTGTCCCACGTGGGGCTCACAGTCTTAATCCCAGATGTGTGTGTGTGTATGTCTGGGTGTGGGGGGGGAATGGCCCTCCACCCCACAGAAGTGGCCTGCAGGCTCAGCCCCCATTTCCCTCTCCCCTCCACTGAGACCTCATTGGGGGCAGGGGATGCTCTCTTACCATATTGTACATCCCCCCAAGCGCTTAGTGTAGCGTTCTGCACACAGTAAACTCTCGGTAAATACGATTGAACGAATGCCCCGGCGGCTGCTGTTTTGGTGGGGGGATATCCCCCTGACTTTCCTCCTCCTCTTTCATTCGGTCGTATTTATTCAGCACTCTACGAGGCGCTCGGAAAGCACAATGCAGCAAGAAAGAGTGACAAACCCTTGCCCACAACGGGCTCACGGTCTGGGGAGGGGGACGGGACAGACATCCCGGTACGCGCCCTCGGAGTATCCCGTTAAAAGGCATCCCCTCCGTTCGCCCCCCTCCTCCTCCTCGTGTCTGAGCGCGGGAGGATGGGCGCGTGGGGCCTTCCCGCACACGTGGAGCTGTCCATCCCGCGACCGCCTCCCTCCCCTCTCCTCTGCCAGCACTCGGCCTTGCCCGCACCATCGCCCCGGCCCGTCCGGCTTTTTGGGGCTCGTTCGTCCCTGACTGTTCCCCCCCGCTCCCCGGCTCTGTGATTTCAAAAATCCGACCCCTTCCTTCCCCTTCCCAAATCCCTCCAGGTTCTTGAGGTGTGGGGAGGTTTGGTTTTTTTGGTGGTGGTTTTTTTTTTTTTGCCCAAGGGTCTGGACTTATCAGCGCAGGGTGAGGCCGTAGGCTTTCTGCTCTCCTGACTTCTGGAACGGGAGCATAAAGATTTGAGGCGTGTTTGTGGGTGTTGCATAAGTTTCGATCTAGGGAGGATAAAGAGGTTATTTTAAGAGTTCTACGCGAAATGTAAGGGAGCTGGGTTTGGGCGATAAGCTTGCATGGTAAAGGTGAAGCTGCCCTTCAAGCTTTTAGCCATAACCTGCCACTTAAGTGTAAGAAGCCATTCTCTTATTGGGATGCTAGTTTTATTTGTGGTGGGGTAGAGTCCGCTTTACCTGGCCTCCTGGAAACACTCGAAGTCATCGCTTGATCCCCCTTTCTTGATTCACTGAATAAAGGTTATTAGTGGGTATTTGTATACCGCCCCCTCCGCACCTCGCCCCCCCCCCCCCCCCGGCCTTCTCCAAAGGCCCTAAATCTAAAATCCAGCCACTTACATGTGTAACTTTGACATATTTTCATCGTACTGTATACTTGTGTGGCGCTTCGGAAAATGAGGAATTGTATCGACTTGAAATGTTACAAGCGTGTAATGGATTTGAGAGAATTCATGAAGATGGCAGTGCCAATTTGAAAAATGATTGGACCGATACTTTGTTATGCGTATGAGCATGTGACATTTTTAGCCGTAGCATTTATTGAGTAACTTGAAAAATGGAGTGATTTGAAGTTTTTTTTATGCCGTCCTGTTTTATTTACATTTTCAAGTAAAGACTGCTAATGAACGATTTTAGGGTAAAATGCGATAGGGACCTATTTCCCCCCCACCCATAATGCAGGATTCGAAATTTTTATTAAAGTACTTTAAAATATAGTTATTTTCGAATCCAGTTTAACCCCAAATGGTATTGAGTAAATTTAAAAAATGCATTTTCTCTGGAAGAAAGACTCCTGTTGTTGGGCTTTAAACGATCCCATTTAGCCTATAGTGATCCGTAAACGTTCCTTATTCTTTGGTATCTCTCCTCCTTTCTTCTTTAGTGTTGAAAGTGAATATGGGAAAAGGTCTTATTTCTGGGCTTGTAAATTCCCTGAATTTTGAGAGTTTACAGATGGCAGACTGAGGAACTGCTAATGGGTCACTAATTTGTTACAAAAGGTGGGGGGGGAGTGGAGAGTTAAGGAAATGTGGGCGTCACAAAGAGAGTCTAATTAACATCACCTAAAAATCAACTGTTAGGCCATTCCATGAAACCTGAATAAGACTGTTCATTCACTCAATTGTATTTATTGAGCGCTTACTTTGTGCAGAGCACTGTACTAAGCGCTTGGAATGTGCAGTTCGGCAACAGAGACAATCCGCGCCCAACAACGGGCTCATAAGACTACTAGTGTAATTGTCATAACTCATTGAATAATCTAGCTGTCGGTTACATTGTGAGAATTTGATTGCTCTATTCGGTAACACAAGCTATTATTTTGAGGTGTTTTTTTTAATTAGCCTTCAAATAGTCTCCCCCGCAGAGATTTTAGTTAAACTTTTAAAAATTGCATCTGGAAACTGGTGAGCAAAACTCACTTCTTTGTGTTCAGTACAATCCTTTCATGATGAAACACTTTTTCTTCCCTGTTATTGATTGAACTCAGGTATGGAAAATTTCATATTTGACTGAATTTGGAAGTGTTTCCATGGTGAGAACATCTTCTTTTACTGACAGCTTCATAACAGAAATTACTTTCCAATAAAATTCTGGGGGAAAACTCCTTTATTGGGAGATGTTCAGTAAGATGATCTGCTTTTCCTATTTGATGCTGCTTTTAAAGTTGAATGACTATACAGAAACTAGAAGGAGAAGGAGAGGATGGCAAAGAAAGGAATTTGGGACAAACTGTATAATTTTGTTTACAAGGGAGATTGTGGAGTGGTCAATCTTGTTGACTTACCAAACATTCATTTGCCCCTCTGAGAATTTTTGAAGACAAAAAGCAAATCACCACTGAGATCTTCCACAGAAAAGATCCCTTCCCCAAAAGGGTTTCTTAACATGGAATTTTAAAATGCCAACACAGGAGTTCCTGAGACTGTTATTGTTAATTTTTTAGTTGGTGTAGCCAGGTGAGATTTTATCTTTTTTCTCTCCCCCTCCCCTAAGTAAGATTTGTTGTGCATAGAGTTTGAATGGAGATTTCCAACATTGGGGAGTAAATTTATTCCCCACAAATTCTTGAGAGGTGACTTGGGAACTGATTAGGTTACTTTAGAACATTTTAGGGAAATATCCACTCAATATCAAGGGACCAATTATTGTACTTTTTAATTTCTGAGATGCAGAGTAATGCATTTTTGTGTCATGACTACCCTAGTTCTTTGTAGTTTACATTGATATCAGCTAAAGTTCCTTGAGAATTCAAAAGTCAGCATCTAAATTGGGTCTGGGAATGAATACATTAGTAATATTTAGAGCAAAGTGATGCTTTAACATTTTGTTGGAGTGTGTATTAATTGAAACTTTCTCTTTACAAAAAAACCCCCAAAAAACCCCCTAGAGATTCAGATTAACAACCACAGGTCTCAGTTGATCTTTTTGGATGACTGCAGTGGTTATTTTGTATAAATATTCAAAGAAGAGTCAACCAATTCTTACTCTTGGTCAGGAAAGACGCAAGGTATCCGGAGTTGCAGACTCTTGTAAAAGGTTAACTTTACAATATATAACCTCTTTAGGCTGTAAGCTCATTATGGGCAGGGAAGGTGACTGATAATTCTGTTGTAGTTTACTCTCCCAAGTGCTTAATACAGCCCTCTGCACATAGTAAGTGCTCAGTAAAAACCATTTATCAATTTCATAAATTGTTGCTATCTTATCCTCAATTTGACAAGAGGGAGAGTACCTCTAGTAGAAAACAGGCGTCTTTAGTTCAAGCTTAAACAATTCCTTTAAAAATCATAATTTAGATACTTGATTGAAAGTATCGAGCTAACAGGATGAGGTTGTTGCTTGCTCTTAAAATTTCTGGTATTTGTGTCTTTTGACTGTCTAACTTGGATTTTCCTGTACCTTGCATTAAAAAAGCATAGTGATAGTCTTCTATTGGCTCAGATTAGGTCAAAGATAGCTTTGAAATCTAATGGGATATCCATATTGATGTCCTGATTTTACAAATCATTCCTGAAATGGCATGAATCTGGATTGTCTGAGCATGAACTTTGAATTTTGTATTGTGAATTACAGGTTGTAATTCACAGATGGAAGGGGGACTGAAAAAACTCTAAAATGTATCTAGAGACTTACAGATGGGTGCAACCAAAAATAATCAGCAACTTGAGCAGAATTTTCTTTTATTTTCCTAGGTGGAATAGATGAGCAGCTCAGACTCCCTTAGGACTAAGAAAGAGACCGTTGTTCTTGAAGCCATTTTATAATAGTGAATATCTGTAGACTGAATGTTTTTACAGGATTAGGAAAACCCCCTGTGAAAATCTAGCCATTAAGCTATAGATTCTTGTCAGTTAAATCTCTTGTGAAGTGAGGTTTAAAAGCAAAACACAATTACTAGTGAGCTGAGAAATTATACTATTTTCCTTCCAAGAGTGTGTTTTAAATGGTGGTTGACTATAACAGGATCTGATAGAAATGCTGACAACCCACATAGTGACAATTTTGCTTGCTTCAGCTATGATGCTTCCTAAGTAGATGCTGCTCTAATAATTCAGTGAGAATGAACTGACTCAATAGAGAACTGTTGGAAAATTTTCAGGCAAAACTTTTGTGACTGACTTTTTTTTTCTATGCAGAATAAAGGGAGACTACCTCTTGGTTACAGAACAGTGAAATGCTGAATTTTTCAGTAAAAAAAAAAAAGACTAGTATTTAGACATTGAATATCTCCTCAGCCTGTTTGAGTGTGTATTGCTTGCAGAGCACTCTACGAAGCGCTTGGGAGAGGGCAATAAAAGCTCTTGGAAGAGTACAATAAATAGACACGATCCCTGCCCTCAAGAAGTTATGCAAATTTGAAGTGACAAAATGCTTTTTAAGTTTATTGAACAGTGAAGCAGCGTGGCGCAGTGGAAAGAGCACGGGCTTCGGAGTCAGGGCTCATGAGTTCGAATCCCAGCTCTGCTACTTGTCAGCTGTGTGACTGTGGGCGAGTCACTTGACTTCTCTGTGCCTCAGTTCCCTCATCTGTAAAATGGGGATTAAGACTGTGAGCCCCACGTGGGACAACCTGATTCCCCTGTGTTTACCCCAGCGCTTAGAACAGTGCTCTGCACATAGTAAGCGCTTAACAAATACCAACATTATTAACATTTGGGACCTTCCGGGAAGAATGTTGTGAATAACTTTTGGAGAGCTGTAGATGAAATCTTCAATTAAAAGGCAGTGATTTGTTAAAAAGCATCTTGGTGATTTGAAGACATTTCCAATCTGTTGGCCAGCAGTATGTTGAGAAAGCTATTTGACAGCACTAAATTCCAAATTTCAGGGAATCAGTTTCCTGTGATGCTGACATGGCATAATTTGCTTAGTCTTACCATTTTTTCCCATCTACTTGGGAACACTCAACAAGGTTTATTTTAGCTGCTGTATTCATGCTCAGTGAACAAAGGGCTATTATATTGTCACTCTTCATGACACTTCACCAAAGGTTGAGTAAGAGTTCTGTGATGCTGACTGTTTCAAAATATAATCTTTATAATAAACGACAAAATTGCAGCTATTTGATGGCACTTTAGGTGGTTTCACTTTATCTGAGGAATTTTGAAAACAGCAAGATAAACTTTTTTTTTAAAAAAAAGGGAAACCTAACAGTCATTGCGGTGGAGGAGAGTGAGAGGCAATAGATCAGTCATATGGTGCCTTCTGTATCTCTTTAGTACTTTGCTTTTTAAATGTTTTAAAGATGTCACATTATTTGGTAGATGATTCCCTAAGTGATGTCACCTGGGAAGTGTAGCTCAAAGTTTTCTCCAGCTGATTCCATGTAACTCATTTTCATTTGCTTATGTAAAAGTATTAAGTAATTACAGGTCATTTTGTTGCTCTCTGATTTTTGCTCATCCGTGTGGAGGCTTAGTGGGCTCCTTGCTTAATTTTGGAAAGTTTTTTGTTTTTTTGTTTCTCCTTGAAGGGAGATGCCCAGGACGCATTGCAATAATCCAGGTGAAATCTCATCGTAGTAATGTGGAGAGGGACTGCTGCTTTCCTGCCTCATTCTCTTTTGTGTGTAGCTCCAAACCTCATTGACCTTTTTTGGTTCCATATTGTCAAGGGAAATTCCTTTGCTATTCCCTGCTACCGCTGGACTCATTTGATGTCGGTTTTTTGTTTTTTTTTTTTGAGTTCTTCCACTAGCCTTGTTGGGTCTTAGACTGTTTTCTCATGGAAACGGTAATTTACATTTTCAAACGGATTCTTGAATTATTTCAGTCTCACATTTATTTTTAGATTTTGGCCTCTTTGTGGCTTATAATTAACAAAGTACTAAAAAAGGAGCTTTTTTATTTTACTGAGGTCTTCCTCCATTCCCAATCTTAATGCTGTCAAATTTACATGCTAGTTTTTAATCCATTTGACAGTATTTATTCAGTTTAATCAAAAACATTCGTAACTGTGTTAAATTGTGTGTATGTTGTTCCCTACTTATGCCAATTTGATAAATTGCTTGCCAGATAAAACTTAATTCTTTTTCTGTTCCTTTTGTGGCTAATCAGAACAATACATCTGCTAGATACTTTATTCTCCAAATGCTTGGACATAGTTCTATAGTAGGAGCAGTTGGATTGATTTTATTGTGTGGTAACTCTAAGATTGATCATATCCTTTGTTTTCTTGTAAGAATTTTTTTAGGTGTGAGTTATGTGAGTTTTAACATCTTATGGAAATGTATTTGATCCCTGTGAAGAGTGGGCTTCTGCTTATATTAAAAAATGCTAGCAACTATAATAGTTCATTATTTTTGCCCAGGAGGATTATAAACTCAAACTCCCAGGGGCATAAAAAAATTTTTGATTAAACGTAAACAGCAGTACTCTAACTCTCTTTTATGCTGGCAGCCTATGTTGTCCTTTGCAGCAAGTTTTCAAAAACTGCATTTGGTTTGTGCTTAGTCAGCTCTTTTGTGATAGAGTGCAGTTTTGCATTGTGCATTGTGTAGTGCATTGTGCAGTTTTTCAGTAGTTGATTTGGTAGACACAAATTTTTAATTTTTGTGACTCTAGGCAGTTGTGCCACATGCTAAGCTCAGGAGGAAAGAATTATGTTGGACTTTCCTCCAACTTTGTAACTTGCCCATTTTAGGTACCCAAATTCTGTGTTAATATCAGTGTGCAAAAATAAAAAAAAGCATTTGAAGACAATGTGGCTTAAATGCAACTTATTCAAACAATATAGGAAAATAAATGCAGCCAGTTTCAACAACTCTGTCCCCAAGAAGTTATTCATTTTGCAAAACAATTGACACATTCATTGATTTTTCTTTCCATAAAGTATTACAAATTTGAACTAAAGTAGTTAATATAGAAATGTTAGAAATATGAAAAATATGTCAGTGTGGAAAGATGGTGAGTTTGAATCATTAAAAAATAAAGAATAATCTCAGATGGGAGCCATCTGTGTAGGATTGAAAACCCATGCTGTTTATAAGGCATTGGTTACTGTTTCCAAAAAAATCAGAAATGAGAGTTAATTTTGGTGACCATACCCACCTTTAAAAGGATCAGATTTCTTTGCTCCTTTCCCACCAAATGCTATCCAAATTGTAAATTTTTGGATCATTGACATTGCTTAATAGGGTAAAATTTCATTCTGCATCCTGGGACTCTTGATGACTGCCTGACAAGAAAAGGTCTGGCAAAGACAAGACCTAGCGAAGATGTTACCTAGAAAGAGAAACAGATCAACAACCAAGAGAGTGTGAATCATAATGCTTTGAATGCTATGCTTTATGGAGCAATATGAAATTCATGCATACAGAAGATGCTAGTATGCTTCAGATATATTAGTATTGCTTTTTAGTATGTAATTTGGTCAGAAGTGCAGATGACTGCAGTCCTACTGCTGAGGGGATGTGGAATATCTTCCTAGTGAGTTTTATCTTTCAGAGCTCTGCAAACATTTGGTAGAGCTGAGGTGGCTATTTGCGTGGTCTCTGGCGACCCCATTCCT
This sequence comes from Ornithorhynchus anatinus, assembly GCF_004115215.2. Taxonomy (NCBI): domain Eukaryota; kingdom Metazoa; phylum Chordata; class Mammalia; order Monotremata; family Ornithorhynchidae; genus Ornithorhynchus; species Ornithorhynchus anatinus. The sequence continues at coordinate 51,225,465 of NC_041735.1, read as the reverse complement.
CAACAGCCCTTAGGGGACAGACTGCACAGTAAAACACACTGATTGTGCTTGTTCTGATTCCACAGAAATTGAGATGGCCCCTCACTTCTGGGGCCCAGCCCTAGCCCGTTTGGACCGGGCCCCCTTCCTGCCTCCCCCACCCCCACCCCGGCCCCGACTTTTGGTTTGGGGAGAAGTCTATGCTTCCTCAATATTTAGTGAAATTAAACACTTATTTTTCCATTGTTGCTTGGTTGAGTAAGTACATAAAGCCCTTGAAAGTAACAACTTAAGTCATGTAAGCACAGGTTCTGCAAATGCCACTAATTAGATTCAAGCATGTTTAATACCTTTGACTCTCCAAACACAAGCATTGATTTGAGAATCATTGGTTATTTGGGACCATGGGACTTTTTGAGTTATTTATGTACAATTGCAAAATGGAAGTGTTCAGATGATTGCTACTACCGCTAATAATAATTATGGTACTTGCTAAGCACTCACTAGGTGCCAAGGACTGTTTTAAGCGCTGGGTGATGCAGGTAAATCAGGTTGGAAACAGTCCCTGTCCCACATTGGATTCACATTCTTAATCCCCATTTTTTTTTTTGCAGATGCAGTAACAGGCACAGAGAAGTTAAGTGATTTGCCCAAGGTCACGCAGGAGACATGTGGCAGAGTTGGTATTAGAACCCAAGTCCTTCTGACTCGTCGGCCTGTGCTTTATCAACTAAGTCACACTGCTATGAAATACTATTAAGACTTTTCCTGGATGTTACCATTATTTTTTTTAAAAAAAATCAGTTATCAAATTGAGCTTTAGAGTATTTGTGTGTTTCCTAACAGTTAATTACCTTGGGCAAGTCACTTAATTTCTGTTCCTCAGTTTCCTCATGTAAAATGAGGATTAAATCTTACCCCCTTCTTCCTATCCTATCCCCTGTCAGTACTGAAAGCCAGTACTGTCCATCATAAAACTGGCATCCTACATGGGCACCATTGAACCCATGTTGAAGTTGGTGAAGTTGGTGGGTCTATGTTCCTGCAAAGACAGTCCTCTAAACTGTAAGCCATTGTGGGCAGGGAACATGTCTGCTAATTTTGTTGAAGTGTACTCTTCCAAGTCCTTAGTACAGTGCCTCTGCACATAGTAAGTGCTCAATAGATAACGTTGACTGATTGGAAATGTGTAGGATAAATCCCCAGTGAGCCAGATAATCAACTTGGAGTCAGTTGTTTGGTGTAGGCCCAAAGACTTAATATACTTTGGCTTACAAATCACCTTGGTGTAATCAAATGGACTGAAACTCCAGAATAGAATTTTGGCAGTATTTTGAACAGTCAGTTCTCCTATGTCATAAATTTTCACTACAATATTTCGATAGCACGAGGTAAAAGGATTCATGCACATGCTTCGGATATATACCTGGATCTGCGATACCATGATGCGTTTTCTGTAACGTAGTGTTCATTCAATCCTATTTATTGAGTACTTATCATGTGCAAAGCACTGTACTAAGCACTTGGGAGAGTATAAACATAAATCCTGCCTCGTAGAGGAATTGACTGCATTGGAAATAATGAAGATTTGCACTGCCTACTTTCAGATTGCATTGTTAGTAGGAAGGGGACCAGCTCAGTCTAGTGGCTAGAGCACGGGCCTAGGAGTTGAAAGGACCTGGATTCTAATACCAGCTCCACCATGTGTCTGCTCTGTGACCTTGGGCAAAGCACTTAAATTCTGTGTCTCAGTTACTTCATCTCTAAAATGGGGACTGATTGTGAGTCCCATGTGGGACAGGAACTGTGTCCAACCTAATTAGCTTCTATCTACCCCAGCGCTTAGTACTGTGCCTGGGACAGAGTAAGCGCTTAACAAATACCCTTTAATAAAAATAAGACCCAATTAGCTGATATACAAAAGAAAGGTTTAAGTGGCCAAATTGCTAAATTTGCAATATATTTAGTCAAAGCTATTGGGTGTATCATGTTGTAAAAAGGCAAATCATTCTTCTCCTCCCAATTAAAAGGTTAAATTGAGGTGTGATCTTTAGGTTGGATTTAGGAGGATTGGAGCAGGAGATTGGAACTACAAATGACTGTGGGAGTAAAAAGCTCTGCCTGACTTGTTTTTCCACTGGAAATTATCTGTGAGAAAGATTTGGAAGACAGTGTAGTTGAGATCTGGAATTAGTCCAAGATTTATCTTACTATTCATATAAAACACTTCTGCTTTAGTCTGGCAACTGTTGCTAAATAGTATGTATATCTGGTAGAATACTTCTTTCATTTTTAACAAATTATACCTTGGAGCTCTGAATGATTTCATTCACCTCTCATGAGTATCAGTTTTTCTAGTTACCCTGGTGTGGCCATCTAGGTTGTCAGCTTCAGGATGTAGTGGTTTTCCTGAGGGCAGCTGTAAATTTGACCTCCCACAAGTATCTTCATGGGGGTGGTAGGGGTGATTGCCCCTTCAGGTTTTTGAGCTAAATCTCAGACTTCCTCATGCCAGGTTAGAGAGACCTGGGCTATGACAACTTCTCAGTCAGGGCTGAGATGACTTTCCGGCCTCTTAGCCCCTTGAAGTTTGGCACCAATGATGAGGGGTGGCAAGAGGGTTTGAAGTGTTGCTGTGTCACCCAGTTTTTCATTGTGAGAGCGGGTGCCAACAAGGAGGTACGGCTTTAAGGGGAGGCTGGGCCCTGGGAAGGGCCAGTATTCAATGAGCTGACGGGCCAGAAAATCACATTTTGAATCCTTTCTGCCCACTTTGGAAGTTCCTGGGGCTTGTCAGAAACCTGGGATGAATAAGGTGCCGGCTTTAAAAGCTGCGGAGGCCATCATCCCCATGGATTTTTGAACCTTTCCTCCACATCCAAATCCACCTCTTCCTGGTGACTTTGCTCCCCCCTGCTCTGGTGCTGTGGACTTAGCTAATTGGAAGAAACTGAGGAACCATGGTCCATCAAGGCAGTTATTGCCCAGAGATTCCAGGAAACTTAACTCTTGCATTAGTTGAAGATACTTGGAACAACCATGTGGTGTTATAGAATGTTGTGTTAACCAGGGCATGGTTTACCAGTGCCATTTTCTTTGTACCATAGAAACAGGTCGTGATCTCCTAACTAGGGGAAAATGATTAATTAATTAATGTTAGTATTTGTTAAGCGCTTACTATGTGCAGAGCACTGTTCTAAGCGCTGGGTTTGATACAGGGTGATCAGGTTGTCCCAGTTGGGGCTCACAGTTTTAATCCCCATTTTACAGATGAGGTAACTGAGGCACAGAGAAGTTAAGTGACTTGCCCACAGTCACACAGCTGATAAGTGGCTGAGCAGAGATTCTAACTCATGACTATAATTATCCAATTTGCTTTTATTAAGTCTTTAAAAATGGCCATATTCAAACAAGAACATTGCTCTGCACATTGTAAGCACTCAAATATCACTGTTGGATAGTTAAACCTAGAAAATGTGAAACTAATTGAATCGAATCCAGATTCTCATATTGTAGCAGAAAATGGTAGGTATTTGTGGGTATTGTCGCTGCTTATGAACCCAGTTCTCCTAGTGTTTAAAGAACTTTGGAAAGAACATTTAACTATTCTAGATTACTAGAAGACGTTTGTGCACTGCAGCAACCGAGTAGTAAAAGTTTTATTAAGCACTTACTGTGTGCAGAGCACCGTACTAAGCACTGGAAGAAAATACAGAGGAGGGAATTAAACACAGTCCCTATCTGTCACATTCCAAATTAAACACAGTCACATTCCAAAATTCAGGGCACTGTCTAGCTGAAACATAGAATCAGAAGTATAGAGCAAGCCTCTCTACTCTGTGCGGAACACTCAACCTCTGTGCAGAACACTCAACCACATGCTTGGGAGAGCACGGAGGGGCATACGAAACCTAATCCCCATCCTCAAGGGGATTATGTATCCACCAATGTTTTGTCCCTGGACCACTGGTAACGTTCAGGATCAGTGATCGAGAACTGACCTGGGCTTCAACCTGGTATTGCTGCATGCATTCAATAACCTTTGGACATTCTGCGACTCAGAACAGCAGTGTAACTGGTGGTTAGTGCATCTATGGCTAACTCCAAGCCCTGTAGGAGCAACTACAGATTGTAGTGGCCACGTGGCTGGAGTAGGAATTTTTCCCTCCCCTCTCCCTGCGCCGCCGCCCCCCGACCCAGGATTGCAGCTGGAGAGTTTGCAGTTCTCTAGCAGTCTCAGCTATGGGAGGGGGAGTCAAGCAGAGGCAGACCCACTCTATTCCTAGCTTGGGCAGAGGCTAGCAAGTGGAAGGCAGTCTGCTACAAACCAAAACTCACCTGTGCTATGCAGCAGCAGCAGCAGCATGGGAAGAGTCGAAGGTAGAGACTCAAGTTTACTGTGCAGAAGAAGGCAATGGTAAACCATGTCTTTATTTTTACCAAGAAAACTCTACGGTTACACTACCAGAATGATTGCAGATGGAGGTGGGGCGTTCTGGGCAAGATGTGTTCATGGAGTAACTATAGGTTGGAGACAATTAAACAGCATAAGACAAGACTCCCTGCCCCCTTTATTGTTGGCAGGAAGATACAAACAGTAGTAAGAGGCCTGTGGGTAAAAATTATTGCCCTCCCTTGCTCTAAGATTCTGAGAAGCCTGAAAGTTTAATATTTCTCCCAAAAGGCCCAACTTATTCCCAGGGACTAACTTCATTGAACTAGATTCCCACCAAGGGGCTAATTGAATCATTCCTAGCCTCCTAATCATAATCTTATTGTGCTACCAATATAAAATTACCTTGGTAGCAAGAGACTAAGTTGTTAAATCTAAAAACTATTGATTTCAATTTGGAAATGTAGAGTGTTTGAGTGTGTGCTTGTGTGTTTGTGTGTGTGTATGTGTATGTATGTGTGTGCAAAATCATGGAGGATCTTTTTAAACAAAAGGAAAAGACAGAATAAGTTGTATTCCATAGCATGGTGCCATTTTTGACTGGGAATGCAGCTTTGAAGAAAACATTCAACTTCTCTTTTTCTTCCCTGGTTCTCCCCCTCCCATTTCGCATTTGCATTTACATTGACATTCATTCATTCAGTCGTATTTATTGTGTTTACTGTGTGCAAAGCACAATACTAAGTGCTTGGAAAGTGCAATTCTTCGGCAACAAATAGATACAATTCCTACCCAACAGATAATTGGTGGTAATTCCAAAGCATCCAGTTTTGGATCCTGTTGGGCCCTAAGGTAATATAAATTAGCAATTCCCACACAAAGTATTCTTGTAGTAAATAATTATCGTCATCTGTGAAATGGCAGTAGTATCCAATCTTAATATCTCTAAACCTGAAGGATGGTATAATGAAATGTTTGTGTATATATTAAATGGTATTAAGTGTTTATTTGTGTGCAGAGTTCTGTACTAAGTGCTTGGGAAAGTATAATTCAACAGAGTTGATAGACACGATTCCTACCCACAAGGAACTTACAGTCTACATGATATGACTACATACATCAATGGAAGCAAGAGAAGTAAGATTTCTTAGTGTGGTCCTAGAGATGAGAGCTGGGGCCTCTGAACACAACTGGCATCCAGCCACTTCTCCTCTTCACGTCACCTCTTTCTGGGAAGATGAATCATGATTTACCTACAGAAAAAGTTTTGAATAAATATATGATTTTGAGCAGACATCTTAGAACCAAGTCTAGTTGTATTTCAAAAATAGAATTAAATGTGGAAAATGCAGCCACTTTCCTCTTCCCATAAACTTTCCTTCCTCTCCTTATTGGTCTACCACTCTTCAAACAGAAAATCCAATCAGGACAGCATTGTGTTAGTGTGAGAAGCCAAGAGCAAAACCATTCCATCTGCCTCTATCCTCATATAAAAAGATAACAAAAGCAAATGATAGGAAAAATAAGTGTCAGTTCATTTAATAAGCAAAACACAAGGAGGGAAAAGTAGGTGAACTCTTAAAAGAAAAAAGAGGCTGTTTTGGGCTGCTGAATACACCGATATGCTTTGCCCTTCCTCGTTACTCCTCTAGTTCCACTGTTTTTAAGAGGCTTTTCAAAAGTTTCCTTAAAGATAAAAGGTTTATAAATGGAATAATACTGCATGTCTGAAGGGTGGTGGGGATTAATCAAATGTTTGGTAGCTAATTTCAATTAAAGATTTTAGGGAAACTATTTTGTAAGTTTGACTGTGCTAAATTGATTTTGATTGGACTAAATGTATTCCCAATTTGAAGTCTGAACATGAATGGCACCAGGACCTAATTCAGTTAATGCAAACCTTTTTTCAGTGCTTTAGAAAGAAGTACATTACTCCAGTGACTATTTGAGACTATGAAATAATTTTAGGAAGCCAGTGGGCACACAGAGGTAAGCTCGTGAACAGGGAACATGTCTGCTACTCCTGTACTCTCCCAAGCGTTTACTACAATGCTCTACACATAGTAAGCACTCAACAAATATGATTGACTGAAGGTGATTTCACATAGATTAAAAAATGTGTCCCGTGTCAATTTGGCTGCCATGTAGAGTTGTCATAAAGCATAAAACCATAGTCTGATATAACTTTCTGTAATCCTGGTTCCATTTAATTGTTGACTGTTATAAAACCCAAAATTTGGCATCAATGTTGACCTTTTAATCTGCAGTGCTGAATAAAAAATTGCCTGCTTCAGTATGTTATTCTAAAAGCTTAATGAATTTACTTTTCTGGATATCGATATTCAGGTTTGGGGGTGGCACCTGGTGCGCGCTTACCTTTGCTTTGAATATCTCTTGGGATATATCCTTTTCCAAGTTTTTCAAGTGTGCTGACTTTTGCTATAACATGTTTTTCATGTGCATTTTAGATTTAAAAAAACCTTTCTCTGATGAGAGCCTGTTTGGAGATACCATGCAGCAGTGTCAAGAGAAATGTAGCATTAGAATGAGTGATTGTTTTAGTGTGCATTTTCTTTAATGCAGAGTTGTGCAAGAACACAAATTGTGTTTTCTAGAACTGGGTGTAACCATAAGGCGTGGGCGAAAAGCTCCTGTAGCATCACTCATGTCACAAAACATTATGTGCATGCCAGGATGAAAACAACAAAATTTCCAATTAGAATGCAGCTGCTGCAGGCAGAGGGGTCAGGAAGCTAGGTGGGCATAGGGGCAGCCTGCTGCTAGGGGTAGGGCCTGGAGGAGGGCAGATAGGGCACCTCAGAACCACACTGGGACACGCAACCCCTGTTCCCTGGGGAAATGAAGATTTTGAGAGAGTTGGATGGGATGCTGCTGGTATTTGGCAGTTTTCTTGCAGTGTTGAGCCACCCTAGGGTGAAAGAGTTAGGTTGGATGGAAGGTTGGGGGGATTGGCACTCGGGTATTCTGCAGGCGTGTTGCGGGTAGAGGCAAGCACAGGACCACCTTTGCGGCCGGAGGAAGAGCCCAGATTGCCCTTGCAATAAGTAGTGGGGGTGAGGTCAGCCACTCTCCAGGGCCAGGGTCCATGTGTCACTGCCGTCCTGTAATAATTTTCATACTGGAACTGCCATTCCATGATCTCTTACTAGAGCCGAGTCTGACCTGATGTGGTTTACTTTCACTCCTCCTTGTGTGTGAATCCAAGTTATTTTATTTTTGACGGGAGGAGAGTTTTCTAAGATTGCTGCTGACAGCTTTTCCTTTCAGTGGTTTTTTTTTGATTCACAGAAGAACAAGATCAGTTTCCTCTCACACATGATGCTGGTTTATCATTGCATCATATGCTAAGAAAAGCCGTGATGTTTTCTTGGTGAGAGATCCTTGTTGGCTAACAAAATAAAAACAAGGTTTGGAAGCCCAATTAGTGTTGTACTGTTCAGTTTATTACTTGAGCAGAAAAAGTGGCACTGCCACTGCAGTGGTAATCCTGGGCAAAGTTCTTGCATACCAACATAAAAATAATGCACCCAATCCTACTGGGAAGAAGGAAGCAAATCTATTACTTTTCGGCAGTTAATAATAATTATGGTATTTTTTAAAAGCTTACTATGTGCCAGGCACCATTCTAGGTGCTGGGTTCGATGCTGTATTGTATTTTCCCAAATGCTTAATACAGTGCTCTGCACACAGTAAGCGCTCAATAAATACGATTGAATGAATGAGGGAATACAAGCAAATGAGGTTGGTCATAGTCCCTGTTGCACATAGGACTCACAGCCTTAATCCCCATATTATAGATGAGGTAACTGAGCCACAGAGAAGTGAAGAGACTTGTCCAAGGCTACACGGCAGACGTGTCAAAACCAGCATTAGAACCCATGACCTTCTGACGCTCAGGCCTGAGCTCTATCCACTATGCCGTGCTGCTTCCTTGCTGCTTGCTACTGTTATTTAATTTCACTGCATTAACTATATTTTGAGTACTATCGCAAGAACATCCAATCAGTGGTAATATTTGAATATCTACTATGTGCAGGGCACTATTCTAAGGTTCTGGAAGAGTACAACAGAGTTTATAAGCTCCTTGAAGGCAGGGTCTGCTATCAAGCGATTGATTACAGTTACACAATCATTTTATGATTTCCAATATAAAATTAAAATTCAACCAGTCTTTGTACATATTGACCAAAAAAGATTGACCAAGAAGTGGAATTTGTCTATGGCATTTTAAAGGAGAAAAACAAACTAACATAAAATTAACTGCATGTCTACAATGTTCTTCTAGACTGGGGTGGAAAAATTAACTCCTGTTGGCAGGACTCTCCATTCCCCTCCAGAATTAGAGTGGGATTAACCTATGCTTTCTGCCAAAGCAAGGGGGGAAAGGGAGGGAAAAAACACCCCTCCCGACCACTGTGATGGAAGCCCTGTCCTTTGCTATGAGGGAAAATGGACGGGAGTTAGGCCAGAGCCTAGACTTATGGAAAGCCTCATGGGTGAGTATGTTTTCAGACCCCATTTCTACCCCCAAACATCTCCTCCTTAATCGACCGCCACCGTGGCTTGAGTCCTTGCTCTCTTATTAGCGTGGGGGAGAGAGCAGATGATTGAACCCCCACATAAGCCACCAGGGACCCTGGCTGACCCACATGGAGAGATTGCTGGGCCTCACTTTATTCCTTCCCTCTTAATTTCCACTCCACACACACACACATGCTCTCAGAGGCGGGCACATAAAAGACACACAGAAAACATGAAGGAGTACCTGTGCAGACACACACTCACTTGGGAACGTTTAAGAGGAGAAATTGGCTGGCTAGGACTGAATTGAGGGATACTCTCCCAAAAGCACACCTGCCCTTACAGGGTAGACTAGTGCTCATTCAGAAGAGAGGCAGAGAGTGAATGCTTCAGGGGCACACAGTGAAGAAAAGGAGGAACAACAATGGGTATTTTTAGTTGGATAAGCTGAGTGCGATGGCCTGAGCAATTAGAGCTTCTTTCTGTGTCCAGCTATAGATCCACAAGCTGCAAATAAATCACTGAGTCTGGTTGTTCTGCCAATAGCCTAAATAATAATAGTAACTGTGGTATTTAAGTGCTTACTCTATGTCAGGCACTGTACTAAGCTCTGGGTTGGATACAAACCAGGTTGGATGTAGTCCCTTGCCACATGGGGCTCACAGTCTCCCCATTTTACAGATGAGGTAACTGAGGCACAGAGAAGTGAAGTGACTCGCCCACGGCCACCTAGCAGGCACTTGGCAGAGCCGGGAATAGAACCCATGACCTTCTGAATCCCGGGCTCATGCTTTATCCACTACACCATGTTGCTTCCTAAACTTCCCCTGAGCCGTGGGAGTCCCTCGCTCCATTTCCCTCATGCTGGGGGTTAGGGCTAACGGGGGAGGGGGATCCCCCTCCAGCTTTTAGCCCCTTCCCCAAGTGTATGGGCCCATACATGCTTTTGGTGCAGTTTTTAGGTCCTTGCTCAGTGGTTAGTTGGGCAGAAGATAGGTTAGGAAATTTGGATAATATAAAAATGGAGTATATACTGATGTTTATAATCGGCTGTTTTGGGAGCCTGGAAGACTCTCGGAAGAATCCAGAAAGTTTTCCTGAAAGGGGAGGGACCTGTAAGAGTAGAGGAAGGAAATTTAGATTTTTTTGAAAGTTATCTAATTCTTTTGGCTAGAATTACACCTTGATCTCCATTAACGAAGAATTTCAGGTCAGGTATTTTTTAACTTGAAGTTATTTTAGATCAAGGGCCTGAATTAGGCTAAGTGGATCAATATTTATTGAGAGTTTACTCTGTATAGAGCACTGCATTAAGTCTTGGAGGGAGTACAGTAGAATTGGTAGGCATGATCCCTGCCCTCAAGAAGTTTACAATCTTGCAGCATGATATGCCAACTTGGACTCAGTCTTTGAAGCCAATTTTCCAACATGGGTAAAGTCCTGATATTGTCACTAACAATTCTTGTTGAACAGCTTCCAATCTTTGATATTGCTTTATCGACACTTGGAATGAACCCACTTGTTATCTGTGGAAATGAGTCCCTGCCTTTGCAGAAAGGGCTTCTCGCTGGAGTTACCTGGATCTTCTTTCAGCCCCTTCTGGCTTTTTTTTTAAATAGTATTTATTAAGCACTTACTATGGACTAGGGACTGTACTAAGCACTGGGGTACATATATAGTGCTCACAACCTTAATCCCCATTTTGCAGATGAGGTAACTGAGGCCCAGAGCAGTTAAGTGACTTATCCAAAATCACACAGCAGTCAAATGGTAGAATCCATGTCCTCTCACCTCCAGGCTTGTGCTCTTTCCACTAGGCCATGCTGCTTCTCTGCCTTGCTGGAACCAGTTGCTTCTGCTACTTCTCCTTTTAATTACTTTATTAAAAACAAAACACTCCACCCTAAAAGGGTTCATAAAATTGGCCTTTCATTGCTTGATTTAGAAGACAGGAATAAAGTGTTTGATAAAAACAACATGATTGATAGGTCTTTGGAATAAAAAAGACCACCAGCTGGGTAAGTGTCATCTACTTTTCCTAATTGTGAATTTTTTTTAATCTAAGATTTAAAATGTTTGTTTAAGCTTTGTCCATTATATGCCATGGTAGAAATTTAGCTCTGAATCTACATTTCATGACTTTTGTAAATCTAGTTTTGAATGTGATGGTGGTGGAGTGCTACAGTATAGTAGTTATATGCACCGCCCCCTCCCCCAGTAGTTAACTTGCTGAGAAACTTTCTTTCTAAATATACGGCCTTTTCAGAGAGTATTTTAAAGTGCAGGGATTTTTTTTAAACCTGGTTTTAGGTGGACAGATTTCATTCAGAGTATCCAATGTAAGCTTCTGTTTGTCCTTAGTGAGGGAATTCATTCCTTGAGTGCTTTGTTAAACATCCCTGTGGCCACGAATGAAGCATCTCTCTGGAATGTTTATCTGTTTCTGGTCTGGCAGAGCTTCTGACCTTTAAACCCATTGTTGGCTTGACCTAAGAACATGAATTGAAACTGCATCTTCCTGTATACTGTAACCACATTAGGCTTTCAAGGCAGCTAGAGACTCTAGAGCTTTCCCCCTGCAATCCTCCAGTTTAGCTGTGGGGTTTGAGTTTATAAGGAATTAGCCAGAGAAGTACAATTGAGAGGTCGGGAGAGTGAAATAGAAGGGGCCCTTGGAGAAAAAGAAAACCCCAAGCAAACAACTTGAGTAACTGGGAATGCTATCCAAAGTTTTAATTTAAATAGGATCTAGATTTAATGCAGTTCTGTTCCCATGATGTGCCTAAGGGCTCTTGGGAACAAAAAGGAGCAAAGTTAACTGCCTATTCCTTTTCTTCCAGACCATCCTCTCATAAATGTTACTCTGTAAAAAGTCGTATTTTTCCTTAACTAAACCATGTTTTTTTAAAAAAATGGACCCATAAGGTGTTTTGAATAATGTACTTGTTTGCACTGATTTTTACTTAAGGATCTTTTACTATTTACTTTTTATCAGTTATTTCTCCAAGGATTATTTTCACATTTATAATGTGAGGTTTTATACAATGTTCTGTCCTCAGGAGCCTGAAATTTGCACCTTTTTATTGGGGTGGGGATGTGCCCTAAATGTGTTTAGGAGAAAATGAGGGTGGTAATTAAATACCTAATACAGGCCTCTCCTCTCTACCCCTCCGCCAACTCTGACTTGTGTTCACTGAGGGAAGTTCCTTGATCACCAAGTGTTTTCAAGGACAGTTCAGTGTACAGGGTCCAGCTGCTCCTGTAGGTATAATTAAATGTACAGCTCCTCTTTTTTGGTGATTACCCCTAATAAGGCTGAAATGCAGGAGGAGGATGGAAGGATTATTTTACAGGCATAAAGAGAGGGTCAGGTTGCCTACTCATTGCTTACCAGGAAAAGGCCCCAGTGCGATGGACAGTCTCTTCCCCTCCCCCAGTTCGCTCCCTTGAAATCACTTAAATTGGCAGGAACAGACTTCAGGTTTTTCTTCATTGGGCTCTACCGTAGTCATTGTTACAACCAGTACAGGAGTTCCTCCATAGACAGTGAGCCCCATTTTGGACAGGGACTGCTTCTTACCTGATTGCATTGTATCTATTCCTGTGCTTAGCACATAGCATGTGCTTAACAAATGCCACAATTATTAGTTATCCTCCTAAACACACACACACACACACACAAACACTCTCATGCTTTCACTCATTCCCCCCGCCCCCCCATTCCTTCCCTTCTTTTTCGTTGTCGTATTTATTGAGTACTTACTGTGTATAGAGCACTGTTCTAAGTAATCCCTACCCAACAACCGGCTCACAGTCTCTAGAAGGGGGGGAGACAGACATCAAAACAAGTAGACAGGCATCAATAGCAACAAAAATAGATAAATAGAATTATAGATAGATACACATCAGTAATAAATATGTACAAATACATGAGTAATAAATATGTACAAATATGCACAAGTGCTGTGGGGCAGGAAAGGGGTAGAGCAGAGGGAGGGAGTAGGGGCAATGGGGAGGGGAGGAGGAGCAGAGGGAAAGGGGGGCTCAGTCTGGGAAGGCCTCCTGGAGGAGGTGAGCTCTCAGGGCTTTGAAAGGGGAAGAGAGCTAGTTTGGCATATGTGAGGAGAGAGGGTGTTCCAGGCTAGAGGTAGGACTTGGGCCAGGGATCAACGGCGGGATAGGTGAGAATGAGGCGAGGTTGAGGAGGTTAGCAGCAGAGGAACAGAGTGTGCCGGCTGGGCTGTAGAAGGAGAGAAAGGAGGTGAGGTAGGAAAGGGCAAGGTGATGGAGACCTTTGAAGCCAATAGTGAGGAGTTTTTGCTTCATGCGAAAGTTGATAGGCAACCACTAGAGATTTTTGAGGAGGGGAGTGACATGCCCAGAGCATTTCTGTAGAAAGATAATCCAGGCAGCTGAAAGAAGTATAGATTAAAGCAGGGAAAGACAGGAGGATGGGAGATCAAAAAGGAGACTGACGCAGTAATCCAATCGGGATATGCTACCAATAAGGTAGCAGTTTGGATGGAGAGGAAAGGGCAGATCTTGCCTATGTTGTGAAGGTGAGACAGGCAGGTTTTGGCGACAGATATGTGGGGTGAATGAGAGAACTGAGTCAAGGATGACACCGAGGTTGCGGGTTTGTGAGACGGGAAGGACGATAGTGCCGTCCGCAGAGATGGGAAAGTCAGGGAGAGGACAGGGTTTGGGAGGGAAGATAAGGAGCTCAGTCTTGGACATGTTGAGTTTTAGGTGGTGGGTTGACATCAAGGTGGAGATGTTCTGAAGGCAGGAGGAGATATTAGCCTGGAGGGAGAGAGAGAGAACAGGGGAGATGTAGATTTGGGTGTCATTGCGTAGAGATGATAGTTGAAGCAGTGGGAGCGAGTGAGTTCACCAAGGGAGTTAGTATAGATGGAGAACAGAAGGGGACCAAGAACTGACCCTTGAGGAACCCCTACAGTTAAGGGATGGGAGGGGGAGGAGGAGCCCGTGAAGGAGACTGAGAATGAACTGAGAATAAACGGCCAGAGAGATAAGAGGAGAACCAGGAGAGGACAGATTCCATGAAGCCAAGGTTGGATAACATTTAGAGGAGAAGGGGATGGTCAACAGTGTCAACCCCAAGAGGGATGGATAAATGGTTGGTGGGGGTGTTGCCCCTCCCTCAGTTAGTAAAGCATGGCCCACACAACCCTGGCAAGCACAGTCGTACCTAATCCTAATGTGCTGACCATATACAGTGCTTCCAGAGTATTGGTGAGTTAATATCAACTCACAATTCCTGGAGTGTAATCTCTTTAGTAAAGGACCACTTCATATATAGTCTAAAAGCAGGTATGATGCTGAACATGAAGTAAGAGGCAGTAACCCCTGCTGGGTGTGGGGCAGATGTTGGGGATCCTGTTTGCTTTGCCTTCTCTCCTCCTCCACTGCCAAGACAAGAATTGCTTCTGTGTTTAGCTTCAGGAGCAAATCCATCATCCCCATTAAAGGGACGCTAGGGAGAACTCCTGCCCCTTGACCCCACAACGTTAGGATTAAACCAAGTAGACTTTGACATTAGGTGCATATTTGATATATGAAGATATATTTATATTTATTCTGAGCGTGGAAAAAAGTTGAGATGGACTAGAATGCAAGATAATTTTTTTTTTTAGAGGGGTATTTAAGTGCTTACTATGTGCCAGGTATTGTACTAAGCCCTGGAGTAATTACAAGATAATTAGACTAGGCATAGTCTGTGTTCCACATGGGGCTCATAGTCCTAATCCCCATTGTACAGATCAGGTAACTGAGGCACAGAGAAGTGAGGTGACTTGCCTGAGGTCACAGAGCAGACATGTGGCAGAGCCTGGATTAAAACTCATGTTCTCCTGACTCCCAGGCCTGTGCTGTATCCACTAGACCATAACTAGAGAAGCAACATGACCCCTAGTGGAAAGAGCACAGGTCTGGAAGTCAGGGGTTCTAATACCGGTTTTGCCACATGTCTTCCCTGTGACCTTGGGTAAGTCACTTAACTTCTGTGCCTGAGTTGCCTTACCTTTAAAATGGGGATTAAGACTGTGAGCCCCATGTGAGACAAGGACTATGTTTGACCTGATTACCTTGTATCTAGAACAGTGTGTGGCAGACAGTAAGTGCTTAACAAATACCACAGTTATTATTATTAATAAATATGATTGATTGACTGAAACTATCATTTAGGGGTTTTACTTCATCTATGCTAAATTGGATAATTCAAGACAAAAAATCAGGAGCCTCCGGAGGGGAAAATGTGATTGAATCAGGCCACTCTGCATGATTGGTACTTGCTGTGTTAAGCACTGGCTGTGCTAGCTGTACAGTGCCAATTGCTTAGTACAGTGCTGTGCACACAGTAAGCACTCAATAAGTACGATTGACTGACTAGCTGTGCCTGTGATACCATCCTCTCCGTGTCCACCGCCCCTGCCCCCCCCCCCCCCCCAGCATTTTCACCCTGGCCAGCTGCCCTATTTTTCCTTCATAGCGGAGGATTGAGGACTCCTTGGGAAAAAACCCAACCTAGGCTGACTGTGACAATTAACAGTTTCCACATCCTAAACCCTGTGTTGGATTGTAGTTTCCAATTAACTGTACCCCCATCTGCCCAAAGAGCAAGTCACTTAACTTCCTGGGGAGACAATTTCCCTCTTTACAAGATAGGGTTGACAAACTGCCCTTTACATCTCACCCTCACCCCTATCCACCACCTACTTCACAGAATAGTGAAAATTACCGAGTCTGGGGAACATTTTTGAGTTTTGTGAAGGAACTGCCCAACAGTATAGAAATACTGAAAATAAAAGGAGCCCCAGATCCTTCTGAAAACTAGGATTTGAGGACTAACCCTGTGTTAGGCTTTTGCTCTTAACTGCTCAGAGCATTTTAAAATCTTTAAATTCTGCAGTTCTCTTAAACATTTCATCCATTAACCTGTTGAATCTCTTTGGTTTTCCCTTTTGATTTTAAGAAATGACAGAGTTTGACACTTAAAAAGAAATTAGATTAGGCCTCATCTTCTAAAGTGATCATGGCCATCTTAGCTTCCTCTCCTGGACTTTTATGGGCATCTGTGAGCCTGCTGTTCTTATCTTAGTTTCAAAGATCAAGATCCACCTACTAGTCTTAGAATAAGTAGTGCAATTTATATTTGACTTTCTGAAGGGGAAGTGGGGCTCTTTGACCTTGATTGTGTGTCATGGACAGTGTGGTTCAGAAATTGGTTATTTTGAAGAGGAATTACTGCTACTCCTTTTTGAGTTTTTTCTTCGTTAGATACTGAAATGATCGTGCTGATTCAACATCACATTGATGACCTTGGTGAAGACAAGATCTGACATCCCGGGGAATGAGTGGGGCACAGAAAAGATATTGCCAGACTGTAAACTCCTCCTCTAGACTATAAACTGCTTGTGGGCAGGGATCTTGTCTACCAACTCTATTGTAGTGTACTCCCCCAAGCACTTAGTACAGTGCTCTCTTCACACAGTAAGTGCTCAATAAATACCATTGATTGGTGAATATTGGAGTGAAATATGGAATCCTGGAGTAGGACTGGGTAGGGGAATAGCTCTTTGTATTGTAGATTAAGTGATTTTGTTTTACTAGATTCCGCCTTCTTCCTAAAAAAATTCCGAAATCTCCCAGGAGTAGCAGCATGACCTAGTGGAAGGAGCATGGACCTGGAAGTCAGAGGATCTGTGTTCTAATTCCTGCTCTGCCACTTGTCTGCTGTGTGATCTTGGGCAAGTCACTTCACTTCTGGGTCTCAGTTACCTCATCTGTAAAAGGGGGATTAAGATTGTGCGGGCAGTGTGGGACAGGGACTGCATCCAACCTGATTAATTGGTATCTACCCCAGGTCTTAATGCAGTGTCTGCCATATAGTAAGGACTTTATTATTATTATTATTAGTAGTAGTAAAATGCAAGTGGGTCGGTTGGAAATCTGAATATGCTGTAGATTTGGACATGTTTTGAGATTCTCACATTTCCTTCTAGTAACTGGATATGTATCAAAACTGATATGATATGGCTGTAGGTACAATTAGTTTAATCTACAAAGGGTTCTTCAGTGCAGGAGTAGGAAAAGATAATTAAATCCTGTTCTCTGGAGCTTGTACCAATTCCAAATGAAGCTGTAACCTTCTTTTGTCATTTGAGAAACCCCTACCTCATGGTGCAGACTTTAATTAATTTGGCTTAATCTTTTTGTGTGGGAAGCAGAGTTAGTTAATGGGTATGTGCTTATCTACTTACCTGCTGGTTTCTGCTTTTAGTTCAACTCAAGTCAACTGAATTGGGAAGAGACCTCCACCTAGAAAACAGTGGGGGAGGGGGAGAGGAAATAACAAAGCCATCCTTAGAAGAATTAACACTTTTTACATATGGTACTTAGTTTCAGTATGTTAGGTAAGTTCTACACATTTCCACCATACGTTTTGGCTATGGCACAGTTAGGGAATTAAGAAACATTCTTCAGATGACGGGCATCTAACAGGATAGAACATGATGCGATGTCGGGTGAAACGGTTATGTGTATGAGTGAGTACGATAATGCAAGTCTTATTGTGGGGCTCATCGAGACTGCAACTTTCTCACTGTAGAATTGACTTTTGCAGCGATTACAGCATTATTGAATGTATATTACTAGCTTTACTGCAGATCAGAAACTCAGCTACCTAGTTGTCTCTAAGAACTGCAGTCTCTCAGTTTTTTTTAAAGTCTCTCAGTGCCATACAGGAGTCCCCCCAAAATGCAGCTAGTTTTTTCCTAGTGCAAGACATTTTGCAACAAGGTCAGAGGCAGGTTGGTAGAACTGGAATTGTCAGCCTGCCTGCTGGGTCTTGAGTTTCTGACAATCTATTAAGAAAGGACCCAGGTTAGAGCATTTCCCGCTTCAGGGTGGGCTAGGGACTTGGACGAAGGAGACTAGAACTAAGGGAATTGCTTTTAAGCATGGGGTAAAGTCTCGTCCCCACACAGCTGTAAAGGGTGAGGTTGCATTCCCTGCCAGGTCTTCAAATTCTGTCCTTCTGCCAGTTGGCACCCCTTCTATCCAAACTGAGCTGACTCGGAGCCATCTGGCTTTCCTCCAGGTACCTGTCTCTCTTGGGCAATGAAGCTTTAGGGCTGTTTCATTTCAGAAGCGTTTTTTGAGGGGGGGAGCTAGAGGTGGAGCTGAGTTGTGGCTGTAAAGTCAATGGTGTTGTTCCCAGGCTCCTCAGAGCCCCCCAACTTCTGTGTTGAAGAGGGTCACTTGTGCAGCCAGGCACCCTGGGTATTCGGGTCTGGGATGGCTCCTCGTTCAGGGTCTCCCCTCTCCCTTGTCCTCATGGGCATGCTTTGGGCCCAGTTCTGTGTGGGTGTATCACTCAAACCTGCAGATTGGGGGTGGTGAGTGAAGGAGAGCCTCAATGGGAGCCATTGCCAGTCTCACACCCCTCTCTTCCTCTCCTTCCCCATCCCAACCCATCACCCCTGTGTCCCAGCAGTGTGGCTTTGTGGATAGAGCATAGATCTGGGAGTCAGAAGGACCTGGATTCTAAACCCGGCTCCCTCACGAGTCTGCTGTGTGACCTTGGACAAGCCACTTAACTTCTCTGGGCCTCAATTACCTCATTTGTAAAATGGGAATCAAGAGTATGGGACAGGGACTGTGTCCTTCCACCAGTTGGCACCCCTTTTATCCAGACTGAGTTGACTTTGAAGCCGTTTGGCTTCCTCCAGTTACCAATGACTTCAGTACAAGAACAGTGCCTGGCACATAGTAATCACTTAACAAGTACCATTATTATTATTATGTTCCCGAGGACCTCCCGCCACAAAACCCTGCTGAAACGCCTGTGATACACCCAGAGTACCCCAAATTGCTGACACGGGGCCACCAGGAGGGCCTGTTCATGGTGCCTAGCTGCCTAATTTTGACTAGGACCCTTTGTTGCTACAAGCAAGGTGAGGTGACTTAAGTGTGCTGATGCATATGTGCCCCTGGGGTTACTAATGTTTCCCAGGAGGCAGTTAGCCGACCAGTGGTATGACATTAAATTTGGAGACAGCACCCTTCCATTTTTGGAGTTAGTTTTACTATCATGACCATACAGCACTAGAGTTCTGATTAGCAGGCCACAGCTAAGCACTTCAGTGCTCATGACACAAAAGAGAGCTCATGCCCCTTATTACTAGAGCCAGTTTTAGTGGTGGGTAGTCACACAGGGCTGCTGGGTTGAAATGGGGAAAGAGGTGGTGTTTCTGGCCTTGCCCTTCCCTATGAGGAAAAAAATGCCTGTGGCGGGAGGCCTTAAAGAGATCTCCCTATCTCTCACCCACCTGGATAGAACATGGGTTTTGTGATCATGGGCAAGGTGCTGTTTGGCAGCACTGGGCTTTTGGGGTGGAGTAGGGTGGGGAGGGTGAAGAAAATTGCTTGTTACTGCTGCTGCCTTGTTCCCCGACCGCTCTCTCCAGGGCCCAAACCCAGGAAGGCGGGGGGCTCTGGAGCCGGTGTCTCCTGGCTTTGCTCCAGGAAGGAGTGACTCAAGGAACAGAGTTCTGCTCCTGGAGCCACAGATAGTTCCTCTCCCAGCTCCCGCCCCTCTTGTCCAGACTCTTGCAACCTGCAAAGGGACACTGGGCCTGGAATTGCCAAAAGCTTGTTGCCAACCTTGCCCTTTATCACTTTATATCAGAAGACAAAGCCCTTGACGGAGTATGTAAAGAGTTAAAAGACATAGCCCCTCTCCTCAAGGAGCTTGCAGTCTACTGGGAGAGATGCACAAATTAATTGACAGACAAGAAGAAACTAGCAGCAGACACACCAGCCTGTTAAAGCTGAGGAAGAAAACAGGAGCCATTCCCAGCCTCACGCCTGTCTCTTCCCTTTCACTGGGAAGCGGTGTGGCCTAATGGAAGGAGCTCAAGGGTTGGGGAGTCAGAGGGTCTGAGTTCTAATTCTCCTCTGCCACTTGCCTGCTGTGTGACCTTGGCAAAGTCATTTAACTTCTATGCCTCAGTTATCTCATCTGTAAAATGGGGGTTAATACTGTGAGCCCCATGTGGGGCATGGGCTGTGTCTCACCTGCTTAGCCTGTGTCTGTCTACTCCATTGTATAGTGCCTGACATAGTGCTTAAAAATACCTGTGCCCTGTACAAGTATCTTTAACACTATTACAGTTCTATGAAGGGCAATTTTAGATATTGGGAGTTCCTACCAGATAAAGAACTCTGGGTGGGGTAGGAGTTAGTGGATTTTTTTTTTTTTTTGACCTGGATGAAGCTGTTTCATGGGTAAATCTATCAAGGTGACAGAATCTGGGGAGCTGGGCGGAAGAAGAAAAGCTTTTCTTAAGGAGAAAAGCATTAATTGTGTTAACTCAGCCTTTACCTGCTTGGGGTTTGTGTAAGTGTAAAACAATAGTGTTTTGGTTGATTTCAACACTTTTTAGCAAATTATAGTACTTATTGTTTGCTTACTGTGTGTAGAGCACTGAGAAAGCTAGTGGTTTTTTTGTCTTTGGTGGAGCTGGTGTGTTAAAGGTAGTTTTGTTTCTCTTCATTCCATACAGTAATCCTTTCATATTAGTTCTCCTATAAGGTGTGTTTTCATTAAGCATCTAAGATAGGAGATGCCACAAGAATTAGGGGATAGGGCTTCTGACAGTGCTTGTTTGCATTCAGCATGATACAATGTAGGAAGAAATTATTCTGCTTACTCAGTGTCGGGCACAGAATGTGTACCTCAATACTAATTTAATAAGAGCCTCCTCAGGCACACAAACACCATGTTATAGGAAAACTGATGATACATTTTAGGTCTGGAATATTACATTCACATCATCTTTGAACTGAAGGATAACTATTACATTCAGTTATTTAAAAAATGCAACTGCTGTGGAACTTTGGGGGTGGTGTGTGTGTGTGTGTGTAATCTCATTATGAGCTCCCTATTCCACCTAGTCAGTCATGAAAATCTGAAAGCAGCCTGTGGCTAGATGGCGAGATGAGTGTAGCAGCTGCCACTCTCCCTCCTAAACTTTTCTGGAGCCAAGAGTATTAAACTTATCAGAAAAGGAGGAGGAGGAGGAGGAATGAACTCCAAAGGTGGCATGGCCGAGCATCCGTATTTTTGTTGGGCCTGTATCCTTTCTCTCATCCTTCCCTTTAGAGTTCCCAATCAGCTCCTTGTTGCATTCTTCTGCAGGAAACTGAGGCGTAAGCCTTTTTGAACAGAAACCGCCTTTTTGAGCTTTTAAAAAAAAAATTGGAAGGGCATCTGCTGGAGGAGCAGTCATGTGGTTTGTCATGGTCAGCCCCATCAAGAGGATAACAAAGGCTGAATTGACAAAGCAGAGCCATAAGGGCTGTCATGGGTCAGTCATAACCTTTTTCTCCCGGTGACCAGCATAAAAGTTAGAGGTGGGGGGGAAGAACCAGATTAGCCCACACGAGACTATGTCAGTCTGAATCCTAAATGTGGAAAGACAATCCTATTCATTTATTCTACTCCAAAATTCTCCTATGGCCCTGAAATCGTGGGTGGGCTGATTAGTTCTCTTCTTAACCTCTTTCTCAGTCCTCGATTTAGGGCTGCTTTTGGAGAATTCCTTGGAGTTAGTACTAGAGAAAAGTATTTTTTCTCAGATATTTAAGCTCTGCCTGTCAAACTGGTGTTGTGGGGGTGGTGGTGGGAAGAAGGGAAAGGGGAAGGTAGGCAGTGATTCTTTGGGTGGTCAAGGGTCTCTCCTCAGCAGCCTTCTGGAAATCACTTTGATCCCTGCTTGTATTTGTGTGCTAACCCAAGTGTGAAAAATAGTTGGAAATTCAGACTGTCTCCTTAGTGAGCTAATTTCAAAAGGAGTGAACAACTTTATCTTTAATATTTTCTATTTTGGGGGAAGAATGGCAAAATTGAGTGTGGGTGTTTGGAGTGTATATGTGTATGAGGTCATAAATCTCAAAAGACATGTTCTGCCTTCCTCAAGGTGAATTTTTTTTGCTAAAAATAGTAATTCTGGAACATACTGAGCCTTTCAGAGAAGGAATATAAATCTGTTTATTAAGGAATTAAAAACCAAACAAAATTTATCTTGTTTTAGAATGAAGGTCACTAAACAATGATGGTATTCCATAGCAAAGAAGTCACAGTTAAAAAGTCCAGAGACCATTTAAAATAGTTGCCATGTGATTCTCATACTGTATTTTTTCGTGACTCATTTTTGCCAAGATGGATGATTTGATTGTGAAGGTGTTGAGACAATTTTGAACGTATTTAATATATTGTCTTGTGGCAAGTGCCTTGAAGTGTCCATGAGCTTGAATATATGACCCGTTGAGAACCCTGTGGTTTGTGAGAGAAGAGACTAATCCAAGAAGGAGCATTAATCAGGGATAGAAGTGTTTTGGAAGAGTGTATTTTTACAGGGAACTAAGAAGGGAAGGGAGGGAACAGAAGGGGAGGCCCTGGGGAAAGTTTTACCAGGGCGTTCTGTTGGTTTCTGTTGAATTTGACTTATTGCATACTGGTAGAGCCTGAACATATGACACAACAGGTTCCCAAAAATCATAACCTATTTTCTTCAAGGAGCAATGTTGCAAATGGAGGTTAGTTCCTGAAGCAGAATCACATCCCCCTTTCTAAGTAAAAATTGCGCAGAATTGTGTACTCGATCAATGTAGATGTGTAATATAGCTCATAGTAATATAGCTACACTGTCCAGTTGGAGAGATACCGCAATAAGGTAGCGTACTTCTTAGGTTGTGAGCCCTTTGAGGGGCAGGGCTTGGGAGTCAGGACCTGGCTTCTAATCCAGTCTTTGCCACTTACCTGCTATGGGCAAGTTGCTTAACTTCTCTGTGTCTCAGTTGCCTCATTACCTGGATTCAATACCTGTTCTTTCATTTAGACTGTAAGCACTATGTGGACAGAGACCGTGTCCAGTGTGATTATCTTGCATCTACCCCAGTGCTCAGTGCAGTGTTTGGCACATAGTAAATGATTAAGTAATATCTTATTATTCATTGTATTCCTTCCCAGCACTCAGTACAGTTCTCTGCCCCATAGTAAGCACTTAATAAATATCCGCAACTACTTGTAGTTTACTGGAAGTAAAATGGAGGCCATCCCGGTGGGAATTCATATACAAAACCATTTGTGGAAATCATCGGAACTGGGTGTTGTCAGGGCAACCCATGGCACCACCCCCTTTTATTCAAAATGAGAATAGGGTAAATGGAACAACTAAATTGATTGCAAGTTTAGGAGAATACTCCCTAACTCAAAAGTTTTTTTAAATCTAATTGCTAATGTATTGGGAAAACAGTCTTGAGACCCATCCTAGATATTCACTGTACTGGATTATTCATTTTCTTTTGGCTGTCCGAATTTTATGATCTTGTTAGATTGATCAAAAACCCTAGGCCTCAATCCTTATTTTTTTCAAAGCATGCTGGAAAATTATTTCTGTCAATCAATCAGTGGTATCTATTGAACGCCGAGTATGCATGCTTGGGAAAATATAAAACAACAGAATTAGAAGACACGTTCCCTGCCCACAACGAGCTTACAGTCTGGGGGGGAGACGTACATTAATATAAACAAACATTCACTACTAAAAAATTCGAACCTGCCTACAAAATGGCTTCTCTTGGAGAAAAAAATCCATTTTGTTTTAGCACCAAAGAAGAAACACCTCATCCTTCTATTTCCATATTGAAATCACTTCAAAGAAGTGTTGCAAGAGGTTGCCTGATCAATTCCATCGATCTGGACCCTTGCTTTACTATATGGATCTGAGTGATGGAGAGGAGTCAATCAGTGGTATTTATTGAGTGTTTACTATGTGCAGAGTTCTGTCCTAAGCTCTTGGAGAGTGTACAGTACAAAAGAGTTGTTAAACACGTTCCCTGTCCACAGTGAGTTTTCAGTGTAGAGGGAAGACAGACATTAATATAAATATATAATTTAAAATATATAATTTGTTAAGCGCTGTGAGGTTGAGGGTGGGATGAATATCAAATGCTCAAACATCACAGATCCAAGTGTAAAGATGATGCAGAAGAGAGAGGGAGCTGGGGAAAAGAGGGCTTAATTGGAGTAAATGAATGACATGTACTAATGTGTGAGCTTTCAGAATTATGGCCACAAAACATTTAGAATATTAAACTCTATACTGAGTCAAAGAAAACTGATTCAGTTCCCAACTTCTTGTATCCAGGATACCTGTTGCTTGAAGTGGGAGAGAAGAAAACTTCAGAAATAAATGTGTGAATAAGGCTCTGGAGTTACTATATTATATTGGAAAAAATTTAGATATTAACCAAAATCTGCTCAGCAAATCTTCCTTTATGCTTTGTGCTTATCTCAATTAAACATTGCAGAGGGAGGGAGCAGACCTAGTGAGTAGTAGTTTTGGGTGATTGGATCATGATAAGCTTTTGTGAGTCTTTTCAGAGAGGGATATGATGCAATTTTGCAAATTACTGCTGCGAGCCACTTTGGCTCATGACTTTGCCATTGCTTCACTTCACCTATATTAAGTTTGCAAAAACTTTTTTTCATTAAAGAGTATTTGTTAAGTGCTTACTAAGTGCCAGGCACTGTAGATACAAGCTAATTGGGTAGGAGACAGTCCATATCCCACATGGGGCTCACAATCTTAATCCCCATTTTACAATTGAGGTAATTGAGGCACAGAGAAGTTAATAGAGGTGCCCAAGGTCACCCGACAAACAAGAGGCGGAGCTAGGATTAAAACCCAGGCCCTTCTGATTCCCAGCCACATACTTTTTCACTAGGCCACACTGCTTTTCATTTTGCTTCACTTACATTTAGTTTGCATAAACTTGTTAAGAACTAAAAGTTAAGAGGCAAACGGTCTGGAAAATGTCTGAAAAAATGAATGGGAGGTGCTGGAGAAGGAGAGCTGGGGAAACCAGTCAGACCATTCAAATCTACTGTTGTCCATTTTGGTGGAGAATGTGAGGGTGTTCCTGAGAGCATGTTCCCTCTCCAGCCCCAAAGCTCTTCTGGGAAGGTCCAGTGCTGTTCAGAGAATGAGAATGTCAAAACCTTACTGTTGTGTTGCTCAGTAGGGGAGAGGAAAGAAAGTATTTACATACATATCTGTAATTTACTTATATTAATGTTGCCTCCCCCTCTGGACTATAAACTTGTTGTGGACAGGAAATGTGTCTACCAATTCTGTTTACGGTTAGATTTTACTCACCCAAGCGCTTAGTACAGTGTTCTGCCCACAGTAAGTGATCAATAAACACGATTAATTGATTGACTGAGCTAAGGGTTTGATTAATTGATTGACTGCAGTAGAGGTAGGTGACAAGACTCAATTCTGGAGCCAGCTTATTTCCAAGTGCTCGGTAAATACGATTGATTGAGCCAAGGGCTGCAGTAGAGATGGGTGACAAAACTCAATTCTGGAGCCAGCTCATTTCCAGTTATTTTATAATTGGCCTGAGGATTTTTGTCTTAAGACAAGTAATGGGAAAGCCAGACACCAAGGCCTTGTGGTTTGCTGGGTCACATGAGAATTGACCTTAAGTCAATTCAAGGGGCCCCTGCAGGCACATGTCGTAAGGCAACCCCCGGTCTTTCATAGACTGTGATTGCTAATGGATTGGTGGATCGCGGGCTGACCAGAGCCTGGAGAGGTGACATAAAGAAGCCTTTGAAGATTCAAAGCTTGGAAACACATTTTCACATAGGAAAAAGCTCCACAGGGAAAATCATTAAAGAGCCCTGATAGAGGGGCCGAGGAGAGGAAGAAGGGGACAGTAATGGGAAGTCTCAAGCCACTGATTGCCAGGAACCAGTCTGCATTAAGTGGGATCAGGGGAAGTGCAGATAAACAGAATCCACAGGTGAGCCCTAAATCTTTTTTAACTAATAGTCTCACTCCTCTTCCCTGTTAGACCTTTCTCTAAGAAATAGTGCTACCCTCTTGGAAAATGCTTACAAGTCTAACAAGTACCCCAGGTAACTCCTCAGCAGAATGGAAAAGGCTGAGAAATAGGTTATCCACCAACTGAATAATGAGCCCCCTTCAAAGAGTACTTTTCTCTAAGACTCTCAGAGTACTTGAAAAAGAGGTTGAATACTGAAAGGCCCATCATGGTCTATCTGGACCTTATGAAGGGAGCTGACATCCTCCATTTTCCAGGCAAGGAAATGAAAGCAAAGGAAAGATGATATGCCATTCAGTGTGAGCCAGGATGGAGACTGAGGAAAGCCTGTACTCAGCATACTCGGAGTCCCTCATAGTCTGTCTTCCCACCTCAGGTCCCACAGATCTTCTGGAGTGGCAGGAGTGGTGGTCGTGGAGGATGAGGAGGACTCATGCACGATCTGGATGGTGTAGCCCTATAGGGTGGAACCTGCTGGTAGAAGGAAGCAGCCCCATTGAATGGAGTCCATTAATTTAGGCTGCCAGTATCATGCTATTGAGGGCTGGGACACCAAGACATCTTCATTTTTGTTAATGCAAAAGCAAAGGTTCCCAAACCCTTTGCTTTTAGGGGAAATCAGTCAGTGGTAGAGAAGCAGTGTGGCTCAGTGGAAAGAGCACGGGCTTTGGAGTCAGAGGTCATGGGTTCGAATCCTGGCTCGGCCACTTGTCAGCTGTGTGACTTTGGGCAAGTCACTTAACTTCTTGGTGCCTCAGTTACCTCATCTGTAAAATGGGGATTAAGACTGTGAGCCCCACATGGGACAACCTGATTCTCCTGTGTCTACCCCAGTGCTTAGAACAGTGCTCGGCACATAGTAAGCACTTAACAAATACCAACATTATTATTATTATTCTTATTATTATTATCATGTGCTTACCTTTTGCAGGGTGCTGGGCTCCATATGAGCATGCCTGAACAAGCAGGACAATCGCAGGGAGATAAAAGATCCAGGTCAAATTGTCCTTTGGAACACTCCAAAATATCTAGTCATAATAATGATATCTTTAGATAATGGTGCTACATTCCTGATGGTATTTTGTCCTTGTAATATCCTTGTGATGTAGGGGGAGGTGGAAGATGCGTTTCCCATTTTACTTATGAAATAGTGAAGCCCATGCTGGGTAAATGACTTTCCCGAGGTCACATGGTAGGCTGGTGCAGAACTTGAATTAGAACTCAGATCTCTTGACTCCCAGACCCCTGTGTTTTTTGTTAGACCATACTGCTTCTGGCTTGCTTGGAAGGTAATGTTAGGGCCTTGGTTATGATTTGTCTGTGTCCTTCTACTCTGATGAGGGGACTCCACAGTAGAATTGCTTTGGAGCTTGATGTGACCCCTCCACCCCTCACCCCCTTCAAAGCGAAGGTCCCAGTACATTTATTCCAATTTTCTGTATCCCAAGAATGATCCTCCCGTTTGAACTTGATAATGTTTAGGGGAAAAAAGTGTGGTTGAAGGCTGAGAAGGTCAGAAATGCTACCTCCCAGTGACACTAGTTTGTTTTCTCTAATATCTGAACCCCAATTTACAATGGTTTGGGGCAAAGCTCTGTACTGTGGAAAGAAGAAAGCTTTTCCTCTTTCTACCCTTTTTGGAGAGGATTGGGTGTTTCTCATCAGTAAGTAGCAAGGTTGCTAAACAAGATCAAGAAGTCAGAAGCAAGGTCAAATTTGATTGCAGATGCGGACATGCTTGACTGATGGGTAGCAGATCTCAAAGAAGCCATTCACTGGAGCTGCCAAGAAATTCTGTTCACATACGGAGTGATGTGCCGAGTTAGTTACAGAGGCACATTTTCTATGTTATTCTTTACAGTGCCACTTTATGCACTTATAGGAAAATAAAGTAAAAACAAAGATGGTGAGTTTATTGCTAATTTGAAGACTCTATGGAGGATAAAAGAGTTCTTTTCATTGACATTTGTATTCTTTTCTTGGTTCTCGATCTGGCTTAGTTTCTGAATTTATTTTGATGTTGTGGTTCTTTAAGTTGGGCTTCAAGCAGACAGTGACCACTTGGGACATTAATCTTTATCCTTGAAACATAGATTATTTATTTTTCCTTAAGATCCAGCTGTTCATTTAAAAAAACCCAAAATAAACTTTGGGGTCTTCCAACTACGAATAGGCCATTTCTACCTTGCATTTATATTCAGTGAGGAACTGGAATTTCATGGGTGGAGGTAAGGGTAAGTATCTCCAGTCCCACGGCACATTTACCATTGGCTTGAGTTGCAGTGCTGAGAGTGGGTGCTAACTTTTCATTTGGAGTATGGGCACAAGCTTGGAGAATGAGAGTGGGGAAAAATCAGGAGAGAGAGGGGGAGGGAAGCTGGCCTCTCCCCCCTCCTGCCATGCATCTTTTTCTGCCATTGTTGCCATTGTACTGTAACTAGTTGCCGGTCAGGCAGTGGCTTCGGCCCAGAATGGGCCAGCTGAGCTTGGGTGATAGCAGCAGCGGATGGCACTGGGCACGATGGCTGTGCAGCTCCATGGGATCACGTAGCCGCCACAGTGGCTTCATGGCCACCCCTGGGTTGTTAGGAGCCGTGGAGGAAAAGTTGGGGTACAGCCCATTCTTGGGATCCAGGGTGAAGTAGTCTTTGGCCCAACCCTGGTGACTAAGGGCCATGGTCTGCTGGCTAGCTGTGGCCGCTCACCTTAGCCAACAAGTTGCAGTGGTGTGGGCAGGAGAGGAGACAAAATCATTAATCCTTGGCACCAATCTCATTGGGGCATTGGCTCCCCTCCCTTTCTACCTTGGAACTGGTGACCTGGCTGAGAACCAAGGTTTTAAACAGTGTTATGTTTAAAGAGACGCAGGATGGCGTAGTGGATAGAGCACCGGCTTGGGAGTAAGAAGGTCATGGCTTCTAATCCTGGCTCTGCCACTTGTCTGCTTTGTGACCTTGGGCAAGTCACTTTACTTCTCTGGGCCTCAGTTACCTCATCTGTAAAATGGGGATTGACACAGGGAGCCCTATAGGGGACAGGGATTATGTCCAACTCAATTTGCTTGTATCCACTCCAGCGCTTAGTACAGTGCCTGGAACACGGTAAGCGTTTAACAAATACAATTATTATTATCATTATTAGGTTTTTCATTTTGGTTTTGGGAGGAGTCCTGAATGGTTGTACTTAAGCAGAATGGATGCCTTGTAGTCATCCTTGATTCGTATCACAGAGACTCTTGGTTAAGAGGATGGGAAAACAGCCCTGCTTGTCCTGTAGCTGGAGATTGGGAAAGAAGAAAAGATGTGGCAGAGGCGCAGTATAGTCTAGAATCCAGTTACTGCTGTCTGAGGAGTAATTGTGGTTCAGAGAATTCATAGTGCCTGGTGGTGAGTTGCAGTGCGGAATTGCTGTCTGTATGTACTGGTGTTTCACAACACAAAAATAAAAGTGGAATGTTACTCTGGTCCATGTGGCTGAATAAGTGGGGTTTGTAAGGCTCTCTGGGTAAAAATGCAGTAAAAAGAGTTTGTAGAGCTGCTCTTGAGTGGGAAAAAAAGAACCCTCTGGGTTGTAAGGATGGGGTGGGTTGACCTGTTGATTGGAGGACCCTCTTAGGTTTCCCACAACTTTGGTTTAGGGGCCAAGTTGAGCGGGGAGGCGGGGACGAAAGAAGAGAGGGGCACATTTGCTTGGTTGAGTAGTGGGCTTCTAGGCCAGCCTCTGATCAATAAATACTGTTGAATGAATGAATCAGTGGGTGTTCCCGGGAAATACTAAGCAAGTGCACTAGCACCACCTAAAAATGAGGCCTAATGCCCACTGGTTCACACCAGACTCATTTTCTTTGGTTCATGTGTGGATCAGGCTGGTGGCTCTGCTCTGGTAGGCTAACTGGGGGCCAGCATTGGGTGCGCTGGGTCAGGAACCAAGGGGTGCTTTTCCTGAAGTGAAAAGCAAGACTGTAACTTCCTTGTGGGTAGAGAACGTGTCTACCAACTCCGTTATATTGCATTTCCCAAATGTTTAGCACAGTGAAATGAAGATGAGAGAAACTCACTGTAATAATCTACTGCCAAGCCACTTTGTGTAAGAGTACAGGGTTGAGCTGAATAGACGGTTGATAAGAAGCAATCACTTGTGGAGATTGTTTCTCTTGTCAAGTTGAAGAGCATGTTGAAAGCTCAGCTCCTTGACAGTACTTTCTTCCATTATTCCTCCTGCTAATTATCCATCATAAGACATGGCAGGACAAAACTGGGATGTTTACTTGCAAATTTGATGAGAGGCAGGCTGGTCATCTGTTTGGCCCATTTTCATTCTGCCTATTTTTGGAACGGGACTTACCAAAATAACTATAAGCTTTTATTGGTCTTGTCATTCTATGGCATGAATTGAGCAAATGTTTCTAAGAGTGATTTTGGGTGAATATCAGTAAAATATATTTTGTGTTTCTTTCCCTCTTCCCTTGAATTTTCTTTTATTGAGCAACTCTGTAGGCAGAACTCTGTATTAAGCACTAAGAGTTCAATAAATAGGCATCCTGCCCTCGGTTATTATGAGCTAGCTGGTAAGACAGACAAATTACACATGGGAGGAAATAGCAGAGTATGAAAGATACGTTCATAAGGGCTATGGGGTGTTGTGAGTACTTAAATATTGCAGTGGCAGTTGGGGCATATGAGTCAGGGAGATGAGAGATTAATTAGAGAAGGCTTCTTGGAAGATATTTGGTTTCAGAAGGGTTTAGAAGATGGGGAAAGCTGCAGTGGGTTGTAAAGCAGAGTGGCTCAATGGAAAGAGCCCGGGCTTGGGAGTCAGAGGTCATGGGTCTAATCCCAGCTCCTCCGCTTGCCAGCTGTGTGACTTTGGGCAAGTCACTTAACTTCTCTGTGCCTCAGTTACCTCATCTGTAAAATGGGGATTAAAACTGTGAGCCCCACATGGTTCAACCTGATCTCCTTGTATCCCCCCAGTGCTTAGAACAGTGCTTGCACATAGTAAGTGCTTAACAAATGCCACCTTCATTATTATTATTATTTGAAAGGGGAGGGAGTTCACGAGGTAGACCAGAGCAAGACATCAGTGGTGAGAACGATAACTGAGATAGGCTTGCTTGATAGGAATGAAGTATGTGAGCTGGGGTATAGTGGGAGAAGAGAATGGGTGAGTATAAGTAGAGTTAATTTGAGGAGTGTGGCACAGTGGAAAGCGCACAGGCCTGGGTTCTTATCCTGGTTGTACCACTTGCTTGCAGTGCGACCTTGGGCAAGTCACAACTTTGCCTTAGTTTCCTCATTTGTAAAATGGAAATGATTAACAATAGTATCTGTTAAGTGCTTACTATATGCTAGGCACAGTCCCTGTCCCACATGGGGCTCACCGTCTTGTTGCCCGTTTTACAGATAAAGTTACCTGTGCTCTCTCCTATTCAAATTGTGAGTCCCATGAGGACCAGGGACTGTGACTCACCTGATTATAATGACTCTACCCCAGCACTCAGTGCAGTGCTCAGCACATAGTAAATGCTCAACAACTATTAATATTGTCATTATGATTATGATTATTACTATTATTATCAGTGGTCAGGTGTTTCTGCCTGATGTGGATTGGAGTTGGCAACCATTGGAGATTTTTGAGGAGCGGTGAGATATGCTATTTTAGATTTACTGACCTGTCTAGTGCAGGATGGGTCATTTATCCAGGCAAGGGCATTTCTGTAGCACTAATTGCTGTGGCTCAGAAGTACTTTATACCAATTATGGCTATAAAATATGGAGAGAGAGAGAGGAGCTAGTAGGGTTGTTGGGGAAAGGCAGAGAGGGAATAGAATTTGGGGCGTAAGAGAACCAACAGAAATAGAAAATCTGCCTCCTCCCCAGGGCAAGTGTGGTTCAGGCTGTCTGGGCAGGGTTTTTTTGCACTTGTGTTGTTGCCCCAGTGGCCTGCTGTGACGTGGAATTTCCATGAAACAGCCACAAAGGTGCAGTAAACTCTATTTGTTTGGGCCCATGGGTCTGCCCCTCCAGGCATTAAGCTAGTGTCCAGTTACCTGCCAGACTCCTCACCTGGCAGGCTCAGCCCTGCTGGCCCCCTCACCAGCCCTCCCAGACTGAGATTCAGATTCCTTTAAAATCCTTCCTGCCTTGGAACCAAATTCCTTGGACTCCCAGAGCTCCTCCCATAGCCGGTAGGTTCCTTTTCATTTCCCCAGCCCTCCACTGCTCAGCGTGCAGACCACCCCTGCAGCAGCAACCCCAAAGACAGCAGCCATCCCTGACAGGGAATTAGATAGAGACTGGGAATTTGGAGGGAAAAGAGTAGGGTGGAGCTCAGGGGTCAGGGAAACAGGAGCCAGAGATAGTGTTTGGAAGAGAGAGGAGGACAACATAATCTCCGAGATTAGAGCCAGGCAACCTATGTTTAAAAACCCAATTTTCAAGTGAAGAATAGAAATTTACATTTGGCAGTAACCTCCTAAATGTGCCATTGAAGGGTCTAATCGAGGAATTCCACACTGGATTTAGTTGGGACTGAGCAGGGAAGGAGACAGAGCAGGGAGAAGGACAGAACGGATAATTGTGGTAGGTTTCCCAACCCCACAGCCCTAATTAATCTATGAGCAGAAAGTGGAACCGTACATGGAAATACTGGCTAAGTGCAGTAGTGGCACTTACAAATGAGTCCCGAGGCCACGGGTGGAGAGGTACTCAGGATTTTGTGCTGGATTCAGGTTCAGCTTCCACAGAGAGGTTATAGGTAACATGGACAAATGAGGAGAGGGAGAGTGGAATTACAGGAAAAGGGATCTGAAGGAGAAGCATCGTGGCCTAGTGAGCAGAGCATGGGCATGGGAGTCAGAAGTGAATTCTTTGTGGGCAGGGAATGTGTTTGTTGTTATATGGTACTCTCCCAAGCACTTAGTACAGTGATTTGCACACAGTAAGCCCTCAATAAATATGACTGAAGTGTGACCATGGCAACCTCCCCATGCCTCAGTTACCTCATCCGCAAAATGGGGATTTCAGATTAGGCGCTCCACTGTGTCCAACCTGCTTACCTTATATCCATTCCAGCACTTAGTACGGTACATTTGAAAATCGATCCTTCGTATGGGGAATACATAGGAAAATTAGAATCCTCAGCCTTCACTATATGTTTATTCAGTTATTGAATTCAACCACTCTAGTTGTGAATGCTTATATGTTTTTCTCGTGGTCAGGAACACATCACTTTTGTACTTTGTGGATGCCTAGTACTGTGCACCACACCAAGTCTTGTTCAATAAATAACATGAAGCCCTGAGAGAAGATGGCTGCAGAGATAGGGATTTTAAGCCTACTCCAAGAGGTCTTCCCTGATGAAGCCCTCTTTTCACCGGCTCCTTCTGGCTCCTTCTGTCTTCTGTGTTGTCTATGCACTTTGATCCATCACCTTTGGACATTTGATATCACCTCACCCCCAGCCCCACAGCACTTGTACAAATCTTTAAATTATGTATTATAAATTACTTATTTATTCATGTTAATGCCTCTCTCCCCCTCTAGACTGTAAGCACATTACGTGTCTGCTAATTCTGTTGCATCGAACTCTGCCTAGTGTTTGGTACAGTGCTCTGCACAAAGCACTCAATAAAAACAATTGATTTGGGGGTTCATACATTACAGAGCTGTCTGGCTTAAAGCCTTATCCAATTTTAAGATTTGCAGTTTGTCTTGTCATTTTTGGGTGATGTAGAATTAGATGTAAAGGTCTTGACTCTGGCAGAAATCTTAAATTAAATGTACAACTTAATATCTAATGACTTTCACATAATGGGGCTGGCTAAACTTAAAAGTAATCCAAGATAAAGAAAAAACAAAATTCAGCAACTACCTGCTTTTATTCTCCCCTACACCCATCACCCCCACCCCAAATTATTTATGTTAAGTTATTTTATTGTGGAAAAGAATAGGGCATGATAAAGGAGTTTTTAAAATGCTCTCCACATTCTCTGTCAGTTTTATAGTTCATATTTTATTATTAGGATTTGTGTCTTGATTTTTCTTTTATTCCTCTCCAGTATATGCTAGAATAATTAAATACAACAAGCTTTCTTTTCTGCTTCACCAGAATGAATAATTACTCTGGGCAACTGACTTCCAAAATCAGTAAACCAAATGTTCATGAAAGTTTGGAGCTGTTAATGCCAGCTTCTCTCTGAGAAGATTATAATCCAGCATGTTAATGAAACTCCTAAAATGTGCTTTTCTTGGCCTGTTTAACGTGAGTCATAGAGATGAGCGAGTATATTGTGAAACCCACAAAATTAGAAAATGTTGAAACGAATTATAATTTGCAAATGGCTCCCTCAGTGGTACAGATATGTGACTTTTCAATTTGTACAGACATGTGAAATACCAACACTGA
Source organism: Ornithorhynchus anatinus (assembly GCF_004115215.2). Taxonomy (NCBI): domain Eukaryota; kingdom Metazoa; phylum Chordata; class Mammalia; order Monotremata; family Ornithorhynchidae; genus Ornithorhynchus; species Ornithorhynchus anatinus. The sequence continues at coordinate 51,191,204 of NC_041735.1, read as the reverse complement.
GCAACTCAATGTTGCAACACCATCTGTGTCTGGAAACAGGAAAAGTTTTAGTAGGATGAATGGCAAGTTCCTCACTGTTCTTTGGACTTGATATATGCACGTACTATCTGCTAAGGAGCTGAAGTAATGATTAATTGTTCACTTCTGGAACCTGTTTATTTTTCTTTTGCCTAGGAAGGATTTTTGCCCCGCTGTCCTCTTCTTGCATATAATGCCATCTTAGAAACAGCATAGTCAGCTGGAAAATTAGATCCTGTTCAGATATTGGATATATAGAGAAAATAACCTCATTACCTTAGATTTTATAAAATATGTTTCTTTCAAAAAGTATGAAGCACTTTTGTGCATATTTACAGAGATACAGGCTTGCTTCTAGCATTGAGGATTCCAGGAATTGCACCAGAAGGGCTCCCAGCACTTCTCTAAGTGTAGACTGAAAGCTGTCTCTGGACTGGGAACATGTCTACCAATTCTGGTATATTGTACTCTCCCAGATGCTTAGTACAATGCTCTGCTCACAGTAAGTGCTCAATCAATACCATTGTTGGTAAGGATGGTAGAGCAAAACCTTAGGCCCCCCCCATTTGTCTGAACAAACTGGTTATGGAGAAGGTAGGAATTGAATTGGAATAACTGAGCCTTTAGCCATTCATCATTAAACCAAGTTTGAAGGGTAGGGTAATGGCTGTGCCATACCTTATCGTCTCACACACTGTTAACAAATGTTTGATAACTGACTGGGTTAATTTTTATGATGCTTGTTCCTCTGCCAGTGGAATAAGTATTATTATTATTATTATTATTATTATTTACAGCTGATGGGGCTGGGAGAGATGGAGCGTCTTCATTGGAATCAATCAACTACTGCTCTTTATTGAGCACAGAGTATAGGCCTGGGAGTCAGAAGGTCATGGGTTCTAATGCCGACTCCGCTCCCGGCTCCCGCCACTTGTCTGCTGTGTGACCTCAGGGAAGTTACTTAACTTCAGTTACTTCATTTGTAAAATAGGGATTAAAGACTGTAAACCCCACGTAAGACTCAGACTGTGGCCAACCTGATTAGCTTGGATCTACTTCAGTACTTTAGTACAGTGTCTGGTACATAGTAAGTGCTTAACAAATCCGATAAAAAATGGTATCAAACAGTATTTTGTGTGTATAGTGTTTAATACAGCAAAATGAATGACACTGGTGTAAGTAACCCCAGTACTGTTGGACAGAATAACATAGGAATTTTTCTGTGCGGCTCTGCTCCCCAAACCCGGCCCGTAACACCAAGTCATATCACCTTCTCCAGCATCATCTGAATTTACATATCTTTGGTGCATATTTCTGTCATTTTTGGGGTCAAATTGTTGTTTTTGACTCATTTATCTAACAGAATGTTCATTTTAAAAATTACAAATCACAAGACCTGTCAAAATATTCATTGAGCACCTGCAGTGCAAAACACTGCATAATATGAGGCGTGGGAAATAAAGGTATGTTCTAATTGCCTCATGTCATAGTAAGCCAACAGATTTTATCTTTGAATGCCATTTGTAAAATGCTTACTCTGTGCCAGGCACTATACTCAGCTCTGTGTAGATACAAGCTAATGAAGTTGGACACAGCCCATGACCCACATGGGGGTCACAGTCTCAATCCCCATTTTAATAATAATAATATAATGTTGGTATTTTTTAAGCACTTACTATGTGCCAAGCACTGTTCTAAGCACCGGGGCAGATACAAGGTAATCAGGTTGTCCCATGTGAGGTTCACAGATGAGGTAACTTTGTCACAGAGAAGTTAAGTGACTTGCCCAAGTTCACACAGCTGACAAGTGGTGGAGCCGGGATTAGAACCCACGACCTCTGACTCCCAAGCCCATGTTCTTTCCACTAAGCCACGCTGCTTCCCATATTTTACAGATGAGATAACTGAGGCACAGAAAAGTTAAGTGATTTACTCAAAGTCACACAGCAGACAAGTGGTGGAGTTAATGGGTGAAGCTTTCATTTAGGAAAGGAAATGTTTAAGGAGTTGTGAAGCGACGGAAAGATACCCTAGTGAAGTGTAATGGTCTGGGAAAAAGCTCAGAGGCTAGAGTGTTGGGGGCAGGAGATGTGGGTGTGTTAAGAATCACATGAAGCACATGTGTTGCGTTGCAGTGAGGAACAGGGCGAGGGGGAGGAATTAGGAAAGTCTCAAACCGACAGACGTAGTTTTATTCTGTGAGGAGCATCAGGAAACCACTAGAAGTTTTTGAGAAGAGAAAGGACACACACTCAAGGTTCAAAAAGTAATTGCTGCCCTGTAATAGGATGGACTGGAAGGGTGAAGTAGAAGTAAGGAAGCTGTTAGAGCAATTTAGTCGGAAGATGATAAGGTTTTATACTAAGGGTTTGGCTGAAGGATTGTAGAGGAAGTGGCATAAAAAGTGCTGAGAGAATGGGCAGGAAGTGGTGACAGATTGGATATGGGGGACTGAATGAGAGAGGTGTCAGAGATGATATAGGGCGATAGTGATGCAGTTGACAGTGATGGAAAAGTTAGGAAGAGGAGATTTGACTCTCATTATGACCTTAATATCCTTTTGTAGTTTAGTGAAAGTAACCCGTACATTGAGGAGACTGATAAAATTGGAACACCCCTTTGGCAAGCCAAATCACGATTATAGTTATGTAAGCAAATAAACTGAAATAAAAAAATCCAGTTGTGGCCTCAATCTGTAGTACTTTAGGGAGAAAAGGAAGGTGTTGAAGCACAGTCACAGGATGATACTATCCATTCTTTCCAAGACTTTTATGGCTGAATTTGGACAAAGAAAAAGCAATGACGTATGCAGACTGTGTGGTTTAGATTTCAAAATTCAAAATTTGGTATGGTAATGTGAGGATGTAAAAACCAAAAATTAAGGCTCTGAGGCCAGCGGACTGACTTCTTATGCTCAAGAACAGTTCCCCACAGATCCCTTCAATAGCTCACCCAATCCACTCTATTTCTCATCCTGTCCATATTAAACTATGCTGTCAGTCCTGTGGGAAATGCGAGATTGGGTGAAATGTAAAAAAAGTTTCCATTGGTGTTTATGAACACTTTGGCAGTGGCTAACATGATATTTGTACCTCTGAGGGTGGGGAGGTAAGGAGGGAGTCTGGAATTTCCTGAAGCCCAGAAGTGTCTGGGCTTCAACTTCCATTCTCTGACTTCACCAGGCCTGGGTTGGTTAGCAGACACCCCTCTTTTCTCACTCTGGCATCTTATTGTGGATCTATCAAATAATAACTTTTTCTTACTAAATGATCTAATGAGTGCACAGTGATTAACTTGACTCCCTGTGTCTAAGGAATTAAGCAGTGTAATCAAGGACAGCCATGAATTCTTCCCATAGAAGTAATCTTTTCCCGATCCACTATTAGTACTCCAGGAAATTCAAGCAGCTCCCAATGGATTGCATTTGGCCTCTATTGGAGAAGAGGAATTTTTGTTGCATTTAGCTCGATAAAGATAGGGTACGGATATGTTAGTTGACTTATCTCAAGGATTTTGGGTTGTTAAAAACTTTTATTAGTGGTGAATATACCAAGAGTCTTGCTTTTTTTTTTGTTGTTTCCTCCCCTCCTTCACATCATATGCCACCTTCCTAAAATTGCTATGAGGTAGGTACTAAAGCATTTCACTCACTGCCTGCTTTAATTTGTATTTGATGTAGTACATTTCTTTCCCTCATATTTTCTTCCTACTTTATTTACATTCTGATAGAATAATTTATTAGTTTGTGAAAAAACATGGACTTAATTATTCCAGTGTGTTTGTTTTACTCAAGATTGGATACCTGCATTCAAATTTATAATAGTAATAGTATTTATTAAGCACTTTCTGGGTGCAGAGCACTGTTCTAAGGGCTGGGAAAGGATTCATGGATAACAGGCATGATCCCTTGCCCTCTAGGGGCGAACAATCTAAAAGTAGGTGGGGAAGGGTTCTGGGGACGGACGCAATGAAAGATGAGATAATACGAAAACAAAATAAAAGACAAAGTTTAGTGCTCAATGTCAGGTGGTAAATAAGGCTTCAGTGCTACCACCCCCATCATCGAGAGTCTGGTCACAATCAGAAAATGCTCCCCAGTGATTTATGATGGCCTTCCACTGCTATAGCTGAACCCCCCTTTGGTCCCACGTGCCCAAGGATGTCAGGAGTGTAGGCCCTCTGTGTGAAGTGATGGGAAGGCGAAAACAGTTCCCAGCAACTTCACTAATGGGGAATAAAACCGAGGTCTTTTATACTCTTAGACCCTGTACACTGCATGCTCCCCCTCTAAATTGCAAGCTCCTCATGGCCAGAGATCACACCTTCCAACTCTGATGTATCATACTTTCCCAAGCACTTAGTACAGTGAACTGCACACCATAAGCACTCAGTAAATAATGGTATTTTTTTTAGTGTAATGTAATATCTTTTACTGATCATCATTAGGTAGGCAATGTGGCCTTCTCAAGAGAGCACAGGAGAACTGGATTGTAGTCATTCATTCATTCATTCAATAGTATTTATTGAGCGCTTACTATGCAGAGCACTGTACTAAGCGCTTGGAATGAACAAGTCGGCAACAGATAGAGACAGTCCCTGCCGTTTGACGGGCTTACAGTCTAATCGGGGGAGACAGACGAGAACAGTGGCAATAAATAGAGTCAAGGGGAAGAACATCTCGTAAAAACAATGGCGACTAAATAGAATCAAGGCGATGTACATTTCATTAACAAAATAAATAGGGTAATGTAAATATATACAGTTGAGCAGACGAGTACAGTGCTGAGGGGATGGGAAGGGAGAGGGGGAGGAGCAGAGGGAGATGGGGGGAAAAGAGGGTTAAACTGCGGAGAGGTGAAGGGGGGGCGGTAGAGGGAGTAGAGGGAGAAGGGGAGCTCAGTCTGGGAAGGCCTCTTGGAGGAGGTGAGTTTTAAGTAGGGTTTTGAAGAGGGGAAGAGAATTAGCCTGGCGGAGATGAGGAGGGAGGGCATTCCAGGACCGTGGGAGGACGTGGCCCAGGGGTCGTCGGCGGGATAGGTGAGACTGAGGGACGGTGAGGAGGTCCTGGCTCTGTCACTTTCTTGCTGGGTGTAACAAGTTGAAGATAAATAATGCTGACGACATGAGGTAATTAGAACATAACTTTATTCTCCACAGACAGTTAATACTTTGTTTGAAAGAGTGCAATTTGGAATGTTTTGTTCAAGTCTCAGAAATGAATTTGGTTCTAAATACTTGTGAAGTTTATAAAAAACAGTACTTCTTTTACCTATGTGCAAAGTGTTGCTTGTGTTTTATGTAGGTGTAACTTGAGTGTGCACTGACTTTTCATTTGGAGTCTATTGTAGTTTTTTCATATCCCATGGGAAGAAAAAAATAGTTTAGTAAGGAAGTTGTGGGTAGTGAATCACCAGCCTTATGGAGGTGCAGCTATCATAGATTTGTTCTTGTTTATCGATAGTGTTATTGATGGTGTTAGTACCATTTATGCAATTCACAGCCTTTTTTTTCACTGCTGCCTGCATTTTAAATGGATTCTAGGGTTTGGTAACTTATTTTGTTGGTAAGGTGGCATTGTGTGAAAAGTTCACACAACCCAGTTATCATGGATTCTTGTCCTGCAACCAAATCCCTATCCCCCTTTCCCACTCTCCCACTTCGAAAAGGTCCAGCAGTAGCCACAGGAGATATTGCAGGATTGAGGTCAGGCAAGAAAACAAGGACATAAAGAGTGGCAGTGTGAACCCAGTTGGACCTTTACTCCAACTGAAGGAGGCACCTGAAGGAAGGTCCACTGATTAACCTGAATCTATCTGGAACCAAGCTGAACAGACCCATGTTGCGTTCTTTGAGCCCCTTTGCTGCACATGCCTTCCTTTTTCTTTTTTAATCGGTATTGTTAAGTGCTTATTCTGTGCCAGGCACTGTACTAACCACTGGAGTAGATACAAGATAATTAGGTTGGACACAGTCCGTGTTCCACATGGGGCTCATAGTTTTAGTCCGCATTTTACAGATGTGGAAACAGGCCCAGAGAAGTGAAGTGACTTTTCAAAGGTTACAGAGCAGACAAGTGGCAGAGCCAGGAAACCACGTCCTTCTGACTCCCAGGCCCATGCTCTAGCCACTAGACCACTACTATCTTCAGTAGCTCTTCACTTAAGTCTCCTCTCTTTGTTCCATCACAGCAATATATCTGTTCCTCCTATCTTCACATTCTGGTTTCTCTTTCCCCGTCTCCATCACCAAAAAAGCTAAAATTAAATTATGAAGCCAAATAGGGGTTCCTCCCCCCCTCTCAATTTAGTGTGTTGTTTTTTTAAATCAGTCTCCATTATCTGTAACTTACCAGTACATATGGGGAAGAAATAGCACAGATAATGCAGAGCTGGCACACTGTGTCAGTGAAGCCAGGGTGAGCTGCTTTTGCGATCTGCTGATGACGTAGCACAGGCATCTGTGGCAGGGTAGCTCAATTCAGAATAAGGTACTGTGAGTGAACCTCCGGAAATAAAAAAAAAAACTTGAGCTGAGTGGATTTAAACCAAGTACAAGAACCGTCCTCTTTGTAATAGTTCTGTCCTTCTCCCTGATCCCCTCTGGACTGTAAGCTCAGTACAGAAGGCTCAGTGTGGGCGAGAACGTGCTTCCATTGTATTAGGCTCTCCCAAGAGTTTAGTACAGTGATCTGCATAAAGTAAGTGTTCAAATACATACCACTGATTGATAGTGGTACTTATTGCACCCTCTGGGTGGAGTACACTGCCTTAAGTACAAAATAAACAAGTGAGGCATTCCCTGCCCATTGTTTTTAACAGTGTATCATCCCTTGAACAGCAGCATGCACACATGGTCACATAACCATCCTCCTATATGCTTACTTTCATTCAGTTCAAATCCAAGACTCAGAAATGTACAGGACCAACCCTATTTTGAATAACTGAGAAGCCAAGGGTACAGGGTCACATGGTTTTTGGTGTCTTCTGCAGTCTTTGATTCTGAGCACTGTGTGACTGTGGGCAAGTCACTTAACTTCTCTGTGCCTCAGTTACCTCATCTGTAAAATGGGGATTAACTGTGAGCCTCACGTGGGACAACCTAATTACCCTATATCTACCCCAGCGCTTACAACAGTGCTCTGCACATAGTAAGCTAGTAAGCACTTAACAAATACCAACATCATTACTAAGTGCTTTGGAGAGTGCATAAGCCCGTCATTGGGCAGGGATTGTTTCTATCTGTTGCCAAATTGTACATTCCAAGCACTTAGTAAAGTGCTCTGCACATAGTAAGCACTCAATAAATACTAATGAATGAATGAATGAACAATAAACAGACACATTCCCTGCTTACAACCAGCTTCATGAGAGTTGTCTTGTTTTAGAATATGTGGCCCCCAGATCCAGAACATTTCCCTCCCTGTATTAATTCAGCGTAGGAATGATCCCACTTTAAAAAAAAATGGTATTGGTTAAGTGCTTACTATGTGGCAGGCACTCTACTAAGCGCTGGGGTAGATACAAGCTGATCAGGTCGGGCACAGTCAGTGTCCCACATGGGATTCACGGTCTTAATCCCCATTTTACAAATGGGGTAACTGAGGCCCAGAGAAGTGAAGTGACTTGCCCAAGGTCACACAGACAAGTCAGAGCCAGGATTAGACTGTGAGCCCATTGTTAGGCAGTGCTCTGCACATAGCGCTCGATAAATATGATTGAATGAATGAATGAAAGTCCTTCTGACTCCTAGCCTGTGCTCTATCCAATAGGTCACACTGCTTCTCACACTCCCCCTGGACAGAGGCCCTGAGTAAACACTGGCTGCAGTTGAGACAAGTTATCCCTGCTGCATGGGTTGCCCAGAGCTGGGAAGGGGAGTCCCCTGCCATTTGGTGGCCTCAGCAAGGTATGGGCAGCCCGAACCCCCACTTTCTCATGGAGTTGAGTAAACCCTGGGTGAAGCTAGAGGAGGAGGGCAGTTAGACTCGAAACTGGGTTAAAGTATAAAGGGCTATGGCAAAGCCAGAAGCATTCAGTTCTCCAGTAATTCAGGGGTTATGTTCTTGATGAACCTTTGGTTGCATTGCACTACGTAGTCTTTGACCCACAGTACACACATCCTTTTCTTCTGACATCATATCCTGGACCACCCAGAGAGATGTGCAGGGTCTGAGTGCCCCACCAGTGGTCTGTCCAAAACACACGGTGAGCACGGGTGTTAATGGCAGAACCAACTGTATTTAGTGGTTGAAAAGGGGGCGTACCACTGCCACTGCTAGCAGATACCGAAATCAAACAGCCCACTCCTAAGGGCCTAATTCACAAATCCAAGACTCAGAAATGTATGGGACCAGCCCTGTTTTGAATAACTGGGAGGCTAAGGGTACAGGACACAAATGGGATTTAGTGTCATCTGTAATCTGTGAGTTGGAGCTGAGGGATGGGACAGGCTGTAAAACAATTCACCCTCTGGGGGACACACCCTGCATTTACACAATACTTTTGAATGTTTGCATATCGGTGTTTGAACATTCAGTGTGTGTACCTCTCTGAATGTTTGGACAACTTCCTCCCCCTTGAAGGTCAAAGTGGACTTGGGGTTGAAAAGGAAGCTTCCTTTACCCCCAACCCATGGTGGGAAAATGGTAGAAAGGCGAGGGCCTAAGCCCTTGAACTCAGCCTAGGTGGCCACTTCCTGTTTCCTTAGGGCAAAGCCCTGAGGTGGAGGAGATTTGGTCCTCAGACTCCTCTGCCCACCCTGCTTCCCTCCTGGAGGCTTTGAAGACTTGTTCCGCATCAAAAGAGAGGGCAAAGGGTCCCCTGAGCCCAGGAAGACTGACTTAATAGGGAAGGGAAAATAAAGCCTGAATTTTTACCTCGGGTTTGCCACCATGACATCATGAAGTTTTCCCCAGCCAGCAGGAAGGGTCCCAGTAAACCATGATCAGTGATTTGTATGGTCCTGGGCTAGGTTGTTATTACTGGACTTTAAACATTCAGATAAAATATCTTGAATTTACCCATAGAGTGTAATTCATTCAGTCGTATTTATTGAGCGCTTACTGTGTGCAGAGCACTGTACTAAGTGCTTGGAAAGTACAGTTCAGCAACAGACAATCCCTACCCAACAAAGGGCTCATAAGCAAGCCCAGCAAGAAGCTAATTTGGATAGGTGGGAAAAGTCAGTTGTGAAAATAGCGATGGAAACCACCCACTCAGTTAATTCTGAATTTGTGTTAGAGCATCTTCACACTGAACTGTTTGACCAAACTGAAACTTTCTCGTTCACCCAGGTTCTGTTTTTCATCTTGACCCAGGCTATTACCTTCCATATTTATTTAGATTTTTTTCCTATTTCTCAGAGATTTCATGTGTATGTGCATGTGCAGTTTGGAGGGACCTGGAGAGAGTAATTGGTTGAATCCTTTTTTAAATCAATACATTAGCACTGATTTGGGAGTATGTTGTGAGGATAAAATGAGGTCATTGGGGAAGCAATTTGGAAGAATAAACATTTTATGAAGATAAGTTGTTCTATAGAGAAACCAATATAGGAAGGGGAAACTACTCTAATATAAGATCAAGAATTCTGGAAAATGTTCTTCATAACCAGGCAGTGGTATGTGAGCACTTACCATGTGCAGAGCACTGTACTAAGCAGTTGGGAGAGTACAGTACAAAAGAGTTGGTAGAAATGTTTCCTGCCTATAAGGAGTTATAATCTAGAGGGAAAAGTAGTTCAGTAGGAGTGGATGGACCTAAGATTTTAATCCCTAGCTGGGGAAGCTCTTGGGAACCTTGATTTGTTCCCTTACTAGTATTTTTCTACTAAGGTCCTTTCTATTCTCTGCAGTGGAATCATGAAGCTTCTACTCTGTTTAACAACAGAAGAAAATGCTTTCAGATGCCTTAAAAGACTAACCCCTCTCCGAAGATGGTCTTTACTCTTTAGTTTTTGTAATCCTTTCTTATTTTGTATATCTACTCTATAATCCAGGTTTCACCAGTACTACCATTTGAGAAGAACTTCACCCCCTCCCCCCCCCAAAAAAAATTGTGGACCAGTTCACATAGTTTGACCCTTGACTAATGATGAAACCATTAGCATGTGCCCAGAAACACTTCACACCGTGTTCCTCATTATTTTGTAGCCTAACACAGCAGTAAGGCCTAGTTTGTTCTGATGTGTTCAAGAAGCACAGGGATTTTGTTTTTCAGGGGTAGAGATGACTCGACAGCATAAGGCAAGATAAATTTGTTAAGTACTTACTGTTTGCCAGGCACTGAACTAAGTGCTGAGGTAGAAACAAGTTATTCAGTTGGGACACAGTCCCTGTCCCACGTGGGGCTCACAGTTTTAATCCCCATTTTACAGATGAAGTAATTGAGGCCCAGAAAGGTTAAGTGACTTGCCCAAAGTCACACAGCAGACAAATGATGGAGCTGAGATTAGAACCCAGGTCCTTGTGACTCCCAGGCTCTATTCACTAAGCCACAGTGCTTTTCTTGATTGATGACTAACAGTGATCGGGCCCAAAAGGGGGGGTACTTGAAGAATTGGAACCTGGTCCCACTATCTTTCAATACTGCACACCTTCTGCTTGCTCAAGGCCAACAACAGGACATAAACAAGTTTCCCGTCCTCCCTCTTCCCTCAAGGAACACTCTGAGATGATCAGTGTACTTATAATGGATGAAAGGTTTCTTTAAAATACATGAGTTTACATGTGTTCAGACTACCCAAAACCCCAGCCTTTTGGGGGGAATTGTCCTCCTACTCTCTATATTTGTTTCTTTCACTCTGTTTTGTGGCACTCTGTCCAGTGGGCACAAAGACGGTGAAAGACACAAATATAAAGAGTAGGAGGACATTTCACCTGAGAGGATTGGGATTTGGGGTAGTGTGAGCATAAAATCAAATGTTTTAAACAAAACTTTCCTCCACTATAACTTGCACTTCTACATAGGCAGCAGTGCATTAAACAGCCTCCTAATGATCCGAGAGGAAAAAAAATGCTGTCTTTGGAGTGGATGACTTCTAAGCAGGGAGTGTGTTAAAACCCAGAGAGAATAGGGCTATGTCTCTGTAGCTAATTGTTCAATAATAACCCCAACCTCTTTCCCAAAAGACCACCCTCAGGCAATCAGGTGGTTAGCAGACTGCTAATTTATAAATCGAGGTTCCTGGTTCCACAGGTGATTTGCTGCAAGATCTTTACCTCATGAAGTCCATTCTGCTAGCAACAACTACTAATCCATATAAAAGACCAGGAACAAGTTTTTGGAAATATTCTATTCAGCAACTGTTGTGTATATGTGAAAGTTTGAATTCTCAGAGTCCCCTGATGAGTAGAAGATCCTTCTGATGGAGGCTCTCCGGAGTGCTGCCCAAGTTCTGATAATACAGAATCAGTATTTTTGAATTTTGTTTGGCTTGCACTGAGTAACTAGGGACAAGTTTGATTCTGGATCTCTCCCTTACTCCGAATCCACATGACGGAAAGCAGTGTGGCCTAGTGGATAGACCACAAACAACCCTCCCTTCTGCCTGGAACTTCCTCGCCCTTTATATCTGACAGACCAATGCACTCTCCAACTTTCAAACCCCTACTAAAATCACATCTCCTCCAGGAAGCCATCATTGACTAATAGCTCCCCATCCCATTTTCCCTTCTTTGCTAAGCACTTAAGTACTTACCTTCCCCTGGCCCCCCCACTGTAGCACTTATGTACATACCATACACTCTTTCTTCTCCTACCTGTAATTTTGGAGTCTTCCCCTCCACATTGTAAGCTCTTTGAGAGCAGAAGAAAAAATCCCTGTTGTGTTCTCCCAAATATTTAGTACAGTGCTCTGCACACAGTAAATTGCCAATCAGTTGATTGATCCTTGGAGGTGAGGCTGGTCTTTTGATTTCAGGCCTGATGTAGGAAGCTTAGTTCTTTTCTAGAGCCTCTTGATCATTGCTGCCTTCAAAAGTCGTTAGACGTACCCTACACTAGAGGGATCAGGATGGGGAGAGGGAGATTTTGGAGGGGCGTGGAAGTGGGCCAGGCTGTGGAGGATAGAGTCTGGGGAAAGGAATGAAGGGGAGCATCACCCAGAGACTGCAAGTCTGTATCAGGCTCCATTTCCTGCTGTGCCAGTAGCCAGAGTCTGGATGCTACACTTTGGGCCTGGGGGATTTTTATTTTCTCTCAATGGGTCCATTGTTTGGGCTCATTTCCATCTTCTGGGAGGGTCCTAAACCTAACATTCCAGGCTGGCATGAAAATAGAAGCCTCTGGCCACATTCAAAGGGTTTTGACCTCATAATTCTGGGTTGGGGCATTTAAAGCATGTAAGAGAACCTCCCTGGGGCCGATATGAACATCCCTGCTGCTTCAGGCTCCCCTAAGGAGCAGGAGAGCAGAGAAGGGTTGCCATCTCTTGGAGCTCTTCACCCTTGCACCCATCACAATTGAAGAACATTTACTTTCTCGTCAAGCACAATTCCCATCTTGTGGGAATTGCAAAAGTATGGTCACTTTTTAGCTCAGGCTATCTCACCAAGTGATGGTCAATACTTGCTCTTTACTTCAAGATAGGCCATTTGTATTTCAGTTGAATTTGAGGTCTGCTAAATGTTGTTTCATTCAGTGACCTTTCCCATTCTTTTCGTTTTCTTTTATGGTGTTTGCTAAGGGCGTAGTATGTGTTAAGCACTGTTCTAAGCACTGGGAGAGATTCAAATCAATCAGGTTGGAGCAGTCCCTGTCCCACATAGGGGTCACAGTATAAGTAGAAGGGAATGTCACTGTTAATTGTTGTATTGTACTTGCCCAAATCCTTAGTACAGTGCTCTGCACACAGTAAGTGCTTAATAAATACAATTGAATGAAATTCAATTCAATTGAATGAGGGAGAATAGGTATTGAATCCTATAGTTGAGGAAACTGAAGCACAGTGAAGTAAAGTGACTTGTCCAGGGTCACACAGCAAGCAATTGGCAGAATAGGCATTAGAACCCAGGTCCTCTGGCTCCCAGGCCTAGCTCTTTCCTCTAGGCCATACTGCTTCCTAGTCCTATGGATGGGCAACATACATGGTTATACATTCATGTGGGCAGACTACCACCTGATATTAAATGGAAGAGGAGATGAAAGCAGAAGCTAGAAGTGGGTGGGAACAGCAGTCCCAGTTTAGTGGGGAGAAGATGACAAGAAGGGAGATAACCACCCTGCTCTCCCTCCCTCCCTCCCTCTTTCCCTCATCCTTTCCCTCACGCCACGCCCCCCTCCCCCCTCCAGGTGATCTCTGAGTAGGGCAGCAGCAGTCTCAGGAAAGGAGCCCAGCTGAGTTCATTTCTCTTCCCTCTCCTTCTGGCACTGACAGCCTGGCCCTTTGCTCTTAGACCTGGTTGAAGGGGCAGCTGCTGCTACCTCTGTGCCAAGGATTTGCGCTCTACCCATGTGGAAAAGGGTGAGGGGCCTCTATGCTTAGTCCCGGGCTGGAAATCTGAGAGCAGCCCCCAGCTGCAATAGCAGTGGCGACCATCTCCTTCGGTTGGAGTAAGGAGCCAGACTGATGGCCAAGGGCAGCCTCAGCTTCATCTCCCCTGCCCAATGCTCTTGCAGCTGGCTGTGCACCTGTGGACTTACAGTGAACACGCATGTGCTGCACGTGGCATCCAGGCTGTGAGTTTGATAGGCCTGACCTAGTGTATCTAGCCATCAACAGTATTTATTGATCACCTACTGTGTGTAGAACGGTAGACTCTTGGGGGCCATATGAAATAAGGCAGACATGATCTTTGCCCTCAAAAAGCCTACCATCTAATGGGGATGACAGCAGGCATATAGATGGACAAATTTATAAGTGACTGAATAACATAAATAAGCGGGTAAGAATATGAGGGCAGAGGTGGTTGTTGGGAAGGGATGTTTGGGAAGGTAGGAGAATTGATCAGGAAACACCTCTTAGAGGAGGTGACTTTAGATGTCTCAACATTGAAAAAACATGCATCATTTTTCTGAAATTTTCTTTAACCCCAGTCCTGGTAGTGTCGACAAGCTAAATCAAAAACCCTGCAGCGTGTTTCAGTTTCTTATATTGTGCTGCCTGGCAGGAGATGTAAATTGCAGAAAATCTTTTTGTGTTGTGTTTGAGTGTTCTTGTATAAAATACCTTTCTTCTGGGAGTAGAAAGTTTCTTTGGAAAGCAGAAGGAAAGCCCTGTTTTTTCACTGAGAAAGCGCCTTGTTTAAACATTGGTTAAGATAAGCCTGTTCATTCCCTATCTTCATTGAATTTTCCTCTTGTCATGAAGGCCCCTGCATTCCACTGCTTTTGTCAGTGCCTGGTGTTTTGGAAATTTTGGAAAAGCAAGATAGGTGGACGGGGCATAGTGGACTCTGGTCAGCGGCAAGGAGAGAAGAGGGATTGTTGGAATGGGACTCGTCATTGTCCCACAGTGAGGTCAAAGTTTAACCTCCATTCATCAGATGCTGACTGATTGTTGGGGGATCCCAGGGGGCATTTCCAAACAGCTGCCCATCCCCCAGCCCCCTTTAAAGCAGATGGACCCCCAAAAGGAGGAGTGGGGGAAGGGAGAATCAGAAAGATACCCACAAATTCCTGATGTTGTAAAATGTTTTTACAGTGCACCATATAGCCTTTCCTGAAGTAATCCAGTTTATGGCTTAGCCATCGTATTTCTTGCTGCTCTGGCTGTAAAACACAAATAGCTCCGGGATATGGTTCACTGCCTCTTTAAACTGAAGAAGTAGGTGCCCTTTTATTGTTCTGTTTTAGAATTCGGGCATAGTAACTGGGAAAATAGTTCCTGTAGGAGAGAAGCAATCAACACCAAGTGAATATTTTAAGTAAAAATCATTTTTACTATCTTACTAAATTTATGATCCCCTAGACTGTTTAGGAAGAAGAGAAACCAAACCAAATTTCACCAAAGTAGTGTTTGTTATTTGACCCTGTAAATTGCAACTGATTCTTTTTTTCCCTCCCAATTAGTGTGTAGTATTTAAATCTTTGCAAAATTAAGTCATCCTCTTGGTCTCCTATCTTTGGCCAGGCTCCTTCTAGAGTATTCCATTCTGTTTTGGTCACTAAACTTAAAAAAAAAATGCATCTAGAGAAAATGAGTATTTGGAGGAGAGCAATAAAGACGATGAAAGGAAAATAAATGCTCTGTAGAAGGCTTAAAGGAATTGGGATTGTTTAGCCTGGAGAAGAGAAGGCTAAAAGATGACTTAACTGCCTCCGAGTTTCTTGGGAGGAAGTTGCTGATCAGTCGCTCTCCATTTTTTACGGAAGGCTGAGCAAGAGGAAATGAGCTTAAGTCAGAGCAGTAGCCATTCCAGTTGAACATAAAGAAGAGCTTTTTGATCATCCTCCAAGCTCCTTACAAGAAGAATGAGCAGCCATCTGCCATAGATGGCTTAATCATTTACCTGGTAGGAGTGGGGCCAATCGGTCTGTGTCTATCTATCCATCCATTTATCTATCTATCCTTTCTCTATAGTACCTTCTTTCTGAAGAGCTTATAAGACTTGTTTATCCACAGAGTATCCATGCGGACTCGTTAGGAGCTGGTGATGATATTCCCATTGCACAGATGGAGAAATTGAGGCCTGGATCTTCAGACTTAACATGGTGTTTGTGGTGGAGCTGGGTATAAACTCAGATTTTTCCTGCTTCACTGTTCTAGACTAGGCTGTGCCCCATTCTTTTTTTAAAAAAAAGATGAGCCTCTTAATTCTTCATCTTTTTGCCATTTTCTTTCCTCACATCTTTTATCCAGTTGTATCATCACAGTCATAGGTTTCAAGCATGTGTCTTTAATTTTCCTAGTATTCCTTGGTAGTTAAATTGTAGCTGAGTTCTTGGTTTTCCCATTGTGGGTTTTAGCAGCTGAACCATTTTGGAGAGGTTCATTTTGTATTATCTTTAATAAGTTTCTTCCATCTATTATTGCACCCATTGAATACTTATTTTGTGCAAAGCACTGAACTATAGCCCCGAGGTTAGGTTCTGGGATATTACTAAATTCAAACACGGCTGGATTGGCCATTTGTCCAGTAATTTTAAGTACCCACTGCCCTTCCACATTGGCTCCTGCTGCTGAAGTCTGTGACTCAGAAGTGGCCCCTGTGTTTTCAGGATGTGGAAAGGAAATGCAAAGCTGGGGAGCAAGGAGGAGGGCCGGGAGGGCAAGAGTTCTTTCCCCCCACCCTCTTAGAGAGACACGACACACGCACATACACTCATTCCCCTAATCCCCCGCCCCCCACCCATCCACCCCACCATCCAGAGAAACACTCCAGGTTTAAACAGCTTTGAACAGACTTCCTTTGTTACCATTACATTATGCTGTATGCCCAGTCCAGTGCCTGCAACGTCGCATGCATCCCAGTGTCTAGTGTCCATGAGGAGGCTATCTGCAGCCATTCTGTTTGGGCCCTGGTCCGTAGGGGGCTCAGGATCTAGATATTTGGGAGAGGAAGTAGCAACAAATGCACAAGGAAAGAAATGTCACAAGATGAAGCAAAAACAATAAATGAACAATAAAACAGCTAAGAGCTGCCACACAGTCTTATTGAAGGAGCAATTTTCAGGCTTTCCCCACATCGAGGTCATAGGGCACAACTGGGGTGGCTGACCTTGGTTGTATGTAAAACCAACCTTTTTCGGGTGAGGTTCTCTCTCAAGGTTTAACAGGAGAGGATATGGGTACAGGGCAAAGTTGATGACATGCGTATATTTTCTTTATCTCTTTCAAAAGGGAAGGTGTCTACCAACTCTGTTATTTTGTATTCTTCCAAGGGCTTAGAACAGTGATGGTAAAATAATAATGAGGGTATTTGTTAAGCACTTACTATGTGTCAAGTTCCTTGATTTGCGCACAGTAAGCGCTCCGATTGATTGAATTGTAAAAGACGCTTTATTATTGGCTCTGCAGAATGGCTTGTTTGACTTTAGCAGTGAGGCTGTGTGCAATTTATACAGGTTAAATAGGATTTCTTAGAGAAGCAGTTGGGGACTGCACACCACTACACCTTTCTGTAGAGGAACTTTGCCCAGAGTCATGCAGCGAAACAGAATTAAATTAGTCATAAAATGTATTTTGAACCTATTGGGTTTATGAAGAACAAGCGTTTACATAGGTTCTTGATGGCTGTCCTGTTGGTTCCTTGTCTCTCTTCCCTCCCCCCATAGCCATTTGTCTTGAAGAGCCAATGAGTAGTGGTCCATGCTTAATTCTAGAGGAAAGATCACCAATGACTTCCTTCTTGCCAAATCCAACCGCCTGTACTCCATCTTTATTCTCTTCGACCTCTTTAGCATAGGGGACCACTCTCTTCTGGAAACACGGTCTAATCTTAGCTTCACTGACATTGTCAATCAGTTGTATTTACTGAGCATATATATGTGCCAAGCACTATATTAAGCACTTGAGAGAATACATACAACAGAGCTGATAGACATTTTCCCTGAGTTGGTAGACACGTTCCCTGTCCTCATGGTTTTCATATCGCTCTGGCCTCTGCTTCTCAGTGTCTTTCACAGGCTCTTCTGCCTCCCACCCTCTAACTTTGGGGGTACCTCAAGGTTCAGTTCTGGGTCCCCTTTTATCTTCCACCTACACCCAATTCCTTGGAGAAATCATTTGCTCCCTTGATTTCAACTACCACCCCTACACAGATATTCCTTAATCTATCTTTTCAGCTATGACTTCTCTCCATGAGGATAAGAATAAGAATAACAACTATAGTACTTCTTAAGCACTTACTCTGTGCCAAGCACTGCTCCAAGTGCTGAGGTAGGTACAAGTTAATCAGGTTGGACAAAGTCCCAGTCCCACATGGGGCTCACACTCTTAATCCCCATTTTTAAAGATGAGGTAACTGAGGCACAGAGAAGTTAAGTGACTTGCCCAAGGTCACACAGCAGACATGTGCCAGAGCTGGGATTAGAACCCAGGGCCTCGGACTCCCAGGCCTGTGCTCTATCCTCTGAGTCACACTGCTTCCCTTCAGTCTCACATTTCCTCTTGCCCTCAGGGCATCTCTACTTGGATGTTCTGCCAACACTTCACATCCAAAACAGAATTCCAAATCTTGATGATGAGTATGATATTTAAGTGCTCACTATGTGCGAAGCACTGTTCTAAGCTCTGGGGTGTATACAAGGTAATCAGGTTGTCCCATGTGAGGCTCACAGCCGTAATCTCCATTTTCCAGATGAGGTAACTGAGGCACAGAGAAGTTAAGATCTTCCCAAACCTTGTCCTCCCCGTGACTTTCCTGTGCCTATAGACAACATCTTCGTCCTCCCGTCTCACAAGCCCGCCACCATGGCATTGTCCTCCACTCATCTCTCTCATTTAACCCACGTATTCAGTCTGTTACCAAATCTCTAGAATCTATCCTTTCCTCTCCATCCAAACTGCCATCACTCAAATCCAAGCACATATCATATCCTGCCTTGACTACTGCATTAGCCTCCTCGCTGACCTCCCTGCGTCCTGTCACCCCACTCCACTGCCCGAATCACTTTTCTAAATAACCGTTCAGTGTACGTTTCCACACTCCTCAACATCCTCCAGTGGTTGCCCATCCACCTCTGCAGTGAACAGAAACTACCTTCTGCTTTAAGGCACTCAATCAGCTATCCCCCTCCTACTTTACCTCACTGATATCCGACTTCAGCACAGCCCACGTCTTTACTCCGTATGCCAACCTACTCTCTATATCTCAATCTTCCAACTCTCACCACCGACCCCTTGCTCATGTCCTCCCTTTGACCTGAAACTCTCTCCCCCTTCATATCCGATTTGGCTGTAACAGGAAACACCCTGCCTCATTGAGGTTGGAAAGGGCAAGCCCACAATAATGCAGAGATTTCTGTTGTATCATAATCTCCCTGACGTTATTAGTTCTGTGTGGCTAATTAAGGAAATGGTTTTTGAGAAATAAAAAAATTAGCAGTATCATTCGCTGCATTGTCCGAACTGCTGTAATAAAAATGAGATGGAGAAATGTGAAGGGGTGGGGGTAAAGGTTGGAGATCAAGTCTGTAAAACAGATTTCTCTTGGTGTTTGACATCTGGAGCAAAACTGGACAGATCTTTACCCTTTTTGTTTCATCTTTATCCGGTCAATTGAGCATTATTTATTCCTGGTTAGATTTCTCCTGTGGGCTAAAAATAACCTGTGTAAACCAATTCTGGGACAATTTATTTCTCTTCCTAAAAAGCTCTGTCTCTTGCTCGGTCTTTGCGACAGAGCTGAGTTTTCTGACGTATTTAAGATTTTTAGATTGCCTGTTTGCTCTGCAGTTCCCTTCCATTTGTGTGTAGTTTAGGGTTGTGTTAAGATTTATCTCAGAAAGGATATCTGGATCTTCCTTATTTGTCACTGTATGGTGGCAGTGGTTCTGAATTAATCTTTCCAGCTAGGGGAAGTGCCAGCAACCTCCCCCACCCCCTTCAGCATGGGACCAATTGTAGAACTGGGATGTAATTTGGCAATAAGCAAGAGGCTGAGGTGGCTGAGCTATGGGTATACCATTGCAGTTTCAAGCTTTCCTTTATGAACCGAGAGTAATGAGCAAGGGCTGCTTGAGCACGTGGCTTCAGTGAACACTCTGTGTGTCTCTTCCCCACTCCCCCTCCCCACCCCTGGCCTCCCCCACCCCGTATTGGTGATGGTAACGAGCATCTGCACAAAGCTTGGGGCTTACCAGGATGATGAATGCTGGGTTTTAATCTTGTCCGGTAGCTGGTGAGAGAGCTGCCTTTGTTTGCTCCTTCTTTACAGTCATGACCTCTTCCAGGTCACAAACAAAATAGTCTAGCAGTTTCTTTGGAGAGTTAACCCTAAATGCAAGAAAACATCTTTTTTTGCCATGTCTGTTTGACCTTTAGCCTCAAAGTTTGTCGGCATGGGCCAGTGTTCTTATCCCTGAGTAGAAAACAGGGGACCGGGAAGCGTTTTTTTCTGGGGAATTAGAGGAGAATTCTATAACTTCCACGATCCTTCTCTGTTCCTACCACTCCCTGTACTTTCTATTGGTGAAGGGCCCCTAAAAGCAATTTGCTTACTTGTTAACTGAAGGTGGTTAGCTTCATTTTCACTGTTCATATCTTTTTTTCATACCTGCCCCAAATCTTGTTTTTAAGGTGCTACATTTCTACTGTGATACGTGCTCTGTCCCTATTTGCCGGGAATGTACCATGGGCCGCCATGTGGGACACAGTTTTATCTACCTCCAAGATGCCCTCCAAGACTCTAGAACACTCACCATTCAGCTCCTAGCAGACGCTCAACAGGGACGCCAGGCAATTCAGGTAAGCTAGGAGACAAAAAGGAGGCAACTGCTCAATTTATTCTTCTCCTTAGCCTTCCTTTGGATAACACTTTATCATAGCAGTGGCAGAGATAGTAGGGGGTGAGGTGGGGAGGGGAATGGAGGGGAGGGGTTGGAGGGAGAGTTCCAGGCCAGTCTGAGAAAGTGAAAAATAAAGATTTGTGTGTACTTTGTAACTATTTCATAAGGTCATAAAATGCTAATCAATAAATATTGAATGAATAATCTCTGTATGAAAAAATCCCCATTAATTAGAAATTTAGAGTGATTCAAATCCAACTTTGAATTGCAGGAGAATAGACATTTTTGAAGAAGGTGAATGATCCCGGTAGTCATTAATAGAGCCGGGCGGGCGGGGGAGGGGGCCGGTGTGGGAAGGGAAGGAGAAACTGGAGACTTACAGAGTATCACCAACTCCTTGTGCTTCTAATGACCTTGCGGGTCCTTGTCAGGCCCCCAAGGAGTTCAGCGGGTCCGGTGGTAAAGGGGTTCCCCGGTGTCACTGCCCCGACTGTCCAGTGTTCAGTCGCAACAAAAACCTCCCCCGTGTTCTAAAATTGGTGGAGCCATCTAGTCACTGCTCAACTCCCTCAGAGCCCCACCGGAGCAAGGCCTGTCGGGAGCACAGACTCAGGGTGGCACACTGGGAGGCCCTTGGCCAGACGGTGGCTCCGGTCGGGACAACACTTCCACTCCCCAGGCGGGTTAGAGCCAGGACGGACTCAAACTGCAAGTTGGGTTTGAAGAGTTCTGAGCACACCTCAAGCCCCCCAGTGCAGGACCAGGTTTTGGAAGGCATAGGGGAGAGGAGCTTTTCTGACTCTGGACAGAGCAGTGACTGTTTGCTGCTTCAGAGCTGGAATAGATGATTTCTTAGAGCACCCTTAGCCCCTGGTTACATGCTGGGGGTCTTCCCCAGGGGTCAGGAGGTGGAGCCTCTGGAACCCGCAGAGACGGCCATGGTCCTGGCTCCTCTACTTGTTACCCTTTCCTTTACACATCCAGCAAAAGCTCCTGACTGTCTACTTGAAGACATTTAATCTGCTCTCTCCCTTCTACCCACTCGCCTCTCCCAATGTACCTCAGTTCAAATACTTAATTCCTCTCCAGTTAACCTGCTCATGATGCCTCATTCTCATTTCTGTCACCGCAGTCTTCTTGCTCATGCCCTCTCCCCTGCCTGCGGCCCCTTCCCCCCTTCACATCTGACAGACAACAGTTCTCCCCATCTTCGAAGCCCTTCGGCGATCACGTCTCTTCCAGGAGGCCTTCCCCGGCTAATTTCTATTATATCCTCTCAACTGTCACCTCAGCACTTCTGCATCATAAATCCTTGAGTATTCACCTCCCCCACCTCATTGCATTTGTGTACACTCTATTACTTCCTCCTATCTGTAATTTGTTTTAGTGACCATCTCCCCTGCTAAATTGTAAGCCTCCTTGAATTCAGGGATCACGCCTGCTAATTCTCCTGTACTCTCCCAAGTGCTTAGTACAGTGTTCTGCATGCAGTAGTCACAAAGATACTTTTGAGTGATTTATAGTGACACAGCTCCCAAAGTACACATGTCCATTCCCTCCTTGAAAATTGGATTCTCTCATAGCAATTCTGTGCCTGGCACTTCAGGGTCCTCTGCCCCAGCAGCATGGCAGGTGAGACAGCAGCATATTCCTGAAGTAAGCTTTTTCTGTGGATTTAAAATATGATCTTATGGTGACAAATATGATCTTATGGAGACAAGTTTGATGGTATCTCTTGGATTGGTAGGAACCAGATTGATCACAGTGATCCCCTGATCCTGGGTCCAGTCAGTTGGTCAATTGTATCTCTTGAGTGCTTACTGTGTGCACAGCACTGTACTAAGTATTTGGGAGAATACAATACAACAATAAACAGACACATTCCCTGCCGACAATGAGCTTATAGTCTAGTGGGGGAGACAGATGCTCATATAAGTAAAATAAATTACAGAAAAAAATGGAGCATGTCGCAAATTTGCGTGTCATCCTCCGCTTTTCAAGAACACTTAGTGAGATTAGTTTGAGGTTCTCTTAGCAGCTCACTTTTGCCAGTAAAAATAAGGGCAGTGTGTTTGTCCCTGAGGGTGGAAGTTTTAAGGGTGCATGGGAGAAGGTGGCAGAGAGTGTGCTCCGAGAGTGTGCTCAGTGATCTCCTGACTCAGAGAAAGTTGGAGTCTTGGTCCAAGACAGATGCTGAAGCGGGTGAGGATTGAGAATGCAACATTTCGCCATGTACCCCTTACAGTTGGTACCTTTTGTGTTTTATTTTATGCTCTTGCTTTGATGTTTCAAAGAATCTTGTAATGTAATATTGACCTACAATATTGAAGTATAACTTCTCAAATGTCTGCCAGTTGATTATGTGTCAAATGGATATTCATCTCTTATTGTGTCAATACTTTTTTCTAGAAATGTAGTGGCTTAGGGAGGTCTGCTGGGGAGCTTTAGATTAAAATGGAAGTCGCTTCCTAATGCAGCTTTAATTTTTCTGCACAATCAGCCTGTGTCCTGTTTCTTATTTCAGCTGAGCATTGAACAAGCCCAGGCTGTGGCAGAGCAGGTCGAAATGAAGGCGAAGGTTGTACAATCTGAAGTCAAAGCTGTCACATCAAGACATAAGAAGGCCCTGGAAGAAAGGGAATGTGAACTCCTGTGGAAGGTAAAGAAGTGTTTCTAAAGCCATTCATTTTTGTTTACCGTGGAAAATAACAGGCCCCAACCCTTGCCTTGCCTGGAAAATTTTATTGGATCTTTCAAGAGTCTAACGTTTAGAATTCCTGGCACTGAGCTCTTAAGTTCAGCATTATTTTTTCTCACCAGAAATGTACTGGATAAAAAGCAATGATTAAAAACACTGGGTGTACTGAGCCATTGTGAGTGCTATTCTTGCACTAAAGGAACAAAGCACAGTCTTCAGTGAGTGGAAAGAGCCTTATGAAGTTTTTTCTCTGCACATGACAGAAATACAGCCAGTTCTCACGTAATGCTCGTTTTCACTGTGTGTTTTAGACAGAACACAACTGGGGAATTAGGTGCTCTTCCAGCAGTGCATGCGTATCTGGATAGAACGCTGTTTATGTTGGAAGAAGTTGATGTGTCTACATATGTGTGTCTCTTAATGTGATTTTTCCTATTAAGAATGTAGTTCCTGCATTCTGGGGGAACTAACAAGCAAGAGACCTCTCTTTAGGATAGCACCCCAGAAGGAACAACCACTCTATTAGAAAAATCTCAGTTCTTCTTTTTTTACCTTCTTGTGAAGGCCAGTTTTTTTTTTCCTTGGATGCCTTTCTGAGAGTAAATGCCATTTCCTTCATTTAGGGTAGAAGCTATCATGATAGTTCTACTTAAAAGCAAATAGAGAAATCATTACTATCACTCCCTGGTTGAGACCATTCCTCCCCCTTCTTTTCCTCCCTAATTACAAAGATCCAGGCAGGGTGGATGTTCATTGGCCAGTATAATAAATCATTGAATTTGCTGGAATTGCATTTTTTGCTAGGGAAAAAAAAACACAGGATGCAGCATCGTAGACTATTGTTGGCATCATTATAGGAAGAGATGGCTATTCCAATCATGGCAGACTTGCATAAATAGATAACCTGATATTTTCCCACTGTGGGTGAGTTTTTTGAATTCCGTAGAGCTTTTTTTCATTCACTTATGAATTAGGAAAGCTTTATCCTTTCAAAGAGTTAAACCCAAAGGATTTAAGCCCAAGGATAACCAAATAAGACATTCAAAAGTGAAAATACATTCGTTAGTTGTTCATCCACGCAATCAGTAATATCTAGAATGTTAATTAAAAGGCAGAAAGGAGTTACCTCCTGCAATCCGAGAAGATTGGCCGTGATTGTATTGAGTTTTGACAGACTTGCTCTTCTGGATTTGCTTGTAATAGAGTCTTTGTGTTTCCTCTGGGGAGTTCTTTCAGATTTACCCAGAGCCTCCTTAGCCCTTGGTTGATTTTGCAATGCATTAAATCCGAGAACCATCCTTTAATGAATTCCTC
The DNA here is from genome assembly GCF_004115215.2 of Ornithorhynchus anatinus. NCBI lineage: Eukaryota > Metazoa > Chordata > Mammalia > Monotremata > Ornithorhynchidae > Ornithorhynchus > Ornithorhynchus anatinus. Next base: position 51,166,787 of record NC_041735.1, on the reverse strand, counting down.
CAGCCATATTTAACAAAATAATGATGAATATATCTTTCTAATGGCAACATTATTCTATAGTAATCTCTTGGAAAGAGAAGAATTGTGCTTTTGTCTTTTTAAACAAGTCAGAACTTTCATGGTCACAGTTGCAAATAAGACTTCCAGTTTTTCTACTCTTTCGATATTATTTTTCTTCATATATTTATTAAATGTGAAATTAATTATAGCAAATCCACAGCCTTGCCTTTGCTAGAGGTTTCTTGTCATTACTTCTTCATGTCAAATGGATTACTATGCCTCATCCGAAGAATTTCTGTCTTCTCAGTCCAGATTTACTAGAGGCTTAATTTTGTCTTACCGATTTTGCTGGAATTTTTCAGGCTCAAATTTACAAAATGCTCTAGTGCTAACTACTATATGTTCTAGAAAGGGCCTTTCATTCTTAAAGTCGGAAGCATCAAGATTATTTAGCACCTTATTTAGTTCATTTAATAGTATTTATTGAGCGCTTACTATGTGCAGAGCACTGTATTAAGCGCTTGGGATGAACAAGTCGGCAACAGATAGAGACAGTCCCTGCCGTTTGACGGGCTTACAGTCTAATTGGGGGAGACGGACAGACGAGAACAATGGCAATAAATAGAGTCAAGGGGAAGAACATCTCGTAAAAACAATGGCAACTAAATAGAATCAAGGCGATGTACATTTCATTAACAAAATAAATAGGGTAATGAAAATATAGACAGTTGAGTAGACAAGTACAGTGCTGAGGGGATGGCAAGGGAGAGGGGGAGGAGCAGAGGGAAATGGGGGGAAAAGAGGGTTAAGCTAGGGAGAGGTGAAGGGGGGGTGGTAGAGGGAGTAGAGGGAGAAGAGGAGCTCAGTCTGGGAAGGCCTCTTGGAGGAGGTCAGTTTTAAGTAGGGTTTTGAAGAGGGGAAGAGAATCAGTTTGGCGGAGGTGAGGACGGAGGGCATTCCAGGACCGTGGAAGGATGTGGCCCAGGGGTCGACGGCGGGATAGGCGAGACCGAGGAACGGTGAGGAGGTGGGCGGCAGTGGAGCGGAGCGTGTGGGGTGGGTGGTAGAAAGAGAGAAGGGAGGAGAGGTAGGAAGGGGCAAGGTGATGGAGAGCCTGGAAGCCTAGAGTGAGGAGTTTTTGTTTGGAGCGGAGGTTGATAGGCAACCACTGGAGTTGTTTAAGAAGGGGAGTGACATGCCCAGATCGTTTCTGCAGGAAGATGAGCCGGGCAGCGGAGTGAAGAATAGACTGGAGCGGGGCGAGAGAGGAGGAAGGGAGATCAGAGAGAAGGCTGACACAGTAGTCTAGCCGGGATATAACGAGAGCCCGTAGCAGTAAGTTAGCCGTTTGGGTGGAGAGGAAAGGGCAGATCTTGGCGATATCGTAAAGGTGAAACCGGCAGGTCTCGGTAACGGATAGGACGTGCGGGGTGAACGAGAGAGACGAGTCAAGGATGACACCGAGATCGCGGGCCCGAGAGATGGGAAGGATGGTCGTGCCATCCACGGTGATAGGGAAGTCTGGGAGAGGACCGGGTTTGGGAGGGAAGATGAGCTCAGTCTTGCTCATGTTGAGTTTTCCGACATCCAGGTGGAGACATCCCGGAGGCAGGAGGAGATGCGAGCCTGAAGGGAGGGGGAGAGGACGGGGCGGAGATGTAGATCTGCGTGTCATCTGCGTAGAGATGGTAGTCAAAGCCGTGAGAGCGAATGAGTTCACCAAGGGAGTGAGTGTAAATGGAGAACAGAACATTTAGTGGAGTCTTCACCCAGGCAGATATTAGGTTAATTATTATTTAAGGTTCACCTCAAGGATCAGATTAGTATTTATTGAATAACAAATAGCTTTCCATGTGTGTATTCATACAGTGCTGTTGTGATCTCCCACAGTACTCCAACTCCACTCCCACAGGTACCCAGCTGCAGTAACTGTTTTGGGCTGGTCACAGAAGCATTCAAGGCCATGGAATGAGCATATTTGTATCACTAAAAGAATAGATTAAATGTCTTCTATCAAAACAGTAGGAAACAGGGTAGAGTCAAGATAGTTAAAAGAGATTCTGCCCATTTTTCGTGTCCCTGGCTTGTAATGCCAGTCTCTTTGCAACACTTTCCCAGCCCACTGATTTCATAGCCCAGCCCTGGCTCTTTTTTCTCCCTTCTAATTTTTCTCATTTCTCTCCCTATTGCCCTGCCTGATAAGGTGTAGTGTTATCATCTTCCATTCTTCTGTCTGTCCATTCCTTCTCTCCTCCCCACCCCTCCTACTGTGATTCACTTGAGCTGAGCTCTAACACTAATCACAAATCCTCTAATGCCACGATGCTACTAGTTATAATGCTACTTACTATTCTACTGATCCTTCCAACCCCTCCATTGCAGTTCCAGAACATTCAGTGGGGGAAAGATCACAATTTTCCCTCTCCTACCTGACTTGTCTAAAACCGAGTCGTCTATAAGCATGGTCTCATTAAGCCCTTTTTTGCAGCAAGGCCTCACTTGTGGACTTCTCAGAGAGAGGTTGCCCCCCTTATGCCAAAACAGAGAAAGAAGAGGATGTAGTTTAGGAGATGCGGAAGGGAAATTATCTTTCTCCCCAGTTGATTAAATTCTCTAAACAGAATTGAACGCTTCAGTCATGGAATATCGCTTTCCCTAGGTCCTATCCATCAGAAGCCATATCAACCCGTCTCCTTGCATGTGTACTTTTTCTGCCTTCAGCTCGGGCCCAGCTACTGCTACCTGACAATTCTATCCAACCCTCACTGACTCCTTTGCCTATTATCTAGGGGAACTTTTCAGTATCTCCAATCTCATCTCCTCTGCCTCTTCCCCCAACTCCAACCAGTAGCTCTATGTTGAACCGTGTCCCCTTTTGTAGAAAGCTTGGCTTCCACTTGACCCTGCCCCCTCTCCCCAGTAGATATCCCTCTTCTCTGGACTCATATTTGCCTGTTTTTTCATCATTAATATCCCCTCCCTTCATCTCCCTCTTCCTCTCTTCCCACCCTTCTCTTTCTCCTCACTCTCTTCCTACCCCAGTTCCTCTGCCTTCTTTCATACTTCTCAGGCTCTTTCTCAGCTGCATTTAACCTTCTGGGATGCAGGAAAATCATGGTTCTCCTTTTCTTATAACTCCTTTGGCTTCTCTAGCATCTCTCCTCTTGCTCCTATTTTACCCATCACTTCCTTGACAGGAGTAGATCCTGGTCCCCATTCACGTAGCTTCATCTGTTTCTTCACTATGGGATTGCTTGTCTCAATGCTTCATCTCCTGGATTGTCCCAAACACTGGGTAGAAAAGAGCCTTTTCCACCCAATCTTTCTCTTCTGCTTAACTTTGTAACTGGGGGTGCCATACTCTCATCTGTTCTACAGTATGAAATCTTGGGATTATCTTTCACACGTCTGTGTTTTTAACCCATCTTTACACTCATTTGTGTACAGCTAGTTGTCAGTTCTCTATGCCTCCTTCTACACAGCATTATTCCCCGCTTTCCCCTGGTCTCCACGGTAGACTATCTTCAGCCTTGCTTCATAAATGGACTACTGCAACCACCCTCTTGCCAGCCTCCCAACCTCAAGCCTTTTTCCATCCTGAACTGTTCTTCCCGCCGCTGGCCAAATCATCTTCCGTACCCACACCACGTGACTGACTTCATTATTCACAGCCTTCCTGGGAACCCACATCTCCCTCTGGACCAAATGCCCATCTGATTGTGACTTTCCAGGCTTTTCACTAAAGCATATCCCCTTCTTCCTTTAAGTGGACTCAGATCATTTCCTCCCTCCAGAAAGCTCTTCCTGGTTTTAATTAATACCCACTGGTTCCCACCCCCCCAGGGTTTTTATCTCCTGTATCTTCATTGATTTTCTGTTTGTCTTCCTTGGCTTCCTCATTAGGTTCTAAAATCTTTAAGGGCAGAAACCCTCAATAATATTTACAGTGCTTGCCAAGTGTCCCCACTGCAGTGCCACGCGGGAGTTCAGGAAATCTGCCAACAAGTGTCTCCGCCCCTTCAGGAGAGACAGAGTCCCCTCCTAAACAGTGGTGCCACATGGCTTCCCAGAAGTGAACAATCCTCGTGGGATCCTTTCCTGGGATTTGAATGTAGTAGTTTGCATTCAGTCCGTGAATACTGTTTCCTTAGTACTAAATTTCAAATACATTCTTCAGACTTTACACACATTAGATTCAATCCATTGCAGAATGTCATTTAATTATGTGTGCGTTGTACGTAATGGTTTGGGTTCCATCAATATCATATATAGGCAAAGTCCTCATTTCATAAACGGGGGACATAGGTTTGGTACAGAGGATTAGAGGGAAGGATCACTTCTTCTCAAATTGCCAATACCTAGCTAACAAAATGTAGGAACATTGCTTTTGAAGCAGTGTCTTAAATTTGTGGCTCTAAATTTCAAAACAAATCAGTAACATGGTGAATTGGTGTTGACAATAAAAACGTGTCTCCCGCCATACCGATCTACTCCCATATGCTCTTACCAACTTGAGGAAGGGATGAGAACCAGAGGTGAGAGGCGATTTGGAGGTGTGCAGAGGAAAAGGAGGGAGGGGAGAGTCATGCTGAATGGAATTTTTAGAGTTAAACAGAGTTTTAAACACTGCAAGTGCCTGAAAACCATATTTATTTGTACCCGGCTAATGCAGAAGAAGTCTTGATGATCCTTGTTTAACCTTTTGCAGAATCAGAAGTGTAAAAGACAAATCACATGCCAATGGCCTTTGCAATAAAATGGCATTAAGATGTCAGTTCAATTTTTTTTTTTTTTACTAATCCAGGCCAGGCATTCATCCTTTAGCACAAAGTTTATTGTAGTCCAATCCAGAATCATTTTATCAGTTCCCCTGAAGTGTTTAGCCTTTTCTCCATTCAGTTCTCCACTCTTCCACTTTTTACAAAAATGCCAACCCCCAACTTCTCCCACTCAGCCCCAGTTCTTATCTTAGGAGATTTTGCTTTGGATCTGCTCCTATCCCCTGAAGGCAACATGGATTTCATTGGAACATTCTGGGTTTCCTGAAACTTAATACAAACACAGCTCTGTCATTCACTTCACCCTCAAGGAGGAGTGGGCTAAAGCACCAGCCCAGTCTTTTAGGTTGTCTGCAGGTCAGGGCTTCTTTTTGGGGGCATTTCATCTTTCTAAAACCCATGTTTGCCCTGCCCTTTATAGTCTTCCCGTTTCCCTCGTGTTCTCAAATGAATGCTGGTCTCACTCCCTTCCCCCAGGGGCCTCAGCCACGGTACATCCAATCCTGTCCGTGTACCCTGTCCATGTACATGTTGTCACCACGCATATTTGCTTCAGAATTAAGGCACATTCTTCCAACAAAAGGAGCTGCGCTGAATACTGCACGATGCAGCATCAGCTGAGGCATATTTGTTTATATGGGCTGAAAAAGAGTCTTCCCCAACGTGGGGTTCTTCAAGAAGGTTTTGTTTTGTGTTCTTTAAGCGCTTACTACGTACCAGGTACTGTACTAAGTTCTGAGATAGATACAAGCAAATCAGGTTGGACATAGTCTGTGGCCACACGGGGCTCACAGTAAGAATCCCCATATTACAGAAGAGGTAACTGAGATGCAGAGCAGTGAAGTGACTTGTCCACTTTTCAGCAGACAAATGGCAGGATTAGAACCCAGGTCCTTCTGACTCCCATGCTCTATCCATGCTGTTTCTGCCAACTGGGTGGGATACCTTTGAGCATCTCCTGTTTGGTTCTGCCGTGATAAGACCCGTACAATTTTATGTGGTTAATGGCCAAGTCACGTTCTGGGCTGTAAATCAGCATCCATTTTTTATGTTTTTCACCAAACTCCTTTCCCTTTCTCTCTGTCTTTCTCCTTCCATTCCCTTCTTCCCCTCAGGTGGAGAAGATCCGCCAGGTGAAAGCCAAGTCGCTCTACCTGCAGGTGGAGAAGCTGCGGCAGAACCTCAACAAGCTGGACAGCACGATCAACGCCGTCCAGCAGGTCCTGGAGGAGGGCCGCACCATGGACATCCTCCTGGCCCGGGACCGCATGTTGGCCCAGGTGCAGGAGCTGAAGAACGTGCGCAGCCTGCTGCAGCCCCAGGAGGATGACAGAGTCATGTTCACCCCGCCGGACCAGGCCCTGTTCCTGGCCATCAAGTCTCTGGGCTTTGTCAGCAGTGGGGCATTTGCCCCCTTGACCAAGGCCACCGGGGAGGGCCTCAAGCGGGCCCTGCAGGGCAAGGTGGCGTCGTTTACGGTGATGGGCTATGACCACGACGGGGAGCCGCGCCTCTCAGGGGGCGACCTGATGTCCGCCGTGGTGCTGGGGCCCGACGGCAACCTCTTCGGCGCCGAGGTGAGCGACCAACAGAACGGGACCTACTTGGTCAGTTACCGTCCCCAACTGGAGGGTGAGCACCTGGTCTCGGTAACGATGTGCAACCAGCACATCGAGAACAGCCCCTTCAAGGTGGTGGTCAAGTCTGGGCGCAGCTACGTGGGTGTCGGGCTGCCCGGGCTGTCCTTTGGGAGCGAGGGGGACAACGATGGCAAGCTCTGCCGCCCGTGGGGGGTCAGCGTAGACAAAGAAGGCTACATCATCGTGGCCGACCGCAGCAACAACCGCATCCAGGTGTTCAAGCCCTGCGGGGCCTTCCACCACAAGTTCGGCACCCTGGGCTCCCGGCCCGGCCAGTTTGACCGCCCGGCCGGGGTGGCCTGCGATGCCTCCCGGAGGATTGTTGTGGCCGACAAGGACAATCACCGCATCCAGATCTTCACGTTCGACGGGCAGTTCCTCCTGAAGTTCGGGGAGAAGGGGACGAAGAACGGGCAGTTCAACTATCCGTGGGACGTGGCGGTCAACCCCGAGGGCAAGATCCTGGTCTCTGACACCCGGAATCACCGCATCCAGCTCTTTGGGCCTGACGGGGTTTTCCTGAACAAGTACGGCTTCGAGGGGGCCCTCTGGAAGCACTTTGATTCCCCCCGGGGCGTGACCTTCAATCACGAGGGCCACCTGGTCGTGACCGACTTCAACAACCACCGCCTGCTAGTCATTCACCCCGATTGCCAATCGGCACGCTTCCTGGGCTCCGAAGGCACCGGCAACGGCCAGTTCCTGCGTCCGCAGGGAGTCGCGGTGGACCAGGAGGGGCGCATCATCGTAGCCGACTCGCGGAATCACCGTGTGCAGATCTTTGAGTCCAACGGCAGCTTCTTATGCAAGTTTGGCACTCAGGGAGGTGGCTTTGGCCAGATGGATCGCCCGTCGGGCATCGCCGTCACCCCTGATGGCATGATCGTCGTGGTTGACTTCGGAAACAATCGAATCCTCATCTTCTGATTAGGATCATTTGGGTGAATTTTGATGTCGTCGTCGTTGTTTTTGCTTTGTTGGTTTTTTTTTTTTTTTTGGCGGGGGGGGTGGATTTCAGAAAAGAAACTTTCTCAGGGAGATTCTTTTTTAAGAGAACAAAAAAAATACAACGTTGCTTAAGACCTACCTCATCTTTATTTTTTTACAGATGAATGTACTTATTTCTTCTGCAGGGTTTGAACCTGTGAAGTTATAAATTCTATCTACCTCATAGTTTTTGGGTTCCCCCCCATCCCATCCTCTTCCCCACTCCCCATCCTTCCCCCTTTTACCCGCTCCCCAAGCTGGGTGTCGTGCACAAGCAGAGTTTAGGAGTAGCTGTGTGCACTGAGGTTTTCTTTTTTTCTGTATGATGTGTTCTGTAGAGTAAGCCAAAGAAGGCGATCTCATTTCAAACAAACAAACAAAAGATAGCGTTAGTCACCCATAGGGATTTTTGTGTTCTTGATCATACCGTGGTTTTGTGGGGGTTTTGTTGTGTGGTGTGTGTGTGGTTTGTTTTTTGTTTTTTTTTTTAAAATGCTGCAGTGGAGAGCGTTTTCCTGTTCTCCTTTTATACCTCGGTGTGCTTGACTTCCTGTTCAGTGGAGTTCCTTATTCCCAGAAAATGTTGGTCTGGGAGGGGTTTGCTAACTGCAGAAAATGGGTCTTGCAGATTGGGGTTCTTTTGTTTTGGGTGGGGAGGAGGGATTTGGGGTGATCATTTGGCCAGTACAGTAGCAATGCTCTGCCAAGTGGAGCCGAGAAGGCAACCCCCAGCCTTCTAAACACCCCTTTCGTTTTTGCGGCTTTAACCAAAAGGAATAACCAGATTGCTGTCTCTTAAGTGTTTTTTTCTAAATTAAAAAAAATGGGTGTGGAACAGGAATCATCAAACACTTGAGGGGGAAATAATTTGAATGTTGGAGTTTATTGTCCTGTGGTCAACCAGTAGTATCAGTAGAAGAAACAAAGAGCTTTGTTAAGCAGGGGTTGGGGGGTCGGCTGGGTAGCTCAGTCACCTAGGATGAATGTTGTTTCTTGTGCAGTGACTACAGATTCTCTTTTTCTAAGAACGGTGATGGCTGTAGGTGTAAACTTTTATTTTGATTTTAAAGCACAATTTTTACAGCTTCGGGAGATCAGGGAACAAAAACATTTTAAAGTCAAACCATTCATAACAGTTTGCCCAGGCTACACGAGTAGGATCTTACTTAGAAAGTCACTTTAACAGTATTGTGTGGGTTTTTTATTTTGTTGTTATTGAGGAAACCAAAACCAGAATATTTGATGGTTAACAAGATTTTTTAATGCCTTTGAATGTAAAGAGTATTTCATTCTAGGGATAGATGCTTTACTCAGATTCCCCAGTTATGAAAGACAGTGAAGTAGAGGAGTTAATGCTCTGTTCATTTAATCCAAGGCAGCAGGAAAGAATTGCATTTACAGTGGGAGTTGATGGCTCAAGTAAGTGGCTGCCCCAATTCTGTACAGTGAGATATTCTTATGGCTGCGTGCAGGGGTTTTCTAGTGACCTGAGACTTTGAGATGGACTGTTAAGAAGGGAAGGTGCACAAGCAGATGATGCCATGGAGGGCTAGAGGGTAGACACTTTCTCTACCGTCCACCCTCCTTCTCCCTCCCTGATGAACTCGCAGACTTCTTCCTTGTTTGGATATGATTCCCTCAGAGGTGAATTGGAGTGAATGTGGAAATAGGGACCATTACCATTTTCAGTTGTACTCACCCATCAGCTTCCGGCCTTGTGGTTCAGGGAGAAAACTTGCCCTCCAGCAAGACGGTTGGTAGTTCTAATGAGCAAAGCAGAGGTGCGCTCACTTCAGAGGTGGCATAGGGTGGTGGCTGCTGCTGCTTGTTCTAGTCTTTGCCTTCTCTTGCTTCGATACCTGGAAATATGGTGCCTCTTCTCTCCCTCCCCCCGGCTTAAAGAGAAAAATTCCAGGGATCTCTCTTTCTGTACCTCTTGCCCTTTTCCTTCCTTTTCTCTCTCTCATGCAAGACATTCAGGTTGGACATAGTCAGTGTCCCGCATGAGACTCACAGCTTTAATCTCTCTTTTTACAGATGAGGTAACTGAGGCCGAGGAAAGTTGTGACTTGCCTAAATGGTGGACGGGGATCAGAACCCAGGTCCTCTGACTCTCAGGCTTGTGTTCTTTCCACTAGGCCATGCTGCTTCTCTCTCCTCTCCAACCCCTCATAACCAGAGAAACTTGTTTCCAAATTTTTAAAGGGTAACTTTTCTAAGTGCAATCAGGAAGGACTTGCCCTTTCTCCCCAAAAGTGAGTGAGGTGCAATAGTTTCTTGAGGAGAGAAGGGCAGAGAGAGGCATTCTGCTGCCCTCTGCTAAAAATCTCATGTGGCAGATTTGTTAGAGCAGTTGTAAATTTTTGCAATACAAACTGGGGGAAATGTTTTCGAATCTAGCAATATCTCTTTCAATTACAGCGATTTCTGTTTGCATGCTAATTTCTGTTTCGTGAAATTTTTCTACTTGTTTCTCTCGACTCTGTTTTTTTTTTTTCCTGTTCAAAAACCCTCATGCTCTGCCAGGCTCATGTAGAAGATTTTTTTGTCACTCGTTTGTTTTTTAGTAAAGAGAAAACTCACAACATTAGTCATGTCGTGTCATTTGGCCGGGGGGGAGGAGGCTGCCCAACCCAACAGACCTATATACCAAAGACAACTGGTTCTAAAAGCTTTCATTAGATTTTTAAAAAACATTTGTTTAGATTTCTTTCTCTTTCTGTCGAGTGTTTACTTTGGAAATCTTTAGCCTTAGCTGATAGGTTCTTTTTGTGTCATTCCAGTAATTAAAGTAGCAAATTAAATATGTTGTTTGGTGCCGAATTTGGGTCATTCAGTCTGCAATGCTGGGAGTTAGATCTTGATGTGATCTCAGCGGTCCATCTTTAATCTGTTTCCATGCGGCTGCACGTTTACTACAAGTTGCAAGTTTTTGGTTGCAAGAGTTAGGAGAGGATTTTTTTTAACCTTCTCTGTTGGTGTTGCTCATTTAATTCAGTGGCTCAATTTACCTTTACAGCACACATATCCCTGCCCCATTCTTTGAGGGGTTTGTGTGAGTCGCACATTTGGGATGCCTTTGGCTCCCCACTGGAATTCCTATCTTATCAAAGAATAGTGCTAAGCACTCTGCGTAAAATATTATTCTAGCTTTTGAGGTGGGGTGTTTGTGTTCTGAGAAGACTTGGGTTAAAGCCAATATTGAGGGCCCCCCTAGGGGTGTGACTTTTCTTAAAAAAAAAAAAGTCAACTCTAAAATAAATGCATCATTTTCCCTTGTTCCTTGCCATGTTCGAGCACCGTTTATACAGTGTCTGGGACCGGTAGATATTGGGTGAATAGATTTACAGATGAAGAGGGACAGAGGGGTCAAGGACTTGAAGTTTTGAGCACGGCTTACAGTGTCTGGGGCCGGTAGATATTGGATGAATAGATTTACAGATGAATAGGGACAGATGGGTCGAGGAGGACTTGAAGTTTGCTATACGTTGATGCTTCTGGTTTGGAAATTATTCTGCGAAGTCTTTCGGAACTGGTAATATTAGAGTGGAGATGAGGTCAGTTTATCTTTTTTTTTTTTTTTTACCAAATGTCAGATTTGGAGAGTGTGAGTAGATTTGGGTATATGGATTTGTGCACTAAAACTCCTGAAGGAATTTAAATAACTGATTGGATAAAACCACTTTTGGTTGGCAATGATGTAACCTTCCCAAAAGTTTTCATTGAAACTGTTGCTTCTAGGTTCCTTCAGCCTCATGAAGCAAGCTTGTTTTTAGAACCATGTCAAGCATTCATGTGAGAGATTCTACAGGTTGACAGGATGGAACACCTAGGAGGCAAACTTGGCACTATATGATGCAAATAGCCTCAGGTAATTAATTCCCTCAGTTAGTACCCTTTTAAGTATAACTTACTGGGGGAAACCCTTAAGAATGTACCCTAAGGAGATCCTGCAATTATTTGTGAATAAGGGCCAAAAACTTTGGAAAAATCAAGTTACAAACAGAATAAGGCACTTGGTATTTTCAGGGCGGTCCAGTGGATGGCTTGAGATCGGCTCAGTCCATTTAGTTCACGTTAAAGCCAAAGCTAATTTATTTGAAGAGTGAAGTCTTTAGGCTTGATCCAACAGAATCATGTTTGTTTGTTTTTCTTCTTTTGAAGATGGTGCGATTTCTGTGTTGAAGTTCTGGTAAATAAGTAAAAGATGTGCCAAAGTTTGTGGGTTCATAGTTTTTTTAAAAAAAGAGAACTATCCAAATGGTGCCAAAAAGGAATATCGACACCTCTCTCTCTTTCTCTTTAAACAGTCTGGAGCTGTATAAAATGAAACACTGGTAATTGTTGCGTTAGACAGATATCGTGCCTCGGATTCTTGAGTCCTCCAGAGCTCAAGGAGTGGAGCTTAACTGAGGGTCACAGAGCTTTTTTTTTAAAAAAGCTGTTACTCTCAGTGTGCTGGGGCACAGGGTGCACACACGAATCCATCCATCCATCCATCCATCCATCCATCCATCCATCCATCCATCCATCCATCCATCCACTTTTAAAGATTTTTTTTTTGTTTCTACCTCACTTTGAGAGAGACAGCATCTACCTCAGTTTAGCATCCAGCAGGTCTCTGAAGAAGTAGTATTAATCTTAGTTTGAGAAAACGAATGCATGTAGAATAAAGTGTTTTCATATACCCAGGGGTAATTTCATTGGCTCTTGGGAGAAAAATTAGGTTGTCCTGGCTAGAGAAACTTAACTGAAACCACATGTTCCTTCCTACACTTGGGCAGTTCTAGCCCAGTAGTTCCAAATAAATAAGTCAGTCTTACAAATTGGGTTCTTTATTTTTCATGAAGAATTTATGCAAACTTTAAACCATTTGTTTCAGTATTATAAAACTACTGGTTAATCTGATCTATTTGGAGATTTTTATTTTGCAGAGTTCTTTTGTCCTCAAGACCTTTAGGTCTCTTCTCTTCAAGAGAAAAATATTTTATTTTATCTATATTTGCATGTCTACAAATATAGCCTATTAGAAAATATTCTAAGGGTATAATTTCTTTGAAACACAATATTATACCAAATGTTTGAAGGGAATGAGAATTCTTTTGACTTTGTGATTGTAATTGTAATTTTCTTGACCCAGTGGGCTATTTTCTGCCATGACGTGTCACAAGCCACTACTTGACATAGAGTTAACGCTGGATGAGTGTGTGTGTGTGTTATGCGTTGTGCATGTTGTTACTTTTTGCTTTGTCTTATTACCCAAGATAACATGTTGGGTGTGATTTATTTTGTACAAAGAATGATGTTAGAGAAGCACATTACCAGAATACTGTATTGAATTTCCTCTCCTCTTCCACAAGCTTGATTTGTAGATTGCTCAGGAAGAGGAGTGGGCCCTGAAGACCACTAAGTTATGACGTGTTGGCTTTGGTAAACGTCATGGTTGAGGAAATGTTTTGGTTATGTCTATTTTTAAAATGATCTTACGGGTTGCCGAGCCAGACTGGCCGACTATTCTCCATCATTGTTAAACCAATAATGGTTCTAAAAGCTTTGTACCTGCATGGTCTTAGACCTCTTCTTAATGATTGTATTAAATTACAAACTCAGGTAGAACTTTTTTTTAAGCTCTTTCACAGAGCTACTGACTGAATGTTAAGTGTCTATTTAGCAAAGTATTTACTTTTCCTTAAACTACCAGATCTGTAACACCTTTAAATGGTTGTAGAATTCCTCTCAGTCTCTGTAGTAGCTTTTCTTCAGAGGGTGATTAGTTCATGTTTCTGGGGTTTGGGTTTTTTTTTTTGTTTTTTTTTTTTTGGGTGGAGGGTTTTTTTATTTTTACTTTTTTCTAAAAAAAAAAAAACCAGTACAGGTGTGTATGTGTGTGTGCGCGGGGTAGGTTAGTTCAGGGGAAGGGGCTGTTTTCTAACTAGCTTGTAAGGTGTAGTCACCGGGTTGGTCAAAGAGTGGGTGGGTGGGAGGAAGCGGGGTGGCTGTTTCTGTTTGTATATGAACCTACTTTATTCCATATTAGCTGCCGTGCCCTGTTAGAAACATTTTAAGTATCAAAAGTATAGATAGACCACACATTTTGGGGGTCCTTATTTGTGAAGTAAATGCAGAATCAGGGATGTGCACGTGGGAAACCGGCATGGTTTTCTAGGAGATAACTTGAACTCATTCCTTGATCTGAATAGGTTAGAAGTGATCTCCTAAGACTTCTGCGATGAAAATTTCACCTGCAAAAGTCCAGATTCCATCAAAACAGCAGGGCAATTGGAATCAGTAATTTTTTGACTCGTGAATTATGTTCTATTTTAGGAATTTAATGTGCTGCTTTTTCTAGGAGTAGAAAAGGCAGTTCTCAGCGGGGCAGGCAGTATTTGCCACCTTGCTATAATTTCATTGAAAATGGGCAAAATTGAGCCCTTGTTGACTGGTAATTGTTGCTCGAATCACATTTGTCAAAAGGCATAGTATTTCTATTGCCCGTTGGGGCGAAAACCGATTTACTTAAAATGTTATACTGCGGGTCGCAAACGAGACAGGCTGCAAACAGACAGGGAACAAATGGATTTTGGAGATGTCGGAGGATTCTGAATGTATCGCTTTGGTCCATAGAGAAGGCTGAAGGATGTAGCAAGGAGATGCTGTATCAGCTACTAGTAGCCTTAAAACAAAGTTGGTGTCTCTTTGGACTTTAAAATGTTCCTATGCAGTTTATTTTATTTTTGTTTAATCAAATAAATGTGAGGGCTTTTTTCTGTGGTAAATGCGTGTGTGTGTCTTCTGTGGCTTTCTGTGTGATCCATAACCACCGGGACGTGGGCCTCACCGTTCTGCGGTAGAGCCGAGGTAGAGGCTTTTGTCCTGCCCTTGGCTGCTCCTGGCAGACTCCTCCTGGCTGTGGGGGGTCCACGTGGGGGGGAACAGCTGCGCTTCTTCCCCGGGGGAAGCTCGTGCCTGGCTCAGAGCCAGCCGTGGTCACGGTCATCAAGTCCCTCACATCGCTGCTCTCCGGGCTGTCCAGTGCATCCACTGCAGGCGTAAGTGCGGGTGGGGCCTGGAAGAGATTGGTGGCCCGGGTCCTGCCCAAAGCCACCTTTGGTCTCCTCCTGCCATATCCTCCTCTGTCCTAGGAGAGGGGGATGTGGTGCAGGGGGACGTGGAGCCAGGGCCTGGCCCTGTAGACACAGGCCATCGCACTCCGGTGTCCCAGTTCTGACTGGTATTGTTAGCAGGATCGGGCGGGAGGGGTTTGCCGGCATCTCCTGCTAAATTAATTCATCCTCCAGGCCTCCACCGGGCCGAGAAGCCGACAAGGTGTGAGGCAATAGAAGTGGAGTTCTCACCCGTTCAGCTCCCTTGAGAGGGTCAGAACCCAAGATCAGGGGAGACCGGTTACATGAATGGTTGTTCTGACCCAAAAGGAAGGCAAAATCATAGGCTTGTGGGGTTCTTTTCTTTTTTTAAAATTACTTACGAGAAGCAGCGTGGCATAGTCGAAAGAGCACGGGCTTGGGAGTCAGAGGTCATGGTTTCTAATCCCCGCTCCGCCACTGATCAGCCAATTGCTTGCTGCGTGACCTTGGGCAAGTCACTTCATTTCTCTGTGCCGCAGTTTCATCAACTGTAAAATGGGGATACCTGTTCTCCCTTCTACTTAGACCGTGAGCCCCATTCAGGACAAGGACTGTGTCCAACCTAATTATCTTTTACCTACCCCAGCACTTAGAACACTGCTTGATACATATTAAGTACTTAACAGATACCATTGGGACAAAAATGCTCGAGACAGTATTATTTATGTAATTTGATCCTCCAAACCAGGATCTCTCTGGTCTTACTGGCTGTAGCCCTATTCAGTCCGCTCATTCCCAGTTTAGATAAGACCCCAGGACCTATACTTGTATAGGTTGTCCCTGAGCAGACCAACTCACATTTGCAACTGAAAATTTCATCTTCTCTGCCTCCCTTGGCCCCCTGAGTTAGGTGGAGGTTAGAAGTCACTGCCTTCATAGTAGCCACAAACATCCCAGCTGTTTCTCCCCCCTCACCACACACATAACTCTATTTGCTCCTGCTCATTCCTACCCACTCCTTCCTGCGGGACCCACTCTGGGAAATGCTACTCTGTCAGGCCGCGGCCCAGTAGAGATGAAGAGGACTGCGAGCCCCAAGGCCGGAGGTGGTGAACCAGCTGGGTAAGTACACTGTTGTCCAAGCTGCCCCCTTTGCAACATAGTTCATTTTGCAACTGTACTAAGCACTTGGGAGAGTACAATACAACAGAATTGGTAGACAGGCTCCCTGCCCGTAACAAGCTTACAGTCTAAAGGACCATTCTCCTTCTGAATCCTAGGAAGCCAGGGCAAGACCGATATTCAGTTTCTGTTTGGATTTCTGAAGTCATAATCATCATCCATGGTACTTACTGAATGCTTACTGTGTGCAAAGCACTGTACTAAGCACTTGGGAGAGTACAATAGAGTGGTCCCTGCCTACAATGAGCTTAGAGTCTTGAGGAAGTGACAAGACATTAAAATATATTATACAAAGTCCCCAAGAAGGTCAGGTCTGCCTAACTCCTTCTTGGTCTGCTATATTGTAAGCTCCTTTGAGTAGTGAGTGGATCTCCTACCTGTACTGAACAATTGTCCTTTTATGTCACCAACTAGCAGCTGGCTACACCATTACTGACAGTGGTTGTGGGGTGGGCGGTTCTTGCCTGGCTCTTGCTGTCCCTTTCCTCCTGGAGTAGTGACTGGCGAACCCCCTACCCCTTCTCCTAGAAAGCCCAGCAGGCTAGGCAGTACTCATGGTTTCACCTCATTATGGGAGCAGGGGGTTTTAACTAACTCCCCAGTCAATACCTAGGACTGTGCAGTCTCCAGCATTTAGTGCAGGACCCTGGATACAATAGATGTTTAATACTGTTGGCAGATTTAAGTGACTTTGGGCCCTTCCAGAAGGGTTTCCTGAAAGTCAATCAGTGGATAGTATTTATCTAGCCCCTATTTAATGCAGGGCCCTGTTTTAATGTGCTCTCCCACGCACTTAGTAAATATATAGGGAACCGGGCCTATGGAATCAAAGATCTGGTGTGTTGAGTTCCAGGGGCTGCCCTAGAGCGAGCCACTAGACCAGTCACAGGAGCCTTTGGCCAACTTCAAATTGCCTCCTGGCTCAGAGCCCACTGAGTAAGCATTTTGCAAGACTGGCTCACGGGTTCAGTAACAACTTGTGAAGTGTTATGTCCTGGACTCAACCCTCTTATCGCTTGCCAGAGTCATCTAGGGAGCTGTGAGGGCCTTCAGGAGATTTGCCTACCTGTGTACGTGCCCGAAGCCCAGAATAAAAGGCAGCAGCACATCTGAAAGAAAAGTTGGTAAGTCCTGCCCCATCCTTCTATTTGCTTAGCTTTGCACCTAGGTTTGAAATTGTGGTTGTTGGCCTCTGGAGAGACCCAGGTGTTCTCTTTAGCCTAATGAGTAAGAAGGGGCCTGCAAATGTGGATATTCCCAACTGTGGGTGGGACTCACTAATATACAGTGGGGCCTTAGATTTCTTTTTTGAAGTTATCAGCAAGGCCAGGGTAATGAGTTAATTATTCTCTTGCCAACTTATCTTCGTGACATAGTTGAAGTAGAGGTGGAGGTAGTATGAGAAAATTGGCAAAGTGTTTTCTAATCATATTAGCAGAATAACTTGTTCTTCAGCCAGGTTATAGATGGATGATGTTTTACTTCTGTCTCCCTCTTTATTTTAGAGATCATTCCCTCTCCTGCTCCCTGTGCCCATAGGCTGGCCCACTCCTTGCCCTGGGGGCTGCCTTTTCCCCTTCTCCTCAGGGTGCCTTCTGGCCTGCTCTTTCCCACCACCTGCTCACTCTCTGTCTTTTTCTGTCTGTTCTTCTCCTAGGGAGAAGCAACAGGGGCAGGTGATCCCATGGTTAGAGCTGGTTTACCTCTTAGGATGGCCAGCCCCATGCAGGAAAAGAGCAAGAGGTTGATGTTTTGCTCTCCTCTTCCCACAGTGTCTTTCTCTCTACTTCCTTCATGTCACCCCATTCCTAGACCTAATAGTCTTTTTACCTGCAGGGGCCTCAAGATGCTTCTTCAAGCTCAACTTTACAGGGGAAAAAAAGTCTTGGGTATAGGTGAAAGAAAAAAGGCAGAAAGTTAACAAGCCCCTTTTGTAGGACAGGCACTCTCTGATCTAAATTCTTTGCATCTTCTCTAGTTCTTAGCACAGTGCTTAACTCATAGTAAGTGCTTAATACATGCATAACTAGTGAGCTGACTACAGAAATAGGAGAGAAGAAAAGGGGAGGCAAAGATATAGGAACAATTCTATTATCGTTATTATTATCATTATTATCATCATTAGCTGCTAACACTATTATCATTATCATTAGCTCCACACACGCTAATACTGTTAGTACTGTTTTTGTCTGTCTGTCTAAATCTCCCCCGATTAGACTGTAAGCCCGTCACTGGGCAGGGACTGTATCTGTTGCCGATTTGTACATTCCAAGCGCTTAGTACAGTGCTCTGCACATAGTAAGCGCTCAATAAATACTATTGAATGAATGAATGAATATGGTGTGGGAAAAGGAAAAATTCATAAATACCACCAACTGATTTGATTAATTCAATCTGGTTTCTTCTCTCGGTTTTGGAGCACTACAATATGGACAATTAGAACCTAAAAACTCGAGGATATCAAACTAGAAAACTTTATAAGCAGTAACTACTTAAACAGGTTTTGCTTCTTTTTGCATATTTTCATGCATTTTTTTCTAAAGCTTTCAGTCATTGGTTGTTGGTTGGATAGAAGTTTTAGTTGATTATGATCAAAACCCTCAGGGCCTCTTTTTTTATATGGTAGTTCACAAATTTGGTTTCTGACAGACTTGCATTTTTTTCTATAGGTTTGCACAAGTCTCCCTAAAAACCCTCTTCATTTTTCTAAAGGAATATGACACTTTCCTCTTCCACACTGACCCTTAGGCGCTGGGGAAGATACAGGGTCATCAGGTTGTCCTACGTGAGGCTCACAGTCTTCATCCCCATTTTACAGATGAGGGAACTGAAGCCCCGAGAAGTGAAGTGACTCGCCCACAGTCACACAGCTGACAAGTAGCAGAGTTGGGATTCGAACCCATGACCTCTGACTCCAAAGCCCGGGCTCTTTCCACTAAGCCACGCTAGCTCCGCCATGTACCTCCTGTGTGACCTTGGACAAGTCACTTCTTTCTGTGCCTCAGTTGCCTCATCTATAAAATGGGGATTAAGACTGCTCACCCCACATGGGACAGGGACTGTGTGCAACCCAATTTGCTTGTATCCACAGTTCCTTGCCCAAAGTAAACACTTAAATTCCACCACTATTATTTCATTTTATTATTTCATTGGGCCTCAGTTTCCTCATCTGTAAAGTCG
The DNA here is from genome assembly GCF_004115215.2 of Ornithorhynchus anatinus. NCBI lineage: Eukaryota > Metazoa > Chordata > Mammalia > Monotremata > Ornithorhynchidae > Ornithorhynchus > Ornithorhynchus anatinus. The sequence continues at coordinate 51,147,935 of NC_041735.1, read as the reverse complement.
GGATTCAATACCTGTGAGACTATGAACCTCATGTGGGACCTGTATATCAAGCATTTAGTATAGTGCTTGTCACAAATACCACAATTAATAATGCAGATGGGAGACTCGATCCCTGCCCTCGAGGATTTCAGTCCAATGGAACTCATCTGTTCCTACTGCCCTCTCTATGTGGATCAAGTCTCAGATCTATGTTGCTAACTACAACCTTTCCCTACCCTTCCCTTCCTACCCAACTGATCAAACTGATCAACTTTATCCATCTTCAAAGCCCTCTGAAATCACAGAGGTTTTCAATGCTTAATGTCTAATCTTTCTGGTTCTTTATCCACCCGCCTTCCAATTTCAGCATTTCCTTGCTACCTAAGCCCTTGGTTATTCACAAACCTTCAGCCCAAGTGCTATTACATACCTATCTTTATACTGCAATGCTTTCTCCTATCTGTAACTTATTTTAAAGTCTGGCTCTTCTGCTGGATTGTAAACTCCTTGATGGTAGGGATGACATTTTTCTCATTTGAACTCTCTCAAGTGCTTAGTGTAGTGCCCTGAAACCAATAGATCCTCACTAATTACAAATGATTTAGGAAGTACTTAAGTAGCAGAAACAGAATGACTTTCCGCAATGTGTGGCATGATACTGATAACAACAATAATAATAGTATTTGTTAAGCACTTACTATGTGCCAAATACTGTTCTATGCCCTGGAATAGATCCCACATGGGCTCACAGTCTTAATCCCCATTTTACAGGTAAGGTTAACTGAGGCACAAAGAAGTTATGTGGCTTGCCTGAAGTCACACAACTGACAAGTGGCAGAGCTGGGATTAGAACCCAAGACCTCTGACTCCCAAGCCCAGGCTCTTTCAATTAAGCCATGCTGAATGGCTGGCAACTTCAGTATTTTCAATAAGAATCCTATCATGGAAAACACACTCCTTGGTACTGGTTGATATTTTATAGTAATTATTATTTCTAGCAAGGATTAATGTCATTGTGTCCATGCTGGGGTATTCAGTTATGCACCACTTAAAGCCAGTAGGTTATAATCTGTAATGTTTTGAAGAAATTATTCATTCAATAGTATTTATTGAGCGCTTACTATGTGCAGAGCACTGTACTAAGCGCTTGGAATGTACAAATCGGCAACAGATACAGTCCCTGCCCAGTGACGGGCTTACAGTCTAATCGGGGGAGATTTAGACAGACAGACAAAAACAGTACTAACAGTATTAACGCGTGTGGAGCTAATGATAATGATAATAGTGTTAGCAGCTAATGATGATAATAAATTGTATCCTACAAGTAGACCTGAAAAGGCTCAAGTCCAAGATCCTGCTGGCCACTGCCACCAGCTAGTTCCTGAGCTGAGAGAGGGGAGAGCAGAACCAAGCAATACCTCCCCGCCAACACCAAACTCAGGTCTGTGCCATATTGTCTTTGAGGTCACAGCAAGGGGGATAGGGAGAGCACAGAACTGTCCATTTCTTTCATTCATTCATTCTCAACAGTAGAATCAAGACACACAATCCTACTCAGCCCCCAAAATGGACAAATACACACAAAGCCCAAGAAAACCATATGGATGAACAGACACTTATAGCAACACAGATGAGGAAAAGCCCACATTGGCATACATGAAACCAGCACACATGGAGAAACATTCAGACTCATAAAGGCTAGGCACAGAGAGAGACAGGCATACCTAAGACTTTTTTGTTTACATTTGTAAAGAAGTTGTTTATTGGGGCTTAAAATGCTGCTATGCCTATCCAAATAATTAAAATTTAAGAAACCTTAAATCTCTTTTGAAGAGGAACGGGTTGGGTGGGGAGGGCAAAGACGAGAGGAAAAGGTTGAGGCATTGGAGAGAAGTCATTTGGAGGGAGACTAGAGAATGAATAGTTCTGCTCACATGTAAATGGAGCTCTGATAGTGGGCTAGGAGAGAAACAACAACTGCACAGCTTTTCAAAGGCTTTGAGTGATGCTCCCTGCCTCCTAGCTTAGCCTTCAGGAGGTGGGAAATGCAGAAACAATACATTAGCATTTTTTGCATGTGAATACCCTGCATTCCTGGGAGAGGAGGGAATGGGGGAAGGGAGTAAGAGGAGAGCCTCTCTCTATTCAAAATCCAGGACCACACAAATAGCACCTAAAAGCAGAGGTTGGTTTCTTGTTAGCAGGGAAACAACAGGCTAAATTTGAAGGTCTACCTCAATGTTGATTTTCAAATATGAATTAAAATAGTCTTAAAGGTGAAAAAGATTAGGCCAAATGACTAGTTTCTAAATCTTAGAGATCTTGATCCTAAAGAGAACTTGTTTGTCACTATCATCGAGTGTCCTCTGCGAAAGACAGAGGCTCTTGGTAAAAAACCTAGTACCATAGGGATTTCAGGTCTGGGTGTGAGACTTTACTACTCTTGGGTCACTGATCTCCAAATGACTATTATTATTTGTTAAGCACTTTATGTGCTGAGCACTGTACTGGTCATTGGGGTAGATACAAGATAATCAAGTCAGATACAGGTCCTGTCCCACATGGGGCTCAGAGTCTAGGTAGGAGGAAAAACAGGTATTTCCTTTTTAAAGATGAGGGAACCGAGAGCCAATGAAGTTAAGTGACTTATCCAAGGTCCCACAGCAGTTCTGCAGCCGGGATTAGAACCCAGGTCCCCACTCCCAGGCACGTCCTCTTTCCACTAGGCCTCCTCAGTCCTACCAATGAATCCAGTAACAAGAAAACGGCAGGAGAATGACAAAGACAGATCCGGAGACCACAGGAGAGGTGTTTGGAAGGGTGAAAGAGATACTCACAGACCCGGCAGGATCTCAAACCAACCTACTTTCTGTGCCTTGTTCTTGTCTCCCTTGCTGCTGACCTCTTGACCTCTTGCTCATGCCTTTCCTGCTGCCTGGAATTCCCTCCCCTTTCACATCTGGCAGCCACTGCCTTATTAAAGTCATACCTCCTATTCTTCCCCCACCCCCACTCCACCAATTTTGGACCCCCTAAACACTTGGGGAACTCTCTACCACCTCCTCTTCCCTGTTACCACTTATGTACTTATCCCATGTACACTCTGTTGCTTTCCCTTACCTACTACTTATGTCTGTCTTCTCTAGCCAGATTGTGAGTTCCAGGAGGGTAAGCAGGGCTTGTGTCCCTTAATTCTACAGTTGAGAAGCAGCGTGCCCTAGTGGATAGAGCATGGGCCCGGGACTCAAAAGGACCTGGCTTCTAATTCTGCCTCTGCCACATCATTCATTCAATCATATTTATTTGAGCATTTACTGTGTGCATAGCACTGTACTAGGCGCATGGGAGAGTACAAAATAATAAGCAGGCTCATTCCCTGCCCGCAATGAGCTTACAGTCTAGGGGAAGGGGGAGACAGACATTAATATAAATAACTATATTACAGATATGTGCATAATTGCTGTGGGGCTGGGAGGGGGGAAGAACAAAGGGAGCAAGTCAGGGTGATGCAGAAGGGAGTGGGAGGAGAGGGAAAGGGAGGCTTAGTCAGGGAAGGCTTCCTGGAGATGTGCCTTCAATAAGGCTTGTCTGTCAGATTTGAGGAGAGGGTGTTCCAGGCCACAGGCAGGAAATGGGCAAGGGGTCTGCAACAAGATAGAGGAGATGGAGGGAGAAGGTTAGCATTAGAAGAGCGGAAGTGTGCAGGCTGGGTTATAATAGGAGAGTAATGAGGTGAGGGAGGAGGGAGGGTAAGGTGATAGAGTTCTTTAAAGCCACAATGGTGAGGAGTTTTTGATGCGAGGGTGGATGGACAACCACTGGAGTTTTTGAGGAGTGGGGTGACATGTCATGCACATTTTTGCAGAAAAATAATCCTGTCTGCTGTGTTACTCTAGGCAAGTCACTTAAACTTTTGTGCCTCAGTTACCTGATCTCTAAAATCTGGATTAAGGTTGTTTGTGAGCTCCAAATGGGACATGGACCATGTCCAACCAGATTAGCTTGTATATATGTATCTCAGCACTTAGTACGATACTATAAAAAAAGACCGCAAAGAATTAGCACTCAAACACAAATGGAATTGATGAATGTCAGTAATAGTATTAGTTGATTAGAGTAAGCTCCTGGGGGGCAGGGAATGCACCTTCCATTTCTGTTAATAATGACAATGATAATACTAATTACTATTTTTATGGTACTTGTTATAATAATAATAATAATAATGTTGGTATTTGTTAAGCGCTTACTATGTGCAGAACACTGTTCTAAGCGCTGGGGTAAACACAGGGGAATCAGGTTGTCCCACGTGGGGCTCACAGTCTTAATCCCCATTTTACAGATGAGGGAACTGAGGCACAGAGAAGTGAAGTGACTTGCCCACAGTCACACAGCTGACAAGTGGCAGAGCTGGGATTCGAACTCATGAGCCGTGACTCCAAAGCCCATGCTCTTTCCACTGCGCCATGCTGCTTCTCATGCAGTAAGTGCATAGTTATGCACTTACTATGTGACAAGCACTGTTCTAAGTGCTGGGGTAAATACAAGTTAATCAGGTTGGACACAGTCCCTTTCCCATATGGGACACACACTCTTAATCCCCATTTTACAGATGTGAGGCCCAGAGAAGTTAAGTGACTTGCCCAAGGTCACACAGCAGATAGGTGGCAGAACTGGGATTAGAACCCAGGTCCTTTGGACTCCCAGCCCGTGCTCTATCCATTAAGGCACGCTGCTTCTCTGTTGTTTGTACTCTCCTGGGTGCTTAGTATAGTGCCCTCTCTGCACCCAGTAAGTGCTCAAAATATCACTGATGGATTGGAGAACCTGACCTCCCAGGGCAAGTGTGGGCAGGTGTGCTCAGGCTGGAGCAGCTTTAGGAGGAAAAAGAAAAGGAACAGCAATGCTGCTGCCTGGGTGGCATTGCCTGGGTGGCACGGAGGAGCCGCCTACTGCCACTCCATGTGCTCTTGGGCTCAAAACCAAGGCAATAAAATTTGACACAATTCCTGCCCTCAGGAAGTTTTAAAATCTAGCTAAAAGTTAAACTCTTCAGTTCGACCAGCAGGGTGCATGAAAATATGGTCAGAGCCTATAGTAAAATAGCCCAGGGAATTAAATTACCTCAATTTAAATATAATCTATTATTTACTGTAGAAGTCCTAGCAGACTCATTCAATACCAAAACATTTCTTGTTCCTTTCAGTTTTAAAAAGTTATGGTTAACGGTTTAGATTCCAAACATTATATCTCCAATTCATGAACGTAAAACAGATATCCAGCCTAAACCTTTAATATCTATTTGAACAGAAACTACCTTACAAAATTAAGATACAATTTAATCGTTCAGCAGCCCATCTCAGTCCTTTCCATATCCATCATCCTAAATTGCATCCTGAAGGCACCAAACACCTCATAATTTACTCATTTCACTTGTCATACCTGCTAGTCCCATGTTAAGATTACTAATTTAGCTGTCAATGAATGTTAAAGCTGGTTTTTTTTCCCTAGAGAAGTGGTTAACTAGCTTCCTTAGGTCAGCTCTCACTGAAACCGGTTCACTTTTTTGTTTAATCATTTGAAATGACAAAACATGAATTTAAGAGCAAAAACAAATGTCATTAAAGGACTTTTGAGCAATTAATATACTGATCTTAGGGGTAATTCTTAACACACCTACATACATACACACACCCCACTTTCAAATAAATTACCTACTATGGACATTTTCATGGAGTAAAACAGTTTAAACATTTGGCTCTTATCAGACCCCTTTTACTCACTGCACCAGATCCAGGGAGTACGAATTTGCTGATGGTAAGGATATGGTACCACAGCGATAATTCCTGCATTCACAGTAGATGGTCACGAGATAGGTGGTATTCTTCTTGGTTAGGTTTGTTCAACACAGGGCTAGTGGTGGCATGCACTAAGAATTCAGATGAAGTCACAGTTACTAGAAGGGAAAGTTAGAAAATATTCTAAGGCGCATTCTTATAATTACTCCTTTAAACCACCTTATGGGACTACTTTGAGAGACAAAATTTTGAGCTGGAGGAGGGGAGGGCGTGGATTTTTTTTATGTTCTGCACTAACAAAACAAGAAGTAGAAAAAAGTCACAGGTGCAGTCAAGGGAATAGTGGTTCATGGACCTTGTACATTTTTAAAACTTGGGTAATACTACTGGGAAGAAGAAGATACCTGGAAGTGAGTCCAACAGAAGGAACAAGATGCAGCCCTGGCTGTCAGCAGTGAGTGTTTCCTTCCTCTTTTTTTGCAGTCACCTTGACAACAGACCTCATCATTCCCCCAGCTTGTCTGGTTTGATTCAGGCTTTATGCTTTTCTACAACTGGGTGAGTTTTTGGCCAAGTGCTTCAAAGTACCAATAACCAAGGCTGCATCCTAAGTGCTCTAGGGAGGGGATACAGATCGGGAGTAACAGTTTGAAAATAACCTAACTAGGGATGTATCTACCAACTCTGTCACATTGTAGTAGTAATAATAATGATGGTGTTTGTTAAGCGCTTATTCTACACTATATTCTAGGCACTGTACTAAACTGCTGATTCTCCCAAGCACTTAGCAGAGTGCTTCACACACTGTAAGTACTCAATAAATAAAACTGATTGATTGAAACCTTATGGTAAATAATTCAAGTCTTGCAAAAAGTAGTCAGTGACAATTGACCCTAGGGAAAAAGCCAACAAAATGAGCGCACCCCAATATTTTTTATTCAGTTTGCCACAGACCAGCTGGAAAAAATGGCAAAATCCCACCAGGTGTTGGGTAGCAGCAGTTCTCCATAAAGTGAAGTGTCATTTTCTTTGCACAGTAGTAAAAGCTGGCATCTGGATAGGCTGGATGGGGTGGACGGGCTGAAATACTGGTTTCTTTCGCATTTCAGAAAGAGTTTTCACTGCAGGGAGAAGCTGATTTCTTTTGATGATCTGCAAGGCCAGTGGTGTATTACCTGTAAAACAATTAAAATGTGCATAGCAGCATATACAGTTTTCAGAATAAAATGCAATCCTACCAGACCTACCCCATTAGATACTAGGATGCAGACACCAAGAGATAATCCTCCCTGCACACTCAGCATTAAGCAGACTACGTCTGATATGAATAACCATATTTAAAGGAGCTCTGAAGGTAATTTTAAAAAATCCTTAATCAGCCCCATCCCGATTTTCCAATGCCCCCCCACCCCTTCCCTCCTTCCTGCCTATCTTCACCAGCTTCTGTTCCCCTAAAGGACAGCAAACACTGTCAGGAGAGGCAGAAGCTATTAAAACTGTCTAACTCACTGCTTATTTTACTTGGCCACTTCTTGTCTGGTTTTAAACCCTAGATACGGCTGGATGACTGGTTTGCAGAAGAGGAACTGGATTTACAGAAACAGTTTTAGCTCATTCAGAAGGGTGAAAGATTAAAAGCATCTACTGTTCCCAGTCAAACATTACCCTTTTATGGTTTTAAAAAGACAATCCAAAATCAAAAGTTTTATGATATTTTCTTCCTAACTGAAAAGGGGTAACAGATTATAAACTCTTTGGTCTTCAGGTAGATGTTGGGATATTGCAATCTGTGTCTGCTTAAACCAGAAGGGACTCTGCTTCCCTCTTTAAAAACAGTGATCGTGACCTCTCACTGGGCTGGCTTTAATTCAATCTGGTTTACAGGCTGGGATACAGCTAAAATAACCACCTTAGAATTACTTAACACATTTTTCAATCCTTGTGTTATCTGGTTAGATGTCATATACAGAATAGTAGTCTTAAAAAGTTCTGCTACAGCCAAATATAATTTTTGGGACCAAAGAGAATAGCTTAACATTGCTGAGAGATGTTAAATTAATCAAGCAGTAATATTTGAGTTCCTGTGCCCAAGTACAGAATTAGTACACACTATCTCTGCCATCAAGGGGCTTACATTCTGAAGTTAATCAAATCCTCTCTTCACACCACAGATGATCCCCACCAATCTCAGGCCTACAATCTTGGCACTATTACTGTAGGCTCCCGATATTTACTCTGTTGCCAAATCTTGTTTCTTCCTCTACAACTTTCCAGACTCCAGCCCTTCCTCATCAACAGCCACCACACTTGATTAACTCTGCCAGCTTCTTTGCTGAACTCTCTGCCTTAAGTCTCTCCCTTCTTGCTCTGCTCCTCAGATTATTTTTCTAAAATGCCATTCTTCCCATGTCTCCCCACTTCTCAAAAACACCCAATAATTGTGTATTCCTCTCCACAAGACAGGTATCATGTCTACTAAATGTACTGAATTTTTCCAAGCACTTAGTTCTGCTTAAACATACTGCTCAACAAATAATATGGACTGTTGGTAATCAGAAAAAAAAGGAAGGGGCACTAAAAGGAATGGAGATTAAGTAAAATGAAAGCCATTAAAATTGGTTAAGGAGAAAAATGGCTAGTAGCATGTAAAAAGAAAAACATGGAGAGGAACAAAGTAAATGGGAAGAGTCCAGGCAATCTGAACCCAAAAGGCATAGAGAGGGAAAGGCGAGAGATGTTGCAGTGCTTTTAATGTGCATTCTGTAGTTACCATTCTGTAGTTCAAGATACACAGCCAGTAGGATAGCCTCAGGTGGGATCTCTTTGGGATGGATCATTGAAGCCGCCTTTTCTCAAAACAAACAAAAACAGAAGTTACTACAATCATAAAAATCACTGACTCAACTAAGTAGTGCAAAAAGTGCATACTTGACATCTGAGCCAAAGGAGCAAACTCTTATTAAAAAATGGAAGCCCCATTTGTCCTTGGTCTCATTTATTGGCATTTCAAGATCTGACAATACCTTGATAGCCTTTGCCAACACAGGGGATTCCTTCCCAAAGAAAGCTCAAAAAATTCCTTTTCAGAACTGAGTTACCTGGATGAATGATGAATTAGCACTTCACTCAGAAATTTATTTAAAATTTCCCTACCCTTTTCATCTGTTTCTTAACCTTCCCGTTTTTCATTCCCCTAGTTCCAGCAGTCACGTCTCTATCTATTTGTTCCTTTCTAAAAGCTGAAATTCTTTATATAAAGAATTAATTGTACTTTGGGTCAGCAGTGTAACCCTCATTTCCTCTGTACAACCACATCAACAGTCATTTTCTTAGGGCAAGAAACCATTCAGGCCAAGCAAGTTGGCAAACTGGGAGATTTATGTTCCGCTTGCATTTGCATCCAGCCAGAATCCTTCTTATGTCACCATACCTTAGTTATGTTTTTGTGAACAAATGAACATAAGTAGTGGATTGAAAATGGCTATTTCTGGCACTTAGCAGCTGGCACCAAACCTTACAAAGTTTTGGCAAACACTTCCACCGTTTAACTGGCAGACCAAGTGAATCTTTGAATTTAGGTCCTTGTGTCAAAACTTCATACGAAAATCGTACCTTCAGGTAATCTAACATTTCTCTACATATTTATTCCTAGTTGCCTCCCTTGGCCCCATGACTTTCCTGCTACAAGAAATGATGAGCCAAAAGATCCAGTTTTCCGCAGAAACTGAAAACTTTCAGGTTAACATCCTCTAAGCCAAGACATTCTTGATCAATTTTAAAAAGCCCAATAAAAATTTTATAGTATCATAAATGAACTCTTGTAATGACTCTGAAAATCAAGACTTTTGATACTCAATGAAAAATAGTATTTAAGATAGAGGTATCAAAACCCTTTAAGATCTCTTCCTCCACCCCAACCAGTAGTACGGTCAGGCAGAAAGGTGGCCAGCATCCCCTCTCTAAGGCCATCCCACATGGCAAGCGGCATTTTCAAATGGAGAAAAAAATGATCTGCATTTCCCTAATCCAATACACTTCAGCCATAACTTGAGGTTTGGGGAATAAGATCTCTCTCTCTCCCCCTCCCATGTTAGGTTCTGGATCCTCTTCTCTGGGGTTGGAATACTCCTCTCCCCCTGCAATGAGGTCAAAAATCATACCCCAGTGCCTCCTTCTCCTCTCTGACTGGGCAGATCACTTTTAACCAATTCTTGTCCAGGGTATGTTGTTGCAGGAGAAGAAGAAGGAAGCTAGCTCAAGGTAGCTTCATCCTCTAAGATGGATTAGAGGGGAGGCTAAAAACAGCTCTTGCCCTCTAACTCATAGCATGAGGACAAAGGAGACCAAAGGAGACCCCTCTCCTGCTTATGACCTTGGAATGGGATGGTTGGGGCAGGAGGAAGAGATCCCACATCCTTCCCTGGATGAGAAAATGAGTTGTGAGAAGCAGTGTGGCATAGTGGGTAGAGCACAGGGAGTCAGAAGGACCTAGGTTCTAATCACAGCTTTACCACATGTTTGCTGTGTGATCTTGGGCAAGTCAAATGGGGATAAGAGTGTGAGCCTGTGTAGGAGTACTCAAGGCAAACTTGGTATTAATCGACTCATGGAGAGCTGCCTTCCTTGTTCCTAGGATTGTTTCTCACAACAATATGGTTGCCGCACCCAGAAACTAGTTACTACTGAGAATGGTTTTTCAGTTCCATTATATCACCCTAATTGGTGCTAAATAAAATATTTTTGATGGACGACAATTTTTTTGTAGAGGACATGTTCTTTGATTCTCTTCTAATATACTGATGCAACATACATAAAAGTCAGATCCAAATTAAAATAAATTTCAACCACGCTACTGATCAGATTCCCAATACCAGGAAAATTAAAGTGTAATTGCTAGGGGATGTTATATAGATATGAAGAGAAAACAACAGTTCAATTGACATAAAACAGGTTTTTCTTTAAGGAAACCAAGAAAGATATCTAACTCACCTGGTGGAGACACTTGCGAGCCTTTTCGTATTCACTTCTCAAACAGTAAGCACTCCCAAGATTAAACAACATCATTGTTCGTGCAGAAGTGACAGAACTTGGGTAGCACTGAGGGGTTTGTTTGCCAGCTTAAAAATATAATATATTGATATTATTTGAAAAACAAAACAAAAAAAACCCCACATCATTTAGCAACCTTAAGCTCTTAACATGATTTACAAACCAGTATTAGTTCTAGAGTTGAAAATGAGGAATTCTGAGCTGAAAGTCTCAGAATTCTCAATCCCCAATTGTCTTTTAAGTATTCTTTGCTGTGTGCCTTGAACTCTGAACCAGTTGTCCTCTAGGTACAGCACACTGCTAATTTTGCTTTTATTTTGGGTATTTGGCTGCGTGGTGTTTTTACTGTTTCATCACTAATGATGCGTCTGTCTTCAGTCCCTTCTTCCCACTTATAGTCTTAGATTCTGAGCCCCCTAAGGGACAGGGACCATGTTCAATTTCCCCCTGTGTATTCTCTCCAGCACTCAGTACAGTGCTTTGCACTTAATAAACACTTAATACATTCTATTATTATTCCTCCCCAAGCCTAATGCTTACTATGGATTTACAAAGTTCTTACTTACAAGATTCCATGGCTTCATTTTCCCCTTTGTCAGATCCTGGACAGACAAGAAAAACTGCTGAGGAAGTCTGTACATCATCTCTTCAGTATAGCAAGCATGCATTAAAACTACACTGGATAGCAACAGATTAAAGTTACAATTTCAGTTGTTCAACGGACTATCTTTGGGAGCAGGAATACTAATTTGACAATTACAGAATAGGTTTTCTAAATTTTTACTTAAGATTGCTGGTTTGTTGGATGAAAATGGCCATTAATTCCAGTGAGAGCATTGTGTCAGAAGAAAAATGAGCTGTTTAAGGTGAACAGCCTTTTTCTTCATTTAGAATTTAGACAAAATGATAATTACTAATTCTGAATCACTTTATCAGTATTAAAAAATCTATTTATCAGCAAATAATGATAACAATGTGTCCTCAAAACCCCAATGAAGCACTTCGTTCCATACTGCTGCCTTAAATTTCTACACATCAGTTACAGCAGTAAAGCAGCAGAAATTATAACCATTTCTAATCAAGTGTGCACTCATTAACCTTGATCCTGCTCGTTTGAAGAGATCCCAAGGGAGACATCTGTGACATTCTCAGGGTTCAAGTGAGTAATGGCATCAGAGATTCTGTCTAGAGAGATGAGAGCTTCTGCAGCATATAAGTGGCCCAAAAACCTACGACATGAAACAGTTGTGAATCCCAAATGTCAAAGTGGTTCATCACAGACTCCCTGATCCGCTTTTTAAACTAAAATTTAAATAAGGAAGCATACTGAGGGAAGGAGAAGATGGATCTTCAAAATCAATTACAAACTACAGAAGACTCCTGATATTAATTCAAATTCAGTAGAAAACAATGGTATTTACTGAAGCACTTACTGTGTGCAGAACACACAGTTCTAAGTGTTTGGGACATACAGTACAATGGAGTTGGCTAGATACCAATTCTGCTTATAGGGAGCCTAGAATCTACTGGGGGAGACTGTCATTAAAAAGGATTACGGACAGGGGAACTGACAGGTTAATCAGGACTATTTACATAAGTATTGTGAGGCTGGAGTAATATCAAGGTGTTTAAGGGGTAGCACAGCCAAGTACAGAGTCCATGTAGGGGGGAGGACAGATTGGGGAAATAAAAGGCTTAGTCTGAATATATAATCAGCCATTTCTGAAATACAGTCCTTCAAATCCCTTAGGAAATAACATGAACAACAACGTTAATATGCCAGATGCAGAATTTCTTGTATTGGGAGGCAAGGGCATGGAATACTGCTTCCAAGAGGAGCAGCGTGGCTTGGTGGAAAGAGCACGGGCGTGGGAGTCAGAGGATGTGGTTTCTAATCCCAGCTCCACCACTTGTCTGCTGGTGACCTTGGACAAGCCACTTAACTTCTCTGTGCCTCAGTTACCTCATCTGTAAAACGGGGATTAAAAATGAGGCCCACGTGGGCAACCTCATTACCCTGTATCTAGCCCAGTGCTTAGAACAGTGCTTGATACACAGTTATCATGTGCTCTACTGATCTGTGTATGTAAACATTTCTGGTGGAAAGAGGACAGGACTAGAAGTCAGAGGACCTGGGTTCTAATCCCTGCTCTGCCACCTGTCTGTTGTGTGATCTTGGGCAAGTTACTTAACTTTTCCGTGCCTCGTTACCTCATCTGTAAAATGGTGATCAAGACTGTGGGCCCCATGTGGGACATGGACTGTGTCCAACCTGAATAGTTGGTATCTACTCCAGTGTTTAGTACAGTGCCAGGCACATAATAAGCATTTAACAAATACCATTTAAAAAAAGTCCTTCATTCAAGTCTCAGAGAAGGAAACAAATGATCAAAGAGACTTGAAAACTAACTGGGAATAACAAAAAATTTGGTTTAGTTTGGTTCACCAAAAGAATACGCTCAATTTTATTGTTAATCCACATTTTAATTTATCAGAACTACCCTTGGTTTGAATGACTGATGTTGGATCACTAGCTTTCTACTGTTCAGCTGAACATGGGTAGCTACTCAGACTAAGGTGGCTCTGGGAATACATATAACTTGCCTAGAAATTTCTTGCCCTACTCCCAAGGGGTGCTAAAGAGCTGGTTTCCTAGAAATTCAGACAAATGGCCTTAACCAGACAAATGTGGGTTTCATTTGAAATTCTGGGGGAAGGCCTAGTGGAAAGAGCACAAGCCTGGGAGCCAGAGAACCAAGTTTCTAATCCATCTTTGCCATTTGCATACTGTGTGACCTTGGGTCAATCACTTCTTAGGGTCTCAGTTTACTCATCTCTAAAACGGAGATTCAATACTTGATCTCCCTCCTACTTAGCCTTCAGCCCCATATGGGACAGGAACTGTGTCCAACCTGATTATCTTGAATCTACCCCAGTGCTTAGTACAGTGCTGGGCATATAGTTAAGTGCTTAACAAATACCACAGTTATTATTAGCCACGAAAAAAAGGCTCAGTGCCTGGGGATGGATGCTCACATTATTTATGAGAAATTTATTAGCTTCTATCTACACAATAAGAATCACATGTGTGGGGGGAGGAAAGAGAGGGATAGAGGGGAAAAAATTAATACCACAGGCATCTTAACTCCTGAAAAAATCCCTGAAACCATGGGAGAAAGGTTCAAACTTAAACAGTGGTGACTCCCATCATACTTATTACCAAGACCTGCCTCACATCTGAATAAGTGTCACAGCTAAACAAATGGAAAATTGAGGCCTCTCGGCTTTTAATGAGCAGTATGGTGGGGCATGAAATCAGTTTCAATCCAGAACCTACGTTAAAAAAAAAAAGATGGCAGTTGTGCATAAAGGGGACAGAGGATTGAAAAAACACCACTCATTTTCTAGAGTTTTATTTCATAAATTAGGTGATTTATATGCAGGTTAAATCCCAACACATGGTGGGATGGAAAGGGAACTAAGGAGATGTATATGGTGCCTGAATTGGGGCCTCTGTGAAGGGGGTTGATTCAAATTTCAATATCCCCTAGTACTCAATGCAATATAATGCTGAGCCAACAATAAATAAAATAAGCAAATGAAGAGGTGTTTCTAAATTGAATATTTAATCAGAAGCAGCAGTTTACTGGATTTCAGGGTCTCTATCCCCCTGGCATGAGTTAAATGGGTAATCTAAACCAAGAAGCTGTATCTCCAATGGTGATGTATTTTTAAAGGTCAGATATCCACCCATTCCTGATTAATCTCTCTGTTCCCCAACATATATCCACCCCCAACTGCCACTTGAGCATCACCTGAGCCCTTGGGTAATCTTTCTACAGAGCACTCCTGCACATATCTTTATACCTTATTGCTTCATCCTACATGTAATTTATTCTAGTGCATCTCTCCACTAGACTGTAAACTTCTTAAGGGCAGGGATTATAGCAGTATGGCGTTGTGGATAGAGCATGGGCCAGGGAGTCAGAAGGTCATAGGTTCTAATCCTGGCTTCACCACTTGTCTGCTATACAACCCTGGGCAAGTCACTTAACTTTTCGGTGCCTCTGTTATCTGAAAATGAGGATTGAGACTGTGAGCCCCACATGGGACAAGGGACTGTGTCCTACCTAATTTGCTTGTATCCACCCCAGCACTTAGTAGTGTCTAGCACATAGTAAGTGCTTAACATATATCATTATTATTATTACTAATTCTATTCCACATCTTCCAAGTATGCTACACAGATTAGGTGCTCAATAAATACTATGGATTGATTTGAAGCTTTTGAATATGGAGCAAAAACAAATATGAATGGCTACTCAACAACAGAAACAATTCTATGTTCAAAAGAATCAGTTCCTGTCCCTAAACAAATAGCTTGCCTTCCCTCCAAATTAATACATCTATAAGAAATACTTATGCAATATTATTTCAAAGTATGACATTCCATGAGTTAACGGCAGTTGAGAGGTGTGCATTCTCAAGAGATGAACAATCCAAATTCTTCACCCCTCTTTACAAGTTATCATAAGAGTTAAAAGTCCCACAGAGGAACAACTATAACCAGGCCAAACTTACTTAAGAGATCCTGACAGTTTTGGCTGCTGAAGAAGTTTATCTGCATGATTCAAAGCCATAAGGTTATCACCTAGGGCCAGAGCAACATATGCACTGCAGGCAAGGATAGAGCACCTAGAACAACAGGAAAGGGAAGATGGAAAAAAACTCATATTATTGAATATATATAAGCATTAACATTAATATTCCATGGTAAATATGAAAATAAGAAAATCCACAAAGAAAAGCAACTTCCTTATTTCCAGCCATAGTGGTAGCCTTAAAAAAATTAATGGTATTTGTTAAGTACTTACTATGTGCCAGGCACTGTACTAAGTCCTGGGGTAGATACAAGCTAATCAGGTTGGACACAGTCCATGTCCCACATGGAGCTCACAGTCTTAATCCCCATTTTACAGATGAAGTAACTGACACACAGAGAAGTTAAGTGACTTGCCCAAGGTCACAGAACAGACAAGTGGCAGAGCCAGGATTAGAACCCATGATCTACCTTATAACTTCCAGGCCCATGCTCTAGGCCATGCTGCTTCTCAGCCTGAGAAACATGCCTTCATTCATTCATTCAGCGGTATTTATTGAGCGCTTAACTGTGTGCAAAGCACTGTACTAAGCGTTTGGGAGATTATAATGACAGACATATTCATTCCCATAATAAGCTCCCAGTCCAGAGGGGGAGACAAACATTAATATAAATAGATTAAATAAATTAATTACAGCTACATACAGATATATACATTTTTCTTGAATTCTTTTGTTCCTTTGCCTTATGTTCCAGCCTCCTCTCCTAGATTTTGAACTACCTGAGGCCAGGGACTAAGCCTTAGTAATGCTGTACAGGATTCTTCCCCAGCACTTAGTACAGAGCTATCTGTGCACAGGCATTCAGTCAATACTGCTGAATGAATAAAGTTTTCAGAAACCTTCTCTCCTCTAAGCTCCTCCTCTTGAATGAGTAGAATGAATCAATAATAAATTCTAGGGGGTTTCAAAAGCGAGCACATGCTAGAAACCCACAATGAAAACAAATATTCTTTGCTTTTATAAAATTAAAAACTGAATGGCACAGTGGTATATTTTAACTAAAAATTTATGTCCTAAAATTGAAAAAGTTAAAACCTGCAAAGTTAAAACCTGGGTTTATATTCTAATTACTATATGCCCTGTATAAAAGAGACCCCTGTTAAGTCTATACCTAACTTTAAGTCAGCTACTCTAATGTGAGCTCCTTTGCCAAAACGTAATATTTGGAGATTGAACTAAGGATCTGTAGGACGAACACAGGATCTGATACAATAAAGAATCTTAAATTATACACTTACAAACTCCAAACCACATATTTATTCAGAATACTTAAATTATAATTTGAAACAAAGAATATTATAGAATATGTTGCTATAGACTTGCATTTAAAATCAAGGTATTAAATAAGTCTCTGAAATAAATAGAAAGTGTACAGTAGAATTTTCTCTTATCCCGCCGTTATGTTTTTATAGATGCATGCTTTCATTTGTAATCACCAATTACACAACGCTTTTGCATTTTAGTCAATAAAAATACGAGGCGTAGGTCAATGTATTTATATTTCAAACATAGGTTAATACAGCAGAAAATTATTTAACAAAGAATGTTTTTGGCTAGTCACTGTCAATTTGATACGATCCTATGAATATTTCTTTTGTCTACTGAAATCCAGGACTGTCCTTGAAAGGTTATTTGTTTCTCGCTATATTATTCTTCAAGGACAAAAGTCCTGAAATGATTTACTGAACACTAGACCACACTTTCCACATCTCTGAATAAGAGTCCAGCATGAGGTCAAGTTTTTGCAGCCCACTATTTTTTTCCTTTAACCCAACTGCTGCACTTTGGAGGATTTTTCCACTTCATAAATCAGTTACATCAAACGGAGGCGGTTCCCACCTTTCTTACTGAGGGGTTTCTTGCTGAGAACACAAGCTTTTTTTGCCTCCTTCAGGGAGGTAAAGTGAATGGTCTCGGACAGGTCTCATGTTAAGCATGCTGTGAGAAACCTACATTGGGCTTTCCTGACAGTAGGTGGGCTATTACAGCTGCAACTGTCAAGCTCATTTTTGGTCCAAAAGTCAGTCATGTAATTTGTGGCAGGACCTAGGGTTCCTTTATTCCTGTCTCACCGGAGGTCCATACGTTAATTATGGGCAAACAGGAAAAGAATCTTTTTTCTCTCTCCAATTCACCATACCAAGATGTCACATCTCAATACTGGCAAATGATGAAAGTTATTTTTCTCTTCTATCTGAAAAAACGGGAACCCTGTACAGCAACAAAAAACAAAGATACCACAAATGGCTAACATTCTTGTGTATTCAGAGAAAGAACTACACTTAATGAGGTGCCAGTTTTTCATAAAGAGCCACATGTACACTCTCATGGTGATCTGCACATTGCATGTGCCCCTCGCCAACCTTCATTCCTTCTCCCAGCTTCTCTACCCGCCCCCTCTTGCCCTTTACAAGTGGAGTAGGAAGGAACTCCCTACTTGCGTCCAATCAGTACAATTTTTGCAGCTTGGGTAAACCTCCATATTCGCTACACATAAAGCTCTGCTTATACCTCCAGGAAGAAATTCTATGTTTTGACTATTGATGTTTAAAATGCAGCCCTCCACCTCCCCCCGCCAACCACTACATTCTTGAGTCATTGTCCAATCTGTTTTACGAAACACTCAACAGATCTGACAGTTCATTGGAGTGGAAGAACTGAACCACAAGGGAAAAGACAAACTTGCTTCTTTCCCTTTTCCAGATGAGAATTTTGACAAAACTCCACAGGCTCCCTTCACACGCTGGAAAGATCTAGTCCCGTGAAACTTTTATGATTCTAGAACTTGTGCTTGCACTAGAAAAAGAAAAATGCTTTTTTTTTCCAAACTGCCAACCTACACAAAGCACATGATGTGAGACTGTGCAGTGAGATTTGTCAACTTTGTCAACTTATATATCCTGTGAGTTTACTAAACCTAAACCAGACATCTGAATTAGCTTAATCCATGTTAAAAGAGGCTAACGGGGTAAGTCCAGCCACTCAAAATTTATGAAGGGAAATGAGAACAATAAACTATAGCACAATTCTTCTTAAGCAGCAAATGGGCATCCAAACCTGCCTGCATACATTGCTGTTTAAGGAACGGGCTGGAAGAGATCTAAAGCAAATAGTTATTCCTCCAAACCCAAAATATTGTCTTTGATTTTCAAGTAAAATATTTTGAAAACTCTGATGTAGTTACAGTATACTCTTTGGTATAGTCAGAAAAGAGTTAGCAATTTTATCTCTAATTAAAGAGATGAAATATACCCAGGTTAAGCCTAATTAGACATTAGAAGGGCAAAGATTATCTCCAGACTAAATAAAATGGCTCAATTTCTTCCATATCCTGCACAAAAAGCCAGCAATACTATAATTTATTTAGGTCTTAACATTAGTCAAACAGAATAGTCTTAGAATGTGGCACAATAAAAATGTTATTATGAAGGCAGGTGTTGGAGACAGGAAAAACATCCATATTATAATTACCCTAATAAAATGGATCACACAGTCTACTCTCGGATAGTTTTAGCCCTTCGTTGTCCCATAGTAGTCCTGCAGAAGACCCAGGTTTAATTTGGATCGGGTAGGAGATGGGCTCCTATAAACCAGTTTAAGAAAGGATTCCTTAAGCTCCCCTAAAATCTACCTCTGTTATCCCAATTTGGGGCAGGAAGCAGGATCATTTTAAGGGGATGGGATTATATCTGAAATCGCAGACTAATAGGGCAACTGTAGCAAAAAGAACAAGGGATTCGATCACTAGTCAAATTAGGTGCTAACTCTTATTGCTAACCGGATCCATTGTAAAGAGGAAATAGTTCCAGTAAGAGTCTTCCTTATTGGTGAAGCAGCATGGCTTAGTAAAAGAGCACAGTGGTAGTAATCAGGGGACCTGGATTCTAGTCCCAGCTCCACCACTTGCCTGCTGTGCGACTTTGTGCAAGTCACTTAAGTTCTCTGGGCTTTGGTTTCCTCATCAGTAAAATTTAGGTAAAAATACCTGTCATCTTCCCCAAAACACCCCCACACCCCCCACACCCACGAAATGGGTTAGGGATTGGGTCTGATTGGGTTATCATATCAAATACCACAGTATTTTAAGCACATAGTAAGTGCTTTAAAAGTACCATCATTTATTATTCATTATCATTATTGGTATTCATTGAGCATTTACTGTGGGCAGGGCATTATACTAAGCACTTGGGAGACTACAATAAGAGTTGGCAGATACATTCCCTGCTCACATGGAGGTTATCATTGACAGACAGTGACAGACAGGGAATGACAGACATCAATAATAATAATAAATAAAATGATGGTATTTGTTAAGTGCTTACTACGTGCCAAGCATGGTTCTAATCGCTGGGGTAGATACAAGGTAATCAGGTTATCCCACGTGGGACTCAGTCAATCTCCATTTTATAGATGAGGTAACTGAGGCATGAAGAAGCTAAGTGACCTGCCCAAAGTCACACAGCTGACAAGTGGGGGAGCAGGAATTAGAATCCATGACCACTGACTCCCAAGCCCGTGCTCTTTCCACTAAGCCAGGCTGCTTCTATAGAGAATCAAATGGAATCAAATGTTACTTTCAATTACTTGGCTGCAGATCTTATCTTCCTATGCTCCTATGGTTAAAAAAAAAACCCAAAACAAAAAAACCCAAAACCCTCAAGTATTGCAATCTTCAAATCAAAACAAACAAGGATTGAGTGCCGTACAATTGGGCAGTAGTGAAGGAGAGAGGAAAGAGGAATCCCAAGTCCCTCTTACTCCTTCACCATTGTGCTCTGGCAGCCTGGATTAAGACTGTGAGTCCCATTAGGGACAGGGACTGTGTCCAACCTGATTAGCTTGTATCTACCTCAGGGCTTAGTACAGTGCCCAGCACATAGTAAGAGCCTAACAAATTACATTGTAAGCTCGTTATGGGCATTTATTGTTAGACTGTACTCTCCCAATTGCTTAATACAGTGCTCTGCACATAGCACTCAATATGATTGAATAAATGAGGAGCCATTTTTATTTATCAGAAATGCTTATTTAACAGAACTACCCGGAAGATTTGGATGGTTGGGGAATCATTTTTTCTGAAATAAAAATAAAAACCAGATAACAGTAAATCTTTTTCCTTTAAATTACCACCTTCTTCCTGAAAATTTTGGGCTTCAAATGTACCTTTTCACTCATTAGTTAAATGGCACCTTTGTGAACTGAAGAAGTTGTTCTTCTTATCCTACTTAGTAGACCTGAGCAACTTATATAGAGTATCAGGGACTACGGACAAGGATGAACATCTAAGTAAAGCCATTCTTTTTAGGGGAATTTACTGCCGTTTTTATTTTATCCTTAAACTCCTTCAAGGACTTCTCTATTCTCCTTCCTCATTTTCAATTTTTCTTTCATAGTTTTGCCTTTTCATCAGGACCTAAGCAAGGTTCATTTCAGTTTTAGAAAATGAGAGTTCAACTGAGGTCACAACTTCAGAGCAGATGATGGCTGGCACCATGTGCAGCACACTTGGCAAATGTTGACATAAAGCAGACTCTTGCTGGTTATCAGATGATCAGGACCACTTAAAAAATAGTTGGGAACTTTTAGTTTTACAAACGAGTGTACTTCTTGACCATTGATTTCAAAGTATTTTCCACTACAAAGAAAACCTGAGAAAAGTACAATTCTTCGCAAACAGAAAAATATTTCCTTGAACCTCCCCTTTTTCCTCCCAGTTACTTCTTAGAGCACATTTTTACAAAGTACTTAAAAAAAGCTGTTTGGAGGTTTTTAAAAAGTTCTGCAAGACTGATGGGAAGTTTACTTTGGATGCAGCTCAGAGGCCAGGTGTGATTTCCTGGATAGAAGTTTAAAATTCTGTGAAGTCAATCATTTCAAAGCAAAAACAACCAATAAAATCATTAGCATCTATCAGAAACAAAATAAACTTTTGGCTAAGGAAATCCTCACGAGAGTAATAACCACTTTCACAGTTGGTAAAAAGTTCTGAAATGCCCAGAATGCACCTAAAATTTACAATACTGAGAAAGGTGGAAATATCAAATATCTGTGGAGTGATTACCAGACAGTACAATAATAATTATAACTGCTCTAAGTTTTCTTACAGCTTTTAGCACAGGACTGTTAAAAGCACTTACTGTTCTGAGGGTCAGAGGTGCTTCTAGTAAGGCACATGGTTTCCTGGTCTCGGCCCTCAGCCCCAGTCAAAAGTGAAATGCAGAGGAATTCCTCCTAGTCACTATTCAATTATTTGGGGCCAAAATCTGATTCCATTGCCAAATAGTAAAGTAGACTTAGAATGAGAATCCTGCATATATTTTTCAGAATGACGCTAAGAAAGACGTTGGATAAATTATTGGATAAGGGTGACAAATGTTGTAGTAGATGGTGAGTTTGGAATTCAGAAAGTTTGTTATAAACAGATCATAAATGACAGCTTGATGGAGGATTACTAAAGGGAAAAAATTAAGAATATTAGACAATACAATCATGATAACAAGAATAGATATCAGGAGGCTCCTGTTCCATCAAGCATTTCGGGTGTCACTGTACTGGTCTAACAGCATGGCATTGCTTATATTTCTTATGATCACTCTCATAAAACTCTTTTTAATATTTTTCAGTGTATCTGAATCAAAGGCTTAATAACTGCTTGAGCCTTGGCCATGCTTTCTTTGCTTTGAATGCAATTTGAAGCAAACTGTTAACTACCCTACTATAATAGTGTTGCACCCCAAAACTACTGTAGCATTGCCTAGTGGAAAGAACACAGGCCTGGGCATCGGAAGGCCTGGGTTTTAATTTCAGCTCTGCTTACAATGTGATCTACAAGCAGCGTGGCTCAGTGGAAAGAGCACGGGCTTGGGAATCAGAGGTCATGGGTTCTAATCTTGCCCCTGCCATTTATCAGTTGTGTGATCTTGGGCAAGTCACTTAACTTCTCTGTGCCTCAGTTACCTCATCTGTAAAATGGGGATGAAGACTGTGAGCTCCACTTGGGACAACCTGATTACCTTGTATCTCCCTAGTGCTTTGAATAGTGCTTGGCACATAGTAAGCGCTTAACAAATGCCATCATCATTATTATTATACCTGTTCTCCCTCCTACTCAGACTGAGGGACAGGAACTGTGTTTGACCTGGTTAACTTGCATCTATCCTAGCACTTAAATACAGTGCTTGGCACACAGTAAGTGCTTAAAAACAAAATTAGCACCAGCAGCAGCACCTTTGTAGTTGGATTTCGCAGTTGCACTGCTTTGCCAAAGTTTCTGTATTTTTGTTTCAATTCCAAGTACATTTTTCTTAGAGGTGGGATGGCCTATTCTGTGTTTAAAAAGACCAATAATTGCTTTATGTCTTCCTTCTTAAATCACACTGGGATTATAACTATGTCTAAAGAAGTCACCAAAGAAAATAATCAATCACCCTAACAGCTACTTGGGAATCCAGACTTTTTGGTCAAAGTGTTCCAATACCCTAACGTTGGTTAAATTTGACATAACATTTAAAATCCCCATCCTAAGGAAATAGTAACAGTAGTACATTCATGTCTCTGCAATGGTGGAGAGGAAGAAAATTAAATGTAATATTATTATGCTAGTTAAAAGATTAAAAAAAAAAACTATACAAATGCTCCCTGCTGCTTAATGGCAGTTCAGCAGCTCTTGCTTCATTTTTAGCTCAATGAAAGGGATTGATAACAGGTCTTCTCTGTTGCCAGTCAGGAACGTACTCCTGTAAAATGTGAGGGTTGGGGGCCTGGAGAAAAGGCATTAGATCAGCAGTGCATGCTTGCTTTATGGGTCTTCTTTATGGCACTGCTGGCCACGTTGCCCTCCTGGTCTCTATAGCTCACTGTCAGTCTGGACTCTCAAGGATGCAGATGAGGAGAAAAAAGGCCCGCAACATTCCCTGCCCATTACAATCACTCTGTGGGCAGAGCACTACACTGAACCCTTGGGAAAATACAACAGAATCAGTACTGTTGATCACTGCCCTCACGGACCATAGAGGTACAGGTTTGGAGATGAGATTAGTGGTGCGTGCCTCCCAAACAGAGTTGAGCCTATGTACCCCAATTATTATGGCCATGAAACTGGTTCTGAGCATTGCTAGGGCAAAAATCTCTACTAAAAATTAAGTTACAAACAACAGGATTTCTCACAAGACATGCCTGTCACAAACACCAGACCATTTTATCATTGCCCACCTTTTACTTGCTATTAAGTTTCAATAATGAATAGCTCCTCCAAAAGATGCTTCCTTGAAACACTACAGAGAAGCCAAAACACAGGCATTCCTTTAAAAATCAAAGAATTTTTAAAATGCAGGTCAATTTTTCTGAGGTAAAAGAAAATATTTAAAAATCAAAATATCATGGACAACTTAGCAGCTCGAACTAAACTTGGAATCTGAAAAAAAACACCTAGGGTTAAATTTCCTCCTTGCAGCAGAACTAGAACAAAGGTTAATTCTGTCCTTATGACAACAGGAAGCAGAGGGCATATAGCCCAGGTTACAGAAGGTATTACTTAGAGCTTACGTCGGAAATTACTCTGTTCTTTGACAGAAGTAAAATTAAATAACGGGTGAGGGGGAAAGCTAAGGCCAACACTCTTTTGGTTGTTTGATTAAACTGAATGGAAGTGTATGCACGCACACACACACACACACGATTGTACATCTTGAGACAGATTACTAAACCACCCTCCAAGGCCTTTTGGAAGACCACAAACCAGACCACACAGGAAACAGTGTGATTAGAAAGGAACATTTGCTTTGCCACTGCTATTCCCTTAAGGCATGTTATATGCAAGGAAGTGCATATTAAAAAGCTCAGCTTTTCCAAACTGCATCTAATAACACTGACAATTAGTAATCAGGCTTTGGGGTGCTTCATGGAAAAGGAGGAAGAAACCACTGTAGAATTAAAATGACAGAAATGGAGGAATTTTGAATGGGGACGGCCAGGGGAGGAGAGAATCAGTTCTCATAGAAAGGGGCCTAAAGCCTATTAATTCCAGCTTTAGTTCTGTTTCTTCTATGAGTACTTGAGCCCCTCTCATACACTAATAATGCATTTTCTTAATTTTACTTTAGTACCTTGTTGAAATCTTCCCTCCCAATCCCAGTTCTTTATTTAAGAAGCAGCATGGCCTAGTGAATACAGCTTGGGCCTGAGAGCCAGAAGGTCATGGGTTCTAATCCCGGCTCTGCCACTTGTCTGCTATGTGACCTTGGGCAAGTCACTTCATTTCTCTGGGTCTCTGTGACCTCATCTGTAAAATGGGGATTATGACTATAATAATAATAATAATGTTGGTATATGTTAAGCGCTTACTATGTGCAGAGCTCTGTTCTAAGCGCTGGGGTAGATACAGGGTAATCAGGTTGTCCCACGTGAGGTTCACAGTTAATCCCCATTTTACAGATGAGGTAACTGAGGCACAGTGAAGTGACTTGCCCACAGTCACACAGCTGACAAGTGGCAGAGCCAGAATTCGAACCCACGACCTCTGACTCCCAAAGCCCGGGCTCTTTCCACTGAGCCACGCTGCTTCTCTAAATGAGCCTCATGTAGCGCAGGGACTGTGTCCAACCCGATTTGTCTATTTTCACCCCAGCACTTAGTACAGTGTGTAGCACACAGTAAGCGCTTAATAATACTATTATTATTTGTTCTTTGACATTAACTAACCCAAGACCTGCCTTAGTAAAAGACAAGGGCAAAGAACTTGAAGTACTCTAAAGAATATGGGTAACGCCGTCCTTAGGATCTTAGAAAATTACATGTAACTTGAAATTGTGCTAAATCAATCATATTTACTGAGCGCTTACTGTGGGCAAAGCACTGCACTAAGCACTTGGGAGAGTACAAGAAGAGTTGGTAGATTCCCTGTCCACAACGAGCGCACAGTCTAGAGGTGGAGACAGATGTTAATATAATTTACAATTTTACACAACATATTCAGAATCTACCCCTTACTCTCTATCCAAATTGCCACCACGCTAGACTGAATCTTTGTTAAATTATAACTAAATGATTGAGTTCATTGGAATTAAGAGGTTAGATTCTTGCGATTTCCGGTTTTTCAAAACAAATATTTTGGCAAATATTCAAAAAATACAAAACTTTAAAAGGGCACTGAAGAGAGAGAAATCTGATCCTAACACATTTCATAGGGTCAACAAATCTCAAAGTCCTTTGGAGGTCAAAGCATAAATGCGACTCAGCTAACGAGTAGTATTTTCTCTTACAGAGGTTTTAACAAGGCTTACTAGAAGCCAATAAAATAGTATTCCGTTTACAGTTGCAAATGTTACAAATATAATGCTAATTTTAACTACTTACCTTAAATTTTCTAATTCCTGTTTTCTCAGAGGTGAAGAAGGTGGCGCTGGAATGAATTTATCTCCGTCATGACTTTTACTGCTGAAAAAGGCAGCATGTTAGAGGCAAAAACTATGAAATAATCACATACTATCTCTCCCATATTTTAATCCCAATATTTAATGTAGTTTATAATAAAGAAAAGGAATATGTCTATTCCAACACTTTGACTAGAAGAGGGGCAATTTTTAAACTGCTTTAATATTTGATATTACTAACATCTCCTGAATTTATTCTACAAAACACATTTCAATTAATAGTATGTCTTGAACCCTTACTCTGTGCAGAGTACTGTACTAAGTGCTTAGGAGACTACATAGTTTTAGTAAGCCTCAAAGGGATTACAACGTAGCAGGATAGACAGACACTAAAATAAATTACAGTTGGGGAAAGTAATTTAAAGATCTACGCATTAGTACTATGGGCAAGGTGGAGGAGAGGCTCCAAGAGCTTAGGTGAAATGGAAGTGCTCAAGTGGCAAGAGAGGGGGAAATACGGTGGGGAGATGAGCAATTAATCAGTGAAGACATACTGGAGATGTGATTTGAGGACTGCTTTAAAGATGGGAAGAGCCGTGGTCTGTCGGATGTAAAGGGGGAGAGAGTTCCAGGCAGAAGGGAGGGTGTAGTCAAGAGGTCAGCTGCAAGAGAGATGGGAATGAGGCACAGTGAGTAGGCTGACTTGAGAGGTATAAAGCATGTAAGTTGGGGGTAACCTGAGACAAGCAAGGATAAACTAGAGAGGAGGAAGTTGATTGTCTTAAAGCCAATGGTCAGGAGTTTCTGTTGGATCTGGAGAGGAATGGGTAACCATTGGAGGTTTTTGAGGAGTGGGGAGATGTGTGCAAAATGATCTCTTAGAAAAATGACCCGGGCAGTACAGTGGAGAATGGACTGGGGAGGATAAAGACTGGAGGCAGGGAGCTCGATGAGGAGGATGTAGTATTTGAATCAGAATTTGACAAATATTTAGACTAGCGTGATGGCAATTTGGATAGTGAAGAAGGGACAGATTCTGGAAATGTTGTGTAAGACTGTAAGCTCGCTGTGGGCAGGGATCGTATGTATCATCAACGCCTGTGTGCTGTACTCTCCCAAGGATTTACTATAATGCTCTGCACACAATAAGCTCTCAATAAATGGGATTGATTAATTGGGAAGAACAAACCATCAGGAGTTGGGGACTGACAGGAGTTGAGGGCTGAAAATGAGAGAAGAGTCAAGGATAAATGCCATGGTTGGAACTTGAGAAACAGGGAGGATGGTGATATGGTCAAATGATGGGAAAATGATGAGGCAGAGAGGATTTGGGAGGGAAGATAAATTCAGCAACTTGTAAAGAATGCTTAGAGTCACACTAAACTTCTGTTTCCTAGAGGCAAAACTCCCAATTTAAACTTTATTATAATCTATTACTACATTAGCAGTCACAACTAAAGTTGAAACCCCTAAAGATCAGAAATAACCAAACAGAAAAAAGTACCAACTGTGTGAGGATGATTGCCTCATCTAAACAATTCCACGGCCTTCCTCAATCCTAAAGTTGCAAATCCACAGGGCGGCCCAAAAGGAGAGAGGTGGCAATTGAGAGGTCTGGGGAAGAAGTTCAGACTGGCTCTGGGTTACCACTGACTGGGGGTAACATACATTCCAGGTTCCCATATTGGGTTGAGCCAAACTCTAAACTACCCAGAGAGAGACCTGCATCTCACCCTTCCACTTCCTATAAATATGGAAACCCTCAGGATGCTAATTTTCCCATTTCATTATTTGATGGGTCCACCACTTCCAGCCTTTCTCCATTTCCTTTCTCCTGAATCTTTAGCCATTTATCTCTTCCTGACTTTTCCCCCTTAGCCAGAAGTACAGGAAGTCTTAAAAAATTTTCAAAATGAGTAAAACACTTTTTAAAAAATTTTCTGCATCTTCTCCCTGCTTAGAAAGGAGTACATTACTTGTAACACTACTCTCGAGGCGATTCCTTTAGATCAGAGATTATTAACCCTGTGAGAGTTCTTCCAAGTACTGAAGGGAGTTCAGTCACTCTGGCTATTTCCTGCTGAGTGGACGTGATTGGGAGTGGGAGGGAAACTGGGTGGGAAGAGGACCAATATGGAAAAGGAGGAGTACAAGAGGGGAAGGCACAGACCATCTTCCTGAAGCACTGCTCGGCCCATGTCTTTCCTATCGATCAATGGTATTTATTGAGCACTTACTGGGTGCAGAGCACAGTAATAACTAAGTTTTTGAGACGGTATAATATAATAGGGTTGGTAGACGTGTTCCCTGCTCATAAGACTATGAGCCCGTCACTGGGCAGGGATTGTCTCTGTTGCCGAATTGTATATTCCAAGTGCTTAGTACAGTCCTCTGCACATAGTAAGTGCTCAATAAATACTACTGAATGAATGAAAGAAGTTTACAATTTACATGGGGAGACAGACATTAAAATAGATTAAGGACATGGGAAATAATACAGTATAAGAATATTTATCTAAGTACTTTGGGGCTGAGGTGAATATCACAGTGCTTAAGGGGTACACAACCACGGGCACAGTTGATACAAAGGATAGGGAAAATAAAGAGCTAAGCTCCCTATGGGCAGGGAACATGCCTACCAACTCTCCCAAGCATTTAGCACAGTGTTCTGCATACACTAAGTGCTCAAGAAATGCAACTGGTAAGGCAAGGTCTTTTAGAGAAGTGATTTTAGGAGGGTTTTGAAGGTAGAGTGAAAAGAGAGGGAGTTCCAGAAACGAAACTTCCAGTCTTGAGAATGTGGGCAAGGGGTCAGTGGTTGAGTAGGTGAGTTCAAGATACAGGGAGTAGGTTAGTGTTAGAGGAGGTAGGTCAGTGAGGTTAGGTTGGGGGAGAGAACTGATTGAGTTCCTTAAAGTAGAGTTTCTGTTTGATGCAGAGGTGGATAGGCAACAACTAGGTTTTTTTACGGAGTGCAGAGACACGGACTGAACAGTTTTGCAGAAAAATGGTCAGGGCAGCGGAGTGAAATATGGACTGATGAGGGGAGAGGCAGGATGCAGGGAGGTCAGCGAGGAGGCTGATGCAGCAGGCAAGGCAAGAAATGATAAGTGCTTGGAGCAGTGGATCAGAGCAGTTTGAATGGAGAGGGAAGGGCAGATTCTAGAGATGTTGTGAAGGTAGAACTGACATGATTTCGTGAGATTGAATGTGAGTGGCTAATTGTGTCTCTTCGCATCAAACAAAAACCCCTCACAATCAGCTACCAGGGGCTCTGCCATCTGGCCCTGTCTTACCTATGTGACCTCTTCACCACAATAACTTCACCCCAGTTCGATGTCTTTGTTCCCCACAAGCCAACCGTCTGCTGTACTTTGCTCCACTCTCCCGCCTTCGCTCTCTTGCTCACACTGCTCCCCTCGACTTGGAGCTCCCTCACCCATATCACGTCTAACCACAGGTGGTGATTAAAATTAAATAATGATAATACCTATGGTATTTGTTAAGCGCTGGGTACATACAAAATAGATTAAACAAAGTCCCTGCCCCAAATGAGGCTCAGGGTCTAAGTAGGAGGGAGAATAGGGAACAGGTCATTTCTTTATTCTGTATTTCCTAAGCATGTAATACAGTACACTACACCAAGTGGTTGGTTCAACAAATGTTTTTACTATGATTATGTGAGTTATGTGACAGGGAGAGGAAATTTCAGGTGAAATTCTAAAACTGCAGGGATATGGTTTCCAAAAATATTTAAATCCCCTGCTTTAGATATACAAGTATAAGAATTTAAGACCAATGTCTTTTTTACTCTACCTTTGTTTAGAATCTAGCACCCGGTACATAAGCAGTGTTTGGACTTCAATTCTTCTACATTAAAGTATTCCATGAATTTCATCTCATAGTTTGAGAATGGAATTATCACTGAAACATGGCTACAACTGATCTTTTGTCAAAGGGGAGAACCACACTAAGCGGTTTCAGGGTCCTAATTTTTAATGCCAAACACGGTATTTTCATTTTCCCTTCAGTTCTCAATTCACCGTTTTTTAGGTTCATTACTAACACAACTAGAGTTGAATAAACTGATAATATAGGAGCTGATTGGGAAATAAATGAAACCTCTCCCCCAACTGGAGAAACTGATTATCTTGGGAAAAAAATGGCTTAAACATATTTTCTTACTAAAACAGGGAGATGAAGAGATCAAAGTATGTTACCAGCACAAAACCCCTAAAATTTTAAGTCCAAAAAGATTCAGACAATTTAATTAGCAGGAAGTAAGACTAATTGATGGATAAAATATTAAATGGATTTTTTAAAGCTCTAAATCCTTATAGGATACATTCCCATTAAGCATATTGAATACTAACATATCTCACTAATTTACCCTAATGACAGAGAGATTCACAATCACTTTCAGTACCTACTCTGGCAAACTAGTGGGTGAGTGGATAGACGTAATAAAAATATAAAATAAATTTTACTTTGTTGATTGAAGTTTTACCCATTAAGGCACATTCCTACTAAATCCTCAAAATACATTTACACATTTTCAGTTATTTTAACATGTGGTTCCTTTGCAATTCTCTCACAAGTCAAAACTAACCAAATACATAAATCTAGTAATTAAAATGTAATTCTTCACTGGAATAGATCTAGTGTCTTCAGAAAAAAAATTTATATTTGAATGACACACAAGGAATCTCCACGAACTACAGTAAAAGACAACAGGTGACTGGAAGCTCAAAAAAGGCTACTTAAAACAACAATGAAAAGTAAATTGTTAATTATTTCTTCAAATATTTTCACTCAGAAAACAAGTTTCCCTCAACCTCTGACAAAGCAAGAGAATTAATTTCTTCATGAGGACTGCCTGAAGCAACTTCGAGCTATTTTCTCAAGATTCAAACTGACAGAAAGCACAGCATTTTAAACATTACTATCATAATTGCTTTAAACCTGTCGCAAAGAAAACGATTATCTCGGAAATACCTGACAGTTTACCTGCATGTTTCACTACTTTCACTGCTCTCAGTATTTCCACCCAACTGGTTACTGCTTTTAGACCCATTTTCCTGCTTTGTATCTTGTTGGTCTTCAGGCAAGAGAAGCAAGGCATTTCTGAGACAGATGGCTGCAAACTCCATACTAGCCACAGGAATAGCTGAGGACTGCCCATCACTTGAGAAAACAAAATTAACTCATCAGCCCACACTAAGGTAAGAAATGGATTTTTATAAAGCATCTTTACTGAAAATATTTTAAAGCCTTGTCTAATTTTATTATTAGATATGATGGTTTCAACTAAAGCTTTGAAATTTTGTAGGCAAAAAGCATTTACTCCAGGATGCTTCTATACTAGACATCACTGCATCAACACTGAGTATGTGCTACTATCCAAAAAACATGAGTAATACCGGTGGAAATCTTATCACTGATTGTTAGGGGTTACTAAACTGAGGGTAACTGCATTCAAGTTACTGTAGCTGCCCTGAATGTGTTAACCTTGTTAAAATGCAAAAATATCTTCTTCAACCCATTTATTATACTAGGTCTTTCTGCTTCTGAAACGATAACAGAAAACTGAATTAACATTAAATGTGCAAGAAGAATCCACACGTTATAAAACGTTTTAACATACAAATAAGCCCTCTCCTGGACATTTTGGGAAGGGCACAATAAGTTAGAGCTGGTCATGCAGACAGAAATGGGATACAAATTTATTATTAATAATAATAATAATAATAATGATGTTGGTATTTGTTAAGTGCTTACTATGTGCCACGCACTGTTCTAAGCGCAGGGGGAGATACAAGGTAATTAGGTTGTCCCACATAGGGCTCACAGTCTTCATCCCCATTTTATAAAATGAGGTAACTGAGGCACAGAGAAGTTAAGTGACTTACCCAAGGTCACACAGCTGACAAGTGACAGAGCCAGGATTAGAACCCATGTCCTCTGACTCCCAAGCCCGTGCTCTTTCCACTGAGCTACACCGCTTCTCTTCATGTAGTGATCAACCAGTCAACAGTATTTATTGAGGGTCTATTTTTTGTATTATGAGATTTGTTAAGCACTCACTATGTGCAAGGCACTGTACTAAGCGCTGGGGTAAATATGAGCTAATCAGGTTGGACACAGTCCCTGTTTCCCATAGGGCTCATAGTCTTAGTTCTCATTTTACAGATGAGGTAACTGAGGTGGATAATTCAAGTGACTTGTCCATGGTCACTGAGAAGACAAGCGGCGGAGCTGGGATTACAGCCCAGCTTTTCTGTCTCCCAGGCCCATGCTCTTTCCACTAAGCCAGGCTGCTTCTCTATTGTGTACGGAACACCGTAGTAAGTGCTTGGTAGAGTACAATACATTAGTACACAGCCCCTGTCCTCAAGGAGTTTAAAATCTAATGTAAACAAAAGCAAAATTATTTTTCTTTTTGATATACTTACTTATATACAGCATTCTGTATGGATTGCGATGCCAGAACTATTTTACGGTGATAGCCCTGACCTACAATGGACTGTACAATTCCTTTTTTGGTTGGAAGACCTTTAGTTTCTTGTTCTGGTGTCTACAAAAAAAATTAGAAGGAAACGAGTGAAAATGCAAGAAGGCCAATGTTGAAAATGTTAAATACAGATTAATCAAGATGACTTTGATAAATATTAAAACCAATTTCCATTGGAAGTTCTAAATGTTCAAAAGGACTGTGCTTGGATGAACTTCTAATAATAATGATAATAATGTTATTTGTTAAGCACTTACTATGTGCCAAGCACTGTTCTAAGCGCTGGGGTAGATACAAGGTAATCAGGTTGTCCCACATGGGGCTCACTGTTTATCCCCATTTTACAGATGAGGGAACTGAGGCACAGAGAAGTTAAGTGGCTTGCCCAAGGTCACACAGCAGACAAGTGGCTCTAATACCTTCCATAACATCTTTCTCTCCACAATAGATGGTTCATTCAGTGCCCTGTATAATTCTCTGAACTCTCACCCAGGCTCTTTCATAGGTTTTTCTTTCCCCTCTAGACTGCACCTGTTTATGGGCTGGGAATGTGTCTGTTAATTCTGCTGTATCGTATTCTCCCAAGCTCTTAGTACAGTGCTTTGCATATAGGAAGTGCTCAATAAATTCCATTGATTGATCCCTTGCTTTATCAGAGGTTTTAAGAAATGCCTCAATGAGCACCTATTTGCATCAAATAACTTTAGACAAATGGGAGGTACAGCCGGAGAGATGGCTCTGTGGTAGCACTGGGCAATTAGATATTTATGATTTAACCAAAAGAAAAAATTTTGGAAGCTTCCACTACTATAAAAATAACCCAAATGGAAACCAGTTCATTCAGATTTTGTGGATTTGAACTTATTTTCATCCCAGCATTAGTAAATAGCAACTACTAAACATATGGAATACTTTCAAAGGCTGGACTGCTAGCTCCAGGAGCAGATCTCAGATCTTCTTTGCAACTGGACCAACAAACAACAAAGTGGACCTTTTATTTGTATTAATGTACTCAAATTCCGGATAATTGAGTCTTCCAGAAACTCGAGGTTCAGTTTCACCCAATTATAAGATTTCTACTTTTGATAAAAATGACTGAGATCGGGAAGGCCACTAAAGCCCCAAAAGGCTCACTTACCCCCTTATTGGCAGCAATGCAGCACTCTGCTAGTCTCAGCCAGAGCCGTGGATTTGAATGATAAACTTGGACAGCTTCTATCAAGCATTCAAAAGCGGCTAATGGCCTACCAATGTGCAGAAGCTGAATCCCGCAATTGTATAGCAACTCGTACCGCTTATTAGTCAGCAGCGTACACATAGGCCTTCCGGAAAACTTCTTGCCTGGAAAATACAAATAAAGTCTTTATTTTCATCATTACCCTCCACAGAATTGCCTCTCGAAAAGATCAAAGTAAGGACTTCCTTTCCTCTACAACTAACGCAGGTGGAATGAGAGAGAGGAGTCAAGGATAACGCCTAGGTTATGGGTTTGTGACACAGGAAGGATGGTGGTGCTGGCTACAGTGATGAGAAAGTCAGCGGGAGGACAGGGTTTGGGTGGGAAGATAAGGAGCTCTGTTTTGGATGTGTTAAGCTTGAGGTAACGGGAGGACATCCAAGTAGAGATGTCTGGAAGGCAATAGGAAATGCAAGACTGCAAAGGGAGAGAGATCAGGGCTGGAGATGTAGATTTGGGTATCATCTGCATAGAGGTGGTAGTTGAAGGCACACGAGCAAATGAGTTCTCCAAGGGAGTGGGTGTAGATGGAGAATAGAAGGGGACACAGAACTGAATCTTAAGGGACCCCAACAGAGAAGGAGCTCAATAAATTCTATTTATTCACTGCTCAAAAAATACTACTGATTAGCACTCCCTGCCTTTCTTACTGATGTTTACAGATTCAGTGGGGGAGAGTTAAAGAGGACTTCCCAGCATTTTTCTTCTTCCTATATTTATCTAAGTGAAGTATTTTTGTCTACCCTACTGCCTATCAGTGTTGCAAGTAGAATGTTGTTATAAAATTGTTTCCAAAATCTAACAGTAAAAAGTAGTAATCTCCTTGGATTGGTCCATTTAAGAATAACAATATATTTTTTTCCTCAGGTAAGGAATTTTTTTCCTCAAAGGAAATAAAAATCTTAATTCTCTAACCAAGTAAAATGCTAAAGATCATAATATGCCAGGAAAATGATTGCTATTAATATAAAAACAAATAAATCTAAATAATCACCAGAGCCTAATTTGATTATATTTCCTTTCTAAAAAATGTTGGCTTTTTTTAAATTTCAAGGGATTCCATACCCACTTTCCAAGCCTTTCAAAAAGCCACCTAGTCCAGAAGGCACTCCACAGCTAACATCTTACCTCCTTAGTCACGCGGCTCCACCAGTCACTTTAGCACTCAAGTATATGTGTTTATTTATTGCTTACTTTTGTTTTTATCATGTTCTATGCTCTCACAATTTACCTACCGTATATGTGGTAATCTGTGTCCAACAGTTTGGCCAATTTGGATGGAAAGTTCCTCAAAGGCAGAGACTCTGCCATTTATTTCTGTGTTTGCTTGTCAGGTGCGCAGTAAATGCATTGTACCCAATGGGTCCTCAATAAATGAACATCTTTTGTACTTCAGGAAATATTTTGATTCAACACCTTGTTGGGAGGTTGGAGTGGGTGAGGGAACACTCACTTGCCTAGAACACCCCTCTGTGGAATCGACTGATAGTCTTACCTGGATCCGGACTACCTGCACCTAGCTGAGTGCATGCATTATCATTTTCCTGGAGAGCTTTTTTAAAGTAGAAAATTCCAAGATTGTGCTTTCCCATGGCAAAATGGATACAGCCGAGATTATTCCAAAACATGCATCTTACGGATTCTCCTGCAAAAAAGTACATCATATTGGATAAGAGGAAAAAACCTTCATATTAAAGGAATTATCCTCATCTTTACTAGTCTCTTAAGTAAAGAATATATAGCACACATACAAATATAATAACGTATATACATTAAGTCAATTCCGGCTTTTGTCGGTCAATAGAAAACTCATAAAAATGCACTCAAAATGAATAACAGCTGTGAGGAATATATAAAAATCCTTCTCATGTACATTACACAAAATAATGTGGGGTATTTTGTTAAGCATTTACTACGTAGCAAGTACTGAACCAAGAGCTGGGATTTATACAAGATAATCAGGTACCTTATGGGTTTCACAGTCTAAGTAGGGGGGAGCATATCCCCATTTTGCAGATAAGGGAACTCAGGCACAGAGAAGTTAAGTGGCTTGCCCAAGCTCACAAAGAAGGTAAGCGGCAGATCTGGGATTAAAACTCAGTTCTTCTGACTCTCAGGTCCGTGCTCTTTCCGCTAGGCCTCACTGCTTCCCAAAACCTAGGTATAAGCCTATTTCAGTCTATTGTGATGAATTTCTTAGATATAACAGACTGTCTTAAAAGTTCATCATAAAGAAAGCTGGGTTTTAATTTCACAGAGTTGAAATATACCCAAAGACAAAGCAGTCTGAAAAACTGGTAAAACCTTACCTCATTTAGGCAACACTGTCAGAGAAATTCAGTCTTTCAAATGCAAATTATTTAAAGAATTCTCCATACTTTATAAACACTTAGAAACCGATGATAAACAGCCAGTATATTCAACTTCAGTGGGTAGTTGTCCAAAACCTGAAAGCTGGGTCCTAGTCCCGGTTCTGCCTATTTGGACTTTCCATCAGTGGTGAAAGTTTCTGACCAAAGAATCCCCTTAGGGCATTTGGCAAGGAGGCAGACCCAAGAGGAGTCCTGAAAAGTAGCTGGCTACCGTGGGCAGGGACCACAGTGACCACCAAGGCATCTTTCTGCCAGGCCATGTGATTACAGCACAGCACCAGCATCATGCTGCAGTCTTTTCAACCATATGTGCTCACAGCTCACAATGTCCTGCAACCCAGCCCACCTACTCATTCTTTGCATCCGCTGGCCGAGGAGCGGCATGACTGGCAGGGACAAGAGTGCAAAAAGCACTATACAATCGGTATAATCAATTCCTCTGAGTGGATTCTAAGATCTAAGAATGAAGGCCCGAGGCTTATCTTTAGTTCAACGGGAGTCTCCATCCATCATCTCCCCAAAAGCCTACCTTTACACTTTTAATAAAGTGATATTTCAGCGTTTTCATACTTTACCAGAGATGACTTGGTTGTTTGACTAAAGATGGCATCCACACAATTTATTTTAAATGGGATTAAAACAGAATAGTTCTGGACTACTATCAATTTTTTTTAAATAACAAAATACTTGAAAAATGAAGACCCATCAAGGGCTGCTTCTTAACAAGTAACAGTTACTCCATACAAATCAGATGTTTCTCCATTTAAAATTTCATGAGTATTGCAGCATTATTTAAAAAATCATCAATATAATCACAACATCTTAATCCAATTCCATTCTTCTTAAGTACAGCAAAATTATACTGCCCAACTCTAAAACTTCTGGATCCTTCATGAGCCAAAATCTCCCAAGTCATTCACTCTACCATGTAATAAATTACAAATACTTCCAAAAACTGAAGTATCATACATATAGTATGCAGCGTATACTTATAGAGAAGCAGCGTGGCTCAGTGGAAAGAGCCCGGGCTTTGGAGTCAGAGGTCATGAGTTCAAATCCCGGCTCTGCCACTTGCCAGCTGTGTGACTGTGGGCAAGTCGCTTCACTTCTCTGTGCCTCAGTTACCTCATCTGTAAAATGGGGATGAAGTCTGTGAGCCCCACATGGGACAACCTGATTCCCCTGTGTCTACCCCAGCGCTTAGAACAGTGCTCTGCACATAGTAAGCACTTAACAAATACCATCATTATTATACAGTAAATTCTGTTACTGCTACTTAAGAATGTTGACAGAACTGCCCAGGAGAATTTTGTAGTATTAGAGAGGACTTGTTGCTGTGGGATCTTGGGCAAGTCACTTAACTTCTCTGTGCCTCAGTTTCCTCATCTGTAAAATGATGAATAAGACTGAGTCCCATGAGTGACAGGGACTGTGTCCAATCTGATTATTCTGTATCTATTCCAGTGCTTGATACAGAGCCTGGTACATCATAAATGCTTAACAAATGCCATAAAAAAAAAGGCAGAGGGAAGCCCTGTGAAGGTCTGAGCTCTAAGGACTGCTTGCTAATCACATCAGCAGAGGAGCAACCTGAGGAGAGACATAAGGAAGCTGAAGCTAATCATGTACCAGAAAATGCATGAACAGAATTTACGCAAACACCCAATGGGAGCTGCATATGTAAGAGATCAATTAATCAAAAAGCTTACATCATTATACTAGTTTAAGGCCTGATTAAGGGGAATGGCCCATTAAAATTCCAGAGATTTTGAGCAAGGTGAAGTGAAATTTACTTGTGTCAATGTCAGAAATATTCATTTAAAATACCATTCTGAACAGGTGATAAGTCTGGGATGCAAAGAATAGGTTTATGGAAATGCAATATCCAGATTTAACGGATGCATCTTACCTGTTTTCATGAACCCTGGATGTTCAGCAATGTTGGAACTATTTAACAGTTTGACAGCTTTTCGATAATTGCCCCTTAAGTATTCAAAATTGCTTTTAAGAAATAGAGAGGGAGCTGACTGAAAGAAAGCATAAAAGTTATTTATAATCTTCTTAGACATTACCTTTGGGTTCAGAACCATAATTCTAACATATCCTGTCGTCGTGCAGGGACTGTCTCTATCTGTTGCCTAATTGTACTTTTCAAGCACTTACTACAGTGCTCTGCACACAGTAAGTGCTCAATAAATATGACTGAATGAATAAATACTTTTTACATAACAAGTGATAGACTCAGAACTAGAATCACGCTCACATATGTTACCAACAGCCATAATAGAAAAATTACCTTAAAACTGAAATTGAAAACAAACTTGACATATTATCTAGTTTTCCAGTTCACAAATGTTTAGTTCTTCATCAACCAATGAAAATTTATTTTGATTTCCAATCAGCAATTCATAAAATTATAGGTAACTATCAAAAGAGCTGCACCTTTATATGATCCATAATATGGAATCTTGAAGCTTTTCATTTAGTCACTGATTTGAAGCCTTCTTAAAACTTAAGCACTTAGTACTGTGTTCTGCACAAAGTAAGCCCTCAATAAATACCACTTGTTATTGAATGAACCAACAGAAACAAACCATGGTCCTTCTAATAAAGAGAGTTGATCTCTAGCATATAAAAGTTAGAGCACTTATTGAGCACTTATTGTGTGCAGGCCATTGATCTAAGCATTTGGGAGAGTACAATACAACAGAGTTGAGAGACTGTTCTCTGCCCACGATGAGTTTACAGCCTAGAGAGGGGACAGATATTAATATAAATAAATTAGATAGGTACGTAACTCCTGTGTGGCGGAGGGTAAGGAGAATTCTAAGTGTCCAGTGGATACAGATCCAAGTGCATAGACAAAGCAGAAGGGACTTGTAGAAGGCTACAAGTACTGTTAAAAATAATTGTTTCAAATATCAAGAAATTCCACAAAACTCCAGTTTTAGCATCACTGATATGTTCAATAAAGGCCAGGTATTTTAATAAAAATAAATGGTTTTTCATTGATTAATAGCTAGATATTAGAGTCTAGCACTATTTTCTAAGGGAGCTTCATAGTTTCCAAAGGAACTTGACAGCAATAAATAGCAATGATATTGGAAAAACTTACATTTCCAGCTGTATTCATCACAGATTTGATTTCCCTTTTGCATGCTTTCAGAGACTTCATTTGGATATAGGCTCTCACTTTATACTGTTAATTTACAAGAACACAAAAATTAACAGAGTATTATGCACCACATGTAAAAAAAAAAACTAGTTTCTATTTCATGAAATTACTGTGTTTACCAGGCATATACTCCACCATATTTAAATATGATAAAACCTAGACCAATTCAATAAATTGCACTAAATATAAGGAATGCTTCAATGTGGACATACCAGGTGAGAGATGACTGAAAATTAGTAAAAAAACAGATGCACCAGGTTTTTTTGTTGAAATATCAAACTCTGGGCACCAGCACTGAGTCTCTTTGGGCAAGCAGGCACATGCACATACATAAAACGACGCACATTTTGTGGGCTGAACCCACATGCCTCTAGAGATTCTGCTGATGATGTGGAAGTAGCTGCTCCTTATCCCACATAAAAGCTTCCACTGGCATTGCCCTCCTACTTATCCACTTTTTGGTCCCATTTAACCCCAGCTCACATTCTTCATTCCTCTCAAATTAACTTACTCACTGTGCCTCATCTCACCACTTCCACCACCAACCTCTAGCTCATGTCACAACCCATGGCATTTGAGTGTTTACTTTATGTACAGCATTGTACTAAATGGCTTGAGAGAGTACAACACAATAGAATTAGAGACCAGGTTCCCTGCCCATAGCAAGCTTACAGTCTAGAGGACATCTGACAGTTCATTGCTCTCCCCATCCTCAAAGCCCTTTTGCAATTGCATGTCCACCAGGAGGCTTTTCCAATTGATTTCTTAACTCCCTATTTTATAATTCCAACTATCATTTCTACATTTAAGCATTCAAAACTTCATAGCACTCATGTATATATTTTCATAGTATTGCTACTTCTTTTCTGTAATTTATTCCAAAGATTTTAAACTTCAAATCAGATATGTCTACTAATTCTAATTAGCCAAGTGCTCAGTACAGTGCTCAGTCACGTTAGGTCAATAATACTTTTTTGTTTGATTACATATCTTTATTGATAATAATAATAATGATTGTATTTTTTAAGTACTTTCTTCATGCTATGCACTGTACTCAGTGTGGGAGTGGAATCAAGCAAATCAGGTTGGACACAGTCCCTCCCCACGTGGGGCTTACACTCTTAATCCCCATTTTACAGATGAGGTAACGGAGGCCCAGAGAAGTAAAGTGACTTGTCCAAGGTCACAGCAGGTAAGTGGTGGAGCTGGGATTAGAACCCCTGACCTTGTGACTCTCGGGCCCATGCTCGATCCACAACGCCATGCTGCTAGGGAAATTACATGGAGGGTGAGAGTGAAAACTACTGGCAACTAGCAGGGGATTTTTCAATTGATCTAGGACTAAGCTTGGGGTGAGGGAAGACTATAGGAAGTGCCTGGAGGGTGATATTCTCTCCTGTGCAATTCCTTAAGGGTACATTGTTGTGCCCTCGGAAGCCTCCGTTTGAGAACTGGGTTCAATGTGGAAAAGTTGGCAGTCAGCGTATCACAAAAACTTTTTAGTGTCCGGGGACACAATAGTCTCATGGTACATTTTAAAAATATTATAGGTAAAAGTTTCACATCCATTTTTAAAAAGGTTTCAAGGTGAAAGTTATACTGTCCAGGATGAACACAAATTGTCTCACTTAAATAGACTCACCTGATGTATCTTGGATTTTGCAGCTTCTATTACGGCTCCACTTTCAGCTTTATGGTTCGACCCATCTTTGCTGGTGTTATTACCTGTCTACGTTCAAATGGAGAAGCAAAAGTAACTAGAGGTACATCCAAGAACAATATTACTAAAAATCTGTGACAAAATAAGATCACA
This sequence comes from Ornithorhynchus anatinus, assembly GCF_004115215.2. Lineage (NCBI taxonomy): Eukaryota > Metazoa > Chordata > Mammalia > Monotremata > Ornithorhynchidae > Ornithorhynchus > Ornithorhynchus anatinus. The sequence goes on along the minus strand of NC_041735.1, from coordinate 51,106,972 downwards.
GTCTTTTATTCGACTTCATCTATCTCGCCGCTGACCTTCCACCCACATCCTGCAATGCCTTCCCTCTCATATCCTACAATTACCTTCCCCATCTTCAAAGCTTTATTGAAGGCACATCTCCTCCAACAGGCCTTCCCTGACCTAAGTCCTCATTTCCTTTTCTCCCACTCCCTTCTGCATCATCCTAACTTGTTCCCTTTATTCAAATGCCCCACCCCAGCACTTGTGTAAATATCTGTAATTTATTTATATTATTTATATTAATGTCTGTCTCCCCCTCTAGATGGTAAGCTTACTGCGGGCAGGGAATGTGCCTGTTATATTGCTGTGTTATACTCTCCCAAGTGCTTAGTATAGTGCTCTGTACACAGTTAGCACTCAATAAGTACAACAGATTTACCTCACCACTTACCACAATATTAAATTATCCAATGGAAATCACTTGTTTTACCTACTTCTCTGAGGAATGGATTTGCCGTATTTCATAAGGTAGGATTTTTATATTATTTGTAAAAGTGACAGAGAGAGAGTCTGTCCAGACAAGTGTGTCTGGCTAGCCCCCTGGGGGCCCCCATTTCACATGTCCTTGAGGGGCTGAAAAAAGTGGCAGTGAGAAGAAATATTTGAAGTCTTCCCTCTGCACCATACAGAGCTCAAGACTGGAGCAGGAGTGGACCACTGCCAGAGACAGATGTCAGCTAATTTGGGTTTTTTTTTTAGTTTCGTTAATGTTCTCATCCCTGACAAATTTTTTTGGGGGGGGTAAGAGGAAGCATTTAATTCTCACCTAGAGTCAAATCACGTACAAATATCTCTCTGGTGCTACTGCCCCTGCTGAGGGGTACATAATTCCAGTTGAAGTACTTTGCAGCAGCCTGTCAGACACTCCAATCCAGCCAACTGCTATTTTTAAAATGGGATTTATTAAGTGCTTACTATGTGCCAGGAACTGTACTAAGCACTAGGTAGACACAAGCTCATCAGGTTGGAAGGAATATAGGATGCCCTTTAGATCTGTCTCAGAAACCCTAACACAGGAGAGGAGGGGGCATTTTCTTACAAGAAGAATATTTCATTCAAGAAATCTGCAGAGGCCATCATCTGATATACCCTTTTCTGGCCTAGTGGAAAGAGCATGGGCCTGAGAATCAGAGGACTTGGGTTATGATCTCAATTCAGCTGCATGCCCGCTGTGTGACCTTGGGTAAATCACTTCACTTCTATGTGCCCCAGTTTCCTTAACTGTAAAAATGGGGATTAACTATCTGTTCTCCCTCCTACTTGACTGTGAGCCTGATGAGAGACAGGGACTATGTCCAACCTGATTAACTTGTATCTAACCTAGTGGTTAGAACAGTGCTTTACACAACTAATAACATAAAGATAGAGGTTGTGAAGGGAGACTGCAAGCACATCCCAGCATAGAAAACTGATGGAAACAATCTAAATAGATAATTTTCTCCTCTTTAAGCAACTCAAAGGAGATGGAGTTATTTGGCATTTGTAAATCCAGAATCCATTCCCTATGCTTGCATCATTGGAAGAATCACAGATGTTTTGATTGTTATGCTCAAGGGCCTTATAATAAATGTAAAGATGAAAGAGCAACAACTTATTACTGTGCCGAATAATTATTTTCAAAGAAATCTAAAATACAAACCACTATTCGAGTTATAAAATTAGAGTGGCTTAGATGAAAGAGCACAGGCCTGGGAGTCAGAGGACCCAGGTTCTAGTTCCAGCCTGCTGTGTGACCTTGGGCAAGTCACTCAAATCCTCAGGGCCTGTTTCCTCATACTTAAATACCTGTTCTCCCTCCCATTTTTAGATGGTGAGCTCCATGCAGGACAGGGGTTGGGTTCAACCTGATTATCAATATGGAATAAAACTGGTCAGAGGTAAGAATTAAAAAATGTACAGCTGGAATGGTTAACAAAATAAAGTTTTGTATGGGATTTTGAAATTGAATAACCTTTCATAGTAAGTCTTCAAGCTCAATTTGATTATTTACTTGGCTTGGCCACCTAGAGATGCTTACCTCATTATTTTTTCCATTTTTGTTATTACTGCCCTGTGAAATCATTTTTTCCAGAACAGCAAGAAGATGCAAAGCTTTCTCAGCTTGGTAAGTTAGTATGTACAAGTCTACAAGCAGGAAGCACACAGCCTGGGCAAATTTCTCTTCTGTGCAAGACAGAAAAAAAAAAGAGATAAGAGCTCACAGTTAAATGTCTTCTCAGTAAACATAAAAGAACAACAAGCTGTTAAAACCTACCTTCCAAAGCAAAGGAATAATGAGACACTCCAGTCAGAGCCCAGAGCCATGAATTCAATATAACTTTTAATGATGCTAATGATAATTCATCACTGAATTTCCAAGTGCTCTGAATCTGAATTCATTCATGCTTTCATTCATCATATTTATTGAGTGCTTATTGTGTGCACAGCACTGTACTAAGCCCTAGGGAGAGTACAACAATAAACAGACACATTCCCTGCCCACAGGAGCTTACACTCTAGAGACGAACTTACAGTCTAGACACGTAAGTGTCTCCTTACAAACACACCTGTTTAGCAAGTGCTAAAATTCAGATCTTCCACACATTTCCTATTTTTTTCTATTTATGAGATGTAAAGTAATTTAGACAGTATTCATTCATTCAATAGTATTTATTGAGCGCTTACTATGTGCAGAGCACTGTACTAAGCGCTTGGGATGAACAAGTCGGCAACAGATAGAGACAGTCCCTGCCATTTGACGGGCTTACAGTCTAATCGGGGGAGACGGACAGACAAGAACAATGGCAATAAATAGAGTCAAGGGGAAGAACATCTCGAAAAACAATGGCAACTAAATAGAATCGAGGCGATGTACAATTCATTAACAAAATAAATAGGGTAACGAAAATATATACAGTTGAGTGGACGAGTACAGTGCTGTGGGGATGGGAAGGGAGAGGTGGAGGAGCAGAGGGAAAAGGGGAAAAAGAGGGTTAAGCTGCGGAGAGGTAAAGGGGAGATGGCAGAGGGAGTAGAGGGAGAAGAGGTCATGGCTTTAATTTATTCATTTATATTAACGTCTGTCTCCCCCTCTACACTCTAAGCTCCTTGAGGGAGGGAATGTGTCTGCCAACTCTGATGAACTGCCCCAAGCACTTACTACAGTGCTTAGTAAGTACCACTGAGTGATTGTCTGATTGATAGAAGAGTGTATCCTACACACTGTAAACTCCTGTGGGCAGGGATCATGTCTACCAACTCCATTAGAATGCACTTTCCCCAAGTGCTTGTAGTATAGTGCTCTGCACACAGAAAGTATTCAATATACACCACTGATTGATTGATTTTGGGAGCACAGACAAGATGATGATAATAATAATGATGAATAAAAAATAGTAATTTTTAAGTGCTGACTAGCGCCAAGCACCGTAATCAGGTTGGACTCAAGAAGTTTGGGTTCCCCAGATTCTTGTGTCTCCATTCTACTTGGTTGTCTTCCCTAGAAGTGCGTAAGCATCTTGTGGGGAAGGACCCTGTACATTTTATTCAGTACCTCCCAATCACAGCACCAAGTGAGCACAAAAATAAATAGTACTCATATTTACCTGCTGTCATTCAGCTGCAGCCCATATCAACTGTGTACCAACATGGGAACGTACTGGGCTTCAAAATTACAAAATGCTACAATACTTCCAATTTCATTAGCTCTATCCCTTAAAGTCAACCAATAAAATCAATCAATCACTCAACAGCCCTTACTGAGTGCTTCCTGTGTACAGGGAACTATACCAAGCTTTTGGGAGAGTACAATACAGCAACTTTAGGAGGCATATTCCTTGCTACAAGGAGCTTACAGCCTAAACGGGGAGACAGGCATTAAAATAAATTATGAATTTGGACCTAAGTGCTATGGGGCTGAGGGTGGGATGAGGGTCAAGTGCTTTGAGAGTACAGCTATGGAGAGAGAGTAGGAGAAATTAGAATTTAGTCAGGGAAGGTGTCTTGTAGGATATATGATTTTAATTCAGCTTTGAATGTGGAGAGAGTAGCAGTCTGTAGTATGTGAAAGAGGAGGGATTTCCAGGCTAGAGGGAGGACATGGACAAGGGGCCAGTGGCAAGATCAAGCAATCAATGGTACCTGAGCACTTACTGTGTTCAGAGCACTGAACAAAGTACTTGGGAGAGCAAAATATAGAGTTGGGAGACCCATTCCAAGTCCACAGTGATCTGACAGCCTAGAGGTATGGGGAGAGTGAAGTAGACTAGGCTGGCATTAGAGGGGCAAAGTGTGCAGACTGGACTGTAGTAGGAAATCCGTAAGGTAGAGTAGGAGCAGGAGGAGCTGACTGCATACTTTAAAGCCAATGGTGAGGAATCACTTTTTGATTTGGAGGTGTAAGAGCAACCACTGAAGGTTCATGAGGAGTGGGCAGATGTGAATTGAACTGTTTTTTTTTTAGAAAAATGACCCAGGCAGCAGAGTACAGAATAGACTGGATGGGGGAGAGACAGGAGGCAGGGAGGTCAGTGAAGAGGTTGATGCATCAGTCAAGGTAGGGTATGGTAAGTGCTTGGATCAGCAGAGCAGCACTTAAGATGGAGAGGAAAGGACAAATTTTAGCGATGTTAAAGATAGAACCAACAGGATTTGGTGACAAACTGAATGTGCGGGGTGATTGAGAGAGATGAGTCAAGGATAATGCCAACACTAAGGGCTTGTGAAACAGGGAGGATAGAGTGGGGTTGTCTGCAGGAATGGAAAATTTGGGGGGAGAACAGATTATGGGGGAAGATGAGGAGTTCTGTTTTGGACATGTTAAGTCTGAGGTGTCAGCATGACATTCAAGTGGAGATGGACATCTTACATCACTCCCTCTCTGAATGACCTCTTCTGATCACAGCTATTCTACCACTTCAAGTACAACTCTTCATCCTCCAAAACTGCCTTCTGCTCACCAAGACCTCCAGGCCCACAACCCCTCCACCCGGGCCAGACTATTTTAAAACTCCTGGATTTTAACACCACTCCCTTCTCTAGTCATGAAAGTCCATGCCCTCAACGCTCTCCTCTGTACTGACCTTTTGCTCCCTTGTTCTTCTTTTACTCTCACACTCTCAAACGACAGACCTAGATCACTCACCATAATCTGCTTCTTCCACTCCTGCACCCAATGCAGCTGACTGTTAGAAAAATCTGGAAGTCAGGCTGGTTTTTGCCACTTCCAAACTCTTTATTTCCTCCTGCCTATAGCATATTTCTCCCTCCAGTGGCTCACACTCAATATGCCACAAGTCAAATTCCTCATCTTCCTTCATAAACCTAATCCTTTTAACTTTCAGCACAACCACCATTATCTCTTTTCCAGAAGCTTGCAACCTTGGTGTTGTCTTTAATTCTTCCTTTTCACCTCCCATCTTGTCTGTTCTAAATCCTGCCCACTTTTACTCCACAGTATTTCTTAGAACTGGCCCATCCTCTCCATCCATTTAGCCACAACCCTCATCCATGTCCTCTTCACCTCACTGGATGACCACAAAAATCTTCTTACTTGTCTCTCTGCCTCAAGACTCTTCTCCCTGCCGGTTATTCAATTTTCAGATGTCTGACGCTACTTCATAAAATACCACTGAGAAAAAGCATGGCTAAATCAAAGAACATGGCTCCTAATCCCAGCTCTGCCACTTGCCTGTTATGTGATCTTGGGCAACTTGCTTAACTTCTCTGTGCCCCAGATACCTCATCTGCAAAATGGAGATTCACTCCTGTTCGCCCTCCTACTTAACTGTGAGTCCTACGTGGGACCAGATTACTTTGTAGCTAACCCAGCTCTTGGCACATACTAAGTGTTTCACATATACCACAATTATTATTTAGGACACCTCTCTTAGAAAACCTCCAATGCCTACCCATTTCTCTCCTTATCAAACTCCAAAGCACTGATTTTAAGGTTTTTCACCAGTTGTTTCAACTTTCTACTCTAATCTCCAGTTTCAACCCAGCTTCCACTCCTTACTTCTCTCAAACTAAAATAATCTCAATTTTTTTTTTTGCTTTTAACTCTCCTGTCTGACTCAATGTGAATGCCCTCTCTAATACACTTATATACATCCTCCCCATCTTCAAAGTTCTTGAAAACTCCCTCCAGAAGGCATCTCTGACCAATCTCTATTCTTCCTCTAGTTATCCCATCAGTCACCCTCATCACATGGGTATATCTGTTTATTTTCCCCATTTGTTTATTCATTTTTCTTTATCAGTTCTAGCTGCTCTTTTACTCTGTTCCTACTGTATGTAAACAACTTTTGTCTCCCTGACTCCCACCTTGAGATTTTAGAATCCTGGAGATTAGAGATCACATCTACCCTACGTTCCCAAGCAACTAGTACCATTCTGCACACAACAGATCCTCAAATCCTAATGATGATGATGGGATTAGTAATGCCCATCCCTCATTAAGTGCTCAATGAATACTAATTCATTCAATAGTATTTATTGAGCATTTACTATGTGCAGAGCACTGTACTAAGCGCTGGAAAATAAATGATTATCATCACAGTGACATCATTCATTCAGTTGGATTTACTGAGTGCTTACTGTGTGCAGAGCACTGTACTAAGAGCTTGGAAAGTACAATTCGGCAACAGATAGAGACAATCCCTACCCAACAATGGGCTCATCATCCTCTCCTCCCTCAAGCCAGCAACCCATCTTGAGATTTCTCCCCTAAGTCCACTTTTTTCAAAAAGACTTCCCAAATAAATGGAAGAAAATCTTCGTTTCCCCCTTCTTAAAATCTATCCCTTTCTAGTCTCTTTAGAGCATAGCAAGTCAGAATAGAGAGAGCTGAGGTAATTCTCTGCTGCTTGGTTTCTGCTATTTACAAGGTTTAGATCTGCCAAGCCCACCAAATATCCAGTTAATCTGCTCTATGTAGAGTCCATTTCAGATAATACAACATATAAAATACTCAATTTGAAGCCCATGAAATCAATTTAGGCAGGATGTATGGGTATCGCAAGCAAATACTTATTTAATTCTTCTCTTCAGCTGGACTGAACAGACCCAATAAACTACTTGTGGGCAGAGACCATGACAACCTACTCTGTATTCTACTCTCCTGGGTGCTTAGTACAGGGCTCTGCACATAGTAAGTGCACAATAAATTCCTTGATTGACTGATTAACCAAAGTGGAATGCTGTCCTCCAACAGCCCAGGCTCTCTTCCCTTTCTAATTTTCAAAATTCCAGTTCAAGGCAACAAGAGGTGACATCATGAAATCACAAAGTCTCATCTATCAGAAAAGAAAATGGTGGCTTTTCCTGGTTAAAGGGGCCAAAAGAGGAAAAGGGTAGCTCTCCTGGCCTTCATGATTTTAACTAGTCCCAAGTGAACTCTTACAAACTGCTTTTATGTTAATTATGACCTTTTTTTTTTTTTTTAACTCTCCCAAATGTCAGGAAAATGTGGTGCAGTTGGTTCCCTGCCATATCGCTCAAGTTTAGGAGGCCCTGCAATATTTTTCAATAATTTAGCAATATTAATAAATTTAGTATGATAAACCTAATGAATTTTAAAGAAAATACAACATTCTCTGCTTCCATACATAACATACCAAAAGGTTCAATGAACTGGTAAAGTTTCTCTCCAATGGATATAGCTTCAGTGTACTGACGCAGATGATAGAGGATAACAGCTTGATTGTAATACAGCATGCTATTTTCAACATCATCTAAGCCATCCATTTCTTCAACAGCTGAGTGTACCTAAAAAAAAAGCCCAGCAAATAATTCACTTTGATTTACAATTAGAAAAATTTAAAGAAACATCAGAGTTAACAATGGTGAACACCGACGATTCAGCTCTCACCTACTTGTCTCTCTCAACCTGGGAGGGGCAGAGAATACTAAGAGAAGCCACATGGCTTAGTGGAAAGAGCATGGGCTTGAGAGTCAGAGGACATTCTAATCCTTGGCTCCACCACTTGTCTGCTCTGTGACCTTGGGCAAGCCACTTCACTTCTCTGTGCCTCATTTACCTCATCTGTAAAATGGGGATTAAGACTGTGAGCCCCATGTGGGATATGGACTGCAAAATTTGGACCTATTTTTTCTTAATAAAAACAATTCATGGAATTGGGTGAGATTGGAGGCGTTGAGTTCATCTGAAAGGACTTTTTGAAGAGTTTTGACCTGAATCTGGGGTACAGGAAGAAAGAAAAAAAAGAAAAGGACAGGTCAGCAGCTTTGAGAGGAAGAGATTCCATTCATTCAGATCTGGGTCTATTTCACTCAGATGTCATAATTATCCTGAAACAAGGAATAAATTCAGAGATGATGTAAATGCCCACTGTTATAAGTCAGCCTTCCTGTACTAGTCATCATGCTCGAAGCTGCACAAATATGCACAAACCATTTCTTCCAAAACCAGGGTTCGCTATACTTAAACAGGTTCACATTATTGAACAAATGGTTTCCTAGCTTCTCAGCAATATTTTAGCCCAAAATAGTGAAACACTAGTTGAGGCAAATAATAATAATAACGATAATAATAGTGTTTGTGAAGCATAAGTGCCAAGCACCATACTAAGCGCTGGGGTAAATATAAGATTATGAGGTCAGTCACAGCCCTATTCCACAAGGGGGGTTCACAGTCTAAGGAGGGGGAAGAGGTATTTGATTCCCATTTTACAGATGAGGAAAGTGAAGGCCAGAGAAGTGACTTTCCCAAGCTCACACAGTAGACAGGTGAAGCCAGGATTAAAAACTATGTCCTCTAGCAGTCAGGACTGTGCTCTATCCACTACACCATGTTGTTTCCCTAAGAATATTTTTCTATGCTTTAAGATTTTGTATATTTCAAAAATTGTATTTTGGATTTTGTAGTACTAGACTAGAAATAATATTGTCCCTCTCTACCAGGAGTAGCAAAACCTTCAAACATTTTAAGAAGTCCATCCGATTTGCAGTTTACCTGATTTTTCAGTTGATTAAGTGTTTGTCTCAAATTATCCGTGGTTGTTTGGTCACTTTTACAGAATTCTGCTATAGCAATATTCAAAATAATTTTGTAGTCATCTTTGTTTATATCCTGCAGGCAGGCAAGGTGTTGCAGACAAGTATCATAATTTCCAGCCTAAAAATAATACATGGAATGATTACAGGAATTCTTAGTATCAACTTACTCATTAAAATGGCTTTCAAGCAAAATCTGCTAACACAAAAAGGATCAATTCATCTAAATTGCAGAATAAAAATATTAACTTTCCCTGCCCAAAATAAAAACAGTCACTTCAGTTAGGAGGAATATCAATGTTGGAAAAGTCCAAAAAAATATTCAAATCCTATAAGCGTAGCAATCTCCAGAATTCACTTTGTTTTGTCCATGACCTACACTGAATGCAAAAAATCAAAATATATATGACTCCCTAACCCATATAATGCAGAGAAACACATCCTAAAAGGTCAAGTAACATAGCTTAAAATACTAAGCAATAATTAAAAAGTTAAATGCTCTTTTTCTGCTCTATTGGGAGTTATTTTAAAAGTAAAAATAACATATTCACTGCCCACAAACTTACATTCAGAGAGCAACATAAAAGTATTTTCAAAAGTTCTTTCAGATAAACTGAAAGAACAACTGCATAAGCATATATAAGTACAAACATGCCAGAGATGGCTGATAGGTTTGTATGAGTGGGATAACCGGAAGGAATTGTAAAAGGCATGATAGAGGTGGACTTTCGGGAGGGTTCTGAAGAAGGCAGGCTGTGATCTGATGTATATGTGGGGAGGAGAGTGCCAATCCAAGTGTACAGCTTGAGCAACACAACAGAGATGGAAGAGTAGAAAGCAAAATACAGTGGGTGAAGAGAACAGATATACAGGTGGGGTGAGTAGCTGCAGAACCTTGATGTCAACTGTGAATTTTGGTTGGATGCACAGGACAAGGGGAGCCTGTGGAAGGCCTAAGGGGCACAGAGATGTACGTGCCAAGCCACACTTCAGGAAGATGATCCTATCAGCGGCATGTAGTTTAGACTGGATGGGGAAAAGCAAGGAGACCAGTGAGGAAGATAATACAATAGTCTAGTCATGATAAGACTAGAGCTTCTACCAAAATGGTAGCTGTTTGGGAGGACTGAATTTAGGAGATGCCATGTAGGAAGAATGGCAGGATTTGGCAATAGGTTGAATGGGAGAATTAAGAGACAGTCTTAATCCAGTGAGGGTTCCAAGGTAACACCAAGGTTGTGGACTTCTGGGACAGGGAGGATAGTGGTGTTGTTGACTGGGATGGAAAAACTAGGAAGGGAAGTCGAGTAGTTTGGTGTTAGACATATTAAGTTTGAGGTGCTTAAGGTAAATCCAAGTGGAGATGTACTGGAGGCAAGGAGAAATTAGGGCTAGAGAGGTAGATTTGTCCACATAGAAATAGTAGCTAGAGCCATGCAAGTGGATGAGGTCTAAGGAAGTGGGTGTAGAGGGAGGAGAGAACTTGGACAGAATCCTGCATGACACCAAGAGTTAAAGGATGGGAACCAAGTGGTCAGAAAATTAGGAAATTCTTCAGACATGAAGAAAATTTACTTTTGAAAAATAAAGCACAAATTGAATTCTGGCAAATGAATAAAGAATAAAAGGAGTTAGACAAAAGAACAAAATAACCAAATGAATCATCATTAGTAATAACCAAGCTACTTTAAGCCTAATGTTATATTGGAACCTGAGGGAAATTACAAAAAATAAGACAAGCTCTTTGTCCTAGAGGAGTTTACAATATAAGGGGAAAGCGGAGTAGGGGTGGTTACTAGACATGCACATAAACCCAAAATAGAGTATTAAATAAAACTATAAGAGCTAGAGGGCAAAATATAAGTAGAAATTCCATGTACATATTCACGTGATTTATAAAAACTATTTGAGCTGTGGTACTCTATTGGAGGCTTGATCTGAGTGTGGGACAAGGGAGTGTATGTGGGGGCTGAGGGCTGGGAGGAGGAGTTTTCATTTAATTTTCTTAAGAAACATTATACAAACAAGCCTTGTTGGAACCTCCAGAGTTTGGAAGTATGCCTTAATATGTGCTCATTTTATTACACCCCCATCTCAAATCATCAAGATTTATGAAGGAAGTCAAACTGTATTTACTGAGCACTTACTTTGTGCAAAACACTGTACCAAGTGTTTGGGATAATACAAGAGACACATTCCCTACCCACAGTGAGACTACTGAATGCTCATAATTTTATTAGTCAACCAATTTCTTGGCAGCTTTGATCTTGTGGTGATACAGAACCAGGCCTGCAAATAAAATACTGTTTAATCAACAAAAAGGTTCTTCAACCTGACAGAATCTTGAACAACAACAGATTAATAAGAACTAATTTCTTACTGTGAAAGCTTGCAGGGCATTATTTGATAACTCCTTTTCTTGATCTGTAATCCCTGAGGAGGAACCCGTTCCTTCATGTTTCTCTGTTCCTTGATCTGAAAAAACGAAAATACTTTGTGTTAGGAAAAAAAAGGATTCCAGGTTTTCCCCTCCATGGACAGACTCCTATGTCCCTCCCCAGAACACTCTTCTTTATTTAGTCTAACTCTAAAAAACTAATGCTGTTACCCAGTAGAAAATTTCTGCCCTACTAATGAAATAAACGTAATCTTCCTTTGATGCTTAGTAGTTGACTACATTAACATTTTGGTTTTGAACCGTATCTTTTCCTAACGAATTCACGGTATCAGCATTTCTGCTAAAAAGGTTAAGACGTTAAATTGGGATTGCTATTTGGCAACTAAGTATGAATAGAGGGCTTCGGTAATCCACAATTACATCTGATCTTAAATCTGAAGATTAAATGTGTTCATTACTCAGAAAGTAGCAGGCATGTGTCTTAATCTTAGCTAATCACTTAAATCTCAGTTGCCTAGTGATGGCACATACCCTGAAATGTATTAAAATGAGTAAAACCAATATGTTTCCATTTCCCATTATCCCTTTCACCCACCCAATTGGCTTCCAGTACTCCACCTGACACAAAAACTCCCTAAATACTAAAGAAATTTAGTATCACTTTTCACCCTATTCTTTTTCAAAGTTAGTTATGTTGAAGACATAATGAAAATATATATTTCATAACAAAATGAAAATAAAATTTAGAGAATATTAATGAAAACCTAAAACTACTCCAAATGTACTATACTTAACCCAATACCTATTAACCTGCTTAGTACAGTGCAAGCACTTAGTAAAATGCTCTGCACACAGTAAGCACTCAATAAATTCGATTGATTGATTGACCCTACTACTGTGAAATGGGAATCGAAGCTGCTAGTAAATTTAAAACAGAAACCTGCAGCAATTGTGCTGTTTCACCCTTTGTAAAACTGCTTCTTCTTTTGTATTGGTCTTAGCTCCTTGGTGTTAACCTATATTTTGTTTTAGTGATTGCCCAAGAGAATGTTATCCATCCCGTTTTCTTCTCCATGGAATTTTCTCTCTGGAATTTTGAGGCTTAATGTCAGATAGGTGATAAGAATCTAAACTGCTCTCTTTCAAAACAAGCCTCTTGTTTTATTTTTATAAGTTCCAAATGCTTTGTTTGTAAATTATACAATGCCTCTAAATCATGATATCATAATTTTTAAAACATGACCCTATTTGATCCCACAAATACAAAACAATTTTATGTTGGCTTTTTGAGCAGAAACAGATGAATTATGATAATTCAATCTTTAAGTTTATCATTCACCTACTCTATACTGGATAAAAAATAGTCAATCATTTCTGCTATAACTCACTAGTTACGTCCTTGAAGAACTTTGTGTTATGTGAAAACTGCAGTAGAGTAACCACGGATTCAGTATTCATTAATGGGGCAAAAGGTAGATGGCTTGAATCCACCCCTATAATTAGCATTTTTCCATTCCAATTCCTATATTACTAAGTCCACAATTAGCAAAATATTTTACCCCCGCCACTCTTTTTTTTTTACTGAATTCTGTGAAGTTGCAAAAATACAGAAATGCAAGAGTGCTTTTTTAAATGGCATTTGTTAAACATTTACTATGTGACGATGATGGTATTTGTTAAGCACTTACTATATGCTTGGAACTGTACTTAGTATTGGGGTGGATTCAAGCAAATCGGATTGGACACAGTCCCTGTCCCATGTGGGGCTCACAGTTTCAATCCCCATTTTACAGATGAGGTAACTGAGGCATGGAAAAGTTAAAGTGAGTTGCCCAAGGTCACACAGCAGACAAGTTGTGAAGCTGGAGAACCCAGGTCCTTCTGAATTCCAGGCCTGTGTTCTGTCCACTAGACCATGCGGCTTCTCTAAGAGTGAGATTAGATTTAGGAAGGAGACTAGGAAACAGAGAAATAGCATGGACTAGCAGAAAAAGCACGGGCCTGAAAGTCAGAGAACCTGGGTTCTAATCCTGGCTCCATCCTGCTGTTGACCTTGGGCAAGTCACTTAATTTCTCTGTGCCTCATTTACCTCATCTGTAAAATGGGGATTGAAACCGTGACCCCGCATGGAAAATGGACTGTGTCAAACCTGGATTAGCTTCCACCTGGCACAGCACTTAGTACAGTGCCTGGCCTACAGTAAATATTTAATACCATTAAAAAAAGCCTCTTGTATTTCGTTTTTTTTGCAACTTCACAGAATGCAGTAAAAAAAAAAAATGTGTGGCCCTATGTACAGTGGCAGACATAGTATGCACTTTTAAAGATGTTAAATAAAATACAAAGCTGAAGCAGCATAACATCCTGACTGATGCCATGTGTTAGTGCACAATCTTATTTTCCAACACCAAGTCTACTTCCTTCAACTTGAAGATTACATTATAATCTTGGGGAGGGGAGAATGCTATATGCAAACTGTGCAATAAAAAAATAGGACATAGCAGAATTGCTGCTGAGAAACAATATGGCCAAGTGGATGGAGCACAGGCCTGGGAGTTAAAAGGACCTGTGTTCTAATCCCAGTTCCGCCACTTGTCTCCTGTGTGACCTTGGCAAAGTCATTTATCAAGCAGCGTGGCTCAGTGGAAAGAGCACGGGCTTTGGAGTCAGGGCTCATGAGTTCAAATCCCAGCTCTGCCACTTGTCAGCTGTGTGACTGTGGGCAAGTCACTTCACTTCTCTGGACCTCAGTTCCCTCATCTGTAAAATGGGGATGAAGACTGTGAGCCCCATGTGGGACAACCTGATTCCCCTGTGTCTACCCCAGCGCTTAGAACAGTGCTCTGCACGTAGTAAACGCTTAACAAATACCAACATTACTTACCTCAATAGTGGATAACTTAGTTACCTCATCTGTAAAATGGGGACTTAGACTATGAGCCCATGCAGGATATGGACTGTGTTCAACCTGAGCGTGGCTCAGTGGAAAGAGCCCGGGCTTGGGAGTCAGAGGTCATGGGTTCAAATCCCGGCTCTGCCACTTGTCAGCTATGTGACTGTGGGCAAGTCACTTCACTGTGCCTCAGTTACCTCATTTGTAAAACGGGGATTAAGACTGTGAGCCCCACGTGGGACAACCTGATTCCCGTGTCTACCCCAGCGCTTAGAACAATGCTCGGCACATAGTAAGCACTTAACAAATACCAACATTATTAACCCAGCACTTAGTCCAGTCCCTGGCACATAGTAAGCGCTTAAATACCATTTTAAAAATTAAGTAAAAATTAATAAAAAAGAGATTATGCTTTTGCAGATGACAAGATTCTATTGTTTTTCCAAGCGTTTGCCTTTCAAAACTCACCAGCAGCAGAGTTTTTCCAACCCTACCCACATTTTCCAAAGTTAAAACTAGTGAATCAGAGATTTTCCATATTTTATTGAAATAATTTTATTATAGCATGATTTCTTTTAAGACTAGCTTAATTACTTTCAGGCTCTAGACCCCTTGTTTCTTTACTAATTGCATGGCTGTTTTAACATAGTTTCTGGGAAATCTAGCCTCACTAAATATACTAATTGGACAGCACTACTTGGAAAAGTATCACCCAAAGTTCGTCATAGTCCCTGATGGTAGTTTTTTATTCAAGCATTAATTCCTGTCGATAAAATTTACTAAGTATTACCTCACTATGGTCCTCTTTTAGCTCATTATCCATCTTTTAGCTCATTAGGGACAGGAACTATGTCCATTATATTGTTGTGTTGTACTCATCCTGGCTCTTAGTACAGTGCTCTGCACACAGTAAGCACTCAATACATACAACTGATCTTTTCTTCTTTCAGTCCAACTTCAAATATAAGACATTTTGTGGCCCTGCTACATCCTCAAAACAAAATTACACTAAAATCCAAAGGTACTGCATTGCCTAAACTGACTCCAAATGATCATCTTTATATACTTTGATAGAATTAGGTATTACTCACTACAGGGCCTTGATTTCCACCTCTGTGCTCTCTCCCAGTTTTCAATACAGTGGTCTAAACGGGACTTCCTGTGTCTTAGGTGGTGACTTTTGTGTGGGATAATCTGATTAATCGGCATCTATCTCCATGCTTAGGCAAGTGCTTGGCACAGAATAAGAACTTAAATACCACAGTTATAATTAGGAGGAGGATATTTATGGGCAAAGCCTCCATCCTTCAGAACCTCTTGTAAGCAATGAGCTGCCCTGAAGCTCACAGTCCTCTAAGGATACTCCTGATTCTGAGGTGAGCAGAAATTGTTCTACAGCCTGCTGGGTCCCTGGGAAACAGTACACAGATGACAGTAACTCCAGAAACAAGTTCCAAGACTTTTCCAGTTTAGGCTAGCTTCTGGTTTGGGGCACACTGGTACTGAATCATGACCAGAACTGGATTTGACCAGTCTGGCCTGGGCAAGGGCCATGACTGGGTTATTCTTGTACTTTTAAAATTCTTAAGAATAGTTTAGAGTATAAATATAAGAATGGCCGGTGATCCTTTTTGAGTTTATTTCACCCTTTTTAACATTTATTCTATTGTATTGTACTCTCCCAAGTACTTAGTACAGTGCTCTGCACATAGTAAGCGCTCCATAAAGACTACTGACCATTTATCTTCACTTTAGATACCTCCTTCTTTTCATCCTCTCAGTTTAATTAGCTCCTTCAGATTTCTTTCTATTTTTTGCTTCAACTCACCCCCACGGGCCATACCGAAACAGAACTGAGAGCATGACATTTTCTTTCCTCTCCTTTTGAAATGAAAAAATGTATATCTTAAGAATCTTGCAGGGTCCCCCAGATGACATATGGACAGAGCTGTGTTTGCCAATGTCATAACTACTATAGCTTTAAAGGAGGAGGCTGATTTGCATTACCACTAACGCCCGTACCTGAATTGTTCAGGTGCATTCATAGCTACTGGCCAGAAAGCAAGTATTCTTACAAGTGCGACATCAGCAGCAACCTTGGCTTTCATCTATCCAATCGTATTTACTGAGCGCTTACTGTGTGCAGAGCACTGTACTAAGCACTTAGGAGAGTACAATATAATAATAAACAGATACATTCCCTGGCCACAATGAGCTTATGGACTAAAGGGGGAGACAGACATTACCATAAATAAATAAATTACAGATATGTACATGTGTGCTGTGGGGCTGGGAGGGGGGTGAATAAAGGGAGCAAGTCAGGATGACGCAGAAAGGAGTGGGAGAAAAGGAAAGGAGGGCTTAGTCAGGGAAGGCCTCTTGAAGGAGTTGTGCCTTCAATACGGCTTTGAGGCAGGGGGACAGAGTAACTGTCTGTCAGATTTGAGGAGGGAGAGTATTCCAGGCCAGAGGCAGGACGGGGATGAGAAGTCGGTGGGGAGATAGATAAGATCAAGGTACAGTGAGGAGGTTAGCATTAGCGGAGCCAAGTTCATTCATTCATTCATTCATTCAATAGTATTTATTGAGCGCTTACTATGTGCAGAGCACTGTACTAAGCGCTTAGGATGAACAAGTCGGCAACAGATAGAGACAGTCGCTGCCGTTTGACGGGCTTACAGTCTAATTGGGGGAGACGGACAGACAAGAACAATGGCAATAAATGGAGTCAAGGGGATGAACATCTCGTAAAAACAATGGCAACTAAATAGAATCAAGGCGATGTACAATTCATTAACAAAATAAATAGGGTAACGAAAATATAGACAGTTGAGCGGACGAGTACAGTGCTGTGGGGATGGGAAGGGAGAGGGGGAGGAGCAGAGGGAAAAGGGGAAAAAGAGGGTTAAGCTGCGGAGAGGTAAAGGGGGGATGGCAGAGGGAGTAGAGGGAGAAGAGGAGCTCAGTCTGGGAACGCCTCTTGGAGGAGGTCAGTTTTAAGTAGGGTTTTGAAGAGGGAAAGAGAATCAGTTTGGCGGAGATGAGGAGGGAGGGCGTTCCGGGACCGCGGGAGGACGTGACCCGGGGGTCGACGGCGGGATGGGCGAGACCGAGGGACGGTGAGGAGGCGGGCGGCGGAGGAGCGGAGCGTGCGGGGTGGGCGGTAGAAAGAGAGAAGGGAGGAGAGGTAGGAAGGGGCAAGGTGATGGAGAGCCTTGAAGCCTAGAGTGAGGAGTTTTTGTTTGGAGCGGAGGTCGATAGGCAACCACTGGAGTTGTTTAAGAAGGGGAGTGACATGCCCAGATCGTTTCTGCAGGAAGATGAGCCGGGCAGCGGAGTGAAGGATAGACCGGAGCGGGGCGAGAGAGGAGGAAGGGAGGTCAGAGAGAAGGCTGACACGGTAGTCTAGCCGGGATATAACGAGAGCCCGTAACAATAAGGTAGCCGTCTGGGTGGAGAGGAAAGGGCGGATCTTGGCGATATCGTAGAGGTGAAACCGGCAGGTCTCGGTAACGGATAGGATGCGTGGGGTGAACGAGAGAGACGAGTCAAGGATGACACCGAGATCGCGGGCCCGAGAGACGGGAAGGATGGTCGTGCCATCCACGGTGATAGAGAAGTCTGGGAGAGGACCTGGTTTGGGAGGGAAGATGAGGAGCTCAGTCTCGCTCATGTTGAGTTTTAGGTGGCGGGCCGACATCCAGGTGGAGACGTCCCGGAGGCAGGAGGAGATGCGAGCCTGAAGGGAGGGGGAGAGGACAGGGGCGGAGATGTAGATCTGCGTGTCATCTGCGTAGAGATGGTAGTCAAAGCCGTGAGAGCGGATGAGTTCACCGAGGGAGTGAGTGTAAATGGAGAACAGAAGAGGGCCAAGAACTGACCCTTGAGGAACTCCAACAGTTAAAGGATGGGAGGGGGAGGAGGCTCCAGCGAAGGAGACCGAGAATGATCGGCCAGAGAGGTAAGAGGAGAACCAGGAGAGGACAGAGTCCGTGAAGCCAAGGTGAGATAAGGTATGGAGGAGGAGGGGATGGTCGACAGTGTCAAAGGCAGCAGAGAGGTCAAGGAGGATTAGAATGGAGTAGGAGCCATTGGATTTGACAAGAAGGAGGTCATGGGTGACCTTAGTGTGCAGGGTGGGTTGAAGTAGGAGAACCTTGGCTTACTACAAGGCTACAGTGAGGTAGACAGTCTGAGATGAAGAGGAAAAGCAGCGTGGCCTCATTGATAAAGCACCAGCCTAATCCCACCTCCACCACTTGCCTGCTGTGTGACCTTGGGCAAGTCACGCCTCTTCTCTGTGCCTCAGTTTCCTCAATTGCAAAATGGGTATTCAATAACTGTTCTCCCTGCTGCTTAATGCAGTAAGCAGTAAGTAGTGCAGTTAAGTGCACACAGTAAGCACTCAATAAATACAATTGAAAGAATGAATGCTTAGACTGTGAGGCCCATGTAGGACAGGGATTGTGTCTGATCTGATTAACCTGTATCCACCCCAGTGCTTAGAACAGTATTTGACACATAAATACGAGAACAGTGGTAACATGACACGAATTCCATAAAAAAGGGTGAGGTGAGAAGGTTAAAGTTGGTATTCGAAAACACTTTCAATCCACGAATAATCCACCAACCACTAAAAGATTTCCACCAACAGACTATTAGCATTAATGAAAGTGTTCAAGGCAATTATTCAAGAACTATTTGCCATTGACTGTGCACTTAAACAAAACGACATGCTGATTTTTATTATCCCTTTTTGCAAGACAGAATTTAGGTAGAAATTTGTCTACCTAGATAGCATGCTATCCAGTGATGCCGATACACAAAGTAATAAATGGTAATCAAGACAGCTTGTCATTCAATACTATTTACTGAGCACTTACTGGGTGCAAAGCACTGTACTAAGCGCTTGGAAGAGTACAATACAACAACAAACACATTCTCTGCCCTCAACCAGCTCACAGTCTAGCTCATAGTTTGTCTTTAGGCAAACTAACAAAATTTTGCAACGTCTGGAAACTAAGCCTGATACCAAACTGAAAATGTTTAAAGTTACGATTATGTCCAATAAATCAATTATATTTGAGCGCTGTGTGCAGAGCACTGTACTGAGCACTTGGGAGAGTAGAGTATAACAGGGTTGTTGTTTACAATCCCTGCCCAAACTCTCCTACATGGCTTGACAAGAGGTAATCAGCACTGGGAAGCTGTGTGGCCTAGTGAACAGAGCATGAGCCTAGGAGTCAGAAGGACCTGGGTTCTAATTCCAGCTGTCACTCGCCTACTGTGTGACCTTGGGTAAGTTACTTCACTATTCGGTGCCTCAGTTCCTTCATCTGCATAGTAGGAATTAAGACTATGAGCCCCATGTGGGACATGGACTGTTCCCAACCTGATCATCTTTTATCTGCTCCAGTGTTTAATACAGAGTCTGGCATATAGTAAATACTTAAAACACCTTAAAAAAAAATCAGGAGAGGGATTATTCTACTTGAGCCGGGAAGCCAAAAAATGAGATTTGAAAATGAGCAACAGGTGCACCAGCTGCTGTCAAAACACAGTCTTTTTAGGCACATAAAACAGCCTTGTGTTACATGTAAATTTATTATCCCACATGGGTAGGCTCTCATCGTCAACAGCCTCATATTCAAATATGATCAGCATGCACAACGGACAAAGATATGTACTCTCCCAAATGCTTAGTACAGTGCTCTGCACACAGTAAGCGCTCAATACAGTTGATTGATATGCACAAATTCACATACCTATTGTCCATCAATTTCTCCAAAGAAATCTTGATTTTGTGAAACCCCACTAAGATTCTTATTGGCCCGAGTCTGATTGGCTTCTATCGTATCTACCCCAGTGCTCAGCACAACACTCCAACCCCACATTTATTAACAGCTTGAAATGCCTAAGTCATTAGGCACTTAGCTTCCGCAATGACATAATTGTGAGATGACTTATGAGCAGGAACAAAGATTGTGGCTGCTTGTGAGGCACAAGAGGAGGGAGTGGGTCTGAGATTTGTGCAAGGTAGGACTAAATCCTTGAAAACTGATTTTCGTTAAGCATTTAACGAATAGCGTAATTATTATTTCTAATTGCGCTCCCCCCCCGAGAGTTGACCTTATTATTAAGCGCTGAACCAATAGGGTAATTATTATTATTTCCTAATTGCATCCCCCCCAGAGTTGACCCTTGGGGGTGGGAGAGGACACCTCTCCTCAGCAGTGCTCAGCACACAGTAAGCACTTAAGAGATACCAACATTATTATTATTAAGCGCTTAACGAATAGGGTAATTATTATTATTTCCTAATTCTGACCCCCCAGAGTTGACCCTCGGGGTGGGGGAGGAAACCTCTCCTCAGCAGTGCTCAGCACACAGTAAGCGCTTAACAGATACCAACATTATATTAAACGCTTAATGAATAGGGTAATTATTATTATTTCCTAATTCTGACCCCCCCAGAGTTGACCCTCGGGGTGGGGGAGGAAACCTCTCCTCAGCAGTGCTCAGCACACAGTAAGCACTTAAGAGATACCAACATTATTATTATTAAGCGCTTAACGAATAGGGTAATTATTATTATTTCCTAATTCTGACCCCCCCGAGTTGACCCTTGGAGGTGGGGGAGGAAGCCTCTCCTCAGCAGTACTCAGCACACTGTAAGCGCTTAACAGATACCAACATTATTATATTAAACGCTTAATGAATAGGGTAATTATTATTATTTCCTAATTCTGACCCCCCAGAGTTGACCCTCGGGGTGGGGGAGGAAGCCTCTCCTCAGCAGTGCTCAGCACACAGTAAGCGCTTAACAGATACCAACATTATTATATTAAACGCTTAATGAATTGGGTAATTATTATTTTTTCCTAATTCTGCCCCCCCCCCCCAGAGTTGACCCTCGGAGGTGGGGGAGGAAGCCTCTCCTCAGGAGTGCTCAGCACACAGTAAGCGCTTAACAGATACCAACATTATTATTATTAAGCGCTTAACGAATAGCGTATTGTTAGTTCTAATTGCGGCCCCCCCCAGAGTTGGCATTATTAAGCGCTGAATGAAAGGGTAATTATTATTTCCTAATTTTGCCCCCCCCAGAGCTGACCCTGGAGGTTGGGGGAGAGGAAGCCCCTCCTGAGGAGGCCGAAGCACGGCGGCAGGATCCCGCTCTCGGCCCGGATCCCTCCGCCGGGGGGGGGGGGTGAAGAAGAAGGGCGGAAGGAGCCTGGAGAGAGGAAGGGGATGCAAGGGGGGGCAAAGGGGACCCCGGGGGGAGGTCGCTGCCTCACCTGCGGCCTTGTCCGCTGCCATTTTCGCCCCCTCCGTTCTTCTCCGCGCGCAGGTCTCTCCGCCCGAAAGAGGAAGCGGACTTTTTTTCGTGTGTGTGTGGATGCGTGTGGAGCCCAGCGCTGTCCGGGGCCCTTCTTTACTTCGTCCGAGCGCAGAGGCGGGAACGGAGCGAAGGGGGGGAGAAAGGGAAGCGAGGATCAGCAGCCGCCGGCTCCTCCCGCGGGATTATTTCTTCTCTGCCGGCGCTACTCGCCGCTTCCCGCCATGCACCGCTTCCACACACACCCCCCCCCCACACACACACACTACTTCCGGGGGCCTCGCGGCAGGGAGGCGCGCGTGGGAACGGCGGGTGAGGCCACGCCCTCCTCGCGCCACCCCGCTCGCGCCACCCCGCCTCCGGCGCGCGCCGGTCTCTCCCCATTCCCTCGCAGGGTGGGGCTGCGCGCATGCGCGCCCGCCCCGCCGAAGCAGCGGCTCTTGCAGGAGCGGGCGCCGTTGGCTCCCGTGGCTCCTGCCGAAGGTCTCCACGC
The DNA here is from genome assembly GCF_004115215.2 of Ornithorhynchus anatinus. NCBI lineage: Eukaryota > Metazoa > Chordata > Mammalia > Monotremata > Ornithorhynchidae > Ornithorhynchus > Ornithorhynchus anatinus. The sequence goes on along the minus strand of NC_041735.1, from coordinate 51,084,833 downwards.
GCCCCCTCCTTTCGCTGGGATTCAACGGTCCGAGGGTCGCAGGGAGAAGGGAATTACACTTGTGCTACTGATCTTTGCAGCGTGGCTCCGTGGCAAGGGCCTGGGCTGGGGAGTCAGGGGTCATGGGTTCGAATCCCGACCCTGCCACTTCATGTTGGTATTTGTTAAGCGCTTCCTAGGTGCCGAGCACTGTTCTAAGCGCTGGGGGAGACACAAGGGAAGCAGGTTGTCCCACGTGGGGCTCACAGCCTTCATCCCCATTTTACAGATGAGGGAACTGAGGCCCAGAGAAGTGAAGTGACTGGCCCACAGTCACACGGCTCACCAGTGGCAGAGCTGGGATTCGAACTCATGACCTCTGACTCCAAAGCCCTTGCTCTTTCCACGGAGCCAGGACACTGGTCAGCTGTGTGACTGTGGGCAAGTCACTTCACTTCTCTGGGCCTCAGTGACCTCATCTGTAAAATGGGGATTGACTGTGAGCCTCACGTGGGACAACCTGATGACCCTGGATCTCCCCCTGCGCTTAGAACAGTGCTCTGCACATAGTAAGCGCTTAACAAATACCAACATTATTATTATTTGCATCCCATCGTCGCCATGGGGCTGAATCTCTCGACTGTAAGGGGCAAGAGAAGCAGCGGGGCTCAGTGGAAAGAGCACGGGCTTGGAAGTCAGAGGTCATGGGTTCGAATCCCTGCTCTGCCACTTGTCAGCTGTGGGACTGTGGGCAAGTCACTTCACTTCCCTGGGCCTCAGTGACCTCATCTGGAAAATGGGGATGAAGACTGGGAGCCTCACGTGGGACAGCCTGATGACCCTGGATCTCCCCCAGCGCTTAGAACAGTGCTCTGCACATAGTAAGTGCTTAACAAATGCCAACATTATTAATTGACTACCTATGGAAAATGAGCTGCTGATAATGATTGCTAACTGCGTTATTCAGTAGTATTTCTTGAGAGCGTTTACTAGGCGCAGAGCCCTGTACTAAGCGTTTGGAGCGTTATTGTTTTTTGAGTATGGCATTTGTTAAGCCTATGTAATAATGTTGGTATTTGTTAAGCGCTTACTATGTGCAGAACACTGCTCTAAGCACTGGGGTCATCAGGTTCATCAGGTTGTCCCACGTGAGGCTCACAGTCTTAATGCCCATTTTACAGATGAGGTAACTGAGGCACAGAGAAGTGACTTGCCCACAGTCACAGAGCTGATAGTTCTGAGTTATTCATTCAATAGTATTTATTGAGAGCGCTTACTATGTTACTATTTATTGCCATTGTTCTCGTCTGTCCGTCTCCCCCGATTAGACTGTAAGCCCGTCAAACGGCAGGGACTGTCTCTATCTGTTGCCGACTTGTTCATTCCAAGTGCTTAGTACAGTGCTCTGCACATAGTAAGTGCTCAATAAATACTAATGAATGAATGAATGAATATGTGCAGAGCCCTATACTAAGCGTTCAGAGCGTTATTAATTGTTTTTTGAGTATGGCGTTTGTTAAGCCTATGTAATAATAATAATATTGGTATTTGTTAAGCGCTTACTATGTGCAGAGCACTGTTCTAAGCGCTGGGGTAGATTTACAGGGTAATCAGGTTGTCCCACGTGAGGCTCACAGTCTTAATCCCCATTTTACAGATGAGGTAACTGAACCACAGAGAAGTTAAGTGACTTGCCCACAGTCTCACAGCTGACAAGTCTGCATTATTCATTCAGTAATATTGAGAGCGCTTACTATGTGCAGAGCCCTGTACTAGGCATTTGGAGCATTATTAATTGTTTTTTGAGTATGGCATTTGCTAAGCCTATGTAATAATAATAATGTTGGTATTTGTTAAGTGCTTACTATGTGCCGAGCACTGTTCTAAGCGCTGGGGTAGATATAGGGTCATCAGGTTGTCCGACATGAGGCTCACAGTCTTAATCGCCATTTTACAGATGGGGTAACTGAGGCACAGAGAAGTGAACTGACTTGCCCAAGGTCACACAGCAGGCAAGGGGCAGAGTTAGGATTAGAATCCAAGTCCTTCTGACTCCCAGGCCCCTTGCTCTATCCACTAGGCCAAGCTGCTTCTGCATCCACTACCCCAGTCAGAACCCTACTGGCAGAGATGAGTCTGAGTGGTTTTACACAAATTATAATCATCAATTCTTTTGTTTAGGTTACCAGTCCCCAAATCTTCATACTAGGCTGCGGTTCATCTGGTGCTAATAGGAGACTTCATCATTATATACACTAGAAGCAGGAGGGAAAATATAGACTGAACATCCAGAGTATAGAAAAATGAACAAATGCACAGAGTACATAAATTAACAAATAGTATACATAAATGCCATTAGGATGGCACAACCAGGGGTAGTGGAAATTAGTTGTGGAAGGTAGGTTTGGGGAGGGAGGTCCAAGCGCATTCATTCAATAGTATTTATTGAGCGCTTATTATGTGCAGAGCACTGTACTAAGCACATGAGAAGGGTGTGACCAATGCACTACAAAGGGGAAAGTATAGAACAAGCTATAGTAAGAAGGTGAGTAGGAGAGGACAATGTGAGCCAGGATGGAGCAGATGAAGAATGGCCTGGTAGACAGAGCTTGGGCCTAGAAGTCAGAAAGACCTTGGTTCTAATCCCGGCTCTGCCACTTATCAGTTGTGTGATCTTGGGCAAGTCACTTAACTCCTCTGTGCTTCATTTCCCTGATATGTAAAATGGGGATGAACAGTGTGAGCCCCATGTGGGACATGGACTGTGTCCAACCTGATTAAGCAGCATGTCCTAGAGGAAAGAGCATGGGCCTGGGAGTCAGAGGACCTTGGTTCTAATCCCAGCTCTGCCGCTTGTCTGTTGTGTGATATTGAGATCCAGCATAGCATCGTGGATAGAATATACGTCAGATACAACCTGATTAGGTTGTATCTTCCCCAGTGTTTAATACTGCCTGTGCATAGTAATTAGACTGTAAGCCCGTCAATGGGCAGGGATTGTCTCTATCTGTTACCGAATTGTACATTCCAAGGGCTTAGTACAATGCTCTGCACATAGTAAGTGCTCAATAAATACTATTGAACGAATGAATGAATGATTTTTTTTTTTTTTAAAGCAAAACCTGAGACCCATTGTGATGGAGAGGAGGATGATGATGGAGTCTCTCAGAACTCTGGATGAGCCTCAGTTCTGAGACTTCAGAGCAGAGTTGGTGGGCAGGGATGGCACACGCAATGAAGTCCATGCAAAATTACCCACAAAATCCATTTATGGCCAAAGTGATTATAGCTTAATGCCCTGCCATAGCACCTCAGACCAGCAGGCTGTTCTCAGGCAGTCTTCGGATAGCCACTGCCCATCTCTCTTGCCCACATTCCCCAGATATCTTCAGGATTCCATTTCATGTTGAGTCTGTCCCACAAGGGAAACACGGTAGGCGGTTCTTTGGTCAAAAACCTTCCCCACTGATGGCACAGCCCCAGGGGGTACTCCCCTCTTTCTGCCCGTTTCACCCCTGACACCTCACTGAGACGTGGATCAGCCTTGTGTGGTGGAGGCCCAGGGTTCAACCGTAGGTGACTGGCAATGTTGGTCCCAATAAAATATGTCATGCAGTTCTTGGGAACTCTGCATCCTCTGCCAAGAAGTCTGGCACCTAGTCCCCAGAGCTCTTTGCACACTGTAAGCTCATTGGTCCCCTGGACTCAATCTTCTCCTCATTTCCATGTCGCTCTTGATGATAAATATGAATTGAAGCGAGAAGACCGGACATGTCAAACTCGAGCCCTTTGCGAAAGCACTCATGTCTGTGCGGGCCATCTCCACCAAACCCTAGTTATTTTTATTTTATTTGAATTGGCAGTGCATAAAAGGTTTAAAACCCAATCACTGCCCTCCTTCAAGCGTTCCCTATGTCACAAAAATAATTTATTTAATCAAAGTGATTGGGTTTGTTCCTTGAAGAACAAGAACAAATAATAGGACAAAGCAAATAAGGCAGGCTATTACCATCATCACCATTCTCATTCTAATTATTAATAGAAAATACTGAATGTCTATGTACATTCGTTTTTTTGGCCTCCTCAGTGGAGTGTTGGAGCCACCTACTGTGAAGAATTACACATTTCTTCCTCTCATAGGGTTAATTTTACAAGAAGAAATTCAGTTTACTGCTTGGAGTTCAGTAGTCCCTCTTGACTATTCTGTACAAAATGTAGCCTGAAAGATTTACAGCATAAGCTTTAATATTAAAAAAGAAAACAACCTCTCTGGGCTTAAGTTGATAGATTAAAATACATCTCCAATTATAAAGTCAATTTTCCCTGAGAATCTCTACTCATATCTTCCATATTAGTTCTTACCAACTAGTAGAAATAGAAAAGTCAATTTTTGTGTTTGCATCCAGAAGTAAAGTAAGCTATTCTTATCAGCTGTGTGACTGTGGGCAAGTCATTTAACTTCTCTGTGCCTCAGTTACCTCATCTGGAAAATGGGAATTAACTGTGAGCCTCACTTGGGACAACCTGATTACCCTGTATCTACCCCAGCACATAGCAAGCACTTAACAAATACCAACATTATTATTCTGATATCTTTGCATTAGAAGAAATTTTAATTTTGTACCCTTTAATTTTTAAATAGAAAAAAATAAACTATAGCAATTCTTTCTTATTTAAGAGTTGTGTTTGAAGTATAAATTCATACCTGTTGTTCATTTTCTTCACTTTGGATAGCCAGTAGTCATTCATGTAGATTTCAATTTAAATAATACTTAGGCAAATACTAGGTATTTTGTTGAAATAATAATAATTGTGGTATTTGTTAAGTACTTACTACATGCCAAGCACTGTACTAAGCTCTGCAGTAGATACAGGATAATCAGGTTCCACATGGGGTTTACAGAGTAGGTAGGAGGGAGAAACAGCTATTGAATCCCTATTTGCAGAAGAGGAAACTGAGGCACAGAGAAATGAAGTGACTTGCCCACGGTCTCACAGCAGACTAGTGACAGAGCCGGAATTAGAACCCATAACCTTCTGACTCCCAGGCCCGGGCTCTATCCACTATGCCATGCTGGATCCCAAGATCACACAGCAGACAAGTGGCAGAGCTGGGATTAGAACCCAGGGCCTTTGACTCCCAGGCCCATGCTCTTTCCTCTAGGTCATGCTGCTCTCTAATAAAAATTACCTGGTGTTTGTTTTGTATTGCTTTTGTTAATTAACATCCAGGGATTCATTTCTATATTAAAGGTGCAAAATTAACAGGACTGTCCCTTTTATTGGCAATTGTTCAAGTTCCCTTCCCCTCCCACCCCCCATCTCCCCTCCTCTCCAATCCTTGTGCAAGCAGCAATCCAAAAGAAATCAACTCAGGAAGAACCACGCCATTTCACAGAAACAGTTTGGGAAAATGGGGCAGTTTAAGGCCTGGAACAGTGGCACTAAAACAAGTAAACAACATCCCTGCAGAAAATAACCAAATGGAAGGTTGATCTGGGACCGATGGGGGCCTTCAGGGGTGGAGCCAAAAAGGCAGGAAAAAAAGAAAGAAATCCAGCTCTGTTCAGACAGTAAAGGAAATGAAGAAAAAGAAAAACACTAAAAATAGAAATGAAAGAGGACTGAAACATGGACAATCACAGATATAGGGGAGGTAAAGAGAGGTAGAAGGAGAGATGCTGGGGCTACATACAGAGTATTTCTGTCTATCTCTCTGTCTCTCTGTCTCTCTCTCTAGCCGTATTGGTGGTGGGTCCAGCTCACCTGTCCTGTTCTGGCCAAACACTAAGGCCACATTTCCCTAAGTTGGCCATTAACAGGTATCTGACAGATCGATGGACATTCCTCCTTCTTAGAGTGTGAGCCTTATGTGGGACGCGGGACTGAAAAGCACCGTGGCCTAGTGGATAGAACATGGGTCTGGGAGTCAGAAGGACCTTTTACTGATGAGATAATTGAGGCACAGAGAAGTGAAGTGACTTGCTCAAGGTCACACAGCAGACGTGGCGGAGCAGGAATTAGAACCCAGGCAAGTGCTCTATCCACTAGGCTCAGCTGCTTCTCTATGCCAGGCCTGACCTCTCGTGCCATTTAAATATTTTATTGTTTCACTGATCCCAAGCTATCTGTCTCCAATCCTCTTTCCCACCTTTATTCCCATATTGTGAGCCCCTGAGCGCTGCCCCTCTAGACTGTAAGTTCGTTGTGGGCAGGGAATGTGTTGGTTATATTGTCTACTGAACTCTCCTAAGCACTTAGTACAGTGCTCTGCACACAGTAAGCATTCAATAAATTCAATTGATTGAAAAAGACTGGTAAGTATTAACTGAAGATTTGACAGAACTTTGAACTTTGGGAGTCAGAAGGAGTCAGAGGGGCCTCTGAGCCTGGCTCTACCACTTTTCAGCTGTGTGACCTTGAGCAAGTAACTTAACCTCTCTGTGCCTAAGAACCCGGGTTTGGGAGTCAGAGGTCATGGGTTCGAATCCCAGCTCTGCCACTTGTCAGCTGTGTGACTGTGGGCAAGTCACTTAACTTCTCTATGCCTCAGTTACCTCATCTGGAAAATGGGGATGAAGACTGTGAGCCTCACGTGGGACAACCTGATTACCTTGTATCTAACCCAGTGCTTAGAACAGTGCTCTGCACATAGTAAGTGCTTAACAAATACCAACTTTATTATTATTAAATTCCCTCATCCATAAAATAGGGTTGAGACTGTGAGCCCCATGTGGGCATGGACTGCGTCCAACCTGATTAGCTCGTATCTACCCAGTGCTTAGTACAGTGCCTGGCACATAATAAATGCTTAACAAATACCATATCAATCCCAGTGCTTAGTGCTTGACACTGAGTAAAAGCTTAACAAATTCAACTATCATTATTCTGATGCTATGCCCTCAGCATAACGTAATCATGTCATATACACCATTTCGTGGAAGAGTGCCTGACCACCCAAACCGAAAGTGTTTAAAATAAAGAACATAAAGGTATCCACCATATCTGTACGGTTCAGAGGACAGGCCCTTTGAAAAATAGACTGTCTAGTCCAAAACTGCATGATTGGCCACCATCCTTCTACCTCAGCTTCCACCCAATAGGCAGGAAAGGCAGAAGACAGTGGCTCCAGCAAGACCCACAGGGTCTGCTGTGATCTTATGTTTCCCCATTCTAAATGAGCACTGGCAATATGCTTTCTCAAATCTGCAGCCTGCTCTTTTCTGTAATCAAGTCCTAAAAATAGGACATCATGATCATGACCTCACAGAATCGGGAATAGGCACTAGTGGAAAATGCAGACCTACCTAATTGTGAAAAGCCTACAGTATCATCCTGAAACATTTAACACCTGATGATTTGTAATGTGTAAACTGTATTCTTGACCCTCCCAGGGGGCACCATTTTGTAGATAAATATTTACACTGGCTTCTGGCTATCGGCAGACTGAGCAGTTAATTGCTTAGAAGAGTTTCTCCCCTGTAAGAATTATTGCCTTTCTAAAATGTACTGCTAACTTTCTGTGAGAGCTGGTCTGGGCATGACCCAATCAATCAGTCAATCAATCAATGGTATTTATTGAGCATTTATTGTGATAAAGCACTGTACTAAGTGCTTGGGAGGGTTGATAAAGCATTGTACTAAGCGCTTGGGAGGGTACAGTATAGCAGAGTTGGTAGACACTTTCCGTGCCCACAGTGAGTTTACAGTCTAGAGGGGCAGACAATAATTCATTAATTGTCAGAGATGTACATAACACCTGCTTTCTGTGAGAAGGTGCATGCCTAATGGAAAAAAGCACAGGCCTGGGAGTCAGAGATCCTGGGTTCTAATCACAGCTCTGTCACTTGTCTGCCTTGTGACCTTAGACAAATCATTCACTTCTCATTTAACTCCCACCTCTCGACTGTAAGCTCACTTTGGGCAGGGAATGTCTCTGTTATATTGTTATACTGTTCTCTCCCAAGCACTTAGTACAGTGCTCTGCACACAGTAAGTGCTCAATAAATTTGATTGATTGATTGCTCAATTCTGTGCCTCAGTTCCCTGATCTGCAAAATGAGGATTCAATTCCTAATCTCCTACCTACATAGACCTGATGATCTTATATCTACCCCAGGGCTTAATACAGTGCTTTAATCAGTCATATTTACTGAGTGCTTTCTGTATGTAGAGCACTGTACTAAGCACTTGAGAGAGTACAGTATAACAGAGTTGGTAAACACATTCCCTGCCCACAGTGAGGTTGACACATAGTAAGCACTTAACAAATATTATTATTGTTATGACTCTCATGTCCAAGGACCTAACCTGGTCTGGAGCTGCCCCCACAGTGGCTTTGATCCCCGAAGCTCTATATGCTGGGCTGAAAGTGCACTTCTACCAGCTAGTGAAAAGTTACAGCATCCCCAGAGAAAGCCAAAAAGCCATTCTACAAAATGATCAAAAGCTTTAAAAAAGTGGTATTTGTTAAAGTGCTTACTAAGTGCCGGTTACTCTTCTATGTGCTGGAACAGACACAAACTAATCAGGTTGGACACAGTCCATGTCCCACTTGGGTGTCACAGTCATAATCCCCATTTTACAGATGAGGTAACTGAGGCACTGAGTAGTTCAGTGACTTGCTCAAGGTACACAGCAGACAAGTGGAGGAGCCGAGGATCCCAGGTCCTCTGACTTCCAGGGCTGTGCTTCTTCCATTTGGCCATACTCCTTCCCAGAAAAGGCTTAGGATTCTGTGTGACCTTTCAGGAAGCCAGGAAGGTTGACAAAAACTAAAAGGAATTGAATGGATCTTATTTTTTCTCAAGAGCATAAATATAAGCCCCCTTGTTTTCAGTCTAACCAAAAGAGGACTTGGGGAGTAACATTTTTTAACAAAGTCTGCCTGAAAAAAAAGGAAAGTAAGGGTTTGGGACACATTTGTGATATATGCTCCCTTAAGTATTTTTCATGGTTTTTGATAATGTATCACATAATGAAAAAATAGAAAATTTCACGCTAATACCTTTTTCTTCAAATGCAGGTTTTCTCTTTTATGTAAGCATCCCATCTCCATCAACAAGTGGTACTGGGGAAATGGCTGATTTGTCTCTGCTTGCAGGTTTTGTGGCTAAATTCAGCAAGACATGAATGACTGACTTGGCAGAAATAGTAGCCTAGCTGACTGCACATCTATGCATGTACAAGCACCTATTGATGACTCACAATCTTAGCTGCTTCTTTTACCTTCTCAGGTTTGTAAGTTACCACACTTTGCTCGTTCAGAAACTGCAATAAGTCCAAGTCCACATGAATTCTTATTTTCTCATTTGTTTACAGTATTTGTTCAGTACTTAGTATGTGCCAGGCACTGTACTAAGCACAAGAGTAGATATAAGATAATCGGGTTGGACACCCATATGGGGCTTACAGTCTTAACCCCCATTTTACAGATGGGAAAACTGAAGCCCAGAGAAGTGCAGTGATTTGCCCAAGGTCATACAGCAGACAAGTGGCAGGGCAGGGATTAGAATCCAGTTCTTTCTGTCTTCTGGGCCTGTGCTGTATCCAGTAGGCAACGCTGCTTCCTTTTAACTGATATAAGAAATATTTGAAGTGATCAAGCTGGGCCAGGCTCTCCCAGGGAGTTGAGCATATACCCTCCCAAAGACTGCAGACCAAGGGGGCCTGGGTGAGGCAAGGGATTGAACTCAGATTCTGAAACAGGAGTCACGTGAGTGTGGTCAGCCAAGATGACCTGAAGGAGGACAGCTCTCCTGCCTAGGACTGATGGGACAAGTAGGAGAGGCTGACCAGATTTAGGAAGGGTTGAGTCAGTGGTCATATCTCTGGATCCTGCCTTTCCAGACCAATGATTCTGAATACAAAGTTCCTGGGAGACCACAGAGGAGGGTTGTTCCCTGTCTTCAAGAAGTTTACAATCTAATAGCTTTTGGACCGGGAACCTGCCACTATGAATGCCTCCTTCTGTGGCCTAGGAATATGTACGATTCCTAGGAGCTAGGGGTTGGGGTGTCTCTGACAGCTCTATCTGTCTTCCCTTTCCTGCTCTGTACCCAGCATAGACTGTGAGGACTGCTTTGAGGTCACCAAGGACAACAGCTGGTGGAAGGAAGGGAGGAACCGGAAAGGGAACTGACCCAAAGGCATAGTAATGTCAGGATTCCTGGACAGGCTTAGAGACATGGTTTGCATTCATTCATTCAGTCATGTTTATTGAGCACTTACTGGGTGCAAAAGCACTGTACTAAGCACTTGGGAGAGTACAATATAACAGTAAAGCACAATAACTCCATCAACACCAGTTTTGACTGCTTCACAGGGTTTAATTTATGCTGGGGCTTACCAGGACACCTTTGAGCATGGTCTCAGAATCTCTCATAGAGTTAGAGAAAGGGAACATTATTTCTGGGACTGAGTGCATCTTTTGGCACAGCCTGCACTGAAGCCCCAAATTAGGACTTCTGCTGTCCTCTCGCCCCATCCATCCTCGAGTCTTTTGGCCAGGAAAGAACTCATGTGGCAGCAGAGTCTAGGAAAGATGCCAGTCATACAAACAGTTCCTGGTCTCCATTAGGAGCACTGGCTGCATGGTTCAGGCACTAATGTAAGTTAATCATCTGGCTCAGCTGTTTTTCTCATGGAGACAGGCTCACCTGGTAGGCACATCTCTTGCCTCCACTGCATTTCTTCCTATCGCACATTAATTACTGCCTAAGATGAGACCTACTTGGAAAAGATGACGAACATGGGCAGGAGCCAAACAGTAGTTTCCAGATTGATCTAGCCCATTCTGCCCTAATAGGGGTTTGTGGAAAAAAAAACCAAGAGTTGTGGGGAGGAAAATTGTGGAACCTGAATAGCACTGATTGAAAGAATGAGGGCTACAGAACTTGAAAGGAAAGACTGGAAAAAAGCAGAGTTGGAAAGGATTGCTGGGTACCTTGATATTACCTAGATTATAATATAATTGTATTCAAAAAGCACTTATTATTTTTTAGTCAAACCTGTTTGAGCACTGAAATATCTCCCCCTCCCCCGACAGTCCTGAGGTGACCTAGATAGTCTGATGACCCGTGAGAACGGGGGAAGGTTGTGTAGAACTAGCTGGACACTTTCACTATGACTCACTTAGCCCTGTCATCTTTCAGCCTTTCCAGCTCCCTCACTTCTAGTTCTTACAAATGTATTAGTCCGTCTGTACATGACTGCAACTGTGTTTAATTGTTTTTACCTTTTGTGTTGTTATAAATATCTCCCCAATTAAATTTTAAACTGCTTAAAGTCTGTTCATACTTTCTTTTAATTATCCATAGCACGAAGATAATGGCTTGGTATATACTGTTGATGGATTCTTGCTTTCCATCCTTTGATTGTCTATCCACCTACTACATGAGAAGCAGCATGGCATCGTGGCTAGAGCATGGGCCTTGGAGTCAGAAGGTTGTGGGTTCTAATCCTGACTCTGACACCTATCTGCTGTGTGACCCTGGGCAAGTCACTACACTTCTCTGCCTCAGTTACCTCATCTGTAAAATGGGGATTGAGACTGTGAGCCCCATGTAGGACAGGGACTGTGTCCAACCCAATTTGCTTATACCCACCCCAGTGCTTAATATAGTGCCTGGCACATAGTAAACACTTAACAAATACCATAATTATTATTATCATTATTATTATTATACTCTCCCAATTTGTGGCAGTCTCCCCAGAGGATGATGTACCTAGCACCATCCTCATTATGCTTTTTAATCTTTTGATACCCTCTACCCTATCTCCATCTGGCTGACAAATCTTCTGTGTTTTTAGTTCAGGGTTCAATATTCTCTCCAGCTCTGTTTGGCTCTATTAGGAGCAAACTGGCTCTAGGGTCCTCCCAGTTCTTTTCAGCCTGGGGAGGGTCATGATTCATTCTAGGCCCTTGTAGGGATTTTCCCAAGGATCAGTGAGAAGTCCCCAGGGGAGCCTTGGAGGTGATCTTCCCACTCTGAGGTATACTAGACTCTGGAATCAGCCCAAGCCTTCATGAGTGACACCTCCCCACCCCCCACCCCACTACACACACACACAAACACTGGCAGCTGTGAAATAATTAATGAATCAATTGTATTTATTAAGCATCCACAGTATGCAGAGCACAGTACTAAGTGGTTAGGAAAGTATCAAAGAATTAGAAGACATGATCACTCCCCTCAGGTGTTTACAGTCTACAGTAAGATAAACTATATCTTGCAATATAGCAGACCACACTACTTCTCAACAGTTACCGTATTTTTCTTTGTGATAGAAAGAGCATGGGCCTGGGAGGCAGAGGACCTGGGTTCTAAATTCAGACTCCTGCACTTGCCTGCTGTGTGATCTTGGGCAAGTCACTTAACTTCTCTCTGCTTCAATTACCTCATCTGTAAAATGCAGATTGAGACAATGAGCCCCATGTGTGATATGGACTGTGTCCAACTTGATTAGCTTGTATCAAACCCAGTGCATAGTACAGTGCCTGGTACATAGTTAGCACTTAAACACCATTAAAAAAGAAATTAACTGGAAGCAGGTCCCATTAGGACCACTCCATTCTTAACCAGCAAAGTCACCCCACTGGAGTAGGGGTATGGTGAAGACCAGGTTCTGACTTGCTTGCATTCAGCTAGTGCATGAGAGAGACAGAGACACAGAGACAGAGCATGTATGTGTAAAAATAAAACCACTGTCATCCAGTAGTCAGAAATCCTAACTCTATAAAATTGTTCCTTATTTTGTTGACTTGTTCCAGTTTTCTGGAACTATCTCTAGGGAGGTAATAATCGCACAGTCAAGTGACAAAAGATTTGCCTCTCCTCAGCAGTAGAGGTAGGTGAAGTAGGATGATAGCTGGTGTGGAATCACAGTGGGACATAACAGGTTACAGGACTTTCTGCTGCCAAAATCAGTAGAAGATTGCTATCATGTTTTTAAGGTATTGGTTAAGTGCTTACTATGTGCCAGGCACTGTACTAAGCACTAGGGTAGATAGAAGCTAGTCAGGTTGGACGCAGCCCCTATCCCACATGAGACTCATAGTCATAACCCCATTTTACAGATGAGGTAACTGAGGCACAAAGGTTAAGTGACTTGTCTAACATCACACAGCAGACAAGTGGTAGAGCCAGAATTAGAACCCAGGTCCTTCTGCTTTCTAAACCTGTGCTCTATCCACTAGGCCACTCATTATTAATAATTATAAGACTTAGATCAAATAAGCTCCAGCAGATTTTATGACCTGTTCATAACCTATAAAAAACATGCTTCCTTCTCTCAAAGACTGATACCTTAATAAAACAAGACAAGACAAATACATACAGAAATAAAATAGAAAAACTCACACACTTGGCTTTGTGGTTGATAGAAGCAGCGTGGCTTAGTGGAAAGAGCATGGACTTGGCTGTCAGAGCCGTGGGTTCTAATCCTGGCTCTGCCACTTGTCAGCTGTGTGACTTTGGGCAAGTTACTTGACTTCTCTTTGCCTCAGTTACCTCATGTGTAAAATGGGGATTAAGATTGTGAGTGCCTTGTGGGACAACCAGATTACCTTGTATCTACCCCAGTGTTTAGAACAGTGCTTGGCACGTAGTAAGCGCTTAACAAATGCCATTATTATTATTATTTGGAAGGCCAAGAAAGGGTATCGTATTATTGTAGGGGAATAATAGGTAAATTCTAGAGAAGTCATGTGTATAAAACAAATTCTGGGGAAACTGCTTATGTATAACATAAATAAAGAAGAGCCTCACAAGGGTAGTTTATCTTATTAGGGAAGAGACTCTTTACCCAAAGAGTACCTTAATTTTTCTTCTTTACTTACATTTTTCCTCTCCCTTTGGTGCCAACATTTTCACTCTTCATTTTTCCATGAAGGATGGGATTTCTGAATAATTCCCATAAATTCTTTCTGTACCACTTTGCGTTATTTCATATAATAACGCAAGGTTTGTCTAATGCTTTCTCTCTTCCTTGGGAGGCACAGATGAAAGTGTAAAGTTGAGGCCACTAGAAATGAGAAATGAAAGGGCCTCCAGCAGAAGGAGGAGGGACAATGTAGATAGTTGCCTCAGTGTCCCCATCCCCAGTTCTAAATATGTCACCTCTGCTCTCACTAGGATTTCCATAAAAGCCCTGGAAGCACAGTGGAGGGAAGATGAGTGAGAAGCCACAAACACCCGTGGGTGAAGAAGTTAGTCTGCTGATTTCTGGGACAGTGAAATGAAAAGCAAAGCTGTGCTCCCTCACCTCCTCTGAGACCCTCTGGCCTCACGTAAATTTAAATTTTCACTCAGAGATTGGGCCCCATAGGCAAATATATACAAACATACCAACTGAGATAGTCTCAGATTTGTTGGGAGGCAGGGAGAAAGCAGAACTCTCCCATTCCTTAATGTAAAATCCAATCTGAACCTGGTCAGAGAAACCCGATCAGGTTTGAAATCTGTTAATGTTAATAATAATAATTATGGTACTTGTTCAGAGCTTGTTATGTGCCAAGCACTGTTCTAAGCACTGGGGTAGATACAAGTTAATCAGGTTGGACACAGTCCCTATCCCACATGGGGTTCACATTCTTAATCCTTATCCTTAATCCTTACAGATGAGGTAACTGAAGCCCAGAGAAGTGAAGTGACTTGTCCAAGGTCACACAGTAGACAGGTAGCAGAGCCGGGATCAGAATCCATGTTCTGTCTGCTTACTTTTTCCTTTGCTCTATATGATTAGCAAGGTTCCATAATTACTGCCCACAGATGGACCTTTTTCAGCAATTGCATATTCTAGGCAAGCTAGACTAGCATCATTTTCCATTTTGAGAACCTAGAGTAACCATCTTTTATAGCATGGTGTCTAATTGCATTTGAGGATTTGGGGTTTTTTTCTTACTAAATGTGGTAGATTCAAAACATCTATAGTCTTACACTGCGTGATTCATCCTTATGCTTTGTACTTTATACCTGCCACATCACAGAGGACTTTGTACTCTGGTAAGGGTAGCCTGAGATGTATGCAGAGTATTTAAAATATACAATATTTAGTTCCTCTAGAAACTGAAAGAGCCTTGCAAACATGTACTGTGTTTACATACCTGAGAGTGAAATAAAGATTGGAAAATTGTTTAGTCAATATACTTTCAGGCACCCTGGGCCTTAGAAAACAGAATGCATGATTACCTCAATCAATCAATCGATCCATTATATTAATTGAGCGCTTACTGTGTGCAGAGCACTGTACTAAGTACTTGGGAGAGTATAATGTAACAGAGTTGGTAGACACCTTCCCTGCTCAAAACGAACTGAGAAGCAGTGGGGCCTAAGTGGATAAAACATAGGCCCGCGAGTCAGAAGGACCTGCGTTCTAATCCTGACTCCACCACTTGTCTGCTGTGCGATCTTGGGCAAGTCACTTACCTTCTTTGTGCCTCAGTTACCTCACTTGTAAAATGGGAATTTTTGAGGCCCATCTGGGACTTGGGCTGTGTCCAACCTGATTAGCTCGTATCTATCCCAGCACTTAGTACAGTGCCTCGCACATAGTAAGCGCTTAACAGATATTATTTAAAAAAACAAACAAAAAACCACAAGCTTAGTGCTTCGACCACAATCAGAGATAAAAAAGAGATACCTTTGGAGTATATATATGTTACAATATAACAATAAACAGACATATTCCCTGCCCACCAAGAGTTTACAGTATAGAGGGGGAGTCTATACATATGCCTGAAACCCCTAGGATTCCATTCTGTGCAGTGAAATAGAAATGAACAAAATGGTATCTTGAAGGCTTTAAAGAACTACTGCATCTTCCAAAGTGCTTCCCGTACTCCTGAAGATAACTTTCACTCTAGGAGAATATGTCTCCTAAAGATTTAGCTCCTACTCAGTACCCGCATAATATACACTCTCTTGTACTTTGAATATGAAGATGAAGCTGCCAATAAATGTATTTTCTGTAGCAAAGTTTGGCTAGCACGTAAGATGAATCAAAGTTTGATAGCTCAAATTTTTTCCGACCATCCCGCTTGGAGGAACCATGCCAAGTCTGAGATGCAGCTTGGAAAGCGCAAGGAGCGGGGCGTCAGAGGACCTGGGTTTCAATTTCAGCTCTGCCAATTGCTTGCTTTGTGACCTTGGGCAAGTCACTTCACTTCTCTGGCCCTCAGTTACCTCATCTGTAAAATGGGGATTAAGAGTGTGAGCCCCATGTGGGACAGGAACTGTGTCCAACCTAATTGCCCTGTATCAACCTCAATCCCTAGAAAAGTGCTTGGCACATAGTAAGTTCTTAAAAAGTGCCATAATTAATATTATTATTCTCTGGGCCTCAGTTGCCCCCACTGTAAAATGGGGATTTAATACCCGTTCTCCTTTCTACTTAGACTGTGTACCCCATGTGGAGCAGGGACTGTGACTAATTAACTTGCATCTACCTCAGCGCTTAGTACTGTGCTTGATACATAGTAAGTGCTTAACAAATACACTACCACTACTGATAACAATAATAGTAATAATAATGTCTTACAAGCCAAAACCTGGGACATATTCAAGCTAAATTTTTCCTAATCTCTTTACTCTGGATTGGCCATCTCCATCTAAAATGACTTCTAAAAGCTGGGACTCTGGCAAGTGCCACACCAAATTCGGTGTGGAGATTTACACTTCATTATTTGAAGATCTGAATCACTGGAAAGCTTTCATAGAGTTGAGAAGACAATTAATCTTTTGACAAAGTCCTTCAGCCCCAAATTGCTCCTCTGTGCAAATGGAGACCTGGTCATAATAAGATGGCTAACATGTTAAGGTACAGTTTAAAGTGACAGATGACATTCTTCAAGGCAGAAGATTCACTTAAGTGTTTTGATTATTTTGGTGGGGAAGGAAAGAGGGAAGATGAGGTATGGGGGAAAGGTAGTAAAATGAAAGGAGTTGGGAAGAAGGCACAAGTGTAGCCTATGGAAGCAGTGTGGCCTAATAGAAAGAGCACAGGCCTGGGAGTTAGAGAAACTGGGTTCTAATCTTTGTTCCTCCACTTGTCTGCTCTGTGACCTTGGACAAGTCAATTAATTTTTCTGTGCCTCAGTTTCCTCATCTGTGGAATGGGGATTCAATACTTTCTCCCCCCTATTAGATTATGATCCCCATGTGGGACCTAATTATCTTTATCTATCCAAGCGCTTAGTATAGTGCTTGGCACAAATTAAGTGCTAAATAATAATTATTATTATTACAAGAGAAGGTTGCTTAACTATTTAACTTTTAGTTAGTGTTGATATTGGACTGCTGATGAATCAGTGAGTATGGCTGGAGGGAAACTTGCCCTATTGAGTGAAAACTGGGTGATGAGTAAATAAGTCCACAGCTGCTTCAACTGCCAGGATTATTTTCACTAAGCTCAAATACAGCTGCTCTTTTCTGAAACTTTTTCCACTATCATCTACCTCAATGCCATTATAGAGAGTAAGTGACAGTGAGTGGATGGGGGTGAACGGCTATATGTGAGGAGAAGAGACAAAGTGTATCTCAATTTCTGTTCGTTCTTAACTGAGAACAATTAAAGGAGTGGTTGTATTTTGGCAGGGGCTAAGGGAAGTAAGGGTAAGAAAACAGGATTATAGACAGCACAGCAGTAAGGAAGATATGGGGGATGATGGTGGCAAGATCATTTTGATTCTTTGTAAATCTTTTTTGACTTTCCTAAAGTGTGGTGACCATAGCTCCATAGGGTATTTGAGGTATGGGCATACTGTGATTTTATTAAATATTACAATTATGTATTTTGTTTTATTTTTCATCATCAATGGTATTTATTAAGTGCATACTGTGTGCAGAGCACAGAATTAAGTGTTTTGGAGAGTATGATTTAGGAGTATTTAGGAGAGTATGATTGAGGAGCAGCGTGGCGCAGTGGAAAGAGCACGGGCTTTGGAGTCAGGGCTCATGAGTTCAAATCCCAGCTCTGCCACTTGTCAGCTGTGTGACTCTGGGCAAGTCACTTAACTTCTCTGTGCCTCAGTTCCCTCATCTGTAAAATGGGGATTAAGACTGTGAGCCCCACGTGGGACAACCTGATTCCCCTGTGTTTACCCCAGCGCTTAGAACAGTGCTCTGCACATAGTAAGCGCTTAACAAATACCAACATTATTATTATTATTATTTAAGAGAGTTGATAGATACTTTCCCTGTCCACAAGAAGCTTATGGTCTAGAGCGGGGGAGGCTTACATTATTATAAATAAATTTGTAACATATAATTTATAGATATGTACATAAGTGCTGTGGGGTTGAGGGTGGAGCAAAAATCAAATGCCCAAATGTCACAGATCCAAAGGCATAGATGATGCAGAAGGGAAAGAGAGCCAGGAGAAAAGGAAGCTAAATCTATACACTTTCTAGTTGTTTTTTTGTGGTATTTGATGAGTTCACCAGGTACTAAGAGCTGGGATAGATACAAGGTAATCAGATTAGCCCCAATCCATGTCCCACATGGGACTCATAGTCTCAGTACCTTTTTACAGATGAAGTAAGTTAGGCACAGAGAAGTGAAGCAACTTGCCCAAGGTCACACAGCAGACAAGTAGTGAAATTGGGATTACAACCCAGATCCTTCTGACTTCCAGGCCTGTGACCTATCCACTAGGCCACACTGCTTATATTTATTAATGTCTTATATGCCAAGCTCAGTGCTAGTTGCCAGAGTAGGTACAAACAAATGATATAAAAAAGACTTTCTGAAGATGCTTAGGATTTTAGTGAACTTTTTGCCTGCTGTTGTATATTGAATTGATTGAATTGAATTTAAACAAAATTTTATGGTGTTTTTTATTCATTGTCACCACAAATCTCTATGATTCATCTTCAGTTCCATCATCACATTTGAACTTTCTCATATCTCAACCCCTTCCAACTAACCCCTCTACACAAAATTCTCCCATCATTAACACACATACCTCGTGGAGCCCATGGGAGAGTATCAGCAGACAGTAGAGCAAGTGACAAAAGAGAACAACTCCTGGGTGCTTCAGTGTCTTGAGGTAATCTCTTATCACTTGCTCCTACCAGTTGCTGCAGCTTCTTGCTAGGCTCTTACCATCATCTCTGCCATGATGACCGTACCCTTTACAGTACTTGGCTGTACTAACACTCTCACCCCTCAACCATGGCAACCCTGATTTAAAGGACCAGTCAAGAAGGACTCAAAGACATCTTTCCCGAATCATAACTAATAGCTCAGAGACCATCTTTGGAGGAAAGCAGGAACATCACAGTCTGTGTCATGAGGGATGGGGAGGCATTTGGGGGTGCTTTGCAGGAGCAAGGGATCCCCAGTGACTCATTTCCCTGGCTATTTCCAAACGCAATAGGCAGCAGTTCATATTTTGGATTAATTTTCCCTACGTACATTATCTTGCCCACTCACCCAGTTAATAACAATGATTACAGTATTTGTTAAATGCTTTCTCTGTCCAAGCACTGTTCTCAACAGGGTTTAGTCTGGGAAGGTCTCTTGGAGGACTTATGCCTTCAATAAGGTTTTGAATCGGGGAGACTAATTGTTGAATTTGAGGTGGGAGGGCATTCCAGGCCAGAGACAGTGTGTAGGCTGTGAGTTGGTGTCAAGATTAACATTTATATTAATGTCTGCCTGCCCATCTAGACTGTAAGCGCTTAGTAAGGTGCTCTGCACACAGTAAGCACTTAAAGCCATTGATTGATTGATGGGAGGTGTCTCTCTCAAGCCTTGGCTCTCAGAAGAAGAAGGAACAGCCAAGGCATGCTCTGCTACTGCATCAACTTCTCCCCCTGTGCTGGACCAGGGCAGAACTGGAGCCTCAGGTGGCACGGGAGTGGGCAATGTCTCTCCCGGTTGATGGTCCTCCATTTGATGCTGCTTCTGCTGCATCAGTTTCACCACATGAAAGGACTTAGAGTTATCCTCAAAACCAAGCTACGTTTTAAAGACTAAACATTTCCCATGTCCTTAAAAACCTCATTATAGACTTCAAACTCACCATCTCTGCAAATATGTGTTCATGGAAACAACAATTACAAGAATGAATTTAAAGGGGAGGGGAGAGTCATGGATTGTGCTGAACAGTGGATGAATGAGTTTAAACAGAAATGTTTCTGGAAGAGATGGGTCTGGATCAGTAATTTGTAAGGGGAAGATTGTGGAATGATGACTGGGATCAGGGTAGTTTTTTCAATGCCTGAGGGATGGGTTGGAGAGAGGGTCTGAGGAATGGAGAGAGAGAGAGAGAGAGAGAGAGAGAGGAGGGGCGGGAGGCCTGAGTGCAAAGGAGTATAGCTCTCCAATAACAATAATCATTGTGATATGTTTAAAGTGCTTACTCTGTGCCAAGAACTGTACTAAGTACTGGGGTAGATACAATGCCATCAGGTCAGACACAATCCTTGTCCCACATGAGGCTCACAGTGTAAGTATGAGGTAGAACAGATATTTTCTCCCCATTTTATAGATCAAGTAACTGAAGCACAAAGAAGTTCAATGACTTGCCTAAGGTCACACAGCAGGCAAGTGGCAGAGCTGAGATTAAAATCAGGTCCTCTAACTCCCAGGCCTGTGCTTTTTCCATCAGGCCAAACTGCTCTTTCAGAGGTGATCCAAGTGACTAAGTGAACTGGTCGAGATTAGTGAGAAAATCTGAGCATGCAGTGACAGAAAAAGAAAAATAGCCATCACCACCATTGCATTCCTAGAAATAGTGGACTTTTTTTTAGGATAACCCAGCAGGCATCCCTAAGGCTATCCCTATGATGGGGATAATTGGGACATTACCTTTGATCCCCCACCCTAGGGGGCCCCACCCTTCCCAGTGAGGTAGACTCTGGTGCGTTGCTTTCCTGTGAGATTGTGAGGGGAGGAAGGCAGAGGTGTGTGTCAGGAGGGGTTGTCAGGAGGGGTGGGAAAGCAGTTGATAGGGACATAGAGTAAGAAGGCACCAGTGACTCTGCTCCTTAATTGCTCCCACTGCCTCATGCAGCAGCAGCAGTTTTCTGGAGTTCTTCTTGTCAGGAAGGGAAGGGTACAAGGCCACCAGGATTCAGCTTTGTAATCAATCGGTCAGTCAATCAATGGTATTTATTGAGCATCTACTATGTGCAGAGCACTGTACTAAGTGCTTGGGAGAATACAATCCAGCAGAATTAGCAGACACGTTTCCTGTCCATAATGAGTTTACAGTCTTTGTAGGAAGGGGAGAGAGGGAGGAGGTTTTAAGAGTGGACCTAACTTCTGCACTTACGACCTTCCCCACCCCCAACAGGGCCTAACTGTGGATTAGTTGCCCTAGGCCCCACACTCCTCCATCTGGACAGTCCTGGAGACATCATATTCTGGCTGTCTGAGTGAAAGCCATCCAGGACAGAATAGGTAAAAGCCAAATGATTTCTACCTTGAGGAACTACCAGTACTGTAATCAAGATAATGCAGAATTTTATCAGACATTTTGCAATAAAGTTTGAGGTGAATTGAACCAAAGCCATATCTTGGGTCATAAGTGGAATTTCCCCAAGCAGATATACCCCCTTTGCTGCAAATGGAAGGGGTGTAGCGGGAGAAAAGAGTGGGTAAGTAAGGAGAGGGATGATGGAGGAATTTAATAATGATGGCATTTGCAAAGCACAGTTCAAAGCACTGGGGCCGGGGATGGGATGGGGGGTGGGGGGAACAGGGAGGGGCGGTACAAGGTGATCAGGTTGTCCCACATGGAACTCACAGTCTTAATCCCCATTTTATAGATGGGGTAACTGAGGCCCAGAGAAGTTAAGTGACTTGCCCAAAGTCACACAGCTGACAAGTGGCTGAGTCAGGATTAGAACCCATGACCTCTGACTCCCAAGCCCGGTCTCTTTCCACTGAGCCATGCTGCTGGTAGTGGGCAGGGAATGCATCTACCAATCCTGTTATGATTTTAATTCAGTAGACATAGTAAAAAAAAAAAAAGCAAAATGTTTTTAAAGCATCAGTCAGTTCCTAAACTTTGCTGACCTTTTCAATGGTAGTCGAAGCATGGGGTAAATATAGCACTCCAAGCCATACAATTTGTCAGGAGGTTTAGTGTAATTTTGATCAAGATTCCTTCACTCAAGCAGGCATAGGCTATTTCTCCCTTCCTGTTTTACTGCTAGATCAACGAGGATTCTTCAATCAAGAAAAAGACCCTGTGACTTTGGTTATTTACATCTGTAGATCACGAGTGATGCCCAAGCATATATGGCTAAACTTAGGTTACAAGTCAGAAAGAGGAGACGAATAGGGAATCCTCAGTTCCCTCAGTTTATTTTTTAAAATGAGCTTTCATAACTCTCATCCCTGGCTGAAAGTGTACTTTGAGCCCATGTCTGTAGCTCTGAATCAATCTGTTGAAGGAAGTGGACTAATAAAATGATTATCCTTTCCTTTATTTCAGTTGTGGGCAAATAAACAAAATCCATCAATCAGTGGCATTTACTGAGCACTTACTATTAGCAGAGTGCTGTATTAAGTGCTTAGGAGAGTACAATACAACAGAGTTAGCAGAAGCACTCCCTGCCCACCACGAGTTTACAGTCTAGAACTGTAACAAAACCTGGGAAAAGCAGAAAACTATCTTAATGAAGTTTGTGATTCCAAAGCCACAGATGCTTTTGGTCTCAATCAAAGTTTGTCCCTAAATCCTGTCTGTATTTTCCCCACATTTCCTGGATCTGCCCCTCTAAACAACTATTATTCTGGCCCTAGTCCAAGACCTCCTCACTAGTCTCCCTGTCTCCAGTCAGAACTTTCATTCTGCTCCCTGGATCACCTTTTTAAAATGTCACTCTGCACGTAGGTCTCCATTTTTTTTAATGGTATTTGTTTTACTATACACTAAGCACTGGGTAGGTGCAAGCTAATCAGGTTGGACACAGTCGATGTCCCACATGGGGCTCATAGTCTTAATCTCCCTTTACAGATGAGGTAACTGAGGCACAAAGAAGTAAAGTGACTTGCTCAAGGTCATACAGACAAGAGGCAGAGCCAGGATTAGAACTAAGATCCTGCTGACTCCCGGTCCATGCTTTATCCACTAGGTCATACTGCTTTTCTGCCACCATTCTTCAGAGACCTTCATTGCTTAGCCATTCCTGTCCTCACTGAGCAGAAACTCCTGACCATGGGCTTTAATCAATCATATTTACTGAACGCTTACTGTGTGCAGAGCACCATACTAAGCTCTTGGGAGAGAACAATATAACAGGATTGGTAGATACATTCCCTGCCCACAGCCAGCTTATAGTCTTAAATTCCTCCATCATCCCTCTCCTCACTTATCCACTCTCCTCTCCTACCATACCCCAGCTTCCACTTGATTTCTCCCAAACTCACCTTCTTTCTTGCTTCTCTTTGCGCTCCAGTCTCCTACCCCTGGCTTACACCCTTCCTTCCTCTTTCCTCCCTTTTCAAGTCCTCCAGGCCTCAGCCTTCCCCAGCTTCAAAGCCCTTTTGAAATCCCACCTCCTCTAGGAGACATTCCCTGATTAATTTTCTTCTCTCCAGGTCCAATCCTTCTAACTACTATCTCAGCTCTTTTGCAAGACTTTATCAACACTTAGATACTTACAACCTCTTCTAGCACTTTTATAGGTAGTTATTTACATGACCTTCTATTTAAGCACTTTTTCCTCCTATCTGTAAATTATATTGTGTTTGTCTTTCCTGTTAATTTATAGGTTTCTTGAGGGATGGAAGTGTCTCCTATCACTATGGTACTTTCCCAAAATATTAGGGCAATGTTTTAAACACGGTAGGTTTTCAATTAATACTTTTGATTAATTGATTTCCTTCATGAATCTCACATGTGTGTTGAACAGGAGAAACAGGAGAGGAGCCCCATGAGGCTCTTACAACATGTTAAGCAAACGTCTGAATTTTCAGGTAGAAATTCAATTTGGCTTTTTGGTATGAAACACTAATACCCTCTTTAATTCTGGGAATTATTCCATGCTGATATTTCTGTTACTGCATGCATTCTTAATCAAATTACTATTATTTAAATAACCAGAAACTGTCATCTTTAAGGGAAGGGTGTTCAGAAAAGCTAGATCTGAGTTTAGATAAGGAAAATGAGGACTCCAAAATGTGTAGAAGCAGATTTCTTTTGGGGAAGTAGTGGGAGGAGGTTAGAGATGTGGAGAGAAGAGGAGAGGAGGTGGGAGGAGGGAATACCACAATAGAGAACACATCCTAACTAAAGTCATCCCAGTTTTGAGAAGGGAAAGGGTTTTCTTTTGGAGGTATTGACTTTGATTATTATTTAATGGCTGCAGCAGACAATTGGACATTTTGCCCTTTTGTTGATGCTGAGAGAGATGAGATCTGACAACACAGCTGACTCCTGTTGATAATATGTGAGCTCACCAAGCCAGGCTGGGCAGTAAAGCAATTCTGTTGAGTGCTGAGAATTCAACACCCTGCAGTGTTTTTAGTCTTTGTCCAGCTGGTACTCTGCACTCTCCGCTAAGATTCAAATGACAAAGCTGCTTCTAGGCAAGATTGCTTCATTATTCATTTGACCTTATCTAAGTCACAGTTAATTGGATTTGGGATGTGTTCAGATGTTTATTTTTCAACTCCCCAGCCCTTAGAAAAGTGCTTGACACACAGTAAGCACTTAATAAATATAATTACTATTAATATTGTTATTATTATTATGGAACTGGTTAAGTGCTTACTATATGCCAAACACTGCTCTAAGTGTTGGGGTACTTACAGTAATAATGATAACTGTGGTATTTGTTAAATGCCTACTATGTGCCAAGCATTGTACTAAGCCCTAGATACACATAAGATAATCAAGTCCAATGTGGAGCTTACAGTCTAAGTAGGAGGAGAACAGGTACTGAAAACCCATTTTGCAGATGAGAGCACTGAGGCACAGATAAATTAAATGACTTGCCTAAAATGAACAGTAGGCAAGCAGAGGAGATGGGATTAGAACCCATGCTCTTTCCTCTAGACCACACTTACTCAATCCCTCTTCCCACAGCACACAACAGAATTTTGTAAAACAGAGGATTAAATGTCATTGGTGGATATGGGATAGGCCCAAGAAAATAAAAAGAGTAAGTACATGGCCCACCTTTCTCTTTTGTGCTTTTCCTTTAGATGATCATTTTGATGTTGTTGTTATTATTATTGTATTTCAAGGCTTACTATGTATCAAACACTGTTCTAAGTGCTGGAGTAGATATAATTTAATCAACTCAGGCACAATCCCTGTCCCACACACTGCACTTGGATTTGCACCCTTTATTCACCCCAACCTCAACCCAAGCACTTATGAACATATCCATACTTATTTATTTTAATGTCTGCCTCTCCCCGCTAGACTGTAAGCTAGTTGTCAGCAGGGAACGTATCTACCAACTCTGTTATGTTGTACTCTCCCAAGCACTTTGAATAGTACTCTGCACACAGTAAATGAATATGATTGATTGGCTGATCAATTGACTGGGCTCATAGTCTAAGTGGGGGGGAGAAGAGTCATTGAATCCTCAGAGAAGTTAAGTGACTTGCCCAAGGTCACCTAGTAGGCAACTGGCAGAGCCTGGATTAAAATTCAGTTCCTCTCACCCCCAGGCCCATTTTCTTTCCAATAGGCTGCACTGTCTTGATGGAAATTTAATAGTAGGGCTTGGGGCAGGACATAAAATTCTTGCTGGCATAGCCCCTTGGGGATGGAAGGTTTGGGGGAGGGGGAGGGAAGAAAGATTAAAGATCACGTTCTCCCTTTCCAGCAGTTCTAGGAAAAGAAGCTTCCGTATCAAAAAAAACTCCTCACGACTGGCTTTAAAGCACTCCATCACCTTGCCCCCTCCTATCTCACCTCGCTTCTCTCCTTCTACAACCCAGCCCACTAACTTCACTCCTCTGGTGCTAACCTTCTCTCTGTGCCTCGATTTCACTTCTCTCCCTGCCAATCCCTGGCCCACGTCCTACCTCTGGCCTGGAACATGCTCCCTGCTCAAATCCGCCAGACAATTACTTTCTCCCTCTTCAAAGCCTTATTGATGGCACACCTCCTCCAAGAAGCCTTTCCAGACTAAGCCCTACTTTTCCTCATCTCTTACTCCTTTCTGCGTCTTCCTGACTTGCTCTCTTTGCTCTTCCCCGCTCCCAGCCTAACAGCACTTATATACATAGTTGTAATTTTATTTATTTGTGTTGATGTCTCTCTCCCATCCTCTAGACTGTAAGCTCATTGTGGACAGGGAATGTCAATGTCCATTGTTGTACTGTACTTTTCCAAGTGCTTAGTACAGTGTTCTGCACACAGTAAGTGCTCAATAAATATGATTGAATGAATGAATGTATAAACACAGAGAGTCTGAGCTGCACTGCCAGTAAGGATGCCTATAAGACCCTTCTGATCATTTCTCCAGAGGCTCCTGCCATCCCTAGGGGCAGGGAGAGAGGGCAGAAGGGCTGGGTATGCCCAGGCTCTCTCCCCCTTACACCATGAGGAAGCTACATCTTGGAGGAATAAGGGGAAAAGAGGGAATGCATCCTTCTGAAAGAGGAGTTTAATGTACCAATATGAGTATGAAATCTATGAAGGAGAAACTTCCTCCCCATTCATAGTCCACCTCTCTCCCCACCTACAAAACCCTCCTAAATTTATATCTCCTCCAAGAGGCCTTCCCAGACCAAGCCCTTTATTTCCCTTATTCATCCTTATCTCTGAGTTGACTGTGCACCTCTTAAGTATTTTGATACTCACCCCAGTCCCCTAGTACTTACGTAAATATTGTTACACTTTACTATTTCCCCTAACCATAATCGAGAGGTAATTGCATAATTGTCTGTAGGATTTCAGGAGGGAGAGCGTTCCAGGCCAGAGGTAGGACATGGGTGAGAAGTCGGCAGTAAGATAGACTAGATCAAGGTACAATGAGAAGGTTGACATTAGAGAAGCAAAGTGTGCTGGCTGGGTTGTAGTAGGTGAGTAGTGAGGTAGGAGGGGTCAAAGTGATTGAGTACTTTAAAGTCAATAGTGAGGAGTTTTTGTTTGATTGGAAAGTGGATGGTAAACCACTGCAGGTTCTTGAGGGTGAGCGTTTTTGTAGAAAAATGAACCGGGTTGCAGAGTAAAGTATGGACTGGAGTGGGGAGAGATAGGAGTCCAGGAGGTCAGCAAGAAGACTGATACAGTAATCAAGGCAGAATAGAACACCAGCAGCTCTACAACAGCCCCCTTCCTGTCCACAGGATGACAGCTGGGCCACTAATTGTCAAATCTGACTGAGCACTAGTTAGCAAATCTCTTAGACTTTTCCCTGAATAACAGAAATATTGTTGCCAGGCAACCAGCAATAAAGAGAGGATTATTTTCATATTGTTTGGAATCTGTCACATCTTGCTTGACTGTTTCCATGGAGAAATCAAATTGTCATGGTTAGTTTTACCCCTACTGCTGAAACAATGAAATTTATACATAGGAAGCTGACCTAATTAAGCAATTCTTTCTTTTATGGGATCAACCTTAGAGCTTTTTTTGTATATCAAATCTAATTTAAATTAATGATCAACGCTCTAAGAACACCAGAAACCAACCAAGATTTTCCTTAACTTGACACCTGTTTTCTGCAACTGCCATAATCTCTTTATTTCCAGAATCACAATGACACACAGTCATTTCCCATTTAGAATGAAACCATAAAGTAGTTGGGAGACAGCAGAAAGACCAGTCTGGGGTACAACAGGCACAAGAGGGAAGACTCTCTTTGATCTCAGACTCTGGAAATACCTGGATTCCATGAATACATGAAAACAGCACCAGGAACAGCAAATCAGTGTGGTCGAGGACTATGCATAATCCACCCTGAGTGGAATGGATTGACAGTAATATATCGGGCTCCCCCATTGGCTAGCATCTTGCTATAGGTAGCATTGTTTCTCCTCTTATCATTTAGGACAACTTGTTTTTATAACCTCATGTCCTAAAATTAAGGAAAAAGGAAATGTGATCTGAACTTCCAGCTAACTTTTATGTGAACATTTTTGGCTTTAGTGACTGTCAGCCATTTGAATGATCTTGCAATACATTCGGGTTTAAAATTAGGCTCTTCCAAAAGTAAATGAAGATACCCAGGAATTTGTTTTCAACCTAAGCAAAAGACTGCTTCATTGAATGTGTTTAATATTCTATTGCTGTCTAGATTATAAGATCCTTCTGGGCAGGGAACGTGCCTACCAACACTGTTATATCGTACTCTCCCAAGTGCTTAGTACAGTGGTCTGCACACAGTAAGCACTCAATAAATATGATTGACTGAAATCAGAAATTCAATATCCCAGCAAAAGAGACTCATTACTAATGGAATAAGGTAGAGAGTGGAAATGCACATTAATTGGAGGGTGGTGTTTAAGAATTTAATTCTATCTAGCAGAAAATGTAGTGGTTCACCAGGGTGAATAATGATTATGTCAAGTGAATAGAAAAGAATCCTAATTTTATTCATTTTTTACTACACTGTACTTCCTGGGGGAAGGGTGGGTTGGCAGAGGCAAGTGAAAGCTGTCCAAATATTAACTTGAAAAATGAGAAGTTACAGGCAGCTGCAGGCCTAGTAAGAAAATCTATAGTGATGGACAATGTATTCATTGTCCATTTGAATGGATAGATTTTCTGTTCTTAACCAATTGCTTAAATTTTCATGAGCTGGGTGTGGGTGGCCTCTGCTTCTGAGGCTTATAAGTAGGATTATCATACAATTATTTTGAAGACCCAAGATATTTTGGATATCACATCGAGTTATAATGCCAACATCACATCCAGTACTGGGTTCACTTTCTGATGCAGTGGTTGGGGTTCAGGGCATATTCCTTTATCCCAACCATTGATCAGAAACTGAACCAAGGGATTCCCTCAAGCACTAGCCTAACCTCTGGACTCATCTAAGGTGAGAAGGCGTGGAGTGCTTGTCAGAGAGGGCCTCTTAGGTCTCATTTCTCATGCAGCAGTACAGGGGCCCTGAATCTCAACAAAGGACTAGAAACAAGACCCAGTGGCATCTAAATCCCCCAAAGTGTGCAATTCAGAGGAGAGTGTGTTAAAAGCAACCTGCTCCCCACTATAAACCCTACAAACCCCACTGGGGATTTGTTCTGAAATTTTTCAGCAACCAGATGGGGCAACTGGCAAATCCCCAAAATTAAAACTTAGTTTCCCAGTGTTTCAGGTCTATTTTCATCAATTATCTGCATTTCCATCTGAGACCTTGTACAGACATACCATAATTTTCACGCAGAAGCTGCTTCACGAACTTACTAGAGTAAACATTCTATTTGGCCTCAGCTTCCAAAACACTTTCTACTCATTATTTTCCTCTTTCCTTTCCAGTAGTTCTCCTCCCCGAAACAAAACATTCAGGAGTCAACCCTCAGATACTAACATATGGGCCAAGTTGACAGGCCACACTGGCAAACACAGAGGCCCCAAAACTGCACCGTAATTATACCTGCATTCATGAGCCTGCTGAGATCAACAAAACAGTGGAAGTTGTAGGGCATAATTTGTGCCTGGGTTTACTGGGGCTCAGCCCTGTCAACTGTGAGCAAAACCCTGGGACCTCTGCCACCTTAGACCTCTGCCTCTAAGGTGAGTGGGTGAGCTCTTCCAAACCCTCCACCCCCCCACCAGCTAAGGGGGATTACTTTAAGGACCAAGTGCCTCTTTTGACACTGCCCTGAGCTCTGCCTAGGAAATGGAGGAACTTCTGCTGCTCAAGCCCAACCACTTTATTCACGCTGAAAAGCAGTGTCACTTAGTGGGTAGAGCACAGGCCTGGGACTCATGAGGACCTGGGTTCTAATCCCACCTCTGCCACTTGTCTGCTCTGTGATCTTGGGCAAGTCACTTCACTTCTCTGGGCCTCAGTTACCTCATCTGTAAAATGGGAATTAGGATGTGAGCCCCATGTGGGACAGGGACTGTGTCCAACCTGACTAACTTGTATCTACCCCAGGGAATAGGATAGAGCTTGGCACATAGTAAATCCTTAACAAATATCACTGTTATTTGGTATCTGCATTGTAAGTTCGTTAAGGTCAGAGACCATGTCTATTCACACTATGTACTCTCCCTAGAGCTTAGTACAGGGCTCTGCACAGAATAAGTGTTCAATAAATACTATAGATAGACTCAAACCTTTCTACTCAGATAAATTTAGTTCTGCAGACTAGCCTGGGAGAGGTGCCAATATTTAGTCCTCTGGCAAATCAAGTCACACTTTCATCACTGTGCTCCTCTGTAAGAGGATGGGGAAGGGGGTGGGGGGGTTCCCTTCAATTTTCTCTTTAAAGATGAAAGGAGAGGATGACTAAACTGTGTCCAGTGGACAGAAAGGAGAAAGGTTTAGGTCAGAATGGACCAAAGGAACAGGTTGGGTATTCAAAAAACAAAAAGGAAATTTGTGTTAAATTAAGGAAATGTGAAGAAAGAGGCAATGTATGTGAAAGAAGAGTGAAAAGGGAAAAAAATGCAGGGGCAGAAAAAAATCAGAATAGCACAAAAGTAATAGTGGGTTGGGAGCAGAGTCCTGATTAGAGAAGGGCAAAATGGGTGTTGAAAAGCTCTGAATCTGTTGGCCGATTTTTGTAGATTTTGTAGATTTTCATCCAAGAACCTGTTGTCAGAATGACTTTACCACTTAATAGGAGCATTTTCACCGCACTCATTACCAGTGGTAGAATCTTTTAGTGTATCAACTGCCTTACTAAATATGGACATTTTTCACTTTTTTGGTTTTTGATGTCTTTTTTGGCTCTTACACTGTGATGTCTCCTCTGAATCTTGCCTTGTATTTTGCTTTATGGCCAAAAACAGATCACATCTCTTGCAATAGGAATAAGGACAGGTGTCATGGCAGAAGGTACAGAGAAGAAAGGACTAATATTTGAGATTTAGCAGAGGAAAGAACTTCCAGATTTCTCCCCAGTCAGCATAGCTGTTTTGGCTGCCTTACATGCAAGTAAAAGTGAACATTAATGAAATGTTTTTTAAAAAATGTCCAACTGACTTTGTTTATATGATCTAGATATAAAAATGGCTTAGTGGTAAATTTATGCAAGTGCATTTGTTTTCTCCCCTAAGGAACCTTAAGGCTTTAGGTTTTGAACGTATCCTATATATGACTTATTTGGATAAACTATCTGAGCATAAAATATACCCCATTCCCTCAGCATCTTACCCATATCTGGTTAAGCAATACAACATCAATCAGTGGTTGGAAACTGCTCTGCAAGTCACAGACAAATTTTGGAATTTGTCAATAGGGATTACTGAAACAATTTTTAAAAACAAAATGTGGCCAAACTTTCTTAAAATAGAATTTGGATGGAGTGCCTATTTGCAAAAAGGAAAAATGTAAAGATGCTCTTCAAAATTCACATCCTAGCTATTGGTTATAGTTTGTTTACTTTTGTCTTTCCTAACCACTGCATGGTTACATCTTGGCAAACCAGTTCCCCATGCAGAGCCAGAAGGGAGGGGAACAGACAGGATTCATCTTGGATAAGAAATATAGATGTAATTTAAACTGGATGGTTGCCATATTGGCCTCTGAGCAAAGGACAAGGGAATATGTATGGTTTATATGGGAATAAAAGGCAAGAACAAGCACTTCTTTCAAACATTTTGGGAAACAGGAATTTTGAGCCTATCCCTGGAAATCCCAAGGTGATGGGGTGAGTCATCTTCAAGAAGCTGAAATCTTTATTTTCTTTGCTTCTCCAGCAATCAGAGCCAAGGTAGCATGGTGCAGAACCTGGGGTGGGAGCTTAGTGAACCTGTCCATTTTGCAGCAACACTCTTTGGAACCACCCCTGGCAAGTGCAAGACAGGTGAGGGAAGAAGTTGGTGTGTCCTGAACATTTCTGTAAGATGGAAAAAGCAGGAAAATCATCACAGGGCTTTGCCTGAAAATATTCCACAGTATGACCTTACAAGAAATGAATTTGATCCACTTATTCAGGATCTGGTAACCTGATTCATGGTAGTAGTGAGTGCCATCTGCCCCTTGCCCCCATAACCCTTTGGAGAGGCATCTGGGCAACTGCCCCAATAACCCTCCTCATTCTCTCTCCCCATTTCATTAACTGTGAGGAGAGCGAGGTTTGTACCCAAAGACCCTCAGACTTTGCATAGCTGCCAGTGGGGCTTTTAAGCGGGTAATCAGTCACTCTTATTATCAGGTGATGGCTCTATTTTTTTAAATTAAAAAGAATAAGTGCTTTTATGGAACCAGATTTGACAGGCTGTTTTATGCAGATGAACCATCCTCTGCAGAACAGTCAATGGGTTGGAAAGGCAACCACTACCATAGTAGCCAGTTCATTATTATAGTTATTATTACTACTACTACTACTATTCATAACTGTGGTATTTGTTAAGCACTTACTATGTGCCAAGCACTGTACTAAATGCTGGAATAGATGCAAGATAATCAGGTCCTAAACGGGGCTCACATTCTAAGTATTTTGCAGATGAGGGAACTGAGGCACGAAAAAGTTAATCGACTTGCCCAAGGTCACAGAGCAGACAAGTGGAGGCACCGGAATGGGAACGCCCCACCCAGGAGCAGATTTGAAGGGAGAGGCCAAGATGGGGAAGTCAGGAAGTCTCATTCACCGCATCAGTGGCAACCCCTGAGTTTGAAGCTTTTCATGACCTTCCCTTCTGTATAAGCCCCGAGCTGTCAGTGTACACCAAACTACTTTCTGCCCTCCTGGAACACCAGCTGTGTTTCCAGGAAAGGCTGGGCTCTCAACTGTGTATTCTCTCCCAGTGCTAAGAACAGTTCTCTGCAGTCATGAAGCGTTTAATAAATACAATTACTACTATTACTATTACTCGGGGCTCTTGAGTTTTGGACAAGGGGGAAGATAAGGCCAAATTTATGAAACTCTGGGATTGCCTCCCACCTGAATAAATTATACCTTTATCCCATTTAAGATTGGTGATTCAGCTTGCTCTCATACGCAGCCAGTCCCTGCCTGCCAGGATCTAACCATTCTCATCTCAAGCTCTCATTTCATCATTCACCAGGTTTTTCCCTTTTCTCACACGATATTTCAACAAACTCAAGAATAGAGCAACTCCAGGGAGGAAACCATCAGATAGATGATCTTTGCTAGGACTCGTGGCCACTGAGGACAGAAGGAAGAATCCTATAGCAGGAGAAATTCAGGTCTAGGGTCACTGCCTTAAACATTTTTGGTCTTTTTTGGGGTAGGACCAAAGCAGCCAGCAATGGCAGAAGCTGCAGTTGCAGTAGGGATAGGGAGAGTAATAATAATAATAATGTTGGTATTTGTTAAGCGCTTACTATGTGCCGAGCACTGTTCTAAGCGCTGGGGTAGACACAGGGGAATCAGGTTGTCCCACGTGGGGCTCACAGTCTTAATCCCCATTTTACAGACGAGGGAACTGAGGCACAGAGAAGTTAAGTGACCTGCCCAAAGTCACACAGCTGACAAGTGGCAGAGCTGAGATATGGTAGCAGGAGTTGGGAGTGGGAAGAAGAAGCCTCACATCCACCCGGCATCCTGGATTCCAGTGACGTTTCCAAGCAGCTCATCTGTGTAAAGACACTGGCCTTCTCCAAGGGAAATTTATTACAGAAGAAAATTGCTTGAGACTTTGCTTTATTGATAGAATTCTATCCTTTGGGCTCACTGGGGAAACTAGAAATCGACACAAATTAATATCTAGAAGCATCCAGAGACTCTCTTTGCTACAGTTACCTGGCAACAGTATATTGTCCCAGTCCCTTGGAGAGTGTTTATCGTTTTGACTTTATGTAACGTTCAGGATGCTGCATTTCCAGATGGGCTGGCACTGAACCTATCTTCAGATGATAATTTCAAGAAATCTTAGTTTTCCTCACTTTTCTGGATTCTGATGTACAAATGTGAAATGAATCAAATTTACCCAGTGGATGCCACCCTGGGTTTACCTTCTTTCCTTCCTGCTGATCTACACGCACCTAAGCTGTCCTGTCGCTGACCTACAACTGCCACAGCCTTGATGACTGGAGACGGAGAATGGTAACCGTATTTCTTTCCTCTTCTCCTTGATGGCCTTTGGTGGTACTAGCTGGGATGTGAATGTTTTATCATTGTATTTTACTCTCCCAAGTGCCTATTTTAGTGAATAATAATAAAAACTGTAGTATTTGTTAGGCACTAACTTTGTGCTAGGCACTGTATTAAGCTCTGGGGTGGATACAATTAAATCGGGTTGGACACAGTCCCTGTCCCACATGGGGCTCACAGTCTTAATCCCCATTTTACAGATGATGGAATTGAGGCACAGAGAAGTGAAGTGAATTACCCATGGTCACACAGCAGACAAGTGACAGAGTCAGGATTGGAACCCAGGTCCTTCTGACTCCCAGGCCCGTGCTCTATCCACTAGGCCATGCTACTTCCCACACTGCTTTGGCTGGGGTGGGTGAGAGGGACTACAATTCATGGAAGTGGAAAGGATGGAGTAATTACTTAAAAAATGAATACAGTGTTGAATAAAAACTATGGTGGGGAAAAAGGAGACCAGAGAGGAGATGGATGGAAAGTTCAAGGTAGGCGATGGAGGGATAGGAAAGCCACTGGGATCAGGGAAGGGTAGGATGAAGAAAAGCAGGAGTATGAAGGGGGCAGGGAGGGATTTGCAGTGCAATCTCCATTTACCAATAGTGTTTGGCTGTTGCTTTGGGGTTATCTCTCAAACAGATACTAATTTATAACATGTTAATGTAGGAGAAATGTACCTGGTGATATAATCATTTTTTCAAGGAACTCAAACTAGTTGCATTTTGGACTTGCCCATCCAAGGTTTTCATTCAAACACTAGACTCAACAGAGATCAAATTCACCCTTCCTAGACTCAGAGGGCAGATCATTCTCTAGAACAGATCACTGCCACTGCCCTAGCCATAAAGCTTTCCTAACCTAGTTAAAAAACAGAACAAGAAAACCGTCCAAGGGGAAGAAGGTACTTGGTGACTTCTGGTCTACTTAGAATTACCAGTGGAACATGGTTCCTAGGCACATCCATTCTGTGGCAGAATGGGGATATTCTCTTCAACAAGCTCGGCCCTCTCCCTCAAAACAGAACCCAGGCAGAGGTTTCAGACACCCCGGGAGACAAATAAGTGAAAACACTCAGGATCTCTAGGTGTGAAGTAGACTGACTGAGGCAAGAGAGACTTCTTTTAGGAAATAGTCCTAAGACAGTGGTAGGCCTTGAGATAGTTTTTTTCAACCTCCTACTAGGGCTGGGCTTTCTAGCCTTTCATGGCCCTTGAGACAGAAAGGAAGTGGCCAGGCTTGAGTTTGGGAGGCTCCTACTGATGGCCTAGCAATCTTTGCATGGGCATTCATTCAATAGTATTTATTGAGCGCTTACTATGTGCAGAGCACTGTACTAAGCTCTTGGAATGTACAATTTGGATGTACAGTGTGCATCAATTGATCAATCAATTATTTAGCACTTACTGTGTACTAAGAGCTTGGGAGAGTATTATACAATAGAGGTGGTAGACATGATCCCTGCCCATAAGGAGCTTACAGTCTAAATGGAGGGCCTTGCAGCGTAGAGGGCCCACGTGTATTCTACAAGAATAATTACACAAGCATTTCCCAAGTGATTTGGCCTTGTCTGGAAGTAGACCCACTCCTCTGAATTTTCCCAGTTTTGTGAGCTGCACTGTTATCCTCCCTGTCCCCAAACTGTACTTACTGTACTCTCCCAACCACTTAGTGCAGTGCTCTGCATAAAATGAGCACCCAATAAATGCCATTGATTGATCCTTGACTTCTCATTGTCTTTCAACTCTCACATTGTTCATTCATTCATTCAATATTTATTGAGCGCTTACTATGTGCAGAGCACTGTACTAAGCACTTGGAATGAACAAGTTGGCAACAGATAGAGACAGTCCCCGCCGTTTGACGGGCTTACAGTCTAATCGGGGGAGACGGACAGACAAGAACAGTGGCAATAAATAGAGTCAAGAAGCAGCATGGCCTAGTGGATAGAGCACAGACTTAGAAGTTAGAAGGACCTGGTTTCTAGTCCCGGCTCAGCCACTTGTCTGCTGCGTGACCTTGGACAAGTCACTTCACTTCTCTGTGCTTCAGTTACCTCACTTGTAAATTAAGGATTAAGACTGGAAAACCCATGTAGGACAGAGACTGTGTCCAACCTGATTTACTTGTATCCACCCCAGCGCTTAGTACAGTGTCTGCACAGAGTAAGTGCTTAACAAATGCTATCATTATTATTATTATTATTTTTATTAGACTTCTAGAACACAGCTTGGGCAGCCAAACCATGCTGGGTCAGGTCCTGCAAACGGTTCAAATAAATTCCACATAGGCCAGAGAATTACTAATCAATCACCATCATTATCAATTAATCAATCAAAGGTATTGAGAGCTTACTAGGTGCAGAGCACTGTACTAAGTGCTTGGGAGAATACACTTCAACAGAATTAGCAGACAGGTTACCTGCCCAAAGTAATTTATTAAATGCCCACTGTGTGCATTCAAGAGTATTCCTGCTCTAGGCATGTAAGGAACATACATTAGGAATAAAAAATAGATCTTGCTCTCAAATTTACCATCTAATGAAGCAAACATAAATTGCCAAATAGAGAGTAGGAAGACTGAGTAAAAGCAAATGATCAAATATAGAGAAAAGCAATTAATATAACTAAAAATGAATATATACAGCAGTGCCATGGACTGCTAAGGTGACATGGTCAGGAATGAGGAGATATATCTTTCGGAAGAGGAAGGAGGTGATTGTTTAGGAAAGCCTTAGTTGGGTAGAGCTATGTTTTGGCAAACTGAGGGTGGAAGAGCATTGCACTCAAGGTGAAAGGCCTATTAAATGGGTAGGAAATAGGAGAGTTGCCAACTTGAGGATGACAAGTGACAAAAAGCTTGGAAACCAATTTTTAGGAGTTCTCTTTTAATGTGAGAAGAAAAGAATATGGCTTAGTGGAAAGAGCAGGGGCTTGGGAGTCAGAAGACATGGGTTCTAATCCTCGCTCTACCACTTGTCTGCTGTGTGACCTTGGGCAAGCCACTTAAATTCTCTGTGACTCAGATACCTCATCTGGAAAATGGGGATTAAAACTTTGAGCCCCACATGGGACAACCTGTTTACCTTGTACCTACCCAGTGCTTAGAACAGTGCTTGGTACATAGTAAGCACTTAATAAATACCAAATTATTAGAGAAGCAGCATGGCTCAGTGGAAAAGAGCACAGGCTTGGGAGTCAGAGGTCATGGGTTCAAATCCCAGTTCAGCCGCTTGTCAGCTGCGTGACTTTGGGCAAGTCACTTAACTTCTCTATGCCTCAGTTACCTCATCTGTAAAATGGGGATTAAAACGGTGAGCCCCACGTGGGACAACCTGATCACCTTGAATCCTCTCCAGCGCTTAGAACAGTGCTTTGCACATAGTAAGTGCTTAACAAATGCCATAATAATAATAATACCCCATCTGTAAAATGGGGATGAAGACTGTGAGCCCCATGTGGGACAACCTGATTACCTCGTATCTACTCCAGTGCTTAGACCAGTGCTTGGCACATAGTAAGTGCTTAACAAATACCACAATTATTATTAAATGGATATTGTTATTAGTTCTTCCCTCGACCTTCCATTCTCCAGGCTAAATAAACTCTTTTTTCATTTATTTTAGTTTTTCTTCTCAGATCCTATTTCCCAAACCTTTAATCACTTTTTATAACCATTCATTACATTTCAGTTCAACAATATATGTACTGAAATCCTAAATAACTATGATGCACAAAACCAATTCTCCTTCTTTGGCATTTATTTAGGATCTGTTTGCTTGTAGACCTCAAACCCTTTATAGAGATTTCACTCCAGACATTAAGATTTATGTATTTTTGTAATCACTAATATAAAAGGCTATGTCAGTCTCTGTTCTATCTATTTTGCTCAAATCCCAGTTTCTCAGTCTTTGTGATGTCACTCACTCTCTTGGTAGCATATATTGAATGATGGGGTCTTGGTATGCTGAATTGGGTGGCTAGTGTCTTTTATATTTTGAATTATCCATTTCAACTATAACATAGTCTTTTAACTATATTTCCCACCAATTTATGTTTCCTTTTCTTCCCCACTGAACTGAAAACTCCCTGGGAGTAGCAGATTGCAATTTACACTACTTTACATGATGATCTGGAGACATCTTGAAACCCTGAACTACAATTTACATAGAAGGTATTATTTAACATTAGCTGTTTTAGATGAAGTATTTGAAATAATGTTTTAAGATGATGAGACACCAGGAAAACAAGACAGCCCCCAAACAAATGGAAAATATTAAGTATAAGATTAAATGGATAGTGCTTCTAATAACCAAGCAAAAGAAAGTTGCCAAATAAATTTTGAAGGTTTTTGAAGAAGCGCTTTCTAGCAAGCATTTATTACAAATAAAATGTAAACTAATAAAAATTTGAATAAATCACTGCAATTCACAACAGACAGGCATTTAAGATAGGAAATTTAAAATGAGGCAACTGAGTCAATTAATGAAGAGACTAGACAGTTGGTCAAATAAAAATCAAAAATCTGTGTCAGAGCCATTCATTTCTTCTTAGATGATTAAATTACACTGTTTGCTTCTACCGCTTATCTGGTAAGAGTAGTAGTCATGCATTTTCAATTTTTTTTTATTACAAAGAAAAGCAATTGACAAACACCTGAACCAAAAGAGTTAATACACGAGAACTCTCTGAATCAAAAAGATCATCTGGCACAAATCTCTGAGGGTAAAGGCCTAGTCTTCTATTTTTATTTATTATTTATTTATTTTTGTAGCACGTTCTCAAGCATTCTATACAGTGCTCTGCTCATAGCAGATGCTCAACAATTACTGATGATGATGAAAAGAATGTTATGTAAGGCAATGATCATTAATTGTCTATTCTGTCCTCCCATTTTCTCCTCCTTACCCTCCCACTCAAAATCCACTCAAAAACCTGCCACATTCTGGTCCCTTAAAGTTGGTTTCAAACTTAACTGAGAGCTTCTGTGTCACTTTATCAATGGAATGAAAACTAGAAATGGCAACAGGATAAATATTACTCCAGTAGGATAGTATTCTCAGAGCAGCAGCATGGTCTAGGGGAAAGAGCACAGGTCTAGGAATCAAAGGACTCAGCTCTAATCTAAGCACAGTTATCAGCTGTGCGATGTTGGGCAAGTCACTTAACTTCTCTGTGCCTCAGTTTCCTCATCTCCTGATCCTCCTTGACTGCTCTGCTGCCTTTGACACTGTGGACTATGTCAACTCCTCGAAACATTATCTAGCTTTGGCTTCAATCGATCAATCATATTTATTGAGCCTCAGTTACCTCATCTGTAAAATGGGGATTAAGACAGTGAGCCCTATATGGGTCTGGGAATGTGTCCAACCTGACTAACTTGTATCTACCCCAGCACTTAGTACAGTGCCTGGCACATAATAAGTGCTTAAACATAGAAAAAAATTGAGCATTTACTGTGTGTAGAGCACTGTACTGAGCACTTAGGAGAGTTCAATATAGCAGAGTTGGTCGACACGTTCCCTGCCCACAAGGAATTTGCAGTCCAGAGGGTGAGACAGACATAAAAATAAATTATGGATATGTACATAAATGCTGTGAGGCTGAGGGTGGGGTGAATATCGAGTGTTTAAAGGGACAAATCCAAGAGGAAGAGTGATGGCGAAGGGAGAGGGGGTAGGAGAATGGGATCTTAGCTGGGGAAGGCCTCTTGGGGATATGCTTTTGATAAGGCTTTGGAAGATGGGGTGAGGATTATAAAGGGGGAGGGAGTTCCAGGCCAGAGGTAGGATGTGGGAAAGGGGTCGGTAGTGAGATAGACGAAATTGAGGTACAATGAGTAGGTTGACGTTAGAGGAGTGAAAGGAGCATCCTGATACTGTCACTGACACTGTCCTCTCATTCTCCTATCTCTCTGGCCGTTTCTTCTCAGTCTCTTTCACTGGTTCCTCTGCCTCTGACTCTCTGTGAGGGTCCTT
This sequence comes from Ornithorhynchus anatinus, assembly GCF_004115215.2. Taxonomy (NCBI): domain Eukaryota; kingdom Metazoa; phylum Chordata; class Mammalia; order Monotremata; family Ornithorhynchidae; genus Ornithorhynchus; species Ornithorhynchus anatinus. Next base: position 51,044,729 of record NC_041735.1, on the reverse strand, counting down.
CAAGGCTCAGTTCTCGGTCCCATTTTCTATTCTCCATCTACATCCACTCCCTTGGAAAACTCCTTTGTTCCTATGGCTTCAACTACACAGATGATTCCCAAATCTACCTCTCCAGCCCAGACCTCTCTCCTCTTAGTCTCACATTTCCTCCTGCCTTCAGGATATCTCTGCTTTGATGTTCTGCTGACACCACAAGCTTAACATGTCCAAAACAGAACTCATCTTCCCACACAACCCTGTCCTCCATTTGACTTGCCTTTCACTGTAGACACTACCATCCTCCCTGTCTCACAAGTTCATAATCTCAGCCTTATACTTGACATAGCTCTCTCATTTGATTCATTCATTCAATCCATCTTGAAATTTTGTCAGTTCTACCTTCACAATATCTCTAGAATCCATCCTTTACTCTCCAAACTGCTACCATGTCGATCCAAGCATCCATTATTTTCCACCTTGATTACAGGCTCCTTGCTTGACCTCCAAGCTTCCTGTCTCTCCCTTCTTACAGTCCAAACTTCACTCTGCTGCCCAATCATTTTTCTAAAGGAACATTTAGTCCATATCTCCCCACTCCTGAAAAATTTTTTATGATTGCCAATCCACCTCTGCATCAAACAGAAACTACTTGCCATTGGCTTTAAGGCACTTAATTAGCTCTCTCCCTCCTACCTTACCTTGCTGATCTCCTACTACAACCCAACCCATACATTCTACTTTTCTAATGCCAACCTACTCTGTATATCTCAATCTTGTCTGTCTCCCCACTGACCTCTTGTCCACGTCTTGCCTCTGACCTGGAACTCTCTCGGGAACTCTCTCCGACTGAGCACCACTCTTCCTTCCTTCAAAGCCATCCTAAAATCACGTCTTCTCCAAAAGTCTTTCCCCTACTGACCGTCCTCTCTACATCACCCAAGTACTAGGATCTGAAACCTTTTAGCCACATAGGAGTTTTGTACTTTCATTTATACTCTCCCATTTCTCCTATCTGTAATTTATCTTAATGTCTACCTCTTCTTCTAACTTCAAGCTCCTTGTGGGTAGAGATCATGTCTACCAACTCTATTGTATTGTACTCTCCTAACCACTTAATATCGGGTTCTGCAAACAGTAAGGCTAAATACATACCACTGATTGATTAAAATGGGGATTTAATACCTGGTATTCCCCTACTTAGACTGTGAGGCTTCTGTGGAACAGGGACTGTGTCTGACCTGATTATAATAATAATAATAATAATGGTGCTCTTTGTTGAGGGCTTACTACATGCCAAACTCTGCAGTAAGGGCTAGGGTAGATACGAGCTAATCAGGGCATATAAAGTCCCTATCCCACATAGGGCTCAAAGTCTAGGTATGAGGGAGGACAGGTATTTTATCCCCATTTTACAGCTGAGAAAATTCAAGCATGGGCAAGTTAAATGACTTGCCCAAGATCACACAGCAGGCAAGTGATGGAGTCATAATTAGAACCTCTGATTCCCTTGTGTATCTTATATCTACCTCAGCGCTTAGTACAGTGCTTGGCATATAGTAAGGAATAAACTAACATCACAATTACTATTATTCAAGTACTAATCAACTGGTTTTGTCCTTGGTAGCTTCTGTCAAATCATCCAGAAAAGTTTGAGGACATGTGGGTGGGTGGTTCCTTTACCAGTCAAAACAGGCAGAAACATAAAATAGAATACCAAGTAGGTCCAGTCTTTGGTGTGTTAGTAGAGGCAGTGTGAGATTATTTTTTAAATACTTGAAAGTTTAAACGACAAGCGTTAATCTTTCAGAGTATTTATGGGTATTCCCAAGTTTAATTTGTAAGGCCTAGGGAAGCTGAAGCAATAGAATATAAACCAATACGGAAAGCCTTTTTATGCTACTGAAAAAAAACAAAAAAACTCCGCTCAAAAAAAAAAATCTGGAAATATTCTTTCCTTTCATATTCTTTGTTTTCCTTGATCGTGATTAGTCAGAAGGGTCCAGACCCAGGAACAATAAATAGAGAATTCTATGAAAGGCAATTAGCATCTGAGTGTGACATGAGCGAATGAGAAGGAGGCTGTCACTCCTCTCTTCCAAAACATTACCTCATTCAGCCTTAGGGTAGCCAAAAATTCCATGTGAATGAGCTGAGAAAACCATCTGAACAAGTACTCACATTCACTAATGACATATATAAGCCGTAGACCTGTACTGACAAAATCTACTTACTTTGAACAACCGAAAGAGGTGGGAACAGCTGGTAATTGCAAAGATCTTTGTTTATCGTAAATTCTTTTCTAAAGAATTGCTGAGGTGGAGAGAGGCTGGGGACAAAATATGGGCGTTGCTTGCTTGTCAGCAATGACAAGCATGAACAGAGCTAGGGAAAAAGGCACACAGCATTTGCCGGGATTTGACTGTCTCTAGCCAGAGCAGCCAATAATATTAATCTCTCATTTTTCCTCACTATCAAATCCAGTCTATGATTTCAATAATGATAATACTGTTTTCTGAAAGGATTTAGTTCCTGGCTTCAGAGTTTCAAATCTTGCTTTCAGGCAGTTTGCCTCTTCTTTAAAAAGAAAAAAGTATAATTAACAATAATAATAATAATGATAATGATGGTATTTGTTAAGCGCTTACTATGTGCCAAGCACAGTTCTAAGTGCTGAATTAGTCAACTTCATTTTAACTGTTAGATTTGAAATCTAGAGTCAGACGTATATGCATTATCTACGTATATATAATACAAGTGCCTATTCACTAAAAGGAAAGAAATGTTGGTTGAAGCAGTTGAAAAAAGGAATTTTTTAAAATTAAAAAAGCTTTGAAGTGATTAATGTACTATTTTGCCTTAGGTAAATACCTACTGGTATACAAAGGACAATAATATTGAATAATAAATAATATCAACATTTAATGCTTCCAGTGTACTAAAGCATTCTGCTAAACATTGAAGAAGCAAAGTGGCCTAGTGGAAAGAGCACGGTCCTGGGAGTTAGAGGAGATGGTTTCTTCCAGCTCTGTCACTTGTCTGCTGTTTGACCTTAGGGAAATCACTTAATTTGTTTGTGCCTCAATTCCCTCATCTGCAAAATGGGAATTAGTCTGTGACCCCCATGCAGGACAGGGACTGTGTCCAACCTGATTTGCTTTTATCTACCCCATTGTTTAGAATAGTGCTTGACACATAGTAAGCACTTAATTTCATTCATTCATTCAATTGTATTTATTGAGCATTTACTGTGTGCACAGCACTGTAACTAAGCACTTGGAAAGTACAATTCAGCAATAAATAGAGGCAATCCCTACCCAACAATGGGCTCACAGTCTAGAAGCGGGGAGACAGACATCAAAACAAATAAACAGGTATCATTAACATCAATATAAATAAACAGAATTATAGATCTATATACATCATTAATAAAATTAATGGAATAATAAATATGTACGTATATACAAAGTGCTGGGGGCGGGGATGGGGGTAGAGTAGAGGGAGGGAGTCAGGGCGATGGGGGAGGAAGAGCAGAGGAAAAGGGGGGCTTAGTCTGGGAAGGCCTTCTGGAGGAGGTGAGCCTTAAGTAGGGCTTTGAAGGGGGGAAGTGTGCTAGTTTGGTGGATTTGAGGAGAGAGGGCATTCCAGGTCAGAGGTAGGACGTGGGCCAGGGGTTGATTTGAGGAGGGAGGGCATTCCAGGCCAGAGGTAGGATGTGGGCCAGGGGTTGACAGCGGGACAGAGCAGAACAAGGCACAGGAGGAGGTTAGCGGCAGAGGAGCTGAGTGTGCAGGCTGGGCTTTAGAAGGAGAGAAGGGAGGTGAGGTAAGAGGAGGCAAGGTGATGGAGAACTTTGAAGCCAAGAGTGAGGAGTTTTTGCTTGTTATGGAGGTCGATAGGCAACCACTGGAGATTTTGGAGGAGGGGGGTGACATGCTCAGAGCGTTTCTGCAGAAAAATAATCTGGGCAGCAGAGTGAAGTATAGACTGAAGTGGGAAGAGACAGGAGGTTGGGAGATCAGAAAGAATGCCGATGCAGTAATCCAGTCAGGATAGGATGAGAGATTGTATTAACAAGATAGCGGTATGGATGGAGAGGAAAGGATGGATCAAATATCATCATCATCATCATCATCCTACTTAGACTGTGAACCCCATGTTGGATCTGATTATCTTATACCCACCAGTGTTTAGTACAGTGCTTGGCATGTAGTAAGTGCTTAAAATACCACAATTTTTATTATTATTGATAGTAAAAAATAATTAAAAAAAACACGGGGTTAAGTACAAAATAATCAGATTGGACACAATCTTCCCTTTAGTCTAAGAAATAGAAACAGATAAACTAATCAGATCATTAATCAGTAATCAGAACAGTAATCCCTGACTTACATTGGGCTCTCAATCTAAGAAGTGGGTAGAGTAGGTTTGCCATACCCATTTTACAGATGAGGAAACTCAGGCTAAATCAAACAATCTACAGTACTTACAGGCCACGTACATATACCTTATGTAGAGCACTAGGAAGAGTAAAAACAGTAAATAGACAAATAGACATGATTCATCGCTCAGGGAGTCTACAGTCTAGGTTGGGGATGCGGGGGAAAGAATGGCAAGGAGCATGGCCTAGTGGAAAGAGCAAAGGCCTAGGAATCAGAGGATGTAGGTGTCTAATCCTGGTGCCACCAGATGTCTGCTGTGTGATCTTGGGCAAGTCACTTAACTTCTCTATGCCTCAGTTATCTCATCTGTAAAATGGGTATTAAAATGGTGAGCCCCATGTGGGACAGGGATTGGGCCTAATCTGATTATCTTTTATCTACCCCAGTACTTAGAACAGTGTCTGGCAGATAGTAAGTGCTTAGTGAATACCACAATTATTATTATAACTATTATTATTATATTTTGCATTATATTATAATTATTAGACCACAATTATGCCATTAAAATAATTTACCAATCTAATCAAAATCAAAAATAATTTTTTTATGGTATTTGGCAGATGCTTACCATATACCAGGCACTGTTCTAAGCTGGGGAGGGTATAATACAACAGAGTTGATAGCTACATCCCTGCCTTCAAGAAGCTTAAAATTTAGAGAGGGAGGCAGACATTAAAATAAATTATGGATATGTAAATAAATGTTGTGGGGGTGAAGAAAGTTACGGAAGAAAGTCCCCTTCCTCAAAACAATAAAATGATCCCTACTAAATAAAATAGTTTACATCAGACACGGAAAGTTCTACAATTATATTTCTAGAATCCGCTCTTTTCCCTCCAACCAAACTGCTACCATGCCGATCTAAGCAATTATCACTTTCCACCTTGACTACTGCACCAGCCTCCTTGCTGTCCTCCTTGACACCTGTCTCTCCACCCCCGTCTCTCCCCTCTCCAGTCCCACTTCACTCTGCTGCCTGGATCATTTTTCTTAAAAAAAAAATTCAGTCCATCTCTTCCTACTCCTCAAAACTCTCTAATGGTTGCCCACCCACCTCCGCAACAAACAGAAACTCTTACCATTAACTTTAGGCACTCAATTAGTTCTCTCCTTCCTACCTTACCTAGCTGATCTCCTATTATAATCCAGCCTGCACACTTCACTCCTCTAATGCCAACCTACCCTTTGTACCTCGATCTCATCTATCCTGCCACCAACCCCTTGCCCATATAATCCCTTGAGCCTGGAACTTTTCTTTTTTTTTTTGGTATTTGTTAAGCGCTTACTATGTGCAGAGCACTGTTCTAAGCACTGAGGTAGATACAGGGTAATCAAGTGGTCCCACGTGAGGCTCACAGTCTTCATCCCCCATTTTACAGATGAGGTAACTGAGGCACAGAGAAGTGAAGTGACTTGCCCACAGTCACACAGCTGACAAGTGGCAGATCCGGGATTTGAACTCACGACCTCTGATGCCCAAGCCCGGGCTCTTTCCATTGAGCCACGCTGCTTCTCTGCTCCTTCATATCCAGCAGTTCACTACTCTCCTTCCAACCTTCAAATCTCCTTGAAATCACATCTTGTCCAAGCGGCCATCCCTAGTAAAGTCCTCATTTCCCTTATCCACCCTATCCTCTACATCACCAAGTACTTGGCTGTGTAAAATCCTAGGGATCACATCTACAAACTCTGTTGTATTTTCCTGAGGGCTTAGCACAGTGCTCAGCACAGAGTAAGTGCTCAGTTGAAAACCACTGATGGATAACTTTCCTCTCAATGCAGAAGAAAACTGAAAGAGCCAACTTAATGAAGGTCACATAAGAGATCAGAGGCATAATTATGATCAGAATCTCTAGCAAAAATCAACACTGTCATTACTTTACTTACACGAGAGTCAAGTTGCTTCATTTTGATGCCAGAGTATGGCACATGAGGCTTGGTTACTAATATGGCACCTTGATAACAACTGAATTATTCACTATGCACTTTTCAGATCAATCTGCTCTATCCTTCCCCTTGTGCCTGGCTAAAGTGCTACAAGTCACAATAAAAAAAAAATTATCATCCTTACTCATTTTTTTTTAATGGTGCTTGTAAAGTGCTTACTATGTGCCAGGCACTGGTGCTGGGGTAATAATAAAGATGGCATTTGTTAAGCACTTACTATGTGCCAAGCACTGTTCTATATATACAGTAATCAGGTTGGCAACAGTCCTTGCCCCACATGAGGTTCACAGTTTAATCCTCATTTTATAGATGAGTTCTCTCTAGAAAGCCAGTTAATCGTTTCTTGGATCCAATCTTCTTTTCATTCCTGATAATTCTAGTATTTTATCAAGGAATCTTTGTTCTAGTTCAGATCTGACTCCTCCGAGTGCCTTTATCTAACATTTTGCATTCTATAATCAGTGATTTCAATATGCCCTTGTTCTACAGAATGTAAGGAACCAGCAGGTGGCAAAGTGATAATGGTTCAGCAGCAATTCCACGAATTGTTGTAATAGTAAGCTTAGCTGGGATTTTCTTAGGGGTCACATTTAGGTTTTGTTTTTTTTTAACAGCTAGGAGGGCCAATTCATCAATCAAATAATGGTATTTATTGAACACCTACTGAGTAAAGTATACTAAGCCCTTGGGAGATTGAAATAGAAGTAAAATCCATATTCCCTATCTTCACAGATATTACAGTCTAATGGGGGAGACAGACAAAGGTAATTTTCAAAGAGTGGGAGCAGAAGGAAGAGTAAACAAAAAATAGGAAGTACTGCAAATATGTCAAAATGAAATATCGGAGTAATTGAATATACATAATTGAATAATTTTCATAATTATATTGAATAATATACATAATTGAATGAATACACACATAAGCTGAAATGGGTACAAATACATAAGTGCTAAATACGTAAATGTCACAAGAGTAATTCCATGAGATTTTCTTGTAATTTGGATACACCTCATAGATTGCAGTTAGGCAATTTTCGAATCAGACATATAAAGCACTGAGGGTTACCAATTCACATTTTAATTTCTCTATTCCTTTTCCCCCCTGACACTTGATGCCATGTATTCATTAATTATATTTACTGAGCACTTACTGTATGCAGAGCACTGTTCTAAGCACCTGGGAGAGTACAATGCAACACGTTTGGTAAACACAAATGAGTTTACGGTCTAGAAGAGGGTGCAGAGGCTATTTTCCAAATGACTAACTGGGTTTCTTGATTTTGTTTTCTATTTATTTTCATATGTGCCATATTTGCAGGTACTGCCCAAGTCATCTTCAGCTCTCTGTGGCCAAGGAAATTATTTGATGTGTGAAAAGTTTTCCTGGTGAGAGAGGGTACATTAACTGGCTTTTGAGCCCAGAGTAAGAGAACAATACAGTAAAATTTAGAGTAGTACTTAAACATGGATTGGTCAGTAAAAGCTTTCTCCTCCAGTCACTTAGCATGTTGTACAGTGTATTGTTTTTACATAATGAGCATATACTACAGATGGAGAGTGCCCAAGTCACTGGCAACCACACTTGATTTCTTGCCAGAATCCAGAAATACACTTCTGTCCTTTTTTGTTTTCTTCATTTGAGCTATATTTGGTTTTGGAAGAGGAGGTTCCTGTGGCAATAAGAGTAAAACCTGGCAATACAGATGATGATGAGGATGATGATTATGATGAAGTCTCCCAACAGGAATGACAAACATGCCTTGGTCCTGAAATTTCAGAACAGAGAATCTGAGGGGAGGCATTGATTAGAGTAATGGTGGCTTACACATCACCAGTCACACTTTCATCCCTGCTGCTCATGCTTCTGTTGAAGCATAGAGTGCACTGAGTGCAGGCTGAGGTGCAGAAAATTGTGAAACACATGATTTTTTTGCATATGCAGGACCCATTTATGTTTGAAGTGACTATAGAAGAGTTACACTGATCTCCAAGGAATCATCAGACACTCTCAAGCCATTAGTTGGTGATTTTGTTATACATATAAACTATGAAATAAAAGCAGAGAGTTGACCTAATAACATATTCTGTCTAAAAAGAGCTATAGTTTGCCTAAAATATTTTGTATATTAACTCAATTTTCTGCACTGTTAGCTTTCAGTTGTCCCTGCATTTTCTTCCTCTTTCTACAAAGAAAGTGTATTTAGGAAAGTGAAGTCAGATCCACAACTCTCCCTAAAGTTTAGAAGAGAAAATAATTTTTCCTCTGGGCAAGTGTGCCCTAAAAATAAAATTCACCCTGCTGGGATGGCTATAAAAGTGGAAACTTTGCTTGGTATTATTTATCTGGCCACCTCCATAGCAGCTGTTCTGCAACTTTAAATATCAAAGGAATTATGCAACCAATTCTTGATGGTTCATTCTTTAACAAAGCAAAAGAGTAAGAAACCCATTTCTCACTCAGATAACTCCATTTTCCAAGGGCACAAAATCATCTAGTATTTTCTAGCCTCCTAAAAATATAATAGTTACAGAGCCTGTTTTGCTGTGACAGTACTTCTTAGGTTTCAGTTCAAATCAATTATTCACTATGTAGCAGAGGATGACAGACCCAGAAATATTTCTCTGGTAGTTTATGGGGTAAACCAATTTTTCAAAAGGCTGACTGGGGGAGAGATGCAAGATCCACCTTCAATTTTCCCTAACGTCTATCTTCCTGGTACCATCACACAGGGCATCTGCAATCAATTAATGAATCGTATTTACTGAGTGTTTACTGTGTGCAGAGCTCTGTACTAACCGCTTGGTCAAATAGAATATAAAAGAGTTGGTACACATGTTCCCTGCGCACAAGGGCCTAACAGTTCCTGACACCTTGGGAGCTCCAACAAGTGGCTTGGAATCATAGGAATTTGCACTGCAAGGGGCAAGTAGTCTATCCTTGGAAAATGTATTGGTGATTTGATGGTTTTATTATCAGAGTTATCATTACCCAAGTCCCCAGATTTATTATTTGGTAGAAAGGCTCTTGGCTGCTAATGTGAGTCATCAAGTACTTGCAAGGAAATAAACTTAGCAGTATCCTTAGAGCATGACTCAGGGGCAGGACTTCATGTGCCAGTATTATACCAAGAAGACTGACGACAAATAACCAAAGTTGTGAATGAACATATATTAGTAAAAGCATATTAAAGATCTGTAATCCTGGAGCTAAAACATTTAGTACTGTAGGAGTTGCAATTTTGTAGGAGTTGCAAAGTGATGAGTAAAGTGGGTATTTGTCATAGGATCAAAATTGGTTGAGCCCAAATGACCTAGTTTGAAAAATTTATAAGATAATTTGCTGGATAATTGTTGCCCTTTCAGTTTCATCTTAACTGCGTGAATGTGGCTTTAAAGAGTACACTCATTACAGAAGCACTGTAGTGTTATTGTTAAATCATTATTAATAATAAATTCTTATTACTGTTTACAGACATTAGCTATTGAATCTGTGGACTATCCCGACCAAGAAGAGAATTACTATCTCCAGTTTAGAGATGGGCACCTGAGGTAATGAGATTATGTGATAGCTAAAGCTGAATTAGCATGTGGGCAAGCATATTTTTTAAGAGAATATTTTTGATAATGAGAGCCAGTTTGAGACTCCATCTTCATGGGGCAAACAATAACATAAGTCTAACATAACAGTGCTTTGCACATAGTAAGTGCTTAACTATTTGTTATTATTATTATTATCATAAGTGGAATGTGGGCGATGCAAACAAGATTGACTTTTGGGAGTTTCGGATCCCCGGTTGACCAGTACCATTTAGTAATAATAATAATAATGTTGGTATTTGTTAAGCGCTTACTATGTGCAGAGCACTGTTCTAAGCACTGGGGTAGATACGGGGTAATCAGGTTGTCCCACATGAGGCTCACAGTTAATCCCCATTTTACAGATGAGGTAACTGAGGCACAGAGAAGTTAAGTAACTTGCCCTCAGTCACACAGCTGACAAGTGGCAGAGCCGGGATTTGAACCCATGACCTCTGACTCCAAAGCCCAGGCTCTTTCCACTGAGCCACGCTGCTTCCCACTTAGTATTGGCATCAATGACATTCATTAGTAATGTGAGTATTAGTCATGATTATTTTGTATTAATAATGTGAGATATGTGAGCACTGAGGTGGCTGTTGAGATAGCATAATTGAGAAAGTGGAGGGATTCATCTGGGAAGACTACCTGGAGGACGTGACTTTTCTGATGACGGAGTGTCCCATCAGAGTCGAATGATGATGGTCCTGAGGCATCAAGACCAGGAACCTGCCCAGAGGAATGGATTTTTGTGCTAGTGGCTCGTGCAGGGCCACTTGCACTATCTCCCTCATTCCTGCCAGTCACGTCCCCACTGGAGCACAGAATGCAACAAGTGGTAGGTGGGTTGGGATGCGGCGCATTGCAAAGTGCATGTGTAGTTTTGTCATCCATGTTGACCAGCTTCTGGCAGAGCTGGGACTAGAGAAGTAGCGTGGCTCAGTGGAAAGAGCACGGGCTTTGGAGTCAGGGCTCATGAGTTCGAATCCCAGCTCTGCCACTTGTCGGCTGTGTGACTGTGGGCAAGTCACTTAACTTCTCTGTGCCTCAGTTCCCTCATCTGTAAAATGGGGATCAAGACTGTGAGCCCCACGTGGGACAACCTGATTCCCCTATGTCTACCCCAGCGCTTAGAACAGTGCTCGGCACATAGTAAGCGCTTAACAAATACCAACATTATTATTATTAGAACCAGGTTTCCCGATTCCCAGAGCAGGACTCTTTAAACTGGGCTAAAAGCGGGTCTTAAGTTACTTCAGCTCAAGAAGCTCTGAAGAAGTGGAGTGTTATGTTTTGGCCAAACTGAGGAGACAGAGCGTTACAGGCAAAGGGAAAAGCATGAACAATGACTCAGAGGTGGGAGAGTCAAGAGTGAGGAGCACTTAGGTTTGCCTGCTTGTCTCTTTCCAACTCTCCAGAGAGGTTTGACCCCTATTTGCCTCCTCCATCTCCTCAGAGATGCCCCTCTGCTTTTGGGGTTACACAATTCTTAAAGTCATTCATCTGTGGGCAACAGAACTCCAGGGTGGTATCAGTGACCTGAGGATCTGAGCACCCCCAATATTGGTCAGGGCCATAAGTAATGCTGAAAGTAGAAAAACAAGAAGCCCAGAGGCCCTTGCTACTTCCTTGGAGGCCAATGGACTGGTCAGTGGGGGACGGGGAGCCTGTGCTGCAAGCCACAGAAGAAGAAGATGCCAGGCATGCAGTCCAAGGCCTGGGTGGAGTAAAATGTGGGAGGGGGGCTGCTGACAACTAAAGAACAAAAGACACTAGGGGTGCGGGGGACACATCCACCACCCCAGAACGCCCATTCTGGGACTTCTCTTATACCGGAGCTGAGCTTTGGTCTACTCCCAGCACTGGATATCGTCTAAATAAATTCAATTTTCTCCTTGTATGAATGGGCCTAAATCAGATGAAGAGTCCCTTCTCTGTCCATGGAGATTGGGGACATATCCTATTGGATGGACATCCTTTCCACTTGATTAGGTTCACAGATGAAGGATCAAGCTAAACTGTCCGATTCCTTCAATATTGGAGCAGTGATTTTCATTAGAAGGAAAAACTCATATATATTTTCACTTTTCCTTCATCATTTTAGTAGTGTCTGTTACTCCCCTAGATGGTGAGTTCCTTGAGTGGACAGATGATGGCTATTTACTGTACTCTCCCAAGTGCTTAGTACAGTAAGCATAGTAAACCTAAACCTAAACATAGTAGGTGCTCAATAAGTTATTTATTGATCAAGTGTGAGAGTTAAGGGCTGTCAAGCACTCCAGTTACCATTCATTCATTCATTCATTCATTCAATAGTATTTATTGAGCGCTTACTATGTGCAGAGCACTGTACTAAGCGCTTGGAATGTACAAATCGACAACAGATACAGTCCCTGCCCTTTGATGGGCTTACAGTCTAATCGGGGGGAGACAGGCAGACAAGAACAATGGCAATAAATAGAGTCAAGGGGAAGAACATCTCATAAAAACAAAGGCAAATAAATAGAATCAGGGTGATGTACATCTCATTAAACAAAATAAATAGGGTGATGAAGATATATATAGTTGAGCGGACGAGTACAGTGCTGAAGGGGTGGGACGGGAGGGGGGAGGAGGAGAGGGAAAGGGGGGAGAAGAGGGTTTAGCTGCGGAGAGGTGAAGGGGGGGTAGAGGGAGCAGAGGGAAAAAGGGGGGAGCTCAGTCTGGGAAGGCCTCTTGGAGGAGGTGAGCTTTAAGTAGGGATTTGAAGAGGGGAAGAGAATTAGATTGTTGGAGGTGAGGAGGGAGGGCATTCCAGGACCACGGGAGGACGTGGCCCAGGGGTCGAAGGAGAGATAGGCGAGACCGAGGGACGGTGAGGAGGTGGGAGGCAGAGGAGCGGAGTGTGCGGGGTGGGCAGTGGAAAGAGAGAAGGGAGGAGAGGTAGGATGGGGCAAGGTGATGGAGTGAGGAGTTTTTGTTTTGAGCGGAGGTCGATAGGCAACCACTAGAGGTTTTTAAGAAGGGGAGTGACATGCCCAGAACGTTTCTGCAGGAAACTATTAGACAAACCAAGGAGGCATGCATGAGAAGGTGTCTAATTATCTTGTATGTTACTCCAGGGCAGAAGAGTATGTACTTTTATTGCATGTTCTTAGGTGCACAGTGCTGTGAATCAATTGATCACATTTGTAATATAATAATAATAATGGTATTTGTTAAGCTATTACTATTTGCCAAGCATTGTTCTAAGCACTGGGGTAGATACAGGGTAATCAGGTTGTCCCATGTAGGGCTCACAGTCTTAATCCTCATTTTACAGATGAGGTAACTGAGGCACAGAGAAGTTAAATGACGTGTCCAAAGTCACATAGCTAAGTCTCGGTGTCATCCTTGACTCGTCCCTCTCGTTCACCCCACACATCCTATCCGTTACCAAGACCTGCCGGTTTCACCTCTACAATATCGCCAAGATCCGCCCTTTCCTCTCCACCCAAACGGCTACCTTACTATTACGGGCTCTCGTTATATCCCGGTTAGACTACTGTGTCAGCCTTCTCTCTGACCTCCCTTCCTCCTCTCTCGCCCCGCTCCGGTCTATTCTTCACTCCGCTGCCCGGCTCATCTTCCTGCAGAAACGATCTGGGCATGTCACTCCCCTTCTTAAACGACTCCAGTGGTTGCCTATCGACCTCCGCTCCAAACAAAAACTCCTCACTCTAGGCTTCGAGGCTCTCCATCACCTTGCCCCTTCCTACCTCTCCTCCCTTCTCTCTTTCTACCGCCCACCCCGCACGCTCCGCTCCTCTGCCGCCCACCTCCTCGCCGTCCCTCGGTCTCGCCTATCCCGCCGTCGACCCCTGGGTCACGTCCTCCCGCGGTCCCGGAACGCCCTCCCTCCTCACCTCCGCCAAACTGATTCTCTTTCCCTCTTCAAAACCTTACTTAAAAATCACCTCCTCCAAGAGGCCTTCCCAGACTGAGCTCCTCCTCCCCCTCTACTCCCTCTGCCATCCCCCCTTTACCTCTCCGCAGCTAAAGCCTCATTTTCCCCTTTTCCCTCTGCTCCTCCACCTCTCCCTTCCCATCCCCACAGCACTGTACCCGTCCGCTCAACTGTATATATTTTCGTTACCCTATTTATTTTGTTAATGAATTGTACATCGCCTTGATTCTATTTAGTTGCCATTGTTTTTACGAGATGTTCTTCCCCTTGACGCTGTTTACTGCCATTGTTCTCATCTGTCCGTCTCCTCCGATTAGACTGTAAGCCCGTCAAACGGCAGGGACCGTCTCTATCTGTTGCCGACTTGTTCATCCCAAGCGCTTAGTACAGTGCTCTGCACATAGTAAGCGCTCAATAAATACTATTGAATGAATGAATGAATAAGTGGCAGAGCCAGGATTAGAACCCATGAACTCTGACTCCCAAGCCCGTGCTCTTTCCACTAAACCTTGCTGCTTCTCTATTTATTGAGTGCTTATTGTTATGCACTGTACTAAGTGCTTGGGAGAATACAATATAACAGAGTTGGTAGACGCATTCCTTGCCCACAAAGAGGTTACAGTCTAGAAGCGGAGACAGATATTAATATAAATAAATGATGGATATGTACATAAGTGCTTTGGGGTTGAAGGTGGGATGAATAAAGGGTGTACATCCACTGAGCAGCGTGGCTCAGTGGAAAGAGCCTGGGCTTTGGAGTCAGAGGTCATGAGTTCGACTCCCGGTTCTGCCACTTGTCAGCTGTGTGACTGTGGGCAAGTCACTTCACTTCTCTGTGCCTCAGTTACCTCATCTGTAAAAATGGGGATTAACTGTGAGCCTCATGTGGGACAATCTGATTACCCTGTATCTACCCCAGCGCTTAGAACAGTGCTCTGCACATAGTAAGCGCTTAACAAATACCAACATTATTACATCCAAGTGTGACGCACAAGCGAGTGGAAGAGGAAATGAGGGCTTTAAATGAGTGCTGATAATCATGAAAATTTCTCACAAACTTAATATTTGAAAAATCTCCCTGTATTAAATGGTGACCAAAAAACCCCACTGGTGTTGAACCTCCTTAATATTAGCTAATGAGTCAGCTATCAATGGCATCTTGAAGACAAGTGGATTTTATAAAATATTTTCAAATTTCTGTTATTCTGTTATTTTGCCTGTGCAGAGAGGATAAGAACTTTAAAGATTCTGTCTCCTGGATCCAGGCTCTTATCAATAAGCTCTTATCTTATTAGTAATAATAATAATAATAATGTCGGTATTTGTTAAGCGCTTACTATGTGCCGAGCACTGTTCCAAGCGCTGGGGTAGACATAGGGGAATCAGGTTGTCCCACGTGGGGCTCACAGTCTTAATCCCCATTTTACAGATGAGGGAACTGAGGCACAGAGAAGTTAAGTGACTTGCCCACAGTCACACAGCCGACAAGTGGCAGAGCTGGGATTCGAACTCATGAGCCCTGACTCCAAAGCCCGTGCTCTTTCCACGGAGCCACGCTGCTTCTCTATATCTAGTATAGATATCAGTGACAATATTTTGGATAATTTATTGGGTTTTATATTTATTAACTATAGATAGGTACATTCTTGTAGTCTAAAATACTCAGGTACTGTACAGTATGGTTCCTAAACAGATAATAATAGAATAATAAAGTTTTTGTGAATTCTTTCCAGAATGTATTGGTTTTTCACTTTATTCGTGGTTTTGATAAAGAAAAAAATCATATTTCGCTCTGCATCCTCAGTGGCAAATGGGAGTATATTTCTAAATAACTGGGGATGAGGGAGGTGCTTGTGAAAACAATGAGGTCTCAATCACTTTGCGCCATAAATATCAGTGATAGTCTTAAGGAAAAATAAAAAAATAATTTATAGGTAAGCTTTTTTAGCAGGTTATGAATATGTTAAACCTATCATCAGTTATTTTTTCCCAAAAGCAAGGTGGAATGGCTGAATATAACAGAAATAGTAATTTGAGAATTTAAGTGGTTGAGTATAATAATCAGTAATGAGATACTTTAGTGAGAACTGGAACTCTACTGTATTTGGTTACAAGGAAATGTGGGCGCTCAAGAGATAAGGAGAAAATATTACCTAATCCACACTGTTTTTTCTCCTCTACAATAATAGTTGGCCCAGTGCTACTGACTTAATAAATGTAGATTCTAAAGTAAATCAAGATAATTTCATAGAAAATTCTTTCTGGTGTTTTCTGTAGATGGCGATTAGGTTTTAATAGTGGGGAAAGAAGGTCTCGCATTCCCGACTTACCCCGACTTTCTAATCCATCAATGAATGGTATTTACTGAGCACTTACTGAGTGCCGAGAACTGTACTAAAGGCTTGTCAGAGTCCAATACCCAGAGTAGGTAAACATGTTCCCTGTCCACAAGGTGTTTAGAGAGAAACAATTCAGTGCTATGCTTGATCAATAGTTGGTAGATGATGCTTTGTAAAAGTCCAACTGATTAAGTTACTGAAAATTAGGATGGTTAGAGAGCCATTTTAAGAGAACCAGAAACCTGATAAATTTCAGAAGTCTAAGCAACCACAAAAAATGGGAGAAATCTTTGAAGGCACACTAACAACATTAAATCCCTGTGGTTGACTAGATCCTTATGGATTTTCTGTGAGATCAGCAAAATTATATTAACAGTAATGATAAATGTAATGCATCTAATGCTTTAATTTAATGCACTGCTACACATTTTTAGCATCCACTGCTGCAAAGTGGGGTGAAAGTGTCAGTGTGCCTTTCAAAGGTGGGGAAGAGACAGAGTCAGGGAGAGACTGACAGACAGAGAGGGGCCTTGAGGACAGAGGCTGTCTCCCTTTTGATGTACTCTTCCAAGCACTTAGTTGAGTGTCCCTGCATATAGTAGGTGTTCAATAAATACCATTCAGTGATTGATCAGAGTATGTTGTGTCCTTTGGTTATTGGAAATTTTAGGAATCTCCTTCTAAGACACAAATAAAAAGATATATTCTTAAAAGTTTTTTTAACGTTCTTTGCATTAAGATACCTTTCCTAGCCCATTTCCTGAGCTCACTCCTAAAATCCTTGTACACGAGGTTGTCCATATCGATTTTTTTTAAAAAAGGAAGTGTCCGACTACTTGCCATAATAACTTTCACTTTATTTTCCTCACCTAGGCATCTTCTAGGTTCTTCATTCAAAAGCATTTATTGAGCGCTTACTATTTATTGAACCCTTACGATGTGCACAGCACTGTACTAAGGTTCTTTTGACATACGTGGGGGTGTTGAAAAAATAGGATGAAAAAAAATCCCCACATCCTTCTAGTGCGGCGTATACCAGGGAAATTCCAAAATCCCCAACTCTCATTTTGCCCTTTTTTCCCTTTTGTGAGGAATTAGCCTTATTTTCTTTTGTGAAACGAACCAATGGTTCCAATGAATTCTCCCGAGGGTGGGGGAGGAAAAAAAAAGGTATCTGCGACAATAAGGTTTTGAATTCGGGGCTCTTTTTCCATATTAAATCGACTCCTTCAAATGCCCTTTAGGACAGACGCGGGAAGGCATCTGTGGTCTTCAAGTGTATTTCTGAGGCGCTGAATGTGCCTTACATTTCCCCGTCTCGTTTGGGTGATAATTACGGTCCTGGAAATCGGGGATAAGGGAACGAAAGCCCTCGGAGGGTGTGGCTGGTGTCTCCAGCACCGAGGAGCTGCCGGGGGGTGGGGAAAACAACGTTTTAGGGGCCCGAAGGCCGACAGGATTTAAGGAGGAGAGCAGCAGCAGCAGCAGCAACAGCGGAGGGTGTGGTCCAGCCTTGGAGAGCGGAATTACCAGGGGGGCGGGGGACGAGGAAGGGAGAAAATGTCGGTGAGGGCGATGTCGGGGGCGCTTTGGGAAGCCGAGAGGGCGGCTGAAATATTGGGGAGACACAATCTTCCATTAAAGAAAGGAAATTGGGAACGAATGGAGCGTTTGGCGGCCCTGAGGCGCCCCGCGTGACCCGAGCCGACGAGGCGGGGGGGGGGGGCGCGCATGCGCGTCGGAGAAGCGTTAGAAGCGCGCGGCCCCGCCCTTTCTTCCTTCTCCCCGCTCCGGGCCCCGCCCCCCGTCCAGCAGGCGGCCGGCGAACGCCCCACATCCGGGTCCTCGCCGCCACCGCCTCGCTCCCTGAGCGGCGGGGCGCAGTGCGAGCCCGACCAAGATGGCGGCGGCGGGGCGAGCCGGCTCCTTCGGCTCCTCTCCGCCCGGACTAACCTCGACCTTCGCGGGCGGGGCCTCGGCCAACGGCTTCTCTTCCAGCAACGGCAACGGCGGCCCTGCCGGCGACGGCAAGGCGGACGAGGAGGACGGGCAGAACCTCTGGTAACCGCCCCCTCGTTCCCGGGCCCCCCCCCCCCCCATCTCCCTTCGGATCCCTCATCTTCTCACCGCCCCCACCATCCTCCATTACCGGTCCCCTCGAACCCTCCCGGGTCCTCGCAGGGCCCGGGCCAGTCCTGACGGCTTGGGCCTCCCCCGCTTCCTCACGACGCACCGACCGCCGCCCCTCATCCCACCCCCGGCCTGGCCCTGGGGCTGGAGGGAGGAGAGAGGCAGCCCCCCGGCTTCCCCTGCCCGTCTTGGAGAGGGTGGGGGTTCAGCCTGAGACCCCCCCCCCTCCGCCCCCAACCCCGTGCGTGTCTCTCCGTTAGGTCCTGCATCCTCAGCGAGGTCTCCACCCGCTCCCGCTCCAAGCTCCCCGCGGGGAAAAGCGTCCTGCTGCTCGGTAAGTGGGCGCCGGTTGTCCCCGAGGGGCGATCCGGGGCCGCCCAAGGCTCCTGGGTGTGGCGGGGGCAGCGGCAGCCTCATGATGTTGGACTGCAATGACTGGGCTCCCATTGCAGCCGCTTTTCATTGTGTTTTGCTTCCCAGCCCCACCCCTCCGCTCTCCCCCTCCGCCTCCCCTCCCTTTTCCTCCTCCTCCTCCTCTTCCCAGGCTCCCAGTCCTGTGCCTGCCTGTCGTGGGCAGCTGGGAGGGGTCGCGGTCCGCAGAATAGTTTGTCCAGCGAGGGGGGGGGGTCTTTGCTGGCCCCCCCCCGGGATCGACGGGCCCGGTTTTATGAGGATCCCTTCCCGTTTTCCTCCCCTCCCCACCCCCATTCTTCTCTGCGGAAAAGAGGATGGACCCGCGGTCCGTGGGCCTCGTCAGGTCCTGGTGGGCAGGGACCGAAGCTCCCTGTTCTCTTGTAATAATGTTGGTATTTGTTAAGCGCTTACTATGTGCAGAGCACTGTTCTAAGCGCTGGGGGAGACACGGGAATCGGGTTGCCCCACGTGGGGCCCCCAGTCTATTGTACTCCCCCGAGCGCCTAGTACAGTGCTCCGCACATAGCAAGCGCTCTCTAAACGCCCCCGATTTTGTGGAGAGGAGAGATGCATTCAGTGATGAGCCACACATCCGATGAGAGGAGACGCGGGAGAAGGGGATGCAGAGATACGGGGGGGGGGGGGGGGAATGGCGTAAGTCATTAATTTTTAATATATCATATGGGCAGTGGATGAGGTCCTGTGCCTTTGGCTGCCTGTTCATTGTCCGATCGGGCGTCTTCTGCTGTAGTCCTGTGGGTTCTCGCAGATTGGGAGGTAGTTGGCATTTTTAAGGAGCCATTTGAGCCAAAAGGATGTAAGTAGGGGGGGCAGTGAATGACCCCTGTCACCGTGGGAGTTGTCGTGCCGCTGGGATTGTTCCGTTTTCCTCCTTTCTAGGTACCGTTGTAAATAGGATTGTTTCGGGGTCTGTCGTAATCGACAAGAAACAGTACGGGGTTTCAATATGTCAGTTCAGGACTTCATCCAGTATGCAGATTTCTCTTTGGGCCATGCAGAAGAGTTTCTCTAAGGTATCGCTCGGTATTTGTTAAATTGAAATGGGATATATTTAAATCAGACCAGCCAAAATTGGAAATCGGGAAGTCCAAATTCAGTGCATTTCTCTTTCCTAGATAGATTTGTCCTAAATATTTAACGATGGAAACAAGAAATAGGATAAATGCCCCGTTTCTTGATGAATCATTCAAAAACGTACCGAATCCATGTGACAGTCTTCAGAATAGATGTTAACTTATTCTATGATTTTACAGTTGTCAGAGAACTAGTGACGTCCCCCAAAGTATGTCTAGCCCATCTTGATTTAATAGATAAGTAATTATTTTAGGAGTGGTTGTCAGAAAATATTACAACCTGATTCTTTGTAACTGTGTGTGTATGTGTATACATGTAGTCTTTAACCTGCATATAAAATGCATATGCAAGTTAAAGTAAGACTGTTGCTTACCTCCTCACTCCCCTTCTTCATATGAGAAATTCTTCTAAATAAAGATTGAGTTGTCTGCACACCGTAAACACTCAGTAAATACTATTGATTGCATCTTTACCTGGACTATTCCATCCATATGAAATAATCATCTGCACTTTGGCCATGTTGAGATTGCAGAAGGCTTTTAGGCATTTTTCTTCAACTCAGCGATAACATTTGTGCAGAGGCTGTGTTTAAGCAGAAGGTTTCATCTGCTCTAGCTTGGATGCTGGACAGATTCATTCAGTTGTATTTATTTGAGCGTTTACTGTGTGCAGAGCACTGTCTGAAGCCCATGGCCCTCTTGCTAATATTAGGAAGATAATATTAAGATCTTAAAAATCTCCAATATCAAATGGAAGAGGATTATTTTATATTTTTCTTTAACTATTCAGTGCGAATCTTGGCAAAACCACCCACGTTTTTCATTAGGGAAGTTAAAGTGTTGTATTGGAGTGGGATCATTAAAGGAGGAAAAAAGTGCTCATTTTTAGAAAAAAGTATTTGAAAAAGATACACAAGGGCAGACAAATGCAAGGGATTCCTGGAGGTAGTCGATGCAGACTACAAAGATAAGTATGTGGTGGTGGTGAGGGGGGAGTGTTCTAGCAGCTCTTTCTATAAAGATTTAGCAGTGAATTTATTTAGACTGTGTTTTTCATAAAAATCCAGACTTATTTTTAATTGGTATTGTATTTGGAGTTTGATATGTAGTATGAGTAGAAATGATGGGGAGGCTTTAGTCTTTTTTCCTTATTGTCGTGTATTGTAAGTTATTTAAACTTGGATTTGTAACCAAAAAAGCCCTTCCTGGAGTTAACTCTTGATTTTCCCAAACTGATTTATAGTTAGATTGCAGTTACCTAATCTAAAAATATCTTCCCATCAACTCAAAGATATTTTTTTTAAATGCATTTGTTTATGGTAGGAATATCATCTTGGTAAGCGATTCCCATAGCCACCCTTGATTAATTCTTTTGAATGTGGTCTACTTTGTTTTTAGAAGAATGTGGGCATGGTTCCCCATTAGAGTTTGACCTTTGTTGTTTGTTCCAGAAGCTAGCATGCTAGCTTAGCATCAGTGCTTACTTCAAAGAGGGAACCACTATTGTGGGATTCTGTACTGTCCTCTGGAGGCCTTCTCTTACTGTCCTGTGTTTGCTCTTCTCCCTCCCATCTCCCGCCTCCTCCATATCATTTCCCTAGTAGGATAATATAGCAATAAGAACTTTTCTTATAGTTTTGTTCAGTTCCCTTGAGTAGTTTTTCCATGAGGGCTTCTGAAATTGTTCAAGTAACTATGGTTAGAGGTGAAATAATGCAGAAGATGGCTTAATCCCTGACCTCTTGGTGCCTCTGGATTACCATTTATTTTTGAGGTACAGCACCCCGCTGATCCATTAACATGCCCAGTGTGGAAAGTTTGGTATATTTTCAGAGGTAAATACTATGTCAGTAGCTGGTATTGGGGTGCTTACTGTATATAGAGCACTGACCTAAGTGTTAGGGAGAGTTGTAGACAAGATCCCTGCCGACACAGAGCTTAACTAGGTAGTTAGGAATCAGAAATTTAGTCAGTAATCCTCTTTTTGTTTAGAATATTTTTTATAAATAAACTAAAACATGAATCTTATAAAATGTTAGCCAGTCAGTTGAATAATCATATCAGATGAGTGATTATTTGGTATGACCTGTCATTACAAAGGCTGATGTATACTCGGTTTTGCCTTTTATGCATGTTATCGCTTTGCATTTTGGCTAGAACATTGTTAAGGAATGAAGAAACATTCATCTGACAATATGAGCAGAAGAAATGGCTTGTGTGCACGTGTTCGGCATCAAAACAGGTGACTTCTTTGGTATGAGTTTTCCTCAACGTGGAGTTGTACAAGAGTGCAGCCACTGCATTGTAGGACAACTTGCTATATTTCTTTTTCGGTGATCTCAGGTATTTGAACAGTATGACAAACTATCTGCTTCTGTAGTATTGTAGACAAATGTGGTAATTTTAGAACATGGTTTTGTTAGGTACAATTTTACGAGGCATGGAATTCTCATAAACTATGCTTATTGGTTAAATGAAGAGATTGTAGATTAAAAGACCTTGTTTTTCTGAGGGAAATCTCAAATTACTTATGACTTTTGGACTAGGGAAGATGCTTGAAGATTGTATTTTTTGAGGATTTCTGTTGGATTTTTTTTACTAGATCAAACTTTGATTTGACTGTTATAATCATGTGTTCAAAGCAAGTTGTAACTCAATGTGGGAGGGTTCCTTGTTTCAAGATGGACAGTAGTTCAGTATTTTTTGGATTTTTCTGAACGTTGTTATGGGGCTTTTCTAGTATGTATATAATCTAGCACTTTATATCTTTGCCCTCACTGATGTCTACTTGACAATCTCACATCTCTTTTGGACTTCCACTGGAAGAAAGGCAGAATTTAAAAAAAAGAAGTTGGAATGCAAATCAGTTAACTTCCAAGCAGCTATTCTAAAAGGTTTGGTTGGGGAGGGTGTTGTAACTATTGTCTAAAATAAGGTTTTTGGGTTCTGGATTTCAGTTATCTTGATTCCATTTCCTCTGATACTGAGAGCTGGTTATAGTTTATTCCTTTGTAGGTTTCCTATGCAATAACTTTTTTTTTCTTTCTAGGGAGAGATTAATGTTGATTTTTACTACCTCAAGTAGTTTCATAGTTTCTCATTATTGTAGTGGCCTGGGTCCTTTAACTACTAATTTATCTAATAAGAGTTATAGCTTAAATTTATATAATACCTTACAAAGCAGTCACAATATTTGCAAACATTTTATCTTCCTGTGGGAAAAGGTGGGAAAAGGTAGACGGTTTGCCCAAGGTCAAAGAGAATTGATTGAGATGCCAGTCCTGCAGCATGGCTCAGTGGAAAGAGCCCAAGCTTGGGAGTCAGAGGTCATGGGTTCGAATCCCAGCTCTGCCACTTGTCAGCTGTGTGACTGTGGACAAGTCACTTAACTTCTCTGGGCCCAAGTTCCCTCATCTGTAAAATGGGAATTAATTGTGAGCCTCACGTGGGACAACTTGATTACCCTGTATCTACCTCAGCGCTTAGAACAGTGCTCTGCACATAGTAAGCGCTTAACAAATACCAGCATTATTATTACCAGAGTGTTCCTAAAGATTGAGTCAAGTGTGTTTCCTTATTAGAGTACCTTTAAGAAGGCTAGAGTACCACATAGGGAAGGTGGAGGTGTGGACGTGGTGATGTGGGCTGGGCTAGGACAGTAGGTGTTTTATAAATGGAGGAACAGGAGAAAGGGCTTGTCAAGGAAAAGAGATGGTGCCAGGCCCAGGTGAGTAAGCTTCAAACTTGTCACCATCTCTAGCTCTCATGAGCATTAGCAGAACTTGGTGGCAGCAGAGACATTAGGAATTCTTAGTGTGTGTGTTGGTTTTTTTTTCAAATTTCATCTTAATTTTAGTTGTCATCTCATATTTAGGATTTGGAATTAATGCCATGTATTTTATGCCATCTGAAATTTTAGGGGTTTTTTTCCCCCCTGAAATTATAATTCTGCAGCATTATCTTCTTCAGTATGTTGTTTTGTAATTCACTAAGGTTTTACTAAGTTAAAAATAAAAAACCACCTCAAAATGCAGCTATTTGTCTCGGTTCTTTTTCTTTAGGAAAAAATAGACTAAGTACCAACGGCCAAAGATCAGAATATTTGTGTGTGTTTGTGTTTATTCGTTCCTGAAAGGTAGCAAAATGGAAATCAAGGAACTGGAGACATTTCTCCTCTTTTAGTTCATGCTTTGGAGATGGTGGGAGTGGGAACTAATTTCAAGTATTGTTGCAGCTTGTTAGCGAAAGGTGACATTGTGTTTGGTCATTTTAGAAAACCTCTTATTTTAATAAATTCACAATTTTTTTCCCTCATGTTTATGTTCTACCTCATTGCCTAGAGATTACTGTAAGGTGTTGTAAAGGCCTGCATATCTGAAGAAGCCAAATACATTTTTCAGGTAAAGGATCCTAGAGCGAGAAGGGATTTCACAAGTTCATTTGGTCCAGTTCTGTCCCTTCAGGCAAGCAAACAAACTATCCAGGACAAATGGGGGTCTTTTCTCTTCTGAAACATCTTAAGGAATGGAGATTCCCTGGTAGAAAATGCTCCTGTACTCAAAAGTGGTGCCAAGACTGGATGGAGACACAACAGTGTCCGTTGCTTAGGAGGGTATGCGTAGATCATCTGTTCCATTGCACCCTCTTTCCAATCAACTTGCAATTTTGTTGGTTACAATGAGCTAAAATAGACTGATGATAAATTGATATGATGAAAAGTTAGTGAGGGAAAGTAGTACTGCAATTCTGAATTCCTTTTAAGGTAATGCAAATTTTAAAAATATTTATTGTGGAAAGTTGTCCAGATTTTGGGTGGGGGGGCGCGATTTATAGAGCATCTATAACACTTAAAGAAGGATATAAACTTTAAGGAGGTATTGCATCATTTTTCAGCAGACTTCTTGGCTTCTATTTGAAAAAATGATTTATGTAGACTAAGGACTTTGGATTGTTCCATTTATTTCAGCTTCTGCTAGTAGAGGATAGTTTTTTTAAAAAAAGGTCTTTATCAAAATCCCTAAACAACTGGAGTAGAATTGTGATATAGGAAAATATTTCTGAAGATATTTTGCAACTGTAATACAGGTGTTTTCACCAGGGGATAGCCTCTGGATTAGATAGTGGATGAGCTAGATCTCTCTGAGGCCTGGTGTCTGGATTATTTTCAGCCTTTCTGCTGGCAGGAGCCAGTGAAACAGAATTTTCCCTGTCCAAGTCAGTAGCTCTATCCCCTTCAGTTTGGTTCTCCCTTAGGCTTCTGCCAGTAGATTCCACTTCACTAATAGGAGAAAAATCATCTGCCTATTAATTTCATTTCCCTCTTATCCAAGACCCTGTCTGGGAAGGAGCTGAGGACCCTATCCTTCTCCTTTCCCACTAAGGCATAACTAAGTCAAGGGGAGAGTGTCTTTAACTTTATCTCTGCAATTTTTTCATGGTTGTGGAAGCATCCTGTAATTAATTAGGACCAAAAAGTGAACATACTTTATTTTATTGACTTTAATCAAAGTTATTTTGGAGAGTTCCTATAGTTTGATATTCACATTGAAATCATGGTGAAGCCTAGAAATGAGCTTAATGTGTATGCCTTCAGAGGTATCTGGATTCATGAAGAAGTCAAAGTGCTTTAAAAACCATTCCATATTGCCTGTGTTTTTCCCCCTGACCTGATAGGGAAAAAGGATAAGAGGCAGATAGAAAAGGAAAGGAAAATCAGAAGAGAGGTGGTGGTGCTATTTTCCTATTGCTGCTAGGCCTAGATACCTTCTGACCATGTGCAAGCCTCTGAGATGTGGATCTACTTCAGAGTGCTTTCCAGTGAGTTGAACCATAGCCCCAAATTGGTCTCTTGGCTCAGATGAGGATAGAAACATGTAGAACAAGAGAGGGAGAAGTAAGAAAAAAAAAGTCCTCCCTTTGTGCCATAGTTAAAATCATAAATATATTTCCGGTCATATACCACTTCATTTAACACCTCTGTAGGTATTCTGTTTGTTGTGGGAATTGGCTGCTGCTAAATTCTTGGATTACTAGGTAGTTCACCTCTACAAAATATGCTGTTTTATTCATTTCACTTTGTCATTTTGGTAATGATGTAAATTTGAGATTTCTCATAAATATATTTCCTAAATATCTGCTTTATTTTTACTATGTTGCAGTAATACACTCTTGGGCTTATTGATTCAGAAGCACACTTTGTGAGTCAAAGCCTGTTTCTTCCCCCCTCCCCACTCCCACCCCCGCAAGCCCTTAGGTATTCATCCTCCCACTCCCTTAGCATTTTTGAACATTGTCTTTATACTTGATTGTTTCCTCTACCTGTAATTAATTTTTATATTTGTCTCCCCTGCTAGATTGTAAGGTCCTTGAAAGTAAGTATTGTATACTTACTCTATTGTACTCCCCTGACTGTGTAGTACACTGTTTTGCACAAGCAGTGTGGCCTAGAGAAAGAGCATGCACCTGCGAGTCAGAGGACCCAGGTTAATAATAATGTTGGTATTTGTTAAGCGCTTACTATGTGCCGAGCACTGTTCTAAGTGCTGGGGTAGACATAGGGGAATCAGGTTGTCCCACGTGGGGCTCACAGTCTTCATCCCCATTTTACAGATGAGGGAACTGAGGCACAGAGAAGTTAAGTGACTTGCCCAGAGTCACACAGCCGACAAGTGGCAGAGCTGGGATTCGAACTCATGAGCCCTGACTCCAAAGCCCGTGCTCTTTCCACTGAGCCACGCTGCTTCAGTTGCTTGGTGTATGACCTTGGGCAAGTCATTTTCCTTTTCTGTGCCTCAGTTTCCTCAACTGTAGAATGGGGATTAAATACCTGTTCCACTCTTGCTTAGACTCTGGCTTTAAAGACCCCATTTCAGTCAGTCATATTTGAGTGCTTAGTGTGTGCAGAGCCCTGTACTAAGCACTTGGGAGAGTAAAGTATAACAGACACATGTCCCATCCACAGTGAGTATACATTGTAAAGGAGCAGGGACTGTCTGACCTAATTAACTTGTGCCTCCCCAGTGTTTGACACATAGTAAGCACTTAACAAATACCATTAAAAATACCATTGATTTTTATAAAGAGGCAGACTAATTTATTTTGAAATTGAAGAGTGGTAAATCCTGAAACACTGTCATCCATAACCTCTTTGGGAAAGGACAATTTTAAAAGCTGGGATCCTTCTTTAAGCTTCAGAACGATTGCAGATGGAGGTGGGATGTTCTGGAAGAGGTGTCCATGGCCTTGCTATGAGTTGGACTCGATGGCGTGAGACAAGATGAGGTGCAGCAAAAGGGTAGAAAGTGTTGGATTTTGGTCATTAGCCAAATGACAGGTGCAGATCTTTGAGGAAGCTTGTTTCCTAGGACTGTAAGTCCTCAAAAGTTTTCATTTGAGAATCAATTTGTTGGGGTACATGTCCCAGTGGACTACCTCTGGGAATCATTTCCCTCTCTGCTTCTGAAATTTTCACTCCTGAGCTTGTCGTGGTCAGGGAGTGTGTCTGTTGTAGTATACTCTCCCAAGCGCTTAGTGCAGTGCGTTGTACACAGTAAGCACCGAGTAAATACGATTGAAAGAATGAATGAATCCTAGTAGCCCCCCATTCCCAGCCAATAAATGCAAATACAAGCTGTTTTTAGCATCATAGCTGGTGAAAGCCTCTCTGATCTAAAAATGGGCTCAAAAGTGCCCTGAAAATGTGCTCAGGGAAGGTCAAAGAGCAGTGAATGGTAGTATCTCCCAGAAGTGAAAGTCTTCAGGCTTTGGAAGCAAAAGTTCTGTGGATTCTAGCTGATTTATTAGTATGTGAAGTTTTTTTTGTTTTGGTTTTTTTAAAGGGAGGATGCTGACACCAGGGGACAGTAAGAACAAGGGAAAATTAATTTTGTCCTCTGTCCTAAATAGTCTACTCACCTGTCAGAAGTCTGAACTAGATAATCTTTCAAGGAAGGTCCCTTCAAGTTTCATTTTTTGGCTGATTTAAAAAAATAGCAACAATAACATGGATACCTAGACTGCAAGGTTGGCGTCTATCAGGTCTATCAATTCTGTTATATTGTACTCTCCCAAGCACTTAATATAGCACTCAAGCCACAGTAAGCGCTCAATAAATATGATTTTTTTAAGGGAATCGTGGTAGACTACTTAGGAGACTAGCAGGTAGTTAATGAGTCTGAATCCTATAATGAATGGCTTTGTTTTGCTCTATGGAAACACTGCACCAAGATTTAGAATTTAAGGGGGAATTGTGTGGTTGGTTTTCAGAGAGAGGCTGGTCAGGTGGGCAGTGGACTTCACTGGGCTGACCCTTTCAAGTTCTTATCCTTCAGTCCCAGGTTTTGGAGAAAGGTCTAGCTAATAATTACTAATAAGTGCTTAAGTTAAATAGCTCAGGTCAATATAAGTGGTATGAAGTGTGAGCCAGAGGATGTGGATTCAGATTTCACTCCTCTGAACTGAAGCAGTTAATCACCACCTTGTTTGTATGTTTTTGCCATAACCCAGTTTATCTCATCTGTGATCAATGGTTACCTTTAGTTTTGCCCAGTAAAATTTACCTGGTTTTAGGTGTTCCTAAAAGACATATATGGAGACATTGTTGTGAATGGTAGAAAGACAATTAAAACTTAAATTTTTTTTTTTAACATTTCAAAGCAAGTTGGAAAGCAGTATGTTTTGTTTTAAGTCCAAGGTAAAAATATTCTTCCTAGTTCTTGAGCATACATCATACTCCTGTATGCAAAAGAAGCTGGGCCAAAACTTGGGTATACTGGTTCCCTTAGAAACATAATGCCTCCCTTTCCCTGTTTGTCCTTCCCATCCCCAAATCTGCCAGGCTATAAGTCTTCCTATTTTCAAGGCCCTCTGCAAATTGCCTTCACCAGTTAATTTTTAGGATCCCAGAACATCCCAGGTACATCTGTAAAATGGGGGTGAAGCCCCACGTAGGACAACTTGACTAGCTTGTATCTACCTCAGCGCTTAGAACAGTGCTTGGCACATAGTAAGTGCTTAACAAATACCATCATCATCATCCCAATTCCATTCCTATAAGCACTATGTATTTACATATATTTTTGTCTCTGTATTTGTAAAAGCAGTTATTCAGCTGTTATATCAAACTACATTTGTATTCTTCTTGCTAAGGTCCTTCTTTTGTGAGTGATTATCTTGTCTCTCCATCCCATTAGAGGGCAGGGATCAGTGTTTCTTGTTTTTGTACTCCCCCAAACACTTGGTGCTTCCTGCTGAAGCAGAAGTTAAATACCAGTGGTGCTGATGACAGCCATCACACAAACATGCAAGTGTTGGGTCAAAGACTAAAGCAGGTTGATGGGGCAATTTGATACACAGATCAAATATTTCCAGGCTTGAAAGGAGTCTAAAACTTGCTCTTGGTGCTAAATAAGGCAGTTAATGCTCATAGAAAGATACGATAGATGGTGACAAAAACATATAAATTTAATGTGTTCATTAACTGCTTTATCTCACAGGAGTGTCAGAGTTGGGTTGCAGTGGCTTGTATGGGAACCGAATGCATAAAATGACAAACATTCTGACATAAAAAGATTCTTATGGTGGCATAAAATCAGAAATCTTGTCTTTTTCCTTACATGGTAATTCAACAACCAAAAATCATTTTACAGACTACTAATAGAGGGAAATATTTACAAATAGTGAATTAAAAAAAAAAAATTTAGACCTCTGTGATTGCTACTGTTTTGTCTCTCACCTCCTAGCCATGATGTCTCTCAAGGCTCTATTTTGGGCCCCCTACTCTTTTTACTTTACACTCATTCCCCTGGGGAGTTTACTTGCTTTCATGACTTGTTACAATTTCTTTGTGGGTACTTCCCAAATCTATCTTGCCACACTGACCTCCTTTGCAGTGCTGCATCTTTGCCTTCTGCTCAGTAGATGTTGTTCCTCTGACACTTAAGCTCACTATGTCTAAAATTGAACTCCTCATCTTCTCTCCTAAATCCATTCTTCCACCTAACTTTCTCATTTCAGTTGACACCACCACCAAAAACCCACAGCCTTTTTCCAGAAACTCCCAATTTTCACATTATCCTTGACTTTGATATTTAGTCCACCACTAAGTCCTGCTGGATTTTCTCCCACATTTCCCATATCATCCCACCTCTCCATCCAAAAGGGCATCACCTTGGTTCAGGTGCTGGTCATCTCAGTTGGACTGTGGAGCAGACCTCTTCACTGACTTCCCTGCTATCAGCTTCTCCAGTCCATACTTCAGTATGCTGGCTGAATCATTTTTCCCAAATGTTACCCTGTATATGTCTCTCGAGTCCTCAAAATCCTCTAATGGCAGGGTGGTGGAGAGGGCATGAGTCTGAGTAGGGTGTGCCACACACCTTCAGGGAAGCACAGTCATGGGGTTCCTCAATTTTCTTTGTTTTAGTTTCCCATCCTTTTGTCCCAACCCTCGCTGATGCTTTCTCCAGCAACTCCACAACAGAGACTGCTAGCAGCGAGGGAGTGAGCAGGTGTGTCTAGAAGCAGCGTGGCTTAGTGGCAAGAGCACGGGCTTGGGAGTCAGAGGACTTGGGTTCTGTCTGCTCTGGGACCTTGGGCAAGGCACTTAACTTCTGTGCCTCAGTTACCTCATCTGTAAAATGGGGATTAAGAGTGTGAGCCCCACGTGGGACACGACACCCTGATTACCTTGTATCTACCCTAGCGCTTAGAATAGTGCTTGGCACATAGTAAGCGCTTAACAAATACCATAATAATAATACTTAAGGTCAGTGTACTCTGGCTCAGTTCCAGGAAAGTGCTTCAGTTGTCAGGTTGTAGCAAGCTAACATGAGTCTTCCTGAGCACATTGGTTCAGTATCCCTGATATGTTATTACTGTCATTTTCATTGATATTGTTGACGGGGGAGGCAGTACGGCATACTGGAAATTGAATAGGGTTGGGAGCATGAGGCCTGGGTTAGAGTCCAACTTCACCACTGGCCTACTGTGTGAACGTAGACAAATTGTTTAATCTCTCTGGGCCTCAGTTTCCTCATCCGGGGGAGAAAATATGCTGTGAGCTCCATAGGGACTATGTCCAATCTCACAACCTTGTATGTGCCTTCATGCTTAGCACATAGTAAGCACTTACTTAAAGTCATAGTTGTTATTGCTTCCTTGGTGAAAAACCACTGTCTGAAATGCTGGGGAAAGGTATGAGGATAATAATTCAGTTGCAATCCCTGGTTTACAAGGGAATCACAGTCTGAAAAAGGAAGGTGGGAAGTAAGGAAAACGTAACAGACAAGCAAAGAAATAACATAATAAAAGCACAGAAATAAAATCTCAGTAATTCTTTTCCAGTTGCCATTAACCACTCATTTCATCTCCTCTTCTCCCCATAAACTCTTCTCCCCATAACTAGGCCCAGAACTCTGCATATCAGTGCATTTTACTCTTCCCTCTTTAAACTTTTTTTTTTTTTCCCAGACCCATGAACAAGCAGGAAGAGAAGAATTATTGCAAATAAGGCTCAGGCTAAGCCCAGAGCTCTATATTGTGGCTTCAGGTTCAGTGTCATTGGTGACAGGTGTCATCTACCCAGTGTTTAGTGGCACATAGTAAGTGCTTAGCAAATACCATAAAAAGGATTAAGCGCTCAGCTTCTTGGGCAAGCTGGATAGAGTTTAAGTGAGACAGTGTATCTTAAATAGTAAAGCCCTAAGGATAGGGGCTGTCTTTGCTGTGCACTCGGCGATAGTCTACCACTGCACCATGAACATGAGGGTGTTTAATAAGCTGCCGAACTAGAGAACTTGATTACGAAACTTGATTTTAGTTTAAGTGCCTCAAGGAAGAGGACTTTGTCTCTTTTTTATGGTACTCTTTGAAGCACCTAGTTCAGTACTCTATTCACAGTAGGTCCTCAATAAATACTGAGTGAATTAATATGGGGGTCAAGTACAATGGATTGGGGCCTTAGTAGTGGAGACTAAGAGGTGTTAAAGTGACAGGATTCCTGTCGGCTGGGCAGAAGGGATGGCATTGAGCCAGGCACCCTCCTCCCATCTCCTAGCCAAAGGGACAGCCTGGGGCCAGGGTAAGTGGTTCAGCAAATGGGGAGAAACAGCGAGGGGATCCTTTGTGTTTAGAAAAGAATTGCTGAGGAAGTGGGGTGTTGGGAGAGAGGAGGCTGCCCTGACCATCCTGGGGACCCCTGCAGGAGCTAGAGCCTGTGGTGGGGAGGAGAGTATATTCATGAAGCAATCAATACTATTTATTGAGCACCTACTGTGTGTACTAAGTGCTTGGGAGGATGCAGTAGAAGTAGTAGACATGATCTCTGCCCTCAGAGCTTTCATTCAAGAGTGAATTCCAATTTCTACCCACTCTCAGCTCCTGTTGGAGTAGGGGTTTCATTCTTGCATTGTTGGAGAGGAGGGTGATCCAGACACCAGGGAACCTGCCACGTGTGGACCCTGAAGTTCATGATAATGAGAAGATTTTGACCATGTGGGTCCCAGCTTCTGCATATATGTAGAGCTCAGAATGGGCCAGTCTGGGTTGATCAACTTCTAGGCTGAAAGCTCATTGTGGGCAGGGGCCGTATCTACCAACTCTGTTGTGTTATGTTCTCCCAAGTGCTCAATACGTTGCTCTGCACACAGTAAGTGCTCAATACATATCATTGATTGATCAGTCGTAACCGTAACCAAACTTGGCTGGCTCTAATGTCCTTCTGGTGCCTCTGTAGCCTAGTTCTCTTCCTCCCTAGCCCCATTTTAGAAATGGGTATGGACCAAAAGTAGCCCCGTGGAGACTGGGGGAGAGCTGCCTGATACTTTTTCTGCTCTAGGTTTTTTGGCCAGCAGGACCCAGCCTCTGGTCCTAAGGTGAACATTTTGCACCAGTTGCGGTTTTCACTGCCTTATCTCCGTCCCAATGCAATATCTGGTCTTATGGGAAAGAGCACAGTACTACCAGTCAGGAAACCTGTTCTATTCCCATCTCTTCCCCTGGCCTGCTGAGTGATATTGGGCAAGTTCAGATCTCAGGACCTCAGTTCTTCATCTTTAAAATGGATGGTAGACTGCAACCCCTATATGATAGAGGGACTGTGGCCAAACTAATCACCTTGTAACTATCCCATTGCTTAGCACATCGCTAAGTATTGTGGAAGAAAAACTTCACAGACTCTACATTGTGCTTCAGTGGGTATGTTAGAGGCAAATTTATTTGTTACTAGCGCTGCTTCTAGCACTAGTAGGGAAAGGCGATTGACGGACAGAGTCCTCTCCCTCTTAGTGCTAGAAGGCATTATAGGGCATTATAGTGGCACAGGGTGCCAGAAGGCATTAGTCCTCAGGAAAATGGGAAAGGGACAGTCCAAAGAGGTACCTCTCCTGCTGAAGGGAACTGTAGCTTATTATATATGGACCTAAAGCTTGCAAGGTCTTAGATAAATGGAATTTTTATAGCCAGGATAATCCTACTAAGCAGTTCCCTACAGAAGGAACCTTTGATTTAGATAAATTAGTTCACCTTCATGGAACATTGGCATCTTAAGGAAATAAAATTGAACAGGGTAGGTGGGATCCACATCTTAATTGTTATGACGAGACTTTTAGAAGGCGCCGGGGATCTCAAATGAGAAGTCCTAAAGACTCTCAGTAAAAGTTAAAGGTCTGAGTTTTTTCCTTTAAACAGAGTTTTCAGGGACTTACCTACTTTATCCCCCAGAGCCCTTAAAGCTCCCTATACCCTCTCCTTCCTGAGACGAAGGAAGGAGATGAAGAAAAAGAGACTGTTTAGGACCTCTTGAATGCCTCAGGACAACCCCTGACTGATCCTCCACTTTACCTTACAGAAAGAAAGAAACCTATGGCATTTTCACCAGTATTTGGTCATACCAGAAGCCATAGAAATTCTACAATTCAGACCCCTCTTAGGCAGATGCCGGGAGGACTGGGGTTGGTCACTCTCCATGCTCCATGGACCCATGGTGACTTTCATAATCTGGTTAAAGAGTTCCCTAATATGGGGCAAACCACAAAAGTTTGAGAAGCAGCATGGTTTAGTGGGTAGAGCATAGGCTGGGAGTCAGAAGATCATGGGTTCTAATCCCAACTCTGCCACTTGTCTGCTGTGTGACCTTGGACAAGTTACTTAACTTCTCTGTTTCTGTTACCTCATCTGTAAAATAGGGATTGAGACTGTGAGCCTCACTTGGGACAGGGACTATGTCCAACCTGATTTGTTTGTATCCATCCCGGTGCTTAGTACAGTGTTTGGCACATAGTAAGCACTTAACAAACAGATACCTGTCTACTTGTTTAGTTGTTTGTGCCCCCCTCCCCCCCTTCTAGACTGTGAGCCCATTGTTGGGTAGGGATTGTCTCTATCTGTTTCCGAATTGTACTTTCCAAGCACATAGTACAGTGCTCCGCACACAATAAGTGCTCATTATGATTGATTGAATGAATGAATGAATGAATGAACAAACACCATAATTATTATTATTGAGGAATTAGAAACAGTAGTACATTGTTATAATCTTACCTGGGCCACATGAATCAATGATTATGGGCTCTTCTGCCTTCCGAAGTATGCGGATGCCTGTACAGGGAGGCTGAATGGCCAGAGGAGGACCCAGGTTTCCTTGGACCTGTGGGAGGTCAGGCCAGGAGAAAACTAGTAGAGTCCATTGACATAATGTACCCAAGAAAAACCGATTGGAGAAAGATCAGCAACTGCAAGCAATTTAAGGAGAGTTCTGCGCTGATTATTTAGATGTCCTCAAGGGAGTATTTGAAAGATACTCAGGCATTAAGGACCAAGCCGAGCAAGCACATTTGAGCAAGGACTCCTCCCCAAGCTGCAAGAGCAGTTAGAGATGATTTGTGTAGGGTGGCAAACAAAACCACTTGAAGAACTTGTGGCTGTAGCTAACTATTGTTTAGCTTATCAGGAGAAAAGGAAAAAGGGGCTTGAGGCCAGACTAATGACCCCCAAATACAAACCCACCAAACACCTCAAGGGCGAGGGAAGGGTGTAGATTTTAACCAAGATAGAGGGCTGGACAGGAATTTTAGCGAAAACAGACAGATACGGACATTGAAAACATGAATGTTACTGTTGTAGAACTTTGTTCTGCCTTCTTTTCCATTCCTGTACACCTGGACAGTCAGTTCTTTTTCACTTTCACTTACTGAGGATTGCAATATATTTGGACTAGACTACCCCAAGCCTACATGCTGCCCATCTTGATGTATTTATCCTGTATTTTACTTTGATTAAATTAGATGCTGTACTGTATAAACGAAGCTCTGGTTTACTCAGAACTGAGCTGGCCTTGACTAACGGGAATCTCGGCTGCTCAACCCCCTCTTCCTGCTAGTGCTAGAAGAAGGTGCTAGTAGTAAATAAACTTCTCTCTAACATATCTGCTCAAACACAACTCGAGAGTCTGTGACATTTTTCTTCCACAGTACCTAACCAGAAGTGTTAGTGTCATAGTGACAGCAGTACTTTTAAGCACTTTGTCCCAGACTCCCATTCTGGTAAAAATTGTTTTTTAATTTCACCCCGATCCTGATTAATTAGGGCTTAATAGCAGACATATTTTAATAATTATAATGTAAGTTTAGTGATTGAGTTAATGATTTCCCCTACAAAGTAACATTTGAAAAGTAACCATTTGAGTTTTAAAAAGATTGGATTGCAGTTGAGGAAGATGGAGTTTTCATCTTTGAATGCAGAACTCTTGCTGCCGTTGCTGCTGTTAGTATTTGTTAAGCACTTACTGTGTGCCAAGCACTGTAGCAAGTGCTTAGATTCATTCAATCATATTTATTGAGCATTTACTATGTGCAGAGCATTGTACTAAGCACTTGGAATGTACAGTTGGGCAACAGGCATATAAAGTAGGTCAGACACATGGGCCTTGCAGTCTGAGTAGGAGGAGGAACGGGTATTGAATCCCCATTTTACAGATGAGGCAACTGAGAAACAGAGAAGTTATATGACTTTCCCAAGATCACCCAGTAGGTAAGTGTCACAACTGGGATTAGAACCCAGGTCTTCTGATTCCCAGGCCTATGCTCCTTCCAGTAAGTCTTGTAATTTGTGAAAATAATAAAATTTACAATATAAAATCCTAATAATAATATATGCTTGGACAGTTGGGATCAAAGATCACTCAAAACAAAATAAAAATTACATGAATCTGCATGCGTTTTTTTTAAAAATAACAATAAGTATTAAGTTCTTTTGTGTCAATTACTATGCTAAACTCTAAGGTAGGTACCAGATAAGCAGGTGGGATGTAGGACACATAGTCTAAAATGTAGGAAGAACAGGTATTTTATCCTCATTTTTCAGATGAGGAAAGTGAGGCACAGAGAAATGAGTTGCCTAAGATCAATTAGCAAGTAAGTGGTGGAACTACAGATAGAATTGAGGTTTCCTGACTCAGGCCATGCTCCTTGCCTTATGGTCAGTAGAAATTACTTAATTTAAAAAATGATTTCACTTTTTTGTGGGTTTGAGTGAACCCGAGAAAAATAAACGTACTGGATAAATTAAGCCTAAATTCTTTAAGGACCTAATAAGCCTAAATTCTACCATAATCCAATAAGTTATTCTATCAAAGCATAAAGAAAACTGAGAGAGATTTTGGGGAAAAAAAATGGCATTAAAAACAAAGCAGTGAGTGGATTATTTTAGGAAATAACTCAGAAATATTTTAGGAAAATTGTATATAGTATTACAGAGGTAAAATAAACTAAAGGAGGACATCTGGTCTGGCCTTTGATTCAACAGCAAAAACGTTGCAAAATGGATCAGCTAAACTATTCCTAAACTGGGTAGCGTTTTATTCCTGTAGCATTCAAGTAAAAGTGATTTTTCCTTTTCTGAATTTGTGTGTTCAGGGGAAGATGGAGCTGGAAAAACAAGTCTAATAGGAAAAATGCAAGGAATAGATGAATACAAGAAAGGAAGAGGAATGGAGTATTTGTACTTAAACGTGCATGATGAAGACAGAGATGGTGAGTATCAACTGATTATCTTCATCAGTGAAAGGTTTTTGCAGTTTCTATTTTAGATTAATGGATTTTATTCTACCTGCGGTTGAATGGGAATCAGCATTAGTTGACATTGTTTCATTTTTACCATTTGAGATTTCCCGAACCCTGATAATTTAGTCTTTTCGAGGGTTGGTAGGGCAGTGTACTAAACCTTGATTTAAAGAAATACATCTCATTTTGGGACTTTGTTGTCCTTCAAAAGGACTTGACAAGAATGCTAATGTGAGGGTTTCTAGTTCAGTAAAGGAGTAATTATATTTAATAGGTGGCTTTAAAAAGGAGTAACTTGTGCATCACTTAAATTTCTCTTCCATTCTTACAGATCAAACAAGATGTAATGTATGGATCCTAGATGGTGACTTGTATCACAAAGGTCTCCTTAAATTTGCAATGGATGCCAACTCTCTGAAGGACACTTTAGTTATGCTGGTTGTAGACATGTCAAAGCCTTGGACTGCCTTGGATTCTTTACAGAAATGGGCAAGTGTTGTAAGAGAACATATTGACAAGCTCAAAATTCCTCCTGAGGAAATGAAAGAAATGGAACAAAAGTGTGAGTGTTCTAGAAATACTAGCATGGATTTTAAATATATAGATTTGTCTTATGACTTCTGGTATTCAAACTGATTAAGTTTACTATAAACCCGTAAATAAGTTTATATTCTATTATTTTGCTAATTTACTTCAATTATTTTATGAAACCTCTTCAGGCTCTATATACCAAGAGGAATTAAATTTGTGAACCATAATTTTAGGCTTTAACCTGAAAAAACCTTTGGCTCCGATTTCAGTTTTGAATTGTCATTTGCAGGAGTTAACGTTTGTTTAGTTTGTCATGAGCTTCAAAACTTCCCATCAATCAGTCATTGGTGTTTGAGTGCTTACTGTTTGCAGAGCACCGTTCTAAGCACTGCAAATGATAAGCCATTCAACATATACTATAGCTGGGTTTCCAGGTTCACCAACTCTGGGTTTCTTCTCCAATCCCACCAGGCAGCATGATCGACAGTTGCTGCCCCGGGGCCTGTATCCGCTAGCATGGTCAGAGACTAATGAAGGAGGTCCAGACTTTGGTGTTGTGAGAATGTCCTAAGACATCGAACATGGGGTCTGATCCTTCTTTTCTGAGGAGTTGGATTTCTTGTCATGTATGTTTTGGGTTGGTCTCCGAACACAAAACAAGAAACCCAAGAAGTAAAAAGCTATTGGGGGGCCAGGGTAGGGGGGTAGGGTGGCTTGGGAGGTTAGGAGGAGGTGGATAGAGGGAGGAGTAGGAGGAACAAGAACCCATGCCATGTGTTGCCTTGCCGATTTCTCCCATAATAGACATTCTTTCCCCCCTTCAGTCCCCTTGCTGAATTAGAGAGAGACTCATGGCTTACTTTCTCCTTGGTTCCTTGCCAGTTCTCTAATTAGCTTCTCCCAACCAGTCTCCCCTCAGTGTTAAGCAGTGTTATGCATGCTCAGGAGTTTCTAATAACTAGCTGTAGTTCAGGCTGCATTATAATAGTGTAGATGAAAGCAGTGTAGATACTTGGTGAGATTGTATACAGAAACTGAATTTAAAATGAGTATATTTGATCAGGAATACTTACGTGCATACTGTGTGCAGAGCACTGTAGAGCACTGCTTGGTAGATGGACAGTAGAGTCAGTAGTTGTGGTCCCTTCCCACAGTGTTCTGTCGGGAGAGACAGGAGACAATAATTTGCTGATAGGAGGAAGAATGAAAAGTTGATGTATACACGATTGAGGTCACTCATCTAAAAGAAAAAAAAAAGCACAATCCATGTCTCCCTACTACTCAAGAGCCTCCAGTGTTTGCCCATCCACCGCTGCATCAATCAATCAGTGGTATTTATTGAGCATTTACTTTGTGCAGGACACTGTACTGAACACTTGGGAGAGTACAGAAGAGTTGATAGATACTTTTCCTGCCCACAAGGAGTTTACAATCTAAAGAGGAGTTACAGAAACACCTTAAGCACTCAATCAGCTCTCCCCCTCCTTCCTCTCCTCACTGATTTCCTACTGTAGCCCAGTCTGCACGATTAACTCAGTAAATATGATTGAATAAACTTGTCTAACACCAGCTTACTCACTATACCACAGTGTCATCTACCTTGCTGCCCACCCCTTGTCCATGTCCTTCCTCTGATCTGGGAACTCCCCTTTCATATGCCCAGACTCACCCCACCTTCAGAGCGCTACTAAAAATCATGTCTCCTCTAAGAGTCCTTCCCCAACTAAACCCTCTTTTCTCCTACTCTCTCTCCCTCTGTGTCTCCTGTGCACTTGGATCTGTACCTGTTGTGCACTTAATATTCACTCCACCTTCAGTCCCACAGCACGTACGTACATATTTGTGATTTATTTTACTGCCCATCTCCCCTCCTAGACTGTAAACTCCTTGTGGGCAGGGAATGTGTCTACCAACTCTCTTACGTTGTACTCTCCCTTTCACTTATTACAGTGCTCTTCCCACAGTAAGTGCTCAATAAATTCATTTACTTGCTTGATTGAAACATGTACTCGTAGACCAAACTATTAGTTATTTGACTTAATGTGAGCAGTCTCATCAGCAGAGATGAGAAAAATACTTATTCCAAATTACCTTTCAGGACAAGCAAAATAGGTGTGTGTTTCTCTATTGACAGTAATCCTTTCTTACTATTTAACATGACTTTTTTTTTCCCCACTCCATCAATTTAGCTCCCGACTTAAGAATTTTTCAGCTCCCAACAAAGGTGAAATCTTATTTATCAAGCATCTCTTCTAGGGCAAGGGCATAGGCCTGAAGAGGCATTATTTATCATTAATCTAGATCCATCTGGCTAGTCTAGTAACATAAAAAGAATATCGTTTATTTGTGTATATGCTTTGTGTGCTACTTTCCATAAAAATTAAACTACTGGAAAAACAGGGTTGTCACTTGTAAATCTAAATTTTGGTGTAAAGAACGGGTGTAGAACACTAACAGCACTTTAGACTTTTAGTAATGATAAGCATTAAAAGCTTTTATTTACTAATTTGTGTATTACTTAATGCAAACTATAGACCTAAACTCTATCTCTGTGATTGCTGATTCATCTTCAAAAATTGTAATCTTGTTTGGGAATAAGGTAATTTTTTGTATAAACTTAATCTCAAGTCTGAATTAACTTCATCACATGCCATTATTTAATTTGATTGTTAGAGCCAGACCTAGATAAGAAATCTATTTTTGAAAGTGGTAGTTCTCTCCCTAAAGGCATTTTTTCCATCTCCAATTCCAAATTTTATCTTGGTTGTCTGAGTGGTCCTAAACTACTCAGAAGGGATTTGGGGGGAGGAGTTGCCTTAATTTTTGACTAGGTTTAGTTTGCATTTTTTTGTTGGTTTTGGCTGATTTTTTTAATTCAGGTTTTGTTTTCATAATGGATATAGGGCATAATTTATATGGAGTTGAAAGGAGCTAATTTTTGTTTTAATAAAAGATTTAAAAAAAATCTGCCATACTAGTGGAATCAGCAATCACCATACTGGATGCCAGAAGGTGATATGCCATCTCAGCCTGTGGCTGCAGGTTGAAAGCTGCCGTCTGACTTGCTGTACCAGCGTTCCCCTCACATGTTGCACTGCTGTTTGTTCAGATCTATGCCATTATCCTAGGTCCTCACCCTGCTCTCTCCCCGTCTACCTCTGCTCCTGTTTAATGTGGTTGGGGTGCCATGAGGAGGCATAGGGCAGTGGAATGGTGGCATAAGAAGAAAGAATCCATGCAGTTTGGTTAGCATATAGGTAGCACAGCACCACAAAGTGGACATAGGGTCCTTACATTTCTCCCACCCCATCTCTCAGAATGGTTTGGGCATTTTATAATAGAAAACTTTGGAGCTTTTTCCGCTTTTTTAACGTTTAGTTGTATAAGTCCAAAATTACTGAAGTATACACAATACACACTATAGGAGTGCTGAGTTTTTTAGACACATTTTCAAGTTATGACCCTTTGTGTGTACTTGCACAGAATTCTACTCCCACTTTGATTCTCCCTCTGCTTTATCCTGAAGTTCTCTTTTGGCCTTAGACCCAATTTCATCTGCTTAATCTGTTTTCTAGGTATTCCCCCTTCCACTCCTTCACTTTACTCTCCCAGCACCTTTCTCCCCCTTCTCGTTGCAGATCGTCTCCTTCTTTCTGTCTCTTTGTTGTCAGTCCCTTTTGTATTTGGCCTTCCATTGATATCTGTGTACTCCATGGGAACTGATGGCAGAATCAATTATGAATTTAATGTTTGAGGAAGTCATTTTTAACAAATTTCTGTGTGGTTTTCAAAATAATCATTATGGTACTTGTTAAGTGCTTACTATGTGCCTTGCACTGTACTAAGCATAAGGTAGATGTGTGATAATCAGGTTGGAAACCTGACAACTAGATTTTATGGTAATGGGGAAAACGGAGGAATATGCCAGGCTACCAAAAAATACTGAGTCAGGGATAAGGCCTCTGGCCATTGTCCTCACTGCTTTCTTCAGGTTCAGAAAGTATCTGGTGGCACCAGCTTTTATTATAATGTTGTGAATGAGGTCAAGAGCTCTTTTGAACGTCTTCCCATCAGAGCCTTGACTTCTGCAAAGCCCCTGGTGCCACCCAATCTCCTCGGAGAGTAGTAGGGCTCTCCACCCATGGATTTCTTCCCCTTCTTCCCCCTTACTTTATCTTCAGGGTCACCTAGTTGGGAGTTCATAATCATAATAATAATAATAATAATAATGTTGGTATTTGTTAAGCGCTTACTATGTGCCGAGCACTGTTCTAAGCGCTGGGGTAGACACAGGGGAATCTGGTTGTCCCACATGGGGCTCACAGTCTTAATCCCCATTTTACAGATGAGGGAACTGAGGCACCAAGAAGTGAAGTGACTTGCCCAAAGTCACACAGCTGACAAGTGGCCGAGCTGGGATTTGAACCCGTGACCTCTGACTCCAAAGCCCGTGCTCTTTCCACTGAGCCACGCTGCTTCTCAAGTCAACTCCATTACATTATAATGAACTTTTTAATTATTATCTCTTCGTATTTCCCACTCCCCTGAATTTATTTTGATGGTGCTTTTTCCTAATCCATTGTAATCATTCAGAATAGTCAGTATGGAGCTGTTGTAGGGGTGTGTGTAAATCTAGAGTGCCTTTTTTCCGAAGTTCTGCTCTATATGACCTCACAAGGGGGTTGTGAAGAAAGAAGTGAAATAAGCGGGAGGTGGTATTATCTCCATCTTGGAAATGCAGAAGCTGAGACACAATTTATTATATTCCTAAAGTCACTTAGATGGAGAAATAACTGGGATCAGAGCCCAGGTCTCCTATCTCCCAATCCCATGATCTGCCCTGCCTCTCCCAATAATTGATGCGGGGCTTAACTTCATTAACACAGCTTTCCACAAACTACAATTGCATACATTTTTTTCTATCGTGTACTGTAGCAGGTAGATTATGGTATTCAAAAAAGCTGTTTGCTGAAATAATGAAGTACTTTTCAAATGTGAATTCAATGTATTTGATTCCTTTTCAGTGATAAGAGACTTTCAAGAGTACATAGAGCC
The DNA here is from genome assembly GCF_004115215.2 of Ornithorhynchus anatinus. Classification (NCBI taxonomy): domain Eukaryota; kingdom Metazoa; phylum Chordata; class Mammalia; order Monotremata; family Ornithorhynchidae; genus Ornithorhynchus; species Ornithorhynchus anatinus. The sequence goes on along the minus strand of NC_041735.1, from coordinate 51,002,243 downwards.
AGGAGAAGATTTCCCAGCTTCTCCCCAGAGAAGAAATACTACATCACAGGAGGATAAAGATGACAGTGTGATTTTACCACTGGGTGCAGATACACTTACTTATAACTTGGGCATTCCAGTACTAGTAGTTTGCACAAAGGTTTGTTACACATTTATCTTGCATTATTGTATTTATTTGGACAGTATTATTTCTCCTTGGTCATTGTTACAATCTTAACGGAAAAACCATTATCTACTAAAATAGCTAGCTTTTTTGTTTTTCTCCGTAGCGGAAGGAACCATGTTTTTCTGAGTATGGTGTGCTGTAAAATAAGACAAGTGCCCTGATTTTTGATTCTCAGTTTTGTAGGGAAAAAAGTCAAGTTTTGAAAAGTCATCTGATCTTGTTTCTAACCATGGGTGAACTCAGAGGGATTCACTGAAGCCAAGGTCAGAATCAGGACCCAGATAGATTCTGGCTGATCTGCAACCCTGAACTCCAAATGGGAGAGCAAAATTAGCACAAGACATAACTAATTTGCTTCCTAGGTTGAATATGAGATGGCAGAGTGAGCCAGATAATGCCTGAGTTCAGTTTCTGAGCTTGGACTAAACTCCATTTCCTGGAGAATTTCAGTTTTAACTGCCTTTTAACCAGAGTTAGATGATTAGGAGTCACCAAACATCTAAGCACTAAGGGAATGCCTGAAACCCATTTGCAATCCTGGACTGGGAATTCCAGGGATTCCTTCTCCCATTCTTCAAAACCTTGAGCCCATCCCAGGTTCCTGAAACATTGGTCTCTGACTACCACACACAGTTTGAGTAGTGTATACTGTGCCAATTTGAGACACACTGAGAATTAAAAACAAAAATGAATGGAAAAATGCATGAGGTATTCAAATGAGTATAGCAGTGTGTGATTGCTAAAGCCCTGATGCCACTAAATATTTGTCAGGCCAATGTGGTCTTGATGAAAGTTGATGAGCTCTGAAGAAAATATAAATTCAAATTCAAGCTATATGGGACTAGTTGTCAAGTGGTGAATTGTGTGCTTTTGTAGTACCTTTATCCTATATAAACCAGCTGAATTTATCATATACCCTTCAAAGTAAGGAGAAAATTGCGATCACTGATGAGTATATTTTGTTCTGGAAAAATAATTCTTTTCCAAATGAAAAGGAGAAATTTTGAAGTTTCAAACATATAATGTTTGGGTATATTTTTTAAAAAAAATTAACTGAATAATATATATTTTTCTGATTATATGTTCCTTGCCAAAGTTTTTACATATTAAATCCTCTAAGCCTGTCCTTTTATTTTTTCCTCAATAACAACTAAAAATAGAAAATTAGTGAGTGCCTCATCATACAGACCCTCATTTGTAAAACAGTTCAGTATTCTGCAAAGAAGCAGTTGCACTTTTGTTTTTCATCTAATTGTTGTTTGCCATATTCAATTCCATTTTTCTATTGTTCAGTGCTGAAGGATGGGAGGGAGTTTAGTGTAATTTGGACCGGAATTAGCAAACTGAAGGAATGGGTGCTGTTGTCCAAATTGATGAACACTCAATAATGCCGTAATGCATTTTGGCTGAAATGCTGTTTGGGAATTAGGGAAAGTTCTTCCAACGGCATGACCCCGTTTGAGTACAGCACAGTATGGTGTCAGAAGACCCAGAACCAGTTGAACATTTGTGCAGAGACCCAGAACCAGTTGAACATTTGTGCAGTGTCAGACATGGATGAGTACAAGAATTCAAATTTTCCTTCTCGAGGGTTGCCAGGTTTTGCAAGAATGCAACCCTTGCATTATGCGAGAACTCAGGTGTACTCTACTGCCTTTGCAAACTGATGAACTGAAGGTAACAAATGGGTCCATTATTCAGTAGCTCCTCCTCATTTCATTTCTTCAGGCAGCAAGTATATCATAAATGTATGGTGTTGAGTTCCATTATTTTATCACTCAATTCTTTAAGAACCTGATTGTCTGGGGAGAAATTGTTTATATTGTACCACAGAGGAATTTTGAGTAAAAGTTAGAATTGATTTTATAAAGTTAGATTTCTCACTTTTAATTCTGCAATCTAATCCCACTCTTCCTTTTGCTTCTTTCCTTTTATTTCATTTTTATTGTATTTATAAAGTCTGAAAAGATCCTGTACATAATGGTATTTTGGGAATATCAAGATGCAATGTTGAAGATGTTCTAGGTCTAGGCAAAACATCTGGTATTATTGATTGTCTCAAATTGCAGATAAACCTTGTTGAGCCTAAATATATCATGTAAAGAAATATTTAAGGGATATATTTGCCCACAGAAATATTTAAGGTACATTTTTGCCTAGTAGAATCTTTTTGATAGTTTAATTCTCTTTGATTTTCTTTCAGCTGTTATTCAGAGTGGCAGAGTACCCTAGTCAGAATCTAATAATAATTTTTTTTTTAACCTAACAGTGTGATGCCATTAGTGTGTTGGAAAAAGAGCACGACTACAGAGACGAACATTTTGACTTTATCCAGTCGCATATCCGGAAGTTTTGTTTACAGTGTATCCTTTTAAAACCTAGAATTATATAATCGTCATGTGTATATACTCAGCTATTATGAGGAAAGGTTTAGCATTTAGAGTCCAAATATATAACATTATGGTAAGCATTCTACAGAACACAGATTATTTTATTCCAGTCCTTTGGGTTAAATTTAACCAAGTAAATAATTTTTCTTTAACAAATATATTCAGATGGTGCCGCACTCATTTACACTTCAGTAAAGGAAAACAAAAATATAGATTTAGTATACAAATACATTGTTCAAAAATTATATGGATTTCCTTTCAAAATACCTGCTGTTGTTGTGGAAAAAGATGCAGTATTTATGTAAGTACTTTACATTCAGCAAATACTTTGTAGGCATCTATCAATATAATTATTTGAGTAGTGTGTATTTGTACTTAAATGCATGATACAGTGGTGGTGATTTGCGGGGGGGTGACTTTTAACCCTAGTACTTTTTCAAATATGAATTAACAAATGGCTTGTGTGTGTTAGGATAATTTTCAAATTGGAAGCATTTGATTTGCTCAGTTATGGTTCTACTAAGATTAGAGGTTGATTGTGAACAAAGGCATTCAAGTGCTTCTATCTGAGCCTTAAAACTGAAGCAGTTGTACAGTGAATATTTTAACTGGAACCTTCTAATAGGTTTCTAGTAAAAACAAGTGTTTCTGATGTTAATGAAAACTGGAAGATGGTTTTGATTAGGCTTAGTAAAATTGTAAGTGGTATTTTAGCTCAATTTTGATTGTTTTGTGAAAGAGGACACCTGTTTAGGATTGGAAGACCTAGTAATTCTAGTGTTTAATCTTTAGCCCAGCAGGTTGGGATAATGACAAGAAGATAGGAATTTTACATGAAAATTTTCAAACATTGAAAGCAGAAGACAGCTTTGAAGATATCATAATAAAACCACCAGTCAGGAAGGTAAATTGATTTTTTATTGATTCCAGAGGAAACCAAGAATTATTTCTATGTAATTTCTTCCAAAATGGGTGTCTGTTGAAAGAAATTTAATTTGATAAGGAAGATTGGATTATTTACAGCAACAAAAGTATTTTACAATTTGTTGTTAGCAATTTTCTTCCTCTGTAATTGCTAACCATACAAATGGCAACTAGTTTTAAGACTGAAGGGCTTCCTTTACAACTGGGTTGAAGATTTCTTCTTCAAAGATGGTTTATTTGTTTTAACTCTATTGACTACAGTTTTACAGAAATGCTTGAGGTTTTCAGAATTGTTTTAGTTTAATTACATTATCCAAATGTTTCTAAACATGGGAGAAAGTGAACGTTGGAATCACTTCATGCTTCTTGCTCAGACTCGAATTTTTGACAGGTCAATCAGCAAGTCCAAATTAAAATTTAAGGCTGGAGGCAGTTTAGGTGAGCTGCCCATGTCATTTGTCATATCATTATTATTATTGTCATGGCATGTCATTTAATCTCCATGTCTACACCAATTTGCTCAGTCAGATATGTTTATTCCACACATTTCCAATAAAGGGGAGGCTATGCTAATTTAGTCATTTATTTTTGTGGGGTCTAATTAAGGAGTCTAATCTCAATGCATCACATATAACAGGGAGCTACTCTTTTTACCCTCACCCCTCTCCCTCCTACATCAGGAACAGCACATAGGGAGAGGGTGAGTTAACCATGCCATAGTATAAAAGCTTCTTCCTCATCCTCCATACCTAATCACATTAAGCAGAATTTGGATTTTTGAGTAATTTAGGTTTCTTGTGTTAATAGTGGTTGCAAGGAAGGTAAAGAAAGAAATGGGGTTTCTGGTTCAGTTCAAAGATTTTCTAGGCCAGGGATAGGCAAGGGGCAGTGCCAGAAGAATTAAGGAACGCTTTTTTAACATTGATCAGACTTTGCCCCCTAATGAGCGCCATCTCAATATGCTGACCATTTTGTTCATCTCACCTCATGCACTCCCTTGACCTTGTGTATTTGGCCCCTTATAGTGCCTGCCAACACAAGAGGAAAGTGTAAGACAAGGCAGCTTTTCCTCTGCTCCCTTTTGATCCTGTTTCCCCTTATACTGGTTCTCCAGACATTGCATGGCTGTAATAACCGTATATTTACTGTCACCAATCTTCCTCTTTCAATCTTAACAAATATTGCCCACTTCTCTTGGAGTTAAAGAATGGCTCTCTAACCAAGCTTCTGCTGTCAAAATTACTGTCTTTATTGATACTTTATATTCATAAATGTTGCTTCTGACTCCCAGCATGTAACTCAGTTTACCTAGAAGTATTGAATTACCTGGAGGTTTTTTTGTGCATATTATGAAGGAAAATATCCATAGTTCTGGGGTTTACATGATTGGTGGTTTGTAACAATTCTGCATTTTGATGTGAGTCTATTGTTCAGGGATTGTTCAGCATATCTTGTTCATCCCCACAGAGAAAAGCCTTCCTGCTCTGCAGGGAGAACAGACACCCTCTGCATTGAGGTAGGGTTGGACAGGACAGCTTGTGCTCTTCGTACTCTTTTCTCAGTAATATGATGAGGAAAAGGGGGAGAGGAGGAAGCAGGGGTCTGGTCCATAAGATCCTTCCCAACACTTTGATTCTGTCATCTATCTCAAGAAGAAAGCTAGTCAATGTTTGACTGGCTTACTGCATTTTTTTTGACCTCTTGACATAATGTATTATGTGGGAATTAAGCAGTGCTTTTTTTAGGAGTAGCGTGGCCTAGTGGAAAGAGCACAGACCTGGGAGTCAGAACACCTTGGTTCCAATTCTGACTCCTCCAATAGCCAACTGGGTAACTGTCACTTCATTTTTCTGTGCCTCAATATACTTATCTGCAAAATGGGGATTCAGTACCCGTTGTCCTGGTAGAGTCAGTGAGCCCCACATGGGACAAAGGGCTGTGTCCAAACCAGATTTGCTTGTATCCATCCCAGTGCTTAGTGCAGTGCCTGGAACAAAGTAAACACTTAACAAATGCCATAATAATAATAATAATTATTATTACTTGAAGACTGTAAGTCCCATATAGGATAGAGATTGTGTCCCACCTGATTATAATAATAATAGTGGCATTTGTTAAGTGCTTACTGTGTGCCAGTAACTGTACTATGCACTGGATGGATACAAGTAAATTTGGTTGGACACAGTCCCTGTCCCATGTGGGACTCACAGGCTCCATTGTTACAGATGAGGTAACTGAGGCACGGAGAACTGAAGTGACTTGCCCAAGATCACACCCCAGAATAGCGGCAGAGCCAGAAGTAGAACCCATGACCTTCAGATTCCCAGGCCCATGCTCTATCCACTATGCCATGCTGGCCTATGGGCCAAACTCATTCCTACATTCCTGCTGGCCTTACCAATCTGATTTCTTCCCCAGACACAGAGGGTTTAGTTTTGCCTCCAACCTAGAACACTAGAAAACACTCTAAGGGGAAAAAGTGAGCAAAAGTGTAATTTTCCATTTTCAGGTGATAATAATAATGATGCTATTTGTTAAGCATTTACTATATGCCAAGCACTCTTCAAATGCTGGGGTAGATACAAGGTAATCAGGTTGTCCCACACAGGGCTCACAGTCTTAATCCCTATTTTACAGATGAGGGCACTGAAGCACAGGGAAGTGAAGTGACTTGCCTAAAGTCACCCAACAGACAAATGGCAGAATTGGGATTAGAACCCATGACCTTCTGACTCCCAGGCCTGTGCACTATCTATCCTATCTTCTATCTACCCCAGCACTTAATAAATGCTTAACTAATACCACAATCATTATTATTATTAGGACAGATAAGGGTGAGTAAATGGGTGGAAAGCTAGAGCAGTCATGAAACAGGCTAACAGGCTCTCAAATGACTACAAACATGGGCTTAAACCAAACCCCGGGAAAGACAACCTATATTTGTTCTGAAGCCCCAACTAGATCCTAGGTGCCTAACCTTGCTTGTGGCTGGGATTAGGCGATGAATGCATTGCATGCATGTACTTGACTGTAAGACCTAACAGTTGCATGTGCAGGTGCCTCGGCTGTTTTCTTTCCAGATGAGCTGCCACACTTGGCTGGAGGAAGCCCAAAATGGTGTGCCAGCTGGAACCAACCCCATTTATTCTTTAGCTTATGTAGGATTCTAATGGCTGCTGATTCCATGGAAACAAGTAGCATCCCCGTGGTCCTCACATTGCAGGGTGTATCATTTTGACCCTCTGGTCCTTAGGGTGCAGGATGTGCCATTTTGATCTTTTGGCACCTTTGGCCCTTTCCTCTCTCCTGCCTGGAACTCCCTCCCCCTTCATTTCTGACAGACCACCACTTTCTCCATCTTCAAAGCCCTATTTAAAATGATTTCTCTTCCAGGAAGCCTTCCCTGACTAAACTCAACTCCCCACGCTGTCCCCCTGTGTCACCTATGCAATTTGGTTTATACCACCAAAGCACTTTGACACCCAGTTCCCACCCCTACAGTACCTATGTGCATATGCTTATATCTAGTTCCTTCCCCCAGCTGTAATTTAGTGTCTGTTTCCCCCACTGGAGTGTAAATTCATCTTGGGCAGGGATCATGTCTACCACCTCTACTATACTCTCCCAAATGCTTAGTACAGTGCACTGCACACATTAAAGTGTTCAATAAATACCACTGACTGATTTTTAATTTTTAATGTTATTTTTAAAGTATTTTTAATGTTATTACACTGGCACTTTAGCAAAAGATCCTGTTACTAAAGTAAAATAGTATGGGTATTTCACTGGGACCAAACTATAGTATTATAGCCTTGAGGTATATTGGTCTATGTTCCATATTATATCTGTTACCTCTGTGAAAATTAAAATTTTGCACCTGTTTCTGAATGCTTTTTATATATGGCTAACTTAAGACATACTGATTGAACTATTCACTGTTTCTTATTCTAGTTTGTTCATGAGAAAGAAATTGTAGCAGAAGATGACCAAGTGTTTCTTATGAAGCAGCAGGTACATTGACTTTCATTTGGAAGTGGGTCAAGTAATGCTTAATAAGTAATTGTTGTCATGAATTTTCTTAAACACTTGTTGTATTCTTGAAGAACTTCTTGTTATGGAAAAGTGTAACCATTAATGGTTTTATGATATTACCATGACTAGCATTTTTTTTTTTTACAAATTCTGTAGTGTTATTGAATGAATATTGAATGAATATTGAATGAATGTTGTTATTGTATTATATGACAGGCCATGTGCATGATGTGGCAGAAATATTTAAATGATAAAAATGTCTAAATCAAATTTTCTTTTTCAGTCCCAGTTAGCAAAGCAGCCACCAACTGCAGCTGGAAGGCCAGTGGTTAGTATATTTAACAAAACTACTAAAATAATGCAGGAGAATAAATTTTAGTGTGCCTTATGGGCCACAAGACATCTCAGTCTTTAAACTGAATTTGACTTAAAAATAATTGTGTTTCTAGGTTTGCTTTAAAAAATATATTTATGCTTTTCGAGTATCATTCTTCCAAAGACCTCCAGAGACATTATTCAAATGGTTCCTTTAACATCCCTCCATTTTATTTTACTACTGCCATTCTTCCCACTGTTCCCATTCACAGAAGCATCATATTTAAATCCAAGTATTCTCAACTCTGGTTTCCCCCTAGTGTCCTCCTGTAGCTATGAGACCAGGATTGTTTATTTGTGGAGAGAGTGCAGTGAGTTGTAGTTACCAGTAGAACTCCAAATATTTTGTGCGAATTCCCGTGAAATAGTCTGTCCGTTGAGAAGGTTTTGGCCGTTTGTAAACTCCATCTCTTCTGTTTTAATTTAGGATGCCTCACCCAGAGTTCCCGGAGGCTCCCCTCGAACCCCAAACCGATCAGTTTCATCCAATGTTGCCAGTGTGTCTCCTATTCCTGCTGGGTCGAAAAAAATTGATCCAAATATGAAAGGTATCTTTTTCTGGGAAAAATACAAATACTATGTGGTGCATCTTCTGTTGATCGCTTTCATTTCTTTTAGCATTTATAGTGTTTGTTCTTCTCATTACTCACAACCATTCTAATAGAAGAGTTTAATATTTGAATAACCTGAGTAATAAAGAACTTACCCTAACCAAGATGCAACATAGAGAAGCAGCATGGCTCAGTGGAAAGAGCACGGGCTTTGGAGTCAGAGGTCATGAGTTCGAATTCCGGCTCTGCCACTGGTCAGCTGTGTGACTGTGGGCAAGTCACTTCACTTCTCTGTGCCTCAGTTCCCTCATCTGTAAAATGGGGATGAAGACTGTGAGCCCCACGTGGGACGACCTGATTCCTCTGTGTCTACCCCAGTGCTTAGAACAGTGCTCTGCACATAGTAAGCGCTTAACAAATACCAACATTATTATTTATTATTATCTCAAAATCAAGCTCTTGGTGAAGAACTGATTGCATTTCTCTTTCTTAATCAGTTTTCATTTTCATTTCAAATCCACTCTAATTTAGCTGGAGCTACAAGTGAAGGAGTCCTCGCTAATTTCTTCAATAGTTTGCTGAGTAAAAAGACAGGCTCTCCGGGTACTCCTGGAGTTGGTGGTGGAAGCCCTGGAGGTGGAGGTGGAGGTGGAAGTAGCAGTTTACCACCCTCTGCAAAAAAATCAGGTACGATTGACCACATACAGTGAATAATTTGAATTTAAGCTATTGAGAGCAGGGGATGGAATTTTCATATTATGGAATCAATTTAAAAACACGTTAAAGAAGCAGTTCAAGTTGATTAGAAAGAGTGTTTTTGTAGAAGACGCAGTTCAGACGCAAAGGGGAATGTTGGTGTTGTTTCAGGGCTAACGTGGTTCCCAATATTCATTCAATAGTATTTATTGAGCGCTTACTATGTGCAGAGCACTGTACTAAGCACTTGGAATGTACAGTTCGGCAAGCAGATAGAGACAATCCCTCCCCAATGACGGGTTCACAGTTTAAACTGTTTTTACTATTGTTAAACAATGCAACCTACCTCTATTTAAACCAAACACCTCTGCAGCCTCTAATTTGATTTGGAACAGTAAGTAAGTTGAATTGATAAAAATAGTTCTTATTAGGAGCATTATGGGGAAAGAAAACTCAATTGAGTGGTTTTTGGTTGTTGTTTTTTTTTCCATAGGCCAGAAGCCTGTCTTAACAGATGTTCAAGCAGAATTGGACAGAATTTCACGAAAACCGGATATGGTCTCTCCTACCACACCTACATCCCCTTCAGAAGGAGAAGCATCTTGAAGATACCAAATAAAGCCATTTATTCAGTTTTCTGGGATAATGTAAACTTGCCTCTGCCTTTTCCTTCAAAAGTGGAATTAGGGAGCAGAAATGCTATTTCAGAAGGACAAAATTAATATGTCATTTTTTGTTGCCCAACTTTACAAAAAGGGAGATGTACAGATGGAAAATTATACTACACTATGTAGGACTACTGTTTGCATTGCCACTTTGCATAAAGAAGTAATTGTGGGGTTTTGTCAAACTCAAAATAATTTGTAAAATGGCAACATATCCATTTGATAAAATGTATTCGAAAAGGCTGTTAACAGGAGGGTGTGGGAAAGGGAGGTGAGAGGATATGCAGGGCACTTGACTGACTTTGAATCCCCATCCCTTTTAGTTATGGTTATTAAATTAAAATTGTAAACATTAACCTGCTAGTTTTGCTGGAAGAAAGAAGATAATCAGTTGTTAACTATTTTGTGCACCAAAATAAATTAATTCAAATAAATTTACTGCCACAAATGGAATATGCTGAGAAAGCTATCACATTTCATATGCGATGATAGATTGTGGTTCAGTAAATGCTGATTGCGATATTGCTTACAGAAATATTGACAAGTTGACCTTCATCAACTGCAGGCAGGGCAAACCTACTAAATATATAAAAGAACAATGCAGAGGTTATCAAAATGTAAAGAGTTACAATTTACAGACTTGTCTCTATATATGGCTCAGCCTTAACACACCCCTTTGTTTTCCACATTCAATGATCGTTTCAAATATTAGTCTTTAAAACTGTAATCAGTTAATAAAGTATTTATTCTCAGCATATAGATTAATTAATTCATTGCATTCTTATATTTAAATTTGTATTTATTAGCCAATGAAAGATTTTCTAGTATTTTCTTAGTATTCGGCTCAGAAAGATTTATTAAACTCTCGTCTTTCCCATCTTTTCATTATAAATTTAGCTCTGGCACAACTAGTTGGTAAAGAAGGTTGACATTTGTGTAATGTCTCTATTAGAGAAGTACTAAGAACTGATGGTCTATTTTTTGTTCACTTTATCCTTCTCCCCCCAAGGATGTTTCTCACCCACACAATCTTGTCAGCAGTCTTAGGAACTAAATTGCATTCCAGGAGACTTCTGGAACTCATTAAGTTGTGGCAGATAATGTTTTCAAAACTTAATTGATGCACTAAAGTCCGATCATCACTTTATTAATGCACACTAGGATAGGGCTTCACAACAGAGACCATTTAAGAGTTTAAGTAAGGTCAGTTCAGTTAAGAGGAATATCCACTTTGGATTTAAAGCCAGTTTTGGTTAGTTGTTTAAAAGGCTTTTCTGTTGGTGTGTTCTTATTCAAAAGTATAGCATTCTAAAAGATGCTACTCAATGGGGTTTTTGAAATGTTAAAGTACAACAATCCCTCAAGGTAAGGAAATTCACTCGTTTATAAATCTGGTTCTCAGATTGAACACTAAATTTCTTAAATGTAGTTGAAAATTTTGGTTTACTAGAAGTGCGATATGGTTTAAAACTTATTTTATAGCTTGCTATATAAGGAGCACTTTGCAAAATGAAGGGTGCATATTAACTGAAGAAGAAATTTAAGAAAATTTATTTTCTTAGATGAAATGGTTGAGCTAAGAAATACTTAGTAACTGTAAAATGGTTCTACAGTTGTAGGAAGCTATTATGCTAAGTTAATCTGTTAAAGTGGAACGACTTCATAGTATAAAGAGGATAGATACAAGAAGAATAGAATTGATGCATGGTGTACATTTCTCCATTGCTTAAATATCTGCTGCTGGGCTTGATTGAAGAAGAGAATGGTGTCATACATATGGAGCCCTGCAGATATATTGGATAGAGAATATTGTGTATGTCCAATCTGAAATCATTGGTATGCCTTGTTTTAGCTGATTCAATTATAACTACTCTAACATTTTAACCTGTTTTAATTTTACAAATATTTTTGTACCAATTATTTTTTAAAGTGATTTTTCCATTTTTCCATTCTGTCCATTACAAAACCCTTGGTGAAATTGAACACATGCCTCAAATATTCAGTAAATGCCCATGATATGATTTATTTATTTTTTGAACTTTTCAGGTGTGTTTTGATTTTCAAACTGTGAAAATGCCAGAATTGCATTAGTTTAATGAATTCTTACATGCAGCAAACTTAACATTACTCATTCTTCTATTTCATAAAAAAAAATCTTGTACTGATTTAGCCATATATGTCCAATGATATTTAGGCCGTATGCCAAAAAGTGGTAGCCTGAATACAGTTTTTTTTCCCTTTAGTAAAATTTTTGGGATGCCATTAAAAATAGGATGATTTCTAAAGTATCCCCAGGTCTGAACTTGAAAGGTACATGGGTGCAACTTCATCTCAGAGCTGATCATTTTTCAGAGATCCTGAAAAGTTTCACTTTAGGATTATATTTTGTGAACTCCCATGAATTAGCATTATTTCTTCTTGTATCTTATCCAGAGACCAATAGTTTATTGTTCGTGTTCTGCTGTTTGATGGAAGTTGTTAGCCCCTTCACCCTTAAGAAGTCTCCCAAGTTTTGGTGTGCTGTATAAATTGCAAGGCAAATTTGCACCTGTGCATTTTCATAGATTAATCTTAGTTCCTAACCTGAATTTTTACATTAAATCCTTACAATCCATGCCACACATCTGATTTTTCTGTTAAATTGTAGGGGTGGAAGGGGGTTGTTCATTGGCAACTCAAGTCACTCTTTGAACATGTGACCAAATATGCTAATGCAGAAAGATCCTTTAGATTTTTGGAGTTGGGTAGAAACATTGATCTTTGAGGTGATGCTTGGGCTACAAAGTTTTCATAGCCCCTGTTCTGGGCCTTCTGGTCGAACATTCCCTTTTTGTGCACCTTCCAATTTAGCATTATTATGGTGATGAAGTTTTAAGCCTTGTGAATGCAATCATGATCCAATTATAAGGAAAATAAAAGGCTTAGGCCTGACATTCTTTTTTCCCCTCTTTCTCCACTGAGGTGTGCCAGAAGCTTGAGGGTTCTTTTTCAATGCAGTGTGGTTAGAAGTGTACTACAAAGTCATCACAGTGAATTTTTTCCATATTTTGTGATTGAAGTATTGGATTAGGTCAAGGAGGCTGGAACTCAAAACAATAAGGGGTTTGGTTCATAAATTAGAGAAACTTCAGAACCTGTCCTGTACTTAGTATGCAAATAGCCCAATGATTAGCAAAATAAAAATTAACAAAAGATTCTGCTATTCTTAATGATGGACATTACAGTAAAAATGTTTGAAGTATTTTAAATTCAGACACCATTTTCTTTGAAGACAAATGGAAATGAGTGAATTCGGAAAATATACTTTGAATTTAGGCACTAACTTGCCAGAACATGCAGGGAACAAGAGTGGAATGTTGTACTTTGCTAAAAGTAAGCTCAAAAAAGAAACTGCAGGGTCTCTCAAAGCAAAATGTTAGGAACTGTCCAATCAAACAATGGTATTGGACACTTACTATGTGCAGAGCACTGTACTAAGCACTTGGGAGAGTACAATGCAACAATACTTACCATGAGTTCTCATGGTATCCAATGTCTCTTTCAGTAAACACAAAAGATAAGGGTGGTAAACACCTAACTTGAAGTCTATTGGTATGTCTGAGGAGCTGAGGAATTTTAACTCCTATCTTGCTCGAGCCAATTAGTGCAATAAAATGGAAGTAAAAAATTTTTGTGAGCTGTTTGAAGTGGGTAATGCTGGCCTACCTAAGTATCTACAGGGGATATCTATGGGTGTGGGACACAATGCAGTTGCTCCCATTACACTTATGTCAATCTGGTCCTGAAAGTAGAGTATTGATTTTACTTGGCCTAATTTCTACTCCCTGCATCATTTTGTAACAGTTCTGCTAAGTCAATTTTGGCAGTGAAAACTTTAAGAAAATCTATCATCAGTTCTGAGACCATTCTAATTCTGCCACAGTCAGCCTAAATTGGTTTAGCACATGCGGGTGATAAATTGTTAACATTTCTACTGCAGCAATAGAAGTGACATTATGGCAATGTGATTTCTGGAAGGTTTTTTATTTTTTTCTGAAATATTTTCCCTTCTCCAGACTCTTCAGAATGAGAAGTTTAAGTAACTGATACCCATGCTCAGTTTTTGTTTATCTCATTTGCAAATGACACACTTTCACTCCAATATACAAACCTCACCTCAAAATCCAGATAACTGTTAAATGTTGGATTGATTCAAGATTGCCTTAACATTGCTATATCCCAACCAGTAGGTGTGATTTTGAGCATTCATGTAATCATTAGTGTCATCTGCAAATGCCAGAAAGGAGAATAGGACTGAATAAATACTTTCCATGTAGATGTGGCTGTATATGTGAATCCTAAAAATAAAAACTAAAACATTACCCAAATTTTTGAAATTTAAACTTGAATTTGTATCTGAAACTTCTTTAAACATAGGTAATCATTACTTATCTCCTGAATTTTTTAAACCCCATAATTCATACCCTAGCATTAAGTATTAGGCACTATTGGACCATTGGCTCTGCTTGAACATGACAATTCAGAAAGCAAAAGCTTCTTTCAAAATATCAACCTCAATTCTAAATTGGGAGCCCATCTAAATAAAGGGAATGAAGTTAGGTAGTAATGTTTTGGGGGTTTTTATGCTACCCCCTTACCAGAGTCCCCTTCCATATGATAAAAAGGTAATATGCTTAAAACCTACTGAATATATGATTTCCTTCTGATGTCCTTCATTTTAGGGAATTATTTACAGTGACGTCTGCTAATACGGAATTTTCATGGAACTGGTTTGAAAAAATAGATAAGATGTCAAGTTATATCACAAATAACTTAAGAACTAGTGCTGCCACTTTCTTGGTCTTTAAAGCATAGAATCACATAAATATTTGAAACTACACCAAACCCTTGTCCTTCTATAACCACAGGTAAGGTAAATGCACTGAAAATTCAGAAATCTAATGTTAGCTAGTAGTTTCATAGCTTTTTAAAGGATCTGTCAACAAATCACAATTTTGGCTAGTGTAAACATACCTCCCTTCCCTTCTGTTCAAAGTATTCTAGTGAAATGGTCAAAAGACAAGTGGAGAGAATAGAGACGGTAAACAGCAAAGAACCTGAGTAATCCACTAAAGGGATAATCAGTCTTTGTTTTTTTGAGAATTGGATATTCTAGAGGTTTGTGAGACTTTAGTTGTAGTAGATTAGGTACAAATTTTGCTAACAATGTAAAATCTTTCATTTAAAATTGTGGGAAGATTATTCCTGGGAAGTGAGCTATGTAAATATAGTTATGTTGCTAAAATATGGGCTCTCATCTCTCAAGCTTTGTAGTGGCTCATATTTGAATTTGGAGTTTTTATTATTTCCACCAAGTATATACTATGTACCCTGGACCACTCATTTATTAATAATGAGGTCAGTGATGCTGAGGGAAAATAGAATTGATAGGAAAATGTCATTTTTTCTTAAACTTAAAAGTAATGGCTACTGAGGTTAATTAAAGAGGAAATTGGTGACTTATAGATGAAGTAACTTCTGAAACACTACTCTGCAGCATATGCAATGTAATCTTAACAACAAGTAATCTTAACAGAATAGAGAATGCCAAGATGATCTTTTTCAGTTGTCTAAATATGCAAACCAAAGTACCACCTCTGCCTTTTTTTCTTTCAATTTCTGGCCTTTTAGTGTGCACCTTTGCATGATCGAATATCTTCAAACTTAGCCACATGGGAGATATTCCACAATCTGGTTAATGTAGGGTGCAGGGACTAACAGTGTTGCAGGGTAATATTTGGCCCGACTTGAGAGTAAATTGGGTAGTTGGATCTGGGCCAGTATTTGTAGCCAGTGAAATCGTGGTCTTAAGACAGATTGTTCTGTCAGAACGACACTTGACAGAACCTACTCCAGTTTAGCATCAGGAATCGAAGCACCTGGCTTGAAGCTGCCTTCTTGCCTTCCCAAGGGCCCTTCATCCCATCCTCCACTGCCTCTATCTAATTGCTCTCTCCTGTTAGGAGGGTTAAATGGAGTTTATTTTGTCCCTGGTTCAAATTTGATTGCATGAGACAAATCTCTGATTCTCATAATTCAAAAGTAATTATAGTACTTAATGAGTCAAATTATGGCATGTGGTGGCTAAGGAAGAAAGGGACTGAGTCATTTTCTGTTAAATAGTATTTTTGGGGGGGGGGGTCAAAAGGCCCCTGAACTGAATCTTACATTAACATTTGTTGGTTGCAGTTTTTCCTCTGGTTATTCAAAATGTTATAGACAAGTTTCGTTACAGGGTTAGCAACTGAAGTTGGGGTAATGTGGAGAAAGACCCTGTGCATAAAATTGTCTTTCCCATAATAAATGGATATTAGATATCAGAAATAGCATTTTGATAATGCTCCAGGTACACTAATAACCAACATTTAGTTAGCTTTTCCCCAAACTTAAAAACTAATGGATACTAAGCGTATACTTTCACTTGTGCTAGTAGCATGGAAAATTCGTTTTTGTAAGCTTTTAGAAAGGCCCATTCCTTTACCACTTTGTCTTATTAAATGCTGTAAATGGGCTCTCTCTCTTTCTCTCTCTCTCATAGGAGAAACTGTCAGTTGACTTTCCAATCTGGTATAAAAGAGAGATCAGAATAGAGCTCTCTAAATGCATGAAAAAGCAAAAAAGCTCTTCATATGTATCACTTCTATTTTTGAGAAGATAATTTAAGTAATTTAAAAATCCAAAGACAGCCAGTTGCCTCTGTCAATTCAGGTTGATAACTTTACTCAAGTTCCTCTTTTCTTGGAAAATATAAACTGTATATGCCAGTCTCTTGCAAAATGGCTACTTATACTTACTTTTTATGTATGCTTTACCTAAATTAAAATGATTTCTTGCTAATTGAATCAAGGTTACAACCTAATTCCCTTTGGCTTCCTATTGAGATGTTAAATTCAGTCTCTTTGTGTATTCTGTATGCAATACTGTGTCTGTCAGAAAGTTAGTTGTTTCTGGAATAAAATTTTACAGCCATCATCATCATCATCATCATCATGTCCTCACTGAGTGTCCATAAAGTGCATAACACTTTTCAAGGTGCACTGCCTTCACCTTTTGAATAAAATTCCAGACTCTTAGTATTTGGGTAGTTTTCCACCAGAGACTGAACCCCAAGAAACCCTGCCCTCCTACTGGCTAAAGTAAGTGTAATACTTAAAAAGTGTACTTACTGTTTTTAATAAGGAAAAAGGCTAAAATGCACGTGTGCTTGTAATTCTGGGTTTTATTAAAAAAAAATCCCCCCCACCATTGACATAGGAGTCCACAAGAGAAAAATGATTAAAAGAAAATGTATTTCAATCAAACATGTCAAGCTTAGAGTTTGTGTAATTGAAAAGAATCTGGAAAAAAAAAAGTACTATTATGAAGGAAGCCCAGAAGAGTTGAATGTTCCAAAATGAAACAATTTTAAAGATATAAGAATGGTGGAAATGAGGTTGCCTTTAGAGAATGCCCCAAGGAACTCACAATGAGGAATGCTGTAAAAAGTGGAAGGTAATGCCAGGATCCAAGACAATAATAATAATTATGGTATTTGTTGAGTGCTTACTATGTGCCTGGTACTATACTAGGTGGTGGGGTCGATACAAGCAAATCAGGTGGGATACAGTCCCTGTCCCTTGTAAGACTGTCTCAATTCCCATTTTACAGATGATCTGAGCCCCAGAGAAGTGAAGTCACTCACCCAAGGAGATGCAGCATTCAAGTGGCGGAGTTGGGATTAGAACCCATGACATTCTGCTCCACACTTCTTCCCCAGATCTGAGCCAGGCCCTGGTCAGGGAGGGAGTGGGCGGATGGGCTCTCGTCACTGACCATTCTGTGTTCCCCTCCGGGGGAGGGGAAAATGGAACCCACCCTCGCTGCCCTCTCCTCTGCACATTCTGAGCCAAGGGGTGGGGGTTGTTTTTCAGCCCAAAGAGTTGATGTGTTATTTCATGGAGGGAACCTAGCGGACCATTGGATTCCCTATAGTCCAGGCCTCTGGTGTTGGGCAAAAAATAGTCCCCCTCTAGCCAGAATCAAGGGTTTCAAGGGAGTATTTGGATGCCATTTCATACCAGAGGAGACCAAAAGAGGGCTCCCCTGAATATCACAATCTAATAATAATAATGTTGGTATTTAAGTGCTTACTATGTGCAAAGCACTGTTCTAAGCACTGGGGAAGATACAAGGTAATCAGGTTGTCCCACATGAGGCTCACAGTTAATTCCCATTTTACAGATGAGGTAACTGAGGCACAGAGAAGTTAAGTGGCATGCCCACAGTCACACAGCTGACAAGTGGCAGAGCCAGAATTTGAACCCTTGACCGCTGACTCCCAAGCCTGGGCTTTTTCCACTGAGCCACGCTGCTTCTCCATCTGAACTAGAACTGAAGCAACCCTTCCCTCTCCTGCAGCCCAACTGAGAGAGTTAGTTGAGGTAGCTGAGTAGGGAAATAATTCTTTACATTTTGTTCCTTGAAATGTTTAAAACCCTTTCACTTTGCTTTGATTAATGAAATGTATGCTGTAATAATTTCATTATTAATAGTCCTTTTTTAATCAATGTCCCATTGACTGTTAGCCTGGATTTCGATCCAATGAAAGGAGATTGGATTTGTAGCTTTTATTGTAATTCAGTTTTATTTGCCTAGCATTTGTTAGATAGCCTCCTAGAGTTAAGGTTGCAAGGCCATGATGTTTCATACAGGTATCCTGATTGGCTACAGAATCCACTCGGGTCTGAGAGTGGCTCTGTCCTCTCCTACGAATCCTGCTGCCAGCTTGTGTAGATTCCAGAGGCTTTCCTGTAGCCACCTAGATTGATCTGATAGGGGAATAGATGGTACCTCTTCATCCCTGGAGAAAACACTTAGCTTGGTTTAAGGGCTTCCTCCCCCAAGCCCTATTTTGCCACCCAACTGGATGAGGCCTCAGAGATTCTTTAGTGGCCACAAACTACATCCATTCTCCCTACCAGCTGACTTGTAGTAAGTGCTGCTGTACTCGGGAACAGGGTGAAGAGAAAAATCTGAAAGACTTTCTGTTCAAATAATACATCTTCCTTTAATTTAGAGGGCACAATTCTGATCAGACAGGCCCTAAGCATTAGTTCATCCCATACAGAATCCAGAATAAAATGTAATTTTTCTACTAAAAAAACCATGGAAATAATAATTTCCTGGCATCAGTACAACCGTTCTGAATTCTGCCCCCGCAGGTTTTTATTTAGTTTGAAACTAAAAGTCAGATCACATTTGGAAGAGCATGTTAAATATGGGTGTTTAATCCAATTTTTTTTTACATAAACTAAGAAGAACCTTTTAAAAAGTGGTGGGACATTTTTAAGGGAGATGGAATTTGACATTTCTGAGGCTCTTTTCCAGTTGTGCAGATGACTTACCATAGACTGGCAGATGGGTTGCTGGGCTGAAAAGGAAGAAAAAAGATCAAATGGATTAATAGGAATAAGATTTATTCAACTGAGTCAAGAACTCAGAAATGGGGACAAGACTTGAAAAGCAAATGGGAGCCTTTACAATGACTTTTAGGTGGGAACTATCTGAGAGCCAGATCATTTAGGATTTAGTAAAGAGAAGTTCTTTGACACCTCGCTCCTCATGCACCTTAGTTTTAACTTGAAAGTGGTTTCTTACATCCAACTTTCTTATTTGAAAGTTGGTTTGTTTCAACAAAAGAGCAGCGAGGCTCACCTCTCTGCCCAAACTGCAAGTTTCCACTGGAGACAGAAGTAGGTCTCAAAGTCATCATCAAATGTATTTATCATCCTGAAAAGTTGATATGGTTCAGGGGAGAAAACCAGGGCTCCCAGAGGTTTTTCCACATGCCTGGGCACACACTTCAAATTCTGCAGCAGCCAGCTTTAAACCCTGTGAATCCTCCACCTCTATGAAAGCTAATGGGTCTCCTCTAACACAGAAAGGATAGAGTGCCCACTTGGCTTTTTCTCCCCTGGCCTTACCCCCCAAATCAAATGGTACCTCTTCATCCCTGGAGAAAACACTTAACTCGGTTTAAGGGCTTCCTCCCCCCAGCCCTATTTTGCCACCCAACTGGATGAGGCTTCAGAGATTCTTTAGTGGCCACAGACTGCATCCATTCTCCCTACCAGCAGAGTCACAGTAAGCGCTGCTGGACTCAGGGGAACTGGGTGAGTGGTTTGACTAGCTCTGGTTTGACTACCTCAGGGCATATTCTACAAGTGGGAAGGACATACCTTTTCCTCTCAACTACTGGGGGTCTGAGAAGTGCTCAGCAAATGGCAAGGGGCTAGAAATGACAATGCTGGATTTTCATGAATAATGGATGTAAAGTGTAGAAGCAGTGGAAAGAGCATGGACTTAGGAGTTAGAGGACCTGAGTTCTAATTCTGACTTTGCCACTTGCCTGCTGTATGACCTTGGGCAAGTCACTTAACTTCTCTGTGATTCAGTTTCCTCAACTGAAAAATGGGTATTCCTACTTAGATTGAGAGTCCCATGTGGGACAGGGACTGTGCCTGACCTGATTAACGTGTATCTAACCCAGCACTTAGAACACTGCTTGACATAACGTAAGTATTTAATGAATACCATTATTATTATTATTTTTAAATGAGCATTTTTCAAAGATACTCCAGAATGCCAGTGTAAGCAGCTTCTTCAGAATGAAGGACATCTCTACCACCAGCGGCCTGTTTACTTGTTCTCTGGCTTACTACCACCAGAGAGCAGGGAAGAGCTGTTTAAAGCCTTTTAAGGCTAGGATACAGAATCGGAGTAACAAACCTCGGCTTGCCTCTCCCCTCTGTACTAATAATGACGGCATTTGTTAAGCGCGTACTATGTGCAAAGCACTGTTCTAAGCGCTGGGGAGGATACAAGGTAATCAGGTTGTCTCACGTGGGGCTCACAGTCTTCATCCCCATTTTACAGATGAGGTCACTGAGGCACAGAAAAGTTATGTGACGTGCCCAAAGTCACACAGCTGACAAGCGGCAGAGCCGGGATTTGAACCCAATCATTTGAACCCTCCATGTGACTTCAGGTCCAGTATCGGTTGCCTGAAACCAGGGGGTTTAGGTGGGAATCAGAACAGCTCTAAAACCTCATAAGGGAAAAGGATGTCAGTTCTGGATGAGATCTTGAAGGGCTAAAGACCCCAGGGGAATCAGTTGGAATTAGGCATTCCTTGAGGGTCTGGGCCCAGTTTGATCTACAATTCCCCAGTCCACCCTAATTATCAATCAATCAATCAATCAATCATATTTATTGAGCACTTACTGTGTGCACAGCACAGTACTAAGAGCTTGGGAGAGTATACACAACAATATAACAAAAGACACATTCCCTACCCACAACGAGATTACAGTCTAGAGGGGAAGGCAGACATTGATATAAATAAAATAAATTATGCATGTATACATAAGGGCTGAGCGCTGCTGGGGGTGGAGGGGGTGCTGAGTGTGATAGTAATGTTGGCATTTGTTAAGTGCTTACTATGTGCAGAGCACTGTTCTAAGCGCTGGGGTAGATACAGGGTAATCAGGTTGTCCCACGTGAGGCTCATAGTTAATCCCCATTTTAGAGATGAGGTAACTGAGGCACAGAGAAGTTAGGTGACTTGCCCACAGTCACATAGCTGACAAGTGGCAGAATCAGGATTCGAACTCATGACCTCTGACTCCCAAGCCCGTGCTTTTTCCACTGAGCCACGATGAATAAAGGGAGTAGATCAGGACAGCACAGAAGGGATTAGGAAAAGAGGAAATGAGGGGCTTAGTCAGGGAAGGCTTCTTGAAGGAGTTGTGCCTTCAGTAACACTTTGAACGTGGGGAGAGTAATCACCTGTCAGAGATGAAAAAGGGAGAGCATTCCAGATCAGAGGCAGGATGTGGGCAAGAGGTCATTGGCAACATAGACAAGATCAAGGTATAGTGAATAGGTTGGCCTTAGAGGAAAGAAGTGTGCAGGCTTGGTTGTAGTAGGAGAGTAGTGAGGTGAGGTAGGAGGGAGCAAGGTGATTGAGTGCCTTAGAAGCCGACGCTAAGTAGTTTCTGTTTGATGCCGAGGTGGAGGGGCAGCACTAAAGGTTCTTGAGGAGTTGGGAAGAATGAACTGAACATTTTATAGAAAAATGATGCGGGCAGCAGAGTGACGTATGGACTAGAGTAGGGAGAGACAGGAGGCAGGGGGGTCAGCAAGGAGGCTGATAAAGTAAAGTTGGGATAGGGTAAGTGCTTGGATGCAGAGGAAAGGGCAGATTTTAGCGATGTTGTAAAGACTGAACTGACAGGATTTAGTGATAGATTGAATGTGTGGATTGAATGAAAAAGGAGTCAAGGATAACGCCAAAGTTATGGGCTTGTGAGACAGGAAGGGCGGTGGTGCTCTCTACACTGATGGGAAAATAAGGGGAGAACAGGGTTGGAAGATAAGGAGCTCTGATTTGGACATGTTACATTTGAAGTGTCTGGAGGACATCCAAGTAGAGATGTCTTGAAGGCAGGAGGAAATGAGAGACTGCAGAGAGGAAGAGAGATCAGGGCTGGAGATGAAGATTTGGGAATCATTCATTCATTCATTAATTCAATTGTATTTATTGTACCAAGCGCTTGGAATGTACAATTTGGCAACAGATTGAGACAACGGGCTCACAGTTTAAAAATCTGGGAGGACCTGGGCGAGTAGGGCTGGCCTCAGACATTGGGCTGTCCTGGGCCAAAAGTCCAATCAGCAACCACCTCATGCCTCCTGGTAACAGTCTCTGAGGCTTCTGATGGTGCAGGGAAAAGCCTCTGAGGCCACTGATGGTGTATCTGCACCATTTGCTTCAGCCCTGGGCATCACCTCACCACTTGTTGGACCCTGGGAGGAAGGGGTAGGTACCAGACTTACCGGGAAGACGGGCTGCTCCGGTTTGCAGGGCACAGTGAGTCTACTTGGCTGTCAGCTCCTCCCCAAAGCATCACCCAGTCCCCCGGGGTTGGGGCAGTCAGGATGGTAAGCTGCAGGCTATCATAGGCTCAGGGATCTCAGGAGTTGATATCCCAAGTGTGGCAGTTAGATAGAGAGAGGGGTCCCCTCAGGCCCTGAGGTCTCAGACTGAGTCTAGGGCCAGAATTCCTGTTATCCCATTATGCTTTCTGCCTTCTAAAATGGCTCCTGGTTCCCTGCTCATCTGTGTTCTCTCCCCATACTTTAACTCTACAGCCCTACCTAACCCATTTAATCTTTCCCTGCCCAGCTTGCCTCAATAAAAAAATAGGGAAACAAACCTTTTGGGAGAGACCCTCTCCTCCATGCCCCTCTTCCTCAGTTCTTCCCCTCCCCTCTCTTTCTTCTCCATTCTCTTTCCCTCTTCCTTCCTTCTTGCTATTTTCCCCTCACTCTCTTCTCCCTAACGGTAATCTGTTCCCCAAACTATTGTTTTTAATGGTATTAAAACATTTACTATACGCTAGGCACTGTACTCTCTAAACACTAGGGTAGATACAAGATAATTGGGTTAGATATCATCCCTGTTTGACACAGGGCTCCCAGTCTTAAATTTTACAGATGAGGTAACTGAGGCACAGAGACTTGCCCATGGTTATGCAACAGAGAGCAGCTTGGCTGGTGAATTCAAAAGAATATCTAATAACAGCTGAATGAACCCCCGATTCAGTAGTTACTACTATAATGGATGTTACTGTGCTCCTTATGTGTAGTCACATTACTCATAACAGAATTAATATTTTAATGAGATCAAATTAATATAATTGAGGAGCAAAGGAAGCAGAGATACAGAATTCTCTGTTCAATCAATTAATCAATTGTACTTATTGAGTAGTTACAGTGTGCAGAGAACTGTACTAAGTTCGTGGGAGATACAGTACAATGCAGTTTAACAAGAAAGTATTAAGTACATGGATTCATTTCTAAATTCAAATATAAGGCACTTTTTAACAGAAATATGAAAAAATTAAATAAGCAGATAACCTGACACTGGGCTTAGATTTTCTTTAATTACAAAATAGTAACTTCCACAAATTCAGGGCAACTTTGAAATCTTGTAACTTTAAAAACAGAAGGCAGAGGTTCAGCTGAATGACTCTTGTTGTTTTCTTATGCTGTCGAGTCTATTACCCTTATAAGATAGTAGCTCCTTTTCACCTTTTTTGAAAATGCAGGAACAAAATGCCTTAAGCTAAATGCCTCAAAGTCCAATTTTCTGAGAGTTCCAGTTATAAACATTAAGAAAAATAAATCAGTTAGTGAACCACCTCATGGGAGACAGTCTTGCTTAGTGGATAGACCACAGATCCTCCCCCTCCCATCCTTTGTTGGAGTTCCTCAAGGGTCAGTTCTTGGCCCTCTTCTGTTCTCCATTTACACTCACTCCCTTGGTGAACTCATTCGCTCTCACGGCTTTGACTACCATCTCTACGCAGATGACACGCAGATCTACATCTCCGCCCCGTCCTCTCCCCCTCCCTTCAGGCTCGCATCTCCTCCTGCCTCCGGGACGTCTCCACCTGGATGTTGGCCCGCCACCTAAAACTCAACATGAGCAAGATTGAGCTCCTCATCTTCCCTCCCAAACCCGGTCCTCTCCCAGACTTCCCTATCACCGTGGATGGCACGACCATCCTTCTCGTCTCTCGGGCCCGCAATCTCGGTGTCATCCTTGACTCGTCTCTCTCGTTCACCCCACACATCCTATCCGTTACCGAGACCTGCCGGTTTCACCTTTACAGTATCGCCAAGATCCGCCCTTTCCTCTCCACCCAAACGGCTACCTTACTGCTATGGGCTCTCGTTATATCCTGGCTAGACTACTGTGTCAGCCTTCTCTCTGATCTCCCTTCTCCTCTCTCGCCCTGCTCCAGTCCATTCTTCACTCTGCTGCCTGACTCATCTTCCTGCAGCAACGATCTGGGCATGTCACTCCCCTTCTTAAACACCTCCAGTGGTTGCCTATCAACCTCCGCTCCAAACAAAAACTCCTCACTCTAGGCTTCGAGGCTCTCCATCACCTTGCCCCTTCCTACCTCTCCTCCCTTCTCTCTTTCTACTGCCCACCCCGCACACTCCGCTCCTCTGCTGCCCACCTCCTCACCGTTCCTCGTTCTCGCCTATCCCGCCGTTGAGCCCCGGGCCACGTCCTCCCGCGGTCCTGGAATGCCCTCCGTCCTCACCTCTGCCAAACTGATTCTCTTCCCCTCTTCAAAACCCTACTTAAAACTCACCTCCTCCAAGAGGCCTTCCCAGACTGAGCTCCCCTTCTCCCTCTACTGCCCCCCTTCACCTCTCCACAGCTTAACCCTCTTTTCCCCCCATTTCCCTCTGCTCCTCCCCCTCTCCCTTGCCATCCCCTCAGCACTGTACTCGTCCGCTCAACTGTCTATATTTTCATTACCCTATTTATTTTGTTAATGAAATGTACATCGCCTCGATTCTATTTAGTTGCCATTGTTTTTACGAGATGTTCTTCCCCTTGACTCTATTTATTGCCATTGTTCTCGTCTGTCTCCCTCCCCCCATTAGACTGTAAGCCCGTCAAATGGCAGGGACTGTCTCTATCTGTTGCCGACTTGTTCATTCCAAGCGCTTAGTACAGTGCTCTGCACATAGTAAGCGCTCAATAAATACTATTGAATGAATTAGGAGTCAGGAGATTCCAAGTTCTAATCTCAGTTTTGCCACTTGCCTGCTGTGTGACCTTGGGCAAGTCACAACTTTTCTGTGCCTCAGTTTCTTCATCTGTAAAAAAGACATGAATATGTCCTCCTGTCACACCATGTCCCATGTGAGACAGGGACCTGTTTGATCTGATTATCTTGTCTCTTAGTACTTAATAAGCATTTATTAAATTCCATCATTATCAGATGTATTAAGAGTAAAGGCAAATGTTAGGATAAGAGACAGGCCATTGTTTGAATAGATTAGGGGTTAGTGTTGAGGCTAGATCTTTGTGTTAAGGAAAGAAGTGATGATTAGTTTTGGTAACTGGATTTCCTACAGTCCAATGTGAAAGATTAGCTTGTTGATGACTGACTTCCCATCAATTCATTTTTGACAATTTCATTAATGGCTGCATTTTAGAAAATTAACATCAAGATATCTCAATACTGTAAAAGGCTTGAATGTTGGACTTGGTGCAAGGCTCCTCTTTATTCCAGCTGGGATGAATCAACTTTATTGTAATTTTAGGGTGTTTGGGGGTTTCCTGGTATGCATTCATTCAATTGTATTTATTGAGCGCTTACTGGGTGCACTGAACTAAGCACTTGAGAGAGTACAATCTAACAATAGCACAGACACATTCCCTGCCACATAGTCTAGAGGGGGAGATTGATAGTTATCAATCAATTTATTGCTTCCTGTGTGCGGAGGACTGCATTAAGCACTTGGAAATGTACAATATATCCTCTCAAGGTCGCACCTGGAGAGTTTCCAGTACTTTACCAGTCTTGACTACAGGAGGGAGAGTCAAGCAGAGGCCTACCCATTCCATTCCTAGCTTGACCAGTGGCTAGTGAGTGGAAAAACCCGTTGTTGGGCAGGGATTGTCTCTGTTACTGAATTGTACATTCCAAGCACTTAGTACAGTGCTCTGCACACAGTAAGTGCTCAATAAATACGATTGAATGAATGAGTAAATGGAAGGCAAACTGCTACAAGTCAAAACTCATCTGTGCTGGGCAGCAGCGGCATGGGAGAGAGTCGAGGGCAGAGACTCAAGTTTACTGTGTGGAAGGAGGCAATGATAAACCACTTCTGTATTTTTACCACGAAAACTCTATGGATCCACTACCGGAATGACTGTACATGGAGGTGGAGCGTTCTAGGAGAGATGTGTCCATGTGTCATTATGGGTTGGAGATGACTCAACAGCATAAGACAAGTGTACAATATAACAGAGTTGGCAGACACATTCCCTGCCCACACCAAGTTTAGAGTCTATTTATAAGACTAAATATTATTAATTAGTCAGGCTTAGAACCTAAGAACCCACAGGGCCTAGTGGATAACGCACAGGTCTGGGAGCACGAATGTCATGGGTTCTAATCCCGGCTCTGCCATTTGTCTGCTGTGTGACCTTGAGTGAGTCACTACTCTGTGCCTCAATTCCCTCACCTGTAAAATGGGGATCGAGACTGTGAGCGCCACATGTGAGTCGAGGTCGGGTATCCAACCGGATCTGTTTGAATCCATCCCAGGGCTTAGTACAGTGCCTGGCACATAGTAAACACTCAACATAAACCACAATTATTATTATTATGTGGGACAAGAACTGTGTCCAACCTAATTTGCTTGTTTCCATCCCAGCACTTAGGACAGTGTCTGGCACATAATAACAATAATAATAATGGTAACTGTTGAGCACTTCCTATATGGCAGGCACTGCACTAATTGGTTGGACAATTACAAGCACAAATATAAGCAAATTGGGTTGGACACAGTTCCTGTCCCGTGTGGGGCTCAAAAACTCAATCCCCATTTTACATAGTACATAATAAGCGCTTAACAAATACCATAATAATAGCCATTGAGAAGCCGTACAGCTTAGCGGATAGAGCATGGGCCTGGGAATCAGAAGGACTTGGGCTCTAATCCCCGCTCTGCCACTTGTCTGCTGTGTGACTTTGGGCAAATCACTTCACTTCTCTGGGCTTCAATGACCTCATCTGTAAAATGGGGATTAAGAGCGTGAGACCCATGTGGGACAGGGGGCTGTGTCCAACTGATTAGCTGGTATCTACCCTAGAGCTTAGAAGAGTGCTTGGCACATAGTAGGTGCTTTACAAATACCGTAGTAATTATTATCTTTAATAATTATTATTAACCCATGACTGCCTGCTTCTCAGGTCTCAGCTTGATCCAGTAGGACATGCTGTTTGCTTCAAACCAAGGTGGGCTGGCAGAGCGGCGATGGCAGTGAGGTGATGGCGGCCTGGTGAGGCGGGCACTGAGGTAAAGACAGCCCAGCCTGGTGAGGTGGGCGCTGAGGTGAGATGGGCCCGGCCTGGTGAGGCAGGTGCTGAGGTGAGGCGGGCTTGACCTAGTGAGTCGGGCATTGAGGTGAGAATGGCCAGGCCTGGTGAGGCGGGAGGTGAGGTGACGATGGCCCAGTCTGGTGAGGCGGGAGTTGAGGTGAGGACGGCCCAGTTTGGTGAGGAGGGCGCTGAGGTAAGGCGGGCCCGGTCTGGTGAGGCAGGCGCTGAGGTGAGGACGGCCCAGCCTTGGGAGGTGGGCACTGAGGTGAGGTGGGCGCTGAGGTGAGGCGGGCGCTGAGGTGAGGCGGGCCCAGCCTGGTTAGGCAGGTGCTAAGATGAGGTGGGCCAGCCTGGTGAGGTGGGCGCTGAGGTGAGGAAAGCCCGGCCTGGTGAGGCAGGTGCTGAGGTGAGGTGGGCTTGGCCTGGTGAGGCGGGCGCTGAGGTGAGGTGGGCCCGGTCTGGTGAGGTGGGCGCTGAGGTGAGGCGGGCCCAGCCTGGTGAGGCGGCCGCTGAGGTGAGGAAGGCCCGGCCTGGTGAGGCGGGTGCTGAGGTGAGGTGGGCTTGGCCTGGTGAGGCGGGCACTGAGGTGAGGTGGGCCCGGTCTGGTGAGGCAGGAGCAGAGGTGAGGTGGGCC
Organism: Ornithorhynchus anatinus; assembly: GCF_004115215.2. NCBI lineage: Eukaryota > Metazoa > Chordata > Mammalia > Monotremata > Ornithorhynchidae > Ornithorhynchus > Ornithorhynchus anatinus. Next base: position 50,973,811 of record NC_041735.1, on the reverse strand, counting down.
TGGCCTGGTGAGGCGGGCGCTGAGGTGAGGTGGGCCTGGTCTGGTGAGGTGGGCGCTGAGGTGAGGTGGGCCCGGGCTGGTGAGGCGGGCGTTGAGGTGAGGTGGGCCCAAGCTGGTGATGCAGGTGCTGAGGTGATGTGAGCCCAGCCTGGTGAGGCAGGCGCTGAAGTGAGAACAGCCCGGCCTGGTGAAGTGGATGCTGAGATGAGGTGGGCTAGGGCTGGTGAGTCAGGCGCTGAAGTGAAGACAGCCCGGCCTGATGAAGTGGACGCTGAGAAGAGGCGGGCCCGGGCTGGTGAGCTGGGCGCTGAGGTGAGGACGGCCCGGCCTGGTGAAGTAGATGCTGAGATGAGGCGGGCCCGGGTTGGTGAGGCGGGCGCTGAGGTGAGGACGGCCTGGCATGGTGAAGTGGACGCTGAGATGAGGTGGGCCCGGGCTGGAGAGGCGGGCGCTGGGGTGAGGATGGACCAGCCTGGTGAGGCGGGTGCTGAGGTGAGGATGGACCGGCCTGGTGAGGCGGGCGCTGAGGTGAGGATGGACCGGCCTGGTGAGGCGGGTGTTGAGGTGAGGTGGACCCAGGCTGGTGAGGCGGGTGCTGAGGTGAGGACGGCCCATCCTGGTGAGGCAGATGCTAAGGTGAGGCAGACCCGGCCCGGTGAGGCGGCCATTGAGTTGAGGCGGGCCCGGCCTGGTGAGGCGGGCGTTGAGGTGAGAACGGCCTGGCCCGGTGAGGCGGGCGCTGGGCTGAGGCAGGCCCGGCCTGGTGAGGTGGCCATTGAGGTGAGGACGGCCCGGCCTGGTGAGGAGGGCGCTGGGGTGAGGCCGGCCCGGCCTGGCGACGCAGGTGCGGAGGCGAGGCCCACCCGGCCTGCTGAGGCGGGGCCGGGGGCGGTGAGGCAGGCGGCCGGTGAGGCGGGCGGGGCCGGGGGCGGGGCCCGGGCGGAGCCGAGCCGAGGTCGGAAGCGAGGCCGGCGGGGAGGCGCCGGAGGTGACGCCGCTGAGCGGAGGCAGGCCGGGCTCCTGCCTTCTCTCCGCCGCCTGCAGCCGCCTCAGCGTCCCGAGCCGCCCCCGCCCCCGCCATGGAGAACGGCGGAGACCCCGCCGTGTACCGGCCCACCACGGAGGCAGCCCCCGGCGGCCAGGCGGGGGGGAGCCGGTGCGGCTGCGGCTCTCCGGCCTTCACCCTCACCCGGCCCACCAAAAAGCGCGGCCCGCTCAAACTCGTGCAGCTGGTGAGTCGCCCGCCCCGCTCGCCCGCTCGCCCACCGGCCCCGGGGGCCGCAGCACGCTGCCACACCTCTCCTCTCCTCCTGCCCCCGCGCCTTTCCTTGCCTTCTGCCTTCCTCCCCACTCCCCATCACCCCTTTCCCCTTTCTTCCTCCTCCGTTCCCCGCTTCCTCCTTTCCCCTCCGTGCCCCCTTTCCCCTCCGACGCCCCTTCCCCTTTCTCCACCTCCCTCCTTCCCCGTCTTCTGGAGAAAGAGGGAATTTGGGAATATCCTTTGATTCCCCTTTCGCCACCCCCCTCCTTCCCCGTCTTCTGGACAAAGAGGGAATTTGGGAATACCCTTTGATTCCCCTTCCCCTTTGGCCACCCCCCTCCTTCCCCGTCTTCTGGACAAAGAGGGAATTTGGGAATTTCCTTTGATGCCCCTTCCCCTTTGGCCACCCCCCTCCTTCCCCGTCTTCTGGAGAAAGAGGGAATTTGGGAATTTCCTTTGATGCCCCTTCCCCTTTCGCCACCCCCCTCCTTCCCCGTCTTCTGGACAAGGAGGGAATTTAGGAATTTTCTTTTCCTTAGAGGGGAAGTCGGGTTTGCTCCTCGTCCAGTGCGCTTCCCCTGTGCTTGTGGGAGAGAGGGTGAAGCCCAGGCTGCCAGGGCACGACCTGGCCCTGGAAAGGGGGTGGGGGTCACCTGCTTCTCTTCCCCACCCAAAAAAGATTGTTTAGCCCTTCCCAGGACGCCTCGGAATAAATTGGCCCTGGCAGGGTGGGGCCGGGAAGGATTTCAAAGAAAGAAAATGAAAGTCCAGGAACCAACTTGGTTTGCGTGGAACTGATGCGGAACCCTTCCCCGCAGATGGGGGTCACTCACTGATCAAGCAATCAATGGGATCTATGGAGCAATTACTGTGTGCAGAGCACTGGACTGGGCGCTTGGGAGAGGACGATACAACAGAATTAGACACGTTCCTTGTCCGCAGCGATCTTACAGTTATTTCTGTACAGCATGTGGTTCCTGCTGTCAACTGCTGATTATCCCTAAAGACCTCTGAATTGTTTGTCCCTTAATCCCCGAGTTCCTTAAATAAGGACTGTACCCAAACTCGGATTTTTCAAGTGTTTTTTTTTTTTTTGTATTTGGAAAAAGCTTCCAGTTTGCCCCAAACGGTGCATCGTAACATTGAAATCCCATGAAAAAAGTGGAGGCGTTAGTACAGATCACTTTTTATTGGGGAAGGGAGCTGCTCCCAGCCGTATCCTTCGATGAGAGGAGGTTGGAGGGAGGAGAAAGGCTCCAGAATAGTTAAAGGAAGCAGCCATACTGATCCCATGTGGGGGCGGGGGCATTCTGCCTTCTGCATTCTCCCCTCCCTGCAACCAGGGGAGGAGTAGCTTGATAATATGCTCACTCAGCTCCTAGCATGTCGTGGGCAAACAGCAGCAAGTGCCATGGGAGAGTGGGTGGAGAGAGCACCCCAAACAAGATGCTATGACAGCTAAAATGCCAAATATCTAGTTTGGCCTGTTCAGAAATAAATATTAAAATAAAAAAATGAGCAAGTGTAATTCCATTTTTTTTTTATGATTTGCAACACAACTTTCCATCCTCTTCCTGCTCTTCAGCTCTTTTCTCGCCAAATTGCCTAAACTCCTTGTGGGTAGTGAACCTGTCTACCAACTCTGTTATTTTGTTCCCTCTCAAGCGCTTAGAACAGTGCTCTGCATTCTAGTATGCCCCGTTCGGCCCTGATGGAAGTAGAGCAGGAGGGAGAGAGGCAGACCAAACACTCAATCACACAAGCATATTGGTTGAGTGCTGAGTGCAGAGGACTGTACTGAGCACTTGCGGGAGTACAGTGTTAAAGAGTTGGTAGACAGATTTCCTGTCCACAAGATTACAGGGTAAAGGAGTTTAGCATGGACTTGGGTTCTAATCCCAGCTTCACTTCTTGTCCGTTGTGTTACTTTGGGCAAATCACTTCACTTCTCTGTGTCTCAGTTACCTTATCTGTAAAATGGGGATTGACTGTGATTAGATTGTATCTACCCCAGTACTTAGTGTAGTGCTTGGCACACAGTAAGTGCTTAACAAATACCTTTAAAAAGCTCTCAAATATGATTGATTGTAAGATACTGTGGTTTTTTTGTATGCTTCTTGTGTAGTGCGGCTTTCTTTTGAAGTGTCTGGTGGGAACCTGATATCTCATTTATTATGAGGTGAGATTTCATTGGTGTTTGTTTTTTGTTTGCATTAACTCTTGCTCGCAAAAATTAACCAAATCAGACTCGTTTGGGAAGGTAATAGGAAAAAAACACCACCATTAATATTTTATATTTGTTGTGCTTGAGAATCAGTGTGACCTAATAGAATACCACAGTTATCACACAGACATCGGGCTGGTTTTTCAAATGACTGTTTAGCAGGGACTTGGATAGCTGCTCTTATAGTAATAGTTACGGTATTTGTTAAGCATTTACTTTGTGTCAAGCACTGTTCTAAGCACTGGGGCAGATACAAGCTAATCAGACTGGGTACAGTCCCTGTCCCATGTGGGGCTTGCTGTCTTAATCCCCATTTTGCAGATGAAGAAACTGAGGCCCAGAGAGGTGAAGTAATTCACCCAAAGTCAAACAGCAGACAAATGGTGGAGCCAGGATGGACCCTGGGTCCAGGATTCTGCTCCTGCAAATGATCCCTTGAGTCTGAAGACTCTGGTTCTTGCCGTTCTCTTTGATCCTGTACAAATCATTCATCTTTTCCCTGGCTCAGCTTTCTCTCATCTGTTCTCGTCTCACGTCTGAAAGAAACTCAGTCTTCTGGCTAGCAGTGGCAGAATTTGTATCAGAATTGTGCCTAATTTTGAACTGTGGCTTTTTACCCTAGATGAATATGTCATTGTGCCCAGCCGAAGACCTTAGTGATTTAAAAAGCAGAATTATCAAGTCTTTTTCTGCTCTCCACCATTTCGTCTCCCTTCTTCCTCCATGTCAGCTGAAGGTGCATTTTCTTGGGAGCAACAGGAAGGAAGGAATATGAGATAGGAGTAGGAAGAAGCCAATAGCCTAGTTAAGCTATATTTCTCCTGAACATATTAATTTGAATAATCTTTTCCTCATGTCAGCAAAAGTGCCAAATCTGAGATCCTTAGGATTTGGAGGATTGAAATTCTCTATTCCTTGCCAATTTGGAAATTCGAGCTACATCTCTTCATAAGCTTCTCAACAATATGGTGTTTTTTGAAAATTTACACTTTAGTTTTGACTCTGTTTTATTGCCCTAAATTTATTTCTTCTTCTGACCTCTGAAGGCAAGAAGGGATCACCTAAAATAGTACCTTTTATGTTGGGTTTGGGAGGAAAGAAGGCTGGACCTTTGGCTGCTTACCAGGATAATGTCTGCAGAACAATTTGTAGGAACCATCAAAGTGCTGGTTGTCGATCGCACAGAGCCATTGGTCTAGAAGGGGACCCTTATGTTTCTACCCTGGTATCCGTGTTCAAAACCTTCAAGCGTTTTAGGGAAGCCTAAGGAAATTTGCTGCCTTGGGTCCTCTGGGCTGACTGTTCATTTTGGAGGCTGGAAAAGCAACCGCTTTTTTTAGTATGCAGAAACAAGCCTTTCTATTCTAAGTTCCACTGAAATGGCATTATTGGCTGAGTGCTGAATAGCAAATCACTGAAGTCAGTGGGGAAAAAAGGACTAGACTGTAAACTCCCTAAGGGCAGGCATTATGTGTACTGACCATATTTACTCTCCCTAGTGTGTGTCTGCACAGGCAAAACAATAAATGCTATCGATTAATTGTTTGGTGCTTACATCTGTAGATGACTGTCCAGTGACATGAGGCTTGGCTTCAGACTTTCCGCTACCCTTGGGCAGAAAAAAAATGGTGCCAAATTAGTGGAAAAACTAGTCTTTCTGAATCATATTTTTTGAATGCTTACTGTGTGCAGAGCATTGTACTAAGCGCTTGGGAAGAGTGCAGTATAACAGAGGTGGTAGATACATTCCCTGGTGTGGAAAAACTGAGAAAAACAATAATTATGGTACTTAAGCACTTCCTATGTGTCCAGCATTGTTCTAGAGACTAAACCCCCCTTTTCCTCTGCTTCTCCTCTCATCGCCCCAATTCCCTCCCTCTGCTCCACCCCATCCCTGCCCCACAGCACTTGTGTATATATGTGCATATTTATTATTTTATTTTATTAATGATGTGTCTATATCTTCTATATCTATAATTCTATTTATTTATATTGATGCTATTGTTGCCTGTTTAATTGTTTTGTTGTCTTGTCTCCCCCCTTCTGGACTATGAGCAGGGATTGTCTCTATCTGTCACTGAATTGTATTTTCCAAGTGCTTAGTTCAGTACTCTGCACACAGTAAGCGCTCAATACATATGAATGAATGAATAAGTGAACACAGGTTAATCAGAAACTGGAGGAAACATGCCGTGAACCATAAGTTGGTATTCATGGGTCAGTGGACCCACAGACGACTAGGCCTGACTATATGTGCTTTTTCTTTTCCTTTGGACTTTTTACAGGAGTATGATGATTAATTGAGTTGGGAAAATATTGTGGGTCTCTATCCATTAAAAGAGAGTCATTTTCTTTGTGATTCGGAGCCACAAGTGTTCACTGGGTAGTGAGGGGAAGATTGTGTTTAGAATGTTGCATATTCAAGGATATCGTGGCAGTCATTTAAAAATGAATCGCACTGCGCCTTGTTATTGTTTTTGAGTCCTTCCTCTTTTCGTTTAGCCGCATAATCTTCTCTCACTTCCTCCCCTGTTCTCAGTTGCCTTTCCTCTTTATGCATTTATCAAAATGGCAAACAACTCAAAAATGAAATTATCATAAATGTATTTACTCCTTTAAAATGGAAAATGGCTAGCAATTCCGGTACACTGTTTTTCTATGATTCTTATTGGTCAGTATGTGATGTGTACTAGAAACACTTCTAGTAGGATAATGGTGATGTAATATTTGTAAATGTTTCACTTTCATTTTTCATTTGTCTCATAACTTTTTGGCTCTTTGTCCTTTTTGATTTACTTTTAGAAAATATCTTATGACTCTGCTCATTGCTCTAATAATAATTATTATGGTACCTGTTAAGCACTTACTTTGTGCCAGGCACTGTACTAAGCGCTGGGCTGGATACAAGGTAATCAGGTTGGATACAGTCTCTGTCTCACCTGGGGCTCACAGGCTCAATCCCCATTTTACAGATTAGGTAACTGAAGCAAAGGGAAATGAGGTGACTTGCCCAAGGCCACAAAGCAGACAAGTGGGAGAGCCAGGATTAGAGCCCATGACCTTCTGATTCCCAGGCCCTTGCTCTATCCACTACGCTGTGCTGCTTCCCTTCGTTATACGTTAAAGAGTAAGCTTATTACCTTTGCTTAGAACCCAATGGAGACTCTAGATAAACTTACAAATATCTATACATACAGGAATTACAAGAATGAAGTGGTCATCAGCAGCTAGACTCTAGACTGTAAACTCGTTGTGGACAGGGAATGTGTCTGCCAATTACATTGTATTATACTCTCCCAACTACTTAGTGCAGTGCTCTGCATATAGTGAGTCCTCAATAATTGTATTTCTTGAGCACTTACTGTGTGCAGAGCATTGTATTAAGCACTTGGGAGAGTACAATATAACAGATTTCTTAGAAACCTTGCCTGCACACAACAAGCTTACAGTTTAAAAGACCAATAAATACCCTTGTTGATGATCATCATGGTGATGCAGATTGCTGTACTGGGTGGTTGGAACATGCAATTGAAGTTAAAAGCCATGGTTGCTGTCCCTTTACAATCTACTGGGGGAAACAAGTGAACATAAACTTCCAAATATGACATAGGTGAAAACCAGAGCACAGATAAAAATGATAAGAACAATGACATCATTAAAAGTCATCAGCCAAACAAACAAATATTTCCCTAAGTGTTAAGGTGCTTGAGGGGAGTGGGGTGACCAGAAAGGAGGGTGAATTAGTCTGGGACTCACTCCCCAGCGCGGTGACTCATTTTGGAGGGTTTTCTGTGGGGAGAGAGATAGTTTGGCAGATTTAAGGCTGGAGAGAGTTCTATGCAGTGGTAAAGGAAATGGGAGTGTGGAGTGAGATACACTTAGTTTAGGAGGAGGGCAGACTTCAAATAGGAGTGAAAAAGAGAGCTGGTAGATAAGAGGGTGATAGGTGGTGGAGAACCTTGAAGTCTTTATCCTTAGAAGAAGAAAATTTCCCATCTATTAGAAGTTTTTGAGGACAGGGTAATCTGTTTTTAAAAGGTACCTAGACTGGGCCCAGTAGTAAAGAAGCAATTACTGTAAATCTGTCAGAAAGCGATAAGAGCTTGAACCAAAGTGGGGGTTGTAAGGAGGATGACTGGAAGCAGTGAGTCACACTTGTGCTGCCAAATTAAAGCATGGGAGAGTTAAACCTGGAGGAGGAGGTGGGCCTTGAGTTGTAACTTCAAATAGGCAAAGAACAGGAGGAGGGTGTTGGCCAGTGAGGAGATTAGAGAGTGGGGTTCCCCCCCCCCCCAAGATTTTGCATATATGTACTTGCCAAACAGACATGACCTTAGCTTTCAAAGACCTATCTAAAAACTCATATGCCAACCTGAAATTTATTGGTCTTAATGGTATTGCTAACCCTGCAGTTGGGACTTCATTGTTCTCTCAGGCGTGTTTTGTAAGCAAATAATTGGTTCCCAAATCCTTGGGTTTTAAAATATTAGCTGTGGAACTTGGAGTGCACACTTTTAATTGCTGATGAATGAGCTTGTGCAATGAGCTGAAGCTGCGGAGTCCCAGGACTTCAACAGACTTCACATTGTAATTACGGTGCCTGTTGAATGCCCAGCTGTCTACACAGTACAGTTGTTGTCATTGGCTTCGTAAGATGTTTGTGTAAGGATTCACCCAGAATATCAGTTGATTAAGTAATTGATAACGCTCCCATTTTTGGCTGAACAACAAGTAAGCCTGGAGTTGAGACTTTGGCGGGAGGTGGGGGGAAGGGGGCGGCCAGCCTTCTGAGTGGTGGGGTTCTAGCAATGGAGGAAATGAGCAATGGAACTCAAGCAATTAAAATAGATTAGGGACTTTTTAAAAGACTTGACATTATGCTTAAAACTTCAGTCTCCCATCCGCACGGGCCGAGCTGCTTTCTTGTGCTTCAGTGCCATAATCTTTATTCAATAGTATTTATTGAGCGCTTACTATGTGCAGAGCACTGTACTAAACGCTTGGAATGTACAATTTGGCAACAGATAAAGACAATCCCTGCCCATTGACGGGTTTACAATCTAATCTACCTTCAGTATTCCTTCACCTTAATGGGCCAGCCTGACGGTAGGTTGATCTTGGGCCAGGTAGTTTAGGGGACTCCTTACCCAAAGTTCACCCTGCTGCAATGGGCCTGTGGGAGCACACACTGAGACCAGCAGAGGGGTGGGGGCTGCTTGTAATTGCATTAAAAAAAAGCGATATTGGTTAAGTGCTTTCTATGTACCAAGCACTGGAGTAGATACAAAGTAATCAGGTTGTCCCATGTGGGGGTCATGGTCTTAATCCGCATTTTACAAATGAGGTAGCTGAGGCAAAGAGGAGTTAAGTGGCTTGCCCAAGGTCACACAGCAGACAAGTGACAGAGATGAGATTAGAAGCCACATCCTCTGACTCCTAAGCCCATGCTCTTTCCACTAAACCACACTGCCCCCTCCCTTTCTTTCACTGCCCCCTGCATTTTTTTTATGGTTTTGTTAAGCGCTTACTCAGTGCCATGCACTGTACTAAGCGCTGGGGTAATCATAGTCCATGTCCCACAGGGGATCCCAGTATTATTCCCCCTTTTCCAGATGAGGCAACTGAGGCACAGAGAAGTGAACTGATATGCCCAGGGCCACACAGCAGAAAGTGGCAGAGCTGGAATTAGAATCCAGGTCTTTACGATTCCTGGTCTGCTGTGTGACCATGGGTAAGTCACTTCACTTCTCTGTGCCTGTTACCTCATCTGTAAAATGGGGATTAAGACGACTGTGAGCCCCATGTAGGACAGGAACTGTGTCCTGCCTGATTTGCATCAGTCCACCCCAGTACAGTGTCTGGCACGTAGTAAGCTCTCAGCAAATAGTAGTTACTGTTATTATCTGCTATTCCATGCTACTTCCTTTGTTCATGACTTGCCTCTAGCCTCATTCTAAAAATAGCTTGGAGTGTGGATATGCAACATTTTTCTTCATATCCAGACCATTTCTCTCCCCATTTTCAAAGCCCTGCTAAAATCCTATCTCTTCCAAGAGGCCTTCCTCAACTAAGACCACACTTCACTGTCTAAACCCTTTCTTCTGCATCACCTTTGCACTGGGGTCAGTTCACTTAAGGACTTCGATATATAGAGATATAGCCACCTGTAATTTATTTTAATGCGCCTTCCTTGTAAGCAGGGATTGTCTAAAGTTACTATTTTGAATCGTACTTTCCCAAGCACTTAGTTCAGTGCATTGCACACAGTAGGCACTCAGTAAATGCCAGAGATTGTTACTGCTTTTACTGCCACTTGCCCCTCCACCTGTAGCTTATTGGTGGCAACAAAGTAAGTCTGGGGTGCCTGTCAGTAGTAGACCTTGGACACCAACTCATTTTATCTAATGAATAAAGTGGTCCTGACCACAACCAGAGAGATCTGGGGGGCTGTAGCTTCCCTTAGTTCCTTTTAATTTTTTTATTTTTATGGTATTTAAGCACTTAATGCCAAACACTGTTATAAGCACTGGGGTAGAGACAAGGTAGGTTAGACACAGTCCCTGTGTCACGTAGGGTTCACAGTCTAAATCAGAGGGAGGAGGATGTAATCCCCATTTTACAGGTGAGGCACCTGAGGCACAAAGAAATGAAGTGACTCACCCAGGGTCACACAGCGGATGTCATGGAGCCGGGATTAAAACCTGGGTCCTCTGACTCTCAGGCCCATGGTCTTTCCACTAGGCCACTCTAAAATGTTCTTAAAAAATGAGGGTCACCCATCTCAGAAGGTGAAATAGAGTGTGATTGGTTGAAGAGCATTGATAAAGCTCCACAATTTTGCTAAGTAAAAGTAGCACAGTCATAAACTAATGTTCCCATGTTCATTTGAAATAAATGTAAAACCTATACGGTGGCTCTTGATGCCTGTCATGTTAAAATAAAATTGGTTTGAAATAATTGTTCGATTAATTGCAGGAAGAGAAGTACTACAAAAAGGTATTTAACTTGAAAATGGGATTGTATTGATGTGAAATGCTTCATATTTTGCTGCAAAGACACTATGTAAACATTGAAAGTGGATAAAATCCGTGGTCAAATTTAATTTTATTACGATAGTGTGCAGTAATTATTTGAGGAGCTATTGTATAAGTCTTTTGCATGCAGTTGGTTTATAGAAAAAGGTTAAAATTGACTTGAAAGTGTGTTCTGGTCCATTGTTTTAATGGAGTTATGATGTCAGAAATAATCATTATTAAAATTGCTTTGGTTTGAGAAAAGGTAGTGATACTGAAATGAAATAGAATACTCAGTCATAAATGATATTGACTTGGGTGTTCCCAGTAACTATGGTTTATGACCTGGAATTTTTCATCATGAAAGCTTAAGCAGCCAACCATTTATATCACTAATAAGACATTACCAATCCTATTACACAAATGAAAATTAGACATTGCACAATAAGGAACTTGTCACTGGAAAAAAAACACTGTTTAGGGTTTTGATAAAATTAAATGAGACCTTTTTTAATGGCATTTAAATGCTTAACTGTGTGTCAAGCACTGTTTCAAGTGCTGGGATAGATACAAATCAGTCAGGTTGGACACAGTCCCCATTCACAGGCTGCTACTCTGAAACGGACTCTCCTTTTCATTTATTTATTTATTTATTGGATTCAAGGTAGCCAGCTAGAGGCCCTTACTAAGCTCAGCGCTTCCAGCATTACCAGAGAAGCTACTGCCTCAGAATCCTAGAGCATAAGTGAGCAATTTCAATTTTATCAGGGTCTGGGATATTCTCTCCACCTCCCACCCCCCAAATCAATCAGACATATCTTAAATGGGTCACATTACTGTCTGACATTGAGTGGCTTATACTTCCTTGCTAGAGGCTGGAAAATTTGAAATGAAGCTAAAACTATGAAGTGTGATTCAGTCAAGACAGTAATGAAAGACGATCTATATTTCCAAATCATAAATCAGAGCCTTTATTTTGAAGATTCTTCCACTGAGTATTTCTTGCTGAGTGGGGATGTTATGTCAGAGTTAACAATTACAGCAATTGTAGTTTCTCATTTTAAAATGCCAAACCTAAATGACCTCAAATACGTAAGTGAGCTACTAGTTGCTTGTCCCTCCACTCCTTCGTTTTTTCCTTTCTTCTACAGAGGGACTTAAGATCAAAATAGACAAGGTTGTTTTTCTGGAAACTTCTTTATTCATCCAAAGACCATCTGGATCTGAATCTGGCTTTGGAAGTTTAATGTAGTCGAAGCATTTTAGAATAATTCAAAAATAGAGTTGTGCGATAGGGAAATTCTAACGTAGATTTTGTGTATACATGAAATAAAACGCAGTGCTGGAATCCATATGTAATTTCAGTGTGTGATTTTAATTCTAAAATGGAGTGGGGATTTGTCAGTAGCAGGGCATGTTTTAAAATGCATCTCTATACATTGAAGATGAGTAAAGAAAATTTTTGTATGGCAACATTTTCTGTTGTATAAGGGTGCAGCATTTTACTTATAATCAAGAATTAGTTACCAAGTTAATCAGATTTTTATAATGTTTTCCACTCTAGCAAAAAACGCTGAAATTATTGCTCCCCTAGCATCAGTTATGATTTAAAGTGCTTACTATGTGCTAAACATTGGGTTTGTTATAAGGTAATTATTCTCTGTCCCACACGAGGCCTCCAGTCTAAGAGGTAGGCAAAGTAAGTATTTTTTTCCATTTTACAGATGAGGAAAGTGAAACTTAGACAACTTGGACCGATCAAGTGATTTGCTCCCAGTCACTGTTAGAGAGCAAGTTTCACAACTGGATTAGGGTGCTTTAAAATGTTTTCACAGTGGCTGGTTGGAGGATTGTGTGGAAGGGAGCAAGGCCCATAAATCCCTTAGTGTAAAAGGGTTAGTTTCACCTACACTTCCCCAAAACTACTGGGCTATTTTGGGAGAAGACTAGCTCCTCTGTCAATAATGGGAAAGCCCCATCCCCATTAAGAGCAGGGTCAAATTCTCAGAAAGAACCGGGAGCAGTGATTCAGTTTGTGTCTTCCTGTGTTGTGATGTGTCTGCTGACATCCCTGAGACACAGTCAGTAGTTCCTTGTGGTAAATTCTTTCTCTCTTCTTAAACTTTACTTGGGTTAAAAGGACAGGTTAGGGCACATTAATTGGGTGATTATTTTAGGCTAAGCCCATATTCCAGCCACTTTTCCAAGCAAAGACATTAGACAGCCTCATGGCCAAAACACTTGTGTCTTATTTCTCTTAGTCAGATGACCAAACTTGGTCTCTTCAGTTTTGAACCTCAGTGGCTTTAAATATTACCTCACAGACCTCAACTTTGGTATTTCATATAGTTATCCTTTAAAATTTAGGATACTGATTCAATTCCAACTTTGGACATTGTCTTGCTTGGGAATCAGTTTCAGCCATGTTTGCTGGAGCTTCAGAGAACTTTCAACTGGGTTTTGGCTGGAGCTTTTAATGTCACATTTTCCTGAGAACACCCTAAATTTTGATCCTACTTCGGGGCATACAGCTAAGTGACCTCAACTGCAATTTCATGAGGCAAGAGCGTCTGAGTCTGTGACACACAGCCCAGTGTGTGGATGTCTCTTTAATAGTCCAGTACCATCTACTAAGAATTTTATTAGTATTAATGGAGTTATTCCTCCACAGTCCTCAAACTCTGCATTTGACAGAATAAAGGGAATAAAGACTAATTATTTCTCCATAGTACAAACAGATACTTATCTCCAAGCAGAAATTAATTATTTATTCTTGAAAAGAACTTTTGAGTTAGAAAGCAGTTTAGGAAACTTGTCTCCCAGTTAGGTTTTCTGCAGATGGGTGCCTTAATATGATTTTTCCTTAGGGCAACTGCAGCAAACCGATGCTGTTCTTTCACATTTACTTTCACACAAAGCAAGCAGTGTGGCCTAGTGGATAAAGCACAGTCCTGGGAGTTAGAGGGACTTGGGTTCTAATGCCGGCTCTGCCACTTGTCTGCTGTGTGACCTTGGGCAAATCACTTCACTTCTCTCTGCCTCAGTTATCTCGTCTGTAAAATGGGGATTAAGACTGTGAGCCCCATGTGGGACAGAGACTTTGTCCAACCTGATTAGCATATATCTATTCCAGCACTTAGAACAGTGCTTGACACATAGTAAGCACTTAAATGACAAAATCATCATCATTGCATTTTTAAAATGTAAGACTTTTTTTAGAGAAGCAATATGGCCTAGTGAAAAGAGCATTGGGACTGTGAGTCAGAGGGCCTGGGTTTTAGTCACGGCTCTGCCACTTACCTGCTGTGTGACTTTAGGCAAGTCACTTAACTTCTCTGGACCTCAGTCCCCTCATCTGCAAAGTGGGGTTTCAATATCTATTCTCCCGTCTACTTAGACTGTGAGCCCCTTGTGCAGCATTGATTATCTTGTCTCTTTCCCAGCACTTGGTACATTAGTAAGTACTGAAAAAATACCATCATCATAATAATATTTGCTCAACATGCAATAATTCAAAACTTTTAGTATATTTTCTTGCATGCTTTGGAGAACAATTCCCTTGAAATTATATTCATATTGCTTTTATTAGCTGTTTTCTACTGTTTTTTTTCTTTTTCTTGTAAGTGCTCAAAATAGGTATCTGACTGTTACTTGTTCAACTTAAATGAAATAATCAATTTTGACTTATTGTACTGAGGAGCACTTCCTTGGGAGTATTTGTAAGTCATTACATTGGTCACGTGTTGATTTCATAAAATTATATTTTTGTTAGGAAATGTTTTGCTTAAAACTAGGCTATTTAGACAGGTTTAGGGTGGTAATGGGAGGAGCAACAGTCCTAATATTTGCTATGCTTACCCTGAGAAGCAGCATGGTCTATTGGAAAGAGCAAGAGGCTGGGAGCTAGGGATCTGGATTCTAATCCACACTCTGCCACTTGTACCCTCTGTGACACTGAGCATGTCATTTAACTTCTCTGGACCTCAGTTTCCTCATCTGTAATATGAAGTTTAAATACTTGCTCTGATTCCCACTTAGACTGTGAGCCCCACATGGGACAGGATTATACATCTTGTATATACCCCAGTACTTAGTACTGTGTGTGGCACATGGTAAGAGCTTAAATACCACAATTATGATTGCTATTATTATCCAACCATTCATTTAAACTGAAGTAAAAATACAGTACCTTGAAGTTACACAAAATCTTTTCTTCCTGGGCCTTAAGACACTTTCATATGAAACATCTTTGAGCCCAGTTTTGGTCCCTACATAGAGGAAAAGCAGATTAGGGGCATACCCACAGTACACAAAATCCAGAGAGGTGTCATAGCACTAATTGCTGATGTAGCCCAAGATCAGAAAGCTCCCTTTGACTTTTCTTCCTGTCAGGACGGGGCATTACATTCCTGTTCCCCATTCTCTCTGTTCCATTTCCTCGAGCTATTCAGTTTCCTTTGTATTCTGAGCAGTTTTCCTCACTGCCCCCCTCCCTCCTCAAGCCCCCTAACTCTTTTTAAACCTGTAATGGAGGTTGCTTTACTCAATATGCACTGAACCTCACCTTGCTCCCATGTCCTTCTGGGTTATAGCAGGGCTTAGCATGGAGCCTGAAGTGGTTAATGAACCTTCCCTCCAGAGGGAAGGGAGAGGAGCCAAGGGAGCAGAGATATCTGCTGTTTGGGCCTCCTGGGGGCTCCAAGATGGGATTGAGCAGGGATCCAGGGAATGGTTACAGGGCCCCGGGAGCTCCGGTGCTGGAGGATAGAGACTGGAGTTGGACAGAGAGCGGTGATTCCTCTGGGCCAGCGGTGGTCTGTTGGGAGGGACATCAGGTGAGAGCATCTGGGAAGATTGGGTACGTGTGCAGATTTGGGGGGTACATGATTAGAAAAATCCCTAAGAAGAGTGGAGGAGGAGGGCTGAGAGGTAGCAGGGAGGGATCTAGAGTGTACTTTTTATTTATCTGGATATCAGCTTGGTCTCTGTCAGGAGTAGGAAAACAAATTATATTTATGTCCATAGAAAAAACAAATCTCAGGACACGCCTAGATATTAAATACTAAACTCAGAGTGCGCCTGCACAGTCAATCTAGAATGGGATGTCTGCACACACTTAAAGATTGGGGGTGGAGAATGCCTCCCACCCTCCTAATGATTCTGTGTTCAAACCAGTTGCCGCCAATCCACTCCCAAAGTTGTCCCTAACACATCTGACAGAAGCTCAGTAGGAGTAGTTGAGGAAACAGCTGGGACTTTCCACTTGATGTAGATGATGTCTGGGTGGGAAAGACAAGCCTGATCTGAACATAAGTGAATAGGGAATTTTTGTCTTATTTCCCATTTTTTTAAATAGATGAAAATGAAGTAGGACTTTGGGCAGATTCCCCTTGTCAAGGAGAGGTTATTAGGGTAGTAATCCCACCAGATCATCCAGCGTTTGTTTCCCCTAGACTAGACTGTGGACTCTTAAACTCCTTGTGAGCAGGGATTGTGTCCACTAACTCTGTTGTACTTTCCCAAGTGCTTAGTGCAGTGTTCTAAACACAGTAAGTGCTCAGTAAACACCACTGATTGATTAGGTTCCTAGGCTTCATCCCCTGAGGTAGCCTTTCTCTCTCCCAGTCCTGGGGCACTGATTTTCTCTTGGTTTACCCCAGAAGTGTTGCTTTATTCCTGTAGACATGTTCCACCTTTCCCTAGCTTGAGGCTAGAGAGGTGTTGCTTGTGAGAGGTTTGGAGATGAATGAATATATTCCTGTTAGCAGGTCTCTTTAAAGTGAGGTTCATTGGTATATTAAGTATTGGAGTCGTTTTGTGAGGTACCTAATTTATTATTGGCTACATTGTATTTTAACAGTGCCAATGTGAATGATGGGAAGTCAGGAAGCTATTGTAAGAACATTTTATCTGAAGCAGAAACTGTAGGCTCTTCCCACACTTCACAAAGGAACAAGTTTGCACTTGCTCTGCTCTCACTGTCAAAGAGCACTGAGCAGTCCAGATCCTGGGGACTACATTATCTATTAGCTGTGAAATATTAATGGGCCCCATAGCTTTGGAACAAGTAGAGAAAATGGGACAAATAGGGAAATTTGCATCAAAACCCCAGTAAATGATTTAGCTCCTGGGGTGCCACTGTGGTCAGCTGCATCACTGAACAGCAAATGTATAATGTGTTTGTATTTGCGGTGAATGCCGCCTTAAGTGGAAACTTTGGTTTTGGTAAAGTTCAAGGACTCTAAACATGAATGAAGACAAACGAGTCACATCTTCATCATAGTTCAGATGCAGATAATTACATGGGAAGGGAAGCAGCTCTATGTCTCCAGAGGGAATGGAGGGGAGAAAATGCTCCCAGCATTTGAATAAAACTGTATATATGTGTCCCTGTGAAATGTTGGAAATCCTAGAATTTTAATTATGCTTTATATTTCTGAGTTATAAATGTAAGCGTAGAGGAGAAAGGAAGTGCTTTGATTAAATAATCCTCGAGTAATATTAGTGTGTTTCTTTTATGGATCCTGTGTCTTTTGTTGTTTTTAAATGGTATTATGCATTTATTATGTGCTAAGCTCTGGAATCCATTATATTGGAAAACTGATTACTAAATACGGTTTTCCAACATTTGGCTGCTCTTTTATATGTATGGTGAGTCTTTGCTATAGTTATATTGGAGGAAACAATAGCTGAAGGATCAATTTATTTTTCTTGAATAATTATTGAGAAAAATGAAGACATATATTGCCAGCAAGAGTCTTTCCATTTAGATTTGATCCTAAAGTAAATTTTGCTGAAAATACCTTACAAAGTTTATAATGTGTAGTGCTTATATCTTGACATGTTAGACTGTGAATTTTAGCAACAGTGTTTCCCCTGGACTCCCTTAGTTTTATTACTGATGTGATTATCGATCAATCAGTGGTATTTATTGAGTTTAGCTGTCTGTTCCAGCACTATAAGTGCTTGGGAAATTACAATGCAACAGGGTAGGTAGAGAGGATCCCCACTCACAAAGAATTAGAGGGGAAGACAGACATTAAAATGCTTGGAACTGAGCTAATGGATTGATCTAAGGAAAGGTATTTTAATTTAAGAAGGTATTCAGCTTTTGATTGAGGCTATATTTCACTTCCATTGTCTTCAAGTTTCAGCTGTTTGGGATTTTCTTGTTTGGGGATTTTTTTGTCTTTTCTCAATGATGCAGAATTATTAAAAGACTTTTCTTTTGTAGGTACTGTCTCTATTGGCATTTATTTGTGAAGAAGTTGTTTCACAATGTACTGCCTGTGGAGGACTCTACTTCTTTGAATTCGTAAGCTGCAGTGCCTTCCTCCTGAGTCTTCTTGTTTTGATCGTATACTGTACTTCTGTGTATGATAAAGTCGATGCCAAAAAAGTTAAGAAATCGGTAAGAAACTTTGTTTTATATTATGACCTATGTTAAATATAAGATTGTGTAGAATGGATATAGCAAAAATAAACTTCATCATCTTGTATGGTAATATCTTTGACACTTGGCATGGTGTTTAGGATAAAATAGTAGTTACCCCCCTTCCTGAAAATTAGCTCATTAGTCTTCTTTCCTTTGTAATAAGAATGATGAAAAATAAAGTACAAAGGAATCACTTTGTCTGAGTGGGCTAGAATGAGAGAACATGAAAGAAAATATCTCTCATCCCAAACTGCTGCACATTAGTATCAGACTACAAATAAGAATACATTAATGATGGTTTGTCTTTTGCACCATTGAACATTTCAATGAGGAAAAATTCCAAATAAATCAATGTGGCACTCCAGCTACAGTCTGTGCTGACCCTGTTGTAGGATAATTGCAGTACAGTGGAGTAAGGGTAGTTCTTTGTCCCTTTGTCTCCCTTAATTAACAGTAAAAGAATTTCACCTCTGTGAAGTGGAGAGATGAGGATTTTGCCTTAACAGTCAGTTTTACAATTAATAGATGTTTTGATGTTTTTAGTTCTAAAGAGTGAGGGAAGGTAAGACCTATTTACATTGATGGGTTTAGGGACCATAAAACTGGAATTATAAAGCCAGAAATGGACACTCCCAAGAGTCTCTCTATTTCCATATCCAGTCAAAATATCTGCTGCTTTAATTTTGGCCCATTTTTTTTAGTTTTGATCTTCCAAGAAAGAAAGCTTGAAAGCTCTTATTATGTCACCTCCTAATCATCTATTTCCTTGGTCAAGCAACACAAATTTCTTTTCTCTTTCTTCTGGGAACCTGTTTTCTTGTCCTAGTACTGTTTAATAGTAATATTAATAATAACAATAATAATAATAGTGATGGTATTTGTTAAGTGCTTACTTTGTGCCAAGCACTGTTCTAAGCACTGAGGTGGATACAAGGTAATCAGGTTGTCTCACATGGGGCTCACAGTCTTAATCCCATTTTACAGACGAGATAACTGAGGCACAGAGAAGTTGTGACTTGCCCAAGTTCACACGCAGATAAGTGGTGGAGCCAAGATTAGAATCCAAGTCCTCTGACTCCCAAGCCCATGCTCTTGTCACTAGACACACTGCTTCTGTTTGGTCACTCTTCTCTGGTACTGCTACAGTTTCTTTGGAGATGTTTAAAAATGTGATGAATGAAACCCAGTTTGACCATAAGAATCTGATTGCAGAGTGTAGCAGAATTATTTCTGGCTCTTACATGTCATGGTCCTTTAGTATTTTTCAGTGCCATGTTCACTCTTTGCACTACATAGCTGAATATGAGTCAGCAAAAACCCCAAATATTTTTCCAGTTATACGTCTGTCTTCCCCATTTAGTATTCATATTGCATATTTTTCTTTTCTGAGTGCACTCCTGTGCACTTCTCCCTCTTGAATTTCATCCTTTTTGTTGGACCATTTTCCCCCATTTTCCAGGGCTATTTTGAATTCAGCTCCATATTTCCATGTTAGCGATGCCTTCACTCCTCAATTCTATCTTTCAGATAATCAATGAGAATATGAAGAGAACTTATTTCAGGACTGAGTCTTGTGGGGCACTTTTTATGGTATTTGTTAAGTGCTAACTAGACTCTGCACTAAGTGCTGGGTTAGATGCAAGCTAATCATGTTGGAAACAATCCATGCCCTAGGTGGGGCTCACAGTCATAATCCCTACTGTACAGATGAGGGTACTGAAGCACAGAAAAGTGAAATGGTTTGCCCAAGGTCACACAGTAGACAAGTGGTAGAGCCACTTAGATTAGAACCCAGGTCCTTCTGACTCCCAGGCCCATGCTCTATCCACTAGGCCATATGCTTCCCATAACATGGTATATGTTCCCAAACTGACATCAAGCCATTGATGGCCCCTTTTGGGTGCAACTCTCAAGAATTTTCAGAATTGTCCTGTCTCCCCCCCTCCCCGTCCCCACTCCTCCTGTCTCTCTCTGTGTTCTCTCTGCAACAGTTCTCCAAAGGATTTGTACTTCTGCTGCTCTTCCTATGTGAGTGATAGTTTGTATTTCTGCCCCATGTTTATATTTCTACCTCAGTGTATTGGTTTGCATCTCTTTGTATTATCTACAGCCTATTCATATTCGTATTCATAAAAATACTTAAAATGCCATAGACTACTAATTGGGTTAGTGAGTAAAGTTCGCTAATCTAGTATTGCCCAAGATGGATGAACCATATTATGTAGTCTGTATGAGAGTAATGGTTTTGTTTTGTTTTGTTTTAAATCTTCTGCTTTAACTGCCTTACGTTGGTAGTGACAGATTTGAGTTTTTGTTCTGGGTGCTTTTTTTTAATTATATAGATGTTGAGTCCCTCATAGTGAAATAAGAAGTAAAAGCGGAACAATATGCTGCTCTGGCAGAATGTGGGGCTGTACAGGGAAAAAGACAGACAGAGGGTTTGTATGAGAGAGCCTAGTGGAAAGTAATAATCTTGAGAAGGGGAACTGTTCTTGTGACTATGTTTTTTTTGGGCAGTTACTATAAAAGGGGGATTTTCATGAGGGAAGCATATATTTGAATATAGCAAAAAATATTAATGACAGAAATTTGAATCCATATTGAGAATAATTTACATAGGTACCTGTTTCAGGTGAGGGATTTTCCCTCTGGCCATAGTGTGTAGGGGTGGGACCATTATTCCAGCACCACGGTGGTCATGGTGGCATTGTACACGCCTTCCTTTCCACATGCAGAAACCCCAAAGCTTCATAAACTCCTCTCTTGTTCTTTTTTTTAGGTTAGTGGTACCCACTGGGCACCACCATTTTAAAACTTACCTCCTGGAAGGGGAGGTTATTTTTCTGAAGCATGATACCTGCACTTTTCTGCTGACAATGAGCACATCCTTCAGCTTAATAAATTCCATTGATTGGTGCTGGAAATTAAGACATTACCCATGTTAGCAGTTTTGAAATACTGTCCAAGAATGCCTTCTATATGTAAGATGCAATAGTGAGTGGAAGGGATGAATAGAATATCAGGAGCATGTGATTGAATTTATGCACCTGAAACCTCCCTCTCTCCCTCCTGCCTCCCCCTAAATAAACTGCAAGTATTAAGGTTCTCTTAAACAAGCATCTTGTACTTTGTCCCCAAGATCAAATGTAGCCTTTGTGAAATTGCTGTGAATTAGAATTTCCAATTTCCCCCGTAATTAAAGCTCATCATTTTTTCAGCTTATATAGAAGGCTTAGAGTATTAAACTGATATTAAATAAAAAGGTAAGGTAGATAATTAAAAAATATTTGCATAAGGAGAATTAAGATTTCAAGAAAGCATATCAAAAGAGCATAATCCAGTGTCTTTTGAAAACTGGTGGTTATCCATAATCCATGTATTTTGCAGTAAAAATACTACGTTAAAGTGGGCTATGTTATCATAAATGAAAATGAAGGAAGAATATTCTCCTCTGTCTGGAATTCCGTAGAATTCAAGGAAGCCTTAAACCTAACTAAGAAAAGGTTTTGGTAAGTGCAGTAAGAAAGAAATGGAGAAAAAACCTTTTAGATTTGGCAAAGAACCTTAAGGTAAGGCACGTATGAGTATCTTTAAAGCGGGAAGAAATAGAATAAAATAGACATTTTTCATAGTCTTAAAAAAAACTATGGTTTCCACATATCTAATAATCAATTTTGTGTTTTTGATGTTCAGGATTTTTTTATTACTCTGGTAACTGGAGGTGTATTTTTATTGGCATCAATCATTTTTGCTGCCACCAATGACCAAACCTCAGCTGAAATTGCTGCCACTGTAAGTATCTTGTACTTTCTCTCTGTCTTGTATTCTTTATCTCTCTTCAGTATAATCCTAACACCCACCCTCTGTCAGGAGTTAGCTGACCTAAACTTAATTGTTGCCAACCATTTTGAAAACATATCACAAGGAGTGCCTGTTAGAGATTTAACTGCTCTTCGAATACGGTCTAATACCATAAAGAAAACCAAGCCTTTAAATTTAAATAAAAACGATAATACTATATAATAAAGCCCAAGGCCAAATGGAGTTTTGCAACCCAAATCATCTTTTTAGAATACTGTTTTGATAGCTTTCAAGTGGTCCTGTGACTTTTTAAGTTCTGGCATTTTGGGTTCATCCTCAGTAAATTTGGCATAGTAATTGAGACCTATTTGGCACATCATGTCAGTGGTACAACAGAATATTTTCATCATAATCCCATTATAATCTGAAAACTTCAAAAATGAAAATTTCCCAGTGATCCTAAAAGACCATAGTGAAATTGAATGCATTTTAAAAAATTTTTCCTCTGAAAATTAAATGTAACAAAAATCCCACTTCAATTTCACTATAAAAAGTTTTTATTGTAATAATGGTCCCTTTATGTGTTTTCAGATATTCTTTTAATGAAGACTGGAAAGTAGTTTCTGTTTTATTTTTATGACGGGTACAGATTTGACAATTCTGAAAATGTGGATCTTCTCCATCATCTGGCAGCACAAACAATTTCTCTAGCCTTCATACTATCATCATATTTTTCTGTAGATATAGTGTTTGACAGGAAAATGTTTCTGGGGTAGTACAAAATGGTTCTGGGGTAGTACAAGCACAATGGAGTTACAGCTTTGAGCATTAAGTACGTTAAGCAAATATACTTTTAAACTATATTCTTTATGGCTTTAATGTTTCAGTCTAACTGTATTAAACAAGGATGATATTTGATAGTTTTTTGATATACTCTTCATTGAAAATGGTGCATTTTTCTTGGTTGTTTCACCTTTTGCCCTACCCTGTGCCCCTCAAATCAAACGGGAGGTAAGGGAGGAACCAAAATATTGTGATTTGGTGAATAAAACAGTGCTGCCAGAATATGGGAATGTCCTTGAGAAAGTCAAATGGAAGGTCACCAGAGGAATGAGAGAGAGTCTCACACTGGAAATAATGACCTTAAAAAGAGAAATAAAGAAATTAGGTTATGTCACTATTCACAAAATATTACAGGACATTTTAAAGAATCTAGTCATATTTTAGCCATGTGCTGAACTGGATTTTTGTGGTTGTTATTTTTGCAGAATTTACTAGAAGCAATCATTTTGTCACAAATGGAATGTTCCTTCATTCTCTAAAGTTGACTGATCTAGTAGGGCCTTACAGAAATTGCTCTGATTTTAGTATTTCCAAATGTCAGTCCTGTGCAGCCTTCTGGTCCTTGTTGCCTCAATCCTACTGCTTTTACCTTGTTATATTTAAAGGGTCTTTGTTTTTTGTATAACTGACTTGTAGTTCATAGATTGTTGTGTTGTTTTTAATTGAGCAAATAGAGGAATGCATTATTCATTTCTTACACTTGATAAATACACAAAGCGTTAGTCATTCAGTAAAAAGCAAAGAAAGTAAGGTTCAGCTAGCATTGAGAGCATCCAGAAAACTAAAGCCAATGAGATTATGCAAGTTGGAATTACAAATTAGATCAGTCAATAAAGAGCTTTGTATATGACTTCTACTCATTTGAAATACTTGTTTTTTTTCATTTTTTAGGTGTTTGGGTTCCTTGCAAGTTTCCTGTTCATAATTGATTTTTGTGTCATGGTTTTTGAGAAACTGCAGAACTCTAAAAGGAGAAAAACTGAAAACATGAATGCTGCAGCAGTCAGCGAGCCACTCACTCAACAGAGTTGAACCTATAAAGATATCGAGGAAGAGGGAAGATTTTTTTGCAATTGACTTCCAGGTGGCAAAGAGAGCTAAAGTTGGAGGCACTGCTGAAACTTTGATTATCCTTCATTCCTCACATATAATCTATTCTGGTTATTTTGGAAGAGGCAAAAGGGAAGGAGATGGGTGGTTACATTTGGTCAGGGCACTACAACCATTCTCTCTAAGTACTTAATCCATTAACTCCTTTTCAAGTTTGGAATTTTCAGCGTTTGTCTGGTTTACAGTTATTATATTGCAGTTGATGTTTGCCTATCTAATCTCTCAAACTGAGCTTCCTCTGCACTTTTTACTTCAAAAAATTCGACTCATAGCTCTCCAACAAGTCTAAAGGCAGTATATGAGGCTCAGCTTCCACGTAACACTTTGATGATACTGTAAGTTGTGCAGTGTGATGTTTTATTCACTCTCCCTTTTATCCATTCTACCTTTTTATTAATTGATTTAATCAGTAAATCTTGCTTTTCACTAGAAAACCTAGAGAAGTCACACCATGGATAATGCCTCTGTAATTATGTTTATAACTTATTAAACAGGGGAAACCATTTATAGCTTTCTAGCTACAAGAGCTTCTTTTTCTCTTTTCATATCCATATGTCTCAAACTGTCCCTTATAAATGAGATTCTACTGAGAATATTGTTAAATTGAAATAATCCTGCCCTCCATATTGCAGTAATCTTGGAAACTTTTTGGAAATCTTAGAGCAAAGGAAACAGTGTACTAGAGTGACTGGAACAGAGTGAAGTATAGCAATCATTGATGGTTTTGGCACCTAAACACAACTTGCTGCTTATTCATTCTGGTTCTGGGGGTAAGGGAGAGGGCATCAGGTTCTGTGGGTCTTCTATCTTAAATGTACAGTATTTTGATTAGGTGTAAGGGTATGCCAATAGAATTGTCTGGTGATGTAAGCTTGAACACAAGTCTGTGAAAGTGCTGCGATTTGGCTTAAAAGATGTGCCCAAATTGCTCATCTTTGTGCCTTAGAGATTGGGAAGAATACAGGTGGTTGGTTGTATATTTGTATTTTTTCCACACATGTGAGAACCTTAAACTTCCAAGAAGCGGTGTGAATTAGTGGGAGGTTGAAAATGCCTGCCAGCTACTATAGTTTAAAGTTTCGTGAGCTTCCCAGATTGTAAAACCATCATGTTTGTAAATTTAATCAAACTACTAGGTTACCTCTTGTATTTTCCCCTCTGTGTCTTGTAACATTAGATTTTGCAGTTTTACCTCCCCCTTAGTAGAGGCCTATAGTTGTGGTAGTAAAAGACCTGAGTGTATTTCCATCTCCCAAATAGTTTAGCTTACCTTTTCCACATAAGTGAAAGCATACCAATTTATAATACTGAAGTATAGAAAATAACATTTTCCTTTAACTTGATTTTGGAACCAGTACAGGAAGGAAATCAGAGACTGAAGAAATGTTAGGCAATTTATTAGAATTTAATAGATATTTTCTGTTGTGGGTCTTGAGTAACAGGCATATTTGTTTTTTTTCCCCTGCATTATGTTAAATCAGCTAGGCTGTTGATTAATTATCAGAAATTCCTGTACCTGGATCAGGAATTTGTCCAACACCAGAAGAAGCAGGGGGCGTCCAGCAAAGGAGGTTGGGTTGGAAGGGGTGACAGGAGGTGTGTGACTGTGAAGTGGAGTTGATGAGGAAGATGCAGGCAAGATCTCAAGATCCTTGATGCATGCTTTCTCCAAGCTCCTGCGTCTCTTGTTAACTTGGCCTTGTCATTGGTACACCTTTTATTTAAAACAATTTCTTTTTGGGGAGAGGAGCTGCTAAAAGCTTTAGTGTACTTTGTAGATCCTGGGGTTGTTTTTTTCTTTAAAGTACTGTTTTTTTGACATGTACGCTAACATTTCTGCTTCTTAATATGAAGCGAGTTGTGGTGCATGTCAACTGATGTGACATCTTCATTTGAGGCCAGTGTGTTCATCTGTCACATGGAGAATGTTCTTTTAGGGGATCAACTCAGACATACCCAGGCTTGTAGTACGTAGGAGTCCATTTGGATGGGAGAATGCATATACATGGCCTCCTCAAGTGGGTTTTTTTGTTGTTGTTTTTTAGTATACTGGACCCAGTTAGTAACGTGCTGAAGAGGTGCCAGCAAGGGCATATTCATTCATTCATTCATATTTATTGAGCGCTTATTGTGTGCAGAACACAGTACTAAACCCTTGGAAAGTACAATACAGCAATAAAGAGACACATTCTCTGCCCACAAGGAGCTCAATCTGGGCGTGGGGATATGCTCAAATTGTGCTCAACAGACTTTGTTCTTCCCTTCTCCAGCTTCACCTGTTCACTCCCTTATTTCATCTATTTCCCTGTCCCATTACCCCAGCTAATGATGCCAATGAGTGGTGGGGAGGAGACAGCTCCCCTAGCTCTCTGCACTGTTGCTTGTGAATATTTTTCCATTGCCACAGAACAATCTGGAATATTTCCTATGCAATTAAATTGAATTATGATATTTTGAATTCTACTATTACTACTACTAATAATTCATAGTAACTGTGGTAATTGTTAAGCACTTTCGCCCCAAGTACTTTCGCCCTAAGTCCTGGGGTAGATATAAGATAATCAGCTCAGACACAGTCCCTGTCTCGCATGCGACTCACAGGATGGGGAATTGGTTTCAAGGTGAGAAAAATGAAGTGACTTGCCCAAGGTCACCCACAGTAGGCATGTGGAAGAGCTGGTGTTAGAACCCGGGACCTCTGACTCCCTCCAGCCTATGCTCTTTCCACTAGCCCATGTTTCTAGTCATCTTTCCGGTGATTTTACCAGAAAGAGGACTGTTTGGAAACTTGCAGTTATTTTCTGCTCCCAAGGCCACTGAATTAGAACCTGCAAGCAGCTACAACCCACTTGGAAATTTCATTTTGAATGTAATCATGCTGGTAACTGCACCAGTTTAAAGGTTTAAGGATTCCTCTGGCAAGCAAGTAACAGTTCATTTCATATTCACTACAGAGGTCAGTTTTCCCAGTTATGGTGGGTTATTTGAGTGATTATGTACTATATACATTGAAATGATTTTATAGCTCATTTCAAAGGAATGAGAATTAATTTCAGGTGTTCCTAATATTCAGGTGATGTAATAATAATAATGTTGGTATTTGTTAAGCGCTTACTACGTGCAGAGCACTGTTGTAAGCGCTGGGGTAGATACAGGGGAATGAGGTTGTCCCATGTGAGGCTCACAGTCTTCACCCCCATTTTACAGATGAGGAAACTGAGGCACAGAGAAGTGAAATGACTTGCCCACCGTCACAGAGTTGACAAGGGGCAGAGTCGGCATTCAAACCCATGACCTCTGACTCCCAAGCCCAGCTGTAAGAACTGGGTCCCCTGAGTTGGGGTGTTTGCTATGCATTTGAAGGGGCAGAAGCCATTTCCCTTCTTCTCTTGGCTTATTGTTTGCACTTGCCCTTCTCTTACCTTTCATTGTTTGATAATTTTTACAGTTGAATATAGAGGGCTGATATGAAAGGTTGAGAATCCTGGGCTATTGTGGTTTTTATTTGGTTCTTAACTATGTGAAGGTCTTTTGCAACCGGAAACAATGATCTTGATCTCTATCAGAGTAGCCTTTAAAAGTGCCTAATGGGTTTCCTTGATGAAATTAGGTTAATTCCTCATGTATTCCTCATGTGTTAAATTTCTGAATTTCTGAATTCTGAGTTGCACAGACAATTCTCCTGTGACGGTACAGAGAATCTACATTGTGATACCTGTGCCTTGAATGGTGCAATGCTCATGTCTCATTCATTCATTCATTCATTCAAGAGTATTTATTGAGCACTTACTATGTGCAGAGCACTGTACTAAGCGCTTGGAATGTATAAATCGGTAACAGAGACAGTCCCTGCCCTTTGGGCTTACAGTCTAATTGGGGAAGACAGACAAGAACAATGGCAATAATCTTCTGAAACCACATTGCATTCTGTTCAGTCTGAAGCATGCTGTTAGAAGAATAAACCCTAATTTCCCAACAGTGCTCTGTCCAAAACGTGGACTGTGGGAGACCTGGCTGTGAGCATCTAGGTGTCTTGCTTTTTGTTGCTTAGATTTTGAAAGCCACTAAACAAAACCCATATCTAGTGACTTTCGGGAATGTGATGTTCGTTTCCCCTTCTGCTACTGCACAAGTTGTTAATAAGCACAGAAAGAGTCTCTGCCTAAAGTCAGATCATTTGAGGTAGTCAGTGGTAGTCTTGCTGTGTGCAAAGCACTGTACTAAGCACTTAGGAGAATGCTATAGAATAGAGTTGATATGTTCCCCGTCCAGAAGGTGCTCCGAGCCCAGAGAGGAAGACAGACATTAAAATAAACTATGGATATGTACATAATTGCTTTGGGGCTGAATATCAAATGCTTAAGAATGCAGACAAAACTTAAATGTACTTTAAAGACACAATCTGCTACGTATAAAATCTATTTTTTTCTATTGCTACTAGATTTGAGCTTTTGTAAATGTAATTCTTGTTATGCTTTATGAACAGTTTAAATTAATTTTCAAGGTTCAAGGGAATGCTTGTCTAAATTGTGTTTGAACTTTGACATGTAAATCACTTGTATATTTGACTTTTCTAAACCTGTTGTCTTACGGATTTTAAACACATTTAATGTCAGATTTTGTAAGCTTCTTTTCAAATAAATTCATTTTACTAAAAGTATACATTTTCTCTTTTAATGAAAGTATAGCTTTATTCAGGTGCTGAGACTGCTTATTTGAAGGTTCTCCCTGCATTCATTATTAGGGAAAGATGAGGGGTATTTGTGAGTTGTTTGCTTTGAATTAGACCTGTGCTCTAGGTGTGCTGTTGCAAGCTCTCAACACTAGAAATGAAATAGAAACATTTTGGGAGATTTCCAGTATTTGGGAAAGTATTGGGACTTGGGTGGTTCTGGCAGAGCAGCTGGTGTTATTCAAGCAATTCACTAAATTCCTGCCTCCAGCCACTGTAGGGGACAACAGAGTCTATGTGGTTTTCAAGAATCCATTTGAATTCCTACATTCTTTTTTTTTTTTCCATGTCTTGTGTTTTCTGTTTTGATTAAAGAACATTCAGGAATGCAAACCAAAATAGTTACAGAAAAACTAGAATTCAGTTGTATAATAAATTGTAGCTGTTCTGCTTCTCTACCTCATTTCAAAATAAATGGGGGAAAATAGAAATAGATGGCAAGTTTGGTTTTTTTTTTTGTTTTTTTTGAAAAAATGTGGAAAAGTTTTGCTTTTGCACTTAATTTAAAATTTCTTTTTCACTGGACAAACTTTCAGCATAAATGCTGTAGTCAGTTCAATCTTGCAGCCTACTAGGAAGAGCACAGGAATGGGAGTCAAGAGACCTGGGTCCACCACATAATAATAATAATAATAGTATTAATCACTTACTATGTGCCAAACAGTGTACTAAGACATTGGGTCAGATACAAGATAATCAGGTCATACTCCCTGTCCCGTAGGAGGGAGAACCGGTATTGAATCCCCATTTTACAGTTGAGAAAACTAAAGCCCAGAGAAGATAAGTGACTTGTAATGGTCCCACAACCACCAAGTAGCAGAGCCAAAATTAGAATACAGATACTCTGACTCTTAGGCCCATGCTCTTTCTTCTGGCCACACTGAAAACATTTTTATGATATTTGTTAAGCATTTACTATGTGCTAGGCACTGTGCAAAGCACTGGGGTAGGTACAAGCTAGTCAGCCTGGACATAGTCCCTGTCCCACATAGGGCTCACAGTTTTAATACCCATTTTACAGATAAGGTAATTGAAGCACAGATAAATTAAATGACTTGCCCACGTTCACACAGAGAAGTAGTGGAGTCAGGATTAGAACGCAGGTCCTCTGACTCCCAGACCCTGCTCTTTCCACTAGGGCACACTGCTTCTCCAGCACTTGCCCGCTGTGTGATCTTGGAAAAATCACTTAACTTCTCTATGCCTCAGTATTCTCATTTGTGAAATAGGAATTAAATGTCTGTCTACCTTTCTTTTAGATTGTGAGCCCCATGTGGTAGAGTGTGTCTGATCTGTATCTACCCCAGGGCTTAGAACAGTGGTTGGCACAAGAAAGCACCTATCAAAAAAGGCATGCATATTTATATATATATAATTAGTTGCTGAGAAAATTGACTTAGATCATTTCTCTCTCACACACACCACCCACACACCTGAGAAATGATCTAGATCAGGTCTTCCACAGTGATTAATTTCCAGAATCCAACAGAGCAGATTATACACTTTTTATCAAAAGGAATGTTAGAGCTTCAAATATACAAAAAAATTTTAGTCCCCAAATCTCTCTTAAGGTTATGTCTTTCATATGTGTTTTAAATTAGAATATATAGATTGCCAGCAACATGTGAAGCAAGAAATTAGGTTTACAAAATAAATTCAAAGGAATGAAATGCTGCATCATTAGCATTTTGGTTTGTAAGGACTTAAACATCCAATGTGGCTACAAACATTGAAGATAATGTCTGGTTGTAAAGTGAAAGATGTGGTTTTGCAGAAGTATGGCGGATGCAGATAATAGCTTGAAAATGGAGGAATGAACATCCTCTCGGAAAATTGACTTTTTTTAAAATGGTTTTTGTTAAGTGCTTACTATGTGTCAAGTACTGCTCTAAGCACTGGGGAAGATACAAGTTAATCATATCCATCACGGTTCATGAGGCTCACAGTCTAAATAGTAGAGAAAACAGATACAAATATAGGAAACAAATTTAGCAGAATTGTTTTCCCAAAGCAGCTCCTATTGTTGTTAATAAAGTCCGAGGTTGTTGAACCAGAATTGCCAGTAAAAATACTTGGTGACATTTTCCAAAATCAACTAGTATGAACTCGTTCAATTTGTGTTACTTGAATTTCAGCCAAATTAAAGTGATGTGAATATTATAATGGCTGCTTCAGTCTTTCAATCCTTAATCATTAGATGATCCCTTCCTTGTTATTCACCATAGACCACACCACCATCCTCCCTCTCTCCCAAGCCTGTAACTTTGTTATTCTCAACTCATCTCTTTCATTCAACCCACATATTTAATCTGTCACCAAATCCTGTCAGTTTTACCTTCACAGTATCTAGAATCTGCCCCTTCCTTTTCATGTGAAGTGCTCTCCTATTCATCCAAACACTTATTGGATGACATCCTTGACATCAGCCTCCTTGCTGACTTCCCTGCCTCCTCTCTCTCCGCCCACTCCAATCCTTACTTCACACTGCTACTTGGATTATTTTTCTAAAAAAAAAAATTCCCACATCTCCCCACTCCTCAAGACCCTCTAGACTGTAAGCAGGGAACGTGTCTGCTAATTTTGTTGTATTGTACTCTCCCAAAGCACTTAGTGCTCTGCACAGAGTACGTGTTCAATAAACACGACCTATCGGTTGCCCTTCCGCAGCAAATTCCTTACCACTGGCTTTAAGGCACTCAGTCGACTTTCCCCATTCCTACCTACAACCTAACTTGGACATTTCCCTTGTTTACTCTCTGTACCTCAGTTTAGTCTATTCTGCCACTGACCATATCCTCCCTCTGGCCTGGAGCTCCTTCTCCCTTCATATCTGATAGACCACCACTCTCCCCAACTTCAAAGCCTTCCTAAAATCACATTTTAGGCCTTCCCTGACTAAGCCCTTATTTCTTCTACCCACCCTCCCTTCAGTGTTGCCTATGCACTCAGATATAGACCTCTTAAAGTTCTTGATATTCACCCCAACCTCAATCTCACGACATTTCCGTACATATCTTTACACTCTACCATAAGTTATTTTAATGGCTGTCTCCCCCTCTAGACTGTATGCTTGTGGGCAGGGATCCCATCTACCAATCTTACTGTACTTTCCCAAGCACTTAGTACAGTGCTCTGTGCACAGTAAGCACTCAACAAATACCATCGATTTACTGTGTATCAGAAATCGCCTTTCTAGATAGTGCCACTGGAATCTAGCATCTTCTCTGGATCCACAGGATGTGAAGTAATGGGCACAAATGAGGTGAATGGTTTGTGTCACTGTCTGCTAGACTTGTGTATGCTATTTTTTTGCCTTAATAGTGCTGAGATGATGATTTTTTCCAAGATGGGTGAATTGAGATTTTAATGGTAACTGTTGTTGGCTTTTGCCATTTTGACTGATCTAGCTTTTACCAACTCTTGGAGGGCAGCTATTTAAAAGCAAAAGGTTCTGTTGAAGAGGATGAGAATGGCATATGCTAGCAGCTTGTGAACAGTGTTTTAGTAGAAAAGAGAGGCTGTCCAGTCAAACATTGCAACTCGCCCCCGCCTCTGGGAAAGCAGAAACCCTATGAATTTGTGTTTGGTGTTAACACTTTGATGACAAAGGATAAGACATGAGACCGAATACAATAATAATAATGAAGGTATTTGAATGCTTAACCTGTGCTGATCACTGGGATAGATACAAAATAATCATGTCAGACACAGTCCCTGATCCACTTGGGGCTCCTCTGTGGGTGGAAGAGGGAACAGGTATTTTGAGCCATGTTATAGTTGAGGGGACAGACACAAAGAATTTAAGAGCACAGGCTTGGGGCTCAGAGGACCTGGGTTCTAATTCTGAGTCCGCCACTTGATCTTGGGAAGGTCACTTAACCTATCTGAGCCTAGGTTACCTCATCTGAAGAATGGAGATTAAATCCTACTCTTTCCTACCTAGACTGAACCTCATGTGGGACAGGGACTGTGTCCAAACTGATCCCCTTGTAACTATTTCAGTGCTTGGCACATAATAAGCACTTAAGAATTATTAATAAAATTAAGATTAAGATTATTATTACTGTCTACAGATCTATATTAAGAGTGAACAGGTCTGAAGCCTCTCTTGGGAGGAACCCAACAAGAGGTGTAATCTCTAAGCAAAGAGCTCCAGTGCTGACAAAACCTGTTTGTCATTCCATTAAAGAGTCTTTGTCTTGTATATCTGGTTCAATCCCAGTAATAATGTAGCCTCTTGGATTTTTTCCTGGGCAGAGCCAGTGTGAGGATTACAAGGGATGGGATGACTTTCCTGTATATCCTTTTCTCAAGCACTTTCTTCCACCGCCAGCTACCCCCCACCTACTAATATATTCTCTCTCACTCGTCTCTGACTCCTTTCCTCTCTCTCCTCCTCCTCTTTCTCCTCGCTCTCTCCCCTCTTTCTCCTTCTCTCCCCCCTCCTCTCCTCTCCCTCTCTCTCCCCACCCCTTTTTGTTTCTCTCTGCCATTTGGTGCAGGTTTCCTTTGGGGTAGGCTTGAGTCTGGATAATGCAACCTAATGAATCCAGATTTTCCGAGATAGTGCTCACCAAAGTGGTCTTTGGAAGGCAAAATGACTAGACTTAGATTAGTATATTTTGGACACATAATTAGGAGGACTAATGTTCTGGAGAAGACACTAATGCTAGGAAAAGTCCAGGGAAAACGTGAAAGAGGCAGACCGGCAGCTAGGTGAAGAGCCCATAACAATGATAATGGAAGAACTATTAGGTTGCAAATTATGACAGAGGACAGAAAGTTCTGGAGAAAGTGTATCTGTGGAGTCAATTTGATGGCACTTAATAAAGTTCTGACAAGCTGTGTGAGAGTT
The DNA here is from genome assembly GCF_004115215.2 of Ornithorhynchus anatinus. Classification (NCBI taxonomy): domain Eukaryota; kingdom Metazoa; phylum Chordata; class Mammalia; order Monotremata; family Ornithorhynchidae; genus Ornithorhynchus; species Ornithorhynchus anatinus. Next base: position 50,940,537 of record NC_041735.1, on the reverse strand, counting down.
TGTATCCCTTTCCCTCCTTCCCCTTTTCCTTCTTTCCCTACCCACCCATTTGGGCTGAACCTAGAGTCCCCCATGAATCCCTGAAGTATGAACAGTAGTATTTATTAAGCACTTAGTATGTACAGAGTGCTGAAATTAATGCTAGGAAAGACCACTGTACAGGTGGGAATTACGTGGTCCCTGTCCCTCAGGGGGCTCACAATCTAAAACCATTCTAATTCCTCATCTGCTTTGAGGAATGGCTTCTGAGTTGGGTGACTACCACTCTGGAGATGAATAATTACAAATGAACACTGGCTAGGGACTCTAGCCTAGTGGAAAGAGCTTGGACCTAGGAGTCAGAAGGACTTGAGTTCTAGTTCCAGCTCTACCACCTGTCTGCTGTGTGACCTTGGGCAAGTTACTCCACTTCTCTGTGCCTGTTACCTCATCTGTAATATGGAGGTTAAAACCATGAGCTCCATGTGGGACAGTGACAACAGGAAAACAATTTGTAATAAAATAGCAACTTAAATGAAAGAATGGCTCTCAGCCTTGTTACTGTATGCTTGGGTTTCTGCTGCTTCTGCTTCCATCCTTCTTACCCTTGTTCTTCTTCCCCAATAATAAGTAGTAACAGCATTTATTGAATGCCTGCTGGGAGTAATACACTGTATTAAGAGCTTGGGAAATACAAAACAAGTGACACAGTCCCTGCCCACAAAGAGTTTACATCCCAATAGGGGAAGATAGATGTAGAATTCGTGGGCAGGGAATGTGTCCGCTTATTGTATGCTTATTGTTATATTGTACATTCTCAAGTGCTTATTACAGTGCTCTGCACACCGAAAGTACTCAATAAATATGATTGAATGAATGAATGAATGAACTATTTATACTCAGAGAAATTAAAATGAAAAGATGACTTTTTCCATTCTGTACCTTTTACCTGGAATGGCCGTTCATTTCTTTTCCTCCAAACCCTCTCCCCTGGATAACTTGCATTTTGTCCTGTGCTCTGCACTCTGACGCCTATTCCTTTCTATTCGAAATCTTCCTGGAGCCTGACCAAGGCTTATCACTCAGGAGTACTCTACCACTCCATAGAAGGTAGGGACAGTACAGAGAATGGGTCAGGTGAGGGGATCTTTGGGAGCCCTGCAACAACGAGGAACAGGTGAGTAGAAGCCCACAATGTGGCATAGTGGATAAAGCAAGGGCCTGGGAGTAAGAAAGACCTGGGTTCTAATCCTGGCTCCACCACATGTCTGCTGTGAGACCTTGGGCAAATCACTTAACTTCTCCAGGCCTCAGTTACCTCATCTGAAAAATGGGGATTTATACTGGGAGCTCCTGTGGGAAATAGACTATGTCCAATCTGATTTACTTGTGTTTACCCCAGTGCTTAAAACAGTGCTTGCCATAGAGATAGCTCTTAACAAGTACCATAATTAATATTCAGTTCTTAGTGCAGTGCCTAATATGGAGTAAGCACTTCACAAATATAGTTTTTATTATTATTATTATTAAGGACTTAGTTTTCTGGAGCTTTGAGGTATTGTCTACTGCTTCTCTGCTTTTTTTAATGGCATTTGTTTAGTGCTTGCTATGTGCTAGGTACTTTACTAAGTGCTGGGGTAGATATAATATAGGTTGGACACAATGCTCTTCTTGGCTCTGTGAGAATCTATCAATCAATGGCATTTATTAAATGCTTACTATGTGCAAAGCATTGTTCTAAGCGCTTGGGAAAGAACAATCCAACAGAATTGGTAGGTACATTCTCTGCCCATTAAGGAGAGAAGTCTAGAAGACTCCCCAAGTCTAGAGGGGGAGAAAGATGTACATAATGATGGTATTGGTTAAGCGTTTACTATATGCCAAGCACTGTTCTAAGCGCTGAATAATCTAGTCAGACAGGAAGGAGACTTGGATGTGAAGTGAAAGAGATACTTTAGTTGAACCCTCGAGAGTATCAGGTTACAGGTTCTAAAATACTGAAATCCCCTGGCCTAATCCTTTAGGCCCTAAACCAAACTCGTCAAACTCGTTTGTATTGGTGCTTTGTTTATATGGTTATATGTTAATTCATGCGGTGTGCTTCTGGAATAATGCAAATTTGTTTAAATGTTCTTTGTAAAATGATCTGATCTAGAACATTAAAGGAAATAAAAGGAACATGGTAAATAAGAATACAAGCACACCATTAGTTTCCCCCATCCCACAGTACAACCTCCATGGGGATACAACCTACTGTTTGATGTTTTACCCTGGGTAACAACCCCTTCCCACCAGAATACAACCTGTGTGGTTAGATGACTTACTACATACATACACCCAACTGGTCTAGATGTTCCAGCCATTGTATTACAGGTAAGTAAATCCTTTCCACCCCCTTCCCCAACTCCTTCCCGTCACCTGGGCTGAGATTAAGCAAACAACAATGGCTGGATCTTGGAGGAAACTCTGCCCACAATTTGGATCAGGTTTTCAAGGCATTGCAGAACCCTGAAGAGATAACCAAAGAAGTTACTGACCAGGCAACTTAATTTAGAATCAGATGACACAGATGTCCATGAATCAATTGCATCTCATTCAGAAGGATTGCTGAAAAAGGTTTCATGAAATTGCATTGAAATGATGAACTGGATTGTCAAAGTTCAAAGATGCCAAAGCAGAGGTTACCATTTCTCCACCACCAGTTGAAACTGTCTTGCATCACTTCTCAAGGAAGTGGGTGAGTTTATAAATATGATTGAAGACTGTCCTAATAGGAGTTTAATGATGTCTAGAGTTGTTCGGAAGAGTTCACCTGCTATAAGATACAGTACTTAATCAATCTATCACATTTATTGGGCACTTACTGTGTGTTCCTTAGAGAGAAGGCCTACAGCTGCATCTCCCTCCTGTGGCTTTCCTGCTGGACCAACTGGCTTGTGCCCTACGTTGACACCCAGAGAGCAGGCTACACGTTGGATATATCTCAGGTAACCAACTCCCAGGCACAGAATCCTTGTCCTCCAATTCTGCCATCCCCCTCAGCGCCTGACCAACTCAGTGATCACAAGGCCAGGGTCACATCAGCCAAGATAAGTAGCATGGCCTAGTGGATAGAACATGGCCTGGGAATCAGAAGGACCTGGATTCTAATCCTGACTTTGCCACTTGTCTGTTGTGTGACCTTGGGTATGTCACTTAACTTCTCTGTGCTTCAGTTCCCTCATAAAATAGGAATTAAGATTGTGAGGCCTATGTAGCACAGTGGACTGTGTCCAAATTGATTAGCTTGAATCTACCTCAGTGTTTAGTGCAGTGCCTGGCACATAGTAAGTGCTTAACAAATACCATAAAAGAAGTGTGAGATGAGCTAGAATGGGAAGCAGTTTGTGATTGAGAGGTTTAATACAAAAAGTCTGTGTGAGGCTGCTCTGTTGGTCTGGCCAGGTTTGGAGTTCTCCTGGAGAGTATGTGTAGACAATTTGAGCCACGTGTAAGATAGACAGATAAAGGCACACATCTTTTCTGAGTCACTCCATCTCCAAACAGGTAATCCCTGTTCCCCTTAGAGGTGCTCATTTTTTCCTATGGACTGGAAGGAGGAAAAGCATGGTCCTACAGCCTGGGTTCGAATCCCTGCTTGTCCTCTTGTTTGCTGTGTGACCTTGGGCAAGTCACATAACTTCCCTGGGCCTCAGTTACCTCATCTGTAAAATGGGGATTAAGACTGTGAGCCCCTTGAGGGAAAGGGACTGTGTCCAAACTGATAATCTTGTAAACAGCCCAGTGCTTAATACAGTGCCTGGCACATAGTAAGTGCTTAACGTGATGTGTGTATATAACTATAATTCTATTTGATGGTAGTGATGCCTGTCTGTTTTGTTTTGTTGTCTGTCTCCCCCTTCTAGACTGTGAGCCCGTTGTTGGGTAGGGACCGTCTCTATCTGTTGCCAATTTGTACTTCCCAAGCGCTTAGTACAGTGCTCTGCACACAGTAAGCGCTCAATAAATACGATTGAATCAATGAATACCATTTAAAAAAATCTTTAAACAGAAAAGCTGCCTGAAGTAGAGCTATAGAGCCACAAGAGGGCAAACAGCACCCACGGTTAGGCGTTAACCTCCACTCTTTCCTTTAGTTTCTGCTCCCACTCCTCTGTTGAGTACTGCCCCCCTCCTTCCTCTCCTGGGTGTCTGGGATGAGGCTCAGCAGGGTTTTGGGTAAGGTGCACTTTCTGACCTATGACCTCTCCCGACCATCCATCTGTCCTAGGGAGAATGGTGGAGCCAGCCAACTCCGAAGAGTTAGTGGGGGACAGAAAAAGGCAGACAGAGAATGTGGAGAATGGCAGACAGACCGGCAACCTGAGAAATTCCAGCTGTAGCCTGTCTGGGGCCCTGCAGGTAATGTTACTGTTGCCCATGAAGGCCTTCCAAGAGGGAGGACTCTGAGGGGGGAGGGAGGAAGACAGAAGGTGAGTGTTATTGTTCCCCGGCCCCCAAGCCTTATTGAAGGCACATCTCCTCCAAGAGGTCTTCCCTAAGTCCCCCTTCCTCTTCACTCCCTTTTGTGGTGCCCTGACTTGCCTCCTTTATCCCCCGTCCCAGCTCCACAGCACTTATATACACATCTGTAATTAATTTATATTCATTCATTCAATCGTATTTATTGAGTGCTTGCTGTGTGCGGAGCTCTGTACTAAGCACTTGGGAAGTACAATTCAGCAAGAAATAGAGACAATCCCTGCCCACAATGGGCTTACAGTCTAGAAGAGGGAAGACACATATCAAAACAAATAGACATCATTAGCATCATTATAAATAAATAGAATTATAGATATGTACATATTAAAAATAAATAGAATTATAATTATAGATATGTAAATATACACAAGTGCTATGGGGCTGGGAGGGGGTAGAGCAAGGGAGCGAGTTGGGTCAATGGGAAGGAGGAGCAGAGCTAAAGGAGGGTCTATGTCTGTCTCCCCCTCTAGACTATAGGCTTGTTGTGAGCAGGGAATGTGTTTATTTATTGCTATATTGTACCCTCCCAAAGCACTTAGTACAGTGTTCTACACATAGTAAGTGCTCAATAAATACTATTGACTGACTGACTGGAACAAGGATCCCTTGCAGAAGCCAGAATGGAATTAGATTGGCCATTTGTCTTGTTTTCTGCAGGTCTGTACCGTGTCTGGAAACAACAAAGTAACAGACACCTGGATGTCCAGTTCTCATTTTTAAATGCCCAGCAACTATTTAAGCTCTATGAATTTCTATGAAGAACCTTAAGAAGCAGCATGGCCTAGTGAATGGGGCACGAACCTGGGACTCAGAAGTACCTGGGTTCTAATCGTAGATTCGCCACTTGTCTGCTGTGTGTTCTTGGACAGGTTACTTAACTTCTCTGTACCTCAGTTACCTCAACTGAAAAATGACTTGAGCACCATGTGAGTTGTGGACTGTGTCCAACTTGATTAACTTGTATCTACCCCGGTGCTTTGTACAGTGCTTGGCACATAGTGCTTAAAAAGTACCATAAAAAAACACCCTTCTTTGTGGGTGTCCTTATATTGCCCTTGTAGTATTTGTTAAGCGCTTACTATGTGCCAGGCACTGTACTAAGTGCTGGGGTGGATACAAGCAAATTGGGTTGGTCATAGTCCCTGACCCATTTGGGGCTCACAATCTCAACCCCCATTTTACAGATGAGGTAATTGAGGCACAGAGAAGCAAAGTGGCTTACTCAAGGCCACAAACAGACAAGTGGCAGAACTGGGATTAGAACCGAGGACCTTCTGACTTCCAGACCCATGCTCTGTCCACTGCGCTGTGCTGCTTCCCCTATGTACTTACGTAACATACTGTAAGTTAAGTCTGCTGCTTGGACTGCCACAAACTCATTCATTTCAGTCAATGGTATTTATTGAGTGCTTACTGGGTGCAGAGCACTGCACTAAGCACTTGGGAGAGTACAATATAACAGAGTTGGTAGACACATTCCCTGTCCACAATGAGTGTAGGGGGGAGACGGACATTAATAGAAATCAATAAATTTCAAACCATGCATCTCCAGGTCTAGACAAAAGTACAAACACCAGTTTGTATTCCCACAAGGAAAGCACAAATTGGATTTTATGATTGAAATTTCAAATAGCTATTTAATTTAAAAATGGTGAAGGGAGGTTGGCATAGGGGCCCTATAAATCCTGAAGTGCCAATAGATAACTACCCTAGACTGAACTGCAGTGACTAACCTCCTACTTGAGGGCCCAGACCAGGTGTATTTAGTTGTTTGTCAGCCTCCAGCACCTGGGGGCTCTGTAACACTGCTTAGGTGATGTGAGGACAAGTACATTTGTGGTGTTTAAAATCCTAAACCCATTGTTCCTTCAGTGTCTGGCTTCCAACTAGATTGTAAGCTCCTTGAAGACAGAGATGGTGTCTACTATTTTACATTCTTCCAAGCACTTAGTACAGTGCCCTGCTCGCTAAACACTCAAGAAATACCATTGATTTATTTGATCGGTGGCCTAGGCTTCCCTCTCCTTTCCCCTCTTTTCTCTCTGCTGGAGTTGGGCTGACTAGTCCTCAGAAAAGTCCTCAGACTGTGGGGGTTCAGCAGCTTGAGATTGTGGATTTAGGTCACAGATGCCTTCCCTGGAAGCATCTAAATCACCCTTTTGCACGTTCAATGGTGTATGTGTTTGTGTGGTGTCTAAGGACTTACTTTGTGCCAAGCACTGTATTAAGTAGATACAATTGAATTGGGCAATCTCTTTTTGACTTGGGCATGCAATCTAAGAGGGAGGGAGGAAGGACAGATATTTTATCTGCATTTTACAGATGAGGGAACTGAACTGAGTCACTTCTTTAAAGAGGTGACTGGCCCAAAGTCACAGAGCAGGCAGGTGACAGAGATGGAATTAGAACTCAGGTCCTCTGAATCCCAGTCCCATATTATTTTTACTAGACCGTGCTGCTTCTCTTGGCTTTATGAAATGGAGCTTGCTAAGGAAGCTGGACTGGGTGCCCCAAAACCCACCTGGCAGTGCCTCATGATCAGGGGATGGGGGGAGGGGAAGGGGAGCAGGCAGTCCTCTAGACTGTAAGCTCACTGTGGGCAGGGAATGTGTCTACCCACTCTGTTATATTGTACTCTCCCAAGGTGCTCTGTACCCAGTAAGTGCTCAATAAATATGATAGATTCAGGAAGACACTTGTTGAAGTGGTTTATGACCACTGAAGAAACTTGCGTTCAACCTGATTTGCTTGTATCTACCCCAGCATTTAGTATAGTGCCTGGCACATATCAAGTGCTTAACAAATGCCATAAGTATTATTATTATTGTTATTGGTTTTAGGACCCCCCCCACAAACCCTCTGTAGGCCTGAGAGAGAAATGTCGGTGTGTCATGCTCCCTGAGTCATCTCCCTCCTGCCTCTCCCTTTTCCCCCCTTCCCCTGACTTGCCAAACAAAGTTCTGGGAAGGGGAAAAAAACACCCAAACCTTCAGGCAGCCTGTTTCAGCCTCACCACTCACTCTATTACTGTTGAAGAATAGATTTCAGTCATTGTGTAACGTTTCCCCACCATTGCAGGGTTGTGAGTGTTCTTCTTTTCTGGACATTGCAAAGCCAAAGCAAACTGGACCCCACAGGTAGAAGTCATCTTAGAGAAGCAGCATGGTTTATCGGATAGAGCAGGACCTGGGAGTCAGAAGGACCTGGGTTCTAATCCCAGCTCTGCCACTTGTCTGCTATGTGAACTCAGGCAAGTCACTTAACTTCTTGGTGCCTCAGTTCCTCATCTGTAAAATGAGGATTAACACTATGAGCCACTTGTGGGGCAGGGACTGTGCCCAACCCAATTTGCTTTTATCTACCCCAGCACATAGTACAGTGCCTGGCACATAGTATGTGCTTAACAAATTCCATATTATTGTTATTGTATTATATTATTAGAAATCCCCATAGAGAGGCTGCCTCTGGCATGCTAGAGACCCATATGCCCTAGAGGCTGGGATGTAGCTCACTGCAACTTTATGATCACCCAATTTCCAAGTTCAGAACTTGGGCTGAGAGGCAGTGTGGCCCACTGAAAGGAGCATGAGGTTGGAGTCTGAGAACCTGGGTTCTAATCTTGGCTTTGTCACTTGCCTGCTGTGGGGTCTTGGACAGGTTACTTAATTTCTCAGGGCCTCAGTGTCCTCATCTGTAAAATGGGGATTAAATACCTTTCTCCTGCCTCTTTAAACTGTGAACCCCATGTGGGAAAGGGACTGTGTCTGACCTATCTTGAAACTATCTCAGCAGTTAGTACAGTGTTTGGCATGTAGTAAACACCCACAATTATGGGCTCGAGGTTGGGGTTTAGGAGCATCTGGGACTTCGAGCCCTGCCTCACCGTGCTCCGTCTACCACTGCTCTGCCTAGTGAGGCCTCAAAGACCCAGAGTCATGTCAGGTGATGACCGGGAGAGACCAGAACTGGCTAGGTAGGCGAGCCAAAGCCTGCTGGGACCTTAGCATAGGCCACTCTCCTGAGTCCTGAGCAGGACATTTGGGTTGCCTGCCCACCCTTCTGGCTGAGGGGGGTGAGGTGAGTGAATGATGGAGGCAAAGGCAAAGTTTCTTATCACAGCCAATTCTGGTTGCAGCAACTCTAGGGGGGAACTTCCCGTTAGTATTGTTTGTGGTGAGCAGCACCTGCTATTCTGGTGAGGGCCCCACCCTTCTGTTAATGAGGCCCAGGGTGTCTCCTTCCTCACCCCGTGAAGCCAGGGCTTCTGCAGCTGGGCAACAAGCTGGCCCACAGCCCAGCTGGCGTGGGGGAAGGAGGAGGGCAGCAATGTTGACTGGGGAATGAGGTAGCTGGCGGTCTGATTGTTCTGAAACCTTTGTGCACACTGAACTGCTGTGTCTTTACACTTAAAGGATGAATAATTTGCCTCCGTGTATGCCCGAATCAGTTGAGCGTTTTTTTTGTTCTCGAGTCAGAATCTGGCAGAAGCTGCATACCGGCCACCAATGGTCGTTCTGTCCCTTCCGATCTCTTCTGCTACCTTCCACAGTGTCCACTGAGCTGGAATCCCTGGGTGCCACTTTGCCATCCCCCAGCCTCTGGATGTGTGCTTTTACAAGTCTGAGGCAAGGGATCTAGATGGACTTAAGGAGTTGGCTGAGAAGGGAGTGAGAAGAGGGGGGAAAAAGAGTGGCAACAGGAATAAAGTTATTTAGAATGTGTCTAATACTAGATTACTATTGGATTTCACATAGATGTCCTTTGTATGCCAAGGAGTGTGTGTGTGTGTGTGTGTGTGTGTGTGTGTGTGTGTATGCACTGGTGCACAAGTCTGGTTGACAGAGCAGTGTGCCCCTGAAGATCAATTCCAGTGTGGATGTAGAAAGATGAGGTGTATGTACCATTGCAAAGCTTGTCAGTTTCAAATCTGCCTTGGGATTCCCAATTTTCTCAAAGCCGGATCCAGCATCTCAGTGCTGCTGAGACGTCTGAGTTCCAAGAGCTTGCTAATGCTCATCATTATCATCATCCTCGATTCACTAGCAATCACAGGGTGCAAGGCACTGTACTAGGTGCAATTGGGGTTTCCAGTATAATATTTAGATGAGCGCCCTGCCTTCAAGGAATTTATGGTCCAGTTTGTCTCCTGCAGCTGACCACACTTCCACCAAATCACATCTCCCCTTTGCTCTTCCACAGCCTTCCTAAAAGCCCCACTCCTGCATGGCACTTTCCCAAATTAACCTTCCACACCTCCTATCCCGGCCATTCCAATTTCCTCAGGGCTCAGTGTATCTAGGTATGCATTTCTGTTTGTGATCCTACCTTTTTACCTAGTATATGATTTTGTCCTGGTGTTTGTTTGACTTCCTAATGGTTCATTCACTCATTCAGTTGCATTTATTGAGTGCTTACTGTGGGCAGAGCATTGTACTTGGGAGAGTACAATATAACGCAAAACAGACAAACTCCCTGCCCATACTGGGCTTACAGTCTTGACACTTCTAGTGGCTTCATGTTGGATTCCTCTTCTGTTGTTCCCTTCACTTCCTAGAACAATGCTCTGCCCATAGTAGGTACCCACTAATTACGGTTGATAGAGACCAAGATGAGGACTGTACCCTTCGGGAAAACCCACATTGTTGAGTTCATAATGGGTGGAAGTGTCAGAGAAAGTCCTGCAGCCTGGGGTCTGTTACGTGGAAGCCAAATTGGTTACATTTATAATAATGCAGGTTGGTCTATTAAGTATTGATCTCTCAGCGTCTTTAGGTCATGCATAATTTAGATTGTGTTTCAGTTAGTGTGCTGCGAGGGTATAGAACCTGATGTATTGATTTTCAGGTGATATATTAGTTTGTGTGTGGGAGCAATATTGGTTTCCATCCTGGATTCTTTTACTTTGTGAGTATATTAGGCTTCTTTGAATGAAATCCTTCCCCCACACAGACTTGGGATCATCAAAGTGCCCTGAACTACCGAGCAGTAAATTTGACCTTTCCCCAAGCCCTGCTTTGTGTGAATTCAGCGCTGAGTTCTCTGTCCCAGGGAACCATCCAGGAGAGGTTGCAGCATTCTCTGGTCATCCTGGGTGTGAGATGTGGCATTAAAGCTACCCCTAAAGGGCCTGCCTATATCAGTATTCACAATATTTAATAATTGTGGTATTTGTTAAGCACTTACTATGTGCCAAGCACTGTTCTAGGCACTGGGGTAGATATAGGGTAATCAGGTTGTCCCACGTGGGGCTCACAGTCTTAATCCCCATTTTACATATGAGTTAACTGAGGCCCAGAGAGGTTTTGTCTTGCCCAAAGTCACACAGCAGATAAGTGGTGGAGCAGGAATTAGAACCCATGACCTTCTGACTCCCAGGCCCATGCTCTCTATCCACTACGCCATGCTGCTTCTCGTGAATATTTGTTCACAGAACACAGTCCTTGATGCTTGAGAAGCACATGGAAGTATGAGGTGTGATCCCTGCATGTTTGGGACTTTGGTGGTATTTTTCCCCACAGAATAAAGCCAGGGAGCCCTGAAGTCCTAAAATTTCAGTCTGGACTGCCCCTTGGTGTGGCCTAGTTGAAAGAGCATGGGCCTGAGAGTCAGAGGACATGAGTTCTAACCCCAGCTCCACCACTTGCCTCCTGTGTGGCCTTGGGCAAGTCACTTAGCACCTTGGAGATGCTTGGAGCCCCCATTTCCTTATCTACAAAATGGGGACTATATACCTCTTCTCCCTCCTACATAGGCTGGTGGGTGAGTCCCATGTGCGACAGAGACTGTTCAACCTGTTTATCTTGCATCTCCCCCCATGCTTTGCACATAGTGAACACTTAGGAATATCTCATTTACATGAGGTTGGGTATGCAGCCATAGGCAAGATTTTGGGGAAATAGCCAACCAAGTACCTACAAACTTGGAACTTGTCTTCAGAGAAATCCTTAGCTGCTGGCCCACTGACTCCAGAATGTTAGTTCCAGAATGTTCCATGGCAGAGGGTATCTGGTTGCAAAATAGGGTTATGTGAAGGCTAATTCTGTTGTATTGTACTCTCCCAGGCACTTAGTACAGTGGTCTGCATATAGTAGTGCTCAGTAAATACCACTGATTGATTATCTGCCAAAGCCATCCAGCACTTGCCTCCAACCTGGAGAGGACAGACCAGCAGAAAGCTCAATACTGGAGTAAAACTGGACAAATAGTCATATGAAACCAGCATATCAGGACTGTCACCAAAGAAGCCTTAATGGCAGAGAGACCCTTGCTCATCTCAAAAGAAGGGAGGGGTGATGTCAGGAAGGCAAGAACTCTCATTCAATCACCTTGCCCCTTCGTACCTCACCTTGCTACTTTCCTACTACAACCCAGCCCACACATATCACTCCTCTAATGCTAACCTTCTCACTTTACCTCATTCTCATCTATCTCGCTGCCAACCTCTCACCCATGTCCTGCCTCTGGCCTGGAATGCCCTCCCTCCTCATTTCTTACAGAAAATAACTCTTCCCCATTTCAAAGCCTTATTGAAAACACATTTCCTCCAAGAGGTCTTCCCTGACTAAGCCCTCCTTTCTTCTTCATCCTCTCCTTTCTACGTCACTCTGACTTGTTCCCTTTATTCATCCCCCTCCTGGCCCCACAGCACTTGTATACCTATCTGTAATTGATTTATATTAATGTCCGTCTCCCCTTCTAGACTGTAAGCTTGTTGTAGACAGGGAATATGTCTGTTTATTGTTGTATGCTCCCAAATGCTTCATACAGCGGTCTGCACACAGTAAGTGCTCAATAAGTATGATGGATTGAATGAATGAATGAATTGCTCTAATGTGAACTGCAGCAGCTTCTACTTCCTAGAAGGGACAATGACAACCAGGTAGTGGGATGGAGCTAGATGGGGCCTGGTTTCAGTGCCTCAGCCCTGCAATGGATTCCTCCCCACTTCCCTCCTCAGCAAGAAGCAGGGAAGTGGAGGGATGTGGGACCCAAGATGAGAGAAGAGGTTGTGAGATCAAGCATAAAGAGAGGCAACTGAACTGGGGCACTTGAGAAGAGTCCCAGAAGCTCAGCGGGACCAAGCCAGGAAAATGGGCCAGGTAGGGAGAGGGAAAATTATTATGGTATTCAAGTGCTTACTAAGTTCTAAGCACTGAGGTTATCAGTTTGGACACAGTTCCTGTCCTGCATGGGGCTCACAGTCTAGGTAGGAGGGAATAGGATTTAATCACCACTTTACAGATGGGGCAACTGAGGCACAGAGAAGTGAAGTGATTTGCCCAAGGTCACACAGCAAACAATAATAATAATAATGTTGGCATTTTTAAGCACTTACTATGTGCAGAGCACTGTTCTAAGCACTGGGGGAGACACAGGGGAATCAGGTTGTCCCACGTGGGGCTCACAGTCTTCATCCCCATTTTACAGATGAGGTAACTGAGGCACAGAGAAGTGAAGTGACTTGCCCACAGTCACACAGCTGACAAGTGGCAGAGCCGGGAAACAAGTGGCGGAGCAGCTATTAGAACTCAGATCCTCTGACTCCTAGGCCCGTGAACTCTCCACCAGGCCGAGCTGTGGTCCTGGCCCCAATGGGAAAGCAGGGCAGGAGCTGGGAGAACATTTTATTCATCCTGCCCTTATTCCTTTTCTCTAGTGGGAAGCTTAAAAGAAAGAGCTTGAAACTGCAGAGTAATTTCCTGTCATTAAGGACCCAACATCTGACAAGTTTCCGATGAGAGATGGGCAGAGCTGTTCGGCACTACACAGGGTGAGGCCGCTGGAATCACAAAATTCTCAGTCCAAGCAAACGCAAGACGGGTGAGCACAGGGCACATGTGCCAGGAGATCACGGCAGATTGTCTCAAGTTCTGCACCTGGTTCAAGATTTGGACATGGCTCTCGTTGAGCAGGGTGAGTCTACCTCGCCTTCAGGGGTGGGGAAAAAAATTCACCACTTTCACTCATGACTGGGCATCAGAACTTCTAGCGGGCAAGTTTTTCACTAAAGTTTCGTGGCGGTGGAACAGAATCTGACATGCTTGTGGGTGTTTGCTCCACTTTCATTTAGTGAGTTGAGACAAGAGTCGCAGGAGTCTCATGGTGCAACACTTGAGAAATGCATCCAATCTGAACAGGGAAACGTTGTTTCAAGTTCTGGTCTGGTATTTACCAATGGTATGAAGGTGTTCAGCTAGAAATATTCAACTTTCTGTCACTACCACAGACTAAAATGTTGGAAGTTGACGATCCTGCTAGCTTTCTGTGGCAACGAGGATGGGGTGTTAGTAACACTTTCCAAAAGCTGGATTCATTGGTGGACTGAGATCGGATTGACTGCCCATACTTGTGCACTGGAAGCCCCTTTGCTCTGGACCTTTTGCCACCTCCTCCACGGAGTTCCAAAGAACCTGTTGGTACTCTGAAAAACCTCAAACTTCCTTAGTTCTTCTCCTCCAACCATAGAGAAGGGATAGGCGAAAATACTACCTCCACCACTGTCCACATCACTTGACAGAGGTCTTCCCTCTTGTCTCCTTCCTTTTCTCTCCCCTCCTGCCTGATTTCACCTTGGGTGATCAGTGTGGCTTAGTGGAAAGAGCACATTACTAAGAGTCACTTGACCTGGGTCCTAAACCCAGCTCTGCCACTTTCCTGGGGTTAGACAGGCTGTTTAACTTCTCTGTGCCTGTTTCCTCATCTGTAAAATGGAGGTTCAATAGCTTATCTGCCTCCTATTTTTATTCATTCAATCGTATTTGTTGAGTGCTAACTATAAGATTGTGAGCTCCATGTTTGAACTGACTACCTTGAATTTACTCCAGCATTTGGTATGTAGCAAAGACTTACCAAGTATCACAGTTATTCTTACCACTTCATTTCAGGCATTGTGCCACATGGTGTGGACAATGTCATTAGGAAGAACTCATATTTCTCCAACTGTACTGTTAGTCAAGTTGTTGATGTCATTTTAAAAGCATCTTTGGGTTCGGCAAAACTCCATGGCTAACCTTCCTGCTGGCAGGTGAGAGGACATTAAGACTGTTTCCAGCTAAAAATCACTTTTGTCCATGTGACCGACATCCAGTGACAAACTCTTGAAAACCCATCTTTTGGCCTGTGGCTTAGCTAAAATCAGTCTAACTGCACCATTTCCACCAGCCATTCATTTTTAATTTATTAAAATTTACTGAAATGGTTTAATTCTTCAACCTCATTTAAAGTATTTCCCGTTGGCAAGTGATTTTAGGCAGAAAACACTCTTTACATCCTCTCCATTGGGTACACAGAAGTAAAAGAAAGTCTAGCTTACAGATGATCAAATGTGTATATGCCCAATTCAGGGAGGTTGTTTTTCAGTAAACTCAAAAGAAGATGGATTAGTTGAAGAGGTCTTGGTAATGAGCTGCTAAGTTTATATAAAATAATGGGAGTATTTTGATTGAGAGAGCCTGAGGTTTTAGAGTGGGTTTCACAGATATTTAGTAAATGATCAAAAGGGTTTTCCATGCCAAACTCAGAGGCTGCCTATGGATTGAGTTGCAGGGATTGCCAGGTACACTAGTGAAGAGAAAATGTTGGTGGAGAATGAAGAAAAATGCAGAGCAAGCAGATCTGGGAGAACTGTGTATTAGATGGTATTTATTAAATGCTTACTGTGTGGAGAGACCTGTACTAAGACTTGAGAGAGTATATTACAATAGAGTAGACATGCCAAGAGCTATTCAAATCTTAGATTGCATCCCTGGAACTTAATAAAAATAATAAATAATACTGTTGGTGTTTGTTAAGCGATTACTATGTGCAGAGCACTGCTCTAAGCGCTGGGGTAGATGCAGGGTAATCAGGTTGTCCCACGTGGGGTTCACAGTCTTAATCTCCATTTTACAGATGAGGGAACTGAGGCCCAGAGAAGTTAAGTGACTTGCCCAAAGGCAGCTGATGAGTGGCAGAGCTGGGATTCGAACCCATGACATCTGGCTCCCAAGTCCGGGCTCTTTCCACTAAGCCACACTGCTTCTCTACAACTTACACTTGGATCTGTAATAATGATAATTCAGGTATTTGCTAGGTGTTTACTATGTGTCAAACACTGTACTAAGCGCTGGGGAAGATACAAGATGATCAGATCCCACATGGGGCTCACAATCTAAGTAGGAGGGAGAACAGGTATTGAATCCCCACTTGCAAATGAGAGGACTTGCCTAAGGTCACACAGTAGACAAGGGGCAGAAGTGGGATTAGAACTCAAGTCCTCTTGCCCAGGCCTGTGCTCTTTCCTCTAGACCATGCTGCTTCCCTGAACCTCTTAAGCACTTGATATGCACCCTATCCCCTTCAATTGTATTTATTGAGTGCTTATTGTTTGCAGGGCACTCTATTAAATGCTTGGCAGAGTACAACACAACAATATAACAGGCACATTCTCTGCTCACACAGTCTAGAGGGGAGACAGACATTAACATAAATAAATAAATGACAGATATTTACATAAGTGCTGTGGGCCTGGGGAGGGGGGCAGTGAATAAAGGGAATAAGTCAGGGTGATACAGAAGGGCCATGGGAAAAGAGGAAATGAGGGCTTAGTCAGGGAAGGTCTCTTGGAAGAGATGTGCCTTCACTAAGTCTTTGAAGGTGGGAGAGTAACTGTCTGTTGATTATGTAAAGGGAGGGTGTTTCAGGCCAGAGGCAGGATGTGGGTGAGAGGTTGGCCTCGAGATGGGTGAGTAGGCTATTAGAGTAGTTATGTGTGCAGGGTGGGTTGTAGTGGGAAAATAATAAAAATATGGTTAAGCACTTACTATGTGCCAGGGTAGATAAAAGATAATCTGGTTGGACACAGACCCCATTTCACTTAGGGCTCAGTCTTAATCCCCATTTTACAGATGAGGGAACTGAGGCACTGAGAAGCAGTGACTTATCCAAGCTTATAAAGCAGACAGGTGGCAAAGCCCGGGTTAGAACTCAGATCCTTCTGACTCCCAGGGCTGTGCTCTATCCACTAGGCCACACTGGTTAGGTGAGGTAGGAGCCATTTTTACCATCTATATAGCAGATGGTAAGAGGTTTTCTGTTTGTGGAGGTGGATGGGCAACCACTGGAGGTACTTGAGGAGTGGGGAAACATGGACTGAACATTTTTGCACCAGAATGATCTGGGCAGCAGAGTGAAGTATGGACTGGAGTGGGGAGAGGCGGGGGCAGGTAGGTCAGCAAGGAGGCTGACCTTCACTTATGTACATATCAGTAATTTATTTTAATGTCTGTATCCCCCTCCAAACAAGCTCCTTATGAGCAGGGAATGTGTCTGCCAGGTCTGTTATATTGTATTTTCCCAAGTACTTAGTATCGTGCTCTGCACACAGCAAGTGCTCAGTAAATACCATTGATTGATTGGAACCAGCTGTTTCACTGAATGAGCTTTCTCAAATGAATAAAATATAAACAAAGGGGAAAACCACCTCCTTGAGGCCACATTAGGGCAGTCTTAGACTTAGAGAAATTTTAAATATTTGCCTCCTGGTACAATGGTAAAAATAACTTTTATAGGAAATTGCAAGGCAAAGATAACTAGCTCTAAGATTGGACACAATATGGGGCTTACAGTCTTATTCCCCATTTTACAGATGAGGTAACTGAGGCTCAGAGAAGTTGTGACTTGCCCATGGTCACACAGCAGACAAGTGATTAGACTGTAAGCCCGTCAAAGGGCAGGGACTGTATCTGTTACCGATTTGTTCATTCCAAGCGCTTAGTACAGTGCTCTGCACATAGTAAACGCTCAATAAATACTATTGAATGAATGAAGTGATGGACCTGGAATTAGAACCCAGTCCTTCTGACTTCCAGGCCTGCACTCTGTCCACTAGGCCATGATGCTTAACAAATACCATTAAAAATTGTGTTCAGTAGGCTTTGACTAGTACTCTATGTAGTCATTTTTCAATGTTTCAAAAACTCTTTGGAAAGCAAATATGGGTAAGAAGAGTTTAGGGAAACTTGCATTCATTTTGTCCTGCCTGACACTTTGTGGCTTTTTATCTCCCACTAAAGAGCTCCTTTAATTATGGGTATTCAGCGCCTATCTTGTTACTTCATTGTTTGGTTCTCATTTGCTAATTGCCCATAGAATTACCTGTATTTAGAACCCTCCTCCTTGAGCACCAGGAAATCTCATTGCCCCAGAGCTATATCTAGGTGTGTGAAGGGGTTAGGTGAAGAAGCATTTACTTAAGCCTGTGAGCAACTCTTGGAAATTGGCACTGAAGAAATTAGTCCTTGCCCTCTGGGAACTTAGTCAAATTAAAAAAAATAACAATGGTACTTGTTAAATGCTTACTATATGCCAAGCTCAGGAATGCTTGGAGCAACCCTTGGAAACTGGCACTGAATAAGTTAGTCCTTGCCCCCTGGGAGCTTAGTCAAATTAAAAAAAAATGGTACTTGTTAAATGCTTACTATATTGCCAAGCACTGTTCTAGGCGCTGGGGTAGATAAAAGTTAATCAGGATGGACACTGTTCAAATGTGGGGAGGCAATCAATCAATCATGTTCACTGAGCATTTACCGTGTGCAGAACACTGTACTAAGCACTGGGAGAGTACAATGTTACAGAGTGGGTCGACATAGTCTTGTTACCTAATGTATCTATCATAACTCACGGTCAGGTACATAGGTCCGGGGCATTAAAGTAAATGGAATGACCCCAACAGTCCACTTTATCAAGAACCCTTCATGTCTATAACACTATTATAATAATGATGATGATGATAATAATGGCTGGGGGAGGGGAGACCTTTGCTACTTAAATAGATCCAGGGCAGTTTGGCACATACTGACCTGTGTTCCCAAATTATGGGAGGATTTGAATGCAGTGTATGTTGAAGGGGCTGTCACTCATTCTGACTGCTTGCAAAGTTAGTTTAAACTCCCCTAATGACAAAAATGCTTTTTGAATTTGTTAGGAAGCCCATGACCATAAAACCTACATGAGCTGAACTCACTGTCCAGGTGTGCTTGGGGCAAAACACATTCATTTCCAAAAGCAAAATCTCAAAGTTTGAATGGTGCCATCTTGCTTGTTCTCCTGTGACATTTATTGCAAGGCTTTGGACATTTGATATCCACCCAGCGGCACATATTACAAAGCTTGCCCATGCAGGCCTGGATCTTTGGCTGTGGCATTTTGGTCTGCCCAGCTGATGCTGCTATTAGGGGCTCAGCACTCCTCCCCAAACATTAGTGAACACTAAATGCTACTGATTAGAAAGTCCCCAAATGCTGTCAATCTTGTGGTTCTGCAGATATCACCATTTCCAGGAAGGATAGAGTGTTCCGAGGAAGGACAGAGCTGGCATCAGTAGTTCCTGGTGCTAAAGGTAATCACCCTTCTTGCTCTGAAGGTGTGAGTTTGGGGCTGGAGACAGATTCCTGAGGAATTTTTCACTCCTATCTTTTTTCTCTATACATATAAGGGACACAGAGGAAATAGTTTATTGATTCTTCACACTGGTATTTTGTACCCTACTCTAAAAGCTTTGAGGTGTTGATCTAAGATTACTTAAAGCTACCAGGAAACACAACTGATACAGCTAAGAGTATACAAATTTGGCAAAAAAAAATTCATTAAGCAGTGAAAATAATCTTGTAGAGTGATGCCAGGTGCTGAACAGTGTCACAAAAAATGAAACAGTGACCTTCCAAATTAGTACACCAGCCCAATGACAAGGCCTGAAACTAGAGTACATTCACATCTGCCACATCACCTCTTATTTGGGGGCATTTTAATTTTAAAAGGAAATATGTTTTTACCTTTTCTGGCACCTCTCCAGACCAACTACTTTTCAGCATCCACTTGCACAAGGCCGTCTCCTTTATTCTAGGGCAGGGTGTCCAGTAAACATTCCCCTACAGAGGAGAGACTGTGAGCTCACTGTGAGCAGGGAACGTGTCTGTTTATTGTTATAGTGTACTCTCCCAAGTGCTTAGCCCACAGTAAGTGCTCAATAAATAAGACTGAATGAGTGAGAGACAACTCCTTTGCCTCTCACTGAGAAAAGCCTTACACTTGTCAGAATGGCTCTGGGGTTAGCAAGGACTTGCCCTGTGCTGAATGTTTTATGTTCTTCTTCTTAGTCTTGCTATTCATTTACCATTGTTTCGTTGTACCTATAGCTATAGCCTTTCCCTTCTCTTTTAAATTCGAAATTCACCCAGGTGCTCAATAAGGGATTGTGTTGCACAAAGTAAGTGCTCAGTAAATACAACTGAGTGAATGATTGATGCCAAACCAGCCTGCCCTGAAAATGGAGTAAAGCACTTGCTATTACCCTGAAAGCGATTTTCTTCTCTACCAGTAATGGGCACTACTCATTACTAAGTGCTGGACTCTGAGTTCTTTAAGATTCTCAGATTAGGATTCCAAGTCACAGGACTGCAGTTGCTCTCCAAATGGCCCTTCTTGAGAGCTGATTTATTAGGATTACTGGGGGAGGAGTTTGAGAAAAGGCCCTAGTCCCTCCAGACAGCTGACATCCGTGTCAGAACTTGGCACAGAAGTAAACACCTGGGGGGTGGGGCGGGAGGGGAAAAGTGAAACCAGTCAAATACCACCTTACCCAAGGTATATAGGCTTCAATATACATGCAAACATCCTTAGATAAACATAGTTCTGAGCATGTGTACCCTGAGCAGGATATTCAAAAAGGCCAAGCAGGATGAGAGAGCTGCCAGAGTTTCTTATGAATTTAAAAAGCCCTTTCCCATTTGATGATTGAATTGTATTTCAGGGAAATAGAGCTCCCAAGCAGCAGGTCTTCCAAGAATTGGTTTGCAACTTCCCCTTTATTTTCTTGATCTTGGTTCTGCCTCCAATAGGAAGCTGAATGTTCTCATTTCATTCTAAATGTGTCCACAACCCAGAAGAAACCTCATGAGGTGTTCTTTTCTGCTGTTCCCATTGCCCCTGCTCTGGCCCAGAACTCGATTACTGTGCTCCCAGGAGAATGTCATTGAACGAAAAAGTTTTAAGATAATTGTGATTGTAATGAGTAATCCACAATCCTAAAGCAACATCTTCCCTTCAAGACCACCAATCACCTTCCGCCCTGCCTCCAAATGCAGTAGAAATCTAAGTATCCAAATGAGTTGAGACCAAAGATGATGTAAGAAATTAAAAGTTTAGATAATTGAAGGAAACTGGATAGTTGAGTTCAAATGTCCTCCATTATCTGTACTTCAGGTGTGGGTAATGACTTTTATGCTGAACAAACGTCAATACAACCTGTCCAGTTAAACTTAAAGAATACAACTTATACCTGGTGGCTTGGATAGAGCTGCATGTATAATAGAGAAGCAGCGTGGCTCAGTGGAAAGAGCACGGGCTTTGGAGTCAGAGGTCATGGGTTCAAATCCCGGCTCGGCCATTTGTCAGCTGTGTGACTTGGGCAAGTCACTTAACTTCTTGGTGCCTCAGTTACCTCATCTGTAAAATGGGGATTAAGACTGTGAGCCCCACGTGGGACAACCTGATTCCCTTGTATCTACCCCAGCGCTTAGAACAGTACTCGGCACATAGTAAGCGCTTAACAAATACCAACATTATTATGTCATATAATCACAATTGGGTTTGCTTTTAAATGTTTTGCTACATTTAAAGCATATAAGACTTGAAATTTGATGTTACTTCTCCATGTGTTGATAGAATTCTCATTTCTCTTTCTAGTTACCATACAGGAAGAAGTGGAAGGGCTGTTTGTCAGTGAGAAGAATTGACCACTCTAATTCGCCTCCGAGAAGTTGCAGGTATGTATGTGATCAGACTTAATTCTCTTCTAGAAAGGAGGCAGGTGGTTTTGTTTGACTTGTTTGAGAAAAATAAAGCCAAGGCAAAATTTTCTGATTCACAATTCATGTTGAAGTGAATCAGTCAAGGAAAGGGGGAGGTATGGGACAGGGCACTCTCCCAAGTGCATAGTACAGTGCTTTGCATACAATAAGCACACAATAAATATGATTGAATGAAAGGGCAGAGCCTCTGGTCGAAAGGGCAGGGCCTCTGGTCTGCAGGCCAGGGATCTTTCACTCTATCAGAATTTAGCCCCTAAAGAAGGTGTTGGGGTAACTTGTAGGGCTTTCCTGAGGATCCTGTGAAATCTCCTTGACTTGACATCAAAAGGGAAAGAGGAGAGAGGAAGACAGAACACTTGAGTAGGAGACAGAGGGGATGTCTTGAGTGAAAAGGACTGTGTGTTGAGAGCAAGGCAGGGTGCAGGTGTGTGAACCCAGGGGAAGGAAAAAGCAAAAGGACCCGGAGATAATATAACAGTGAACACTGGCTTTGGGCTTTAAATGGGCTTTTGGGGGAGGATGCTGGTTACAAAAAGGCAAGGTCTGGCCAGAAAGCCTAAAAGACCTGGCCACTGCTCTGGACATTGAGACCCTCCACTTGAGCAGAATTTTCTGGGAGAGGAAAGCAGATGAGAACTGGCCCCCCAGTTCCCATCTCCAAGCATACAAGATGGCAGCCAGGAGTCCCTCAGACACCATTGCCCATTTCCCAGTGAAAGAGGATCAGGAGATGGGAAAAATGTCCGAGTATCTTATCCCTCCATCGCTTACGGTAAGGGTTGCTGGAACAAGAACCATGATGCAGATACCACAGGTAACTATTAGGCTGACAAAACCCTGGTAAATGAAATAAATAACCCAACGCATTTTGCCAAAATATGTTGTTACAAAGCAAACTTGGACTACGATATTTAAGGCACAACTGAATAGTCTCTATTAATTACAAAACAGTTTCCTACAACAATTGGGAAACGTGTGCAACATTTACAAGAATGGTAGTTTTCCCATTTTCACTTCATCAAACTGGCAAAGCACTGACATCCAGGACAGTGAACAGAAGGATCCGCTCAGCTTGACTGCAGGATAGGGCTGAGAAATGCCATTCTGCCACTGCAGGCTGTTGCATGCTGAAATGTTTTACTTTTGCAGGAAAAAAACCCCAAACATCAAATACTGAAAAGCAAAGATGAGGTCAGGCAAATATCTGGAAGTGAGCAAGAGGAAAAGATGGGAGATAAAGGCTGAGGGAGAGAAGAATGGAGGGCTCTTCTCCACAGCTGGACTCAGAACTGAATGCTATGGACATATGGCCAATTTCAGGATGAAAGCAGCATTTGCTGCCCCAATTGGAGTGCACTTCTTGCCTTTCCATTTTCCTCATACATACCTACCCATGCAGCCCATTGACAATTTCCATGAGAAATTGCAAGTGCACCATTTGGGTATGGCCCAACAAGAACCAGAAGCAAGCCACCTCTTCTTCCACCACAGGGGCAGAAGACAGTACAGTCTGCACAGTAACATTCAAGGAAAGCCCCCGACAAATCCTGCATCTCCTCTTCTAGCTCCTTGAGCAACTGTCTTGCAATTAGCCTGAGGTGGCAAAAGGCAGAAGCAATAAAAGCAGCTACCAAGTCCTCTGTCCAGAGATGACTGATGTGCAGTAGTTGGGATGGAGATGGTGGTTGTGGGCAAGAGGTGAGAGGAAGACCAGTAGAATCCTGGGAGAATCTTGGCAAGTCTCAGCAAAGATCAAGGAATGTAGAGAGATTCTTATCAGCTTAGAGTATTTTCGCACCACTATCTTTGGTAAAAAGCCTCTTCGTTTCACATCTGCAGCTGGTCTTCAGAGGGACCTCCCCGTCCAGGTGAGTCAGCCCATCAGGTACGTGTCCCCTTCTGGGCCAGGCGGCTTTCCCTCGGTGGACTTGAGTATCTTGAGGCAAGGATCCAGTCAGGCAGCTGCATCTTTGAAAAGAAAACTTACAGTCAGGCCAGGCCCCCTTCAGGCAGCACCCTCTGCTACTATTCAGTACGCTCAAATGCCCATGGCATGGGCTCAAGTTTGAAAAGTGACCCTAGGCTCACCTCTGCAGACAGTTCCAATTTATGGTAGAGGGAGGGTGATCAAAGCGGCCAGAAATGGAGTCAAAAGGGGGAATTGGGTCCTCTTAGTTGACTTTCGCAGCGGAACTAGCAAAGTCACTTGTTAACTGAAGACAGGAAGGGGTCGGTGTGGTGGCAGGAAGCCCTGAGGAATGATGGGAATGGGCACAGGGTACCAGTTCTAAAGAGAGCTGGGAATGTGAAGATAAAGCTGACCAGGATGGCAGTCTGATTCGGTTTTGCTGACAACTAATATCCTGGTTTTTCTCCTACCTCTCTGTTCCTTCTCAGTTTTGTTGACTGGCTCCTCCTTGGGCTCTCATCCTCTTACCATCCTCTTAGGGAAGCAGCGTGGCCTAGTGGAAAGAGCACGGGCCTGGGAGTCAGAGGACTTGGGCTCTAACCCCGGCTCTGCCACTTGCCTGCTGTGTGACCTTGGGCATGTCAGTTAACTTCAGTGCCCTCACCTGCAAAATGGGGATTCAATATCTGTTATCCCTCCTACTTAAAACTGTAAGCACCTCATGGGACCTGATTATCTTCTATATACCCCAGCACTTAGTACAGTAACTGGCACATAGTAAGCTCTAAAATACCACAATTGTTATTATTATCATCATGAATTTTGCCCAAGGATCTGTTCTGAGTCCTCTTCTCTAGTCACTTTGCAATCATTCTCTCTTAAGGAGCCGACATGACTACAACCTCTCTTCAGGCTTCACATCTGTCCTGCAATCCTACATCTTCACGTGGATGACCTGCTCGCACCTCTGACACACGTGTAAGTCTCTTCAGCTTTTCCCCCTAAACTCACTCCGCAAAGGTGGGGTTGTACTTGCCTCTTCACTCCCATCCAGTTCTCCTGAAAGTTTTTCTTCCAAAACATCTCCCAGCTCAGCCCTTTCCTCTCCCTTCAAGCTGCTATCACCCCAATACAAGTCCTGGTCTTCCCTTGGCTAGATTGTTGCTTCAGCCTCCTGGCTTGTCTCCCAGCCACCAGCCTTTCTGTCCCTCTCCCCCTCCCCGCATACTATATGCTGCTTCATGGGCCTGCTTCCTGAAGGTGTCGCTTGGTTCACATCTCTCCTCTCCTCAGAACCCTTCACTTGCTCCCTGTGTCTCTTCACATCACATGAAAACTCCTCCCACTTGGCTCTAAATGCCTCTCATGCCTGGCCCTAGCTTACCTATCAGTTATCTTCATTCCCCGCAATCTAACCCTCTAGCTATATGCCTCTCTCACCTCTCCTGCTTCCATCCTCTCACTCTTACTGTTCCCACGGCTTGGAATTCCATCTAGCTCATGCTGTTCCCACAGCTTGGAACTGCCTCCCTTTCCCCAGAAAGAACACAGCTCTCCCTACATTCAAATCCCTCCTCCTTTAACAAACTTGCCAATTAATTTATCAATACCCTAAACCATACAGTCTCTTCAGTCAAGTCTTGCATCTAATTTACTTACACCTTCCTTAGCACTCCTGTGTCCACACTCACACACTAAGAAAGTTGTAAATAAATTGAATTTATATGTATATGAATTTATTTACAACTTTCTTATATACACCCTCAATTTATTTGTTTTGACTACTCTAAGTCTTTTTATAATTTTCTGCCCTGTTAAAGTGTAAGGTCTTTGTGGGCAGGGAATGTGTCACTTCATATTCTATACTTTGCAAGTGTCTAGTACAGTGCACCAGCCCAAGGTAGTGCTCAATAACTGTTACCCCTACTGCTGTGGCTGCTCGTGGGAGGGGACGGTAACCCGATTGCCAGAATGTGTCAGCCAATTCTGTGACCATGTGCTTCTCTGTTTTGCTCCTGGGACACCCTGGCTGTTCCTGGGAAAGGGGCAGAGAATGGACAGGTAGCTGGAAAGAGCTCCATATCTTCCCTTCCAGGAGGGATGAACCACCAAATGGCCTGAGGGCTACAATTTAGGGTTTTTTTAAACTTTTATTTTTATTGTATTCATTAAGTGTTTATTATTTGTCAGCTACTGTAGTAAGCACTGGAATAGATATGAGCTAATCAGGTTGGACACAGGTCATGTCCCACATGAGGCTCATAGTCTTAATCCCCATTTTACATATGAGGCAATTGAGGCACAGAGAAGTGAAGTGACTTACCCAAGGTCACACAGCAGACAATTGGCAGAGCAGGGATAAGAACCCAGATCCTTCTAACTCTCAGGCCTGTGCCCATCCTTCCCCTCCAAATTCCCAATCCAGCTGTGTTGGTTTGTCTAGTCACAAGTTTGAATATGCTTGTCCATTTACAGGCCGCTTGCCTTGCCTGAAGGATAAACTGTCCACATAAGTTGCCTAGGAGATGAGATTTTCCAAGAAATCCTCTGCAAATAAGCTACAGCTGACACTTACCCGTTGCCTGGGTAATACAGGAGATCTTGTAGGATAACCATATGCTCATAGTGCAGAGGAAGGTAGCAAAGAAGCCAAAGACCTATGTAAAAGAAAGAGAGAAAATAAATGTACCCACAGAATGTTGGATCACCTTGTCAACCCCTTTTGGGGCTCATCTTTATTTTCTAATACTGTTTTAATTGTGGTGGCTGGTGGAGTTGTTCAAAACGTACGGAGCACCTCCTCAATGGACTTCTCACACTAAAAAAAACCAAGTCATACTCCTGAGAAATCCTCTAAACTGGGACCCCTTCACTGAGCTTGGGGAATCAGTAACTTCAGCCTGAGTTGAGCAAACTCCCTTCACCAGCCCCATTAGGGCAAGGAGGATGGAGGAGAACTCAGATTCCACAGCTCCTGCATGTCTGGTCTTTCTGCTGAAGGCTGCACTGAGGCTCACCATCACATGCATGATTAAGGTACCAGTAGACCCCAGCTGGAGGCTTCTTTGCATCCAATCCCACCCCACCCATCCTGTTTATTGCTGATTTGGTCTGGGATTAGAGGGGAAAAGTTTCAGTATTGTGTTGTTAGTTTTCTCAGACAATCCCAATTGAAATAAAGTTTTTTTATGGTATTTGTTAAGTACTTACTATGTGCCAGGCACTGTACAAATCACTGGAGTAGATTGCATGCTGATCAGGTTGGATACAGTCCATGTCCTGCATGGAACTCACAAGTCTTAATCCCCATTTTACAGATGAGGTTACTGAGGCAGGTTACTGAGGCACAGAGAAGTTAAGTGTCTTGTTCAAAGTCACTTAGCAGACAAGTGATGGACCTGGAATTAGAACCCAGGTCCTTCTGACTCCCAGGCCTGTGCTCTATGCACTGAACTTTGCTGCTTCTCTCCCAGCTTGTACATGCAGGGTTTCACTTATTGATTGCATTTGTGACCCACGAGTTCTCAGACTACCATGTTAGCCTCTTTTAGTTTCAGAATGCAATTACAGTCTAAATTCTAATTTGAGCTGCCGCTCAGCCGATACACAACTGGGGTTGCTGTTTCATGCTAAAGGAAACAGCTGCTCCTTCTGGTCTGGAGTTGGGGAGGGTGATTTAACGGCAAGGACATTTACCTCTGTGATTTATAAACAGATACCACAATCTACAGGGTGAAGTGTTTTATAAATAAAGATGGCTAGCATTGTATACCAGATCTTTTTGAAGAGGATTTTTAGCTTCCCTAAGATCTCCCAGGCAAATTAACACCACCCCATAAGAAAGGATGCAAAGATTGGTAAAGTGCAAATTACAGCCCATGCCTCTATCAATCAATCAATCAATTACATTGAGTGCTTACAGTGTACAGAGGACCATATTAAGCTCTTGGGAGAATAAAGTAGAAGAGAGTTGGTAGACATGTTCCTTGCCCACAATGTATACTTCTGAGGTTCTGAAGCACGCTATCTCTAGAAAGTGTGGGAAAGGTTGGTGGAGATTTCATGAACTGCTTTGGCTACTAGTGTACTGCCAAAAGGCCAGGCACCAGACAACACAGTGAACGTTTTGTGACATCCCTGTCACCCATGAAAATCCCACCTGCAGTGAACCCGGCTTCTCCCCTCTCAGCAAGGACACTGTGGGAAGACTGTTGCTAGCTGGGTCCAGTTAAGTTTAACCCCTGGCTGAAAGCACCTAGAGACTAAACAGATCTTTGGGATGTGCTGTCAGGGATAAAACTCGGGTTTGCAGGGCCAATGAACCCAAGAGAGTCTCTGAGCTCAGAAATGCTCCTCCAGGAGAAAAACCTCACCGCTCCGGCTACAAGTCCGCTTATGTTGTGACTCTTCAAAGCTGCCAGGAAGGACGCAATCAGAAGGAGGATCGTACCGATTAAATAATGAAGATATTCCTGGGGGTGAAAAAAACGCAAGGCAGTGGGTAGGATCATCTGGACAGGGCCGGGCCAAAGACATCTCTCGCTGGGTTTCCTGGGTGGGGGTGCTCACTGGGGCTCAAGAAGACATCAGCTGGAAGGACCGACAGAGTGGCAGCCCCTTGCAGACAAGCATTGCAGAGTACAGTCACGCAGAGGCAAAGTCAGAGGCAAAGAAAAGACATCCAGTGGAGAAAAGGCAAAGGGAACTGTTAAAGTCAAAAAGTATCACCAGGAAACACTTTATCCCCGACCTCTGATTTTCAGGAGATGATGCTGACTTCAGGCTGCTCTACAGGTAAGAGCAAAGCTACCCTCTATCTTTTTCTACGTCACGACTTCTTCCCAAGCCCTCGAATGGCTTAAAATAGACATTTCCTGGAGGGTCAGATCTGAGCAACCTCTCTTCTGTGCTTGTAAATTTCTTTCAGAGAGGTGTGAGAAATGCTCGGGTCTGTGCTTCAGAGAAAAACTCCTTAGGAAGGCACAAATAATAGAGGTGTTAAATCTATTAACGGAAGTAGATGCAAGACATACTCAGCTTCTGAGACATAATGTCACAGCTCACTCAGAAAGACCTAAGTGGTGCTCAAGAAGGGTCCAAATATGGACACTTAGAATAAAAGGTTAATTTCTAAAATGTGTTTTATATCCTGGGAGATTCAGGTTCGTTGTTATATTTCCTTTTACACAAGTTTTTACATTTTTGTTTTTCTTGTACATTTTGTGGTGTGTCAAGTGATGTAGCCAATCCTGAACTATTCCTTGGGAAAAGCATAACTACTGAGCTGTAAAAGAAAACACAACCCCCTATCATTCTAAATTTCAACACTGCAGTTCCTGAAATGCAACAAACTGTGCCCAAAGCCAGTGTGTTTCTCTGCCCTGTACAACTCAATAACATGGCAAAACAGATCTGATTTGAAAACAGAGAAGTCTGCCACAGAAATTCCCCAGTGGTTATAAGCCAAAGGAAGCCAAAGTTCAAGAAAAGACCAGAAGAAGTAGGAAGAATGGGGAAAGGGGAAAATAGGCTCAATATGTCCCACTCTTAACAGAATCTAGAACTGAAAGCATTTCAGGTGAGATGCTGCTTTCATTTTTATGGGGAAAACATTTTGCCATAAAATCTGTTCCTTGGACATTCTTTCCCCCAGATTCATTGTGCCATTCCCATGTGCTCCAATATCAGCTGGGAAGGCAGACAACCTCAGGGCTTTCCCATGGCTGTATTGATCCACTGTAAAACAAAACAAAACAACCCAAATGTGGTGAACAAGTTAAAAACCCAAAATAACTACAACTCTGTTTAGGAGCTCCAAGAGTTGTGAAAATGATTAGCCACCCTGGGGAAAACAGTGGCCATTTTTTTGGCGGGGGGGTCTACTCCATGTAGAACAGCAGCAAAGCTTAAACTTACAGAACCAGAAAAAACTTTGTCAATAGTGGATTCACTTTTCCCAGTTTGTTTTTTAAGTTTAATAAGGCTATGCCTCAGCCCATAAGGGATTGTAAAAACTCCTCTTCCTCATCAAATACCCCATATGCCAACTCAGAGTAGAGGTGCTCCCTGGGTGCTGAGCACCCCACCTGCACAATTGGGTAGATTACCTCATTCGTACACCTGACCCTGACATCATGTCAGGTTGCTGTAGGTAACTTTCCCCCCTATCTCCTCCTCCCCTCATCCCTTCCTCCTCTCCCCTGTTCCAGCAGCTTTTCTGCCCCCACACATCCCCAACTCAACCCTTGTCGCCCCGGCCCCTGTCCTCCCATGCTTTAATTGTACTGTATTTTCCCCCAAAACTTTAAATTTAATTATAGCAGTAGCTACCACTCCTCTGTCCTTTTCGCCTACCAGTTTTCAACCCCACCTCCCATCTTGGTTAAAACCACAGGGACTAGGAGGGGACTAAGACAGGGACCAGCCAAAGCAGATTGGGGATAGAAAAAGAGATGGAACAGGCAGACCCTGCCAGTCAGTCCCCTGGCCCTGTTCCCTGAGGTTTTAGCTGAGACAGAGAGATGGAGCTAAGGCTGTCATGCCTGCCACTAAGATTAAAAATGAAATAATAATAAGAAAAAAATACAAAGGGAGTTCTGGAGGGACTGGGGAAACAAGGAATTAGGGGTGGGAGGGCAATTTTGGGCTAAGAAAAGGAGAGGTAGGAAAATGGAACAGATCTGAGATTCAATTTTTACTCAGTTGTAAAGCTCTGACATCGTCAGAGCTGATTCTGGACTGGAGCTGAACTTTTAACATGTAAATCTATGGAAAAACATCTCACAAGACAACCCCATTTTCAAGGACTGCTATCTGATTGTAAAGTAGCGTAAAAATGCTTGTACGTAGGCATGTGGAAGAGGAAAGAAACTAGGATAGCTAAAAAAATTCCCTTTCACAGTTTGAGGTTTCAATGAAAAGGTCAAAATAGGACAAAATGGGGTCCAAAAAGAGAGCCAAGTTGAAAGTTTAAAATGATTCCTTGGAAAAAGAGGCTAGGTCTGCTCTGGACAAGTATAACGCCAGGTAGAAATCCATGTCACAGACTCTTCTCAGATCTCAGTGGGATTCGTGTCGATTAGTCAGCTAATGAGGGCATTTTGGTCACAAACGGTATGGTAAGGCTGAAAATGATAGGCCAGAATTGTGCAGTCAGGGCTGTTTTGGAAATGGACTCGCATCTTGATGCATGTCTCCTAGATGGCTCGGAAGTCCACAACTTCTGCTCTGGGCTCTGCCTTCCTTTCCTCTCTTTAGCATCCCACCTGCCTGCCTGCCTGGGGACCACCCTGAGGCTGACCATCAGGCCACCAGGGTGGAGGGCCGTGAGTAGAAACAGAGGAAGGTGTTAAAGCCTGCTAGCCAAGGTCAGCATTTGGGCTCTTGAGAAGGGCTTAGAAGCAGGATTTTGGCCCCCTGTGCTTGTTTTATTTTCAAAGAAAACTCTTTCATTTAAGTTGCTCAGTTTCTACTCAGGCCAAAATGGATTCTTCTACCAAAAATGATTTTCAGAAACAGCCCCACCTGCTGCAGACCCAGCCACTGGCTAAGAACCCAACTCCGCTTCCCATTCCCGGTAGAACTACTGGACAAAGACCCTACATACGGGGCCCTCTTTCTTACCGCAAGGGGCCAGCTGATGCAGGTCAGCATTTTGTAAATTCGGAAAACATGGACTAGGTAGAAGATAAGAATCATCAGCAAGTCGCATATGGTGACCACTTCATAGTAACTGTATGTACTGTAGTCCGTCCATGGTGAGCTCCTCACGCATATGAAACCAATCAGCAGGGTGATCTGAAAAGTCAAAAACAAGGTGGTTAGTGAAATGCCTCAAAAACAGGGACGCGCAATTACAATCTTCGCTATTCCTTGGTATG
Source organism: Ornithorhynchus anatinus (assembly GCF_004115215.2). NCBI lineage: Eukaryota > Metazoa > Chordata > Mammalia > Monotremata > Ornithorhynchidae > Ornithorhynchus > Ornithorhynchus anatinus. The sequence goes on along the minus strand of NC_041735.1, from coordinate 50,909,401 downwards.
CAACGCAGCTGCCATTTTGGGAGCTGAACACTGTTTATACACTAGTTTGCTGAAAGGTCCCATCTAGAACTGTAGTTTTATGATGACAAACACTCTTGGGGAGAACCTATAAAAAATTACTTTGGTGCCTAGACACAACAGCTATAAATATGAACTGTCTCCCTGTGCTACCAAAGCTCTCCTCAGAAGAATGAATAGAATCAGAGGTCAGTGTGGCCTACTGAAAAGAACAGGGGGTACAAATTAGAGGACCTGGGTACTAATCCCAGTTCTGCCATGTATCTGCTGTGTGATCTTAACAAGTCACTTAACTTCTGTCTGTCTCAGGTCCCTTGCCTGCAAAATGGGGATTCAATACCTCTTCTCCCTCCAGGTGGGACCTGATTATCTTGTCTACCCTAGCACTAAGTACAGTGCTTGGCACATAGTATGTGCTTAACAAATACCACTACTATCATTATTATTAGAAGTCCTGAATTCTAGTCCCAACTCTGTGACTTTGAGCAAGTCACTCAACCCCTGAGCCTCAGTTTCCTCATCTGTAAAATGAGGATGAGACAGATTGTGAGCCTAGTATCCAATCTGAATAGGCTTTTATCTACTCCACTCCTTCCAACACAGTGTTTAATAAACACCATAATTAAGAATATACAAACATCAATAGCACCAAACACATAACAAAAGAATCACTGTGAGCACGGCACTGTTCTGGGTGCTGAGGAGTAAGTGCTGGAATAAACGGGTCTGGGTATCTTTGGAACCAGAGCCAACTACTTCAGATGAGCTGGGGGTGACAGAGGGAAACAGAATATCTATGTGTTGGCTGACAGACCAGTTGAAAGAGAGGACAAACACATTTTTGAATATGTTGATTACTTAGAAAAAGCATAAAGAAAACATCATTTCACATAATCCCATAAATAGCATCCGATATGGTGAGAGCAGATGCCAATTGGTGGATCGTTCTGGTTTGGTAAGGAAAGCCTTCTTGGAGGAGATGGATTGAAACACTAGTTAAGCCAACATCTGATAATCAAGACCAATCGGAGGTTCGGGGTGGTAACTGCTTCTTTTGGCCAGTGGATAAATACAGCTCAATGGTTAACATGAGATTTTTCTAATGCCTCATGAGTTATTACTCTAGTCAATTTGAATTATGAATTGCCTAGAGCTCTGTTAAGAGATAGATGTTTAAAAACAGCTGCTTCAACAATGTTTGAGTGTCAAAAATCAAAGCTTTCATTGATAACCCCAGCCAGAAATCCTCTCCAGGATTTGAGCAGAACAAAACTTGTATATGGTCTCCATCGAGTTTAGATTTAGGAGAATGTCAAAACATAGTTTTGAGTTTAGACATACCTCAATATTTGCTTATTTCCTTTTGGCTTTGAGAATATCAAAATGCTTGGTGTGAGTATTAACAAAGGTAATGAAATAATGATTCATACCACTGGTGTTTTTCAAAAGCCTAAAAAGGGTAGTTTCATTTAAGAAACTATAATGATAAGTGGATTTCTGCCTATAGTTTAATTCCTGGAATTGCTGTTAATATTTCATTACTTAAATCCTACTGGGCATTTCAGTCCTCCTCTGGATTCCTGGTGAGCTTGGGTATTCATTCAGAGAGCCCAAAATAAGCCAGGTCTCAAAGGAGTTACAGCCCAGCAACAAAAGAGGCACAACTCTCCTGGGCTGAAAGACAGGACGACAGGGATGGAGTTGGGGAAAGTATAACTTCCTGAAAGGGCCTTTGGCTTTATTTTTTTAAATGATATTTGTTAAATGCTTTCTCTGTGCCAGGTACTATACTAAGAACTATGGTAGATATAAGCTAATCAGGTTGGACACAGTCCATGTCCCACATAGGGCTCACAGTCTTCATCCCCATTTTACAGATGCGGTAACAGAGGCACAGAGAAGTTAAGTGACTTGCCCAAGATCCTATAGCAGACAAATGGTGGAGTCTGGATTAGAACCCAGGCCCTTTTGACTCCCACCCTGTGCTCTATCCATTACTACATGTTACTTCTGTAGTCAAATACAGTACTCCATGATGGGCTTTGAATCCATATCAGTCTGCCCTGTTCCCATTGGACATGAAGGGTCCTGCTGGCATTAGAGTTTTCTCTCTGACAACTGAGAGTGTACTGGTGACCAGCGGTATTTCCAGATGAAGTCATATGGAACCACAGGACTTTTCCATAAGCTTAGGTAAGGGCAGGATTTGTACATCTGTCTAGGAAGGCAAATAAACAGTCTGCTCTGTCCCGGCACTAAAATAATGGGTCTGGGCATCTTGGGACCAGGATCAACTCTTTGGATGCACTGGGGATGATATGCTACTATATCTTGAGGGAAATAGAACATAAGGAATGCTAATGCTGGGTCAGAACCATGGTCCATTCAGCTCAATGTTCTGTCCCTGAAATGATGCATGAAGAAAGCAAACCCCTCCTTGAAATCCTGTCAAATGTTTAACCTGCTAATCTTTTTTAATTCTTCCATCTACTTCCCTAACTTTGCCTCCAGAATTCATTGTGGCTCTCTGATCTATAAACCTATCCGAACATTTCTTGAATCTTCTGCTATTTTCAGACTGCACAACTACTCTTTGTGTGAAGTGTTTCCTTTTATTTGTTTTGAAACTACTGCCTTCAAGCTTCAGTGGGTACCTTCTTGTTTGTTGTTACGGGATTTGATCAACAAACAATGCCAACCGTTCACTGCCTTCAGGATGGTGTAGGCTTCAATTAAGTCTCCTCTCGGCCCTCACCTTTCCAGACTGAAAAAAGTCCTAAACTTATCCACCCTCCTACTCACCTTAGTTGTCCACCCGCCTCTGGAACTGCTAACATTAAATTGGAAAACTAAAGCATTAGACTTCCTGCCTGTAGTAAAGTCATCAAAACCATGTTATTAACAAAAAATACCTCCTGTGGATATAACTACTGTAGATAACCAATGGGACAGGACAGAGATTTAAACTAGTTGCTCCACCCACAGTAGGCACTCAACTAGTGTTTGACTGATTCTGTTCATTACTTTATTGCTTATTCTGAAATTCCCTCCACAAAGAAATCCAGTTGAAAGGCTAATGTACTAAAAATGCCAAAGGGAGCTTGGAATGCAAAACTTTTCCTGCTCGATGTGATGCCATACAGAAGGGGGAAACAACTAGTTTCTTTTATCACCTCCGGAACCTACCTCTCTGGCCCATAATATACTGCAATAGGTTTCCATGGGGTGTTGAGCTGTGTCCACTCCAGGAGATGCTTAAGAAGGGAATGGACATGATACCTCTCCTGGGTGGTTTCATTATTCACACTCCTGAAGCAGGTCTTCCTGTCAGTAGAGATTGTTAAACCCTGGAATGAAATCCCAGGGAGATTGGAGGGTGGCGAGGAAGAGATATTAAGTGGGCTGTCTCTCTGGGAAGGAACGTGAAATTAAATACCTATTCTCCCTTTCCCTTATTCATTCATTCATTTATGAGCACTTACTGTGTGCAGAGCGCTGTACTAAGTGCTTGGGAGAGTACAATACAGTAAACATTTCCCTGCCCCTAATGATTTTACAGTCTAGCTTACAGTCCCCCTTAGACTATGAGCCCCACAGGGGACAGGAACTATTTCCCCCCAATTATTTAGTATCTACCCCAGCACTTAGTACAGTGCTTGGCACATAGTAATTAAAAATACCACAATTATTATTATTGTTGTTTAGGGCTCTAGAAGCAGCAGAGAAAAAGTGACCAGGTCACCCAAAAACTCACGGTCCAGTAGGCATTCCTTTCTAGCCTCGGACTACAGTGTCAGCAGTGGGGCCAATGGGTAGGCTGAGGGGGAGGAGATGAATCGGCATTACCAGCGAGCCAAGTCTGAGAACACACCCCACTGGTCAGGAAAGTAAACTGAGGCAAAGAGAGTTGGGCCCCAAGACTAGAGATTCTGTTGGTCCTTGATGGAAAGACCCAGCTATAAATAGTAGGAAATGAGTTGACTCTGCTGTATGCTCATGGAAGGAAAACTTGATTATTTTTGCCCATTTGACAATCAGACAGTGTTAGTGAGACAGTCATTCCTTCTGTTATGGTCTATTAAATGCCACCAAAAACAAAACAAAAAAGCAAAAACCCTAAAGGAACAAATTAATGCCTAAAAGTCAAATCTCAATGCCACTCCAAGTTCTCTATGGGCCGGTGAGGTCCTGAATGAGTCGGTAATTGGCTTGCAGGGTGGGCAGCAGAAAGATGGAGCAGGACTGTCCTAACCCTAGGAAGGGTCCTATGTGCCAGACTCATTTCTACATTCCTGCTGGCCTCACCAACCTGATTTCTTCCCCAGACACAGAGGGTTTAGTTTTGCCTCCAACCTAGAACACTAGAAAACACTCTACAGGAAAAAGTTAGCAAAAGTGTAATTTTCCATTTTCAGGTGATAATAATGATGGTATTTGTTAAGCGTTTACTATATGCCAAGCACTGTTTTAAGCACTGGGGGTAGATACAAGATAATCAGGTTGTCCCACATAGGACTCACAGTCTTAATTCCCATTTTACAGATGAGGTAACTGAGGCACAGAGAAATTAAGTGTCTTGCCCAAAGTCACACAGCTGTCAAGTGGCAGAGCCAGTATTAGAACCCATGACCTCTGACTCCCAAGCCCATACTCTAATCCCAGCTTTTTAAGGGACCTCTAGACTGTACGCTTATTGTGGACAGGGAACCTGTGTACCACCTCTGTTATACCGTACCCTCTCAAGTGCTTAGTAGGATACTCTGCACTTGACCAGGGAGGCCATGTAATCCAGCACCTGCTTTCAGGCAGAATCACAACTGAATCATCCCACTTAGAGTATCTATTCCTATTTCTAAACCTCATCCCACTGAGAGTATCTATTCCTGTTTCTAAATCCCCACCCCCAGAGAAGGAAATCTCTCATCCTCCTGCTTTAATTAATAATAACTGTGGTAATCGTTAAGTGCTTACTAAGTGCCAAGCACTCTATTAAGTGCCGGGACAGATACAACATAAACTAAGGCTACCTAGTGAATAAAAATGACCACTGACAGAAAAGTATCACCACTACCACAGAAGGGTGGGGAAGGACAGGGGAGTGAGAATGGTTCCCTGAGTGGAGTAGTAAAATAGTATTTAATAATAATAATAATTATGGGATTTAAGAAACTAAGTGCTGGGGTGGATACAAGCAAATTGGGATGGATGCATTCCCTGCCCCCTGTGGGACTAACAGTCTCAACCCCCATTTTAAAGATGAGGTAACTGAGGCACAGAGAAGTGAAGCAACTTGCCCAAGGTCACCTAGCAGATATATGGCAGAGTCAGAATTCGAACCCATGACCTTCTGACTTCCAAGCTCTTGCTCTATCCTCTATGCCATGTATTAAATGCTTATTGGGTGCAAAGCACTTAACTAAAAAGTGCTAGAAAAGAATATAAGGGTGTCATTGCCTGGACAGATGGAGTAGAAAGCTGATTGTCCAAATAAGATTCAACTGCAGTTAATTTGGTCTCTGAACAAACTTTGTGGGTGCCTGTCTTAGAAACCAACCCAATTTTTTTCAGCTATTCAAACCTTTGATGATGTGTATTGGCCTCGGTCCCAGTTATTTAAAATAATTGGCTTTCTACAGTAATTAGACGTAAATCATATTCAGCCTGCTGCCTCTCCTCCCACAGCAGAATCTGTTAAGAACTACCTTGGTGATAGAAGAAGGGTGGAGAAAATAGCTTTTTTGCTTTCAGGGTGAAACAAAACTGAACTGGGCTGACAGTCACACACACCTCAAATACAGATGCTTCCAGTGTTCTGTTGAACAGCATTATGTGTAACACATGGTTCTGCTCAGACTTCTCTAATACCATTTTCATTATAAAAGCTGGGTTGGGGGATTTTAGCATGTCACCTGAAAAGCTTCTAGCAGGATCTTTTAAAACTCCACTTTGGGTGGTAGTAATGAGAGAGGAAGTAACAAACGGAAGAGAGATTGCATAGCCTTTTATCTCCTTTCCTCTTCTTCAGCAGTAATAACAACTGGCCAGAGGTCACATTTACTGACTCCGTTCTACTGGACTCTCCCATCGGCTTCGGTGAGATAGACATCCCATTTATAAAATCCACGTGACTGCAGGTTCACAGAGGCTTGTACTTTCCTGTGAGATCAAAAATGCTATTCTCTTGGGCAGCTTTTCCTCATCAAGCCCTACCCAAATGCCTCAGATGGCAGCATTGCTGAATACATCTGAACCCCTTTCTCATTTTCCCTCCAAGGGTAATCTCTTGAGAAACATTTCCGCCAGTCTTCCGACTTCATGATCCTTTTGAATTGAATTCAGATTTGAACTGAAGGTTTCTGCCACAAGTAGTCAAGATCCAGTGCACACAGCTCAAGGGCTTCAAAGAACAAATGACAGGGAAGTGCTGAATAACAAGCACAACAAGATAGGCAGATAGAGGCCCTTTGGTTTCCGTCCCTTGTAGTCACTGAACCACATTTTCCCCAGGGGCTTAGCCTCTCTGGGGGGTGAGCTAAGTGTTTTGAGACTCTTTAACACCCCCTAAACGACCACCTGGAGCAATAATACAGTTAGTATAATAATTTTAAAAGATGGCATTTATTCAGCACTTACTATGTACTAAGCACCGTTGTAAGCCCTGGGGTAAAGATGAGATAGATCGGACACAGGTCCTGAACGTGGGGCTCACCATCTCGACAGAGGGGGAACAGGTAATTAATTTATCCTCATTTTACAGAAGAGTATAAAGAGACAGTAAGTACCTTACCCCAGGTCACAAAGCAGGCAAGTGGTAGAGCTAGGATTAGAATCCTGATTCTCAGCCCCCGTGCTTCTTCCTTTAGGCCACATTGACTTTCCACTGCATCACTGAATCCCATCCCTAAACAGCTGATTTATCAGGTAGCTACTTGGGCCCTGGGGAGAATAGAGCCTCTTGATTAATATCTGCCAAGCACCCTGAGGTGCCAGGTGGAAGATGATTCAGCCAAAGAACCAGTTTTTGGGTATTCTGGAGAACTGACCCAGCTCAGTGAGGGCTTTAGGCAGGAGGGGCTCAGCTGTCCTGAGGCAGTGAGGAGAGATGATGATTAAAGGAAATGAATAATCTGATTGTAGGGAACTCTGAATACTGCTAAATCCCATCACCAATGGCTAATTTGCAAATTTACCTGTTGTTTCAAACTTGTGAGGTTCTAACTTCCTGAAAAACAAATATACCAAGGAAACCCTGGACTTCATCCTGTCTTTTCAAATGTGTTAAATATCTATCCTGGATGCTGCATGTTTCTAATATTTTTCTCCCATTGTTTCTTCCCTGTCCCTCCTCATCCTCCATCCCATCTGCCTTCTGGGCAGGTTTTCTTTCAATTCCATTTCTTCAATTTTCTCTCAAACACAGAAGCACTCAAAGAGCACCACTTATTATTATAATAGTATTTCTTAAGCTCTTTCTATGTGTCAAGCACTGTTCTAAGTGCTGGGGTAGATACGAGCTAGTCTTTGTCCCACATGGGGCTCACAGTCTTTATCCTATTTTACAGATGAGGCACAGGGATGTTAACTGATATACCAGCAGATACCATTGATGATTTCTGCTAGGTTTAAGTTCCTTTTTTTTTTAATGGCATTTGTTAAGTGCTCACTCTGTACCAAGAACTGTATGAAGTACTGGGGTGATGCAATATAATCGGGATGAACACAGGCCCTGTCCCACACAGGGCTCACAATCTTAATTACCATTTTACAGATGAGGTCAAAGTTAAGTGACTTGCCCAAGGTCACACAGCAGACAAGTGGTGGAGTCGGCATTAGAACTCAGTTCCTCTGACCCCCAGGCCTGTGTTCTTTCCGCTAGGCTGTGGTGCTTCCCTCCTTGTGGGCAGGGATCGTGTCTACCAACTGTTGTATTGTTGTTCTGTTGTACTTTCCCAAGTGCTTAGTATAGTGTTCTGTATACAGTAATTGCTCAATAAAAGCCAACTGACTGAATGATTGATTTAAAGTGTCAACAGGGTTGGATGACCCCCATGACCTCCAAGCTGGACAATTCCTACAACAATAATAATAATGGTAGTTGCTAAGGGCTTACTATATGTCAGGCACTGTACTAAGTGCTGGGGTGGATACAAGCAAATCAGGTTGGACACAATCCTTGTCCCACATGGAGCTCACAGTCTCAATCCCCATTTTACAGATGAAGGAACTGAGGCACAGAGAAGTGAAGTGACTTGCCCAAGGTCACGTAGCAGCCAGGATTTGAACCCGTGACCTTTTGACTCCAAGGCCCGTCCTCTCTCCACTATGCCATGCTGCTTCGATGTGGTCTAGTATAAAGAGTATGGGCCTGGGAGTCAGGAGTCCTGGGTTCTAATTCCTGCTACACCATTTATTTGCTTTGGGACACTGGGCAAGTTATTAGCTTCACTGTGCCTCAGTTTCCTCATCTGTAAAATGGAGATTAAATACCCGTTCTCCTTTCCCCTTTTACTAGGAGCCCCATGTGGGAGAGGGGCTGTGTCCAACTTGTATCTTATCTTGTATCTACCCCAGTGCTACGTAAGAGCTTGATACGTAGCAGAGTTATTTAATGTCATTGCAGTCCAGCAAGAAGCCTTTAGGAAGAGGGTAAAGGTGGGGAAAACACGTAATTTCCTGTGCAGCAGCACCAAGACAGGGAAGGGTGAGTTAGGGGAGGGTGGAGCTGGAGGTCAGCAGCAGACCATCACTATCCCACGGCCACCAGGCCCAAGAAAAGCACAAGATTTTACATCAACTACCAGCAAAAAATCCAAATACAGTGTGTGGTAGTTGACCCAGACTCAAAGAAATGACAAAAGCAGCTCTGCCTCACACCCTTCCTCCCATCTCGCAACCCCAGGCAACCATTTTCTCTGCTTACTGTAACTCCCCCAGAATTCTGCCCAATAAATCAGGTCAACTGGTGTCCAAAGCTATGCCCTGCTCCCCAGAAACGGATAACCTGCTCCTCAGAAAAGTTCCATCACCCTTCCTGGAGGAGCCACTTATCTCCAGAGAGTTGTTGGTGCATTTTACCAAAGGATCAGGCTCAACTACTTTAGCAATAATATTTTGCTGATTCAGACCACTAACTTCCTCAAACTTAAGTGGTTTCCCAGCATGCAGTGTAATGTGTCTGCATAACAGCTCTGGGAGATATGGAAGTAAAAATTTCCCCTAAAGTTCCCACCCTTTGCTTTTCGCTTTCCTCTAAACTGTAAGCTCTTGGTAGGCAGGATTCCAACTCTGTTGTATTCTTCCGAGTGCTTAGTACAGTGCTCTGAACACAGCAAGTGCTCAGTAAATACCACTGACTGATCAACTTTAAAAATGAAATCCAGGTTACTCAGGCTAAAATAAAAACACAAAACACAAAGCACAGGTATAAAAAGGGCATCCAGGGAATTGGGGCTTGCAGGGAAGTTGTACAGCGCTGTCAGCTCAACACCCTCATCTCATGGCTAATGGCCCCGGGCAAGTGCTTATCTAGATTCAGGCCCAATATGGCCCCTCTGGGAACCAGGAAAATCCTGGTGAGCCACTCTGGACCACTCCTCACTTGTGCAGAGCCCAGAGCCAACATGGAACCAGGGAGAAGAGTGCCAGTCGGGGGGGACGAGTGTCTGCTCCTCAAGCCCCCCTCCATGCACCCCACCCCCCACCCCCACCCAACCACCATGCTCAGGGGGGTTGTGCTGGGATTTCAATATTCAATATTTCTGAATCAGTCTGGCCCTGCCTAGAGATCTCAGGACAGCCACCAGAACACTAGGTCTAGATTTTTGAAAAAGCAAAACCAGTGGGACGGCTGGTGGTGCAAGAAAAAAGAAAATATGGACAATAAACCTAACATCCTGAGTTTTCCTCTCTCCTAACCCTTGCTTCCCTCCATTCTGTCAACCTCTAGGCAGAAGGCTGATAAAGCAGATGTGCCATGCACTGTGCCTTAAAGGTCAGCAAATTTTAATTTTGTTATTCCCCATGAGGAAAATGGACTCCATAGTTGAGGCCCTTATTGTGATTACTTAATATTTATTGAGCCAAGTACTAATACAGCCTCTGCCCTAGATAGCTTACCATTGTGAGGCAATGTGAGCCATATCTGGCACAAGTCTATATTATCCCTTTTTTTGTTCCTAATTTTAGAGAGATTTCTGAACGTTTTCCCACTTTACCTAGTTGGATGGATCTCCTCTGGTGAAATTCCTTCAACATTTTGCTTTCTCTCTGCTGGGCAAAGCATCTCATTCTATCAAGTAATAGAACAGGATAACAAGTAGCAACAGAAACGACCCCTCCAAAACTGGAAGTCACAAACTTTGTAGGTCAAAAGTGACCACTCTGAATAATACCCAAAAGCAACTCCAAAGAATAATGGGGTTGTGTGCTAACTCTCCAATGCTACACATACCTAAGGTTTACAAGGGGAAAACACTGCAGTTCCACAGAATACTGATTATCAGTATTATCAGCATCATTTTGCATATTATTTGGACAATTGAAAAGGAAGTTTCAAATACTGGGCAGAAGCAGTATGGCCTAGTGAAACAGCATGGATGCCCTTGAGAGTCAGAGGAACTGGGTTCTAATCCCAGCTCCACCACTTGCCAGCTGTGCCAGCTGTTCTGTGTCTCAATTTCCTCACCTGTAAAATGGGGATTCAAAACTTGTTCTCCTAGACTGTGAGTCCCATTTGGGTCCCGAACTGCATATATTTTTATTACCCTATTTATTTTGTTAATGAGATGTACATCCCCTTGATTCTATTTATTGCTATTGTTTTTTTGTCTGTCTGTCTCCCCCGATTAGAATGTAAGCCCGTCAATGGGCAGCGACTGTCTCTATCTGCTGCCGATTTGTACATTCCAAGCGCTTAGTACAGTGCTCTGCACATAGTAAGCACTCAATAAATGCTATTGAATGAATTGAATGAAAAGTTGTATCTACCCCGGCACCTGGTACAGTGCTTGATACAGTAAGTGCTTAACAGTTGCTATTATCATTATCCCATTATTAACTTGCCTCTCTGAATTTATGTTCTCTTCAAAGAGCTTTGGTTCTAATTTGTTTAGATAATCAGTTTCCTTCTAATGCGGATGGATAACAGACCCACTGTAATAACTGAATGACCTTCAGGACCTTTCTGGGTAAGAACTAAAAATTGGTATTTAAGTGTTTACTATGTGCCAAGCACTGTACTAAGCACTGGGATGGGTAGAGGCAGATCTTTTTTGATGCAGTCCCTGTCCCAAGTGGTTCTCGCAGTCTCATTCCCCATTTTACAGATGAGGTAACTGAGGCCCAGAGAAGTGAAGTGACTAGCCCAAGGTCGCCCAGCAGACAAGTGGCAGAAACCGCATTAGAACCCATGACCTTCTGACTCCCAGGCCCGTGATCTACCCATTATACCATGCAGCTTCTCATCAAGTATGTTTCTTTCACTTCAAAATAAAGGCTAAACACAGCTCCACTATCATCTGTAAGTACAGGGCGAGCATTCTCTCTCTCATATCCAGGAAGCCTTAGAGAGCTGTTCTTTGCCCTTTAACCCCTTTGAAAATCCTTTCTGATGCACACCATTGTCTCTTTCAAGAGATGAATTACTGGACATGGTACAAGCCAAATTTGGAATGTTGGCCCAATTCTGCATTCTTTTCTCAGGATTTACTTTTCTAAAGGAAGGTTTGGAATCCCACATCACACCTTATTGGAAAAAACATAAATGGACTATTTCTTCAGGTTGTCTGAAGAGAAGAATGTTCTGGGCTCAAGGCCAATAATAAAAATGAAAGTTGAGTTATTCTGAAGAAGTTAATTTAAGCAAAAAAGGTTAATTTCTGATTCACTACGCAACCGATTGTCTGCAGGAAACAAGATATGAAAAACTGTTTCTGACCAATTCAAAACTTTTAGAATCCAAATCAGAATCATAGTAATGGAGATGTTAATTTAAAACAGCAGCTTGGCCTAGTGGAAAGAGCACAAAGCCTGGGAGTCAGAGGATCAGGGTTTTAATCCGCACCCTGACAACTGCCTGCTGTGTGACCTTAAGCAAGTAACTTAACTTCTTTGTGCCTTAGTTTGTAAAATAGGGATTCAATGCCCGTCCTCCCTCTTCCTTAGACTGTGAGCCCCGTGTGGGAGTTTTAATAATAATAATAGTAGTATTTGTTAAGCACTTAACACTGAACTAAACATTGTAGTAGATACGAGGTAATCAGGTCCCACATAGGGCTCCCAGTATAAGTAGAAGGGAGAACAGATATTGAATTCCCATTTTGACGATGAAGGAGCTAAGGCACAGAGAAGTAAAGTGAATTGCCCGAGGTCACACAGTAGGCATGTAGCGGAGCCAGGATTAGAGGAATTAGAGTCCAGGTCCTCTGACTCCCAGGCCTATGGGACAGACACTGTGTCCAATGGGATTAGCTTGTATCTACCTCACTGCTTAGAATAGTGTTTGACATATAGGAAGGGCTTAAATCCACCACCATCATTATTATTGTCAATATTCATTCAATAGTATTTATTGAGCGCTTACTATGTGCAGAGCACTGTACTAAGCGCTTGGGATGAACAAGTCGGCAACAGATAGAGACAGTCCCTGCCGTTTGACGGGCTTACAGTCTAATCGGGGGAGATGGACAGACAAGAACAATGGCAATAAATAGAGTCAAGGGGAAGAACATCTCGTAAAAACCGATGGCGACTAAAGAGAATCGAGGCGATGTACAATTCATTAACAAAATAAATAGGGTAATGAAAATATATACAGTTGAGCGGACGAGTACAGTGGTGTGGGGATGGGAAGGGAGAGGTGGAGGAGCAGAGGGAAAAGGGGAAAAAGAGGGTTTAGCTGCGGAGAGGTAAAGGGGGGGTGGCAGAGGGAGTAGAGGGAGAAGAGGAGCTCAGTCTGGGAAGGCCTCTTGGAGGAGGTGAGTTTTAAGTAGGGTTTTGAAGAGGGAAAGAGAATCAGTTTGGCGGAGGTGAGGAGGGAGGGCGTTCCAGGACCGCGGGAGGACGTGACCCGGGGGTCGACGGCGGGATAGACGAGACCGAGGGACGGTGAGGAGGCGGGCGGCGGAGGAGCGGAGCGTGCGGGGTGGGCGGTAGAAAGAGAGAAGGGAGGAGAGGTAGGAAGGGGCAAGGTGATGGAGAGCCTCGAAGCCTAGAGTGAGGAGTTTTTGTTTGGAGCGGAGGTTGATAGGCAACCACTGGAGTTGTTTAAGAAGGGGAGTGACATACCCAGATCGTTTCTGCGGGAAGATGAGCCGGGCAGCAGAGTGAAGAATAGACCGGAGCGAGGTGAGAGAGGAGGAAGGGAGGTCAGAGAGAAGGCTGACACAGTAGTCTAGCCGGGATATAACGAGAGCCTGTAACAGTAAGGTAGCTGTTTGGGTGGAGAGGAAAGGGCGGATCTTGGCGATATTGTAGAGGTGAAACCGGCAGGTTTGCTCATGTTGAGTTTTAGGTGGTGGGCCGACATCCAGGTGGAGACGTCCCGGAGGCAGGAGGAGATGCGAGCCTGAAGGGAGGGGGAGAGGACAGGGGCAGAGATGTAGATCTGCGTGTCATCTGCGTAGAGATGGTAGTCAAAGCCGTGAGAGCGAATGAGTTCACCGAGGGAGTGAGTGTAAATGGAGAACAGAAGAGGGCCAAGAACTGACCCTTGAGGAACTCCAACAGTTAGAGGATGGGAGGGGGAGGAGGCTCCAGCGAAGGAGACCGAGAATGACCGGCCAGAGAGGTAAGAGGAGAACCGGGAGAGGACAGAGTCCGTGAAGCCAAGGTGAGATAAGGTATGGAGGAGGAGGGGATGGTCGACAGTGTCAAAGGCAGCAGAGAGGTCAAGGAGGATTAGAATGGAGTAGGAGCCATTGGATTTGGCAAGAAGGAGGTCATGGGTGACTTTAGAGAGAGCAATAAACATGGTCGTAATGAAATTATTGGAATGTCTTGGATATGAGGGTTCAAGGGAGAAAGAAGGATAATACAAGTCCTCTTTTAACATCAACAGCTTTCCTCAACAACACTTTGTGGGTCAAACCTAGACCATAGCATTGCTGCTCTTGTTACTGCTGTATTTTTGAGCACCCACAATGTGCTAAACGCTCTTCAGGCTATCACTTACTACGGACACACGTATTCCACAGGCTGACCCAACAGCACATTTACAAATATGGTATAAACACATACTCATTGGTTGCCATGGTTCATTTTAGGTTTTAATTTCCATTCTTGTTTTCTGCTTTTTCTGTTTGTATAATTTTTTTCCCATTTGGTAGACTGAGCAAAGTTTTGCTGAGTCACACATGACTTGGTGGAAACTTTCCACCAGACTGTAAGCTCCTTGAGGGTAGGGATTGTGTCTATCTACGCTTATGTGCTCTCCCAAATGCCTACTATAGTACTCTGCCTAAAGCAAGCACTCGATATAGTCTCCTGATTGAGAACCATGGGAACCTGGGAGAAGGCAGAATTTGCCCCAGAAACCTCAGTTACTGTATATGATGCCAAGAGCATCTGTCACCCAGACTCTCTTCGGGGTGGGCAAAAGAAGAAGCACAGCCTTGTGGAAAGAGCATGTGCTTGGGAGGCAGAAGACCTGGATTCTAATCCTGGCTCTGCCACTTACCTGCTATGTGACTCTGGGCAAGTAAATTAACTTCTCTGAGCTTCCATTTCCTCATCTGTAAAATGAGGATTAAACAAACACCTGTTCTCCCTCCCACTTCTCCCCTACATTGTGAGCCCTATTTGGGACAGAGACTGTGTCTGACCTGGTTATCTGTGCCTACCTCAGGGCTTGGTACACAGGGCTTAAATACCACAAAAAAAAAACCCAACAGTTGGGGCAGAGCAGGCAACAGATGGAAGTCAGGTTGAACCACTGGCTTGGAGAGGAATGTCAATTGGAGGGGTTGGGAAAGACAGCAGGGTCCAAGGAAGCTCAACCTCTGTGGCATCTCAATTGTTAGGGGTGGGGACTCAGAGAGCAGAAGCTTCGCTCTGACATCTCCCCGTCTCCCAAGACTGAGGCTCTGCTACTTACTTCCCTGCCCTTCCCCACGGGGCAATGAGGAGGAGCTGGAGCAGTGGCTCAGTTGAGTTACTGACATCCCTGTGATCCCGTGACCCTACCTGCCTCGGCCAAGTGCTCCTCTAGGATGGAGCCAAGAGGTCACGGTGACTCGGGATGGGCCCACCCGCTCCTACCCTCCCTTCCTCTCCTGCCACCCCGCATGGAAGGAAATATTCGGAGTCCCAGTCACCAAGATGGGTGGGGTCCCAGGCACAGGGTCCAAGGAAATGACTCCAATTGTCCCCGTCCTAGGGAAAGAACCTGGTCTTGGGAAGTACTGTGACACCCCTGAATATCTGTACCATTGCCTCCTTTAATGGAAGGGAGCTAGTCAGGACAAAGCAAAAATTAGAGAAGCAGTGTTGCCTAATGGATAGAGCATGAGCCTGGGAGTCAGAAGGACCTGGGTTCTAATCTCACCTCTGCCACTTGTCTGCTGTGAGACCTTGGGCAAGTCATTTCACTTCTCTGTGCCTCAGTTCCCTCATTTGTAAAATGGGGATTAAGACTGAGAGCCCTAAGTGGGACATGGACTTGTACAACCAGATTAGCTTATATCTACTTCAGTGCTTAAAACATTGTCACATATTAAGCACCTAACAAACACCACAATTATTATTATTATTACTGTTATTGTCAACTGGAAGACTGGGTCCCCACTGGGCAGAGGAAAGAGGTGGTCCCAGTCTCCTGTGGGTAATGGGCAGGAGGAAGTTCTGAGCCATCAGAACTTGGAAAGAACCACTGTTGCACATGAGGAGAAGTGCACTGGTGCACTTGAGGAGAAGAAAGCAAGAGAGAAGAACCTAAACATCTGCCCTGAATAAGCACAGAGAGGACACAAGAGGGTTAACTGAACCCAAGTGATTGCCAGATGGAAACTCAAGTTCATTGAGTAGCTCCATTCAGTTGCTCCAGCAGCCCCAGGCTCTGAAAGCTGCTTGCTAATTGTCACCTGTTTCTCCAGGAGCTGGATTTAGTGCTGGAGAAAAACTGGCTTTTTTCCCAGAAGAAAGCCTAGCTTTTTCCTCCTGTGAAGCAGATGTGCTGCTTAGATCTCTTTGCTGTCCTCTTCTCAGCTTGCGAATACACAGTGGATCGATTTCTAAAATGTAGCATTTTGGGGACAGTTTGGCAGCATTTTCTCCCATTGTCCCCCATGCTGATTTTTCTCTCCCCTAAAAGTCATGTTGCACCTGCTAGTCTCTGGTTTTAGCCTGAATATTGCCAATAAGCGATTGCAAAAAAGGAGGCTCTTATATTTTAATCTTTCCTCTCTCATTTCTAACCTCTTCCTCCCTGGGTTGATATAAAACTAGCTAATGAACCACTGTTTTCCAGAATTCTTCCACTCACTGCTCACCTAACTGGCTACCAAACTACTTCCCCACCTTCCTGCAGCCACAAGGACTCAACCTAAGTAGGAAGTACAAAAAGAACCTGTCAATCAACTCTGAGGCAAACCTACCTAGAGGAAATTATCACACCCATCAGTGGGGATGGGGTGGGAGGGAAAGAGACAACAGTGCAGTCAGAAATCAACGCTGCAAAGGGTGAGGTGGGTTCTTCATTTTCACAACCAACTCTCAAATCTCCCTCACGCTGATGGGGATGAAGTTTTTAATAGATAAATGACATTCTGAGTTTATCCCCCCCAAATCTCATGTTAATCATTCATCTTGATCTCCTTCCCTGCCCCGTTTCCCCCCGTTTAAAACATGAAAAAAATTGGCATAATGCTTGCCAACTCCTTCTCTCAAGGGACTGCTGAAAGGATGGTTATCTGGGGGGGGGGGGGGAGTGGAAGATTAAAGCAACTGGGAGTTAAGATTTCTTAATAATAATAATGTTGGTATTTGTTAAGCGCTTATTATGTGCAGAGCACCGTTCTAAGGGCTGGGGTAGATACAGGGCCATCAGGTCGTCCCACGTGAGGCTCACAGTTAATCCCCATTTTACAGATGAGGGAACTGAGGCCCAGAGAAGTGAAGTGACTTGCCCAAGGTCACACTGCTGACAAGTGGCTGAGCCGGGAGTCGAACTCACAACCTCTGACTCCAAAGCCCAGGCTCTTTTCCACTGAGCCGCGCTGCTTCCCTTCAGGGCAATGAAGGGGTTTTGGAAAAGAGAATGCTGATGGACTGTTTTCCATACCCACAGAGGACCAAACCAGAGGAAATGGACTTCACTTACCACCAGAGAGAATTCTGTGGAAAAAGTTTTCTTGACTGAGAGGGGAAAAGAACAACAACAGACTGATGTGTTAGGTTGTACACAGTTCATTCTTTGAGATCGTTAAGAAAAATTGCCACAGCTTTGGAATGTATAGTTATTTCCCTGCTGGAGGCAAAGGAGGTGATCTTTCCCTTCCAGTTGATTCTATGATGTAGCAACAACTATAACAACAGTAATACTAATAACACCCTCAGTGTCCCAAACCCTGCAGATTTCAGTTTGACTCTGGCCAGCCAGAGCCGAGCATTTCAAGCATTACTTCAACAACAGAATCAACCTGTTCAAACTTCTGGCAGGTCTCACTTAGGCTTGAGGTTGTAAACAGCTGGCCTAGCGGAAACAAGGCATGGCGGGTTTCTGGGCCAACAGGCCATCACTGGGGCAGTCAGCCAGAACATACTGAGGTGAAAGGCAGTATAAGTGTCTAGTCCTCTGAGTTAAGCCTCAGAGGCCAGCTAAGGCTGCGAAAACCCCTAATAATGATAATTGTGGTATTTGTTAAGCACTTAATATGTGGTAAGTACTGTACTAAGCACTGTAGTAGATACAAGAGAATCAGGTCCCACATGGGGCTCACAGTCTCAGTAGTTGGGAGAAAAGGTATTGAATTCCCATTTTGCAAAGAAGGGAACTGAGGCACAGAGAAGCTAAGTGATTTGCCCAAGGTCACACAGCAGGTCTGTGGCAGATCTGGGATTAGAACACCACATCCTCTGACTCCCAAGCCTGTGCTCTTTCCACTAGTCAATGCTTTGGATGCCCCAGCAATTGGGCATCTTGAGATAGGAGGGTGAGGATGGACGGTGGGTTAGGCCTTCTTTCTGACGGGTGGCATCGCAATGGTGCCGTGTTTTTTTCTTGCCTGGTGGGACCATGACATGCCCCAGTCTGGACAGGGTTCAAGGCTGTGCAAGGAGGGGGCCTCTGCTGTATGGGGGTGAGGGCCTTGGATAGTCCATCAGAGTGAGCCTCACTGGGGCCTGACTCCTCATCTCCTTGACTCTCAGCTCCTGCAAGCGGGAATGATGTGGCCAATTCTGCCCCTGGATGATCCAAGCTTTCCCCTTCAACTTAAAGATGCAGGTGAAGGCTGACCAGGAACTCCACTTGGGACAAGGATGGTTGTCTGACCTGGTTAACCTCTATCTACCCCAGTCCTTAGAACAATGGTTGACACAGTATAAGTACTGAATAAATATCACAGTTATTAAGAGGACAGAGGATGTGTGCATAATGAATTCCTTATACTCTGCTAAAAGCCTTGAGAACAAAAGGAAAGTAATCTCTGTTTTGTTATATCAGTTCCCAGGAGATATGGATCTCAAAGGCAAACCCCACCGTTAGAAGGCTAGTCATCATCAAAAACCACTTTATTTTAGAGGGAGGGCATGGTAAGAAAGCCATGGCAGATATATAAATTGGGACCCCAACTTGGCCAAAGGAATACTCCTTTTAGTTCCTCATACTGATCTGGGTCCACTGCCATGCTATTCTATAAATAAAAGAAGGAAAATAGCTCCAGCAGCTGTTGAGGAGAAAAAGCGTTTGGGAGTGTGCCCCAGTAGTGTTTCCTCTGGCAGCCTGTGCTGCATGTGCATGGGAATAGTGCCTCTGGAACAAAAGTTGCTTGATGAAATGTTATCAGCATTTCACCCGGCACTTTCAACAAATTTTCCTCATGCTGGCCTAGGGGAACCCCAGGCCTTCACCCAGGGGTGCAGGGAGGTCTGAAGTTGCTTCAGAAGGCCCGTGCTTTGTTCGGAGACAACCCCTTCCCCTCACCCACCCCTATATCCTGGGGCTGGAGACAGCATATTTGGGATCCTTTCAGGTTCTGATGAGTTTAGAGAGTGTCCAAGAGAGGAGACAACTGAAACAGGGCCACCTGAAGCCTTCCCCTCCCTCCGAGTCTATTAGAAAGCCAAAGAAATCACCAAACCAACCAAGAACTGGAGTTCCCAAACCATGAGGCACCCTTTTTTCCCCTCACACTTCCATCCAAGACATCTGCAGGCTGGACCCAGCCCCTCAAAGCCACTGAACCCAAACCCAAAAAGATGGTCAAAGTGGCATCTGTGCTTGCCGACCCACAAATCGGATCATGCCTGCACTCCTTCCAGGGGCGGGGGCCAGAATTTTACTTGACCCCCTCAATTCTCTCAACTGCATCTAAGTCGGGTTCCCTTCCCATTTTGATATGTGAGAAGCTGAATCAGAGAGTGGTGTGACATGCCTAAATCCATTCAAGGAATGAATGACTGAGACAGGAATAGAACTGCTAACCACTTATGGCTTCTTCCCTTTTATTAAAAAAAGTAAAATAAAAATGGAAAACTTCCAATTTGGAGACAGCCCAAGGCACTGGGCTAATGCTAATTTTAATTTCAGTTCTGATTATTTCACAGATTTTTAAAAGTCCACTGCTAAATGAAGCTAAGAAGTGTGGAAGAAATGAATAAACCAAACCCTCCTAAACCTTCCACAAACCTAAGTTCTCCTTCATTGTAATTATAAAATTTCATACAAAAGACATCTTAGGACCTGTAATTATAATTCTCTCCATTATGCTTAATTTTCCCAATCCCCTAATGGGTAAAGTTTTCTAGCTTGCCACAGTGCATTTCTAAGCATCTTGAAGAATCCCTCAGTGAGAATTAGTTCCTGCAGGTCACAAGGCTAATCTGTTTCATACACAGGAAGGAGACGCAGAAAGCATCCTGACTTTGCAAAGACTGTTAGAAAAGTAATCTGTATCTTTGCAAATTCTAAAGCATTCCTACAAACAACTCCCAGAGACTGGGTTTCCCAAAAACCAGATTAAACTGAGTTGCCTTTACCTCTTCCCAGGCATGCATTTGAGCCTTGATGTCTTATCTCTGATCTTTGTATAGAGCATCTCAGGATTTACTAAGCACAGCCTTGATTTGGGGAGTTTGGGGACATTTCAATCGCCTTTTATAGGATGCCCAGAGGTAGTTCTTAATTGGATTGTAAGTTTTGATCTTTTGTCTCCATTGAGCCACCTTGGAGTTGCTTATCTAAGGCCTCTCTGGCTTCACAGCTCCATTTTTCTCAGTAGCACAACCAGAAAAGTTCAGAAAAGCCAGAAATGTTTCTCATTATGAGTAAGCCATGAAGATAGATTTGGAAATAAAGACTGAATTGCAATTGCACTTCAAGGAAGATAAAGGTGAGGCAGTCCTCTCCCTGAAAAGTCACTGTGGAATTAAGAGTCGAAGAGCACAAGTTTAAAAACAGCTTTTGAATCTGCTGTGACTCCAATTTTATAATCCCATGGGAGAAAACCCAAATCTATTAGGCAAAATTAAATGTTGTCCAATTTTTAAAGCATGGGTTCTCGTCACCAAATACATCAGAGAAATTGTCCAAAGAGCGATTTTTAAAAAAACAAAACCAACAACTAAAAATTAAGTTTACATTTAGCCGCTCTGTTCTGTTCACGGTTTCAAATCTGGGGTGGCTTTTGCAATTCCCCCGGATCTGCTCCGCCAAAGACCGAAATGCAAATTTGAGTTCCACAGTTTTCTCTCCTTTGCCATTTAGCTTTCCGAGGCATGTGGGTGCCATGAGCTTCTTTGAATAACAACTGGGTTTTGTGGGAGATGGGGCATGTTATGAGTGGCAAAACTAGCTCAGCCAAAGGTAGGACAATGGGAGAGGTGGGGCGGGGCTAGTTTTGGATTGGGGGTTGATATAATATGTGTAGGGATTTATTCTGAGCCTTCCACTGCTCAAATGGGAGTTTTTTTTTTAAGTGCCACCCAATATGGAAGTGAGGGGGCCCACTCAGAACCCAGCTCTGCCACAGGCTCAGGAGTTTGAAGACACCCTATTTTTTACCTCTTTCAAACCCATGTCTGTTAAACAATAAGGCTAAAGTGCTGGAAAACCAGTGCCTGCCTTCCAGAAAATGTCTTTGGATGTGGCGTCCGTGCTTTACCAGAAGTTAAAAATGATATGGCCACCATATTTTTTATCATCTTGACATTGTTTGTAATTCCTTTGAAGGAAGCTGGAAAAATAATTCTGTTTCCTATTGATTTTGTTATTTCTGTTGAACACTGATTTTCTTCTTTTACTCCCAAGGGAGTTGAAAAATAACAGAACTGTTTCAGTTTGACAACAGAACTATTTAAAAGTTACCCAGCACCTTATCTATCACTCCCTCAGAATGGCATGAAAACTGGGAAGGTAAAGTTCATTCTTGGGAAAATGTCTCTGAAGGCTGGCTAAAGCCATAAGTAACTATTCCTGAACCTTGCAGTGTATCTTTTTTTAGCATATTAGCAGAGACAAATATATTTCCAACTGCGGGCATTGATGAGATCTCGCACTCTTGTTGCTATGTGTAACTGTCAGCTGAGGTGAAGATCATTGCAGAAAGAGCTCACTTTCTTAGAGAAAAATGGGAAGTAATAGATTTTCCTGATTAATAAGAAACTTCCATCTCTGGTTCATGTCACACATATGGCTAATACTGTGGCTAAAATATGATGATTTTGACCCCCCTCCCCCCAAGGCCATAAGGTTGTTGTGGGCAGGGCACACGTCTACCAACTCCGTTACATTGTACTATCCCAAGTGCTTAGTAGAGTGCTCTGTACACACTAAGCACTCAATAAATACAACTGACAACTGATTGATGTACATACAGAACTTTTTAATGGTATTTGTTAAGCACTTACTATGTGCCAGGCACTGTTCTAAGCACTGAGGTAGATACAAGGTAATCAGGTTGGACACAGTCCATGTCCCACATGGGGCTCACAATCATAACCCCCATTTTACAGATGAGGTAACTGAGGCACAGAGAAGGTAAGTGACTTGCCCAACATCACAAAGCAGAAAAGTGGCAGAGCCAGGACTAGAACCCGAGTTCTTCCGATTCCCCAGGCCTGTGTTCTATTCACTAGGCCACACTGTGTCTCTCAATTTTCTCAGTATCAATCAATAGTATTTATTCAGCTCTTACCATGTGCAGAGCACTGTACTAAGTGCTTGGGAGAGTACTATACAAGAGAATTAGCAGATATGGTCCCTGCCCATAATAAGCAGGGTTGGAATAATGAGGAGATTCAGAATACTACCGTAGCTAATGAAAATGCAAAACTCATTATTAAAATTGGGTGTCTATCAGAGGGTCAAAAATGATCCCTGATCATTATTTTCGTCTGGAAGACGGAGAGGGAAATTATCTGTATTTTACTGTTGAGGAAACAAGCCCAGAATGACTGAGTGATCTGGCCAAAGGCACTTGGCAAGTATGAGGCAAAACCAGAACTAGAAGCCAAAGCTATTGAAGTCTTAGGCCTTAGTTCAGTTCTCTGAGCCAAACCACTTGATGATTTAAAGAACTGCTCAGGATGAAAATGAGGATGCCCAATGAGCCCAGCGCAAAAACAAAACCACTGAACCAGTGCGGTGACAAAGAGAAACAACATTTCACAGACAGCAGGTCAAAGGAAATCTTGTGTCTCCAGACTTTCTGCCAGGACAAGTGAGGAAGAAGCCAAAGAGAGGGGAAACAGATGAAACCAGACGGACGGGCAGGCTCTGGGATCAACAGCACTCTCTGCGGAGGTGGAGGTGGAGAGGGACCTTAGAGATTAATTTAAATGAACACTGACCTACCTAGAGAGGTGAAGTGGTTAAGGCCACTTGACAAAACCTAGAGAACTGATCATTCCAATGGCCCAAATTCAGAATTGCTCAACACCAGAATCCTCAAGGCAGAAAGGACTACTGCTCCCGTTTAAAGTGGGCACAGGAATCTTGGGTTTTTAACTAGGACAGAGACCAAACCTCAAAAGGGCAAGATGACATCAATGGAGAGCACGCTGCTCCTGCTCCTTCCTAACTAGACTGTCTAGGTTCCCAGAAGTTGGTCCCTCAGAACACACTGGGCCAAGCGGGAATGCAATCAGGTCTCCTCCAGAGGTCGACTTAGAGCGCTGATGCCCAGGAATACCCCAGATTAGCCCCAAACAGATATAAATGCCCCCCTCCCGGACCAGTTGGTCCCTTTGGGGCTGCTGCAGATTGGGGTGGACACCCAGGGCCCGCCCCAGTCTGGATCTACACTCCCATGGCTGATTATTGTTTCTCCAAACAGGCTGGCGGAGAGGGTGGAGGCTCAATAGCCAGTTGTCTGACTGCCTTCATCCCTGCTACCTGTACTGCATTTCCTAGGCATCACAGGCTGGGGAAAAGCAGTGTCCAGCAGGCTGCCTACTGCCAGAAAGAGTGGGCAGTTGATGAGGGGAAGTGCGGGCCAAACTCGTTCCTTTTCTTTTCTGTGTCGGCTGGCTCTCACACCTGCTCACTGTAACGTCCGTGGTGCCAGCTGGAATTCTCCCCATCATAACTGAGCTAGGGGCTTGGATGTTAGCTGGCTGTCCCCGTGTCCCCATGCATGCTGCCCAGGGAGAAAGCACGTGGCCTAGTGGATAGAGCATGCGCCTGGGAGTCAGAAGGACCTGGGTACTAATCCCAGCTCCACCACTTATCTGCTGGGTGAACTCAGGCAAGCCGCTTCACTTCTCTGTGCCTCAGTTAAAATGGGGATTAAGACTGTGAGCGCAATATGAGACAGGGACTGTGTCCAACCCAATTACCTTGTATCTACCCCAGTGCTCAGTACAGTGCCTAGCACATAGTGAGTGCTTAACAAATACCACTATTATTATTCTTACTCTAGTTTACACAATTTTGTAAACTTGTGTTTATCTTTTTTTAAACATGAATTTCTGGCTTTCAGAATTTAGTGAATTAAGAGATACCCTGGATGACAGAGTGGCAAATGTAAAATGGTAGAAATCGTCCTCAGGAAATTTTAAAGGTTTCCATGAAAATTAGCTGTACATTTAAAAAAGAAAACCTCTCCTCAAGAGAGATGGAAATAATACTGCATCTGATGTAGAACAGAGATGATACCTAAAAGCCATGTGTCCTTTCCCTATCCAAGGAGGTGGAGTGCCTCTGGAAGTGGGGAATCAATCCATGTTATTTATTGAGCACTTAGCACAGCAGTAAGCATTTGGGAGAGAACAATACAAAAAGGGTAGGTATAGAAGACAGATGAGCCCTGCCACAGGGAGCTGATAAACTAGAGAGGTAGACAGATAAAAAAATAATTTACAGCTAGATTTATTCATAAGTGCTGTGGGAGGGGTGAATATCAAAGTGCTTAAGGGAACAGACCCAAGTACATTAGGTGACACAAAAGGGAGAGTTTAGTCAGGGAAGGCCTCTTGGAGGAGATGTGATTTTAGTGGGACTTTGAAGATCGGAAGAGAGGAGGAATGGGGCCCTGTGTTCCACCAAAGGTTGCGGGGAGGGGAAGCCTCCTTAGGGATAGTACAAGGAGACAGGAAGGCCATCTTAAAGATACTTTCTTTTTGCAAGGCAAGTGGGAACCCTTCCTCACCCCAACACTCACTGTATGTGACAGGACCTAGCCCAGAGCTTCCCTGAAACTGCAGAGACAACAAAATGCACAGTAAGCTTAGATAAAACTGCCCAGGAGTCTCTGAATCAATCATACTTATTGAGCGCTTACTGTGTGCAGAGCACTGTACTAAGTGCTTTGAAGAGTACAACAGAGTTGATGGACACATCCCTGCCCAAAATGAGCTTACAGACTAGAGGGGAGAGGGAGTCTAGAGTCTGCAGCCTAGCTCACCAGTCTTCTAGACTGTGAGCTCACTGTGGGCAGGGAATGTGCCTACCAACTCTGTTGTACTCTCCCAAGCACTTAGTACAGTGCTGTGCACACAGTACACATCAAGAAATATGATCGATTGATTGACTGTTTGCTTCACATCCTCTAACTAGCTGGGGATTTCCCAATCAATCTCCACTGCTCCTTCAGAAGCTCTTCCCCCACACCCAAGGCAAAAACCACTTTGAGAGGCATGATCACCTTCTGATGAGCCATCTAAACCACCATATGTTAAAATGTTTTCGCTCCCTTAAATATTGATAAGGACATATGCCAAAGTGGTGAGGCTCCATTTTACAGAGCTTCATAAAACAATCTAGAAATAGGAATGTGCAGGTCAAGTTTGTACTGGATACTGTTTCCCAGTGGCAAAACGTAAATGGGGAT
Source organism: Ornithorhynchus anatinus (assembly GCF_004115215.2). Taxonomy (NCBI): domain Eukaryota; kingdom Metazoa; phylum Chordata; class Mammalia; order Monotremata; family Ornithorhynchidae; genus Ornithorhynchus; species Ornithorhynchus anatinus. The sequence goes on along the minus strand of NC_041735.1, from coordinate 50,883,899 downwards.
AAACTGTAGGAAAACCTCAGAGCGCTTGGTGAACAGGCCAAAAAAATGGCAGATAAGCTTGAATGTGAACAAGTGTCTGATAATGAATATAAGGGAAAAGAATCCAAATTACCAGTGTGTAGTGGTAAGCTCTGAGATATCAATCACGACTCAAGAAAGAGAACTCGGTCACTGTTGACTGTTCTTTTAAATCTCTGGGGCAGTGTGTGGCAATAGCCCCATCAGAAAGGCCACCAAGTGCTTGGCATCACCAGGAAGGAGGTAGAAAACAAAAACAGGGTTTTGCCAGTCTATAAAACCACCTTACCCACACAGTTCTGGTTGCTGCACCTCTGAAAAGACAGAATAATGCTGGAAAAGGTAAAGAGAGGGGCAAATGGTAAACAGGAGGGGAGAAATGTTTCAGGAAGTACTTAAAAAATTATGGAAAGATAAAGCCTTGAGAATTTAGATCATGAAAGTGCTATTCATCACATCCCATAACACCAAGACAAAGGGATGGCCACTGAAGCTTGAATTTTTAAAAAAGTACTTCTTTACACAGTGAATGGTAAACTGGGAGAATTAGTACAGAAAGTTACGTAGACAGGAAATATTAGCAGGGGTTGGAAAAATTGATGGATTAAACAATCAAGAGTGGGTTATGAGAGGAGAGTTGGTATGAGGAGGGAAAATTTAGAGGTGTTAGATGCACTCTGTCTAAACATTAGGAGGGATATCAAGGATAAGGACCATTACATCTTCTCCCAACACTCCTGTTGCTACAAGCAGAGACAAAATACTGGGCTGAATGGACCTCTTATGTTTGCCCAAAACACCAAGGAGTCAGAATGGGTGAGAGCTCAGATATTCTGGATTCCCAGTTACAAACTCTTTCTACTTCAGGCAATCAACAATGTATTTGGGGCTCTAGTCCAAATAAACACACACACACAAACCCCCAACAACACACTGCATTTACTACAGATCTAGATTGTCCATAGTATATTTAAGCCAGGAATGTCATATTTGATGAATGCTGTTGAACCAGATTGTTTTCAGAGTGTGGTTGGAGGAAGGTGTTAAGTACAGAGGAGTTAAAACTTTCCCTGGTGTTTTATCTTGATGTTTGTGTGTGTGTGTGTGTGTGTGTGTGCATGTGCAGGCACAGGCATGTGCAAAATGTGGTTAGGACAGTGGGTCTCACAATGACCTTTTCAGGCACACACATACACACACAGAGGTGAACTTCATTGAGAGTGATGTCTTCTTTGAATATGATTGACAACTCTCTGTATTGTGTGCATAAATGAATATATATGTATTTCCCCAATATGTAAATGAATATATATATATGAATATATATGTAAAACTGGGTAGGACCAAAAGCATTAGGAAGGGAGAACATATGCAGAAGAGAGCAAAGAATGAAAGTATCTAGTTCCATGTATAGAGAAGCAGCATGGCTCAGTGGAAAGAGCACGGGTTTGGAGTCGGGTCATGAGTTCGAATCCCAGCTTTGCCACTTGTCAGCTGTGTGACTGTGGGCAAGTCACTTAACTTCTCTGTGCCTCAGTTACCTCATCTGTAAAATGGGGATTAAGACTGTGAGCCCCCTGTGGGACAACCTGATTCCCGTCTCTACCCCAGCGCTTAGAACAGTGCTCGGCACATAGTAAGCGCTTAACAAATACCAACATTATTATTATTATTATTATTATTACAACCTGATTCCCCTGTATCTACCCCACTGCTTAGAACAGTGCTCTGCACATAGTAAGCGCTTAACAAATACCAACATTATTATTATTATTATTACTGTAAGCTCTCTGTGAGCAGGGAACCTATCTACCAACTCTGTTGTATTGCACTTTCCCAAGCGCTTAGTACAGCAAGTGCTCAAGAAATATGATTGTTTATTCCACTCCTCCATCTTCACCATGGAAATTTACTGGCCCCTCAGCATTTCATAAAGAAATATTCCCTCTTCCTCCGCTTCACTCCTTTCTTCCTGTCAAAGAAAGACATTGGCAGACATTTCTGTCTGCCAAATTATGGTCCCACCTCATTCAGGCCTGCTCTCATCATCCTTTGAAACACAAAGATGCACACACGCCCTCTCCACTTCTTCATATTCTCCCTCTCCTTCACAATCCAGCTCCAGTGTCTCCCAAGCACAGGCTTCTGGTCACTTCCCGTCCTTGCTCCGGTAGATGTCACCAAACAGTGACTCCTGGAAAGTTTTACTTGACCCTCTTTGGCAGCCACTTGGCTGCTAGTAATAGGGCTAGCTGGTAACCAGAACAGAGTTTGAATGGTAATAAATGTTATTTATCGCTTACTGTGTGCAGAACACTGTACTAAGCATTTGGGATAGTATACTGCAATAGAGTTAGTTGGTAATGCAATCCCTGTTTTCAAGGAATAATAATGTTGGTATTTGTTAAGCGCTTACTATGTGCCGAGCACTGTTCTAAGCGCTGGGGTAGACACAGGGGAATCAGGTGGTCCCACGAGGGTCTCACAGTCTTAATCCCCATTTTACAGATGAGGTAACTGAGGCCCAGAGAAGTGAAGTGACTTGCCCACAGTCACACAGCCGACAAGTGGCAGAGCTGGGATTCGAACTCATGACCTCTGACTCCAAAGCCCGTGCTCTTTCCACTGAGCCACGCTGCTTCTCTGGAACTTATGATCTATTCATGGTTCTGATATTTCCTCCTGTCATCCTCACTACTACCTATTTCATCTTGTTCTTTGACCTGCTCCCAACAATTGTAAGTAATTTGCCTGTCTTCTCCATTAATTTTCTTGTGGTCAGGAAGCATGTGTTTTTCTTCTATTGTACTCTCCCGAGCTCTTAGCACATTGCTCGGCACTCAGTAGGCCCTCAATAAAAACCACTGATTGATAGTTTGACTGCCTGTTTTAATACCTTTGATTCCAGCCTTTCATTTCAACTTCCCTCCTCCATCAGGTTTTTTCAGCACTGCTGCTAAGCAATAATTTTAACTGCTAATGTGATTTCATCTCCTTTCATTTTCCATTCTGGGATGGAGTGGCTAATGGCGAGTGAAATGCCTAACTGTGGAAAAGTGGAAAGAAGAGACCCAAGAGATCTGGTTTGAGAGACCTGCATCAAGGAGGTGTGGCTCTATCACAAATTTCTCTCCTCATCCTTGAGCATCTCCTCGGTGGCAAGTTGGGTTCGCTCCCTCCCAGGTTCAGCTCAAACCTGCAGCTGCACAAGGTCCCCTGGGGGAAAAGTGATTATATACATGTGTCTGTTATGTGTGGTTTGGTGACATCCAGGGAGGGGAAGTACAGAGGAAACTACTCTTAAATCTGATCAAATCTTCTCCATTCATTGCCCCTGACTATCCTGCCTCCCTTCTTGTTTCTCAAACGGACACATCAGCTGCAGCAGGAAAGAAATAGGGAATCAGAACATCTGAAAAAGGCAGAGCAGAAGCTTCTTCTGCCGGGCAGCCTTCCGGTGTGCACTGTACAACTACAGGACATGGTTAAGGATTTTGTTTCAAGTCTTTGGTCCTTCCTTCAGTCATCAGTGCGAAGAACACCACTAGAGCCCTCAAATGTAACCCCCATCCCCCCCATAAAAAAAAAGAGCCATAGCCGCCCAAGCTCTTAGTGCACACTGCTAGCCACAACATCTTCTGTGGCTTCCTCAGTCGTTTTCTCCCAAGCAGCTGCTCAGTTAGCTTTATCTGCTCATGCACCCAACTCCCTAATCAAGCCTCCGTCATCAAGCTCTTGAAAGAACTGCCCTTCGGATCCTAGACGACCCTATCCATGACCCGGTGAACCCACTCCAAGCTCAATCTTTCCTGCTGCAGAATTATTACAAGCCCCGGGCTAAGGTTGGCCATTCTGAAGATGGTTGTTCAGAGAGGGCGAAGAGGTGCGTCCGAGAGGTCAAAAAACATTTTGGGGGAAATGGCTCAAAGTAGGAAATGGGTTAGATCGGAGCAAGGACTGGGGAGAAATAGATCTTGGTGGATGGAAAGCACACCACCAAGGTGACCTTCATCCACTGGCCCTCCCTCGGCAGGCCAAATTCGATCGTATTTATTGAGCGCTGTGTGCAGAGCACTGTACCTTCGAAAAGACAGAATAATGCTGGAGAAGGTAAAGAGGGGGCAAATGGTAAACAGGAGGGGAGAAACTTTTGAAGAAGTACTTAAAAAATTAGGGAACGAGAAAGCCTTGAGAATTTCGATCATGAAGTTGCTATTCATCACATCCCATAACACCAAGACAAAGGGATGGCCAGTGAAGCTTGAATTTTTTAAAAAGTACTTCTTTACACAGTGAATGGTAAACTGGGAGAATTAGCACAGAAAGTTATGTAGACACAAGTTGGGAGAGGAGAATACAACAACAGACACATTCTCAGCCCACAAGGAGCTCAGAGTCTAGAGATGTAACAAAGTCTCAAGAAGTCTCAAGATGTTACAAGTCTCAAGAAACCCCTCATCCCGGGACCAAGCTCCCTGGAAGCCCCCGGCCAGCAGGGAGCTCCTGGGCCGGCGGTTCTTCTTCTTCTTCTTATTAACAACAATCGTATTTATTATTAATTGCATTTATTGAGCGCCTACTGTGTGCAAAGCACTGTACTAAGCCCTTGGGAAAGTACACTACAACATCAAACACATTCAGCATGGCCTAGTGGACAGAGCAGGGGCCTGGGAGTCAGAAGGTAATGGGTTCTAATGCAGCCTCCGCCACCTGTCTGCTGGGTGGCCTTGGGCAAGTCACTTGACTTCTCTGTGCCTCAGTTCCCTCATCTGTAAAATGGGGGTTAAGACCGCGAGCCCTATGCGGGACAGGGACTGTATCCAACCCAATTTGCTCGTAACCACCCCGGTGCATAGTAGAGTGCCTGGCGCATAGTAAGCGCTTAACACACACGAGTCCCTGCGCACAAGCTTGCAGGGCCGCAAACACGCACGTGTGTGGGGAGAGGAAGCTGCGGGACGAAAAGGGGAACGAACGGCCGCAGCCTCCGCCTGCAGCTCAGGCGTATTTATTGAGCGCTTACTCTGTGCAGAGCACTGTACTAAGTGCTTGGAATGTACAATTCGGCATCAGATAGAGACCATCCCTGCCCAACAACGGGCTCACAGTCTAGAAGGGGGAGACAGAGAACAGAACAGGGAGTCAGGCATCAATGCCATCAAAATAGATAATTAGAATCATAGATATAGACCCAGCGTTAATAAAATAGAGTAATAAGTAATATATATACAAGTATAATAATAGTGATGATGGCATTTGGCATCAATAATGGCATATGCACAAGTGCTTTGGGGAGGGGAAGGGGGAAGAGCAGAGGGCGGGAGAAGGGGGGATGGGGAGGGGAGGAGGAGCAGAGGGAAAGGGGGGGGCTCAGTCTGGGAAGGCCTCCTGGAGGAGGTGAGCTCTCAGTAGGGCTTTAAAGGGGGGAAGAGAGTTAGTTGGGGGGATGTGAGGATGGAGGGCATTCCAGGACAGAGGTAGAATGTGGGGCAGATTGGGGCAGGGGTGGAGGGACAGAGGGACGGCGGGACAGAGGGCCACCGGAGTGTGGGGGTGGGAAGGGGGGCAGTGGCCGGACAAGCTCTATTTATTTTGTTAATGAGGTGCACATCCCCTCGGTTCTATTTAGATAAGCAGCGTGGCTCAGTGGAAAGAGCCTGGGCTTGGGAGTCAGAGGCCATGGGTTCGAATCCCTGCTCCGGCACGTCTCAGCTGTGTGACTTTGGGCAAGTCACTTCACTTCTCTGGGCCTCAGTGACCTCATCTGGAAAATGGGGGTGAAGACTGTGAGCTGCCTCCCCCGATGAGACCGTAAGCCCGTCAAAGGGCAGGGGCTGTCTCTATCTGTTGCCGACTTGTCCATTCCAAGCGCTTAGTACAGTGCTCTGCACATAGTAAGCGCTCAATAAATACTATTGAATGAGTGTGAGCCTCACGTGGGACAACCTGATTACCCTGTATCTATCCCGGCGCTTAGAACAGTGCTCTGCACATAGTAAGCGCTTAACAAATACCAATATTATTATTATTTCTCTTGATGATGTCTTGTTTTTGTCCTGTTTGGCTCCGCTGTCTGTCTCCCCCGTTTAGACGGCGAGCCCGTCAAGGGGCTGGGTTGGTCTCTATCGTGGCTCAGAGGAAAGAGCCCGGGCATGGGTCAGGGGTCGCGGGTTCTAATCCCCACAATGCCGCTAGTCATTGTGTGACCTCGGGCAAGTCACTTCACTTTTCGGGGCCTCAGTTACCTCGTCTGTAAAAGGGGGAGGAAGGCTGTGCGCTCCACGTGGGACCTCCTGATGATCTTATATCTCCCCCGGCGCTTAGAACAGTGCTCGGCACGTAGTAAGCGCTTAACAAATACCAACATCATTATTATTAGCTGTTGGCCACTTGTACATTCCCAGGGCTCCGTCCAGCGCTCCGCAGAGAGTGAGGGCTGAGTAACGTGGCTCAGTGGCAAGAGCCCGGGTTTGGGAGCCGGAGGTCACGGGTTCGAATCCCGACTCCGCCACCTATCAGCTGTGTGACCGTGGGCAAGTCACTTCACTTCCTCTGTGCCTCAGTTCCCTCATCTGGAAAAGGGGGATGAAGACTGTGAACCTCACGTGGGACCACCCGATGACCCCGTATCTCCCCCAGCGCTTAGAACAGCGCTCTGCACGTAGTAAGCGCTTAACAAATAGCAACATTATGGCTCAGTGGCAAGAGCCCGGGCTTGGGAGCCGGAGGTCGCGGGTTCGAATCCCGGCTCCGCCACCTATCAGCTGTGTGACCGTGGGCAAGTCACTTCACTTCTCTGTGCCTCCTTCCCATCCCCTCAGCACTGTACTCGTCCGCTCAGCTGTCTATTATTTTCATTACCCTATTTCTTTTGTGAATGAACTGTACATCGCCTCGATTCTATTTAGTTGCCATTGTTTTTACGAGATGTTCTTCCCCCCGACTGTATTTATTGCCCTTGTTCTCGTCCGTCCGTCTCCCCCGATTAGACTGTGAGCCCGTCAAAGGGCAGGGACTGTATCTGTTGCCGATCAGTCCAGTGCTCGGCACATAGTAAGCGCTCGATGAATACTCTTAATGAATGAATGGAAGGATGAAGCCTGTGAGCCTCACGTGGGACCACCCGCTGACCCTGCATCTCCCCCAGCGCTGAGAACAGCGCTCTGCACGTAGTAAGCGCTTAACAAATCCCAATGGTATTATTAAATACGATCGAAGGAAGGGATGAGAGGGTCGGGGAGGGGCAGGGGGAAACTTTCCGAGGAGGCCGGGGCGACGGACGGAGGGAGGGAGGGAGGGAAGGAGGGAGGGAGGGAAGGAGAAGCGCGCCCGCCCCCGCCCCCGCCCCCGCCCCCGCTCACCATCTGTCCGATCTTGAGCATGGCCGAGGAGGAGCGGGTGTAGCCCCGGTCCGGTCCTTCCAAGGTGGGCGGGGCCGGGCCGGGCCGGGGGCCGCCGCCGCCGCCGCCGCCGCCGCCGCCGCCGCCGCTGCTGGCCGTGGTGCGGACGAGCCCGGCTCCGTGAGACATCGCGCCCCGGAGCCGCCCGGACACACACACACACGCCCCGGGGACCGAGGGCCCGGGGACAAGGGGGCGGGGACGGGGCGGGGCCAAGGGGAGGGGCCGGGCCTGGAGAGGAGCCAATCGGACGGGAGGGACCGGAGGGAGGGGCGGGGCTAAGGGGAGGGGCGGGGACGGAGGGGCGGGGACGGAGGGGCGGGGCCTGGAGCGGGGCCAATCGAGCGGAGGGGGCGGAGGCAAGGGAGGGGAGGGGCCTGGAGCGGAGCCAATCGAATGGAGGGGGCGGAGCCGAAGGAGGGGCGGGGCCTGGAGCGGAGCCAATCGAGCGGAGGAGCCGGCCGGAGGGGCGGGGTCAGGGGGAGGGGCGGGGACGGAGGGGCGGGGACGGAGGGGCGGGGCCTGGAGCGGAGCCAATCGATTGGAGGGGGCGGAGGCAAGGGAGGGGAGGGGCCTGGAGCGGAGCCAATCGAATGGAGGGGGCGGAGCCGAAGGAGGGGCGGGGCCTGGAGCGGGGCCAATCGAGCGGAGGAGCCGGCCGGAGGGGCGGGGTCAAGGGGAGGGGCGGGGACTGAGGGGCGGGGCCTGGAGCGGAGCCAATCGAGTGGAAGGGCCAGATGGAAGGGCGGGGCCAAGAGGGGGCGGGGCCTGGGGCGGGGCCAATCGACTGGAGGCCCCCGCGGGAGGGGCGCGGCCAAGGGGAGGGGCGGGGACTGAGGGGCGGGGCCTGGAGCGGGGACGATCGAGCGGAGGAGCCGGAGGGAGGGGCCAAGAGGGGGCGGGGCCTGGAGAGGAGCCAATCGCGCGGAGGGGGCGGAGTCAAGGGAGGGGCGGGGCCGGGAGCGGAGCCAATCGATTGGGAGAGCCGGCGGGAGGGGCGGGGCCAAGGGGGAGGGGCGGGGCGGAGGGGCGGGGCCTGGAACGGGGCCAATCGAGTGCAGGAGCCAGAGGGCGGGGCGGGGCTAAGAGCAGGGGCGGGGCCTGAGGGGCAGTCGGGTGGCGGGGTCGAAATAATAACGTTGATATTTATTAAGCGCTTACTATGTGCAGAGCACTGTTCTAAGCGCTGAGGGAGATACAGGGTCATCAGGTTGTCCCCCGTGAGGCTCACGGTCCTCATCCCCATTTTACAGATGAGGTCACTGAGGCCCAGAGAAGTGAAGTGACTTGCCTACAGTCACATAGCTGACAAGCGGCGGAGGCGGGATTAGAACCCATGACCGCGGACTCCCAAGCCCGGGCTCTTTCTCCTGAGCCACACTGCTTCTCTGCTGCTTCAAAATGAGGGCGTGGCCTGGAGCGGGGCCAATCGAGTGGAGGGACCACAGGGAGGAGCGGGGCTAAATGGACAAAAATAAATAAATAGATAGATAGATAGATAGATAAATAAATAAAATGAATAAATAAATAAAAAATAGTATTGATTGAGCGTTTACTCTGTGCAGAGCACTGGACTAAGCGCTTGGAATGTACACAGTCTAAATGGGGGAGACAGACAGCCAAGCCAAGGAGAACAAAACAAAAACGAGATTATCAAGATAAATAGAATCAAGGAGATATACTCTTTATCAACAAAATAAATAGGGTAATGAATAATATAGAGAGGGGCGGGGCTATGGGGAGGGGCGGGGCCTGCGGGACAACCAGGGCCTGGAGGACTTCATTCAATAGCATTTATTGACAATAATAATAATAATAATGTTGGTATTTGTTAAGCGCTTATTATATGCAGAGCACTGTTCTAAGCGCTGGGGTAGATACAGGGTCATCAGGTTGATCCCTGTGAGGCTCACAGTCTTAATCCCCATTTTCCAGATGAGGGAACTGAGGCACAGAGCAGTAAAGTGACTTGCCCACAGTCTCACAGCTGAGAAGTGGCAGAGCCGGGATTCGAACCTATGACCTCCGATTCCCAAGCCCGGGCTCTTTCCACTGAGCCACGCTGCTTCTGAGCGCTTACTATGTGCAGAGCACTGTACTAAGCGCTTGGAATGTACAATTCGACAGCAGATAGAGGCAATCCCTGCCCAGTAACGGGCTCTTCCCAGACTGAGGCCCCCTTTCCCTCTGCTCCTCCTCCTCTCCCCATTCCCCCTTCTCCAGCCCTCTGCTCTTCCCCCTTCCCCTCCCCACAGCACTGTGCATATTAGTATATATTATTTATTACCCCATTTATTTTGTTACTGATCTGTATATATCTATGATTCTATTTATCTTGATGATATCTATGCCAGACTGTTTTGTTTTGTTCTGTTTTGCTTTGCTGTCTCCCCCGTTAAGACTGGGAGCCCGTTATTGGGCAGGGATTGTCCCTATCTGTTGCCCAATTGTCCATTTCAAGCGCTTAGTCCAGTGCTCTGCACAGAGTAAGCGCTCAATCAATATTATTGAATGAATGAATTTATCTTGATGCTATCTATGCCAGACTACTTGTTTTGTTTCGTTCTGTTCTGCTTTGCGATCTCCCCCGTTTAGACTCTGACCCCGTTATCGGGCAGGGATGGTCTCTATCTGTTGCCCAATTGTGCATTCCAAGCGCTTAGTACAGTGCTCTGCACATAGTAAGCGCTCAATAAATACGAATGAATGAATGAATGAATGAATGACTAAAGGAGGGGCAGGGCGGGACCGCTGATGCAGAGCCTGGCAGAACAGGATCCAGATGTGCAAGCTGCGGGGGCAGCTGCTGCCTCTGCCCCACTTACATGCCGACTCATCCACCCCCGCAGCACGTTTAGAAGAGGGAGGGACGGGGAAAGCCCAGCTCACTAAGCGCGGTGACAACTCTTCCTTCCCCCAACACTGTCTTTGACACTCTCTCCATTCATTCATCCATCCATCCATCCATCCATCCATCCATCCATCCATCCATCCATCCATCCATCCATCCATCCATCCCTCTCTCTCTCTCTCTCTCTCTCTCTCTCTCTCTCTCTCTCTCTCTATCTATCTATCTATCTATCTATCTATCTATCTATCTATCTATCTATCTATCTATCTATCTCTATCATCTATCTATCTATCTATCCATCCATCCATCCATCCATCCATCCATCCATCCCCCCATTCAATAGTATTTATTGAGCACTTACTATATGCAGATCACTGTACTAAGCCCTTGGAATGTACAATTCGGCAAACAGATACAGACAATCCCTGCCCAACGACGGGCTCAGAATCTAAATGGGGGAGACAGCAAAGTCAAACACCGTAACTTCTCTCTGGAAAACTTTATAAGGAAAGTTTCTCCGGGTTAAAACTCGGCTTCCGAAGGCCGGGTTTACTAGGCCAATCAATCAGGTGGATTGATTGAGTGCTTACTGTGTGCAGAGCGCTGTACTAAGTGCTTGGGAGAGGACGATGCAAAAGAGGAGGCCAACACCTTCCCGGCCCACATGGATCATCCCTGTTCACTATCAAGCAACACTATTTATTGGGCACTTAATAATAATACTAATTATGGATTTGTTAAGAGCTTACTATGTGCCAAGCATTGTTCTAAGCGCTGGGGTAATCAGGTTGTCCCACTTAGGGCTCAAAGTCTTAATCCCCATTTTACAGATGATATCACTGAGGCCCAGAGAAATGAAGTGACTTGCCCAAGGTCACAGAGCTGATAAGTGGCGGAACTGGGATTAGAACCCACAGCCTTCTAAGTACAGAGCACTGTACTAACTTCATGCACTCATCATTCATTCAGTTGTATTTATTGAGTGTTTGCTGGATGCAAAGCACTCTACTAAGCGCTTGGGAGAGTACAATATAACAGCATGGCTCAGTGGAAAGAACCCGGGCTTGGGAATCAGAGGTCATGGGTTTGAATCCCGGCTCCGCCACTTGTCAGCTGTGTGACTGTGGGCAAGTCACTTAACTTCTCTGGGCCTCAGTTCCCTCATCTGTAAAATGGGAATTAACAGTGAGCCTCACGTGGGACAACTTGATTACCTCGTTTCTACCTCAGCGCTTAGAACAGTGCCCTGCACATAATAAGCGCTTAACAAATACCAGTATTATTATTAACAGATACAGTCCCTGCCCCTAATGAGCTCACAGTCTAGAGGTGGAGGCAGAGATTAATATACAGAAATAGATTACAGATGTATACATATGTACTGTGGGGATGGGAGGGAGGATGAATGAAGGGAGCAAGTTAGGAGGAAGCAGAAGGGAGAGGGAGAAGAGGAGAGGAGGGCTTAGTCAGGGAAGGCTTCTCGGAGGAGATGTGCCTTTGGGAGAATACAGTACAGAGCTGGTACACATTCCCTGCCCCCTTCAGCTGTCCAAATTTCTTTATAGGCACAGCTTTTTAGCCACGGCCACAACAACACAGTCTTTATTGTTCCCCCAAGACTTTCAATTATGTAATGAAAACACAGTAGTTGTTGTACAATTTAGGATCCTCTTCCTCAAATCACCATTATCACCCTTGGTAGAAGCAGAGTTGTCTCAGTTTGAGGATGACATAGCTGATAGAGAGTCTGTGTCAGTAGTTGTCTTGAGAGAAAATCCCTTGCACCCTTTAACGCTTTGTCTATTGTAGCTTCTGTGGGTTGAGCACATCTGTGCCCCAGAAGAGTCTGAGGCAAACATGTGATATTTTAAAAACTCATAAGGAATCCTCAGTCTCCTGCCTTGGCAGTGCTAGATTGTACTTGTTTCCTTGCTCTTGAGAACAAACAAGCACCCTCTCCGGTGTGGTTTGATATTAAATATATCTCTCCCCCACAAATATGCTCGTGGGTCACTATTGGCTATGCAGGTTAAGTAGGATTTCCAATACTTCAAAGCATGTAAAAGAAGCAACATGGCCTAGTAGAAAATACACAGGCCTCAGAGTCAGGAGACCTGGGTTCTAATTCTGGCTTTGCTAATTGCTTGCTGGGTGAACTTGGGTAAGCCATTTCACTTTTTTGTGTCTCAATTTCCTCATCTGTAAAATGGGAATTCAAGACCTGTTCATCTTCCCACTTAGCCACATCTGGAACAGGGACTGCATCCAATCTGATTAACTTGCTTCCACCCCAGTGCTTAGCACACGGTAAGAGCTTAAATACCACAATTAGAATATGTTGGTGACTGAAAAAAGAGGCTCAGCTATGTTCTGTACCAGCCAGAAAGATAATCATTGTGCAGAAATATAATAAAATCATTCTCAGGCAAACCTTTTTAAAGGGGCTTTTGATTGCTGGTAAACAAGAGGAGGCAGATTATTTCTAGATTGGTGGCTAGAAAGTAGGGCACAGAGAAGGAAAAGAAGCAAAGGGAGTCAAGCAGTTAGCCACCCAGAGAGCTAATTCAAAATCCCTTTGAATTGGTTGACCAAATAGAGAGACAGTTCACATGGGTATTTTACTTTAGATGCTCTTTGGGATGTCTCTCTTTTGCATATTGTCAAGGCTTACTGCTTTGAACAGAATATATTTCCTCTATGTTAACCTATAGATCTATGCAGGCCCTAGAGTGGAGAGTTACTTTGTGAGAACATCAAAATCTTTCTTGGCCTCTCACTCTTTCTTCCTGTCCCCCTCTCCTTTCTCCTTCCTTCTTGCTGTGTTCCTACTTCTCTCCCTACCCTCCTCTCCTCCTTCTTTCACCCCCTTCCTCCCCGCTCAAAAATTTTAAATAGATCTGAGGCTTTGACAAGTGAAGGGCCTTCCTTCAAATTACCAGAGTGTAGTCTTTAAGTATACAAGAAGAGCTATTCTCTGTTTAACAGTGATATAGACTGTGTCCATGCAGGATGCATGGCTTCAGGGAGCAGAATGTCTTTTGTTTAAATTCATGCATTTTAAGAGGTTTCACCTCAACCTGAGAGTACCTGATTGGAGGCATGAGAGTGCAGGTTTGAGTGGGCTTGGGGCAACCAGGGAGCTGATATCCCATCCATTCCTCAGAGATGCCCCCTGAAGGCAGAGTCTTGGAGACCCAGCCCTCAGGAAAAAGGCCTGGGAAAGACCCTCAGAAGAAAAGCCCTGTGTCAAGATAATAGCAGCTGACTGCAGAATGCCGGTGTGGTGTTCAGAGACTAATCAGGCAGCCGGAAGTTTCCCTGCCTTAAAAAAACAGTGAGCTTGGGACAGGGTGCAGGCCAAGTGTGCAGGCCAAGGGATGTCTTGGGATAAAGTTCAAGTTAATGAGTGAAAGGGGGGAAAGGGGGCTTGCACTGAATGGGGCCTTTGTCCCTGCCCACTTGCCTCTCCCTCTGCTGTTCTCAGAGGGGGCCATCCACATGGTACCCTTGCTTCTTTCCTAAAAATGAGGCCCATTGGCTGAACCCCATCTGTGACAAACCACCAACCCAGTCCGAGTGCTGGATTGGCAATGGGTGAGGAGGCCTATGAATGGACACCCATTTTTGGAGGACTATGGACACCCATAGTCAGTTGCTGCTCAGACTATGGGTGTACCACCTACTCCCTGGGCTCAAGAGAGGCACCACAGGTAGTGACTTCTGCTAGACTCTCTGCAGCGGATGCCAGAGAAGACCCAAGCCTGAAAGAACTGGAAGAAGCTACCATCCCACTATGTGTGTCATTTGAATGGTCAGTGCTCCTACAGCGAGGTTTCACAAGAACAAAACCATCCCGTTATAGAAGAGAGTGTCCTGAATTGACTGGAATAGTCAATTGACTCCTGAAGGTCATGGTGGGCTAATGGAAGTAACAGCAAGGTACTAACTGAGTGTACTTCTTTTCCTTCCTCCTCTAAGGCCAGAAAGTTGCCATAGGTGCCTGTTTAAGGGAACACAGTCATGTTCGATCAATCAGTTGTATTTATTGAGCACTTACTGTGTGCAGAGCACTGTACTAAGCACTTGGGAGAGTACAGTATAACAGAGGAGCTTACAGTCGAAACAGAGTTACAGGGGTATTCATTCATTCAATTGTTTTTATTGAGCGCTTACTGTGTGCAGAGCACTATACTCAATGCTTGGGAAGTACAATTCAGCAACAAATAGAGATAATCCCAGGCCACAACAGGCTCACAGTCTAGAAGGGGGGCGGGGCAGCGACAGACATCAAAACAAGTAAACAGGCATTAGTAACATTGTTATAAATAAAAAGAATTAGAGATACATATACATCATTAATAAAAATAGAATTATAATTATAAATATGTACATATATACACAAATGCTGTGGGGTGGGGAAGGGGGTATAGCAAAGGGAGCGAGTTGAGGCGATGGGGAGGGGAGGGGAGCAGAGGAAAAGAGGGGCTTATTCTGGGAAGTCCTCCTGGAGGTGAGCTTTCATTTGGGCTTTGAAGCGGGGGAGTAAGTAGTTTGGAGGATTTGAGGAGGGAGGGCATTCCAGGCCAGAGGTATATCCCCGATGTCACGGATGTAAGGTTGGCAAGGATATGGGAGGCTGCTTCTCCTGTCAGCAATATCTTCCCCCCGCAACCCCAACAGCTCCCTCACAAGCTGCGGCACCAATGGGGAGAATGATAACTGGGAGGATGGATGGCTCTCACTATCACAGAGGGCGGGGTGAAAGGAGCAGAGAGGAAAATTGCTTCATGAAGCAGAGAGCTAGGCATATCTAAATTGACTTCTCTAAAATAGATGATTTAGATTAAGGGGAGGAACCACCTCTTTGCCCTTAAGGAACTCAACTCCTCTGCTCAAACTCAGGGAATTTCAAAACAGAGGGAGCAGCAGCTATTAAGTTAAGCTCTCCAGAACCATGGGATTCCTAAAAAAATTAATACTGTACAGTAAATTGTGTTTTTTGCAGTATTATGGTATATTAAACAATAGCAGTGAGTGGCAGTGATGTAAAGCTTTGCGTTGGTGGTGGCCTTAACACAGGAATTTGCATCCAAAATTGTCAGGAGTGGTGAAATCCTTTAACAAATTACCTCCTAACCCATTAGTTTCCACTGAATCAATGGTTGCTAAAACATGGTTTTTCCCACATCATGAAGTTCTTTAAGAGCACAACTCTCACTTAGCGCTCCCTGTACTTTGCTTTTCAGTGCTGATCATTAGACAACTGTCTCATTAAAAAAGTGAATGTTTTTCAATGAACTTTAAAAAGAACACATTCTCTTTTCCACACAGGTTAGAGCAGTCATGGTGATTATCACTCACCTTCTAGGGTCTGAGAATGGGTTTAAAGGTCTTAAATGGGGAAAAAAGAATATTTGAAATCAACACAACTCCAAGAAGTGGGTAGGGTGAGAAAAACATCCAAATGTGTTGAAGGTGACCAGCTATATGTCAGCTGGAATTCCCATGGAAACAGAAAATGACTGGACTCTCTGATTCCCAAAAGGCTGGAAACCCCTGGCTTAACAGATCTGCAACTGAAAATTCTGTTCAGTGCTTCCCTGTGGGAATTATGACTGCAATGGGGGCCTGAGCAGGGGATGGGAAGGACCCATCTTTGGAGGGGAGGAGGGAGTTCTTTGGGATCCGAGAAGGATGGTCAGATCTCCTCCTGAGTGCTGTGAAAAATGTTGCCGGGGGAGCAGAAACACCACCATCTTCTCATCTTTCTGTACATTCCTCTTCCTCCCACTACCACCCCCATTTTTATCTATTTTTAATTCCTTCCCCTCTGAGTACAAACATGTCAGTTCACAGGAAACCAATCTGGAGCCCATCAGCAATGGGGATACCCTGGGATGTGACCTGCCACAGGAATACAAGGGACCTCTATGGAGCTATGCCAGGGAATCCAGGCTAAGCCTAGGCCACAGGGCTCTAGATGGGTTTTAGGAGTTCCAAACAACATGGGGAGTGGTTACAAGATATTCTAGATCAGTTCCGGATTTCCTGGTCCTATCTTCCCACTGCCACATCTAAGAAAAGTGTCTTGGGCCAGTCCAGGAGTGGAGTGGAGAGCCCATGAAGTAGCTCTAAGCTGCGGGGAGTCATTCAAATCCAACCCCACAGACCCAAAGGTTTTTTTTTATGGTATTTTAAAAAAATGCTTACTATGTGCCAAACGCTGTAGTAAGCACTGAGGTATAAGATAAGCAGGTTGGACAGGGCCCAAGTCCCACATGGGACTCAACAGTCTTCATCCCCATTTTACAGATTCATTCAATAGTATTTATTGAGCGCTTACTATGTGCAGAGCACTGTACTAAGCGCTTGGAATGAACAAGTCGGCAACAGATGAGGTAACAGGCACAGAGAAGTGAAGTGACTTGCCCAAGGCCACATAGCAGATGAGGGGCAGAGTCAGGATTAGAACCCAGGTGCTCCTGACCTCCAGGCTCATACTCTACCCATTAGGCCATGCTGTTTTTCTGGTTTGGAGGAGGCAGCCTTAAGGCACGTTGCAGTGACGTTAGGGGTGCAGGGTTTTTCCTCCATCCTACCACTTCCCCAATTGCACCAATTAGTATAGACAGAGGAGTTTTTAAATCCTCCAGGGACAGAGGAAAGAGGAAGGAAATGGAGATGAAACTGAGCAGTTATATAATCCTTGGGTTTTAAGCTTCCAGAGGTCAGGAACTTACTTTGACTCGCTTTATAGAAAACTATCTATAGGCACTTCCTAAATGCTTGTGTTGAAGCTAGTCAGGGCCCCATCAATTCAAGTAATTCACACACAATACCAAACTCACAAGAGTCATGAATAAATTATTTAGGAGTTTATGCAGTTGCCTTAAGCATTGTTTCATTGTGTCCTGTGTGCACACATTTTCCAGGTATGACCATATTAATGCCAGTTTTACATTACAATCTCATATGGGTTCTGAATAAGTTCAGAACTGTACATAGGGATTTTACATTTTACATCTAGCCATAGTTCTTCATTTAGGATCTCTAAAATCCCTGGAGTGTGCACATCAGTTCTAAGGATGTTAATTACATTTAATATTTTTGCCCTGAAGTGATCTCAATGAGTACATTTTTAAAGACCTAATATAGAACATGCTTATCCCCAGTATTGCCTTGGTGCAAATCAAAAGGGGCAATATAGACAAAATTAAATGCCTAGAGCACTTTATTGATTTGTTATGAATGGATAAGCACAAATTACAACCCCACTTTCTCCCATCAGCAAGTACAGAATAGATTTGGAAGAATCCAGTGGTGAACACAGATGAGAAGCAATATTATTCTTGCAATAAGAATTTCTTGATAAATTAATCACTGGAGACTATTTGCATTGACAAAACTCTGCCTAGTTCAGGAGCCAAACCAAAAGCAAATTTAAAACTATATCTGAACTATGATAAATATTTTGGAGAGTCATAAGACTAATGCTTTAGTCATCTCACACCCACTTTACTGAAAATTACTCATGGACAAAATCATTCAGAGCCCAAAGAGGAAATTGTAATTTCCTCTGTTAAAAATAGATGCCAGCTTTCCTTAAAGGGATATTGCCACAAACTCGGGGCACATATTTTTGAAAGACCAAAAAAATAAGCAAAATGACTAGGATATAAAAGGCACAGCGGGACGCTAACCTTCAGCCTAAGACAGCCTGACAGCCCAAGGATGAAGAGATAAAACTTCTTTACCTTTCTAGAGCCAGTAAATGGAAGGCCGCGATGTCTCCTTCAAGAGAATCCTAAATGACCATATCCCATCTGGGTTCATTACATAGTATATTACATTCGATCAGCCTTCAGATTCACCCTATATGATCATTATTGAAGTGTTTCACCCCACAAAATGTATGCATACTTTATGCCAGGACTGTGTTCTGAGGAGAGGCACTGCAAAGTCCAACAATGTTAAACAAATCCACTATTATATGGAAGAGGGACTTGGTTTGAAGACATTGTCAAACCATAAAAGCAACAAGTTCCTATATGTCAAACACGGCCTTCTTCTCCTTCTTCCCCCTGGGGTGGTCCCTTGGTGAGGGAAGGGAAATATCACTTACAAAGGCAAAGAAGATTGGGGAAAATCACCCAATCATTTATTGAGTGCTTACTATGTGCACTGTACTAAGCACTTGGGAGAGTACAATAAAGCAGAGTTGGTAGACACATTACCTGCCCACAATGCCCAGAACTTGAGGTCAGGGGAAACCCTGACCAAAAATGCAAATGTTGGTATATATGAGGATAGACAGAGCTTCATATACAATACTTTGGCAGCCATGCCTAACCAAGGAAAGAAAGAAGGTGGGGGAAAAGAGAAACACCCTCTTTTCTCTAAACAGAAAACAGAAGACTATCAACAACAGAAGGGGAAATCCACTGCTCTCTCTGCTCTAGTGGTTTTGCTGGCTTTACAGCCCACTAAGCTGAAAGCCTCTCCAGCCTTCTCACTGGCTCGGTGAGTTGAGAGGCAGTAGAGGGCGGACCAAGTGGTGGAGGGAGGAGTTTTTCTAGCTCCTCTGTAGTCTGGTGAGTCATTAGGGTGACTTGACATGCAGCGGGACATGGGCTGAGCCTGGATCGTCTGCCCTGGCCACTTCTAGCTTCCGTTCACCTGGTGTTGGGTGCTGTGGCCAGTCTTGGGCTAACCCAACTGGCATCGGGGAGCCTGGGAAAGCGGCTTCTTTAACCAATGCATAAGGTGGCCCTGCTACCTAAAAGCAAAAGACATTAAAAAAAATCCTCTCCATCCATCCACAAAAATAAATAAATAAAATTAAACATATCAAGCAGCATGACACCCACACAAAGATGAGTACTACCAACCCTCTGTGGTTGGATGACTTTCCTTCCTCATTCATGCACATATATATGTACGTATAATAATAATGGTATTTATATGTATATATATATGTATATATACACACATATATATGTGTGTTTGTGTGCATGCGTTATAAAACACAAACATTTTTATAGAGATACCTACCCACGGAGAGAGACGCGATGCTCTTTTATGGCCCAAAGAACTCTAAATATCAACAAAAAGTACAGACCCTGAGAAAGTTCTCAGAAGTTTTAGAGCAAAAAGCTGAGCCCACAAGTGAACTGCCCCAAACATCCCCTTTAGGAGACCCAAACCACAGATAGTGCTGGAAGTCAGTCAGAAGTGCCATAAAAAGCCCAGTGAAAGGAACCATTAAAAAAAAGCTCACCCCAAAAAACATGTTTAGGGCAATAATAGAGATAGAAAACTTTCTATTCTTATCAGTAACACTCAGAAAACCAAAGACACAAAATAAACCACCACACAAGATTGTAAGAAGAAAAAAAATAAGGTTGACCTTTTGGCTTCTTGGTATAAGTGGACCTGGGCAAACACTCAAATATCCAAAAAGTCTTGATCACTAAGGAGACATGATCCATTTCACCCAAATCAGGCGAGTACATGGAGGTGGGTGCAAGTGAGATAGGGCCCTGTGGAATATAAGGATCAGGGTTTTGAGGGTCAAGAGAACCCAAGACAGAGTGAAGGTGGTTTTAAGAGAAGGCCACAGCTTTTAAGTGAAGGATGAGATTAGAAGAGAAAGAGGGGGTTAGTCTGGGGAGAGAGAGAAAACCACTGCATGGCCTATTGGAAAGAGCAGAGACCTGGGTTCTAATCCCAGTTCTGCTCCTTGCCTGTTTGTGTGATCTTGGATAAATCACTTTACTTCTCTGTGCCTCAGTTTCCTCATCTGTGAAAATGGGGATAAGATTCTCTCTCCCCCCTTAGGCAAAGTCCCACATGGGACAGGAATTTGGTCTGATCTGCATTGTATCTATCCCAGTGACTAGTACAGTCCCTGGAACAAAGTGCTTGAATACAACTTTATTAATACACATTTACAAGGTCATGAAACTTTACGGATCACAGACGATAGAGTTCCAAGCAGTCTAACAGCAGGGAGACTAGCTCAGTGTCCAGAAGCAGTAAGCATTTTTCAATCCTCTTCCCTGTCACCCAGGGTTCAAAGCAGTTCTAGATTCAGTGCTTTATAATTCAAACACTACTGGTTAGAGGTGGAGAAGGAAAGAAGGAAGGCGAAAGAAGATGTGTGGCATTGTTATGGTGCAGGGCTTCAACATCATCTGCCTCTCTCACTCTTAAACAGGCTACCTCCCAGCTGGCCTTGTAGATCTGAGAGAGGCACCCAGCAGGTTAAAAGGGATTCATGGCACCCTGCTTCAGCATATTCCATCCTATTGCCTCATGGGTGCTTAAAAAAAAAAAGTATAAAGAGATACTGCCACAACATAAAGACTCCTTAGCCCAAATGCAAACTCTCCAATTTTCCCGCATCATTTACCTATTACAAATCACTGAATGCCACTTGTGGTTTTGTAGCATTTAATCACATTATCAAAACATTTAATCAAAGTTAGGGTTACAGGCTTGATAGTTCATTTTTCTAAGCATTTCAGTTA
Organism: Ornithorhynchus anatinus; assembly: GCF_004115215.2. Classification (NCBI taxonomy): domain Eukaryota; kingdom Metazoa; phylum Chordata; class Mammalia; order Monotremata; family Ornithorhynchidae; genus Ornithorhynchus; species Ornithorhynchus anatinus. The sequence continues at coordinate 50,863,101 of NC_041735.1, read as the reverse complement.
CATTTATACTATGAAAATTAGATTTATGAAATTTGCAGCATCTTCCAAAGATCGTAAACTATGATACAGGCAAGGGTGTGTGGTACATAAAGTTTAATTGAAAGAAACCATTTTTATAAAATTTCACCAAGTATACAAAAACATTTGTCATACATAGTGTCTTGAAATATACATTATACCTACAGCTGCTTTTACAATGATACTGGTTTTGAAATGGTCAAATGGCATTCACTGAACGGTCCTGGATCTCCAAGATATAAAACTGAAATATGCATTTCCAGCATAGCAGATTGTAACCATGAAGGCAAAGAACTGTAAAGAAAAAAGTTTTCTTCACTGAATCACACACAGTAACAAGTACTCATCAAAATTTTTCTGTTCTTTCAAACTAAAACCTTCCTGATTCAATTCACTCTATTTTTGGTGTCTCTTTTTCCCCACAAAAGCATGACATTGTGTAATAAGTCAGATGGCAAGACTCTTTCAGATAAAACCTGGGTTCTAATCCCAGCTCTGCCACTTAGCAGCTGAGTGGCCTTGGACAAGACCTTTTGACTTTTCCGGGCCTGTTTCCTCATCTGTAAAATGAAGATTAAATACCTATTCTCACTCCCCATTAGACTGTGAGTCCTAGGTGGGGCAGTTCTTTGCCCAACCTGATTATCTCTTATTTACCCCAGTGCTTAATACAATGCTGGGCACATCATACATGCTTACCAAATACCACAATTATTAATCATTCAATAGATCAGTGGCATTTATTGAATGCTTTTTATGTGCAGAGCACTGCTCTAAGCACTTGGGAGAGTACAACAGAATTAGCAGACAAGTTTCCTCCTCATAATGAGTTTACAATCTAGAGGAGGAGACTGACATTAATATGAAAAAATACTTTATCACTTAAAGATATGTAATAAGTTCTTTGGGGTTGAGGTGAATATCAAATATCCAAAGGTCACAGATCCAATTGCATAATGACACAGAAGGGAGAGGGAATCAGGGAAAAGAGGGCTTAAATTGGAGAAGGCCTCTTAGAGGAGATGTGACCTTAATAATTCTTTGAAGGTAGAGAAAATGGTGGCTTGGCGTATATGGACGGGGAGGGAGTTCCATGCTAGGAGAAGGACATAGGAAAGGGGTTGGTGGTGAGAAAGATGAAATCAGGGCATAGCGAGTAAATTGGTGCTAGGAGAGTGGAGTGTGTGGGCTGGACTGTAGTATATTAGGAGATTATTATTGTTAGTAGTAGTAATAATATTAGGTATGCTTTCAAATTTCATCCAGGAAAAGTTGGTCCCTATAGGAAGGAAGGATTTCCTGAAAGGCATCTTTGGATAGTAGAACCTTAAGGGATGAGGCATGGAAAAGAAAGCTTAAACTAGAAAGAAATTTACTCTTCCAAGCTCTAGATTGGATTTCTAATCTGCTCTGCTCCACCATCCGAGCACAACTCATTACGATGGAGTTGACGCCCACTGCATCAGCATTTGCTCGGTTGGGTCTTTGGCTTTTGGAGTCTTCTAGGTTTTCAGGGGAAGAAGTGCTAGCAGCCTTCCCTACCTCATCTGCTTTCAGCCCCCTACGTGACCTCTATGAACCTCAGGAAATTGGAGCCATCCCCAGGGTTGGGCCGGGGGTGGGCAGAAGCAAGTTCAGGCCAAAAGCAGGAAAGAAAAGATGGAGTTAATGAGTGCAAATTACACTCTTAAATTGCTTCTCTCCAACTCTACCCACAGCTTAATGGGAAAAAAGTACAGGACTGTGAGTCAGGAGATATGGGCTCTAAATTTGGACTTTTCCACTTGTCTATGTGACTTTGGGCAAGTTACCTGACTTACCCTGAGTATCAGTCTTCTAAGCTGTAAAATGATTAAATTCCTGTTCTCTACCCCTTAGGCTGTGAGCCCCTGTGGAGGAGAAGGGAATGTGTTTGATCTTCTCATATCTATCCTAGTGCATGACACATAAGTACTTATATCACTATTAATATTACTCCAACTGATATTTGCATTTGGGTAGCTCATAGGAGACTGCCTTAGTTAAGATCACACTTTCAGAACTGGCTGGTTGACAGCTAAAGCCATTCCATAATGAAATGGAGAAGATCAATGCCTGTCCCATACAAACACCACCTCAGAGGGGTGATAGAAAACATGGCCACTGCTTAATCATCAGAACACTACAAGTTACAACAAAGCTTACTTACCGAAGAAGCTGCCCAACTGTTGTAGTTGTGGCTGTCCTGCTCTTTAGTAACCGAAGAGGCATCTACAATGGCGGCAATGAGGTATAAAATGAAGGCACTTCCATTAAAGCACAGCCCCTGTGTCAGAACAAAACACAGAAGAGCATTGCAGTGAGTCTCCTTCTTAGAAATGACTTGGCAGTTCTACACATTCTTACATTGGATGTTCAGTTCTGAGAGAGTTTTTTTCAAATTTGGGTGTTTTTTTTAATGTGTCAGGCACTGTACAAGTTAATCAGATTGGACACAGTCCATGTCCCTCATGGGGCTCAGTCTTAACCTCCACTGTACAGTTGAGGTAACTGAGGCACAGAGAAGTTAAGTGCTTGACACATAGTAAGCGTTTAACAAATACCATAATTATTAAGTGACTTGTCCAAGGTCACATTGTTAAATGATCTTTCCCGCTTTTCTACTATGTTAAAAAGTTAGTTACGACAGAGTAATGTGAGTGGTTTCGGACCACAAAACCAACTAAGCTCATTTCCAAAAAGATGCTGAACAACTACAAAGAAACGTGACCAGCCATCATCTGGTGATGACTTTGCCTACTGCTTGAGATCTTGCTTCGCGTTATCTTTTTTGGTCACTAGAATCTAAAAGTGAGGCAGGGAACAGGAAAATTCCTTCCAGTTCTTAGCTTGAGAAGAAAATGAGCAGGTTATTTAACTGGCAAGGGAAAATATGTCCAAATGTTTATGACTTGATTAACACTGTTCCTGAGCTGAGTAATGTTTGCTTCTCAAAGAAAGCAGTGTTTACAAATGTGAGAAGGGATTGGTGAAAACAGAAGAGGAAGTGAGGGATAAGAAGGGATAAGACAGGATCTGAGAAAATTATAAAAATAAAGTCACAGTAGTTGGTCAGAAAGTTTAATCTAATAAAAATTCAAAAGGCCAACACAAGAACTGAACCTGGGTCTTGGGTCAAGCAGAATTATATAAAAGAACTTTTAGTTTGGTTTTGCCATTTTAACTCTCTTCTACATGAGAGATGAGAGATCTTTGTACACAGGCCCAGAGGCAGAGACATGCTGTACAGTAGATGGAGATGGTATGGTGGGGGGGGGGGGGGGGGAGGGGGGAGGTTTGAGGGGAGGAGGGGAGAGGGAATCCTACCAGGCTAAACTATACAGAAAGTGAAACTTCAGGATCTAAAATTGATAACCTTTCAACTGATATCCTATTGGTATTCCTGGAAGATTACAATAGCCTCACAATATTCCATTTGCCAAAAATACACAGCCATATTTCAGCTTTTGTAAGTGAATGAAATAGGTAAAATTGGTTTGTCGGCATTTTGGAATAATAAAATTCTCCACAACACCTAAGTGGACCTATGATTCTGAAAGGTCTCAAGAATGATTACCAACGTTAGAGAGGAGTGGATGATAGGATTCCTTGTTAACTGGCTGGGGATTTCCCAGTTTTCATTCTCCCCCCAAAGCACACAATTTAGAGAGGGCTCAGCTACTATAGCGTCAGAGCAGTAATTTGGCAAAGAGCTGTTTAGGACATGAAACCTTAGGTCAGAACACAAGCTCACTTTGCCCTCCATTTTCAGTATGTTACCATCATCTGATTCTTACAATCCAAGTTCACTGCAATTGAGGAGTTTGTTTTGTAACTAAGTGCCAGTGGTTATTTGCAGAATGTTCTGGCCAAGTGCCATCTAGGCTAAACTCAACTTTGTATACTACTATATGCATCCCTTTCCACACCAATACTGTGTTACTACAAAAATTATAGCCAAATGTCTCAACTGCCGAAGGTAAGGGCTTGCACACTGAGGAACAAAACCCTGTCATCCCAAATTAAATTTGTTTCTTATTAAAAAGTGAGGTATCTGTGGACTTGTGGTAGGTTATGATTTCCAGAATTCTCATCAAGACAGCTTTCCAGACAGCATCATATCAATTGTACTTATTGAATGCTCACTGGCTGCAGAATGCTGTACTAAGTGCTTGGAAAAGTAAAATATAACCAACCTGGTAGACACATTCCCTGCCTACAAGGAGCTTAACTGTCTAGGGGGGAGACAATCATAAGGTTCCTTAGGCCATGTGGCTAATGGACCTTGAGCCACGCTGGCATGAACCTCCTTCTCTAAGCAGGGTTATCAGTCAGGGCCCAGAGAGATAATCATGGGTTTTGAGATCATAACCCTCCACCTGATGAAGTGATTTACATGTTCAACTAGCTGCTGCATTGCTGGCTCCCCAAGTGCATTCTAGATATGCAGGTTTCTAAACACCACCTATGGTGTATTTAGGTTGGTACATCAGAATGTTTGTGGTGGAATTTCATTTGTAATAAGCTGCTGAACTGGCACCTGGAACTTAACCTCCTATTCATCAAGAAACCTGGGTTGTACTTTACATAGTATGCACTCAATAAGCACCATCAATTGTTCAGAATCATTTCTAATACCAGACTTTTGAACATTGTTTACAAGGGGTTTGGGGAGGGGGGGAATTTGACACATAGGCAACCATTTTCCTCAGCTGAGCAACCCTTAAGAAGACATAATTATTATTATTATGGTACTTGTTAAGCACTTACTATGTGCCAAGCACTGTTCTAAGTGCTGGGGTAGATACAAGTTAACAAGGTTGGACACAATCCCTGTTCCACTTGGGGCTCACATAGCCCCATTTTACAAATGGGGTAAGTGAGGCACAGAGAAGTTAAGTGATTTGCCCAAAGTTTCACAGCAGACATCTGACAGAGCTGGGATTAGAACCCACATCCTAATGACTCCCAGGCTCATGTTCTATCCACTAAGCCACGCTGCTTGTGGGTGTTTATGCCAGATATAAAAACATCCTGAAGTAGCACACAAATCCAAACAACTACAAGTATTTGACTGTTTGATCTGTTTGTGTTTATGCCTTGGTTTCTAGTCAGAACCCATGTTTGTTTCAGCTAAATTTAGTTAGAGAGAGAGAGAGAGAGAGAGAGAGAGAGAGAGAGAAACAGAGACAGAGAACAAGGATAGGTTTGTACAGCACTTGTTTAATATTGCTTTAAAATAATAAATGATTAGCACTACTTGTTAGAGCAAATCAAGAAATTTAATTACTAATTGGGAATAAGATGAACTATGGCTACTCCAATTTAATCCATTATTATTGCTGCATCTCATAGAACCTTAAGGCATTTTGAAAGTCCACTGTCCAATTTGTTGCATTACCCTATTAATGCACAAAAAAATTACACATTCTAAGAATCTAATACAAGAACTTCACACTTTTCTACCCCTCTCCTCCAATGTCTTCAGGATCAAGGAACTATGGTTTCCAAAAGTTCTTGGATTTTTTTCTTTAAAGCAAATCATTCTAGTGAAGAATCGTAAACTGACAAGAAATTAGCGGGGGGTAGTGGGGAGGGTTGTATTGGGATTTTTCATATTTTTCATATCATATTTTCATTTAGCTTGTCTGGTGGTTGTGCTCTGAACCACTAATTAAACACCTACCTCAGCTATCCAACTTCACTCCAGTGAGGCCTTTTGTATGACAGCCTTAGCTCAGAAATCCTTTGCTTACACTAAGACACTTCGTTAGATCTAATACCAAACCCTTCTTTTGCTATGGAAAACTGGTCCAGATTCACTTTCACCACCTTTTCTTAGAACACAGCTTAAAAGGAGGCAGCTTCTGTGGACCAAGAACTTGTGAGCTCAACAGTGCTTTGTAAATATTGTCCTTAGCATAACTCCTCCAGAGAGGAGGGGAAGAGGGAATCGGAGCACCTGAGTTCAGCATGTAGCTTTTGATTTCTTACTGAAGGTAGAATGACTTCCAAACTCTTCGAAACTTGCTCCAAAGTTCTGTGGTATAAATTAGCTGCTCAATTGTCACCTGGAACTTAGCCTCCTATTCATCAGGAAGCCTGGGTTTTACTTCACAAGGCTTCTCTTTATACTACTTTCCTCAAAGTGGTCCTCCTTGTAGGCTGAGGGACCTCTGTATGGGCTGATTGAGTTAATCCCCTTATCACATGAAATTGAGGTACTATGGCAGGTCAGATAACAGGAAATGTCCAGGCCTACAACCTACTCTGAATTCCTCATAAGTGGTCTTCTCTAGCTCCAATTCGGGGTCCAGTGAGTACCCTTATTAAGCCTGACCAGAGATCAACATTTTAATCCAGTTCTAGCCAGCCAGTCTACTAAACAATCATATCTTTTGAGTGATTACTATGTGCAGAGCAATGTATGAAGCACATGCCAGAGTACAGTGTAATAGAGTTGGTAGGCACGATCCTTGCCCATAGAAAGCTTACATCAAACCATGAACAACCTTGTAGTGGTAATAGCTAGTAGTAGCTAAGTGTCCTCGGGGCACTAAAGCAGGGTGTGGCTAGTTCCACTGGGTGTGGAACTAGCCACTGGGTGTGGCTAGGGGAAGGAGAAAGTCAGGTGGGCTCAGTCCATGTTGCCTCTTCCTGAGGGAAGTGTAAATACTTAGCTGAGCCAATCAGTGTGAAGGATTGTGGAGAAGATTAGGAGGGCCAGGTAACAGGAGATGAAGACCCTCGGACATTTTAGAGGAGAAAACCAGGAAGCAGTGTTGGCCTAGGGCAAAGAGCATGGGCTTGTTAGTCAGAGGACCTGGGTTCTAATCCCTGCTCCAGCACTTGTCTGTTGTGCATTCTTGGGCAAGTCACTTCACTTCTCTGTGCTTCGTTTACTTCATCTGTAAAATGGGTATTAAGACTGAGTCCCTAGTGGGACAGTATATGTCCAACCTGATTGGCTTCCATGTGTTTAGTACAGTGCCTGGCACATAGTAAGTGCTTAACAAATACCATTAAAATAATAAAAAAAAAAGTAAAGAAAGGTTGCTAGTCAAGTCCTCTGGAGAGTGGGGCATGTACCATATGGGGCTTAACTCAAGTTTAAAATAACTGGCTTTTAATGGGATTGGTAAAGACTGCGAAATGCATGTATCTTTGGTAGATAAACTTTCATTTTTGCAGAAAAATCTCAATAAAGAGCAGATTCAGGAGAGAGAAGAAAACAATAAACACATTTACATGCACACAAGGGCTTCTGTTCAGTTAAACTCTGTCTTACCACCATGGTCCATGGCACCTGGGGAATCCTGGTGTAGGTCATTGTCATATAGATGATTAGGAAGAAGACTGTAAGAACCCAGTAAAATACAGCCACAAACATCACCCAGCCAAATGCAGGAACTCGGAAGTATTCTGTTCCAGCTATTAGTGTCCATACCAACAGTCCGAGAACCTGTATAAACATTGTGAGGATGGAAGGAAGGCAAGGGAGGAACAGGGAAGGGGAAGAAAAGATATGGAAAGGGGAGGAAAAAAATTACTACCAAGAGCAACAACTTGGAGATTGCAAACCATTTTGTTTTTACTTGCAACATATTCTGTACATAATGTCAGTGGGATAAAATTTCAGAGAAGAGTCAGGAAGTGCTCATACTCTATCCTTCTCCCTCTTCAAGTTCACCTTCCTCATGCAGCCCTCTTGGGTTACCCTCAGCTCTGCTTCTTAGAGGTCAACAATTCTTAGCATATGTACTTATTTTTCTAGCCTTATATTCACCTCAATCAGTAGCATAATTTTGAGCACATTATTCTATGCAGAGACCATTCTAAGTGCATTAGAGTTGGTTGGTAGACATGATCCCTGCTCTAGGAGAGCTTACAGTCAAATGGGGGAAAGAGCCATGATAATAAGTTACAGGTAGAGGAAGCAAGAATATAAGGCTATGTATATAAGTGCTGTGGGAGGGTAGGGTGAGTATCATCAAAGTCAGGGAAGGTTTCCTGGAAGAGATATGATTTAGGAGGTCTTTGAAAATGGGGAGAGAGGGGCTTATTGGATACAAAGGGGAGGGAGATCCAGGCAGGAGGGCCTGGTGGTTTTTGCAACATTTTTAACATATTTGCATTCATCCTATGGGCACAGTGTAAATTCAGCAACCATATATCCTGGAATTCCAATCTACCTCCTGCAGTTTTATTTTACGGCACACTATTAACGGACAAGAAAATGGACATCAGATCAGGTGTGTCTGTGAACAATGCTCTTCTATACATGGGTTACACCTGTCATTGTAAGCTACAACTGTGACCTTCAAGAAGGAGGCTAGGATATGCAGGCCAAAACACTAAGCATTACCAGTTTTAGGTTATTCCCTCTGGGTATTAGTGCTGAACAACTGTATCTCAGCAAGAGAAATCAAGAACCGCCCCCAGTTCTACAAAGCTTGTAATACTAAAGCTTCTAGATGTAATACTGTTTACAAACTTTTCTTTCCTAGTCATTAATACTGTTAAGGTATTGCCTGGGATATTTCCATTTGGAAATGAAGCAGAAGATTAAACAGAGGAGTCAAGGTAATAGTTTGGAAGTGCATTATGAAAGCTAATAGAAGCCACAGTCCTCTCCTAGTTTTAACAAATTACCTGTGCTGAGTGACTACCAGAACTTCTGAATGTAGTGGGATTGTGTCCTAATTAATGACTTTCTGTGAGATGCTCTGTTTCTGTGATTTTGCAAATGGGGATTAATGCTTGCCTACCTCCCAAAGGTACAATATTGATGAATAGGGCTCAGACTATAAGGGAGGTTACATGGAGGAGCGTGATCAGCTATTTGCGTATTTTTTTAAAAAGGTATTGGTTAAGCACTAACTAGGCCCCAGGCACTGTATTAAGCGCTGGGTAGATACAGGATAATCAAGTTGGATACGCCCAAATGGGGTTTACAGTTTTAATCCCCATTTTAACAGATGAGATAACTGAGGCACAGAGGAGTTAAGTGACTGGTCCAAGGTCACACAGCAAACAAGTGGCAGTGCTGGAATTAGAACCCTTTCCCCCCCCAACAAAAAAAAGAAATAGGCCTCAATGAGTAAGGTGCTTTATATCATAGCAAGAGTTATTAAGTTACCAAAAGTGGATTGAAAAGCTCTTTTCCTTGAAGTCTTTAAGAGCTGGATTCCAGGGTATAGGTGAGAATAGCCAGAAAAAAAAATTATATATTCAGTTGGTGTTGTGTATGAATTCTAAAGACTTGCAGCACAGAAAATTTATCTTCATTAAGGATCCAAAGTGGCAAAGCAATCTATCTAAAGTGAATATGCATAAAACTTATGTAATTTCAGAAAATAAGATTTATACTAATGGAGTTTCTTGCCTTTGTATTAATCATATTTGTGAGAAGAAATCTATTAAGACTGAATTAGATACTCCGTTTGATTACTAAGATCGATCAAGCTGGTATTTGATGGTTTTTGGCACTGTACATAAAAACATTATGGGCTCCTTGATTAGAACCAAAGAAGTTAGAGTAGCTCTTAGTTGTGGATTTGCTTTGAAGAATCAATCATATCTGAGCGCTTACTGTGTAAGAGCTTGGGAGATTACAAATACAGAGTTGATAGATATGTTTTCTGACCACAAAGAATTTACAATCTAGAGGGGATTAGAACATAGTTTAGTACGGTGGTTTAACGTTTGAATTTACAGCATGAATAAGTACTCTGAATTCAAGACTTTATGATTTTATAGTACTTGCTGATACTGCTAAGAAGCCAGTGGAATGTTTCATCAAATTAGATTTCTGAGCTCAATTAACAAGTCTATTTGGTATACTAGTTAAGGGCCTCCTTCATGTATTTATAGCTTTAAGGAAAGTTGTCTTTTCTGGCAAAGATTTGTCAAGGAGACAGCACCTTGTAGCTATTACTGTTGAACCAGAATTCTGGGCTGGATACCACGACTTGACTCAATACTGCAACTAGACGTGTTTATTATGTTTGGTGTAATATCTCAATTTCAGGTTGGATTATTGGCATCCTCTTTTTAGAACTAATAATTCTTACTTTCAGCAGTCATGCCGAATAAGGGCACTTAAAATTTGAGTCAAACTCAATCAGTTATTTTCAGTTTAAAGCCTAGACATAAAAACTGAGTCTTTATCACCCGTGAGGAATAGAAAATGGTTTCAACTAATGGACTGCATAATGGCTTTATTTAATTCTGCTTTACAACCCACCCTTCTGTCTTTGCTGTGCTCCACAGTGCTCCGCACAGAGTAAGCACTCAAGAAATGCCATCTTGTGATCCAGTGAAGATATGCAGGTCTGTCAATCTCCAAATCATTGGTAACTAGTTCCTTCTCTCTAGATGTATTCATCTACTTGCATGAAGTGAAGAAAGGAAGGAGACTGCTGTCCCCCAGGGCTTAGAGGAAAAAGGACATCACCTAGATTTTCCCTTCATTACTAACATCATATTGGTATTCATATCACATTAGAGAAGCAGTGTGGTTTACTGGAAAGAGCATGGGCTTGTGAGTCAGAGGTTGCGGGTTCTAATCCCAGATCTGCCACTTGTCTGCTGTACGACCTTAGGCAAACCACTTAACTTCTCTGTGGCTCAGTTACCTCATTTGTAAAATGAGGATTAAGACTGTGATCCCCATGTGGGACAACCTGATTACCTTGTATCTACCCCAGCACTTAGAACAATGCCTTGGCTCATAGTAAGTGCTTAATAAATACCATTAAAAAAAAGTAGCATGGCATAGTGGGTAGAGTGCAGCACATGTGTACTAATCCCGGCTCTGCCGCTTGTCTGTTGTGTGACCTAGGGCAAGTCATTTCACTTCCCTGTGCCTCAGGTACCTCACTTGTAAAATGTAGATTGAGACTGTGAGCCCCACATAGGATAGGGAGTGGGTCCAGATTTAATTGTATCCACTCCAGCTTTTAGTACAGTGTCTGGCACATAGAAACCACTTAATACCACAACTATTAATATTATTCTCTCCCCTCTCCTTGTATTAATAGCATAGCACTGTCAACTAATTTACAATAAACTGAAGAACACTTATGATCCCTAGATGTTTTTCTAACTTCAAGTTGATATTAAATTATTATTAATATTATTATTGAGAAGCAGCATGGCCTAGTGAATAGAGCCCAGCCCATGAAGTCAGAACCACCTGGGATCTAATCCTGGCTCCATCCCTTGCCTGCTGTGTGATCTTGGCCAAATCACTTCACTTCTCTGGATCTGAGTTACCACATCTGTAAAATGGGGATTAAGACTAAGCCCCACGTGGGATATGTACTGTGTCCGACCTTGTATCTATCCCTACACTTCATACAAGGTCTGGCACATAGTAAATGCTTACCAAATACCATAAAAATATTAAAGATGTATATGCAAGATTGATGAGTTTATATGCCCAATTCAGAAACATAAGTCTCTTAGCTCGATATACCACAAGATACCAGAATATAAAGTGACATCACTATGTGACGCTGACTTTCAAAGACTGTATCTCTAATATCTTTCAAAGAAAATAAGGTAGATAATTTAAGCTTTGAAAAATGAGGAGACTGCAGAAGTAATTTTGTTCTTTCTGGATGCCCCATCTCCAACCTACCTCCATAAACCAAGGTGGCTTTTTTACAGTATTTGTTAAGTGCTTACTATGTGTCAAACACTGTTCTAATTGCTGGGGGAGGTACAAATAAATTAGGTCAGATACAGTCCCTGCCCTGCATGGGGCTCACAGTCTAAGTAGGAAGGAGAACTCGTATTTAATCCCCATTTTACAGTTGAGAAATCTGAGAACCAAGAGAAGGTAAATGACTTGCCCAATGTCACAGAGCTAGCAAATGGGAGAGCAGGAATTAGAACCCAGGTCCTGTGACTCACAAACCTGTGCTCTTTCCACTAGGCCACGCTGCTCTTCTATTAGGGCCATGTCAATCTGTGGTGGGCGTTTAGAACATTCTGGAGGGAAAAGCAAACAAAAAACCCCAAAGCAAAATCACTAGGGAGATAGAGTCAAGATGATCCTTGTGAAAATTTTCATTCCTCAGAGCACCTTTTCTAGCCACTAGATGGTGTCCAAATACTTTATTTTGGAGTAGGGAACTACTACTTAAGGATAAGCATTCACTTCTCTTCAAATTGTTTGAGCATTCTAAAGACATATTACAAAAGGGTGCAAATCAAGGTTGAGTAAATCTAGATTTTATCACCTATTAGTACCAGTCATTGCCTCGTGCTCTGTCAAGGAACCCAATAAGTCCACGGTCGGGGGGAAAGGTTATAACAAGGATATTTGCTTTACTTAATGCACATTTTATTTAGTAAATTTAGGATAATAAGGATAATAGGATAACATAATAAGTGTGTTATTGGTTGAACGCTTGTGTGGCAAGCATGTATTGAGCGCTGAGGTAGCTACAAGATAATCAGGTCAGACACAGTGCCTGGGTGCCCCAACTCGGACAGGGACTGGGTCCAACCTGATTATCTCTTGTCTACTCCAGTGCTTAGTGAGTGATACATTCCACAATTATTATAATTATCATTATTAGCTGCAAATAGCAATAAAGAGAATGGTGATTATGGTGTATGACTAAGACTGCAGGTCAGTTGCACTTTTGTTTGTCCCCATGTCACAAATTTGAGGTTTTGCCTGATGGATCCACAGTTTCTCTCTGGGGCATTCAAACTCTGCAGTAAGGGTATCGCCTTCAAAGTGAGCATAAATAAATCCAACACTTACTCAATTGCCAGCCTAATAAGCTTGGATGTCACAACTCAGACTTTGCTGGATTTTAACATATGCTTCCCCTTGTAAACTAACTCCAGCATCTTATTTATTGAATTACAAGATGCACCTTTGTATGACATTCTTGTTAACATATGAAATGTGTATGTTTTTACCACCAATGAACTTACACCGTGTCCTCGTTTATCTTTCCATAATGAAAAAGTTAAGCTTGTTTCCCTACTGACATTTATGCATCATCGGCATGAAGTGAAGAAACCACACCATAGTTTATGCAATTATTTGGCAGGGGACTGCTGACTACTGGAAAATGAAGCATCATTATCCCTTACATAAAAATATAAAACTGTTTCAATGGATGTTTCAGCTTTTACATATACATATGTAAAGAGTCACTCTTCAGGTTTAAAAATGCTACTAATGGTAAGATGTTAGATATATGGTCTGGTGCTACAATCCACCAACCAATGGCATTTACTGGGCTCTTACTGCGTGCAGCGTGCTGTAATAAGCATTTGGGAGAATACAGCACAAAGAAATCAGATGCATAATTCAAAATCCCTTCTGTGGGTCCTTGGTGATCTTGACTCAGTGTTAGTAATAATGCTATTTATTGGGTGCCCACTACGAGCGCTGTACTAAGCACTTGAGAAAGTACATAAAAACAGCGATAGGTTTCCTACCCATAAAGAACCTGGATTTGTTAGTCACATCAGACCAACAGAATTATAAAAAAATACACATCCTAATACATTCATTCTATAGTATTTATTGAGCGCTTACTATGTGCAGAACACTGTACTAAGCACTTGGAATGTACAATTTGGCACCAGATAGAGACAATCCCTGCCCATCGATGGGCTTACAGTCTAATCGGGGGAGACAGACGGACAAAAGTAAGACAACTTAATCGCAATGAATAGAATCAGGGGGATGTACACCTCATTAACAAAATAAATAGGATAATAGAATTAATAGGGTAATAAAAATAATACAAATGAGCATAGTGCTGAGGGGAGGAGAAGGGAGAGGGGGCAGAGCAGAGGGAAGGGGGGGGAAGGGGGCTTAGCTGAGGGACGGTGAAGGGAGGGCAGAAAGGCAGCAGAGGGAAAAGGGAAGGGAAGGGAAGGGCTGGGAAGGGCTCTTGGAGGAGGTGAGCTCTCAGTGGGCCTTGAAGAGGGGAAGAGAGTTAGTTTGGTGGAGGTGAGGAGGGAAGGCATTCCAGAACACCGGAAGAATGTGGGCCCAGGGGTCGACAGCAGGATAGGCATGAAAGGGGGATGATGAGGAGGTGAGCGGCACAGGAGTGGAGCATGCGGGGTGGGCAGTAGAAAGAGAGAAGGGAGGAGAGGTAGGACGGGGCAAGGTGATGGACAGCCTTGAAGCCCAGAGTGAGAAGTTTTTGTTTCGTGCGGAGGTTGACAGGCAACCACTAGAGGATTTTAAGGAGGGGAGTGACATGCCCAGAGAGTTTCTGCAGGAAGATGATCTGGGCAGCGGAATGAAGATTAGACTGGAGCAGGGAGAGATGGGAGGAAGGGAGATCAGAGAGAAGGCTGACACAATAATCCAGCCAGTATATTATGAGAGCCTGTACCAGTAAGATAGCCTTTTGTTTGGAGAGGAAGGGGCAGATCTTGGCGATATTGTAAAGGTGAGACCGGCAGGCATTGGTGACGGATTGGATGTGTGGGGTGAATGAGAGAGCTGAGTCAAGGATGACACCAAGGTTGCGGGCTTGAGAGACGGGAAGGATGGTCATACCATCCACAGTGACAGGGAAGATAAGGAGCTCAGTTTCGGACATGATGAGTTTTAGGCGGCAGGCACACATCCAGGTGGAGACGTCCTGGGACTAATACAGTACTTGTATTTGTAATTGTACTGTACTGTACTAATACAATAGTACACTTAGTGAACATACTATATGTTCATATTTGCCAACAAGTGACTTTGTGGAAGGTAAAAGAGGTATATTCTGCAGCTGAACTCAGCAAGCCCAACTTAATAATCCCAGCTCTACATATTCACAATGAAAATAACAATTATGGTACTTGTTCAGTGTTTACTATGTGTCAAGCACTGTTCTAAGCAGTGGGATAGATATAAATTAACCAGGTTGGACACAGACCCTGTCCCACATGGGGCTCACAGTCTTATCCCCATTTTACAGATGAAGTAACTGAGGCACAGAGAAGTAAAGTAACTTGCCCAAAGTCACACAACAGACACGTGGCAGAGCGGGATTAGAACTAAGTTCCTCCTGACTCCCAGGCCTGAGCTCTATCCACTAAACCATGCTGCTTCACTAAGCACCAGTTGACAACTCCCAAGCCACATCCAATTACCTTCCCTGGTTCAGGGCTGGGGTGCCATATTGATGCCAATCAGAACACTTTTTATAATAATGTTGGTATTTGTTAAGCGCTTACTATGTGCAGAGCACTGTTCTAAGCGCTGGGGTAGACACAGGGGAATCAGGTTGTCCCACGTGGGGCTCACAGTCTTAATCCCCATTTTACAGATGAGGTAACTGAGGCACAGAGAAGTTAAGTGACTTGCCCATAGTCACACAGCTGACAAGTGGCAGAGCTGGGATTTGAACCCATGACCTCTGACTCCAAAGCCCATGCTCATTCCACTGAGCCACGCTGCTTCTCCGCTTTTTTATGCTTTTTTTAAATGGTATTTGTTTAGCCCTTACTGTGTGTCAAACACTTTTCTAAGGACTGGGGTAGATACAAGTGAATTAGGTTGAGCTAAGCCCCTGTCCTGCATGGGGCTCGCAGTCTAAGTAGGAGGGAGAAGAGGAGAACTGAGGAACAGAGAAGTTATATAGGTTTTTGGACCAGGATTTGCTTCTGCCTTTGTTGTGCAGTTGCGTTTGCTAATGAAGTCTGAGGTCAAATTGAAAGCAGTGAGAGATGCCACAAAACAGTCTTGCAGCTGCAAGCCAGAAGATCATCTTTACACAACCAGGTAGAAGTCAGCCACATCCACAGGTTACCCAAACAGCGATCTCTACCGGTATCAACTGTAAACCTGAAAATTTATACTTTGCTCAGAGTGAATTTTGAGAAGCAGCATGGCTTAGTGGAAAAGCCCCCCCTTTTCCTCTGCTCCCCCTCCCCATTGCCCCAACTTGGTTCCTTTGCTCCACCCTTCTCGCCCCACAGCACTTGTGTGTATATATGTACATATTTATAATTACACTTTATTTTTATTAATGATGTGTATATATAATTCTTTTTATTTACAATGATGCTACTGATGCCTGTTTATTTGTTTTGATGTCTGTTTCTCCCCTTCTGGATTGTGAGCCTGTTGTGGGCAGGGATTGTCTATATTTGTTGCTGAATTGTACTTCCTAAGTGCTTAGCACAGTGCTCTGCACACAATCAGTGCTCAAATATGACTGAATGAATGAAAAGAGCATGGGCTTAGGAGTCAGAGGTCACAGGTCCTTATCTTGGCTCTGCCACTTGTCAGCTGTGTGACTTTAGGCAAGTCACATAACTTCTATGTGCCTAAGTTACCTCATCTGTAAAATGGGGATTAAGACTGTGAGCCCCATGTGGGACAACCTGATTACCTTTTATGTACCCCAGCACTTAGAACAGTGCTTGTCACAGAGTAAGTGCTAACAAATACCATTATTATTTTTATTCCTATGTGGGTTTGACCAAAGGGACCGATCCCTGCCAAGTCTCTTCCACCCTTGGCATTGCTACTGAATTTTCTGTTACAGAGTCCCATTTCTGATTCTGATTGTGTTTCTTGCTATTACAATTCTTTCCAGAGCCATGAGAAGCAGCATGGCCTAGTGGATAGAGCATGGGCCTGGGAGTCAGAAGCACTTAGATTCCATCCCCGCTTTGCCACCTGTCTGCTGTGTGACCTTGGGCAATTCACTCCACTTCTCTATGCCTCAGTCAGACATGTGCAAAATGGAGATTGAGCCTGTGAGCATGGGGCAGGGACTGCGTCCAATCTGATCAGCTTTAACTACCCCCAGCACTTAATACAGTGGCCTGGCACACGGTAAGCATTTAAAAAAACCCATTCTGATTTTCACAACTATTGCTTCCAAGCAGTCAGTAGCTGTGGCATTTTGACCTTATGTTTCACTGTACCTCATTTTAAAAAAAGTTTCTACCATCCTCATGACTTCTGGTTCCGCACTGGAGCTTCCAATACTGCTTGGGTCTGCTGTTTCCTCCATGCCACACGCAGAAAAGCTGCATTTCTGTAAGCATTGCAGTGATCTGTCTACCAGACGCATGTGTCTAATCTGATTATTTTTACCCCAGTATTTAGGAAATAGGTGATGAAAGGAGAATAGATTTTCCCTAAGTGTCAGATTAGCCTTAATCCAATCACGGACTGGATTGGCCTGAGAACGTTTGCATGGGATTTGATTATGGAGCTAATAGTTCTTGCTATCTGCATATTCTCTCTTCTTTTCAATAGTATTTATTGAGCGCTTACTGTGTGCAGAGCACTGTACTAAGCGCTTGGGATGAACAAGTCGGCAACAGATAGAGACGGTCCCTGCCGTTTGACGGGCTTACAGTCTAATCGGGGGAGACGGACAGACAAGAACAATGGCACTAAACAGCGTCAAGGGGAAGAACATCTCGTAAAAACCGATGGCAACTAAATAGAATCGAGGCGATGTACAATTCATTAACAAAATAAATAGGGTAACGAAAATATATACAGTTGAGCGGACAAGTACAGTGCTGTGGGGATGGGAAGGGAGAGGTGGAGGAGCAGAGGGAAAAGGGGAAAATGAGGCTTTAGCTGCGGAGAGGTAAAGGGGGGATGGCAGAGGGAGTAGAGGGGGAAGAGGAGCTCAGTCTGGGAACGCCTCTTGGAGGAGGTGATTTTTAAGTAAGGTTTTGAAGAGGGAAAGAGAATCAGTTTGGCGGAGGTGAGGAGGGAGGGCGTTCCGGGACCGCGGGAGGACGTGACCCGGGGGTCGACGGCGGGATAGGCGAGACCGAGGGACGGCGAGGAGGTGGGCGGCAGAGGAGCGGAGCGTGCGGGGTGGGCGGTGGAAAGAGAGAAGGGAGGAGAGGTAGGAAGGGGCAAGGTGATGGAGAGCCTGGAAGCCTAGAGTGAGGAGTTTTTGTTTGGAGCGGAGGTCGATAGGCAACCACTGGAGTTGTTTAAGAAGGGGAGTGACATGCCCAGATCGTTTCTGCAGGAAGATGAGCCGGGCAGCGGAGTGAAGAATAGACCGGAGCGGGGCGAGAGAGGAGGAAGGGAGGTCAGAGAGAAGGCTGACACAGTAGTCTAGCCGGGATATAACGAGAGCCCGTAATAGTAAGGTTCTTTCTGTCAGTTGTGTACCCACAGGGAAAGTTAACATAGAGTAAGTGATAATAATCATGGGTATTTGTTAAATACTATGTATCAAGCACTGAACTAAGTGCTGGGGCAGATACAAGTTAATCAGGTCCCACATGGGACTCACAGTCTGAGAACACATATTGAATCCCCATTTTGCAAATGAGGAAATGAAGCCCAGAGAAGTTAAAGGACTTGACCAGGTTCACACAGCAGACACGTGGTGGAGCTGAGGTTGGAACTCAGGTCCTCTGACTCCCAGACTTGTACCCTTCCCACTTGGCCATGTTGTTTCTCATTAAAAATAATTAAATAATTTTACTTTAAAGGGTACCATCAGAAAATGCAGATCAATAACCCTTAATTAAATCTGTAGTAGAGTGTACAACTTTAGCAGTAACACAAAGTAACCATTTCTTTAGGATGTGAACATAAGAAGAACAACTGTAGTAGCTGTAATTGTTTCTAATTGTTGAAAAGAACCAGGGGTATTGAATAATTATAGTATTTGTTCGGTTCCAAGCACTGGGATAGATACAAGATAATCACACTGGACACAGACCATAGACCCCATGGGCTAAATAGGAGGAAATCCCCATTTTATAGATTAGGAAATTGAGGCACAAAGAAGTTAAAAGGGGCTTTTAGACTCCACGACCTGTTTCCACTAGCCCTCATTGAAGGAATAGACTCCAAGCATTACAAATCCCTGGTCCTTAAATTTAGAGTATGAAACTTGGGCCATATAGTACTTTTCATAACCCATATCCCTAGTAGCTTTCATGCTCCAGCAATCTAGTTCACATTGATAATACACAAAATATTAGTTGGGGTCTCAAGTAAAGAGCTAACAGAATAGCTATTCTGTGTTATAAAAATAATAATGATGGCGTCTGTTAAGCACTTACTATGAGTCAAGCACGTCAAGCACTGTTCTAAGCGCTGGGGTAGATACACCATCATTAGGTTGGACACAGTCCCTGTCCCACATGGGGCACACAGTCTTAATAAC
This sequence comes from Ornithorhynchus anatinus, assembly GCF_004115215.2. Lineage (NCBI taxonomy): Eukaryota > Metazoa > Chordata > Mammalia > Monotremata > Ornithorhynchidae > Ornithorhynchus > Ornithorhynchus anatinus. The sequence goes on along the minus strand of NC_041735.1, from coordinate 50,843,914 downwards.
CGTTTTACAGATGAGGTAACTGAGGTACAGAGAAATTAGTGATTTGCCCAAGGTCACATAGACAAGCGGGGGATCCAGTTTTGAACCCACATCCTTCTGACTCCCAGGCTCATACTCTTATCCACTAGGCCATACAGCTTCCACTTTACACAACACCACATCATTTCTGCCTCAGACAATGGAGTTCCTTTCATTAAAAGGAATAATGTTGACTAGAATGTGCTATCCTTGATGTCATTTCAGTCTTTTGGGTGACTTTATCTAAGCTAGCTGTAATCCATTTCAACATTTCCTAAAACTTAACCAAATTACTTGAAGCCCAAATTTGCCTTCCCCTAGTCACGATGGAATAATATGAAAAAGACAGGTGCAGTCTACATAGCTGCCATCATTCAGGTTTTTTTCCTCCACTGCTCAGTTTTAGAAGGTTTATCTTGTAGAGGTTGCTTCTTCATTTTCTAAGAGAGTGAAGTTCCGTTTGGCTAGACAAAGTTACCAGAAATATTTGTTTCCCTCGTGATAGCTCTCTTTTGAATTCTTCAAATGAGTGACTATGAAAATAAAACTTCTATTTGCTCACAATCCTCTTATCTGATTGCCTCTTGCCACCAGTTTGAAACCTGTAGTAAAAGATACAGATTGCATAATTTGAACTGAGGAGTGTCGGTTGATGGTCAGAGCAAGGGCCTGGGAGTCAGAAGGACCCGGGTTTTAATCCTGTCTTTGCCACTTGTCTGCTGTGTAATCTTGGGCAAGTCATTTGGCTTCTCTGTGCATCAGTTACCTCCTCTGAAAATGGGGATTAAAATTGTAAACCCCATGTGGGACTTGGACTGTGTCCAACTTGATTAGCATCTATTTAGTCCTTAGCACAGTTCCTGGCACACAGTAAGTGCTTAAATATCATTTAAAAAATAACCCCAAACTGGTAAATTTCTGATTTGCAGTTTTGGCAGGTTCCCCTTTTAGACTGAAAGCTTGTTGTGGGCAGGGAATGTGTCTGCTATATTGTTGTGCTGTACTCTCCCAAAAGCTTAGTAAAGTGCCCTGTACACAGTAAGTGCTCAATAAATATGACTGATCATTTACCGTGTTTAGAACACTATACTACATGCTTGAAAAGTAAAGCAGGGTTGGAAGACACATTCCTACCCTCAAGGAGCTCACAGTCTAGAGGGGGAGACACACATTTAAATAAACTATGGATATGCATAGAAGTTCTGGGGTGTGAGGGTGGTGCAAGTGCTTTAAGTAGTGGAATTGGGGCAGACCCAGTGGATAAAGTAGTAATGGGGAAACTGCCATTCTCACAGTTTGGGCCAGCCCAGATGGGATTACCATCAAGAACCACTCCTGGGTGGAGGCCAATACAGAATCCAATGGGGGGTGGGTTTTATAATGAGGGGGCTGCCTCCTGCCCCAGCACACTGCTGCCTCAGAAGGGTTTAATCAATCATATTTAAGCGCTTACTTTGGGCAGAGCACTGTATTAAGTGTTGGGAGAGTACAATCTAACAGATTTGGTAGACAGTTTCCTGTCCACAAATAGGAAAGCATTGCTGACCTGAGTCTCAGGGAGCCCTCCTGCCACTACGGGTTTCCTGTTCCAGCCCTCCCAATGGGAACCCTCAATCTGTGCCAGAGAGACACCCAGAGAGGTTGTCCGATCTCGGGGGAGGGGCAGACTCATCCTGCTCAAGAGCCCATGCAAGATCACAACTGCACCTAGGTTCAGCATCCCACTCTGACTCTAGCATGTTACTCCTTTTTAAGCCTCGTTATCCCAGCATAAATGATCCCTCTTCTCTTTGTGGAAATTATGGAGGAAGGCCATTTTTAAAGGGCTGTTGATCATCAGCTCGTAGTTCATTTTATTCTCCCGCTAGCAAGCCCTTCTTATTCAGCAGTCAGTAAATGCACATAAATATTCTATTGGGAGTGAGTTTTGGCCACCAGTGCACAGCACCTTATACAGTCTGAGCCAAAGATCACTGCAGAGGCCTGTTTTCCAAAACAAAACACACAGACATACAAATCTCTCCCTCTCCCACATATAGTGATACTGATGTAACAGCTGCCTTAATTTTGGTGCTACACTCAATACCCATTTCTGGGCTTTCCCCCAATTTGAGTTGCAAAATATTAATCTACCCACTGTGGGAGAGGTCTAGGTTGTGCACTCACTGAAACTGTCAACTTTAACAACTCAGCAGGGAACCCCTTTCCTGCTAGGAGAATAGAGTGGTGGACAGTGACCTTACCCCGTGCTCATTTATACACTGGTCATCTAGTTGAAAGGAATAAACAAGTGTAAACATGCAGGATTCTCTTACAAACTACAATCACACGACATACCTACTTCAGATGAGTAAACATTCTACACTAAAATGGCTTGGAAGTGTACTGTTTCCTAGATATGACCAAACAATTCCATATTTTGTTTGGTTACTGGTGGAATTTGGAAACAAGTTTAAGAAAAATTAAAAGCAATCCTCCCCCACCCCCATAAATTTTACTATTAGCATCTACAAAAAAAAGGAGGTTTAAGAGATTTCTTGCTTATTCAAAATGAACAGAAGTGTATCTGCTTAAATTCTACAAACAATTAGATTTGTAAGAAGTGAATATATGGTAATCTGAATTATTTGTTACCTTGGGCTTTTTGTAGTCCAATCAATCTTATTTGAGCACTTACTGTGTGCAGGGTATTGTACTAAGTGCTTGGGAGAGGTACAAATGGTTGATAGACACATTCCTTGTCCACAGTGAGTTTATAGTCTATAAGGGGACACAGACATTAATATAAATAATTATAGAATATTTACTTAAGTGCTGTGGGGCTGGGAGGGAGGTGATTAAAGGGTGCAATTCCAAGTGCAAGGTGACGCAGAAGGGAGTAGGTGAAGAGGAAATGAGGGCTTAGTCAAGAAAGGCCTCTTGGTGGAGTTGGGTTTTGAAGGTGGGAAGAGTGGATCGTGGTCAGATATGCAGAAAGAGGGTGTTCCAGGTCAGAGGCGGGATATGAGTGAGAGGACGGTGGCTAATTATCCTAGATCAATGAAGAGAGAGTAGGTTGGCAATTGAGGAGAGAAGTGTGCAGGCTGGTGTTAGTAGGAAAGCAGCTAGGTAAGGTAGGAGGGTGCAAGATGATTGAGTACTTTAAAATCGGTGGTAAGGAGTGTCTGATGTGGAGGTGGATGGGCAATCACTGGAGGCTCTTTGAGGAGTGGAGAAACATGGACTGAACTCTTCTATAGAAAAATAACCTGGGCTGTTAGAGTGGAAGTATGGACTGGAGTGGAGAGAAAAGAAGGCAGGGAAGATAGCAAGAGGCTGATGCAGTAATCAAGGCAGGACAGGATAATGCTTGGATTATGGGGTAGCAGTTTGGATGGAGAAGAAGGGTGGATTTTTAGCAATGTTGTGAAGGTTGAACCACAAGATTTTGGTTTCAATTTCTTGACACATACCATTTTGGGGCTAGTGGCAGGCAGGGGCAAAGCACAGACAACTTCCAGAGCTTGAGTTTTCCTACTACAGAAGTGACATGTAAGCAAAAGGTCCATCTAGCTTCATGGGAAACAGTGTGGTCTAGCAGAAAGAGCACAGACTGGGATCCGAGGACATGGGTTCCAATCCTGGCTCTGCCACTCATCTGCCATGTGACTTTGGGCGAGGAACTTCTGAACCTCAGTACATCTGTAAAAATGGGGTTTGAATATGTGTTCTTCCTACTTTAACTGTGAGCCCCATGTGGGACAGGGACTGTATCCGACCTGATTAATTTATCTACCCCAGTGCTGAATACAGTGCCTGAAACAATATAGTGATTTGTTAATAGTTAATAGTTGTTGAGAAGCAGCGTGGCTTAGTGGAAAAAGCACGGCTTGGGAGTCGAGGTCATGAGTTTGAATCCCCGATCGGCCACTAGCTGTGTTGACTGTGAGCAAGTCACTTCACTTCCTGTGCCTCAGTTACCTCATCTGTAAAATGGGGATTAAGACTGTGAGCCTCATGTGGGACACCTAATCACTCTGTATCTACCCCAGCTGCTTAGAACAGTGCTCTACACATAGTAAGCCCTTAACAAATACCAACATTACTTAACAATTATCATTAAGCTATGTTATTATTATTATAGTGAATTTTAAACTTTTCCAACTCTAAAACTTTGAGAGTCCCACGAATCACATCACTCCTTTTCATCCTGCACTCTTTCTCCCACCATTGCTCTCCTTCCCTCAAGTCTGGCTGATACCTATGTTGTATTATCCAGGAGAGAAGTCAAATTAAAAGGGCAGATAAAATTAGGTGATAAATGCATATTTTTAGGTAGGTGAGATGTGGAAGTCCTAGTTTCAAAGCCCAGGATTGCCATTTCCAAGTCCAATAGAACTTGCTTTACTGAGGTTGACTGTCTCAACCCAAACTCCTGGAGCTAGCACAAGCCAAACCTGAGTCCTGTGGTTTGGAGCATGGAGGTGCTGAACTTGGAAAAACCCAGGAGAATGCTTCTGGTTTTGGCCCAGATTCGCTTCTAATCCAGACAGTTCAAGGCTACTGCATTTCCAGCCTGTTCACAACCATGATTGAGCCCAGCCTGAACTGAAAGTGGGTTGGAGGTCTCACAGGATACCAGGGGGGCTGGACAGGACTCAGGGCGCATATGAGCTCTGGCCTCATGGGTTACTCAGAATGCTCATCCCAGCAGCCTGGGGGATTAATCATGCAAGAGTTTGAAGCCACCCAAGACAGTGGATTTTTTTTTTTTATATTTGTTAAGAGCTGTGTGTCAGAACTGTATGAAATGCTGGGGTAGATAAAAGTTAACCTGGTTGGACACAGTTCCTCTAGACTGTATGCTTATTGTGGCAGGGACGTGTCTGTTTATTGTTTATTGTACTCTCCCAAGTGTTTAGTACAGTGCTTTGCACACAGAAAGTGCTCAATAAATGACTGAATGAGTGAATGAATCCCACATGGGGCTCACAGTCTTAATCCCCATTTTACAGAAAACATAACTGAGGCACAGAGAAATGAAGTGATTTGCCCAAGGTCACAGCAAACATGTGGAGGATCTGGGATTAGAACCTCTGATTTCCAGGTCTGTGCTCTACCCACTAAGCATGCTGCTTCTCTACCTTAACCCCCTCACCACAAACCCACCTGAAAACAGTACAGAAGACTGAAGGAGCCCTTGAGCCAAGGGGAACGGGGGAGGCCTGCTAATGGCCCATGCCACCACGAGGCTGTTCAGAGTTCCTGCCTTCCTCTGTCTCAAAAGCTTCCTGTCACCATCCTCAGGAAACACCATCCTCCAGCTTCAGATACTATATAGCAAAAATGGACTACTCTTCTCATTTGAAAATGCAAATCCAACAGCTTCATTTAAAGCTTTTATAAAGCAATCTGTGGGGGAATTTCAATATCTTCCACTTAGCCTGAAGGAAACATTTTTCAAGTGGAAGGTAAATATTTAAAATTCAGCATTAGAACCAAGACAGGCAGGTTATTTTAAGCAGAAGTTTTAACCATTAGTGTGGTCAGAAGTGTCCAAGTATTTCAAATGTTATAAGAAGGTGAGGTGTAGTACTCTAAGTGGAAAAAAACTAGATTACAATTCAATTCTAGCCATTGTATGGGATCACGAGCAACTAGTAATACTAAGATAGAAATTTTTTTAAAAGAATTTGTCAGTACTTTTTTTTGGTCAATAGAACTTTGCCTGGAGCTTCTATGTAGCTAAATGTACTAGCTTAAAGAAAAACAAAAAAGTGAGAGGAGTACAGGGGATTAGGCCTAGAACAATTTTGAAGTTCAACTATTGGAGTCTGAATAAATGGAGTTTCAAGTGCACTTAAACAGATGCTGCAAAGTCTTCAACAACTTGGGTGTAGTAGCTCTTTAGAGACTAGTTTAGCTTTCAGCTGCTGTCAATATGACTTTAGTTTTTTTTCCCCCCATCATCTTACTTTAGGGAACAGAGTTATTCCAAAGTGCAGAGAACATGGGTTACAGCTACTGCCTCAACATAAAATGGAGTTTCCATGTGGTTACTTTTCATGTTACAAGTCACAGAGATCTTATAAGGACACATTTTGTTTCCATTTCCTTTTTTGTAACAGTTATTTTGAAGCTAGTTACTAAATAGCCAAATCTTGCTTTTAAATAAAAGGAATGCAAATAGATGCTCAAAGTAAGCATATATATATACATACACACACACATACATATATACACCCCCCACTTATTTTAAAATCAGGGTAAACTGTTACAATGGAGGCTTGACTTATGACCTGAGCTTTATTTAGATACCCAACTTTGTTTAAACAGTGCCTAAGTTGTGTTAGAAAACAATGCTGGACACAGCTCTTTCACCAAAGGGAAAATACATCATTGACTTAGATTGTTATTTTTAACCTCTCTGCCTTCCTGTTGGGCCATTAAATAAAAATCTGTATTTAGCTGACACCAGCATTGTTTTCAGAAGGCAGGAGCAGTTTCCAACTAAAACCCTCCAGGAAAAAAGAGAAAGAGAGAGAGGCAAAAAAAGGCTGGGCACCCACATAATATCAAGCCCTACTACTTGTTGGATACCAGAAGACAACTTTAAATCTGCAAGGCCACACTCCGTAATCTTTGCCAACTGTAGATTTCTTTGGCATTTTTACGAGTTTACCGTACAACAAAAATGCAAACGTGTACAGCATCCTGCTAGAGTGGACACAGTAAGTTTGTTTCAAAGAAGTTTCCCTCAGGGTAGTATCTTTGTATCATTTATCCCTTTAACCCATAAATTCCCTCTGAGTCAACTGTTACAATACTGTGATTTTCCCAAAGAACAAAGTTGTTTAAGGACACCAAACTTTTTGTGATATAGGAGAAGCAGCTGAACAAGTCTTTGAAGGAAGAAACTGACAACTTGGAATGTTATGATTGTCCCTCCAAGATACTTATGTTAAAAAAAATTAAGTAGGAGTCACACTGGCTGAGCCTTGAGATCTAATCAATGGTTTGTCACAAGGGCCCAATCTTATGAGCCTGGAGTCAGAATCTAATTATAAGTCCTTCCAGTGATGGAACCATTTGAGTCTCATGCAAGGCTATTTTCAAATTCATCATATTGTTTTCCATCCCTACTCTCTTTTCCTTCCTTAACCCAGTCCCCTTGAATACATTTTGAATCCAGTTTAAAAAAAAGTAGGAAAAAGGAATTTTGTGACATTTTGGGTAACTCTGGGAAAACCTTTAATAATAATAATTATGGTATTTGTTAAGCACTTACTATGTGCCAAGCACTGTTCTAAGCACTTTACAATCTTATCATGCTTTCTATCACCCCAATCCTCTTTTCATTATTCTGACAAGTTTCAAAGGCGAGATTTTTTAATGCTTAAGACAACCTGTCTTTGCAAATAGCTAAATTTGACCCACATGAGTTAAAAAAAAACAAAACACAAAAAAACCCCAACCACACTGTTCAGTAAAAATCCAAACTGATCCAACATTCTTAGATCAATTGTTTGGTAATGTGATTAAGGGAGCAGGGTAGAAGAAGGGCCAGACAGTACCCTAATAATAATAATAATGGTATTTGTTACGCACTTACTATGTGCCACCCTATATATTAAGCACTAGGGTGGATACAAGCAAATCGGGTTGGATACAGTCTCTGCCCCACATGGGGCTCACATTCTCATCTCCATTTTACTGATTAGGTAACTGAGGTCCAGAGAAGTGAAGTGACTTGCCCAAGGTCACACAGCAGACAAGTGGCTGAGCTGGGATTAGAATTCATGACCTTCTGACTTCCAGGCTCATGGTCTATCCACTAGGCCATGCTGCTTAGTGTTCAGTCTATCTTAGTGTTCAATCTTAGTGTTATGCTACTGCCCATTTTTTGGAAGCTACAAGAAATCAAGTCCAATTAAACAGTCACAGTGTATGGTCTAGCCCCTAGGCAGTATCCTCAGAGGACATCTCCTCCCTCCTCGCAAGTGCCACCCCCTCCACCTGCGCCTCGGACCCCATTTCCTCTCACCTTATTAAAAACATCGCCCCTGCCCTCCTCCCTTCCTTAACTTCTATTTATAACCACTCAATCTCCAATGGCTCCTTCCCCTCTGCCTTCAAACATGCCCACATCTCCCCCATCCTAAAAAAAACCCGCTCTTGACCCCACTTCCCCTTCCAGTTATCGCCCTATCTCCCTACTACCCTTCCTTTCCAAAATCCTAGAACGAGTCATCTACAATCGCTGCTTAGAATTCCTTAACTCCCATTCTCTCCTGGACCCCCTCCAATCTGGCTGCCGTCTCCTCCTCTCTACCGAGACTGCTCTCTCTAAGGTCACCCGTGACCTCCTTCTTGCCAAATCCAATGGCTCCTACTCCATTCTGATCCTCCTTGACCTCTCTGCTGCCTTTGACACTGTGGACCATCCCCTGCTCCTCCATACCTTATCTCACCTTTGCTTCACGGACTCCGTCCTCTCCTGGTTCTCCTCTTATCTCTCTGGCCGGTCATTCTCGGTCTCCTTCGCAGGCGCCTCCTCCCCCTCCCATCCTTTAACTGTTGGAGTTCCTCAAGGGTCAGTTCTTGGCCCTCTTCTGTTCTCCATTTACACTCACTCCCTCGGTGAACTCATTCGTTCTCACGGCTTTGACTACCATCTCTATGCAGATGACACGCAGATCTACATCTCTGCCCCGTCCTCTCCCCCTCCCTTCAGGCTTGCATCTCCTCCTGCCTCCAGGGTGTCTCCATCTGGATGTCGGCCCGCCACCTAAAACTCAACATGAGCAAGACTGAGCTCCTCATCTTCCCTCCCAAGCCTGGTCCTCTCCCAGACTTCCCTATCACCGTGGATGGGATGACCATCCTTCCCGTCTCTCGGGCCCACAATCTCAGTGTCATCCTTGACTCGTCTCTCTCGTTCACCCCACACATCCTATCCGTTACCGAGACCTGCCGGTTTCACCTTTACAATATTGCCAAGATCCGCCCTTTACTCTCCACCCAAACGGCTACCTTACTGCTATGGGCTCTCGTTATATCCCGGCTAGACTACTGTGTCAGCCTTCTCTCTGACCTCCCTTCCTCCTCTCTCGCCCCGCTCCGGTCTATCCTTCACTCCGCTGCCCGGCTCATCTTCCTGCAGAAACGATCTGGGCATGTCACTCCCCTTCTTAAACAACTCCAGTGGTTGCCTATCGACCTCCGCTCCAAACAAAAACTCCTCACTCTAGGCTTCGAGGCTCTCCATCCCCTTGCCCCTTCCTACCTCTCCTCCCTTCTCTCTTTCCACCGCCCACCCTGCACACTCCGCTCCTCCACTGCCCACCTCCTCCCCGTCCGTCCCTCGGTCTCACCTATCCCGCCGTCGACCCCCGGGCCACGTCCTCCCGCGGTCCTGGAACGCCCTCCCTCCTCACCTCTGCCAAACTCATTCTCTTCCCCTCTTCAAAACCCTACTTAAAACTCACCTCCTCCAAGAGGCCTTCCCAGACTGAGCTCCCCTTCTCCCTCTACTCCCTCTACCGCCCCCCCTTTCACCTCTCCGCAGCTTAACCCTCTTTTCCCCCCATCTCCCTCTGCTCCTCCCCCTCTCCCTTGCCACCCCCTCAGCACTGTACTCGTCTGCTCAACTGTCTATATTTTCATTACCCTATTCATTTTGTTAATGAAATGTACATCGCCTCGATTCTATTTAGTTGCCATTGTTTTTACGAGATGTTCTTCCCTCGACTCTATTTATTGCCATTGTTCTCGTCTGTCCGTCTCCCCCGATTAGACTGTGTCAAACGGCAGGGACTGTCTCTATCTGTTGCCAACTTGTTCATTCCAAGCGCTTAGTACAGTGCTCTGCACATAGTAAGCGCTCAATAAATACTATTTAATGAATAGAAGGAATTTGCCAGCTTACTTTGAAAAAAACAACAACAACATTAGCCCAAAGCACAAGCAGATAACTGCTCTATCTACACCAGAATTTTTTTGCTTATTTCTATAATTTTTCTTGCTATATGGAACCTTTCCCAAAACTTTGCTAAAAATGCCTCTCCATTAAGATGCCTCCTCTCTGAAGCCATCCCAAGTTATTTTAGTTAACTCATTCATTCAATCATATTTACTGAGTGCAAGGCACTGTACTAAGGGCTTAATGTTGGCATTGCCCTAGAACTTATTTCCATAAATTATATTTGTTGTATGTGTTCTTACAGACAATCTTGTTCATTTATGTCTGTTATTTTTATGTTCCCCCACCCATTCACAACAAAATGCTCTGAGGGCAAGGACTGTCATGTGTCTTAGGAAAAAAGGTTTGTTTTTTGTTTTTAAAGTTTAATGGGACTTTCATCTTCAATCAGTGGATTAAAGTGAGCTAGTTTGTATTTTCTTTAACTTTCCACAAACCCAATGTTATACAGCTCCTATGCCTCAATGAGCATTCCAAAGACATTATCAGCACATAGCAGTTTTAGGGTTTTTTTTTCATTTTGTTGTTTTAATGGTATTGTTAAGCATTATTATGTGCCAGGCATTATATTAAGCATTGGGATACAAATGAAGTAATCAGATTGGCCTGTTACCATCCGTTAACATCAGTGCCTCATTCTCATCTGAGATGTTAAGCTACTTTCCAAGGTAACACAACAGACATGGCAGAGCCAGGATTAGAACCCTGGTGCTTTTGACTCCCAGGTTTGTATTCTATCCATGAGATCATGCTATTTCTCCTTTAAGCTTCTTGGGTTCTAATCCCAACTCTGCCACTTGTCTGCTGTTTGACCTTGGGCAAGTCACTACACTTCTCTGTGCCTCAGTTACCTCATCTATAAAAATGGGGATTAAAAATGTGGACCCCCACGTGGCATCTGATTTCCCTGTATCTACCCCAGCACTTAGAAATAGCGCTCAGCACATAGTAAAGCGCTTAACAAATGCCAACATTTATTATTATTTCATTTTCCTACCAGAACCCCTTCCAACGAACACTCTTCTGGTGGTTAAGCTCCTACCAAATTTATTGGTATTCTCCCTACCCCTCCAGGTATGGGCTCTGCACACAGTTAAGCATGCAAGTGCCACTGACTGTGGGCCTGAGATTTGACTCTAAGTACGTGGAAAGAGCACGGGCTTTGGAGGTCAGGGCTCATTGAGTTCGAATCCCAGCTCTGCCACTTGTCAGCTGTGTGACTGTGGGCAAGTCACTTAAACTTCTCTGTGCCTCAGTTCCCTCATCTGTAAAATGGGGATTAAGACTGTGAGCCCCACGTGGGACAACCTGATTCCCCTGTGTTTACCCCAGCGCTTAGAACAGTGCTCTGCACATAGTAAGCGCTTAACAAATACCAGCATTATTATTATTATTATTACTTTAATTTCATCTAATTGTCATAAACTGTTTCAGCGATGTGCCTGCTGCCATTGGCTTTAACAGTTACCTAAGACAAACTGGAGCAAAAGTACAGTTGATTCATACTGGAGAGGGGTGGGGGGATTCATTTAAGGGTGCCTGGTGCTGAGCTGGGGTCATACTGGTTAAGCCCTCTTCCTCTATTATGTTCTCCCAAATGCTTGATACAGTACTCTGTTCCCAGCAGGCATTCAGTAAATACTACTGAATAAAGAATAACTCACAACCCACACAGTCTCTTATATTGCAGTAGCCAGTATTTGTTTTCATACCAGAATAACTGCTCTCCCTTTCTTCACCACAAAGAAGTGACTCCTGACAACAGGAGAGCAGTTTGTATTAATAAGATAGCCTGGATGCAGCTACAAAACAATGCTCAATGGGGTATTTGCTATATAATTCCAACCAACAGAGCCATAAATAAGTAAGCATAGCATTCAGAGTGAACCATTGCTATTGTAATGTGCTGCATGCAAGTGAGTAAGACCTAATCAACTAGTTTAGCTGTCCAGATGAAGGGCAACACATGAACGAGGATTTTTAATTCAGGAAAGTTCTCAAGGAGAAAAGGGTTGGTTGCTAATTTCCCTAGGCGGCACATGGAAACTCCTTACTGCTGGTTTTCAGGCTCTTCAGCAGCTCTGTCCATTTAACTAGCGACTCCTCACTCACCACATAGCAACTGACACACTTCACTTCTCCCACACAGCACACCCCACTCTCCTCTTGTCTACCTCCAATCCCTTGCTCATGCTCATCCCTCTAATTTCAAATCACCTTCCTAAAAATCCCCCCCCTTTTTAAATTGTGTTTAATGATGGTATTTGTTAAGCGCTTACTATGTGCCAAGCACTATTCTAAGCACTGGGGTAGATACAAGGTAATCACGTTGTTCCATGTGGGGCTCACAGTCTTAATTCCCATTTTTACAGATGAGGTAACTGAGGCAGAGAGAAGTGAAGTGACTTGCCCAAAGTCACACAGCTGACAGGTGGCAGAGCCAAGCACTTACTATGTACCAGGCACTGTACTAAGCACTAGGGTAGATACAAGATAATCAAGTTGGACATAGCCCCGATTCCACTTAGAGCTCACAGTCTTAATCCCCATTTTACAGACCAAGTAATTGAGGCACAGAAGAAAGGAAGTGACTTTCCAAGGTCACACAGCAGGACCAAGTGGTGGAGTCAGGATTGGAACCCAGGTCCTTCTGACTCCCAGGCCCCATGCTCTATCCACCAGGCCACACTGCTTCTCATCTCCTCAAGAAGTCTTCCTTGATATGACACTCAAATCACAACATTGCAAAGCCACTTTTAGCATTCATACCCATTCTCAGCATTTAGGTTTGTGCTATCCAATGGGTAATTTCTGCTCCTACTACTTACAAATAATTTGCCTGCCTGCCTTGGTACTATTTTAAGCCCTTAGGGGGCAGGGATTATGTCTTTTCTTTCTACTGTTCTCTTCCAAGTGCTTAGCACAGAAAGAGTAAGTGCTCAAATACCACTGATTAAACAATCCTATTTATTGAGCACTTCTTGTCTGCAAAGCACTGAACTAAGTGCTTTGGAGAGGACAATATAGCAGTATAATAGACACATTCCCTGCCCATAATTTAGTAGGGATGGGAAGCAGGAAAAGAGGGAGAAGACAAAAGAGCGATGGTCATCTGGTGTGGACCGAAGCAGTAGTGAATCAAATTGGATTTTTTGGACAGATTTCCCTAGGTCACACACTAGGATATTTAAAATCACTCAGTTGGGCCTCCTCTTCATTGGACCTGTCCACTGGCTGTCTGGACTTGAATGGCCTGGAAACACCTGAGCATGTTGATTTATGCTCCCTCATCCCAATTGTACTGCTCAAGCAATCTGATTCCACAGTTAGAAAATCAGCAATATAGATGATTAGTAGGGTCAGGAAGGCCAGAACGAGAAATTGCATTTTAAAAATTTTTCAATATTTCTCAAGCAGAACTGGGGTCTGTTGCACAAGTTGTTAGCCGCGGATCACTTTAAGTTTGGGACCCAGAAGAGATCTAGCAGTGAAATTTACCCGATATCTGAGAGATCTAGGTTCTGAGGTACCAAAGGCATCTTAGTGCATAAGTGAATATCTTACTCTGGCCAGTTATTTGGGGTGGGGAGCGGGTAGAGGGAGAAGGTAAATAATTTCAAGTCCAATAGAGAAGTTGAATACATTTGTGCCTCCCAAACCCCACTTTCTCCCCTTCTATCACCAGGGGTGATGGAGGCCCTGGAAACAAGAACAGTGGTATTTTCTCATTGTTTCCCTGTCCACTGTGGCTGCTTCCTGCTGGTTGGCCCTCTGGGATCTGCAGGGGTAGATGGAGGAGGTGCCACAGTTTCCTCTGCAGTGTTGCAATACATGATGTTAAAAGTAGCATGGCCTCAGTCCACAGGAACTGGGGTAGTGGGATAAATACAGATCAAGCACTGGATTCTTATTGAAAAACAGAAGCATCACATCTGCTACCACTCTCACGGGAGGAGGACTATATTTAAAGATTTGCATATCAGAGAGATGTTCAGCCCTGAGGTCAGAAACCCTGAGATTGTGACATCTTCCTTATTCAAAGTGTCAGAACACAGGTTAGCCCAGTTACCCTTCATTCTATAAGCCAATTATTATTTGTTTTTCATTCAATAACACAAAGTTGATATTTTCAAACAGCTCACAAAAAGATTATACTGTATCAGTGGTATTGAGCACTTACTGTGTACAGATCACTGGACTGAGCACCTGGAGAGTACAATATATGAGGTGGTAGACACATTCCCTGTCCATAAGGAGTTCACAGTCCAGAGGGAGAGACAGACATAATATAAACAGATATGCACCTAATTGTCATGGGGCGGATACCAAGAGGCCAAAGGATACAGATCCAGTGCATAGACAAGACAGAAGGGAGAGGGAATTTGGGAAAAAGGGCTTACATTGGCAAAGACCTCTCGGAGGAGATGTGACCTTAATAACAGTGTATATGGAGGGGAGGAAGTTCCAGAGAAGGTGGTTGCAAATGAGATAGATGAGACTGGGTCACACTGAACAAGTTGGCACTAGAGAAGAAAAGTGTGAGGCTAGGTGGTAGTAGGAGACCAGTGAGGTACGGTAGGAGCAGGAAAGGGCTGACTGAGTGCCTTAAAAGTTGAGGTAAGGATTTATGGTTGATGTAAAGATGGATGGGCAACAACTGGGGGGTTTTGGAGGAGTGGGGAGATGTGGGCTGAATGTTCACTTCACTCAAATTCACCTAAACCCACACCCCACCCTCCACTTGTCTAGCTCAGATCCCGTGTTCATGCTCTTTTTCCTGCCTGGAAATCCCTCTTGTTTCAAATTACCTTCCTAAAAATCCACCCAATATATTTTTTTAAATCATATTTGTTAAAGCACTTACTATGTGCCAGGCACTGTACTAAGCACTGGGGTAGATTCAAGATAATCAGGTTGGCACAGTCCAGATCCCACTTAGGGTTCACAGTCTTTAATCCCCATTTTACCAGATGAGGAATTGAGGCAGAGTGAAGTATGGACTGAAATGGGAAGAGATGGAAGCCAGAGAGGTCAGTGAAGAGTCAGATGTAGTCATCAAGGCGGGTTAGGATAAATGCTTGGATTAATGTGGTAGCAGTTTGGAGGGAGAGGAAAGAACAGATTTTAGTTGTGTTGTGAAGGTAGAACCAACAGAATTTGATGACAGATTGAATGTATGGGTTGAATGAGAGAGATGAGAAGAGAGGTGAGAAAAGGAAGACGGTGGTATTGTCTACAGTGAGATGGGAAAGACAGGATTTGGGTGGGAAAATAAGAAGTTCTGTTTTGGACATGTTTAGATTGCAGGGTCAGAACTGTAGCTGCAGTTCTTAAAGTTATAAATTCAATCAGCCAATTTTGTAGTCAAATCTGTTTTCAACACTATCAACAAAAAAAGTTGCTGATACTTGCTACATTTAGAAATTATTTCTCTAGTTGGATTTGCAAAAGCAATATTAAAATAACCTATGAAAAACAGCAGGCAAAACAGGCTTAAAGAATTTTGTTTCATATTTCTCAGACTTTCCAATTGTGGTTTCAAAGTACTCCATGGCAGATAAATATTTTTGTATGACTTGCTCAGACAAATATTTGTACAGATGAGCTAGGCCCTCTTGTTACAATGGGTTAAATTCAAAGGATTAATACATCTGGTAGGGGAAGGAGGAAAGTGTCCAAAAGCACACTTTTAGCCAAAGATGGTTTAGTTTAATTGTCTGAAGTTCAGAGTTGGATTTGCCCATGTTCTGCCAATATGAATTCTGTTTGAAAAAGATCTAAGTCTTGTGTGACCATTCACTTAACCAATGCCAAATACTTCAGAAATGAGGGTTCATCTTCCAAGCTTAGATGAGAGATTTATTTCACTTCACAGCTAATGGCTTGTGTAATGCCCTGAATTCTGAAAAACTACTGGAGTTTGGCTAGAATCCTTGGGAACTTTAAGCCATTTAAACATTCTCCCATGAAGTTACACCTTTATTTAGGTATTGAATTTGCCCCTAAATAATTCTACAAACATCTCTACAGTTAGGCAGTTCCCTGGAAAGTTATTTGACATTAAAACATGCATAAACCTTCAATCACACAATTCATAATTCCAGACGTACCATACCCCCAAATAATCTTGCATATTTCGGTAGACATTAGAGAAGCCTAAAGGTGAGTAAATCCTTCTGCAAATGTTTACCTATCCTCAAGGCTGAAATGAGAGGCTAGTTGTTGCCATGGACATTAGATTTTTTCCACTCTGAACACTACTGCCCTAGATGCACTGGGGTGAAAATCATTATCAGTCTTTAATAATAATGTCACCCCCGGGGCAAAGCTGTTACAGGATTCCAGGGTAGTCTATGTAGACTCCTGCATTAATATACAGTTTACACATTTGGCAGCAGCTACTTAAGAAAAGCTGGCAGAGAGGTAGATCACTAGGGAGAGACTAGAGAGAAATGAAAAAGATTGGGGGTTAGGGTGGAAGAGAGGGAAGATAGAGGCAGGTTTTGGAAAAAAAACAAATAAAACCTCCATATAAAAGAGGGTACTAAACTTCAGTTGACTGGATCATGAACTCTTCTATGGAATCTGGCTGCTTAAGGTTTGGGAAAAAATTAATCTGCCTCTATATGAAAAGATAGCCCAGCGAAGGGATAATGGGCAAAGAAAATATCAAAAAGGAGGTCCAAAACTCAAGTGATAAATCTTAAAATTAAAAAAAAAAGAGTTTTCAAACAAGAACCCAAGAGCTCAAGAGAAAGAGGGACAAAGATAGACATCACTTCATGACAGTTAAGGAGGGGATAAAAAGAGGAAGATGGGCTACAGCATCTTCGGGCTCATCTTCCTGCAGAAACGCTCTGGCCAAGTCACTCCCCTTCTTAAAAACCTCCAGTGGTTGCCTATAAACCTCCGCACGAAACAAAAACTTCTCACTCTAGGCTTCAAGGCTCTCCATCACCTTGCCCCCTCCTACCTCTCCTCCCTTCTTTCTACTGCCCACCCCGCACGCTCCGCTCCTCTGCCGCCCACCTCCTCACCGACCCCCGTTCTCGCCTATCCCGCCGTCGACCCCTGGGCCACGTCCTCCCGCTGTCCTGGAATGCCCTCCGCTCCTCACCTCCACAAACTAATTCTTCCCCCTCTTCAAAACCCTACTTAAAGCTCACCTCCTCCAAGAGCCATCCCAGACTGAGCTTCCCCCCTTTTCCCTCTGCTCCCCTCTCTACCCCCCCTCACCTCCCCTCAGCTAAGCCCTCTTTTCCCCCCTTCCCTCTGCTCCTCCCCCTCTCCCTTCCCCTCAGCACTGTGCTCGTTCACTCAATTGTATATATTTTCATTACCCTATTTATTTTGTTAATGGATGGTACATCCCCTTGATTCTATTTATTGCTATTGTTTTAATGAGATGTTCATCCTCTTGATTCTATTTATTGCTATTGTTTTTATCTGGTCTCCCCCGATTAGACTGTAAGCCCGGCAATGGGAAGGGATTGTCTCTATCTGTTGCCGATTTGTACATTCCAAGCACTTAGTACAGTGCTCTGCACATAGTAAGTGCTCAATAAATACTATTGAATGAATGAATAAAGCAGAATGTGGTCTATAAATCTTTGCTAAGAATAGCTATTTGTTAATATGTATTTCAAGTCTTACTGGTCCCCAACATGATTTCTTCCAAATCCAGGGCATATACTAATTTTCAGGATTGGGTTGAGGTTTGAGCCATGATAGGTAAAATATTTAGTAATGATGCAGAGTATTATCTAAAGACAAGCAGCTGCTTTTGGTCTCTAGGGGTTGGAGCCATCAAAAACACCTCAGTCACCCCGGAGTCTGCATAGCTTTTTGGCATGACTTCCCCCTCTCTGGCTCAGAAACCGGGGAACTTTCAAGAGCTAGAGTTTCTATCTTGATAGCCTGCTGGTAAGTGCACCTTTAAAGAGTGCTTTTTCAGGTAAGAAAAGGTCTTCCAGTTTTACCTTATATTTCCATCTCACCTACTATTGTTTGTCTGAACTGAGAGCACCAGCTACCATTCTGTGAAGTCCCTTTTCTTGTTTGTTCCCAAGGAAACCTATATCCAATTCAACGTGAAAATTCACAGCTTTGGAGACAGCAGGACTAGGAACAACAGTGATAGGAATCCTAGAGGGCTATGCGGGATATGAAGAGTCTATTCAGTGTACTTGTCACCAAAGCATTGCATAAAGTGGAACTTTATTCCTATTTCAGATTCACTTTTCCTCCCACTGCCCAAATGTAGTTTTATAAAAGATTTTAAAAAAAGGTGTTTTAAGTTTAGTAGGGATACCAAATCCACTGAAAAATAAACTAGATATTAAACTTTGGGTTTCTTTATGTCACTGTGGAGAAAACCAGCATTAAAGAAGCATTAGAGAAGCACCATGGCCTAGTGGATAGAGCACAGGCCTGGGAATCAGAAGGAGCTGGGTGACTACTGGCTCTGCCACTTGTCTGCTGGGTGACCTTGGGCAAGTCACTTCACTTCTCTGGCCTCAATTACATCATCTATAAATTGGGGATTAAAACAGTGTGAGCCGCAAGTGGGACCCAGATTGTGTCCAACCAGCTTACTTGAATCTACCCTAGTGCTTTAGTAGAGTGCCTGGCACCTAGAAAGTGTTTAACAAATACCACTAAAAAACCATCCTTTGAAACTAAGACTTAATAGCTACCTTTAGGTTCCTTTAGAGGGAAACAAGATTTTAGATATCCCTCTCATCAGAACATTTAATCAGAACTGGCCAAAAGCTTTACGTTGATATTCAGGAGTTAAATGGTTCCAGGATAATTGCTATGAAGTACAGTACACTTTTACCCTAAAGCAGTGCTTATTCCCTAGACTGTAAACTCACTGTGGGCAGTGAATGTGTCAATGAACTCTGTTGTATTGTACTCTCCCAAGGTTAGTACGGTGCTCTGCATACAGTAAGTGCTTTGATTATTCAACCTCTACCAGGTCACTTTTGCCAAATAATTTTACTCAAATCACTCCAATACTACTGTCCTAATTGCCCTTCCTTTCATGGGGAGGAAAACAAGTGAAGAAAACCATATCAACTCATTCTTCATATTCACAAGTAAAAAGATTTCCAGGGATCATATGTACATGCTCCAATTCTCACAAGCTGAGAAGAGAGTGGTATTTGTTCAACACTTACTATGTACCAAACATTGTCCTAAGGGCTGATATGCAGCATGGCCTGTCATCATCAATGGTATTTGAGCACTTACTGTGTGCAGAGCACTGTACTAAGCACTTGGGAGAGCACAGAGTTGGAAGACATGTTCCCTGGCCTACTGGAAAGAGGGCAGGTCTAGGAATCAGAGGTCTGGGGTTCTAATGCCAGCTCAGTCACTTACTTCATGACCTTGGGAAAGTCAGCTAACTTCTCTGGGCTTCAGTTCCCTCATCTGCAGAATGGGAATTCTATACGTGGAGCCCTTCTACTTCGACCTTGAGCCCCTTGTGAGACCTGATTACCTTATATCTACCCCAGCACTTAGTACAGTACTTGGCACATAGTAAACACTTCAACACCACAAATATTTTAGATACAAGATAATCAGGTATTAAGTCTCCATTCTGTGGATGAGGGAACTGAGGCACATAGAAGTTTAGGTGACTTGGCACAGCAGAAATTGGGGAACTTGGATTAGAACCTAGGCTCTCTAACTCCACTGTAGAAATTAATCAGGAAAGGCTTCTTGGAGATATGATTTTCAAAGGACTTCGAAGATGGGTGAGGGGATTTGAAGTAGGGAGGAATTTCAAGCAGGGGAAATGGTTTAAACAAGAGGTCAGTGGCAGGAGAGAAGATAAAGTGGCCCAGTGAATAGGTTAGCTGAAGAGGAACAGAGTGCACAAGCTGGCATGTAGAGGGAGAAGAGAGTCATTAGGAAGAGAGCAACCAACCCCCAGTGCTAGTTCTTAAAGGGAGGGCCCTCAGCCTGGAAAGCAGTACAACAGACCTTTTGTAACAGTACTTAAACACTCTTCAAATTGAATTTACTGTTGAACAATTTTTTCCTGTGAGAAGGTAAGGTGGCCTGACAGTAAAAGGTCTTCTGATTCCTAAAGAAATCATCTAGAAAGAGTTGATCCTATCCATCCTGGCTTTGTACACACCAGGAAACTCTTTAGAAAAATTTATGGAGATTTTTTTCTTGCAGAGGAACTGTGTCGAAATAATATGATTGTAAGATCCTTGAGGGCAGGGATGTGTTTACTTGCTTTCCAATAATAATCGAGGTGCTTAAGTGCTTACTATGTGCCAGGCACTGTACTAAGTGCTGAAGTAGATTACAAGGTAATGAAGTTGGACACAGTACATATGTCTCATGGAGCTCACAGTCTTAATTCTCATTTTACAGATGAGGGAACTGAGACACAGAGAAGTAAAGTGACTTGCTCAAGGTCACACAGCAGACAAGGGGCAGAGCTAGGGGTAGAACCTAGGTCCACTGACTCCCCACCTTGTGCAATTTCCATTAGGCCATGCTGCTCCCAAGTGCTTAGTGCAATGCTCTGCACATAGTAAAAACTCAATTATCATTGTTTGATTGATTGCTTCACTCGCAGGTCATCTGAAAGCTGTTATAATTTATTCCACCCTGTGATGGCTAGCTCTCTTGAGGATCCTCTGCCCTCTGCTGGCTGGACTGAACTGAATTCCTCTTTATGTGAATGGGTTGATCAAATGCCGAATCGCTCTGGGTTGGGGGTCGGGGGAGGGCCTCTCCAGGGGTCTTTTATATCTTTACAAAAAAAAACCCACTCCCTGGTGCTAAGGCATCTATGAAAACAAGAAGACCCCCACACTCCGCAATGCCTCAAAGTGCAGGATGAATGTGGGACGCCCTGTACCCCTCCAATACTGGAGGCTCTTGTTCCTCAGTTTCGAGAGGGCAGACTTAGAAAGAAGTGTCTTGGTTAGGGGTAGGCTGGAAGAAATTTTTTGGTGAGGTTCTTTACAGGAGCATTAGGCACATGCACAGGGCTACACTTTGTTATGAATGTGACTAAAGAGCCAGTGGACATTAATAAGATCCAGAAAAAAGACTCCTCCCCACCCAGGTCTTGAGTCCCTCCATCCATCCTCTCTCACTCGAGGGAGACAGGTCCAGCAGTGTCTGCTACAGAGTGGGTTCTCAGAGACATCCCTTTCCACAACCACGCTGCAGCTGTTTTCTGCTGCCGGGCCCTCTTGCTATTGGAAACTTGGAGATCAGGCAAGATGAGCTTTTGTGTGGCCTAGCCCAGCCCTTCATTACTACTACCACTGACAGTCCAAGTATATATCCTGCCAGCATTAGGCCATTCTTTTCCTCCTCCTCTCCAAACCTTAATGTAATCACTTATGAAACAGGTGACCGAAGATATTGTGCCATCTGATAACACCCTTAGCTTTGGAGAAGCCCTCATGCAGTGATCACATAGCAGGTTAAAAGGATTATAAAATGGGCCCTACTCATCATTGGTATTTATTGAGCATCTACTATGTGCAGAGCACTGTACTAGGCCACCGGGAGCATACAATAAAGGTAGAAGATGCTGTCTCTGCTCTTAGTGATCTATTGGGGGAGGAACTTACATTAGTTACAGTCATATTAATGGATTAGGTCCCACTGTCAGCAGCACCTTTCCATAGTATGTTCCCTGTATCTGCTGGACTAAGAAGAAAAATGCTCATTTACTCAGCTAAGATCCTATTTATCTAAGAAATACCATAATGGGCCAGACCAATGGCCCATCCAGCTAAGCATTCAGAGCATGATATTTGTTCTTATATTTTCATAACCAGGAAGGTACCACCTGCCAGCTCTAATATTTCTATTATAGCCATTAATTAATTTATCCAAAACCTCCTTGAATCTTTTGGTAATTCCTGCCCCCACAAACTCATGGCAACAAATGCCAAATCTTTCTAGCTGTTATGAAAAAAAGTGTTTCTTTTTTGTGGTTTCAAACCCACCACATTCTTGGTGCTAAGATTTAAAAAATGTTTTGGTAATAGTTTGGGCTCAGAAAAGTTGAGGAAGTGTTTCTAGTGGATAGTAGGTTTGTCTACTGTTTTAGTGGGCTATTCAGGAAATGCCCAGATGATATAGATGACTACACAAATTTTTTTTTTATGTTCAACAGAATAGCAGTCAGGAAGCTATAGAACAAATGTCTTTTCAAAGCAATGAGTGAATAAGTGTTAAAATTGGACAAAGCTATGGTACCAATAAGTACATTGAAAGAGTAATTTTGATTAGTGTCAAAGTAATGTAGTAGTGAGAAAATTGAGCCATAAAACTTGAGCTTCTGCCATATACCAGTGTTTAAGGCTGCCAGTCCATAAAGCACTTGTAAGTCAAGGTACTAGAAGCTGTCATACTGCTAAGAGAAAGTAGATGTGGAGAACATATTCTACCCCTACCTTTGTCCCAGGGGCTTATTAACTAATATTCTCCTAATGTACTTGTATAAGGCTGATTACATGTCAATCGTAAGGCTCAAAGCCTGTGCATAGTACTAGAGTTCAGCTCAGATCATTCAAGTCACCATTTTATTTTCCACATACATGGTACAGCTGGCATTAGAGAATTATTATAACTTATTATAGCTATGGAAATGTTAATCACCGCACCTAGGGGGAGGAGAAAGGGGGTGGGGAGAGGTAAAATGAAAGCAAATAGGGCCCTTGTAAGCACACAAGCAGAACAGCTAATGAGGCTACCTTTTGAAGGCATCAAAGGGTCATATGTGGAGCTGTCAAAATATGGGAACCAAACACACCAGAAGCTGCACATACAACAGAACTAGTGATGTGCCCATTTGCCCCTCAAGGATGAACCACCTACTTTTCTCTTGTCTTTGATCCTTCCCCAAAACCAGGACTATTCAAGTCCTGTTTTCCAGGACATATACTCTAATCCCTAAACCAACTGCACTAGATCACCTTGGGAGGTATGGACCTAGTTCCCTGCACCATGGATCCCTATTAATCCAATACAGGACCCTGTAGGATTTATGCCCTTTCAGGAGATGCCAGTACTATTTTACCACATCTCAAAAGTAATATGACAATGCAAAGGAGGTATTTTTGCAAGATTTGAAATTGTGCCCCTGGATTTTGAGGGGAAAAATTTCTGGTAGTCTTACAAGACAAATCTACCCATCCAGGCAGTTGCTTCTGGCTGAAAGGAGGTGATGTGCAGAAAGTGGTTTGGGAGTCCTCTGCCCAGAAATTTGTACTGAAAAAGATTTGGGGGAGTCACCTGTCATCAAATGTGGCTTACTGTGGCCAGGGCAGTACTGCTAAGAACCACTCCCAGCTTTTCTCTCCAGCTAAGACAAACACATATAAAAAGGTTGATTCCCAGGAAGGCCACCAATTCTTCCAACAGCCATCAGTATACAGCTCACCTTTTCTTACCTCCTAAAACTCAGCCCACCCACTCTGCTCCTCTAATGCCAACCCACTCAATGTTATTTGAGCAGGTACTCTGTGCAGAGAACTGCATTAAGTGCTTGGGAGAGTATAGTGCAACAGAATTAGCACACAGGAACACTGCCCATAATGAGCTTTCAGTCCCACTACCGACACCTTGCCCATGTCCTCCCTCTGGCCTGGAAACCCCTCCCTCTTCATATCTGACAGTCCATCACCCTCCCCCACCTTCAAAGCCCTCCTAAAAAGAAAAATAATAATTTTAAAATCTCCTTTAAAAGGCCTTTCCTGATTAAGCCCTCATTCCTCCAACTTGCCCTCCACTGTGATGCCTATTCACTCATATTTGTGCCCTCAGCATTTGATATTTGCTCCCAACCCAGCACTTATATACATATCCTTATTCTCACCCATTTCTCCTATCTGTAATTTAATTTTCATGTCTGACTCTCCCTCTGAAAGGTCCTACCAACTCAATAGTACTTTCTTTCCCAAGCACTTAGCACGCAGTACACTGCAAACAGTTAGCATCCAATAAATACCATTTGATTGATTGAAGCACTTCATGAGAAAATGGGTAATACATGTTCAGATACAGGAATACTGAATGCTGTTCTTCTCATTTAGGAATGGCTGGAGCAGGGAGTAGTTATTGCAGTACCATGTAGTTTCACCATGAGTCAGTAGTGCAGGTTTAATTCCCTACTCCCACTTAAGCCACCCAACAACTTCAGAAAGAATATGTTTCTAGCTTTCCTTTGGGAAGAAAATGCAATCTCTGAAGATATAATACATTCAGCAGCTGCCAAAGGACACCTCCCAGCAATACTGGGCAATTAAGGAGGCGGCAAACAATGATGGCCAATTTCTCAAGTCAGTAGTTGTGCAACAGACAGCAGTCGTCCATCTTTTAGAACCCTGGAATACAGCTGGAGCCTCACAGTCATTTCTGAATCTAAAAATTGTTACTAAGTCTGGATGAAATATATGTTCACTCTGAGATGCAATGTAATAATAGTCCAAGTTTTAAAATGCTACTTTTCTTTCAAAAATGAAGTATTTAGATTATATGTGACAAGAATGATAGGAGGAAAGTTATGAATATATTTGGTAGGGCATGATCACATAGGAAGCTGATTTCCCATCAAGACAGAAGTGGTTCTTACCAAAAACTGAGCTAGCCATGGGCATGCTCTACTCATTTTGAGAAGTAGCATTTTCCCCTCCCCAAAAGGTCATCCACTGGATTAAAAATACTGCTCAAAATTGCCCCCACTTTTTTGCAACCCCCACACAGGGGAGGGAGGAAAGGATGGGAGAAGAAAAAGAGGAACTTGAGACTGCTGTCTTAGTTCTATCACACTTTCCCAAGTCCACTTCCACCAGAGACCAGCTCAAGCAACCTAATCTGCAATCCATGAGTCCCATTCAGGGGCACAATAGTCAACAAAGATCCTGTTGGAAAGAACTTGGGAATTGTCTCAATCTTTCTTAGATTCTTTTAGAGGGGATGCTCAGTTTCCAAGTGTGGCAATCAATTATTTGTATAGAAATCCTGTGAATGCTAAAGCATTGCATAGTATGACTGCAGGACCTCTGAGTGAGGTAAGGATCAGCCACAGTAGAGCTTAGCACTGCACTAAAGCCCTGTGTCACATAGGTAGCAGCCTCATTTAGTTTTTGGTGTTTTTTTTTTTTATAGGGATCTTTTGCTACTCCACGTGGTACCCTGCTAAATGATGAACTAATCTACTAGAGAAATGTATGTTTGGCCATCTCTTTAGGTAATAATAATAATAATATTTGTTAAGCACTCACTATGTGCCAGGGACTGTTCTAAGTGCTGGGGTAGATACAAGATAATTGGGTTGGACACACTACCCACACAGGTCTCACAATCTTAATCCCCATTTTACAGACCCATGCTCTATCCACAGTTCATGCTGGGCACCACTGACAACAGGACTGCTTGTTCCATTGCTCAGAAGCAGCAGAGGTAGGGTGATAAATCGGGGGTGACTCACAGGGCTTCCTGTGTCTATTCTTGCCAAAAACCACCCACTGCCTCTAGCCAGCCCCTGCCAGTCTGGGACTGAGACTTGGGTGACCTGATCTGCTTCCCCTCAGAGTCAATCTGGTCCCCATCACCGGCTGTCCCCATCCCAGGCAAGGCAAGTGGACAACACAGTAATGTGATTTCAGGGTTGGATAACCCCAGGCTCTCTTCTCCCCACCAGCCCAGGGGCACTGGAGTAGGTTGCGAGAGAGGGTGGCACAGTAGTGGGATGGAGGGAGGGTGGCAGGCCCATGCCAACCCACACAGCACTTGCCCCAGCAACTTACAATGTGCAGAGGGGGAGGAGCTCTGTGGTCAGAGCCAGCTGGGGTGCTGGACACAAGGTTTCACACTCCCACAGCCCTGTCAACAGTTCCATCAACAACCCCTAGGGTCAGCAGTCATTGTCATCTGGGCCAACTTTTCTCCTGTCTTGGGGCACATAAATATCTGAAGCCAGTCCTGTTTTTCCTCTATAAATGCTAAAGGATCTGACATGCCCCTTATAAAAAAGCACATGCCTACCATACCCTGCAGTGAACACTCTCTAGGTTCTCATTAATGATAACAATAATAGCATTAATATTTAAGTGCTTACTTTGTGCCAAGCTCTAAACACTGGGGGAAGTTTCAAGATAATGTTTGAACACGCTCTCTGTCCCCACCTAGGGCTCACAATCTAAGCAGGAGGGAGAACAGGTATTGAATCCCATTTTACAGATGAGGAAACTGAGGCACAGAGTAATGACTTGCCCAACATCACCTGGCAGGCAAGTGGCATAACTGGGATTAGAACCCAGGTCCCCTGACTTCCGGCCCTATGCTCTTTCCACTAGGCCACGCTGCTTCTAAGCAGGAAAAGACAAGTGATTCTGGATTCCAGTTGCCCTTTCCAATTTCCCTTACACTAAAATGTTGCAACTTACTTTCGATAAGTCTACTTGATTGTTATCTTACCCCATTATCCTATTTTGCACTAATCACTAGGTTTAACTACACAAAAAAAATCTGTGACTTCGATTTTCAGTTACCAAATTACACTTTTCCATGAACTTGCAAAGAGGGATTAAGTGTTTGATGTTTGTGTTTTGGATATTTCATGATTTGTTTATTTTATCTACATTGTTAAACCCTTAGACAACACATAATACAACCAAGGGAAAGTTAATCTAGCATCATAATACCTAATGAAATTGAAATTTACAAACGTTATAACCCACCCACTATGTAGCAGTATCATGACAAAACTCCTTTGTCTTCAAATGGAGTTCTATTATTCTTTCCCCATGCCAACTGGACTTCTTGGACAGTCAAGTTAGTTAATCAAACATTTCTCTCAGGGTCTTATCTAAGAAATGCTATGCAGCCTTCCCCTTTTTTCCTTGCTTGGGCAGAACAAAGATTTCAAAATGAAGTAAAGTGAGAGAAAAGAGAGGATAGGGAAGAAGGACTCAGCTTAGGGACAGGAGTTAATTCACAGAATAAGACATTCTCCCTAATGGGAGAAAGTCCAGTATACTTGCCTGAGCCAAAAACTCAGGTCAAACAGATTGCAGCATCATACATACCATTCAGAAGAACTTAAGCAAACACATGCAAGAAGTGCCCTTTCTGAATCAGACAAAAGACTCACCTATTTTAGCATTCTATCTCCAACCACTGTAATATTTATTGAGCACCACCTTGGTGCAATATACCAAACGTTTGGGAAGTATGAAGCCACAAAGTGACACATTATCTGCCTATAAGGATCTTGTACTCTACTGAAAAAAACAGACTAAACACAGAACAGATAGGATGCAAAAGTCACCCTCTGATACTATCTTACTGGTGGAAGACTCATTCAGGGCTAAAAAGGAAATAACCAAGAGACCTAATGAATTTGAGTTCAACCATCACTGCTATTACTAAGATACTACCTCCTCATGGTAACTTAAAAACACGGGATCAAATTGTGGTGACCAGACAAGTTATTTTAGACTAACTTTATAAACTCAAAGTGCAACCAAAATCACTAGAAACTTAAGGCATCTATTCAAGATTTCTGAGATTGTGAGGCTCACTGTGGGGAGGGAACTCATCTACCAACTCTGTTGCACAGTGCTTTCCCAAATGCTTAGTATAGGGTTCTGCACACAGTAAGTGCTCAGTAAAGCACATACTGTCTCAGTGAGTGTTGAGCAGCAGTGTGGCCTAGAAGATAGAACACAGGACTGGGAATCAAAAGAACCTGGGTTCTAAGCCCAACTCAGCCATTTGGCTGCTGTGTGAGCTTAGGCAAGTCATTTCACTTCTCTGGGCCTCAGTTACCTCATCTGTAAAGTGGGGATTAGTACTGTGAGCTCCATGTGGGACATAGACAGTGTCCAACCTGATTACCGTGTATCTACCCAGTGCTTAGTACAGTGCCTGGCACAAAAACAGTGCTTAAATACTGTATGAAAAATAAATTCAACTGATTGATAACTTGAAAGGTAAAGTTGCAAAAGGTGAGAGCACACAAGGCATTTTTAAACAGCCACTGTACCTGAGAAGCAGCTGAATACCAATACTACTATCTCTAGGAATATTTTCAGAAGTGATTCAGGTAATTACATATCACTGACTCATTAATAGAGTAGATAAATTTAGGGTCATTGAGTACTTAAAGAGACCATGTTGTCTATGCCCCCCAACGAGTGGTATTTTTCAATGGGGAAATCATGCTTCACTGCCCCTGATGGAATTCATGCATATGTAGGCAGAAGGGAATTGATAGATATATTGGCATTTGAAAATAACCAAAATAAAGCCTTTTTGAAAAATTAAATAATTATGAGATTGAAAAAAATGCTGTCACTGATAAAAACTGAGGAGACTCAGGGGGTTGGGGTGGGAAAAAAAAAGTAGGGGCTTTGTTAAACATGTTACACAGAGGGAATATGCTGTGAAGTCTCAGAATGTAGATGACATTAAGCTCTCTGGATGGTGGCATGTTGTATAGATGTAGATAAACTGGTGGAAGATCATGAAGCTGAAAGGACAGAAAAATGGCAAGTGTGAAGAAGTAGTTTTGGAAAATCTATAAGTGCTTTAATGTGCAAGGAACTGGACTAGTTATTTGGTGGGGGTAGGGATAGGGACAAAAGGGAGGTTTAGGCTGGAGGAGACATTCCCTGGCCTACTGGCACCTGCAAGGATCAAAGGGACAAAGCATACAGTGAAATAGAGTATAAATTCAGCAGAAATTCAGCAGAAATTCAAGTAACAAGAGTCAGAGTATAGTTCAGTAAGAGTGGGGGAGGGTGTCACTGCAATTTCCCCTATCTAAATTTATTTTAATGTCTGTCTCTCCCACTAGGCTTTTTGCTCCTTGAGGATGGGAACTGTGATGACCCACTCTATCTTACACACTTAATACACTGTCCTGCACGCAGTAAGCACTCCATAAATACACTGTCCTGCATGCGGTAAGCACTCTATAAATACCATTCATTCATTCCATCAGATTTATTGAGCACTTACTATGTGCAGAGCACTGTACTAAGCCCTTGGAATATACAATTTGGCAACAGAGACAGTCTCTGCCCAACAAAGGGCTCACAGTCTAAACGCAGGAGACAGACAACAAAACAAATAGTCTGGTGTCAATATCATCAAGATAAATAGAATCATAGATATACATAGATCATTAACAAAATAGAGTAATAAATATATACAAATATGCACAAGTGATGTGGGGAGGAGAAGGGGGAAGAGTAGAGGGAGGGAAAAGGGGGAATGGAGAGGGGAGGAGGAGCAGAGGGAAGGAGAAGGGGGAATGGGGAAGGGAGGGCTCAATCTGGGAAGGCCTCCTGGAGGAGGTGAGCTCTCAGTAATCCTTGGAAGAGGGGAAGAAAGTTAGAATGGCAGATGTGAGGGAGGGCATTCCAGGTCAGTGGAAGGACGTGGGCTAGGGGTCGATGGCGGGACAGGCGTGAACGAGGATCCGTGAGGAGGTGAGTGGCAGAGGAACGGAGTGTGCTGGGTGAGCTGTAGAAGGAGAGAAGGGAGGTGAGGTAAGAGGTTCACTGGAGGTTTTTGAGGAGGGGAGTGACATGCCCAGAGCGTTTCTGTAGAAAGATGATCAGGGCAGCAGAATGAAGAATAGAATGGAGCAAGGAGAGACAGGAGGATGGGAGATCAGAGAGAAGGCTGACACAGTAATCCAGTTGGATGACTGATAGAGTAGTCCCGAGGCCCCTCCAACTACAAGTAGGGCCACTTCTAGACCTAAGTCATTTGTAGCTTTTCCAGTATTTTAAGAGTTGGGAAGGCAGGCTTTGCTTTGGCACAGCAGGATGGGTTTCTCCCCAGTGAATGCAGGTGAGGGAAGGATGGATGTTGCCTCTGATCATTATCTCTCTATCCCCAAACTTAGGGAGAGCCCCAGGCCACCATGAATCCATCTCCATCTGCTTCACTCCAGTTTAGAGCTACCAGTAATCATCCAAGTCATTGTTGACTGCTCTTTTAAATTGTTGGGGCAATATATGCCTGTAATGAGAAAGGACAACTGAATGCTGAGTTCACCTGGAAAGGGATAAAAATCCAGATAAAAAGCATAGTTCTACCATGAAACAAAAACCTTGGCCTATCCACACCTAGACACTCAATCTACTCATATTGGCAGTGACTTATTAATAGGGCTAGAGAAGGCCAATAAGGTAATCGGGAACTACAGAAATTTCCTTATGAGAACAGATTGAAAGAGGTGGAGTGTCCTTCTCAATCTTTTCCAACTAAATTGCAGCCTCCGCAAGATGCAGTGACCAGAACTGTTGCAATATTGTAGGTGTAGGCCTATATAGTGACAAATCATACCTTTCTCTCTCTGCCATCCTTGATGATGGCCATCATTAGTTAACTTTTTTGGCTGTCTCCACACTTTAAAATGCATCTGTCACTTTTCAGTCCATTCAGCTTTATGAAGTCTTCCTGCAGTTTTCCCCCATCCAGATGCACTTCACAACCCTGGAAGAGCTTAATATCATCTGCAAACTTGGCACTTTAACTGTGTACTCCTTCCAGATCACTTATGTTAAATAAAACCAATTCTAGCACCCACCCTCGGGAGGCCTCATTACATACACATCTCCATGTCCCAAAGTGCCCATTTATCCCCACCCTTTATTTCCTGCCTTTTGGCTAGTTTTTGATCCAGGACAGAACATTCCCTCTAATCTCATAATTACTCACTTTTTAAAACAGCCTTTGGTGTAAAACCTTGTCAATGGCCTTTTCAAAGTCTGAATATATTGTGTCTATTGGTTCCCTTTAGACACATGCTCACTGACCCCTTCAGAGAATTCCAGCAGGGTAGTGAGGCATGATTTCCCTTTAAAGAAGCCACATTGTCTCTGTCCCCAGTTTGTTTTTTTTATTTAAATAGGAAAGCTGAACCAAGATTTCATTTTAAAAAGTCATAATAAAAGCCAAGGAATAGTTTGGTGTTGAAAATGAGAGGGATTGCATGTTTTGGCCTTTAAATTAAGGGACTAAAACAGGCATACAATGTCAGGGAATCATTTCTTTATTTAGGGCAAGGCAGAATTTGCCAGATAACATCTTAGAACCCCTCAAAAATTCATTCAGGTTCTTCAAGCCTGTTTAGTAGGAAGGAAGCAGAGGAGTGAGAGAGAAGAGTCAGATCTGGACCAAAACAGTCTGAAGAATAAAAAGCTAAAGATAGTGAAGGGACAGGGCACCATTAATCAAGAGGACTAAATTAAAAGGGAAAGAATGTATCAGGAATTCCTAATAGTAAGTGGGCAGAGTAGGCTCTTACATGGATTAAGAAAAAGAGAGCTAATAGTTCTTCCCTGCTCCACAGCTCCCCAAGTTGTGTTTAGGGGAACACCCATTTGATTCCAGCCATCCAGCCAAGAGTAAAATAATCAAAGTCCACTTTTGAGAAAAGTGTTACCTAGCCAGCTCAGCAGTTTGTCTTAAGCACTCTTCTAAGGGACACACTCCTCTAATACCAAGTTACATCTCTATTTCAACCCCCTGCTTATACGCTCCCTTTTCCTTCATATGAAACAGACCACCACTCACCCCATCTTCAAAGCACTGCTTAAAACAAACAAAAACCTCAACTCCTCCAGAAAGACTTCCCTGGCTAATGCTCATCTCTCTTCATTATGCCATCCCCCCCCCAACTCCAACTTTTAGGTACATATCTTTATACCCTGTACACTTAATGTCAGTCTCCCCCACTGGGCTGTAAGCTCCTTGTGGGCAGGGAACATGTCTACCGACTATTACATTGTGCTCTCCCAAGCACTTAGTCCAACCCTCTGCA
Source organism: Ornithorhynchus anatinus (assembly GCF_004115215.2). NCBI lineage: Eukaryota > Metazoa > Chordata > Mammalia > Monotremata > Ornithorhynchidae > Ornithorhynchus > Ornithorhynchus anatinus. The sequence continues at coordinate 50,812,097 of NC_041735.1, read as the reverse complement.
CACAGTAAATTCTTACTAAAGACAATTGATTAGATTTTTCCTTTTCCTCCACCCACACTCTTTCCCCTTCGAAGAGTTGAATGCCTTGCCCAGGTCATGGGGAGAAAGAGTCCCACCTTCCTGGCACCCAGGTGAGCAGGCAGGAAAATGTGTGTCCATCTATTGGGTGGCTGATAGACTGGCACTGGGTGTCAGCCATCCTGAGCAAGCTCTGGTGGCCCGAGGGAACCTGTCCCGACTCCCAGTCTTTTGGGTCACCCTGAAGGTAGGGCTGGCCGAGGGGTGCCGGGAATTCCCTGTAGGTGGGCTTTGGGGGTTTGGGAGGTCCCAGCCAGGACCGATGAAGGACAGCGTGGCCTAGTGGATAGTGCATGGGTCTAGGAGTCAGAAGGACCTGGGTTCTAAACCTGGCTCTGCCACATCTGCTGTTTAACCTTGAGCAAGTCAATTAACTCCTCAGTTACCTCACCTGTAAAATGGGGATTGAGACTGTGAGCCCCACGTGGGGCAGGAACCATGTCCAACCCAATTTGCTTGTATCCACCCCAGCCTTAGTATAGTGCCCAGTGCATAGCAAGTGCTTAACAAATACCATAATTGTAAGCTCTTAGTACAGTGCTTTGCTCACAGTAAGTGTTCAATAAATACGACTGAATGAGGCCAAAAGCCAGGGAAGAGCAATGGCAGTGGGGGTACTGCTTGGTCTTTAATAATAATACTAATTATGGTATTTGTTAAGTGCTTACAATGTGCCAGGCACTGTTCTAAGCACTGGGGTAGAGAAGGAGCATGGCTTAGTGGAAGGAGCATGGGCTTGGGAGCCAGAGGACATGGGTTCTAATTCTGGCTCTGCCATTTGTCAGCTGGGTGACTTTGGGCAAGCCACTTAACTTCTCTGTGCATGTTACCTCATCTATCAAATGGGGATTAGGACTGAGCCCCACGTAGGACAACCTGATTACCTTGTATCTATCCCAATACTTAGAATAGTGCTTGGCACATAGTAAGTGCTTAACAAATACCATTATTATTACTACAAGGTAATCAGGACATCCCACGTGGGGCTCACAGTCTTCATCCCCATTTGACAGATGAGGTCACTGAGGCACAGAGAAGTGAAGTGACTTGCCCAAAGTCACCCAGCTGACAAGTGGCAGAGCCAGAAATAGAACCCACGACTTCTGACTCCCAAGCCTGTGCTCTTTGTGGGCGTGGTAGGGGGGAGACTGATTGGTCTCTAATAAGAACTAATGATGGTATTTGTTAAGCGTTTGCTATGTGACAAGCGCTGGGGTAGATCCAGGGGTCATCAGTTTGTCCCACATGGGGCTCACAGTCCCCATTTTTGTTTGGTCTCTAATAATAACTAATGATGATATTTGTTAAGCGTTTACTAGGTGCCAAGAGCTGGGGTAGATCCGGAGTCATCAGTTTGTCCCACATGGGGCTCACAGTCCAATTTTATAGAGGAGGTCGGTGAGGCACAGAGGAGTTAAGTGCCTTGCCCAAGGTCACACAAAAGGCAAGTGGCAGGGCCGGTGGGGGGGGGGGGTCTTCTCTCTCCCCCACCTCTGGACGGGTACGCTTCTGGGGGAAACTAAGGCAGGCAGGGGTGGGGTGCGGGTACTCACGATCTCGGCCAGGATGAGGATCCCGGGCAGGGTGCGCAGGAATTCCTTATCGTAGGCGAAGCTGCCGCTGGCGCTGGCGGTGGAGAAGTGGTCGGTGGCGGAGCTGGCGGTGGTGGTCACCGTGTGCGAGCGGGGCCGCTGCGCCTCCTCCATCTCCGGACACCGCCTCCAGACCGCCCTCCGGGCCTGCCCGAACCACCGGAGCCCGACACCGAGGACAGGACCGGCTCAGCCCAGCCCGAGCGCCACGGGGGCAGGGCCGGGGGCAGGGCTAGGGGAGGGGGAGGCCGCCCACCCTTTTGTGCAGCTCGGGAGCTTTCCGCTGCAGACCGGAGCTGCCCAAAGGAGCTGACCCCGGATTGGGGAAGGGGCTGGAGTTGAGAGCTCCAAGATTGGGGAGGGAGCTGTAGCTGAAAGCCCGGGGATTGGGGAGGGGGCTGGAGTTGAGAGCCCCGGGATTGGGGAAGGGGCTGCAGCTGTGAGCCCCGGGACTGGGGAGGGAAAGGGGGCTGTAGCTGAGAGCTCCGGGATTGAGGAGGGGGCTGCAGCTGAGAGCCTCCGGATTGGGAAGGGAAAGAGGGCTTCAGCTATGGGAGCCCGGATTGGGGAGGGGACAAAGGGGGCTGCAGCTGTGGGACCCCGGATTGGGGAGGGGGCTGCAGCTGAGAGCTTCGGGATTGGGGAGGGAAAAGGGGGATGCAGCTGCGGGACCCCGGGATTGGGGAGGAAGCAAAGGGAGCTGCAGCTGCGGGACCTCGGGATGGGGGAGGGGGCTGCACCTGAGAGCCCCGGGATTGGGAAGGGAAAAGGGGGCTGCAGCTGTGGGACTCCGGATTGGGAAGGGAAAGGGGGCTTCGGCTGCGGGACCCCGTCTTGGGGAGGGGGCTGTATCTGGGAGCCCCGGGATTGGGGAGGGAAAAGGGGCTGCAGCTGCGGGACCCGGGATTGGAGAGGGGACAAAGGGGGCTGCAGCTGCGGGATCTGGGATTGGGAAGAGACGGGGTGGGGGCGGCCCAGGCAGGGAGCGGCCTCCGGGCTCTGGTGGAATCACCTGTTAGCGGCCGATCGCTCAGCTTCAGCTTCCCAGGATCTGCAGCCGGGCCTGCCCCGGATCCCGGGAGCCCTCCCTGGCCTGCTCGGAGCCAGGGAACTTCCCAGCCCAGCTGGCTGGGAATGGGCTGCAGCCCGGAATGGGGAGAGTCAGCAAAGTGGCTTCCCCAAAGTCACTCCGCAAGCCCTGGGGCAAAGGGGGAGGTCCAGGGACGGAGACTCGCCTGGCCGCCTGAGGTGTGCTGGGGCAGGACCTTTTCCTTCCTTCCTTCCTTCCCCCTCCTCCTCCTCCTCTCCCCCTCCCCCTCTTCCTCCTCCTCCCAGCCGGCATCAGGCCGGTAGCCCCCTGACCCACGGTCGGTCGCTTCCAGTTTGCCTTCAGATGCAGCTCTGACTGCAGGCGTTGTCCGAGCACACAATAGACACTTCCTATTAGGAATACTATCCATCGGTCAATCAATCGTATTTTTTAAGCGATTACTGTGTGCAGACCACTGTGCTAAGCGCTTGGGAAGACGCTACAGTAATCAACATTGACATTCCCGGCCCACGAGAAGCTCACCGTCTAGAGTGGGGGAGGCAGACGTCGTTAGAAATAAATAAAATTACAGATACGTACACAAATGCTTGGGGGCTGGGAGGGAGAGAAAGCGAAGTGGTAAATAATAGTAATAATAACTGTGTTGTTTGTTGAATAGTTACTGTGTGCCAGGCACCATATCGGGGTGGATACAAGCAAATCGGGTGGGACACAATCTCTCACCCACATGGAGCTCACAGTCTCATTCCCCATTTTACAGATACCCACGGTGGGTCGCTTCCAGTTTGCCCTCAGATGCAGCTCTGACTGCAGGCGTTATCCGAGCACAAAATAGACACTTCCTTTTAGGAATACTATCCATCGGTCAATCAATCGTAATTTTTAAGCGATTACTGTGTGCAGACCACTGTGCTAAGCGCTTGGGAAGACGCTACAGTAATCAACATTGACAATCCCGGCCCATGAGAAGCTCACCGTCTAGAGTGGGGGAGGCAGACGTCGTTAGAAATAAATAAAATTACAGATACGTATACAAATGCTTGGGGGCTGGTAGGGGGAGAAAGCAAAGTGGTAAATAATAGTAATAATAACTGTGTTGTTTGTTAAATAGTTACTGTGTGCCAGGCACCATACTGGGGTGGATACAAGCAAATCGGGTGGGACACCATCTCTGACCCACATGGGGCTCACAGTCTCATTCCCCATTTTACAGATGAGGTAACTGAGGTACAGAGAAGTGAGGGGACTTGCCCAAGGTCACACAGCAGACAAGTGGCAGAGCCTGGATTAAAACCCACTGATTTCGAGGCTCGTGCTCTATCTGCTATGCACCCCACCCGCACCATCTACCACCACCCCTGCCCCCCTTCAGCCCACCACTGGACAGCCTTATCATTTCCTGCCCTTCCCATCAGAAACAATATAAGGAACCTGTTTAATCTCTTTCCTTTTCTGCATGCAAGTTTCAAAAGCTGTCTAGGTTTCCCACCGTATAAATCATCTAGGCCCATCATCTTGCCATGGAGACACCAAGTTGCAACAAGATATTTTCGGTGCCTAGGGTGGGAGTATAATTTCAGGCTTCCCCACTATCGTGGTGAAAAACAAAATAAAATGTGGCATTTTTTCATTTGATGATTTATTTGAATGTAAAAATAAATCTTATTATAGGATCCTTTCTTTAAAATAATGCTATTGGTGTCCTCCTTCCTTCTCTCCCTCCCCCACTACCCTCAGGGGGGGCATTTGAGGTGGGTCAAAACTGTTGTCTTCCAAGTAGGTGCTTTGGCCAAGTCCTACTGCTGTCACAAACGCCACAGTGGGGAGGAAAAAAACAACTCCTCCCTACTTCTAAATAAGGGAGAATTTGCTGGCAGCTCCGGAAAGTGAGATGATCAGTTCAAGACAGGATAAGGCAATGGATCACTATCAGGTTCCTTTTCCTGAACGCCCTCACTCAGCTACCGGTCTCTGGATTGTCATAGGAGTCAGTTTCCTGGTCCATAGGATCATGGAAGAGGTTTGGCCGGTCCCCCAATACTGAGAGTGGTACATTATTTCCTCTGTTGCCATTGCACTATACCCCTCCGAGATGGAAGGGTTTGATGATGAGGTCGGCAAAGAAACCTAATAAATGGGCTTTCGTGAAAATCAGAGCAGGACGGGGGATTAGCGTAAATCTTATGAGTTGGGGTGGGAGCACAATCACTGTGGAAAATATCTCTTTGAGCTCTGATTTACCTTTGCTTACCTTAGAGTTGCAACCACAGGAGGATTGGGTTGCACTTTAAAATTCCTAAAATGAATTACAACGATGTCATGTGGGAAAGATGACTTAAAGGGACATTAGGCCCAGCCCGATATGTCATCCCAACTAGTTCCTGTTTTTATTCTCTTGCTTCAACCTTAGACTGTGAGCCCCATGTGGGAGAGGGACTGTGTCCAACCTAGTTCACTGGTATCTACCCCAGTGCTTAGAACAGTGTTTGACACTAGTAAGCATTTAACTATAAAGTAATTAATAAATTAAGCTTAGATCAGTAACAACTGGGAAGGAAGAAATAAATGTCTCTTTCCCACTTTGTCTCATCCTCACTGCTCCCCAATACTGACCCAGAAGCCAAAGTAGAAGTCAGGTTTTTGATATTTTATGTCTGGGGTCCTCCTTGCCAACAGAGAAGCAGCACAGAGTAGTAGATAGACCCCGGGGCTGGAAGTCAGAAGGTCATGGGTTCTAATCCTGGCTCTGCCAGGTATCTGCTGTGTGACCTTGGTAAAATCACTTCACTTCTCTGGTCCTCCGTTTCCTCCTTTGGAAAATGGGTATTGAGACTGGGAGCCCCATGTGGGACAGGGACTGTGTCCAATCTGATTTGCTTGTATCCACCCTAGTGCTTAGTACAGTGTCTGGCACATATTAAGCACTTAAAAGATACCATAATTATAATTATTATTATTATTATCCATTACAATTTCAAGTGGCCAGTTCTTAGTTATCCTACAAGCAGTGTTTTGGACTGTGGACAGAGTCGCAGCAGCAGTCAGAGACCTCGATCCAGGACTAGCTGGTCTCTAGATTCATTTGGGAGAGGACTCTGGGTGGCTAGATGTGTTCATGCAGGGCGGCAAGAAGAACATGAGGGCAATTTCCTGCACTTGGCCAAGTGCACTCCCTTCTCTACCACAGCTGTCCAGGAAGGTAGAGGAAGACTCAATGCAAGCCCCCATTCATTGGCCCTGGGGGGAGAGAGGAGAAAATGGAAAACGTCCTGCAGGATGGCCTAGTGCTTCCACTGGGTCTGGGAGTCAGGGCACCTGAGTTCTAACATCAGCTCTGCCACTCACCTGCTGTGTGAGCTTGGGTGAATCACTTCACTCTGACTCATTTTATTTATCTGTAAAATGGGGATACAATACCTGCCCTCCCTCCTATTTAGATTGTGAATGCAATGAGGGATGGGGACTGTGCCTGACCTGATTAACTTGTATCCACCCCAGTGCTTTGACAGGGTTTGGTGCATAGTAAGCACTTCACAAATGTCATGATTATTATTTAAATCTATCTTGCACTCTCCACCTGACAGAATCCTCAAGCAGGTCGATTTGGGGGGATGATAATTGGGGGGGGGAGTATGTTAAATCCAGCTCCATTTAATCAATGCTTAATCTAATACTGAACTGGCCTCTACCAACCATATAACATAGGGAATATAACCAAAGCCTGACTAGAAAGAAGGAACAAGTTTTCCTAAAAAGCATCTTTATCAAATTAAACTGAGGAAGCATACATCACAAATCTAAAATGCAAATAGGAGAAAAACCCCAATGAACTGTGAATCCAGATTAGGCTACAGCCCAGATGAGTATTGCTTCCAGTGACATAATCAATTTAGGGCCACCCCAAATTTCCATAAGATGACAGGAAATCAAAGAACAGAGACCATTAAAAATAGAACTTGTTAGTGGGTACTTGGAGAGGCAGGAGGAAGCACAAAATGACTTTCGTTTGTTTTCTTTTTTAGGTTCAACATAAACAAAAGTTAAGAGCTTTAAGGTTTGATTATTTTCAGGCCAAAGAGGAAATTCCTTGCATAAATTCAACTTAAAAGTGAGGTAAGGTTGAGAGTTTCAGAATCCTTCATCAGTTAATTAAATGCTCATATGTGCATGGCACTGTACAAGGTACTATTCAGAGTGAGGTATTTTCTTTTTCTTTTTTTTAATGGTATTTGGTCAGCTCTTACTGTGTGCCAGATATGTTCTCAGCGCTGAGATAGATACAAGGTAATCAGGTTGGACACAGTCCATGTCCCACATGGGGCTCACAGTTTTACTCCCCATTTTATAGATGAGGTAATTGAGGCCCAGAGAAGTGAAGTGACTTGCCCAGGGTTACACAGCAGATAAGTGGAAGAGCCGACATTAGAATCCAGGACCTTCTGACTCCCAGGCCTGTGTTCTATCCATTAGGCAATACTGCTTCTCTGTGAAACAAATGGCAACAATACAGATGCTGAGAAAAAATAGCATAAACTGATAAGGTGAATGCTGCATAGAGAAGTAAAATAAGAAAATATACACTTTTTTTTTCTGTAGGTGGTATCTAAAGTGTATGTGGTTTATAGTGCACATAATCATATCAGAGTCAGGTGAGCCACTGTCACTGCCACATGGAATAATATTCAGTAATCAGACATCGGTGAACAACATGCAAGGATCTTGTACTTTACTCCAGCTTTTTCCATTTCATGGCCTTCCTCTAGAGACGCTGAAACTAGCCAAGCCAACTTGTAAGTGTCAGTGCGCATATCTGCATGGGGGGAACCTGATAGCAGGATAGAAGAACAACATATAGTAAACAAATTCCATTTTTAGCTCACCCTTGTTTCGCAGGTTTGCAGAACAGAAACTTTTGGCCCGAGTTCAGCATGGATAGGATTGGAAAATGCTAGGTTAGGTGTATGCAGATAATGCTGTGGCTGGGAGATTGCTACCTCAAAATCCATGCAATTAGTCCAGGGCTATGTACTACTGAAAACTAATGCCTAAGGGTGAGGCAGAATATACAGTGGTCTTTCATACTCAAAGAAAACATAACAGATAATAATAATTGTAGTATTTGTTAAGCACTTACTAACTGCTGGGTGAGATACAAAATAATCAGGTTGGATACAGTCCCTGTCCAAAATGGGGCTCACAGTCTTATTTCCCATTTTGCAGACAATGTAACTGAGGTCCAGTGAAGTGAAGTGACTTGCCTAAGGTCACTCAGCAGACAAGTGACGGAGCAAGGATTAGAATTTAGGTCCTTCTGACTCCCAGGCTCATGCTCTATCCAACTTCTCTGGGACTCAATTCCCTCATCTGTAAAATGGGGATTAAGACTGTGAGCCTCATATGGGACAACCTGATTACCCTGTATCTACCCCAGCGCTTAGAACAGTGCTCTGCACATAGGAAGCGCTTAACAAATACCAACATTATAATTAGGCCCCACTGCTGTATAAATGCCAGGCTAGATATAAACTAATGAGATTGAACACAGTCCAGGCCCCACATGGGGCTCACAGTCTTAATCCCGTTTTTACAGAAAAGGTAACCGAGGTGCAGAGAAGTTAACTGACTTGCCCAGGATCACACCAAAGAAACACGGTGGAGTCGGGATTAAAACCCACATCCTCTGATTTACAGGCCCGTGCTCTTTTCACTAGGCCGTGCTGTTCAGCGTAGTTGTGTTAAGGTGAGCAAAGCAGTAGAGCCCTGCAAGATCTGAAATCCCTTTCCTGGTCAGAGAGTCACGTAACAGAAGCATGGATCTCTCCCCAGCTTGAAGTTCTGTTTGAGTTCCATGGGTTGCAAATGCACTCTGGTAGGGGACAAAGTCATATGCTCATTGTGGGGTGCACACGTGTGATTAACTGGTTATCCTGGAGGGCTGCTTGGATTTAGAGTCCCAACACACACCTCTGTGTTTGCACAGTTCTTTCATGTACCGGATATGTGGCAGCACTAAAGTCTCAGTTCTTTCTAGAAACTGCCTCCTGATTGACTGGAGGAGATCCAAAATGGGTTAACGTAGGCTGAGCCAAGCCAAGCTCGACCATTTTGTGGATCTAAATGGATTGACATGATCTGGGCTAAATCCAGCCAATGCAGAGCTCTAGCTGGCTATCTTGTGACCCTGTTTCTCCCGCTGCCGGTCCACCTGGAACCTGGAAACTGTCCTGGGGACTGCAGGCAGCAGTGGGAAGGGTGGGAAAACTTGAACGATCAAACCCTGTAGGAGAAAAAAAAGGAAGGTGGTAGTGACCTGCTGGAAAGAGCACTGGGAGTCAGAGGACCTGGGTTCTAATCCTAGTTCTGCCACTTATCAGCTATGTGTCCTTGGGCAAGTCACTTCACTTCTCTGTGTCTCAGTTTCTTTAAATTGTACTCTCTTCTATATAGACTGTGAGCCCCATGAGGGAAGGGACAGTGTCCAGCCTGATTATCTTGTACCTACCCCAGAACTTAGTACTTGTACTTAGTACAAGTACTTAGTGCTTGGCATATAGTAAGCACCTAAGAAATACCACAATTACTATTATTGTCAACCTGACGATCTCTGTCAAATATTTTTTATCCAATCTAGCAGAGCTCTGAAACAGGTATATAGTTCCATAATTTATATTCATCTGCTTGCCCCGACAATCTCTAAGTTGTTATCTATATAATTAAATAATCGTCTATTAATTTGCCATATTTTTCTTAAAATTGGTAAAAACTATCTTTCTTCATAGAATCACAGTTTGGAGAGAACTCCCGGTCTATTCCCCCATCTCTTGTCAAGAAGACACAGTCTATCTGGGAGATTCTCCCTGACACGGAATCTATCCCATTTTAAAGGAGATGGCAAGCACATTTAAAGATGGACAAACCAAGGGTCTGTGAGTATAAGCTCCTTTCAGAGACTAACACTGAAGAAGGGTTTTTTTTAGCTGTTATAAGTAGTAGTCATTGTCATCGTAGTAGTAATATTATTTATTAAGTGTTTATTGTGTGCAGAACACTGGGAAAGAGTACACAGGTGGGAATTAGACACAGACCCCTTTCCCTTGAGGGGCTCACAATCGATGAAAGCCCTGTGACTTAGGACTTTAGTTTCCTTTTATTAATGCAGAAACTAAAGCCTAAACAAGTTAAGAAATTGATCCAAGGAGTTATTCTTCTCAGGTCTAGGGTTTCTGGATTATGACATATAACATTTCTGGAGCAGAAGAGTATTCAGCACAACGATCCTTGGTCTAGGGTCCTAGATCTTGTGATATAAGAATAATAATAATAATAGTGGTATTTGTTAATCATTTACTATATGCCAAGCACTGCATTAGGCCATGAGGCAAATACAAGATAATCAGGTTGGACTCAGTCCCATATGGGGCTCGCAGATTAAGTAGGAGGGAGAACAGGAGTTTAATACCCATGGAGTTTAATCCCCATACTCAGATGAGGAATCTGAGGTACAGAGAGGTTAAGTGACTGCCCCCAAATCACACAGCAGACAAGTGAAAGAGCCAGAATTAGAACCCAGTTTCTCTAACTCCCAAGCCTATGCTCTTTCCACTAGGTAACACTATTTTACAATAGACCCTTCCTGTGTTTTCGACAGGTTATTAGTGAATTACAACAGTTAAAGAAAAGAAATTCAATTAGTTATGGCAGCAAGGAGCCAGCACTAACATGATTATCAAAATTCTTTCCCCAGAGGGTTTGGCTTGGTTAGGCTTGTTAGTTACACAAAAGCTGCAAAATGATCGCATGGAGACCAGTAAGGTCCTACAGGTTTGAGTGCTGGACTTTTTCCAGGGGAGGAAAAGCTGATGAAGTTGACAAGTGCAGGAAAAGCTCCTGAATCTATTCCCAAGCTCAACCTTAGAATCCAGAGCAGGGCAGAGTGAATAGTTGGCATAGAATCAATCATATTTATTGAGTGCTTATTGTGTTCATAGCACTGTACTAAGCACTTAGGAGAGTACAACAGAATTGATGGATACATTCCCTGACCACAATAATAATGTTGGTATTTGTTAAGCGCTTACTACGTGCTTCTAAGTGCTGGGGTAGACACATGGGAATCAGGTTGTCCCACATGGGGCTCCCAGTCTTAATCCCCATTTTACAGATGAGGTAACTGAGGCACAGAGAAGTTAAGTGACTTGCCCACAGTCACACAGCTGACAAGTGGCAGAGTGGGATTCGAACTCATGACCTCTGACTCCAAAGCCCGTGCTCTTTCCACTGAGCCACGCTGCTGGTTACAGTCTAGAGGACGTCCATGAAAGTCTATCTCACAAGGCAATGCAATGCCTTCAAAAAGTACCCACTCTAAACGGGGATCAGGATTCAAAATCCAGGCCCTCCCACAACAAAAGGGATCTCCCCAGAGGGAATTTCCTAACCCTTCTGCTCAGTGACTCACTGCCCAAGTGGGCAGTGACATTCCAAACAAAGCCTAGAAATGCTGGGGAGGGAAAAGGTTCAGGAGGTGGAACGAAAATACTAGTGGAAGGCCCTGTTTTGGGGACCTTTTTTCATGTCACCTCCACGACCTCTGGGCAAGCTACGTATGTAGAATTTTCTCCCCTGACTTCCTTCCCCTCATCCCTTGCCTTCCTCTTTCACTGCAGTTTTAAGTGAACAGCAGCCAGTGGGTCACAACACATGTGAATCAAGGTCATGTGAAGCAGTGTGGCATAATCGATAGAGCACTGGCCTGGGAGTCAGAAAGTAATGGGTTCTAAACCTGGCTCTGCCACTTGTCTGCTGTATGGCCTTGGGCAAGTCACTTAACTTCCCAGTGCCTCAGTTAGCTCATCTGTAAAATGGGGATTAAGACTGTGAGCCCCATGTAGGACAAGGACTATATCCAACCTGATTTGCTATCCACTCCAGTGCTTAGTACAGTGCCTGGCACATAGTAAGCATTTAACAAATACCATAATAATTTTTATTATTATTAGAGTCAGAGCCTGGAAATCAGAAGGACCTGGTTTCCAATCCCTGTTCTGCCACTTGTCTTCTGTGTGACCTTAGGCAAGTCACTTCACTTGTCTGGGCCTCATTTACCTTATCTTTAAAATGGGGATTATGATTGTGAGCCCCATGTGGGACAGGGACTGTGCCCAACCTGATTAGCTTGTATGTACCCCAACCCTTAGAACAGTGCTTGACACATACTAAGCACTTAATGAATAACATCATCATTGTTATTATTATTATGGGAAGCCAGGATCGGGTGCTAGGGTAGGAAATATATTATTCCTATAACGAATAAAGCAACAATAAGATTTTATTCCTTGTAGGGCTGCACTGAGAATTTAGTTAATTGCATTTGGTTTGCTAACAGGGCATGGGCTAATAGGGCTGGGCAGTACAGCCTCATTCCAAGGAACACCTGTGCAGCCGTGTGGCCTAGTAGAAAGACCACTGGCCTGGGAATCAGAAGGACTTGGGTTTTAATTCTAGCTCTGCCATTTGTCTGCTGCATGACCTTGGGCAAGTCACTTCACTTCTCTGGACCTCAGTTAATCCCTTTGTAAAATGGGGATTAAGACTGTGAGCCCTATGTGGAACATGGACTGTGTCCAACCTGCTTATCTTGTAACCACCCCAGAACTTAATAATAGTAATAATTATGGTATTTATTAAGCACTTACTATGTGCTGAGCACTGTTCTAAGCACTGGGGTGGATACAAGGTAGTCAGGTTGTCCCATGTGGGGCTCACAGTTTTAATCCCCATTTTACAGATGAGGTAACTGAGGCACAGAGAAGTTAAGCGACTTGCCCAAGGTCAAACAGCAGACAAGTGGCAGAGTTGGCATTAGAACCTGTGTCCTCTGACTCCCAAGCTTCTGCTCTTAAGACACGCTACTTAGTACAGTGCCTGGCACATAGTAAGCACTTAACAAATACTACATTAACCCCCGCCCCCACCATTCCAAGGGTGCCTTCCTAGTAACTGGGATTGGATGAAGTGGCCTCTTGAGAGTCCTCTCAGACCAGTGATTGTCTTATGACTATGATAATCATGGTGACAAACATCCAGATGAGTGCTTCCTCCCCAACTAAACTCCTTGAGGGCAGAGATCTACCCTCTCTGTCTACCCACTCTGTTGTATTGTGCTCTCTCAAGTGCTTAGTTCAGTGCTCTGCACACAGCAAGAACTCAATAAATACCATTGATTAATCGATTGAAGGGGGAGTGGGGAGGATCATAGGCTTCCTAAGTCTAGAATGGACTGTGTCCAACCTGATTAACTCGTATCTACCCCAGTGTTTAGAACAGTGCTTGGCACATAGTAATTGCTTAAAAAGTGCCATTATTATTATTAATAATTATTGAGTGCTTACTGTGTGAGGAGCACTGTACTAAGCACTTGGGAGAGTAGAATACAACAATATAACAGACACATTTCCTGCCCACAGTGAGCTTACAATCTAGAAGGGGAAACAGACAAATGGCAGAGCCAGGATAAGAATCCTTGACCTTCTAACTCCCAGGCCTGTGCTATATCCACTACACTGTGCTACTTAATATAGCCAGAGATGCTGGAATTCTGTTGCTTTTTTCACTGAGTCACAGGTAGTGAAGTAAATTCTGGCCCTAGAGAGGGGGAAGTGACTGTGAGGGCACTCACCCTTCACGAGCTGACAATTCCAGACTGTAAGCTCATTATGAGCAGGGAATGTGTTTGCCCATTCTGTTGTTCACAACTGCTTAGTCCAGTGCTCTGCACACAATAAGTGCTTAATAAATAGCACTGATGGATTAATCAGAGACAAATACTCTTAAAGACACTCATACTACTACTAATAGGAATAATAATAAGTAGCATGGCTTAGTAGATAGAACACAGGCTTGGGAGTCAGAAGGACATGGGTTCTAATCCTGGATATGCCACACGCCTGCTGTTACCTTGGGTAAAATCATTTAGCTGCTCTCTGCCTTAGTTACCTCATCTGTAAAATGGGGATTAAAGTGTGAGCTCCATGTGGGACCGGGACTGTGTCTAACCTGATAAACTTGTAATCTACCTCAGTGCTTAGAACAGTGCTTGGCACATAGCAAGTACTTTACAAGTACCATAGTTATTATTATTATTATTATTATTAGAGCCAAATGCTCTTAAAGTCTCTCATAACTAAACTCCTTTCCTCCCTTTCTGAAGCTTTCCCCCTAGGTGTCAGTCTGGAGCTCTCCAACAAACAATTCTAAATTATTTGAAGGATGGGGAGCAGGGTTAATATCCTCTAGACCAATATTTTTTTTTATGGGTTTGGTATCTTGGCAGTTAGATGCTTTCCATTTTGCTTGAGGTCTTAGCCTTCTATGTGTCTTATTTTATTTTCTGTCTCTGATCTGAAGAGCAAACTGAAAAGCACTCAGGAGACCATGAAGCTGGCTAATGTTTTCTTTCGTGCAGATAGTATCAGAGCAAAATAATTCGATTATACCTGAATGCTGCTGCCGGAACAATCACCCGTCTATTTCCAGGTGGCAGTAGAGAAGGAGAGATTCCTTTACTTCTTTATCTTCAAAATTAACATTTCCAGGATAGGATCTGTGCCTCCTCAGATTTTCAGGCATCATTCACCCTGCCCACCCCCCCCCCCCCCCCACCACATACACACGGGCTTTTAAATGTCACTACTGACTCCTTTCTTCAGAAATAGGGTGGGGCAGATTTTGGAAACAAGCATCCAGGAGCTTAGATTCCAGGTAGGCAGAATAGTCACAGGAAGCTGGTAGACATCAAATTCCAAGCTCAAAGGCAAAAATGCAGTCAACGAGAGCCTATGAAATCATTTCACTTTTTTAGTTCTGGAAATTTATAGGGAAATTTAAAGAAACCTAACAAACAGCAAGAAGACCCCAGTATGGTGCTGTGCACAAACAAGGTACCCAATAAGCTGGTGATGACCATTAGCTAAAATGCCATTAATAAAAATGTCATCCATAAATATTATTAGCAAAAATGTTATGATAAATTTGCTGTAGATTTTTAGGCCGATTATTCCTAGTCATCTATTTTTACAGCGGCTACAATCTAAGTAGAGGCAGAAAGTCATAGTATTCACTGTATTTATTAAGCATTTACTATGTATCAAGCACTGTTCTAAGTGCTGGGGTGGCTGCAAGTTAATCAGGCCAGAAAGATTCCCTTGCCCATGTGAGGTTCACAGTCTAGATAGAATCTAGGAAACTGCTACTTTATCTTAGAAGTCAGGTGTGATTTCTTCAGGGCAAGATTGATGTAAAGAAATACTTTTTCCCCATTAGTTACCAATCAATCAGTGATATTTATTGAGCACTTATTATGTGCAGAGCACCGTACTAAGCATTTGAGAAAATACAATACAACAGAGTTGGTAGAGACATCCCCTGTCCACAACATGTTTACAGTCTAGAGGGGAGGACAGACATTCATATAAATAAATCAATTATGGATTTGTATGTAAGTGCTGTAGTGCTGAGGGAAGGATGAATAAAGGATGCAAATCCAATTGCAAGGGTGAAACCTTTTTACCTTAAATCTGTTTGCAAGGTATTAGCACTGGGGATCACCTTAATATCCATCAGACAGTTCCAGGTCAGTAATTCACTGCTGTGCACTACACTAAGCAAATCCAGACCCTCACTGCAGAAATTTACACTGTAAAACTTGTACCTGTTGCTGCTGTCACTTACTTGGAAGAAAAATAATATCTCAGTGGCTTTTGAAGATATTGTTGTAATTAAATTGCAAGTATAATTCAAGGAGAGTTATTTTTAGAGGAGAGCAGTAAATATTGTCCTTGAACACCTGACCAAAGCCAAGTTAAACTAATACTCGGTGGTATGCAGTAGAGGTAAGGACTGATTTTTACTCTTGGGAACCAGAAAATACTGGATCTATTTTGGGAACAATCTGTTATTTTTGTTATAAACATGCTCAAACAGCCTTTGAATAATGTGGCACTAGTAATGCCTGGATAAATTTTTTTTTTCATAACCAAGAACTATTTGAATCCCATCCTATATTAGATTTCTGTCAAATAGATCACATTTTAAAAGATTTAAAAATTTTGGACTCATTCTAAAGGGCCATCGTAGATGGGCCATTGTAAGTGACAGTGATGACTCTGACTAAAGTTTCTCTGTCACCCATTCAAACCGCTGTCCTCACACTAAATGCACCCAACTTGACTGAATATCCATGCTGCAGGCTCCTTGCTACTTAGCTGCCTTTTTATTGTCAAAAATGAGGCTCCTCTATCTTCTATTAGGTTTTTTCTTTTCCTGTTGCCTTCAACCAATCTTGCCTTTAGCAAAGGCAAGAATGATGATGTCTTTAAATGATGTCTTTTTCTTCTTCTTTGGTTAGTATAATGCATTTAGTTTCGTATTTATATTTAAGTGCTCAGGAACCATGCTACATTATTAGACAGATTTGGGAGGACACATGACCCATAAAATGCATGATCATGGTAATGGTAATCACCTTAAAAATAATAAATATCTTAAATAAAGCCTCATGGTGTACAGTCAACTACAGGGGAGGGGAATTTTTTTGTCACAAACAAGGGGCAACAGAACTCCTGATCCACCATGTTTCTTAGAGAAAGAAGAAAAAGAAGACACTGCAAAAGGTAAACTGTGCTAAGAATTGTCTACCAAAAATAGTTTCTAAGGACATGATAATCTTTGATCTTGAACTAGAAGAATGCTCCTTATTTGTGAAAATATTATTCAGTATTTTTCCAGAAGAAATTGTGGGTCTAATACATGAATCTGGTAGTATTTTGCTCAATCCCAGTTCTGAGGAGTTTTTGTGCAGAAAATAAGACTTTAGTCCGAAGAAGTCAGAATACAGTATGGCTGTACACAAGTCATATATTACATTCCACCTCCTCACCGTCCCTCGGTCTCGCCTATCCCGCCGTCGACCCCTGGGCCACGTCCTCCCACGGTCCTGGAACGCCCTCCCTCCTCACCTCCGCCAAACTGATTCTCTTTCCCTCTTCAAAACCTTACTTAAAAATCACCTCCTCCAAGAGGCGTTCCCAGACTGAGCTCCTCTTCCCCCTCTACTCCCTCTGCCATCCCCCCTTTACCTCTCCGCAGCTAAAGCCTCATTTTCCCCTTTTCCCTCTGCTCCTCCACCTCTCCCTTCCCATCCCCACAGCACTGTACTCGTCCGCTCAACTGTATATATTTTCGTTACCCTATTTATTTTGTTAATGAATTGTACATCGCCTTGATTCTATTTAGTTGCCATTGTTTTTACGAGATGTTCTTCCTCTTGACGCTGTTTAGTGCCATTGTTCTCGTCTGTCCGTCTCCCCCGATTAGACTGTAAGCCCGTCAAACGGCAGGGACTGTCTCTATCTGTTGCCGACTTGTTCATCCCAAGCGCTTAGTACAGTGCTCTGCACATAGTAAGCGCTCAATAAATACTATTGAATGAATTAATGAACATTCTTGAGCTTTCATAGTATATTTGGGAAACACCTATATTAAAGAAATAACAATAGATGTCCATAGACCTGAGTACAGTGTTCAAGTACCTCAGAGAATCTCTTGCTAACTCTTAGCAGGTTGAGTCTGGCACTCAGTTTGTGAAAATATATTCATGAAAATATGCTTTTTCATAACAACAAATAGTTACCAATAGAATAATTATGGTATTTAAGCACTTGCTATGTGCCAAGCACTGTTCAAAGTGCTGGAATGTGCCATCTTAAGGATCTGTGAGAGGAATAACATGCAGTTAATTTGCTCCTCAAATTAGACAAGCATAAACAATTACCTGCGGAATTTCAGGTTTCATTTGAAAGGATTAGAATGAATGTCAATTAAGGAATCAAGGAAAAGGGTGAGAGGGTACATTCAAATAGCCAATTACTCCAATCTTTCAAATTTTATTAACTTTCTAAATAATGCATCAAGTGAATGAACAAATAATCCTCAAAATTTGTTGTGTTTCTAAAAGTCAGCGTCACTTGGAAAATTATGCAATTATATTTTACTTTTAAATACAGAGAAAAAAGATAGCTGTTGTCTGAAGATGGTGCTACTGATTATGAGATTTCATCGAGTGGTCAAAAACATCAGGCTCATCCATATTACAATCACATGAAGGTAAGAAAACACCTTTCCTAACCTAATTGGGGAAGAGGAAATGGCTATTTAAAGCTGCTCTGATGCCAAAAGTTCTCTTAAAATGCCCCTCAGCAACGGCAGGGACTGTCTCTATCTGTTGCCGACTTGTTCATCCCAAGCGCTTAGTACAGTGCTCTGCACATAGTAAGCGCTCAATAAATACTATTGAATGAATGAATGAATGAATTGAGAGATAATTATTGGTTTGTCCTAAGCAGGCCTTTAGTTTCAAATTGGAGGGCAAGGGGAGAAGCAGCTTGGCCTAGTGGAAAAAGAACAGGCCTGGGAGTCAGAGGACACAGGTTCTAATCCTGGCTTTTGGGCAAGTCATGTAACATCTCTGTTCCTCACTTTCCTCATCTGGAAAATGAGGATTAAATTCTACTCCCTGCTGGTTAGACTATGTCCAACCTGGTGATCTTGTATCTACTACAGTGCTTGGCACTTAGTAAGTTTTTAACTTAGTATTATTAATAAGGAAAGGGGGAAGGGACATCAAATCATGAGCAGGACATAAGCCCCATCTGAAAAATCACATTTCCTCCAAGAAACCTTCCCTAACTCTCATCTCACAGCACTTATGTCCATCTCCTTATACGCTCTTGCTTTCCCTATCTATAATTTATTTTAATTTCTGTCTCTCCCATTAGATTACAAAGTACTGTGGAGAAGGATCAGGTCTACCAACTCTATGGCATTGTCTTTGTCTTATGCTGTCGCGTAATTTCCGACCCATAGCAATGCCATGGACACATCTCTCCCAGAACACCCCACCTCCATCTGCAATCGTTCTGGTAGTGTTCCCATAGAGTTTTCTTGGTCAAAATATGGAAGTGGTTTACCAATGCCTCCTTCCACGCAGTAAACTCTAGTCTCTGTCCTTGACTCTCTCCTATGATGCTGCTGCCCAGCACAGGTGAGTTTTGTCTTGTAGCAGATTGCCTTCCACTTGCTAGCCACTGCCTAAGCTAGGAATGGAATGGATATGCCTCTGCTTGACTCTCCCTCCCGTAGTTGAGACTAGTAGACTACTGGAAATTCTCCAGGTGTGACCCCGAAAGGGGCCTATGATATTGTTCTCTCCCAAATACTTATTACAGTGCTTTGTGCATGTAAGTGTTCAATAAATACCACTGATGGACTGATTTTCCAGTAGGGTGATGGGCTGCTTTGAGCCATCCACATCGTCTTACCCAATCCACACATTTGCTATTGGAGTGCTTGAAAAATTATGAAAAAAATCAGCAACAGAATGCTGGGAAGAATGGAGAGCTAATAGAGTTGTTTGAGAACAGAAGTTTTATGAAGAAAAGTGGTTTATGTTTTACTTATCTAAAAGTCAAAAAAAATTACTTGTTAAGAGCTTCCAATATTTGCAGTAACATTATGTGCACTAAAAGGATCAAATTCTTTACTGTGTATGGCCTGTCCACAGCTGCAGAGTGATACATTTTAATCTCGGAAGCAAGAAAATGCCATTCTATGAAATTGTAACCTTGTGTCTATCTGAACTATTATGAAGACTTAGAACCCTTGGAGTAATTTATGTTACGTATAGAGATTCAATATCAAATAGCTCATTTTTATTTACCATGCTTGATATTTCCACTAGCAAAAATATCCCTGACACATAAATTTTAAAGTCACAGAAGATGTAGTAAAGCATCCCCCTGAAGAATGTGTTCAGGGATTCAGGTTTTTGTATGGGAAACAATCCAATTTGTAACTTTTTCACAGGGACTTTGTTGTTACTATTTTAGAAATCTATTGGTTTTGACTTAGTTTTTTTTTAAACTGGTGCTTTATTACATTTTATAGGTCAAGATTGAAAAATCAATTACAACAAATTCAGAGACTTGATGCATTTATTTCCAAACTATTAACACCAGTGGCCCTCAGAATTATCTTCCCACATCTCTTCCTATTGTGAGGAAAGGTAATCTAGTGATTGGGACATGACATTTGGAAGTAGAACATAAATTATAGTGCATGGCAATGCTAGAAATTATATCTAGAGTAGCAATAAACATAATGCTATGAATAATGGAAAAGTTCCCAAGATAACCAGTTGATATCAATCATTCAAGAGGACCACAAATTTTGCCCTGGCTGTTGGAGAATGAGATTAGAAATCAGAAACTCTGGCTGTGAGTGGAACCTAATTTTCTGGATAGCCTGGGTGGGGGGGTGTCTCAATCTCTTATTCCAGAATCAAGATCCTAGTCCACCTTCTAGGGGTATCTGACATATTAACTACTTAATGAGCTCAATGCTTTGAAGAGATAAAGAAGCTAAAAACACTAATATATCAAACTTGTTTTTTTCTGTTGCTAATTGGTCCCTCTCCTAGGTAAAGTGGAGGAAAAAGCATGCTTCCTGATTCCCTGGAGTTTTATAAGTCTAACAGTAGCTCCCCCCTGCCCCCCCAACTCCCATGTGCCAGGCACTGTACAAAGTGCTGAAGTAGATAATCAAGATAATCAAGTTGGACACAATCCCTGTCCCACATGGGACTAACAGTCTTAAATCCCCGTTTTACAGATGAGGTAACTGAGGCACAGAAAAGTGAAGTGACTTCCCCAAGGTCACACAGCAAAGTGGCAGAGTCAGAGTTAGAAGCCAGGTCCTCTGACTCCCAGGTTTATGTTCTTTCCACCTGGTCATGCTGTCCCTCGTATTAAACCCCTCTCCCCATACCCACAGAACTTAATTCACCTGGCGTTAATTGCTTTCTGAATCCCAGCACAAGTTGTTCACACTAGCCCTCTCCCCTGCACCTAAGGGAAAAGAACTAGATTTATCAATCAATCTTGCAAACATGGGAGCTTGGAAATCAATCATATTTATTGAGCACTTGGGAGAGAGTACAATATAATAGAGTGGGTAGACATGTTTCCTGCCCACAAGAAGCTTACAGTCTTGAGAGGAAGACAGAGATTAAAATAAATTATGGATATGTACATAAGTGCTATGGGAATGGGGGTGGGATGAAAATCAAATGCTTAAAGGGTACAAAATCCAAGTGCAAGGTTGATGTAGAAGGGAAAGGGAGTGTCTGTGTTATTGGTATACTGTACTCTCCCAGGTGCTTAGTAAATATGCTTAGTATATTGTACTCTCCCAGGTGCTTTGCACACAGTAAGCACTTAGTAAATATGATTGAATGAACAAATGGGAAATGAAGGCTCAGTCCGGGATCAAATTCAATCCTGGGAGAAGCAAAAGATTAATTGGTTCAATTAAAACAAAAACAAAAGACTTATTTAACATCAAGCTAAAAGTATTTTTCTAAATTCCATCATGAAAATGTGTAAATCTAATCTGAACTAAAAGGATTTCAGAAGTCTGGTATTCAGAGGTGCTTTTCTAACATCCCAGATTTAAAAGGATGAGACAACTAAGTTTGTTCATCCAAACTGGACATGTTCCAATAGTGCTCGTTTATAGATGTAGAAAGCTGGTGGGCAGAAATTAAAATAACAACTGAAGACCTGGAAATTATTTTCCCAGATACGCTGTGTCCCTCGGCTCTGTATCCTTTTCTCATTTAAATTCTACTCTTTCCTATCAACAACACGAAGCCTGTCCTTATTCATATTCAGATCAGTGATTTAAAAGATGAGATTAGCATACACACATAAAAATGAGCACTAAAATTGTTTCAGGTCATTAGATGCACTTAGCTCTTATAAATTTATGCTGGAGAGTAAGTACGAGGTTTAATCCGTCCCAGAAAAAATTGAAGTCTCCCTTAATTAAAATTGAGCACTGTGTCTTCCATTTTTTTTTCTTAGTTTTATTTTATTTAAAGCTAGCTAAAGTCTTGTCCTTTGCTTGAGTCTAGAAGAAAGAGAGAATGGCATAGAGACAGGGAAACCAAAAGAGACACTGACAGACACAGAGCTAGAGAAGTAGAAGAGAAGGTGGTTCTGGCACAGAATTGAGTTGTGAGCAGGGGCGGGGAAGGCAGACACAGAGTTAGGAACAATAAGGGAGGCACAAAAATGTCCCATTGCTGCTCTGTTGGCTACTTACATCCCCTCCAAGAAGACTGCCATGGCAGGAAGTGGGGGCCACAGTGGGTCACTGTCAGCCACTGCCTCCAGTTCTGTGGGAAATAGAGCTAAGGTTATAGCAGTGGCAGCTTTTTTTTTAAATGGAATTTGTTCAGCTCTTACTATGAGTCAGACATTTTTCTAAGTGCTGGGGTAGATACAAGTCAATCAGGTTGGCCACCGGCCCTATCCTGCATGGGGCTCACAGTCTAAGCAGGAAGGCGTGGGAATGAATCCTCATTTTACAGTTGAGGGGACTGTAGCTCAGAGAAGTTAAGTGTCTTTCCCAAGGTCACCCAAAAATCAAGAGGCAGGGACGGCATTAGAACCCAGCTCCACTGACTCCCAGGGCCGTGGTCTTTTCACTAGGCCATGCTGCCTTGCTAACCAGTTCCCCCAAATGCCATTTATGCCACAGCACCACAACTCCAGAACCAGGGGGCTACTGCAGGAGGGGAACCTACTGGGGAAACTGAGGTACATCTGTCTCTTGATCCCTAGCCAATTGCTACCTGGGAACTGCCTCTGAGCCAGAGTGAGCTCATAACAGTGACTCAAGTCTTTTATAACTAGATAGAGCATTTATTATTTCAAGGTCTCAATTCTTGGTCCACATCAAAAGCATAGTGCTTGAAACAGTCTCATGTTAATAGTAGCTACTGAGTGCCTTCACTGTGCCTCTACCCATTTAGTACAGTCCTGGGGAACACAAAGGAAATGAGGTGTCATTCCCACCTTCTAAAAGGTCACAGTCTAATTCTGAGCCTTGCACCGCTTTTGGAAATGTGGGGAAAGTTGTGTCTGTTATAACTATTGGACTCTGGACTGGCCTGCTACAGTGGTGAGAAACCTGAAAACTGCTCCCTTATCTGTAACCTTGCATTAGCTCTTATTGTTTTGATTGTTTCTGTTTTCTCCTTATTTTGTTGATTCAATCTTATCTTAGGTGTTCATTGCCTCAGCCAGGATTTTCAATCTTAGTGTTCCTGGCCTTCACAGAGGCTCTCAATCTATCTACTTTTCCACCATTGTAATCTTCCCCAGTGCTTGGAACAATTCAATCATATTTATTGAGCGCTTGCTGTGTGCAAAGCATTTTACTAAGGAATAATGCTAGGTATGCAGTGGGCCGCTCAATAAGTATAACGGAATGAATGAATGAATGATATAATCAGAAAGGTGGTGGGGTCAAACCAGGAATACCTCCTGGCTGAAGTGACTGCTAGCTTGGGCTGTATTTCAGTAAGTCTTTGCTGAGTGTGTTGAGTTTTCAAAATACCCAATCAGAGGCCCTTTGGAAGTTGGCAAGGGAATTCCTGGGTAAGGAAAAGAGAAGCTACATTTCCCAGAAGCAACAGGGTTGACTCTTGGCAATTTGGCATCAGTAAGGAGTGGTCCTGCAAAAAGCCATGCCCTCAGAGTTCTCAATCAATCAATGGTATATATTGAGTGTTTATTATGTGCAGAGCACTAGTACAGAACACTATACTAAGCGCTCCCTCGGGGGTGGGGTGGCGACAAAATCTTTCTCTTCTTTCCCGGCAATGGGTGAGTGAGGTGGGCTTCTTCCACCCACTAAAAGCCTCCTCATGGTAAGAAGTGTTTTTTTATTATTTTTATGGTATTTGTTAAGCACTTACTACGTGCCAGGCACTGTACTAGGCACTGGGGTGGAGACCAGCTAATCAGATTGGACACATGGGGCTTATAGCCTTTATCCCCATTTTATAAATGAGGCACAGAGAAGTGAGTCAACTTGCCCAAGGTAATACAGCAGACAAGTGGTGGTCAGGATTAGAACCCAGAAATAGTCCTTCTGTCTCCAAATCCCATGCTGTAACCATTAGGCCATGCTGTTTCTCACTTGGCCATGCTACTTCTGCTTTTATCACAGAGTAATGCTGATGGTAAGGTATGCCAGAAAAGAGGGGGTTGATGATCTGTTTTGGGGTCTGGGGTTTGAATCTTTGTTTATGATTTTAAATCTCTATTTGAATTTACTTTCTTGCATTTTTTTCAATAGCATCTCTAGTTAAAATATTATTTGGTGGCAGACGTGTAAAGAGGGTTTTATAAGTCTTCAAAGGACTCGGGCAGTTTCCTTTCAGATTCTCATTGTGGGCAGGGAATGTGACTGTTTATTGTTGTAGCATACTGTCCCAAATGCTTAATACAGTGTTCTGCACACAATAAGCGCTCAATAAATATGATTGAATGAATGAATTCTGGCCAGATTTCAATCAATCGATGGTATATATTGAGTGCTTACAGTGTGCAGAGCACTGTTCTAAGCACTTAGGAGAATGCAACAGAATTACCATTCCCTGCCCATAATGAGCTTACAGTCTAGAGAGGGATAGAGACAATAATATGAATAAATAAGTAATTTATAATAAGTAATTTAAAGATACGTGCATAAGTGATGTGGGGTTGGGGATTGGGGAAATAGCAAATGTCCAAAGGTCTAAGTGCACTGATGATGTAGAAGGGAGAGTGAGCAGGGGAAAAGAGGACTTAATCAGGAAAAGCCTAATAAAGAAGATGTGATCTCAATTGTGCTTTGAAGTTGGAGAGAGTGGTGGTCTGGTACATATGGAGGCTGTGGGAAAAGGGTCCCTGGTGAGATAATAAGATTGGGGCAAAGTGAGCAAGCTGGCCCTGGAGGAGTGGAATGTGCAGACTGGGCTGTAGCAGGAGATTAGTGAAGTGAGGTAGGAGGGGGAAGAGCTGATTGAGTGCTTTAAAGCCAGTTCTTATTATTCAATCATATTTACTGAGCACTTACTGTGTGCAAAGCACTGTATTAAGCACTTGGGAAGTACAATTCAGCAACAAATAGAGACAATCCCTGCCCACTATAGGCTCACAGTCTAGAAACGGTAAGGAGTTTCTGTTTGATGGGGAGTTGGATGAGCAACCATTGGAAGATCTCAGGAATGGAAAGACATAGACTGAACTTTTTTGCTGAAAGATGTTCCATGCAGCAGAGTGAAGAAGGGATTGGAGTGAAGAGGGACAGGAGGCTGGGAGGTCAATGAGGAGGCAGATGCAGTAGTCAAGATGGGTTTGGATAAGGGTTTGGATCAGCACGGTAGCAGTTTGGAAGGAGCGGAAAGGGCAGATTTTAGCGGTGTCATGAAGGTAGAACCAGCAGGATTTGGTGACAGATTGAATAGGTGGGTGAGAGAGATAAGTCGAGGACAGCACCAAGTTACAGGTTTGTGAGACAGGAAGGATAGTGGTGCTGTCTACAGTGAAGGGAAAGACATGGAGAGAACAGACTTTAGGTGGGAAGATAAGGAGTTCAGTTCTAGACAAGTTTAATTTGAGGTGTTGGTGGGACATCCAGGTAGATATGTCTCGTTTCCTTTTGAATGTCTGGATCCGTGAAAGTCTCCTTTCACTTCCCATTATCAGCATTTTCATAAGGTGAAAAAGAGAAGCAGTGGGGTATAATGGATAGATCACAGGGCTGGAAGTCAGAAGGGACTGGCTTCTAGTTCCGCCTCCACCCTTTGTCTGCTGTGTGACCTTGGGAAAGTCACTTCACTTCTCTGGGCCTCAGTTACTTCATCTGAAAATGGGGATTGAGACTGGAAGCCCCATGTGGGACAGGGACTGGATCCAACCTGAATTGCTTGTATCCAACCCAGTGCTTAGTACAGTTCCTGGAACATAGTAAGCACTTAACAAATACCATTATTATTATTATTATTATGTCCCTGATCCTCAAGGAGAAGATGCTGGAGGCCCTTAAAGGTGATGGAGAGCCTTGTCTCTGGGGGTTGGCAGAGAATTGTGGTTGCAGAGGGCTCCCCAGAGGGTCACATGAGGGAGAGGCAGTGTACCCCAGGGGGAAATGAGCACACCTGTCCACTCCTGTCAGCAGACCCTTCCTATCATTTGGGCACTAAAATGCTGTGGGGAAGGACTGAGGGACAGGGAGGAAAGCAGATGTGAAAGTAGTAAAATGGGGACTGTGTGGGAGGTGGCAAGGAGGGGAAGCACATTGCCATTAGCTTCAGTGTCTCTTTCCCCTTCAGTGTAATATGCAACTAGAAAAAATAAGGTGGCCAGGGAGCATGGATGGAGTCACAGCTGGTACTGGACCTCTTTCCCTGGCGTCAAAATACAAGTCACAAAATCCGGTAAGTCCCTGTATCCTCTCTGTATGCTCATTTCCCCCATAGCATGTTTTCACTCTATGTTTTGGCTAGAACATGGTTCGGGAACTAGGGAACATGGGCCTGACAATATGAGCCTGCTTGGATACAGACAGCTGTCATTTAAAATGGCTTGTGGTGTCTGTGTCTGGTGGCCACAGTGACTAGCACAGGGTGAGACTTCCCTAGTTGGGGGTTTTGTAACAGAGCAACACCCATGTTATAGGAGAACTTGTTCTTAGTTTTCCTGTCAGTAGTATCCTCCTCGTTGCCCCTGACATCACTCCTCCCTTGCCCATTTCTGAGACTTTCTCTAAACTATGTTGCACCCCGTGTTTCCCCACATCAGGCAGCGCCCATCCCTCCCCTCTTTTAAATTATGACTCGAGGCCCAAGAAGCCTGCTCCCAAAAACCTGGGCCTTCTACTTGCCACCTACATGATCCACATTCCATTTCCCTCAAACTTGTTCTTGCAATCCCCATGTTGACTGCAGGTCTATCTGTCCTGGAATGAAGTTCCCAGTGAGATTCTGGAACGAGGTCAGTCTACCAGTATCAAAGCTACGTTTCACCTCCACCCAGCCTCGCTGGTTGGGATGTGCCCATGGTGAATGACAGCTGCTGCCCAGCAAGCAGGAACGGGGGAACTGACTCGGAGAGGACAGAGGACAGAGGAAACACTTTAAGGATACGGCGAGCTCAGCCTCAGGTGCTGCAGGTAGGAGGCGACTGCAGCAGTCAGGTCAGACTGGCACTGCCAGCAGGAAAAGGAGTGGCTCTTTCCAACAGAGGCTTTGAGACTGGAAGACTAAGAGGCAAAACTGAAAGCAACGCCAGGCTCTGAACACGACACACATACCAACACACACAGAGTGAAGGATCAGCGTATGCCAGTCTGTTGGGGTAGTTGGTCCTTTTCAGTCACACTCACTGGTAGGCACAGGGAGTGTTTCTTATTGTATTTGTTAAGCACTTACCATGTATCAGGCACTGTACTAAGCACCTGGGTAGATACAAGCCAATCAGATTGGACACATTCCCTGTACCACATGGGGTTCACAGTCTTAATCCCCATTTTAAAGATGAGGGAACTGAGGCACAGAAAAATGAAGTAACTTGCCCAAAGTCACACAGCAGGCAAGTGGTAGAGCCGGGATTAGAATCCTTCCGACTCCCAAGCCCGTGCTCTATCCACTAGGCCATGCTGCCTTGTCAGTCAGGAGGTCCCCTCAGTTTCCTATGTTTGCTGAGGTTCATTAATTCATTCAGTCATATTTATTGAGCAGTTACTGTGTGCCAGAGCACTGTACTAAGAGCTTGGAAAGTACAATTCAGCAATAGAGACAATCCCTCCCCACACAGGGCTTACAACCTAGAAGGGGGGAGGCAGATATCAAAACAAGTAAACAGGGATTAATATAAATAGAATTATAGATATATACACATCAAAACAAGGCATCAATATAAATAAGTAGAATTATACATATGTACGTATATACACAAGTGCTATGGGGTGGGGCGAGGAGGGGAGAGCTAAGGGAGCGAGTCGGGGCGATGCAGAGGGGAGGGGGAGCTAAGGAAAATTGGGGCTTAGTCTGGGAAGGCTTCTTGGAGGAGGTGAGCCTTCAGTAGGGCTTGGAAGTGGGGAAGTGAGATCGGCTGGGGTTCCCGGGGCTTCCTGACCTCCATCGCGCTCTCTAAGCAAGTCTCCTTGGAGCAACCAGAGTTCTTCCTATCCCATTCTGCCTGCCGAGAACTAAGGAAACATAGGCCAGATCCCACGAGAGGAAGTGACGAGCCACTTAGGAGAAAAACAAAATCTTCCACATGCCTGGCTGCCATTCTGGCTTTGTTTCAGCATTCTAGCTCCCCGAAGGCCGGATGACCACACCCAGTCTGGACAGGAGAGCTGAACGCTGGGGATGGCGGAAGTCCAGAGTGCTGGGGAGCTGCTAAGGCAGCTCCTTGAAAGATGAAAGGGACAGTTGACATCATCCCCAATTTGCATGGAGCAGAGACAGGCTTCTGTGTGTCTTTCTGGCTTCCTCCTCACCATCTTGCTCTCCTCGATTAATATTTATAGAGTGCCCAGTGTAGTTAAAACACTGTACTAGTTTCCCCATGCTCCCCGATCAGTGATGCTGCCACCTGTCACTGTGGCAAGGGCAGATGGCACTGCCACAGACTGCTTTTCTCTATATCCAAGAGTGAATTTCCATGTGAAAGCAGCTCAAAAAGGCAACACTCACAACAGAACGCTGGAGCAAATTTGATTTCATTCATCCAGCAGCAATGGGGCTTGCCCCATTAGAGTTTCCTAAGAAATGTGAAGGCAAAAAGTTTCTGACCTTAATGAAATGTGCCAAAGGGCTAGGAATCTACCTGCAGACCTGCCCTTGTAAATGCCAAATAATAATAATACTAATAATAGTGGTTTTTGTTAAGTGCTAACTGTACTAAGCGCTGGGGCAGATGCAGGATAATCAGGTAGGACACAGTTCCTGTCCCATGTGGGGCTCACAGTCTTAGGTAGGATGGAGAACAGATATTAAATACCCATTTTGCAGAGAGAAAACTGAGGCAGAGAGAAGTTAAGTGACTTGCTCAAGGTCACAGAACAGGTAAATTGTGGAGTGGGATTAGAACCCAGGTCCTCTGACTGCCAGGCTAGGAAACTCTACTTCCTGTAAATGGGAAGTGGGACCACTTTTTCTTTCAATCTTACTGGATATCTGGTAAACCACTCTTGTTGGTTTTCAAACCTGTAGCTATTCAGGAAGATCCTATTTTTAAGTTCATTGTTCATGGAGTGTCAGGTAACAGGAAAGTAAATCCAAATGATTGAGATGAGTGAAACATCTGAGAATGCTAACTTGAGGCTTCAGACCACATTTGGTGACTGTTTCCTCCAGGACCAGGAGTCGGTCTGCCTCCAGTTTCCACTTGTGTGTGAAGAAATAAATTATTTTAAGAGAACAACAAAGCTTTTGGTGAACAAAACAAGTTGTTAGGAGGAAGCAGTTCTCAGAAAAACACATGTTGTTCAGTGACTCCCGGTACTTCTCCTGTAATAATAATTGTGGTATTTGTTAAGTGTTTACTCAGTGCCAACCACTGTATTAAGCACTAGGGTAGATACAAGATAATCAAAAGGGCCCAGTCCCTGTCCCACAGGGGGCTCACAGTCTAAGTAAGGGAAAGCACAGGTATATAATCCCCATTTTACAAGTGAGGAAACTGAGGCACAGTGAAATTAAGTGTCTTGCCCAAGGCTGTACAGCAGGCAAGTGGCAGAACTGGGATTAGAACCCAGGTCCTCTGACTCCCAGGCCCATGCTCTTTCCACTAGGCCACGTTACTTTCTTCTGCTGTAGCGCATAACTAAAAGCACAAGTTGGAGGCCTAAGAGCCCTCTCTCTGCCTGGCAAGTGACAGAAACCATGGCTGAGGGAGAAGATTTGTTTCTAAAAGAGATTTGTTTCGAAACTTCTCTTGCCTTGCCACGGGTTTCACGTGGATGAGTTCTTTGGGCATTAAGTAACCAAGAAACATTGCCAAAGAAAAAGCACAAGCACATCCTAATGATCTGGCAGATCAGCACACGTTACAATAAGCTCTCTGTGTTCCATCACACACAATCCTACAGTTTCTTAACAGAAACTATCTGAAGATCTGCCCCAGTTCAAGGACTCCTATTACTGGGGCGGTGCTGGGGTTACCAGGTAGTAGACTGGACATGGCAGCAGGAAACCTGAATTCTAAAAGGTAACCAGTTGACTTGCTTCGCCACCTTGTGATGACAATAATTTCCAGCAACCTCCTCAACATTACCACGAGCCTGTCCCACCCTTCTCATGGCCTTGGGAGCGATGCACCTGATGACAGTGAGTAGAAGTAGCTTAAGAAAGTACTGTACCTGCATTACGGAAAGCATTTTCAACTTGCGTTTAAAATGTTTCCTTTCCCACAATCTGATTTCTGAGCCTAATGTCATTCTGGGCTTGGAATAGAGGGGCTCAGGCTAACTGCTGTACTGAAGGTAAGCAAGTCAAGAGGCCTGGAGTTCCCTCATCAGGACTTTGCCCCCCTCCCCCCCCCACACACACCCCGCCCTCAGCCCAATCTATACAGCATTAAGAAGGGCTATAATAATAATTAATTAATAATTATGTTACTTCCTTTTTTATTGGTATTTGTTAAGTGCTTACTATGTACCGGTCACTTTACTAAGCCCTGGGGTACATATAAGCTAATCAGGTTGGACACACTCTGTGACCCACATGTGGCTCACAGTCTTAATTCCCATTTTACCAATAAGGGAACTGAGGCACAGAGAAGTTAAGGGAATTGCCCAAGGTCAGACAGCAGACACATGGCAGAGCCAGGATTAGAACTTTGGTCCTCTGACTCCAGGCCTGTGCTATTTCCACTAGGCCACACTACTTCTCTATTCAGTTTAGACCAAAGACATCCCTTTCTGGGACAGTGAAGAACCAAGGACTCTTCCCTCCCAGCAGTAATGCACTGCTACTGTTGGTGAACTGCTTTCAGGCCGTTGACCCCATAATTTCTTTCCCTGTGTGTCTGTTCTCCCCTTGACCCTTTTAAAACTGCCAGCCCCAGCTGTGGGCCAGGGATGATGTCTGATTCAATATCCTCCCACGTACCTTTCACAGTACTAAGTATCATGCTTGGCAACTAATGAATAGATTGTAAGCTCACTGTTTGCAGGGACTGTGTCTACCAACTCTGTAATATTGTTATATTGTACTCTCTCAGGTGCTTAATACAGTGTTCTGCACACAGTAAGTGCTCAATAAATAGGATTGATTGATTACCAAATGTCAGCTATAAAAATTAAATAAATAAATGACCGATAACCCCTCCCCAGGGTCTGTTTCATTACCTATAGAATGAGTACACTAGGAATATAATAATAATAATAATGTTGGTATTTGTTAAGCGATTACTATGTGCAGAGCACTGTTCTAAGCACTGGGGTAGATACAGGGTAATCACGTTGTCCCACATGAGGCTCACAGTCTTAATCCCCATTTTACAGATGAGGGAACTGAGTCCCAGAGAAGTGAAGTGACTTGCCCACACTCACATAGCTGACAAGTGGCAGAGCCGGGATTCTAACCCATGACCTCTGGCTCCCAAACCCATGCTCTTTCCACTGAGCCACGCTGCTTCTGATGAAACTAATTTTATATACAACTCATCAAATGGGCCTTCAGTCTTGGGTTAATGTTCCTCTCAGCCAGATTCATCCCAGTGACAACACTTAAAGTCATCCAAATGTTTAGAATTAATTTTTTTAAAATCTCAAATATTCTTTTTTAGGGAAACAAGCAGAAGGTAATTTGGGAGGGCCAAATAGTTCCAGTGGCATTCAGGGTCTTGTAAGTGAGCTGACACCAACTCAACTTCGGCACCCTTCCTACGTCTCTCAGGAGAGGCAGGGAGGAGGTGAGGGAGGAATGAAATC
This sequence comes from Ornithorhynchus anatinus, assembly GCF_004115215.2. Taxonomy (NCBI): domain Eukaryota; kingdom Metazoa; phylum Chordata; class Mammalia; order Monotremata; family Ornithorhynchidae; genus Ornithorhynchus; species Ornithorhynchus anatinus. The sequence goes on along the minus strand of NC_041735.1, from coordinate 50,780,483 downwards.
AAGGGGAAGGAGAGTATGGGATTAGACTCCCTAAGCATTCTAAGAGGTTTTTTTACAGTGCATCCCAAAATACTGTAGGATGCAAATTGAGCATGCTGCGGTCCGAGCGTATTAGGCCCGAACATTGAATATGAGCAAGAGCAGTTCTGGTCCACCCAAGACAGGCTGGTCAGTCTAGCTGGGGTCACTTCCTTAATTTCCTAAAAGAATCCAGAATGGTTTGGGCTAAACTAGATCCTCTATGGTCAGTCTACTGACAAAGACATTATGCTCCACCTCTCACCCAACCTTCTGATCTTGAATTTCCAGATCCTTTGCCAGGTTTGTGGCACATCACTGAGACTGGCGGGAGCTTGGCTTAGAGATCTCCAAGCAGCTCCTGTTGCCAGATGAGAGATCTCCTGCACCTGCCAGCCTTCTTTTTCCAGTTTATTCTCTCCTCTCTTCAGGAAAATGCTAGATTTAGAAGTCCTGCTACTTTTTTTGCTAGGAACATTGTGGGTTGGAGTGGCCTGTAGCCTCATCTAAAATGTCCACAGTTGGGAGCGGAGCAGAAAAACTGCTGTAAAAACCTGTTGGCAAAAATCTTTCTTTTTTGAAATTTTTGAACTAACCTGCAGGCTTACAGGTGGCTCGCTGGAAAGAGGAAAGAGAAGAGGGAGGAAGATGGGAAGGAGGGAGAGAAAGAGGAGCTGTGTGATGGAATTCAACTCAAACCCATTATAAATATTTGTAAGGCAAATGAAAGAAATGACACATACATGCGTCAACTCACCATCCACCCATTAAGGCTGCAAACACACCCACACCCACATACAGTGGGGATAGTGGGTGGGAGAAACCACACTCTTCAGCCAGTTGAAATGCCATTCTCATGGTGAAACAAACGTTTTTGCCAATGGATGACTGCTCTACCAGTGGTTAGGTTCTTTGGTTGTTGTTTTTTTTAAATGGTATTTATTAGGTATTTACTTTGTGCCTGATAATGTACTAAACGTTGTGGTAGATTCAAGCTGATTTAAGGTGTTGTCACTGGGATGAATCTGGTTGACAGCAACATTAATCCAAGACTGAAGCCCCATCTTATGAGTTGTATATAAAATTAGTTTCACCCCAAATCCCATGGAAAATTGTGTGTTCTGTTGAGAATATTCCACATGGGGCTCACGGGCTTAATCCCTATTTTACTGATGAGGTAACTGAGGCACACAGAAGTTATGTGACTTGCCCAAGGTCACACAGCAGACACATGGCAGAGCTGGGATTAGAACCCAGCTCCTCTGACTCCCAGGCTTGTGCTCTTTCCACTAGATCACCCTGCTTCTCATGGGCCATGCTGCATCTCAGTTGGAGAAGAAATCAAAAGTAAACATTTTTCCTAGTCACATGAGCAGTATGAGTTCAGTTAGAGGGGACACCAGACTCAAGGCACTGAATTATTTATTGGAGCTCTAATTAAAAGGAATGAAACCAGTGTGAAAAAAAGAGCCAGAGAGACTGGATGGTGTCAGCTAATAGAAGGAACAGGCTGTTATTTACCAAAGACAAAGACACACCCACACGCAGATCTGTAATGTGATCAGGAAGACAGCGTACCAGCAAATTAAGCAAAAAGCCTAGAAATATTTTTTTAAGCATAATTGGCCATGGCAGGATCCTGATTTTGCACAGGTAGCAGAGGTAAGGCAAATTGTTGTATACCGATTTCTGTTGTATTGTACTCAAGTGCTTAGAACAGTGCTTTGCGCACAGGAGGCGCTCAATAAATATTATACTTACTGTGTGCACAACACTAAGTGCTTGGAAGAGTGCAGTAAACCAGAGCTGGTAGACACGTCCCCTGCCTACAATGAGTTGTGGGATCTCTTTCCCTAAAGACCCTTCCAGGACTCAAGTTTGGATCTGGCCTTTGTCCAGGTAGATGTGGGCCTGAGACAGTGTCCGATTTGTTTATCTTGTATCTACTCTGATACTTGGTAAAATGCTCTGCCCATAGTGAGCACTCAGTGAAGACCATAGCTAGAGAAGCATAGATAAGCGGCGTGGTTTTGTGGAAAGAGCACAGGCCTGAGAGTCAGAGGACCTGGATCCTAATCCTGGCTCCACTTGTCTGCTGTGTGACCACTGGCAAGCTCCCTAATTTCTCTGTGCCTCAGTTACCTCATCTGTAAAATGGGGATCAAATCCTTCTTCCTCCTACTCAGACTGTGAGCCCCATATGGATGGCGACTGTGTCCAACCGGATTATCTTGTATATACCCCGGCACTTAGTAGAGTGCTTGGCACACAGAAAGTACTAAATAAATATCATCATTATTATAGCTAATATACACACTGTCTTGCACACAGGAGGACAATGGAAGAAAGGCTATAGAGCGATCCCCAAGAGGATATGAAGTCTGACTTGGCCCAGTTTGTGAACCTGGATTGTTTTACCACACAGAAATACCACTACTGCTGGAGTGGATCAAAAGACGGCCACCCTACACCATCTCCACCTTCACCTGGTGTAAGTTTCAGGAACCTCTGATCTGAATCCCTCAGCCTCACCTATCAATGACTTAGGGAAAGAGGGAATCAAGGACATGTTTGGTACAGCAAGAGGTTCAGATATGGAGTGGCTTTTAAACTGTTAAAGCTGTTATCTATAAGAACAAAAACAACCAAAAAACTTCAAGGTGGCATAACTTTGAAGAAGAGATCCACCCAAGGAAATCTGCTTTAAAGAAAGAATAACAGGCAACAGACTAATGCTTTTGGGTGAAATTGAGCCAGCTTGTGACATTCGGAGAGCATAGGTGAAGCAGCATGGCCTAGTGGATAGAGCATGGGCCTGGGAATCAGAAGGACCTGGGTTCTAATTCCTGCTCCCCCACTGCTCCCCCACTTCTTTGCTTTGTGACCTTGGGCTACTCACTTCACTTCTCTCTGCCTCATTTCCCTCATCTGTAAAATGGGGCTTAATAGTCAATCACATTTATTGAATGTTTACTGTGTGCAGAGCACTGTATTAAGCACTTTGGAGAGTATAATATAAGATACGTTCCTCACCTACAACGAGCTCACAGTCTAGAGGAGGGGCAGACATTAATATAAATAAATAAATTATAGATATATACATAAGTACTGTGGGGATGAATGCAGGGAGAAAGTCAGGGCAATGCAGAAGGGAGTTGAAGAAAAGGAAAGGAGGGCTTAAGTCAGGGAAGGCCTTTTAGAGAAGATGTACCTTCAGTAGGGTTTTGAAGTGGGGGAGAGTAATTGTCAGATATGAGGAGTGAAGGCGTTCCAAGGCAGAGGCAGGATATGGGCGAGAGGTCGGCAGCAAAGTAGATGGAATCGAGATACAGTGAGAGGGTTAGCATTAGAGGAGTGAAGTGGGCGGGCTGGCTTATAGTAGGAGAGTAGCAAGGTGAGTTAGGAGAGGGCAAGGTGGTTGAGTGATTTAGAGCCAATAGTGAGGAGTTTCTGTTTGATGTGGAGGTGGATGGGCAACCCCTGGTAGTTCTTGAGGAGTGGGGAAACATGGCCTGAACGTTTTTGTAGAAAAATAATCTGGGCAGCAGAGTGAAGTATGGACTGGAATGGGGAGAGACAGGAGGCTGGAAGGTCAGCAAGGAGGCTGATACATTAATCAAGGTGGGATAGGATAAGTGATTAGATTAATGTGGTAACAGTTTGGATGGAGAGGGAAGGATGGATTTTAGCAATACTGTGAAAGTCGAATCGACAGGATTTATTGATGGATTAAATATGATGTTTGAATGAGAGAGAGGAGTCAAGGATAATACCAAGGTTATGGGCTTGTGAGACAGGAAGGATGGTGGTGCCATCTACAGCGATAGGAAAGTCAGGGGGAGGTCAGGGTTTGGGTGGGAAGATACGAAGTTCTGTTTCAGACATGTTAAATTTGAGGTTATGGGAGGACATCCAAGTAGTGATGTCTTGAAGGCAGGAGGAAACGTGAGACTGCAGAGAGGGAGAAAGAGCCCCCCATGTGGGACATGGACTGTGTTCAACCTGATTAGCTTGTATCTACCACAGCACTTAGTACAGTGCCTGGCACATAGTAAGAACTTAACAGTACCAGTAAAAGATAATAGGTGATAGCAAGAAGCAGAGGAGTCATTATTAAAACTTCAAAAACATGAGGAATATACCTGTCGTATGTTTTAGTGCCTCTCTCCCCTCATAGTGTAAGGTACTTGAGGACAGGGATTATGTCTACTGATTTTATTGTACTCTCCCACACATTTAACATAGTGCTTTCCACAGAGAATATGCTCAGTAAATGCTATCAGATGACTGACTAGGGCTGAGCAGTTGTGGCAGCATCCAAAGGCATCGAGACTCCTCGGAGTACTGTGTCGGGAGTGCCGTTCAAGAAATTAGAATCTCGCCTGAGAATGATCGAATTTCAATTTTGCATAAAAATTATGGTTACTGAACAATACCATCCTACTTTGAAGGGTGGTAGGAACAAGAAGCTATATGACCTAGAGGAAAGAGCACGGACCTGGGAGTCAGAGGATCTGGGTTCTAATCCCAAATCTGCCAGTTGCTTGCCATGTGATCTTGGGCCAGTCAATTAACTTCTCTGTGCCTCAGTTACCTCATTTGCAAAGTGGAGATTAGGACTGTGGGACAGGGACCATGTCTAACCCGATTATCTGTATCTACCCCAGTGCTCAGTACAGTACCTGACACACAGTAAGCACTTAGCAAATATGATTTGAACAGTGTTCTGCACAAAGAAAGTGCTCAGTAAATATGACTGAATGAAAAGAGGGTGATCTGAGTACATGACGGGAGCTGCAAATACAGGTCCACTCAGATGAACTTCATTTAACTCAGGGTCTGAGTGTTCTAAATCCCTTTGGTTTTGACCCTAACAACTTGGTTTAATTTTGGATCTTCCTCTGGAAAATAAAAAAGACAAAATAACTTACTACAAATTGCTTAGGCCCTAAAAAGGTAGATACTCTTTGGATTCACAGAAACTACCTAGTCTGGGTAGTTTGCACTGATAGGGGTAATCTATTATCTGTTTGCTCATGCTTAAGAATTATATCTATTTTAGTTATACAACTAAACTATTGGGAAAGGGGGCCATACCGACCCCTTGATGCACTTTAATGTTTTACAGATAGTAAAAAGTAAACAATCATGGCCATTAACTTTGCTGAGAAGAGCTGCTCAGTTTGTTGCTGTGCTACCTTGGCATTACAAAAATCACCTGGATCCACAGAATACTCTATGAAGTAAATGTACACTTAGAGCTCTGAGGTGGCTTGAAGACTCTTCAGCTGAATATTGTTGCTATTAATGTGTATTAATAACTGTAACAATGTGTTAGGCACTTATATGCCAAGCAACATGGTCTGGAGAAGCAGGTTAGTTCAGTGGATAGAGCAAGGGCCTGCAAGTCAAAAGGACCGGGATTCTAATCCTGGCTCCTCCACTTATCTGCTGTGTGTGTCCTTGGACAAATCACTTTATTTCTTTTTGCCTCATTTTACTCATCTGTAAAATGGGACTTAATACTCTGAGCCCCATGGAGGACATGGACTTTGTCCAACCTGATTATCTTGTGTCTCCCTCAGTGCTTAGTACAGTGCCTGGAACATACTAAGTACTTAACAAATATTTCTTTAAAAAAAAACAAACCACCATACTAAGTGTTGGGCTAGATAAAAAGTAACCAGATGGGACACAGTCCCCATCCTGTGAAGGGCTCACAGGTTCAATAAGTATAGACTTTACCCTTGCTACTTCAGGGGAGGGAAGGTAAAACAAACCCTGAAAAGAACTAAGCTTGGGATTCCCTTTGAAAGAGAGACATTCTTCTCTTCAGGATGTGTTTTTTTTTAACTAAGTACTTAATATACCACTCATTACTGGTAAAGAGAAATCTCCCTAATGTTGATTTTTCTAAGATATAGATGCTAAACTGCTTTGTTATAAGAGGGTATCTGCCCCTTTCTCTATCCAAGCCATGTCAACACTGTAGATCTTCTGGCTCTGTTTACTAGGAAAATACAGTGGAGAGGAAGGGAGCTAATATTCTAGTTTGATCAACACATCATAACCATGATCGTCAACAATAAATAGCTATTAAAGATCCACTGGGTGACTACCCATAACTGTGAAAAAGCCAGGTCTCTTTCTTGCCTTAAAAATGATGCATTTAGATTTTAACTGCTCTTCATCTTTATGAGACATCTACTTGTAAGTTATACTTGCCAGCATTTCAAATTCAATTAAAAAAAAACCTAAAACTTTTAAATACCTCTAATTGAAGTAGTTATTTGACAGAAATAAAGGTCAGTCTTGCACCTAAAAGTTTATTCTAGACATAATTCACTTGGGGAGATACGAAATGAGTATGTTAATCAATAAAGTCACAATGTGCTCAGACTTCTCACAGGGGGGAATCAGTGATCTGCAGTAGTACGGGCCCTATATGAAATCAGATATATAGCAGAACAGCGGAAACAGATTAATCCACCTGGTCAAGACAGCAGACTATTGCTAATATGTGCAGATTTAGGGGAAGCAGCATAGCTCAGTGGAAAGAGCCTGGGCTTGGGAGTCAGAGTTCATGGGTTCTAATCCTGGCTCTGCCACTTGGCAGCTGTGTGACCTTGGGCAAGTCACTTAACTTTTCTGGGCCTCAGTTATTTCATCTGTAAAATGGGGATTAAGACGGTGAGTCCCACATGGGACAACCTGATTATCCTGTATTTAACCTAGTGCTTAGAACAGTGCTTGGCACATAGTAAGTGCTTAACAAAATATCAACATTATTATTTTCAATTTGCAATAATTAATGTTATAATAGGGTTTCATTTCCCCATTTTTGTTGTCAGAAAATGTAGTTTCTATTGTTCACATCTTCGGGCAGTGAAAATCAATGTGGGAATCAATTAATCACCTTTATTGAGTGCTTACTGTGTGCAGACCACTGTACTAAGCATTTGGGAGAGTACAATATGACAATGTAACAGACACATTCCCTCCCCACTGTTACCTATTTTCACCAAGTCCACATTTTTGCTACTTTTGTATTACTCAATAATAATAATAGTGGTATTTGTTAAGCACTTACTATGTGCCAGGCACTGTACTAAGCACTGGGGTAGATGCAAGGTAATTGGGTTGAATATAGTCCCTGTCCCACATTGGGCTCAGTCTTAATCCCTGTTTTACAAATGAGGTACCTTAAACATTGAGAAGTAAAGTGATTTACCCAAGGTGACACACAGACAAGTGACAGAGTTGGGATTAGAATGCAGGTCCTTTTTACTCCCAGCCCCTTGCTCTATCCACTAGACCATGCTGCTTAGGTTAGATTTGTGGAGACACTGCAGTAGTGTTTTTAATTGCCTCATTAATAGAAGACTTGATTACCTTATGGCTGACATGATTAGCAGCCTGCACCAGGGCCCTGTTCTCCCTCTCTCCCTGTGCAGTAGTCCTGCCTGAACTCTGGAGACTGTCTAGAGGCTATATAGGTTAGCAGGAGGAAGGTCAGGGAAGAAGACACAGAGGTGTTCACATGGATGGGGTGCTGAAAAGACTGTGAAGTTCTCTGTTAGTATGTGTACATCCAGACTCCCTAGGGTAGAGCTGCTCTGAGAGGGCAGGGGTCGTGTCTATCAATTCTATTGTACTTCACAAGCAGCATGGCTTAGTGGAAAGAGTATAGGTCTAGACGTCAGAGGACGTGGGTTCTAGTCCCGGCTCTGCCACATATCTGTGTGACCTTGGGCAACTCACTTGACTTCTCGGTGCCTCGGTTCTTGTCTTATGCTGTCGAGTTGTCTCTGACCCATAGTGACTCCATGGACACATCTCTCCCAGAACACTCCATCTGCAAACATTCTGTGTGTATCCGTATGTATAGTGTAACCACAGAGTTTTCTTGGTAAAAATAACCAAGAGAAGAGGTTTACCATCGCCTTCTTCTGCATAGTAAATTTGAGCCCTTGATTCCCTTCTGTGCTATGGCTGCCCAGTACAGGTGAGTTTTTGACTTGTAGCAGATTGCCTTTCACTCACTGGCCACTGCCCAAGCTAGGAATGAAATAGATATGCCTCTACTTGACTCTTCCTCTTGTATCTGAGACTGGAAAAATACTGGAAACTCTCCAGTGTGATCCTGAGAGGAGTGCCTCAGTTACCTCATCTGTAAACGGGGAGTGAGACTGTGAGCCCCGTGTGGGACAGGGACTGTTTTCAAACTGATTAGCTTGTATCTACCTTAGTGCTTAGTTCCATGCTTAGCATATAGTAAGTGCTTAACAAATACCATAAAAAAAATTCCATTTACAGCTGAGGTAACTGAGGCCCAGAGAAGTTTAGTGATTTGACAGCTGAAGTAACTGAGGCCCAGAGAAGTTAAGTGATTTGCTCAAGGATATACAGCAGGCAAATGGAAGAGCCAGTATTAGAACCCAGCTCTTCTGATGCCAAGGCCTGTGCTCTTTCCACTAGGCCATACTGCTTATCTATATGTATATACAAGTTTAAGTGGTTATTCTCAAGATCAGAAAGACCTACAGGAAATGAGGGAGGTAAAACAGTCAGGAGAATTGCAGAGGATAGTCTCAAGATAAAAGGTCTGTTAAAGGCAGGAAGGAAATGGCTGCATAATCCCATGAGGCAAACACAAGATTTTTAGTTAAATGCTCTGAAATGGCCCTGAAACTTAATCTATACTGAAATGGGGGTGCAGCAAAAATAAAACAACAAAAACCTTGGAAGTGCAAATACAATTTTACCAGTTTCTGTTCTTAAAAATCTAATTGCTTGAATGTCTGCAATGCCAGCTGAAGCTTGTGTACAAATAAAATGTTCTTTTTCTTAAAGTAAACCCTTTAGAGAACAGTACAGGACACAAGAGTAAACAGGAAACTGTCAATAATTAAGACTCGGCAAACACGTTCAGTAAGGAGAGTCTGATTAATACAAGGCAATCCCTGTTCAAATGGCCCTCTCAGGCCGCAAAGAAATGTTCATTGCCCAAGAGTGACCTCTAGTGGAATAGGGTCATTCGTGGTAATAATGTAATAATAATAATAATGTTGGTATTTGTTAAGCGCTTACTATGTGCCGAGCACTGTTCTAAGTGCTGGGGTAGACCCAGGGGAATCAGGATGTCCCACGTGGGGCTCACAGTCTTAATCCCCATTTTACAGATGAGGTAACTGAGGCACAGAGAAGTTAAGTGACTTGCCCACAGTAATAATAATAATAATAATGTTGGTATTTGTTAAGCGCTTACTATGTGCCAGGCACTGTTCTAAGCGCTGGGGTAGATACAGGGTAATCAGGTCATCCCACGTGAGGCTCACAGTTAATCCCCATTTTACAGATGAGGTAACTGAGGCAAAGAGAAGTTAAGTGACTTGCCCACAGTCACACAGCTGACAAGTGGCAGAGCCGGGAGTCGAACCCATGACCTCTGACTCCGAAGCCCAGGCTCTTTCCACTGAGCCACGCTGCTTCCCCGTCAGCAGTCACACAGCTGACAAGTGGCAGAGCTGGGATTCGAACTTGTGTGGATTCTTTGCCCTCTTTAAGGTCACCAGTTATCTTCTTGCCAAATCCAATGGCCTGTACTCCATTCTTATCCTCCTCGTCCTCTCAACTGCCTTCAACGCTATGAACCACCCCCTTCATTTTGAAACATTATCCAACCTCTGCTTCACGGACACTGTCCTCTCCTGGTATGTGTGGATTACGTGTGGATTCCAGGATCCACACTTCAAGGAAGGCCAAATTGTAAATTTTCTCCTAGCACTAGAGAAGCAGCATAGTGGGGTGGATAGAGCATGGACCTGGGAGTAAGAAGATCATGGGTTCTAATAATAATAATCACATTGGTATTTGTTAAACTCTATGCGCCAAGCACTGTTCTAAGCAATGCCGGCTCCACCGCTTGTGTGCTGTGTGACCCTGGGCAAGTCACTTCACTTGATCTCAGAGACCTTTTCTGTAAAATGGGGATTAAGACTGTGAGCCCCACATGGGACAACCTGAATACCTTGTATCTACCCCAGCGCTTAGAACACTGCTTGGCACATAGTAAGCACTTAATGAATACCATCATTATTATTATTATTCTCTGGGCCTCAGTGACCTCATTTGTAAAATGGGGATTGAGAATGTGAGCCCTAACTGGGAAGACAGGGGCTGTGTTCAACTCGATTTGCATTGAGCAAACACTCAGGAATTAGAGAACCAACAAATGACCTTTTCTCTTCCCCAAGGAGCTGACATAAACCTAAAGGTTGCTCAAGCTTTATGCACTGTTGAGCAGTTTCTCTATGAACACAAACTGTGTGATTCTTGGGAACTTGTACCACTCTAATAATGATAATTATTATTATAATTGTGGTATTGTTAAGCACTGTGTGTCATTGCTGGGATAGATTCAATAAGAGGATTGGTCTCTTTACCACATCCAGTTCACACTGTAAATTGGAGGGAGAACAGGTATTTGATCCCCATTTTACAGATGAGGAAACTGAGGTACACAGAAGTGACTGTAAGCTCTATGTGGGTAGGGAATTTGTTTATTGTTGTCCTCTCCCAAGCACTTAGTACAGTGCCCTGCACACAGTAAGTGCTCAATAAATATGAGTGGAATGCCTCTTGAAGATGTGCTGTTAATAAGCTTTGAAAGTGGGAAAAGTGATGGCCTGTCAGATATGGAGAGACAGAGTTCCAAGCCAAAGACAGGATATGGGTGAGGATTCAGTGAGATCAAAGTATAAAGAGTAGTTTGGCATTAGAGGAGCAAAGTGTATGGGCTGGTTTATTGTAGAAAGTCACAAGTAAGGTAGGAAGGGGCAAGGTAACTGAACACTTCCAAGTCCATGGAATGGACTTTCAGTTTGCTGTGGAGGTGAATGGACAACCCCTGGAGTTTCTTGGGAAGCGAGGAAACATGGACTTAACACTTTTGTAGAAAAATGATCTGGGCAGCGGAGTGAAATAGGAACTGAAGTGGGGAAAGACAGGAGGCAGGGAGGTCAGGAAGGAGGCTGTTAATCAAGGTGGGATAGGGTAAATGCTTGGATTAACAAGGTAGTAGTTTGGATGGGGAGTTTAGCATGGATTTTAGCAATGTTGTGAAGGTTCAACTATCAGGATTTGTCGACAAATAGAATTATGTAGGTTCATTGAGAGAGATGAATGGAGGAAACACCCAATGTATGGGTTTATGAGGCAGGGAGGATGGTGGTGCTGTTTACAGTGATGGGAAAGGCAGGGGAAGGCCAGGGTTTGGGTGGGAAGATGAATAATTATGTTCTGGGCATGTTAAATTTGAGGCATTGGCAAGACATCCAAGTAAAGATGTCCTGAAGTCAGGAAGAAATGTAAGCCTTCAGAGAAGGAAAGAGGTCAGGGCTGGAGATGTAGATTTGGAAACCATACATAGAGAGATGGTAGTTAAAGCCATGGAAGTAAAAGAGTTCTCCAAGGGAGTGGTTGTAGATGGAAAATAGAAGGGGACCCAGAGCTGAGTCTTGAGGGATTCCCAGTTATTGGATGCGAGACAGAAGAGGACCCACCTAAGAGAGTGAGAATGAATAGCCAGAGAGATAGGAGAACCAGGAGAGGATAGTGTCAGTGAAGCCAAGGTTGAATAATGTTTCCAGGTGAAGGGGGTGGTTAATAGCGTTAAAGGCAGCTGAGAGGACAAAGAGGATTAGAATGAAATAGAGGCCATTGCATTTGGCAAGAAGATCATTGGTGACCTTAAAGAGGGCAGTTTATGTGGAGAGAAGATGGTAGAAGTCAGATTGGAGGGGGTCAAAGAAGAGAATTGGAGAAAGGGAAGCAACGGGTATAGGCAACTCTCTCAAGGAGTTTGGTAAGAAATGGCAGGCAAGAAATGAGGTGATAACTGGAGAGAGCTTTGGAGTCAAGGGAGAGTTTTCTTAGGATACATGACCAGTTCTACATCATGCGGAGCAAGATGGGAAATTGTGACTTATTCAGTGCTCTGCCTTCCCACAAGTATCTCACCTTAAAATTATTACTAAGAATCTTGCCTTGGAATTCAAGTGAACTCTCCATCCCAGGAAACGAAGCGTTTAAAATGATACTTCCTATCAACTGAAAAAAATCCACATTTGTGCAATTCCATCCTAGAGCCCCCATAAAAACACTTGTTTTTATCATCTTTCGTTTAACTGCATACAGTAGCCATTTACAATTAGTAAATCAATGTCTTCAAGATCGATGAATCCCAGCGGAGAGCATTTTTGGCTCAGAATTGAAGTGTCTGATCTGCTGGGTTTAGAATGGACACCTTACTAATTTGGTGGCTACCCATAAGGTGGCAGGAAGCCCAAGTTTTGGATTATCCTCATGTATAGTAGCTGAAATACACTTATTTTTAGTTTCTTTTCAGGCATAACTGAAAAGCCATGGTTTACATGGGCAATGTGACAATAATAATTGTGGTATATGTTAAGCATTTACTGTGTGTCAAGCACTGTACTGAATACTGGGGTGGATACAAGATTGCCAGATGTCACATGGGGCTCACAGTCTAAGTAAGAGGGAGAATAGATACTGAATCCCCATTTTGCAGCTGAGGGAACCGAGGCCCAGAGAACTTAAATGACTTGCTCAAGGTCATGCAGCAGATACATGGAGGAGTCAGGATTAAAATCCAGCTCCTCTGATTCCCAGGCCTGTGCTTTTTCCATTAGACATTAGGCCTAATGTAACAAATGATATGTTACCTTTCTTTGGGAAGAAAAAGCACCTGGATTTGCACCAGAATAACCCTTTCAAGCAAGGCTAAGGAAAAGTCACTATGACAATGATGAATCTATAAAGTTCTTTAGTGACATCCTGTGATGGAAGTGAACTCTAAGAACCCAGCTCCTTCCTCCTTTTCCCCTCTCTCCTTCCCTCCATCACCATGATCCTAGGAAGAAGGATTCCCCCCTGCAAAGAAACAGTAATTCTGGGCTAGCTACATTTTAGCTCTGATTATGAGGTGAAGGAATGATCTGGGACTCCAGGTTCAGAGCTGTCCTGAGAGACAAATAGGACATTCAACACCTTGAGGTGAAATTAGAATTTAACTCCTTGAAAGATTTGCTTCCAACCCCAGGCTGTCTTGAGGTTTAAAAGAACATGGGGTCCAAAGCTGATCATTCAGTGGGTTAAATATTTAACCATGGGAACTTGCTTCATGTCCTGCAAACTAGGCCAGAGGAAGCGGATTTAGATAGACACCACTGTTGCGAGTCACAGAAATTTTAAACCCATAATTTTGTCCCACATGGTATACCTTAAAAAACCTATCCAAATCAAAAACACAGCTGGGCTAAAGAATGACAGTTCTCTAAGCTGAGGATTCCAGGATAAAATGTTTATTATACCAAGCCTTTAAACTGACACCCATTCATTTTGTAAACAAATACAGTGCATATAGAAATGAACGACCAATATTAAAGAATTATTAGAAAATGGATAGCTCCATTAATAGTTCTTATGTTGACTGATTAAATACAAATTTAGTTTTAAGTATCTCTCACTGTTGCTATAATTAGTAAGAAAGATGAAGGAAAGCAAATGCCACACCAGTGATCACATACGACTGACAGAACAATAAATACCTGGAATCATTACAGCACAAAATAAAACATTTGCACTTTCCCATATTGTGCGTGGTTGAAGGCGTGTTAAAAGATTTGGGTACACAACTTTTGTCCCATAGTTGAAACCAAGGCATTTATAAAAGAAAAATTCCACAAATCAAACTTCAACAAATGGAGACAGAGTGCTTATTATGAAAAGAGAAAACCCAAAATTCAATTCTCCCCCATTCAAGTATCCTACTTATTAAGCCCCACTGTTAGCTTTTAGCATTTCATGTACCTTAAAATAAGGCATTGGTACCCATGTAAAAACTTTAACAATGTCTAAAATCAGACAAGCATGTATGTGAAAGACATAATAGTGGCACAAAAATAATTTCAACAAAAGAACATTTGGTGTGCTATGGCACGACTTTGTTTCTACTACTAAAATGCCATAAAAAGTATGAATACAGTTAAAATCATTTGAAATATCTTTTCTACCATCATTTTTCAGCACCCATTAAAAAACAAGAGTGAACACTCATCAGAACAGCCCTGAATAATCTGTGACATTCAATGTTCCTTTAAAACGTGGCTGGACAGAAATAAATGCCTAATGCCACAATGCAACCAAGTAGCTGTATTCATTCTCATTTTAGTTGCAGAATTTAAACATATTTGCTTTGAATAATATGTACTTGATTGAGGTTGACATTTGCTTGGTTTGAGTTGATGGTGAGTGTTATCTTAAAGCTTCATAAAGATTTGGTGCAGAATCCTTTCGGTCAACAGAACTGGGGATAACTTGGCCAGTTCTCACATACCCAAACAAGCCACCATTCTCCCTGAATCTACCTGACATTACAGCAAGATTTGAAATCTAGGTCTTCCCTCACTGCAATCGTGCCCCTCTAAGGCACACCAGTAGTGATTTCACAGTTTCACAAGTTTCACAAAATAGAAGATAGGAAGAGATTGATTGTTGGTAGAACAATGTTCCGATTAAAATTGCACAGGCTGGTTTTACCACAAGAAAGGAGGAACACAAAGTAACACCTGTCATAATTTTTCACTGCCATCGTTTAATCAATGGAGCCTCCAATAGGCAGTTCTTAGCCTTTCCACTTTTTACCAGCTTTTCCTCCCCCAGTGCTTAGATGAGCAGCGTGGTATTTCAGACAGACTGACCAATAGAAGTTGCACCACACTAAGTATGGCAAGACAGAAGTATGAATTCAGGTAGTCCAGAAGAATTTTACAGACAACTGATAGATAACAAGGTGAAGCTTCTGAAATGCCTTTAGCATCCTTAAAAAGCCATTTTCTGGGGCATGTGATTTTCTTCAGTGCTCTCTTAAAGTTTAAAATTAGCCAGTACAACTGCAGCAGCATGGAGCTATAAGCACTGATACAGCATGCGTAACTCCAACCCTGGTTTTTTTGCTCGGGACACACTTCCGGCCTGTCCTTGCTGATGATGTCCTTTAAGGGCACCATGGCAGATATCAAAGAGGAAAGGGATCTTTATAATGCAGAAAATTATAGAGGTAGGGAAGTATGTAGATGGTAAAACCTATTAAAATATTTCATTTAAGATATAGAGCAAACCCACATAAAAAGTGTTTGTTGTGGGGGGGAGACACAAAAAAATCTTGATCTAACTGTGATTCCACAATTTATGAAAATGCTCTTCTTTCCCCAGTTATTACTACCATTTTTCATTAATGCTGATTAATTTATTTGACTTAGATCATAAAAAGACATTCTTATAGAT
Organism: Ornithorhynchus anatinus; assembly: GCF_004115215.2. NCBI lineage: Eukaryota > Metazoa > Chordata > Mammalia > Monotremata > Ornithorhynchidae > Ornithorhynchus > Ornithorhynchus anatinus. The sequence continues at coordinate 50,765,096 of NC_041735.1, read as the reverse complement.
AACCCCAATATTATAAAAGATAATTTGGGGAAAGTTTAAAAGACCAATAAAAAGGCATTTTAATGTTTTATATCCACAGAGATAGACACACACACCCCACAGATAGATGCAATTGTTGCATAGTGGTGTTTTAAAAACACTACATTCTAGCAGTTGGACTCAAATTCAATTATACACACACATCAAACTTAGTTTGAATGATAAGAACCTGTAAAAAAAAAATCCATACACATTCATGTTGCTCTAACACCTAAGCAAACACTTTCTTGAAAAGTTTACTATAATATTCATTTGAGCCCAAAGATTGCTTGGAAAAGCAAAAATTGCATTTGAACATTGCGTAATTAGCTTTATATGTGCTCTGGGTGACTCTGGAGGCAGGAGAGCATCTCTCTGACAGGTCTTCCTGCATAACATATTTGATACACAGCAGTGAATAATGGAAACCTAAGAAAAATGGAGGAAAAAAAGGAAAGGTTAGACTTTGTGTGTTGACTAAAACAAGGTAATTTTTCCTGCTTGTGTGACCTCAAAGATCCTGCAGGCTAGTTCTGTGAGTTACTTAAGAGAAAATATCTGAATTTTGCATTCCTGCTAACTTTCACAATAAATGGCTACTTATGGGTCATGTCTCGTGTATGTATATACACGCCTCTGAAAGATATATGCACATCGCCATCTTATGTGTACACCAATCGTGACTCAGAAATATACTCTCTTTACTCCCATAAATGCTCATCTTTTTGCATAGTTTTTTGCAACCCCTAAACAGGGGAGGGGCTGTTGCATGGGGATTTAAGACTAGCAATACGGGGAGCAGGAGAAAAAACGAGAAGGAAAAAAAGGGGAAAGAAGAGGGAAATACACACACAGACCAATCCTGACTTAGAAATATCCATAGATCAGGGATCTCTGCACAAAATTCAAGTAGAGCCAAATTCAGGTATTTTGTCATCCTAAGTATCTTCATAGAACTAGTCTGAAAAGAAAAATATTTTTTAAATGTTCATGGATAGAGCTAATCATTAAAGTTTTTCTGAATCACTCTCAAAGAATCAATGGTATTTACTTAGTGCTGCCCCATGTGCACAACAAAGTAAATGTTAACGAGCAAATCTAATGAGGTGTGCTCAGGTGGAAACCTCGGATTCAAGATCCAGGTATCCCCAAGGCTGCTGAGTAGCCTCCAGCATGTTGCTTCTGGACTTTGGTTTTCCTGTTGGCCTCCTGAGATGAGTTCTACAAGACTCCCTCCCTGCCTCAGCACAGGCATGTTTTGGGACCAAATCAGATGGAATGTTTGGTAATGTGAACTCTTCAGAGATGGACACTAAAGACTCAAGGGGTTGTTACATTCTACAAAAATTACACACAGGTTACAGAGCTGTCACAACATGGACCCCTTCTCAACATTCCGTACTAGAACAGCAAAGTTATCCACGGCTGATGGAAAGAAGATAAAGACAACAGTGTCTAGCACAAAGAGAATCCCCTACAAGCAGTGCCTCTTGTAGAAATGAAATCAGAGATAGTTGAAGAGAGCCTGCCCAATTGCAAACCAGAGGAAAACAAATCAAATGCCACTGAAGAAGGGGTGGTGGCCTAGTGTTAATAGCATGGGCCTGGGATGCCACTTCTCTGTTGTGTTACCTTGGGCAAGTCACTTAAATTCTTTAGCTGTAAAATGGGGATTAAACCTGATTAGCTTGTATCTACCTCATCACTTAGTACAGTGCCTGGCACATAGTAAGCACTTACAAATGCCATTAAAAAAAAAATATTTCCTGCAACCAGCTGGAGGCCCCAGACAGGAGTGATAACCATAATAATAATAATGTTGGTATTTGTTAAGCGCTTACTATGTGCCGAGCACTGTTCTAAGCGCTGGGGTAGACAGAGGGGAATCAGGTTGTCCCACATGGGGCTCACAGTCTTAATCCCCATTTTACAGATGAGGGAACTGAGGCACAGAGAAGTTAAGTGACTTGCCCACAGTCACACAGCCGACAAGTGGCAGAGCTGGGATTCGAACTCATGAGCCCTGACTCCAAAGCCCATGCTCTTTCCACTGAGCCACGCTGCTTCCAGATTATGAGGTGATTTTCTAGGTATCTGAATTTTACAGACACTAGTCAGCTATTAAACACAACTCTGGGTGGATTTCAACCTTCCTAAAATTACAGTCAGAAACAGCAGGGATTCACAAAGCTCTCTGGAGGAGCTTTAATTGTGCCAGAAGACATACAGAATATTATTAAATATCTTTCCATTACACAAAGGAGCACAATCCTCCCAACTACAATTCTCACACACACTGAGTACTTTCCAGGGTTAAGAAACAAAGCTTTCTATCTGAGACCTGTAACTGACACCCCACATCTATAGCAACAGCTCTCAAAGGTACAGTGATCCCAAGAATACAATAAAAATTAAAGTGGGAGAAAGCTGAATGTGGGCTTCTCATACATTACTTTTTGTTACCTAAGTAGAAGACACATTTAGTATGGAGATAGCATTTAGCTTTTTAAATATATATATATATATATATATAAAATTATCTGGACCCTAAGGAACTGCAGAAGAGTTAAATCTGTGTCACCAGCATAGGCTAAAGGCCTATGAGAATGGAGCTGTCCCTAAGCTCCAAGTCCTATGACAAAAATCTGTTTTAAAGCTTATTAGTGTTCTTCCACCATCTGTTTCCTTAAAAAAATTATTCTCAGGACCTCTTAGGGCCAAAACAGAGAGTCCCTTGACAACAAATTTCCTGTTTCTACCTAAATGGTATAAGTATACTTTAAATGAAATACATTTGTTACTTGGAGAAACCCTCGGGTTACAGGGGAAGAATGACCCATTTTCCAGTGAGCCCTTGACTTGGGAAACACTCTGAATTCCCAAACAAGACTAGTTTCTTTTAGCAGATGGGATTTTTGCTGGTTTAGCCTGGGGAATATGCATATCAATCAATGGTATTTGCTGAGTACTTACTGTATGCAGGACACCTTACTGATCACTTGGGAGAGTAGAATACAACTGAATTGGTGTACCCTGCTCACACATAGAATGTAAGCCCCATGTGAGCAAGGAAATGTGTCCGGTTCCCTTCTATTGTACCTATCCCAGCGTTTAGTACATTGCCTGGCACATAAGTGATTGACGAATACCACTATTACTATTATTGCTATTAAGTATGAGAAGCATCAAGACCTACTGGAAAAAGCATAGAACTGGAGTCAAAAGACCCATATTCTAATTTCGGCTCCACCACTTGCCTGTTGTGTGGCTTTGGGTAAGTCACTTGACTTTTCTGTGCCTCAGTTTCATCATCTGTAGAATGGGGGTTCACTTCCTGTCCTCCTTCACTGACTTTGAGTCCCATCTGGAACAGGGATTGTGTCCAACTTGATTATTTTCTATTTCCGTGCTTAGTACAGTGCTTGGCACACATAATGCACTTAAATACCATTATCATTGTATTATATTTTAAATCACAATGCTTGAATGTAGTTTTATCCATTTACAAAAGACAGACTGTAAGCTCATTATGGGCACAGAATGTGTCTGTTTATTGCTATATTGTACTCTCCCAAATATTTAGCCCAGTGATCTGCACACAGTAAGCACCCAATAAATACAACTGAATGAATGAGGTCTGAGAAAAGGGATTCAATTCTGGTAAAAATAGAAACCTCCAACAACATCCTCCAGCTTCACTGAAGAGGAATATATCACCTTGTTACAAGTCCAATGTAACAATTACACCACAGAGCACAGTATGGAATGAATGGGTTAATAGTGAAGACCTAAATTTGGTCATTCTTTTAGAGAAGTTCATGCTGAGGATAAAAGTTTCACTGTAGAAAGAGGGAATGGCTATCAACAGTGTTCCTTAAAGAGGTCATTAAGTGCTCCCATGGATGTGAGTGTGGGGGTGGGGGACAGTTACCACTAAGACAGCCAAGACAGCTATTCCAGGTAATAGTGAGGGAGTAGAGCAGACAATAATAATGATGGCATATGTGAAGGGTAAATATAAGCTAATAAAGTAGGACACAGTCCCTGTCCCACATGAGGCTCAGTCTTAAACCCCATTTTACAGATAACAGGCGCAGATAAGTTAAGTGACTTGCCCAAGGTCACATGGTAGACAAGTGTCAGAGCAGGGATTTGAACCCAGGTCCTCCTGACTCCCAGGCCTGTGTTCTATCCACTGGGTAATAATGCTTCTGAAGCAGATGTGAAAGAGACCGGGGAGAGACAGTATACTACCTATACACACACAAAGCAGAAAGAATTCTTTTCAGCCCCACTCACACAAATGTGTAGCAGCATCTTTTCTGATATGAAAAGGATTGTTGTGCACTCCTTCCTGTTTCTCAAGTTCTCTCAAGAATCAGAAACAACTTACTAAGTATAAAGGTACTTACTGCTCCACTAGCCCTTTCTGTTTGAGTATGCGGAATACTTCAGCAGAAGTTTGCGGCCCCTGGAGTTTCTGACCATTCAACATTTCTTGCTCCAACTCTTCAATTGTCTTAAAAAAAAAAAAAAAAGATTAAACAAAGGAAAAATCTCTTCCTGGTTTTACCAACATGCATCACAGGCTCACAGTATCAGTAAGTGAAAGGCATCGTGGGTCATTCACTGGAATTCCTAGCCTGGGCAGGGCCTCAATAGGACAGATCAAAGCCCTAAGGTGGGAGTCCCACCTGTCAGGGACCAATTCATTAGGTAATAGTAGATGAAATGGCTTGGTTTAGTGGAAAGAGCATGGGTTTGGGACTGAGAGGCCATGGGTTCTAATCCCGGGTCTGCCACTTATCAGCTGTGTGATTTTGGGCAAGTCACTTAACTTCTCTGTGCCTCAATTACCTCATTTGTAAAATAGGGATTAAGACTGTGAGCCCCACATGGGACAACTAGACTACCTTGTATCTACTCCAGTGCTTAGAACAGTGCTTGGCACATAGCACTTAACAAATACCGTCATTATCATTATTATGATCCATCATCCCCCTACTACTCTCAACGCAAAAGTGATGATTTTCTGGGCTCTTTGGATTAGGATTGAGAGTCCTTTGTGGGACAGGGACTATGTCCAACCTGATTATCTTGTATGTACCCCAGCGCTTAGAACAATGCCTGGCACACAGTAAGCACTTATAGAAATGCTAAGGAGCACAAGAGGACACTTCATATTCAAAGGGGAATGTTACTTGAGGTTTTTAAAACCCAATAAAAGGGTTTTTTATGGTATTTATTAAGTGCTTACTTACCAGGTGCTGTACTAAGTGCTGGGTGGGATTTTTCTGAGGTGGTGGGGGAATCTGAATTTCTGACCTCACTAAGCCTGCCTTCTCCAAATGCCTGACCCGGCTGATGGGGGGGAAATGGTTGAAGCCATTTGGTCATAAGTCAGGCAAGAGAGAAGATACAATAGCTCCAAGAGGAAGCTACGGCCACTACCACCCAGACTCTGGTGATTTCTTCCAAATTGGGAGCCTACCCATTTTGCTTTCAAAGTGAGAGAATGGTAGACAGGCAGGTTGATTACCTTTCCTGTTCTGGCAAATGCCTCAGCCACCTTCCGATTGCGGCCTCCATAACACGTGGTGATCAAGTCTGCCACTCCGCAGCTTTCCAGAAAAGTAGCTGTGGACACCTGCCCTTTGCAGAAGATTTTGGCAAAGGCAATCATCTCCATGAGTCCGAGGCGAATCACGGCAGCTTTGGTGTTGTCTCCACAGCGAAGGCCATCACAGAATCCTGCTCCCACTGCCACAATATTCTGACAAGGGAAAGGGAAGCTTCAGCAATACAATCTCTACTTCGGGTCAAAAGTAAGTTACACAAGGGGCAGACCGAGGGAGGGGGCCAAGAGAAAATTTCTGTTCCTGAAATATATATGCTTCCCAAACCTAGCAAATGTATTCCAAGACCTCTTCCCAAGACCCCTTTTTTGCCCTTGTAGAGGTTAACTTCAATATCCAGATCAACCTAAAGCAGGATGGCAAATTCTTAGGGTCTACAAAGGGACAGCACATGACTGCAGAATCAGGAAACTTTATTCATTCATTCTCCCTCCCTCTCTCCAGGCTTGTATCTCCTCCTGCCTTCAAGACATCGCTACCTAGATAACCCCCGGTCACCTCAAACTAAACATGTCCAAAATAGAGCTTCTTATCTTCCCACCCAAGCCATGTACTTTCCCTGACTTTTCCATCACTGTATATGGCACCACCATCCTTCCTGTCTCACAAGCCCGTAATCTTGGTTATATCCCCGACTCATTTCTCTCACTCAACCCACATATTCAATTCGTCACCAAATCCTGTCGGTACCACACAGCTGTGTGACTGTGGGCAAGTCACTTAACTTCTCTGTGCCTCAGTTCCCTCATCTGTAAAATGGGGATTAAGACTGTGAGCCCCACGTGGGACAACCTGATTCCCCTGTGTCTACCCCAGCGCTTAGAACAGTGCTCTGCACATAGTAAGCGCTTAACAAATACCAACATTACCACCTTCATAACATTGCTAAAATCCGCCCTTTCCTCTCCATCCAAACTGCTACCACGTTAATACAATCATTCATCCTATCCCACCTGGATTACTGCATCAGGCTCTTTGCTGATCTCCCAACCTCCTGCCTCTCCCCTCTTCACTCCGCTGCTTGGATCATCTTTCTACAAAAACGTTCAGAACATGTCACCTCCCTCTTCAAAAACCTCCAGTAGTAGCTCATCCACCTCTGTATCAAACAAAAACTCCTCACCATCACCATCACCAGCCCCCTCATACTTCACCTGGCTTCTCTCCAACAACCCAGCCCATACCCTTTGCTCCTCTAGTGCTAACCTTCTCACTATGCCCCGATCTCGCCTGCCTCACCGCCGAACCCAAGCCCACATCCTACCTCTGGCCTGGAACACCCTCCTTCCTCAAATCCGACAGACTTTCCCCTACTTCAAAGCGTTATTGAAGGCACATCTCCTCCAAGAGGCCTTGCTAGACTAAGCCCCACTTTTCCTCAACTCCCACTCCTTTCTGAGTCTCCCTGACTTGCTCCCTTTGCTCTTTTCCCCCCACAACCCACCCACCAGCTCCCAGAATCACGGCACTTATGTATATATTTGTCATTTTATTTACTTGTATTGAAATCTGTCTACCTCCTCAACCCCCATAACTGTGAGCTCACTGTGGGCAGGGAATGTCACCATTTATTCTTGTACTGTACTTTCCCAAGCACTTAGTACAGTGCTCTGCACACAGTAAGTGCTTAATAAATATGACAATGAATGAATTCCCATTTGAATATGAAAAGTGTCCTCCTGTGCTTCTTAGCATTTCTATAAGTGCTTACTATGTGTCAGGCACTGTTCTAAGCGTTGGGGTAGATACAAGATTATTCAGATCCCCAGCAATCAATAGATCAGTGGTATTTTACTGAGTGCTTACTCTGTGCAGAACACTATACTAAGTGCTTGGGAGAGTACAATACAACACAGTTGGTAGATATGTTCCCTGCCCACAAGGAGGAAAACAGCACAGATCTGAGAGTCAGAAGGACTTGGGTTCTAATTCCAGCTTCACCACTTGTCTGCTGTGTGACTCTGGGCAAATCATTTCACCTCTTTATACCTCTGTTACCTCATCTGTAAAATGGGGATTAAGACCGTGAGCCCTTTGTGGGACAGGAACTGTGTCCAACCTGATTAGCTTGTATCTATTCCAGCGCTTAGAACAGTGTCTGACAAATAGTAAGCACTTAAAAGATACCATCATCATCAAGGAGTCTTTGGTCTAGAGGAGAAAGACAATATGAATAAATTATGGATATGTATTAGGCTTGAGGGTGGGGTGGATATTGAGTGCTCAGAAGGGAATGAGTGTGGCCTACTGAATAGAGCAGAGGCCTGGGAACAATATATTAATTGCTTGGAAGAGTAAAATACAATAGAGTTGGTAGATTCCTTCCCTGCCCACAAGGAGGAAAAGGGCACAGACCTGAGAGTCAGAAGGGCCTGGGTTCTAATTCCGGCTTTGCCACTTGTCAGCTGTGTGACCTTGGGCCAATCACTTACCTTTTCTGTGCCTCAATTACCTCATCTGTAATTAATACTGTAAGCCTCATGTGGGACATGGATTGTGTCCAACCTGATTAGCTTGTATCTACCCCAGCATTTAATACAGTACCTAGCCCACAGTAAGTGCTAAAATACTATGAAAAAAAAACAACCAAAAAGGTTGATCCCCTCATCACCACCACTATTGGTATTTTGAGCCCCTACTTTGTGAAGGGCACTATACCAACTGCTTAGAGGAATACAATAAAACTAAAAGGCAGTTCCTGACTGAGGAATTTATAATTCATAGATTTTCCTCCAGTCTTGACCATCTCACTGATCATCTTTCCTCTCCAGAGGGGAAAAATCCAGGAGATGGAACTTAAATCCAGCAATCATGCAACTTGCCAGGCGGGGGACCCCTCTCAGGGTCTCACCTGGAGAGTTTCCAGTACTCTACCAGTCTCGACTACAGGAGGGAGAGTCAAGCAGAGGCATACCCATTCCATTCTTAGCTTGGGCAGTGGCTAGCAAGTGAAAGGCAATCTGCTACAAGTCAAAACTCACCTGTGCTGGGCATCAGCAGCATGGAAGAGAGTCGAGGGTGGAGACTCAATTCGACTGCATGGAAGGTGGCAGCGATAAACAACTTCTGTATTTTTACCAAGAAAACTCTATGGATCCCCTACCAGAACGATTGCAGATGGAGGTGGGGCATTCTGGGAGAGATGTGTCCATGGCATCGCTATGGGTCGGAAATGACTCGATGGAATAAGACAAGATAGGTCAGGGAAGAGCACAGGGAGTGGAATCTATTGACTGGCTTGGGCTGCTTAGCTTTGTCAGAGGAAGGTAAAGGTGGGTCATCCCTCAAGCACCTTAGTACAATCTCTTGCTGGGAAAGAAAAATTCCCAGAGGAGGCATATGCCAGGCAGGAAGCATGGGGCCAATGGGGCCAGCTGGTGGATGAGTGGCCCTGCACCACAGACAAAGGGTGAAGGTCACAAGCATTTTCCTCTTTCCAGCCCTGCCATGGCTTCTGGCATTCATGAATGGTAGAAGAGTCTTTGCGGGGGAGGTGGGGACTTTCTCAAACTAACTCAAAAATTATGTCCACTGTTCCTCACTCCATCTTACTCCCAAATAGAGTGACAAAATACACTTTTAGGTTAGAAAAAAGCAAGTTTAGAGATAGCACCATGGAAGGAAAGGGAGATGGAAGGCCGGGTCTGGGAAGTTGTTCCAACTAGCCTTTTGACAAGTCACTGCAGGTACCGGTTACATACTTTTTTTTGAATTTCCAGACCAGCCCTTGTTCTCCTATCTATTACATGAATGCAGCAAGGATGGTGAGTGGTTATCTGTGAGGGCCAGGAGCTTCTGGTTATCAATATTCAGTGCGAGAAGGGCCCAGGAGAGCTCCAGGATAAGGGTATTTGAATAAAAGGGACAAAGCGGCCAAGTCCCTCCCTGGCCCCTCTGCTGTTTGCCTTCCAAGCTTCCCTAGTCCTCTCTTCCCAGGTCTCCTGTCAAGGTCCCTGACCTTCCTCCAAACCTTTGCCAACCTGTGAAGATGCTCTTTCTAGCTAATTGTTGTGCATTACACCCTTGGATTTCTACCACATTCATTTACTAAAGGATTCTCTCTTCAATCATTTCGCTTTGTCCACAACATCCCTGTGAGGGCTGATATCCTCATTCCCATTTTATTGGTGGGGAAACTGAAGTCCCCTTTCCTGTAGACCATGCATTACCATAGAAAAGTCATGAACTGGCTGCATTCAGGAGGCTGGCAAAGGTTTATTTATGGTCTTGGCTAACCACATTTGAAAGGATGGGGAAGGACAAAAAAGGCAGTAAATCAACACAGAAGCTTCAGGTAATGAATGCTCAGTGAAATATCCTCTGGACCAAATGCACAAAAACTAATTAGTTTCAGAAGCAGCATGGCCAAGTAGACAGAGCAAGGGCCTGAGAGTCAGAAGGACCTGGGTTCTAATCCCGGCTCTGCCACTTGTCTACTGAGTGACCTTGGGCAAGTCGCTTCATTTCTCTATGCTTCGATTACCTCATTTGTACAATGGGGATTAAGACTGTGCGCTCCATGTAGGACAGGGACTGTGTTCAACCTGATTTGCACATACCCACCCCAGTTCTTAGTACAATGCCTGGCACATAATCATAATAATGTTGTTTGTTGAACGCTTAAGTGCTTAATAAATATCACTATTATTAAAACTTACTAGAGTCATTCTGGATCAGCACTACCCAGTTTTTGAGGGGCTTTCCAAACTCATTTCAATGAAGACCTTTCACATGCTCAGAGTCTGAATATTCTGACACTTTTTCATCAGGGATGGATGGAGAGAGACCATGGAAGTGTCAAGTGCAGAAGTTTCCATGAGGCTGGTAAGAACACTGCCACTTGAGAGAACTACAAGGCTCAAAATGTTGACCCAAGTAAAATAAACCTTGCCTTTTTATTTCCTCACCGGTCAGACAGAAGGAAGTCAAAGTGAGCATAAAACAGGCTCCCTCAGTTTCCTCATGACACCTGTAAAACAAGGCATCCACTGCCAACACCTACAAGCAAAAAGCTCAAAACACATTTTTTGCTAGAAGCACAGCTCTTTAATCATCAGAGCTTCTAGCAGAAGGTGAGGAAATGTCTGCAGTTATTGAATTCCGTGGCAGATGAGTCTGTCATGATTATGCCCGGCTCTCCCAATCCACCAAAAAAAAAAAAAAGCATAAGGAATAAATACCACAAAATGAATTTTTCACTCAGGATGATTAATACTAAAGATGGCATTTATTAAGCACTTATGTGCTAAGAACTGGAGACAGTATAAAATAATCAGATTAGTCTGTCCCACCCAGGGCTCAGCACATAAGAGAAAGGGAGATCAGGTATTTTACCCCTGTTTTTCGGATGAAGAAACTGAGGCACAGAGAATTTTTAAGTGACTTGCCCAAGATCACACAGCAAGTAAATGGCAGAGCCGGGACTAGAACGAGGTCTTTTAATTCCCAGTCCTGTGCTCATTTCACTAGGCCATGCTGATGATAAAAACCTGTTAGAGCGGTCAAACTCTCCCAAAGTGCTACAAACACCACACACCTCTCACTGGGGCTTAAGATGAAACCTTGGTGGCTTAGACCTCATATAACAAGTATTCAAGACACTCCCAGCATATGAAATCATATAATGATAATTGTAGTATTTATTAAGTGTTTACTATGTGCCAAACACTGTAGAAAGTGCTGGGGTAGATACAAGACAATCAGGTCCCAAATGGGGCTCAAATTCTAAGTAGGAGGTAGCACAGGTATTGAATCCCCTTTTTGCAGATGAGGGAACTAAGATACAGAGAAATTAAGGAACTATGATTCCTTCCCCACTGTGACCCCTTCCCCACTGTGACCCCTTCTTGAGTTCACAAAAACTTTGTAGTGACTAGAGTATGGGCCTGGGAATCAGAAGATCATAGGTTCTAATCCTGCCTCTGTCCCTTCTCTGCTGTGTGTCCTTGGGGAAGTCACTTCACTTCTCTGTGGCTCAGTTACTTCACTTGTAAATTGGGGAAAGAGACTGTGAACACCACGTGGGATAGGGACTGTGTCCAACTCGATCTGCCTGTATCCACCCCAGTGCTTAGCACAGTACCCGGCACAAAGTAAGGACTAAACAAATACCACAATTATTATAAAGGGCACATTCTGCTATATATCCAGAGTACTAGCCTCAGAATGGAGGATTAGAGATTAGATGTAAAGACTCTGTGGGTTTTGGGGTTTTTTTTTGCATATAGATACTACAGAAACACTGGCAGAGGAATGTGAGAATATCATAAATAGAAGACACATATGTTCAAACCTCCTTCCCAGACTGCTTACATTCCAGCAACCCTGATTACAGAGAGACTATTAGGTCATTTGAGTATCACATGCTGGAATACCCAGCCTGAGTCTTGAAAGTGTGCAGACACATTTTCCCAGGGAGCAATGAGGAAAAGCCAGAGGGTGGGTCTGTTCCAGTCTAGAGCCACTTAGGTTTCTCAAATGTCAATGACCAACTCAACCAACTCAACCCAATACATATGGAAATAAATCCTGTCAGTAATATTTTGTTACTTAAAACTTTGGTGTTAAAAAGGACAGGCCTGGTAGTCAGAGGACCTGGGTTCTACTTCTGGTTCTGCCATTGGCCTGCTATGTGACTTTTAGAAATCATAACTTTTTGGTGCCTCATCTGTAAAATGGGAATTCAATACTTGTTCTCCCTTTCCCGTAGACTGTGTCTCACATGATTACCCTGTATTGACCCCAGTGCTTACTAAGTAAGCACACAGTAAGTACTTTAATTACTACAATTATTATTAGAGCTACTTATAATGAACAACAGGCTGGTAAGGCGGTCCCCTGATTTATTTTAGAGTGGGTCTGAATTTATCTTAGAATAACATTACTTTCAGACAGGAAGTGACTAAGGATGGTTTTCAGCAGAATTAAAAGGCCAAGGTAACCTCAAAAGTCAAAAACATTTCTCATTCTCAGACTGCCCACTGTGGCCTGCAGGTGTAAACTCACAACCCATAATTTGCTTGCAAACTATTTAAATCCCAGCAAATTATCACCAAAATTAACACCAAAGGATGTTAGCCCAACTAGTAGATATAATACCTCCCAACAATCAATTAGGCCTGGCAGTTGTTTTTATTGACAACTACTTGGTAAAATGCAGTACTGTAGTGTGGGAAAGAGCAATGCAGGGGTGAGAAAGAGCACTGCAGGTGTGAGCCACCAAGTAGCCCAAGCTCCTCTTTGGCACCTCTGATGTTTGCAGCTCATAGCTCTGGCACCTTTGGGCCATTTCGGTTATTAAGGTCAAAACTAAATTTCTATTTTAAATTCACAAACCTCTCATATACATACAGTATATGAGTATTACTCATACTAGTTGGCTGCTCTTTCAAATAAGCTTGTTATGACTAAATATGTGTGGTGCTATCATTGTCTGGTAACAGTAAGAGCACTGCTATCATTCAAAGTCATGAAAAATTTAAATTGTAAAATTATATCAATGTGGCATTTACTGAACACTTACTGTGAGCACTGCACTATACAAACACTTGGGGAGACGATACAAAGAGTTGGCAGGCATTCTCCCTTCCCTCAAGGAGTTCACATTCTAGAGGAGGAGGCAGGTATTAAAATAAATTTTGGATAGGGAAGCAGCAGAGTGTAAAACTGTATACTTTACTACCTTGGGCTAGGGTAACAAAGTGCTTAAAGGGTATACCAGGTGCAGAGATGATGTTGAAGGTAGGGCAAAGAACACAAGGAAATGAGTCAGGGAAGGCTTCCTGGAAGAGATAAGATTATAACAGGGCTCTTTTGAAAATGATATGTATTACGCACTTACTACGTGCCAGATACCAAGCATTAGAGTAGATACATGCTAATCAGGTTGGATACAGTCCATGTCCCACATGAGGGTCACAGTACTAATCCCCATTTGACAGATGAGGTAACTGAGGCCCAGAGAAGTTAAGTGACTTGTCCAGGGTCACACTGCAGACAAGTAGGGGGAGATAGGAGACTAGGGGCAGACCTAGGATTAGAACCCAGGTCCTGACTCCCAGGCCCAGGTTCTATCCATTAGCCCACACTGCTTCTCAGACTGTGAGGATGAGAAACGTGGTGGCCTTTTGGGTATGAAGGAGGGAGGGAGCTCCAAGTCAGAAGGAGGACATGAGCAAGTGGTCAACGGCAAGACAGACAAGATTGAGGTACTGTGGCATTAGAAGAGTGAGGTGTGCAGGCTGAAGTGTACTAGGAAATTAGTGAGGTTAGGTAAGTCAGGGAGAATTTATTGAGTGCCTTTAAAGCCTATGGTAAGGAGTTTCTGTTTGATGAGGAGATGGATGGGCAACCATTACTTTTTTTCAAAAGAAAAATGATCCAGGCAGGAAAGTGAATTATGAAATATATAGTAGCTTTAGCCACAGCACTGCTTTCATTACACATTAAGCACTTTGGTAGCAACAGATTCCAACTTCTTTCTTGGAAGAAGCAGATCATTCACTGTCAGAGAAAAAGTGTCAATAAAAAGCAATTATGCTTTGAAGTAAAGTACTCCCTTGCAGCCCCGAGCACCTAACAAGGTTTTCTGGGTAAATGGCTGGGGGTTTTGGGTGCCTCTGCTCCTCTCTCCTCCAGCACACTTTCTCTCTCTCTCTCTTCCTCTGTTCCCTCCTTCCCACGCCCCCGACCACCAACCACCCCCACAGGCAGTGAACAAATATTACTGGTATTGATCATGATACTGAGTGCCAAGTTTGGGCAACTACAATGTTAGGCAGTGAGGGGAATTTCAGAGAAGAATACGACATGGTCTAATTTGCTATGTAAGTTAAAACAGATCTAGAACTTTCCCAATGGTTGAATGCTCAACTAACACAATCGCTTGAAGGGAGAACAAAAGGGAGATTTAACTTACTCTTCTGGGGCAGTAAGGTTTATAACTAAATGCTACTGTTAGTTGGTCACTGGCTAGCAAATCAACCTTTCATTACTCTCACCCCTTTCCCTTGTTCTTTCCTAATCTCCAGTCATTGTCCTATGCACCAACCTAAAACCAAAAATAAATGAATAAGGCCATCCTCCAAATCCTTGCTTCCTCTACTAAATCTGAAAAGACAGTTCATTCAGCTCTCATGGAGACTTTTGGAAACATTTTAAATGGAAATGACAAGAGAAATCTCTATAAATGAAATTTTTCTTGGTTTGGAGTGACACTATGGCCAGTTTCATACTGCCATTACTTCCTGAAGTGGCACCAGCCTGGGTGCAGGTCCAGTTCTGGTGTTGGGTTAGGTTTGGGGCCCAGCTAGACACCACTGTCCAGGACTCTGTACACTGTCTCCCTCTGAAGTAATCTGGTCTTGGCCCAAGATATGTGCTACTGCTGTTTGCCTCCCTTGGATCTGGGCAGAAGCGGTTTCCAGAAATGGCAGCAGTGTTTCTCTGGGAGCTGGAGAAGCAGCTGCTTCAGAAGCAGCATGGTGTAGTGGATAAAGCACTGGGAGTCAGATGGACCTGGGCTCTAATCCTGGCTCTGCCCCTTGTCTGCTGTGTGAACTTGGGCAAATAACTTTACTTCTCTATGCTTCAGTTACCTAATCTGTAAAATGGGGATTAAGACTATGAGTCCCATGTAGGACATGGACTGTGTCCAACCTGATAAGCTTGTATCTACCCCATTGCTTAGTACAGTGAGTGTAACTTCTCTGTGCCTCAGTTCCCTCATCTGTAAATGGGGATGAAGACTGTAAGCCTCATGTGGGACAACCTGATTACCTTGTATCTCCCCCAGCGCTTAGAACAGTGTTCTACACATAATAAGCGCTTAACAAATACCAACATTATCATTAACAAATGGCTTTTTTTAAAAAAAGCCATTTTAGTCTCATTCATTCAATCAATCATTTATTGAGCACTTACTATGTGCAGAACACTGTACTAAGCGCTGGTATCAGTTCAGCAGCGACAGTACAGGCAGGTCTAGTTTTTCAATCATTCAAGCATATTTACTGAGCACTTACTGTATGCAGAGCATTGCATTAAGCACTTGGGAGAGTACATTGCAACAATACAACAGACACACAACTAGGCTTTCAAGCCAAGAGTGTCAGCCAGAAGGGGATCATATGTAGCCATGGTCAATTGGTCTCAGTTCTTTTACTTCATGGCACAGTCGGTAGAGCACAGGCCTGGGAGTCAGAAGGTCATGGGTTCTAATCCTATCTCCTTTGTAACCTTGGGCAAGTCACTATACTTCTCTGGGCCTCAGTTACCTCATCTATAAAATGGGGATTAAGACAGTGAGCCCCACATGCCTACATCCATCCCAGTACTTAGTATAGTTCCTGGCACATAATAAGCACTTAACAAATACCATCATTATTATTATTACTTTTATTACTTCTGGATAACTTGGGGGCTAACTGCCTCTTCTCCACCTGTCAGCCTCAGTCCTGAATGGTACCCCTCCCCTACCTCCCTCCCCTTGCAGTCTCTTCTCTCCTGGCCCCACTCTCTCAAGCTCAGAGTGGCCCAAACTCTTTAGTGTACTGGACCAGGGAGGAGCCCCAGCCCAGGTAAACAGCAGCAACAACACACCCAGGCAGTATTTGTTGATTCCCACTTCTCCCTAGGTCTCACCACTAGACTTATCCTTGGAAGAGAAGTAGCATGATGAGCTTGGAGGAAAAGTGTCAGATCAGAGGGTTGGCCTTGTGTCTGAAGATGATGCTGCCGACAGGGAGACCGAATTTATGAATGTCTGAGAGAGAATATCCTGCATCCTTTGTCCATGAGGACACAATAGTGTGGCCTTTTGGGCCCCTTGCTATCTAGTGTAGGTATCTTTTGGATGTCAGTAGTTAAGAGGGGAAGCGGGAGGTCCTGTTGTCAGCAGTTGTTTTTGCAGAAGTCGGGGAAGGACTTTAAAGGCCTGACCACTGCAATTTTCTGATTGCAAAACCACCCCATCAGCTAAGCCTCCCTGAAGAAAACCTTTCTGAAATAAGCGGCATCCATCAGTCACCCTTCAGGAGGCCACCTAATAAAAATGATAAAATTAATGGTGTTGGTTAAGTGCTTACTATGTGCCAAGTACTGTGCTAAACACAGTTAGATATGAGATGATCAGGTTGGACACAGTCCCCGTCCCACATGGGGCTCATCATACTCTCAGAGGGATGGAGAACACATGTCTTGACTCTACAGATAAGAATACCAAAGCACAGAGAAGTTAACTGAATTGCCTAAGGTCACACAGCAGACAAGTGGTGGGGCTGGGATTAGAACAGGTTCCCTGACTCCAAGACCTGAGCTCTTTCCACTGCTTCCACGCATGCACCCTGGCCCAGTGCTATGATTTTGAATCCACACCCAGCTAGTCTGTGTGCTCCAAGTGATACCATACTTCCCGGACAATTCATTTTCACTGTTACACAGTAGTCCTAATCAGAGGAGAAACAAGAAGGAAGGGACACTGGTAGATGAGGGAGCAAGGCAGAAAAAGTTAAAAACCTATACTTCTCCATATTAAAAACCTATACTTCTCCATACCAACCAGGAATCTTTCAATTATATTGCTTCACGCTACTTATAATTTATTTTAGTATCTCTCTCCCCTTCTGGATTGTAAGCTCCTTGAAAGGCGGGAATTAGGTCTACTGTCCCACACTGAGAATCAAGAGATTGTAACCCTGGTGCTGTCATTGACTTGACATTGGGCAAGGCACCTAACCTCCCTGGGCTTCAGTTTTGGAGAAGCAGCGTGGCTCGGTGGAAAGAGCACGGGCTTTGGAGTCAGGGCTCATGAGTTCGAATCCCAGCTCTGCCACTTGTTGGCTGTGTGACTGTGGGCAAGTCACTTAACTTCTCTGTGCCTCAGTTCCCTCATCTGTAAAATGGGGATTAAGACTGTGAGCCCCACGTGGGACAACCTGATTCCCCTATGTCTACCCCAGCGCTTAGAACAGTGCTCGGCACATAGTAAGCGCTTAACAAATACCAACATTATTATTATTATTACATTTGTAAAACCGACATAACACCTGTTCCTTCCAAGTTTATGAAGAGGATATGAACAAAGTGGAGAAGCTGTGTGGCCTAGTGGAAAGAGCATGGGCCTGGGAATCCCAGATCTGCCTGCTGGGAGATCTTGGAGCAAATCAATCTTGGAGCAAATCACTTTACCTCTCTGTGCCTAAATCTCCTCATCTGTAAATATGGGGATTAAATATCTGTTCTCCTTTCTGTCCCATATGGTACAGGGCCCATGTCCAAAGGGATTATTTTCTATCTACCCCAGTGCTTAGGACAGTGCTTGAACCACAGTAACTGCTTAAATACCACGATTAGGTGTGAAAGTGCTTCAGATACTTAGATGCTTCTCATTATGGGACCTATTAATATTCTGGCTTCTGTCATTCCTCAAAATTTTGCAAGATGATATCTTATCTCCCCACCCCTCTACTAAGAATAATTTAAAGTGATCCAGTCTACAAATGCCAACCTGTTTGGTAGCACTTGCAGACTAAATCCTGATTTACTTTCTTCAAAAATTTGGCTAGTCAGTGAGTGATAAATGGAAGATTAATCCTGCTGACACACTTTGGATTAAAAGCGCTTAACACAGCTTGGAACATGTTTGCTGAACAGGAATCATACAAAATACGCTCCGGCAGCCACTTGGACATGGCTCTCTTGCACACAGTTTAAGCCCCTGTGCCACTTCAAATAAAATCTAAACTGGAAAGGACCTTTCACAGCTTTAATCCTCCTTCAGAGAACCTTTTTTTAAAAAACAGTTACAGAAGATGGGTAAATTACAAAAGATCACTTAGAAGATATAAAAAGTCCAAAGGGTCCATTCCTACCCCATTTTTTTTCAATTCCTCCATAAATCTAACTTCCTCTAGAGGCCTTCCTTGATTAATTCATAGCACCTCAAATGTAAGTAGACTAACACCCATTCTTGGCAGATGGGTATTTTGATCCTATCCTCAATACTCCTGCATTAGTTATTTGTTTTATTTATATAAATATAACACATATATAAATATAAATATTTTCCTCTGCCCATTCAAATGTTTAGCTATTTCATCTTGATGTGCTTGTACTCCTTCCTGTTTAATGCTCATTCTTCCTCCAGCTTTCACTATCTGTAGGCAGTTTTTGTCTTTCTCTCATTAGATTGCAGGCTCTTTGATGACAAGGAATTTATGTTGTGCTACTGTTTCACTTTCCCAAGTGTGAAGTTTAGTGCCCAGCACTCAGTAAGTGCTCGATAAATGCCACTAATGAAAATGATTTGTTTCTGTGCCCCTGAGTTTAGTTTAGCATTCTGGACTTCTCCCATCCTAGCAAAAAAGGAAAGGAAAAGATCTTTTAGAATTTTCTGAGAAAATCCATAAATCAGCTGGCAGATGATAATTTCCAGAAACCATTTTAGGAATCTGGGCCAATTGCAGACTTCTGAGATTTCTGTTTTAGTAGCGACTGCAAATTCAACCACCACTGAGATATTCTTTCAGTGAGTCCTCCCTTTACGCAAAACCTAATCTAAACATTAATATTGCCTTTGAACTGTGTTTTACAGAATCAATACTTACACCGAGAAATCCAGAATCAATACTTACACCGAGAATACAAATCCATTAGATGCAGGATTTTGGCAACTAGAGAAGACTTATCTTTCTGCCTACTCTTCTTCCCAACTGAAATTCCCTCTCCTTCACATTTGATGGAACACACCTCTCCCTATCTTCAAAGCCCTGCCACCTCCTTCAGGAACCTTTCACCAATTAAATTTTTCTTCTTCCCAGGACATAAGCCCTCAATAGCACCTCAGCACTTTTGCTCTCACAACCTTTTGTTGCATGTTTGTATCACACTTCACATGCTCTACTATTTGAGCACTTCTTCCCATTTGTAAATTGAGTTGTGTTTCCCTTTTGGGGGAAGAGGTCAGGCTTTCTATTGTACTTTCCCAAATGCTAGTACAATAGGTGCTCAATAAATACTATTGACCGATTTCCCTTAAGAGCTGTTATCTGCATTATTCCCCCTACTCCACCAGCCTGAAGAATTCTGCTTCTCAAGTTTACTGATAAACATTTTTAAGCTGCAGTACAGTCCAACACAATGTGCAGTTCAATTGCTGAAATCTGATCTTGTGGTCCCCAGCCAAGTTGAATGGACAGCTATGTGGCACTTGGAAGACATTTTGCACTTCCATCTGTTGTCATCATTACCGTTTTCAACCCTCATTCACATAGCGCAGGCAGCGGCAGAACAATCTGGCCACGGATCTCATGGCAGGATTTTAATTTGGGGTCCTTCCTGGGATCAAGAAAATCTCAGCAGTTGAGAGGAGCCCCAAAGTCCCACAGTCACCTAGGACCCACAGCCCTAAGACATGCATACTGCTGGCTAGCTGTGTTCCCAATGTGCAGACCCCAAATCCTTATTCCTGGAGTCCAGAAAATGCCTGCATTTTCATGAGCAAAATTACTGGAGCTAAGGCAAATTCTTAAATTTCTTAATTGTCACACTGTTTGCTTTGCCCTGGAGTGCAGGAAACAGAAGCATGGATCTCCCAACTGCCAAGGGACCTTGTCAGGCAGACAGGTTGGCGCTCCAGCCTGGGCCAGGAGAGATGGGGTGTGGTGACTAACTGAACAGTACAGAGATGATAGTTGATAATACAGCAGTAGCCATGTCAAGAAACTGCAAGGACTATATCTACAAATTCCAACTGTACTCTCCCAAACACTTAGTACATTGCTCTGCATACATTAGGCACTCAAATCACCATTGTTGGATTGATTGATTGAGACTCTGCAATTGCCTACAAAAGGCTGCAGGAAATTCAGGCTTGCTGCTGGGATGAGGGAAGTGGTGCTGCTGAGGAACGAGGAGGGGGAAGAGTGGAAGGCCTGAGTTTTCCGGTGCAAGTCCCAGGATTCCTGCTGAGCCAAAGTAAACTCCCCAAGTTGGGCTCAGGTTGACTTGGCCCCCTGAGAATTCTCTGTCCGGATTGTGACCTGGAGCTAGACCGGGCCTCTTACAGCAATAACCCCCGGGGTTGGGCTGAAAGACTGATCTCTGGAGGGAAGGGAGCCAGGGAACCCCTGACTACTCCCCATAAGGAGATTAGCTAAAATGCCATGGGGGCAATGGAGGAGGGGAGGAGACACACCTCCCCTCTCCCTACCCAAGAAAGCTGACTTCCCCAAAGTGGATGGATGTCCCTCTAACACTCACATGGACTTTACAACTGCAGGGGACTGCAGCAGGCACTGCCATAAATCTAAAAACAGGCATCTTTGTTGCTTCCTGCAGAAATGGGGAAGTCTGTAGCTAGCAAGGAGACTGAAGAGTTGGGGGAGGGGGGAGGAGAGAGAAGAGTTAAGACATTTAGTTTTGGCCATGTCCTCCCCAATGATTTTTCTATCACTCTAGACACTACAATCATCCCTGTCTCCCCATAAACTTAGCATTATCTCCCTTTAGACTGTAAGCTTGCTATGGGCAGGGAAAGTGTTTACCAATTCTGCTATACTGTACTCTCCCAGGTGCTTAGTACAGTGCTCTGCACAGATAAGCACTCAAAATATACCACTGATTGATCTTCAGCTCATCTCTCTTATTTAACCCACATATTCATTGTCACCAATTCCTAATAGTTCTTTCACAACATTGCTAAAATCCACTCTTTCCTCTCCATCCAAACTGCTACCATGTTAATCCAACCAATGCTTACCTCCCTGCCTCCTGTCTCTCCCCACTCCAGTCCCTACTTCACTCTGCTGCCTGGATCATTTTTCTACAAAACGATTCAGTTCATGTTTCCTCCACTTTTAGATAATGGTGTTTGTCCATCTACCTCCATGTCACATAGAAACTCCTTTCTCCTTACCATCAATTTTAAAGCACTCAGTGACCTTGCCTCCTCCTATCTTAACTCTCTGATTCCCTTCTATAACCCAGCAAGCTCACTTTGCTCCTCTAACGCCAACCTACTCACTGTACCTCAATCTTGACCATCTCTCCTCTGATCCCTCGCCCACCTCCTGCCTCTGGCCTGGAATTCCCTTCCCTTTCATATCTGACAGATCACTCCCTCCCCACCCCTTCAAAGCTTTATTAAAGTCACATCTCCTCCAAGAGGTCTTCCCTGATTAAGACCTCATTTATTCTGCTCCCTCTCCCTTCTGCACTGCCCTTGCCCTTGGATTTGTGCATCCCAATCTCAGTCCTACAGCACTTATAACTATCTCTTTGTGGGAAAGGAACATGTTTACCAACTGTTATATTGTACTCTCCCAAGTGCTTAGTACAGTGTTCTGCACATAAGTGCTCAGTAAGGTGACTGAACCCATGCTGGTCAAAGGAATGTCTTCAACCCCCAGAAAGTACAAGATTCTTATACTTAGGTGTACTCATTTCAAGGGCTTGGGTGGCAGAGGGGTGAGGATTTTAAGGGTTGGGGGGAGGAATAGGACCTGGGAGGGGACAGGCTTCAAAGAGCAAATAGATCTGAAAGTCACTATTTTGGATGTAAACTCTCAGGTCTTTTCAGAGGTGAAGGATGAGTGGGTCTGGGAGCCCACCTCAAAAAGCCAGAGGGGAAATCACCTCCATTGAGTTGGGTCCTATGATTCTACATCATTCTGCAGGGTCAGTATGATCTCTCAGTGGCCAGGGGAACACTAATGTTGTATGTTCACTTTGATGCAGACCCTGCTAATAACTGTATGATCAGTCTCTCAATCCTTCCCTGCTTTCCCTCACTAATTCCAACTAAAAGAAAAAATATATATTGTCCAAATTTATGTCTGCAATGCAGCAGATGGCCCCTTTGATCGCCCAGCTGTTGAGTGTTATCATTATACGCTCTGCATTTAAATGTGCTTTAAACAATTTCATATCTAAAATTATCACTATCAGGGGAAGTCATATTTAAAACCTTTCCTCATTTCATATTTCACATCAATTCTCAAAGGCAATTGGCCATAGTGAAATCCTCCCATCTTGAACTAGGATGGCAAGACAATGGAAAACAAGAAAATAAGAAAGAAACCATGAGAACCAGGCTGAGTCCTGAAATACTCATCAATCTTTAGAAACCACTGGACACTAGGGAGACTACAGGCAAAAACTGCAGCTGAAGAGTCATGTAGACCACAGCACAATGATCACCAGTACTATCGATAACACTGTTAATCAATCGACGGTATTTATTGACCACTTACAATGTACAGAGCACTGTACTAAGTGCTTGGGAGAGTATAATACAATAGAATTAACTAACATTTCCCTGCTCGTAATTAGCTTACAGTCTACTGTCCCCCTCCCTACTCTCCACATTGAGACTAAGTCTCCAGAGAGCAAGGGATGGTGTCTGCTTTGATCTTATATCTTTTCCTCCCTGCTTTAAGGCTTGAACAAATTATGTGCTTACATGCAACACTACTACTAAAACAAGACTACACAAGTACAGACTATGGTTGGAAACCACAAGGAGAGAGCTTAATTTATTCAGAGTTCTCTCGAAAGTACGTTATCACATTCTCCAAAACTACACCTCAGCTAGATTTGCTCATAGGTCGGTAAGTGATGACAGCTACTTTCACCAAATCCTGGGGCACATTCCTAGTACATTTTCAAGGAGAATTCTGGGAAGATCAATAAATGTCAGAGAACATAAAACTACTTAAAAGCTTCTTGCCAGCATGTATTTGGGATAAGCGGGGAGGAAACACTTCAAATTTTCAGTTCAGATATAGGCCAAAAGATGACCACTTGGAAGCAAAAGTTCCTTGGAAGCCCTTCATCTTTAATGCCCCTTTCCCCACCCAAGTGCTTTTGTCCTAGGCAGGATTTCTTGGCTACCGGGCCTGACTTCAGTACTGTCTGCATCAGGAATATTCTGTTCGTAAAAAGTGTCTAATAGTTTCACAAGCCAATGCTGAGCAATTAGGAACTAAGCAATCTTTATAATGCCCATGGTTGTCAACTGGTCATTACTCTAATGAAGTACTATTAAATACACATAAAAAAACTCTACCAACAAAAACACACCAGCCAAACTTAGACAGCCGGGCTTTTAAGTGTGGCCTCTTGCCAGCACTTAATGAGTGGTTTTCTAACACAAACATAAGAAATATGGACCAGTGCTGGCCAAGGGCCCTCATTTCTAATTACTTCAATTTAAAAATTTCCATCACTTGTGTACGTACTACCCATTCACCCACACACACGTGCACTCATAAAATAAAAATTCAGGAAGGAAGATTTTCAAGTCTGACAGGAAAGCTATAGTCTTGGTAAAAATCCCATAAGGGAAAAATGTTCTCTATTGTTGGATACCATGATTTGAATTCTGTAACTGGGGACAGCGTCTTTGTAAGATATGGATTATCCTTGTGTAGCTTTTCTCATCCATGAGCCAAAGCTCCTGCTTGACCAACTTAACGTTCTTCGTATGCCAATAAGACAGACTGGCATGAACTCTCCCTACTTTATAGATGAGAAGGCAGATGGAGATTAGAAGAGAGGCCCCAGACAACTGCAAAAACCAGTGGCAGGCCAGGAAATGAAACTCAAAGCTCTGATGTCATACATATCTACTACCAACAATTTGTCAGGAGTTCTTCCCTAAAATACTGCAACTGCATAAGCACTTAGTACAGTGCTTTGCACAAAATAAGCACTCAGTAAATATGACTAACTGATCTTGTCTTTCAGCCCATCTTCATGAACTTGGCTCACTAAAACTTTAACTGCTGCATTTCCACATTGACCCTTTTCTGAACAGAAGTAGAAGTGGCTGAGGTTACCTTAAGAGCACCACACAGTTCAACTGTATCTGCATCATCTACCACAGTAATTCGGAAATTTGGAGTCTGCAGGAGTTCTTTGAAGAGAAGGCCATTCTCCAGTATTTTACTGCCTGTGAAAGGGAAAGAGAAATAATGAATAATTTACTTAGCTTTTTATTTAGGCCTTTTCCATCTACGGAAGAATGCTTCAAGTAAAATGTTTTTACTTTGATGGTTCTGCTTCTCAGAAGGGCCTGCTATTTTTGCTTTAAGACAAAGCTATGTTAAAACAACTGCAAATTGCTAAAATGTACCAAGACTTGTCAATATTTAGAGTATTCCCATCCAAAATAAATTCTCTTGATGCCAAAGTCAGCAATTAAAATTAATTAAAAAGTAATGATAAAGCATAAATTTCAGTTCTATAATAAAATAAAAAATGAGCAGATCCTCAAATTAACCCAGTAGCTATGGTGCTGATATCAGCAATTTGATTTATGAGGCTTAAGGTATTGTAATCATTTTTTTAAAAAAGAAGTGCACACATTCTTTCTTCAGAGAAAATTAAAATTATCCTGGGATTCAGTGCTCTGTCAATTAGAAATGAGGAGACGACCAATAAAAGACATCAAACACCAAACACACACATATTTTAAACAAAGAGAATCTATGCCGCCATGAGGCCATTTTGAGGGGAGAGATAAAAAGTTACCAGACTGATATAAGGGAATTGACAGAGGGAAGATACATTTCTGTGGAGGGTGAGGAAGGAATACAATTTTTAATCTACCAGCAATCAAGGAGATGCCCAGATGTTCTAAGGGCATTTCTTTAATCTTCTCATTGCCACTCACCAGGCAATTAACATCCAGATGGGAGCACACTGTTCTCTCTTTAGGAGTTACAGGACACATGGGGTGGAAAGGAGATGGAGCATCCAGCTCACTGCATAGCTCCTTGACCATTTCCTTCTTCTTTCACTCATCTGAGGCCAGATCACTAAAATTCACCCGCTTAAATGAATCATCACAATTCAAGAGTGATGAAATTGCTAAGAAAATTACCTTGCTGAATAATAGTTTCTTGAGGGCTGAGAATGTTGCGGTGGACATCAAATATCACCATTCCCACCTCATCCCAGGTCAGCATCCAGGTTCTCTATTTGGGATCTGACCACCCTACTCTAGCCTAGGGCTCTTGAAAAACTGGGGTTTTGCAGAAAATAAAGACATTTTAATCTTATAGTGTTTCCAAGTAGACACCCATCCACAGGATCGATTTCCAGCTTGGAGCTTCCCTGCTGAATGAACAAGATCATTTAATCACTGCATGTTAGTTTCCCTATCAGTACCACTTAAATGTTCCTTACCTATCTGGCAGGGGGTGCACGAAGCTTAATTAATGTCTTGAAGTATTTGTAGCTTCTCAAATGAAAGGTCCTATATGGAGTAAGCAGTTGTATTGCTGAAATAGCACATCCCTTTACGTTACACATAAAAATCACTCAAATTCCTTTAGTTACTAAGCCTCACAATGCAGGAAGGTAGGTAACCATTGCCTAATACATGACAACAAGTTCTGGACCACACTGAAGTTCCCGGAGCATAGTGTTATTCAATCTTCTATATTTCTGTGATATCTTACCCTACCACAAACACATCCAGTTTCTTGACCAGTTCCAAAAGTACCATTTATATGTCATAATTAAATACCAAATGGCAAAACAGGATCACAGTCAAAGAAATCCGGGAATGAAGTCAGTTCATTAGCACAAAAACTTTCCTTGCCTCAATCCATCGTGTTCACTGAGCACTTACTGTGCATGGAGCATTGTACGAAGCACTTGGAGAGCACGGTATGACAATATGACAAATTCCATGCCTGCAAGTGCCTATACATAACATTGCTGGGAGAGATACGTGATGAGAATGGATATCGGCAGGATTTCCAGCTACTGAATGATGGAATTGAAATGGGGCAAAAGAAAGCAAGAGGGAGAAATAAAATGCTTTCAAGAATGCAGTAAAATCCCATTTCAGTGACTATGGCAACTCAGCTGAATGTTGGGGGAAGTTGTGGTAGACAGACCCAAGTGACTTGCTGCAATCAAGAAAAACAACTTTTTAAATAGAAGCTTCAAGAAGATTGTGAGGCTTAGAGGTAAAAATGGAAACAACATCTAGCACTGCAAATATGCCAATACAATAAGGGACAAGCTTGGTTGTGCATGGTATAATTGCACACACCACGTGAGAAGCAGCAAGGCTCAGTGGAAAGAGAACAGGCTTGGGAGTCACAGGTCATGGGTTTTAATCCCAGCTCTGCCACTTAACAGCTGTGTGACCTTGGGCAAGTAATTTAACTTCTCTGTACCTCAGTTACCTCATCTGTAAAATGGAGATTAAGACTGTGAGCGCCACGTGGGACAACCGGATTACCTTGTATCTCCGCCAGCACTTAGAACAGTGTTTGGAACATAGTAAGTGCTTAACTAATACCATCATTATTATTATTAATGGTATTGAAACCAACAGCCCTCCATCACACCCATAGTTAAATTTTATCTCCAGTGGCATCATCTTAGAGCTACAGAAGGGCTAAATAAATACAAAAAAAATACTCTCAGATTTTTAATGGGTGGGACGGTCTGGATTTTAAGATCCATATCCAATCATTTCTCATTTTTATGGTTAATTTTATTGATCTTTAATGACTCACTCCAAACCTTCTGGGATTCAAAACAGAGTCTCCTTGACTCCACAATATTAAAGTGGCAAAGGCAAAACACACTCTCTCAAATCTTACAGCCCACTGAGGCTTCTTGCCCATCCATCATTTTTTCTACAAAAATTATTCTAAGTTTTCAAACATGAGAGGGATCTTTTTTTCCTTTCCTCTGAAGAATTCCCTTTGGTACTGAATGAAATATTGCAGTCATCTTTGCTATCCTTTGCTTGAAGATGGCATTATTGAGGGTGCCAATTTATCTATGTGTTTGGATAGCCCTGAAAAGTGATTCCACCCCTGCACATGCTTTGCCCTACATTTGTGATTTACAGCACCTAGTGTTGTTTGTTGTCTGCCTCTTAGCAATACACCTTTCTTGAAGTCTTGCTCTCCAGGAGCCACCCCATTTTGGATCGGCCCCCCACCAGCCTGATCTTGCTGCCCCAGGTCGTCCCGCAATCCAGCTATGCAGCACTTCTGTTGGTTGTGCTTCCATGATTTTAAAGGCATTGATCCTCCTTGATTTCAATCTTCCTATTTCAAAACTCATCCCACAGTAACAGCTTGCTGTCATCCATTTTCATCACCTGTCCTGCTCAGCCAAGTGGCAGAGCGAGAACCATTGCTTCAGAGCCAGTAAACTGACTAAATTCCTCAATAATAATAATAAAAATAATTAATAATAACTATGGTATTTGTTAAGCGCTAACTTTGTGCCAAACACTGTCCTAAGCACTGGGTAGATACACGGTAATCAGATTGTCCCACGTCGGGCTCACAGTCTTCATCCCCATTTTACAGATGAGGGAACTGATGCACAGAAAAATGAAGTGGGTTGCCCAAGGTCACACAGCAGACTAGTGGCGGAGCCGGGATTAGACCCCACATACTCTTACTCCCAAGCCTGTGCTCTTTCCACTAAGCTATGCTGCTTCTCAGTGTGAAGGTGATACACACAGAATTGCTCAAAAAGATCAATGTGAGATCTTCGCTGGGTCCCAGCTGTAGAAAGAGGCCAAACACCATACCAGCTTCTTGCCTTCCTGAAACCTCTATTTCCTTTCCTGCCTACAATCAGCATTCTGAAGAGTAAGAGGAAGGCCTGAACTCTATGGGAGGAGCCAGTAGGGGAATAAACAGTTCCGGCCTCACATGCCATGTTACTTTATGATGGGAAGTTTTAAATGTCTGCTCCTGGCTCCAATTGTTCCTTACCAATTGTGGTTTCACAGAACTTCTCTGCAGCGACCTCGTTGGCAATGTTGGCCCCCATCAGAACGCTGATATCGATTCCCATTTTCTCTCGAATAATGTCGGAGATCAGTTTCAGTCCCTCTGGGCCTTCATCTATTCCCTGGAACCAGAAGCAAAACAAATTCAGAGAAAAGAGTGGTAAACACAACAGAAAAGAGCACTTCACAAATGCCTCTGTGTTTAGGATGGGGCGGCCAAGCCTCATGAACTGAAGAGCTGATAACCTAACACTACTTGCCTGAGATTTTGGAGGAATGAATGTGAAGAAGAGGAGAGGGGGGTTGTCGCAAGTGGTGGTAAGCAAGACACAGCTGGGCCAAGGGCTGGTGCCAGCAAAATAATAAAGCGCAGGTATGCGAGCCACATGGCCAGTGAAGAGGAGCTACTTGAGATTCACTAGCCATTGTATGGCCACCATGAGTCCGGGCTCTTCCTTGCCATCAAAAATAAAACTGTTAAAGCAAAGAGCCGCCAAAAGAACAAAACATCAAAATAGGAGGGAAAGAATGGGGAATATTTTTTTTCTCCCTTTCCTAGAACCAAATCCCAATCTGCTTACTTTTTTAATTTGCTGCCTAACTCTTCCCTTAAGCAATGAAAAAAAAATCAATATTCAAAACCACAGACTTATTCCCAGTTTTAAGTAGCTGCTCTCTGATTCTTGACTGTATTGTGGATTTCTTTATAAAACCCCAAGATGTAGGAAATTATCCAAAATGGAAGGGAATATACCAGTTCTCATTTATTCAATCATATTTACTGAGTTCTCCCATAATGGGGGGTTGTATTCTTGTAGAATTCTGTGCTGAAAAAAATCCTCAAGTTGCATTACTCACCCTGTGTCCAATACAGTGGCAGCGTGGCTCAGTGGAAAGAGCCCGAGCTTGGGAGTCAGAGGTCATGGGTTCGAATCCCAGCTCTGCCACTTGTCAGCTGTGTGATTGTGGGCAAGTAACTTCACTTCTCAGTGCCTCAGTTACCTCATCTGTCGAATGGGGATTAAGACTGTGAGCCTCACGTGGGACAACCTGATGACCCTGGATCTACCCCAGCGCTTAGAAGAGTGCTCTGCACATAGTAAGCGCTTTAACAAATACCAACATTATCGATTAGACTGTAAGCCTGTCAAACGGCAGGGCCTGTCTCTATCTGTTGCCGACTTGTTCATTCCAAGCACTTAGTACAGTGCTCTGCACAAAGTAAGCGCTCAATAAATACTATTGAATGAATACAGTGCACATAATTGTAATTTACAGTGCACGTAAAACATCCCCTAATTTTGCTCTTACGTTCACTAAAAATCTTCAGTGAAAGCATGCATTCTGGGAGAAATGAATGTATTAATAAGCTCCTCTCCCTTGAATTAAGTGTTAGACTTACTTCACTGACAGGCAAGAGTACAGACAGAGAGGTAAAAGGCAGTGGCGGCCCAGGATTTTCCCTCTGTCACCTAGTTCCTACTGCTGCAGACAAGTCTCGTGGCTGGATTTCTCTGGGCCCAGGCCAGAATGGGGGTATTATCATTATTTTTATTATTGTTCCCATATTTGTTGAGTGCTTACTATGTGTCACTCACTGTTCTAAGCACTGGAGAAGGAAAAGGGGCCCACCCTTTACCTTCTGAGTGCAGAAACAGGTATCCCAACCTTGAGTGCTCAGTTCTCTACCATCCTGAGACACAGATCCGGGATCATAATGGACACCTAGCCAAGGGAATCATGAACCACTGGCACCAGCTCCTTGAGATGATCAAAATTGTTGCTGAATTGTACCTTCCAAGCGCTTAGTACAGTGCTCTGCAAACAGTAAGTGCTCAATAAATATAATTGAATGAATGAATGAATCACCCACCTTAGATCTTCTGTAGCTCAGTGGGGTGGGGTTGCTATTTTAGATTGGTAGAAATGACATGCATAAAATTCCAGCTGGGGTTCCCATCACGCCGGGGCTGCAGACACATGGATCTGCCTGGACGTGACCAGCTGGCAGGGGAGGGAGTGTGAGCAGTGGATTGCTGCCCCTGTTAAACCAGATAGGAGCCACATCAATCGTATTTATTGAGAGCTTACTGTGTGCAGAGCACTGGACTAAGCATTTGGTAGAGTACAAGAGTAGCAGAGTGGCATAGTGGAAAGAGCACGGGTCTTGGACTCAGAAGGTCCTGGGTTCTAATCCCAGCTCTGCTACATGTCTGCTCTGTGACCTTGGACAAGTCACTTCACTTCTCTAGGCCTCAATTACCTCATCTGTAAAATGGGGATTAAGAATGTGAGCCCCAGGTGGGACAGGGACTGTGTCCAACCTGATTAACTTGTATCTATCCCAGTACTTAGAACAGCACTTGGCACATATTAAACACTTAACAAGTACCATAATTATTATTCTTATTATTACCCTATAACAGAGGTGGTAGACACGATCCCTGCCCACAATGAGCTTACACATGGGATCTCGGATCTACTGTCGTTCTGTGAACCAGACTAGGGGTCCAGAGACCTAAAATGATAAGGAGGTGACTAGCAGGTGAAGAGCAAGAAACAGGAAAAGGATTACTGAAAGACAGAAACAAAAACAAGATAGGATATATTGCAGCAGGTTTGTTTTGAGCTCTTTTGGAGCCATCACTCTGGAATAAAAATGAAATGTGAATAACTTCCAAGAATAAAAAGGAAAAGGTCAGTAATTTCTACTAGAGACCCTGACTGCTTCCCAAGGGAGTCCAAGGAAAAAGTCACCACCACGTCCACCAGAGTCCTACTCTATTGCCACCTGAAAAAAAATGAACAAAGCAGTCTCACTGGTTATTATGGCAGAACAAGGATTAGAACCCAAGTCTTGAAAGACAAGCCCTGTCAAACATGGTATAAAGGTGACCCTACTTTCTCACACTAAAGAAACATTGGACGTACGCAAGCAGAGTAAGAGTTCTAGAATACTCCTAGCTCATTAAATTCCTCCTTCTTGTTTGCCCATGATCCCAAACCTTCTCACTGAATACCAGTAACAAAATCTTCCTTATATTTAATTCCCTCAGGATAGTATAGTAGAAACTCCTGTTTGATTTTGAAAGACTTTCTCAGAAGCATTTAGTTTCTATAGTAAGAGAAATGAGGGCCTAGCCCTAAAATCAAAGGCGTTTCAGCTTTCAAAAAGATTACTTCAGCATGATGCATTCAATGACCATTATATTAGTCTCCACATCTTAGCTTTCTCCTAAATGCTGAACAAGACTGGGTTACACACTTCTGAATTACCCAGGAAGAACCTGTTGGCACATATCTGAAAACTCCATCAATATAGTAATTGCACTGTTCAAGCCCTAACTTCCAAAAGAAAACTGTCAAGGAGCTGGAGAAAAGAGAGGTTGGCCGAGGAGGATTTCAAAAATCTCAACTTCATGAGTTGTGACCATTTCTTTAAAGGTTGGCATTTGACTTGGCATTTCTAGCATACCTTAATGAGGGTGATCCCCACAGCCTTCTTTGGTACC
This sequence comes from Ornithorhynchus anatinus, assembly GCF_004115215.2. Lineage (NCBI taxonomy): Eukaryota > Metazoa > Chordata > Mammalia > Monotremata > Ornithorhynchidae > Ornithorhynchus > Ornithorhynchus anatinus. The sequence continues at coordinate 50,733,153 of NC_041735.1, read as the reverse complement.
CGTCCAGTAATCTCATCACAAATTCTATGAATGAACTGGTGAGGGATAACAAAGACTAGCAGGTCAGCATCTTGTACGGCTTCCCCCAGATTTGGGACAGCAACCTACACAGTTGATAAGGGAAAGTGAAGTGTTAATTTCAGGATTCATTCTGCTGCCTCCAGAAAAGACTGTACTTTCTCCATATATTCATGATTACAAAATTAAACAACATCACCAAGATTCCCCTTTTGCCTATTGAAGATACACATGCCCTCATGTGCAGGATTGCACAAGATGATTTCAAGCCCATGAACTGAAGACGTGAGAATGTAAATCTCTCATCCCTGCCATGAGGTCACTGAAGCATTTGGGGCAGGAGTGGTTGGGAAGGGAAAGGGTCATGCTCAGAGACTGCTTCTCAGAATATAGTTTCGTCGGCTTGCATGACTCTGTCCAGGGGCACACCCTCAACAATAAGGTATAGTGTGGTGGCGTCTAGGATTTCTGCTACATCCAGAGGCAGCAGCTAAATCACATGGAAAACATTCATTCAAACCTTGGGTGACCTGCGTTTCTTTACACCTTTATCCATGAAATTTCTCAGAGCTGACTGTATAGTTTCAAATCAAGAAATATGAGCTCTCAAATTTGACAATACCATAGATAACTTGCTGATGATAGTCAGAACCACTTTCACCTTTCCGGGCAAAACAACTACTATACTACCTAGATGAGATAGTAACAAATCTGACTCCAGAAGATCACCTTAGCCATAATATGTCTCTCAGCAACTGAAATAATTTGAATAGTTGAGAAGCAGCTTGGCCTACTGGATAGAGCATGGGCGTGGGAGTCAGAAGAACCTGGGTTCTAATCCTGACTCCACTACGCGTCTGTTGTGTAACCTTGAGCAAGTCACCTAACTTCTCTGTGCCTGAGTTACCTCATGTGTAAAATGGGGATTAAGACTGTGAGCTCCATGTGAGATATGGACTGTGTCCAACCTGATTAGCTTGTATCTACCCCAGCACTTAGTACAGTGCTTGGCATATATAAGTACTTAAATAACCCTCTCGCCCCCAAAATATTTTCTCCACAAAAATTAGGTCCTGCAGAACTCCCTGACTTGAGAAATGAGCTAATGATCTTCTTCCTTCTATTGAGGCCTCCTGCCAAAATGCTGTTTTGCAATTGTGCACATGGATCAAAAGACCTTGAAACATTAAGGTCAATGAAGAGAGAGGGCTTCCATACAGCTTCTCCCGGAATAAGAACAGTTTAATGATGCATTATCCAAGGGGCTCCACACTTTTTTAAATTTAAAAAAGGTAAATAAAAATGAAAAAAGTGGCTTACAGAGAAAAAGCTTCCAAGAAAAATCTTCTTCCCCATTTTCCTAGAACAATATACAAAGTATCTCTTATGAAATCTGATAGTCCTAAAAGGAGTTTTCTAGATGGTGATGGGGCTAAATCTTATGGGAAGAATTGTGGTCTGATTTAAAAAAAAAATCTGGCAGGGTCTTTCTAGAATTAAAAAGCAAATTTTGGGTTTGGGCAAGGAGTTGATAAATGGGAATTCTTTATAATACTGTGCTTAGCTCAAATCTGTGGAAAAAAATAGCCCAACAAATTATTATACTTGTTTTCTAAGAGAAGTTGATGTTGGAAACACATTTAAATACAATTAGTTATCTCACTACACATTTTTTCCCTCTTCCCACTTCTTACAATAGCTCTCAGACATAGCAGTCAAATTCAGCATAATTCAGCAATTCCCTAGTAGAAATTCCAGTCTTCTAAATGGAGAAGTAAAATAAAAAAGATTCTTCACAATTCCTATTTCCAAAAGGCCCTTGAACAGGTCTCAGAAGTCAGGTTTCATGGCAAAAGTAGATCAAATTGCCATTCCAGGACTCCTCATTCAGGGAAACAAATTAAATATGCACCAAATCCCTATCACAGCCTCCACACTAGCAGTAGGGTCGTCATTTGTCCAGTTTGATCCCGGACAATCTAGGTTTCCCTATCTGCTACTGATACGGTACCGGGTCCCTTGATATTTGGTATTTCAATTTTAAATGCCCAGCCTCTTGCTTGGCTCTCCTGGCTTGGAAATGGTGTCTGTGTTTACAGGAAGCTGAGAAGGGGATCACAGCAGGTCTGGAGTACAGAAGAGGTAATAGCTTCTCTGGGCATCCTGCTTTATGTTTTGTTGATTTCTGTAAAATGTCCCATAAATTGTCACCACATGACTTTTGCATAATGCATCAAAAAGTAATATAGATCTGATGCTTCCGGGTAGGCAAAGGGATGATTAGTATTTTCGAGTACCATCAGAAGCCACCCTACATGGGGATAGCTTGGTTCCTAAGAGGAACCGGAAGAGTGGGCAGTGAAGTGAATTGTGTGCAGGATCCAGAGGAACTGGCTTGTTTCCTTGAAAGTATCACCTGGGGAGACTAACTCTGTCCCAAGAGAAGCAGCATTACCTAGTAGATAGAGCTCCAGCCTGGGAGTCAGAAGGAACTGGATTCTAATCCCAGCTCTGCCACTTGTCTGCTGTGAGACCTTGGGCAAGTCCACTTCACTTCTCTGTGCCTGTTACTTCATCTGTAAAATGGGGGTTAAGACTGGGAGCCCTATGTGGGACAGGGGTGTCCAACCTGATTAACTTGTATCTAGACCAGCACTTAGTACAGTGCCTCACATGTAAGTGCTTAATATTATTTTTTTAAAAAGCCAACCTGATCACTTATAGATCCCTCACATCAAAGGCTCCTTGAGGCATTATGGAATAAGACACATAGAGAATTCCCATTTGTTAACTTTCTTCATATCTTCTCCCTCGGTCCAACTCTAAAACAATCTGGCTACTTGAGGGGAGAGCCTAGGACAACTTACCACTCATAGCCCTCCCCTGACCTAGTTGTGCCTGTGAGGTCTTGCTCACAACCCCAAATGGAGCACTTTCAAAGACACATTGACAAAAGTGTGCAATATAAATAGTTATTACGGTCAGTCTTTGGTGAGATCAGACTATGTTCAAAACATCACAAGAACTTTTTGACAGTTGACAAGGAAATTGCAGAAAAGAAAAGCATTTCCAAGAATATTGTGTTATATTGTTCTCTCCCAAGTGCTTAATACAGTGCTCTGCACACAGCAAGCACTCAATAAACAAGATTGACTGACTGGCATCACCTTTTTGGCACCCATAAGGGCTCTCACACATGCACCATCTTCTCTCTTTCATTCATTCATTCATTCAATAGTATTTATTGAGCACTTACTATGTGCAGAGCACTGTACTAAACGCTTGGAATGAACAAGTCGGCAACAGATAGAGACAGTCCCTGCCATTTGACGGGCTTACAGTCTAATCGGGGGAGACGGACAGACGAGAACGATGGCAATAAATAGAGTCGAGGGGAAGAACATCCCGTAAAAACAATGGCGACTAAATAGAATCGAGGCGCTGTACATTTCATTAACAAAATCAATAGGGTAATGAAAATACATACAGTTGAGCGGACGAGTACAGTGCTGAGGGGATGGGAAGGGAGAGGGGGAGGAGCAGAGGGAAATGGGGGGAAAAGAGGGTTAAGCTGCGGAGAGGTGAAGGGGGGGCGGTAGAGGGAATAGAGGTAGAAGAGGAGCTCAGTCTGGGAAGGCCTCTTGGAGGAGGTGAGTTTTAAGTAGGGTTTTGAAGAGGGGAAGAGAATCAGTTTGGCGGAGGTGAGGAGGGAGGGCGTTCCGGGACCGCGGGAGGACGTGGCCCGGGGGTCGACAGCGGGATAGGCGAGACCGAGGGACGGTGAGGAGGTGGGCGGCAGAGGAGCGGAGCGTGCGGGGTGGGCGGTAGAAAGAGAGAAGGGAGGAGAGGTAGGAAGGGGCAAGGTGATGGACAGCCTTGAAGCCTAGAGTGAGGAGTTTTTGTTTGGAGCAGAGGTTGATAGGCAACCACTGGAGGTGTTTAAGAAGGGGAGTGACATGCCCAGATCATTTCTGCAGGAAGATGAGCCAGGCAGCGGAGTGAAGAATAGACGGGGCGAGAGAGGAGGAAGGGAGATCAGAGAGAAGGCTGACACAGTAGTCTAGCTGGGATATATTAGAAGAGCCTGTAACAGTAAGGTAGCCGTTTGGGTGGAGAGGAAAGGGAGGATCTTGGCGATATTGTAAAGGTGAAACCGGCAGGTCTTGGTAACGGATAGGATGCGTGGGTGAACGAGAGAGACGAGTCAAGGATGACACCGAGATCGCGGGCCATAGGGACGGGAAGGATGGTTGTGCCATCCACGGTGATAGGGAAGTCTGGGAGAGGACCGGGTTTGGGAGGGAAGATGAAGAGCTCAGTCTTGCTCATGTTGAGTTTTAGGTGGCGGGCCGACATCCAGGTGGAGACATCCTGGAGGCAGGAAGAGATGCGAGCCTCAAGGGAGGGGGAGAGGGCTGGTGGAGTGAGGAGGGGTTCATTTAGCTCCGTAGAGGTGACTTTACATTTGTAAGAAATCCATACCCCTTAATTAAGCTAATGGGAAGGTAGGCTAGGGAACTGGGAGTCTGAGGAACTATTTTGGAGTTCTCTGTATAAATTGCAAGTTTGGGGCTCTAATTTCTAACAATTTACTTTCTTGCATTCTTTTTGATTATATTTCCAATGACAATAATTTGTCAGCAGAAATGGATAATCAGAGTTCTATAGTTCTTCAAAGAACTCAGGCAGAGTCTCTTTCTGAATTTTGACCAGATTCCACAACTCTTTAATTCTTTTTGAATGCATGGTTTGGTGAAGGGGTCCTAAACCTCCCATTCTAGTTATTTTTAGCAAGGTGGGTCCTAGCTAACAAAATGCAGATTCTGTGGCTAATGGTCAAATGCCAAATTTTAGAAAAGGCCTTTGGCCCATTTCACCTTCACATTGGCATTTCCAGGAAACAGAAGAACATCTTCAGAGAGCTCTCAAGAGAATTTTCCTCAGCTTAAGTTATTTTTTAACAAAAAAAGAGGGTGAATTTTTCAGGCAGTAACCAAGGAGATCGGGCCTAGATCTTTTTCTGTTTTTAACAAATAGAATTGCTACTCAGGGCCCCTGGATGATGAATATAGGCAGGGTTCATGAATTCCAATCAAATCATCAGCAGGATGCAGTTCTGCAGTCCCTGTGTTCATCTTTCTCTTTGCCAAGGTGGCTAACCTCATTCCAATTAGCTGTCTGCATTTTCTCCACAACTGATATGTTTAAAATCCATCCTGTTAGATTTGCATTTCAACTCACCTCTTATGATTCAGGCCTTAATTCTCATTTTAATTATGAACAAAAGCACTAATTATCCTGATGCCATTCATGAGGAGGATGTGCAACCAGACAAGGTAACTCCTGATGCTAAGGGCTATGAATAGCAGAATGTCCAATTATAAGTTTTAAGTTGCCCATTCCAGCTGCTTTGCATCCTAACAATTTTACCCATCCTAACTGCATCTATGCATACAGACCATGGGCCAGAAACAAAGAAACAAAACAAAACAAAACAACCCTTGAATCTTACCACATTTTCTGGCAACTTGTGTCCAGGAAGATATTTTACATTTTCATGATCATTATTTATGATCTCTGTCAGTTTTCTTCCATTAATTGTTTCCTCAAAAACCCACATCTTCACTGTGGTGGCAAACTTCTGGAGACTCCTGACATTATTGCCAATGATTTTGGCAACAGCTGAGCCCCTTTGGAAAATAATTCAACAAGAGAGAAAATTGTTATTTTTGGGTGTGGAAGAGAAACATTAAAGTCTATTATATAATATTTGCCCTCAAGAAAGGAGAAAACACCACAAATAGCACTGAGTAAACCACAGTAGTTCTCTGCACTTAGAAGGTCAGCAAAAAAATATCCAGAACACTTCACCCTGAACTTGGAATGCTTAATCTGTTTTGTACAATGCTCACCACACAATAGGTGCTCAATAAACACAACAGAATGACTTTAGAAATTACATAATTCAAAATTGGAAATAAATATTCCTTGATTAAGTTAAACAGCACAGATTTTGTTTAAGTACATAAAGAGGTCATCTTCATCACACTCATTCATTCAATCATATTTATTGAGTGTTTACTGTGTTGCAAAGCACTGTACTAAGCATTTGGGAAAGTACAAAACAACAAACATATTCCTGCCCACAGCAAGCTCACGGTCTAGACAGGGAGACAGACAATATAAATGGATAAATAAATAAATTAGAGATATATACAGAGATATACATATGTGCTGTGGGGATGGGAGGGAGGATGTAAGTAAGAGCAGGGCAGAAGGGAGTGGGAGAAGAGGAGAGGAGAGCTTAGTCACAGAATAGCTGAGCCACAATCAAACATGATATATGCATTTTGGGGGGGAAATACTTGGTTTACATAGTTTAGCCTGTGGGTTAAACCACAACACTCTTCAAATGCTTCTAAAACTAGACGCTGTGGCCCAGAATTCTGACCCTAATTTGTGGCCCAGCCCAGGGATCCTAAAATCCAGTGGGAAGTGAGCCTGGGTAACTCCCATTCTCTCCTGGACCCCCTCCAAACTGGCTTCCGTCCCCTCCACTCTACCGAGACTGCTCTCTCTAAGGTCACCCATGACCTCCTTCTTGCCAAATCCAATGGCTCCTACTCCATTCTAATCCTCCTTGACCTCTCTGCTGCCTTTGACACTGTCGACCATCCCCTCCTCCTCCATACCTTATCTCACCTTGGCTTCACGGACTCTGTTCTCTCCTGGTTCTCCTCTTACCTCTCTGGCCGGTCATTCTCGGTCTCCTTCGCTGGAGCCTCCTCCCCCTCCCATCCTTTAACTGTTGGAGTTCCTCAAGGGTCAGTTCTTGGCCCTCTTCTGTTCTCCATTTACACTCACTCCCTCGGTGAACTCATCCGCTCTCACGGCTTTGACTACCATCTCTACGCAGATGACACGCAGATCTACATCTCTGCCCGTCCTCTCCCCCTCCCTTCAGGCTCGCATCTCCTCCTGCTTCCAGGATGTCTCCACCTGGATGTGGGCCCGCCACCTAAAACTCAACATGAGCAAGACTGAGCTCATCTTCCCTCCCAAGCCCGGTCCTCTCCCAGACTTCCCTATCACCGTGGATGGCACAACCATCCTGTCTCTCAGGCCCGCAATCTCGGTGTCATCCATGACTCGTCTCTCTCGTTCACCCCACACATCCTATCCGTTACCGAGACCTGCCCGTTGCACCTTTACAATATCGCCAAGATCCGCCCTTTCCTCTCCACCCAAACGGCTACCTTACTGTTACAGGCTCTTCTAATATATCCCAGCTAGACTACTGTGTCAGCCTTCTCTCTGATCTCCCTTCCTCCTCTCTCGCCCCGTCTATTCTTCACTCCGCTGCCTGGCTCATCTTCCTGCAGAAACGATCTGGGCATGTCACTCCCCTTCTTAAACACCTCCAGTGGTTGCCTATCAACCCCCGCTCCAAACAAAAACTCCTCACTCTAGGCTTCGAGGCTCTCCATCACCTTGCCCCTTCCTACCTCTCCTCCCTTCTCTCTTTCTACCGCCCACCCCGCACGCTCCGCTCCTCTGCTGCCCACCTCCTCACCGCCCCTCGGTCTCGCCCATCCCGCCGTCGACCCCCGGGCCACGTCCTCCCACGGTCCTGGAACGCCCTCCCTCCTCACCTCCGCCAAATTAATTCTCTTCCCCTCTTCAAAACCCTACTTAAAACTCACCTCCTCCAAGAGGCCTTCCCAGACTGAGCTCCCCTTCTCCCTCTACTCCCTCTACCGCCCCCCCTTCACCTCTCCGCAGCTTAACCCTCTTTTCCCCCAATTTCCCTCTGCTCCTCCCCCTCTCCCTTCCCATCCCCTCAGCACTGAACTCGTCCCCTCAACTGTCTATATTTTCATTACCCTATTTATTTTGTTAATGAAATGTACATCGCCTCGATTCTATTTAGTTGCCATTGTTTTTACGAGATGTTCTTCCCCTCGACTCTATTTATTGCCATCGTTCCTGTCTGCCCGTCTCCCCCGATTAGACTGTAAGCCCGTCAAATGGCAGGGACTGTCTCTATCTGTTGCCGACTTGTTCATTCCAAGCGCTTAGTACAGTGCTCTGCACATAGTAAGCGCTCAATAAATACTATTGAATGAATGAATGAATGTATTCTCTACCATGGGATACCATCATAAATATGTACTGTTTTCATGTATCATGCTACTATAGCCAGTTAGCACTTTTAATTGGTTTCATGACAGAATGTTTTCAACAAGTGTATCCTTTCACAGGAAATAAGCTAAAGTGCCTTAATGTGTTCCCAAAGGTCCGAAAATTGACCAAACCAAAAGTGTTAAAGGCACAATGAATAATTATGGTATTTGTTAAGCACTTACTATGTGCCAAGCACTGTTCTAAGCACTGGAGTAGATACAAGTGCTTAGAACAGTGTTTTGCACATAATAAGCGCTTAACAAATACCATCTTTATTATTATAAGGTAATTAGGTTAGCCCAAGTGGGACTCACAGTCTTAATCCCCATTTTACAGGTAACTGAGGCACAGAGAAGGTAAGTGGCTTGCCCAAGGTCACAGGCAGCTGTGTGACTTTGGGCAAGTCACTTAACTTCTTGGTGCCTCAGTTACCTCATCTGTAAAATGGGAATTAAGACTGTGAGCCCCACGTGGGACAACCTGATTCCCCTGTGTCTACCCCAGCGCTTAGAACAGTGCTCGGCACATAGTAACCGCTTAACAAATACCAACATTATTATTATTATTATTATAGCAGACAAGTGGTGCAGCCAGAATTAGAACCCACATCCTCTGACTCCCAAACCTGTGCTCCAAGCCATGTTGCTTCATTTGGTTACATGACCAACTAGGAATGTAAATATCTACCATTTAAGTGAATTTTGTGTGTGAACATACAGTACTTTTTGTGTTATCTTTCACATCCTATTCAGCACCAGGGATGTTTGTACTTACAAATCTGCCTTTGTTATGCTAAATTGAAAGGTTTACTCTCAAGTCAGTCAAAATAAGTGAAAGATAGGGAAAGGAAAGTGCTTAAGCCACAAAACTTTTCTGTCATTAAAATTCAATAACACTGGCAGAAGAACACAATAATGGGAGATGGCTGTAATTATAATAAAAATAATAATGTTGGTATTTGTTAAGCGCTTACTATGTGCAGAGCACTGTTCTAAGCGCTGGGGTAGATACAGGGTAATCAGGTTGTCCCACGTGAGGCTCACAGTCTTCATCCCCATTTTTCAGATGAGGTAACTGAGGCACAGAGAAATTAAGTGACTTGCCCATGGTCACACAGCTTTGACAAGTGGCAGAGCGGGATTCAAACCCATGACCTCTGACTTCCAAGCCCGGGCTCTTTCCACTGAGCCACACTGCTTATCTCTGCCAGAGAATGGTGAGAGTCCATTTCAGCAGCCCAGTGAGTAACCAGGAGTGTATAAAATTGCCACATATCTTTTATGGTATTTATTAAGCACTTACTATGTGTCAAGCACTTTACTAAGCACTGAAATATGTTTAATGCTGTCCTACTGTCCTACTGTCCATCCCACCCAGAACTGCTTTAAAGACTTAGCACCACCATCCTCCCTCTCTCACAAGTCTGTAGCTGGGCATCACCTTGACTCATCGTTCTTATTCAACCTACATATTCAAGCTATCACCAAATCCTGTCCACTCAACCTTCCCATCATCTCTTAAATACACCCATTCCTCTCCATCCCAACTGCTACCACATTAATCCAAGCATTTATCCCATCTCCCCTTGATTGCTGCATCAATCTCCTTGCTACTCTCCCTGCTTCCTGTCTCTCTCCACGTCAATCCATATTTCACTCTGATTCCCAGATCTTTTTTCTACAAAACAATTCAGTCCACGTTACCTCACACCTCAAGCACTTCCAGTGAGGTCTCATCCACCTCTGCACCAAACAGAAATTCCTGACCAAGGGTTTAAAAAGTACTCAATTATCTTGCCCCCTCCTACCTTACCTCCCCTATTTCTTACTACAACCCAGTCTGCCCCCTCTGCTACTCTAATGCCAATCTACTCACTGTACCCCATTTTTATCTGTCTCAACAGGGATCTCTAGCCTGGAACTCCTTCCCTCTTCATAGGAAATAGATGATCACTTTCCCCATCTTCAAAGCCTTGTTAAAACCACATCTCCTTCAAGAGGTCTTCCTCAACTAAGCTCTCATTTCCTCTTCACCCACTCCCTTCTGCTGCACCCTTGCACTTGGATTTGAATCTTTTATTCACTCCCTCCAATCAGCCCCACAGCACATATGTACATATCCACAATGTATTTAATTTATATTGTCTGTCTCCTCTAGATTGTAAACTCACTGGGAGCAGGGAACATGTCCATCAACACTGTTATAGTGTACTCTCCCAAGCACTTAATTCAGTGCCCTGCTCACAAGAGTGCTCAATAAATATGACTGACTGGGTGTGGGGGAGCGAAGGATGCATGCAGGGGAAAGCAGCAGCCAGTGGGTGAATCTAGTCCTCAGGTCCACTTAACAGTAATAATTTATTTAGATTAATAATAGACAAGTGGCAGAGCCAGGATTAGAACCCACATCCTCTGACTCCCCAGCCCAGGCTCTTGCCACTAGGCCATGCAGTTCCTCCCTGAGCCTGCCAGTCATCTTTTCCTTGGTATCTATTAAGCATTTACTATGTGCCAAGCACTAGGAAAGTTACAAGTTAATCAGGTTGGACACGGCCCCTATCTCACATGGGGTTCATGGTCTATGGAAGGGGGAAAACAAGTACTGAATCCCTATTTTCCCGGTGAGGAAACACAGAGAAATGAAGTGACTTGCCCAGGGTCATTCAGCAAGCAGGGGGAAGAGCCAGAATTAGAAACCAGGTCCTCTGACTTCCCGGCCTGCGCTTTTTCCACTAGGCCATACTGCTTCCCTTTGTCTGTGCTCTGGTCTGGTGGGACTAAGATCCTGAGGATGGGATTTAAATGTGATCTTAGGCCCATGGGGCTGCATATTTTTTGTCCTGAACAAAGTGACCCACTGCCCACAAGAGGATACCCAGGCAGGAATTCTGGGGACAATCACCCATCACCTGTAAGACAGCATCACGGCATCAAGTCCTGAACTTTGGCAGGGCAAAAACTACTTTGCCAGTGGGGCCAGCGGCAGCTCCACAGATAAAAAACAGTCGAACCAGCTTCTTCCTCCTCTTCATGCTGTGGGCAGGGAATGTGTCTGTTCTATTGTGTTGTATTCTCCCAAGTCCCTAGTGCAAGTCCGTGAACTGCACACGGGAACCACTCAAATATGATTGACTGATTCAGATCACTACCACCTCCGCCACACATTTGCCACTATTCTGGCTGCTTTTACTTTATTTCTTGAAAGCTGGCCATGCTTGCAATTGGCAAAAACACTTCCATTCACTTGATCCAATTTATTGAGTGCTTACTGTGCAACAGCTTACTTTTACAGTCTAGAGTCTACAGTCTACACCCTCTTCTTGAGCTGACGGAGCTCGCATGACGGACACAGCCAGGCCAAAATCAGACCAGGGCGGCTGGTGAGGACCAGAACAGCAGCAGCAGCGGCTCGGGGAGTTGTCCAGGTGTGGATGCATGTGAATCTGTGTGAGTAGTGTTTGACTGCCGCCTTTGTCTTTCCCTGTCCGTCCATCCCAGTTATGGTATTTGTTAAGCGCTAACTCTGTGCTAAGTACTGTACTGTTTTAAATGCTGGGGTAGATACCAGGTAATCAAGTTGGACACAGTCCATGCCCCACATGGGGCTCACAGTCTTAATCCCCATTTTACAGATGAGGTAACAAGCACAGAGAAGTTAAGTGACTTCCCCAAGGTCACACAGCAGAAAAGTGGCAGAGCCAGAATTAGAACACACCTCCTCTGACTCCCAAGCCCATGTTCTTGTCACTAGGCCATGAGGTTCCTCTCGGAGCCTGCCAGCCATCTTTTCCTGCCCTTGGTTTTTCTCCTTCCCCTGTCCCTCTTTCACCTCCTAAAAGTCTGGATGGCTTTGTCCCAAAGCTAATTAGCAAGAAAACAAAAACATTTAAAAATTGATTAACTCAGGGGCTTCTTCTGCAAAGAGCCTTCACAATGTATCGAGTCTTTATTCCCTTCATTAGAACATGTCAAACTTTTAAATTTTGTTTAGCACACCCCAGTGATTTATTTGTTCCAATCAGATGCCAAAAAGAATCCTCTTCAAACTGCAGTCAGGGATTTATGGTAGTCATTTTTCATTAGTTCTTTTAAAATGGAAAGATAAAAAATGTAAATTTTTTTTAAAGAATGTACACAAGTCATCAGGCAAGACAAAAAAATTGAGAATGATTTGCACTGGTGTCGAGGTTAAGATTTTAAAGCCTATCAAAAGCAACGATTACAAAGCATTGTATCTGAAATTAACACTCCAAATTTTTATCTGAGTAGCAGAAATTTTCCATTTACATCTGAATGTATAAATGTTGAATTAAGCAATAGTTACTCAAAACTCTAATATGCTGAAAAAATGTTCACTTCAAAAGAATCTGTGGGAAAAGGGGAGCTGAGGCCATTTATAATAAAAAATGAGCTTTGGTTGCATCGTCAGAAGAGTTTGGGAATCAATGTCCATGTGAAAGGAAGAACAAGTATTTTATCCCCATTTTGTGGATAAGGAAACTGAGGCATAGAAATAAAGTGACATTCCAGATTACCCAGCAGGCAAGTGGCCAATCTGGTTTTAGCACCTGGTGCACTGACTCAGTCCCGTGTTCTTTTCGCTAAGCCACATTAGGCCAAATAGGGTGAGAAGTGTCAGCAATCTTCAATCACAAATCATTCCAGTGTCATTCTTGGCGTGGTTGGCACCGCTTAATGAGCTGAAGATATGCTAGCAATACTTTTACCCCCCGCCCCCCCGCAAAGCGAAATGAAGGCCTGGAATTTGGGCTCCTAGTTTAGTCCTTTAGAAGATGAGGGCTCTGGTGCAAATGAACTCACACAGAGCGGTTGAACCTGACCCCAACCCTAATCCACACATCTGGCCACTGTAGGCAGAGAATATGGTTTGTGCATCTGTTACACATTCCCAAGCACTTAGTACAGTGTGTATTGGCCCCAGTAGGGCACTCGAAAAACCCATATTATGACTGCTACCTAAACTTACCCCCTTTAAACATATGGGAGCATCAAGCTCAGTAAATATTTCTGGAGGACCTTTTCCCCAGGAACTCAAAATCCTTAAGTATTATCTAACCCATCATCCCACATCCAACACAGCATCTTCTCAGCATTCCCTAGTGGATATGGAACAGGAATTAGCAGAATGGAGAGGCAGAGTCATGTCTTATTTCTATTGCATATTCCCAGGGACTTCATACAGTAGGCACCCAATAAATGGAGGTGATGATGATGATTAGTAGCCCAGAAGCTAGGACAACAGAGAGGCTGGAGGATTTCTAGAATAATAATAATAATAATAATGATAATGGTATTTGTTAAGTGCTTACTATGTGCCAGGCACTGTACTAAGCGCTGAGGCAGTCATAGGGGAGCGTGGCTTAGTGGAAAGAGCATGGGCTTGGGAGTCAGAGGACGTGGGTTCTAATCCCGGCTCTGCCACTTAGCTGTGTGACTTTGGGCAAGTCACTTAACTTCTCTGTGCCCCAGTTACCTCATCTGTAAAATGGGGATTAAGACTGTGAGCCCCACGTGAGACAACCTGATTATCTTGTATCTACCCCAGCGTTTAGAATGGTGCTTGGCACACAGTAGGCACTTAAATACCATAATTATTAAGTAGCTGGATAAAAGAGTGAATCAACTGCTTGATGCTCACCAAAGAGCCTTAAGCCCTGGATCGTGCCACTTCCTTACCCGATTTGGAGAAGTCCATTTGGATGTGGCTAAAAAATATGATAACTTGGATTTCTTCAATAAACTAACCTCACTGAAGTAGATTTTGGCATCTTTTGAAGAGGGAATTTCAAGTTACAAAACTATTACCAGTGTAGGAACTGGAAGTTTCATGCTGGAAATCCTTGTTGTATCAGTGAGAAATGATTGGAATGCTGGTGAGCTCAAGAAGATCTGAAATAGCATCCTCTTGCTTCATCAACCAATTCCTATAAATCTCCTTACTGAAGCTGGCAGGGGAGACTGAGAAAATTAAAGACTGAAACCTATTAGGGTGATAAGACTAGAGTTTCATTAGGATTGGAAAGTTTCACAAACCCTACTGCAGTGCCGCACACTTGAGGGGCACTTATTCAGGAGTAGCTGATGAGTAACCAGGTGTGTGTGTACTTTTTGGTTACAGAGGTAGAGGTGTGGCTTTTGAAGGGCAAAAGGAAAACAGGGCTATGCCACCCTAGTTCCCCCAGTTCTCCAAATGAAATGAAAAAATCCTATAATACTACTTCCTTGATTTTACATTCCACTTTAATCCCCCAGACGCTTTCACATTACTTCTTTCATTTCCTTCTCCCTATCAATTAACTGTAGTTACTGAGCACTTAGTGTGTGCCGGGCAGTGTACAAAAGTGCTTGGGAGAGTACAAAACAACAGACATTCTCTGTTCACAATGGGCACTCACTACATCCTATGCTAGGGAGAAAGATCAGTATTATCAGCACTTTACAGGAGGAAACTGAGGAACAGAGAGGTAAAGTGGCTCACCCAAGGTCACACAGCAAGCAAGTGGCATATCCTGGAAATGGAACCCAGGTCCTCTAACTCCTAGGCCCCTTGCTCTTTCCACCCCACCAAGCTCCTACCTTGCCACTTCAACTACCTGTGAAGCCGAGGTAATCCAAGAACACCAGAGTCAGTTCTGATTTATCCGTGCCAAAGGGGGACACAGAAGGAGGAGCCAAGACCCTGAATAATTCACAAACTACTCTGCACACAGGAAGTTTTCAATAGTTATTACTGATTGAAACCAAATAATCAGAATGAACTGCTTTTGGAAATATCACCCGCATACCTCTCTATACCTATTTCCTTTCAGGGAATCACGCCAGTTTAACAGTTGGTGGTTGTGCCATTCAGATCCTTCCAGCAAATGAGAAGCAGCATGGCCCAGTGGATAGAGTATGGGCCTGGGAGTCAGGAGGACCTGAATTCTAATCCCAGCTCTGCCATGTCTGCTGTGTGACCTTGGGCAACTGTGCCTCAGTTACTTCATCTGTAAAATGGGGATTGAGATTGTGAGCCCTATGTGGGACAGGGATTGTGTCCAACCTGATTAGCTTGTATCTACCCCAGTACTTAATATCGTGCCTGGCACATAAGTGCTTAACAAATACCATTAAAAAAAATGACAAGACAACTCACAATCTCACATTCACTTTATAAATTCTGGAGTTGAATCGGGGCTGCCTGGGCCCAGCTGTACTCTCTGTTGGTCTACTACACTTTCTTCTTCTGGGCCAAGCTGCAGTTCCTCCTTTCCCTCCGCCGCTCTCGCTCCACTAACCCACAGCCCTGGAACACCTTCTCTGTCCGCCTCCTACGCTCCTAGGCTCGAGCTGCCGAGCGCTGCTGGCGAAAATCCAAGCACCAAGCCGACCTCACACACTTCAAATTTATCCTTTCCTGCCTTAACTCTGCCCTCTCCTCCGCCAGGCAAAACT
The DNA here is from genome assembly GCF_004115215.2 of Ornithorhynchus anatinus. NCBI lineage: Eukaryota > Metazoa > Chordata > Mammalia > Monotremata > Ornithorhynchidae > Ornithorhynchus > Ornithorhynchus anatinus. Next base: position 50,717,497 of record NC_041735.1, on the reverse strand, counting down.
TCTCCTCCCTCATCGACACCCATGCCCGTCATCCCTACCAATTGTTCCGGACCTTTAACTCTCTCCTTAGGCCCCCTGTTCCTCTCCCTCCCCCATCTCTCACCCCCAATGATCTGGCCACCAACTTCATTACAAAAATCAACACAATCAGGTCTGAGCTCCCCAAAGTCACCCCTCCCCCTCTTCCCTCCCCCCCACCAACCTTCTCCCCTACTTTCCCATCCTTCCATGCAGTATCCTCAGAGGAGATCTCCTCCCTCCTCGCAAGTGCCACCCCCTCCACCTGCGCCTTGGACCCCATTCCCGCTCACCTTATAAAAACTACTGTCCCTGCCCTCCTCCCTTCCTTAACTTCTTTCTTTAACCATTCAATCTCCAATGGCTCCTTCCCCTCTGCCTTCAAACATGCCCACGTCTCCCCCATCCTAAAAAAACCCTCTCTCGACCCCACTTCCCCTTCCAGTTATCGCCCTATCCCCCTACTACCCTTCCTTTCCAAAATCCTAGAATGAGTCGTCTACAATCGCTGCTTAGAATTTCTTAACTCCCAGTCTCTCCTGGACCCCCTCCAATCTAGCTTCCATCCCCTCCACTCTACCGAGACTGTTCTCTCTAAGGTCACCCGTGACCTCCTTCTTGCCAAATCCAATGGCTCCTACTTCATTTTAATCCTCCTTGACCTTTCAGCTGCCTTTGACACTGTCGACCATCCCCTCCTCCTCCACACCTTATCTCACCTTGGCTTCACGGACTCCGTCCTCTCCCCGTTCTCCTCTTATCTCTCTGGCTGGTCGTTCTCAGTCTCCTTCACAGGCGCCTCCTCCCCCTCCCATCCTTTAACTGTTGGAGTTCCTCAAGGGTCAGTTCTTGGCTCTCTTCTGTTCTCCATTTACACTCACTCCCTCGGTGAACTCATTCGCTCTCACGGCTTTGACTACCATCTCTACGCAGATGACATGCAGATCTATATCTCTCCCCCTGTCCTCTCCCCCTCCTTTCAGGCTCGCATCTGCTGCTTCCGGGAAGCCTCCACCTGGATGTCGGCCCACCACCTAAAACTCAACATGAGCAAAACTGAGGTCCTCATCTTCCCTCTCAAGCCCGGTCCTCTCCCAGACTTCCCTATCACCGTGGATGGTATGACCATCCTTCCCGTCTCTCTAGCCCGCAACCTCGGTGTCATCGTTGACTCGTTTCTCTTGTTCACCCCACACATCCGATCCGTTACCGAGACCTGCCGGTCTCACCTTTACAATATCGCCAAGATCCGCCCTTTCCTCTCCACCCAAACGGCTACCCTACTGCTACGGGCTCTCGTCATATCCCGGCTAGACTACTGTGTCAGCCTTCTCTCTGACCTCCCTTCCTCCTCTCTCGCCCCGCTCCAGTCTATTCTTCACTCCGCTGCCCAGCTCATCTTCCTGCAGAAATGCTCTGGGCCTGTCACTCCCCTTCTTAAACACCTCCAGTGGTGGCCTATCAACCTCTGCTCAAAACAAAAACTCCTCACTCTAGGCTTCAAGGCTCTCCATCACCTTGCCCCTTCCTACCTCTCCTCCCTTCTCTCTTTCCACTGGCCACCCCACACGCTCCGCTCCTCTGCCGCCCACCTCCTCGCCGTCCCTCGGTCTCGCCTATCCCGCCATCGACCCCAGGCCACGTCCTCCCGCGGTCCTGGAATGCCCTCCCTCCTCACCTCTGACAATCTAATTCTCTTCCCCTCTTCAAATCCCTACTTAAAGCTCACCTCTTCCAAGAGGCCTTCCCAGACTGAGCTCCCCCCCCTTTCCCTCTGCTCCCTCTACCCTCCTCTTCACCTCTCCGCAGCTAAACCCTCTTCTCCACCCTCTCTCTCCTCCCCCCATCCCGTCCCACCCCCTCAGGACTGTACTCGTCCGCTCAACTGTATATATCTTCATCACCCTGATTCTATTTATTTGCCATTGTTTTTATGAGATGTTCTTCCCCTTGACTCTATTTATTGCCATTGTCTTGTCTGCTTGTCTCCCCCGATTAGACTGTAAGCCCGTCAAAGGGCAGGGACTGTCTCTATCTGTTGCTGATTTGTACATTCCAAGCGCTTAGTACAGTGCTCTACACATAGTAAGCGCTCAATAAATACCATTGAATGAATGAATGGAAAACCCTAACGCTAGCACCTCAAGCCAACATAATTCTACATTCAAACAACTGTGAGTCCTGTGTGCTCTTCTTGGCTTTCAGGCTAACCTTTGTTAGATTAAATGCAGCCAGAAAGGCTTGAATTCCTAGTGGAATAGCACAGTGCAAATTCTAACAGCCACCTGCTGCCTGCTCTTCAGGCCTGTGCCAAGGAGACTTGCTGTCTGTGCCATCCAAAGCAAACACAACCAGGATACCCTTAATAAATGAGAACTACTCAGAACCATTTTCAGACATTGAACACAGAACTTGGAGTTCTCTGAATACTAGAAACTCTTGTTCCTAATCCCTGTTCTGATAACTTTTCAAGTTCCCCCTCTTATTTCCTGGAATGGAGGAATTACCATATTCTCTACAACCTGGAAATTATAAGAACATTGAGGACAAGGGCTCAGTGTAGTTTTTTGGACTCATTAGACACTCAAATATTTCTGATTTGCTGAAATTGGAGTTATTATTATTATCCTACTGGGAGAAATATAACACAAGTTCAAGTCTGAGGCCCAGAGCTCACATTTATTTGCTAACAGTTATTTAGATCTGCTTATGCTTACAACTTTATCAATAGGATTTATTGAGCCCTTACTATGTGCAGAACACTGTACTAAGCATACAGTACAAAGATGGCAAACACATTCTCTGCCCACAATGAGTTTATACTGTTCTCTCAACCCACTCTTCCCAGATAATACACTGAATTTAATCAACATTCTTCTCTTGATTTGTCTGGCAAATATATGTGAGTGCTTAATAAGTGTTATTTCAATTCTACTTTCAAGGTGGTTTTCACTTCAATTTCTTTGCAGATTTGTATGGGTATCAGAATTGCATCTGACCCAGGAGGGATCATTTGCGACTGTGGGGAGGCTAATTAGTTCAAATTGCTACAGCATGTATGTGGTAACTTCATGAGAGAAATGACAAAAACTAAATATCATGGGCTAAGGGATTTAGAAAAGGGGGAAAATGTCTAGAGCATAGCATTAGATGGACTTGTTTCAGCTTGCCAACAAATTCTATACCTCAGTTGACAGGCCAAGTGAGTGTCAACAATAACTCAGGTCGAATAGAGTTCAAACCCTAACTTCTCATACCACACAAAATATCAGATGATCAAAAGATAATGGCACACCAAATAACATCTGAAACTAAGCACAAAAGATAGTCAACTAAATTACTGAAGAGCTAATTACCCTGTTTGCAGGCTGTTCACTTCATTCACCTCACTTTCCTCTCTTACCTGCCAATTATGTTATGTTTGAGCCTCCACAGAATTAGCAAGAGAAGGGAAAGGAAGTGAAACTAGTCAAATCTGCTTCCAGGAGGTAAAAGATTTTCTAGAGAAGGCTGAACCTATTGGCTCAAATGAACTCGGCTGACCTATGGATTTCATTCATCTTTATAAACCTTGGTCCCTTCACCAAGGCAACTGAGAGTGACCTGGTTCCAAGCCTCTTATTTCAGGGAATAAGAATTGCAGAGCCATTGTTGAATGTCAGCTAATCCATTCAACTCATCAGTTATCAGTTAGCTCTCTTCGAATCTTTGGGGCACAGAGGCAGGCTTTTGTCGGTGTGCTATATAGGTCTGAAAAACTGCATCCTAAAATTTTGGAAGGAAGGCTGGAGCTAGCATTTTAGTGGCCTTGAACAAACTGGTATTTTGTAGTGTGGATTTAGGAGGGGGAAAAAGGACAAAGAAGAGGGGTGAGAAGAAGGGCTTGAAAGTCCAGCCCTGCTAACCACACTAACTGTTCAGCTTCCTTTACCTCCCCTGCCCAGGACTGAGTGTGGATGGCATAAATTCCAAGTCAAACATGCCACTGGGTTTAATCTAGGGTGGGGGAGGCTTACAGACCACTGGAGCGGAAAATAGCTTGCTCTCTAAACAATCTCCCAGGGTGGCCTAGAGGCTAGAGCATGGGTCTGGGAGTCAGAAGGACCTGTATTCTAATCCCCAATTCGCCTCGTCTGCTGTGTGACCTCGGACAAGCCACTTAACTTCTCTGTGCCTCAGTTATCTCATCTGTAAAATGGGGATAAGGACTGTGAGCCCCAAGTGGGACAACTCAATTACCCTGTATCTACCCCAGTGCTTAGAAGAGTGCTTGGCATATAGTAAGCACTTACAAATTCCATAATTATTAGTTGTTATTATTATTACTTAACTTCTCTGTGCCTCAGTTACCTCATCTATAAAATGGGGAGGGAGTAAGTAAGACTGTGAGTCTCATGTGGGACATGGACTGAGATCTCAGTAGCTTGACTCTATCCTAAGGCTTAGTACAGTATCTAGTACATAGTAAGTGCTTAACAAGTACCTTTTAAAAATAAGAAAAACCTCCCACTTGCTAGAGACCACCAAATCCACTGGGAGTAGAAGGAAATCAGCATGGAGTCACTTGCTGGGGCAAGAATGAAGTGGGTTAAAAAAACCCAGGATAGGGGCAGTCCTTAAAAATTGGGGGCCATGGGGAACCTCCCATTAAATCCATTCCTAAACCAACCCTGCTAGCAGGACAAAGCCCAAGTAGAAGGAAAACAAAGCCTTTTTTAATAATAAAAAAAAAGAATAAAGAGAGAGAGAGAGAGACAGTGCAGACCAGATCTGAAACATGCATAATGATGATACAAGATAGTTTGCAGCTCCTAGATACCAAGACAGTTTGCAGCTCCAAGATACTTTTACTCTTGAATAAGATAAATACTATTATTATTCTGTAGGTTGGCGGAGCTATTTCAAAGTGCTCCGTTTTCACCCCTCCCTTAGCCCTGCAGCACTTTATGAATATATCATTAATTTATATTAATGTCTGTCTTCCCCTCTAGACTGTAAACTCACTGTGGGCAGGGAACATGTCTACCAACCCTGTAATACTACACTCTTCCAAGCTCTTATTACAGTCCTCTGCACACCTTAAATGCTCAATAAATATGATTGATTGACAAAGCTTTACGAGGCCTAAAGAGCTTTACTAGAGCACTTTCCCCATTAAGTTTCCTCTCTTCAGGCCTGCCCAGGGTTTTCTTTTCCACTTACGTGATACTTGAATCTCTGTGGAAGTGTCAACAATCTATCCACGACCTGGATCATTATTGTGAGTAACTGGACACAAAAGCAAAAGATAATGGGGCAAAATTTTGCAGATACTAAACCTCTGTGTACACATCGACACAGCTGTCGGCACAACTCAGGTGAAGAATATCCTTTTTGTCAGGTGACAAAGGATAATCACAAGGACATTTTTCATTTGAGTCTTTGAAGCCTGTCAGCTCCAATTTCCCAGCAGACTGAGAGCACAAAAGTAAGAAAACATCAGAGAAATATATCAAACTTTGGAGCTCCGATGAACTAGTCAAACCTCACCCAGTGCTTGTGACGTTCATTCATCTACCACACTAAAACCCAGTATGATAGGTTCAGTAAACAGGTTCAGTGAGAGAGATTTGTCATCTGAAGGTCATTTAAAGCCAGCAGGAAAACTGGGAAAGAGATTTAATCACTAATTTTATGTCCTTTGGAGCATAGTTTCTTTCTGCTCTCTTATCTGAACCTCACCATTATCCTTCAATGATATTTACCGAGCATTTACTGTCTGTAGGGCACTGTACTAAGCCCTTGGGAGAGTACAATATAAGTTATCAGTTCTTTCCTACTACAAATCAACCAGCATATATTGCTCCTCTAACTGTACCTCCATCTCATTTATTTTACCATTGACCCTTTGCCTATATTCTCCCTCTAGCCTGCAACTGTGACCTTTAGAAAGTTGATATTTGCCCCACCCAACCCCACGGCACTTATGCACATATTTTTAATATATATTAAAAATGAGTCATTCATAATAATAATTGTGGTATTTGTTAAGTGCTTACTAGGTGCCAAGCACTGTAATATATAATAATGATGGTATTTGTTAAGCTACTATGTGCCACGCACTGTTCTAAGCACTGGGGTATATACAAGTAATCAGGTTGCCCCACCTGGGGCTCACAGTCTTAATCCCCATTTTATAGATGAGGGAAGTGAGGCCCAGAGAAGTTAAATGACTTGCTCAAAGTCACCCAGCTGCTAAGTGGCGGAGCCGGGATTAGAACCCCGGACCTCTGACTCCCAAGTCCCTGCTCTTTCCACTAAGCAATGCTGCTTCTCATACTAAGCGCTGGGGTAGATACAAGGTAATCAGGTTGGACACAGTCCATGTCCCACATGGGGCTCATAGTCTTAATCCCCATTTTAAAGATGAGGTAATTGAGGCATGGGGAATAATAATGTTGGTATTTGTTAAGTGCTTACTATGTGCAGAGCACTGTTCTAAGCTCTGGGGCAGATACAGGGTAATCAGTTTTGTCCCACATGAGGCTCACAGATAATCCCCATTTTACAGATGAGGGAACTGAGGCACAGAGAAGTGAAGTGACTTGCCCACAGTCACACAGCTGACAATAATAATAATAATGATAATAATGTTGGTATTTGTTAAGTGCTTACTAGGTGCCGAGCACTGTTCTAAGCGCTGGGGGAGATACAGGGTAATCAGGTTGTCCCACGTGGGGCTCACACACTTTTAATCCCCATTTTACAGATGAGGGAACTGAGGCACAGAGAAGTGAAGTGACTTGCCCACAGTCACACAGCTGAAAAGTGACAGAGCCGGGAGTCGAACTCATGACCTCTGACACCGAAGTCCAGGCTCTTTCCACTGAGCCATGCTAAGTGGCAGATCCGGGAGTTGAACCCATGACCTCTGATTCTGAAGCCCACGCTCTTTTCACTGAGACACACTGGGAAGCGAAGTGACTTGCCCAAGGTCACACAGCAGACAAGTGGCAGATCTGGGATTAGAACCCAGCTCCTTCCGACTCCCAGCCCGAGTTCTATCTGTAAACATTGTAAACTCCTTAAACATGCCTGCTAATTCTGTTGTATCGTACTCTTCCAAGTGCTTAGTGCAGTGCTTTGCAGAGAGTTAGCAATCAATAATACCATTGATTGATTAAATCTGAGGGAAAGGGAAGTGGCTCCAAATCCAATGCTGAAGATTGTTTCTAGGCCCCTTTTTTTCCCCTGAGTTGCCCCATTGAAATGGGATTAGAAGACTGGAGAACTTGTTAAAATGAAAAGATAAAAAATCTTTGAACAAATTTCCCAATCAGGTGAAAAGTTTTCTCATTAACATAGAAATAGTAAGGGTATTCATTGAAAGTCCACTTAGTGCTTGGGATGTGCAACAGAAGCACATGATATTGCGTGGTTTAGTGGAAAGAGCCTGGGGTTGGGAGTCAGAGGTCATGGATTCTAATTCCGATTCTGCCACTTGTCAGCTGTGTGACTTTGGGCAAGTCACTTGACTTCTCTGGGCCTCAGTTCCCTCATCTGTAAAATGGGGATGAAGTCTGTGAGCCCGGTGTGGGACACCCTAATTGCCTTGTACTACCCCAGTGCTTAGAACAGTGCTTTGCACATAGTAAATGCTTAACAAATGCCACCCTTATTATTATTATTATCTAAACACAAGGAATTTACACTATAATGTGGAAAGCAGCCATAAGATTATTTTACAAATAGTCGAATAAATAACTGAATGTACGGCTGAATGATTCAAATCTACGCAAGGGGTAGGATAGACTTAAATAAAAACAGAAGTGCAAGAGGTGCGAACAAAAGGCTGCCCAGGACCCCATTCCAAGATTGTAGGAAGGCTTTGAAGATGAGTAGGGCTGGGTGGATTTGATGAGGGAGAGGGATGGGGTGAGAAAGGAGGTGAACAGGGTGAGAAAGTGGTATAATAATAATACTAATGTTGGTATTTGTTAAGCCCTTACTATGTGCAGAGCACTGTTCTAAACCCTGGGGTAGATATAGGGTAATCAGGTTGTCCCACATGAGGTTCACAGTCTTAATCCCCATTTTACAGATGAGGGAACTGAGGCCCAGAGAAGTGACTTGCCCACAGTCACACAGCTGACAGGCGGCAGAGCTGGGATTCGAACCCATGACATCTGACTCCCAAGCCCGTGCTCTTTTCCACTGAGCCACCCTGCTTCTCTAGTACAGCCCTTAAGGGCTTAGTACAGTGCACTGCACACAGTAAGTGTTCAATACATACGACTGAATGAACACAGGAGTAGTGGGTGAAGAAGTCTGATATGTACAACGGGAAAAGCTAATGCAGGGTTGTGAAGTCAAAGGCAAGGTTTGACATTTTATGGGGCCTCCTAAAAAGGTTTTTGAGGAGTGGAGAAACTTGGGATGAGACAATTTTTTCAAAAAGATGATCCAGGAAGCAACATGGAGTACAGACTGAAGGAGAGTGAGGCTAGGAGAAGCAGCATGGCCTAGTGGGTGGAGTCCGGGCCTGGGAGTCAGAGGGTCCTGGGTTCTAATGTCGGCTCTGCCATTTGTCTGCTGTGTGACCTTGGACAAACGTGGCTTAGGGGAAAGAGCACGGGCTTGGGAGTCAGAGGTCGTGGGTTCTAATCCCAGCTGTGTGACTTTGGGCAAGTCACTTTACTTCTTTGGGCCTCAGTGACCTCATCTGTAAAATGGGAATTAAGACTGAGAGCCCCACATGGGATAACCTGCTGACCTTGTACCTATCCTGGTGCTTAGAACAGTGCTTGGTTGGCACATAGTAAGCATTTAAATACCATCATCATCATCATTAAGTCGCTTCACCTCTCTGTGCCTCAGTTCCCTCATCTGTAAAATGGGGATTAAGACTGAGAGCCGCATGTGGGACAACCTGATGACCTTGTACCTACCGACCCTAGTGCTCAGAACAGTGCTTGCTTGGCACATAGTAAGCATTTAAATACCATCATCATCATTATTAAGTTGCTTCACTTCTCTGTGCCTCAGTTCCCTCATCTGAAAAATGGGGATTAAGACTGAGAGCCTCATGTGGGACAACCTGATGACCTTGTACCTAGTGACCCTAGTACCCAGAACAGTTCTTGGCTGGAACATAATAAGCACTTAAATACCATCATCATTAAGTCGCTTCACTTCTCTGTGCCTCAGTTCCCTCATCTGTAAAATGGGGATTCATTCAATCGTATTTATTGAGCGCTTACCATGTGCAGAGCATTGAGACTGTGAGCCGCACTTGAGCCACTGGACAGGGCCTGAATCCAACCCCGTTTGCTTGTACCCACCCCCAGCGCTTAGTACGGCACCCGGCACATAGTAAGCGCTTGACGAATGCCATCATTATTATTCTCATTCATTCAAGAGTATTTATTGCGCGCTTACTATGTGCAGAGCACTGTGCTAAGCGCTTGGAATGTACAATTCGGCAACAGATAGAGACCATCCCTGCCCGATGATGAGCTCCCAGTCTTTTAGGAGAAGACAAAAAGAGAAATTGGGGCTGAGGCTGGCAGCGGTTCAGAGTCCCTGTTTTTAAAGGGCAGAGTAACAGTGCTTTGCACAGCGTAAGAGCTCAATGCGTACGACCGAATGAATTCAAGGCGACGTCTCTCTTCTGGTTGGGCCGCCCGGTTCTTCAGCGCCAGAAGAGGGTAACCTTCAGGGTGACCCGGGAATAATAACAATGTTGACATTTGTTAAGCGCTTACTATGTGCAGAGCACTGTTCCATGCTCTGGGGGAGATACAGGGTCACCAGGTTGTCCCACGTGAGGCTCATGGTCTTCATCCCTATTTTACAGATGAGGGAACTGAGGCACAGAGAGGTTAAGTGACTTGCCCACAGTCCCACAGCTGACAAGTTCATTCATTCATTCAACAGTATTTATTGAGCCCTTACTAGGTGCAGAGCACTGGGCTAAGCGCTTGGAATGGACGGTTGGGCAACAGATGGAGACCAGCCCTGCCCAATGATGGGCTCACAGTCTAATCATTCATTCAATAGTATTTATTGAGCGCTTACTAGGTGCAGAGCACTGTGCTAAGCGCTTAGAATGGACAATGGGGCAACAGAGGGAGACCGTCCCTGCCCATTGATGGGCTCACAGTCTAATCATTCATTCAATAGTATTTACTGAGCGCTTACTAGGTGCAGAGCACTGTGCTAAGCGCTTGGAATGGACAATGGGGCAACAGATGGAGACCAGCCCTGCCAAATGATGGGCTCACAGTCTAATCATTCATTCAATAGTATTTATTGAGCGCTTACCATGTGCAGAGCATTGTGCTAAGCCCTTGGAAGGGACAATTGGGCTACAGAGAGAGACCCTCCCTGCCCATTGACGGGCTCACAGTCTAATCATTCATTCAACAGTATTTATTGCGCGCTTACTCTGTGCAGAGCACTGGGCTAAGCGCTTGGAAGGGACAATTGGGCCACAGAGAGAGACCCTCCCTGCCCATTGACGGGCTCACAGTTTAATCAGGGGGAGACAGACGGACCAAAACCAGAACCACATCATCACGATAAATAGAATGAAGGGGACGGACACCTCGTTATCGAAATAAATAGGGTCATAATAATAATAATGTTGGTATCTGTTAAGCGCTTACTCTGTGCCGAGCCCTGTTCTAAGCGCTGGGGGAGATACAGGGTCATCCGGTGGACCCCCGTGAGGCTCACGGTCTTCATCCCCATTTTACAGATGAGGGGACTGAGGCCCAGAGAAGTGACTTCCCCGAGGTCACACTGTAGGCAAGTGGCAGAGGCGGGATTCGAACTCACGACCTCTGCCTCCCAAGCCCGGGCTGTTTGCTAAATCAGGCTCCGTGGAAAGAGCATGGGCTGTGGAGTCAGGGCTCATGAGTTCGAATCCCGGCTCTGCCACTCGTCAGCTGTGTGACTGTGGGCAAGTCACTTCACTTCTCTGGGCCTCAGTGACCTCATCTGTAAAATGGGGATGAAGACTGTGAGCCCCACGTGGGACAACCTGATTCCCCTGTGTCTACCCCAGCGCTTAGAACAGTGCTCGGCACATAGTAAGCGCTTAACAAATCCCAACATTATTATTATTAAATCGATACAGAGGCGCACGGGGTTGGGGGATTGGGGGGGGGAGGAGCATGGGCTTTGGAGTCGGAGGTCATGAGTTCGAATCCCAGCTCTGCCACTCGTCAGCTGTGTGACTGTGGGCAAGTCACTTCACTTCTCTGGGCCTCGGTGACCTCATCTGTAAAATGGGGACGAAGATGGTGAGCCCCATGTGGGACCACCCGATGCCCCCGGGTCTCCCCCAGCGCTTAGAACAGTGCTCGGCGCCTAGTAAGCGCTTAACAAATACCACCATTATTATTATTAGGGAAAGGGGGCTCCGCCGAGGGAGCTCAGACAAGCGTCCGAGGCGGGATTCGAACCCAGGCCCGGGTTCTTTCCAGGTTGGGGCGGCGGGCAGGGAGGCAGGGGCCCGACCCCGCGGACGACCCCCGGAGGCTCACCAGTTTCCCGAGCCCACGATGCAAACTTTGAGAGGCGCGGCGGCCATGGCCCGATGCTCCGCAGGGCGGCGGCGGCGGCGGCGGCGGGCAGACTGCAGGAGCCGCGCTCCCTCCTCCTCCTCCTCCTCGTCTTCTTCCTCCTCCTCCTCCTCTTCCTTCCCGGCCGCCAATGGCCGCGGGGGCGGGCGCTGCCTCCCAGAGAGCGGGGCCGAGCCAAGGCTCCACCGGCTACGCCCAAACCGGCCGCCGCACCTCCGGCCCGGACGCTCGGACGCTCGGACGGACGGATGGATGGATGGACGGACGGACGGGATCTCGCCCCCGGCCCCTGACCTCCGACCCGTTAGCCCAGATCCCCAGCCCGGACCCAACCCGCTCCCGCCCCCTCTGTAGGCCCCGCCCCGCGATTGGGCCCGTACAGATCCAGGCCCCGCCCCCCTGATTAGGTCCCGCCCCGCGATTGGGCCCGTCCAGATCCAGGCCCCGCCCCCCTGATTAGGTCCCGCCCCGCGATTGGGCCCGTCCAGATCCAGGCCCCGCCCCCTAATAAGGCCCCCGCCCCGCGATTGGGCCCGTCCAGATCCGGGCCCCGCCCCAGCTCGTTCTGTGCCCCGCCCAGATCCAGGCCCCACCTTCACCGGCTCTAGGCCCCGCCCCTGTTTTAGCCCCGCCCTGTTATTGGCCCGGTCCAGATCCAGGCCCCGCCCCCTGATTAGGCCCCTCCCTGCTATTGGGCCCGTCCGGATCCAGGCCCCGCCCCCCTGATTAGGTCCCGCCCCGCGATTGGGCCCGTCCAGATCCGGGCCCCGCCCCCCTGATTAGGTCCCGCCCCGCGATTGGTCCCGTCCAGATCCGGGCCCCGCCCCAGCTCGTTCTGTGCCCCGCCCAGATCCAGGCCCCACCTTCACCGGCTCTAGGCCCCGCCCCTGTTTTAGCCCCGCCCTGTTATTGGCCCGGTCCAGATCCAGGCCCCGCCCCCTGATTAGGCCCCTCCCTGCTATTGGTCCCGTCCAGATCCAGGCCCCGCCCCCTGATAAGGTCCCGCCCTGCTATTGGTCCCGTCCAGATCCAGGCCCCGCCCCCTGATTAGGCCCCGCCCTGCGGTTGGCCCCGTCCAGATCCAGGTCCCGCCCCCTGTTTAGCCCCTCCATGCTATTGGCCCCGTCCATATCCAGGCCCCGCCCCATACCTGCTCTAGGCCACGCCCCATTCAGGCCCCGCCCTGCTATTGGCCCCCCTCCAGATCCAGGCCCCGCCCCCTGATTAGGCCTCGCCCTGCAATTGGCCCCGTCCAGATCCAGGCCCCGCCCCCTACCTAACCTCGGCCCCGCCCCCTGGTCTAGGTCCCGCCCTACTATTTGGCCCCGCCCCCTCTAATTTGACCCCGTTCTGGGCCCCGCCCAGACCCAGCCCCCCTAATTTTGGCCCCGCCCCCGATATCAATAATAATAACAATGTCGGTATTTGTTAAGCGCTTATTATGTGCCAAGCACTGTCCTAAGCGCTGGGGTAGATACGGGGTAATCGGTTTATCCCACGTGAGGCTCACAGTCTTCATCCCCATTTTACAGATGAGGTCACTGAGGCCCAGAGAAGGGAAGTGATTTGCCCAAGGTCACGTAGCTGACAGGCGGCGGAGGCGGGATTCGAACCCATGACCTTTGACTCCCCAGCCAGGGATCTTTCCACTGAGCCACGAGATGGGGAGAAGCAGCGTGGCTCAGTGGGAAGAGCCCGGGCTGGGGAGTCAAAGGTCATGGGTTCGAATCCCGGCTCTGCCACCTGTCAGCTGTGTGACTGTGGGCTTGGGTTCGAATCCCTGCTCTGCCACTTGTCAGCTGTGGGACTGGGGGCAAGTCACTTCCCTTCTCTGGGCCTCAGTGACCTCATCTGTAAAATGGGGATGAAGACTGTAAGCCCCACGTGGGATAACCCGATTACCCTGTATCTACCCCAGCGCTTAGGGTAGATACATCTCATCTGTAAAATCTCATCTGTAAAATGGAGATGAAGACTGTGAGCCTCACGTGGGACAACCTGCTTACTTGGTATCTACCCCAGCGTTTAGAACAGTGCTCAGCACATAGTAAGCGCTTAACACATACCAACATTATTATAATCTGCTTTCGCCCCGCCCTACCCTGCTCATTCGTTCATTCAGCTGTATTTATTGAGCGCTTAGGGTGTGCAGAGCACTGTACTAAGCGCTTGGAAAGTACAATTCAGCAATAAAGAGAGACAATCCCTATCCACACCATGCTTACAGTCTAGAAGGGGACGGACGGACATTGAAACAAGTAAACAGGCATCAATATAAATAAATAGAATTATAATAATGTTGGTATTTGTCAAGCGCTTCCTATGTGCAGGGCACTGTTCTAAGCGCTGGGGGAGATCCAGGGTCATCAGGTTGTCCCACGTGAGACTCACAGTTAATCCCCATTTTACAGATGAGGTAACTGAGGCCCAGAGAAGTGACTTGCCCACAGTCACACAGCTGAGAAGTGGCAGAGCCGGGAGTCGAACCCATGAGCCCTGACTCCGAAGCCCAGGCTCTTTCCACGGAGCCATGCTGCTTCCCCCAGTAGATGAACGCACAGTGAAACAAGTATTTTTCAAGGAACATATTGAGCTTGGGTAGGCACATAAAATCTATTTCATTCTCGCTTAGACCTCACCTTGTTTAAAGGAAATATCCCACTTTAAGTCCAGGCTTCTTGACATCATCTCTTTCCCAAATGCCCTTCTGTTCAAAGCCCAATAAATTCATGTTGAGATCACACACAGGCCTACTGAGCCAGTAAGGCGCATATCTCCTTGATTCTCTCTTTATCTTTAATGATGTTGTCTTGTTTTTGTTTCGTGCTGTTTTGCTTTGCTGTCTGTCTCCCCCACTTCTCAGCTGTGTGACTGTGGGCAAGTTACTTCACTTCTCTGTGCCTCAGTGACCTCATCTGTAAAATGGGGATTAACTGTGAGCCTCACGTGGGACAACCTGATGACCCTGTATCTACCCCAGCGCTTAGAACAGTGCTCTGCACATAGGAAGCGCTTGACAAATACCAACATTATTATTATTATTATTAGACTGTGAGCCTGTCATTGGGCAGGGATTGTGTCTGTTGCCGAAGTGTACATTCCAAGTGCTTAATATGGTGCTCTGCACATAGTAAGCGCTCAATAAATACTATTGAATGAATGAATGAATGAATGAAGTAAACAAGCATTAATATAAATAAATAGAATTATAGATATGTACATATATGCACAAGAGCTGTGGGGCGGGGCGTAGAGCAAAGGGGCGATGGGAGGGGGAGCAGAGAAAAAGGGGGATTTAGTCTGGGAGGGCCTCTTGGAGGAGGTGGGCCTTCAGTAGGGCTTTGAAGGGGGGAAGTGTGATTGTTTGGCGGATACGAGGAGGGAGGGTGTTCCAGGCCAGAGGTAGGAAGCAGCGTGGCTCAGTGGAAAGAGCCTGGGCTTCGAAGTCAGGGGTCATGGGTTCGACTCCCGGCTCTGTCACTTGTCAGCTGTGTGACTGTGGGCAAGTCACTTCACTTCTCTGTGCCTCAGTTACCTCATCTGTAAAATGGGGATTAACTGTGAGCCTCACGTGGGACAACCCGATGACCCTGTATCTCCCCAGCTCTTAGAACAGTGCTCTGCACATAGGAAGCGCTTAACAAATACCAACATTATTATTATTAGGATGCAGGTCAGGGCTGGACCGCAGGGCAGGCGAGAAAGAGGCAGAGTGAGACGGTTAGCACCCGGCCCCGCTCCCGCTTCCTCTGCCGACCCCACCGTGCCAGGTGAAACGCCAGCCCCCGGGGGCAATTGGGGCATTGAGACCCATGGAGGGGAGACTGCTAAACGTCCAAAGTTTGATTTGGGCCGGGCAGGTAATTGCTGGCGGGTTTCCAGTGTTGTTTGTTTCCAGGGTTCGTGGTCAAGAGAGTTTCAGAAATCTTTCCCTCACCTCCCTGTCTGCCAACTGGAGAGCAGGTATTTTGGCTTCCAACCGGCTTCGCTATCATGTTGCGGAAAGCCAAACGAATTCACGTTGCAGTTTAATTCCTGAAAATCACTACCGTAGAAACTGGCAGGAGAAGATGTTTTTGTTTCTCTGATTAGTGGAAAGTATGTGTGCATAGGACACTGAGGATCTGGGTTCTAACAGATTATAATGATGGTATCTAAGCGCTTACTATGTGCCAAGCACTGTTCTAAGCACTGCTGTAATTAATGTTATTTGTTAAGTGCTTACTATGTGCAGAGCACTGTTTTAAGCGATGGGGTAGATACGGGGTTATCAGATTGTCCCACGTGAGGCTCACAGTTAATCCCCATTTTACAGATGAGGTAACTGAGGCACAGAGAAGTGAAGTGACTTGCCCACAGTCACACAGCTGACAAGGGGCAGAGCCGGGATTCGAACCCATGAACTCTGACTCCCAAGCCCGGGCTCTTTCCACTGAGCCACGCTGCTTCTCTAAGGTAAGCAGGTTGTCCCACTTGGGGCTCACAGTCTTAATCCCCATTTTACAGATGATATCACTGAGGCACAGAGAGGTTAAGTTAGTGGCTCGCCAAGGTCATACGGCAGACAAGTAGCAGAGCCTGAATTAGAATCCATGTCCTCTGACTCCAAGCCCAGTCTCTTGCCACCAAGTCAGGCTGTTTCTAATCCCTGCTCTGCCATTTATCTGCTGTGTGCCTTCGGGCGGGCTACTGGTCTGCTTCCTCCTGTATCAAATGGGGGTTCAGTACCCCTTCTCTCTCCCACCTAGACTGGTAGCCCCATGCGAGACTGCAGAGAAGGAGAGAGAGGTCGGGCTGAGAAGTAAATTTGGGAATCATCTGCGTACAGGTAGCAGTTGAAGCCAAGGGAGTGAATGAGCTTTCCAAGGGAGTGGGTGTAATTGCAAAATAAAAGGGGTTCCAAAACTGAGCCTTGAGGGACTTCCACGGTTAGGGAAAACAGAGGAGACAGAGGAGGAGCTGGTGAAAGAGACTGAGTGGCCAGAGAGATAGGAGACCTGAAGAGGACCCTGTCAGTGAAGGTTAGATAAATGCTTCCAGATAATGCTCGGTTGCAAAGGCAGTTTGGTCAAGGAGGATTAGGATGGAGTAGAGGCTCTTGGATTTGGCAAAAAGGACGTCATTGGTGACCTTAGAGAGGGCAATGTACATGAAGTGTTGGAGGCAGAAGCCGGATTATACCGGTTCAAGGAGAGAATTGGAGGAGAAGAAGGGCATGTGGCAGGTGTAAACTCGATTGAGGAGTTTGGAGGAGGAAGTTGGTTTCTTGTGATACTACTGGGAAGGATGGAAGAGTCGAAGAGTGACAATTGGGCCTGGTGGTTCACTTTTATCCAATTTGGTGGCAAGGCCACTAGAGGCAAGAGATAGGGGATGGGGGGACAGGAGTTTGAGGAAGTGCTTCACAAATACCACAGTTATTATTATTATTATGCCATCTTGATCAGTGATTGCTTCTAATACAATTCTAAATGATTTTTGCTTACAGTTGAAAATGTGAATAGACTAAGGATAGACTGCCTCTGGATAGATAAGTAGGTAGTTCGGAGGCCTGGCCACTAGAGACTGGCCACTGACAGATCTTGTGGATATGGACAGATGCATGCTACATTGCATGCGTTATGCCAGGCCGGCAATGCGATGTAATGACATCTCTAAGAACCATTTTGCGGAAGCCATCCTAAAGCAATCCAAATCCAGTGCGTTTTTCTGGAGGAAACTCCTGAATCCCCCTCTTGCTTATCCTGATCTTTCCAAAACATGTGTTCCTTGGTGGCAGGAGTCTTGGGAGAGGGAGACCGGACATTTGAAATAAAAATAGAGGACCTAAAGATGTCCTGGGTCATAGCTGTACTGGACAGGGGACAGGCAAATCAATCAATCAATGGTATTTATTGAGCACTTACTGTGTGCAGTGCATCGTAAGCGTGGCTCAGTGGAAAGAGCATGGGCTTTGGAGTCAGAGGTCATGAGTTCGAATCCCAGCTCTGCCACTTGTCAGCTGTGTGACTGTGGGCAAGTCACTTAACTTCTCTGGGCCTCAGTTACCCCATCTGTAAAATGGGGATTAAGACTGTGAGCCCCCTGTGGGACAACCTGATTCCCCCGTGTCTCCCCCAGCGCTTAGAACAGTGCTCTGCACATAGTAAGCGCTTAACAAATACCAACATTATTATTATTATTATTAAAATATAATAGAGTTGGTAGACACAATCTCTGCCCAAAAGGAGCTTATAGGCTAGAGGGGGATACAGACATTAAAATAGGGGAAAAACTGGAATGTCTGGTATAAAACTAGATGAATGCTTCCCCCACCCCCACTAAGTGTTGAGAATTTAAACATAAGGTTCCCCATTGTGAAGATGACTTTCTCCTGTTAGGTCATCCCACAAATATCTATTAGCTCCAGCCACATAATAATTTGGGCCAGAAAAGCAGTAAAGAATACTGATATTACTACTTCTGTATCGCCTGGGCATGATTAACTGACTTTATAAAAAAAGAAATCATGTCTGCAGACTGCTCCCTTTTTTATGGCGTTTTGAAAAGTTGCAAAGCATCTAGGATAATACATGAGGTCCAATAAATTCTTGTTGACTCTTGTTCAAGCCTTGCAATTGAATGGTTATGAACAGATCTTTCTGGATACCAGCATTTGCAAAGATTAGTATAACAGGATAATTTACAGCTTCACTGAAACTACAGAGGTTTTGGTTTTGTTTAAAGACTAACCTGGACCACTGAGCCAGAAGTGATGGGAAACAGATTAGACAAGCAACAGGAGCAAGATAGCAACCTCAGGAGCTTAAACGTAACAGGTATAAATTGTATCCAGTTCTTTTTTTAGGGTATTTTTAAAGCGCTTAATATGTTCATTCAATAATATTTAGTGAGCACTTATATATCAAGCACTGTTCTAAGCGCTGGGGTAGATACACTTTAATCAGTCCAGATATAGTCCCTGTTCCACATGGGGCTTACAGTCTAAGTAGGTGAGAAAACAGGTATTGAATCCCCATTTTGCAGTGAAGAAACTGAGGCACATCATCATCATCAGTGGTATTTATTGAGCTCTTACTTTGTGCAGAATTTTACAACGAAGTTGATAGACATGTTTCCTGCCCACGATGAGCTTATAGTCTTCGGGTGAGACAGATTAACATAAATAAAAGAGCACAGAGAAGTTAAGTGACTTGCCCAAGGTCACACAGGAGGCAAGTGGTAGAATCTGAATTTCTCATAGAAAATCACAGAAATACCAGGTAAGAGAAGGAAAGGGGTAAGGGTGGAGATTCATGACTTTTCTCGGAGGAGAATCTCTGAATCCTAGTTTCAGAGTTTGAGAGCTCATTCAGTTGTTGTAGCTCCCTTTTCCTACACTGTGATTTTGGGCTTTAAAGCCAAATATAAGGACTTTCTGTTTCATATGGAGGTGGATGGGCAGGCACTGAAAGTTCCTGAGGAGTGGGGAGGCATGGATTGAACATTTTTTTGAAAAATGATCTGCTGCAAAGAGAAGTATAACAGGAGTGGGGAGAAACAGGAGGCAGGGAGGTTTTCGAGGAGGCAGATGCAGTTGTCACAGTGGGGTAGGATGAGTTCTTGGATCAGCATGGTAACAGTTTGAACAGAGAAGAAATGGCAAACTTTAGCAATGTTATGAGGAATGAACCAACAGGATTTGGTGATAGATTGAATAGGTAGGTGGAATAAGAGAAATGAGTTGAGGACTACTCCAAGGTTATGACCTTGTGAGATAGAGAGGATAGTGGTATTGTCCACAGTGATGGGAAAGACACAGGGAGGACAAGGTTTGTTTGGGAAGAAAAGGAGTTCAGTTTTGGACCTGTCTAGTTTGAGGTGTTGGTGGGACATCCAGGAGGAGATGTCCCAAAGGCAGGAGGAAATGTGAGATTGTAGAGAAGGAGAGAGGTCAGGGTTGGAGATGTAGATTTGGGAATCATCCGCATAGAGATGGTAATTGAAGCCATGGAAGTGAATGAGTTCTCTAAGGGAGTGCGCGTAGTTGGAGAATAGAAAGGGACCCAGAACTGAGGCTTGAGGGACCCACCCCCCCCCCCCAATGCCAGAGGGACTGACTCTACCTAAACTTCTATCACCTCTTGGTCACCTTTCTCACCACTGACCACTCCCTTCTCCTGGAAATGCTATCCACCCTTGTTTGACTGACACAGTTCTCTCCTGATTTTCCTCCTACCTCTCTGACCTTCCCTGCTTAATTTTTAGTCTCCTCATCTTATATCTCCACTATTGACACTTCAGTGCTCCTCTTATCTGTAATTTTAATACCTGCCTCTCCTGCTAGATTATCTCGTTGAGGACAAGAGTCATCTCTAGTAATTCTCTGGTACCCACCTCTGAGGTATGGTGCTCTCCACTTAGCAGATGCTAACTATTAAAAAAAACAAAAAACACCAAGCATAGACCCTCAGCTGCCCAACAGATTTTCCATTTCAAGTAGGTGAATGTGGCTTCATATGGAGAGCAAGAATTGGGATGGACTATGCTTGCTTTCCCCTCCATGACTCCCGAGGATTATCTGGGTTCAATGTTTTTAGGCTCGGTGTTGTAGGAGAAGTAGATTTCAAAACCTAATATGCGTGGTCACAGAGCTTTGTAGACTGGATTTGCTATCATGCACTTCATACAACAGACCCTCAGTGAATACTATTGACAATGAACCACATGGAATTTTGTAGCTGATGTCTTTGTATTTCCCAAGTTCCAACAATCATCTAGTTTTTTTATATTTAAGACTTTTTCTATATTTAAAAGTATTGTATCTGGGTTGGTCACTACATTTAAAGAGGGATGTGGTGAAACTGGAGAGAACCAGAGAATGGTAAAAATGTTTAAAGGATGGAAAATAAAACCTATGAAGAAAGTTTAAATAAATTGGATTTCACTTAGAGGAGAGAAGAGGCTAAGAGGAGATCTAAATACTTGTAGCCAGAAAGTATTTGGTTAGATCTAAGAGCTTTTTTTGGTGGAACAGCTCATTAAACTGGACAGGTTTTAAGAAGTTTTGGAATGGCTAGACAACGTCTACCCTGAGTGGTTTAGACATACATTTGCGTGGAGACTAAGGACCAGAGCAGTTGACAACATCAGTCTGTTTTGGCCCTGTGATTCTGTCATTTTATTATTTTATTTCTGGAAGCAAGCTTGGGATCCCAAATCTCCCATTATTATAATATAATTGGTCAGAGTTAGATGATTGCTTTGTCCAATTAGATTTGCATTCAGTGATTTTTTTATTGCTAGGGACTGGAGATTTACTTTTCAGTCCTCATCAAAATGATCTCCCATTTTTATTTTAT
The DNA here is from genome assembly GCF_004115215.2 of Ornithorhynchus anatinus. Lineage (NCBI taxonomy): Eukaryota > Metazoa > Chordata > Mammalia > Monotremata > Ornithorhynchidae > Ornithorhynchus > Ornithorhynchus anatinus. The sequence goes on along the minus strand of NC_041735.1, from coordinate 50,696,571 downwards.
GACATCCTCTTCTGCTTTTTCTAATGGCTTAATAAGAATTCTCTGTGGAGGGAACTGAAAAGCAGTTTCCTTACATGATTTACAGGCTCCTTTTTAATACAAATGATGAAACTTCACTGCCTTCACATATTTCATGTTGTTATTTCTAATATTTGTTGAACACTGTTGATGTGTGCTTTGGAGCAGCAGTGATCATAAAGAAGCAGCCACCTTTGCTCCTATGGCACCTTCATTTAGGGGGAAAAAAAGATATTTTCCCATTTGGATTTGGCTCTGCCTCAAGAATTTTTTCCTCTAGAGAATGGAATGCTGGATGGACTGAGATGAATTCTCACTTTTGTTTTTCTGAGTGTCCTGCGTCACGTCATGTGACATACGGGCACTAAAAGTCAATCAAGGAATTCACTGAGAACTTACTGTGTGCACTGCACACTGTACTAAGTACTTGAGAGAGTACAGGATAACAAAGTTCCCTGCCCAAAATGAGCTTACAGTCTAGAGAAAAGGAAATGACATTTAACATTAAAATAAAATTTAACATTTAAAATAACATTTAAAAGGAAATAACACAATTTGGGCTTCCAGTGACTTTTAAGGAAGGTTATACTGACTTCAAAATTTAGGAAAGGCAAGAAATGCTAATTCAGGAAGCTGATAATTGATTTAAAAATTCAGAACACGCAAGCAGTGCTAATTCAGATGCTTCTCCAGACTGAAAACTCATTATGGGCAGGGAATGTGTCTGCTAATTCTGTTGTACTCTCCCAAGTGCTTAGTACAGTGCTCTGCACATAGTAAGTGCTCAATAAGTATAATTGATTGGCAGATTGATTGCTTAAGGATTCGAGGCCAGAGCCACCTGTAAAACTGCTAATCAAACATTTCCCCACTTAGACTCCCTTGCCTCTGCTTTCCCAAACTTCTTCCTTCATTTCCTACAGAGCCCTCCTAAAAAATTAATTTTTCTTCAGGAGGCACTCCATGATTTTTTTTTAAAATGGCATTTGTTAAGCACTTACTATGTGCCAGGAAATGTATTAAGTCCTGAAGTAAAGTTAATCAGGTTGGACACAGTTCACGTCCCACATAGGGCTCAGTGCCTTAATCCCCATTTAACAGATGAGAGAACTGAGGCACAGAGAAGTTAAGTGACTTGCCCAAGGTAAGACAGTCGACAAGTGGCAGAGCAAGGATTAGAACCCAGGTTCTTGTGACCCGTGCTTTATCCACTAGGCCACGCTGCTTTTCAATCATGTCCATTCATCAGCTGCCTTTCTAAATTTGCTCTAATATCTATTCACTCATCCATTATTTATCAACATTCTCTCACTCTGACGTATACTGTCTGGAGTTCTCCTCATTAGCCTATAAGCTTTTTGAGGACAGAAATGGTGTCTTACTTTTTCATGTGTTTTCCATGACTTTATCACAGTTGTACTGTTGTACCCAACCAGTGCCCCTGATGCTAATGATGATGCCAACTGCAGAAGAAAGAATTTTCCTCACCTCGCAGGCTCTGTGTACAAACCTTTACATTGGTCCTGTTGCCCGCCTCCCCCACGGGCTGGTCCGATTGACGGTCAACCATGTGGACCAGCTGGTTTCCCATGTGTCCGGGTAGGGACTTTCACAACTGAGATGGGAATCCTGGAGTCTCTCATGCCTCACCAGTTGATGACCTTTTCTTTTTATAATCATGCAGTCGTATTTATTGAGCACTTACTGTGTGACGAGCACTGTTCTCAGCGCTGGAAAAGTACAATATAGCAATAAAGAGGGACAGTCCCTGCCCACAAAGGGCTCACGGTCTAGAAAGGGGGGAGAGAGAAATCAATACAAGTAAACAGTCATCAATATAAATAAGTGGAATTATAGATACATACATATATACACATAATAATAATAATGTTGGTATTTGTTAAGCGCTTACTAGGTGCCGAGCACTGTTCTAAGCGCTGGGGTAGATACAGGGTAATCAGGTTGTCCCACGTGAGGCTCACAGTTAATCCCCATTTTACAGATGAGGTAACTGAGGCACAGAGAAGTTAAGTGACTTGCCCACAGTCACACAGCTATCAAGTGGCAGATCTGGGATTCGAACTCATGACCTCTGACTCCCAAGCCCGTGCTCTTTCCACTGAGCCACGCTGACATAAGTGCTATGGGGCAGGAAGAGGGGGGAAGAGCAAAGGGAGTGGGAACTCTGCCCCTTCCTTTCCCCTCCAAGCTCTAAAACAGAGAAGCCTGGTAATAGGCCCTCTCATATAACAATAATAATAATTAGTATGGTATTGTTAAGCGTTTATTATGGGCCATGCACTGTTCTAAGCACCGGGGTAGATACAAGGTAGTCATATTTGACAGTCTCTGTCCCACATAGGGCTTGACAGTCTTCATTCCCATTTTACAGATGAGGTAACTGAGGCCTAGAGAAGTGAAATGACTTGCCCAAGGTCACACAGCAGACATGCAGCGGAGACTGGATTAGAACCCATGACCTTCTGACTCCCAGGCCCATGCTTTATCCACTAAGCCATGCTGCTTCTCCTACCTGAGGTAAGCTTTGGCTGTTGGGGTTTTTAGTTTAGATGTAGTAACATCCCAACGTCTTTTTTTCTCTAGCAAAAAAAATCCTACACCCCCCCCTTATCAGGGAGGAGCGGTATTGGGGGGAGAAATCTAGATTTTTGGTAAATCTAGGGGTCTCTAGTACTCCCTACAGAAAGAGTTTTCGATCCATCTTTTCTTGTAGACCACATACTGGATCCTCTTAGTTTGCAGCCCATAGAAGCTGTGTATATGAAACAGCAATTTTTTTTGGTACCCATTTTATTTGATTTATACTAGATTTTAAAAATTCTACTTAAGTCTATAGCAAAGGTTAGTTTCCTGAATATGGTTCTATTTCTGATTTCTGCCTACATCTCACTGGCAAGTTCTGAGGGGATGAGTTTTGAGGAAGTAAGAAAGTGGAAATGGTGGGTTCTGTGCTGATTTCTTCAACGTGAAACAGTCGCCACTAAAATTAGCAGCAGCTGCTTGACATCTGCACAGCACAGCTTCCCAGGATTCTGACTGTAATGAGATGTCTTCCAGGGTGATTTTTTTTTTCTTGGATAATTGTCCTTAAGAAGCTGATAAGAGTTAATCTGCCTAAAGAGATAAAGAACTATAAAGACCTGGGCACAGTGAACTCAATCAATCAATGGTATTTATTGAGCACATTATGCAGAGCACTGTACTAAGCTCTTGGGAGAATACAGTACAGCAGAATTAGCAGACATGTTCCCTACCCCTAATGAGCTTACAGTGTAAAGAGTAGAACTATCATCTAGATTTATTGAGTGAGGGTCTGTACCAGTGAAAAGTAACCTAGTTTTCTGCAACTCTTCTCTCCTTTCTGCTCACTTGTGGACACTGAGGATCCAGGATCTAGTTTTGCTGTGATCATCTCCAGGATGGGTTTTGGAGATTCAAGAGATCTGAGGAGGGAGAATAATGCCCTCTCCTCACAGAATCATCTGTGTGTTATGCTGCCATGAAATTTACAGTAAATAACATCACATGAAAACCCACCTGAGTCTGTCTGAACCCCTTCAGGTGCTTGAACCTAGAGTTTTTCTCTGGGGGAATCCTGACACCCATCACCCCCATCCTGGGTTCCAGGAGCCATTGGCTATCACTGCCCAGGTCTCCATTAACATAGACAATGTTTCCGATTTTCATGGTTCGATGAAACCCTGAAGATTGATACCATCCCCACTTTAGGTAACTGAAGTTACCCAAACTTAGGTAACAAGTTAATTAGATTCAAACTCACTGTTTTCTGGCTGTCTTACTCTTAATGCTCCATTCTGTGGCCCTGGCATAGGGAATTAATTCCACTCCTCTATAGCAAGTTTGCCTCCCTCTGAATCTATCCCTCTGCTATTTAAAGCCAAATGACATTCAAATGAATGTACTCAGAAGTGAAGGAAAAGGATTGTTGAACTCAACTCCTGGATCATTGTTAAATAAGGGCTCGTAAGGAAGGATCTAACCCATATTAACTACTCACCATTTTTTTTTTTGAGTATTCAAATGTATTTTCTTTTACTCTGTGTGTTTAATCAGAGAAGCAGCGTGGCTCAGTGGAAAGAGCATGGGCTTTGGAGTCAGGGCTCATGAGTTCGAATCCCAGCTCTGCCACTTGTTGGCTGTGTGACTGTGGGCAAGTCACTTAACTTCTCTGTGCCTCAGTTCCCTCATCTGTAAAATGGGGATTAAGACTGTGAGCCCCATGTGGGACAACCTGATTCCCCTATGTCTACCCCAGCGCTTAGAACAGTGCTCGGCACATAGTAAGCGCTTAACAAATACCAACATTATTATTAATCAGTTTTTAAATTAATGTAAAGATCTGATCACCATTACATCTCCAAAATCAAGAAAGGTGACAGCCAAATGATCACAGAATTATTATTCACCAAAAGCTCACAAGTTGAGAGACCTGCTGAAGATTGAAAATAGTAGATTAAAAGCAAAGAAAAGGTTTGCTTTTCTAAGAGATGAAGTAGGAGGGCAACTGAGAGTGTGGCCCAGGTGGAGAATGAATAGTGAGGCTGAGAATTGGGAAAGGGGAGTCTTCTATTAAAGAAGCAGCATGGCCTAGTCGATAGAGCCCTGGCTTGGAGTCAGAAGTACCTAGGTTCTAAACCCAGCTCTGCCATGTGTCTCTTATGTGACCTTGGGTAAGTCCCTTGACTTCTCTGTGCTTCAGTTACCTTATCTGTATAATGGGGATTAAGACTGTGAATCTTACGTGGGACATGGACTGAGTCCAACCTGATTAGCTTGTACCTACCCCTGCACTTAGTACAGTGCCTAGCACATACTAAGCACTTAACAAATACCATAAAAAAACCAGGGTGCAGGATTTCAGGCAGGGCATATCCCAGAGGAAAGATCCTAAGAAGAGGTGGTTTTCTAGGAAATTCCCAGGTGTGAGGTGTTTCTTGGGGCAAGGAATAGTCAGCTGAGGAATCAATCAATAAATCATATTTATTGAGTGCTTGTAGGTATGCAGAGCACTGTACTAAGTACTTGGAAAAATACAATATAACACAGTTGGTAAACACATTCCCTGCCCACAACAAGTTCACAGTCCAGAAGGGGAGACAGACATTAGTATAAATAAATGAATTTATATAAAGAAGGAGGTTGGCATATATTTGGAAGAGAAGGTCAGAAGCGGAGGTGGGTTTCAGGGAGCAGAAAAGCCAGCAGTCTTTTGGTGGGGGTCACTGAGGGAAGACTGGGTGTCCGGGGTGGAGTCCATTGCAAGGATATGTTTAGGGAGAGGACAAAGGCCCGGGGTGAATAGGACCAAACGGGGTAACTAGTGTCTGGGGTCAGGTTCACGGGCATCCCAGCAGGGAGACCTAAGAATAATAATAATAATACTACTTATGGTATTTGTTAAGCACTTACTATGTGTCAGACACTGTACTACGGTCTGGGGTGGATACAAGCAAATCGGGCCAGACACAGACCCAGTCTCACATGGGGCTCAAAGTCTCAATCTCCTTTTTACAGATGAGAGAACTGAGGCCCAGAGAAGTGATTTGCCCAAGGTTCCACAGTAGACAAGTGGCAGAGGTAAGATTAGAACCCATGACCTTCTGACTCCCAAGCCAGTTCTCTACCCACTATGCCATTGTGCTTCCCTATGAGGATTTATACTAGCAGTGTTGGTGAAGGAGGAAAGGGTTGTTTTCTTCAGATTGCTTCCTTCCCCCTCCATACATGCCAGACCACCACCCTACCCAACATTTCAAAGGTCACATCTTCTCCAAAAGACCTTCCCCTATTAAGTCCTCTTTTCCCCGGCTTCCTTTCCCTTCTTTGTTGTCTAATACACTTGGATCTGTGACCTTTAAGCATTCGGTATTTGCCCACCCTCAGTCCCACAGCACTTATGTACATAGCTTTGAATTATATATTATAAATTATTAATATTAATGTCTGTCTCTCCCTCTAGACTGTAACCTTGTTGTGGGCAGGGAACATGTTTACAGACTCTGTTGTATTGTGCTGTCCCAAGCACTAAGTACAGAGCTCTGCACATGGTAAGTGCTCAATAAATGCTACTGATTGATTGATTAACCCTGAGTAGCTAGGCTGTGTTTATGGCCCAGAGGGCACTTAGGCCAACATCTTAGAGAAGCAGCATGGCTCAGTGGAAAGAGCCTGGGCTTGGGAGTCAGAGGTCATGGGTTTGAATTCCGGCTCTGCCGCTTGTCAGCTGTGTGACTGTGGGCGAGTCACTTAATTTCTCTGTGCCTCAGTTACCTCATCTGTAAAATGGGGATTAAGACTGTGAGCCTCAAGTGGGACAACGTGATTACCCTGTAAATCTAACCCAGCGCTTAGAACAGTGCTCTGCACATAGTAAGCGCTTAACAAATACCAACATTATTATCTCATAATAGACCAGAGCTAGAATCTGAGGAGTGTCACCCCAGTGCTTAGTACAATGCTCAGCACTTAGTAAGTGCTTAATTAATACTACTTTGATTACCTCAGGCCGGGGACCAAAGGGCAGTAAATGGCAACTGGTTGGTACACTGCAGGAAACTAAAATCCTTCTTGGAGCAAACTGTAGAGCCCCAAACTGAATTAAATCAGGAACCCAGCCTGGCTTATGTTCCAGGCATATGGAGTCAATAAAAAGCTGGGTCTAGCCTCACTTGTAGCGGGATGGATGGTGCGGAGAGGCCTTGCTGGATTTGGGAGTAGATGAAAATTGTGGCTGCCTGGGGATGGAAAGGGGAAGGAAATGGAAGGTAATATCCCAAGGCGAAGGAGTGGGATTGAGGGTTGGGGTGGTGGAGCAGAGGACAGGAAGCACTGATTCCTGCTTCTGTCACCACCTGTCTCTTCCCAAGAAACGTTAAGGCCCCATTCATCTCTGTTCCTCCACATTACACCTGCTGTGTCAAATTGGGGACTTGGTAGGAGGGATCAGGTAAGAGAATGGCAAGGACACACACTTTTTGCAATGTGGTATCCAGTTTTCCTACATCAGCACTGAAGGAAGGAGCTGGACCAGAGTTGAACTGGACCAGAGCGATTCATCACCCGTACACAGATGTTTGAATAGACTGACCGGACTTGTAGCCCAAAAAGCATACAGTGTCTTCCGTGCAGGAGTGCTCATTTGTCTAAGCATGGATGATCATGCTTAGAGAAGCAGCGTGGCTCAGTGGAAAGAGCCCGGGCCTGGGAGTCAGAGGTCATGGGTTCAAATCCCGACTCTGCCGCTTGCCAGCTGTGTGACTTTGGGCAAGTCACTTAAATTCTCTGTGCCTCAGTTCCCTTATCTGTAAAACGGGGATTAAAAACTGAGCCCCACGTGGGACAACCTGTTCACCTTATATTCCCCCAGTGCTTAGAACAGTGCTTTGCCCATAGTAAGCGCTTAACAAATGCCACCATTATTATATGAGAAGCAGCGTAGCTCAGTGGAAAGAGCACGGGCTTGGGAGTCAGAGGTCATGGTTTCGAATCCCGGCTCTGCCACTTGTCAGCTGTGTGGCTGTGGGCAAGTCACTTCACTTTTCTGTGCCTCAGTTCCCTCATCTATAAAAGAGCATGGGCTTTGGAGTCAGAGTTCATGGGTTCGAATCCTGGCTCGGCCACTTGTCAGCTGTGTGACTTTGGGCAAGTCACTTAACTTCTCGGTGCCTCAGTTACCTCATCTGTAAAATGGGGATTAAGACTGTGAGCCCCACGTGGGACAACCTGATTCCCCTGTGTCTACCCCAGCGCTTAGAACAGTGCTCGGCACATAGTAAGCGCTTAACAAATACCAACATTATTATTAACTTCTCTGTGCCTCAGTTACCTCATCTGTAAAATGGGGATTAAGACTGTGAGCCCCACGTGGGACAACCTGATTCCCCTGTGTCTACCCCAGTGCTTAGAACAGTGCTTGGCACATAGTAAGCACTTAACAAATACCAACATTATTAAAATGGGGATGAAGACTGTCAGCCCCACGTGGGTCAATCTGATTACCCTGTATCGACCCCAGAGCTTAGAACAGTGCTCTGCACATAGTAAGCGTGTTAACAAATACCAACATTATTATTATTATCATCACTGGTGTCACAGCCAGTATGTTTGACAGGCTTCCAGCTCTCTCCCCACCTCCCCTCTCTTAATTGCTTGCCTTTTCTTGTCCCAACCTATCCATGCCCAGAAGCCACTAGGGAAGGAGGAAGAGGACTTGGAGGGGTGGTCCCCTAATGCTTTTGGTCCCAGCCACGGCCAGGCCCATTCAGGCTCTAGTGAGCAGGCCATTTAGGAGCCAGGATATCCTCATTTTCTAAGGCTGCTAATGCAGTTACGGTCGCTGCGAAGGTGAACTCTCATCCCCTTGTGGCTAAATCTGGAACTATAACCCTGGGTTTTTAGTGCTGAAGAATTATAATAACTGTGGTATTTGTTAAGCATTTACGAAGCGCCAAGCACTGTTCTTAGCACTGGGGTAGAGGTGAGGTAATCAGGTCAGACACAGTCCCTGCCCCACATGGGCCTCACAGTCTTAATCCCCATTTTATGGATGAGGTAACTGAGGCACCGAGAAGTTAAGTGACTTGCCCAAAGTCACAGAGCAGATGTGTGGCAGAGCAGGATTAGAACCCAGTTCCTTCAGACTCCCAGACCCTTGCTTTATTCACTAGGCCATGTTGCTCAAAAAGCCTCTTGGGTTGGGGGCCCATCATCATCAGTGGAATTTAGACTGACACATCAATGTCGGTCTAAATCCGCCCTTTCCTCTCTATCCAAACTGCAATCTCATTAATACGGTCGTTCATCCTATCCCGCCTGGATTACCGCATCGACCTCCTTGCTGATCTCCCAGCTTCCTGTCTCTCCTCAGTCTAGTCCACACTTCACTCTGCAGCCCGGATCATTTTTCTACAAAAATGTTCAGGCCATGTTTCCCCATTCCTCAAAATAATTCCAGTGGTTCCCCGTCCATTTCTGCATCAAAGAGAACTCCTCACCATTGGCTTTAAGGCACTCAATCACCTTGCCCCCTCCTACCTCACCTGGCTATTCTCCCACTAGAACCTTGCCTGCACACTTTGCTCCTCTAATGCTAACCTTTTCACTGTTCCTCGATCTCAACTATCTTGCCACCGACCCCTCGCCCATGTCCTGCCTCTGGCCTGGAATGCCCTCCCTCCTCATATCTGACAGCAATTACTCTCCCCCATTCAAAGTCTTATTGAAGGCATATCTCCTCCAGGAGGCCCCCCTTTTCTCTTCTCCCACTCCCTTGTGTGTCACCCTGACTTGCTTTCTTTATTCACCCCCCCCAACCCAGCCCCACAGCACCGATAGACATATCTGTAGTTTATTTGTTTATTTATGTTAATGTCTATTTTCCCCGTGGACTGTAAACTCCTTGTGGGCAGGGACTGTGTCTATTTATTGTTATATTGTACTCTCCCAAGTGCTTAGTATATGGTGTAATACATAGAGAACAGGCCTGGGAGTGAGAACATCATGGGTTCTAATCCTTGCTCTGCCACTTGTCTGCTGTGTGACAGTGGGCAAGTCACTTCACTTCTCTGTGCCTGTTACCTCATTTGTAAAATGGGGATAGAGACTGTGAGACCCATGTGGAACAGGGACTGGTCCAACCTGATTTGCATGTATCCACGCCAGCGCTTAGTACAGTGCCTGGCATATAGTAAGTGCTTAACAAATACCACACTTACTCTTGCACGCAGTAAGCACACAGTAAGTACAATAGAATTGAACTGAATACCACACAAGGCATTGTTTATGGTTAAAATTTGCTGTACCCCTGAAATATTATTTTGGTTCTTCCTGGGTCTATCTGATATTTCTGCCAACCACTGGACAACTATTCCTGGTGAACCAACTGCTGCCTGAATAGTAATTTTCAAACAAATAGTTGAAAAGTAATGGCATAGAAGGTGGTACAGACTGAGCAGGACTCTACTTTCAGTTATGGACGTGCAACTCCACAGCCACCTTTCAGAAGGAATTAGGTGAAAGAATCAAGAGGAAGACTGTGTCCCGGAGCTGAATATAATTAATTCAGCTCAGGCACGCAGACAAAATATGTGCATATTATAATATTACTATGCTGTATATATTACTGGCTAAGTTTTAAATTAGTATTCAGGCAAAACACCCATGAACATCCAGGAAGTATATAAAATTGGTTTCCAAAACATTCTGATTATATACATTCAGAAATATACCAGTAATTGCTCATTTATGCCATTCGAGACTGTCTTTGCTCGGTTTGTGACCATTTGGACCTTTGCAGTCATGTTTACATTGAACACTGAAATACACAACATTTATTTGCCTTTTTTTGAGAGTTAAAGCCTAGAATGGGGAAAAATTCCCTGATTAGCAATTATAGACAATTACCACTTATCCAATCATTAGGCCCAAATGATACACATTTGCTGAATAATGGACACACTTCCTGCATAATGATGGTGAAGGTATGAACGTGTTTTTCTTTCTAAAGTATTGAGTTTTATAAAAAAGACTAGATGGGTGAATTGCCTTTCAAATCTAGCACTTCCAGGTGTCTCACTAATTTTGACAATGCCTTCCTTAATTGTCAAACATTAAATATGGGCATTACCTTTCTCTGCTTTTATTACTGGGACAACTTAAAATTCCCACATATCAATGGTATTTATTGAGCACTTACTCTGTGCATAGCACTGTACTAAGCATTTGGAAGAGAGCAAGTAGTCACAATCCCTACACTTAAGGAGCTTACAGCCTATCTGGGGAAGCAGACACTAAAATAAACTGCAAAAATGGGGAGACAGCAGAGTTTACAGATTAGTAACATCAGAGCTAGGGTGTGTGAGGGTAGGAGTTGAGTGTCTGCTTGTCATACAGCAAACAATTGGTGGAGCTAGGATTAGAACCCACATCCTCTGACCCCCAAGCCTGTGCTCTTTCCATTAAGCCACACTGCTTTGCCCTCTTTGACAACATCACAATGCTAGGTTCTAATCCTGGCTCCACCACTTGTCTGCTGTGTGACCTTGAGCAAGCCACTTAACTTCTCTCTGCCTCAGTTACTTCATCAGTAAAGTGGGGGTTAAGACTGTGAGCCCCATATGGGGCAAACTGATTACCTTGTATCTACCCTAGTGCTCAGAACAGTGCTTGGCAGATAGTAAATGCTTAACAAATACCATTATTATTATTATTATTATTGTATCCCTCAGGTAACCTATTTCAGTTAATCAATCAATAATATTTATTGAACACTTACCATCTCCCCTTCTAGACTGAAAACTTTTGGGAAGGAAATGTGTCAGTTTATTGGTATATTGTACTCTTCTAAGCGCTTAACAGTGCTTTGCACATAGTATGCATTCAATAAATATGATTGAATGAATGAATGCAGAGCTCCATACTATATTTCCACCCAGACATTGGTCTCATTGATCCAGTTATGGTATTTATCTTTTATATTCATATTCTTATATTTTATATAAGTATTCAGAAGCATCTTTATGGCCACCAACTAACTTTTTAGAAACTAATTTTACATATTATAGAGTAGAACACCTTGTGGGCAGGCAATCTGGGTTGAATTCAGATGCTAAAGTTTCAAGGACTACCCTCGATTCCCCTAGGTTGAGAACTATTAGACTTTGGGAAACTACCCAAGCGATGGGGCAGAGGGTCTAGTACTGAACATTTGAAATGAACTAAATATTAGAGGTTGGTTGTAATGAGCACTCCAAGGAGTGGACTCGGTGACCATCAAGGAGTATACAGTCTAGCAGGGAAGACAGATTTACTGTGTCTGCAAGTGGGGAAAGCACCACCACTTGTCTGCTGTGTGACTTTGGGCAAATCACTTCCCTTCCCTATGCTTCAGTTACCTCATCTCTAAAGTGGAGATTAAGACTGTGAGCCCCAAGTGGGACATGGACTTTGTTTAACCTGATTAATTTGTATCTGCCCCAGTGTTCAATACAGTGCCTTAACAAATACAGTTCAGGCAAACAAAAAAAAAGGTTTAAAGATAGGTGAGCCCCTTATGGGACAGGGACTGTGTTCCATTATTATCTTTTATCTACCCCAACCTTTAGTAAGATGTTTGGCATATTATTAAACACCTAACAAATACCTCATTGTAAAGGGAAAGGATGGGGCCAAATCCCAAGATATTTAGGGGTTGAGGATTCGAATGCCTAGGTAACACAATGGGTGGGGAGATGGGGTGAGAGATTAGTCAGGGAAGGCCTCCTGATGATGCAATTTTAGTAGGGCTTTTAAATTGGAGAGAGCATAGGTCTGCTGAATGTGAAGGTCCTACAATACCAGAGGTCCTACGATACCTTAGTTGTGTTCCTGTAATCTTTAAAGCTATTCAACAATTGTGTTGTCAATAATTGTTTTTTGGGAGACAAGGGGTTAGAAGGAAGATGACTTGAAACAATTGAAATAATACCCTTTCTACCACAGCTTGTGAAATTCAAGAAGATTGTGGAAGATAATACCTTGATTTTCATGCAGTGCTTTTTATTCCCATAGCACTTTCACATTACTTATTTCATTTTTGTTCTCGCAACACCCTGTGAAGCAGGGTAAGGCAGATATCCTCTCCACTTTAAGGGTAAGGAAACATGCACAGAGCAGTTAAATGGTTAACGAAAGGTCACACAGTTGGCCAGTGGCAGAGCTGCAACTAAAATCGGCTCTGACTCCCAGATCCATTTGTGCTCATTCCACTTCAACTTGCAGCTTCCCTAAGTAAAGTTTGTTGTAAGACTTTATAATCCTAAAACTTGAAGTTATTGACTAGTGAACAACAGGATTTTATATACTTGAAATCAGTTCCATTTGTAATGCTAATGAAGGACCTACATAACAAAGGCAAAGTACTCCTCTATACTGAAAGCTCCTTCAAACAGGGAGCGTTTCTACTTCATTCAGTCGTATTTACTGAGCACTTACTGTGTGCAGAGCACTATTCTATTCTATTCTATCACTTGCACTTGGATTTGCACCCTTTGTTCACGCACTCCCGCAGCTCCACAGATCTGTAATTTAAGTGACTCCCCCAAGGTTAACCAGCAGACAAGTAGCAGAGCTGGGACCTGTCATTTCCAGGTCTGTGCTCTGCCACATAGCTTTCTGTTTTACCTGAGTTCTCTTGATCCCCTCTTAGTTCAGTGCTTTGTGCACAGTAAGTGCTCGGTAAATACGACTGAATAATTTGGAGTAACCCTCTGGGATAGATGATTTATCATACTCTCATTTGGTCATTCCACAGTGATCAGACACCTTCACTATTTTCTACTCTGAGAAGCTGCGTGGCCTAGTTGCAAGAGGCCAGGTTTGGGAGTTAGAGGATGTGGGTTCTAATCCCAGGTCTGCCACTTATCTGCTGTGTGACCTGGGGCAAGCCACTTAACTTCTCTGTGCCTCAGTTCCCTCCTCTGCAAAATGGGGATTAAGACTGAGCCCCAGGTGGGACAATTTGATTACCTTGTATCTACCCCAGAGCTTAGAACAGTGCTTGGCACATAGTAAGTGCTTAACAAATACTATAATTGTTATTATTATTACTCAGAGACCCCAGTAATGGGGTGGAAAGATAAAGCAGGGCCTTTCGCAGCCTCACGATGAGGAATCTGTTCAGCCACTATGTGGCAGCAAAACCCCCAAGCCCGAATCCCTGTTCCTTTAGAAAACACATCCCCGTAATCTTTTTTGTTACCGATACTTAAGGGGCCTTGAATAGAGGAAGATACTTTGAAATCATGAACGTGTTTTACTTTGGTTGATTATTTGAAGTTAACCCTTTTATTTAACCCTATCGTTATACCTGTCTGATATAATCAAAAATACCCCTTGGGACAGTATTTCACAGCACATCTGGGTTTCATCAATCATTCTCTGAGCATTTACTGGGTTCAGAGCACTGTACTATAAGCACTTAGGAAAGTACACTATAACAGAGTTGGTAGATATGTTCCCTGTCCACAATGAGCTTACAGTCTAGAGGGATTTCGTTCCTTTTAGAAGTTTGGTCAATTTTTTAGTGGTGCTTATTTTAAAGTGATGATAATGAAAATTTCACTTCTCCCCAAATCTCTCCCTTTTATGGACATTTTCCTTTAGCTTTAGGCAGTACTTCTTTCCTGTAGTCTAGGTGGAATGGAAATGCTCATGTTTAAGGTTAAATTGAAAATAGCATCAACATCCAACCAAATACTCTGCTGCTATTTTTGCCCATCCCCACTATAAGGGTCATGGTGATCAGATAATTGCAGCTGCAGAATCCATCATGTCGGTCTCACCTTCACAACATCGCTAAAATCTGCCCTTTCCTCTCCATCCAAACTGCTACCACGTTAGTACAATCACTCGTCCTATCCCACCTTGATTACTGCCATCAGCCTCTTTTCTGACCTCCAAACCTCCTGCCTCTTCCCACTCCAATCTATACTTCACTCCACTGCCCAGATTATCTTTCTACAGAAATGTTAGGGCATGTCACCACACTCCTCAAAAATCTCTAGTGGATGTCTATCCTCCTCCCTGTCAAACAAAAACTTTTCACCACCGGTTTTAAAGCTCTCCATCACCTTGCCCCTCTCCTACCTCACCTCTCTTCTCTCCTTCTATAACCCAGCCTACACACTTCGCTCCTCTGGTGCTAACCTTCTCACTGTGCCTTGATGTTGCCACTCACCCCTGGCCCACGTCCTACTTCTGGCCTGGAATGACCTCCCTCCTCAAATCTGCCAATCACTCTCCCCTCCCTCAAAGCCCTACTGAAGGTGCATGTTTTCCAAGAGGCCTTCCCAGCTTAAACCCCACTTTTCCTCATCTCCCACTCCCTTCTGCATCACCCTGACTCTCTCTTCCTTTGCTCTCCCCACCCCACAGCACTTATGTATATATCTGTAACTTTATTATTTATATTGATGCCTGTTTACTTGTATTGATGTCTGTCTCCGCCCTCCCTTCCCCTCTGGGGCAGACTGTAAGCTTGTTGTGGGCAGGGTTTATCTAGTTTTTCTAGTGCTGTATTGTACTTTCCAGGCACTTAGTACAGTGCTCCACACACAGCAAGCCCTCAATAAATAAGATTGAATGAATGAAAGTATATACCGTGTGCACATCACTGTCCAAAGTGCCTAGGAGTGACCAAAATAATTAGTCGGCAGGATCCCTGCTCTCATAGAGCTTACAATTGAGCTTCTTAAAAATTGTATACATCTTTTAAACCTAAGAATACTAAAATAAAAGAACAATGCCTGAAAAATTTCAATACCTCTACCTGTCACCTGGAGTTTGGGTTTTTTCACCCTTTGCAGTTAAGAACATGACTCAGATTGTTGCAAGATATTCTGTTTTAGTGCTGTTTTTTCTCTTGAGTGGGATGGTAGAGAGAATTCCAATACTGTTTACCGGATGGGAACAAAAATGATACTGAAGTTTTCCATTAAAGGCTGAAAGATTGAAAGACTTCTTCGTAAATGTGATTTGTCTCTTTTTGACAGGAAAATATTTCATAACTTAGTCTGCATGTGTGAGTGTGTTTAGAACCCAGGGGAGTGGCTTCCAGGTTACTGAGATGCACCAGCCCCTGCTAATCCCGGGCAGATCTGTAAGGATGAAGGCAAACAGCCCCGCGAAACTGTAACATGGGCTGAGCCTGTTAACATGGGCCGAGTCTGCTTCATGAGCTTGCTATACGGACCAGACTGGCCCAAAGTGGCCTGAATCCCTGGGCCTGAGAAGCAGTTAACACCAGAACCTCTCAGAGGGTTCCAGGACCAACCAATAATCCTAGGACTTTTGACGACTCAGGGTCTTCTGGTGCCAATCCAACACCTTAGGCTATAGGCAGACATATTTATTATTCTATTTATCTTATTAATGATGTGTATATTTCTATAATTCTATTTATCTATTTTGATGTTATTAATGTCTGTCTACTTGTTTTGTTTTGTTGTCTGTCTTCCCCTTCTAGACTGTGAGCCCATTGTTGGGTAGGGATTGTCTCTATGTGTTACCGAATTGTACTTTCCAAGCACTTAGTACAGTGCTCTCACACAGTAAGCGCTCAATAACTACGATTGAATGAATGAATGACCTGGCCTTCTGACCTTGGAACTTGAGGGATGAAAATGGGGAGCTGACAATGTTTGGCTTCTCAGCACCAATCTCTGGGGTCCAATTCTTTTGTATCCTTCGTACTTACTCCCACACTGCTGATTCTACAAACATTTTGGACAGTAGTCATAGCCATTACCTGGTGAATCAGGAGTTTTTACTCTTGGCCACCCTTCCTTTTTGTCTCTCGGAACACACGACACCATCGTTGTTATTAAGTTAAACCATTCAATTTCCAGATGCTACGTGTTAGCATGACTTCTCTGTAGATATTCCACAACTCTGCACATCATCAGCACAGTGTTATTTGAGGGATCTGTGGAGTTGGACTTACCCACCTCCAATAAAACTACTCTCAAGTCACAGTTTGGACCTTGTTTCCCATGCTGAGCACACGGTTTCGGAACCTGAATTTGGTGCCGGTTTCTCTTTCTTACAGGCTCAAACTGCCAAACTTCTGCTGATTGCCACACAGGACAGCGGCCTGTCGGTTGCTGCTTCTTACCAGCAGTTACTTTTCTGTAACAGGGTCTTAAACTGAACTTGGCTGTGCAGCTTGCTTCATCCCTTCCCCTCTTCATCTGGAATCCTGGTGTCATTTAGCCCGCAAAAATTGAACTATAGGAGACTGACTTTCTAAGCACAAATGACTTGATAAGGTTTTCTTGTAATCTTTGGTCAATCCCTGTCCACTTCACCTTTTTCCAGACTCTGGGGTTTCCCTACTCTTTGGTGCAAAATTTTGGGGCAGAGGATCAGTGTCAATGGTGCCATAGATGAATGAGACATTACAGAAAACATTAAAAAAGACCCAAGAAATGACAACTGTTAAGGAGCTGATAATAGCATTTTATGTTGATCGCAGCCTGAAAATATTTGCCCATCTTAAAGAAGTATACACAAATTATATGGAACTTTTATGCAAAACACAAGTGGATTTAATATTTCACTAAAACATGCACCTGGAAGTGGTGCTTGCTATAACTTGACCTTGGAAGTGGTGATTGGAAATATTCTGCTAGAGATGTTGAGTTAGAAGGTGATGATTTTTGGTGATTTTATCTCATTATTAGAGAAACAGAATACAGAGATGTCAACGACCTATAAAAGTTTCAAATCTCTTCACCATATTGTATTTGGGCAAGAGATTTGCTGACTTTTGAGGACTTCGGTTTTTAAGCCCATTGTAACTCAAACTAGAGTTGATACCCGTCTCTGTTAAGCCAGACAAGAGACTTCCCGGCTTCTAGATGCAGTTTTCTCATCTTTGTCTAAAAGTGAACTCTTCCATCACATCCCATAGTGGAAAAGGATTTGAGTTATAATTCTGAACTGACCAAGAGTTTTGGAGCAATGAGTTTGCCTGATAAAGACTGATATGGTACCTTGGCCATCTTTAAGCTGAGTGATATATTGGTCTGTATATGGAGAGGAAAATCTGTAATAGAATCCTTCCCACGAATCCACGAAGCAAGGAAGCAAGCATCCTCTAGCCTGTAAGCTCGTTGTCGGAAGGGAACGTGCTTACTAACTCTGTGTATTATACTCTCTCAAGCACATAGTACAGTGCTCTGCACCCACTAAGCGCTCAGTTAATATGATCGAGGGCTGTGCTGTCTGCATTTTGCATGTCTGCAAGTGAATGTGCCCATATTCAGGTTCTCCTGCAGACGGTTATCAATCAATGGTATTTACTATGTGCAGAGCAATGTACTAAGCATTTGAGAGAGTAAAATGCAACAGAACTTGTTATATCCTGAATAATTTTTAATGTTTTTTGTTAAGCACTTATTATGTGCCAGGCACTGTATTACAACGCTGGGGTAGATAGAAGATAATTAGGTTGGACACTGTCCTCCGACTCCCAGGCCCATGCTCTTTTCACTAGGTCACGCTGCTTCTCGATGTGCCAATAAATAACTGTGCTAAAATACAGCTGGTAATGAGAAAATTTCCAGAGGGTCAAAGCTGCCTAGGGCCAATGTTCTAATGTAATGTAGCTAATAGATGGCTACAGAGATCCCCCACTTCATGTCTCACTGCTAGCCTTCCCCTCTCCCTCCCCACAGCTTGGGCCCTGGAATACCTCCATTGTCAATCTACTCAGCCCTGCTTGGCTGCGCCACAGTTGTAAAACTTAGGCAATCACAGGGCAAAAGACAAGAGGAAGGAAACAAAGGAAGATCTGAATTACCATACCGCCTTGTTTGCCCCCAAGATAACTGATTTTTTGTTCGTCTGTTTGTTCGTTTTTACCATGCCTCTGAATCCCTTGCTTCCTGGATTGGTGGGAGGGACTCTATTACAGGTTTTCCTCTACATTTTATATCACGCTGAAATTCCTCTGTGGGAATTACTGTCAAATAATATTAAAGTAATTTCTCCAAACTACAGTCAATAACCAAAGGCATATTGAACAAATTTTGTGGACAAATGGTAAACGTTAAGCAACCACAATAGTAGTTGAGAATTTCAGCATGTAAAGCTCAACCAATCTTCAAGACGAGGGAATGTTGCTGAAAAATGCGTTAGCCTTTTCATCCTTACGTTTGTGAGTGATAGCTATCCATCAATCTATCAAGGGTATTTACTGAGGGCTTACTCTGGGCAGAGCACTGTCCTAAGCACTTGGGAGAGCACAATAGAATTAGCAGACGTGTTCCCTGTCCATAATCAATCTACAGTTTAGATATCTGTTAACTTATTCTGCTTTAAGTGGTGTTTTGCTCAACTATAAAAAATACTTCAATGACTTTGCATTTTATAATGCATATATTCATCTGATGAATGCTTCACTTTGGTATACACCATGATGCCAGTCTTTTGAATGCAAAACATCTATTAATGCAGTATTAATCTGTCAGTGTGTTCACTCCACATCCGTATGCACTTTGTTCTGGGTGTGTCGTACTCTGCACAGTCAGCTTTAAGTGCATTTATGCTCTGGGTAGATGGTTGCCCCCTCATCAAATAGCGTAGCCCACTGGAAAGAGCATTTACCTAGGATTCTCTAGACCTTAAGGTCGTTGTGGGCAGGGAATGTGTTTACTAACTTTGTTATACTGTACTCTCCCAAGAGCTTAGTGCTGTGCACAAAATAAGAGCTCAATAAATGATTGATTTGAATTCTAGCTCTGCTACTTGCCTGCTGTGTGACCTTGGGCAAGTCACTTTACTTCTCTGCCCCTCAGTTCCCTCATCTGTAAAATGGGGATTGAGACTGTGAGCCCCATGTGGGACAGGGACTGAGTCCAACCTGATTAGCTTGTATCTACCCTAGTGCTTAGTACAGTGCCTGACACATAGTAAGTGCTTAACAAATACCATGATTGTTATGATGATGATGTAAGTCTCCCTTGTAAAACAGGGACAGTAATTACTTCAAGGCTTTGTACAGTCTTAGCAGCATGGCAGAGTGGATTGAGCATGAGTTTGGGAGTTAGTCATGGGTTCTAATCCCGTCGCTGCCACTTGCCTGCTGTGTGACCTTGATGCCTGTTTATTTGTTTTGCTCTCAGTCTCCCCCCTTCTAGACTGTAAACCCTATGTGAGCCAGGGATTACCTCTCTTTATTGCTGAATTATACTTTCCAAGCGCTCAGTACAGGGCTCTGCACACAGTAAGCGTTTGAATAATACATTTGAATGAATGGATAAATAAGTACGATTGAATGAATGAATGGATTCTCTGTGCCTCCGTAAAATGGGGACGGAGACCGTTAGTCCCAAGTAGGACAGGGACTGTGCCCAGTGTGATTTGCCTGCACCCACACCGGCACTAAGTACAGTGCCTGGGCACATAGTAATGCTTAACAAATGCCTTCATTATTATTATTATTATATAATATATAGAATATATTATTATATTATTGCTAAATTATTATTGCTAAACAGCGCCAACTATTCCTACCAAGTGTGTCTCCGTTGGCCTCACATCCACCGAACTAACTCTCTTCCTCCCTTCAAAGCCCTACTGAGAGCTCACCTCCTCCAGGAGGCCTTTCCAGACTGAGCCCTCCCTTTCCCTCTGCTCCCCCTCCTCTCCCCATTGCCCCCTCTCCCTCCCTCTGCTCTTCCCCCTTCCCCTCCCCATAGCACTTGTATATATTTGTACATATTTATTACTCTATTTAATGATGTGCATTTATTTATGGTTCTATTTTTCGGTTTTGATGGTACTGATGTCTACTTGTTTTGTTCTGTTGTCTGTCTCCTCCTTCTAGACTGTGAGCCTATCGGTGGGTAGGGAGTGCCTCTATCTGTTGCCGAATTGTACTTCCCAAGTGATTAGTACAGTGCTCTGTACACAGTAAGGGCTCAATAAATACGACTGAATGAATGAATGAATGAATGGCCTGAGGCGGCGTTGGTGGGGTCGGGGATGGCCACAGCTGGGTTTGAAGGGGAGGTTAGGAAAGAGGGAGGATGGGTGGGTGGGTTCTGCCACCTGTCCCAGGGTCAGAGGGAGGGTGGTGGCGGACAGAGGGATGGAGGGACGGATGGAGGGACGGACGAGTGGACAGACAAGGGGACGGCCTAAGGGAAGGAGGCTGGGCCTGGGCTGAGGGGCAGTGGTCCACCACCACCACTACGACGACAAGGAGGAGGCCGGGAGTGGGCTGAGGGAGCGTCAGCATGGGCTTAGAAGTCAGAGGTCATGGGTTCTAATCCCGAGCTCCTCCACTTGTCAGCTGGGTGACTTTGAGCAAGTCAATTCACTTCTCTGGGCCTCAGCTCCCTCAGCTGTAAAATGGAGATGAAGACTGTGAGCCCCACGTGGGACAACCTGATAACCTTGCATCTCTCCCAGAGCTTAGAACAGTGCTTGACACATAGTCTTTTAGGCTGTTAGCCCGTTGTTGGGCAGGGATTGTCTCTGTTGTCGAACTGTACTTCCCAAGTGCTTAGTACAGTGCTCTACACACAGTAAGGACTCAAAAAATACGACAGTGAATGAATGGCCTGAGGCGGCATTGGCCAAAGCCGGGTTTGACAGGGAGATTTGGGGGGTGGGTGGGTGCTGCCGCCTGTCCCGGAGTCAGAGGGAGGGTCATGGTGGACAGATGGATGGAGGGACGGATGGAGGGACGGACGAAGGGAGGGAGTGCTCAAGAAGTTAGTCCATTGCTCTGCACATAGTAAACGCTCAATAAACGCTACTGAATGAATGAACTGAGGCCCAGAGCAGTGAAGCGACTCACCCAAGATCACAGAGCGGGCAAGCAGTGGAGGTCGGGATTAGAACCCACGACCTCTGCCTCCCAAGCCCGGGCTCTTTCCCTGCTGCTTCTCTGCTTTTAGATTGTGAGCCCGTTGTTAGGCAGGGATGATCTCTCTCTGCTAGCGGATTGTACATTCCAAGGGCTTGGCCGAGTGCTTTGCGCACAGTAAGCGCTGGAGAAGTTAGTCCAGCGCTCTGCATGTAGTAAGTGCTCAATAAATACTATTGAATGAATGAACTGAGGCCCAGAGAAGTGAAGCGACTCACCCAAGGTCACACAGTGGACAAGCGGCGATTAGAACCCACGACCTCCGACTCCCAAGCCGGGGCTCTTTCCATGCTGCTTCCCTGCTTTCAGATGGTGAGCCTGTGTTGGGCAGGAATAATAATAATAATGATAATAATGTTGGTATTTGTTAAGCACTTATTATGTGCAAAGCACTGTTCTAAGCACTGGGGGGATAGAAGGGATAGAGAAGCAGCGTGGCTCAGTGGAAAGAGCCCGGGCTTGGGAGTCAGAGGTCATAAATTCGAATCCCGGCTCTGCCACTTGTCAGCTGTGTGACTGTGGGCAAGTCACTTCACTTCTCTGGGCCTCAGTTACCTCATCTGTAAAATGGGGATTAACTGTGAGCCTCACATGGTACAACCTGATTACCCTGTATCTACCCCAGCGCTTAGAACAGTGCTCTGCACATAGTAAGCGCTTAACAAATACCAACATTATTATCAGGTTGTCCCTCATGGGGCTCACAGTCTTCATCCCCATTTTACAGATGAGGTAACTGGGGCCCAGAGAAGTTGAGTGACTTGCCCAAAGTCACACAACTGACAAATGGTGGAACTGGGATTTGAACCCATGTCCTCTGACTCCCAAGCCCGTGTTCTTTCCCCTGAGCCTCACTGAGGGATGGTCTCTGCTGTCGGATTGTACAGTTCAAGGGATTAGCCGAGTGCTGTGCGCACAGTAAGCGCTCAAGAAGTTAGTCCAGTGCTTTGCATGTAGTGAGCGCTCAATAAATGCTATTGAATGAATGAACTGAGTCCCAGAGAAGTGAAGCGACTCACCCAAGATCACAGAATGGACAAGTGGCAGAGGTCGGGATTAGAACCCACGACCTCTGACTCCCAAACCCGGGCTCTTTCCCTGCTGCTTCTGTGCTTTTAGATTGGGAGCCCGTTGTTGGGCAGGGATGGTCTCTGCTGCCGGATTGTACAGTCCAAGGGCTTGGCCGAGTGCAGGGATTCCCTGCTTTTAATAATGTTGGTATTTGTTAAGCGCTTACTATGTGCAGAGCACTGTTCTAAGCGCTGGGGTAGACACAGGGGAATCGGGTTGTCCCCCGTGGGGCTCCCAGTCTTCATCCCCATTTTCCAGATGAGGGAACTGAGGCCCCGAGAAGTGAAGTGACTTGCCCACAGTCACCCAGCTGACAAGTGGCAGGGCTGGCATTAGAACTCATGACCTCTGACTCCAAAGCCCGGGTTCTTTTAGAGGGTGAGTCTCTGCGGCCGGATTGTCCCTTCCAAGCGGTCGGCCGAGTGCTTCGCGCACAGTAAGCGCTGGAGAAGCTAGTCCAGCGCCCTGCACGTAGTAAGCGCCCCATCAATGCAACTGAATGGATGAACGAACGAAGTGCGACCGAATGAATGAATGAAGGGAGGAAGGAGGGTCCGCCCCGCCCCCTCCAGCCCCGGTTGGCTCCCCCCATTCCCATCCCTCCTCCCTCCTCCCTCCTCCCTCCTCTCTCCTCCCTCCTCCCTCCTCCCTCCTCCTCCCGCCGCTGTTCCCCCTTCTATGAGTCAGGCATTTCCCGGGGGTTTGGAGCAGGTCCTGGAGCTTGGTCCGCAGCCCACCGGCCATGGAGAAGGTGGCCCAGGGCGCGGGCAGCAACGGGGACAGCGGAGGAGAAGGAGCAGGAGGAGGGAGGAGGAAGGGGGGCGTCAGCGCCAGCAGCAGCCGGAGCAGCAGCAGCCGAGCCACCTCTGCGGGCTCGTCCCCGTCCTGCTCCTCCGCCGGCCGGGGGCTGTCGGGCCGCCAGGCCGGGGCCCGAGGGGACGGCAGCGGCAGCGGCAGCAGCCCCGGCTCGGCGGCGCCCAGCCCGCCCAGGGAGCCGGTCCTGGAGGGCGTGCTCAGCAAGTACACCAACCTCCTCCAGGGCTGGCAGAACAGGTACACGCCGCTCCCGGGGTGGGGGGCGGCCGGCCCGGGGTGGGGGGCCGGCTGGGGACCCGGCTCTTTGCAGGCCACGCCCCCCATCCTCTGCCCTCTCCCACCCCCCCACTTCCAGGAGTTGCCCAGGAGGGCACCCCCGCTGTCCCCTTCCCCGTTCAATGATACTAATATTGGTATTTGTTAAGCGCTTACTGTGTGCAGAGCGCTGTCCGCGGCGCTGGGGGAGATACAGGGTCATCAGGCTGTCCCACGTGAGGCTCACACTCTTCCTCCTCATTTTACAGATGGGGGAACTGAGGCCCAGGGAAGTGACTTGCCCAAAGTCACACAGCTGACAAGTTCATTCATTCAGTAATATTGAACGCTTATGTGCAGAGCACTGTTCCCAGCGCTGGGGGAGATACAGGGTCATCAGGCTGTCCCACGTGAGGCTCACACTCTTCCTCCTCATTTTACAGATGGGGGAACTGAGGCCCAGGGAAGTGACTTGCCCAAAGTCACACAGCTGACAAGTTCATTCATTCAGTAATATTGAACGCTTATGTGCAGAGCACTGTTCCCAGCGCTGGGGGAGATACAGGGTCATCAGGTTGTCCCACGTCAGGCTCACAATCTTAATCCCTATTTTACAGATGAGGGAACTGAGGCCCAGGGAAGTGACTTGCCCAAAGTCACACAGCTGACAAGTTCATTTATTCAGTAATATTGATTGAACGCTTATTATGTGCAGAGACCACTGTTCCCAGCGCTGGGGTAGATACAGGGTCATCAGGTTGTCCCACGTGAGGCTCACACTCTTCATCCCCATTTTACAGATGAGGGAACTGAGGGCCCAGAGAAGTTTAGTGACTTGCCCACAGTCACACCGCCGACAAGTGGCAGAGTCGGGTTTCGAACCAGTGAGCTCTGACTCCCAAGCCCGGGCTCTTTCGAGCCTGTCGTTGGGCGGGGATGGCCCCTATCTGTTGCCCGATTGTACATTCCAAGCGCTTAGTCCAGTTCTCTGCACATAGTAGGCGCTCAATAAGTACGAGTGAATGAATAAATGCCAGCCAGCCCACCTACGACTCAAGGGAGAGAAGGAGGCGGCCCCGGGGCTGGGTGGAGGGGCGTTTTGCCGGTCCCCTTAACCGAACTCTGGAAGGAGGAGGGTGTGAGCTGGTTGATAAAGCTTTGAGAAGTCATCGCCTCCTAGAAATATGCTGGTGCAACAACTCTCCTTTTTTAAAAAGTTTTGATTGAGAAAAGTTGCCTCTTCCCCCTCCTTTCTCATTCTCTGGGCACTTGGGGTGAAAAACAGGGCCTAAAAAGGATTAATAATAATGGTGGTATTTGTTAAACGCTTACTATGTGCAAAGCACTGTTCTAAGCGCTGGGGGGATGCAGGGGGATCAGCTTGGCCCACCGGGGCTCACAGTTTTCATCCCCATTTCACAGATGAGGGAACTGAGGCACTGAGAAGTGAAGTGACTTGCCCAAAGTCTCATAGTTGGCAAGTGGTGGAGGCGGGATTAGAACCCATGACCTCTGACTCCCAAGCCCGGACTCTTTCCACTGAGCTACGCTGCTTCTCTATTCCGGATTCTGTTCCGGCCTGTAGTGTTTGAGTGCCAGGTTTCCTCCCCTGCCCCCAAGAGATGCCGTTCTTCTGACCCGGAATTTGTGCACCAGATTTCCCCATTCCACAATCATGTTGGGAATCACTTGGCTGGATCTGGGCATGTGAAGGGGAGACCATAGGCAGAGGTGATGATGTTAAGAGTTCTGCCCGCAGTAGTTGTGGTGAGAGAGGAATGGGGGCTAGAATTTACTTTTAAACTTGAGTTAACAATAACCAAAACTCATCTAATGCTGTTGAAAGGAACCCAGAGTCCTCACTGATAGGTATAAACAGAGTGGATGTGGTAGTTTACGCGGTTATGGTGGTTTTCGGTCCTGCTCTGGACAGGATCCGTCTACTTGGGATCCCTCTTGCCCTATCTTAGGTTTGAATCAGAAATTTAGAGGTGAGCATTTGTTGAGCCAGTAAATCTCCTCTGGCTAAAAATGGGGCTACTTCATCTGTCCTGAAGGCCTGGTTATCTGTACTGTTGAAATCCTTAGCTTGTTTTGAACCTTTCTGGTGACTTTTTTTTTATTGCTATTTGTCAAGCGCTTACTATGTGCCAGGCACTGCACTACACACTGGGGTAGCTGCAAGCTAATCAGGGAGGACGCAGTCCGTGTCCCACATAGAGCTCCCAGGCTTAATCCCCATTTTACAGATGAGATAACTGAGATGCAGAGAAGTTAAGCCACCTGCTGAAAGTCACACAGCAGATGTGGTGGAGCTGGGTTGAGAACCCAGGTCCTTCTGACTCCCAGGCCTATGCTCTATCTATTTGGCTATGCTGCCTCTCTGTCTTTTGGGTAGGGAATGTATCTATCAACTCCAGTACACTGTACTCTCCCAAGCACTTAGTACAGTGCTGTGCACATAGTAAGCGCTCAGTAAATATCAATGATTGGCTGTGAGATTGCAAGGCAGAAGAAACTTCCTTGCGGAAGATGCTGGCTTCTGAAGTTTGAGCACTGTATTGCCTTGCTTGCCGACAGGATAATTTTAAAAAATTCTCTGATTACCAAAAGAACATTCAAACCTTTTTGCCTCTGGGGAGAGATCTGCTGTCATGTTAGTGGGTGTTATAGTTTCACCTATTTCTTTCTTTTTTTAATTCCTAGAAAGTATTCTCATCTCCCTAACCACTTCCACTATTCCCCCCACCACGCAAAGAAATCAGATTGAGTGGAAATTTCACAAGTTTTTTTTTTAAAAATCATGCTTGCTCTAAGTAATTGGTCCAGTGATTAAATCTGATTTCAACTGATGGCAGTTTGATTTTCTAAGTGCTGTTTTAATGACACTTCATCAGTTAAAGCGTTTTTCTTGTATTTTATGTAATCATATTTTAGTCCTTTTAAGCAGTTTGTGATGGTAGTAGAGCTCTTAAGTAGACTTGCTTGTTTGGGAACAATGCAATACTCTATTTGCACTGCATATAAAGGGATTTATTCTTTCAGGGGGATTTTCTAAAAATTAGAGCAACTCATGTGTTTGTGTAATATTAAAATACATTTCAATCCATTAGATGTGATGGGGAGAGTAGAGGGAAGATTTGGAAAAAAGCAAGGGACTCTTATTACAGTGTACTGTAATACAGGATTGAGCAGATTTCAGTTCTGGATTTTCATCTTTACTTGCTCTTGTTTATATTTGCTTCCATTCAGTGTTCTGAAAGGGATCACAATTTTCCAAGTCTAAAATTTACTCTGGGCTTAGTTAAGGGGATTAAAGTCTGTCATGGATTTATGATGCCTTCCAGACCAGTATTCTCCAACATGGGGCTAGGAGGAACTGGTAAAAAATCTTTTGTGATTCGGCTCATTCCCCCTCCCCCCTGGTTTTCTGTCTCCTTTCACACTGCTGCACATTGGAGGGAAGGTAATTTGGGTCAATGGTTGTGGGTGGGTGAGAAGGAAAGGAAGGGAGGAAAGACAGATCAGGAAAGGACAACCTGGAGGGGGAGCAGATAATGAACTGATGATTTTTCGGGGGTGGAGTGCTCATCCAATTCAGCAGTAGGTAGCACTGTGCAAATCTCTTGAAATCCCTTAACTGTCTCATATCCTGACTGTGTTTTTTTTTTTATAATCAGAGTGGTGCTCCTTGATCCACATATCCTGATGAAATTACCTGCATCATTCTCTTGTTGAAAATATTAATTTTGGAAGTGATCCCTGTAATAAGGAAGAGATATTTAAAGTCCCCTCCCTCCCCCAGATGATAAACTCTTTGTGGGCAGAGAATATGTCTGTTATATTGTTCTTTTCCAAGCAGTACAGTGTTCTGCACACAGTAAGCGCTCAATAATATGATTGACTGGCGGAGTGACTGACTCTTACCTACTAACTGCTAATAAAACAATTCAAAGTGATATACTACAAGGCCTGTCATCTGAATCTCAGTGAAATAGGAACACTTCCAGAATTTCAGATGATTAGCATTACATTACCCCCAATATTTCTCTCTCCAACCATAGATTATTTAAGATAGGTGTGCAAATGATGCAATATCAACCCTCAGTGAAATCCCAAACAGAGAGTACAATAGAAACAAAACACAAGTTCCATGCCTGCCACCAAAGGAGCTTATAGTTTAATGGATCTTATCTAATTTATATCCTTTTGATTTGATGCATGTGTATGGTGATATACATGAAAAAAAATCCAACCCCAAGCAAACACAACCACCACAAAAAACTCCCAACAGCTACCTTCAAGTATTGCTTTCCAGTTTGGTTGGGTTTAATGTATAGAGAATTCTTTATGAAGCTGTGGGAGGATAACACATATTCACTTGGACTTGAAATTCCTTTTTGCTGCAATCAGGCTGCCTTTGAGGTCTAGATTAGGGCCCAGAGGTATTTATTTATATTCATTTCTTTCTCCCCCTCTAGACTGTAAGCTCGTTGTGGGCAGGGAATGTGTCTGTTATATTGTATATTCTACTCTCCCAAGTGCTTAGTACGGTGCTCTACACACAGTAAGAATTCAAAAAATATGATTGACTGGGAAACATTATGCTCCTTGACCACAGACTGCTCCCATTGGGAGAATCATTGTGATGTTCCTTGGTTCATATATTCTGATGAAGTTACGTGCATCATTCTCTTATATGAAAATATTAATTTTGGAAGTGATCTCTTTCATGATGAAGAGCTATGGAACTCTCCTTATTACAGGCTATCAGTATATCGTAGTATGCTATTGAGCAGGTTTCAAGTCTGGGTTTTGACCTCTGCTTGTTCCGTCTCCTGGCGGAGGAAATCTCTGTCTCCCATTAAACCTTGGTATCTGAGCAACGGGTCCGGCTTCAGACGGTAAGTACAGTAAGCCAAGCAGTGCCAGGAGCAGTATGTACTATTGGAAAAGACTGGAAATCAGTAGACTGCCATTGGAACTTGGGCAAGCTGCTTAACTTCTCTGTGCCTCAGTTTCCTCATCTGTAGAATGGAGATGAAATGCCTGTTCTCTCCCCCCTTAGACTGTGAGCTCCAGTTGGGATAGGGACTGTGTCCAAACTGATCATATTATATCCACTCCAGCATTTAGTTCAGTGATCAGCACAGGGCAAGCACTTCTCTCCCCCTTAGACTGTGAGCTCCAGTTGGGACAGGGACTGTGTCCGTAATGAACTTATATCCACCCTGGCATTTAGTTCAACACATAGTAAGCGTGTAACAAATACCACGGTTACTATTACAGTAATGTTGCTGCCATTCTCCAAGTTGGCGGTGGGACAGAAGTGATCCACTAGCAGAGTGAAAATTGAGCAACTCAGAGGATGGCAACAACATAGAGGTGAGAGCAGCAGAATGAAGCACTTAGCAAAAAATATCACGTGTTGTTATGTATGTGCATGGGACAGTTCCCCCTCCTCATTCCCCCTGGCTGGAAGAGACCCCAAAGTCACTTTTGAAGAGGGCCAGGATGCCCAGGCAAATCCTGTGGTTTTTTTTCTTAATGTTATTTGTTTGGTGCTTACTGTGTGCCAGTCACTGTTCTAAGCTTAGGAGTAGAGACAAGATAATCACATTGGTCAAAGTCCATATCCCACATGGGGCTCACAATCTTAATTCCTATTTTACAGATGAGGTAACTGATGCCCAGGAAATTGAAATGACTTACCCAAGGTCACACAGCAGACGAATGGTGGAGCCAGGATTAGAACCCATGAGCTTCTGACTCCCAGGCCTGAGCTATATCCACTAGGCCATGTTGCTTCCAAACCCTTGGGGATTTTCTCTTTCCAGGGATGGATTCGCCCACAGGGACCCTTAAGATTTAGCTCCCATAATCAGCCTTCACTACCCCTTGACTTTGTCAAATGACCTCTTCTTCCAAGCAAGTGGAGTCTGCTGTGTGACTGTGAGCCCCATGGGGGACGATCCCTGTATCCAACCCTATTACTTTGTATTCACTTCAGTGCTTTGAACATTGCTTGACACAGTAAATGCTTAACAAATACCTCTATTATTATTATTCGCTCTCCCAGGCTGCTAGCTCAGGAAGATCTCAAGTTTTTCTCCCTGCTTGGGTTTCCTCACTGTCCTAATAGCAAATGGATGACCAGGTGAGTGCAGGAATAAGTATCTCATTTTAATACATGCATTTACAGCATAGTGTTTTTACATAAGTAGCAAGTGGAAACTAACCCTAGCCTTCAGGGTTTCTAAAGAGTTTTTGAAGCTCTCTGGACATTCTTGAGAGGTCTTAGAGGTGGTTAGATGGAGGTCAGCTTGGCAACCCACCTTTGGTTTACCCTTGCTCTGTTCCTGCTAATCCTACTTTGGTCCTCTGGACCAAAAGAAGTCATATGTACTCTCCAAAGCCTCAGAATCCCACTTCTTGGCTTTTACTTCTATGCGATTTTCCCCTAATTTCTTGAGCTGACTAATGTGCTCCCCTTTCTGTCTGACTGATTCTCCCTGATGATCCAGGTGGGTTCAGTAGGTCAGTGATTGGCATCAAGTGCAAATTGTCTCCTGGATTTGGGTTCCTGTAGCTCATCTTTGACACAGGGCAATCTGGCCCTGTAAATGAGTTTTGTTTTTGGAAAAAGGATTTCCAGGATATTTTATGTAAGGTTTCCAGGATATTTTGTGTCTTAATAGGCCTCCATATATTCTTTTTCTCATGGCTGTCTTTCTTTCCTTCCCAAGCTATACTTCAGTTCCCAAGATTTTTCATTTTTTTTTTCCTTTCCTTTTCTCACACTCCAATTAAAGGGTCAAATTAGGTGATTATCACTCTGAGGTGCTGGCTGAAGTGGTGATGATAGGCAGAACGTGCAGTGGGATCCTCAGGGTAACCAAATATCTGAAGTGGGCCTCCTGAACAGTGTTTACCCAGGATGGCCAAGGGCCAGAAACGGTGCCCTAATACATCTTCGGTGAATCGTAGTTACTGAGTGCCAACTATGTGCAGAGCACTTGGGAGAGTGAGGTATTCTCTGTACGTCAGTTACCTTATCCGGAAAATGGGATTAAGACTATGAGCCCCATGTGGGACATAGACTGTGTCCACCGTGATTAGCTTGCACCTACCCGAACACTTAGTACAGTGCCTGGTACATAGTAAGCACTTAACAAATACCATAAAAAAAAGTAAGGAGCTCTAGAGTCTTAAGGGCCAAGTATACAGGAGATTCTCTGACGCTCATGCACATGGATACAATCTCTTCATCAGCAGCTCTGCATGAGGTGTACTTCGATCAGCATCCTCGAGGTAATTTGGAAAGAGTCCATTAAAATAAAGAGCTTTATCAATTTGAAACAAGGAATGAAGCATAAAGCAACAAATTAAGGAAGTTATGCCTAGACCCAGTCTAATTAGTGACCTTTCCACAAAGTATTGAGTATGTGTGTTTAATCGAGAAGCAGTGTGACCTAGTGAATTGAGCTTGGGCCTGGTTGCTGGCTCTGCCACTTGTCTGCTTTGTGACCTTGGGCAAGTCACTATGTCTCTTTCCGCATCTGTAAAGTGGGGATTTAACCTGAGCCCCTGGTGGGACAAGGACTGTGTCCAACCTGATTGGCTTAGATATATCCCAGGATTTAGTACAGTGCCTGGCACATAGTAGTTGTTTAAAAAAATAGCATAATCAATCAAATGTATCTACTGAATGCTTACTGTGCGCAGAGCACATGTACTGAGCACCTGGGAAGATACAACAGCATTAACAGACAAGATTCCTGCTCATAAACACCGCCCCCCCCCCCAAAAAAAAACCTCTCTCCCCTTCCCTTTCTTTTAGATTAGCTTGCCCTAGAAGCATTTTCCATGAAATCTGAAGTGTCCCTCAACAAAACACACTTCCAAAATTGCACAGAAGAATGCTTGCCATTTAACGAATCACAGTAACTAGGCTCTCTTTTCAGTGATGAGGCTTTGCTGCAGGCATGTGTGCGTCCTTCAGACCAGAATACTTCTTGATAAGATCCATAGAAAGTTCCCCCCCGGCCCCATTTTCTTTCTTTCCTTCCATTCCTATACCGTTGCCATAGTGACAGGCACCTTTTTGTTGGAAGACATGGATTATTATACCAGCCCTGGTTTAATAGGAGGGAGAGTCTTGCTGTGATAGGGCCAGGACAAACAAAGCTGAGTAGGAGGATACTGGAAATAAAAAGTAACAGGAAATAATGCAAGGGCTAATCCATGTCACTGGGAAGTAAATCCAACTCTCCTCCCTCAGCTATCGGGATTTGACACTGTTTATTTTAGTGGACATAACTGGCCTTTTCCCATAAATGCTGATGAACAGCTCATTTTGATCGCATGTCATCAGAAGAGTGTTTTTCGCACTAGTTATTGAAAGGTTTCCTGTTTGTCAGAACAAACAACTGACTCTTTTGGTTCAGTTGTTGGGCAGTTGCTCAGATGCTCCCTTCGGCCTGGCACTCCCTCCCCCTCCATATCTAAAGGACTGCTACTCTCCTCAAATCGTTCCCGATCCATAGCGACTCCATGAACACACCCTATCCCGAACCTACCATCTTCTGCCAGAAAGTTGTTCTGGTGTGTGTATTCTTAGAGGTTTCTTGGTAAAGTTGCAGAAGTGGTGTACCAGTGCTTTCCTCCACAGAGTAAAAAAGCTTGTCTCTTCCTTTGTCTTTGATCAACATTTTGATCATTTGATTATCTGCCTTTGACTCTTTCCCGTGCTGCTGCTGCCCAGCACAGATGAATCAACTCTGTTCACTTTTATGAGAAGTTAAAAATAGCCTATGTGACTTCATCATTAGGGATTGAATTTTCATTTCTCCCTTAGGTTTTAGGGATTGCCCAAATTCTACTGGGAACAATAAAGGAATAACAATAATCGTTGCATTTAAGCACTTAGTAGGTGCCAAACACAATACTCTGCAATGGGATAGATTCCAGATAAGTCTGCCGTAGTTCCTCAGTCATATTTATTGAGCGCTTACTATGTGCAGAGCACCATGCTACACCCTTGAGAGAGTACAATATAACAGAGTTAATAGACACATTCCCTGCCCTCAATGTGCCTCTGGGTTAGAGGGGGAGACAGACATTAAATAAATAAAGTAAATAAATAAATTACAGATATGTACATAAGTCATGTGGCAGAGGAGAAGGGAGTGGGGGAAGTGGAAATGAGGGCTTAGTTGGGGAAGGCCTCTTCGAGGAGTTGTGATTTTAATAAGGTTTTGAAGATGGAGAAAGTGATTGCCTGTTGGATATGAAGGGGGAGGCCCCAGGCAGGACGTGAACGAGAGGCTGGCAGCGAGATAGACGAGATTGAGGTACAGTGGCTAGTTTGGCATTAGAGGAGGGAAGTCTATGAGCTGGGTTGTATTAGGAAAGCAGTGAGGGGGCAAGGTGATTGAGGGCAAGGTGATTGAGTGCTTTCAAATTCCTGTGTCACTTTGGGCTCACAGTCTAAGTGGGAGGAAGAACAGGTATTTAATCCCCATTTTACTGATGAGGAAACTGAGGCCCAAAGACGTCGAGCAACTTGGTCGAGGACACCCAGCAGGCAAAATGGTGGAGCTGGACATCTCTGGACTCCCACAGGCCCTACTCGTCATTCCACTAGGCCATGCTGCTTCTCTGGATCTAAATTAGTACAGCACTACTTTCAACGCTGATGATTTTCTTTGAGCTCTGTAGGTTACCAACAAGAAAGTTGAGCTCTCTACAAGAAAGATGATGAGGTTTCCTACAAATTTCAGTCATGCCCTTAAGAAGTCTGTCCCGTCTCTTCAAGCTAACGCTTCCACCATCATATTCCCCCTACATGGATTCTCTTCCCCTTCAAATCTGTCAGGCCCCATTCCCTCCCCACTTTCAAAACCCTCCTGAAAAGCCACCTCCTCCAGGAGGCCTTCCTCTTCCATTAGCCCTAATCTAGATTTTGTCTGGGGTTGGTTTTCATTTCTGCAGTCCTTTTCAAATGCTGACTTAAAATTCAAACTAAATAATCGTTGACTTTTTAGCATTCTATGGTGGACATATTCTGTTTTTGGAACATACTGGCCTTATTACCAGTGCACTACAAAATAATGACTGTATGTTTAGAATTAATAGAAGGGAATCAGTCTGAATTAAATGGCAGATATACATTGTCTCTCTGAGGTGAGAGCAATACTGAAGTGTGTGTCTACTGATTTGTGTTTTTCCCTGCAGCTGGTAAATAGTCGCAAGTCAGTTCCTACAGTAACCTCTAGATTTGGTCCATGTCTGCTGCCAGAAATGGTGTTTGGCTAGAAATAGAGAAGCAGCATGGCCCAGTGGATCGAGCATGTGCCTGGGAGTCAGAAGGAACTGAGTTCTTATCCCATTTCTGCCACTTGTCTGCTGTGTGATCTTGGACAAGTCACTTGATTTCTCTAGGCCTCAGTTACCTCATCTGTAAAATGGGGATTAAGACTGTGAGCCCTATGTGGGTTGGGGACTTTGTCCAATCTGATTAGTTTTTATCTACCCTAGTGCTTAATACAGTGCCTGACACTTAGGAAGCGTTTAACAAATACTATGAAAAAAAGGAATTCCTTAGTTGCCACCTTGCAGAAAGCCTCACAATGACATCACTGGCTTCTGTGATGGTTGTGATGGCCTCTTGGATCCCTCTGCTGCTCTTCATTTATCTTGAGGAACTGCAAATGATGGCCGACCTAGTAGCCCCCTCCCACTCTCCAGCCTCCTCTCCCTGCTAAGCCTTTTGTATTTTAGTCAGTGACATAATGAATGGGTCTCTTTTCTTGTGCCATTGCTCTTGTGTGTCTGTTTCCTTTATCAGCTGGGAATCTGACAGGTTCAGTTGCGCTTCTGCCTCTTCCCTGAGTGTCCTGCTGTGCCTCTTTAGGCTCCTTCTACAGATCCGGTTCCTCAAGGCTTTGATTCTCTTTCCAGAAATACGGTTTTCTTCTTTTTGGCTCTTTTATCATTTTCCCTTTGCTCCCGCTTTTTGCCTGTAGAAATCAGGCAGGGATTATGGTGGTCTCAGGGCCCGTGCTATCCTACGTAAGGAGTTTAGTATGAGACTGAGCCTCTTGAGGACCATTAAGCATATTAATGTCAATTAATACAGTGAGCATGTCCTCTAGACTGTAAGCTCAATGTGGGCAGGGAATGTGTCTACCAGCTCTGTTATATTGTACTCTCTCAAATGCTTAGTAAAGTGCTCTGCACACTGTAAGCTCTCAATAAATACATTTGATTGATTTTGTTGGTCTTTGGTCAACATCAACCCAAAACTTTTAGGTTCGAGTCCCTTTCAAGTGGGCAGGGATGCACTGATATTCATTCAGTAGTATTTATTGAGCGTTTACTATGTGCAGAGCACTGTACTAAGTGCTTGGAATATACAGTTTGGCAACAGATAGAGACAATCCCTGCTCAATGACGGGCTTACAGTCTAATTGGGGGAGACAGATGGACAAAACCAAGACAACATAATCACGATAAATAGAATCAAGGGGATGTACACCTCATTAATAAAATAGGGTAATAAAAATATTTACAAATGAGCTCAGTGTTGAGGGGACGGGAAGGGAGAGGGGGAGGAGGAGAGGGAAAGGGGGCTTAGCTGAGGGGAGGTGAAGGGAGGAAGAGGGAGGGAGAAGAGGGAGGAAGGGGAATAGAGAGGGAGCAGAGGGAAAAGGGGAAGCTTAGTCTGGGAAGGACTCTTGGAGGAGGTGAGCTCTCAGTAGGGCTTTGAAGTGGAGAAGAGAGTTTGGTGGAGGTGAGGAGGGAGGGCATTCCAGGACAGCGGAAGGATGTGGGCCAGGGGTCGACGGTGGGATAGGCTTGAAAGGGGGAGGGTGAGGAGGTGAGCGGTGGAGGAGCGGAGCGTGCGGGGTGGGCAGTAGAAAGAGAGAAGGGAGGTGAAGTAGGAGGGGGCAAGGGGATGGAGACCCTTGAAGCCCAGAGTGAGAAGTTTTTGTTTCATGTGGAGGTTGATGGGCAACCACTGGAGGTTTTTAAGGAGGGGAGCGACATGCCCAGAGTGTTTTTGCAGGAAGATAATTCGGGCAGCGGAATGAAGAGTAGACTGGAGTGGGGAGAGACAAGAGGAAGGGAGGTCAGAGAGAAGACTGACACAATAATCCGGTCAGGGATATTATGAGAGCTTGTACCAGTACGGTAGCTGTTTGGATGGAGAGGAAAGGGCGGATCCTGGCGATATTGTAAAGGTGAGACTGTCAGGCATTGGTGACGGATTGGTTGTGTGGGGTGAATGAGAGAGCGGAGTCAAGGATGACACCAAGGTTGTGGGCTTGAGAGACAGAAAGAATGGTCGTACCGTCCACAGTGACAGTGAAGTCAGAAAGAGGACAGGGTTTGGGAGGGAAGATAAGGAGCTCAGTTTTGGACATGTTGAGTGTCGGGCAGACATCCAGGTGGAGACATCATGGAGGCAGGAGGAGATACGAGCCTGAAGGGAGGGGGAGAGAACAGGGGAGAAGATGTAGATTTGAGTGTCATCGGTGTAGAGATGATAGTTGAAGCCATGGGAGTGAATGAGTTCACTAAGGGAGTGAGTGTAGATGGAGAACAGAAGGGGGCCAAGAACTGATCCTTGACTACCAGCAGATCTATTTTAAGCCTGCCTTAAGGGATGCAGTGCGTGCCTGGGTCCTGTGTTCTGTCCCTGGGGTAAGCTTGCTAGATCACTCCTGAATTCCACCACAGAATCAGAAATAAGACCCAGCTAGCCCCTGCTAAATTGCTTAGGACAGGACAGCACTTAAGACACTTTAGATAGGAGCCGGGCTCAGAGTAGACCACGATTGCAGGTGACAGAGAAGAAATCTGGGACTGCTTTTTAAATCTGAGGAATAGTCTTTGGCCTTCCCAGATCCTGCAGCTCCCCAGATTCTGGGCTTTTGGTGGGTTAAACTAGGCTCTTCAGTTCAGATTCAGAATGTCTAGTCCTGGTCTTGGGCCTGGTACAGGTGAAGGGACCCCTCAGGCCCAGCCCAGAGTTGAAAATGCTACTTGTGATTTTTTTTTCTTTTTTTTCTTTTTGAGATTTGGTTGCCAAGAAAGTAGTGTCTTAAGTTTTTTATTTTTATTTTTTATAATCCCATAAAGAGACTTTCTCAATTCCCCCACTGAACACCAAATTCTCCCTATTTCTGTGAACACTATCAAACCATGTGATTTTACCAACACATTTCTTTCTGGTTCTCTCTTTACCTCTCCAGCCACTCTCAGTCTCTTCCTCCCTCTCCCAATGTTTCTGTCCCCGCAACATCAGAGGACAATAATTCATGAAGGGACCACACATAGAGCTAGATCTTAGTTCACAACAGGTTTCCTCATCCCTGCCGAAACCCCATGCCAGGGTTCACCACTGCAACATGATCGGGAAGGCTAGAACTCACCCTCACTTTGCAGAGGTCCCATCTTTTATTAACAGTAAACTTTTCCCAACCAAATAAACTCCTCCTATCAATTAACGTAATTCCCTTTCTTTATTTTATACCCTCTTTGCCCCACTGGCCCAATCTGTAATTGCCCAAATTCTCCATTGGCCCATCTGACATCTTAAGATCAACATGTCCAAAGTCTGAGTTCCTCATCTTCCTTGCACTTGGATCTTTGACTTTTGGGCATATGATACTCACCCCACCCTTGATCCCACAGTTCTTAGGTTCAAATCTTTAAAGTGTATCTTATAAATTATTTATATTAATGTCTGTCTCCCCCTCTAGACTGTAAGCTTTTTGTGGCCAGGGAATGTGTCTAACTCTCTTGTATTCTACCAAGCACCTAGTACAGTGCTCTGCACATAGTAAATCCTCAATAAATACCAATGATTAAACAATTCTTTTTTTAATGGTATTTGTTAAGGGCTTTTTATATGCTAGGAACTGTACTAAGCACTGGGGTATGTACAAGGTAATCAGGTTGGACAGAGTCCATGTCCCACAGGGGGCACACAGTATTAATCCTCATTTTACAGATGAGGTAACAGGCCCAGAGAAGTTAGGTGACTTGCCTAAGTCCATACAGCAGAGACATGGCAGAGAAAAGATTAGAACCCAGTTCCTCTGACTTCCAGGCTCACACTTTTTCCACTGGGCCATGCAATTGATTGATAATTAAAAAAAAATTTGTTGAGATTTTTGTCCCAAATCATCTTCTCCACTTAACTTTTCTAACACCAATATCCTCCCTGTTTCTGAGGTCCACAGTCTTATTATTCTTGACTGTTTTGCAGCCTTTCAACTCAAATTCAGTCTATGGCTAAAATCTGCTGGTTTTTCCTAAACAATATTTCCTAGATCTGTCCTTTCCTCTTCATTCAAAAGGGCCTCTTGGTGATTCATCATTTTTTTTATATCATGACTTGTCTACTGCGTCAGCCTCCAGTCTCCTGTCCAAACTTCACAATGCTGCTTGGACCATTTTTCTGAAATGTCTGCAAAAGCAGACATTCCTCAAAAGCATTTAGTGCTAACCCAGGCCTCTCAGCGTCGACCAGAAATTTTTGACCATTATCTTTAAGGCACTTCATCAGCTCTCCTCCTCCTACTTATCTACTCTCTTCTCTCTCTAGACCCCAGATCACACATTTCATTCCTCTCAAGCTAACTTACATATTGGGCCTTGCACTCAGCTCTTCTGCCCCTAATCCCTGTCTCCTTCTGTGTGGAGCTCCCTTCCTCTTCATATCTGCCAGACTACAGCTGTTCCCTTCTTCAAAACCCTTCTGAAATCACGTCTCCTCCAGAAAACCTTCCCTTGATGAATTTCTCTACTCCCCTGGTTTTATCTCCCCAACTACCACTTTAATATTTTGCATAACCACATCCTCAAGTATTCATTGCCACCTGCAGCACTTTGGTACACACCCTTTTATTTAAGCACTTACCTAAACATCTACTTTCCTTCCTATCTGTAAATGATTTTAGTCTGTTTCTCCAGCTACATTGCCAGTTCCTCCAGGGAAGGGATTGTGTCTACTAGCTCTATGGTACCTTCTCAAGTGCTTAGTACAGTGTTCATCACAAAGTAGGCACCCAATTAATACTATTGATTGAGCACAAAATATCAAAGGGTTACTGCAGTTCCTGCTGACATTTGGCCCAAATGTTTCGTAGAAGCAAATGCAGTACAGTTACGTTTTAGTTAGAACTCTTACAAACAGTAGTCTGTTGGTTCCCTTCTCATCGGATCATGTGGAGACTCCCTCGTGGAAGCCTCAGGGGCTTGCGGACCTGCTGGCTGCAAAGAACTACTTCTCCCTCCCCCTACTCAATGCTACGAAAGCTGAAGCCTTTTCCTCTTCATGCACCTCAGTAATCCCCATGCATCTGTGGGTTGAAGCAGACTTTTACTAAACCAAACTTGGAGACTGATTCCCTGATCCTGAAGCAATTTCTGCCCTATATTATATGGCCTCTTCTGATCTACAATGCCAATAAAAACACACCCCTCTCCCTTCAAAAATTTCGAATGGGTTTTCATTGCTTCTCAGTAACAAAAATCCAGACCATTGGCTTTAAGGCTCTCTATCAACTAGCTATATCTTATCTAATGCTGTCTTCTCCTCCTGTATGCCAACTTGTGCTCTTTATTCTTCCCAACAAACTTCCTAATGCTCCCTGGCTCTTGACTCTCCTGACCTCACACATTTCTTCTGCCTTGACCACCTTCTCCCCAACTCAGTTTTGCCAGACCACATCCCTTCCCTCCTTCAAGGCCCTCCTAAAAAGGAGTCATTCCCCAAATATTAACCCCCTGTCCCCTCACCCAATCTTCCTGGTCACGCCATCTCAATTCTCATGCATTTGTCTGTTTACCTGTTATTTGTTCTTTACTCACTTTTAAGGATGCCATATTTTCTAAGGTTTTTGAGGACAGGGTTTTATGTTTTACTTATTTATCAAGAAACCTAGAACAGTGCTCTGCATGCAGTAAGTCCTCAGTAAATATTGTCGATGCTGATTCAAATAACTTATTTATACCCTTTTAGCACTCATGTATAAAGGTGTGCTTTATTTTTGACCTTTCTAGTCATAAATGTTTTTATATGTGTTCTTAGAGTTCATTCATTCAATCATATTTATTAAGTGTTTACTTTGTGCAGAGCACTGTACTAAGTGCTTGGGGAAGTACAATATAACAATAATCAGTCACAGTCCCTGCCCACAACAAGCTCACAGTCTAGAGTTATTAGCTCCTTGTAAGAAGGGAGTATGTGACTTCATTATTCTGTGCTTCCCAAGTGTCTAGGACATCACACCACACCAAGTGCATGTTTAGTAAATACTACTTCAGATTTTTGTGTCTTTTGTTGGTGCTTTCTCCCTTTAAAAAATTGAAAATAACATCTGTCATTCTTGAATGGTGGTGCCATCCTCATTATTTGTTACTGAACGGTGAGATTCAAGTTTACCAGATATGGCCTTCTGGTGAACCTATTTTGCACTTGGTACGTCAGACAATATTTAGGCCCACTCCTTCCAGATGCATTCCTAAATAGGGCTGCTCAGATACGCAGGGATCTGTCAAATGCTTCTGTTGTCATTATCAATCCATAGTGTTTGAGTGCCTCGTATGTACAAGGCATTGTACTGTATTAAATGGTAGTGGTATTTAAGTGCTTATACTACCAGAACGATTGCAGATGGAGAGAGGCATTCTGGAAGATATGTGTCCATGATGCAACTGTGGGTCGGAAATGACTTGATGGCGTAAGACAAGATAATGTGCCAGGCACCATTCTGAATGCCGGGGTAGATCCAAGATAATTGGGTTGGACATGGTCCCTGTCCCACATAGGGTTCACAGTCTTAATCCCCATTTTACAGATGAGGGAACTGAGGCACACATAGAGAAGTGAAGTGACTTGTCCAAGATCACCCAGCGGACAAGTGGCGGAGCCAGGATTAGAATCCAGGTCCTTCTGACTTTTAGGCCCAGCTCTATCCACTAGGCCAAGCTGCTTTATGTTTGGGGAGAAGAGTACAATGAAACTAGTGGATATGATCCCTGCCCCCAAGAAACTTACAATCCACTAGGGGAGATGAATGTTGAAATAAATTGCAGACAGGAGGAGATAATAGAGCAATAAGGAAGTTTGAATGATTGAACAACCCATATCCCCTAGACTGTAAGTTTGTTGTGGGCAGGGAACTTGTCTACCAACTCTCTGTACTCTCCTGAGCACTCAGTACAGTGCTCTGCCTACAGTAAGCCCTCAGTAAATACCATTGCTTATATCCCGGGCCACCTACTTGTAGAGAACTTCCCTTTAGAGAAGGAAGGGAAGATATTCCACTGTCAGCATGATGTGTGCTTTTCCCAGAGGTGGTGATGCCTGGCTGAGGTTAGGGAGGCAGCTGCCAATACCTCTCTTTGGTATAAACACCACATCTGTTGAAGCAAGTGGAGGGGAAACAGGGGTAATGAAGAGGAACACTGGTACTAGAGAGAGTAAAACAGTTTTGAAGCAATTTGATATTCACTGCACCCTCAGCTCCACAGTGTTTATAGCTGTAATTTATTTTAATGTCTGTTTCCCCCTGTAGACTGTAAACTCCTTGTGAGCAGGGAATGTGTCCACCAACTCTTGTGTATTTTACTCTCCCAAGTGCTTAGTCTAGTGCTTGGCATGCAGTAAGTGCTCAATAAATACTACTGATTGATTGGAATGTAGTTATTAAGAGTTTGCAAGTAGGGATTAGTAGCCCTGATCTTATGAGATGCTGCTTTTGTTCATAACCACAAGTCGACAAGACTGGATCTGAACAAAATAAAAAACAAACTCAACGAATCAAATGAATGGCTATGCCAAGGCGGCGCTTTCTGAGGGGGTTTTAGGAAGTTGATCCAGTTATGATTTGGACAGAGTTCTCCTTTCATAAGCATCATTTCCTGCCTCATCTACTGGAGGGGCTTATCTACCGGCCTTCTCAATCTCACTTAGTTTGTAAAGTCGAGCTGGATCAAGAGCAGAGGATAGTCGGACAGAGTAAACTTGTTATGGGTAGGGAACATATCTGCTAATTCTATTGTCCTCTGCCAAGCGCTCAGTACCGTGCCCTGCAAATAGTAAATGCTCGATAAACACCGTTGATCGATTGAAACTATTACCTGCCCAGTTGTGTCGTTTGAGCCTGATGGTTAAATTTTCAGTTTCCCTATATGTAAGGCATATCCCTCTGAGTCTCTTAACTTGTATTTAAGCTCAGAGTGGTGATTCCTCAGAGTTTTCTGTTTTCCCCAGCAGAATTTCTTGCAATCTTCTTTAAGGTTATTCTTTCGGTGGACATATTGAGCTTGTCCCTTTGCAGACTGTTGGCTGAAATCCAGTCACCTGGCCAGGTGGTGTAAAATGTCAACGGGTTCATTCACTGCACTTCATTACCAGTTTTCTTTTTTAATCAAGCTGAGGCAGTTGTGTTTTTATCAGCTGGGATTAGAACTGAAAATTATGGATTTAGGTTTTTACATTTTAAAAAGCAGCTTATTTTTGAGGCTGGAAGGATGGATCTTAGTTTGACTGCAAGCTACTGATTACCACTCTTGAAGATCTAACACAACTTTGTACTGCCGGCAATTGCAGAAGTGGTTCTTAGCTGGGAATTTATTAAAAAGCAAAGAAGATTTTCATTAGATCCCAGAGGCATCCTCCCTTCTCTGTGTCCTTGTGTCTTGAGTTATCACAGCTTGCAGAAACTTTTTGAGTAGTATTCCTCCAGCAACCACCAAAATAGGCTATGGATTCAATCCTAAATCCCCCAAGCCCAGAGTGTTTGGGAGAGTAATTATGGTCTGGTAAATCAGACTTAAAGAAGGAGCTAAATTCTCATCATGTTCTTTGGGGATGTGTGACTCCAAGAAAAGCCGTGTTGGTAGGATTAACGTTGAACTGGTTCCAGAGGTGTTGCTTCTAGGCTAGCGTTGACATTTATATTGGGTCCATCTCTTTAAGTCATTTCGACCCAAAGAAGTTTATTAAAAGGGGGAATAAAGTTGCCCTCCCTCCTCTCCAAAGTTCCACCTGTACAATCATTGGCTTTGTTAATTTATGGAAATGCCCCCAGGAAATGGATTAAATTATGAATATTCAGAAATTTTGAATTCCAGTGATCCCCACAGCTTTCTAAGGCTGTGCCTTCGTAGACCAGAGAAGGAGGATAGTGAGGAATTTATCTGAGGAATTCAACCTAAATTCTCTGGTCATGAGGAAAAAGTAGGATTTTTGTCTTGAGGAGTTATTGTCTGCATTGAGGGGACTCACTACTCCTCATTTTGGCATGTAGACTAGAGATAGAGGGCCCTGAAAAAAGCTACAAAAATGAGGGGCAAATTGATTTTTCTCCCTCATTCTTGAAAAAAACTTTTCCCATTTTATCCAATAGAAAAATTAGAAGTATGGCAGAAAATGGAAAAGAAAATCCATGCAGTTGGAAATGTTAATGAAATGACTTTCAAGGCAGACCAGATTTTAAAGTCCAATTGTCCTTTGTTGTTTTTTTCTAAACTTGTTTTTATCAAAATATAACTTTCTTCTTTCCAAACTCACATTGTTGACTCTGTAGTAATAGAATAGAAGAGGTAGTGAAAGCTGTTCTGTTTAATGCAGGTAGAATCTATTTTTCTCAGGCTCTCCCCTGAACTGGGAAAAATTTGAGATGCCTAAATGCCTAGGGGTGCAGGCAGCTGTGTAAAATAGTAATTTCAAATGTTAAGCTGCCCTGTTGACTTTCATATGGAGTGGGAGAAAGGCACTATATGAACCCAGAAGAAATCCTCAAGCAATCATTGGTATTTCTGGTGCGCTTACTGTGTGCAGAGCCCTGTTCTAAGCACTTGGGAATGTACAGTGTAACAGAGTTGGTAGATGTTCTCTGTCCACAATGAGCTTCTGCAGGTTAATGCTGGGACGGGGGAAAGGGAAAGAGAATTTGATGCCCACCATAACCTCCCTGCAGGTCTACTACAGCATCTGCCTAGGGCATGCCCTTGGGTGTCTCCAGAGCAATCAATCTATGGTATTTATTAAACACTTACTATGTGCAGAGCACTCTACTAAGTGCCTGGGAGAGTGCAATACAACAGAACATAACAGAATCATAAGCAAAGACCCAAGGACTTGAGCTGGGACTAGTTGAGCATTTTTGGACCCAGGCATCTCCTGGCCCCACAGATCCTCATTTCAGGTGGGAGATGACGGTGGCTGGCTGGAACTGGGTGGGTCTGGCCTGATGGGGTCCAGGCTGGTGGCCAAAATTTCATTCAAGACTCTAGATTGTAAGCTTGTCGTGGGCGGGGAATTTGTCCATTCAACTGTTGTGTTGTACTCTCCCAAGCACTTAGTACAGTGCTCTGCACACAGTAAGCACTCAATAAATACAATTGACTGACTGTGGGAAGATCAAACTTGCCATTTGGAGGTGGGTAGCTGCCACATGTTGGCACTGGTGACCGGCAGCACGACGGCCACCTGAACATACCCCTAGTGATGCATCCTGATAGGATTGGCACTCTTACCTCAGGCTGGGCTTTGTACTTCACTTGGTGGTGACGGTATTTCTTCCCTCCACCCATGAGACCCTCCATTTTGGAAATCCATAAAATGAAAGTGGATAGAAGTGGGAATTTCTCCATTTGAAGGTACACACTTCCCAATGGTCTCTCTAAGCAGCACAGGGGATGTGCACTAAAAGACAATTTTCTTGTCAGTCTATCATATTTATTGAATGCTTACTGTGTGTAGAGCACTGTACTAAGTGCTTGAGAGAGTACGATACAATAAATGGACACATTCCCTGTCCATAGCGAGCTTTTGGTATGGAAAAACTGAACTGTTAACACATTGCAGCCTGTCATAATTAAACATAAGGAAGTTGAGAGAAGCAGCGTGACTCAGTGGAAAGAGCCTGGGCTTGGGAGTCAGAGGTCATGAGTTCGAATCCCCACTCTGCCACCTGTCAGCTGTGTGACTGTGAGCAAGTCACTTCACTTCTCTGTGCCTCAGTTCCCTCATCTGTAAAA
Source organism: Ornithorhynchus anatinus (assembly GCF_004115215.2). Lineage (NCBI taxonomy): Eukaryota > Metazoa > Chordata > Mammalia > Monotremata > Ornithorhynchidae > Ornithorhynchus > Ornithorhynchus anatinus. Next base: position 50,651,891 of record NC_041735.1, on the reverse strand, counting down.
TGGGGATTAACTGTGAGCCTCACGCGGGACAACCTGATTACCCTATATCTCCCCCAGCGCTTAGAACAGTGCTCTGCACATAGTAAGTGCTTAACAAATACCAACATTATTATTATTATTACAAAAGATCATAGTAATAGCAGTGGTATTTGTTAAGCGCTTACTATGTCTGAAGCACTGCACTGCATATGGTGCTCACAGCCTAAGCAGGAGGGAGAACACATAATGAATTCCTGTTTTCCAGATGAGGGAATGGAGGCACTGAGAAGTTAAGTGACTCACCTAAGGTCTCACAATGGATAAGTGGTGGAGCTGGGATTAGAACTCAGGGCCTCTGCCAGGCCTGGACTCCTTCCACTAGGCCACAGTGCTTCACGTGACTATGACATGTCCAAATGTCTTCAGCACACTTCTTTCCATTTGGCATCCAGGTGAACAGTGGGAAATGTTTTTGGGTTTCCTCAAGTGGAGTGTCTTATAGAATCTTGATAGTTATGTAGGTACCTTTCCTGAAGTGGCTCAGAATTACTGAAGCCTTTATGAACAGGCTTTATTGAGCCCTTCAAAAAAGATTGCTATGGAGTCCCTGTGATTACAAGGTTTTCTTGTTTCAGTCGGTAGGTTTTGGCCTTCTTCCTCAACCTTCCCACCGAAGTGCTGAGATGAATTCTTTTTTAGCCAAGGATCACTTTTGAGATGAACTTGTTAGATGCTCATGCTTTACATTTGCCAACCCTTTGCCCATTCCAAGGTCTTTAAAAAGGAGCCTCTTTCCCTGTGTTCCCTACAATGTGCGACTGGAGTAATTCTGGGTTCTGCATTATATTTGCAATAATTAACTTTGATGTATACAGAAGAGTCTTAGTGTTCAGAGTCAAAACTTGCCACCCACAGAGAATGAATTATGCAGTGTAAATCAACCCCTGTGGCCCCTCACATTGCTAACAAAAAGCCAGCACCCAGCATGTCCTGCTTTAAATTGTTTTATTACTATAATTGCAACATCCAGTGTAAAGTTTGCAATGGATAAGACAACTGATAATAGTTCATTTTGAACAGAAAGGGGAATCACAGTTATTTCCCTGGCTGCGGAATAAATTGCAGCTGTAAATAAAGGGTGAACACTCAAAAAGATGTTGGAATATTGAGTTACTAAATCACCATGGTTCCTGCTGGAAACTTTAAGCATAGACATATGCTTCAGATTTTATTCTGAAATTGTGTTACCTTAACCTTGGGGTTCCTAAGAACAATAATATGGCTCATGGAATGGACTGAAGCTGGGGTGGGAGTCTTACCAACAAGGAAGGGGGTGGATCTCTGGTGGGGAGGAGCGGGGTCTCGAACTAAGGATACAGAAATTCCACAACCCAGGGACATCCCTGGGTGGAAATCTCATGGGTAGCTTGGTTCCTGAATCAGAGCCAAGGGCTATACCAAGAGCTAGAGTAGTTATAAGATAGTCAGGTCCCCCATGTGCCTCACAGTTTAAATAGGAGGGAGAACAGATATTGAATCCCCATTTTTGCAGATAAGGGAACTGAGGCACCAAGAAGTTAAAGTGACTTGTCCAAGGTCTCACAGAAGATAAGTGGCAGAGCCGGGATTAGAACCATCATCAATCATGTTTATTGAACACTTACTGAGCACTTGGGAGAGTACAGTACAACAGAGTTGGTGGACATATTCCCTCCCAAAAGGAGAGGCAGACATTAATATAAAGGAAAATAAATACATATTTCACCTCATCTCCTCAGAGTTTCACTTGTGATCCAAATCCCCAGGAATCCTTCCGAGTCTCAAGAGTCCTTCAAACTGAATCCTTATTGTGACCCCTCAAACCTTGGCTTGGAAGCTCTTCCTGCTTCACTTTTTAAAATTTAATGGTATTTGTTAAGCACTTACTACTGCCAGATGCTGTCCCAAGCACTGGGGTAGATAAAAAGTAATCAGGTTGGACACAGTCCCTGTCCCCCATGGGGCTCACAGTCCATTTTACAGGTGAGGGAATTTAGCCTTGGAGAAGTTAACTGACTTGCCAACAGGCAACTGGCAGAGCCAGGATTTGAAATTCAGGTCCTCCGACTACCAGGCCCATGCTCTTTCCACTAGGCCATGCTGCTTCTCACCTTCAGCAGATCCCTGCTCTTCCCATCTTCCAGGCTTTTCAAAATCACATCTTCGGCAGGAAGCCTTCCTCGATTAATATCCCATCTCCCCACCAAATAGCTCCCCCAGCTGCCACTTCAGCCCTTCAGAGTCCCCCAGACTCTTGGGTACTCACCCTTTCCCACAACACTTAGGTACAAATCTTTATACTCTATTGCTTCCCCCTACCTGTGATTTGTTTTAATGCCCAGCCTTGCTGCAAGACTATAAACTCCTTGAGGGCAAGAATCATACCTATTAACTCTACTGTATCCTCCCAAGTGCTTAGTAGAGTGGTCTGCACAGGAAAAAGCGGTCTGCACAGAAAAAGCCCTCAGTAAATATTATCAATTGATTGCAATGACAGTGGCACCAGGCCATGTTCCCAACAGCCCCTGGCCCCTCTGGGGCCCTGTGATGCCTAGTGAGCAGACTCAGGGAGTCCTCTAAACTGTAAGCTCATTGTGGGCAGGGAATGTACCTACAACTCTGTTGTATTGTTGTATTGTACTCTCCCAAGCACTTAATACAGTATAGTGCTCTGCACACAGTAAGAGCTCAATAAGTATGACTGATTGATTGACTGTTGGAGTGCCAGACCTGCCCAGGCTTGAATTCCTTAGCTTAGATCAGTTCGGATCAATAATGAGTAAATATCAGGCTCCCCAAGCTCAAGCTCCATTCTCAGGCCAAGGGGTTGATATTTGTTTTAAGAAGCTTGGGAAACAGAACACCTGTGGCTGAGAGAAGCAGAGTGGCTCAGTGGAAAGAGCATGGGCTTGGGAGTCAGAGGTCATGAGTTCGAATGCCGGCTCTGTCACTTGTCAGCTGTGTGACTGTGGGCAAGTCACTTAACTTCTCTGTGCCTCAGTTACCTCATCTGGAAAATGGGGATTAACTGTGAGCCTCACGTGGGACAACCTGATTACCCTGTATCTACCCCAGTGCTTAAAACAGTGTTCTGCACATAGTAAGCGCTTAACAAATGCCAACATTATTAATCCCAGTTTCACCATATACCTGCTATATGACTTTGGGGAAGCCAATCAATCAGTCACATTTTAGTGCTTACTGTGTGCAGAATATTCTCCTGAGTGCTTGGGAGGGTGCAGTTCAACAGAGTTGGTAGACATGTTCCCCGCCTACAATGAGCTTAATTTCTCTGGGCCTCAGTTTCCTTATCTGCAAAATGGGAATTGAATGCCTGTTCTCCCTCCTACTTGAACTGTGAGCTCCATTTGGGACCTGATTATCTTGTATCTACCCCAGCGTTTAGCACAGTGCTTGGCACACAATAAGCGCTTAACAAATACCACAATTATTACTGTTACTTTTATTTGATATTCACGCCTCAAAGCCCCATTATAGAATTTTGAAGAAAGATGGTTCGCTGTCCAATTCTCTGCCCCATACTGGGCCTGGGAAAAGGCAGTGATTGTCTCTCTGTTGCTGAATTGTACTTTCCAAGCGCTTAGTACAGTGCTTTGCACACAATAAGGGCTGAATAAGTATGAATGAATCAATAGTAAGAGCTCCATGTGGTTACTCATTTCCTTTCTGAAATTATTAGTTTGCTCCTAGTCAATTAAGCAGTGGAATTTATTGGCCTAGTGGGAAGGACATGGGATTGGGAGTCAGATGACCTTGAATGAATGAATGAATGAAAGTTTCGACATGTCCCTTCTAAGCATGTGAATTCATGAGTTGATTGACTTTGTTGGATTCAATCAATCATATTTATTGAGCGTTTGCTGTGTGCAGACCATTTGCTCTAAATTCATGCTTTAAAATTTAATTTCAACTCACGCAGATAATGATGATATTAAGCATTTGCTGTGTGACAAACATTATCCCAGACACTAGGATAGATACAAGATAATCAGATCAGACCCAATCACTGTTCCACACAGGGCACAGTCTAAAAGATTGAGATTTTTTACAGATTTTACAGATGAGGAAACTGAGGTACAGAGAAATTTGATGACTTTTCCAAGGTCACACAGAAGACTAGTGATGGAGCCAGGACTAGGACCTGGGTCTCCTGCCTCACAGTTGCATGGTCTTTCCACTAGGGCATCCTACCTCTTAAAAGCAAATTAGTTAAAAACACTAAATTTGTAAGGCCTATGTTGTGTTTCATCAAGACAGTGCAGCAACTTCCAAATGAGGGTAGTTAGAAAACATTATGCCTTTTTCAGTGTGGAAAAATGAAGACAGAGGAAATGTAATTAGGCTTCGCAAATCATGAAGGGTGTAACACAGGCCAACATAATTCATCCAGTTCTACAATACCAAGGTGGGGGGCACCCATTGAAGCTTGAAGATGGAAGTTTCAAAGCAACAAATGGAAGCCCTTTTTTATACCTTGAGAAGTGTATGGAATTTGCTGTAACTGTAATTTGTGTGGGCAGAAAATAGCATATTCAAGAGTGATGTGAATAAAATGAATGCATGGCAAGTCCATAAGAGAGAAGTGATTTGCCCAAAGTCACACAGCTGACAAGTGGCAGAGCTGGGATTAGAACCCAAACCCAGGCTCTTTCCACTGAGCCATGCTGCTTCTCTAGCAGTTGATGTCTGGGCCTGGGATCTGGAGGATCTGGGGGATGCTGGCTGATGGCTCACCCAGTGTTATGGAAAATATAGCAGCTGAAAAACACCCCAGGTGGCTGTGTGCTGGGTCAGGCTCAAAGATGAAAAACCTGATGTGGAAGCAAGCGTTTCCTCTACTCTGCCATGTGGTGTGTCCCGATCAGTCTGAGCTGGATGGACTTAGGGGTCAGCTTGACCTCCCTCGGTCCATGGTGTTTTTTAAAGCTGCTGTAAAAAAGACTCATAAGTAGGCAGGGCTGGGCAAGCAACAGGGGAGCAGACACCCAGTGCTTCCAACTTTCCTTTCAATTGAAGAAGTGGCCATTTTAATAATCATAAAATAGTTTTCTCTTTGCTCAGCAGTCTCTCCTAGAGATTGATTTATTTACCCAGGATGATTTTCATTTTATTTTGACTTTGCAAGTTCAACATAAGCCAGCATTAGCAGAACTTGTTTATTTTGTTTCTCATCATTTGCACAGGTATTGAACTGGGCTGTTTTCCTTTGCCTCCGTGGTTATTGGATTATTAAGTGCGTATTTGCCTTCTCTCTTGTTCTCCTTATGTATGCTGTTCCCCGAATATTGACATTTAAAATCTCCATCCCCCGTATTTTAAAAAAGCAGAAAGATCCGGAAGCCACACAATTTGGTTTAGTTGAGGAAGTGATATTTTTGGGGGTTAGAAGAGTGAACTCGTACGTATCCTGTGCCTAGATCAGTTCCTCAAACCTTTGGATGGATTTAACCTGATAGCTGTGTTTGGAGGTGAAAATGTAACTTTAATTACTTAACCAGAGGACTTGTAAGTATTGTCTATCTCTGAAGATTAAGAGAAAGAGTGCTGGCTTTGTGAGAAAAGAAATAGCTAAAGTCTCCCTCCGTCTTCTTTGCCCTCCCCTCCCCACCTCTCCCCCACCCACCCAGGTCCATTCTTGATTTTTGATTTCTCAAAGCTGAAAGTACTGAAAGTTAGATCTGGAAGTGACCCTCAAGGTATTGATGGCACAGAGCTGAGCCCACCTAGGCTTGGGCTAGCTGGGAACTCTCCCCTGCCCACCCCACCCCACAATTTTACCCTCTTTTTTACATCTATTCCTGGCCTGGGGGAGACTGTGGTAGGGCAGCTTCCATGCAAGTGCACTTTTTCACAAATATATATCTGTTTCATTGGCCTACTACTATACTTTATGTTAATTTCTGAAAAGGTTTATAATGGTTGACTTGGGAGCAGCTGCTCACTCTTTCTCAGTTGTGGGTCCTGTTAAAGTTAATAATAATTATGGTATTTACTATTTACTGTGTGCCAGGCACTGTACTAAGCGCTGGGATGGATACAAGCAAATTGGTTTGGAGAGAGTCTCTGTCCCATGTGGGGCTTACAGTCTCAATCCCCATTTTACATATGAGGTAACTGAGGTACAGAAAAGTAAAGTGACTTGTCCAAAGGCACACAGCAGGCAAATGGCAGAGCCACTTGTTCAGATAATGCCCATGCAGTAGAATGTCCTAATGGAACTGGATTGTTATAATTCAGTTCTTGTTCCCTGAATATCAGTTCATCTGGTAAATTCTGCGCTGTGGCTCCTGGTCGTTTTCCTTTTTTTCTGTCCAGTTAATCAATCAATCATATTTATTGAGTGTTTCCTGTGTACTAAGTGTTTGGGTAAATAGCCTTCCCTGACTAAGCCGCCCTTTCCTCTTCTCCCACTCCCTTCTGCCTCACCCTGACCTGCTCCCTTTGTTCTTCCCATCTTCCAGTCCCACAGCACTAATGTACATATCTGTAATTTATTTATTTATATTAATGTCTGTACCCTCCCTGCCCCCAGACTGTAAGCTTGCTGTGGACAGAGAATGTGTGTGTTTATTGTTGTATTGTACTCTCCCAAGTACAGTGATCTGTACACTTTAAGCACTCAATAATAACAATGATGGTATTTATTAAGCACTTACTATGTGCCAAGCACTGTTCTAAGCACTGGCGTAGATACAAGGTAATCACGTTGTCCCACATGGGGCTCACAATCTTATTCCCCATTTTACAGATGAGATAACTGAGGCACAGAGAAGTTAAGTGGCGTGCCAATCATTACGGTTGAATGATTGAACAGAGTTGGTAGTCACGTTCTCTGCCCACAATGAACATACAGTCTAGAGGGGGAGACAGACATTTAAAATAAATAATTTCATCATAAATACCATTGCTTTCCCTCTTGCCGAATACTAGATCATGTATTCATTTTTCTGTCTATAAAAGGAGCTGAAGTAGAAATGTCCTATCAGTTCTCAAAGTCTAACATTCTTGTCATTTGAACTTGATAGTGATGTAATGTGATCACAACCTTAGGGCAATAACTTGCCCATCTCAAAATGTCTGTCGGAACTATTGGTGGTGGTTCCCGTTATTTTCTGAATGTCCTTTTTAAAAAGAACCCCCAAACCAATTCCACTTTCTTGGAGAAACACAGAAAAATTGATTTTTTTCCTTCAAGTTCATTTTGAATTTGTAAAAATAAAATACACTGTTTTTCATCCTCAATAAGCTCTCAAAAATGTTAGACATAAAATAAAAGCAAAACAGTGTCTTTGAAGTCTAAAGTTTACCTATTTCTCTCAAAGTATGTGTTCGTAATAGTTTCATATTCAACCAATGCCCTTGTCCACATTCAAATTGGGTCCCTTTGTATTTATTAAGCTAAGCTGGACAGATCAAGACCTAACCAAGGTAAATTCAAGCTTTGCCATCCTTGGGAAACATGCTCCAGACATCTTGTGATGAAGGATTTATTCTTCAAAAAAATGCACACTTGAAAACCTACTCATGGAGACCACCCTCGGGTCCGAAGTGTTTTTTGGTGGTGCTTTTCAAATGGTCTGATCTGCCATCAAAGTTTCAATAAAGTAGACAGTTTCTGAAGTAGAAAAACAACTCAATTTTTAAATCTTTATTTTAAGCTCTTCAGAGAGACCTAAGTGTTTTTTATGGTATTTAAGCAATTACTATGTACCAGACACTGTACTAAGTGCTGGGGTAGATTCGAGCTCATCAGGTTGGATGCGGCAGACAACTGTTGTTTGAAGAATATTAGAAAAACAAAAAGGGAAAAATGAAGTGGAAATGGAGTGGACTTAAAATCAATCTGAATACTTTTGGTGTTTAGAGACTTAGTAGTAAGGAAGGCAGATGTATGAATATATGTGCCGGCAAGGTATGATGGGTATGTCTGTAGAGTTGCAATCGTTTGGGTGAAGTCAGGTTACAAGGAATTAAATTAGGGGAAGGAAAGGATCTGAGTGGAATGGAGTGGTCAAAACATTAACGTAGTGCTAGTGTTAGAGTAGGAGACTGGGAAACAGAGCCCTGGGAATTTGAGACACCAGGGAGAGTGACTGAATAAAGGGAGTTTCCTAATCTGGAACCCAAAGCAGTATAGATATAGAGTCATATTTTCATTTTGAAAAGTTTGTAGATTTATTCAACATGAAGTCTTCCTGATTTTCTACAGTTATCAAATTTTGAGTACCACAATCAATCACAGTATTTTTCACACCCATAGATGCATGGCAGAAAGTTTAAGTAAATATAGGAGTCTTGCAGGAGGAGCCTATGGAATGTGGAAGGGGAGAGGGAAAGGGTGGTTGTGTGTGCCAGCCATGGACTGGTTTCCCAGGGCAACTGTGGCTGCTTCTCCCATCCTCTGGAGCTGGGTTGAGGGAAGAGGGAGGGAAGGAGAGTGAGAGGGACAGCAGCCTTGTGGAAAGAGCATAGGACTGGGGCTCCAGAGATCTTGGGTCTAGTTCCCAGCATTGCCACTTGCTTGCTGTGTGGCCTGAGACAAATTACTTGACTGCCCTGGGCCTCAGTTTTCTATTCTGTAAAATGGGGGTAAAATACTTGCTCTCCCTCATTCATTCAGTTCAGTTGTATTTATTGAGCGCTTACTGTGTGCAGAACACACAGTACAATATAACAGTAAACAGACACATTTCCTGCCCACAGTGAGTTTACAGTTTAGAGGGGGAGACAGACATTAATATAAAGAAATTACAGGTATAATAAATTACAGATATGACTGTGTACCCCATGTGGGACAGGGACTGTGGCTGATCTGATTCTCTTTTATCTACTCCAATGCTAGGTACAGAGATGGGTCACAGTAAGTGCTAAATAAATGCTCTCATCATCAGGAAGGAGATGATGCTGAGAAGAGGGAGGGACACTGGAAAGAGAAACTCCCAGCCAGAGGACTTCCAGGCTGAGGAGCACCACACGTGACTCTGGGCAGTTAATTGGGAATTATCCCACTTTCTCGATCCACTTCCCTGGGTGTGTTTGGCTGGGGAGGGAAAGACCGGTCTCCAGCCTGGAGCAGGACACTGCCCTCCTCCGCATGTGCTTGACCAAAGGAATGTAAGAGTTGAAGAGCAAAGAATTAGATTGTTTGCTCGTCCTCTAAACTATAAACTCGTTGTGGGCAGGGAATGTGCCTACCCACTCTGTTAGAGTGTACTCTCCCAATCACTTAGTACAGTGTTTTGCATGCAGTAAGCGCTCAAATACCGTTGATTGGACAGATGAATTTCAGAATAGCAGAACCTTCTGTATTCTTCACAAAATGACAGTGTGGCCCTCACCTGCTAGGTCAATCAGTGCTATATATATTTTTAGTAGACCTTTTCCTTGCAACTTGGGGTACTTTTGCTGGTGTACACTATTACCCCCAAGAGTTCCTTGGATGAAAAACTGGAATAAAACCCACTTAAGAAACTCCCAAATACAGAATAAATTGTTCCCATAAGAGCTATCTGAATGTTTAGATCCTGTTTATGTGACTGTCATTTTCCATTTCCCCTCTAAGAGTTTTCTTCATTGAGAGGTTTTTAGCAGTTGGTGCCTTTGAAAACAGTCTTAAGAGAGTTTTTCTGTAAGTAAATTACTATTGTGAATAGCCTATTAAGTGAGGATAGAAATTGATAAGAGCCCCTGGTAGCCCCAACTGGATAAGGGTCTGATTTCCTTGCAGATCATAGGTCATGGTCTTAGGGGTAGGTGGGATGGGAGGGGGAGGGAGAAGGAGGGAAAGCTCCAGTAAAAATTATTTGTTGTTAGAAAGGTAGCATGACCTAGTGGGTAGAGCACAGGCCTGGAAGTCAGAAGGACCTGGATTCTAATCCCAGTTCTGCCACTTGTCTGTTGTGTGACCTTGGGGAAATCATTTAATTTCTCTGTGCCTCAGTTACCTCATTGGTAAAATGGAGACTCTGAGCCCTATGTGGGACATGGACTGTGTCTAACCTGATTAACTTATATATACCCCATCATTTAGTATAGTGCCAGGCACATAGTAAGTGCTTAACAAATACAATGAAATATATATGTAAATAATATGTGTATATAATTTCATCTAGAATGTAAGCTTGTTTTGGGCAGGGAATGTGTCTACCAACTCTGTTATATTTTAGTCTCCCAAGTGCTTAATAGAGTAACCTTCACACAGTAAGAGCTCAATAAGTACCATGGATTGATTGATTTAATGTCACCTTAGGTGAGAGGTTACTAAAACCACTGTATCCCTTTTCCTAGGCTATTTTTGTTGTGATATTAACTCTTAAAAGTCACCATATGGTGAAGAACTAAGGCCCCATAATTCAGAAACATAATATGCCTTGCATTTCAAAATTTTTTTTAAAGCTACTTGTGTTAACCTTGTTCTTATTTTATATGGAATGGGAAGGTTTACAACAAAGTTGCAAGTTGGAAAATAAAAGGAATGATGAAATCTAGATTTTTTTCAGGGGAAGACCTATTCTAAAAGTAATGTTTGAGAGGTTCCGAATGCATTCCATGATATCTACTAAGACCAGAGAAATGAAAAATAAAATTAATTCAGTTGTTTTCTTTTCCTTCTTTTGAAGCAAAGTCAACAAAGCCTTTTACACTTTCTTTAATTTTTAAGAAAGGGCATTGGAGATAAGCAGCTGCCAGGAAAGTAATTAATCACAGATTTATGAAGCTTTTATAGCTGTAAAAAATGTTGATTTGTGCAAATGTCCACTTCAGTTTTTAACAGCCTTAGATAGGATGAAGGTTTTTAAGTCCCCATTACAGTGCTTAATGTACTGGCAAATTGTTAAAACTAATGAACAGTACTGATAAATTTAATAATACTATTTTGGAGAAAATTGCTTTTAACTCTCTCTATTAAACAGCGAATTTGGGGAGCTACTTTTGTAGAGGGTGTAATGCATTTTACTTGGACAAGGCTGCAATAATTGGTTGAAGAGAACAAAGACATAACACCAGTCCTTATTACATTTAGTGTATTTCCGGACAGAGCAGGCTGGACTCCTACTTTGTTCTAGCTACATTTTTGCATATCTTGCCTCTTGGAAAGACAGTGAAAGAAAGTGGAGGAGGAAAAACCAACATATCAAATCCACTTCTTTCTAGTGTGGAGAAATACTTGATAAGAAGGTGAGTGGATTTTTTTTTTCATAAATGCCTAAAGGTATTTAGTGCAATTCTCATAATGATTTAGCAATATTTATGTGTGGAAATCTCCCAGTAGATTTTTTTCTCTTTTGAACCTTTATGGATGGATACATAGCTTACATATTGGGGGTTGGGGGAGTGGATTCAGTGACCTAGTGGAGGAAACATGGGACTGGGAGCCAGGAAGCCCAAGTTTTAGTTCTATGTCCACCACTGGTGTGCTGTGTGACCCTGGGCAAATCACTTCAACTCTTTGGGCCTTAGTTTTCTTACCTGTAAAATAGGCATGGAAAAGATTTTGAGCCCAGTGTTGGACAGAGTCTATCCCACCTGAGAGTCCTCTACCTACCCCAGTGCTTAGTGCATAATAAATGCCTAATGAATGCCATACTTGTTATTGCTAGGCCCTTCCTGAATCAACTAGGCAAATGTTGGGATGACACATTTGCTTTTGTCTCTAAGTCTTTGCCTTTGTGCTCATCTTTGATGACCCTTCCCAAAATTTTAAAGGTAGAACCCAGTAAACTAACTCCCTAAGATTACATTTTGGGATTTCCAAAATATAAGTTTTTTTGGGAACAGCATTTACTGGATTTGAAAGGAAGGGGAATGGCACCTAGATAAAAATAGATATAGTTCTTCTGGCCTAGACTTGCATCATTTGCTTCAAAAATATGAAGTGATTTCAAAGGTCTTGAAATAAGTGGATGTGAAGATTTGTGCACAACTTGAGTGGAAACCTCTGCAAAGTTAGCCTTGATGGAAATGCAGCTGCCTATGGAGGAATGCTCTGTTGCTTTCTGAGGAGAGAAATCAATGGGATTCATCAGGCACTTATTGAGCACTGTACTGTACTTATAGAGTACTGTACTAAGCACCTGGGAGAGTACAGTACAACAGAGAAAGTGCAAAAGGATTTCTTACCTGAAAATGCAGAGATTTAGGTTAGGTAGAATGTAATCACTCAAGAAGGAATCTGGGAGAACTGTTTCCAAACCGATAGATTTTATCTACCCTAATGCTTAATACAGTACCTAGCACATAGTAAGCACTTAACAAATACCATATGAAAAAGCTGAAAATCCTTGGTTGTGGGTAGGGTTTCCCACTTATGGACTGAATTGCAACTTCTGTTTTCTTCAGACTCATGGTGAGTTCATAGTTTTGTGCTGCACCTGCAAAGTAATTTATAATCATTTGGATGCACGAGCGTGTGTGTCTCTAGAGCAGAGGCATCTGCATGAAATTATTGTTTAAGCACTTACTGTCTGCCATAAACTGTGCACTTCTGTTCTAGCTCATCAAATTGGACATAGTCACTGTCCCATGTGGGATTTAGGATCCAAGAGGTAGGGATAGCAGGTATTTATCCCCACTTTACGGAGGAGGCCCCCAGGCACAAAGAGGTCAAGTGGCTTGCCCAAGATTACAAAGCAAAGTGCTGGGACTAGAACTAGTATCACCTGACTCCTAATCCTCGGCTCCTTTCCATTAGGCTCTATTGCCTCTCTTCCCTGCTAGCTACAGAACTGGTGAGAGCTCCACAGAATCTATGATCTGCGTTTCTCTTCTCTTTCTACCTCATTTCTCCACTGGTTTCCCACATTGTGACTGGTATCATGACCTTCACTCAAGCTAGCCCCACACACAGGGAGAAAAAAACCCTCCAAAATTGGTAGAATGGGTAGAAACTTAATCCAAATGTCCTCCTCCCTGAGGCAAAGCTAATTTGATTAGGTAATAGGTTCTTGGCTTGTGACTCCACCTTGAATGCAGCCAATCAGAGGGGAGAACTGGGAAAAAAAGAAAGGGCCTAGTTAATGGGGAGAAGAAGCCTCACACCATTTTAAGTTCTTGTCTTGTCTTATGCCATTGAGTTATTTCTGGCCCATAGCGGCAACACGGACGCATCTCTCCCAGAGCGCCCTGCTCTACTTCTGCAATCGTTCTGGTAGTGGATCCATAGGGTTTTCTTGGCTAAAATTACAGAAGTGGTTTACCATTGCTTCCTTCCACACAGTAAACTTGAGTCTCCACCCTCGACTCTCTCCCATACTGTTGCTTCCCAGCATGGGTGAGTTTTGACTTATAGCAGGGCTTATCCACGTAAGGGTCCAGAAACTAGGGTCAATCGATCATATATATTGAGCCCTTCCTAGGTTTAGAGCATTTTACTAAGTGCTTGGAAAAGTACAATATAAAAGAGTTGGTAGAAACGATACCTGGTCACAGTGAGTTTATACCTGTGGAGTGAGACTCCTACCTGTATGTCTGGTAAATGATTGGGTAGATCACCCCTGTTTCACTCTGGCATCCTGAGTGAAGGATCTGGAAGGGGTACTAATAATAATAATTGTGGTATTTGATAAGTGCTTACCTTGTGTTAAGCCCTGGGATAGGCACAAGATTATCAGGTCCCACTTGGAACACACAGTCAAAGTAGGAGGGAGAATAGCTATTGAATCCCCATTTTGCAGATCAGTTAACTGAGGCACAGAGAAGTGAAGTAACATGCCCAAGCTCACACAGCAGACAAGTGGCAGAACCAGGATTAGAGCCCATGTGCTCTGACTCCCTGACCTGTACTTTTTCCAGTAGGCCATGCTGCTTCTCAGGCTAAGCTGAGGGGACCAGAAGACCCAGAGCACCAGGATATTTGCAGGATAATAGAATGGGTCTTGGGAGAAAAGAAATGAGTTAGAGGAAAGGAAAAGATGTTTTTAAAGTGGAATTTGTTTCTATTTATTACCTAATTAACTTATTAAAAACCCTTTATAAGGATTATCTTTTTGTTTGTTAAGACTCTCCTGAGCTTCTTGTAACCAATTTCGCAAGGCAGGGTGGCTGACTGATCTTGAACTGATCTTCTTACTGTCTGGGATGCTTGAGGGCCAGGGAGTGGTGGTAGTGACTTATAGGGTGGAGGGATTGGGGATCACCAGGAGAGGCCCCCAGATTCTCACCTATGCCCAGAAAGGTAGAAGCCAAGGACTTCAGGACATCATCAGGCAAACAAATCAGGCAAATGGCTTCTCCCATTTTAGCCTGCTGGGAGAAGGAAAGGCTGAGGAGATTCCAAGCCATCCTAGCTACCAAGTCTTTGGAAAACAGTGCCCCAAATTTGCTTTTTGATGACTGTGTCCAAACTGATAACCTTGTATCTACCCCAGCGCTTTGTATATCGCTTGGCACATTGTGAGCCCTCAATAATTACCTTCATTTTTGGTGGGTGGGAAGGTGGGTTATTATTTTGAAAGCTCGCCTCAGAAGTGGGGCCCAAGTATGAGATTTGTAAGATACCTGGGGTTAGTTCCTACTGTAGAAACACTTACCAAATGCTTAAAAGGATCCAAGAGGAAATTCTGAGTAGTTTGACTTTGAACTTGATTAAAAGGATGAGAACTTGTTTTGTTGTCAGAGTCTCTTCTGGATAACAATAACCATGCCGGTGTACTAGGCCGTGAACGTTTTGTAATGATTTGAGTGGGATTCATTAGGTTGATCCATTCTTAGTTCATGAAGTGATTTACTGAGAGGCTAATGCAGCTTTGGAATCGATATTTTTGAAATTTAGTGAATAAAATGGATTCCGTTGAAGAAATTGATAGCTTTTCACATTACATTTTTAAAGAAGGCTGGCTGATCTTGAAAATGTCTTCAATTCCTAAAATCATTTTGTAAAAGAATATCAAGTATAAAGAGTGAGGCTCCAGACTGTTTTGCGACTGAATTCTCCCAACAGGCTGCAGCCTATAGAAGCCTATGTCCCCTGCATTTAAAGGCCAAATGAAAAATATGCAGCATAATTTTCTGTTCCATCCTTAAAGCCATCAGCATTACAGATTTCTTAGTTACTTTGGCATCATGAATTGTTGATCTTTCTTAGTGTCAAAAATGGTATTAGTTGGTTTGAAAATGGTCCAATGATTGGCAGGAAACTGTGGGGCCTAGAGGATAGAATATGGGTCTGGGGCTCAGAAAGCCTTGGGTTCTAATCCCAGCTCTGCCACTTGTCTCCTACGTGACCTTGCTCAAGTCACTTGACTTTTCTGGGTCTCAGTTACCTAATCTTTGTTCCTCTCCACCCAAACGGCTACCTTACTGTTACGGGCTCTCGTTATATCCCGGCTAGACTACTGTGTCAGCCTTCTCTCTGACCTCCCTTCCTCCTCTCTCACCCCGCTCCGGTCTATTCTTCACTCCGCTGCCCGGCTCATCTTCCTGCAGAAACGATCTGGGCATGTCACTCCCCTTCTTAAACAACTCCAGTGGTTGCCTATCGACCTCCGCTCCAAACAAAAACTCCTCACTCTAGGCTTCAAGGCTCTCCATCACCTTGCCCCTTCCTACCTCTCCCCCCTTCTCTCTTTCTACTGCCCACCCCGCACGCTCCGCTCCTCTGCTGCCCACCTCCTCACCGTTCCTCGTTCTCGCCTATCCCGCCGTCGACCCCCGGGCCACGTCCTCCCGCGGTCCCGGAACGCCCTCCCTCCTCACCTCCGCCAAACTGATTCTCTTTCCCTCTTCGAAACCCTACTTAAAACCCACCTCCTCCAAGAGGCGTTCCCAGACTGAGCTCCTCTTCTCCCTCTACTCCCTCTGCCACCCCCCCTTTACCTCTCCGCAGCTAAACCCTCTTTTTCCCCTTTTCCCTCTGCTCCTCCACCTCTCCCTTCCCATCTCCACAGCACCGTACTCGTCCGCTCAACTGTATATATTTTCATTACCCTATTTATTTTGTTAATGAATTGTACATCGCCTTGATTCTATTTAGTCGCCATTGTTTTTACGAGATGTTCTTCCCCTTGACTCTATTTATTGCCATCGTTCTTGTCTGTCCATCTCCCCCGATTAGACTGTAAGCCCGTCAAACGGCAGGGACTGTCTCTATCTGTTGCCGACTTGTTCATCCCAAGCGCTTAGTACAGTGCTCTGCACATAGTAAGCGCTCAATAAATACTATTGAATAATCTTTGTTCTTGTCTGTCCGGCTCCCCCCATTAGACTGTAAGCCCGTCAAAGGGCAGGGATTGTCTCTATCTGTTACTGATTTGTACATTCCAAGTTCTTAGTACAGTGCTGTGCACATAATAAGTGCTCAATAAATACTATTGAATGAACGAATGAATAATCTGTAAAATGGGGATTAAGATTCTGAGCCCCATTAGGGATGTGGACTGAGTCCAACCTGATTACCTTGTATCTACCTCTGTGCTTAGTACAGTGCCTGGCAAGTAGTAAGCGCTTAACTAGTACCATTTAAAAAATTGTGGAAAACAGGGTATTTTAATAAAAGTTCTTCAAAGTAAAATGACTGTATTGTAGAGTTGAGTTGGGGCAAAAGAGAACCATGTGAAATATAGTATTTTTATGAGTTGTATAATGCAGTTTTTTTATTTGAAGGGAAGAATGAAATTTCTCATATTCCCTCGTGGTTTTGCTGAAAAGGTAAATCATTTCTTGAAATGTTAATTTGCATATTTTTGCTAACTTAATATTTTTCAAGTGAGGGGGAAATAAAAAAATAAAAGGACAAAGCTGATAACTGCTGAAGTTTCCCACGGCCACTGTGGGTTACACTTGTGAGGCCTTTATTGTCTTAATGTTGAAGGCTGTAGAGTCAACCAAATCATTCTTTTCCATATTTACCCTTAATTCCAGGGGCAATCACCAGGTGTCAAAATCAAAAATACGAACAAACTCATAAAAACTGGTGTTCTGGTTTTTGTTATTTAATTGCCTGCAGAGAGCCATATTTTAAGACTCAGGAACCTGGTGAAGAGTTTATTGCCATAATATATTTTGCCATTTCAAAGAGGCTATGCAAGACCACTAGAGGGTGGGAACAATTGAGAAAGATGGTGGTAGAAAAGTTTCATACTTTTTTTTTCTTACCTTCATAAACCTGCGTAGCCTGACGATCACGTGGGAACAAAGAATTAGCATGGACCCCTTATGTATAGTCATAAATATCACATGGTTGTGATTAGTATTCTCTTGTTAAAATACTAGCATGCCCTTCTATGGTAAACAGGACTTTTCTCCATAAAGTAAATAATATAGAGTACGGGTCTGGGAGTCATAAGGCGGTGGGTTTTAATACCGGTACCACCACTTGTCTGCTGTGTGACCTTGGGCAAGTCACTTCACTTCTCCATGGCTCGCTTAGCTCATCTTTAAAATAGGGATTGAGACTGTGAGCCTCTTGTGGGACAGGGACCGAGTCCAATCTGATTTGCTTGCATTCACCCCAGCGCTTAGAACAGTGCCTGGCACATAGTAAGTGCTTAACAAATACTATAATTATTCAAGTCGGGGAATGTGGCCCAAACATTGCTTTCAGTTACAGTAGTGCTAATATTTATTGTGTCTGCTACATGCAAAGCTCCATACTAAGCGCTGGGAAAGAAAGTACATAGGTGAGGTGTTGGCATGGTCTCTGGCCCCTGCCTCAACAAGGAGCTGATCATATAAGAATGAGGTTGGCAACAGACATGTAATTAAAGGAGAGAAAAATGCAATAGGCAAAGATGATGATGGCAAATATGAAAAGAGCAGCGAGATTTCAGGCTCTTCTCTCAGTCACAGGAGAAGCAGCATGGTATAGTGGATAAAACATAGGCCCAGGAGTCAGAAGGTCATGGGTTCTAATTCCAGTTCCACCACTTGTCTGCTATGTGGCTTCAGGCAAGCCACTTCATGCCTCAGTAAAATGGGGATTGAGACTATGAGCTCCATGCAGGACAGAGACTGTGTCCAACCCAATTTGCTTGTATTCATTCATTCAATAGTATTTATTGAGTGCTTACTGTGTGCAGAACACTGTACTAAGCACTTGAGAATTACAGTTCAGCAACAAATAGATACAATTCCTACCCATAATGAGCTCACAGTCTAGAAGGGGGGAGACAGACATCAAAACAAGTAAACAGGCATCAGTGGCATCATTATAAATAAATAGAATTACAGATATTTACACATCATTAATAAAAATAAATAGAAGTTTCCTTATAAAGATATACATATATACACAAGTGCTGTGGGGCGGGGAGGCGGGTAGAGCAAAGGGAGAGGAGGGGGAGCAGAGGAAAAGGAAGCCCTCCTGGAGCAGATGAGCTTTCAGAGGGCTTTGAAGGGGGGAAATGTACTAGTTGTATCCACTCTAGTGCTCAGTACAATGCCTGGCACATAATAAGCGCTTAACAAATACCACAATTTTTGTTAAGTCAGACCACCAGTCACAAAAGTCAAAGCTACGGTTACGGCAGTGATGTTCTCAGCATTCTAGGAGTTGAGAAGTGGTCATGCTACCTTTAGTTGAGTCCTTCCCTGGGCTGAGCAGCGGGCGATGGAAGCCCCATTACCATGTGTGTATGCCAGGAGCGGCATAATAATAGTAGTGATGATGGAATTTAAGTGCTTACAATATGCCAGGCACTGTTCTAAGCTCTGGGGTAGATACAAGATAATCGGATTGGACACAGCCCCTATCCCACATAGGGCTCACAGTCTTAATCTCCATTTCACTGATGAGGGAACTGAGGCCCAGAGAAGTAATGTGACTTCCCCAAGGTCACACAGCAGACAAGTGGCGGAGCCGGGGTTAGAATCCATCACCTTCTGATGCCCAGGCCTGTGCTCTATCCACTAGGCCATGCTGCTTCTCTATCTCCCTGGGGTGCCTGCGCCCACTTTTCCCACCTTCAAAACCTTACTAAAATCACATCTCCTCCAAGAGGCCTTCCCTAACTCTACCCTTATTTCCTCGTCTCCCACTCTCTCTGTGCCACCCTTTCACTTGGATTGGTTCCGTTTATTGACCCCTCCCTCAGCCCCACAGCTCTTACATAAGCTTGTCATGGGCACAGAATGTGTCTGTTATATTGTCCTCTCCCAAGCTCTTAGTACAGTACTCTGCACACAGTAAGCACTCGATAAATACTATCGATTGATAGCCGTAGCTTATTTATATTAACGCCTGTCCTCCCCTCTAGGTTGTATGCTCATGGTGGACAGGGAACATGTCTACCAGTTTAGTTGTGTCATACTCTCCCAAGTGCTTAGTACAGTGCTTTGTACACAGTAAGTGCTCAATAAATATGATCGATTGAGCCCGGAGCTCAGGGGCAAGGGGAGAGCGGTGGATGGCTCATGTGACTGTTGCAACGGGAAGGCAGCAGAGTTAATAGGAATAATAATAATAGTATTTGTTAAGTGCTTACTATGTGACAGGTGCAGAGTTCTCAGGTGTTTAGCGTGATTGTCCGGTGGAGAAGCCTAGAGATGTGCTGCCGCAGTCTAAGTCTCCCACGGTCCAGCAGGCACAGGGCATGTAGGGAGCAGGGAGTGACGGGAAGGTAGCTGGGTTCCTCATCCTGCCTGTCTGGTGGAGAGACTGAGAAGCATATTTTCAGACGTATGTTCCTGGGCAAAGAACCCTAGAATTGGCCATGGGTTGGTTGTCACCAATGGACTGAAAGCCAAGTGAAATAAGATATTTTTTGTGTTACTTAAGCAGCTTAGCAGTCATTCCTTTCCAACTCCGTGTCCATCGGAACCAGCGTTAGCTGTTGTAAAGAGAGAGGAGAAAGCCATGCTACCCTTACAGGGGCCTCATGCTAACTTGCATCTATTTATGCCTTCTTTCTAACTTTAAGCCTTAGTTTCTAGAACCCCCCACAAAGTGATCAGTGCTAAATATTTAATTATGTATATATGGGCATATATATCCTTGTTATTCAAAGATGAGCACTGATCAGAATTTTTACCCTGTTTGCAGATGTAGCTTAAATTGGCGTTACTACCACATTGTGCATACATACTGCTTTTTGATTTACTGTTCTTTACAGTGCCTGGACTATTTTTTTCCTGCATTTTAATCTTCTGATCTTCTGGAAATCTCTGATCAGAAAGAGTCTCTCCTTTCTTGATCCATAGCAGTCGTGTCCCAAATATTCTGCTGTCACATCCCTCTCCTCTCCCCCTGTTTTTAGTTGCCTTCCTTCAGGTTGGCTTGCAGTTTCCAACCCACTACTGTTCACTATACATTTTCAACTCCTCTCTCCTGAAAATTGTATTGCAGTGAGTGTTGGTTTGATGCTCCTGGACTGACTTGAGTGTTCCCCTATTGCCATTTGATGTGAAATATGATACACAAAGTGAAGGCACCATTTCCAGAAGCTAGGTGTGGGTGTTTGTAATCAATCAAACATATTTAGTTACAAGTCTAAGCTTGACTAGAATGTGAATGTCTGTTGCACTCTCCCAAGTGCTAAATATAGTGATCTGCACACAGTAAGGACCCAATAAATACCACTGATTGACTGATTCACTGCAACATAGAAACTTGGGTTACAAGAGAAGTAACATGGCCTAGTGGATAGAACACAGGCCTGGGAGTCAGAATGACTTAAATAGTAATCCCAGCTCTGCCAATTATATGCCGTGACCTCAGGCAAATCAATTCACTTCTCTGTGTCTGTTACCTCATCTGTAAAATGGGGATTAAGATTTTGAGCCCCATATGAGAAAGGGTCTATGTCCAACCTGATTAACTGGTATCTTCTTCAGTGCTTAGTAAAGTGCCTGGCATATACTAAGTGCTTAACAAATGCCATAAAAAAAATTTAGCCCTGTAGAGCTCTAAGGTTTGGTCTGGCAGTCTCCCAAAGGGTATACTGGCCTTTTTGAATTGATTTCTTGCCCCTATTCAACTAAAACAAAATTTATTAGGAGCCAAGCAATTCTTAATTAACACCTCTTTCATGTGAGTTTAGACAGGTAAGTTGAGACAGGCTAACTCCAGACCTGAAATCACCTCTTTTGATATAGCACAGTGCAGCTGTCAGAGACTGATGAAATTCTGCCTCTTGGCAGAATTGTCAACTGCAAAGTCTAAAATTGTGTTACCTGAAGAATTTTGTAAATAGTTGCTTAGAGCAGCTAAGTTCTATCATATAGTCAGCTTGAAAAGAAAGAAAATGGTTAAACAAAGTCCTATGATTGCCATCCAAACTAACATCTGCCCAAGAAGTTTTGCGGAGTGGCATCTATACACTTGGCTCTATTCCCTATGGGCATTTGGTGTTCACTTTCCCTTCAGCCCCACGGCATTTATGTACAAAGCTGTAATTTATAGATTTATATTTCCCCCTCTGGACGGTAAGCTTTGTGTGGGCAGGGAACTTGTCTACCAACTTTGTTGTATCGTACTCTCTCAAGTGCTTGAAGCAGCATGGTGTAGGGGATAGAGCATGGGTCTGGGAGCCAGAAGGTCATGGGTTCTAATCCTGGCTCTGCCACTTATCTGCTGTGAGACCTTGGGCAAGTCCCTTCACTTCTCTGTGCCTTGGGTACCTCATCTGTAAAATGGGGATTAAGACTGTGAGCCCTATGCGGGACAGGGACTGTGTCCAATCCAATTTGCTTGTAAGTACCCCAGCACTTAGTACAGTACCTGGCACATAGCATTTAACAAATTCCATCATTATTATTAAGTGCTTATAGTGCTTGGCACACAGAAAGCACTCAACAAATGCTATTGATTGGTTGATTGGCGCATCATTCTGGAAGTCAGCAAAGCCCTTCTAAAAGCCATCTACTCTGAAGGCTTCTGTGATTTATTCTCTCCCTAAGCATTCCCTTAGCCACTTCAGTCCTTTGCCATATACCACTTTCCTTATACCATATGCTTTGGGAAGCAGCATGGCCTAATGGATAGAGCACAGGCCTGGGAGTCAGAAGAACCCGGGCAAGTCTCTTCACTTCTCTGGGCCTCAGTTACCTCATCTGTAAAAGGGGGATTAAGACTGTGAGCCCCATATGGGACGTTGACTATGTCCAACCTGATTAGCTTGTATCCACCCCAGTGTTTAGAACAGTGCTTGACATAGAGTAAGTGCTTAAGAAATGCCATCATTATTATGTACATGTGAATACTGATTTGTAATTTATTTATTCACTTTAATCTGTGCTCAGGTACTTTTACCTATTTTATTTTCACAATCCTAAATTTGTTAGTCTTCCTTGTTGAAATGAAAGCTTCTTGAGGTCAGGGACCATGTCTTTTATGTTTGTGCATTTCCTTAAGTATGCAGTGCAGTATTTTGCACAAAGTAGGCACTCAATAAATTCTGTTGGTGATAGGATATTCTGTCTTAAAAATCTTCATTTCACTACCACGTTAGTACAATCACTCATCATATCCCGAGTGGTTTACTGCATCAGCATCCTTTCTGATCTCCCAATCTCCCGCCTCTCTCTGCTTCAGGCTATACTTCACTCTGCTGCCCCGTTTATCTTTCTACAGAAACATTCAGGGCATGCTTCACAAAATCTCCAGTGGTTGCCTAACAACCTTTGTATCAAGCAAAACTCACTATTGGCTTCAAAGCTCTTCATCACCTTGCCCCTTTTTACCTCACATGCCTTCTCTCCTCCCACATCCCAGCCTGCACACTCTGCTCCTCTGGTGCTAACCTTACTGTGCCTTGTTCTTGTCTGTCCTGCCGTCGACCTCTGTCCTGGAATGCCCTCCCTCCTCAAATCCACCAAACTAGCACACTTCTCCCTTCAAAGCCCTACTGAGAGCTCACCTCCTCCAGGAGGCCTTTCCAGACTAAGCCCCCCCTTTTCCTCTGCTCCCCCTCCCCTCCCCATTGCCCCAACTCACTCCCTTTGCTCTACCCCCGCCACTCCGCAGCACTTGTGTGTATATGTACATATTTATAATTATGATTCTTTAAATTTTTGTTAATGATGTGTGTATATATCAATAATTGTATTTATTTATAATGATGCTACTGATGCCTGTTTACTTGTCTTGATGTCTGTCTCCCTGCCTTCTAGACTATGAGCCCATTGTAGGCAGGGATTTTCTCTATTATGTCGCTGGACTGTACTTCCCAAGCACCTACTAGAGTGCTCTGCACACAGTAAGAGCTCAGTAAATACAATTGAATGAATGAATGAATTAATTAATTAAGGAGCAACCTAAAGATTTCAATGCGACTTTCCTGAAAAAGAGAAAATTGAATGCAGAAAGTATTCTGTCAGGCAGAGATAGAGAATGCTGTCATTTAGCTCTCCTCCTTGAAAACAACAGATGTCAGAAATAAATAATGTTTCTTTTCCAAGAAGTGTTTGGTGCCAAGCATGCTACTAAATGTTGGAGAAAGATACACAGATTTTGAATCAGACACAGCCCTGGATTACAGGAGCTCACATTCTAAAAGGTTGGTGATCAGAAGACACACTGGGAAAGAAATAGACAGGCAAATTCAGTAAAAAGCAACAGTAGTCATTGTGGTAGCGATATTTTTTGAGTGCCAACTGAGTGCAGTGCACAGCACTGGGGAAAAGCACAACTGAAGCCTGAGAAGCATTCTTTACCTACAAGAGGCTTAACACTGTAAAGGGAGAGAGTCGCAAACAGCAAGAAGGACACTGGTTCTAATCCTGGCTCAACCATTCAATAGTATTTATTGAGCGCTTACTATGTGCAGGGCACTGTACTAAGCGCTTGGGATGAACAAGTCGGCAACAGATAGAGACAGTCCCTGCCGTTTGACGGGCTTACAGTCTAATCTAACCACCTCTCTGCGGAGTGACTTTGGACGAGGTGTTTCCTTTTTCTGTGCTTTCCCTTATCTGTGAAAAGGGGATTAAGACCTTGAGCCCCAAGTGGGACAGGGATTGGGTCTAACCTAATTAACTTATATCTACCCCAGGGCTTAGTACAGTGCCTGGCACATAGTAAATGCTAAACAAATACCATTAACCCCCCCCCCCAAAAACCCCAACCCAAACAAAAACAGCAGCAACCAGAAAAAAAAAAAAAAAAGGGAATGGCACATTACTATTGGAAGGGAATCGTCTTTGGGCTTTTCATTGCTCTAGTTTAGTCTTTCATTCATTCATTCAATTATATTTATTGAATGCTTACCGTGTGCAGAACACTGTACTAAGCGCTTGGGAGAGTCCAAGAGCAGTGTGACTTAGTGGATAGAGCACAGGCCTGGGAATCAGAAGATGAGGAGTTCTAATCATGGCTCCACCACATGTCTGCTCTGTGACCTTGGGCAAGTCACTTCACTTCTCTGGGTCTCAGGTACCTCATCTGTAAAATGGGGATTAAGAATGTGAGCCCTATGTGGGACAGGGACTGTGTCTAACCTGATTACCTTCTATCTACCCTAATGGTTAGAACAGTGCTTGGCACAGAGTAAGCATTTAACAGGTACCATTATTATTATTATTTTATTACAATATAACAATGAACAGATTCATTCCCTGACTGTCCTTGGTTGACACGTTGACAAGTTTTCCAGTAGTTAACAATTGGATAGAAAACCTCGGACTTGCCCCTCTCCGCATCCCCCTCCACCCTCCCCTCTCCCAGCAGGTCAGGCCTTCCTCTGGTGATGACCGGTGGAGTGAGAATGGGAGGAGGTAGTGCTCTGGTCTTAAGCACTGCCCTCTGAACCCAAGAACCTTGGTGGTGGAGAAGTTTGGGCCATTTGGTTGCAGCCAGTTTCAGGAAAAGGGCGTACCTATGAAAACAGAGGCTCTAAATATAGATTATGCTTCGGAAAAGGAAGCGGGAGGCTTGTAAATCTTGGGAAAGCTAAAAGAAAAAAGGCCAACTTTGTATTCTTTGCCATCATTCATTCATTCAACCGTATTTATTGAGCACTTACTGTGTGCAAAGTGCTGCACTAAGCACTTGGGAGAGTACAATGTAACAATAAGCAGACACATTAAGAAGTGCTGTATCAAGGAAGCAAATATGATTTTCAAACCCTGTTTCCAAGGATCTTAGGTTCTGGACACTTTCTAGAATAGCATAGATGCCAATTTCAAAAAGTAAGACATATTAAGACTACAAGCCCCCAGTGGGACATGGACTGTGTCCATCCTGATTATGTTGTACATACCCCAGTGCTTAGTACAGTGTGTGACATCTAGGACTCATGGCAGCAGGGCCAAAATTGCTGTCTGGGTAGTCGAGAGGGCTGAATTGTTCCCTGGAAATCTGGGAGAATCTTGGCGGGGCCATGGGCAAGCCAGGTCCGTGACTGTGGGAGGGGAGTGAATGTGCATTCATTCAGTCATATTTGAGTGCTTACTATGTGCAGAGCACTGTACTGAGTGCTAGAGAGAGTCCATTACAACAGTAAACAGACATATTCCCTGCCTATGGACAGTTAAAGGGCATGTGACACTAGGGGCTGGAAGTAAGGGAACTTTAATTGGTTGAGCCTCTTCTAGATTTCCTCAAAAGCCTTCTTGCCCAGGATTTCCAAGGAAGTTTTTCTAGCCTGTTTGGCTCTGGACCAGCATCAGTTACTAGTTTTCTCCAACTGTTGTTTCTCCTCTTGCCTTTCTCCTAAGGAAGTGCAAAGCTGTCTCATATCTAACTCTGTAGAATTAGATCTTGACCTTTGTTGGCAGTGGATTTAGATGTAGAAATGGAGATGTCTTTTCCAGCTTGGAAAAATGCCGTGTTATGTTTGTGCAGCCTGCTGTTAATGAAATGGAGGTCTGTCCTTTAGACTCCTCCACCCCCCGCCCCCCCCATCCCTCTGACCTCCCCTCCAGGGCTCTCTTCTACTCAGATTACAAAAAATCTTGGTACAGCTCACATAGGAGTCACGACTGAGCTGAAAGCACAGCTTGTTTCGTCCTGGTGCCAGTTTATTACCTTTCTGAAATGCTGTCCCTGTCTATTTATCATCTAGTCATTGAAACTACTGTTCAGTCTGTATTCAAGTTGGAGAGTATCTGTTCTGTAGAGAGCCAGTTCGGTGATTCTGTGTGCGCACATGCACAAAGTTAATCATGAGGAACTGGGAGTCTCAGAAAGTTCACTTCATTTTTTTGAGCTGATTTGGTATTTGGTATTCACTGTGCCCTCAGCCCCACAGCACTTATGTACATAGCTTTAACTTTTTCATTTATATTAATGTCTATTTCCCCCTCTAGACTGTAAGCTCATTGTGGGCGGGAATGTGTCTACCAACTTTGTTGGATTGTATCCCCCAGGCGCACGGGAGTGGAGATGATGGTTAACCTTGTTGAAGAGGGGCTGGTGTCCATTTGGGTTTTGAGCATGCAGCTTGTGTTGGAGAATTATGGCCTAGTTTCTTTTTTTTTAGTGGCACACTAATTTTATTACCTGTGCATTTCAAATTGAATTGATTACCTAGTTCACCTAGCTGGTAAGCAGTTTTACTTGAAAATTTACGTTTCCTTAATATCCTCCGTGACATCTTGAACTAATTGCTCATAGAACATTTGGTTGGTATTAGCATTCCTTCTCTATCTTAGGCATCCAAACCTCTTTATCTCAACTCTCAAAACTGTATAAAACTCGGGAGATGATTGGCTGGGAAGAGCCATAGGATCATATGACTTGCTTGTAATTGACACGCTAGAGTGTTCTGGTCACAAGCCTGTCCAAAACACTTGGGCGTAAACATTATAGGGGTAATAAAGTAACAAAGGTGAGAAGAATTGTTGAGTAAGGAAGATTACATGGGAATGGATTAGAAACTTGACTAGATTTTCAGTCTGGGAATGAGTGACTTCTGGTTAGGACTATGCCTAATTATTCAGTGGGGAGAAAGGGGGACATCAGAGGGCCATCCATAAGAATGAATAATAATAATGGCATTAATCACTATGTGACAAACACTGTACTAAGTGCTAGGGTAAATACAGTCTAAGGGGAAGAGAAATCAGGAATAGAATTCCCATTTTACTGATGAGGGAATTGAGGCCAGAAAAATTAATTGACTTGCCAAAGGTCAAGAGAAGCAGCATGGCCTAGTGGATGGAGTACAGGCCTTGGAGTCAGAAGGACCTGGGTTCTAATCCCTGTTCCACCACTTGTTTGCTGTGTGACCTTGGGCAAGTGACTTAACTGCTCTATGCCTCACGTACCTCATCTGTAAAATGGGGATTAAGACTGAGCCCCATGTGGGACACAGACTGTTCCAACCTGATTAGCTTGTATCTACCCCACGCTTAGTACAGTCCCCGGCACATAGTAAGTGCTCAATGAATAACATACAAGAAGAGTCACACAGCAGGTAAGTAGCAGAACTGGGTTTAGAACCCAGGTCTCCTGACTTCTAGTCCTGTACTTTTTCCCGTTAGGCCGTGCAGCATCTCAGCATGCTTGCTGTAAAGGATCCCTAATCCATTTATCAGATTTTGATATTCATCGGAAACTGCGGCTAGTTGTCAGCCTATAGAGGGAACAGTTGTTAGTCTGCATCATCAGTCAAGGAGATTGAGATGCCAAGACAACTATACAGGCACAGTGAGGCAGCTTTGTCCAAACCTCAGCTCTCAAGGAAATAGAGAAGTGTTTGACATCGTTGGACTTGACAGGATGTTTGCTGTCAAGGCACTGCTTTTGGTGTGGGTTGAAGGTGGAAGTATTGCTCTGAACTCTGATTGCCCCATCCTCAATTTCCTTATGGTTCCCTGCTGGTCTCATCTCAATCACTCAATCAATCAATCATATTTATAGAGAGCTTACTGTGCACAGAGCACTCTACTCAGCACTTGGGAGAGTACAATGTAACAATAACAAACACATTCCCTGCCCACACGAACTTACAGTCTAGTGGGGGAGATGGACATTAATGTGAATAAATGAATTACAGATATGGACATAAGTGCTTTAGGGCTGGGAAGAGGCGATGAATCAGGGGAGCAAGTCAGGGTTATGCAAAAGGGAGTGGAAGAAAGGGAAAAAACGGCTTATTCAGGGAAGGCCTCTTGGAGATGTGCCTTCCAAAGGTTTTGAAGCGGGAGAGAGTAATTGTTGGATATGAAGAGGGAGGGTATTCCAGGCCAGAGGCAGGGCATAGGCGAGAGGTTGGTGGCGAGATAAATGAGATTAAGGTAAAGGAAGAAGGTTGGCATTAGAAATGCGAAGTTAGAGGACTAAGTTGTAGTAGGAGAGGGTACTCTCCTACTTCCTTCTTCCCTGGGTTGTCATGGTAACTAACCTCCTTTGCCTATCTTGCACTTAAAATTTCCAGTAGTATAGAAGAAGTATAGTGCTTAGGTTAGGGTGTGATCATTTCCTTTTTTCCAGGTTAGTGAGCCTTAGGGTCTTCAATCATATTGAGTATTTTCCATGTGCAGAGCACTATACTAAGTGCTTGGGAGAGTACAACCCAACAATTTGACACATTCTCTGCCCACAATGATCTTGCAGTCTAGGGGAGGAGACAGCTAGACATATAAATAAAAAATTAATGGATATGTACATAAGTCCTGTGGGGCTGGGTGATGCAGAGGGAATGGGAAAAGAGGAAATGAGGACTTATTCAGGGAAGGACCACTTGGAGGGGAGGTGCCTTCAGTAAGGCTTTGAAGGTGGGAAGAGTAATTGTCAGTCCGATATGAAAAGGGAGGATGTTCTGGGCCAGAGGCAGGATGTGGGCAAGAGATTGGCAGTGAGATAGATAAGATCGAGGTACAGTCAGTAGGTTGACATTAGAGGAGCGAAGTGTGCAGGCTGGGTTGTAATAGGAGAGTAGAGAGGTGAGGTAGGAGATGGCAAGGTGCTCTAAGGCCTCTTTCTAAGGATCTTGTGCTGAGCCGCGTGGACTAGTGGAAAGAGTTGGGTCTGGGACTCTGAGGATATGTGTTCTAATCCCAGTTCTGCCACTTGCATGCTATGAGACCATGGGCAAGAGACCTAACTTCTCTGGGCCTCAGTTTCCTAATCTGTAAAATGGGGATTCAGTACCTCTTCCCTCTCCCACTTAGATTATTAGCTCCATGTGAGACAGGATTGTGTCTGACTTGATGATCTTGAATCTAACCCAGTTTTGGTACAGTGCTAGGCACATAGTAAATGCTTTAAAATTATATAAATATTATTATTGTTTTTCAATTTATTTAAGTTGAAGTATCCTTGTGTGTTTCTAGCTTGACCACATGTAGCAGTTTTTACTTGTGACTCTTAGTTTTTTAATGTGTACTTTAAAACATCCTAGTGTGGCTTGGTGGAAAGGACATAAGACTGGGAATTGGGAGATTCATATCTGGCTTTACTTTTTGCCTGATATCTGATTCTGGGCAAGTCACTTCATTTTCCTTTGCCTCAATTTCCTCATCTGTAAGATGTTGGATCTCCTTCCTTCTTAAACCGTTTGGCCTTATGGGACACTGGCTGTGCCCCATCTTATTTCCTTGTACCTATCTTAGTGCTTAACAAAATCTTTGGCACATAGCAAGCAATACCATCATTATTATTGTTACCACTATGTTTATCAGATTATATTGTGTAAAAAGTTAAGAAAAAGATTTAGGAGGGAAAAGAGGAAGAAATAAAGTGATCCTGTAAGGTATTAACATTTATTTTGGCAACCTAAGATCGGGTTCTCATTACGCACAGCAGCACAAATATCCATGATATCTGCCGAAATGTACCATCAAGTTGCATTGTTCTGCAACATCCTGAGGGCAGGAGGAAGTGTGGGTCAGGGGCATGTTTGGGGAGAAAAGCCAAGGTCAGGCTATTCTGGCCTTGGATGAAGAGAAGTCATTTGACTCAATAGTCTGATGATTGTTTTCCTTGTTGTGCTTTCACTCTTAATTGCTTCTTTGACTGCCGCTCTACTAAGGCAGACTGAGGTCTGGAGTCCACTCCGGTAATGTCACCTCAGACTCACTTGCTTTATCTCAGGGAGGTGGGAAAGCTTCCTCTTGCCCGTCTCCTTTATATTATTCTTATTGATTTTCTTGTAGAATAGTTAGAACAGAGTGCAATCAATAATGAAAAATTAGTTCCTTTGACATGTTATTTTGATTTTTTTTTTTTGAAGGGCATATTAAAGAAGCCACTAAACTGATTGCCTGATATCTTGTTTACACTGGAAATGTTAGAATCATTTACTCTTGACTGAGGTTTGATGCAGAGTGTAACAATGCACTATGAATTTACCATGGGCTCAGGTCTACGGTATATTAACTGAAACTCAGTATTTTAGGAAATGGAATGGAAGTTCCAAGTAAATGAGCACTAACATCAATGGCTAATTCAAACATTAGTATTTTCCCAAGATGGCACATTAACTTTCAGATGTGCCATCTTTATCTTGGACATTTTTTTCTTTAGAAAATGGAGGTAATATGACTTTGTAGATTGTTACTCCTCCATTTTTAGCATCATTTACCATTTTAAACCGGTATGATCACTGAATTGATACTATCTTCAAAAGCCTTTATTATTTGCATACACAATTTGAGTAACTATGTAATAGAATGTTTGAAAGCACTTTGATGACCACATAAATAAAGCTCAGCTTGACTTGGAATCTAAAGTACAATGCCAAGAAAGGGCAAGTAGAAGTGTAGGAACAGCGATTAGAATGAACATACCTTTTATTCCCGTTAGACTGTATGGACTCCAAATAGTCATTTCCCCAAGACCTTATTTATATATATATTTTTAATGATTTCTGTTAAGCACTTACTCTGTGCCAGGCACTGTACTAAGCGCTGGATACAAGCTAATCAGGTTAGACCCAATCCCTCTCCCAACATGGGGCTCAGAGCCTTAATCCCCGCTTTACAGATGAGGTAACAGACACAGAGAAGTGAAGTGACTTGCCCAAGGTCACACAACAGGCAGGTGGCAGGGCTGGGATTAGAACGCAGGTACTTCTGACTTCCAGGCCTGTGCTCTATGCCCTAGACTGCACTGTTTCTCAACAATAGGCCTATTATCCTGAATTCACAGAATGCATCTGTGATTAGAGTTCCTTCAGGTCTGTTAGCTTACAGCACACAAGAGTGTGGTAAGGTAAAAAAAAATAAAATAAAAGATATTCTCTGCACAAGTGGGGCAAGAGTAATAGAGAGTTAAGAGGCACCTCCATGGTCAAATTAGTTAGTGGCAGAGCTAAGTTAAGAACCCACCTCTTCAGCCTTCCACGCTAGGAATCTTTCCACTACACTTTATGTGGCCTAGTGAGAAACATGAGGGAAATCTGTGGGGGCTCCAGATGAATCAGAGCATTACGTTGGCAGGCAATCAGGGAAGACATTGAATTCACCGAATAGGGAAGCGAGGCTCCATGGGGAAAAGAGGAAAAACATTTCTAGGTCAGCACACCCAACCAGCTGAGATGGCTGTCTAGGCTTTCTTGCCAATTGAAGTAGCGCTCTGAGAGCCTGTAAATCGAGAAGTAGCAGAATGGAGGTGAAGGTTTGCTCACAGATTGTTAGTTCTTGCTCATAGACTCTACTGTATGAGTGAAGCTGAATCCTTGAGAAAGCAGTTCAGCCAGGATGAATTCTTTTCTCTCTTTAAAACATGCATGATGAATGGTTGCCCTGCCATTATGTGACTGTCTTTGTGAAGGTTTGTGCAACAACTGGCTATGAGCGCCTCCTCTTATCTGTTTGGTCATCTTCTGTTAACAAACAGACAGGCATCTCTTCAAAGATGGAACAGTATGTCTTGGAAGACTAATTTGTAGTGACCCTAGGAATAGCAATAATAATAGTATTTATTGAGCACCCACTAAGTGCCATGCACGGTACTGAGCAGTATGAACTGGTTTTACTGGTGTCACTGGTAGTTAGCATTTAGAAATATTTAGAAAGTTTTTAAGTGGAGTTTTTTCTTCATCACCATGTGATTTTTCTGTTGCCCCTTGTTACTGCACATGGTACAAAGTGACCCCATAAATCAAGGCCTTCAGGTAACTTCAGGTAGGCATGTACCTACCTAGGCATATAACTAGGCAAGTCGGTGTGGTTATGAGGATAGGGCCTGAGGATGCAAACACTTGTCTCTTGTTATAAAAGCTAGTGGGAAAAGTGAATAGGCACATAAAAAAGAGTTGGATCTTGACAGAAAATAGTGTTTTGGAAATCTGTTCGCCTTTGTTGAATACAGCGCTGCTTGATATTTTCTGACACTTTAGATATTAAATCATCCTGATCTTAGAAGCAGATCAAATCACTTAGGATGATCGCAGGTCAAAAGACTGTTATTCTTTCCCCCCCCCTTCTTTATAGTTTAAAACTTGGTCTTGGAGAAATGCTTTTTTAGTTGTGGTTTTCTTTTTTTCTTTTTTTAAAAAAGCAAAAACCAAAAAAACCAACAACTGGTAGTTTGCTCATGTTTTATTAAAGCCAAGCTATTTTGAATTCTGTTGGGGCTTTAATGATATTTGTCACCAAAACAGCCAGCTGTGTTATTTGTCTTTCCTGCATAATTGTAATTGATGTTGGGATCTTAAAATTTTCTAAACCAGTTCTTGAATGATATATTTTTATATAATTTTTTTCAAGAAAATCTGAAATTCATTATCTGAAATAGGGGCACAGGACCTCCTTCATGATAAAAGAGTAAGGAAAGAGAATATAAAGTGAAATAGAACCTTAATGTTTTATATGGAGAAAGATTTGGCTTTCTGGGGAAGGATAGTGACAAGACTGACTGCATGACTTAGCAGAGAAAGCATGAGTTTGGGAGTCAGGAGACCTGAATTCTAGTCCCGGCCCTGTCAGTTGCATACTGTGTGACTGTGGGCAAGGCACTTAACTTTTCTATGCCTTAAATGCCTCCTCTGCAAAATGGAGATGAAATATCTGGTCTCCCTTCTCCTCAGACTGTGAACTCTATATGGGACAAGGACTGTGACTGATCTCATTATCTTGTATCTACCTCAAATGTTTAGTACAGCTCTTAGCACAGAGTAAAATCAGTAAATATCATCTTCTTCCATAGCTGAGTTTCTTCACCTTGAAAAAAACATGTTTATATATCTGTGTTTATATGTATGTATACATACATAAATAATAATAATGTTGGTATTTGTTAAGTGCTATGTGCAGAGCACTGTTCTAAGCGCTGGGGTAGATACAGGGTAATCGGGTTGTCCCACGTGAGGCTCACAGTTAATCCCCATTTTCCAGATGAGGTGACTGAGGCACCGAGAAGTGAAGTGACTTGCCCAAAGTCACACAGCTGCCAAGTGGCAGATCTGGGATTCGAACTCATGACCTCTGACTCCCAAGCCCGGGCTCTTTCCACTGAGCCACGCTGTTTACATATAGATATACTACCTCTCTCTCTCTCTTTCTCTCTCTCTCTCTCTCTCTCCACACATACACACACACACATCACACTATTTGGCTAACTGCTGTTGATTACGTGCAAACTATACTACACCCAGCAGTAAAATTTATGAAATATTAAGGGTTGCTCAGATGAAAAAAATTTATGATGATATTTAAGTGTTTGCTATGTTTCAGGCACTAAGATGGATACAAACCTAAAACAAGAATTACCCTCCCTAGAGTCTGAGCTCATTGTGGACAGGGAATGTCACTGTTTATTGTTGAACTGTATTTTCCCAAGTGCTTAGTACAGTGCTCTTTACACTATAAGTGCTTAATAAATACAATTGGATGAATGAAGTATTTAGTCATTTGATAGATGAGGAGACAAAGGCAATGAGAGGTTAAGTGACTTGCTCAAGGTAACACAGAGCAGGCGAGTGGTGGATTTTATCTATTCTAATTCCTAGAATCTCAGAGGGTGA
The DNA here is from genome assembly GCF_004115215.2 of Ornithorhynchus anatinus. Classification (NCBI taxonomy): domain Eukaryota; kingdom Metazoa; phylum Chordata; class Mammalia; order Monotremata; family Ornithorhynchidae; genus Ornithorhynchus; species Ornithorhynchus anatinus. The sequence continues at coordinate 50,618,070 of NC_041735.1, read as the reverse complement.
AGGATCATAAGAGGATATACGCTTTAACCTTACACCTCTAAGCAAAGAATGGAAAGTCTGAGCCTTCGAAGTTGGATTATTATCTGTTTTAATTGCAAAGATACCCAGTAATGGAGATTCCTTTGTCACATTAATCTGTCTTAGTCAAGAGGTCCACCTTTATGTCTAACCAAATTCTCGAGTCAAGCTGATTTCATCCTCCTTCTCGACCTCTGAGAACTTAAAACTAGTGAGCATCCTCTTCATAATTACTTTTCATTAACTTGAAGACAGTTAAGTCACCCTTTACCCTTTTCTTCTCTCCAGGCTATTTAAGATTCATTAAAAAAATGAAACGCCACATCCACAGTATTAAAATCAAGGCAGGGAAATCACTGTATGATCCTGCATCTTTTAAATATCTTCTTGTAGCCAGTAATGCATGAGTAATTTTGGAAGTACAGGAACCCTAGACCTCAAAATGGTAAATGTTTTTAAGTGTCTGAGAGGGGAAGGAAGTAGAAGGCTGCTTTAACTCTAACACATTTACTAGTGTGATACTGCCAAAGAGCTCTAGGCTTGCACTGGATAAATACTTCAGCAGGAATGAAATGAAGGTGAGAGGAAATATGGAGGTTAATAAATCCAGACACTTGAAAGACATATAAATTGATGCCAAGGAGTTCAGCTCAGTTATCAAGCCTTTTTTATCCCAGGCCTCCTGCTCTTGTTATACATTCGTTTTAATATTTTAATTTGGGGTGACTATTTTCACCCTATTCTGCTTTTCTGGCTTCTCTTCAGACAACTGATGTGCACACACCCCAAATTAAAGTTGAGATTGGCAGCTAGCTATATGGTTAATTCTGTTCATTCTGACAACCCAAGTGGATAATTCAGTTTTCAAGGTTAGGGAATGCATTCAGTTGTCCCAAAGAGAAATCTAGGATGCTGAAGTGTACTGAGGGTTGTCCTAGCTGCCTGGCAATGTACATTCCAGGCCTCTGCAGCCGGGCTATCCTGTGTGAGTTTGTGTCAGTCTGAGGTGGCATTCTCTCCATAACTATGGAAAGTGAGTTTCTGGGTGTCTGCCTGTTATGTGGGCTGGGCCCTCTGAGGGGGCTAATCCAGCCTGGCAACATTTTTATGGTATATGTTGAATGCTTACTATGTGCCAGGCACTGTGCTAAGCAACTTCTGATGTCCTGTTTCAGGGACTGGATTAGGAACTGAGAGTTAGTGGTGTGATGGTGGCTGGCTCAAATCAATCAATCCTATTTATTGAGCACTTACTGTGTGCAGAGCACTGTAATAAGCACTTGGAAAAGTACAATAACACAGTTGGTAGACACATTCTCTGCTCACACGAATTTACAGTCCAGAGGCCGGAAATGGGGCTGAGGCAAAATTTTTTGTCATCTGAGCATATGGGCCCCCGGGAGTTTTTCACGCTTCAGTGGATGATGCCTTTTTCTGTTACTGAGGGATCTGGTGAACAAAATTATGTGATTACCATGTGTTCACCTTTGGCAACTTTGTCAACTTGAATCATATCTTCTTTACATCTTTTTGTGTATCATTATTGGAAGCTGTACCCATCCCCCTTATCATTTGGGTTGTCCTCCTTCTCTGCTTCTTTTTCATCTCAATTAGACAATTTCTCTCATCCCCATTCAAATACTCTACTCCCCCACCCTCCCTCCCACTTTAGCCCATAGGGGCCTTGGGCTAACCCAAATTAGACCATTCCAAATTACAGAAACAGAGGAAATGGGGTTTCAGAGATGTGAGAGGTAGGGTGGTTAGAGAGCTGTTGGTGGATGGATGCTGTTCCCTTTTCTTTTGGACTGTTTTAATTTCTTTTGTTAGATCACTATATTGCTCATTCTTGTATTACCTGCTTGCCTGCTTCATGTATAGGTACTTCTTACTTCCCACCTTTGGAAAAATCTCATCTCCTGAACTGAATCAAGATGCCCACTAAAGAGGCCTAATAGCAGATAAAATAAATAAAATGACTCTCTTTTGCTATTCTATTTTTTCCTACCATCTCTTTGCTTGCAAATGTAGTAAATAAGTGATCACAGTGATCTGTGACCAGATTGTAACTATCAAAAGAAAGTGGCCTGGTGGAAACAGCTCAGGGCTGGGAGTTGGGAGACCTGGGTTCTACTTCTGGCTCTGCCACTTGCCTGCTGAATGACCTTGGGCAATCCTTGAGGAAAAAAATGATTGAGTGCTTTGGATCTTATGGTGAGGAGTTTCTGCTTGATACACTTTCATTATACTTCATTTCACTTCTGGGAAATTATTAATAGTTTTGCTTGGTTTAATTAAAAAAACCACACAATCTTGAAATGTTTCACCATCTTGTTTAGAAGACAAGCTTCAGCTTTCAGACCTAATAACTGTGTTTTTTACCAGCAGCAGCAACACCTGGCAGTAATTTGATTCTGCAGGAAACCCTAATTCCATTCATCCCTGGGAGATGATAAACATTATTCTGCCCCAATAACCACCTTTGGTGGCATTGCCTACAATTAACTATGAATGACCACTGGATTTTATTTCAAGTATTTACCTTTTTCAATCTATCCTCTTTTTCCTGGAAGGAGACACTTTTAACAGTCTTTACAAAGGATTAAAATGATCAAAAACCTGCCTTAGTAAACATTATTTTCAGCTCTAAGATTAAAGATGACAATTTGGAGTTGTATGTTTTTAAGCTCAGATGAGGCAAGTGATTACAAGTCAATTAAAAAAAGGTAAAATGAAACTACTATTAAAAATTCAGAATCTGCCTTTAATAAATTGAATTGGCTATTTTGGCATTCTATTTGAAAAAGAAACAATAAATTAATCCCATACACCATCATGTAAACAATGAACCTTGGCTTATAAATGAACATCATTGATAACTTTCAATTAACAAATCAGATTTTTGTGGGGAAAGGGTATAGGTCTGGGGGTTAGGAAGCCTAGATTCTAGTTCCCAACTCTACCTCTAGCCTGCTTTTTGATCTTGAACAAGTCACTTGGACAGGGCCTCTGTGCCTCAGTTCCTTCATCTGGAAAATGGAGGCAATATGACCTTCCTCTCCATACCTCATAAGGTTGAAAATTTCTAGTATTTTTTTTCTCTTGTTTATCTTCAAAAGTGTGTGTTGATGACAGGGATTTTTGAATAGAGCACTCATGTAAGGTTATTTTTCTTTCACTTGTTGGCTAAGGTGCATCTCCTTACCGTGGAACAATATGGTGCCAGGCTTAGCCCATCTGTTTCCCTTCTGGATCATCATCTTTCTGGAGTATATAGTTGTGAGATCAATCTCATGGGAATGTGCTGTGGAAAACACTGTAAGGAAGTGAAGTGACAAATCATAAGTCATTTTAAATGGAGAAATGACAATAACTTTAACTGAACTGCATTTTTATATAGGGCTCTCTTTGTCCTTGCTGAGCTGTTTTCCTTAGTAGGTGCCAAGATCTGCTTCTCATTTTTTTATGGTATTTGTTAAGCGCTTACTATGTGCCAGGATCTGTAGTAAGTGCTGGGGTAGATACAAGATATTCAGATCCCACAGGGGGCTCACCGTCTAGGAAGGATGGAGGAGGATTCGATTCCCATTTTACAGGCGAGGTAACTGAGGCACAGAGAAGTTAAGTGACTTGCCCAAGGTCATACAGACAAGTGATGGAGCTGGGATTAGAACCCAGGTCCTCTGACTCCCGGGCCTGTACTCTTTCCAGTAGGCCACACTGCTTCCCATTTCTCTAGTCTCCTATAAAAATAAATCAAACCACCAGGCAATCACCGACATTTCACACAGGTAGGTATGAAACGTCCCTGCAGCTTACAGACCTTATAGTCTATGTGGGCAGGGGACATGTCTGCCCACTCTGTTATATTGTATTCTCCCAAGCACATAGTACACTGCTCTGCACAAAATAAGCACTCAACGAATACAACTGATTGATAGGTATACCAAAAAATATCACTAAAATTTCAGCATGATGTTTTTTCCACTAGTAAAAAGGTTTGTTGATGGTATTGAGATTTGTTGGCAGAAACACTTTTTTTATGGTGTTTGTTAAGTGCTCACTATGTGGCAGATACTATACTAAGCTTTAGGCTAGATACAAACTGGTCAGTTTGGACACAATCCCCGTCCCACATGTGGAATCATAGGTGTAATCTCCATTTTACAGATGAGGTAACTGAGGTACAGAGGAGTTAAGTGACTTGCCCGAGGTCACAGAGCAGACGAGTTGCAGAGCTGGAATTAGAACCCAGATCCTTCTGACTTCTATACCTGTGCTCTATCCATTAGGCCATGCTGCTTAATCACATTCATCAGACCACTGAAGATCCACTGCTCATGGGCAGGCCTCAGCTGGGCTGCTTGGGGGTGAGCATGTTTACCTTGGACAGGTGGGATTGCCTCCTCCAGGTCCTGGTTTCTTTCCCCAGGCGGTGTGAGAAAGAACCTGCTCTGTCCCCCTGCCCAGAGGGAATTGGCAGGTCTAGTGGAGCTCTTCTGAGCTCAAAAACAATGTTGGTACAATAGCACTTGAGCCTCAGGCTCCTGTGAAACCTTAAACCATTTTGCCCTTTGTCTAACAGAGGGTTCAGACCAGCTACCTGGGGAACTGATCAATTCTGAAAACTCAATCAATCGTATTTATTGAGCATTTATTGTGTGGAGAGTGCCGTAATAAGCACTTGGGAAAGTACAGTATAACAGAGTTGGTATACACGTTCCCTGCCCACGAGGATCTTATAGTTTCCTCTACAGACCCGGAATGTATTCACTGCAACTTCTCATTGGCTTCCTGGATGTCGGATTTGAAACCACATGAACTGTTTGGGTTCTCAGACACTGTCTGGATTGCAGCTTCTCTACAGCAAAAGGGAATTCATCCTGGCATCTGTTTCAAGCAGTGCCAGACCTCTAGACTGTAAGCTTCTTGTGGGCAGGGAATGTGCCTATCAACTCTGTTATAGTCTCCTAAGCACTTAGTACAGTGCTCTGCACACAGGAAGCCCTCACTAAATACCACTGATTGATGTTAAATATAGGATGTTGAGTATCTTTACTCAGAAAAAGGAGCCAGTAGTTGAACCTCTTGACCACTGACAGGGTATTAATTTGGTTGAGGTCATTTTCAACCCCAAAATGAGGGGAAATAAAGGTAGTTTTTCTTGCATCATGGAAGGCAGTAAATTCACTGTTGTTTAGTCAGTGATCTATTTTAGCATCTTGGGTATTTTGTAGCTCCTTACTTAAGGACCAGGAAGATGTCTAAACTTTATGGGAGTTGTCTGAAATAAATACACTGAATAGATAATGCTGGAATAATATATATTTTTAATGGAAAAAGATATCATGGAAGAGGTTGGGTTTCTGAGGACAGATGAATTGGGCCTGAAAGCTGTTGTAAAGGTTTTTTGAAACCCCTAGGAGTAGTGGGACAATTTCTAGAGTTCAGTGTTGGAGAAAAGTAAAAAAAAATTGAGGCTTCCCTAAAACTTGGAGAGCAAGGTGGTTTCTTTCTTGGAGGTGCATTCCAGGGATAAGATCTGTAAAGGATTCATTTGGAACAAAGGGGAAATGAGAGCTCGTTGTGGGAATGTATCTACCAACTCTGTTATACTGTACTCTCCCAAGCACTTAGTACATTACTCTGTACACAAGGGCTCCAAAAATGTGAGTGAGAGCAAAAGTTATAAAGGAGCAGATTTGGCACCCACTAGCATGTTAGTAAATAAAGTGAAAGAAGACAAAGAGGAAAGAATGAATGCTTCTATTAAGGCATCTTTACAGACATTTTCTCAAGGTAAGTATCAGATCATGTTGTTGAGTAGGGCACAAATCTGATTATATTTATTAAAATTACAAAGAGGATGGGCTGGGCTGGTAATTTCTTGTTGTATGGGTACCATGAATGTTGGAAAAGCAGGAGCCCTTGGACATGGTCAGAAACGGGAAGAAGAGCAAGAAAACAGAAGATAGCCCACCCATTTTGAACTTGAGACAACACTGGAAATCTTTCTAGTGTTACCAGTCATGGTAGAGATGGACGTTTAGAAAAGACTTTATTTTGTGGCTGATACGGTTACACAACTGAAAGTATAAAGGCAGTCCAAACCGAGTTGACATAATTCCTCCCTCTGTACTCTCGGGGCTTCCATTCAACAGCATTTCAAGTTCCTTCTAGAAAGTGGGAAAGGAATCTAGGAGAGTTCACACATGTGAGCTCTTTGGCAACTAAAACCACTGCTTCCTTATGTAAGTATACCCAGCTGGCTGCAGAGGAGCCTGTGGGCCCTGGCTGGAAGGATTTTGTAGAAATGGGGAGCTGATTGGAGCCAATGAATGTTGCCAGGTGCAGAGACTCGTCACCAATCCAGAAATGGCTTTTGCAAGTTACAGGCTCAGGGTACCACTCTCTGAAGAAGAAAAAAGCCTTTTTGCTAAGCCGTGTAGCAAATTCCAGATGTTTCAGTGAAATCATTAGAATGAGTTATCAGGCATTTTATATCAGAATCAACAAGCATCTCTTTTGGGACTGCTCTTATGTTTACTAAATACCTCAGATTCATAATTGAAGTTTACAGTGTGTCACCCTGCAGGGACAAGAAGTGAAAAGTAATGCTTACCCCCTCTGAGCTTGCTTTATAAAGTACATTCCTATTTTAAAATGAACAATTCCTCCTTCTCGACCCCTCAGGAACGGGCTGTTTCTGTAAAATACATGGGAGATTGTTTTTTATTTCTAATTTCATGTATTTGTTGGGCCTATCTGGATAGAAGTTATAGCGCTTCACTTTTCTGTGCTTAGAGAAAGGCCTTTTCCTGAGTGGGGGGAGTGGAAAAAAATGATCCAATTGTGGTTTCTTTGAACAGGTACTTTATGCTGGATTTTGAGTCTGGGATCCTACAATATTTTGTGAATGAACAGAGTAAAAGCCAGAAGCCTCGAGGAGCCCTGTCTTTGGCAGGCGCTATAGTCTCTCTGAGTGATGAAGCGCCGCACATGTTGGTAGTATACTCTGCTAATGGAGAGATGTATAAACTGAGAGGTACAGTAATCTCAAAGTTTCTTTGTAAATAGGTCTTTCAGATCTACTTCCACACTCCCAACTCCCTCCATGCTCTGCTTTGTGCTAGTCCTTGAGAGAACAAATTTTGGGACAAGTTGGTTCTCCAAAGGCCTTAACTTTGTCACCACTCTGGACAATCCCTTTTCCCTCTCTCCCCCCCACTTTAGCCTCCTTTATTCCTTTTTTTCCTCTGACCAGATCAGTCAGTAGGGAGGTAGGATGTGGAGGCAGGGTTGGGAATTATTGTGTCAGTCTTAGAATTCCCTGGGAGTTGGGTCTGAGGATGGGAAAAATGGCTTAAGCCCATCTTCAACACAGAGCTCCTCATATAAGCTAATCATTAAACATCCAATTTTTTTTTTTGGCTTGCATTATTCTGAAGAAGTCTGTATTCTAGCTTGGGAACACTGCTATGCTAGCTCATGGCATTTAGTAGCTTCTCTCTCAAAACAGTTTGTTTTTATTTCCACCTGACACCTAATCTATTTCATTGGAGCATTAGTTTTAGAGGTGGTTTCATATCCATCTTCCTTGTCAGTACATTAAGATGTAGAATTGAAGCTGTTTAGAGAGAATCATGCCCCAAATGGGTGTGAAGGTAGAGCCATAGCTGCTCCTTTACTACCCTGCTATTTTTAAGAGCATAAAATCATGTTTTTAGCCAGTGTCATTCCACCTGATCCAAAAGTTTTCCTCAATACCAGAGGTATTTCCAATGCCAAATGAAATAAGGATGTGTTTATTGTGAAATGTTTTACCCCTCTGAAAGGTCAATTTAATGTTTGGAAATACCTAATTTCTTAAAAGGAGGTACCTATTCGTTGGGACCTTAGTCTGTGATTATGAAATCCTGGGCATGCCATCGCTTTGCTCCCTAATTAGAATCTCTATTTCAAAAAAGGAACTTTTACCTGTACTTGTTTCCCCAGTACTTTAAGAACCCCAAAGAAAGGTGCTGTGTAGATGCAACATAGACATATCTTTTTGGAGTTATAATTTTAATTTATTGCCAGTTTCTCAGGAACTCAAAGTGCTAGGCTGGGAAGCAGAGTAGGGAACCTTGGTTATCTCAGTTTTAGAAATGGACAAGTGAAAACCAGACTCTGTTGCACATAGAGTCTGGCAAGGCCAGGAGTCAAACCAGCTCCCTTGCTCCCAAGTCTAATTCTGATCCCTACCCTGTGGCCAACCACCCTAGCACTTAAGAGAAGGAGTAAGCTAATGTGTATTATTATCTCCTTTAAAAGAAATCCAATTATGATGGAAAATCCATAAAACAATTAAAATAATATACATTTAGAGAGGCATATAGTTTATGACAAAAGGAAATGTTTTTGTTTTGAATATTATTTGAGCTAAATGTCCTCTTCTAATACTCATGCAGTTTCTTTCCAGATGGCTAGATTTATATTGTCTTGGGCAACACTTTTTTGTTTTAGTAAATGGTCAAGGCGGATAGAATAGGTTAAAAAGAAAAAGGTATTTTTGCATTTTTTTTAACTAATAATAATAGATTTGCCCTTTGAGATTTTCATTATCATTGGATTGTTAAATCCCTATCATGATAATTTTAGAAACAAATCCTAAAGTTGCATCATATCCATAAGAATCACAAAGGCTGTTTTGGATTCAATTTTTAAAAGTACATACACAGTCTCAGAGTGGGCTTAATCTTCTGTAGTAAAGAGGATAAAGACATGGAATACTATCCAGCTTCAACTCAATTTTTGTTTGTGGCAAATTTAGCAAAGAAGTTTATAGATTTATTGTGAGCTTCTGTCCACTCTGATTATTGTTTATCTACCCCAGTGCTTAGTGCAGTCCTTGACATATAGTAAGCGCTTAACAAGCACCATTTAAAAAAAAAAGGGTCTCAGATAGCGAATTTACTTTGCGTTCACATGGCGTCATTTCATTGACATGTGGGGTGTTTTGGCTGTGGTCAAATACCCCAAGGCATTCTGAATGACTTCTATAGAATGTGGAGGTGGAGAAAAGGGGTCAGAATGACCATACTCCCCTAGGCAGAGGTGAGAGTTTGCAAAAACCTCCATCAGTATAGTCAATTCCTTTACTACGGTACTTGGTCCTCAAATCTCGGACGGATGGGAGATTCCATCATCATCATTATTCTGTATTTCCCAAGATTCAGGTTAATGGACAAAGGATCCATTTTCTGGCCCTTAAAGGAGCTTCCGATGTCCCATTTAAAAGGAACTCGAAATAGTTTTGTTTACTAACAAAAATACAGTGTATTTTTAAGCAGTAAAGTCTTTGGAATATGTAAAAATTGATCTTCATGTATTAACCATTTATAGTAGCTAGTAGTAGTAGATAAAACATACATCTTAGATCTTGTTCAAATGTATTACATATTTCTCACTTCAGGTACATATTACTAATATCTCTAATTAGGAAGTGGGAGGCAAAATGAAAAAAAGTATAGTTGATTTCCATTTACTAGCTCTTTTGGGAAATTTAAGGATCACCAAGGCAATACTTTGTAGTTTCTCCCTTCCAATTGCAATACCAATCTAGGAGAGTAAATATGAAAATGGCACTTCAGTTTGACGTTATTTTGAAATTTTAAATGCCTCCACTGAACAATCAATGTGTTAGATGACAAAAGTCATTGTAGAACTGTACTTTAAAATCCAGATTAGCCACTGAGGTAAAAACATTTTTTTAAAAGTGCATTTTCCCTTCCCTTCTTTCTTATTGCCCATTCAAAAACAATAATGCAGATGACCACTGGGAAAAAGATATTAAAATTGTATTAATGAGAAATTTCAGAATGAATTTTTAATCCAGTCAGGGTCAGGGGAATTGCCAATTGAGGACTTTAGGACCATTTTTTAAAATCAGATATTCATGTCAGTGACTTTTATAGTATTCAGGTTTTTATTTGCTTTTCTCCCTCTTCTCACTTATCCCTTTTATCCCTCAAACTTTTTGGATGGGTTTGAAGACAGACAAACTAGGTGCATTTGTGTATAGTCATTGCAGAATATCTCTCTCTGTCCTCTATTTTAGCCGCTGACGCGAAGGAGAAGCAGTACTGGGTGACTCAGCTCCGATCCTGTGCCAAATACCACATGGAAGCTAATTCTAAGGTAACTATGGGGAAAGTGAATGATGCTATTTCTGGGGTAAGTCAAGTGCACAGTATACTGGATGATTAACCTAGTAATGCATCTGTCTTTTCTGTTTGCTCGACTCTGTTCCCACTCCATGACAAATGAATTGGTACCTGTCACACCTACATTTAACTTTTAAGACATAAGTAGAGGAGGTTTGTGTTCTCAACCTAGGAATATTCAGAGGGAATGGAGTCTGGGTATGAAAATGCCTTAGCTAAGTTAATTTTTAGAAGTGTTAATTGTTCTGTAAAGCCACACTGGAGAGGTTCATTTTATTATTCTGTTAAAATGATCAGTGATGTATAGTTTTAAAGGAATAATTAAAGGTGAGGCTAAATCTTAAATAAAACTTAACCTGAAGTCGATTAAGCAGTACACCCAGGCATCATACAGAAAATTTTATTGTGACATTTTCCAGTGAAAAGTGTGGTCTGATCATTTGGAACAATTTCACGAAGAAGAATCATTTTTACACATCAGTGTTAAAAGTTATAACAAGTCAGTTTTCCAGAGTTTGCAGTAAAACAATGCTATAAAGCATTTGAAGTGCTATGAACCCCACCAAAACCTTGGATTTCACTGGGTTGGGGGAATTACCCGGCTTTGCTCTCGATCTGGGCAGTGGAGAGGGGAATGCCCTGACCCAGCTTCAGGTCTTGGTGATGATGCAAACACACTCCCACACTGCTAACTCTGCAGAGGGGATTGCCTATGTTTACAAGGATACTTATGAAGTAGGGGGAAGTAAGCAATGGAGTTCAGAGTTTGAAGAGGAAAGATGCTAGATTTGGGTTTGGACTTGCTAAGCTTCAAGTGGCTAGAGGAGACTTTGGGTGAAGATAAAGCTGGGGAGTGAGAAACCAAGTTTGGAAATAAACCGAAAGCCATCACTATAGAGGAAGGAACTGTAACCCTAAGAGCAGTTGAGTTTCCTAAGAGTGAATAAAAAGGGAAAGGAGGAGAGGGTTTACAACTGAGCAGGAACACAATTCAAGGGGCCTGGGGAAGAAGAGGAACCAATAACGGAAAGAGAAAAGAAACAATCACAGATGCGAGGGGAACCAGGGAAATAACTGTGTCTTGAGACCAAGGTCAGAGAGAGTTTCAACCAGTGTAAAAGGCAGCAGAGGAATTGAGAGATTTTATGGGCATAAAAATGCTTGGGTTATGGTAAATCTAATATTAGAATCATGTTAAATTTCTTAATTACCTTTCAGTGAGAATGTTCTGCTGTAGGGGATCAAATTCCATAATATAGTCCAGGATGAAAATAATGTTTTTTCATTGCCTTTAATTTGAAACTAAGTTACTTCACTTGTAGTCAATTATGACAGCACACATCGTACCACAGTGAATTCTGAATTAGTAAAATTGCCTTCTGTCTCTTCCTCTATCCTTACTTATGCATAGCCTAGTGCCCATAAAACTCAATAGGCTTTATGTCCTCTGAATTTGGTGGCAGGAAAAAGTGGGAACTTTCCCATCTTTAAAATTTGCATTCCTTCCTCTGGCTCGAACTCCCTCCCCCATCACATATGAGAGACCACTACTCTCCCCACCTTCAAAGCCTATTAAAATAATTTCTCTGCAAGAGGCCATTCCCAACTAAGCTCTTATTTCTCCTACTCCCTATTGCTTCTGTGTCTTCCTTGCACTTGGTTTTGTACCCTTTAAATGCTTGATTTTCACAACAGTTATGTGGCATAATTGTAATTTATTTGAATGTCTGTCTCCCCCGACCCAGAGTGTAAATTTATGGGTAGAGAACGTGTTTACCAAATCTGTTGTATTGTACTCTCCCAAGTGTTTAGTACAGTGCTCTGCCACAGTAATCACTTAATAAATACCATTGATTGATTCCTCCCTCTTGAATTTAGAAGTTTGATCAACTCCCCCAAAATATGTTCTTCCCTTTAAATTAATCAATCAATAACATTTATGTACACTTACTTTATTCAAGTGCATTCTATTCAATGATCTACAACTAGAAATATTGGGCAAGAATAGGCACTCTTGTTCACCTGGAAAGGCCACTGAGTATATTTTTGGTGGCCTACTGATTGCCCTGCCTCTGTGTGAATCTGTTTCTCTCTCCTTTATTTTTGTGGTCTTTTCTCCTTCCCTCTTCTGCTTTTCCTCTGCCTTTTTCCTATCCCTGCCTAAGCCCATACCCTTGCCAGAACCCGATGGGCCTTGTTAAACTCTGCATTTAGCTCTCAGTCTTGGAGAGTTCACAGATTCTCACCACAGAGGTTCAAATCCAAGGTGTAGCTGGAGCCCCAGAGGTCTATTTGGACTCTCCTGGCTCACACTGGGACCCTGCCAATCCCAGGAAAGCCACATCTACCTTTGTGCTCACAAATGTACCAACTCAGTTGAACGACAACTCTGATGGAACACAGGTGCCTCTTAATGAACTCTTACATTTGCTGCTACAAAAAAAATGCTAATGTTCTTTTTTCTTTTTGGATGGTGAATTTCACCTTCTTTGCATGAATTTTTCCAGCCATAAGAAGGGGATCATTTGAAAATAATCAATGCTGGTAAAGCTCTGTGCCATCTTTGCATAAGGGTAATAAATAACAGTAGAGTATGATTAGGTATAAACATTACTGCCATTATCTTTGGGAAGTGAATTTAGATTAAAATCTCACTTGAAGAATGCCTGGTGTCTCAGTTGGTCAGTGGAATAGTGTTTTTGAGTAAGAAGGGAGGATGTGAAACGTGTTCAGGTTAAGAATTCTCAAATGAGCCAGGAAAGTTGTTGAAATTTTAGATGTGTATAAATATTAAATGTCTGAACATTTCCATATCATAATGTAAAATGCAAATAGGAAAAAGGAAATTACCCATACCCATAAGTTAGAATTGTACCATATTCAAGGTCAGAACTCTATATATGATATAACATTTAAGGAAGAAGAGACTAGGCTGCCATTTGAGTAGTAATAGGAAATGTGCAGCCCTGATATTTTTCCCCATACAGTTAATATGATGTAAGTGAATGCTATTTTTAGTTACCTGTGTATGTATTGTCAACTATTTTTTAAGCACCAACTAGTGCGCACAACTGGTCTGAGCTGTGTTGAGATTAGGTCATGTACCATTGGCCTACTATTGGCCTTAAGACCACATGGGAAGCTGAGGGCTTTGTTGAATGTCTTTGGGTTGCTTTCAGAGTGCAGGACTAAGAGTTGGTCTTATGGAAGGGCAATTAGTCCCATCATCAATGACATCCATCCATCTCCAACAGGGAAGGGTTGGTCACTGCCACAATCATTCCAATGCTCAGGAAGGCTGAAGGTGAGGAGATTATCCTATATGTAGCAATCTCCACAGGAAATGACTAATTTTGGAGGAGAGAATTTGGATTTCCTGGTAGGTGACTCTAAATTGTTGTGGCTTGGTGAATAATCAACAGAGAATCAAATGGCCATTAGTGGTGGTTTTTTGTTTTTGCTTGTTTTTTCCTTTGCCAATGAGCATCTTAACCTGAGGGAGTCATTAAGTGTAAGTGTAACTTTCCGCTTGAATCATACTGGATCTGGATGGAAGAAGTAAGGATAAATTGCTATGTTAGGGAATTTACCTTTCTGATTTTCCAAAATTAGATAAACAGCTTCCTCCCCTTCCCCAAATTATATTAGCTAGGTTCAGCATCTTCAGATTTTTCAACAGACACTTGCCAAAATTACCGGTCTTACTGACAGACATTGAGGGGAAGGAGACATTTCATTCAGTCATGAAACTCAGAAAAGAGCAGAAAATGTTCCACATAGGAAGAACATAAAAATATTGTGCAAATAGCAAGGAACCTACTGTAAATAGAAATTTAGCTGTTTGCTAAGCTGAAGGCAAGTCAAAAGTCATTCTTGGAACCTTTGAAATCCTGGTTTTGATTGTCTGTCACCGGTGTTTCCTGACTGCATCTTTTCTTTTTGGTGTCATTGATTAATTTTTCCTCTCTATACCTGACATGTTTGAAGTCCTAGATGTTTATTTGAACCACTTCTCAGCAAAGTTTCAATATTAATAATAAGTAATAGTAATGTTTGAGCGCTTTCTATATGCCAAGAACTGGGTTAGATATATGATATTCAGGTTGGACCACAGTTCCTGTCCTACTGAGGTGTAACATGCCCACAAATCATCAAATGAAAATAATGTTAAAAATATTTCAATTCCATTTGTCTGTGTCTTTCTCCCTCTGAGGTGGAGGTAACCCACCAATTTAAATGCTGCTATTGCTTGTCTGACTGAATAATAGTATTTGTTAGTTAAAGGTCCTAAAAGAGTCTACTGTAACCATAATGAGTAAATTTTGAGCAGGAGCTGTAGAGGTCAATTTGCATTTTAATTGTAAGATGACCACAGATAAGTCATGAATTTTTCATTCAGTGGAGCTTGCAATGGAAATTTTTTTTTTTTTGTAAAATTGTTGTGAATCTTGAAATTTTTACCTTAGACATGTTCATGGTGCCTGCTAGCTAAGGGACTCGAATAAAAGCCTCTGATAATCACACTGCATAGGGTCTGTCTTTGGTAGAATTTTTGAAATATTCAAAGTGCAGTGCAGTAGTCGGTAGCTTTCTGAAAAAGGCTAGTTAAGACATTTTTCACTGATGCTGGGAATAATCAGTTTTTGAAGCATACATTGGGTTCTCTTTCAGGAGAAGCAGCCAGCATGGGGGACATCCATCTAAACTCACATGCTGCTAGTGAGACCACTTATTTCACAGATCATTGGTTTTCCCATGTAGCATTGCTTTTCTTGTGAAGTTGGCAGCGTTGTTTTATAACTAAAGGAAAATTCGACTAATGATAGTTTTGGACAGTATGTAACCACTTAATGCAGTGCTCTGCACATAGAAAGTGTCCAATAAATACTATTGATGATGACGTAAAGTTGGAAAGCAACCATGTTTTTTAATTTCACTATGAAAGACTTGTCTTCGTTTCCTGTTTCTTACTTTCGTATCACTAATCTCTAGGGCTTTACTTTTTTATTTAAAAAAAACTGAAAACTACCTTTTGGTTTTTAGAACTAAAATTTCACCATTAGTTCCCTAGAGGTACCATCAAATTAACTCTGGATGATTTATGAGAAAGAACATGGGTCTGGGAGTCAGGAGATCTCATTCAGATTCCTGCTCCACCACCTACCAGCTTATGTTTGGACATCTTTGTGCCTCATTTCCTTGTTTTGAAAATGGGGATAAGATATTTGGTCTTCCCTTTTAGAGATTGTGAACACTTTGTAGGACATGGGACTCTGTCTGATAATAATTATTGTGCATTTATTAAGCACTTATTGCATGCCAAGCACTATACTAACTGCTGGGGTAGATGCAAGGTGATCAGGTCTCTTATGGAACTCGCAGTCGAAGTAGGAGGGAGAAGAAATATTGAATCCTCATGTTACAGTTGAGGAAACTGAGGCACAGAGCAGTTAAGTGATTTGCCCAAGGTCACACAGCAGAACACAGGTCCTCCCAGGCCTGTTCTTTTTCCACTAGGCCATGCCACTTCCTAATTTGATCTGATAATTTGATCTGAGTATCATATCTACCCCAGTACTTAATAATAATAATAATAATAATAATGATAATAATAATGGTATTTGTTAAGCACTTACTATGTGCCAAGCACCACATGTTAAGCACTTAATAAATACCACAATTTTAAAAGTCAAAACCAGCTTTGAAAGTGGTTTAATAAAAATGATGAACTTGAAGGGCTTTATTATCTTAAATAAATTCCATGATACACTTGCCTTTTGGAGACTAAATATGGATTTAAAATAATCCCTTTGGTGCAGTTGTGTTACCTCCCCAGGAAGGAGATGGCTTTATCTTTCGGTCTTCCCCATGAGATACTGTGTAGACTTTTGGAAAGCTTTCACTGGTGCACCAGTCTGGAAGCAGAGCAAGCCCAAGGTCCAGTCCCTAGAGGGGTAGCTGCTGAGGAAGGGTCAGAGTGTGTGACCTAGTGGAAAGCGCACAGGCCTGGGAGACAAAGGGTATGGCTTCTAATCCCGTCTCCACCACGTGTCTGCTGTGTGATCTTGGGAAGTCACTTGACTTCTCTGGGCTTCAGTTACCTCATCTCTAAAGCATGGATTAAGATTGGAAGCCCCACGTGGGACAGGGACTGTGTCCAACCTGATTATTTTGTATCTATCCCAGCACTTAATATATTGCCTGATACATAGTAACTGCTTAACAAATACCATAAAATATATATAGAGAGAGAACAGAAGAAAGAAAGCTCACCATTAGAGTTGTGTGCGGGTGTGAATCCAGATGAGCTGAACCTAGAGTGTCCAAAATTATTGGCTCTTGGAAAGTGCCTCGTGCCAAAGGCCAGATGTTGCCAGACTGACTACCATCAGCCCAAGTCTCACAGATGGAAGCATTTGATTCTTCATTGAGAATGCAAACGAGAGCTGATAGTCTGTCATTACCCTTGCAGGGGGCAAGTGGGGGGTGGAAACCAACTAGTGTTTATGACATTTCAGATGAATCTCTCACTACCTGAGTAAATTGGAGTCTGCTCAGTGGAGACCAAAACTCGGTCATGTGAGGGAGGGAAAGAAACCCTGCCCACGGCTTCTAATCGTGACTCTGCATGGCTCCAGGAAGTGCTGGATTGCCTATCTTAGCATTTGCTTCTGCTGAAGAAGCTAATCATGCATTTACTTTGTTTTTATTTATTTATTTATTTATTTGCTGCATGCCTGGCTGATGTGCCCAGGAGACTAGAGTATAATGCTTCTTCAGGCTGCATTGTGGCTGTTCTGCAAGCCGTTTCCATATTATCTCCAAGGCAGAGCAGGATCCGACTTCTGACGTGAATTGTCAAGGCTTCGCCTGGTGGGGTTGAGCTCCTTTATGGGGTGTAGTGGCTCATCCCTAGTGAGGAATGGCAGCACCCCGTCTTTTCCTTACTCTGAGGAGCCTGACCAGAATAATGGAATCTGCTACCTCCCTTATCCCAGATCAATGAAGGTAAATGGGGGAACCTGGAACCTCTGGGAGGCAAGCTGGGATGGTGGGGTGTTGGTTTATCAAGATTGCCTTTCTGGATATTTTTAGCAGAGACATAAAAAATGCCCCTTCAGGTTAATTAGCATGGTTTGGGAATGTGTAGTAAACTTGTGAAAGTGGAAATCCTCCTTCACCACCATATGTGTCCATACGAGCAAGCTAAACTTCAAAAGATCTTAGAAACTAGAATAGGAAATAAAGGGATTCCTGAATCCTGAGGAAGTAGGTAACATCAAATTATTCTTGGAAATTTTCTGCACCTGCAGATTGTTACAGCAAGTCGCTTTAAATGGTTCTCCAATCCAACTTGACTCATGGTTTAACTGCTATTTCTAATGGCTTTTCAAGCACCTGCTCTCTTGATATGCTGTAGGAAAGGAATGCTAATAGAAGAGAGCAACATAATGCACAGTGACTGGGACAACAGAACAGCAAATCTGAATTCTAACCTGGGTACCTGCCTTCAACTGAAAGATCACGGGCTAGATTCTAAGTTTCTCTGGCTTTTATCTGTCCCTTCTGGCTTCAAAGGGTTGTTGTGATAATGAATCAGATCAACCATGTGAAAGTTCTTTGGGAAGGCAATTTTAAGTGGTACCATTATTGTCACCATTGTTAATTATCATTAATAAATCATTTGTGGATATAAACCTTGTTTTCATTCCTTGTTAGTTGTAACTCATTAATTAGCATTTCATAGGTCTGGATTCTGTGTTCGAGTTTACCATGTTTGAGCTTTTTCCCAGGCTAGAAAAAACAAGAAAAAGCAAGAAAATCTTTTGGTAGGAAAATGTTGTTTAACTTCCAGCACCACTTGGTAGCTCAGGCAGAACCATCCTCCTAAACCCCATTTACATTTGGTTTTGCGCAGTTTGTGCAGGTAGGTGCTATGCCAAAGCCAGAAAAAAATAATACATGGTTCCTGCCCCCATATTACTTCTCTTCTTAAAGATGGAACTGGAGGTGTGGGTTTAACTCCCCCCTGCCAAAAAAAAAGGGACTGATCATTTCCAAGCTTGAAAAAATAGAAATACAATTTCTATAGTTTTCCTATTTAACCTTCCTGTTGGTTGTGTGAAAGTTGCAAAATGTTGTCTTTAATTCACCTTAAGGTCTTCCATAGTGACTCACTTTTCCATCATAGCACTGAATATATTCTAGGGGGCAGAAGGTGGAAGGAGGAGGGGTGTCAGGTGACTTGTTAGAGCCTAGAACTGCCTGCTAAAACATTGGTTACTAACATGGGTTGTCAAGTAGGGAAAGCAGTACTTTTGGGCTTACTTGGAGGTATGTACTGTTATAACCCAGGTAAAGCTCTTATTTGGTTCCATGAAAATGGAGGGTTGCAAAAAAGTGCTAAATGAAGTGTAGTTTCCTGTAAGAAATAATGTATTTCTCAAGACCAAAAAAGTTGACCAAGGTTTTAAAAAGCAACATACACAATAGTTATATGGTTAAATCGCCAAGTAAATATATATTAAGAATGAGTGATTAAATTTATTGTGCAAATATGCACATACCATTATACTGTGCATATGTGTATACAGTGCTTACTTTATTTACTCACATAATTGCCCTATCCTGATTTTTGAGGAGGAAATAAAAGATTTTTTTTGTACCACAGAATTTAAAACAGTGGTAGCCTTATGAGCCAAGGCAAGAGGAGAAACAAGAGGGTGAGACTGATAAAAACAGTTGTGGGAGTTAATTAAATTTGCTGCCTGGGACAGGGGAGGAGGAGCAGAAGGGTGAGAACAAGGACAAGGAGGAGTGGTTAATTCATTGGGTAGCTGTTATTTAAAGCATTTGGGAGAGTGCAATAGAAGATCTGTCTTCAAATCCTGTCAATTCTACCTTCATATCATTGCTAAAATCTGCCCTTTCCTCTCCATCCAAACTGCTACCATGCTGATCCAAGCACTTATCCTTTCCCGCCTTGACTACTGCATCTGCCTACTCGTTGACCTCCTGGCCTCCTGTCTTTCCCCACTCCAATCCATAAACGTCACTCTGGGGCACGAATCATTTATCAACAAAAAAGGTGAGTTCACGCCCCACTCCTCAGATGTCTCTAATGGTTGCCCAACCACCTCTGCATCAAACAGAAACTCCTTACCGTTGGCTTTAAGGCACTCAATCAGCTTGCCCCACCCTAGAGAAGCAGTGTGGCTCAGTGGAAAGAGCCCGGGATTGGGAGTCAGAGGCCATGGGTTCGAATCCCGGCTCTGCCACTTGTGAGCTGTGTGACTGTGGGCAAGTCACTCAACTCTGTGCCTCAGCTACCTCATCTGTAAAATGGAGATTAAGACTGTGAGCCTCAGGTGGGACAACCTGATTATCCTGTATCTGCCCCAGCGCTTAGAACAGTGCTCTGCACATAGTAAGTGCTTAACAAATACCAACCTTATTACCTTACCTCACTCTTCTCCTACTATAGCCCAGCCCACATACTCCACTCCTCTAACAGCAACTTACTCACTGTGCTCCGATCTCATCCGTCTTTCTGCTAACCCCTTTCCCACATCCACACCCTAGCCTGAAACTCCATCCCCCTCCATACATGCCAGGCCACCACCCTCCACCTTTAAATCATTACTACGATCACATCTCCTCCAAGAGGCCGTCTCCTCCAAGAGGTATTGCCCAATTAAGCCGTCTTTTCCCTCTCCTTTCTGCATTGTCTGTGCACTTCCACCTGTGACCTCTGGACATTTGATATTCACCCCACCCTCAACCCCGCAGCACTTATGTACATATCTTTAAATTATATATTATACTTTATTTTTCAAATTCATTTTAATGTCTGCCTCTCTCTAGACGTAAACTCATTTTGGGCAAGGAACATGTCTTCTAATTCTGTTGTTTTATACTCTCCCAAGCACTTAGTACAGTGCTCTGCAGATAATAAGTGCTCAATAATACGATTGATTAATTGAAGAGCTACAGTTTTAAATGCCATTTTACCTTCTCCTTTCGATCTGCTTTCTTTCCTCTTACTGCTAGACATAAGTCTTTTGTGACCCATGTAATATCCCTACCTTGTTATAAAAATTATACACAAAACTGGGCCAATCGTACAAGTAAATATGGGTAATTTTCAAAATGATTTCCTTCACATCCTGTTAAGCATAAAGGCACTTTGTGCTCCCGCAGTAGAGATGTCATTATCTGCGCTAAATTGAAATGGGTTGTATTCTCCATGTAAGTCAGTTCAAGAACTTCAAGGGGAGGCTAAGGAGAAAGCTTAAATCAAGATAAACTTTGTTGCATTATATGAAAAGGGGGGGTATTCTAAGTAACACTGTCATTGAAATTCAGAAGTATTATCAGAAAAGAGGCTTTCATAGGGATGGCTCTGATATGAAAGGTGATCTCAAATCCAGGCTAAAAAGTCCAGGTCACCTTGCTGTTATCTAGCTGCCCATTCTCTTTGTCTCTGTCCTTCACCCTCCCCTTCTCCGCCTTTCCCCTTTTTCCTCCTCCTCCTTCCCCCATTCCCCACCAAAGCCTCTTAGCTGGGATGTGAGTCTTTAGGGTATTGACCGAACCTACCTGGGGGATAACTACTGCTTTCCTCTCTCCCAGTACCTCTTTTTCTTTCATTAGGGCTCTATGCCAGGAACAGCTTTCTTCATTTTACCAAGAGCACCAAATAGAACCCCTGAAACTTCTGGGGCAAGGCAAATTATCAAAATGTTCAGCCCTTAGGCAACTAAGGCACAGAGTCCAAAATGTGAAGGGCATATTAATTTCAGGTAAGCTCTCCAAAGCCAAAGAATAAATTTAGGAAATTTTTGACTGAACAGGAGGTTTGAATTGCAGCTCATTGTGGCAGGGAATGTGTCTGTTTATTTCTGTATTGTACTCTCTCAAGCATTTAGTACAGTGCTCTGCACACATTAAGCACTTAGATATGATTGAATGAATGAATGAATTGCAGCAAGAAGGAGTTCAATTGGATTTTGAGAGTGGGCTCCTTTACTATAAGGGTGAGAAAACTGTGCAACAGGCTACCAAGAAAGGCTGTTGACATTCCATTCCCCTAGACGTTTTTTCCTCCCTCTTAAAGACAACCTCTTGTGGTTGATTTAGCCATTCATCTCCTTGGGGGCAGGGGAATGGATCAAATCACTTCCAGCTTTCTGATTTGTTTTCCCCTCTTCAATTTAAAACAGTTGAGCTTGATCTGTATAATTAATTTGGCAAGGGAAACTAGGGATTTTTTTTGCATCCTTTGCTTTTTATTTTATTCTGATTTGTATCTGTGGAGTGATAAAGGACAGTTTTGGAACTGGTAGTAATTACTGTGATGCCCTTGACTTTCTGATTTAAATTGTCTTTTCAAGTGCTGGAAATCAACATAAGCCCAGCTGCTGCCTTCACCTTAAAACTGGGACAGAGAAGCGATGGTTCAGAGCAGTGAACTTGATAGACAGTGAATTTAGCTTTCCATTCTAAAAGCAGAATTAGGTGGCCAGCAGTAGTTGGTTTGGCTTTTGGATTATCAATCAATCAGTGGTATTCACTGAGCACTTATTGTGTGCAGAGTACTGTACTAACCCCTCGGTCGAGTACATTAATAATAATAATAATAATGTTGGTATTTGTTGAGCGCTTACTATGTGCAGAGCACTGTTCTAAGCGCTGGGGTAGACATAGGGGAATCAGGTTGTCCCACGTGGGGCTCACAGTCTTAATCCCCATTTTACAGATGAGGGAACTGAGGCACAGAGAAGTTAAGTGACTTGCCCACAGTCACACAGCTGACAAGTGGCAGAGCTGGGATTCGAACTCATGAGCCCTGACTCCAAAGCCCATGCTCTTTCCACTGCGCCACGCTGCTTGGTAGACACAATTCCTGCCCACAGAACCTTATGGGCTAGAGGGAGAGGCAAACATTAAAATAAATTACAGATTAAGGGAAATGACAATGTATGGTTAAGGAACACAGATGCTGTGGGGCTGGTTTTGGGATGAATATCAAGGTTCTTTAAGGGGTACAGATCTGAGTGCGATGCAGAGGGGAGGGTGAATAGGAGAAATGGGGGCTTAGTTAAGAAAAGCCTCTTAGGCTTTGAAGGTGGAAAGAATGACGTTCTGTCATATGGCGAAGGGGAAGGGAGTTCCAAGGAAGCTGGAAGATATGGGCAATGGGTCATTGGCGGGAAAGATGAGATCGAGGTACAGAATAAGGTTGGCAGTAGAGGAGCGAAGTGGGCAGGCTGGGTTGTAGTAGGAGAGCAGTGAGGTGTAAGATAGGAAGGGGCGAGTTGATTTAAGTGTGTTGAATCCAATAGTAAGGAGTTTCTATTTGATACGGAAGTGGGTGGGCAAACACCGGTGGTTGTTGAGGACTTGGGGAGTTATGGACTGAACTTTTTTTTTTCGATAAAAACAATCTGAGCAGCAGAGTAAAGTGTGGATTGGAGTGGGGAGAGACAAGAGGCAAGCAGGTTAGTAAGAAGGCTGATGCAGAGTAAAGGCTGGGTATGACAAAATAGATCACAACGGTAGTTGGATAGAGAGGAAAGGGCAGATTCTAGAGATGCTGTGATCATGCTCTCTTGAAATGTTCATCTGTTTTTATTTTAAGCCCTGCTTAGAATATAGTGGCTGGGGGAGTGAATTTAAAAAAATAGAAATTGGGATCCTATTTAATGTCAGTTTCTCAGGGGTGTTCAAATTGAGAAATTTCAAAAGTTTTAATTATGGCCTTGCATTTGCCACATGGCTCTATTTGAGCAAACAGTAGTGGGGGAAATGGGAAATTCTGCCAAACAGAGCAAACACAGATAATGGAAGCAAAAATGGAATGTTTCTTTGACAAGGTGAGGTATAGTACAAGATATTCAGGGAAAGATAACGTATCATCCAGGTTTGAGGGCAAAGGCGTTGGAGAGAAATAGGGTTTGGCTCCTGTGTCTTATACTTTAGCTTGCTCTGAAATCCAGCCCTCCCCTCTCTGCCCTCTGCCTGGGCAGTAATGAGCATGTCTAATGAGCCTCTCTTCCAGCAGTCCCTTATGTAATACACTTTTTTTATTTTTTGCCATACCATATTCTCTTCCTCCTCCTTTAATACAAAGCTCAAGGCCAGACTCCTTCAGGAAGCTTTTGCCAATTAATTCAAATTATTCTCCAATTCCCAGGACATTGTAATCTATTCCTCTTCCTCCAACCATTTTAGTAATTACTGTAATTATTTTTTGTACATGTTTATGTTGATTACATGTTGGTTTATCCTGTCTACCCATTGTAGATGGTGAAGCAGGGACCAGGTCTGTCTATTCTTTCACGTTCTCCAAGCATCTAGTACCGTGTTCTGAACCTAACAACAATAATAATAATAGTAATTATAATTGTGGTATTTGTGAAGTTCTTACTCTGTGCCAAGCACTATACAATCCTCTCGGGAAAATTCAAGAAAATCAAGTCAGCCACAGTCTCACAATGGGGCTCACAGTCTAAGTAGGGAGGACAGGTATTTAATCCCCATTTTACAGATGAGGTAACTGAGACAGAGGGAAGTTAAATGAATTGCCCAAGGTCACCCAATAGTTAAGTGGCAGTGTCAGGATTAGAACCCAGGTCCTTTGGATTCTCAGGCCCATGTTCTTTCCACTAGCCCACTGGGTGCTTACTTAATCCTTGTATCCTAGCTGGCTTATTTATTGTTACAGTATGCCAGGACCTATGAACCCAATGAACCATTCAATCTGCACTTATGTTTTTAGAAAATCTGAGAAATAGACCATATAAATGGCCTAAGTCAAGGGAAATCCTGCAATGAAACACCAGACATACCATGAATCCTTGAAGATTTCCCAGTGGATCAATAGAGATGGGATATGTTTTAGCCAGGGAACCTACTGAAGGTGGGCTCAATCTAAAGCCTGTACTTAAAAGTGGAATGGTGCTCCTTTTTGAAGCCATTTTTAGGGAGCAAACAGTCTGTTATTGTTGGACAAGTGTCCGGGAGGAGATTAATTCTTATCATGTAAACATGTATGCATTTAACATTAAAATTCTCTTCATTTCCCTCTGTCTCTTCAAAATTGTCCACTTACAGGCCAGAGAATGCCCTTGTGAATTCCTTTAATTTTAATGAATGAACTAATCAATCACTGGTATTTATTGAGCACTTATTATTTGCAGAGTACTATACTAAGTGCTTGGGAGAGTGCAGTACAACAGAAAAGAATTAGCAGACATGTTCCCTCCCATAACTAGTTTACAGTCTAGACGGAAGAGTGAATGAGGGGTCGGTGGCGAGATCAAGGCACAGGGAGAAGGTTAGCATTAAAGGAGCAAAGTGTGTGGGCTCGGTTGTAGTAGGAGAGTAGCAAGGTGAGGTAGGAGGGGGCAAAGTGACAGAGTACTTTAAAGACAATGGTGAGAATTTCTTCTTTTCTGAAGTCATGACAGTTGATGGAAATCCAGGTTTCAAACATGCCACTTAGGAACAGAGCCATCATCCCCTCTCCCCAAACCTCACTTCTTTACTATGTCTTTCCCATGTCTTCTCATGTTTTTAGCTCCTGGGACACAAGGATTAAGTAAGTACCCAGTGGCCTAGTGGAAAGAACACGGGCCTGAAAGTCCAGAGGACCTGGCTGTAGGAAGATTCACTGTGGGCAGAGAACTTTTCTGTCAACTCTCTTGTATTATACTCTCCCAAGTGCTTAGAACAGTGTTCTTCACACAGTAAGTGCTCAATAAATATGACTGAATGACAGGAAGGCAGGCACTGCCACCCACTAGAGAGCACCATCCATTTGATCATGACTTAAAGCAACAATGCCCTGCTTAGCTGTTCGAGTTCTTTTCAGAAACCTAGCATGTTCTGGCTTACCCTTGTGGCAAACTAGGGCTGAGTAGATCTCATGAATCAGAGAATTCCCCCAATTCATGTCACCCCATAGAACAGTTAGTGCTGATCACTTTCTAGATTGAGGGTGATCCACAGGTGTTTCTGCAGGCGGCATTAGTCCTGGAGGTTGGATGGATGCCCACAGGTGCTGGAAGTTCTGTTTTCTGGGTACAAATGACAAAATCCTTACTCTTTGGGAACCCCCATTCTGAAGTACAACCCAAAGTTCAGAGGAGCTGTAGACTCTGACAGTAATTTTTGATTGACTCCTAATTGGGCCAGAAGTTGAAATAGAATTTTTTTGGTTCGAGATTAATCGAATTCCAGTTCTTGTGTGCATACTTCCAGGATTTCGAAAAAAAACAAAGAACCCCAAGTACAATATTGATGAACATTACTGCTACACAGAACAAGAGAGAATAGCTGATAAGGGTTCACATCAAAGATGCGGAAGAATGTTTTTTAATGAAGCATATAAGAAAGATTTCACAATTCTTTTTACAGAAACCTTTCCGTAAATGGATTAGTTAATGCCCTAAATATCTTGTGGGTTGGTAGCAAATCATTCATATCTGATTTCTTTCTTGAAATACAGTCTTCAATGCAAGTTACTGAAGCATAAGTAGTGGACTTTGTTTATTGGATCCCGTAAGATGATGATAGTATTTCTGTGGTATCTAGAGTACTTTGACGAATGTGGATTCTTAGTATGAACAAGAGGAAGGTTTTTCTCTTCAACCTAAAACTTGAGGAAACATGCTAAAGGTAATGACCATAAGACACTAAAGGCCTTGTTATCAGAAATGTGTTTATTGAGCTTTAGGAAATTAAAATGACTTCTTAAATTGGTCTTTCTCGTAATTACACAGGAAATCTCAAAAATTTTACACTGAAATGGAAGCTGTTTATGTTTCAGGTGTTTATCAATTGTGGTTGATGTGAGTTAGCGGAGGGGTGATTTTATTCCACTCGGGCACAACTGTGATTGTGGTAATACTGTCTGGGAAGACCTCTTGGAGGAGGCTCGCATCTCCTCCTGCCTCCGGGACGTCTCCACCTGGATGTCGGCCCACCACCTAAAACTCAACATGAGCAAGACTGAGCTCCTCATCTTCCCTCCCAAGCCCGGTCCGCTCCCAGACTTCTCCGTCACCGTGGATGGCACGACCATCCTTCCCGTCCCGCAGGCCCGCAATCTCGGTGTCATCCTTGACTCGTCCCTCTCGTTCACCCCACACATCCTATCCGTTACCAAGACCTGCCGGTTTCACCTCTACAATATCGCCAAGATCCGCCCTTTCCTCTCCACCCAAACGGCTACCTTACTATCACGGGCTCTCGTTATATCCCGGCTAGACTACTGTGTCAGCCTTCTCTCTGACCTCCCTTCCTCCTCTCTCGCCCCGCTCCGGTCTATTCTTCACTCCGCTGCCCGGCTCATCTTCCTGCAGAAACGATCTGGGCATGTCACTCCCCTTCTTAAACAACTCCAGTGGTTGCCTATCGACCTCCGCTCCAAACAAAAACTCCTCACTCTAGGCTTCGAGGCTCTCCATCACCTTGCCCCTTCCTACCTCTCCTCCCTTCTCTCTTTCTACCGCCCACCCCGCACGCTCCGCTCCTCCGCCGCCCACCTCCTCGCCGTCCCTCGGTCTCGCCTATCCCGCCGTCGACCCCTGGGTCACGTCCTCCCGCGGTCCCGGAACGCCCTCCCTCCTCACCTCCGCCAAACTGATTCTCTTTCCCTCTTCAAAACCTTACTTAAAAATCACCTCCTCCAAGAGGCGTTCCCAGACTGAGCTCCTCTTCCCCCTCTACTCCCTCTGCCATCCCCCCTTTACCTCTCCGCAGCTAAAGCCTCATTTTCCCCTTTTCCCTCTGCTCCTCCACCTCTCCCTTCCCATCCCCACAGCACTGTACTCGTCCGCTCAACTGTATATATTTTCGTTACCCTATTTATTTTGTTAATGAATTGTACATCGCCTCGATTCTATTTAGTTGCCATTGTTTTTACGAGATGTTCTTCCCCTTGACGCTGTTTAGTGCCATTGTTCTTGTCTGTCCGTCTCCCCCGATTAGACTGTAAGCCCATCAAACGGCAGGGACTGTCTCTATCTGTTGCCGACTTGTTCATCCCAAGCGCTTAGTACAGTGCTCTGCACATAGTAAGCGCTCAATAAATACTATTGAATGAATGAATAATACTGCTATGATCATTTTTTACTTCAAAGCATTCAGTCACTCAATTAGAATAATTGCTAAATGAACTTGGGATTAAAGGGGATGAGGTTAAGATGGTTTTTATAACTAAAGAAGTTAATGGAAGAGAACATGAAATGAAGCATATACTAAAAATCATGACTTTCTGGTTTTCCCTTTTTGTTGTTGTTGCTATGTCAACCTGAGACACGGAGAAATCATTTGAGAAGAAACTGAGTCCATGAGGTGATTGTAGTTAACTCAGCCTGATGATTAATGTGAGCCAAGTCAACTCTTTCAATTCCAAAACACAAGTCTTATTTAAATGTTGTCTCATCATCGCAACTTGTATGCCACTGAAATTACCACATGAATTGCGGCAATACCCAGTTGCAGTCTTCCAGAACCACACCTTAAGGAAAACTTGCTTCAGTACACATTGTATCCACCTCCACAAATATGCATAATAGCTTTTTTTTCTGACATTGCATTGTGCTGAGTTCACACAGACTCATGTTGTCAGAACAGCATTCTCTAATATGGCTGTCATGTCCCAGCCAAAAAGCTCAGTAAAAATGTCCACTCAGGCCATAGTGAGTGTTATTTTAATAACAAAATCAAAAAATACCCTTTTTCTCTATTATTTCTTTTAGGTGTGTAACTTAAGAAACACATTTGCCATTTTGGGTCTTTGCTTTCATATCTCTGTCATTTAGAAATCAGTACATTTATTCCCTCTGGGGAAACAGGTAATTAAATGAACTTACATTTTGGCACTATAAATTAATTTCCTTTAAGCAAAATGCTGCCTAATATGGTACTCAACTTCCCTTTTGCCTTTGGGATCAATTTGTATTTGTTATCTAACGTATTGTTTAGCCTGTACTTTCTTTGTTTGGATATACTTAAGGGCAGTAGGGAAGAAGTGCAGATTAAGATGTGGTTTCCATTGGAATAGTCGATTCCGTCTTTAAAGAGGGTATATATTTTGCTGTTGGAAGTCTTTTCAGAAGTCGTGATAGTTGCTAGAAATCAATTTTCAGTAGGGTTTTGAACATTTCACTTAGAAACAGAACTATCATCCTCTCTCCCCAAACCTCCCTTCTTTAAAGTAGTCTTTCCTTATCCTCTCACATTCTTATTTAAAGACTTGATGAGGGACTGCTTAGAAACCAGGGCAGTTTTACGTTATTTCCAAAGTCTGAATGAAATTATCCAAAAGTATACTATATTTCTGTAGTACCCTAGAGTCCTCAAATTGAAAAAAAATCCTCCTGGACTGCTGTTGATACCAAGCCAGGAATACAAGCATTATAAGAATCGAAAGGCTAGGAAATCATCATACTTTGTACTTATGCACTAAGCAAATAATAATAATTATGGTATTTGTTGAATGCTTACTATCTTCCAGGCACTGTTCTAAGCCCTGGGGTAGATACAAGCAAATTGGGTTGGGCACAGTCCCTGTTCCACATGGTGCTCACAGTCTCAATCATTTTACAAATCAGAGAACTGAAGCAGAGAGAAGTGAAGTGACTTGTCCAAAGTCACACAGCAGACAAGTGGCAGAGCTGGGGTTAGAACCCATGACTTTCTGACTCCCAGGCCCGTGCTCCTTCCACAGTGCTATGCTGCCTAAATGAGTTTAAAATTGAATAATTCAACCTATAAATTCAAGTTGAATTTGCTTATTTCCTAATTTGGGAGACAGCACACTCTAATGGAAAGAGCATGGGCCTGGGAGTCAAGAGACCTGGGTTCTGGTTCCAGTTCTGCCACTTGCTTGCTTTGTGACCCTGGGCCAGTCACTCAGGCTTCTCTGTATCTTATTTCCTCATCCTTAAAACAAGTGTTAAATGCCTGTTCTCTCTCCCTCTTAGACTGTGAGTCTCGGGTGGGACAGAGAGGGTGCCCAATTTGATTATATTGCACCTACCCCACTTCTTATCACAATGCTCGGCCTGTAGTTGGTGATTAAATGTCATCATTATTATAGGGAGCAGTCTGTTAGCCTAGGGTGGCATATCGATTGTAATATCTCTAGAGTATTTCCTAGGTTTCCTATTCATCTCTTAATGTAGTAGAGTTCTAGGAATGAGAAAAAGTGGGGAGATTTTAGCCTTAATCCCCCTGTTGTTCGTAAACTATCTTACTGAGTTAAGGATTGTTAATCTCAATGCCACTGGCGAAAGCATTTTGGTTCGGATTAATGGGATGTGAGTTAGCATGACAGCCTTTATTTCATGATTACACTGTCAGAGAGCCACAGAGGAGTGGTTTGGCTTCTGGGAATTATCTGATTAGATAATACAGACTAAAGCCTTTCAGGCAGGGAAGATTTTATTAATGATGGATTCTCCCTGGTTTCCTTGAGGTGATTCTCTGCTATGCTTTCGATATTCAGCAGCAATCTCAAATGCTGGGGACTTTATCTTCACTAGCAATTCGATTATTCAGCTATAGGTAGCATTTTGCTCCAAACATGACTCCTTTTTTATGTTTCGATTTACTTAGCAGATCTGCCGAGTAAACTGATGGTTTTACTTAACCTTCCTGTGTGGGTTCACTGTTGATCATAGTAGTTCATAGATTAGGGGCCCAAGCATCCATCACCTCAGACCTCAACTCTCTCCAAATGAGGATACAAAAACCACTTAAAAGCCACTAAAGAAACTCTTGCTTCCCAAAGGCTGCCTGAGGTTAGGCTCTATATTAAGAATTCTTGTGTTTCAGCTAATAGGCTCTCAGTTTTAAGTCCAAGAAAACTTGATGGTCTAGGTTTGAGATGTCTGAAAGTTGATGAGCTTTCATCTACTGCTACATTAAAAAAGAAATTAAAAGTCTGGATGGGAAAGTTGGGTTTTCAAGTCCAAAGTAAACTTCTGATGAAGGTGTGAAAAATGTGTTTGTGTGTGAGCTCTCCTAAGAGGAGGGAAGGGATTGGGCCCCAACTTTCCTAGAATTTTGGGGGGTTCACTTCTAGCTGGATTTCAGTATTTTGCCCAGTTCACTGAATATGAATTTCCCGAAATGCTGTAAAGGGCGTGGTAGTATGTGGCAGAAACCTCTCCCTGGCTGGGGGAAGAAATATGAAAAGCGAAAAAGCATTTGGAAAGCAGGAAACTGCTCTCCCATGTGGGGCCTGATGTTTAGCTTTTGACACCTGTTGCTTGTTTTAGAGCACTCCATCCTTTCGAAGCCGAAGCCTCACTTTGCTTCCTCCTGGAACACCCAATTCTGCATCTCCCAGTAGCCAGAGACATCTAAATCCCGGGGCCCCCAGTGTTGTCACCATTACGCATCATAAATCACCTGCAGCCGCCCGGAAAGTGAAGAATCAGTGTGCCGGTCAACTCCATGAAGTCAGAGAGGTAGGCTACGTTTTTATACCAACGGTGGTCTTTCTTGATACTTAGTGCTGGAGATGTTGGACTGGACTGTAAGATCATTCATTCAGTCATATTTACTGAGTGTTTACTGTGTGCAGAGCACTGTACTAAGTGCTTGGAAAATACAATTTGGCAACAAATAGAGGCAATCCCTACCCAAAAATGGACTCACAGTCTAGAAGCGGGAAGGCAGACAACAAAACAACAAGATGGTTGTGGGCAGGGAATGTGTCTTCCAACTCTGTTACATTGTACTCGAGCTCAGTACAGGGCTCTGCACACAGTAAGTGCTCAATAAATATGATTGATTAGTTGATTAGGTCCTCTCATAATTGTTTGTCTTCCTTAAATGTGTCAGGTTTTGATTCTAGAGGACAGTGGTGCCCAGCAAAGAGCAGTCAGATCACAATTAGATCCTGATAGTTTTTCCATCTGAAATTAGCGGAAGGATCCTCTTTCTCTTAATAACTTTAAAACAGGAAATGTCATGGTTGTTTAAATCATAGCCTCAAAGAAAGACCCAGAGAAAAGTCAAGTAGAAATAAGAGAGAAAATAAAAGTGGATATACAAGTTTGGGTCACATACAGAAGTCACCCCCCTGGGATTTTAGAGAAGTTTATCTGGAAATGTCCTTGGAGCTTAGTGAAGCACCTGATCTGAATTCATAGTAAAGAAAGACTGTCTTCCCTTTCTAGTCTTTGCCTTGGCATCAGACAGAAACTCTTTGCCCTCAACTTTTAAAGTACTCAATCTGCTCACCCCCTCCTACTTCACCTCACTGGTTTCTTCACCTCACTGGTTTCCTACTACAATTCAGCCTGCATACTTTGCTCCTCTAGCAATAGCTTGCTCACTGTGCCCTGATCTCTTCTCTCTCATCTCCAACCCCTTTTCAGCATCCTCCCTTTGGCCTGGAACTCCCTTCCCCTCCACATACACCAGTCCATCACTTTCCCCACTTTCAGTGGCTTATTAAAATCACCTCAAAGGTGTCTTCCCCAAATCCCTCATCCTTCTTTGTTGCCTATGCACTTGGATCTATACCCTTTAAGCACATGATATTCACCTAGTCCCCAGCATTTATGAACATAACCATAATTTATTTTTATATTAATATCTGTTTCCCCCCAGGCTATAAGCTTGCTGTGGGCAGGGAATGTGTCTTCTAGTGCTGTACTGTACTCTCCCAAGTGCTTAGGACAGTGTTCTGTACACAGTAAATGCTCAGTAAATACCATTGATTGAAAACGATTGGGATTTGTAACAACAAATTGCTATGGAGTAGATCAGGGTGGCCTAGTGGAAACAGCATGTACCTGGGAGCCAATGGACTTGGGTTCTAATCTAGGCTCAGCTACGCTCTGTGACCCTGGTCACTTAACTTCTCGGTGTTTGTTTCCTCATTTGTAAAATGGGGATTCGGTACCAGTTTCCCCTCTTTGTCCGACCTGATTATCTTGTATCTACCCCATGGCTTAGAACAGTGCTTGGAACATAATAAGCGTTTAAAAATATTATGTTCCTCTTAATGTATTACAGTGAAAAATTTGACTCCTTTTGCACCGTGGTACCTCACATACTTTTGACTGTTCTCTTTATCCGCCTAATCAGGGATACCTGTGAGTCTGTCTTGGCAGAATTATCATCTTGACAGAATTTTCTGGCTTCTTTATAATAGACTGGAACTATAAACCCTACTGAGACCTATATACTAATATTGCTTGTTCTCTCTCTTAAATAATAATAATAATGATGATGATGATCGTGTTTAAGTTCTTATTGTGTGCCAAGTACTGTTCTAAGCACTGGGGGAGATACAAGGTTATCAGGTTTTCTCACGTGGGGAATCATAGTCTTAATCCCCATTTTACAGATGAGGTAACTGAGGCACAGAGAAGTTAAGTGACTTGCCTAAAGTCACACAGCTGACAAGTTGTGGAGCTGGAATTTGAACCCACCCCCTCTGACTCCCAAGCCAGTGTTCTTTCCATTAAGCCATGCTTCTTCTTAGATCTTTATAGACCTATGAATGCACATAGAATGAACATAGATATAGATGCATATACATATGGAGTTTTATATGCAAGTGCGTGGGAAAATATGAGTACAAACTGTATAGTTTCTATTTCCGTTTTGCTCAGCATTAAAACTTGTTAGAGCTTTCTTTGTAAAGAGATCACTTTTTTCCAAACTGTGGATTTTTTTGATCAAATACAGCAATCTCATTTTGGAGATACTCTTTGGTCGTATAATGTGCCACTTAGAATACAGCATTTTATTTGTTTCCAAATAATTTTGACCCACCCTAAAAGGATACATTGAAATTTCACATTGTTCTGTGCATCCCTTGTGTTTAAAACTAAGGATTTAAAAAAAATCAAATCAGATATCCTGCCTTGAATGACGGCAGTACACCGTGCAGTGCAAAAACAATAAGATGCAGCCTATTCATGAGGGCAATGACCTAAATAAGTGCAGCTCATAGCTTCTCGTTGACGTACTTTGGCTTGACATTCAGAAGCATCTTGTTCAGGTTTAACCGAGAATAATCTAGCAAACAAGCATACTCTAGTGTATTCTCTCTTTTCACTCTTTCTAACTGAAAAATCAAAATAAGTGCATCAAAATTTCCAATGCAGCTGACCTTAAATAGAAGTCCAATTTGTCTCCTGCACTTTCCTCTAGAGGAAACATCTAGCTCTGATTGATCCCCGACATGAATTAGTGGCTTCCTTTGCCGGAAAAATTCACTTTAGATTAACTTTCTAAAAAGCCCCTGCAGTAAAGATGTGCCTGGGTGTTCTGAGCTCATAGCAAGACTGTATTTCTTAACCCTTCCCTGCCTCTTCCTAACTCTCCTCCCCAGACCCCACCTCCAAATTTGCTTTAAAAACCTCCATCCTTACTCAGAGCAGAGTTCCCCATAGACAGCTACTCTGTGGGGCCTCCCCTGCCACATGTGCAGCTTGCTTGTAAGAAATAGTATTAGTAATCCTGAGTCTGCCACTTGTCCGCTGTGTGACCTTGGGTAGGTCACTTCACTTTTCAGTTACCTCATCTGAAAAATGGGGATTAATCCTGTGAGCCCCTTGAGGGACAGGGACTGTGTCCAACCCTATTTGCTTGTATCCATCTCAACACCCCTTACTAGGCTGCAAGCTCGTTGTGGGCAGGGAATGTGTGTTTATTGCTGCCGCGTAGTCTCCCAAGCGCTTAGTACAGTGCTTGAAACACAGTAAGCCCTCAAATATTATTGAATGAATGAATCAACATAGTAAGAGCTTAACAAATCCCACCATTATTACAGTGCTAAGTGTTTAGTGTGGTGTTCTGCGCACAGTGACTACACAGTCAATACCATAGATTGATTAAGGGGAATAGAATAGGAATTGCATGCAAGGGAAGTAGCGTGGCTCAGTGGAAAGAGCCCGGGCTTGGGAGTCAGAGGTCATGGGTTTGAATCCCGCCTCTGCCACTTGTCAGCTGTGTGACTGTGGGCAAGTCACTTCACTTCTCTGGGCCTCAGTTCCCTCATCTGGAAAATGGGGATGAAGACTAAGCCCCATGGGGAGCAACCTGATGACCTTCTATCTCCCCCAGAGCTTAGAACAGTGCTCGGCACATAGTAAGAGCTTAACAAATACCAACATTATTATTATTAACCCAGCCCGCAATGTGCTACCACATCCGTCAGGTTAGAGCTTCTCTGTAGCTCCTGATCAGGCGTAGATGATACCATGGCAGACGTTTGGCAGTTCTACAGGGGATGGCAGATGAATGCTGGTGATGCAGTAGAAACTGTCAGGTTGAATTTTATTGGCAGTTTTTAGAACTGTATATACCTGTATTCCTGCCACTGAAGCAGAACATTCTAAAGCACAAAGAGAATTTCTCATTCCATTGGATAGAATCACACCTTTTAAATGTAGAGTTTCTACCAAAAACTTGATGGATCATGCTAATAGTTGATCTTCCTTGAGGTCTATTGGTAATACTGTTGCACTTGGTGATTTAGGTGCAATCCAAGGTTTATCAACTTGGCCAGATCTCTTGTGTGAATGGTTATTAAACCAGTAGAAATAGCCAGAACTGAATTAACTACTTATCATCTCGTGCTATAGTAGCATGACACCTATAATAGATGATTAAATTGCCTTTTAAATACCAGGATGCCTGGGGTTGCTTTCATAAATGTTGAAAAGCAGCAGAAAATTTCTGTGGTCCCAATCTCTGTCGTTCTGGTAGAATAAATATTTTAGGGTAGCAGGCTTTTCATTTTGAATACACATAGCTTTGAGAGGGCAGTAAACCCGCACCTTGGACACCAGCGAAGGGGGCAAAAAGCACCTGGCCATGGGGTCAGTGAGATTGCATAAATCCCCCAACTGGGCCTTGGGCAGACTAGGTTGAGTACAATTCCTAGCTTGTCCATTGAAACTCTGTTGGGTTTTGAGCTCAAGTTAGGGAGTAGAGAAGTGAACAGCCCCCCTAGACTCTGAGCCCCTCTTCATTCTGGGGCCAAGGAGGGGATCCAGTGGCTCACATCTGGCTAAACCAGAAGTGTTAAACAATGGTATTTATTGTTTACTGTGTGCAGAGCACTGTACTAAGCACTTGGGAGAGTACAATAAAACAGAGTTGGTACATACGTTCCCTGCCCCCAGTGAGTTTACAGTTTAGAGACAGTAATTCTTGTTTCTGTTATGTGCTTACTAAGTTCTGGGGTTGGTACAAGATTATCAGATCCCATATGGGGCTGACAGTTTAAGTAGGAGAGAGAAGAGGTATTGAATCCCTTATTTGCAGATGAGGGAACTGAGGCACAGGAAACTTAACTGGCTTGCCCAGGGACACACAGCAGGTACGTGTCCGAGTCGGCATTAGAACCCAGGTCCGCTGTCTACCAGACCTGTGCTCTTTCAACTAGGCCATGCTGCTTCGTGTTTAGGCTTATGTGTAAAGCACTGCACCGAATGCTGGGGAAAAAACACAGATGAGAAGCAGCATGGCCTATTCAAAAGAGCATAGGTCTGGGAGTCAGAGAACCTGGGTTTTAATTCCGACTTGTTCACCCATCTGCTGTGGGACTTTAGGCAAGACACTTAACTTCTCTGTGCCTCAGTTACTTCATCTGGAAAATGGAGATTAAATCGTACTCCCTTCTACTTAGATTGTGAGTCCCGTGTGGTACAAGGTCTGTGTCCAACCCAATTACCTTGTATCTAACCCAGCACCTAGAACATTACTTGGCACAGAGTAAGCACTTAACAAATACTATTATTATTGTTATTATTTCTGTCATTCAGTGTCCCTGGCTCACAATCTAAGACTAAGGGGAAGAGGCTTTGTAATGTTTGTCTCCTCCACTAGAGTATAAACTCACTGTAGGCAGAGAACGTGTCTGCTAATTCTATTGTACTATACACTCCCAAGTGCTTATTACAGTGCTCTGTACAGAGTAAGCTCTCAATAAATACCATTGATTGAGTAGACATATAAAGAAGTGAAACAATAGACAATCTTTCGTCAGTCAATCATTCAAATGTAATTTTTTTGGAGCACTTATTGTGTGCAGAACACTGTACTAAGCGCTTGGGAGAGTACAGTATAACAGACCCCATTGTCAGGTCCTGATTGTGTGTACAAGCTTCTACTAGAGGCATTACTGAGGTCAAGGAACTGAAGGGGATTTAAGAACTTTTTTCTGGCAGTGCCTCCTGTCTGGGAACTATATTTCCCAGGATCATCTGGGACTGAGAACCAATCAGCAAGTCAGGAGAGCTGTTTAGTTCAAGAGAATTCAGCTTTGGCTGATGACAGTTGAGTGGCACTTTGCTAAAATATTTAGACTTGGAAAGCCTCAGCCCATCTCCAAACCAGGTATTCAAAATGAATATGAGAAATGGGGAATCTGGCCAGGAGCTGAACGGAAATATACCCTGAGAACTTTGAAGAATTAGACAACTCTGATTACCCACACCTGCTAATCAATTATATTTTAATTGGGGGTGCACTGGAAAAGAATGCAAGGATGTAAAGTTTTATTGAAAAGCAGGACTAATTCCTGTCAAATTTGGTTTATTCATTCATTCAATAGTATTTATTGAGCGCTTACAATGTGCAGAGCACTGTACTAGGCATTTGGAATGTACACTTTGGCAACAGATAGAGACAATCCCTGCCCAGTAATGGGCTCACAGTCTAAACGGGGGAGAAGTTTAGAGTATTGGTTAGAGTACTGTTTAGCAGAAACATAGACTTTGCAAGGTAGAAGCAAGTGGGTTGTAGGCTTCTTGCTAGTGGTTCCTCATATATTGGATGATTCATTTAAAGCCCATTTAAAATAATTTAATATTGCTTTAAATAGACCCCTGTTTGCACATGGGTGTATAATCTGTATTCATAGGTATGATCTTGTAAAAACTAACAAAATGTGTTTGGATTCAGTTGCAAAAGCTTTTGGTAAGTATAATAATACCACAGTGAGAAACACTATTTTATATAGAAGTATTGTTACCAATGGGACCTATGTATTATAAATACTTTAAGAACTGTAGCTCATGAACTTTCTGTGGAAGAAGAAAGATGAAAAGGAAAATAATTATAGTTTGTCAGTAAGATCATCTCCTCCTATTACCTTCTTTCCTCTCCTTCCTTCTCTCCCCCTTCCCTTTCCCTCTCCCCTTCCTTTCTTCCTTCCCTCTCCTCTCCCCTTCCTCCCTTTCATTCGCTCCCTCTTCCTCCAGTCCCTCCCTTCCCCCCTTCCTTCCCTCTCTCCTCCCTTCCCCCTGCCCCCTTGCACTTCTCTCCTTTTTCCATCATTTTCATTCTGTTAGTAAGAGCCTACTATCATCATTTTTTTTGAGGCCAGCTAAGATCTTCAGATTATAGTGGGATGAAAATGTATTTTGTGGGTGAAATTTCACCCTTTCTCTGTCTATATTCCCCAGTTGACTGTTTTGTATTGGCTCTTAACTAAGCCCCTCTCTGCTTGCCTATTCTAGCTGCCCAAACTTCCCTGTGGAAGGCTTCTCCAGAGTAGATGTGAAACACTTACTCTTATTAGTCTCCTCTTCAAAGAGGTGGGGAGGGAGAGAGTAGAATTCCAATCACTTCGATCACTGTAAAGGCTTCCTGCTGGGTAGATATGATCCCTCAAGGAATCTGTCAGGCAAAGATTGCTCTTGAATTTGGGAAGATCAGAAATGCCATTTGTCAGAGCTTTCTGGTTGATAAATTGCTGGATGTAGCTAAGAGTTTGTTTAACTTTACTTCCGATAATGTATATCCCTTTATAAAAAAAAAAAGCAGTTTCCCTTTCTTTCCTCATTCAGCGAATATGAGTGAACAGGTTCCTTCAAAGTGTCATTTCCACTCATGCTTTAATCCTCAGCCTCTAAACCATTATTCTCACATCTAATTTTATCCAGACACATTCTCAAACTGAGAGATGGAATTGAAGCGTGCTGCATTGAATAACAATACTTTCCCACCCAGATTCCATTTTTGCCTCTTCTTGTTCAAGGAATCAATGCTATTATAAGTTTTTGAAAAGCAGTTATTTGCTAAACTTGATTTCATTTTGGGAAGAATGCCTTGTCTTGTGTAACAGCATATCAATTTTTGGATTACAGTGGAAGTCTTGGGTGTTTAAAAAAAAGACACATTTTCAATCTTGACCTTAAAATTAAACAGAAACATGTTTTCCTCTCCTTTTGAATGTAAACAAGATGTACTTAGAACTTTAATATATTGTATTTACAAAATTATTTAAAACCTGCTAGGCAAATCATTTTTGAATGGTAGAACTGTAGGGAAAGATTTCAGCCCAACCATAAAACTAAATCACAAAATCACTAGCGGTGTAAGAAAGAAGTATCTGAGATGAAAGCTCTGTATTGACCAGTTGTCTTCTCTGCCCATATTTTGTTTATGGTATTTGTTAAGCACTTACTGTATGTCAAACACTGTTCTAAGTGCTGGGGTAAGTACAAGTTAATTAGGTTGGACACAGTCCCAGTCCTGTATGGGGCTCGCAGTCTAAGTAGGAGGGAAAACAGGTTGAGGGACCCGAGGCACAGAGAAGTTAAGTGAGTTGCCCAAGGCCACACAGTAAGCAATTGGCAGAGCCAGGATTAAAACCCAGGTCCTCTGATTCCTCGGCCTGTGCTCTTTCCACTAGATCAGGCTGGGAATATTGTCTCACTTCACCCATTACTCCCCAGTTTGCATTCTCTGTGCCTTCCAAGAACATGGTATCTTGCTCTTGACCCTCTCACCTCTGTCTCCTTTCTCATTCTCTTCCCCTCCCGTGGAACTCCCTCTCCCCTATAAATCCTCAGGCCACAGCCCTCCTCACTTGCACAGCCATTCTGAAATTCTATGTTCTCCAGGAAGTCTCTCCTGCTTAATTCTGTATATTTACATCAGAAAATATATAATCCCCTTCCTTATATAATGATAAATAGTTCAGTGGTAGATATTGGTCTGAGTGTGTGTCTTATCATGTTTCTGATATAACCAAATCTATCCTTGCTGTTCCTCCTGCTTCTGCTATTTATAAGCTATTTGTGTCTACATGTTCCCCCTACTAAATTGTATGTTCCTCAAGGGTTAGGACTGTGCCCTTTTCTTCTCTTGTACTCTCTGCACACGATGTGCTCTCTCTCTCACCTGCACATGAGGTAAGAGAGATAATTTGTATTTATCGAGTGCTTACTATGTGCAGAGCATTGTACTAAGCACTTGGGAGAGTAAAGTACTGCAGAGTTCATGACATGTTCTCCACATAAAATTCATGGCAATCATACTTGGTTAAGATGGCTTTCAATTAAGCATATTTAAAATCAATTTATAGGCCTACTCAGAAGTGATAGCTGCATTTGAAACTGCATAAACCATACATCAATGGGTAGTATGAGGCTGATTATCCATGATTCACAGTCTAGAAGAGGGCTCTGGAATTACTAGTCTCCTACCTTTTGGGAAAGGTTACTGATACCAGACTCAACGAAGGTGTGGCTCTTCATGTGGGGAAGAAGGAACAGATCTAGAAAATGCACCAGAAGGAAAAACAACAGGACTTAGTGGCAGATATAAAGATGGCAAGGAACCATAAAATGACACTAACTTTTCTGGATTCTGGGAAAGGGAGGAGGATGGTGGAATCACCCAGGATGTCATGGGTTTGGGAGGGAAAATGAGAAGTTTTCTTTTAGCCATGTTGCAACTCAACTACACAATTGTCATGTTTTCTGTTTTTTTTCAACTGCAAGTTCCTAGTAGATCTCTCTAACAACTTTCAGTCACTTCCCTGTCAGATAAACAGTGGCATATTTGGAAGAAAGGTGAGGACTGACAATAATGCCTCATAGTCCCAAACTTTGATCATCATCAGTAGTGTTTATTGAGCACTTACTCTGAACAAAGCACTGTACTAAATACTTGGGAGCATGCAATAGAGTTATTTTTTTTTAATGTATTCCATTCACCTGAATCAATACAGCTTCAGTATGTGTGAGAGTGCCATTAGTTCTCGGGGTGGTTAAAACCTCAAGGAGGCTTGGAGTTGTTTTTATAAATCTGGAAGGAGATAAAAGCATAAAAAAGTGGTGTAGTAAACCCTCTTCTTTTGTTGCATTATAGAATAATTTCCTTTTGAGGGTGGAAGGTGCCTCTATAAACCATGAGCAGCTTTTAAATAATACCTCAAGCTTGGTTTTGTGGAGCCAAAACCCCAGGGCCAAATCCTTGGTGGGTTGGGACAATATAAATCATTAGGCAGTATAATGCTCCCTCAGGGTGGAGTTTACTCATTTGGATTAAAGTCTAAATCTCCCTCATGGTGCAGAGAAGAAAAAGTGAGATCCCTGATCATTAAAACAACCCAAACGAATTGCAAATCAGAGTTCTGGTAGCTTCAGAATTTGAAGTCTTATTAAAAATTGAGTAGTCATAGAAATAGTGCTTTAAAAAATAGTAAACTTCAGAGGGAATTAGTGTGACATAGACTTGGGAGTCACAGGACCTGGGTTCTAATCCTGGCTCCACCATTTTCTTGCTATGTGACTTGGATAAACCACTTCACTTCTCTGTTCCTCGGGTTCCTCAACTGTAAGATGGGGATTCAAACCTGCTCTCCCTCCTACTTAGACTGTGAGCCCCATGCGGCACAGGAACTCTGACCCGATTAACTTGTGTCTACTCCCTTGCTTAAAACAATGTTTGACACATAGCATTGATCAAATGCCATTAAAAAAGGATAAAAAAGGTGCTGTTCTCCAGTGTTTAATGGGGGTAACCCTAGTAATAATAGTATTTATTGAATGCATATTGGGTGTACCAACCACTTGGGAAAGTACAGCAGGAGCAGAGACCCATTCTCTTCCCCAGAGGAGTCTACATGCTAATGGAGGGGGAGAGGGGAAAGCAGCAGACATAAAAGTGTGAACGTGCAGTGGTCAATGAATGTGATTATATGTATAAATATACGTGTATAAGCACGTGCAGTAAGTGGGGATAAATGCCAGAGCCAAACTGTAGATTCTGAAGAGTCTTCCTTGAAAATGGTGACTTGCCAAATTTAGGAAAATAATTTGGACATGGCCAGGGAATCTGTTCTCCTCTCAGAATTGCACCTGGAGAGTTTCCAGGACACTACCAGTCTTGGCTATGGGAGGGAGAGTCAAGCAGAGGCCTAACCATTCCATTCCTAGCTTGGGCAGTGGCTAGCAAGTGGAAAGCAATCTGCTAAAAATCAAAACTCACCTGTGCTGGGCAGCAACAACAGGGGAGACAGTCGAGGGCGGAGACTCAAGTTTACTGTGCAGAAGGCAATGGTAAACCCCTTCCGTATTTTGACCAAGAAAACTCTATGGAAACACTACCAGAATGATTGCAAATGGAGGTGGGGCGTACTGGGAGAGATACGTCCATGGAATCATTAGGGATCTGAGACGACTCTACAGCATAAGACAAGGGAATCTGTGGCGATGTTCTAATGGGATAGAGGGGAAAAAACTGTCCCTGCCTTGCAGCATTTATAATCTAATGCATCAGCTTGCAAATGCACCTGTAGTATTTGGGGAGATAACATGTGTTCTTTTAGTGTTCTTTTTGCTCCGGTTTCCAATAATCCTGAATTCAAATGACTCCTGTAATTGGTCCTGTCCCATTGTCCCCAGCCAAGAACTACTGGGAAGAGTCTGTTCCATTTCCTTGTTTTTGTGAGAGGTGTTTTTATGCTATGGGCTGGGGAAGGGAAAACAAAGTGGATTCAGCTTCACTGTTCATTAATATTAATATTGCTGATAATAATAGTATTATGTACTTGTATGCCAAGTCTTTTGCTAAGGACTGGGGTAAATGATCCTTTAATTTCTAGTCCTAGGTGTTCTAGTTCTTTACCATCATTGTTGGCATGTCAGAAGAGGTGCCAGTGTGTAAGTCTTGATTTTCTACTGTGCCTTCCTTGGCTAGAAGGGGAATTGGTTTCTTGGCACATTCACTAGTTCGACTACTCTGTGACACATAATTTTAAATATGGAGTTTATTCACCTGGTTCTGGGACCTAGCTGAATCAGATTGTATGGTCAGTTTATTCAGAGGTCCCACCTGATATGTTTTCTTCAAGTCTTCAGTCTATGCCGCTTTACCTAGAAAATGATCATATTGGCACCTTTACTGGAATATCGAAGACTGTGTCTGCATAGTTTTCCTGTGGTAAATTCTAGGCAGTGCAGTTAAGGGGCTTGAAGTGGCATATTCATAGGACTGTTTTTTACTGGTGGCTGAATCAGGAAGTGTGAGATGAAGGTAACATACCCTGTTTCACACTCACTGTATATTTAGTTATGTTGATTCCACCCTCTAGACTGTGAGCTCATTGTGGGCAGGGATTGTCTCT
This sequence comes from Ornithorhynchus anatinus, assembly GCF_004115215.2. Lineage (NCBI taxonomy): Eukaryota > Metazoa > Chordata > Mammalia > Monotremata > Ornithorhynchidae > Ornithorhynchus > Ornithorhynchus anatinus. The sequence continues at coordinate 50,575,437 of NC_041735.1, read as the reverse complement.
CTCTATTGCTGTATTGTACTTTCCCAAGCACTTAGTAAAGTGCTCTGTACACAGTAAGTGCTCAATAAATACAATTGAATGAACGAATGAATGTTGATCAAACTGGCTAACTTCAGAGCCCCATTATTTGGAGTTTCCCATCTAGTTTTGATCCCAGCACATTAGATTCATCTATTTTGTGAATTATAAAGGAAATCATATACAAAATTTAACAAAGGTCAGTGAGAAAACCTTTACTTCTCCTAGCAGCAGACCTATGGCCTTATAAAAGGCTAGGTTCCTTCCATTTAACATGTTGCCCTGAGAAGTGTGATGATGCATAAAGCAGATCCAATTCTTAAGTGGGTAGGTGGAAATTTTTCGCAGAGGTGAAGCTATACTTTAATTTTACAGACTGAATTAAATAAAAGAGAAAGCATGGTCTGCATTTTAGGAAATCTTAGATAGGGAACACTAAATGAACAGGAGCCTCTGGTAGTGCCTTTGTAGGTCAAACCCAACTGCAGGTTGAAAATCTCTCATGGAATCTGTATTTGATGGCACCATTGATATGTGACTTGTTAGCCAGCTGAAATCAGTGAATCTGGTATTTTGTTTCAATAAATTTGATAATTGATTGATTTATTGTAATTTAGTATGGAGTCTGTGCCATGAGAATGCATCCTGGAGTGTACTCTCCACTGACTGAAAGTTCACACTGTGGACAGATGTTGCCCCGAGGGACAGGTGACACGGCATTTTCCCCTTCATCCTGTTGCCAAGCGGTGCAGCAGCTACTCCTGAGGATGATGATGTAGTGGATAGAACAATGGCCCGGGAGTCATAAGGTCACGGGTTCTAATCCCAGCTCTGTCGCTTGTCTTCTGTGTATCCTCGAGCAAGCCAATTCACTTCTCTGTGCCTCAGTTACCTCATCTGTAAAATGGGGATTGAGACTGTGCCCAATCTGACTTGCTGGTATCCAGCCCAGCACTTAGAACAGTGCCTGGCAAATAGTAGGTGCTTAACAAATACCCATAATTAGTAATTATTACTTACTATGAGATGGAAAAGCCTAAAATGCTAGTGTGCCATAATGGGTAGAGCACAGGCCTGGGAGTCAGGAGGACCTAGGTTCTAATCCCAGCTCTTCCACTTATCTACTGTATGACCTTGGGCAAGTCACTTAACTTCTCTGGATCTCAGTTACCTCATCTGGAAAACAGAGATTAAGATTGTGAGCCCCATGTGGGACATGGACTGTGTCCAACCTGATTACTCTCTATCTACCCCACTGCTTAGAACAGTGTCTGGCACATACGTGTTTAACTACTACCTTTGAAAGGAAAAAAAAGATATACTCCCAAGCGCTTAATACGGGGCTCTGCACATAATAAGTGCTCAGTAAATATGACTGATGGTTTGATCTGCTGACACCAGCATTTCTGGGTAGCCTCAGAATTTGTCTTGCAAAGTTCAACCCTTTCAACTTTAGATATCATGCCCTGATGGATAGATAGATTTTGGCCAAAGATGGTATTTTCTTCAGGAAAATATATTTGGCCTGAACAGACTCAGCCTTTGATCGCTTCTCATATCATAATTTTTCTTAATATGGGCTCATAATTTTTATGTCTTTTCATTTATTACCAGTACAACTTTATGTATTAATAAAAATTAAATATGTGCCATATTTTTAACGACATATAGAATTACTTTGTGTGGCTGTGAAATTTAACTTCCAAACTGTGGTTAGTTATATTGGTTGCCTTGCTGCAAGACTGTTAGGTTTTATTGGGATGTATCTGTTTCAACAAGCTGTGGCATCTTGCTATCTCACTTGCAAAAGAAGAAAAGAGTTCTGGGGTGTATGAATAAAGAAATACATTTTAGTTGGAAAGCCTGACACAAATTAGAAGACTCAAGCCAGTTATAATAATTTAAAGAATGTAGGATATAGGTAAATGGTAAGTAACCTCTGTTGCATATGTATTGTAGTTTGACATTGGAGACCAAAGTATCTGTTTGGTGACGATGCTGTTGACCAACAAATAGTGGCAGTTCCAGTAAAGAAAGGAAAAACCTTATTCTGGAATTAAGACCTAGATAAGTAAATGTGTTTGACATGTGAGTGATAGAGGGCAGAATGTATTTGTATGTTTTTACTTTCATTTGAGATGATTATAAAATTCCACAAAATAATACCCTTAAAGCTTCCATGGACATGAACATTTTTTTTCTCACTTGAGATTTAATAAATCCCCCAACTTCATGCTTTAAACCTGCCAAATGAACTGATACTTGCAAGAGAAGCCGTGCGGCCTAGTGGAAAGAGCACAGGCCTGGGAGTCAGAGGACCTGGGTTCTAATCCAAGCCCTGCCATTTGTCTGTTTTGTGACCTTGGACAAGTTATTTCACTCCTCTGTGCCTCGGTTACCTGAAAAATGGAGTTTGAGTGTGAGCTCTACATGGTACGTGGACTGTGTCCAGCCTTATTAGCTTGGGTATACCCCAATGCTTAATACAGTGCCTAACACAAAGTAAGTGTTTAAGAAATTTTTTTAAAAATGAAAAAAATGAAAAGTCCCTCCTAAACTATCCTCAGCTTCCTCCTTGGCTCTGATACTCTTGTTGCCCATGGATGGGGGACCTGTGGTTTCGTCCCTGCTGCTCGATCTAATGACCCGTGTCCTTTGGAGGGTCATCCTTTCGTGTGAATCACAGGGGGCTTTTGCATCCGTAAATCACTGACCCAGAAGCTGATGATAATAATTATGGTATTTCTTAAGCACTTACTATTTGCCTAGTACTGTTCTAAGCACTGAGGTGGATACAAACAAATCGGGTTGGACACAGTCCCTGTTCCACATGAGGCTCACAATCTTAATCCCCCTTTTGCAGATGAGATAACGGAGGCTCAGAGAAGTTAAGTGACTTGCCCTAGGTCCTACAGCAGACATGTGGCGGAGCTGGAATTAGAACCCAGATCCTTCTGACTCCCAGGTGTTTCCATTAGCAAATCTCTGCTGATGCCCATTTCAATCTCAGCCACTCCATGTGAATTTGGAAGGGCTCTAGATTGCTTACCTTCCTGACTCAGATTGAAACTGAATTATAATAATAATAATAATGGTACTTGTAAAATCCTTTCTATTTGCCAAACACTGTTCTAAGCACTGAGGTAGATACAAGTTACTCATTTTGAATACCTCCCCTGTCCCAAATGAGGCTCACAGTCTTAATCCCCACTTTACAGATTAGATAACTGAGTCACATAGAAGTGAAGTGATTTAACCAAGGTCACACAGCAAACATGTGGTACAGTCGGATTAGAACCCAGGTCCTTCTGACTCCCAGGCCCGTGCTCTATCCACCAAGCCATGCTGCATCTCTTACTTTACTTCCTGCATCTCGGATCAGTATCGTCATTGCCCAGGATTTATTGAGGACACACAGTGCCTTTATCAATCAGTTCTATTTATTGAGCACTTACTGTGTGCAGTGCACTGAACTAAGCACTTGGGAGAGTTCAATAAAGCAGATTTGGTAGGCATGTTTCCTGCCCACAAGGAGTGTACAGATTTAGATAAATTGAAACTTCATTTGGAATTTTGACTTACCAAATTTAAGAAAATTATCTAGATAAGGTAAGGGATAAGCTCAATGTGGGCAGGGAATATGTCTGGTTATGGTCATATTGTACCCTCCCAAGCTCTTAGTACAGTGCTCTGCACACAGTAAGTGCACAGTAAATATGGTTGAATGAATAAATGAATGAATGAATCAGTTGAAAAGGTCAAAGGAGAGGGCAAGAAACCATCCCTGCTATCTAGAGTTGGTCATCCATTGGAGGAATTAATATCTGTATACAAATATGTATGCAGTGTACATGGTGGCATTCTTTTTGCTGTGCTTCTTTTTGTGTTCTTTTTGCTGTGGTTCCCGAAAGCTATGAATTCAACTGGAATGTTTTCTTTGAACAGTTCTCATAGTATGATGCTACTTTATAATTGAGTAGCTCTTTTTATTGACACCAGCTTTCTACAGAAAGTAAGGGTGAGGGTCGGATCCCTCCTTTTAAAGAAAAATCAAAGGAAAGGAAACTGGAGCAGAGTCCAAGGAGATTTAGTATTTCCTAGTTTGCAAAAATGAAGATTGTGTAATTGCACCAGTCCTGCAGAAAAACAAAAACATTCCAGCTTCCACTTTCTTTTTGAACTAACATAATTCACTTTACCAACAATCAATCGTATTTTCCCAGATCATTTTTCTACAAAAACATTTAGGACATGTCACCCCACTCCTCAAAAAACTCCAGTGGTTGCCCATTCATATCAAACAAAAACTCCTCACCATTGGCTTTAAAACATTCCACCACCTTGCCCCCTCCTACCTCAGCTTGCATCTCTCCTTCTACAACCCAGCCCACCCACTTCGTCCCTTTAGTGCTAACCATCCTAATGTGCCTTTATCTCGCCTGTCTTGCTGCCAACCCCTAGCCCACATCCTGTCTCTCGCCTGGAATGCCCTCCCTCCTCAAATCCAAAAGACAATTACTCTCCCCTTCAAAGCCTTATTGAAGGTACATCTCCTCCAAGAGGCCTCCTTCCCTGACTAAGCCCCACTTTTCCTCATGTCTGACTCCCTTCTCCATCGCCCTGCCTTGCTCCCTTGGCTCCCCCCAGCCCAAGACTTGTATACATATTTATTATTTTATTTAGTTGTATTGATGTCTGTCTCCCCCCCTAGACTGTAAGCTCGTTGTGGGCAGGGAATGTCACTGTTTATTGTTGTATTGTACTCTCCCAAATGCTTAGTACAGTGCTCTGCGCACAGGAAGTGCTCCATAAATACGATTGAATGGATGAATACTGAGCACTTACTGTGTGCAGAGCAGTGTACAAGTGCTTGGGAGATTTCAAAATAACAAAGCTGGTAGAAACGTTCCCTGCCCGCAAGGTGGTTACCACTTCTTTGCTGTGTGACCTTGGACAAGTCACTTAACTTCTCTGGGCCTCAGTTACTTCATCGCTAAAGTGGGAATTAAGACTGTGAGCCCTATGTGGGACAGGGACTGTGTCCAACTTGTTTAAATTGTATCTACCCCTGCGTTTAGTATGATGCCTGGCACATAGTAAGTGCTTAACAAATGCCATATTAAAAAAGAAAAGGAAGTCTATCCTGACTAAGGTCTCACCTCCCCCAACATATGTTCCCTCCCAATGCTTCACCCATGCATTTAGTCCCTTTAATCACTTAGAGACTCAGCTCACCCCTTCCAGCAGTTATGTACATATCTTTATACTCCACTGCTTCCTTTATTTGTAATTTGTTCACTCCTGCTGTTACAGTGTGCTTGCTGTTTAGATATGTAGAGGAGAACATGTTCTTTTGTTACTTTATCTCAAAATATTAAAATATTTCCTTCTACTATAATATTGATAAGTTGGAGAAGCAGCATGGTGTAGTGGCTAGAGCGTGGGCCTGGGAGTCAGAAGGTTCTAATCCCGGCTCCACCACTTGTCTGCCATGTGACCTTGGGCAAATCACTTCTCTCTGCCTCAGTTCCCTCATCTGTAAAATGGGGATTGAGACTGTGAGTCACACATGGGATGGGGACTGTATCCAAACCAATTTGCTTGTATTCACCCTAGAGCTTAGTACAGTGCCTGGCACATAGTAAATGCTTAACAAATACCACAATTATCTAGTGCTTAGAACTGTGCTTGGCATAACTAACTGCCAAGACCTGGTATATCCTAATGCCTCAAAGTGTCTTATCTGATGATTTTATTATCTTGGCCATTCACATCTTAAGTCAGAAAGATGCTTTAGAAATTACACTTGGCAACTGCCATTTTGTGTGTGACCTGATTATCTTGTCACTGAACTTAGTACAGAGCTTGGCACATAACAGGTGGTTAATTATAGCTGTAGTATTTTCTTTGAGGTCAAAATGAATAAGGAGTTCTGGGCTCCCAAAAGCTATACGGTCTGTCAAGCTACTGTTAGAAAGCCTTTTGCATAGTAGTGTCTCGTCTATGGTAAATACTGAATGGTCTTTCCAAGAATGGTAATGTATTTGATTTATGTCCTTACTCAGCACTTGTGTATATGTGCATTTTTCCTATTTCTATTTCTTTCTCCCCCGTAAGCATCTCGTGGGCAGGAAATGTGTCATGCTTCTGTCATGTCTCCCAAGCACATAGTCTAGGCCACTGCACTCGGTAGACTGTCAGTAATACCTTTATCATTACTACTAAACTGGAAAAGGATGTGCCCCCCAGAATGGCATTGGGAACGTTGGGTTACTGTAATCACATTGGAGTTGTCTCCTGAAGTAAATTAGCCAGTGGAAACAACTGTTAATCTTGTTTTAGGATTTCTCTTCATTTCAAAGGCCAATGTGCATGGATTTTTAGGCAGTTCATCACTCTCAGAACTACTGATTTTTTTTTTTTAAATCATGGGATCAAAAACTGGATCACATGGGCCAGGATACTGGCAAAGCCTAGTGAGCCAGTGCCTATGTGAGCAACATCTGGCCCAAGTGACTCATGAGAGACCCTTCACTGCTGGCCATTGGGCTACTCTTCTGACTGGCTGTCAGCAGCATCAGTTTGGTAGATGGAAATAAAGAGCTTCCACTCCTCAATTAATCTCTATGCCACTTCAGCCCTGACCAGGAATTCCCAGTAAGAATTTCAGGGCCACTCTGATGAGAAGTCAATGTTGACAAAAATTCCATTCTGCCTAGACTGTAGTCAGGATGGGAGCCAGAGATTTTGAGAGCTTTTTTATAAATATATTGATAATTTTAAAGTGGATACTGTAAATGTAGTGTGTTTCTTCCACCCCTCTAAAAGAGAGTAGGGGAATATAGGATTTATTGAGGTAGCAAAACTCCAATCCAACTCTGACCATTTGTCCCTTGACTCTCCTTTTCTCCTTGCTGCCTTGCAGGGTTAGCTGTGGTTTTCCTTTCAGGTGCCTCTGTTCTTCCTCCAGTCCTCTTTACTGACAGTCACCATTTTTTCTTGCTACTTTATAGCATCGGAGAGTAGCATGGTCAATTTTGAATTAGTGAAGTTTGAACTCTTTTTCAATAGGGTACAGATGATGTGTGTTTCTCTATTGTTCACTTGTCTGGTTCCTTAGCTTTCATTTCCTGTGATCTCTGCTGGTCTCTCTAGCTCTCAATCTATTTGAATGTATCAATAGCATTCACTGAGTGCCTACTTCAGAATACTGTACTAAGTCACAAATGTTATGAGATCTGATCCCTGTCCTCAAGGAGCTTACAGTCTAGTGGAGTCAACAGTCTAAGAAGGGAGACAAATACTTAGATATACTTCAGGTGAGTGTGTATGTGTGTGTGCGTGAGGGAGAGAGAAAGAGAGAGAGAAATGGAATATATGAGATATATACAGTGGTGCTGTGGGGGTTAGAATAACTTAAGTTGTTAAGTGGCACAGAGGGGCTGAATTGGCAGTTGGGTGAATATGAAGTGGTGATATTAGAGATTTCTTAGGGGACAGAAAGGCTCCTGAAGGAGATGTGATCTCAGAAGGGCTTTGAAGGTGGGGGAGAGTTATGTGTGGTTTATCGGATATGAAGGGCGAGGGAGTTCCAGTCTGCTGGGAAGATGAGAGCAAGATGATGCTGTTGGGAGAGATGAGAGCTAGGCCTAGATGAGAGTAGGTTAGCTTTTGAAGAATGGACATTGTGAGCTGAGGCTTAGTGGATAAGTAGGATGGAGATACCTGATTGACTACCTTAAAACCTACTGTCAGGAATTCCTGCCTGTGGAGAAGAATGGGCAGTCAGAGGGTTTTGAGGAGTGGGAAGAGGTATGATATTTTAGAAAGATGATTCACCCAGCAGAATGGAGAATTGACTGTAGAGGGAAGAGGCTGGAGGCAGAGAAATCAGTGAAGAGACTGAAGAAGGTATCAAAAAGAGATGTGATAAGTGCCCGGATCAGCATGGCGGCCATTTGGATGGAAAGGAAGGGATGGATTTTAAAAATACTAAACACTGTGGATTTTTGGTGCTACCAATCCAGAGCTGGAAGTGAACCAGAATGAGTCAGAACTCCATTCTGGTAGAAGAAAAAGTCCTGAAATAGAAGTTCTGGTATGGCAGTAGATGTAACCTGGCAGCCATTTTCAAATGACAATGCTCTCCTTTGGCCCCTCCCCATTCACCCCTTCACACAGATACTTGGGGCCCTGTTTGGAGAAGAAGAGCATGTCCCCGTCCCTGTCCCCTGCTGTCTTTTGGACACTAGCTGCAGCTCCACATCTATCTTGAGGCCCTGGGCTGTGTGCTGAAAGTGTCCTTCAACCCAGAAAAGGTGGGGTTAGAAGTGAAGTCAACATGACAGCTCCACCCTTTACCCTCTGCTGGCAGGATGCAGTCCCCACTCTGATCTGGGAATCTAAGTGGGACATTCCCAGCCTATTCTCTGGTGGTGGGCAATTTCTTTTTGCCATTTCCTGCAATTGTTATATTGTACTCTCCCAAGTGCTTACTACAGTGCTCTGCACACAGTAAGCGATCAATAAATATAATTTAATGAATGAATCAATGAACTCCCTTTTGTTGCCTCTCTCACCTGCTGTTGTGTTTTGTTGGAAATTGTTTTTCTTTAACTTGTGCCCCAATCAGAAAAGTGTGGGAGTCTCTAAATTGAAGTAAATGTAGCAGGTTATCTGAGACTCCAAGGAACAAAATAAATATGGTAAACATACCCAATTTTTAAATAGAGCTTTCCCAAAACAGCCATTATCGTGGAACCCAACAAATGCTATAATTAACTTTGGCTAAGTTATATCAAGTCACTTTCCTTAGTTCTCTTTTGAATGCTTTAGTGACTGGTCTGGGAGTGTGATTCTTTATGTAATTTTTTATCTAAAGCAACTGTATGTATAGCATATGGCCGTCTCTCAAGATGAAGTTTTGAAAGATACATTCTGTCATTTTCATTAGGAGTGTTTTAAATAAGCATAATAGTTGAGTTTTGCTATCACAAGAACAGACTGTTCCCATATTTAAAAATAGAGGGAAATGTAATTTTTAACAGTAGTGGCTTGCTTTGCCACAAGGTCATGCAAGTATTTTTGTAGAAATCACATTTATTTTTGTACTACAAACTGGATGGAATGTGCTTTTTGCCACCTCAACCATTCTTGTACCTTTTGAGACGTTTGTGTTTGCATTAGCTTTTGCATCTCCCAGCATTTGAAAGAATTCAGTGCCGTATGTTTTTGGGGGTTTTGTTTATGAGTAAGTTTCCACAAATATTTATCTTTCCATAGAGCTGTTCAGCAGACCATATGGTATTCAGTCAAATGCCAAACATTTGAGGTTCAGGTTGGGTGACCTTATTTTTCTTGAGGTAGCCCTAAAAACACCATTTACTATTCAATTAATGAATTCATTAATATTCATTTAGTGGATGGGTGCTCACGTGGATGCCAAAGGCAAACTGCAATCTAGATCTAGATCTAGATAATCAAATCTCTAGTCATCTTTAATCCACTGAGCCAATGAGGGCTCCCATGCTTGCCCCCAGACAAGCAACTGTCAGCTGTATCCTGGGTACTTTAAACTAAACTTCACTCCTTTAAAACAGCATCCCCGGAGAGGCCACTCAAAGGACTGAGCGGGCTACTTAATGCTTGCTGATCTAATGGGCCTCCCTTCCCCAGACTGATTGGGTTTTCCAAATGATGACTCTTGACTCTTGCCAACTGTAATTCAGCAGTATGGTGGAGTGAGAAGAGAGTAGGGTGGCGAGGGAGGGGAAACAAACATGGAGAAGCAGTGTGGCCTAATGGATAGGGCACGGGCCTGGGAGTCAGAAGGTCATGGATTCTAATCCCGGCTCCACCACTTGACTGTGTGACCTTGGGCAAGTCACTTATTTTAGTTGCCTCCTCTGTAAAATGGGGATGAAGACTATGGACCCCTTGTGGGACAGGGACTGTGTCCAACCTGATTACTTTGTATCTCCTCCAGCCCTTAGAACAGTACTTGGCTCGTAGTAAGCTCTTAATAAATACGATTATTATTATTATTGTGATTAGTTAACATACAGACTCAGATCTCAATGGTTTAGCTTTTAGTTGTTCAGGTTTTCCCCTAGGTCCCTTCTAGCTGTTTTTGTTTACGTATCCTTTGGGCACTACTCTGGTCATTAACGATGAAGCAGTAATTGAAGAAATACTATACAGGCCATTTCATTATGAGTAAGTTTCCTGAATAAAAAATTTATGGGGCGTGGGAGGTGCCAAGGCTAAAATGAGTTTTTTTTGGATATATGGATCACCGGTACTAGAGCCAGTATAGCTGTGAACACATGGAATAAATATGACAAAACAGAAATAGGAAGCGTTAAGGAAAACTGTGCTTACACATATCTTTGAAATATTTTGTGGTGGACAGAATTTATGAAGTTTTTTGGGGATCTGCTTGTGATATGTGATATCACTCCATTCTGTTGTGATGGACAAGTTCATTAATGTTTACAACCACGTAGTACTAATAGGATTTATTAAGTGCTTACTGTGTGCAGAGAACTGTACTAAGCAATGGGAGAGAATACACAGGTGGGAATTAGACATGGTTCCTGTCCCTCTGGGGGCTCACAGGACTAGAGGAATAATTCAGAAAATCTATCAAATGAGTATAAACTGGTAGTATCCCTGAACTGAACTTTTTACAATGCCTGGCACATAGTAAGCACTTAATTACCATAATTATTATTATTAAGGTTACTGTCAAGTTGGATCCCCATCGAGCAGAGGTGACGGATGTGTGTGTATGTGTATATGTATATATATATTTTACTTTTTCTTTACTATTACACTAAATTGCCTTTCATATCTCAGCAAAAGAACATCTCTAATAAAATGGTCATGGTAAAGGGAAGCAGGGCTAAACCAAAAAATCAAAATTGGTAGGAAATTTCAAACCTCCCCCTGAACATTTTAAAAAGGAACCTTTTAAAAAACCTATCAAAAAGAAACAGAACCAGCTAAACTCAGTTTCCCCGTCCTCTCTGCCTCTGCCCATCTCCCCTCTGGGCCAGGAGTCAAAGAAGCCAGGTGCCTAGATAATCCCAAATCACATAATTCGGCTCTGACTGGTCAGTTGCCTGTAGATTACAAACACTTGCTATTTCAGTGCTGCCTCTTTAGATTAATTGATAATGGGATTTTAAAATTGCTCATTATGCCATTATCATTTTAAACCACTAACCATTCACCTTGCTTTTGTCGTCCACGTCATATAACTGTCTCCATTAGTAGTGGGTCATAACTTTTAGGCTGGGTGCCATGCTCCAAAGGAAGGTGAATTTTTCCTCTAACTCTCTCATTTGGTGAAAATGTTAGGTGACTGTCCAAAAGAGTGAACCCCATCCGAGTTTTCCTAGAAGTAGTTTAATCCTTCTGCTCCTACTTCATTTGAACTTGATGTTTACATATTGAGTTGAAACCACAAATGGTGAGAAGTCCACTTATATGGTGCTTTAAAAATCCTTAGATTATCCAGTGGTGCTAATTTTTCCCTTCAGTCTTGTTATCCCTCTTTGAAAACCCTTGATTTTTTTTCCCAAAGCTCTCACCACTGCCCAACAACAGTACTTCTCCTTCCTAATTTACTCCCATACTCAAGGCTTCCACCAACTGTTGCAACTCCCTCCTTAAACCTCCGGTCCTCCTGCCCCCATCATTTCTTCTTCCTGATGCCCTGGCCACATACTTCAACAAAATTGCATCAGCCACCTCCCTGACGTCCTAGCCTCGGACTTTTCCCCTCTCCACTCCATATTTCATTCTGTGGCTCAGATCGTTTTTTAAAGCATCCGTTCTGTGCACACTTCCCCACTCCTCCAAATCCCTCCATGGTTGCAACAAGCAGAAACTCTTCACCTTTAGACACTCGATCAGCTCTCATCACTTTTTACTCTCACTTCTCTCCCGCTACCACCCAGCCCATTCACTTCACTCTCCTACTGCTAACGTATTGACTGTGCCCCAATCTTGTCTGTCTTGCTGTTGATCCCTGTCCCACATCCTCCCCCTAGCCTGGAACTTTCTCCTCCTCCATATATGCCAGACTATCACTCTCTATACACCTTCAAAACATTACTAAGGTCAAAACCTATTCAAGAAACCTTTCCCAATTAAGCCCTCTTTTCCCCAGCTCACTCTCCCTTCTGCTTAATCTGCACACTTGCATCTGTGACCTTTGAGCATATGATATTTGCCCCACTCTCAACCACACAGCACTTATGTACATATCTTTAAATTATATGTTATAAATTATTTACAGTAGTGTCTGCCTTCCCCTCTAGACTGTATGCTCTTTGTAGGAAGGGAACGTGACTGCTAATTTTGTTATGTTATACTCTCCCAAGTGCTAGTCCAGTGCTTAGCACTGTAGTAAGCACTCCATAAATTCCGTTGGTTGATGTCTACCTATTGTCTGCACAGAGTCACGGTATAACAAATACTATTGCTTTGCTCAGTAAACACATGATAGTTGGATGTTCAGATCTTAAATCACATATCTCAAACCGTGATCTAGAAGCATTTTTTTAAGGGACATAAAAAAGGTGCTCTCAGCTCTCATTTGTGGGAGATAAAAGGGTTTTTGTTTTTGCTATAACCAATATCCATGCTATTCCTTATCTGGTTTCCTTAACTTTTCATGGTAATAATAATGATAATTTTGGTATTTAAGTGCTTACTATGTGCCAGGCACTGTTCTTAGTGCTGGGGTAGGTACAAGGTAATTGGGTTTGAGTGTGGGGTGGAGGGGAGGGAGAGAGTGTATTTTTTTTAAAGGTATGACCAAGGAATTTACATTTTTTTTACAATTTCCCTTTCAGGATAAATAACAACTTGCCTTTGTATCTGATTACTTTTAACTTTGTACCCCAAGCTATGTCTTACTTCTAAAAATGGTGAGGAAACAGTCTACATTTCTGAATTGCTTAAGATCAAGGTGTTCTTGCTTTGTCTTTCCAGAAGCTTGAAATGACAAAAATGAAAATAAAAGTGCTTAAAAAAAGAAAGAAATCCATGGGTGTTGACCATTAGCCAGTAGAATGAATATCTGAGTTGCAGAATTCAATAAAATCAGTTTTAGCCAGACTGTTCAGAGAATGATTTACCCCTAAAAATGCGATATGAAAGGTCTCATTCTATATCAAAATCAATACAGTTGAAACTTCAGTGGCAGTTCTCTGGGTGTGTCTTTCCAAGCCTTAACTATAATGCTGAAAATTGTTCCAAATTACTGCTCATCACCAGACTTTATAATAATTGAGCCAAATTAAGCTGCCAGTTCTGGAGTGGTGGCAGTGAATGATAAAGGGTTTTTTCCTTCAGTAATAAGGTAGACCAGTAATTGTGAGGAAAGGAAGCTGAGACAAGGGCCCTTCTTTCCTTACATTACAAATTTTCCGGTTTAAACTGCATTTCCATTACAATGTCTTCTGGGGCTTTAAAAATGTTTTAAGACTGAAGGTTTTTTGTCTGGAAATTCAGTATCTGACAAAAAATGGAGAGAATGGGTGATGGTCCATGTGGGGGTTTCTTCAGGCTGTCAGATTATTTAAATTAAAAAAAAATAGCCTCATGGAGTAGGTCCAAATTATCCCAGGACAGACTCCTTTCTCTTATTTGTCTGTTCAGCAGGACCAAGTTGAAAATATTCAGAAGGTTTAATGGCTGCTTTGTCAAGAGTTCATGATGGCAGGAGTTTTATAAGCCCATTCTGCAAAGACTGCTTTTTTATTTTCTATTGTAAAGTCAGTGCTTTGTGTATGATGCTGTTAAATGCCATGGAGTTAGAGTTCCGTGTACTACTTGAGGACAGATTAGTTAAATTAAATCGTTAGCTCCCCAAGGGCAAGTAGCAGGTAGGTGCTTAATAAATATCATTGATGGATTGATTGACAAAGTGTATATACCACAGCAGTTCCTTCCAAAATGACTATCGAATAGGAAACATGAAACTCCAGGAAAGAGCAAAAGCAGTTATTTAAGGCAAGAATCCAAATACCAGGCAAATTAATAATTGTGGTATTTGGAAAGTGCTGACTGCATGCAGGGCACTACACTAAATGCTGCGGCTAATGGAAGATAATCAAGATCAGGCAGCATCTCCCATGTGGAACTCAGAGTTTAATGTTGAGAACAGGAATTGAGGCCCCTTTTTGCAGATGAGGAAACTGAGGCCCAGAGAAGTTGTGACTTGCCCAAAGTTAAAGAGCAGGAAAGTGGGAGAGTTGGAGTTAGAACCCAGGTCAATCAATCAATCAATCATATTTATTGAGCACTTACTGTGTGCAGAGCACTGTACTAACTGCTTAGGAGCGTACAATAAGCAGAGTTGGTAGACACATTCCTTGTCCCTCTGGTTCCCTGGGCCATGCTCTTTCTTCTAGGACACTGTTTTTCTAGGTCATTCTGTAAGGAATAATAATTTTGTATATTTAATCACCTGTTTACCTCCCTGGGATCATGTTTTGGAGTTAGCCTTTGAGTTGCAGGAGTTTTGAGTGCTTCCTGTGTTCACTTAATACTGTCAGCAGAGAGGAGTGGTAGGAAATCATGTTCAGGTAAAAAGCACATGGCAGTATGGTTCGTCTCTTCTCGCCAGCCAGGGAAGTTCAAGGATTACCGCCAAGGGCGTTGTTTTTGGAATAATGTGTGTTTGTGACTCTTGTTGCAGTGTAATTGTTGCATCACAGCACTGGGGACTGCACATTGATTTTTGTGTGAGTTATTGTTGAAAAATGTGAGGAAAGTGATAGTTCAGTTGGGAAGGACCTTGACTTTGGCACTTCCAAGAGCCTGGGAGTTAGAGGCCCTGGGTTCTAATCCTGCTCTGCCACATGCCTATTATGTGACCTTGTACAGGTCATTTAACTTCTGTGACTTCAGTTCCCTCAACTGCAAAATAGGGAGTAATACCTGTTTTCTCTCCTGCTTAGACTGTGAGCCCCATGTGGGACCTGATTGTCTTGTGTCTACCCCTGTGCTTAGTACAGTACTTGGCACATAGTAAGCGCTTAACAAAAACCACAACTATTATTATTGTTAGATCCCAAGCACATTTTGCTATTTCTGTGATTGTATTCTCTCCAGGCAACACATGTGCTGAAATTTATATTTATGTGATATTTATACTGCATCTGGGAGAAATGAGAAAAATTTGCATGGCATTATACAAGAAGAAACTAGTTAAAACAGTCACTTTCTCCAGGACTTGTCATAATGCTTATGAACAGTAGCCAGCAATTCAAAAAGGTGGTAATAGTCTCTAAATACTCACTGAAAAGAAGAAATAAATGATGCTATTTAAAGGCCGAAATAACACTGCCACAAATATCAGATATAAACTGAGACGTGATCTTTTTTCCCTTCAGTTCCTTCCACATCAAGCAGAAACTCCTGACAGTTCGCTTTAAAACACTCCATCAACCCTTTCCCTCCTCTACTCCAGCACTTTCTTCTCCCACTACTCTCCAGCTCATACTCTTTGTTTTCTCTCAAGCTGACCTATTCACTGTGCCTTGTTCTTGTCTCTCCTGTTGCCTACCTATTTCTCATGCCCTCTCTGCTGCCAAGAACTTTTCTCTTCATAATTCACAGACCACAACTCTCCCCATCTTCAAAATCCATTTGATAATAGTACTAATTATGGCATTTGTTAAGCGCTTACTATGTGCAAGAGGAGAAATCCCATCTCCTCTTGAAGACCTTCCCTGACGGATTTCTCATCGCCCTGTTTATATCTCCCCCCCAATTGATATTTCAATGTTTACCTGCCTCTTAAGCACAAAAGTAGTCTCAACCACACATCACAGTTTTGCACACACTGAGTATATTCTATTACTTCCTTGTAGCTCAAGTTTACTGAAGTGTTTTCCTAACTAGATTGAAAGCTCTTTGAGGGCAGGGATCATGTTTACAGATTCTATTTTATTCTTCCAAGTGCTTAATTCAGTGCTCTGCACATAGTAGTGTGCTCAGTGAATACTATTGGTTGATCAAAATGATGCTGAAGCACCAGTTTGGATCCAGCCAGTACCAAGCCTTGATGAAACCAAGACATTGCCCTTTTCCACCTAGTGGATGTGGGGCTCTGTAAAAACTCTGCATTACCTAGGTCCTGCATCTTTACACAGTTATTCTTTCTTTCTAGTTTCCCTGCCCCTCACCTCTCCTCTCTTCAGTCTCCAAAGCCAGTTTTATTGTTGTTATTATTATTGTGTACTAAGCAGTGTACTAAGCACTGGGTAGTGCTTAGTACCGATTAGATTGCAATTGATTAGCACCAATTAGACTGTAAGCCCGTCAAACGGCAGGGACTGTCTCTATCTGTTGCCGACTTGTTCATTCCAAGCGCTTAGTACAGTGCTCTGCACATAGTAAGCGCTCAATAAATACTAATGAATGAATGGGTAAATACAAACTAATTAGGTTGGATATAGTCGCTGTCCCTCATTGGGCTCACAGTTTAATTAGGAGGGAGAAAAAGATTGAATGCTCATTTTAGACATGAGGAAACTGAGGCACAGAGAAATTAATTGACTTTGCCCAAAGTCACAAAACAGGCAAGTAGCAAAGCTGGGATTAGAACTCCAGGTCCTCTGACACCTAGGCCTGGGTCCTTTCCACTAGGCCATGCTGCTTCCAATATTTTAGGGGCGAGGATGACGGCTTGGGACCAAAAATGAGAAGGAGTTGCTGCTTCTTGGCTCTGCCCCTTCACGCAAACCTCTGCATCTCTCCTCCCTGCTCCAGAGGTACATGTGTTGAGTCCTGAGGCAATACATTTTGCATCCCTGGGTGGGGTGGCTAGGGGGTGGGAGAGGGTGTGTGTGGACGAGAGAGGGACAAGGACAGTTTAATGAATAGAACAACTTGGTCTGACTGATCCTGGGGTGGTGGGGTGATGTTGACCCCCAAAGGCAAAGCCTCCTGGGCTCCAGGAAGGCAGAAGTTTAGGCAGCAGAACCATGGGAGCTGCAAGAAGTTTAACTCTTTAAAGTTTGATCTGAAATGTTGATTGGTCACCCCTGTTTAGTCTGTGAGCCCCTTGTTGGGCAGGGATTGTCTCTATCTGTTGCCGAATTGTACATTCCAAGCGCTTAGTACAGTGCTCTGCACACAGTGCTCAATAAATACGATTGAATGAATGAATGAATGAATTTGGGGTCCACCAGAGCTTTTCTTCAAACACCTCCAAGACTCATTATTGTTATATGAAGATTATGCTTGTGACCCTTGGATCCCGTGTCAGGTAGGTTTTTTTTTTTTTTTTAATAACATTTGTTACGTGCTGACTGTGTCCAACACTGTTTCAAGTACTAGAGTAGGTCCAAGTTAGGACACAGTCCCTGCCCCGCATGGGGCTCACATTCTAAGTAGGAGGGAGAATAGGTATCCTTATTTTAAAGTTGAGGAAACTGAAGCACAGAGAAGTTAAGTGACTTGCCCAAGGTCATCCAGCAAGCAATTGGCAGAGCCAGGATTAGAACCTGGCCCATGCACTCTTCACTAGGTCATGCTGCTTCTGACGTGGTTCCAGATTCACTCCTCTGTCTTAGCTCCTCCAAACTGCTTCTCCTAATCAAATCTACTAACCCTCCCTCCCTACTCTACACCTCCAACCCACTGCTCATCAGTTAATCAATCAATGGTATTTATTGAGCATTTACTGTACTAAGAGGATGGGAGAGGACAATACAAGAGTTGTTGATGCCATTCCACCTGCCTAGAATACCCTTCCCTCTCTTGTACCAAACAACATCCTTTCCCCCCCTTACAAAGCCCCTCCAAAAATTCACCTACTCCATTAAGCAATCCTGGCTTTATCGTTTAACATCCTAGTCACATCAGCCTCTCAATCAACTCCAAGATCAAAATTCGCCTTATGCATATTTCTGTTCACAGTTGATGCATTTGTCCACCCGTGGTGTAGTTTTTAATCTATCCTAAAGGGCAGGAATCATGTCTTCTACTTTTACTTCTGCTCCCAGGGGTCTTGTGAAGTGCTCTGCACCTAATAAGTGGTCACTAAATTCTATTGGTGTTGGGTTCTCGTCCTTCCCCATTAAATGATAAAACCTTGAAGCAGCTGGCACCCTGTAGCTGCTCAATAAATGCTGTTGTTAATGATGATGGAACAAATTATCCAGCACTTCCCCCTGCCAACCCGAGGTAAAACTCAGGATGAAGGCAGTTGGTGGCCTGACAATTTGGAATTGAATCCTTATCAACGTCTTTCTTCTGCTTTTAGAAGGGTTGTTAGGGAAAGCAATTTGGCTGTATGGAAAAGGGAGAGGCTTTCAGCGTGGCATGTCAGTAAAGGGTTCGATGAGATCCTATTAAAGCAAAATTGACTAGTACCCTGCTCATTCAGAGCTCCTCGGCATTCATTTCTAATTCCCACCAGGCAGAAGGCGGTGTTTGGAAAGAAAGGGAAGGACCATGTTTGGAGATCAGAAAAGAGAATTCATTTAATCTCTTTTGTTGGCGTCGGAAGCCAGCAGGAGCAGAGGGAGGGATTCTAGAGATTGAGCCCCCAGAGTTACTCTCCAAAGACATCTCTCCATCTTTGTCACTCCTGGGATTGGCTGGGATAGGACTCACTACTGAAGAGTAATACTTTACATTCTCTAGCTATTTTGCACAGGCATGAGAGAATAGAGATTGCTTTAACACCAGATGTTCTTAGCATATAATCCAGGTGTCAGAAGATGCATTCATTTTTTTATGGTATTTAAGCACTTACTATGAGCCAGGCACTGTACTAAGCGCTGAGGTAGATACAAGCCAATCAAGTTGATTAGAGTCCAAGGATAAGGCTTGAGAAAGGCTCACAGTCTTAATCCCCCTTTTACAGACAACGTAACTGAGGGTCAGAGAAGTGAAATGACTTGCCCAAGGTCACACAGCAGACAAGAGGTAGAGCTGGGGTTAGAACCCAGATCCTTCTGACTTCCAGGCCTGTGGTCTATCCACTAGGCAACACTGCTTCTTTAAAAGTTCTTGGAGAGTAGACCTTATCTCCAGCTGCCCATCAGGGGTGCTGTGGAGGAAGCACCCTTCTCTTGGTCGTTAAGGGCAGGGAAAGTGTTTACCAATTCTGTTGCATTATTATATTATACCCTCCCAAGAATTTAGTACAGTGTCCTGCACAAAATATGTACTCAATAAATTGATTGATAATGGGAAGGTGGCATTTTGATATCGTTTTCCTATTTTACCAGTAGGTTTAAACGCCATGAAGGGTTGTACCATAGATCCTGTCATACCGACTAAGAACATAAACAACGCCATTTTAGATCTAACTACTGGTTGGTCTTGCTCTGTGCCCTGTCTCCTAACAGTGGCACCAAGAATGCTCGAAGAGGGACAGTTTGATGGCTGTCCTCCTGAAATCTATCAATCAGTGATATTTATTGAATGCTTACTGTGTGCAGAACACTCTATGAGCGCTTGGGAGAGTATAATACAGAGCTGGTAGACACGTTCCCTGCCCACAAGGAGCTTACAGTCATCCTGCCATAGTTCTTCCCCATGGACAGTCCTTAAATATTAATTAATGAGGACTTGTTCTTTCATCCCATTCTCTTTTTGAAATGAATCAGGAAATGCTCATTGAACAAGTTTGCAGTGACAAAGACTTGAATGCAGCAAAGAAACAGCCTGAAGGCGTGACGCTCTTGGATTGTGCTTTCTTCTTTCTTCCTCCTGACCTATTTTCTTAAAAGGCAAACCAAGCTTGCTTATCACTGAAGTGTAAGGAGCCAAAAGGCAATATCCTGACACAGCTGCATAGCCACTTCAGGAGGCTGTTTGTATGTCAACTTTTAAATGAATAATGAACCGTTTGTTTAGAGATTCGCTTTATGACAACAGAGGCAAATTTATGATAAATACCATGTTGCCCTTGAAAACTGAAATCTGCATGGGGACAGGATTTCTGCCTTAGGCAGAAATGCAGCTGATATAACTTTATATGTACTTCATTATGACACTACCAGAGAGAGACATCATGTTGAGAAGCAGCATGGCTTAGTGGAAAAAGTATGAGCCTGGAAGTCAGAGGTCATGGGTTCTAATCCCAGCTCTGCCACTTATCAGTTGTGTGACTTTAGGCAAGTCACTTAACTTCTCTATGCCACAGGTACCTCATCTGTAAAATGGGGATTAAGACTGTGAGCCCCACGTGGGACAACCTGATTACCTTGTATCAACTCCAGTGCTTAGAACAAATACCATAATTATGTTTGCTAATTATGATTATTATGTTGGTCCTCAGGCTCTAGGGAGCCAGACTCGGTTGCTTTCCTTACCTGAAACTTATTTATGTAATTTCAGTGTTTACCTCCCCAGCTAGACTGTAAACTCCGCTGGCCAAGGATTCTGTCTACCAATTGTATTGTACTCTAATACAGTGCTCTACATGCTCTATACCAAGTCTCAGTAAATATTATTGGTAGAATGATGTTGCCTTCTCCGAGTTTCTGCCAAGAGCAAGCCAAGGGAAGTGGTGACCTTCAAAACAGCAACTAAGTGAAAAGAACCTTGCAAGTAGAAAAATGAAGTAGGATAACACTTGAGAATGTAAATGTGACTTGTATAATTGTGTTTGTATGTATGTGGTGCGAAAATCATTACAGATGAATGTCAAAAGTGCATTTCACTAAGCCTCAGATGAAACACCTTCAAATCAAGTTTGCTCTGCCGTTTAAAAGTGGTTGACATTTTTGCTGAAGAAAAATTAATATGCAATCTAATGGAATTTTTGTAATCAGTCAAGACTGTTGAAGTGGAGAAATAAAATGGCATTGCTGTATTTCTTTTAGATAAATGTACTTCAAAATTTAATTTGTAATTTGGGATCCCAGTTCTAGATGACATTTGAGGCTTCAATTAAGGTTTAAGAGATGTGCAAAATTGGTTCTTTATTCTTCCTTTAGTCTCCTTGTCTAGACTGCAAGCTCACTGGGGGCAGAGAATGTTCTACCAACTCTCTCAAGTGCTTAGTTCAGTGCTCTGCACACAGTAAACACTCAATAAATATGATTCATTACTTAAATTGCATTAGATTACAAATTTATATTTTGACCCTGGGGTTTGAAATTCATACATAACTTTCAATTTGTGCTCCTTTCAATTAGCTCTGTCCCCTTTGCTCAATGATTTTCCTGTCTTCTATGTTGATTACTATAACCAGACCAGCACTTAGCACATAGGAACTTAGCAAGCACCATAAAAAATCAGTATTCAACAATAACATCCAGACTTCTAAAATGAACTTCAGACTTGTATAGGCCTTCTGAGAAATTCTGAAATTTCATACTCAGCCTGAGTTTCTTCCCAAAGCTTGGTTAAATCAGGCTGATCCCTCTCCACGGGTCACGGAGAGAGGAGGCAGCAGAGATTAATCGTCCGCTCCCAGGTCACTTGGATTCTCTGCCCTTGCTGGGACCCCACCGGAACTAGAGATGGGGAGGCACCATCTCTTCCCAACCAAGCCCTAAGGAAGAGAGTGAAGGGAAAGGGAAGGTTCTCCATTCTGTTGTTGGCCAAGAAATAGTAGGGTGGAGGTGGGGCCCCTGCTCCACCAATGAGGTGCTCTCATCTCCTGATTCTCCTGGCCCATTTTTAGAACTGGTCTTAAGTCAGAGCGAGAAGCCCCTTCTCCTCCACTACCATCACCACCCCACTCTAAGAGTTAGGGGAAACTTGTATCGTCTTATTTACCCCTCTTGCTTTGCATTCCCACTTAGTGATATTTTCAGAAGCAGCATGGCCTAGTGGAAAGACCCTGGGCCTGGGTTCTAATCTTGTCTGCCTTGTGACCTTGGGCAAGTTACTTAACCTCTCTGTACCTCAGTTCTCCTGTTCTCCCTCCTACTTAGACTGTGAGCCCTATGTGGGACAGGGAGTATATCCAACCTAATTTGCTTGTGTCTATCCCAGTGTTTAACAAATGCCATAAAATGTCACTTCTCTGTGCCTCAGTTCCCTCAAATGCAAAATGGGAATTAGGATTATGTGCCTTATGTGGGACAGGGACTGTGCCCAACCCAATTATGCCCCAGCGTTTAGTACAGTACCTGGCACATGAAAAAAGAATAATAATAATGAGGGTATTTATCAAGTGCTTACTCTGTGTGAAGTACAACATAGATACAACATAAGAAGCTCAAACACAGTTTTTGTCCTTGCAGGGACTCATAGTCAAAAAAGGTATGGGGCTGAGGGATGGGTGAATAATGGTGCAAATCCAAGTTCAAGAGTGATACAGAAGGGAGTCGGAGAAGAGGAAAAGAGGGCTTAGTTGGGAAAGGCCTCTTGGAGGAGATAGGCATTTAAATAAGGTTTTTCAGTTGGGGAGAGTCATCATCTGTCAGATAAGAAGAGGGAAGGCATTCTAGGCCAGAGGCAGGCAGGGGAATTCTCCACTATTTATCTTCTCAACTCTCTTTCTTTTTATACCTCCTCAAATGCCAATATATCAGTGACATATTCCTAAAGGATGTGGGGTGCCGAGATTTTTTTTCAGATCCCTACATTCAACAGAGGAAGCCATGAAATCCACTCAGCGGCTTAGCAGCCGAGCTTCCGTGTGGTAGGCTTGACTCGCCACAATGTTCCTCTGTGTCTTCCTGAGAGTGTCTTGCAGCTCAGTGAGCAGGGAGAGCCAAGTTATTTTCAAGGCCACCAAGAACAAGTCTTACAACCATCTCCTTGGGGAGGTGGCTGTGATGCAGGCTGGTGTGAGCCGGATAGCATGTAGTCTGAGCCAGAGAGAACCCTGATTGTTCACTCCACAAAATCAATTATTCAATGGAATTTATTGAGTGTCTACTTTGTGCAGAACACTGTACTAAGCACTTGGGAGAGTACAATATAAAAGAGTTGGTAGACACGTTCCCTGCTCACAGAACGTAGACTTCTGCCACTGGGTCCTTTAACCTTTTGGCTTTCAAGCTTGCAAGACTGATTCAAACCCTGTCAGAGGCCTCAGAGCCTTTTAGGATTAACTCGGATGATTTACTTAGCAGTGTTTATGGCATCATTCTCCATGAAAAACCACACTGGAATGTTTGTCAAATTTTTTTCTCTCTGAAGTTTACACCACTCTGTATGCTTGGCCCTTTGGAAGCAGGGGAAGTCTGCGTGTTTGGAATTTTAATGTGTTCTAGCCCATCCACATTTACATCCAGGGAAACACTATTTGTCATTTCAGAATTGTAAAATGTCAGAGAAGAATGAATTTCCTGATTTTTTCAAATGTGAACCCCGTCATGACTAATGTTCAGGCTTCCTTGGAAAAGAAAAGTGCTTAGCACTCTGATTTGAGAACTCGAGAGTAATGAGCAATGAGCAAAACCTTTAACAGCTATGCCAGAGCTCATTTTTATGGTATTTATTAAACACTTACTATGTGCCAGGTATTGTAGTAAGTGCTGAGATAGATACAAGGTAATCAGGTTGGATGCAGCCCTACGTGGGACTCACAGTCTTTATCACCATTTTACAGATGAGGTCACTGAGGCACAGAGAAGTTAAATGACTCCATTGAGGTCACACAGCAGAGAAGTGGCTAAACCAGGACGAGAACCCAGGTCTCTCTGACTCCCAGGGCTGAGCTCTATCCTCTAGACCAAGCTGCTTCTCCATAATCTTAATACTCTAATAGCAGAATTGGCAATAGCCAGTGATTGAGGTTTCCTGCTTGACCTTGAGAGGTCGTGAGCCCTCACAGATCCCAGCCGGCCTGTACTGTCTGTGTAAGATGTCACTGAGTTCAGCCGAGGCCCATGGCATAATGGAATGATGCCTGGTGGAATGTTTTTAGGAAGTCTGCCCAAAGACAGAGGGTTTCTCTGGTGGGTTGCGGGGGAAGGGGACAGGGGACGACACCCTCTACCCCCAGACTTGCTTCTTGAACCTTTGTGTTCCCTTCCCAGCTCCCTACGAACACAGATGCTAGACTGTGAGCCTGTTATTGGGCAGGGATTGTCTCTATCTGTTGCCGAGATGTACATTCCAAGCACTTAGTACAGTGCTCTGCACATAGTGCTCAATAAATACTACTGAATGAATACTTCTGAACCACAAAACTTGGTGGCGGGAACTGAAGTGACGGGAGGCTGGGCACTTCAAATTAAAGCACTGGACATAATAACAGCTTGTGTTGTATCTGGAAAGAGGTCAGGACTGAGATTCAGGTGACCTGGGTTCTAATGCTGCCTGGGCCCCCTGCTCGCTGCTTGTAACCTTGGGCAAGTCACTTAACTCCTCTGGGCCTCAGTTTGCTCATCTGTAAAATGGGAATTAAATACCTATTCTCCCTTACCATTAGACTGTGAGCCCCAAATGGGACAGGGATGGTGTCTGATCTGATTGTATTGTATCAACCCAAGTACTTAGCACAGTGCAGGGCCTAGAGGTGCTTAAAAAATACAATTATTGTCATTCTTCCTGTGGAACAGCAGACAGACAGGCTGAAGAGCAGATGAATGGCCGCTGTTCAGGAGCCATAAGTAAGCTGAGACAAAAATTGGGGCAAGATGGTGGTGAGAAGATGCTGTGATGTTGGGTGGGAGCGGATCAAGCAATCAATTAATGGTATTTATGGAGCACTTAATATTTGCACAACACTGTATTAAGCACTTGGGAGAGTACAATACAGCAGAATTAGCGGATATGTTCTCTGCTCTAATGAATTTACAGCCTAGAGGGGATGAGGAAATGGGGGAAAAACCCTCCCCATAGAAATCCCTGCTTCTGGTTCAGCCCCTGCTTAGCTCCAGGGGACTGTACCTTCCTCAAAGATAGTCCCCCACCCATCAGCCTTCCTTGTAATTTGTACCAGGGCCTTAGAATCATGTAGCTAATAATCTATGTGATTACCTTTTTTAAAAAAATCTAGTTTTTCCAGCACTTAGAACAATGCTTGGCACATAGTAAGCACTTAGTAAATGCCATTATTATTATTCAGTGCTTCCTGTGCATCAAGTACTGTAGTAAGCACTGGGGTCAATACAAGCTAATCAAATTGGGCACAGTCAGTGTTCCACAAGGGGCTCACAGTCTTAATCCCCATTTTACCGGGGAAATAACTGAGGAATGGAGAAATGAGCGACTTGCTCAAGGTCACGGAGCAGACAAGTAAGCAGCAGGGCTGAGATTGAGCCCCCAAGCCAGGAGAAACTCTGGAATTTTGTGTTTTTAAAGCTCTCTAGGGGTAAAGGTGACCCTATACTCGACAGTTTATTAAGAGAGCATGAAAAGTGACTGTTCAAGAATATATGTCAGTCACTGAAGGGACTTGGCCTCGATCCTCACAACACAGAGGAGTACTTTGGGAACAGGTGTGTTCATGATCATTATTTTGCATATATGTGCACTGTGGGTTTGCAGGTGCTGAGCAGTTATCAATCATTCATTTTTATTGAGCGCTTACTGTGTGCAAAGCACTAAACTAAGTGCTTGGGAGAGTACAGTACAATAGAATTGGTAGACATGTTCCTTGCCCACAAGGAGCAGAAGACAGATATTAATATAAATAAATTACAGATATGTATAGAATTGCTGTGGGTCTGTGGGAGGGGTGAATAAAGGGAGCAAATCCAAGTAAAAGGGCAATGCAGAAGCGGGTGGTAGAAGAGGAAATGAGGGTTTAGTCGGGGCAGAAGACCTCTTAGAGGTGTGCCTTCAAAAAGACTTTGAAGGTGAAGAGAGTGATCTTGTCGGGTATAAAGAAGGGAGGGTGTTCCTGGTCAGAGGCAGGATATGGGCAAGAGGTTGGTGGCAAGAGAGATAAGATCAAGTTACAGTGAGTAGATTGGCAATAGAAGAGCAAAGTGTGCAGGCCGTTTTGTTCTATTCTGAAATCTCGAATGACATGGGCTATTTTTGTATGAATTAAAGATGAATAAGTACTATCTGTTTATGACCTAATTTTACTCTGCTGAGAGCTGTGCCGTTGCCTTGTATATGCCCAAATTGTAATGTTGCACAGCATTACCATTCTCCACCCGTGCGTAATATTTTCTGAGGCTTTTATGATCTGATTTACCGTGAAATGAAACACTACATTAAAGGGTCACGTTAATTTTTCTCTGACCATTAACAGTACTACAGTTGTGCTTAGCCTTTTGAGTTAGTGACATTTTATATGTGTGTGTGGGTGTATGTATATCTACAGAAATGTCACACTCAAACACATCATTAAGGTAGCGTTTTGTGTGCCTCAGGGTGCCTACTCTTCATTGCAAGTACAGGAGTGATGTTGGCACTCTACTAAGTACTGGGGTGGATACAAGCAAATCGGGCTGGACACAGTCCCTGTCCCACATGGGGCTCATGGTTTCAAATCCCCATTTTACAGATGAGGTAACTGAGGCACAGAGAAATGAAGTTACTTGCCCAAGGTCACTCAGCAGACAAGTGGCAGAGCTGGGAGAGCACCCGGCCTTGCCCCCAGCTTGGTAAGGAGCTGGGACTGGAATCACCGGGCTGCTTCCTGGCAGGGGGCAGAGGTGGGGCAAACAGCTCCTCTGGCGACCCCCATCCCAGCTCTGAGGAGCAGGTGATTAGGCCACCGCTGTCCTCGCCCCCATAGCACAGCTTTGCCCATGTTGGGCTGTACCCGTGGAAGCCATTGCCCCTTTCATTCTGATGTAGCGGTGCCTTTGATAGGTACCCGCACAGCTCTGCCACACCCAGCCTCAGTGTCATCCATAAAGTTAATCAATAAACTAGATTATGTCAGGAACATGTGTAAATAAGGCCCGGTGGATGGCAGTAATGCTTTTGCCTCTTTAAGAGCAGCTACAGTTGGCATTGCTTAGGTCGTTTGAGCAGCTGGATCCTCATGCACTGTGACCACAATAAGGTTTTGTATTTTAGGCCGGGGTGCCTTTGATTCTTTCTGAATCTGGCCCAAAGTTCCCCATAAAATTTGCGAGTTTCATTTTCTTAGTGATAGCAATGGCCATTGAGGTTGCTGTAGGTTTTATTATAGAAATAGAAGAAGTAATAGAAAAGCAGCGTGGCTCAGTGGAAAGAGCCCAGGCTTGGGAGTCAGAGGTCATGGGTTTGAATCCTGGCTCTGCCACTTGTCAGCTGTGTGACTGTGGGCAAGTCACTTAACTTCTCTGTGTCTCAGTTACTTCATCTGTAAAATGGGGATTAACTGTGAGCCTCACATGGGACAACCTGATTACCCTGTATCTACCCCAGTGCTTCGAACAGTGTTGTGCACATAGTAAGTGCTTAATAAATACCAACATTATTATTAAACAAAAGAAATGGGGTGTCTAACATGTTTTTATTTTTAAAAGCAGTTGGAGACCCAGGGGCTATCAAACATTGGAGAAATTACTCCTGCATTAGTAAACCCAAGTGTTCCCAAGTTGGAAATAACTTAGGTCAGAGCAGATCATGAAAGTAACCTTGACCCTCCATGAGAGATTATGAAGAAGCAGTCAGGTTTGGGAATGTGTTCCTAGGGTAATTTCATTAGATTTAGACTACTTTTCTCCATAACACATAATAGAGAGACCACTTCTTTGCATCCACTTTCTTGGTTCATTTTAACACCCTCCCTTAGAGGGCCTTGAACTCAGCTGCTATATATTGGGAAGAAGACTTTGAGTCTCTATTGTTGGTTACTATTGTAGAAGAGTTTGTTCTCATAACTTTTCTTGTTTTCTTTTTTTTTGCATCGAGTGAAGTCAGAGAGTTCACCATAAGATGGTAGCCATTCAGTCGTGGTGGCAATTTTCAGCCAGTGAGATTGTACAGCATTGACTGTTGAACTTTGGGGTTTGCTTAAACAGCAGAGTGACGCCATCACCAGTCGACTCCAGCACCAGTCAGAGGAATCAAACTGTTTGGTTATGGGAGGGACAGCATCCATTACTGAAGTATTTTAAATTTTCTTGGCTTTTTGCAGATGATGAGCCAAGTCGAAGGGCAGCAGAAGAATCTGGTGCAAGCCATTGAATCGCTTCCGGGTTCTGGCCCCATAACTGCCTTGGATCAAGACCTGCTGCTTCTCAAAGCAACTTCTGCTGCCACTTTGAGCTGCCTTGGCGAGTGCCTGAATCTACTGCAACAGAGTATGCACCAAGTGGGCCAGCACAGTCAAAAGACAGTAACTTCGGGTGAGATGTTAAGCCATTTTCTGTGCCTGCTTTTGTTAGTCCATCTACAGGAAGTATTTATGGAGCACCTACTGAGAGCCGAGCCCTGAACTAGTAGAACACGATAAGGTTAGAAGGCAAGATCCCTTCCCTCAAGGGGTTGAAAATGTAGTCGGCCAGAGAGGCAGAGAAAGAGAGTGGAAAGTGGAAATGTGGATGAGAAATAATAATAGTTGTGGCATTTGTTAAGCGCTTACTATATCCCGAACACTATTCTAAACATTGGGATAGATACATGATAGTCGGGTCTCACATGGGGCTCACAGTGCAAGTAGAAGGAAGAACAGTTATTGAATCCCCATTTTGCAGATGGGGGAAGTGAAGCACAGAGAAGCTAAGTGGGTTGTACAAGGTCACACAGTGGGTAAGTGGAATGGGGATTAGAACCCAGGTCCTCTGATTCTCAAGCTCATCCTCTGATTCTCAAGCTCATGCGCTTTCTGCTAGGCACTCTGCTTCATAGAAAATACTTATGTAGTAGAGTCTGTAGAAAAGTACTGAGAGGAGGGTTGCTCTATGTTGTATGTGTGTGTCTGTGTGTGTAAAGTTCAGCAGTCAAATGTACTTAGCATATTAAGTATTGTTACACTAGAATTCATACCTCTTCTCCCTCCTACTTTTTTTAAAAACTGGTGTTTGTTAAACACTTACTGAGGGCCGGACACTGTACTAAGTGCTGGGATAGATACAAGCTTATTGGATTGGACACAGTTTTTTTTAAATAATATTTTTTATGCTCTTATGTGCTAGGCACTGTTCTAAGCGGTGGGGTAGACACATGGGGTTTACCGTCTTAATCCCCACTTTACAGCTGAGGTAGTTGAGGCCCAGAGAAGTTAAATGACTTGGCCCAAGATCACATAACAGACAAGTGGCAGAGCCAGGATTAAAGCCCAAGTCCTTCTGACTCCCAGGTCTGTGCTCTTTCCACTAGGCCATGTACTTGCTTCTCTTGGACTGTGAGCCTTGTGTAGATAGAGCATTCAGAACTACAGCACTTATGAACATAGCTATAATTTGTTTATATATGTTAACATTTGTCTCCCTTTCTAGACTGAAAACAGAGAATGTGTCTACCAACTTACTTTTATTGTACTTTCCTAAGCACTTAGTAGTCTGCACACAGTAAATGCTCAATAAATATCACTGGTTGATATGATTTCAGAAAGACTCAGGATATGGGGGAAAACTATGGACTGTTGGATGTAATGGGGGAAGGATGTGAAGAAGAGGTCAGCAGTGGGAGAGGCGAGAACAAGACACAGTGGGTAGATTAGAGTGAGAGGAATGAAGGGTGTGAGCTGGTTCATAGTGGGAGAAGAGAGCAGATAAATAGGAGTGATAGAGCTGAATGAGTGCCTTTAAGCCAATAGTGAAGAGTTTCTGTCTGATGAGAGAGGATTAGGCAACTGTTTGAGGTTTTTGCAGACTGGAGAGATGTATGCAGGGTGGTGTTTTAGAAAAATGGTTTGGAGAGTGGAGTGAAATAAGGCCTGGAGAGGGGAGAATGTGGAAACGGAGACCAAGTTGTAAGTAGGCAGATGAAATAGTCAAGCCTGGATAGAACAAGTGTCTGGATCAGTCTGGTGACCGATTAGATGGAGAGGATGGGTTGGATCTTGGAAATGTTGGGGGAAGTATAGGAGAGAAAGGGGGAGAGGCCGCTCAGGTTTCCAGCTCATCACTCTTGACTTCAGCCACTTACTTGGTTTCATTATATTGAAGGACTCTTGTACAGGCTTATCCATAGGTTACCTGCTCAAGTTCAATTTGCTTGCTCTGTTGTCAATTTAAAGTGAAAAGCTTATCTTAAATGTGATGTTTGCTGAGTTTTTTTCTCTCTATTATCCTCTTGGAGGAGATGTGATTTTAATAGAGCTTTGAAGGTGGGGAGAGTGGTGGTCTGTTGAATATGAAGGGAGAAGGGAGTTCCAGGCCCCAGGATTCCCTCTCCCCCTCCTCCCCTCCATTACTTGCTTCCAAGACCAGGTCCATCTAAACACGAGCACCATTTATGAGACGTGGATCCTAGCAGCAGGAGCTGAGGCAGAGGGAGGCTAGGTACTGAAGCAAACACTGGCCCTACAACATGGAGGCTATTTTTGCTCATTCTTTAGCCCAAAGACTGTCCTGTAGAACAGTGAAACTTGGTGGCAATCACAGGTGTCATAGAGATGTCAAAAGACGGCACATTTGAGATCCCAGAGGGGTAGTAAGTGCTTCAACTAGACTATTCAGGGCAGATGGAAACTACCCCAGAGTCTGAGGAGAACGGCCCCTCATGAATGGCTAATGGGAGAGGTGAGAAGAACTGAAGGTGAGTCATTTCTCCTGATTGAGAAAGCAATGTGGCTTAGTGGAAAGAGTCCTGTCAGAGGACCTACTGTGTGATTTTGGGCAAATCACGTAACCGTTCTCTACCTCAGTTCCCTCATCTGTAAAATGGGGGTTAGATACCTGTTCTCCCTCATACTTAGGCTATGATCTCCAGGAAGAACAGAGACTGTGACTTTATTATTATTATTATTATTATTATTATTAGAGTACCAGCTCCCTGTATTCCCCCTTTCCTACATCATTTTTGTTTTAATGGTATTTATTCAATCCTTACTATGTGTAACTCTTCTAAGCGCTGGAGTAGATACAAATTTATCAGGTTGGTCATGGTCCCTGTCTCCCACAGGGCTTATAGTCTAAGTAGGAGGAGGAGGATTGAATTCCCATTTTACAGATGAGGTACCTGAGACCCAGAAGTGAAGTGACTTGCCCAAGGTCACACAGCAGACAGGTGGTGGAGCCGGGATTAGAACCCAGGCCCTCTGACTCCAAGGCCTTGGCTCGTTCCATTAGGCTGTTTATTCTGTCACCATCCTCCTTTTCCTCTGCACTTTCTGTCTGTTAGGAGGGTCCTGACATAACATGATGAATGAAGGCCCAGTAGGTATTGTAACAGTTTATTTGTTTTCCTTCCTGATTTTTCCTTTAAAACTTATTTTCAATGTAATTAAAATGCTCATTTTAAAGGGATTTTTTTATTCATTCTTCACATCAGTGGGAAATTGGATTTCCTTTGTATTAGAGACATCTTTAGAGCCAGTAGATTAAAAGGCAGAGTTCAAAATTAGACATCTTAGAATTTCAAACCCGTCAGAACAAAAGGACATCATGTTGCTAAGGGAGTATTGCCAGATACCATGTTTGTTTAGAATCTCAGGGTTTAGGGCTAGATAGTAACTATAGCAGCATTTCTCCCAGTGATAAAAGCATAATAGTTTTGCCTCAGTAGATCCAATAAGAGTTTATTGAAATCAAGATTGCATTAAAGTTGAGCCAAGTCAGTGTTTCATTTGAATGTTCAATGGTCTGGGAATTTGGGATTGCTAATGTATACCAATTAGGTATTAATATTGTTCATTCCCAAGGTCTTCTTCATCTTGCTTCTGACCTTTGCACTGTTTTCCTGTGTCCTCTCTTTCAGCCTAAATTTGTTTCCAGCCATATAAGTTTTCCTCTTATGTGGTATTCTGTTTTATTTATAATCTTCTGGGGAATTCATTGGCCTTGACTCCTTTGCCGGCAAATGCTGTTTGAAAATGCTCATTTTTTTTCTGAATGACTGGATTGGAAGCAGTTTATATCCCATAAGACTTTAACCTTAATTTTCTGTGGCTTCAGGCCTGAACTCCCACCAGTCCCTGAGGCACAATGAGCTGAAGGTTTTCATTTCACCTGAATTGCTTACCAGACAGTAGGTAGAAGGAGGCAGCATAGCTGTTTCCTGTGTAATATGAATGCCTTTTCCCTATTTTTATTTTAATTAAACATTGCCTTTTCTGGGATTTTATATTTCAGTCACTAGGTCAGTGCTGGGGACTTAACTTTTACTTGGGGACAAGTTTGAAAAAGATAGCTAACAGGCTAGCCAGATGACCTGATGCAGTTACCTCTAGACTGTAAATTTTGTTGTGGGCAGGGAGCATGTCCACCAACTCTGATGGATCATACTCTCTTAAGCACCTAGTACAGTGCTCTGCATACAGTAAGCGCTCAAGTTCATTGTGGGCAGGGAACTTGTCTGCCATCTCTGTTATATTGAACTCTCTCAAGTGCTTAGCATATACGGTCTGTACATAGTACATGCTCAATAAATACAATTGATAATAATGTTGGTATTTGTTAAGTGCTTACTATGTGCCGAGCACTGTTCTAAGCGCTGGGGTAGACATAGGGGAATCAGGCTGTCCCACGTGGGGCTCACAGTCTTAATCCCCATTTTACAGATGAGGGAACTGAGGCACAGAGAAGTTAAGTGACTTGCCCACAGTCACACAGCCGACAAGTGGCAGAGCTAGGATTCGAACTCATGAGCCCTGACTCCAAAGCCCGTGCTCTTTCCACTGAGCCACGCTGCTTCTCATTGATTCTGTGCAGGGATTCCAGGATCTGCTTCTTTGGTCCCCAGATGACAACCACATTGACTCTTCGTTGACTTTTCCCCTCTGCCTCCTGATGCTCAGAAAGCCTGTAAAAATGACTCAGGGCCAATAGGCAGGCATTTTTTCTGGCCCAAGAAG
This sequence comes from Ornithorhynchus anatinus, assembly GCF_004115215.2. Classification (NCBI taxonomy): domain Eukaryota; kingdom Metazoa; phylum Chordata; class Mammalia; order Monotremata; family Ornithorhynchidae; genus Ornithorhynchus; species Ornithorhynchus anatinus. Next base: position 50,542,619 of record NC_041735.1, on the reverse strand, counting down.
CCAAGATTATTTTCTCTTGTTGGACTCTGGGTCCCCATTTCTGAGAGTGCTGGTTAGGCATCCATTTCACCTTGCCAGCTTCCACAGCAGAGCTTAAATATTGACTGGGCTTGTAACAGTTGTTCTTTCAGGGTAATTGATTGTCCTTGGGGAAAGATGGAAAAACCGGTTTGCGTAGTGCCTGAAACCTCCATTACAGAAATAGCCTGCAAATCCTGGGGGATGGTCAAGGCTTGGATTTCTATATAAGGGCGTTAAAATTGCCAGATGAGAGACCCCTTTTAAAGTGAATTTCTCAAATGGTAAAAGGCAAAAAGGGTTATCCAAACAGCACAGAAGACTCTTTGCATCATAACAGTGCATAATGTCATTTCATGCTCCTTTTTCCAGTTGATATGGGGCTACTGGGATGCATCTTTTCAAAATCAAACCTGATAGAACTTGCAGGGCTAGGACTAAAGAACTTTGTTACAGATCTAGAGAGTGGCTAAGGCCAGCTGATGTTTCCTTTCTTTCCTCATGCTGCTTGAGCAAATGCCAGAGTGACTTGCCTTTTCTTTGCTTTCCTTTTAGATAAAGGTGATAGTGGGGTAAAACACACCCAGCAGTATTCAACAAAGAAAAATCATCCATGGCATGTTACATTAGAGAGTCTGCATTGTTTTCTAGCCAACATATATATTTGCTGTTCTTTTACTACAGGATTTTATTAATTTCTTTTTCCAAACTTTGGTAGAACATATGGCCAGAAAGAAATCAGAGGGAGGTCAGTTTTAATAAGCTTGGAGTCCACCATCCTGCTATTGGCTACACTCTTTCCTTTTCTATCTTTTCTTGGTGCTGTACTTGCCAACAAGAATATGCTTACGTGGGACAACCTGATTCCCCTGTGTCTACCCCAGCGCTTAGAACAGTGCTCGGCACATAGTAAGCGCTTAACAAATGCCAACATTATTATTATGAGTAGGTACAGGAAAGTGCAAGGGACTGCTAATGGGAAGTATGGGTAGAAAGGTTCATTTTTTTAAACCATTCTGCAAGGTTTTACTTTATCATTTCTTATGTATTTGGAATCTAATATCATGTTTCTTCCTGCCTTGTGGGTTTTGGCATGACAGTTACTTCCTAAAAAATTGCTTAGATTCTGGCATTTTATCTTGTCTATTTTCTCTTTGGCCACTGTTCCTTTTTATTTTCTAAACTTAGAAAACTGTTCTATTTATGAAAATCCTGTTAGGATTACTGAAACCAGGAAATGTGAAGCTGGGCTATTTTCAGTTACATTTTACCCTGAGTAGAGTCCCAATTACCCAGGATAGAGAGTCCTAAAAGTGACCACGGTTTAATTGATGAACAGACTAGTATCAAATCTGCTGTGGACTGACTGAAGAGGCTTGTAGGCTATGTAAAATTCCCTGGCTTTTTGAAAACCCATTGGGATAAGTTTGAACTACTATTTTTATGTCTCTGAATGAGTGTAAGAACCTTTGAGTGCAGAAGATTCATAGCAATTCCCTTTTGATCTCTTCAGATTGGAAGGATTTTTGAAAGCCATTGTTTGATAGTTTGCCCTCCAAAAAAATTGGTACCAATCAATGGCATCTGAGTGTTTTGCACAGAGCACTGTTCTGAGTGATTGGGAGAGTTCAATATAACAGAATTGGCAGAGTTGATCCCTGTGGGTTTGTGGCAGGAAGAGTCACTTAAATGAGATGAGATTTAGGTGCCTAGATTTTTTCCTGCTTCTGCTAACCCCCTCTCAACCACCATTCCCACCAACACCCCGATTTTTTTGGGGGGTTGGGGACGGTTATCCTTTTCCAGCATAACTGTGGTTCTTGCTGCTTGTCATCCTGATTGGCCCAATCCTGTCGATGTAGCTTTGCAGAAGAAGTGGGATAGAAAAAAAAAAGACTAGTAAAAAGCACAATAAAGCCAGATATTTTTTAAAAAGGTACTAAAGCTTGTTTCGTATTTTTATCCAGATCGATTTTTGTGAGCTTAGAAGCAGCTAGCATTGAGCTTGCTAGCACTGAGCTTTCATGTGGGCCATAGTTTATTCCTTTGGTCAGAGCCCCAAAAATCTGCCCATCAAACATATATCTCTTTGTAAAGCTATGGCTTCAACATTTTTTAAGTGCATCCCTTACCCTGTTTAGGCTCAGTGTGGTACAGTCTTTCCCTTTTATCTCTCTTTGTAAACCTTTTTACATCGCTTGTGATTATTTTAAAAAATAAAGTTTCTTTACAGTTTAGTGTTCCAGCACTGTTTCCCAGACTAACGTCTCTTCTCCCTTCTGCATTGCCGATTCACTTGAGTCCCTTAAGAACTTTGATACTTACCTCATCCACACAGCACTCAGGTACCTCACCTTGTAGCCTACTCCTTTCCCTATCATAATTTATTTTTATCTTTGTCTCCCGCACTAGACTGTAGTCTCCTTAAGGGCAGTGATCATGTCTGCCAACTCTGTTATACTCTCACAAGCACTTACTACAGTTTTTGGCAACACAGTAAATTCTCATTTAAATGGTATCCCTTTACACCCTTCCTATCCTGGTGTTTAAGATTATATAACTCACTATTTTTTAATCTATTACTGCTCCTTTAGCATTCCTCATTTTTCTCCCCCTTTAGTACAGATTGTCTTTGTACTTCATTCTGGTGCCTTCCTTTGTTCCCAAAGAGGGATGAACCTATAGGTGGATATTTGAATTCAGCTATCAGTCACTGTCTCAAATGCTGCTCTCAAGCACTGACAGACCAGACTCTCGACTTCTAATAAAATCAGTAATTTCATTCTGGCCTTTCAATCCATTCTCAGAAAGCCTTTCAGGATGATCTTGTCTTCTTTAGTCTGCCCTGGGCACTGGAGAATTCCATAGTGTCAAGTCACACAGTGACAGCGGCAGTTTCCTAAAATCCATGCCCCCCTCCTTAGTCCCTCTGCTTTCATCGCTCAGCAGCTGCCCGCTCTTCCCTTTTGAGGTTATGTGGAGCAACCTAAAATGGGTTCTCTTTTTCCCTGTGAAAGTCTTTAGGAAGACACCCCGCTTCTTGGAGAAACCCTCTTTGGGCTCACCTTTCCAGATTCACTGGTTGCAGGAAACAGAGGAGCCAGCCCTTCAGGTTGTGACCCAGGCCTGTAAATCAGATTGTCCTCTTTCTTTAGCTCCCTGGCTAGTTTTCTCTCACTCAACCACCTTTTTTTTTTAAAGCTGGTATTTGTTAAGCACTTACTGTGTGCCAAGCACTGTACTAAGTGCTGAGGTAAATACAAGCTAATCAGGTTGAACATAGTCCCTGTCCCAGAAAGATCTCACAGTCTTAGTCCCCATTTTACAGATGAGGGAACTGAGATACGGCAAAGTGAAGAGACTTGCCCAAAATGGCAGACACATGCTGGAGCTGGAATTAGAACCCAGGTCCTCTGACTCCGAGGCCCACACTCTTTTCACTAATCTATGCAGCTTTCCCATTATTTCCTTCCATTTGTGGACTCACAACAGGGTACCCTGAGGTCCTTGGTAGAACCCACCCTAGCATAAAGGCACTTCTATCCAGAAGAACTGTTAGCTGAAAAGAGCTTGGCTTGTTCTGCCCATTTGGCAGACCTCCTTGTAAATAAGAGTGTCCAATGGGAAATTGGGTTTGTCCAGTGAATAGTGAAGGCTGAAGCCCCCATATTGGAAGGGTGCAATTTGTATACTTACCTTCTTGCTCCCTTAAATTTTTTTTTGTAGTGATTACAGGACTCAAAACTCAGTTTGCCTAGTGCTTACTGAAGCAAGAATGAGGCAGGAGCTTTTGGACTCCAGATCTAGTATCCCTGATGATCAGACAGCTGCTGCCCAAGGAGCCTCCCAGGTTATACCCACTGCACATTTCCTATGGGAACCGTTTCCCTGCTAATCAGGAAATGCCCACTTGTCTCAAGGGCCAGACTACTTGTGCCCTCGTCCTCCTTTCCTAAATGGTGTGTAAAATGTACACAATGCAGAAGGCATTTAATTTTTGACTTCCAGTTGCTCAGAGTTTCTAGTCTAGATGTAAGGTCTTAGAGGCAGTCCTGTTTCTTCTCTCGGGTTAAGCTTGCCCCCACAGTATCCCTAGCAGGGCCTTGCCATCCATGGTCTTGCCATCCATGAACTTGTGTTATTTTTTATGTTTTTATGTATTCTTTCTGGGTCAGACCCATCTGCCCATCTCCGAGAGTGTGATAGCTATTCTCCTTGGCATCCATAGCTCTCAGTGAAAATACTCACATCTTTAGTTTGTTCAGCTCATGGTAATGGAATGGTGAATCTTCTGGCAGAAGAAAAGGAGGGTAGTATACCCTTTTTTTAAAATTAGTATTTTTTGAGTGCTTACTATGTGCCAGGCACTGTTAATCAGGTTGGACTCCACATAGGATTCACAGTCTTAATCCCCATTTAACAGGTAACTGAGGCCCAGAGAAGATAAGGGACTTTCCCAAGGTCTCACAGCAGACAAGTGTCAAAGCCAGAATTAGAACCCAGGTGGAAAAGTTGAACCTAGCCCTGTTAACAGTGTTGCTAAATAGCAAGTTGTTGTTAATTACCAAAAATATAGACAGCTCTACAAGTGGATGCAAATGATTGATTGCTTTAAGAATTGGGGTTATTATGGGGGATGAAGAGAAGTGAGTTCCCAAATAGCCTGGCCCCAAGATATGAAAATAATCTCCCAATCTGTAAATGGGTAATAGGAGGACTGTCAGAAATCTCAGAAATGTATTTCCATTTCTTCAGTGGCATTTGTTGAGCACTCACTGCATGCAGAGAACTGTACTATGCATTTGGAGCATACAACACAACAGAGTTGGTAGACATTTTCCCTGCCCACAACGAGCTTACAGTCTAAAGGAGGAGAAAGTATAAATATAAATGAATACATTGTAACATATAATTTATAGATTAGTATTTCTGCTATGGAATCCCAGACTGAACCCCCCTTTTCCTCTGCTCCTCCTCCCCTCCCCATCACCCCTACTCCCTCCTTCTGCTCTAATCCCCTCCCCACCCCATAGCACTTGTGTATATATGTACATTTTATTATTCTGTTTATTTTATTAATGATGTGTATATAGCTGTAATTCTATTGATTTATATTGATACTATTGATGCCTGTCTACTTGATTTGTTTTGTTATCTGTCTCCCCGCTTCTAGACTGTGAGCCTGTTGTTGGGTAGAGATTGTCTCCATTTGTTGCCGAATTCTACTTTCCAAGAGCTTAGTACAGTGCTCTGCATACAGTAAGCTCTCAATAAATATGATTGAATGAATGAATGAAATTATTATTCTGTTGTTTTAGGTTCCTGTAACCTTTGTTTCACATTCGTGGCTTGGAAGCTCTTCTTCCTTTTGCTGTCTCTTTTCCTTGTTTTCCAAGTCATCAATTTTGAGAAATAGTGTATAATGCTAATGCTGGACTCACTGCTGAGACTCCAGCTGTTATCTTCACTTCTACTCCTCATCCTTGGCCATTTCTCTTAGACATGGTTGCTTTTCTTTAAGTGACTCCATTATACCTCATTAGCTAAGGTTGGCCTGTTCCCTTGTGTTGTGTTCTAACCAAAATGCATTTGCTTTTTCCAAGCATCCCCATTTTAGTGGCAGGAGACACTCATTTCATTCTGTTCCTGTTTCTCTACCCATCCATCAAGTTTTGGCCAAGGGTTCCTACAAAACTGCTCCTTTTTGTCAGCTCCCAGTTGGTGAAGTCCTCAAGATTTAGTGGGAAGTTAATTTAAAATCAACTTCTATTTCTACTGCTCCAAGTTGAGGGGGAAAAAAAGCCAATTCCCTATTCTCTTGGCTGTTTTGTTCTTTGGAAGACCACTGAGTTGCCCTGGGCATTCTGCTTTCCTTTACACCCCTTTCAGCCCAACTTTTCTTCTAACTCCCAGGATTTGCTTCTGGCTCAAAAAGACGTGTGCAAAATACGTTTTAAATCAACAAGTTCTGTTTTTCAGTCTACCAGAAAAGTCTCTTTAGGTGTTCTAAAGCCTTGCCAAGTTTGAAAGATTCTACTTTTAAATGGATTTCATGGTCAGAGAAAACAGGACATAAGAAAATTAATTTACAGTTTAAATTCTGACATCTAACTCGCTCCAAGCCTGGACTTGTGAACAAGTTATTATAGAACTGTGTCTAATTCTGTTTTATTATGCTCTCCCAAACTCATTGTATAGTGCTCTGCACATAGTAAGCGCTCAATAAATATGATCGATTGTGAAGGACCACAAGCATACAGCTACATCTGCACACACATTTTTTACATTTTGCAGTGTAGCAGTTCAGGCAAATTCCTTCTCGATGCACCTGTTAAGTCTTTAATGACAACTTGTCAATGGCACATGACATCACAAACCCTTAGAATAGTCCATTTCGATCTTTTCTCTCCCCTCCCCCCACCCCTGGCACCTCCCACCCATCTTTTGCTCTTCCATTTTGTGATGCCATCATTCTGAGAAACTAGAATTCTCAGCCCCTCACTCTTGACAGGTAAGTGAAAGAAGAAATTGCTACTCTTATATGTTCTGTCAAAAAAACCAGAAGTCACTTTTTCTTTAGTTTTTTCACACTTCCTATGGATTTTTAGGATCAGAGTACATTTTATAACCCCTTTACTAGAAAAGAGATTAAGGTTAAGATTAAAAAGGGAAGTATGATTTTAATTTTTCATGGTGGATCTCTTAGCTTGCTCCCATGAGTATTTATTTCTAGAGCCTTTTAAAGACTCTGGCAACCAGAATGCAGTGTGGCAGCAGAGATTTGTCAACCCGTCTCTCATTTTCTATCTCCTTTTGCTGGCCTAGAGAGAAGTGGAAAAAAAACAATGATTGGTTTCTCTGGGAATGGGGCAGGGAATGAAATGATTCATCTCTCTAGACTAGGCCTAGCCAGAGGTCTCTTCTTTTCCTTGAGTTGTCCAGATTTTTATTTTATTAATACTATAAGCACATTCAAGATTTTTCAGTAACTTTTGGTCAGTTTCTAGGATGTAGGTAAAGCAAACGTTGGCATACACTGCTTTTAAGCATTCTGGTTTTTGTGAAGTCTTATCCTTGATCTTCATTTCTGTCAGGATTTGACCGATTCAGTCTATTTCTTTTCAAACAACTTTCTTCATTTTAGGGATAGTTCACAAAGGCCCAGGATCTGCTCCTATTCATACTTATGTGGCTGTTGAGCCTCCAATGAGATGAACAAAATATAGCCTATAGAATAGTGCATTTGCAGAGGTAATGGAAAAATTAGATCAAGTCCTGGATCCCACCTCAATCAACAGATGGTATAGAGCGCTGTACTAAGGACCTGGGAGAATAGAGTACAACAGAGTTGGTAGACATGTTCCCTGTCCACATGAGCATACAATCTAGAGGGGGAGACAAGCATTAATATAAATAATTTATAGTATATAATTTATAGATATATACTTATGTGCTGTGATGTGAGTACCAAATGTCAAAGGTCACAGATTTAAGTGCAGTTTCTCCATTTGATGATTTTTTATCTGTTGCTTTGCCTAGGTTCCTGAAAGCTTAGAGCATCTTGGTGCTTAAGTGAAAAAGATGTTGAGCAGAGTTATTTAAAAGAAGAGTGGCATTTAAGGAATCACAAATAGTACTTGGTTCCCTCCCATTCCTTCCCCACTTCAACTGAAACCTGTTGTAGAAAATGTCAGATACGTTATTTCTCTTCCTCTCTCTCACACCTTCTTCTAAACCTGAATACTCTAACGAGCATCCTCTCAGTAAGAGGAGTTTGCGAAGAGATGATTACCAAGCAGATGACTGAGGAAGAGAATATTTGGTGACGGCAACCTTTTGCGTCCCTGATATTCTGTTCCTCTAAGTGTAGTTTCAGTTTGGAATTTTGTGCCGCTGGCTGAAACAGTACATAAAGGGAGTCAAATTATATATACATTACATCCATAGGGAGGTAGTGTGTCCTAGTGAAAAAGAGCACAGGCCTGGAAATTAGGAGATTGGGGTGTAGTTCCAGCTACGCCACTTACCATCTCTGTGACCTTGGTCAAGTCACTTAACTTTCCTCTGCCTTGGTTTCCTCCTCTGTAAAATAGTGATTTATTATCTGTTCTCCCTCCCTCTTAGAGTGTGAGAGAGATTATCCAATCTGGTTATCTCATTTTTACTCCAGTGCTTATTACAGTGCTTGGCCCATAGTAAGTGCTTAGTAAATACCCTCATTCTTATTATCATTACATCTCAGTTAGCCCAGTGAGGTATATAGCAGATGTAATTGTTTTGCAGCAGAGATATCTGAGTCCCGAAAAGGAAGTCTTAAACCAACAGTGTTCCACTAATTTCTGCCTTGAGTGTCTCTGGTCCTTGGGCTTGGCATCAGAGTAAGGTAGACACCGTCGTGCAGTCATTTTGGGGGTAGGAGAGCATTCATGGTACTCAAACATGGTTCATGGTAGAGAAGCAGCATGACTTAGTGGAAAGAGCATGGGCTTGGGAGTCAGAGGTAGTGGGTTCTAATCCTGGCTCCGCCACTTGTCTGCTGTGTGACCTTGGGCAAGCCACTCAGTTCCCTCATCTGTAAAATGGAAATTAAGACTGTGAGCCCCATGTGGGACAACCTGCTTACCTTGTATCTACTCCAGCACTTAGAACAGTGCTTGGCACATAGTAAGTGCTTAACAAATACCACAATTATTACTAATCATTATTATTGTTGTTAGATCTTTCCCCAACCCTTTTCTAAACAACTTTTCTGTATTTTCTTCTTGTACTCTTATGTTTACTAATATTTCACTTTTGGGACTAGGGTCCCAACCTGAATTTAGTAACCAAGATGTGCCTGGTATTTTAACACCAAATTCAGTATTGTCAAGGGGACTCCAGAAGACCATGTTAGCAAAACACAACAGGCCCCCTGTCTCGGACAAAGTCAGTAGCACCTCAGGAGACTGCTTGAACACCATCGCTGCTGGAGAGCAAGGTATATCTAGAGAGGACGCCTATAGAGTTTAAACGACTTTATAAAGCAATTAAATGATGCCTATTGTACTCTCCCAGCTGCTTAGTACAAGTGCTTTGCAGATAGTAAGGACTCAGTAAATACCATTGATTGTTTGCAGGTCTTCTCTAAGCCACCATTTAGATTTGAAACATATTCAATCTCATTTTAATTTTTGCAGAGAATTAGTAGAGCAAATATGTATTTTTGTAAGATTTGTAATGGGAACTTGCTTATAATGTTTCATAATGAGCATTTAGGAGTAGGATGTAATCTTTGATTTTTCCATTTGTCGTGTTGGCAACAGTTTAAAGTTATTTAATTTCATTCCCCCCGCCTCATATAAACAAGTGCAATAACCAAAATTTGAAATGAAACCATAGACTCATGAGAGAGTTAAATCACAGTTGTCACTCACAGGCTTGTTCTATAGCAGTGGTGGTGATAATGCTAGGACAGGCAGAAATTTGTGATTCATTGGTTGCTACTTAAATAAAAGGCCTATATTAATGAATTAGTCACATTATGCCAATACATCCTTTTTTGTGTACACTTTTAGCATTCACTTTGGTCAACTGCAATTATAGTCTTGGAGAACAGGATTTTCTGAAATTGAGTTGTGAGTCATTTCACCATTTGGTCATTTGTTTTTGTCTCCAGAAAAGTATGGCAAGAAATTAAGTCGTACTTTGTTTTGGGATAAATCTGGGCATTATAATGGGATGATAATCGGTACTAGGCTTGGTCGTGAATATGGCTCGCATTCCTTCCAGTGGTTGTAAGAAGATGCCAGTTGGCCCACAGAAGACTGCAATTTTACAGACTGGGTTATTTTATGTAAGCCTTCCCTCATGAGGGTTGTAGCTGGGGCTTAGATTGTAACTATAACTGAGGATTAAAGAAAATGTTGGGTATCACTCTGGATCTTTATTTCAGAAAACATCCTGGGATGGCAAGGGCCCAAATCACACTCCTCAGAGCAGCTGAAAAATGGTGCACTTGGCTCTCTGCCATCAGCTAATACCAGCATGTCATGGGCAATTATACCAACCATGGAAATGGCTCAAGATTGTCAGACACTGCATCCGGATCCTGAGGTAAGCTGCTGTGGGCCTGATTTGGGGTATTAGTATGTTGAATTGCCCCTGACTTAGAAAGATAGTCATTATAAATGGAACATCACATCTTTGGGTATTTAGCGATGGGGGCGAAAAGGATTAAATGGTTGAATTCCATTTAGAAAAAGCAGCTACTCTGTGCCTAAGTGACATCCTGTCATTGTGTCAGCTAGTGTGGATGAATTACCATGTTAGGAATTCATGCATCTCCTATTCTCCTGGAGCCCGGAGTCACTTTAACCTCCAGTGGGAGAATTTTAATGGACCCGTTGTTAAACAATACCTACTGACTCTGTGTAGATAGTTACTCTACATTATGTCACTCTGCAGAATACTAGCTCCTTAATGTGGTTGGTGCTGATACGATGCACCACATCTGTTATTGAGGTAAGGCCTACCTCACCTCCAGCCTTGACAGCAGGCCGCGTAATAAGTGCCAAGATATTGCAGGGCATTGTTCAAGTGTAGTGGACATTGTGCCACTGCATAGAGGAATCGTGGGCTGTTGGAACTCCCAGGTGGGCGGGGTTGTGGCAGTGATGAGTGTCCTAGATAGGCTTAATGCCTATGCTCAGGTATGCTTTATAATGGCTCCTTTTTCACCTGCCATGACTCTTCTAAGTAACAATTTGCCTAATCTGCTGCCTGAGATGACTCCAAGCCCAACTTTTACTTCAGGCATATTCATTCTGTTCTTTTCATTTGGGGCCGGGTGTGTGCTTTTGTTTGGCTTTTGTTTCCTCAATGGAATCAGAACTGTGGAAACTCATGAGAGGCTATTCCTCCTTTCAGATGAATCCGCTCAACACTGGGAAGTAAGAGAGAAGGTTTATATGTTTCTCTTTATTTGTGTTCTTCTTTATGCTTCTGTCGTTCTTCTTGTTTGGATATATGCCATGTCTCCCCTCTAGATTGAGACACAAGGACAGGAACTGTGCCTTGGTTTTCCTTAGTAACTCCCCCAGTGCCTAGTAAGACTGCTTTGCCTAAAGTGAACCCAAGGTAAATACGGTTAGTTAACTGACTCATAAAGTAGTAGCATGAAGTGTTTATTGAGTGCCCCCTGGGGGTAATGCAGTGTACTAAGCATTTGGGAAGTACTAAACAAAAGAGAGACACATTTCCAGCCCATGAAGAACTTATATTCTATTGGGAGAGAAAGACATAAAATATTTACAGAAAGAGAAATTAAAAATAAATAATTTTTTGAATGGTATTTGTTAAGCACTTACTAGTGGGACATAGCCCATGTCCCACTTGGGGCTCACAGTCTTAATCCCCATTTTACGGATGAAATAACTGAGGCACAGAGAGATGAAATGACTTGCCCAAGGTCACACAGAAGACAAGTGGCGGAGGTGGGATTAGAACCCAGGTTCTTCTGACTCTGAGGCCTGTTCTGTCCACTCGGCCATGTGAATAAACATACACTGATATATGCTGAGGATGCGTCTAAGGAGGTACATAAATGTTAGAGATGACTGATGAGTTTATATCACTTGGGCTGCTGGGAATTCATCAGGGAAGGCTCGTTGGAGGAGGCGGGGTTTCAGGAAGACTTTGCGTTTGGGGAGGTCTGGGATCTATCAGGTTTGGGAAAGAAGGGAGTTTCAAGATTGAGGAGCGGTGTGAGCAAAGGAACGGAGGCGCTAGAGTCAAGAGTGAGATACAGTTAGAAGGTTGGCTTTGGAGGAGCAAAGACAGTGATTTGGGAAGCACTGAGTGGAAAAGAACAGATACGTTAAGTGGGGTGAGTGGATGGCGATCCTTGAAGCTGACCGTGAGAAGCTCTTGCTTGATGAGGAGGGGCAGAGGAAGACAATGGAGAGTTCTGAGGAGAGATTTTGGATGTGTGACACATCAAGATGATGAGCTGTTCAGCAGCATGTAGCATAGCTTGAAGTGGGGGAAGGCTGGGGTAGGGAGACCGGCAAGAGAGCTCATATAGGGACCTAACTGAGATATGACCAGAGCTTGGGCAAGTGGGGTAGTGAGGAAGAGACCTATTTGGGGGATGCTGTGTGTGGAAGAACCAGCAAAAAGTGGCAGGAGAGTGAATGTGAGACTTAAAGAAAAACGAGGAGTCAAGGTTGGCACTTAAATTATGGGCTTCAGCATGGGAGCATGGTAGTGCTATTGGCTGTGATAGGAAAGTTAGGAAGAGAAGTGGACTTGGGATGAAGCGGGGAGATGACCAGTTCTGTTTAGACATACTGAGCTTGAAGTGCTGGTGGTACAGTTAAGCGGAGATGGCCTGAAGGCAAGAGGAGAGGCAGGATTGTGGGTTAGATGAGGGAGTAGCGATAGAAAAGTAGATTTGGGTGGGAATTGTGAGCATAAAGGTGGTGGTGAAAGCCACGAGTTGGTTTAGAGTGAAAAGGGCAGGGGACCCAGAGCAGAGCTCTGTGGAGAATGCACAGAAAGAGGATGAGAGGCAGGAGGGGAGCCAGCCAGTGAGAGAGACTGAGATGGTCAGAGAGGAAGGAGGACCACCAAGCCTGTGAATCTTGAGCCAACTTGCTACGCTCAGCTGCATTAATTAGCTAATTGCAGTTTTCTTCCGCTTAGCTGTTCTTTGGAAGAAATGGATAACATACAACCCAGTGGTCTGTATGTAAAACCAAAGAGTCAGCGCAAGAAAAGGTGAAGCCAGATTAGGGAACGCTCCAGTTTACTAGCTTCAGGGTTGGCTAGCATTTGCTTTTTGAATTCATAAAGAAGGTTGGCATTATCCATCAATGGTATTTATTGAGTGCTTACTGTGTGCAGAGCACAATGCTGAGCTCTTGGGAGAGTACAGTGCAATAGAGATGGTAGGCACGTTTCTGGCCCACGAACAGCTTACAGTCTAGAGGACAAGTGTAATATGATCATAGGTGTGGATATCGCTGTTGCTTCTGGGTGAACAGCCCGTTGGGATTCAGTTAGCACAGGACTCTGAACCCTGTAGAAACTATTGGGAATGAGGCTCTAAATCTTTTGTGCCCACAATCTCTTGAACCTAAAAGAATGTTGTTGTGGTGATAAAATAGCTAAACTGGAGGACTGTTCTCTACCAATGGCCATCTACGGTAGATATCTGTAAACATTCCATATTAAATCTCTGGGGACAGGTGAGGATAGTCTTGCAGCTGCCAAATTTGAAGGGTTTTTATTTTTTATTTTTGTTCTGTTCTTCACTGAAGAATGCTCACCTAAAACAATGGAAGTCTGAAAAGCCTTGGAGTCATCTCTGTTATTAAGTGCACTGAATGTGAGGCTTTTATTTTTTGGGGAATTGAATTGACTTGAACTTGAAGGTATAATGTTTTTCCATAATCAAATGTGTAAATGTTTTGAGCTTAACCCTTGTACAAAGAACTTGAATTTAAATCCTGTCAGAAGAAGTCTCAGGATGTGCCCTTGCATTGAATATTTAAAATGCTTCCTTGTGGACAAAGAATGGAAGAAAGTAGAGGAAGATGATTGGGTAATAATAGAGATCCCATCCCATCACAGAGAATTTTTATATTGGGATAGCATACAAGGCAATTTGACTTTTGTTAGAAAATCATGTAATTTAATTTTCTGATAAGCAAACTTCAATTTCTGCAGGGAAAGCATTCTTTAAGAAGGGTATATGGGAAAATGTTTTTCAAGACTGCTTCTACAAGAAATTATCCCTTCTCCAGATTAAATTGTAAATTGTTGCAGTGAACCTTCGCCTTTTTTAGTAGCACATAAACCTGTTAAGAATGATTCTATTAGGAATCTTCTGGTCTTGAGTGTGAACCATGGCCAGTATTAATCATTCGACCTGTGGTAATGTCCTCTTATTCCTCACCCCTGCGCTAAGCCCATAAAATGCCTTGGTGTATTTTTATTGAAAGGATGGTTGGAGGGGAAACCATTTTAAAGAGAAGATAATTAATGTGTAATGTTGTTTGATCCCTCTCACCTCCACTTTTTCATTACCTCCTTTGACAGCGAAAGGCAAACAGGGAGAACGTTAACCAACTGCAAACTGGCTGTGGGCTCGTTAGTATATCCGTGGTAAGAGCTCACTGGCTGTCAATAGTCTGACCTAGGAAGGGATGCAGTTACTGCTTGTGTTTCATGACTCTGCTGTGTTCCTTAGGTCAAGTGCCCACATGGTCTTCCACAATCTCCCCTCCCTATCCTCCCACCTCCCCCAACAAACCTCACTTATTTTACTACTGATCATGGTTGAGAGGTGCAGTCTTACATAGTCATGCAGGAAAGGAAAGGATTCTAATCCTGGTTCCACCACGGTCTGCTGTGTGACCTTGGGCAAGTCATTTAGCTTTGCTGGGCCTCAATTACCTCATCTGTAAAATGGCAATTTAGTAAGCTCGTTATGGGCAGGGAAGGTGTCTGTTTATTGTTGTATTGTACTCTTCCAAGCACTTAGTACAGTTTTCTGCACACAGTAAGCGTTCAATAAATACGATTGAATGAATGAATTAATGAATGAATGAATGTGGGACATGGACTCTGTCAAACTTGATTAGCTTGTATCTACCCCAATGCTTAATACAGTTCCTGGCACATAGTAAGCACTTAACAAATACCTTAAAAAAGAAGGAAAATTTGTAGTCGTTCAAATGGGCTGCAAGTTGGATAGTTAGGGGGACAGGTCAACCTTCATGTCACCGCTCTAAGATACCTAGCTTTCCCTCTGACTAATCCTATTATCAAAGCATTTAAGGAATAATGTAAAGGAATTGTGTTTGTGTTTCCTTATGGTAAATGCCAGACTTGATTTCCTACACTGGCTGTCCTCTTCATAAGCATTACTATTTTATTTAAGTGCTTACTTTGTGTACAGCACCGGTCTAAGAGTGGGGAGGATACAAGTTAATTAGGTTGGACATGCTCCCTGTCTCATATGGGGCTCAAGGACTAATTAGGAGGAGGACAAGTATTTAATCCCAGTTTTTACGGTTGAGGAAACTGAGGCACCAAAAAGTTAAGTGTCTTGCCCCAGGTCACACAGCAGGCAAGTGACAGAGCTGGGATTAGAACCCAGTTCCTCTGACTCTCAGGCCCCTGCTCTTTCCAGTAGGCCAGCTGCTCCTCTCTTCTCTACCAACCCTTGCTGAACCTTCTTCTCCTCACTTTTTTATCGTTGCTCTGAGGAGAAGCAATCTCTCAAATGGCATGCTATTTCTTTTTCATAGCAGCTAATGGAAGATTTGGAAGAAATATTGGTCTCTGACGTAGTGGAATAAAGTTCCTAGCAGTGATATTTGATACTAAGCAGTTCTTATTGCTAGCAGTGATATTTGAGTATCCACTAGATCAGTCCAGTGGACTGTGCAAAACAGAGGTGACAATTCCTTGCCAGCAAGGAGCTTCCTCTCCAACTGGGGAGGCAGACATGCTAAATAGTTACAAGTAATAGAAGTAATTGAATGTACAGTAAGTAAATGAATGTAGAATTGTGTAACGTACATAGAATTGCTCAGGATGGGTATAAATAAGTGCTGGAGGTGACTGATGGGTTTGTACAAGTTGGGGTGCTGGAAACGAATCAGGGAATGCTTCCTGGAGATGGAATTTCAGGAGGGGTGTGAATGTGTAGACTGCTGTGGTCGGATTTGGAGATGGAAGGAATTGCAGGGCGGGGAATAATATGGGGCAAGGGAATGAAGGTAGGAGAGATAAGGTAAGGTCCATTTAGTGCTGCTTGAGAGGAGTGAAGAGATTAAGGTGGAAGTAGTGGGTATAGGGAGCACATCTGTAAGATGGGGAAAGCCTTGAAGATGAGCATCAAGAGTTTTTATTTCTGTCAGAGTGTCTGATGGCGAGGTGAATGGGCAGCCATTGGAGGTTTTTGAGGAGTGGGGAGACATGAACTGAACTTTTTGTTGATCATTGTTTCGTGCAGCAGAGTGAAGTATGAATTGGAGCTGGGGAGAGACAGGAGGCCCGGAGGTCAGCGAGGAGGCAGATGCTGTAGTCAAGGCAAGGTAGAATAAGTGCTTGGATCAGCACAGTAACAGTTTGGATGGAGAAGAAAGGGCAGATTTTAGCAATGTTGTGACAGTAGAACTGGCAGGATTTGGGGACAGAATGAATGTGTGGGAGGAATGAAAAAGATGACTTGAGGACGATACTGAGGTTACGGGATTGTGAGGGAGGATTAGTGGTGTTGTCCATAGTGATGGGAAGGACACAGGGAGGACACGGCTTGGGTGGGAAGATAAGGAGTTCAGTTTTGGACATGTTTAATTTGAGGATATCTGCGGGACACCCAAGTCTGTATGTTTAAAGGCAGGGGGAAATGTGAGACTGCAGGGACAGAGGGAGGTCAGGACTGGAGATGTAGATTTGGGAATCATATGCAAAGGGATGATAATTTAAGCCATGGGAGAGAATGAGTTCTCCAAGGGGTGTAGACGGAGAAGAGAAGGAGACCTAGAACCGAGCCTTGAAGGATACTGACTGTCGAAGTGTGGAAGGCAGTGGAGAAGCCAGCAAAAGAGACTGAGAAGGAGTGATCAGAGAGATAGGAGGAGACCCAAGAAAGCACTGAAAGACAATGAGGAGTTGAGGATGATACCGAAGTTATAAGTTTCTGAGACAGGGAGGATGGTGGTGTTAGCCACAGAGATGCAAAACCTAGGAGGAGCAGTGAGCCCGGCCCCCATCTGCATCACCTCCTGGGCCGTATTCTGGACGGCTGCCCCACTTCCCCTGCCTTTGAAGCGTGGTTGTATTTTCCACATTAGGTTGTTCAGTCCATTAGTTTCTCCCCCACGAATAGCAAATCCATCTAGGCAGTAGAGGAGATCAGTTTTTCAGGTGATTCAATATACACGGATGACCTAATTTCTAACATCAGTGACCTTAAGTACCTCTTCCAAGAGGATGAGAGGAAGGCTGCAATTAACTCTGCAATCTCTCCATCACCACCTTTACCAGTCTGTACCATCACTGCTCATCATCACCCCCATCAGCACACACTACCATCATACAGATCACCATCACCACACACGTTCCACCATCACTATAACTACCACACCATCGCCACCACAAAACACTCCCAGAAAAGGTCATTAAAAGGGAAATGCAGTTCCGCTGCCTACTGACAGGAAGCAGATCGATAATTAGAGGTCACTGTTGGCAGGTGGCAAGTCTGGGAAAAAGGTTCCTGCCCATAGGGTGCCTGTCTCTCCCACCTTGGGGGTGGAACTCTCCAGAGGTCACATTAGAAAGGAGTTGGAATCTGGCAGTGAACCTGACACAGAGTTTCTTCACATGGTAATGTATTTAGTCAATCACTGGTATTCATTGAACTCCCACTGAGTGCAGTGTACTGTACTTAAACTCTTGGGAAGTACAAAATAGAGAAGTGACACATTCCCTGCCCTCAAAGAGCTTATGCTCTAATGTTGGCAAACTCTCTGCCTTTGGGACTGAAAAATTGATGCTTGACTGATGACCTCTTCTTCACCGAGCTAATGACAAGATTGTCTTTGGCTGGGCTTTTGCGAATCTCCCTAAGCAGCACATGACACTGATTGATTCCATTTTGTACCGTGATCTTCTCCTGTTTCAGGAGAGCTACTTCCTTCTTGATTACCGCGTGCCAGTATTGTCTCCTCTGTCAGGAGCTATGTCTGAACCGTTTACAAGAGTGTTTCCCAGCACTTAGCCCAGTGCTCAGTACACAGTATGTGCTTAATAAATACTGTAATCAATCCCATTGTTTGAGGTGTGCTTCCCTGGGTCTTTAAAGTGTTCTGCTTGTGACGACCCATTTTAATTGTGAAAATGGCCCTATTTCTGTTTCTTCAGCTCTTTTTCTGGGTCCGATCTGGTGCAGGTGGATTGCTGTCAATACCGTTTGCTGGTGGAGTGGCCACTTACAAAAAATCCTTGAACCCTGTCTTGAAGCGTGGTCTAGTGGAAAGAGCTCGGGTCTGAGAATCAGGAGATCTGGGTTCTGGTCCTGGCTCCATCACTGGTCTTCTGGGTGACCTAGGGCAAGTCACTTCACTTCTCTGAACTAAGGTTTCCTCATCTATTCTCCTTTCCTCAGAAACTGTGAGCCCAGTATGTGACAGGGACTGTTTTAAGCTGGTTGTCCTGTTTTTATTAAAAACGCAAATAGCAATATTGTATTTATATTTATTTGTATTGTATTTATTGTATTTGTACTTAGTCCAGTGCTTGGCACTTAGTAAATACTTAATAACAACCATCATTATTATTATTTAGATGTGTGGCTTGTAGGTATTACAACTGAGGCTGGATATCTGCTTTCTGGGAGTAGGTCCTGGGCTCCCAACTAGAAAGTTGGCCATCACCACAGCTTCATATAGAGTGGATATGAGGTTTGGTGCCTGTTTAGTACTATACTCCATCATACTCTCCCCTAGGATATGTTCGTCATTTACTTCTCCATCTAAATTTCCGGTATCCTTAAAAACTTGGAGAAACCATAAGGCTGTGTCTCCATTTGTTTATCAGATAAAACTAGGTACTGTTTACGGAGTCATGGACCCAGGAAAATAATGGAAGACATCATCCCATATATTTGATCCATTCATCCCTGTACATTTAATTCTAATTCTTTTCATTTGGAGAAGTTTAATAGAGCAGGTTTTCTAGTGAGGTGACATTTATTTGCCAGAGATGATCTTTCCAATAAGGTGAGATTTTTCAGTGTCAGTGCATTAAGGCTATGCAAATCAAGGTGAGATTAAATTGAACATTGTGTGTGGTTTGTGTGTTCCTTACTAAATTGAGGTGCCAGGAAGGCCTTAACAATTTAGCTTACAATTTGTTCTGATGAGATCATATTGAATGATATGTTTTCATGGTGTTTTAATACGCTGTAATTATCTTCCTTCCACTTTTAATAGCTTCTGTAAGTCTTGGGAATGTCATCTCTTCCCTTACCTGTGTTTATCTTTCAAATATTTGGCAAATATAGTTGGCTCAGCCTTGAGCCTTTTCCCATGGCAGACACCAGTCTAATTAGAGGGCTCTCCTGGGATAATAGGGCTGACAATAGAGTAAGAATACTCTCATCTGGCAGTCGAAGAGTCTCTAAATATGTTAAAGCATTTTCTGGGTTGTTTTGTTTATTTTATTTTTGTCCTGGTGAAAGGGAGTCATGGATGTCAAGGTAATCTCATAAGTTTTGTTTGCTTGGGCAATTGCACTCAATAAGGAAGAAAAGTGCAGTGTGAACTTATTTATGTCTAGCTTGCAAATTGCCCCCTTCCCCCCAATTTTTGCCAGCCTGCCCTCCCCTATGGAAATGCTTCGGTAGTAAAATAAATTAAGGTACTTTTCTCCTTTGGCTTATAAAAATCAATACTGGCCTTGGATGGCCTTTTCAGGCTGATTTATAAGATGGCCACAGTGACTGAATTTCTTCAAGATGGACACAAAAATACCCAAGTCATAGTGAAGATTCTCTGATGAGGCCCATCTTGAGAATGTTGACTATGGAATAGAATCGACCCCTTTTCATTCAAGCTTCCCACGCCTATCCTTAAGTGCCAAGTTTGGGATTGTCATGAAGACAGTCCACATTGGATCCACTTCCAAACACAGCCCAGGAGCCTGCTTGCCTGGCTGGCAGCATGTATTTCCACATTTTCCAGGCTCCCTGCCTTTGCTGCCCTAGTCTCTTCTTTTCCTGCCATCCTCCACAGAGTAGCTGGAGTCCCAATGGGACAGTGTTGGGGGTTGGGGAGGAAGAGGGAAACTACACTTTTAACACCTCCCTCCCCCCGGCCCCAGCCAAGAATGGGAGAGGTCAGACTATATATGAAGCTGGTGCCATCTGATAACATTTTTATTGTTTGGTGGGTTTTTTTGGTATTTGTTAAGCATTTACTATGTGTCAAGCACACTTCAGACTCTGTGGTAGGTACAAGGAAATTAGGTTGTCCCTCACAAGGCTCACAGTCTAAGGAAGAGGGAGAATGGGTATTGAATCTCCATTTTGCCATTGAGGAATCTGAGGCCCAGAGAAGTTAAGTGACTTGCCCAAGGTCACACAGCAAGCATTTGAAGCAGTGTGGCTTAATGGAACGAGCACGGGCTTGGGAGTCAGAGGACGTGGGTTTTAATCCCAGCTGCGCCACTTGTCTGCTTTGTGACCTTGGGCAAGTCACTTAACTTCTCTAGGCCTCAGTTCCCTCATCTGTAAAAACGGAGATTACAACTGTGAGCCCCCCGTGGGACAACCTGATTACCCTGTACCTACCCCAGTGCTTAGAACAGTGCTTGGCACATAGTAAGCACTTAAAAATACCATTATTAATTAATTTGGCAGAACTGGGATTAGAACCCAGGTCCTCTGACTCCCAGGCTGGTACCCTTTCTACTAGGTCAGGCTGCTTCTCTTCATTGTCTAAGTTGCTGCTCTTGCAGTCCTTGAAGGCAGGGATCATGTCTTTTAAATCTATTGTATATTTCCAAGCACTTAATAGAACACTCTGAGTGCAATAAATACTCTAGACTGATAGATTTTCCCAGCCGTGGAAAAAATGGTATTGCAGTGATAGCTGTAGTGTTGATCGGAACAAGGCTTCCTCTCTCCCGTGAGCTCTACGGTCCAGTTACTGGTTTCTGCTTCTATGGAGACCTAATCTAAATTGAAAAATCATTTTCCATTCTTAGCAAACAAAATTAAAGGATACATCTCTCCCGGGCAACAGCAGCAGCTGTCCACCTTGCAAGATAACAGGACAAAATGGGCCCGAGGAGGACAACCTCTGTGGATTCATGTGTAACTGGTCCTCCCCAGGCTGGGAGCAGAATTGGACTCACTGTTTCAAAATAAATGCTGGTGCCAAATTCAGAATAAACACTCAAAATGGCAGGCAAAAGCACTTTCTCCCTCTATGGACAATGTAACATGAAAATATACTGAACTATTTCCCTCCCATAATCTCCCCCAGTGGATTGTAAACTCCTTTTGGGCAAAAATCATGTCTACCAATTGTATTGGATTTTCCTAAGCTTGGAACAGTGCTCTGTACTCCACAAGCAGGAAATGAATACAATTGATTGATTGGTGGATCAATCCCTAGTTATTATAATATGTAGAAAATTTTAGCTTATCAATGGGATTCATTGAACACATACTGTGCTCTTGAGCACATATAAAAGTTTAACTTCATTGTTTGCTTGATTCTCAGACTGCAGCAGCTACCAAGGTATCTCACTTCACTCACCACTGGCCAGATCCTAGCCAGAGTCCTTCTGGACTGGCTACTGAACCAAATCGTTATGGCCTGCACATCCTCAGGCGCTGTGACATAGTGGACATGATCTTTTCAGCACACATATAGAAGTGTAGAGGTTCAGGAAGCATCAACAGGACTTCGCCCTCTAGACTGTAAGCTCATTGTGGGCAAGGAATGTGTTTGTTACATTGTTATAGTGTACTCTTCCAAGCGCTTAGTTGAGTGCTGTGCACAAAGTAAGTGCATAGTAAATATGATTGACTGATTTCTGGTAGTTTTCATAGGGTTTGTAAAATCATTTGGCAACATCAGCACATCCAAATACTGGAAATGGCCTTGGAAATCTGGCTGCCCTCAGAAATTCATTAAGATTTGGAGACCTAGAAATGAAAAAGTGGAGGAAAAATAGCCATTAGTCCAAGGACCTTTTGTGCTCTTGGCTCGCCTGACTTGGACTCCAGGACTTGGCCTGGAAATTACTGTCCTTGAGCCAGTTGGAAAATGATGGGAACAGGAATAGGAGACAGAATAAACAATAGGCTATTCAAAGTATCTGTTTTGCATACTTTTTTTGACAGTTGTGAAATACGTGTTAAGAATTGTGTATGCTTTACCTTTTTGAAACTCTGAGACCTTGGTAATTTAATCCTTTTTTCCCTTTGACTCAGTGATGTAGAAGTGATTTCATATGACACAGAAGTGCTATGTGAGGTTTTATTTGTGTGTGTGTGTGTGTGTTGTACATGAGTATGGTGAATTTCTTATCAGATTTGCTTCTGTGATTCTTCAACATTATTAAAGGGAGGTTCATTTCGCTTTTATTATTCTTACCAGGAAACTGTCTGGCATTCAGATTAAAGTTCTGCAGATGCAGTGAATCTAATAATTGTCAACACTGTTCTCCTGTTGTTGTAGCCCTGCCTGAATATCTTTCGAAAGTACTCTGTCATTCAGTTTAAAAGGAGAACCCTGAAGGCCACAGTCTCATTTATTAAATCTAGTCAGGTTGTTGATCCCAGATGAATCCTAAAATGAGAACTTAACTCTGGAAGAGGGCACAGATGTGAATTTTGATTGTGAGGGTGAAAGAGGGGCAGGAACTTTAGGACAGATGATAAGCAGGAGAGGACAGGCTTCAGGGAGGTAATCAATCAGTGGTATTTATCGAGTGCTTACTGTGTGCAGAGAACTGTACTAAGCGCTTGGGGGAGTACAGTATAAAAGTGTTGGTAGACACATTTCCTGCCCTCAATGAATAAGCCAGAAAGCTGCTATTTTGGGTCTTTTCAGTCTTAATTAGAAGTCACAGACCTGTCTCAGAGCCGGGATTGAGCAAGTCTGGAAACCCGGCTCAGAAAACTGTCTGGCCCATCGCCACCTTGGTGCCCTTCCCTCCCCTCCACTCCTTTTGCCCCCTGTTGGGTGGGCATCTATAGCAGGGTAACTTTAAGAAAAGGGAGGGAGGAAGTGAGAACCAACAAATGACTATTTGGCTAATAGCAGAGAACATTAGATGAACTAATTTGTTCCAACCTGTGACTTGAAATAGAATAAACCCTTAGTTAATTAACTTTGCAATAGCAAGGATAAAAGCAGTGTGGTGTAGTGAAAAGAGCCTGGGCCTGTGAGTCAGACGACCTGAAATCTAATCCCTGCTTCATCACTTGTCTGCTCTGTGACCTTGGGCAAGTCACTTAACTTCCCACTGCCTAAATTTCCTCATGTGTAAACTTGGGATTAAATCCTACTCCTTCCTATCTAGACTCTGAGCCCAACGAGGGACAGGAACTGGATCCAAACTGATAAAGTCTATCTACCGTAGCACTCAGAAGAGTGCTTGTCACACAGTAAGCACCTAAATACCTTAGTAATATCAACTAAACTGTATAGATGACAAACAGCACATCAATATTTACTTTTTTATGGCAAAACTATTTTGACTTACTCCAAAATGATGATCAGACCTGCCTGACCATCTACTTAAAATTTACCTTAAAATCTTTTTGAAATGAAGTGCTGTTACTGAAATTAGTGTGGAACAACCAAACAAAATTCCACTCTGGGTAATTCAGAAAAATAATAACTGTTTTAAGTGGTGTGGTAGACACAAGGTAATCAGACTATTACACTCTGGAACTCTAAATTCCCCTTAAATTTTCAGCTGAATAAAGCAAGTGGGAGAGAAGAGGGTTTGATTAGCCCTGCTGCACTTTTAAGGGTCTCATTTGGTAGTGATTTAATCAGCAGGTGGTATTCCACCTAAATATAAACATAATTGAACAAATTTTCTTCAGATGAGCTTAGTTACATAGCTCACCTATAGAGAGAAACAACATTTTAATATGCTTCTTTTACCAAATTTGCAATTAGTAGTTATCATTTTTTGGGGGGCGGGCGGGAGTGGTAACTCTATTTTTGAAATGTAGGCTTCTGCAGTTTTTGAAAGCTTTAAAAGTGTGGGCATTGCTCTCTAAGGATTCCCATAATCCAAAACCCATTTTGATCTCATTCCATCAGAAGAGCTTTGAGCTTTTCTTTTGGTTGACCTGCACCTGCACATGGAGGGGATATCACTGTTGCCCTAGGCCGGAAGTGATACCTTAATGCAGCTGCAATCATTCACTGGTATTTATTGAGTACTTATTGTGTGCAGAAAGTACACTGCAGATCGAGTTGGTAGATGGAAGATCTGCCCATAAGGAGCTGAGTCCTGGATAGCCTCCCTCATGACCTTATTATGCATGTCTACCGAGTCTGTTATATTGTACTCTTCCAAGCCTTAGTACAGTGCTTTGCTCAAAGTAAGCGCTCGATAAATACTATTTACTTTAGGGGATGTAAACTTCCCCCTCTAGACTGTAAGCTCATTGTGGGCAGGGAATGTATCTGTTATAATACAGTGCTTTGCACACAGTAGGCTCTCATTAAATACGATTGAATGAATGAATAGTGCGCTCTCCCAAGCGCTTAGTGCAGCTCTCTGCACACAGTAAGCGCTCAATAACAATGATTGCTATAACTCCAGGCTTCCTAGATTCAGTTTGAATGGGTGATAACTCTACTCAGCCTAGTGGATTGGGCAGACCCTGCTTTTGTGTGTGTGTGTGTTTAAGTTTTTTGAAACTCTGCAGCCTTGATAATTTAATCCTTTTTCCCCTTTGACTAAGTGATGGAGAAATGATTTTATATGACACGTGGTGATGGAGCCATTCCCTCAGGGAAAGCTGGGTTGGCTGTAAAATGTCATCCTCTAGAATTGGGTGCTGGGACTGCACATGGACAATATCCAGACCAATTGAGAGGAAGAATCACGGCTTCTGGTTACCCTAGCTGAAAGATTTCATTCTTAGTTTGGAAAACTGGCCATTGGGGTTGACCCAACTGTATCACAAAGAATATTGTCTCTTCTGCTACTGCTGTTGTTGATGATAATAGTATTTTAAGAGGAAATCTACCATGATAAAGAGCGCGGCATAGTGGAAATCTCATGGGCCTGGGTGTCGGAGGTCCTGAGTCTGATTCTAGCACCACCACTTTTCTGCTGTGTGATCTTGAGCAAGTCACTTAACTACTCTGTGCTCAGTTTCTTCAACTGTAAAATGGAGATTAAGACTAGGAGCCCTACATGGGATCGGAACTGTGTCCAACCTGATTATGTTGTTTCTGCCACAGTGCTTATTAAATACTATGCCTGACAAAGAATAAGCGCTTAACAAATACGATAAAAAACTTTAAGTTGCTCCTGACTTTTTTCTTGTATGTTGAATGGGATTTACAAGATCAAAGAGATGAAGGGTGATTTCTGATAAAGTGAAACATGAATTTTTTAAGCTAGTAGAACTATTTGATGTTCTGGAATGTTTTCTGGGTCTCTCATCTTAGCCTGGTTTGCAGCATTAGGATTTTTTAGGATCAACTAGACAGTACTGACATCAGAACAACAATCCAAGTCTGTGTGTGCAGCTTATGTATGATATTACATGATGACTGACTTTTTGTGCTGATGGGATAATAGAGTGTTTCTGATGCACTCTGCATTTTCCATTAGTATTGGCTAAATCCTTTTTGGCTGGCATAGAGTAGCAAATGCTTAAGTTAATCTCTAGATTGAGGTACTTTGGAAATTTCTGTGGGAAAGGATACAAAGAAGTAAATGAAAACTTGTGACTAAACATAAAATGACACGACAGGCTGCCTTTGCTGCATTGATTAGAAGAAAATTGTACTAAGTCAATCTTGATTTCACAGCTTTCTGAAATAGTTTTAATGTTAACAAATGAAACTCCTAATAAATCTGTCCACTCAAATGTTCTATGCAGGAATAAATTTGTTTTCAATTATTGCTTTGCAGGTTATTTCTCCCAAGAGCTCTATATAGAGAACATTTTTGCATGAGAAAAAGCTGTTTGATTTTCAAAGAGAAATTTGTAGTAACATCTAGATTGCAATAACAAATGTGAAATTGGAATGAAATAATTCACTTGTTGTAATAAATAATACACGGATCTGATAGCATCCCCAAACCCTAAATGAAATTAATTTAGTAATTCAGCATTTGGTTTTGTAGCAACTATTGATGCAGAGCAAAAATATAGTCCTGGTTTTCAGTTTGTAGTAGAGAAGCAGTGTGGCTCAGTGGATAGAGCCTGGGCCTAGGCGTCAGAAGGACCTGGGTTCTAATCCTGGCTCTGCCACATGTCTGCTGTGTGAACTTAGGCAAGTCACTTAACTTCTCTGGGCCTCAGTTACCTTATGTGTAAAATGGGGATTAAGAGTGTGAGCCCCATGTGGGATAGGGAGGTATCCAACCTGATTAACTTGTATCTTCCCCAGCACTTAAAGCAGTGCTTGGCACATAGTAAGCACTTAACAAGTACCATAGTTATTATTATTCATTATTATTATTAATGCTGTTGCCTTGCGTTTAGAGCAGGTAGGTAGATTCCTTTGAAATCTCAGACTTTGCAGGTGGTAAATGTGTTAGTATGATGATGATGGTATTTGTTAAGTGCTTGCTATGTGCCAGGCACTGATGTAAGCACTGGATGAAGTAAACCTGGTGATATTAGAGTGGATTTTATTATAAAGAGCTTTGTCCACCATTCCCATGGAAGTACCCTCTGCCAACTCTCTCAACTCTTCTCTCCCAAGCCCTTTCAGTGGTCTACTCCTTTCAGCTGATCAACTGTATTATAAACTGAGTGAATGGGGCCTCTTATTTATGTCTTTTTGGCTGGGGAAAATGGTTTTTATTTCTTGTTCTATTGGTGAAATGTGCAAGTGCTCAAATACCACTGATGGTTTATTTTATTTATATATTTATATTTATCAAATGAGCACAGCATTTATTTCCCCCAGGGCCTTCCACACTTCCACTTCTGCCCTTACTTCCTTAGAGGTGCATCTCTGTCCCATGTCAACTTGAGCAGTTCTGACCTTCTGACCCCCTCTCCCCAACTCATACCAAACTGAGGAAACAAGAGCCCCGATCTAAACAAAAAAAGAAGAGTCTTAGGGCCTGAGATCCTATAGACTACGACCCAAGAAGTATTAGCTCAGGAAATAAAATGGTGAAAGCATCCTCAGTTGGAGGTTAATTACTTTCATGGTATGCAATGATAAGTCCCCTCAAGTTAGTTTTCCGTTCTCCAGTTCCAAAGTGAAAATGCTGCATTTACTGACTCACATGGTTGTTGATTACAACAGCAGATTTCTTTCTTTGCTCTGCATTTCCTGTGCCTATGTTGTAGCAGTGTCAAGCTCTCCACCCTGTCTCCATAATCTTGTCAAAAGTGTTTGACATCATCAGTAAATGTACCATCATCTGGTTGTTAGTAAATAAGTGACAATATTAGCAGTATCATAATGATATAGCTGTTCTTATTGGAGTTGAAGATGCCCATCTGTTCTTTCTCAGTCAGGGTGAGATAATGGATCCAGTCCCATTTTACCCAGCAGCTCAGCACCTGGAAGCTGGTATTAGACTATGCTTCCATTCATCAAAAGTCTTTGATTGCATCAGTCTAAGCTCATTCTCTAGACTTTAAACTCCTCTTAGGCAGGGATCCCTTCTACCAACTCTATTGTATTGTATTTTCCCAAGTGCTTAGTCAATCATTTGTATTTATTCAGCACTTAATACTAAGTATTAAATACTACGTATTTAGTACAGTGCTCTGCCCATAAGTGCTCCAAAAATACTATTGATTCATTCATCTTGGAGCTGCTAAATTCTGATGACTGCCCTAAGAGCAATCAGAGAAGCCTATATGCAGGTGGTTATGAACTGTTTGGGGAAGAGAGCAGAGGGCTTTGAGCCAACAGTAAGCCTAAAAAAAATTGAAGTTTTGTTCCAGCCAGACAGGCAAGCAGGAAAAAGCAGAGTTGAAGCATTGTGGCCTAGTGAAAAGAGCAAAAGCCTGGGAGTCAGAGGACCTGGGTTTTCATCCCACCTGCACCATTTGTCTTCTTTGTGACTTTGAGCTTAACTTGTATGTGCCTCAGTCACTTCATCTGTAAATCGGGAATTAAGACTGTCAGCCCTATGTGGGACAGGGACTATGTCCATCCTGATTAGCTTTTATCTACCCCAGTGTATAGCATAGTGTCTGACATGTAAGTGCTTAACAAATTCCATTTAAAAAATAAAGCCATGGGGGTGAATAATAATAATGATAATAACTGTGGTATTTTTTTTCCCAATGTGGAGACTTGAGAGGATCTACTGCCTAGTTTATCCTTATTCTCCCTTCTGCTCCCATATTGGTAAATCTTTTGTGTATGTCTGTAGTGTAAGCTCCTGGAGAGCTAAGAATGACTTATTACTGTTGCCCTTTCCCAAGCACATAGCACTTAGTTTTATCCTTAGACCCTGAATAATAATAATAAAAATGGTATTTGTTAAGTGCTTACTATGTGCCAAGCACTGTTCTAAGCACTGACTAGATACAGTAGATTGGTATCTATCAGAAGATCAAATCAATCAAATCACTAGATACCAGTGATCGACTACAGAAAACTGTGATTTTTGCTAAAAGCCACAGCAGGCCTCTACTGCATTTTTTCTGCTCCTTTGCCTGTGATCACCAAACATAAAGCAATACTTAAGTGCCCTGAAGATCAATCTTTGCACGGTAAAGCCCAGCAGAGCCAAGTTGTAGCAAGCCCTGCCAGAGATATTATCTGTGGAAAGTCCAAGTTTCAGAGTCATGCAAGAATCAGTTTTAGCATTCTTTTAAAAAATTAAAAAACCATTAACCTGTGATTTTTAAAATCAGTAGCCTTTATCAAAATTCTAATAACGTTTCTTCCCAATTTATGACTTAATCATACTAAAATTGGTATTGAGAGTACATAGAAATTAGGGCATATGGTAATATGTTTGTGCTTACATCTAATGAAGCTGGTCTAGTACTAATTTTATTTATTAGTAATCTGGTCAGCAAATCCTCAA
The DNA here is from genome assembly GCF_004115215.2 of Ornithorhynchus anatinus. Lineage (NCBI taxonomy): Eukaryota > Metazoa > Chordata > Mammalia > Monotremata > Ornithorhynchidae > Ornithorhynchus > Ornithorhynchus anatinus. The sequence goes on along the minus strand of NC_041735.1, from coordinate 50,513,819 downwards.
GCTTTGAGACTTGAATGATAGTAGAAATTTGTTAGTTCAGTGTTGTTGTGTTTTCCAGCCTCTGCCTCAGCGTTATCATACTGATTCATATAGTACTTTGTATTTTTCCAACTTTTCCATGTTTAAATACAATAAAATCAGGAGTGGGGAGAGAGTAAAACATATGTAATAAGGATGGTATTGATTTAGCACTTTATGCTTAGTAATGGGCTAAGAGTTGGGGTCAGTACAAGATAATCAGATTGGAATCGGTCCATGTACCTGAGGGTCACAGTCTAAGAGGTAGGAAAAGAGATATTTTATGACTATTTTACAAATGAGAGAAGTCATATGACATATTCATTCATTCAGTCATATTTGAGCACTTACTACATGCAAAGCACTGTACTAAGCTCTTGGAATGTACAACTGGGCAACAGATAGAGGCAATCCCTGCCCCACAATGTGCTCAAGAGTCATCCTGACTCTCAGGTCCATGTTTTATTTCACTCTGCCATGCTGCTTCCCTAAAGATGATAATAATAATATACATGTACACACTATATAAACATGTATCATATATGTATACTTGTATTGAAAAAATATCACTTAGTGTGGTATCTTTGAACATCCATTGATAACCCATTAATCTCCTTGGTCACTGTACTGTGACTTAACCAGAACTTGAGACTCTTCAAGCTATAACTAATTACACTTCAGCCAGAGTGACTGTATATAGCTGTTCTTCATATTATCTGAGGTGACACTAACAATAGGGAGGTACTGTATGTCTACTTAGAGTGTGGCTGAAAGGGCCAATGGCCTGTAGTCTCACCTTGTTTGCCTATGTTTGCCATTTCTGTTTTTGAACCTGCCTTCCAACTTACGGATATTTGCCAAGCCTTTCCATGAAGAGAGCAACTTCTGCCCCCAGTGCCGCTTGCCAGGCTGGTCTTTGTGCTGCAGTAGTTTCCCAACCACCCAGCGCTGAGCTGCCTTATTTGAGATTGTACTTCTTATGTCTTTAAACAATTTATTTCAATCAATCAATTGTATATACTGAGCGCTTGCTGGGTTCAGAGCACTGTGTTAAAGAGTTGGGAGAGTATGATATAACAGAGTTAGTAGACATGTTCCCTGCCCACAACTAGCTTCAGCCCCTTCAGCTTGTGTGCATCCCCTCTCAGTTCACCATACAGCAGCTACTTGAGTGTCCTGCCATCACCTGTTCTTCTTCCATGTTCCGTACAGGGGAGCTGTGTTGCCGTGAAAGTTGCTTCGATGCTGGTGAGCTGAGATTGTGTTCCAGGACCTTGTTATTGGTAACCTCGTCCTGCCATTGGATGCTGGCTATGGTTCAGAGGTGGCAGGTCCAGTTCTCTCAGCCGGAGAGAAAGCAGAACGCTAAAACCGATTCTTGCATGACTCTGAAACTTGGACTTTCCACAGATAATATCTCTGGCAGGGCTTGCTACAACTTGGCTCTGCTGGGCTTTACCGTGCAAAGATTGATCTTCAAGGCACTTAAGCCTTGCTTTATGTTTGGGGATCACAGGCAAAGGAGCAGAAAAAAATGCAGTAAAGGCCTGCTGTGGCTTTTAGCAATGTGACATCGCAATCGATTGTTGTGAAGCAATAGTAACAGATGGGTCAATTTGGGGAGGGTCTTTGTGAGATAAAGGCAGAGGCACAATCAATGACTGTGTCCCCAGCTATTCATCAGGTAATTAACAGCACATGTATGCTGAGTGGAAAGCCTTGAAGGTCATGGTTTTAACTTTAATTTACCCTAACATGATGGAAAGCAAAATTAATTTTCTCAACTTCCATCAGTACACACTGTGACTTTTCAGTGTTACCAACACATAAATAGAATACCTATCTTTTTCCCCTGGAGCTGAGAAGGTAGTGGCAGTCATAAATGGGGAGCAGAGAGTTATTCTTTGTTGCCGTTTGCATCTTGAGTTCCCACTGTGTTTGTTTAGTTAATCGTTTGTATTGAGCACTTCCAGTGTGCGGAGCACTGTACTTAGGAGGGTATAATATTCCCTGTCCACAACTAGATTACAGTCTAGAGGGGAGACAGACATTAATATAGTGCTTAGAACGGTGCTTGGCATATAGAGCTTAACAAATACCATAATAATAATTATTATTGTAAATAAATTACAGATTTGTACATAAGTGCTGTGGGGCTGAAGGCGGTGTGGGGGAGGGGCAAAAAAAGGGAGCAAATCAGGGTGATGTAGAAGGAAGTGGGAGGAATGGAAATGTGAGGGCTTAGTTAGGGAAGGCCTGTTGGAGGAGACGTGCCTTAAGTAAGGCTTTGAGGGTGGGGAGAGTAATTGTAGTAAGAGAGTAATGGGAAGAGGGAGGGTGTTCCAGCCAGAGGCAGGACATGGGTGAGAGGTTGGGGGTGAGATAGGTGAGATTGAGGTACAGTGAGTAGATATAGGCATTAGAGAAGCAAAGTGTGCAGACGGGGTTGTAGTAGGAGAGAAGCGAGATGAGGTAGAAGGGGGCAAGGGGATTGAATGCTTTGAGTATTCAGAGCATTGTCTTCAGCACTTGTGAAAATATGATAGCATTAGAACACTCAATCCCTGCTCTCAGCTACAGTCTGAGGGGGAGACTCATATAAAATATATTGCAGGTGGGAGAAAGAAAAGAATTGAAAGATGGACTTGTGGATCAGTATTAAAGAGTAAGTGTTTAAATAACTGTGTCTAAGTTGATAATAATAATAATAATGTTGGTATTTGTTAAGCGCTTACTATGTGCAGAGCACTGTTCTAAGCGCTGGGGTAGACACAGGGGAATCAGGTTGTCCCACATGGGGCTCACAGTCTTAATCCCCATTTTACAGATGAGGTAAATAAGGCACCGAGAAGTGAAGTGACTTGCCCAAAGTCACACAGCTGACAAGTGGCTGAGCTGGGATTCGAACCCATGACCTCTGACTCCAAAGCTCATGCTCTTTCCACTGAGCCACGCTGCTTCTCTGATACATACAGAGTGCTCTCCGGAGGGTTGTGCATCCATAAGTACTAAAAGGTGTTAAAAAGTACTAAAAGGAGCTGGGGAGATATGGCCTGGGGAGAAGAAAAATGAATTGAGGAAGACCTCCTGGAAGAGGTAGAATTTCAAAAGGGCTTTGATGATTCGGAGAAGTGTTCCATGCTATTCAGCAAACCACACTGGGATAGCCGAAGTTAAAAGAGGCAGTTTGGGATTGAATGGAGTTCTAGAGAATTTTCCTTTTCCCTAGAAGTACATAGGAATTAACTTGATGGGGTTTTCAAGAGGGAGTAGAAGGCAAACAAAGCAGAATCAGCTACAGTAAGGTATTTGTGTTGCCCTGCATCTCTAACTAGGAGACCACTTGCAATCAGTCATATTTATTGAGCGCTTACTATGTGCAGAGCAATGTATCAAGCATTTGGGAGAGTACAATACAACAGAATTAGCAGACATTCCCTCCCCATATCGAGCTTGCATTTATACGTCTAAATAAGTTTCAATATAATGTGTTTTTTTGTCATCACAACTATCATAATGACCAAACAGATTTTATTACAGTAAATAATTGAGAAACCCACATGCTTCCTGTAGATGGAATCCTGTTAGCTGATGCCTTCCATTAAAACTAAATGGTGCCTCTATTTATGGCAGTGAAACCAATAGAAAAAGAAATCAATATTCTGGCCTGTAGCCTTTGTCAAGAGCATAACAACGCTGCTTCTGATGTTGTGACCTTGAGCAATGGTCAAGGTGCAGTTTATTCTATCAGTCGATCTTCAAACTCCCATGTCAAAAATGGTGCCCTGTGGTTCTTATTGTCAAGACTGAATTCAGCTGATCCTAGTATTAATAACTGCTTGTATGGTGCGATCCTCATTGCTTCATGTTGCCTCTCCCCCTGTGATCCTCTGAGATAGTGGGGATCTGTGAGGTTTTATACAGAGACTCTCATGTGTGGAAGGTCATCCTGTCCATCCCCTGCCTTCCACCATCACACCAAACGCTTCAGGATCATTTAGCTTAAGTGTTTAAATAGCTTCAAAGTATTTCCCAACCCACACATTTTTCCAATCTACCAGTGTGTCACCAGCCCTTACTACTAATTTTAATTATTATTATTATTTTTAATACTAAGTGCTGGGGTAGATACAGGCTACTCAGGGTGGACGCAGTCCAATGTCCCATATGGGGCTCATGGTCTTAATCCCTGTTTATACAGTTGAGGTAACTGAGGCACAGAGAAGTGAAGTGGCTTGCCCAAAGTCACCATGCAGACAAATAGCAGAGCCAAGATTAGAATCCAGGCCCTTCTGAATCCCAGCCCTTTGCTCTATCCACTAGGCTTTCCTGCTTCTCAATTAACAATGCACAATACTTTTCACAGAGAGTTTCCTAAAGACCTGGCTGAAATTCTTTGGGTACCTGTTTTTTTTGGGTTTTTTTTCCCATGTGACTGGTTTATCTTCCTTTTCAATATTTCTAAGGGAAGAGAGCCAAGTGCCTTTTGGTGGACCCTGGTCCATTATGTCTCAGTCACTTCAGAAAACCTTGTTCTTATTTAAATCTTTGCTGCTAGACTTCAAGTCTCATTCTATGTTTGGAGGAGATAAAGAGCAAGTATTGACCATTGCTTATCTACTTGGAGACTGTTAAATCCATCTTGATGTTTCTAGGAAATATTGATAAACGTGACAACCCAGACTAGATAAGGGGAAGTTTCAGGTTCTTAGAATTTGAACCTTATATGCAACCGCGTAAATAAGAATACCCCATTCTCCTGTATCTCTGAGCCCATGTGGGACAGGGATTGTCTCCAATCAATTATCTTGCATCTATGCTAGGATTTCGCACAGTGCTTGGCACAAAGTAAGCGCTTAACACATACCACGATTATTATTATTATAATGTATGCTTACCCTGTGTCTTTTGGGTAGACCACTGTCAGGAATTAGGGAATGTTTTTCCAACAGCATGCATCTATCTGGGTAAAACAGGACTATGATTTTGGAAGAAATAGACGTGCTCATGTGTGTGATGCCTGAGAAGGCAGGGATACTGTGTTCTGAGGTTTCCATAAAGCAAGGTTAATCAGAAATATGATCCCTGTGTTATAGGGGAACTGAACAAGCACCCCTAGACTGTAATCTTCTGGTTGGAAGGAATCATGTTTGCCAACTCTTAGGTATTTTACTTTCCCAAGCACTTAATATAATTCTCTACATACAGCAAGACCTCAAGAAATATTGACTAATTACACCTGACTTATCAGGTTTTTAAAAATGGTATTTAAGTACTATGTGCCAGGCACTGTACTAAGCGCTGAGGTAGTTACAGGCCAATCAGGTTGGACCACAGTCCATGTCCCACATGGGTTTCACAATCTTACACCCCATTTTAGAGATGAGGTAGCTGAGATACAGAGAAGTGAAGTGACTTGCCCAAGGACATACTGCAGAAAAGGGGTGGAGCTGGGCTTAGAACCCATGTCCTTCTGACTCCCAGGGCCGGGCTGTATCCACAGACCCTGATGCTTCTCAGTCTTCTCCCCCTCCTTTGAAAGAACAAAGTAGTAAAATGAATGAAATCAACTTGCTCAGCATGTATTGATATTCTCCCTGGGGAGGAAGGCAGGCAAAGTGGACTATGGAATTCAAGAAAAATTATTGTCTAACTGGATTTTGACGAGGAAAGAGCCAATTTGCAGAAAAACTTGCTTGGGCATAAATCTCCCTCTCATATTAAACATACTTGTTTATGGCTAGGTTTGGGGAATAAGGTGTGTTTCACTATACGGCAGAGCACAGATTTCCCATCGCATACCTGTGCCCCAAAGTTCCTGGGCATTACCATTTCTTAGTAGAGGTTTGCTTTCATTCATTCATTCAGTTCATTCAATCGAATTTATTGAGCGCTTATTGTGTGCAGAGCACTGTATTAAGTGCTAGCTGCCCACCTCTCACCCACGCCTTTCTCTGGCCTGGAAAACCCTTTCTCCTCTTATCAGACAGGTAATTGCTCTCCCACACTTCGAAGTCTTATTGAAGGCACATCTCCAAAAAACCTTCCCTAAGCCCTCCTCTCCTCTTCTCCCTCTCCCTTCTGCGTCACCCTGATTTGCTCCCTTCATTCATCCTCCCTCCCATCCACACAGCACAAGTATATACATCTGTAATTTATCTATATTAATGTCTCTCTCCTTCTCTCTACCGGAAGCTTGTTGTGGGCAGGGAGTGGGTCTGTTGTGTCTTACTCTCCCAAGTGCACAGTACAGTGCTTTGCACACGGTAAGTGCTCAATAAATACTATTGATGATGATGCTAAGAGCTGTACTAAGCATTTGGGAGAGTACTATATAACAATAAACAGACAAATTCCCTGCCCACAATATTACAGTCTAGAGGGGAGACAGACAATATAAATAAATAAATCCTTTTGCATTTCACATATTAAATGTGGTGGTCCATTGGCTGGACCAATAATGGCGTTCTTATGTTTTTGTGATTTAGGACACAGTTTGCTTGATGGAAACAATGTGATGAGAGGAAAGCTTCTGGTTGGGCTTTTTCTGCCTAAATTAGTTTAGGGTGGAGCATGGAAAGCTGGCAGAGAAAAGAGGATTTCTTCTGCCCTGAGCTACATGGTGCTGTGGTTTAACAGAGGTTATACTGAGTTGGCAACAACTACTAGTCAATTGGAGGGGAATACTCAGATCAAAAGAAATATGTATTTGAAATAAAAAGGTAAAACCTGGTCTGATTGGGGTGAAAACATATTGGTCTGTAGAGCACAACTCTTCAAGAAGATTTTAATTTTTAAGAAGGAAAGGGCAGATAGCTAGTCATATATTGAATGTAAACATGCACATCATAGGGGTTTTCAGGGAGAGGGAAGTAACAATTTTCTCAATTCTAGTTTATGGAAAAACTGAAAACAACATCCTTGGGGCAGAGGAAGTAGAGAACCTCTTTCTCAAAAAGAAACATCATTCTGAGAGTATCCTCTGCTTTTAAGCCTTTCAGTAGTACTACTTGAGTAATGATTTGTTTCCTTAGCAATCAGTGCTTGCTAAGGGCAGCTGACGACAAGCAGATTTAGTAATCTTTTTTGTTTTTAAGGCTCTGAAGAGCTTTTTCTGGGGTAGTGAACACCGGGGGCTTTTTGAAGTTATTTTTGCTTTTTCCTCTTTCTCTAAAAGAAAGATGCTTGTGTTCCACTGTTAGATTGACTATCTACCCGTGGGCTTGGGAGCAGTGCGGGGGGGTGAGGGAGACTCTTCAAAAACAGGAAGCTACTCATCTGAACTTCAGGAAACAGGAATGGCAACATCTTACGTAGTTGGCAGCTATTTACACATTTAAGCTAGCTGATGTCAACGTCATCCGACGGGAAATGTAAGCCGTGGATTCACAGAGAATTGACGACAGGGCACCCTTTCAAACGCTCATGAAATTAAAAAGGTGGAGCGGGGAGGAAGTGGGGCAGTTTTGTGTCTCATTTCTAACACAGTACTGCAAATCTGGCTCTGGCTGTCTGGTCTGTAACGGAGCTTGTCGGTAGCTGGGCACTGTCTCAATGAGGTCGAGCTGGAGGAAAGATAAAGCTGCCCTGAGGCCATCTGCTGTAAGTTCTGGAGCCTTCCTCCTCTTCCCTTCTTGGTTTAGTTTCTACCGTAGATTCTGGAGCCCCTACTGCTCTCTGGGTTCTAATTCTACTGTAGGTTCTAGAGGCCCCTGTCTCCTGTGGGTTCAACTTCTGATGTAGGTTCTGGAGTTCTTCCCCCTACCCGCATCCCCCAACTCTTTGTCAGTTCTGGAGCCATCCCTCCCCTCTGGGTCCTAAATATTGTCCTTTTTAGAGCCTCCCCTCCTCTTTGAATTCTAACTCTACTGTAGCTTCCAGAGCCTCCGCTCTGCTCCAGGTTCTAATTCTATTGTAAATTCTGGAGCCACAACTCCATGTTCTGATTCTACTGGAGGTTCTAGAGCCATCTCTCCCCTCTGGGTTGTAATTCTAATGTTCTAATGTAGTTTTAATGTAGGTTCTAGGGTCCCTCTTCCCTACCTTTATGTGTTCAAATTCAGGGAAGCAGCATGGCCTAGTGGATAGAGCACAGGCCTGGGAGTCAGAAGAACCTGGTTTCTAATCCTTGCTCTGATAGATGTCTGTTGTGTGACTTTGGGCAAGTCATTTAACTTCTCTGGGCCTCATCTGTAAAATGGGAATCAGACTGAACCCCATGTGGGACAGGGACTGTGTATTTACTAGTGTGTATCCCAGTGCTTAGAACAGTGCTTGACACACAGTAAACACTTTATACCATCATCATCATCATCATCATCATCATTATGAGATTCCTTCTCTGCTGTTAACAGGACTTCTTCCTGCATGCTTGCTTCTGTGGCCTTGAATTTTTGTAGTGGGGATCGACAAGATGCTAGGACTTACAGAAATAAGAACCCTCAGTTTGGTCAGTTGAATAGTACCCACGGGGAAAATATGGTGCTCATGCATTGTGGTGGAGCTTTTTAAATAGGCTGGCTAAAATTCTTGGTTGGATGCAGAACATTTTGGTGTTTGAGCCTTGATATAACCAAAATGCAACTAAGTTTAAATTGAGAGCTTTCCTATATGAAAATTAAGAAGTAAGATTTTGCCTCTCCATTTATTCATTGAGTCGTATTTATTGAGCGCTTACTGTGGAAGCAGCGTGGCTCAGTGGAAAGAGCCTGGGCTTCGGAGTCAGAGGTCATGGGTTCGACTCCCGGCTCTGCCACTTGTCAGCTGTGAGACTGTGGGCAAGTCACTTAACTTCTCTGTGCCTCAGTTACCTCATCTGTAAAATGGGGATTAACTGTGAGCCCCACATGGGACAACCTGATTACCCTGTATCTACCCCAGCGCTTAGAACAGTGCTCTGCACATAGTAAGCGCTTAACAAATACAAATACCAAGATTATTTATGTGCAAAGCACTGTACTAAGCGCTTGGAGAGTACAATTTGGCAACAGAGACATTCCCTACCTAACAAGGGGCTCATAGTATAGAAGGGGGGAGACAGACAACAAAACAAAGGAAAACAAGTAGACAGGCATCAGTTGCATCAATATAAATAAATAGAATTATAGCTCTATACACATCATTACCAAGTCACTGAGTGTCTGGGTTTAAGAAGCAGTCTTGTTTTTCCTTACCATGGAATATCAGTAAATAGTGACAGCCGTGTGGATTTAGTGGAGTGTCTGAAAGTAAAGATATCCTGAGTATTTTCCAGGAGTTGAAATGATCACAACCTGATCCATGGTTGCTAAGAATTACGTTTGAATGTATGACATATACATTTGGTTGACTGGGCTTCCTTCTTTAATTTCAATTGCTCTGTGTATTTATTAAACATATGACTGACCCTCTTCTGACCAATGACTTGTATTAAATCATTTTGTAATCAGGTTTTGTGTAGCATGCATCCTCCTCAAAGGGAGATGGACTGAGGGTGTTTTTTGGTAATCATTAGCGCCAAACACAGAGATAAATAAGGAATGATATCACCTTTTTAAATTAAATACATATCTGAGGGGAGCAATCTCATGGTGTTTAAGATAGAAAGTTGTATTCGTTCCCCTAGGCTGTGACCTCCTTGTGGGCAGAGATCACTTCTACCAAGACCAGGGTTTTGTACGCTATTAAGTGTGTAGTTCACTGTTCCGCATACAGTAAGGGCTCAATAAATACCATTGATTCATTGCTGTGTTTTGTTTAATTTTTAAGATATTTATAAGGCAGGCTAAATCATGATATTTTCAATAGCAAAAGGGTGCTCTGCCTTGTGTGACAAATTTTAGCAATTCAGGTGTTAGTGGTTTTCCTCAGGCTATCACTTCTGATTCTTCATCTTCTTTTTGGGTCAGAGGGAGAATAAAACATTTTCATCGTATTTGGAATATGGTCATACTGGTGTGTGCTAAGCAACGTTCTGAAGGTCAGAGGGTCTGCCCTTAATTTTGTCTTCCCAAACTGTGAAGTTAAGCTTCAGTAACTAGAAGGATAACCTACTTTTCCTGGCATAAACTTGGTGTTGTTTGTTTTTAAAGTAATCTGTTATTCAGAATGTTTCCAGTACTGAGTTTCTCTTAATATAAATCTCTTCTCTGAAGACCCAGAGTAGATCCTCTGTGTGTTTTTTTTAAATGCATAACTATGTCCTGAATGTGGATATTGTTATGTCAGAAATGTGAATTGTTAGGTGTCTGATGTAAGGGGATTTACTTAAGGGAAATAATATTGTAGTTGGGCTTTGTTTTTTTAATGGCACCTTGAACACAGATCTTTTCTACTAAGTACAGTGCCTCAAGAGCTTTAAAAGTCACTAATAAGATTTCAAAGTGGCGATTAGAAAGTTAGGAAAGAAATCATAGAGGAGAGTAGAAGTCACTTTCTTTACCTCAATCCCAAGAACAGTCCCTTCTGAAAGTATCTGGTCTTCAAAGGGCTCCTACAGAAGTGTTGAGTTCTCCCTTAGCAGCCATAGAGGTGAATTTTGACAGTGCATTTTCTTTTGCTTGCCCTGATGCTTGATGTTATTTGTGTTTCAGGATTCAGGCCCTCAGTTAATCCCAGTGGAAGATGAAGTAACGGACACAGAAGATAACGAAGAGGAGGATTTAGGAGTTCTGGAGGATCAACGCAGCATAATTCTTCATCTCATTTCACAGCTCAAACTTGGCATGGATCTCACCCGGGTATGTCCTCTTCTTTTTCCCCCATCCAACCTCTAGCTTGGATTATGTTCATCATGCTAATTAGACCTGTCATTCCAGGACTGTCCATGGAAATTAGGGTCGTGGTGGTTACGGATAGTGACGGGGTGGTCTCTGATGAGGGAACCATTTCATCTTTTTAATATGACGGTGTTTTTCCTTTCAAAATTTGGAAACCCAACTTATTGTTCTGTTCATTACTCGTCCATCCTCTGAAATAGCTGAATAATAATAATAAGAATTGTGGTATTTAAGTGTGTACTCTGTGCCAAGTCCTGTGTTCATCGCTGGGGTAGATACATTTTTAACTAAGTTTTATTTTTGAAAGCAGTTCTATTCAAAATCTATATTAAAATGAGACTCTTACTCCATTATTTTACCAGGCGTAAATAATTTCTGGTGGAATCTGGGTAGACAAATTCACTGAAAGAGTGCCTTTACTCCTCTGTCTTTCCCCTTTCTTTCTTACCAAAGCAGTCATGAGGTCATTTTTGGTCTTTTGGGCTCATTGTTTCGAGAGGTAATAAACATAAAGGAGAGACTGGGGACCTACTGTGACCTACCTTCTGTCTGTTTTACTGCTCAGAGTACCTCCGGCAGAAGGGCCGGCTGGGAATATGAAAAGAAATAAACCTCAGAGCACCTCTGTGTGGATGACTCTCAAATCTAGCTCACTGTCCCTGACTGCTGAACACCCACTGTGTGCAGACCACTGTGCTAAGAACTTGGGAGAGTACAGTGGAGTTAGAAGATATGATCACTGCCTTCATAAAGTTTATAATCTACATGAGAGGCAGCTGCAAAATAAATCGCTGATAGGAAAAAAGGAGGTAGATATGAAGGTGTGAATGTTTAAATACAGTGCTTAAAAAGTAATATAGGCCAGTCAGTTCTACTCCTTCTTAGAAGCCATGGTAATAGGTTTGGAGAAAACAACTATTTAAAATATAACTTTGGCTTATTTGAGGATTGAGTTTTTCCAGGTCATGCATGTCTCCTCTTCATGAGCTTGCATCTCTAACCATTTCCTGCATTACCTTTGTACCTGACCCTAACATTTAATGGACTATATGTAGATTTTTTTTAAAGCTAGCTTGCTTTTTGAAGCACATTCATCTTTAAAATGTAAAGGGTGAAAAATATTAGTTGTTGCTCAAGAGCTAACTGGAAAATTTTCTGGTGTGACTATTTAACAACTGAAAAAGCACTCTCTTCCTGAGATCTCTTCATCCTTTCCAAATGAGCTATTCGCCAAAAATGTGATCTTTAGTAGCTGCTTATTCTCTTCCTGTATCTTGTGCTTTCTGTGGCTTGTTTATGAGTTAATTAACCTCTTTGTGGTTCCCCTCTGTCTCCTACAGGACCGTTGTTGTGGATGTAAAAATGTTTAAATCCAATTATAAACAACCATATCCTAAGATGACTTTTCCATACAATGAGTGAGTCTTAAAAATGGGGATTGAAATGGATTCTGCCTGGTGAAATGCAATGGCAATTTCAATCTGTGGCTTCTGTGGATTAGAAAAATGATGCTCTGTGAGGAAAGAGAAGGAGGGAAGGAGAAGGATGACAGTGGAGGAGGAGGAAAAGATGGGAGAGACTGGAAGAAGGAGGAGGGGTGCTGCTGTTCCCTGTTCCCCTCTAGACCACAAGCTTGTTGTGGGCAGGGAACGTGTCTACCAACTCTATTATATTGTACTCTCCCATGCACTTAGGACCCCGCTCTGTACACAGTAAATGCTCAATAAATATGATTGATTGTTATCCATTGTGTCTCATTCTCCATCTCAGTGTTCAAGTCAGTCAGCCAATCATATTTTTTGAGTGCTTACTGTGTGCAGAGCACTGTACTAAGCGCTTGGGAGAGTACAATATAACAAACACATTCCCTGCCTGCAGTGAGAGGCGAGGGAGGTCATGCTCTTTTCAGAGTCTACATAGCAGAAGCCGAGAGCTTGGTAGGAGCTGCTGGCCCACAGAACTCAATAAGCATGTGATCATGGACCATCTCCCATTTTCTTCCTCCTCTATAAATCCCTATGTGACCCCTCCCATTGGCAGAATCCAGGAATGCACATTTCTTTTTTTTTTAATGTATCTTGGAAGCCCTAAAGGTTTAAAAAATTTTCCAACTGAGCTTTGTTTGTCCGACATACCTCAAGCAGGAGATGAAACAGACAAAAATGCAGCATGGCCTAGTGGATAGAGCACGGGCCTAGGAATCAGAAAGACCTGGGTTCTAATCCTGGCTCCACCACTTGTCTGTTATGTGATACTGGGCAAATCACTTCACTTTTCTGTGGCTCAGTTACTTCATCTGTAAAATCTGTGAGCCACATGGGGGACAGGGACTTTGTCCAACTGGATTACTTTGTATTTACCCAGCAATTAGAACACATAGTAAGTGCTTAACAATACCATTAATATTATTATTATTATCATTATCATCATCATCACTTTACTCTGGGTTTTCCCACCTAATTTTGGAGAAGTCTTTTAACCACCCTCTCAAATGTCAACTTCTTGCATTCACCTTGTCAGCATTTGGGCATGACATTGGGGCAAGTTCTTTCAAAATTAATGGGGGCAGCAGCATTCTCAAATGTGAAGCCCTGGTTTCAAGCCCACCACCCACCTGTTAGATTGCTTGAGATACCCTCTGCTACTAAGTGGGAATGACAGTAATATTATTAACTCATTGAACTTTTGGCAAGGACTTCACATCACATGGTTCTGATTATTCAAGGCTCCCTAGGCGTGTAATTACTGGGGTGGATACAAGATTGGGTAGTGAGATCAGACTTTTTCCTCTTTATCCGCCTTTCCCAGAGAGTGGAACTTTGAAAAAAGACAAGTAAGTGTGTTGGGGGAGGAGGCCAAGCCTCAGGATACTTCCTGCCTTCACCGCCCCATTCCTGACTGCTCTCTCCACACAAGAATTGGTTTCAGGACTGTCGGGCCCTGCCCTCAGACTTAGGGAGACTTTATGGAGGGCGGGGATTCTTAGAATAGGGGGAGAGGTAAAAAGAAGAAAACACGGAAGGAAAAGAAGAAGAGGCAGCTGGGAGGTATGGGGAATCTTGGTGAAGGGGGAGGCAGAGCTCGTGGCCTAGTATCTATTAACATGCTCTTGGGAGTCAGAGGGACCTGCGTTCTAATCCCAGCTGCACCACTTGTCTGCTGCGTGCCCTTGGGCAGGTCATGTCACTTCTCTGTGACTCAGTTACCTCTTCTGTAAAATGAGCATTAAGACTGTGAGCCCCCTGTGGGACATGGACTCTGTCCAACCTGATTAGCTGTATCTACCTCAATGCTCAGTACAGTGCCTGGCACATAGTAAGTGCTTACCAAATACCTGTTTGGGCAGCAGGGTTTCTCTCCAGTGCTCCCTAAAATGATCTATGCTCACTTTGTGGCCACTTCTCCAATCAGGAGCTTTTGTGCTGTTTTTGACCTGTTTGTGCCTTCTGGAACAGGCAACTTGTGAAGTTGTTTTTGAGACCCAGCCACAAATGCTGGGATTCAGGATAAACAATGATACAAAAACACCCCTTTCTGGATCATTTCAGACTCTCCTCATCTGGAAGCTACTTCACCACCCTGGTCATGTGGACTGCCCTTTTCAATAACTTTTCCAGTTCTTCCTAGATGTGGTAGCCAAACTGCATGCAAGTATTCCAGGTGGCTGCCTATAGTTTTTTTAGTTTTCCATTCTTTTCTCAGTGATGTCCTGGATTTTGTAGGCACTCTAGTATACCTTACACTGACTCCAGATTCTCTTTTCTGAATTGTGACTACCTCAGAGCCCATCATGAAGTAGTTTTAATTTGGATATTTTTTCCCTCTGATTACATATTTGTTCATCTCAAAGTTCATCTGCCATTGTTCTTCTCACTCTCTCAGGTTTCTGAGGTCCCACAGTCTTTTCCCAACAGTGGATAGAGCATGGGCCTGGGAGTCGGAGGGTCATGGGTTCTAATCCCAGCTCTGCCATGTTGCTGTGTAACCTTGGGCAAGTCACTTCACTTCCCTGGTCCTCAGTTACTTCACCTGTAAAATGGGATTGAGACTTTGAGCCCCATGTGGGACAGGGACCATGTCCAACCCTATTTGCCTGTATCCACCCCAGTGCTTAGTACAGTCCCTGGCACTTTGTAAGCGCTTAACAAATACCATAATTATTGTTTACCACATGGCAGCACATTGCAGTGTACAAAATAGGACATTTCACGATGTGCTCCTTTTTCCAGATGGTTGATGATATTGTTATAATACCAGCCCCATCATCAGTTCCCGGACAACTTCTCTGTTTACATTTTTCACCCCAAAAAGTGACCAGTTGTCCCTTTCCTCTGTTTCCCTTCTTTTAGCCAGTTTTCTGCCAATCAGAAAACAAACTCTCCAACTTGATGACAATTCTGTTTTTTAAAAAGTGTTTGGTGAGGAATTTAGCCAGAGGCTTTTGAAAACCTTAATATATTCTGAACAATGATTTTCCCCTCTTACTGACCCCCTCTACAAACTTGAGCAGATTAATAAGGCATGGTCTCTCCTTAGCAAAGCACAATATGGAGGTAAGAAAGGCGTCATGCTTTCATGGGTTTTGTAATACTTATTTAACTGTTACTTCACTGTAGTTTCTACTCACTTGAAAGTATAAAAATGGCTTGCCAGTGTGTATTTCTAGGGTCAGCTCTGTGGCCCTTTTTACCAATGAGCTATCCCTGCAGTCACTCAGTGCTGTGGCCATTTGTAGCAATAGTTTGCACACACTTGCCAGAATTCCACAACTTTACTTTTAAATGCTAGTGATATTTTTAGTAGTGTTTGTTAAATACTTACTACGTGTTCTACTATGCCAGTGTTCTAAATGCTGAGGTAGATACAAGGTAATCAGGTTGGACACAGTCCCTGTTCCCCATAGGGCTCACAGACTATGTTGGAGAGGGAGGATTTAATCCTCATTTTACAGATGAAGTAGCCTCAGTTACTTGCCCAAGATCATACAGCAGACAAGTAATGAAGCTGGGTTTAGAACCCAGGTCCTCTGACTCCCAGGTCCACGCTCTTTCCATTAGGCTATGCTGCTTCTCTCAATCTAATTTATCATTTTGATTACAAACGTCTTCCCTTGGTAGAGACTGAGGTGAGACAAACTCCTTTAGCCTATTCCTTTCCTTCTTTGGGAGTATCTTTACTCCATAGTCAAATGGCTTAGCTGATTCCCTCCCAGACTTCCTGCATTTTGTGTCTTTGAAGAATCTTCTATTATTGGTTTCAATATTCCTTGCAAGGTGCTCATCAAACTACTTTAGGGCTTGCCTAATTCGTGTTGGTATTTGATCAACCAGTCATCACTGATTGTGTGTGTGTGTGTGTGTGTGTGTGTGTGTGTGTGTGCATGTGTGTTTACAAGTCCATACATTCATAAAAATGAGTGACAGCAGTTTAACTTTCCTTGGTACTCAAAGATGATCCCCTGATGGTTAAGTCTTCCTCATGCAAGCAGAATACCAGTGGGACATCTTCTTGGGCTTACCTAATTAGTATTTACCTAATGATGGGAAAACCAAAGATCTAATGATCTTTGATGGGAAATCTAGATCTAATGAAGGGAAAACCAAAGGACAGCTCTCTCTCTGGGCCTGGCTGTCCAGAAGCAGGACATCTAATTCAATTACGTAATGAAAGCATTAACTTCACACTCCTGCAGCCCTGTTTGAACATAGTAGTGCCTGTTTTAGTTACTGTTTTTCACAACCGAGGATCAGTCCAGCTGTATCTTTCCAGCAAGTTCCAGACTAATAATAATGATGTTGGTATTTGTTAAGCACTTACTATATTCTAACTGTTCTAAGCGCTGGGGGAGATAAGAGGTAATGAGGTTGTCCCAGGTGGGGCTCAAAGTCTTAATCCCCATTCTACAGATGAGGTTACTGAGTCACAGAGAAGTTAAGTGGCTTGCCCAAGGTCACACAGCTGACAAGTGGTGTAGCCGGAATTAGAACCCACGACCTCTGACTCCCAAGCCCGGGCTATTTCCACTGAGCCACGCTGCTTCTCGACTAGCTTTTTCCGAGAGTAATAGCCAAAATAGCTAAAATGGTGGAATCGCTTCTCTTTGTCCTTAATGCTTTGGGCAAGTCACCTAACCACTTTGTGTCTCATTCTGACCCATCCGTGAAAGAAAATGCTCTGAATACAAGGAGAATGGTGGAAATGAAATGTATCATCATAGTCAATCAGTAGTATTTATATTTAATTTTTTTAATGGTATTTGTTAAATGCTTACTATGTGCTAAGCACTGTACTAAACACTGGGGTAGATATAAGAGAAGCAGCGTGGAGAAGCAGCGTGGCTCAGTGGAAAGAGCACGGGCTTTGGAGTCAGAGGTCATGAGTTCGAATCCCAGCTCTGCCACTTGTCGGCAGTGTGACTGTGGGCAAGTCACTTCACTTCTCGGTGCCTCAGTTACCTCATCTGGAAAATGGGGATGAAGACTGTGAGCCCCACGTGGGACAACCTGATTCCCCTGTGTCTACCCCAGCGCTTAGAACAGTGCTCGGCACATAGTAAGCGCTTAACAAATACCAACATTATTATATAATCTAATCAGGTTGGACACAGTCCCTCTCCTGCATAGAGCTCATAGTCTCAATCTCCATTTTGCAGATGAGGTAACTGAGGCACCGAGAAGTGAAATGACTGGCCCAAGGTCACACAACAGACAAGCAATGGAGCTGGGATTTGAACCCAGGTCCTTTTGACTCCCAGGCCTCTGGTCTACCCACTAGGTCACTGAACACTTATTGTGTGCAGAGCACTATACTGAACACTTAGGGGAGTACAATACAAGCAGCATGAATTAGTGGATAGAGCATGGGCCTGGGAGTCAGGAGGACCTTAGTTCTAATCCCGGTTCCACCACTTAACTGCTGTGCAACCTTGGGAAAGTCACTTGACTTGTGGCTCAGTTATCTCATTTCTTAAATGGGGATTGAGACTGTGAGCCCTTTGTGAGACAGGGACTGTGTTCAACCTGATTAGCTTATATCTACCTCATTGCTTAGTACAGTGCCTGGCACATAATAAGCTCTTAACCAATACCATAAATACAAAAACAAAGCCCAGCACAGTTGGTAGTCAAATTCCCTGCAAATTCATCCAGAATGGGGTGGTCTGATGCTGCTGCTGTGTTTCGGAGTTTCCTATGGTGGTAGGTAGGTTGATAATGGGAGAGCCGGGTCTTTATAGATCTTTAAGTGAGCAGGCACAGCTGTCCCACACATTCCTTAGGACAGTCCAAATGGATGGTCATCACTCTGTGTCCTGAATCCTCTCACAGTGTTGACCACTTAACACTGCAATTAAAAGTGCACGATTACTCAACCCCTTCCCAGATCCATGGGCCTTTAAAGTTGATTAATGGTTGATCATATATTGAGCAGAGCCCTCTTTCTAATCTCAGAAGAAGAAAAAGTAAATTCTGTTCATTATTTTAATGGGAGAGAAGGCAGCGGCTGTCAATAGCCCCATAAATTTATTCAAGCCAGTTTTGCCCATTTACAGGGCATGAGCCTGGATTGCTGGGTGATCACTCATGGTCTCCTTCTCAGGCAAAAAGCCTAATTAGCTCTCTGTGGTTTTTGGAACCTGAGGACCGTGTCCTTCTCTCCTCCCGGTCACCGCTGCCAAAGGGGTGAGTGATTGAGCGGGATGTATGTTTACAATCAAAGAAATAAACTAGGAGAAAACACAAGGAGGGATCAATAAATCTAGTGGGATTTTTAAGAAGATTGGAAATAATCTGTTTCCTACATCCTGAGATTTTACTTGCTCAGGCCCATTTAGTGAGGTTATAAATAGCATGTACCATAATGGGACCACCCCGGTCTTGGCGTTGAGGCCATTTAAAAAAAAAATTTGTATTTATTAAGCTCCTTTTATGTGCCAGGCACTATACTAAGCACAAGTTAATAAGGTTGGACACAGTCCCTGTCTCATATAGGGCTCGTAGTGTTAATCCCCAATTTACAGTTAAGGTACCTGAGACACTAAGAAGGTAAGTGACTTGCCTAAGATCCCCCAGCCGACAAATGGCGGAGCCGGGATTAAGGGAAGGGAACGATTCCTCCTCTTGGGGTTCGCCTCTCCCTCCCTTTGGCAGGATCTCAGCCCCTTGGAGCCTTAATGCAGGGGGCCACAAGAGTGGGGGCTGCTGATATTTTGGGGGGGGCAGGAGCAAAGCCACATACCCAGGAATGGGGGTTGAGGTCAAGTGAGACTTCGATGGAAATTTAGAGGAGATATTCAGGTCACCCCTGGCTGGTGGATACCAGAATGGAAAGATCTAGTTGTGGAAGGCCCGTCCCAGAGCCCCCTGGGACAGCACTCTGTAATAATTAATAATTGTGGTATTTGTTAAACGCTTACTGTGTGCAGGCACTCTACTAGGCCCTGGGGTGGATACAAGCAAATCAGGTTGGAAACAGTCCCTGTCCCATGAGGGCCTCACTGTCTCGATCTCCATTTTACAGATGAGGGAACTGAGGCCCAAAGAAGTGAAGTGACTTACCCAAGGTCACACAGCAGACAAGTGGCAGAGCCGAGATTAGAACCCACGACTTTACTTTATGACTCCAGGCTCTATCCACTACAGCATGCTGCCTCTCTACCCCATGACGCATGAGAAAACCTGACTCTTGGAAGTCTTCAGCACTGGATGTTTTTAAGGCAGACTTTGGAGGCCCAGCCTGGTCTTTGGCTGACCTGGAACTCCAGTGATGATGATGATGATGATGGCATTTGTTAAGCGTTTACTATGTGCCACACACTGTTCTAAGCACTGGGGGAGATACAAGGTAATCAGGTGGTCCCACGTGGAGCTCACATTCTTAATCCCCATTTTACAAATGAGAGAACTGAGGCACTGAGAAGTTAAGTGACTTACCCAAAGTCACACAGCTGACAAGTGCCAGAGCCGGGATTAGAACCCACGACCTCTGACTGCCAAGCCTGTGCTCTTTCCACTGAGACATGCTGCTTCTCTGCTAAACAGAATCTCTGGAGTGGCCGATTAATTAATAGCACTGCATGACTGTTCATTCATTCCTTCACTCATTCATTCATTCAGTTGGGTTTAGTGAGTACTTACTGTGTGCATAGCACTGTACTAAGCACCTGGGAGAGTACAATATAACAATAAACAGACACATTCCCTGTCCACAATGAAATTACACTGCGCAGCACTAAGCGCTTGGGAGAGCGAGTGCATCAGAAGGGATGTTCCCTGCCCACAAAGAGTGTGTTTAATCTAAGAGGAAGAAGATTCCCTTTCAAAAAAGGAAGGGATGAAAGAGGAACCTAGAATCCAGCCCCTTTGATTCTCTGTAACAATGTCTATGTGATTCCCTCTGCCCCTGTGCTGGGCTTAACATAAAAGTCAACTCCTGCCCAATTATCTCCTAAAAGGCTCAGCAAGGCATTTCAGATGTCACCTGGAAGCACCAAGCACTTTTAGAAAGTTCTTGGCCTTAATGATAAATTCATTCATTCATCCAATGGTATTTATTGAGCGCTTATTGTGTGCAGAACACTGTACTAAGTGCTTGGAAAGTAGAATTCGGCAACAAATAGAGACAATCTCTACACAACAATAGGCTCACATTCTAGAAGTGGGGAGACAGACAATAAAACAAATCAAGTAGACAAGCATCGGTAGTATCAATATAAATAAATAGAATTCAGCTATATACACACAATAAAATAGAATAATAAATATGTACATATACACCCAAGAGCTATGGGGTGGGGGGGGATAGAGCAGAGGGAGGGAGTAGGGGCGATGGATGGGGAGGGGAGGAGGAGCAAAGGAAAAGGGGGGCTAAGTCTGGGATTCCATAGCAGAAATACTTATCTATAGATTATATATTATAATGTATTCATTGATATTTATACTGTCTCCTCCTATAGACTGTAAGCTCGTTGGGGGCAGGGAAAATGTCTACCCACTCAGTTGTGTTGTACTCTCCAGATACATAGTACGGTTCTCTGCATGCAGTAAGTGCTCAATAAATGCCATTGAAGAAATGGAAATACATTTCTGAGATTTCTGATGACTGTGGTATTTGTTAAGCGCCGACTAAGCCCTCATTTCCTCTTCTCCCACTCTCTTCTGTGTCACCCTCGCACTTGGATTTGCTCCCTTTATTCACCCCTCCCTCAGCCCCACAGCACTTACGCAAGCTCCTTATGACAGGGAATGTGTCTGTTATGTTGTTATTTTGTCCTCTCCCAAGCCCTTAGTATTCATTCATTCATTCATTCAATAGTATTTATTGAGCACTTACTATGTGCAGAGCACTGTACTAAGCGCTTGGGATGAACAAGTCGGCAACAGATAGAGACAGTCCCTGCCGTTTGACAGGCTTACAGTCTAATCGGGGGAGTACATTGCTCTGCACACAGTAAGCGTTCAATAAATACGATTGATTGATTGATATGCCAAGCCCTGTACTAAGCATGGGGTAGATACAAGATAATCAGGTCGGACACAATCCATATCCCACATGGGGCTCACTGTCTAAGTGGGAGGTGGACCAGATATTGGATCTCCATTTTACAGATGTGGAAACTGAGGCAACAAGAAGTTAAGTGACTTGCCCAAAGTCTCCCCACAGGAAAGTGTCAAAGCTGGGATTAGAACCCAGGTCCTCTGATTCCCAGGCCCATGTTCTTTCCACTAGGCCAAACTGCTTCTCATGGCCTTGCAAAGAATGAGACCTAAACTTGCAGAAAAATTATCTGGGCTTTACCTATCTTGGGAATTGTCAGTTGAAGTGCTTGGGCTGGGTTGCCACTGCCTCCTCGTCCTCATCCTCATCATCCTTGTCCTCTTCTTCATACTCCTCTCCATCCTTGGCCTCTCCATCTCCTCCTCTTCCTCCTCCTCCTCTTCCGATCTAACCTTCAGTCCTGGAGGGGTAGGCCCGGGACACTCTTCGGCCCAGTATGCACAAAGTCACAATACACAGGTGGGTCAGGCAAGCTTTACAGTTCCCACAAATCAATGTGAGGCTACCAGCCTCGGTGGGTATTATGGGAGGTGTCAGCAACCTCAATATGTCCTACTGAAGAGATTCTGATTGTTAGACTTTGAGAGCTTCTTGAATTATACTGAACACGGTTTTTCCATTTTCCATAATTCCCAGCACCTTTGCGTCTTAGTAACATTTAAATTGATCAGAGAACCGGCAAGGTGTCTTGAAGCAGCATAGCCTAGTGGAAAGAGCCCAGGCCTAGGAATCAGAGGATCTAGGTAAGACACTTAATTTCTCTGTGCCTCTATTTCCTCACTGTAAAATGGGGATAAAATTCCTGTTCTCCCTCCCTCTTAGACAGTGAGCCCCATTCAGGACAGGGACTGTTTCCGATGTGATTATCCTGTACCTACAGTGCTTGGCACATAGTAAGCCCTTAACATGTGCCAAGTACATCCATGGCTAACATCTCAAAAGAAATAGGAGTTTCATTCAATCTTCTAATGCCCCTGGATGTTCCTTCTGGGATGGGTTCTTTAGTATGGCTGTAATGGAGGAGATGCTGTGCTTTACAGAGCAGAGAAAGCGAAAAAAAAGCTCAGTCTATTCATATTATTCAGGAAAAAAGTCATCATAATTAGGAAGTCTGTGAGCATTCCCATGTGCTGAATGTTCAGTGGTATCATGGGCAAAAAGCCAGATATTTCCACCTAGCGATTTCTCTGCAAAGAAAAATAGTTGAATTCTACTTAGGCTGTCATTTTAGTGGAAGGTTTAGGCAAATATGATCCAAATGTCCTGATTGTTGTGCCTAATCAGAAGTAGAAACCCAGTTTGAAGGTGACAATACATTTTCCTTTTAATCAGAAGTAAATATTCAGGAATCATATTAAAATAAACTTTGGATTTTTTAGGGTACACTTCTGTCTTATTTTATTTCCTTTTTTCAAGTTTTGAGCTTCCAATTGGAAAAAAAAAGATTACATTGGGAAAGGTTCCACAAAATCCTCCTTTTTAAATCTTCCAGTTGGAGCATGAATGCAGTAGAAGATTCAGTTATCTACTCCCGGTTGTAAGCAATCCCACTTAAAATCTAAATGAGTGCAATGCAAATCTGCACACTTGGATCTGCCCGCTTTTTTCCCCTACCTCAGCCCCACAGAATTTATGTACATATCCATAATTTATTTACATTAATATCTTTAGCCTGTAAGCTCAGTGTAGACAGGGAACGTGTCCACCAACTCTATTATATTGTACTCTCCCAAGCACATAGTACAGTGCTCTGCACACAGTAAGCACTCAATAAATACGACTGATTGATTGAAAAGGCAATTGCAGCGTGCAGCAACTGGCCTCAGAGCAGGCAGAGAAGAGGGTGGAGAGGAGTGCAGCAGTGTTGGAAAGGGCAGTTATGGAGAGAAAGTGGGAGAAAGCAGTGGAGGAGGTCCTGGATAACTCAAGGCAAAATTTTTGTTACAGCTTTACATTTTAATCCCAACTTTACCCAATCCTAACCGTTCCTTCTGGTCAGATATTGCTACTTATGCCAAAGTCAACAGTAAACAAGACCAGTTCAATTTGCTCCTGCATGAGGTGAAAATGTACTCAACTCCATTCTCTCTGTCTGGATCTGTTAGGGTCACTTTAATGTTGGCTGCACCAGTGGCATTTTCTAGATTTAGAAAGCACCGAGACAGTTGTCTTGCGTGTGCTTGTCTCCACCCGTGCTCCTCCAGGAATCGGGTAGCCAGCCTTTGGTCATGACCCAAACTCATTGTGAGCAGGGAATGTGTCTGTTTATTGTTGTATTGTACTCTACCAAGCGCTTAGTAAAGTTCTCTGCACAGAGTAAGCACTCAGTAAATACGTCTGACTGACTGACTGCTTCTGAAGTGGGGGTTTAGAAATCTGTTTTTCACCATCATCCTGAGCCTGGAATCAGGTTCCCATATTAGGAGGTTGCAGGCCAGTTGTTGATTTTTTTTATCCTACCAGGCAGTGAATGTTGTGTTGCTATGGATGTTATTATTATTATTTGAGTTTTTTTGTTGATGCCCAGAACTTTGAAACACTAATCTTTCGAGTACATTTTTAAGGCAGTTTGGTATTTATAGGATGTTTATGAGGTTGGTGGGGAGGAAGAAGGGAAGAAAAAGGAAAGTAATTCTCAGAGCTTTGCAGTCTACCCAATTGCTGTTCTAATATTAAACAGTGGTGTGGCGGGGGAGTGAGTAATAGACCCTAATGTAGACGCAGATGCCAGCAGACAGGAACTGCAGGGGAGGAGCAGGCCCAGAGAGGATTGTAGCAAGCACTGAAGGATGAATGATTTGTCACCACAGAAAACAGTGGAAAGCTAAAGGCACATTAGGAGGGCTCTTCTAAGCAGTGCAGGTTTTTTGGCTAAGTTGGGGGTGAACCATAGTTTGGTTTGAGGGGTGGTTTTGTTTATTTTTGCTTTGTGGGGGTTTTTAATGGATAGTAAAAATCAAAACAAAGCTTTCCTCTGATCTCTTCTTAATCAATGTGTGCAAAGCACTGTACTAAGTGCTTGGGAGAGTACAGTACAGAGTTAGTAGTCCCTCAAGGTGCTGATAGTCTAATGGAGGAGGCAGATATTAAAATGTTACAGATATGGGAACAGCAGAGTATAAAGATATATATATATATATATTTATACTGTGGTGTTGGGGGTAGGGTAAATATCAATTGCTGAAGGAATGCAGAAAGGAGAGTGAATAATGGGAGGAAATGTGAGATTAGTCAGGGAAGGCTACTTGGAGGGGTTGTGATTATAGTAGGGCTTTGAAGATAGGAAGAGTGATGATTTGTAGGATTTGAGTGGGGAGGGAGTTCTGAGACAGAGAGTGGATGTGGGCAAGGGGTCAGTAGTGACAGAGATGAGATTGAGATACAGTGAAAAAGTTGGTGTTAGAGGAGTGAAGTTACTGGCTGGAATAAGGTGGGAGCTTAGCCAAGTTAGGAGGTGGGAAGCTGATTAAGTGCCTAAAAGCTGATAGCAAATAGTTTCTCATTGAGGAGATGGTTGGACATTAGAGGTTTTTGAGGAGTGGTGAGATGTGCACACAGCATTATTTTGAAAGAATGATAGCGACAGTATGGACTGGGGAGGGAAGAGACAGGATGCAGGGAGGTCAGCGAGGAGACTGATGCAGTAGTCAAGGTGGGATAGGATAAGCGGTTGGATCAGCATGATAGCAGTTTGAGCGGAAGGGAAGGATGGATTCTAGAGACAATGTGAAAGTAGAACCAACAGGATTTGGTGACAGTTTGAAGTTTGAATGAGAGAGGAGTCGAGGATAAGGCTTGTGAAACTGGGAGGATGGTGGTGGTGTCTACGGTAATAGGGTTTAAGGGGGAAGATGAAGAGTTCTGTTTTGGACATGTTAAATTTGAGGTGTCGGCAGGACAGCCAGGTAAAGATGTCGTGAAGGCAAGAGGAAATGCGAGACTGGAGAGAACGAGAGAGATGGAGCTGGAGAGGTAGATTTGGGAATCATCTATGTAGTTGAAGTCATGGAAGCGAGTGAGTTCTCCAAGGGAGTGGGTGTAGATGGAGAATAGAAGAGGACCCAGAACTAAGCCTTGAGGGACCCACATCAGAGGGTGGGAGGCAGAGGAGGAGCCAGCAAAATAAACTGAGAAGGAACATTCAGAGAGGTAGGAGGAGAATCAGGAAAGGACAGTGACAGTAAGACCAATGAGAAGGGCAGCGTTCACAGTGTCGAAGGCAGCTGAGAGATCCAGGAGGATTAGGTTAGAGTAGAGGCCGCTGGATTTGACAAGCCTTTCCCTCTACCCTATTTTCCCTTCCTTCATCATCACCTATGTCTTTTACTCTGAACCCCCTGAGCACTTGGAGGTATGATTTTAGTAAGACTTTGAAGATGGGGAGATATACTTCACTTCCTTGCTGAACCTACTCCCTTAATTATTTTGTGAATCCATTCATCCTTCCCTGCGTCCCCTTTGTCCGCCAATAAATGAAAATTGATATTAAAGTGGAGTGGGGATCATAAATCCAGGGAACAAATGTTGAGATAAATACAGTGATAATTTGTCCCTAGGAAATCCCTATCCTGAAGGAGGCAATAAAAGCAACTTTAGAACAATAGTGAGGAGGTCATGATGTAAGGGAAAAAGTTCCCCAAAGGAATAGGTTAAAAAAACAAAATAGAAGCCTGGCGTCTGGAAACCTGCCTTTAATGGGCCCAAGTTTTTCTATAACAAGTTTGGTTTACAAGTTTATTCACTTGTAAAATGTTTCAGAATGCTCTCATTAAGATGGTATTCCCCCACCCTACTGTTGTTGCTTGGGTTTGATAACCCTAGGAGAGCTGTATTACAATCTTGTAACCTAGCGGGACAGACTTAGCCCTACTAAATGTCCTTATTAGTAAGTCAAATCCTCTAGACTGTAAGGTCGTTGTGGGCAGAAAACTTGTCTACCAACTCTGTTGTAATCAATCAGTCAATGATATTTATTGAGTGCTTACTGTGTGCAGAGCACTGTACTAAGCGCGTGGGAGAGTATTGTACTGTCAGGACAATTCTGAGTAGTGTACCGAAGCGTCAGGACAATTCTGAGTATTGTACGGTGCTCTGCACACAGTGAGTGCTCAGTAAATACCATTGATGATGATGATTTCTCCCCTTTCTGCCATACAGGTAAGAGGCAAGCAGCCAAGGCATGGCCAATCACACACTGAAAGTGAGCAATGATGCCAGAATAAAATGACGTCTTATTTTATTATAATGTGAATTCATTATGCTTCCTGACTGTGAGTCGCGGTGGCACAAGTATGTCATCTAATCTCATACCACGTTTTGCGACATTGTGGGACACCAACATCCCATCTTAAATTGCATCTTCAGTCATGCTGCATTAAAATAACGTAGTGTCACTTGTCTCTTGCCTGAGTCAGCCCAAGTAGGGCAATGGGATAAAGACCCCCAGCTCCGCTGAGCCTCAATTACTGCAAGATTTGAAAATTGTCCATAGGCCAATGCCCCAGATTCATTTGGAAATTGAGGTCAACAGGGACTGAGTTAATGCCAACAAAGCATTTTAAAAACCTTGGTTAAAAATGGATTTAAGAAATCACTATTATTCCATCCCCTGAACTGGAAGGGCTGTGATTGGAATGAAAACATTTTAGGTCATCCATAGTCCCACTGCCCTGTAGTAATGTATTGACGGGTGGGTATTAACTGTGGTGGATTTCAGAAAAAACTTCTAATGTTTCTCTTCAAAGAAACACCCCAAAAGCATCACCTTAACAATTGCGTACCTATTCATCCTTTACCATGCTTGTCTGGAGAGCTGGAGGTGAACACTCTTCAAAGGGTTAACGGCTATTTCCAGATCCCTGTATTGTAGACAGGTGTCGAAACTCTTCCCAAGCTGTGTTTTCACAACTATAATGGTAAAGGCTATGAGAACTGAGGGAGGCAGATTTAGATCAGATGTGTAGAGAGACATTATTTAAGCAAAAGGAGAAAGAGGAAAAAGCATCTCTCAGGACAGTTTGCTTCCCCTATTGTTCAATCTGCCATTGCAAAGGAGGCAGCAGATCGTGTAGCAATCCGGGGTATTTATTTCTCCCAAATGATTTTCCTTCATTCGTCATTCTCGCTGCAAATCTGAAGAAACTGCTCCTGACTTGGGCGGGGAGTGATGCCCTTGTGCTGTGTGGCTTGACCGGTATTTGAAATCATGTCTGCCTTTGTCTGCTTCTGAATGCAGGTAGTGCTCCCAACATTCATTTTGGAGAAAAGATCCCTGCTGGAGATGTTTGCCAATTTCATGGCCCATCCAGACCTGTTTTTGTCAATTGCAGCTGGCGCCACCCCAGAAGAAAGAGTAATCAGCTTTGTGGAGTATTATCTCACATCTTTCCATGAAGGTCGAAAGGGAGCCGTCGCCAAGAAGCCCTATAACCCAATCATTGGGGAAACGTTTCACTGCTCCTGGCACGTCCCCCGGGACAAGGTGACATCGCACAGAACTAGCAAGGCTCCCTTGACCGTGGCCAAAGCCCAGGCCGGCCTGGCCGCGGGCCCGGAGGAGCTGGGTCGGGCCGATGGGACCGAGGAGTGGGGTCGGGTCGCCGGGACTGAGGAGCGGGATCTGGCCGACGGGTACAAGCTGAGCTTCGTAGCCGAACAAGTGTCTCATCACCCGCCGGTTTCTTGCTTTTACTGCGAGTGCAAGGAGAAGAGAATCTGTGTGAACACTCACGTGTGGACCAAAAGCAAGTTCATGGGAATGTCCATAGGGGTTTCCATGGTAGGTGAAGGTAAGTGATGCCACGTTGGGCTTTTTGTTCTTATCGTACTATTACGTTTTCACGACTGTTTGGGGATTGCAAGTAAGGTTGTTGTTAATTTCTTTTCCTTGGCCCTTTAAAACGTGCAGAAGCAACATGGGTCTCTTTTGGGTCCACCGGATTCAGAAGAAAGTGAAGATGATGAGACCTAAGCCATTCCCCCTTCTTTTCTCAAGTCTTCCAATCAGTCGATCGATCTGATTTACTGAGTGCTTACTGTGTGCATGCAGTGTACGAAGCGGTCGGGAGAGTACAATATAACAGAGGTGGTAGATGTGTTCCCTGCCCACAGTGAGCTCAGGTACTGAAAACCAGTGTCACCCTTTGTGAATGTGTGTGTAAAGGTGAATTCCTCCTCAGGTGCTGTGCTTTCACACTGGTCCGCTGGCTATCCTCTTCTCCGTGTTTTCTTAACGACATTCTAATTCATTGCATATCCCAGAATGATGAGAGAAGTGTGTCTGTAAACTATGTTGCTCAGCTTAAGCTGCTTAAAATCACCAAAGCAAAACACCATTATTAGGTTGAGGCTAAAAGACTAGAGACAATGGAGATTTAAAGAAAAACAAAACACACATCCATGTCCTCTTTTCAACTGAAGTGCTCCATTTTTGGGTAAGTGGCTAAGGTAAATTGTGGGGCTAGGGAAATTAAGAAATGCCTCATATGGTGCTTTTCACATTAGAGACTTGCACCTAAGAGGAGCTGCATTATTTCTATGATGTATTTTTGCTTAATCATTTAGACTTCCGATTGGTGGCTTAGAAAAATGATGAGATTTTTCCTCATCTGAAAGTTTTGGGAGCTTGTGCCCATAAACACAAGGCGCAGATTCCATCTAGATAAAATTGTGGTATTGTTCAATGCCAGTCAAAATGCCACACTAATAATTTGATCTCCTGAACCATTTGAAAGCCTGATGGATGGAATTTATAGAGAGAGAATGTTTTCATATAGTACATACCTGATCTCGATTGTTGGTGAAAGGTTTTGAGATGGCTGTTGAGAGTTGAATTGATGTGGATTTTCTTTTTCTTTGCTCACAGTCCATTATGAAATGGCTAGAACTGGAATAACACTACTGATCGCCTTGCAATTTTCTTGGCCTCCCACTGAAATAGACTAATCTTGTCTCTTGAGCTAGATGTTTTTTTCTGTAATTTCCCATTTGCTGTTGATCTTGTTAAGTATAAAACATTGAAAGCACTTGCCATTCTCCCTCGATGCTGCCCCATTCAACAAGAGGTTGAATTATTGGTCCTACATACCCCAAATGATTAAAAGTTATGATGAAGCTCAGGCTCCTTGGCAGATTTGGCCTTCTCCTCCCACAGTCCCCAGGAAGTGGGGTGAGAGGCAGTTTATCAGATGGGTGCACCATAGCCAGAGGGAGAACAACCCCCGTTCTCCAGCATTATAGTCCATACATGCAGGCTTTTGGGATTTTTGATTCAACCAAATGCAACAAATTAGGTCCGGGTTTTAAAAGACAAAAATTTAGTCGAACTCCTCTTATTAAGAGGTAATAAGAGGTAATCAGTTGTATTGGAAATAGAATTGGTGACATCATGATTTTAGGGACTCCGTATGTGTCTTGGGCTATTGTGGTATTGGTATTGATATTGGTAGGGTTCAAGTGTTCAATTTAAATTAAATTTGGTCTCCATTTTGGTTGGGTATATATCCATGTTAAGTCTGACCCAACCTCTATTCACAGAATGGGTTTGAATAACTCTGTAGGTTTCCCCAAAGGGTACTGGACTATCTCGGCCTGGGATGTGTCCCTCAGTATACTAGAGCCTCCCCAGCCTCTAGGGGTTTGGTGGGGCATGTGGGGGCTGGTTTTAGATATGCCCAGGCTGATTCAGCGTTGGGGGACTGAGGTGGGCTGGTCCTAAGGGAGTCACTTTGATCTGGGTTTATTTTGGGAGGTTTTGGGTTGGGTCTAGTTTGGTTCCAGATTGGCCCTGCCCTTAAGATCTGGAATCAGTTCTATCAAACTCACCAGACACCCAATGTCCTTACTGTAGCTAGTTGGCTCACATTCTAAGAGTGAGGAGAGAGAAAGAAAGAAAGGGGAAGGGAGGGAGGGACAGATGCCAAATGGTCCTATGATTTTCACTCTCTGGAATGAAAACTGCCGGATTATTTTTCTATCCCCAGGGACTGCTAAAATGACAAGTCAACCTCAAAATGAGACAAGCAAAGGTTTTCTGAGCATAAGACTTAAAAGAGGAAATTGCCAAATTTTGCTCAGGGCTAGAAGTTGCTTAAAAATTATTCTGTTTTCCTTCTAAGGAGCCGATTATTCACTGTGTTAATGTTCTCACAGTCAAATAGAATAGCAGTGTCTTTATATTCAAGAAATTGAATCAGAGTTTCTCACATGAGTCGTAATGATTCATGATGAAAATAAAAAGGGGTTTGCTGTGGTCGGAACGTATTTTTCAGCAGAATAGGCTAGAGGCCCATTCTGGCCTATGGCACAGAATTTGTCT
The DNA here is from genome assembly GCF_004115215.2 of Ornithorhynchus anatinus. Classification (NCBI taxonomy): domain Eukaryota; kingdom Metazoa; phylum Chordata; class Mammalia; order Monotremata; family Ornithorhynchidae; genus Ornithorhynchus; species Ornithorhynchus anatinus. The sequence continues at coordinate 50,483,174 of NC_041735.1, read as the reverse complement.
CCTGCTGGGTGTGTGCTCAGCTGTTACTTGTTTTGTAAAAAGGTGACAGACGCACTGCATGTTGAGGACTTTGCAAAGTCAACTGCAGAGGGTATTCCAAGGGCACTGTAGCCTTGGGCCTTTTTGTTATTCATTTGGTAGTATTTATTGAGTGCTTACTGTGAACAGAGCACTATACTAAGCGCCTATTAAAGTTTCATGTTGTGACTAGCATGAAAAAAAATCCAGAAACTAATTGCATTACATTTTTAAAATAGCCATTTTATGGTATTTATGACATTAATGAGAAGCAATGTGGCCTCTTGGATAGAGCTCAGGCTTGGAAGTCAGAAGGACTTGGATTCTAATCTCGGTTCTGCCCCTTGTTCACTGTGTGACTTTGGACAAGTCACTTCACTTCACTGTGCCTCAGTTACCTCATCTGTAAGATGGGGTTTAAGACTTGAGCCCCATGTGGGACAGGAACTGTGAGCAATTCGATTTGCTTGCATCCATCCCAGCACATAATACAGTGTCTGGCACAGAGTGAGCACTTAACAAATGCCACAATAATCATTATTATCATTATCCTTATATTCCTAAGAGCCAAAATGATTTGGGGCTTATTTTAATGGCATTTATTTTCATTTTTCATAATACTTAACGCCTTGACCACCGCAGCCCCTCCCCTTGTAATGATCGACGCTGCCCCTTAAACCATGCAGTGAATTCCATTATGGTCACTCTAGGTTAATGCCATTTAAAAACCCCTGGAAATATGTAGTCCTCTCTACCCTCCAACTCAAAATGGATCCATAGCCTACCTCTCCCCATGATGAATAATGCAGACAATGCCTGAAGAGGATTCCAAGTCTTTAAGAAATAGCTGAGGCAATTGATGCTCCTCTTCTTTTGTCTCCCTTCAAATAATGGGCTTTTGGTTTTGACATCTAAAACCACCTGGAGCCTTTAATTGTTGATGTCTCTATTGCGATTCATCTCTATCACTTCCTCGAATGGGTGGGAGCCCTCTTGAAACCCTGTAGTCAGGACAGTCAAAAAGGGAAAGGCTTGCTTGAAGGGCCTCGATAAATTTCATTCATCAGATTTTAGTTAATGTCTTGGATGGTATGCCAAGCTTGTGATTGGATTGTTTAGAATACATGACCAACCTCAATGGAAACACAAAAAAAGGTTAAACTGGGACTTAGGCCAGATGTTGAAATAAATCAGGGGGCAGTTTGGGGAGGAATAAAAGCTTAAAACATTTTGAGGTTCAAGTTTGGGTTTATAGTCCAGCCATTGAGTGTTTGTCATCTCAAGGAAAAAAGAGCATTCTCTATTTGCCAAAATTCAAGATTAATTAGAATTTTATTTAAAATATGTAATGGAAATTTCAAAATTCAATACAACTATTTGTGAACATTGCCCCAGGTATTGGGGAACTCTCTGTCATGGTGGGGAGAAGAGAAGGCCCCACAGAGAAAGGCCAACACTGGAAAAAGTACAGAGAGCTCATTAACAGCTAGTAAGAACCTTGAAACTGTTCAACATCTCTCCAGGGAGATGGGCCAGCCCAGGGCCCCTAAATGTTTAAATTTTTCTTGGGATTTTTAAGCCACTTAACAGGTGTGCTTCTCTTCGGATTCCTCCCCTTCCCCATGACTAAGGCAGGAGGGGGGAGAGGGGATGCTGGGATTAGGATCAGGAAGTCGCAGGTAGAGGGGAAGTGGACCTCAGCCTCATCTTCTGTTTCCCTGGGACCCCGAGGATCATGTGGTCGGTTCTTCTTATCTCTTCTCTCTGGCTCCCTCTTATAAAGAAAGGTTTTCAGGGGATAAGCCAGCTCTGCTTTTATGTGCTACTTTTAAATTTTAGGCATTTTGGGTGCCTTTGTGATTACATTTTCCTGTGTTTAGGAAAAAAGTGAAAATCGGCGGTTTTATATTCACACACACCACATCTAGGATTGGCCTGGGAAAATTCTTCATGTCTAGAGGGTTAAACATATATTTTTACAACACAGCTTGGCATCAGTCTGCCATCCACCAAACTCCTAAATGTGGCTCCTTAATGGCCCAGAAGCCAGTATTCAGTTTAGATTTCCTTAGTGTCTGTTTAAATAGTAACAAAGCAAAATTGCATGAAAACTACCCTCCATGATATTTTTATAACCAAGGGCTGCATTCATGATTCCTATGGCTACCAACATCTTAATATAGATGTAGTCATTTCCTCTTGGAAAACTGTAGATGTGATGAGAGCTCTCGGGTTCCACTCTGCTCAGGATGAGGCAGGAATGGAACCAGAATTTGAACCCAAAGCCCCAGCCTGATGCAGAGTTGAGATAGAACTGACTCTGGGAATACTAAACTCTGAAGAGGGTTCTTGAGGGAGCTTATTTAGCCCACTGGAGAGAAAGGAGGTAAATACATTGTGTCACCAGAACAGTCGGGGATTAAGGTCAGACAACAGCCATCCTTGGGGACCAGGGAGATTGAACCCCATATGCAGACTTTCTCCCTAATTTGACTTGCCAATTTCTTTTCCTCCCAGACATCTGGCTGAACATCAAAAGATACGTTTTTAGAAGCTTTTAAAAAAATCAATCAATGGTATTTTATTGAACGCTTACTGTGTGTGGATCACTGTATCAAGCACTTGGGAGAGTGCAATACAACAGAGTTGTAGAAATGATCTTGGTTAGATGTGATCCCTACCCCCAGGGTGTTTACAGTCTGGATGGGGAGACAGACATTAAAATAAATGATAGATGGGGAAATGGTAGTGTGAAAGGATATGCACATAAGGGCTGTGGGGCAGAGGGTGGGATGAGTATTAAGTGTTTGAGAGTGTTTGAGATCTCACGCCACAGGTGATACAAGAGGGAAGGCAAGTAGAGTGGGGAAATGAAGGCTTAGTCAGGGAAGACTTCTTGGAGGAGATGTGATTTTAGGATGGATTTGAAGGTGGACAGAGTGGTAGACTATCAGAAATAATAATAATTATGGTATTTAAGTGCTTACTATGTGCAAGGTAGTATACTAAGCGCTGGAGTGAATACAAGCAAATCGAGTTGGACACAGTCCCTGTCTTAATGGAGCTCACAGTCTTAATCCCCATTTTACAGGAGAGGTAACTGAGGCACAGAGAAGTGAAGTGAGTTGCCCAAGGTCATACAGCAGACAAGTGGTGGAGCTAGGATTAGAACCCAGGACCATATGACCCCTACACCCATGCTTTATCCACCAGGCCATGCTGCTGGAGGAGGTAGTTCCAGGCCAGAGGGAGGGAGGTAGTTCCAGGCCAAGGGGTCGGCGGCGGGATAGATGACATCAAGGTACAGTGAGGTAGGTTGGCGTTAAAGGAGTGAAGCGGTGGACAGGGTTGTAGTAGGAAATCAGAGAGGAAAGATAGGAGAGAGCGAACTGATTGTAGGCCTTAGAGCCGTTGGAAAGGAATTTCTGTTTGATGCGGAAGTCGATGGACAACCATTAAAAGTTTCTGAGGAGTGGGGAGATGTGGACTTGCAGTGTCTTTCAGAAAAATGATCTGAGCAGCAGAGCATGGCCTGGAGAGGACAGTGGCGTGAGGCAGGGAGGTCAGGGCAGTAGTCAAGGTGGGAAATAAGTGCTTGGATCAGTGTAGAGGCAGTTGGGACGGAGAGGAGAGAGTGGATTTTGCTGGTGGTGTGAAAGTAGATTCTACAGGATCTAGTAACAGGTTGACTGAGAAAGATGAGTCATGGCCTTCCCGAGATAGAAAGGATGGTGATGTTTCTACAGCGATAGGCAAGTCGAGGGGTGGACAGGATCTGGGTGGGAAGCGGAGAGGTTCCATGTTGATGGAAGAGAGATTGAACTCAAATAATAAAAACAGAAGACATTCCCCACCCAGTCAGGTTCATGCAAGTTTCTCCTCACAGTGGCCATGGCACCCCTGGGAGGGCCTGGTTCCAGTGTGGTGGGATGGAAGAGGGAGAGGTGCAGAGCACTGAACTAAGCACTTGGGAGAGTACAATATAACACATACCAATCCACATTCCCAAACACATTACCAGCCCACAACAAGCTCACTGTCTAGAGGGGGCGACAGGCATTAATATAAATTACAGTTATGTACCTAAGTGCTGTGGGGCTGAGGGTGGGATGAATAAAGGGAGCAAATCAGGGCAACGCAGAAAGGGAGAAGGGGAAATGAGAATAAGTCAGGGAAGCCCTCTTGGAAGAGATGAGCCTTGAATAAAGCTTTGAATGCGGAGAGTGTAATTGTCTGACCACTTAATGCCCATTCTGCCTGCTGAGCAGTTGGGTGAAATGATCAATATCCTTTTTCCTTAATTGGCTCCCTGTTCTTATGTTGTACATGTAAAAGGATTCCTTTAATTTTAATGAGAAGCAGCATGCCCTAGTGGAAAAACATAGGCCTGGGAGTCAGGGGACCTGGGATTTAATCCTGGCTCCGCCACTTGTCTGCTGTGTGACCTTGGGCAAATCACTTAACTTCTCTGTCCCTCAGTTACCTCATCTGTAAAACAGGGGATCAAGCCTGCGAGCCCCATATCCGTGGACAGTGTCCAATCTGATTGTCTTGTATCTATCCCATTACTTAATACAGGGCCTGGCACCTAATAAGTGCTTAACAAATACCATGGAAAAAAAACAAACAAAAAAACCTTTTACCTCTGCATCTTTTTATCCTTCAGATCAATACTTGCAGGCTTCTCTGTCACTTAGAACACTGGGCATCTCGCCATCATTTCAGATGCATTCGTTTTGAGTTGCTCAGCCCAGCAGGGAGAGAAGAGAAGGTGGGAAGAAAGAAAGGCAAGGCAGAAATAGAAATGGAAGAATGAATCTGGAGACTGATGGAGGAAGAGAGGGACAGCCCGGTGTTAAAGGACTAAACTAAGCAAGTTAAGACTGGACCAAAAGAAAAGTCAGGAAGCAGGGGCCAGTAATTCTCAGACTGGATCAGGGAAGAGGGATGGAGGAACTATCTGGTCCCATTTAAATACTGGGAGAGATGGAAAAGTTGGGTATTTCAAGGCAAGAATAAGTGTTCCAGTGTATAAGACAGTGTAATTTGTTAATCTTGAGCAAAGCCCCCAAATGAGTGAAGAATTCACTGGCTGAGTTCTCGGAAGGGATTTGGGATGTTGTTTTGAAGAAGGGGGAAGCTGCCATTTGATTCAGCATTTTATTTAAGGAAATATGGAAGATGGGTACCTGGAAATGGTGAGAAGCAGCATGGCCTAGTGGTAAGAGCCAAGGCTTGGGAGTCAGAGGACCTGAGTTCTCATCCTGGTCCACCACTTGTCTTCTTTGTGGTCTTAGGCAAGTCACTTTACTTCTCTCTTCTCATTTGTAAAATGGGCATTCAATCCTGCTTTCCCTCCTACTTAGACTGTGAGTCCCATGTGGGATCTGATTATCTTGCATCTACCCCGGCATTTAGTACAGTGCTTGGCACATAGTAAACACTTAAATACAATTTAAAAAAATCAGGAAAATCTCAAAGGCATATCTTTCCAACTTCTAATACATTAACTTCCCAAGAGAGGATAAAAAAGACAGAACTAGGCGTAGCTGGGTTGCTTCATGGGTTCAGGTAGAATGTCTTTTAATCAATAATCTAATAATAATAATAGTAATTGTGATATTTAAGTGCTTACTGTGTGGCAGGCTCTGTACTAAGTGCTGAGATGGATACAAGTAAATTGGGTTGGACATATTCCCTATCCCACATGGGGCTTACAGTCTCAATCCCCATTTTACAGATGAGGTAACTGAGGCACAGAGATGCAGCAGACAAGTGGCGGAGCCAGAATTAGAACCCAAAACCTTCTGACTCCCAGGCTCGTGCTCTATCCACTAAGCCATGCTACTTCTGTAGGAAACAGACTGAAATTCCCAAATTCCAGGATTGCTGAATATTGTATGGAGACAGTGGTCTACTGCTTTCTGAAAGTGAGCCTGAGTTAATAATTGCTGGGTAGGGTTCACTAGAAATTTCCATAGACAATTCAGTCTTGGTTCTCATGAGTTCTCTCCTTTGATTCAGCCTTATCAGTATGAATGTTCTAATTTTGCATTGTGTTCCCTGGCAAAGCAATTCATGGGATAAAAATGAAAATCTCCCAGTACAATGAGTTACTTTAGATTGGAACGATGAATTAACTGGCCCTTTTCTCTGCTTCTGTCAGTTTATGCCCGCTAAGAAAGTATTTCAATTTGCCACTTCATTTTGGTGTGGGGGGTTCACATTTTAAATACATTCTCCTATTCATGTTCCAGTTGAAGCTAGATGTAATCAGTCAGCACACAAAGGAACCTTTAGCCATGGGCAAAGCAGAGGGTGATTTAATGGAGAAGCACACCTCTAAGAAATCCTAAAGAAAAAAAAATGCTGGGGGTAAAAGTCTGCCTAGAACTTCAAGCAGGAAGTTGTAATGGGAATATCACAGGTGAACCCAGCCATTGGCTCTGTAGTTTTTGGAAAGCTCCCCTCTCTCTAGAGCAGTTTCTAGAGATTACTGGCGCTATTGTCGGCAGAACCATATTTAAATAGATGCAAATATTTTCTTTCAGCTGCTTCAAACTTGGGTACAGCATTTCATCATCAGCCCTTGAGTATGTTTACGTATTTGATATTTCTGTTTTTCTCCAGGTGGAGGGTAAGCGCCATATGGGCAGCGAACATGTATTGTATGTCTTGTATCTCTGAATGGTTAGGCTTGGTCAGCTGCCCCAAGGTGTGCATTAAATACCATTGTTTGAGGTTTTTTTTAAAAATGATATTTGTTAAGCACTTACTATGTGCCAGGCACTGTACTAAGCCATGTAGTAGGTACAAGGAATCAGGTTGGACACAGTCCATGTTCCTGATTGGGTTCAGAATCTTAATTCCCATTTTAATAATAATAATAATGTTGGTATTTGTTAAGCACTTACTATGTGCCGAGCACTGTTCTAAGCGCTGGGGTAGACACAGGGGAATAAGGTTGTCCCACGTGGGGCTCACAGTCTTAATCCCCATTTTACAGATGAGGGAACTGAGGCACCGAGAAGTTAAGTGACTTGCCCAAAGTCACACAGCTGGCAAATGGCAGAGCTGGGGTTTGAACCCATGACCTCTGACTCCACAGCCCGTGCTCTTTCCAGTGAGCCACGCTGAGGTAACTGAGGCTCGGGGAAGTGAAATGACTTGCCCGAGGTCACACAACAGACAAATGGCAAAGCCGGGATTAGAATCCAGGTACCTTGACTTCCAGGCCTATGTTCTTTCCACTAGGCCATGCTGCTTCTTCGTACGACTACTTTTATTTCCTCTCCTTTTTCTTCATTTGAGACCCTCAGATGTGCAATGCAACCAGTCTGAGACTCAGAGAAAGTAAATATCCATATTTGTTTCTCTATTAATTCTCAATGACAGATGGTAATATTTAGCCTCCCTTCACCTCAGATTTAGACAAGACCACCCTCAAAGAAATACTAGTAATTGAGAAAGAAGGGCTTTTACAAGGGGTCACTAGCAGCATGGCCTAGTGGAAAGAGCATGGATCCCCTGGAAGTCAGAGGATGTGTGTTCTAATCCTGGCTCTGCCACATGTCAGCTGTGTAACCTGGGCAAGTCACTTAACTTTTGTGCCTCAGTTACCTCTTCTGTAAAATGGGGATTAAAAGCCACATGTGGGACAAGGGCTGTGTCTGACCTGATTATGAGAAACAGCATGGAAAGAGCCCGGGCGTGGGAGTCAGAGGTCATGGGTTCTAATCCAGCCTCTGCCACTTGTCAGCTGTGTGACTTTGGGCAAGTCACTTAACTTCTCTATGCCTCAGTTACCTCATCTGTAAAAGGGGGATTAAGACTATGAGCCCCATGAGGGACAAGCTGATTACCTTGTATCTACCCTAATGCTTAGAACAGTGCTTGGCACATAGTAAGCGCTTAACAAATGCCATCATCATTATTGTTACCTTGTTTCTTCCTCAACACTTAGAACAGTGCTTAGCACATAGTAAGTGCTTAACAAATACCATAGTCTGCTGCGATCTGCAGAGAGGCAGGGAGCATGATCTCTTTCATTGTTCATCTGCTGCCCTCCTAATGTCCACAGTTCTCCTTTTCTTTAGAGAGCCAAAAGGCACTAGAGATCAATCAATCCATAGCATTTATTGAGCACTTACTAAGTGCTGAGCACTATACTAAGCATATAGAGAGTACATTACAATAGAATTAGCAGAAATATTCCCTGCCCATTAACGAGCTCACAGTCTAGAGGGGGAGGCAGACATTAATATGAATAAGTAATTTTTAATACATAATTTAAAGATATTACATTAATGCGGTGGGGTTTGGGATTGGAATGAATATCAAATATCCAAAGGTCACAGATCCAAGTGCATAGACGACACAGAAGGGAGAGCAAGTTGGGGAAAAGAGGGCTTATTCAGGGAAGACCTCTTGGAGGAGGTGTGACTTTGATAATGCTTTGAGGTAGAGAGAGTGTTGGTCTGGTGTATATGGAGGGGGAGGGAGTTCCAAGCTAGTGGGAAAGAGGTCGGCGGTGAGATAGGTGAAATTAGGGCACGGTGAGTAAACTGGTTCTAGAGGAGCAGAGTGTGTGGGCTGGGTTGTAGGCAGGGGTTTTCTCTCTTTTTTGCTGTATTGCACTTTCCGAGCGCTTAATACAGTGCTCTGCATACAGTAGGTGCTCAGAAAATACGATTGAATGAATGAGATCAACGAGGAGAGGTAGGATGGGGCGAGCTGATTGAGTGTTTAAAAGCCAATGGTAAGGAGTTGCTGTTTGATGTGGAGGTGGATGAGAAATAAAGCCATTTTGCCTTTTCTGTCCCAGCTACCGGGCAGCCAGTAGCAGTGCATGAGTCGCCTGCTGGGAGAACTTGGTTGAGAAAGATGAGGAGGTAGACAGGGGAAAGAGAGACAGGGACACCTCTCCCATCCCTGCCGGCTCCATCATTCGGAGACTGGCTAGTAAAAAATTTAGTGGACTGATAGGTTTTCTGAAAGTAGGTGTGAATGAACTACTTCTATTCCTTTGAAATTTATTTGGAAGCCCTACTCCCTGGAATCCTGGCTTTTTGGAAAAATCGGTAACCTACTCTGGCTCGCTAGGGTATGAGGACGTCTTTTAATGTTTAACACATTCTAATGAGTTTTGCCCCTCAGGATGGCACCTGGAGAGTTTCCAGTACTCTACCAGTCTTGGCTATGGGAGGGAGAATCAAGCCGAGGCATAACCATTCATAGCTTGGGCAGTGGTTAGCGAGTGGAAGGCTATCTGCTTACAAGTCACCTTTGCTGGGCGGCAACAGCACGGGAGAGAGTCGAGGGCGGAGACTCAAGTTTACTGCATGGAAGAAGGCAATGGTAAACCACTTCCGTATTTTTACCAAGAAAACGCTATAGATACACTACCAGAAGGATTGCAGATGGAGGTGGGGCATACTGGGAGAGATGTAATAATGTTGGTATTTGTTAAGCGCTTACTATGTGCCGAGCACTGTTCTAAGCGCTGGGGTAGACATAGGGGAATCAGGTTGTCCCACGTGGGGCTCACAGTCTTAATCCTCATTTTACAGATGAGGGAACTGAGGCACGGAGAATTTAAGTGACTTGCCCACAGTCACACAGCCAACAAGTGGCAGAGCTGGGATTCGAACTCATGAGCCCTGACTCCAAAGCCCATGCTCTTTCCACTGAGCCACGCTGCTTCCCCATAATAATAATGTTGGTATTTGTTAAGCGCTTACTATGTGCAGAGCACTGTTCTAAGCGCTGGGGTAGACACAGGGGAATCAGGTTGTCCCACGTGTCACTGTGGGTCAGAGACAACTCGACGGCATAGATGATACAAGACAACCTACTTTGGAAGATTGAGGTTGATAAAGAGGTGGCGGCTATAGGAATTGTGTCCTGTGCAGGATCCCCGGATACAAGGGAAAAGTTGTTAAACTCCCTATTGCCGCTGCTGGGAACGAGTAAGACAGGTTACTGTTTGGGATCTTCAGATGGAGGTGCCTTGATCCTGCTTATATATGGGACTCCCAGACCCTGCTCTCACAATATTGCTCTTCTCCCTTGGCACCTACGATTCTTCCTTTTCAACTTATTCCACCTTTCAAGGTTTCCACACTGCAACTGATTCCCACTCGTCCATGGTTTTCAAATCCACCAAGGGGTGGAGAAGTTGCTGCTCTTTACACATCCTTGTCATTACACCAGCTTAGTAAATCCCAGCACTTGTTTCCAGAAGCACTACTGATGGCTGGTGAGCACTACTGCTGGCTGGTGCTGTCTATAATCAGAACCACGTACATGCTTGGGGATCCTGCCTTGGCTCTCTCGAGTGGAGGGGACTTGTTTTCTAGGTCCAGGATGCAGTGTGGTTTCCAGGGGTGTGTACGGACTAAGGCCTGTGTAAGTCTGAGATGATATGTAGCAGTTTTGTAAGCACCAGGGTAGATACAAGGCATTCAGATGCAGTCCCTGTTATGTGGGGCTCACGGTTGAAGTAGGAGGGGAGAAGTGTTCCCTGGAGCAGGAATGGCCACCCTCTAGACTGTAAGCTCATTGGGGGCAGGGAATGTCTGTTTATTGTTATATTGTACTCTCCCAAGCACTTAATACAGTTCTTTGCGCACAGTAAGTGCTCAATAAATATGATGGAATTGAATGAAGAAATGAAAGGATGGCCCCCAGGCCACATCTGGCCATCCTCCTGTAGGCTCAGTTGTCTACGCTGTTGCTCAGGATGGCATCTGATTGGCCGCTGAACCACAGTTCCCAGGGGCTTATCCCCCTAAGAGCATTTGTAAGAGCCGTCTGCTCTTTTCAACTCTGCCTTCTCCTCTCCTCACTTCCTGGAGCCCACTGGGAAAAGCGTTGGTCCGGTCTGACTCTCAAGACTCGGGGCTGGTGGGCAGTGGCACTTTGTACTCGTCAATCGATGGCAGTTTCCCGGCCACTGGGGATGGTGGTGCGCTCCCGCACCAAGATCACTGAGCCTTTTTTCCCCACTCTTTTTCCCATTAGGGGTTCTTAACCTGTTGGAGCACGAGGAGGAATACGTGTTCACCCTGCCCAGTGCCTACGCACGCTCTATCCTCACTGTCCCATGGGTGGAGCTTGGCGGGAAAGTCAATATCAACTGTGCCAAGACCGGCTACTCTGCTACAGTCACCTTCCACACCAAGCCTTTCTATGGGGGCAAAGTCCACAGGTAGGAGAAGGGCAGTCTGTCTTCAACCCTGCCGGGAGTGGTTGTGTTCCAGCGGGAGCCGCGGTGGCGGGAGCTGCTTGTAGGCTGAATGCAACCCTTGGTTTCCTTTCTCTGTTTGCCTTGTGGGTTGCTTTTCTTAACTCTGGGGGAACAAAGGAGAGCACTGACCCACGACTCTGTGGAATCAAAACTGGGGTTCTTAGCGGTCGGATGTCGCTGTCTTTGTGAGCCATCCATTTCACCAGGAACAGCATTTTGGTTTTTGTGTGCGTGGCACACCTGGAGTGAGTGAGTGTTCGAGCAGGGGAGACGGTGACCTCAGCCACCACCTTCCTCAGTGTTTTTGGTTGAGGATCCACCCACCGGGTGCTTCCCTCTTCTCTGCTCCTCATTCACTCTGCCCTCTGCTCTGGTCCCTGCCATTCCCATCCAACAGCCTGGAGGCTTGGACAGAGCAGTAGCCACTTACAGTGGGCATTTTTGTGCCCTGGCTGGATCCCCAGGCCCCATCTGGATCATTGGGGCATCTATTTGTCCCCGTTTTTGGAATCTAAGATTCTACTCCTTGGAACACCTCAGGGGGCTCCCCAAGACTCCCTGCCTGCCAGGACCCAGATCACTGGCTCATTGACCCAGCTCCACAGCAGCAAGGGTTGAGCACCTTTCCTAACTCCTGAAATTCCACAGGGTCAGTGATCAGGACCCATCATGGAACACAAAAGATTGGGGCCCCTGCAAAGAACTTTCCCCTGTTTATTGTATTTTGGACTTTACCCATTAAAAAGCATGAAAAGAAACCTAAAAGGCCTACAGAAGAAACTCGGACATGGGCCGGTAGCTCAAATCATAGTCTTTTAGATGTTTAGAAAGAATATTTGGGGTTGAGGGGGAACAATCTTTTTAAATATGCAAAGTTTCCAGTATGCAAACTGCATGGAATGCAAGAAGAAATGGCTCTTAAGAGTGGAGATGAGGAAATATGATCTAGAGGTCGAGTTACTGAGTTTGGGGCCAGTACTCTAGAAGTTTTTTATGGTCTCGCTTCAGCCTCACAGGTACCTCCTTGTCTTCCCTCTCCTTACACCTTATTGTGGCAGTTGGGATTCTGTTGTGTTTGTCCTACGTAGACAGGCAGGAGCCAGGTCTGGCCATGGTTCTCTAACTGGCATCAAACATGTTTGAATAAGGGAACAAAAATGGCATGCCAAATGGGCCTGGGTGGTCGAGGTTTGGACCCTGGTGTGGTTGTGTCTCATGCTTGGAATTTGCTAACAGGGCTGAAGGAAAACACTTCCTTTCAGCCCAACTTGCACATCCAGTGGATCTTCAGCAATCCAGTGGATTTAGTAAGCAAAGTTGGGCCTGAATTTCCAAAATATGAAGTGAAACAGGAAGTTGGACTCTTTATGTGGGAACTTATGTTATCCAAGAAAACTGACTTTTTTCCTCCCCAGACGATGATGATGATTGTGGTAATTATCTCAAGCGCTTACTTACATGCCAAGCGTAGTGACATGCTGGGTTAGAGATAGTATAGTCAGGTAGTATAGGCCAGCATGGTAGGTCAGTCTGTCTTATTTATTTAGCGCTTACCGAGTGCAGAGCGCTGTACTAAGCACTTGGAAGAGGACTATCTAACAGACCCATTCGCTGCCCACAGTGAGTTTACGGTCTAGAAGCTCAATCCCTGACCTATACAGGGTTTGTAGTCATGGGGATGGGAGGAAGGAAAACAGGTATTTTATCCCCAATCAATGGTAGTGTGTGCAGAGCACTGTACTAAATGCTTGGCATACGATGCAATAGAGTTGGTAGGCGTGGTCTCTGCCCATAAGGAACTTTCAGATCAGCTTACCGATGAGGAAACTGAGGCACAGAGAAGTGAAATGACTTGCTCCAAGTCATCCAGCAGGCAAGTAGCTGAGCCACGACTGCCTGTCTCCTAGGCATGTGCTCTTCCACTAGGACCCACTTGTAAGGATTTCAACTGGGTAAGCTGTGAGCTCAGGTCCAAATCCCTGTGTCACTTTAAAGCTGATCAAGACCTATAGAACAGTAGAACAGAAATGCTAAAAATCCAATGAAACAAAACTCAAAGAAATGTGGCTCAGCCCTGGGAGATGACATGAGGTGATAGAGTAGCTCGGGAGGCAATGGTCAGAAATGAGATGACTAATTGGAGCGGAGAAGCAGGGTTGAGGAAGAAATATGAACTGCATCAGGTTCAGTGGGGAACCAATGCAAAATGCAGCATGAAGGTAACTTTACAGGCCACTATACATAAGGGCTGGTACAGTAGGTCAGCCTGTTGTATTTATTGAGAGCTTACCGAGCACTTGGAAAAGTACTATATAACAGATCCATTCCCTGCCCCCAGTGAGCTTACGGTCTGGAAGGATCAGTCTGGGGGTCCCTTGGCTGTCCCTTTGGCCTTTCCCCCACACTCCCTGACAGAATGTCACCATTAAGTTTAGTGCCACCTTGAAACCCAAAAGGGCAGCAATTCACGGTCTTAGCCCCAACATACCTGTGCCAATTTACATTTGAGAATAAATGCATGTCATTCATTCGGTTTCCTTACATAATTTGGCCTACTGGGTAAATCTTTCTGAATGAATAAAATTGACAGAACATAGAGAGGGAAATGTGCCCACTGGTGCTGAAAACAAAGTACAAAACCCAAAGAGAAGTTAGCAGCCGTAGGCAAAAGAAATCCCTCTTCTCTACCATTTCAGCTTTCTCAAAAAGAGAAATTCAAGAAAAAAATTGATTTCTGCCTTTTGACAAACATTTTCATTCCCTTTAATGGAGTGAAATAAAGAGAACTCTGCTAAACAAAAGTAGAGTTTGCATGCCCTCACTGAACCTATAAAAAGCTTAGTGAAGCCTTCCTGGCGCCAGCTGGCGCCAGCCCCACCCGGGGATAGGACGCTGGCTCGGGGCCACGGAGATCAGGACAGCCCGAGCCTGGACGGAATGTAAGTGTGGCAGAGTCCTTTGAAAGTGCGGCTGTTCTGTTGTGTTCTTCGAGGGACCACTCTGTAACTCCCTACAAAAGGGTGGTCAGAGGGTTGGGAGCATTTACATGGGTAACTGGGTCTTATCAGATGTTTGTAATCTGGCCATTCCCCATAAGGTAATGCATGTGATATCTGAAGCCATTAATCAGTGGTATTTATTAAGGGCTTACTGTGTGCAGACTGTGCGCAGAGTACTGTACTGAATGCTTGAGAGAGTACAGTACAAATGGAGTGACTAGGCATGTTCCCTGCCCAGAGGGAATTTACCACAGTCTCAGTAACAGCCCTTAAAGAGAGGTTGAGGATTCAACCTCAGAGCCACTGTTAGTAGGGGAGATACCGATTTAAAGTCGAAAGCCTAGACAAATCAGTGCTCAGTGTTCATTCAGAGTTAAGGGCGGTAAGTGTTTTTCCTTTTGTCAACATGTGCTCTATAAAGAGCATGAGTTCAGGTGCTTGAACTGAGCCCTGAATTATCTCTCCTGGGTTCCTCCCTTTTATTGTACTCTCCCAAGTGCTTAGTACAGTGCTCTGCACACAGTAAGTGCTCAATAAATACGATTGAATGACTGAAAATTCACACCAGAGAGTAAAGACTGCTTTAAAAAAGGGAGCAAAGGAAATGTTATATTTGAATGCTGTGAGTAGGAATCCTGGTGCACTGTGGTCCTGGGGAGACTTATGCTCTTACTTATCTTCTTTAGAGTCACAGCAGAGGTGAAACACAACCCTACCAATACGATTGTGTGTAAGGCACAAGGGGAATGGAACGGCACCTTGGAATTCACCTACAGCAATGGAGAAACCAAAGTCATCGACACTACAGCCCTGCCGGTTATCCCAAAGAAGATCAGACCAGTGGCAAAACAAGGACCGTTTGAATCAAGGTAGGAAACAGACTCTAGGCTTAAGTTTGATTAAGCATAGGGTTTTAGAAAATTATATTTGTTAAGCGCATACTATGTGCCAGGCACTCTTCTAAGCTCTGCGGTAAGTACCAGCTAATCAGATTGGACACAGTCCACGTCCCACACGGGGCTCACTGTCTTCATCTCCATTTTACTGACAGTTGGTGAGCCAAGAGTAGAACCCAGGTTCTTCCAACTCCCAGGCCTGGAAATGATTATAACTGGGAGCTGGTGCCAGCAGGCAGTTTGACAGAAGTAATTGATTGACAGTTGCTGCCCTGAGGTGCAGGTGGCCCGGGCTACTCTCCTCACCCCACTGCCTGCCTGTTTGCCTGGATGCCAAGGCCCACTGAGTCCCCCAGGTTGCCAGGTAGGCACGGAGCCAGAAATACAACAGGTGGAAAAGTTGGAAATACCCTTTCAGTCAGGCAGACAGGCTGACATCAGGGTTCCTGAGGCAGGGTCGTAGGATGGTGTGCATTTCAGGGGCCTCCCCATCATTTCTTTCCAGCTTGATTAATCCTGCCAAGGAACTTACCCAATTGATCTGAAAATATCCACCCCAGTGCTTAGTACAGTGCCTGGCACATATTAAGCACTTAACTACCACAATTATTATTATTCTTGTAGAACCCTGAAATAGTAACAGTAATATTCATTAAACACTTACTATGTGCCAAGCACTGTGCCAAGTGCTGGAATAGAAACAAGATGATGAGATTAGGCAATATCCTTGTCCTATGTGATGCTCACAATCTAAGAATCAGGGCTAGCAAGTACATATTGTCCCCATCTTAAAATGAGGAAACATAGGCAGAGAGACCAAGTGACTTGGCCAAGGGCATAGAACAGGTCAGGATCAGAGCTGGGACTGGAATCCAGGTTTTCTGACTTCACTGGGCCACCGTGAGTTAAGGGATGCTCACGCTGTAGTGTGTGCACGCTCCATGGCCGGGATCCATACAGAGCCATGTTGTCAGAACAGCGGACCCTCATCCTGCTGTCGCTTTTTCTCCAAAGTGCGAGGTGAATAAACACATTGTGGCAAGGCCGTGCGACTGTCCCGATTACCTGCATATACTCCTGTCCTCTGAATAGCATTAGGGTGTGGATGGAGGGAGGTCGGCAGGGTTACTTTTGACCTTGTTATCCCTTCTCCCCAGTACTTTCTTTAAAATTGGGGTTAGATTTGAAACTCGGAATTAGGTCTCTGCCCAAAGGGCTCCTAGGAGCTCCGCCCTCTACTCTGGGCAGCCCACCCCCTCCTTTTC
This sequence comes from Ornithorhynchus anatinus, assembly GCF_004115215.2. Taxonomy (NCBI): domain Eukaryota; kingdom Metazoa; phylum Chordata; class Mammalia; order Monotremata; family Ornithorhynchidae; genus Ornithorhynchus; species Ornithorhynchus anatinus. The sequence continues at coordinate 50,466,748 of NC_041735.1, read as the reverse complement.
CCCTTCTTCCCCCATCTCACGGCCCTTCTCGGAGGCTGAGCTGATGGAAGTCCTCCACCCCCGGGGGTCCCGGGAGTTGCTGCAGAGAGCAGAACTTACTTCTTTTTCTTTGTCCCACTCCCCCACCACTGACAGAGGGAGAGCAAGCTTCAGCTGTCAGCCACCCTAACTCTTCTCCCCACACTCAGGTGCCTTTCACTCTCTGTGCAGAGCTTTTCCTGAACCAGGAAATGATTTTTTTTTAAAAAAGAAAGGCTAAAATAAAACCTGAACTCTTAAAAATGTAAACCTGGTTTTACTCCAGATTTGAAATGTAAATTATCAAGCAATAACACATTATTTTTCTTAGAGTGATGTTTCCTTTTTAAACCCCAAATCCATTCCCTCTGAATTATGCAGGACCCAGAATTCTTGCATGTGAGCTTTGTAGATTTTCAAACAACTTTCCTGGGAGGGAGCTAGGCACAGGGCTGACTTGTCCTCATCTATTCTAACCATTGTATTCTGATTGTACTACTGAGGTAAGCTTTGACTTAGAATCCAGTAGGTAGGAGGCAATTCAGTCATTTACTGTTCACTGAGCACCCACTGGGTTGATGGAAATATTCAATCGATGGCATTCATTGACCACTCACCACGTGCAGAGTACCATAATAAGAGCTTGGGAGAGTACAATGCAACAGAGTTAGTAGACACATTCCCTGCTGTCCACAAGGGAGTGTTGTCATTTAGAACATAAATGTCTCCCCTCTTTAAAAAACCTCCAGGGCTTCTCATCTTCCTCTGAATTGAGCAGACATTCCTCTACCTAGAGGACTAGGTGCTGTAGGGAATTTTTATAACCAAGAGAGGTTAGGGTCCCTGGCCCTGGGCAGCTTGTTGTCCATAGTTTATGTAAAATTCAAGACAAAAATAATTTTTCTGAGTTTTCCTGGGTATTTTCATTGCCACTCAGTCCCATTCAGCCAGGGACTATGGGTAATCCAAATTGTTCTTTACTGAAACCTCTGAAAATAGCTTTTGGGTTTTCTTGCATTTACATTCAGCATGGTATGCAAAGAAGTTCTGACTATATTTGAGGAGCAGAAAATTACAAGGATTGCAGTTATGAGAAAAGTATTTACATAGCCACACCTGCCTTTGTTTTGCCATTCTAGTGCATGAGAGAACTCCCTGTAGTATATAGGTCATAGTAGGAGCTCTGGATCCAATTTGTCAGCATAGGCTCAATGTTGCTTGAAAATTGAGAATGAGAGGATGATGTACCTTTTACCTTCTTCCTCCTAGGATTTCAAGCTGCTTTACTTACTAGGAATTCACTGTTTTACAAAATCCCAGTTAAGTAGGATAACGTTGCCTTTTTGCAAAGCATGGGATATTTAGAGCGTAGCCTGCTGTATAGGAGAAATCACTACCTTTATCTGCAGCATATTGAAGGAGAAAGCCTCTATAGAGCTTTCTCATTCTTACCCACCGTATTCCACCTCAGTGATAAAATTCTTGACTCTGTAGTTGAAGTTCAAGAAAGCTTACATTGTTGCATGCTTTGCAGCAATACCCCTGCTTCCTCTCTTTCCCTGGACCAATTAATTTCTCTCTACGTGCCCCAAGAATCAGAATTTCATTACCATACTCACCTGGTAAATCCTACCTCCCAGTCAATCGCAGTCCCTGTTGCTGTGGGTAGCAGGTGTCCAGTTCAGCGTGGGTTGCCTCTAGCGCTTGGTCCTTTGACCCCTAAAGTGTGTCACAAGTGAATGGAGGTTATTCCTGGATTCCCTGCTTTTTTTTTTCCTCTTGCCTCCAAGTTTATCTCCCTAGTAAATCCACTCCTAGCTTTCCTAGCTTTCTGGTCTCTGTCATTAACACCACAAATCCCCTTCTGACCAAGAAACCCACTACCACGATGTTTTACCCAGCACTCCCATTCAATCCCCTAGTAAATCTTGCCGATTCTTTCTCGGATCTGCCCCTTTCTTTCCACTTGAATGGCAACCCACCCTAATTCAAGCTGTCATTATATCCCACAGACTACTGTATCAGCCACCACATGGGTTTCCTCAGTGCTGTTTCCTGGACCATCTTCCAATAGTGTCACTTGGCACATATCTCCATTCTTCAGAAACCTCCAAGGGCTTCTCATCTCCCTTTGCATTAAGCAAACATTTCTTTACCAGTTGTTTTCTCATTTTTTCTATCAATTGAAATTACTGAGCACTTACTGTGTGCAGAGCACTGTACTAATGCTAGGGAGAGTACAAAACAGACACATTCCCTTCCCACAGTGAGCTTACAGTCTAGAGGGGGAGACATATAAGTTCACTTCTTCCACTATTCCCCAACTTGTTTCCTTTACTCCTCTGAAGACTTGGGAAGGAGTGAGGACAGAGTCGGGGAAGATGAGGTTCTCATAGCTCCGGAAAGAAAGTCACGGGTATGGAGAATTATGAATCTCTTCATGAGGTCAGTGGGTACACCGAGTTACCTCAAAGGCTCAGCTGGGCCCAGTGTGTCCTAGAGCAGGAGAGACCTCGGGGGAGGACAGTCAGAGCCCAGTTCTGACTCCTACCCATCCTCTGCTCCTCAGACACCTCTGGCAGCATGTCACCAGTTCCCTGAAGTCTGGCAACATCGACGCTGCCACCAAATACAAGCACCATCTGGAGGAGCGGCAGCGGACAGAGGAGAAGCAGCGGGCAGCAGTCGGTGCACCGTGGCAGCCCAAATATTTTACCAAGGAGGTAAAGTGCCTCTCTGCCCAGCTTAAATGCTGTCTGGGCTGCTGCAGGGTTATTTTTTCTTTAAAGAAAAGCGTGAGACAGTCTGCTCAGGTGCCCGATCTGGTAAATAGATCCCACCTCATCTGTCTGAGAAATTGCGACCTTTGGGGGCCCTGGTCCTCTTCGGGTGGACTTTCAGTCCAGCACCTGCCATCCCAGCTCCCACCACATTGGGAGGTATCTCCCAGAAGCTTATCTGGACCCCACTGTCTAACACCGGAGGGGGTAGGAGGGGTGGCGAGATCCGACCCATCCTGATCCAGGCAGGGACAACCTGAACACTCCTCCTCTTCCCCCCTTCCAGCTCAAAAGGTCTGAGTCCCATCCCACATGCCTACATGGAGTGAGTTTGGTGTGTAAAATATGTCCCGTTCTCTTCCAGGGCGATGGCTGGATGTTCTTCAATCCCCTGTGGAAGGCACACTGACCAGGCTAAAGTGCAGTGTTCTCCAAAGAATCAGACATCTTTCAGCCATTAAAGTGGTGCGGTGTCTACAGTCAGGCGGTTTGGGCTATGTCTGTGGTGATATTCCAAGAGAGAAAAGGAGATGCTAATATTACTGTGAATGAGACATCCAACACAGCTAGGTGGTCAAAATTATTCAAGAGCCATTTTCTGCATGTGTGTGTATACATGTGGATGACGCTACGTGCACATGAAGGCACTATAAACATACACACACACACACGTATACTAGGTATTATTTCACATGTAAATAGGCACACTCTCAGTAATTAAGTTGAAATTATGATTACACTTTTATTAGTACTCTCTGAGATTTTTCTATTTTTCACTTTGCCAAAAACTTTTTGCACTTACAGTATGTGATTTGTCCCCGGGAATCACCTCCTCATCCAGATAGCAGGGAACGGACGCTCTTCATTTATCGTCTGAATGCCAGGAGTTCGTTCTTCTGTGAATTCGTTTCCAAGCACGTCCTTGTTTCTTTTTCCGTTTCTGTTTCCGTCGACCTGTTCCGTTACACGGGTAGCAATACTGTCTCCGAGTCCTCACCGGTACCATTTCTTTGGGTGACCCTGTTGGCATTTTCGAGCGGTGCTTTCCATTTTGCATGTTCGCCGGGGAGCTCTCCACCTAGGGCACGAGGGAACTTGGGGCGAGAAAGCCACGGGCAGAGAGTGCCAAAGCTTGCCGTGTCGGGCTGGGCCGGGAAGGTAAAGAACCGTTTATTTGATACTCGACAGCTGGTCTTGAACTGCCTGTGTAGCTTTTCTTCCTTTTCCCCTACTTGATTTAATGATGGGGAGAGAACCTCCATCTAACTTTTCAGAAGCTGCTATTTTTTGCAGAAAATGAATGATTTTGAAACGTAACTACTTTGGAAGTGAAATAAGGGCTTTGGAAATGAAACATACACACATGATTTAGCGTTGGGGTTGACTTGGGGTTGGGTTTTTTTAAAATGCACCTTTCTAGTTTGAGTTGAATTCTGCATAGAAACCACTGTGACACTAGAAACACAAGGAATCTGAACCAACCCAGATGTATTAACTAACAGCTTCGATTGTATTTCGGTTCTTAGCTTTTACAAGTGGGGTGTCAAATTCTAAGTTAAATGAAGAGACCATAGATGAGGATGAACTATCATGACATATTTAACTTTCTGCTCTATGCTTAGTTTATTTTTTATTGTATCTCTCAAATGGCAATATTTATGAAATTGAGTAGCATGAATGCCTCTGTAGTATTAATTTGTGCCTTTTGTCTGCTCTCTTAATACCAATTGTTCACACTTTGTAGGTATTAGACAAATATATTTGGATTGAAATTCAACTCCTAATTGTTTATGTGTGTCATTTTCTTTCAGTAATTCAGTTTTGACAGACCAAGCTTCTCCCCCAGTGCCGCCTGCCACTAGTGGTTAAGTTGGCACATCAACGTGTATAGGAAGATACAGTTGGTTTAAAGAGAGGAAGTGTTGGTGACATTAGGCTTATTCAGAACGAAAATAAGCCATGTGTCAGGCGAGCCGGGTGGACTAGAGTTGATGAGTGTGGAGTAGGGTAGATCTAATACAAAAGACTTGTTTTTAATTAGACCTTGGAGGAGGAGACGGGGAGGGCACAGAGGAAAGACGAAAATGATTCCGTACAGGAGGAAGTAAGTACCTTTTACTTTCAAATATGTCCCTGTGTGTTCTGAGGTTGTGAAAAATTGTGAAAAAGATTGTGAAAAGAAGTTGTGGGTAGAGATATGAAGGCCCAGGAGAACATTGGGAAGATATTGGGGAACAAATAACAACAAACTTATCCCTATAAACTCTCCTTTCCTTCTCAATTGGAAAGAGGAAATTTGGGAGGGAAATTTTAAAAAAAGAAATTTTTTCTTCTCATATAAGGAATTAAATTCTTTTTTTAAGATCATTTCCAAATATTGTGATGGGCATCATCCAGGCTCTTAGTATCCCTCAATTTGTAAAATCCAGGGAAGGCTTCTACATTTTGCTCATGAACTGTCTAGACCCGCTGGACTGTAAGCTTATTGTGGGCAGGGATCATGTCTGGTGAAGTGCTCTGCACCTAGTAAGTGCTCAACAAATATCAATGAATTGAATGAACTGCAGAATGAATGTTATGTTCAATACACTGTACGAAGGTAAGTCACTTCCCTCTCTGTTGTTTCCTGCCCTCATCCTACTTCTGTCTTTGGCTGCTTTTCTGCCCCGACCTCGCATCCCTTACTGTGATGGCCTTGTGCTGTGTGCTATGTATCTTTTTGATTCTTTCACCTTTAATCGTAGCCTTAGCAGCATACAAGGCTGCCACCTCAAAGTCCCGTTTCCCCAACCCAGCTGGGGCCTCGGACAGAGATTGCAACATATCGGGACTGAATGGGGAGCAGGGGGTTACTGCCTCGATCAATTGTATTTATTAAGCATTTATTACACACCTGGGAGTTTACGACACAATAGACTTGGTAAACATGGTCCCAGCCCTCGATAGGCACTGGGGGAGACAGATGTTCAAATCCCAGAGAGGGGCCCCGGTCGGAACTGGAAAATGGGGCTTTACCACACAGTGCCCGTAGGTCAAGGGGGTGCAGGGAGGGGTGGCCTAGAGAAGCGCCTGAGAATAGGGGAAGTGGGAGTGGAAACACTCACCCAGTCTGGAAACACAGCTGGAGCAGCAGATGTCACTGAGCCGCACAGGCGGGGTCACCGAGGCAGCCAGGAACTGCAGCATCCCTAGGCTTAAAATTTGTATACCTGATCTCTGTGGATTTTTTTTTTAGTTTGTGATACTTTAATATTGATGGTGTACTATGCTTTAAATTACTTTAAAGATTAAGGCATAGTTTATTGTTATGTAACATTACAGTATACAGAACAGAAGCAACGTGGCGTAGTGGCAAAGAACGTGGGACTGGGAGTCATTAGATCCAGAGTTCTAATCCTGGCTCTGCCACTTGCCTGCTGTGTGACCTCGGGCAAATCACTTGACCTCTCTGGGCACCAGTTACAGACAATCTCCATCTTACAGATGAGTGGGACATGGACTGTGTCCAAACTGATTGGCTTGGCTCTACCCCAGTAGAGAGTACAGTGCCCGGCACATAGTAAGTGCTTAAATGAATACTATAAAAAAAGTTGGGGATTTTATATTTTTCCTGGTGGTTCTCGAATGGTTCTTAAGCTATAATATGTAAAAGGTCTGGGAAGACATGCCCCATGATACAACCATTCTGGAACTAACCTTATTTCCAAGGAACAGAATCTGCTGTACCTTGAAGTATACCTGTACAGTTCATTACTGGGGCTTTTATGAACCTTATTTCTGGATTCAGACTGACTATTCAGGAAGCATCTCTAAGTCCAGGTAAACTTACTTCATTTCTGTTGATGGCTACTGTTATCCAATTTGTTTTCACATTAACTGGGAAAAACAAACAGCGATGCTTAAGCCTCGCAGGTATTGACAGCAACCCCCAACTGTTCCAGCTGTGAAGAGACTGGGCAAGGCAAACATGGAATCCTTCACCTAATCCCCTGGCATCAAGGCAAAGGGCAGCTACTGAAATCTCGAAGGTAGGCTCAAAGCAAACAAACTCAAGGAACTACTTCTCACACCAGATGCTCAAAGCACAGAATAATGAAAGTAATAACTATTATTTGTTAAGCACTTACTCTTCACCTGACCAACTGGCACCATCGTGGGCTTTAAGCTTTACTTCCTGACGGAGGCGCAGCCTCTCCGTTTGTATTAAATCCTCAGCTTAACTGAGGAATAACCAGTTTCAGTTCTTCAGTGATCTGTGTCTCTGCTGCTCTGGGGCAGTCTGCTCCAACTGTAATAACAGGCCCTGTTAATTAGCCAACAGTCTTTGCCAATCATTAACAATAGCTTCAGAAAGTGATATTCCATTAGGATCAGCAAATACTTTCTTGCAGGTAATTGGTTAGGGTCCACCGTACTGGCCAACCCGCAGACCTTGAGCCTTGTGTGGCTGATTACGTGTAGCTCTGATTAGAAACTGCAGGGGTGTCAGAAACCTGGGATGAGAAAGGCAGGGAGACTAGCTCGAAGTTCTGGTAGCATCGGGAACAAACTGCCCCCATGGAATTGGCACATAGGTAACCATACCATAGCCGAGGTCACTGCCCAAGTCCTCACCCTACCCTGACCTGGGATATTCACTGAGAGAATTGATAGAACTTGTCTAGAGAGTTATTGTGGGATAACAGTACGATGTGTGTCTTACCTGGAAGGATTTAAAGCACTCACTCTTGGATTGCAGGCTTAGATTTTTATCTAATTTACTGCTAGGGTACACAGTGACTCCTTGCTTCTAATTATCCCTGTCTAAATTTCATATTAGGTAACAGTTGCAAATGCCACAGAACAATGTGGTTGGGGCTTTTAGGTCAGGGTTTTCTGACTTTTTGGGACTTCAAGCCTCCTGTAGAGTACCAATTTTAAAGAAAAAAAATCCAAAACAAAAGTCTAGCCCAGCCTGGACATCGAGGTAACTGGATGAGTGCTAAAGATTCCAGGAGGCCTTGATTTTTTTTTCCCTGAATTTGGATTTTCAGAGTGTGTCTCTACACAAGTACAGATGACTAAACAAGGTGACACCCTCCCCCACCCCCGCCCCACCAACCCCAATCCCCCACCACCTCTCTGTGTGGTTTGTTCAAGGAAATGGATTCAGTGAGTCATCAGTATCGATCCAGTCTGCAACTGACCCTCCTCTAGGCAAATAGATGTGAAGGGGTCTCACAGGTTTGATCAAATTATGAGAGGCTTGGCTAGATTAGTGATATAGCAGGAGTGTCGCAGCGGTTGAGTTTTCTGAGAACATAATGTGAGTCTTGCCTTGTAGAACAGCAGCTCCTTTCTACAGGTTTGGTTTTGGCCAAACTTGCCCTGAACTGCAGCAAAATGCCACTGTTGGCCATATTCCGATTTTTGTCCATCCCTTTTGATGTTTCCAAAACGAGCCCACCAGTGCTGCAGTCATTCTTCTCAAGCGCTCTCCCAATACTTCATTCAATAGGTAACTTCTGGCATTTCCCCTGAATTCCTTTGAGATGGAGGCAGTGAAGTTTTCATTGTAAGTAGGAACAAAGAAAGGATTCTTATGCACCTTTTACAATTAAATATATGGGGTTGGTTTGTTCAAACGCTTGGATAACCTCTCACAGAGCTTAACAATTTTTCCACACTTGTGGCTCTTTCACCAAGTCTTATTCAGTTCAAACGTAAGGCGTTTGGAGGATCAAAAGCACCCATACAATATCTCCCCAAGAAGTGGACCACATTAGCAACTCTGATTGTTAGAGCTATTCCAATTTCCACTTTTCTTCAAGAAGAAACCTTTAGGTTTCTTATCTTAGAACCACCCGAACTACCACCAGAAAGAGGTAAAATTTTACCCAGAATCCATCCTGCGCAATCCCTTCTGCGGCAGATGATGCTACTTCCTGCCAGGCGACAAGTGGAAGAAGCTGTTTCTCGTTAAGTACTGCAGGGATCTGTCAATGAGACAGGTAAGAATCTGAAGGGTTGTATATTTTACATTAACCATGCCTGGCTAAGAAGTGTCTTGCAAAATAGCAGCTACAGGCTTACCCAACGTTTAAGATCAAGTGTGAACACATTTCGCTTTGGTCATGGAATTTTGTTCCTCACATTTTCAGAGGGCAGAGAGAGAAGATGACACTTAACACAAAACTTGAATTAACTTTATTTCCCCTACAGTCAACAACTTGTCTGCACTGAGCTTTAAAGCAACAAAGTAAAATGAAATTCCAAAAGGACAAGGGTGTCAAATCCAGATCTAGTTTCATTTTTATTTGTGAAAATGTTACAGCCATTGAATTGGTCTGTAAAAGAACCATCAGGGTCAAAAAATGAGTTTTAAAAATCAAAAAAAAATATTCTACACCTTGGGAAAGAAAATCAGCAGTAACATTCTCACTGAACATTGTAAATTACATTTTTCTTCATAAAAGGTACATACTATTCCATGTTTTACACCACCATTGAGGGGCGTAAGTTATACTTGTATTAAAAAAAAATATTCCTCCTGTGGCAGGAAATCCATCTGGGCCCAAACCTTTCCCTTTACCACATGAACTGAAGACGCTCACTCCTTAAAAAAACCAAAAAACTGCCTAGAGCTTGAACATGAACTTGTTCAGCCTCTATTAGAGTTTAGTGCATTTAATCTGACAGAATTGTCACAATAATAAAAAATAACAAAGCAAATAGCACTAAAGCAAAAAATGTTTCATCAAACATTCAAGCAACCTAAATGAAACTGAGAAGAAAACTGATGAAACCTTTCAAAATGGAACCCATTTTCAGAAAATGAAAAAAAATATGCAGGCTGGAGTTTACAAACCCTCTCCCATTTGTAAGAGCTACAGCAAAGGAACATGGGACACCCGTCAACTTTTTGGGCAAGTTTTTACTCCCAAATTAATTTTTTCATGTAAACAGGTACATCAACTTGAACTGTAGTTTTGAAACACCAGACTCCATGGAGTTTTAAGCAGCACTTGGTACCGTCACTGATTTCCAGAGGAAACAAATTTAGCCCTTGTATGAACAATGTGCAAGATTTGCTTCATGAATACGGCTGCTTGTAACAGCAACGTTAAAGGGACTTGAACCATGTGAGTTGCCTTTTCCAATTACAGTCTGAGCCTGCACTTTTCTGAAACAGCAGCAACTTGCTAGCCAGGGCAAAAAACTAACAGCAACAGAAAATACATTTGATGAAACATTCTTTGCATTAGGAGACATCATGGAAATAAATAGAGTTCAAGGGAGTTCACTCCATTTTTGATAGGCCTTTCCAATCTAGAGTTGTTTCAATGGTTGAAAAAGTTCTTACATTTTGTAATTTCCATTGTACATATTGCTATTTCGGGTATCTCGCGTGAAATGTCGGTCTCGTAAAAATAAAAGTTGGACAAGTATGCACGTGCTGGGGACCGAATTGGAGGGCTCTTTGGTGCAGTCAGTCCAAATTCTAAGGTTTGAAGGATAATATGTACCAATAAAAACAAATCTGCTGCTAGCCACTCACAGCAGTGCTGTCTTGCTTCACATTACAAATCTAAAACAGCTGTTCTCAATAAGCCAATATATTTTTTTCTTAATCAGACATTGCCTGAAAATTTTGTACATTAATCTGGACCAATGATGGTTCTGTACCCTCATGTTGCTGTGAAACATGACTTGAGCTAAAGGCAAAGACTGGTTATCTCGAGGACAACTGCTTCGTATTAGCAATCAGAACAGTGTGTTTAAACAGTCTTCCTGTTTGGTCTCTTGCCTTTCTTTAAAATTAGTTTATTCTTTATGTAGCCACGCTTCCTTTTGGCCGTCTAAAAAGAAAAACAGAACACACTGCATTAGTTCCCAATAATCCGATGTTTACACGGTTAATATTATGCCCTTTTTCGTGCATCTCATGGTTTAAGTTTATAACTGACTCAAGAAGAACCAGCCTACTAACCCCCTCCTACCACCTGGTAGATGCACGTCTAGTATTATTTTTTTTGGGGGGGGGGGGGGAAGGGAGAATGTTGCTGCTTATTTCTGAGTGGTGGGAAATGAGAGCAATAGGAGTAAAAACAAAGTTCTGAAAATGAATAACTGAACATTTCAAAATGCCCAGAACTTCTGGAACATATCCAGTACAAGGAAAGACACATTACTCTGAGTATGCCCAAAACAAGCAGACACACTCTCCTTAAGGCACCCTTAAGGAGAGCATTTCTCTGCAAACCCATTAAAACACAAATGATTTGGCATCCCAGTAACTGAGAACTAAATTTTAGCCTTTAACCTTCCAAAAGAGTTTGAGAAGTGCCGAGAGCTGCCTCTTATGCTGCAGTCACCAAAATGGGCTCTACTCACACATGCTTAATAAAACAGTGCATTTTTATTAAAGATGGAAAGGTGAAGCTTCACCCCACACCCAGGAACCACATTGATTTTTCTACATTTTGACTACATTTGTGCAAGGAGTGATTAAGGTCTGCTCTACCCTGAAGACATGGGGCAGTTCTGGTTCCTCATTTAGAATTACTTTCAGATCAAAATCAATTCATTTTAGAAAAGAATTAAGTTCTGCTCACCCGTCTCAGATGTAAGGAATAGGATAATTTAAGCCGCACTCATCCACCTCACTCCTGCCTCTAAGTTAGGATCAAAGATAGCCCTTCCTCAAGTCCCAGAGAGCATCCGACAAAGCAGCAAGATATGAAACATTCTACCCAGAAGAACTGTTCTTGGAAAAATGCCATCACTAAGAAGCTGGGTCCACTAAGTTCTGCACTTGAGTAGGTTCTGAGTAATCCGGGGACATTGTTCTTCCATTAACAAGACGAACTACCTATTAAAGTCATACTCCCTGCTTTACCTGATATTCACCAATAACAATGGTAGAAATACTTATTAAGCACTTACTAACCACTGGGATTAGATTCAGGATAACCAGGTCAGACACAGTCCCTATCCCACAATGGGACTTACAGTCTAAGGAGAGAGGGATTTCTTTCCCATTTTGCAGATGAGACGAGGCACGGAGCTGGTAAGTACCTTGCCCAAGGTCACCCAGCAAGCGAGTGGCAAGATGGGAGCCCAGGTGCTCTGACTCTCTTGGTCCCTGCTCTTTCCACTAACTCACACTGCTTCTATACAAGGTGGTACTGGTGCTTTAAAGGAGAGCACAAAAAAATCAAGAATGAGTTCTAGCTGACCGGTCTAGGAGTGTAGGATGGTCACTTTAAAAGTTTTTAATAGAAAATTGCCAGGATGAATCCACTTCAAAAATAGAGGTGGGAAAGAAAACAGTCTCCCAAATCATAGCTACTGGTGCAGAAAGCAGCCAGATGGAAGTGAGAAGCCCTTTCTGAATATTCATTTTGTTACAGGCAGCTGGAACCTGTCAATGTCAGATCTGTACACAGTTGCTGGGCTATGATGGGCATATGCTAAAGTTGGACAGTAATCTGGAAAAACAATGTTTATCTGAAACACCTTCTTCAGCATCTCGCATTTGAAAAGGAAGGAAGGTGACAAACGGAGTAAACAAACTGGTTTGGATTGTCCACGATTGTTGAAGAACAGAGAGACATTCAAGAGGAGCAACCCTTCAAGTTATGTAGCATGTTAAATAAAGGAATATTTGCTTCATGCAACTTGTGTGTCTTACTCTTGGAAACCAAAGACAAGTGAATGTATTTCGGGGTTACCTTAACTTTATTCTATGGCATCTGTGTAACCGAGTAGCATTTTTGAACTTTCCCTTAAAAGCTATGCTCTTTGGCTTTCGGTTATTTTAAAGGGAGTTCTATATCAGTGGATGTTATGTCCTTGAAGAACCTCGTTTCAAGGCAAAAATCACTTAGATGCCTCGCATGACCCATTTTTCCACTGCCTCACTGTGTTCTATCTAGACGGACGTGCTATCAGTTCTTCCGTTTTGTTTTATCCAAAACACATAATGCAAGCCTCCTTTCTGGCAGAACCAACTGCACTCTGCCACATCTGGGTTCTTTTTTTTTTTTTGGTTATAAAAAGCAGTAACTTGTACTTTTGAAAGCACTGAAGGCAGTGTGCCTAGTGGAGAGAACCCTGGTTCAGCAGGCAAAAGACCCAGATTCTAATTCCAGCTGGCCAAGTCACACCCTCTCCAGGCCTGTTTTCTTATCTGGAAAATTTGTGAGCACGGTATGAGACTGAGATTGTCCCTATGAGACTGAGATTGTCCCCGGTCTGATTATCTTATATCTTATCTCAGAGCTCAGCACTGTACTTTGGCACCCAGTGATATCCTAAAAAGGTCCAGAATTGGTCAATGATTAGTTCGTGCATATTTGACAAAGTTTTGGACTCCTAGTCAGTAAGGGTGTCAGTTTGTGTGGACTCTCCCACGTGGTCAGTACAGTGTTCCACACACACAGTAAGTGCTCAATAAATATGACTGATCGGTCTCATCACTGCTATGCGATACGGAAGACTTCTGAGTTAACAACGGCTGTCTTCAAAGGCAAGGCATGACTCAGGGTAGCAGCAATGACCTGGTAATTACAGATCACAGTATCCAAATTGCACTTTCCTGCTTTGATGTTCTACCAACAACTGAAATGTAACATGTCCAAAACCAAACTCACCTGCCCACCCAAACCCTCTCCTTCCCCCGACTTTCCCATCACTGTTGACAACCCGTCTCACAAGTCTGACTTACCCTGACTTAACCCTCGCTTCAACCCAGGTATTCAGTCAGTCTCCAAACCCTGTTGGTTCTGCCTTCAGCATCAGAATATTCTTATATTCTATCGCTTCCCCTACCTGCAATTTATTTTAATGTCCACCTCCCCCACTGGACTGTAAGATCAGTGAAGGCAGGGATTGTGTTTACCATCTCTATTGCACTCTCTCAAGTGTTTATTACAGTGCTCTACACAGAGTACTCAAATACCACTGACTGATTGGAAATACCCATTTAATTGTTTCAGTCCAGCCAGTCGGATCCAAATTACTCTAATCAGTCCAAAAACCTCACTTTCTCTAGCACCCTCACTGTAGGCAGTTCACTTGGTAAACAAGACCTTAATTGATGTTTACTCAAAGAACTACAGTAGCATAGTTCTATAATTAATCTCACAGGCCTTTAGTGATGAAGTTTTATAGAAATTTGGAGAATCTTAGCTTTTGCTCTCTGTCCTTTCTCCCTAAATTCCCCCCTTAAAATCTTCACTATCAAGAGGAGTGCAGCAAGATCATTCAAAGAACGGGACATGAAATGTAGAAAATGCTTTTAGTTACAAAGGAGGAAGCAGACAGACACTCAAATTCTGTCAACAAAATGGTTCCAATTTAATCACTTTAGGGAAAAATGTCATTTTGAAGCTGTTTGGCATTTTTATTTTCAAACAGGTTCAGAAAGAGACATCCAAATGAAACCTTATTTCATGAACCAGAATTACTGCCACAGGATGGCTGTGATTTAAAGATGACCAAAAGTAACACAGTTGTTCTCTAAGACCTTTAATGTTCAGCTAAGCAGTTTGCCACCATCTATATCACTGCATGAACAAATCTTACCATCTAGGGATCTGCATGCTCAGAGTTTAAATCAGCAAGTTTAATAGGAACACTACCGGCAGGCAGGCCTGACATTAAACACACGTATAAAACTGCAACCCAAAAGAGATCCGACAATTGGAAAGGCGTAATATACCGGCAACTACCCTGGGGAATTCCTTATCAACCAAATGGGGGTGAAACCTGGTTGCCCCTTTTCCAACTATTTCAGTGGGAACCCACCTTCTTTGACAAATACTTCTGTTTCGGAAAAATGTTGGTTACTCTGGGTTTATGGGTTAGTGTCTCCCTGTTGTCGAGCTGTTTCACTTTGTATATTCTAACGAGCCAATGCTCCGACGTAAAGGCTTCCTCCAAATGTTTGAACTTAATGTCCTTGTTGCCGATCTCAGCATTGCGAGTACGGTCAAAGCCCGGAGGGGTCCGAAAATCCAGCTGCAAAATGGGGATCAGAATTAGGCTTCGATGACACTCGAAACATGATAGCTGACGGATATCCGCACGCACCTCCGTCCTCTAAGCATCCAGCTAGGAATGAGGAAACAAAGGGACTTGCTTCTTCAAGATTCCTCCTGCCAAAATGCAGGAGAGGTTGGTTGGAGTTCTCCTTGAAACTCATGTCTGTGATAGTCTGGACAATTCACGTGTCCCCACAGGGGATTAGGGCACTTGCAAGCCTAGGCTAAGAACTCAAATTTACAAATGAGAAATCAATAAAAAAGGGAGGAGAGCCTTCGGGGGTGAAAGACTGACACAAATTACAAGTGAGTCCAAAAAAGCATCACCCGTATATTAAAATGATGAAGAGCTCATTCAGAGAGGGGAAAAGCATCAATCTAAGAAATGGAGGTGGTGGGAGACTTGCACAGAAAAGAACAAGTCAGGGGACACACATTGCTACAAGTTCAGCCCAAGGGCACAATCTAGGAGTCTCAAGCTCAGAAAATTTCAGTCTAAAACAATGCTAAAAGACTTTATCTAACTCATCGGTCAAAATAAATCAAAGCAGGGGCATAAATGGACAGTAACTGCAGTAGCAAATGAAGGTGGTTACCATACTCCCCCAAATAACCTTAACCTAGGCAACAGAGTAGCAGCATGACCTAGTGCATAGAACACAGGCCTGGGAGTCAGAAGGACTGGGGTTCTAATCCTGGCTCTGCCACTTGTCTGCTATGTGATCTTGGGCAAGACAAACAACTTCTCTGGGCCTCAGTCACCTCATCTGTAAAATGAGGTCTGAGACTGTAAGCTCCACAAGGATAGGGACTATGTCGAACCTGATGACATTGTATTTATCCAGCACTTAGTATAGTGCCTGGCACATAGTAAGTGCTTAACACATGCCATTAAAAAAAACACCCAAAAAATAATATGGAACTGGTCAGGTCTGGTGAAAGCTAACTGGTACGGTACTGCTTAATCCTTGCTCAATCATGGAAAATTATCCTGTGGAAGAGCACGTCTCTGCCACTGGATGGGAGCTGAGCAATTGTCCTGTCTCACCCAGTGGGACCCTGAGCCTCTGGGGCTGTTCCACTGCCCATCCTGGAACCCCAACCCAACTCGTGCTGGAATATGAGTTAGAATGTCAGGGAGGGATGGATGGGATTACTTGACTCCAGTGGGAGTCTATGGATGGAAGAGGTAAGGGTGCACATGTGGGTAGGAGGTTTTGCACCCAGTTGGTGAACGGGGCTCTGATGGCAAGAGAAGTTACTTCTGAATAAGTTGATTTGGGTCTGAAACCTGATACCACTGACCTGCATTTCTCCAAATCGGTAATAGGACATTTTATACATGAGGCAGTTCAGCAAAGTCGGGGAGCCTGCCTTATCCACACGGAACTCTCCCTGAGGAGTGAAGTAGTCACTCTCCTAAAAGGAAGACAAAGAAGTCTCAAGTCAGCATAATTCAAAAGTCAACCCATTTTAACTACTTTCACTGTAAAAGATTACCTATGAAAATATGCTCATAAATGGTTTTCTACTGCCTCCTTTCCAATATCCCAGCTGTTAAAATTAAGAGATTTACTTGGCTAGAAACGAGTGACTAAAATATACATTTGCTATTTCTTGACCTGCTACCTACCTTCGTGATTTTAGTAGACAACACGAACCAGAAGCAAAATGATCCCACTTGCTTTATTTGGATAGAAAATAGTAGTACTACTAACAGTTATTATTAAGGCATTTGGTAAATGCTTACTGAGTGCCAGGCACTGTACTAAGAGCTGGGGTAGAGACAAGCAAATCGGGTTGGACAAAGTCCCTGTCCCAGGTGGGGTTCACAGTGTCAAACCCCATTTTACAAAAGAGGTAACTCAGGCCCAGAAGTAAAGTGACTTGCCCAAGGTTACCCAGTAGACAAGTGGCAGAGTCAGGTATGACCCTCTGACTCCCACACCATGGTCTATCTACTATGCCATGCTGCTTCTCAATTACTAATTGCAACATTTAAAATATGCCCTCTTTTCACAGTTTCAGTAATAGGAGGGATGGTTATTGATTTAGACTGGGAAGAGTTTTTCATTTATCCAAAGGTTATTAACTGGAATGTAACACGGCAAAGCTTTCAGACATGAACCTCCCTCACCCACATTTCCAGATATCTTTGCAAGATGCTTTCATTATTTAACCCTCTAAGTATTGGGTAATGATTATCTAATATTTAAGTTTCTTGAGGGCAGGAATCATGTCTATTAACTCTATTGTACTCTCCCAAGCGTCTAGTAGGGTGGTTTGTACACAGTAAATATGACCAGTTCAAGCAGTAACAGTATTCTATTATTTCTTTAAAATTTTCAGTTTCATCTATTAAACTGCTCTTTATCCTACTTCTCCATGTTCAGATCTTGCCAACTTTCTTCTCTTTTTCTGTTCCTTTACCTTCTCACTCCTCTCTTCATGTACCTTGCATTCTTGCATCACAAACTGACGCATAAGTTATTCTGTCCCTTCTTCCCCAGACCCTTTTTCATATTTCTTGTACACTTGTCTTCCCCTCCTTCCTCTCTACCTGTCGCTACCTCTAATATGTCTCACCTTCACAACATCATTAAGATCCGCCCTTTCCACTACATCCAAATGACTACCACATCAGTACAATCACTCATCCTATCCTGCCTAGGTTATTGTATCAGCCTCCTTTCTGTCGTCCAACCTCCTGCCTCTCCCCACTTCAGTCCATACTTCACTCTGCTGCCCAGATTATCTTTCTACAGAAACATTCAGGGCATGCCACTCCCCTCCTCAAAAATCTCCTGTGGTTGCCTATCCACCTCCATATCAAGCAAAAACTCCTCACTATTGGCGGCTTGTAAGCTCTCCATCACCTTGCCCCCGTGTACCTCACCCCCCTTCTCTCCTTCTACATTCCAGCCCACACACTCCGCTCCTCCGGTGCTAACCTTCTCAGTGTGCCTCAATCTCCCCTGCCCTGCCGCCAACCCCTGGCCCATGTCCTACCTCTGGCCTGAAAAGCCCTACCTCCTCAAATCTGCCAATCAATCTTCTCCCCTTCAAAGCCCTACTGAAGGCGCATCTCCTCCAAGAGGCCTTCCCAGACTAAGCCCCACTTTTCCTCAGCTCCCACTCCCTTCTGCGTCACACCGACTCACTTCCTTTACTCTTCCCCTCTCTCCATGCCTCACAGCACTTATGTATATTTGTATGAATCTACAATTCTACTTATTTAAATTGATGTCTGTTTACTTGTATTTATGTCTGTCTCCCCCCGCCTCTAGACTATGAGCCCATTGTGGCCAGGTACTGTCTCTCTTTATTGCTGTATTGTACTTTTCAAGTGCATTGTACAGTGCTCTGCACACAGTAAGTGCTCAATAAATATGACAATGAATGAATGTCCTTTTCTCTCAATTATCCTCATTTTTTTTTTTTTTTAAAAAAAAGCCCCAGCTCCATACACCCTATCATTCGCCACTATTACTTCTACTCCCAACAGACCCCTCTAGTAAACTAAAAATGACAGCCATCATTTTGGTTTGGGGACTGTCGGAATGAGGGCATTCCCCTGCGTCTCCTCTCCTGAAGTCTCAGAATTAAAGCAGGATTTGAGTTATGGGGGAGCTAGAGCTTGCTTGCTTCCCTTTTCTGATTCCCAGAGGAACACAAGAGGAAGCTTGTTGTGGGCAGGGAACATGACCCCCAACTCTGTCATACTGCACTCTCCCAAGCAGTTAGTATAGTGCTCTGCACACAGTAAGTACTCAATAAATACCATTCATTGATTGACTGATCCACTTGGCTCCCTCTCCACAGTTGGAAATGCAGTCTGAGCCTAAACCTGGGCACCTTCTCATTTTTCCACAGCCCAATTATTTCCCCTAAAGTGGTTTAGCTTATCTGCTTCCTAGAGGTTGGGTGTCCTGCCCCAGACATGTGCAAAGAATCACTGCCAAAATGACTGCCTTTTTGGTATAGTGATGTTTTCTCATTCCCCCTTTCCCATCATACAGTTTTAATTTCAATGAGATCCACAGTCCATATTTTTTTCACCCAGCTCCCATGAGAAAGCCAAATATAGATGGAAGAGGGTAAACCATCTCGTAAGAATCGGATAGTGGTTCTTTTCTAACAGAACACAAATAGAAGACCCCGGCAACACCAATTTCTTCTCTTAATACAGCAAAATAATGTAACATTGATTAGCTGGCCTGTGATGATAAAATTAGAAAGTTCTGATTTAAAATGATTACTATCTCCCTGCATTTACAGGATTTGCCACTTTTTTTGGTGAATACAGTTCTCCTCCTCTGAAATTTACTTTCTGATCAGCTGCTACTGATATTGGTAAAAATGGTGACATTTTCCCCCTTCCTTAGTAAGCAGTTTAATGTACCTAAAATTCCAATATTAGCCTAGATTTAAAGTACAACTTTGTAATAAAAGAAGTGGTAAGGGGGCTTGCAATCAGGTTCAAGTAACTACATCATAAGATTCTACTTTGAAAGATTTCCCCAGTTTGTCCCTAAGCTAAAAGAACACAACTGCAAATAATAAATTGATTACTTTTCTACTCTGTTAACAAATTAAGCATTTCCCACTTCCTCTTTAATTATCAAAAGAGAATTTAATGTATTTTCTAAAACTTGAAATTAATAAAAAAATTACAATTATAAGATCTTTGTTTCAGATTCACACTATATTGGTTAGTTTTAATACTTCTGTAGGTTGAGGCTACAATGCTGAAATTATATCAATATAAGAATTCAATTCAGAGTTTTCAATAAAAAAGGTTCACATTTTCTTCCTTCACCTAAGTCAAAACTGGCTATCTTAATTTAAAAACACAGTTAATGATAAAATGTTTGTCATTTAGAACCACCCCCTTCAGTGATAAGAAGCGATTAAGCCATTTCCTCCACAGATATGTTCTTTACAGATCCCAAATTAAAATTGCTTTTCTTACCCGGATATCTTTTGGATGTTCCCCCTCAGCTATTCTCACCATCCAGAGGAATTTGTTGATGTCGTCACCGGAATAGCCAATCACCCCTCCAAAAATAATTAAAACATAATCTACATCCAGACTCCTCATGATCTCATAAGCGGCTGATTCATTAGAAGACATGGCTTTCCCCACCTAGATGAATCAAATGTACGTGATAAACTTTCGAATTCTCTAAAGACCAACCTTAGCTTCACATGTTTTCCAAAGAGAACTACACAGTAGAACTGCCAATATGAACACATGCAGATTTTACATTATTACAGTTCTTTAGCAAACAAATATTTGAAAATCAGAAGACAGCCACAAGGAACAAAAATTTCTGAATCAATTTTAAAAATGTATTTGGTTTGCACATTTCCAAGGCAATCAAGACTGGAGGAGTAATTCTTCTTTTTTGCCAAGCCACATCAAGACAATTTATTCTGAGTAGAAAATGTGCTCAACGAGTCCTTCAAGGTAATTTTTAAAACTATATTTTAAAAATTCTCCTCCCTCACCTCACCCACCTTCAAAATGTTCCAATTTAAAGACACATAGTTGGACCACAACCGGAAGTTCAGGTTGGGAGGTCTCATCTCTATAATTACGACATTTAATATAAAAAAGTTTAAGTATGCCACAGCACTAATGTACTTGCACAACAGAAATAATGACCTCGGTTTATCTATTTAGATATGTCTCCAGATTAAGAAATCCTCTTCCTAAGAGGTTGTGAGTTATGACAATCAGCTTTTATATAACATTTATATTTGTAATATATGTGTACACCCTGTTTCAGCTTTACAATACTTGTCTTCTTTTTGGCTCATGCTAAGAATGCTGGCAATTTTAAGAGGGATGATTGGGAAGAGGGGAAGGGGAAGATGAAGAGTAGAAAGATTAAAGAACAAAAAGACGGGGACAGAGGTGGGAAATGAACCAGAAAAGGCCAGGAGCAGAAGTGGTTTGGCTGTGAGGTGGAGTCGCCAGGGGATGGTCGACTCGTCCATTTTGCTTCTGATTAAGTAGAGGTCAGTTACTCTATCATGACATCTCCCTGAATATAAATGCATTACAGTAGCTATAATATTTACCTACAGTTGATTTGGTAGCCAATTCTGGGCACTTCTAAATAAGACTGGGTTATATGACTTTTTACAGGAATTGATTGCTCCATTTACTACATTGCCTCTATGGGAGAACTGGCTTCAACTTGCAATGCTTCGTCTTTGGATGCAGATTTCAGGAATGAATTTCGTTACCTAAGGACTTCCTGGAGCCTATTCTTGAATACACTGTGCATTTCTGCCCAAACATCGATCTCCCTTCTAGTAAAAAATAATGACAATTCTAAAACCGTTTAAGAGGGTCTGTTTTACAGGAAAGGCAAATATGCATTTCAAATCTCTGATCATTTAAAATACCCTCCCCCAACCCATAACATCCTTACCAGTGCTATGTGACTATTATTCCAAGTATTGTTATCAACCAACGTCGTCCGATTAGCCATTCCTGCTATCTGATACCCGTAGTCCCACCAAGACATCACCCGGGCATGTTCGTCTGTGTTTTGCCTTAGCCAATAGTATGCTTCTCTGAAATCATCCAGTATATTCCTAGTCCTGAAATATCACATCAAATATCTTTTCAGACAAAGATGCAGCAACGTTTAAGCATATACTACTGTTTTAGGAAAACTTCATACTGAATTCTGAAGCAAGTTTAAATCACCCTAGGAAAAACTGTACATTTAATTTTGAGAGTAAAATTCTCCTAAAACTTAGAAAGTGGATTGGCAATTAAAAGTTCAAATAAAACCTAATATGTAATGGATTATGCAACTACTGGCCAATTTATGTTTCTGACCAAGTGATCAATCAATGCTATCTACTGAGTGCTTACCATGTGCAGAGCACTGTTCTAAGCACTTGGGAGAGTACAATACAAGAGTATTGGCAGAAATGTACCCTGCCCATAATAAGTTTGTCTTTTCCGTAATATAATCTGAATGTAATTATCTTACTACATTTCCCCAAGTTTGTATTTATTTTTATTGAAAGGGTGGTCAATGAGGCACACATCAGGCATAGGATGTGTACTAGATGGCTGGGAGGGGAAGAAATCAAAAATCCCAGTAAAGGCTCAGAACAAAATCCAACTAGTAAACTCATGAACAACGTAGTCACTCTTTTCTGGACTCTACTTTGTTGTTTGAGGAGTAAAGGTTTTACAGAGGCAAAAACAAGGTGCAAAAAATGCTTTGATCCCTGGAGTCTTTTCTTACCCATCATGATTGTAAGAGGCCAACACTACACTTGGACTGGAATAGGCATTGCTTGTCACCCAGGTACAGTGGACTGCAAACATCATCAACAGCATAAGCATTAACATGGTGACAATGCTTTTGATATTGGGACCCAATCCTTCTTCAGGTTTTTCTTGTTCAGATACATGTTTCCTCACTTTACCTGCCTGAAGACAAAATAACTCATTACGGCAATCCTTAATGGGTTAACTGACGTACACAGATTTTGTCATTGGCTGTACTTTTCTTATTCTCTACATTGAGGGGAAATCAAAAATTAGGCAGAAACGTTCTCCCAATTCGGACGCTTAAAAAAATGAGTCAACAAAGCAGATCCTTAACTTTCTACTTCAAATAACTATAGCCCATTCTAAATTCCTATGAGAGAGGGAACCTTCTCAAGAGGTGGTGTGGAAAGACCTTCCGCCCAATTATCTGGCCACAGAGGCTGCTTCCCTTCAGCTGGGTTTGTGTACTTGTAATATGAATGTGGTAAGGCCTGAGTAGATAGAGGGAACTAATTAGGGTGAGGGTTAGGCAAGCAGACAAGCGGGATTTTCTTCTAAACTCAGTTTCACATATTGAAGAAGCAATATAATATTATTCTCATAAAGTTAATTGAAAGAATGTACAGAAACCAGCACAAGCCAAAATTGACACTAATTTGGGACTGTGTGAAGGAACCACCAAAAAAAAAAACAACAACAACAAAAAAAAACACCAACCCAAAAAAACCCATTAAGAATTTCTGAAGAACTGAGCCATCTGGGATGAGGGAAGATAGCCTGACATGACTACTTACTTTGGGAAATAGCATGGCCTACTAAAAACTGAACACGTTAGTGGTAGTAAAACAAAACAAAACAAAACAAATCCATAACTTTAACCAGATTTGCTACTGACTTGCCAGGGCCTAAGAGAATTTGTTTTGACCTATCTGGCTTTTTCATATGTGTTCAATGAAATCATCTCAAACTGCGTCCTGGGGATGTTGTGTGAGTTAATGGTGATAACTATTAGAATCTCATTTGATAGTTCAACAGTGGAGAACATTTCAAGTAGTGATGGCATATAATTTGCTACTATTTGTAAGGTATTTCAAGGGCTCACAATTATAATGAACTTCTCTACAAGGAATGAGCTCTCCAAAACCTTCTCCTACCCCAAGCTAGAGGCTGCCACCAAAATCTTTCATTTAAAGATCTCCATGAACTACAGAATCAGCTTTGAAAGGACTCCAGTGTTTATTTCCCTGGAAAAAGCATACAGATATAAAGATAGAACATAGAAAAAGTTTGTCTACCTTATCGTACAAGCTTCCTGAACTTCTTTTGTCATCCTCATCACTGCTGTCTTCTACGGGTGGGTTTTCCCTCTTCATATCATCCCCCAGATAATGTTCAAAAACATTAGAGAAAGCAATTGCGGACAGCATACAGACCACTGGGGTCAAAGTCAACATCAGACGAACCATCACACCAGCAAAATATACCGCACTGATTGCATAGAGAGCAACTGTGAAGAGACAAGCCCATGTGAACACAGGTTAAGCTCAGAGGAAATAGAAGTACTTTTAGTTAGTAAATTGTATTTATTAAGCGTTTGTTGTGTGCAGAGCACCATACTAAGTGCTTGGGAGAGTACAATCTAATAATAAGCAGACATTCTCTGCCCACAAATGAGCTTACAGTCTAGAGGACTTTTAGGACTTTGAAAATCTAAAAATATAGACAAAACTCATAAGAATGATCCCTTCTTAATGTTGACATGTCTATAAATTGACAAACTGCACTAGGTCATATGACAAAGTAAAACTACACCTTAGTACTTCAAAGAAATAGGTTATGTGTGAGCCACATTGACGCTCTCCATCATGCCTAAATGAAATACCCGGGAACTGGCAGATCCTTGGCCTTCTTCCACCGTGGCTGAGCAAACTGTCTTCTCTCCCCACTCTCCCTCCCCAAACACTTCCCCAAGGGAGAGGAAGGATTGTTATCTCTTTGGTACAAGAACAGTACTACATTAAATGGTGCTCCCATTGCTGGGAAACGTTTATTAATCTCCAAATGGTTAATTTAATTCTATATTTGAGCAGGATTAATTGTAATTAGTTACTTTACTATCTCTAGTACATCAATTTAGAATTCGGCCTATTGAAGAATAAATTGAGATACAAGAAAAAACCACTCGCTTTTAGCATTAAATATGTGACCTAATGTGCCAACTCTCATTGGATGGTATTATAAATAAACTCCAAAAATTTATTAATAAGGGGAAAGAGGAGGGAATCTTGTCAAAATTAAAATTAATTATGGGCTTACAGAATACAATATTAGCAAAAGAAAGACTTGTAAAGAGAATCCCCATCAAGAAAAACAGGTATTGGAGACTGAATTGATTTTTGAATATTTGCACTTACCAAATACTCTTTCATCATTGATGTTTTTGATACAGAACCATAGGCCTGCTGGAAAGGTGCACACAAGGATATGGAGATCAAAGAAGAAGGACACCCAAGTTGTAGGCTGATGCTCAGACACCGAAGCAATGATTGGGATGTGTATTTTCGCATATCTAGGATTTAAAAAAAAATAATTAGAATCCCTTTGTAATGTTGCAATTGCATTATCTTCTGATGTAAAATTATTGGGCTCTATAAAATATTTTTTAATGACTATTAGAATGCATTAAATAATGATACCTTCTAAGTGATTCTATATCTTGAAATAGTCTTGGCCAATTTACTTTAAGCACAAATGGGATTAGTCCAATTTTTGCGAGTGCAGGACAACAAACTATTCTTTACATCCTGCTGGGACTATTCAATCAGCTAATGAGAGAGTTTAGTTTTATGTTATATGACTTTACCTATGAATTCTGTGACCTTCCAAGACCGAACCAACGAAGAATCCATTTTCTGAATAAAATCTAGAGTTACTATAATTAGACTATTGCTGTCACAGCATATTTTGTATATACTTCCTCATAAAACTGCCATGTGATCTTCGGCATTCTCTCTGCAACCATGAGGTATTTAGGTAGATTATTTAACATAAGGTGATGGCCAAGTAATTGCCTAATGGCCGGGAGCCCAAATGAAGAAACAGAAACTAGAATTTAGTTGCACTTGTCAGTCTCACCATACGGTTAGCTCTAGATATACTTTAAAATGTTAACAAAAGATAGAATTATAAGTATATTTTTAAAATACAAATTTTAGGAACTGTATAATAATGCCTGAATAATTGTTTGTCAATATTGTTCGTCAATAAGCTTCTTGGAGATGTCTATATGGAGGGACAAAACACACTGACGGTCATCACTGAATGAAAGAATGGTCTACTAAATCATTTTAATTCTCTAAAATCTAAGGCTTAGAAGAGTGAGTAACTACAATTGCTACATCCCTAACAAAAATGAGTTGAAACTACTTTCTCTCTTGGTTACAATGAGATAGTATCCATTAGCCTGGAATAAAGAAAAGTACTATTTTAATATTAATTGCTGATTAATCACTTTTCCTGCCTTTACTTACCCAGTGTCCCAAAGTGAATAAAATCTGCCACTCCATGGTGCAATATAACCTGAAGTACAGGGGATGAGAAATCATTGGAAATAATTTGGAAATCAAAGCACATTTCATTTACTTGGTTCTAAGTTATACTAACGTATGAAATACAGTAAAATTCACACAAGACCCATAGAGAAAAATCAATTTGCAAAAATTATAAGAAACAATAACAGTGGTATTTGTTAAATGCCTACTATTTGCCAAGCACTGTATGAAGCGCTGGGGTGGATACCAGCTAATCAGGTTGAACCCAGTTCCTGTACCATATGGGGCTCAAAGAGTAGTAAGAGGGAGAGCAGGTACTGAATCCCTATTTTCCTTCGGCTAAAAGAATCCAGATCCGCTGACTCCCAGGCATGTGATCTTTCCACTAGGCCACGCTGCTTCTCCTCTTTATTTCCCAATCCTCTCTGAAATACTTTCTACATGAGCAGCAAAGAAGAAATTATAAGTGGCTGAAATGAAACTATGAACTTTATTATTCAAATACATTAGTCAGTATTAAATTTAGGGTGATAGATTCAATCAAATAAATTGAACAATCAAAACTCATGTCTTTCAACTTAGTTTCATAATATGATCATGAACCCTCATAACTGTAAGTGGAAGACTGGGATGTGGAAAAGTGTGCAACAGAAAAATTTTGGAAGCTGACTTTATCCCAGAGGCCAGTCTTGAGGAGGGATTAGGAATGAAAACAGATTGCATCTGATTGGCAGACTAGATACAATTCGATTAACTGGGACTGTAATTAAGAACAGCATGTTTCCCAAAGTGAGATCGCTGGAGAGTTGTTGGAAGTGTATTAATATTCCATCCTCAGGACATGCACATATATTTATTTTCACGTGTACTGATTCTGATTTCACAGCCTGTGAATATTTCTGTCTGACTCTCCCACTAGAATGTTATCTCCTTGTGATTTCTGCTGCTGTTGTACTTACATGTTTAGTACAGTGCACTGCACTCATTAGCAGCTCAATAAATATCATTACTGTAAAATACACAGTAGTAGGATATGTTAAATAAAATATGGCCTCGACATCTACAATTAGAAGTTCTGTATACTCTTTTAGCCCATGTTGGCACCGGGTACAGTTGAGATAAACCGTGCCCAGGGAAGGACTCTTCAGTGCTGAGAAGGGCACTCTCCATGAGTTTACCCTTTCCACTTTGCCACACACCCTGTGGGGCAAACAGAGTTCACTGTTTACAGTGTTTATGGCCTGCCTTTGATTATCCAAATATTTTCTTTGGGCTGGCTGGAGTTGATAAAATGAAAATGTTCTCACCATTGAACATATTTAATTAAGAATTATTTTTGTAGATAAGCATTTTAGACCACCAAAGCAGTGCTAAACCTCTTTCAAACTAAGCTCCTTAGACAGCAAATATAATTTAGTCAACTTTTTTTAAGCCAAAGACTTGCCTACATTTTAAATTGCTCATCCCTAAGTTATGTACTCAATATATAGCACAAATGCTGGAGCCAAAAAGTGCCTGGAAAATCTCTTCTCTGGGCCTGTGAGCTCCAATAATTAAGCAAGAATTATTGAAAATGTGATGCAGATACAACACTGAGAAGCCATACAATGGCAGGATCTATTCTAAAAACTCACAACTACCCAAGTTAGTAATGATAATTATATTATGGCATTTGTTAAGTGCTTACTATGTGCCAAGCAGTGTTCTAAGCACTGGGGTAGCTACAAGGTAATAAGGTTGTCCCACATGGGGCTCACAGTTCTAATTCCCATTTTACAGATGAAGTAACTGCGGTACAGAGAAGTTAAGTGACTTGCCCAAGGTCACAGAGCAGACAAGTGGCAGAGCTGGGATTAGAACCCACATCCTCTGACTCCCAAGCCCGTGCTCTTTCCACTAAACCACATTGCTTCCCCAGGTGTTAATCCCTAATATCTTTAAATTTATAAACTAGATCAGAATTGACCTTAGGTGAAATGACCCTAGAAAAAGTGGGGGGTTTTTTAATAGCACTTAAGGGTTTATAATGCTCTGAAAAAACAACCACCCAACTTTCTAACCATTAAGGGAGATACCCAAATATCTGGTTTGGAGAAGAAGGGCTTTGCATGGTTTGGGCAGCCCACAGTTAATTTTGTAAAGGATTTTTCCAAAGTGTCTCCTTTACTGCTTGGGCCTAGATGATTCACAGTGACATTAATTCATACAAATAATGACAAATTTTCCAGGTATATTCTACTCTGGGGAAAGGATTTAATTGCCATTTGATAACACTTACCTGTGTAAGTCAAATAGATGACGCTAAGGAACACAAACCCGGCAGCTAGGGATACCCCCAAAAAGAAGAGGGTCTGGAACTCCTGCTTTGTTAGTCGGTCCCTCAGATACTGCAGGAAGGCATAAGCCTGCAGCAGTGCGAAGACACCTAATTACGAAAAAGAGAAAATATGCTCTCTTGTAGTGATGCAATTAGAAAGACTGATCACATTTTTCTGAGAAAATTCGGAGGCTCATTTGGAAATGACTTCTCACAGAGATCCTAAGCCTAAAAGCTTGCCTCAAGATGCTCTTCACTAAAAAATGATTCACCCAAAACTCCCTTTGAAGTCGAACAACCCTTCCTTGGTCGGGTGCAATGGGACTTGCTGAGACCAGCCGCAGTAGGGGACAAATACTGACAGAAGTCCTTGGTTCTTTATTCCTTTTCCTAACTCCTCCATCTTCCATGTCCCCCAAATTACTCTAAAGCTTACAGGAAGGCCATTTGGGAGATATCAGGGAGCTGCTGGGCAACACAAATCGTCATTTGAATATCTGAATTCTCTCCCACATATTTAATTGTTCATTCTCCCTCTTAGTCTGCTTCTGGAGACGCAGTTAAAAAAGCGACATCCGGAGGCAAAAATCAATGGATTTGTTTTGCCTCAGGAGAGGGGGGGTTCGATGTAGCTTTTAACACTAGAAGAAAGAATGATTATTTAAATTTCACAGTTTTCCTCAAGTATCTACTCCAGATGGTAAAGTAGTAAAAATGAGGTCAGGCAGAAAGATGATTAAAAAATTTCTAAAACTCATTGAGAAAGCAATAGCTAATAATATACATAATAAGAATTGATAACAAACATTAATACAAGAAAGTGTGGATTCTGTCAGGCTTATAGCCAACAAAATCACAAAGTAAATAGTGTAAAGACTCCATTCTTAAATGTTTAAATCCATCTTTCCAAACAGCAAGATTTTACAAAAGAAGATTCCATATAAATCTGCACTTTGCAAGGCTTACAAAATGATACTCAGGAATAGCCATATCATAAATGTACAATTCCACCATTTTGCATGAAAATTGTTTAACTGACCAAGGATAGGAAATGCCTCGATGGCATAAGACAACCTCCACCTTCTTGAACTTCGGGAGGCTACACGTTTAATATCAGCGAACCATTTGCTGAAATTGAAACTGTTACAATACTGATTCTCTATAAACTATTTCGCATTTAAAATTTTTAAAAACAATTATTATACAGAGTGGTTAAAACCAGTTTTGGTGACTTGAAATATGTATTAAATGGACATAACCAAACATTTTTTTCATACCTGCAGCTGCCATGTGCTCACTTGTTCTGATTGGCTGGAATCCCACAAAAGGTATTTGCATGGATAATATTAAGCCCACAATGTAGAAAGTGCTATAGGCTAAAAAAACAAAATGGAAGACCAGTCTAAGTAGTTTGTGGCCATTATTATTCATTTACTGTATACTGCTTTACCCCAGTAAACATGCAAAATAACCAGATTTTATTGAAAGACTTTTCAAAACTCCAGTACCTTGATACCTTGTGAGCAAGAACTCAGCTCTCCTGATAGCCAGTTTATTTCTACGAGTTTGACCACTAGCGCAGCCACAAACTCCCTCGGCTAGCAAGCTTGTATGCACAAGTGTCTCTCTGGGAGACCCTCACAGACCATCGCTCAGAAGCAATGACCTACAATTCGTCACCAAACTGCACCCGATGTGGGTTCCTGTGCTTTTCCTTTGCTCCTCTGATTTTAAGATTCATTCCAGATGCATTTTCTTACAGAATTGTGGGGTTTTTTCCCCTAAAGGGACATTCCCTGGAAGATCATGCTTCCACAAGAAAAGGTCTTTCTCAATTAATTTTAAATTTCACTAATTAAGACTAATCTACTTTTAGGTCATCTTACATTAT
Source organism: Ornithorhynchus anatinus (assembly GCF_004115215.2). Classification (NCBI taxonomy): domain Eukaryota; kingdom Metazoa; phylum Chordata; class Mammalia; order Monotremata; family Ornithorhynchidae; genus Ornithorhynchus; species Ornithorhynchus anatinus. The sequence continues at coordinate 50,436,859 of NC_041735.1, read as the reverse complement.
CATTTCCTTGTTAAAGTCATTTTTAATAGTTTTCAATGGTAATCAGTAGGCTGAGGGTGGTCTTCAATGTTGATTCTTGGAGAGGACCATCACCATTTTGGATACATATAAAAGACACAACCAAGAGGCTTAGTTTTTCACTCCCATATGGAACTACATATTCATTTTAAAGCTAATACACTAAGATCCTCCTGCCTTATCCCCCTGCGCCCCCACAAAATGTGTTTGCCACACCCTGGCCAATTTTTTTTTCCAGATTCCATTCAAGGTAAAGACCTACAAGCCAGACATTTGAATAGCAATAATGCGATCAGCTTTACCCTAGCTAAGTACAATTTTCTTTGCACATTCATGCCATTTTTCTGAACTCAGCAACTCTCAATTTACTACTTCATGCATATTTAACAAGCTATATTCTTCATCACTATCCTCACCGCTCACTGAAAGTTAAATAAATAAAACTGGGCCTATAATTATATTCACTTCAGAACTACACTACTCACCCACCTCAAATAATTATCACTGTTCAGACGGTGTTCTTTTCCACATGACATTGTACTTTCCACACAATATACTTGACGGTAAACCGATTAGAATTAGCAATTTAATTTTAATTAAAAATCAAGTTACTTATAAAATACTATCATTTGTGTGTTACATTCCCTTTGGGAAGATGAGTTCGATTTATTTCAGCTGTGGAAGAAAGTGAGCTGAGGAAGCTCACAGAATGACAGGGAAATCCTAACCAGGGGAGAGGTTAGCCTGTAGAAGGAACACTTTCGGCCACTCTGGCAGTTCAGAGGTCACAGAAAGATTGAGCCAAGGCTATTTTAGAAATCACCAATGATTTATGATCTGTTGGGCTATCCCACTTTCGGTGGATACTCATTTTTCCTTCCATTTCAAAATGGAAAAACAAAATACTGAATTCCTTTGTACTGAAATAAGATCCAAAATGACCCAACTTGTATAAGCATAATCCTACAATCTCTACATCCACTTTTAAAAAGCTATACTAAAAAGATTTTCAATTGTCCATACCTCATTTTAATTATTTTGATTAAAGACTACAGAAGTATGTACAGAATAATTCTGTAACACAATACTCTGTTTCTACCTTCCAACTGTACTATGCTTAACACATTATTTAAATCTCCTTCCTTTAATTGAATATTTTTAAACCACGGTGTGAGACAGAGTAATTTAGAGTGCTTGAAACTGGAATTTAAAGACTCAAAGAGCACAATATCTAGTAACACTGAATTCCCTTAATAGTTCCACTATTTCTCAAACCCACCCCCTATAATTCAAGGAGTTTGGAATAAATGCCAACTCAAATTTCTACATAATTTAAATATATTTTCCAAGATTATTTCACTACTTTCTTACATGACTGTTCTGTTCTCTTCTCCCTAGACTGTGAGCCTCCTATGTGGGACAGGGACTGTATCTGATCTGATTATGTTGTATCTGTAGGTGACTGAAACCTCCTTGGGGGGAAGCATAGTGTCTATCAACTCTACTGCACTGTACTTTCCCAAGCAGTTAGTACAGTGTTCTGCACACAGTAACTACTCAAATACCAATGACTGACCAAACTCAGCACTTAGTAAAGCGCTTAGCACAAATATCACACTTATGATTGTTTAACATATTAGAATCTTCATTTTAAACACTGTCTAAATTTCACACGTCAAGAGTTACTTTAAATGTAAACCTCCCTGTTATAACCCTATCTCCTTGTATTTATGTACTAACTCCCAAGATGAAAAATCTTAAGATTCTTATTGCTAATTTTTTTTTGCAAAAAGTTCATTTTTTTAGGCTTCTCCTTCGTAGAAATAAAATCCAAAACCCCTCCACACAATGGGAACATCAATTTACCCCAAGTTAGTACCTGAGTTTCAGGCACTTTGAAAAAGAATGCCGGTACTACGCAATGGCCTCAACCTTTTTTCAGTTCTGGACTTTCTTCTCCTAAATCCCAAGTATATAGCATTAAGTGAAAATCCTAGCACTTTTAAATTGCTTTCTCCACACTTCTCCTGGGTAGACAACAAAAGACATGTGTTCTTTTTTATCCTCTTAGATTCCAGAGCCCAACAATTGCTAATCAAGTACAGTTGTCTTCACTATTTCCTTAGTGGCTCCCTTTTAATAACTGCCTTTTAACGCTGGCTAGGTTTACTACCTTTTTCTGTGGCCCTTCTCCTTCTTATCATTTTTCAAATCTAAAGGAGGGTCAGGTGATTATCACAAAAAAGCTCTCAACTTCAAGGGAATTCATCACAAGGATTGTCAATCATTCATCGCACCAGAAAAACGTTGCAACACTGCCACCCTGTGGAGCTAAAGCAATTAACATTCATTCATTCATTCACTCACTCATTCATTCATTGCCTTCAAAATTTGGTACTGTGTTTCACACTAAGAAAGGGCCTGGGAAAGTAGTTCTAAGCCTGCTCTCATTCTGTTGTTTCAAATCTGAGCTGAATTAGACTATGAGCCCGTCAATGGGCAGGGATTGTCTCTATCTGTTGCTGAATTGTACATACCAAGCGCTTAGTACAGTGCTCTGCATATAGTAAGCGCTCAATAAATACTACTGAATAAAAGAAGCTGCTCAACAGTACCTGATTAACTCCACTTTTCTTGCTCTCCCACTCTAGACCGTGAGCTCGTCATGGGCAAAGAATTTGTCTGCTAATTCTATTGTATCGTACTCCTTCAAGTGCTGCATACAGTGCTCTGCACACAGAAAGTGCTCAATAAATATGACTGATTGACAGTAAGTGTACAATACGATTGTTTTCTTTACAATATAAAAATATTTCTACTGAAATGTCACTTATTCCCAGGAATTGCTTTATGTTTAATATTTAGAGCATCAATAATAAATTCACACTGCATTGCAAAAACATTAAATTCTGCCTGCTGTGCAGTGTGACTTTAGGCAAATGTCTTATTAGTCGCCTTTGAAAATAGCTACCCAAAACTCCAGAAATGATTATTCGAGACCAGCTGCTCTCCTCACCTTCTGGGTCCGTCCTTATCACCACCAGAGAAACAGACCAGAAACGGCTGCTAGAACCACCTCATACCAGCTGACCTTCTCCCTGACCCATCAGCTTAATTTAGAAGCAGCTCTTTGGGGAAGAAGATGTAAACAGACTCATATATCGACTCCACTTAGAGTCCAAGTTGAGTGAGACCTTCTCTGTTGATTAATTTTAGACCTGTTCCCCCTTTTTAGACTGTGAGCTCCATGTGGCACAGGGACTGTGTCCCACCTGATTATCTACCCCACTGCTTGGAACAATGTTTGACACAGTATGCGCTTAACAAATAATAATGATAATCTTCCAACAAAATCCATTTTAAAATTATGCTCAAATTTTACTTCTACTGCTTCAAATGATGATGATGGGGGTGGTGGTGGAGGTGGTATTTATTATGTAATACCTATTTGTCATGCCCTGCTTTAAGTGCTGGGGCAGAAACAGTCCCTGTCCCACATGAGATTTACAATCTAAGTAGGGAGGAGATCAGGAGAAAAGAGTAATTCTACCTTTATCCTTTTAATAACCTGTAAGAGATTTACCTATAAATTCAAATGCCTGCACCAACTTCCTGAGATAAATTCCATATGCTTACAGGGGGTGTTTGAAAGTGAACTGGAAGTGGTGGGTGGGGACAATCACCCCATCATTCCTGATGTATACTATACTGTAGACTATTTTGTCACCTTCAAAGGTTCTTATGGCAAGCATTTTTCGCTACTTACTAATGTTCATCATTGTGTTCTGTTAACATTTAAGTTTATTTGGCCATTGTGTTAAATATTCCTAACAAAACCGGCTGAAGAATATTTCGAATAGTTCATTACTTCAGTGAGATACAGCAGGCGAGCGCGTACACACATGGATATACAGATACATTCACAACATTGGAGAGGCTTGTCTAGTCAGCCATGTAAATAAGTATTAATTCACAGGCTCCAGCCTTGGAAGTTAAAATCATTAAAAAAAATTTGGCTTCAAGTAAATTTTTTAAAAATACTAATGTCCCAATGAATCATTACTTTGATGCTAATGAAAGAAGGGCTATGAGAAAAATCATGAATTCATATATTTTTATTTTTTAAACACCTGCAAGCCTGAGTAACTATCCATTCTGAGAGTTATTGAGAATCAACTTTAACACATACTATAAAAAGAATAATTTTTTTTTGCATAGCCTACTAGCAAAACCATAGCACTGGAAGTCAGGAGACCAGCATTCAAGTCTTGGCTCTGGCCACTGGCCTGCTAGGTGACCTTGGACAAGTCACAACTTCTCTGTGCCTCCAATTCCTCATTTGTAAAATCAGTGGCAACTATTGAAAGCACTGTACTAAAAGCTTGGGAAAGTACAGAGTTGGGAGACATATTCCTTGCCCACATCAAGTTTACAGTCTATGGGGATAAAATATCTGGTCTCCCTTCCTAAGACTGTGAGCTCTGTGTGGGGCAGGGACTACATCTGATTATCTTAAAGCTTCGTTGGTGCCAAACACAGAGCATGGCATATAACTATCACTTTATAAATATCATCAATTCTCTTTTCTGAAGTTGTTCATAATAAACAAGGTGGAAACTACTGCAAATACAATTAACCTTTTGTAAAGTCATCCCAGCAACAAAAGCAACTTGTTCATTTACATATACAGTAAGCAAATTTCTCAACCTTTTTTCATAATACGCAACCTAAAATTTAACCCCAAAGACGGAAGGAGTGTGATGGCTAAAAATATCACTCTTGGGAACCAACTGGGCATATCAGCACCACAAAGTAAAAAATATACTCATGGAGAAGAGTGAAATAGATATTTAGAATATTTCCAAATCAGACACATCAGCCTCCCACAAAGTGACCTTTAAATTGTGGGTGCATCTCTTATGCACCTTGATATTCACTCTAGCCCCACAATTTGAAGATTCTTATGCTCTACTATTTTCCCTACATCTGATTTAATATCTGTCTCTCCCTGTAGACTCCAAGCTCCTACTGGACAGGGATCAAGTCTCCCAAGTTGTTGGGTTTTTTTACTTTCCCAAGTGCTGAGTATAATGCTCTGTACACAGTACGTGTTAACAAAACACCATTTATTGATCAAGTGTGTCAGTGACTCAAAATATAACTCTGTACTCTTCAATGATTTACCTAAAAATCTCAAGGTAAAATAATTAAACCCTGGAAGAAAATGGGAAGAATTGGACAAATAAGATTAATTACAAATCAGATTAAATATCTATTGAGAAAATGTGGGGATATACCCCCCTTTCATTTAGCTTTCATCTAAAAATCATTTTCATTCTGATACATTTTCTATGCCAACCATTGGAATCTTTTACCTTCCAAATTCTAAAATAAACAATACCAAACTTGCTGCAGAATTCAGCTGGCGAGCACTTGGCAGAAAATGATCTTCTAAAATAAACCCAGGAAAGAAGCAATTTCAAACTCGAGTATGTGATATGGCGTCAGACATGTGAAAGTCAAGTCAATTATATTTAATAACATATGAAAAGACGGACAAATTTTCTGCCTGTCCATTATTTTGTTTGTGCAGAAACCTAGCACACCTGGTGCTCCGATGCATTCTAAATGGCAACGACCAGAGTCCTGAATACCTGCCAGCGGCGCCCCTGCACTATTGGGAGCTGCTGAAAATAGAGTTTGACGGTGTAGATCCTAGAACTGCCATTTCCAGTAAGCGCCCCCCTTTAGGATGCTTCATCTTTTGAGAGGATCAAAACATCAGCGTTTCATTATTTGCCTCCGATACAGATGTCGGAATTATCGCTTTAGGGCCACATCCAGTCGCCCTTCATTCCTCTCCCTCCGTCTCACTGCACTTAACGTTTATCTCTGCAATTTATTTAATATTAAATGTCTGTCTCCCCTTCTGGATTGAAAGCTTGTTGTGGGCATGTTTACCAACTCTTTTAGACTGAACTCCCCTAGGTGCTTAATACAGCACCCTGCACACAGAAAGTACTCAAATAAAATTAATTCATCTTAGACTACATCAGCAGTAGCAAACACCCAAAGGCATCATACTTCAGAACTTTCTTTGGCTTTCAAATTACGTCAAATTAAATGTCTGTACTACATACATACACACGAATAATGGTATATAAACAATTACACAAATGAACACTGTCCAAACATGACATCCTGAAATTCCCTTCAATTTCCAGACTTTAAAAATAAATGAAATAGCTCTTGGCTATAAAGCTGAAATCTAAATATGTTTCGGTCACTACAAATGGCTTTATACAAGGACATAGGAAATAGTCTTGGAACTTTTGTCCTCCAATAATATATAACTTTCCAGAGGCCTGGTTTCTGAAAACAAATAGTAAGAAAAACACAATATAATCAATGCTACTTATTGAAAACTTGTCTTGCAGAACACTGTACTAAGTGCTTGAGAGAGTATGATAGATCAGAATTAGCAGTCACGTTCCCTGCCCATGATGAGCATACATCAGGAACAAAGCCTTTACCCACAGGAAACCCACAGGAACCAAGGTTTCAACTATTACTATAAATTAGTCTAAATATTTAATCATTCCACAGTGCTATAATTCTGCAGAACTTAACTATTCAGCTTTTCCAAAAGATTGATTTTTAAGTCCATGGTTGCCTTTCATTGGGTGCTCATTGCAAATACATGTGACAGGAAAATTATGCTTTGAGGATAATCACTTGTTATAAAAAAATCATTTTTTGGATGGATCTTAAAACACATAAAAAGAGATCATATAACTGTATTAGTAACAGGGAATTAAACATACTCTTCTGGGGGTAAAGATGGGGGGAAAACTTAGCATACTGAAATTCATATTTTGCTTTATCACATGTTTATTCTCCAAGAGAGGTCAGCTACTACCTTCTGACCCTGAGTGGAACTCCATCTCATTCCTTGTCTTTGTATTCATTCAATCGTATTTATTGAGAGCTTACTGTGTGTAAAGCACTGTACTATGTGCTCCTGGGGCAGTGCAATATAACAATAAACAGACATATGCCCTGTCCACAAAGATCTTATTCAGCCTCTCAATTGGCTGGGAGTTAGTAAAGCACTAAATTTTCTACAGGGAGATGGTCTTGCCCTTCTGGGGTCTCAATCACTTAGTTTCACTTCACCACCTTTCACTGCTAAAGAGAATTCAAAGTTGCTTCTTCATGGATGTGATAATTTAACCCCATTTTACTCCTAGGTGCCAGGGGATGATGTGGGGTACTCCTTTGGGCTAAGATGACCCCAGTTTCCCTCTAGGCAAAGAACCCAGTCATCTTTCTCCATCACCTCAGGAATGGAAAGCTGCCCAAATATCCTGGTGGGAGTAGAGGAAGGTGATAGAAGAGCAGAGGGCATATGGTGTGAACACCCATAGCCATCTTTAACCCAGGGCAGTGGCACCCTTCTCAATTTAATTTTGGGTGCATTCCTCCTTCCCCACCCCTACCCTCTGCCTGGGTATTATGTGGTTTGCTAAGGCTCTGCTGCTTCCATTTTCCTCTTTCTTTCCTGTAAAACAAAGCAAATCTCTCTGGCTCCCTTGCCTGGCCTGACTGCTTCCTTTCCCACCCAGGCCAGAACTGGTCTGGCACTTGTCATTTGGAGCTTCACACGCACTGAAATTAGAGGTTTGTCTTCCTGCAATTTGTTCAGGTTCAGGACTCGGTTACCTATGATTTTGTGTTGATGCAAGGCCATGGTATAATTTACATTTTCCCCTTTTCTGCTGCAGTAGCCTTTAAAATTTAGATACATCTGTCACTACATACAGATTGGGAGAAATTCATTATAAGTCACTATATTCTTCTTGGTTTTTGTTTTCTTTACTTCAATGAGGCTTTGAAGACGATCAAGAGGATGGTATAACATTTCAAATACAATCTAAACTCATCCTCCAGTCTATGTTAAGTTTTCAGGCACCTTGAAGTGCATTTTTTTAAGACATACATATACCAACATTAAAGTAATTCAAAATCCTCTAAATTGTTCTAGACACAGAAAGATATGTTTGTTCAAAGCTGCCAAATATATTAATATGAACTCAATGTTTATTGCTTTACACTTCATTTTACTCAACAGAAGGATTAGCTTTTCTTCTTTTTATAGGTACGTATTTCCCAAGATATAAGATCACAAAAGCTTTTTTATGGACTGAAGGATGTGTGGTGCATGCAAAACTGCTTTGGCTTTTTATAATGATGGTCCAACAAAAATTGCCACAAAACACTGTTTTAAGATTTGTCGTAAAAATTATTATTAGCATTATTATATGAAAATGAGGAAAGTGGAGGTTGTAACACAAAGATAACAGTGATTTAACAATGGTGAATGAAGCATATTCTAAGAGATCAAATTTCCTACATTCCAGAACAATGACTTAAATTTTGGTAGTGCATCTCCCCTATAAACCACGAAGATAAAAGCTTATTCTAAAAAAAAAAAGGTGGAAGAATAAATTGCAAACTCAAGATGTGATTCATACAAGTTTCCTGGACCCACCATTATTGATGACACAAATGAAATTATATATTAACCAGTTTACTTTCTCCCCCCCCAAAATTATTCTCCTTACTTTTTATAATGCATATAACGGGAGGCAGAGTAGGGGATTAAATACTAAACCTAACAGTCAGGACTTCTCTGACAATCAGTGTGCTTAGGTTTTGAAACATTAACACGGAGCTATTCTCTCTCTCCCCTCCTACCACCCCGCTAACAAGAATTGGCTTGAAAGAGGAGGTGCATGAAAGAATTCTCTAGATCTCTGGGAAGAAAAGGGAACTACGAATCCAATATATTTGATTATATGTGAGTGGCTCACAAAAGTGGGAGTTAAAGCCATGGGGGAAGATGTCACAGTAATTTGTGTAAAATGAGAAGAGAAGGAAAGCCCCCACAGAACTCTATGGGACCTTGACACAAAGGGATGAGAGGCAGAAAAAAAGCCGGCTAAAGAGCTGGAGATAGAACAGCTGGAGCAGGAGAAGAGCAGGCAAAGTTGGATGACAGGACTGAATCATTACATTTGACATGGAGGAGGTCATTGGAGGCCTTGTAGAGAACTGAGTCTATTTTCTTGGGAGAGTCTCTAGGTAGCTATGAGTAAAACACTAAGGCAGGGATTGATCAAAACACAAAAGAGAAGGATTCATGTACACGTCTCTTGGCTGCTCCCATCCCTTCATTCATTCAATCATATTTATTGAGCACTTACTGTGTGCACAGCATTGTACTAAGCACTTGGGAGAGCACAATTCAACAATAAACAGGCACATTCCCTGCCCACAATGATCTTACAGTCTATGGGGGTGGGGGGTGGAGGGAGATGGACATGAATATAAATAAATTACAGATATGTACAAAAGGGCGGTAGTGCTAGAAGGGGGCGATAAACAAAAGAGAGCAAGTCAGGGCAACACAGAAGGGAGTGAGAGAAGAAAAGAGGGTCTCCTAGTCAAGGGAGGCCTCCTGGAGGAGATGTGCCCTCAATAAGGCTTTGAAGTGGTGAAGGGGAGGAGAATAGTAATTGCCTGTTAGATTTGAGGAGGGAGGGTGTTCCAGGTCAGAGGCAGGACTTGGGTGAGGGGACAGCGGTAAAATAGATGAGATGGAGGTACAGTGAGGCTTGAAGTGTGCAGTCTGATTTGTAGTACGAGACTAGAGAGGTGAGGGAGGAGGGGGCAAGGTAATTGACGCTTTCAAGCCAATGGTGAGTTTTTGTTTGATATGGAGGTGGATGGGCAACTACTGGAGTTTCTTAATAAGTGGGAAAACTGTCCTGAGTGTTTCTGCAGAAAAATGATCCGGGCAGCAGAGTGAAGTATGGATTGGAGTGGGGAGAAACAGGAGGCTGGGAGGTTAGTAGAAGCTGATGCAGTCAACCAGGCAGGAAAGGATCAATGACTGTATTTATGCCAATTATGCAGTGTCCAAAAGGCAGGTCAAATTCAGGGACAGGAAGATTTAGCTGTGCTTCCCTGATGGTCCCTCTGGCACAGAGATGAGGAGCAGCTCCATGTCGCGGTAGTGAGGTCTGGATAGGGGATCCAGGCCTTCTCCACTTCGCTATTTTCCTCCTGGACTTTTTGGTACCATTCATTCATTCCCAACTGAACTGGTGGTGGACAGCTGGGGAGACCTGCTTTCTCCATGTTTCCCTGATACTGTCCAAAGGGTGGGAGGTGTTATCAGAACTCTTCATAGTGGCTATAGGAAATATATTAGATCGTATTGCATGCTTAATGTGTGCAGAGCACTGTACTAAGTGCTTGGGAGAGTACAACACAGACACATCCCTTTCCCACAAAGAGCTTACAGTCTACAAGGGAGAAGATAGATAGCAATATAAACAAATAAATAAATAACAGGGGGAGTAGGGCTGAAATGTTCTCTTTCTTAGCAGCCTCATACTTCACCCATTCACAGAAATTCCTTGACATGTCAGATCCAACCAAGGAGAAGGCAAACTCACTAGCTTTTTATAAATACAGATTTTGCTTTAACAAGGCAGGGGCAAGTTCAGTGGTGACTTATAAAGATTCTAAAACTTTCCCACTTTTTTTTTAAACCATCATGTCTTTCTAATTAACTTCACATGACATTTTACTTTTTCAAAGTTTGATGGACTGAATAATCCAAATTTGCACACCCCTGCTCCGAAATGAAGTAAATTTACCATTTATATTGGTTGTAGATTACTATTTATCATGCCCTTAAGTTTCTCAATGGTGTTCTCTTGTCCTGAAAAATGGTCCAAGGATGCACTATCATTCCTCAGTGTCAATTTTGTGTATTTATCATGTTAGGAAAGAGATTCATTCAGGGACTCCTGTCTGCACAACAGAAGTATACTGACCAAGAAATATTGAAGGTGTGTCAACTTTGCTGAAAATATAGCTTTCAAAGCACAAAAAAGTGTTTTATGTTTAACAGTAGCAGAATGTAATGTAATGGGGGAAAGATGCATAATTTGGAGCTGGTCACATTTACTGTTGAGATATCTAAAAACCAATGAGCATGAATTTTGGACAAATTGTTCTCTGATTTAAGATATAGTCTTCATCATTCAAACAGTGGCTGTCTGATCAAAATATTAGTAATACAAAAAACTGAAAGAACCAGATAACAAAACACTACATGTTGAAATGGGATGGTCTGAACTTCCCTCTTAGCATAAGGGGCCCAGAGAAGAGAGATTATCTTCATTTTCCCAGACACAAATGTGCAGTAAATATGCTAGTTTAATAAAAAGTATCTGTACAATTTTTCACATGGAAGGTTTCAAGTCAGATCACTCACCTATGTAGACCCTCCTGCTGTACCTCTGCATCAGTAACAGCACAAACACATGCAGTGGAATGAGATTGATGATGAACACATAACCACCCCATGCAGAAACCTAAGAGGGAAAAAAAAAACACAAGATAAAAACTGAATTTTTTAAAATATTGGTAAGCTGGGTAGAAAACTCTTAGCTCTGATGTAATGATCAAGGTATTACCAAATCAGTATGAAATTCTGGACATTTTAGTATCCACAGGGAAGCTGATGAAATTAAATACAATTAATTTTAATTTTAGGCTTCTGTTGCTGAATACTAATGCCCCCAGATGAGTAACTATTCAGTTAACTATTGATTGTCCACCTGGGGTGTATCAAGGCTGCAGATTAGTTAGCTCCTTCCTACTGCAAGTGTTGGGAAGAGGAAGAGAAAATGCCAAGAGATCATTGGCATTGAGCCTCGTGGAACTGAATGAGGCTGATGCAGTAAGTGGGTGTGAGAAGTTCAGCCCCGCTTCCCTACAAAACTGTTGCAGTGAAGGTTGAGTTGGGGGGGTGGGGTTTCATATTAGGTTAATGGGCTTTTCCTGGTGCCTCTGCGCAACCCACATTTCCGCTGCAGTTTGAAAGTGTGCTTCATTATCATCCTGGTTTAATGGCAATGGCATTTGAGCCTTTGGCAGCTGAGCATTTCACACAAACTTGACGATTCCATTCTCCCTGGAAACCATAAGCTCCTCTCTAGACTTATGGGCAAGGAACGTGTCTACTGACTCTTATATGGTTCTCTCCTAAGTGCTTATTACAGTACCCTGCACACAGTAACCATTCAATAAACAGCACTGATTGACTGAATCATCCATCAAACCTTACCTTAAATAACTGTGCTGCAAAGAGTTTTTGCTCCAATGCTACGAAATTACTTTAAAGGCTAACTGTGCATGTTTGTCTTCCTTGCTACTTGATACATAGGACTCACAGGTGACATGCTTGACAAATTGGGTAAAACGGGTTTGCTAATCCCAGGTCTTGCAACCCTGGACAAATGGGATTCTACTCCAGCTCTGCAGACTTCCACTTGGTCTGAACCTTGAGGCCGACCTTGTGCCATATTCTGTATCACCGGCACTCAAAAAGACCCAACGACCTCCACGATAAGGCTTTCTTTTTTCCTGTCTATTCAGGCAAAATAATGATGATTGCAGCATTTTTTAAATGCTTACGAAGTGTCTAGCACCGTACTATGCACTGGGATAGATAAAAGATTACTACTGGCCACATGGGACTCACAGTTTAAAGTAGGAGGGACAACGGATCCTGAATCCCCACTTTGCGGATGACGGAACTGAGGCACAGCTTGGATTAGACCCTAAATCCTGACTCCCTGACTCCAAGACATATGCTGCATCTTTAAATATACCGCATTCAGAAGAGAAGTCATAGCAATTCATTTCAGCTCTGAAAAGCCAACGAAAATCTTGGTGGGGATTCAGGCTGGTATACAACCTTATTCTTCCGGGTATTCCAAAGCGTTTTGCTGTCCCCCCTTTATGTTCACTGGGACCCTTCTCCATCATGCACCGGGGGAAGGAAAAGGATATAAGGAAACTGACACTGAGAGGGATTCTCCGCGTGAAGCAGAGCCACGACTTCGTTTAAGCAAACAATAAGTGGTGGGGGCAAAGAAGGGAGAGGGGGATTGGAGGAGACTGCTTTACCTTTCGTGGTTTTAGAGGGTGACTGTAGCTCCACCAGAGCTCTGTGTGGATAACAGAACTCAATATTTTAGTTTAAAGCAAACTGAAAGTATTCTGACTTTCACATAGCAGGATGAAGTCCAACTCCACCTACTGGCAGATATGGGCAAGCAGAAGAAAGAGCTATTCACTAGAAGTGTCTTCTTGCAGATCTCTTCTAGCCAACAGGAAAACAAGGATCTTTTGGGGTTTTTTTTGGGGGGGGGGGCTATGGTACTATGGTAATATTAAGCACTTACTATGCGTCAGACTCTACTAAGATCTGGGGTGATATAAGTTAATCAGGTTGGACCCAGTCCATGTCCCACATGGGGCTCAGTCTTAATCTCCATTTTGCAGGCGACGTAACTGAGGCACAAAGAAGTGACTTGCCCAAGGTCACATGGCAGACAAGTGGCAGAACCGGGATTAGAACCTAGGCCCTTCTGACTCCCAGGCCTGGGCTCTATCCACTAGAACACTGCTTCTTTTCCTTACTAGTATTTCTGCCCTTCTTTAATCCACTTATTCTCAAGTGAGAGACCGCAGATGTTCAGTAATCACCACTGCAAAATAGGCCAAATGTGAAAGACTGCAGCTTTAGAACCTTTCTAAATTTGCCACTTGCCAACTGCTCTAAGTCTCTTGACATCATGCATTCCCCAGATACCCTGCCCAGGAAAACAGTGGTGGGGTGAGCATTACTTCACCACTGGGAGGTTGACTCTGCTCCAGAGCCTGACTTAATTCTGTCTCGGCACTTTTCCGTACAGCTCATAGGTGAGGCTTCTAAAACTGCACGTCAAAAGCAGCGTGGTTCAGTGGAAAGAGCACGGGTTTGGGAGTCAGTGGTTGTGGGTTTTAATCCCAGTTCCGCCACTTGTCTGCTGTGTGACCGTGGACAAGCCACTTAACTTCCCTGGGACTCAGTTACCTCATCTGTAAAATGGGAATTAAGACTGTGAGCCCCACGTGGGACAACCTGATTACCTTGTACCTACCCCAGTGGTACAGTGCTTGGCACATAGTAAACACTTAACACCATTATTATTATGTATTGCAGGTACACCTCTCACAGCCATTGGAAAAACCGCCACTAACGCAGCTTCGCTTATCTTCTGTTTGGTCTGGAGCTTGATGATGGCGCAGTGCTCTTTCTGCGACCTCTTGGAGACCACAGTGGACTTCTTGATTTGGTTTTCTATCTCTTTATCAACAAGGCTATCTCTGGGCAGCAATCTCATTAGGGTATAGAATTTGATGTCAGCTTTCAGATCTGATTTGTTGAGAAAAATTGGCAAATTAGATTGTAAACATTTGCATGTCATTTTGCAGGTATGATTATATTACACAGTCATCACCATTTAGGAGCCCCTGTATGACTGTCTCTATGACTTTCAATAATATTCATGGCTGTACTCTACTGACTGCATACTGTCACCTATTTAACTGAAACATTTACCTGCTGCGGTTCATAACCTTATGGGATTACCGAACAATGAAAACAAAGAAGCGGGAACACTGTCCCTGAGGAAGACTACTTACTGGAGGCTGAAAAAATGTAACTAAAAGTGCTAGCAGAGATCTAAATATAAATATTGGATACATTCAGTATTTACTATGCCCTTGAACATTATTTTACCATTAAAAATCTTACCATATAAAAGTAGGATAGGCAGCAGCATATTGTCCAAAAGACAGACCCAGTTTTCACAGATTTTACCTAAAAAAAAAAAAGAGAGAGAGAGAAAAGAGAAATTTGAAGACTGGTAATTGCATTAAGAAAAAAATAAGTATTTCATGAATCTCCTTTCACTGGGTATTAATTGTAAAACGGTTGGTTAAAGGTGGGCAGCTTACTAAAGTGATGCTATAGTCGAACGCATGTTTATTTTTAAGTTTGGGAAGTTTTTCTACTTTTCAATTTTATATAGCCTTATTTCTTGGGGAAATTAAATTCTGAACCTTAATATCTAATTCTCTTTCTGTTTATGGGAATTTTTCTTAAAAGCTACTGCAATCATTTAACATTTGAAATGTACAAACTCGTTAGAGCCACACTGCTTATCTGAAAACATTATCTAGAATAGACTCTCTTTGGAAAAGTACACTTCTCCATGACCATCAGTTTGGCCCAGCAGTCCATCACTGGGATAGTTATTTTGCCCATTGGCTCTGAGGGGAGAAATAAGTAAGCAAGGAGAAGAAAAAGAAAATAGCCCGACTGGATGTTCAAGGGCATGAAAGAGAAGGCTATTACATTTAATCTGAGTTACTATGGGCTGCCATAGAAACTTCACCTATTCTACCCCAGGTTTTCTTTTCAGAATAAAGGCAGGCTGCACTAGCTTTCTCCTGGCTAATTTCCAATAAACTGCACAATAGATACATCTACTCCTACATGAAAATCAACTTTAATAGACTCATTTCATGCTTCAAATGAGTTTACAATGCACTGCTGTTAACAGGTTTCCTTATTCAAATAAGGGGCTCTAGTTTCCCAGTGCCTAAGTAGCCTCTTGTAGGAACTTAGGTACTTCTGGGAGGCTCATTATAACTAAGGCAGTAGTGATGAAGGACATCTAAACGAATACTGTTGAAAAATAGGAGGGAAAGCCAGAGGGGTATTTTTTTCCACATTTTACACTGATAAAATTGCCCTGGTAAAATGAGGAATAAGAATCTGATTAGTTAAAAATGTGCCATGCTTGTGGAGATAAAGGAGAGGCACTTATTTCAACTTGTTCTTAGTACTTTCAGCTATCTGGATAAGGGAAACAAATGATGGAAAGCACAGTCCTAAAAGGGGTTCTTGATGAGAAAAGCAGCATGGCTTGGTGGATAGCGCATGGGCCTGGGAATCAGAGGGACCTGGGTTCTAATCCTAGCTTTGCCACATGATAATTACAATTATAGCATCTGTTAAGTGCTTATTGTGTGCCAGATACTGTACTAAGCACTGGGATGGATACAAGCTAATCAGGTTGTAAAACTACCATTTTACAGATGAGGTAACTGAGGCACAGAGAAGTTAAGTGACTTGCCCAAGGACACAGCAGACAAGTGGCAGAGCTGGGATTAGAACCCATGACCTTCTGACTCCCAGGCCCGTGCTCGATCCACAATGCCATGCAGCTTCTCACTTGTCTGCTGTGTGACCTTGGGCAAGTTACTCAACTTTGTGCCTCAAGTTACCTCATCTGCAAAATGGGGAACAAGAATGTGAGCCCAATGTGGGACAGGGACTGTGCCCAACCTGATTAACTTGAATATACCCCAGCACTTAGGATAGTGCTTGGCATATGGTAAGCACTTAACAAGTACCACAATTATTATTATGATTTCCTTCCTTCTCAATGAAGGCCCAAATCAAACTAATTATAAACGGTTTACAGGCATATCCCAGGCCATTTATAATAACAAAAAGAATGATTATACTTAGCACTATGCACCAAGAACTGTGCTAAGCACTGAGTACTTACAAGGTAATCAGATTGGACACAACCCCTGTCCCATAGAGGAGTCACAGTGTGAAGGAAGGAGAATAGATATTTTATCCCCATTTGATAGGTGAGATAACGCATACAGAGAGGTTGAAAGACTTGCCTAAGGTCACAGCGTGCAAGTGTGAGAGCTGGGATTAGGCCATGCTGTGGTTTAAAACTAACCTACTTTTCAATTAGCTCGAGGAGAAAATCAATGTTGTTTAATATCTTACCTGTTCAATACCCATTCTCCCTCTCCCTTAAATGTGAGTTCCACATGGAATAGGGACTGTCCAACATGATTATTCTGTATCTATCCCAGCGCTTAGTACATAGTAAGTTAATAACAAATACCACTATCACCGTCGTCATCATCTTACTCAGTTACGACCATCACAGAGATGCCACCTGTAATTATTTGATGCCATTATCCCATGTATGTGGCTGAATGGCTCCGTCACTGTGGTGAGTAAATCCTTTCCCGACCCCTCCCAATTGAAAATGGAATTAAGCAACCTATTAAGAATGGCTCTTGGTGGACTCTCTGCCAACAGTTTGTGTTACATTTGCAAGTTGGTGAGATTCCTTAGTTAATGGGAGGCAGTAATGCCTAGTGGAAACAGCCTGGGTGTCATAGGACCTGGATTCTAATCCTGGCTCTGGGCTGCTGTGTGACACTGGGCAGTTCACTTTACTTCTTCAGTTTCCTCCACTGTAACATGGGGAATCAATGCCTGCTTTCCTTTCTACTTAGACTGTGAGCCCCATGACGGACAGGGACTGCGACCAACCTGATTAACTAGTATCTACCCTAGCACTCAATACAATACTTAACAAATACTCTAATAATATTAAAATAGGGAGTCAACCTATTTAGAAATATAGAAAGTCTCCTGGAAAATGTACCCCATGACACAGCCACTTATAACCACATTTTCAAAGAACACAGCTAAAGTGTATTGAGATGATCAAGCGTGTTTCGTTGTTCTAATCAACTTAAATGCTTATTACTTGCATGATGGAATAGAAAAGCAGCATATTTTAGAGGAAAGAGCATAGGTTTGGGAGTCAGAGGGCGCGGTTCTAATCCCAGCTCCATCACTTGTCTGCTGTGTGAACCTGGACATGCCACTGCACTTCTCTAGGTCTCAGTTATCTCATCTGTAAAATGGGGATTAAGACTGTGAGCCCCATGTGGGACAACCTGAACACTTTGTATCTAACCCAGTGCTCAGAACAGTGATTGGCACATAGCAAGAACTTAACAAATACCATTATTATTAGGCAACATAGACTAATTTAATTCGCCTCAGCTAAGCTCCCTTTCCCCCCTTTCCCTCTGCTCCTCCTCCTCTCCCTTCCCCTCCCCTCAGCACTGTGCTCATTTGTATCTATTTTTATTACCCTATTTATTTTGTTAATGGGGTGTACATCCCCTTGATTCTATTTATCGTGACTAAGTTGTCTTGTTTTTGTCCGTCTGTCTCCCCTGATTAGACTGTAAGCCCGTCAATGGGCAGGGACTGTCTCTGTTGCCGAATTGTCCATTCCAAGCACTTAGTACAGTGTTCTGCATATAGTAAGTGCTCAATAAATACTACTGAATTAATGAATGCATTTTAAGTGCAAAGGATGGCACAAGATTAAAATTCAAAATGCCTTGACAGGTTGGTGAAATAATCAGCAATGAAACAGGTTGATGGCTGAAGAGAACCAAGAACAAATGAACAATTAACTGATTCTTACCCTTATGACATTACCTCGCAAACATTTTTAAATGGAACAGAATATGCCTTTGTGCCTCTCCAACTAGCTGAAAGGTCATAGTAAGAGTAACTGTCATGGTTCAATGTCCAATGTGTTGAGAAGAGACTGAGAGGATTATATTAAGAGGCACTCTAAAAGTTAGTCTTGATCCCAGTGACACTGAATTTTTTGACAACCATCTTAATTATGGAAGCTCAAGGACATCAAATGGCCACATAAGGTAAACTATACCTGATACAAATGTCTCTTTATGTAATCCACTATACATTTTAGGTTTACTTTTTTTCCTGCCAACTGGAGCTACATTTTCCCATGGCATTTATTCAATCTGTGTCTGCCTGTACACCTCCTCCCTGTCCCCCATTAAATTATAGGATCTCTACGGGCAGTATCAGTGTCCTTTTCTTTCATTGTTTTCTGCATACCCAAGGCACTCAAATATTGATGAACAACTCAATATGGCTGTGGAAAGCTTTGCATTTCATATAGCAGAAATCTTTCCAACAAAGACATCATCGAACTTCAATCCAAGGTGGTATCTCAATCAATCAAGCAATGATATTTGAGTGTTTATTGTGTAGAGCACTGTATTAAGCACTTGGGAGGGAACAATACAACTGAGTTGTTAGACCTGTTCCCTGTCCACAACAAGCTTCCAGTTTAGAGGGGGAGACAGACATTCAGAAAAAAATGAATTACAGATATATCCATAAGTGCTGAGGGGGTGAGGGTGGGTTGAAGTATCAAGTGTCTCCACATGCCAATCTTTACTCCAAACTACCCAAAAGATCATCTCCTGAAGCATGACTCGGTCCCCAGCTATTCTCTCCCCAAAACCTTCAATGTCTCAAATACAGAGGCAGGGTGTTTGCATTTCTCATGAGCTAATCCCAAATTTCCTGAAGGAGACAGGAGTGGGCCTGCTTTGGACAGAAAATTGGATGGAGAAGGATGTCTTTTTCCCATTTTCTGGCTTTGGGAAGGTCTTATCCCAACTCCGCCACTTGTCTGCTACGTGCACTTCACTTCTCTGTGATTCAGTTAACTCATCTGTAAAGTGGGATTAAGATTGTGACTCCAATGTAGGACAGGGACTATGTCCAACCTGATTTGCTTGTATTACCCTGCCAGGGCTTAATATGTGCCAGGGCTTGGCACATAGTAAGCACTTAACCACAAGTATTAATTAGAATTGAGCTCAGCATTGTATGGCTGATTATTTTCAGTGTTTGTGAAGGGTGCACCTCAGATGAGAAGGATAATAACATCAGAAATATCACTGCATTTTTACTTCAATCCCCAAGTATGGACAACTGTTGTCAACTGAACCAATCAAATCATTTTAATCATACCCTTGCCTACTTCTTCTCTCAGGCCTGGAACTTCCTCTCCCTTTATATCCGACAGTCAACCGCTCTCTCCCCACCTTTAACTCTCTCTCAAAATCAGCTCTCCTCCAAGAGACCTTCCTTTTCCCCCATCATTTCCGCCTTCATTTTCCCCCATCCACCTTCTGCTCTGTGCCGACTGCAGTTTACTGGGTACCCCCCTATGGCAGCCAAACAGCGCTTATGTAAATACCCTACACTCTATTTCTCTGTCTACAATGTATCATGTAGGCTGTAAGCTCCTTGTGGGCTCAGACTGCACCTACCAAATCTGCTGTTGTACTTTAACTGCTTAGTACAGTACTCTGCACACAATCAGCACTCAGTGAATATCACTGATTGATTGTGTCTTTCAGCACTGAACAAAAACTCACGAATGGCTCCAGGTATCTCCCACCAGCTGGCACCACCGTACCTATCTACTCTCCACTTGTTGGTCCCTAGCCCAACCTTTCAGCTAAACCACCTTCTCTATCACCCCAGCATTTCCAAGCTCATGTTGTTCTTCCAGCTTAGAACCTCCTCCCTCACCATATTTAAATCCTTCCTAAAAATCCAACCTCCTCTAACTACATTCCACAATTAATTTACCAGCATGCTCAGCCATTTCATCCTCCAAACCACCTCACGCGCTTAAACTTTACACCATCCTTAGCAATCAAATATAGATCTCCTCTCTGTTTTATTATGACTGTTGAAAAAATTTTGATATTTGTCTCCACAGTTCCCTTGTAGGCAGGGAACTTGAGGATGGTGGTTATTCTGTACTTCTCAAGTGCCTGGTATAATGCAACACATCAAGTAAGCATTCAATAAATGCTATTGCTACTATCCTCATTGTTCTTCCTGTTTCAGTTGTTTGGGAATCATCAATATTTCCCCGAACCCTCCCACTCTATTAGATTGTAAAATCCTTGAAGACAGAGAATTTGTCTTATTTTTGATGCACCATTCCAAGCACTCAAGGGTGTTTATTAAATGACTGACAATTGTTGGTATGCTGACTTAGCAAGTCAGCAGAGAACCATCCATTTGATATACAGTAGAATAGTAGCATGAAACATTTTTAAACACATTTCCTATGGGTTCTGACAATCAAAATACGTGTTTTAAAAGACCAAAACAGATTTAGAATTTTACAGTAAACATTCCATAAGGTTGTACTATTTTTTTCTTTTTAAACTGGCTTTAAAGAAATGTGATTAATGAATCAGAGAGTAGAAATTGAGTAAAACCATAAAATTGGTGGCTTAAAAATATTTAGACTGAATTTACTTTGGTCTTATAGTAAACTTTACTATAGTTGTGCCTATCCTAAACAAACACGTGGACACTTTCTGTGGCTCAGAAAACAGGCCTTTACCCAACTGTTCGACTTCCCATTTATCACCAAGTGCAACTCAATGGGGTTCTGACTTAATAAAAGTCTCAGTCTTGGCCCAAGATAGTGTTAAAATTGCCTCTGTATGTATAGTGCTTTTGGGATATGAACTGAAGATGGGTGGTTACCAGGAGGATTGGAAGATCATATCTTTTAAATCTGCCATCTCCTATAAGTGACAGAATTCCAACTTTTTAATCTTCAGGTGCCATCTGTCCTGCTTTTGGATAATCTATATTTGGCCAGCTGCTTTGGGTTAGGTAGCAATTGAATTGCACTGCATTTCATTTTGCTCTAATGTTTAAATACCCTCGGAGATAGATACAATTTAGTGTCTAAAAATGAAAATAGGGATACTAAGATTTACTTTTAATGCCTCCTAAATTTTGAAAGTGAATGGTGGATATTTGAACCCTTCAGTCATTAATAGAAAATGTATCTGAATCTACCATTAAACAAGCACAAAGTGGTCCTTTATGCAAATGTCAGAAAAATTTAGAAGAGTTCCATCCATTTCCTATCTTAATGACTGATACTGGAAAATTGAGTCAGAGATAAATGACATTAATCTGCCACTACAAACAATAGCCCACGTTCTTGCATTGAACCTGGTGACAAACTTAAGTCCAGGACTGCCCTTTTTTCCTTTTATTTTGCCAATTCCAGTGTCAAGGGATTAATCTGGGTCATAAGGACTCAGTATACGGTAGTTCATAAAGTAGTCAGTGATACAATGAGTCATAGCATTGACTTCATTATAAGCTACCATTTTCTTTAAGTACTGATTATAGCAGTTGGAATTATTTGGAGTGGAACTATTCTTATGATAAATTCAGTTCATGCATTTGAGGCACAAATGAAAAATTACAGAAAGTGTATATGCGAAGCCTAGGTTGTCAAATCAGCAAAAACACTCCAAATTCTTCTTAGGTATTGTATTTATCAGGTATTTTCAAAATATTCACTCCAAGCTGACCCCAGAGAAGGCTTTGTTTCAAAGAAATTTCCCCAAGGAATGGAAAAAGCAAAAAACCCCCACTGTTCCCTTCACCTATGATACAACGCAGTGCATTCATTTTTGTTTGGTTTTACATCACTTCAGCAAAGACTTCATGAGTATTGCACATTTTACAAAGAAACACTACTGGAATTTGTTTTTAGGGTTTTCAAAGCCCATTTAGCTGCTTACTACCTTTTAAAGAAGTGCCTAATGAAGAGTTTCTGCTAACAGGACAGAATTTTTTGGATTCATCTGAAGTGGAACAGTGAAATTATTTTAGGGACAATAAATGAGACTTCAATTTCTAATAACCTCTGCTTTTTCTATACACCACAGCTCTTTGGGTTCCATTACTTTAGATTTATTTATTTTATATTTGCAGTTTTTAACGATAGTGAAAATGAGCACCCCTCCCCTAGTAATTTAAGGCAATGCTGGCATACACATTAGCCACTTACTGCTATGGCAGTTTTATACCAAACTCCCCAAAGCAATTCAACTTTACAGGATCAGAGTGTCAAGCAGGGTAGGAAAAAAAAAGAGTATAAAGGGATAGAGTAATGGAGAGCTTTGAAGTCCTTTGTAATGATTTTAATGTAAATATGTTTTAAGCACTATGAAGCCATTAGAGTTTTGAGTATGGAAATGACTGGTTTACTGGATGGTTGTGGAAGATCTATGGCAGCACTGAAGGCTAAGGAGATAAACTTTGGGTTTGAGTTAAGTGAAATAAGCACTTTTCCTATTCTCATTGTGGGCAGAGAACAGTATTCTGCATGCAGTAACTTCTCAGTACGATTGATTACATGAGTGCCACAGAGGCAGTGTGGCCTAGTGGATAATGCATGGGCCTGGGAGTCAGAAGGACCTAGATTCCAATCCCAGCTCTGCCACTTGTCTGCTGTGGGACCTTGAGCCAGTCACTTGACTTCTCTGTTCCTCAGTTAACTCATTTGTAAAATAGGGATTAAAACTATGAAACCCATGCAGCACAAGGGCTGTGCTCAACTGAATTAATGTGTATCTACCCCACTGCTTAGAACAGTGCCTGGCACATAGTAAGGGCTTAAAAAAACCAGCATTAAAAAAAATAAGGAGCTCACACTCTGACAGGGAAGGTGGACACAAAAGCAATAAGCAGGCACATATAAGTGCTAGAGATAGTTGATGGGCTTATGTGATTTGGGATGCTAGGAACTAACAATGTCTGTCAGATTTGGGGAGGGAGAGTTCATTCAT
The DNA here is from genome assembly GCF_004115215.2 of Ornithorhynchus anatinus. Lineage (NCBI taxonomy): Eukaryota > Metazoa > Chordata > Mammalia > Monotremata > Ornithorhynchidae > Ornithorhynchus > Ornithorhynchus anatinus. The sequence goes on along the minus strand of NC_041735.1, from coordinate 50,413,513 downwards.
TCATTCAATAGTATTTATTGAGCACTTACTATGTGCAGAGCACTGTACTAAGCGCTTGGGATGAACAAGTCGGCAACAGATAGAGACAGTCCCTGCCGTTTGACGGGTTTACAGTCCAATTGGGGGAGACGGACAGACAAGAACAATGGCAATAGAGTCAAGGGGAAGAACATCTCGTAAAAACAATGGCAACTAAATAGAATCGAGGCGATGTACAATTCATTCACAAAATAAATAGGGTAACGAAAATATATACAGTTGAGCGGACGAGTACAGTGCTGTGGGGATGGGAAGGGAGAGGTGGAGGAGCAGAGGGAAAAGGGGAAAAAGAGGGTTAAGCTGCGGAGAGGTAAAGGGGGGATGGCAGAGGGAGTAGAGGGAGAAGAGGAGCTCAGTCTGGGAAGGCCTCTTGGAGGAGGTGAGTTTTAAGTAGGGTTTTGAAGAGGGAAAGAGAATCGGTTTGGCGGAGGTGAGGAGGGAGGGCGTTCCGGGACCGCGGGAGGACGTGACCCGGGGGTCGACGGCGGGATGGGCGAGACCGAGGGACAGTGAGGAGGCGGGCGGCAGAGGAGCTGAGCGTGCGGGGTGGGCGGTAGAAAGAGAGAAGGGAGGAGAGGTAGGAAGGGGCAAGGTGATGGAGAGCCTTGAAGCCTAGAGTGAGGAGTTTTTGTTTGGAGCGGAGGTCGATAGGCAACCACTGGAGTTGTTTAAGAAGGGGAGTGACATGCCCAGATCGTTTCTGCGGGAAGATGAGCCAGGCAGCGGAGTGAAGAATAGACCGGAGCGGGGCAAGAGAGGAGGAAGGGAGGTCAGAGAGAAGGCTGACACAGTAGTCTAGCCGGGATATAATGAGAGCCCATAACAGTAAGGTAGCCATTTGGGTGGAGAGGAAAGGGCGGATCTTGGCGATATCGTAGAGGTGAAACCGGCAGGTCTTGGTAACGGATAGGATGTGTGGGGTGAACGAGAGAGACGAGTCAAGGATGACACCGAGATTGCGGGCCCGAGAGACGGGAAGGATGGTCGTGCCATCCACGGTGATAGAGAAGTCTGGGAGAGGACCGGGTTTGGGAGGGAAGATGAGGAGCTCAGTCTTGCTCATGTTGAGTTTTAGGTGGCGGGCCGACATCCAGGTGGAGACGTCCCGGAGGCAGGAGGAGATGCGAGCCTGAAGGGAGGGGGAGAGGACAGGGGCGGAGATGTAGATCTGCGTGTCATCTGCGTAGAGATGGTAGTCGAAGCCGTGAGAGCGAATGAGTTCACCGAGGGAGTGAGTGTAAATGGAGAACAGAAGAGGGCCAAGAACTGACCCTTGAGGAACTCCAACAGTTAAAGGATGGGAGGGGGAGGAGGCTCCGGCGAAGGAGACCGAGAATGACCGGCCAGAGAGGTGAGAGGAGAACCGGGAGAGGACGGAGTCCGTGAAGCCAAGGTGAGATAAGGTATGGAGGAGGAGGGGATGGTCGACAGTGTCAAAGGCAGCAGAGAGGTCAAGGAAGATTAGAATGGAGTAAGAGCCATTGGATTTGGCAAGGAGGAGGTCACGGGTGACCTTAGAGAGAGCAGTCTCGGTAGAGTGGAGGGGACGGAAGCCAGATTGGAGGGGGTCTAGGAGAGAATGGGAGTTAAGGAATTCTACGCATCGATTGTAGACGACTCGTTCTAGGATTTTGGAAAGGAAGGGTAGTAGGGAGATAGGGCGATAACTGGAGGGGGAAGTGGGGTCAAGAGCGGGTTTTTTTAGGATGGGGGAGACGTGGGCATGTTTGAAGGCAGAGGGGAAGGAGCCCTTGGAGATTGAGTGGTTAAAAATAGAAGTTAAGGAAGGGAGGAGGGCAGGGGCGATGGTTTTAATAAGGTGAGAGGGAATGGGGTCCGAGGCGCAGGTGGAGGGGATGGCACTTGCGAGGAGGGAGGAGATCTCCTCTGAGGATACTGCAGGGAAGGATGGGAAAGTAGGGGAGGGGGTCGGTGGGGGGGAGGGGAGAGGCGGAGGGGTGACTTTGGGGAGCTCAGACCTGATCGTGTTGATTTTCGTGAGGAAATAGGTGGCCAGATCATTGGGTGTGAGAGATGGGGGAGGGGGAGGAACAGGGGGCCTAAGGAGAGAGTTAAAGGTCCGGAACAGTCGGCGGGGGTGACGGGCATGGGTGTCGATGAGGGAGGAGAAGAAGCTTTGCCTGGCGGAGGAGAGAGCAGAGTTAAGGCAGGAAAGGATAAATTTGAAGTGTGTGAGGTCGGCTTGGTGCTTGGACTTTCGCCAGCAGCGCTCGGCAGCTCGAGCATAGGAGCGTAGGAGGTGGACGGAGGAGGTGATCCAGGGTTGTGGGTTAGTGGAGCGACAGCGGCGGAGGGAAAGGGGGGTGAGAGAGTCGAGATGAGTAGAGAGGGTGGAGTTGAGAGCGGAGAGTTCCAAGATGGGGAACAGGGTGAGGGAATGGAGGTAAGAGTCAAGCTTAAGGTACAGTTACAAACTCAGCTTGTAACGAAGAGGGTGGGCTAAGGAACAGCCAAGCACAGCAAATAATTATGACACAACAAAAAGGAGCAACCTTGGTGTATGTAGAGTGTGTGTCCCACGCTAGCCTTTTCAGTTACACCTACACCTATAAAGAAGTGAAATTCACCATCAGTGAATTTCTTTGTGTACCTTTTCCATCTTGGGCTAGTTTCACAGCCAGTAAAGCCTACGTTTTTCCAGGGGAAAAGAAAACACAAAAATTAAAAGAACTGATGCCAATTTTGTTTATTTTTACCTTTTTCTTTTATGAGTTACCAAGCTCTAAGCATTTACCTGCTCATGATGCAGGTGCCAGAGGGTCCTGGGAAAGAATGCTTTTGTTCAGGGTAGCTGTTTCTCAACACGTCCAAGGTTAAAGTACTGATCATGATCTCAAGTTCGGAGTTTCCTAAGGTGTGTGTTGTTTTTTTATTTTCTTAAGAAAATAATTTACCCAAACAGCACAGAGAACAAGTATTCTACTGGCCCCAGTGGTAAAGGACACACCTGCTACCAATCCAAAGAAACTCACTTAACAGCATGGCGCAGCAAGGGAAGTTAGCAGGTGGCTTAACGTGTGACTTGCACACCCTTGGGCTCTGTAGGCATCTGCCATCTCTTCGAGAGGCACTAGTGGTTGAGCTCCGTTAGCAGTTTTAATCATCTACTCACCTCAAGCGAGCAGAGGGTTTCGAGGTGATACTAATTGACCAGATCATGCTACTTAAACCGTCAAATATATGGAATTTAAGATGCACGCAGAGTGAAATGAAATTTAAGCGGTACAATTTAATTCGATTCAATAGGACTTTAAAGTACTTTCTATATCTACTAGAAATTAGCCACCAAATTGTATCGGTCTCTACTTATAGAACTCCAATTACAACCTGAATCTAAGTTAGACCAAGAGAAAATTTACAGGCAACAAACTCTTTAGATAATAAGGTTTCATTACAAACAAGACCATTTATCATGACTGCTGGATTCCTTTTGAGACTTTTTTGTAGTATTTTAATTGCCTTCTAAAACATGGGGCAACTGGATACAGCATCACTTTCATCCAAATTTCCCAACAAACCCCTAGATCTCTATCATTTTGCTCTAGTTATTCCCCAACAATTTTTTCCAAACATGATTAGTGTTCTTGGTGCTATTCAAATATTTGACTTGGGATTATTATTTTAAAAGCATTCACAACAGTTTACTACCTGACTTTTTTTTCCAGCCACCCTCCCCAAGGAAACAAAATGAATAAAACCAACACACTCCCTTACATCACAACACAAATTTTCATTATGTCAACACGTTACGAGAATCAGGAAGGTTCATCAGATAATGGGAGCCGTTTGGGATAATAAGGTCCTATGGCATAAGAATAAGCACTGTGTGTGCACTGGGCAAGGTTGGAATGGGCCAGTAGGAATTTTTCCCTTGAAACAGATGTTGCAAGTAAACAAACCCAAGTATTAGATTAAGTTTAGGAGTTCTCTACTTGTCCAACAACTATCATTATTAAGAAACTGAGTATCTTCAAGAGTGGGCTGGATACAGAATCTACCTGGAAGACATTTCCTAGTCAATTTTATATGGCTCTCATTTTGAAAATTTTAATTTTAACTTCTCCTACCTACGCATCATTTTAACATTTGCTGCCAGTCATTCCTAACAAAGCTCATCCATCAACTAGTAGCTGGATGATAACCAAACAGAATTAGGGTTTAACCTACTTTTGGCCTCATCTACACAACAGAGCAATCCAGGTATCAGAGATCCCCGATCTAAGCAAAGTTGGATGGAGCATCTGAGCCTAGTTCTATCTCTTCTGAATGGAATTTAACTCTAAGGGGTGCACATGTGCAAATATGGCCAGCCCTTGCATTTAAATGGATATGGACAGCACTTGTGCCCATATCCATAATTTAATGTCTATCCATCTCTAGACTGTAAGCTTGTTGTGGGAAGGGAACATGCCTACCAACTCAGTTGGATTGTATTCTCCTAAGCACTCAGTACAGTGCTCTGCAGAGAGTAAGCACTCAAATACGATCGACTGATTGACTGTATGTGAATGGGGACTCTCTAGCTATTGGATCTGGAACAGACTGAGATTAGGGCTCCAGAGAGGTGTCTATACAACTATGGTGCAGAGCCCTACTGTATTTGTTATCTAAGCTGAGAAGAATAAAGTAAGGCCAGGGGCATAAACAGCCCACAACGAAGTCCAGCCAAAGTCAGTGTGTTTGCGTCACTGCTCTAACAAATTCAAATTTATTACCAGGATTATAAGTGTTTTAATTTGTGTGGACGTGAAATGAAGGTTCAGAGTAAATAAATGCCCTAATCAATTTTATTGATAAGTACTGTGAGCATTAATTTTTTTTTTTAACATATGACCCTCAACAGTTTAAACAGGTGCCTCTGCTCCAGCTCAAATAATGGCCCACTCCTACTTTAGAACCACTACTTGAAATGAGACACATTGGTGGTCTATCATTTCCATTACAAAAATAAGGAAGGAGGCTGGCTGATCCCCCAAATTGATTCCTGAAGGGTTAGGTGGATGACTTCAGGCCCTCCTGCAAAGAAGTGATGTGACATCTTGCCCAAATCCATTTCTCAGTCATCAATCAACTGTTTTTGAGCGCTTACTGTGTCCAGAGCACTGCATTAAACGCTTGGGAGAGTACAATTATAACAGTTGATAGAAACACTCCCTGCCCACAATGGGCTGACAGTCTCCAGAGGAGGGCAGCATTTTCAGTAACACTGAGTACCTACTGGGCGCAGAACACTGAACAAGATGCTTGGGAGACTATAAAAAGTAAGATTTGGTGATTGCTCTCAAGGAGTTTGCAGTCTAATGGAAGAGCTAAGTGGACAAAATTTCTTTACATATAGTGGGAGCAGGATAACTACAGATGCAATTGGAAGTAAAAAGAGTACTGAAAAATAGAATAAATGGAGGATATGATTCAATAAAGACAAATGCTAACGGTGGCTCGTAGGATGACATAATAATAATAATGATAATGATGTTGGTATTTGTTAAGTGCTTACTATGTGCAGAGCACTGTTCTAAGTGCTGGGGTAGATCCAAGGTAATGAGGTTGTCCCACGTGAGGCTCACAGTCTTAATCCCCATTTTACAGATGAGGTAACTGAGGCACAGAGAAGTTAAGTGACTTGCCCACAGTCACACAGGTGACAAGTGGCAGAGGCGGGATTCGAACCCATGACTTCTGACTCCCAAGCCCGCGCTCTTTCCACTGAGCCACGACCAGGTGTGGTGAAAATCCCTTGTGTTTTCAGATGGGGAAGGGTGTGTTCTGGCAGACTTGAGCCTAACTGAGGAACCAGAGGGAGACAGGATGGGGGCTTGGTAGAATACAACATAGATATAAGGTAAGTCCAGAGAAAGATTTTCTTTGAAAATTCACTGCTCCGGATGAGGGATCAGCAGACCCTGGCCTATTGAAAAATGGGCCCGCAAACAATTCTGGCTATCATGTCATCCACTGCCAGGGCAAGGACTGCTGGAGTTTTGTGCTGCTTTCCCAGTCATTTCCAAATCTGTTCAAGCTGTTGACATTTTCTGTAAATCACTGCTCTCCTGCGTATCCCCACCTTTATCAGGATGGTAAGAACACCTTGTCCTTGGAACTAGAGAGCAGCACTAGCTACAACATGGCTAGGGCTCCCACCATGCAGAACCTGCCAGATACCCACCTCCCCACCACACCTCTCCCCACCAGCCCCGATGGGCAAAACAAAAAAATTGTTATTTCCTACTCCAGGTGCTATCTGTAACAATAATCCCTCTCGAGTCCCAGCCAACGTGCCGCAGAATCCTGACACCGAAGGGGAGCCGCTGCCAATTTTTCAATCCAATAAAAAGGAATGGATACAGGTGGAGCTGTCAGTCGTGAGCATGAGGTTGCTTGGGCATGAGTGCATGCGCAGGTAAGGCCCATGGTGGGGAGGAGGGAAGCAGTCCCAGAGCCATTGACTAGTTGTACAGATAAATGGGAGTTTATTTGTGACCCAAATGCAGCCCCAAACCACATCAGTTTAACAGACTGCCTTTCTTAACATCCAACATGTAATGGATATAGAATGCTGAATGAAAGGCTAAAAATAAAATTTCAGATTTATACAACTATCAACCTGCCTAGTGGTCAGGACCACAAGGATACAGGAAACCTCTTTCCAATCAATTAATGGTATCTATTGATCACTTACTATGTGCAGAGTACTGTACTAAGCGCTTCAGAGAGTACACTATATTATAGCTGGTAGACACGTTTCATGCATCTTATCTCAACGTTATCGGTAATAATTGGCAACACTTAATCACCAATTCCTTAGTTAACAAAATACAAGTCTTAGCATTTAATGGAATTCTCCTGCTCTCCATCTTACTTTTTTGATTAATATTTTAATTCTCAATTCTAGAAATTTAATTCGTGAGGCATGCAAAAAAGATTAAACTTTAAAAAAAGTCTTTCTAGTTTCTTTCATAGGGAACCACTGAAAACCAAATGGGGGAAAACCCCCAAAACATTGACAGTGGTAAGCGGAAGCACCTGCACTTGTGGAAATTTGAGGGTTAGCCCTTCAAAATATGTGTAGCTTCTAGGACCAAGAGGTTACAAGGAAAACTATTTCTTTTTTTATAGTTTGCTTGCCTCCATTTCAAGATCAGATATGGCAAAAACACAGTAATTGGATTTTTAAAGACAAATTCAATAGTCTATATTGCCTTCATTCTCTTTTAATTTGGGCAAGAAAAGCATTCTTCCACCAAGAATCTCCACCCACTTGCACAAAGTAATTATCTTATATTTGATTCCTCACGCATGCATCTTCATTGTTAAGAAACACCCTTTCTTGTCAATGGAAAGTCAATTATAACTACCTGTACTAAATATGGGCAATAAGAAAACAAAGAAGTGATGAATGTTACATTTAAATCCTCATTAGTTTCCAAAGGCAAATATTTTCTATTCTCATAATGCTCCTTTCCCTCCTGCCTACTTATGCTGGAGCTTACGCACAGAGTCAGATGTGACTCCCTGCTCTTTTCCTTGTCCATAAGCGGGCCAGGTCTGTGAAAAAGAGGAGTCTGGATGAGCCGAGTGCTTTTCACTTTTCTGGCGCTCAGCTTGGGCTGGGCTCCTGTGTGGAGACAAGGCTGAAGCTGTGACAGTGCTTTAAAACCTTCCAAAATGGCCCTGGCAGGAGGAATACACAGAAGGAAGCAGAAGCACAATTACAAAACCCAAGGTGGAAACGGGCTGATGGAAGCTACTCTTCCCAGAACCTATTGGAATGTTCTGGGAGGAGCTTGGCTTCACTGCTATGTACTTACTTGTAATTTATTTATATTAATGTCTGTCTCCCCATCTAGAGTGTAAGTAAGCTCATTGTGGGCAAGGAATGTGTCTTTTTATTGCTATATTGTACTCTTCCAAGCGCCTAGTACAGTGCTCTGCACACAGTAAAGACTCAATAAATACGACTGACTGCTAATAGCAGTAGTGTTCCATCTACCTAGGGACAGAATAGTTTTCTTCAAGGAGAGCTTGGGGAAAAACAGTGAGCTGTAGTTCCAGTCAACCAACTGATGCTATTTAATGAGTGCTTACAATGTGCAGAGCACTTGGGAGAATGTAATACAATGGAGTTGGTGAGCCCAATCCTTTCTCTGCCGCTCTTGCCCGTCAGTTCCCCTGAGACCCGGTTATTATGACAATTTTGGTACTTATGAAGCACTTTTTTTCTGGCATTTGTTAAGTGCTTACTTACTATGTGCCAGGCACTGGACTAAGCACTGGGATAGATACACACTGATCAGATGGGACACAATCCATGTTCCACATGGGGCTCACAGTCTTAATCCCCATTTTACAGATGAAGTAACTAAGACACAGTGACTTGCACAAGGTGAAAGAGCAGATAAGTGGCAGAGCCAGGATTAGCACCAAGGTCCTTCTGACTGCCAGTTCCATGCTTTAACCACTACGCCACACTGCTTCTCCCTAGTTGCCAAGGCAATCCAGTCAGGCACAGTTTCTGTCCCACACAGTACTCACAGTCTAAAAAGGAAGGAGGACAGGTATAAGCTCGTGTCTACCCACTCCATGGTACTATAAACTTGCAAGTGCTTCATACAGTGCCTAGCACACAGTAAGAGCTCAAAAAATACAACAGGTTGATTGAATCCTTCTTTTACAGATGAGGAAATAAAAACAGAGAAGTTAAGTGCCTTGTAGTTTAAACATGAGGCAGGTGGCGGAGCCAGGATTTAAATCCAGGCCCCCTGACTCCCAAATCCGTATTCTATACACTAGGCCACACTGCTTCTCCACTTGGTCAGTACACGTTCCATTTGGAATGCATTTCTGTCTGCTTAAACTAAGCTAAGCTACTAAGCTAGGGTAAAATGGAACCCAAAGTGAGCTAGTTTAGAGTTATTGTAATTTAAACCCCTCTTCCAGCCACCTTCCTCAAGCAATGCCTTAGGGTGGCCATGTGGCTGAGCATATGGTAATTGGCTTCTGGTAAACAGGCAAGTGAACTTTGCATTCATTCATTCATTCAATAGTATTTATAGAGTGCTTACTATGTGCAGAGCACTGTACTAAGCGCTTGGAATGTACAAATCGGTAACAGATAGAGACAGTCCCTGCCCTTTGATGGGCTTACAGTCTAATTGGGGGAGACAGGCAGACAAGAACAATGGCAATAGAGTCAAGGGGAAGAACGTCTCTTAAAAACAATGGCAAATAAATAGAATCAGGGTGATGTACATCTCATTAAACAAATTTGCAGTTGAAACCTCTGAGTATTACAGAATTTGTATTTAAAGCCAAAGATTTGGAATTTTCTGTTGCTATTCTTCTCAATTTGTAATACTGATTATATCTCAGGTGTGGCCATGATTATTGGGGATTTCCCAGGGGTATCAACTGGATCCTCATTGGAGTTTCTAATTTTGTACCTTCCTTGGACTGCTCTAAATGCAAGATGTGGTGTTACCTTCAACCATCAATTACACAGCTAAACAGCCTCATGAAGCAGATGCTTCTAAGTTTGACTTGCTCTCTTTATTCATATTTATTCATCCCCCTCCCAGGCCCACAGCACTTTTGTACATATCCATATTTTATTTATATTAACATCTGCCTCCTCCTCTAGACTAAGCTCGCTGTGGGCAGGGAATGTTGTCTGTTGATTGCTGTATTGTGCTCTCCCAAGCTCTTATTACAGTGCTCTGCAAACAGTAAGCTCTCAATAAATACAACTGGATTGGCTGATTAAACTCTAATACTGGTGGAGAAGAGAAAATCAAGCTAGAACCAGACAGAAAGTGGGGTTCTTTTCCCTTCCCTTACTCCAACCCTAGTCACGAGAAGACCCAGGCTCCAAAGACACTGAAGACACAAAATCCAGGTCTGGGGAAAAGAAAAAACACTTTATGCTACTTTACACTGCAATCGTGCTCATTTCTTATGCAAAAACCATCATAATAATTTAGTCTTAAGCAAAAAATATTATGCAAATAAATAAAGAAAAGATTCCTAAACTGTAACTGGCTTGCTTATTCAAAAGGTCAGTTCTCAGTATTATGGGTTAATTTACTTTTGCTTTTTTAATTATGTGACTTCTTTCCTGTGCTCCCTTCCCTTGAATTAGTTATGATTTTTACTAAGCACATACTATGTCGTAAGAACTGGTGTAGGCACAAGATAATCAGGTCAGACAGATCACAGTCAAGAGGTAGGAAGAACAGATATCCTGCCTCCAGCTTATTGATGAAGAAATTGAGGCACAGCACTTAAATGACTTGCCTAAAATTCCTATAGCAGTTCAGTCGCATAGCTAGGATTAGAACCCAAGTCTTCTGATTCCTAATCCCATGTCCCTTTCACTAGGCCACAATGCCTTTTAATTTTCTTTTAGGTCACGAGCTTTTGTGGGTCAGAGACTGCATATGATTCAGTGGCCATGTACCTTTTCCCAGTACTTGCACAAATAATTCAATAAATAATGACAAATCACCGATTTCACTCAAAGACTATAACCACTTAAGTTTTCAGTAACATTCAATTTCCCAGCAACCTGCAAGTACTAAAGTGCTCCTTTCACCCAGAGACCATACATGTGAGTTCAAGATGAGAAAATGACTCCCAAAGGCTTCTTAGCCCAAGTTGAATGTAGCAACACTAACTTGCTTGAAGCGATTTAACAACAATAATAATATTTTGTTAGGTGCTTACTATGTGCAGGACACTGTCCTAAACGCTGGGGTGAATACAAGCAAATCAGGTTGGACTCAGTCCCTGTCCCATGTGAGGCTCACATTCTCGATCTCCATTTTACAGATGAGGTGAGGCCCAGAGAAGTAAAGTGACTTGCCCAAGGTCACACAAAAGACAAGTGGCAGAGCCAGAATTAGAACCCATGACCTTCTGACTCCCAGGACTGTGCTCTATCTACCACGCCATGCTGCTTCACACAGGTGTACTCTATGTCTGGTTTAGACCTACCAGACTAAAATTCTGAGCCATGAGAAGAATTTTTCCTCAAGATGCACACACCAGGGTTGAAATCTAAAACTTTTTTTTATGGTGTCTATTTTTTCGCTAAATACTTACACATGGTGACTTCAGCCAGAACAAAATACAATGACTTGAGTCATACTAAGCAGCAATGCTTTTAATTCTACAAAGTCAAGAACCCAAAGGGATCAGTGACTTGAACAGAGTTAAGACAATGCCGGAGGTAGAACTGAGAGACCAACTTCAATTCCTCCACTCAAGCTATTTACCTGTAGTTCTCAACTTTTCTAAAGTAACTCAGACCTTAAAAACACCATCACGCACAAAGGAATTTTTCAAGGAGAATAGGCAGAATAAGCAAGATATCGACTAGCCAAAATTTGATATTACTTACCCACAAATAGTATGTGAACTGCAGTGCAAAAATAGCTATGCCTTCGTTGTCAAAAGACCCCGCTACTGATCGAGATATGTAACCTGGGACGATAGCAATAAAACAGGCAGCTAAAAGCCCTGCTCCTTGGTTCCACAGTTCTCTGGTGAGCAGGAAAGTAGAAATAGATGTAAGGCCGCTAAAAACTGGTGCTAGGAACACACATACATCTCGTATGTGGACTGTTATATTCAGCATATTTAAAATCCAATGTATAAGTCCTGCTGTCACCATCAACCCTGGGTAGACCTAGGAGAAAAGAAAAGTACAATGAAACCATGATGCTAAATAACCACCAAAATACAATCTACTTGTACCACAAAGGTTCCTGAATGCAACAATGTACATGTATGAAAATAGTAATACATGCACACGTTTACTACAGTACATTTTGATATATTTAAACAATTACAAGATGCATTCCTTTAACTTTTGGTTGTCCTTGCATTTTACCTCGAATGCACGATGACCCATGCTTAAATTTTATCTATTTATCACAAAACCTGAAGTTGCCTATCCAACAAATTGAACAGATGTCTGAATTTAATTTCCAAATGATGGCTTTTGCTACAAAATAATATGCCACCAATAGATTTATATTGCCCTTCAAAATTATAAAAAATAAAATATGGATTTACATCTGTAACTGGGGCTGGAAGGACTTCCAGTCACTAGTTAAAATGCACTGCATTACCACTATTTCATTTCAGTCTGTAAATATTCTTCCTTTCAAGGAAAGCACTGAGTGACCAGACATAGTTATAGGTCAATGTATTTATTCAGGAGAACCAGGGAGAGAACTGAATTTAAGGATAATCCATACAGCAAGGTTATCAGGAAGTAAGCAAGGAATATAAAAGTGTTAAATGCCATATTAGCAAAAATTCTTAAAATGGAAAATCTCATGTGGAGCATCTAGAAAGAACTGGCCGTCTCAAATCTTTGCTTGATAATTCTCTTCTATTAACAGCATAATCCTGTCAGTTGTGTTATGTACTGAATATTTAAAGCATTCACTTAAAAAAAAAAAGGCAGTGTTTTAAATCTTGCTTGCTGAAGTCATTGAACTGAAATAATTCAACTGACTGTAAGCAAATGAAGGGTTGGGGGAGGTCTTGAAATGTCCACCATGATTTCATTTTTCAGGTGAAACAATGGATTTATAAAAGTCCTCGCTAAAGCGGGTGCCATACCATAATGTATCCAAACAATAATATAGTCCCTTTTGAATATTCTCAAAAATAGGATGGGAGGAAGGGGGAATAAGGAAGGATGAGATAGTCATCCCTTTGGATTACTTTTCCAAATTATTTAATTTATTCACTACAGGATGAATTTCTTGGAACTTGAGTGCTTTACTATGTGCAGAGCTCTGTACTTTAGTGCTTGGAAGTGTATAACAGAGTAGGCACACCCGGTTCCGGCCCTCAAGGGGCTTTAAAGTTGAAAAAAAGTTTGAAAACACTTTCAAAAATTATAATTATTTGCTTTACAAGTGACCTTAAAGGAATTTCTTTTCCATTCTTTAATCTGATTTTATTTTACATTACCATACAAAGGGAGATTGCAGCTACTTCATATAGGGTTCAGACATAGGAAAAATAATTAAAGGGTGCCCAAATGTTTAGGCTTAACATACTATAAGGGGCTAACACAAGGACCAAAGAAGATATTTAATGCTGCCAACTCACTGACATCTTATGTAATATGACTCCCATATTTCTTTTTAAAAATAAAACCACCAGTTCAAAACAAGATCTCTTTCACAGAATATGGATAGAGCTGAAGGGAAGCAATCACAAAAATGCAGGAAGAGGAAGTAAATATGGCATATATGACATAACATAATGTTAACAGAAAGACAGGATAAAGCAGCAGCCTTGACCAGGAAATGGACATGAATAGTTTGAGCTAAATGGGGAGGTTCAGAAGAGAAACTTATTGACAACTAAAAGTGTGATTTCTAGTAACTTGTCACCTGTTTGAATTTTCAAAGTTAACTTAACACAATGGTCTTTTTTTTTTTTTTTTTCGCAAAAGACCACTTTTGATACCAGGCTTTTGGTATCAGGGACTCCACTTAGTGCAACATCATTTCATTTTTCTTCCTCCCCTTTCTAATTTTATAAATAACTTCCCTCTTCCCAAATGCCTGTCTAATATTTTCCTGCATATCTCTAGCCTATCCCACTTTCCGACCTGAATTTTTCCTCCAAATAATCCCTCCAGACCCTCATTCTATCTCCACAAAATAAATGTTTCTACACCATTTCTGATTCCTCCCAATTGCCCAGTCAGAACCCATATAGATTGTAGCCAATTCTAAATAGCCTGAATGGCAATGGATGTCACTTACTTAATCCTTAGATTTTTCAAAAACCTTTATTTGTGTCTAACTAGGTTCCATCACTTCAATTCCTTCCCTCCAAATGCCTACTAACAAGTACACAACTGAACTGGTTTGAGTTTTGATTTATTTTACTTTCCGTGTTCTCTCTCTGATAGTGAGATAGTCCAATAACAGGCAATTCTGGACCAGTAAAATCAACCAAACTGTTCATTCCCGTTCTAAATTACCAAAAGTTGACTGTACCAAGAAGTCTCAAATATCACCAACCCACTGATTTCACACAAAATTATTGGCTGCTTTATCTTTTTTAATGAAAAATTATTTTGTATACTTACAGTCCCACCTACTATTCTTCCTAGCGGATACCATGCTCTTTCATCAAACCAATTTAAAAATTCATAGAACCCATGGGATGCGAGATGATGTGTTGATCTATAATTAAACCTAAAGAAGAGGGGGGGAAAAGGCACATTTTAAATTAACTCAAAATATTGAATACCAAAAAACAACTATTTTGCTATTCTCATACTTACCTCTCATATTAGGGTTGCTTGGGACAAGAGTTTATCAAATGGCCCATTCATAATTATTATAGCAGTTGTTATAGTAGCCTTGCAAATAAATTCTCACCTATTTGCCCAGGCTAACTTACAATTTTTATGGGTGGGTAAAAAGTGAATTGTAATTTACTGTACTATCAGAACTTCTATTGGGGAAAGCAAAAAGGTAAAATTGCTTTTTTTAAAAAAAAACCCAAATTGGCTGCAAAATAGTTTTTAAAATACCCCAAACCCAATCTCTCCTGTTCTTTTCCAAAGGCAAAAATGCATTCAAGTTGCCATTTCACTTTTTCTTTTGTGAACCAAATTAAGCCTATTCCTTTCCCTTCCCCTCCCTTAAGACCATGGGTCTGGGGAATGAAGGGGTTGACAGAAAGGGGTGGAAAAAGAGGCAGAGAATGGGTAAAAGAATCTGCTTCCATTTCCTTTCTTGGTATCGGCCTTTGGGTAGGATTGCTTTTTGAATTTTCCTGTTGAAGGTATCCTGACTTGGGAAACTTTAGAAAGTCAGGAGGCTGAAAGGGATGGGAGAAGAAGTCTCTTATTCCCCAAACAGGGCCAATAGGACTGTTTCTTTTCTCCCATAGTTCTTTGGTTTAACTGTCCAATTAACAGCATCACAATCTTGACTACCATTTGAGCACATATTTGTGTGTCAGGCACTGTATGAGGCACTTGGGAATTCAAAAAGAGTAAAAGGCAGGATCCCTCCCATAATCTAATCAGGGAGACAGACATAAATGGGCAACTAAATGGTAGTTAGGAGCAAAAGAATCTACATAAATAATTAACACAAGAGACTAAATAAAAACAATGATTAGAAAGAACTTCACTGATGCTGATGCAGTGACGCTATCAATGGCATTTATAAAATGCTTACTGTGCACACAGCACTGTAGTAAGCACTTGGAAGAGCACAGTACAACCGAGTTGGTCGGACACGTTTTCTGCCCGTCAGGGAGCTTAAAGTCTAGAGGGAAGAGCTAACATGACTGGCAAGACGCAATGGTTACCCATTGAAGGCAACCTACTAAAACTGGCTGGTTCAGAGCTCTGGAAAGAGACAATCTGTCTTTAGGTTTGTTTGGGAGAATCATGGAGCATAAATTAGGGTGCTGCAGAAGACAGCAGATAGGTAAGAGATCCAGCTGATGGAGTGCACTGAAGCTGATGGTCAGGAGTTCTTACTTCTGTATAAGAAGCAAAGGGGAACCACTGATATCTAAGGAAGGGAGTGACATGCTCCATTTGGTGTGTAAGAAAGATAAGCGGAGAAGCACGTAAAATGTACCGGAGAAGGGAGAGGCTGGAGGCTGGGAGACCAGTAAAAAGTCTATTACAGAAGTCCAACCAACAGGTCACGAGAGTTTTCAGCAGGCTGATGGCTCTCTAAGGATGAAGGGGAAGCCTTAGCTGCCGCTGCTGAGAGATCAATCAATTGTATTTATTGAGCAGTTACTAGAGGTAGAGCACTGTAGTAATGCTTTGCTTTCCCTCCATTTCTAGACACTTCTTGGGGCTGCTTGTGGGGAGGAATGCCCTTCATAAAGAAATAATAATAAAAACCCCCCTCTTACCACTGCTCTGTCTGGTTGCCAACACCCCCAAACCCAGCTACCACAAGGTCCTTATCTACTTCCCTTGGAGCTGAGAAGGAGGAATTTCAGTTTCCTTTCTGGGAAGAACAACTTCCCCACTGTTGATCCCTACACCTAGCTTACAACACTGCCCTTTCAGCTCCCAGCAGTAGTGATCACACAAGGGGCTTGTTCTTTAGTCAAGGAGGGGAAAGACAAGATATTTTTTAAAAGGTTAAACTAACGAGGGTGGGAGTATTCCACCTTTTTAAGATGAAAAAACTGGCTCCCTACGACTTCAAATTTTCATCTGAAGTACCCCATTTTCATCACATACATTTCCCTGGCACAGTCCTCCTACTCTCCACTCAGTTGGGCAGCCAGCCCCCACAACAAGCCAGACTGCCCCCAGCCCACTCATTTCCTAGCACATCTTCACCCTCAAAAGTCAGGAAAGAGTGATTCCAATATAGGTGAAAAAAGCAAACAAAAAAAGCCAAAGTCTTTTATCTGTCAATCAGTCGATTAACTCTCCTCCCCCTTCTACCTAGCTTCCGCTCATCTCCCACTACAACCCTTCCCACGCACTTTTTGCTCTAAGACCAAACTATGCACACAATGTGCGGCAATCTCATGTCTCTCTCACCACATCCTCCCTCGAGCCTCAAACTCCCTCCCACTTCACATCCAACAGACCAAATTTTCCCCTGTCTTCAAAGCCCTATTAAAGTCCTCCTCCTCTGAGAGGCCTTCTCTTACTAAACTTTTTTCCCCTCTAATCACCCTCCCCCTTACTTTGATAATCACCTCACCCTCAGTCCCACAGCACTTGTGTACATACCCTTTATACTTATGCTCCTTCCTCTACCTGTTAATTTAATTATGCCTACCAATTCTATTGCATTATACTCTCTAAGCGCTTAACATGGCTCTGCCCACAGTAGTGATCAATAAAAATTACTGACTGATCCTTCCCTATGGTTTACAATAAAGGCTGTGCCCAGTACAGAATTCTGAAGTACCCCCTGAGGATCAAGGTCTCCTGGGTAACTCTGAATTTAGGCTTCATCTAAATTAACAGTTCCATCTCGGGTGACCCGTTCTTCCTTCTCTCTCTTCTCTCCAACTGACTTCTTTACCTCCCAGTCCCTCTCTCACTACAGCCCATCTCTCCGCCCTGTGCTCCTGCCCCCTTCACCTCCCCTCAGCTAAGCCCCCTTTCCCTCTGCTCCTCCCCTTCTCCCTTCTCCTCAGCACTGGGCTCATTTGTATCTATTTTTATTACCCTATTTTGTTAATGAGGTGTACATCCCCTTGATTCTATTTATCGTGATTGTTTTTGTCCATCTGTCTCTCCTGATTAAACTGTAAGCCTGTCACTGGGCAGGGATTGTCTCTATCTCATGCTGAATTGTACATTCCAAGCGGTTAGTACAGTGCTCTACACATAGTAAGCACTCAATAAATATTATTGAATGAATGAATTAATTTCCTGTTTCCCTACACTGTTTTGTTCTACTTGTTCGCGACTACCTTGGGGGAGGCTCATAAGAAATCTTCAGTGCTGTCTTCTTCCTCTGTCCTTCCCACATGTATGTCCTTAGGCCCCAAATGTTCAAAAGGAAAAAGGAAGACTCTTCTTTAACACCAAAAATTTCCATAAAAAGATATTTCCTCCTATTTTTCTGTCTACGATACCTAATAATAATTTTTTAAAAGCGCATATCCTCTGAGTCTCTTTAGTGTGTTTATCCTTCTCCAATCTTTACAAGTCAATTGACAAGCAGGCCATGAAGTTAGTCTTCTCCCCTGGTCTCCTGCAGCTGAGAGATGAAAGAACACAAAACTCACTGGGAACACATTTCTCCCTCTCTTTCTTGAGCAATTCCACTGCAACTCTCAGTAGAAGGTCTATATCTGAAGAAGAGTCAAAGGCCAAGGGCAGAGAGCTTAGGTTTGGACAAAGCAAATGCTGAATTTCTCAGTAAGGAACCAAACTGCTACCAGGGAAGAAATGTTTTGGATCAAAAGTAGATCCAATTTAACTCTAGCAACACTACATTAAAATATTCAGAGAGTATACTGACATGATCACCATGGTTCATACATTTTTGAACTTAGTAAAAACGTCAAAATCACCTTTATGTAATATTTTCATAGACCACAAATGGGAGGCTTTATGTAATATTAATGTATGGAGTAAGCTTATATTACATAATGAAAACAATTACAAATGTGCAAAATGACATAATCAAACTATTCTAACCCATAATGTTTCAACCATATCAAATTATACACTGAAATGTAAATTCACTGGTGAAATGGGCTCTTCTGACTAACCTACACTTCTCATTTGACTTCTCATTTGGCTATGAATTCAATTCAGTATTTGAAAAGTCCAGAGCACTTTGTTCAAATAATAATAATAATAATAATGTTGGTATTTAAGTGCTTACTATGTGCAGAGCACTGTTCTAAGCGCTGGGGTAGATACAGGGTCAGCAGGTTGTCCCACGTGAGGCTCAGAGTCAATCCCCATTTTACAGATGAGGTCACTGAGGCACAGAGAAGTGAAGTGACTTGCCCACAGTTACACAGCTGACAAGTGGAAGAGCCAGGATTCGAATCCATGATCTCTGACTCCCAAGGCTGGGTTCTTTCCATTGAGCCACGCTGCTCCTCAAATGTAAATGATTATTCACTAAGAAGAGATAATTCACAACTCTGTTCTCCCTCTCCATGCCTAATCTTTGCCACCCTCTCAGCCCTTTATAATAATTCTGGTATTTGTTAAGTGCTTACTACCTGCCAAGCATTATACTAAATGCATGGGTAGACACAAAATAATCAGGTCAGACACAGTCTCTATCCCACATAGGATTCACAATCTGAGAAAGAGAGAGGGGAAGAGAGAGAGAGAGAGAGAGAGAGAAAGAAAGAACACATGAACAGGTATTTAATCCCCATATTGCCAATGAGGAAATTGAGGCACAGAAGTTCCATGATTTGCCCAATGCCACACACAGCAGGTAAGCGTCAGATCTCCTGACTCTCAGGCAGGCCCATGCTGTTTCTCACTACTTCACCCGGCCCTTTTTTCTAAGTTCTGTGGCCAACTTTGTCCCCAAGATCCTTCAAGTCTCCTTGTCCCTCCACGTCACCCACTGTGCTTCCCTTGATTCTCCACTGCTCCTGATGCTAAATCCTGTCAGTTCAACCTTTATAACATCATGAAAATCTGTCCCTTCCTCTCCATCCAAAATGCTATCATATTAATCCAAGCACTTATCCTATCCAGCTCTGATTATATTTCAGCCTCCTTGCTGACCTCCCTGCCTCCTATTTCTCCCCACTTCAGTCTATATTTCACTCTGCTGCCCAGGTCATTTTTCTACAAAACCATTCAATCCATGCTTCTCTATTCCTCAAGAACCTCCAGTGGTTGCCCGTCCGCCTTCACATCAAACAGAAAGTCCTTAACATAGGCTTTAAAGCACTCAATCCCCTTGCTCCTCCTACCAGCCCACAAACACATGGCCTAGTAGATACAGCACGGACCTGGGGGTCAGAAGGATTTGGGTTCTACTTCTGGCTCCGCCGCTTGTCTGCTGTGTGACCTTTGGCAGGTCACTTCACTTCTCTGTGCCTCAGTTACCGTATCTGTAAAATGGGGATTAAGACTGGGAGCCTCATGTGGGACAAGGACTCTGTCCAACCTTATTAGCCTGTATCCACCCTGGTGCTTAGAATAGTGCTTGGCACATAATAAACACTTAAAAATACCATCATCCTCCTCTAATGATAACCTACTCACTCTATCTCGATCTCATCTACCACGTGGCTGACCTCTCGCCCACATCCTGCCACTGGTCTGGAACACCCTTCCTCTTCATATTCGACAGACAATTACTCTCCCCACCTTCAAAACCTTATTCAAGGCATATCACCTCCAACATGTCTTCTTTGACTACACCCTTATTTCATATTCTCCCACTTCCTGGGTCGCCCTTGCACTTGAATTCGCTCCCTTTTTTATTTTAACCCCACCTTCAGCCCCACAGCACTTATGTAGACTTTAGACTGTAAACTCGCTGTGGGCAGAGAATGTCTGTTTATTGTTATACTGTACTCTTCCAAGCGCTTAATACAGTGTTGTGCACAAAGTGCTCAATAATTACGACTGACGTACATGAATATCCAAAAATTTATTTATATTAATGCTTGTCTCCCCATCTTGACTGTACGCTAGTTGTGGGTAGGGAACATGTCTACCAACTATGTTACACTGTGCTCAATACAGTGTTCTGCACACAGTAAGCCCTCAATAAATATATAAATATAACTGACTGATGGATGCATCAGCCCAATTCACCCTCTCAGGTGTGCCAGAAATTTACCTCTCTATCCTTTTGGCCCTGTCTCTTGTCTTGGACTCTCAACCCAGCCACCTTTTCCACTCACCATTCATTAACTTCATCTCCCTTCCCTTTTCCTTCATGCTTTGCTGGGCCACTGGGAAGTAGGAAAAAAGTAAAAAAGCCTTTCACTTTGCCTATTATGGCTGTTAAGTCCACTGAGGCAGGATGAGAAATGCTCATCTCAAAAATGAAATCCACCTGTCAACCTAACAGATGATTTAATTATAGTCACACACACACACACACACAGAGCCAAAGCTCCCCTATTTCACAGGAATTTCCTATCAGAATCATAAAATTGCACAGGGTTAAACAGGTCCTCTATATAAATACAGCCAACCCAGAAGCATCATGGCACAGTGGATAGACCATGGGCCTGAGAGTCCCAAGGTCATGGGTTTTAATCTTGGCCCCACCACTTATCTGACCTTGGGAAAGTCACTTCACTTCTTTGTGCCTCCGTCACCTCATCTGTAAAATAGGGATTGAGAATGTGAGCCCCACATGGGACAAGGACTTCGTCCTACCTGTTTTACTTGTATCCACCCCAGCCCTTAGTAGAATGCCTGCATGTAGTAAGCACGTAATAATACAAGATTATCATTTTTCATATATTAAGACAGCTGTATTCATATTAAATTCACAGTTAAAATAAAAGACTCGATTTAGCTGCTTCAACCTTTTCTAACAGCAAGGACTTTTCCAAAGCTAACAACAAATTACCAAATGATCTGCGCTGAGTTTCACATCATCTGTTTCCCTATGCAGTGAAAGCGTCAACAAGGTTGAAAATTCCAAAACACCAGCAAGACAGAATGAGAAAAGCAGTGAGGGTCCAGGAGAAACCACAAACTGGATAATTGGTTCCTAAATAAATGAGTTTATTGTAGTTGCTAATGCTTTCCCTTAAACAACGTGGCAGAAAATGGATGTCTAACTAACCCTGTCAAGAAATCCTTCCTTTCTGTTGCTAGAAATAACCTTGTTAGAAGCACTTGTACTCTATTCATGAACTTGTATATAACCAGATGAAACAAAAAGCTACCCTCTATAAGAATAGAAAAAACATTAGCCACTGATTAAAACATTCTTAACCACCTAAAATTTCCAGTCTCTCAGTTTTTATAAATTAGTACTTCCCTAACAGACTAATCGAAATAATTTGAGGAATTCTACTCAAGGAAGAGTTAGGAGTATTTCAAAGTTTAGAGCACATTAATATTTATAATAAAATGGATCTATTTCAATTAATCTTGGACTCAAATTTTATTTCAAACACACTGCTTCACTGGCTTTGATAGTTATGAGTACTGATTTATGAAGAAAGCACCGAATCTATAATGATGTGCTTTAATATTTACACTGAGAATTCAAATATATATTAGCTTCTACCTTTAAGGGTTTTTGTGCTAAGATGATTGCAGCTTTTCCCTTAAGAGAGTGGCATTAAGACAATCGCCTGGGAACAGATTCTACTCATATGAGATCAGTGGGTTCCACCTTCTTTCCCCACGGGGAACCGACTTTCCCGACAGTCCACCACCTCCTCACCACACTGTCCGCCTCCTCCCCCAACATTTTAAATTGCCTGAGCTTTCCCTGTTTTTCTGTCAGTCTACTCTGACCAAGCCTCCTCTATTGACTCTCATCCTCTTTCCCTGGCCAAGTTTTCCACCCATCTCCCTTTTCTAGACCTTCTCTTCCTGCTCCTGCTGTTATCTAATGAGTAGGCCTGCTCTAGTTTCACCTTCCCACATTGCCAGGGCCAGGCAGGCTGCAGCCGACATTGTTGACAACGATAGCTCTCTTCCCTGATCCATCCTAGCAGGTATGCACAGAGCACAAGCCTGCCATACAGTTGAACTCAAACGAGGAAGCCACGAGAGTCTGCTAGCGTCCATGATGGCAACCCTTCCAATTTTACATCACTGCAAGTGGCAATCTGGTGTAACAAGAGTTTGTGCAGGACTGAGAGGTCATGACTCCTGTCCTTGTCTTGTCTTACAGAAGTTTATTCTTTTACCGTATCATCTCAGAGCATAATATATTAGAGGATATAAAGTCAAAACTAGATAATATTTAAGAAGTGTATTATGTTACTGAGTCATTTCAAGTCTGATTTTGAAATGAGATTGAAATGTAATAGGCCGTAGTGTTTGACTCAAAGTGTGCTTGGGATTTCGGGATGGAGCATCTCCTGGCCTGGATTTGGTTTACAGGCTAAATTCTGGAGCCCCACCCCAACTGACATCCATCTTCTGCCCTCCACCTTCCAAAAGACCTTCCCTTGATTCATAAATTGATGCCCTCAACAACATCCTCTCCACTGAACTCAGGGCCCTTTCTCCCTGTCCCTCCGCCCATCTTGTACCATTAATCCATAGCCCTGGATCACCTCCACTGTGAGCAGCCTTTAATCTTGTGCATAAGCCACAGAGTCCTGCTGTTGGAAAAAAAGTCAGACATCAGGCTAACCTCATCCATCTCAAATTCATCATTGCCTGCCTTAATTCTGCCCCTTTCTCCGGCTGGCAACATGATTTCTCCATCCATATTGATTTCCAGACCAGCTATTTTGGATGCTCAGCTCCCTCCTCAAACACCCTGTCCCCTCATCTCCCCTATCTCTTGCCCCTAGTGACCTGGCCATGTACTTTATTGATAAAACTGAAAGCATCAGGCATGATTCTCCTTAAAATCTCCCATGCTCCTCTCCAGTCTCTCCCTCCTCCGGGCCCCTCTTGGACTCTCTCAACTTTCCCAGGAGTATTTCAAGAGGAGATCCTCCATGTCCTTTCAGAATCTACCCATTCCACCTATGCCTTTGACCCCAACCCTCTGCATCTTATCAAGACACCTGCTCCCTCTCTTCTTCCCTCCCTAACCACCATCTTCTTTGGCTCACTTTCCAATGGTTTCTTGCCACTGCTATGAAACATGCTCGTGTATCCTATCCTAAAAAACCCTCCCTTGGCCCCTCCCCTCTCCCCACAACTATTACTCCATCTTCTAACTCCTTGAAATGGGGCAATAGCAATTTTTACACCTTCGGTATCCTCTTCCTCGCCTCCAATTCTCCTGTTCACCCACTCCAATCGGGTCTCCATCCCCTTCACTCCATGGAAAATGCCCTCTCGAAGGTCACCAATGACCTCTTCCTTGCCAAATCCAGTGACTTCTACTCCAAACTAAGCTTCCTCTACTTCTCAGCTGCCTTGGGCACAGGACCAACCCTTCACCTGGAAACTTTATCCAACCTTGGCTTCACTGACATTGTCCTCTTCTGGTTCTCCTCCTATCCTCTCTGGCCACTGTCTCTTTTGCAGGCTCTGGGAATTTGATATTCACCCTACCCTCAACACCACAGCATTTACATATATAACTATAAGTTATAGAGTATTCACATTAATGTCCATTTTCCCTTTGAGACTGTAAGATTGTTGTAGGCAAAGACTGTGCCTATCAACTCCGCTCTATTATTCCTTCCCTAAAGCTCATTACAGTACTCAGCACACAATAAGTGCTCAGATATCACTGATGATGATCATCAGCCTTCTTGCTGACCTCCCTGCCTCTCTCTACCTCCTCCCCACTAAAGGACCCCCAAACCTCCAGTGGTTGTCCAACCCCCTCTGCATCAAATAGAAACTCCTAACCATCATCTTTATGCACACAATCAGCCCACCCCTTTTTCTTTACTTGCTGATTTCCTGCTACAACCCAGCCACTTTGCTCCAATGTGGCTTAGTGGAAGGAGCACAGGCTTGGGAATCAGAGGTCGTGGGTTCTAATCCCAGCTCTGCCACTTATCAGCTGTGTTACTCTGGGCAAGCACTTAACTTCTCTGTGCCTCAGTTACCTCATCTGTAAAATGGGCATTAAGATTGTGAGCCCCACATGGGACAACCTGATTACCTTTTATCTCCCCCAGTGCGTAGAACAGTGCTTGGCACATAGTAAGTGCTTAACGAATACATTATTATTAATGCCAAGCTACTCCTGTGCCTCAATCATCTATCTCACTGCTTACCCATATCCTTCTTCTGGTCTGAAACTCCCTGCCTGCTTCATACATGACAGGCCACTACTCTCCCCAGATTCAAAATCACATCTCCAAGAGGCATTTCCCAACTAAACCCTCATTTCCCCATTCCCTCTCCCTTCTGCATCATCTGTATACTTTGATTTGTACCCCTGAAGCACTTCAGTCCACCCTCATTCCCATATCACTCATGTACCTCTAGACTGTATGCCCCTCTGGACATAAGTTGTCTATCAATTTGATTGTACAGCACTCTCCCAAGGGTTTACTACAGCATTCTACACATAAGCACTCAATAAATACAACCAACTGGCACACCTCACGATTACATCATGGCACGGTAAAATCACGTGTCTAAAAATTCTGGTGTGCCCTAAGTCAACAAATTTCAGCAGTGCTCTTGAACCACTCATTTGTATGTAGATTTTCAGCTCCCTGGGCACCCCCCGAAGTTAGATGATCATAATTAGTCAGTATCTGCACATGTAAGTAGGTAGAGGCTGACAAAGAAAAATAGGTGTGTGTGTGTTAAGAATGGGCTTAGCTCGGAAGGCCTTGAGCCTGGAGAACCACCCAAGAATTGTAGGGCAGAGAAGAAAAGGGGAAGTTGTGGTCAAATGGTATGGACGGTGGCAATGAGGCCTGCATTATGGACTACTGAAGTTCTCCACACTAAGCGGAAGATGTTTAGGAACATGTTGCTGAGGCGACTTACTTAAGGCTCTGGGGGTTGACATGGGAATCGTCCACAGTATGGAAAGTTTTATGAATTACAGAGTTAAGGATGGAGAATTCATAAACTAGCCACTTATTAAAAATATTAGATGCTCTGGCCACAACAGCTACTGGAGTGCTATCTCGCAGCCATAGCAACATGACTGTATCAAGACAGCCAGATTTCCCAAAAGCACACAAAGACTAATCACCTAAAAAATATTACTCATCCCATGTTCTGATCTCAGAGCTAACCCACTTTGAGAGAAGGTGAAGGTGAAATTCAATAATATTGCAGGCAAATATGTTCTATCTACATTGGGAAATAAATAATGTAGCCAGAGAGTTAATGATTCTGTAAATGTTTTCAGGTCATGAAAGGTACTCATTAAATAGATCATTAAGAAACATTTAAAAACCCTATCTTTAAACTAGGATAGTAAGAAAGATCCCGGAAGAAGTATTACAACCATGAAGAGACAGTTTTCAATTAAATGAACTTTCTCTCCAGCTAGAATTAATGTCACATTTTAGTGGATACAGCAGTTGCATATTTCTTTTGAAATTTGAGGCCCTAATAGATGCAGAGTCTTAATGCACCAGATAGGCAACCTTTCCTGACATGAGCCAGGGATTTTATAGGCTCCCCAGGGACCCTGCCCCTTCCCATTTTCCAGTTGGGAAAGCCACAGCAAACAAGGAGGAAGATAAAGACATTGCTGCAGCCTTGATTCTGGTCTTTACAGGCAGCGGGGGCTCGATGCAAGTGGCGGATGGGTGCGGTTCCACCTGTCCCCTCCCTGACACTCCATGGGAGAGGCCATCTATCAATCGTGGGACCAGACTGCAATCTTCACATGGGGTGGGACAAGAGGAAGGGTATTAATGGGTATTTAATCCACCTTTAACAGATGAGGAAATGGGGATTAAGATTGTGAGCCCCCACATGGAACAACCTGATTACCTTGTACTGGAACAACCTGATTACCTTGTACCTACCCCAGCGCCTAAAACAGTGCTTGGCACATAGTAAGTGCTTAACAAATACCATAATTATTATCATCATCAATAAATTGAGGCACGGAAAAGCTAAGTGACTTGACCAAGCAAGGTTAAACAGCAGGCAAATCAAAGGGGCTGGGATTAGCAAAGCAAGAAGCCGGGATTAAAACTCAGGTCCTCTGACTCCCAGGCACATGTTCTTTCCACAGGCCATACTACTTCTCCCCAGAATCTATTTTAACATCTGGATTCACTCAGTCAATCATATTTTCATGCTTATTGTGTGTAGAACACTGTATTAAGCACTTGGAAGTGTACAACAGAACAGAGTTGGCCCTCTGTAGATTGTAAAATCCTTGTGGGAAGGAATTGTGTTTACAAAGCAACTCTGTTGTACTTTCCTCAGTACACAGCACAGTGCTACTTACAAAGTAAGCACTCAAATGTCATTGATTAGATTGATTGATGTATGTATAGAGCACTTGAGAGCACAGCACTATATAGTAAACACCTGGGAATGTACAACAGAAACTAGACATGAGCACTGCCCTTCAGGAGTTTACAATCTAATGGAATGGACACAGGCATTATTTATGATGGGAGCAATAGGACCAGTTTCTCCTTAAGCAGCCTTCTTATTTTTTGACATCTTCAATCCTTCAACTTAACAGACGACAATTTAAAAGGATAAAAACAAATAAATCAAAACAAAACCTTTAATGTTTGTCTTTCTTTAGGCATCATTTTTCCCCACATGTGAAAAACAATTCAAAAAATAGTGCAGGGTTGGGGGGATGACTTTAGAATTTCTGAACTGTCTTACAGTCTTATGTCCTTTACTTTATGCGATCTACCTTCCAATTAATAACATGAACTCTAGCATCCTCTTAGTTCTTCAGCAATCACCTGTTTTCACCCTCTGGGCTTCCCCAAGACGCAGTTTGCTTCAAATACCATTATGTTTTATCTGTATTTTTTAGTGAGCCTGAAAGCATGTTTATTTGTTGCAATTACCATTTAAACAGCTTTAAGACTCAGATCTTTCAAAGGCACCAGTGTAAAAAAAAAAACAAAAAACACCTCCTCTCATTCCAGTGCATCACTGACTGTGCAACTAAAACGAATTCATTAGTCACTCAAACAAAGCACCTGGAGACAATGCCTTTTATCAGGAATGTATGTGACAATTGTTAAAGAAATGTTTAAAAAGAAGTTAGATATTAAATGGAGGCAAATGCTTTCCTGAGATTCAGGAAATATGAAACTCACTCCAATGACTGCTTTTCTTCATCCTAGTAGTTTTCCTCTTTATTTGAGGAAAAGAACAGCAAAGCTGGAACACTAATGTGCTCTAGTTACATACCCAAGAGTAATACCAGTAATTGAGAACATGCTATTTATGGGGAAACTGTATGCAAATTATCCTGCTAGGAGTTTGAGAGGTCATCCTTCATCCCTAATTTGGTGCAAAACTCTGTATTACAAGGAAGATAGCACTGCAGGAAAAGACTATTCATTCAATAGTATTTATTGAGCGCTTACTATGTGCAGAGCACTGTACTAAGCGCTTGGAATGGACAAGTTGGCAACAGATAGAGACAGTCCCTGCCGTTTGACGGGCTTACAGTCTAATCGGGGGAGACAGACAGACGAGAACAATGGCAATGAATAGTCGAGGGGAAGAACATCTCATAAAAACAATGGCAACTAAATAGAATCAAGGCGATGTACATTTCATTAACAAAATAAATAGGGTAATGAAAGTATATACAGTTGAGCAGACGAGTACAGTGCTGAGGGGATGGGAAGGGAGGGGGGAGGAGCAGAGGGAGATGGGGGGAAAAGAGGGTTGAGCTGCGGAGAGGTGAAGGGGGTGGGCGGTAGAGGGAGTAGAGGGAGAAGGGGAGCTCAGTCTGGGAAGGCCTCTTGGAGGAGGTCAGTTTTAAGTAGGGTTTCGAAGAGGGGAAGAGAATGAGTTTGGCAGAGGTGAGGAGGGAGGGCGTTCCGGGACCGCGGGAGGAAGTGGCCCAGGGGTCGACGGCGGGATAGGCGAGACAGAGGGACGGCGAGGAGGTGGGCGGTGGAGACAGAGAAGGGAGGAGAGGTAGGAAGGGGCAGGGGATGTAGAGCCTTGAAGCCTAGAGTGAGGAGTTTTTGTTTGGAGCGGATGTTGATAGGCAACCACTGGAGGTTTTAAGAAGGGGAGTGACATGCCCAGATCGTATATACTAACTGCAGAGTGCTGGCATAAACAATGACAAAATACAATCCTCCAGAATCGTGTTTGCTTGGTGCTGTGGAATCCCAGAAGCCCACAGAATTTGGTGATCAATTAAATATAGAAAAAGGATAGGAGGAAGATCCTCCCCCACTCTTTCTGTCAAGGATGTAGATGGACGTCTCGATTCCTCAGTTCAGGTTGACCAGAAAGGTGAAAGAAGCCACTTACCACTCATTGTGAGCAGGGAACCCGTTGACTGACTTGTATTCTTCTAAGCATTTAGTACAGTACTCTGCACGAAGGAAGTGCTCAATAAATATGATTGACTGATTAACTGAAACAGTTCGTCCTCCCCTGCCGTACGTAAAATGGATTGTTTCACATAGATTCTTCTTACTCTCAGAGCACAAGGTTTTCTTGCATAACTGATCAAATAATATTTTGCAAAATGCCTGTCTGATTCTCTTAAAGGATGTCAAAGATCAGATACGAAGGTTGTTGTGTAGAGAAAAGACAACCTAGGACGTTTTGATCCTTTGTATGTGTTTTTAGCACACAAAATTAACTTACATTCTGTTCAAAATACAGGAAAATTTAGCTCAATGTCCTTTGGAAATAGAAATGGAAATGGAAAGGACAGGGACTCTGAGGGCAAGGAGACAGTTCTGTCCCAAATCTTTTACTTATGTTGCCTGGCAATATTCTAGGAAATTGTTTTTAGTTTCTGCAATACAAGCTATTCCTCTTCTGGTTAATCACTTAGCCTCCCTTTCCCCAGGCACCCCCAAGGTAAACTGAGCAATAATTGTACAGTCCACATAGAACCACCAGAAAGATTAAAGGCTGCCTTTCTGTGCCCCTTTATAAAACTATCCTCAGCCCAACTCAAGGACAAACAGCACACCAAAAAAGCTTCAGAGCAATTCCATAAAATAATGAGCCAGATTCTCACTCTGTGCCGATGCCATTTTTGTGCCAGTTTTTTTTCCCTAGGAGTTAAACATTTCTAGAGGCTGCACTGACTTTTTCAGGTTACTAGTGTATTATCTAGTTCAGTGAAGTATACTTTACTAAACAAAACATTTGTACCTCAGGCATTCTCCCCATTCTAGGAATCACCAGCCTCTGTCACATCCCCTATTCTAGGACATCCCTTTCTTTAATTTCCACTCCACTTTACCCTTCCTTCCCTGGAATTTCTTTGCAATCCAAAACATCTTCTCCCTAAAACAATTTGCTTGGTCTGATTCCCTTTTGAAAAAATCTTACTCTGGGTTTAATTTCACTAGGTTACAGATAATATATATTTAACATTTACCCTTCGAAAAAGTTTCCTCATTTTTAACTGTGTGTGTAAGGAGGGCAGGAGGCGGCTTTACAAACCACAATTGACAGTGGAAGTAATTTATCACACCAAAAATAGAAAGTTATCACAAAAATTCTCAGGTAAGAAAAAGCCAATTCCTTTAGCAAACTTTGTTTTTTCAATGATGAACATTTTTTTCTTCAGCTCCAACCTCCATCCTTAAGGGATAAAACACTGAAGAAGCTCAGCTAATCCCAATGGATGGGAGAAATAAAATTGTAAATCTCCTTCTGAGAGCTGCAACGATAATAATAATCTTGAGATTTGTGATTTTGTGGGTGGAAAAAGTGATGCATTTGAACTAAAGAGATGAGTAGTGGGATGTAACCCTTCTGAAAATTTTAATGGTTTTTAAATACCTAGGAGTTTTACGAATAAGAAAAATTTTGAATTTTTAGTATTTGTTCAGCTAGTTGAGCGCCTTCAAAATTAAGTGTGTACAAGTGTAAAGTCTTTCAGCTTTTGAAAAATATGGATTACCAAATACCAAAGGATTACCGAAGGAAATTAAGTTATTCTGGAAAGGTCCTTTTACAATTAGCTATTTTACTATTTTCTCATATTTTATCACTCACAAATTTAACCTAAACTTCATTTTTTGTGTTCTATTCAATTTATAGAACTAGTATTCTATTAGTCATCAGTGTATTTTTAATGAAATTAAATCACAAGACAATGAACACACTGTGGAAATATAGACACTACATAATCAATAACACATGATTTTCAAAAACTACACTATAACAGGATTGGGATGTGAATTTCAAATACAATTCTAAAATAAAAAGTAGAGATCTTAGTAATTGCATGAATCATTTACTATCCTGGCATCTCATTTTGTTTCCAGTTTCTTTTTTTTTTTTAAAATGGTATTTGTTATGGGCTTACTATGTGCCAGGCACTGTACTAAGCACTGGGGTAGACAAAAGCCAATCAGGTTGGACACAGTCCATTGTCCCACACGGGGCTCACAGCCTTAATCCTCATTTCACAGATGAAGTAACTGAGGCACAGTGAGTTAACTGACTTGCCCAGGATCACCCAGCAGACAAGTGGCAGAGCCATGATTAGAATCCTAGGACTGCGCTCTTTACACTAGGCCACACTGCCTCCCAATATCTCTCCTGATGTTTGTTCATTCCACTATCACACCAAACCTAAAGCCCACAACTAGTATGGCAAAAACTAAATTCTGATGACTTTTCAATTTCCATAGCTATCAAAAACACCATTATCCTTACTAGCTAACAAGGCTTACAACTTTCTTTGACCCTATCTGACTCCACCATCTTCAGCCTCCCACTTCCAGACTGTCAAAGATTCTTCCTCTCTATTCTCATAGCCAAAGCCCAGATCCTAATCACTTCATGTCTGGACCACTGCAACAGCCTCCTTCCTTCTACCCTTCATCCTTTAATTCCCATGCCCTCCCAAACACTGCAACAAAAATAAAGTTTCCTTCAATCATTATGGTGGGAAAGTTGCAATGGCTTCCAATTGCCTCTTGAATAACCAAATAAGTGTGCCCTCTAACATCTTAGACAAAAGAAACTCTCCACCTTTAAATGTTCTTCTTTCTTTTATATTACAATTCTTGTACTCAGTCTGAATCAAGCTAACATGCTTATCCTCCCCTTCACCAGCCCCCGCGCCTTCACACAATAACATTTCCCTGCTTGGAATACCCTCCTGTCTTCATGGTATGCCATCTCTCCCACCTTCTCCTCAAAGCACTTCTTAAGCCATACATCAATCAATGGTACTTACTGAGTGCTTAGTGTGTGCACAGCACTGGTCTAACCATTTGGGAGACTACAATGCAACAGAGTTGGTAGACACATATCTTGCATGAAGCATCACAAATTTACTCCACATACCTCCCAGTCACTCCAAAAAAACCCCCAAAAAACTACAGCAACTCCCCTCCTTAATGCTTTCATCATCTGAACCTGCTTTATGTATATATATTTCCATTCTGCCTTCTTCCCTAGCTGTACAGTGAGACCCAGGCAGCAAGAAGAATGAGATGGTTGGATCCAATCCAAATCCAACAATGTTAAAATCCGTACCCGCCCAGCTCAATCTGACACAAACAAGTACCCAAAAAATTATCCCAACAACTGCTATCTTAGTTTTGTCCCGTTCCAAATTTGTGGCTTACATATTAAAATTCACTTCTAATTCCCATGCCCCTAAAATCAAACCTTGACCATCTGGCACACTGTTGAACACCTCAGTAAAAAAAAGCTAATTAAAGGCTAAACTACTCCTGAAATACCTTTAATAAAACATACCATGGAGAATTCTGCCTTGCTTCTGTTCACAACCATCTTATTATTTCAGGGGAAGAAAACTGGACTTCCAATATGTCTTCTAGTTACATAAATATGGAGCTATTTTTTATAATATTCAGCATAAAAAGGTCTGTCTTTCACACTTTTCCTTTCTCCCCAAGCAAGATTTTACCATTCTGACTGAAAACTCCTTAGTAGAATTTACATATAGCTACATTACATCTCTCTCTCTCTCTCTCTCTCTCTCTCTCTCTCACACACACACACACACATACCCTGAATAACAGACAGTGAAAATAGCAAAGTGATTTCCAAATGTAATAAATGATTAGCCAAATTACTTAGAAAACAAACAAAAAAAAACGCTAACTCGATTCCCGGAAATTGAAAGAACAGAATACTCTAATGCTCCATTTCTCATGACAATATGCTTCTAGGCTTTAGATACTTTTAAGATTACTAAAGGTTCTGGGCATATAAGCAGAATGAGAAATTAATAGCCATCTGAATAAAATCAGCAGCTACCACTATCACTATACAGCAGAATTTTCTCCTCAAAATACATAAGTTTTGCGGCAATGGAAAAGCTCTTTTAAGACCTTTAGGATAAATTCCTATCCAGATATTCACTATAACACAAGCAATTACAGTATGCCAATAAAGAATTTACACAGACTTTTGTGCTTGTTATTCAATGTCATATAAAAAAACTACAATCAACTCTCCATTATCCCACTACCTGAGGGGCTAAATGGCATAGGAATACAGAACAGGAGCAGCTTTGCCCACCCTTACCCCTAGCTGTATGGTTAGCTCAATGGAGCTGGAGTGTCACACGACTAAAGGACAGCAGTAATAATAATAATAATGATGGCATTCGTTAAGCGCTTACTATGTGCAAAGCACTGTTCTAAGCTCTGGGACACCGTTCTAAGCGCTGGGTGAGAATAACACTCAGAGAGGTCTCCCCCCGCTTCAGAAATCTCAGGGGGCACATGTCTCCTCTCTCCCGCAGCACACCTCTGGAGGTCCTCTGGTGGAGAAGACCATGTGAAAACCTGGTCAAGGGGGTAGGGCCACCTACCTGGACAAGAAAAAGATCTTGTCATTAGCTCCTATCAATAGATAACCTGGAAATGACTTGGAAACCGGGCCTGAGACTGAATTTATTCCATAATCTGACTACCCCCTTTGGGATAAAGTTATTTGGTACCACAGTGGAATGTCCCGTGGCCCATTCAAAAACCACCGACAGTGACTGTAGTGATTCTCAAAATTTTCAGTTTGCGGGCCAATGTTGCAGGCTAGAAATCCCCAACTCTCCTGAAAGCTGGGCACTTCTCCTGATCAATCCAATCCACAGTTGCTACTCTAAGTGTACCGCAGCTGAGGGCACCAATCCCAACAGAGCACTGGTTGTGCCCACCGAGAAGAAACTGCACATAAGGTGGACATCCTCTCCTGGAAGTCAAAATCTCTGGTACTGACAGCTTCACAGACCACCTGCCAGGGTCCCTTTAATCATGGTTTAAGAACCACCACTTTGGGTGAGAAGACACTGACCTGGGAACTATAAGGATGTGGTGCAACTACAGCATTACAGACAATATAACAATGTTTATTTCAGTGTTGTTCACTTACCAAAAAAAAAATCTCATTAGAAAATATTGCACAGTGTTTGTTTTAGATGTCATTTTGTTTGTACTTTTAAGATATTCTAAAAGTTTAAATTTCAAGTCCCTCAAATACATGTGCCAGGCTCATTAAAACTTACATAGTAATGCCAACAAGCATTTAACCAAGAAAACGATAAAGATATGTTTTGCCAAGAATTTAAAAAGCCCATTAGAGCTGCTGGTTGTTTCACGCATTTAATGTGTAATAAAAATTGTACTAGTAAGACTATCTAATTAGTTTTTTGCTCAATGATTCTAGAAGTCAAATATACACAAATATAGTTTCAATAAATTTATTTATAGAACATCTGTTATAAATTAAAATCCTGAATTTTTGTGCATCTGAATAAAAGAAGGCTTGCTTACTGACAAGACCCACATCAAATGCTAACCAAATAAAACATCAAGCAAAAAGACACTGAACACATTTATGATGTATATACCTTAATAAGAGACCTATCAACCAAAGACAGGAACACATAGGGAGAAAAGTAGGAGGAGAGCAGGGAGTCTTGGTGATATCAGAGAGAGCCACAAAGGGACCGGGAGCCAGAGACGACAAGGCTGAGGGTGAGAGGAGTGTGAACTCTTTGGGGGGCTGACCCGACCAGCCGCCCCCCGAAGCCCAACACCCCCTTCTCCAAGTTTCCAGGGACGGTCTCCCTTCTTGGTCTTTCTGCAGTTTTTCATGCCAAGTGGTAAGGGATTAGAGAGGCTTCAGTTGAGGTTGGCCTAAAGACCTTAGGCCTCTTCAATACGGAAGGACAGAAGCTTAAAGGGGGAACGAACTTTACAAAATCATGAAGTTTGGACAGCGCAAACCCACACGTTTGCCATATCCCACATCAAAAGAGAGACTTAGCTATTGGCAATTTTGCATTGACAAGTCAGATGTGACCAAACAATTTCAATTTCAGAAAAACAGCATCTCCCCTCACCCCTCCACCCATTACACAGGAAACTCCACAGCATCAGTCACTGCTACTTGGCAGAGGCCCCAGATTCCTGGGAGTGACACCTGCTTTGTTCCACAGCTTTTGCTCTGCCTCTTGCTGAGCTCTGTCAGGAAGCCCAGCGAGAAGCCAATCAATAGACAGCAGAAGCTGTTGCTGCCTTAACGTCCAATTCCCCATAAGATCCCTTGAAGTACCTCCTCTCCCCTCAACCCCCAGTTGAAAACCTCTACTTTATATTGGGGATGAGAAGGGGCTAGATCCCGGGCCTAGGAGTGGGAAGGAATTGGGGTCTAAAGATCCTCTGTGGGCTAAATTAAGGTTTTAGTAAACTTGTCCAAGCAGCCAGTCATAATAAATAGTTGCCAAAACCCGGGGCTAATGATGGAATCAAACGCTTCTGTTGTCCACGAAGAGATTCTGATGTTCTTCCTTACACCTGCTCTATAACTCCTAATTCTAAATAAGGCATGCCCACAGTAGTACGATGCAGCTTAAAGCTGTTTCGCAGTTTTTGGTACCACAGAGCTGACAACATTGTACAGTAGTTGGTCCAGAAAGCTTGGGGAGGAATTTTGTTAGGAAGTGGTATGGAATAAGGCTGAGGTTTGCCTGGGTGACCCATGAAATGCTGGTGTCTGATTCAATCATGATATTACGCATCTGATTAGCACATAAATACAAACAAAGGCCTGAAGCTGACTGGTCTTATTTGAACCTCACTAATTAGAGGATAAAAGAGACATGCAGAGTTACAGGTCAATCCCCCATTTTTGAAACTTTTTTTATGGTATTTGTTGAGCACTTACTATGTGTCAAGCACCATTCTAAGCGTTGGCTTATATAAAAAAACAGGTTGGAAACAGTCCCTGTCCCACAGTCGAAGTACGAGGAAGAATAGGCAATGAATCACCATTTTACTGCTGAGGAAAGTGATGTGCTTTAGTGACTTGCCGAAGGTCACACAGCAAGCAAAGGGTGGAGCCAGAATTAGAACCTAGATCCTCTGATTCCCAGGCTCATGCTCTTTCCACTAGGCCACGCTGCTTCCTGTAACTGTAACTTCAGTATAAAACTAAAGAATGCTTTTGTGTAAGGTTTAATGGTGCTTTATCTGTGAATGAAAAGCTGAAATGAGACTATTCTTGCAATTGAGACGGCCATTCAAATGGCCAAAACAAAGAAAAATAGACTTGAGAAGCCAACTAAAACAAATTTTCCATGACCCATGCAATGGCTTTTATGTTATTTAAGTAAAAAGATCATATGTCTTCCTTGACCTGTGACCTTTAGTTTTGTCAGCTTTAAAAATTTATTTCACTTACATATTTTGTTGATCCCAAAAGCTATAAAGTGAATTTCTCCAGATTCAGTAGATCATGAATCCTGAAACAATCTTCAGTCCTCTGGCTCTTTCTAGCTGTTTAACTGGCCACAAACAGCCAATTTTCCTCTATAGGGAGGGATCCCCTAAAATGGATGTGAAACATCAATCAATGGTATTTATTGAGTGCTTTCTATGTGCAGAGCACTTTACTGAGTGCTTGGGAGAGTAAAATACAACAGAATTAGCAGACCCATTCCCTGCCATCAAAACAATATGGACCTCCAAGAGAAATAATCTCTGTAGAATATGAATTTATAAAACTTAATAGGCTTAATTTTTGCTGTTACAAGTATATGTTTGACAGAAGAACCTCTCAGGATATTGAAGAAAACACAATACAACCTGTGAGAAATAAAAGCTAATGTATTTTTAAATAGGGTGAGAAGGTTTTTGGAGTTCACTTTAATATGCATGTCAAAATATTTGGTGTTTTCATTTTCCAGAACAGAGCTGCGTTGGGCTATAGGGTAGTATAATATATTCAGAATGTTTTTTTCTGTTTAAGCCTGGAGGAGGGTTTTTACTATTTGTCTCCTCCCTGCAAGTCTGGTGCATCCCCCACCATGGGAGGTAGAGGGGAGGAGAGCGAGGGGGTGTAGATTTAACAGTGGTAAACTGAGGCTTGCCTTCTGCTACTGCTAAAGAACCACCAAAAATGTTTTGCAAGGTGGGCAGCCTCACCAGGAATCCTGAAAACTAGTAACAAACAAGAGCAGTGAAGATCACAATGGCTACATGGTTCGTGGCAACACAGCACAGCATCAGCATTAGGCGGCAGTCACTTCAGCCATAAGTGG
Organism: Ornithorhynchus anatinus; assembly: GCF_004115215.2. Lineage (NCBI taxonomy): Eukaryota > Metazoa > Chordata > Mammalia > Monotremata > Ornithorhynchidae > Ornithorhynchus > Ornithorhynchus anatinus. The sequence goes on along the minus strand of NC_041735.1, from coordinate 50,376,662 downwards.
GTTCTCCAAAGTAAAAATAGTTATTCTAATTATAATAAATGCCATAATAATTGCTACGTGCCTACTGTGGATTGAGTGTTAGAAGACACACACAGAGTTATCCTATCGACTTTCGTGTACAAGTCTCAATGTGCGGCACCTATGGCCTGCTTTCTTCTTGTTGCATTCCATGTCCCAGCAGGAATACAGAAGGCAGGGATGAGAGTGTGGGTGGCAATATGTAAACCACCAGCGCTAGAAACAACTCCTTCACACAGGTTCTCAGTTCCAAAAATGAGACAGAGGCACAGGTCACCTGCACACAAGCATTTCTTAGGATAACACGGCATGTCCCAACAAGTTGGTGTTGCCAGAGCATTCCCTGATTCCCTAACTGCATTCTAGCCAAAATGTGTATTGAAAACATGTGGTGTGGTAGAACAGGTTGTGCTGCCCCTTACCCTTCAAGCACTGAAAACTCTTAGGTTGGGCAATGAGGGGATGGAGAAAATGACCTTCCGTCAACTGAGGGGAAGGAACGAGAAAGTTGGAGAGCCTTTACCTGGCAGAGAGAAGTGGGTCTGCTGCTTGAAGCTACTGACAAACTCCAAGTGGGAGGGAGGGGCTCTATGCCAGGAGAGGAAAATGCTGCCTCTCTGACTACAGCCAGCAGAGGCTGCAAATGATCTGGACACAAAGATTGCGACAATTTCATGCCCCGACTAGACTACCCATTTTAAGTTAAGTGGTGACCCATCAGTTTTCAATACATTCTCAGGGAACAACACTACTAGCTTTATCAACTTCAAAAACAAAGCAGTACCAGCAGGAATTGTTCTGTTTTGTCTTTCAAAAGCAGAACAAATAGCACTGATCAGTTCCTTAGTAGCAGGAGCCACTCACAAACACACTTGCCAAAAGTACCAATTCCACACTGTACTAATGATTTCCTACTGACACTTACTACCCTAGCTTGTGGGACAAGCTTGTGGGGTTTTCTTTTAATGGTATTTGTTAAGTGGTTACTATGTGCCAGGCACCATACTAAACACTGGGATAGACAAAAGCCAATCAGGTTGGACAGACCCTGTCCCACATGGGCTCACAGTCGCAATCCCCATTTTAAAGATGAGGTAACAGGGAAAGAGAAGTAAAGTGACCTACTCAAGGTCACACAGCAGGCAAGTGGCTGAGCCAGGATTAGAACCCATGATCTGACTTCCAGATCCATGCTCTATCCACTACATCATGCTGCCTTCCATGTTCCCACCCAAACCCTGTCCTCCCCGATTTTCCCATCATTGTAGATGGCATCACCACCCTTCCTATCTCACAAGCCTGAGAGCTTTGTGCTATCCTTGATTCCTCTCTCTTTCAACCTACATATTCAATCCATCACTAAATCCTGCCAATTCCACCTTTACAACATCGCTAAAATCCGCCCCCTACTCTCCATCCAAACAGCTACCACAGTAATCCAGTCACTTATCCTACTCCCATCTTGATTACTGTATTCCCTTGCAGACCTCCCTGCTTCCTGTCCCTCTCCATTCCAGTCCATAATTCATTTTGCTGCCCGGATCATTTTTAGATAAAATTGCTCAGGCCATGTTTCCCCACCCCTCAAGAAACTCCCATGGTTGCCCATCCACCTCCACATCAAACAGAAACTCATCATTGGCTTTAAAGCGGTCAATCCCCTTGCCCCCTCCTACCTCAATTCACTACTCTCCTACTGCAATCCAGCTTGCACACCTCACTTCTCTGATGCTAAGCTTCTCACTGTACCTCAATCTCGTCTATCTGGCCCCGACCTCTTTGCTAACACCCCACCTCTGACCTTAAACACCCGCCCCTCCTCGAATCTGACAATTACTCCCTCCCCCTTCAAAATCTTATTGAAGGCTCATCTCCTCCAAGAAGCCTTCCCTGACTAAGCCCTCCTTTCCTCTTTTCCTTCTCCCTTCTGCATCACCCTTTCTCCCTTCATTCATCTCCCCCAAAGCCCCACAGCACTTAACTACACAGCTGTCTTCCCAACTAGATTTTATGCTCGTTGTGGGCAGGGAATGTGTTATTGTTATACTGTGTACTCTCCCAAGTGCTTAGTATAGTGTGCTGCACACAGCAAGTTTTCAATAAATACGACTGAATGAATGAATGAAAATGAAAGAAAGATACAAGATAATCAGGTTAGACACAGTCCCTGTTCCACATGGCGCTCACAGTCTTAATCCTTACAGTCTTAATCTTATCTGTAGTTTTCCAGATAAACCCTACTCCAGAACCAAAGATATTCCTAAGCCATTCACGGTCTTTCTGCCCTACTTTAGGGTTATAATTTTCAAAAAGGACCCAGTAGACTAGGTGCAGTGCCAACACCAGCAACAGCAATCGAAGAATGTTACCGCATAAGGAGACAACCACACCACCTTTTTTCAACATCTGTACATAATGGTTTTTGTGACCCTTGCTTTCAAAAATAGTTTCAGTACCAATTCTTTGTGTACTAAACAAGACATTCACTTATGGCCAGATTTTTCCATGACTCATATCAACGAAGCAGCATGGCCCAGTGGGTAGAGCACAGGCCAGCAAAATCTGAAGAACCTGTTCTAATTCCAACCCTGCCACTTGTCTGCAGTGTGGCCGTGCCAAGTCACTTATCTCTTGCCGAATTGTACATTCCAAGTGCTTAGTACAATGCTCTGCACATAGTAAGCGCTCAATAAATACGACTGAATGAATGAACTTCACTTCTCTGGGTCTCATCTGTAAAATGGGAATTAAAACTGTGTCCAACCTGAGTAGTTTGTATCTAACCCAGTGATTAGTACAGTACCTGGCACATAATAACCTCACAACCACCAGACAATCACTCTCCCCCCTTCAAAGCCCTACATAGGCACACCTCCTCCAAGAGGCCTTCTCAGACTAAGCCCCACTTTTCCTCAGCTCCCGCGTCACCCTGACTGGCTTTCTTTGCTCTTCCCCGGCTCCTCGCCACATAACACTTATGCATACATGTACATATCTATAACTTTATTCATATTGATGCCTGTTTACCTGCAATGATGGCTATCTCCCCTCTACACTGAGCCCATTGTGGACAAGGATTATCTCTATTGCTGTATTGCACTTTCCAAGCGCTTAGTACTGTAAGAAATTACTGCTCTGCACACATTAAGCACTCAAAAGATACGAATGAAAAATAAGCACTTAAATACCATTTTTGAAAATGCTATTTGTGTTCTATGTGCATAGCATTATACTAAGCATTTGTGAGAGTACATACAGTAGAGTTGATAGACATAATCCCCACCCTCAAGGATCTTATAGTCTGGAGGGGGAGACAAGCATTAAAAAAATCACAGATAAGGAAACTGGTAGAATATACGGTTATGTACATAACTAATGTGGGGTTTGGGATACGGTAAGGTGCTTTAGGGATACAGATCCAACTGCAAAGGCAATGCAGATGGGAGGGTGAACAGGATGGAGAAGTGAGGGGTTGGTCAGGAAAGGCCTCTTACAGGAGAAATGATTTCAATAAGGATTTAAAGATGGAGAGGGTGGTGACCCGTCATATATGAAGAGGGAGGGTGTTCAAGACCAGAGAGAGGATGTGGGCATGGGGTTGGGGACTAGATAGGCAAGATCGAGGTACAGTGATGAGTTTTCAATATAACCACATTAACTTTCTTCATTACATTTACAGACTGCAAGCACTTTGTGGGCAAAGAACGTCTGCCACCTCTGTAATATTGTACTCTCCCCAGGGCTTAGTACAGTGCTCTGCAGACAGTAAGCGTTCAAGAAATAACACCGTTTTGAATTTATATGTTCTAAAACAAAATTTCAATAACAAAAAGGGACCATGGTCAGCCTTGTAAATTAGACTATGCAGATTAATGCTTTCAGATGTATAATCTTACAGCAAGGAAGGCTATTCTCCAGTAGTACATCCATAGTAATGGAAATGGAGGTGACCATTCAGCCCATTAGCAGTCTCACAGGACTGAAACCAAGAGGCTCCAAGCTAAGAGGGAGGCCCTCAACAGTGCATGCTATTACCACTGCTACCAACTCCAGTTCCCATCAAAAGTCAACCTGAAGCACACCCACATAAAGAACGTTTTCCCCAAGCGCTTAGGACAGTGCTTTGCACAAAGTGCTCAATAAATATGAACGAATCATCCTCTTCCTCAAATCTGACAACTACTGGCCCCCCAAGCCTTACTGAAGGCACATCTCCAAGAGGCCTTCCCAGACTTAGCCCCACTTTCTCTCATCTCCCACTCACTTCTGCATCGCTTTAACTTACTCCTTTTGCTCTCCACCACCCCCAGACCCACAGCATTTATGTATATATCTGTAATTTCACTTATCTATATTGATGTCTGTGTTCCCCCGACACACACACCCAGACTGTGAGTTCACTGTGGGCAGGGACCGTTGTACTGTTCTATGCCAAGTACAGAGCACTGCACACAGTAAGCGCTTAATAAATACGACTGAATGAATGGATGCATTCTCCTATTGCAGCTCTAGTCTGCTGCCGAGTACAGTGTGCAGAAGGCAAACAGGAGCTGCAGTCTCAGTTAGCCCAGGTCAGTCCCAATAACCCGGGAAGGAGAAACAGTGTCTATAAGGAAGGAAACAAGGCCAAAGGATCTCTTCTCACCTGCTCTTTCTCCTGTCTCACAAACCCTTAATGATAATTGTGGCATTTGTTAAGCACTTACTACAGGTCAAGCAGCTCAGGGATTAATAGATCATCAAGTTCCAAGTGGGGCTCACAGTCTAAATAGGAGGGAGAACAGGGATTGAATTCCCATTCTGCAGGTGGGGGAACTGAGGCACAGAGAAGTGAGATGACTTGCCCAAGGCTACACAGCAGTGGAGGCTCTGGGATTAGAACCCAGGTCCTCAGACTCGCAGGCCCGGGGTCCTTCTGGGCTCTTTCCATTAGAACACACTGCTTTTCAAACCCTTGGCTGTGAAGGAGCTGCCCTTGTGGAATCACACAGGCTGCTTCCTTGTGACCTACTGTGCCAAAAGCCCCCTTACCAGCTGTTAATGGCAGCTATGCCCAGGGCATACATCTAAGTAACCAGTCGCACTGGGTTGGGAAAACATGAGGGAGAGCCAGGTGCCAATCATGATGCTTTATCATCAGATGCAGCATGACATAATGGCATCACATACACACTCCCTGCCCCAACAATCATGAGGGGTTATCAGGACCCTGTTTGCCCATCTTCCTCAAGCCAATAAAGCAGCAGCACAATAATACAGTACAGCTCCCAAAAAAGCAAAGTCAGAGTGTTACAACAGACTATATTTATTTAAGTGCTTTACAATGTACCAGGCCCTGTAGTAAGAGCTGGGACAGATACCAGTTACTCGGTTGGACACAGTCCCTGTTTCGCCTAGGGCCCACAGTCTAAATCCCCATTTTACAGAGGAGGCAGCTGAGGCACAGAGAAGCCAAGTAACCTGCCCAAGGTCCCACCAGAGTCAATAATAATAATAATAGTGGTATTTGTTAAGTACTTACTATGTGCCAAGCACTGTTCTAAACGCTGGGGTAGATTCAAGGTGATCAAGTTGTCCCACATGGGGCTCATAGTCTTAATCCCCATTTCACAGATGAGGTAACAGGCACAGAGAAGTTGGGTGACTTGCCCAAAGTCACACAGCAGGCAAGTGCTGGAGCCTGGACTAGAACCCAGGTCCTTTTGTCTCCCAAGTCTGCGCTGCATCCACTAGGCCATGCTGCTTCTCATAAATCATACAGAAATCATGAAGTAGAAGCAAAGACCTTGTGATCTCTTGTGGAAAAAAAAACAAAACACTAGTACGGAGTCAGACCTGATTCTATGTGCACCTCAGTCACTATTTTGCTCTACATGACCTTAGGCAAGCTTCAAGCTTTATGTGCTACAGTGGACACAATATTTTTCATACAGGAATGACATTAGGTTAAGGCTTGCCTATGAGATAGATGTACTATAGACCTTGATATTACTATTACTGTGAATGAGACAGCTGAAAAATGGAAGGTTAACATCAATTGTAAAGGATCCTTCATTTGGCTCAAAAACAGTTTTATTGTCTGATTTTAATCACTAGGCTTAATGTGCTTGAAACCACTAAAAATGTAAAAGATTTCTTAGTAAATTTTTCGAAGCTTACTTATCGATCTAATATTATGTTCATAGTCTAACAATACTAATTGATATTTTATTGTTACAAGTTATTGTAATCCATTTTCTCACTTCTAAAATACAACAGGCAATAAGAAGGAACAATTTAAGTTGCCACTTGGATCGAACTGGTGGATGTCTCTCAAAGATACCCTCCTCAGGCACTACTTCTCAATGAAGGAGATGAAGACCCATATTGGACAACTAACTTGAGCATTTGTTCACAATAAGATATGATCGCTTTATCAGTTCAAGTAGCTCTTAGGTTCTGCACTACTGCACAGCAGGTTACAGAAAACAGATAAAAAAAATCCTTCACAAATAAACAGAATTACTGTAAGGACTATGAATCTGGATGTGTAATGCCACACTTGAGAATTGCCTTTTAAATGAGACAAGAATTATAATACAGCTGGAAATTGATGGATAAAGAAATAACAATTTAAACTAATTGCTGATGCCACATGAGCTCTGAAACTAGAGTGGATCCTTCCTGCCCATTGGGGAACAGGGCAGCAGGTGCCTCCCACCTCACACTTCAACCCTTAAGGGAAGAAGAGGAGCAGGCCTGGCATACTACTCTTTCCTTTTTTGTGTTTTCAATGGTATTTGTTAAGTGCTTTCTATGTGCCAGGCACTGTACTAAACACTGGGGTGGATACAGGATAATCAGGTTGGTCAGTCTATGTCCAACGTGGTGCTCAGAATAAATCCCCATTTTACAGATGAGGTAACTGAGGCACAGAAGTTAAGTCACTTCCCTAAGGTCACGCAGCAGGCAAGTGGTGAAGCTGGAGTTCAAACTCAGGTCCTCTGATTCCCAGACCCACGCTTTGTCCAGTGGGCCATGCTGCTTCCTTAACAGCACATTCACCTTGATCATCATTTATTCTCCAACTCAACTCAGAACGGTAAGGAGCAGGCAAATATTGTTCAAGTTTATAAGGCAGTCTCTTCACTTCCAAAAGAAAAAAAAAAGCGTTTTGGCAGGGTAGTAATTTTTTATTTTCCCATACTCCAAATACTTCACCTCACTCTGAACTGCTTTAAAGTAGCAAGACTGTTGAAATAAATAAGCAATCCAAGATGAAATGAAAAGGAAAAGTTGGCAAAAGATTGCAAAAGTTTTTACTTAAAATGGTGATGGATATTTTAGCAAAATATAACCATCTTTTTCACATTCTCGTCTTATACAGTCGTTTCCTACTCATAGCAACCCCATGGACACACCTCTCCCAGAACGCCCCGCTCTCCACCTGCAATCGTCCTGGTAGTATATCCATAGACTTTTCTTGGTAAAAATACGGAAGTGGTTTACCACTGCTGCCTTCCGCGCAGTAAACTGGAGTCTCTGCCCTCGACTACCTCCCGTGCCTCCGCTGCCCAGCACGGGTGAGTTTGGACTTGTAGCAGATTGCCTTCCACTCGCTAGCCACTGCCTAAGCAAGGGATGGAATGGTTAGGCCTCCGCTTGACTCTCCCTTTCTTAGCCGAGACTGGTAGAGTACTGGAAACTATCCAGGTGCAATGCTGAGAGGGGGTTTTCACTTTCACACATGATACTAAGTTCATTTTCTAATACCTGAATAGAAAAACTGCAGTGGTGTTATGAAAACCTTAAGACTATTCTCATTACCTATTTCCAAACCTTAGCTTCAGTTTCATTTTATTAAAAACATTTTACTTTCATTAAAAGTATTGTTTGGAAAGTCTTCCTGGGATCCAAAAACATCTCTGTAACTCAAAGAATCTATTTTCACTGTTGCTTTTCTAACTCCTTGTATCAGACTTCCTCAAAAAGTGTATGTTACCCTATAGTGCAGCACTTCTCTTCCTGCCAGTGAAAGTGGGAGAGCCCCACTTCCCAACTGTGGAGGCACAGAAACATGGCCCTGCCTCACCCCACCCCACCCAGCCCCACTCCCTTCCCTCCACCCTGCCCATTTTCTAGCCTATGGATTTCCTATCCTCCTCCACAAAACCCATCCTCCTACCTATCTCTCATTTTCCCCTTTCCCCCCCCGCTGCCCCTCCCCTTGGCTTATTCTTTTATCTCATATTTTACTAACTGCTGGTTCTGCGGTCATCTCCAGCCCCTTCCTCAGCTTGTTCTTCCTAGTTCCCAGGGCTACAAAGCCAGGGATGCCTGTTCACTTGTTTTGTGTCTCCCCTTTTCTAGACTGTGAGCCCATTGCTGGGTAGGGATTGTCTCTGTTGCCGAATTGTTCATTCATTCATTCAATAGTATTTATTGAGCGCTTACTATGTGCAGAGCACTGTACTAAGCGCTTGGGATGAACAAGTCGGCAACAGATAGAGACAGTCCCTGCCGTTTGACGGGCTTAATTGTACTTTCTAAGCGCTCAGTACAGTGCTCTGCACACAGTAAGTGCTCAATAAATACAACCGAATGAATGGGTGGTAATACAGGCAGGACAGAGAATGGCAGAAGACGTTTGCAGGGTCAGAGTCCACCTGGGCACCTCCTCCTAACTCACCCCACCCAGGTCCACACTCCGGGGGGGGGGCGGGGGTGTGCACGCACGCATGCGTAGCACTATCAGGGAGATACGGGAAGGGGGCAGAGATGCACTGCGGAAATGAGAAACCCAAATTTTGATTTTCTTCAGGAAAGCAGGCCCATTTTTCCTTTAACTCTAAAACCCAAGATCACCCCTATTTTTAGGAAGATAGTGAATAGCAGTGCTCGGAAAACAATCTACTTTAGAATGCCCTTAAAGAAAATATTAAAACACAAGATTGGGTGGATGTTCCATCTTCCACAAATTTAAATTGTTTTACATGGCTTAATGATATTAAAAAAAAACAAGCCAATTGTATCTAATTACACTACTATTCTCTTTGAACTTCCACCAAGTTTTTTTCATTCTTAGTTAAGGAAACTCTCTAAGCCAATTTCAATGGTCCTTATCAGTTTGACCTATTCTCTTTGGCTTGTCTTTTCCTTCCACAACTGTTTCCCTATTATCTTGGCACCTACTTTCCAAAGGTACTTCAACTCAGTTTACTATGAGACAGTACCAAATAAAACGAGAGGTCATTTCAAAGACTAAAACAAGAAATGGGACTCTCATATCATGCACAATATGCTACACTGCTATTCTACATGACTGCTTGATTTCCTCATATTCCTCAAATTCCCATCCAAACCCCATCCTCATCCTGACTTACCCATCACTGTAGACTGCATCACCATCCTCCCTGTCTCACAAGCCCATAACCTTGGATTTATACTCGACTCATCTCTCATTCAACCCACATATTCACTCTCACCAAATCAACCTTCACAACGTTGCTAAAAATCCACACTTTTCCTCGTCATCCAAACTGCCACCAACGTTAATCCAAGCACTTTTCTTATCCTGCTTTGATTAATGCATCGACTTTCTCGCCAATCCCCCGTCTCTCCCCACTTCAGTCCACTCTTCATTCTGTCGTCCCGATCATTTTTCTACAAAGCCATTCAGCCTGTGTTTCCCTACTTCTCGAGAACTTCCAGTGGTTGTCCGTCCACCTCTGCATTAAACAGAAACGCCTTATCACAGGCTTTAAAACACCCAATCACCTTGGCCCCTCCCTGATTCCCTATGACAACCCAGCCCGCACCTTTCATTCCTCTAATGCCAACCTGCTAGCTGCACTTTGATCTTATCTATCTCGCCCCTAACCCTTCAGTCCTGCTTCTGGTTTGGAACTCCCTCCCTCTTCACAACTGACAGGCAATTACTCTCCCCACCTTCACAGCCTTATTAAAAGTGTAATTCCTCCAAGAGGCCTTCCCCGACTAAATCCCTTTTTTCTCTTCTCCCACTCCCTTCTGTGTCACACTCATACTTGGATTTACCCCCTTGATTCACCCCTCCCTCAGCCCCATAGCACTTATGGATAAATCTGTAATGTATTTATATTAATATCTGTCTTCGCCTCTAGACTGTAAGCTCACTGTGGGCAAGAAATGTTTGCCAACTCTGTTAGTGTGTACTCTCCAAGTACTTAGTACGGTGCTCTGCAAACACCTTTGAAATTCACCAGCATATCTAGATTTGTCTCACGGACCCCACATTCTCTTAGCTATAGCCTTCTCCTGTTCTTGAGAGTAATAGTGATGGGATAGCAAATAACAATGCCAGTCTGCTTCAGAGGTAGGAGACCACGTTCCAGGCTAACTCCTATATTGGCAGCCGAAGTGAACAAGGCAGTGAAGTCCGTCAGTGCCACCTACAGTATCACAGCAGGTCTTAGCTCGGCTCAAGTTTTAGAGGCTAATTTAGGGGCCGTAATTTAATCAAATCAAAATCCCAGCTGCAGTCTTATGAACAACGTTATAAAATATTTTCACTGAATATATCAATAGTGGAATACCTATTCATCCAAAAACTTAATTATCCAGAATGCACGGGATTGAAGCCTGCCCATTGAGCTGTATACTCCAGAAAATTTATTTTTTTCCCGGTATCAGAGATTAAATTTACTTTGTTTAGGTTTCTGAGACTGTAGTTTATTCATTCATTCGATCGTATTTACTGTACTGTAAATACACTGTACTAAGTACTTGGAAAGAACAATTCAGCAATAAAGAGAGATGATCCCTGCCCACGCCGGGCTTACAGTCTAGAAGGGGGGAGACAGACATCATAACAAGTAAACAGGCTTGTAAGTAAACAGATGGGAGAGTGGAGTCTATATGGTCCTTGTTATATCACAACCCTTCAGCAACCGAACCATTGTGGAGGAGGGGGGACACTTTGGGAATGTACCAAGTCCACCACGCATATTAGGTAACCCCAACCAAACCAACTCTCATCTGAGCAACAGCTTTATGTTTTGCTCTGATGAAGGTTATGAAAGTTTAGGTACACTAGAGTTTTTTCAGATGCAGGGTCCAGATAAGAGGGGTTTTTTTGTTTGCTTTATTTCTAACATGTACATAGGAGAGGCACTTGCAAACAGAGAACTATGCATTAATGCCTCCACGATGTTTTAACCAAAACTAAAATAACTTTAGATGTTATGATATAATTAGCAAATACTAGATTTTTAGTACATTCACATAGGTAAAAGGCACACTACTGACCATTGCACAAAAGACATTACAAAATTATAAAGCTTAAAGCTGTCATCCAGATGAGTTACAACTGCAAAGCCTAGATGTTAGGCAATCTGAAGCAATGCCAACACTAAATAAAGACTTATCAGGGTTTTTTTTAGCTAGATGGAACATTCAAAGTATCCCTTCAGAACGTGCTTTTATAAGTCTCCAGAAATTGTTTTAAAAATATCTCCCACCCTCACCTCCTTCCCCCCGACATTCATTACACGGTAACTATTTCCCGTCAAGATTTAATCGCTTATGAATCAAAGAAAAATAAGGCAAATGTCAAGGAAAACAATATAGAGTGCTTTCCTAACAGGAATCCGGCTACAGGAAGAAAAGTCCACTTAGAAGAATGCGGACTAGGAAATTAAAATTTTAGGTGGGAATCTGATTCTGGATTACAGTCGGAAAACTTTTAGTATTTTACATTCAGCTGCCACGTCTCTTTCTTTAAATATTTTATTAAGATCTCTTTTCAAAGAATATTTTACATTTCAAGGGAGTACCTACTCCACCCTCAGGCGACTGCATTAGGTCCATGTTTCAGCTACGTTCACCTGCAGTTTTAAGCACCAAGGCAAAGAGGAGGAAACAGCAGCTTTTGAAGCTGGGCCAGGACCTTCGGGTGTCAGCCAGTATCAACTGAACTTCTACTGACTCTAGGATGGGCATCTTTCTGGCATTTCAGTTGGTTTGTCCCCTACTAGGTTCTGATATAGTACTGAACATCATCTTCATGTCTGGTATGTTTCAATCAGTGGAGTCTGCTGAGTACCTACTGCATGCTGTGCAATGTTCTAAGTGATTGGAAGAGTACAATGGAGGTTTAGAATCTAAGGGTGGGGTGGCAAGGATACACAGGAGGTAGTACAAGAACATAAGAATGAAATAAATGAAGAACATGCATGTGTACATAAGTGCTGGTGATGGGAATACATCAGCATGACAAACGGGAATTGAGTTCATGCGATTTAATCAGAGTAGGGAGAGGGTGGGGTTTTAGGACGGCTTTGAAAATGGGGAAAGCTGGAGTCTTTAAGATCTGGTTGGGGAAGCAGTTCCTGGCTTGGAAAACGATATATGAGGTAGGAGGGAAAATCATAAGTGATGGACAGTTAGACGGTGACCTTGGAACCTTAAAAATATCCAGCCTCCCTCCACATGAGTGTCTGACCCACTGTTCCTGCCTTTATGATGGCCAGGATTGCTCCACAGCAATGGAGGGGACCAGGCCCCCAGCCCCCGACCTCAGGCTTGGCAATTATATAGGTTCTGCAAACTTCCCCAAAGAACTTTTTCATGGCCGTCCTTCTAATGCCCATATCTCACAACATCATATAAGGTGCAGTCGGCAGGGTGACTGCGAGGGGTCATCCTCACCCCATCCCATCAGCCACGGGGTGTGCCACTCACTGATTCTGGGCAGATGAATTTGGCCACTAGCAGGCAATAATCCTTTTCAATTTTTATTCTCCCCTGCTCCCCATGCTGCACCGGTAATATATATATTTTAATTGATTTTATATACACACACACACATATACAGAGAAGCAGCGTGGCACAGTGGAAAGAGCCCGGGCTTGGGAGTCAGAGGTCATGCCGCTTGCCAGCTGTGTGACTTTAGGTAAGTCACTTAACTTCTCTGTGCCTCAGTTACCTCATCTGTAAAATGGGGATTAAAACTGTGAGCCCCACATGGGACTACCTGATCACCTTGTATCCCTCAGCGCTTAGAACAGTGCTTTGCACATAGTAACCGCTTAACAAATACCACCATTTATACACATACATAGATAAAAAAATCAATTAATGGTAATTATTGAGCACTTAGTATGTACACAGTACAATTCAACAGAATTGGTAAACCCTTCTCTGTCCCCAGAAGTTCACAGTGGCAAAAAGGTTGAAACCACATTTCAGGCCCAATGCTCTATTATTTTTTTTTAAAGTATCTTTGCCTGTCACAACAGTATTCTGATACCACTTCAAACCCAAATCTTGTTAAGATTGTACTAAGTGAAATTGAAGCTCAAAGTTGAAGAAATAGCTGCATGAAAATTTCTCTTGATTACAATGTAAGAAGATTTAAATCTACCCAAGAGGCTTTGTCATTAGGCTATTAGGCAAGTTTCTAAAGGAGAAGAGCCAAATGCAAGTGACGAACAGCTGGCAAAAAATATTAAATGTAATGTCTTCTCTGCTCTAATCTTCTAGATTTTTACATAACTAAAAACTAAAAAACTATCAGGAAGAAAAATGAGTTGGGATGTCTTCAAATTTGAGCCGATAACAGAAACGATCAAATTACAGGAACGGCTACAATATCGAGGTCAAAAAAGTAAAGAGAAAAGGCAAAACTGTTTGGAAGGATCCGAATTGATTCTTAACTCTGTTGACCTGACATGTACTCACTCTCCAGTTTATCAAATTTCACCAGAATGGATATGAAAGAGTCAAAAGGAAGGAGGTAGGAGTTTTTGCTGTTATTGTTAGCTTTTTATGGCACTAATTCTGATTTGAGAGTCTGAGGCAGCAGTATGAAAAGTACTATGGGCTTAGGAGTTGCCTAGGGAACTAGGCCTTCAGAAGCTTTTTAGTCAAATCCTTAGGAGTGAGAGCTAGTCTTATTTGCGCTAAAAACCTTTCCTAATAAGATCCAATAGCTACACAAAGATTGCAGCATTTAGAAAACATGACAAAACTTTACATCCCTTTACTGCCACGAGAGGTCATAGAAAGCTGCCAAATTCCCCAAGTACCACAAGAAGAATGCTTCCTCCACTCCCGACACTCAGTCCTAACCCAAGTCGGCGTAAAGCAGGCTGAATTCGACCATTCCGGTGCTCTAAGGGCTGAAGAGTTGTGCACTGGTTGTAGTCGCAACACAAAGAGAAGCATAAAATGACCAATTTAGGGTCACAGAGGTAGAAAGAGTAGATTTGGCCAAGGGAAACCCCTGAGAAGTCCTGGCATCCTCCTCACGGGCCAGGCATCTTCAGGGTGACCCGGGACTCATGCAGCGACAGCACATTCTGCTCGGCCTCTCACCTGACAGGAATACTGAGGGAAATGCACCCAGACATATGCGTACATTCATACACACATATATATTTTATATATATATATATTATTCCATAATATTTATAGTGTACTCTCTCAAGCACTTAATTTAGTACTCTGCACAAAGTAAGCACTCAAAGACGATTGACTGAAGGACTGGAAACCACCAGGGACCGTGCCAGCCTCCCACCTCCCCATCCTATGCCTTTGCTCCTGACGAGTCCTGCAGCACGTTGCCGCCCCTGTGGATTTGAGAAGGTCGGGAAGTCTTTGGTTGTGACTGGACTCTAGGTGACCACCGGGATGGCTGGATTCTGAGCTTTCTCTTTCATGGTGCTTCCATCTTTCCTTCCATTATCTGTTACCAATCTCCTTTATCTCTTTTATGGATAGATTCCAAGTCCCTGGAGAACCATGGACTGTCTATTCTCACCTGTGTTTTTTTTCCGTGTTCCATAAGCCATGTTTTGTACACAGTAGGTGCTGAATAAATACAACTACTAAAAATCCCCTAAATAGATAAGTATAAGCTCGTTGGGGGCATGGAATATGTCTACCAATCCTCCAAAGTGCTTAGTTGGTGCTCTAAACACAGTTAAGTGTTCAATAAATATGGCTGATTGATACATGCAGAAGGGTACAGAGGAATGGCATGACCAGAAAGGTGAACGATTAATCAGGGGCAAAGGCAGACCCATTTATTTCCAGAGGACAGCTGGGAGGGTCTATGACTATAGGCAAGGCTCGGGGCTAATACAAAAGGAGCAAATGCCAGTTACAACTTTTCTAGAATAATCACAAGGTCCAGAGCAATAACATTATCTGCACATATTGCCACACCTCCACTCCAGTGTTACATTCTTCATGATCATAATGTAGTCACTATGGTATTTTTCACTAAGGAAAAAAAGGCACATCAAGTTGTCATCAGAAATCATCAGCTCTCCACGACAGAAGAATTTTAAGTTTAAGTGTCTTCTCTTCAACTGCTATAACAAAGCACATTATTCTTGACTATTTCTCTAACTTTTCCTCATGTTATGGAACACCAATTCTTTCGGGAGGCAGGGCCACATACTTGTTGTGGGGACAGAGGGTGAAGGGGATCTAGCGACAAAGGCTGAAGGGAAATTATCTCCGTCATCTCATCGGACGTCGTGTGCCTACCTGTTTTTGGAAAGCTTCAGTTCTTTCAGAGAATAAAATGAGTGAAATTCAGGCAGTTGGAAAGTTAAAGTACACTGAGGCACTGTAGACAGCAGGCCTACTAGGGTTTAAAATACAACCTGGTAGAACATACAGGCGCTTAGTTCAGTGAACGCTCAACAAACACGATTGAATGAATGAATGAATTAAAAACCACAGATGAGTGGGAATAAAACTATGCTAGGAAATTGGAAAACATAGTTTTTAGCTCTGGTCCACAGCTATTAAATTGGCCAGTTTCTCACTTGTCCATGGATTCCACCTCTTGGCTCAATTTGCCTCAGAGAGATCTTATAAGATAAAATATATGCAAGTATTTGGGAAATAAAGACACCGAGTAAAGACATTTTTATTATGCAACAGAAGGCCACTAGACTCTAAACTAGTCACTCTAATTACACTGACCTGATTAACTTGTATCTACTCCAGTGCTTGATGCATAGTATGCATTTAACAAATACCACAATTATTGTTAGGAACAGGAACTAACCTTTTATATCTAAATTAACTGATGACTGCCAAGCTCAGTTAAAGAGCAATGTAGGAAGGGAATCAGATAGGTAAATATTCTAAAAAATAGATCTATTTTCCTTCCGTTAAGACAGGGTACAAAGTACACACAAATCAAAGACATTAAAATACATTTAAAACAGATCTGAATTTCGTATTTGGAAGGTAGTGCACTGCAGCCTAAACAAAGTAAGATACAAGGGCTGTGAGTTATAATCATCTTTCTGCCATAGTTTTTTTATGTATCCAGGGATAGGACATTAGCCTCCTCATGTTTCAAAATTATTTTGTATGAAAAGAGACTACCAGCAAGCAACTTTAAAAAGTTATAAAAACAGTACCACTTCCATGGTACTCTCAAATTCAATGCATTTAAGTGATGAATAAACTGGGTAACCACAACATTGTAAAGAGCTTAGGCAACTGCAGAAAGTTGAAATCATATTACTGAAAAATAAATCTGAGCAAGTAAAAAATCATATGTGGCTTAACTGGTTTGGCAGCTAAGTGTTCATCACTATTAGTATTACTACTACTACTAATAATAATATTTGTTAAACACTTACTGTGTACCAAGCACTGAACTAAGTGCAGGGGTAGATAGAGGGTGATCAGAGCAGACCCAATCTATATCCCACAAGGAGCTCACAGTCTAAGACGGAGGGAGAACAGAGGTTTTTATCTCCATTTTACAGATGATGAAACTGAGAGAGAGAAACATTAAATGACTTGCCCAAGGTCACCTAGCAAGGAAGTGGTAGCAAAACTGTGATGAAAACCCCAATCTTCTGACTCCCAGGTCCCAAAACTGTAATGAGAACCCAGGTCTTCTGACTCCCAGATCCCATGTTCTTTCCACTAGACCACTCCAGATCGGTGTTCTTTCCACTAGATCACACTGCTTCAAAAGACACCTTGCTCAATTTAAATATTAATAAGGCACAAAGGTGTGGCAAGTTATGGAAGGGTGAAAAATTATATTCAGTATACTTCAGCAAACTCTCAGTCTAGCAATCAAAATCTCTTCACTAGACTACCTTGCTATTCTGAAGTACTAGAATTGTGTCCAGAAAAAAGAGCAAGAGGGCAATGAGAAAATGAAAAAGAAAATGAGTTCCTGGGCTCACTGACTGGCATACACATTAAATGTTATTAAAGGTAGACTTTAAAGGAACCTGGTCTAATGAGATAGAAGTAGAAATATTTAGGTTCTAGGCCCAACTCCACAACTGACACCCTCCTATGAGAGTGAACAGGGGAATAACTTAGAAATGCTATCACCTGTGAATATATGTATAATCTACATATATATACGACGATTATACCAACTTCCCATTTACCTCCAACACCGTGCAGATGAGCCATCTAAAATGGTTTGGTACTCTTTACGAAAGTTGCTAAATACAAAACACTAGTCCTGAACACTCCCGATGCTTTAAAGAAAACAAATATAAAAGGGAAGCGGAGGAAGAAGGTTTTGTCAAAATTTTCAACAGAACATGGTTCAGTGACAGGTTTCATCTACTTCTCTTATTTGATAAATCTGAGGACTTAGAGTATTACATTCATTCTAAAGCCTCCCACCATTAGTCAACTTCAGATTGGATAAAAAATCTGCAATATTTACAAAAATTACTAAACGAAATACTCATTTTGTTAGTATCTTTAGAAAAAAATTAAACTAGGTGGACATGACAATAACCGTATGTGCTGTACTAAGGAATAACAATCTGTTCATGGTTTTTCTTTTCCATAAAGCAATAAAGGTAAAATCAAAACAAAAGTGTGTATGTGGAATAAAAAAGCCTTGCCTTTCAAAGACATTTTTAGGTGAAAGGGTAATCGATTTTTATTCCAAGAGGCCTTTCTGGATTAATCCCTCTCCCTTCTGAGTCTAAGCCTTTGAGGCATTTGGTATTTTCCCCACCTCAATCCCACAGCACTTTTGTACATAGCTATTATTTACTTACATTAATGTCTACCTTCTCCCTCTGGACTGTATGCTCATTGAGAGCAGGGAGCATATGTACCAACTCTTGGTGTACTGTGCCCCCCTCCACCAAAGCACTCAGTACAGTGGTCTGCACACAGTCAGCGCTCAATACACCACCACAGATGGACAAACTGATTCTTCCTAAACTGTGCTTACAAAAACTGCACATTTTAAAAACTGACACAACTGGGCCCAAAGTATTCTTTTGGACACTATGGTAACCACGAAAAACTTTCCAGAATGGTATTAGTCAACATTAGCTAAATTTCTGGACAACTTGTTCCAAAATAATCCTGTTTACAAGCAAGATAAATCACAAGATATTTTTTACTGTTCTCTCATTTTCAGGTATGAAAAATGTTGCCACTCAATTTCAAGTGCATTAACAGGCAGTAACTTTGAATTGTAGTTCTCCCGTTTGATGAAAAAATATGAAGTTTTTTTTTTTTTAAAGGAAATACCCCTGCCTAATCAAACCTTCTAGTGACTCTAAAAGTACCGGGGAAAATAAGACGGACAGCTCTAACAAAATGGCACTTGTTTCCTTTTTTCCCCATTTTACTTCAATTTGAGTTTGCTGATTGTAATGCTTAGAGAAAGTGCTAATCCTGCCTAGTTAAATCTTCACGTTAGTTCATTCATAATTCGTAGCGATTTTAAGTGGATGAGAAAAATATTCTATCACGGTAGAATCTAATATTAAAAAGAATGAGAATCCTTCCCCACTGGGAAAAAAAAACCCTCTTAAATTTACGCATTTAGGGACCAAGTAAGGAGACACCCCACAGTAATTAGGAGTTTTACCTAAAGCGATTTCCTGAGTGTCGCTACCTCTGGTGTTAGCGTGGATGATGCATTACAAATGTCCTTCTCTACATGGCAGTTATGAATTTAAAGTCACGATTTTAGTAGGTTTGACTTCCTACCGTCTTCTCAAAATAAACTCCGTGTCTATCAACGTAATCTCCCGCCTTCTGCCTCCAATTCCCCTGAAGCGGAGACGTCAAAATGCAACGGATCCTCCCGGGATGGGAATCCTTGAAACCTTCCTAATGAGAAAATGCCGAGCCGGGCCCAAACTATAACGCTTCTCGACACCTTCTACATCTCGGCCTGCCTTTTTTTTTTATTATTATTATTATTATTAACGACGATGGAGGTGGGTCCCTGATGTGGGATTTTAACTTTGCAGCTAGGTCCCACGTCGAAAACCTCCACGAACGCCAAGCGAACAGGAGGCCCGAAATCTTGGCAGGGTGAAGAGGGTCCGACAGCGGGGCGATGATGGGGTGTGGGGGGTGTTTTTTTTGGGGGGAGGGGTCCCAGGCTGGCACTCCCCCACTCCACATTTGCAGAGATGGTGTCCAGCTCCCCTCCTCCCTTACCGTTGTCTCTGCTGCCCATAAAACTCGCTGCGGACTCTCATAAAGGAACTAATGCACCCATTTCGGGGTTGGGCATGGAACACACCGTCTAGAGGCGACAGTTTGGATTAACAGAGTGATGATTTCAATAATAAAAGAAAAAAGGCGCGCACACACCTCACATATACACACCGCACACACCCCCGGAGAATGAGGAACGTGAGATTGGGGGTCCCCCGAATACAAACGATCCGGTTGTGGGGCGGTGCGGGCCTGTCCTTCTCTCGGTGTCCCCTTCCCCTCCCACCGAGGGTGGGCCGCCGTTGGGGCCCGCGGTTCCTCCTGCCAAAGTTGAGGCCGGTGGGGGTGGGATCCCGCAGCCGAGCCCCTGCGGGACCCTCCCTCCCTCCCGCACAAGGGGCAGGGTCCCCGCAGCTCGGGGGGTGCGGGGGCTCCGGTGTGTGCAAGCCTCCGTGCGGGTGTGCCTAGGCCCCCGGGCATGTATGTGCATATGTGTGCGTCCACGTAGGCATGTGCGTGTGGACGTGTGTGCATGCGTGTGGTCAGGTGTGCGTGCATGCAGACATGTGAGTGTGGACGTGTGTGCACCCATGTAGACCTGTGTCCTGTATCTAACCCAGCGCTTAGTAAGGAAGTGCTGCACATAGGAAGCGCTTAACAAATACCAACACTATTATGTGGGCGACCATGTGCGTGTAGACGCGTGTGGTCATGTGTGCGTGCATGGAGACGTGTGTGGGCGTGTGTGTATGCATGTCGACATGTGTGCGAGCATGTGGACGTGTGTAGCCATGCGCGCATGCATGTCGACCTGTGCGTGCGGACATGGGTGCGAGCATGTAGGCATGGGCGTGTGCATGTAGGCATGTGAGTGTGGACGTGTGTGCGAGCATGCCGACATGTTTGCATACCTGTAGGCATGTGAGTGTGGCCGTGCGTGCATGCATGTAGACATGTATGCGGGCATGTAGACATGCTTGCATACTTGTAGGTATGTGAGTGGGGACGTGCGTGCATGCATGCAGACATGTATGCGGGCACGTAGACATGCTTGCATACTTGTAGGCATATGTGGACGTGCGTGCATGCAGACATGCTTGCATACTTGCAGGCATGTGCGTGTGGTCGCGTGTGCATGCATGTAGACACGTGCGCGTGCATGTAGGCATGGGCGCGTGTCCGTGTGTGCATGCATGTGCCGCGGTGTGCATGCATGTGCCGCGGTGTGTGTACACACCCTCCCCTTTTCCCTTCCCCGACCTGGGTCCCCTTCTCTCTCTTTCCCCGCCCCCTCCGCGCCGGGGCCTCGTCCGGGGGAGGGAGCGAGGGAAGGGGGTGTCCGGCGGCGGGGCGACTCACCAAGGGTCGAACTCGTGGATGATGCTCTCGAAGCGGATGACGGCGAAGAGGCGGGAGCTGAAGCCGGCCAGCCAGGCCAGGAAGAGGACGGTGAAGGAGAGGAGCGACTGCCACCCGGCCGGCTGCGACAGGCCCCCCGAAAGTCCCGCCGCCGCCGGCCCGGGGACCTGGGCGCCGCCGGCCCGGCTGGTGGCCGGCGCCGACGAGTTGGCCGACGATTTGTGCTTGCTCTCCGGGGCCGACGACTCCGCCATGTTGCAGGCTGCTGGGGGGGGGGGGGGGGGGAAGGGGGGGAGGAGGAGGGCAAGGAGGAGGAGGAGGAGGAAGAAGAGGAAGAGGAGGAGAAGGAAGAGGAGGAGAAGGAGAAGGAGGAGGAGGAGGGGCTCCCGCCCTCACGTTGGCGGGGACGGGAGGGCGGCGGGGCTTCCCCTCGGCGATGCCCGCGCTTTGCAGGCGGAGGCCTCGTGCGCCCCGCGCGCCCGCCGCATCCCCCGCCGGCCGCCCCGAACGACCACCAGCCGCGCGCCACCCCCCCTCCCTCCCCCCGGGGGGGGGCGGAGCCACCCGCCCTCCGACCAATCGGAGAGCGACAGGTCCGCCGCGGGGCGGGGCCGCCCTTCGTCCTGACCAATGGGAGCGACCCTCGCTCTTGAGGCCGGCCGCCGCGCGGGGGCGCTCTGAACCCTCCGTCCCCTCCGAGCGCCCCCTGCTGTCCGCCCGAGGTAGTCGGGGCCGCGGGAATGGGGCTCATCAATAAGGGTGGTGGTTCGTTCGTGCCTTTACTGTGTGCCGAGCCCTGTTCGATAGCGCTGGGGGAGATCCAGGGTCATCAGGTTGTCCCACGTGAGGCTCACACTCTTCATCCTCATTTTACAGATGGGGGAACTGAGGCACAGAGAAGTGAAGTGACTTGCCCACAGTCACACAGCTGACCAGTGGCAGAGCCGGGATTCGAACTCATGACCTCTGACTCCCAAGCCCGTGCTCTTTCCATTGAGCCACGCTGCTTCTCGCGCTTCCTATGTGCCGAGCACTGTTCTAAGCGCTGGGGGAGACACCGGGGAATCAGGTTGTCCCACATGGGGCTCAGGGTCTTAATCCCCATTTTACAGATGGGGTAACTGAGGCCCAGAGACGGGAAGTGACTTGCCCACAGACACACAGCTGACAAGTGGCAGAGCCGGGATTCGAACTCATGACCTCTGACTCCAAAGCCCATGCTCTTTCCACTGAGCCACGCTGCTTCTCATTCTTAGAACAGAGTAAGCGCTCGACAAATACCAACATTATTATTATTATATTCATTCATTCAATAGTATTTATTGAGCGCTTACTCTGTGCAGAGCACTGGACTAAGCACTTGTTGAGAGCTGAATATGTGCAGAGCACTGGACTAAGCGCTTGGAATGGACAAATCAGTAACAGATGTTCATTCATTCATTCATTCAATAGTATTTATGGAGCGCTTACTCTGTGCAGAGCACTGGACTAAGGGCTTGGAATGGACAAATCGGTAACAGATATTCATTCAATAATAATAATGTTGGTATTTGTTCGTTCATGCATTCAGTAGTATTTACTGAGCGCTTACTCTGTGCAGAGCACTGGACTAAGCGCTTGGAATGGACAAATCGGTAACAGATATTCATTCATTCAATAATAATAATATTGCTATTTGTTCATTCATGCGTTCAATAGTATTTATTGAGCGCTTACTCTGTACAGAAACTGGACTAAGCGCTTGGAATGGACAAATCGGTAACAGATATTCATTCAATAATAATAATGTTGGTGTTTGTTCATTCATTCCTGCATTCAATAGTAACAGTGTTGGTATTTCTTAAGCGTGGCTCAGTGGAAAAGAGCCTGGCCTTCGGAGTCAGAGATCATGTTTCGACTCCCGGCTCTGCCACTTGTCAGCTGTGTGACTGTGGGCAAGTCACTTCACTTCTCTGTGCCTCAGTTACCTCATCTGTAAAATGGGGATTAACTGTGAGCCTCACGTGGGAGAAGCAGCGTGGCTCAGTGGAAAGAGCACGGACTTCGGAGTCAGAGGTCATGGGTTCGAATTCCGGCCCAGCCACTTGTCAGCTGTGTGGACTTCGGAGTCAGAGGTCATGGGTTCGAATCCCGGCTCAGCCACTTGTCAGCTGTGTGACTTTGGGCAAGTCACTTAACTTCTCGGTGCCTCAGTTACCTCATCTGTAAAATGGGGATTAAGACTGTGAGCCCCACGTGGGACAACCTGATTATCTTGTACCTAACCCAGGACTTAGAAGAGTGCTCGGCACATAGTAAGCGCTTAACAAATACCAACAACCTGATTACCCTGTATTTACCCCAGCGCTTAGAACAGTGCTCTGCATATAGTAAGTGCTTAACAAATACCAACATTATTATTAAGCGCTTACTGTGTGCCAAGTACTGTTCTAAGCGCTGAGGTAGATACAAGGGAACTAGCTTGTCCCACTTGGGGCTCCCAGTCTTCATCCACATTTTACAGATGAGGTCCCTGAGGCCCAGAGACTGAGGCACAGAGCAGTTAAGTGACTTGCCCAAGGTCACACAGCTGACAAGCGGTGGAGCTGGGATTAGAACCCATGACGTCTGTCTCCCAAGCCCGGGTTCTTTTCATTGAGTCACGCTGCTATTTATTGAGCGCTTACTATGTGCGGAGCACTGGACTAAGCGCTTGGAATGGACAAATTGGTAACAGATATTCATTCATTAATAATAATGATGTTGATATTTGTTCATTCATTCATTCATGCATTCAATAGTATTTATTGAGCTCTTACTATGTGCAGAGCACTGGACTAAGCGCTTGGAATGGACAAATCGGTAACAGATATTCATTCATTCATTCAACAATAATAATGTTGGTATTTGTTCGTTCATTCATTCATTCATGCATTCAGTAGTATTTATTGAGCGCTTACTATGTGCAGAGCACTGGACTAAGCGCTTGGAATGTGCAAATCGGTAACAGATATTCCTTCATTAATTCATTCAATAGTATTTATTGAGCGCTTACTATGTGCAGAGCACTGGACTAAGCGCTTGGAATGTACAAATCGGTAACAGAGATAGTCCCTGCCCTTTGCCAGGCTTACAGTCTAATCAGGGGAGACAGACAGACAAAAACAATAGCAATAAATAGAATCAAGGGGATGAACATCTCATTAAAACAATAGCAAATAAATAGAATCAAGAGCGCTTACTACATGCAGAGCACTGTTCTAAGCGCTGGGGGAGACACAGGGGAATCAGGTTGTCCCAAGTGGGGCTCACAGTCTTAATCCTTAGAACAGCGCTTAGAACAGTGCTCTGCACATAGTAAGCGCTTAACAAATACCAACATTATTATCCCCATTTTACAGATGAGGTCACTGAGGCACAGAGAAGTGAAGTGACTTGCCCACAGTCACACAGCTGGCAAGTGGTAGAGCCGGGATTTGAACCCATGATTTATTGAGTGCTTACTATGTGCAGAGCACTGGACTAAGCGCTTGGAATGGACAGTTCGGCAACAGAGACCAGTCCTGCCCAACGACGGGCTCTGGGCGACCCCCATTTTCATTCATTCATTCAATAGTATTTATTGAGCGCTTACTATGTGCAGAGCACTGGACTAAGCGCTTGGAATGGACAGTTCGGCAACAGATAGAGACAATCCCGGCCTTTTGACGGGCTAATGCTGGTATTTGTTACTCTGTGCGGAGCACTGTTCTACGCACTGGGGGAGATACAGGGTCATCAGGTTGTCCCACGTGAGACTCACAGTCTTCATCCCCATTGGACAGATGAGGGAACTGAGGCACAGAGAGTAATAATAATAATAATGTTGGAATTTGTTAAGTGCTTACTCTGTGCGGAGCACTGTTCTAAGCACTGGGGGAGATACAGAGTCATCAGGTTGTCCCTTGTGAGGCTCACAATCTGGCCCCGACTGAGCTACCCCTTTTCCCTCTGCTCCCTCTGCTCCCTCTCTGCTCCCCCTCTGCCCTCTGCTCCTCCCCCTTCCCCCTTCACCTCCCCTCAGCTAAACCCCCTTTCCCTCTGCTCCTCCCCCTCCCTTTACCGCTCCCCTCAGCACTGTGCTCATTTGTATATATTTTATTATCCTATTTATTTTGCTAATGAGGTGTACATCCCCTTTATTCTATTTATCGTGATCGTGTTGTCTTGTTTTTGTCCGTCTGTCTCCCCTGATTAGACTGTGAGCCTGTCATTGGGCAGGGATTGTCTCTATCTGTTGCTGAATTGTACATGCCAAGCGCTTAGTACAGTGCTCTGCACATAGCGTTTAATAAATACTATTGAATGAATGAATAATAATAATGCTGGTATTTGTTGAGCACTTACTATATGCCAAGCACTGTTCTAAGCACTGGGGTAGATACAAGGGAATTAGGTTGTCCCGTGGGGGCTCGCAGCCTTCATCCCCATTTTACAAATGAGGTAACTGAGGCCCAGAGAAGTTAAGTGGTCACACAGCAGACAAATGGTGGAATCGGGATTAGAACCCACGACCTCTGACTCCCAAGCCCCTGCTCTTTCCACTAAGCCATGCTGCTTCTCAATTTGTTAAGCACTTATAGGTGCCAAGCACTGTTCTAA
The DNA here is from genome assembly GCF_004115215.2 of Ornithorhynchus anatinus. Classification (NCBI taxonomy): domain Eukaryota; kingdom Metazoa; phylum Chordata; class Mammalia; order Monotremata; family Ornithorhynchidae; genus Ornithorhynchus; species Ornithorhynchus anatinus. Next base: position 50,351,225 of record NC_041735.1, on the reverse strand, counting down.
GCGCTAGGGTAGATTCAAGGTCATCAAGTTGTCCCACGTGGGGCTCACAGTCTTAATCCCCATTGTACAGATGAGGTCACTGAGGCCCAGAGAAGTGAAGTGGACTGCCCAAGGTCACACAGCAGACAAGTGGCAGAGCAGGATTAGAATCCACGTCTTCTGACTCCCAAGCCTGGGCTCTTGGCACTAGGCCACTCTGCTATGGCCATCTCTGCTCGCTCTTCACTGGAAGTGTCCGGCTGGGCCTGAGTGCTTGGGGGACAGGATTCTGCAAGCCTGGATCCTCTCACCTGAAGTCAGGCGTGTAACTATAGAGTAACTTCCTTTTCTCAACCCAGTAATTACTCACTTTGAGAGCTGAAAGCAGGTGACTTCCTTTCTCACACCCTCCTCCAATAATATAGGCGTGGGTGGGTGGGTGTAGATACTGGCTCTCTATCAAGTTCTTTTTTTAGGGTATTTGTTAGGCACTGACATAATAATAATAATAATGGTATTTCTTAAGGACTTACTATGTGCCAAGCACTGTTCTAAGCGCAGGGGTAGATACGAGTTAAGCAGGTCGGACACAGTTGGGCAGGGATTATCTTTATCTGTTTCTGAATTGTTCTTTCCAAGTGCTTAGAACATTGCTCTGCACACGGTAAGTGCTCAATAAATACGATTGAATGAATGAATGAAGTCTGTATCCCACGTGAGGTTTACAGTCTTAACCCCCATTTTAAGCCCTATTTTACAGATGACGTAATTGAGGCCCAGAGAAGTAAAGTGATTTGCTCAAGGTCACACAGCAGACAAGTGGTAGAGCCAGGATGAGAAGCCAGGTCCTTGGGATTCCCGGGCAGGGGATCTATGCACTAGGCCATGCTGCTTCTCTATTCCCATATTCGGTTGTGGGGAAAGAGGAAATCATTTTTTGAAAGAGCAATGAAAGGGATCCTAGAGGAGTATCTTTTGACGTATCCTCCTTTACGGGTTTTGTCAAAGTTTAGATGGAAAGAACAGGTGTAAGAGTGAGTAAATCCCCCTTTCCACTGCTCTCTTCCAACAGTAACTAGCATATGTTATGTTGCTTTCATTTTTTCGAGTCCATCGTTTGATACGAATGTGGTTTTTCTTGTGGATTTTCCTGAGCAAAGAGCACGACCAATGTTCTCCAACCTTACAGGAGGAATGATACAAATACAGTAGTATTTATCCAACATCCGCAACGTTAAATGCATACAACGAGGTACGATTTGTGACAACAATTTTGTCTCTGTCTTTTAGAAACAAAAATCTGAGGTGGTTTTTAAATAGTATTTGTTAAGCGCTTACTCTGTGGCAGGCACTGTACTGGGGTAGATACAAGATCATCAGGTTGGACACAGTCCATGTCCCACCTGGGGCTCACCATCTTAATCCCCATTTTACAGATGAGATAACGGAGGCACAGAGAAGTTAAGCGACGTGCCCAAATTCACACAGCAGACAAATGTCAGAGTTGTGATTAGAACCCAGGACCCTCGTGACACAGGAAAATTATGTTTCCTGTATTCCATTGAAAAATTAGGATTTTTTTTTCATTTGTTGTATTTTTTTCTTGCTTTTCCTTCCCACTTCTTTTGAATTGTTTTATCAACTACCCTGCCCCCAGAGTGCTGGCATATATCCAGTGATTGAAGGGCACTCCTTTAGTCTGGTCATGTTGCTTTCAAGCAGCTTTTCAAGGATCCTTGAAAAAGTTACAAGAGTCAATTTGCCAAGCCTGTCATTTTTCTCTCAATCTTTGAACTTTTCCTCCCTCTTAGGTTTCCTATTAATTTATCAAATAGGGATTTTTTTAAACTAGAAATAAAATACTTGAATGGCAAAGGAGCTGCTGCCCTTTCTGTGTCTTATTACGCCTTTCATCTTTTGAAAACGAGTGAAGGGAATGGAATACAGCTCTTACATTGACTGCGAAGCACCAGTTCTACGCCACTCCCGATACAACACTTTATTTGCCCCTTTGGGAGGGAGGGTGTGGCCACTGACCACAAGGCAGTCTTTTCAGGGACTAAAGAAGGTTCTGGCAAAGAAAGAGAAGTAAAAAGAGATGGGGAAGGCCTTTCTTTTTAAGGGCTCCTGAAGTGTTTACCTTGGAAAGTTTCAGTGGGAGAAGTTGGAGTGATATAAGACAAGTAACTTTGTAATAGAAGTCAGGTAAATCTGGTTGATAGTAGAACCAATTGTTTAGGCCAGTATTTAATGGTAATAAAAATATATTCCCATTGAAAGTTGATAACGACTCTATAGATATGTGTGTAATTTGCACTATTAAATTGGGGCATTACTTTCTAGGATGAAATTCATTAAGCTGATTATGCAGAGATAAATATTTCACATTATCACCATTTTAACTTTCATTCACAATTCATACGTCTTGGCACTTCATATATATGTAGCAGTTCAAGGTGACCCATTTGATATTTGCTTGTTTAGGAAAATTCCTTCTTCCTCTACTCCTTTTGCAGTTTCTGGGGCAGGAATTTTAAATATCACATATGAAGTGGATTTTTCAGGGATGAGAACTATGCCAAGGGGGGAAAAAAATAGGTTTTGGTGCTCAGGTTACAAATACCTGCATTTCCCCAAAAGCAGAGTTGCAGTGTTTTGACTACTATATTTTGGAGGTTGAGGGCATTGTTTAGTAAATAATAGCGAACACACTAGCTTTGCCTAGTGAGTTATGCCTGGACATGGACCCATCATTCAATGCCAGAATGTTCATGAGTAGAAGGAAGAAGCAATTTTCTCCCTGCATAAATATTCACAGGGCCTCCTAGCACCCATTTTTACCAGCCCAATCTCCTTTCATAGCAGGAGAGAATTAGACTCACCATTTGTGTTCCAGGAAGCCAAGTTGGGGAGGTATTTTAACATTTATCAATGAAGACAATAGAACCTTTTTTTTTTTTGCTAATGATGCCATATTTCACCCATCAGGCAATTCTGCTTTCAACTTTAATTTAGCTGATAAATTTGGTAGATCACCTATCATCTAGTTCAGAACCATGTAATTCGAAAAGGTAGATTTTCAAAAATAGAAATTCAGGTAGAAAGTGTCTTTATCAGGCAAGCATTGTCATGTTTAAAAAGTGGTGTTTCCATTCGGTTTGTATGGTTTTGTCCCTAACCAGATTGGTATCAAAGTGCTGCAATGGGGGGCCTTTGTGGGATGAGAAATTGTTTTTTCAGAGCATTTCAGTTAACAGTCAATTTTTTCATTATGTGTGGTTTTTGCAAAGTAGTTCGGGCAGAGCCTTGTTAGGGAATGTTCTACCAACCACATGTGCCTCTCTGGTTCATTCAATTCAGTCGTATTTATTGAACGCTTACAATGTGCAGAGCACTGTATTAAGCTCTAGGATTGTACAATTCGGCAATAGATAGAGACAATCCCTGTCCAACAGTGGGCTCACAGTCTAAACAGAATGTGATGCAATGTCGAAAGAGATGATTGCGGGACAGTGTGTGGTGTCAGCTAAGTTTGTCATCAGTGATGCAAATTTGTCTCAGTTCAGGGTTTACTAAGAATGTTACCCCCTCCTTCTAAGAATTAGCACTAACAGTAATTCAAACTCAAAAATACTGTTCGTTGGTAATAGAATTGAAGATTGTTTCAAAGATGGTGCTGAGACTGCATCAGTGAATGTAACTGTCTTTGAGAGGTAATCCGCTAATAATCGCAAAAAATAATTATGGTACTTGTTAAAGCACTGAGGTAGAGTCAAGTTAATCGGGTTGAACATAGCCCCTGTCCCTCTGGGGGCTCACACTCCTTCTCCATTTTACATATGAGGGACAGAGGAATTGTGACTTGTCCAAGGTCACACAACAGACATGTGACGGAGCCAGGGATTAGAACCCAGGTCCTTCTGACTTCCAAGCCGTGCCCTTTCCACTAAGCCATGCTGCTTCCACGCTGCTGCACAGAATGCCTCAGTTACCTCATTTGTGAAGTGGGGATAAAATCCCTGTTCTCCCTCCCTTGTAGATTGTGAGCCCCCTGTGGGCCAGTAACACTAAACAAACCCCACCATGATCATTTGCCCGTGAAAATACAGAAGTGCCTCTTTTCTGACCCCTTGCCATTTGAGTAAGCATCATTCAGCCACCAGTGATTAAGAGGGGAAACACTGCCTATTGGTGTATTCAGGAACAGTTGATTCTTCTCCAAGCCGCTTTCCTTGCCTCCAGCCTCTCCCCGCTTCAGTCCACAGTCCGTGCTGTTTCCTGAGTCGTCTGCCCGAAATCTGGTTTGGAACAGTCTTTCCTCAAAACTCTCCAGTGGTTGCCCATTTCCCGCCACATCAAAGACTCCTTACCATTGGCCTTAAGGTTCTCCACCAGCTAGCTGTCTCCTCTTTACTTATTGGTTCTCCTCACCAACTACTCCCCTGCTTGCACAATTCTCTCCTCCCTAGCCCACCTCCTGGCTGTACTCTGCTCTCCCTTTGCCCGGCTCTGTCTCTTTCCTACTACGTTCCCAGAGCCTGGAATTCTCTTCCTTCTGAAATCTGCCAGTCCTCAACCCTCTCCTCCCTCAAATCCCCCCCTAAAGTCCCACGTCATCCAACAATTGTCACTACTCCAAATCTTATCAACCCTTTAGCTGCCTCTTGCCCAGATGTATGTATTTATATCCTGCCTCGATTCTTGGGTATACATGCAAAGTTGATGGAACATTTTACTTATTCTGATTCCACTCCTTGTGAATATTTCTGTGTGCTTCTCTCCCATTAGGGTGTAAGTTTCCTGTAGGCGGAGAACATATCTTGGGTTTTGTTTGTACTTCCCAAGTACTCAGTACTGTGCATTGCATTCAGTAGTTGCTTAATAAACACCGTTGATTCAATTGTATTTATTGAGCGCTTACTATATGCAAAGCACTGTACTAAGTACTTGGGAGAGTACACTATAATAATAAACACATTCCTTGCCCACTACCAACAGTCAGCAGTACTTATTGAGCACTGACTCTGTGCAGAACCCTGTACAAAGTACCTGAAAGAGTTCAATATAATAAAGTTGGTAGACACAATCCCAGCCCACAAGGAGTTTACAGTCTAGAAGGGAAACGTAAGAATATTAATCAGTCAGAGGTATTTTTTTGAGTCCTCATTGTGTGCAGAGCATCCTTACTGTGTGCAGAACACTGTACTGAGCACTTGGGAGGGTACAAAGGAGCTTACAGTCTACAGGGAGAGATGAACACTGAAATCAGTTAAGGATAGGGGTAATGGCAGAGTGTAATGATATAATAATCGTGGTATTTGTAAAGTGCTTACTGTGTGCCAAGCACTGTTCTCAGCACTGGGGTAGATACACGGTAATCAGGTCGTCCCACCTGGGGCTCACGATCTTCACCCCCATTTTACAGATGAGGTAATTGAGGCACAGAGAAGTTAAGTGGCTTGCCCAAGGTCACACAGCAGACAAGTGGAGGAGCTGGGATTAGAACCCATGACCTCTGACTCCCAAGCCCCTGATTTTTCCACTGAGCCACGCTGGGTGTGTATATTACCTCCCGTGGTGCTGCAGGTGCGGTGAATATCAAGTGCTAAAAAGGTACAGATCCTAGTGAATAGGCAATATAAAAGGAAGGGAGGAATAAGGGCTTAGGTGGGGATGTCCTCTTGAAGGAGATGTGATTTTTCGAATAGCTTCGCAAGCGGGGCGAGTGGTGATAGGAAGAAGTGGGATCTGATATGAAGGGAGGGGAGGTTCCAGGACAGAGGAAGAGTGTAGGCAAAGGGGTCGGCAGCGAGATAGATGGGACTGAGTAGGTTGGCATTAGAGGAGCAAAGTGTTTGAACTGGGTCGTAGTAGAGGATTAGCAAAATTAAGCAGGTGAGGGGCAGAGCTGATTGAGTACCGTAAAGCAGATGGTAAGGAGTTTCTGGGTGCTTAGGTGGATGGGCAACCACCGCAGCTTCTTGAGGAATGGGGAGATGTAGACTGAAAGGTTTTTTAGAAGAATGGTTCGAGCCGCAGAGTGAAGAAAGGTCTGGAGAAGGGAGAGAGGGAGGCAAGGATGTCATGAGGAGGCCGACGTTGTGGTTGAGGCAGGATAGGATAAGTGCTTGGATCAGCATGGCGATATAGATGGAGAGAAATACTACTACTAGTGTGGCTCAGTGGAAAGAGCCTGGACTTGGGAGTCAGAGGTCATGGGTTCTAATCCCAGCTCCGTCACTTGTCAGCTGTGTGACTTTGCGCAAGTCACTTCACTTCTCTGTGCCTCAGTTCCCTTATCTGTAAAATGGGGATTAAGGCTGTGAGCCCCACGTGGGACAACCTGATAAACTTGTATCTATTCCAGAGCTTAAAACAGTGCTTGGCACATACTAAGCGCTTAACAAATGCCGTTATTATTATTATTATTATTGTTACTCCTGCTGCTACTACTATTGCAAAAAACTGTCTTGACAATTGCATCAGATTTGTATAATTCCTTAAGTGATTTTGTTGAGTGGTGATCCATACAGTAAGTCCAGAACATTACTTCCCAGTAATTTAAAGAAAGATATAATTCATCCTAAGGCCATCCATAAATCTGAAAATTGTTGAAGTAGGGACAGTCTCCTAGTAGAAACTTGAAGAGAAATTGAGCTTCAGAGAACTTTGGTGTTTTCTATTGGGAGTTATTCCCCTTCATTCTAAATGATTGGTATCAAAAATTCATAATTTTTAAATGGTGCATTAAATGCTACTCTGAAAAATTAACATCCCTTATTAATTACCTAGAAAGATGTACTCAACCAAGACACTAGAAAGTGTTTTGTGATTAATCATGGTGTGGATACAGGTAGCCATGATTGCTTTCATTGTAAAATAACGAATTAGGGATAATGGTAATTATGATATTTATCAGGCGCATAGTATGTACTAAGTACTGGGTTAGACATGAGAGTCATCTAAGATACAGTCCCTTTATCACATGGTACACAAAATCTAAGAATGAGGGAGAGGGAGTAATAAAACAAAGAGTAAGAAATATGCCATAAAATTGCTATTGCACATATTTACAAATTTAAAATCTACAGCCTTATATGCATAGCCTTAATTTTCAAAAGTAAAGCTAATCTTGTTCATTTTATCACATTAGAAGGCCTGGATAAAGGCATGCCAGTTGCTAACATGTACTTTAGATTTAGAGGCTCCAGTTAGGTGCCCACTTGAAATCATTACATATGTTTGTAAGAATCCCAAGAGAAAACAGCAAAGAATATTAAGAAAAAAAGGGCGATGATTTTCTCTAGGTGGGGTTCTTTCTTATAAGTCATTTTCAGATTCAGTGTAGCCCAAATAAGACTATGGCTAGGCGATAAACTTCCAAGTTAAGCCATTGTATCAGCCATGCTCTAGGTGAGATAAATCAATCATGCTATGTGACTGTCTCTAGCATTTGGACAATTTATCTTTCTTCCCGGGAGTGGCAGCCAACCAAAGCTTGGTAGATCGATGTTCATAAAGTGCAGAGCAACAGAGTCATCTTTTAACCCCTCATTTTTTCCTGTTTATCTGAACATTTAAGAACATTTAACCTGCTATTCAGTTATTCATTCTGCCACTCTTAAACAGCAGGGTTCTCTTCATGAAAAAGATTAATACATTGGATTGATCCAATGGTCAAGGAGACGGGTATAGTCTAGTGACTTCTTGGCCCTTGTTTCTGCTGGGGTTCTTGGCTCCATTTCCCACAGTCAGGTTTTGAAGACGTACCAGATTTCCACTAAACATTCATTCCCTCAGCTTATTCTCTTGCCCACCCAAAGCGCATTTTAGAAGTGATGTGCATCATGTATGTATCTATAAATTTAGGTACATATCTATACATTTTATATCATTATATATGTGTACATATGTATATACAATGTCTGTCTCCTCCTGTAGACTGTAAGTTTGTTAATGATAATAATAATAATAATGGTGGTATTTGTTAAGCACTTACTATGTGGCAAGTACTGTTCTAAACGCTGGAGTAGATACGTCATCAGGTTGTACCACGTGGGGCTCACAGTCTTAATCCCCATTTTATAGATGAGGTAACAGAGGCACAGAGAAGTTCAGTGACTTGCCCAAAGTCCCACAGCTGACATGTGGTGGAGCTGGATTAGAACCCATGACCTCTGACTCTCAAGCCCATGCTCTTTCCACTGAGCCACGCTGCTTCTCTTGTTGTGGGCAGGGAACGTGTCTACCAACTCTGTTGCACTGTACTTTCCCAAGCACTTATTACAGTGTTCTGCATTCAGTGAGCCCTCAAAAAATACCATTGATGAGGATGATTAATGGTGTATGAAGAAATATCAAGGTTTTCACAACTCTTACATCTCATTAAAATTCCTTGCCTATGGTAAATATCATGAAAGGAAAAAGTTTCATTTTTAGGTTGCTCTGTAATTTTTTTTTCCACAGACAAAGATGAAGTGCCAATTATATGGTTATAGCATAGTATTGATTTGAGATGTCATTATATATAGCATCAATCTAATTTTTAAGCCCCAGTTTTTCTAGCAGTTTAGACTGCAATTCAGTTCACCCAATGTAAGTAATGCAGGTTTTGATTATTTTTATTCTAAAATTAGCTGTAAACTCCCACAGTAATGGTCACGGAAGCCTGAAGAGTCTGGATATTTAGCAGCCCTGGAGAATAAGGTTAAATTTGACATTGCTTTCTAATATCAATCTTCCCCTAACTGAAGAAGTGTGTGCTTGACACAGCACTCTACAAGTGGAACTACGTATGAAAAGCTAGAGGACTAAAGTGGAAGGAAACAAATGAGTGATTGATTAGAGCTCACATTCTTTTTCTCAAAGAAAAGCAAAGTTGAATTAAACTAATATTCCAGTACATTAAAGAAGTGTGTTTTTGAAAAAAGTCTGTCTTTTACTGGAACTCAATTCTTTCCCCCAGATCTCCATATTTCTGGGGGAATTGAATATTTTGTATGAAGTGTTCTCTCTTAGATTACCTTAAGAAGTGCCAACCTAACCCCACTTCCTACAACAGCCCAGAACTTAGAATTAGAGGATGTAAAGTCCCGAGAGGGGAGAGATAACAACCTGAGGGATCCAAGAAGCAGAAATTGGCTTGCCCTGAATAGACAAACAGGCATCGGGGAAGGTGAGGTGGAGATAAACTTGTTTAGGATTAGGTCTACGTGGAGCCTTCCAAGGGGCACAGTGGATGAGCCTTGGCCCCGAAGCTTCAGAACTGGGAACCCATGAGAAGAACTTGATTATAGTGCTAGTGGTTTGTGCAACACCACGCATGATGTTTCTTCCCTGCCTATCATGTGCCTATTGGGAGATAGAGTATAATGAATGAGTAGCCCGGCAGGGTGAAACACATACTGAAGTGCTCACAATACTTTTTTATCTGCAGGACCCATTTATGTTCATTCATTCATTCATTCAATAGTAATTATTGAGTGCTTACTATGTGCAGAGCACTGTACTAAGCACTTGGAATGTACAAATCGGTAACAGATAGAGACAGTCCCTGCCCTTTGATGGGCTTACAGTCTAAATTGTCTGAAGCAACACACCAATTCTGTGCTGTAGTGTCGTGACCTGGAAGGCAACTGTTTTGTTTTGTTGTCTTTCTCCCCCGTTTAGACTGTGAGCCCGTTGTTGGGCAGGGATGGTCTCTATCTGTTGCCGAATTGTACATTCCAACCGCTTACAGTGCTCTGCACAAAGTAAGCGCTCAATAAATATGACTGAATGAATGAATGAACTGTTTGATTAGCTGCTGCAGTCTGTCCCCTATGCAAGCCAGCTATTTTTCAGGATTCCTGCTGGTCTTGTCTACCTCACGGATTGTCCTTGGATGTTTCTTCAGTCAGCAACCTTCACAGAAAGCAGAGCCCCAGCAGGCCTAGGACTATCAATCAATCAATCAGTGGTATTTATTGAGCGCTTACTATGTGCAGAACACTGCACTAAGTGCTTGGGAGAGTATAATGCAACAGAATTAGCACTAGAACCTAGGTCTCCTGATTGTCAAGTCAGAGAGCTCTTTCCACTGGTCCAACAGCAAATGCTATGGGCTCTCTCTAGGCTTATCTAGTGTGGCTTCCTGTCACATTCTGGAGAGCTGGATAATTATCTCCTTTTTGGGTCTTTATAACTATTTTTGTGCTTCTGTGAAAATTCTATGCCTATATAATGGGTGTCCCTTCCCCATTTGTGTCCCAATCAATCAAATCAATCAATTGGTGGTATTTATTGAGTGATTACTGTGTGCAGAGCACAGTACTAAGTACTTGGGAGAGTACAACAGAGTAAGTAGATATGATCTGATCCTCAAGGAGCTTTCACTGTAGCAAAGAATGGCTAAAGGGGTTTCACAGGCACAAAACGTCTCAAATGACAATGCTGTTTTAAAATAGTGTTGATGCTATTTTAACTTTTAGTTTGCCTTTCAGAATAGAATGCTTTGTTTTATCTTATGACTTGGTTGAAGGATAACGTAATTTGAAAATGACTTATTGAGACTATTTGCCCCATATGAAGTTGTTGTCTATAGGCAATGTTCCACTTGGGTAATATAAGAACAGAAGCCAAATTTATGTTTAGTGGCAACAATTTGAAAAGAATGAGAAACAATATAATCACCCACTCAGGAACACTTCATAAACAGAACAGAAATATATTTATGTATATACACTTTTTAAACATTGTGTGAACAGTATATTTGAGTACCTACATACACCCAATATTTATATAAATCAAAGTAAAATTGGACATACCGAAATTAGAACATTTTCTCTTACAATTTGTTGTAGAAGAAAGAAATTTCTTCAGTGTCTGTAGGTAGACACCCAGAAACATTTGAGAGAATCAAATGGTTCCCCAATCTCTTGGTAGCTCACTCCCAAGTGTTATAGCTCAGGAATATTTTATCTCCGTAGCTCTGTAGGATTAATGAACAGTATTAGCTACAATCTTTTCTCCGAGGAATAGAGAGCTGAAAACAATTTACCTGTAAATTACACCCCACCTCCTACTGCCACATTCTCCAATCTCACAGCACCAACTGAGTGAAACAAAGCTCTATTTCTGTCAATCTGCCTACGGCTGCTCTTCAGTTCGCCTACCTAGTGCCTAACAAAAGGGCATTAAAATCGAATCTTATCAGCTTATCTTGTCAACCCTTCAAAATTCTCTTTACAAAATTGAATTCGCATTGAAATCCTTATTTCTATCATACAGAGCATCATCTGTGACACAGGACTTGGTTTCGTAGTGACTACCTGCTCCTTGTAGCTCATTCTTCTTAGACCTTATTTGACTTTTATTCTTCAGATGAGTACTGAAACACCTATGTATTTCAGATCCAAGGGGCAATGTTTATCAGGCAGTACTATTCTTAATGATCACTTCTGCTCTCTGCCCAATTTGCTTTTGATCACTGTCCTCAAATTTCACTGATTATTTGGAAAAAAACTAAGGGCTTCAAGTGTAAACTATGGAGTGATGGAAAAAGTAGTGACCAAAGATGATCAGATTTGATGAAATTCATGACTATTCTCAGGTTCTGGTGTAAATCTGCATCCTAGTTGAATAAAGCAACTCTTTTATTCTAGACTCAGTGGAAGGGGTTCTTCACGCTGGTTCCTGAAGGCTGTCAGTGTTTCTGAGTTTTGTCTCCTGATTCCTGCCTCCTTTTCTTGAGCTTTTTGGTGAGCAAATGGGCAGAAACTGTCTCCTTCAGATCTCTCCTGCTCCCTATTTCCTTCACTCTAAGCCAGAAGAAGGATGATCGCCCACACTCTTCTCAACATCTTGAGTATAAATGTGAAGAATTTCTTCCCTCCCAATACTTCTTTCCAAAGGTCAAGATTTGGGACTGAACTTTCTTTGTCTCTTTCCCTGGTAGGATTTTGTGGCCATCAAGAGACTAATCAGTTTCCAGGTCTTTGCCGACACTGATGCATTGTTATTCCTAATTTTTTTAAATGGTATTTATTAACAGTATTGTTAATTCTAAGTCACTTATGGGTAGGCCTTAGTCTTGACGTATTACTTTGAGCATGGAGCTGAAGTTGCTGATGGGGATTTGAGAGGGTGGACAATTGAGCAGGGTTTTGAGGACCAGGGAAGGTAGAGGAGCCTGGGGAAGGAAAAGAGGAAGGGAATTGATGAAAATGAATGGGCCAAGATCTACCAGCCACAGCAGTGACTGCTGCCATTGCAGAAACAACCCAGGTGCATTGCAAGAGAATCTGGTCCCACAGTGGCTGTCACCACACAGGCACTCAGTACCTCTAATCACCAAACCCCTTCCTGTTCTTGGTGAACCCCCAAGGCCCCTGAGCGAGGTGAGCAAATGGCTCCTCCTTCCCAGAGGATAGAGCAGGGGCAGGAGAAATCCTACTTCTGCCCAGCCCCCACTGCTCTGAAAAGACCAAAAACACAACTCTGTCCTTCTCATCATCTTTTTCCTCCTGCCTGCTGGGGACAGAAGAAGGAGCCGCCATCTTAATCTGCCCCTGGTCACTTTTCCACTCCAAATAACAAGACAGGCTAACTACAGTTGCCCATCTTGTCCGAAAAACTGTAGGAATGAAAACATTGCTCCCCTCTTTGCCAACCCCATGAGGGCAATAGTTGCCTTTGCCTCCATGAAGTAAGTATTTGTGATTTTGCTTACCTTTGATTTGCAGTGAAAACGCCTTTATTGCTAGAACAATTTGACTGCATATTTACCGTCTCTTTAGATTAGGTCTTTTATTGACATTAAGAGCACATTTGCGAATTAGCACCGTAATGCATTATTTTCGATTTAAGAATGCTGAAATAATACTCTCAGTTTTAAAGCTTCCAAAAGATTGTTCAACAGTCCTGATTTTTTTAAAGAAAGGAACAGCAACTTTGTTATTAGCCTCAATTTGCTCAATCCATTCTCTTGGCATCTTCTCTTTCTGTTTTTCCTTTTTAGCATAAGATTTATACCAAAGGTTTCTTTTTTTTTTTCCCTCACACACTTTGATTTATAAGAACTGGAAGATGTTCGTTTTGTGGGATTGTTGCTGACATTTGCATTATTAGGCAATTCTCTGCTCATATTTTGAAGTGATTAGTTAAATCTGGTGAGGAACATCTGGGAAGAAATCTGGTCAGGCTGGGAAATCTTGTTTTCTTGTTTAATTCAGAATGTGCCAGGCCATAAGATGGCATCATCATCAACAGCACTTAATGGATTCCTACTGCGTACAGAGCACTGTATTAAATGTTTGGAGAATGGAGAACATGCAGTAGAAGTAAAAGACACTATCCCTGCTCTTGAAGCTTTTTGTAGACAGGGATCATGTTTATCAGCTCAACTGTACTCTATTATGCATCTGACTTCCCTCTCGTCATGAAGGGTCTCTGTTTCCAGCGTGCTCCATGCTCACTTGGCTAGGGATAAAGCTGCTCCCTTGGGTCCTCAGACTCCTCCATCCCTGTTGGGACATTGAGCCCATTTTGTGTATTAATGTTTCATCACCCTTCGTGTGTTTGTCTCCAGTCCTTTCTTTCCACTTAAACTCTTAGATTGTGAGCCTCCCTTAGGGACAGGGACTGTGTCTAATTCCCACCTGTGTTTTTCTCCCAGCCCTCACTACAGTGCTCTGCACACAGGAAACACTTAAATACTATCACTACTACTCTCTCAAGTGCTTAGTACAGTGCTCTGAACACAGTAAGTGCTCATAAATGCTATTGATTGATTGAGTTGACAAGCTGACTGAGGAGTCAGCAGATACAAATACACAATAGATAAAAGAGAAATAATTGATACAAATGGTAAAAACCAAAAAAAGCAATTAAGTAAATGAATAAACAGAAATACAGATGGATGTTCAAGTAACTGATGTTGTAGTGTGACCAGGAAGGAAGAGGATTAGCCAGGAAATGCCTCTTGAGGGCAGTTCCTCATGGGCAGGGACCATGTCTACCAACTCTGTAATATTGTATTCATTCATTCAGTGGTATTCATTGAGTGCTTACTGTGTGCAAAGCACTGTACTAAGTACATGGATAAGTACAATACAATAATGAACTATGACATTCCCTGCCCACAACAGGCTCACAGTCTAGAGTTGGGGAGACAGACATCAATACAAATAAACAAAATTACAGATATGTACATGAGTGCTTTGGGGCTGGGAGGGGGAAAGAGCAAACGGATAAATAAAATGACAGATATGTACATAAGTGCTCTGGGGCTGGGAGAGGGGAATAGTAAAGGGAGCATATCAGACCAATGCAAAAGGGAGTGGGAGATGATGAAAAATGGAGCTTAGTCTGGGGAAGGCCTCTTGGAGGAGATGCTCCTTCAATAAAACTTCAAAGCTGGGGAGAGTGGTCTGTCAGATTGGAGCCGGGAGGGCATTCCAGGCCAGAGGTAGGATGTGGGCTGCGGGTTGGTGGCAAGATCGAGGTACAGTAAGAAGGTTAGCACTAGAGGAGTGAAGCTGTTGACTGGGTTGTAGAAGAAGGGAAGCGAGGTGACATAGGAGGGGGCAAGGTGATGGAGTGTTTTAAAGCCAATGGAGAGGAGTTTTTGCTTGCTATGTAGGTGGATGGGCAACCATTGTGCCCTCCTAAGTGCTTATAGGGTGCTATACACACAGTAAGCATTCAATAAATACCATGGATTAATTGATTGAAGTCCTCAAATAATGTTATATCCCAGTCAAAATTCCTATCGAATAAGGGGAAATGGCCTGTACTTATTCATTTATTGGTCCACACTAGTTTTTTGCTCTAAGCCTTGTCAACTCCACACACAGATTCCCATCCCAATAAGCCTGCCACTGTATGAGCAGAAGGGACTCTGGCTCAGTTGCCCTTTCCTGGGTCGAAGTCACTGCCACTTGGCTATTGGCGGTGGATGTGATTGGAGCCTCCAGGCCGGGAAGTGATGTGGTGGCTGCTGGCCCCATGGGATCTAAATGTTTGCTCTGGGGGCTCCAGGGTCGTGATCTCCACCTCTGGGCCTGGTGGAGAGGGAAGTGGGTGTCTCTTGGGTTGCCTGGGGAGAAGCAGGCTGACAGCTCAGTCTCATACAATTCTAGGAGTAAGATAAGCCTCTAGCCTCTCTCCAGAATCCAGTAATAATAATGATAATTGTGGTATTTACATGCTTCCTATGTGCCAGGCACTCTTCTAAGCTCTGGGGTGGATATAAGCAAATCAGGTTAGACACAGTCCCTGTCCCACGTGGAGCTCACAGTCTCAGTTCCCATTTTACAGATGAGGTAACTGAGGTACAGAGAAATAAAGTGACTTGCTCAAGGTCACATAGCAGTCAAGTGGTGGAGCAGGGATTATTCATTCATTCAATCATTCGGTCGTACTTATTTAGCACTTACTGTGGGCCGAGCACTGTACTAAGCGCTTGGAAAGTACAATTCAGCAACAGAGAGAGACACTCCCTACCCAACAACGAGCTCACAGACTAGAAGGGGGAGACAACAAAACAAGTAGTCAGGCATTAACAGAATTATAGATCTATGCACATCATTAATAAAATAAATAGAATAATAAATATGGATTAGAACCCATGTCCTGTTTTCCAGGCCCGTGCTCTATCCACTACACCATGCTGCTTCCCAGTGAGGGGCCAGTTGTGGAAGAGTTGAAGCCAGGTCAACAGAGAGGATGAAAACCATTTTACCATCCTCTCCTTTCCTTCTCTTTCCCCAACACTCCCCATCCATGTCCTCCCTGTTCTTCTCCCTCCCTCATTGCCCTGCTTCCTCAACACTTCGTCCCCCAACAGCAGCTCCCTCAATGTTCCACCCAAAATTAACTCTTGGGCTCTAAATGAAAAGTAGGCCCACCGCCTATGCAAGTTGCTAATTGTTCTTCAAAAAATGGCTGCTAAACATTTCAGTTTGATACCTATCTCTTGCCTCCACTTTAGTGCTTCACACAAAAGATTCTCCTCATAGGCTGTTTGGGTGAGCTTTCAGTTATTTATGGTATCTATTAGGTCCTTTCTATGTGCCAAGCACTGTGCTGTGAGTGACTTTCTCTTAATTTTTAATTTTAGTTGAGACAGAGCCATGTTACAGATGGGTAAACCAGATCCTCTAGAGTATCATAAGGATTTCCTGCCAGCATAACACAATTATGTTCTGGAGCACTATAGAGACTCCTAAAATTCCCGAAACACAAGGTCAAAACTTAGGATCATCCAAGATGCAGGTCAGACTTATATTAATTTATGATTATGGAGACTTTTCTCTCTCTCTGTCACAAATTAAAGCCATTCGGGGACTCACAGATTCTCTTTAGGATTACAAATGGGATCTTGACATTTTAGATCCTTTGCTACTGAAGAGTCTAATTACTCTGGCAACCAACAGTATGTAACACGTTATATCCTGTCAGGAAAGCAAGCCACTTAGTTTGCCTCAAGCTGGAGTAAAAACTCCTAAGAAAAAAACAATTTCTTTGTAGGGGTAATCTCTAATTCATCCCAGATAAAATAGGCGTGGTGACTCACTTGGTGATTATTTATACCAGGATTCACTATTCTGACCCTGCCTTTTCCTTTCCCTCTCCTTTCTTGTTTAATAACATTGTCTTTCTGTATTTGTCAGGTTTTCTTCATGTAACCAAGAATCTGCTAAGATGAATCTTTTTCAGGTTACTTTTTTTTTTCAAAAAAAGGGAACTATGTGGCCACTTTGGGGAGATGCAGTAGCACGCAATATTTCAGTTGACCCAAATCTTATTTCAGCTCTTGGATAGGGATGAAGAAAGGAGACAGTCTTTTGAATATGGGCCACCTGAAGTAAAGAAAAGCTGGAACAGTGAGCTTTGTTTACAGAAAAGGCTGACTGTAGCTCTACTTTGTATGCTTTTAGCTCTACTTTGTATGCTTACCTGAACAATCTGCACCACAGAATTCCTATAAGATAATGCCGCCCTTGAAAATTTTTTATTTTTTAATTCAGAGTATCATAGGGGCAGATGCAGTTGCTTTGCAACATTATTTACACCTCTAACCTCAACTGCATCTAATCCCATATTTCCACTCAAGGGTATTTTTGTTTTCTATGTGTTCATGTCTAAGTTTGCCTTGGTATTTAAGCAGGTATGTGTGTGTTCTTTTGTTAGCTCTCGTTGTCTCAGGACTTGGTAAGGGTGTGGGTTTAGAAGTGGCACTTAAAAGTACTGTGCTTCCTGGCTGCCTCTAAAGCAAATGTGGGGAAATTGCTTCCCCTGGCAGGTGGGCAAATAAGTGTTGCATCGTGCTACAACCCCACCTTTAAAAGAGTTGCCCTCATGGCACAGTGGAGAGCAGCTACCCGGAGCAGAGGTTGCTGCTTTTATGGAGGGATTAGCTATGTTTTGGGTAAGATAAATGTACCTATTGCCTCAAAGAAGCAGACTATTATTCCAAAAAGAGGAAAACGTTGCCAGAAAGCTTTCTCTATTTCCCATTTTCTGTATTAGATTTCTCCTCATCACTGGAGCATTATTAAGAACGTAACTTGTGCAGAGCACTGTCTTAAGCACTTGGGGAATAGGCAATGGAAGTAAAAGACATGGTCCTTGGGCTTGAGGAGTTTTCAGTCTATCAGGGAGGCGAAGTGGACACACCTCCCCGTGTACACAATGAGCACACAAGTCAGAGTATGACACAAATAATAAAAAGAACCTAAATAACTAAACTCCCTCTGGACTGGAAGTTCACTGTGGTCAGGGAATGAGTCTACCAACTCTGTTATAGTGTTGTAGTGTACTTTCCCAAGAGTTTAGCACAGTGCTCTGCACACAGTAAGAGCTCAATAAATATGATTGAACTAAACAACACTTAGATGAACATTCATAGTCACTTAACTTCTCTGTGCCTCAGTTCTCTCATCTGTAAAATAGGGATTAAGACTGTAAACCCTATGAGGGACAGGGACTGTGACCTACCCAATTATCTTGTATCTAGCCCAATGCTTAGAACAGTGCCTGGCATATAGTAACAGCTTAACAAAAACCAAAATTATTATGATTATTATTGTTACACAGCTTTGCTAAAGTGGATGATGGAGTGGCAGGACTAGGAAGATTGGGGATTAGTCAGAGAATGCTTCCTGAAGAGGTGACGTTTTGGGAAGACTTTGAAGGAGAGGAACTGAGGTAGGGAAAGCTTTCATGAAGGGGGCTTTGCCACTTGGCTGTGTGACCTTGGGCAAATCACTTCACTTCTCTGTGCCTCAGGTACTCCATCTCTAAAATGGGGATTGAGACTGTGAGCCCCCTGTGGGAGAGGGACTGTGCCCAAGCTGATAAACTTGTATCTACCACTGCGTTTAGTACAGTGTCTGGCACATAGGAAGCACTTAACAAATGCCACTATTATTAGGGGCTTGGGAGTCAGAGGACCTGGGTTCTAAGTCTGCCAACACCACTTGTCTACCGTGTGACCTTGGGCAAGTTACTTCACTTCTCTGTGCCTCAGTTTCCTTATTTGTAAAGTAAGGAGGTAATACCTGTTCCTCCCTACTGCTTAGATTGTAAGTCCTTGTAGGGACAGGCACTGATTAACTTTACTTATCCCAATATTTAGAACAGTTTTGACACATAGTAAATGCTTAACAACTGCCATTAAAAAAAATGGATCAGAGTTGAAACTGTCAAGAGTGAGGTAAAATTAAAAGAACTTGGGAGAAGTCTTGTAAATAGCTTACAAATTATTAGCCAGTTATTTAACAATTAATGTTTAATTATTAGTCAGTTATTTAATAAAATCATCCCCTGGTTAAATTATTAGCTATGTATTTATTAGCCAATTAGTAGTATTTATTGAAGGTTTTCTGTGTGCAGAGCACCACACAATGCACTTGGAAAAGTAAAAAAGAGTCAGTAGACACGAAACCTGATTCCCAGGAGTTTACAATCTAATGGGAGAAACAGGCACTAAAATAATTTATAGATTGGAGGAAGAAAAAAAGAAGAGAGGTACATGAGTTAATGCTTAAGTAATGAGGAATGTAAAAGAGGCAGTGGTATGACCAGAAAGAAGGGAGATTAGCCAGGAAATATCTCTTGAGATAGCTCCTCGTGGACAGGGTATGTGTGGTTTGGGCAGTTGTGAGTGATAAGTGTGAGTTGTGCTTGTTAAGTACTTACACTATATGCCAACCACTGTACTAAGCACTGGGATAGAGTCAAGATAATTAGGTCAGACACAGTCTGGGTCCCACAGTCTGAGGGAGAGGCAGAGCAAATATTTAATCCTCATTTTATTGATGAGGAAAATGAGGCACAGGAAAGTTAAGTGACTTGCCCAGAAGGCACATGGCAGAGCCAGGATTAGAACCCATGTCCTTCAGCTCCCAGGTCCTTGCTTTTCCCACTAGGCCATGCTGCCGCCACACAAGTGCTCAAGTAATTCGTAAGTGCTGTAGTGGTATTATTTATTAGTTTATTATTTATTTATTTATGATACTTGATGATAATAATAATGACATTCGTTAAGTGTTTATTACTAAGTGCTAAGTGCTGGGGTAGCTATAAATTAATTTGGACACAGTCCCTGAGCCACATGGGGCTCACAATCTAAGTAGGAGGAGGAACAGGTATTGAATCCCCATTATAAAGATGAGAAAATTGAGGCACAGAGAAGTTTGGAGGCTTAATAATAATAATAATGTTGGTATTTGTTAAGTGCTTACTATGTGCCGAGCACTGTTCTAAGCGCTGGGGTAGACATAGGGGAATCAGGTTGTCCCACGTGGGGCTCACAGTCTTAATCCCCATTTTACAGATGAGGGAACTGAGGCACAGAGAAGTTAAGTGACTTGCCCACAGTCACACAGCTGACAAGTGGCAGAGCTGGGATTCGAACTCATGAGCCCTGACTCCAAAGCCCGTGCTCTTTCCACTGAGCCACGCTGCTTCTCAAGGCTTGCCAAGGTCACACAGCAGGTAAGTGGCAAAGCTGGAGTAGAATCCAGGTCCTCTTGCTCCTTTTTTATCCATTAGGCCACACTGCTTCTCTAAGTGCTCATTATGTGTCAAGCACTGTTCTAAGTGCTGGGGAAGATACAAGTTAATCAGATCAGACACAGTCCCTCTCCTACAAGGGGCTCACAGTCTAAGTTATAGTTGTGGGGATATTAAAAATTAATTGGGGAGATTCAATTAACATGGGGGGATTACAAATAAAGTAGAATAAGAACCCACATTCAAAATTCAGGATAAACATTCATTAAGTTTAGGTATATATAATAGCGTATTTTAAAATTATTTCCCAAATAATTAGTTGATAGATCTCATTTCCAAGTCTGGAAATTTGCTATATAGTTCCTACTTATATTAACACGTAGAGATGACAGCATTCCTTCAGAAAAAGCCAATGGTATATTTTCATCAAGCAGCGTGGCTCAGTGGAAAGAGCACGGGCTTGGGAGTTAGAGGTCATGGGTTCGAATCCCGACTCTGCCACTTGTCAGCTGTGTGACTGTGGGCAAGTCACTTCACTTCTCTGTGCCTCAGTTCCCTCATCTGTTAAATGAGGATTAAGACTGTGAACCTCACGTGGGACAACCTGATTACCCTGTATCTACCCCAGTGCTTAGAACAGTGCTCTGCACATAGTAAGCACTTAACAAATGCCAACATTATTATCAAGCACTGAGTACAGTGCTTTGCACCCAGTAAGCGCTCAGTAATTTGACTGAATGAAAGTTGTAGGAATTCTGTCAACTGCTCCAAATATTCTCAGAAGAGGAAGAAAAGGTGGAGGGGAGGGTAGCAGTGGAAGGGGAATGAAGAAAAGCCAAAGGCACTTAACTGGCCACACCGAGCTTTGAGCAAAAACCCAGAATGAAGCAAATTGAGAAGGTACGCCCCCAGAGGGGTGCAGGGCCTCCTTGAAGATGAAGGTGGGAGAAAGGGAACACCGAGATGGAGGGTGAGGAATGAAACACATCTAGTCTTTCCACACCCAGGACGGTGCTTAGATAGAGCTCTCCTGCCCTCAGAGCCATATTTGTTTATCTGTATGGAGTTGTGAAATGACAGCAGTGCCTGGTATTTAAGGCAAACTGCCCAGAACACAGGTGTCTGACCCTCCCCAGCACCACCGAGGCTGCTTCCTGTCCTGCTGGGCCAGGAGGCACAGGAAGTGGTGGCAGGAGGGGCCTTCCTGGTTTGCAGAATTTCATTCATTCATTCCATCATATCGGCCACTTGTGTGTGACTTTGTGCAAATCATTTCACTTCTCTGTGCCGCAGTAACCTCATCTGTAAAATGAGCATTGAAACTGTGAGCCCCACAGGGGAAAGAGACTGTATCCAACACCATTTGCCCGCATCCACCCTAGGGCTTAGTACAGTACCTGGTACAGAGTAAGCGCTTAGCAAATACCTTTACTATTACTATTTATTGAGCACTTTATTTATTACTATTACCATTTATTGAGCACTTACTGTGTGCAGAGCACTGTATTAAGTGACTGGGAGAGTACAGTGTAACAACAAGGCTGTGTGGCTGTTAGACTCAAGACAGTCTACCTGAGCAGGAAGGAGCCTGAAAACTGCCCCTTTAGTCACCCTGCTCTGCAGCTCTTTTGGTATTGATTGTCATCCCTCGGTTCTACCTCGTTTTGTGTTTATCATTTTAATCTCTCCTGATGTCCCCATCATGCCAGTTGCCAACTTCCCTCCCTCTGTTTTTAGATTATGCGCTCTCCAAGAGCTCTGTTGGAGCTCTCCTCACAGGTGTTCAATAAATAAATGAATTAATTTTTCTTCTTTCCCTTTAAATGGAAAACTCCTCGAGGGCAAGTGTCTTCTCCCACATTCTGAAAACCCTTCTAGTACCTATTATTCTCCTTTGTGCACAATGGGGATTCAATTAGAATTTGATGATGACAGACCATCTTTTCCTGAATATGCTATTTGCCGATGCCATTAAGACGGAGTTGAAGGGTGAAGTCATTTCAGAAGAAAAAAGGAAAATCTTGCCCACTTTTAAAGGTAAGGCCATCCATAGCCTCACTTAATCCTCATTGCTTGTTTAAAAAATACAATATCTTACACAGATGAGCTCTATTAGAGGATGATAAGCTTATGCAATTACATTCCAGGAAATCTGAATATTTTCTAGGTTATCTTGACTTTTATCAAATCCATTTTCTGAAGCAAAAATACTCAGTTGGCAATAATTCATTGACTAGCATTCTACTGTCACATACCCCATGGAGATTTCCACATTATCTTCCAGAACTGAGCCTATTAGTCAAGTGCCGAAGGAGACGTAAATATCATGCAGCGGACTCTGAATCACGAGGAACCTGAAATTCCTCCCCTTGTGCCATACTACCAGTCAAACAATCAGTGGTATTTATTGAGTGCTTACTGTGTGTCAGTCTTATAATTGACACTTGGGAGTGAACAATAGAGTAGAATCTGTAGGTATGATCCCTACCTACAAATTCACAGCACCTACAGGACTTTGGTTTTCGTCTTTATGTTTTAGTCAAGCAGAGGCTTATCCGTTCCATTCCTAACAGTGACTAGCGAGTGGAAGGCAATCTGCTACAAGTCATAACTCACCTGTACTGGATAGTAGCGGCAGGGGAGAGAGTCAAGGGTGGAGACTCAAGTTTACTGGGTGGAATGGAGGCAATGGTAAACCACTTCCGTAATTTGACCAAGAAAACTCAGGATATGCTACTAGAACGACTGCAGATGGAGGCGGGGCGTTCTGGGAGAGATGTGTCCGTGGCATCGCTATGGGTCGGAGATGACTTGATGGCATAAGATGAGTTTTTTTTTCATCCCTCCTTATGGGTCTGTCCCCAGTCCCTTTCCCCTTTTTAATTTTTGGATTTTGAGCCCCTTGAGGGCCAGGGACCCTGTGTAATTACCACCTGTGTGTCCTTTTCCAGTGTTTAGTAACAGTGCTCTGAATACGGTAAATGTTTAGTAAATACTGTTTCTACCATTTTCTTTAAATTCTTTAAAGAAATTTCTGAAGTGCCATAGAGTTGTTTCCGATCCACAGTGCCCCCATGGACACAGCCTCTTCAGAACATCCCATCTTCTGGCATAAAGCATTCTGGTATGGATATCGCAAGAAGCAACATGGTGTAGTGGATAGAGCTCGGGTCTGGGAGTCAGGAGGTCGTGGGTTCTAATTTCGGCTCTGCCACTTGACCTTGCTGAAGGCACCTCTCTTCGCTGTGCTTCAGTTACCTCATCTGTAAAATGGCGATTGAGACTGTGAACACCACATGAGCTAGGGACTGTGTCCAACTCGATTTGCTTGTATCCACCCCATGCTTAGTACAGTGCCTGGCACATAATAAGTGCTTAATAAATACCCAAATTATTATTATCCATAGAGTTTTTTTGGCAGAGATGTGGAAGTGGTTTACCATTACCTTCTTACTACTACTATTAATCAATCGACTAATCAATCATATTTATTGAGTGCTTACTAAGTGCAGAGCACCATAATAAGCACTTGGGAGAGTTCAACACAACAATATAACAGACACATTCCCTGCCCACAACGCGCTTACAGTCTAAACGATACTACTAGAGTATGAGAAGCAGCAGGGTTCAGTGGAAGGAGCCTGGGCTTGGGAGTCAGTAGGTCATGGGTTCTAATCCCGACTCTGCCACTTGTCAGCTTTGTGACTTTAGGCAAGTCAGTTCACTTCTCTGGGTCTCAGTTACCTCATCTGTAAAATGGGGACTAAGACTGTGAGCTCCACGTGGGACAACCTGATCACCTTGTATCCCCCCAGTGCTTAGAACAGTGCTTTGCATATAGTAAGCCCTTAACAAATGCCATCATCATCATCATCATCATCATACCACTGCTTCTATTAAGTCTACTACAGCTTAGTTGTGAAAACTGTAAATGAAAGAAGGTTTTTTCGTTCTGAAGTTAAATATTACTGAACTTTTACAATGGTTTTGATTTGTTTACTTGCTACTCTGAATTGTTTTACAGACCCAGAGGATGTGTAAGATGAAAATTTTTATGATGATGATAGTATTTCTTAAGTACTTGCTCTGTGTCAAGCTGCTTTGAGAAGGAGCATGGCCTAGTGGATAAAGCGTGGGCCTGGGAGCTAGAGGACCTGGGTTCTATCCCAGCTCTACCAGTTAACTGCTGTATGACAATGGGCAAGTCACTTAACATCTCTGTGCCTTAGTGCCTCATGTCCAAAATGGGGATTCACTACCTGTTTTCCTTCCTACTTAGCCTGTGAGCCCCATGTGGGACAGTGACAGTGTTCTACCTGTTTAATTTATATCTACTTCAGTGCTTAGAAAAGTGCCAGGCACATAGTATTTAACAAATACTATTAGAAATAAAATAAAATAAAAGGACAAATCAGTTCTTTCCACTGGGCAGCATGTCCTAGGCCTGAGAGTCAGAGGACCTGGGTTCTAATTCTGACTCTGCCAATTGTTTCCAACCTGAGTAACTCGTATCTACCCCAGTCCTTAGATCAATGCTTGACACATAGTAAGTACTTAATGAATACCATAAGAAAACTCCAAAAACAAAACAAAAAATAAATACTGTAATAAAAAATTATAATAATTATTTTACTGTCTAATTCTCCCATGGAAGTTTGAGGTTTGACAATAAGGACTCAGCTTTACCTTCTACTCCCAACTATGTTTGAAATCTCTTAGTACTGGTATTCAAAATATGTGTTTCCCTGAGCTAATCATATGTAATAATAATTGGAAAATGCACTTTCTCAGCAAGCAAGAAGCCCAAGTGACAAGCTCTGGAGCAGGAGTCAAATCGGGAACCTTCTCTGATCACAGAGGAGCCACTTCCCTGCTTACTGACAAAAGTTTCCCAGTCTACAGACTGAAGGTCATAATCAGGCTTGTCACCTACTTAACTCAAAATTTGCATAGTTTTTAAAGTTAGCTGCTAACATCAAAAACTTAGATGCAGATGGTGAAACTTAATTTTTTGATTCATTTTGCATTTTATAGATTTTATTTTGAGACTCAGTGAGTTTGTGGGTATCCTGAGTCCCTAGGACTTCTTATAATATGCATTTTTCATTCAAAGCATGAATGAAAAATATTCAAAAACTGAATTAAGCTAACTGACTTGAGTTTAACAGATCAAATAGATCATGAGTACAGGCCATCAATCAGTCAATGGTATTTATTGAGTGCTTACTATGTACAGAGCATTGTACTAAATGCTTCGGAGAATACAGTGCAAAAGAATTAGCCAATATGTTCTATGCCCATAACGAACTTGCACTCTAGAGGGGGAGACAGACATGCATATGAACAATAGGTCATGTTAGAGACTTCTTGGTCTTTGATTAGCAGAGACCAGTATATGAAAACAAGAGTCTCCTGGGAAAGGTGCGATGACATTTTAGACTGCCTCCATAAGCTCAGAGTGCAATTGCCAAATGGCATAATAAAGAATGACTCAGATTCTACTCCCAGAAGTCTTCTGAATTCCTCTCGAGGTGTGGAGTTACCAGTCGGGACATACCTAATCAATTCCAGCTCTAGAACCCTGAGGAGAAACAACACCCAATCCAACAGATCACAATATTAATCACATTTTCTTGGAAGTAAATTAAAGAGTAGGACACCTTCCCCTAATATTTTGGCTTAGTTCGACGTTTCTCACAAATCTATTGGAGGAGGCTTTGGGACATTATTTACACTTACCAATGGGTGGTTCTGAGATTCCCCTTCTAGATTGTAAGCTCGTTTTGGGCAGGGAATGTGTCTGTTTATTGTTATATTGTACTCTCCTAAGTGCTTAGCACGGTATTCTGCATGCAGTAAGTACTCAATACATATGACTGAATGAAAATACAAGTGAATGAATGATAGCTCAATCAATCCAGTGATTTCAAGGGTCCATAAGGGAATCAGTAGACTAGTAGGGACCCAAGTTTATATGGTATCAGAAGAGCACAGCACTGAGGGTCAGGAGACCCAACTTCTAATTTCTGCTCTGTTAATTGTCTCCTCTATGATCAAGTCATGTCACCTCTCTTGCCTCAGTTTCCTTGTTCCAAAAGTAGACATAAAGCACCTTTTCTCCCACTTTCTTAGACAATGAGCCCTGTGAGAAACAGGGACTGTGCCCAATCTGATCATCTTGAATCAATCCCAGTGCTTGGAGGGGTGCTAGGCACATATTAAGTGCTTAATTAATATTATTTTTCTTAGTAATAACTTCAGGGTGGTATATAGGGTGGTATATATTCATTCCACTGGGCAATGTGTACCTTTTAGGTCCCTGGTTGATTATGCACTCATCCCTAGTCACTTTGTCTTTTTACTGGATCCCTGACAAATTGTCACCATGGAACAACTAGCTGCACTCTGTGGTGCCCAGGCAATGGTGAGCTTGAATCCACTACCTCATGGGAAACCCCCAGGAAGAAATTGGGCCCACAGGGAAAATAGCTGAGAATTAACTTTAAATTTAGAAGCAAACCCAGGAAGCCAAATTCTTCTGTACCCTAAATTCATCACCGACCTTGGAGGACAGGGTGCAGTTTCCCGAAGTTTACTCTCTTGAAGTAGTGGTAGTGTTTTTTAAGCACTTACAGAACCCTGTAGTAAGCACTGTACTAAGTACTGCTTAGCACACATCTCTCATCTCCTCAAAACCGTCCAGTAACTTTCCATGTCCCTGTGCATCAAAAAACAAAAACTCCTCACAGTTGCTCCTCACAGTTGTTTCGCAATAGCTGAAACAAATGTACATGTAGGCTGTTCCCCCTTTCTGGACCCCTCACAGTTCAGTACATTGAAAAAAAAACACTGAGCAATCATCTTGGCAAGTGATATGTTTCCCCATATATTAGTTACACATCTTAAAGAACTGAGGATTCATTATACACTGGATAATTCAGAAGGTGATACTTCATATTGTTCAGAGATTTTAACCTTAACTATTAAGTATTAAGTACTTGGACACTGGTTTTAGCTAACCATCTGAATTGCATAATGTTTTATGGTGAGATCAAAGCAAGAAATGAAAAATACATTATTTTAATATGTTGGGTGTCTTTAAGAAGATTCAGTAATGGATTGAGACTGACAGCTGGTTTATAGAAAACATCTAAAATATCTTCAGGCAGATTGCTCTACCAGGCAGGCAGGTTGCATTTCTTTCTGTGGGGGATGAATGCTGATTGTGAAAAAGATTGAATCTTCAGATGGACTCATCAAAATTCTGAATGGAATTCTTTAATGGAAAAGGATATGAGTGTTAGGTCTGCTTGGCCATACAGCAACAAAGTGAGGGCGTGTTTCACAAAGTAGAGATATCTCCTACAGCCCAAAAAGAAGCTAACTGGTTCCATTTGTTTTGCATGTTTTGGTTTGTACCAGGTTTCGCATTTCAGTGTTGTTGCCTAATTTATATTTGAAAAGAATCTTCGTGCAGATCTTCTAGAATAAGATACGCCCTGTGGATTACGTAGATAATTCAACAGGGCAAAATGGGATGGGAAGGAATGCGGGCATATTGTGGAGTTTACAATTCGAAACCGTCAAAGTCGATATGACCTTCACGCTTAAGTTGTGGAATTCTGAAATCATGGGCGGATTTAGGCAAAGACAGCAGATCTGGTGATTTGGACAATGGTGACTCTGGAGGTCCTGAGGTAATTTAACATCGCTATCCTTCACCCTCCCAACTTCTGGATTCTTCTCTTACATAATGTCCTTGAGAAACTGACACAATATCAGTTTCCCGTATGCATTATGTAAGAAAGAGTCCACAAAATGACTTTTTGATCCTTGACTGGCTGCTCATTTGAATTACTTTCAAACTTTTTTTGCAACCATGAGTTCCATTGTTATTATTGAAAAAAACAAACCCCCCAAAAACATTTTTTGCCTGTGGGTCTCCCAAAGGAGGCTGAAGTGATGTTTTGTGTTTAGCCATATTTAAAGGGTTTCTCTTAAACTAGGTAGCCCAAGTAGAAGTCAAGAGAATAAGCAGCTGGATGTGTTGTGAGTTCCTCGAAGTTAGGGAGGACCCAGTTACCATTCATTCAGTTGTATTTATTCATTCAAAATGAATGAGGTGAGAAGCAGTGTGCCTTAGTGGAAAGAGCACAGTCTTGGGAGTCAGCGGTCATGGGTTCTAATCCTGACTCTGCCACTTGTCTGCTGTGTGACTTTGGGCAAGTCACAACTTCTCTGTGCCTCAGTTCCCTCATCTGTAAAATGGGGATTAAGACTGTGAGCCCCATGTGGGACAACCTGCTTACCTTGTATCTACCCCAGTGCTTACAACAGTGCTGGGCACATAGTAGGCGCTTAACAAATGCCACCGTTATTATTATTATTCATCAATCATACTTACTAAGCGCTTACTATGTGTAGAGCACTGTACTAAGCTCTTGGGAGAGTACAGTATAGCAGTAAATGGATTCCCTTCCTACAACAACCTTACATTCTACCATGGTTTGAAGTGTGAAGGACACAATGAAAGTTTAATATTTGTTAAACAATTTATGAAAATATTAGTAGTACATTTAGGCTGTTTCCCTTCTCTGGACCCCTCAGGGCTTAAATCCTGGAAGAAAATAGATTAAGGGCTGCTGACATCTTGCTCTGAGTGCCTTCTGCCTATTCCATTCCTGCCACATTCCTCCCCAGAGTTCCTACATACAGACACCCCTTCCTAACGGAAGGATTCGGCAACAGAAGCCAAGCCTGGGTGTTGGAAAGAAAAATCCTGAATTTAAAAGTGTCCTGTGCCATATCTGTAATGGATAGGGGGCAGACCAGGTGAAAACTGGCCTGTCCAGCCCATAAAACCAGGTGAATATCCCCTAGAGATTTTTGGAAAAGCAACTCATTCCCTGCCATTGTTTACCTACATCTTGGCAGTGTACAGCATGTCAGATTTGATCCTTAAATCCTGCAGTTGTTTTTATAAGCTCCAGCAAAACCCAGCCATGTCTTCAGAGCTCTATCCAGGTTAACCCTTCTATCTGCATGTTATCATAACTGCTCCACCACATCTCACTTCTGCCAGGATTTATTTTCTGGAAGCAAGGGCTGAATCCTGGTAGCCAGACTCCCAGTGGATGTTTTTTTCCAATTAAGGATCAAGTGTGCAGTCACTGAACAGAGGTGATGGTGAAGAAGACTGAGTAAACTCAGTATGAATGAATGCTGTCTCCCAAAAAAGTAAAAGAAGCAACACAGAAGATAATAAAAGTTGTGGCATTGGTTAAGTGCTTATTATGTGCCAAGCACTGTACGAAGTGGGTAGATAGAAGATAATCAGATTGGACACTATCCCTGTCCCACTTGGGGCTCGCAGTCTAAATAGGAGGGAGAATAGTTATTGAAACTTCATTTTACAAATGAAGAATCTCAAGCACAGATAAGTTAAGTGACTTGCCCCTGTTCTCTACAGTTGATCCAGGAAGAGAAACCTCTAAATTTTATGATTGTATTTCCAAACTTTATTTTTAAAAATCGCCTATACTTAAAAAGAAATCTATTCAGCAGATGGGATTTTGCAGATTTCATGATTCTGAAAGCCACTGAAATTTCACTTCCCTTGTAAATATCATTATTTTTTGATAATCCCCTTGGTCTTGACCAAGAGATGCACTCATCATTTTGAAACTAGACCTGCAAAAAAGGACCAAATACATTCTGCTGGATTATTTATTTTATTTATTATGGTATTTGTTAAAGGCTTACTATGTGCCAGGCACTGTACTAAGTGCTGGAGTTGATAGAATCAAGATGGACACAGCACCTGTCCTACATGGGGCTCACAGTTTTAATCTCCATTTTACAGGTAAATAACTGAGGTCCAGAGAAGTGAAGTCATCTGCCCACAGTCACACAGCAGACAAGTGGCAGAGCCATGTTTTGAACCCAAGCCTTTATGACTCCCAGGCTCGTGCTCTATCCATTAGCCCCCACTGCCTCTCTGGATTAGATCCATCATAGGGCATTCGTTGATTCATGGCTTGTCCTAGAAAAACAGCACCTCCTTTCGAAAATCAGAACTGTGAAATGCTTTAATTTTCTTCTTCTTTAAAAGTGAACTCTAGAACTACAGTTTTGCTTTGATACATGAAAAGTGTCCTGCTACCACTCAGCTTTGGCCCGTTTCCCAATGCTTTCCTCCAACATCAGTAAGGATTGCCATTTATAAGACCCAGTGAGGTCCCACTTTATTTGAGTTCTGCTTCTGGCATGAGGAAATGGAATTGCAGAAAGAATTGGGACTGAGGTGCTTTAACCATATCATACTCTAAATCACATCATGGGTTCACTTTGAAATGAGTCATCTTGTGCAGCATGGTTCCCTGTAACAATGGGGTAATGTAGACTGGCTCTTACTTCTGGAAGTTTGCCTGAATTCTCTGATTTTACTCTAGTACATCTACGTGAATGCCAACTTATATTTTTGGGGGAAGCTTGAAGTGGTCTTTTTAATAGTGCAACCTTTAAACTCGAACACATTCACACCATTTAGAGAAGAAATCATTGATGAAATGGAGATAGCAGTCGGGGAAGCTGAAATCCTGCACAGCTTTAAATTCCTTGTGGGGAGGGAACATATCTACTGTGACTCTATAGCTCCTTTAAATTATACTCTCCCAAGCATTTAGTACAGTGCTGTGCACATAGTAAATGCTCAATAAATATGATTGATTAATTGATTTCAGACCCCTCCTGCAGTATGATTGTTATTAACCTCTAGCAGCCTTAGTTGTGAACACCACACACTTGATTTTTCTGGGGTTCATCAAGTGCCAGGTACAACTAAAAGCAACTAGCAGCCCCGCCCTTTTCTCCCTCTAAAAGTTTTATGTCAGGGTAAATATATATCTACCAAATGGGCTACGATGCCCAAGACTTAAAGAGAAAACCATATCACCCCAAAACACTTCCATTCCATAAGAAAAAAGAACAAAAAACTATTGTCTTCAAGCTCAGCTCAAGTGCGTTAACTACTGAATTATAAATACAAATTCCCAAATTTAACCACAACTGGTAACACAGTCTCAGAGGTTTCAGGAAGCCAAAAGAAGAAAATTGCCCAGACAACTTTAGGGCAAACAATTTTCAGCCCTGGGGACACAGCCTGTCACGGCTGCAGTTACAGTGGGACAGGATCGACAACTAACGTTCTTTCCACGTCAAGTTACTCATAGCCCAGGCCTGGAGGCGGCTGGTGATTTTCTTTGCTTTATGTGTCTCGTATTCCCTAGAGGTTTTGAAACATAAATGCCAGTCTGCCGTAGTTTACTCTTAGCCTTGCAGCAAAAAGCATATTGAATTTGATCCCTAAGTCCCGCAGGTGTTTTTAGAGCTCTAGCAAAACCTGACCATCTCTTCATGAGGGATGTGGAACAAGCCCAGTAATATTGACTTATGAGTTGGAAAACATCAGACTTCCAATCCCATTTACAACTGTTCAGATGGGATACCTGATGTTAAAGATTCATAGAGTAGAAGGATATTTGGAGGAATTACAGGATCAGCGAGCCCCTTTGCTATAGCAAATCCCTCAGCCAGTATTAATATATTCCATCCTGCACCTTCCTCTCAAGGCAGCAATCCTTTAAATTACACAGCAGGTAAAAATTACTATTTTTAAATCTTTAACTCTCACTTAGTTCTTGTGGTCACTGAGTTATATTCTGCAAAGTTACATGTTTAACAGAATGATGCAGAAATTAGCCTGACCATTTTACCTCATCCCAATTCTGCTCTGCAATTGCAGCCACCTCTGCAAGGAGAGGACACAGTTTTTAAATAGCACATGACACTGCTGTATACAGAAGGATGAGATAAGGATGGAAGATTCCTGCCTTTAAAATTGAAAGTGGAAGTTGAGACAGAGAAAATATCTCGATTTCCTCTCCAGAGGATTGCTTTTGCATAAGCTACACCTAGCCTTCGTCATCTGTTTCTCCTCACAGTAAATACTGTCTTGGACATATTTTGGAATGCCAGCGGAGCCTTTGGTTGGGACTTGAAAAATAGTTATACCATAACGCTGGAAATTCCTCAACTAGTGTTTGACTGGGACTAATTTCTCCTTTTGCAAACTCTGTCTTGAGGCTTTTGAAGGTCGCAAGTCCCGGCTCTGCCACTTGTCTGCTGTGAAACCTTGGGCAAAGTCACTTACTTCCCTATGCCTCAGTTACCTCATCTGTAAAATGGGGATTGGGACTGTGAGCCCCACAAGGGACAGGAAGTTTGTCCAACCCCATTTGCTTGTAACCACCCCAGTGCTTAGTTCAGTGTCTGGCACATAGTAAGTGCTTAACATTTGAATACCATAATAGTAATTATTATTATTATCTTAGGACTTTCATTGCCCATCTTTAGCAAAATAGCGTGATTTCCCAAGTTTCTTAAGATGGCCCTCTCCATGCTAGTATACGTAGACATTAAACAAACAACATTTCACGAAACTTGGATCTGTAAAGTTCTTCACACGCAAACAAAAACAGCCTTTACTATAATGTTCCAGGTAGTGAAACTGAAACTCTCTCTCCAACATGGGGCATTTTGCAGGTGTTTCCAGCAGGTTTGCTGAACAGGAACTTGTACTTGTAAGGGGTAAAATGACCAGTCATACCAGTATAAAAGAGGCAGTCTGGCTCTCAATTTCCTATCCCCTGTACAGATACGGCCAGTACAGATACGGAGCTGGATGCTTTTGTAGCCAATTCCTACTGCTGCTTCTGTTGTGAGTACCATGGCTTGGATGCGTCACCAGAGTTCATAGACATCTGGGAGGGGAACACAAAGGCTCTGGTGCAAGTTAGGAGTTCAGGAGTTTCTCTGGATTCCCCCTTCACCTCCCCTCAGCTAAGCCCTCTTTCCCCCCCTTCCCCTCCCCTCAGCACTGTACTCGTCCACTCAACTGTATATATTTTCATTACCCTATTTATTTTGTTAATGAGATGTACATCATCTTGATTCTATTTATTTGCTATTGTTTTAATGAGATGTTCATCCCCTTGATTCTATTTATTGCTATTGTTTTTGTCTGTCTGTCTCCCCCGATAAGACTGTAAGCCCATCAAAGGGCAGGGACTGCCTCTATCTGTTATCGATTTGTACATTCCAAGTACTTAGTACAGTGCTCTGCACAAAGTAAGTGCTCAATAAATACTATTGAATGAATGAATGAATGGATTCCTCTGGGATCACATGCAATCAGCGGACTTCTTCAAAATGGCACCCATGACATCACCATGTTCCACTGCCTGCCCGGCTTAACACGTGCGACAGCACATTGTCTACTTGTTGGCTATTTCTGAATGCTGTCAGTGGGCGTCCTACTGAGGGGCCTTCTGGTAGAGGTGCTGTGGAAGGTAAATTGAGCAGGCCCCATGCTCTGGGCCTTTTGCTTGTTTGAGACTTGGCTGAAGGGAGACTCGTTGAATATTCTGTCCGGGCGCTATATGGAAGTTCATGCTGGGACCCCAAAGAAGGAAATGGGATAAAGGAAAGGGAGACCAGCCGGTAGAACCTGGTGGAACTGGGCCCCTGAAGAGTTTTGGCAGCGTTGTTACTAACCCTTAATTTTGGCTCAGATGTGGTAGTCGTAATAGTAAAGCGCTTAACAAATACCAACATTTAAGTAAAAGTAGAAATATCAGTAATAATGATGGTATTCGTTAAGCGCTTACTGTATGCCAGGCACTGTACTAAATGCTGGGGTGGATACAAGCAAATGGAGTCGTATGCCACCTCTGGCCCATGTGGGGCTCCCAGTCTCAATCCCCATTTTACAGATGAGGTAACTGAACCCCAGAGAAGTGAACTGACTTGCTCAAGGTCAGGCAAGTGGCAGAGCCGGTATTAGAACCCATGACCTTCTGACTCCCAGGCTCCACTATGCCATGCTAAGCTTCAATTTCAAAGTAATAGTGCTAAAAGTACAAGTGGTAGTAATTGTAATAACAGTAGTAATTTTATTGAGGGCTCATTTAGTGCAACACACTATGCTAAGGATGTGGGATGTACAAAAAAAAGTGACGTTTCGATTTTATCATCCTTAAACTCTTGCTCTTATTGCACTTTCATTTTTTTCTAGGCATAATGAACGACCACTGCCGATAAAGACAACCATAGACGCCAACTTTTCAATTGGAGTGCAGGGACAAAACAGGAGCAGGGATTTTAGCGGGGTTGAGGATTAGGAGGGGACAGAAGCTTCATGGAACTACTAGATCAGAAGGCCAACACTTTGGCGGGGGGGTGTCTTTGTGGAAATTCTCAGGTCATGCCAGCGACCTAGGATAAATGAGGCTTGGAGTCCATTCAATCAATAGTATTTCTTCAGTGGTAACTGTGGGCAGAACTCTGTAATGAGTACTTGTCTTATTTTGCCTTATGCTGTCAAGTCGTCTTAAACCCAAAGCGACTCCATGGACACATCTCTTCCAGAACGCCCCACCTCCATCTGCAATCCTTCTTGTAGTGTATCTGTAGAGTTTTCTTGGTAAAAGTATGGCAGTGGTTTACCACTGCCTTCTTCCGTGCAGTAAACTCGAGTCTCAGCCCTTGACTCTCTCCCAGTATACTGCTGCCCTGAACAGGTGAGTTTTGTCTTGCAGCAGCTTGCTTTCCACTCGCTAGCCACTGGCCAAGCTAGGAATGGAATGAGTATGCCTCTGCTTCACTCTCCCTCCCATAGTCAAGACTGGTAGAGTACTGGAAACTCTCCGGGTGTGGTCCTGAGAGGGGAACAAATACTTGGGAAAAGACAATATACTAGAGTTAGGAAACACGATCCCTGCCCACAAGGAGCTTGCAGTCTAACTCTGAGTTCAGCACAAACTGCAGTGTGGAAAATTGCCCCCATTGTCCCTGTAGAGTGGACTCGGATGAAAACTACTGCATTTTACATAGCCGCCCTAAGAACAATTGGTTGCTCCCATCTGCCTGACGTTTTTGGCATATGTGTTGTATCATCTAATTATAAACCCCAAAGCGACACCTGGCCCTCACTTATTACTTTATATTTTTGCTGCCTAAAAGATTTGCAGCATTTAGCCGAGCATAAAATTCAACCGCCCAAATGAAATTATTTTCATTTATCTACACGCAGCTCAGCTCTGTCCCGATTAAAAGAGTCAGAGCATTTAGAAAAGACAAAAAAGGACAGAGAAGGAGATGGGTCTAGGATCTTTACCAATTAGACAAACAAATAAATGGAAATGAAGGTGGAAGATGCTTGCTTTGCAAAATACAGGAAAGCAGGTCTGTGGCAATGCTTAACATTTCCTGCCAGTCACAAGAGCGTGACGTAGGGTAATAGAGCTGGCAAGGAACACTGCAATTGGATATAGCTTTGACATTCTAAACTTTCCAGTTTCTGACCCAATTTAAGAGTTGTCTCTAGTCCCCTCCCTTGGATTAATTGGAGGATAAACTGTAGCCATTGAATCTGTAGCAGTCCTTAGTTAGGAGACAAATATCTACTGAAATCTTTTTGTTAGAAAATGCTTTAGGAAAATATGTTCTTCACGAATACTATGTGCCCATGATTTTATTGGGGGAAGGGGATCATTTTAGGGCCTATTTGGGCTGCATTCCTTTTTCTACTTTCTGGCTTGCTCCCTCTTGAGATGTAGGATTTGTTTTAAGAAATGCCATGGTGGAATTAGCTGTGTTCAAATATAGTTTTGTTCATTGCATTGTGTGCTTTTTAACATGTAAATGTTGAGGGTGAATAACATCAGTCGTTTGAGCCTTAATGCCAACTAATTAAGAGCTGATCTATTTCATTTGCTGTCTAATGCACGAGTGGCTCACACTGGGCACTGGGTGCATCCGAATTGGAGTCGCTGAGGAGTGGCGTGGCTTTGGCAGCCCTAACCTTCAAATGCCAGGATCAGGCGAGAACTACATTGTCACAGATCACTAATTGTTTCCTCAAGTGTCTTGTGGAACAGGATTCATTCATTCATTCATTCAATAGTATTTATTGAGCGCTTACTATGTGCAGAGCACTGTACTAAGCGCTTGGGATGAACAAGTCGGCAACAGATAGAGACAGTCCCTGCCGTTTGACGGGCTTACAGTCTAATCGGGGGAGACGGACAGACAAGAACAGTGGCAATAAACAGGAGACATGCTAGCCACAGAATTCACTTACCCAAAAGGGCTGGCATAGCATTATCATTGTGGGAAACTTGGGGAACCCACGGTCAGACCGGGCAACAGATGAAGCTGAATGAAGATCATGCAAAGCCATTTCCTGCTGGCTAGTTTCCTTTCTCATAAGATTTCACGCTTACAGAGCAAAGAACTTCTGCCCCAAATTAGCAACCCGCTGGCATCTGGGCATCATTTTATAGGCTAAAAGGACACCTTATCTGGGAGGGGAGAAATTTTAACTGGAGAGAATCTGCCTTCTGGGAACTCAGACTGAAATCTGACAGGGAGACTGTGTCTTCCGGGGTCACAGATCCAATCACTGTTTCCATGAGGCTTAGCTGTGGTGGAGTGTGATTGCTCACTGCTGGGGGTGATTTGGATTTGCAAGTTGATTAAAGCTGTAGATTTAGTGGCTGAAATAGAATTTCCCAGATAATTGCTGGAAAGGAGCCAATGCAATTGCTGGCTCAAACTCCGAATGTCGGGTTCTGCATTCTTTTCCTTGAATAGGGACATGCAAACTATGTTGAAGTTGCTTAAAGACAGATCTTCAGAATAGGAGTTCTGCTTTTTTTTTTCCTGGGAAGAACAGCAGAGTAGAGAATATAATGCACCTAGTATTTCTAGCTTTTTGTGCAGAGCCTGTCATAGGAGGAGAAAAAGGTAGTCAGGCTTCTTAAATTGGGATTTAATACTATACTGTCTATGACCTGTTTTAGATTGGGCAATAAACAAAATAAAATTGCCAAGATGATTATTTTCCAGGGAAAACAAGGGAAAAAGAATCCCCTTTGGTTTTTTTAATACCTGAATTTTCCTCTCATAATTGCTGGTCTCTCCCTTTCAGCACACAAGGGCATGCCTACCATTTACTAGGGCATGCCTACCATTTACTAGTGTTAGAACCAAATTTTGGTAAAAAAGCATGTCTGAAAGGCAGGCACTACCACATTTTGTGGCCCAAAAGACAAGTCCCAGAACACTGTTGGAGCAAGGCTAACACCATTTAAAACCATTTAAACTGATACATCTATTCTGACCTGCTGAAACATAGACACCTCTTCTTGCTCTGCTTCCTTCCACTCCTGGACATGACTTTCCTGCTGCTGAGAAATAGGGGACTTAGATTCAGCATCAATCCCTAAGTAGTGTGGTGTAATGATTAGAGTAAGGGCCTGGGAGTCAGGAAGTCATGGGTTCCAATCCCCACTTTGCCACTTGTCTGCTGTGTGACCTTTGGTAACTCACTTCACTTCTCTGTGCTTCAATCTGCAAATGGGGACTGAGACTATGAGCCCCATGTAGGACAGGGCTTAATCAAATTTGCTTGTATCCACCCCAGCACTTAATACAGTGCCTTGCACATATTAAGTGCATAACAAATACCATAATTATTATTTATTAAGCATCCACTGTTTGCAGAGCAGTGTACTCAGAGTTCAGTGGAGGAAGAAGACGTGTACCCTGCGTCAAGAAGATTTCTAACAGAACCTTTGCAAAATGAAGGTCTGGATAAACCAGGTGGGGTGATTTCTTTCCCACCTGAAGACTGATTCATTATTTGGACGGGGTTGTGGAGGTGAAGAGGAAGCAGGGAAGTGTAATTGGAGTCAAAGCCAATGGCAGACTATTCTCTAGAGAGACCCTGCTGGTGGGAATGGTTGGAACAGTCTAACTTTTGATAGAGGAAAGTACGAGGGGTGTAAGCAGAACAGACTTGGCATAAGTTTACTTGAAAGATGCTTCATCCTGTAAGTGAATGAGTTATTTATTTTATCATGCTTTCAGTGACAGATTTGTTTCTCACTGAAGATTTGCAATGGCCTGATTTGAATACAGACTGTTGATTGATGGAGATGAGGGGCATGAGGAGAGAAAAATGAAAGAAAATCCTTTCCTAAACACGGAATAGCTAGAAGTACCTAGCAATTAAAACTGACACTGAGTGGTGCATAAGAGTGGAAATGGCTTATACAGCAGTTTGACTTATTTCTGAAGGCAAATGGATGCAATCTAAAAGAGGATTCTCTGAAGCTTACAACATTCCTAATTATAGTTGTGGAAGAAAATGGGGGAAAATGCTTTCAGAATCAGTGGTATTTATTGAATGTTTACTGTGAGCAGAGCTTTGTATGAAGTGCTTTGGGAAAGTTCACTAGAGTTAGTAGGAATGACCTTTGTCCCCAAGGAATTTACAGTCTACAGGGGGAGATAGACATTAAAATAAATTACAGATAGGGGTAATAGTAGAGTATAAAGAATTGAGCATAATTACTGGGAGATTAAGGATGAGTATCAAAGTGTTTAAGGAGTACACAGCCAAGTTTATAGGTGGCAAAGAGAGGGGGATGAAAGGTCACTTGAAGCTAGGCAGTCTAGAAGGCTAATTTATACTGTTTAAAGCTCTTATAAGGTATTAATATTTATGTTCCAGTGGAAGATGTTAGGCTAATTTTTCAGAGACTGTTCTAGAAATACCACAACATAGAGCAGGATAGAGTTTGACCCACATTAACTAATCATCTCCTTAATTTAACTTGCAGTGCCTTGTTTGAGTCTCAGTATAGACACAAACAGAACCTGGTTAACAGGAGAAATAGAAGTAGGAGCAACCAATGCCATCTCTGATTTGGGTGAGTGTCTCATTTACAGAGGGATAGGATATGCAATGCAAGCTACATTTGGGATTATGCCATTGTTTATATCATCTTTCCTAGGAAATCTTGTAGCACAACCATAGTATTTGATTCACTAACAGTAACTGTGGTACTTAGGCGCTTACTATGTGCTAAACTCTGGGATTGATACAGTATAATAAGATCAGACACAGTTCCATTCCCGCATGGGGTTAATAGTCTGAGGGATGGGGAGAACAGGTATTAAAACCCCATTTTACAGAGGGGGAAACCATTCATTCAGTCAGTCATATTTATTGAGCACTTACTGTGGCAAGAGCACTGTGCTAAGTGCCTGTAAAGTACAATTCGGCAACAGAGACAATCCCTACCCAACAACAATCTAGAAGGGGGAGACAGACAACAAAACAAGTAGACAGGCATCCATACCAAGGTTCAGAGGAGTTAAGTGACTTGTCCAAGGTCACACAGCAGGCAAATGGGTCAGCTGGCATTAGAATGATGCCTCTTGAATTTATTCCTAAACTACTCAGGGGAAACAAGATGAGACAATATGAATATAGGATCATATCTCAGCAGTACATTATTCCCATGTCTTTTGGCATCATTGACTCTTACAGGGGATTAGTTTTCCGTAATAGGCCTTTGGAAGGAAAGATTAAAAAAGACTTCATGTTTTGCTGTGTTTAAAACATTTTTCTTTATGCTTTTTTTTGCTTGATTTTTTTTCTTTTTTTGAGATAATATCAATTCTTGGAAGCACAAGCCAGGACTTGTGAGAACTGAATCTCTGTTGACTGCCAGGTGCAGTACAGTGCTGGACACATGAATATTGGGTAATATCCAACTGTCCCACAGTTGGATAAGAGAGGCATGAATTTTGCGGTCTCAGCCATCACATGGAAAAGTGGCCGGGCAGGACTTCCAAGTTCCACTTTGAGCCAGATTGGCGGGAGGAGAAGAAATAGTTTCAGGGGCACAGGAGTCGGTGAGCGGAGGAGCCGAGGAACTCATCATCATCAGTGGTGTTTGTCGAGTGCTTACCATGCGGAGAGTACTGGACTAAAGTTTGGGAAAGTACAACGCAACTGATGGTAGACACATTCCATGCTCACAACGAGCTTACAGTCTAGAGAGATGTCAAATTTTCTTCTCTTTTGTAACCATGGCTAGGCTTGCCTCTTCTGGGTCATTTCCTGAAGATTTCTCCTACAGCTGGGCCTGCGGCGGGGAGGCAACACTGGAAATTGTCGTGAAATAACTGAGTGCTTGAGCTGCAGAAGTCGTGGCAGGGGGCCCTTGAACTGCATTCACTGCCAGTGATTTCAAGGTCATATGTGGCAATCATACAAATAACTAATGCCACCACACAGACATGAAGCTGGAACCTTTCTGTGGTGGTGTGAGGGTGGTGGAAACAGTAGTGGCTGGGTGAATGCTGCCTGAGTGTACAAAGGAATAAAAGATATAGTCCCTCCCCTTGAGGAGCTTTCAATCTAAAGGAGAGGTAAGTGGGTAGAGGCAGGGAACATCAATTTACAAGCAACTCTACAGGTACAAATCATAGTCCCAAGAGAATGAGTAACAAATTATAAGTTCTCAGGTGATGGATAGGATAAAATGACAATAATAGCAATTGTGGAATTTAAGTGCTTACTGTGTGTCAGGCACTGTATTAAATGCTGGGGTGAGTACAAGCAAATTGTGTTGGACACAGTCCCCCTCCCATGTGAGGCTCAAAGTCTTAATCCCTGTTTTTCAGAAGAGGCAACTGAGGCAGAGAAGTGAAGTGACTCACCAGGGTCACACAGTAAACAAGTGGCAGAGCTGGAATTAGAACCCAGATCCTTCTGACTCCCAGGCCTGTGCTTTATCCACCAGACCATGTTGCTTCTCTGGGACAACTGGAAGAGGATACAACACAAACGTGTATGAGTATTATGCATGTCTGTCACTCCTGCCTGTACATTTCTCTCTCTTTGCCTTATTGTCTGTTTTTCCCTTTCTCTTTATATGAACTCTGTTGTACTGAACCCTTCCAAGCACTATGTACAATATTCTGCATGTAGTGAACACTCAATAAATACTGCCTGTGATTTTTTTATGATATTTAAGTGCTTTCTAATGTGCCAGTCCCACTACTAAGCACTGAGGTAGATACAAGCAAATCAGGTTAGACAAAGTCCATGTCCCTCATGGGGCTCTCAGTCTTAATATCCATTTTATAGGTGAGATACAGAGAAGTTAAATGACTTGCCCAAAGTCACAAAACAGATAAGTGGCAGATCCAACATTAGAACCCAGGTCCTCACTCCCAGGCTCTGCTCTATCCACTAGGCCATGCTGGGTCTCGTGATGATGCATGTCTCATTAATATAGCAAAAATCTCTCCTAGGGCAGGTCCTAGTGGATGGAAAACTTTGTTAGCAGGAATTTCTTAAGATGATTTTGTTGCATTACAATGATGGTGGTGAAGAGACTAAGGTTTTTAAGATTGATTCCTCCATTCCTGCACAAATAGTTGAAGAAGATAATGGGGAAAAGAAAATGGCCTATTTGACGGGTATTACTGTGAGGGAGGAAGGGTCCAAAAAAGGGTTTAAGATACCCATGAAAAGGAATTTAAATCCTCAGAAGTTACCCCAAGTTAGCAAAACAAAGTCCCCAGGCAAATTTAGCCCAACAGAGTTTTTGTTTAGCTCTTGATCCAATTACCAGTTCCAGTGACCAGCCTTAGCCTTCTCTTAAATGATGTTCTAAATGTAGCTAATGTATCCTGCAAATATTGCCTGTTTACACTTTATTCATGACCATTTATTAGATTCACTTTGAGGAACGTTCAGCCTGAGCTTAGTCTTTCTGATGCATCATTTGTGTTTGTGTGTACACTTTACAACTAATGTGCTGAAAAGTTGCTTTTTAAATCTGATTCAACTCATTTATAATTGAGAAATCAATTGTGTGAATTGTATAGTGAACATTCTAGTGGAAATAAACTATGTTTACTGACCCGTTGGTGTCAGCACCAGTGGAAAAAGCATTGTATAACCATTAGTATAATATATGGGTGGTGGCAATAATTGCTTCACAAGCTATATTTCAAAGAATTCATAACATAGTTTTTTCTTGACAAAATCATCATATTCTGCCATTATAGTGGCAAAATAATGGCTTTTGTACCTTACTTACAAAAAGAACAAGACAGTAAAAATCTTGTTGTGTTCATCTTATTTCTCTGAGATACTGATTCATATTGAAATTTTTTGAGACTAGACACAATGACAAGCTTTTTTCCCCTTATTTCCTTATTTCTCCCTGCCCCTCTTTCTTGATATTTTACCTCAATCTCAAAGAGGCAGTCCCCTTTCTTGAAGAAGGAGGTAGGAAAAAATTATTTTTGGAACTTGTAGCCCTCACACCGTTTTGTAGTTCAGAGATAACGTGGTGTCCTTAGCTGAAGGCCCTGAGGACAGATGTGAAAATGGAGGGGAAGGGAAGCGAGATGGAGACCTGTATGTCACAAGGATTTCAGGAGCTGAGAGCTGATCTTTGGGGCCTAACTCAATTGGTTGCAGAGCCAAATCCAATGATGCAGAAATAGGAGATATTCTCAAGGAGGTGCTTTGGAGCTCCCTTACTTTGTGTTCATAGATTTTGTGCCCATTACCAGCGTCTAGGCTTGGCATTGGCTAGATAGCTGAAGTCTCCCATCAGGAAAAACAAGTGAGCCTCGGTTCTGATACTGTGCCCAACCCAATTTGCTTGTATCCACCCCAGTGCTTAGTACAGTGCCTAACCCATAGAAAGTGCTTAAATACTACAATTATTATTATTATTTCCGTAATAAGAGATTGCATGCAGGAATTGATTGGAGAGTTAGTGATTTGCACAGTGTCACTCATACAATCTCTTTCATGACAATCATGTTTCCATGGGGACTCAGAGAGCAATGAGCGAGAAGCCGGGTAGGAGTGCAGCAAACAGGCGCACACTTGGGCGATTTTTCGAGGATAGAGCTCATTTGTGGTATAGTGTCAATGCTGTGCCATAATGCCACCATCAGGAGGGCAGTTGCCTAAGCAGCTACCGTGGTCTTTGCTGGCTACTATTTTTCTGAACCTGTCCACCTCCCAGAATGGGCAGGACCCTAATCTATGGTACTTTTTATGCAGAGAGCCAAAGAGCCAAACAAAGCAAATCCTTATAGCAGTTACTTTGCAAAGAGCCAAGCACAAAATTTTAAAAAAAGAGGGGGACAGAGGAGGGAGGGGGAAAGGGGAAAGGTGATGCCAGAGTTTCAGTGCACAGTGGCCATTGTTGTTATGTCTGATTCCACCCCTGTGGGCAGGAAATGTGTCTGTTATATTGTACTCTCCCAAGTGCTTAATACAGTGCTCCGCACCCAGAAAGCGCTCAATAAATACAACTGACTGACTGACTCTCTTTAGTTCTCTTGCTGTTGCCGCTTGAAACCTGGCACCTGTGAAGGGGGAATGTGAATCCTTTCCTGCAGTGTGTAAGGGAAATGAAGATCCTGGCCTGGTGGCTTTTTTTTCCTCTTAAGCCTGAGCTTCCTTGTCTGGCATTCAGCTCAGTGCTGCTGTTTCAGGGCACAGGACGAGTTCCTGGGGGTGGTTTTCTCTCCCTGACTGACTTAGTTGCCAGGGATGCTCACACAGTCCCCAGGAGGGGATGGGGAAGAGCAGTTCTAGCTGACTCTGCTGACCACTGAGGACAGTGGAAAACTCACTGGATCGAGACCAGGGCTGCACCCTGCTGAGAGAGAGAGAGAGAAAGTGAGAAATGGAGGCACTGGGAGGAAGTAATGCCGTCACTTCCACAGTGCTGAGTTTGCCTGCAGAGCAGGTGCTCAAGGCTCAATCTGAAATCCCGAATAACCCATTCTGGTTCCCGAGCCCTAGATTGCCAACCCTTGCCCTAGGTGGTTCTTCAGTCAGAAGCCTTCCCACACTGAGGGCACAGTTCCAGCAGGCCAAGCCGGAGCTGGGACCCAGGTCTCCTGATTCCCAGAGCAGCACCATCTTCCTATCTTCCTTACAGAGTTGCCTTAGGAATTCAGCCAACCGCTCTTGTAGCAAAAGCCTTCGGAGTCTGCCAGATAGCAATTGGTGGTGGACCAAAAGGTGACGTTACTAAGGATTCTGGAACAAGGGAATGCCATCCAGATGAGCCGTGGGACTTTAGTTTTCCTTTACAAAGGAACAAATAGAAACCAGGGAGGGGTGAGAGAGGGATGAAGAGCAAAGGCTGAAGAAATGTGTTGTTTGGTACCGGATTTCATCAGCAACTTTTGTGAAAGGGGGAATGAATATTTTTGACTGCCTTTGGGTAGAGAGGAACTGACCGGGAAGCAGCCTGGTCAGGAAACAGTATGGCCTAGTGGAAAGAGCACGA
The DNA here is from genome assembly GCF_004115215.2 of Ornithorhynchus anatinus. Lineage (NCBI taxonomy): Eukaryota > Metazoa > Chordata > Mammalia > Monotremata > Ornithorhynchidae > Ornithorhynchus > Ornithorhynchus anatinus. The sequence goes on along the minus strand of NC_041735.1, from coordinate 50,306,994 downwards.
GCCTGCGAATCAGAGGATCTGGGTTCTTATCCCAGCTCTGCCAGTTGCCAACCAGGTGATCTTGGGCAGGTCATATAACTTCTCTGTGCCTGTTTTCTTATCTGAAAAATGAGGATTCAATATCTGTTTTCCCTCGTACTTAGATTGAGAGCTCCTTGTGGGGCAGGGACTATATCTGGCCTGATTAACTTGTATCTACACCAGCACTTAGTAAGCGCTTAACAAATGCCATAATTATATTAATAGTGTAGTTAAAATCAGCTCTAGCAGAATATGGTCCTCTAAAGAAATACAGATACAACTAAGCATTTTATTGACAGTATTTGGGACAAACCTCTACAAGGAACAGCTGGACTTCCTGGATATTTCGTTTCTAGTTTTGTCAAGCAAATAAAATACCATGTACCTTGATGCCAAAGGTAATTAAACCTGGTATTCATAGTGCTCTTGTAATTTCTGAAAAAGAAATTAGAGAACAGCCATTTTATGTTCCATCTATTGTTGACCAGGACTTGCTTTCTTTTTTCCCCCTGGAAAGCCGTATTGTCCGTGGAAAAAAGCCCACAGGAGAGGCTCAGTAAATGTCAGTCAACCCCAAGGTTGGCAGAAGAGTCAACACAAAGGACTAGGAAAAAAGAAGTGAGTAAGCAGTTTTTAAAGAGAATTAGCATCCTGCCTCTGTCACCACCAATTTTTATTGCTGCCCAGCTCAGGTCTCTGGGACCAGTATTATCGAGGAAACCTATTCCCCTTTCTCCGTCCACCCTCTCCATTGACACGTTCGAGTTTGTGCTCAGAAATTGCTATTTCTAGAGTCTTTTAAGGTAGAAAAATCCCATTTTGGTTGACAATATCTATTATTTTCCCCTTTTGTAGTACCATAGAAAGAATGTCTGCAGATAACTAGTGCCCGCCCCCTCCCTCTCTATCCCCCCATCCATCCATCAATCCATATCTCCATCCATTTATTCACCCATCTTTTCCTTTCTCCCTCTCTTCAATTATTCCTCCCTCCTTCCCTTCTAGCCTCTCTCCCACTTTTTTCCTTCCTTTCCAACCTCTCTCCCTCCCTTAACCTCTCTCCCTCCCTTCTCATTCCAACTACAGGTTCAATTTCAGTCAATCAATAGTATTTATTGAGCATTTACTGGGTTCACTGCACTGTACTAAGTGCTTGGGAGAGTACAATAAAACAGCTGGTAATCGCATTACCTGCCCACAGAAAGCTGACTGTTTAGAGGACCAGCTTACAATTTCGAGTATCCTATTAAATGTGTCTTTTTCTTAACCGAGCTGAGCAAGCTACGCACCATTTCATGCAGTGGAAAGGCTCTCTGATTTTGTCAGGTACACTGTATTCTCAAGGGCAAAGTTCCAGTGTATAAGAGATTCTCTGAATGACACTCGTATTTGTGGATGAGTTTTCAGCAAGACAACCCTATATGTTGACTATGGGACATCAAATCAAATAAATCTGATTGCATGAATGAATGAAATTGGTTCTGAAAGACAATCCAGGGAACTTTTAATTTCAGTTTATATTTTTTAAAATGGAGAATTGCTTTTATTTCTCCAATTACATTTTTTATTTTTAATGGAATATACTGGCTTTCCTGCTGATTAGCTTTTCTACCAAGTAAAATGCTTCATTTTTGTGATTAGCTTTCTTGTTGGCAAGGCAAATAGTATTTTTTAAGTGCTTACTGTTTGCAGTGCTCTGTATTAAGTGCTGGGAGAGAATACACAGGTGGGAATTGGAATTTTACAAGATCCCTTACCCTGGGAGGCTACTTTGGAGGGAAACCAAAAGCACGCCACCAAAATGACACTCTCAACCCGCAGGAATTCTTAGTTCTCTGCCTGCTTCTCACCATTAGGGTAATAGATTAATTTCTCCTCAGTGTTAAGCTTTAGAGTCTGGCATAGAGAATGGTTTCTTCTGGGAGAAGATTACCCAACTATACCTGTAGTATAAATAAGATAAATGGGAATCTGAAGTGTTTCTGAAGTTCTAAGGGAGGGGATTATCTGAGAATATATGGGAGGATTTTAATTTGATTTACCTGTCAAAGCACAGTATATTTCTTTTTGGCTTTTATGACTATATCCCCAGAGGTGATGGGTGTGCTTCATAAACTGGCAGGTAAATAAGAGAAGTAAGAATGCAGAGCAGTAAGTTTGATCTTCTGGCACTGAAAATAAACATCCATTTCTTTTTCTCCCATTCTAATCCGTAGGAAAGTTTCCTTATCTCCAGACCAATAATTTACCTGCTGTTATTTTTTTGATGAATTTCCTTTGAAATAAAACATTCTTGTTTTTACTTTTGCTACTGCAGTGGGAGCTCTGTGTGTGCGTGTGTGTGTCTGCACATGTGTTGTGGATGAGGGTGAATATGGGGACCATGGGACACTCTAGCAGTAACTTGTTTAGCCAGAGTGAGCCAGGTAAGTGCTAGTTTCACTATGGCATGGGTTGATGAGCAACCCTCTTGAGCTGGGTTTCTGTCTCCTTACGTTGGCTAGGAGTAAATATGATAAAATATGGACTATGTATTTTGTGCCTATAACGTCCTTAATATTGAGCTTGAAAACAGTTGCAGTCGGTTGCAGTAATTGATTCATTTTATTTTATGTTTTTGAAGTTATGAGCATGGGAAGTCATTCATTCATTCAATTGTATTTATTGAGCGCTTACTGTGGGCAGAGCACAGTACTAAATGCTTGGAAAGTGCAATTCAGCAACAGAGACCATTCATTTATTCATTCATTCAATAGTATTTATTGAGCGCTTACTATGTGCAGAGCATTGTACTAAGCACTTGGAAAGTACAGTTCAGCAAAGGTAGAGATAATCCCTGCCTACAACGGGCTCACAGTCTAGAAGGGGGAAGACAGACATCAAAGAAGCAGCGTGAGAAGCAGCGTGGCTCAGCGGAAAGAGCACGGGCTTTGGAGTCAGGGCTCATGAGTTCGAATCCCAGCTCTGCCACTTGTCGGCTGTGTGACTGTGGAGCGGGCAAGTCACTTAACTTCTCTGTGCCTCAGTTTCCTCATCTGTAAAATGGGGATTAAGACTGTGAGCCCCACGTGGGACAACCTGATTCCCCTATGTCTACCCCAGCGCTTAGAACAGTGCTCGGCACATAGTAAGCGCTTAACAAATACCAACATTATTATTATTATTATTACATCAAAACAAATGAACAGGCATCAATAGCATCAATATAAGTAGAATTATAGATGTAAATGCACATCAAAACAAAAACAGGCATTAATACAAGTAAATAGAACTTTTAGATATGTACATTTACACAAGTGCTATGGGGCAGGGAGGGGAGGTAGAGCAGAGGGAACAAGTCAGGGTGATGGGGCGGGGAGGAGAAACTGAGGAAAAGGGGGCTTAGTCTGGGAATTCATTTTGCAATTTAATCAATTGTATTGAGCGCTTACTGTGTACAGACCTCTGTACTAAGCACTTAAGAGAGTAGAATATAACAAAAGACACATTCCCTGCTCACAACAAACTTACAATCTAGAATGGGTAGAAACATCCCCTGCTCATAAAGAGCTTTAGAGTCTAGAGGAGGAATTCCATGCAAAATGGAGGGATATATACTATTTAACTCAATCGCTCTGGTATGTCATTAAGCCTGCACCATTGTTTTTTTTCCTCCATTATGCTAGAGGAGCAGAAGGCACACAGGCCTTCCATTTTAGAACACTTAGTGTGGGTCAGCAGGAGTGACTCTTTTTTTTACCTGGATAAATTGTCAATGATATTTGCCTTGTAATGAGAACAAGCTACTTCAGTTTAGATTCAGCCAGGGTCTGGGAACAAGTCTTTTGTTGAGTTAAGAGCCCTGGAATAAAGAAGTACAAAATTCTTGGCTCCATGTCAATGACATTTGCTACAAATAATCTGGGGAAAAAAAAGATTTTCTGAACATCCATAATGGCTGTTCTGGTATCTGCAAAGTAAATTAATGGGTTTAGGAGCCTGGATGTGTGGGGTGGAGGGGGTCCCTTCTTTCCCTGTTCCTGTAGCAGAGTTGATTTCCAGACCACATACTGAGTGAAGACAGATTCTTTTCTTTTCCTCTTCTACAAGATATTTGAGCAAGTATTTGCTATCGACTAGACACCAGCCCCTCTTCCAATACCAGCCCCAGAATTGACCAGGATAGCCATGGGAGTGAAATTCCAGCGCTTACTACAGTGCCTGACACATAGTAAGTGTTTAACAAATACCATCACCATCATTATTATTATTATTATTTCTTATTAGAGCACGGGCCTGGAAGTCAGAAGGAACTAGATTCTAATCCCGGCTCCACCAGATATCTACTGTTTGACCTTGGGCAAGTCACTTAACTTCTCTGTGCCTCAGTTACCTCATCTGTAAAATGGGGGTAAGAGTGTGAGCCCCATGTGGGACAGGGACTATGTCCAACCTGATTACCTTGTGCAGCCCCAGTGCTTAAGACAATGCTTGGCACAAAGTAAGGACTTAATAAGTACAATAATTATTATTACTCATTTCCAAAGATGAGTTTGATTTTACTGGGAAGAGGGATGGGCAGGAATTAATTAAACTTTTTAAATTACTAAACTCATTAGGGGCCAGGAGGATTACTGCTTGGTGGCCACTTAAGATTGGCAAACCTCTGCTTTCTCTCTTTCCCTCCTCCCCCCTCCTGCCCCACCCCCACCCCGCACCCCACTGTGGAGGGGAGGGACTTTAGAAATGGAAATCAGAACCACTGGTTAAAGGCTAAATGGCTGGAAAGGAAACAATTTTGGAAATCTGAAGCTGCAAGCAGGAACTTGTTCCACATTTGCATTTTCCGTGATTTCAGATCATCTGAGTGCATTTCACTTCAGGGGCCAACAATAAGCACAGAACTATTTTTAGAAGTTTTTATTCATCAATCAATTCAGGAAAAAATTTAAAACTCAAAGCATAATTTTCTAAGCCTCCCACTTCAGATATATTGAATTAAACTCTGTAAAGGCAGTTGAAACTTCATCTTGAAATGTATGCGGCGGCACAGTGCATGAACATCCATCTGCTTTCTGAGAAGAACATATGTGGCCATGGCTACTGTAGTGAGATACACTGAAACAAACTGGCTTTGGCCTCTCATAAAATTGAAATGTGTCTCCTTTTTCTGCATTGCAAGAGGTATCCTGATTTGTTTAGTAAAAACCAAATTGAAATACAGATAGTAAAACTTAACCAGTAGGAGTTGATTTGAGTGCAAGTAAACCTCTGAAAATTTAAGAGAATTGCCTTCTTTCTGTGTGTTCACCTCAAGGTTATTTCAAAACAATACTTTCTGAAACTACTGTTTTTGAACATTTCCAGTGGCTTCGATGTTCAGAATGTAAAATTGAAATTCATCTTATTACAGCTTGGGTACAGTAAGCTATTTTATCTTGGTCTCAGTGAGCTTTTCTGGGTATTTATTGTCCACTATTAGAGCAGGTTCAAAGAGAATAACTTTGATCTGCATTCCGTTCTCTCCTTTTGCTTACCACATTCTCCTTTTCCCTCAATGAATTGATCTGAGAAGAGCCATTTGGACAAAAATAACTCTTAATACACTTTCTGGTGCACCAAGCAAACATTATAGAAACGATCTTTTCTATTTGCTCCAATGAAAAGTAGAATGGCTAGTCATCCCTTTTCAGACCTGACAGACTGGTTTTCACCTGACTGATTATCTTGCATCTACTTCAGTGCTTAGTAATAGTGCCTGGCATATAGTAAGTGCTTAACAAATACCATAAAAAAGTGAGAAGGGCCAGAGGTACAGGTAGTAGAGATAGATTTTGAAGTGGGTGGCCTAGTAAAAAGATCATGGACCTTGAAGTCAAGAGTCCTGGCTTCTAATCCCAGCTCCACATTTGCCTGTTACGTGACTGTGGGCAAAACTCTAAACTTCTCTGTGCCTCACTTTCCTCATCTGTAAAATAGGGTCCAATACCTTGTGTTGTCCCTTGCCCATAGATTATGAACTCCATGTGGGGCAGGGACTTATCTGATTAGTTCATATGGCTATCAGTTCAATGCGAGGTATATAGTAAGCATTTAAATACCGTAAGTATAAAGTGGGTGGGATATTTCTTGATAGATGGTTGAGAAGGGTGAGAGTGGAGTTGGAAAGGATATGGAAAGGATTTAGGAAGGTAAAAGGGAGAATTTTGTGCGCTCAGGCACTAGTCAGTGCAGGTGGAAACACCTCATGGGACTCCCAGTCTTAATATCATTTTACAGATGAGATGACTGAGGTACACAGATGTTAAGTGATTTGCCCAAAGTCACAGACCAGACAAGTGGCAGAGCCCCCACTTGCCATCTTCAACCATTCACTCTCTCTGGTAGATCCTTTCCTTTTGACTTCAAACATGCCCATGCCTTCCCTAAGCATCGTGGCTTAGTGGTAGCATCCCGGGCTTGGGAGTCAGAGGTTGTGGGTTCTAATCCCAGTTCTGCCACTTATCAGCTGTGTGACTTTGAGCAAGTCACTTAACTTCTCTGTGCCTCAGGTACCTCATCTGTAAAATGGGGATTAAGACTGTGAACCCCACTCGGGACAACCCAATTACCTTGTATCTACCCCAGTGCTTTGAACAGTGCTTGGCACATAGTAAGCGCTTAAGAAATGCCATCATCGTCATCATCATCATCCTAAATAAAACTTATGCTGGTCCCATTGCCACCTCCAGCTATCACCTCATCTTCCTCCTCCCATTCCTGTCCAAACTTCATGAATAGGTTCTAGATCCCTGCTGCTGCTTTCACTTACTCTCCTCCAAATCCCTTGACCCCCTTCAATCCAGTTTCCTCCACTTCACTCCTATGAAACTACTCTCTTCAGCCTCACTAATGATCTCCTTCTTGCCATATCTAATGGACCCTATTCTGCCTAACTCTTCCATAACCTCTCAGCTGACTTTTATCACTCCCTTCTCCCAAGAAAACCTTCCGACTTTGATTTTACTGACATAGTTCGCTCCTGGTTCTCCTCTTCCCTTTTGGGTCAGTCGTTATCAGTCTCTCTCACTGGCTCTTCCTCTGCCTTCTACACACTTTCTGTGAATGTCTCTCAAAGCTCTGTTCTTTCAAGGTTTCTTCCTCTTTTCACTCTTACATCCACTCCTCAGGTGAGTTTGTCTGCTCTCCAAGCTTCAACTGAGGAGCAGTGGCCTAGTGGATAAGACATGGGCCTGGGAGTCAGAAGACCTGGGTTCTAATCCTGGCTCTGTCACGTGTCTGCTGTGTGACTTTGGGCAAGTCACTTAACTTCTCTGTGCCTCAGTTACCTCATCTGTAAAATGCAGATTCAATACCTGTTCTCCTTCCTAGTTAAGTTGTGAATGCTGTGTGGGACAGGGACTGTGCTTGACCTGATCATCTTGTATCTTCCCCTACACTTAGAACAGTACTTGATACATAGTAAGTGCTTAATAAATATTATTGTTATTATTATCCTTCAACTAGTGCCTCTTTACAGATGACTCCCAAATCTACCTCATGAGCCTCTACCTCTCTCTTCCTCTGCAATCTCACATTTTCTCTTGCCTCCAGGACATCTTTACATGGATAGCCTACTGGTAGCTCAACGTGTCCAAAAGTGACTGTGCATTTTTCCTCCTAAATCCTCTCTTTCACCATCACAGTTGACTTCCTACCCATCACTAAAACCATGTTGGCAATATTCTTGACTCCTCCAGTCTTTTATCAAATCCTGTGTTTTTGGCTCTACCCCTTCCTTCCATTTAAATGACTACCATGCTGGTCCAGGCACCTGTCATATTTTGGCTTGACTGTTACATTAGCCTTCTCACAGGTCTCCCTACTACCAGTTTCTCTTCTTTATTGTCCATACTTCACTTGGCCCATTTTTCTCAACATTCTTCTATGTATCTCCACTTCTCAAAATAGTTGTCTCTCCCTTTCCACATCAAGCAGTAACTCCTAAGTTTCACCTTCATTCTTATTCCTTCCTATTCATTTTCTTCTCCCACTACGCCTCAGTTTGCATTCCTTTTTAAGAATACTACTACTAATAATACTTGCATTATTGAAGACACATCTCCTCCAAGAAGCCTTCCCTGACTAAGCCTTCCTCTCCTCCCACTCCCTTCTGCATCTCTCTTACTTGCTCCTTCATTCAACCTCCCTCCCATCCCCACAGCTTACATGTATATATATGCATATATCTGTAATTTATTTATTTATATTATCTTTCTCCCCCTCTAGACTGTGAGCTCATTGTGGGCAGGAATTTGTCTGTTTGTTGTCATATTGTAGTCCCCCAAGCACTTACTACAGTGCTTTGTACACAGGAAGCATTCAATAAATACGACTGAATGAATGAATGAATTATTTAAGCATTCACTTTATAACAAGCGCTATACAGAGTACTCGGTAGACACCCTACAGTCACTTCAGACATGGTCTCCAGCTCACATGGGTTCATAATCTATCACTGTGTCTTGTTCTCATGTCTCACTCTGCCGACATCTTGCTCTGTCCTCCTTTTTGCCAGGAACTTCCTCCCCCTCCAAATTTGACTTCTCTCCATTTTCAAAATCCTTCTGAAATCATATCCTCTCTCCGCACTACTGCCTCTCTTAGCACTTCAGCACGACCTAAGCACTTAAATACTTACAACCTCCCTTACCACTTATGTACCTATCATGCTATTACTTAGATGCTATCTCAGATACATATCCCCTTTTTCTTCCTCCTACCAACAACTTATTTTTTTGTCTGTCTCCTCCTCAAGATTGTAGCATCTTGAAGGCCAGGATCGTGTCTGATAATCCTATTGTACTTTCCCAAGCACTTAGCATAATGCTTTGCCCACAGTAGTCACTCAATAAATACTATCGACTGAATAATTGATCACACCGGGTTCACAGGCAGCTTTTGCAGGACAGAGCGGTAGGAGCTCAAACTAACAGTCATGTCACAGGTCTCAGTAACACGGGATTACCCTCTTCCCCACTGCGCCCCCTCGCCCCCTAAAAAAAAAGATAAGAGTCTGGGGGCATTTGCTTTTTGTTGTTCTTTGCCAAATCTGGCCTGGGGGTGAGTTCAGATTTGGACACTAATATTCACCTAGGTAAGCATTTTCTGCTGAAAGAGATCCTTTTTCAACTCAGTTAGACATTTCTTATTGGTATTTTCCTTTTCTTTGTCTCAGGAAATTTCAGGATGTGAGGTTCAATAAGGTATTGAAGAGGCATTCTGTTTTTGCTCATTGGCTCAGGTTGGAGAATATTTAGAGAAGAAGCTATTTTCTGAGGTGGTAAAAAAATAATTATCCTGACTGCAGAAAACAATAAATATGTTGCTATTCAGCTGAGCTACTGTTTCTTCCTTTGGGGTATGATGGAGTCTCCAGACTGGCACAAATGATGAACTATTCAAGCACAGTTGTTAGCATTTCCTCATTTAATTTTTCTTCTGAATATCTTGGCAATCTTGGATCAGCATAAAGTAGTAAATGTGATAATGCTTTGCAAGGAGATCTTGTTTTTCATACTGCCGCAGCTTTTGTGTGTGTGTGTCCATGTTTCCCCATGGTAATATGAAGTGAAACTTGCAGTTCTGTGGTATTTGAGAGAGGTTTAATTTCTTAAAGCAGCAGATTTCAGGGTCTGTCAGAGGAATTGCCCTGCTCTCTGAGTATTTCAACCAGAAGGTATTTGATCTGATGAGGTGGTGCTAATAATTTTAGGTATTGGGTTTGGTAGGAAAGCTGAGCTTTCTCTCCAGTTGTTCTATTCCCCAAATCATGTGTCACTGTCTTAGTCTTATATCAAAACGTTATTGAAGGCACAAGAGGCCAGCCTTGACGAAGCCCTTCTTTTCTCTCCTGCCACTTCCTTCTGCATCGCCTGTGCACATGGATTTGCTCTCTTTTTCCCCCTGCTCAGCCCCAGACACTTATGCACATATCCATAATTTATTAATTTATATTAATGTCTTTCTCCCCCTCTAGACTGTAAGCTCTTTGTGGGCAGGGGATGTGTTTACTAACTCTCTTATATTGTACTCTCTCAGGTGTGTAATACAGTGCTTTCCACACAGTAAGTGCTCAATAGATATGATTGATCAGCCAATACAACTTCAAGGACAACAAAACTGATTGCCAAAGAAGTCCTCATTTTTATTTTGGCCGGGTCATACCGGGCAACATTTGTTTCTGTCTATCTCCCTTTTCTTAAAATGTACCTGGCCACTTGACTGCATCAGTGATATGGCAGATGGGAAAAGGATAAAGGTAAAAGGATAAGGGTCGGAGCCAAGAACACTTCACCGAAGGCCAGGTTCCTGACACCACTAATCACTTATTTTGAGGTTGTGGAAGAATGAGACAGTTCACATTTGGGTCCTTTATTTCCTCTGCTCCCTCACAGGGTTATCATGGGCAGAGTGACCGATATTGGATGGAATGGAGCACAGGGCCTCTGTTATAGGACAGGGAATTAGTGAAAGGGGGCAGAGAGAGGGGAGAACTAGGGAAGCTGGAAGAAGGAGAAGGGAGAAAAAAGAAGGAAGAATGAGAAAAGAGCAGGGGAAGGGAGAGGGAGGAGGAGCCAGTTCAGGTGTAGTGATGGTTGGGACAGAAGTGGCAGCTTGGTTTAGTGGATAGAGCACAGGCCTGAGAGACAGAAGGTCATGGGTTCTAATCCTGGCTCCACCACTTGGCTGCTGTGTGACCTTGAGCAAGTCACTTAACTTCTCTGGACCTTAGTTACCTTAACTGTAAAAAATGGGGATTAAGAATGTGAGCTTAATATGGGACAGGAACTGTGTCCAACCTGATTAATTTGTATCAACCCCAGTGCTTAGAACAGTATTTGGCACATAGTAAGCGCTTAACAACTACCATAATTATTATTATTTAAGCGGCAGCTGTTTGCAGCCACCATTGTAGAAGAGGTGGAGAAACACCATGGCCACCCTGGCTGAGGACTCGGTCCAGTTACCTCAGCTCAAAGCTGGGACCTTAGTGGATCCAACCTTTGTAGTTTTGGAAACTGGATAGTCTGGTCAATCTGGTCCTAGAGTTAAATGATGTATGTGGGTGTATTTAGGAGGCAGTGTGGTCTAGTGGAAAGAGCAGGGAACTAGAAGCTAGGAATCTGGGTTCTAGTCCCAGCTCTGCCACTGGCCTGCTGTGTGACTATGACCAAGTCATTTAACCTCTCTGGACCTAGTTTCCTCAACAGTAAAATGAGGATAAGATAGCTTGTGATCCCCATGTGGGTCAAGGACTGCATCCTATCAGATAACCTTATGTCAACTTTGGTGCTTAACATATGTCTCGTCTTATGCCGTCAAGTTGTCTCCGACTCATAGAGACACCGTGGACACATCTCTTCCAGAATGCCCTACCTCCATCTGCAATTGTTCTAGTAGTGTATCCAAGAGTTTTCTTGGTCAAAATATGGAAGCAGTTTACCATTACCTCCTTTCGCGCAGTAAACTGGAGTCTCTGCCCTCAACTCTCTCCCATGCTGCTGCTGCCCAGCATGGGTGAGTTTTGACTTGTAGCAGATTGCCTTCCACTTGTTAGTCACTGGCCAAGCTAGGAATGGAATAGATATGCCTCTTCTTGACCTCCCGTAGTTGAGACTGGCAGAGAACTGGAAACTCTCCAGCTGTGACTATGAGAGGGGTGCTTAACATATAGTAAATGCTAAATAAATGCCACAGTTATTACTAGAAGGTAATGCCCTGGAAAGCATGGATGAGACTTGTGGGTGGAGGTACACAAGTTGCCATGGGTGCCGTGCACTCTCCAAACCCTGTTTTAAGAGACGAGTCTAGCAACAGGAATAGAGGGGGGCACCAGCTAGACCTTCATGCTCCAGGGGTGAGAGGAGCTTCACTTGAATTTCATGAAACTTCACCCCACCCCATTGGTTCTGGAATCTCCCTGGTGTGGTCCATTACCCCTCTTTCAATGGCTAAGGTGCCCTCCTTAACATCTTTTTTAAATGGTTCATTCATTTGTATTTACTGAGACCTTTCTGTGTGCAGAGCACTCTACTAAGTCCTTGGGAGAGTACAGTATAACAATAAACAGACACATTCCCTGTTTGGAGGGGGAGACAGACATTGATATTAATAAATAAATTACAGATATGGACATAAGTGCTGTAAGGCTGGGAGCGGAGATGAATAACGGGAGCAATTCAGACGACAGAAGCAAGTGAGAGAAGAGAAAAGGAGGGTTTAATCAGGGAAGGCCTCTTGGAGGAGATGTGGCATCGATATGGCTTTGAAGTGGGAGAGAGTAATTGCCTGTCAGATATGAGAGGGGAGGGAATTCCAGGCCAGAGGCAGGATGTGCCTGAGAGGTCGGTGGCAAAACAGATGAGATCGAGGTACAGCGAGAGGATTGCTTTTCTATGTCCCAGGCTCTGTATGAAGCATTGGGGTAGATACAAGCTAATCAGTTTGAACATAGTCTATGTCCCACGTGGGACTCACAGTTTTCATCCCTATTTCACAGAGGAGGTAAACGAGACACAGAGAAGTTAAGTGACTTGTCCAAGGTCACACAGCAAACAAGTGGCAAAGCAGGGATTAGAACCTAGGTCCTCTGACTCCCAGGCCTGTACTCTTTCCACTAAGCAACACTGCTTCTCTCACTTGAGGATTGTGAATTATTTTACATTCCTTCCATCACTCTACAACTGAAAATTACTTCACATTACATCTACTAGGAAGGTCAATATTTACCCCTAACCCCATTTAGCCAAGTTAGTGACTTGCCCTGAAAGACAAGGAGAGATCATGCAGAACCCGCAAACCAACTAGACTAGTCACAGAAATTCCCTCATCATCCACAAAAAATATTCTTGGTATTTATAGTGGTATGTTCGCAAGCCACCATTTTACACTTCTCCTTCTGTAGTCACTAAATAAGTGCTGATTTTTAAGCACACTTTCTCACTCTCCATCCTGCATTCAAGAATGCTGTATCACAGTGTCTCTCTTCCCCGGGGAACAACACTCCTTCTATGCAAATCAGAAAAACACAGAGGCTTTCAGGAAAATGAGTGTAGCAAGAAAGCTTCCTGAAGACTTATTTTGAAGACACACTGAAACAGGGATAATCCTTTCTGAGGATTTGATCTCACTCCCACGTGTACTATTCAAAAATAAGGACAATGCCTTATCTCTTTTATCTTTCATGTTAGAGTTAATACTTCCAACATTTCAAGGGTGAGAGGATGGGAAAATGTGATTGAAAAAGCATAAAGGGCCACAGAGATTGTACACTGACTCACTGGGAGAGCTTGAAACTGAACTTAGGTCTTCAGACTCGAAGCCCAGTTGTCTGACCTTTCTGACACAGCCTCTTGGCCATGCTCTGAGACCTGGGATTCACCCGTTAGCATTATTCCAGAGCAGCTACTTTGGCTGGAAGGACACTTCACCAAATTCAAAGCAGGCTGAGGGTCGCTAAAGGACAACATCAAGGTGGAGAGGGGAGGAGCTTGAAGGGCAGAAGAGGGGCACTTCCTCCCACAGGGGCTCCTGAGTCAGCGGCAGCAATTTGTTTGAGGACTGCTATTATGATGGACAGAGTTGTGGAGAGACTCCGGGTAGGCTTAGAGCCACATGGAGCAAATAGTTTGCCTGTCCGGCATCGGCCCCGGTGGCAGGATTAAGTCAGTTGATAGGCCACATCCTAACTACAGCCCTTGGTTAGCTCTCTCCATGTGCGTGGAACCAGGATGGGTTGAACCAGTGAAACCACCCACAGATGCAGTCCTGTACACTACAATCTCTTTAAAGTTCTGCTGACGTATTTCAGGATAAACCGTGTTTTCCATCCACTTTTCCCCTCCTTTCTTCTTAGAATTTAACTCTGTCTTATTTTTGTATTGTCTTTTTTTGGTTTGTGCTGACAAAAAAAGATACAAGTTTCTCAACAAAGAGTATGCAAAACATACACACAAAGTCAACTTATTGCCAGACTTTTAGCCAACATACAAGGAAAAAGACCTGCCTGTCTTATAGCCAACATAACTTTCTACCTTTTCCCTGCTCTGTTTCAGTTGTGACAGCTCTCATCCAAAATCACTGCAATTTAGTGGCATGTTTAGAATGCTTCTCTTCCCTGAAAAGTATGCAATAATTTGCCCTATCCTTCTTTGGGCATTTATCCTTTTGTTCTGGCTTGATCTCATATGGTTGTGTGACTTTCCAGTTAGCTTATCTGGCATTCTTGTTCCACAGATGGAGACTCTGCTAAATCTTATACTTCAAATTGTTGTGAACAAATTAGAGAATAGTACACTTGATAATGCAGAGCACTTAACTGTAAGATGTCTGGGTGAAGGGAAGCTGAATGAAATAAAAAAAATTGGTTTGTAGAATGTGGCTTTTCCAGCTGGCAGTATCTGTTTGTGCCTGACTGGCTGTCAGGCCCTTGACTTAGGTCACAAGGGATGCCTGATCACCTGCTAGTAGTGGCTCACAGATTTGCCATTTAGGAGGGGTAACTAGGGACAGTAAAGATTCTTTTACCCTGTGTATCAGTCTAACCCAGTCCCCAGCCTTAAGGTACAAGAATAAACCAAAGCTTACTCAGGCAAAGCCACCCAGAATCTCAGATAAAGAACTTTATTCTAGTGAGTGTGGAAAAATGAGACCACAAGGAATTAGTGCCTATTTACCTTTAAACTTTGACTATAAAGATGGCAAAAGTAAATTTCTTTCTATGTTTCATTTATTCATTCGATCATATTTATTGAGCGCTTCCTGTGTGCAGAGCACTGTACTTAGTGCTTGGGAGAGTACAATATAACAAACAGACACATTCCCTTCCCACAATGAGCTTACAGTGTAGAGAGACCTTCCACTATACTATGTGAGTGTGTGTGTATAGTTTAGTAGTAGCATTTCTTGAGAATGCACTTAGCGTGGGGGATTATCCTAAGCACTTAGAAAGTTCGGAATCATGAAGTGACACATTCTCTGCCCACAAGGAGTTTTCACTCTAATGGGTGAATCAAACATAAAAATATTTCCACCTAGAGTGGTCAAAATAAATACATTGAGGTGATGTACATACATACATAAGAGGCAAATAACTCAGTATTTATGTGTGTGTTGTACATATAAGGTCAGTCTTACTTTAGCTCTATTCCTATGCTCTTAAAATATATATTTTTGATTTTCAACAGTTAAATCTAAATCTAAAACAAACTCTCGATTAGGTTTGAAGCAACAGTGGCTCAGCTAAAGTACTAGTATTCCAGGGCTCCTTTCAAATTATGACTCTCTGGCCGCTCAGATGATTTCTAACAGTCCAGCCAATGGCCTTCCTTTTTTCTTGTGAATTTGCTATTGAAGTCAATCAATCAATCAATAGTATTTATTGAGTGCCTACTGTGGGCAGAGCACACTGCAGCAAGAAGTTCTTTTGGAGAGTACTCAAGTATGAGATACAGTCTTTGCCTTCCAAGGTTGGCTTACAAACTAATATATTAAAGTCAGGAATCCCAGAGGTGGGAGAGGCAGGGGGAGCTTAAAGGTACTGGGGATCCCTGACTGTCATCATATGTGTATTAAAAATTGAGTGTACAATTGAATGTTGGTTTGGTGGTATTTTTCACCTTGTAGTTATCACCAGGTCCATTCTACCCCTTTATTCGATCAATTAATCAATGGTATTTGAATGCTTACTCTGCAGAATACTATGCCAAGCACTTGGGAGAGTACAATATAACAGAGTTGGTAGACATATTCCCTGCCCACAATGAGCTTACAGTCTACAGGGGGAGGCATTATTCTTAGATTGTGAGCCCCTTGAGGGCCAGCGACCCTGTCTAATTCTCACCTGTGTATTCTTTCCCCGAACTTTTGCACAGTTTTTGCACAGAAGCGCTTAATAAATACTACTACCCATATATGCACAAATGTCGAAGCTAGCAATAAACAGATATGAAGTGTGAAGAGAGAGGAGGTGATGCTCTCAAGTGTGGAGAGAGGAGGTGATGCTCCCTTCTGCAGAGACAGCAGTACTAAGAGGACGGGCTAAAATTCTGATTTTGGAAGGTTCACCTCCCACCAAAACTTGCCTTGAGAAGTCACTAAGTTCCTACTTTTTTTTCCTTCCCACAAACAAACTAGTTGTTGAGAGAGACCTAAGCAGTAGTTTGCAGGAAAATGGAAAGAATAGCAAAGACTGAGAGAATTCAGTCTTCTCCCACTGCCCAAGGCAACAGTTTCTACAATTTGAAAACTATTTTCCATGCCTCTATTCTTCCACATAAATGGGTCCATTCAAATCTGTTCATTTTCTGTGTGCACCCTTCTTTCTTGTCACCACACTTGATTGTGAGAGTAGTTTAATGCCACAATATGAAGAAACTTCACTTTTGCTCTGAATTGTTCTGTTTTTACGTTTATCAATGATCATATTGATTCTGTAAATGATCTTCGTGTCTGCCAGATTATTTGGGGGAGGCAGATAATCCTTTATTTAGAGTAGGATCAGGGCAGCATGAACATATCTTGGAAAAGATTGCTGTGTAAATTAATATCCCCTCTCTACTGTATAATAGCATTGTATTAATTTTTTGCTTTTTGAGGCTACAGACTTTACTCGGAGAGGATTTTATAATGGTCTCCCATGATACCATTGGTTCAGCAATTTGAATATTTTACCCTGGAGTTTTTCAAAAACGTTCAGATGCACCAAGAAACTGGAATGGTCCCCTGGAAAAAAAGAGGTCATGTGTGTCACGTTTGATTTTTTTAGAAAATATCTTATCACATATATTTCAAAATTTTTGCAGATTAGATTTCCTGTCTGAGAAGGAGGGATAGTATCTACCAGAGACCAAATCTTCAAAGCATTTTCCAAAGTTCCAGCTGCTCAGCTCCCATTGAGTGTAATTGGAGTCAGGCAGCTTAACCACTACACTGCATTTGGGTATGTCCTAGAGAAATCTCACCCTGATAAATGGCCACTGAAGTTTTTCTAAATTGAAAACTGATTTTCAACTTCACTTTATGTGTTTCAGTATTAGGGTTAAAAGATTGAGAGAGGAACTGTAAAAGGTAAGCAGCCTTTAAAGTTGACCTACTTTCAAAGTTATTCTTTACTTTTATTTCTCCTCTTCAGAATTTATCTATGCTTTCTTGGCACCGATCATTCCCATCAGCAGAAGTAGTTGCTTCTTGATTTGTATACAACTTAGCTCACAGTGCTTTTTCCTATTGATTTTTGTTGGAAAAAAAGGCTCTGATTTCGGGGGCCATTTGTCTGGTTTTATATGGGACAGTCTGATTTTCAACTGGTCTGTCCACTGTATGTGCGGTATCGTTACCCCAGGGAGGGCCTTGGTGATATTTGTATTTTAAGCTCCTACTGCCAAGATGTTCACAAGGATCCAGGAGAATTCAACAACTCTGGAGCCAGTGCAGGAGAGGAAGGGTAGGAGTCTCCTACCTGGAGAAACGCCATAGGTTTTTGCAAATTTCCATGTACATGACCTCATGACATTACATTGGCTCCTGGCACAAAACATGTAAGTACCTGTTACTTCTGGAATGGCAAAGAGGCACCTGTTATCCTTAAGTACTGTCAGTTGCCATCCAAGCTCTGATCTGGGATGACGGGTTTAAAGATGAGTTGTCACAGGAGAATCCAGGAATTAAGTTGTTTGGTATGTAACCATTTCTGGCCTTTGTTATTTCATCCTTCCAATGTGATTAGATCTGTCAAGCAAGCCTTTCTGTTCATAAAGAAGTCTCTTGCACTCTGAACTACAGTACTTCCTCCAGTGTGTATGTTCCAACAAAAGTGTTTTGTCTTCAGGGCAATAATGATAATAATCGTGGTATTTGTTAAGTGTTTAGTGTGTGCCAAGCACTGTACTAAATGCTGAGTAGTTATGTATCTGTTAAGTACTACTATGTATCAAGCACTGTTTTAATCACTGGGGTAGATACAAATTAATCAGATTGGACACAGTCCACGTCCCAAGGTCACATAGCAGACAAGTGGTGGAGCTGAGATGAGAACCGAGGTCCTTCTGACTCCTAGTCCCACGTTCTATCCACTAGGCCACGCTACTTCTCTAAATCACAAGTTCAAACCCATTTGAGAAGCACATCTGTAGAATTTAGCGATAGCCTTTAATGGGAGGCCACAGAGGAGTGGATTTGTCAAAAGCAATAAACATTTTTCAGAATTTAGGTTTTAGTATAATACATGATTTCATTTGTACCTCAGGGGTACATTTTCAGAATGATAAGTAAGGAGGTCATGAGGTCTCGTGGAAAGTGTATGGGGCTGGGAGTCAGGAGGCCTAGGTTCTAAAACTGCTCTACTAGTTACCTGCTGTGAGAACTTGGGCAATTAATTCAATTTCCCTGTGTCTCTTTCCTCCCTATTAGACACTGGACCCCTTATGAGAGAAGGACTGTGTCTCATCTGTCTTCTATCTTCCCAAGTCCTTGGCACATAGTAAGTGTTAATGAAGACCATAGTTATTATCATTATTAAGCTGTTTGACTTTAATTGTAAACCTGAATAAATCCTCTGGCATCACACTGAAAGTATCCCTCTAAATTGTATTTGGTAAGAAGAGTAAAGCAGCTTTAAAACAGCAAAATGTCCTTAAGCCATGTATAGATTTCAATGTCAAACCATTCAGAGCATGCCAGCCTTTTGGTGGAGTTGAAATCAAATTTAGAATTATTATCATATAACACCTGATAAGCATCTACAGGGAGATTTGTGCTGATGGGAAGTATATGGAATGAAAGATGAGATGTTTGTTTTTATGATCTGACACATTTAGCAAGGGTGTTGCTGAATTTCTGGAATTTTCACTGCCTCACTAGGCTGGAAGGGAACACAAAAAATAAGCTGGTCTAGGCTCTGGCCTCCAGTGAGGTGAATGACTTAACCACCCAGGTTAGATAACAATCTTCATATCTATTCTCTCCCTTAGTAAAGATCCTCAAAGGACTAGCGATTCTACAACCTTGCTTGCTAGCTGATTCTGGTGAGTTCACAAAGCTCTGGGCACCCCTTTTTATAGAGTTCCATAGAATTAGCCCTATTTGACTTGAATAGACCTTCATTCTGGAGGGAAGAGCAAGGATCTTTCAAATTGACACAGAAGGGTGCATTTTTGAAATGCTATCTGAGGATTGAGCAGTAATGATGGATCCAGAAGAATTCTTCAGTCAAGGTTTAATTGAATGTAGAGCACTGTACTAAGCACTTGGGAGAGTACACTATAACTGGAGTCGGTGGACATGCTCCCTAAAGTGCGCTACTTCGATGTTATAGGCACTCTGGCTTCTCGATCATTTCTGAATTAAGTGTGGACTTTAATCTAATCAGGCATATCATACTCCTAGGGTTAAGGCCAGGCCTGGGCCATTTGGGTTCAGGCCAGCTTGGGCTGGGCCTTGGAATTCTAGCTATTCAGAGAGCCATCTCCTAGGTCATGATGGATCATCATTCTAGTCTCCCAACTTCTTTTCCTTTGCCCCAGGACTCTGAATTGCTGTTTGACATGTAGGGTTTAATTCAGTCTGGGGTATTCTGAGGCTCCACTAGGCTCGGCTCTGGGAACACTGACCTAAAAACCCAAATGACAATCTGGAACAAATTGCTCCATGTCAAGCCCTTGAGTCAGGGATGCAATGGGTCTGGAACTATGTGGCCATTCCCGATAGGCAGGGGAGCCTCCTCTGGGATTTTCAGGCAGGATCGATTCCTACCAAAAAGGTTCCCAGAAGATCGAACTGTTGTTGGGAATGTAGGCAGCCAAAAAGTGGCCCAACACATTCTGGCTCCCTGGGACTTAAGTCTCTGGTGGCAGTTAATTTCTCAGGCATTGTCCTCGATAGCTTGGAAGATCTGTAAAATGGGGATTGAGACTGTGAGCCCCACATGGGACAATCTGATTACCTTGTATTTACCCCAGTGTTTTAGAACAGTGCTTGGCACATAGTAAGTGCTTAACAAATACCATTATTATTATTATTATTATTCTTAATAAAGGCAGGCATGGCTGCTGCGATAATGTGCAGGAGTAGAGAACACCCTCTGGAAACATAAGTCTGTGGTTTCTCTGTGGAATATGGGACTTTACTAGAAATGCCTTGGCCCAGCAAAAAGTTACATATTGTGTCACTTTTCAGAGGGTTGCTCTTTGCAAGAAGACTAATTATATTCAATAGTGATTCTTCTATTCCTTGGATATGATATTATTAATTATTACAGTATTAGTTACAGTATTAATACAATAAGTGTTACAGTATTGATTAAGTGCTTACTATATGCCAGACACTGTACTAAGCACTGGATGGTGCTTCTGTTCCTTAAGCCTGATGCTGTCCTGGAAAATACCTTTGGCATAGAATCTAACATCATTATTTGGTTTGTTTGGCTAGTTTCTCTCTAGGGCCTGACACCTCTGAGCCATTATTTAGTAGTTAAGACTTGATTTTGGAATTTGAGAGACAAACTTTGTTTTTAAAGGGGATTCTCTCAAGATTACCTTTTGCGCATATGGTTATTTTGGTTGGCAAGAACCAGTCTGCAGCTGGCCACTTGAGCAATCAAAATAGGCCCACCTGACTAATTGATGCTACAGTTTTATTGTTTGTCAGCAGGATTATTGCCCTTGTACAAGCAGCTCCAAGCCTGCAGACGTCCACAGAAACAAAAATAAAGAGCCAACTTCTGATGGTTTTTTCCTTTTATGGTGATTAAGGTGAGAATTATTGGATCTGTACTTCTGGCTTTTGTCAGGAATGACTGACTAGTTTTGCTCTGAAAATGTCAAAGGACCATTTCTGTTTCTTTTATAATTAGTAAGAAGAGAATTTGCTTCTTGATTTTTAATGTATTATAGCACAATCATAATCTTTAAAATGAATCATAAACCTGGAAGTCAGAATATTTCTTGAGGATGTTAAGGCCCCCTGAAAACTTTTCTTTAATGGTATTTGTTAAGTGCTGACTATGTGCCAGTCACTGTACTAAGCATTGAGATAGATACAAGCTAATCAGGTTGGACACAGTCCATGTCCTATAAGGGACTCACCATCTTATCTCCCCATTTTACAGTTGAGGTAACTGAGGCAAAGAGAAGTTAAGTGACTTGCCTGAAGTCACACAGCAGACAAGTGGCAGAGCCAGGATTAAAACCTAGGGCCTTCTGACTCTCAGGCCTGTGCTCCTCCCACAAGGCCAAGCAGCTTCTCCTGGAAATGCATTACTGTACAATTTACAGTACACATTATTTTAGAGAAAGAAGGTGTGATGTGAACAATTCTGAGGCTGAACAATAATTCTGGTTGTAGAATTGTTGAAAGCTGCAGCCTATCTTGTTGCTTGTTGTTTGCCCATGATGAGCTAAGTTCTGGGCTAAACCACATCAGGCCCAGCTGGAGCTGACTCAGTGGGAGTTTGCATTGCCCAGAGTCTTTTGATCTATTATGAAAACTGGGAAATTAATCCAAAGTACTGGATCAGGTCATTTTCACTTCCTAAGGAGAGAAGCAATAGTGATAGCTAAAGATGGAGACTGGCTCTTGCCTTGCCCTTGGCCGTACTCTGTCCTGGGGAGTATAGCACTATTACAAAGTTTTGGTTAGACACTTTTCTGCAGAGCCCAATTTCAGCTGAGTCACAGACAAACTTGAACCTTTCCACGCTCAGCAGGAACTTCAGCAGGGAAGGAGGGTGATATAAGGCTAAAGGTAAAGGGGTGTTACAGAGGGTGTTCCCTCACCTTCAGCATTCATGGGTGGTCGAGGGGCAGGAGGGGAGTGGTGTTACAGCAGGAGTATTGGAATGCCCTTATGATATCTATCATATCATATCGAATCTATCAGCAGGTGTTTGGCTTTAGCCGGCACTGCAGCTGGGACCTGTGAATCCTTAACTCTAGTCCAGAAGCCAGACTTCACAAACCATTTCAGCTCTGTCTAGCAAATCACACTTCCTTGGATGCCTCTTTGCATCCTTTTTGCTAAGTGTGTTGTGCTTCTAGAGATAGAACTGAAATGATTTTTGAATTCAGGATCCTGGATGAAGATCAACTATAGGCTCCATTTGTAGTGTCAGCGAAAACCAAAATCCTGATAGATATAACTGGGGCCACTGCAAGGGCGGCTCCCAAAATTTGGTCACAATGGGCCTAACCCAGACAGCGAATTGAGGTCAAAAATAAAAATAGAGTAATGGAAGAGGCACAGGAGGAAAATGGTTTTTTGGAGTTGTTTTTCAGGTTTGTTCACTTCTTCATTAAGCACAGGAATGTAGGTATAAATCTTGTCCACAAGTAGTCTGTCTGTTTTTCTGGCAGCATTTGATGTTTCCTTGTGAAGAATTTGGATCTGTTTCAGCAGGAGAAACTGTAAAGCTTATAATTGCTTTGGTCAGTGAATTGTATGGAACTGAGTGTCCTAAGGCACATAAGTAAATTGCAGCTTCCTGAGCTTTCTGATCACTGCCACTCATATTACTCCCCTGATTCTCTTCAGGGGCTCTTTTTTTCCCCTTAGGCTTATTTGTCATTCTGTTTCTTCCCTTCCCTTTGCTACCCATCTCCTCTTCTTTCTTACTAAGTGACTTCTCTTGTTGAATCTCAGGGCACACTGACACCTGGCAATTGAAGCAGAAATAATCAATTTCAGCTGAGCAATATCCCCCCATGGTATTTGAAAGACTAAAATTCCAGCATTGTGCTAACATGTATAGACTAGGAAGGGAAATGAACTAGAAAGGGATCAGCTGTGAGAGAAATTTATCTGGACAATTGGAAAGAAATATAAATGGAGAACAAACAGAAAATAATTCAAAAAGTGAATTTGATTTTATGGATTCCCCTGTAGGAAGGGAGCAGGCTTGGGCAACTGGACCTGGACCCTGGTAAGTAGCTGTACATGGCCACAGCTTGGGGCCATCAGCCCAGAGCCTAAGGGTGGATGGGGAGAGGGGATGGTACGGCCTAGCCCAAGAAAGTGCTAGACCACTATTTACCCCATCATCCCTTAAGAAGGGTCTCATTGTGTGCACACACAGCATTCATGGGGAATGCCATTTGCTATCCATCTTGACCTGGAAGTGAAGGTCCTGGAAACAGCTGCCTGGTTTCCTCTTTTTCCCCCTGGGGGAGATGGGAGAAAAGGATATTTTTCTTCAGGTACATTATTTATTTGATGCAATAATTACAGATTAAGAAGGCTGAAAAGACTCCCGAAGGTTGTGTGACTCAATCCCCCACCTACAGATAGAACTTTACCAAAATAACCTGGACAAGTGAAGGTCATCTGTAACCTATTTGAAATGATTTTCAGGGAAATGATTCCATAATCCCTTCGGTAACCAACCTTCCCTGCGAAGCAGAGTCTAACAGGAGAGAAAATGGAACTGATGTCGGGTGGGGAAGGGCAGAGTTTTTCCTCTGCTTGAACCCCATTAATTTTAACCAATGCCTATTACTGTTGTGAAGTTCTTCATTTCATCTCACTGAAATCCTGCCTGTTGTAACCTAATTTTCCTTCTGTGCTCTCACTGGAAATGGAGAACAACAGGTCGATCAACCTACAGCAGCATGGCTTAGTGGATGGTGCTTGGGCCTGGGAGTCAGAAAGACCTGGGTTCTGATCCCGGCTCCGCCTCTTGTCTGATGTGTGACATTGGGTAAGTCACTTAATTTCTCAGTGCCTTAGTTACCTCATCTGTAAAATGCGGATTAAAAGTAAACCCCATGTGGGACAGGGACTGTGTCCAACCTGATCAACTTGTATCTACCCTAGCACTTAGAACAGTGCATGACACGTGGCAAGCACTTAAATATCATCATTATTATTATCATTATTGTTATTATTACTCCCTGTCTGTGAGTGCCCTTCATAGATTGTTTCCCCAGCCTATTTTCTATTCTTTTATTTTACCTCCACAGGCCACATTTTCTAACACTTTTTCTTGCCATCAGCTCTATCCTTAATGCCACAATATTTTTGATAGTTATCATTTGACAAATTCATTTTATTTACTGATGTAAGATTTTGCCTCCTGAGGCCCAAGTCAACCCCTAAGCCATCTAAGATCACCCAAGGTCAGTAGCAAAAATTGGAGCAAAATTTAGGATGCTTTATTTCTCTGATCAAAAGATCCCATTTCCCCCTTCAAAAACTATTTTTTTTACAGACTAAAGTTTGCAGGGATAGTGAGATTCAAAGGATGAAAGCTTTCAAGAACATGGGTGAGGAGATATCAAAGAGTAAGGATTGTGATTTGCAAGGACCTTCATATTTTTTTTAGTTACGAAAAGTAATTATCCCAAGGTTTTAAAATTCTGGGAATTCATTCAGTATAAGAGAGGTCATATATTGCATTGTTATTATGGATTGAGAAATAGGTCACAATACTATGAAGCATTTCATTAGCACTTCATATTTTATTATCATTTTCCATCATATATGGTGTTCCATCATTTATTAGTTAACCTTAAAATGGAGATTAGCTATCTTTTCCTAGAATTTCCTGCAGCCTTCTACCTAATTGTGAAGGATAGTCTCTCTCTGAGGCCAGGTCTCCTAGAATTTAATTGAAAGATTATCTCAGATCCCTGAGAAAACAGAGGGAGAAATATTGGAACCATTAAAAGATAAATCTGAACTAGTAGACTTCTCTCTGCTCAACTACTGCAGGTGATATTTTCCTGCCTTTCTTGGACACCCCCAAAAGAAAAAACAACAACCTAGTATCTTGCCTGAGATCCTGCTGATTTTTAACTTTCACTGGTAGAAAAATTAATCACTTTGAACCTCCCCATCCTGTACTTAGTCTACTGAACCAATCTGCCTTGCTGAAAAATCTAATTGAAATACAGAAATAACATGAAGAAAGACAAAGGTCACATCCAGTGGGATTATGATTAGGCCTAGACAGAGTGATTGAAAATTTTTTAGATTCCCATATTACAGAGTTCATATCTGCATATCTTCTGTTTCCATATCTTGATTCCCATATTACAGAGTTCATATCTGCATATCTTCTGTTTTTATATCTTCTGATAAGAGACTTATCCAGTAGTTTTGAGGGATCTTCCTAAAATCATGCAACTTGTACACAGGTTACTAATACCTTCTGTTATTAACAGCCTAAAAAGCACATTTCCAGATTGTGACATTTTTTATGAGTATGTTTGTTATTAGATCATCATTCTCAAATCACTCTATTTCAGAACTCCTGTCAGCTAACCACCCATATTTTTGGGCTTATTTGCTCTGCAACTTTTCTCTGGGTCAAGGACTCTCTAAATTTCTAAGGCATAACATACACTTTCTCCCAACTTTATTGGCAGTATCTGTCTTGTCTATCTAAATCACTTGCCCAAGCCTACAAGTCATTTCCCTAGTATAAATCTTTAAATTTTAATCTCTGCTCTGAGGTTTGCAGGTGAGAGAATAAACTGTGGGAGAGCCTGCACAGTGGAGGATGCTTTGGCAAACCAAAAAACCAGAAAAATTTCCTATCTATATTTAATTCTCCAATTTCCAGGTATTTAAAAGCTACAAGCATTCCCAGTGTTCATTTTTGGCCAATAAGGGCAGTTGGAGCTGCTCTGTGGGCAAATCCTGTGACTGAAACAGCTCATGATGGAACTAAGCAATCGCAGCTGTGTATACGTGCACAGCACTGGTTGAGCTGCGTTTGATTACTCTCACAGCTCAGATGCTTAGTTCCCATATTGATGTTGATCTGAAAATCCTTTCCCATCATTCTGCCATCTTTGTGTCCCTGGATTTTTTTAGTTCAATCGGTTCATTGGGTTAAAAATCAGTATACATTTTTTTTAGGTTGAAAACATTAGAGTTTTCACATGACCAAAATTTGGGGGCAGAATCTACTGTAATGAGTTGGACAAAGTGACCAGGGAAACAACTGCCTTGCCATCTGCCTCCAAAGAATAGGAGTTTCGATGTATCTGGAGGTGGCAGGGAATGTGCTAACTCTAATGTATTGTACTCTCTCGAGCAGTTAGTGCAGTGGTCTGCACACAGTAAGTGCTCAGTAAATACGATTGATTGGCAGAGGGGAAGGTTACCTGAGGGGGAGGCTGCTTGCTCTAGTTCTGGTTCAGCCACCAGAGTGTAGATCCAGTCTAGAGCATTCCTTATTGAGGGTACATCTGCTCCGAGAGGGCTTCGCCGACTAGGACCTCATTTCCTCTTTTCCTGCTCCCCTTCGGTCACCTTTGTACTTGAATTTTCATTCTTTATTAATCCTGCCCTCAGCGCCACAGAAGTTATGTACCTATCCATAATTTATATTAATGTCTGTCACCCCCTCTAGACTGTAAGCTTGTTGTGGGCAGGGAATGTGTCCGCCAACCCTGTTTTAGTGCACTCTCCCAAGCGCTTGAGTGCCCAGTAAGCACTCAATAAATATGACTGATTGATTCCTCGGTGGTCTAACCCAGACCAAGCTCACCAAAGTCACCTCTAGAGGAAGTTGCAGTCATTTCCAGGGGCCACTCGGGGTCCTGGTTGGCTTCTGGGCAGGCCTAGAGACCCTTGACCAAACAACCCTGGGCCCCCTCTGTAGAGGAGTGAATTCTTACATTTGAGCTGGCATTGATCCAACAGACTAGGGGCCCCCAGAATGATGATCACCTAGATTATTTGGGAGCGCTTAGAACGGTGTTCGGCATAGAGGAAGCGCTTAAATACCATCATCATCAGAACTGTCCCTCTGGTGTCCTGTAGTCCAGGTGTTCAGCCTTGGGGTTGGGCCAGAGTTAGATAGATGGAAACATGCTGGTGCATTAGCCTTGCTATTCACCCCAGGTCCTCTTTCCATTTTCGATTCTCCCTGTCAACCACCTGGCTCTCCAGATGGAACCCAACAAAAGAGCCTTTCTTTCCAATCTCCTTTTATTCTACCGCCCTCTGCTGGTGGCTTTCGTTGGGTGTTTTGGCGTTCCTCGGGGGCAGAGAAGGAGAAATAATCTAGCAAACTCTTAATATTGTTATTATTATTAAAACATTAAACCATAATAATCAAATATCAAGCAAGAATTTGCTCCCTTTTCCTAACAGAAGGGATTCTGAAATATACTTAAAAGTATTTGAAAATACAAGGGTCCCAGCCATGGACACCATAAACCGATACTACAATAAACGAGAAAAATAAACTAAGAGAAGCGGTGTGGCCAAGTAGATAAAACGCAGGCCTGGGAGTCAGAAGGATCTGGGTTCTAATCCTGGCTCTGCCACTTCTCTGCTGTGTGACTTTGGGCAAGACACAACTCGTTATGGGCAGGGAAAGTATCTTTTGTTACACTGTATTTTCCCAAGTGCTTAGTACAGTGCTTTGGACACAGTAAGTGCTCAATAAATATGATTAACTGACTGACCTAACTTCTCTGTGCCTCACTTACAGATATCTCAGTTACCTGTAAAATGGGGATTAAGACTATGAGCCTCATGTGGGACACGGACTGTGTTCAGCTTTATTAGGCTGTATCTACTAACTGTGCTCAGTACAGTACGTGGCACATAGTAAGCTTCTAACAAACACCATTAAAAAACAACATACGTACCATGATTGAATGAAACATTACCCTGAGTTGTGGGTGACTGACATTTCTTGAATGTGAGCATTAACTGCAAATCTAACGGTGAATAAGCTTTTCCTAGTTGACAAGAACTCTTTGGGGTAGGTTTATTTTCAAAATCTTCCTTAACTATTTGTGTTGGAAATGCCCCAATCTGCCTCGTTCAATCAGCAAAGCTTATAACTATGGTTCATTTAAATCATTTAAATATATATTTTATCAGTGTTTCAAATCATTGTACTTACTTGTGTGCTACTTAAGACAGGTAGACACATTTCTTTTTTCTTTTTTAGGAAGGTTAGAATAGATATTAGGCAACAGTTTAGATATATTCAAGAGAAAAGTCTACTGATTATCTTTGGAAGCTTATGGGAATTTAAGCAACACTGTTTAGAAGTAAACAGTCTTGGAAAAATGGGTGAGCATTCAAAGGAGGGTAGGGTTAATTGCCACAATGCGCTTGCTTGGCAGGGACACAATCTTATATAGTTTTTAGCTTTGGTTTCTTAGCAGGCAGGTTGAACCTCAGCTCATTATTAGGCTTGGTTTAGGGAATCATGCACAGAAGTGTTTTATTCTCTCCACTGGGCCAGACAGCTCAATAGGAGACATTTTATCAGACCTAAAAGAGAGGCGACTCGACAGCATAAGACAAGACAAGACAAAAAGAAAGCAAGCAGAAGCTAATGGGAAAACTTGTTCACATAAACCATTGTTTGGTTTTTTCTTCCTTCCCTAGACCCACGGGCACACAGGGTGGTTGTTCTAATTAAAACAACAATGTTAATCTTTTTTTTTTATCCTCCCAGGATTTCTGGCATTAGAATCTGAGAACAGTAAGTTCTAATAAGTATCTGTTTAGAAATTCTTCCCATTTTCCATAAGAATCTTTGGCAAATTGTATTATTTCTGTGATTTGGTTGAGAGTTTTCCCCAAATATTCACTGTGGTTTCAAAAGGCATGCTAGGATCAAGCAGAGTTGGGCAATACCTTAAACAATTCAGTCAGTTTGCCCACTTGTACAGTTTTTCCTGGTAAGAGCAGATGTGTAGGAAAACTTCCACTTTGTCCAGAATCCTGTCAGCCACATGACTGTGCATATATTATACACACGTTGTTTGGAGGCATCCTGAAGATGACCCGAGTTCATCTTGAAAGAAAAGCCAATGGAACCAGCTCAACAAGGGACAGCCTAAATAGCACGTAACATATGAAGCCCTTTTGGTATTTACAGTTTCCTAGATTCTCTTCCGCTCCCCTTCCCACAATATCTTGGTGTTTCACAAAAGGGTCTTCCCACTACTCCCAGAATTCTCTCAGGCCCTAAGGTGACAACATGAATTAAGAAACTCAGGAGTACATTAAAATAAGGGGTGGAAGCAGTCTGCTTCCCCAGTGTAATATCTTATTCTCTTTAAGAATTCGACAAGACACAGAACCCATAGTTTACGATGTTATTCAAAACTTGTGTTAATTTCTACAAGCCAAATATAGTTCTTGCTAGTGAAAGGAACAAATCTTCTTTTCCTCATTTCCTCTGGTCCCACTCCCTTCTATGTTAGCCTTGTACTTGGATTTGTATCCTTTATTCACCCATTCATTCAATCAATCGTATTTATTGAGCATTTACTGTGTGCAGATCACTGTGCTAAGCACTTGGGAGAGTACAGTAAAACAATAAACAGACACATTCCCTGCTCACAACGAGCTTACAGTCTAGAAGATGCACTTATGGTCTAGAGGACAAGCTTACGGTCACCTCTCCCTCAGACCTCAGCACTTATGTACACATCCATAATTTATTTCTATTTAATGTCTGTATTCCCTTCTAGACTGTAAGCTTGTTGTGGGCAGGGAACGGGTCTACTGACTCTGTAATATTGTCCTCTCCCAAGACATAACACAGTGCCCTGCACACAGTTAGTGCTCAGTAAATGCGATTGATTGATTGAAGAAGCAGAAAAGTCTCATAGAAAGAGTCAGAGGACCTGATGCCAATTGCCTGCTGTGTGACCTTGGGCAAGTTGCTTAACATCTCTGTCTCTCAATTTGCAAGAAAGTTTAAAAGAAGTCTGGCTTTGGAAAAATGGGATATGGCACTGTCCCCCACCATTCCTTGTAATTGAGACAAAATTCAGAAATGGTTGGTGATTCTTTGTCTTCATTCTTATTTTAGAAACTCAAACCTTTGTGTCATATTAAGGTGTCGGTCTAGCAAAGGAACATAATTACATTCTCTGTGTGACCTATCGGTAGTAGACACCTTAATGAGCAGAGACCAAGACTATTGTAAAGGGTAAGTGACAAAGAAACTGGTGACAGCAGGAGCACTTCCAAAATTTCTGCTTTTTATTAAATTCTCTCAGATGGAGAATCACCCCTACCTATGAGCAGCCAACAGACCATCTTGAAAAGTGGTTAGGTAATTCTACTTTTTTCCTGGCTGGAATCTGACAACTAATCTGGGCTCAGAGTCCTGCCTCTTAGCAATTTTTGCAAGTTACTGCCACCAAAAACCCATCCCTCCTTTATGTAAGTCGGATCCCCACACAGGCCTCTGATTAGACAATTACAACAAAAGGAAAGCATTTTTTTCAAGAAGAAAATTAGGATGAAAACAGTCTTGCAAAGAGCTACGTGCCTGAGGCAAAAACCCCCCAACAAATTATGTCATTTATGTTGAGGATGCAGGTTTCATTTCTATTACAATTATTCCTATTTATTTCCTGGTGAAGATTCTGGCACACTGGTGGATTAGCAGGTGATATGGTCAAGGTTTGCAACCAGGGTCCTTAGGATTTATGTGAAGTGATAGGAACAACCAGGCCAGGTGACAAATCTCAGCTCAGTGAGATGAATAGGGTTCTAGCAGACTGAGGAATCCATAGGGAAGGCTGGACATTCATTCAATTGTATTTATTGAGTGCTTACTGTGGGCAGAGCACTGTACTAAGCGCTTGGAATGTATAATTTGACAACAGCTAGAGACAATCCCTATCCAAAACAGGCTCATAGTCTAAAAGACGATGGCAAAGTTCTTGAATTGAGAGCTAAAGGAGGGTTTATGAGCCAAAATAGGGATACTGAGCTATCTCAGTAGGTGGCCAAAGATTTTTTATTTCCAG
This sequence comes from Ornithorhynchus anatinus, assembly GCF_004115215.2. Classification (NCBI taxonomy): domain Eukaryota; kingdom Metazoa; phylum Chordata; class Mammalia; order Monotremata; family Ornithorhynchidae; genus Ornithorhynchus; species Ornithorhynchus anatinus. Next base: position 50,276,215 of record NC_041735.1, on the reverse strand, counting down.
CTTCCAATAGGAGTATGATTCTGAATTTCCTTCCTTTTCCTTTGAAGAGTTCTCCTTTCCATAAAAGAATGTATGAGACTACGTTGCCTCAATTTTTCTGTCTTCCACAGAGGAGTGAATATTCTCAATAAATAGGCGTCTAGTTTTTCCACTCTCCTCCAGTCCTGCTGATCCAGTAACTCTACCAAGTACTGGGCCATTTCTTTTTTCACCTGACTTCCTTGTCCTCTCTCCTCTCCTGCAGGACTCCTTAGCACCTTGACCTTCGTAGGATCCCCTTGATCTGGTCGAGTATATCCTCCTCCTTCCAGGCTCTCAAATGCGTAACATTGGCGTTATACGTGACTCCTCCCTCTCTTTCGATCCCATATTCAGTCTATCACCAAAACCGGTTGGTTCTTCCTCCATATCATTTCCATAATCCATCATTTTCTCTCCTTTCAAACTGCAACCATGCTGGTCGAGGGATTGGTCACATGGTTACTGACCTCCCTACCTCCAGTCTCACCGCTCTCCAATCCATACATCACTCCTTTGTCTGGATCATTTGTTGCCTGTTGTATTGTACTCTTCCAAGTGCTCAATACAATGCTCTCTACATTGTAAACACTCAAATACCATTGACTGACTCAATCGGTCACTTTTCTAAAATGTTGTTCAGTGTACATCTCCCTCTTCCTCAAACGTTATTGCTCATTCTATGCTTTATGAAAGAAACTCTTCCTCATCGGCTTAAAGGCCCTCAAGGAGCTCTCTCTTCCTACTACTTAACCATTCTCTTCTTCCTCTACCACCTCCCCATTCCAGCTTGCCTTTTTCTTTCATCTCAAGTCAATCTATTCACTGGGTTTCATTCATTAGAGAAGCAGCATGACTTGATGGTTAGAGCACGGGCTTGGAAGTCAGAAAGACCTGGGTTCTAATCCCGACTCTGACACGTGTCTGCTGTGTAACTTTAGGAAAGTCACTTAACTTCTCTGCTCCTGTTACCTCATCTGTAAAAAATGGGGATTAAGAGGGTGAGCCCAATGTGGGACAAGGACTAAATCCAAAATGATTAACTTGTATCTCTATCACCTCTTATAACTGTACTTGGCCCATAGTAAGCGCTTAACAAGTACCATAATTCTTCTCATTATTATTATTCTGGGCTCTCCCACCCCAGGATGGACAGAAGGAACAATGTCTCATTAATGCTGCAGTGATTTTAGGCAACCGTCTACCTCTCGGGAAGCACTATCAAAATGGAGCAAGTGACCTGTGCCTTCCTAGCATACTGAGGATGATGTACTCAGGAAAAGCTAGAAGCGTGTTAGAAATGGACCAGAGACAGAACAGACCAGAATGACTGAATGCTAATGCCGTTGAGCCAATGATATGGTCTCATGACTTCTATTTTCTTAGGGCACTGACTGTGTTACGGATGGTCAGCCGCCTGGGAAGGCAGGCTTGAGGGGAATTGCAGAGTTTTCCCTTGAGAAATGTGCTGCCTCAGGATGGAAGAGACCTTCAACTGCAGAATCTTAGCACCTGGCCAATTTCCACAGTTACAAGGGAGCCCTGGCAGAAGGGAAAAGTAAAAGGATCTGATACAGTGATGTCTGTCAAGGATTTTCTTTGTGCTGTGATCGGTCTTGCTTGATCGCTCCATCCCTTGAGTAGGAGGGATGAGGGGGCTGTCAGGAAATTTCTCCAGATCTGCTTCTGACATTCTGTATTGGATACCGGTGGAATTGTGGAGGTTTTTAAATTGTTGGTTGCTTCTGGGGAATGAATAAGAGAAGGTGCATTCAAAGGAATTCTCTACACTACACGGATCTCCCTTGATGCTGCCTGTTGTTTGGGGAGCTACTTTTCCAAATGCTTAAAAAAACTGCTGTATGGAATTAAGCGGTGGAAGGTAGGAGTAAGGTAAAGGCTAAGAGAACAGTGAGTTGAAGCTCTCGTTTAGAATTCCTTGCTTTTTAATTGGATTTTCTTTCAAATACCTTTGATTGTCTGCTGTGGTCTAAATGGGCAGTGCATCTGTTGAATGCCAGGCTTTACAAAAGGTAAGGTTAGGCAGGAACAAGGAAAGTCCTTATAAAGACGGCCAGCAGTGCCTCCCAATAGGCTGACAGAGGAAGGGGAAAAAAGGGTTCTGGGCTCTTGTTAATCAACAGAGCTGTAATTTGTACAGGGCTCACTGGAGAATTCTGGGTCTATTCTTCTTATCCCAGATCAATATGGGAGGTGACGTGACCTTATTCATCACTTCCCTTTGGTTAAATGTCCTTGTCCTCATTCGTTCACAGGGGTAGCCAAGGAGGCCTGAGTAAATTCACAGAGACTAGATCAGATGATGACAAATTTGCACACCTCAGCCCCTACCTGCTCTTAAGCCTTCTACCCCAGAGAGACAACAATGCTAAATCATCATCTCCTCTAGACTGTAAGCTTGTAATGGGCGGGGAACGTGTCTGCTAATTCTGTGATGTCATGCTCTCTGAAGTACTTAATACAGTGCTCTGCACATAGTACATGCTCAATAAATCCCATTTATTGCTTGATTTCAATAAAAACATGAGAACTGCCATACTGGGGTCAGAGCATTAACTATCCAGTCCAGAATACCGCCTTCAGCAGTGGCAACAAGATATTTCTCCTGGAAGGGTGTGCACAGTTCAACAAGTAGTACTGGCCTAAGCTTCTTAATAATAATAATGATGATGGTATTTGTTAAGTGCTTACTGTGTGCAAAGCATGGTTCTAAGTGCTGGAGAGGATACAAGGTGATCAGATTGTCCCACGTGGGGCTCACAGTCTTAATCCCCATTTTGCAGATGAGGTACCTGAGGCACAGAAAAGTTAAGTGACTTGCCCAAAGTCAGACAGCTGACAAGCGGCAGAGTTGGGATTAGAACACACGACCTCTGACTCCCAAACCCGGGGTCTTTCCACTGAGCCACACTGCTTCTCTTAGAGTCAGAGTGATCCAATCTTGATGTTCCCAGAGGGGAAGGTGGCCAAGGAGTCGACATGGCTTGGGGGAAGATCTCCTGAGCAATCTCCCCTTTCTTCCATAAATTTAAATATTTGAATGGTTTAAATTCTGTAGTTTCTACCCACTTTGAGTGTATCCTCAAACTATAGAGGGCCAAAGAATCGCTTCCTGAGTGGAACACTTAAGTTCTCTGTGCCTCAGTTTTTTCATCTGTAAAATGGGGATTAAGACTGTGAGTCCCATGTTTCTGTTTTTCCCTCTCCAATTACTGCACTGTTGGAGGAAGGCCGGTTTATTTCATTCCCATTTCTAGTTTTGGGTTTCTGCTTGCAGAAACTTCACACATGGGAGTATCGTATATATTTTAAGGAAGCCATGTCTGCCTAGAGCAAGCCTGATATTAGGCATCAAGTTAAGACTGGTAGGGATTGTTCCATGTTCATGTTTCATCAACTGCTGCTGATTCCTCCCTCCCTCTTTTTCGGTAATAGAGAACGTTAATAAAATAAAACCTACCACAAAGATCGGCCAGCTGTGTCGGGGAACTCACAGCTCTTACTGCGACCACAGTAATAGGTACAAATCTACAAAAATGGAATGTGAGACTATGTTTTCCTATCAGAAGGTTTTAAAGTATATTATGGACATTTTAAAATAAAAACCCATCAGACCAGCTTGACATTCAACAAACATTTATTGAACACTTGCTGGGCACACAACTAACTGGCATACATCATGAAACTAGCCAGTATGCTTCCTGTCCTTCCTGGCTACTTCTCTCATGATCTAGTCTTAGCTGGGGTACAGAATCTTAAGAGAGGGAGATAATAGGGTGGAGAAAAATCAGTGTAGCATTTTTGCCTAAAATGAATCCCAGAGTCCTAAAGTAAAGATGAGAGTAATCTGTTTGCTTTATATAACCACTTAATGTAAAAGGATCATTTATTGTTAGCGTTTGTGATAACCCTGATAACGATGTTGTAGTTGGCCACCTTAATAATAATAATAATAATGTTGGCATTTGTTAAGCGCTTACTAGGTGCCGAGCACTGTTCTAAGCACTGGGGGAGAAACAGGGGAATCAGGTTGTCCCACGTGGGGCTCACAGTCTTAATCCCCATTTTACAGATGAGGTAACTGATGCACCGAGAAGTTAAGTGACTTGCCCAAAGTCACACAGCTGACAAGTGGCAGAGCCGGGGTTCGAACCCATGATCTCTGACTCCAAAGCCCATGCTCTTTCCAGTGAGCCACGCTGCTTCTCAGTGAGCCACGCTCTTGTGACAAGAGAGTCTGTCGGCTAAGAGGTAGGGCACGGTGTTGCTTTTCAGCCAATGGTAAGGGATGAGGCCCCATATCACCTGAATAGAACTCTCAAAACGAGGATCCAAAGACTTTCATTTATGCTGTTGCTTTTGGCTCTTTTTTGTTCACAAAAGGTTAGAATATTGTCCTGTTTAATTTCACCTTAAGATGGCACTTGTAGTCATATCTGATGGACTATCACGTTTAAATTAATGTTTCTCCAGATTAAAAAAAATCAAGAATTGCAGAACAAGTGTAGCTGAACAATAGGGAAACATTCCCATGCCCACTGATAGAAAAATGATCCAGCTGGCACCTGGAATTTAACTGAAGGGTTTTTTACATCGGATGCTAATCACACTTAATGATGACAAAGATATCCTAATGCAATTTCCACTCCAAAAATGATTTTCAAAACTGAAGCTGTGTAAAGTATTTCTGCAAAGAAGGTGTCTGTTTTTAAAGGAAATGAAGGAAGGCAGAAAGGATATCCTAAATTCCACTGATCTTGGAGGAGGTGGAGAAAGTCATAGTTCTATGATCCATTAGGCCATAGAGCCTAAATATATTCATTTGCCTTTTTATCATCTACACTTTCTATTTCTACCAAAAAACACCTTCAAATGACCTCTGTCTGGGCTATTGCTGTTGCCTCCCTACAGCAATGACCACACTATTACTATTCCCAGGCCTTTCAACACTTCTCTTTTCCTTCTAAAGTCCAAAGAAATTCTTTTGATCCCATACAAAGATTTTCAGGTCTTTGTTCCTGCCAACAATTTTTTTTTCTCCTCTCACCTTTCTCTTTTTTCTAGACAGACACACCTGTTTTCTAACCTTCTGCTCACTTCTTTCACCTCTGGCCAATCTCCTACAAAGGGCTTTAATGATAAAAATAAAGGGCCTGATTTTCCCTGCTCCCATACCATCCAAGGGTACATCTCCACTGCTTTTTTCCCCTGAGTGTGCACAGATACACACGTGATTGCCATAAATGAGATCCGGTGAAATTCTGGATCTCTGTCAACCACATCCAGGAATCTTTTACCATCCTTCTGAGAAACCTTCCGCCTCAACCAATTATACGCCTATAAACTTGCTTTTCCTTCTGCTCCAATAATTTGCAAATACTATCTGCCTTGATTCTTTCCTCAATTAGATTGTGAACTCCTTGAGGTTAAGGAGAGTGTGTTTTGTTTCTCTTGTATTCACCCAAGACGTCTCTACAGTGCTTTGCACATAGAAGGTGCTCAATAGATACCGTTGATATAGTAAAGTGACACAGTTCTATAGAAAAGATTAAGTTGCATTTGGGAAAGTCTTAACTCCTAGTACACAACCCCCTAGGCCTCCAAGCATATGACCACCACATCCACTCATCAGTTAAGTGTAATTTGTCACTACTCCATGTCACTATTTCAGTCAAGCACTCCGCGCATTCTTCTCTGACCATGCCACCAGGCATCAAGAGAAGCGGCAACATTATATTCTGGATTTATGTAGGTAGAAGATGATAGTAGAGGATTCCTGGGTCTTTGTCATTGGTCTCTGGGTACCCAGAGCTCTTGAGAACCTATGCCAATGCCTCGTGCCACCTCTTTGGATGGGAGAGACGCAAATTGAGAAGCAAAGAGAGGCTCCAGAGTTCCCCTAATATCCCTATTTCTTTACTTCTGGGTCTGTAGCATTGTAAAGTGTCTCAAAAACTTTCCTTAGAGGGGTGAGGGAGGTGCAGGAGTGGTTTGGCGGCCTTGGTTCCTAAAGGACTGCTTTGAGTTTTGTGTCAGTGCTGCTGTGGGAGACCAAGACGTCCCTGACTGAGGAGGTTCTCCACTCTTTTGGGAGACATGGTTGAGCCCATGGTGTAATCAAATTTTTGGTAAAGAGTATGGGGTTACAGCAGAAGTAATAGTAATAATAATAATAATGGTGTTTGTTAAGCGATTACTATGTGCAGAGCACTGTTCTAAGCACTGGGGAAGATACAGGGTAATCAGGTTGTCCCACGTGAGGCTCACAGTTAATCCCCATTTTACAGATGAGGGAACTGAGACACAGAGAAGTTGCCCACGGTCACACAGCTGACAAGTGGCAGAGCCGGGATTTGAACCCATGACCTCTGGCTCCCAAGCCCGGGCTCTTTCCACTGAGCCACGCTGCTTCTCTGAGTAATATGCATTGGCAAGCTGAGGTTTGGGGATTTTACTTGTCTCTACCATCCCTGTCTCCTATTACCATGATTGATTGAGAAATGACTCTGGAAGCTTATTTCCCTTTCTTCGCATACATAGAATCAAGTTGACTTTGAAATAATGAGTCAAAAAAAAAGTTTCTTTTCCAGGTGAATACGATTTAGGGATTATAATTGGGAAGCCTCAGACCAAATGACAACAGGATTCTTTGCTGGGGATTAACTCGACACTTGGCTGGGGAGAATTTGAATGCATCAGAGCCGGAGTCACTATCCTTGCTCCTGTTAAATTGTTTATGCTTCCTCATTGTTTCGGGGCTAAATTATCTTTGGGTTCCAAGCATAATAGTTAATTCTGAGCTCAGCAATGCTTGCTAATACTAATGTGTGCCGAGTCGATGCACAGCAGGGCTTCCTCTCTGCTCTGCTCTGCCAACAAGCTGCTCGTGGCTCCAGCAGCTGCTCTTTTGCCTGTTCAAGCCAAAAGGCATCGGATAAAGCAGTTCTTCCACGTTTTCCAGATCGCACACGTTGTTTGCTATTTGGGTCGGGGCTGCTGACTCTCCTCTAGATGTTCCAAGTGGACCTTCCTGGTGACTCAGCATAATGAGGGGCTAAATTCTTTAGCAGATAATTTTTTATGGTATTTGTCACGTGCTTATTATGTGTCAAATGCTATTCTAAGCACTGGGGCAGATACAAGGCAATCAGGTGGGACATGGTACTTGTCCCACACAGGGCTCGCAGTCTAAGTAGAAGGGAGACCAGGTATTGAATCCCCATTTTGCAGATGAGGGAACTGAGGCACAGAGAAATTAAGGTCACCCATCAGGCAATTGGCAGAGCTAGAATTATAACCCAGGTCCTCTGACTCCCAGGCCCGTTCTCTTTCCACTAGCTCAGTGGAAAGAGAACGGGCCTGGGAGTCAGAGGTCATGGGCTCGAATCCAGCTTGCCACTTGTCAGCTGTGTGACTGTGGGCAAGTCACTTAACTTCTCTGTGCCTCAGTTACCTCATCCGTAAAATGGGGATTAAAATTGTGAGCCTCACGTGGGACAACTGGATTACCCTGTATCTACCTCAGCGCTTAGAACAGTGCTCTGCACATAGTAAGCGCTTAACAAATACCAACATTATTATTATTATTATTAGGCCATGCTGCTTTATAAACTTTATTCACTTGAGGTAATCTATGCATCTCTTGCTCTCTACTGAAAACCCATATCCCCATCACAGTAAATGTCCTGCTTTTAAATAGGACATCTTTTAATAATTAATATGTACCTATAGAGTGCACATATTATATTGTGCAACTGTGTGTGTGCCTGTGCGTGTGTAAATAATCCTGCTAGCTTCAAGGCAGAACTCACCGCAGATGGAGCCCCTAAACAGGAACTGCACTTAAGCAGATTACAAATACTTTTTCTCAATGTGATATACTTTAATAAGTAATGCACCCAATTACTCAATGACAACTCAGGTATTTGGCCAGCAGAGTTGGTCAGGTAGCTATGGTAATTTTGTTAATCACCACATATAGAGGGTTCTCTCTAAGCTGCCAAAATCGGAGATCAGAAGCATAGCCCCCAAGCTGAAGCCTCTTATTATGGGCCAGAAATGATGTTTTTTCTAAAAGGAAAAATGATAAAATTGTGGAATCAACTGACACCAAAGGAGGAGAATGTTGAGCCGAGGTGGCCCAGAGGAGCTCTTTGTTACGTCTCTCGGCACTGGAAATTGGAAGCAGAGCCCTCTGATCAATCGATCCGTGGTATTTATCTAGCGCTTACTGATTGCTGAGCACTGTCCTCAGCACTTGGGAGAGTATAGTGTAACAGAGTTGGTAGACATGTCCCCTGCCCCCAAGAAGCTTACAGTCTAGAGGGGGATGAGCCGCTCTGGTGATGGCATGTGGGCAAGAGAGAAAAGAGCCTGGGTTTCTGCTTGCTCTTTGGACTAATGGGGCATATTCACAGCAAGGTCAACTTCCATCACAAGAGGCACAGACCCCTGGGCTTTAGCACTGCAGCATTCTTGTTTCCTGCTCTGGATCTATCCTTGGTATACCTCAGAGGAGGCCAGGAGAACAATTTTTGGTGGGATCTCCTGGAATAGGACAGCATTACTTTCAGAAACACACCCTGAAATGTTGGGTCTTAGAAAAATCTAGGACCCCTCTCTCTGGTGTGCATGGGGAGATGTCCATATATTTACCCAAAACGTTTCCCAACATCGGTAAGCATATCGCTCTATGAGACTTTACCTGCAGCTGCTGAGTGAAGTTGATATATTTTTTTCCAAGTCCCGCTTGCAAGGTGGGCCAACGTCTCATCTCTGGAAGGGTCTTTAATAGGCTGTCTCAGCCCTGCAAGGACTCTCCAAAAGTCATCTATACCCAACACTTAAAAAATCTCCAAGAATTCAAAATTTCACAACTTACCTAGATAACCTTTGCAGCTAGATTCACCAGTAATAAAGGCTTTCATGTAGACTAAAAGTATCTTTGTAGCCGTGAAAATTTTTCACCCTCCAGAAAAACATGCATTTCCCCCTCCAAAATGCCGATTTTCCCTATTATAACTAGGTCCCACCCTTTGCTCCTGTTCCCTGAACCTGGATGTCAAATTATTACACTACTTTGGACAAAGACTGTATCCTTTTTGTAATCAGTTTGCTTATTTTAAAGGAATTCCATTTTAGGGGATGGTCCTTCTAGCAAAATGATCTACAGTATCGTATAGGTTTACTGCCTTAGCCGCTTCACAATCTATCCTGATAAACCAAACTCATAAAACTCAGGACTGGTGTAGCCTTACACAGAAGTCATTCCTAATGTAGACAACTAATCCACTATTGAGCAATGCTGTCGAAAGGTTAGTTGAGGTGCTTTAGCATAGTCTTGGGGTTGGTCAGGTAATTTGGTCCAACTGATTTGACAGGGAAATCTAACCAAATCAATAACAACAATGCCATTTGCAATCAATAAAATCTCACAGAACCACTAGGTCTTAGGGTGAATCTTTGAAAATGTGTGAAAAGTATTGCAGGAGCTTCCTGAATCATTTATCTGCTCTGTGACATTGGACACAGACTGTGAGCCCATTATTGGGCAGTGATTGTCTCTATCTGTTCCCGAATTGTACATTCCAAGCACTTAGTATAGTGCTCTGCACACAGTAAGGGCTCAGTAAATACCACTGAATGAACCTTAGTTAATTATATCAACTTCCTCAACTGTCAGGATTACCAAGGAGACCTTGGATGTCTGAATGCTCACTGAAGATAAGATACAGAACCTGAAAGACATGTTCAGGCCCAATATCACAGTTGGGCTGGCACAATAGGGAACTGTCCATTTGCTTTCAAGAGTTGGTTTTTTTTTTGGCAGTTATGACTTTACAGCCTTAGGTTAATGAAAAAGGCTCTCCCGGCAACTAGTTTTTAAAATCACTAGACTTGCAGTGACATTGATTTGGCCAGCAAGAATTGTACTCATCCCCATTATATTTATCAATTCCACCTCCTTCTAAACATTACCATCCCTTTGTCTAAATTCTCATATCACTGAGCAGATATGTGGGGAAACCTCCCACAATCACTCGCACTCATACCAACCAAACCAATAAAAAGGATCCAGAATGGAGAGGGTAAGCCCCGCTGACTGACCCATTAGATCCTGCTTTCCAGAACGACCTTGGCATGTATGCCTGTATTTATTTTTTATTCTAGTCTCTGATGGCAAGAGAAGATATTAAAGGAAGAGAAAAATCTATGCTGCTGGGAAAATTATTTGGAGGAACTGTAATGATAAAATAAATGTCCTAGTAATGACCCCAGAAGTCATGGACCAAATGTTTCTAAGCTTATCAAGGCGAACAAAAAAGCTGTTTCCACAAATAATGGCTGTGAAAGAAAATCAACATCTGGGATTCCTTGGCAAAGGGGAGTCAGTGGACTTTATTTTCTGCATGAATGCCTGATGTACCTCCCCCTCAGAACCTTAAGAGAAGAGGAAACAGATTTAATCAAAAAGCAGATAGCCAGAGGGGTTTTAGTCATATTTGGAAGCACTCACTATTGATATGAAATCATAATAAAGTCTTGATGTCTTGCAGCAAGGCTAAGCTATCCATACCCAGGCTCAGTGCTAATGATGGGTCAGGTAGGCTAATTGTCTGGAACCTGACCATGGAGGGAGGGGTGAGTGCCCTCTCTGCCTGCCTGGAAGTACTGATTTTTCTTTTTTGGAATGCTATTTAAGTGCTTACTATGTGCTGGACAGTTTACTAAGTGCTTTGGTAGATAAAAGATAGATTGGACATAGTCCTTGACCCAGATGAGACTCACAGTCTTTATCCCCTTTTTACAGATGAGGTAACTGAGGCACAGAGAAGTTGTGACTTGCCCAAGGTCACACAGCAGACAATTGGCGGGGCCAGAGTTAAAACCCAGGTCCTCTGACTCCCAGGTCCGTGCTCCTTCCACTAGGCCATGCTGCTCCTCTGGTGGCGGAACCCTCGCACGAAAAGGTCCCGATTGGGCTTGGACCAAGGGTTTAAGATTTAAAAAACACAACTGCTTTCTCTGTATGAAATCCCATATTTTAAGTCTTTCTGCCCCTTCCCAGGTGGAAGGAATCCAGAGCAAAACCTTAAAGTCATCAGCACGGCACTGTCAAATTCCTAATGTGGCCTCAGTAGGGAGGTGACCCCTTGATGGTTTTCTGGCCTGGCCTCCATTTGACTTCCATTGACCTTGTTGATTAAATTAAATTCAGCCTGGATTACAGGGAGGCAATAGACAGAAAGAAAAGCTATCTGTGATGCCAATTGTCAGTTGTGAGCCCAAGGGACTGGGTTTATACAATACAGACTTGAATCAATTATTCAGTGGCATTTATTGAGTGCTTAATGTGTGCAGAGCACTATACTAAGCACTTGGGAGAGTACAATATAACAGAGTTTGGTAGACACATTACCTGTCACAAGAAGCTAACAGTCTAGAGGGGAGATAGACATTAAAATAAATTATGGATATGGAATAAATGCCATGGGGCTGAGAGTAGGGTGAATATCAAATGCTTAAATTTGAATTTAGCTACTCAGCATGCGGAACCATCCTACTTCTGGCCTGGAACACCCTCCCTCCTCATTGCAGACAGATAATTGCTCGCCCCCACTTCAAGGCCTTATTGAAGGCCCATCTCCTCCAAGAAGCCTTCCCTGACTAAGCCTTACTTTCCTTTTCTCCCACTTGCTTCTGCATCGCCCCGACCTGCTCCCTTCATTTGTCCTCCCTTCAATCCCCACAGTACATCTGTAGATGTCTGTAATTTATTTATTTATTTCTGTGTGTACATTAATGTCTTTCTCCCCCTTTAGCTATGATCTCATTGTGGGCAGGGAATGTGTCTGTTCATTACTGTACTGCACTCTCCCAAGCACTTAGTACAGTATTTTGCACACGGTAACGCTCAATAAATACGATTGAATGAATGAATGAAACAACTCCTTTTCCGAACAGCACCCAATTTCTGTTTTTTTCCCCACTGGTTACTGCACTGCCAGAGGAAGGCCTCTTTATTTTGTTTCCATTCCTAGTTTTGGGTTTCTGCATTCAGAATCCTCACACATATGAGTATCGTGTACATTTTAAGGAAGTCAATAGCCAGCTCTGCCCGGGGCAAACCTAATATTAGGCAGCAAGCTAATGTTGGTAGAGATCGTTCCAAGTTCATGTTTCATCAACTCCTGCTGATTCCTCTCCCCCTCTCTTTTGGTAATAGAAAACATTAATAAAATAAAACCTACCACCAAGAATGACCAGCTGCATAAAGAAACTCACAACTCTTACTGCAACCACATTAAACTTAAAACTTACAAAAATGGAACGTGAGACTACATCTTCCTGTCAGAAGGATCTGAAACAGATTATGAACTTTCAAAATGAAAACCCATCAAACCAGCCGGATAGTCAACAAACATGTACTGAATATTTGCAGGGCAAATAGCCCTGAAGTGTTACCTGGCTGGCATACGTCATGAAGCTAGCGGTAGAGCCAGATGTAATAGACTCTAGGCTAGACCAGTGCTGCGTTACCAGATAATTATGTTTGACCAAAAACAAAAAAAATACAGAAAGCTTGTTTACTAGACCTTGTGAAGAAGAAATAGTCTTGAAAGTTCATACATGCCTTTGTGGACTAAGGACATATATGAGACTTCCTTTGGAAAGACATGCTCCTATGTTAATTGCTTGAAGACAACAGAAACACAGCAGGAAAACTTTTTTCATAAGCAGCCTCCAAATTTAAGTATTGCTTAGTATGGTGCTTCTATTGACAAGCATTTTTCTTGGAGGCCTACTTAAATGCTGCCATTAATAGCACAGCCAGAACAATGCTGTCATTAATAGCCCAGCTCATAAAACCCAGTCCTGAAACTATCTGGTTATCATCAGAGTTATTTTTTCCTTGCTTTTGTTTAATACTGACATCTCAATCAATCATATTTAGTGAGCGATTACTGTGTGCAGGTCACTCTACTATGCCAGTTGGGTAGGATTGTCTCTATTTGTTGCCGAACTGTACTTTCCAAGCGCTTAGTACAGTGGTCTGCACACGGTAAGCGCTCAATAAATACGATTGAGTGAATGAATGAATGAATGAATGAGAGTAATAATAATGTTGGTATTTGTGAAGCGCCTACTATGTGCAGAGCACCTGTTCTAAGCACTGGGGTAGATACAGGGTGATCAGGGTTGTCCCATGTGGGATTCACAGTTTTAATCCCCATTTTACAGATGAGGTAACTGAGGCCCAGGGAAGTTGTGACTTGCCCACAATCACACAGCTGACAAGTGGCAGAGCCAGAATTCGAACCCATGACCTCTGACTCTCAAGCCCGTGCTCTTTCCACTAGGCAACACTGCTTCTCTTACAAAACAACAATATATCAGACACACTCCATGCCCACAGTGAACCTACAGTCTAGAGGGGGAAAAAGACATTAATATAAATGAATTATGGATATGTACATAAGTGCTATGGGGTGGGAGGTGGAGGTAGGCGGTGAATAAAGGGAGCAAGTCACAGCAATGCAGAAGGGAGTGGGAAAAGAGGAAGTGAGGGCTTAGGGAAGGCCTGCTGCAGGAGTTGTGCCTTCAAGAGGGCTTTGAAGGTGGGGAGAATCATTGTCTGTCGGATATGAGGAGGGAGGGCATTCCAGGCCAGAGGAAGCATAAGAAGCATGAGCATGAGAAGTTTGACGGTATGATAGACGAGATCGAGGTACAGTGAATAGGTTGGCATTACAGGAGCAAAGTGTGTGGGCTGGGTTGTAGTAGGAAGGTAGAGAAGTGAAGAAGGAGGGAACAATCGTATTTATTGAGCTCTTACTGTGTGCAAAGCACTACACTAAGCACTTGGGAGAGTGCACTCTAACAATAAATGGATACACTCCTTTCCCACAATGAACTTAGAGTCTAGAGGATGAGACAGACATAAATATAAATAAATTACAGATAAAGCCAATGGTAAGGAGTTTCCTCACCTCTCAGGGTCACATCTGGAGAATTTCCAGTACTCTACCAGTGCCAACTACAGGAGGAGGAGTCAAGCAGAGGCCTTACCATTCCATTCCTAGCTTGGGCCGTGGCAAGCAAGTGGAAGGCAATCTACTACAAGTAGAAACTCAACTGTGCCGGGCAGCAGCGGCATGGGAGAGAGTCGAAGGCAGAGAGTCAAGTTTACTGTGAGGAAGGAGGCAATGGTAAACTTCCGTATTTTTCTAAGAAAACTCTATGGATCCACTACCAGAATTATTGCAGATGGAGGTGGGGCGTACTGGGAGAGATGAGTCCATGGCGTCGCTAAGGGTCGGACACTACTCCATGACATAAAACAACAACAAGGAGTTTCCTGTTAATGCGGAGGTGGATGGGTAACCACTGGAGTTCTTGAGGAGTGGGGAAACAAGGACTAAACTCTGGCTAAATGAAGGCATTTTAATAATCTCTTTAGCCACTAGAAACTTGAGCAGCTGTATTATTGTTGCTAGCTCAGAGCGTCTATACCATTTTCAGTGGTCACATGGGAAGAAAGCTGACTTAGTTGCTGAAGCAAAGTTATGACTCTAATTTTCCTCAATTTCAGTCCATTCGCATTTGATTTGAGCTCCAGGGTACTTCAGTTGGATTGATTTCTACCAGTGGAAAAACTTGGTACAGCTGGGAACCTAAAAAGAAATTTACTCTTTTGAATCTATTAGTACCCCAGTGCACATTGTATCTGGAATGGCCTAAGGAATCCATTTCAGATATTGGGGGATGAAAGGGTGGATGGGTGGGTTGAAACAACTTGAAAATGTTTTTATGAAAACTTTCCGGGAGGCACAAGGTTTCCTGGCTGGTGTGTCAGGCAGCTACATGGCTTTTTTTTAAAATGGTAATTAGTGGTCGTCTTCTTAGGAAAGGTTTTCATTGTTGTGGGTTTCCGATAGATACAGTGTCTTCTGTTTGGAGTATGTTAACTAGGTTATTTTCAGCCTAGAAAGAATCCTTATAATTAGGTGTGCAATAAGGAAGGGCACTCTGCTTTTTTTTTTAAGTCAAAGGTAATGCACAGACAACCACGTTGGCCTTATAGCCACATAAATTCCACTTAGTAATCCCTTTGCAAAATTCATTTTTAAGCACGGTCATATCAAAAGGTACACAGAGTTTCAAAGTCCCTAGTATCTTTGAAAAAAGAGACCCATATATCTGATTTATAACCTCAGGTCCCAGGCAATATTAGGTAGAAAATGGGTGACTATGAGAGTGTTTTTAAACCAGGACCCAGTTCAAGGTATACTGTTTATATGGCTTTTTATTAAATTTTAAAATCGCTACAGCAGATGCTCAAATAGATTTGTATTCCTATTGCCAGTTGCCAAGCTTGTTTTTCTGCTTATCTAAATTCACCTAGAATATTAAGTTTATAACAGTGATCTGATTCCCTTGAATCTGCTGTAAAGGACTCACAAAACAAATACAAGAATTTTGCCATATAACCAAAAATGATTGCAGAAAAGCATACCACCAGGTAGGGTATAAGAACTTGGGCCTCTAGAAGAAATCCAACACAGAAGTGGTATAAAGTACATATACTCTGTCATAAAAGTTCTAGAGTGTTGAATCAAGAAGAATCTAAAAATCACTTATTTTTTATTGCTTTAGAAATATTCAGAATGCAAAATTGCACTCGTGTGTTAAGATTGGGTCATGTGGCAAAAACTCAACTACCCGCAACAGGAAACAAAAATAACTGTCAGTATTTCCTTAGCCTCTGATGCTAGATAAACCAACCCCTCCTCCTTCTAATATTTCAAGAAGTTAATTTTTCTACTTAAGCTGTTTTATTTCATTGGCCACAGCAGTAATGGGGCATTTTATTTTTTTTATTTAAAAAGAGAAGGGTTTACTGTTGAAGATGATTATTTAAAATTTATTAAGTGGCACAGTGTGCAGCAGGGAATTTTGCAGCTTACTTTACTAAAAAAGGAAAATGACAATGTTTTACATAGCACAGTGGGTTTTGTTAGTGAAATCACTTGTACTTTCAGGAGTAAGGTGCTATATATATGTTAAAGACAAATCGAATTAACTAATTTTCTTCTATTACTTAACTCTAAATCCACATCATAAAGCCTAATAATAATAACAGCACTTTGTATTTCTATACAGTTCCTTCTTAAAATACTCTATATGCTATGACTCAGAATATTATTTCAGTTCCATGGCCTCACATTCTGAAATTTTGTTCCAATACTAGCCCCAGTACATTGATTCCATAGACTGATATCTAATTTAAAGAGACATCTCTGAATTAATAAACAACATAATTACCTGCTAAACACTGGAGCAGATACTAGATGATTAGGTTGAACACAATCCTTGCCCCCTAAGGGGTTCACAGTCTGAAGAGGGAGGGAGAGTAGGAATTTTATCCCAATTTTATACATGAGGAATCTGAGGTACAGAGAGTTTAAGTGACTTCTCCAAGGTAACATAGTAGGCAAGTGGCCGAGTTGAAACTAAAACCTGGATCTCTTTACTCCTAGTATTATGCTCTCAGAAGTGGGCTACAGAGCATGAAGATATACTGCATTCCTAGGAAGGCTTTCCACATAAACCAGAGGTAAATAAATGTGGAAAAACTGCTGGCTGTGTTTTTGCTTAAGAAGATTTATTAGGCAATTTGGCTATCTTTCTGAGGACCGTACATTTTTTTTTAAGTTTTTGTCCTCCTGTAAGGAGTTGCTTTTGAGGAGTTGGGTGATAGTTTGCATCCAGAAGGTTAAGAAATTATCCTTCCTGATGGGAAGCAGCATGGCATAGTGGGGAAACCATGGAACTGAGAGCCAGAGGACCAGGGTTCTAATCCCAGATCTACCACTTGCCATCTGTAATCTATTTATTTATATTCATTTCTGCTGCTCCCCATTCTATACAAATAATTATGGTATTTGTTAAGTGCTTATTATGTGCCAGGCACTGTACTAAGCACTGGGGTGGTTACAAACAAATCAGGTTGGACACAGTTCTTGTCCCACATGGGGCTCACATTCTCAATCCCCATTTTACAGATGAGGCAACTGAGGCACAGAGAAATGAAGTGACTTGCCTAAAGTCACACAGCAGGCAAGTGGCAGAGCCGGGAATACAACCCAAGACCTCTGACTCCCAGGCCTATGTTCCGTCCACTATGCTATGCTGCTCTAGACTAAAAGCTTGTTGTGGGCAGGGAATGTGTCTGTTTATTGTTGTACTGTACTCTTCCAAATGCTTAGTACAGTTCTCTGCACACAGTAAGTGCTCAATAAATTCATTCATTCATTTAATCGTCTTTATTGAGTGCTTACTGTGTACAGAGCACTGTACTAAGCACTTGGAAAATACAATTCAGCAATAGAGACAATCCTTGCCCACAGTGGGCTTACAGTCTAGAGAGGGGGAGGCAGATATCAAAACAAGTAAACAGGCATCAATATAAATAAATAGAATTATAGATATATACATAAGTGCTTTGGGACAAGGAAGGGGAAGAAAGAATAAAGGGAGTGAGTCGAGGTGACATGGAAGGAGGGGAGAGCTGAGGAAAAGTGGACTTAGTCTGGGAAGACCTCTTGGAGGAGGTGTGCCTTCAGTAGGGCTTTGAAAGGGTTAAGATTGAATTTTTGGCAGATTTGAGGAGGGAGGGCGTTCTAGGCCAGAGGTAGGATGTGGGCCGGGGTCGACAGTGGGACAGGCAAGAACGAGGCACAGTGAGAAGTTTAGCACCAGAGAAGCGGAGTGTGTGGGCTGGGATGTAGAAGAGAAGGGAAGTGAGGTAGGAGGGGCCAAGGGGATGGAGATCTTTGAAGCCAGTAGTGAGGAGTTTTTGTTTGATATGGAGATTAATAGGCAACCACTGGAGATTTTTGAGGATGGAGGTGACATACCCTGAATGTTTCTGTAGAAAGATAATCCAGGCAGCAGAGAGAAGTGTGGACTGAAGTGGAGAGAGGCGCAGGAGGTTGGGAGGTCAGCAAGGAGGTTGATGCAGTAATCTAGTCAGGATAAGATGAGTGATTGTAATAATAATGTTGGCATTTGTTAAGCGCTTACTATGTGCAGAGCACTGTTCTAAGCGCTGGGGTAGATACAGGGTAATCAGGTTGTCCCACATGAGGCTCACAGTTAATCCCCATTTTACAGATGAAGTAACTGAGGCACAGAGAAGTTAAGTGACTTGCCCACAGTCACACAGTTGACAAGTGGCAGAGCCGGGAGTCGAACTCATGACCTCTGACTCCGAAGCCCAGGCTCTTTCCACTGAGCCACTCTGCTTCCCCTAAGCACTACTAAGTGCTTGTACTAAGGTGGTAGTGGTTTGGATGGTGAGGAAAGGGCGGATCTTGGCTATGTTGTGAAGGTGAGACGAGCAGGATTTGGTGACGGACTGGATATGTGGGGTGAATGAGAGATGAGAGAGTGGAGCCAAGGATGAAAACCAGGTTGCGGGCTTGTGAGACGAGAAGGATGTTAGTGCCGTCCACAGTGACAGGGAAGTCAGGGAGAGGGCAGGATTTGGGAGGGAAGATAAGGAGCTCAGTCTTGGACATGTTGAGTTTCCGGTAGCGGGCGGATGCCAGGCACTGTCCCAAGCCCGTGCTTTTTCCACTAAGTCACGCTGCTTCTCATTCCAGGGTATTGTTATAATTTCTGTTAAACCTCTTGTATAGCTACCAGTCCTGGACATACCACGGGTGCGAAACCCATTATAGCAAGTAATAATAATAATTGTTGAATTTGTTAAGCACTTACTATGTGCCAGGCACTGTTCTAAGACACAGTCCGTATCCCATGTGGGACTCACAGTCTTACTCTCCATTTTACAGGTGAGGTATCTGAGGTACGGAGAAGTTAAGTGACTTACCCAAGGTCACACAAGTGGTGGAGCCAGTATTAGAACCCAGGTCCTTCTGACTCCCAGATCCGAACTCTATCCAGTAGCCCACAGTGCTCCTTATTTTTGATTTGTTTTTGTCTCTTTCCCCACTCTTTTCCTGGTTATCATTGCTTCCCCTCACCCTACATTATAACCCCCCTGTGATCCGGGGCCAATTGTCAGAGCCAATGGTCTTCAGTTCTTCACAGGGTTCGGCACACTGGAGGAGCAGCAGGAATCCCAACTCTGTGGTGAGGGCAGTGCTCTTGGGAGCGAGGGGGGTGGTCAGCAGGGTGGGGGGCTGGACGAGGGCTGCGGGAGAGGGGGGGAGGCAGAGGAGCGGCAGCAGCACCCAGCAACCGGAGGTTACGGTAGTAGGTGAAAACGTTGAACTGATCAGGAGAGCAAACTTTAGCAAGAAAGCTTGCTTAAAATTATTCATTTCCATGATATTCAGTAGATTGCAGCTAGTTTGCAGTAATGTGCTTTTTTATGCCATAGATTGGTAACGTCCCTCTTACTTTAGCTGGAGCCTATCCTGTGTCCTGAAGCATCAATACTGACCAGCTTTGCTAATTTTCTCCTAAGTAGCTAACTTGTAGTTTTCATCCTTACCAATATTTTAACTTTTCCTCGCTTGCTCCAATTATCGTAAAGTCTTCACTGAACTTCATGGCTCATTTAAAAACACCTAAGGACCACAAACTTTCCTTAACCCTTTGTGGGTTTCTCCCAATGCATCTAACCTCCAAGAAGTTGTTGTTTGCCAGTTAGTTGATTCCCCCCAGATAATTCAAATGGAAATTCTTCTTTACATTTTAAAAATAATTTTTTTCTTCCTTTCCTTTCTTCCCCTTCACAAGGTTCCTTTTTTGTTTGTCATTTTAGTGATTGATGTGATTCGAATGATTTATATTTGTAAACTGCAGTAATTTCAGGAATGATGACTCACCAAATTAATTTCTAAATCATTATGATGTTGGCATCCCCAAAATACTCTTAGGTTGTAGAGGTAATATTCAATTATTCACTTCCCTTTTTACTCTTAATTAGTTACATCCTTTACTGCGGGGCTGAGGTAAAATATAAATGAGAGAGTGCCTCCAGAAGCTTCCTAAGATAGTAGAGCTGGATGGTGCCTTGACAGATAATCAGTCAATCAGTTGTATTTATTGAGCGCTTACTGTGTGCAGAGCATTGCACTAAGTGCTTGGGAGAGTATAATAGAGTTGGTAGATCTGTTTACTGCCCACAAACAGCTTACAGTCCAGAGCTTGGCCTGTCCTCCTAAAACATTCTGCTCAGATCAATCAATCAATCAAATCATATTTATCAAGCATTTAACTGAGCACAGAGCATGGTACTAAATTTTACGTTCTATTAAGTACAATGTAACAGACTTAGGAGTCACGTTCTCTGACCACGGTGAGCTTACAATCTAGAGGCAGATGGTTACCTTTTCTTTCTTAAAGGTCATCGCTAATGGAAAATCCATAACTCCCCTTGTCAGCTCCACCTGCTAGTCAAGACATCTTTCTGGATGTTCAACAGAAATCTTCTGTATTTAAATTCAAGGCCATTTCCCCTTACTTGGTTCTTAGCAGACATGGGAAACAACTTCTCTTCCATTAAAATAATCTTTCAGAACCTTGAGTGAAGTTAAGAATCTCTTCAGCTTCCTCTATCCCAGGCCAACATTGCCACTTTCTTTCACCTTCCTCATAAAACCCGTTTTCCATTCCTTTAATCACATTTCTCTCTTCTTTCTTCCTCGCACCCTCTGTCCCTCTTTAAAATCTGGAGCTGAACATGAACTTCTGGTCGTTTTCTGCTATCTTTAGGCCCAGCAAGTTTTTTGTTTGTTGAATGTTTTCTTTTACTTCCTTTGTTGTGGTGTTAGTTTTCCATTTCTAAGCTTAACTTGTTTACATTTGTCTCTATTGGTTTTTTCCTGTCTTTGCGGGACTGTTTCCCCAATGTTTCTAGGTCACTTTATCTCTCTTTTCTGTCTCCCAAAGGGTCAGCAAACTCACATAATTTAGTATCCTCTGCAGATATGATCATCAGTAAAGATATGGGCTAGAACCTACTGTAGTCTAGATAAATTCCATCAGTATGAACACTGAGACATTGTTGACCACACCTTAGGAGTTATCCATGAGTTAACTGTGCCCCCACCTAATGACGTGTGGTGAAGACCATATTTTCCTAGTTTGTCAATAAAGAATTAAATGCCTCGTTGAAGATTATATTTATTGCTTCTACATTGTTTGCAATCTATAATTTAATAGATTAAATTTGACTGTCTTGATGTGCTTTTCACAAAACCGTGTTAATTGTTTTCTTAGAGTCCTTTGCTCTTTTAGGGGGTTACGAACTGATTTTTGATCTTTTGTTCTAGTAACCTCCCAAGTATCAATATTAAGCTGATGGGTTGGTAATTATTTTTACCCATTTTTAACGATGCAGCTAGCATTTTTGCTATTTATATTAATGTCTGTCTCTCCCTGTAGACTGTAAGCTCCTTGAGGGCAGAGAATGTGCCTACCAATTTTGTTATATAGTATTCTCCCAAGAGCTGAGTACAGTGCTCTGTACAAAGTAAGGGCTTACTAAATATGGTTGATTTTATATAAGATTCCTATAAGAAGCAGTATGGCCTAATGGAAAGAACCTTTGCCCACACTTGCTGCCAGGATGTACATAACTTCCAGGAATTATGAAGTCTATAGGGTCTGGGGGTTTGCACAATTGTAGTGTAAATGTGGGTGCACTTTTTTTAAAGCATTTTATTTGAAATAATTCCAAACAACTGAACAGAGACATTATGCCATTCATTCATTCATTCGATCGGATTTATTGAGCACTTACTATGCGCAGAACACTGTACTAAGGGCTTGGAAAGTGCAACTCAGCAATAAAAGGAGACAATCCCTGCCCACAGTGGGCTTACAGTCTTAATCTCCATTTTACAGATGAGGTAACCGAGGACAGAGAAGTTAAGTGGCTTACCCAAGATCACATAGCAGACAAGTGGTGGAGTCGGGATTAGAACCCAAGTCCTCTGACTCCCAAGCCCATGCTCTCCACTAAGCCACACTGCTTTGTCACTCATAATAGTCCGAGCAAAATAAAAATACTTTTAATTCCATAGTTCCTTTCCTTATCATCTAATTCTCTCCACAAATTCAGAAAGTAAATATTTGCTCAATTTACAATTTACTCAGGTTCACTCAGGTAGTAAACTGTTGGTCTTGGATTAGAATTTTCTGCCCCTGTAAATTTGTCTTTAGATTGCAAACTCTTTGTGGGGAGGGGACGTGTCTACCAACTCTGTTGTACTGTACTTTCCCGAGCGCTTAATACAGTTCCTTACACACAGTAAGGGCTCACTAAATACCATTGATTAATTGATCTACTTGGGCATAATCATTCATTCATTCAATAGTATTTATTGAGCGCTTACTATGTGCAGAGCACTGTTCTAAGCGCTTGGAATGAACAAGTCGGCAACAGATAGAGACAGTCCCTGCCGTTTGACGGGTTTACAGTCTAATCGGGGGAGACAGACAGACAAGAACAATGGCAATAATCCAGTCCAAGTGCACATAGTAAGCGCTCAATAAATACTATTGAATGAATGAGTAATCTACTCTAATCTTCCCCCAGTTGTTTTCTTGGCCCATGAGAAACAGTGAAAGAGAAACTATTATCACCTCACCTAACACCTAAGAGACCCGTAACAGTGTTTCTCCATCTCCCCACACCTAGCCTTCATTCTTCCTCATCAGTGGTATCTATGGAGCATTTCCCGAGAGTGTGCTGAGTGCTTCAGAGAATGCAGGCCACACAATCACTGCCCTCCAGCAGTCTACAATCTAATGGGGTGCAAGGTAACACCCAAGGTGAAATAATGATATTTGTTAAGTGCTTACTGCATCAAGTAGTATGCTAAGTGTTGGGCTAGATACTGGAGGGAGCAGCTTGGCTTAGTGGAAAGAGCACGGGCTTGGGAGTCAGGGGTTGTGGGTTGTAATCCTGGATCCTCCACTTCTCTGCTGTTTGACCTTAGACAAGTCACTTAACTTCTCTGTGCCTCAGTTACCTCATCTGTAAAATGGTGATTAAGACTATGAGCCCCACATGGGACAACCAGATTACCTTGTATCTACCCCAGTGCTTAGTACAGTGCCTGGCACATAGTAAACACTTAACAAATATCATTATTATTATTACTATTACAAGTTGTTTAGGTTGGATGCGATCTATGTAAGGCTACAATCGGAGGAGGAGGGACAACAGGTATTTTATCTCCATTTTGTAGATGAGGGGCCTTAGGCTCAGAGAAGTGAAGTGACTCACCCAAGGCTACACAGCAGACAAGTGCCGTAGTTCAGATTAGAACCCAGGACCTTCTGTTTCCCAAGCCCCTGTTCTTTCCATTAGGCCACACTGTATCTCCTTCCTAAACCTTCCTCCTTTCCATTAAG
Source organism: Ornithorhynchus anatinus (assembly GCF_004115215.2). Classification (NCBI taxonomy): domain Eukaryota; kingdom Metazoa; phylum Chordata; class Mammalia; order Monotremata; family Ornithorhynchidae; genus Ornithorhynchus; species Ornithorhynchus anatinus. Next base: position 50,252,776 of record NC_041735.1, on the reverse strand, counting down.
CTGCTTTTTTCATCTTCAGCTTTAAACCCTTTGTACAAATCTTTCCAGGAAGTTTTTTGCTGATGAAGCAGAAGGGAGCATGACTCCCTTGAAAGGGCAGTATGAAAATTTAAAAATCCAAATGAAACATTTAGCATGTTATTAATTTTTTTTTTATTTTCCTAATGGAAAACAGACAATTAATTTCTTAGCCGACCGTTCCTGGGCTCTCAGTCAAGAGCTCCGCCCAGAGTGTTGCTAGTGACTGTGCAAACGCCTTCCTTTGGGCAGACACCCTGCCACCCTCCTCATGCAGGCAGGGTGACATTTCCTGAAAGTTTTTGTAGAAAAATGATCCGGGGAGTGAAATATGGACTGAAATGGGAAGAGACAGGAGGCTGGGAGGTCAGCAAGGAGGCTGATGTAGTAATCCAGGAGGGATAGGATAAGTGATTGTTTTAACACAGTAGCAGTTTGGATGGAGAGGAAAGTGTGGATTTTAGTGATGCTGTGAAGATAGGACCACGAGGATTTGGTGAGGGGTTGAAAATGTGGGTTCGATGAGGGAGAGAAGTCAAGGATGATGCCAAGGTTACGGACTTGTGAGACAGGAAGGATGGTGGTGCTGTCTACAGTGATGGAAAATCATGGGGAGGACAGGCTTTGGGTGGGAAGATAAAGAGCTCTGTTTTGGACATATTAAGTTTGAGGTGATGGGAGGACATCCAAGTAAAGATGTCTTGAAGGCAGGAAGAGACGCGAGACTGTAGAGAAGGAGAGAAATCAGGGCTGGAGATGTAGATTTGAGTATCATCTACACAGAGGTGATAGTTGAAGCCATGGGAGCAAATGAGTTCTCCAAGGGAGTGGTTTAGATAGGAATAGAAGGGAACCATGAACTATAGCTTGAGAGACTCCCACAGTTAGGGGGTGGGAGGCAGAGGAGGAGCTCACAAAGGAGACCGAGAATGAATGGCCAGAGAGTAAGAGGAGAACAGGGAGAGGACAGACTCAGGAAAGCTAAGGTTGGATAAAGTTTCCAGGAGTACGGGGTGGTCCACACTGTCGAAGGTGGCTGAGAGGTCTAGGAAGATTAGGATGGAGTAGAGGCCATTGGAATTGGCAAGAAGGAGATCACTGGTGGCCTTTGAGAGTTATTTACAAGGCTGACTGATCATTATTTTTAATATAAAGGAAGTTGGAGGATTCTCTCTGGCTCTTGAAATTTGAATTTTGTTTGCACACCCACTTATCCAGAAAAGATCCTTCCCTCCTGACCAATATTTTGAATTCAGCTTCTGGACATCCAGAAATCCTGTGGCCCATTGGGCGTTACTGTTTGGTAGAGGAAAAGATGAACAATCTGGCCAAGTTTTGCTGAGAGATGGAAGGATCTATAGGGTTTGGAGAAAGGGAGAAGCAGAAACATTTCCCTAGGGAGAATATACTACTGAGAAGACAGAGCTCGTGTGAAACCCGACCCGGCAGCTATTAGTAAAGCACAGCTAGGATGAACTTACCACATTCTTACTGATGTACTTCAATCATGACTTCTCCCTTCTCTACTTTGTATTTAAGAAGCTGATATTCTTTATGAACTTATCTAAATTCCTACAAGAGAACCGACAGTTCATAGACAACTCCTCCCCCCTCCAAACTCCTATTACTGTGTCATTTATAGAAATCTTAATGAAAAAATGTGAAGGACAACATGATTATAGGGGTGATTTAGCAGTGCTGTGGTTAAGGTTGTCTCAGCCTTTAATTATGAACTACTTATTTCATCTATTTAACTATTTTTTTGTTGTTTAAATCTCTTTTTTCCTCCCAGATAAATTTGGTGCACATTTTGAGTCCAAAGCACTTTTTTTTTCCCCCTTGTTGAGAGCTTGAATGACAAGATCCAAGATATTTAGTTAAAAATGGGGAAGATTGGAGGGCAGTTTCCACCTCTTCAACTTCTTTGCTTCTTCCTTCCAACTAAATTAACAGAGTTTTAGTTCTAACCTTGAGATTTAGCTAGTATCTGCTGCAGTAAGATTATGCCTGCTGGGGCTATGCCATCAGTGGGCGAAGTTTCCAAGTGAAGTGCCACCTAGGATGTCTTGGGTGGGAGACCCATGCAACAGGAATTCTGAAAATATCTGGCTTTATGGGCAACAGTGACTCCAGAGTGCACTATCCTGGCCAAGAGGTCTTCTTCCCTAACCCTCCATTTCCTTTTCTCCCACTCCTCTCTGTGTTGCCCCTGAACCTGGATTCGCTCCCTTGATTCACCCCCTCTCAGTCCCACAGTGCTTACGTGCATAACCTTAATTCATTTGTATTAATATCTGCTTCCCTCTCTAGAATGTAAACTTGTCATGAGCAGGGAACGTGCCTACCAACTCTGTTACATTGTACTCTCCCAAACGCTTAATCCAGTGCTCTACACATATTGAGTGCTCAAAAGATATGATTGATTGATAGATTGAACAGCTTCCTAGTCTAAACTGCTACAGCACAGCATTGGTAACTATGGCCATAAATGGATTTTGTATGTAGGTTTTGAGTGTACTTCATTCTTTCACTCATTTATTGAATGCTTACTGTGTGCATAACACTGTACTAAGCACTTGGGAGAGTGCAATACAACGATAGACATATTCCCTGCCCACAATGAGTTTACAGTCTAGAAATGGATCAACCCTTGCCTATCCCCTGCACTGGCAAGGGTGGTGGGAAGGGCGACCAAAAGGAGTTTCAAGGAGGAGGGCAGGAAGATGGGCAATAAATTTAGTCGTGATGGTCCCGGCTCTACCGGCCAACCCGGCAGCCAAATTTCTCTATTACTACTACTCTCCAAATCTCTCTCAGACTGATGCTCTCTAGGCCCCTATGGCAAACTTCATGGATCGGTCAAAAACTACAGGGAGGAAAACCAGCCAGCGTCCTTAGTCTAGTCACTTCACAGAGCAGTGGAGGTATAGTACCACTGTAGGGCCCTTGTAATGTCTTGTGAGGAGAAATATGTGGGCTTTTAGGATTGATGCTGGAAGGACCTGTCACGGTCTGACAAACATGGTAAATGAGAACCATTAGGAGCAGGCTTGGCGCTTGTCTGGAGAGCATGCTCTGAGTAAACTTCTTCTCCTCAGCCTGAGTGCTCTGCTATTTGCCACTGTCAGGTTTATCATGGCTGCGTTCATTTCTATTCTTTTCTGGGGGTTGGAGGACAGAAACATTCTAGCTAAATTGCTGAGGAGCTCAATCTAAAGACCACTGATAGTATGGTACATGGTCCTGCCACCCGGTGAAATGGAGAGTCAGTCAGCAGTCAGTGTCCAGCATTTTGGTAAAGCTAATCTCAATTACTAAGGTGTTCTGCTCACATTAGTAAATTTTGTGGCCACACTTGTAATGCCCTTTGAGGGTGTTTCGGTATGTGAGCGTGTGTGTGGGTAACGTCTGTGTCCATCTATCTCTGATATATATTTGCTTTGGCTTATTTTCTGCTGAAACAAGGTAGACAGCTGACAGGTCACTGAATAACTAACATCTGTCATTCTTGTTCTGGAAGAACATGGGACGGACAGTATTTTAGTGTTAGTGAGGGACTATGTTCCAACACTTTTTCAGAGAGAAAGAAAAATGTTTTTTGGGGGGTGGGGTGGGGAGATGAGAAACCCGGCAAGCTTTCTGTCCCAAAAGATTCCTAAAGTCTTCAATAGGGTGTGTTTGTTTGCGGTGTCCGAGGGATATGCACTTCTCTGTTGCTCAGCTACTTTCTGTCCTCTTTATATCAAATCAAAGAAAGTAAACACTGTACCAAAAAAGGAGGCACTCTGAATAATTAAAGGTTTTCCCTTTGTTTTATTTGATCCATTTCTCTGATGGCACAGCCGCCACTTAGTTACTCCCATGCTGGGTGAAAGATGCAACATAATGTTTTTGGCAAAAACTGAGGCGATTTAAGAGAAAAAAAATATTTTTAACGAAGATTTATGAGGTGATTTATCTTGGTTTTTATTAAACCAGGAAAGAAATGTGCAAAAGAGAAACATAAGAGGAGAAAAAACTCCAACAGAAATGAGTTAGAGAAAAAAGCCTCTTGCTGAGGTGAGTAGTAACAAGACACTGCATCTTCAGCCCCCAGATGAGACATTTACCTTTAAGTGGGGGTTACCCAATAGTCCCCATTTTGTTTTTCCCTGAAGGGGACTCCTTTTGTGTTTCCATTCCTTTCTATTTTTATAACTATATTCCCCTCACCTCACAATCCATAGCAGACCTTGGTTTTTTACAATATTTTCAGGTCTCCACTTTCTTTCTGCCTTTTCAGCGGAAATGAATGTCAGCCCTGAACCTTTTTCCTTCCTGGCATCACTTTTAATTCCTACTTCTTATCCCATTCCTGACCTTTCTGCAGCCAGCAGAGTTTCCTCACCCTGAGAATCTGCACATAAACAACAGTGAGCACCAGGAATTCTGAGACAGCATTTAGAGGAACACTGGTTTAAGCTGGTAAAGGATTTAGAAGCAGGAAACTTGATCTATGCTTTGACTTCCAAGTTTTTAAAATGAGGATGAGCCAAGCCCCTTACCTCAAAGGGATGGTGGGATGATTAAAGGAGATGAAACCTGACTTATACTTTTATTTAAATGTACGATTTTCTTTTTGGATACCTGCACTGAGAATCTTTATTCATGATGCCTTTCTGGATTTGAATCTGTTGTGTCACATTTTTTACAAACCACCTTAAAAGTCTGTGTAGATCTTGACAAGGTAAAAGAGTAAATGCATGACCAAGCCTACTCTCTTAGTGGTAGGGGATGCTTCTTCTAACTTTTGAATGTGGTGATTTGGTTGGATTCAGTTTGGCTAAGTGCCTGACATCCAGTTAGTGGACTATCAACTTGTAAGTGGGGTTTTGAAAATGAGGAGCACTTTCATTTTCCTCTTGAGGTGCATCATCTCTCTCTCCATTTTACTAAAATACCTTATTGTCTCAGGAGAGCAGCAGAAGGGGGTGGGATAGACATGTGGCCTGTAGTCGATATTGAAGTTTTCATCTGAGGGTTGAGAAGCAAGCCTAGTGATTTCTCCTTTGCAGTCCTTACTTTCACACATAGGTCAATGTGACACAAAGTTTGTATGTATTCTGGGCATACTGGATCACATATTGGCTATTTCAGAATTAAGCCAGGCATATATTTTGTAAGAAATGTTCCTAGTAGAAAATTATTTGTTTTGAACCTGCATGAGACAAACCTAACCCTGGACACCACGCTGATATAAATGATATGGCCCCAGGCACAGAGATATTTTTGCATTCAGATACCCTAGTCCCATCTTCAAGTCTATATAAGTAACACCATCAGCCAATACTTATGATCCATAGACCTCATTTTTGTCCTCATTGAAAAACTCTGCTTCTTTTTCTGTTATCCTGGGTTTCTGGAATCTATAAAACTGGTAGTAGGGTAGGAGCTGAAGAGAGCCTTGACCCTGCCCACTCAATCAATTAATCAATCATATTTGTGGAGCACTTACTGTGTACAGACCACTGTACTAAGAGCTTGGAAGAGCACAGTATGAGTCAATCTGAGGAAGAGCAGATAAAACTGAAGACTAGATCTGCAGACACTTTCTGCTGTTTTCTTTAGGCTGTGGGGGTCAGAGTATATGGCACTCTTTCTCCAATGGGATTGATGGCAGAAGATAAAAAGGACAAATGCTGGTGCATTTCCTGTTGCTTCCAGGCATAACAACATTTATTAAGCATTTATTATATGCCGAGCACTGTACTAAGCACAAGATACAAAATATTTCAATCAAATCAGACATAATCTCTGTCCTCCGAGAGGCTCTGTGGCCTACTGGAAGGAGCATGGGCCTGGGAGTCAGAAGGACCTGGGTTTTAATCCTGGCTCTAAAATGTGTCTGCTATGTGACCTTGGGCAAGTCTCTGTGCCTCAGTTCCCTCATTTGTAAAATGGGGATTAATGCTGTGAGTCCCATGTGGAACAGGGACTGCATCCAACATGATTTCCTTGCATCCACCCCAGCGATTAGTACAGTGCCTGGCACATGGTAAGCGCTTAACAAATACCACTAATTATCATTATTGATTGCCTAAGCGGGAGGGAGAACAGGCATTTGATTCCCAGTTTACAGATGAGGAACCCGAGGCACAGAGAAGTTGCTTGGCCAAGGTCTCACACCAGGCAAGTGGCGAGGTCAGAATTAGAATCCAGGTCTCATGCTCTCTTTCCATGAGGCCATGCTGCTTCAGATGTACAGCCAGCCATCTGCATGCCTCAGTGCTCAATTTTCAGACAAGTCTCCCAGAGTTTGGGTGGCAGGGAATGGGCGTAGCAGTGGGGGTAGGAGGGAAGGGTGGAAAGGTCTGCCAGTACCTCCAGCAGGCACCCCGGTCAATCAGGAGCCACACCAAAAGATGCATTCTACTGTACTCTCCCAAGCATTTAGTTCAGTGCTTTGTACACAGCAAACCTTCAATTAATACGATTGAATGAGTGGATGAATATAAAGAAAACAAAGCAAAAAAACCTCCCTGTAGTTTCAAATTTAGTGTGTCTTTTCATGCTGAATTTCAACAAAAAGATTAAATGGCTAATGAGGCTCACTAAGGCCATTATAGGCATATGAATGATGCAGACTGTTTTTCATTGTTTTTAGTTTTACCCCATGCAGACATGGGCAGTAAATCTGTGGCAGGCTGCTTGACTCCTTATTTCTGTGCCATCTCTTTTTGTCACAGCAAAATTTTAGCAAATATGAAATCAAATTATGATAACTATTTAAGTTCCATGTAAAAAAATTCTCCTTGAGCCTTTTCTCCTGAAGACCACTGTAGACTAACTACTACTGGTTTGTCAAGCAATGTGAGGAATGTTCAACTCTGAATGAGAAATCTTCTTGGATTAGAAACTCCTATTATGCATTAGACCCCAGGGTGGGGATGGAGGTGTCCAAGAATCTCTAAATTAGGTCCGATGTAGAATCTGAGGGATGGGGAATTTGAGGCACTATATTTCTTGGTTGGTTCTACTGAGAGTTCTAGAAGCCACTGGTTGGCTGATTTTTATATTAATTTTGAGAGTGGGTTTGAGAGAGGCTCAGTGAGTATTCCCATTTGAGGGACACTCTCTTTGACAGCAAGGATATTTCCGAATACTCTGACGGGGCTGCCTGAGGGCTGGAGTCCGGACCAAAGTGCAGTTGAATCTGGGCTGCTTCATCAACAGTTTCACCCAAGCTAAAGAAGTCAAGAAGAGGAATTTGCAATTGGTTGTGCGTGTGTGTATAGCATGTTTTTAAAGCAGTGATACTTGTGATATTTGTTAAATGTCTACTATGTGCCAAGCATGCTATGAAGTTCTGGAGTAGATGTGATACAATCACATCAGACTCAACCCCTACCCCACATGAATCTCCCGTCTAAGGGATCTCCGAGTTTAAGGGAACCTCAAAGCCCGACACTCAACATCTAAGGGCCATCCCATCTAACCCCTGTGCCCACATAACACACCTGGGTAGTCGACAATCCCAATTCAACACAGTCATTGACATGCCAGTAATAATAATAATAATGATGGTATTTGTTAAGCGCTTACTATCCGCCAAGCAGTAGGCATTAGCATCACAAGAGAGCCCAAAGTGGAAAGCCCACAGTGCATGTAAATGCATGACCAAGCCTACTCTCTTAGTGGTAGGGGATGCTTCTTCTAACTTTTGAATATGGTGATTCGTTGGATTCAGTTTGGCTAAGTGCCTGACATCCAGTTAGTGGACTATCAACTTGTAAGTGGGGTTCTGAAAGTGAGGAGCACTTTCATTTTCCTCTTGAGGTGTAGTCATCTCAAGCAGTAGGCATTAGCATCACAAGAGAGCCCAAAGTGGAAAGCCCACAGTGCTGGGGCTAGGGAGTGGATGGAGATTCTGAAAGTAGAGAAACTTCTTTGAAAAGGATAAGTAGCATGGCCTAGTGGAAGGAGCCTGGCTCTGGGAGTTAGGGAATCCGGGCACCAATACCGGCGCTGCCACTTGCCTTCTGTGTGACCTTGGGTGAGTCACTTAACTCCTCTGTGCCTCAGTTTCCTCATCTGTAAAAAGGGAATCCCATACCTAGTCTCCCTCCTACTTAAACTACAAGTCCCGTGTGGGGCAATGACTACGTCTGCAGTGATTAACTTGTATGTGTCCCGGCACTTAAGCAAATATTATAATTAATTATTATTGTCTGTATATTGAATCTCCATTAAGTGACTCCAGTTTCCAGAGCTGTGGTAGTCACCAGAATCATAGTCACTTGATAAAGCACCTTCCTCCTCTCCTTCTCTCTGCCCACTCTGATCCTTGGAGACTTCAACATCCATACGGATGTACCCGACGACTCCTCTGCCGCCCGCCTGCTATCCCTCCTCGACTCTGCCGACCTCCTCCTCCACCATACCGCGCCCACTCATCGACTCGGTCACACCCTCGATCTCGTCATCTCCTACCGCTGCACTATCTCCTCACTCACCAACTCTGAAATCCCTCTCTCTGACCATAACCTTCTCACCTGCCTCATCTCTCACACTCCCTCCCCCTGCAAATCTTCGCTACTGCCCCACAGAGACCTCCGCTCTCTCGATCCCATCCGTCTTTCCAATAGCATCTCTCCTCACCTTGCCGCCCTGTCCTCTCTTCCCACTCTCGACGATCAGGTCTCCGCTCTCAACTCCACCCTCTCTACTCATCTCGACTCTCTCGCCCCCCTTTCCCTCCGCCGCTCTCGCTCCACTAACCCACAGCCCTGGATCACCTCCTCCGTCCGCCTCCTACGCTCCTATGCTCGAGCTGCTGAGCGCTGCTGGCGAAAGTCCAAGCACTGAGCCGACCTCACACACTTCAAATTTATCCTTTCCTGCCTTAACTCTGCCCTCTCCTCCGCCAGGCAAAGCTTCTTCTCCTCCCTCATCGACACCCATGCCTGTCACCCCCGCCGATTGTTCCGGACCTTTAACTCTCTCCTTAGGCCCCCTGTTCCTCCCCCTCCCCCATCTCTCACCCCTAATGATCTGGCCACCTATTTCCTCACGAAAATCAACACGATCAGGTCTGAGCTCCCCAAAGTCACCCCTCCGCCTCTCCCCTCCCCCCCAACAACCCCCTCCCCTACTTTCCCATCCTTCCCTGCAGTATCCTCAGAGGAGATCTCCTCCCTCCTCGCAAGTGCCACCCCCTCCACCTGCGCCTCGGACCCCATTCCCTCTCACCTTCTTAAAACCATCGCCCCTGCCCTCCTCCCTTCCTTAACTTCTATTTTTAACCACTCAATCTCCAAGGGCTCCTTCCCCTCTGCCTTCAAACATGCCCACGTCTCCCCCATCCTAAAAAAACCCGCTCTTGACCCCACTTCCCCCTCCAGTTATCGTCCGATCTCCCTACTACCCTTCCTTTCCAAAATCCTAGAACGAGTCGTCTACAATCGATGCCTAGAATTCCTTAACTCCCATTCTCTCCTAGACCCCCTCCAATCTGGCTTCCGTCCCCTCCACTCTACCGAGACTGCTCTCTCTAAGGTCACCCATGACCTCCTTCTTGCCAAATCCAATGGCTCCTACTCCATTCTGATCCTCCTTGACCTCTCTGCTGCCTTTGACACTGTCGACCATCCCCTCCTCCTCCATACCTTATCTCACCTTGGCTTCACGGACTCTGTCCTCTCCCGGTTCTCCTCTTACCTCTCTGGCCGATCATTCTCGGTCTCCTACGCTGGAGCCTCCTCCCCCTCCCATCCTTTAACTGTTGGAGTTCCTCAAGGGTCAGTTCTTGGCCCTCTTCTGTTCTCCATTTACACTCACTCCCTCGGTGAACTCATCCGCTCTCACGGCTTTGACTACCATCTCTACGCAGATGACACGCAGATCTACATCTCCGCCCCTGTCCTCTCCCCCTCCCTTCAGGCTCGCATCTCCTCCCGCCTCCGGGACGTCTCCACCTGGATGTCGGCCCGCCACCTAAAACTCAACATGAGCAAGACTGAGCTCCTCATCTTCCCTCCCAAGCCCGGTCCGCTCCCAGACTTCTCCATCACCGTGGATGGCACGACCATCCTTCCCGTCCCGCAGGCCCGCAATCTCGGTGTCATCCTTGACTCGTCCCTCTCGTTCGCCCCACACATCCTATCCGTTACCAAGACCTGCCGGTTTCACCTCTACAATATCGCCAAGATCCGCCCTTTCCTCTCCACCCAAACGGCTACCTTACTATTACGGGCTCTCGTTATATCCCGGCTAGACTACCGTGTCAGCCTTCTCTCTGACCTCCCTTCCTCCTCTCTCGCCCCGCTCCGGTCTATTCTTCACTCCGCTGCCCGGCTCATCTTCCTGCAGAAACGATCTGGGCATGTCACTCCCCTTCTTAAACAACTCCAGTGGTTGCCTATCGACCTCCGCTCCAAACAAAAACTCCTCACTCTAGGCTTCAAGGCTCTCCATCACCTTGCCCCTTCCTACCTCTCCTCCCTTCTCTCTTTCTACCGCCCACCCCGCACGCTCCGCTCCTCTGCCGCCCACCTCCTCGCCGTCCCTCGGTCTCGCCTATCCCGCCGTCAACCCCTGGGTCACGTCCTCCCGCGGTCCTGGAACGCCCTCCCTCCTCACCTCCGCCAAACTGATTCTCTTTCCCTCTTCAAAACCTTACTTAAAAATCACCTCCTCCAAGAGGCCTTCCCAGACTGAGCTCCTCTTCCCCCTCTACTCCCTCTGCCATCCCCCCTTTACCTCTCTGCAGCTAAAGCCTCATTTTCCCCTTTTTCCTCTGCTCCTCCACCTCTCCCTTCCCATCCCCACAGCACTGTACTCGTCCGCTCAACTGTATATATTTTCATTACCCTATTTATTTTGTTAATGAATTGTACATCGCCTTGATTCTATTTAGTTGCCATTGTTTTTACGAGATGTTCTTCCCCTTGACGCTGTTTAGTGCCATTGTTCTTGTCTGTCCGTCTCCCCCGATTAGACTGTAAGCCCGTCAAACGGCAGGGACTGTCTCTATCTGTTGCCGACTTGTTCATCCCAAGCGCTTAGTACAGTGCTCTGCACATAGTAAGCGCTCAATAAATACTATTGAATGAAAGCGGCAACCTGAGGCACTCTAGAAAGAGATACCAGCTTGAGGAGATGGCCACAAGCTGTTGGCATAGCAAGGACGAGCAACGGGAAAACATTTAATATCGCTGCAGTATTAAAAAGCACTGCCCTTTTGCCACTTAGTTTTGATCCTGCTGGCAAGTGCACATGACTGATATATCTTGCAGTCCGCCAGTTGACGTCAAATGGATTTTTAGCCAACAGACCAAGGCTATTAATCTGTTGAATCCAAATCACCACAGGACCCAAATTGGCTGAGAAATAACTCTAACCCAGAGTATGCTGAGGTTAAAGGTTTGGAATCTGTGATTTACCAATATTATACTTGGAATTACTCAGGCTATTTTTCCTTACAAAATCGAGTTGCAGTTGCTACTTTAATTTTTTTTATATTTTGCTCTTAGCTGAGTTATGAATGCTATCTGCTGCTTAGATGTAGTTTTCATTTTCATCAGTTCCATGTCAGGCCATTTGTGATCAGATGAATCAGACACTGACAAATGAATATGTTATTTCCCACTTGATGAAAGCGGCCCCATTGTTTTGGTGTGGGTATGCATATTTGCATTTTCATAGTTCAGTCCAAGCCCAGAGTAATGAATATTGTAATTGTTACTGAAATAGCTGCATAGCTATATTCAATGCCATTGTTTGTATGGTTCAGGGTTCTGATGTCTTTCTTTAAAAAAATAATTAGCGCAGAGCAAGGATTTAACCATGAGTATAAACAAAACACTGGGCGGTATGAACTGGGTCATGGAGCACAAGGTGAAAGAAATTATTCTAATGCTCTGCATGGATCTTGGTATTATACTGTGTTTACATTTCCTGACTTACTCCTGCAGCTTCATTTAGAAAAGGACATTGGGAGTGAGAAACCTACTGGGGAGACCATGAATTAAACAGACTGTTGTCTTCAGGCCAGACCACACTTTGACCCTACCAGACTGATGAAAAGCTGGTCTACTTCTAGAGAAGATGCAATCTTGGTCTCACCCTCAATCCCTCACTGTCTTTCAATTCCCACATTTAAACTACTGTGAATTCCTGCCAATTCTTCCTACACAACATTTCCCTGACTGGCTTCTTTCTCTCCAGTCAAATAGGCTACCACTCATATCACAGCTAGAATATTGCGTCAGCTTCCTTGCTGGCCGTATCGTAACTAGACTCTATCATCACTGACCACCCAATCTCCAGTCTCTCTCCACTACAGTTGATATTACACACTGCTGCGTGAATTATATTCTTGAAGTGCCATTTGGCATTCATCTCTCTGCTCCTCAAAACCCTCCTAGTCTCCCTCGGGATCAATCAAAAACTCTTTACAATCCTTTTCAAGGCTCCCGACCGACTCTCCCCATCTTACATACCTGCTCTCTTCACCCACTGTATCTCGGCTCACTCTCTTCATTCCTCTAGACTGCAAGCTCGTTGTGGACAGGGAATGTGTCTGTTATTGTACTGTACTCTTCCAAGTCCTTAGTACAGTACTTTGCACACAGTAAGGGCTCAATAAATACTAGTGAATGAATAAATGCTTTTAAGCAAACCTTTTAACTGTACTTCACTTTGGCTATCCTGCCTCCATCTTTTCACTCCTGCTGTCCCCTCAGCCCGGAATTCCCCTGCCTCCCTAGTCTGACAGACCACAGCCCTTCCCATGTTCAAAGCCCTCCTAGGGTCCCACCTGCTCCAATTAATTTCCAACAGCCCAAATGAAATCGTGTCACCAATTGATCAGTCAAGGGTATTTATTGAGGCTATGGGCAGAGCACAGTACTAAGTGCTTGGGAGAGTACAATATAACAGAATTAGAGGACACATTCCCTGCCCATGACAAGCTTGTAATCTAGAGGGATGAGCTTTTGCTCTAGAGTCACCAGTCATCTCTATACCTGTAGTTATTTATTCCCATCCTCAGAACTTGTATACAAATTTTGATTCAGTTGTTCGCTTACCTGTTGTTCTGATCACTATTTTTGTCAATATTTTAATGATCACTCGTTGTTTAAAGGGTAAGCTCCTTGTGGGCAGGAGACCTGTCTTTTCTTTCTGTTATGTCTGCTGAAGTGCTAAGTTCACCATCTTGCCCTAAGTGTGTGCTCAATAAATATTGTCACTGTGACTATTACTTTTTCTGGGCAACTCAGTGCAGTCGTCAACTCCCCCATTTCTATCCTAAATTCCACATACCGGAACTTTTGCTTTGTTCTGCCCACTCTGTCGATAGATCTAGTCACCAGGCTCTCTATAATAACTTCAAAACATTGTTGTCCTTCATCCCGACTCAACCTTCTCTTTCCCAGGATAGTCATCCTTAATCCTTTAGCCTTTCCTCATAGATCTTAATTTCCAATTCATTAATCATCCTTTTGTCTCTCTTCTGAACCATCTCCAAATAGCCCCATCACCTTGAGGTGCCTAGCCTTGACTACGGTTTGCAGAGGAGGGCTGAGAGTGAGTGAATTGCACAGATTCTGTGAGGTTGTTCATCTGTAAAGATCTGAAAAACGTGTCCTTAACTGGTCTGGGAGGAAGGGCTATCTAATCCTTTTAGTTTTAAAACTTTTACTGGGTCTTTTAGAAATGCAGGAAGAATAAAACTTTGCGGTTACTTCACCTGTTCGCTCCAGTTGTCGTCCTTGAATCCCATGAAGACAGGCATTCATTAAGGACTGCTGGAGACCTGTGGGAAATTAAAAAATGGACACACAAACTTGGGGTTACTTGCAAATGGTAGTTGTGGTAGAAAATACCTCTGGATCATAGAGGATCCTGAGCAAAGCATGTTTCAACAATGCGGTGGTGTTACAAAAAGCAAGTGGGGTGTATATATAGGGATAAAAATAATATACTCACACTCTCAGCCTTCTCTCTGACCTCCCTTCCTCCTCTCTCGCCCCGCTCCGGTCTATTCTTCACTCCGCTGCCCGGCTCATCTTCCTGCAGAAACGATCTGGGCATGTCACTCCCCTTCTTAAACAACTCCAGTGGTTGCCTATCGACCTCCGCTCCAAACAAAAACTCCTCACTCTAGGCTTCGAGGCTCTCCATCACCTTGCCCCTTCCTACCTCTCCTCCCTTCTCTCTTTCCACCGCCCACCCCGCACGCTCCGCTCCTCTGCCGCCCACCTCCTCACCATCCCTCAGTCTCGCCCATCCCGCCGTCGACCCCCGGGTCACGTCCTCCCGCGGTCCCGGAACGCCCTCCCTCCTCACCTCCGCCAAACTGATTCTCTTTCCCTCTTCAAAACCCTACTTAAAAATCACCTCCTCCAAGAGGCGTTCCCAGACTGAGATCCTCTTCCCCCTCTACTCCCTCTGCCATCCCCCCTTTACCTCTCCGCAGCTAAAGCCTCATTTTCCCCTTTTCCCTCTGCTCCTCCACCTCTCCCTTCCCATCCCCACAGCACTGTACTCGTCCGCTCAACTGTATATATTTTCGTTACCCTATTTATTTTGTTAATGAATTGTACATCGCCTTGATTCTATTTAGTTGCCATTGTTTTTATGAGATGTTCTACCCCTTGACGCTGTTTATTGCCATTGTTCTTGTCTGTCCGTCTCCCCCCGATTAGACTGTAAGCCCGTCAAATGGCAGGGACTGTCTCTATCTGTTGCCGACTTGTTCATCCCAAGCGCTTAGTACAGTGCTCTGCACATAGTAAGCGCTCAATAAATACTATTGAATGAACATTGTACCCATGGAACAGATTTTATTGCACCCAATTCTGGTATTCAGATTTTAAGGATGAAACAAACTTGAAGTGTGTGTAAAAGGGAACCATGGTGAACAAAGAGCAGGTGACCAAAAGAAGCTGTGAAACTGTCTTTCTCCCTTTCTAAAAAAGTGTGTGGGATTAAATGTAGGAGATGGGGTTTTGGGGGTGGGAAAGGATGAAGTCTCAGAGAAACCTCGTGTTTCCTATGATTGTATGGTTTCAAGCTGATTTAGACAGAGATTGTTAAGGGTCATAGTATTACATGCCCAGGAGAGGAGAGCAGCATTTCCACTTTACAGAAGAGAAAATCAGGAACAAAGCAGTTGGGGGAACTTGAATGTGTCGCAGAATTGTCAGCAGAGTTGTTTATGGAACTCATGACACTTGATGCCGAGTTAAGTTTCTTAAGTTCTCCAAAAAGAGTTCCTACTGTTTAAAAAAAAAATCCTTCAGTTTGGCATTTCACGTGTGTAGAGGAAAAGGTCTATTTCCAACTAAGTATATGCCATATGTGGAGGCAGTATTTTGGATACTTCAGTTTGGCTCTTTCAAGGAGAGAAAATAGTGAATGTATTAATGCATCTTCGTCTAATGTTGGTATAACTGCCAGGACTCAAGGGCAATGAGTGACTTTAAACAAAGACACAGGAAAAACAAATATTGCACAGAAGATATTTATGAATTAACCTATCTAGAGCAGCAAGAAAAACAACTCTAAATGCTTGAAAGAAAAGTAACTCTTGTAACTGAAAGAAGGGCTGGGCACGACCTTTGTAACTCAGCTCAATGTTACAATCATTAAGAAATTAAAAACGTTATTCTCTGGGAGCACCATTCACCCACCTAGCAACAAGGATAAGGGACAGATTTATAGGGGTTTTTTTCAGGAACTGAAGTGTAATTACACCTGTGTTTTGAAAGGATTTTCTTTTCCTCAGAACATATGCAAGGCCTTTGTTTCATTTAGAGCCTTGTAAATCTTTGGCACTTGGGCAGTATTGTATGTTTAGTGATTCTCACATCATCCCTGGAAGGTGGGCAAGCGGAAGATCCTTGTTTGGGTTGAACCTGTCTTAATCCTCATACTCTGGGAGACAAAGAAGCAGTCTGGTCTAGTGGATAGAGCGTGGGCGTAGGAATCAGAGGACCTGAGTTCTAAACCTGGTTCTGCCACTTGTTTGCTGTGGGGTCTTGGGCAAGTCACTTTACTTCTCTGGGCCACAGTTACCTGGGGATTAAGACTTTGAACCCTATATGAGACAAAGACTGTGTCCAACCTGATTAGCTTGTTTTTACCCTAGCACTTAGTACAGTGCCTGGCACATAGTAAGCACTAACAAATACCATTAAAAAAAAAGATGAGCAGATAAAATGTATGATTTTCCTTACCTGAGATCCAGACCCCCTGACCAACCATCTCCCAGGGCGCAGCAGCGCATAGTCCTTTTCTCTGAGTAACTGTAAGTGGAAGAGAGGCTAGGGGTGTGGAACCAAGGATTTCCCTTTTTTATTGTTTCTAAAAGTAAAGTTAATGCTTAAAGGTTTCCCTCTTGGGGCCACAGCCCCATGGACACAATCCCTGAGAAAAAACTTGCCCTGCAGGGAATGATCCCTGAGAATGAACTTTCAGGTTAGAGGGAGAAAAAGGAAGAAAGTCATAACCTGTAGTTCAAAGAAAGTTATAGCCCCGATTCTCCTCTCAGCCAAGTTAGCTGCCGTTTGGTACAATATAATGAAGGTCACCTACCTTTCTTTCTTTCTTTCTTTCTTTCTTTCTTTCTTTCTTTCTTTCTTTCTTTCTTTCTTTCTTTCTTTCTTCCTTTCTTCCTTTCTTCCTTTCTTCCTTTCTTCCTTTCTTCCTTTCTTCCTTTCTTCCTTTCTTCCTTTCTTCCTTTCTTCATATTTATTGAGTGTTTACTGTGTGCAAAGCACTAAACTAAGCACTTGGGATGTACAATTCGGCAACAGATAGAGACAATCCCACAACAACGGGCTCACAGTCTAAAAGGGGGAGACAGACAGCAAAACAAAACAAGTAGTCAGGCATCAATATAATCAAAATGGATAAATAGAATCATAGATATATATATATATGTGTATCATTAAAAATAGAGTAATGAATAATATATACAAATATACACAAGTGCTGTGGAGAGGGGAAGGGGGTAGAGCAGAGGCAGGGAGTAGGGGGAATGGGGAGGGGAAGAGGGGCAGAGGGGAAGGGAGTGCTCAGTCTCAGAAGGCCTCCTGGAGGAGGTGAGCTCTCAGTAGGGCTTTGAAGAGGGAAGAGAGTTAGTTTGGCGGATGTGAGGAGGGAGGGCATTCCAGGTCAGTGGTAGGACACGGGCCAGGGGTCGAGGCTGGGACAGGTGAGAACAAGGGACTGTGAGGAGGTTAGCGGCAGAGGAGCGGAGTGTATGGGGTGAGCTGTAGAAGGAGAGAAGGAAGGTGAGGGAGGACGGGGCCATTTGATGTCATGGCCCTACTTGGGGTGTTTAATCCTAAATCCTATAGGATGCTGGTGGTGGAGGTAAATTCAAAATGAATCCCACAGCCTCCATAGTGTCATTTCTAAAGCTAAGCCTAAGCCCAAGGCTCTACTCTAAAGGTCCATGTAGCCCACCAACCCCTTGCCCCCTCCTACCTCCCTCCCTCACCTACCTACCTCACAAAAGCTGCCACTGTCTAAATAAGTCGCCTTTTGGGGAGCTTTTAATTAAGATAGAGATCTGGATTTCATATGGTAAGAAAAGATCCATGCTCTCCTGTGTGATAGCAGAACTGTTTGCAAATGATCTGAGATAAGAATTCAGTGTTCCAGGTGATCAATACAAACCCAAGTGAAATCTTTCTAATCTCATGGAATAGGTTCTGTGATTTATATGCACAGCAATTTTTCTCTTTCTTATTACCCCAATTCTCTCTCCAAAGTTTTAATCATATCTTCCTTATATGTTTAATTATTTATCATTATTGTTATTATTATTATTATTAATGTTATTACTGCTAATATTAGTTTTGTGCTAATTGTGTACCAAGCCCTGGGGCAGAAACAATGCAATTAGATCGTAAAGGGTGAACATTTCACATGTCTCACAGTTTAAGAGAGAGGGGGAACATGCAGGCTTGGAAGTCAAAAGGACCTAGGTTAGAGAATCAGTGTGGCTTACTGGAAAGAGCACAGGCTTGGGAGTCAGTGGTCATGGGTTCTAATCCCGGTTCCTCTGCTTGTCAGCTGTGTGACCTTGGGCAAGTCACTTAACTTCTCTGTGACTCAGTTACCTCATCTGTAAAATGGGGATGAAGACTGTGAGCCCTACATGGGACAACCTGATTACCTTATATCTACCCCAGTGCTTAGAACAGAGCTCGGCACATAGTAAGTGCTTAACAAATATCAACATTATTATTATTATTATTCTAATCCCAGTCTGCTATGTGTCTGCTGTGTAACCTTGGACATGTCACTTAACTTCTCTGTGCCACAGTTACCCCATTGGTAAAATGGAGACTAAGGGCATGAGCTGCATGTGGGAAATGGACTGTTTCTCACCTGGTTAGCTTGTATCTACCCCAGTAATTTGTACAGTGCCTGGCACAGAGTGTTTAACAAATATCATAAAAACAAAACAAACCCAGGTATTTAATTCCCATTTTGCATATGAGGAAACTTCTGAAGCACAGAGAAGTTAAATGACTGGCCCACGGTCACACAGAAGGTAAATGGCAAAGCCAGGATTAGAACTCAGGTAATCTGACTTCTGGTCCTGTGCTCTTTCCACTGGGCCAAACTGTTTCCTTTCCTATTTGGAAGTAGATAGGGAGTAAACATTTATACACACCCAAAATGACATGACTCCCAAATCCATCTTCAACCCTGAGGTTCTCTCTAGACTGTAAGCTCGTTATGGACAGGGAATGTATCTTTTATACTGTACTCATCCAAGCATTTAGTAAGCACTCAATAAATACAGTTGATCGATTGATTCATCTGCTCTCTGTTTATGCACTTCTTCCCTTCTCTGGGTCAAACTCCACCCCAACATCAAATATGGAACTCCTTTTCATCCTTGCTGCTAGTCTTTCTAATCTAATGTTGGTATTTGTTAAGCGCTTACTATGTGCAGAGCACTGTTCTAAGCGCTGGGGTAGATACAGGGTAATCAGGTTGTCCCACAAGAGGCTCACAATTAATCCCCATTTTACAGATGAGGTAACTGAGGCACAGAGAAGTGAAGTGACCTGCCCATAGTCACACAGCTGACAAGCTTTCCTATCCTAGCCTACCCAACACACAACAACATGAATAATATTTCTGGTTAGATCCCATTTCTTCCATCCTCACGAGCTACAGTGGATCCCTAGAACTTCCCATACACGCCCAGTCCCCCTCTAGCACGGGAGCAGCCTCTTAGTATTCTGACTCTGTGCATGCCATTTTGACTGAGTCAGGCTCGCCTTATCGGACGAAAGTTCCCTGACATTCTAGTTAGACCCGATTATACATCTAAAGGTTGTTCCACCAGTTTCAGCTTCGAGGTTCTCCATCAGCTGGCTCCTCCCCATTCAGGTGCCCTCTTCTGCCCAGTACCTATGCACTAAAAAGGAGGTCCCTTGAACCTTCTTAGGCTGAGAAATTTCAAGCACAGAAGGGCCCATGTAACATGAGCTCCCTTCTATGCCAATGTTTGTGCAATGTAATCCAGGCCTGCACTCAGCTGACAACTTCCCTATTTAGAACACTGGCTGTCATTTCAGATATGCATATATACATATATATATATATATACACATATATATTTATGTACTCAAAGAGAGAGAGAGATCTAGTCTTATTTCTGACTAAACCTTCTAAAGAGGAAATTTGACTGAAAGTCTATTCTTATTTTAGTGGATATTTAAATTTGCATTTTATCACATTGATTCTTGCAAATGTGATCTATTGGAAGTCTCACTGAAAAAGTACCTTTTTCATTATTAACATGATTATCATTAATAAACTTCTATAAAGTGTCAGTTGTGGATATTGTACTAGGTGCTGGGATCCAGACATTAATCAAAGAAAAGACAGTGAGCATGTCCATGTGGAGGCCGAATGACACGTTGATAAATGGCTCCTTTTGTCATTTCACATGGCATCTAATGTTAAGGGAATTTGATATTTATTCTTTTTTTCACAAGTCATTCTGGTAGAATTTCAAAATGTAGTCTGAACTAGTAGAGATGGGGTGTTTTTTATAAAGAGTTTGCTTTTTTTTTAAAAAAAGGTATTTGTTAAGTGCTTAGTATGTGTGCCAGACACTTGTATTAAGTGCAGGGGTAGATATAAACTAATCAGGTTGGACACGATCCCTGTCCCACATGGAGCGCACAGCCTTAATCCCCAATCTACAGTTGAGGTAACTGAGCCACTTAGAAGTTGAATGACTTGCCCAATGTCACACAGCAGACAAGTGGCAGATCCGGGTTTAGAACCAAGGTCCTTCTGACTCCCAAGCCTGTGGTCTATCCACTAGGCCATGCTGCTTCCTTGAGAGGACCGCCCGATTGTCTGGAGAGTGCATGACAGCAGGACAGTGACTGTGTCCAACCTGATTTGCTTGTATCCACCCCAGTGCTTAGTACAGTGCTGGCACATAGTAAGCACTTAACAAATAGCATAATTATTATTATTATTATTAACCCAGGACTTAGTACAGAAAAGTAAGAGAGACTTAGGGAGTTGGGGAGAGGAGTATGATAATTGCTCAAGGGAAGAGGAAGGAAGGGAAAATAAGGTCAAGGGATTGCGGAACAGTGACTCCACAGTCAGAGGGGGAGAGGCGGTCCAAAGGTTGCCACATTATTGGCTGTTGTTCTCTCAGGGTCGGGGCTGATCTCACATATCTTACCTGCTCTTCCTGTTTCTTGGTGCCTGACTACGTCTTGGAGCATTTATAGGTGATGGGAGGAATAGATTGGAAAGAGTATTACAGTGAATCCTGATCTCCAAAATTACCTAGAGTGGGCTGTGGGGAAAAATGTCTTTCTGCTTCCTCAAAGGCGAATATCCTCCATCTGGACACCCCACAGAATGGCCTCCAAATCCACCTGTAGAAAGACTCTTCTTAATTTCTACAGTGGGACCTCGACTTTCTCCATTTCTTTTACGGCATTTGTTAAGCACTTACTATATGCCAGGCACTGTACTAGGCCCTGGGGTAGATACGAACTATCTCTCCTCCAAAATGTTTTTTTATTTTTTCAGAGGAATTTCAGAGAGTAGTTTATTATAGTCTGACACTGAGGAGAGGGGACCATAGACCATCCTGGAATGACACTGGCCCTAGGTGTATAACAATTTCAAGGGGTGATGGGTTTTTTGAGTTCCAACATATGGTTGAGTGAATATGTACTGGCAAGTGCCCTACCATAACTGAGGAATACTGACAGATCGCCCGTGTCCGTGATGGGTTTTTAAATGGGATCGTATGTCTACCTGGCAAATGGAAGCATGGCAATAGCTGAGGTGGCAGAGAATGTCACACTAATGACAGCATGGGAAAAAATGACTAAGCGAAGACACATTTTACCCACACATCATCCCTGCTTCCCTCCTTGTATTGTAAATTCAAAGGCAGGGGCTGTAGGTTTCTAAAACTCTGGCACAGTGCTTCGCTCACAGTAGGTGCTCGTAGATAGATCCCATCGATCTATTGAATTTTGGCAGATGTGATTAGTCCATTCCCCAAAGTGATGTTTGGATGGAAGTTATCCGAAGTATTTTCTGTGAGTCGAGGGCCATTCCAAATTCTGAACACTGAATGGAAAAAGACAGTTTAGGCAGTGGAAATGGGTGTAGCCATTCTGGATTGAACAGGGGAATAGATGGTTCAGATAATGGCATTCATGGAAAATCCTCTGGGGCACTGCACTGCACTGCACTGCACTAAACACTTGAGAAAGTACAATAGGAGCACATTCCCCATTCTTTGCCTGCAAGGAACTTGCACTTTAATTGGAGCGCTAGATTTAGAAACACAATAAACAGAATGAATAATTGACTGGATGGTTGATTATGCATATGTATATGTATGTGTATTTATATATATATATATGTACACACACACATACATATACACACATACACACAAGAGTACAGAGAAGCTGTGTGGCCTAGACCCGGTGCAAGTCATTCAACTTCTCTGGGCCTCAGTTTCCTCATCCATAAAATGGGGATTCAATACCTGTCCTCCCTCCCCCTTAAACTCTGAGCCCCATTTGGGACAGGGACTGTGTCCATCCTGATTGTATTGTATCTACCCCAGAGGTAAGTAGAGTGCTTGGGACATAGTGAGCACTAATCAAGCAATCGATCGTTATCTACTGAGCACTTACTGTGTGCAGAGTTCTGTATTAAGGTTTTGGGAGAGTACAATATAATAGATTTGGGAGACATGTTTCCTAATACCACTGTTATTACTATTAAAATTCAGAGGAAGAGCAAAAATAAATAGAGCAGTGTTAAGAGGCTGCTCATGTGATATGAGTCAGGAGATTGGAATTAATCAGGGAAGCTCTGTGGGAGGAGATGGGGTTTTAGGAGGGGTCTGAACACGGGGAGAGCAGCGTCGTCTGTTGGATTTGGAGTAGGAGGGCGTTCTAGGCCAGGGGACCAAAGTGAGCAAGGGGCCAGAGGGAGGAGAGAGAATTTAGACCAAACAGTTCTAAACACAAAAGTCATACTTTAAGTTCTCCAGGAGGAGGATGGATTTATCAGCGGCCTAAGCTCCATTAGTAGAGGAGAGCAGGATCCCAATCACTCCTCCCTTTCTTCTTCATCCAAACAGCTATCGCGTTCATCCAGTCACTTATCCTACTCCATCTTGGTTACCGTATCAGCCTCCTTATTGACCTCTCTGCCTCCTATCTCTCCCCACTCTAGCCCATACTTCTGCTGCAGGGATCTTTTTTCTACAGAAACATTCAGGACATTTCCTCACTCCTCAAGAAACTCCAGTGGTTACCCATTCAACCCCGCATCCAACGAAAACTCCTCATCATTGGCTTCAAAGCACTGAATCACGTTGCCCCCTCCTACCTCACCTCACTACTCTCCTATTTCAACCCAGCCTGCACACTTTGCTCCTCTAATGTTAACTTTCTCACTGTACCTCAGTCTCATTTATCTCATCCCCAACCTCTTAGCCATGTCCTACTTCTGGCCTGGAATGCTTTCCCTCTTCATACGTGACAGACAATTTCTCTCTCCCCGTTCAAAGCCATACTGAAAGCACATCTCCTCCAAGAGGCCTTCTCTGACTAAGCTCCGCTTTCGTCTTCTCCCTCTCCTTTCTGTGTCGCCCTGACTTGCTCCCTTCATTTATCACCCCCTCCCAGCCCCTCTGCATGTATGTATATATTTGTAATTTATTTATATAAAGGTCTGTGTCCCCCTCTAAACTCGAAGTTCATTGTGGGCAGGGAATGTGTCTATTGTTATACTGTGCTCTCCCAAGCGCTTAATACAGTGCTCTGCACACAGTAAGCACTCAATAAGCACTCACAGTGAATGAATGAATGCTCCCCTAAGTCTACCTGTACTCTGATAGAAGAGTTGACCTGAGCCGGTTACCCAGTGCGGACCCAAGGATCCATATATCCCAATCCCAGCTCCGCCACTGCACCGGCTTGGCCAAATTACTGACCCTGGAGGTTCTGCAGACTCCCTCCCTGGGAAAGTGGTAATTGACCACCACCCCCGGCAGTAGGCTACTGGGGTTTGTGGAAACCAGGTCAGAAGGACTTGAACTTTCCCCAGTGGGGAAAGAGCTACATGAAAACAAACTGTTTTGCTTATGATTATTTTTAGAAATAGCCTGGAGGGTGATCAGACAATCCCATCAGCAGAACGCCTGCAGCTATCTGCTGAAAATGGGAGCTGTATTCATTCTGCAGCCTCGTCTGTAGATTTGAAATCATGGCACTCCCGGGGGGAGAGGATAATCTTGGGGCTTGAAGTGCCAGAGGAATAGGAAATGAAGACTCCTTTCAGGGCATTTATGGGCCATTTTGTATTGCATATACATGCAGGAGGGAATATTGCAAAAAGACCTGTTTAAATCAATAAATGTAATTTTCTTGTGCTTACTATGATTTAGACTCTTAAAATATACATAATCTCATATTTCAAGTGCACGGGTTGACAGTGAGTCAGCTCCGTTCTCTTGTGCTAGGGAGCTAAATCACAGAGCTAGACCAGCGATGGGGAGAAGCACATTACAAACACACAGCCAATCAGACAAACCCTTCAAAGAAGACATCATAACCTAGTTCCATTTTCTAAGGGAATTCAGTTTTCCTTCTGACTCAACACACAGCTCTCCACATAAATGGATTTTAAAGTAACCGAGTTTTCTTAATGGCTAATACGAAAGGTGATGACTTCAGCTTAATTCATGCCGGGGAGAAGGAAAACCCCCCCCCCCCACTATTTTAAAGAAGCCGATAGTGATGTGCAGTTGGAATCGGACTTCAAGATGATCCATTGCAATGTTGCAAGGCTTATTGCAATCTGGAGGAGGCATTTGGGAAGGAAGCATTACAGGAACATTCAGACGAATAGAGTCAGGACTCTAGGAAACTGGACCTCTCATCTTCCACTGCCAAATCGATAGAGACTGCAAGAAAAATTTGCATCTCACCCGAATTCCTGCCAGAGACAGGGACTTCCGGGACAAGACCAAAGGGACTGTAGGGAAACCAGAGAGGTGGAGGTACTGACGGACTGGTTGGGAAGCATTCAGAGACTCCATCTTGGGGATGGCAGAGGAAAAGATGCAGAATGGGGTCAGAGAGCAACCCATCCCTTCTTTTGTGCCTCTGTTCCATTTCGAGAACATTGAAGACGCTTGAGAAGGCCTCTTCTCCTCTCTTTGGAACTCAGGGAAAGCCCCAAGACAAGTCCCGCACACAGTAAGTGCTCAATAAATACGATCGAATGAATAAAGTCCTGGGTTGGTGGTGGGTCCGGGAATACCGCAACCTGATTGTTTCCCAACTCTGCAACGCCACAAGAGCCCCTGGATTGCCTGGCAGCAGTAGCCAGGAAGGAAGAGGCTTAATTAGGGGCCAAGAGTCAGGGTTTGATGTCTACGGGCAATAGAGGGGGTAGAACTGTCCAAGAGGCCTGAAGCTGCTCTTTCCTTTTTTCTCCCTTCTGTGGTCTGGTGGAAAGAGCATCGGCCTGGGAGTCAGAGGGCCTGGGTTCTAATTCCGGCTCCACCGCTTATCTGCTGTGAGACCTTGGTAAGTCACTTAACTTCTCTGTGCCTCAGTTACCTCATCTGTTAAATAAAGTCCTGTGTGGGACAGGGACTGTGTCCAACTTAATTAGTTTGTATCTACCCCCATGCTTAGTACGGTGCCTGGCACATATTAAGTGTTTACAAATGCCATCTAAAAAAACCCCAAAAAGCGTGAATCACTAGAGCTGGGTTCTCATCCCAGCTTTGTCACTGTCTGGCTGCATGACCTTGGACAAATCACATAATTTCTCTGCGCCTCACTTTCCTCATCTGTAAAATAGGGATGAAATACTTGTTCTCCCTTGGTCTGTGAGCTCCATGTGGATTCCACAGGAACTATGTCAGGTCTGACTGTCTTGAATCTACCCCAGAATTTAGTACAGTACTTGACACATCAATCAATCATTTATTGAGTGCTCACTGTGTGCCGAGCATTGTACTAATTGGTTAGGAGAGTACAATATAACATAGTTGGTAGACATGTTTTCTGCCCACGAGGTCTAGATGGGGAGAAAGTGTGGGGCACGTGGAGAGTATTTAACGGATACCCTAGTAAAAGTAATAATGATCTTTGTGGCAGCACCAGGAAGAGGTCTGGGAGGTGGGGAAAGTTTGGGGATATGTGTCCTTGGAAGTCTGTGCAAATTTAGTTACTGTTGTCCCAAGCATAAGATTAGAATATAACCATGCCTGAACAAATTCCTTCTGACATTCACCTGTTTTGTTCGAAGGGGATGAGGTTCCTGAGGGCAGAGAAGATCCCAGAATTTCCAACTAAGGACGCAAGGAGCCTACTCTCTCCTTGTAGTCTCATGGGATTTAGTGCTCCCTCAATTTTTATCCCTGCTTTGTCGACTATGGGATGAGTGTCCCGTTTAACTAACAGGGAGCTCCATTGTCAAAGGTGTCGCCACCCAGAAACCAGACTGCCCACAGATCTCCTGCTGCCAGTTTCATCTCAGTATCATAGAAGCAGCATGGCTTAGTGGAAAGAGCCCGGGCTTGGGAGTCAGAGGTCGCTCGTCTGCTGTGTGACTTTGGGCAAGTCACTTAACTTCTCTGTGGCTCAGTTACGTCATCTGTAAAATGGGGATTAAGACTGTGAGCCCCACCTGGGACAACCTGATAGCCTTATATCTCCCTCAGCGCTTAGAACAGTGCTTGGCACATAAGTGCTTAACAAATACTCTCATTATTATTATTATTATTACCTGCCATATTCCCGCCTATGCTGTCCTCTTTTCCTCCTGGCTTGTTTTTTTCCATGGTATGTGTGAAGCATTTACTCTGTGAAAGCACTGTACTAATGCTGGGGTAGATTCAAGCTAATCAGGTTGGATGCACTCCCTGTCCCACATGGGGCTCACGGTCTTAATCCCCATTTTACAGATGAGGTAACTGAGCCACAGTGAAGTTAAGTGAGTTGCCCAAGGTCGCACAGCAGACAAATGGCTGGGACGGGGTTAGAACCCAAGTCCTTCTGACTCCCAGGCCCATGCTCTATCCACTAGACTATAATTCTTCCATAGTCCTTGCTCTAGTCCTTGGATCCTAATCTCGGTAGCCCTACAGAGGAAGAGGAAGTCAACCGGAGGTCGCTGATTGGCTTCAGAGCCTTCTTGAAGTTGTATCTCCTTTAGTAGGCCTTCCCTGACTAAGCCCTCATTTCCTTTTCCCCTTCTCCCATCTGAATCACTCTTGCACATAGATTTGCACTCTTTACTCATCCCTCCCTCAGCCGCACAGCACTTATGTACATACCTGTAATTCATTTATTTTCAGTGTGTGTGTGTCTCCCCCTCTAGATTGTAAGCTCATTGTGGGCAGGGAACATGTCTACCAACTCAGTTATATTGTACTCTCCCAAATGCTTAGTACAGTGCTCTGCACCCATTAAGCACTCAGTAAATAATTGATTGATTGCTCACTCATTTGGAAAGGGGAATGTAGCTTCTTTGAAGAGGGGCCTGTCTTCCCCTCTGAACCTTGCCTTTTTGTTAAGTTATAAGGGAGATTTGGGGAGAGCTCAGCTAATCCTCTGTTTCCTCATGACAGTGGTTGAACCACACTTGGGAGAGTTTAATATAACAGAGTTGGTAGTTATGTTCTCTGCCTACAATCTAGAGGGGAAGACAGGTAAGATCAGATCTCTAAACTCCCTGTAGACTGTAAGCTCCCTCTAGATGATGGTATTTAAGTGCTTACTATGTGCCAAGCACTGTTCTAAGCACTGGGGTAGATACAAGGTAGTCAGGTTGTTGTCCCACATGGGCCTCACAGTCTTAATCCTCATTTTACAGATGAGGTTACTGAGGCACAGAGAAGTTAAGTGACCTGTCCAAGGTCACACAGCAGAGAAGTGGCAGAGCCGGGATTAGAACCTACATCCTCTGACTTCCAAGCCTGTGCTCTTCCCACTAAGCCATGCCGCTTCTCCAGACTGTAAGTCTGTTGTGGGTAGGGAATGTGTCTGTTTATTGTTGTATTGTACTCTCCTAAGCGCTTAATAGAGTGCTCTGCACACAGGAAGTGTTCAGTAAATATGGCTGAAGGAATGAATGAACCAGTGGGGGATGGGTGGGGCCTGCAGGTTAGGGGTGGGGTAGCCAATGGAGAGACTGCATTGAAATCATTGCCTTTCCATGACATCTCATCTACCTCCCTACCCACTCCAAAGCTCATCTCGAATCCCTCAGGGCACCCTCAGCAGTTCATTAGCTAGAATAAAATGAATAAAACATGCCCCCCAAATCCATCAGCATTTAAAGATTTAAACTTCTAACACTTGTGTCAATTGATGCTGTGTAATCCATTCACTGCAGTTTCTTCATATCTCCCAGATGATCAATAATAAGATGTTAAAATGAAATTTGGTGGAAGGAGCCAGTTTTCGATTTTCATTAGAAGAGAACAAGGATCAGTAACGAAACCATTTCAAGGAGAACCGAACCTACTCTTCCGTTAGCGCGACCACCCCCGTCCCACGTTTTGAGGGATGGGCACCAGTCTTAAATTCCCATCTCATCACCCAAAATGTGGCTTGGAGGGGATCCTCTAAAGTCTCGCTGGCAGGAGCCTGGCAGGAGGGGGTCATGGCCACAGTGGACACGTTAATCCAGGTTTGGGCAGCAGCTGTAGGTAACTTTAGGAAGGAAAAGAGTCAGCCAAGTGGCTCCCCTATGTCTGTGACTCGCTGTGACATTCAGTTTGGGGACGGCCATATCCCTTGACATCCCAGCCCTCTCTTTTATCACTGCTGCCCATCAGGGGGTTGGGAGGGGACTCTCGGTGGTGGGAAGTAACAGGAGCGTGTGCAGATGGGATGAGAGAATATAGAGTGTAATGGGGAAGCACAGTTTGGGTACCTAAATAGTTCTTCCTGCCACTGGGTTTATTTTCCTTATACCTTTTAGACTGTGAGACCGTTGTTGGGCAGGGATTGTCTCTATCTGTTGCCGAACTGTACGTTCCAAGCGCTTAGTACAATGCTCTGCACAAAGTAAGCGCTCAATAAATACGATGGAATGAATGAATGAACTTTCAAAAAAAAAACCATTCGTTGACTTCAAAGTACGGAATTAATTGATCCCCACACACAGCTAGAAAGTTTCCTAAATTCAGCAGAGCCTAGATGCTCAAATGACATTCCAGACTGTTTCCCAGGCGGTGTGGCCTAGTGGAAAGAGCGCAGGTCCCGGAGTAAGAGGACCTGGGTTCTAATCCTGGCTCTGCCACTTTTCTGCGGTGTGACCTTGGACAAGCCACTTCACTTCTCTGTGCCTCATCTCCCTCATCTGCAAAATGGGGACTCAGTAGCTGTTCTCCCTCTTACTTAGAATGTGAGCCCCACGCGGGACCTGATTATCTTGTCTCTACCCCAGTGCTCAGTACGGTGCATGGCTCATAGTAAGTGCTTAAGAAATACAGTCATAAAAATCATAAAGTTATCGTTATTATTATTGAAGGTGACTGTAGGCATTCAGCCCAAAGACCAGAGAGATCTGGGTGAATGGGCCACCGGAAAGAAAAGGTCACGGAAGTCAACCCCGACTGTTAGAAGAAGGCAAGAGGTCTCTCCAGAGGCTAGGTCAGAAGAAATGGACTGTGGGGGTGACCAGGATCACCGTGGCTAGTCTGGCACTAAGTGGGGTCTCAGGAAAAGCCCAGCCCTAGGAGCCCAAGAGCAGGCAGTGGCTTGGGCTGCTTCAGTGGCCATCCAGTTGGTGCCGTTTAATCTGCTCTGCCTAGAGTCCGTCCTCTGGCAGATTAAGTCTGCTTGGCCACGCAGCTAATGGATGAGACACGGGGGCAGTTGCCCGGTCGGTGCCCTGGGCGGCCACCCATTCTGCCACCCCTTAGGGATGGTCCTGGGCAGGGAAAAGCTCTAGAAAAAGAAAGGACCGAAAGGGAAATGTGGGAGTTGCCACTTGTACTTCCAGGTTACTGATCATGGAATGGTGAGAGAGGATTTTTAGGATGGAGTTCTTCTTAAATGGTATTTGTCAAACGCTTACTATATGCAGAGAAGCAGCGAGGCTCAGTGGAAAGAGCCCGGGCTTGGGAGTCAGAGGTTATGGGTTCTAATCCAGGCTCCGCTGCTTGTCAGCTGTGTGACCTTGGGGAAGTCACTTCACTTCTCTGGGCCTCAGTTACCTCATCTGTAAAATGGGGATGAAGACTGTGAGTCCCATGTGGGACAACCTGACCACCTGGCATCCTCCCAGCGCTTAGAACAGTGCTTTGCACATAGTAAGCGCTTAACAAATACCACCATTATTATTATTTGCCAGACACTGTACTAAGTGCTGAGGTAGATGCAAGCTAATCAGGCTGGTCACAGGCTATGTCTTCTTCTTCGATCGTATCTGTTGAATGCTTACTGTGTGCAAAGCACTGTACATACTGAGCACTTGGGAGAGCACAACAAACAGACACATTCCTGCCCACAGTGAGGTCACAGTCTAGAGGATTCGGCTGAAGGAAAGAGGGTTGAGGTCTCCTCCCACCCCATCTCCCCCAGCCTGGGCCCCTCCAGGGGTTACCGTTTGTGCCCTCGCCCCCCACGGGACTCAAAGTCTGAATCCCCATTTTACAGATGAGGTAACTGAGGCACACAGAAGTTTAATGACTTGCCCAAGGTCACACAACAGACAAGTGGCAGAGCAGGTATTAGAACATAGGTCCTCTGACTCCTGGGCCTGTATTCTTTCCACTGGGCCACCGCAGTGCCCACCCTAGGTCTACCACCACCTCCAGGCTGCAGAAACAGTAATTGCCCAGTGGACCCTGCGATAATTATCTTTTTTCTATACTCTCCCAGAGGAGTGCCGGGACACTCGTAACCTCACCCCTTAGTGGCACAGTGGAGTATGTTATCAGTCCCTAGAAGACTCACTCCTTCCAGTAACATGCTCAGCCTGCAGGATTGCAGTCTTTGGGTTTAACACTTTAAATCCCTTCTCTTAAAACACATCCTTTCTTTTATACAGATAGCAGCACAGAGGCAGGCCCGCATCGATCAAAGTCTGGGTTTCTTTGTTTAGCAGGCCAATCTGCCTCCCAGTTTATAAACAATCCCCTGTATCATTTCCTAGATAGCGGAAAGGGAGAGGTATTGATTACACACAGTCTCCCCAAGAATGAAACGATCTGACTGGTCTACAAACCCTTCCTCGTGGGGGTGAAGAAGTCTATATTGAAACTGCTCTCTGGCCGTTGGGAAATGGAAGGCAACAGCCCAATCGGAAAAAATAATGAAACCCACGACGTCCTTCCTTCCTACAGAAATCTCAGACTACTCTGTGGAATGACTGGACTCCTGGGAAGGAACCCTGTTTCATTTTAGCTTACTTCTTCCAGAGAGAGTCCAGCCACCAGAGTGGAGAACCAATGACATGAAGCAGAAAGAAAATGAAAACAGCAGAAGTTGCCACGGGGTCTGAGTGGGTCACTGCATGACCACAGCTCCCCAGAGCCACTACGGTAGGAGAACTTCGGTCGAAAAACAGCTCATCTGGAAATGACTTCCACAGGGTACCTCCCTGCTGGCTGTGGGGCATAAATTGAGGGAAAGTGCTTCAAACCAGAACCACTGAATGGTCAGATGAGGCTCATTTCCCTCCTGTTTGTCTCATTCTACCCACAATGGATAACACTTGGCATCAAAAGATTCACCTGTAATTGAAATACCAAGGGCATTTGTACTCCAGAAGTGTTGCTGAAGGTCTTAGAGAAGAAAGAAAAAAGCAATTATGAAGCACTTCACAAGGTAGCAAGTAGTTGTAACTAAATAATAAATCACTGAAATGTGACCTTCCCATATGGTCACCTGGATGTAGTTTGAACAGCTCCAGGTGTGAACTTGGAATTTCTCTTCCAGCCCTCCCCCACCACACTTTTAGCTTCTCTTATGGTTCCCCACTGAGCTTCTCTTACACCCCCTCATCTGAAGTTCTCAATTGCAGTGAAGGGGGAAGTGGAAAGACAGAGCAAAGTTACCTAATTTTTTCAAGAGGCGTTTGAAACACAAGGTGGATGGTTTGTGTTTATTAAGGGAATCTGTTTCTTGTGCTTTTACATCCTGAAGAGAAGAAACATTCCCATCTAGAAAGCAACGTGATAACCATGACAAGTGTGATGGTTTTTAATGTAAAATGTACCGTGCATATTGAGTGATTACAGTCAGTTGCCGAAAAGAAATATTCTCTGTGGAGTCTTTACTGTCACATCTTATTGCTATTTTAGGGTGGGGAATTATGTCCAACACAAGGCTTGACGCTCCTTTTCATAAATATATTGATTTACTGATCAGATTTCCAGACAGCAGGTGAGCAATCACCTTTCAAGTCATTCTCAACAGTCTATACAAGCCAGGTTCATTTGAAAAGAGCTGCTAAAGTAAAGAATGTGAACTTTCCTCCCAAAGAGCCTACCAAGAGCCTACACCTCAATCACAATCTTTTCTCACATTATCCCAGTGAGGCAGGAGAAAAGAGGAACTATTGACCCCTCTTCCAATCAATCAACAATATTCAGCTCCTGCTGTGTGCAGCACTGTTCTACTGTCCTACTGTTCTAAGCACTTGCAAAAGTACCATAAAAGCCTATTGTGGGAGACAGGAGGACTCACATTACTTGCAAATAGTGGGAGCAAGAGGAAGAACAAAGCTCGACTAGAAGCAGCAGGATATGGAACTCTGAATAAATAAACCCAAAAAAGAGGGTGTTTAAATCGCTCTATAAAGTGGAGATTGCATTCTCTCAAATCCCCGCGTTAAGGAATGAACGAGATCCACGCAAGCATTTACAAACGGATTCACCCGACACCACGTCATGCCGTGTCCGAGCAGGCTCATTTTGTTAGACGAATGGCATTAATGAATAGTAGTTCTAAAGGATTGCTTTATAAATGAAAGTTATGGGAGACAGTCAAGTTAGTGCAATGTGGAACCATGGAAATTAACTGGGGAATGCCTCCTGGAGAAACGGCTTTCCGAAGGGGTTCAGAGGGCTTCAGTTATGGCCTGGTGGGTTTGAAATGGAAGTTTCCAGGCAGGAGGTGACCATAAGCTCATTATGGCAGGGAATGTGTCTGCAAATTCTGGTCTACTCTCTCAACAGCTTAGTACAACGTCTCGACACAAAGTAAGAGTTCAATAAATACTGTTGATTGATTGAGGAGGGCATGAGCAAACGGTGTTCACTTATATGGGAAACAGTCCCAGAGGAGTTAAGTGGTTTGCCCAGAGCTGTCATCAGTAATGAGCCTGGAATTATAAACCAGGCTCTTGATTCCCAGCCCCAAACCATCTTCACCTGGCAGAGCAATGTTGTGAGTGAAAAGACTGGCTTGGACTTCCATGCTTTAGCAGTTCTGATATTAGAAGTTTTGGAATTGTGCCAAAGTTTCTTGCTAAGATCAGGGGAAAACTTAGTATGAGTGCTGGGGGAATCAGTCACCCACTGCAGTGTACATCTAGCCCCTGATTCTCTCTAACATCCCTCGCACCCTCTTTCTTCTGCCATCTTGGATGGGAATAATGCCTGAGAGAATCCTGATTTTTTTTTTTAAATGATATTTCTTAAGCACTTACTGTGTGCTAGGCACAGTGCTAAGCTCTGGGTTATGTACAGGCTAGTCAGGTTGAGTACCGTCCATAACCCTTATGGGGCTCACAGTGATAATCCCCTTTTTACAGATGAGGTAATTGTAATTGAGGCACAGATAAGTAAAGTGACTTGCCCAACGTAAGCAGACAAATGGTGGGGCTGGAATTAGAACACAGATCCTTCTGACTCCCAGGCCCATGCTTTATCCACTAGACCATCTGCCTTATCTGGGGGGGTCCAGGAGATGTTGGGAATCTTGGAGATGTGGGGAATGGATACTGACTGAAGAGGGGCCTACAGCTTCAAGCTTAGCTAGGAATTAACGCAGTGGCTGGCAGGTTGCTCTCACCAAACTTCTTCAAAACTTTTGGCAATCGCATAAGTGTCTTTGTGCACTCCTGGTTTACCCAAACACGCTTTCACAGCTCAAATTTTTGGAGGCACATTTATCTGCGAGTCAAAACATAGAAAAGGTTTTTCCAAACAATTGGTTCATAGATCCTTGAATGAACCCTAAATTCAGGGTTTCCACATTCACAATTACATTACAAACAAATTGGGCTCTATTGAAATAGTGTATCGATTTACTCCATCGATTACTCTATTGAATTGCTTAGACTGGGAGCCCCACGTGGGACAGGGAGTGGGTACAACCTGATTAACTTGTTTCTACCCAAGAGCTTAGAACAGTGCTTGTCACATAGTAAGCACTTAACAAATACCATAATAATAATATTGAAATCAGCAGTGGGGAATGATTGATACATTTACATGGGAAAACTGCCTAGAATTGCTGCTTGTTAAGGCACTGGGCCACTAGCCAAATGATTTAAAGTGTAGTGAAGCCTCTGTTTCTCTTCCTCACCAGGTACATTAGTTGGGTTGGCCTAATTATATAAAGAGAAATTTAATTTTGAAGGAAAACAAAGCAGAACAAGGTAAAAAGCCATTCTTAGCTTTGGACCAACAATTTCAAGACTCAAGGTCCATTCCAATTCCAGGAGGGAATCAAAACTCAGATGGATTCTTTTCATCTGTAAAGGTGCAGATTCATATGCAGCATTAAACAGTTGTCAAGATTTCTTTTCTAAGTCTTAGGGCTTGCAAAATACACAAGTCAAGGAAGAGCCTGAGGATGAAAATCTTAGTTGTCCATTTCCCACTTCCAGCTTTTCATAATGCAAGGGATTAGCTTGCCAATATATTCATATAATTTAGGGTTTTGCTGAACCCTTGGTTTTGTGTTTGACCAGTCCACAGATATTCTGGGAAAACCCCTTATGGTCAGAGACTTCCAGGAGACCCTTGAACCTGAGCATTCTGGAAGCCAAGATCAACCCTGCACCCATTTTGGCCCACAGGCCTGCGTGAAAGGAGGACTCTCCCTCCCATCTTGGGAGTCTGGTTTGACCTGGACTGATCTGATCTGGTCTGATTGTCCCCACAGTGGGAGGGAATTCAGTGACTAAACTGATTTCAGGGCCTGTTTCTGCCTCCTGCTCAGTCATTTAAAAATCCAAATCTAAGTATGTACTCAGTGAATACACCAACATTTCTCTCTCCTTTCTCCCCTCACCCACTCTCTTGCCCGAATGTTCCCCTTCCCCTTATACTCAGTCAATCAATCAATCAATCAATAAGTTGTGTTTACTGAGTGCTTATGATGTGGAGAACATTGTACTAAATACTAGGGAGAGTATAATACGACAGAATTAGCAGACACGTTCCCTATCCATAGTGAGCTTAATTCTAAGTGGGGAGACACATATTAATATGCATAAATAAGTAATTTATAGTAAATAATTTGAGGATATGTACATAGGTGTTGTGGGGTTGGGGTAGGGTGATTATCAAATGCCCAAAGGTCACAGATCCAAGTAGATAGATGGGAGTTTAGGGGTTAAGTTTCTAGGCTGGGAATCAGGGGTCTGGAACTTAAGCCTGGCTTTACCCTTGACTAGTTACCTAACTTTTAATGAGACATTCCATCTCCCCGAACCTCAGTTTCAGTGTGGGCAGAATGGGTAGAATAAATCCAACTGCTTGTGACTTCTCAGGAGAAATGAAGATCTGTGAACTCTGTTTGCCAGGGCCTATGCTATTGTATTTTTTGAGTAGTAAGTCAGGCTCTGTCCGAGGGGCTTTATGGAGACTAGCGTCCTTAACTACTGTACCTCAGATGTCATCCTATCAGGAGTCTAAAAATGCGGCCTGGATTGTTGCCCCAGACTGGAATTTATGGTTGGGCTGCCAAATTCTGGTTGCGTTCACCACCTGGTTTCATCGGTTCCTTTGGCAACCAAGGATGTTCTGCTTGCTGTCGCAGGCACACTCAACATAAATCATCCTATCATCCTGATGCTGCCACCCGTTGCCTAGGTAAGTCATTTTCTTCTTTTCTTGCCCTACCCTCTCGCCTTCTTTGCCTCACTTCCTCCCTCCCTTCATTCCCGCACCATCTGCTGTCATTTAATCCTTTAAACCTCTGTCTCAGGGCTTGCCCGGGCAGGTCCCACTCCATTATAAGAATGACTGTGGAATCTGTTGAAAGCGCACCAAGCACCATACTAAGAGCTGGGGTAGACACAAGATAATCAGATCCATTGCAGATGCATTACAGTTCCTGTCCAGTCAGTCAATCATATTTTTGGAATACCCGCAGTGTTTGGGAGGGTACAATATGATAAAACAGAAGCATTCCCTGCCCACAACTCGCTTACAGTCCCACGTGGGGTTCACAGTCCAAGGAGGACAGAGACAAGTATCCATTTGAGAGATGAGGATACTGAGGAACAAAGAAGTGATTTACCTGAGGTCACTCAAGAGGTAAGTGGCAGAGCCAGGATTAGAACCCAGGTCTTATGATGATGATGACGATGGTGTTTGTTAAGCGCTTACTATGTGCCAAGCACTCTTCTAAGCGCTGGGGGATATACAAGGTTATCAGGTTGTCCCAGGTGGGGCTCACAGTCTTAATCCCCATTTTACAGATGAGGTAACTGAGACACAGAGAAGTTAAGTGACTTGCCCAAAGTCAAACAGCTGATAAGTGGCAGAGTAGGGATTAGAACCCATGACCTCTGACTCCCGAGCCCATGTCTTTCCACTAAGCCATGCTGCTTCTCTGACTTATGACTCTCAGGTCCTGGGGCTTTGCACTACACCACATTGACATTTATTCTAACCCATGGCTCCCCTGTGACAAGCCTTCCCCCAGTCCAGATTTGACCTATGTACACCGTATATTTTACATTAAAAATAATCACACTTGTCATGGTTATCACGTTGGTTTCTAGATGGGAATGTCTCTTCTTCTCTTCAGGATGTAAAAGCACAAGGAACAGATTCCCTTAAAGATAAACCATCCCACCTCGTGTTTCAAACACCTCTCAAAAAATTGGATAACTTTTCTCTGTCTTTCCACTTCTCGCTTCATGGGGATCGAGAGCTCCAAATGGGGAGCCTCTCTCCTCCCCTATCATATTCCTCTGCCGCCCGTGTTACCTAGGACCTTCCAAGCTGAGGGGTGGCTGAGATGGGACAGCAGGGAGAAGGCTGGGAGGAAGAAAGCAGCGGATTTCCCCCTCAGGCCTTCTCCCTCCCATGGTCCCACCCATCTCCACAGGGTCACAGTTCTGGATGGCCCAGGAAGCATGCATTGTTTGGGGCCTGCGTGGGGTAAGAAAGGGATAGGATAGCTCCAGTGGGTGATGAGCTGTTTTGTATTTGACTAAGGTACGTGGGTTGTGTTCGGTTGAACGGGGCATGGAGCTGACCAGGTGGTGGTAGGACACAGAGGAGCCATGGGAGGGGGAGGTTTGAGAGTCTGTTGTTGGGTAGGGATTGTCTCTATTTGTTGCCGAATTGTATTTTCCAAGCGCTTAGCACGGGGCTCTCCACACAGTAAGTGCTCAATAAATACGATTGAATGAATGAATGAATGATGTTTCAGGAGCACACACTTTGAGAGGAGTCCAGGACAGCGGCGGTGATATAAATTGAAAGGATTTAAGGAGGCAGGGTGAGTGGAGAAGGAGATGAGGGAGGATGGGGCCAGTAGAAAAAAAGTGAAATGGCGTAGCCGGGTATGATTGTCAATCATATTTATTGAGCACTTACTATGAGCAGAGCACTGTATTAAGCATTTGGTAGAGTGCAATACAACCGAATTAGTAGATGTGTTCCCTGCCCATAACTAGTTTATACTCTAGGGGGATTAGATGGTTTACACTGGGCCTGCTTCTAACATTCAACAGGAGATGCCTTCCTGGTGCTCACCCCTTCAGTCACGTGACCCTATGGAATGATGCACTCCCTGTTCTAATCAGAGATTAGAATCTGAAACTGTGACCTAACCTGTCATAATTGCCCAGGGAAGTCTTAAGGTCAAAGTGCCCAATTCATTCTCAAGGAATAACCTGGGCCCTGGGGGAGTGGACTTAATTTGTGGGAAGTGAGTTTGACCTTTTCAAAAGGAAGGCATCATACAATTCACAATTGTCTCATTTTGCACACACACTCATCCCTAAGTGAAAAATCAAAGCTCCAAAAGTGTCCTGCTCCATTTCACAGTCAGTTTCATTAGGAAAAAACCCAAAAAACTTTCTCTGTGAAGTGTCTGAAAATCATCAATACTGTGTAAATCATCTTAGCCCACACTCCCACAGACAGCGCTGTGGAGAACTGCTGACTGAAGTGTCGATCAGCTTTAATGAATGCTTCAGATGGAGTTTGTTCTCTTGTCTCATGACTAAGGTCAGCTCACATTTCTAGCAGCTCTGTGTATTCTGGAGGTCAGAATTTGTATCTGAAGCACACTTGAAAAGGAAGAACAAATTTAGCATCATTTTATAATGTGTTTTCTGTGGTATACCATATAGCCGCATAATTTTTCAGGATTTTGTTTCATGGCTAAGGGGAAAAAAGGATTAGTGTGCAAAATTGCTGCAACAAGACAGACTTTGGGTGTTCTGAAGTGATAAGGAAGGGAAATATGTAACATCACAAGTTTTGGGATCAGATCATTCCCACTAACTGCCCCACGTCTGTGTTTTGAGAAACACAAATCTGACATGTTCCTTCCTCATGCAAAACATTGTTTAAAGTGCTGTGGGATTTACAAAAAAGTACACCATGGAACCTGCCCTCAAGGAATTTACAATCTAGTGACAAAATGGGGCCAAAAAACCCCCTTGATTATGCAGTTAGATTTAAAAGTAACAGAAATAGATAAAAAATATAGAGAGATATAAGTGTCTTGGTAGCTGAAATGTATGGTGTGGGGAAGTGATCTGTGAATATATTATACAGAAAGGAGTTTTTCATAAAGTGTTGAAAGAGAAAAGGGAGGTAGTTTGACAATGAGGAGGAGGGAGGGAATTTCAGGCTGGGAGAATAGTGTGTGTCATGGGTTGGAGGCAAGAGAGTCAATATGCAAGCATCAGTGTGGAGGGTTACTTGAGATCAGTGGATGCCTGTGAGCTGGGGCGCAGTGGGACAAAAGAACAGGAATCAATCCTATTCACTAAGGGCTTATGGTGTGCAGAGCACTGTACTAAATGTTTGGGGAGTATAGCATAACAGTATAACAGGGTTGGTAGACACATTCCTTGCCCACAGTGAGCTTACAGTTTAGAGGGGGCATTGATATAAATAATTATGGATATGTACATAAATACCGAGGGGCTAAGGAGGACCACTTAGTACAGTGCTCTGCACACAGTAAGCACTCAATAAATAAGATTGAATGAATGAATGGTGAAACTGCTGTGTGCCCTTGGGTAAGTCAGTTCACTTCTGTGTGCCTCAGTTACTTCATCTGTAAAATGGGGATTGAGACTGTGAGCGGTGAGGTGAGGTAGTAGGAAGGCCCAAGGAGCCATTTAATGGTGTGTCTTAAGCCCATAGCTAAGCATTATAATTTGATTTGTTGGACAACTGGGAGTCACTGAAGGTTGAGGAAGGGAGTGACATAATCTGATTGACACTTAAGATTCTTGCTGTTGTTTATAAGATAGCCTGGAACACTAGTTCCCAAGTGCAGTTACCAATATCATCAATAAATAATCATAAAATCTCAATGAAATTTCATTTTTCATTTTTTTTTATGATCTACGAGGTGGGCAGGGAATATGTCTTTCAACTCTGTTGCACTTACTCTCCCAATTGCTGAGTACAGTGCTCCGTACATAGTAAGAGCTCATTAAAGACCAGTGATGGTGATCTTATTTTCCTAGGTTATTAACCTATTATTAACCATCAGTATTAATTTAATAAAAATCTTACTGCTAAAGTGTTATGGTGGCTACGATAATGGTCCCAGCAGGAAAATGCTCCTTAAGAATCAATAGGAAAAGGTCAGAGACAGGGAGGGCAGAAATCTAAACTGAAGGAGTTTAAAGACTTTTACCAGGATTATGGCTGTGGGGTTGGGAAAGGAATGACTGATGCTTGAGCTATCATTCAGGAAGAAACAGTAATATTTGGGAGATGAATTGCCCTTGTGGCGTGAATGAGAAAAGGAGAAGTCAAAGATGACTCCAAGGTTATGAGGGTGGAAAGCAGGGAGGGTAGTGATCGTATTGACAGTGCAGGGAAAATGAGGAAAGGAGGAGGAGGGTGCGGAGAGGTTTGTGGAGGGAAGATGTGGAATTCAGTTTTTGACATGTTATGTTTGAAGAGGCACAGGCCATCCAAGGACATCTAAGTAGAGGTGTTCTGGAGACAATTACGCTGGAGAGTGGAGATCTAGAAGTAGCTGAGTAAATGAGTGATGAGGGGTGATTTGGGGCTGGGGTATTTTAGAGTCTATGACGTGGCTTTTGGGCTGGGGTCTTTTAGAGCCCAGGTTGGTAAAGATCTTTTGTGTGCCTGACAAAGAGACTGATTTGTAAAAGTAGCCAAGAAAGACAATATAAAACAAAGAACTTAGTATGAGACCTTGTTACTCAGTTCTTTCCTCATTTAAATGAATAAAACAATTTTCTCTGCAATATTGGATGGCACTGAGTCTTCTCCTTGTATAGGATTAAAGCCCTGCAGAAACTCTCTCTGCAGAGATCTTCGAATCTTAGTGATCCCAATTAGATTGTTAGAAGGAAAGTTGTGTGCTTGGGGAATGGAAGCCATGACCTGAAGGAACAGAAACAACTGATGATGGGAACTAATAGAGTTTCTGTCTTCTAGAGCCTTTAAGATGCCCTGAATTGCATTTCTACTCAAGGAGCAGGATGCAGGACAGACAGTCATAAAATTAAATGAGAAATGAAAAAGAAACTGTTCATTCTCATTTGGTCAACTTTCCAAGGTAATCTCACTCTTGTCTCTAAGATGGTAGAGGCAATTTTTCAAGATCATTTTTTGCAAGAGTGGAAAATTCAGCATCACCTAGGTAAATCAGAAAGAGCGAAGTGGGATATTAGTGGTCAGGAATGACAACTCACACATTTTAATATTGGTTCAGGCTGCCTTTGCCACTTTATGTGTCTAGTAGTTCAGAAAGGAAATCTGAATGGTAGTTTATAGGGATATAGAGGACTGATTGGATGTGCAGCATCTTGGATTCCAATCTATCCCTGACCCACTTTCTGTCTCACTTTCTCCACCTAGAAAATAAGAACATTT
Source organism: Ornithorhynchus anatinus (assembly GCF_004115215.2). Classification (NCBI taxonomy): domain Eukaryota; kingdom Metazoa; phylum Chordata; class Mammalia; order Monotremata; family Ornithorhynchidae; genus Ornithorhynchus; species Ornithorhynchus anatinus. The sequence goes on along the minus strand of NC_041735.1, from coordinate 50,211,909 downwards.
ATATGGGCTTCTTCATTTTCCCATTACCCAGCCCCTGTTCCCAAAGATCAGTTGATGGGTATGCAGGACAGTCCCATAATTGAGTGTTGCCCTTGGATCTGTATCCATTTGAGCACTTGGTATTCACCCCACCCTTCAGCCCCTCAGAACTTATGTACATACCCAGAATTTATTTATATTAATGTTTTTGTCCCCTACTAGTCTAGAAGTTTATTAAGGGCAGGGAACGTGTCTACCAACTCTGTTGTACTGCACTCTCCTAAGTGCTCTGCACACAGTAAGTGCTCAATAAGTACCAATGATTGATTGATTGATCAATTGATATGAACAGGTAGAAGACTTTATTCCAAGAAGGAGTGCAAAAGACAAGGATTTGGGTGAAATGAGTATGTCACTCAACCAATAGCATTTATTAAGCACCTACTCTGTTCAAAATGCTCCATTTGGTACTTGGGAGAGTGCAGTAAGGAAACAGTATGACCTAGTAGAAAGAGTACGGGCCTGGGAGTCACAGGAACAGGTTTCTAATCCCACCTCTTCCATTTGCCTGCTGTGTGACCTTGGGCAAGTCAATCAGTTAATCAATCAATCATATTTATTGAAGGCTTGCTCTGTGCAGAACTCTGTACTGAGTGTTTGGGAGAGAGCAATAAAGCAGAGTTGGCAGACATGTTCCCTACCCACCAGGAGCTTACACTTAATTTCTCTGTGCCTCAGTTACCTCATGTATAAAATGGAGATTAAATCCTCCCCACTCCAATTTAAACTATGAGCCCCATGTGGGACAGGGACCATGTCCAACCTGATTGCCTTTTATCTATCCCAGGGCATAGTAAGTACTTGAGAAGTACCATTAAAAAAAGAGCAAGTAAAGGCCCTGCCCTTAAGGAGCTGCCATTCTGTCAGGGGCTGCACACCCAAAAATCATTTCCAGAGGAAGACAAGGGGCTGTGTACTTGTGTTAGCGCTTAAGTAATACCTTATGTACCTAAATACTCTGGGAGTTCATTAGTACAACTGTGCTTAGGTAGCACAGAAGTGCTTAAGTGGCACTTGGGAGTTTAAAATCGGGGAGATTAGGAACTAATCAGGGAAAGCCTCCTGGAGGAAAAGTGATTTCCGAAGGGTTGTGAAGATGGGAAGTGCTGTGGAGCTGCAGAGTGCCAGGAAGAGGGGAGGTATTTGAAGGAGACATAACAATATCCTAATACCATTAAAAATCCTTTCAGCTAATTTAATAGGACATATGCTGAACAAATCCCCAAAAAGATAAAAGACAAAAAGGACAGTCTCTTCTTGTCACTTAAACTCCTAGACTGTGAACCCTCCAAGGGACAGGGACCCTGTCTAGTTCCCAGCTTTCTATTCTCCCCCAGAACTTAGTACGGTGCTCTGCACACAGTAAGTGCTTAATAAATTCTGCTACTAGTAACATAGGGAGCCATTTAGGGTATAGGAAGCAGACTTTACATATCTTTCTTTAATAGATATCCATTTTTTTAGTAATGATTTTTTGAGTTAGAGTCCTTCAAATTGACATTCATCTCTGCAGGAGCCTCATGATCAGAACAAATGATCACTGCTGCTCTGTGAAGTCACTTTCTTGCCGACCTTCTGCCACTGTGAAAAAGCCAGGTATGTTGTACATCAGGAAATGAGAAGGACTAGCAGACAATGTAGGGAGGAGATTTTCATTAGTGGAATTTTCATGAAAGCAACCAGCATCAAATGTATTGTACCCTACATGGAATACTTAATTACAAAGGAAAGTTATGTGTTCCAGCTGAAGGCATAATCTAATCAATACTGCTTACCCTGAACTCTAATTTACTTGTCTTACAACTCATTAAATTTGAAATATTATTGATTTTCTAGTAGATGGCTTAGAGGATAAATAAGTACATTTTATCTCAGGGACCTTGGTTGAGTTTGATCAGTGAACCTGCAGTCAAATGAGTCTAGAAAGCTGAAATCTCTTTATTAGGCAATGTCCGTAATATAATCACACCAGACATACTCCAGTGGTGCAAGTAATACGCAAACACAAGACAGCTCACAATAATTCAACCCAGAGTATATCGTCATTCTCTAGTCTCCAGGAGTGTGCCCCTACTGGAGGCAGGGCTGTGTATGGAGTAAAAAAGTCCAATATAAAGGAGTCAATTGTTAATTAATTTGTTAATGATTTGAATGTCTTTGATTTTATTTTTTTTGCCTTCCAAAACTCAAAAGAATATTAATAGGACCTTTTTTTGCCCTGTACAATGGAAAACAATTTTATGGTAAACTACTTTATTTTGGAGACAGGAGAGGGAGAGATTTTCAAGATTTCCCCGGAGTACAGAATGGAGTGGTCCTTTCTGATGGTTAGGGTGTAAGGGAGTGCTTCATCTAAGCATACCGAGAGGGATTCTCTGGGATGGCTTGAGGTTTCCAGACACAATCCTTAATATCCAGCAGGATGGAGACAACATGGGAGGGACTGAAAGTCGGGTGTCCCCATTCAAATTCTGCTTTAGCGTTATTAAAATGCTATATAGCTTTGGGCAAGGCACTTAACTTCTTTAGGTCTCTGTTTTCTCATCTATTAAAGAGGCGTAATAACATTGACCTACTTTTCAGAGTTGTGGCTTAATTCATCGATGTCTGTAAAACACTTTTAAAGCACAATGCGAATCTCATGAATCTCGTAACCCTAAAGGAGCCATATTCCTTACCGTTCATTAAGATGATAATGTTGGGAAAGAGGGATGGTGAAGGGGGAAATAGGGAGTAAGGGAAAAAGGGAACAACTAGGTTTTATTTTACAAAAACTTAGTAATCTTGAAACAAATGGTCCATTAGCGTTTAAATTTCCATTTTTGAACCACTCCTTCTGGCCACTGATGCCTTAAATATCTATTGAATCTAAATGATAACACCAGGCACCAGCACCTAACAGCGGCATAATCTATAATTCTGATGGAATGAATGTCTCAGCCTCCACAGCTGTTCGTTAACGACACTGCTCTTAATAATATGCCTCCTCAAAATAGCGTTGGCCTCAAGGTGAATATGTCTTTCCCTTTGGCGTTAACTGAAAAATCAGCAGTCCGTCTGGCCGAGATGGGGGTGGGGGCGGTCAGTTAGGAGTCACAAGGATTTGAAGTGTGGTCTAATAGTTAAATGTCCCGGGCCTGGACCTTGAGTATTAAATGACAAATGACTGACTCTTAGTCTACCTTTTGAAGTCAATCTGAACTGTATACACTCTATAGACATGCGAAATCAGAACTGAGATCTTGGTAATATCCCTGGCCAAGAGTCTGAGGCTGCTGTTTTGGTGACAGGGAAACTGCCCCTGCTCTGGTACAGCCAAGAGGTTTTATTCATTAGATCGATATGACTGATTGATTGATTGATTGACAGATTAAAGGACCATATCCGTCCACATAAATACAAGTCAGTTGAAGAAGATCATTAGTAAACATGGCTACAATTAGCCGAAGAGATGCCAATTGAAAAAAAAAAACCCAACATGGAGCAGACAATTTCAGGTGAGTGTGGGATAAAAGGATCTTCTTGGTAGAATGGGTGTGTAGAGAGAAGGACAATGAGAGGTGACATTGGTTCAATTGCCCTAAAGTGGCCCTCTGAGAAGTGTGACCTCTGTAGCCTTAGAGATGGGGCCATTAAGAAAGAACCAAGTTTGTATGCCTCAATTTGGACAGCAACAAGACAGCTCTCCTTTGAGCTTCCTGGTTTCCCAGCAGAAACCCTGCCTGTTTCTGTGTTTGGGAGAGGAGAGATATGGCATAGAAAGATGGAAACCTCTCTACTACCTCTACAATCAATTAGTGGTATTTAGTGAGTGTCTACTGCTTGCAGAGCACTCCACTAAACACTTAGGAGAGTACGACTGTCGAAGGAACAAGGACCCTACCCTCAAGGGCCTTAGAATCCATTCACAGATAGCTGCAGGACAAGATGATTTAATGCTACAGAAGCAGCGTGGCTTTGTGGAAAGAGTACGGGCTTGGGTTCTAATCCTGGCTCCGCCACTTAGCTTTGTGACTTTGGGCAAATCACTTAACTTCTCTGTGCCTCAGTTGCCTCATCTGTAAAATGGGGATTAAGACTGTGAGCCCCATATGGGACAACCTAATTACCTTGTATCTATCCCAGCGCTTAGAACATAGTAACTGCTTAACAAATGCCACAGTTATGATTATTATTCACCCACAATCATCTCACTTTAAATTCCTACACATTTAAGGACTTCCAAAAGTCCTGTGGAAATCTTGAGGCCATATGACAAGCCTAAAAAACAAGCAAAGAGTTTCCTGAAACTTCCTTTTCTTGAAGTACATAATGCATCAGAACAGCCCCGTCCTTCCAACTTAAAAACGTTTAACTGATTGTGCAGGTGGGTACCATGGGGAAGAGACCCAGCCCTGCTCGAATCCTGTTGGAAATCCATTTATATCCCAGCGCAGAAAGATGGAGAGTCTTTGTAATTCTCAGCCCAACTAGTGCGACTGCAGATATTGCTGAAAAAACCTACGCATGTCTGAATTCATTCCATATTGTGAGCATAGAGAAACAACTCCTTGCTGGGCTGCTGAATCTGCCACAAGCTGGGCCTGTTGCTATTTTTGAATCAGCCCCTTAGTGTCCTGATCTTCCCAAACTTCTGCTCAAGGAGAGCAAGCCCTCTTCTGAAGGTTGTACACCCGGCTGGCCTACTCCTCACTCTAGGCTTCAAGGCTCTCCATCACCTTGCCCCTTCCTACCTCTCCTCCCTTCTCTCTTTCTACCATCCACACTGCACGCTCCGCTCCTCTGCCGCCCACCTCCTCACCGTCCCTCGGTCTCGCCCATCCCGCCGTCGACCCCTGGGTCACGTCCTCCCGCGGTCCCGGAACGCCCTCCCTCATCACCTCCGCCAAACTGATTCTCTTTCCCTCTTCAAAACCCTACTTAAAACTCACCTCCTCCAAGAGGCCTTCCCAGACTGAGCTCCTCTTCTCCCTCTACTCCCTCTGCCACCCCCCCTTTACCTCTCCGCAGCTAAACCCTCTTTTTCCCCTTTTCCCTCTGCTCCTCCACCTCTCCCTCCCCATCCCCACAGCACTGTACTCGTCCACTCAACTGTATATATTTTCATTACCCTATTTATTTTGTTAATGAATTGTACATCGCCTCGATTCTATTTAGTTGCCATTGTTTTTAAGAGATGTTCTTCCCCTCGACTCTATTTATTGCCATCGTTCTCGTCTGGCCATCTCCCCCGATTAGACTGTAAGCCCGTCAAACGGCAGGGACCGTCTCTATCTGTTGCCGACTTGTTCATCCCAAGCGCTTAGTACAGTGCTCTGCCCATAGTAAGCGCTCAATAAATACGAATGAATGAATGAATGAATACCTGTTGCTGTTGTCTCCAACAGTCTGCTGTGCCATATTGCGATTATATTCATTACGTCTTAAGAAGGTTTCCTTTACTGTCCCTGACTGGTTGCTTTCAGTTTTCCATTCAGCAGCTGTTAGGGAATCCAGCTATCATCCATTCTTCCCACGGGTCTCCCTTCAGTGAGCATTACCTCGAGAAGCAGCAAGGCCTAGTGGATAGAGCACAGGCCCGGGACTCAGAAGGACCTGTGTTCTAATACTGGCTCTGCCACTTGTCTGCTGGGTGACCTTGGGCAAGTCACTTAACTTCTCTGTGCCTCAGTTACCTTATCTGTAAAATGGGGATTAAAACTGTGAGCCTCATGAGGGACATGGACTGTGTCAAACCCGATTGCTTTGTATCTAACCCAGAGCTTAGAGCAGTGCCTGGCACGTAGTATGCACTTAACAAATACCATTAAAAAAAAGATGCTGGAGACCTGGATGTGCTTTACGATCTCACTGTTGGTAATTTTGTCTGTCATTTTAACGTTAAATGGGGCCCTTAGGCAATAGGGGAGAAACTGTTGCCATCTGTGGTGGGTTCAGTTGGCACAAACTCAGAAAGGGTTGGACGTCACCACAGCTTTATAGACCTTCAGTAAGGTAGGCATCTTCATGCCAAACTGTAACCTAACTCTGTCTGTCCAATTTCTTGGGGTCAGGAAGGAAGTCTTGGTTTAGTTTTCTACTTCACTGTCTAGCCTTCCCTTATTGATTTATGTACTGCCTAGCTGGCAGAATTTGATGATTGCTTTAAATTCTATATTATGAAATTATTTGGTTGTATGTTTCCTTCCTTCATTTAGGCTGACATGTAGTCCCAGGATTTTTCAGGTTTATCGACTGCCCATTTCACCGTGTGCGCAGTGCCAAGTGATTCATGATCTTCTACATATCTTCTTAAGATGGTGTCTCCAAAACACAGCCATCAACATAACTAGCCCCCGGATGATTGTTTTAAAGACTTTGGATGTTGCACATAACATAGAGGAAAATGTCCCCGTGTTTTTGGACTCCAGTTTGCAGGACTTTGATGTATCCTTAAGTAGGGTGTTATAGATAGAATCATTTGGACACAGCTCTGCTATACTCTGATGGTGACGGCAAAAAGACCAGACTGGGCACGTTTTTATCCTGATTTAGTTACTACGTAGATGTGTACATATAGTTTTCATCTTACCACCCATTTCTAGATACTATCTCTTTTGCAACTTTTGTTAGCTTTTTTTCTATTTTCTCTTCAATACCTACAATCCCCTTCTCTGTGGTTCAGTAGTTTTCTCCTAAAAAAAGTTTTGTTTTGTTTGTTCTCCTTGGGACCACTTCTACCCATTCTTTGAGCCCAGTAAGAGGAAATGACAAAATCTGGAAGGGGTTTCACAAGGTGTACTAGGCATCATCTGGTTATCGTTTTTTCCCCCACTGGCTGTTCAGGCACTGTTGTGACTTCTTCGGTGCCCTGAACAGACCTCTTCATTTAACTTTCGGTGATACCGTCTAGAACTTTTCCCCGAGGGAGGCTACAACTAATTCCAAACCCAGCTGGAGGGCTTGAGAGTTTAAATGACGTTTTCCTACTTGGGTTAGTTTGTGATTGCTTGTGTTGAACTTTCTTTCCCACTGATCCCCAGGCTCTCCAGATTCGACTCTTAATTTATTTTCTTCTCCGTCATCCCCTCAGTTTCCAGGAGGCCGTCTCATTGGTGACGGTCAAACGAGGCACTGTTTACTCCTGGTCCTTTCCGTGGACACAGTACAGCTGCTTGCATACAATAGTGTTGAGCCATCTGTGATGTTAATATCCCGTCTGATGGGTAAGAAGCTTTGGTTTCATTATTGGGTTTCAAGATTTCAGTAACCAGTTACCTAAGGACACTTACTCTGTTTTGTCTTTGCTGCCTGTGGGATTAGTTCAAAGTTTTCTTGTTATTGTAAGCAGGCTGGCAATAAGTTTTGATAATGGTGCACCCTTGGGGGCAGACATCCTATAAAGCACTGCCTTCCCCTCCTGCTCCAGCAGACACGTCTAAGCTACATTCTCCTCTGCTGATTTCTTTTCTCTCCTCCCCCACTGGCATCCAGATGAACATTTTTGAGGCACTCAGCCTTTCACCATCATTAGAAACAGTCCCGCCTCTGTCCTGGAACGCCCTCCCCCCTCAGATCTGACATACAATTGCTCTCCCCCACTTCAGAGCCTTATCAAAGGCCCATCTCCTCCAAGAGGCTTCCCTGACTAAGGCCTCCTTTCTTCTTCTCCCACTCTTCTGCATCTTCCTGACTTGCTCCTTCTATTCATCCTCCTTCCCAGCCCCACAGTACTTATGTACCTATCTGTAATTTATTTATTCCTATTCATTCATTCGATTGTATTTATTCAGTGCTTACTGTGTGCAGAACATTGATCTAAGTGCTTGGAAAGTACAATACAGCAATGAAGAGAGACAATCCCTGCCCACTCTCTCCCCTTCTAGACTCTAAGCTCATTGTGGGCAGGGAATGTGTCTGTTTATTGTTATATCGTATCTCCAAGAGCTTAGTACAGTGCTTTGCACACAGTAAGCGCTCAATAAATATGATTAAATGAATGAATGAACTGATTAAAGCCAGTTCATCTTGGTGTCTGGTAGTTTGGTAAGTTCCCAGTGTTTCTTTAAGGGACCCATTGTGCTAGCAGGTACTATAATTATTATTATTATTATTATGGTACTTGTTAAGCAAGTCACTTAACTTCTCTGTGCCTCGGTTACCTCATCTGTAAAATGGGGATTAAGACTGTAAACCCCACGTGGGACAGCCTGATTACCTTGTATCTACTCCAGCTCTTAGACATGTAGTAAGCACTTAACAAATACCAGCATTATTATTAAGCACTTACTATGTTCCAAGCACTGTTCTAAGCACTGGAGTAGATGTGAGTTGATCAGGTTGGACACATTCCTGTCCCACATGGGGCTCACACTCTTAATCCCCATTTTACAAATGAGGTAAGTGAGAGCCGGAGAAGTTAAGTGAAGCCCAAGGTCACACAGCTGAGATGTGGTGGAGCCAGGATTAGAACCCAGGCCCTTCTGACTCCCAGGCCTGTGCTGTATCCACTAAGCTACACTGCTTCTCTAAACCACTTGAGAGTGGATTGAGTGACTGGTGGAAACCAATGAGACACTGAAAATAGAGATTTTAACCCAAGAGCACAGAGGCCAAATCACATTTGCCCAAATAGGGAGAAGTTTGTCACCAGATTTGACAGCTGCCAAGTCATCGGTGAGTCCAGGAGAACTGGACTGTAACTGGACTTCACAGATAGTCAGAGGCAGATTCTGATCTGCTAAGAATATATGTCACTTACCACACTAGTTGACTTTCGGGTGTAGAAATAATATTCACCGATACAGAATGAAGAAAATTTTTCAAGATGGCTGCAACAAATATGTAACCTGTAAGAGGGCAGAGAAGCAGCAAGGCCTAATGTAAAGGACATGGGCCTGGGGGTCAGAAGACCTGAGATCTAATCCTAGCTCTGCTGGGAAAAGTTCGGCAACTTCTCTGTGCCCCGGTTTGTGTGTATTTGTGTTTGTGAGACAGAGGGGGAGAGAAAGAGAGAGAAAGAAAGAGAGAAAGACAATCAGAAGAGGGCAGGGAATGTGTCTACCAACTATGTTGTGTTGTGCTCTCCCAAGCTCTTAGTACAGTGCTCCAAACACAGCAAGTGCTCAATAAATTTGATGGATTGATTGATTGATGGAAGAAGATGACACTTCAAGTAGAGTTTTCAGGAAGATTGTGACACTTTGAGTCATAGAAAAAAACAGAACACTACCTACTGCAGATAATAAATGCAATAGTTCAGCACGGCCTAGTAGAAAGAGCATGGGCCTGGGAGTTAGGGGACCTGAGTTCTAATTCTGACTTTGCCACTGTCTGCTGTGTGACCTCAGGCAAGTCACTTGACCTCCCTTCCTCCTCTCTCGTCCCGCTCCAGTCTATTCTTCACTCCGCTGCCCGGCTCATCTTCCCGCAGAAACGATCTGGGCATGTCACTCCCCTTCTTAAACAACTCCAGTGGTTGCCTATCAACCTCCGCTCCAAACAAAAACTCCTCACTCTAGGCTTCGAGGCTCTCCATCACCTTGCCCCTTCCTACCTCTCCTCCCTTCTCTCTTTCTACCGCCCACCCCACACGCCCCGCTCCTCCGCCGCCCACCTCCTCACCGTCCCTCGGTCTCGCCCATCCCGCCGTCGACCCCCGGGCCACGTCCTCCCGCGGTCCCGGAACGCCCTCCCTCTTCACCTCCGCCAAACTGATTCTCTTTCCCTCTTCAAAACCCTACTTAAAACTCACCTCCTCCAAGAGGCGTTCCCAGACTGAGCTCCTCTTCTCCCTCTACTCCCTCTGCCACCCCCCTTTACCTCTCCGCAGCTAAACCCTCTTTTTCCCCTTTTCCCTCTGCTCCTCCACCTCTCCCTTCCCATCCCCACAGCACTGTACTCGTCCACTCAACTGTATATATTTCCGTTACCCTATTTATTTTGTTAATGAATTGTACATCGCCTTGATTCTATTTAGTTGCCATTGTTTTTAAGAGATGTTCTTCCCCTCGACTCTATTTATTGCCATTGTTCTCGTCTGTCCGTCTCCCCCGATTAGACTGTAAGCCCGTCAAACGGCAGGGACTGTCTCTATCTGTTGCCGACTTGTTCATCCCAAGTGCTTAGTACAGTGCTCTGCACATAGTAAGCGCTCAATAAATACTATTGAATGAATGAATGAATGAACTTCTCTGTGCCTCAATTTCTCATCAGTGAAACGGGGATTCAATACCCGTTCTACCTTCTATTTTGACTGTGCGAGCTCCATATGGGACAGGGACTGCATCTGGCCAGATTAGCTTGTATCCACCCCAGTGCGTAGAACAGTGCTTGATGTATAATAAGCACTTAACAAACGACATAATTATCATCTCCAACTCAATTGCTTGGAATTACCCTTCTGCAGGAAATATCTTCCACTCACCACCGTGATATCTATGCAGTACAAACTTTAAGTAATTCAGTCTCATTTATTGTCCTTTTAACCTCGGCATGGGTAATTGAGTGTGTAAGTATCCATCCAGTAGAGTTAAATGGTGTGCAGTAGAGCCTGCCCGTGCCGAAAATGCAAGGCCCCTTTTGAGAAAAGCCCCAAGAGTGTGGGATTTATATCTGGACCGGCATCTGACTGGGGGTCACTTAATTCTCAGGAAAAATGGGGTTATACATATGCAGTGTATTGTGCCGGCATGATTATAATAATGTTGGTATTTGTTAAGCGCTTACAATGTGCAGAGCACTGTTCTAAGCGCTGGGGTAGACACAGGGGAATCAGGTTGTCCCACGTGGGGCTCACAGTCTTAATCCCCATTTTACAGATGAGGTAACTGAGGCATGGAGAAGTTAAGTGACTTGCCCACAGTCACACAGCTGACAAGTGGCAGAGCCGGGACTTGAACCGATGACCTCTGACTCCAAAGCCCATGCTCTTTCCACTGAGCCATGCTGCTTCCCTGTGGGCTGCTTGGACCATTAGTCCCATCAGACTCACCAGAACATCCACGGCTTCCACATTTGACTGGATGCAGGCTAGCTGCGATGCTTGCATGGGATGGTCTAGTGGATAGAGCCCAGGCCCGAGAGTCAGAAGGTCATGGGTTCGAAACCCAGCTCCACCACTTGTCTGCTGTGTGACCTGGGACAAGTCACTTCACTTCTCTGGGCCTCAGTTACCTCATCTGTACACTGGGGATTGAGACTGGGAGTCCCACGTGGGATAGAGACTGTGTCCAACCCGATTTGCTTACTTCCAACCAGCGCTTAATTCAGTGTCGGGCACATAGTAAGCGCTTAAAAGATACCATAATTATTATTATTACTGTTCATATTACTCAACCATGAAGGTCCAAACATGAGCTTTCTTGACCTGAGGCTTACTTGCCACAGCTCACGCAAGCTTCTCGTCCTAACGTTCAGTCCATATTTCCTCACTCCTCAAAACCCTCTAGTGGTTCCTTTCCACTTCAGACAGAAACATCAGACACTCTTAACCTTCAGCTTTAAAACACTCAATCACCTACTCAATCACCTTGATGCCTCCTACCTTACCTCACTGCTTTCCTACTACATCTCGGCCCATGCACTTCACTCCTCCAGTGCCAGCCTGCTCGCTGTGCTTCGATATCATCTGACTCACTGCCGACCCCTCGCCATGTTCCGCCTCTGCCCTGGAACGCCCTCCCTCTTCTTATCTGACAGACGATCACTCTCCCTGGCTTACTGAAGGTACATCTCCTCCAAGAGGCCCTCCCTGAATAAACCCTCATTTCCTCTCCTTCTCCCTTTTGTATCACCCCTGCACTTTGATTTGCACCCTTTATTTACCCCTCCCTCAGCCTCACAGCACTTACGTACATATCCATAATCTATTTATATTAATGTCTGTCTCCCAAGCTCATTTTGGGCAGGGAACATGTCTACCAACTCTGTTATACTGTACTCTCCCAAGCACTCACTACGGTGCTCTGCACACAGTAAGCACTCAATAATAATAATGATGGTATTCATTAAGCACTTACTATGTGCCAAGCACTGTTCTAAATGCTGAATAATACGATCGATTGACTGTTGTTGGGTTTGGCGTAGAAGTCAACAGGTTGGAAGAATCCAGCAACAGGGCAGATGTTTCTAGACACTTCAGAGAGGGAGGGATATGCATTAAAAATTTTTTTTTTGCCTGCCTCAGTGGACTCGCTGGGTGATCTGATCTCATTTCTAGTCCAGGTGAGGTCTAACCCCTGCTCTGCCTTGGCCAAGATACCTAACTTCTCCGGACCTCATTTCCTTCAGTTGTAAAATGGAGTTGATCACACTTCCTGACCTCCCAGGAATATTGGGTGGATTATCTAATGATTAGCCAACACCGTGTTAATTCCAAGTATTTATAAATATATACGTGTCCGCTTCCATACGCCACGGCCAATTGCTCCTTTCTGTGGTTTGCTATTTCTAGCTTTAACCTTCATTTATAATGTCATATTTATGTAATTACAGTCCTGCAGTGGTGGATCACAATTTCAAAATGGCAATCATAATTGACATCAGAAACCTGAGGATGGAAAACAAACACAAAGCAATTAAAAAGTCTTTGTAAAAGGTTTTGTAATTTCCTCCCCCATCCAGACCTTGAAACCTGCTGTGTAGCTGCACGTGTGTGTGTGTGTGTGTGTTTCCCATCCCATAAATCTGAAACCGGCAATGGGACGTGACTGCTCAATGAAGTGTCTGGCTATCGGGGAATTCATATCCTTCTGTCTGATTGCGCTCTTCTGCTCAATTATCCATGTCTTCTGTGGTCTTGTGGGCTCAGCCACTTTGTTCATTCCACATGACACTTAAAGGGATGCTGTCAAAATAACATCCCGGCTTCTCACTCTCCCTCCCCCATCAATCCTGCCAAGTTGTCTGTCTTAATCCTTCCTTTCCCCCTGGATTTTGGTTTTGATTTTAAAACGCGATCCTGTGCGATAAACAATTACCTGGCCTTTCCCGGACAGAAATCCCTTCCCAGCTTCCCTTTTCCCACCTTCCTAGTCATAAACGGGGAAGGCTGCTTCATAAGACACCTCCGATTTTCTCCATTGGGCATTCTGCCAGTTAATAGCCCAGGGGTACGGCGGCTGCTTGTGTCTGTGACATGGCTTTTCTCGCCTGCTGCATTCTTGGGAAGGAAACGAACGTTTGCCGTTCGTAAATCTTAGAGAGCATTTATTTTTGCTTCTGTGTCTCCGGCTGAGGTTACGGTGAGGTTGGAGGAGCGAGATGATGCACCAGCCGATAGCCACAGGCCAACTGTGATTGGGCATTCTCTTGTCTTAGCGATGGCCTTTACCCCCAAGAGAGTTCTAGGAGCAGAGTCTTGTGCCGGCCTGTACCTTGAAATGACACATTCGGTCTCAGCGATGTTGTGCTTCAAAACACTGCTGCTGACAAGAGTGAGGGCAGAGTAAAACTCTTGTCTGGGGGAAAGGATCAGTCGTTGCAGTCCTTATTTTTTTCTGGGTTTAGTAAGGCTTGAATTCAAAGGAATTGAAGCCCAGTTCTCTTCCAACTCTCTTCTTTTGCTTTTGGGGGTGCAAACAGAAAAGGGGTGTGGAATGGTGAAACTGATCCAGGTCACAGGGTCAACTCGCTCCCCGAACAGGATCGTATCTAGGAAAATCAAAGCCTGTGGCCCAGCTCCGATTCGACTCCACCGTCGTTTTTAGTGTTCAACTGGAAGATGGGTTGCTTAGCATTTCTGGGGAAGGGATACTGATTGCCCTCCCTCCCACTCTGTGCCAATTCCTTCTGCATCATGCTTTTTAACCCTCCTATTAATAACTGTGGCATTTGTTCAGTGCCTACTATCTGCCCAGCACCAAATCTAAGGCTCTCTGCCAACCCTCTTCAAAGACTTGTAGGGGTGTAAATAGAAAAGGGAAGCTGAAAGGTGAAACTGATCCAGGTCACAGGGGCAGCTCACTCGCTGATCAGGGTTATGTCTAGGAACACTGATGCCCGCGGCCCAACTCCCATTCGGCTCCTCCAGTGTCGTTAGTGCTTAACTGGAAGACGACTTGCTTAGCACCTGTGGGGAGGAGATACTGATTGCCTTCCTTCCCGTCCTGTGTCAATACCCTCTGCATCTCGCTTTTTGACCATCTTATTAATAATTATGGCATTTGTTAAGCACTTATTATATGCTCTGCACTATACTAAGTGTCGGGGTGGATGCAAGAGAGTGGGGTCAGACCCAATGTCTCTCCCACATTGCGGGTTCAGACCAGAGGAGGTGTTGGTGACGAGCGACAGGAACCTGGACCACGGCTCCCTCAGGTAAGAGAGGGAAGTGTGGCCAGTTGGAAAGAGCACGGGCCTGGTAGTCAGAGGACCTGGGTTCTAACCCTGACTCCACCATTTGTCTGCTTTGTGACCTTGGGCAAGTCACTTCATTTCTCTGGGCCTCATCTTGCTCATCCGTAAAATGGGGATTAAGACTGTGAGTCCTATGTGGGACCGGGAGTGGATCCAACTTGACTGTCATGTATCTCTACCCCAGTGCTAAATACAGTGTCTGGTACATAATGAATGCTTAACAATTACCACAATTATTTTTATTAGACACCTCTAGCTTCAAATGTGTGCCTCCTCATCCACAGTAGAAGAGGAGAGGGCCCAGTTTTATGCTCCCAATAAGTCAAAATTATTATTATTAATAATAATATTAGTGGTATTTGTTAAGTACTTACTATGTGCCAAATACTGTGCTAAGCACTCGGATAGATATAAGATAATGAGTTTGGGACACAGTCCCTGTCCCATGTGGGGCTCACAGCTTAAGGGGAGGGGGAACAGGGATTTAATCCACCGTTTGCAGAAGAGGAAACTGAGGGCAGGGAAGCAAAGCGACTTGCCCAAGATCACACAGCAGGCAAGTGGGGTGGCCCAGGTTAGAACCTAGGTCCTCTGACTCTTTCCACTAGGCAGAACAGCAGCAAGTGAAGGTATATTTGTTGTTGCTGTGTCCAACTTGATTTGCTTGGTTCTACCCCAGAGCTTAGTAGAGTGCCTGGTACATAGCAAGCACTTAACGAATAGAATCGGGGGAAAACAGTGTTTCATAGTGGATAAAGCACAGGCCTGGGTGTCAGAAGGACATGGGTTCCAATCGCAGCTTCACCACTTGTCTGCTGTGTGACTTTGAGTCAATCACTTCATTTCTCTGTGCCTCAGTTACTTCCTCTGTAAAATGAGACTGGGAGCCCCACATGGGACAGGGACTGTGCCCAACCCAATTTGCCGGGATCCATCTCAGCGCTCAGTACAGCACCTGGCACATAGTAAGCACTTAACTTACCTCCCACCCTAGTAAACTCCCTCCCTAAGGCAGCTACTGATGACAAGGAGACATATGTGATGGCCACCTGCATTATTTCGGTACATAGCATGGCGGGTTGCTAAACAGGCCATTTTGCAGAAGTATGACAAGTTTGGGCAATCCTACAGCATCCTCCACACCCCCTTCCCCTTTTTCCTACACACACATTCATATTCTCTCTCTCTCTCGTTTGTGTTCGCTTCTCAGGTGAATGGGGGCTCTGGGTCCAAGCAGAGAAACTTGGCAGAAGGAACCACAGTGGAGGGAGGCTTGATGCTGAAAATGAAAATCCATTCATAAAAGCATCAGTGCTTAACTCGTACTAGCCAGATCGGCCGAAAACTGAGCTGACCTCACAAAATCAGATGAAGTACTACCAACCTCCAACTTCCTCTAGTGAATTAAGGACGTGTGTGGGTGGGGTAAGGGGGAAGGGATCCACCAGATCTTGACACATAGTAAGCACTTAATAAATATAAATATAAAAATGATAACGATGATGGTCTGAAGTTATGATCCATGAATGAATGGCAAAGTAAAGACTAGGCTCCTGAAAATCATCAACCATGATAGTAAAGCAAAATTTCTTTAGTAGAAGCTGATCTTTTACGATATTTTGTGTTCCTTTGTACAAATTGCTGATGGATGTGTCAGGACATAGTTCTTTTCCATTCTTTTCCATTTCTTTTTCTTTGGAAAAGACAGTCTTTGTCTCCTATTGCTGCCTCTCCGACTTCTGAAAGGTAGTAACCTCTGGCTAAGAACTCGTCTGTCTACAGTGTCTTGTCTCTCTGATGGCATTTTACCTCATCTGCCGCATTCCTCCACACTCTAATAAATTAACTTTGCAGGAATGCTGTGTTAGAGGTCTGCTGAGGTGGAAGCTAGCAGAGTGTGGCAAATTATTTTTATCTGCCTCCCTCTGCTAAATACTTTTTGTTAGGCTACTATCTATATTTTGAATCTGGCTGTTGGAGCCAAACCCCTTCAAGAGTAACAGCAGCTTTCATTTTATGGTTTTTGGGACACACTTTATAGCTATAAATTCTTCTTGTTGATCCACCCCACTTTCCACACCCTGAAATATTAGCCATTCTATTTTTTTTCCCTGCAAACCTGCCCAGCCCAGGCCAATGCCTCTTTTATTTATATAGAGATATATCTTAAGCAGCTCCATAAACACACCATTTCAGAATCAACAAACAAGAACATCAATCTTTCTGTATTATGGTAAACTTACTGTTTCACGTTAAGTTAATAGTGTGTTAGCCTTTCACTTGACTATTTTTAAGTGGGATTTTTTTTTCCAAGTCTAGAATTAAATCTGACAAGGGAAAGAGGTGGTGGAACTAATAATGATAGTGGTATCTGTTAAGTGTTTACTCTGTGCCCAGAACTGTGCTAAACACTGGGGTAGATACGAGATCATCAGATTGTACACTGTCCCTGTTCCACAAAAAGTTTGCCATCTAAAAGGAGGGAGAACAGGTGTTTCGTTCCATTTTCCAGTTGATGAAACTGATGCAAAGAAAGGTGAAATGACTTTCCCGGCATCACACAGCCAGCAAGGGGCAGAGTCAGAATTAGAACCTGGATCTCCTGACTCCTAGACTTGTGCTCTTTTCACTAATAATAATGATGATAACAATAGTATTAAGCATTTACTACATGCCAAGCACTATCCTAAGCACTGGGGTAGGTACGAGTTAATCAGGTCGTCCCACATGGGGTGCATAATCTTAATCCCCATTTTACAGATGAGGTAACTGAGGCCCAGAGAAGTGAAGTGACTTGTCCAAGGTCACACAGCAGACAAGTGGCGGAGCCGGAATTAGAACCCATGACCTCTGACTCCCGGGCCCGTGCTCTTGCTACTAGGCCGTGCTGCCTGTGATGGTGATGATGGTGACGGAGTGGTCACTGCTATTTCTGGGCCAATACTAAGGTCAGAGTTGCCTGCTGGATCTCCTGGAGTTCTTGGTCTGATAATGATCGGATAGAATGAGTTTTTATTTCTAAATGCAAAAGCCCCTCAAATTAATCACCTTTCCCAATCAGGTAATGACTTTCCGTAGGACTCAATTAGTCAAAACTGAAAAGAATGCAAATGGAGCAGACAGTAGGACCCAGGGCCATTCTCCAGTCCATGCTCATTTCAGGTCCAACTGGCTTCACGTGTAGCACAAGAATTGGCAGTGAGCAGCACACTGAAGTTCCAACTCAAGCCTAGAGCTCCTGACCCATGGGTCCCTATTACTACCCTTGATATACCCTGGTTGGTGGGGGAGGGGACAGACACCATGTGACAGAGCTTCTTTGCCAATTTTTTTTAATAGTATCTGCTAAGCATTTAACATTTAAGCATTTAAGTCCGAATAATCTTTTCTATTTATTACAGTTGAGGACCGGTGGGTGTTGCTGCATCTTACGAAGTCTAAAACAACAGACATTTCCTGCCTCATCACTTGGGTGCTCAGGCTGAAGGAGTCATTGTTATGACCCAGTAATGGCCATTAGCTTAAGCTCTTGGGTTGCTATACCAGAACTATGCTTATAGTAGGGGATTGCTGTTTGGATCCTTAAAACCAACAAAGCCATCTTCGATACATGTGCCCTGGAGGATGCATGTGGGAAGCACCTGCTCTGTCCATAATAATAATAATAATAACAATTATAGTATTTGTTAAGCCCTTACTATGTTCCAGGCGCTGGGGCGGATGTAAGCAAATCGAACTGGACACAGCGAATGGGCCTTACAATCTTCATTCTCATTTGACAGACGAGGTAACTGAGGCACAGAGGAATAAAGTGACTTGCCCAAGGTCACACAGCAAACAAGTGGCAGAGCTGGAATCAGAACCCATGACCTTCGGTCCCCAGGACCGTGCTCTTTCCATTACGCCGTGCTACTTCCTCTCCATCAGATGCCAGCTCCACGGCCCCACTGTCAGACCATTCCCAGCCCTGCCCCGAATAATAATAACTGTAGTATTTCCTAAGTTTCTATTATGTACTAAGTGCTGGAGTAGGTACAATATAAGCAGGACAGAAACCGTCCCTGTCCCACAGAGGGCCTGCAGTCTAAGGGGGAGGGAGGGGAGTTACCTTATCCCCATTTTTACAGATGAAAAAACTGAGCCACAGAGAAATTAAGTGACTTGCCCAAGGTCACGCAGCAAGCCAGGGTGGAGCCGGGGAACCCAGACCTCTTGACTGTCGGGCCTATGCTCCTTCCAGGAGGCCACACTACTTCCCGGTCAGCCTGCAATATAATCATCTTCTGGGCAGTTAATAGGCGCTGTGAACAGCGTGGTGGAGGTGGGGGGAAAGAACAGGGGCATCTTCCCACCCTATCATGATCGCTTTTGATTTATGGTAGCTTAAACCGACAAACTATGGATTCCAAATAACTTGAAGGTCAGAAAGCAAAACAGCTCCACGGTGCAACACAATATCGATGTGATGAAATGACTAAATCTACTGCTGGGCCAGATATTTGTCCCAGGGCTTTCAGCTAGGAAGGAAAGACCTTGTATTAAGATTTGTATCATGAAACGTAAATTGTATTCAACCGCTTAAATGTTATATGAAACGAGAAAGCTTGATCCTTTGGAAAACCAACCAGAACTGCAGATCAAAACGTAGAAAATCTGCTTAAAAACATTATTTAGGATTTAGATTGTAAACATCCTGAGGGTAGAGATCGTATCGAATAATTCTGTTGTACTCTCCCAAGTGATCTGCACAGGGCTCTGCACACAAGTAGGCTTGTAATAAATTCCATTGATTGCTCGAGAAAAGAAAAGTCAATTGGAGATTTCATATCTATTTTCCCGCATAAAGTAATGCAGAGATAAATTTGAATGAAATGGAAAATAATGAAAAGGTGGAGAGAAATAAAAATGATAGCTAGAAAGCTCACGGAATAAAGAGCATCGGAGAAAAAACCTTGTGAATCCAACAAGACGACGCTGCCGACTTCATAATTTACTCAGGTGACAGAAGTCGGAAGAGTGTGGATGAGAAATGGAAAACAATTTTTTATTCATGATTTTCTTTGATTAATCTGCAAGAAGAGGACTGGGTGTAATTTTCTTCTTGTGCTAATTTGCAGATCAAAGTTTTTCAGTTCAAAAGTCCTCACCAGTAAAAGGAACACATAGGGTAATGGTGAGTGATAGCTTAAAAGGCAGACAAAATTGAAAGAGGAAAAGCACGAGAAATGTTAGCAGGAATACTAATAATTTTTCAATTTCAGGACTTTCAACCAAGGATCTCCTATTACTTTATGAATACAAATGAGGATGCTCAGCATACTGTAATCGTGGGTTCAAGTCAACTGTTATTTTCCCCCTTTTACAGTTCAAATAAATGAGGCACAGGCAGAATGTGAGACTACTTGCCTCTGTTTCTCTGTATACAAAGCAATGTCACAAACAGATGTAGACTTGGAGTCTCTTCGATCATATTTATTAAGCGCTTACTGTGTGCAAAGCACTGTACTAAGCACTTGGGAGAGTACAATATAGCATCAGGTACATTCTCTGCCCACAACGAGCTCGCAATCTAGAGGGGGAGACAGACGTTAATATAAATAGGTCAATCAATAAATTATAGATATAGGCATATATTTACAAATGTGCTGCGGGGTAGGGAGGGAGGAAGAATGAAGGAGCAAGTGTGAGTGGCACAGAAGAGATTGGGAGAAGAGGAGAGGAGGGTACAGTCAGGGAAGGCTTCCTGGAGGAGACGTGCCTTCAATAAGACTTTGAAGTGGGGGAAAGCAAGTTATCTCTTGCGGGCAGAATCCACTTAAACCAGCAGAAGCTCACCATTAAAAAAACCATTAAAAATCTCTACTCTGGGTAGAGATGATATAGGTTTATTGTGGTTTGGGGCGAGAGAGTCAATCAGAGCTTTGCAGAAGTTGAATTTGATGATCTAAATGCAAATAGAGCATAGTTTATTTAATTCCACATTTAATTCCACATTGTCCTATGCAAAAGGTTAAGAAAGATGATGGAATTTGATGGAGGGATGATGGAGGAATGATGGATAAGGAATGATGGATGACAGACCGAGAACCTGCGAGGAGGAATTGATTAGAGTGTTAGTGATTTGCACGGCGCCACTCACACTCACTTGGTATTTGCAGCACTGCCCTGCTGGGGCCCCGAGTGCAGCGAGCCAGTAGGCGGGCAGGGGAGAAGCACGTTGTGAAGTTGCTGAGAAACAGTGTGGCCTAGTGGAGAGAGCACCGGCCTGGAAGTCAGAAGAACCTGGGTTCTAATCCCACTCCGCCACTTGTCTTCTGTGTGATCTTATGTGTGATGTTGGGCAAGTCACTGAACTTCTCTGCGCCTCAGTTACTTCATCTGTAAAATGGGGACTAAGATTGTCAGACCCATGTAGGGCAGGGACTGTCTCCAACCTGATGAGCTTGTATCTACCCCAGCAGTTAAAACAGTGATCGATACATAGTAAGCACTTAAATACTATAATTGTTATTATTAGTGATGGTACCCAGCTGCAGGTAGAACTGGGACGAGAACCCAGGTCCCCTGATAAGATCTGACAAGACCAGCAGCCGGGCTTAGTAAAGAAATAGCTGATTTGGAGAATGAAAGAGTACATGGAACTCCATTCTAGATGCCTTGTCCCTGGAATATGGTGTCAAGAGTAGCTACTTAGTTCGCCCACCCTAATCAGTCAGTGGTTTTTGCTATATGCAGAGGACTTTACAAAGCCCTTGGGAAAGTACAATAGCAGATAATATAGTAAAAACAATGCAGAGTACAGAAGGAGTGTGACCTAGTGGAAAAAGCACAGGCCTGGGAGTCACAGGACCTGTGTTCTAATTTGGGCAACTCCGTCTACCTGGTGTTATGACCTTCGATAGGTCACAACTTCTGTGCCTCAGTTCCCCCATCAGCAAAATGGGGATTCAATACCTGTTCTTTCTCCTACTTAGAGTGTGAGCCCCATGTGGGATCCGATTATCTTTTATCCATTCCAGCGCTTAGTACGGCGCTTGGTGCAAAGTAAAATGCTTAACAAATACTAAAATGATCCTTACTATTTATCACTGATATTCACCGCACCCTCATTCCTACAGAACTTATATACGCATTGGTAATATATTTTATTGTCTTGCTTCCCTTCTAGGTTGTAAGTTGCTTGTGGGAACGTGTCTACCAACTCTGTTGTATTCTAATCATGATAATAATAATATCGGTGTTGTGTGCATACACGTTCCCCGCCCACAACTCGCTTACAGTCATTCATGTCTTGAGTGGGGAAAATATCCCTTTCACATGTTAATTAAGGGGGTTTGCAAAGGGGGCGGTGATAAAGATCAATAATAAAAGTAATTGGCCCATGAAAATATTGCACATGAATCACTTTCAACATAATGCTACTATTCAAATAGTAACAGTTGCTGTTCTTTTGGGATTGGTCAGCTGTGTGACTGTGGGCAAGTCACTTAACTTCTCTGTCCCTCAGTTACCTCATCTGTAAAATGGGGATTAAGACTGTGAGCCCCACGTGGGACAACCTGATTCCCTTGTGTCTACCCCAGCGCTTAGAACAGTGCTCTGCACATAGTAAGCGCTTAACAAATACCAACATTATTATGAGATATGGAGTCAGGATTTCCCTGGACAATAAGAGAGCTCTGGGAGGGAGACCCTGCTACAAGAAATAATAATACTAATAATGATGGTATCTGTTGAGTTCTTACTATGTGTCAGGCACCGTACTAAGCTCCTGGTGGATACAAGCAAATCGGGTTGGACACAGTCCCTGTCCCATGCGGGGCTCACAGTCTCAATCCCCATTTTACAAATGACTCAGGAGATTGACTGGAGGTTCCTGAATTCTCTTCACCCCACCCTCCTTGGCTCTCCTAAATTGGGCCCTTCTCTAGGACTGGTAAATTAGAGTTAGAGCACAGTGATTTGGACGGGAAATCCTTTAGTCATGTTCCCTTCCGCTTCTCATGGCGTAGGTTTGTACTGCTCTAAGTTCTACCTTCCGCTGGGTCAGTTACAGCTTGGGAAACAGTATGGCCCAGTAGTAAAAGCCAGGGCCTGGGAATCAGAGGACATAGAGTCTAATCCTGACTTGCTTCTTGCCTGTTGTGTGACCTTGTGTAGTCACTTAAACCTCAGTTTCATCATCTGTAAAATGGAAATTAAATACCGGTTCTCCTTCCTATTCACACTGTGAGTTCTGTGTTTCATAGGGACTGAGTCCAATAATCAGGTTGGATTATAATATATAAGTGGATTATAATATATAATGTATATAATATATAATATGGAATATAATAATAATCATGTGTCTACCTTTAGTACGGTGCTTTCCTCATTATATCAAAATATAAAAATCTGCACTCACTTTTCCTAATCTGTATCCATCAGAAATATTTTTGAAAGGGTATAATGCAAAAACTCTGTTTATTCAGTGTACCAGACATGTACATTTGCCTGACGTAATGTCTCAGATCCATTCTGGCCTAATCAAGTGGCTAATTGCAAACGCTGGCCTTTTAGCATCTCTCATCATTTCCGCCATTATAATACTAATTTGACAGCTACCTTACCTACGACACTGTTTCTTATTTTTCTTAATATTGAGCTCTGTGTCAACATTTCCACCTCTCCGATTGCATTATAGGTAGCGCTGACTTGGGCTCTGGTGGCTGGATAAATTGCTCTCAACAATATATAACGAGTCAGACTAGATGATATGATTTCTTTATCTTGGCTCATTATCAAATCTACCCAGAACCCAATTCGGCCTTCACTTCTTGCCAGATACTACTTGATAACACAATGTCACATTGTAGTGGCAGACCGCAGCTTTACAGATTCTGCAATCCAAGAGCTACCCACGGACAGCATGTCCGTTTGGCACTGGGAAAAATGGAACTGTCCTTCCAAATTCTGTGATGATAAGCATGAAAAAAGGCCCAGTTATTTTTTAATTCAACATAAACTGGCCTATTAGGGAATTCTTACAGGAGAATTATAAAGAAAAACAGGCTTAGGATGTTCATGCTCACTCAGGGATCAAAATGAGAAGCAGAGCAGCTTAGTGGAAAGAGCACGGGCCTGGGAGTAGTCATAGGACTTGGGTTCTACTTCTGACTCTGCCCGTTGTTTGACCTAGGACAGATCACTTAACTTCGCTGTACCTCAGTTTCCTCAACTGTAAAATGGGGAGTTAAAGCCTCTTCTCCCTCCTACTTAGACAGTGAGCCCCATTTCCACGTGTCTGACCTGATAATTTTCTAGCTACCCCAGAGCTTAAAACAGTGCTTGACACTCATTCATTCACCCAAACTTATTTATTGAGTGCTTACTGTGTGCAGAGCACGGAAATAAGCTCTTGGGAAAGTAAATAAAACAATAAACAGACACATTCCCTGCCCACAATAAGCTTTTCTTAACAAATAGCTACAATAATTTTCCCAAGGGAGAAGTTTAAATTAGATCGCTATGACTAAAGGCATGCCAATTTGCCTTCCGGTGGATATGCATGACAGGCTATATGGATTCAGATTAACTTTTCTCCCTATCCTCCCTCTAGACTGTAAGCTTGATGTAGGCAGGGAACATGTCTACCAGCTCTGTTATACTGTATTCTTCCAATAATAATGATAATAATAATACTTATGGTGCTTGTTAAGTGCTTACTATGTGCCAACCACTGTTCTAAGTGCTGGAGTAGATACAAGTCAATCAGGTTGGAAACAGTCCCAGTCCCACATGGGGCTCACACTCTTAATCCCCATTTTACAGATGAGGTAACTTAGGCACAGAGAAGTTGTGACTTGCCTAAAGTCAAAGAGCAGACACGTGGCGGAGCTGGGATTAGAATCCAGGTCCTTCTGACTCCCAAGCCCGTGCCCTATCCACTAAGCCACGCTGCTTCTCTGCTTCCAAGCACTTAGTACAATGTTCTGCAAATAGTGCTAAAAAATATGATTGATTGATCAATACTTTTCAGAAGTGACAAGTGGTCAGGTGATTTTTTTTTTTTAGAATCAGTTAATTTTCCATTACCCAGAGCAAATCCCAGTAGCCCGGCAGAAAAAAAAAATGAGTTTTTTGTTAGATTTTGTTGACTGATAAAGTTTCTTTTCCCCAATTAATCAATCAATTAATCAAACAGTAGTATGCATTAAACAGCCAAGGTTCAAGTGCTTGGGTGAGATCAAAAGAAGTAGAAGATAGTTGAATGGGAGATTTTACAATCTTGTCTTTTTCAAGAAAAGAAGAAAAGGAAAGGAAAAAGAGGAGCAGGAGAAAAATTGGAAGGAGAAGACAGGAGAGACAGGAAGAAACATGTTCATGTTTGGTAAGATTCCAGTGATGATCAATTCTTAGCCTTTTGCCTCTTCATGTTTATTGCTTTGAACTGTATATTTGAGCAAAGGAAAGAGTAAATGCCATTTTTCTCTGAGTTTTCAGGTTTTCTGGTTTAGAGAAAAGTTTGCTAGTGAGAAGAATATCTTTGTGAGGGTTTCTGGTTTACTAAGAATTTTTTGGTTTTTGGCACATGAATGCAATCTCCTAACCTCTCATTGAAAATATATCGTGAAAGCCAACAAAAGTTAGACTTTTGTTGCCAACAAAAGGCTTCATGTGGCTTTAAGCTTGTGCCAGGACAACTGGGTACAGGAAATGGATGCATAGGGGAAGGTTTGGGGTATGTGCAGGGGGATGGGCTGCATAGTGGCCCCCAGGCCATCTCTCTGTGACTGTGGACAAGTCACTTAACTTCTCTGTGCCTCAGTTACCTCATCTGTAAAATGGGGATTAACTGTGAGCCTAACGTGGGGCAACCTGATTACCCTGTATCTACCTCAGCGCTTAGAACAGTGCTCGGCACATAGTAAGCGCTTAACAAATACCGACATTATTATTATTATCTCTACTCGGATGTCCCACTGGCACTTCAAACTTAACGGGTCCAAAATAGAATTTATTTTCCCATTCATTCATTCAATCATATTTATTGAGTGCTTATTGTGTGAAGAGTACTGTACTAAGTGCTTGGAAAGTACAATTCGGCAACAGATAGAGACAATCCCGACCCAACAGGCTCACAGTCTAGAAGGGGGAGACAGACAACAAAACCAAACCAGTAGACAGGCATCAATACCATCAAAATAGATAAATAGAATTATAGATATATACACCTCATTAATAAAAGAAATAGAGTAAAAAATATGTACAAGTATACACAAGTGCTGTGGGAAGAGGATGAGGGTAGAGCAGAGGGAGGAAGTAAGAGTGATGGGGAGGGGAAAAGGAGCAGAGGAAAAGGGGGGCTCAGTCTGGGAAGGCCTCCTGGAGGAGGTGAGAGCCCTCAGTAGGGCTTTGAAGAGTTGAAGAGGGGAAGAGAGCTAGTTTGGCGGATGTGAGGAGGGAGGACATTCTAGGCCAGATGTAGGACGTGGGTCAGGGGTCGGTGGCAGGACAGGCGAGAGCGAGGCACAGTGAGGAGGTTAGTGGCAGAAGAGCAGAGGGTGCAGCCTGGGCTTTAGAAGGAGAGAAGGGAGGTGAGGTAGGAGGGGGCAAGGTGATGGAGAGCTTCAAAGCCAATAGTGAGTTTTTGCTTCATGCAAAGGTTGATAGGCAACCACTGGAGATTTTTGAGGAGGGGAGTGACATGCCCAGAGTGTGTCTGTAGGAAGTTAATCCGGGCAGCAGAGCGAAGTATAGACTGAAGTGGGAAGAGACAGGAGGATGGAAGATCAGAAAGGAGGCTGATGCAGTAATCCAGTCGGGATGTGATTAGAGATTGTACCGGCAAGGTAGCAGTTTGGATGGAAAAGAAGGGACAGATCTTGGCGATGTTGTGAAGGTGAGACCGGCAGGTTTTGGTGACGGATTGGATGTGTGGGGTGAATGAGAGAGCGGAATAAAAGATGACACCAAGGTTGCGGGCCTGTGAGATGGAAAGGATGTTAGTGCCGTCCACAGTGACGCGAAAGTCAGGGAGAGGACAGGGTTTGGGAGGGAAGATAAGGAGCTCAGTCTTGGACACTTCTGCTTTATGTAATTCATTTTAATGTCTGTCTCCCTCTGAAGACTGTAAGCTCTTTTGGGTAGGGAGCATATCTATCAACTCTATCATAATGTACTTTCCTGAGTGCTTAGTACAAAGGTTTGTACTCAAAAAGCATTTAACAAATACCACTGATTGATCGATTAAGTGCCCTCATCATTTTGGGGCTGTGCAATTGGATTTTGTTTACACACAGGGCCTCTGGGCAGTGATTCTCTGATTAAGTATAGAGGTTGATGGGATACGTTTCCCTCACCTGGAGGCAATCGTTTTTACCTGTAGTTGAAGGGGGAATCAAGCTCCATGTGAATGATTAGGGTTTAATGGTTAAAAAGAAGCTACACTCTTTCATATGACAGCCCGAGACAGTCCTCCTCAAATTCTGATGCCCAGCTGTTGATTTAAATCTTATGATAATACATGCAAATCTTTTCAGGTAGATGGTAGATTAGTCTGAAATTCCAGATAATAATAAAATAAGTTAGAGCTGCATTCTAGAGGCACTTTTCTTCCTGCTTGATATTAAGTGATTTATCATTTGGTGCTACCTGAGAGGGAGGACAAGCAGCCTGGAAATTAACACTGCACACAGTCAGTCAGCAGTATTTATTGAGCTCCTCCATTTATTGAGTGGACAGGGCACCGTACTAGGCACTTGGTAGAGTCCAGCAAAATTGGAAGACATGCTCCTTAACTTTGAGGATGTTTTTAATGGTATTTGTTAAGCGCTTAGTATGTTCCAGGCACAGTACTAAATTCTGGGGCAGATACAAGCTAATCAGGTTGGACGCAGTCCACGTCCCACTTGGGACTCACAGTCTTAATCCCCATTTCACTGAAGTGGTAACTGAGGCACAGAGAAGTCAAGTGACTTGTCCAAGGACACACAGCAGACAAGTGGCAGAGTCATGATTAGAACCCAGGATCTCTGACCCCAAGACCCATGCTCTTTCCAGTAGGCTATGCTGCTTTTTGAAATCTTGAAATCTAATGGAAGTCCAGTTATTTGCAGACATTATTGCCTGACTGTTACTAAATGCCTGTCTTCTGGATAAACTCTGTGTTCAAACAGGAGCAACTTTATTAATATTTGCTGCCTTTTGTTACGGCACTATTAATCCGGACCCTCCATTATATTCATTGGAAGTGTTGTGTTTAAATGTCTGCACTTCTGAAAATGAAAGAAGATTGTGTCTTTCTTTGATTTTGTTAGGCAATTTTTCTAACTCTACCACAGTCAAGAATTGGATGTGATTGACCACTATCTATTGGAGTTGAGGGCAACTTTTATTTTCTGATTACGACTTTTGTGCCTACACCTAAATAGAAAGTGTATTTCTAGTAAGCCTATTGAGAGCTTTGGGCCTGCCAAAAGTTTCTTGAAAATAAATATTTGTGTGATAACCATTCTGGTCACCTTCTCAACATTTTCCCCAAATCTCTTTTATTTACTGAACAGCACCAAGTAAATATCTGAAATCTCGTCAGCTTGTATTCTCTGTAGAATGCCTCCTCACAGAAAATGTCTCAGTGCTTCTGAGTATGAGTAGGTAAATTAAAGGGATCTCTTTAAGCTTGTGAATCACAAGCTCTATGCTTTTAAAGTGTATTTCACTGAACAATTTGTTTTAACAATTATGTTTTCCAAGAAGTAATTTGCTTGACCTTCTCTCAAGAGGCACTAGCTGTGATATGCATTGCAGGAGAGAAGATGAAATAGAGGTCTTCTTTCAAGACCCTGAAGTTTAGCTTTATTTACCTATACAGAATTCCATATCATTATGAGTGAGAAAATATGGCCCACTCTAGTCTATGCTCTGTATTTTTGGGAGATTGCTCTAAAATCATTGAGGAAGGCAAGTAAAGGGATTTGAATAATGATTTTTGGGGTCATCTTTTGAAATCGAGAGCTCACTGTGTCGTGTGGTAGTTAACTAAAGCAGCCTAAATTCTACCCTGGCTTTTAGAGAAGCAGCATAGTCTAGTGGCAAGAGCACAGGCTTGGGAATCATAGGTTGTGGGTTCTAATCGTGGCTCTGCCACTTGCCTGCTGTGACCTTGAGCAAGCTACTTAACTTCTCTGTGCCTCAGTTCCCTCATCTGTAAAGTGGGGATTAAGACTATGAGTCCAACCTGGGGCAACCTGATTACCTTGTATCTACTCTAGCGCTTGGTACAGTGTTTGGCACAGAGTAAGTGCTTAGCAAATACCATAATTATTATTATTAATTTTTTTCTTTCTTAATGGTATTTGTTAAGCATTTACTGTGTCAAACACTGTTCTAAGTGCTGGGAATAGATATAAGTGAATTAGATTGGGCAAAGTCTCTGTCCTCCATGGGCTCATAATCTAAGTAGGAGGGAGAATGGGAGAACTGAGGCATGGAGAACTTCAGCGACTTGCCAAGGTCACACAGCACGCATTTGGCAGAGCTGGGTTTAGAACCCATGTCCTCTGACTCCCAGGCCCGTGCTTTTCCACCAGGCCATGCTGCCTCTCAAAAATATCACATTCAGGAGATTACATTACATGAAGAAAAATTGAGAAGGTATTTTTGTGTGGCATAATCAAGACACAAAACATTCTGGGGAGCTGGTTCATTTTCACTGCATTTAACCCGCCCAGTCAATGAAAACATTGCTGGTTCCAGCTAATTAGATCATGTCTCAGTTTTGGCAGCATTGGAATGCCTGGTAGACAAGGGAATGTGTTTTGTGCTTCTGATGTACCTTTCCAAGGGCTTAGTACTGTTCATTGCATTCAGTAAGTGTACTAGCTCTACTGTTCCGAAGAAATACCTTACAGGGAATGCTGTCCATTCTGAAGTACATCACACGTGTTCCTTATCAGCATGCTTCCCGAATAGAGGAAAATGACACTCGGTTTTTCCTTTTGAGTCTTCAAAGATAGTGATGCTGGGTTGTTGCTAAGGAGAAAAAGCTTAAGTTGTTGCAAAGCAGAAGCATAAACCTATTACTCTAAACCATGATGTGTGGGGAAGCGGCTCTCGGCCTCCAAGGGCTAAAACCTAAAAGAACAGTGCTTGGCACACAGTAAACGCTAAACAAATACTATCATTATCAGTGCATAGAACAGGGCTTGGCACATAGTAAGCGCTGAACAAGTACCATCATTATTAATTATAGAAAATCATAAGTAGCCTTAATTGGGACAACTTTTGGAAAATGAACGAAGGATGGAAACAGATTCCATTTATAAATGAAATAAATATATCTATATATATTATTGACAAGATATTATCTGGTACCTGCTTTAAACCCAACAGAAGAACTCCTGAGAGAGATTTTTGGAGAGCAGAACTATAGTTGATTATCACAATGGGAAGATTGTTGCTCATCGCATTTTTATCAGTTCAGGTTAGGTTTGTGTTATAGATCAGAGGCCATTTTTTAATAATTGTTATATATCTTAAGTGAATACTATGTGCATAGCATTATACTAAGCATCAGGGTAGGTACAATATAATCAGGTCAGACCGAGTCCATGTCACACCTGGGGCTCGTTGCCAAAGTAGGAAGGAGAATAGGTATTTAGCCTTCATTTTACGAATGTGGAAATCGAGGCACAGGCAAGGTAAGTGGCTTGCCCAAGGTCACAGAGCAGGCAAGTTGCAAAGTTAGGTCCTCTGACTTCAAGGCGTGTGCTCTTTCCACTATACTAGACTGCTTCTCGTTAATTGTCTTCATTGGAAATTGGATAGTTTTGATTCTTTTTAAGGTTTCCTGAAACATTTTATTGATCAAAGGAGTAGATAAAACTCATCTTTGTCCTCACTTTAGTTGGCCACTTGACCCTGGATAAAATCAGGGATTTGGTCTCCATATGGCCACTCAGCTTTGGAATTTCCTCCCCCTCCTCTCGCATAAACTTCAGATCGCAGTCACGACCCACTATCCTTTGGAAACAGCCAATTATAATTAGCTTGACAAAATTTCATTGGATGAAAAGTCGGAAGATGGGATACCATGCTCAGGGTTTTTGTCTTTCCCTTAGGAGACCATGGCAATAGAAAGAAGGGAGAGAGAAAAGAATGAGAAAGTCACAGTGCTCCGAAATAATCGTTCAGCAAGTCCAAAAATGCTATGGGCCATAAACTGAGCATGTTATGAGCCGAACCAGAGCAGCTGCAAAATAGGCTTGCGAGTCTAGTTGGGATGTTCCAATTCCTGGGCACTTGTTTGTTTTTCCCAAACTACCTAAAAGTCAGCCAAAATCTGATGCGGTCACAGATAAATCAATATGCATGTGTTTTAGACAGAAAGATCACAGCTGAAGTAGTATGTTTCAAAATGCTTTCAAAAAGGCCTGGCAGGAGACCTGAGAGAAAAAAACAGAAGCACAAACTAGAAAGCCCATAGTGTGTGTATGTGTATCGGCTGGGGGGGGAGTGCGCTTGTTTTGCCTACACTTTCCAGACGCTTTTGAGACCTTCTGGAAGGAGCCAAGTGTGGGAAAGCCACACCGCCCTGGAGCAGGATGGAGTTCTCCTCAGGGAAAGCTTTGTGAAGAAGCAATTGGTTTTAGCTTCCCGTATTTGCCGTGCTGCGTTTGCCAGTCTCCTCCTCTGAAAGCCAAGCAGAAGAGGGTCCATGTGGTAATATATTTCTTTCCACTTAAGTTATACCTGGGATAAAAGGAAAGTTAAGGTAAAATAGGAATTATTGTAATCTAAACCTCTTTCCAGACACTTTTCCAACACGAAGCTTTAGGGACGCCATGTGGCTGAGCTCCTGGTGCTTGGCTTCTGGAAATCAGGCAATCGAGGGTTGCATTTGCAGCTTTAAACCCCAAATGCCTCCAGTCTCAATCTCATGAAATAAACACTTTAACAGTGCCTTGCCACCTATCACCAGGAAAGCTGGGTCCAGGTTTTCAGAGCTAATGGGTTAACACATTAGCTCAAATTACACCTTGTCCCCTGGTGAGTATTCTTTTTCAAGATAGATTTTGTAATTTGCAACCTTGCTTATGGTTTTCTCCATTTTATCATGCATTGTTTTTTTTTCCCCAGCATTCTTTCCTGACCTTTTCTAGCTTTTCCCCTGGGATACTCTGTTTGTAATAATCAAGGCTTGATGGATTCCTAATGAATTCTAGGAGACCTTCTGGAAAGCTTCACAAGGGATCTCTTAAACCACTGGGGTTAACGATGGACAAGTGCATTAACGATGGACAAGTGCACGCCATGAATTTGGTGTTCGATTTTATGTATGACACTTTCTAATGCTTCAGGTAATGAGTTAAAAAAAACAGTTTAGAGCGCTTATCTCAGCCACCTGTTTTAACTCCACATTTCTAATTAAAATAGACCTTTTGATAAAATTTTAATTTTGTAAACCACCTATTCTAGGAGGTGGTTCATGTTGTATGAAATAAATGCCAACAAAGTGAAAATACTGCACTTTGTTTGAAACTAAGTTATATATACGGAACCAAGTCTCTCTGCAGTATGTCACACAAAGAAAAACACCCATAGAGCACAGCCTTTTCCTGGCTGATTTGTCGAGTTGCTTCTCTATTGTCTTTTTCTCCATGCTCTGAAAGGAGAGTTGCAGGGAAAAACATCAGTTTATCAATATGTATACTGCAAAGGTTCAATCCTAAATCTTCCCCAGGAATCTGAGCCATCTCTATTAAAGCATTCCTAGATTAGGCAGCGTCGTTGAACAATCCATTTTCTTCCAGGCCCGCTACCACTTTCATAAATAATTCTAACAGTGTAGGAGCATGATATGCCTTCAGATCGCTAATTTTCTTCCCGGCCCAAAGTGTCAGGCATTTAATGATGACGATATCTTTGGAGACCGACTTTAATAAAGACTAAAATAAAAGAATCTCATTTACAATGGCTGTGAATGAAATAGCCATTTCATGGGCATCTTTACTCTACACAGAAGCAAAAGAGATAGCATTGTTTCCTTAGAATAAAACAGTTTGCAAAAGCTATCGTGAAAAAGAAAAAAGAAAGAATGTCTATCCTCTTTGGTTTCTTTTTATCTGCTCCATAAAATTAGGAATTTTGCAGAAAAGTTGTGATGTGGCTTTCATTTTGTAAGGGAAAGGACAGTTGGAAAGGAAGTATAGGCTGCTTCACTTCCCATCCTGCCTCCTCCAGGGAGTCAGCCCAGTTAGCTGGGTTTATTCAACCCCTTTCTTTAGAGCAAAATTAAGGGTTTAGTATCTTCCTCTGAATTTCTCCCCAGTCCTTGAGGGAAAAGTCTACTGGGGCTTTGCAGAAGAGCTTGGTCACCCTCTACCTTCCCTATTCTCTTCCCCAGTGACAGTAGTAATTCTTCCAACAGATTAAAAAATCCAATAGATGTGAAGCTGAGATATGTTCCTTGACGTTGTTCCCTAATTTTAAAATGTCATTATAATGATTCTCTAGCCACAGCCACAGCCTTTCCCGATGTTCTTCAAATGGAGGAGGCCTCATGCTGCCGGAGTTTCCTGGACTGGAGCAGCGACTGATGGGATTGGGCAGCCTCTCTCCTCTGTGGCATCCCTATACTCTGTGAAAACCCTGATGCATCCCCGACACCTGCTAAAGTTAATAGGACAGGAAGCAAGTATAGAAATGCCTCCCTCCGTCTTTTCGAGGGTGGCAACCGTGGCTTTTGCATCCTCTCTCGACTGGCTCTCACCAACTAACGTTTTACACTTCAAATCAAAGGATTTAACCGTATTTAATATCACCTGAAAGGTTTCCCCTCTCCAAAATGATGTGCATTTCATTGTGTCTCTTTTCTGGACTGCTTTCCTGCTCCTCCCCCAACGCTAGACCTTACAAATGACAGAAATACCAAATGGATCCTTGGCTTTTTGGCCTTTCTCTGTCTTGATTTCCATTTTCTGAAAATTCTCAAAGGCCTGGGCCAGTTCAGAGCGACATTATAGTTCAGTTTGGAGACTGACAACATCAGGAAGCATTTCTGAGTTTCGATGGGCAACTACATTTAGTGTGCTGTGTTTGTTCTGAACTCTAGCAATCGCCTTGCCTCCTCCAATCCATCAGTCAATCAACTGTATTTATTGAGCACTTATTTTGTGCAGAGCACTGTTCTAAGCACTTGGGAGATTACAATACAACAGAATCAGTGGACACGTTTCCTGCCCATTCTGAGTTTACAGCCTAGAGATAAGTTTACAGTCCTCCAGCCTGTCTGTGTCTGTCAGTATCTGGTTCTTTCACTTTTACATAATATCTTTCATGCTCTGATTTAATTTTGGGTATTTCTCTCTTGTGTCATTTTCTTGACACAGAACAAAATCCAAGAGAGGGAAGTGTACCTAACTGTAAAACTGATTTAAATACAATTTATTTTTAAAGTGGGACCAGATGGTTTTGATGATTGCTGCATTGATTCCTCTCAGGAAATTGCTTCTCTCCTTTAGAGAGTCCAGGTTGCTCGATCGCCACTGAGGTGGTTTTCATCTACTGCCTCTTAGACCATGTGTCCAAACTGTATTCATCTCTAAATTATAGCTTTTTAGCAGTCGCGTGACTTGAAAAGGTAAGTTAATCTGTCATTTTAGCTTTAATGATGTAGATTCTAGATTAGGACTGAGTCAGAAGGACCTGGGTTCTAATCCCAGTTTTGCCCCTTGTCCGTTGTGTGACCTTGGGCAAATTATTTTATTTCTCTTTGCCTCACTTACCTCATCTGTAAAATGGTGATGACTTGGGGATGGACTGTGTTCAACCTGACTGGCTTGTGACTACATCAGTGTTTAGTAAAGTGTCTGGCACATAGTAAGCACTCAACAAATGCCATAAAAAATCATTTTCAGATTAGGGACTGTTAGAAAAAGTTGCTATACTGTTCCTCAGGTGTATGAGGTTTATGAATGAAAAGAGGACTTTGGTTTCTATTTCAGGTGACCTTAATTTTCTAATGCTTAACTGATTATTTGGAAGGAGCTATGTATCCACTTATTTGGGGTAAACAACAATTAATGCCAGGTAAATTAAAGAAAATATAGAATACACTCTGCTAGTAGTATACCTGAGGACTGTTGAAAAGTTTGTGTGGATAGGGACATTTTTAGTACTTATTTAAAATATTGCAATAAATTGGATGTACTTTAAAATGTATATATAAGCATATATCATGTATTATTTATATAAATGTAAATGTGATATATAACCATATAGCATATATAAATGAGAATTACTATGAGTATGTATATATATATATCAATCAGTGGTATTTATTGAGCACTTCCTGTATGTGGAGAGTACATTACAACATATTTGGCAGACATGTTTCCTAACCACAACAAGTTTATATATGCACATACATATATATTTTCATTCAATTTTAATATGATGCTACTGATGGAAGTGTCTTATTCAATCATTTCTCCTCTTACAGTCAAGCAAACAAGAGTTGCTGGTAGAATGTTCTAACTTCCATTGGAAGTGGAGAGGGAAGTTGGAAACTTGCCCAGGGATTATATTTCCCAGAAGACAAAAACCAAATATTTCCTAGAATGAACTAAGAATGAGAGTCAGTCTGAGAGAGGAGATCGCCTCCACCCAAAACACGCACACACTTTTCCCATCTCCTGCTATTCACTCTCTGGTTTTATTCTCTGCCAGTCTTGCTTTGGCACTATACTGAATGTTTTGTAGAAGATACTGTCATAGGTCTAGCCCTTTAAAACTTGGTCTGTCTATTTTAGAAACTTGTCTGTGGCTTATAAAAGCTTGTATATTTAGAAATGTGTTACAATTCTCTTTGTGAATTTTTCAGTTGAACTCCTGCCTATCCCTCAGTTCTGAATATTTGGGAATGCCTAGTGGTATCCTGGATTTTTCTCACACGGGCCATCACTGTAGTCTTATTAATAGTAATATTATTTATTAAGCATCCATGGTGTGAAAAACATCATACATAATACATCAATTAGAATTAGACATGGGCCCTGTTCCCCAAGGGACTCACAATAAAAGAGGTTAGGGAGGACTGGTGGTGGAGATACGTATATATATATATACCATATATATATATATATATGGAAACCTGAAATATTAAAGTCACAAAAATAACATAAGACAAGAACACAAGAACAGGGTCTGGTTCTGGGGGGCTGACTAGTAATCATACTCTGAGGCTGTCTAGAGGGTTCGGAGTCCCACAGGTACTCAACAAATACTTGATGACTGGTTGTGGAAGAGCTGCCTTGAAGAAAAATAAGAAATATTCTCTCTTCTAGTCCATAGTGTGATGCATTTAGGGGAGAACTTAAAGTCTCATCAAATTTGCTCTATCAAATTTAAATCCTGTCTTACTGGACACAAAAATAAAGAAAATCTCTACCGTCTACTCAGGCTGTTACGTGATCAGAAATATCCTAGTTTGTGATGAGGATTATCTGACCCTAACTTTCAGCTGAGGATCAACAGAGCTGCAGCTGACTGTAACCAGCTGGCCAGAACTGGAATTAAAGGAATGGAGGCTGGGGACCGAATGGCTTTTAGCTGCAGGAAGTCCAAACGTTGGATTGTTGAAGAAGAGACACACTATCCATAGGTTTGTCTATGTCATTTTGCTTTACATATTTATATTATTTTGGTAGTCAGTCAATCAATCAAACTATGGTATTGATTGAGTTCTTACTGTATGAAGGGCATTGTACTAAGTACTGGAGAGAGTACAATATAATAAAGTTGGTAGATGTGATCCCTGTCCAAAAAGAGTTACGGAGTACAGAGGGAGACAAATACATATAGGGGAAATAGAGGAGAAGGATATGTCTGTAAACGCTGTGGGACCGGGGTGAGTAATTAAGTGCATAGTCTCTGTGGGAAATGAGACCTTAGTCACGGAAAGCCTCTTGGAGGACGTGTGAATTTAGCAGGGTTTAGAAGGTGGGGAGTGTGGTCTATTGTCAGGGATGAAGGAGGAAGGAGTTCCAGGCCAGAGGACGGATGTGTGTAAGTTTACATATTTACTTGCAAACACTTCTAGTGACCAGAGATCATGTCTTGTTGAATTTAGATGTGGAAAAAGTACCATGTTCTTGTAATAGATGGCATTCTGACCTATATTTTTGTGTTGGCTTTCCATTTTGTTGGTGTGACTCCTTCCGACTAGTCTTAAACAGATTCTGGAGGAGTCTAAAGTTAGTTTCTCCCCAGTTGTTAGTTTCTCCCCAGTTTGTACTACTTGTTGAAAGTGACTGGCTAATCTTAGTGCTTAGGTCATGCAGTAATTGACTCCAAGGAAAATCGTGGATGGAGTTGATTGTCTTCTGGCCATCTTTTACTATCATTGGATTTACCTTTGAAAAAGTCTGAAAGGCCGAATATCTGCCCAGGATTGATGGAATATTTGACTCTGCAAAGTGTGAGTGACTGCAAAGCCTTTGACTTTAATTGCTGCTTCTTAAATAGGGAGTATGTAAGGTCGTTAAAATTTTCAAAGTGAGAATCGCGTTATTGGAAGCAACGGTAGTCTTCCCTGGGTTTAGAATCTTAAATATGACACATATATTAAATCACACATATTTCTGTGAGGGATGCCTGTTTGTTGAGTAAGCATATGAAAGGTATAGAAAAACTAGGAATTTCTAATAAATACTAGAATGGAATTTTCCGGATGCTTTTGGAGTACAGGAGGAGATCTTTAATCCTTTGGTGGCCCTATACTTTGCTGAGAAACTGAAGACCCTTAGATATAGTGGGAAAAAATTTATCAGCATCTCATTTCACCCTAATTTTTAAACAAGAGGAAATTAATAAGGAAATGTTATGACACCTCCTGATGGGGTATATTTCACCAGGGCCAGGAACAAATGACACTGAATTCCATTTTAATTAACTGCTCCACTATCTGGTAAATATAAGCACATTATCTTTTTCTTGGCCACTCTCTCCCTTGTGATAAAAGTTCCAGGAAACTTGAAGTGTTGAAAAGAGCCCAAACAAAGAAAAGAATTGTGTCTTATCATGGGGTTTCAGGCTCTGTCCACAAAGCCAACAAAAGAAAGCTCTCTTCTTGGGAAAGGGTGCTGGCTCATATGTGGTCAAGACAATAACACTCTGGACTGTTGGATTCCCAGCTGTGACCTCTCCATCACAGTAGGTACATATTCATTCATTCAATAGTATTTATTGAATGCTATGTGCAGAGTACTGTACTAAGCGCTTGGAATGTACTATGAGAAGCACCGTGGCTGAGTGGAAAGATCCCGGGCTTGGGAGTCAGAGGTCATGGGTTCTAATCCTGGCTCCACTGCTTGTCAGCTGTGTGACCTTGGGCAAGTCACTTAACTTCTGTGCCTCAGTTACCTCATCTGTAAAATGGGGGTGAAGACTGTGAGCCCTACGTGGGACAACCTGATTACTTTGTATCTACCCTAGTGCTTAGAACAGTGCTTGGCACATAGTAAGCGCTTAAATACCAACATTATTATTATTATTATATGCTGATAAGTCAATCCTAGGAGTTACCAAGTGATGCTACTAGAGTCACTGTGGATGGTGAATATCTGAGTCAGCCTGTGGGGATATTTGCGATCCATATATGTGAAAAGGCCCTTTGAGATGTTTGAAAAAGAAGCCAGTTTCATCACCAACTGGGATAGGAGAAGCAGCGTGGCTCAGTGGAAAGAGCATGGGCTTTGGAGTCAGGGCTCATGAGTTCAAATCCCAGCTCTGCCACTTGTCAGCTGTGTGACTGTGGGCAAGTCACTTCACCTCTCTGGGCCTCAGTTCCCTCATCTGTAAAATGGGGATTAAGACTGTGAGCCCCACGTAGGACAACCTGATTCCCCTGTGTCTCCCCCAGCGCTTAGAACAGTGCTCTGCACATAGTAAGCACTTAAATACCAACATTATTATTATTATTATTATTATTATTTCTGATCATGTAACACCCTGAGTAGACCGTAGAGATTTTCTTTATTTTGGGATTTAGTGAGTTTCCATTTGGGACACAAAGATAGCTAGGTCCTCACTTCTCTCACTGTTTCCTTTCGCTTTCCTTTTAACAAAGTCAAAAGTCAAAATACTTGTGAGGAGTTGCAGTCAAGGAGTACTTTAAGTATTGTTATTTTTAGTATTCTGTAGTATTTTGAAGGCTTTCGATTTCTTTTCTGCTGAAGCGATCCTGGTTACCTCCACTGTAGATGGATGGTTGGTAAGTGACAAGACAGTTGGTGAATTAGTGATGAATCATGGTGAGGAAAGATAAACAAATGGTTCTCCTAAGAAGCACAGCTTTAGGCTTTCAGCTTACACATGCCTAATGAGCTTCCCTTAGGAAGCTGAAGGAGAGAGAGAGTGCAAGAGAGGCCGAGAGAGACTGAAATCCTAACCCCCAATCATTGGAAGCCCAAGGAAGGTCAGGTGAGGTCAGTCATTCTTGATATAACACCCTAGTTGTAACACTAATACGAAAAACGATAATGATGATGGTGGTAATTAAGTGCCTCGGTGTTACAGGCATTGTGCTGAGTGCTGCGGTAGTTACAGGCTAATCAAATCAGGCCCAGTCCCTGTCCTACATGGGCTCACAGTGGAAGGGAAGGAGAGAGCAGGTATTTAATTCCTTTGACAGATAAAGAAACTGAGGCTCAGAGAAGTTAAGCGATTTGCTTAGGATACACAGCAGGCAAGTGGCAGAGGCAGGACTAACAATCAATCACAGGCATTTATTGAGTGCTTACTATGTGTAGAACACTTACTAAGAGCTTGGGAGAGCATGATACAATGAAATTAGCAGACACATTTCCTGCCCATAATGAGTTTACAGTCTAGAAGGGGAGACAGGCAATGGAATAAATTAAAAAAGTAATTTATAACATATAATTTAAAGATATGTCCATAAGTGCTGTGGGGCTAGGCCCCCCTTTTCCTCATTTCCCCCTCCCCTCCCCATTGCCCCGACTCGCTCCCTTTGCTCTATCCCCACCCCCCGCCCCACAGCACTTTTGTACATATGTACGTAATGTACGTATCTATAATTCTTTTTATTTATATTTTTTGCCTGTTTACTTGTTTTGATGTGTATAGATCTATAATTCTATTTATTTATATTGATGCTATTGATGCCTGTTTACTTGTTTTGATGTCTGTCTCCCCCCTTCTAGACTGTTAGCCCATTGTGGGTGGGGATTGCCTCTCTTTATAGCTGAATTATACT
Source organism: Ornithorhynchus anatinus (assembly GCF_004115215.2). Lineage (NCBI taxonomy): Eukaryota > Metazoa > Chordata > Mammalia > Monotremata > Ornithorhynchidae > Ornithorhynchus > Ornithorhynchus anatinus. The sequence continues at coordinate 50,172,275 of NC_041735.1, read as the reverse complement.
TTCCATGTACTTAGTACAGTGCTCTGCTCAAAGTAAGCACTCAATAAATATGAATGAATGAATGAAATGTCCAAAGATCCCAGATCCATGGGCATAAATAATGCAGAAGGGAGAACAAGTTGGGAACAGAGGGCTTAACTGGCCCATATGGAGGGGGAGGCTTCTGATTCACAGTCACGTGTTCTTTCCATTAGACCACACTGCTTCCTTAAGTTGTTCCTTAAAGAACTTGATGTTTTGGAACAATCACACTGTAGTAACCACTGATTCAGTGGGTATTTCTGAGTGGGGGCATATGGCTTGATGATCGCTCTATGACAAACATTTTCCACACAAATTATGTTGTTATTGTTCTCCATTAACCAAATATTTCCCAGCCCCATAGCACTTCTGTACATATCTCTAATTTATTTATATGAAAGTCTATCTCTCCCTGTAGACTGTAAGCTCACTGTGAGCAGGGAATGTGTCTGTTTGCTGTTACATCATACTCTCCCAAGTAGTGCTCTGCCACTTCTCAGCTGTGTGACTGTGGGCAAGTCACTTAACTTCTCTGTGCCTCAGTTCCCTCATCTGTAAAATGAGGGTGAAGACTGTGAGCCCCACTTGGGACAACCTGATTCCCCTGTGTCTACCCCAGCGCTTAGAACAGTGCTCTGCACATAGTAAGCGCTTAAATACCAACATTATTATTATTATTATTAGTAAAGGGCTCTGCACACAGTAAGCACTCAATAAATATGGTTGAATTGAATTTTACACCACTGCCACTCATTATTATTTTACTTGTATTAAGTATTCCAAAGTCACAAACACATTAAGTCCCGTATGGTAAGGCTGTGGCAATTTGGGATGTTTAGTAAGTAGCATTACACTTTACCAATCAATGAATCAATCAGTGGTATTTACTGAGTGCTTACTGTGTGCAAAGCAGCCCATTATTGGGCTGGGATTGTCTCTATCTGTTGCCGAATTATACACCCCAAGCACTTAGTACAGTGCTGTGCACATAGAAAGCGCTCAGTAAATACTACTGATGGAGGTACTAAGCACTGGGGAGAGTACTAGACAACAGAATTATTCAACATATTCCCTGCCAATAATGAGGAATTCCTGACCGGTAATGTCAATCAATGGTGTTTATTGAGCACTTCCCGTGTGCACCATACACAACTGAGCACCATACACAACTCTTCTTTCCAATCCCAAATGCACTTGTGCCAATTTGTAGATCGTGTTGCACCAGGAGAGGCTTCCATTGTATCATATCAAAATTAAGTAGTGAAAGCATGTTAGAGTAAAATTTACTGTTCTAATAAATAAAAATTTAATGGTAAGTATTTACAATCAATCACTCATTTACTGAGTGCTAACTATTTGCAGAGCACTCTACTAAGTGCTTGGGGCATTTACAGAAAACAAGTGGTAGTTCATCCTTTATCTTGCAATGGGTAATCAATTGTATTGGAAACTAGAAAATCTTTGTTAGTTTTCCCATAGGAATGGGCAGGCCGCTTCCAACCTTTTGAATGAAATTAACTTTTCCAGTCTCTCCTGACATAACACTAGGCAGATGAAATTAGTGGCACTCAGCCAATAAAGACTCCTGCTATTGTAGGTGATTCCTTAATTTGGGATTGCTTTTTTTGCCCCCTGTAGACCGTAAGCTTCTTGTGGGTGGGGATCAGGTCTACCAACTCTTATTGTGTTGTACCACCCCAAGTTCTCAAGACAGTGCTCTGCACACTCACAGTAAGTGCTCGATAAATGCCATCTGTTGATTAACAGAATTCTTTCCCAGATATCTACATTTCCCCTTATAGTATGACGATAATAGGAAGATCAGTTCTTGTTTGTGTGTTAAGTATGGTTCTTTTAAAACTACTTTGCTAGGTCAGGTCCTGTTTGATCCAAGAGATTTTTGAGGTTTGTCCTGACATTTTTTTTTTGTCCCCTCTTGTTCATCAATCCTTTCCTAACATAATTAGTAGGAAGATTTTCTAAAGTTCATTCTCTGTATTTGCTCCATACTGAGTTGCGCCCTATTTAATTATTTTCTCGATTCAGCTCAGATTGTTTCAAATTCAGCGTCTGCCTACGAAGTGCTGGCAGTACCTTCCTGTTTGGCATCACTTTGCAAAATTAAACCTGGCACAATCTTTCTGTGATTGGAGAGATGAGCCCGTGCCGCGTTTTAGACCATAGGAGCGCCGACACTCCAGCATGCTATACTAAGAAAGATGTGACTTTCTGCTGGGAACCAAAAATAGCCAAAGCTGAATTAGAGTCTTGGACCTCTAGAAGGTAACTGCTTATGGTTACAGTGTTAATAAGCAACCACATAAGTCACACTATATAGCATCAGGAGTGCTTCCCAAATTGCATCAGGAGTTAGAAAATTACATAAATGGGATTTATAAACACCTTTGTGGCTGATAAGATACAAATCTGATTTATCAATTCTGTTAGCAAACTCTGAGTGACTCATTTCTTTTCCTTTTTAACGGGAATACTGCTTTTTGGAAAATAATACCAACTGATCAATTAGAATTCTAAAGGGTTTGTGACAAACTTTTTTCTTTGTATTGCAATTCTGGTCAACCCACCATTGTGGATCACAGTCTGGCTTGGGATCTTCTGCCCCTTTGTCAAATTCAAGTTCAAAAGTTATTAAAATAATGAGGGGACTTTCTGGATGGAGCCATTTTCCTCAGGCTCCTTTGCATATGAAGCCAGGCAGAAAATAATACTGATGGGAAGAGGGGTGTGAGGGCAGTTTAGCTCATTAAGCTGCTTTCATGACAATTTTCTTATCACCTCTGTTGAAAGTAGCTGGCAACCTCAATTTACTAAGAGCAAGTAGAATAACATGGCAGAAGCCAAGAGTCACCTTCCTATTAAGAACGTGTGACAGCACTTCCAATGTGGTTGAAGAAAAAGTGTGAAGACTAAAGTGAAGATGCACATAATTATGTGATGATATGGCGATTTAATTCCAGGATTTGAGCCTGGCATCCAAATAGCTTTTAAACCTTGCTTAACCTGTTCTTGAGGATCGGCTGCACCACACAATAACATTTAGATCCCAGAAGCTTTGGATGGTTTTGATTCAAGATTCTAATTTTCTGACCTTTTTGGTAAAGGGCAACCTTCACATTAAGTGACTTAGGAGGTGCAATAAGGCTAAATGGGGTGCAAGAGGGAGTATGTGTGTGGAGAGGATGAAGGGAGTGAGTCAAGAGGGTGAATCTAATAAGAATAGAAGGCTGTCTTTGGGGGGGGGAAATGAAAAAGCAATACACTTTTTTTCCTGTGCCAGTGAGAGCAGGAGCACACCAAAGATCTAAAGCAGAAGGAAAGTTGTGTCATCTGCAACTCCTACATGTAACTGGAAGTATTTAATAACCAGGCCGGAGCTGGATTCTCTTCCTGACCTGCTGGAACGGCCAGGCTTGTTGCCAGTTCCGTGTTTCAGTGATATTTAGTCTTCCTCTTCCTTTTCAGTCAGCCCTGAAATGTTTGACAGGCAAAATGTCTGCCCCCGGCCAACCTCTCTCACCTCCTCCTTGGGCTACGATGAACCCAAGGTACCGCTGGGTTATGTGAAAAGTTTGGCAAGCAAAATAGCAGCAAAACCTCCACTTCTTCCTCTCTCCATCCCTCCCCTTGGAGAGTTTTGTCTGAAAGTTAGCAAGGAGGAACCTGGTTTTTCAGTACATGGATAGGCGAATTAAAAAATGCCTTCCGGATTCTTTCTCCATCATCATCGATGGTATTTATTGAGTGCTTATTGTATGAACTAAGTGCTCTCCGTGTAGCTCTTGTGCCCAACTGATAATCATTATCCCTCTTGGACAACAGGTTATATATTAACCAAGGATTTTCCAGGGCAGTCACCCTTGGAATCAGTTAGTTGTTTGAATAAGGAAGTGAGAGAGATGGTACATACAGCGATCAAAGGCTGGTGCATGCTAAATCTATGGCTAACTGGTTCTAATGGATGTAAGGACATTTAGATAAATGGAGAGAAAGGGCAGTATGAGTATCCTATCATTATGAAAAATGGTGATTCATGTTTTGCGCAATTAAGACTGTATTAAATTCATTTCATGTAAGAAATATGCAGATCATATTCATGGGAGGTTAATCGGTGAGATGAATGCTCAATCCTTATCATTTTCTCTGGAGGAAGCTGGAAATACTCAAACGCACATTAATAGTCTTTGGATGAAGGTTTATCCTGACAATTCGGAGATGATGCGGGAGACCAGCATGCTCTAGTTTTGAGGTTATTCCAGCCTCCAGGTAAGGGTCGTGTTTGAGCCTAAGTGATTTCTGGGTTATAAACTAAGCTGTTAGGGTTGAAACATTAACTCCTGTTGTGTAGAATGGTCTTCTGGAAGCCTGCAATAGTGAATGGACTTTCTGATGCTCTTCGCTTAGAACAAAGGGGGTTTTACAATTAAGTAGAACCAAGTGCTACTTATTTCTGTCCAGTCCCTTTCCTTGTCCCACATCCATTAAAGTCCTGTTCTCTTTTAAAAAAAAATATTTAGGGGAGGGACAAATTAACACAGACACAGAAATTCCATTAAAACCACCCTCTAAACTTCCCCAAAATGTTATCAATCCTCTCATCCCCTCCGGTTGGTCTTCTTGCTTCGGCTCCTACTTTGCTTCACAAGCCACTCTTCTTCTTCCTCCTGTCTCCCTCCCTCTTTTTTCACCCCTTTGTCTGATTATATCACATATGCTGAGGCTAGATTGATGTTTCACCCTGGCACAGAGGCATTGAACTCTTCAGAATTGGCATGTTGTTGCTGTGCTTTGGGATTCAGATTCTCAGGGTAGGATGGGTCAAGAGATCTGTTATCCTGTGGGCAGGCACATCCAAACCCAATCATCCCTCAACAGATCCTAGATTATCCTTAGCTTTAGGAAATATTCCACAGTTTTTTCTTTTCCCTATTACTTTTCCTACAGAAGGAAAAAAAACACTTATTCAGTTGCACTAATATGAAATGTTCTATTTAAGGTTATACATCAAAACCCAAGTTAGCCAAGAAATAGAGGTGCTAACTGTCTTACTTGATGATAACTTCTTCCAAATCATACAACAGCAGGCAATATTTTTCAGTTATAATGGTGTTCTAGGATGCCTGCCATATGCATAAGATATGACTGAGTGATCATTAGCATGAGAACATTTCAAGTTTGCATTTTCTGGCTTCCGTGCCTCTACATTTGGAATTAATAAGAATTTTTTTCCCATTTTGATTTTTCAGCCATTTGTACATCAATTTCTAAACACATTGGGTTTCTTTGAGGTGGAAACATTTTTATGGTATTTGTTCAGAACATACTATGCTCCAGACACTGTTCTAAGCCCCGCGGTAGAAACAAGCTAGTCAGGTTGGATGCAGTCCGTGTCCCACGTGGGGCTCGCAGCCTTAATCCCTCTTTTACAGATGAGGTAACTGAAGCAGAGAGGAGTGAAGTGACTCGCTCAAGCTCACACAGCAGACAAGTGGTGGAGCCAGGATTAGAATTCAGGTCCTTCTGACTCCCAGGGCCGGGCTCTATCCCCTACCAAAATGTTTGATGCAGCAGCTGGTACAGTATTCTTTGGAGGCCACGGTCGATTCAGCCATTTCTCAACCCTGCTGTTTATCTCCATTTCACTTCTTCCCCTTAGCTGGATTTCTAGGTAGAACACTTCATTCATTCACTCAATACTATTTATTGAGCGCTTACTATGTGCAGAGCACTGTACTAAGTGCTGAGAATGTACAATTTGGCAACAGATAGAGACAATCCCTGCCCAACTACACTACTGTACCTACTTTCAAACATTCAATTCAAGCATTCAATCCTACTGCAGAGGGTAGAGATGAAGGAGAGTTAGCCTAGGTTTAGCCAAGAGATCACTCCAGAAAAAATCCAGAATCCCATGACCATGATAACAGTAGTATAAACAGTAGTAATAAAACACTGAGATTTGTTAAGCCTTACTGTGTCTCAAATACTGTTCTAAGTTCTGAGGTAGATACGTGATAAACATATTGAACACAGTCCCTGCTCCACGTCAGGTTCACAGTCTAAGAAGGTTGGTAGTCAGAGGGTCAGTACATACAATGAAAGTGTGAAGGAAAATAAGAAGTTGAGCTAAAATGACAGTGAAATTATATAACACTTCTCTAGAAATGAGTGGATGGATTCACATGTCATTCCTGTCAACTAGATAATAACACACAGTGCTTTGCACATAGTAAGCGCTTAACAAATGCCATCATTATTATTATTTATCTCATCTTATCATTGAGAAAATGAGGCCCAGAGAAGTTAAGCTACTTGTCTCTAGTCACAAAGCAAGCCAATGCGACTAGATCCCTGATCACCATTATTATTAATAGTTATTGAATTCCCATTTTGCAGATGAGGAAACTGAGGCACAGAGAAGAGAAGTGAGTTGTCCAAAGTCACACACTGGACAAGTGGTGGATCTGGGATTAGAACTCAGGTCCTCTGACCCCCAGGGTTGTGCTCCTTCCACTTGGCCACGCTGCTTCCGTCACTTTCTGGTGTTAAAACTAAACTGATAGCTAAATTTGGGAGGCTTATGGGTTCTGGAATGATGACCATTTCTTTGCACTGGATCTGCTAGGGCAAAACTCCCAAATGACCGGCGGGGTATCCTCGGGATATCTTAGTTCACGGAGATTTTCTGATTGCCCTGGTAAGACTGTGGTTGCTGCATTATACTCCCAAATCAGCTATCTGTCAGTCCTCCTCTCTCTTTTCAGGATAAATCTCCCAGTCTGAAGCCCTCAAGGACAATCCAGTGAAGAGTAAAAAGCCCTTTTACCTTTAGTTGCCTGCAACTGTATTTTCATTTTTTCAGAGCATCTTACATCTTATTTAGATACTCAACTGTCGGCCAATGTGGAAAAATGGGGTTTATTATTTCTTGGGGTCCAGGTTTTCACCCCTTTAGAAAGCAAACAGATACTAAGAGTAGGCATCAAATATGTGCTTGCACACGATTTTTCATTTTGATTCTTTAAAATCCCTCTAAATCTTAGGGTTTGGGATGCTTGAAGTAATAATAATAATGTTGGTATTTGTTAAGCGCTTACTATGTGCAGAGCACTGTTCTAAGCGCTGGGGTAGATACAGGGTCATCAGGTCATCCCACGTGAGGCTCACAGTTAATCCCCATTTTACAGATGAGGTAACTGAGGCACAGAGAAGTGAAGTGACTTGCCCGCAGTCACACAGCTGACAAGTGGCAGAGCCGGGAGTCGAACTCATGGCCTCTGACTCCCAAGCCCGTGCTCTTTCCACTGAGCCACGCTGAAGTAACATTGTGCCTTCCCAATGGCTGGTTTTATATATCTGATGAATTGTTGATTAATCATTCTGAGGCTATCAGATTCAAAGAACACATCAAGATGACCACGAAAAGGAAAAACAATTTGTACCTGGAAGATTAAAAAAAAAAAAACCCTGATGATTTTAGCTAGTCATTCAGAATGACCATATGCTTATTTGCTATCCTATAATCCTAAATTGTATCTGGCCGAAGGGGCTGGCGAGAGGGTTGTGCCTTGAAGCAGCGTGGATAGAGCATGGCCCTGGGAATCAGAAGAATCTGGGTTCTAATCCCGGCTCTGCCATTTGTCTGCTGTATGACCTTGGGCAAATCACTTCACTTCTCTGTGCCTGTTACCTCATCTGTAAAATGGGGATTGAGACTGTGAGCCCCCCGTGGGACAGGGACTGTGTCCGACTAGATTTGTTTGTATCTGCCCCAGTCTCTAGCACATAGTAAGCACTTAACAAATACCACAGTTATTTTTATTATATTACTAATAATAAAATGAGTATCCAGTGCATCTGTACTGACTGAAAAATCTTAGTGTGCATTTCACAGTGGGCAACATCCTTGTCCATCTAGTTGCTGTTTGTACTCTATGCCTCTGTGGGAGCACGGCAGGCCGAAAAGAGAGGGTGAGGGTGACACTGCAAAGCACATCCATTAGAATCAATTTTCAGTTCTCGGTATGGAAGTCTCAGAACTGAGGCTTGCCAACATTCTCAACATGCACCATCACCTTAAGTGACTTCCCTCCCTCCCACTACACACTTAGTTGGCCTCTGGGGTCACACAGAACTTTTCTAGCTCTCTGGGAAGAGTTCCCAAGCCCGCTGCAAAATTTTCTCTGTTTATGTTTATGTATTTCTAAAGTGTGTGCACTTATGAATCTTTTACACACTTTTATTCTTCTGTATTTACGGCACTGGCTCTCAAAAATTCAATTAGGCGTTAGAGACAATGCCTCGGTTTATCCAAGAGAGCAGAGAGAGAATCAAGTGTTCAGGCAGAAGGTTAGTGCAGAAATTGAAACTTGGGAAGACGTCAAGTTGGGCAAAAAAAATAATGTTTTTATGTTTTATGTTCGTATGCCTCCGTAGTTTTATTTATTCAGAGACAAAGACTATACGTTGCTCTTACTTTTTAACTGCTCACAACACCATGCTCTGCCCACAGTAACAGCTCAATAAATACTTTTGACTGACTTTTCTGGCTTCGTGTCTGTGTGTGGGACAGAGTTTCTTTTCAGGGACAGGGAAAGTGAAGGACTTGACTACTCTGTTCTACTTCCAAGTTCTTCTTCCTCAACTTACCTGCCCTTCTGGGAAGGAGAGGCATGGGAGAATCACTACTGAATATTCTGAACCATCCTCTGATCATTCCTGGGGGGTAAGACTGGAAAGAGCATGGGCCTGGGAGTAAGAGGAACTGAGTTCTAATGCTGGATCTGCCGCTTGTCTGCCATGTAACCTTGGGTAAGTCACTTCACTTCTCCGAGCCTCAGTTACTTCATCCGTAAAAAGGGGATTAAGACTGTGAGCCCCCATGTGAGACACGGACTGTATCCAACTTGATTAGTTTGTTTCTACAGCAGCACAGAGTATGGTACCTGGCACATAGTAAGTACTTAAATATCATTTTTAAAAAGGTGAAAAATCTGTGGTATAAAAGGTAACTCTGTTAATGAGGGAATCAATCAATCAGTGGTACTTTTATTGAGTGCTTACTACATGCAGAGTTCTCCTGTGGCTCAGATTGTCCTTCTTTTCCTACCCACTCACTGTACTAAGCGCTTGGGAGAGTACAATCCAACACTTAGCAGACATGCTCCCCTCCCACAGTGAGTTTCCATTCTAGAGGGGATAGAACTAGGAATAGAGCCAAGGCTCCTGGGTTAGTGCTGTCATCACAAAATGCTTTCAGGAAATTGTTTTGGTGGATCTAAGTCTTGTTTTCTTAACACTCTGTCTTTGTGCTCATGTTGCTTTGTTAGTGTTATTTTGGTGTGACTGCAATATCACAGGTTTTTCCAGCAGGACATGCAGCGGTTGCCTGCCTCTCTCCCAGGATGGTAAAGAACATACCCCGGGCTGCACTGCTGTCCTCGCCTCAATATCAAGGGGAGGAAAGAGGACTCGTAGCAGATAAAATTGTCGCTCTGTTCTACTGATATCTTTATTTTATGCATGCACTTTGAGGTACGGCACCTTCTCTAACTTTAAAAAGCTAAGGCTGATTATACTGTATTTTGAGGGAGCCTTTTAATTTGCCTGTGTCAGAAGAACAGACCGAGGTGTGGGGTCTTGCCTAGTTTGCCAGGAGATTTCTAATATGGGGAGCAATCAATCACAATAATTCTGATCTTCTCTGAGTGCTTACTATCTGCCAGGCATTGGGGTAGATATAATGCAGTGGGATCATAGTTCTAACCCTAAATGGGGCCCCCATCTATGGGGGAATTAGAGTAGATGTGTTATTCCGATTTTACAGATGAAGAAACTGAGGCAAGAGAAGTTAAGTGACTTGCACCAGGTCATACAGAAGGCAAATGGTGGAGCTGGAATTAGAATCTAGGTGTCCTGATACTCAGTCTTGTACTTTTCCTTTAGGCCACACTGCTTCTCAGTCCCATTCTGCTCCCACCAAGGGATATATGGACGTAAGTAATCCACCATTAGAGACCTGGTTGGTGAGAAAGATCTCTTCCCCAGGCATGGTCATGGAATACTTGGGGATAGTGGATCGCTCGACAACAAACAGGCATGAGGTGTAGGGCAGATAACCAAGCCAAGTGACTCAGATTGTCCTTCTTTTCTTACCCACACCACTGAACTAGTCCTGAGTAAAATCAGGGCATGGAGAACCATGGATAAGGAGAGGAGAGAAGGAGGAGAAAAGAGAGAAGTGGAGAAAGAAAGGAGGGATTACAAGAATCATGCTACCAGGAATATGACTGAGAATATCCAGGTCTAGAATTTATAGCTAGAGTCCCAAATTCTCCCCTTCTTTGCAGGCCTTTGCTTTTTCTCTTTTTACAGTTTTTGTTACTTACTCTATGCCAGGCACTGTACTAAACACTGTGGTAGATGCGAGTTAATCGGGTTGGACACAATCCCTGTCCCACATGGGGTTCATTGTCTAAATTCCTATTTTACAGATGAGTTAACTGAGGCACAGAGAAGTGAAGTGGCTTTCCCAAGGGTCACACAGCAGACTTATGGCAGAGCCAGATTTAGAATCGGAGTCCTTCGGACTCCCAGGCCCATGCTCTACCCATTAGGTCATACTGCTTCTTTATACAAAGTGCCCTGAAATACACTAAATAATAGAATGTCTTCATGCAGAATTACTGATAAATGTAAATTAGTGGAGACATTTTATAGTGGAAAGGAAGCTTGTGGGGAGATCTGTGTTTAATTCTGATTCTGTATAGCCATAACTAAAGGGATGGCAGAATACAATTTGGAAATTCTTCTTGGAATTATGTTTTTTGAAAGTGTATCCATAGGCAACAGCACAATTTAGGAAGGTTATGCCCAGAAGTATCTAATCAATCATACCGATAATAAATTTTGCACTCATCACACCACCGTAATAGACCATTTCACTGCCTTTTAGTGAACATTGGATGCTTTCATCTGTTCCAATGAAATAGATCACCCCTGTTTTTCAGTGATGGATATCCAAAATCAATAAAACATGATTTTTTGTGTTTCAGAATTAGTAATAGTTGTAATAATAGTAATTGACCTTCACGCTCAAAGATTATGCCAGTGTTAGTTCAGTTTACCCATGTTTGTCAGTGTATCTTGAAGGACAGATATGAGACTGCCAGTCCCAACCGAACCATGTACCCACCAAGACTGTCATTTTTGCTGACAAGATTATCTGCAGTACTAGAACTCTTTTAGCTCTTTCCTTTTGTTTGCATGGGAACTAACACTTATTACAAAGTAAAAGTCAGAGTCTCCGCGTCTGTAAATTACCTCTATAAAGGAATACCTAACAGAAGGATAAGGTAGATTGTCTTTCATTAAACAGAACTGAATGGCCTAGTGGAAAAGGCACTGCACCTGGAAACCTGGGGCCTCATGTATCCGTGACCAATTAGACTCGAAAAGACCACCTAATCACTCTAGTCCTCACTCTCCCAATCTGTAAAATGGGGATAACGATACCACTCTTTTCTCTCCCTTCACAGAGAAATATAAGGGAAGCAGCCTGAATTCCCTAGGAGGAAGGATTAGATTCATTTGAAGTTCAACATTTATCAGGCGTCTCCAGAGAATATTATGTTCAACAAGTTTCTTTATTCCTCAAAAAGCCACCTGCGGAGCTTGAAGAAGAAAACAAGTTTTTTCCTAAACCTTGGCGAGTCGCGTCTGAAGCCCCAACAGACTTGAGGTGGATGCAGCTCTGCAATACGCATCTGAAGACGGCTGCTTCCCATCATCGGATATCATACGTCCGGTGCCGACTTCCACAGAGCCCTGGCAGCGCATGGAGCCTCTGCAAGAAGTTAGTGAGCTAGCCATTACAGGTTTAAAACAAATTAAATGAGGAAACTATAACTACAGTAAGGAAGCAGGCAAAGATTAATCTATTTTGGGATGCGGACCCGGAGTATCATTTTACTTCAGTCCGCCTCCCTAGTCCAGCAGTCAATGGATATTTTGGCCGAACCTCAGTAGTTGCCCAAACTGTCTAGAGGAAAAGGGCAGAATTGAGAACTAAGATTAGAGAGCCACAAAAATGACTAAAATGAATGGTTTGGACTTAAAGTAAATGAGAAAGAGAGCGGTCATTATTTTAGTTTCCTAGGAAATGGCTTTAGCTAGGTTACTGGTGCGAGTGAGAAACTTCTCACTCTGGGATTCAAAGTCCTCCATCCCCTTGCCTCCTCCTACGTCTCCTCCCTTCTCACTTTCTCCTGCCCACCCCGCCCGCTCCGCTCCTCTGCCGCCCACCTCCTCACCGTCCCCCGTTCACGCCCTATCCCGCCGTCGACCCCTGGGCCGCGTCCTCCCACCGTCCTGGAATGCCCTCCCTCCTCACCTCTGCCAAACTCACTCTCTTCCCCTCTTCAAAGCCCTACTGAGAGCTCACCTCCTCCAAGAGGCCTTCCCAGACTCAGCTTCCCCTTTTCCCTCTGCTCCCTCTGTTGCCTCTCTGCCCCCCTTCACCTCCCCTCAGCTAAACCCTCTTTCCCCCTTTCCCTCTGCTCCTCCCCCTCTCCGCTCAGTACTGTGCTCATCTGTCTATATTTTTATTACCCTATTTATTTTGTTAATGAGGTGTCCATCCCCTTGATTCTATTTATTGCGATTAAGTTGTCTTGTTTTTGTCAGTCTGTCTCCCCCGATGAGACTGTAAGCCCGTCGGTGGGCAGGGATGGTCTCTATCTGTTGCCGAATTGTCCATTCCAAGCGCTTAGTACAGTGCTCTGCACATAGTAAGCGCTCAATAAATACTCTTGAGTGAATGAGTGCGGTTAAGGCTCCAGCCAGAATGTTAACGTGCTATTCACAAAATTGACCACTAGATGGCGGTGCTTCTCCACACCGGTGCTACCGGTGCAGTAATCATCTGGTAGTAAAAAAAAAACTTGGCTTCATGGGTCACCGGTGGCTTCATTATGTATAGTTTGCTAAGGTGATAAGAAAGAGAGAAAAGCAGTTATTCACATCTCTTCCTCTCTTCCCCCTTCCTCTTGGGTTTGTCAAGAATGTGAGACGTGATCTAAAGCAACCGTCTAGAAGCCTGCTTCCAATTCCCTAAACCACACGGACAACGTGAATACGGAATCCCAGTGAGATTTCAGGCGTTGGGTCCACCGGAGATGTTACCAGAGGAAGAGACCACCGACATGTGTTAATCATCCACGAAGTCTATCCAGACTACCTGGGCTAGTGGCCGACTGACGGTTGGAAACTCTGGTCCCGCTGCTCGGCCTACTACTTTGCCACGATCGTTCGCCTCCCTATATGGCGGGCACACGTTGACTTACAATACCAAACGGGTGCAAACTTTAAATAACGAGTAATCGATGACCGCGTTGTAGGATCTGATTAATGACACCCGGCAAAGCGATGCAGGGTGGCGCACGATGCGATGACAAACCAACAGATGTGTTTCTGACTCATTTGGCTCATTGGAAACAACTCCTAGGTGAACCATTATGGAGACCTATTACCGCATTCATACTGTTTAATGTCTGCATTAGCTGAGAGCCACTGGGAGATGAGACGCATCCTTCTTGTGTACACTGAAACCGTTTAGAAGACAGCGCGTTTAATATAATAGAGGCACGGTTAGTTGATATCACGTGAGCGAGCATTTTAATCAATACGATCTCGGTCTCGAAAGCAGTAACTCGGTTGTTATCTGTGGGTTCAGAAGCTTTATCTGTGGGAATATTTCATATTGACGTTCTCCGTGTGGTTTGGGGAATTAGAAGCAGGCTTCTAGACTATTGCTTTAGACCAGATCTCACATTCTTGACAAACCCAAGAGGGGAGGGAAGGAAGGGGAAAGAGAGTAAGAGATATGAATAACTGCTTTTCTCTCTTTCTTTTTATCACCTTAGCAACCTTTACATAATGGCTGGATGAGCTCAGTCCATTTCCTATGAGCAAAGAAGGCCAAAATCCAGAAGGTACCATTTTCTTATTTGTGTATGTCCGTCTCCCCCTCTAGACTGTAAACGCATTGTGGGCGGGGAACGCCTCTGTTATTCTGTTATATCGTACTCTCTCATCTGCTTAGTACACGGTTGGTAGTAAGCCCTCAATAAATACAAATGATTAACTGACTGCTCTTGCTCAGCAGAAACTCAGGATAAGGGTACAGATAGGGAGCTCACACAATTCTCCTTTTCCTTAAACCTGGTTCCAGAAAGTCAGAGTAAGGCAATGACTCTTTCCCTGGCAATCGAAACAGAATGAATCTATTATAAAAAACAGATTATTGCCCCAAACACTCTCAAAGTGCAATTGCTTTTCAAAGGTTCATAGAATGGCTGGAAAATAATACTGAAAGGCAGGCATTAAATGCACTTGAAAGGTTTGAGGAAAGGTGTTTTCCTGGGCTGGAAGAGAAAGATCTTTTTTTAAAAAAGGAATTTAATGGGCAAATGCAGTGTTGTCGGGAAAGGGACGACTTGGGAAAGTATTGCTCAGGGACCTCTGAGATCTGGATTCGGAGGTTGTGGGGGATGCCATGCCATGCCATTGCTTTATAAGTAATGACCACAGGCTGAGAGTTTGCATACCCCGGCCAAAGAAGAAGCAGTGCTAAAGGAGGACCAATTGAATCTTCTATAAAGAGGAGACTCGCCTTAGGGAGCTTTAGTAATGTTCCCCTTATCCAGACCACTTCATTGGACATAACATATTATTAGAAACAGTTGGGAATCATTCGCTGAAAAGTGACGGGCATGTTTTCTGAAAGAGTCAAATTGCAACATCACATTCAAGCCACAATCGCAAGGTCTTGCCATTTCCCCACCAAAAAGGCTGTTGAGTCAACACTCGCTCTGGTTTGTAGGAACAAATTGGATAACCTATATAAACGGTTCTCCTAAGTCTAGCGGTTGGCCACAGAGTCTTGTCTTGGAGATTAGAATCCTTCAGTGTGACAGTCAGCAGATATACGCTAATTCCTTCTCACATATTGACCGACCACGTGTACATTCTCTTTCGGAGTCCTCGCTACCCCAAGACGTGATTCCAATATGAAAGACATAAATATCAAAGACGTGATCTGACACAGCATGGCTCAGTGGAAAGAGCATGGGTTTTGGAGTCAGAGGTCATGAGTTTGAATCCCAGCTCTGCCACTTGTCAGCTGTGTGACTGTGGGCAAGTCACTTAACTTCTCTGTGCCTCAGTTACCTCATCTGTAAAATGGGGATTCAGACTGTGAGCCCCGTGTGGGACAACCTGATTCCCCTGTGTCTACCCAGTGCTTAGAACAGTTCTCTGCACATAGTAAGCGCTTAACAAAAACCAACATTATTATTATTATGTCCTAAGAGAAAATGCTAAGAGGGAGGAGAGGAGGGAGAGAAAAGTAGGAGTCTGAATACTTTCCTCAAGCCATCCCCTTGACACCTCTCTAGGAGGGCTGCACTTCTAGGGAAATGGAGGTAAGACCACACCAGCAGCCCTTGTTTGGTCTGAGAAAATACACATTCACAGATATATGAGAAACAGTAGGTGGGAAACAAATATTATGCCCCTGAAAGTGATGGTAAGCCTCCATAACAAGACTCAAGGATGATGCCAAGGTTCTGGGCTTGTGAGACAGGGAGGATGGCGGTGCTGCCTTCAGTGATGGAAAAGTCAGGGGCGAGCATTGTTTAGGTGGGAGGATAAGGAGTTTGGTTTTGAAAGTGCTAGTGACATTTAAAGTGGCCGCCTGAGCTGTTGGCCCACTGGTATTCCAGGAGGAGCAGCGACCACAAAGCTGAGCACTCGGCTCCATTCTGGGCTCAGAGACCACCAGGCTGCCGCTGGCGGCAGACGTCAGCAGACGTCCCCGTGCCCTTCCCATCGAGTACAGTCTCATCTACAGTGCCGCTGTGAAGCAGCATGGCGTAGTGATTGGAGCATGGGCCCGGGAGTCAGAAGGTCATGGGTTCTAATCCCAGCTCTTCCACTTGTCTGCTGTGAGACCTTGGGCAAGTCACTCCACTTCTCCGTGCCTCAGTTGCCTCATCTGTAAAATGGGGAAAGAGACCGTGAGCCCCATGTGGGACGGGCACTGTGTGCAACTGATTTGCTCACATCCACCCCAGTGCTTAGTATGGAGTCTGGCACAAATGCCAAAGTTATATTATTATCTTCAAACTGAGGGCCAATTCTACTCTGTTGGGGGCAGACAGAGAAGAAGCAAAGGAGAAGCCTGAGTAGCAGCGTGGCTTAGTGGATAGAGCACGGGCCTGGGGGGTCAGAAGAACCTGGGTCCTAATCCCAGCTCCACCAAATGTGTGTTGTGTGAATTTGGGCAAGTCACTTCTCTGGGACTCAGTTCCCTCATCTGTACAGTGGGGATTAAGTCTTTGAGCCCCCTGTGGGACGGGGACTGTATCCAACCTGATTAACTTGTATCTACTTGTATCTGCCTGTCTACTTGTTTTGTTTTGCTGTCTCCCCCTTTTAGACTATGAGTCCGTTGTTGGGCAGGGATTGTCTCTATCTGTTGCTGAATTGTACATTCCAAGTGCTTAGTACAGTGTTCTGCACACAGTAAGCTCTCAATAAATACGATTGAATGAATGAATCTCAGTGCTTGGAAAAGTGCTTAGCACATAGTAAGCGCTGAACAAGAACCATTACTATTATCATTGTTATTATTATTAAGCCTAGATGTGCCAGCCCTGACTAAGGAGTGGGCTGAACAATGTTTTAGCTTTTTTTTTTTAAAAAAAAAAGAGCATGCAGGGGCTGTAAACTCACTGTGGACAGGGAATGTGTCTGTTAATTATGTTGTACTCTCCCAAGCGCTTAGTACAGTGTCCTCCACAGAGTAAGCACTCAATGCAATTGAATGATGAATGAATAATCTGGGTAAACCAATAAGGTCGTGTGAGCAAAGCACTGTTTGAGCAGGAGGGTTTCCTCTCTCCTTTACTTGCACTTTTCCAAATTACGGAGCGATCTGAAGAGAGCGAGAATAGCACGGTGGTAACGGACAGTGCAGTAGGTAGATGTGGCCCTTCAGAATATGAAGGAGGGCCATTAAGATGGAATCAGAGGGGCAGAAAGGAAGGAAAAGGAGGAGGTCACAGCTTCGAACCTGCTTACCACCATCATCTTTATTTTAGGTGCCACATTTGACAGACGGATGGCATTGCTGAACTTTTATTCGATACCCTTCCCTTCCTTCCTTTCTCCCGCCCCTCCTCTGACCTGATGTGCTTTGGGCATGTGGAGAGCAATAGAGAAACATTATTCTGACTGTCTGTATCTCAACATCAGAGTCCTAAAAGCAACACGGTTGGAAGGTTAGGATCCTTCTAAACAGGTGTTTCCAAGTGCCCGTGCGCTCTCTATTTTCACTAGGCTGATTCCCAGCCACTCACTGGGCTGTTTTCCACTTTTTCATTAAGGTGAAAGATCACTTCAGAAAGCCGAGATTCAAACTGGCTCAGGTGGTGAATGTGGGAGATGGAACTGGTTAACATTTACTCAGCTTGGTGGGGGGACGTTTGTCCGACGTGCGTCTCGAAGAACGCCTTTCACCTGGGAATTGAGAGACACTTTACGAAAGTGACTTCAGCAGCACAAGACATTTTGAAGCTGTAAATAAAATTGTACGACTCTATACCTCAGCTTCCCCATCTTCAAAATAGTAGAAGAGCAGTGGAGAACCATTATTATTCTTTAATGGATTGACAGACGTGTTGGATGCCGAGAAAGGTAGCAAAAGGATACAGTGAGGGGTATTGACAGGGTTTGCACTGTACTTCACTCCCACCTGCTCCCACGTCAGCACTTTCCTTCACACGGTCACTGTGGTAGTTTTAAAAGTAAGCAAACTAGATTTTTACTCTTTAAAACAGCAGAAGAGTTGGGAGTGGGGATTTACTTATAGGGAAATGGATAGCCTCTAGGGAAGGGGATTGATCTGGGGAAAATGAGTTCTTCCCCAAAGTAAAATCCTTTCATTGTCACTGGGATGGTTTTAAAAGGAAGCAATCCAGATTATTACTCTTTAAACCTATGTACATATCTTAAATATTCTACTAATAGCTATGGTATTTGTTAAGCGCTTACCACGTGTCAGGCACTGTACTGAGTGCTGGGTGGATACAAGCAAATCGGGTTGGACACAGTCCCTGTCCCACGTGGGGCTCACAGTCTCAATCCCCATTTTACAGATGAGGTAACTGAGGCCCAGAGAAGTGAAATGACTTGCCCAAAGTCACCCAGCAGACAAATGGTGGAGCTGGGATTGGAACCTATGACCTTGTGACTTCCAGACCCATGCTCTATCCATTACCTTCTCCTCTTTGAAATGTCAGTCCTTGAGGGCTACAACCATCTCCTTGAGGGTAGGGTCCCGTCTACTAAATCTATTATAGTCCCCAAAGCTCCCGACACAGTAGGTGCTCAGTAAATACTATCGACTGACAGATTGATTATAGACTCGGAGGCCAATTTTACGCTGGCCCAGAGTCCAGCTCGAGGTTTCAGTTTGGTTCAGATGGGCCAGGTCCCTTTCTGGGTCTGCTCTGGGCTGGACCCAAACCCCTGGCTTTGGGTCCGGATGGGAGGGCAGAACGCAAAACAAGCTGCCTGTCACCTCATTATTTTCTGATGGATTCGGAGGTTGAATAAGGGCGATTTAGTTAACATTTCACGGACTGAAGATGGTTAGAGCTATTTAAATGATAATTACTCTTGGGCCAATCCTGCTACTGTTACCTCTCAGGGAATTTCCCTCTGAACCTAACTACAAAAGAAGAAAATCATCTCTCATCATTAGTTTTATTAATTATATTGGAGTCATTAACAATAATAATAATAACATGCATAATAGCCTTTGTTTGAACACAGATACATTAGGTGAGGATTTTCCCAAGACAAGAGACTCTCAGATCTAAAGTGAAAACCTGTCACTGTGGTAGCTTTAAAAGTAAGAAAACCAAATTTTTACTCTTTAAAACAGCAGAACTGTTGGGAGTGAGGTTTATATATAGGGAAATGGATAGCCTCAAGGGAAAGGGATTGATCTGGGGAAAGTGGCTTCTTCCCCAAAGTAAAATCTCTCGACTTTCTGACTTTGAATTTTCTTAGAACACCCTCCCCTGAAGTGGCTTTCTGGCTCCCGGGAACAAGTTTGAAATTGCTCTTAAACCAATCTTTTCCCGGCCACCTCCCCCAGGCAGTGAGAGCTGCAGTGTGAAATTCAGCGAGCAAAGATGGTAAAAGAGTTGTAGTACTTTCATGTAAGTACCTGGGAGGATTGTTTCAGTGATCTGCCTGACTCTAAGAAGGAGCATCAGTCTGTGGGGAACGCTGAGTCAAAGAACTAAAGGCATGAGTAAGTTAGGAACAGTAAATCCCCCGAATCACCAGGTACAGAGAAAGTAGCCAAGAGCATTGGAAGGAATATCAGCAAATACCTGGAAGACAGAGTGCTACAACTGAGGATTCAGGAGATGTTATCAAGCAGGGCATATATGGGACTTATAATCTGTTGGAGTGTTATCAATCAATCGTGTTTATTGAGCGCTTACTATGTGCAGAGCTCTGTACTAGGCTCTTGGGAAAGCACAACCCAACAGAAATAGCAGGCACATTCCCTGTCCACAAAGAGCTTACAATCTATAGGGGGAGATAGCCTTTAATATGAATAAATTAGTAATTTATAATATATAATGTAAAGATATGTACATATGTGCTGTGGGGTTGGGGGTGGGGCAAATATCTAATATGTCCAAAGGTCACAGAGGGAAGTGCATAGGCCATGCAGAAGGGAGAGTGAGCTAGGGAAAAGAGGACCCAATCGGGGAAGCCCTCTTGGAGGAGATGTGACCTTAGTAATGATATGAAGGTTGGGAGAGGGGTAGTCTGGTGTATAGGGAGAGGAAGGGAATTCCATACTAGGGGGAGAATGTGGGAAAGGGGTCAAGGGCATCATCGGTGTTGGATTGACCCAGCAGAATCCTGGGAAAATCCCGGTGGGCCAGGGCTGGCATGGATCTCTTTGAGCTGCATATCCCAGGTGGGAAGAGAGAAAAATTAGATTATGAATAGACTAGATAATTCTGAGAGATTTGGGTGTCATCCCAAGTCATTAAGATGGGCTGCTCATGGAACTGGAAAGTTAAATTAGCCTGAAGACTAAACATCTGTGGATCACAAGATGTGTGTTTTACCAGTGACTAATAAAATTCACAGGGGTCAGTAATAAAAAAAAAAATTCAAAAGGACCTGTGTATCTGGAACATAATGCTATAACACTTCCTTACAGACTCTTCCTGGCCTGACCAACCCATGAGGGCGCACTAATGTAGTGTCATTTGTATTCATAAAGAAGTGTGATTTAGTAGACAGAGCATGGGCCTGGGGGTCAGAAGGCATGAATTTTAATCCTAACTTTACCACTTTCCTGTCTGTGTGACTTTAGGCAATCCTCTTAACTTCTCTGTGCCTCAGTTTCCTCATCTGTAAAATGAGGGGTCAATTACCACTCTCCCTTCCCCTTAGACTGTGAGTCCCATATGGGAAAGGGAATCTGCCTGACCTGGCTATCTTGAATCCGTCCAGTGCTTAATATGGTGCTTGGCTTAGAGATAAGCTCTTAACAAATATCACTACAATCATTATTATTATTGTTATTATTATTATTAAGTCATCAAAATGAAAAGCCACTTGGAATTCAGCTACCTTAAAAGCTTTGCTCAATATACCAAAATGAGTTGAGAAGGATGTAATGAAATGTTAGCTCTCTGACGATCCAGAGTTGAATTTTAGCAACACGCAGGTTTGGGGCAGTATGCCTGGAGGAAAGCGGTTTATAGTCTGTGCTTCGGGAGATAAGTACTATTACTTCTGCTTCATAGTCGCCCTCTGAGAGCACCCCATTCTTTTAGAAGAGGGTCAGGTTCTCTGACGTGTTTGTAGCTGCTGAGAAAAATGAGAGATCCAATCTCAGGGATGTAAAGTATCAACTCCTTCATAACAACAGCTGGGACCGTACTAGTGATCCTGAGGGAGAGCCTCTTGAGGTGCCTATCTCCCTGAGAGAACCCTCACCTCTCCACTGATGGGAAAATAGTCTGAAAATTCATGTTTTGAAGGGAGGGTGAAAATGTAGGAAGGTTGAAGTTTTGTTCATGGCTTAGTTGCTAGCTGCAGGATGAATCAGCCCATAATGCACAATTCTGAGAAACATTCATTCATTCAATCGTATTTATTGAGCACTTACTGTGTGCAGAGCACTGTCCTAAGTGCTTAAGCAGTGAGGCCTAGTGGAAAGACCAAGGGTTTGGGAGTCAAAGGACTGAGTTCTAATCCCTGCTTAATGTGTGACCTTGGGCAAGTCACAACTTCTCTATGTCTCAATTATGTCTTCCCTCCTACCTAGACTGTGTGAGCCCCGCACGGAGCAGAAACTGTGTCCAACCTAATTTACGTGTATGTGCCCCAGCACTTAGAACAGTCTTTTGACACATAACAAGTGCTTAACAAATACAGTGAAAAAATGATCAAGACACAGATAAACGCTGGGTAGAAGACAATGAAAACTTCTCGGCTTGTTCCAGTTGATTTCTGGGACTTTGAGCGGCTCCTTGCTTCACTGTGATTTTGTACCACGTCTGCTAAAAAGCAAATTGGGGTCCCTTTACCTTGGGCTCCATAGGAAGTCATTTCCTGTGAAGGCAGTGCAGAATGTAAGCTAAACCGTAAGCTCGTTAAGGGCAGGGAATGTGTCCACTAAATCCTGTTGTATTATACTCTCCCAAGTAATGGAGAAGCAGCGTGGCTCAGTGGAAAGAGCACGGGCTTTGGAGTCAGGGCTCATGAGTTCGAATCCCAGCTCTGCCACTTGTCGGCTGTGTGACTGTGGGCAAGTCACTTAACTTCTCTGTGCCTCAGTTCCCTCTCTGTAAAATGGGGATTAAGATTGTGAGCCCCACGTGGGACAACCTGATTCCCCTATGTTTACCCCAGCGCTTAGAACAGTGCTCGGCACATAGTAAGCGCTTAACAAATACCAACATTATTATTAATCTCTCACACTCCCTCCCCCTGCAAATCTTCGCTACTGCCCCACAGAGACCTCCGCTCTCTCGATCCCATCCGTCTTTCCAATAGCATCTCGCCTCACCTTGCCGCCCTGTCCTCTCTTCCCACTCTCGACGATCGGGTCTCCGCTCTCAACTCCACCCTCTCTACTCATCTCAACTCTCTCGCCCCCCTTTCCCTCCGCCGCTCTCGCTCCACTAACCCACAGCCCCGGATCACCTCCTCCGTCCGCCTCCTACGCTCCTATGCTCGAGCTGCCGAGCGCTGCTGGCGAAAGTCCAAGCACTGAGCCGACCTCACACACTTCAAATTTATCCTTTCCTGCCTTAACTCTGCCCTCTCCTCCGCCAGGCAAAGCTTCTTCTCCTCCCTCATCGACACCCATGCCCGTCACCCCCGCCGATTGTTCCGGACCTTTAACTCTCTCCTTAGGCCCCCTGTTCCTCCCCCTCCCCCATCTCTCACCCCCAATGATCTGGCCACCTATTTCCTCACGAAAATCAACACGATCAGGTCTGAGCTCCCCAAAGTCACCCCTCCGCCTCTCCACTCCCCCCCACCAACCCCCTCCCCTACTTTCCCATCCTTCCCTGCAGTATCCTCAGAGGAGATCTCCTCCCTCCTCCCAAGTGCCACCCCCTCCACCTGCACCTCGGACCCCGTTCCCTCTCACCTTATTAAAACCATCGCCCCTGCCCTCCTACCTTCCTTAACTTCTATTTTTAACCACTCAATCTCCAAGGGCTCCTTCCCCTCTGCCTTCAAACATGACCACGTCTCCCCCATCCTAAAAAAACCCGCTCTTGACCCCACTTCCCCCTCCAGTTATCGTCCTATCTCCCTACTACCCTTCCTTTCCAAAATCTTAGAACGAGTCGTCTACAATCGATGCCTAGAATTCCTTAACTCCCATTCTCTCCTAGACCCCCTCCAATCTGGCTTCCGTCCCCTCCACTCTACCGAGACTGCTCTCTCTAAGGTCACCCATGACCTCCTTCTTGCCAAATCCAATGGCTCCTACTCCATTCTGATCCTCCTTGACCTCTCTGCTGCCTTTGACACTGTCGACCACCCCCTCCTCCTCCATACCTTATCTCACCTTGGCTTCACGGACTCTGTCCTCTCCCGGTTCTCCTCTTACCTCTCTGGCCGGTCATTCTCGGTCTCCTTCGCTGGACCCTCCTCCCCCTCCCATCCTCTAACTGTTGGAGTTCCTCAAGGGTCAGTTCTTGGCCCTCTTCTGTTCTCCATTTACACTCACTCCCTTGGTGAACTCATTCGCTCTCACGGCTTTGACTACCATCTCTACGCAGATGACACGCAGATCTACATCTCCGCCCCGTCCTCTCCCCCTCCCTTCAGGCTCGCATCTCCTCCTGCCTCCGGGACGTCTCCACCTGGATGTCGGCCCGCCACCTAAAACTCAACATGAGCAAGACTGAGCTCCTCATCTTCCCTCCCAAACCCGGTCCTCTCCCAGACTTCTCTTTCACCGTTGATGGCACGACCATCCTTCCCGTCTCTCAGGCCCGCAATCTCGGTGTCGTCCTTGACTCGTCTCTCTCGTTCACCCCACACATCCTAACCGTTACCGAGACCTGCCGGTTTCACCTCTACAATATCGCCAAGATCCGCCCTTTCCTCTCCACCCAGACGGCTACCTTACTGTTACGGGCTCTCGTTATATCCCGGCTAGACTACCGTGTCAGCCTTCTCTCTGACCTCCCTTCCTCCTCTCTCGCCCCGCTCTGGTCTATCCTTCACTCCGCTGCCCAGCTCATCTTCCTGCAGAAACGATCTGGGCGTGTCACTCCCCTTCTTAAACAACTCCAGTGGTTGCCTATTGACCTCTGCTCCAAACAAAAACTCCTCACTCTAGGCTCCGAGGCTCTCCGTCACCTTGCCCCTTCCTACCTGTCCTCCCTTCTCTCTTTCTACCACCCACCCCGCACGCTCCGCTCCTCCGCCACCCGCCTCCTCACCATCCCTCGGTCTCGCCCATCCCGCCGTCGACCCCCGGGTCACGTCCTCCCGCGGTCCCGGAACGCCCTCCCTCCTCACCTCCGCCAAACTGATTCTCTTTCCCTCTTCAAAACCCTACTTAAAACTCACCTCCTCCAAGAGGCGTTCCCAGACTGAGCTCCTCTTCTCCCTCTACTCCCTCTGCCATCCCCCCTTTACCTCTCCGCAGCTAAACCCTCTTTTTCCCCTTTTCCCTCTGCTCCTCCACCTCTCCCTTCCCATCCCCACAGCACTGTACTCGTCCACTCAACTGTATATATTTTCGTTACCCTATTTATTTTGTTAATGAATTGTACATCACCTCGATTCTATTTAGTCGCCATCAGTTTTTACGAGATGTTCTTCCCCTCGACTCTATTTATTGCCATCGTTCTCGTCTGTCCGTCTCCCCCGATTAGACCGTAAGCCCGTCAAATGGCAGGGACTGTCTGTATCTGTTGCCGACTTGTTCATCCCAAGCGCTTAGTACAGTGCTCTGCACATAGTAAGCGCTCAATAAATACTATTGAATGAATGAATGAATAATACAGCGCTCTGCACATAGTAAGCGCTCAATGAATACCATTAACTGATTGAACGGAGAGGGCAGCCACATGGTAAAAATGCCGCCACTGAAGCATTGCTATTCTCCTACTCCTGCTACAGCCCAGCCCGCAAACTTCACTCCTCTAATGCCAACCTACTTATCGTGCCTCGACCTCTTCCATCTCACCGCTGATCTTTCACTCACTTACTGTCTCCTGCCTGGAAAGCCCTCCCTCCTTATATCCCACAGACAGTTCCTTTCCCCACCTTCAAACCCTTACTGAAAGCACGTCTCCTCCAAGAGGTCTTCCCTATTAAGCCCTCATTTCCTCTTTTTCCACTCCCTTCTGCATCACCCTGACTTGCTGTCTTTATTCACCACCCCCTGACCCCGAAAGCCCCACAGCACTTATATACATATCCATAGACTGTAAGTTTGTTGTGGGCAGGGAATGTGTCTGTTATATTGTGTTGTACTCTCCCAAGCGCTCAGAACAGTGCTCTGCACAGCGTAAGTGGTTAATAAATATAACTGCCTGAATGATGACAGTCAGGGGCTCCAGTGGCCTTGTCCTTCCAGATATTTCTTGGGATCCTTAGTCACAGTGCCATTCAGC
Organism: Ornithorhynchus anatinus; assembly: GCF_004115215.2. NCBI lineage: Eukaryota > Metazoa > Chordata > Mammalia > Monotremata > Ornithorhynchidae > Ornithorhynchus > Ornithorhynchus anatinus. The sequence goes on along the minus strand of NC_041735.1, from coordinate 50,146,977 downwards.
TCTTTGTGGATAAGGGTCTGATTGGCCCACTCCCTTTCAGGTAGCTTATGGATTTAACATTTTTCTGGGACACTGAGCAATATACAACCTGCTGACATTGCCCAAGTTTTTTGCTTCCGAAGGGGATTCTGATGGTCATCGCCGCCCAGCCCCTGGGCTATAATCACTACTTTTCAGAAAATTGTTTTAAATAAAGTTTCTGCTCCATTTAGGAGTTCCATTCTCTTTGTCCATCCCTCCACTTGGCGGGGATTACACTTTCTCTGGGAAATATCTTTAACACACTATTGCTGAACGGAGTCATTTCACGGTGAAATAACCTAAATGGAATAGAAATCGGCTTGGGTGGGATGCTGGAGTTCACTGTGTCAAAGCAATCAAATGCTGGGAAGACCTCGCAAAAGCCCATTTGCTTTATTGTTCCAAAATGCTGAAGCAAGACGGTTATGGTGGGAATGCTAATCTTCCCAGCTGGTGGAAAGGAGAGATTGGCTGCCTTCGTTGCTTTTTCGACTGGTGATTTCTCTGGGAAATGAGGTGAGAAGGAAGAGGAAAGGGTACGTTAGGAGATGGTGGGACTCAGGTTATCACAGGTGACTCAATCCTGTGATCCTTGCTGAGATAAAATTCCCATTTCCTTGAGAAAAGCTCTGATTCCTAGAAGAGATGACATAAGAGTCATATCTAGAGGTGAAGATCAATATTGCAGTTTCAAGGAAACTGTTTTCTAGTTCAGAATGAAGACGATGCCTTGGAGCTGGTGAAATCAGATCTGGTGGTTTTCTGTTTATCTGAGAGCAAGGGCTATGTTGAATTCTGGATTTTGAATGGAGCTCAATGTTATACTAGTGTTCAGCAAATGTTGGATAAAGATTAGGAAAGGAATTTAATGCAAAATGTTGGACAAGAGTGGAGCGGTTGTAACTCCCAGATCAGGATGCTATAATTTGAACTTCCCAGTGTTTCAAGTTGAGTTCCAGACGCTAAACCAGGATATAAGGTCAGATCTCAGGATGTTTTTCATCAACTCCAAATGTTGTCTGAGGAATGAGAGAACACTTCTTTCTTCAAGCTTCTTGGAGAACAGCTAGAGAGAAGCCACACCGTACGAGTTCCCGAAAGACCCCTCTGAAATGGAGATTTATGTAGTAGACAGCTTTCCCTCTGTGCCGAGCTGCTCAGTGGTAATGTCAGGAGATTTCTTATGCTGATATGAACATTTTTTATCATCCAGCACAAATGGGCAGTTATCTTTAACGTGCTGAATCTGGGTTGGATGCGGTGTCCCTGGCAGCTTATGGATGTTGCAGGGTTCACAATTTCAAATGAGCTGTCTTCCAGTCAGTGGGACAGCTTTGCTCATTCCTTAAATGCTTGATTCAGCAGTTATTTCACAGGCAGAGTTCCTGCAAAGGTCTTATCAAAGTGATGCCTGCCCTGAAAATAGGTGCCCTGGTGACAGGTTGAGGGAAAGAAGGTCTGACTTCAGTCTAAACCAACCCTCTTTGTCCCACAGTGCTCTCTCTCCTCTTTTCTTCCTCTTCTTCTCTCCTCTAGACTGCAAGCTTACTATGGACAGGGAACGTGTCTACCAACTCCGCTGAACTGTACTCTCCCTAGTGCTTTGTACGGTGTTCTTCATAAAGTGAGCGCTCAATAAATACCATTGATTGATTCTCTTCCTCCTCACCCTTTTGTCTTCCTCTCTTCCCATCCCCAGGCTCACCTCCTAATGTTTTTTCCTCTCTGTTTCTCACTTCTTCTCTCTCTTCTTCCTTTTCTCCTTTCCCCATTCTCTTTTCCACGCCCTGTCCCTCTCTCTTTCTCCCATCACTTGCTTCTTCCCCCCGCCTCTTTCCATTGAGGTTGTGCTGGACTTTTCTAAACCCATGAAAAGAAAATTCCTGGCTGCTCCCTAACCACATCTTCACCCATGGTCAGTCAGTTCACCAAACATGCCATGAGGCCTCTGGGCGGATTCCACCCCTTGCCTGTGGCTGGATGGCAACACGATTGGATTCAAGACTCTCCACCAGCGGTTCTGTCTTACCTTTCCATTCTCTTCCCTCACTACACTCCTGTTTGCACCCTTCGCTCCCCACTTATATCCCTGAACTGAATCTCCCTGCCCACCACACCCCTAAAGGACACGGGTCTTATCCTCCATCTTCCTGAGTATGCCTACCTCTCTACAGCAGGAGCTGTCAAGCAGCTATCTACAACTGGGTTCCTACTTTTCCTGACTCCTAATAATCATAATAATTATGGTCTTTGTTAAGCACTTCCTGTGTGCCAGGCACTGTACTAAGCGGTTCCTGATAAAGCTAAATAAAATGGATTACACATTTCTTTGGTATCTCCTGTTATACTCCAAGTGGTTTTTTTAATGGTCTTTGTTAATTTCTTTCTCTGTGTCAGGCACTGTACTAAGTGCTGGGGTAGATCAAAACTATTAATGTCACGAATGGGGCTCACAGTATTAATCCCCATTTTGCAGAGGCGGTTACTGAGGCCTAGAGAAGTTGTGACTTGCCCAAGGTCACACAGCAGACGTGGCGGAGCTGGGATTAGAACTCAGGTCCTTCTGATTCCCAGGCTGTGATCTATCCACTGGACCATACTGCTTCTCAATTGTTGAGTTCAAATACAGTAGTATGTTACACTAACTCATTTTTTCTATATTTGCAACATGGCATGTGAATGTAGGTAAAAGAAAAAGTCAAATCATATTTGACTCCAACCATGCTATTTTAAAAATAGGACCCCCTCTCGACTGTAAGCTCCTGGTGGGCAAGGAACGTGTCCACCAACTCCGTTACGTTGTACTTTCCCAACTGCTTAGTGCAGTGATTGTACACAGTAAGTGCTCTATAAATGTCATAGATTGATGGATTGATTGCAGATATAGACTTAGATTTCACTGTTCCAAACAAAAAGTGACTCTCTCCTCCTTCTTTGGAGCCCTTGGACCTCTGAAAGTAAAAATCTCATCCTTCAGTCCCCAGAACTTCTTTCTTAAATACGATCTCCCATCCTTGAAGGACTGACATTTTGACATTTTTTTTTTGATGTTCTCCTTCCTCCTCCTTTGCTACCTAGTGCTATGCTGTTTCCCCTCATCCTAAATAAAATTCTTTTTTCCCCTCTGATTCTAATATTTGTAAGCCATAGAAAACAAATAAACCTGGGGCGAAAAGGTTGAATGGAATGTGTTTGGTTTTAAAACATCTTCCTTTGGCTCTTTTCATCTCTCTTTCACATTTCTATTATACATTCTGAGCCCGGGGAGGGTAGAACATTCTGATGAAGACCGGTGATGTGGAAAATTTTATTTACTCTTATACAGTAAAGGCTCTGCTGCAAAATGTAGGCTCTGATTCTTTGAAATTGTAATCCTGGGCTTGGTTTTCAGGGTTAAGTGTTGGCCCGAGGTGGAACTTAGTCTGTATTTCCTGAAAGGATCTTTGACTACCAAATGCAAGTAGCCATCCAGTCACTGAACAAGGGAGAGCAGTGATTTATCGATCAGAGGAGTGGTATTTAGAGTAATTTACAACTTGTGCAGAGACATCCTTCTGTGGAAGCTTTCATTGGCTGGAACATTTTTTAATTCTTTGCTTGAGTGGTATGAAACTATTTTCCCCCTCTAGACTCTAACCCCCTTGTGGGCAGGGGATGTGTCTGCCAACTCTTGCTTTATTGTACTCTCTCAAGTGCTTAGTAAATAGTAAGTGCTCCATAAATGCCATTGATTGATTGATTATTAGAGTGTCTCACTTTTCAGAGGGAAAAGGAGCATAACTCAACACCTTGTGAAGTAGAACCAGCTTTACAAAGTGAAAGGGAAGCTAGATTCTAGAATAAAAAAGCAGCTTATTCAGAGTACAGAAGACAGAAGGAGGATCCTAAATATGTGTTAGGTAGAGGGTAATAAAAAAATCAGCTACAAAATGCTGAGCCTCGGTTCTTCCAATGTCTCTCACTTCTGACTTTGTGGTAGGCTAAATGGAGTCAAGATAAATTCATGTCTCTGAATATATGTTTCTGTATTCCTCAAGAACCTTCAGTGGTTGCCTATCCAGCTCCACATCAAACAGAAACTCCTTACCATTAGCTTTAAAGCACTCCATCACCTTGTCCCCTTCTACCTCAGCTTGTTACTCTCCAACTAAAACCCAGCCTGCACACTCCGCTCCTCTGATGCTAACTTTCTCACTGTACCTCGATCTCATCTATCTCGCCACTGGCCTCTTGCCCACATGCTGCCTCTGGCCTGAAATATCCTCTCTCTTCATATCCAACAGACCCTCCCTACCTTCAAAACCTCACTGAAGGCCCAATTCCTCCAAGAGGCCTTCCCTGACTAAGCCCTCATTTCCTCTTTTCCCATTCCCTTCTGTATTGCCCTGATTTGTTTCCTTTATTCACCACCACACCCCCTGAGCCCCCCAGCACTTATGTACATATTTGTGATATATTTATTTATAGTGCTCTGTCTCCCCCTCTAGATAGTTAACTCATTGTGGGCAGGGAATGTGTCTTGTTTTGTCATAATGTACTGTCTCAAGCACTTAGTACAGGGCTCTGCACACAGTGTTTGCTCAATAAATAGGATTGCTTGCTTGATTGGTCCAATCTAGGCCTTAAATATTCTTTCTGTCTGAAAGAATTTTTGTCAGTGCCTCTGTATTGACCAGAACCACCTCTCTCACTCCATGAAGTCTCTACCTTTCAGGTTCCCATATCACCTATTGATAATAAATACTTACATTTCCCTAAACAAAGAGGCTCTCAGGAAAATGAGCGAATAAATGAATAGTTAAGAGTCAGGCAGAGGAGATCACATTTCCGGTTAGGCCCACTGCTTGAGACTCAGTTGCACCCTGGTATCATAGACCTAATTTCTTCTAGGCCCTGAGCACATGGTCAGAGCTCATGTTTATGGCTCATCTGTCCACGTCCTAAAATTTTCCAGAGGTGGAGATTCCATTACTATTCGGCTGGGACATAGCCCCATTGCAGTTGCCCAACTTCAATTTTGAAGAAATTTGACACTGGCTCCAGTCCAACATTCCCTACTTGCTGCTCTTGCAGAGAGGTGGAGCTTTGTCAATAAAATACATGACAATTATGTGTCCGCTCCAGCCAACTTTTCCAGAAGAATTGGACAAGGTATGGAAATCCTAGGCAATCTCACCCATTCTGTTCACTTGGCAGTCCATGCCATTAAACAGCGGAAAATTTCTCTTGTCTCTCCCAAGCTCCTCCTGCTGAAATGTACCCTCCAAATCTTATTCCCCACCCTTGGATGGGGCTTTGGTGGGGTGACTCTCTGGCCAATTGTCCCCCAGGGAGTGACAAACTGCAGGCTTTAAATTCCTTTTTTAGACTTTTTTCCATGGAAACTCTGCCCCCTGGACACTTCTCTCCCCAGCTCCCCAACCCCTTAACCAGGTTTGAGAGGAAAACTATTCCCCAAAAGGAGCCTTCTGTCTCCCTTTCCACTCTCTCAGACACCACCGGTCAGCAACTCACTAGTGTAAGTTCATCGTTACCCAGGTAGCAATCTGTAGTGAGACAAAGGGATAGTCATATCTGTAATTTTTTTCTTTCTTTCAATGTCTGTCTCCCCCTTTAGACTGTGTAAGTTTGTTGCAGTCAGGGATTGTGTCTGTTATATTGTACTCTCTCAAGTGCATAGGACAGTGCTCTGCACACAGTAAACGCTCAGATAATATGATTGATAAATCACTTCTCTGAATAAAATTAATTTGCTTACTTAAAGGCAATTGACAAGTTACATATCCTCTTCCCCTGATTTCAAATGCTTCAGAGAAAAATGCTCAGAAATATTGCCTCAATTATCCCTTCCCATTCCTTTCTCCTACCCTAAGCTTCTTCAGATGAGTGTATTTCTTCATCTAGAGCTTGTGGTTATTGCATCTTTAAATTAAACAAGAAGCATTTTATTGCATTAATTTCTCCTGGCATGTATTTTCCTTGGAGCAGACTCTTCAAGTGGCCCCAACATGGCATTCCCTGGGCCTGGGTCCAAAGTGAGAGGTGTGTCCCTTCGGGGGCACTGCGTACCCAGGGTGCTCCTCAGTCCGGCTGGAAGCCCAAGGGCCAGTGGGTTTGGGTGGGCTTCCTCGCAGGGGCACAGGCTTGTCAGTGGACTTGGCTTTCAGCCCGCCTCTCGAACTAATAAGGTTGGCACTGATCCCATGGGGCTGCTGTATTTGCTGATTTCCATAGTGCAGGGCTAAAGGATTTTAAGAAGAAAATGCAGAGGAGATAATTATACAACTAATGAGCTCAAGGGAGCATTGCTTTCAAATTCTCCTGCTCCAGGCAACGGATGGAAAAAGCATCCTATAATGTCTCTTGCCCTGGGGGGAAAAGGCTCACAATAATAGCGATGGAGAACTCTCCAGAGGGATCAGTGCTGGAACGGCAGGGTTTGGAAATGCATGATTCCTGGCACCCAAAGCTGAACAGCCACAGTGCTCTTTCTTCAAGTCAGTCTTCCACTTCTCCTTGGAGAGGAAGAGGTCTGAGCTAAGTACCAGATTCTTGATTGGACTGAGCCAGCCCTCAGAGGGGAAACAGAGTGGAGAGCTATGCGTAGCATTCCACTGCATCTGCCCTTCCTTGTTACCCACGAGAGGGTGACCTGTTGGAACTCTGGTAATTTATAATGCCATCCTCGAGCCCTTCTGATTTACAGAGACATTGGCACTTGTTCTGCCCAGCCTGCCAACTATGATCACGAAGGCACAAAGAGAAGCAGTGTGGCTTAATGGCAAGAGCCCGGGCTCGGGAGTCAGAAGTCATGGGTTCTAATCCTGACTCCGCCACTTGTCTGCTGTGTGACCTTGGGCAAGTCACTTAACTTCTCTGGGCCTCAGTTACCTCATCTGTAAAAATGGGGATTAAAAAATGTGAGCCCCACATGGGACAATCTGATGACCCTGTATCTACCCCAGCACTTAGAACAGTGCTCTGCACCTAGTAAGCATTTAAATACCATTATTATTATTATTATTATTAAATTAGAGGAGAGACTCCAGGGCCATCTACCATATGGCCCTGGTATCACCAATATCATCGTTATTATTATCTACTCAAAACCCTTGCTCCTGGGCAAAGAGTAATCTGAGTTGACCTGGCCTGGAAAAGAAATGTTCCACTAAGGTGTTTCAGAGTTTCATAATGAACCAAGTTCTAATGTTCTAATTCAGTGCCCTCCTGCTACAGGTAAAATAATTTCCTTTGGTGAGGAAAGAGATTATATGGTCACCAACCTTTATTATGTTATATGCCTGGTTACAACCATCCCACAATATGGGCATTCTGGGGTTGGCAGGATGCATTGTTTTCTGACTTATCTCACATATATACACATGACCCCAACATTATATTTGATCACTTCAGAAAAGGCAGTTTCTGTCCCCTTTCCTGTTCACAGTAAGTTTCCCTTCCCACCTCCCCTTACCCTCATTTCCTATCTCCCTAATCTCCCTTCTTTCCCTCACACTCCAGTACTTCTTTTTTTGTGTCAACTTTAATCATAAAAATCTGAACAGCTGCTACTCTAGATGCAGTCACTACTATGACTGTCCCGCCCATCCTGTTTTCTTCCCTTTCCGACTTGAAGCCCTGCCTCCCACCCCAGACAAAACAATGGAAACCGGGACAGACTAGGGTTGCGGGTGGGGGCAGTTGCCTCTCAAGATGCTGCCAAGGCTCCTCCCATTTCTTCCAGGCCTATCCCAACCCAGACTGTCCCTCTCTCCATTCCAGCAGCTCTCACAAAAGCGGATAGTCAGGACTGCAAGCTGGAAGTGGAGGGAAGGGGATGAATGGTACTCCTGGCAGGAACCTTTGCTGTGATTAAAGTACAGACAAAAAAAAAAGTGAAGGGATGCGGGAGAAGAGGGACCAAGAAGATCAAGCCAGGGGAAAGGGTAGGAAAGCTGCTGGTAATAGGGAAGGGTGGTTAGGAGGTGGGGTGAGGGGAGGAGAAGGTAAAGAGTGTTTTACAGAGTAAATTACCTGTAGTGTTCAGCTGTCACAAAGGGACTATTTGCAGAAGTGATCTTAATTAAGATTGAGTCCATGTAAATCCACAGGAAAATGTACCCCATGATACAATCATTCACAAAACAACCACATTTTCATATATTGATTATTTCTATTTTTTATTATGTTGTGGGTACTCCAATAAAATAGTTTTTCACACCTTTAGACAGATTTTATGTCAGCCCTCAGCCTCCTCTCCCTTCGGCTAAATCATCTGAATTTTAAGGTGTCATTAATAGGATATCAATTACTATCACCTGTTCATATTTTTGATGCTCTTCTCTGCACCCTCTCCAAGTTTGCAATGTTCCTCTTGAGCTCCAAGCTTCATACAGAGCTCAATACTCAGGTAAGTACTCTAGACTGGAAGTTCTTTGTGGTCAGGGAATGTATCTACCAATTATGTTGTATCGTACTCTCCTAAGCACTCAGTTCAGTTTTCTGCACACAGTAAGCACTCAGTAAACACCACAGATTATAAAAAGAAGGCCTGGTGGCTTGCAGAAGAATGGTATGTGATGAGACTCGCCATGTTACTCCCCACAAGTTGACCCTGAATTTAAGTTGCTCTGTCCCCGAAGTACCACTTCAGAACAAAAAAATAACGCATCCCAACCCATATTGCTTTGTTTCCGTTGCTTCCTTCCTCCACTATAACATCATCATCACTGTCATCATTTATTGAGCACCTCACACACCAGGGCTCGGGGAGCATGCAGTAGAAATAAATTTGTAGCCCCTGGCAGTCAGAGTTTGGATTTGTGAAGTGGGGGCCTAGGGGACAGAGTCGGGGCTGAGATGCTCTGGGAATGGCAACATAGATTTGAAGCTGGGGTTAGGTGGGGAAGGGGCCAGAGGAGCTGAAGGAGGATGAAATAGGGAAAGAAAATCTCCATAGATGGGTAACAGCTGGTACTGACAGTTGGAGTTGCGCTGTGATGACCAGCCCTGGAAGCCGGCCTGTGCCTCTGAGGCACGAGATCAGCATTGTGACCGTTAGTCTTGCAGAAAAGCAAAAGAAATGAAAGTGATGGGTAGGACTATCCTTGTTTTCTTGCAGAAGCAGTGGTAATAGGTGGGCTTTCCAGAGCTTAGAACAGTGCTTGGCACATAGTAACAAATATCATCATTATTATCATTATTCTACATGGCAGGGCCAGTGGTCCAACTATAGGAGCCATAAAGAGATAGGAAAAGAGGAGTGGAAGAAGAGATGAGAGAGACATATCCAAAACAGAATGAGAGACGCAAAAGAGAGAGCCCAAGGGAGACAGATATAAGCAGGCAAAGATAGACATAAGAAAAAGAGGCAGGGAGTCCCCGATGGGAGGAATCCACATGGCCCCACCCAAATGCCAACACGCACCACCTACCCACCCATGCACGTACACTTCCCTTCAGACAGCAGTAGTTGGTCCAGCAGACAGCTAGTGACCATTCCCATTTCTGCCAAGCAGCCCAGTTCCTTGCTCCAGGCTGTCTGACTTGACAGCACAATTTCTTTTCAAGATTTCAAGCACCCAGGAGCTTTAGGCAGAATGACAGTCCCGGGAACCCTAGGAACCCCAGAGGGCAATGGAAGTAGTCACAGGAGCACTGCTCTCTCCAGCCCAAAGCCGGAGTCACGAGCCAGGATGCCAAAGCCGGGGATAGAAGCCTAAATTGTCCTCAGCCTCCTGTTACTGCCCCGCTTCTTCTGTACAACCCCATCCCTCGCCCCGAAGTCCCCAGCCTAAGGCAGAGAGAAGATAAGCCTCGGACTGGCACATGCCGGGGTACGATCCACTTAATGGAAAAATCCACTTGACTGTCTCAGCTGATTGTGTTAGTGGGGATTAAACCTAGGGATGCTGGGTCAGGGTGTCAGACTCTCATATGACTGTTCTAATAGGAGACTAAGTCATCCCTTCCTCCACTGCTATCCAAGCCTCTATCTACTGTGTTTCCGGAGTTGCAGAAAATGGCATGTCGATTTCACATTAGAAGTTTGATGGCAGGTGGAGGGGGATGTGGCCACAATTGGGATTTTCAGACCCTCAACCTTGGTCTCAGATCTAAGGACTCCATTGTGGTTGCTTGAGTGAAATGCTAGTACCCTTCCCCTTCCAAAATCATTTCCCGCAAAAGTTAGGCCCTAAAATGGTCATAAACATTACAAAGGGCTTTCTCTTTGAATAGCTTCCATGGGGAAATAAACGGCACTGTTCGAAGGGGTGGGTAACATACAGCCTGTGGGGCAGATCCAAGATGGCTCCCACTTGCTCCCGGCCAATTGCGGATTCAGGAAGGAACTTGCGTGGAGGGCCGCACCTCCTTGTGGGGGTTCCTCATTCTATCCATCGACTGCTCCACTGACCTGCCGATGTTGGAAGAGGCTGTATTTCCATCGTTCAAACCTCCCTTCCTACTTCGACGTTGAGCCTCAGGCAAAGCTTATGGGCCATAATAATTGTCCATTAGAGATAGTTTATAAACTTACAGTGGTATTGCATATTTGAAGATGATCCTACTTAAATAAGTGGGTGTGGTTGGAGAGGTCAAGCTGTGACCCGCAAACCATTTCATATTGTACAGGGGCAGGGAACGTGTCTACCAAAACTTTGGTATTGAACTCTCCCAAGTGCTTATTAAAGTGCTCTGCACGCAGTAAGCACTCAATAAATACCACTGATTGATTATTATAAAGATAGTTCTTGGTTGCAGTAACATACATGGAGCATGTAATGTGTGTCTCTACCTTTGAAATCGCCTCTTGGTATGCCCAACTTCCTAGAGTCTCGATCTCAGGAGCACAACAGAAGGCTGGTTTGTCTCCTGCTGTGATCTCCCAAACAGTTCACTGCTATGTTGTACAGTGAGATAGTGTTTCCATTTGGTTTTTAAAAGTTTTATTCTGTCCACCCAAATTCTGTGTGCCTCCTTTCAGTTCACTGTGGAACAGCTTTTTGGATATCCCGTTAGCCCGTACTCTCCTCCCACAGCCTGCCCGGCAAAGCTCTATTACACTGAGCATCCTCTCAGTGCTAGTTATGTGATCTCTGAGCCCAAGTGGCCGGACTTCCCCGACTGAGGCCTCATTTCCCCTACTCCCTCTCCCTTTCGTGTCACCCTTACACTGGGATCTGAACCCTTTATTCACTCAGCCCCTGAGCACTTATGTACATATCTGTGATTTATTTTTAATGTCCGTCTCCCTTTCTAGACGGTAAGCTCCTCGTGGGCAAAGAATGTGTCTACTAGCACTATTATATTTGCATTTAGTATTAACACTCATCAAATATGATTGATCAGGTGAACATGTCCTGCCATAAGATGTTGAGTTTCACTCTCAAGTGCCGTAAGAGAAACTACAAAAAACAGCAAGTAGAACTGGAGGGTGGAAGAGGGGGAAAAAAGCTAATGTTGCCTATTGCGAAGGTTGAGATCCTGTTTTCCGACATTCTTGTGCTTAGTGAGCTTTAAAAAATGGACTTTTAAGATAAGAGAGTTGGCTAAGAATTCCGGGGTCTGGTTGGTGAGGGAATATGGAATTTGAGATATTCTTTCAGTGTCTCACCTTCTCCATCATCACTCTAACCAAGAATGTGAAAGAGTAGCCTGTTCGATTTTTGAAATGATCGGTGCCTAATCCCTGCGTTTACTCTATCTAGGCTAGGAATCGTGGCCATCTCTGTGGTGGCTGATGGCAATCACCTCCTTACCCTCTCATTTTTGTTGGAGTTAGTGACAGCTCCTGACCTGGTGTTGGGAAAGATAAAAGAGGGAGCCTGAAAACAGCTGTTATTCTTCCCCCCTGATTTTGGTTTCCTTGGGGAGTGCATCGATGGGGACAGAGATGGGGCAGAAGGATGAGTAAAAGCAAGAGTGGAAAAAAAGGCAAGGGGAAAAAGCCAAAGGGGGATTGTAAATTAAGGGGGAAAGAAGGAGAGTGGAGGAAGGGCCTCTTGGATAGCATTGGATTGGGGTGAGAGCAGAAATAGGACAGGGAGGGTGGGGACTGACAACTCTTTTTCCTCTGCCAACGCCGACTCTTTGCTGCTTTTCGACACTGCCTCCCTAACCTCAGCATTTCTGCCTGGGTTAGAATAAGGCTATGTGTTTACTGCCACCTGCTTGCATCACTCCACCCGAGTTGGGGTGATTTCAGGGCTGAGGAAGAGGGAGGAATGGATCCGTTGGTTAGGGCAAAATTACCCCCAGTTTCCCGGGCAGCCGGTTAAGTACTTCCAGCTGTTCTAGAAACTTCCTTTTCTCAACCTAGAGGTTTAAGCTTCCTCTGCCACCTCCCCGCCCCGCTTAATGGGTCCTGCTCTCAGAACTCCCCAAAGTCCAACGACCAAGCCCAGTTCGGTATCTCTGGACATCAGTCCCGATTTGCCTACTCCCACCTTCATTTGCCTCTTACTGACACCACTTTGAAAGCTGACCACCCTGTCAAGTGAGCTGAGACTACCCTGGCCAGTGAGACTCCGTGCTCTGAATTACATCTCCGCTCTCTTGCCATTACCGCAAATAAAATGCCGCAGTCAGGACCCAGCCGACAATTGTGTCGGTGATATATGTGGCAGAGTGGAATCCAGCTCTCATTTTCTTAGTTGCTTTTGCCCTGCAGTGGTAGGAGTAGTAAAACCTTGCAAATGTCAGTAAAATGAGAACATATGACTCATTGGTGCACAGGGAGCTGATCTGATGAAGAAAGTGGTTCCATTTTTCCATAGTCAATTTTCACATGACAACCCTTGCTTTAAACATTGCCTCCTTTCCCTCCTTCCTTGGCTTTTAGACGTTGTATATTGATGCTGCTTGCTGCAATAGCTGTCAAGGATCTTATTTTCTGTTGCCTAGTCCACACTTTTTTAAATGGCCTGTAACAGATATACTGATATCCCCAATAAGGATTTGAAAATAAGCAGCCCGTTTTCATGTGTCACCACAACCTTGAGCTATAATTAAGCAGCCCAAGTGTGAGGGAAGAAGCAATTTTAGTAATAGTAGTACTGTATTAAGTATTAATGCTGAAATCATTGTCCTCTATTTGACCATGGTGAAAGAAACTTTTTTTTCTTGCGTCTTCCCTGCCCTCATTTTCTAGGAAGATATTCTTCGGGAAAGGTTGCAATTAGGACAATTCCACCTTCATTCACCCTGAAACACCAGGCTTTGTAGTGTGCCTTTTTCTTTTACATGCAGGGAACATGCTTACCAACTCTGTTGTATTGTACTCTAACTCTGCTCTAACTCTGCCTGGCAAAATTATTTCTCCATCTTTATTTATACCCGTGTCCATTATCCTCACCAGTAATTCCAGATGTTTAACTCCCTCCTCAAATCCCCTGTTCCCTCACCTCCCCCATCTCTTGTCCTTAATGACCAGGCCACCTACTTCATTGAGAAAATTGAAACTATCAGGAATGATCTCCCTAAAATCTCCCCTGCCCCTCCCAAGTCCCTACCTCCTCCTGCCCCCTTTTCATCATCATCTTCATCTCCTGCCCTCTCTCATCTTTCCCAACATTGTCTCAAGAAGCAATCTCCTGACTTCTCTAAAAATCCATGCCTTCCTTTTCTCATCTGACCCCATCCCTCTGCACCTTATCAAAACACTGGGCTTCTCCTTAACTGCCATCTTCAACCGATCTTCAGTGACTTCTTCCCTACTGCTTTTGAACATGCCCATGTCTTCCCTATTCTAAAAAAAACCCTCCCTTGACCTCACAGCTCCCTCCAGTTATAGCCTCATTTCTTTCCCATCATTGAGAAAGATGGGAAACTCCTTAAGCGAGTTGTCTACATCCATAGCCTCAAGTACCACTTCTAAGGTTCTCTCCTTGACCCCCTCCACTCTGGCCCCTTCACTCCATAGAAACCTCTCTCTCAAAGGTCACAGATGAACTTCTTCTTGCCAAATCCAATGGCCTCTACTCCATCCTAATCCTTCTCGAACTCTCAGCTGCTTTCGACACTCCCATTCTCTCCTAGACCCCCTCCAATCTGGCTTCCGTCCCCTCCACTCTACTGAGACTGCTCTCTCTAAGGTCACCCATGACCTCCTTCTTGCCAAATCCAATGGCTCCTACTCCATTCTGATCCTCCTTGACCTCTCTGCTGCCTTTGACACTGTCGACCATCCCCTCCTCCTCCATTCCTTATCTCACCTTGGCTTCATGGACTCTGTCCTCTCCCGGTTCTCCTCTTAACTCTCTGGCCGATCATTCTCGGTCTCCTACGCTGGAGCCTCCTCCCCCTCCCATCCTCTAACTGTTGGAGTTCCTCAAGGGTCAGTTCTTGGCCCTCTTCTGTTCTCCATTTACACTCACTCCCTCGGTGAACTCATCCGCTCTCACGGCTTTGACTACCATCTCTACGCAGATGACACGCAGATCTACATCTCCGCCCCTGTCCTCTCCCCCTCCCTTCAGGCTCGCATCTCCTCCTGCCTCTGGGACGTCTCCACCTGGATGTCGGCCCGCCACCTAAAACTCAACATGAACAAGACTGAGCTCCTCATCTTCCCTCCCAAACCCGGTCCTCTCCCAGACTTCTCTATCACTGTGGATGGCACGACCATCCTTCCCGTCTCTCAGGCCCGCAATCTCGGTGTCGTCCTTGACTCGTCCCTCTCGTTCACCCCACACATCCTATCCGTTACCGAGACCTGCCGGTTTCACCTCTACGATATCGCCAAGATCCGCCCTTTCCTCTCCACCCAGACGGCTACCTTACTATTACGGGCTCTCGTTATATCCCGGCTAGACTACTGTGTCAGCCTTCTCTCTGACCTCCCTTCCTCCTCTCTCGCCCCTCTCCGGTCTATTCTTCACTCCGCGGCCCGGCTCATCTTCCTGCAGAAACGATCTGGGCATGTCACTCCCCTTCTTAAACAACTCCAGTGGTTGCCTATCAACCTCCGCTCCAAACAAAAACTCCTCACTCTAGGCTTCGAGGCTCTCCATCACCTTGCCCCTTCCTACCTCTCCTCCCTTCTCTCTTTCTACCGCCTACCCCGCACGCTCCGCTCCTCTGCCGCCCACCTCCTCGCCGCCCCTCGGTCTCGCCCATCCCGCCGTCGACCCCCGGGTCACGTCCTCCCGCGGTCCCGGAACGCCCTCCCTCCTCACCTCCGCCAAACTGATTCTCTTTCCCTCTTCAAAACCCTACTTAAAAATCACCTCCTCCAAGAGGCGTTCCCAGACTGAGCTCCTCTTCCCCCTCTACTCCCTCTGCCATCCCCCCTTTACCTCTCCGCAGCTAAAGCCTCATTTTCCCCTTTTCCCTCTGCTCCTCCACCTCTCCCTTCCCATCCCCACAGCACCGTACTCATCCGCTCAACTGTATATATTTTCGTTACCCTATTTATTTTGTTAATGAATTGTACATCGCCTCGATTCTATTTAGTCGCCATCAGTTTTTACGAGATGTTCTTCCCCTCGACTCTATTTATTGCCATTGTTCTCGTCCGCCCGTCTCCCCCTATTAGACCGTAAGCCCGTCAAACGGCAGGGACTGTCTCTATCTGTTGCCGACTTGTTCATCCCAAGCGCTTAGTACAGTGCTCTGCACATAGTTAGCGCTCAATAAATACTATTGAATTCCTCTCTCTTGGAAATAATATCCAACCTCAGCTTCACTGACAACTATCTTCTCCTGGTTCACCTCCTTTCTTTCTGGCCGCTCATTCTCAATCTCTTCTGTGAGCTCTTCCTCTGCCTCCCACCCCATAACTCTGAGGGGTCCCTCAAGGTTCTCAGTTCTGGGTTCCCCTCCATTCTCCATCTAAGCACACTCCCTTGAACTCATTCACTCACATGGCTTCAACTACCACTTCCATGCAGATGATTCCCAAATTTACATCTCTAGCCCTTATCTCTGCAGTTTCATATTTCTTCCTGCCTTCAAGACATCTCTACTTGGATGTACTGCTATCATCTCAAACTTAACATGTAAAAAACAGAACTCCTTATCTTCCCAACCAAACCCTGCCCTTCCCCTATTTTGTCGCTGTAGACAGCAACACCATCCCTCCTGTCTCACAAGCCCATAACCTTGACAGCATCCTTGACTTCTCTCTCTCATTCAACCCACATATGCAATCTATCACTTAATCCTGTGAGTTCAACCTTCACAACATCATTAAAATTCACCCTTTCCTCTCCATAGAAACTCCTAACATTAATCCAAGTACACCTTTTCCCACCTTGATTACTATCATTTATTTATTTATATTAATGTCTGTCTCCCCCTCTAGTCCTTAAGCTCGTTATGGGGAGAGAATGTGTCAGTTTACTGTTTAATTGTAATTCTCCCAAATGCTTAGTACAGTGCTCTGCACACAGTAAGTGCTCAGTAAATATGATTGAATGCATTGAATGAATTACCGTATCAGCCATCTTGTTGACCTCCGTGCCTCCTGTCTCTCCCCTCTTCAGTTCATGCTTCACTCGGCTGCCCGGATCATTTTTCAATCACCTTTCTCCCTCCTACCTCACCTCACTGCTCTCCTACTACATTCCAGCCCTCACGCTTCTTTCCTCTAATGCCAACATACTCACAGTACCTTGATCATGGATAACAAGCGGACTGCCAGCGGTTTGGTAGTAAATATGCTCTTGTTTCTTCTATAATCATTCTATAAGCAGAATGATTATACCCATATATGTCTCCATAGGCTGATTGCATTTTGCCCCAAACCCGTTTAATTTTCTTTATTACATAGTCCTATATCTGGTTGGGTTTTCCCATGGGCTCACTGAATTTGGAATCTCAATAATTCAGTTATTGTTATTATGTAACTCCACATGACCTAAGAAGAAGACTGTATGGAGGGACAATTAGACCAATTTGAACTGGGCTTTGGGAGAGCAATACATTATGCAAAGCCATGCTTAGACTACTTTTCAAACAGAGGCCTGAAGTTATGGGCATAAGATGAGAAAGAGTGCTTTACAATTAGGTTGAACAGGCTATTTTAGTTGAGAATAAGGACAACTATCTCCAGTGTGTCTGTCTCCCCCTTTCATCCCTGGAGCTTTGAGAATAAAAGATAGAATAATAATAGTGGTAATCGTTAAATGCTTACTATGTGCCAAGTACTGTACTAAGCGCTGGGAGAGATGCAAGACAGATCCCACATGGGGCTCACAGTCTAAGTAGGAGGGAGAACAGGTATTGAGTCCCCAGTTTGCCAATGAGGAAACTGAGACAGAGAGAAGTGAAGTGACTTGCCCAATGTCACCCAGCAGACTCCTGGAGGAGCTGGGATAAGAGCCTGGGTCCTCTGATTCCCAGGCCCGTGCCCTTTCCACCAGATCATGTGGCTTCTCCATGTTATGTAAGGAAAAAAGTAGACTGGCTTAAAGTCCTCTGCATTCTGAGGATGTGAACTCTTCTTTTCCAGAACACTGTGGTTCTAATCTAAGTGTATGCATGCCCCATCTCGGAAGTGTAAATCCAAGCTCTTACGGCAAGCAAGAGCAGCTGGGATCAGTTCCACATAGACTGATCATTTTTTCCAGTGCAGTCTCAAGTCTTTTACATATATATATGTATTTATATTTAAATTACCAGGAAAAGCTAACAAAAATCTGGGATTGACTGGACTAAATCAGAGTATATGGTCAGATGGTTCCTAATGTGCCTGTCCCACTATTAGCAAAGAATTAGAGAACACTCTTTCAAATAATTATACCAGAATGTATTAGGCCACTGGTCAAGCTAGATCAAACCTTAAGTGATATGTTCCAAATGGGTATGTTTACAAGCTGGCAAAGGAATTTCAGGGAAGGAAAGGACAAAAAACAAAGAGCTGGAGAATAATGGGACTGGTATGTCTTCCTTTTCAAGAGGTATTTCTGGCAGATGTTGTCTTCTCTGCTATGCATGGAGAGCTACCTTCATCACCCTCTGGATGAGCCTGGCGAAGACGTAGATTTCAGCCCTTTATGGCTGTTGTTTTTTCACCCTTGTTGGTAGAAACCTCACCCTCTCTGGCTGCTGACTGCCTGCCTACTCCCTGATGTGTTCCTGCTTGAGACCCTGCCAGAGAAAGAATTCCATATGGTGAGGTATCCCTTTCTGTCTTCTAATTTCTGTGGTAAAATAGGCCAGGAACATATGAAGTTACTTTTGAAATTTGGGAAGCTAAGGATGGCCATATGGTTAGGAAGATCTAGCTCCAAGCACATGTTAAAAGCTTTCTGCGTCTCTTCACTCATCCGTGCACCCACAATGGCAAGTGTCCGCATGTGAGTCTCTCTATATTCTTTCTAATTTGGAATATTAATTAGATCTTGCCTTTGGCCATTATTCTATTTAGGAATCTAGTTCAGCCATTATCAGTGGAACTTTTGAAGTGCTAGTGCGGATATGGCTGGCCTCTCTGTTACACAAAGAGAAAATCAGTTTTTATACAGTGGTTTCACTCACCAACCATGGTGTAGAGTATCGACAATTAATATTCTAAATGCCACCTTAACATGATATACAATTTTGAGTCATCATTTTGCTTCAAAAACGATCAGTCCATGTTTCTCCACACATCAGTAGCCTCCAGCGATTGCCCATCCACCTCTACATCGAACAGAACCATTGGCTTTAGAGCACTCAATCACCTTGTCCCCTCCTACCTCACCTCACTACTGTCCTACCACAACCCAACCCACACACTTCTTTCTTCTAATGCCAACCTAACAATCGTGCACCCATGTCCTGCCTCTGGACTGGAATGCCTTCCCTTTTTATGTCCCACAGACAGACATTACTCGCCCCATCTCCAAAGACTTATTGAAGGCACAACTGAAGATCCAAGAGACCTTCCCTGACTAAGCCTTCATTTCCTCTTTTCCCACTCCCTTCTGCATCACCCAGCCCCACGGCACTTATGTACATATCTATAATGTCTTTATATTAATGCCTGTCTCCCCCTCTAGACTGCAATATCACTGTGGCAAGGAATGCGTCTGGTATATTGTTGTGTTGTTCTCTCCCAAGGGCTTAATACAGTGCCCTGTACGCAGAAAGTGCTCAATAAATATGATTGTTGGATTGATTAATTGATTATCCCTGGCCATTTGTCAGCCTGCCACCTGCCAGTTTGAGTCGACCACATTCCCTCAGTGCTGGCTTGGTGTTCCTACACCAGGGTGTTTTATAGCATTAAGATCAAGTCACAGAGCAATTTTTTCTTGATTTCATTGCCTTAATTATAACTTGTTTGCAACAATTGAGAAGAGAGCAAGGATAGGGATGTTCTTAGAAAAGACAGTGGAGTTATCTTTCGATTGTTTAGCTGGGGGAATGAGTTCGTGATTTAGGGGAAACATTTTAGTAGGAACGAGCACACATTAAGAAAAATAAAAATATCTCAGGTGATGGAAATCACAGTTCTCTTCTTTCCCATAACCCTTTTGTCTTCCAAGTCATAACTTTGTCAACCATGAACACTTTCAGGAGCCTGAGGGTTCACAAGGGAAAGTTGGAGTGGGTAACTAATTGTATTTGCTTTCTCTCTCAATATATTAGGTGCTACATATGTATGCATGTGTGTGTTTACTTTGAGGATGTATGAGTTATGTTCTTGAAGAACCTCACGCTGTGAAAACACCCTGATGGACACAGTATGCCAGCAAACAACGGTTTCTTCTGAATTTGCATCATTGTCTATCCAGATACTTTGGTCACTATTTCGGAACTGCGTTCTACCCAAAACACACAAAGCGAAAGTGTGTTTTATGAGAAGATTGGCTATATGTGTAACTATATCCCGAATGCAAATCTTGCACACATTTTCCTGGATTCTCTGTACTTTATACCCAAAGAAAATCCATTTATTCACCTTAGCCCTGGGAAATATTTCAGAGTTTAAAAGGTATAAAATGAGAATTTACTTCTGCTTGGAATGGTTAAATGGATACAACAGAGAGACTGAGATGGCTCGATTGTTCCTGAACATTCATAATCAAAACAGATCGGCGGTGGCTGCACTGGAAAGTAATATGGAATCTCCCTTGAGAGGAAGAAATAACTTGCTCTGGATGAGTTCTGCCCTTGTGGGAGATGGCTGTGTTTTCCCGAATAGGTAGCAGCATAAAGATGCTGCAAGGAAATGCACTGGGTATGTGAATAAATGTGAGAATGTGTGTGTGTGAACAGACTTATAAGAAGTAGGATAAGTTCACCGTTCCTTTCGACAAGAACCTGCCAACATCTGCTTTAATTCCTTAGTGGGAAGGGAGATTTTTCTCATTCCCTCCCCATTCCCATACCCACCCCCAACTTAAATGTGGTGATTTTCAAATCTTTGTTTTTCTCTGATGTAGCCCCTAGATGAATGAAGCTTGGTATCAGAAGACCACAGTTTCTAAGGGACAGTAAGCTGACCCAGCATTCTGATTCCCCATCAGGCAAACATCTGCACTATTGAACCCTAATCCTTTGGCTCTGACACGTGAATTATTCAGAGATTTCCCTCTGGTTCTGACTTGCATATTCCTGCCCCTGGCAATCATCTGTCATAGTTTAGTGAGTTGAAAATGTTAGTACTGAAAGAAGAAACTGGAGTTACAGGTTCGGGGATGATAACAATGATCAGGAGGTGGGGTGTTTTAGAAACCAAAGGGAGTAAATCCCCTCTTTAGATGCAGCTTCTGTTAGGAGATAGTTTTCTGTCCCATTATAGGCACTCTCTGCCCCTCTGTAAAATTTGGTTTAAGTTCTTTCAAGGTGACGTAAACAATCAGGCAACTATAATGTACAGACCTTGGGTTTGAAAACCCCGTTTCCCCAGAAAATCAAGCTGAAAACCTCTAGAGTCATCAGGAGGCTCTTGACATACCATTTGGGCCCCAGAACAGTAGAAATACAAAATGTATCCCCCAACTAAAAAGTGGTTTCTTTCCAAGTTGAGTCATGTAATGAGCAAATGATCTACCAAGGTGGAAGAAGCAATTTAAACAAGTCTCAAGAGCAGGAAGCCAAGGGACCAACCAAGCCCAGGCATTTGAGTGCTTGTTAATGCTGGCAGATCTCCTGAGATAATAATGATAATTATGGTACTTAAGTGCATACTATGTGCCAAGCGCTGTTCCAAGCACTGGGGTAAATACAAGGTAATCAGGTTGGACTCAGTGTTCCAAGCACTGGGGTAGATACAAGTTAATCAGGTTGGACACAGTCCCTGTCCCACATGGGGCTCACACTCCTATCCCCATTTTACAGATGAGGGAGCTGAGGCACAGAGAAGTTAAGTTACTTGCTCAACATCACACAGCAGAGCTGTGGTAGAGCCAGGATTAGAATGCAGGTCCTTCTGACACCCAGGCCCGTTCTCTATCCACCAAGCCACGGTGCTTCTACAAGATCCGAGATGTGATCTTTAGGGCTGAATCGAGTCACTAGCATGGCAATCAATCATTTGTATTTACTGAGTGCTTATTGTGTGTAAAACATTGTACTAAGCTCTTAGCCAACCTAGCCAGGTATGGCCTGGGCTTGGATGCTCTCTTGGCTTCCTGCAGCACCTTGATTAGGGAGAGGGGATGGGAAGAGAGAATGAGAAAGTGTAGTGATATCAAACCACTACTGCTTGGGATCAATCGATCAATCAGTGGTATTGAGCACTTACTGAGACTCGCTTCTGAAACTCCCAACAATAAAAACAGTGGTATCTATTAAGCACTGCCTATGTGCCAAGCACTGTGCTAAAATCTGGGTTAGATACAAGATAATCACATCGGACATAGTCCCGGTGCCACGTGGGGCTCACAGTCTAAGAAAGTGGGAGAAACTAAGATGTGGGGGGAAGACAGATACTTGACCCCCACCTTGCATATGAGGAAACTAAGGCGGAGAAAAGTTAAGTGTCCAAGGTTACCCAGCCATCAAGTGGCAGAACAGGGACTAGAACTCAGGTGTCCCGACTCCCACCTCCATTCTCCTTCCCCAGAACAACTCCACAAGTCCCCTATTCATTCATTCATTCAATAGTATTTATTGAGCGCTTACTATGTGCAGAGCACTGTACTAAGCGCTTGGAATAAACATGCCGGCAACAGATAGAGACGGTCCCTGCCGTTTGACGGGCTTACAGTCTAATCGGGGGAGACGGACAGACAAGAACAATGGCAATAAACCTAGAAGTGAGTTTCTAACTACTTGCTGCCCTCTGGTTTTTTTAGGAAAGAAATAAAATGTCTTTCTCTTTTTATCCTCCTCTTGTTTTTCAGAGCTATTTGTTAAGCACTTACTATGTGTCAAACACTGTTCTAAAGGTTGGACACAGCCCCTGTCCCACATGGGACACCCAGTCTATATAGGAGGGAGAACAGGTATTTAATCCTCATTTTACAGTTGAGGAAGCTGAGGCCCAGAGAGGTTAAATGATTTGCCCAAGGCCACACAGCAAGCATCTGACAGAGTCAGGATTAGAACCCAGGCCTTCTATCCCCCAGGCCGGTGCTCTTTCCATTAAGCCATGTTTCTGTCCTAGAGGTTAAGCTTGCTCCTTGTTTTTTTCCTTTGTTTCTCCTTTTTCTACCCATTTCTACCACCACCCTGACAGCCTTGTGTTTTTTTCTCTCTCCATTGCCATGTAGTCCAGCAAGGAGATCCTGAAGTTGGGATGCCTGTGTTTCCTTAGATGCTCTTGTGTTATCAGAACTTTCTAGCATGTGTTAGCCATTACGAAAAATGATTAAGTAGCTGAGGTAACTGGGTTGAAGATCTTTTTTCCTCTTCTATTCTTTTTCGTTGTTGTTGTTGTTGGGGGGAGGGCAGGGGGTGGTTATGGTATTTGTTAAAACCTTACCGTGTGCCAGTCACTGTACTAAATTCTGTAGTTCATACAAGCTAATCAGGTTGTGCACAGTCCATGTCCCACAAGGGGCTCACAGTAATTTCCATTTTACAGATAAGGTAACTGAGTCCCAGAAAAGTTAAGTCACTCGCCCAAGGTCACACGGCAGTCAAGGGGAGGAGCCGAGATTAGAACCCAGGTCCTTCTGATTCCCAGGCCGTGATCTATCTACTAGCCATGCTGCTACTCCTTTTCCCTTCCTTCTTTCTCTTCCTTTCTTACCCATTTTTCTTCCTCACCAGATCTTTCACTCTTACGTTCACCTTCAAAATAATAACTCTGCTCTCTCTGATTTCCTGAATGAGATCATCGTTTCTGTCAGGCCTACAAGACCTTCGAGTTAATGAAATCACTGTCAATAAAAAAGACGGGAGGATAGTATTAAGTGGAAACTGTTAAAGGAGGAAAAAAAGAGTGGTGTATATGAGAAATAATGAAATAGTGCTCAGAAATACTTTGGTTTGAAGCCCTGTCACTAAATATTGTAGTCGTACCACTTTGTACTTATGTAACCTTCCCTTCTGGTGAGATCGAAACACTTTATAGCTACGCCTCATTAATCCTTACAATCTAGGTTGGCTGCTAGACAGGAGAGGGTGGGGACAGATAAAGATGTAAACAACAGAGTCCTTAGGGAGAAGAAAATAGGGTGTTTGGGACTTTGTTTTCAGTCATTTTTGTAGTGACTGGTTGCTGCAGCCGTGTTTCTTGTTGGGCAAAATGACCGTGTCTTTCCTTATATTTGTCCTTGCCACCTCTTAACACAGGAGCAGAGGGAAAATATTTTATCAAGCAGCCAATATTGTTTATTGAGCACTTACCGCCGTGGGCAGAACACTAAAACGATAGTCATGGCGGTATTTATTAAGCACGTATGATATGCCGAACACTGGGCTAAGTCTTATACCCTGCCCCATGCGGGATTCTTGAGCATGAGGGAAACGGGAATCAGATCCCCATTTTACAGACGAGGAAACTGAGGCCCAGAGAGGTCAAGTGACTTGCCCAAGATCACACTGCAGGTAAGTGGTAGAGCCAGAACACTTAATTCCCAGGCCCGTGCCCTTTCCGTTAGGCAAACCTACCTCCCACTCTGCTTGGGAGGGAACAACAGAATTTTTGTTTTGCACTATAAATTTTGGTAGGCTATCGTCAGGGAACTAGGGAACAGTCTTCTGACAATGACTTTGTTTTGGATGCAGCATTATAGGGTAACTGGATGTATACGTAAGTGTTATGGTTGTATGTATATAAGTACTTAGGGATAAATCGGGAGCAGCTTCCTGGAGGAGGTGGGACTTCAAGCACTTAGTACAGTGTTTTGCACACAGTAATGTTCAGCAGCAAGGCGGAGTGGAGAGAGCATGGGCCTGGGATTCAGAAGGTCGTGGATTCTAATCCAGTCTGCCACTTGTCTGCTATGTGACCTCGGGCGAGTCACTTCACTTCTCTGGGCCTCAGTTACTGAGACTGTGAGCCCCATGTGGGACAAGGACTGTGTCCAACCTGATTTGCTTGAAACCACCCCAGGACTTAGTACAGTGCTTAGTGCAGTAAGGGCTTAGCAAATACCAAAGTTATTATTAAATATGATTGAATTGAATTCAGAAAGGTTTTGAAAGGTCCATTTGGGAGCCATTCATATAGAGATGGAAATAAAAGCCATGGCATCCTATCCTATCCTATCCTATCCTATTCTAATAAAACCTCCCTTGACTCCATAGCTCCCTCCAGTTATTGTCTCATCTCTCTCCCTTTCTTCTTCTTTTTTTTAAATTGGTAATTGTTAAGCATTTACCGTGTGTCAGACACTGTATTATGTGCAGGGGTAGATAGCAGCTAATCAGTTGGACACAGTTCATGTCCCACATGGAACTTACAATCTTGATTCCCATTTTACAGATGAGGTACCTGAGGCATAGAGAAGTGAAGTGACTTGCCCAAAGTCAAATAGCAGACAGACAAGTGGCCAAGCCAGGGTTAGAACGCAGTACCTTCCGACTCCCAGGCCCATGCTCTATCCGATAGACCATGCTGCTTCTCATCAACCCACATGTTCAATCCATCACTAAATCCTGTCAGCTGAACTTTCACAGCATGGCTAAAATCTACCCTTTCCTCTCCATCTGAATTGCCACCATGTAAATCCAAGCGCTTATCCTACCCTGCCTTGGTTACTGCATCAGCCTCCTTGCTGACCTCCCTGCCTCCTGCCTCTCCAAACTTAAACCCATACTTCATTCTGCTTCCAGGATCAAAACCACTGATCTTAATTCAAAACCATTCAGTCCACGTCTCCTAACTCCTCAAGGACCTCCAGTGCTTGCCCATCCACCTCTGCATCAAACAGCAACTCCTTATCATAGGTTTTGAAACACACAATTACCTTGTCCCCTCTTACCTTACCACTCTGATTTCCTACTACAATTCAGTCCACAGACTTCACTCCTCCAATGCCAATTTACTCACTGTTCCTCCGTCCCCTCGCCTCCAGCCTGCCTCTGGCCTGCAACTCCCTATATCTTCATATCAGACAGATGTTCAATCTGCCTTCAAAGCCTTATTAAAACCACATCTGCTCCAAGAGGCCTTCCCCGACTAAGGCCTCTTTTTCCTCTTCTCCCAGTCCCTTCGGCATTGCCCTCTCCCTGGGATTTATATCTTTTATTCACCCCTCCCCACAACACTTACGTATGCATCTCTGATTGTACTCTCTCAAGCAGTCAGTACAGGGCTCTGCACACGGCAAGTGCTCAATAAATCAGATAGATTGATCGATTGAAGCAGTAATTCATTACTAGCAAAATGATGCTAATGATGATAATTCTGGTATCTGTTAAGTGCTTACTGTGCTGAAATAAGCGCTGGGGTAGATGTAAGTTAATCAGATCCCACATGGGGCTCGCAGTCTAAGTATGAGGGAGAATAGGTATTGAGGCCCCATTTTGCCATTAATAATAATAATAATGTTGGTATTTGTTAAGCGCTTACTATGTGCCGAGCACTGTTCTAAGCGCTGGGGTAGACACAGGGGAATCAGGTTGTCCCACGTGGGGCTCACAGTCTTAATCCCCATTTTACAGATGAGGTAACTGAGGCACAGAGAAGTTAAGTGACTTGCCCAAAGTCACGCAGCTGACAAGTGGCCGAGCCGGAATTCGAACCCATGAACTCTGACTCCAAAGCCCGTGTTCTTTCCACTGAGCCACGCTGCTTCTCAAAGGAAACTGAGACACGGTTAAGTGACTTGCCCAAGGTCACACAGCAGACGAGTGGCAGAGATGGGATTAGACCCCAGATCCTATGACACCAAGGTCTGTGTCTTTCCACTAGACCATGCTGCTTCCCAAAAAGAAGGTTTACATACGGCTCTGCCAGAAGGACGAGTGTTTTGGACAGAACACAACTGTAGAATTAGGAAAAATTCTTCCAACAACATGCTTCTGTCTGGCTGGTATGTGTTTCTCTGACTGAAGAAATAGTTGTGTGCGTGGTATTGGACTTGGGGTGAGTGTTACAAC
Organism: Ornithorhynchus anatinus; assembly: GCF_004115215.2. Classification (NCBI taxonomy): domain Eukaryota; kingdom Metazoa; phylum Chordata; class Mammalia; order Monotremata; family Ornithorhynchidae; genus Ornithorhynchus; species Ornithorhynchus anatinus. The sequence continues at coordinate 50,120,526 of NC_041735.1, read as the reverse complement.
GTGAATTTTCCTTAATGCAGGATTCCGCAAACCTCAGGTTATGTAATAATAGTATAATGGCACTTGTCAAGAGCTTACTATGTGCCAGGCATTTTACTAAGGGCTGGGGTGGATACAAGCAAATCGGGTTGGACACAGTCCCTGATCCGTATGGGACTCACAGTCTCAATCCCCATTTTACAGATGAGTATAATAATAGGGTTATTAAAACCATATCTGCTCCGAGGCCTTCCTTGACTAAGCCCTGATTTTCCTCTTCTCACCAGTCCTGAGAAGTGAAGAGACTTGCCCAAGGTCACAGCAGACAAGTGGCAGAGCCGGGATTAGAACCCATCATTACTTTCTGATTCCCGGGCCCGTGCTCTATCCGCTACGCCATGCTGAACTGGGTGACTTCCTACCGCAGAGGGTAATAACCATATGGAATTCTCGGTGCTTGAATTAATTTCCTTCCAGAGGAAGTCAGTCAGTCAGTTGTATTTATTGAGTGCAGAGCACAGTACTTGGGAGAATACAATATAACAGAAACATTCCCTGCCCACAAATTGTGGATGTTACTATCAGAATGAGGATAAAGTTAGGAGCTGTAGAAGCTACATCTCTAATAATGAAAATGGATAGCTAGAAAGCATTATTCATATGTGACTCAGTGGAAAGAGCCCGGGCTTGGGAGTCAGAGGTCATGGGTTTGAATCCCGGCTCTGCCACTTGGCAACTGTGTGACGGTGGGCAAGTCACTTAACTTCTCTGTGCCTCAGTTACCTCCTCTGTAAAATGGGGATTAACTGTGAGCCTCACGTGGGACAACCTGATTACCCTGTATCTACCCAGTGCTTAGAACAGTGCTCTGCACATAGTAAGTGCTTAACAAATACCAACATTATTATTATTATTATTATACCATTCCCCCAAACATCCCTTGACCTCACTGCTAGAAAAAGGGAAGGGGGATATTTAGGTTAGTATGCATTATTAATTGTAATAGTCTGCTTTTGTTAGCCTTTTAAAAGCAAAACAAGCTCATGGAAAGAGCTCCTTAACTGGAAACCAGAATATCTGCAATCAAATGTCAGCTCTTTCTCTTGGAGGCTCCGTGTATCTTCAGTTGAGGCACAGTTACCTTGGGTGCTTTCGGTTTCTCCCACTGCAAAATGGGAGTCATATTTCTTCCCCTCCTAGATCACAGGACATTAGGAAGCTTGATACCTGTGAGATGCTTTCTGTATTCTTTTGAAGAAGGAATTATTTTTATTAATAATAATAATAAGGATGGCATTTGTTAAGTGCTTACTATGTGCCAAGCACTATTTTAAGCGCTGGGGTCATCGGGTTGTTCATTCATTCATTCATTCAATAGTATTTATTGAGCCCTTACTATGTGCAGAGGACTGTATTAAGCGCTTGGAATGTGCAATTCGGCAACCGATAGAGACAATCCCTGCCCAGTGACGGGCTCCCAGTCTAAGTGGGGGAGACAGATGGTGGGGCTCACAGTCTTAATTCCCTTTTTAAAGATGAAGTAACTGAGGCACAGAGATATTAAGTGACTTGCTCAAAGTCACCCAGCTGACAAGTGGCAGAGCGGGAATTGCTCTAAAACCAGGGAATTATTTAGTTCTAGTAGTAGTTTGGCGTAGTGGATAGAGCATAGGCCTGGGAGTCAGAAGGTCATGGGTTCTCTTCCCAGCTTCGCCACTCGTCTACTGTGTGAGCTTGGGCAAGTCACATCACTTCTCTGTGCCTCAGTTACCTCATCTGTAAAACGGGGATTGAGGCGGTGAGGCCATGTGGGACAGGGTCTCGGTCCAACCTGATTTGCTTGTACCCACCACAGCGCTTAGTACACTGCCTGGCACATAGTAAGCTCTTAACAAATACCCTAATTATTAATTATCATTATGATTAGTAGTAGCAGTGATAGCATTGAAGACATATGAAAACGCAATTCAGAGTGTGGTGAACAGATTTGTTATGAGACTCAGTGTCAATAAACACAATGAAAATAGCCCTAGAAAAAGAAAAAAGAAATTATCATTTAGTGTGAAGGCTTAAATTGGAAAAGAGTAACTAAAATGCTTCACGTTGGAGCAACCCCTACGGAAGCAAAGACGACAGAAGAGGACAACCTAAATTCCGGAAACTCGGCGAAGCTTCGTGTTTAAATTGGGAAACAATTCAATTCTGCCTATTGTTCATTGCTGTGATTCTTCTAATGAAGCAGGGTAAGCAGCAAAGTGGGCATTAATGATGATGGCATAAAGGCTGATGTCTATGAGCAAAAATCAGGAGAAAAAAGCTTCCCTAGCATTGCACAACGCAGTGGATACGGTGCTGTTCTTCCTACCACAGTGAAGGTTGGCGAAAGGTAGGACGGCCTACTGCCGATGCTCAGACATCCACGGCTACATTCTGGTCACATGGTGAGTCTGCCTACGAACTAGTGAAACAACAGTCAGCATTTGTTTCATGACAATCGCTCCAGTTTTGAAGTAACGAGGTTGTATTTTTGGTTTAAAGAGCAGGGGAATAGATGTGAGGTCCTGACTAAGAGCGTTGCTTTGCATTAAACAGCCAGCCAGCTGGTGTTGGACCGACAGTGGACTAGAAGATGCCCTTCAGCAAGAGAAGGCACCAACTGATCAAACTGTAGGAAAAGGTCAGCAGAACAAAGGTTCTGTAAATTTTACCCTGGCTTCCGTCCGTTCCTCGGAAACATCCCCTTGCCGGGAACACCGTCCAGGCTGGCTTTGCAGACCTAGTGCGAGGAAGTCAGGATGGTTTGAGAGGGTGTGGGGATGGGACCCAAAGGGAGGAACAGAGACAGATTATCCCCTTAAAGGGCAAATGTAGGTAATGGAGAACCCAGCAATGGCTGTTCAGCAATGAGATGAACTGGATGAGGAGTTGGACATGATCTTTCTCCCTCTATCCACGTGCTTGTGGTAACCAAGAGACATTTACGTTACTATTAAAATCACATCTCATCCAGGAGGCCTTCCTCGATTAAGCCCTTTTTTCCCCTATGGTATTTGTTAAGAGCTTACTATGTGCCAGGCATTGGTCTAAGCGCTGGGGTAGATACAAGATAATAATAGTGGACGCAGTCCCTGTCCCACATGAGGTTCACAGTCTTAGCCCCCATTTTACAGATGAGGTAACTCTGGCAAAGAGAAGTTAAGAGACTTGCCCAAGGTCCCACAGCAGACAAGTGGTGGAGCTGGGACTAGAATCCCGATCCATCTGATTCCCAGGCCTGTGCTCTATCCGCTATACCACAGTGCTTCTCATTCCCTCTCCCTTCTGCATCTCCCTTGCATTTCGATTTATATCCTTTTTTCACCCCAACATCACCCCCACGGAACTTATGTACATATACATAATTTATTTTAATGTGCGTCTCCCCATGTAGACCGTAAGTTCTTTGGGGGTCAGGAACGTGTTTACCAAATCCGCTATATTGTACTCTCCCGTGCACTTAGGACGGTACACTACACACAGTAAGTGCTTCGTGAATATCGCTGATTGACTGAATGATCGTGGGAGGTGACAAAGAACAGTTGTTGCTCTCTAATGTTAGGGTAACCCGCAAGAATATGGTAAGGTGGCTCAGTCTTAAACTTTTCCATGATTTATTTCTATACTTTACTCCTCCTTCCGGGATATTCACCAACATTTGTCTCAGTAACATGGCGTGGTGTCTCTTGAATGTCGGGACGTGGATTTGTTCCTCTGCCTTCAAAGAAAAACTCCTATTAAATTTATATTACGTGTGCTGCCCGGTACCGTGGAAGCTGAGAAATAGTTAAGACTGCAGTACGTTGGGAAAGCAGGTTACTAGGAACAGGCATCCGTATTCTGTATATATTGGAAGGGGTGCGACGCTCTTACCCTAAAACATACCCATGGCTGAAGGGACACATGCAGGTTAATAATTATTGCTGCTGGGGGGAAACTGTGGTGAGTAGCCCTTATTCTCAGTACCTGTGGGAAAACAGCTGGAGAGAAGTCTCAGCAGTGGCTTGCCTGGGGGCAGAGGCATTCTTTAGAGGAGCGGCACCATATGTCTGCTCTCATGAACCATTTAATAATAATAATAATAATAATGTTGGTATTTGTTAAGCGCTTACTATGTGCCGAGCACTGTTCTAAGCGCTGGGGTAGACACAGGGGAATCAGGTTGTCCCACGTGGGGCTCACAGTCTTAATCCCCATTTTACAGATGAGGGAACTGAGGCACCGAGAAGTTAAGTGACTTGCCCAAAGTCACACAGCTGGCAAGTGGCAGAGCCGGGGTTTGAACCCATGACCTCTGACTCCAAAGCCCGTGCTCTTTCCAGTGAGCCACGCTGCTTCTCAATTTATAGGTTCCAGGCTAAGGAACACAGCTTCAACCAACTGAACGGTGTGATTCAAAGAGTAGTCCCACCTTGATGACTCCCATCTTTCTTCTGATCTTCCATCACAACGCTCAGCATCTCTAAAAATAATAAAATTCGTTTTATGGCCAGTGTTTAAGTACCAGGTTACGTACCTACACTCGGTTTTGCCAGAATTTGTGTTTTCACTCCACCCTTTGGCCAGAACATGGGAGAACTAGGGAACGTTTTTCCAACATCTGTTCTCTGTCTGGATACTGACAATGTGCAGTGATAGGATCCGGGTGAATACTCTAATGTGATTTTTATTTTTTGACTTTGGATTGTGCAAGAATTCCACCCTGGTCCTGGAGAGATGAGAATGTGAAGGGTCAGTCCGAATTCATTCATTCAATTCATTCAATCGTATTTATTGAGCTCTAACTGGTGCAAAACACTATACTAAGCACTTCAAAACTAGCCTTCTGCTTCCCTATTAATCTAAATGGCTGAACTACCAGCACACTTAAAATAATCCCCAACTGTTGCTCCATATTGCTAGAGTTGATTCTTAGGGCAAGCAGTGTGGGTCAGTGGAAAAAGCCCGGGCTTGGGAGTCAGAGGTCATGCGTTTGAATCCTGGCTCTGCCACTTGGCAGCTGTGTGACTGTGGACAAGTCACTTAACTTCTCTGTGCCTCAGTTACCTCATCTGCAAAATGGGGAGCCTCACGAGGGACAACCTGATAACCCTGTGTCTACCCCAGCGCTTAGAAGAGTGATCTGCATATAGTAAACGCTTAACGAATACCAACATTATTATTATTATTATTATTCTTTTGTTCCAGGCAGGCGTGTGATAAAGGTCATTTAGTCACCCACAATGTGTAGTCTCGTACACCTTTAATAGCTGAGAAATCCGTCTCATTTCCCCGCCCTTGCCACAAATCTTGGTCTCTGGCTGCAGGACAGATACTTGATGTAATGAAATGGATTACTTGCTTTCTTTTTAGGCTCTCTAATTTTGTAGCACACTCTCTTTAATCACATTAACTGCACCCAGGTGGCCATGATAAACAAAGCCTGTATTGATCGCAGGAAGATGTGCTCTTAACAGGTTGTCTGACGGAGACATGTTGATTAGCAGGGCTCAGATTGAGCTCCTGGGAGTCTGGCTTTGCAAAGGCCCCTGAAATTTTATCATAAAGCTCCGAGTTGGACACCGTGCGCTTAACTAAACCAACCCCTCTTCTCTCTGTAATCACAAAAAATTATTCCTAGTATTTCCCCACTAAAAGGCTAAAGTATTTCTCGGCGGTTATCTAATTTGTCCACATAAAGGCCTGAGGAGTGGAGCAGATTTTAGTTTCCATTTTGTGAATGGGGAAATGGATGTGAAGACGTTAATTGTAATAGTCTGCCAACAAGCATCCCATGTCACTCTGGGAATTAGGTCACCTTGGATACAGTTCCAACCGTTGGACTGAACCGTCAGTACCGGAGCAGATATTTGGTTGCTTTTACATTGCTTCCCACCAAAAATCGGGGGAAGCAATATCCATTTTAACTACTTTTCACTGCTCTCGAAGGTGTGGTTTTGAGGGTGTTGACTGTAACTTTTGGGGTCGAAGAGGTTGGCAGCTACATAAAACAGATGGCCACACACCTTTCTCATGGATCAGTGACATATTTATTCTCCTTCTTGCTTGGTTCTCTCAATAATAATAATGGTATTTGTTAAGCGCTTACTCTGTGCCAAGCACTGTTCTAAGCGCTGGGGTGGATACAAGGTTATCAGGTTGTCCCACGTGAGGCTCACAGTCTTAATCCCCATTTTACGGATGAGGTAACTGAGGCACCGAGAAGTGAAGTGACTTGCCCAGTCACACAGCTGACAGGTGGCGGAGCCGGGATTAGAACCCATGACCTCTGACTCCTAAGCCTGGGCTCTTTCCACTGAGTCACGCTGCTTGCTAAACCAGCTTCTCTCAAGCTGTTGCTACCTAATTATTATTATTATTACTATTATATTTGTGAAGAGTTTAGTTTGTGTCAAGCACTGTTCTAAGCGCTGGGGAAGATAAAAATTAAGCAGGTGGGACCCAGAGAAGCAGCATGGCCTAGTGAATAGAGCATGGGGCTGGGATTTAGAAGGATCTGGTTTCTAACTGAGGCTCAGCCGCTTGTCTGCCATGTGACCTTGGGCAAGTGACTTAACTTCTCTGTGCCTCAGTCACCTCATTTGTAAAATGGGGATTAAGACTGTGAGCCCCATGTGGGACAGGGACTGTGTCCAACATAATTAATTCATATCTATCACTGCATTTAGTACAGTGTCGCGCACATAGTAAACACTTAACAAATACCATTAAAAAATAAAAAAAACCTTTCTTATCCCACACTCAGCATGTAAAGATGAAGCTCCTCGTCTTCTCTAAATGCTCTCTTCATCATCACGAGTGCAGATGTATTTTCACACTCATCGTATTAGGAACATTGGTGTTGTTTTCAACTCTTCCTCACCCCTTAGCTCTGCCGGTCATTCAATTGCCGAAACCTGACCATTCGTTCTCCACCACCGTTTCCTCCTGCCCGTGAATCCAGTGGAAATAATTCCTCGACCGTGTGGTTCACCTTCAATCCCCTGAGCAAACCATCCTACTCCTCAAAGTCCCTCCGTACGTATGTCCGTTTGCTTAGCGGATTCTCTGTGCCCTGTTTTTCACATTATAAGCTTCTAGTGGGCAGCCCTGTTCATTTGCTTGGTTGGTGCCTTCCCAGTCCAGGATCACGTTCACCAATAATAACGATGGCATTTGTTAAGCGCTTACTATGTGCCGAGCACTGGTCCGTAAACTTCTTGTGAGCAGAGATCGCATGTACCAACTCTGTTGTGTTGTACTTTCCCGGTGCTTAGTATAGCTCTCGGCACACAGCGTTCAATAACTACCAATGATTGATACTGTACATATGAGCATTCATTAGGTGCTATTTTTTTGTGGTATCTGTTAAACAGTTACTATGTGACAGGCACCGTACAAGCCAATCAGGTTGGACACAGTCCGGGTCCCACACAGGGCTCACAGTTTTACTCCTCATTTTACAAATGAGGTAACTGAGGTCCGGAGAAGTGAAGAGACTTGGCCAAGGTATAGGCCCGGGCCCTGTCCACTAGGCCACACTGCTTCCTCTATTTATCCTCTTCTTGAAGATAAAAAACCCCTCAAAAGTTCATCCAATCCAGTTTCTTGATTTCTTGTTGAGCCCTAGACTCCGGGTGGTTTTAATAACCTATCTTAAAACTCTCTTGAGAGAAAGACTCCTCACCTAACTTTGGAAGAGCCGAGGTAGGACAAGAACATCTTGTAAAGCTCAAGACACTGAGGGTGCAGTCCTTGAAGCTTCATGAGGACAGGGGTCATGCTCAGAGTCTAGGATTCACTCAATAAATATGTGATTCACTGATGGGATAAGTCTTTTGGTATCTCCGACTTGGTGTTCGTCTCCCTAGAATAGCTTGATGAAGATGTCTTCAAAGGATTATGGCAAAAACAGAAAGAACTACACTAGTCCTACCAATGCTAGTCATTAAAGAACTCTAAATTTTCTCTCTAACTGCAATTCCTCTGCAAAAACAGCCATTACTGCTTTTCCAATTTGAGGCAAAAAAAAAAAAAAAGGAGCAAAAGGAGAGAAAGACACCCAGAAAGACAAAAATAGCAAGTATGAAACTGAAGTTCTGTTTTCCTTAAGAGGTTAAGGGGCTAATAATATTTTCCAAGCCTTGGGTGCTGTTCCAGGCAGTTTTATATATAATCAGGCCTCCTTTGATAATATAGGTAGTTATATTTTAGAAAGTTTCTACCATTTTGAGATCCTCAGAAAATATTTGCTGATCAGATTGTTCAAATCACTAGGCAACTGAAAGACTTAATTCAACCTGGCAAAATTATCGTCTGCATTTTTTCTCGTAACAAAGAATATTTACCTTTCAATTTGAAAGGTCTGCTTTTTATCCAATGTACCGGGAATGTTCAGTAAAGCTTCCTTCCCTTCCACTGACTTCCTCCACGCCCCTCAACCTAACTTCTCATCAGTGGGTGAGAACAGGAGAAGAATATATAGTTAGAAAAAACAACTTGTCCTTTTGTACTCAATCTATTCTACGGCTTCTCCTGAAACAAGGAGTCTGCAATAAACCAGCTATTATGCACTCAGCAGTAGTTCCCAACTAGGCATAGATATTTCAGCCAGTTAGCCGGAGAACACAGCTTGACAATCTCACATATTTTTACACGGAAAATGTTTTGACAGTGCTACTCTCAAATTAGCTTTTCTATCATTCTAAGTGGGATTCAGTCAGCCCTAGACGGGGACATCAATCAAGGGCATTATGTAATTCCCGTTCAGATGGATGAGAGGACTAACATATGTCGCCCATTTGGTAGTGGATAAGCAGAAGAAAAGACTCCTATTTTGCGTCTAAGTCTCTGGCCTACAGAGGTTGGAGGCTGGAACTCCACATTAGCTGCAGTTCGTAACTTCTCGGTGCCTCAGTTACCTCTTCTGTAAAATGAGGATTAAGACTGTGAGCCCCACGTGGGACAATCTGATCTCCCTGTGTCTCCCCGAGCGCTTAGAACAGTGCTCGGCACATAGTAAGCGCTTAACAAATACCAACATTATTATTATTATTATTGTTAGAGTCCACTGAGATTCGGTTTTCAGGTTATCTCTGTCTAGTATTCCTTCCACATCTGGGTACCCTGCGTGAAACCCTGATTAAGGTATTACGACATCAGTGTTAAAGGCAGTTTGGGCTTTCTTAGACACTGATTACATCCATTTTGGTTCCTCTCTGCCCTTCCCTTTTTCTCAGCCAGGCATACAGCCTGCAGTTTGCTTAATAATAATAATAAAAATGGCATTTGTTAAGCGCTTACTATGTGCAAAGCACTGTTCTAAGCGCTTGCGGGGGGATACTGGTGATCGGATTGTTCCGCGTGGGATTCACAGTCTTCACAGATGAGGTAACTGAGGCCCAGAGAAGTTAAGTGACTTGCCCAAGGTCACATAGCTGACGAGTGGCAGAGCCAGGATCAGAACCCAGGAGCTCTGACTCCCAAGCCCGTGTTCTTTTCCACTGAGCCACGCTGCTTCTCAAAATGCTTAATGCATTTTGTCCTCCTCTCTGTTGCTAACTGACCGTCCAGAAAGGGGCAGCCTCCGAGATGCCTTCAGTCCTTGTACTTTCCATGATTCTGAACTCCTGAACTCCCGTGGTCCGGTACACACCCCCCTGAAGGCCTAGCTCCAGCCGAGTTGTTTTTCGTGGTTGCTTGGTTACACAGGTTTAAATGATGAAGAACCCATAACCCCGTTACAAAAATACGGTGCCCAAGTCAAGGCAGGAAAGAGGTGTTACGGAAGATTCACAAAAAGATAGACAGGGAGCTGATTTGAATGGGAGGAGGTTCCAGGCAGGAAGAAGTCATTGGAAAGGGTCAGTGATGGAGAGTCAAAAAAGGGAGATGTTTAGAAGGTTGGTGGGTGGCGTGAAGATCGCCAGCTGGAGTGCAGTCGAAGAAATTGGATAAATAAGAGAGTGAGAGATGATGGGCAAGCTCCTTGTGGTAGGGATCGCTTCTATCAGCTCTGTTGAACCTTCCCGAGCACCCAATATAGTGTTTTACTCATAGTAAGCGCTCAAAAAATACCGTCGATTGATCGACGGGTGGCTTAAAGCTAATGGTCTACTTGGTGCGGTGAGGAATGGGTAACCGTTGAAGGTTTTTGAGGAGCAGAGAGATATTATTATTATTACTACTCTAATTGGGTTCTAATCCTGGCTCTGCCACTTGCCTGCAGTATGGCCTTGGGCAAGTCATTTATCTTCACTGTGTTTCAGTGGGTATTAGAAGTCTGTTCTCCCTTCCTCTTAGAGTATGAGCCCCATGTGGGACAAGATCTGTAACTGATGTGATTGTACTGTATCTACGTCAGTGCTCAGCACAGTGTTTGGCACATAACCAACATTTAACGAATACCACAGTTACTGTTATAGTCGACGAGACCAATGAGGAGGCTAAACACCGGCCTAGCCAGGATAAATCCAAGCACCGAGAGAGTGGCCATTTGGATAGAGATGATTTTCCTGTGTGTCCTTTTCCTATTTGAGACTGTGAGGTCATTTAGGCCACAGCGATGTTGGAATCAGTGGTCGTAAATTCTCCCTGGTCCTTCATAATTAATTAATTATATGAATATGAATTAATGGATAATTAATAGCTATTGATATCACTATTACAACTGTCCCAAATCCTAAGAGAGCAGTATTTTAAATGGAAGCAAAGGTGCATGATGCGGCATCTCTTTCATAACCCGTGTCTTATTGGAAAGAGCCCGGGCTTGGGAGTCAGAGGTCATGGGTTCGAATCTCGGCTCTGCCACTTGGCAGCTGTGTGACTGTGGGCAGGTCCCTTCACTTCTCTGGGCCTCAGTGACCTCATCTGTAAAATGGGGATTAACTGTGAGCCTCACGTGGGACAACCTGATCACCCTGTATCTCCCCCAGCGCTTAGAACAGGGCTCTGCACATAGTAAGCGCTTAACAAATACCAACATTATTATAACCCAGATTCTCTTCAACTTTGTGGTGATCAGTTAAGGCAACGGGGCCTTGAACTGTGCTAAAAGAGTAGTTGTATATGATGAGTAAGAAGAAGGTAAGTCAGAAGGCAAAGACTGTGTCACATGGAGTTCTGAGAAGGCATTGAGCCTCACGTGGGACAACCTGATAAAACTGTATCTCCCCCAGCGCTTAGAACAGTGCTCCATACATAGTAAGCGCTTAACAAATACCAACATTATTATTAGTCAGACAAGCCTATTTATCGAGCATTTAGTGTACGCAGAGCACTCTACTAAATGCTTGGCAGAATCCAATGTAACAAAATAGCAAACACATTCCCCTCCCACAACGAGGTTACGGTCTAGATTAATAAATCATTCCAGTAAGGCTGTCCGGTGTGTGTGTGGTGATTTGAGGCCCTTTGGGGAGGCCGCAAACCCGTCTCCTATTTAATCCTATTTAGGCAGAATGTCTCTGGAGAGAAGTATAGGCAGATGAAATTTTCACATTGTACAAAAAGAAGCATTTTGTGCCCTGCGGAAAGAGCATGAGCCTGGGAGTCAGAAGGACCTGGGTTCTAATCCTGGCTGTGCCATTTGTCTGCGGTGTGACCTTGGGCAAGTCACTTCCCTTCTCTAAGCTTCAGTTGCCTCATCTGAAAAATGAAGATTAAGACTGAACCCCGTATGGGACAAGGTTTATGTCCTATTCAATTAGGTCGTATCTACCGCCGTGTTTAGTACAGTGCCTGGCACACAGTGCTGAAGAAATACCTTTTTTTTAAAAAAAAAAGCTGTAAAAAAGCGAGGCATCAAGGCAAATTCTTTCCTTTTTCCTCATCTCTTTTTTATCCTGTCTGCTGAAAACACAAACTGTTCCATTTAACCAGGGCTTATACTGTCCTCTTGGCTGATCTTGCAATGAAATTAAAGTGTTGCAATTTGGGCCTAGGCTCCATTTCCATAACAACGGACTGCGAGGTTCTAAGCGCAGAATAGTGATAGTTTTAATAGTGTCAACCACAAACCTATTCCACTTGGCACTTACTTCCTCACTTTTAATTTCTTTCATATAAGGAAATTTAACCCATATGTCCCTGCCCCGGCTACACTCAGATACTCATTGTTGTCCTTGAAAAATGACATTTAATTTCCAAGAAACCTTTCAAATAAATCTAGTGCTAAAATAGAAACTCACACATCTTCAGAAACAAGTGATTCTGAACTCTGAAGGGCCAGGCCACATCTGAAGTGAGATATTCCAAACCCTTGGGCTTTAATCTGGACAAAACAGTTTCTCGGCCTCTCATCTCTCAAGACAGCTCTGAGACTAGCAGTGTCTTTGAGAAGATCAAGGACCTGAACAACAGCTAACAGGAAAGCTGGTATCTGTAGCTTTTGACTGCCATAAAAATGACCAGAGAGGCTGCAGTGTGGTTTTTAGGAGGGACGATAAAGTATGAAGAGATTCAGAACTACTGGGTCTTCATCTGGTGATGATATTCAAGTGTTGAGTTTTGGGGGCTTCTCGGCAAGGTCACCGTTAGCTGTAAATTGTTCCGGTTCAAAATCGGTCTGTTGAGATGACATGAGGCTCATTGCTAATTCACAGAGGAGAACTCTATCACCATTTAAAATGGAATGCGTTAGGAAGGAAACCGTTTCTTATTTACAATATTTCAGTCTTGAATCAGTCATATTTATTGAGCGCTTACTGTGTGCAGAGCACCGTACTCGGCCCTTGGGAGAGTACGATAAAACAATAAGCAGACACATTCCCTGTCCACAGTGAGGAGGAGAGACAGACATAAATACAAATAAATAAATGACAGATATGTACATAAGTGCTGTGGGGCCGGGCCGGGGGATGAATGAAGGGAGCAAGTCAGAGCGACGGCAGAAGGGTGCGGGAGAAGAGAGAAGGACGGTTTAGTCAGGGAAGGCCTATTGGAGAAAGTGTGCCTTCAGTAAGGCTTTGATTTGGGGGAGCGTAACTGTCTGTCGGTTATGGGGAGAGAGGGCGTTCCAGGCAAGAGGCAGGATGTGGACGAGAGGTCGGAGGCAGGATAGCCGATCCAATCAGTTAACACATATTCCAGCCAACTCTGAATGATTTGGGGCCAATTATCCAGCTGGGGGGAGTGACCTGACCCCTTGCTTGTCTTCCACTTTTCTCCTTTTTCCTGCCTGTCCCTTGACCTGTCGGGGCTTATTAACGGCATCAATTAGAGAGCTTTGTCGGGGGAGGAGGTGCGGCAGCTAAAATGACATATTTGCCTTGCTCTTGGTAATCCTCATGGCTCTATCCAAGAAAGTAGTTCCGGGTAGTTCTCTGCGGATTTTATGAGGCCCTCTTTCTTAAGGGCAGTAGTTGAAACCTGCCGTTCACCTGCCGCCCCTGTCCGCCACTGAATTCTTGCCAGTGTGAACTTCCCATGCCATCAGCTTCTACTTTTGGTAGTTCCCTTGTCTTTTGCCCGTATTACATGTTTGATTTTAGATTGGAGATTTGCCAGTTGGGGCCTGTGTTCACCCTGGTATCATTTAGGCGTCCAAAATTGGGCTGCCTCTTTATAACTATGGAGAACTACTCTTGCTATGGCATGAGTAGGAACAACTCTACTGAAATCCCTTTCTTTAATGTCTGCTCAGAGTTGAAGTGAGGTTCCTATGTGGAGCTTCGCATTTCAGAAGTAGCTCTCATTTCAGCCTGAACATTTGGCAGAAGGCTCTGGTGTTCTGAATGGACAGTCAGCTTCCTACGAATTCACCACAGGGCTGGAGAGCGAGCCTTCCTTTAATAATAATTATGGTCTTTGTTAAGCCCTTACTGTGTGCACTGTTGGAAGCCCTGGGGTAGATACACGGAAATCAGGTTGTCCCACATGGGGCTCACAGTCTTCATCCCCATTTTACAGATGAGGTAACTGAGGCAGAGAGAGAAGGCAAGGTCACACAGCAGACGAGTGGCGGAGCTGGGATTAGAACCCACGACCTCTGACTCCCAAGCCCGTGCTCTTTCCGTTGAGCCATGCTGCTTCCCTCCCTCTCCTGCTTGCATAAAAGCTCCTTTGATAACCAAAAGTTTTGGTTTTGGCAGTGGATACGTTGTTCTTGCCCTGAACTTCCCCAGTATTCTGAGTGTCACTGTTGTGGATGCACATCAGAGCAAATTAGGCATTAGAAACTGACCTCTGTCAGTCAGTCAGTGAGGAGTAGTCACCGAGCCACCCTTTGCAGAGAACCGTACTGGGTGATGTTGTCCAGGGTTCCTTTTGAAGGCCCTATTGTCCAAGTTCAAGTCCAGGCACCATCCTGCCTGCCCGTAACCAAATCCCCGGATTCCGGGCCATATTCATCATGAGGTTCAGTTGGGGAAAAAAGGGAGTCCAGCTCGCGCTGCAGGTGCCGACAGCCTAAGAGGGTACTACTGCATTCATTCGTTCATTTATTCATTCATTCGATTGTACATACGTGAACTCACAGCACGGGAGCAGGATCGTCCAGCTGCCGCAGGATGGTCCCCCGGGTGTAATCCTGACGACATCAGGAACAGGGAGGATTCTGGGCCCAACTAAACCAGTTGGATTGGGGGAGAGGAGGAAGATGGAAAGTAACCGAGGAAATGTCACGACTTTGCATTTGAGAAGTTTCTTCCATAAACAGGATAAACACAAGTAGAAGCAGCGTGGCTTAGTGAATAGAGCCTGGGGTTCAGAAGGATCTGGGTTCTAGTGCCGACTCTGCCACGTGTCTGCTGCGTGCTCTTGGGCAGGTCACTTCACTGCTCTGTGCCTCATCGTCTGTAAAATGGAGATTAAGAGTGTGAGCCCTATGTGGCTCAGGGACTACTTTCACTCTGATGAAATCATATCTACCCCAGCGCTTAGAATAGTCCTTGGCCCATAGTGAGCATTTAACAAGTACCATAATTATCATTATAATTATTGTTACGTCGCTACAAAAGGGATACCAAGACACATTACCTGAGACAGAAATGAAACAGCTAAGAACCCACAGAGTGAAATATATACCTGAAAACCTAAGGGACTGTATTAAAATGTGGAGATGAGGGAAGATATCTTCTTTTCGAAATGGAAAGATTCCTACCCCCGGTGGATTTGGGTGTCAGGTTCAAGTTTGTAGAGGAGTTGCTGCTTCACATTCTTAAAGTAGTTAGTGGGGCCTGCTCTGGTGGGCAGAGGGTTCGAAGTTCACCCTCTCCTACCTCCCAAGAGCAGGCTTTGATGTACGTAACCATCTTAATTTTCATTTTGATTGCTGTGTCCCCGTGTAGTCGATAAACTCCTTGTAGGCAGAGTTCACGTCCACCTATTCCACTCTATAATACTTTCCCCGGTGCTTAGTACAGTGCTCTGCACATAGTAAGCTCTCAATAAAAACCACTGAGTGACTGCTCGTACATTCTGCCTCACGCTCCCCTTCCCACTCCGCTAGGGTGAGATTTAGTCCTACAGTTGTCTCAGAAGGAGTTAGAAGAAGGTGTTGTCAGGAGGGCTGTGGGAAATCCATCCTTTCTGCCCAATAGTTAAAACAACCTTCGGCTTCAGAGGTCCTCGACAAATGGAAGTGAGGACAGAGGCTTTTGGTAATGTGGTTTTAGAAATAGTAAATATCAAACTGAAGACCCTCGTTATCTTCTGTCCTCTGGGGCGTCTCTTGCCTGCCTGATTTATTAGACTGTATATAAGTCAGAAGTGTACTAACTGTGTGTTATAGAGGCCACTGGAACGTGGCAAGTCCTTGCTTTGAGAGAAATACTGCTTTTCACTAGAGTTGATTTATAGGCCTGTAGTAAAAGAAAACCTTGGGAGGGGCAGGAGGAGGAAGATCTGTGGGTAAAACCCCAAATCAGGAGAATCTCTCTTGAGAGAATGGGCCCTGCGGTCAGAAACAAAGGAAGGGTGAAGTTGCCCCCATCGGAGAATCTAGGAACCCAACTTTCAGTGGCACCATCATTATTATTCCTCTGCCTAGTCCGTGACAGAAGGTGAGATGTACTTGACCCCTTTAGTACATCAGTGAATGACTGGAATAAGCTGTTGCAACTTGGTGTTGTACAATTCAGGGACACCAAACCCAAGAAAATGGAATCAGAGATTATGGAACTTGCTCAGTTACTGGGATAGGATACTGAAAGTGTGGAAATTTTTTCTGACTCATCATTTTAGCTTCTAGCTTGATTGAACTCAAGGGCACCACCCAGGTTATTCACATTCACACAGTTCAATTAAATAATGGTATTTCACTCTTTCCTCTCTAGTCAGCAGTCTATATCCCGGAATTGGGACAGGTACTGTGTCTTCTCTATGTTCTGCGAAGCACTTAATGCCCCATTGCTATTCACAATAAATGTTAAATAATTATTATAATAATCCCTTTTGAAATTGTATCCATTGGACTAAATAGCTTAGCTATATAAAACTGCACTGGCTGAATGCAATTATATAAAAAGGGGCGGTTTGAATTTATTCATTTTCGTTATAAAGGGTTGTTCAACTACTAAAATGACTAAGCACCATTTCTACATGCCCGGTGAGACATAATAAATAGAACACTATATTTGCATAGTCTCTCTTTTTTCAGAGAAGCTTAAAGCAGTTTACAGATACGATCTCATTAATCCTCACAACATCCTCGGGAAGGAACGTGGCTTAAAACAAGTAAGAGCTCACTGATCTTCTGCCTGAGATTGCTGGTTCCTCTTCTTAAATTCCGTCTATCCCCTTCTCTCCCTCCCTTTTTTAGGCAGAGGGAGAAAAAATAAACTGGAGGAATTAAGGAGACGTTGATTCCCTTCTTTACGTTATTAAACCTCATGAAGGAAGCAAGCGGTAAGCATTATCTACAGTGTAAGCTCATTGTGGGCAGGGAACGTGTCTACCAAATCTATTATAGTGTACTCTCCCAAGTACTATGCTCTGCACACAGTAAGCACTCGGTAAATATGCTTTTTATGGTATTTGTTAGGCGCTTATTATTTGTCAGGTATGTACTAAGCATTGGGGGAGATACAAGCTAATCAGGCTGGACAGAGTCCCTGTTCCACATGGACTCACCGTCTTAATCTCCTTTTTACAGATGAGGTAGCCGAGGCACAAAGAAGTTAAGTGTCTTACCTAAGGTCACACAGCTGACAAGTGATGGAGCCGGAGTTAGAACCCACGTCCTTCTGATTCCCAGGCCTGTGCTCTATCCACGAGGCCATGCTGCTTCTCGGTTGAATGATGGATTGATTGATTATCTTTTTTCAGGAACAGAGATGGATAATGATAATCAATATGGCATTTGTTAAGTGCTTACTATGTGTCAGGCACCGTACTAGACGCTGGGGATTAAAACTGGTTGGTTTAAACCATCTGCTAAGATCATATAGAGGAAACCACCAGGCTGAGAGTTGAACCCTGGAGTGTCCGGGTCTAGCCTAGCACTCGATCTGCTAGGTTATACTCTATCACACGGTGTTCCTTTCCCTGTGGAAAAATAAACTTCATTGTAACTCAGTTTCATTGGCCTTCTTCCCCCAAGGGAAGCATACGGTGTAATCAGGAAAAAAATAATGGTCCTACCTAGTCCAAAGAAAACTAAGCCACAGAAGGGGAAACTATTTTCAGGTCGTCAGCATCTTTATAATGAAACAAGCTCCGACCAAATTCATTAGTAAAAAAATCCTTAAAGCATCAGCATGCCCGGCACGCAGCAGATCAGCAACTTTATAACTCTGGATTGTCAACAACTTCCCTAACCTGAGATTGGGCAATGTAACTAGGAGAATGTTTTCTGGTGACTTCACGTTCAGAACGGCCCAGCGGAACTCTGCAGCTGGTGGGCCAGAGCCTGGCAATGCTATCGCCAGTAGAAAACTAATAATTTTAGAAAATAAACTATTGCGTTATGGAACACTAGGAAATTATAGGACAATAGCATCAGTCATTCAGAAAGGGGAAAGACAGTTGCTGCCTCTGAACTGACCAGATAAGAGCCGGCATCAGTGCACTGGGTGAAATCACACTGTTCATTGACAGAGGCCTTGACAGAGGCTGAATGCGCTTTCTTCCAAAAAGAGCCCTCTCCTTTAGGGTGATTTCTTTCAGGCACTGTGTTTGCCATCAGCCTGCCTTTCTACTCAGACCTCCCGAGGTGAAAACCTCTAAGGAGTATCCTGTGTCTGTCTCTAAAACAAAAGAGTGCTGACTCCACTAACGTCAGCATCTACGGGCTAACATTTATGCATCCGACTAGGAGAGAGAAAAATCGTGTGACGCTCTAGACTGACTCATTGAATGACAGCAGGGTACCCATTATATACAGCTGTCCTAACGTTTGAAGATGATACGGAAGAGGGTGAGATTGTATCCCTAAGTGTGACTGAGAGAGAATCTCTTGCACCGTTGGCCAGGGAAGATCAGGGTAGCGGCTCTTTCCTGGCAACCTGCCATCTGGGGTGACATTACCCATTATTCAGGTAACGATGGTTTTGAGAAGAAAGGCGTAGGATATTCCCTTGATTATTTTGGCAGATGGTCTGCTTGAGCCGTCTCCCCCCTCCCGTCAGGTCTCCCTACGCCAAGGATCTCACACCGTCGAGTGGCCGGCAAGGATAACGTGCACAGTCCGTAGTTACCGAACAGGATATCTCTGAGCCCTCATCGGCAGGAGATGCGGCCATCCGTCCCCCATTTTGGAATCCGTCTGATGAGGAGAATACTCAGAGTGGCTTAATAAGGGGTGGTTTATTTTCTTACAAGACTTGAAGTGAAAAATAAAACAGAGAACAGCTTCCCTCACAGAACTAGGCAGAGCAGAACCGGAAAACAGCAGGAGAACCAGGGCGGTGTCTATACAGGCAACGGCTGTTGATTCAGAAAGTAGTGCTGCAATGGCAGACGGCCTTTTAGCGGTAATAGCATTTATAAAGTGTTTATTGTGTGTAGAGCACTGTACTAAATGCTGGGAAAAAGTCTACGATTGGGAATTAGATGCAGAGCCTGTCCCTGCAGAGGCTCACGATCGACGAGGGGGCTCAGGAGGTCCAAGTCCAGCGATTGTGTAGCTTCCTGAGTGCCACTGCACAAGTGAGGAAAGAACTCTCCCCAAACCAGGCGCATCCAGCATCCGCCACCCATCACTCGGACCCGTCCTTCAATTGATCAGTGTCATGCGATACAGACTCCTCGTCTGGCCAGCCCACGGGCTAAAGATGATCAGGCGATACTGTTCCTTAAGAAGCTGTGTGACTTAGTGGGTGGAGCATGGGTCTGGGACTCCTGGCTCCGTCACGTGTCTGCTGTGTGACCTTGGGCAAGTCACTTACCTTCTCTGTGCCACAGGTGATCAGGCGATACTATTCTTTAAGAAGCAGCATGGCATTCATTCATTCAATAGTATTTATTGGGCGCTTACTACATGCAGAGCACTGGACTAAGCGCTTGGAATGTACAAATCGGCAACAGATAGAGACGGTCCCTGCCCTTTGACGGGCTCACGGTCTAATCGGGGGAGACGGACGGACGAGAACAATGGCAATAAATAGAATCGAGGGGAAGAACATCTCAATAAAACAATAGCAAATAAATAGAATCAAGGCGATGTACATCTCATTAACAAAATAGAGTAATGAAGATATATACAGTTGAGCGGACGAGTACAGTGCTGAGGGGAGGGGACGGGAGGGGAGAGGAGCAGAGGGAGATGGGGGGAAAAGAGGGTTAAGCTGCGGAGAGGTGAAGGGGGGGTGGTAGAGGGAGTAGAGGGAGAAGAGGAGCTCAGTCTGGGAAGGCCTCTCGGAGGAGGTGAGTTTTAAGTAGGGTTTTGAAGAGGGGAAGAGAATCAGTTTGGCGGAGGTGAGGAGGGAGGGTGTTCCGGGACCACGGGAGGACGTGGCCCGGGGGTCGACGGCGGGATGGGCGAGACCGAGGGACGGTGAGGAGGCGGGCGGCGGAGGAGCGGAGCGTGCGGGGTGGGCGGTAGAGAGAAGGGAGGAGAGGTAGGAAGGAGCAAGGTGATGGAGAGCCTTGAAGCCCAGAGTGAGAAGTTTAGCCTAGAGTGAGAAGTTTAAAAGGCATGGACCAGAGAGTAAGAAGGAGCTGGGTTCTAATTCTGAATCTGTCACTTGTGGGCTGCGTGACCTTGGACAAGTCACTTCTCACTTCTTTGGGCCTCAGTCACCTCATTGGTAAAATGGGGGTTAAAACTTGAGTCCCATGCGGGAAAGGGACTGTGTCCAACCTGATTCCCTTGTATCTACCCCACCGCTTAGAACAGTGCTTGACACATAATAAGTGCTTAACAAATAACATCGTATGTGAAATGACTTTTCTTATTGTCATAGAGAAGCAGCAAACCCAGTGGAAAAAAAGCACAGACCTGGGAGTCAGAGTACCTGGGTTCTAATCCAGCTCCACCACTTGCCTGCTGTGTGACCTTGGGTCGTCTCTGGGCCTCAGTTTCCTCATCTGTAAAATGGAAATTAAATCCCATTCCCTCCCACCTATACCATGACCTCCATGTGGGACAGGAATTGTGCCTAAACTGATAACTTTGTATCCAGTCGCTTAGTAGAGTGCTTTGCACACAGTAAGCACTCAATAAATATGACTGAATGAATGAATATGCCCCGCCGAATAGAACAGTGCTCAGCGCCTCATAAGCACTTAATAAATATAACTATAATTACTGCGTTCTGCCCCAGTATGGAAGTAACCCATGTAGAGAGTGAAAGATTTCAAGAGATAAAGTTAAATTTTAAAAAAGATAAAAGCCCATACACTTTTATTCCTCTCCAGCCTAGAAACGAGTAACAGGAATCCTGGTTTCCTGGAAGCACCCTTTTCTGGGTCAGGCCAGTGGGAGAACACATAAAAAATGAGAAACGGGTTTACTGTTTACTGCTCTTTTGTGTGGAATTTCATTCAGCACTTACCAGGTATCAAGACTGTTCTAAGCGCTGAGGTAGATGCAAGATATCTCTCCTATATCCTGGATCAGGTTTGTACCCCTTGCGGAGTGAGGGACTTGCTTGAGTTGCATAAGGACGATTAGAAGGAGTTCTTAATGGAAGTGCAAGTCGTTAGGAAAGAGAAGAGAAATAAGTGAAATATGGAGAACCTGAATGCAGGGAACTTCACGCTCTACTCCTTGTTATCCAAGAAGCACGGGGTGAGGAGGGCTAATCACACTTTTCTTGTACCTCCCCACCTACTTTCATGAAGGCTGGAGAGAAAAGTAAACTTTGAGGGAGGTGGCTTCTCCTGCTTGCTGCTCTCCTGCTGGTCAGTCCTGGGTCTGGCAGGATAGAGAAGCAGCGTGGTTCAGTGGAAAGAGCACGGGTTTTGGAGTCGGGGGTCATGAGTTCGAATCCCAGCTCTGCCACTTGTCAGCTGTGTGACTGTGGGCAAGTCACTTCACTTCTCTGTGCCTCAGTTCCCTCATCTGTAAAATGGGGATTAAGACTGTGAGCCCCACGTGGGACAACCTGATTCCCCTGGGTCTACCCCAGCGCTTAGAACAGTGCTCTGCACACAGTAAGCGCTTAACAAATACCAACGTTATTATTATTATTATTACCCTGAAAAACTGCCAAAAGATGAGATGAAATTAGGCTCACATGACAGGGCAAGTGCTTTCGAGATATAGGGAAGCCCATCCTCAAACAGTGGGATATTGTAATGCATTGTAATAATAATAATAATAATGTTGGAATTTGTTAAGCGCTTACTATGTGCAGAGCACTGTTCTAAGCGCTGGGGTAGATATAGGGTAATCCGCTTGTCCCTCGTGAGGCTCACAGTCTTAATCCCCATTTTACAGATGAGGTAACTGAGTCACAAAGAAGTTGAGTGACCTGCCCACAGTCACACAGCTGACAAGCGGCAGAGTCGGGATTCGAACTCTGTAGGGAGACACACGAACACGCACGCATTGTACAGTGATTGGTTCAGTGTTCTGTACACGGTACTTTCTAAATAGCCACCAACTGATTGATTCCCAGAGTTGCATAAGATCACTAGCACCTTATTGTTAGGATCTGTGGGTTGAAGACACCCTAAATACTGGACCTCAGTTTCCTCATCTGTAAAATGGAAATTAAATCCTATTCCCTCCTACCTATAAATATTTCTTGGGTCTCTACAGTTTTAAAACAACTGAATGTAATTCACTTCAAGTCCGGTGTGCTTTCAGCTGAAACACCCTCTTCAGTGTTTGGGGGGTGAGAACGACTTTGTATTCGAGTCAGGAGAGAAAATTATAGAAGATACACGAGGCGGCTTTCTTCAAGGTAATGTTGGTGTTTGATTCTTGAAGTTTCCTTAAAAGGTGCTTAATATACACTATTTGATGTTGAGGATGATAATGATGGGGCAGTTTCATAACCTATTTCCAAAATACCACCGCCTATTCTGTAGTTTTATTTTGCGCATGGGAAAAATATGAATTCGTCAATTGACTGGAAGTGGATATGGAACAGGTCAATATATATCCAAGATAAATGGGATTGAAGTGTGATTAAGTACAGAGCAATACCCACCAGATGCATTTGTGAAAAAATGACTGCCTCCTGACTGGCTGCTAATGATATTTGGAGGAAGCGATTTACATTTAGTTTTTCTAGATTCTTTAGTACCTATTCCCCAAGGAATGTTAATATAAATGGAAGCTCTGTTAGACAGTCAAACTACCATAATAGAGAGATTTCCAGAGCATTTTGATTAAAGAGATTTCTGAGTGCATGTGTGAGTAATATTTGGGCTGACTTTCTATTTCACCAGATATTAAGAAATATTATCCCTCGTGGTTCGTTATTAACCTCAGTTTCACCTGCGTTAGTATTCATTCCTCAGGTCAATAAATCTTGATATTCGTTCCAACAGAAGCCGATACCTGATTATGGATTATTAATCTTACCCAAGCAGGAAAATTGCCTGAATATTTACCTTCAACTGTAGCACATTAGGATTTTACCCGCTGGCCTGTTGTGTTTTATAGCAACTTCAAAGGGGAGCTAATGCGTGTCTGAATGTTGAATCCACTTTTCTGATGTTCTGATCCAGTTAACTGGCCAAACATTTAGCCTGGTGAGGCTCCCTCCTTGTTATGATAAAAATAATAATAATGTGGGTATTTGTTAAGCGCTTACTATGTGCCGAGCACTGTTCTAAGCGCTGGGGTAGATACAGGGTAATCAGGTTGTCCCACGTGAGGCTCACGGTTAATCCCCATTTTACAGATGAGGTAACTGAGGCACAGAGAAGTGAAGTGACTCGCCCACAGTCGCACAGCTGACAAGTGGCAGAGCCAGGAGTCGAACCCATCACCTCTGACTCCCAAGCCCGGGCTCTTTCCACTGAGCCACGCTGCACTGTTCTAAGCTCTAGGGTAACTCCAAGGAAATCAGGTTGTCCCACGTGGGGCACACAGTCTTATCAGCTAGGTCCCCCCGAAACATTCATTCTTTCAATAGTATTTATTGAGCGCTTACTACGTGCAGAGCACTGTACTGAGCTCTTGGAACGGACAATTCGGCAACAGATAGAGACCATCCCTGTCCATTGACGGGCTCACAGTCTAAACGGGGAAGCATCCGCAGGGAGGCAGAGGATGAGAGAAATAGCGGCCAAGGAAGGATGGAAAGAAGGGCTTCCCCCAGACCCTTTCCGTCCACGTTTAAGCTATTTGCCAACTTTATGTGATTTGGGTCGAACTGGTAGGCAGCCTTTTAAGTCCCGGGGGTTCGGGGCATAGAAATGTCTAAAATGGCGTGCTTCTTATGAGAGACGGACTTTTTAGAATCTATTCATCCTCATGAGGGTATTAGAGAGGAAGGGTAGGAGCCAAAATCGAAACAAATCTAAACTGTGTGAAGACACTTCATCTAAAACGTTAACCTCAAAAAAAAAAAAAATCCTTCTCGGCGGGTCTTGCCATCCTTCTCGATCCGCTGAGCTGCACAAACTTTATTTACCTCTCACCTTAATACTGTAGTCATTCATTCATTCATTCAATAGTATTTATTGAGCGCTTACTATGTGCAGAGCACTGTACTAAGCGCTTGGAACGGACAAGTCGGCAACAGATAGAGACAGTCCCTGCCCTTTGACGGGCTCAGGGTCTAATCGGGGGAGAGGGGCGGACGAGAACAATGGCAATAAATAGAGTCGAGGGGAAGAACGTCTCCTAGAAACAATGGCAACTAGATAGAATCAGGGTGATGTACATCTCATTAAACAAAATAAACAAAATAAATAGGGTGATGAAGACATATACAGTCGAGCGGACGAGCACAATGCTGAGGGGGTGGGGCGGGAGGGGGGAGGAGGAGAGGGAAAGGGGGGAGAAGAGGGTTTAGCTGCGGAGAGGTGAAGGGGGGGGAGAGGGAGCAGAGGGAAAAGGAGGGGAGCTCAGTCTGGGAAGGCTTCTGGGAGGAGGTGAGTTTTAAGTCATGAATTAAGCATGACTATCTTGTTTAAAGTCCATTGGGAGCAGGGGTATCCTTTCCTCTGCCGTCTGATGGCGTGTTCTTTGCATAATGTATAGGCCATGTCCATTTAAATAGCACCTCGGCAGATCATTGAGATGTGGCACAGTTACCGAAATGAAAGCCCAGAGAGTCTCTACCCCTTGGAACCTGAACTGAGGCCAACATCAGATCTGTCACCGAGAGTTATTGGTGCCAGTGTTTTTCCAACCTAAGAACCGTTTAGTGGCATGTAAGTGGTTTGATAAATGCGAAATGATATTCATTTGGTAGCGAAACACAATTAATAATAATAGCTGTGGTATTGGTAATCGTAGAGAAGCGGCGGGGCTCAGTGGAAAGAGCACGGGCTTTGGAGTCACGGGTCATGGGTTCGAATCCAGGCTCTCCCACTTGGCAGCTGTGTGACTGCAGGCAAGTCACTTCACTTCTCTGTGCCTCAGTTCCCTCCTCTGTAAAATGGGGATGAAGACTGTGAGCCCCACCTGGGACAACCGGATTACCCTGTATCTACCCCAGCGCTTAGAACGGTGCTCTGCACATAGTAAGCGCTTAACAAATACTAACATTATGATCATTATCATTTGCAATGTGCCAAGCACTGTGCTAAGATTGGGATGGACAGAAGCAGCGCGGCTTAGTGGAACGAGCACGGGCTTGTGAGTCAGAGGTCGTGGGTTCTAATCTGCCATTTGTCTGCTGTGTGACCTTGGGCAACTTCTCTGTGCCACAGTTCCCCGATCTGTAAAATGGGGATTAAGCCTGCGAGCCCCACGAGGGACATCCGTGTATCTATCCCAGCACTTAGAACGGTGCTTGGCACATAGTAAGCGCTTAACAAATACCATCATTATCACTGATTAATTCAGTCGTATTTATTGAGCATATACTGTGTGAAAAGCACTGTATTAAGTGCTCGGGAGAGGTTATCAGGTCAGACACAATCCCCGCCTCAACCAGGGTTCACATTCTAAGTGTGAACGTTATGAGTCCGCAAGATCCCTATCCTGAGGAGTTTGTTTTGCCGGCTTTGATTTCTCATGTTGTTTTCAGTATTTCAGTCTTCTCTCAATGTCTCCTCACCTGGCTCAGTGGAAGGAGCCCGGGCTTGGGAGTCAGAGGTCATGGGTTCTAATCCCGGCTCCGCCACTTGTCAGCTGTGTGACTTTGGGCAAGTCACTTGACTTCTCTGCGCTTCAGTTACCTCAGCTGTAAAATGGGAATGAAGACTGTGAGCCCCGCATGGGACAACCCGATAACCCACCCCCCCGGCGCTTAGAACAGTGCTTGGCACATAGTAAGTGCTTAACAGATACTATTATTATTATTATTCCCAGACTGTAAGCTCCTTGCAGGAAACACATTCTGCTGTGTCCTCCCGGGTGCTTAGCGTAAACACTCAGGGCAGGATTTATCAAGGCACAAATGTTTAAAATCTGTCTCCCCGTCTAGACTGTAACCTCTTGGTGGGGAGGAACCATGTCTACTAATTCTGTTCTATCGTACTCTCCCAAGTGTGTAGCGGAGTGCTCTGTCCATACTAAGTGATCAATAAATACCACTGATGGACTGATTATAATAATAATAATAATGTTGGTATTTGTTAAGCGCTTACTATGTGCAGAGCACTGTTCTAAGTGCTGGGGTAGACACAGGGGAATCAGGTTGTCCCACGTGGGGCTCACAGTCTTCTTCCTCATTTTACAGATGAGGTAACTGAGGCACAGAGAAGTTAAGTGACTTGCCCACAGTCACACAGCTAACACAGGTTTTCTGAATAAGTGAAAATCCCTCTTCCTCTAACCCGCTCCCATAACCGATCCACTAAGATGCCCAAGTTTAGTGAGAATAACTCATTTAAAGATACTTTTAGAGTGATGGATTTACACATGTGCTTACTGTTCCAGATGAAAAGTCTGTAAACAATCTCACCTGTGCTCACTGTTGCACATCAAAAGTTTGTAAACAATCTGCAAAACAGATGTAAATAATTTTGCCTTTCACAGATTAACACAAGAACGTAAGCAATAGCATTACCGGTGCCAATTTATTTGGGGTATTTGTTAAGCTCTTCATTCATTCATTTAATTGTATTTATTGAGTGCTTGCTGTGCGTGGCTCAGTGGAAAGAGCCCGGGCTTGGGAGTCAGAGGTCATGGCTTCGAATCCAAGCTCCGCCACTTGTCGGCTGTGACTGTGGGCAAGTCACTTAACCTCTCTGGGTCTCAGTTCCCTCATCTGTAAAATGGGAATTAACTGTGAACCTCACGTGGGACAACTTAATCTACCTCACCCTGTATCTACCTCAGTGCTTAGAACAGTGCCCTGCACATAGTAAGCGCTTAACAAATACCAGCATTGTTATTATAACAAGCTCTTACCAAGTGCCACGCACCGTTCTAAGCGCTAGGGTAGATAAAAGCAAATCAGGTCGGACACAGTACATGTCCCACATGGGGCTCACGGTATTAATCCCCATTTCACAGATTAGGTAAATGAGACACAGGAAAGTTAAGTGACTCACCCGGGTTCACACAGCAGATAAGTGGCGGAGTCAGGATTAGAACCCAGGTCCTTCTGACCATTCACCCAGTACTCCCTCTCCTCCCCACATGAATCTCAGCACATCCTTGGACCCCAGAATTGAAGCTTCTCAGGCTCAACCTTGGGGAAGGAGGGGGATAAAGTAGAGAACATCTGAAATATCTCTGCCTTCAGTGCCCCGACTTCTGCTTTGTCTTCTCCAAGCGTGTCTGGGACTGCAAAATGACAGCATGCCCAGGGGTACCTCAGAGTTCCAAGTTAGTTTCTCACCCTATGAGGCATCTTTACATTTCTCATCGTACTGTCATGGCAAGCAATCTGTTCAACCGTGCTCACTGTCCTTTCTGTCTTATCTCTTTCCTCTCAAAAGGTCTCTCCAGGGCCTCTGCTATTTGTCTCTTCTTTCCCCAAGCTTGTGAAGCTTTCCTCTGAGTTCCTTGTTTTTCCCCCCTCTCCTATTTCTTTTCCTTTTTGTTCATTCGGGTGCTTCCTTTGCAGCTTTTAAAAACATTTAGTGCCGTGTATTTTACTCATTTTTTAATAGGCCTCCCAAAAGCTCTGAGAAGATGTTCTAATAGAGGTAGAGGGGGTAATAATAATGGTGGTATTTGCTAAGCGCTTACTATGTGCCAAGCACTGTTCTAAGCTCTGGGGGGGGAATACAAGGTGATCAGGTGGCCCCACCTGGGGCTCACAATCTTAATCCCCATTTAATAGATGAGGTAACTGAGGCACAGAGAAGTTAAGAGACTTGCCCAAAGTCACACAGCTGGCAAGTGGTGGAATTCGAACCCGTGACCTCTGACTTCCAAGCCCAGGCTCCTCCCACTGAGCCACGCTGCGGGATCCTTCCCAGCTACAAAGAAAAAGGAGCAACATCTTTTCTGAACGAAAACAGTGAGTTCTGAATCCCACCGAGGAATTTTGGACATTGATGTGTGAAGTTGTAGGAAGCAGAGTGACCCCGTAGATAGAATATGAGCCTGGGAATTAGAAGATCTGGGTTCTAACCCCAGGCCCTCCAGGTACGTGCTGCGTGCCCTTGGGAAAGTCACTTAACTCCTCTGTAAAATGGTGATTCAATACGTTCTCCGTCTTACTTAGACTACGAGCTTCAGCCTGGTTAACTTATATCTACCCCAGGACTTAGTACAGTGCCTGACACATAGTAAATATTTAACAAACATCAATATTATTATTTCAATTACCACTACCCCTGAAAAAAATGTCTTGACTTATGCTGTCGAGTCATCTACAACCCCTGGTGATGCCATGGACACATCTCTCCCGGATCGCCCCACCTCCCTCTGCAATCGTTCTGGTAGTGGATCCAAAGCCTTTTCTTGGTAAAAACATGGAAGTGGTTTACCATTGCCTTCTTCAGCGCAGTAAACTCGAGTCTCCACCCTCGACTCTCTCCCATGCCGCTTCTGCCCAGCACAGGTGTGTTTTGATGCGATGGTTTTATGGTGGGGGTGTCCGGACCGGCCCCAAGTTTGCCTCCACATACCTCTCCATCCCCCCATCCTCTAACTCCATCTCAACCACAGTCCTTCTCACTCCTGCTGAATCCTTAGATACATATTCTTGGTTATATTTACACAGTCATATATTTGGAAAATAATTTTACTGCAGAAAATGATGTTTGGAGCCCAGAATCTGCAGGGGGAAACCGAATGTTAATGCAGATTGTGCCAAGGAGGCAGATTAACATTCTTGGAGTGGAGACTTTCAACCAGGTGGACTCGCAGGACAATTAAGAGGCACGATCTCGTGGTGGGGGAGAAAAACAAAAAACAAACAGAACATTTTCAGCAGGACAGCGACCTACTGTTTGTCAACTCTTCTATAGTAAATTGAGATCAAAAAATGCCAGTTTCAAATTCCCCTATCGTTAGCTGGCTAATGAGTCAGAAACAGTTAGCGACATTAAATTTGCCATTAGGGTTGCCTTGTGTAACTCCCCCACCCAGTCATCATTTATTTTCTCTTCACACACATACAGAACCGCTCCTGGCCCCAACCCCAACCCCATGCAACCTAACTAGCTCTCCCTGGTACCTTTACTTGCACCTGGATGTCACCTAAGGAGAATTCTGCGGCTGAGTTCGCAGGCATCTGACATTTGTATTCAGAAATCACTCCCCTGTTGGTCTTGTTGTCTACGTGTACCTAAATAGCTTCATTTAGGAAATGACTAATAATCCATCATAAGAACTTTTAGCTGAATATCAGTGCATGCGATGAGAAAATGTTGGCATTTTTCCAGTGCTGCTCATAGTAAGATCCGAATGCTCAGTGTGCTAGGTCGAATCATACCCATTTCCCAGCAGAGAAAACAAACTCAGCCTTGCCTGAAGGAACCTATCAAATCAGTGAAGGGCTGAAAACAGGAACAAAAAGCCCCGTTCCCTTTTTGATCACTGGAACACTGTATTTTAGAGGAGCAGTTCCAGTAAGAGAGGCTGAAGAGCGTTTCACATAATTAAGTATTAAGTCACATGCTAAATTATGAATTTTCTATTTCTTTCTCCCTAATATATATGTTTTTTATTTTAGAATTATGCACCTGTCATAGTTTTTCCTTACAACTTAATGTACAGCTCTTGGCAAATGCTCTTTTTTAAGGCAACATGGGTAGATGCTAAGTGTGATGAATTTTTATTGCGTTGCTGGCACACCCTATAGTTTCTAAATTAATTAGCCTGTTTCTTTCTGATTTGTTTTTAAAGTATAATTGTTTGCAGCTGTCTGCTGCAGCGGTACTTTCCCTAACTGAATTTTTATTTTAATTCTTTAAAAAAAATGTACTGATTGGCTATAGCTGGTTAGTTTTTTTGATATATTTTTAATCTAAAGAGGCTCCTTAGACTAATAGGAATGAAGTAATGGGTTATGACTTTGATGACTTCTTTGCAGCTGACTCCCAAATGCATCTTGCTCTCACCTCCTAAATCTCACATCTCCTCTTGCTTCATGGATACTTCCACAGGGATTCCTACCAACACTTTAGACTCAATAGGTCTAAAATGAAACTCTTCATCCTCTCTCCCAAATCTACTCCTCCACCTCACTATCACTAAACTACTATCTTTCCCGTCTCTGTATCCCCAGACCGTCAATCCATCAATAATACTTACTGAGCGGCTACTTTGCATAGACCACTGCTCTAAGTACTTGAGAGAGCTTCGAATCCCGCTCTGCCACTTGTCAGCCGTGTGACCGTGGGCAAGTCACTTAACTTCTCTGGGCCTCAGTTACCTCATCTGTAAAATGGGGGTGAAGACTGTGAGCCTCACGTGGGACAACCTGATTACCCTGTATCTATCCCAGCGCTTAGAACAGTGCTCTGCACATAGTAAGCGCTTAACAAATACCAACATTATTATGTATGTTCCCAGTCCTCAAGGAGTTTACAAGCTAACATGGGAGACAGACTTTAAAACAGATACAGAGAGGAGGAAGTGCAATCAGTCGATCAATTATATTGATTTAGCACTTGCTGTTTGCGGGACACTCTTCAGAGTCTTTCGGGGAGTACCAATAAAACAGAGCGAGTGACCATGTTCTCTACCCACAAGGAGCTTATGGATCAGAGGGGAAGAAAGACATCAATATAAATAAGTTATGCATACGTACATAAATATCAGGGGGCGGAGGGTGGGGTGAATAAAAGGTGTAATTGCAAGTTCAAGGATAACACGGAAGAGAGAGGGAGCAGAGAGGAAATGAAGGCTTAGTCGGGAAAGGCCTCTTGTTGATGATATGATTTTAGTAAGGCTTTGAAAGTGGGGAGAATGATGGTCTGTCAGATACGCAGTGGGAGGGAGTTCCAAGCCAGAGCCGGGATGTGGACTGGGGTGTTGTCAGCAGTGAGATAGATGAGAATGAGGTACAGTGAGTACACTGGTATTAGTCGAGTGAAGAGTGTAAGATGGGTCGTAGTAGAAAATCAGAAAGGTAAGGTAGGAGGGAGCTAGGTGATGGAGTGCTTTAAAACCAGTGGTAAGGAATTTCTGTTTGATGAGGAGGTGGTTAGGCAACCACTGGAGGCTCTTGAGGAGCAGGGAAACATGGACTGAAGTGTTCTGTAGAAAAATGATCCAGGCAGCAGAGTGAAATATGGACTGAATTTGAGAGACACAGGAGGCAGGGAGGTCAGCAAGGAGGCTGATGCACTAAACAGTAAATTTTATTTATTGAGCAAGGGCTTACTATGTGCAGAGCACAATACTAGGCACTTGGGAGAGTGCAATATAGAGTTGGTAGACACATTCTCTGCCCATAACAAGCTTCTAGACTGAAGGGGTTAGAATAAATGCTTGGATTAAGTGGTAACAGTTTGGATGGAGAGGAAAAGGGAGGATTTTTGTGATGTTGTTAAGGTTAAACTGACCTGATCTGGTGAGAGATTGAATATGTATGTTGAGTGAGAGATGAGTTGTGGATAATGCCAAGGTTAATAACGTTGGTATTTGTTAAGCGCTTACGATGTGCAGAGCACTGTTCTAAGCGCTGGGGTAGATACAGGGTCATCCGGTTGTCCCACGTGAGGCTCACGGTCTTAATCCCCATTTTACAGATGAGGGAACTGAGGCCCGGAGAAGTTAAGTGACTTGCCCAAGGTCACACAGCTGTCAAGTGACAGAGCTGGGATTCCAACCCATGACCTTTGACTCCCAAGCCCGTGCTCTTTCCACTGACCCACGGGCAGAGAGGATGGTGGGGCTGTCTACAGTGACGGGAGAGTCAGGTGGGAGGACGAGGCTTGGGTGGGAAAATCAGGAGTTCTGTTTTGGATATGGTAATAATAATAATAATAATAATAATAACAATGGTACTTGTTAAAGGCTTACTATGTACCAAGCACTGTTCTAAGCGCTGGTATAGATACAAGTTAATCCGGTTGGACAGCGATCCTATCCCTCGTGGGGCTCATAGTCTGAATGCCCATTTTCCAGATGAGGGAACTGAGGCCCAGAGAAGTTAGTGACGGAAAGCCCAGAGTCCAGCTCGCCCCCAACCCCCGGCAGCTGTTACGCTGGTAGGTGTCGAGGTATCGGCGGGACATCCAAGTGGGGATGTCCTGAAAGCAGAAGGAAATACGAGACTGTAGAGAAGATAGAACAGGCCTAGAGATGTAGATTTGCGAATCATCCACATCGAGATAGTATTCATTCATTCATTCAATAGTATTTATTGAGCGCTTACTATGTGCAGAGCACTGTACTAAGCGCTTGGGATGAACAAGTCGGCAACAGATAGAGACAGTCCCTGCCGTTTGACGGGCTTACAGTCTAATCGGGGGAGACGGACAGACAAGAACAATGGCACTAAACAGCGTCAAGGGGAAGAACATCTCGTAAAAACCGATGGCAACTAAATAGAATCGAGGCGATGTACAATTCATTAACAAAATAAATAGGGTAACGAAAATATATACAGTTGAGCGGACGGGTACAGTGCTGTGGGGATGGGAAGGGAGAGGTGGAGGAGCAGAGGGAAAAGGGGAAAATGAGGCTTTAGCTGCGGAGAGGTAAAGGGGGGATGGCAGAGGGAGTAGAGGGGGAAGAGGAGCTCAGTCTGGGAACGCCTCTTGGAGGAGGTGATTTTTAAGTAAGGTTTTGAAGAGGGAAAGAGAATCAGTTTGGCGGAGGTGAGGAGGGAGGGCGTTCCAGGACCGCGGGAGGACGTGACCCGGGGGTCGACGGCGGGATGGGCGAGACCGAGGGACGGCGAGGAGGTGGGCGGCAGAGGAGCGGAGCGTGCGGGGTGGGCGGTAGAAAGAGAGAAGGGAGGAGAGGTAGGAAGGGGCAAGGTGATGGAGAGCCTCGAAGCCTAGAGTGAGGAGTTTTTGTTTGGAGCGGAGGTCGATGGGCAACCACTGGAGTTGTTTAAGAAGGGGAGTGACATGCCCAGATCGTTTCTGCGGGAAGATGAGCCGGGCAGCGGAGTGAAGAATAGACCGGAGCGGGGCGAGAGAGGAGGAAGGGAGGTCAGAGAGAAGGCTGACACAGTAGTCTAGCCGGGATATAACGAGAGCCCGTAATAGTAAGGTAGCCGTTTGGGTGGAGAGGAAAGGGCGGATCTTGGCGATATTGTAGAGGTGAAACCGGCAGGTCTTGGTAACGGATAGGATGTGTGGGGCGAACGAGAGGGACGAGTCAAGGATGACACCGAGATTGCGGGCCTGCGGGACGGGAAGGATGGTCGTGCCATCCACGGTGATGGAGAAGTCTGGGAGCGGACTGGGCTTGGGAGGGAAGATGAGGAGCTCAGTCTTGCTCATGTTGAGTTTTAGGTGGCGGGCCGACATCCAGGTGGAGACGTCCCGGAGGCGGGAGGAGATGCGAGCCTGAAGGGAGGGGGAGAGGACAGGGGCGGAGATGTAGATCTGCGTGTCATCTGCGTAGAGATGGTAGTCAAAGCCGTGAGAGCGGATGAGTTCACCGAGGGAGTGAGTGTAAATGGAGAACAGAAGAGGGCCAGTCGAAGCCATGGGAATAAATGATTTCTCTGAGGGAGTGGCTATAGATGGATAATTATTTCTGATTTAGAGTCAGACATCCAGATTCTAGCCCCAGGACCACCACTGGCTTCCTGGGTGACTCTGGGCAAAATCATTTAACCTCTCTGTGCCTCGCTTTCCTCATCTGTAAAATGGGTTTACCATACCTACCTGTACTCCTCAAAATGCATTATACCCTTGAGTCCAGCTGTCCTCCCCTGAAAAAGCTCATTCTCCACGTGTTCCCCAGAGGTGCTGGAGCCTACCTTGGAGTGCTCCTTGCCCGCCTGTCCCTCTGTCCTACCCAGGCCCGGTTACCTGTGGGAACAGACCACACTCACCATCTCAACCAGAAAAGGAAAGGGAGGAGGTGAAACCTACTCAGCGGGGGTTTCAGTAAGCCTGAGTGGTCCCTGAAGGAGCGTAAGCACGAGGCTAGAGAAAGATAAAGAGAGGAAAAGGCTCTTTAGAGAAAATTTCTATGCTTTCTGAGGTACTTCCACCCCTGACATAGAGCCCGCAATTAGTGTCCTCAAGACTACTTCACTCCTGCATTCCTCTCCTCCCTTTGTCTGTACCTCCATTCCTGAGAGAAACAGAAGTGTGTGTGCCCTAAGACTGCAAATCCTCAGAATATCTTTGCTGAAGGGGTAAATGGAAATGCCTTTGATGTTGCAGACCAGAGAGGAGAGGGATGGAAAAGAGAAGGGGATTAGAGAGGTGGAGCTGGAATGCGATTTTAACGTGGTCTACGGTATACCGACTGCAGAGGGCTATGAAAAAGACCCTTCTCTTTTCCACTGTCTGATCTGCTAGTGGTAATTTTGCTCTAAAAGTAGACACTAATTCCAACTCGGGCACACATTCTTGTATAGGAGTTCACTCCTCCATTCGGCTTTTCATTTACTCCAGTCCCCACGAGTGGCTGTTCTTAGCGGAGTGGCTTAACGATCGAATCGTTTAACGAGCCATTACCTAATAGCCTAAAAGTTTCACTGCATCTTGTAAAAGCCTCTAATTTATTCCCAGAGAAAAATGTATTGGTGGACGATATCTCGTTTATTAAGCAGTAAGGAAATTGATGAACAATAATAATAACAGTGATGATGGCGGTACTCGTTAAAGGCTTATAAGGTGTCAAACGCTGTTCTAAGCATTCATTCATTCATTCAATAGTATTCATTGAGCGCTTACTATGTGCAGAGCACTGTTCTAAGCGCTTGGAATGTATAATTCGGCAACAGAGAGAGACGATCCCTGCCCAATGACGGGCTTACAGTCTAATCGGGGGAGACAGACAAAAACAATAGCAATAAATAGAATCAAGGGGATGTACATCTCATTAACAAAATAAATAGGGTAATAAAAATATATACAAATGAGCGGACGAGCACAGTGCTGAGGGGAGGGGAAGGGAGAGGGGGAGGAGCAGAGGCAAAGGGGGGGAAAGAGGTGCTTAGCTGAGGGGATGTGAAGGGGTGGCAGAGAGGCAGCAGAGGAAACAGAGGGAAAAGGGGAAGCTCAGCCTGGGAAGGCCTCCTGGAGGAGGTGAGCTCTAGGTAGGGCTTTGAAGAGGGGAAGAGAGTGAGTTTGGTGGAGGTGAGGAGGGAGGGCGTTCCAGGACCGCGGGAGGATTTGGGCCAGGGGTCGACGGTGAGGAGGTGGGCGGCAGAGGAGCGGAGCGTACGGGGTGGGCAGTAGAAAGAGAGAAGGGAGGAGAGGTAGGAGGGGGCAAGGGGATGGAGAGCATTGTTTCATTTTGTTTCATGCGGAGGTTGATGGGTAACCACTGGAGGTTTTTAAGAAGGGGAATGACATGCCCAGAGTGTTTCTGCAGGAAGATGAGCCGGACAGCGGAGTGAAGAAAAGACCGGAGCGGGGAGAGACGGGAGGAAGGGAGATCAGAGAGCAGGCTGACACGATAATCCAGCCGGGATATTGGGAGAGCCCGTAGCAGTAAGGTAGCCGTTTGGGTGGAGAGGAAAGGGCGGATCTTGGCGATATTATTAAGGTGAGACCGGCAGGTCTTGGTGACGGATTAGATGTGTGGGGTGAATGAGAGAGCTGAGTCAAGGATGACACTAAGCACTGATGAGCTCGTTGTGGGCAGGGAATGTGCCTGCCAACTCTGTTATGTTGTACTCTTCCAAGCGCTTAGTACAGAGCTCTGCACTCTTCCAAGTGCTTAGTACAGAGCTCTGCACATAGTAAGTGCTCAATAACTAAAATTGATTGGTTGATAGATTAATAATATCACTGAATTTCTCCTATCTTTACCCTTTTGTGCCTGGGCACTTCCCTGTAGTTCTTTAATATCCATTTAATCACTGCAGTTCAATTCATTCATTCATCGATTCATTCAGTCGTATTTATTGAGCGCTTACTCTATGCAGAGCACTGTACTAAGCACTTGGAAAGTACAATTCAGCAGTAAAGAGAGACAATCCCTGCCCACACTGGGTTTCCAGTCTAGAAGGGGGTTGACGAACATCAAAACGAGTTAACAGGCCTTCAATATAAGCCTGGTACGACTCTGTCACTCCCTACAACCTGATGCAAATGTTCCTCAGTACAATCTAGACTGTAAGCTCGTTGTGGGCAGGGAACACGTCCGCAACTTGTCTGCCATGTGAATTTGGGCAAGTCACTTCACTTCTCTGTGCCTCAGTTACCTCATCTGTAAAATGGGAATTACGACTGTGAGCTCCATGTGGGACATGGACTGTGTCCTACCTGATCATCTTGTATCTCCCCCAGTGCTTTTAGCAGTGCCTAGCACACAGGAGCGCTTAACAGATACAAAAAAAAAAGTCTACCAACTGTTGTATTGTACTCTCTTAAGCGCTTAGTTCAACGTTCTGCAGACGGTAATTGTTCAAAAAATAGCACCGACTGGTGACATTCCAGATAATAATAATAATGATGATGATGATATTTGTTAAGTGCTTACTAAATGCAAAGCACTCCAGTCCATTTTTCTTCACATGGTAGTAATAATGGTGGTATTTCTTAAGCGCTTACTATGTTCAAAGCACTCTTCTAAGCACTGGGGGGATATGAGGTGATCAGGTTGTCCCACGTAGGGCTCACAGCTTTAATCCCCATTTTACAGAAGCGGCAACTGAGGCACAGAGAGGTATGTAGCTGGCTCTCTATGCCTGGTGATCCCTGGTAGAGGTAAATGGCTGGTTCTCTATGTCTGGGAATCTCTAGCTCAGCAGATGTACTGCCTTCTCTCCTTTCCCACTACAATCTGGTAAATCAATATCAAGATTTCAGGAAGCAGGTTTGATTCATATTCATTCATTCAATCATATTTACTCATTCAATAGTATTTATTGAGCACTTACTATGTACAGAGCACTGTACTAAGCGCTCGAAATGTACAATTCGGCAACAGATAGAGACAATCCCTCCCCACTGACTGGCTTACGGTCTAATTGGGGGAGACAGATGGACAAAAACAAGACAACTTAATCACAATAAATAAAATCAAGGGGATGCACACCTCATTAACAAAATGAATAGGGTAATAAAAATATATACAAATGAGTACAGTGCTGAGGGGAGGGGAAGGGAGAGGGGGAGGAGCAGAGGGAAAAAGGGGGAAAGGGGGGGCTTACTGTGCAGAGCACTGTACTAGGCACTTGGAAAGTACAATTTGGATAATGATGTATTTGTTAAGTGCTTACTATGTGCCAAGCACTGTTCTAAGCGCTGGGCTAGATACAAGGTTACCAGGTTGTCCCATGTGGGGCTCACGGTCTTCATCCCCATTTTACAGATGAGGTCACTGAGGCCCAGAGAAGTGAAGTGACTTGCCCAAAGTCACAGAGCTGACAAGCGGCAGAGCCAGGATGAGAACCCAAGACCTCTGACTCCCAAGCCCGGGCTCTTTCCACTAAGCCACGCCGTATCCCCTGGCCCCATTTCCTTCTGCGCCTCCAACTCTATGAGCGAACTGGTAGACCTGAAGGAGGAAAAGCATGGATGGGTCTCTGATTCATCACTGCCTTGGATCTTCAATGCACATATTCCTCCCCTGCAGAATCCCTCATTTAGCTTTACCTAGAGAGGGTTAATCATAAACATAGCCAACCAACTTGATTACCTGTGGTGGTGAGAGACAAATCAAGCACGAATAATTGAAATCCGCAAATAATGCAAGAAACTCATTTTTGACCATTAGAAATGTCCACGGACTGGATTACAGGAATAATTGGGAGTTGGCTGTGTTCTGTAATCATACAGGTAATTGATTCGAGTAATTCTCATCAACTATGCTACACCAACTCTGTAACTGAACTATTTCATCCTCCCCAACGGAGAGAGACTGCATCAGGGAAGCAAGCTTTGTCAGCAATTTGAGGAAAGACTCCAACGGTCTCGGCTTTTCCCCAAGTTCCTACCCATCTGCAGCTTCTGCAACAGCAGAACATCATTTGCGGTAGACCCTGTGCCCCACCCCACCTTCAGAGATGTGACCGGGCTCTCAGACGGTTGCTGTGGAAACTACTCGTAGTTCTGGTCACTCACATCTGTAAGGTCATTTGGGCACCTCAACTCGAGGACCCTCAAGCATTTTCTCCCTAGGGAGAGCAGCGGAGGGGTGATTTCAAATTTAGGGAGGAGCCCTGCGTGACCCTGGCTTAGAAAGAGAGGTGAGGATAGCTTTTCAGGTCCCTTGGGAGAAGACATGCTTTGAAACATGGTCCTCGCCTTGGATTTTTAAGGTGACTGAGTGAAAGACAGAAACTTTCAGTGAGCCTCAGTAAGGTTCGAACAGCTTCATCTGGAAATCTCTAAAACCATGACTGTAGCTTAAATGCTAAGTTAAATGGTGTCCAAAAAAAAAAATACCTCTTTCCTCTTCACAAACAGAACAGTTTCAAGGTAGAAATTCGCTAAGATTTTGTTGGTCATATAAACCCTTGATGGAATGGGTGGCTCTTTTATTTATTCATTTATTTAGAGAAGCAGCATGGCACAGTGGAAAGAGCCCGGGCTTGGGAGTCAGAGTTCATGGGTTCGAATCCCAGCTCTGCCGCTTGCCAGCTGTGTGACTTTGGGCAAGTCACTACTTCTCTCTGCCTCAGTTACCTCATCTGTAAAATGGTGATTAAAGACGGTGAGCCCCACGGGGGACAACCTGATCTCCTTGTATCCACCAGCGCTTAGAACAGTGCTTTGCACATAGTAAGCGCTTAACAAATGCCACCATTTATTTATAAAGCTATTTTTGTTTATAAAAATAGGGCTTTAATTTGTCCATGTTACAGCAGTTATAAATTACAGATACATGTTCTAATGAAAAATAAGCCAGTTACAATTTACTCATTGAATTCTCTTTGGTATAAAAAGAAGCGAAACTCAAAAACTAAAAATTGCCTCCATTATGGATTCCTCTGTATAAGTGTCCTTTGGGTTCACAGACGATGCCTCTGATAGTGAGATTTTATCCATACGAGTCTGGTTTTTAGGACTATCTCTGCTCCTCTTTATTGCCTATGGTTCTTTTTGCTTCTCCCCCCATGTCCTTCTCTCTCCTCCTCCACTTCTCTCTCATTTTTTTGCCCTCTCTCTCCCCCACAGTATTTCCTTCCCTTTCCCAACTTCCCGGAATCTTCTTTTCAGGTCATCCATTCATGCTTAAGTCCCGGGTTGGCTTCAGGGTTTAGATGGGGCCTGGATGAGCTATGCTGGGGTCTCACCTTGCAGTTTACCTTACTCCCATCACCTTCATCCAACCCTTCTCTCCTTTCAGTGCAACAGCCTCCTTTATAATCCTCTTGTTATAGGACTATTGAATTGAAAAGATCATATTGTTGAATTTTCAGCACTCTCATTTTAAAACAACTTTATAAATTATATCTGAGTTTAAACACTTCCCTGCCCCTCCCTCTGAAATATTTTGACTAACTTGAATGGCGTGGTTAAAGTAGATAAAAAGTAGCTCTATTTAGCACAGATAAGCTGAGAAGTGTTGTCTAGTGGAAAGAGTATGTGCCTGGGAATCAGAGGGTTTGGGTTCTAATTTTGGCTCTGCCATTTTTTTAATGGTTATTTGTCAAGCGCTTACTCTGTGCCCGGCACTATACTAAGCACTGGTATAGACACAATCGAGTCAGACACAGTCCTTGTCCCACCTACGGCTCACAGTCTGTGAGCTTATCATTTTACAGATGATGACCGAGGCACAGAGAAGTGACTTGCCCAAGGTCACACGGCAGACAAGTGGTGGAGCCGGGATTAGAACCCACGTGTGCTGTGTGACCTTGTGTCAGTTCCTTCATCTACAAAATGGCGATTCTATGTCTGTTCTTTTTGGTTTATGATTTTTTTAAGCACTAACTATAATGATAACTGTAATTTTTAAGCACTTACTGTGTTCCAGACACTGTACTGAACTCTGGGGTAGATACAAGCCAATCAGGTGGGACACAGTCCATGTCCCACATGGAGCTCCAGTCTTAATCCCTATTTTGCATATAAGGTAACTGAGGCACAGAGAAGTGGAGTGACTTGCTCAAGCTCACACTCAGCGGACAAGCGGCGGAGCTCAATAAATGTGCTCAATAAATACGATTGAATGAATGAATGAATGAATAGAATTCATTCTGATTCCCAAGCCTGTGTTCTTTCCACTAGAACATGCGGCTTCTTCCTCCTACATGGACTGTGAGTCCCATGTAGGACCTGATTATTTTGTATCTACCCCAGCACTTAGTACGGTATTTGGCACATAGCAAGGGCTCATCAAATACCACAGATATTATTACGTTGACATCTCTAGTCCGTTAGCCCAAAGTGCCTTTTTGCTGAATAGGATGTGACAGGTAACAGAGAAAATTAAGTTACTCAAGTTAGCCTGTTGAGGACAGTTTCCTCAAGGAGAGGTGAATCTGCACTGTTCTGACAGCAAGGAGTTTCTTTGGTAACAGGGATGTGACACCCTGAGCCCAAACGGGTTCACGTGTTTAAAAGAACATTCTCTAATTCCCTAATTGTTTATAGTCAAAATGAGTACCAAGCACTGTTTGCAATGAAAGAACAAAGTGCACTGATTTTACACAGTACAGGCCAAAACATCTAATTCAAAAATCTCTCAGTATTGGAACATGTAGCTGTGTTCATTGTGTTTTTCATTGTTTCTAATGTGTTTATAATAATAATAATAATGTTGGTATTTGTTAAGTGCTTACTATGTGCTGAGCACTATTCTAAGCACCGGGTAATCAGATGGTCCCACGTGGGGCTCACATTTTTACAGATGCGGTAACTGAGGCACAGAGAAGTGAAGTGATTTGCCCAAGGTCACACAGCTGACAAGTGGCGGAGATGGGATTAGAACCCAAGACCTCTGACTCCCACGCCCGGGCTCTTGCCTCTGAGCCACGCTGCTCGCTTTTGAGTTTTTGGTTCTTGGGTTTTTGGGTTCTTTTAAATGGTATCTGTTGTGAGCCCGTTGTTGGGCAGGGATTGTCTCTATCTGTTGCCGAATTGCACAGTCCAAGAGCTTAGTAAAGTGCTCTGCACACAGTAAGCGCTCAATAAATACGATTGAATGAATGAATGAATGAATTTATTATGGGCCAGGCACTGTATTAAGAACTGGGGTAGATACTTGATAATCGGGTTGGACTCGGTCCCTGTCCCACATAGTCTTAATCCCCGTTTTGCAGTTGAGGAAACGGAGGCACAGAGAAGTTAAGTGACTTGCCCACGGTCACTCAGCAGGCAAGTGGCAAGGCCGGGATTAGAACCCAGGGCCTCTGACTACCAGGCCCACGATCTTCCTATCAGGCCGCACCGCTTCTCATCGTAACACACTAATGCGCTTTCCATTCTTTCCCAAGGAAACCGATACTCTGTTTAGCACTCTTTCACTTCACCAGTTAAGAGAGCTAACTGGGGTATAGCAGAGCTTTCTCCTCTGCAAGTATATCTGCGTGGGCTAGGCAGCGAAGAGGGAAAGGTAGGGGTGTGGGAAGGATGGGAGAAAAGAGCTGTAGCAGACGCCTCCCGTCTGCTACATAAGAGCACCTTATGGAAAGTAGTACATGTGCACAGCAGTGAAACCCGTGAGTATTTCAGCTGGAGTTTTCCTTAATCTGCGGTGCGACTGCGAGACCTGGGTGTGCTTTCAGACCAACCTCACGCGAAAGCTTCTCCCTCCCCGCATCGCCTCGATTGCCCCCTCTGTGTCTTTCCAAACATTTCTTTGTCCTTCCCGAGATGCAGCTCGCTAGAACTGGATGAAGCAAGTAGGCCCGCATGCAGCTTTCTAGACACAGTTTTGCCAAGCTTTTATGCGGTGACAAATCTACATTTCGATGGCTTTCCCCTAACGATGCGCGATTCTCGGTTAGGCTTTTCGGCTACCGTTGCCCTTTGGAAGATGATTTAAAAGAATAATTGATGATGACTTTTAGACCTCTCTCCTGAATTTTGACAGGCAGCTCTGAGACTCGACTGAAAGTTTCGGGGCCCCAAGATGAAAGGGGTATTTGCAACGAAGCAAGACATTCGTCTTTACCACTTGGCAGCTCTTCACAATAAAGACGAAACGAGCCAAGTTAAGGAACTTGAAGAATAAGTGCTGGGTTGATGCCAAGGTTCTCCTCGAACCAATATCCACGTGCAAACATCGGCAACCTGAATATTGTGAAAGTGACAATTCGCCGCTCAAATATTATTGACCCTGTAATTTTACAAACATCGCCGGGAAGGCTTGAAGCTCTCATTCCTATGATAAGTTTTGCAGGTTTCTGCCCTGGAAGAGATAATCGCAACTGGCTCTTTTTGACCTACCCAACTGATTCAGTATGGTGTTAACTAACTTCAGGAAGCACACAGCGGGATGAAAATGGTGCTGTTACATCGAAAAAGGCAAGCATCCAAGTTAGTGCAGACTTTAGATTAAATTCTTCCTCCCACAGCTACATGGCCATAATCTAGTTTAAACTGGAGCATTTTTTAACTGAATGGCTGCTCTTTACAAAATGAATATTCAGAAACGTTTAAATACCCTTCTTTAAAAAGGTTGAGAATCGATGAAGGCGCAGGCTGGTTTCCTTTTTCAAGGAGCCAGAGAAATAGCATTATCTGTCTGTTTCCTGAAGACTTCAGAATTGCCTTGAGGTTTTCTCATGCACATTTTGGAAGGAATCTGAAACAGAGATTTTTTTCACGACGTTAAAGCACAAGCTAGTTTGTTTTCTGTCATATTTTGGGCATGAGAAATAATGCTGCTACAGTGATGCCGTTTGAATTATTTCAGCTAACCTTTCCAGTATACGTGTCCAGGAGAATAATTGGAATTTTAAAAAATACCGCAACAAGAGAAACCAAGAACGTCTCAGAGGTTTCATTTTGGAAACGATAGCTGCCATTCTACGCACAACACAAAAATCCTTTTTTATGGAGAATAGTTCTTAGTAGGAAAACATAACAGAAATGGCTGCGATGCTGTGACTCATTTGTGAGGTTGTGACAGATGTGGCTACATCTGTTCTCTATCCTCCCCGCAACCATTTGCTTAGCATATTTACAAAGCAGCGTGGCTCAGTGGAAAGAGCCCGGGCTTGGGAGTCAGAGGTCATGGGGTCAGATCCCGCCTCCGCCACTTGTCTGCTGTGTGACCTTGGGCAAGTCACTTCACTTCTCTGGGCCTCAGTTCCCTCATCTGTAAAATGGGGATTAAGACTATGAGCCCGATTACCCTGTATCTTCCCCAGCGCTTAGACCACTGCTCTGCACATAGTAAGCGCTTAACAGATACCGACATGATTATTAATACTACTCAGACAGTAGGGTGAATTCAATCTAAAGGCTTTCAGTGAACTGGCAGTCTTTTATTACCTTTCACAGATTTTAAAGCTGCAACCTTTCACAGGTACTCTGCTCCTAAATTTACTTTTACCAACTGCATATTATTTTATATCGTGGTGGGCACTGGGCCGTTATTGAGAAGAGTTAGGCAGCAGCTCAGGGGATAGTTTGCCCCGGCATTTACCGGGGTTCGGTCCTGGGATATGTGGCCGGGGCCCTCGTATCTGCTCAGAGCCCTGACATACCCAGAGAAAGCATCAGCACAAATTTGGGTAGAGCCAGCCTCATGGTACTTATGTACCTACCTGTAATTTATTTATATACATTAATAACTCTATACCTCTCTCTGTAAGCGCGTTGTGGGGAGGTTTTGTGCCTACCCAAACTCTGTTCTACTGTAGTCTCCCAAATACTTAGCACGAGGGTCTGCCCACAGTGAGTCCTCGGTAAATACGGACGACTGACCAGCACCGCTTAATCCGTCAATCAATCGTATTTACCGAGGACTCACTGTGGGCAGAGGGTTGGCGACTTTGGAAATGTCCCTCTCTCGACTGCGAGCTCGTGGTGGGCGGGAAATGTGACTGTTTATTGCTATACTGTGCTCTCCCAAGTGCTTGGGACAGTGTTCTGCACCGAGTAAGCGCTCGATAAATACGACTGAATGAGTAAATACGATTGACTGAAGTGTCAGCAGCCCCCACAGACTGGGGTAAGAAGACAGGGTGGGCAGGTGTGAGTAGAAGAACATCTGGTCTTCAAACCCCTTCCCAACCCCCTACTCTCAAGTGATTTGGGTGAAAACAAATTGCTCAGCAGTTTGCAGTGCACCTGTTGAATGGTAAGCAAAGGAAGTGAGGCCGCAAATCGAGTGGACAAAAGACACCCT
The DNA here is from genome assembly GCF_004115215.2 of Ornithorhynchus anatinus. Taxonomy (NCBI): domain Eukaryota; kingdom Metazoa; phylum Chordata; class Mammalia; order Monotremata; family Ornithorhynchidae; genus Ornithorhynchus; species Ornithorhynchus anatinus. The sequence continues at coordinate 50,076,275 of NC_041735.1, read as the reverse complement.
AAGACACTTCAAACAGTGAGATTAAGAGATGGGGTAAGTCTGTCGAAGCAGAGGTGAATGCTGTCGGTGGCGTGAAGCGAAAGCATCTCAAAAAGGCACAGCTCCAGCAGATGTTGGCCTAAAAGCGACCAGTGGGAAGCTATGGCCATTCACCAAGTTATTCGGTATCACTCTCACTCAGGTGAGAACTTTTAGGTGTGACATCTTTAAAGACAAAGGACACAAACAGATTTGTAAATGATTCAATCTAAAGTCCATGCTCCAAGGCAAATAGATGAAAAAGTTTAGTTTTGGACTTCACCAGTCCTGGATTTTTTTTGGTTACCAGGTTTTTTCTTCTACTTGGCATTCTGTAAAATTACCCACTAAGAAGAACTGTGTAGTTCTCTCATTTAAACCCTAGGATTGGGTGGAATTATTCTACCATTTTGTCCCACTGAACAGCAGTGGGAGTGGAATCTGCAAGCTTACAACCCCTCTGTTGCTTTGGCTGGAACCTGGGGTTATGCTGAGGGGGCAGCAATCACGACAATTTGTCAGCATTTTTCTCAGATTCAAGTAAAATCAAAAATCTTGGTTTGAGCGTATGAGAACTTGAAATGAAAAATCTGGCAAAAATGGCATTTTTATGACTTAGATACCATGAATATCTATCCCAGGCCTCAGATCGAACGGAACCCAACAAGGCCGGGTGATACGCCTTAGGTCGCACGAGCCTTTAGTGGAGCTGAGAATATAACCCGTGACTCACGCTCTATCACTGTATCCATTTAAGAAATATTTCCGTCAGGTTGTCATTCCAAATAACTCACACTTCTGAGCTAGAAGTGGGAACAGATATGGTTTGAGTGAAAGTTGTGTTGTCAGTGTTAAATTTTTTTTTTTTGATTATTTGGTTTGCCATTTTCTTGATTTTATGCACGTTGTGTAACATCTGCCTACAAAATCAGACCGTACCGAACTAGATGTTACCTTCAGTGCCAAAATCCCACAGTCCGTCTGACCTGTCTGACCTCGTTATCGGATCTAGGCTATCATATCTTTCAATAGCGGTTCAATCCACCGGAGCCCAATTTAGAGAAGCCATCGGCACATAGTTTAAAACGTCCAAATTGTGACATAATACCGAGTTCATTCCTGTATTTAGAATCGGGGTGCCATTTTAAATGAGGAAAGACTTTTTGTCAGGCGACTGTCATGAGAGGCTTCGCTCCTTTACTCGGATTTTTCTTAAACTCCCCTCACCGGACCAAACTGAAATCTCGTTAGCTGAGGATCATGAAGAAAGGAAGCGGGGCCTGCCTGTGTGCTTTAACTTTTTATTTCCCTTTAAGCCCATTATTTCCCTCATCCACCTCTGCCTCTGTCACAACTATGAACTTGGTTGGGTTCAGGGCACCTTGCGTGAAATTAATCCACCACCCTGACAGGCAGGGAGCTTTTCCGTCCCCAGCCTTCTCTTTCCCTCTGCTGTTGCCTCGAAGCAGGGAAACCCCAGTCACCCCTAGAGACCAGGCAGCGGGTCGAACTGTACGGACGCCTCGACCGGGCAAGAGGCAGGTAGAAGGACTCATTCACTCATTCATTCAGTAGTATTTATTGAGTGCTTACTGCGTGCAAGACACTCTACTAAGCGCTTGGGCGAGTACAATACAATAACAAACTGACACGTTCCTTGCCCACAATGAGCTCACTCCAGGGGGAGTTTAAAGGGAGGCTATTGCCCCTGCTAAAAAAATGGCCTAAACTGGCTGTTTGGTTGCTATCAGACGATCCCAAAGTACAAGACCAGAATCTGCTCTTTTTAATCCCCTTTTGGCTGGAGTGAAAAGGGAGTAGATCATGATTTCACCCAAAAATGAGGCTATAGGGTTTTGGGGGGGAACCCCAAAACACCGCGGCTGGGAAGCAGCGTGGCTCGGTGGAAAAGAGCCTGGGCTTCGGAGTCAGTGGTCAGGAGTTTGACTTGTCAGCTGTGTGACTGTGGGCAAGTCACTTCACTTCTCTGGGCCTCAGTTCCCTCATCTGTAAAATGGGGATTAACTGTGAGCTTCACGTGGGACAACCTGATTACCCTGTATCTACCCCAGTGCGGAGAAGCAGCGTGGCTCGTTGGAAAGAGCACGGGCGTGGGAGCCAGAGGTCGGGGGTTCGAATCCCGGCTCTGTCACTTGTCAGCTGTGTGGCTATGGGCAAGTCACTTAACTTCTCTGTGCCTCAGTTCCCTCATCTGTAAAATGGGGATCAAGACTGCAAGCCCCACGTGGGACAACCTGATTACCCTGTATCTACCCCAGCGCTTAGAACAGTGCTCGGCACATAGTAAGCGCTTCACAAATACCAACATTATTATTATTAACATTATTACCTTACCTCCCTGATTTCCTACTACAACCCAGCCCGCCCATGTGGTTCCCCTAAGGCCAACCTACTCACCGTACCTCCATCTTGTCTCTCTTGCAGCTGACCGCTCGCCCACGTCCTGCCTCTGGCCCTCATTTCCTCTTCTCCCACTCCCTTCTGCGTCGCTCTTGCGCTTGGATTCGCGCCCTTTATTCACCCCCATCTCGGCCCCACGGCATTTATGTATGTACCCATAATTTATTTATTTATATTAAGATCCATCCTTCCCTCTAGGCTGTAAGCTGGTTGTGAGTGGGGAATTTGTCTTCCGACTCTGTTATGTCGTACTCTCCCAAATGTTTAGTACGGTGCAAGGCACATAATAAAAGCTCGATAAATACGATCGATCGACGGTCGAAACGATCATGCCTTTGTAGACACGTCCGAAGCTCCCGACTTTCGGCCGTGGTATTCAGTCTGCATTTTGGGGCAAATCCATTTAATGTCTCCAGGCTAGTCTCCGGAGACCCCGCAAAACCCCGCAGAATTACCGCAGGCATATGCAAAGCAATTTTTTTTGATCTTCGGAAATTTGCAGCATGAATGATCGGTAGCCAGATTAGTTACTCAACTGCTTTTAATAGATGGAGGTATTGTAATCAACTCACCTTGTTGCTTATTCCTAGAAAGTGATTACAAGGGCTGCTCCCTAACAGCTCATTCAAAAATCAATAGAAGAAATACCTTTGCCAAACCACTGAGGAAGAAAAGTTAGGGGTGACAGAGAAGTCAAGAAGGAGTACCTACAGATCGAGGCACAGAAACAAGATTCAACTTAAGAGTTAAACGCAATTATTTCATTCTTATTTACAATGTCCCGATTCTTCAATTTGCGTCCGGTAGACCTGCCTCGGTGGAATTCTGCCCAAGGATGTTGGGCACTGGTTCCTGAATCAATCAAGCTCCTTGAGACTCCGCTAGGTCTTTTAGGAGTCAAATGTCACTTTGCTCCCACTTTATGTCTAGTGGCAGTGACTCCCTGTAATAATAATGTACTCGTTAAGGGCTTATTGTGTGGCAAGCGCTTACTAAGTGCCGGGGTAGATACAAGATAATCAGACTGGACACAGTCCCCGTCCCACACAAGGCTTAGAATCTACAGTGGCCTAATGGCAAGAGCGCGGGTTCGGGAGTCGGAGGACGGGGGTTCTAATTCCGGCTCCGCCACTTGTCTGCTGTGTGACCTTGAGCAAGTCATTTAACTTCTCTGTGCCTCGGTAACCTCATCCGTGAAGTGGGGATTAAGACTGTAAACCCCAAGTGGGACAACCTGATTACCTTGTATCTACCCCCGCGCTCAGAACAGTGTTTGGCACATAGTAAGCACTTAACAAATACCATCATTAGAAGCAGCGTGGCTCAGTGGCAAGAGCCCGGGCTTGGGAGTCAGAGGTCATGGGTTCTAATCCCGCCTCCGCCGCTTATCAGCTGGGTGACCTGGGGCAAGTCGCTTAACTTTTCTGTGCCTCAGTGACCTCATCTGTAAAACGGGGATGATGACTGTGAGCCCCACGTGGGACAACCTGATTACCTTGTACCTCCCAGTGCTTAGAACAGTGCTTGGCACATCGTAAGCGCTTAATAATAATAATGGTGGTATTTGTTAAGCACTTACTGTGTGCAGAGCACTGTTCTAAGCGCTGGGGCGTCAGGTTGTCCCACGTGAGGCTCACAGTCTTAATCCCCATTTTACAGATGAGGTCAACTGAGGCACAGAGAAGTGAAGTGACTTGCCCACAGTCACACAGCTGCCAAGTGGCCGAGCTGGGATTCGAACCCATGATCTCGGACTCCCAAGCCCTGGCTTTTGCCACTGAGCCAAATGCCGTCGTTATTAAGTAGGAGGGAGTAGGATTTAATCCCCACTAAGTACTGGGGTGGAGACAAGCAAATCGGGTTGGACGCAGACCCCGTCCCACGTAGAGCTCTGAAGTCTCAATCCCCATTTTACAGATGAGGTAACTGAAGCCCAGAGAAGTGAAGTGACCTGCCCAGGGTCACGCAGCAGATTAGGGGAGGAGCCGGGATGAGAACCCATGACCTTCTGATTCCCGGCATGGAGAAACTGAGGCACAGAGAAGTGTAGTGGCTTGCCCAAGTGGCCGAGCGGGGATTAGAACCCACGTCCTCCGACCTCCAGTCCCGGACCCTTTCCCTTAGGCCGCGCTGCTTCAAGCTGAGGTGCAACGGGGCAACTCTGCTCTTCGCAACGGGGCTGTCCTAACCCTCTGCCTCAACTCGTGATTTGTCTTCCCCTCTCTGAAGAGTGAGGCGTATACCTCACTTGCCAAAACTTCAGCGTAACGTGACGCGGGACTAAGCCTTAGAAAACGCTAAATAACTATAATGCCAAATAATAGCCTGGGCAAATCCCCCCTATCATGAGAGCGCGGTGAAAAATTCCGATGATGATGATGAAGGGTAAGCGATAACATTAAATATTCAAAGAGGGCTCTGGTACCTTCGCACTCTTTGGGTATTTATCCATTTTATCTCGAAAAGAAATTAACGCCATTTTTGTGGAAGCAAATGTATTGGAATGGTAGGGACGGTGCAAATGAGGAGGAAATCGTGTCATTGTGAAAATCTGCTTTTCAGTTCGATCTCGTTTCTGTAAATGTCAAGTTCGAAGGCGTCGTGTAATAATGACGACCGTTCTACAAATACCGTTCGCTTGCCCTCTGTCTCCGAAACTGGTAACCGTATATGCACCCCTGCCTCTTTCCAAATTGGCTTTTTTTCAAAATATTAGAAATAATCGAAAACACGTAATTGACTGATTTGTGTGAGCGTGTGTTCTGAAGTCAAAGACGTTTAAAAGCGAAACGTAGACACGGTCTTCCTGAAATCACCGTCCTTACCCCCGGCCGGCATCGTATTTGACAGTTCACGGGGAGGTCAGGGCTGAGGAGCATGGAGATGTAACTATTTTTATTCTCCCTACTTATAGACCACCGTTGAAGAGCGGCCCAGATCAGAGCTGCCAGATGTCAAGGGTTGAATGTCCCCGGGCTTTTGGAAAAGGGCAATTGAAGCTACAGATCCGTGAGCCTGGATCTTGCTCCCCCTCTAGACTGTAAGATCACTGCGGGCGGGGAACGTGTCCGTTATATTGTTAAATTATACTCTTCCAAGCGCTTAGTACAGTGCTCTGCACACAGATGCGACTGACTGACTGACCAAGGGGGCAATAACCTCGGGAAGCAGCAGAGCCTACTGGAGAAAGCACCAAGCCGGGAGTTTTTAGGATCTGGGTTCTAATCCCAGTTCTGTCAATTGCTTGCTGTGTGACTCTGGGCAAGTCGCTTAACTTCTCAGTGCCTCAGTCCTTCTCCTTCCTATTCAGGAAAGGCAGCATGGCGTAATGGTTAGCGCACGGGCCTGGGAGTCAGAGGGTCATGGGTTCTAATCCTGACTCTGCCGCTTTTCCGCCGTGTGAAGTGGGGCAAGTTATTTTACTTCTCTGGGTCTCAGTTACCTCATCTGTAAAATGGGGATCGAGAGCGTGAGCCCCACGTGGGACAGGGACCGTGCTTGAATCCATCCCGGTGCCTAGTACAGTGCCTGGCACAAAAGTAAGGGCTTAACAAATACCGGTATTATTATTATTAGTTGGTCTGCAATCCCCATGCAGAAGAGGGACAGTGTCCAACTTGATTCATTTGCATTTCCCCGGGGACACGTGAAACAGTGTTTGACATACGGTAAGCACTTAATAAACACCATAAAAAATAAAATAGCCTTCGTAGCCGACAAGTTGTGGAGGCAGGCATGTCATGTCATCTTCATTTTGGTGTCCTGCACCCCCTTTCTATTAATGTTTGTCCTGGCTCCTTATCCAATGCTTAGAACGGTGCTTGGCACATAGTAAGCGCTTAACAAATACCACCATTATCATAGGCAACTTTCCCTCAGGCACCTTAATTTTAGTGCGTAGCGTCCTCAGTAAGTGCTTAGTACAGCGCTCTTGGCGTAGTGGCTAGAGCGCGGGTCTGGGAGTCAGAAGGTCACGGGTTCTAATCCCGGCTCGGCCGCTCGTCTGCTGCGTGACCTCGGGCAAGTCACTTCACTTCTCAGGGCCTCAGTGACCTCATCTGTAAAATGGGATTGAGACTGGGAGCCCCTCAGGGGACAAGGGACCCGATTTGCTTGTATCAACCCAGCGCTTAGTACAGGGCCAGGCACATAGTTAAGCGCTCAACAAATACCATCGTTATTATTATTTTCATTAAGTAAGTGCTCAATAAATATGACTGAACGAAAGCCCACTCTGATCAACCAACTGCTCAGCTGGGAATCGGCCGTTCTAAATTTAGTTTCGCGGACGGGGGGGCCGAGGCCGGGGAGGCATGTGCGGAGTTGGGGTGGGAGGCAGGGTAGGCGTCGGATGCTGCTCTGGGGGCGAAATAATATTCTCGCTCCGCAACTGTTCGGCAATCACTCCACCCTGTTCTGAGCTCCTCCCCGGCTCCAACCTAATAATAAAAAGTTGGCGGGCGAATGAATTTGGGATTGGAGACGGTCTAATGGACAAAGAATATCTCTAGAGGGCTATGAAGAAAGAGCAAGGATAGTAGGGGGAGAAAGATAATGCCAGGAGTGGGACCAGAGAAATTTGTCAAATCTACAGCTTATTTCTATGCCGGGAAAGTGTAGCCTTTGTTATTAAAAAAACGCAAGTAGTTGCCCGTTTTATCTTTCTGCCTTCGCTGCCAGCAGGCAAAAGATGGTGTCAATTTTCTCACCTAATTTTCTTTTCCAGATCATTATGAGGAAAGGTGACAAAGTTAATGAGTGAACTAAATCGGTAGGAATGCAGAAATTATGGAATCTGTGGATCTGACAGGATTTTTTTTTAAAAAAAGCCACCTAGAGTCCTTTAAAACAGAAGACACATAGAAAATAGGAAAAGAAGTGACCGAGACGAATGGGGAAAAAAAACATAACCCAAATAAACTTGAGTTAACACTTCTGGTGAATGAATAGGAAAATTATTTGATAATGGGGGTGGGTAATGGTAACGATACGAGTGACCCCATTCTGGGGTGCAGGGAACACCTGAGGGACAATCCCACCAACCCTGCAGCATACAATTCTATGAATCAATCCATCAATCAATTATTGGTATTTATTGAGGGTTTACTGTTCACACACCGCAGAACTAAGTGCTTGGGAGAGTGCAGTACAAAAGAGCTGGTAATGAAATGAACATCGCCTCGATTCCATTTATTTGCTATTGTTTTAATGAGACGTTCATCCCCTCGATTCTATTTATTGCTATTGTTCCTGTCCATCCGTCTCCCCCGATTAGACCGTGAGCCCGGCAAAGGGCAGGGACCGTCTCTACCTGTCACCGGTTTGTACGTTCCCAGCGCTTAGTACAGTGCTCTGCACATAGTAAGCGCTCAATAAATGCTATTGAATAAATACTATCGAGCCGGAAGGCTACGGTAGAATAAGCGGACATATGCCGATTTGTCCATTCCAAGCACTTGGTACAGTGCTCTGCACATAGTGAGTGCTCAATAAATACTACTGAATGAATGAATATGCAGTGTTACTCTTGGGGCTGCGGGAAAGGTCAAACCCAACTTCAAACGTGGATTAAATTTACAACAGTCGATACTGCCAACCACGCCTTTCACCAGAACGCAGGCTGCGTTTAGAGAAGCAGCGTGGCGTAGTGGCTAGAGCGCGGGCCTGGGAGTCGGAAAGAAATCCCGGCTCTGCCACTGCTCTGCTGTGCGACCTTGGGCAGGTCACTTCACTTCTCTGCGCCTCACTCGCCTGATCTGTAAAATGGGGATTGAGAGGGTGAGCCCCACGTGGGACAGGGGACTGTGTCCGACCCGACCGGCTCGCGTCCATCCCCCAGCGCTTGATACAGTTCCCGGCACATAGTAGGCGCTTAACAAATACCATAATCAATTATTAAGCAGCGCGGCGCAGTGGAAAGAGCCCGGGCTCGGGACTCGGACGTCATGAGCTTGAATCCCGGCTCTGGCGCTTGTCAGCGGTGTGACTGCGGGCAGGTCACTTCACTTCTCTGCGCTCAGTTATCTCGTCTGTAAAATGGAAATCAACTGTGAGCCTCACGGGGGACGACCTGATGACCCTGTATCTTCCCCAGCGCTTAGAACGGTGCTCTGCACATAGTAAGCGCTTAACAAATACCAACATTATTATTATTATTCACTAGGGGCAAACAGTTTATTTTGTCGGTTAATAACCACCACCCAGCCTTTTAATGAAAAGCATCATACTGAGGAAAGGCTGATGATGAATAGTATCACAGCACCTAGTTCGGAGCACTGAACTAGACAGTTGGGAGCATCCAATGAAGTCTTTATCTTGGAGGAGTTTACAGTCTAATGCACGAGACAGGCAGGCACGAATGGTACGTATACAACAGGCCCCGATGTGAAAACTGATACAGCTGGCAGTAATAAAAATTCAATTAAATACGTAGGGTAAATGAGCAGATACACGCATGAGGGCAGAGGGTGGCTGAAGAGCCACGATCCAGAAAAGCAGCGTGGCTCAGCGGAAAGAGCCCGGGCTTGGGAGCCAGAGGTCACGGGTTCGAATCCCCGCTCTGCCACTTGTCAGCTGGGTGACCGTGGGCAAGTCCCTTCACTTCTCTGTGCCTCGGTTCCCTCATCTGTAAAACGGGGATGAAGACTGTGAGCCTCACGTGGGACAACCCGATGACCCTGTATCTCCCCCAGCGCTGGGAACAGTGCCCTGCACATAGTAAGCGCTTAACAAACACCGACATTATTATTATGAAGCCGCGTGGCTCAGTGGAAAGAGCCCGGGCTTGGGAGTCAGAGGTCTTGGGTTCGAATCCCAGCTCTGCCACTTGGCAGCTGCGTGACCGTGGGCAAGTCACTTCACTTCTCTGGGTCTCGGTTCCCTCATCTGTAAAATGGGGATGAAGAGTGTGAGCCTCACGTGGGACAGCTTGACGACCCTGTATCTCCCCCGGCGCTTAGAACAGTGCTCCGCACAGAGTAAGCGTTTAACAAATGCCCAACGTTATTATTATTTGTTAGGGAATGGCTCGTGGAAGAAGTGGCTTTTTAGGAGGGCTTAGTCTGGGGGGGGGGATTTGAGGTGGGAGATCCACGCAGGGGGTAGGACACGTTCATCCCCCTAAACAACCCCCACCACCTATCATCGTCTTTTCCAAGAGCACCATTTCCTGAGTGTCTGCTATGTGCTGAGCTCTGTCCTTGGACGCACTGACGTGGTCCCTGACCTAGAGGCACGTAGTCCTCACTGCTTCTGGGACAGAAAGCTCTCACCCTTCCCAGAGCTCACCAGAGAGGGGTTCTCCGCTCGGCGCTTTCCCTTCTGGACGGCCCGCATCCCTCTGAGACGTTTCCTCCCTTTATTTATTAATGTCTGTCTCCTTCTCTAATAATAATAATAATAAAGTTGGTATTTGTTAAGCGCTTACTACGTGCACTGGGGTAGATACAGGGTAATCGGGTCATCCCCCGTGAGGCTCACAGTTAATCCCCATTCGACAGATGAGGTAACCGAGGCACAGAGAAGTGAAGTGACTGGCCCACGGTCACACAGCTGACAAGTGGAGGAGCCGGGATTCGAACACGTGACCTCTCTCTGCGTCGTCCCTGACTTGTCCTCTGTATCCATCCCCCCTCCCAGTCCCACAGTCTTTATGAACGTCTCTGTATTTTATTTATTTCTATTAATGTCTGTCTCCCCCCTCTAGGCTGTAAGCTGGCTGTGGGCAGGGAATGTGTTTGTTATATTCTGCTCTCCCAATCGCTCAGTGTAGTGCTCGGCACAAAGCGAGCGTTCAATGAATGCGATCGAATAATAATTCATTCAATAGTATTTATTGAGCGCTTACTATGTGCAGAGCACTGTACTAAGCGCTTGGGATGAACAAGTCGGCAACAGATAGAGACGGTCCCTGCCGTTTGACGGGCTTACGGTCTAATCGGGGGAGACGGACGAGAACGATGGCAATAAACAGAGTCGAGGGGAAGAACATCTCGTAAAACAATGGCAACTAAATAGAATCGAGGCGATGTATAATTCATTAACAAAATAAATAGGGTAACGGAAATATATACAGTTGAGCGGACGAGTGCAGTGCTGTGGGGATGGGAAGGGAGAGGTGGAGGAGCAGAGGGAAAAGGTGGGAAAAGAGGGTTTAGCTGTGGAGAGGTAAAGGGGGGGGTGGCAGAGGGAGTAGAGGGAGAAGGGGAGCTCAGTCTGGGAAGGCCTCTTGGAGGAGGTGAGTTTTAAGTAGGGTTTTGAAGAGGGAAAGAGAATCAGTTTGGCGGAGGTGAGGAGGGAGGGCGTTCCGGGACCGCGGGAGGACGTGACCCGGGGGTCGACGGCGGGATGGGCGAGACCGAGGGACGGTGAGGAGGCGGGCGGCGGAGGAGCGGAGCGTGCGGGGTGGGCGGTGGAAAGAGAGAAGGGAGGAGAGGTAGGAAGGGGCAAGGTGACGGAGAGCCTCGAAGCCTAGAGTGAGGAGTTTTTGTTTGGCGCGGAGGTCGATAGGCAACCACTGGAGTTGTTTAAGAAGGGGAGTGACACGCCCAGATCGTTTCTGCGGGAAGATGAGCCGGGCGGCGGAGTGAAGGATAGACCGGAGCGGGGCGAGAGAGGAGGAAGGGAGGTCAGAGAGAAGGCTGACACGGTAGTCTAGCCGGGATATGACGAGAGCCCGTAACAGTAAGGTAGCCGTCTGGGTGGAGAGGAAAGGGTGGATCTTGGCGATATCATAGAGGTGAAACCGGCAGGTCTCGGTAACGGATAGGATGCGTGGGGTGAACGAGAGAGACGAGTCAAGGATGACACCGAGATTGCGGGCCCGAGGGACGGGAAGGATGGTCGTGCCATCGACGGTGATAGAGAAGTCTGGGAGAGGACTATTATTATTATTAATAATAATAATGTTGGTATTTGTCCAGCGCTTACTATGTGCCGAGCACTGTTCTAAGCGCTGGGGTAGATACGGGGTAATCAGGTCGTCCCACGTGAGGCTCACAGTTAATCCCCATTTTACAGATGAGGTCACTGAGGCACAGAGAAGTGAAGCGACTTGCCCACAGTCACACAGCTGACAGGCGGCAGAGCCGGGATTCCAACTCATGACCTCTGACTCCCAAGCCCGGGCTCTTTCCACTGAGCCACGCTGAATGAATTCCGTTGTACTCTCCCAAGCGCTTAGCACCGGGCTCTGCACATAGTAGGTGCTCAATAAATATGACTGAATGAATTCTGTTGGATTACTACGTGCACAGCCCTGCACAGAGTAAACGCTCAATAAAACGAAGCAGCGTGGCTTAGTGGAAAGAGCCCGGGCTTGGGAGTCAGAGGATGTGGGTTCTAATCCCGCTTCCGCCACTTGTCTACTGTGTGACCTTGGGCAAGTCACTTCACTTCTCTGGGCCTCAGTTCCCTCATCCGTACATTGGGGATGAAGACTTTGAGCCCCACGTGGGACAACTTGATTACCCTGTATCTACCCCAGCGCTTAGAACAGTGCTTGGCAGGCGACTTGTTTTGTTTTGTCCTGCTGTCTGTCTCCACCGTTTAGACCGTGAGCCCGGTATTGGGCAGGGATGGTCTCTACCTGGCGCCCAGTTGTCCATTCCAAGTGCTTAGTCCAGTGCTCTGCACACAGTAAGCGCTCAATAAATACGATTGAATGAATGAATGGACAGAGTAAGTGCTCAATAAATATTATCGAAGGAATGAACATAGGAAGGGCTTCACAGTCGAGAAGCAGCGTGGCTCTGTGGAAAGAGCCCGGGCTTGGGAGTCAGAAGTCATGGGTTCGAATCCCAGCTCTGCCACTTGTCAGCCGTGGGACTGTGGGCAAGTCACTTCACTCCTCTGGGCCTCAGTGACCTCCTCTGTAAAATGAGGACTAACTGTGAGCCTCACGTGGGAGAACCTCATTACCCTGAATCTACCCCAGCACTTAGAATAGTGCTCTACATGTAGTAAGCGCTTAACAAATACCAACATTATTAAATGCCATGATTATTATTCTGAATCATTGTTATTATTAACCCACACCAAGAGGACTGTTCTCATTCGTCTCAGTGACCTCATCTGTCAAATGGGGATGAAGACTGTGAGCCTCACGTGGGACCACCTGATGACCCTGTAACTCCCCCAGCGCTTAGAACAGTGCTCTGCACAGAGTAAGGGCTTAACGAATACCTTCATTAGATAGCAGCGTGGCTCAGTGGAAAGAGCATGGGCTTTGGAGTCCGAGGTCATGGGTTCGAATCCCAGTTCGGCCACCTGTCAGCTGCGTGACTTTGGGCAAGTCACTTCACCCGTGGCTTAGTGGAAAAGAGCCTGGGCTTCGGAGTCAGAGCTCATGAGTTCGACTCCCGGCTCTGCCACTTGTCAGCTGCGTGACTGTGGGCGAGTCACTTCACTTCTCTGTGCCTCAGTTCCCTCATCTGTAAAATGGGGATTAACTGTGAGCCTCACGTGGGACAACCTGATTACCCTGTATCTCCCCCAGCGCTTAGAACGGTGCTCTGCACACAGCAAGCGCTTAACAAATACCAACATCATTATGGGCAGGGATGGCAGAGGGCAAGGGGACCTGGGCCGACCTCCATCAAAATCCATTCCTTCACACAGTTCCCTCATCTGTAAAATGGGGATTAACTGTGAGCCCCAGGTGGGACCAGCTGATCACCTTGTGTTCCCCCCCAGCGCTTAGAACAGTGCTCTGCACACAGCAAGCGCTTAACAAATACCAACATCATTATGGGCAGGGATGGCAGAGGGCAAGGGGACCTGGGCCGACCTCCATCAAAATCCATTCCTTCACACAGTTCCCTCATCTGTAAAATGGGGATTAACTGTGAGCCCCAGGTGGGACCAGCGGATCACCTTGTATTCCCCCCCCCCAGCGCTTAGAACAGTGCTCGGCACAGAGTAAGCGCTTCACAAATACCAACATTATTATTCTCGGTGCCTCAGTTCCCTCATCTGGACAATGGGGATGAAGACTGTGAGCCCCACGTGGGACCACCTGATTCCCCTGGGTCTCCCCCAGCGCTGAGAACAGTGCTCGGCACAGAGTAAGCGCTTAACGAATACCAACATTATCATTAAATACCACGATTGCTGTTCTTAATCAGCATCGCTAAGCACCGGCAAGGGGACCGGTCCCGGTCCCGGGGGGAGGGGAGGGGCCCGGCGCGCCCGCCGCCCCCCCCCCCCAGGACCGGCCCGCCGCGCCTGCGCGCTGGCGCCCCCGAGGGACTCTGCCGGCGGCCGAGGCGGCCGGACCTCGGGACGCCGCGCCCGACACATGGACGGTCACCGTCACGGTAACGGCGGCCGCTTCCCCTTCCCTTTTCCCTTCTCCCTTCTCCTTCCCCTTCGGGACCACACTGGAGGGACGGGGGCGCTCAGGACATAGGGGGCCCGGGGCATCCGCCACCGCCGACCGCCTGCCCCGCCCGGGCCCGGGGCCGCCGCGGGGTCAGAGGTCGCGGGCTCGTCCTTTCCCCCAGTGGTATTGATTCACAACGACCCTGATTAGGGTATTTCTTAAGGTTGATGAGCATAGATGGTATGATAGATGTCACAGGAGCTCTATTTAGCACGGATAAGCTGAGAAGAAGTGTTGTCTGGTGGAAATGATGAGGATAACGGTTGGCCCCCGGGAGGCTCGCAGTCTTCATCCCCATTTGACAGATGAGGTCACTGAGGCCCAGAGAATAATAATGAGAATGTTGGTATTTGGTTTTGTGGTATCTGTTAAGCGCTTACTCTGTGCCGAGCACCGTTCTAAGAGCTGGGGGAGTTTACAGCGTCAGGTTGGCCCACGTGTCTTCATCCCCATTTGACAGATGAGGTCACTGAGGCCCGGAGAAGAATAATGATAATGTTGGTCTTTGGTTTTGTGGGGTTTTTTGGTATTTGTTAAGCGCTTACTCTGTGCCGAGCACCGTTCTAAACGCTGGGGGAGTTACAGGGTCATCAGGTTGTCCCACGGGAGGCTCACACTCTTCATCCCCATTTGACACATGAGGTCACTGAGGCCCAGAGAAGAATAATGATAATGTTGGTATTTGGTTTTGTTGGGGTTTTTTGGTATTTGTTAAGCGCTTACTATGTGCCGAGCACCGTTCTGAGCGCTGGGGGAGTTACAGGGGAATCAGGTTGTCCCCCTTGAGGCTCACAGTCTTCATCCCCATTTGACAGATGAGGTCACTGAGGCCCAGAGAATAATAATGAGAATGTTGGTATTTGGTTTTTGGTTTTTTTGGTATTTGTTAAGCGCTTACTCTGTGCCGAGCACCGTTCTGAGCGCTGGGGGAGATGCAGGGGAATCAGGTTGTCCCCCGGGAGGCTCACGGTCTTCATCCCCATTAGACAGATGAGGTCACTGAGGTCCAGAGAATAATAATGATAATGCTGGTATTTGTTGTTTTTTTTTTTTTTTGATATTTGTTAAGCGCTTACTGTGTGCCGAGCACCGTTCTGAGCGCTGGGGGAGATGCAGGGGAATCAGGTTGTCCCACGTGAGGCTCACGGTCTTCATCCCCATTTGACAGATGAGGTCACTGAGATTCATGAGAACAGTCCTCTTGGTGTTGGTTAATGACAATGATTAAGAATAATAATCATGGCATTTAATAATGTTGGTATTTAAGTGCTTACTATGTGCGGAGCACTGTTCTAAACGCTGGAGGAGCGACAGGGTCATCAGGTTGGCCCACGTGAGGCGCACAGTCTTCATCCCCATTTGACAGATGAGAGTACTGAGGCACAGGGAAGTGAAGTGACTCGCCCACGGTCACACAGCTGACAAGGAGCAGAGCCGGGATTAGAACCCATGACCTCTGACTTCCAAGCGTGGGCTCTTTCCACTGAGCCATCTGGGCCTGGGAATCAGAGGGTTTGGGTTCTAATCCCACTCTGCCATTTTTTTATGGTTATTTGTTAAGCGCTTACTCTGTGCCCGGCAGTATAGTGAGCACTGGTGTAGATACAGGTTAATCGAGTTGGACACAGTCCTCGTCCCACCCAGGGCTCACAGTCTGTGAGCTCATCATTTTAATAATAATAATAATGTTGGTATTTGTTAAGCGCTTACTTTGTGCAGAGCACTGTTCTAAGCGCTGGGGGTAGAGACAGGGTCATCAGAGGGTCCCACGTGGGGCTCACAGATTTTAACCCCCATTTTTACAGAGGCGGGAACTGCGGCCCACGTTCCAAACGCTTAGTACAGTGCCATGCACATAGTAAGCGCTCGATAGATACTATTGAATGAACGAATGAATAATAATAATAACATTGGTATTTGTTAAGCGCTTGCTACGTGCAGAGCACTGTTCTAAGCGCTGGGGGTAGAGGCAGGGTCATCAGATGGTCCCACGTGAGGCTCACAGATTTTAATCCCCATTTTTACAGAGGAGGGAACTGAGGCTCAGAGAATAATAATCACGTTGGTATTTGTTAAGCGCTTGCTATGTGCAGAGCACTGTTCTAAGCGCTGGGGGTAAATATAGGGCAATCAGGTTGTCCCACGTGGGGCTCACAGTCTTTAGTCCCCATTTTTACTGAGGCCCAGAGAATAATAATAATAATAATAATGTTGGTATTCGTTAAGCGCTTACTCTTTGCAGAGCACTGTTCTAAGCGCTGGGGGAGAGACGGGGTCATCAGGTTGTCCCACGTGAGGCTCACAGACAGTCCCCATTTTACAGATGAGGTCACTGAGGCCCAGAGAAGTGAAGTGACTTGCCCAAGGTCACACAGCAGACAGGTGGAGGAGTCGGGATTCGAACCCCACGACCTCTGACTCCCAAGCCCGGGCTCTTGCTACGGAGCCCCGCCGCTTCTCTTATTGAGCGCTGACTTATGTGCAAGGAGAAAACAGAGCGAGAAAAAAACCTAGCGAGATGCTTTAAAACTTGGATGTGGACATGGGTTTGGTGAGGTTTCCCAAAAGATTTTGGAAAAAGACCTTTTGTCAGCTTTAAATTAGGAAAACCTAGGCCGTTTGCACTTCTGGAGAGCATTCTAATGGAAGAGATGTTTTGAGAGGGGGGCCGTATTTGGGTGGTAAAATTGAGGATCCCCTCAGATTCCACTTGGGTGGTGAAATCGAGGATCCCCTCGGATTCTGTGTCATTCGTTAGCTTGGGAGCTGGCAGGAGAGGCCTTTACGGAGGCTGCCTGATGATGACTCCCCGACTTTCCCTCTGCTCCTCCCCCTCTCCCGTCCCATCCCCTCAGCACTGTACTCGTCCTCTCAACTGTATATATCTTCATTACCCTATTTATTTTGTTAATGAGATGCACATCACCTTGATTCTGTTTATCTGCCATTGTTTTAACGAGACGTTCTTCCCCTTGACTCTATTTATTGCCATTGTTCTTGTCCCTCCGTCTCCCCCGATTAGACCGTGAGCCCGTCAGAGGGCAGGGACCGTCTCTATCTGTTGCCGATTTGTCCATTCCAAGCGCTTAGTACAGTGCTCTGCACATAGTAAGCGCTCAATCAATACTATCGAATGAATGAATGAATGACTAAAGAAGACTGTGACCTGCTGGAACAGAAACCCTCCTTTATTCATTCGGTCGGATTTATTGAGCGCTTACTATGTGCAGAGCACTGGACTAAGGGCTTGGAATGGACAATCGGGCAACAGATAGAGGCCATCCCTGCCCCACGACGGGCTCGCGGTCTAAACGGGGGAGACAGACAGCAAAGCAAGACAGAGCAAAACAAAAACAAGACCACATCATCGAGATAAATAGAATCAAGGGGGGGATTAACAAAATAGGGTAATAAATAATATATACAGATGAGCACAGTGCTGAGGGGAGGGGGGGAAGAGCAGAGCGTGGGAGGGGAGTAGAGGGAAAGGGGGGGCTCTGTCTGGGAAGGCCTCCTGGAGGAGGTGACTTCTCAGTAGGGCTTTGAAGAGGGGAAGAGAGTGAGTTTGGCGGAGGTGAGGAGGGAGGGCGTTCCAGGACGGCGGGAGGACGTGGGCCGGGGATCGACGGCGGGACGGGAGAGAACGGGGGTCGGTGAGGAGGTGGGCGGCAGAGGAGCGGAGCGTGCAGGGTGGGCGGTAGAAAGAGAGAAGCGAGGAGAGGTAAGAGGGAGCAAGGTGATGGAGAGCTTTGAAGCCAAGAGTGAGGAGTTCCTAATCCCGGCTCTGCCACTTGGCGTGACTTTGGGCAAGTCACTTCACTTCTCTGGACTTCATCTGTAAAATGGGGGTTAAGACTGTGAACCCCAGGTGGAACCACCCGATTCCCCGGTGTCTACCCCAGCGCTTAGAACAGTGCTCGGCGCATAGTAAGCGCTTAACAAATAGCAGCATTATTATTATTCACTGGGCTAAGCGCTTGGAAGTCCAGTTTGGCAACAACGGGCTCCCAGGGGAAGCAGCGGGGCTCAGCGGCAGGAGGCCGGGCTTGGGAGTCAGAGGTCGTGGGTTCAAATCCCACCTCCGCCACTTGTCTGCTGTGTGACCTTGGGTAAGTCACTTCACTTTTCTGGGCCTCAGTGACCTCATCTGAAAGTGAGGATGAAGACTGTGAGCCCCACGTGGGGCCACCTGATGAACTTGTATCTACCCCAGCGCTTAGATCAGTGCTCGGCACACGGTAAGGGCTTAACAAATACCAGCATTATTATTAGAAAGGGGGAGACAGGGGTCGTTCCTTGAAGCCCCCTTCCTCTAGACTGCGAGCCCGCTGTTGGGGAGGGATCGTCTCCGTTGCCGAGTTGTACTTTCCAAGCGCCTGATACGGTGCTCGGCACACGGTGAGCGCTCGGCGTGGCTCAGTGGAAAGATCACGGGCTTAGGAGTCAAAGGTCATGGATTCTCATCCCGGCTCCGTCACCTGTCAGCTCTGTGACTTTGGGCAAGTCGCTTAACTTCTCGGTGCCTCAGTGACCTCATCTGTAAAATGGGGATTAAGACTGTGAGCCTCACGTGGGACAACCTGCTTACCTCGGACCTTCCCTAGTGCTTAGAACAGTGCTCGGCACATAGTAAGCGCTTAACAAATACCCACATTGTCATCATTATTATAAATACGATTGAATGAATGATCGGTCCTGCTGTCTTTTGCCCGGACCAACTTGGAGGGACGAGAGGCAGAACTCACAGGAAACACGCTTGTTTGACAGGACTGGGAAGTGCGAGGCAGAACGGCTTTTAGGAGAAAAGCAGCTTGGCTTAGTGGCAAGAGCGCGGGCTGGGCCGTCTGAGGTCGTGGGATCTAATCCCGCCTCCTCCACTTGTCAGCTGTGTGACTCCGGGCAAGTCACTTCACTTCTCTGTGCCTCAGTTACCTCATCTGTAAAAGGGGGATGAAGACGGTGAGCCCCGCGCGGGACCATCTCATTACCTTGTATCCACCCCAGCGCTTAGAATAGTGCTTGACACATAGCGCTTAACGGATATCATCGTTATTAAAAGCAACTGGAAAAAAAATCTATTAAAGGGATATGGTTATCCAGTCCTGTAAGAGAAATGATTTCTTTGGGCCTTTTTTAGGGTACTTGAACTGTGAGCCCGTGAGATAATTCGGTGCGGCTGTGGCAACTGACTGTGAATCCGTCACTGGGCAGGGATGGTCTCTATCTGTTGCCGAATTGAACGTTCTAAGCGCTTAGTACAGTGCTCTGCCCATAGTAAGCGCTCAACAGATACGATTGAATGAATGAACTGACCCGTTGAAAGAAGGGCATTCCTTCAGCCGTAACTGTTTAAGCCGGGGCCTAATTCGTCCCGCTACCGAGAACACCTCAATTAACGACTATTTGTCGAAGGGACCGTCTCCGGGGAATTTTACGTCACCAGGACAAGCTCATCTGTTTGTCCCGAGAGGATTGGTTGTCAGGGCTTAGGTACGTGGGTCTCTGGAGTTTGACTGGGAGAAAACCAGTGTTGACAATTTGAGTTTAAAAAGAACGGTGGATTGTTTCCTTACACTTCTACTGGCTTATTTTAAATTGGGCCCTCTATCCTGGGCTTGAGTTCTTAGCAAAATTATTTGGTAATCAGAGGATGGCTCTTGATTATGAAATGATACGGCTGTCATCGTAAAGCCCGCAATCTGTATTTTAAGTGGACACTATAAATTTTTCAGCACTCTCTACAAGATCATAAAAGTGTGTAGAACAGACTGGATACTTCGAGAGCTCCTACATTTGGGAACCCCCCTTTCAATAGTAAAAATTTAGAGGATTGAACAAACTACCGTAGGAAGTTTCAGCATTCCTGATTAAAATGAAACCTTGGTAAGCCTCTAATAGACAAATGGAGTCTTGTTTTGATGACTTTTGTGGGATTTCATTCAAAGTGGATTTTTACTGGATTTGCCTGTCCTCTATGAATCTGAATGGGGGTTTTACGTGTCTGCGTCCAAAGTCTAAGCAAGATGGGCTCAAATCAGTCTGAGTGTGATCACAATTTTTTTTTCCAAAGATTGACTTTCCCCCTACAAAGGTTTCAGAACTACTGTCTTACAAGTCCTAGTCAGTTGGAGAATTGGAAATGGGAAAGGAGGGGTAAACACAGTAAATTGGATTATAATATAACCTTATAATAGTTGATTCAGAGGATTGGCCTGTTAACTCTGGACAGTGTTGGATGTGTTGGCAGAGGCAGGATGGCTTGCTTAAAAGAAGTATCCCATCCCCTTTGATTCCTTTTTCCTACCCTTTTTACGCTGCTGTGACGATGAACATTACATGCTCCTCTATATGTTTCCTCTTCCTCATGAACAGAGCTCCCTTTTGTTTTCAATAAATCAGTGGTTTTTATTGAACGCTTACTTTGTGCACAGGACTGTACCAAGTGTCCTGCAAGTTAGACCTGATCGTTGCCCTCGAAGAGCTTACGGTCTAGCCGGGAGTGGGTGGTGGGGGAGACGGACATTAAATTACAGGTAAGGGAAGCAACAAAATATAATGATATGTACACACGTACTGTGGGGAGGGGGAGAGTACCCAAGTGCATCATAATAATAATACTAATGTTGGTATCCGTTAAGCGCTTACTATGTGCCAAGCACCCTTCTAAGCGCTGGAGTAGATGCGAGGTGATCAGGTTGTCCCACGTAGAGCTCACAGTCTTCATCCCCATTTTCCAGATGAGGGAACTGAGGCACAGAGAAGTGACTTGCCCACAGTCACACAGCTGACAAGCGACGGAGCCGGGATTAGAACCCATGACCTCCGACTCCCAAGCCCGGGCTCTTTCCACTGAGCCACGCTGCTTCAGAGAAGCGTACGGTGGGGGTGTTGAGAGCTTGTTCTGGAAAGGCATTCTGGAGGAGATATTTCATTGGGGCTTTGAACACGGGGAGGTTGTTGGACTTTTGTATTTCCAGAGGAAGGGGATGAGCAGTTGACGGTGGATGGAGCGAAAGTGAGAGACAGTGAATAGGTTCGTGTTAAAAGAGTGAAGTGTCTTAACTGGGTTACGGGGGGTCATTAGCAAGGATAAGGAAGGGGAAGAGAGCCGAATGAGCTGAAAAGTTTCTTCATGATGCAGAGAAGGCTGGGCGGCCATCGGAGGCACTTGAGGACCGTGAATTCTGGGCCCGTGTGGATACCAGAAAATTTGCCTCATTGATATCCGGACGATCGACAAGGACTGTCGAGCCACGGTAGGCGTTGCTAGGGTCACGCAGACTCCTGGCTGAGGGATTCCGCGGTGGTAACGGACCGTCCACGGGTCTGGACGGGCCGCTCCCTCATGGCCGCCGGCGGGATGGAGCCTCCGAGAGGTGCTTCCTTTTGCGCTTCACGGACATTTATCATTTCAGGGCTCAGATATGTCCCTGAATATCAATCCGAGGAAAACCTTCCTATTCTCTACGAATGCAAGCTGTGTAATTGTCCAGCTGGTTTGAGTACCACGTTTATGCATGTTTATGGCCCAAAGCACAGGTCGTGGCTCAGTGGAAAGAGCCCGGACTTGAGAGTCATGTCAAGGGTTCGAATCCCAGCTCTGCCACTTGACAGCTGTGTGACTGTGGGCGAGTCACTTCTCTGTGCCTCAGTTCCCTCATCTGGAAAATGGGGATGAAGACTGTGAGCCTCACGTGGGACAACCTGATGACCCCGTATCTACCCCAGCGCTTAGAACAGTGCTCTGCACATAGTAAGTGCTTAACAAATACCGACATTATTATATCTGGCCAATCCTAAAACACACAGATTCTCTGACCAGTTATGGTGCAGAGTAGCCCTGTGAGCTGCAGAGCACAGCCGGATGGGGAGAAAAGCAGGCTTGGCTCTCTCCGTTCCTCATCGTCTTGTGGGAGCGGGACTGAGCTCCCAGAGAAGAGTCTGGCCCTCGGCAGACGGTGTCAGCTCCTGGAGGCACTTTTTCCGACGAATGATCAGTGTGGTATTGGTGAAAGCGCTTACTGTGTGCCCGGCGCTGGGATAGGTCCAGGATAATCAGTTGGGACACTGAGGGTCACAGTCTGAGTGGGGCTGAAAATCTAATCCGGGTGTTCCCAAGCGCATAACACGCTATGCCAGACACAGCTGGCTGTCAGCGAACGTTATCGGTGATTATGATCATGATGATGAAGAGTCGGAGAGGAAGCGTGTTGCTCTCGCCCTCTCTCCAGGGCTCCTCTCCTCTCCTGCCCTCTCCTCTCCTCCAGCTTCTCCTCGCTGACCCCAACTCTCTGCCTCTCCCCTTCTGCCTTCCCCATTTGTATGAATTGGGCGTCCGTGTGGATGGTAGGGTTTGAGTGTGCGCGGCAACAGCTGGGTGTGTATCTGGGTGTGTGTCTATTTGGGAGGTGTCAGTGTGTCACAAAGACTTTAAGCACTCTGTGAGCGGGGAAAGTGTCTACCAACTCTGTACAGTGTGTATAGTGCTCCGCACACGGTAAGCGCTCCATAAGTGGGTAAGTCACTTAACTTCTCTGTGCCTCAGTTACCTCATCTGTAAAATGGGGATTAAGACTGTGAGCCCCACGTGGGACAACCTGATTCCCCTGTGTCTACCCCAGCGCTTAGAACAGTGCTCTGCACAAAGTAAGCGCTTAACAAATACCAACATCATTATTAAATACCATGGATTGATTGGAAATCTGTGGAAAACGTTTTTTTGTTTTTTTTAAGAAAAATGATCTGGTCAGGAGAGTGAAGTATGGAGCCGGAGAGGGGATAGGCCGAAGATAAGGAGATCAGCGGTAGATCAGACAGAGATCAGACAGGATATGACAGATGCTTGAACCAGCGTGGTAGCGTTCGGCTGGCGAGGAAGGAGCAAACTCTAGAGACGCAGCGGAGGTAGAGTCGACGAGATCTCCGTGACTGACTGAATACGTGGTTTGAAGTAGAGAGGTGAAGTCAAGAATAATGCGAAGGCTCCTGGCTCGTGAGACAGGAAGGATGGTGGTGTGGTCTACAGTGATGTGAAAGAGAGTTTGAGAAGGAAGATGAGAGAGTCAGTTTTGGTCACGTTGATTCTGAGGCAACTGTGGGACATCCAGGTAGGGCTGTCCTAAAGGCAGAAGGAAATGTGAGATTACACAGAGAGGGGGAGGTTGGGGCTGAAGATGTAAATTTGGGAGTCGTCTGGGTAGAGATAGTAATTGAAACTGTGGAAGCAGATGATCTCCCCGAGCGAGTGGCTGTAGATGGACCCAGACCTGAGCCCCACAGGGACCCCCACAGGTAAGGCGTAAGTGGCAAATGAGATCAAAAGGGAGTGGCCAAAGAAGCGGGAGAACCAAGAGGAGAAAGCGTGCGTTTGGTAGTGTTTCCAGAACGAGGCGATGCTCCACAGTAAAGTGAAGGAATTTCCAAGGTGGTCATCATGGATGACTTCGCCAAGAGCAGTTTCCGAGACGTGGAAGGGCGGAGGCCGGATCGGGTGGGGTCTCGAAGGGAGTTGGAAGAGAGGAAGAAGAGGTAGCAGGAGTCAACGACCCATTCAGAGAGTTTGGATAGGAATAGTAGGAGGGAGATGGTGGCAATAACTGAAAGGGGCAGTAGGGTCAAGGGGAGGAAAGCGGAGGGGAAGGAGCCACTGACGAGTGGGCATGTTAAGACAGGGAGGAAAGAAGGATCGGCGCAAGCGTTTTAATAAGATGTGAAGGGATGTGGTTGGATGCGCAGATGGAGAGGGAAGGATTTTTGAAAAGACAGGGGAGCTCCTATTGGGAGACAGCTGGAAAGGATGAAAGACTAGATGTGGCAATCGGAGGGGTTATGGTCTGAGAAGGCAGGGGGGAGATTTGGGAGTTCGTGCCAGATGGCTTCCCTTTTGTTGAAATAGGCGGCGAGGTCGTTGGGGTGAAAGATGGGTTAGGTGGAACTACTAGAGAGTTGAAAATCAGAAAGAGCTTTCTAAAATATCCTGGCCATGTCCCTACACATATACAGGTGGGGTAGAGGGCAAGGGAGAAGGGGAAATGAAACTGAAATGGTCTGTGGCCCTTTATGGACTTGGAGCTGCTCAAGCCAGGAACTCAGCTGCTTCCACCCTGATACCCCAGTTTCTGGGTGAAACGGGAAAATTAGAAGTCGGCCTTTCTTCCCAAACTCTCCCGAATTCCCAAACCGGGAGCTTCTTCCAAGCCCGTGAAGGGGAATTAGAGCGAGTTTGCCCTGCGATCCTTTCTCGAGGGACTTAGACGGAGCCAGAGCACAATGTTAATGAAGCCGCCGGTCAAGGAGTTTCTGCTCTTAGGCTCTGGCTCAGGAATAACCTTGGTCCACGTCTTAGTGGTACTCGTGTCGGACTTTCTTGGTTCCCTTCTTGGTACTAGGGCCAGGGCTGGGAGCCACCCCCCTCTCAGTGTGCCTTTTGGCCTTTGTGAACTCTTAAAGGGGCTTGATGTCCAACCTCATCGAGCCGGCGTTATGAACCGTAAAAACCAGGGAACTCCGAAAAGAGAAAATACCAATCTCCTCACACTCGTGAGAACCTTTGCCCTGTGCAATTAGACCTAATCACTGCAAGGGATGGAAGTCAAATTGACTTCGGTACAATGAAATTCAATCCTGGAAGCTTAAGGCATATGTCAAGAGGAGCAATTGAGCCTAATAAAATAAGTTTTAAAAGCTGGCCGGAAATAGACTTGAGGTCTCACGTGACTGATGAATGCGCTTGTACGTGGCATTTTATTAGGTTTGTTTCGTTTTGATCCCGACATCTAGCGCATTCCACTTGGATGGATGCCAGAGCTGCTTTGACTGTGGAGAAAACTGGGCATTTACCCAGCTAGAGGCTGCCCGTGGTCATGGGAGGAGTCACCGCGTTTGGCAGGAGATCCACCGTGGCCCGTCGAACAGCACCCTCCCTCTCCTTCATCTTCCGTCTTTCCATAAGTCCTCAAGATACGTCTGCCTTGCTGCAGCCCCGGTATAAAGATAGCTCTGACAGTTCTGAAGAGAAAGGGACACAAACACTGCAGACAAGGCGGGGAGAGAAAAGTGCACTTTACCCGGAAGCCACATCCTCATCCTGCCCCTTGGATTGTCAGCTCCCCCTCTGAAGTGTAAGCTTCGTCTGGGCAGGGAATGTGCCTACCAACTCCGTTATATTGTACTCTCCCAAGTGCGTAGTACAGCGCTTTGCACAAAGTAAGCACTCAGTAAATACCATTCATTGATTGATCGGTCGGAGGACCCCTGGTTTCCTTCCAGTACATAGCGTTTACCAAAGGCATAACCTGGCTCCGGTTTCTGCGGACATTCGGTAGAGAAATTCAATCCTGGGACTGTGACAAGTCGTCACTCCGGGACCTGCAGACTGAATTCTGATGTCCTTAAACGGTGGGGCCTCGAGCAAGAGAGGAGAATGTAGTTTTTTCTATAGGTTTTAGGTCGGGGCCGGTGAAGGGGATGCGGGAGATGGATAAATTTAAAGTTGCTTCTTGGGGATTTTTCTTGGGACAGATAATAGGTGCTGCTGTCAAGGCATTAAACGATCAGGGGCCCTAAAATGTGGCCAGCTACAAATAATAATTCTGAAAACGAATGGGTGATCCTAAAATGATCTATTTTTTCTTACTTGAAAGGGCAGGAATGTGTGTATCTTCAATGTTCAAAAATATAGAAGAAATATTTTTTTGAAAGTTGCACACATCCACTAAGAGGAGTATATGTTTCCTGAGATGACGGGGGCGGGGGATGTTTGGGTTTCGCAAATTCAGGTATCGAAAATGGAAATACTATGCTAGAATTTTCGGGCTTTAACCTTGAAGAGCGCCTCAGTCTGTGGAACATTTAAAATGATGGGAATTGGAAAATACAGCATAGATTCTTTTTCCATTTGATTTATGATTCCTATTTAGGCTGTACTCCAAATGAACAGCAACTGGCCAGCTACGAACAGAAGGTTCAAATCAAACCCTCCACGTGCTTGTGCTCTGAGAACAAAAGAAAGCGAAAAAGTATTTCCTCACTTCCTTGGCCAGGTAGAATGTTTGGTCATTTGAACCAACCAGTGTGAACATGGCAGATATAGAAGCCCCAAATGTGAAGGAGATACCCATTGTCAGCAAAGTCATCAACGTGTCTTAAATCGTCCCTAGGCCGTATACCCGCATTAAGGACTCCGTGAACCTTGTATCAGTTTAGCCGACCTTGAAGCTGTAGGGATTGGGGTTGCGCTAGGGTGGCCTTGGAGTACGTATTCTGGATTTTAGGTACAGTGGAAGGGGCCGATCTCAACCACCTCTCTGGGGAACTGTTTGGAACTAGACCATTTTGAGACCCTCTGGGGTTGACGAGTTTGGCGGGAAATGTGAAGGGTTCGGGTGTGTTTGCCCTCTTCGGGAGATCATCTAAAATCTGTAAATTTGCCCCAAAGTAGGTACTTCGAAGCCACCGTAGCCCCGACCACAGGGTTGACAGGAGCCCGTGAGGGATGCTGAGGGCCGGGCAGTCCTCCAACTGTGTTTAATCTGTGTCAGTAAGGGGTGAGGAAATGCAGCATCACCCATCTCTCAATTCAGCCCATGTGAACACTTCCCTGGGCTGTTCGGTCTCTTGGGGAGTTCCTCGGGATCTCAGTCCCTTTCACACCTATGACCCATTCATTCATTCATTCAGTCGTATTTATTAAGCGCCTACTGTGTGCAGAGCACTGTACTAAGTGCTTGGGAAAGAACAATACAACAATAAATAAATAAATAAAATTGCAGATATATACAGTTTGGCTCAGTGGAAAGAGCCTGGGCTTGGGAGTCAGGTCATGGGTTTGAATCCCCGTGTTGCCGTTTTTGCCAGCTGTGTGACTGTGGGCAAGTCACTTCACTTCTCTGGGCCTCAGTTCCCTCATCTGTAAAATGGGAATTAAGACTGAGCCCCACGTGGGACAACCTGATCACCTTGTATCCCCCCAGCGCTTAGAACGGTGCTCGGCACATAGTAAGCGCTTAACAAATACCACCATTATCATAAGTGCCGTGGGGCTCTGGGTCCCGGGAAGAGCAAAGGGAACAAGTCAGGGCGATGCAGAAGGGCGTGGGCGATGAAAAGAGGGGCTTAGTCTGGGATGGCCTCTTGGAGGAGATGTGCCTTCGATAAGGTTTTGAAGAAGGGGGAGGGTAATTGGCAGATTTGAGGAGGGAGGGCATTCCAGGCCAGAGGGCGTTTATAAGCCAGAGGCAGGAGTTGGCCGGGGTCGGCGAGAAGAAAAAAGGAAGAAATTCTATATCACTTATTTGATTAGCATTAAGACATGGTAAGCAGTTTGCTAGCATTATTATATGACAAGTAGTCTCAAGTTATTTTTTGTAGTATCGTTCCTGAGTGTTCACAGTATCACAATATTTTCCTTTCTTCGAAAGGCGTTACAAGGGATTTTAGCTATATTTCCTATTTTTGAAATGTTTGCTGTAGCACAATAGACTTTAAAATGTAAATTAATGTGCTGTGACTAATTTTTAAAATACATTTCTTGTATAATTCGCTTTATAATTCTGACTCCGGTCATTCCAGATGATTGCTAGAACTGTGGGATGAACATACTGATTCTCGAGAAAAGCCACAGCGAATCGCTTCAGTCTACTTGTGCGAAGCAGCGTGGCTCAGCGGAAAGAGCACCGCCTTAGGAGGCAGAGGTCATGGGTTCTAATCCCGGCTCTGCCACCTGTCAGCTGTGTGACTTTGGGCAAGTCCCTTCACTTCTCGGTGCCTCGGTTACCTCATCCGTAAAATGGGGATTAAGACTGTGAGTCTCATGTGGGACAACCTGATTATCCTGTATCTACCCCAGCGCTTAGAACAGTGCTCGGCATATTCATTCATTCATTCAATAGTATTTATTGAGTGCTCACTATGTGCAGAGCACTGTACTAAGCGCTTGGAATGTATAAGTCGGCAACAGATAGAGACAATCCCTGCCGTTTGATGGGCTTACAGTCTAATCGGGGAGACAGGCAGACAAGAACAGTGGCAATAAATAGAGTCAAGATAGTAAGTGCTTAACAAATACCAACATTATTATTATTATTATTATTACTTTACCAAAAGATCTGGTGCACGTGGGAGATGCCAGGGTTGTGTGGATACCAGGACTATCCCTCCTTTTTGATTTTAGTTCTCATTCAGATAGATGTCATAATACCGCAAAGTCAACGATTTAGTCAGGAGGAAGGGAATTGCCTCAAACCACAGATTGACAAGGATTACAGACATATGATGTATCTGTTTTGAAAGCGTTGAAATTACTGGATCCCATTTCCTGGCTTCTGGCGATGGATTTGATTGACTGCACAGCCCTGGGGACTCAGAAGGAATGATGGCATAACTTTCTTCGGTCCTGAAACGTTGCTCTTTTCGTCCCCTATTGTAGGTGAATGGTTGATTACAAAGCCTGTATTTATTGCTAGCACTAATATATGGTATTTATTAAACCTGGGGAAGATATTAAGTTAATATAGAGAAGCCGCATGGCTCAGTGGAAAGAGCCCGGGCTTTGGAGTCAGAGGTCATGAGTTTGAATCCCAGCTCTGCCACTTGTCAGCTGTGTGACTGTGGGCAAGTCACTTCACTTCTCTGGGCCTCAGTTACCTCATCTGTAAAATGAGGATTAAGACTGTGAGCCCCACGTGGGACAACCTGATTCCTGTGTCTACCCCAGATCTTAGAACAGTGCTCTGCACATAGTAAGCGCTTAACAAATACCAACATTATTATTATTATTATTATTAATTCAAACAGTCCCTGTCCCACATAGGACTCATCCCCTGCTATTTCCTCATTTTATGGGTGAAGAAATTGAGGCTCGGAGAGGATTAATGACTTTCCCAAGGTCACTCAGCTGGCCAGTGACAGAGTTGGGACCGAAACCCAGCTCTCCTGAATCTTATTCCCACTTTCCAACTAGGTCATTCGACCTTTATCAATTACTGAATGGTTTCCAATTCTGTAGCCTCCGAGTTCAGAATGCCAAGTTGGCTTTTTGGAAAGGAGAGGCACTTTGAAGTAAAGAAACTAAACGTGTAAAGTGTTGTAGACCTGCTGGACTTGACCCTGAAAGCATTTCAAGTGCATGTTTTGAAGCTGAAGGCCATTGGTTTTAATGAAAATGAAGTTACTGAATTCCCATGTCGGAATTACTGCTGATCCACCTTTTATATTGAAATAAAAGCGGTAACCCTTGCAGGAGTTTCCACTTTTCTTTCTCAGATCACTCTGAGGTAAATCTTCCTGGGATAATTCTATCTGTTCTCATAGACACTCTTTTTTTGTGTTTCATGAGCAGAATTGGTAATAATAATAATAATGTCGGTATTTGTTAAGCACTTACGATGTGCAGAGCACCGTTTTAAGTGCTGGGGGGAGATACAGGGTGATCGGGTTGTCCGACGTCAGGCTCACAGTCTTAATCCCCAGTTTCCAGATGAGGTCACTGAGGTACAGACTGCCCACAGTCACCCAGCTGACAAGTGGCAGAGCCGGGATTCGAACCCATGACCCTGACTCCCAAGCCCGGGCTCTTTCCACTGAACCCTGCCGAATTGGTATCTCTCATTGTGAAGTCAGAGGATTCCACTAAAGTTTTTTTGGCTTACGTTCCAGTTCCACATAATTTCTACCACAGATAAGTGGGTAATGCGGACTGCCCTCCCCTTCAGCCAAGCCGCGCAGGTTTCACCATCCCCTGAAGCGAACTCTCAATCCTAAAACCAACTGCAGAAACCGTTTTTTATTTCTGTAGTATCTTGCCATCTCCATTTCACCGAACAATGAGATTGTAGCTCTGTAATAACAATAATAATAATGTTGGTATTTGTTAAGCGCTTACTATGTGCAGAGCACTGTTCTAAGCGCTGGGGTAGACACAGGGGAATCAGGTTGTCTCACGTGGGGCTCACAGTCTTAATCCCCATTTTACAGATGAAGGAACTGAGGCACAGAGAAGTTAAGTGACTCGCCCACGGTCACACAGCCGACAAGTGGCCGAGCCGGGATTTGAACCCATGACCTCTGACTCCCAAGCCCGTGCTCTTTCCACTGAGCCACGCTGCTTCTACATTTTGTGTGTATGTTTCTGCTCTTTCTGCTCCTGACCCCTCCTTCATAAGAGAAGTTTGCTTTTCGGCCTGTCTTCTCCAGTAGTTTGTAAGCTCTTCAAGAGCCGGTACCACGCATTCTTCTTTCTTATTACCGCACGCTCTCTATTAAAATGCTCTCTTTGAAATAGAGAAGCAGCGGGGTTCAGTGGCAAGAGCCCGGGTTTGGGAGCCAGAAGGTCGTGGGTTCTAATCCCGACTCCGCCGCTTGTCTGCTGTGTGACCTGGGGCAAGTCACTTCACTTCTCTGGGCCTCAGTTCCTTCATCTGGAAAAATGGGGATTAAAAAATGTGAGCCCCACGGGGGACAATCTGATTATCCTGTATCTACCCCAGCGCTTAGAACATTGCTCTGTTCATAGTTAGCTCTTAACAAATATCAACATTATTACTGGTATTATTAGTATTGGTATTATTGGTATTAGTAGTACTGTTAATAAATACCAACAGTGCTCTGTACATAGTAAGCGCTTAACAAATACTATTATTATTATTACTCCTAATGAGTACTATTGATAGAGATTATAGATTAAACTCGATTAGCAATAATAATGATAATGTTGGTATTTGTTAAGCGCTTACTGTGTGCCAAGCACTGTTCTAAGCGCTGGGGTAGGTACAGGGTAATCAGGTTGTCCCACAAGAGGCTCACAGACTTGGATTGGATTGGAGATTGGATTGAGATTATCTTGGGCTTGTCTCTGCCACTTTGCTGCTTTCTTCTCTTCCTTATAATAATATAATAATTATGGTGTTTGTAAAGCGCTGACTCTGTGCCAAGCTCTGTTCTGTGCTCTGGGGTGGATACAAGGTAAGCAGTAACAGATACAGAGAAGTGAAGTGGCTTGCCCGAGGTCACACAGCAGGCAAGTAGAGGAGTCTTAGAGAAACAGCGTGGCTCAGTGGAAAGAGCCCAGGCTTGGGAGTCAGAGGTCATGGGTTCTAATCCAGGCTCCGTCGCTTGCCAGCTGTGTGACTTTGGGCAAGTCACTTCACTTCTCTGTGCCTTAGTTACCTCATCTGTAAAATGGGGATTAAAACTGTCAGCCCACGTGGACATCCTGATCACCTTGTATCCCCCCAGCGCCTAGAACAGTGCTTTGCACATAGTAAGTGCTTAGCAAATACCACCATTGTTATTCTCTCTACCTTCTCTCATGCTGCTCCGCACATGGTGAAGCGCTCAGTAAATATGTTTGAATGAGTGACTGGATGAATACCTGCCCACCATGGGCTGCTTCACTACCCATCGGTAGTCTCATTTCTATTTTACAGGTGGGGAATTGAAGCTTAGAGAGATTTCAAGATTCCAGTCTTCATATAACGTTTGGTGCTGCAGTTGCTAAGTACTCGAGCTGGGGGGTTAAAGTCTTCCCATCTCCGCTTCAGACATCATAGGATCCCTGCCGTGAGACGAGCATGTCCGTTGTCCCCAAATAGGTTTCCGACTCAAAGTCTGCAGATCTCAAGTTAGAGAGTTGCTAATGGTTGAAGCCTTAAGAATTCCTAAGCTTGCCAACCTCCGAACAAATCATCGCGCTTATCTGTTAGAATCGTCTCAGCTTCCTAAGACCACGTCTAGCCATCTCTAGCATAGAAAATCAATCTGAAAACTCATCAGACATTCCTTGAGGGAATATCATCGTCCTTTGGAGCGCGACTGCTTGTGCTTAATGCTGTCTTCTTATAGGGCCCCTGTGAACCTGAAAGGGGCAAAATAACTTTGAGTTTTCTCAGGAATATTAGAAGGGAGGCCAGCATTTTCCTTGATTTTGCTTACCTGCCACATTTAACACATTCTGAATTTTTTAGAAGTGGTATGCATTTGTATTTTTGAGCACTTTCCCATAATCACTAAACTGTTCTCTCAGGATGCCTGTCTTTTCCTGAAAGTTGACTGTGTCCTTTTTGAAAAGCAACGTCACGGAACCAGTTAGGGATCTGAAAGAATCCCCGAGAAGCAGCATGGCCTAGTGGTAGAGCATGGATCTTGGAGTCAGAAGAACCTGGGTTGGAATTCTGGCTCTGCCAGTTTTATGCTCTCTGACCTTGGGAAAATCACTTTTCTGTGTCAGTTACCTCATCTGTAAAATGGGGATTAAAACTGGGAGCCCCACATGGGACGTGGAATGGGTCCGACCTGATTAGCTTGTATTTACCCCGGTAGTTAGTACAGGGCCTGGCATATAGTAAGCATTTTACAAATTCCATTAAAAAAGTTCATGTAGCACTTCAAAATGTTAACTAATGTCCTTGAATTGGCATTTTGATCAGTGGCATTTAGGGAAAGTACTTACTGTGTGCAGAGCACTGCACTGAGCGCTTGAGAAAGAACATTATAATGTGGGAAGCTCTGGCCTAATAAGCTTAAACTCTTCCTTAGATGAGAAAGTATTCCTCCCCATTTGGGATTTAAAGTCTGAGATTCTCTTTTGGCTGACAAAATGGTTCCATTTAATTTCCAGACGATGCTGAGAAGCGAGAGGTTCTTCAGAACAAGAAAAAAGCCGTCCTAGTGGACGGTGTCGTTCTGAATGGCCCTACAACCGACTCAAAAGCTGGGGAGAAATTTGTGGAAGAGGCCTGTAGGCTGATAATGGAAGAGGTGATCCGGAAGGCTCCCGATGTCACGGAGAAGGTATGGACTCCAATTATTGCGAGTGAGACAAATGCTAATGAAACGTTCAGTGATGGGAAAACTCATTTCACTCCATTTGGATTTCCTGAAAACACATGGGTCCCAGGTTTCAGACTAAGCCTCGGTTTTCTGCTGTTTAAATTTTCACATCAATATGCTTTTGGCCAAATGCCCCTCTTTTCACTTTTCACAAATAGGATGCGAAAGCTCCTTAAAAGACTAGCTTAAGGTTAGAAGTTTGCATCAATTCATAGCCTTTATCGAATGCCTACTTGGAGCCCAGCACCTGTACTGAGATCTCGGGGGAGGCTTCCGTAGAGATAGAAGACGCTCGCCCGGCTCTCAGGGAGTTTGCGGGCTAATGGGGAGACAGGCAAAAAATTAAATACTTGTAGGAAGAAGAGAATGGAAAGATGGATGAGAAAATGCTTGAATAATACAGTAAATTAAAATGTGCAGAAGGGGTGCGGTGGTTGCGAATGCATCTGTGCGGAGATGGCACAAGAGTGCCGAGGTGAGAGTTGGGAGGACATGACTGGAGAAGGAGAAATGAAAAATTAACCCGGGAAAGCTGCTCAGAGACGGGGCTTCAGAAGGACTCTAAACACGGGAGGAGTTGAGATCTGTGGATTTGAGGGGGACGGGAGTTTCAGCTGAGGTGTGTGCGTGTGTCTGCTTGCACGCACACGAGTGAGAGGCAACCGGCAGTCAGTAGGAAAGATGAGAATGAGGTGCAATGAGCAGGTCAGCTTGCTAGGAATGAAGTGTAAGCTTGGGTGTGGTAGGAGGAGAAAAGTGGTTAGAGTGGGAGAGCTGGCGGGGTGCCTGATAGCCAAAGGTCAGGAGGGTCTGCTACCTGCGGAGTGGAATGGGTAATCATTGGAAGTCTCTTGCGTAGTGGGGAGGTGAACTACTTAGCTCAGGAGTGAAATTTTAAAGCACAAAATAATTCAGAATCACCCAGGGCACTGATAGTTAACCTTCTGCCTACTCTGGTCTTCCCGAATTGCAACCAGAAGGATGAGCCAGGGGATTGTGGGTTGAAAAGGCCTGTGAACGATGATTAGTAAATTCTCAGAGATGATTTGGAGATTTTCTAATTCAGAGGCCCCACAGTCGTACGATCATGTAGCTCTCCTGTTGCGTTCACTTGCTTGGTCCGTTTGGAACGATTTTATGTGAAATCGGCCTTGTGTATCTAAAGGAACTGATGGCGAGGATGCCATCCTTATGGAGATACGACGATGTCTGTGGGGCTGTTTTTGAGTGGAGGTTATTTCTTTCGTACCAGGTTTTCTTACAAACGTCGTCACAGTGGCTTCCTCGCGACGTATTTTTACACCCGGACAATTCTTACAGTGTGCACCCTGGACTTTCCCACCCCCTCTAGGTTTGTGAGTGGCAGCCTCCTGAGAAACTGAAAGAGCTTCTTGACCTGGAGATGAGGGACACGGGAGAACCTCATCAAAGACTCTTGAAACTTTGCCGGGACGTAATACGATACAGCGTCAAAACCAGTAAGAATTACTGTTGCGGGCCAAGTCGTCTCATTTTATCCACAGTTTGGAGAAAGCACATTTCATCTTGCCGGCACCATTTTTTCCCATGTGTTTGCTGGAAGGCGAAATTTTGTTCTCTCATAGATTATATTGCTTTCTTCCTCATAGGAAATGAGGATTTTATGCCTGTTTTTCGAGGTGGGGTTCTCGTCGTGCTTCTGTGAGTTTTAAAAGAGATTTAAAATCCATGTAACGAATTCAAATATGTAAAATACTATCACTTGTATTAATATTTAAAGTGTGCCGATGAATGCAAATTTTGTTCTTTTGACAAAGAAAATATCTTACCAAACCAAGCAGAAGAAAAAAGTCTTTGGGAATCCACAAGAGGTGTGAACCCAAAGATCTTCCTGCTGTTTGTTTTTACGTGATGTCTTAATGTGGTGTGATGTGATCACCTTGAAACCGTGTCTTGAATAAGTAACAAAATTTCTACTCCGTCCAGGCAAATCCTTAGAAATCCTTAGAAAGTGTTGTGAAATCCATAAAAGTGGGTTTCTACGTAAGTGCATTGTGACCCAGTGTGCATCTTGAAAGTGTTCCATATTTATACGCCATACTTCAATCAGAGGACTGGAATTAATCAATCTGTGGTATTTATCAAACACCTACTATGTGCAGAGCACTGTACTGAGCGCTTGGGAAAGTGAGTCTGTTGTTGGACAGGGATTGTGTCTGTTGCCGAATTGTACATTCCAAACGTTTAGTACAGTGCTCTGCACACGGTAAGTGCTCAATAAATACGATTGAATGAATGAATGAGAGTACAATGCAACAGACTTGGCAGACGTATTCCCTGTCCACACTGAGCTTACAGTCTAGAGTGGGAGATGGCTGTATATATTTTCGTTACCCTATTTATTTTGTTAATGAATTGTACATCGCCTCGATTCTATTTAGTTGCCATTGTTTTTACGAGATGTTCTTCCCCTTGACTCTGTTTATTGCCATTGTTCTCGTCTGTCCGTCTCCCCCGATTGGACTGTAAGCCCGTCAAACGGCAGGGACTGTCTCTATCTGTTGCCAACTTGTTCATCCCAAGCGCTTAGTACAGTGCTCTGCACATAGTAAGCGCTCAATAAATACTATTGAATGAATGAATGAATGAAAGATGGCCGTTAATATAATTAAATAACCAAATCTGCTTGTGCCAACTCGTGGATCATGTCCTATCCAGAACAGATTTGTGTTGAGGGGAGAGGTATCCCTAAATCTTCCATTGTGTTATATCCAAAATGTGTACTGTAAACATGTTATGGAAGAGCAGAGTCTGTTCTTTTTTTTTTTTTTTGATTTTTCACACGTTGAGCCCTTCACTTTATAGTACTTGTTAAGCACTTACTCTGTGCCAAGTACTGTACTAAGCACTGAGGTAGATGCAAGTTAATCAGGTTGGACACAGTCCCCGTCCCACATGAGGCTCACAGTCTAAGAAGGAGCTCAACCTCTAGACTGTTAAGCTCACCGTGGGCGTGGAATGTGTCCACCAACTCTTCTATATCCTGTTCTCCCAGGCGCTTAGCACAGTGCTCTGCAAACAGTAAGTACTCCGTAAATACAGTCGATTGAATCCCCATTTTCCAGATCATGAAACTGAGGCCCAAGTCAGGGGACTTGCCCACGATCACACAGTGGACAAGGAGCAGAGCAGGGACTAGAACCCAGGTCCTCCGGCTCCCAGGCCCACGTTCTATCCCCTGGGCCATGCAGCTTCTCGATTGAGAGGAATAACCTATGTAGATTATGTAAAAGTGATATTCCCCATTTAATAAGGCTAGTTTTCTAAATACTGAAACTTAGAAATTAAGCTGCCAGTGGCATCAAAATGGTGTACTTAAATGTATCCCGTACGTAGGTAAGATCTAGGCTTCAAGGCCCAAGTGACATTTTAGAAGAGGCAATTTATAAATCTGTCTAGGTGTTAGAGGTAAGTGAGCAGTGGGTTCCCTTATCAGAGAAAAAGCTTAAAGCATTTCTTTCTTGTCTGTGTGCTTGCTTTAAAGAGCCGATTTGCTAATTTGTCGAGAGTTGGCCGGGATACTGGCCTTCCATTTGGCACGGACGTGATTGAGCGCTTAATGTCTTGTTTTTATATTATTAGATCACCCAAGATTTTTCAATCAGTTGTATGCCGGAATCGACTACTATTCCTTGGTTGCCCGATTCATTACGGAAGCATTAAACCCGAGTGTGTAAGTGCAGTTTTGCTGAAATCTGGGCAGTGAGCACAGATTAGAAGTCTGCTAGCATTCTGTTTATGTTTTCGTTTTCACGGGTACTTACTGAGATAACGTTGTTTGGATTAGCATCGACAACATGCGTTTTAGCCTGTGCGAGTAAGCAAGTGTTCATCCTCCGCCTCTGACCGATTCATAAGACGCGTGTGTGGATGTAGTTTTGTGCATATCTCCTCTCCGTGCGGGCAGACCGAGAGGCTGAGAGGAAATTAGGAGTGGAGAGCTGATTCATTTTTCAGTGCATCCCCTAACTCATTCTGATGGACCCCAAAGTTGTGACTTGCTCTCCCTTTTTTGGGGTCGTTGGTCAATTCTGTATTACTCAGAGTCCGTTTCATCCAGAAACTAAACTCACACCTCCTCTTGCAGTCACCTGAGTTGATGGAAAACTAACTGTGGGACTGTTTTAAAGGTGAAAATTATACTCTCTTCTCTGTGACATTAAAATATAGTTGGACAATTTCATACTATTCTGGCGTTTAAACTATACCTAAATGTAGAGCTTATAAATATATTCTTCAGTCAGTTGGTGGTATTGGAGTGCTTAGCATGTGCAGAACACTACTTAGCACTTGGGAGAGTGCAATACAAATCACTAAATCGTTTGCATTGAGTTACGGTGAGTTCTGCCATAATGCGTGTTTTCATTACGCATCTTGAATAGAGTGCTTTTGTAGAATTAAGAAATTATTATGATAACACATGTCCGTCTGGCTACAGTCCCTAGCGGTGTCGTGTGCGATGTCAGACAGAACGTGAGAATCACTTTCATTCGATTGTATTCATTGAGCACTTACTGTTTGCAGAGCACTGTACAAAGCGCTTGGAAAGTGTAATTCAGCAACAGATAGAGACAATCCCTACCCAACAAGGGCCTCACAGTCTAGAAGGGGGGAGACAGGCAAGAAGACAAAAGAAATTGGCATCACAAAACCAATTTTGCCAGGTTATTAGGGAATATGACTCATATGGATGGCAGAACTGAAAGTATTCCTTTAGTCACTGTCCACAGTTGCTTCGTGAAATGCTGAAATGACCGTTGAACAAGGGAAATATGAAGAATCCACCCTGTTACTATATGGCTACCTACCAAGGGAGAAGAGAGAGCAATTGAGGATTGTTATTCCACCTGACACATTCTAAAAGTAGTTTTATCTATTACGGGTGATCACAATGCCTTTGATTTGGTATTTGAGTGATTATTTCTACTTTCCTATGGATTATAGCCAAATTTTGTAGGCTTTGCACGATGCACCGTTTTGACTACGGTCACACTAATGAACGCTGTCACATTCATCTAGGTATACGTATGAAGTATCCCCAGTGTTTCTCCTAGTTGAAGAAGCAGTTCTGAAGAAAATGATTGAATTTATTGGCTGGAAAGAAGGAGATGGCATTTTTAATCCGGGTAAGAAATTCCGTGATTAACTTCGGTTTCCCATTGTGAGCAGCCTCGGGCATTTTACCGAGGTTTAAACCATGGTAAGATATCATAAGAAATCCTTTAATGTGTGTGATGCTTTTATTTTACATGCTAATCAGTGGAACTTTATTGAGCGCTTGTGTGCAGAGCACTGTGCTGAGCGCTTGGGAGAATACAACACAGCAATTAGCAAACGAGTTCCCTGCCTGTAACGAACTCACAGAAGCAGCATGGCGAAGTGGATAGAGTACGGGTGTGGGATTCAGAAGTTGTGGGTTCTAATGGTGACTCCGTTAGTTGTCTCCTCTGTGACCTTGGCCAAGTCACGTGACTTCTCTGAGCCTCAGTTTCCTCCTCTGAAAACTGAGGATTAAGATGGTGAGCCCCATGTGGGACAGGGAGTCTGTCCAACCCGATTCGTTATATCCACCCCAGCGCTTAGTACTGTGCCTGGCACACCGTAAGCGCTTAACAAATACCCCTAGTATTGTTATTAATAATAACAGTAATATTTTCCCTACGCCGTATATTCAAAATACAAATGCCATACAGATCTCAGTGATGAGGAAGCTGGATGTGAACGAGGTTATTTGGTGAGGTTGTATCTAGTATCTTTCTAGGAAGCGATGATAATTTGATGAATGCATTTAATCATATGTAATGAGAGCAGCCTCACTGTCTGTAGAAACGAGGGTAAGTAAAGAAAACAAATTTACAGCTGAAAAAGCAGTTGCAAGACTGGGAAGGTTCATCACCCAAGGCTTGCAAACGTAAGGGACTGTGCATTTCCAAAACACTCTCTAAACGTGTCTTTCCGTTTTTATTTTTACAGGTGGCTCTGTGTCCAATATGTACGCAGTCAATTTAGCTAGATACAATTATTGTCCCGAGATTAAGGAAAAAGGGCTGTCAGGCTTGCCAAGACTTGTTCTTTTTACATCTGAAGAGGTAAAGAATTTGCTCTCCTATTTAATCCGTAGTATTCGAACACTCACCCCGGGCAGACCACTGAGTGCTCGGAAGAGTACAATAGAGTTAATAGACTTGATCTCTGAGGGAGTTTACAACCTAGAGGGCAAGACAGACGCTAAGGTAAATTACAAGTAGGAAGAAGCGATAGAGTATAAAGTTATAAAGCGCAAGGGCTTTAGGGATGCTGAAGGAGGATATTGAAGGGAGAGTGGAGATGAGAGATTGATCAAGGACTTCTTGACGTGGAGGGGAATAGACCGTCACCGGACTAGGCCGTCGTCATTCTCTAGATCGGGAGCTCACTGTGGGCAGAGGATGTGTCTGGGTATCGTTATATTGTACTCGCCCGAGTGACAAGTCACTTAACTTCTCTCTGCCTCAGTTACCTCATCTGTAAAATGGGGATTAAGACTGTGAGCCCCATGTGGGACAACTTGATTAGTTTGTATCTATCCCAGCGCTTAGAACAGTGCTCGGCACATAGTAAGTGCTTAACAAATACCACAGTTATTATTAGTACGGTGCTTGGCACACAGTAAACGCTCCGGAAATATGACTGAAGGAGTGAATTAATCCCCCCTGGCCTGTGGCATCAGCCTCCTCACTGACTTCCCTGCCTCCTGTCTCTCCCCACTCCAGTCTATACTTCACTCAGCGGCCCAGATCATTTTTCTAAAAAAAAGAAATTCAGTCCACCTCTCCCTTCTGTTCAGGAGCCCTCAGCGATTGCCCATCCACTGCTGTGTCAAACAGAAGCTCCTTTAAAATACTCAATCAGCTCGCCTATCTTAGCTTGCTGATTTCCTACTACAATCCAGCCTGCACTCTTCGCTCCTAGACCCAGCTCACTCACTGTACCTCCGTTTCGCCAACCTCACTGCACGTGACTTTCCCCTCTGGTCTGGATTTCCCTCCTCCCTCACAGACGACAGACCCCACTCTCGCCACCTTTCAAGTCTTATTAAAATCACTTCTCCTCCCAGAGGCTTTCCCCGACTAGGCTTTCATTTCCCCTACTCCCTCTCCCTTCTGCGTCACCCGTATACTTGGAGCCGAATCCTTTAAGCACTTGATAGTCACCCCGCCCTCAGCCCTACAGCATTTACGGAGATATTCGTAATTTATTCAGATTAGCGTCTCTCTTCCTCTCCACTGTAAGCTCCTTGTGGGCAGGGAACGTATCTACCAACTCCGTGATGGATTCTCCAGAGCTCTGTGATGGATTCTCCAGAGCGCTTAATACGGTGCTCGCTGCCCGGTGAGCGCTCAGTAAATGCCATCGATGGATGCGGTAGTAAAGTTGGGATATGGCAGGCGCTCGGACCGGCGTGGCGGCACTTTGGATGAGGAGGGTGAAGTGACAGGACCTGTGGGTGCCGAAAGAGAGGAGGCCGTGGGCTGCCTCAGAGTTGCCGAGGACGATGGTGTTGTCAGTTTAAGGGGAGGAAAGGATTTTGGAGGAAGAAGCGTGAGAGTGGAGAGGAGGTAGTGTTTCCCAGGGAAAAAGATAAGTAATCATAATTTTTAAAAAGCAATCGATGGTATTTAATGAGCACTTATTGTCCAACCTGGTTAGCTTGCATCTCACCCCAGCGTTTAGCACAGTACCTGGCACACCGTAAGTGCTTAACAGATAGTATTATTATTATATGCAAAGCATTTTATTAAGCAGTCGGGCCAAGTTGGTAGACGTAATCTCGGATTTCCTCTTGGTTGAATCGTGAAGGGTAAAATAAGGGATGTGTGAAGAAGAAGGGAATGACTGCCTTTCCCTTTGTCATCCTTACTTTGTTATGAAATGCAAGAGTACCACAGTCAATCAGTGAGATACTTATTGGGCCCTTGAGTGCAGAACATGGTACTAGACATTTGGGAGAGTACCACAGCAACAAGATGCGTGTTTTGTAACCTCAGGGGATTTATAATATAATACAGATAGACTTTGGTATCCCAGGCCCTCGTGCCTGCTTCAGACAATCCACCCCCCGGAGAGTGATGGCTTGTGTTCGGTTTGTTCCTGGTCGGGGGCAAAACGTAGGGTGGGGAAAGTGGGATGGTAGGAATTTGGAGGCTGTATCTAAAGGTACCTTTGGCAACGCATCCCTTCTCTCCTTTCCAGTTTTGCCATCATCCAGGAATGATGGAAGACAGGCTGCTCTTCCCCGGGCGGTGAATTGACACTGTCCCCTTGCAGCTCTTTCCTGTGCTCTAATGCCCTGCACTTCTGAGAAGCAGAAGCAGTGTGACCTAGTGGAAAGAGCATGAGCCTGAGAGTTAGGAGACCTGGGTTCAAATCCTGGCCCCGCCATTTGTCTCCTGGGGGACCTTGGGGAAGTCACTTGACTTATCTGCCTCGGTTCCCTTAGAACCCGTTCTCCCTCCCACATAAACTGTGAGCCCCCTGCGGCACCCGACTATCTTGTATCTTCCGTAGCACGAGGTAGGGTAGAATTAGCGTGAAGCGCCATAGCTAGTGGAAAGAGCGCACGGGCTTGGGAGTCAGATGACGTGGGTTCTAATCGCGGCTCCACCACTTGTCTGCTGTGTGACAGCAGGTGCTTAACTTCCCTGTGCCTCAGTTGCCTCGTCTGTAGAATGGGGATGAAGACCGTGAGCCCCAGATGGGACAACCTGATTGCCTTGTATCTATCCCAGTGCATAGAACAGTGCTTGGCACGTAGTAAGAGCGTAGCAAATACTGTAAAAATAATTAGTAGTAGTAATAATAATGTTGGTATTTGTTAAGCGCTTACTATGTGCAGAGCACTGTTCTAAGCGCTGGGGTAGAT
This sequence comes from Ornithorhynchus anatinus, assembly GCF_004115215.2. Lineage (NCBI taxonomy): Eukaryota > Metazoa > Chordata > Mammalia > Monotremata > Ornithorhynchidae > Ornithorhynchus > Ornithorhynchus anatinus. The sequence continues at coordinate 50,034,690 of NC_041735.1, read as the reverse complement.
ACAGGGTCATCAGGTTGTCCCACGTGAGGCTCACACTTAATCCCCATTTTACAGATGAGGTAACTGAGGCACAGAGAAGTGAAGTGACTCGCCCACAGTCACACAGCTGACAAGTGGCGGAGCCGGGAGTCGAACCCACGACCTCTGACTCCGAAGCCCGGGCTCTTTCCACAGAGCCACGCTACAGTGCATGGCACAGAGTAAGTGCATAACAAATATGACTGGTATTATTATTATTGTTATTCTGAGGCAGCAGGGTTTTCCTTCAAGGTTCAGCTGGGGCTTCTTTACTTCTCTGAGTCCCTTAGATACTTAAATTTCCGTTTTCAGGCTTTTATCCGTCCCTACACAGTTCACGATGACATTGCCTAGCTTTTCGCCCTTGGATAGGTGGGGAACGGCCTCACTGAAGTCATTCTTATTCCGATGGCCAGTTTACGCATTCAGTGGCTCTACCGGTATCTGAGTGTGGAGGGTTTGATATCTCCCGGTGGTGTTACGACATGATTTTCAAGAGGGTCTAACGGGCGGATGTCAGTGGTGAAGGCAGGTATTTTATCACTCCGGAATCAATAGCTGTCCGTCTGCCAGAGCCCAAACCTCTGGTGAAATGCAACTCACCATCTCTCTGCTGAGCGTATTACTATGTACCACTGCAGGTTGATGCTGGAGAAGATGAATTACCTTCCGGTGCACATTATTGCTCATCTCCAAGGCTATCTTTGCTCTCTTAACAATGAAATAAAGGAATCTTTCAAGGTTCGGGGCTTGTCTTATTTGAAGTTTGTAAATTAAACACTAAGGATGGCGTGGACAGCCCTGGTGGGGGAGGGAGAGAGAAGGTACTTTCACTAAAAGACGCATGACAAACGGGGAAAAAATAACCACATTTCTAGTGATACACCAAGACAAGGATGACAGCCACAAATATTATTAATCTATTCATAGCCGTTATTAAATGACTATAGATTTTCTTTTTAACAATAATGTCCTTCAGTGTCTTCATTTCTCAGGTTCAAGCCAGAATTAATTGGCCACCTGGCCTCCCTAAAGGGTAGAGTGCTTGAATGTTAATGATTTTAACCCCTCGGGTAGTTAAAAAACAAAATGAGAAGGGTTTTTTTCCCAACGAAAATCAAGCTGAAACAACAAGTTCCTATGACCTGTGATTAAAATACGCTACCGGGCATCTTCGAGCGTGGCGCCGTGCTAGATTTATGCAGATTATCACATATTCCTTGCGTGCTCATCTGAAGTCTAGATATGGGCCTTACTTAGCATCTCATTACTAACTTGTAGCCGTAATTAAATGCAGGGGTCTAGTATCCAAGAGCACGTAGGTGTCATTGCCGCAGGAAAGACGGCCAGTGATGTCACCGCTATTAAATATTGAACTTAATTATGTATCCTTGCTATGTATGAGCCTGGCTTTACAGAAACTCAGTCTGGTAAATGCTGCACACATTTCTGTAGAAGGAGGAGCCGTTCTGCCAAACTCGCCCTTCATCTGTCACTGCAGGAGTGGAGGCAGGACCAGCCCCATATTTTAGGGGTGCGTTATGTAACTGCCGCTCTTTTCTCAAGGTGCGGCATTTACGGCGCCTAATCTAAATGCCAACTCCATTCTCTCCTTTTTGGATTAGACCTGGACTTTTTGGAGAATGCAAAAGGGAAAGTGAGGGAAGTGGGGATATTTTGATGGTTTGATGAGGGGGCGGGAAAGATGTCATTCAAAACTATTAAGAGGGTGACCGAAGACGGAGCCGGGGGGACATTTAACAGACGAGGAACTGCAGGAGATGTTCGGTGAAGCAGATTGTGATATGGATGGAGAGATAAATGAGCAAAGGTTTTTTGAGACTGATGAGGATGTTGGACCTCTACTAGCTCTTTGTTGACTTTTTGAAAGGGTATTTGTGTCGTCGTGCTGGCTATTTCCATGAATAAATCTAAAAATGTGTACTTTTACTTGCACATTTTAATTAACTTTATGACCAAATGTAGTTTCCATAGTGGGACAAAATGCTCTTCCTGGCTGTGTTTCTACCTCCCGTTATCAGTTTATTATTTTTGACTTCAGAAGGGTTTTTTTGAGTTTTTCCTATATTGACCATATTATAAATGCACTGAAACCTGATGGGGACAACGCGTACTTTTTCCTTTTTTGGAAGCCGCTCTGGCTATTTCTTTTGTCCTTTCTCCAAGCTTTTCAACTTAGTGTTTCTGATACAATCGTACCCTCAAACACCAAGTATCGACCCCTTCCTAGGTCCCAGCTAGGAAAAGAGGAAGGTTTACTCATTTTGGAACTTGATTAGTATTTTCTGAGCAGCCATTGAGTCCACAATACTCGTACTAGTAGTACTTCTAGCCAAGGAAGAAATTTTAAGGGAACCAGTGCAGTTAAAAGTCAGGGCTCATGAGTTCGAATCCCAGCTCTGCCACTTGTCGGCTGTGTGACTGTGGGCAAGTCACTTAACTTCTCTGGGCCTCAGTTCCCTCATCTGTAAAATGGGGATTAAGACTGTGAGCCCCACGTGGGACAACCTGATTCCCCTGTGTCTACCCCAGCGCTTAGAACAGTGCTCGGCACATAGTAAGCGCTTAACAAATACCAACATTATTATTAAAAGTCAGTCCCAAGAGGGATGATTACAAAATGAAAATCAGTTTAGGAGTTGAGGAGGTGCCTTCCGTACGTATGCGAGTTCCCGGGCCTCCCTCTGTCCAATATATTAACCCCCAGAATAAGCAAGAAGGATGCAGGATCGTACTACTGAGTCAGGGGAAGGGATGAGGATGGGGGCAGGGTATGCACTTGACTGTGTAACCAACCCTGTAGCACTTTGATACTCATCCCACCACCCAGTCCCAAAACACTTACGTAGATAATCTTACACTCAGCCGCTTCCCCGCTCCGTAATTTATTTTAATGTCTGGCTCCTCCACTAGATTGTAAGCTCCTTGAGGGCAGGGACCACGTCTATCAACTCACTTGTACTCTCCCAGATGTCGAATCCCGGCTCCGCCACTTGTCAGCTGTGGGCGAGTCACTTAACCTCTCTGTGCCTCGGTTACCTCATCTGTAAAATGGGGATTAATTAACTGTGAGCCTCACATGGGGCAACCTGATTACCCTGTATCTCCCCCAGCGCTTAGAACAGTGCTCGGCACATAGTAAGTGCTTAGTAAATACCAACATTGTTATTATTATTACAGCGTTCAGCCCGGAGCACTCGATGAATAGCACCGATTGAACATCGGCTCCCAGGCGTTTGGTCGGCCAGCTCTCCCTCCCAGTTATCCACTCTCTTTTCCCATTAAATGTCACTCTCCGTCTTCATCACGCTTAAGATAACCTATTCGCCGTGCCTCAGTCTCATCCCCTCCTTTGACTGATCTCTCACCCTCCCCCTGGCCTAAACCTCCCCTTTCAGACTTGTCAGACCACAACTCTTCCCCTCATCAGAGCCCCCCTGAAATCACATCATCAGGAGACCTCCCCCCCTTAATCTCTACTCTCCTCGGTTTGTATCCCCGGACTGCCTGTTCAGTCCTTCGGGGACAGCCGAGAACTTGAGTGCTCGCAACCTCTTATATACTTTTGTGTAGATCCTATATAACCTACTACTTAATCACTATAGCACTTTAGTATGAATCCTAAATACCCTGTTACTTCATCACTACCTCACGTATGTGTATCCTATCGGTGATTTGGGAGGGGATAGTCTCTGTTGCTTTCTTGTACTTTCCAAGTGCCTAGGCCAGGGCTCCGCACGCGGTAAGCGCTCAGTAAATGCGAATGGATGAAGCAACGTGGCTCGGTGGAAAGAGCCCGGGCTTGGGAGGCAGAGGTCATGGGTTTGAATCCTGGCCTGCCACTTGTCAGCTGTGTGACTGTGGGCAAGTCACTTCACTTCTCTGGGCCTCAGTTACCTCATCTGTCAAATGGGGATGAAGACTGTGAGCCTCACGTGGGACAGCCTGATTACCCTGTATCTACCCCAGGGCTTAGAACAGTGCTCTGCACATAGTAAGCGCTTAACAAATGCCAACGTTATTATTATTTATTTTAGAACGTCTCTCCCTCACTAGGTTTTCAGTTCCTTGAGGGCACGGTCCATGTCTACTAATACTATTGTGCTCTTCCAAGTGTGTGCTCTGCCCACATTAAGAATACAGTAAATATTATTGAGTGATCTGTATGGTGGACCTTGAGTTTCTTGGGGGGTAAGGGTGAAACGAGCCCACTCCACGCGTGATGTGTCTGATTTCATGTTCGTCACCTTTTCCTTCAGTGTCACTACTCCATGAAGAAGGCTGCGTCTTTCCTGGGCATTGGTACCGAGAATGTTTATTTCGTGGAGACAGATGGAAGGTGAAGGGTCAGGGCTAACGGGGATCGGGATTGACTCGTTTCAAAATGCAGTAGGAGTGTAAAGGATATTTAAACGTAACTGAAAGTCTTAAATCTGTGTCCCTTAGAGGTAAGATGATACCTGAGGAACTGGAGGAACAAGTCCAGCGGGCCAGGAAAGAGGTGAGAAGGGGAGAGAGAGAGAGCGTGTTTACGTATGTGTGTGCACGGAAAGAATGTTCATGTTTGAGCATGTGAGAATGTATGATCATTCAGTCGTATTTCTTGGGCGCTTACTGTGCGCAGAGCACTGTACTAAGCGCTTGGAAAGTACAATTCAGCCACAGAGACAGTCCCTACCCACCAATGGGACAATAATAATGATAGTTGTTAAGCGCTTACTGGGTGCCAAGCACTAAGCGCTAGATAGCTTGAATGAGACGAGGTGCGTAATGAAGAGAGAGAATGTGTAGGACAGAAGCATTCATTCCTGTGAGAGAAAACAGGGCGAAAACTGCAGTAGAGAACCTCATTGACAGACCTGATCTGAATGTTTATATTCAGTGACATTGTCACAGACTACCCAGACCGATTAAAAACATTGGCAGCACCATTTTCTATGTCTTTACCCTCGTTTATCCATGAGGGGGCTTAGACTGTGAGCCCGCCGTGGGGCAGGGACTGCGTCAAGCCTAATCCACTTGTATCTACCCCTCTGCTTTGAACGGTATTTGACACACAGTAAATGCTTAACAGATGCCATAAAAAAGGCAAGTAATGCTGCCCAGAAGTGTTCAAGTAAACACCCCACTAAATCTCTCCTGCTTCCAAGAGTCCTGCTACCTATGCTATTTATTTTATTAATGATGTGTTTATATCTATAGTTCTATTTATTTTGATGCTATTGATGCCTGTCTGCTTGTTTTGTTGTCTGTCTCCCCCTTCTAGACTGTGTGCCCGTTGTTGAGTAGGGATTATCTTTAGCTGTTGCCGAATTGTACTTTCCAAGCGCTTAGTACAGTGCCCTGCACACAGTGAGCGCTCAATAAATACAATTGAGTGAATGAATGAATGAATGAATATGCTGTTTTTTTAACATATGCAATTTCGTGATCAACTCGTTCACCAAAGATGCCCTGATTTTTTCAAAGTAAGGTCCCTTAACCAAATCCCATTATCATTAATCTAACAACGGAGCTTCAGTAAAGCTCCTGAAGAGAGCTGACCCCACTCCCAGAGGACTGTCATGAATTGGGAAAGTTACTTTTCCATCACTTGGGCAGCGGAAGCTTAGTAGCAGCCACTTAGCGTGGCTCAGTGGAAAGAGCCCGGGCTTGGGAGTCAGAGGTCATGGGTTCGAATCCCGGCTCTGCCACTTGTCAGCTGTTTGACTGCGGGCAAGTCACTTCACTTCTCTGGGCCTCAGTTGCCTCATCTGTAAAATGGGGATTAACTGTGAGCCTCACGTGGGGCAACCTGATTATCCTGTGCTTTGAACAGTGCTCTGCATATGGTAAGCGCTTAACAAATACCAACATTATTTAAATCTCACACAGGCCTGCTGAGAGACCTAATTTATGAGGGCGTCTCAAGCCCCAAATGTCAGTCATCTCTCTCCCTGCTGATCACCAGATTGGACCAAGTGACAGCTGAACTACCTATAAGAACAACTTCATGCATGCTTTCCCTCTCCCATCCCATCCCTACTGCAAACGGAGCAGCAGACCCACCCTCCGCTGCCTTTCCAACAGGCAGGAACGGAGGATGTGGCTCAAGTCGAATGGGTTCCCCGAAGAATGAGAAGGCCAGAGTAGTTAGTTCGGCTGCGAGGGTTGGGAGAGATTGATACCTCCTTGGTCTAATCATATGTGATTTTTATAAGAAGCCCTTACCAAGGGGAAAAACTATTGGTAAGTCTTTTCAGTCTAAATGTCTTCAAGTTTTTTTTTTGAAAAAAGATTCTTTATTGCAAATACTCTATATGGAGATGTACCTTCTTTGATCTGTGCTTTAGTGCTCATTTTTTTCTTGGTTAGTGTTTTTAAAAAAGGACCCAAAAGACCCAGTCACCTCGGTGATCCCGAGTTCTTTCCTTTCCTGATCAAACATTCCTTGGTAGTCTTTGACCGTGCCCTGCCCACGTATTACTTCTGCATGTCTCTTGTCCTGAATTAGTCTCTAGCACTCAATTCCATTGAGTAGAGTAGTTTTCATGAGTGAACATTCACAGATGTCACCAAATGTTTTCCAAGGCCTAGAAGCCCGATTTCTCTTTTTGTTTCTGTATCATTTACTACATTTATGTTTCTTTAACTCATTTGCATGGTGGAAAACCTGCATTCAATTAAGCCTGATGCATAAGTTTAAGAGACACAAAGAAAATTACAAAGGCACCTGTTGTAGACTCCTTAAAAAGCAGAAAACTTATGTACCTTTCCCAATTCTCTTTCATTCATATTATGCTGTAATTCACGTTGACCGCCGGAGGACTATTCAGCTATAATTAAATCTCTTTCCCTTTGTCTTGTTAACTTCAGGAACTTTTGTGGTTAAGTCTCTCAGGTCACCTGACTTGCATTACTCTAGGTTTAGGAAAAATACATAAACAGGATAAGGATTCATTCATCATTCAATAGTATTTATTAAGCGCTTACTATGTGCAGAGCACTGTACTAAGCGCTTGGAATGTACAATTCAGCAACAGATAGAGACAATCCCTGCCCATTGACGGGCTTACAATCTAATCTACCCCAGGGCTTAGTACAGTGCTCTGCACATAGTAAGCACTTAACAAATACCAACAAATACATTATTAATTGGGGGAGACACTATCAGAGTCCACAAGGATATACAACCAAGCCTAAGCAACTCAGTAATCAATAACTTCTGTAAAAAAAAAACCCCAAAAAACTGAATTATTGGTTTAGTAAAATTGTGTGTTCATTTGAGTTGAAGCAATAACTAGGGAGGATACTAGTTATATTAATACATTAAATTATATCATGATTATAATGTATTATAACATTAATGTATTATAATAAATACAATATATAATTATTATATAATGTATATTAAATTATACATAGCATAATTTATACCTTGTGTAAATTACATAGGTTCACCTATAAGCTATGTAAAATTTATGTGATACCTACATCGTTTTCATATTAAGCTTGGTACTTTTTTTCTTAAATTGTGCAAATTTGGCTTGATCTTGGACCAAATTCAGAATTCTTTGTGAAAGTGACCCTACGACTGCCAGAAGCCATCTCTTGGCAATCTATGAATAGACAAGTTATGTGTGACCTTGGGCAAGCCACCTAACTCCTCTGCCTCAGTTTCCTCATCCTTAAAATGGGGATTAAAGCTTGAGCCCCATGCCGGGTGAGGACTGTGTCCAACCTGATTACCGTGTATCTACCCCAGTGTTTAGTACAGTGCCTGGCACATAGTAATAATAATAATAATGTTGGTATTTGTTAAGCACTCACTATGTGCAGAACACTGTTCTAAGTGCTGGGGTAGATACAGGGTAGCCAGTTTGTCCCACATGGGGCTCACAGTCTTAATCCCCATTTTACAGATGAGGTAACTGAGGCACAGAGAAGTTAAGTGACTTGCCCCCACTCACACCGCTGACAAGTGGCAGAGCTGGGATTTGAACGCATGACCTCTGACTCCAAAGTCCGTGCTCTTTCCACTGAGCCACACTGCTTCCCAAGTGTAAGCTCTTAACAAGTACCTTAATAACAGTGAACAGGATAAGGATTGGGAAGTGTAATTTCTAAAACCCAGACTTCCCGGGAAGTTCCAAAGCCCACCAGTCTTTTTCCATTGAGTCATTTATCCAGCCATGGATTCCACAAAACTCCCATGTCTCCCTCAGCTTCAGAAGACACCTGGCTCGTGTGATTTATTTTGATCATTTTAACATGTCTCACGGTAGAGACAGTATGATTCCAAAGTGTGTTTTATTCCCCATCGCACTCTTCATTGCAATACCTACTATTCGTGAGACTAAGTCAGAGATAATTTTGTGGCTAGGTAGTTGCTACTTGAGTAGTAGGGCAAAGAGCAATCTTACCTGACTCGTCATCACTTCATCCCAAAATGGATTCAGAATGTAAATCCTAATGTAGCAAAATTCTTATCTTTTACCAAATTGCAGCAAAAGAAGTAGAAACTCGTTGTGGGCAGGGAAGGGATTCTGTTGTATCGTACTCTCCCGAGCACTTGGTATGGTGCTCCGCACACAGCAAGTACTCAATAAATACCATCGATCGATTGATTCGCCCCTCAACTTTAATAGCTACAGTGATCACGTATGATCAGCAGCGTGGCTCAGTGGCAGGAGGCTGGGCTTGGGATTCAGAGGTCATGGGTTCGAACCCGCCTCTGCCTTTTGTCAGCTGTGTGACTGTGGGCAAGTCACTTCACTTCTCTGTGCCTCAGTTCCCTCATCTGTAAAATGGGGATTAACTGTGAGCCTCACGTGGGACAACTTGAATACCCTGTATCTCCCCCAGCGCTTAGAACAGTGCTCTGCACATAGTAAGTGCTTAACAAAAATACCAACCTCAGATAATCTCAGAAATCTCAAGTTTGTTTCTGGCCAGTTTTCATTTCGGCTAACTTCCTCCGTGAACAAAAGCATGACATGTCCAGGACAAGAGTTTTTCAGGTCCCTGCTTCCCGGACAAATTGGCACATTCTAAAAGAGAATGTGATGGTAATATTTTGGCTGCTGTTGTCCCTGTCCATGCCTTTTTAGCGCTCCTTCCAACTCTGGCTTTCTCCCGAAACAGCTCCTAGCAGTACAAATGATGCAATGATCAGCTTTATTCATTCATTCAGTAGTGTTGATTGAGCACTAACTTTGTGCGGAGTACTGAACTAAGCGCTTGGAATGTACAATTAGGCAACAGATAGAGGCGATCCACTGACAGAAACTCTCTCAGCCATGACAAATTTCGAATTACCTGGCCCTGGCAATGTTAGACACCTCTTGTTGCAGCATCTGATCTGGAAGGTGCCGGAACTGCCTCCTGTTGAAGTTACTTTCAGATGCCCCTACACTGTCCGCTTTTCGGTTATTCCGTACTTCCGATTCCTCCATCATTCTCCCATTTCACCATAGGAGGATCATCAGTCTCTCGTTTGGATGATCGATTCTAAATAGGTGAAAAGTTCAGGCATCAAGATTTCCAATGGGGTACCCCAGATAAAAGCTGCCAGCCAACCTAGTGGTAATAAATCAGTTTAGGAAATGGTTTGGTGGCCGTAAAATAGCTAAAGAAGGAAATGCTAGAAGGCACGAAAGCAAAATGATGTCAAGGATGAAATAGAACTTTTTAGGATGAACATTTGTCAAGAAATGATCTTACCCCTTCCCCTCTACGGTCGTAGTCAAACCATCGTCATCACTCAACCTGGTGTCTTCTGCAAGCTTAAGCCCGCGATATAAGAAGCCTACTTCCAGTGAGAGTGTGGCTCAATGGAGAGAAAACGAAGCTGGGAATCGGAAGAACCAGGTTCTAGTTTTGTAGATCTTTCACCTGTCTCCTGGGTGCCTTTAGTCAAGCCACGACTTCTCTGTATCTCAGTTTTCTCATCTCTAAAATTAGGATAAATCCATATCCTACATGGAAACATTAGGGTAAAATACATATCTGAATTGTACATTCCAAGCGCTTAGTACAGTGCTCTGCACATAGTAAGCGCTCAATAAATAGTATTGAATGAATATTGAATGAATATCCTCCCTCCTTCTTAAACTGGGAAGGTGTAAGGGACAGAGACTGTATCTGATTTGATTATCTTATATCTAACACAGTGCTAAACCCCGTGCTTAGCACATAGTAAGTACTTAATCATACCTTTTTTCATTAGCCTCCCAAAAAACCCTAAAAGATATCGCCTTGAAAGAGACAATTGGGATTGTCTCTGGATTTATGATGCTTTTATAACTGCTAGTTCCTAGAGGAACAGTTTAACTACGATGGTGATATTTCTGCCCCTTTTATATGTTTCTGTTTGTGGATCATTTTACAGGGAGCAGCACCTTTTCTTGTCAGTGCTACTTCTGGCACAACCGTTCTGGGAGCATTTGATCCTCTGAATGAAATAGCAGATATCTGTGCAAAATACGGACTTTGGCTGCATGTGGATGTAAGTCAATTTGTTATATTCATATGTTTAAAGATTCTTTTCATTGCCTCTGGAAGAACTGTCGTTTCAGCTTCTCAGAGACAAAGAAACTAAGGATGGTGTTTCAGCTCTCTTCTCAATGTATTTTGAAAGAAAAGTAGTGAAGGAAATGAATTTTGCTCAAGTATTTCTCATTTCTGACGATAAGCGAAAGTCCAGGTTAAGGGAATTGAGAGGTTGGACTTCAGACTATAGAATCCCCTTCTTCTCCTATTTCCCTTCCATGGGTCTCCCTACCCCGTTTTCAAGGTTTTGGAAAAAAAGTTCTCAAAGTCTTGAAAAAACTTCCTCATTACCTGTCCTGCCCATTCTCACGCACAACAAAACAATAGGACAGTGAAAACAAGACTCTTTTGTAGAAAATGCAGCAGAATCATATGCATTGAGTCTCTTTCACCTCCAAAAAGGGCACCAGTTGACTCAGAATTCAATTCTTTTTAAATGTATTGTAAAAAAAAGAAGGCTGTTTCGATACAAATCTAGATGCGCACATATATACATACACACATGTATATAGATGTAATTTATACATATTAACTCGAAGGACTATATTTTGGAAAAATTGAAATCTCATTTGATTACAGAGGAATAACACTATGACTTTCAGTATTAATTTTTAGATGTTTCAATAGACCATGCCAATATTTCAAGCAGATCATTGTGGATATTTTAAATGAGATTTTTAGCAGTCAGTACATTTTTGTCTTCATTTATTAATTTATATTTTATAGATTTTTTTCAAAGGCAGTCAAGCTAAAAACCATACATTGTATTCAAAAAATGAAAACATGAAGTGAGTACTTTATAACTGCAGTTTAAAACTCCCTAACCCTCTGGAGTCATTAATATATATTTTGTTCTCACCAAGGGAACATCAAATATAGATTACATAGATTTAGATAAAGAGAGTAACTACAGGAGCTTCAAATTCAGGAATGATCTTCAAGATTCATGGGGTTTAGAGAGAAATGTAGCTCTTAAAAATGAATTAAAATCAATACTGACTAAGGTTTTTTTAAAGGTAGATTGAATGTTCTTTGTAAAATATTTTCCTTTGGAGAACATATCATGCAAATAAACTATTTTTTCCCATGAATTTTTAATATTGTGAAAAAATATTTTACTCTCAATGCAATATGCATGACACCTATAAAATAAAATTCTGCATGTCGGAACTTATTTGAATTTTAATTTATATTCTAAAGGTATTCCGTGAAAAAAACCTTACCATGGAGAAAAAACATAAAATTAGGGTTACATATGCATCCTTCACCGCATCAAACAAAAACTCCTCACCATCAGCTTTAAGGCGCTATCAACTGTCTCCCCTCTACCTATCCTCGCTCCTCTCCCGCTACAATCCAGCCCACACCCTTCACTCATCTGACGTCAACCTACTTACTGTGTGTGAATCGCATTTCTAATCCTTTCAACCTCTTGCTCGTGTACTGTCTCCTGTCTGGACTTCCCTCTGCCATCTTTATTACCAACATTATTATTATTGTTATTATCCTTATCTCATAGACCTCCACTTCACCTCATTTTCCAACACCGGCTAAATAATAATAATGGTATTTGTTAAGCGCTTACTTTGTGCCGAGCACTGTTCTAAGCACTGGGGTAGCTACAGGCTAATGAGGTTGTCCCACATGGGGCTCACAGGCTTCATCCCTGTTTTACAGATGAGGTCACTGAGGCCCAGAGAAGTTAAGTGACTTGCCCAAAGTCACACAGCTGATAAGTGGCAGAGATGGGTTTAGAACTCACGACTTCTGACTCCCAAGCCCGGGCTCTTTCCAATAAGTCACGGAGGTTGGCTAAAACCATGTCTTCTCCAGGAAGCCTTCCCTGAATTATCTCTCATCTCTCACCCTATTCTCCTCCCTTAGGCTGCATCAGGGCACTTAAATCCATGCCCCAAACCACCTTTGCCCCCCGCCACCCCCCAGTACATATGTAAATATCCTTCGACTTCTTGCTTCCTTTATCTGTCATTTATTTTATGCCCATTCCCCACGCCCCCCAAATTGTAAACTCCTTAAGGGCGGGGATTATAACTACCAACTTCTATTGTACTCGTTCAAGTTCTTAGTAGACTGCTCTGTACACAGAAAATGCTCAATAAACAGCATTGATTACTGACAAATTAAAATACAGTTTAGATTTCGTGGTTTAGATTAGATTTCTACTTGGTAAAATGTGGAGAGAATCTGTCCCAGTATATATTTAAAAAAATATTTTTGAAAAAATTTGTTACTATTATAACTCTTCCTTACTTCTAATAAACATTAACCTACTAGGACTTTCCAAGCGCTTAGTACAGAGCTCTGCACACAGTAAGTGCTCGATAAATACGATTGAATGAATAAATTCTGAGACAAACTGCTTGGCATATGCTTGGCTATTTAGTGCAGTTGGTTTCACCAAAGGCTTGTACTTCCTGGTCTCCCAGAGTTTCGTTTCTACTCATTCATTTCACTTTTTGAGAAAAGAACTTCATCTCATTCACTCAATGGGGGACTGACATAATTTTGATGATGATGATGTTGGTATCTGTTAAGCGCTTACTATGTGCAGAGCACTGTTCGAAGCACTGGGATAGATACAGGGTAATCAGGTTGTCCCATGTGAGGCTCACAGTTAATCCCCATTTTACAGTTGAGGTAACAGGCCCAGAGAAATGAAGTGACTTGCCCACGGTCACACAGCTGACAAGTGGCAGAGCTGGGATTCGAACCCATGACCTCTGACTCCCAAGCCCGGGCTCTTTCCACTGAGCCACGCTGCTTCTCTAATTTTTCAACTCAAGTCCTCAAGAGAATGAAAAAAGGGCAGAGGTGATTGGTGCACACTTCTCCACACATTTGCTTAGGCATTTTGATTTGATATTCCCTTGATTTCTGTATCTCTTGTGTGGGCTTTTTGCTTTCCGTGGTTACTTCTGATGAAAAGACTTTCAACTGGTGAATAAGCTGATAGTTAAGTGAGGGTGTCTCAGGGCACGGACCCTATAGATGGATTAACATTATGGCCTGAAAGAATAATTGTCAAATTCAGAGTTTTAACTAATTACCTGGGAGAAGAGGAATTTAGAAACTGAGAAAAATCTGGCCTGCTAAAATCCATCAATCAGTCGCCCTTATTGAGCATTTACTGGGTGCGGCACACTGTATTAAGCACTTGGAAGGGAACAATAATGTAGACATCATCTCTGCCCCCAGAGAGCTTAATCTAATGGAAAGCTAATATCTTTATCTGGTATCAGTATGGGCTATCAGAAAGTTGCCTTTACATGTCCTTAATGCCAATCCTTCAAGGACCCCAATTTTTTTAAAAAACAACCCAGAAACATTTTCAGGAAAAATGAATTGTGAGATTAGAGAAAGGAAATCATTCTCAATCATCCAGTGTGTTCCCTAGTCTCACTAGGAATCAGGTTGAACTGACAAAAGTCCTGCTTTCATCTGTGGCAGAAGCAGCTCTGAGACTCCAGGGAGCAATAGAGAAGCGGCGTGGCCTAGTGGAAGGAGCACGGGCTTGGGAGCCAGATGTCGTGGGTTCTAATTCCGTCTCTGCCGCTGGTCAGCTGTGTGACCTTAGGCGAGTCACTTAACTTCTCTGTGTCTCAGTTCCCTCGTCTGTAAAATGGGGATTAATAGTAATAATGTTGGTATTTGTTAAGCGCTTACTATGTGCCGAGCACTGTTCTAAGCGCTGGGGTAGACATAGGGGAATCAGGTTGTCCCACGTGGGGCTCACAGTCTTAATCCCCATTTTACAGATGAGGGAACTGAGGCACAGAGAAGTTAAGTGACTTGCCCAGAGTCACACAGCCGACAAGTGGCAGAGCTGGGATTCGAACTCATGAGCCCTGACTCCAAAGCCCGTGCTCTTTCCACTGAGCCACGCTGCTTCTCCAATTAAGACTGTGAGCCCCAAGTGGGACAATACCCCAGTTCTTAGAATAGTACTTGGCACGTAGTAAGCACTTAACAATTACCATCGTTAGTATTATTATTAAATCTGGATATAGAAGTGACTTGGCTGTTGTCATCAGGCTTTCACGATGAAAGTTAAGTTGCTATTAGCTTCGTAGGCATCGTTATTTCCAATAATGCCAACTAAATCCTCAAGACCCTATAGTAACTTTCCATCATTCTGATTAAACTGTAAACTTGTCGAGGAAGCATGTATTTTTACTTCTGCTCCGTGTTCCCAAGTGCCTTGTACGGCTCACGGCATCTATCAGGGATCCGGTAAATACCACTGATAATATATAGGTCTGCACAAATATTTCTATCCAAGAGCCCTCCCCAGCCCATTCTCCTGTTCACTGTCGGGCAAACTTTCTCATTGCCTCCCACATCAGATTGCCTAATTCCTTCTTTTACCTGGAGCAACACTTCCCTCCCAAAGTACCAACCCCCTGCCTGCCAGCAAGCATGGAGATTGTACTTCTTTCATGAAGCTTTCCTTGACTAAATGAAAGTGAGATGACAGTTTTTCAGCAGTTCATTCAGCATTCTCCATGTGACAAAATGTAGGCCCCACAGCTGGTGCATAATGCAACTTTATTTCAGGGACTTGATGTGTGTACCATTTTTCACTGTGTCTGAATGCCCTTTTGTATTTGTGCCATTTTTCACTGTGTCTGAATGACCTTTTGTATTTCTGTGTCTTTTCTGTCCAAGATTCTAAGTTCCTAGAGAGCAGGGGACTATTTGGGCCCAGTAGTGCCCAGTATGTATGTAGATGACAATACTTCCAAGATGATGATATTGGAGAATTAAAGAATGATTGCCAGCTGTGGACGGTAACCTCATTTATCAAGGGAATTTGGGTCATTGGCGTGCCCGCTCCACCCATTCATTTTACATAAGACATAAGCCATATAACTACTTCCTAAAGTATAATACCACTATTTAGAGTTCAGGGCTGAATAGGATTAGAGGCTATTCCTTTAGGGTGGCCTCTAAAGACCTTTCAGTATTTAAATAACCTTATTTTGGTTTTAAAAATATCTCTACAGGCATCTTGGGGTGGCTCAGCTTTGATGTCAAGGAAGCATCGCAAGCTTCTGAATGGCGTCCAAAGGTAATTGGAGTTTCACGGTTCACGGTTGGACTTTCACTTGGAAGGGACGATTCTTCAGATCCTGTGTTTCCGTATCTAGTGTAATGTTTAAAATGGAGGAGGAAGAAGTTTTGGAAAAGCTCCTCAAACACTCAGACCTCTAATTCGGGAGTTAATGCTAAATGTGAAAACTGCTGCTGATGTCCGTATTTTGGGAAGGAGGCTAATCGGATTTCACTCCCCACCCCTTTCTTTGCTTAATCCCACAGGGCTAACTCTGTAGCCTGGAATCCTCATAAAATGCTCATGGCCGGAATCCAATGCTGTGCTTTTCTGGTGAAAGACAAATCTGTGAGTTCTCCCCCCCCCCCCCCCAGCCCTTTTAATCACTGAGAAGCAGAAGGGACTGAAGTGTAACTCTGCGATGGGTTGTTGTTTTTTTTTTAATATTTTTCTGATTGGATGACATAAAATCAAATAAAGGGTCCTGAAAAGTGTTTATGGATTTAGAGGGGGGAAAGGAGGCCCAAATGAAAGATCAGCTGTCTTTTCAAAGGGTTTGATTTGGTTTATAGAGAATCTGATTGGTCACTGAAGAGGCAGGATCTGTAGAGCCAAGATTACTTGTATTGATATACATATATTCTAAAATGTGATTTTCAGCGTTATTAATATTTATTCCATTTAAATTTGAAGATATTAAGCTATCTTGAAACTTCCGCCCTCAGTGAAATTGAAGCAGATGTTTGTCTCATTAAGTGAAATGCTTAATTTGCTTAGCTGTGCTTTAATGGACCTATTTTATGGAAGGATGCTGACTGAATGTTGATTACTGAATCACCCTTTATTGAGGGACTGGATGCTTATGTTTAGTAATGGGAGCTTTCTGGGTTTCTGATTTCAACCAAAATCAAGTCCACTGTCAGACCTTATAATGACCATTCTTGGCAAATTACTCCGCCAAGTAGCCCAAGAGTGAGTATGAATAGAAAGGTCCAAATTTTTTCTCATTCCTAAATCTCCTAGGTTGGTTGAGAACTCTGCAGTTTCAGTCTTTGGAGCTTCCACTTTAGAAATCTTTGCAGCCAATACATTCATTTTCAATTAAAAAGGGGCTTTATTATCATTAAAATAGTAATGGATCTGTCCAAAACCCTGTAGTTGCAAAGATGTTTACATGACAGTGGTCTTTGGCATTTGACAGGATTTGGTGTTAGAATATCAGAATTAAGAGTTCTGTGAAATACAGAATTCACCCAAGCAAGAATTGTCCCTTAATGTTTAATTATACTGCTTTTCTGTGTGTCAGCTGAAACTCAAAATCTGTTCTTTCATCCGATGTTTATGTTTTTGGTGCTCTATTTTTCATTGTTCTGATCCACCTAGTCTGACCTTGCCGTAAAAGTGAGAAGCAGCGTGGCTTAAGGGAAAGAGCACGGGCTTGGGAGTCAGAGGTCTTGGGTTCTAATCCTGGCTCCACCTCTTGTCAGCTGTGTGACTTTGGGCAAGTCACTTAACTTTTCTGTGCCTCAGATGCCTCCTCTGTAAAATGGGGATTAAGATCATGAGCCCCACATGGGACAATCTGATAACCTTGTATCTATCCCAGTGCTTAGAACAGTGCTTGGCACATAGTAAGGGCTTAATAAATAAGATCAGACTACCCACTATAAACAACTAGAGTATTTGGCATTTGTTTTTTTGTTCTTTTTTTCATTTTTATATAGTAGTTGTTTCACACACCATGGTATTGACTCCCAGAAATGCCCAAGTGAAACTGCGGGGCCAAGTGGAAAGAACATGGGACCAGGAATCAGGAGATAAAGGTTTTAGTGTCTTTTCTGCCTTTGGCCTGCCACATTACTTTGGGCAAGTCCCTTTCTCTGTGACTGTTACCTCATCTGTCTAATGGGATAGGATATCTACCTCCTCGACCTCTCAGATTGTGAAGCCCAGGTAGGCCAGGGACTGGGTCTGATCGTGTGATATATACCTCAATACTTAGCAAAGTGCTTGGGGTAGAGTATGAAAATAAATTTTATTAATAACTTTTAAAAACAATGGTCTGTTTGAGGCACATCTGCCAGCTGCGTCAGAAATGGAGAGGCCTTGTCAGATCCTTTCCCCATCACCAGAAGTGAAAAAAACAGGGTCGTTTGCTAGGTTCAGTGGCGATCAGCCTTCGCTGTCTGCGACTGTGATGTTCAAGGATCAAAAAAGACTCTTTTCCTCCGGGGAAGTCGTTTGTTTCAACAGCCATCATTAGAAGTCTACTAGTCATGCAAGTGAAAGGTGCTATCCGCTGACGACTGCTGGAAGCATACTAACAAGAGAAGCAGCGTGGTCTAGTGGCCAGAGCACGGGCCTGGGAGGCAGAAGGACCTGGATTCTAATCCCGGCTCTGCCACTTGTCTGCTCTGTGACCTTGAGCAAGTCACTTCGCTTCTCTGTGCCTCAGTTACCTAATCTGTAAAATGGAGATTAAGACTGAGCCCTATGTGGGACAGGGACTGTGTCCAACCTGATTTAACTCAGACCCACCCTTTCCTCTCCATCCAAACTGCTGCCGTGCTGGTACGAGCTCTCATAATATCCCGACTGGATTATTGTGTCAGCCTCATCTCTGATCTCGCTTCCTCCTGTCTCTCCCCACTCCAGTCTATTCTTCATTCCGCTGCCCGGATCATCTTCCTACAGAAACGCTCTGGTCATGTCACTCCCCTCCTCAAAAACCTGCAGTGGCTGCCTATCAACCTTCGCACGAAACAAAAACTCCTCACTCTTGGCTTCGAAGCTCTCCATCCCCTTGCCCCCTCCTACCTCACCTCCCTTCTCTCTTTCTACTGCCCACCCCGCACGCTCCGCTCCTCTTACGCCCACCTCCTCGCGGTCCCCCGTTTGCGCCTGTCCCGCCGTCGACCCCGGCCCACGTCCTCCCGCCGTTCTGGAACGCCCTCCCTCCTCACCTCCTCCAAACTCACTCCCTTCCCCTCTTCAAAGCCCTAATGAGAGGTCACCTCCTCCAGGAGGCCTTCCCAGACTGAACTTCCCCCTTTCCCTCTGCTCCTCCTCCCCTCCCCATTCCCCCTTCTCCCGCCATCTGCTCTTCTCCCTTTCCCTCCCCTCAGCACTGTGCATATTTGTATATATTGTTTATTGCCCAATTGATTTTGTTCAATGATGTATGCATATCTATGATTCTATTTATCTTGATGATGTCTGCACCAGACTACTTGTTTTGTTTTGCTCTGTTTGGCTTTGCTGTCTGTCTCCCCTGTTTAGACTGTGAGCCCGTCATGAGCGGGGATGGTCTCTAGAGAAGTAGCATGGCTCAGTGGAAAGAGCACGGGCTTTGGAGTCAGAGATCATGGGTTTGAATCCCGGCTCTGCCACTTGTCAGCTGTGTGACTTTGGGCAAGTCACTTCACTTCTCTGTGCCTCAGTTACCTCATCTGTAAAATGGGGATTAAGACTGGGAGCCCCACGTGGGACAACCTGATTCCCCTGTGTCTACCCCAGTGCTTAGAACGGTGCTCTGCACATAGTAAGCGCTTAACAAATACCAACATTATGAGAAGCAGCGCGGCTAAGTGGAAAGAGCACGGGCTATGGAGTCGGAGGTCATGGGTTCGAATCCTGGCTCGGCCACTTGTCAGCTGTGTGACTTTGGGCAAGTCACTTAATTTCTTGGTGCCTCAGTTACCTCATCTGTAAAATGGAGATTAAGACCGTGAGCCCCACGTGGGACAACCTGATTCCCCTGTGTCTACCCCAGTGCTTAGAACAGTGCTCAGCACATAGTAAGCGCTTAACAAATACCAACATTATTATTATTATTATTATTATTTGTTGCTGGATTGTCCATTCCAAACACCTAGTCGAGTGCTCTGCACATAGTAAGCGCTCAATAAATACTTTTGAATGAACGAATGAACTTGTATCTTTTTCAGGGCTTAGTACAGTGCCTGGCGCGTATTAAGTGCTTAACAAATACTACACTTAGCGCTATTGTTATTCCTCTAATCAATTTACATTGGAAAGAAAGATGATTGTAGGGTCCCTATAACTGTGACAGTAATAGAGCCAAAGCGTAGCTTTCTCTAAAGAGGGAGGAAAGTGTTCAACTTGATTTAGAGCAGAAGCATTTTGACTTGGGAGAGAAAACAGTGAACACACTCTGCTCAAATCAATTACAGTCGTACTTCGGTGTTTGCAGTAGGTTTGAGCTGACAGAGTAGCTTGTGGAGCCAGAACGTCTAACGGAAAGTCAAGGTTTGAATTATGGTATAATTGGCAGGATTCCTCAAATGAGAAACTTTCTCTCCTCCACTTCCATTTAATTTTAATGAATAAATGGCAATTTGCCCACCTCGAGTTTTTAGCAAATAACCCTAGAGATAATTACTTTATAAAGAGCAAATTGAATTTTCCACCACCTGTGCCAACTTCCCAAATAGGAATAGAATAATTATTAGTAAACAAATGAGCAAAATTCAGTTTCCTCCGCCTCTTCCTGCCCCCATCACATAAACTGGACTCTCTCTTAGTGGAAGACAAACTATATCTTTTGACCCTTTTATGGATCTGACCCACAGGATTAAGCCCTAATGATTAGTAATGGATGGTAGAGGTTGCCCCTTTCTTTCTTTCACCTTATTGCCTTGTTGAGTTTTAGTCAGTGTTCTCGCGGTGAAATACCGTATTTACTCATCCGACTTTTCTGTTCAGAATTTTTCCGAGGTAAATTGTGCCAAACTTTACCCTTCTTTCCAAATATTAAATTGATTGCTTTTCAAGGATGTAACCTTAAAATGTCTTTGCTCCTACTTGCGTGGGGGAATAAAAAAATTCTCTCCCTTTCCCGCAATGTATTCTAGTTACACTGACCCCAGTGATCTCTCATTACTTCTCAATCGTACAGGGTGTTCCGTAGTCCCTCCAGGTGGCAGGTCGAGCTGACAAAAACCCCGCTTTCGTCTGGGTCAATAGCAGCTCTGAGACTCCAGGGAGCAATAGCAGCAGGATCGGGTAAGTTGGACCAACAGCAAAATGCAGCTCCAGCCACCGGTTCCCCCGTGTCTCCACTTCCACCCGCTCCGGAGAGAGAGACAGAGGGCTGCCTCGCGGCCAGAATGGCCAACCGATTAGAAATTCACGGACAAACTGGCAAAAATATGTTGTTTTGTTGTGATTTGTTGTAAGGTTTGTTGTGATCGTCAAGCCTGACAAGCATTTGGATATCTGTAAATGCTTAAGAAATTTTGCCCCCAAGCTTTAGAAGTTTAAAAAATGTTAAATTGGCTGGATGAAGCGAACGGTAAGTATGATAGTGACAATCGTTAAGCACTTGGAGCGTGCCGAGCACTGTTCTAAGACACTCAGGTTGGAGAAAAGTCCAGGTCCCATAAGGGATTCATCTTCTAAAGGAGGGAGAGAGCAGGTATTGTAATTTCCAGGTTTGATCATGGCAGCCCATTCTACTTCACTTATCATTGCAGTTTGCACTCATCTGCTGTTTAATTTCTTTTTATGGTATTTGTTAACACTTACTATATAACAGGCACTATACTAAATGCTGGGGTAGATATAGAATAATCATGTGGGATGGCCCACTTAGGGCTCACCGTCTTAACCCCCATTTTGCAGGTGAGGTAACTGGGGCACAGAGAAGTGCAGTGACTTACCCAAGGTCACACAGCAGACAGTGGTGCAGCCGGGATTAGCACCCAGGTCCTTCCGACTGACGGGCCTGAGCTCCGATAATAATAATAATTGTGGTATTAAATGCTTACTAGTGCCAAGCACTGTACTACAAGGTGATCAGGTTGGATACAGCTCCTGTTCCACATTGGGCTCCCAATCTCGATCCCCACTTTACAGATGAGGTAACTGAGGCCCAGAGAAGTAGAGTGCGTTGCCCAAGGTCACACAGCAGACAAGTGGAGGAGCTGAGACTAGAACCCAGGTCCTCTGATTCCAGGACCTGTGCTCTGTGTGGTAGGCCCCGCTGCTTCTCAATTTAATTAATTTAATTAATTTGCTACTGCAGGAGAAGTGGTCTTAATTTTGCTGCTGCTCTGGTAGCGGTGGATCTGTGGCCCAGGGGAAGGGGAGGACAAATTGAGATTGCTCCGTGGCCCTTGTGAATTAGAGGAAGTGGGGTCTGGGCGGTAGCAGTGACCATCGTATCGATAACACCGGGAATCACGTCTTTCGGAATTGGCCGAGTGTCTTCCCCCAGTTTTTATCTCCCGTAGATCTTGCCTAATTGAAGATTGCCTTCATTGATTACCCAACCGCTATTACTAATGTTATCGAAGGAGCCTATGGCATATATCAAAGAAGCAGCGCGGCTCAGTGGAAAGAGCCCGGGCTTGGGAGTCAGAGGTCATGGGTTCGAATCCCGGCTCTGCCACTCGTCAGCTGGGGGACTGTGGGCAAGTGACCTCAGTGACCTCATCTGGAAAATGGAGATGAAGATTGTGAGCCTCACGTGGGACAACCTGATCACCCTGTATCTACCCTAGCACTTAGAACAGTGTTCTGCACATAGTAAGCGATTAACAAATACAAACATTATGATATTGACATCAGATTGGGAAAATGACTAAGCACGACAACCAGCCTAGATTTTTCTGCCGTTCATGATTTGCACAGCCAATATTAGCCCCTCCTCATGGAACTGCAGAAATGGAACCTGTCTTCTCAGCTCTGAAACTGATAAAGACAGATAGAAGAAATAAAATGTGTGGTCTTGGCTGGAAGGTTTACTGGATGTCAGAAATGGTCCTGGAAAATTACAGCGGCAGGGATTGGTAGCTGGGCCCGCTGCAGTGTATGTTCACAAACAGAACCGCTCAATAGGCTAAGCGTGAATAATGAACTTACTGCTGAATATGTGGAAATTACATATTCAGTTTGAAAATTTGGAACCGTCTTTTCTAACATAAAATTAGGTCAGTAAAAAAGTTGGCAAGTCAGTAATATTTTATTAATCCCGATCAACCTAAAGGCCGGGCGCCTGCCGTGGGAATACTAGGGCGTCGGCAGATGAGGGTGGTTGTGCTCAGTCGTTGCTGTTTACCCTACCTTACTGCGTATTAGTCTGTGTGTTTGTGTGTTTGTGTGTGTGTATGTGTAGATACATTCCAAGCGCTTAGTCCAGTGCTCTGCACATATTAAGCGCTCAATAAATACTGTTGAATGAATGAATAAATGTGTATCCGTGAGTGGATTTGTGACTGTTGTTTTTGCGTATTTCTTGATTTTAACCTTCCTCTCCCTCCGTGTGCTTGGATCATTGGTATCATCCCGGTGGAAGCCCGGTTCCCTTTGAACCCTAGAAAATCTGAGCACTTAAAAAAAAAATTAAAGCCGGTGCTAAATACTGTCTGAAAGCAGGAAAATGAAAAGTGGTGAGAAATGCTAATATGTTTCTGGATTTCTCTTTCCATGAAAATTGAATTTGCCCAACAGATTTGGGAGTCACAGGTCACGGGTTTGAATCCCAGCTCTGCCACTTGTCAACTGTATGACTGTGGGCAAGTCACTTAACTTCTCTGTGCCTCAGTTCCCTCATCTGTAATTGGGGATTAAGACTGTGAGCCTCACGTAGGACAACCTGATTACCCTGTACCTACCTCAGGGCTTAGAACAGTACTCTGCACATAGTAAGCGCTTAACAAATACCAACATTATTATTATTATTGAGTTGGAATAAGAAAGCACTTGTAGATCTGTGAATGACTATGAGATGGGAGACAGGAATTTTACCATTAATTTTTCTATAGGTGCGCTCCCACATTAACTAGTCACTGCTTATGTGGGAGTAGGATTCAGGCTCTGCCCTGAAAGATTTTCGGAAAAGAGCTTTGGATTCTATAAAAAGGGAATCTGCACCCCACAGGAAAGCTGTCAAAAATTTACCGACACTCATGGGCCCCTTCTAGATTATAAGACTATTATAATGGGAAGCAGCGTGGCTCGGTGGAAAGAGCCTGGGCTTCGGAGTCAGAGGTCATGGGTTCGACTCCCGGCTCTGCCACTTGTCAGCTGTGTGACTGTGGGCCAAGTCACAACTTCTCTGTGCCTCAGTTACCTCATCTGTAAAATGGGGATTAACTGTGAGCCTCACATGGAACAGCCGGATTACCCTGTATCTACCCCAGCGCTTAACGAATACCAACATCATCATTATTATTATTATTATTATTATTGTTAGAGAAGGAAGAGGTCCGTACCCGTCTTTATCCCCAAATCTCCCTTGCACAATTTTCCTTATAGTGATCTTCATGTTAATTTATCACAAGCCGTATTAGATTCCCTTTCCTTGTCTGGTTAATCCTTGGAAATCAGAAATTGCTTGTGCCTTTTACCGTTTGCCACAGTAGTGCACAGGGTGGGGAGTCACTCTCCAGCAGCCCAGGACAATTTCTTATTTCTCCCTCCCCTCATACCATCAAAGAAAACTAAGACAAAAGGCAAATCTTGTGATGACCCTTTTCCGCCTATCCCTCCACCCCCCGGGGTAACTGGATTCGGTTCAGGCCAAGATGAAGGTTGCGCCAAAGAGGATTCTGGGGAAGGGCCGAAAACGTCGTGCAGATCTCGGTAGCGCAGAAGTCTCGAGAAAAACAGTACAATTTTTGTTTAGATTATTTTTGCTACTGTCTCGTGTCTAATCCTAGTCAGCTGTCTCTCTTTCTCCTGATAGTGGAATGCAGAATTTCAACAGACGGGGCAGTAGCGGAGCAACACAAGAAGAGGGTGAGGAAATTTTAAGAACGTGTAAAGGTCGTGTGCCTCAGATTTCCTGCCAAAGTTAGATTGCTCTTCATTTTACCTTTTTGTTCTTTGGATTATGCAGGTCAGTTTAAATGCGTCTTAAAGTTAAAAGTTAATGTAACATTAGCGGGAAATCTGAAACATGGGACCTTTCCCTGACCCTAAAATCTTCTCTCTCTCTGTTTCTCTGCTACTGTACCTACTGCTGAATTCTGTGCTACTGTTGGCTTGCTGAAGTGAGATTCAGATTGGGAATTGGCCCCAGAACGAGAAGGAAAGGGGAGGAAGAGGAGAAAGTACTGAATCAGTCTCCATGGCAGCTGGCGGAAGGAAGCTTCCCCCCTCAGCCTCTCCTACATTTTACTGTGCATGTGTCACGGGTAATGCAGTTCACCGCTATGCATTTTCCCTCGATATAATTCCTCACTTATCACCTGTCGAAGACAGATACCCCTGGTGTACAGTAGTGCAGATTGAACTCCGGATCTTCTGTTACAGAACTACAGGCGTTTTCATTTAGAGTACTGTCAGATTGGTTGTTACCCTCTCGGTATCAATATTGAAGACGGAAACGGAGAGAAGCGGAATGAAAATCCGAGTCCTTTCCGAGCCAGTGAAAATCATAAATTTTTCTCTAATAAACAGATTGCTTTCATCCTGTGAGATGACTTTCAATAAGTTGTAAAGTGTTTCATACCAACATTCTAGGACATCTGTCATTTAAAAAACTCATAATTGAAATCTGTGATAAGCCCTAGAACAAACATGCATAAATACTTGCTTCCCTGAAGGAAAATGCGTTTGGCTAGAGGAGATAGCCAGCAGAGGGATAATGTTTTCTAGTGGATGGAGGGACTGGAAATAATATATTTCATTCACATCGTGTGCCCCGTCTCTGTATGATTGTGAGAGTGCCCACAGTCTCTTGTGTGTTCATTTCACCTGTGAAGTATTAATTAAAATTGCTTCCGCTCTTTGACCTCTAGTGTGGGAAAGCACTATAAAAATAGACTGACCATAAAAGGTTTTAGTGGAAATCGGACACCGCCCACCTTCTGGCATGGCTCTTCTGAGACATTCTGATGTCTTGTCAGTTAAGAGGAAAGATGTTGGGGCCAGTTTGAGCCTCCCAAGTATTCCTGGGAGATGCAGTCCCCAAATATATAATCAAATCAATGCAAATGCCCTGAAGTCCAGGAACGTGTCCTGGGAATACAAGACCTAAGAACACCTATTTCGGCCGGAAGCTTGTCCTGCCTCTCACGGTCTCCATCTCTCTCACGGTCTCTGTCTCCTCTTTCCTCCCACTGTTTGCAATCCCCTAGCAGCTATTTTTCTGTCTAACATATTTTGAGGTCTGGGATCGGGTAGAATGACAAGGGTCGAGGACGGAAATGTGTTCAAGTGTCAGCTGTATATCCACAGCGATAGAACCCCTGAGAGGAGACTTACACCCTTAAGTGATAGGTGAAGAGAGAATGGTCTGGAGGGCACAGGATGAGATTCATTCGAGGCCCACCTGAGGGGTCTTGAGAAGCCGGGGAATCCTGCCAGTGTTTAAAATGCCGAAGGAACAATCGCAGCTTTGACGGGGCCGTAGAGGTCGTGAGTCCGGGAGGAAAAAATATTTACCCGCGTCAAACATTGAAGAAAGACGGCGTGAGATGAAATGGGTGTAGAAGCCCTTGAGTTTGGCCAAAGGAAGGTTTTTGATTACCTTAGAGGCATTCTGGTATACTGGTCAGAACCGAAGCGAGATCGAAGGAAGTCGAGGAAAAGAGATAAGCTGTGTATCCCTACTACCGCTGTTTACTGAGCTACATAGAGGTGGGAGGAGGAACATAAAACAGAAACTAGAAAGGAAAGTGTGGTCCAGAGATGGCTTTTTAAAAGACGGGACGATC
Source organism: Ornithorhynchus anatinus (assembly GCF_004115215.2). Lineage (NCBI taxonomy): Eukaryota > Metazoa > Chordata > Mammalia > Monotremata > Ornithorhynchidae > Ornithorhynchus > Ornithorhynchus anatinus. Next base: position 50,008,365 of record NC_041735.1, on the reverse strand, counting down.
GATAATAATCACTTGAGTTTCTTTAGCTGAAGTGCCCACATCAGTGGGCTCTCGTTCCTCGGCCAGGTGAAGAAGGGAGAAGTGAGTACTATTATCCTCATTAGAGATAAGATGACGGGGGCACAGAGAGGTTAGATGACCTGCCCAAGACCTAGCTAATGACTAGAATCAAGGGCTTCTGACACCACACGGTACTCTTTCCATTAAACTGTCTCCTTGAACATGGTTCAGTGCAGCCGGGAAGAGATTGATATTGAGGGAAAAAATGCAGGGATTGTGCAAGAGAAAGAATTATCCGTAGGGGAGGGGGACAACGGGTAGATGGGGGACGAGTTGTTCTGGAGGAAGACCAACAGGTTGTGATCACAGCTGGAAAGGGAGTGGGGAAAGATGAAAGACTGGAGCACTGTAAGCTCTCTGTGGGCAGGGAACACGTCTACCAATTCTTTCCTACTGTACTCTCCCGAGCACTTAGTACCGTGCTCGGCACACAGTAAGTGCTCAGCAAATACAATCGATTAACTGATGGGGCAGGTGGAGGGCAAGTTGGGAATGAGATAGAGTTCTGACTGGTGACCTTCGTATTTTCGGGAAAAGAAATTAATGAGAACACTGATATTAAGGAAGGATGAAGAAGAATGAAGTATGATCAATAAATTGTTCTTAGTTCATTTTCTTTTAATATCGATCGGTGCCATTTACATGCCCGCTTAAAGCAAAATCTCCTTTACGCAAGGTCGGGTGCTTACAGAACCCCTTGTTCAGGAAAATCCACACTCTACTACTCTCTGTTGACTGACTTGTGTTGTAGCCAGAAACACGCTCGCTGTCGTTTCTTCCGTCAGCTATAACCGACAAGATTAGTGTTGTTGGCAGAGTGCCCCCAAATTCTGCCCTTGTGTTTTGGGGTGTAAATTTGGACTTTACTCAGAGCACCTCTGTGAGACGAGGGTGACTCCAGCACCCATCAGAGGTTCAGCTTGGCCTGGAGAAAGTTGCAATCCTGGCTTCAGATTGTTTTCTCTCCCCCTAACCGGCAGGCTCACCGGAACCCGCTGTGTTCTCGGGGCTGGGCCCAGGCCTCCTGAGTATCGTGGCACCGTGAAGTGATTGGGACCTGGCCCGGCCTGGACTGGGCTCCCAATATGGTCCTAGTGGCCTTGGAACTGACCGAGGGCTGGGGATTCATTCATTCATTCATTCAATAGTATTTATTGAGTGCTTACTACTACTACTAATAATAATAATGTTGGTATTTGTTAAGCGCTTACTACGTGCAGAGCACTGTTCTAAACGCTGGGGTAGATACAGGGTAATCAGGTTGTCCCACGTGAGGCTCACAGTTAATCCCCATTTTACAGATGAGGGAACTGAGGCACAGAGAAGTGAAGTGACTCGCCCACAGTCACACAGCTGGCAAGTGGCAGAGCCGGGAGTCGAACTCATGACCTCTGACTCCGAAACCCAGGCTCTTTTCCACCGAGCCACGCTGCTTCCCATGCACTATGCACTATGTACTATGTGCAGAGCACTGTACTAAGCGCTTGGAATGTACAAATCGGTAACAGATAGAGACAGTCCCTGCCCTCTGACGGGCTTAAGGTCTAATCAGGGGAGACGGACAGATAAAAACAATAGCAGTAAATAGAATCAAGGGGATGAACATCTCATTAAAACAATAGCAAATAAATAGAATCAAGGTGATGTACGTCTCATTAACAAAATAAATAGGGTAATGAAAATATATACAGTTGAGCACCGAGTACAGTGCTGAGGGGAGGGGAAGGGAGAGGGGGAGGAGCAGAGGGAAAAGAGGGCTTAGCTGAGGAGAGGTGAAGTAGGGGTAGAGGGGGAGCAGAGGGAGCAGAGGGAAAAGGGGGAGCTCAGGCTGGGAAGGGGATCCGGTTGTGGCTTCAAGGAGAGTTCACTAGCAAGGAGGCTTTGGCAGAAAATCAGGGACAGCTTTAGAGTGGGGCTGGAGAGAGAGGTAGCTTGCCCCAGTTCCCTCATCTGTAAAATGGGGATGAAGACTGTGAGCCCTAGGTGGGACGACTTGATCGCCTTGTATCCCTCCAGTGCTTAGAACAGTGCTTTGCACGTAGTAAGCGCTTAACAAATGCGATTATTATTATTTTTACAGTGGAAAGAGCCCGGGCTTGGGAGTCAGAGTTCATGGGTTCGAATCCCGGCTCCGCCGCTTGCCAGCTGTGTGACTTTGGGCAAGTCACTTAACTTCTCTGTGCCTCAGTTACCTCATCTGTAAAATGGGGATTGAAACTGTGAGCCCCACGTGGGACAACCTGATCTCCTTGTATCCCCTAGCGCTTAGAACAGTGCTTTGCACATAGTAAGCGCTTAATAAATACCACCATTTATTCTCGATGAATTCCCAATCCTGGGCAGAGTCCATCTGAGATGGTAAGCGTCCAAGCTTAGCCTCAGCCCCAGCAGTATGTTTTTGAGCATTTCCCATTTCATCCCTAACTTTGCGTCCCAATCTGATTTCTTGGAGCTCTGTGGTCTATTTCCTGCCGGTAGTTGTTTCTGTAGAGGAAAGTTTGCACAACCAAAGCAACATGGAATCAGGATAATGGCGAAGGCACTGCCACTTGTAGAGAACTCTATATCGGGGTCGTCGATTGCTGTTTACTCAGGAGTGTGATCAAAGGCTTGTCTCAAAAACAAATCAGAACCAGATAAGTCCTTCGTATTAATGAGGAACAATTCTTAAATTAGCTGGTGTGTTTGAGAAACTATGTCCAGGAAACTCCTGCCTATCTGAAATCATCGTCCCACTTTTTATTTGTATTAAACCCTTTCTGCTCCGGGAGAGTTCATCACGTACCACCCTGACCCCGCAGCTGGAACTCTGCTCGGAGGGAGGCTAAAAATAACCCATCTTTGACCGGAGTCCAAAACTCAGGAGGTAGAAGGAAAGCTCAGATCCTATTGCCGACCCAATGATGAGTTCTGAGTCATCATCCTCCTTGGCGACTCCCTTCAGTCAGAAATTAAGAGCCAGGATTTCCACACCTTTACTACAGTGCCAGTTTCCAAGCAGAGGCCGAGCTGTTGTTAGTCCTTGTAAGCTCAGAGTCTGGGACCGTTGAGTAGGAAGGAAAGCCGGCGGTCCTGTTTCTGCCTCGTGGTTGGGGTCCGGGGTCCCGCCCACATCTTTTTAGCCTGGAAATGGAATCCAAGTTCGATATCTATTAAAAAGTAGTTATCCAAACGAAATATCCAAGAGTTTGGTGTTTTTTTTATGTGAACGGGGTTAAGGATTCCCTCCTAGATGGTTTTCCCCAAGTTTCATCGTGTACTGTATTACTATGTTTGCCTCCTGTGAGTATAGTCTTTTTATGTGAATAGGGTTCAAAAACTTTTTTTTTTTTAGATTTTATATCCAGTTTCATTCTGTTCCGAGTACTTTCTTTGCTTCTGAAGTGCAGTCGGGTTTCTGTTCCTTTTTAAAGAGCCCCGTCACCCCCATCGGGTCAGATTTGAAGATAATTTGTGGAAATGTCACCTCCCGTCTTGTCTCCGGGGCTAAGGACTCATTTCAGGGTAATGACTGTCTTGGTGGCTGGTGGTCGGTGCGCTCAGGTTTCTCTGCTTTCTGTCTGGCTGCTTGCCAGAAAATTCTAGATTTAGATAACGAGACGGTGGCTGACTCCTCTGTCAGGTGCTCATTTGAGGATGTTCTTTAAAGGTGCCCTGCATTTTGACGATGAGAAGCTTATGGCGTTGAGCTACGTAGGATTCCTCCTGAAAATCTTTCTGTATGTTAGTCGATTGCTGGCATTTATTCATTCAATCATATTTATTGAGCGCTTACTACGTACAGAGCACCGTACTAAGAGCTTATACCCGTGTTTCTAGGTGGTGCTTTTATTACCAGAGCACCTAACATTACTAGTTATTTATTCCTCACAACACCCCTGCGAGGTAGGGTTTAGGTGATATTACCCCCAATTTACAGCTGGGGAAACTGAGGTAAGGGGAGGTTAAGTGACTTGCCCAAGGCCACAGAGGGAACGCGTGTCAGAGCCGGGACTCGAACCCTTTATAATATCGCCAAGATCCGCCCTTTCCTCTCCACCCAAACGGCTATCTTACTGTTACGGGCTCTCCTAATATCCCGGCTGGATTATCGTGTCAGCCTGCTCTCTGACCTCCCTTCCTCCTCTCTCTCTCCGCTCCAGTCTATTCTTCACTCCGCTGCCCGGCTCATCTACCCGCAGAAACGTTCTGGGCATGTCACTCCCCTTCTTAAAAACCTCCAGTGGTGGCTTATCAACCTCCGCACGAAACAAAAACTTCTCACTCTGGGCTTCAAGGCTCTCCATCCCCTTGCCCCCTCCTACCTCTCCTCCCTTCTCTCTTTCCACTGCCCAGCCCACACGCTCCGCTCCTCCGCCGCCCACCTCCTCCCCGTCCCTCGGTCTCGCCTATCCCGCCGTCGACCCCCGGTCCACGTCCTCCCGCGGTCCTGGAACGCCCTCCCTCCTCACCTCCGCCAAACTCATTCTCTTCCCCTCTTCAAAACCCGCCTGAGAGGTCACCTCCTCCAAGAGGCCTTCCCAGACTGAGGTCCCCCTTTTCCCTCTGCTCCCTCTCTGCGCCCCCCTTCACCTCCCCTTAGCTAAGCCCTCTTTTCCCCCCTTTCCCTCTGCTCCTCCCCCTCTCCTTTCCCCTCCCCTCAGCACTGTGCTCGTCCGCTCAACTGTATATATTTTCATCACCCTATTTATTTTGTTAATGAGATGTACATCCCCTTGATTCTGTTTATTTGCTCTTGTTTTAATGAGATGTTCATCCCCTTGATTCTATTTATTGCTATTGTTTTTGTCTGTCTGTCTCCCCCGATTAGACTGTGAGCCCGTCAAAGGGCAGAGATTTGTCCATTCCAGGCGCTTAGTACAGTGCTCTGCACTTAATAAGCGCTCAATAAATGAATAAATAATAAATAAATCCGGGACGTCCGGCTTTCTGGCCCGTGGCTCTTCCGCCGCACCACACTGCCTCCCCATTTTGAGCGCTTACTGTGCACAGAGCGCTGTACTGTGCTCTGGGGAGAGTACAGTTAAACAGAGTTAGTCATCGTGTACCCTGCCCGCGAGAAGCTTACAGTTCTAGAGCAGGAGAGGCATTAAATAAATGTCAATTTCATCATCCCTTCCAATCCTGTGTCAGCATTTACATATATCTTTGAAAAATGGAAAGTACTGCAGTCTCTGGTATTTATTCACAGATTTTTGAGTGTGGTCTTGCTGCATTTAACAACGTGATTTTGGCAGACCATCCGTCTATTCTGGTATCAAATTTGGACATCAGGTTTTAGGCATTGTAAATGAAGAAAGCAGTGAGGTAATTTCTGCCCTGGATATTGCCTTTTCTACACATTTCTTTTATCTTTCTTCTGTAAAAATCAATCTCTTACCCATACTCCGAGTTGCAGGGGCCAGATCTCTAGAGATGCTCAGAAGCCAAGAAATATGGGCCAGAGTTCTTACTGCTGAATGTGTAAAATTCCTTTGAAGCAGAAAACTCAGCCATTGTTAACAGCCTCACCGCAAGTGCTAGACGTCGATTGATCTCACTGTATGTTTTACTCGCCGTGAAATAATTTATCCTAAGACTGGGTCAGACTCGACTTCCTCCCTTCGTCAGGTATATTAGATTCAAAAGAGAATGTATTTACCATATTTTAGATATGCTGTCATTAAGCCAAATCATTCATATTAATACCCATCTCCCCCTCTAGACCGAAGCTCATTCCGGGCAGGGAACGCGACTGCTAATTCTGTTGTACTGTGCTCCCCCAAGCACCCGGGAGAGTGCTCTGCACATAGTAAGCGCTCAGTAGATATAATGTTGGTATTTGTTAAGCGCTTACTATGTGCAGAGCACCGTTCTAAGCGCTGGGGGTAGATACAGGGTCATCAGGTTGTCCCACGTGAGGCTCACAATCTAAATGCCCATTTTCCAGATGAGGTAACTGAGGCACAGAGAAGTGAAGTGACTTGCCCACAGTCACACAGCTGACAAGTGGCAGAGGCGGGATTCGAACGCATGACTTCTGACTCCCAAGCCTTTGTTCTTTCCACTGAGCCACGCTGCTTCTCTATCGAGTGATTTAGAAGACTGGACTGCTCAAATCTGACTCAAAGGAAAATATATTACGTTTAAAGAAGACATGCTTCTGAGGTATTTACAGTAATTCAACTAATAATAATAGTGCTATTTTTAAGCACTTACTCTTTGCCAAGCACTGTAGTAGTAATAATGTTGGTATTCGTTAAGCGCTTACTATGTGCAGAGCACTGTTCTAAGCGCTGGGGTGGATACAGGGTAAATAGGTTGTCCCACGTGAGGCTCACAGTCTTCATCCCCATTTTACAGATGAGGTCACTGAGGCCCAGAGAAGGGAAGTGACTTGCCCAAAGTCACACAGGTGACAAGTGGCGGAGCCGGGATTCGAACCCATGACCTCTGACTTCCCAACCGTGCTCTTTCCACTAAGCCATGCTGCTTGTCTCCGGGGTAGATCCAAGATGATCAGGTGAGGCACAACCCCTGACCCTCACAGGATTCACAGTCGAAGTAGGATGGGGAGCAGGTATTAAATGCCCCTTTTACAGATGAGGCAACTGAAGTGTGATTGTGGGCAAGTCACTTAACTTCTCTGTGCCTCAGTTCCCTCATCTGTAAAATGGGATTAACTGTGAGCCACTCGTGGGACAACCTGATTAGCCCGTATCTACCCCAGCGCTTAGAACAGTGCTCTGCACATAGTAAGTACTTAACGAATACCAACGTTATTATTAGAGAAGCGGCGCGGCTCAGTGGAAAGAGCCCGGGCTTTGGAGTCAGAGGTCGTGGGTTCGAATCCCGGCTCGGCCACTTGTCGGCTGTGTGACTGTGGGCAAGTCACTTCACTTCTCGGTGCCTCAGTTACCTCATCTGTAAAATGGGGATTAAGACCGTGAGCCCCACGTGGGACAACCCGATTCCCCTGTGTCTACCCCAGCGCTTAGAACAGTGCTCGGCACATAGTAAGCGCTTAACAAATACCAGCATTATTATTATTATTATTATTGTTATTACAGAGAAGCAAAGTGACTTGTCCAAAGTCATAGAGCAGGCATGTGCAAGAGCTGGCTCTGCCACTTGTCAGCTGTTTGACTGAGGGCAAGTCACTTCCATTCTCGGTGCCTCAGTTCCCTCATCTGTAAAATGGGGATTAAGACCGTGAGCCTCAAGTGGGACAACCTGATGACCCTGTATCTACCCTAGCGCTTAGAACAGTGCTCGGCACATAGTAAGCGCTTAACAAATACCAACGTTATTATTATTCTTATTATTATTGTTAGAACTCAGTCATCCGACTCCCAGGCCCCAGCTCTTTCCACTAGGCCTCGCTGCTTCCCAATATAATTAAAAACATTTACATTAAACAAAATTCCCTCAAGATGAGATGTGGTGAGATCTTTAGGAACCTGAGGGGCGATGGAAAACAAGTGATTTTGTCCCAAGTCAAAGCAAGCAAGTTAAATTCCTCTTCATCAGTCGTTCATTCAGTCGTCGTATTTATTGAGCGCTTACTGTGCGCTGTACTAAGCGCTTATAATAAGTCGCTAAATGTCATCACCGTCAACCATATTTACTAAACGTCTGCTGTGTGCTTCGCATCGTGCTAGGTTCTGCGTGAAAGGTAAGGTAGTGGAAAGAGCCTGGGCTTGGGAATCAGAGGTCGTGGGTTCTAATCCCGGCTCCGCCACTCGTCTCTGTGTCCTGGGGCAGGTCACTTAACCTCTCTGTGCCTCAGTTCCCTCGTGGGGATTAAAAAATGTGAGCCCCACGTGGGACAGTCTGATTAGCCTGCATCTTCCCCAGCGCTTGGAACAGTGCACATAGTAAGCGCTTAACAAATACCATAAATATTATTATACCCAATGTCATCGACGGGAGTATTTGTGAAATGCCTTCTCCGGGTACACGTGCGGAACGTACGGGAGAAGTACGAGGCACGATCCCTGCCCTCAAAATCCAATGGAGTAGTTGGTGATGTTTCCGATTCCCCTTCTGTTGAACACCTACCGTGCGTTGTGGCCTTTCTCCGAAGACTGAAATAACCAACGTCAGGGCCGGTCGGATTAAGAAAAGATAGAAGTTCTGACGCATTCATTCCCCGTCGCCCGGGGAGGGAATCAGAGTCCTATTTTATTTGATTTGTTTTTGCTGGAGGAGAAACACTACCTGGAAACCGGCCTTAGATTATGCTACTATTTCCAGTTCGATAGGTTTTGAGTGAATTCAAAAGTCCTTCAGACAATCGTCGAGAAAATGTGGCAGGTTGATGGCTTCTTGGGATAGGTGCACTAAAGAGAAAATAAGAGATCCGATGTATTACCTTCGGCCAGAACAGCTCTCTGAAATGACCAGCCCGGAGAAATTAAGGTTAAGTGCCCACCTAGGCCGGAAGAGGATTGTTCACAGAATGGGTGGTTGTTTTATACAGTTATTGAACTAAAGCACAGATATGGCGTTTGCCTCCAAACAGATTCCCGTACAGGCAAAATAAAAATACGGGAATGGTTTCGTTTGCCTCCTAACAGATTCCTTTACAGGCAAAATAAAAATACAGGAATGGTTTTTAAATGATCATTTATGATTTTCCCTCAACTCCTATTCGTTTCTCTCTTGCGGAATGTCTTTTTAAATTGGGAGTAAGAACGTAATGCCACCCTAGCCCTTAATTTACCACTGATCTCCGATCATTTTCCCTATTTTAGTCCATCAGAGGTGTTTGTCAGCTTCTGCTGTGTGCGGAACAGGGTACTGAACACTTGGGAGAGTCCGATAGAGTAGAAATTGTACTCTCTCGAGTACAAGTAGCGGGGCCTAGTGGAAAAACCCTGGGCTTGGGAGTTAGAGGATCTGGGTTCTGATCCCAGCTCTGCCATTTGCCTACTTTGTGACCTTGGGCCAATCATTTAATTTGGGAAGCAGCGTGGCTCAGTGGAAAGAGCGCGTGCTTAGGAGTCGGTTGTCATGGGTTCGAATCCTGGCTCTGCCACTTGTCAGCTGTGTGACTGTGGGCAAGTCACTTCGCTTCTCTCTGCCTCAGTTACCTCATCTGTAAAATGGGGATGAAGACTGGGAGCCTCATGTGGGACAACCTGATTACCCTGTATCTCCCCCAGCGCTTACAACAGTGCTCTGCACATAGTAAGTGCTTAACAAATTCCAATGTTATTATTATTATCTTTGCCTCCATTTCCTAAACTGTAAAATGGAGATTCACAGCCTATTCCCCTCCTGCTTAGACAGAGAGTCCCCTGTGGGGCTGTGACAGTGTCTATCCTGATTAACTTGTATCTATCCCAGCACTTAGAACAGTGCTTGACGCTTAGTGAGCACTTGACAGATACAATAATAATAATCATTATTATCATTAATAATAATAAACTTGGTCTCTACCTTAAGGGAAGCAACATGGCATAGTGGTTAGAGATGGACCTGGGATTCAGAGGGTCAAGAGTTCTAATCCCAGCTCCACCGCTTGTCTGCTGTGTGACCTTGGGCAAGTCACTTTTCTTCTCTGTGCCTCAGTTACATCATCTGTAAATTGGGGATTGAGACTGTGAGCCCCAGGGCTTAGTACAGTGTCTAGCGCATAGTAACCACTTAAATTCTATTATTATTGTTAATAAGGATCTTAAAAATATAGTGGGAAGACAGGTCCAAAAATAAATTACAAATAGGAGGAAGTAATTGAGTAGAGATATGTACATAAGTGCTGCAAAGGGGTGGGACTACCCAAGTGTTTATGTGGCTAGTTGGAATGTCTTGTGGCCAATCCCAATCAAGCAAAAGTCTGGAACTCACCGCATAGATGATTAATTATGGTCTAGAGTGTCTCTGCCTTCACGTGGCCAGGATATTCCTGTTTCTTTTCTTATAGATGGTAGTACTTAATTCTCAGAAGGATGTCAAAAGTTAATTAATGTTTGTTATTCATTTGGAAGTATTTATTTGGGGTACTGGTTTGTGCGTTCTGATTTTCTTTGCCATCCGAAATTAGATGAATTATACAAATACGAACTTGTTTGCCTTGCTTTAATTATAGCTAAAAAAAAGTCATCTTTACAAATCCGACGCTTCTTGGCTAGCAGAGACTGAATATGAAAGAAGATGCAAAACAAGAAAGCTGTGATTTTTTTTCTTCTTTTTTTTTTTTTTTGGTGGGGTCAATTCATCATTTATTTTGAGAAAAACCAGACCCAGTCTTCCAGTCTTTTTCTTTCTTTATCCATATGGAAAAGAAACTCGTAACCACGGTCTTTAAAGCATTCAATTACCTTGCCCCCTCCTACCTCACCTCGTGACTCTCCTGGTACAACCCAGCCTGCCCGCTTCATTCCTCTAGTGCCAACCTAAGCACTGGACCTCAATCTCATCTAGCCACCGACCTCTCATCAATGTCCTGCTTCGGGCCTGGAAGGCCCTCCCTTTTCATGGCCGGCAATTACTCTCCCTACCTGCAGAGACTTATTGAAGACACATCTTCTCCAAGAGACCTTCCCTGACTAGGCAGTCATTTCCTCTTCTTCCACTTCCTTATGCATCACTCTGACTCACCCCCTTTATTCACCACCCGTCCCAGCCCTATGTACTAATTCTCTTCCCCTCTTCAAAGCCCTACTGAGAGGTCACCTCCTCCGAGAGGCCTTCCCAGACTGAGCTTCCCCTTTTCCCTCTGCTCCCTCTGCTGCCTCTCTGACCGCCCCCTTCACCACCCCTCAGCTAAGCTCTCTTTCCCCCACCTTTCCCTCTGCTCCTCCCTCTCTCCCTTCCCCTCCCCTCAGCACTGTGCTCATCCGCTCATTTGTATATATTTTTATTACCCTATTTATTTTGTTAATGAGATGTACATCCCCTTGATTCTATTTATTGCTATTGTTTTAATTCATTCATTCATTCAATAGTATTTATTGAGCGCTTTGATGAGATGTTCATCCCCTTGATTCTATTTATGGCTATTGTTTTTGTCTGTCTCCCCCGATTAGACTATAAGCCCGTCAGTGGGCAGGAATCGTCTCTATCTGTTGCCGAATTGTACACTCCAAGCGCTAAGTACAGTGCTCTGCACATAGTAAGCGCTTAATAAATACTATTGAATGAATGAATGAATATATCTGGAATTTATTTATTTGCATTAATAGCTATCTCCCCCTCTAGATTGCAAGCTCACTGTGGGCGAGAAATACGTCCGTTATATTGTTGTGTCGAACTCTCCCAAGTGCTTACTACGTGCCCTGCGCACAGTAAGCGCTCAGTAAATCCAGTCGATTGAGGTGGCAAGGTGTAGAAATGAACGGAAACTAGAATTGCAGCTGTCACGTCATTCTTATAATCTGGACCAGGGTTTGTTGGCCGTATTTTTCTCTTTCACTTGTTCATGTTGACGTGAAGTCTTCAATGTGATGAACTTAGCTCCTAATCCTTGCAATCATACCAGCAACCACCCCAGTGAGAATACAACTGGCGGGGAGGAGAGATAATGGATCGCTCTCTGCACATTAATTCCTTCGTGTAGGTTCTTGGTCCTGAATTCTCTGGGACTGGTTAAAGGCTCACCATTTTCTAGTAGTCCTCCTTACCCCGAAATTACCTTCTTGTCTTTCTGCATTGTAAGTTCGCTGGGGGAAAGAATCATCCTACTGTCCTCTTACAAGCCTTAATACAGGGCTCTGCACACAGCAGGTGCTCATTCAATCAGTGAATGGTATTTATTGAGGGCTAACTATGTACAGAGCACTGTACTAAGCGTTTGGGAGAGTACAACACGACAGAGGAAGCAGACGCATTCCCTGCACGCGGTAAGCTTAATAAATACTATTGACTAATTAAGTGTGATTGTCTTTGAGACCCAGGGCTATTAGAATGGTTAGCATTTAACTGTTTATTATCATTTTTAGCAGATTCTACTACAGAGTGAAGAGATTTTCTTTTTCCCCAAGGTGTCTGAACTGTTCTCAGAAAAGGAGAGTACAGTCGACTCGAGAGATGTAGAATATTTCGCCGTTGCACCAGGCTGTTCCTGTCCTTCGGGAAAAGTTTTCTGAGGCCATTACTGTCATTCTGAAACTTTGTTTACAGTCCTCAAGAAGCTAACTTGAATTTTTTTTAGGGTGGAATTACCAGACGTTTAGCGTGATACAGTCCACGGTTGGCATTCGGAAGATCTAATTCAAAGAGAGTGGTGTGTGAGATGAAACAGCACTCCCTCTGCAAAATACCCGATAGGCTGATGGATAGGTTAAAATTTGAAGTATCTGTTCTTTGTTGAGAGTCTTTTATGCAACTCATGGACATTTCTTCGACGAGGTTAGATACGTCTGCGGCTTTCCATCATTTTCAAAGTTGACAGACACCGTAGCAGTAGGTTTTTGCTTAGCGCTGTATTCGACTGCCGTGAAATTATAAAAATGGACCGCATTTTTAACATTTCCCGTACGGCCAAAGGGTAGTAAGTGACAACCTTTTAACACTTGGTTTGAATTGTTTTCTCTTTTCCAAAAGGACCTGCTTAAGAGATGTTATTCTGCAAAGGCATCGTACCTTTTCCAAGAGGATAAGTTTTATGACGTCAGCTACGATACAGGAGACAAGTCTATCCAGTGTAGCAGACGGCCCGATGCGTTCAAATTCTGGATGACCTGGAAAGCCCTGGGAACGGAAGGTCTCGAGGAAAGAGTTAACCGGGCTCTTGCTTTAGCTAGGTACCTATGGTTTCTCTTTTACGGTGATGTTCGCGAAGGTGTGTGTTAAACGCTTTTTATGTGCCGAGCATGGTACTAAGTGGTGGGATAGATCCAAGATAATCATGTTGAACAGAGTCCCTGTCCCACATGGGACTCACATTCTAAGAGGGAGGGAGACCAGGTGTTGAATCCCCATTTTACAGATGCGGAAACTGAGGCACTGAGAAGTAAAGTGATGTGCCTAAGTTCATCCAGCGAGCGAGTTACAGAGTTGGGTCTAGCTCCCAGGCCCCCTGACCCATGGCTGTGCTCTTTCCAGCAAGTAACGTTGCTTCCCGTTTTAATACCGCTGAGATATTTGTAGCTGTCTCTCCCGATTAGACTGTAAACCCGTCAATGGGCCGGGATTGTCTCTATCTGTTGCCGAAGTGTACATTCCAAGTGCTTAGTACAGTGCTCTGCACACAGTAAACGTTCAATAAATACTATTGAATGAATTAATTAATTAACATGTTTTAATAGGCTTTTGGGGGGGGGGGGGGTCGGGGGCCAGAGGGGCTTTCCAGGACTCTCGAGTTCTTAATTACCCTCTCCATTATAAAGCCATATTTAGGGTTTCATTGAAAGAGTTAGTTGCTTACTGCCTTTATGTGCTTAATTTGGACCGCCCATCATATTGAGGGCATCTAGGCTCAGTGGAAAGAGCACGGGCTTTGGAGTCAGGGCTCATGAGTTCGAATCCCAGCTCTGCCACTTGTCAGCTGTGTGACTGTGGGCAAGTCACTTAACTTCTCTGTGCCTCAGTTCCCTCATCTGTAAAATGGGGATTAAGACTGTGAGCCCCACGTGGGACAACCTGATTCCCCTGTGTCTACCCCAGCGCTTAGAACAGTGCTCGGCACCTAGTAAGCGCTTAACAAATACCAACATTATTATTATTATTATTATTATCTAGCAAGAATAACATAAACAGCTGTACTGATTTTAATGATTAAAGAACACTTTCCAAAGTCTTTTCAAACATACATTTGGGGGTTTTTTTGGAGTGTTGAAACCTAAGAGTTCTGTTTTTGGCTGCGTATTGATATAGGATTTTTTTTAAAAAATAATGATTTATTACATTTAGACTCCAGACTGCAAGCTCCCCCTTGAAATAAGCTCCTTGGGAACATGTCTACCAACTCTGTTGTACAACATTCTCCCAAACGCTCAGTACAGTGCTCTGCACTCAGTAAGTGCTCAAATGCCATTGATCGATTTAGGATTATCAGGCTTTTTTTTTTTTGTGCTTGCAGCTGATATTTTTAATATGGGACTTTGTGTATGCTATTTATCAAGAAAGGAAAGACTTCTGGAATCTCATAATTGCAGCCTACCATACTAGGCCACATTGGGTTCAAATGGAGAGCAGTCTGAATGTTGCTCTCTCTAATATCCTTTTTGCTCCCCAAACACTTATGTGATTCAAAGACAGGGCCCTAGGCAGGCTTCCAGGAGGAAAATATTTGCGTGTGGTACTCGTTATAAAAGTTAACGGTCATCCTAAGGTGATATTTAACTTATTGCTGTAGGTATTGAAACATTCCAATTTCAGTAATGAAATAAACCAGCAGGGTAAAATGCTAACATTTCACCGAGTGTGTCTCTTAGATTTAAATATTTGAAAAATAGCAAGGCCTTTTCAAATACTTATTATAGTAATCATCTCCTTGTTTAAACTCAACACTTATTGGAGAGCTGACAGCCCGGCCCCGAAGTAAACAAAAGGAATATTGGACTTATCCGGCCAGAGGCGATAAAATGGGCAGGGGCCTTCCTGACGAAATTGAATCACGGGCTCTTTGAAATTGTCTACTCCTTTTCCAAATAAATATGAGTTGGCTGCAGATTGTCCTTCTGTGACTCAACTCCTCTTCATCACCTGCTTCGAAAAAATCGGTCCAGTGAGTTTCGGGAGTTGCGTTAATTCTCAGACCACATTTTACTATCTGTGTGTAAGCACTTCTACATTTGCTTATACGGTTATGTAGTTAGAGGTTCTGTTTGTGAAAAGGATCTGTGAATGCAAAGGGCCCATGCAAATATATATCAGCAGCATTTCTTGAGCACCCGCTACCGTGTGCAGAGCTCTGTACTAAACTCTTGGGGAACACACTAGAGGATCATGGCCTAGTGGATAGAGCATGGGCCTGGAAGTCAAAAGGATCTGGTTTCTAGTGTCGGCCCCGCCACTTGTCGTGGTACCTGGTGCAAGTCACTTCACTCCTCTGTGCCTCGGTAACCTCAGCTGTAAAACGGAGATTAAAACTATGAGCCTCAAGTGGGATATTGACTACGTGCAACCCGATTAGCTTGGATCCAGCCCAGTGCTTACAGTAGTAATCATAATAATGTTGGTATTTGTTAAGCGCTTACTACGTGCAGAGCGCTGTTCTAAGCGCTGGGGGAGATACAGGGTCATCAGGTTGTCCCACGTGAGGCTCCCAGTCTTCATCCCCATTTTCCAGAGGAGGTCACTGAGGCCCAGAGAAGTGAAGTGACTTGCCCACAGTCACACAGCTGACAAGTGGAGGAGTCGGGATTCGAACCCGTGACCTCCGACTCCCAAGCGTGGGCTCTTGCCGCTGAGCCCCGCTGCTTCTGTGTACCGGGCACATGCCTTAACAAATGCCATTAAAAAATGCGGTGCCATTTTATATGGGTGTATGAGTTTAAACTGTTACGGTTGAAACGGTCACCTGATTGAATATGTGCACGGTGAAGATCAACCCTCTTTTTGTAGCGAATATTTACTCTGTGCTATTTCTGGCTGAGACACTTAAAAAATTTGAATTCACAAAATAACCCTGATAGTGCAACT
Organism: Ornithorhynchus anatinus; assembly: GCF_004115215.2. Lineage (NCBI taxonomy): Eukaryota > Metazoa > Chordata > Mammalia > Monotremata > Ornithorhynchidae > Ornithorhynchus > Ornithorhynchus anatinus. Next base: position 49,992,735 of record NC_041735.1, on the reverse strand, counting down.
GCTATTCTCAGTAGTGACTGCCTTGGCATCTTGAGTTTGGCTCCGACAGAAGAGTGCCACTGAGGCATCAGTTTCTCTAGGCATTAGACCAGGTTTCTTAAGTCCTCGATGAACTGTGCCGCCGCCTTCTCGAGTGTCACAGTAGTGATAACTCGGATGCCACCGAGATGACGTTTCAGTTTCCCCGCCATTAGACCGAACCTAATCGTGGAGCCGGGGTGCTGACCGAACTCATTTAAGGTTCTGAGTTTTTCCGCCGGTAGCATCCTCGCTCGGTAACGTGCCCTCGTATTTTTCTTTCCCCTCTGTTGTGAAACGGTTTCTACTTATGCCCGTGAGAAGTTTGCCTAAGGGAAGTGCTCCGGATGAGGCTCTTCAGAAATGATGGCCTTTAATCTTTTCAGAGAAACCGCTCTCGGGACATCAACAGCATCTCGCCACTGGAAGAGGAACAAGGTGTCAGAGAGTAGCTAGGTTCTGTTCCTAGTTCTTGTATTGACTTACTGTGGAATCGTGGCCTGCTCTGTCATTCCTGGCCCCACTCGGGGACGTTAGAAACCCTCTCTGCTCTAGAGTTCTGGGAGGGCGTTAAGGAACACTCCCGCTTAGTGGAATATTGCTATTTTGATCTCAGTCGTCAGCGAACAGATATGTAGCCTACTGACAATTCTGGAAGGTGATTGGGGATGAAGGAGTCTGTGAGTGTTTCTCTAATGGACCTCATCACCTTGATGTTTTGTTGCTGAACAAAATTAGCGAATGTGCTGACACACAAACGAGGATGCCTTTCACGGCGTGACTCGGCGGCAAGAGCCCGGGCCGGGGAGTCAGAGGTCATGGGTTCTAATCCCGGCCCTGCTGCTTGTCTGCTGTGTGATTTTGGGCAGGTCACTTCACTGCTGTGGACCTCAGTGACCTCATCTGTAAAAATGGGGATTAAAAAATGTGAGCCCCACGTGGGACAATCTGATGACCCTGTGTCTACCCCAACGCTTAGAACAGTGCTCAGCACACAGTGAGTGCTTGAAAAATACCATAATTATTATTATTATAGACTGCAAGCCCGTCAATGGGCAGGGACTTGTCTCTCTCTGTTGCCGATTTGTACATTCCAAGGGCTTAGTACAGTGCTCAGCACACAGTAAGCGCTCAATAAGTACTATTGAATGAATGAATGGTCATTGCAGTTCCGTGTTAAAGCCCGTTTCCCCTTTTTTTTTTTAGTACCCTAAGCGCTGGAGTAGATACAAACTAATAAGAGCAGACACAGTCCATGTCCCACATGGGGATCACAGTCTTAATGCCCATCTTACAGATGAGGTAGCTGATACGCAAAGAAGTTAGTGACTTGCCCGAGATCAGTCAGCAGACAAATAGTGAAGCGGAATTAAAACTCAGCCCTTTGACTTCGAGGCCCATGCTTTCCCCTCGTTCCTTGCTTGGTGGACCCTCGGCAAAGTACCGAAAAACCTCGTTCAGCTTTGACGGTGGGAAAATGAGCAGGTCTGGGGAGGTACTGATCCCAGTGATAGTCGATGACAAATGGATTGAAGGAAAAAATAATACAATTCTGAGGTTACAGATGCTCATTCTGTTTGGATTTGTATTTCTCTGGCTCCTTCAGGGGAAGAACAAAGTGTATGCTCTTTGTGGTCAGGAAACGTGTCTACCAACTGTTATATTGCTGGCTCCCAAAGGCTTAGTACAGTGCTCCGCCCGCAATAAGTGTTCGATAAATACCACCCATTGATGGCAGCAATTAGAACAGCTGCATGTTAACGAGTATGGCAGCGGGGATTTGTCACGGCAGTCGGGTGAGTGGCTATCCACTAAGAAATATTTCTTAAAGCAGGGTGCCCCAAAGTCTTTGGCACAGGGCTAACATCAGAACAAAAAAAACAACTCAGCAACTCCCCCCGTGCTATTCTGTGCTGTCTCTAATGTATGGTTTACCCACGGTCTTTGCAACATTTCTCTTGGAATTCCTTTCAAAGACCTGCCTGGAGAACTGAGGGCCTCACCGTCATCAGTGGAGAAAAGAATAGTCTGGGTAATATCCCGCCTTCGTGACGGCGGGGCATATCGGCCACTGGGGAGAGAGAGGGAGGCTTTCGGAGTGGACGGCTGACTGCTGCCGAAACTCTTCCTTTCCATCCGTACCTTTAGAGGATGCTGCCGAATTGGACCCTTCAGCGATCGGTCGCACGAGCAGTACAGTGGACTCAAGTACGTAGGCTGGGCAGAAGAGAGGTCGAAGCGTATCAGCGTACCCAGAGGGAGCGGAAGTGGAGGCGGGGGCTGGCGACGATCGCCAGGTGATTTGAGAAGTCGGATGAAGGTGACGGATAGACCAAGAAGACTGGTAAATGCTACCGAGCCTTCACAATGAGAGGGATCAGTGAGAGTGTGTCTGAGTGGTAATTTGAAAGCTGAGAGGTGTCAGATTTAAAAAAAAATAAAGGTCACCCATAGTGGCCAGAAAAGAGTGCAAATTGTGTGATTCATTATTTTCTACAAGAGGGATCTCTGTCAGGACAGTGAGAGAAAGGTGATATTTAAAACTGTTGGAAGCCCTCTTCCTCCAGTTCCCTTAAGATGATATCCCTCAATTTCTGGTCCATGCAATATACCTTGAAACTTTAATGTACAGTACCTTTAGCTAAATCTTACAGTCTAGACCTGCCCGCCAACTTGTTTGAACTGACAAGATTTCCCTTGTTGTTTAAAGGGTAGGCTTCCAAATATTTTGGAATTGAATATCTAGGGAAGGAAGGATGTTGAAAGGGGAGGGGAGGGGAGGTGCAGAAACTAAATGAATCAGGCAATTTATTCCTGCTTGTGGGAGACCTTGTGATAGCGAAATATAAAACTGCATAATAATGAATAAAAATCAGCCGTGATGGCTCTCAATAGGTGCGGAAGGACATCGCCAACGTCATCGCAGTATCTTTTAAAGGGAAATGTACAGTTTAGGAAATTATAAAGAATCACTTGCAAGGTCACCCAGAAATGTATCCCAGTGTACGAGACTGCATTAACACCTATTTCAAGCCGTCCTGTTATCCGGATCTCGACAGTCTCATCACTCGGATTCCAGCCATCTCGGTTAAAGATCCTTCGATTTGTTTAATGGTATCTGTAAAGCTCTTACTGTGTGTCAAACACCGTTCTAAGAGCTGGAGTAGATACAGGATAATTAGGTTGGATGCCGTGCCTGTCCCTCGTGGGGCTCACAGTCTAAGTAAGAGGGAGAATAGGAGAACTGAGGCCCAGAGAAGTTAAGTGACTTGCCCAAGGTCACACAGCCAACAGTTGGCAGAGCTGGGATTAGAACCCAGCCCCTCTGACTTTCAGGCCTGTGCTCTTTCCACTAGGCTGTGCTACTTCTCAAATTCTTGGAGAATTCAGCAATTCCACATGAAATTGGAATTTGGGGGTCTGGGACAATTCCCCTTGCTTCTCAGAGAATGTAAGGCAGTCGGCTCTTGTCTCTGTTTCTAAATTGGCTGCTATTGTCGGTATGTCTCAGCCTCCTGACTCATTTAGAAGAAGGCATATCCCCAGAAGTTACAGTTAATACACTGTCTCCCACTCTATTTTCCTCACTTCAGCTCTTTCGGGACACTTAAGCACTTGGTTACTTCTTTCCCCCAGCTCCCCCGCCACCCAGTAGAATTTATGTACATACCTTTAAATGCTAAAGATGTTGATTTTAATGTAATAATAATAATAATAATTCATTCAATATTCATTCAATAGTATTTATTGAGCGCTTACTATGTGCAGAGCACTGTACTAAGCGCTTGGGATGAACAAGTCGGCAACAGATAGAGACAGTCCCTGCCGTTTGACGGGCTTACGGTCTAATCGGGGGAGACGGACAGATGAGAACAATGGCAATAAACAGCGTCGAGGGGAAGAACATCTCGTAAAAACAATGGCAACTAAATAGAATCGAGGCGATGTACAATTCATTAACAAAATAAATAGGGTAACGAAAATATATACAGTTGAGCGGACGAGTGCAGTGCTGTGGGGATGGGAAGGGAGAGGTGGAGGAGCAGAGGGAAAAGGGGAAAATGAGGCTTTAGCTGCGGAGAGGTAAAGGGGGGATGGCAGAGGGAGTAGAGGGGGAAGAGGAGCTCAGTCTGGGAAGGCCTCTTGGAGGAGGTGATTTTTAAGTAGGGTTTTGAAGAGGGAAAGAGAATCAGTTTGGCGGAGGTGAGGAGGGAGGGCGTTCCGGGACCGCGGGAGGACGTGACCCGGGGGTCGACGGCGGGATGGGCGAGACCGAGGGATGGTGAGGAGGCGGGCGGCAGAGGAGCGGAGCGTGCGGGGTGGGCGGTGGAAAGAGAGAAGGGAGGAGAGGTAGGAAGGGGCAAGGTGATGGAGAGCCTCGAAGCCTAGAGTGAGGAGTTTTTGTTTGGAGCGGAGGTCGATAGGCAACCACTGGAGTTGTTTAAGAAGGGGAGTGACACGCCCAGATCGTTTCTGCAGGAAGATGAGCCGGGCAGCGGAGTGAAGGATAGACCGGAGCGGGGCGAGAGAGGAGGAAGGGAGGTCAGAGAGAAGGCTGACACGGTAGTCTAGCCGGGATATAACGAGAGCCCGTAACAGTAAGGTAGCCGTCTGGGTGGAGAGGAAAGGGCGGATCTTGGCGATATCGTAGAGGTGAAACCGGCAGGTCTCGGTAACGGATAGGATGTGTGGGGTGAACGAGAGGGACGAGTCAAGGATGACACCGAGATCGCGGGCCTGAGAGATGGGAAGGATGGTCGTGCCATCCACGGTGATAGAGAAGTCTGGGAGAGGACCGGGTTTGGGAGGGAAGATGAGGAGCTCAGTCTTGCTCATGTTGAGTTTTAGGTGGCGGGCCGACATCCAGGTGGAGACGTCCCGGAGGCGGGAGGAGATGCGAGCCTGAAGGGAGGGGGAGAGGACAGGGGCGGAGATGTAGATCTGCATGTCATCTGCGTAGAGATGGTAGTCGAAGCTGTGAGAGCGAATGAGTTCACCGAGGGAGTGAGTGTAAATGGATAATGTTGGTATTTGTTCAGCGCTTACTATGTGCAGAGCACTGTTCTAAGCGCTGGGGTAGATACAGGGTAATCAGGTTGTCCCACGTGAGGTGATCCCCATTTACAGATGAGGTAACTGAGGCCCAGAGAAGTGAAGTGACTTGCCCACAGTCACACAGCTGACAAGTGGCAGAGCCGGCAGTCGAACCCATGACCTCTGACTCCGAAGGCCAGGCTCTTTCCACTGCGCCACGCTGCTTCCATCTATCGCCCTCAAATTGATTGCAAGTTCCTTGAGGTCTGGGATCGTGTCTCCCCACTCTGTTGTACTCTCCCAAGTGCTTAGCGCAGTTCTCTGCACAGAGTCGGTGCCCAGTAAATTCGATTGGTCGATCTTGGCCAGAGCCTTTTTGGAGAGTGTTGCTTAAATCCTTACCTCCCTAATCAGTTGTATTTATTGAACATTTACTGCGAAAAGAGCTCTGTACTAAGCTCTGGGGAGAATACATTATAACAGAGTTGGGAGACACGTATTCCCTACCTTAGTTCTTTTGTCTTTCCAACCCACTGCCCAGGGCTACTTGTGTACATATCTTTAAACTCTGTTTAAGACCGTGAAGAACCCTAGCGAATGTATTTCATGCCATAAGTGAACGTTTTGAAATCTAGCTTTACCTTATATCACTTCAGCATTTTGATATTATAATTAATAAACACTGTTATCGTTTTTGATTATAGATACCTGGTGGAGGAAATTAAGAAAAGAGAAGGGTTCAGGCTGCTGTTAGATGTAAGTAATCCTGGAATTATGCTTGAGATGTTGTCTTTCGTTGGCTTTTGAAATGTAGACTTAGCTTAATGTGGAATCCATTAGGTTAAATTTACTCTGGTTATAATAATAATAATAATGTTGGTATTTGTTAAGCGCTTACTATGTGCCAAGCACTGTTCTAAGCGCTGGGGTATATACAGGGTCAACAGGCTGTCTCACGTGAGGCTCACAGTCGTCATTCCCATTTTACAGATGAAGTCACCGAGGCACAGAGAAGTTAAGTGACTTGCCCACAGTCACTCAGCCGACAAGTGGCAGAGCCGGCTTTCGAACCCATGATCTCTGACTCCCAAGCCCGTGCTCGTTCCACTGAGCCACACTGCTTCTCTGTACCTTAATATGGAATATTTTGCTTTTAAACCTTGAAAATCAAAAGCATTCAATATTAATAACTACCGATTGTACTGAATAATGACTTGTGATTTAGTTTGATATAAAAATTGATTAATTTCTCTACCAACCACTATTCTTTACTAATTTCCACCCACACCACAGTGGGGAGAGAATTTAGACCATCCTTTCAGATGCGAATATTTAAATGAATGGAAAAGAATCCCAAAATGTTTTCCTGTGGAAAATGTTTGAAATTGCTCAAAGGAAAATATCAGTGTGAGGCCATGAGGTAAAAAGTACGGGGAAGCAGCTCCATGATGCCTCCCGTTCAGAGGTGCCCTCTGCCTTGTACTGAACTGTCAGCTGAAACCTGAAAAGCCTCGATTTCTGGGCCTCTTTGGCTCTTTTCAGCCCAGACTGGCCACGCTCTGGAGTTAGAAATATTCCATCCATCTATTGGCTGGCAATATCTCCAAGTTAAAATGATTTCGGGGACTTCAGTGGTGCGCAGATCAGGCCCGGATTGGTAAAACGAACACGTTGTGTGGGGATTCACCCTCTACCACTGAAAGAGCCCGTTCCCTACGTCTTCCTTCGAAACTCAAAAGCTAAAAGTAGCCCTAAAGAGGGCAGAAATGGGATAATGTTTGAGGGATTGCTCCCGCACACCCTTGAACCACTTCCACAGAGGGATGCAGAGGGAAAGTTTCCCAGCTGCTTGCCGTCCAAATTTGTCTTGCCCAAGGTCACTCCGGAGATGAGGTGGAGCTGGGCTTAGAACCCGTGTCCTCCGACTCTGACCCGTGCTCTTTCCACTAGGCCATGCTGCTTCTCCAAGATAATAGTATTTCCACCTATAAATGGATGAAGACTATGAAGGAAAATAATTTTCCAAGATGACGACAGCATACGCATACTATATTAATCAGTCCAATTATTACGTGGATAATGAGAATTGTGCGATAATTAATAATCGTGGTATCTGTTAAGCGCCTACTACGTGTTGGGCACAGTACTAAGCGCCGGGGTGGATACAAACAAATCGGGAGTATAAGATCTTTCCTTCTAGGGCAACTGACTTTTTTTTCCTCCCCATTCATCAGCCAGAGTACACGAATGTTTGCTTTTGGTACATTCCACCAAGCTTGAGAAATATGGAGGAAGGCCCCGATTTCTGGGAGAAACTTAATCTGGTGAGTAAATGACTAATTTATATTCATTAGTGCAGCTGAGAACATAAACGCCAATTATGCAACGAGCACTTAACTGGGAATTTTGGCTTTGATAGTGACAACAGGATGCTTAGGAGAAGTGTATAGTGGTTGCTGTCCTTGAAATCTACCCAAGAGTTGTTGCAGTTAATATTCCTAATTTTTCCTCTTTTTATTGCAAACTAGGAGATATCAGTTAAGCATTGGGGACTGCTGTTCCATGAACTTACCCAGACTCCTCTTGAACCTACTATTTTCTGCCTGCCCAACATCCCGTAGTGAATAATTCTAAGTGCTTATCACCCACCAGGGGAAGAAAAGTTTTTGTTTGTTTGAAACCTCCTATTTTCAGCCTTCATAGGGCACCCGCTTCGTCTTGACTGTGTGAGATTTGGTGAGCAGCGATTGTACGTTCACATTGTAGACTTCAGTTCACGTCCTGTCTCATTCTGCGTCTTTCCAGTCATAAGCTCTTCAGCTTATGGGCAGAAGGGAAATTCCCCCAACCTGTGCCAGTCGGTCATTTACTTTGAGCATCCTTAGTGCGGAGTGCGCTCGAAAAGGCCCTGGAAAAGATACGAAGCACAAGTAGAAGACACGTCTGCTCTTGAGGAGTTTGCAATCTAAGCGCTAAGAGGGAGGATACATTTCCAGGAGCAAGAAACCATGAGAAAGCTTATATAAATGCACAGAGAGTATAAGAAGCATATAAAGAATATCCACCACAACCCCACCCGCAGACTATATTTTAACGCTTTGACGTCACTCGGCTTTTCAAAATGTATTACATTATTTTGGCATGCCTAATTGGAGTGTCTTTCCCTTTCATGTATGAGATGCGGGGCACTGTGTAAGTACTCAACTTACTATATAAAACTATTTGGCAGATGGCAAAGCTAGAAGAAGATGAACGGTATTTTCAGCTTCCGTTTCTAGACAAAGCATTCGTTGCCTATTTCAGACACTTAACACTGTCCTTGGGACTCGTCTTGCATTATCCGTAGGTGACGCAGGCAGAGAAGGGCTTAAGAATACATTTTGGACGTTAAGCAGTCCATTTAAAAAAAAATAGGAGCGGTAGCACGTGAGAATTTAATGGTAGGTTTTTTGCTAACATTTTCCACTCTGTAAAGTTACCGACATTTTGGGGAGAAGGATAAACGCTTTAAGCAGAGGATCTGCTGTACTAAGCAGATATCTATTCAGATTAATTAGAAAAGCAAGGGAGATTGTGTTGTTGTCGTTTGTGTTCCTTGGTCTGCAAGGAAGTGAGCCAAAACAAGGGCAGGTACTTATTTTGTTAACGCAGGGGTGATTTTTAGAGTCGCCTTTCCTGTACTTCGGTCTTAATATTTTAATCGTTCAAAGAAACTTGAAATTAGAGTTTGTATAAATTCAAGTCCAGGCACAACCTGAAAATTTCTCTTCTGGATAACAGCGCTCAATTCATCGTGAGATTCTCCTCATCTTGGTTCTGAGGATCTACTTTGCAATTATTTGGAAAGGGTGATGATTCTCATGTGATAATAAAGAGGCATTCCTCCGATTTAATCGGTTTGGATCTACTGAGGATAAATCCAAATTATCCATCCTTTGGAAATGCTCTCCTGTGATTGAAACTGGAGTAGCAGTAATAATATGTATTAAGCATTTACTCTGTGTAAAGCCCTGTGCCGACCGCTAAGAAAAAGTATAAAGGTAATAATGTTGACAGTTGTTAAGCGCTTACTATGTACCGAGCACTTTTCTAAGCTCTGGGGTAGATACAAGGTAATCAGGTTGTCCCACGTGAGGCTCACAGTCTTAATGCCCATTTTACAGATGAGGTAACTGAGGCCCAGAGAAGTGAAGTGACTTGCCCACAGTTGACAAGTGGCAGAGCCAGAATTCGAACCCATGACCTCTGACTCCCAAGCCCCTGCTCTTTCCACTGAGCCACGCTGCTTCTCTAAAATGTTGGTATTTGTTAAGCGCTTACTATGTGCAGAGCACTATTCTAAGTGCTGGGGTAGATACAGGGTAATCAGGTTGTCCCACGGGAGGCTCACAGCCTTAATCCCCATTTTACAGATGAGGTAACTGAGGCACAGAGAAGTGAAATGACTTGCCCACAGTCACACAGCTGACAAGTGGCAGAGCCGGGATTCGAACCCGTGACCTCCGACTCCCAAGCCTGGGCTCTTTCCACTGAGGCATGACACAGAGCCTGCCTCTCAAGGGGCTCAAAATCTATATTCCCCACAGCTGTCACCCCATAACCTTAGATATGCCGTTCATCAAGCGTTTACTGTGTGACGAGCACTGTGTTGGATTATAAAATAGGTTGGGCACAGTTCTTGTCCAATACGGTGCTCACAATCTGAGTGAGCAAGTATCTCCTAAGCGAAGCAACGTGGCTTAGTGGAAAGAGCACAGGCTCGAGAGTCAGAGGTCGTGGGTTCTAATCCCGGCTCCACCACTTGTCAGCCGTGTGACTTTGGGCAAATCACTTAACTTCTCTCTGCCTCAGTGACCTCATCTGTAAAATGGGGATTGAGACTGTGAGCCCCACGTGGGACAACCTGATAACCTTGTATCTACCCCAGCGCTTAGAGCAGTGCTTGGCACATGGTAAGCGCTTAGCAAATGCCGTTATGATTATTATTCCCGTTTTATAGATGAGGACGCAGGCACGGGGTAGTTAAGCACCTGGGTCAAGGTCACACAATAGAACCGTGACAGAGCTGAGACCAAAATCCGGGTCTCCTAACTCCCAGATCCATGCTCTTTCCACTAAATGGTGTTTCTCCCATTTTCTTATAATTCATTCAAAAGTATTTATTGAGCGCTTACTATGTGCTAAGCGCTTGGAATGGACAATTCGGCAACAGATAGAGACAATCCCTGCCTATTGACGGGCTTACGGTCTAATCGGGGGAGACAGACAAAAACAATAGCAATAAATAGAATCGAGGGGATGTACATCTCATTAACAAATTAAATAAGGTAATAAAAATATATACAGTGCCCTCGTGTTGATTCCTTTTGTTGTTATTGTTTTTTAAAATGGTTGTTAAGTGCTTAGGATGTGCCAGGCACTATACTGTGCCCTGGGTAGATACAAAAACGCGGGACTCAGTCTCAAATTGGAGGGGGGAGGATTTACTCCCCGTTTTACAGGTGAGGTAACCGAAGCAGAGAGAAGTGAACTGACTTGCTCAAGGTCACACAGCAGGCGAGTGATGGAGCTGGAATTAGAACCCAGGTCCTCTGACTCCCGGGCCCGTGCTCTTTCCGCTAGGGCCACACGGCTTCCCCTTGGCTGTTTAGAATTGCTAAAGTAGTGGCATTTCAAGCCGGCAGGCAGCGTATTTAGACCGACTCTTCCCAATCACAAGATATAAGAAGGTCCTTGCTCAAAGCTAATGCTGCCTTCATGAGTGGCACTGTAGGGCTATGTAAGTATCTATGGGATATACAGCAGGAGGACAAGATGTGATATCTTCCCGCAGTCAGTCAATAAATGGTATTTATTGAACACTTACTATATGCAAGTTACTTAATTCCTCTGCGCCTCAGTTACCTCATCTGTAAAATGGGGATTAAGACTGCGAGCCCCATTCGGAACAACCTGATCACCTTGTATCCTCTCCAGCGCTTAGAACGGTGCTTTGCACATAGTAAGCGCTTAACAAATGCCATCGTTATTATTATATGCAGAGTACTGTTCTAAGCGCTTAAGAGAGTACAGCAAAATTAGCAGGAATGTTCCCTGCCCATAATGAGCCCACCGGAAACTTAGAGTCTAATAGGGGGAGATAGGCGTAGAAATATTCACAGTAGAAAAGGGGAGAAAGACATAATAATGTTGGCATTTGTTAAGCGCTTACTATGTGCAGAGCACTGTTCTAAGCGCTGGGGTAGACACAGGGGAATCAGGTTGTCCCACGTGGGGCTCACAGTCTTCATCCCCATTTTACAGATGAGGGAACTGAGGCCCAGAGAAGTTAAGTGACTCGCCCACAGTCACACAGCCGACAAGTGGCAGAGCTGGGATTCGAACTCATGAGCCCTGACTCCAAAGCCCGTGCTCTTTCCACTGCGCCATGCTGCTTCCCGAAGAAATACAAGTAGGAACAGAATGAATAAAATGGAATGTTTAGTCCTATTAAAGATCTACATAAGTAGTGAGTTTGGGCATAGGTAAATACAAGCATTTAAGAGGCCACCGAGGGTTGATAAGATTCAGAGTCGATAATATAGGCAGTTAAGGCTTGGTGGAGGAAATGGGATTTTAGGAGGGTTTTAAACGTGGGGAAGACAGTCGGGGGGATGTGAGGGGGAAGGGAGTTCCTTGATTCTATTTATTTGCTATTGTCTCAATGAGATGTTCATCCCCTTGAGTCTATTTATTGCTATTGTTCTTGTCCGTCCGTCTCCCCCGATTAGACTGTAAGCCCGTCATATGGCAGGGACTGTCTCTATCTGTTACCGATTTGTTCATTCCAAGCGCTTAGTACAGTGCTCTGCACATAGTAAGCGCTCAATAAATACTATTGAATGAATGAATGGCCTTGGGGGAGGGATTTGAGGGGGAAGGGAATTCCGGGCCCTGGGGATAATGTGAACAGGAATATTTATCCAGGTGGTGGGCTTGGGAGGACAGCGTGGCTCAGTGAAAAGAACCCGAGATTTGGAGTCAGAGGTCATAGGTTTGAATCCCCTCTCTGCCACTTGCCAGCTGTGTGACTGTGGGCAAGTCACTTAACTTCTCTGTGCCTCAGTTACCTCATCTGTAAAGTGAGGATTAAGACTGTGAGCCTCATGTGGGACAACCTGATTACCCTGTATCCACTCCAGCGCTTAGAACAGTGCTCTGCACAGAGTAAGCGCTTAACAAATACCAACATTATTATTATTATTATCATTATTATTATTTAGGCCCATTTAGCGTAGAATTGGCACATAGAATGCATCTACCAACTCTGCCGTATTGTACTCTCCCAAGCGTCCCGCACACAGCAAGTGCTCAATCAATACCGCTGATCGATTTAGCCTGGATGGGGATGATTCTACCAGGGGCTTCTGGAGTGCAAGTGATTTTTCTTTTTGGTCCTGCCTTAAAGAAAGTATCTTAACACATTTGGCATTTCTTCATTTTGTCTTTCGGTGCAATATACATATTTTTGATTTACAGTATTTTTTTTCTGCCATGCTGGAAGAATATGTACAAATTACCAACTGATCCTGCTAAAATACCCTTGGAATTTATTTTAGGGTTTATCTGAGCAGGGGAATCGTAACGAATGAGTAAACCTAAAATGGCTTTGATATGCTGATTCAGACTGACTTCCCTCAAGAATTTAGAACCCAGAGCCAAGGCACCCAAATTTTCCACAGGCCTGCGATATTCCCTGGCTCTGAATTTGGAGCTTGGAGAGGGGCATCAACTCTTTCAGGGGTTATTTGGTTGCCATTTAGTTTACTACAACACTAAATTGTCTCCCTTGTAAGGAAAAACACAATTCTTAATGAGAAAATCATGCTCAGGCCAAAAATAAAAAATAAAAAACCCCACATAAACTAGTGAAGTCATTGCTGGAAGTCATTGCAGGCTACCAGAAATCTTGTGGAGACCTATTGACTTGCCAAACCATTTCTCTCTGAACAGCAGGTAAAATTCTTCCCCGGAACAGATGATCCAAAAATGATTTTGTGGCCTGGTAGGAGTTTGAAGACAAGAGGAAGGAGAATTGTGAGAAGTTGAGGAAAAAAGGAGTGGAGTGAAAAGATAAGTCAGTTAGGGTCGCAACCACAAAAACTATTCACCCTGGCAAATGCCAAAGATCTTTTATTCTCTTGGCATTTTTTGATTGGATCTGTATTATTCCAGTGCAGTTTGCCTTTTTGAATTAACATGGTTTGTGATTTCTTACATAAATATGTTCTCTCCATTCACATATAGAAAAATGTTCTGCCTTTTTTTGCCGACATGCAGATTTGTGACTAATGCTAGTCATTTATAAAAGCGAGCCCTTTTCACTGCGACAGCGGAAGAATAAATCTTTTAGAAGCGATGATAGGTTTGTTGTTTTATTATATTCAGTAATATAAGTTGTGATATTCTAAATACCTTTAGTAAAAATTTAGTGGTGTTCATGAAAGGTGGCTGATTAATAACCCCAGCGACAGAAGCAGCAGAATCTGGGAAGAGTTCAGTCGCGCCAACGCAAGCCCTATCCGCTCCTCCTCAAGGAGGTTCGCTTTAGACTTTGGGCATCCTGTCTCACGCCGCCCGGTCGTCTCCGACCCATAGCGACGCCATGGGCACAGCTCTCCCAGAACGCCCCACTTCTGTTGGCAATCGTTCCGGTAGTGGATCCGGAGAGTTTTCTTGGTCAAAATCCGGAAGTGGTTTATCACCGCTCCGTTCCGCGCAGTCAGATCGAGTCTCCGCCCTCAACTCTCTCCCGTCCTGCTGCCGCCCGGCATGGGTGGGTTTTAATATCCACGCCTATTTCCAAGACCTGTGTGTTGGTATCCTCTCCAAGTTGGGCTGTGCCGTAGTTACTGTTTGGAATGGAAGTCGTGTGACTGCTTCCTCTCCGTGTCTTCTCTTGTCAAAAGAAGAAAAAGATTCTGGGCTATAGGAAAGAACACGGGCCTGAGAGTCAGAGGACTTGGCTTCTAATCCTGGCACTGCCAAATTGCTTGCTGGGTGAACTTGGGGAAGTCACTTCACTCCTTCTGCGCCTCAGTTTCCTCAACTGCAAAATGGGGATTAAATACCTGTTGTCCCTCTTACTTAGGCTGTGAGCCCAATGTAGGACGGGACTATGTTTGACCTAATTAACTTCTATCTATCCCACAGATCAGTGCTTGACAAATAGTACCATTAAAAGAAAGGAAAATCAAGTTCACCACCTCCTGTGTCATGACTGTGGCTCAGAATAATAATAATAATGAATAACGTTGGTATTTGTTAAGCGCTTACTATGTGCACAGCCCTGTTCTAAGTGCTGGGGTAGATACAGGGTCATCAGGTTGTCCCACGTGAGGCTCACAGTTAATCCCCATTTTACAGATGAGGTAACTGAGGCACAGAGAAGTTAAGTGACTTGCCCAGAGTCACACAGCTGACAAGTGGCAGAGCCGGGATTCGAACCCATGAACAGGCAGAATCAGGATTATGCTGGGCTCATTTCAGCCATTGATGGATTCTCTACATAAATAAACCTTTGCATGCACTTAATAATAATAGCAATAATATTGTTGATATTTGTTGAGCGCTTACTATGTTCCAAACACTGTTCTAAGCACTGGGAGAGACAAGGTCATTAGGTTTTTCCGCTTGGGGTTCACAGCCTTGATCCCCATTTTGCAGATGAGGTAAATGAAGCACAGAAAAGTTAAGTGACTTGCTCAAAGTCACACAGCTGACAAGTGGCGGAGCCGGGATTAGAAACCACGACCTCTGACTCCCCAGCCCGGTCTCTCTCCGCTAAGCCACATTGCTTCACTTGGCAATATGCTGCATCCCTGTCCTACTAAATCCTGTACTCCGTGGCCCACCAGGTATATGATGCGTTGGGGAAGCAGGGTGGCTCAGTGGAAAGAGCCCGGGCTTGGGAGTCAGAGGTCATGGATCCGACTCCCAGCTCTGCCACTTGTCAGCTGTGTGACGGTGGGCAAGTCACCTCTCTTCCCTGGGCCTCAGTTACCTCATCTGTAAAATGGGGATGAACTGTGAGCCTCACGTGGGACAACCTGATTGCCCTATATCTCCCCCAGCGCTTAGAACAGTGCTCTGCACATAGCAAGCGCTTAACAAATACCAACATTATTATGGGCAGGGATGGCAGATGGCAAGGGGACCTGTGCCGACCTCCATCAAAATCCATTCCTTCACACAGGTTCTGAGACATGGATGAGGTCCTGCCTGATTAGCTTGTATCTACTCCAGTGCTTTGTACAGTTCCTGGCTCGTCGGAAACATTTAACAAATGCCGTTGAAAAAGAAAAAAAGAGGTTCTCTACCCTGAAGTTGCAAGAGCAAGGCTCAGTCGTTGTCATTCCTAACAGAAAATATCATCACTCCCCCCCTTGCACGCCATGCTCCAGTGGCAAGATGACTGCTAGGGATGAGAGAGGGGAAATGGCGCTCTTTCAAACCACCGTGACAAGTCAATTCCTTTTGCAAAAGTTCTCTCTCCTCAAATCTCAGGAGAGAGGCTCATCTGCCATTCTTGTAGTTGGTCAATCAATCAGATTCATGTAGCACTAGCAGTGTACTAAACGCTTGGGAGCGTACAACGGAGTTGGCGGTCACACGCCCTGCCCACAACAAGCTTGCAGTCTGGAGGGAGAGACGTTAATACGCGTACATAAATTTCAGATGTGCCCGTAAGCGCTGTGGGGATGAGGGTGGGGTGAATAAAGGGTGCAAATCCAAGAGAAAGAGTGATGTAGAGGGGAGTGGGAGGAGAGGAAACGAGGGTTTAATCAACGGTGGCCTCTTGAAGGAGATATTTTAATACGGCTTTGAAAATGAGGAGAGTGATCGTCTGTTGGAGAAGACTTTTTTTAAATGGTGTTTGTTAAGCGCTTACTACCTGTTCTTTTGGCCCTTAAAACCTAAAGCCCAATAGGCAGAATTGTTTTTCTTGACATAAATTGAAGCCCCAGTGGGTGGGGGGAGACAAGTATCGAGGGGGAAAGGCATTAGCTCTGTCTTTTATGCCACCGTCGTATAACCCCCAACGGTGCGTCGTGTTTTCGCTGGGTGCCCCACTACTCAGATTGAAGTTAGGATTCCTGCTTTTCTTGCGTGCGCTTTTAAGACAGAAGGAAACCTATTAGGAATTGGAAGGCTATGATGCAAAGAGGCCAAACGCCGCCGTTGCCTTGGGGTTTTGGCTGTTTTTCGAAATGAGAGACGTCGCCTTCATCCTGCAGTAGATGGATCCTTTTCCTTCCGTTTTTTAACTCGGTGCCTTTTCTAAATGCCTCATATGCCCCCTAGTGGTTTTCTTTTCTCCTTTATTTTATACACCTAAAGTGACTTTAATTAATAAACATTCAACATTTTTAAAACGTTGATATTATTAAAACATTAATAGGACGGCCGCCAGTGAGTCCACATGAAAACCTGGAGATCTAAAAAGGCATCCAGGTAAGGAAGAATCCTTTAGAGAGGGGTCTCTCAAGTACTAACATTTCACGTAAGCGAGTCGCAACCCCCCTTAGATGGCGTAGATTGAACCTGGCTCGCGACTCGATGTTCGGCTCTAGAACGAAAGGCAGGCCAACTAACGAAGGCTGAATTGCCGTCTCCCTCCGAGCCTCTCTGCGCGACTCTCCTTCATCCACGTAGAGCCCTACTTCACAGAGAAGATTCTAGCTTTGTGGAAGTAAAGAGAGGTGCCAATATAATAATAATAATGTTGGTATTTGTTAAGCGCTTACTATGTGCAGAGCACTGTTCTAAACGCTGGGGTAGATACAGCGTAATCAGGTTGTCCCACGTAATAATAATAATGTTGGTATTTGTTAAGCGCTTACTATGTGCCGAGCACTGTTCCAAGCGCTGGGGTAGACATAGGGGAATCAGGCTGTCCCACGTGGGGCTCACAGTCTTCATCCCCATTTTACAGATGAGGGAGCTGAGGCACAGAGAAGTTAAGTGACTTGCCCACAGTCACACAGCCGACAAGTGGCAGAGCTGGGATTCGAACTCATGAGCCCTGACTCCAAAGCCCGGGCTCTTTCCACTGAGCCACGCTGCTTCTCGAGGCTCACAGTTAATCTCCATTTTACAGATGAGGTAACTGAGTCCCAGAGAAGTGAAGTGACTTGCCCACAGTCACACAGCTGACAAGTGGCAGAGCCGGGATTCGAACCCATGACCTCTGACTCCCAAGCCCAGGCTCTTTCCATTGAGCCACGCTGCTTCTAGGAAAGGAAGCATCTTGGAAAGGTTAATCCCACAACAGCCAAGAGAGAGAAGGAATGCTTCTCAGGAAATTAAAAGACTGTAAGCCCATCAAAGGGCTGGGACTGTCTCTGTTACCGATTTGCACATTCCAAGCGCTTAGTACAGTGCTGTGCACATAGTAAGCACTCAATAAATACTATTGAATGAATGAATGAATGAATGAATGAAAGAGATGTGCTGTTTTTCGGTACTTCGTTTCATAACTTCGTATGATTAGTGTTTCAGTAGCAGTGTATTTTAACAGACTTTTGTAAGTGATTTGATGTGATTTTGTAATAATCTTGGTATTTATTAAGCGCTTACTATGTGCAGAGCACTGTTCTAAGCCCTGGGGTATACAGGGTAATTAGGTTGTCCCACATGAGGCTCACAGTCTTCATCCCCATTTTACAGACGAGGGAACTGAGGCAGAGATAAGTTAAATGACTTGCCCCCAGTCACACAGCTGACAAGTGGCAGAGCCGGGATTCGAACCCATGACCTCTGACTCCCAATCCCGTGCTCTTTCCACTGAGCCACGCTGCTCCTCCTGAAGTATATTGTATATTGGAAGCAATCATATACTCTTAGAAACAAGGGTATGTTTGTAATCAGTAAACTTTGGTGCTGCTGAAGCCTCTTAAATGATGATTCAATATGGGTTCTAATCCCGCCTCCGCCGCTCATCTGCTCTCTGACCTTGGGCAAGTCACTTCACTTCTCTGTGCCTCAGTTACCTCATCTGTAAAATGGGGATTAAAAGTGTGAGCCCCACGTGGGACAACCTGATTAGCCTGTGTCTATCCCGGCGCTTAGAACAGTGCTTGGCACATAGTGAGTGCTTAACAAATACCATAATAATAATTATTATTAAATCCAGGAGCAGATTTTTTCTGAGGTAAAGATGGACAGTTTTTAGCAATCTGACCTCAGATATGTAAAAAAAATCAAGCTTAATATTTTTGGTATGAAGTTTAGAATGCTATTAAACATCACTCATAGCTTTACTTTAGTAGGCGAGAGATCTCAAGTTGCATTTTAGAAAATTGCCACAGGGCATCAAATTAACCTGAAATCTATTTGCATTTGAAGATTAGACCGTGAGCCAATCACTGGGGAGGGATTGTCTCTATCTGTTGCCGAATTTTACATTCCAAGCGCTTAGTACGGTGCTCTGCACAGCTCAGTAAATACTATTGAATGAATCAGAAATCCATGAAAGAGCTTTTGGTGTTTAGTGCGCAGTTTCAAAGATCTAGAATTTAAGGTTCTATGGGAAAACCTTTCTGAGTTTTATGGAATAAATCTGTGGATTTATTGGAAAGCTATGATGCAAAGAGGCCAAACGCTCAGTCACATACACTGAGAGGACCGTCGAGGCTAAAGTCAGCTCTTCCCTTTGTTCAACCGATATCTTGGTTTGATTGATTTTTGAAAGCTGGAAATTATACCGCTTGAAAAATGCAAAAATCAGGAGAGAGAGGGTAATGAAAATACACACAGTGGACCCTATTTTAGAGAAGCGGCGAGGCCTAATGGATAAAGTGCGGGTCTGGGAATCGGGACGTGGTTTCCAATCTGGCTCCACCACATATCTGCTTGTGACCTTGGGAAAGTCACTTTAATTTGTCTGGGCTTCACTTACCTCATCTGTAAATAATAATAATCTGTAAATAATGTATTTGTTAAGTGCTTACTATGTGCCGAGCTCAGTGATTAAGACTGTGAGCCCCACGTGGGATGGGGATTGGGTCCAACCTGATTAACTTGCGTGTACCCCAGCGCTTAGTATAGTGCCTGGCACATAGTAAGTACTTAACAAATTGTGTTAAAAAAATGTGTTTGCATGTAGAATGAAGACCAGCAAAGAGTCTGCGTTATTTGCAGCAGAAATCCTATTGCCGTTGTTCAGAAAGGATGTCTAAGGCCTAGCAAATGTGACAAGTGGAGAATGGTAATGTACAATATTAAGCAAAATTATAGTTACATTTAGAATTTCCTTATAGTTAGCCATCTGTACAAATTTCGGCGGTAAATCACTTTTGTGAAATATGAAACATCTGTAAATATGTGTTTTCTTTTAAATTGGCAACTAAAACATCATTTAAGATCATTTCAGATACAGTATTTCACAGAAGCTTCATCGGTTGATTTTTTTGAGAAGAGAGATTGCCCCCCGAAAAGATATTTTAGGCTTGTTTGAAAGATAGAATATGTATTTAGCACATTCTTCCTTTATCTATTTTACTTTAGGGGACTATTTTAAAAACTGAGTGATTTTGATCCATTTTACGGGTAAATGCAAATACTGAGGAATACATTTGTATAGTGTACTTAGAGGTTTTTTGTTTTGTTTTTGCCTTGTTCCTTTTAATGATATTTGTTAAGCTCTTACAATGTGCCGGGCACACTCCATGTCCCAAACAGAGGTAAAAGTCTTAATCCCCGTTTTACGGGTGAGGAAACTGAGGCACAGAGAAGTGAAGTGACTTGCCCAAGGCCACACAGCAGACAAGTGGCAGGGTCTGGGATTAGAGCCCAAGTCCTCTGACTCCCAGGCCCGTGTCCTTTCTGCCAGCCTATAAAAGTTTGACTTACAGTTTGTTTTCGTGTCTGAAAATGATTTTTCTCCTTCCAAACGCACAATAGATTTAGTGTCGATGAGTTTAGCAGCTGCATTACAGTCTGCAATTGTGAACGCTAGCCATTTAAAAATGATGGGCATTCTCTGCTTTAAAGGATACAGACTAGAATGGAGGGGATGCTGTGGAACAAGGGTGATGCAGAAAAAGCACCACAGACGCCCTCTTTCCCAATATCCACATTTAAATACTTCACTATTTCACTAGAGTAAATCCACCCTTCAGATTCAGAAAACACAATCCTAAACCTTTAAGCTAATGGAAAATTTCTTTGTGTGCCAGGATGTCTAGGGTTTGGAGAAAATATTTAGCAACCTCTTTTGTCAGTAAGCCCCACATCTACTCAATCAATGTAGCCGTTGCGGTCTCTCAGGTCGACAGACGGTAAGTGAATATTTTCCTCGCTAATTGCCACTGAACTTTTTGGGGAAGCTTTGATAGATCATAGCCATATTCTCCTCTTTTCTTTGTGAAGAATGATCTTTAGCATCATAAGAGCAGCATTTTCCCATTGCGTGGTATGAAATCTCAGTACAGGCAGCCATAGAAAACAATTAGAAAGACTTAAAAATTTGTAAAATGAGCATAAATAGAATATTAGGATTCATTTGTCTTGTCATTTTAAGAGACTCCTGTTCTCTAAAAGAAACTTCATTTTTCCTGTGCCAAATGGATTTTATAACAGCTCTTTTTTTGTCATCTGCTTTAGGAATCACTGATTAGTAATTAGTCACACTCACTCTCCAGGTAATTTTGATTGTGTAAATGCATTGGCATGTTTTTTGTTGGTGGTGGTGGGTTGTTTTTTTCAGATATGAACTGATTAAACCAGAAGTTAATGAAATCGAATATATTGTTCCCGCATGTCCACACTCACAGTGCCAGATGAGAAAATTGGAAAGCCATGACATTTATGTTTCAGGCTCTCTAATTTGATTTTACTTCATTGGATGCTTGTAGGACTTCATTTATTATTAGATAGACAGACATTAAAAGTCTTAACACTACAGTAGCGCTTTACCAGTGACTTCAGAAGCTTGCCAATGGAAAAAGAATGACAAGTTAAAATTGGAGGACACAGTGACTCCTGGAAAGGTTACTGGAATGGTAATTTCACAAATCAGTTTGCAGGAATTGAATGAGCCTGAAAAATGCACACAGCATCGAATGGGAAAATTGATATATTTAAGAGAAAGATGAGGATGGCTTCCCTCTGAATATTTTATTTGCAGATAAAATCTTCTCACCTCCGCAATCAATCGTTGGTATTTAGGGAGCGCTTACTGTGTGCAGGGCACCGTGCTAAGCACCTGGGAGAGTACAACAGAGTTGGAAGACAGGTTCCCTGCCCACAACATTCTCAGAGTCTAGAGACCTTACAAAGTCTTCAATCAATAGTTCCATCTCTCTAGTCTCTGGAAACTCTTTATCAGAAATGCAGTAAGCTGGGACATGGAGTGATTTGAGTTTTCCTCCCTTCTGACTCCTTGATTCCTCCTGGGATGGAAACAAACACCCAAATGAGCCAAAGTTTAGGAACAGGATTGAGAATTTGGGAAAGTTTGTCTAATCCTTAATTTGAGCAGTTGAGAATATTATACTGGATCACCAGGCCCCTTGTAACATTTCCTTTAATCCTTGCCTTTGTGTCAATTTTCCCTTCTTTCTTGTCCAAACAAACAGCTCCAGTAAGATTTGTATTTTTTTTTAAGCCTTCATTGATCAATCCTCTGATTTCCAGTTCTGCTAAGTAATTTTGCACCACTGCCATAGCCAGCTTTGCTGGTGGATGGCCCTGCTTTTAATTGACAAACGGGAAGAGGTTCGGCCTGTATCTTGGGTGATAGGATTGCTGTTGCGTATCTGAGAAGAGATTTTATTTGAGGTAGAGTTAATCTTATTTTGAAAATTGAATATGAAAGATTGTCAGAATTTTCCTAGGGGCGATTCACCCAGTGTCTAACTCGCTGAAGCGAATATCATTCCACAGATAAAGAAACCTATCGAGATTTTGGTGTGGGAATGAGCGCCGTTTGTGTTTCTATATCTTGTGCTGATTGGCAGTTGGACAGACGAGTTCACCTAAGGAACAACTTTGAGGATGGTCCTTTAGCATGCACTGATCTCCGGGAGACCCTCTCTAGACTGTAAGCTCATGGGCAGGGAACATGTCTACGCCCTCTGTTATGTCGTTCGGTCCCAAATACTTAGTGCGGTGCTCTGGACCCAGTAAGCGATCAGTAAATACGATTAAGACCCTCACTCTGGGTCGTGGACAACAGGGTCAATGGAGCACCCACCACCAATACTAGGTTCCGTGAGGAATTAGTTACAAGGAAAAGACCCCCAGAGATCCCGGCTTCCAAAGCCCTCATTAACTGATGACATCTAAGACTCGCTCCTTTCAGAGATCGCGGCCTCTATTTAGAAAGACCACGGGGAAAATGAGGGAATATGGGGTTGGTGCCCGCTGCACCAGCACTGTGTTTCTAGACTTTCCAGGCTTCCTGAGTACATACGTTGGTAAGGAGACTCTGCGACTCCTCCATCTCTCCTGTGCGTCTGATGTTAACCCGGAAAGTCGGCCTTTTTGGGACATCATATTCATAGGTAGCGAAAGTGTGAAGTCTCAGAAATCTGCCAGAACCTTTTAAATCATTTGATTTAGTGTGACTTAATGGACTTGAATATGACCGTTGAACGTTTAGGTTAGTAAGCGAGGTCCCGGTCTGCAACGGTAACTACCACGCTGAGAAACAGCGTGGCTCAGTGGAAAGAGCACGGGCTTTGGAGTCAGTGTTCATGGGTACGAATCCCGGCTCGACCACTTGTCAGCTGTGTGACTTTGGGCAAGTCACTTAACTTCTCGGTGCCTCAGTTACCTCGTCTGTAAAATGGGGATTAAGACTGTGAGCCCCACGTGGGAAAACCTGATTTCCCTGTGTTTACCCCAGCGCTTAGAACAGTGCTCGGCACATAGTAAGCGCTTAACAAATACCAACATTATTATTATTATCACTTCAGAGAAAATAAAGGCAATCCACCCATCCTAAGAATGATTACAAGTAAAAAGGTGCCAGTCAATCCTTTGAATTTCTAGTGTGAATTCAGAGAGGAAAACCATTTTTTCCTACCAGCGAGCTCAGTTCATGTTTTCAGATATGGGAATGCTAGAATCATCTGTAAAATTACTTTCACTTAACTGGAAAATGCTTTCTAATCACATTTAAAATTCTCTACTAGGAGGAATCTTAAAATTAGTCTACTTGTATTTTTTCTTGAACAATTTTTGGGGGTCATTAGTGTTCGAACTGGTTGGGTTTATAATATGAACTTCTGCTGAAAACATTTTACAAGCTATTTACAGAGAATAGAAGACTAGCATTATGAGAAATACCTATGCTCTGAAAATCTCCCTGAATCAACCAGCGCCGTTGGAGAAGCAAAACCACGTCATTATAATTAGTGCTGAAATGGCACTAATGTAATGTGATTTCTGGTAGCTTTTCAAGAATTACCCATCACAACACTAATAGGGCACAGTTGAAAATAGTCTAAATGAGCTTATTAGGGAATTGTTGTTCTTGCAAAGAAGAAAAAAATTAGACTTGGCAGTTCTGGTAGCCCTCTCACGGCATGGAATTAAAATTCATTTGGAGAAAAACACGCTAGGTAATTACACCTTCTACACTTACCAGTTTATCTCTGTTAAACATAGTCAGCATCTCATTGCTTAATTTGCTCTGTCAGCTAAGTCTTTTTTTTTTTTTTTACTGGAGCTCTCAGTTTAGATTTTATGTCTGCAGTATAATTTCACAGTTTTTGTTTTTTTACATTTTTTTTATTCTTGGCCCGTTACAGTCAAATATTTTCCACTCCATGAAGCTTAAATATTTAGCTATTGTGGAAATTCTCTCTTCATCATCAATCCATTTAGCTCTGCCTGACTTGTAGGTTCTTATGACTCCAGAGTGTGTATCTTCCTTCCTTCCTTTAAAATTGTCTATTTATCATCTTTCTTTTTCCCTCTGAATATAAATATTTTTAATGTACATCATTATTTTTTTCTATCTCACGAACCGCCAGTCACATTTTCGTAGAGAAAATTTGAAATCGGATCAACTTGACATCAACCTTAAAGAAGACCTACATCTTGTCTTTTCCGTTCGCCTTTTTGTTAGAAAGTTGTTTCGAAAGTCTCTGCTTTAGCATTTTATTGGTGACTTCAGATGAAAGGGGAAGAAAAGTAGAATAACCTAGCAGACCCCAACCCCTGCTGTTTGTTGGTTTTTTTTGGAAGATATTGTAAATTATTGTTTAAAATAAGGAAGAAAGGCAGTAAGGATCGGTGGGGAGACAGCTACCAATTGGTGGGGGGATTTCTGGGGCTCAAGTTCCAAGGTGAAACTTTACTGGGAGATTCAGTTGAATCTATTGGACAAGATCCGTGAATGGCTGTGACTTGCAAAATGGAGTCAACACATAGAAGTCTCATGGATTGGAGCCAGAGGATGTGGCTCCAATCCTAGCTCTGCCACTTGTCTGCCGAGAGACGTTGGGCAAATCACCTAATTTCCCCTAGCCTCAGTTTCCACATCTGTAAAATGAGAATGAAATTCACATTTTCTCTCCATTTTAGACCGAGAGTCCCATGTGGGTCAGGGACGGCATTCATTCAGTCATCCATTCGGTCGTATTTACTGAGCGCTTAGTGCTGCAGAGCACTGTACTGAGGGCTTGGAATGGACAGTTCGGCAACAGATAGAGTCAATCCCTGCCCAACGACGGGCTCACAGTCTAGAAGGGGGAGACAGTAAAACAGAACAGGGAGTCAGGCATCAATACCATCAAGATAAATAGAATCGTAGATATATACACATCATTAGTAAAATAGAGTAATAAATAATATATATAAATATCCCCAAGTGCTGTGGGAAGGGGATAGAGTAGAGGGAGGGAGTAGGGGGAATAGGGAGGGGAAAAAGGCAGAGGGAAAGGAAGGGCTCAGTCTGGGAAGGCCTGCTGGAGGAGGTGAGCTCTCAATGGGGGCATCTGACCTGATTGTTTTATCTGGCCTCCCACTTACTCTTGTTGGGCACATATCCGTCTCCCCCTCTAGGCCGTAGGCTCATCTTGGGTGGGGAGCTTGTCTACCGACTCTGTTGTATTGTCCTCTCCCAAGCACTTAGTACAGTGCTCAGTAAGTACCATCGATGATTCACTTATGTACATATCTGTAATTTGATTTGAATTGATGTCTGTTTCTCCCTCCCCCACCCCGCCCCCCCCTCCCCCAGTCCCCATCCCCAACAGACTGTAAGCTTGTTGTTTGGCAGGGAATGTCACTGTTTATTGTCATGTTGTACTTTCCCAAGCACTTAGTATGATGCTCTGCACACAGTAAGTGCTCAGTAAATAGGATTGAATGAATGAATAATCAGAAGCAAAGATCGGGAGACAGCCAGACCAGCTCTGCCTTTTGACTAGCCCGGGCCGTTGTCATCGCACTGGGTGCCGTTCGTCTAGACATCCCTTCATTTCTGACTTCGGCTTCTCACCTGGAGGTTCAGTTGCCTTCCATGCCCAGGGCCCCAAAATATCTTCAGTAGGCCCTGGAGAGAGCAGCCCTGTACAGAGAAACCTCCGACAGTTGTTTAGCGAAACTTTAACTGAAACATCAGCTGAAGCAACTCAGCAGAAACCCCCCACACCCTGCAAATCCATATAACCTCTTTATGGAGAGGGCAGGAGACGGTGCTTAGATCTACAAGAATGCAGTGAACCTTTCCTCAAGAAGCTAAATTAAAATCTCCCCTGACTTTTTCTCTCACGCAGGTTTTGAAAGGCATTTGGAAATCCTGTTAAGTTCCTAAAAGTACCTTCTGCATCATTTGAAGAGGGTGGGAAATGGTTTTACTGAACCTAAAAGTCAAAGACAGGTTGTATATAGATAGGATATTTCAACTGGAGATTTGAAAGGATGAGAGTCCAGGATTTCACCAGCTTGAATTAAAGGAAAAATTCCCAAATATTGGAGGTACATTCCAGAATGACAGAGGCTCCTGCCTCGTATGCATCCTTTACTAGTGCAAATTTCAAATTGTTTCAGATCATGCAATGACAACAGTTTTCTTCTGCCGTGATGGGTAATGGGAGAAATCTTTGGGGAATTTTCAATATTTTATAAAGTCATTCATAAATGTCACATCATCGAGGCAGTAGATCACAGTCTTACCTATGAACACTGAAGATGCCACCTGCCTTTAGGCCCTGATAGTTTGCTTTAAAGACGATCCAGTTAAAAGAGCAGCCATTACCGCAAGTCTGAATCTCACGATGCAATTTTCTAAATTGTGATGCCACAATATGCTTTCTTAAATGGTTTTAGATGATCACCTGGGCGACGTGCTTTATTATTTGGAGTGGAATGAGATGTTGGAACTCTAAATGCATAGATCCTTTCATTTTTCCCCATCCCACATTATCGCCTTCTGCCTGACATTCACCTCTGCGTGTGGATCTACAAGAGGAAGATTAATTACAGTTCTGTTAAACCAAGGAGAAATAGCAATCTCTCTTCCCTTTGCAACAGTCCAAGCAATCGTATTTATTGCACAGTTACTGTGTGCAGAGCACTGTACTAAGCGCTTGGGAGACCACAATATAACAGAATTGGCAGAAGTGGTCCCTGCCCATGAGCTTCATTCATTCAATAGTATTTATTGAGCGCTTACTATGTGCAGAGCACTGTACTGAGTGCTTGGAATGTACAAATCGGCAACAGATACAGTCCATTGATGAGCTTACAGTCTAATCGGGGGAGACAGACAAAAACAACAACAATAAATAGAATCAAGGGGATGAACATCCCTAGAAGGAACAAATTACTTTTTTACCTCACCTGAGCAAGAATGTTCTAGACTATCTAAAATCTGAGATATTTATCAGCCTAGCAGTGTAGAACACTCTTGCTCAGGTGAGGTAAAAAGGTAATATCTTTATCTCTCTCCCTCTCTCTTTATATTTATATATATATATATATATATATATATATATATATAAATTTCCACTTCCGCATTTGCAGGTCTGTTTCTAGTTGACTCTTTTCCAATCCTCTTTCCCTTCTAGCCTGCTCATCCCTAGTCACTGTCCCACTTCCCTAGGTGAAGGACTTATGAAGTACAGACCGTTTAAACAAACACCATCAGTATTAGACTTTTGTGAAAAATACTAACAATTTTTTTTTTGAATTTTTAGATTCTGGCAGGCAACAAAGCCAAAGATCTCCTGGAGCCCAGGAGCGAATTACTGGCCTAGGGAAAACTGGCCCTTAGGGTTGGTCCACGCTCCTGCTTACTTCCTGGCCCCAGTGGCCATTGAATGGCCTCTGGAGGCCTTTGCTTCCTTAGATAATAATAATGTTGGTATTTGGTAAGCGCTTACTATGTGCAGAGCACTCTTCTAAGTGCTGCGGTAGATACAGGGTAATCAGGTTGTCCCACGTGAGGCTCACAGTTAATCCCCATTTTACAGATGAGGTAACTGAGGCAGAGAGAAGTTAAGTGACTTGCCCACAGTCACACGGCTGACAAGTGGCAGAGCCGGGAGTCGAACCCGTGACCTCTGACTCCGAAGCCCAGGCTCTTTCCACTGAGCCACGCTGCTTCTGTGGTCCCCTCCCGGCACCTCCAACTAGGGAAGGTGGGACATTGATGAAGGATGGACAGGCTAGAAGGAAGAAAAGGATTGGGAAAAGGTCAGCTAAGAGAGAAAGACCTGTAAAGTCAGAAGTAGAAATTGAGAGAGATGTGTCGAGATAAGCGGTGTAGGACACTCTAGCTCAGGTGACTTTGAAAGTGATTTGTTCCTCGAACTTCGAGTAATAACGTTATAGGCAAGACCAATCGATCAGTCGTATTTGAGCAGGAACACTCGTGTGCTGCAGGAACACTGTACGAAGCACTTGGGAGACTACAGCGTAACAGTCGGTAGACACATTTCCTGTCCACAGTGAGCTTATAGCCTGCAGGATGAGTTTAGGGTCTAGAGGACAATTTTGCTTGCCAGTTACTGAACTGTAAACTTTATTTTCACAGCGCATTTGCCCTTCTGTTAGACCAGCTGTGGTAGAAGGTTCAGGGTTTCTCCTAGACGTTTCTGACCATGAACTGCTTAGTTCTGCCGGGCTACCTGGTATAAACCGATGTTGTCTTTGAACTCTGCCCGTGGTAATTCCCTGGCGGATCCATCAGACCGCCAGCGGACCCACCTTGTTAATTGCTCGTTGGGACTTCTGTGTGGACACTGAAATGACCGTTACGATTTGCCAGTGCCCGTGTCCACTAAATGCTGTGGCTTTTGAACCTCTTATGAAGAAGAAGAAAAGAATAAGCTGCTGCTAATAGCCCTGTGATAGATCTGAAAACAGACCGCCCGAGAAACTCCGTATCCTCTGCTTAGGATTCTCAGAGAAGTACTCAGCCGGGTGCCTCTTTGTACGTCAGGTAAAACGTGGCCGCCGAGCTTTTAACGAAATGGGTTTTAGCCCACGGACCCGCGACACCTTTCGCAACCCACGCGGGAACTTTCCTGCCCGCTGGCTTTAATTTCGGTCACGTCCTATCTTTTACTTACAGATGCCAACAGACCCTTCCCGCTCTGTTTCATCCCCAAACGTCATTACCTCATATCTCCCACCTGTTTCTGGGGATTTAGCCCCTAACGGTTAATCCTGTGCAGACTATTGATTTAGGAACCCTCTAAAAAGCCTTTTGAGGAAGACTTTTTCTTCATCCTTATCCAGTAATGAAACCATTAAACCATTGGGGGGAGCTAGTACAACAGAAATCTGTTTGAGTCTCTAATTAATATTTTTATATACATGTAAAATATAGATATTTTAAAATATATATATACTCTGTATACTATATATACATATAAATATATATATATAGATATACTGTCAATGTCTGCTCGCTAAGGTTCTTTGACCGATCTAATACTGGGGACGATATCCTCAAAAAAATCTTTCTTCAGAGTTTCACCTTGTTTTAATTTTCCCTACATATCAGTCTGATGCTCTGTCTGAAAGAAAGCAGAAGTGGATCCCCACAGTGTTGTAGTTCTCGGCTCCTTCGGAAAAGTTGCTCTGTGGCCTGCTTCCCCTTGCCTTATGTTTCAAATGTCAGAATTCTTACAGAGATTTGTGTGGGCCTTTCCTGTGACCTCCTGTCTCTCCCCACTTCAGTCTATACTTCACTCTGCTGCCCGGATTATCTTTCTACAGAAACGCGCTAGGCATGTCACCCCCCTCCTGAAAAATCTCCGGTGGTTGCCTATCAACCTTTGTATGAAGCAAAAACTCCTCACTCTTGGGTTCAAAGCTCTCCATCACCTTGCCCCCTCCCTCCCTCACCTCCCTTCTCTCTTTCTCCAGCCCAGCCCGCACACTCCGCTCCTCTGGCGCCGCTAACCTCCTCACTGTGCCTCGTTCTCGCCTGTCCCGCCGTCGACCCCTGGCCCACGTCCTACCGCTGGCCTGGAACGCCCTCCCTCCTCACATCTGCCAAACTAGCTCGCTTTCCCCCTTCAATGCCCTAATTCATTCATTCATTCAATAGTATTTATTGAGCGCTTACTATGTGCAGAGCACTGGACTAAGCGCTTGGAATGGACAATCCAATGAGAGCTCACCTCCTCCAGGAGGCCTTCCCAGACCGAGCCCCCTTTTCCTCTGCTCCTCCTCCCCTACTCTCTCCCTCTGCTCTACCCCCTTCTCCTGCCCCCTCAGCACTTGTGTGTATTTGTACGTATTTATTATTCTATTTATTTTACAAATGATGTGTATGTATCTACGATTCTATTTATCTCTATTGATGTCTATCTACTTGTTTTGTTGTCTGTCTCCCCTTCTAGATGTCTCCCCCTTCTAGACTGGGAGCCCGTCGTTGGGTAGGGATGGTCTCTATCTGTTGCCGAATTCGTACTTTCCAAGTGCCCGGTACAGTGCTGTACGCACAGTAAGCTCTCGATAAATGCGATTGAATGAATGAATGTAGCTTTTCCCATACAGGCAGCCGACGTCAAGTACCAATCTTAGCACAGATGAGTGGCGGAGTGGTGGTAATCGGCCAGTGAAGGACGGGGCAAGCCAGACCTAACTTGGCTTAGCATCCCCTCCGCCACCCCTCGTTCGGGGATGATCCAGGCAACCTGCGGGAGTGGGGTTAGCTGGGCTAGGAAAGGCAGGGAAGGGACTCCTTCCCGGTTAAATTGTATAAAACAAACGTTAACTCTCCTATAAGTTAGGAAGCTTGAAGTAGAAAAGGTATTTCTGCTCCTCTGCTGTGAAGCTCCGTAAACTGCAGATGGATAGAGAGGGGTAGAGAGACGGGAGGGAAAACGGCGAAACGAGCGTGGGGCAGCGTAAATACCGTGGCCTAACCGCTTGTTCCGAGAAGCGTAGACTTCTACTTTCGTGTGCCCCATAGCTAGCCAGGCAAATGATCGTCTGCTTCCAGACTAGGCCCCCTCGAGATCGGGCCCAGGGTCGGGATTGAAATTCAGCTGGGAAACCAAGCCCCGGACTTATTTATTCCCGTCGTCTTCCCGCTGCTCGCTGCCGTCAGATGCATCATTAACCGTGGGGCTGGGAAGCGCGGGAAGGGCCGACGGGGATGTTTGGCGGGGCTACCCACAAGTCTGCCTTAAATCCTGCCAAGAAGACATGAGTCAGCACTCCGTGTTCACCTTGGCCTCGATGGTGCCCGAGGTCGGGATTGCCGGTGGTGGAGCAGAGAGGTTTATCACCGAGAATTTCGGCCCCCTTTTGCACAGGCCCAAGTAAATGGAATCGAGAGTCTTTTGCAGGCACAGGTTTGGGAGAAGTTTCCATGCCGGCTTGGAGGGAGGTGAGCTCTTGGGGCTCCATTTCTCTGTTTCAGTTTTCTTTTTATCATCGCTGCTCAGTTGCATGGGTAAAATTAACTCAACTCCTTCCTCCCACTTTATTTAGAGAAGCAGCGTGGCTCAGTGGAAAGAGCCCGGGCTTGGGAGTCAGAGGTCATGGGTTCGACTCCCGGCTCTGCCACTCGTCAGCTGTGTGACTGTGGGCAAGTCACTTCACTTCTCTGTGCCTCAGTTCCCTCATCTGTAAAATGGGGATTAACTCCGAGCCTCACGTGGGACGACCTGATTACCCTGTATCTACCCCAGTGCTTAGAACAGTGCTCTGCACATAGTAAGCACTTAGCAAATACCAACGTTATTATTATTATTATCTTGGTGAGTCTTGCCTGATGTAAATCTTTGGTGGGCCATACCTATTAAGAAACCTGTGAAGTAGCAGTGCCCACCCCCATTTTTTTCTCTTTATCTCCCTTCCATTTTGTCTTAACTGAGAAAATCAGCGTGGTCTAGTGGAAAGAGCTGTGGCTTGGGAATCAGAGGGCCTGGGTTCTAATTCTGGTTCTGCCACTTGTCTGCTTGGGCATGTCACGTCATTTCTCCGTGCCTCAGTTACCTCATCTGCAAAATGGGGATTAAGACTGTGAGCCCCATGTGGGACATGGGTCATGCCCAACCAGTCAATCAGTAGTGTTTATTGTGTGCCCACTTTGTGCAGAGCCCTGTACTTAAAGTGCTCGGGAGAATACGGTACGACAGAATGAGTGGATACAGTCCCTGTGCTGTGCCACAGTTTCCTCATCTGTAAAATGGGATTAAGACTGTGAGCCCCCTGTGGGACAGGGACTGTGTCCAGCCCAATTACCTTGTATCTACCCTTGTATGGTGCCCGGCACATAGCAAGCGCCTAAGAAATACCATTATTATTATTGTTATATTTTGAATCTATCCCCAGTTCTCAGGAAATGCCTGGCACGTAGTAAGTTCTTAAAAAATGCAATTAAAAAAAAAATACACACACAAAAAACTGAGCAATGGGTGCAAACCCCTCCTCCACTTGTATCTTCTCGCTCACTTGTTTCCCCAGTTAAATTGGCAGCCGCCTCGAAGCCTCCACCGTTTTCCGGGGTCCACTGTGTCCGGAGATTCACCGTCACTGATCCTTGTGCAGCACAGTATTCTGATGGTTTAGGAAAGGACTTGATGTCGTTGATTTAGGATTCGGAAGAGGCGGGAAAGTGGTTTTGCCTTAAGCGGACGTGGTGGCGATATTGTCATAGGTGCCTAAAGTGCACCTGACTCTAAACATTTAAAAAAAGGGCTGCTCAGACACCAGAGATGTCCCTGAACACTCCTGCTGCCTTTCATTTAGGAAAGGGAATGTCCCAATAGCGGGTCGTGCACTTGATGTCCTTCGATTGTTTTTCAGCAGTGGAGACGGTTGTGTCCTGAGCTGGAGACGGTTCTGTCTCGAGCCGCACCCTCCGCTCTGGCTGTTGTAACCAAATCCAAAAAGATATATGTGGCAGTCGGGCGCTTGACCGAATTCCCGCTCTACATTGGAGAAAGTGAGTCGTTTAGATCCCGGTTTTCATAAATCTTACGACGGAGGCTTTATCGGAGTAAGGTTTCAGGATTCATTTGAAATGGTGGGGGGGGGGAAGAATCGCATCGCTCTGAACCAAGATTTCAGTATTTGTATTCATGCAATTCTTGAGTTCTTGCAGTAGATGGTGATCAAAATCAAGCCTTACACTAGTCCCCGGCCTTCTAAATCACAGCCTGTTGGCTCTTACCTCTGCCAAACTTTTCTCTCTCTTATGAACTCTTAAAATGATATGTTTTCCTCCATCCATTTAGGGTTTAAATGAGCACATCCTGCATCTTTAGCATTAGCATTGCTAAATTGTTAGCATCTCTATTTGCCACTGTTTAGAGAAACAGCGTGGCCCTCCCGTCATCGGGCAGGGACTGTCTCTATCTGTTGCCGAATCGTACACTCCAAGCGCTTAGTACAGTGCTCTGCGCATAGTAAGCGCTCATTAAATACTATTGAATGAATGAAATGGTGGAAAGAGCATGGGGCCTGGGAATCAGAGGACCTGAGTTCTAATCCCGACTCCGTCACTTCTTTGCTGTGGGATCTCGAGCAAATCGCTCCGCTTCTCCGGGCCTCAGTTTCCGCATCCGGACAGTGTGGATTAAATCCTACTCTCTCGTACTTCACTGCGAACCCCGTGTTGGATGGGGACTGACCCTGTCCAACCTGATGATCTTGTATCTGTCCCAGCGGTTAGGACAGTGCTTACCCCAGCCCCTTGCCCTCTATTCTACCCCAGTACTGTGGATTTAAAGACAGCTTTAAATGCTATTGACGGCCCCAGTCGGAGTTTGAATAGGATCTGGAAGTCTCTTGCAGGCTGGGGTCACGTCTACCGACTCTATTATATTGTTCTTTCCCAAGTTGCTTTAGCGTACAGTGCTCTGCACCCAGTGTGCGCTCAATAAGTACCATGGATCGATTGAAGCTGCGGTGTGAAAATCAGAATGTATAGAAAGATTGACAGTTGAAAACCCTGAACGAGTACCATAAGTATAATGTCGTCATCGTCATTAATAATAATGATAATAATGTTGGTACTTGTTAAGCGCTTACTATGTGCAGAGCACTGTTCTTAGCGCTGGGGTAGAAACAGGGAAATCAAGTTGTCCCACGTGGGGCTCACAGTCTTAATCCCCATTTTACAGATGAGGTAACTGAGGCCCAGAGAAGTGAAGTGACTTGCCCACAGTCACACAGCTGCCAAGTGGCAGAGCGGGATTCGAACCCATGACCTCGGACTCCAAAGCCCATCCTCTTGCCACTGAGCCACGTTATCTACCAACTCTGTTGTATTTTCCCAATCTATTAGTACAGTATACAGTACAGTATATCTGTTGCCGGTCTGTACATTCCAAAGGCTTAGTACAGTGCTCTGCACGTAGTAAGCGCTCCAAAAATATGATTGATTAGTATTATTATTTAGACAGTGGGCTTTATAATTGCTAACATAGTGGTGATGGTGATAGCCCAGTTACCATTCACGTATCATTGGCATAGTGGCTAGAGCCCGGGCCTGGGAGTCAGAAGGTCGTAGGTTCTGATCCCGGCTCCACCGCTTGTCTGCTGTGTGACCTTGGGCAAGTCACTGTACTTCTGGGCCTCGGTTACCTCATCTGTAAAGTGGGGATTGAAACCGTGAGCCCCAAGTGGGACAGTGACTGTGCCCAACCCAATTTGGTTGTATCCACCTCAGTGCTTAGTGCAGTGCCTGGCACACGGTAAGCACTTAACCAATATCGTGATTGTTATTATTATTATGATTATAGTCCTCAAGAAGTGTCGCTGGATTTGTTATTTAGTGTTCCTCCTTCCCTGTCCATTGACATGAGTTGCAAGTGAATTTTCACCGCTCACCAAAGTCAGCTAAATCATCTCTGATAATAAATAGGTCCGCCTGGTTGGCAGGGTGTGGGAATGTTTGGGAAGTGCAACCTTCTAATTCTTACTGACCTAACTAAAAGGATCGGGAAACTTTCTCATCCCCAGGGATAAGGATCCCTTCAGTGCCATAATCCCAGGGTTTTGGGCATTTCCAAGAGAAATAATATTCTGAGGCAAATTAGATTCAGAGAAGAAATCCAATGTTTTCCATATGGAGCACACTAGAAAATAACTGCCAAGTTTTGATATAGCATAAAGAGTCCGGCGACAGGAGAGTCCCAGATGAAAGAATTGTACAAGATATTTAGGCAAAATTATAATCTAATGACAAAACTCTCTGTTGCCCCTCTATTCCACCCCAGTATTGTGTATTTAAAGGCAACTTTTATTTAGAAACTTTAAATGCTAGTGACAGCCCCAGTCAGAGTTGAATACTATAGAGAAGCAGCATGGCTCAGTGGAAAGAGCACGGGCTTTGGTGTCAGAGGCCATGGGTTCGAATCCCGGCTCTGCCACTTGTCAACTGTATGACCGTGGGCAAGTCACTTAACTTCTCTGTGCCTCAGTTACCTCATCTGTAAAATGGGGATTAAGACTGTGAGCCCTACGTGGGACAACCTGATTCCCCTGTATCTACCCCAGCACTTAGAACAGTGCTCTGCACGTAGTAAGCGCTTAACAAATACCAACATTATTATTATTATTATTATTATTATTATTCCCCCCTTCTAGACTGTGAGCCCATTGTTGGGCAGGGATTGTCTCTGTTGCTGAATTGTACTCTTCCAAGCACTTACTACAGTGCTCTGCACACAGTAAGCCGCTCAATAAATACGACTGAGTGAATGAATGAATGAGTGAAACGAAGAAGATTTGGAAGTTCCTCGCGGGCAGGGTCACATCTACGGACTCTACCGACTTGCACTCTCCCAAGTGCTTAGTACAGTGCTCTGCACCCAGTATGCACTCAATAAATGCCATAGGTTTATCAGAGTTTTGGTATGAAAATCAGTAATACGTCCAAAGACCGGCAGCTGAAGAATTGAAGCAACTCTGTCAACTAGGGCGTGTTTTTTTTTTTCTTTTAAAAACACTAGATGGTGGCTTCCAAGTGTTTTACATTAGTGAATTATTTCACTTGAAGAGAATGTTAGACAGAGCAAAATTCCAGCCGGTTGTGGATGATGTGATTAATTCTCTGGCCTGTTAATTCAGACCGAATACGATGAAAATCATCTGAGGACTGCAAAAGAAACCTTTAGAGTTTGAAAGAATAGACATTTCTGGCCACACTCTGGCGTGGCTGCGGTCATTTGGTAAGATCTGAAGAAGGTACCGCGATGATCAGACAGGAAAACTTACCGTTAAAAGGTCCAGTCGTGGGCCTCTCATTTTGCCTCTCCTGATTCCTCAGGATCAACTTTGGCTACTCACATCTGTTAGTATTTCATGAGTTACTGACTTCAGATCCCTGACACTTATGTAACGGTAACGTAATGGTACTGGTTAAGCGCTCACTGTGTGCCAAGCACCACCCGAAGCGTTGGGGTTGCTACGTGATCCTGAGGTCAGTCACAGTCCCTGTCTCACAGGGAGCTCGCAATCTTATAAAGAGGGAGGATGAAATTGAAGCACAGAGACCTGAAGTGACTTGCCCGAGGTCACAAAGCAGACAAGTGGTGGAGCCGGGATTAATAATGTTGGTATTTGTTAAGCGCTTACTGTGTGCAGAGCACTGTTCTAAGCGCTGGGGGAGATACAGGGTAATCGGGTTGTCCCACGTGAGGCTCACAGGCTTAATCCCCATTTTACAGATGAGGGAACAGAGGTACAGAGAAGTTAAGTGACCTGCCCAAAGTCACACAGCTGACAAGTGGCAGAGCCGGGATTAGAACTCATGACCTCTGACTCCCAAGCCCGGGCTCTTTCCGCTGAGCCACGCTGCTGACTCCCAGATCTGGGCTCTTTCCCCCGGGCCTTACTCAGATTATAGAAGAAGATTTGTGTTTAAGCAGTTGTTTTTCTCATTTTAGGGTGAGTGCACTAGCATTTGAATTCTGACCGTAAGCCCGTCGATTAGACTGTGAGCCCGTCAAAGGGCAGGGACCGTCTCTATCTGTTACCGATCTGTCCATTCCAAGCGCTTAGTACAGTGCTCCGCACATAGTAAGCGCTCAATAAATACTATTTAATGCTTATTTTGAATCTCTAATTTGTAGAGTCATTTTTTAAAAAACACGATTCCGGGATCAGAGCGCACGACAGAGAGATAATTGAACGGGTTCAAATGATGAGGGTGTGGCTTCTTACCGACTATTAATACTTCAAGGTACCGGCGCTTGAACCAACACGGGTCTTGCACCGATTAAGATGGTAGTGGCATTGCACTCGACAGCCGTGCAGAATGAAATGATTGCTGAAGTTGGGGGCACACACTTGGGCTTCTGATGGAGGTTTTTCTGGACGTGCTCTCTGGAACTGTTCACAGATGGGATGGCACTTCTCCTAGCGATAGTCGCATTTACAGTCGTCTAAGGAGGCTTTTCTAGAAGCCGAGTAACTGGGGTCTTTGTGTGTGTCAAGAAATCAATGCACGTGCTCAAAAAAGATAATGACGATTACGGTTTTGATTAAGTGCTTAATATTTACCAAGAACTGTGTTGGGGAGAAGCAAGATAAGCAGCTCAGATTGAGTTCCTCGTAAGCTCCTTGAGGGCAGGGAACGTGTCACTCATACCGTTACATTGTACTCTTCCAAGTGCTCAGTAGAGTACTCTGCACGCAGTGAGAGCTCAATAAATACTCTCGACTCACTGGCCGGTTCACAGGCCAAGGGGAGGGGAGAGCAGGTATCTTGTAAAATCGAGGAACGGAGAGGTTAACGGTGCCTTGCGTTAACGGCAGGTCAGTGGCAGAACTGGAATTAGAAGCGGGGTCTCTTCTCTCCCTCCCCTACGCTCTTCCCGTTAAACTCCGCGGCCTGAGGATTGTTAGGAACGCGAATACTGTCTCTAGTCGTCGTGACCCCGGGGGAAGTGGGAGGAGTACGTTTATGGGAAGGATGTCGGTATTCTGGGGTACGGTGAACTCTTCCCTGGAGTCCTAGGAAAACTAATTTAAAATGTTAAATGAGGTAGAAAATTTATTTGGAGAATAAATATTTCTTCCCTCTGGCATTTGGATTTTCTGAATATTATGAGGTTTAATTATCTGAAATACAGTAATTATGACCCATGTGGAAGAGATGAATATTGGCATGAAGCTCATAAGTGCGTTTGACCCTCGTCATTTATAATGGAACGGATTTAATAATACGTAGAACAACATCTGTTGGAAGACAAGTATTAAGACTCAGTGCTGGTCCAAGTAAAACTAAACCTCACACCCCAGGGTCAATAAAAGATGAAATTGTCCTCCATTTAAATCGTTGGCTACCAAACATATAGAATGTATTTTGGTTCTGTCATTGCTCTCAAGTGTTGCACGTCAGCTGAGAATTTAGTGGGGGAAACCGATGAGGAACTCTCTCGTGAACATCTCTCAAAATTGAGCTTTCTGTGCTTCGAGAATAGTTTTCCCCTATCGGTGGTATTTATAGAGCACTTATTGTGAGCAGAACACTGTACTAAGTGCTCGGGAGAGGACGGTACAACAGAGTTGGTAGCCATGCTCCCTGCCCACAGCAAACTTACCGTCTACAGATCTGTGGTGTGCATTTTGTGGCCTTGTGCCTGTAAAAGTTAGAGGGAAGGTTTCTACAGCCTTTTCTGGGCCAGCAACGGCCTCCAGTATGTTCTGGGAAGTGGAGGAATGTGACTAGATGCTGATGGTGAGGGAGATAGTGAAAAGAGCCCGGGCTTGGGGGTCAGAGGTCAAGGGTTCGAATCCCGGCTCTACCCCTTGTCAGCTGTGGGACTGTGGGCAAATCACTTCACTTCTCTGTGCCTCAGTTACCTCATCTGGAAAATGGGGATTAACTGTGAGCCTCACGTGGGACAACCTGATTACCCTGTCTCTACCCCAGCGCTTAGAACAGCGCTCTGCACATAGTAAGCGCTTAACAAATACCAACATTATATTGTTATTCTTTGAGTGCTTACTGTGTCCCAAGCACTGGGGCAGATACAAGATAATCAGGTCAGACAATCAATCAGAAGTATTTATTGAGCACTTAGTCTTAGCAGAGGACCGTACTAAGCGCTTGGGACAGTCCGGTACCACAGAGTCGATACAGCGTGGCGTAGCGGATAGAGCGTGGGCCTGGGAGACGGAAGGTCGCGGGTTCTAATCCCATCTCCCCCGCTTGTCTGCTGTGTGACTTGCCCAAAGTCGCAGCCTCGGATTCTCTCCATCGGGCCACGCTGCTTCTCCTTAGCTGTTCTCAGGTCATCGCCTCCCCTCCAGACCGGCTTGTACACTTAAGAGCCGCTCAGGAACCTAAACCCACACAGGTATCGACAGGCCCCAGTTCAGGCCGTCCCTCCTTCGGAGATACCCCGCCGAAGAGAAGCTGCAGCGGCTTGACTTCTCGCTAGAGTGGAAGAGTATAAGACAAGCACAGTAGGTGCTCACTAAATGCCACTGACCGACCGATTCCTGCCGGGAGCCTTCAGATCTGCCAGCCCACTGGTCTCCCCATCTGCAGAGCCATTCTGAAATCGCCTCTCCTCCGGGAAGCCTCATTCATTTCTCTCCCCCTCCTCCCGGGTTATGTTTCGCGTCTCCCCCCGCGTGCTCCCCGACTGCCAATTCAGCTCTATGGCCGGTTCTCCATATTTATCCACTTCAGTACACG
This sequence comes from Ornithorhynchus anatinus, assembly GCF_004115215.2. Classification (NCBI taxonomy): domain Eukaryota; kingdom Metazoa; phylum Chordata; class Mammalia; order Monotremata; family Ornithorhynchidae; genus Ornithorhynchus; species Ornithorhynchus anatinus. Next base: position 49,953,563 of record NC_041735.1, on the reverse strand, counting down.
TCCCTTTGCATCCTGTGTTATTTAAACACTAGCCCATGTATTTATCCGCTTCTTCCGGAGATACGTCATGCACTGATTGCGGACGTTGCCCGGGATGTGAAAGCTTCATCTGACATTATCTAATCCTGATAAATTCCCATCCCACGCCCAGCTCCCCCTCACCATTCAGTTCCTGCTCTGCCCTATTGCGAATAGTTTTCCTCCCACTCCAAACTCATCTCGACCCCTCCTTCACCTGTCTCCCTGCTCCATTCATTCAGTCGTATTTATTGAGCGCTGACTGTGTGCGGAGCACTGTCCTAAGCGCTTGGAAAGTACAATTCGGCAACAAACAGAGACAGTCCCCACCCACAACGGGCTAACAGTCTAAAAGTGGGGAGGCAGGCATCAGAACAGTTAAACAGGCATCAATAGCATCAATACAAATAAATGGAATTATAGATAATAATAATGTTGGTATTTGTTAAGCGCTTACAATGTGCAGAGCACTGTTCTAAGCGCTTGGATAGATCCAGGGTAATCGGGTTGTCCCACGTGAGGCTCACAGTCTTCACCCCCATTTTACAGATGGGGTAACTGAGGCCCAGAGAAGTGAAGTGACTCGCCCGCAGTCACACAGCTGCCAAGTGGCAGAGCCGGCATTCGAACCCATGGCCATCGCTATATACACAGTGTATATACATCTATATACAGTGTATACGCACTATATACAAAGATATATGCACATCATTAATATAAATAGAATTGTAAATGTGTACCTATATGCACAAGTGTGGGGGGTAGAGCAAAGGGAACGAGTGGGGGCGGCGGGGAGGGGAAGCAGAGGAAAAAGGGGGCTTAGTCTGGGAAGGCCTCCTGGGGGAGGTGAGCCTTCAGTAGGGCTTGGAAGTGAGGAAGTGAGATTAGCGGATTTGAGGAGGGAGGGCGTTCCAGGCCAGAGGTAGGACGTGGGCCCGGGGTCGACGGCGGGACAGGTGAGAACGAGGCACAGTGAGAAGGTTAGCAGCAGAGGAGCAGAATGTGCGGGCTGGGCTGTAGAAGGAGAGAAGGGAGGTGAGGTAGGAAGGGGCAAGGTGATGGAGACTTTTGAAGCCAATAGTGAGGAGTTTGTCCTTGCTAATCCATCAATCCACGGTGCCTTACTTGAGACCAGCCAGGATGGAAAGGGTCAGTCGTGTCCTTACCCGACTCTCACAGGGGAAGGTTCAACGTCCATTTCCCAGAGCTGATGGGGAACGCTGGAAAGGAGGCCTGGTCTGCAGCGTGGCTCAGTGGAAAGAGCCCGGGCTTGGGAGTCAGAGGTCATGGGTTCAAATCCCCCCTCTGCCACTTGTCAGCTGTGTGACTGTGGGCAAGTCACTTCACTTCTCTGGGCCTCAGTTACCTCCTCTGTAAAATGGGGATTAAAGACTGTGAGCCCCACGTGGGACAGTCTGATTACCCCGTCTCTTCCCAAGTGCTTAGAACAGTGCTCTGCACATAGTAAGCGTTTAACAGATACCAACATTATTTTTATTATTATTACGACTGTGATACCCTGGGGGTCGTGGCCACGAAAGTTCTTAGTTCATGCTCCTTATATTCAAACTCCCTTGAATTATGGCTCTCCCATCCACAGGCCTGTTTCAGCATCACGGAGACCCCACCGGTAGAGAAGCAGGGTGGCTCAGTGGAAAGAGCCCGGGCTTGGGAGTCAGAGGTCATGGGTTCAATCCCGGCTCTGCCCCTTGTCAGCTGTGTGACTGTGGGCAAGTCACTTCACTTCTCTGGGCCTCAGTTCCCTCATCTGTAAAATGGGGATGAAGACTGTGAGCCTCACATGGCACAGCCTGATGACCCTGTATCTCCCCCAGCGCTTAGAACAGTGCTCGGCACATAGTAAGCGCTTAACAAATACCAACATTATTATTATTACAACTGTAATTGCTTGGATGGTATGCAAGCCAAACACTGGACAGTTCTATCAGTGGGGCCAGTAAAGGCGACTGCTTAATTTCATTTTGCCAAGCGGTTAGACGAGTTGCGGTTTTGATGTTCGTTGTATTGTTCCCCATTCCAGATTTGCCACATCGATGCAGATCTCTGTCTTTCATTTCATTTTTCTGGGTGATAGGATAGAAGCGAGATCGTCTGGAAGGCCTAATTACTCTTTAAGGAAAGCAAACCTTTCGTGTGGCTGAGATGCAGAAAAAAAGCTAAGGGTTCGTGGCCACTGATCTGGTATTTCCGACCGGTATACTGGGGATCTTCGGAGTTTAATGGAGTGTCATAGTTGGCTTTTCAAAACTAGGTCAAGAACCGCTTATAAGATCAGACGATTTCAGGAAATCATGCAATAATCCATTCATAGGCTGAAAAACGTTACATGTATGGGACTTCTTTAGACATGAATATCTATCTAACAAAGCTGGTTACCCATCCAGCGTGACACCTAATCCTGCTCCTGTGCTCAGCAGAAACTCAAGGTGTTTCAGATGCTCGCCAAAATCCGATTAGCTTTTTGTATCTATCGCCGTTGAGGTTCGCTCTCCAAAATCGATTAAACTGAGGTTGCGCATCTTAATAGCGGATATACTTGAGCTAGTATGGTTTTACCGTGATCCTAGCGTACTGGAAGAGATCATCCTCACTGGTACCGTGGTGCCTCAAAGAGTTCATCTTATTTCACCGAGGTGAGATCTTTACTCTCGAAAATAATTGACTCTCCACAAGGCTCATATTTGTGACCTTTGAGGTTTACACTGATCATGTAACAAAATTCCTTCCCACTCTCCATTGTCACTCTAGCCAAACCTCAAGCAGTAAAATCAGTCTGGACAGACTGGCGGGTTCCAAATGGAAACCATCGAGGCCTTCCAAACAAGGCTGTAACTTCCCATTTGTTCGAATTTGTCCGTCAATCGGTTGTGTTTTTTGAGTGCCTATTGTCTGCAGAGCACTGTACTAAGCGCTTGGGACCTGTGCCTGGGGGAAACCAATCAAAGGAGGGGTCGGGAGGGACAGATAATAATAATGATGTTGGTATTTGTTAAGCGCTTACTATGCGCTGTTCTAAATGCTGGGGTAGATACAGGGTAATCAGCTTGTCTCACGTGAGGTTCACAGTTAATCCCCATTTTCCAGATGAGGGAACTGAGGCACAGAGAAGCGAAGTGACTTGCCCACAGTCCCACAGCTGACAAATGGCAGAGCCGGGATTAGAACCCATGACTTCTGACTCCCAAGCCCGGGCTCTTTCCACTGAGCCACGCTGCCATAAACTGGCGTTTTAGTCGGAAGATTCTGAACGACGTAGGCTTCCCGGAAGCCTTTCCTTTTATTTGTTTTGAGAGTTGTAGATTAGTGAACTGTCAATCCATTATGTGTAACCTTGGGGCTAGCGAGGTAGGCTTGGGAGTCATCAACCCTAGAGATTTTAGTTGAATCAATCAATCCTTTTTATTAAGTGCTTACTGTGTGCAGAGCACCGTACTAAGCGTTGGGTGAGTACAACGTAAAAGAGTTGGTAGACACGTTCCCTGCCCACAGTGAGTTTACAGTCTAGAGAAGATAATTGCCGATTTGTACATTCCAAGCGCTTAGTACAGTGCTCTGCACATAGTAAGCGCTCAATAAATACTCTTGAATGAATGAACGTGGGCCTCAGTCTAAGAAGGGGGTGAACAGGTATCGAATCCCTCTTTTGCAGATGAAGGAACTGGGAACAGAGAAGTGGATCGACTTGCCCAAGGTCACAGAGCGGACCAGTGGCGGATCCGGGATTAGAACCCAGGTCCTGCGACTCGCAGCCTGAACGAATGAGAGCCGATGAGCTCCCCAAGGGAGTAGGTACCGACTGAAAATAGAAGGGCTTGTGTTTCATTTCTTCGTTTCTTCTGGATGAGACGGAGGAGGCCAGGCGAAAGCTGCACGTTTCACTGAGCCCGCATAGCTTCCCCACCTGTTCCCCGTAAGACATGAGACAGGAACGGCAGACTGCGAATGTCGCATTCACTCCTCCACAGATGGAGCGTGGAAAATATTCGCTTACACGTGTTTTGGGTTTTAATTTTAATTTGCCCGAAAGGTAGGCTGGGGGCGGTACTAAACGGTACTAGTTTAGTAGTTTAGTAACGGTACTCAAAGTTCGTATATCTGGTGCTCAGGTGTCTCCAGTGGTGACTCTGTAAAACATCTGCTTCGATGTCCTCCGCAACCTCTTGTGTGCGTGGACCGCTCTTCTTCCCGAGGAATGAGGAATGGAGATTTCAAACCCCAAACGACACAGCTGCAGTGCAAACTGTGGCTCCGCGAAGAAGAATGTGTAATTCATGTATGCTCATTTGCTGGTGTGGGCGGTAATAGAAATGTGCAAACCTAAAGATTTTTGTGGCTTAATAAAATATATGGATTTCTCCAGCCCAAACTGATGCTCTATATGTTCCCCAACCATACTTCTAAAGCCCTTTGTGAGCATTTATTCAATATTAAATGAGGAGCATAAAGTTTGCATTTAATCAATATTTTTATGAGCCGTATAGCTATAAAACCATTGAGGAAAAATAATCTGGTAACTGTCTTGGGCGGTTTTTTTTTAAATGAAAGAAAATTTTTATTTTTTCAGTCATAGTTTGGTTTCTGCAAAGATCGTGCGATTGAACCTTTTTTTTTAAAAAAAAAGCCAAACTAGTGGAGAAATGTAAAAAAAAAAAAAAAAAAGTGTACATTGTCCCGAGCCTGGGTCAGTACCAGTGAATAGTTTTGTTATTTAGTACGCCTCCCCGAGTATTTTTTGGTCTGAATTATTTGGATAGTTCAAGGCTAAAATTGACAGTTCCCGAACTCTTGTCCTCGGGAAAAAGAATTAAATAATGGCGAATTGAAGCCTGAGGATTTTTTTTTTACAAATCTACAGTTATCTGCTGGTGGTCTCCGCACAGCTATAAAGATTACGAAGCAGCGTGACGTAGTGGGTAGAGCACAGGCCTGGGAGTCAGAAGGTCATGGGTTCTGATGCTCGTCTGCTGAGTGGCCTTGGGCAAGTCACTTCACTTCTCGGTGTCTCGGATCCCTCATCTGTAAAACGGGGATTGAGACTGTGAACCCCACGTGAGACAGGGACTGTGTCCAATCCAATTTGCTTGTATCCACCCCAGCGCTTAGTACAGTGCCTGGCACACGGTAAGTGCTTAAATACCACAATTACTCTAAAGACGGCACCTCGATGCACCATCTGAGTCGGTCTCTGAAGTAGCCGGGAGCCTTAGGGTGACTGTGTTCTGTCAGGTAATAAAATGGCAAAATAAGGTTTATTAACTTAACTCTGGAACCTGATGCGGAACACCAGATCGAAGGGAGGAATGTAATAATAATAATAATAATGTTGGTATTTGTTAAGCGCTTACTATGTGCCGAGCACTGTTCTAAGCGCTGGGGTAGACATAGGGGAATCAGGTTGTCCCACGTGGGGCTCACAGTCTTAATCCCCATTTTACAGATGAGGGAACTGAGGCACAGAGAAGTTAAGTGACTCGCCCACAGTCACACAGCCGACAAGTGGCAGAGCTGGGATTCGAACTCACGAGCCCTGACTCCAAAGCCCGTGCTCTTTCCACTGAGCCACGAATGTGCCCAGTGTCATTTATAATTAATTCACCCGAGGGAGACCTGCACCACTTTAGTTCGAGACAGTGTCCCTGCGGTCTTGCTCTGCTGGCACCGTGCAGAGCAACGTTGTCGTTCGCTGCATTGAAAGCAGTAGCGGGAAATGGAACTCCTAAGCGAAACAGGACGCATCGTCATTTCATATGTGGTACATTATCGGACCAGCGAAGATATTTCTTGGAGGAAATGCCTACATCTGGTAGCTTTTCCAATTCAGCGAACCCCTTTCTTCCCCTGTGTAAACTACCCGGTGGGTCTCGGGGTGTAGAAGTCACGTTAATTCTTTCAAGCCGCTCTGCCAGCCGTTCAGCGAATCGTTGGTTCGTTAAATGACGATCTGACTCGGAGGAAGAGATAACCTCTTTCTCCTTTGGAAATTGCATCACGGGAATTTCCCAGTGAGAAGTTCATTGTATTTACTGAGTGCCCGCCGGTTGCCTTGCACTGTACCGGGTGGTGAGGAAAGTGTGACAGAAGCCCGAAGCTGCCGTCTTCTTCCCCCATTATAATCTTTTTGCCAAGTTTGGAGTGTTCCGAAGAGAGGTCGTCGGGAGATGGACAAGATGCCCCAGGGAGGGTTGGAAGACAGTAGTGGGAGTTGGGGAAGACTCGTGGAATTGAGATTTGACCGACGGCCATCTAGCTTGGACTGCGGGTGGGGTCTCCAGGGGTATATTTCCGGCTTTGCAGTGTGGCCGTGTTGTGATGTGATGGGACATCTTTCCTCTGAAGGCCACAATGCTAATACTAATAATAATGTTGGTATTTGTTAAGTGCTTACTATTTGCAGAGCACCGTCCTGAGCGCTGGGGGAGATACAGGGTAATCAGGTTGTCCCACGTGAGGCTCACAGTCTTTAATCCCCATTTTACAGATGAGGGAACTGAGGCACAGAGAAGTGAAGTGACTTGCCCACAGTCACACAGCTGACAAGCGGCAGAGCTGGGATTCGAACTCATGACCTCTGACTCCCAAGCCCGGGCTCTTTCCACTGAGCCAAGCTGCTTCGCTGCTTACTAACTTTTAAGGCTTCAGGTTTGATCGATTAGAGAGTTTTTGCTTTATAGAATGTGTAAAGATTTTACTGTGTCCATTCTCCAGCTGAACCTTTTGGTTTGGTTTGCTTTTATGACTGCTCATTTCATCTGTCTTGAATGAATCACCAACCGTTACTCGTTTTATCGGCATTATTGTTGGTTGGTCTTCCTACCTTTAAAATGCTAAAGGTGAAGCTGAGTATGAGGAAGGGGTTTTGGTTGCTGTTGACTTCCAAGATCAAGAAATTCAATTCATTGCTTCAAGCCTGATTAGGGGAAGGTGTTAATAGGGTAAAAGTCCCAGGTACCCAGAGAGTTTTAATTATGGGCTCTCCATTTTCAAATGACCTCTGAGGAGAAAAGGTGTAAATTCACATTTAGGAGGACCGGCGCTTAGAAGAGTGCTTGGCACATAGTAAGCGCTTAACAAATACCGTCATTGTCATTGCCCTCCCATAGCTTTGCATATTTCTCAGGTCCTGTCAAGCACAAATGATCCCTTAGATTCCCCCCAGTTTCACGGACTCAAGAAGGCCAGTTTTACATAATTTAAGCTTCAGAGATTTGTAACTGGCTTCTCATCTAAATCGTGCAAAATAAATGATGGTGAAGGACAGTTCTGGTTTAAAAAAATGGGGAGAGTGAGGGAAAAACTAGTGCATGATAGACGTCAGTGATAATTTTGAGATGTGAATCGTTCTTATCCTTGAGCAATAAAAACAGGACTTTTTTGAGTATGTTTTCTATTGAATATGGTAAACAGATCCTACATGTTGTTACAATCATTTTGACTGAAGACATACTGGAAAGCTCTTTAAAGGTCACTGCTTTATTTTAATAACAAAGCAGGAATGAAAAATTAGGGGTTTTTTTTTAAAGCAAAAGGAAATATACTGATTTTTCTTCCCATTAGATTAGTAAAAGAAGAACAATGGCCCCATTACCGCGCCTTCGTTTTTACACTTACGTAAACCCAGAAGGTGGGGCACCAGCTCACAGGGTATCAGATAAAGAGAACGAGACTAGAAGACCTTTCCACATTATTTTTGGACTGTGGCAAATGAGCCGGATTCTTGAGGTTGTCACCACTACTGAAAGTTTCTTCCATTATCTAGCTCTCCCATTTCATATTCTGAATTTCCGGGAAGAGAAGTCCATCTCGGCGCACACAGCGGGAAACTCTTTTTTTAATTTTTCTCCCGTCAAGATAAGTTACTGCATTAGTCATTAGCAAAAGAAGAAAAACCTCTCACTTTGCAACTGTTGAAAGATAAGGAAATCCACAAACTGAACGGCGGATTTAATGCAACGCTCTGTAGAACCACTTCCTAGCAGGAAGAGTTTCCTCCCTTTTCATCTAAGATGCCAGAGCCTTTTTTATTATTTCTAAAAGCCAAAACACATTAGCCATTGGTTTCTATTTAAACAGAGCTCACAGTAAAATATTTTATTCATAGGTTATAAATTCCAGAGCACTGCTAACCTTTGGGGTGTCAGATAGTGGCTCAGGCTTGCCCCATGACTCATTATCGGAGTCTGATAAAGCATCGTGTGCAAACAGCTATAAGCACTGAGGGAAAGCAGTAATGACATCTGTAGACCGATCCCACGGAGAGAAGGAAAAGTCATTTGTTCTGCTTGATGAGCCTTACTTTGGGTCCAGGCACCTGAGAATGGGATATATTATTGACCACAGCTCGCTTTGACCGTGGTTGGAAAAAAGCCCACGTCTGTGAGTTGATTCATCGCCGCTACGCGTCACCTGAGGCCCTTCTTGGGTTGCGAGTGCTATGAATCTATAAAAAAGGGGAGCAGAGAAACAAATGGGAACAACTCCTTTCTCAGTCAGCGGCAGATCTCACTTAAAGCAAGGTGATCGTGTTAAGGGTTTTCGAGAAAACACAGGTCCATTAAATGGGAGGTTGGTAAACCGTGGCCCCAGGAAGCCGCGTACGGAAAGTAACACTCTGCTACATTAGGCAACTATAAACAGTTGGAGTGAACGGTTGGAGGCAATTAAAATCCAAGTCAGCCCGCTCTCCTGTGTTGGTCAAGTAATTTTAAATCACGGGTAGAGCCCTTTCGGTATGCCCCGCTCCAGAAGGTGAAGGTGCCGCTTGGAGAGAAGGCACACAGATGGGATTGTTGGACGTAAGGCACAAAGCGGGAAAAGAACTGAGCCTAGAGATTTTTGTGGGTCGGGGGGGGCCAAACAGAGAAACATGTATTTCTCCCTCTGAATCTCCAGTAGCTCGCAGAAATGTGAAAGCGGTTACCGTTCTTCCACGGGTTTATTTATTTCTCCATTTGGTGTCTGGTGTGTCATAAGGAGGAATCACAGGAGCACTCGTGCAGAGCCAAAATTTATTAATGGTTTAGGAATGTGATCCCCGAACCAATTCTAGACAAAAGCAAAATACTCTGGGCTTTTACCGAGTCCTTTGGCTGCAGGAACCAAGCTCAGATAGAAAGTTTGCACTTCTATCTGAGTGCAAACTTTCTGTCTGTCCAAGGGTTTGACTTGACAGCCTGTGCCTGTTTTGAAATTACTTCCAAGTTAATAGCTTTCATTTGGAGGCTAGTGATGGATTCCCCATTCTCGGATAATGAGAGGTTAACGAGGAAGGTAAGATTTTTGTTTGTTTGTTTTTTGCCTTTTACGAAGGGTAGTAAACCAGAAGGCTGAGTAATTACAATTTGCAGGGAAACCAAATGGCTTTCTGCAGAGGCATTGATGATGGCCAGGCTGGAAATGTGAGACATCCATCTCAGTTCTCTCTTGAATTTGAAACCAAACTGAAGCTGAGTTCCTTTACGGTTGGAAAAACACAGCTTCCTGGATCCAAAGATAAGCCTCTTTTAATAATAATAATTCACAGTGATTATGAGATTTGTAAAGTGCTTACTATGTGCCAGGTACTGTACTAAGCGCCGGGGTGGATATGAGCAAATTGGGTTGGGACACAGTCCCTGTCCCACGTGGGGCTCAGTCTCACTACCTATTTTGCAGATGAGGTAACTGAGGCACAGAGAAGCAAAGTGACTTGCCCAAGGTCACACAGCAGACAAGTGGCGGATTAGATTAGAACCCATGACCTTCTGACTCCCAGGCCCGTGCTCTCTCCACTATGTCATGCAGTTCTTCTGAACATCAACCAGCTTTTCCAGAGAACTCTGTGGTTACTTGTCAACAAAACAGAAAAGGTCTGGTTGAATTTTCTCTGCAGTTCACGCAGTTTTTCATTCTGAAGGTAAAAGGTGGGAGGGAAAAGCAAATTTGAGTTGTGGCTCAACCAGAACTAAACAGAGGCTCTCAACTTTGTACATAGTCTGATGAGCACACGACCGCTTTTGCAGCCAATCTGGATCAGTCAGGCATGATTCAGGTGCTTCTCAATGTTCCTAATTGCTGAAAGCCGGGCATGGAGCCAATGCATTGAATAATCTAAAAGTATTAAAAAAACCCACACCTATACATTGAGGGAGGAGGAAAATCATACAGGTTACCAATGTATCTTTGAAGTGGCATTTAATCAATAGGCCAGGATTCATGGCTATAGCTATTTTCATGATTTGTAAATTTATGTGATGGCGGAGAACACGTAGTCAGGTTCACTCAATAGAATCAGTGGTATTTATTAAGCACATATGACGTGCAGAGCACCATCCTAAGCGCTTGGGAGAGTTCGAGAGTTTGTAGATAGGATCCCTGCCCACATGGAGCTTATAGACTAGAGAGGGAGACAGTCATCGAAGTAAATTATAGAGGAATATGTACATAAGTGCTGTGGGGCTGGGATGAATATCAAAATATTTAAAAATATTTAAACAGGACAAGTTTATAGGTGACTCAGAAGGAAAAGCTTAGACAGGAAAGTGAGGGTTTAGTCAGGGAAGGCCTCTTGGAGAAGATATGATTTTTGTTGGGCTTTGAAGAGGGGGGAGAGTGGTGGTCATGAAGGGGAAGGTGGTTCCAGGCCAGAGGGAGGATGTGGCAAGAGGTCAAGGATGAGATGGATGAGGTCAAGATCAATCGTTCGTATTTATTGAGCACTTACTGTGTGCAGAGTACTGTACTAAACGCTTGAGAGAGTACAATTTAACAGCATTCATTCATTCATTCGGTCGTATTTATTGAGCTCCTCCTCTGTGCAAAGCAATTTACTAAGCTCTTAGTGACTTTACCAAGGTCATACGGCAGACGTTTTGCAGAGCCAGGATTAGAACCCACCACCTTCTGACTCCCAGGCCCGTGCTCTATCCACTATGCCATGCTACTCGGTGGACTTGTTCCCTGCCCAACACCAACTTACTGTCTAGAGATGCAGAGAGTAGGTTGGCATTAGAGGAGTGAAGTGTGGGGTTGGGTTGTAGAAGACTGGTGAGGTAAGGGAGGATAGGGAGAGCCGATCAAACGCCTAGAACAGTGCTCTGCGCACAGTGAGCGCTCAGTGAATATGATTGAATGAATCTCTTGGTGACACCGTGGTGTTTAGGTGGTTGGTTTTTTATTCCCAACCCCTGTGTTACTCGTAGCAGAAAACGTAGCGCAGTAATGGAGCGGTCGTTAATACTCAAAGGAGACGCTATCCCCACATTAGAACTTCCATGCGTTCTTAGGGTCTAGGTAGCATCTTATAATAATACTGATAATAAGAGTTGTATTTAAGTGTTTACTATGTGCCAAGCGCTGGGACAGATACAAGGTAATCAGGTCGGACACAGTTCCCGTTTCTCACGGGGCTCACGATTTAAGGGGATGGAGCCCAGGAATTTTAACTGAGACACAGATGGATTAGGTGCCTTGCCCAACGTCACACAGACAGGTGAGTTTGTTCCCTGACTTACAGGTCCGTGTTCTTTCCACTAGGCCATGCTGTTTTTCAGTATTCTCTTATATATTGCTGCTTCGCTTATATACCCTATTACTTCTTCCTTTCTGTAATTTTCTTTAATGTCTGTCTCCCCACTAGATTTTAGGCAACTCGAGGGGTGTTTACCGTTTCTATTGTATTCTCCCAAGAGCCTTGAAAAGGGAGTGCTCTGCACACGGGCACTCAATAAATATTATTCACTGATGAACTGATTTTTATATCGTTCTCTTAGCTTCAGTCACTCATTAAGTAAATGTATGGTTTCCAGGCCGGTGGTTCTGAAGAACTGCAGGAGCAGGGAGCACCTCTACTCTCATGGGAGGTTATCAGCATTAGCAGAGGACTCGATCGTACAGGTGAATTCTGAGTTTAAGTCCCCTAGAAATACAGATAACTTACCGATTAAGTTGATTGGCAAGGGGATCCCAGTCCTAGAAGTAATAGGAAAAACCCAGCCAGCTTGAAATAGGTTCATAATCCCCTTTTGTTGTGGACATGGGCAGCCTCCATTTGTCCCGTAACCCTTCGGTCTTACCAACAACCGTTTTAACCACTGCGGTCACTAACCCTCACGGTTGGCATGGGAAACCCATTCACATAAATATGCGAAGGTTGGGATGTGAGGATGATGCACCCTACTCCTCTCGGCCTACTGTTCTGTGCGACTACCTTAACGGTCACCGCTGACCATCGCACTTTATCGGGAATACTTCATTGAAAGATGTATTCGGACATGAGATGTAATGTCATGACAGAAGTCGGTGGTGAAAGTAAAAAGTCAGGCCACAGACTGAAAAGTGAGTGCATCACAGGACACTTGATGAAATTGACAAGAGAAGAGGGGAAAAGGAGACTGAATCAAAGCAATCTGCCTCAGTAATCTCGCAAGTGCTTAATGAAGTGCCGTGCTCAGTAAATACCACTGATTGCTTGACGGAGGCAAATATCAAGAGGAAAACAAGTAAACACCTGATAGGCCTCAAAAGGAACACCTTGGCAGGGAGGTAGATCTGTAAATGTCCCCCAGAGAATTAGTTCATGATGTCTGGCGGCTTTTTTCTATAGCGTCAATACATGAATCCTGCTTCACACATACCTGGGTCAGCGGGCTATTTTGGGAGGTGCTTGACTTGTCAGCCAGGATTATGAAAAGTCCATCCCCCTGTGGGTGGAGCTGAGCTCTTCTAGGGGCTGAGCTAAGGAAAGGGATTCCGTTTTGAAGTTAGTAGTTAATTGCCTGGTGCTTGTATACCTCCCCTCCCTGAGATGAAGTTAAAAAGATCTGCACGGGGCAGTATTGATTTGTATAGTCTCCCAGAGTTCAGTACAGTCCCTCACGCACAGTAACCGCTCAATAGATGTAATGATGATGATAAAACAGAATCGGTAGACACATTCCATGCCCACAAGGAGCCAGAGGGGGAGACACACATTAAAATAAATTAAATACTGCTGTACTGAAATACTGCAATACTGTACTTAAGTAACTGCAAATACTCCCTCTGTCCCTTCCCATCTCTGTCCCTTCCCATCTCTGTCCCTTCCCATCTCTCTCCCTCCCTCGCTCTCCCTTGTGCTTTCTCTCTCTCCCCTCTTCCCCCAGCTCTGAGTGAAAGGAAGTTAAGTATGGGTTAATTCGATTATAATAATAATAATAATGATGTTGGTATTTGTTAAGCGCTTACTATGTGCAGAGCACTGTTCTAAGCGCTGGGGTAGATACAGGGTCATCAGGTTGTCCTACGTGAGGCTCACAGTCTTAATCCCCATTTTACAGATGAGGGAACTGAGGCACAGAGAAGTTAAGTGACTTGCCCACAGTCACACAGCAGACGAGTGGCAGAGCCGGGATTTGAACCCATGACCTCTGACTCCCAAGCCCGGGCTCTTTCCACTGAGCCACGCTGCTTCCCATTAAGCATTAAGATCATTAAGATTATGATCTTAATCTGTGGGTGACTATGGTCTAAACCCTTTCTCTCAGCTTTTCCCCGGGTAGGGAGGGCTCTTAGCACAAGGTTATAACCGGATGGCCCGGTAATGAAAACTTCATCTTGATCCTGACAACTTTAAACTGGAGGAGCTGTAAGTATATCTTGCAGACCTGGTCTCTAGTATTCTCTGTTGTGGATTTTCCCATTAATTCCTAATTTTGATCCTGTCTGATTTAGAAGTATGGTTCAGTCATGGTTGCTGGGGTTTAATTAATTAATGTTGGTATTTGTTAAGCGCTTACTATGTGCAGAGCACTGTTCTAAGCGCTGGGGTAGATACAGGGTCATCAGATTGTCCCATGTGAGGCTCACAGTCTTAATCCCCGTTTTACAGATGAGGTCACTGAGGCACAGAGAAGTTATGTGACTTGCCCACAGTCACACAGCTGACAAGTGGCAGATCCGGGATTCGAACCCATGTCCACGTTTACATGAATTGATGATTAGATGTTGGTTGGAATTCTTAATTTCTCTTTCTCTAGGGGTCTTAAATATTGGGGCGGTAATATTGGTTCTTTTTATGGTTATGCAACCTATCTGCTCAAAATTAGATTCAAGGAAAGAGCTGGATTCTAATACCAAGATACCTAGAGGTTGTTTTTAAAATGTTGATAAGGGAAAGCGGGACTGTTTAAACCCCAAAAGAAGAAAGATCAAGGCTTCTTTTCGGAGGGTGGCAGGGGACCCGCCGTTTCATTCGAGGTCGTCACGCTTCGCCACCAGTAGCCATTCTGTGGTCAGGAACTGAGTCATCGGGAGCACGTCCCGGCCTAGTGGATAGAGCACGGGCCTGGGAGCCAGAAGGACCTGGCTTCTGATTCCGGCTCTGCCGCGTGTCTGCAGCGTGACCTTGGGCAAGTCACTTCACTTCTTTCGACCTCAGTTACCTCATCTGTAAAATGGGGATTAAGACAGGGATCCCCGTGTGGCACAGGGACTTGTGTCCAACCTGATTAACTTGTATTCACCTTAGAACAGTGCTTGGCGCATAGTAAGCCCTTTACGAGAACCGTAATTGTCATCATTATTAGTATTTCACGGCTGCCTGCCGGGGATCCGTTCCCTAATAAGCAGTAAGCCAACAGATCTCATGGTGTCGTGAAGGTTGAGCTGATAGCGAGGAGTAATTTCGGGGTATCAGCACTTCGTGCCAGGACAAGGATAAGAAAGATAGTGTCACGGGAGAAAACTTCCCCAAAGGTCACATCTTTTCCAAGAGGCCTTCCCTGATTAAACCCTCTTTCTCCTAGCTCGTTCTCCGCTCTGCGTTGTCTTTATATTTGGATCTGTGACCTGGGGACGTTTGATATTTGCCCCGACCCCACAGCACTCGTGTACATACCCGTGAATTATATATTATAAATTGCTTGTTTATTCTTCTCAACGTATGTCTCCCCCTCTGGATCGTAAGCTCGTTATGGACAGGGAACTTGTCTGCCGATTCCGTTGTACTCTCCCAAGTGCTTAGTATAGTGCTCTGCACAGATATGGAGGGGGAGGGAGTTCCCGGCCGGAGAGAGGATGTGGGAAAGGGGTCGGTGGTAAAATAGATGAGATTGAGGTGCTGTGAACAAGCTGGTGCTAGAGGAGCGAATTGTGTGGGCTGGGCTGTAATAGACCAGCGAGAAAAGGGGGCAAGCTGATTGAGTGCTTTAAAGCCAACAGCAAGGAGTTTCTGTTTGAAGCAGAAGTGGATGGGCAATGATTTGGAGGTTGTTTAGGAGTGGCGAGATGTAGAGTGAATTTCTTTTTTCAGAAAAACGATCCAAGCAGTACGGTGAAGTATGGACTGGAGTCGGGGGGGGGGAGACGGGAGGCAGGGAGGTCAGCAGGGACACAGAAACAGTAGTCAGGGTAGGATAGGATAAGAGCTTGGAAAAGTGTAGTAGGAGGTTGTTGGATGGAGAGGAAAGGGTGGATTTCCGCAGCATCCCGAAGGGAGAACCGACAGGATTTGATGTCAGATGGAATGTGCGCATTGCCTGAGAGAGAAGAGTTGGGGCAATGCCAAGGTTAAGGGCTTCTGAGATAGGGAGGATAGTGATATTTGTCTGCAGTGATGAGAAAGAAAGGGGAGGAAAGGATTTGGGCGGGAGTTCATTCATTCATTCATTCAATAGTATTTATTGAGCGCTTACTATGTGCAGAGCACTGTATCAAGCGCTTGGAATATACAAATCAGCAACAGATAGAGACAGTCCCTTCCCATTGACGGGCTTGCAGTCTAATCGGGGGAGACAGATGGACAAAAACAATGCTAATAGTATTAACACGTGTGGAGCTAACGATGACGATAATAGCGTTAGCAGCTAATGATGATAATAATGATAATAACGATAATAGAATAGTCCCTCGGGGAGCCATTGAGCAGAAGAAGGTCGGCTCTCCGGAGCCGAGAAGACAGGCGAGCGTGGCCCATCCGTCGGACGCCTCCTCTCCGCCGAGCCCCGTCCCGGGGGCCGGGCCGGAGCGGGGCCAGACGGTCGGGTCCCCGTCGTACGGAGGGGGGGCACCGAGGCATGGGCCCGGAGGCCACCGTGCCCGGGAGCACCCATCGGGGCAGGGGCGGGGTCTGGGAGTTCTGTTTGGAACCTGTTCAGCGTGAGATGGTGAAACATTCAGGAGGAGATATCCTGAAGGCAGGAGGAAATGTGAGACTGCAGAGGAAAGAGAGGTCTGTCTTCCCCTCTAGACTGTGAGCTCACTATGCTGGGAATGTATCTGTTTATTGTCATATGGTGCTCTCTCAAGCACTTAGTTCAGTGGTCAGTAAATACGATCGAATGAAATCGAATGAATGAATGAATTAATGGAAAGGTCAATTTGGGGATCATCTGCATAAGTGCAGATCGTCGAAGACAAGGGAACGAGTGAGTTTTTCAAGGGAGTGGGTGAAGATGGAGAATAGAAGGGGACCGAGAACCGAGCCTGGCGGACACCCATCCCCCCGGATCCCCACCACTGTCAGATGATGGGAGGCAGAGACTGAGAAAGAGTCAAAGAGATAGGAAGAGAACCAGGAGAGGATAACGTCATTGAAGCCAAACTTGTGTAATATTTCCAGGAGAAGGAGGTGATCCACAGTGTTGAAGGAAACTGAGAGGTCTGGGGTGATTAGGGTGGATTAGAGGTCATTAGATTTGGCGAGAAGATCATTGGTGACCTGTTTCAGTGGACTGAAGTGGGGTGGAAACCAGATTGATCAGGATCAAGGAGAGACCTGGATTCTAGTCCCAGCTCCGCTTCTGTCTTTCTATGTGACCTTGGGCAAATGCGCCTCAATTGAAGATTGAAATCATATTTTTCCCCCAATTTTCAAGGTTAGATAATGTTATGTGCACCAGAAATGGAAGCGATGAAATATTTTTAATGGGCTAAGTTATTGCAAGAACACAAATTTTAAAAGCAGTGGAAATGTGCTTTTAAAAGCAGTCCAGTGGGAATGTGCCGGTGAGAATGCTGAGCAACCAGTGTGAGGTACCAGGAGTGTTTTCTACTTAAAATGCAGACACTGGTCCACTCGAGTACAAAACAAAGAATTTGATTTACAATTTGAAGTAAAACCAGTAGTAAGGTAATTGGGGAGGTGGAAAGCAATCTCCTTCCTATCAAATTGCTTTCTATATGCACGCTCCACTTAGGAGTTAGATCTTGATGCTTGCATTTCGTTGTGCACATATTCCTTCCGCTCATGAATCTTCCTTCTGGTAGAATTACAATCATCTCTGAGCGATTGTCAGCAAAAAAGAACCAAGCTGCCAAATACGAACAGGCTCCTGAGATTTTTTTTTTAATAAGAAAATAGTTTTATAGGAGAAGGAAAGGCATTTAATTTTTTCCTCTGGTGGTCAATTTTATTGCATAAACTCAATGACAGACTCCTGCAGAATGAAGATACGCAATAGACCTTTTTGAGAACGGAGTCTTAGCATCCCCAACATTTGGGACCGGCGGATGGGCACTTTGCCAAGATATTCTCCCAAGAGCTTAGTACAGTGCTTTGCACACAGTAAGCGCTCAGTAAATATGATTAATAATATGGTCTGTCTATTTCAAGATCATGGGTGTGGCCGGATGTCAGTTCAGGAACGAAGTGATTAAAAAACCCTCTGTTATTAAAAGCTACGTTCGATTAATGGTACCGAACTCTTTCCGTGTTCAGATCACCGTAATAAATTCTTGGGAAAGTACCGTAGGGGAAGTGACACAGTCTTTGTCCTCGAGGAATCTATAGTCTATCAATCAGTTAATCAGTGGCATTTACTGAGTGCTTACTACATGTAGAATACTGTTCTAAGTGCTTGGGAGAGTACAATACAACAGAGTTAGCAGAAACGTTCCCCGCCCATAACGAGCTTACAGTCAAGAGCGGGAGACAGACATCAAATTATCTATTGTAAATTATTCATATTAAAGATACGTACGTCGGAGCCGTGGGGTTGGGGAGTCGAGCGAATATCAAATGTCCAGAGGTCTCAGATCCAAATGAATGGACAATGTGGAAGGGAAAATGAGCCAGGGAAAAGGGGGGTTAATCAGGGAAGGCCTCGTGTTGATCTTAATTGAGCTCTGAAGGTGGAGAGAGCGGTGGTCTGGCGTATATGGAGGGGGAGCGCGTGCCGGGCTAGGGGAGGACGTGGGAGAGAGGCCGGTGGCAAGATCGACAAAATCGGGACACAGTGAGTGAGCTGGCTCCAGAGGAGCGGAGTGTGCGTAGTCTAGCGGCCCAGAGAGAAATGGATCACCGTTATGTTGCCGTTTCTCCTCTTAACATGGCGTAGAGGATGTGTGGACCGAGCTCAGGAAGATTCCCAGACGGTAGTGGTATGACAAGTCCGTCGCGATCCAGTGTCAGGTGGGACAGTTCCAAACCCAGAACTGTCCTTGTGTGACCTTGCCCTCACCTACGTAAAGAGGGAGTTGATTGGAGAAATCAATGAAGAGGCAGGACTGAGTCTAGACTCTGTAGACTGTAGGCTCGTGACATCTGTTAGATTGTACTCTCCCAAGTGCTTAGTACAGTGCTCTGCCCACGGTAAATGCTTAATAAATAGGATTTATCTGACCGAGGCCGCTGGTGACCAGAGAGACAGCAGACATCGGCGGCCGGGGCCAGGGTGGCTCCCCCCGGGCATGAGTGTGGGTCCAGCCGACCGCAGCTAGCGAGACTGTAAGCTCGTTGTGAGCGGGGAATGTGTCAGTTATACTGAACTCGTTGTGGGCGGGGAATGTGTCCGTTATACAGAACTCTCCCAAGTGCTCAGTACAGCGCTCTGCACACAATAAGTGCTTAATAAATAAGAATAGGCTGAGACTGAAAACAAAACGATATCAATCAATCAGTCAGTGGTATTTCTTGAGCACTCACTATGTGCAGAGCATTGTGCGTGGCTCAGTGGAAAAAACCCGGGCTTGGGAGTCAGAGGTCGTGGGTTCGAATCCTGGCTCTGCCATTTGTCAGCTGTGTGACTGTTGGCAAGTCACTTAACCTCTCTGTGCCTCAGTTACCTCATCTGTACAATACGGATAAACCGTGAGCCTCACGTGGGAAAACCTGATGACCCTGTATCCACCCCAGTTCTTAGAACAGTGCTCTGCACATAGTAAGCGCTTAACAAATACCAACATTATTAGAGAAGCCGCGTGGCTCAGTGGAAGGAGCACGGGCTTTGGAGTCAGAGGTCATGGGTTCGAATCCAGGCTCTGCCACTTGTCAGCCGTGTGACTGTGAGCAAGTCACTTCACTTCTCTGTGCCTCAGTTTCCTCATCTGTAAAATGGGGATTAAGCCTGTGAGCCCCACGTGGGACAACCTGATTCCCCTGTGTCTACCCCAGCGCTTAGAACAGTGCTCTGCACATAGTAAGCGCTTAACAAATACCAACGTTATTATCACAACAGACTGAGCAGGCTCATTCCCTGCCTATAATGAGCTTATAGTCTAGGCGGATTTCCAAGGGACTATTAAAGTTACCACGTGCTCTGGAATTGGAGTTTGACCCCAGAATCAGATCTAAGGCCCAAATGCAGCAAAGCAGAAATGATTGTTGGAGCACAACAGGCCCAACTAGAATTCAGGGAGCAACGCCAAGATGCCATTTCGAAATCTGTGGTCCTTGCAGGCCGGACAGGTTTGGCCTACGTGAGCTCTCACAGCTCGGAGACAAATGCGTCTGTTTAGAGCTACGGGGATACTTAAAGAATAAAGCTTAATAGGCTCGTGTATCATTTGGTGCCTGAGTAGCTTCACACTAAACTAAAGGTCTAGAGAGCTGTGAGGGCAACCTCAAACTCTCTAGCTCACTGGGAGACCCGCACCTCCCAGTAAAAGCATTTCTGACTCTTTGAGAAGTTTCATCCATATCAAAGCTGGTTGTGGGCAGTTCATTCAGTCGTATTTATTGAGCGCTTACTGTTTACAAAGCACTGTACTAAGCACTTGAGAGAGTACAGTATAACAACAGACACATTCCTGCCCACGACGAACTCACAGACTAGAGGGGGAGACAGACATTAATATAAATAAGTAAATAAATTACCGATAAATGCGGATATCTGCATATGGGCTGCGGGGATGCGAAGGAGGACGAATAAAGGAGTGAGTGAGAGCGGTGCAGAAGGGAGTTGGAGAAGAGGAGAGGAAGGCCTAGTCAGGGGAGGCTTCTTGGAGGAGATGGGCCTTCCATAAGGAACGCGTTCGTTGTATGGTTAAGTTGTACCCACCTAAGCGTTCAGTACAGTGATCCGCACACAGTGAGCACTCAATAATACGACTGACCGACCGACTGTGAACCCTAGTCAGAATTAAATAGCAGGGCACCCATGAGGGACTCTGCTTTCAATCGATTCACTAATGCTCTTTGCAGCCCTCGGTGGAAGATACGAAAGGAATGGATGTGGGCAGACTGCCACGCGAAATGGATGGCTTTGTCCTTATTTTCAAAATTTGAGTTTCACTCTAATTGTTGACTCCCCTCTTGGGGGTGTCTAGGCTTCAGGGCCCACCTCTTCTTTTTAGACCGTGGCTCCCGATAAGCGAGCCGGCCTTGTCTGCCTTCTCTGGTTTCTTCCCCAGATTGGGATGGTGCCGGTCCCCAGAATGGAGGCCCAAAAGATTCTCTATAGCTGTCGAGAAGCTCAATCACAAGCCCCGCGGTCTAGAAGTGAACTTCCGGGAGGCCGTCGCAGTGGACCAGCCGCTTGGGGTGTGGTAATGAGGAGGGAGGTTGCTGTCTCGAGCAGGGACTGTGGGGAAATCAGGATCCTAAGAGGCAGATGCTGAAAGAGTGACAGTCGTTGCGAGTGGCAACGCATCAGCGCCGTTTACGTCGTCACAGTGTGGAACCGAATGTCAGTTGCTCAGAGGTCTTTTCATCTGCACCAGCGTGCGGGAATAGGATCCCACCATCTGCAGTGTCACCTTGGAACACCTAAGACAGCACTTTCTCTGTTTCTGATTTCTGTTTCTGTTGCCTGATACTAGAAATAATATGCCTATGATGTGAGATTTTTATGCTTACCTGTAAATAACCAGTACTCTTCAACAGGAAAAAGCAACATGGCCCGGTGGGAGAATTTCTCAGCTTATACCCCTTTCTTCTTTGTTTATATTAATACGTGGGAGAAGAAATTCTGGCGAGGCTGACAGACCCGACAATATTCATTACGATCAGGCCCTAGTTTGATATTTCGGGCATACTGTGGACCGTAATTAAAATCCTAGGACTTTCGGGGTACAAGGAGAAAGCGCTATGAAAAGATAGCCTTATTGAAAAGACAAACAGGCATAGGCAGGAGCAAATTAGACTGGAGCCAAGAACATGCCTGCTTAGAATCCAAAATTGATTTCAAGCCAGAGACATCTAGAGCATCCACAACAAAGCCCGTGTGGTGACAGGAAAGGCACTGTGGAAACCGCACCAAGGAATCACAGGATGTTTAGATCAAAATGAAGAACGTGTGGGTCATCCGGTAAGACACTCATTGCATACTTTCCGGGCAAAAATAATGAAATTAAACCAGATCTGACACCTACAGCGTTCTTCTTTTGCAGCCCTTGTTTACTTCCTTGTGTTACTTGCTCCCTTGCTCAAAACTGAATGAATAGTTCATAGGAACCAAAGGCAGGTGATGATTCTGTTTGTTCCAGAAGCTATCAGGCAGTGAATACCCTGAAGACAGGAACGGACAGGAGGCTTCTTCCCTAGGGTTGAAATAATTCTGTTAAAATCTCTAAAAATGATTCACCTCCGGCAAGCCTTTTCACGTAGCCACCGTTCACAATGGGTGAGCGTGAGGCAGTTTCTTGGATTGATGGATGCCTAGACGGAGTAATGTGATTAGTCATTGATCTCCGGGAGTCGGTTAATTTAAAGAAGGCGGCTGTCGCTGTCTGTGGTAAAAATGAAATGAAACAGACGTTCTCCCTACCTTGCCGCTTCGAGGATGTTAGGTATCCTCCCGGCGGCCAGTGGGAGCAGGTCCTCTTCCTCTTCCTCACCGGATCTAATCCAGCTTGGTTGAGCCTGGTGATTCTATTTATTGCCATTGTTCTTGTCTGTCTCCCCCGATTAGACTGTGAGCCCGTCAAAGGGCGGGGACTATCTCTATCTGTTACCGATTTGTACATTCCAAGCGCTTGGTACAGTGCTCTGCGCATAGTAAGCGCTCGATAAATACTATTGAATGAATGAATCGATGAATGAATGAATAAAGGATGTGGAAAATCCTCAGGATGATGTTTGTTTTTACAGTCAAAGTCCAAGTTGGGCTTCGCTAAAGATTTGGATTCTTTCCCATTGCAGGGCTAAGTCTCTCTATAGGCCCTTTGCCATCCACGGTGGGCCATGGGAGAATGGTTTCCGTTTTCCAGAGGAACCAGAAGCCCGCCTCAGAGCCCACCGGTAAGACCCTCATTATTATTATTATTGTTTTTTAATCATCTCCTCCTTTTGCTCCCTCCCCCCAACCCCCAACTCCAGGTGGCTCCAGCCATTAAAGAGAGAATGATGAGGAAGGGCAGCATGATGCTGGGCTACCAACCACACCGGGGCAAAGTCAACTTCTTCCGTCAGGTGGTCATCAGCCCCCAGGTGAGCCGCGAGGATATGGACTTCCTGCTGGACGAGATCGACCTCCTCGGCAGGGACATGTAGCCGTGGCCGCAGGGCCCTCGCGGAGGGGGCTCCCGGAAGTGTGATGTTTACAGATCGAGAACGTCTGTAGCTGTTGCATATTTAAAATGCTCAGGTGCCGCTGATTAGAATACCGCCCCACCGTACCGTGTGAAACGGAGATGCTTAGGACGAACCCTGAGGGTGCCCCAAGGGGTCTCTGAAGCTGAGGGGAGGGAAGGGACGGTTTTGCTGGAATGGAAATTCTGTCCCCTATTGCAGTCCTAGTAGAAGCGACCCCAGAGAGCCCCATGTCCTTCCCCAGAAGGCAGTGCCGCCCTAAGGGTGTGGGCTAGTAGGGGTTGTGCGGCTCTTGAAGAGAAGAAGCCTTCGTCTATACTGTGCACCTTCCTTAGTGATGCAGAGGAATGGCTGGATACCCAGGGTGAAGTTCTCCCACCCAAAGTCTCCTCCTGCTACTGACCCCCCCAGATTGGTCTCTGAGAAGGGGAGATGTAGCCTGAAAGTTTAGAGGCTTTAGGCACTAGTGAAAGATATTTTTTTAAAAAGCGGTGATAAAAGATATTTATTTCAAAGAGGTGTCTGTCGATGAGGCTGATTGTGATAAACGATTAGAATTAAATACCGCACTGGGCCATTCTGGCTTTCCTACAGAAGAATGAGAAGGAGGAGGAGGGAAAAGCAACTCAGGTTATTTAATATTGTGGGTTTTTTCATTCATTTCCAGGCAACCGCTCCCCCTTCCTCTCTCTGCATGCCTGCAGTCCTGATTTTGAACACCTCATGTTCCCCGGCAAGCTGACCCTCTCCCCCCAACACAGACACATACGCGCGCACGCACAACCCCCCCACCTCTCTGCCTCTCTGCATGCCTGCAATCCTCATTTTGGGTCCTGCTCTATGTTTTGGGAGAGGCTCTTTGGTCTTTGACCTCAAGGGATAGAGAAACATGATTAGGTTGTTCTACTCCTGTCCTGATCACAGATTCTCCTTTTGAGGGCTCCAGGTAGAAAGAAGCGAGTGGGCCCCACATAGGCTTTCCTAATTAAAATTCACCTATAAGACAAGGCATCCTATTGGTTGTTCAGGAGTTCTAAAATAAAGTCAGTATTTGGCTTTCATCCAGTAAAGAAGGTATTTGAACAGATTTTGCCATCCTTTTATTTTCTTAAGAGTCTTAGATTCTCCCTGAGAATTTTCCCTCCAGTTTTTTTTTTCCCCTTTGGCTCTGTTCTCTACAGTATCTAAGTCACACTTTAGTATTAGTTGGTTGTCTAGGGAGATGTCTTAACTCTCTTAATCCATTAAGATTCCCTTTAGTGAAAGGATCCTTGTACCTCCTTAAGCACCTCCCTTTAGAGAAATCAGGTATTTCAGACCACCAGACTCTCTGGGTGGTGTTTGTTTGGGGGCTGAGGGAGAGATGAAAATATATGCTATGTAATTGATTGTTTTCCTAAATAGCTACTAACTGTGAAACTTACTTAGAAGGGTGAGGGTTTTTTTCCATTTCTATAGTCAGTTCTCCTGCACTGTGATAGTGGTGTTCCTAAAGAACCTTATATTAAGGAAATCTCACACACCTTTCCCGGTAATCCACACATGAACACAGCCATTTCTTCTTCCACCGCACCTACCTGTGCCGACTTGTAGGTTGTACTCCGTCTGAACAGTCATGCAACATGGGACGAACGGTCCTTGATTCCTCAATAGCGTTCTATCCGTATTTTTAGACCTGGCCACCCCGCCCACCTAATTCTTATGGTCTCCATGCCTCAATGGGAACATGATGGTGGGTGAGTGCCAGCCACTAGCACTAGAATCAATTCCTCTAATCAGGTTCATTCATTCTTTCAATCATTTATTGAGGGCTTACTGTGTGCACAGCACTGTACTAAGCGCTTGGAAAGTACAATTCAACAATAAAGAGACAATCCCTGCCCAAACTGGGCTTACGGATTCTTGATCCTGAGGTCTCAGGCTGGAGGGTAATTTATCATTCCTGCAGGAGGCACCATCAATCATCATCCAAGTTGTGTAATGAACTACTGCAGGATAGGGGAACTGACAGTACTATAATCACCATAGCAATGACCAAGATGACATTTTCCATTTCAACTCTCTAGGTTACCAACAGTTGTCTTAAAATGTAATGCTCTCTGTTGTCATTTTGTGTGCGTTTCCAATGTTGTACCACATTCCCTTTTCCAAGCTTCAGAATACTATGTGGAAAGTTTAATGGCTTATTTTGATCGGAGGACAAAGGGTCAGGGGGCATATCCCAGAAATGGTAAGGTTTTTTCCTTGATCTTTCCTGGGAGTGGAAGCTAATCTTTTCTGGGAGTGAACTCTATCTCTGAACCAGGTTTTGTGTTTCTGAAAGAGGAGTTTGTCCGCCTAAGGAATTGACGGGATTTGGTCTTGGGGGTTCATGGTTTTTCAGGTAAGTTCTCGAGATACCTCGACCGTCATGAGAAATGCAACTCTATTATCCATTTGTCGATTGCTTTCCACCATTCTGCACTGAAGGGCAGAAGTGCTTAAGGAGTTAATTTATCATTTTCTGCTTCCTCTTCTTAAGTTAGATACTATGGAACCGAACAGTTTCTTTTGGGTTTTGAGAGTCTAGCAATTTCTGTTTTTTCCATTTAGGGCTGAATCTGTCATCAGGCTCTATAATAATTGGAGCAAGCTATGGCCATCTTGTATTTCCACCCTTTCAGGGTGGTCAAAGTCCTTTCACCAATTCTTTTGTTTTCTAAAACACTACAGCTCTAATTCTGAACCACTAGCAACATGGGATTTGTGGGGTTTTTTCCCCCCACTGAAGCCAATCCGATCCTTTTTGAAATGTTGGCACAAAATGCTTCTGAAATTCATATCTGCACTGTGTAAGCTTTCCCCATGTGAAAATTAATGTGACAGCTTACATCCTGGAGGTAACTTTATTAACTCTGGTGTGTACTATTTATTGACTGAAATCCCTCCATCCTGGAATGCTTCTGCTTTGAAATTGGACTGACATTTTAATACGATTGGCATTCAAAGTAGCTTGCTATTTTGTGGTGGATGCGTTGAATAAAACTGGAAAGTAAGTTAGGAAACAACCAGGTATGTGTTTGTCTTTTTTGGAGTCTTTATTAGTCCAGTGCACGTGTTCCCCGGGACACTGTCCAATTGTGAGGCATCAGTTGCTGCTGTGCCCTTTATTAAAGGACAGTCAGGTGTCTTCCAGTTGTGGGGAGAGGTTTAGAGAGGGGAGACAGTGACAGCTTGGTGATTTGGAAGCCCACTCGTTTTCCCAAGCCAGGAGGAGGATCAGTCTCCTATTCAAATGGTCAAATTGGCAAGTTGAAAATAAGGTTTAAGTCAAAATAATTACCTCTTTCAGTTCTAAGTGAATGAATCACCACCTCCAATCTCTTTCGATTGGAAATCCATATCTTTCAGGGTGTCACCTTCAGTTTTCCTTTCAGAAATTGTCTGTCTCATTATTGCATTGAGTTTGGATTCCTGCGCTGGCCTCTGATTCATAACAGTGTTTTTTAATGTATTATTATCTGGGATCTGAAGTGGGTTTTCAAAAGAGGAGGAATATCATTTTGCAATACAGAACTCACATGTGTGGCACAGCCTGTTAGAGAACGGAAATCTTATCAGGCAGATGGGTGAGGTATCTCTTCCTCTATGTAGCTCCGTCCTCACAATCTAAGAAAAACAAATACAGTAACAAATATGGGGACAGAAAAACAGCTGCTTATAGGGGCGATTCGATTCAGAGTTGAAGAAAACCTTCTTTAATCACATAATCTAGATTTTTCCAATCCTACACCGAGCTTCAGGATGTGGGCAATCCCTGAATGGCAGACTACTGCAGTTTACAGAGGTCCCGAGTAATGAGTAGATAATTTGGAATGTAATATAGTCTTGATCGTGGGAGGCATCAAATACTAAGTGATAGTCTTTAATATACAAGGGGACTATGGGCTCAGACCCTAAAGATGTAGCTATTGTATTTGAAACGAAAAACTGAGTCTCCCATATCATCGTTTAGAATCGTGTCATTTCGTACAAATGACTTTGGGGTTTAAAAAAAGTCTGATTACCGTTGCTGTTCATCTGTTTTCTTTCTGGTAGCTGACGTGAACCTGCTTGGCCTACTCAATCAATCAATTCATTCATTCATTCATTCAATAGTATTTATTGAGCGCTTACTATGTGCAGAGCACTGTACTAAGCGCTTGGAATATACAATTCGGCAACAGATAGAGACAATGCCGGCCCAGTGACGGGCTTACAGTCTAATCAATGGTATCGAGTGCTTCCTGTGTGCAGAGCACTGTATTAAATGCTTGAGAAAGTATGATACAGTAGAGTCGATAGACCCACGATCCCTGCCCACAAGAGGTTTACGGTCTAGAGGGGTGACAGCAATAAATCAATTACAGATAGGAGAAATAGAGTGGAAGGATATGAGTGCTCTGGGGCTGAGGGTGGGGTGAACATCAAGTGCTTTGAGGGTGGGGTGACTATTAAATTCTCAGCAGGTTCTAACCAAGTTCTCGGGGAATACAGAAGGGAGGACGAATAGGGGAAATGAGGACTTAGGGAAGGCTTCTTGGAGGAGATGTGATTTTAAGAGGGCTTTGAAGGTGAGGAGAGCGGTGGTCTGTCGGCTATGAAGGGGAAGGGAGTCCCAGGCCTCGGAGATAACACAAACAAGTAATCTGAGGCGGGAAAGAGAGAGCACGTTGGCGGCAAGACAGATGAGATGGAGTAGGTTGGTATTAGAGAAGTGAAGTGTGGGGGCCGGGTTGGAGGAGGAGATTAAAGGGGTAAAAGAGGAGAGAGAGACCTGATTGCGTGCTTAAAGATGATGGTAAGGAGTTTCTGTTTGATGTGGCGTTAGTTGGATAACCACTGGAGACTTTTTAGACGTGGGGAGATATGGATTGAGTGGTTTTTCAGAAAAACGACCTGGGCAATAGAGTGAAGTATAGACTGGAGAGGGGAGAGCAGAGAGGCTGGGAGGTCAGCTAGGAGGCTGATTTGCCTGTTCTTACTGCAGTCTAACTGCGTGGCTGAATTCTTGATCCCTGGGCGAGGCCTTAGTGATGACGAGTTTCAATTGCCTAGATACGGCCCAGGCAACATGTGAGCTGTGGCCCCGTGGGCCAGAGAGTCATTCGCTGTGGCAGAAACTGCAAACTGCGAGTCACAAGGGAAGCGGCTTCTTCTGAGTGGCAGCCGTGGGCTCGGGTTCCTCGGGCCCCCGACTTGTGCTTCCTCAGAAGGAGAAAAAATTGCTCGGGTGTCTCGTAGCCCATTCCATTATTCCTTACAGGTCTCCAGCTTTATGTCCAGAGTGACTTTGTCCAAGAGCACGGCATCCTTTATGGCTACGGTGGGCCCGTCCATTTGAAGCGACACGCTAGTGGACCCACTCTGCCACTGAAGGGCGATTTTTAGCGAGCCGTAAACTTATCTTTAATGGCTGTTTCCTCCTGTTAAGAAAATGGTAAACTTCATGGTCATCTGTCCCCATTCCAGAAAACCACTCCTTTGACCCCATGACTCCCTCCAGTATTCACCCCATCTCCCTCCTACCATTCATTCCTCTCCATAGTCCTTGAATGAGTTGCTTACACCTGCTGCTTCCACTTCCTCTCCTCCAGTTCTTTTCTTAACCCCTTCCAATCTGGCTTCTTCGGTCCACCGGAACTGCTCTTTCAAAGGTCACCGACGATCTTCTTCTTGCCAGATCCAATGGCGCATATTCCGTACTCATCCTCCGCGACCTCTCGGTCATCTTCGACACTGTGGACCGCCCCTCCCCTTCTCCTGGAAACCTAATGCAACCTTGGCGTCACTGACACCGTCTTCTGGTTCTCCTTCTACCTTTCCCGCCGCTCATTCTCAGTCTCAGGAGGCTCCTCCTCTGCCTCCCACCCCCTAAGTGTGGGACTCCCTCAAGGCTCAGTTCTGGGTCCCCTTCTATTCTCCATCTCCGCCCACTCTTCTGGAGAACTCACTTGCTCCCGTGGGTTCAACCGCCATTCCTATGTGAATGATTCCCAAATCTACATCTCCCGGTCTGATCTCTCTCCTTCTCCGCAGTCTCATACTTCTTCCTGCCTTCAGGACCTCTCCACTTGGATGTCCCACTGACACCTCTCATTTAACATGTCCAAAACAGAGCTCTTCATCTTCCAACTCAAACCCTGCCCTCCCTGTGACTTTCCTGTCACTATAGACAGCGCCGTCATCCTCCCTATCTCACAATCCCATAACCTTGGCGTTTTCCTTGACTCATCTCTCTCACTCAATATTCAGTCTGGCACCAAGTCTTGTCAGTTCAATCTTCACAACATCACTAAAATCCACTTTTGCCTCTCCATCCAAAGCGGTATCACTTTTATCCAAGTACTTATCCTGTACCTTCTACTTATTGTCTTACTGAGAAGCAGCGTGGCTTAATGGAAAGAGCCCGGGCCTGGGAGCCGGAGGGGTTTAAATTCCCGACTCAGCCACGCGTGACCTTGTGCAAGTGATTTAACCTCTCTGTGACTCAATTCTTTCATCTGCAAAATGGGTGTTAAATACCTGTCTGTTCTTCCTCCTACTGAGAGCCCCAGGTGGGACCTGATTATCCTGTACCTACCCCAGCTCTTAGTATAGTGCTTGGCACGTACTAAGCAGCTAACAAATACCACAATTATTGTTATTATTATTATTATTGTTGTTAATTACTGCATCAGCCTCCTTGCAGACTTCTCTGACTCCTGTCTCTCCCGCCTCTAGTCCATACTTGACTCTGCCGCCCAAATCATTTTCAGTCCATGTTTCCCCTCAAGAACCTCCAGAGGCTGCCCATCCACCTTCACATCAAAAAGAAACTCATTACTGTAGGATTTAAAGCACTCAGTCACCTTGGCCCCTTCTACTTTACCTCTCTGATTTCCTACCGCAACCCGGACCGTACGCTTCGCTCTTCTAATGCCAACCTGCTCACCGTACCTCTGTCTCGCCGCTGACCCCTCGCCCACAGCCTTCCTCTGACCTGGAACTCCCTCCCTTATATCTGAGATTTCACATGTCCTCCAAGAGGCCTTCCCCACCTAAGCCCTCATTTCCACTTCTCACTCCCTTCTGCACCCCCCTTGTACTTGAATTTACACCCTTTATTCACCCCACCCTGAGGCCCGCAGCACGTATGCACCTATCTGTAATTTATATTAGCGTCTGTCTCCCCCTTTAGACTGTAAGCTTGTTGTGGATGGGGAACTTTTCTACCAACTCTGTAGAAGCTTTTGCACTGCTTGTCGTTCTTTAATATTGGATTGAGGCATTAGCCTGTCCCCCCCACACCCCCTAATGCCAGTCTACTTATCCTGCTGTGATCCTCATCCCTATAGCTCCTTGCGGGCAGGAAATATGTCTACCAACTCTGTTATACTCCGTGGCTCAGTGGAAAGAGCACGGGTTTAGGAGTCAGAGGTCATGGGTTCTAATCCCGGCTCTGCCACTTGTCAGCTGTGTGACTTTGGGGAAGTCACTTCCTTCTCTGCATCTCAGTGACCTCAGCTGTAAAATGGGGATTAAGACTGTGAGCCTCATGTGGGACAATCTAATTACCCTGTATCTCCCCCAGCGCTTAGAACAGTGCCCTGCACATAGTAAGCGCTTAACAAATACCAACATCATTATTATTACTAAATGATCAATGATAGACTGCCTGTTTGATCGAGAAAGGCCCTAGGATATTTTATCTGTTAGGGTGGCTCTATATGAAGGTCTTAATAGGCCTAGATATCTCTCTGAATATTTCTTCCAACCATTTAGGTCTACAGGTTTGGAAAACAGATGAACTGTTTATGAAATTTGAATAGAAAAAACACATTAAGATTTGATTTAAATAAATCATATCCCTCCACTTGTCCCTCAGTGGGGACTTCGGCCTGTGAACCAGTGGTTCCTCAGCCGGGAAAATTCTGGGACCTTCCTCAGCTAGTGAATGTCTGAGTTGAGGTTCCTACTACAGAGAAGCAGCGTGGCTCAGTGGAAAGAGCCCGGGCTTGGGAGCCAGAGGTCATGGGTTTGAATCCCGGCTCTGCCACCTGTCAGCTGTGTGACTGTGGGCAAGTCCCTTAACTTCTCTGTGCCTCAGTTACCTCATCTGTAAAATGGGGATTAAGACTGTGAGCCTCACGTGGGACAACCTGATTACCCTGTATCTACCCCAGCGCTTAACAAATGCCAACATTATTATTATTATTATTGTTACTCTCCTCAGTAGTACTTCACAGTACTTCATTGCATCGGCGCTAGGAAAGGATTCCAGAGTTGCCACTGTAGTGGCAGGGGAAGATGGGATGGTGTGAGATTTAGGGGATCAAGTGGAAATTGCTGTGACATCCCAAACCTTTCAAGTGAAACCTGCCCTATCTTTCTCCAGTGGATGGAGAACCTGCCCTCCTCTCTCCAGAGAAGCACCATGGCGTAGTGGATAGAGCACGATCCCGAGAGTCAGAAGGTCATGGGTTCTAATCCTGTCCCCCCCCACTCGTCTATGGTGTGACCTTAGGCAAAGTCACTTCACTTCTCTGGGCCTCAGTTCCCTCATCTGTAAAATGGGGATTGAGATTGCGAGTCCCTGTGGGACAGGGACTGTGTCCAACCTGATTTGCTTGTATCCCCCCCAGTGCTTACTACAGTGCCTAGCACATAGTCATCACTTAAATTATTAGGCAACCAGGTGGCAGGGTGCTTTATGATCTCTGCAGTACTTTCTGCTGGTTTCTCAATTATTAAGGATATAGACTATTATGCTAATACCTTCCTCTTTGTAGAAAAATATGTTCACCTCAAAAATACGTACCCTGCCTACCAACTCTGTCCTATTGTACTTTCCCAAGTGCTTAGTGCAGTGTTCTGCACACAGTGAGTCCTCAATAAATACCACTGATAATCATTCTCACATTTGATATCCATAAAATCTGAGTGGATTAAACAATTCCATTTATTCTTTTGCACTGTTTTCTAACTAGTCCTTTCCTGTTATTTTCATCATTGATGTGATTCTTAAGGTCATTAGGGGAAGGGAACCCGTCGACCGACTCTGTTCCACTGTAGTCTCCTAAGCGCTTAGTATAGTCAATTTGATCGACTGAGTCTACGTTTTCACACTTGGGTATGCGTGGGCATTTTTATTCATCTTCCTTGTTTCCAGAACTTTCCAAGGACTTCTTTTTGTTTGGGGTATTTAAGTGCTTACTGGGTGCCAGGCAGTGCAGATACGAGCTGGGGTAGATATAAATTAATTAGGTTGGGCGTAGTCCATGTCCTACGTGGGTTTATAGTTTGAATCCCCGTTTAACAGATGACGTAACTGAAGCACAGAAGTTAAGTGACTTGGCCACGGTCACGCAGCGGACAAGTGGCAGAGCCGGGGTAAATACGCGGGTCCTCTGATTCTTAGGCCAGTGGTCTTTCCGTTAGTCCCGCTGCTTCCCAACTTTCTTGTTCCTTACCTGATGGTGGTGGTGGTAGTCTTACTAAATAATTCCCATTTTTTGACAGCTTTGTCCATTTCCCAATTTCAACCTCATTCAAATACACCAGTCTCTAAATCTTCTTTTCCAATTCTCGGAGGGAAAGTTGGGTCCTGGATATGGCTATTATTATTCTCTACCATTTTCACAAAAATTTTAATTAACTGCTCACCCCTTACTCCTCTCGTGTCCTCCTTTGCTATTGAGACTTTCCCCAAATTCAGACTAACTCTCTAGCTTGTGTTCGGGCATATCGATCGAAGGAACAGGGTGTTTCTGAACATTTGAAATATTTCTGAAAAACTCAGCAATCCTGGAGCTCTTTGGCTCTGAAGGCAAGAAACTCTTTTTCATGATGCTTGCCGAAGGAGTTCGACGTGATTACGTGTTGAAAGAATCTAATTGCATATATAACCCGTGAAAAATGTCTGATGGAAGGGAAACCAGGTGGAGACTGAAAAAAAACAAAACACACCCACAAACAACTCAATCCAGCCATCCTCAATTACACATTTTTACATCAAATAGGTAATTAGAAGTGATTACACTTATTATGTAAATACACAATAATCAACCAAAAATGACTTTAAAAGCAAAACAAGAAAATTTGCACAGCCAGAACTAAATTAAGAAAATGAAAATGTTGTCATGAGAGAAAGCCACAGAAGGAAGTAATTTTCGTGTTAAAGATGAAATCTCCGTGACCTCCCAACACGGTGAAGCACCACTGAAAGCCGAATTGCTAAATCCCCTCGTGTCTGGAGCTAGCAGTGTTAAGCCCCTCTGCCTCCGAGTGGGGGGGATTTCGCTCGACTGCAGATTCCCTTTCAGCTGTGGCCTGCTTTCCCAGTTCTGACGCCGACTGTGATGGTGGCAAATCCTGCCTCCGGTGCGGGGCAGATTGAATCTGACACGTAGCGTTCCTCCCTCTTCCCTCGCCCTCCTTCTCCACCTGCCCCCGCTTCCCACCCTGTGTCCTTTCCGGGAGCCCAGGCACCAAGCCATGGCAGCGAGACACGAGAGGAGGCCAGTGCCCACTCGCTGTGCCCCGTGTCAAACCGGCGAAAGCGCGTCCTGGATTTACGTTCCCCCTCGAGAGCGGAGACGACGTCACTCGGCAGCACGGGGAAAACTTGTAACTGCTAGTCCCGGCGTTCTTGACTCAACTGCATCTTCAGCGGTCGAACCTAAGCGATCGAGCAGTCATACAGAGAAGCAGTGAGGTCTAGTGGAAAGAGTAAGGGCCCGGGAGTCAGAGAACCTGGCTTCATTCGATCGTATTTATCGAGCGCTCGCTGGGTGCGAAGCCCGGCTTCGCCGGTCGTCTGCTGTGCGACCCTGGGCAAAATCACTAAACTTCTCTGTGCCTGTTACCTCATCCGGAAAAGGGGGTTAAGACTGCGAGCCCCATGTGGGACAGGGGCCGTGTCCAACGTGATCGCCTTGTGTATCTACTCCAGTGCTTAGTAGGGTGCTTGACATTTAGTAAGCCCTTAACAAATACCGTTATGTCATTATTATCAGTGAGACCTTCGAACAGAGCACTGTACTAAGCACTCGCCAGAGTGCCGTGTAACGGAGTCGGTAGACATGTTCCCTGCCCACCAGGAGCTGACGGTCTAGAGGGGGAGCAGACATTACGGTAGATTACGGATATGTACGTAAGTGCTTACGGGGCTGAGGGTGGGGTGAATATCAAGTGCTTAAAGGATACGGATCCAAGAGAGAAGGAGAACGTGTCGGTTCTTGTCCGCTGAAATTTATCTGCTGAAGAACCGGCATCTCTCCACTGCACCGGGAGCCCGCTGTTTACGTAACACCGTGCTGACGCTTAGGAGACTGCCGTAGATTAGAAACGTGATCAGGGTTAGCCCATCCATAGTAGCAAGGAGTTTAGAATCTAACAGGGGAGACAGACTTCAGAATAAATTAGAGAGAGGTGGAAGGAGAGGATAGGAGATTGGATGTGTGGCTGCTTAAATAGAGTACGTAAAGCAACACCAACAGAAGAGCGGCGGGTGGTTGTGAGGCCGTAACTGCTACAGGGGCGTGAAATGCCAGGGTGGTGGTTCGGTGGACTTGGCCCGGAGAGGAGAAAAATAAATCAATTGCAAAAAGTTCATGAAAATAAGGAAAAAGGGAAGCAGAAAGTATGTTAAAATTCTGTTTCGCCCATTGTCTAATTTTCTTGATCTCCTCTGCTTGCCTGCTCTGATCTCTTATAGGCTTTGGAATGAGGGCTAGTTCCCCTTTCGTCTGTTCTGTTGTTCAGTTGACTCATCTCTGAGGTTATGAGTGCATTTTTCCCGTTCCCATCCTTCCAGGTCCTCCTCCTTGTGAGCGAACAGGTTTGGGGGGCAGGAGATGGCCGGAACCGTCGCGAAGGAGGGGGGAGTCCCACGTGCGGAGCAAGGGATGATCGGAGGCTAACGGTCAACTCGGACTTTTCTGCCGTTGTCGTGTGAGACCGCAGGTTTCCGGTCCATCCATTCATTCATTCAATAGTATTCATTGAGCGCTTACTATGTGCAGAGCACTGGACTAAGTGCTCGGAATGTACAAAGCGGTAACAGATAGAGACGGTCCCTGCCCTTTGACGGGCTTACGGTCTCATCGGCCCACTACCCAGCCCCACCCAGGATGCAGGAATTTAGCGGGCGCTTGGAAGTAGGGAATGGAGTAGGTACTGAATGGGCTTAGGGGATGGGAGCTGAGGTCTGCATTAAAAAAAAAGATGTGGGAGAAAGAGGGAGGAGGCCGAATTAGTTGTCTTAGAGGCCAGTGCCAGAGCTGGGCTGGAACTACAGAACAAATAGGTCTCCGCCATCGGCCGCGATTAACTAACCGGCCTCCAGGTCCGCTCTGATCCCGTCATCGGTGGTCACCCGAGGACTCTCCCTCTGCAACCGTGCAAGCAGAAGCCCGGCTGGTTGTGCCTAGGGCTTGACAGGAAAAGAGCGAGTCAGAGGGAAGTTGGTCTGGGAACAAAGAAGGAACGTAATCGGTTCTTACCTCGGTGTTCTCTGTGGTTTGGTCTCCATGGCATTCTGGGTTGGTGAAAGAGCACTCAGGGAGGGCCAGATGCTTGCGGTCGAAGGAGCTAGGGGTGGAGCTCGGGGGACCTGCCCGCCTGCCTGAGGTCCCGTGGGGCCCGTGCCGATTTCTCCGACCGGATGGAAATCTTACTTGCCGAACGATTTTTGCAACGGGTTTGCGAGGCCGTTTTTCTCGCGGCATCCACTCACCGATCCGCCACCGTCACGCCTCGCCCATTGAGTTCAAAAATCGAATGCCGTGAGGCTCCATTCGCTCGGGTGCCTGACTCATCTCGTGCCTACTGTGGTTCCTTCCCCCTCCAAAGGGTCAGATCTGGCCCCTGGCTATCGCTTTCCGGCCGTAATCGAATCATAGAGGCCTCCGCTGCCTTCAGCGGTTAGTAAGCCTGAGCTGGTAATGATAATGATGGCATTTATTAAGCGCTTACTCTTTGCAGAGCACTGTTCTAAGCGCTGGGGGGTATACAAGGTGATCAGGTTGTCCCACGTGGGGCTCACAGTCTTAATCCCCGTTTTACAGATGCGGTCACTGAGGCACAAAGAAGTGACTTGCCCGAAGTCACACAGCTGACAAGCGGCAGAGCCGGGATTAGAACCCATGACCTCTGACTCCCAAGCCCGGGCTCTTTCCACCGACCCATGTTGCTTCGCGTTACAGTTGCTTCCCATTACAGTCGTTTTACAGTCTAGCGCCCAGCCCGGAAGTTATTTTCAAGAAAGGAAAGTACGAACCGTTCATAAAGTACGTCGTGGCGGCTTGATGGGGAGGCGAAGACGGTTAACCGAGTTATTTAAATATGCAGCGCGGATCGGGAAGCATATCGGAACGGAATTACAAATGTGTGCGGGTTGATCAGCAAAGCGTGTGATGCGTGCGGATTAATAATTCCATCTTTATCGGCAAAGATGGCTACGTAGGCATAAAAGTAATGGAACCAACTCCATTGAGTATGGAGCTATAATTCTGAAAGAAGAAAGATTCTAATTAGAAGTGTGATCGGCACTTACCAGAGGATCCATCTCACCAAGAAAGTGAACAAAATGAGGCCAACGTCAATAAATAGCCAGTCGCCTCTGTGACCAGTGAATAAGATTGGGCGTGATTACTTCAGATGAAAAATTTGCTCTTAGAATCTTCACCTAAGACTTCAAGGAAGCAGATCCCCCCGTTTGAGGCTGATCTCGTGAGCGTCTCCTTTGCCCGGAGCCCTCAAAAATAAATCCAACACCGCCCCCGCCAACCAGCTATAGATTTGGCCAACTACCGGGCATTAGGCAGAGGCACCGGGTAGACAGAGTCCCGGAGTTACGTTCAACCTAAAAAGCAGAGAAAACATGACACGGCAGCCCGGGACAATTTATAACTGCTAATCCCAGGATTTTCTCCGCTACTCCGTATCTCTAGTTGAGCGAGCCTCATAAAGAAGAAACTGGAGGGAGGTAGGGATTTTGGTTCTTGTCCTGATGGAATTTCCTCTTGGGGAACCACCCGCTGTCCGCCGCTTGGGGGAGCAGCACGGCCTAGTGGAAAGAGCACGGGCCCGGGAGTCAGAGGGTGTGGGTTCTAATCCTGCCTCTGCCACACGTCTGCTCTGGGACCTGGGACAAGTCGCTTCACTTCTCTGTGCCTCAGTTACCTCATCTGTAAAATGGGGCCGGGGACTGCGTCCAACCTGATTACTTTGTATCTACCCCAGCACTTAGGAAGTGCTTAACGAATCCCACGGTTGATTTTATTATTACCCAAGCCCGCAGAAGCCCTTCCCGAGCGGTAGGCATTTTCTCATTCCCCTTGCGCCCCTTGCGCCCCTAACCTTTTCCGGCAGCAGCGCGGCCTGGTGGATAGAGCACGGGCCTGGGAGTCAGAGGGACCCGAGTTCTAATCCCCGTGGCCCTGCCGCTTGTCTGCCGTGACCGTGGGCAAGTCGCTTCCCTTCTCTGTGCCTCATTCACCTCATCTGTAAAATGAGGATCGAGACCGCGAGCCCCATGCGGGTCAGGGACTGTGTCCAACCTGACTGTATCTACCCCGCCTCTTCGAGTCGTGCTTGACACGTAGTAATGTTCTTTGACTATTCGATCTGTTTTGCTACCTTCATCCGGAACTGCCCCGTGGTCAGTGATGTATCCAGACTATAGTGGATGTTATAGCTGTAAGTCAGGGGTAGGCAAAGTTGGTTCGTTTGTTTTTTTAAAACGGTACCTGTATCAAGATAGCTTGCCGTGTGCCAGGCCCCGTACTCTGTGCTGGG
This sequence comes from Ornithorhynchus anatinus, assembly GCF_004115215.2. Classification (NCBI taxonomy): domain Eukaryota; kingdom Metazoa; phylum Chordata; class Mammalia; order Monotremata; family Ornithorhynchidae; genus Ornithorhynchus; species Ornithorhynchus anatinus. The sequence continues at coordinate 49,916,023 of NC_041735.1, read as the reverse complement.
GTAGATAGGAGATAATCAGGGTGGACACAGTCCGTGGCCCACGGGAAGCTCACAGCCTTCATCCCCATTTTACAGATGAGATACTAAGGTACAGAGAAGTTAAGTAACCGGCCCAAGCTCACACAGCAGACAAGTGGCAAAACTGGAATTAGAATCCAGGTCCTCCTGACCCTCGGGCCCATCCTCCACCCGCTAGGCCGCGCGGCTTCCCGGGTCGTATTCTCCGAAGACGTCGAAGTGTCCTCGCCGGACCCCGTCTCTGTCTTTGTTCCGTATCGACTCGCCCGTCGTATTTCGGTTTGTTTTTCGAACCGTATTCGTCAGGTGCTCACTAAGGTGCCGGGCACTCTTCTGAGTGCCGGGGTGGATGCGACCCTAGCAGGTCGGACCCAGTTCCCGTCCCACGTGGGACTCACAGTCAGAGGTAGGAGGGAGAACAGGTACTGAGGCCCTGTCTTACAGATGAGGAAACCGAGGCACGAAGAAATTAAGCGGCCTGCCCGCCGTCACGCGGCAAGCCGTTGGAAAAGTCAGGTCCCCTGCCTCCCGAGCCCGTACTCTTTCCACTAGGCCGTGCTGTTCTGCTCCAGTCAGAAAGCACGCTCCAGTCTTGACATTTCTTCCAACCCTAGTGAGTTATAATCTTCCAAACACTTAGTTCGGTCCCCCCTGCGTACTGTAAGCATTCAATAGATAGTATCGATTGATTGATTGATTGGCATGTGAGTTATCCTCTCCCAGCCCTTGTCCTTCACTCGAGCTCCACCCCCCCCCCCCGTGCCTCGGACGGGCCGCTTCCCCAGATCCACCGGCTCCAGAAAGCCTTCCCTACCTAGCGTCTGACACACCCTCTGTAAGTTACTCTTTCTTCAGTCAGTCGATCGTATTTATCGAGTGCTTACTGTGTCCAGAGCCTTAAGAGAGAAGGATGTACCACGAATTAGACCCAGCCCCTGCTCACAACGAGCTAGTCTAGCAGGGGACACAAGAGATGTGAAAGTGACCTTGGACCTTCCCTCTCCTCCAGAGTTCTGCCGCTCAGCCTTGAAGGAGTGTTTTCCCCAAATGGCAGTTCACGGGGACCCCCGTGGCACTGAGGGGCAAATTGTACCCTTAACAGTGATAACTTACAGCCATTCCATAATGTCCTCTTTTAAGGCTCTTCCACGGTAGCCGACTCCTTGGATTTTAATGCCGTCCTTACCGCGCTCTCAGGCCAAGAGAAGGCCGTAAAGGTTACACCTTCCTTGCCTCCTTTTAAACTTTCAAGTCATCTTGACCCAATCGAGCGGGGCGAATTTGGCCACGGATAAGGACTGATCCCTCTAGCGTAGACAAGCGCAGCCCTCTAGTGTGTTAGCTCAAGGTGCCTTTTTGCTGGTGGAGTGAAACGGAACGCTTTGAAAATTCAAGCATTTAAGTGGTATCCATAAAAACCTCCAATTCGACAGTATCGATGCGTATTTGCATTACGATGTGATGATGTAACTAGCGTTTAGCCCTGTTTTTAATCTATTTATTTGGCTTTGATTATGTGGATGTCGGGGATGCCCCTGATATCATTTCCTCTGGCAAATGACACTTGGTTCGGTGGTCCCGGCGCCCGTTCCTGTCGAACGGCAGTAGCGAGGACCGAGGACTCCGCGGTGATGCCGCGGCCGTTCGGGGTCGCGGAAGACTGATCGCTCGAAGGGAAATCCGCTTTTAAAGTACTTGCCGTGACGCGATCGCGAGTTCCCGCTCGAAGGTTTGTCGGGGAGAGCCAAGTTAACTGGCCACGTGCTCACCCTGACCTCCGGGACTCGGTAGCCTTGGAGAAAGACCAGCCGCTGCCGGCTGCTGCTGGGAACGACCAGATCTGGGACCGGAAAAGATCCCTTCATCCTCGATCCCGGTCGTTTTCCCCGATCCGTATCATCGACAGGAAAGAGCACGTCCATCGCGGACTCAGACAGCTCGATCCCGTAGACTCCAGAGGAGAGCGGGGCCTAACTTTGGTTTCTCAGGAGCTCGATGGATGGGGTTCGGACTGCTGCCGTGGTCCCGTTGGGATCTAAAATCGTCCTAGTGTTATTTTGTTTCGAGCAGCTGGCTGGCTGACACCGATTCTCCACAGTCACCCGGAGACCCTCCCGCCCCTCTCTCGAGCTGAAGCGTACGGAGAAGCTTGATCCTCCCCAGCTTTCAGGGTGGGTAAGTTCAGCTCCACGGGGCTGTGCGGGCAGAGGAATTACGCACTAAACGGTGGCGATTTTGCACGGATTTACGAACGTGTCCCCTCACGCTTCCACAGAAGCAAACCTGGGCCCTCTCGAACGGGAGAAACAGAGCCGAAGAAGGGAGACTGAGGCCGTTGAGCAAGTCTACCCGGCTGCGGTAAATCCCACGTCCGCCAGTTTTCCGGAAACCGAGAGGCTGACGAAGGTGAGAGAGAGGTCGGGGAGGGGAGAACCGTTGCCGGAATCCAGAGTTGGGATCTGCGGCTCTCGACCCTCCCGCGGGAGGCGATCAGCTGGGGTCACGGGGCTTCCCCCCCGAGGACACGAAAAACCGGACGGGAAGCTTTCCTGAGTGTTATTGCTTTATTTAATCTATAAACATTAGATTTATGCAAAAAACAAACACTGCTTCGAAGGAAAATAAGTGCGGAGACATCTGATAAAAAAGATTATATCATTCACATTCCTATTTCATACACGATGTACAGTCGAAGTGTTCCATAGAAGAATAAAGATTTCCCTTTACGTATAGTAGTTTAAAAAAAGTCAGTATTTTCGGGATCTACGACGTGCTGTTCCTTGGACTTCGTTCTCGGATGAGACAACAACAGGCCATTGTGTAATCTTACATTACATTCCAGTTTATGGTCCTGACCGGGGAGTTACAGAGCGCCTTTCCTCTCCCCGCGTAGTTAACGGTACCGGAGTATTCTTCGCTAGGGGTCGATGGGTGCCGGCTGGCCGACGGCCCAGAGCGAGCGAGGGGGGAATGGCTTGAATCCAAACCGTCCCGGTAGCCCCCTAACGGACCCTTTATCACCCCCCCCCCCAATCCTCCGTTTCTGATCCTTCTGAAGACTCCCCAATCCGCTCTGACCCCGTGAACACGGAACCGCTGATCGTCTGCCACTTGAAAAAAAATGTTTAACTAGTTTAACTGAAAACGAGACGCTAGAAATGCATTTTAAACAAAACCTCTTCTCTTGAAATCTTAAAACTCCTACGTGGATAAACGCGATTCTTATTGATCAGCAAAGCGATACCGCCAGGCCCTAGCACCGTGTCCCCGCCTTCCTAAAGTGGCCGCGGGACCCGCGACCCGTTTCTCTCTTTGGCGCTAGCTAGCCGGGGGAAGGCGGGGGGAAGGGAAGGGAGCCACAGGCTCGCTTCAGGTGGCGACCCGACGGCCGCGGGCACGGGCCTCGGCGGCCGTGGACGATCATCGTACGGAACGGGGTTAAAGCTGCGACGTCGCGGTGCCCGGCGTCCCCGCGTGGCGGCGGCCGTTTATAATCCAACCGGAGTCCGGCTTGAGCCGGGTGTAGGGGAGGCTGAGGACGAGAGGCCGGCAGAGAGCGCCCGCCGCACGCGCTTCCTGCGGGCCTTCCCTGCAGGGCGGCAGGCCTGAGAACGGCGGTACTGCAGTGCAGCTCCTTTCCGCAGTGCCAAAGTGTCCGTGTGCATTCACGGGGGACCGGGGGAGTGGGGGTGTATAGGTCATCGGCTTTTGCATAGAAAGCTAGAGGTCACGAGAGAGATATCGAGAAATGTAAGGCCGGGGTCTCCCGCGGTGGGATGATCGGCGGGCTTTTTGGTTTTCTTTTTTTTGGCAAGATGCAAACCGACAGAGGAGGGGAAAAGCAGGACCTCCTCAGAACGTCTGGCAAATATAAAACATCTGCCTGGCCACGGCGGACTTCCCGGGTGGCTCTGAGAAAACCGCATCATGGCTTTTCTCTCCCCCCTCAGCCCGGCGACGCAGAGAGAGAAGTTCAAGGCCGTAAACCTCGAGCGGAAACTGACCTTTCACCCGGAGGTACGGGCCGAAAGGCAAGTCTGGGTCATTTTACGGAATGTGGTGCAGACGCCCGTGAGAGGTGGCTCCGCCCCTGAAAGGGTCTCGAAAACCAGCTTCATACATATCGTGAGGAAGGCCCCCGGGGCTCAACTGAACCGAGCCTACGCGGCCGAGATTCGGCCCAAGATTCAGGCCTGTCGAGTGCGAGCCTTCGGGCTCTTGGGGGAAAACGGTGCCGGGAGCCAGTGTGCCGTCGAGTCCATCTTCCTGATTTGAATTTCCCCTTTAGCTGGTGTGGCGTTTTTGCATTCGGGGTTGTATAATGCCGTCTTGGGGCCCCAGGGTGCCGCTCAGGTCCGGAGCTCATCATTAATGCAACCGTAATTTCCTGGAGGCGCTTTCCTTTCCTCTTTTCAGAGTCTGGCTGAAAATATATATATATATATATATATATGTATATATACATATATAGACATAGCTATTTTATAGTTATGTACAGGCATTAATAAAGTGCAACTGTTATTGGCTAATGTAAAGAAAACATTTCCTGAGGAAGTGCTAACACAGCTTATCCTATAACCACGTCGAAGGCATCAGAATGCTATATGTCACCCACTCCCCGATGCCGCCGGTTCCCAGAAACCCTCGTTCCTCTCCGGAGCCAGAGCTTCCGGGAAATGGTGAGAATCTCCCCCCGACCCGGGGTTCACAGGAAGCCCGTCCACACGTTTCTCCGGTCCCGCTTCCCGCTCCGTGTCCGGGATGGGAGGAGCGGCCTCCGTCCGGCCTGCCCCGGTGGCTATTTGGTAGCGTTCACGGAGCAGTCCTCGGGGATCTTCTCCTCCGAACAACTTCTCCCCGACAGCCTGTCCAGGTGCTCCAGTTCGCCGAACCGCTCCGCCACGCACTGAGCCGTGAGCCGAGCTTCGGGGTCGTGATCCCAGCACTCTGTCAGCGTCTCGCACACCGTCTGGATCCCCTGGAGAGAGAAGGCCAAGACACCTGTGAGTAAAGGGACGGGAACGTGGGGGAGAGCGGCCAGAGAAGACTTGGCACCGCCAAAGGGGGAGGAAGCCCACACGACTCCCAAGGAAAGGAAGAGGCGGGAAAAGGGCGCTCGCGGTACCGGTCAAGAGGAGGGCGTATGGGAGGACAGGATCGAGATCCCCCTTACCTTCTGGAACGGTCTCCAGCTGACCCCCGGACCAAGCACGTGGGGGTGGACACTGCTTGATCCTTCTGATTTCTGCCCGCGCGAGCTATGGCTCTAGGAGATGGACACCTGAGCCGTCCTCGTGGGGCCCAGGCAATATGAATTAATTAATGTTGGTATTTGTTAAGCGCTTACTCTGTGCAGAGCACTGTTCTAAGGGCTGGGGTAGATACGGGGTGATGAGGTTGTCCCACGTGAGGCTCGCAGTCTTCATCGCCATTTTCCAGATGAGGTCGCTGAGGCCCAGAGAAGTGAAGTGACTCGCCCACAGTCACACAGCTGACAAGCGACAGAGTCGGGATTCGAACCCATTATCTCTGACTCCCAAGCCCGGGATCTTTCCACTGAGCCACGCCGCCAGTCTGCACTGGAAACTGCCATTCGGGGACCGACCGATTACGACGACTCCCCCTCCCAGTCCCAAATAGCCTCCCCCTCCCGCTCGCTCCCCAGCAACACCACCACCACCACCACCATCAGAGATTGGCAGGCTTATACCAGCCTGATGAATTTCCCACAAATCATATCAACCAGCCGTTTCCACAGTGACTCCATCCGTGGCTGGGAAATTATCCTCTGAGCTTGGACGCCTAACAGAAGGATCACTGACCTAGCCCTTGCCGGCTTGTATTTTCAATGACCGCTCCGTACCTGTGCCAGATTTTTTCAAACCCTCCCACCGCCCCGGCGTGATTTCACACAGGTGGATTAACCGTGCGATCGACCTAATTGATGGTGTTGACGGATGTCATCGTTAATAGTGGGATGATTGTCTGTGCACAAATAACGTTTATTCTATTCAGGCACTGAGATCACAGGCGGTAAATTAAATTAAATATTGAACATTAACTTGAAATCAATAGCGCAACAGATCTCATTAAGAGAAAAAATGAATTATGCAAATTCATTCCAAGATTTTATCACAATGAATAACGGGTTCATCACGTCAGCCCTACTGCCGGGGAGAGAGACGAATACGGGAGAGGTACGGCACGGTTTCTTCCGATTTCAAAATGAATGCCGGACGATCCTGCGTTTTAAGGGCGGAAGACCCCGGGGCCCAGTGGAACTCGCTTTACCAGAGAGACCGTTAACTATCCCGTTACTACTACTGGCCTGCGCTTTCTATCGCCTCCACGTTGTTGGCCTGAGTGAGCAGCACAAAGCTAGGTCTGGCACAGACGCAACTTTTCCTGCCCAATTCATCTTCCCGATTGTGCCCGATTTGTTGTTTACATTGCTTCTCTGTCCTCTCACTGCCCTTAACAAAATCCGACTTGGTTATTGACTCCACGGGGGGAGTGAGCCTTTACTGAAAATAGCCATCTAAATTTACTCCCAAAACGGAATACGGACTGGAAAGAATAGATTTCTTAGGGAGTCTGATCGGGGCTCCGTACAACCGTGAACACGTGTGCGTGAATGTGTGAACACACACCCACACTATCCTTTGAGTTTATGCACATGCATGTGTGCTTTGTGCAGCGTGGCTCGGTGGAAAGAGCCCGGGCTTGGGAGTCAGAAGTCATGGGTTCGAATCCCGGCTCTGCCACTTGACAGCTGTGTGACTGTGGGCAAGTCACTTGACTTCTCTGGGCCTCAGTTCCCTCATGTGTAAAATGGGGATTAAGACTGTGAGCCTCATGTGGGACAACCTGACTACCCTGTATACCCCAGCGCTTAGAACGGTGCTCTGCACATAGTAAGCGCTTAACAAATACCAACATTATTATTATTATTATACATACATATATGTGTGTGTGTATATAGCATATATATATAAATCAACGCTTCGTACAGTGCTCTGCACGCAGTAGCACTCGAAACAGTCCACTGATGGTGCATACACTCAATGGGATTTGAGCACTTACTGTGTGAACAGCATAGGAGAGGTCAATACAATAGAATAATTGGTAGTAATGATCCCTCCCCTCGAGGAGCTTATAATTTCCATATCTCCTATCCACTTATCCATGGCTCTCAGTACCTAGGTCCATATCTCTTCTAACCCCCGCCTGCCGCCAACCCCCTTTACATTTTAAAAAAATGCTTTACATTTTCATTTATTCCAACCACTGAGAACCATGGCCGGACGACTTCCAGAATATATTCAGTTTTTCTGCCCAGATGGGCATCTGATGGTCTCTGAGATTGGGGTTTGTCTCATCTCGTGGGGAAAAACTCCTTAAGAATCTAGTGGGATTTTCCAAGCTGGAAGTTTTCTTGATGCCTTGGCCCGTGTTTTCCTTTTTTTCATTTCTTCCCGTTACTCATTTCTGCTCCGGGGTGCTCAAACATTCCTCCACGCCCTTTGGTTCACACCCAGCACATGCCTTTCGGGCCCGGCTAGAGCAAACTGGCGAGCAGAGCGGCGGCCCACCCCATTCCTGATCTGGTGAGGATTAGCTGCCAGGACTGAGGGTGTGGTCTGGAGGTGAGGGGTGGGGGAAATTCAAAACAAATAATAGAAAAGTCACTTGTGAAATGACACAGTGTGTGTTTGGGCCTATTTGGTGATCAGAACATTCGAGGGCCTTGGAGAGGTGGGGCAGAATGGTTTGGGAAAAATTACAACTTTAACACCCGATTATACTTCAATGGATAGTCTGGTCCTGTCAGAGGGGGGTCTGCCCTGGGGAAAGAAGCCATTCCAGTATCTCCCTTCTCTTTTTCACCTAAAAAACAGATCCTTAACCCCACTTGATCCGTGCTCTCTATTCTTGTGAACTGGCCCCAGAGCGCTCTTCCCCTCTGGGAGCTTCCCTTGGAGAGCCCGTGGTTCACGGGTCCCAGCTGGAAGTTGCTTACCTGGTGACTGAGCCACGTGTTGGGTATCTCGGGCCGTCCTCGATCTCTCAACACGTTGTCCTTCATGCTTTCTACGCAGGGATGCTCTCTCACCTTGGAACCGAAGGGAGGTTCGTAGTCTTTAACTTCTGCAGAGAGACGCGCAGACAGAAAACTACGTTGAGGGCGCGTGCGGGAATCAGCTTGCATCGAGTACTATTTACTGTCCCCCAGAATCAATTGATGGTTTTGATGAGGAGGAGAAGCTACAGAGTGGGGGAACTAAATGCCATGAGCTAAGGGGAGTGGAGCATAAACCATGCATGGCCTCTACTTCAGCAGAGGTCCTAATCTAGAAGAAGCATAATAATAATATCATCAGAATAATCTTGCCGAAAGTTAAGAGCTAGTGGAATGAAGGTGCGGGTGTGTTTTGTGTGTTTCGTATTTACGGAGCACTTACTGTGTGCAGAGCACTGTACTAAGCACTTGGAAAGTACAATCCGGCAACAGACAGAGACAATCCCTACCCAACGACACGCTCACGGTCTAGATGTAACTAGTTGTCTGACCTCTTGGTTCCCATTCCCACCTCTTATTCACACTTCCCCTCCGGTCTGAAACTCCTTCCCACTGAAGAGGAGAGAGGCCAACACTCTCCCCATCTCTAAAGCCCTCTGCAATCGCATTTCCTCCAGGAGGCCTGGTGAGAGTCATTTAGAATCTCCAACTGCCACTTCAGCAACTCCAAGCCACTCAAGGATCTGGGCGCTCACCCCAGGAGCAACTATATTCATTTAAACCCTCGTCTCTCTCACGGACCTCGACGGACAGGATCACACCTTCTAATTCTATCGTACTCTAGATCACCAAGTGCTCGGTTCAGGATTCTGCTGACAGGTGGTATGGGCCTGGGAGTCGGAGGCCTGGGTTCTAATCCAGGTTCAGCCACTTGCCTGCTGTGTGACCTGGGGCGAGGCACTTAGTTTCTTGATCTGTGAAAATGAAGATAAAATACCCGTTCTCCCTCCCGCTCAGACCGTGAGCCCCTTGTGGAACACCAGTTATGTCTCATCTTCTCATATTGCGTGTCTACCCTGGTTTGCGTGTCTACCCTGGTTGAGTATATCACTTGACACCTAGTAAACCCTTAACAGAAAGTCAGAGTCCCCCAGGGTCTACGCTCTTGAATGACCCTCTGTGTTGAGGCTATAATGGTGTCCAGGAGATTGTGTGAATGAAGTGGAAGTGTCTTCCTCGAGAAGAGGTTCACAACCCTATGGGAGTGGCTTCACGGTTCTATTCTCTACTGCCATTTAACTGCTTTGTAATAAAGGGATGGGGTCAAATTTGGGGACTTAACTGGAAATCGGTTTGGGGGAATTTTGGTTTTTAAAGTTTCTCATCGGCCTCCTGTCTTTCGGCAATCCTGTGATTTGGGGAACTGTGGTTTTAAAATTGTTTGAAACATTCTGTGTTGGAATACAAAGGTACTTGGGGATTCTCGGAGGGGAACATGGGTCTGCACTGAGAAGGGTTCAGTGACCCGTTGGAAATGGGATGGCAGGCAGGGATCACATTACCCTTTTGTTTTTTTCAGAGCTTCCTTGGAAAGAGGGGAAAACCTCCACGGTCTAGAGATGTTAGAATGGCAAAAAAGTACATGCCGTTCTTAAAACAAGTCATATTATCCTTATACTGCCTTATAAAAACAAAAAGTCATTTGAGATAAGATGCCGACCACAAGCAAATATCCCATTTGTTTTCATCACAGACGTGTTGACTTCCATAAAACTCATATATTTTGTCTCAAAGCACTAATTAGAAGATTATAACCTAGATTTTAAGCTCCTTAAGGGCAGGGGTCACGTCTACTAACCACTGTATTCTTCCAAGAGCTTCGTCCAGTTCAGTCCTTCATTCAGCCGTATTTATTGAGCGCTTCCTATGTGCAGAGCGTACTGAGTGTTTGGGAGAGTACAGTATAACAATAAATAGACACATTTCCTGCCCACAATGAGCTTTCAGTTCTGCACACAGTAGGGTGTGCTTAATAAATACTACTGAATGACCGACATTTTCTGATGGGAAGGAAGGCGACCTTGCAAGCTGTGCAAACACTCGTGTTAGTGGTCCATCGATCAGTTTACTGCTTCAGTGAAGTAAACTGTCCCCGACAGTCAATGTGGCTTCCAAGAGACACCTAACTGACTTCCAGGAAATTGCTTAGGCCCTGATAGAAATGGGCTCACTGAGTGCCTCGCTCATCAGCTAATTTACTTCATAGGCTTCATCTGACATGACCCACCTCCCTCCCTCTCCATCCTCCTCCTTTGGCTCCTGGAATGGTGATGCTTTCTTCCTCCGCCCAATTCCTCCCAGTTGAGCTCCACCTGCCCTGCAGGCCTGGATCAGAGGATGTGGGCCATTCTCCTGTGGTTTACAGGATGATGTGGCCTCTGACTACGCCAGATCCGAAATCTTTCTGCATCGATTCCTTTTCCTCTACACAATGACACGTCCTCACTGCTTTCTGGCTTACAGGATGCCGTGGCCTCTAACTAAGCTAGATCCTAAATCTTTCTGCATCGATTCCTTTTCCTCTACACACTGACACATCCTCACAGCTTTCTGGGGGATGGGGATCAAGAGAGCCTCTCACATCACGAGGGCCCACTGTGACTTTCTCCCACCTGACAGTTCGCGGAGTTCCTAGAGGCCCACGGAAAAAAAGGAACAGCAAAGGAAGGGCTCTCCTCCTTTCCCAGGAAGGAGGAGGGTTTCTGTTCCACTCCCAGCCCCGAGAGATGGAAGAAGGGGGAGTGGGCCCAGCAGGTCCCAGTCCTCTTTTGTCATCATCAGGCAGCCTCTGTAAAAGCCTCTCCTGCCAGCTGCCAAGCTAAAGAAGGACAGAGAATCCGAGGGGATCTTCGATTTTACCACCCAAGTACGGCCCCCCTCTCAAAACATCTCTTCTCTTAAAATGCTCTCCAGAAGTGCAAACAGCCGAGGTTTTCCCAGTTTAAAGCTGACAAAACCTCTTTCCAAAATCCTTTGGGAAACTTCACTAAATCTATGTCCGCATCCGAGTTTTAAAGCATCTCACTAGGGTTTCCTTGCTCTATTTTCTACTTGAGCGAGTGCCACAAGTTTCCTTTACTTGCCTCCAGACGACCGGCTATTTCCACTCACTGCCACGCTGCTCAACTATTCTGACACGTTTTCATGTTATCGAGTCAACGTTTCACTATTGGGTTATTGCCAACCCAACTAATCGTGCTCTGGAAGTCGGCAGCCGACCTTCCCGGCGATATTATCTACGAAACTCAAGTTTAGGCTGGTACAGTTGCGGATGCACAGACGCCGCATAGGTGGAATTGGGCATTTGGCTATTTAAGGCTTCGGCCGAGCCTGGTGATGGGATGTAGGGAAAGCTCCTCGCCAAGTGTCCGGAGAAGGGAGAGAGGCTTCAGTTTTACCGTTCCCCAAGAGTCGCTCCTCGTACGTCAGAGGCCGCTCACCGTCTTGCTCTAGTGGAAGCCCGTCTGACAGGGTGGAGGCTGGAATGTAAGGGCGAGGCCGGGAAAGCGGGGGATATGGGACGGTGAGGATCCCGGCTCGGGTTTCTCTCGGCCCGCATTTCGGATCGACAGATCAGAACCGATCAGAGGGCCCCGTCGTGTCGTGAGTAAGCCCGGTGCAGGTCTGCACCTGTGAGTTCAGACTACGGTTAATCTCCTCCGGCAAGAGGGCGGGTTCCAAGTCACATATCTTTTCAATGAAGCACGTAGAGTGACGCAGGCAGCCTGGATTCCTCCCTGAGCTTCTCGCCCTCTGATATCTCCGATAAAAGCGGATTACTGTTGGTGTTTGGAGGCGTGGCTCCTGGTCGGGGGTAGGAGGCTGGGGGGCAAGGAGGCATCGCTCCTTCCCCACCCTTCCAGAGCAGACCCCGGTCCACAAGATGGGCTTTGAGGCTCAAGACTCTAACTCTCCTCTACTACGGTGTGAGAGCCAGCAGCCGCTGCCCTCGGAGATCCGAGCCTCGGGCCGGTTGTGGCAGTTGGGAGGGATGGCAGAGCCCCTCAGTGGAGATGCCAGATTGAATAGCAGAGGAAGGGTCAATCAATCAATGGTATTTACTGGGTGCTTACTGTGTGCAGAGCACCGTACTGAGCGCTTGGGGAAGTACAATAGATTGTGAGCTCGTTGTGGGCGGGAATCGTTACTACTGCTGGATTGTACTTTCCCAAGTGCTTACTACAGTGCTCGGCACACAGTACACGCTTAATTAATACAATTGAATAAATACAATATAGCAGAGTCGGTAGGCACGTTCCCTGCCCACGAGGAGGTTACAGACTCGAAGGGGAGTCGGATGTGACTATAAATTATGGATCTGTTTATAAATTCTACGGGGCTGAGGGAGGGTGAATAAAGGGTGCAAATCTAAACGCAAGGATGACGCAGAAGGGAGTGGGAGAAGAGGTTAAGTGAGCGTCCAGGGAGAAGAGGAGCCGCCGCTACTTTCTTGCTTCCTTCCCATATTCGCTAATCTTTCCCCGCTTACTAATGTTCTCCTCGAATGCTGTGCAACGGAGCCAGCAGACCTACTTCATTAAAAGCAGCTCCGTGGGCTTTTTTGGTGTTGCTGCTTCTAATCTACAGATGGCCCGCCAGACAGCTCCACCACGGCTGGGCGTTGAAATATTTCCTCAGGTGCTTCCAGCAACACCAGCCTCTCCCTAGGCAAGCTCTCTCCGGCAGGCACGGGTTGCATCCAGTTCTCTTTCCCTGTGCCCGGCCCCACCCCACTGCCTTCTCACCGAGGGAGTCAATTGCTTTTCCCCTCCTCCTGTGAAACAGGTCTCTGCTTTGCATTTCGGCCTCGGAGGCCATTAGGGAAATTACACTTGCCTTTTCCACCTCATCCACATCACTCCAAAGGTAAATGTCTGGGACAAGAATTATATTCTTCACAAAGCTCAGGATCTGACGCCCAGCTGTTTAGTTGCCCGAAGGACCAGATCAACGGTAAAACACCGTCGCTGAAGCTTTTCCAAAAGTAGTACCCCAGGGGGTCTAAATGTGCTTTCTAAATGATCCTACCCCGAAAATCTCGGCAAACTTGTTTCTTTCCTCTCCCTCTCCTCCATTTTGCCCCACAAAGCCACAATTTGACAATGACCACAGAGTCATTCATTAAATAGTGTTACACTCCGAGTTACAACCTTTCTCAGTTTGTTGCTCTTCTACACCTCCATAAATGAATCAACAGTTAGGTGTTTTGGGGTTTGTTTGTTTTTTATATCTGTTAGCGCTGTCTGTTAAGCCTGCGAATACTGTGCATGTTATGTTCAGTAGAGTGACTGAACTGAACGGGTATATGCCACCGGCCACTTCCCACGCACCACACAAACAGCTCCACGAACAGCAAACAGAGCTCTCTTTGTGAACAGGAAGTAGGTAATGGGGTTTGGCCTCACCGAACGGTAACTGGGCACCCTTTTTGCTTTAAAAAAAGAGAAAAAACCAACAAAAAACCCCAAAACACAAACAACCACAGAAATCCCGTAAGATGTTGGAACTCTGAGGATGTAGTCCACTGCCTTGATGCCTCTTTGCGACATGCCGTGGAATTTTACAAGTTGGAGAGACTCCGACCCCAGGTATGTGGACAGATCAGTTGGCAAAACTGAGAACTTTAAGGGATTTGGTCTGTGAAATAATGGGAGGCCAGAGTCCTGTCGTCTAGTTACTCTTCTAGGAAAGACGGTTACAGGCAAACCAGGTGACTGCTTGAGAGGTTTTTAGAATGGACTTTCTAGAAGGGGGGTGGGTTTATGGGTCATTTGCTGAATTTTCCCATCATGTGCGGGTTGCGCACACACGCTTCTCCAGCGGTGGAAGAGGGGAAGTGGCTGCGGTAGCTTTCGGTCGGGCTTCAGGGGCAAAACCAATCGGTCACTCCTGGCACCGATGAGCTGGCAGACCGAAGTGAATCCCTCAGCAGACCCGATGAGCCCTCTGGGGTATCATTCTCCATCGTAGGGGAAGCAGCGTGGCTCAGTGGAAAGAGCCTGGGCTTCGGAGTCAGACATCATGGGTTCGACTCCCGGCTCTGCCACTTGTCAGCTGTGTGACTTTGGGCAAGTCACTTAACTTCTCTGTGCCTCAGTTACCTCATCTGTAAAATGGGGATTAACTGTGAGCCTCACGTGGGACAACCTGATTACCCTGTATTTACCCCAGCGCTTAGAACAGGGCTCTGCACATAGTAAGCGCTTAACAAATACCAACATTATTATCGTATGTCTGGCACCTAGTCTGCAGGCAGTTTGCACATGGGGCTCTTCCTTAATAAGCCTGTTTCACAGAACCAGAGGATGTGTCCAACGGTCTTCTTTCTATTCTTTGGTTAGAGAAGGTGGTTTAAAAACAGCGGGAGGGGGAATTCAACATCTAAGTAAAATTCCCCTGGTAGGCCTCGAGAACTCCAGTTGGAAGTTGAATTTTGAGTACGTCAGGCATCTGTCCAATTATTTTTAACCCCACACTATTCTTGGACTATTTAGCTTTAGTATACAAATTGAACTCTGAACTGAAAACAAAGTACTGTCAGAATTACTGCCCGGATGGGAATCTTAATACAGGTTACCCACAGACTGCAGTTGGCACTGCAGTCGAACATCAGACTGAGCAAATAATAATTATTCCGGTATCTGTAAAGAACTTGCTATGTGCCAGGCACTGTTCTCAGCCCTGGGGTAGATACGAGGTAATCAGGTTGTCCCGTGTGGGGCTCACAGTCTCAATCCCCATCGTACAGATGAGGTAACTGAGGCACAGAGAAGTAAAGTGACCCGTCCAAGGTCACACAGCAGACAACTGGCGGAGCTGGCTTTAGACCCATGTCCTGTGACTCCCAAGCCCGTGTTCTTGCCACTAGGCCATGCTGCTTCTCAAAGGCTCTCCTTGGACTGACTCTCAAGCGCCCAATAAATATGACTGACTGATTTGGACCAGTCAGTCCTGCCTTATCCTAGTTCTAGACCTTCGTGCTACGGAGAAGACGTGAAAGAGCACTGGGAAGGGATTCAGGAAATGTAGGGTAAAATTCCGGGCTCTGCTGACGCAACTCTGACCGTCGCCATCTGCAAAATGAGACGCTGCCTTTTCTCCTTCCTACAGCTCAGGAGGGCCGAGAGTCTTGGTCCCTCTGTGAGCTGGGATCTTGGAGAAAGGTGTGATAGAGAAACATTAAAGGTCCACGACCAAGTTTGGATAAATATTCATTTTTACCCTAATTAGTGCACCACTTGGAAGTCCCTTCTGCTGGGTTGGTAAGCCACAATTTCCCACCAGACTTCCCGAATTGAAATCCTAAGAGTTGCTTTGTCTGCCCAGGGAGCTACAAGTGGTATTGCTATGCCAGTTTTGAGTAAATATTTGGAAGTTTGAGAGAGCTATAAAATATATCCAAGAGTAAACTAAACTAACCTTCCCTCCCAAATTCGCTCCTCCTCCTAACGTCCCCGTCAGTGCAAACACCACCGCCACCATCCTCCCCATCTCTCAAGCCTGAAATCGTCACGCGATTCGGTCACCGGATCGCGTCAGTTCTTTCTTCGTGACAACGCCAGAATCCACTCCTTTTTCTTTATCCAAACTGATGCCACGCTGGTCCAAGGAACTATCATATCCCAACTTGACCACTGAATGAGCCTTGCTGCCCAGGCTTGTGTACTGCACAAAAAGAAGGGGGTAATGAGCGTTAGGTTACAGAATTCAAGCACATACCTCCTATTCCGTTGCAGCGAGAGGTCATCTCCCAGAGGACCAGAGCCATGGAGTACACATCAGTTTGCTTGAAAGACTCAACGTTCTCTAAGTTCATTCGGGACTCCAAGACTTCAGGAGCCATGTATCTCGCTGTGCCGACCTGGAACGTGATAAAGAAGCAGCTCACAGTTCTGTTTCACTCCAGGTTTACCAATTCTGCTGACATCTGTGCACTCGGCAAATTATTGGCAGCTCCTCCTTCCTTCTTGGGCAGATTTAATTGGAAACAGTCAGTTGAGAGAACCATTTGGGTTTCTATGGGGATAAGGGAATCACAGGGACATGGGATGGGGGAAGGGAGGGGGGAGACTGCACAGCTTCGAGGGACAAGGCAGCTAATTATCCTCGACCCCGGACTCTGGGTTCCGGGCATCCCGGTGGCTGGATGACTCCGAATTTTCTGTGGTTTTATTTAGTAGTAAGCCTGTGATTAGTTAATAAGATATACTCTTCGGGGCAACCCTATTTAGAGAGCTTTACCCAAAGGTGGCACTGTATTCAGCTGATGTTTGGACAAGTACAGAAATAAAACCCAGAGTAAAAACTTTCCGCCCACTCAAGAAATCTTAAAAATAACCTTTCCGCATTTCAAATCATGGACACTGCTGATTTTCAAAGGTTCTTGCCATCACATCCAAAAATCGTTCTGCTAATATTGCACATATAACCCAACCGAAGTAAGGAAGTGCCAGAACCTAGGGACTTCTGTCTGGTCAGCACATATGTCCCTTCGTCGCCATCCTCACGGATGGTGCGAAAGACAATTCTGCAAACCACTAGAATTTCTTGGCTTCTTGATGTCTAATGTGAAACTCCCACAGTGAGGATTTACTCCAGTATTAACATTTTCTACTGGTTTTTTTTTTTTTAATCCGAGACAAAAAGGAGCACAGCTCCAAAAAATTCAGATGTGAAAAAGAAGAAAATAAATTACTTCTCCAGGTGGCCAGTCGGATAGGATGGGGCAAGCTCCAAGTATCTAATATGGCGTACCCAGATTTCACCTTGAACTTTTTAGTCAGTGTCTGAATACGCTGTCCCTACTTCCGAGAATGACAGAGGCAGGTGGCCGTTTAACCAGAGGGGCCGGTTTTTCCTTTGGCGTGTGCTTGCGTGGCAGCCCGAAAGACAGGCCCCCGGTCTACGCTACAGATGGAATGGAAATCAGGCAACTGGTCATTAAGTCTTAATCAAAACTGAAAAGAAATTGGGCTACCCTCTTGACTGAAGCTTGCTGTGGGCAGAAAACATGGCTGCTAAATTCTGTGGTATTGTACTCTCCCAAGCGCTTAGTACAGTGCTCTGCACATAGTAAGCACTCCATCAATACCACTGCTTGATTAATTCTGATACAATGCCATAGATAGCGTTAGAAGAATTATGGGAAGAGGGGGGCTGTTGGAATTTTATCTGTAATAATAATAATAATGTTGGTATTTGTTCAGCGCTTACTATGTGCAGAGCACTGTTCTAAGCGCTGGGGTAGACACAGGGAAATCAGGTTGTCCCACGTGGGGCTCAAAGTCTTAATCCCCATTTTACAGATGAGGTAACTGAGGCACAGAGAAGTTAAGTGACTTGCCCACAGTCACACAGCTGACAAGTGGCAGAGCTGGGATTCGAACCCATGACCTCTGACTCCAAAGCCCGGGCTCTTTCCACTGAGCCACGCTGCTTCTCTAAGGCTGCTCCGTACGATACTTCCCCGTACTATACAGAAGGATTTCAATTTCAACACATACACACACACAAACACACACTATTTTATTACCAATCACACCTACTCTGTACCCAAAGGAAGTTGAATAACTACGGTTTCTGAAGCACTATTCCAAACTCCAACCCAAAAGATAGCGCTTCTTTTGGTTCCCTCTTTTGCCCCAATGAGGGGGTCCAAAATGAAATTTTTAATGCCACTGCTCACCCCAGGAAGAAACTAAGTGGATACATAAAGAAAGTTAACGTGGGGATAAAATGGATCTTCATGCAGAGAAAACAGCCTTGGAGATAGAACTTTGCGACCCAACAAAATGCTTACTGAATTTGGACTGAACTGATGATGTGCACGTCCCAAATCTATCCAGCCACCCTACTCCGTTTCACTACATCAACAGACCACCGAGGCTGCCTGAAGAAATGCACCTCGAGTCCCCCTTACAAAAAAGTAAGTGAAAGGAAAACAGAGTTTCTTCAATCTGTTTCAGGCCCACACCGACCGATATCTCCCGGGATATGGGAAATAAATTAGCATGACTGCCCTACGCTAGTCTGACGATCCCGGAAGACGTTTTATAGAGGGAAAAATATCCCCAAAACTCAGGATAGAAAACGATTCTACTGAACTATTAGCGACAGTCTGCCGACCGAGGGTGTCCAGAGAAACCACGACTATTAAGACGCTATCACCCTGGGGACGTTAGCTGTCGGCCCGAATCTGAAGAATTCATTTTTTAAACAAATACTCCACGGTTCTGTGCAGTGTCCTCTTGGCTAACCAAGTTTCTCGTTCCTACCTAGCACCGTAAAACGCTCCCCCCGGATTCTGAGGCCAGCGGGTCGGCTCGACGGGAATGAAGAATTCCACGTGCCCCGCCCAACACTGAGCCCGCCCGAAGTGGCGGAACTGCACGGCCGTACCGTCTCGGCCTTGAGCTGCCAGACGAAAAGCCAGCGGGCCGCTGAGTCTCGTCCGGAGCCCCCGGCGTTTCTAAACGCCGCTGCGTCGAATCGGGCTGAAAGACTCCCCCCACCCGGCCCCTAACCCGGAGAAACCGTGATGGCAGAAGCCAGGGGCAGCGAGCCCCAAGCACGCCCCCTCACCTGCCCGCTGTTAGCCAGGTCGTCCACGGAGAGCGTGGGATCCAGCCTCAGGGACAGCCCGAAGTCACAGAGGCAGCAGGTCAGGTCGTTCTTGACGAGGATGTTGGAACTCTTCAGGTCTCTGTGCACGATGGGGGTCTTGGGCCGCCCGCAAGGGGTGTGGTCGCTGTGCAGGTGGGCGATGCCCCGCGACAGGGAGCTGCCCAGCTTCCACAGGTCCTCCCAGCTGATGACGTGCCGGGTCAGGTACTCCTGCAGGTTCCCCCGCGAGTGGAAGGCGGTGATCAGCCAATACTGCTTGCCCAGCTCCGTCTTCCGCTCCTCGGCCGTGAGGAACTGGAGGACGTTCTCGTGCTTCAGGTTGATGTCGGAGAAGATGTCCTTCTCCGTCTTCCAGGAGGCGTACTCCTCGTAGGGGAAGATCTTCACCGCCACCGTCTCGAACTGCTCGGACGTGTTCTGCTTCAGCTTGGCCTTGTAGACCTCGGCGAACCTTCCCTTCCCCACCAGGGTGTCCAGCTCGATGGGCAGCAGCTCGGTGTTGTGGTTGAGGTTGTTGGCGCAGGTGGAGCTGATGTCGGAGCGGTCGTCGTCGATCATCATGGCGCAGCGGTCGCTGCACTCCATGTGCTTCCGGCCCTTCGAGCTCTTCTCCCAGGCCGTGTTCAGCTTCCGCCTGCGCTGCACCCGGTAGCAGTAGAAGGTGACGATCACAGCGACGGCGATCCCCAGCGGGGGGAGGAGGCTGATCACCGTCACCGCCATCAGCTCTGGGTTGGCGGCGACTTCTAGAATCGGGGGAGAGGAAAGAAACACTTCAAGGGGGTGTCGTGAGGGAGCCGGAGAGGGAGCGACCGACTGACACCGTGGGCATCTGTAGGGCTGCCTAGTCCTTCCGCTTCACGCAGTGCGAGATACCCGGGGAATCCTCCCAACAATATGGAGAAGCCACAAGACCGTCTGCGGTACGTTCCCTACAGCTTAACGCGCGGCTCTGGACAGCGCTCCGTACCCTCGCTGCATGCTGCCGTTGCTGTTGACGAGGACAGTGACGCAGGGGTCGGGATTTTCTCTCGGGTCCGCGGAAGACCCAGACGCAGAGGGAACCCCGGCCCGTGACCTCCAACTTGGAGTCCCGGGAGCAGGGAGGTAACGACGTCGTCTCAGAGAGTCCCGAGCTACGTGGGGATTATGCAGCACGTCCTACTGGAAACGGCCCCGGCCCGCGAGTCAGGAGACCGGGGTCCGGATCCCAGCTCCTTCACTCACCCTCTGGCTGAACTTGGGCAAATCACTTCTAACCTCTCTGCCTCAGTTTCCTCAGGTATAAAATGGGGATGTTTAAATAGTATCTGACTGGATGTTATAATCCGAATAATCTTGAACCATTCAGAAGGATTAAGAAGTCTTATTTATAACTAACCTGAATTTTCCCAACAAGAAGTTATGATGCAGCATGTTTACATATTAAAAATTAATGGTCTTAATATGCCAAGGTGTCATTCCAAACGCAAGACAGTTTAAAAGAAGGTAATTACGGTCTGTCCGTAAAAAAAAACCAGAATAGATCATAATTACAATTGCTCATTGCTACTTCCTGCTCCTCGATAGGGTGTCGATAAAACTGAAATTTGTTATACTGTTAAGTAAGGTCTTTAGAAATCTCCCCTCCCCCCGTCCACTGACAGCAAACAGAAGTTCCAATTTCTTCTCTATCTTCCTGTGCTCTTTTAAAATCCTACATAGAAATTACAGTGCAAGAGCGGTAGTTCTTGAAACTTTAAGATCCAGTGAAAAGTGTAATAAAGCACACTAAAAGGAGGCTTCCTGGCTAGGTCTTTATCTAAGCATGTCCCCCACACCTTTTTATACTTCAGTAACCCTTAGACTCCTATTGGAACTGCAGGAAAAAGCCAGAGAGTTACTCCATACCCCTAGTGAAGAAGTGGACAATACGCTTACTGAGTCTACACAACCACCACTGAGGCAGAACTGAGCAATTACGCAGTTGATTTGCTCGATGAAGACAACTCTGAAGTCTGAATGATTTATTCAGACCCCAAAATTGATTTTTTTTCCTTTTTCTGAATCACCCCAGTTGAGTAAGACCCAGGACTGTGCCCTGAAATAGGGGAAAGGCTGGGCTGGGTCTGATTACCTCTTCCCCCATCCCACCCAGTGCCACTTTTTTTTTAATAGTATTTTTTAATAATAATAATAATGTTGACATTTGTTAAGCTCTTACTATGTGCAGAGCACTGTTACAAGCGCTGGGGTAGATACAGGGTAATCAGGTTGGCCCACATGAGGCTCACAGTTAATCCCCATTTTACAGATGAGGTAACTGAGGCACAGAGAAGTTAAGTGACTTGCCTACAGTCACACAGTTGACAAGTGGCCTCTGACTCCCAAGTCCGGGCTCTTTCCACTGAACCACGCTGCAAGCATTTAGCATGTTCCAGGCACTGTACTGAGCACTGAGCTAATCAGTTTGGACACAATCCCTGTCTCACATGGGACTCACAGTCAATCTTGATCTGCTTGTATCTCACCCAGCGCTTAATACAGTGCCTGGCACATAGTAAGCACTTAAATACTACAATTATTATTATTAATCCCCATCTTTCAGATTAGGGAACTGAGGCACAGAGAAGCAAAGCCACTTGCCTAAGGTCACACAACAGACAAGTGGCAGAGCCAGAAGGAGGACTCAAGTCCTCTGACTCCCAGGCCCGTGGTCTTCCCACTCGCTGCTTGAAGTAATTTCTGGGTCTGGCCTGAACCTGTGTTGGGTTCAGAGGTCCAGATGCAACCAAGACTGACAGGGGTTTGAGGACTCTGGCCTGAGGTACCTTCTCCTTTTCTATCGGACAGTAGGCAAGAGAGCAGTGTGGACAAGTTGATAAAGGACAGACCTGGAAGTCAAAATGACCTAACCATAATAACAGTAATTGCGATATCTGTTAAGCACTTACTGTGTGCCAAGCGCTGGGGTAGATACAAGATAATTGGGTTGGACCCAGGCCCTGTTCCTCACAGGGCTCACAGTCTTAATCCCCATTTTATAGATGAGGTAACCGAGGCACAGAGGAGTGAAGTGACTTGTCTGAGGTCACACGGCAGACATGTGGCAGAGCCGGGTCCTGGGTTCTAATCCCAGCTCCGCCACTTATCTGCTGTGAGATCTTGGCAAGTCATTTAACTTTTCTCTGTATTAGTTACCTCACTTGTAAAATGGAGATTAAGACTGTGAGTCCTGTGCGGAACAGGGATTAACCTGATTAACCTGGTTACTTCTACTTACTTCTACTGGTCAGGGTCCAAAGGGCAAAACTGCTCGTTCCCTATTTTTACGTGGCCGGCGGAGAGCTAGATCCTCCCACAAGGCCGTTCTCCCCACGGAGAACAGCCGATTTTGTTCGACGTGAAATCCGGAAGCCACACTCACCCTATGGGGCAGGATACAACTGTGGGGGCGGGGGTGGCACGTTCGCTGCTGAATCTCTTGGTCTGACACTCTCCCGTGAATGGAGGAATCAGAACAGACCCAGGGTCATTGGTAATCCACTAATCCTCTAGCAAAAAGACCCAGCCACATCACTCTCAATGAAAGGAATCTTTGATACGTCTGAATTCCCAGTAAGCATTTTTCAAGTCAAATGTCAAGCAGAAATGCGTTCAGTACACAAAGTATACCACAAACCTGCTGAAAAAAAACAAATCAAAATGAAGCCCAATCATTTTCTGGTGGTTAGAAAAGTGACTACTGTGGCTTTTTACAGATGTCTTTTGGGCTTTTTAAATCCTGGGCAACCCCCTAAGTTAATATCAGATAGAGGTTTCTTTAAAGGCAGCTTGAAAGTAGGGCTGTAAAATTCATGATTTTAAAGGTCAATGACTACAAATTACAAACAAGGCAGTAAAAACTGCGGGCAGATTGTTCAGTATACATTACCTGGAATGTAAGCCTGCCTAGATGAATTGACTATTAGGGACCCTGCCCAAAGGAATATCCTAACTTCAACTTAGAAATGGCCTAGAGTGAAGTGTGGCCAAAGACGGACCAAAAGATTGAATTTGTTCTCTGCAGTAAAGCAATAGCTCGAGTTGGAATTTCCACAAGCGTCTTGCAAGAGCGTTTGTTGTATTATGCCAGTGCCGCATAGAAACTGAGGGGTTTCTTGGGAAATATTTCTGCCTCAACATCTGCTATCTACCTCATCCGATTTAGTTTCATCCGATGCTGGCAAAGATGTCCCCAAGCAGACAGTGCCAGAAAGAAGATGATCGACTGGGAAAAAAGGCTGAACCTCTTCCCCAAAGGGAAGACATATTATTTTCCGACAAATGCCGTTTACTTTGGTTACTGATAATGAGTCCTAAGACTCACCTCAGGTGGGTTTCACCTATATTGATTCTTTCACTCTTTTGTCCCCATATATTTAAATTTTACAGGTGCTGATATGCCCCAAACAGCAGCCCTGTAAATTAAGGAGGAGAAATGGAGGTTCTTAAAAGTTGAGATACAGTGAGAGTTTTAACTAAAATCTGGGTCTCAACTCTTATGCTTCAAGACTCTATTAAAAGAAAAGCAAATCACGTTTGCCTCAATAACCCAAGGATTGCAAGTGATATTGGGTTAAGGGGCCTAAAATTACCTAGATTACTGCCTTAATTCTCTACTTTGTTTTTCTAGTGTAAGATCGAGCTTAAAAATTCCTTCCCAGCCAAAACTACTAGGGAAAAAATAACAATGATAATAATAATAATTGTGGTATTTTTAAAGGGCTTACTATGTGTCAAGCATCGTACTAAGCACAGGGATAAATACAAGATAATCAGGTCAGACACAGTCCGTGTTCCACATGGGGATTAGAGTCTCAGAGGGAAGAATAACCAGCGCTTAATCCTTATTTTACAGATGAAGAAACTGAGGCACAGAGAAGTTAAGTGACTTGCCCGAGGTCACACAGCAGACAAGCGGTGGAGCCGGGATTAGAATCCACGTCTCCTGACTCCCAGACCCGTGCTCTTTCCACGAGGCCACACTGCTTCCCAGGAGGAACTCAGAGGTGGGATGCATTTAAAACCCAATGGGGTAAATTCTATTTTTCTGGCTCTGGTAGACTCCTGATAATGTCAGTACAATCCTAGCTTTGGCTGAAGACAGACCACTGAGCCTCTTCTGTAGTACTGCACTTCTTAAATGGCATAGAAGTCAGTCAGTTGCATTCACTGAGCACATACTGTGTGCAGAGCACTGTACTAAGTGCTTGGGAGAATACAATATGACACATTACCTGCTCACGGTGATCGTACAGTCTAGAGGAGGACAACAGAAGTGTATAAAACAAATGGAATAAGATCAAGGGTAGAGATTTTCCTAGAGGTAGCCACTTATAACTTCCACAGCGTGAATTTGATTGGTTTAGCATTTATCTTACAAGTATCGTTAATATTACTGGGGAATGTGACCTCCTAGCCTGCTACTTTATTTCTCAGGCTAAATACTTTTCTGTCTCCAGATTTCATTGTATAAGTGTTGGTTTATCTTGGGGGGAAGGAGATGGGAGGGTAAATGGAACTGCTAACTTCTAGGTTTTTGCTAAGTGCTACATGTTGAACTTGGGAGGGTTAAGAAACTATTAGGGTGATTTAGAAATCCCTAGAGGGCAGGAATCATGTCTTCCAACCCTAAGGTACTCTCCCAAGTGCTCAGTACAGGGCTCTGCACAGAGAAAGTGCTCAATACCAGTGATCGATGGACTGACTGATTCATTGATGGACAGAAAAATGGTTCACTTCCCTATTTTTTTTCCTTTCTGGCAAGGAAGTATTTCTGTAGATTAACATAACACCGATTTTGTTAAGCATCTCATTTTTCATTTTCCCCCTCCCCCTCTAGACTCTAAACTTGTTACGAGCAGGGGAGGTATCTGCTTATTCTGTTGGATCGGTATTCTCCCGAGGGCTTAGTACAATGCTCTGCACATATTAAGGGCTCAATAACTACAACGGATTGATTGATTGTTCCTTCTCCTTCCCAACTCTTTTTCTTGCGGTGATTAAGGTACATAGGTATGCTTACTGTTGATGAAAAAGCCGACTGCCAGTTACTTGAAAGATCACCCCACCCACTCTTATTCATGGTTTAGCAGATAATCTCTCATGAATGACCACATTTTTAAGTTTCTGAATGACAGCTACTATTGGAAAGGAACAAATCAGTGTGTCTTTTTTTGGCTTCAGCTTCACTTCCCACCAACTCTTGCATTTTCTCCAAACAGGACATATTCAATTTTAGTTACAATTTCCCCAGTGTGCTATCCCATATAATGCTTCTCTGGCATGCTGATGAAGGCTGGCCCGATTTCCTTGCCACTAATCTTCTACCTGGTGATGGAAAAGTCAACGAGCAAACCAAGCAAGACCACCGGTTATACATGTTGACAATTTTCCCCAAAAGAGATTTATTTACCGGGTTCTCTCTCCAGACAGGATCCTAGGGAGCAATACGATTTTTTCGGAGCAACAAACAAACCCTCTCTTCCTGTCTTTTCATTTCTTTCTCTCATTACTATACACCGAACCAACATCCAAGGGTACGGTACCTCTTTATTACACATGCTACCTTTCTCCAAGGAGCTTAAGATGCTTCTCCAACATTATTTCATTCATCGACCCAACGGTTCTGAAAGGTACTGTGCAAAAGGGCAGGCTGAGTCAAAGTGAGATTGGATTGGTTTTTGCAGAGGCCAGAGAAGTGAACATTATTTCTAAGTACTGGATTCCTTGGTGCCTATGGCATAGGCCGAGAAGATTATTTTTAAAATGTCTGGGAATTCAGAGTTTATATAAATGATACTTGCCACGCCAATCAATATTTACCACTGTGCCAATAAGCCCCTGTGATTATACGTGAGACAGTGTGAGAGGAGATGCATGAAATCAAAATCAAAATCTATCTCCTCAGTAAATACTAAAATTAAAATTCACATATGAATAAAGTCAACTGTATTACCTACGTCAGTAAGCATAGGTGTGTGCTAATAACACACAGAAATACTTAAAAGTAAGCTCACTACCGTAGCAGTGCTCTATATTGAATATTCCCATAGTAGTAAGAACTTCCTGAGAATAACTTTTCAAAATGGTGGAAGAAAAGCAGGCTCTCCATCTACAACCGGTAAAAGTGGTTCTAGTCCTGTGATGACCTTCATGAGAAACAATGTGGCCTAGGGGAAAGAACACAGGCCTGGGAGACAGAGGACCTGGTTTCTAAAGCCTCCTCTGCCGCTTGCCTGCTGGGTAACCATGGACAAGTCACTTCGCTTGTCGGTGTCTCCATTTTCTTATCTGTAAAATGGAGAGTTGATACCTTTTATTTAAACTGTGAACCCAATGTGGCACAGGGAATGTATGCACAATCTGGTTTTACCTTCCCCAGGGCTTATCCAGTGCAGTTCTTGGCAGCTAGTAAGCGCTTAACTAAGACCACAGTCATTATTATTTCAAAACTAAACTACTCTCTTGTACACACACACACACAAGGCTCCCTCCAGTTATCACCTCACCTCCCTCCAAACATTCTTCTCCAAACTTCTCCAGTGAGTTGTCTACACCTGCTGTTTCAGGTTCTTGTCCTCCAATTCTCTTCTTGACCCCTCCTATCTGGTTTCCATCCCCTTCACTCCACAGAAAACACCCTCTCAAAGGTCGCAGTTATCTTCTTCTTGCCAAATCCAACAGCCTCTATTCCTTCTTAATCCTTCTCGATCTCTCAGCTGTCTTCGACCCTGCCAGACACCCCTTCTCCTGTAAATATTATCCAACCTTGGCTTCACTGACATTCTCCTCCCCTGGTTCTCCTTTCTCTCTGGTCTCTTATTCTCAGTCTCTCTCTCTGAGTCCCATCCCCTAACTGGGGGTGTCCCTCAAGCTATCTACATCCACTCCCTCGGAGAACTCATTCATTCCCATGGTTTCAGCTCCCACCTCTACGCCGACGATTCCCAAATCTACATCTCCAGCCCTGCTCTCTCCCTCTCTGTAGTCTCGCATTTCCTCCTGACTTCAAGCGACTAGGATGTCCCGCCATCACCTCGTACTTAACATGTCTAAAACAGAACTACTCATCTTCCCACCCAAACCCTGTCCCTCCCCTTCACTGCTGACAGCACCACCATCCTTCCTATCTCACAAGCCCGTGACTGTGGCGCTATCCTTGACTCCTCTGTCATTCAACCCACATGTTCGATCCATCATTTAATCCTATCAGTGTGACCTTCACAACATGGTTAAAATCTGCCCTTTCCTCTCCATCCAAACTGCTGCCACATTAATCCATGAATTTATCCTATCCCGCATTGATTACTGCACCAGTCTCCTTGCTGACCGCCCTGCCTCCTCCCACTCGAGTCCACACTTCACTCCGCTGCCCGGATCATTTTTCTATTAGAGACATTCAGGCCATGCTTCCCCACTCCTCAAGAACTTCCAGTGGTTGCCCATCCACCTCTGCGTCAAACAGAAACTCCCTCCCACTTGGCTTTAAAACACTCAATCATCTTGTCCCCTCCTACTCACCTCACAACCCGGCCTGCATACTTTGCTCCTCTAATGCCAACCTTCTCACTGTACTTCTATCTCATCTATCACTGACCTCTCACTCACATCCTGCCTCTGGCCTGGAATGCCCTCCCTCTTCATATATAACTATTACTCTCCTCCCCCTTCAAAGCCTTACTGAAGGCCCATCTCCCTGACTAAGCCCTCCTTCCCTCTTCTTCCACTCCCTTCTGTCACCTTGACTTGCTCGCTTTATTCCCCCACCCTGGTCACATAACACTTCTGTACACATCTGTAATTTCATTTATTTAATATTAATGTCTGTTTCCCCCTCTAGACTGTAAGCTCGTTGTGGGCAGGCAATGTGTCTGTTTCCCAGTCTGTTGCTCTGCACACAGTAAATGCTCAATAATTATGATTCTCTCTCTCACACACACACGCCCTCCTTAAAAACACATGACGGCCAAAGGTTCAGTTCCCCATGGATACTGAGAATATGTTTTCTTGCTAATTTATCATTTTCTCAGCCATGACCTGGAATCTTGTGTCTTTCTTTGGCCCCTTACAAAGGGAATTCCTCGTGAACTGCAGAGGGCAGAACAATCAAGCATTT
This sequence comes from Ornithorhynchus anatinus, assembly GCF_004115215.2. Classification (NCBI taxonomy): domain Eukaryota; kingdom Metazoa; phylum Chordata; class Mammalia; order Monotremata; family Ornithorhynchidae; genus Ornithorhynchus; species Ornithorhynchus anatinus. The sequence goes on along the minus strand of NC_041735.1, from coordinate 49,888,163 downwards.
GTGTCATTTCGCAGTGACACAGTCGTGCTTTTTTTTTTCCTGTACATTTAGGGAGTGGATTTCAGTTCATTCCTTCCCTTTGGGGTTTCCATACCCAGGTAACATCCTCCTGTTACTTCTCTTCCCTCCCAGATTAAAAAGGGGAAACACTGAGAAAAGTACAAAGCAAGAAATGGGAAGATAAATCTGCATTTATCCTGCGAGCTGGGTTTGACCACTCAAGGTAGTTGGAAATTGGATGGAAAAATAACAGTGGAAACTTTTATGAATACATCTGGAACCAGCTGGAGTTTTGTGAGGCGAATCAGGTCTGTCTTCCAAAAAAAAAAAAAAGGAAATGGTTTCTAAAAACTTTCCATTAAAATTTCGCAACATTTGGGGAGGAGAGAAATGTGACTTGCGATGGCTTTACAACACTGCTGAAATTGGATCATTAAATATGGCTAATTAACATCAGGCTGGAATAAGTAAGTTCAGAAAAGGCTTTTCCAATCCAAAGCATCTTCTCGAGTCCAACTGGTGTGGTCAAGTGCCAGCGCGCCACAGTTTAGTTTGGTCACAGAAGGAAAGCTGAGTAACAGTTACCCTGCGGTGAGCTGGTTTGCTGGACATTTTCCCATTGTTTTGATGTTTTAAGTGATTGTACACTGGCAAAATGGTAACGCTCAGATTGCCGCCTGAGTCTAAACGGGTGGGTCAGAAAATGGGCGAGGCAGCCAGAGTGCTGAAGCACCCTAAAATTGCCCATCAGAACCATCATGAGATCCGTCTGGTTCTGGTGAATTTTGTCAATTTTACTATTTTGCCGCTTAAGAAAAAAAAATTCACAAGAGACAGTTTCTTCGTATTTAGCCACTTCAAATGTTGTCTACGTTGTGCTTGACTGAGTCACAAAGCCTACTGCAACCCACAATCTTTATTATTTTCATGGATAAATATGGAACGTTATTCACGTTACAGCTCCCTGAACTAAGATGTCCATAAGCCCTAGGCTACTTGAGCTCTGATTCATCACCTCTAATGACTAACGCCCTCTCACAGAAATGAGAACCTGCTGTTTTCATTCTTTATTCCAACAGATTTACTCCATCACGCTCCCATCCTTCTCTTTTTCTTTATTTAAGGAAGAAAGTTAGCCTACTTTGCTTTGGGCCTCTAGACAGTAAGAGTCCCAGTTGGCATGCCAGTTATTGACAAGACTTAGTAAACAACACCAACCAAAAACACACCCAAGAATGCTCGTGGGCCCCAAACTTCCTTTTTTCATTCTTCAGCTGACTGGCTGGAACTAAGGTTGGCCACACACGAGGAGCAGGGTAGAGAGGAAAAGAGACGAAGAGCCAAAAGGGCCCAAAAAAACCCAAAGTTCCCCAGTATGAGAGAAAAAAGAGCAATGCCAACCACGACAGCAATGTGCAGAATGGGTACAGATGACAGTCAGTTCAAGGGAAAATTATTACAGTCTATTATCTAGTTGTCTGGAGGAGCAGAGGACCAGCTGGCCGAGATGTTCTGCCCAAAGTTAAACACAGACAGGAAACCACATGTCTGATACTGTAAAAATCATTTGTCTTCCTGCCATGGCTAACCACGCAAGGAACCCACAGAGGCTGTTTTCATTTAAAGGAAATTCTAATCCACAACAATAAAAAAGGAATGATAAAGAGTCACTTCTCCAAAAAGCCCACACCCTTTGGAGGGGATGGGTGAGGGACTATTTTTGGCACGTCCACGGGCACATTTCAGTGAAGTCTTGGATTTACCGGGTAGCAGAGTCCAGACCTCGGCCCGGGCTGTTATAGATGAACATTTCTCTGCAACCAAGGACCTGGGGCGGAATCTGAGCCCTTCAGCCATGCTAAACCACCTCCAAGATTTGTGCCGTTCAGTGATAGCAGCTGTGCCGGGCTCCCGCTGTAGGTTTAGTTTTGCTTGTCTTTGGCGCCGAGCCCAGATTTCTGGCTTGTAATCAGATCCGAGTGCCCGGTTATCACGCCTGAAGTCCGAATCCGGATAGCCACCACTCTACCACCCTTCTTGTGGCTGAGGTAATAAAGCCAATGCCGAATATCACTTTTGTTTGGTGCCAACAGGCCTGGCCTAGAGTGAGCACCTTCTGCTTTGAAGATCAGAACTCCTGGGTAATAATTCACTTCTCAAGCCTCTTGTTTGCTCCGGAAGTACAAATTAGGGAGTATCCCCTGCAGACAACACCTCAGACACAGAGTGGCTGGTGTGAGGGTGCTACTTCTGAGCTCGGTTTGGTAGGAAAGGAGGAAAAAGTGAGAAGGAGAAGAAAGTGTGAGGAGCAGATTTCCTTACCAGTGAGGTTGGGGGTTTTTTGATGGTTTTTGTTAAGCACTTACTCTGTGTCAGCTACTCAACAAAGCACTGGGGTATATACGAACTAGTCAGGTTAGACACAGTCCCTGTCCCACACGGGCTCACATTCTTAACTCCCGTTTTACAGATGAGGCAACTGAGGCACAGAAGTGAAGTGACTTGCTTAAGGTCACACAACAGACTTGTGGCGGATCCGGGATTAGAACCTAGGTCTTCCGGGCTGCCGGGCCGTGCTCTATCCACAGACCTTCTACATTTTGAGGTTCCACGCCGGGAAGCTGCTCCCACAAGTTTTTTACCCCCGACCCAGGGACTCGCCCTGACCTGCTGCCTCCACTGAATGGCTCTGCCATGTGTCCTGGGAGGGACAGGCACAGAGCCCTGGGAAAGACAGCCCTGAGTTTGGTGAGAGGGAATGACTCACTATCAAGAGCAGAAACACCAGGTAACAACTCTGGGTTGTGTTTACAAAGCCCGTTGTGGGGTGACAAGAGGGAAAATTACTTCACCTCTAAATGCCTGAGAGTAACAGACTATTGTTAGCCTAAAGGAAATGTCTCACAGAGGGGAGGTGGAAACAGAGTGAGCAAATTCATCCTTTTGTACATATGGAACATATTTTTTTTTCTAAAGTCAGTCAACTGGAAATCACACCTGCTTTGTCCAGTTTTGATTTACCTTCCTCACGCTGTGATTTTTTTTTGGCAAAACAGATGACGAGAACTAATTCTTAGTATTAAGAAGGTAAGGATAGAGTCTGGTTTAAATCCTAGACACTGCACACTCACCTTTCTAGAAGGAACTATTTTAGTCTTCATCTCTGTCGCTTGCTTCTCTTCCTCTCTCATTCTCTTTTTTATGGTATTTGTTAAACCCTCTCTATATATCTTGCACTGTTTTAAGCAATGGGGTAGATACAAGCCTATCAGGATAGAAACAAATGAGGCTCACAGTCTGTGTTGGAGAGAAGCAGCATGACTTAGTGGATAGAGCACGGGCCCGGGCGTCAGAAGGACCAGGTTTCTAAACCCGGCTCCGCGACACGTCCGCTGGGTGACCTCGGGCAAGTCACTTCACTTCTCTGTGCCTCAGTTCCCTCATCTGAAAATGGAGATTAAGAGTGTGAGCCCCATTTGGGACAGAGACTGTGTTCAACCTGATTGACGCCATGTACCCCAGCGCTCAGAATTCCATCTAACCCTAATTCCCATTTTATAGATGAAGCAACACCGAGGCACAGAGAAGTTAAGGCACCATGGTCACACAGCAAGCAACTGGCAGAGCTGGGATTAGAACCCTGGTCCCCTTACTCCTAGGCACATGCTCTTTTCACTGGACCATGCTGCTTCATATGTGTCTCTCTATCACTGTCTCTTTCGACTTCCTCGGTGTCCTCCCTTTCTTGCCCTCTTTCTCTCCTTTTCTTGGATTACCGTGTCCACCCCCATGGAAACCCCACCCACCAGCTCCGTATCGGTTAGCAAACGATAGTGATATTTCTCTCCACCAATTTAATCTGCCTTCTTGTCTAATATGGTAATAATTTATTAAGTTGCTAGCCATCTTGTAGCTTATTAGTCATTTGTGGATTTTTCGGAAGTACCGCTAATGCTAAAATGGATAATGAGGAAGAAAACCCGTAGGAACGAGTTTCCACAATAAAGATGAGCAGACGGAAGAATGTTCAAAGGTCCACACCCAACTCAATCCATCGACCGTGTCCACTGAGTGCTGTGTGCAGGGCACTATACTAACCACTTGGGAGAGTAAAACCTAACAATATGACAGATATATTCCCTGCCCAGGACGAGTTTAGCCCAGATTGGGGCCTTCTGGCCCCAACAGCAGGAAGAAGAATTAAGCGCGGGGTCCTTGAAGTCGATATTCAATTCTACAGCTGGAACCAGGTGCGGGTGGGCAGATGGATGGAACTGTCGGTGAAAAACCAGGTCCCTCACCTTGGCTCCAGTAGGAGTGACAAGGAATAGTTTCTATCTAGCGAGGCAGCGCAGGGAAGAAGCCATGGTGGGATCTGCGTGCAACACTGAAACGACTTCAACCACGCACATTTTCTGCACACGGCAAAAACAAGAGAGCAGTGAGCAAGAGGGTAAACTAAAACAGAGCACGTAGGTAAGCAGTGGGGCCTAGTAGAAAGAACATGGGCCTGGGAATCAGAGGACCTGGATTCTAATCCCAGCTCCGCTACTTGTCTGCTGTGTGACCTTGGGCAAGTCACTTCACTTCTCTTTGCCTCAGTTACCTCATCTGACAGATGGGATTAAGGCTGTGTGTCCTACGAGGGACAGGGACTGTGTCTCATCGGGTTCCCTTGGACAGCGTAGCTTAGCGGAAAGAGTCCGGGCTTGGGAGTCAGAGGTCATGGGTTCTAATCCCGGCCACTTATCAGCTGTGTGACTCTGCGCAAGTCACTTAACTTCTCTGGGTCTCAGTTACTTCATCTTTAAAATGGGGATTAAGACTGTGAGCCCCAGGTGGGAGAACCCAGCGCTTACAACAGCAGTTGCCATAGTAAGCGCTTAACAAACACCATCTTTATTATTATTATCTACCGAGATGGTTAGTGTCCAGAACATAAGTGGTTAAGAAATACCATTGAACTTTTTTAAAAAAAGAAAATAAAAAAACTGTTTTGAGTCAAGTAATACTGAACCCTCTCATACGGGCATAGTCTTAGAGTCTATGGATGAGAGTGAGAGCTGCACCACCTGCTCTCTGGACCCCATGATACTGTATTAGTACCAGCAAACTAAGCTGCCCAACCATAGACCTGGCTGAGGAAAAGGGCGGTGTGAAACCGAATTTATATTAAATCAGAAAAGTCCACAACAAAAGATCCAAAATTTGCAAAATTGAGAGTCCACAGATATTTGAGGGAAAAAAAAGCCAAATTTAACATCAACCAGGATAATCCAGTATATAGATTGTTTCTTGTCGATTTTTTTTTAAAGAATGGTGTACAATTAGAGTTTGCTGTGGTTTCACGTGTCAGAAGGCTGACTGCAAGAGCCTAGTACATCCAAGACACGCATTTGACCGTCAGTGTGGGAGATGGAGCCTTGACTGTAAACTGCCTCAGCGAAGTTTCCAGGCTGATCCTCAGTGAAACAAAAGGTGATGAGGACGATGGAGAAGAGAAATGTCACACATACTCTGTGTTACTTCAGATAAAGCAGAGGAGAAATATGACCTGACATAAGGTAGGTTTTGTCGGGGTGGGGAAAGGAGATGGGAAGAAAAAAAAATCAAGCCAGCCAGGTAACTTCTGATGCAATAGATGTACAAGTAATTTATTAAATTATAAGATATTGGCTTTGGTTTCTCAGTGCAGCGCTAGCAAGTTATTTTTTGCACTGAACAAGGAAGTGTTACTCTATTGATGAATCAGAGTAGAAGGAAGCTGCATCTTATAGTGACAGATAGGGAAATTTATAATCAACAGCATTTATTGAATGACTACTATGTGTAGAATACTGTACCAGGTACATGGAGAAAGACAACAGGTTACTGAAGTGTCGGTTCCATACATGAGTTCATTCTAATGTAGTTTCTTAAGCTTTTTCCATTTACACTGTTCACATTTTAGACTTCTTCAGGGTCAAAATCTCAATACCAGAAGCAGTAATTGGCAAATGAGATTGAGTTTCATAAAGTAACTGTTGAGTTGCAGGGTCTTAGTGAACAGACTTTCTTGAGAAATTTTGAAGGAGGTCCAATTCTCCTGTGGGAGGTGGTGGAAAGATCACAGATGTGACAGTGGTGGGTAGGAGGCTCCCCATCTGAACTAAGACTCTGTGCTGGATTCTGAGTAGGTTTACCATATCGTAATGACCATAATATCATAATTTTCTTTACACCACAGCGAGACTCCCCCTTCCCAGAATGACTATAGGCAAACACAGGGCTGCAACAAACTGTTAAATGTTAAATGATCAGACCCCAACACATCCACTCGACTAATGTTAAATTGCCAAACGTTGCAGTTACTGACCAAATCAATCGCTGATGTGAGAAAGAAAATGGTCAGACAGCAACGACAGCTGCTGAACGCTCTGCACACAGTAAGCACTCAATAAATATGCTTGATTGTCTGGAGTGGAAGAACTTCCGCTGATTGCAACGGCCAACTCTGATCCAGCCAATGGAATTTCAATTTTAGTAGTCTCACGTGAAAGGCGATCTAATCAGATCGGCGATCTCTGTCTGCTCCACAAGAAAGGAGTCGTCCACTTTCAAGCGAAGTGCTCTGAATCTAATCAGAGGCTGGAGCAGATTCTATCTGGTATGGTGACTTTGCGGACCAGCGTTCACTTTAGTGTGATGACTGAGGTGAAGGAGAGATTGATTTCACTTTCTCACAACATGGACCATTGGATTTTCTCAGCAGTTGACTTTTAGACATTTAATTTTGAATAATCTGGGGTTTTTTACTCCAGACCACTGCTACGCTTGACCATATTCCCAAAGGAAGAGGCTGGGCTTCTACTAGCAGTAGTCATGCCTAAATCTCTAATTGTACATAGGGGTGAGAGGCAGGTTGATAGAGAATGAGAGAACCCATCAACAAAAGAGTATTTAAACAAAGGGCAGGGAAAATAACCACAGAAAGAAAAAATAAATATTGCTCCTCTAACCACATATTAATATTATTGCACGTCATATTCTAAGACACCATTCTAAGATGGTGAAATTCGCCTACGAGCGTCAAGCTTAGCTGAACAGGTGGAGAAGAAAAAAAAACTTACCTTCTGAGAAGTAAAGCAAATCATTGCATTCCTCAGAGCTGCAGGAACACATGAACATTGTTTCTCCAAGCATTTTTTTTTCCTTCATCATACATTTTGAAGATCCAATGTCATCTAGGTCAAAGCCATGGAGTGGGAGCCTCTGATCATGGCAGATGGTCTCCAAGGTTATATTTTCGTCATTCTTTCTCCTATAAAAGGTCAATTCAAAAATCAAAATGAGGAAAGAGCTCACAGTGGGTAAAAAACAGGCAGGTGTTTTTCTGAGAACCTCACAGACCTTCTCATTTCTCCCCAGATATGAACTACAGGGAGAACTAAAGCAAGCTACAGAATCACTGAGGACGTGTCTCAGGTGACTAGGGATGGTGGTGAAGTCTGAGTACGGTGCAGTGGGAAATGAAGAGAGCATCTGTGGACAGGCTGGACCCCCAGGTCTGCTCTAGAGTGTATCCTGCCCTGCCCCATTCAAGGCCACGAACCCCAGAGTTGAGCTCTGGGAGAAGAATCGGTCTCCGAAGGAAGGGTCAGGTTTTGGGGCCCTCAGTTCAATCAACCAGTGGTATTTACTGAGTGCTTTCTGTGTGCAGAGCACTGTACTAGGTGCTTGGGAGAGTACAACAGAGTTGGTAGACACATTCCCTGGCCACAATGGGCTTCAAGTCTAGGGAGGGAAATAACATTACCACAAAAAATTTACAATATAGAATTAACAGCTATGTACGAAAGTGCTGAGGGGAGAAAAATAAATGTCCAAAGGTCACAGGTCTAAGCGCTTAGACAAATCCCTCACTTTCCCAATAACTAATCTGTAATGATTTCTGCTCTATTCTGCTCTTGGCCCAATATTTCTCCCCATACCCAATGTGTTACCACAAAGAAGAGTGGGGAGTGGGGAAGTCCAATGATGAACTGATCCAATGCTTTGGATGCTGCAGCAGCAAATCTTCCCATCCCTGACACCCCACTTTTTCCCTCTCCCCAAGTGTCTCATCCCTTCCAGGGGCAAAGCACAGGGCTCTGCCCCCAAATAAATCAAAAAGTGACCTTCCCTCTTTCCTGCCTGGGAGAGCTATAGAAAGGAGAAGAGCATCCAAGAATATAATTTTTCATCTTTTCCTCGTCACCTATTTCTGCCATCCTGGGCAATGGCCTACCCATTATTCCGGGTGCAAGGAAGCCTCTTCCCTGGTTAGACTGTCGTGAGGGGTGATTTTAAATATCGATGCATTTGGAGGAAGGGAAGATGTAAGACGCTGAGTTCTTGAGCTGATAGTTAAACACCATATCTTAAAAGTGCTAAGCTCTCATATGGCTTCCCTGATTTATTTTGAGCAGCTGAGATTATATTAGCTGAAAGTTGGCTGCAAATAGGAAGGCTTTTTTTTTTAAATAATTTTGGCTTTTGGGTTCCCCACCCCCAACACTGTGTGAGGCCAACATTTGCCAAATAAAAATGGTAGAGAAATATTTTTATTTCCTACTTCCTAACAGAGTGCTATAAACAGCAGATGAAAGAATTAAAAACACATGGCAAGGAATTGTATTGTTTTTCATTTACAAGTTCACTGAAATATTTTAGGCCTACGTAAACCACCCAGACTCCATTTAGCCTCCCGCAACTTCAAATCTTTTTAGCAACACCTGACTCGGTATATTTAGAACTTAAAAATTTGCCTCACCCAGGAATGTATCTAGTTTCTTTTCCCTGAGCTGGAGCTAGGGGACCGAGACAAAAACCCTCTCAAGACCAATGCCAGATCACCGCAGGGAGCTGTTTAAAGAATACATAAACTTACGTTAAAGCCTCAAGCTCAGACTAACAACAAACAACAGAAGAAAATAGGTTCTGAGATATCCTGCAGTTAGGAGTATCTCAAAGGAAATGATCAACACTTTCAGTAAAGCCGAATTAGAAAAACACTACAGTGTCACCTAGTTAGACTGTTACACTTTTAAAAGAAAATTCTTTGACTGATTTTAAAGCTCAGTTACAACTTTTTCCCCTTGCCCTCTTGTTTTCCTGTGCCATGCCATCAAGAAGGGAGCAGATCTCAGAGTAAAAGCTTCATATTAAAAGAGACAAGGAGGTGAACAAGGAAAGAGTTCATGGCACTTACAAATATTAAGGCAACACAAGGGACAACCTTTTTGTGTGCCCAGTGTGTCTGGGACTATAGATCTCACATTGGCCTTTTCACAGTGGGAGGGAGACAGACACACACTCAGGTGAATTTCACCATCAACAGTGTCTTCTTCACATACTCCTGTTCACTGATAAGCAACCCAACCTGTAGTTAGTTCCACATACAGACTATCTGCGACTCTCATGCTACTTCTTAATTCCTAGAAGAGGAACAGGGAGAAGGCAGATTGGGGCCTTGAATATTTCGAAGTTCGGTAGCTGCTCGGCCACGTTCCGCTTGAAATCATCCGCCAGCAAAATACATCAGTTAAAAGAGTTGAGCTGCCGAAACACTGCAACCACAGGTCCAAATGCTGAAGACGTGACGCTGGAATTTGAGAGAGGTGGAAAGTCGCTGTGCCATCAGATAAAGGCAATGGGTGACTGAGTATCACTTGGGGAGTAAGTCTAGTTTCTTAAGATGGTGTAAAAGCAAGTGTGCAAAGGAGGAAGTTTTGCAAAGTGATTTCTATCTGGATGCTGGTTCACAGTCATTTAGCAACTCTCTCTGCAAGTCCATTGAAAACACTAATTTCTCTCTTTTCCATCAACCTCCTTCCCAAGCACTTGGAACGATGTAAAGGCTCGCAATACTCTTTCTATAGCATTCTCTCTATGGTTGGTATGCACCATTACCGTTTTGCAGAGAGGGAAACCAAAGCACGGAGAGGTTGATGCTTTTCCTGAAGTTACAGAGCGAATTAACGGTGAAAGTATGAAAAGATTCCAAGTTTTCTGACACCATCTCTGGGGTTCATTGTATTAGACTTGTGATTTTTCAGACTTTTACCTGATTGATCCTAATTTCAAACTGGATACCTGCCTTATTTTTTTTCCTTCAAAGCTTCTCTTCTTTACATCATAAAAAAATCCAGCCATTTGCTGGAATAGGCTATTCAGAAAGTAACAGCTGTGGGGAGAGTCATTTCCCTACATGCCCACAGTTGGGAGAAATTCACGCTGGGCAAGTAAAAAAGAATGAGGGTTTCATTCATTTAACTACAGCTAGGTCTCCTACAGGGAAGGTAAACTAGTAAAAAATAAAAAAGATGTGGTCAGGAAATGCTTATATTTCAGAGTTGAATATAAATATTATTACCCTGGAGCAAAGCATAGGCTCATGAGGCTTTTCCACTGCCTATATATTGACCTCCTTCAAAAAAGGATATTTTACTTTGCTTCTTCCATGTTTTCACCGATCCGATATGATCCCGTGGCTGAATGCCACTAGCTTGCAAGATCTTTTTAGAGAAACGACCCAAACCTCAGCCCGACAATGCAAGCGTTACGATACTGCACTAATAATAATAGCACTGATAATAACGATAACGGTAACCTTGGTATTGGTTAAGCCTTCACGATATGATGAAGACTGTACTCTGCACTGGGGTTTAGATGAGATAATCAGGTCAGACACAGTCCCCGTCCAAACATGGGGCTCACGTCTCAGTAGCAGGGAAAACAGGTATTGAATCCCCACTTTACATGTGAGGAAACTGAGGAACACAGAAAGTAACTGACTTGGCCGTGGTCCTAGAGCAAGCAAGTTGCAGGACCAGGCTCTTATCACTTGGCCACACTGGATCCAAACTCTGGCCTTCGGAAACACTCTTATTAAGGGGCCATTCCTAGTTTACTTTACTCTTAGGTTTTACATTTCACTCTTAGGTTTGACCATCTCTGCTGCTCTCATAGGCAGTACTGCCTGAACAAGGACATTCCTGATCAGCTTCAACTGGAAGCTCCTTGGGGGCAAGGAACCTATCAACTCTGTTGTATTGTAATATCCCAAATGCTGAGTATAGTGCTCTGTGCACAGAAAATACTCAATAAATACCACTGACTGTGGCTTAATACAGTCCTCTTCACTCTGTGGATGCTCATTAATTCACATTGACTGAACCCTGGAAAATCACGCCTGATTTCAAGAGATTTGGGCACATGGTTGAGCTTTCCAACACTTTTCCAAGCCCAAAATTTGTCTTCACAAAAAATTCACAACCGACTATTCCACCTCATCGAGAGTCAACCAATGCAAGCAACCTGAGTTTGGTTCCACAGGGCATCTTAGTCTAAGCAAAAGGGAATCTGATCCTTACTGCGCTCCCTTTTTACGACTGTTATTATATTGCCCTAGGTTAGAGTTAGAGATAACAGATGACTCCGCAACGACAGAATCTACAAAGATTCTTTCAACGTTTCCTTTCAAAGGCAAAAAATCAACATCCTTTCTCGAACGGATTTAATCAATCTATAGGGGACCGATGAAAAGGCATGTTCAGAATTACATTTTCTACTTTCACATTTCCCAGCTCTGGAAGGAACTCACTGTGATCAGGGAACATGTCTACCAACTCTATTGTACTGTACTCTCCCTAGTGCTTAGCACGGTGCTCTGCACGCAGTAAGCACTCAAAAAATAAGATCGATTGTTTTTAAGGAAAACTCCCAACTACACTCTTTTTTCAGTAGATTCCCCATGTTCCTGACCCAAAGTCCTCCCCACTCCACACTATTGTGGGGAGGGAAGTGAAATAGTTAGAAGCAGGGTAGTGTCTGCTGGGGCTACGTTAGCTTTTGACAAAATTGGCATTCTGCGAGGTGCACAGGCTCAGCAGGAACCCTAAAAATAGTCTGTACGATGGGTAGTGAAGACCACTAGAACAATTATGATAATAACGACAGTATCTGTCAAGCACCTGCTATGTGCCAAGCACCGATCTAAGCGCTAGGGTAGATACAAGGTGATCGGGTTGTCCCACGATGGGCTCACAGTCTTAATCCCCATTTTGCAGATGAGGTAACTGAGGCAGAGAGAAGTCAAGGGACTTGTCCAAAGTCACAGAGCTGACAAGCGGCAGAGGCGGGATTGGAACCGGTGACCTCTGACTCCCCATCCCGTGCTCTTTCCATTAAGCCACGCCTAGTGGGTTCAGAGTCCAAAGCCTTTGCGATGGGACCGAGGCTCATCCACTGTTGTTGATGGGAGATTCCATCCTTACCCCACAGTCTCTGAGAACGGCGCTCAACGTCCTTAATCTTAAAACAGTTAACTGAACAGTCGATAAGCTGAATCCTGTACTTTTGCATTTTTGAGGGGCTGGAGGGGGAGGGAGCATGCCATGAGATGAGCAAAGTAGCCTTCCCTCCCACGGACGCTTCCGCGTGACAAACCCCGGTTGAACGATGAACGAGGCTGGCAGGCACGGGAAGCTGAGAAGGTAGGTGTGCCGGGGAACCAACCCTTAGGAAATTAGCTCATTCGCAGGTATTTGCGGCTGACGGTCTCCACAGATCCCAGCTCCCGTCAGCAGGCTCAACCGCATGCGGTCCAGAGCAAGTCTCAACGGGCTCCCCCAGGGATAAGAAGGTAATAGAATTTCCGTTGTTCGCTACCCACGGGCCCAGAAGCCATATAGTTTACTCTAAGTGATATTTCTTGAGATTACGGAGGGGAGTTCTTCAGAAGACTGAATCTGCTAACCGGTCCCGGCGGATGGACTTGCTGTGCTCCGCAGGTCATACAGTTCTTTGTGAGGCCCGGTTCAAAGAAACCCGATGAGTACGGCGCAGGGGCTGCTACTTATTTTATGGAGTGAAGCTGCCTTCTTTCTCAGGTCCCCATCCCGTGTATCGACTAAATGTACTTTTATTGATCGTGACGCTTTTGGATGGTGCCTTTGCTGCAGAGGAGGGGACCGCTTGGAGGTCACACTGGGTGGCTTCCACCGTAATAATAGTAATAATGATGGTTTTTGCTAAGCGCTTACTGTGTGCCGAGCACCGTTGTAAGCGTCGGGGAATCAGGTTGTCCCACGTGGGGCTCACAGTTTTAATCCCCATTTTACAGACGAGGTATCTGAGGCCCAGAGAAGTTAAGTGGCTTGCCCGAAGCCACAGAGCAGACGAGGGGCGGAGCCGGGATTAGAATCCATGACCTCTGACTCCCAAGCCCGGGCTCTTTCCACGAAGCCACACCGTGACAGGTTTACTCATTTGTGGCAGGTGATGACATCTGGACCTGCTCTCTGATTCCGTGCTCGGTCTCTTTCTGAGGGGCAGATTGAAATGGGAATGCAGGGACGAGCCGGGTGCGCGTCAGCGGTAGTAATGATGAGGAAGTCTTGAAGGCACATTCGTTTGAGCGACATTACAAATGGAAAAGCTAATAATAATAATGTTGGTATTTGTTAAGCGCTTACTAGGTGCCGAGCACTGTTCTAAGCGCTGGGGGAGATACAGGGTCTTCGGGTTGTCCCCACGTGCGGCTCACAGTCTTCATCCCCATTCTCCAGATGAGGGAACTGAGGGACAGAGAAGTGAAGTGACTTGCCCACAGTCACACAGATGATCCAGGCCCCCATCAATTTCTTTTTAATTAAAGAATTGAGCCTCAAGTTGCATTCTGCTCAGTCAGAATTGCAGAGAAAGCTTCCTATTGGCAGTTCATTCCGGGAATGGTGTCAACCAAATGGCTCCCGCGTGGGGCTCCAAGGTGACGATGATGGAGCGTCTCCCGTTGACAAGAGTGTTTGACAACGGCCTCGACCCGGAGACCTCGGGCCCAGAACCTGCGGGGAGAAACTGATAATCGTGCTAGAGGTTTGCACGATGCCATACCCTATCTCACCTCCGCCAGTCACCTCCCTTCTGGGCACAGGGAGCAGTGTGGCCTGCTGGGTAGTGCACGGGCCTGGGAGTCACAGGACTTGAGTTCGAATTCCGGCTCCGCTCCCTGTTTGCTGCGTGACCCTGGGCAAGTCACCTCACTTCTCCGGCCCTCAGTTACCTCATCTTGTAAAGTGGACATTAAGACCGAGCCCTTTGTGGGACGTAGACTGTGTTCAACCTGATCTACCCCGGTGCTTAGTCCGGTGTCTGGCACATAGTATGTGCTTAGAAAATATCATTAAAAGAAAAAAAGCGGGACAGCATACTCCTTAGTACTTGTGCTCAAAAAGCTGAATGAGAGAAGCAGGCGTGGCTCAGCGGAAAGAGCCCGGGCTTGGAAGTCCCTGGTCATGGGTTCGAGTCCCGGCTCTGCCGCTTGCCAGCTGGGTGACTGTGGGCAAGTCACTTCACTTCTGTGGGCCTCAGTGACCTCATCTGTAAAATGGGGATTAAGACCGTGAGCCCCATCTGGGATAACCTGATCACCTTGTATCCCCCAGCGCTTAGAACAGTGCTTGGTACAGAGTAAGCGCTTAACAAATACCATCATCATTATTATTAGTATGGCTTTTTTTTAAAATGGTATTTGTTAAGCACTCGACTCTTGAGACTTCTTAGAGGCCGCTTCCTCCTTGCGCCTGGCCCTTTCCCGAAGCTATAAAAACGTGCCTGCTTTCTCCCTCTGACAATTCACCATACCATTCCTCCTAACACTCGGCGGCTGAAACCCAACCACGTGGGGGCCCAGAATCTCCTTTCCTAAACGTACAAGGGAATCTCACTGTATATTCTGGACTTCTGAAAGCGGCTGCCATTGGAAAGAAGTTCCCCCTGAGAGGGGAAACAGGATTCAAAGAGCTCCAAGAGAAGCCAACGGAAACCTTACGAAACGTGGATTTTTAAAAATCCAAACGCTTTTGGAGGAAAAGAAGTGCACTTACCAAACAGCTGCACAGATATCAAAGGTATTCTCACAGATAGAAGTGATGCTGCAGTTGCTCTTGCAGACCCCCTGGTTGGTGCAGATAGTTGATTCCACATCACAAAACTTGCACAATCCGGGGAATTTCATGGCACTCTCGGCCACATGATTAGGAAATAAATTATCTGTGAAAGAAAACAGAGACATGAATGAAATAATTCAGTTATTTGCCACATACCAACAGCAGTAAAGACACTGTGCCCCATAGATTTGACACCTTAAAATGAATTGCAACAATTTGATCTGAGAACTAAAGAATTATTTAGGTTTATTGGCCTGAGTTTCCTCCTCAATACACACAAGCCACTCCCGATTAAACCAACGGGAACAGGGGAAGAGGGAGAAAGGGAACCTACTGGCATCTTACGAAACACATGACGAGACCTTCTAGAGTCTACACTTTCCTAGATAAAGCTCCCGAAACCCATAAGGCTGGGACAGATATGACTTAATCAGGTTGGACGCAGTCCCTGTCCCACATGGGGCTCACAACCTTGATCCCCATTTCACAGATGAGGGAAACGAGGGCCAGAGAAGTGAAATGACTGCTTGACTCGCAGGGGAAAGACCACAGGCCTGGGAGTCAGAGGACCTGGGTTCTAATCCCAGTTCTGACACTTGTCTGCTGTGTGACCTTGGCCAAGTCACTTAACATCTCTTTGCCTCAGTCCCCGCATCTGCAAAATGGGGATTCCAAGCCTCCCTCCTATTTAGATTGTGAGCCCCACTGTGAGACCTGATTATCTTGACTCTATCTCAGTGTTTAGTACAGTGCTTGGCACATAGTAAGTGCTTAATAAATACTATTATTATTATTCACACACTAGGGAAATGATCTTGTCTTCTCTCTCCTCTTTCCATCCCTGCAAGGAATTAAGGGAGAGAAGCAGGGGAAACACAAGTCTGAAGAAACTGTTTCTTCAAAGTAACAATGGGGAATGAGAAGCAGCACAGTCTAGTGGGCAGAGCACAGGCCTGGGAGTCAGAAGGATCTGGCTTCTAATCCCGGCTCCGCCACTTGTCTGCTGTGTAACTTTGGGCAAGTCGCTTCACTTCTCTGGGCCTCAGTTACCTCATCTGTAAAATGGGGATTAATAATAATAACTGTGCTATTTGTTAAGCATTTACTATGTGCCAGGCACTGTACTAAGCACTGGGGTAGGTACAGGGTGATTGGGTTGGACACAGTCCTTGTGCCACAGGTGGCTTACAGTCTTTTACCCATTTTATAGATGACTTAATTGAGTCCCAGTGAAGTGATATGTCCAAGGACACACAGCACGCAAGTGGTACGGCCAGGATTAGAACCCAGGTCCCTCTGTCCCCCATATGTGGGACATGGACTGTGCCCAACTGATTGCCTTGTAGCTACCCCTGTGCTTAGAACAGTGGCTGGCATATAGTAAGTGCTTGTTTGTTTTACAGTATTTGTTAAGCATTTACTAATGTGTCGACGGTTTTAAGTGCTGGGGTAGGTACAAGTCACTTGGGTCAGACACAGTCCCTGTCCGGCATGGGGCTCACAGTTGAGGAAACTGAGGCGTAGAGAAGATAAGTAATTTGCCCAAAGTCACACAGCAAGCAATTGGCAGAGTCGGCATTAGAACCCAGGTCCTCTGACTCCCAGGCCACTAGACCACACTTCTTAACAAATACCATAAAAAAAAATGACAAGGACATGAAGAGTGGGAAAGCGGAGGACAGGGAATCGAAATCTGGGAGAACCGTATATGGAGCAGAAGCCATCAGGAAAAACTTAGCGTGTGAGCTTCACTCTTTTGTGACGTGCGCATCCCACAACTGGGACGGGAGCAACACACGGCTCATTAGCCAGCTAATGTTCAGGAGACTGACGATTAGCAGGCTTTGTCTCAATTCATCATTGGGATAAAAATAGTGCACAGAGGGTAAGATATCGCATTGGTGAGGCTGCGTCAAGGCGATCCTCCCCATCGGCCCGAGGATCCGTCTGATTGCGTTCCCATCTCTCTGCCATCCTGCCCGGAGGCCGCAGTCTGCTCCGGGGGTCCCCGGGCCAGCGGCGGAGCATGAGAACGGGGAAAACGACCTGCGGGAGCTCGAAATGCATTTGGTCAGCCGGAGACCGCTGGAGACGAGTGGGACCTAGATCCCTTTGCAAATCCTTGCGATGATTTGTTTAGATTAACCCTGGCCAGATTTTGGGCAGATATATTTTCCGCAAGAAAAGTCACTTTAACACATACAACCTGGCACGTCCAGCCACAGCCCCTGAGCTGCACCTGTTGTGTACTCCACCTCTCCAAGGACCGACAATTATCTAGGAGGTGGGTTAAATAGAGTTCTGCCTCTAAGGAGGGGGAAGGTACATTCATTCATGGGTCATTCATTCATTCAATAGTATTTATTGAGCGCTTACTACGTGCAGAGCACTGTACTAAAGCGCTTGGAATGTACAAATCGGCAACAGATAGAGACAGTTCCTGCTCAATGATGGGCTTACAGTCTAATCCAGGGAGACAGACAGACAAAAACAGACAGATGACCCCCGCAATTCTCAAAATCCCTATCTTTTCAACTCCCCTTGACCAACTCTCACACTCTTTAAAACCAAGTCACGCACATTTTTTGAGTCCTGGCACCTGTTTTCTGGGTCACTACAAACACTTAACTTAAGGTATGCTTTCTTGTGGTGGCGTTCAATGTAGAAAAAATAAAGCCATTCATTCTCCTCAGGCCTCAAATAGTGTATTTCAGGAAGCATATTTTTAGATCACATACTATTCTGGAGTTCTCCATATCTCACAATCCAACATCCCTATTCTTAGCAGAAAACAGCAGCTGAAAGGCATTTGGGATCTTGTTTAAACTTGGAAATACAAAAAGCACTGTATTTTTTCTACTAGATTTGACTAAGTTTTGAGGAAAAAGCAACTTAACCTTCTAGGTGTCAAACAGGAGATGTAATGGGACGGTAAACTCGTCTCTAGGCTGCAAGCTCGTCGTGCCTGCCAGGTCTGTTGTACTGTACTCTCCCAAGCGCTTAGTAAAATGGTCTGCACATAATAATAATGATAATTACGGTACCCGTTAAGCACTTACTATGTGCCAAGCGCTGGTCTAAGCGCTGGAGTAGATAAAGTTAATCAGGTTGGACACAGTCCCCGTCCCACAAGGGGCGCACACCCTTAATCCCCATTTTACACAGGAGAAAACTGAGGCACAGAAGAACGAAGCGACTTGCCCAAGGTCACACAGCAGACAAATGGCAGAGCCGGCATCAGAATCCAGCTCCTTCCGATTTCCGGGCCCACGCTCTATCCACTAAGCCACGGTACTGAGGAGGAGGACGACTGTCTTTTCTACATTTTTTCAAAAAAGGTTAGGTTTGGGTACAAGTTCCAAAATGAAGTGTGATTTAGTGTACTCTGTTTCAGATTTGCGTCTAATCCTTAGGATTTCATGGAAGTCTATCCTCCCTTATTCCCACTTTCCTAGCACTGAATACTGATAAATGATTTTCCATCTGGTTTTGGAAGTATTTCCCATTTCCCCAAATTCTGTACTTTAAGGACTAAAATACACAGGGGATTTTACTGCCCTTTGGAAGTAAAAACAAAGATGCTTCTTCTCAACATCTCCACAGGTACTTGCCACATTCAACAGGACCACTTCGGGATTATTACTCAGCTTTTCAAATAAGACAAAGAAACTCATATCTAAAAAATATGGGACAACTCGGAATTGCTCTTTTCAACCCTTCTATGCGGGATGAAATAAGAAGTTGGGGCTGTTAGGAGTTGAGTACTTTGCCCCAGATCAAACTCAGCAAATACGAGAAGCAGCCAAATTATATTTCAAAGGTCTCCGTCACACTATTTCCAGAGTAGCTGGGTGCGTACTAGGTTGCAATCAATGTAAATTACGCAAGATTCAGTATTTTCTTTTGGTTAATCTGTGGATTTTTTAATTATTTCCCAATAAGCACAGAAAATGGATCGTTGGCTTACGTCTCGCTCTTTCCCCATCCTTGCTCCAGGAAAGCATTAGCTGAAGGCCCCTGAAGTTTGCACCGAGAATCTTAGGGACCCAACTTGACCGATTCAAAAGTATTCTTAAATTGGCAAATTTCAGTAACAAAGGAAATCATAATCCAAGGAACAACGGCCCTGTCCGCACCCTGAGCTTCCATGGGATTCACACTAATATTCACTGCTGGATTGTTAGACTCTTGGATCGATTCTCCCTCCCAGTGTCTTTTATTGGCTCTTCGACGCTGCCATTCTCCAAATCATTGTACTCAATACTTATTGGTATGCTTTCTACTCATGAGATGGTGGAAAATGATCTTGCAGTATGGAACTGTCAACCTGTTCAACCTTCAAGGTGGTTTTTCTATAAGACTGTGAGGGCCTGAAGCAGCACATCATTTTTTCTCTTCTATGATAGGATCGATGTCCGAAATCAAGGCTGCCCACAAACCAAGTCAGCAGATCTAGTTCTCGTTATAATTTATTCATTGGATTTAAAGGCCTCCGGAGCCTGACCCAAACTTAAATCTGGGGGCCGACAGGTGAGAGAAATCATATGCAAAGTCACAGTGACATACAGCTGTGGCATCTAAAGAGTCTGTTCCCTGTCTCTATTTCAGGTGGGTGTTAAATTACCATCCCAAGATTTCCTGGTGCAATGTTATTACAGGCTGATTTTATTCTGTGGTTTCTCCAGAACCACTTTTGAGCAAATCACATCCCTTGTGGGTGTTTTCTAACTAAAAAAAGCTAAATGAACTTGAGATGGTGCACTATTTCTCCACAGTAGGGATGTCTCAGTGGGGCCTCATGACACCTCTTAATACCCATTCAGAGAATCACACGGTCCATCACGTTTCACTTCTCTTCCAACACATGAGTACCACCAGTACCTATGGTCAATTTCTTTCTATCTTCCCCTTTTCTCAAAACACACCTTTTTTCCGATTCATTCTGTCTCCAGTTAGCGCGGTCGAGCCGAGACCATACGAACCAGATCTGGGGACGGGACTGTGGCTGCAGAGTAATCACTCCGTGCCCCTTTTTGGGGGTGAAATTTTTAGTTAGAAGTTGTCATGTAAGATAGTCTTTCATCCCACCTCTTACTCCCCAACTGGAGATATAATCAACTTTTAAAAAAGCAAAAATTTCTAACATTCCTTCCCGAAATGGTACGGCACACATTTCAGTTAGAATGCAATCAAATTCCAGACCTTCTGAGTTCTGCCTGCCATTGACTCTGAGTTTTGGAGACAAGAGGTGGCTTTCAAGATTCCGGAAAGATCCTGACACATTTTAGTGGTTTAAATTCACACATCTTCAAACATTCCTACTGACTACTGACTGTCTTTGTGTGACGTGCTATTCTTTCTAGGACACCTGCGAATAGATGACTTCCATTAGAACACGTGAGCTCCGTGCTCAGTATTATGAAGCTCGCAGCAGGACCCAAAAGCCAACAGAATCTTGTGCCGAGTATAAGACAACGCTTGCAGATTCGTAAGACTTAATTTCCAAGTTCCTCTGATCTGATTGGAGGCCTATTTTTAATTGCCATTTCTTCGTATCTTTGTAGTGAATCCCCTCTACAGGCTACTTTGCTTCAAATACTCTCATTCAGGATTGCCACAGGAAGACAGAATCCTTGCTTTGAAGGACTCGGTGAATCTTGCCTTTTCTCTACCCTCTCTACTTCCGCTGAGCCACGATTTTAAACGTTTACTGGATTAGCTGCACGAGAAGCAGCTTGGCTCAGTGGAAAGAGCCCGGGCTTGGGAGTCAGAGGTCATGGGTTCGAATCCCGGCTCTGCCACTTGTCAGCTGGGTGACTGTGGGCAAGTCACTTCACTGGGCCCCAGTTCCCTCATCTGTAAAATGGGGATTAACTGTGAGTCTCACGTGGGACAACCTGATGACCCTGTATCTACCCTAGTGCTTAGGACAGTGCTCGGCACAGAGTAAGCGCTTAACAAATAACAACATTATTATTATTAATCACCAAAAGTAGGTCTTAAAAGGTCCCTTAACAGAACATCTTCCCCTGAAACTGGCCCTGCAGAGCAGAAAGCTGAAGGCGGTCATCTGGCTAGAGAGCAGCATGGTTCAAGATGTCAATCTCAGGGCACGATGAGTCTACTGGACTGATGAGTTAATTCTCTCATCCAGGAAAACGAAACACTAAATCAACACTCCTGGCTCATGGTCCTTTCTGAACACCTCAGTGTTCCTTCATGGCGAGTGAGGTATCCTCCAAACAACCGTACTCTCCTTTTATTTACGTCAGCCAACCCTCCAAAAAATAGCTTGATTCAAGAAACATTTCTGTCAGACGATTAATAATCGAGTATGCAAGTGTTTTATGAATCCTAACCTACAGAGGAAGTTAAAAACTGGGTAGCGGTATTATCCCCAGGGTGCCAAAACTGTCCGCTGTCATAAATGTCGTCTCCCACAATGTCACAATCGGCTACACCGGTAAACGCAAAGATTAAAAACTTCTGGTAGAAGGAGGGGGAGGTATGAAAAGGGGGAGATACATTTTGTAGTCTACTCAGAGTGTCACGTGCTTCTTAAATTTTGTCTTTCTTTGGAGTCCCATTCTCTATGTGTCACGTACCACGTCAACAGGGCTGCTCTGCAGTGGCGCTTCCTCATTTCGTGTAAAGGGTCTTTGAAATAAAAAAACACTTTTAAAGAACTATCTCTGATGTCTTTTGGAAGGTGGGATAGTTTAATTTTTTTTTTTAATTTAAGTGTTTACCTATGGGCCAGGCTTACTAAGTGCTGTATCTATGTTGGGTAGATACAAGTTAGCTAGGTTGGATGCAGTCCGTTTCCCACGTGGGGCTCACCGTCTTTATCCTCTTTTTACAGATGAGACAACTGAGGCACAGAAGAGTTAAGTGGCACGCCCAGGGTCACGTGCGGCAGACAAATGGCAGAGCCAGGATTAGAATCTAGGTACGTCTGATTCCCAGTCCCGTGTTCTATCCACTGGGCCACGCCGCTTCTCACTTTAAATACACACTTTGGAATGCAAACATTTCTTCTCCTGCGCAATAATATTTCACAACATGGCACTTCACTTGGGAAATATAAATAAAGTACAGATATTGGAGTTTGGCCTCCTCCATTTTCCAGAGAGAAAGCTGCATTCCAGGGATAAATCTGTACCCTAACGATCGTTCGCAACGATTGTTTAGGGATATGGTTTTACATCAGAGAGCTTAAATGGCTTGGCAAAAGCTGTAGATGACCTGGAAGAGGCACACTAAAATTCAGGGATGAAGACACCGTGGACCTGCAACGAACACATAATAAGAGTTTCAAACAGTGTGGCAGAGAGATCACGTGAGGAATCCCGCTGCATGGCCGACACCACACGAAGTGAAAGATCAGCTATTTTCTGTTAAGTTGGGCAGGACGCAGAGCCAATTTCTCAACCTCGGGAATTA
The DNA here is from genome assembly GCF_004115215.2 of Ornithorhynchus anatinus. Classification (NCBI taxonomy): domain Eukaryota; kingdom Metazoa; phylum Chordata; class Mammalia; order Monotremata; family Ornithorhynchidae; genus Ornithorhynchus; species Ornithorhynchus anatinus. Next base: position 49,865,751 of record NC_041735.1, on the reverse strand, counting down.
GGTTTAATAAAAGTAATGATGGTATTTAATAGGCACTTACTATCTATCAAGCAAGGTTCTACGCGCAGGGGGAGATAGATACACACTAATCACGGTGGACACAGTCCATGTCCCAAATGGGGCTCACAGCACTAATCCCCATTTTACAGAGGAAGTAACAGGCACAGAGAAGTGAAGTGACTTGTCTAAGGTCACTCAGCCAACAAGTGGCGGAACTGGGATTAGAACCCAGGTCCTTCTGTCTCCCAGGCCTGTGCTCTAACCACTAGGCCAAACTGCCTGTTTTGTTCAGCCTGAATTATCTGAATACTTTCAGTTGTGCGGACTGGGTCTCTGCCTTCCAAAGAAGCTAGCTTGCCCCTGAGACAAAGGTTTTTATTTTTCTCTAACGAGCACAAATGGGTCAGGCACATCCCTCTGCATTTTCCTGAAATTCCTGGGCTATTGAAAAACAGAGTCAAGGATGTTCGGGTTTGAATCATCCCAAAACTTGGTTAAATCCAGGCCTTTTAAATGAATGACGGTCCCATTCACGGCTAGAGGAAGATTTAAGTGGTTCCAAAGTCCACCACCTACCCAGAGACCTGAAGCACATCTTTCCCTCCCTGGCACACGAGGTTATTTTCGGTTGGAACAGGCGACACGGTCGAGGAAAAAGTTCGCAAGGGTGAAGAGAAGTATATCTCAATTCAGCATATGTTGGCCTCCTCTCAGCTGCTGGGGAGCTGCCAAGGTAGTGGACGCTGGGCATGTATCCAAATTTCCCACTCAAGTGACCCCGATTCCGATCAGATCACATAAAGCAGAAAAATCCTAAAATATTTTCAATAACTTGCAGATGGCAAATTTTTTTGTTGTTGTTGCCAGGGGTAGCTCAGAAGAATTGCTCTCCTGACGTTTTCTCGGAGCTGTGCGATCTTTTAGCTCAGTGACTCTCATTGTCTCTAATGAATATCATATGGCTAAAATCATGTACATCATCTACATCTCTTCAGAAGGCTAGAGGTAGTACTCTCAACTGCAATTTTCAGAACCAGAGCAACACAGTTTGGATTTTGACTCCACATTTCTTTGGCAAAATCGTAGCCTAGGAAATGCTGGGAGCATGAATCTTGAGACGCAGAACCAAGAACGGAAGGAAGAGGAAGGGAATAAAGGGCTGGAGACAACAGGCTGCAAAAAAGAAAATACCAAATGTGGGAAGAGAATTTAGGCTAATGTTTTGCCCCTTAAAATCTTAATTCTATCATTTTCTACTTACTAGTACTTCTGAGTTTCTATTTTATATCAAGAACCCTCGACTATGGAAACGGTCTTCCCACAGTGAGTGTTACTACGATGGTTTGCTGTGGCAACCAGAGAAATAACACAAAGCTCACTGGAAATAAAACACACTTAACTAGCACTCAGCTTGAAAACAAAATCTCGTAAATGGCATACTCTTATGTGACCATATACGATACCCCGTTTATAACTGATAGTGTTTTTGAAATTCCATCACAGCTAAAATAACTTGGTTTTTGATGACTGGGCCATAGAAGGACCTTTATGGCAATATTTCCCAATTGTGTGTTCTCGCCCGGTGCTTAGGACAACGCTCTGCACACACAGTAAGAATGTAATAATAATAATGTTGGTATTTGTTAAGCGCTTACTATGTGCAGAGCACTGTTCTAAGCGCTGGGAGAGATACAGGGTAATCAGGTTGTTCCACGTGAGGCTCATATGTAGTACATACTATGCATACTATTACTATTACCATATCCCCTCAAGGTTGAAGAATGCCTTCTGGAAGGTATTTAAGATGATAAACTCCTTTTTTGGACCCAAATATTCATGCACAAACCTAACTTTAAGATTAGACCAAATTAACACGTCTAACCACACACCTCAATAATCCCACCTGGGAGACGGCTTTGAGTGCACCTCCCTAAGTGACGGACAGAAGTTCCCAGTCTTGTTTCTCTCACCAACGTAGACCTCAGGGTAGTCCTCAAAATCCTGGCAGGCTGGCAATTCAGTGAGGAAAGTCACTAAAACCTTTCACTTCTCTTGGGCTCATCAGGAGGAATGAAGAAGGACCATAGTGGTACCAGAAAAATTCCCACGTCACTACGATCTAATGCTTTCCACACATTCCAGAAAGAATTCGACAGAAGCGACAAATCCCCCAGATGAAAGCTGGCTAAAGAGATCAATTTCAATAGAGGCGAGTGTATGTAATATGTTTATTATATATACATATATATATAACATTGCTATATATTATAGTCTGTAATTTTTTATACTATACTGGCTGTCTTCTGCAGAGTCAGCCAGTGTAGAATTGTTTTTCAAATGTGAAAACGGGCAGTATAATATGCTTTCTTTATACAGACATATAAAATATGTATATTATGTATTATATCATATAATTTATGCATATATATAATATTGCTGTATATTAGTCTGTAAATTTTCATACTAACTTTACTGTTTGTCTGGCGTAGACTCGGCCAGTGTAGAATTGCTTTTCAGATGTGAAAACGGGCAGCATAATATGCCCTCTCTCTAAACACACACACACAACACACACACACACACACACACGGTGTGTATGTTTTATACAGGAAAGAGTAGAAGTCTCCATCTGCGTCTCTGATGAATGCTCACTGGTTCCGAGAAGTCCCCCCACAGTGAAAGGCTAGGAGGGCTAGGCCATGGGATGAGTGGGGGAAGAAGTAAGAGAGGAGAGAGGAACATGGTACCTGCAGTTATGAATCAAGTGAGGCTCTCTCATGGCAAAAAAAAATTCAAAAATATATTTCCAGTTTCAGTAAGACCCTACGCCTCCCCCTCCCGCTCCTCCTACTGAGCCTTCCCTGACTTTTTAAGGGGACATTGTTTCATTAATTTAGGCATACGCCGTGTCCTCTTCTGCATGCCCTAGGAAACATCACCAGTTTGACATGACCAGTTTGACCAGTTGGCTTTCAGAAGTGAAAACTGGACGGATGGGGAAGGGGCATCCTGGTTGAAGCCTAAGATCCTAGGATTGTCAAGAGAGCAGTTGAAGCTGAGTCCTGGGGAGATTAATAATAATTATGGCATTTGTTAAGCGCTTATTACTATGTGCAAAGCACCGTTCTAAGCGCTGGGGGATACAAGGTGATCAGGTGGTCCCACGTGGGGCTCACAGTCTTCATCCCCATTTTACAGATGAGGTAACTGTGGCCCAGGGAAGTGAAGTGACTTGCCCAAAGCCACACAGCTGACAAGCGACGGAGCTGGGATTTGAACCCACGACCTCTGACTCCCAAGCCCGGGGCTTTCCACTGAGCCACGTGGATTCTCAGGAAGTGAAAGGGTTGGCTTTGGGAGCAGGACACAGTGCGAGTGGCAAGTAAAGGCAAATGGCAGAACACAGACCAAGTATTTCTGACAATGAGTATATATATTTTTCCATCTACCTTCAGATTGCTCTATGCCATAATGGCCATCTGCCTCTCTGCTTCATGGACCTTCTGTGTAAAACAAGGCCACCCCACCTCAGAGACATGTATTCACGTTTATGTGTTTCCTCAATTTTATCAGGATCTAATTCAATTGTGCTCCTTTTTTAAGTAGGAAGTTGTATTATCTCACTAAAGCTTGTATTTATACAAGAGGCACGGAGCCAAGAATGAGAGGCAATCTGAGAAGGTATTTATGGACATACTTCTTTTTTTTATGGATTTAATAATGTTGGTATTTGTTAAGCGCTTACTATGTGCCGAGCACTGTTCTAAGCACTAGGGTAGATACGGGGTAATCAGGTCCTATGCGGGGCTCACAGTCTTAATCCCCATTTTCCAGATGAGGTAACTGAGGCACAGAGATGTTAAGTGACTTGCCCAAAGTCGCACAGCTGACAAGCGGCACAGCCGGGATTAGAACCTATGACCTCTGACTCCTAAGTCCGTGCTCTTTCCACTGAGCCACGCTGTTAAGCGCTATGTGCCAGGTACAGAACTAAGCTCTGGGGTAGATAAAAGCTAATCAGGTTGAACCCAGTCCCTGTCCCACGTGGGACTCAGAGTCTTAATCCCCATTTTACAGATGAGGCAACTGAGGTACAAGAGACGTTAGGTGACTAGACCAAGGTCACACAGCAGAAAAGCGGCAGAGGTAGAATTAGAACCCAGGTCCTTCTGACTTCCAGGCCCATGCTTTATCCACTTAAGGAAAGCTCTTTCTCTACTCCATTTGCAAAGTCATGTTTTAGTGTTGAACTCTCTTGTGACTAGGATGCTTCTAATATACTTGGGTGAATTATGCGGATACGAAGGGTCTTCTGACACACGTGCTATTACCCTGTAGAAATAATACAACATTTGTTTGACTGCCAAACCTTGCCCACAGTTTCTCATCTGTATATAGTGCGAAAAGATGGAGCTAGGTGTGAGAAGAGATGAAACTAGGCAGGAGTAAAGAAGACACTGGGGATGGAAAGGGGAGAGAGAGAAAAACAGAGCCATGAATGTTAATAGGCAGTGATTAGTTTCCACAGAAGAAAGGTGTGGAAAAGGCCAGCTGAGCTACGTAAGAGATCTGCTTTTAACAAGTCAACTAATTAGAGAGAACACTACAGTTGTGGGCAAGGAACCTGTCTTCCAACTCTGATGTGCTGAACTCTCCCTGGCGCTACAGTGCTCTGAACATAGTAAGTACTCAGTAAATATCACTGCATGAAATTAATTTCATTCCACCTATGATGTAATACTCATTTTGGATTGTAAGCTCACTGTGGGCGAGGAATGTGCCTGCTAACTCCCCCAGTAAGCGCTCAAGAAATATCACTGACGATGATTTGGGGTTGCAGATTCTAGAAGGCCTTTGTTTCCAGGGTGACCACCAAAGTTCCTTTGTAAGCTTGGAAGCTTTGAAAGTGTTCAAATAGGTCTCAGTAACCCAAATCCAATGTTTCAGATCAAAGGAACCGCTTCTGCAACTAATAATTCATATGGATTTTAGATAATGATCATTTTTAAATCACCTGAACCATGAGTTCAAAGAACAGCACATGAGTCAGCAGGGGGTGAAAACAAGAGTATTATTTGTGTGTTTGGGGCTCAGGTTGTGTATTCTGATGCTTTGGTCAAGAATGAATGCTTTCCATATGTAGAGTGGTATGGCACTAAGGAGTTTTTTTTACATTCTGACTGTACAAAAATGCTGCAAAAGTTTTTAACCCCTACTGTGAGGCAGTAAGGAGGCCACGGTTTAAATGAAAAGACCTCTATATGATTAATTTATTCTTTCTACTTTAAAAACTTTTAAGCTCCCAAATTCTGGGTATCCAGACAGAGGGAAGGCACAATTCTTCTCTCACTGACCGATGTCCTCATTTAAAAAAAAAAACTGAACTGAGCCAGAGGCAGTGCTTAGCACAGTGCTTGTCCTTAAAAAGCATTTACTAGGTTGTATAAGGAGAGTTTTTTCTGCAAAAAAGAACATAAAACAAAAGGCAGAAGCATTAAAAAATGTCTGACTCCTTCCATAATTATCTCTGGTAATGAAGGGACCTATTTCTAGCAACTTGGCTGGGTTCTCCTTTTTTTTCCAAGTCCTTACTCTTAGGGGCAAGTCCTGGAAAAACAACAGTGGATCCCTCATCCCTATATCATGAGGCCTGAAGGTGGGAATATAGATCAGTTGACAAAGATCCCTTTTCCACCCAGATCTTGCCAGCATTTCTTTTGTCTGAGAAAATGGGAAATATGTATTTAGGGCATTGATATTTGCAACAATAGCTACATACCCAATCATAGTTTTGAAGGGTTTATATTTTGGTCATGGATATGTTAGACTCAATATGAACAATAACCTAGCTTAAGGCTGATTCTTTTTTCTGATTCAAATTAAGAAAAAAATACATCGGAGAATTTTAATCACACATTAGTGGAAGAAAAACAGTCAAACTTAAGGATGTCTTTTTTGAAATGGAGATTTTCATAGTAAACTGGTACTTTATCTGACTCTGAGCAAAAAACCCCAAATGCTCCCAGGCATTTAGGTTGTTATGCTGTCATATTTCTGTAAATGTTCATGATTCCTAGGGTGGTCTTTTAGGATGGGGGGGGGCAGGGAGAGGAAGGGGAGAAAGGAGGAAAGTCAGTTGATTTATCCAGGCCACTAGATGGGCATCTGTGGCTGGGTATCCCAGTAGCTAAAATACCACGACACAAGTATTCTGAAGCCTAACAGATGATTCTTAGGATTCAGTCCACTCTCCAAGGCTGGTTAAAGCTGGTGGGTTGGAGCATTTGAGCCATGCTCCACATTTTTGGGGCCCTTGGGTGCTGCTAAATTGCACCAGTATGGAAAAGCATAGGAATAGGAGTCGAGAGACCTGGGTTCTAGTTCCGCCTCTATCACTTGCCTTCAATCAAGTATTCAATTATATGTATTGAGTGCTTACTGTGTGCTTGGGAGAGAACAATATAACAACAAACAGATACATTCCCTGCCCTTTATGAGATCCAGGCAGCAGAATGACACCTGGATTGGAGGGGGAGATTCATTCGTTCATTCAATCGTATTTACAGAGTGCTTATTATGTGCCAAGCACTGTACTAAGCACTTGGGAGAGTACAATACAACAATAAATGGACACATTCCGGGCCCACAACAAGTTTGCAGCCTAGAAGGGGGAAGAGAGACATTAATATAGCTAAATTACAGATATGTACATAAGTGCTATGAGGCTGGGAGCGGGGATGAACAAAGGGAGCAAGCCAGAGCGATGCAGTGGGAGTGGAAGAGGAAAGGGGGGCCTAGTCAGGGAAGGCCTGTTGGAGGAGATGTGCCCTCAGTAAGGCTTTGAAGGGTGGGGAGAGTAATTGTCTGTTGAAATTGAGGAGGGAAGGCGGTCCAGGCCAAAGGCAGGAAGTGGGTGAGGGGGTCAGCGATGAGATAGATGAGATGGAGGCACAGGGAGAAGGTTAGCACTAGAAGAGCGAAGTGTGCAGGTTGGGTTGTGGTAGGAGAATAGTGAGGTGAGATAGGAGGGGGCAAGGTGATTGATTGCTCTAAAGCCAATGGTGAGGAGCTTTTCTTTGATGTGGAGGTGGACAGGCAACCACTGGAGCTTCTTGAGGAGTGGGGAAACACGGCCTGAGTGCTTTTGTAAAAAAAAAAAAAACAAAAAAAAACAAAAAAAAACCAATCCGGGCGGCAGAGTATGGAGTGGAGTGGGGAGGCACAGGAGGCTGGGAGAGCGGCGAGGAGGCTGATGCGGTAATCCAGGTGATTGTATTAACATAGTAGCAGTTTGGATGGAGAGGAAAAAGTGGATTTTAGCAATGTTGTGAAGATGGGACCGACAGGATTTAGGGATGGACTGAATGTATGGGTTGAATGAGAGAGAGGAGATCAGCAAGGAAGCTGATAGAGCAGTCAAGGTGGGATATCAGTTCTAGGATCAGCCTTTGGAAAGAGAGTAAAGGGCAGATTCTAGAGATGTTGCTGATGGGACAGCCAATGTGATTTGGTAACAGACTGAATATGTGAGCTGAATGAGAGAAGAGTCAAGGATATTACCAAGGTTTGGGGCTTGGCAGGGGTGTCAGTGGGACATCCAGGAAGAGATGATCTGAAGGCAGGAGGAAATGCGAGACTGGAAGGAGAAGGGAGGTCGGGGCTGGAGAGGTAGATTTGGGAATCATCTTCGTAAAGCCGTTGAGGCAAATGAGTTCTCCAAAGGAGGAGGGAAACCCGGACCTGAGGAGCCAGCGAAAGAAGAGTCTGTGGTGTGGCCAGAGAGATGGGAGGCCAACCAGGAGAGGACAATGTCAGTGAAGGCAAGGTTAGATATTGTTTCCAGGAGAAGCTGGTGGTCCACAGTGTCGAAGGCAGCGGAGAGGTGGAGGAGAATCAGGAGGTCAAGGAGAATAAGGATGGAATAGAAGCCGTTGGATTTCGCAAAGGGGCGGAGGGGTCCCCGATGACCTTAGGGTTGATTCCACAGGTAGAAGCTAAATTGCAGGGGGGTGGAGAAGAGAATTGGAGGAGAGGAAGTAGAAGCAGTGAGTATAAACAACTCACTCAAGGAGTTTGGAGAGGAATGGTAGGAGGGAGATGGGGTGACAACTGGAAGGCACCATGGGGGTCAAGGGAGAATTTCTTTTAGGATAGGGGTACCTAGACACGTTTGAAGCGGTTTTCCCCGTCTTAAGAAGAGGAATTGCAAAGAATTGGATTAGAAGCAAATCCCTCCAAAGGCCAATAAGACATAGGAGAACTCTAAGAAATCATTGTGGAGAACTACAAAATCATCTTTCTTTGCCCCTGCCCAAACAGCAGGTTTGGGGACCCGAATTATGCCGGTATAGAAATGGTCTCAAGTTTCCATTGCATTTTTCTTTTACAACCCCTGTTTCAAACTGAAAGAGTTGCATATTTTTCACAAACCCGTAAACTTTTAACCAACTGTTGTAACAGTTACATTAACCTATCCTCAGGTTGGAGTAAGAGTCAAAATGAAATCTTCAGACTCGCTTTGGAGTCCAGATAACAGGATAGCCTGTAACCTTCTCTTCGTGTTTTTCAACCAGAGGAAATGAAATATAAAAGAAACAACTTTCATGTATTGTTACGTTTGCGAGAAAGCACAACAAAGGGCAGGAAATTTGAAACTAAAATACGAGAAGCTGCCTGTAGCCGGGTAATGTTGCTAGTTTTCACAGCACCGTGTATGAATAAGCACCGTGTATGGTCTGATCTATGGCTTTCCTGTGTATTACGCACTTGGGACCCAATCTTTCTGTTTTTTACAGTAAACATCTCTTTGGTGTGATATTAAGCAGAGATTAACACATTGCAGTTCAGGGTCTGGCTTCAAACTTTTCGGCTCACCGGGCACCTTCTACCTAAATTAATGAAAACGGCAACGAGTTATTGAATCTATTGGAATGCCTACATTTCTTGTCATTCAGTAAGGACATAAAATCAATTAATGGTATTAATTGAGCCCTCACTATGTGCAGAGCACTGTACTAAACACTTGGGTGAGTCCAGTGCAACAGAAGAAGAAGCCGGGCATTCAATTTAAGATGAAACCAAGCACCCACAAACACATCTAAAAGCATACGGTCCTATTTGGAGGAGGCCGCTAACGAATCTGTTTTCATATTGCATTTGGGTATAGAAACTAAATTGTAATTTTAAAATGGGGCATAAATAATCCTTAAACTAATTTAGGTAAAAGGAAAGCAGGCTGGGGAAGGAAAATTAATACGTTGAGGTTGGAACTTTTTTTATTTTTTCTGGATGAGAAGTATTTATCAGCCCTATTCTGATGGGATCTGGCCTCTTCCTCAGAGATTCTGAGAGTCCACGCATGAGGCTCTAGCAGTTTATTTGAAACATTGTGCAAACTGACTCAGAAGCATGTGGGGGAGGTGATGTATGCAGAAAGCCTCAGGGGATTTTCTGAGAGGAGGAATGAAGGAATCACTGTGGAGCCTGAATTTGGAACCAGTCTTAAACCCCTGAGGGTTTGAATTTGCTCTTGTCAAAAACAGAAATTCTTGTATGGGACAGAAGCTCAGGATTTAAGAAAAAAAGCTCATCAGGTTTTTATAGTATCTGAAAGCGACGTTATTATATAAAGCGACATTTCAATTAAACACGAGCGGATCTGCCACGCGCTGACTATTTTCCTTATGGCATATGTACAACAGTACAGAGACCTGAAACTGAAAAAGTGGAAGTAGTATTGGGTTTTTCCAGGGCTTTGGGGGATTCGGTTCCCCTGGTTCGAGCAAGACAGAAGGGCCTCGATATCCTGGCTACCATGAGCAAACATTCAAGTGAATTTTGTAAAGCGGGTGAAGGCCTAGCAGTGCTTGGTGCTGATAAGATGTCAGAGATCTTTTTGCTCCACGTCCCCGGACTTATTGTTAGAGTGGAGGGCCAACGACCGTATCTAATTCACGACCGTGTACTCGGCACAATAAGTGCTTAATGAATACCATTACTAGTTACTATTATTGTGTATGAGGACCCTTCCCTTTCCATCACCCGTGAATAATATCTGTTTGATGTGTCATTCTGGAAGAAGAACATACATCAAGTTATGAACAGTGTCTCTCGTATACTGAGTGCTTACTGCCTTCAGAGCACTGTCCTAAGCGCTGGGAAACAAGAGAAGCGGCATGGACTAGTGGATAGAGCAGGGGCCTGGGAGTCAGAAGGTCACGGGTTCTAATCCCGGCTCTGCCACCTGTTGGCTGTGTGACCTTGGGCATTTCGCTTCACTTCTCTGTGCCTCATTTCCCTCATTTGTAAAATGGGGGTTAAGACTGTAAGGCCTGTGTGGGACAGGGACTGTGTCCAAACCGATTATCTTGTATCTATCCCAGTGCTTAGAACAATGCCTGGCACACAGTAAGCGCTTAACAGATACTGTAATTATTATTAAACAAAAAAAATCACAGATGAGAGTCAGACATCATCCCTAGCCTTCCAGGGGAATCAACTTCTAAAAATTTGGTGGGGAAGTGTTTGGCAACAGGCATGCCACGAAAGATGAAATAATGTGAACATAAAAGACAAAATTCAGCATCCAACAAGTCCGGTGATAACAGGGTCCTGCCATCCCCAGCGTTGAAAATCCAGGCACAAAGCTGCCCATGATTATTAACTTCGAAGAGGCCTCTCACTTTTGCGGCTCCCTCGATGGTGTTCCGAAAACATTCTTTCCCTGAGCATGAGTGCTGCTGAGAGGGTAACAGTGGTGATATAAATGGCACGCAATAATGCTTATTGGGTGCAGTGCACTAGATTAAGAGTTTGGGAAGGTATAACGGAAGCAAAAACAAACTGCCCGCCCACAAGGAGATACCGGTCCAAGGGGTGAGGAAGACAGGTAGAAATTAATTACAAATGGTGGAAGCGGAGAATCTCTCGCTTCTCATACACCCATGTAAGCTCACTGTGGGCAGGGAATGTGTCTATTTATTGTTGTATTGTACTCTCCCAAGTGCTTAGTACAGCGCTCTGTACATGGTAAGTGCTCAATAAATACGATTGAATGAATGAAAGAGGAGCCATATTCCTCTCCTCAATGTAGTATTGAGGAGGGGGGAATTTACCTGGGAAATCAAGGGAGAGAGGTTCCCACAAAGGGGCAAGGAAGCAGCATGGCCTAGTGGAAAGATGGTAAAACCATTCCTTAAAACCACTGGAAATGAGTTAATGGTTTATGTGGATAGACATTTCCCTCCCCCAAAACTCCACCCTTGAAAGTAGAAATTACAGAAGCAGAATTATGTTGAGTGGGTTTCAAAAAATATAATCCTCCTTAAACTCGGTGGCCTGAATAGATAGACTCAACTTGAACTTTTTTTTTTAACTTTAAATTGCCTTAAGGATTTAAAAGGAAGGAAAAGATTGTTTAAATTGGCAAAACAACAGTGGGGTACAGGACTTAATTTTTGGCTAAATCGTAATTCTTTCTAAATTATACTTTGGAGTGTGTCGACGACAGTAGTGTTTAGCGAAGCTCAGCAAAGACCCCGGAAAAATATGATGTGAAGTTGCAGTACTGGTTACGATAGGAATTTGAGTGCCTGGGAGAAGCAGAATCCACCGACAGGAAACCCTGCATACATAAGAACGCAAGATCTTCAGAGATGAAACTAGTCACTTCCAGCAAGAGATAACTCTGCTCTTCTGTTTAAGAAACGAGTAAGATGCTGATCTTTTCAAGTTCTGAAGGATTGTGAGTAGTATCTGTATAAAGAATGATTAAGCCCCCTCATTTCCTCTATCAACCCTCCCCTTACCATCAACTGCGTACTTCGCTACGTATTCCCTAAGCACTTTGACACTTAGCCTATCAATCAATCGGTGTGCGTATTAAGCACTCGGGAAGGTACAATAAAAGAACCGGGAGCCACATTCCCTGTCCACAGAGAGTTTACAGTTTAGGTGGGGAGATGGACATTAATATAAATAAAATAGAGATACGGACACAGGCGCTGTGGAGATGAGGGTGGGATTACTGTCTGTCCCTCTAGACTCTACGCTCACTGGGGGCAGGGAATGTGTCTGTTTATTGTTGTACTCACCCGAGTGCTCAGCACACTGCTTTGCTCAGTCAGCCCTCAATAAATACGAATGAATTGAACTGAAATGAATACCACCACCGAAATCTATGACAAATAATATTTATGTAAATATAATTATCTATGACACCCCCTCTCTGAAGTACATTTTAATATGGGTCTCCCCTGTAGACTGTAAGCTTCTTGTGGGCAGGGACTGCCTCTATCAAGGGCAGCGGACTGTACTTTCCCAAGCACCCAGCACAGTGCTCTGCACATAGCAAGGACTCAATAAATACCACTGATTTGCTATGCTGAAACTTTCTGGAAGTTTTTGATCTAACAGAAACATTTACAATTCTTTGTTTTCAAATTATCTTATCGCCCCTTTTGAGCAACGATGTTTAAATGCAGTCTAACTGAACCGTAACAGGGGAAGCCAGATTTACTCACACAGACAGGGTACATTAGGCTTGGTTTCAAACGTCTTAAAATAAGTCGGTGCTTCCTATGATACCTTAAATGCAAAATCGGGGGAGTGAGGTCACGCTGACAGAAATTTTTTAACTTCATTCACTTCTCTAAACTAATCTCAGGCTGCATCCCGACATCGAGTTTGGGGTGTGAGCACTCAAATTCCGTTGATCGCTTAATCGACACCAGAGTTCCTCCAGGACAGATGTATAAAAAAGCGGCAAGGCCTGAAGTCAGAACAGCCACGGGAGGGAAGCTTGTTTTATGTCATACAATTAATGCGTTCTTTAGGAGTTTATACGGCATCGAATATTAGAAGATTAACCTATGACCGAAAGAACCAATCAACAGATCGAATGTTTTCAGTGACAGATGGAAATATCTCAATTTTCGGGTACTGCCGCGACAAAACTGTGTCCGACCTGATGATCTTGTGTCTACCCCAGCGCTTACAACAGTGCTTGACACAAAGTAAGAGCTTAACAGATATAACTATTATTATTAGAGCTAGTCAGTTCACCCTTCAGCCCTTCTGTACGTATCCGAAATTTATATTATGGTCCATCTCCCCATCTAAGACCGAAAGCTTGTCGTGGGCAAGGAACATGTCTACCAACTCTTGTTATACCGTACTCTCCCAAGAGCTTAGTAGGATGCTTTGCAAACAGCAAATACTCATTAAATACAATTGATTTAAAAGCTGAAAAAGGACAACTCTACCCAGCACTCAACTGCAATGATTACTCCGTTAAGGCCTGGCTTCCTGAAGAAGCAACAGGCTCATGCAAATCAAAAATGGAGCACACCCCCCCCCCCCCATATCAGGTTCTAAAAAAGCAATCCCAGATGGCTCTGCAGACTCTCAAAAGCATTGAATGCTAAAGGTGGAAGTTCAGCACAACTTCAAGGCAGCATTTCCTCATTTCCTGATTGTTGGTCTGTGGAAAGAACATTTCTCTGGGCATCAGGAAACTGGGATGCTGATCCTGGTTTTGCCTCCCGGGACCAGGCCATCAACAGTCAAGGTTTTTGACTGAAAAAAACACAGGGGGTATTCCACACACACTGGATAGGCCCCGAGGGAATCCAGAAAAATAGCTGGCTGATGTGTGCAGAGGAGATCCCAATGGCTACCAAGGCAACCACTTGCCAGGTCTCAACACTGAGCTCCAGTCACTGCCGCTGCTGCTTGTTGACCACAAGTACAACGTGGAGAAGAACCTGCCCCCTGACTCACATGATGGAATCCTTTGTCCTCACGGATCAGGACGTAGGCTTGCCCACTGTTCAATCCATCACTTAATGGCATTTATTGAGTGCAGAGCACTGCACGAGATCTTTAGGACAGCACAACAGAACAGAGTTGGTAACCACGTCCCCTGCCCACAACCATCTTCCAGTCAACTCCATCATAATTAGCAATTCCTCTTTTGTAATTAACTCGATTCTCCCATATTTTTCAATTCTTCAGGGGGCTGGGGGTGGCAAATGTTGCATACGATAAAACTTGGAGTGGAATTTCACCCATCTACTTGCTTCCTGCAATCTTTCAAAGTTGACTGTATGTGCCCTTCGAAACATGGGATATGATCTTCATTGTTCCCTCCTCTACAAGCACAATAGGAGATGCAAAGAGAATCTCAAGCGACTTAAAGTCTACTGGGTAAGTCAAAATATAACCAGTTGTCAAACCCAGAGCTTCTGACTCCTAAATCTCCATCTCTAACCTACCTGAGCTCTCCAACTCCACTGAATGGCCGCCACTCCAAGCAGAAAAGACGGAAGATGTTTTTTAAGGGGCAACTGACTGCCGGGAGGCACCGGGGTGGGCGGACTATCCCGGGGTGTGTCAATCCGTCAGGAATGGAGTTGCTGTGTTCAGGCGGAATCTCGATTGAAAGAGACACCAGATACCAAAGCTAGTAAATGCAACGGTACAATGAGGTACACCTTTTAAATATAAACCTTATAAGTTGGGGCCGAATTCCAATACAGCTTTTTAGGCATATTTATACACCCAGATGAAACAAAAAGTCGTACCGTCATTTTAAACCTAAGGATAGTTATATGTAACACCAATAACTCAGTCTTTCATCTGAGCTGTAAATAATAATGGCATTTGTTCAGTGCTTACTCTCTGTGTCAAGCACTCTAGACTGTAAGCTCATTGTGGGCAGGGGACGTGTCTGTTTATAGTTATATTGTGCTCTCCCAAGTGCTTAGTAAAATGCTGTGCACACAGTAAGCGCTCAACAAATCCAACCGAGCAAATGAGTGAAAGCACTGGGCTAAGCGCTGGGACAGGTACAGGAAAAACTGATAGGACACGGTCCCTATCCTACACGGGCTTCACAGTCTAAGCAGGAGGAAGAACAAGTGTTAAATTCCCATTTTACAGATGAAGAAACTAAAAAATGTTGGTATTTGTTAAGCGCTTACTAGGGGCCAAGCACTGTTCTAAGCGCTGGGGGAGATACAGGGTAATCAGGTTGTCCCACGTGGGGCTCACACACTTTTAATCCCCATTTTACAGATGAGGGAACTGAGGCACAGAGAAGTTAAGTGACTTGCCCACAGTCACACAGCTGCCAAGTGGCAGAGCCGGGAGTCGAACTCATGACCTCTGACTCCTAAGCCCAGGCTCTTTCCACTGAGCCAGGGATAAAGAAGTTCAGTGACCTGCAGGAGATCACCCAGCAGACAAGTGTGAGAACCGGGAGTAGAATCCATCTCTTAGTCCTGTGCTCTTTCCACAAATCAATGAAATCAATGATATCTATTAAGCCCTTACTGTGTGCCGAAGACTGTACTAAGTGTTTGGGAGAGCAGCATACAACAGAGTTGGAAGACATGATTCCTGCCCTCAAGGGTCTTACAATCGAGCGGGGGACAGATGTTAAAATAAATTACAGATAGGGAAGAGGCTAAGTATGAAGCGTATACATATAGGAGGTGTGTGGGGGTGGGAGAATGAATATCAAGCCACATATACTAAAGGTTAGGGAGGGTAGGCAAGAGAGGAAGACGCCCCCGTCCCAACTGCTGCCTCTGCAGGGGATCTGGGAGACTCCTGCCCTCAACTGAGCCTGCCAAACGGATGGGAAAACAACCCCCTCCCCGCCCCTGGATAGGGGGATGGGAGATATTAAGAACTTAGAGTAGTAGTGAAGGGAAGGAAGCAACGTGGCCTAGTGGATAGAGCACGGGCCTGGGAGTCAGAAGGACCTGGTTCTAATCCCAGCTCTGCCATATCTGTTATTGTTATTAATAACTGTATTTATTGAGTGCTTATTGTGTGCAAAGGACTGTACTAAGCACTTGGGAGAGTACAATCTAACATCAAACACATTCCCTGTCCACAACAGCTCACAGTCCAGAGGGGGTGTGACCTCGGGCAAGTCTTCACTTCTCTGTCCCTGTTGCACCTCATCTGTAAAATGGGGATTAAGACTGTGAGCGCCAAGTGGGACACGGACTGTGTCCAACCTGATTCACTTTTGTCTACCCCACTGCATAATATAGGATTTAGGATGTAGTAAGCACTTAACAAATACCATTTAAAAAAACCCGGGGGGGCGGGGAGACCGAAGAGGGAGACAGGCAGTAAGAGAGAGACAAGTTAAAAACTGAAATAATACTAGACATGTACACACAAAAAAATCCAGCTTGATTGTTGTTTCCATTGAAATGGGTGCTGAATAGTTTCCATTTCAGATGACAAATGCTCCGAGACTGTGCAGGTGGATGCAAGAGAACTAGAACATTGGCTGCAGTGGAATCAGGAAAATATTTCTGCCGAGAACTAAAGGTATGAAAGAAAGAGGACGGAGCCAGAAAATGACTTGGTCAGTCAGAAAAGAGATAAGGCCTAAAGCTGTTTGGACTATTACATTAACAGATAACACTGGCACCAATAACTTACAAAGAGGAAAAGTGAAAGAGGTGCAGAGAATGTTATGACTGTCCTGGAAACCAGCTAATCTGCAAAATATGAGACCAGAGAATTTACTGAAGAATTCAAACAAAATAAAATAATAGGCTCCCAAAGGGGTGCTGAAAACAAAATATGCAGGAGGTGGGGACAGAGATTACATGTGAATATAAACTTGCAATTAAAAACTGCGGCTCACCTATGACACTCCTTGGCCAACGTGACATAGGATAACCTTGGAGCGTTAAATACGGGACTATTAAAGTCACCGGAAGTTGTAAATCCACAGGATCTTTCCTGAACCTGGCTGTTAAAACTTTTGCTAAGTTCCCTCATCTATAGGAAATAATTTCAGGACCGATACACCTGAATCACTAAAAGTCAATATTTGGGTTGTATATCACCTGAGGGGAAATCTCAGGCTTTTAAACTGAGACTGGAAATTTCTCACAGAAGGGATAAACCGCCATTAGTCACAGAATCAAGGAAAATCCATCCCCTTTCACAGAGCCAGAATTCCTGACGAGATTTGGGAAAGCTGAATGAGGCAGTCTCCATTCTCCACTGAGGTAAAATTCCCACAAGATTTACTCAATTGACAGCCTGGCTTGTAGAAAGCCAAGAGAATCGTGATTGCATAAGGGAGGAGAGACAAAAAAACAAGACAGAGAAAGAGGTACTGGAACTCGAGGGAGCCGAACCCCAATATTAGGTCAGGAAGCACGCAATTAAATTTGCATTAGAAGAGGCAGTTATGTGTTTTTCAGAGGCAAAGTACCCAAATGTATCTGGATTTTGGCAATCCTGTAATATTCGGACTTGGGGATACTACACTCTTCACTGTATGGTTTGTGCTGCGTGACTTGGAATTGCAAAAATACGCTAAAGTCGGATTTTTGGAGGGGTGTTTTTCCGGCGCTGTGCATTTTGAGACCAAAACATCAAACGGCTCTTCATTCACAGGGAGCTCACTCAAAGTGGTAGTTAAAGGATTTCTATTTCACACTAATTAGTATCTGTAGACTATATGAAAATACAATTACTGGACTCTACCGTTACACCCTTCCCCGAAACAGCAAGCTGAAAACTGCAAATCTGTGGCAATTTTTGCCTCCTACAGTAATATTTTAAGAAAGCAGACTATTTGAAAAATCTCTGAAAGGGAGCGAACACTAATTACGGTTCTACACATTTCCCTTTTCGTAGAAAAACAGAATATTCATTGAGACTATTTCAGCATTTTCCTAAATTAAAACCTGAAGCAACTCAGAGTGGGACTCAAACTCTTCCCTGTACACCATGAACACGAAAGCCTCTGCCATCTGCTCTGCAATGTTCACTGGTGAGCCATTTGCTTGGAGGAATTACTTTTATCCGTCTCTGAACTTCATTTGGAACACGAGGTGAGGCGGAGCACCCCGAGTTCTTTGGAAGAAAGACCGTGTAACTAGTTACTAA
Source organism: Ornithorhynchus anatinus (assembly GCF_004115215.2). Taxonomy (NCBI): domain Eukaryota; kingdom Metazoa; phylum Chordata; class Mammalia; order Monotremata; family Ornithorhynchidae; genus Ornithorhynchus; species Ornithorhynchus anatinus. The sequence goes on along the minus strand of NC_041735.1, from coordinate 49,847,820 downwards.
AAGAAAGGAAGAAAACTCCAAATAGATGGTCTACTTCCATGCATTCTTGTCTCTGTGTGAAAGGTCACATTAACCATGGAATGAGAAGGAAAACACCCCGGAGCAGTGAGGAGCCCACTAAAAATTGCGTAATGTGGGGTTCAGTTCAAGGTTTGGAGGTTGGGTGTAAAGGAGGAAGGGGAGGTTAGGAAAGAGAAACTATTTGCTTGCTGCGACCAATGGCTTCCCTCCTTTACCTGCACCCCTCCGCATGGAACTCCCTCCGGCCCGTCCCAGTGAACCACTGGCTCTGTAAAGTTCCTCAGTGGCCCATCTGTCTCCAACCCAGCGGCTCTGCCATTTCTGTCGCAGGGAGGAAAGGCAAGGATTTTTAAATCTCTTGGTCTTGAGAGGCAGTGTGGCCTAGTAAAAAGAGCACAAGACTGGGAACCAGGAGACATGGATTCTAATCCCAGTCCTGCCGCTGGTCATTGTGCAAATTTCATTATGGGCAGAGAAAGTGTCTGTTCATTCTGTTGTATTACACTCTCCCAAGTGCTTAATACAGTGCTCTAGACATAGGGCTCGATAAATCCGCTTGTGACTGATTGATTGATAGAGTGAATTTGGGCAAGTCACTTAACCTATTTGCCTCAATGTTTTCAGTCAGTGGTAAAACAACGATAAAATACCTGTTCTTCCTCTGTGTGTGACAGGGGATACGTCTGATCTGATTATTCTGTAGCTAACATTAGGGCTTTTTATAGAGTAAATGCTGAATAAAGATCACCACCCAAAATATAAGTAAACTTGGGTGATCATCCAGTTCAGCCACCTAAAGCTGGCTCTGCCTCCCACAATTTTTACCTATTTTGTGGCTATTTTGCAGCTGCCGCTCTAGGCTAAAAGTAGTGTCAGGAAGGGGTAGGGTGGAAGTGGGTGTGGAGGGTTTGACCGCAGAGACAAAGCATATGCTACTCTGGGGGAAAACCAGAGGGGAGAGCTGCATCCAGGGATCCTCCTTTGCTTTCACTACTCTAACCCAACTAGAACCTTCGTGTGGCCCTGAAAATAAACTGCACAACTGCAGTTCATTAAAACTAGGATAAGAAGTGACCATGGTCTGGTAGGCAATGACCCTGAGAAGTAAATGTGATAGCTTTTTTGAGAGCTCAGCGCTTAGAACAGTGCCTGGCACATAGTAAGGACTTAACAAATACCATCATCATTACTATTAAGCACCTACTATGTGTCAAGCACTGGGGTAGATGCAACTTCATCAGACCGGACACAGTTCCTGTCCCCCATGGGACTCACTATCTAAGTAGGAGGAAGAACGGACCCTGAATCTATATAACATTATCTCTAAACTGATCCTAATCTACTCCCATCCCCGTCATCTTAAAAAAAGAAATTCAATTTTTAAGTCCCAGGATTCTGAATTTCTACTCCTTCAAAATAGCTCTTTTGAATGAGGCACAAAGACTCCTACTAACATGATGCATCCACTGTATCCAGACAGGCTTTCAACTACTAACACCAACTTCAATTATCAATAACCAATGACAAAGTGAGTAGAGAACCTGGGTTTCTATTCCCGCTACACGTCTTGGGGCCAGTTACTTCTCTGTGTTTCAGTTTCCTCACTGTAAAACGGTGATTGAGTACCCTGTTCCCCCTCCTATTTAGACCGTGAACCTCATCGGGGCTGAAAATGTGTCCAATCTAGCGTGGCTCAGTGGAAAGAGCCTGGGCTTCGGAGTCATAGCTCATGGGTTCGAATCCCGGCTCCGCCGCTTGTCAGCTGTGTGACTGTGGGCAAGTCACTTCACTTCTCTGTGCCTCAGTTACCTCATCTGTAAAATGGGGATGAAGACTGTGAGCCTCGTGTGGGACAACCTGATGACCCTGTATCTCCCCCAGCGCTTAGAACAGTGCTCTGCACACAGTAAGCGCTTAACAAATACCAACATTATTATTATTATTATTATTATTAATCTGATTTCCTGGCTTCTACTCCAAACTTAGTACAGTGCTTGGAACATAAATGTTTAATAGACAAAATAATGATTATCCCGACTACTTACTGTGAGTTCCTATTTGGACTGTGAGCCCTATGTGGAACAGGGACTGGGTTCAACCTGATTAACTGTTATCGAATCCAGGGCTTAGAATCAATCATATTTGAGTGCTTACTGTGTGCACAGCACTGTACTAAGAGCTTGGGAGGGTACAATAACAGACATAGCCTCCGCCCACAAGGAGTTTACAATCCAGAGGACAGCTCTTGACACACGGTAAGCCCCAGAATATAAAAATAGCAATGTTATAACATGTGCTCAAAGAGTAAATACTCTAAATTGAGTCTTTCAGCATGCATTTATTCCAAGCTCAAATGCCCACACACCATTCCCCTATGTCTACCCCAGCGCTTAGAACAGTGCTTGGCACATAGTAAGCGCTTAACAAATACCAACATTATTATTATTACCTCCAAACATCCACTGGAGCTGAGGGTTAAGCCTGATACTTTTTTTCTTTCATTCCTCATTCAAGGTGGCTTATACCATCCATTCTGGTTACCTTTTTCCTAACCCTATCTTGGAGCAGTACTATTTTTTTTTCCATTTCGTTCTCCATCTCTCCTACCTAGTTAGGTAAGAAGGCCACTCCCTACAGCACAGTCATTTGATTGGGTTTCTCTAAACAGAACCGCACTGAGTAGAAGTCAATGCTGATTAACCCGGCATTCTTACTACTGATTTACAAAATCTTTGTAAGGATTCAGAGTGATGGGTCCGGAGTTCACTGTGAATAGATAACCTGCACTAAATGTTGTCCTTCAAAGTACTAAAATGTGTTTTTCCACTGAAGCTACTGGGAGCCTCATTTCACAACCTGAGAAATTCATGCTTCTTCATGTAGAGCTCCTCAGGGTGGAAACACATGCTGATGAAACAAGAGTGGTTTCCACCAGCAGAAAATGGAATTAGTGCACTGTGTCTTCAGAGGGAGGGCTCATAAAGGGATAAGGAAAGAAGGAAGAACTGGACAGAGGGACACCCGGACAGAGGCTCTTCAGGGCCCAGAGCAGAGAAGCAGAGGAAAGTCAGTTGGTCTCCTCCACCCAGTGCTTACCTTCTCTTTTGAGCCTGGAGGTCACTTTTCTCCCCTTCTTGCTAATTTTTAGCCCATCAGTGGCTGGGGCAAAGCTAGACAGTTGGTGAGAGAGGGAGAAAGGTGACTGAGAACCTTGTTCTTGGGGTGGCTGCCGTGAGCCTCCCTAAAAGCCACGGGGTATCCTTTCAATCAATCAGTGAGTGGTATTTGAGTGTTTACTATGTGCAAAGCACTGTACTGAATGGTTGGGAGAGTACAAAAGCACTACCCCTTTTAACTGACATAGGCACGTAGGCTGTAGGCAGTGACATAAACAGTGCGGGGGAAGAAGACCGCTGGCAGAACCAGAAAATACCAAATCCTCCTTTACTGACCCAGAAGCAACAGAGGTTATGTACGTGATTTAAGGTATTATGTAATGTAATTAATGGCTTCATAAGGATACATAAAAGGTTCTTTGCACAGACCCACAGACCCAAGAGCATCTCATCAGAATGTTCCCTACCCCTGCATACCTACCAAATCCCTGTAATCCAGGCACTGCTTCCAAGCTATGGGAATCAGAGGCAGGAGCTGAACATTTAAAATGAAAATACCCAACACAAAGTTTGCATCGGACAGGGGACAGACCAGCTGAAAACCAGACTGTCCAATATAAACGAGTGAGACGATACTGAAGCCAAAGGGATGGCTATTTGTTCTTCGTATTCGAAGACGACGAGACTGTTGGTGAAATGCTCAAACGGACGTGAATAAGACCGAAGGGACCGACGTAAAATTCCCCACGTCCCGGTTGCATTGTGCACTCACAAAGAGTGTGCTGTCAAGCCTGTTTTTGCTTTTGCCTTCTTGGCTCACCATTCTTACAAAGTTTCTGCTCCAAAAAAACTACTCCTTTCTTGACAGCAGTAGGCCACACTGGTCAGTCTTGAGCAACCGACTCCCAGCCTTTTGCTGTGATGCAACATCATTGTACTGTAACCACATCATGTCACTGTTTCAATACTGCTAGCATTCAGCACCGTCTGAGAAGATTATGGTAAGAAGAATTTGCATGCAGGAATACAGAACCTTTGGGGAGGCTAGTTGGGCACCCTGGCCTCTACAGGAAGGGGTTCCGGGCAATCGATCGATCGATCATGTTTATTGAGCATTTACTATGGGCAGAGCACTGTACTAAGGGGTTGGGTGAGTACAATTTAACAATATAGCAGAGCTGGTAGACGTATTCCCTCCCCATAACGAGTTTACAGTCTAGAGGATGAGTTTAGAGGCTTTAGAAAGTCTCCCTCGCCTTGGGAAAGTTGCTTAACTTTTCTGTGATAATAATGTTGGTATTTGTTAAGCGTTTACTATGTGCAGAGCACTGTTCTAAGCGCTGGGGTAGACACAGGGGAATCGAGTTGTCCCATGTGGGGCTCACAGTCTTAATCCCCATTTTACAGATGAAGTAACTGAGGCACAGAGAAGTTAAGTGACTTGCCCACAGTCACACAGCTGACAAGTGGCAGAGCCAGGATTCGAACCCATGACCTCGGACCCCTAAGCCCGTGCTCTTTCCACTGAGCCGCGCTGCTTCTGTGCCAGTTACCTCACCTGTAAAATGGGGATTAAGACTGTGAGCCCTATGTGGGATAACCTGATAACCTTGTATCCACCCCAGCACTTAGAAAAGCACATAGTAAATGCTTTACAAATACTATCACTATATTATTATTATTATTATTGTTATATGGGGCAACTACTGTGACGTTCAGAAAACTGCTCCTGCATAAACTTGACAGCTCTTTGGGAGCAGGGTTGGGTTTATTCCGTAAGAACTACACAGGGGTCAGCCCCAGCCTGGTGATCCCTCTGGCTTCAGGGTCACAGGACTGTGCCCGGATGACACAGATCTGAACCCCGATGCTTTCAGACTGTGTTTGGACACAACTCCTGACAACTCCCCCATTTTGGGCAAGGTTCCCGGCACATTACCGAAATGGGCCCGGGCTGATAAGGGAATGATCCATACATCACTTCTGGAAGGGAAACGGTGAACTGCCCCACATGAGCTGAGACTACAACTTCTAGCAGTCCAGGAGGAGAAATGCATATGCCTGGCAACAATCCTGGCACTCGGGGGCCCAGGTTAGGAGTCAGCACCAGACCAGGCCATGTTAGGGCCTTGATTTCTTGTCCGTTCAAGATTCTAAACACCTCGCCAAAACAACAACGACAACAAAAAACAAACAAAAAGGTTAATACTCAAGATGCCAAGTCACTGGGGCATCACAAGTGATATCACTGCAGTGGTGGAAAACGTAAAGCCAAGCCACAGGTTCCCCGCCCTATCTCTAGAAAGGGGCAAAAGTGCCACCTGGCTCCACAGGTCACTAGGAAAGCGACTTGACTTTCTGGTGGGCTAGTCTGACCCTGTTGGTAAGTATTAAGCAACCTGATCATCTTTTATCAGAAGATAAATAATTGGCTCCTGATCACATGCAGAGAGAGAAAGTCTGTAGGTGTCAGGCTACGACCACAGTGGAGAAGTTAAAATGAAAGGCCGCATAAGCCTGAAACGTGTGGGAAAGTCATATTAATGCCACGTGATTTCATATTCATTTTACTGTAAGGCTGAAAGGCCGAGAAGAAGCAATGGATCGAGCATAATCAGGGTGAAGCCCACGTGAGTCAGGAATCATGTCTCACTTGATTATCTTGTATCCATTTCAGCACTTAGCATATAGCACGGGCTTAAATGGCGCTATTTCAATTATCTTAATCTTCTCTCAGTGACTGTGGTGACATGGACTTCTTCAGGACAGTTATTTTGCAGAACAGATGGTGAAATTCATTCATTAAGTAGTATTTATTGAGTGCTTACTATGTGCAGAGCACTGTACTAAGCGCTTGGAATGGACAATTTGGCAACAGAGAGACAATCCCTGCCCAATGACGGGCTTACAGTCTAAATACAGCCACGGAGTCGGTTATCATAAATGTCTGGGGGGGCGGTTGTAGGTGTCGAGTTGCCTTTATTATCGGTGATGGGTTATAACCATTCCTCCCTTATCAAGATCAGTTGGTCGGAATAAGAACATGGGCATCTTCTTGATGAGAAATGGCAGATTAGTGATGTTGGCTACTCCTAGGCATCACCCTATCTTCTGAAGTGGCACGGAAAAAGCAGACGAGGGCTGCACGCGAGGGAAATGCAGTGCCTTCGACTGATAGTTGTTTTTATGATATGTCCGGCTTTTCCCTGAGTTCCGACGGAGATAAATGACCTCATCTGTTTGACATTCAAAATATTTCTGGCAGTCAGGGACATATCATAATACCAACCTTGCACAAGTGAGACCCAAACAGTAGAGCAGAACACTGTGGGCAGAGCACCGTACCGAGCACGTGAGAGAGTTGGTAGTCACGGTCCCTGCCCACAACATAACACACACAGTGATATATGTATTTAGAAAGGAAAGAAGCAAAAGCAAAATAAGTTACTCTAAGTGCTGCTAATAGGCACTACCCAATTCTAACTAGAAGATGATCACAAGTTCTGTCCAAGTTTACGAGTAAACTCCCCCTCTGGGCTCTGAGCTGACTGTAGTCAGGAAACATGCCTACCAACTCTGTTGTACTATACGCTCCCCACCGCCTAGCAGAGTGCTCTGCACATAGTAAGTGTTCAATACATGTGATTGATTGACTGATGAGTACCTGGTGAGAGGACAAATGTTACAAAACATTCAAAAAGCACTGTATTCAGAAAGGTTGATACATTATCGGCCAATCAATCGAATTTATAGAGCACTTACCATGGGCAGATCACTGTTTTAAGCACTTGGGAGAGTTGGCAGTATGGTCCCCGCTCACATCATAATACACACAGTGTATTGATATATATTTAAACAATTTGGAAACACATTTTGCCACATCACCTGCAGCCATATGCCATTCCAAACAGTTTGCTTGTCGATCTATCTTTTTGTTTGGGCCCAAATCTGCAGGGGCTCAGTTCTAGACAAGAAACTGCTAAATGGATACACTTGACTGATATCAATTTTGCTCAACTGCCTACGTATTAGAAAGCACTCACATCAGAAAAAAGAATGCTCACACTAAATTTAGCTTTTTGCCCTTCACTTTTTAATACCCACCTCAGGTTCATCGTCTAAGAAATATAAGATTCAGTAGCTTACTTAACTTTCTTTAGTTATGGAGAAATACAGATACACTTCCATGTCTTTGTTGCTGACATTTTATGTCTAACAAATTCATTCTGAGAATTTCAGGGGAAGGTTGGACAAAAACTTCATCAACTTTCTCGTTTCGTTTTTCCACTCCAAATCTGCAACACCTATTTCCACAATTTGCTGTAGAAAGCAAAAGTTCTACCACCCCTATTTCAGCCTAGACATTACCAGCAAAGCTGCCTCTGTACCTGAATGGGATCTTCTCTTTCAGAATGTAGCATGCACAGACAGCAAACCCTCTGTACTACTGAAGAGTAGCTGTCTCAGAAGTGAGCTGAGTTCTACAGCTAAGTAAAAATACTTTAGCAAGCACATCTCTATCAGTTGAGCATATTACCACCCCCAAAGTGACTGGTTAAGAAATTTAAGTCTGGGAATCCTTACCCCTATTTCAAGTAACTTTCTCCTGTACAGTCTGCTCTGTCCTGTGTTGTCTATAAAGAGCTATTGAATAATGTTCACGGTCAAAATCTCCGTGCCTTTTTGCCCCAATAAATGGCTAGAAAATCCAGTGCTTGTCCCTGATATTGAAAACAAACCCTTTTACCCAATGGAATTTGAGGCTTCCATGATCTCTCAAAATGGAGAGGGAAGAACGATGAAATTTACAAAAATTTGGCTACAGGTTATGAGGGTTTATTGAAATTTGAGAAATAGAAAATAGAGGTGAGATACAACTGTATTGAAGTCTTTTTCCAGAGAGCACCACATACCCCTGCCCTCAGCACTGTGGTCGTCCGCTCATTTGTATATATTTTTATTACCCTATTTATTTTGTTAATGAGAGGTACATCCCCTTGATTGTATTTATTGCTATTGTTTTTGTCTCTCCCCCGATTAGACTGTAAGCCCGTCAATGGGCAGGGATTGTCTCTATCTGTTGCCGAACTGTACATTCCAAGCGCTTAGTACAGTGCTCTGCACATAGTAAGCGCTCAATATATACTACTGAATGAAAATGAATGAAACATCTTGTAAAGCTACTCTATCCCCAATTATTTCAGCTGAATTAAAACTCACCCACTATATCAAAGTATTTAAGAAGGGACTAAGAAGGTGAGGTGAAATGTGCTTTCAAAGAATGTTTTCAAAATGCTAAAAACCTACAAGGCAATGAAATAGATACCTTAATATCCACTATGGGTGCACGGTGCCTAACAAGTATCTTTCGACCTTAAAAGAACGGTGACATGATATACCTATATTGGAGAAGTTAAAGTTATACAGACCCTCGGCACTGCACTTAAGCCAGGTTTCCTAGATATTGAAGTATCATATTTACTAGTGTATTCATAAAAGCTTTTCCATGAAACCAGTTTGGACTTCTCAGAAAGGGTACATTCACCGGATCAAAGAGAAAGCCAAAAATGCCCCTCAAAGACTTTATATTTTATCATAAAACTAGTTTATTGGTGCATCATTTCATCCTCTAGACAGATATCAAGCTACCTGTAGCATGCATGCACCTGAAGTACCGATTGGACTGTAAGCCCGTCAAATGGCAGGGGCTGTCTCTATCTGTTGCCGACTTGTTCAGTCCAAGCGCTTAGTACAGTGCTCTGCACATAGTAAGCGCTCAATAAATACTACTGAATGAAAGTAAGGTGCACCCAACTCGGCCACCCACTTACTTATCCCAAGAGTTACTTTCAGAAGTTTGCTACAAGGGTGCAACCTAAGAATTCTAGGTTCTTGGAACCTGCAGGGAAGGGGGGAGGGGGGGTGGGGTCAGATAAGAAATGATTCCAATTCAAAGGAATTAAATCTTGTTTACAATTCTATGGCTTGCAATTCCAAATTCTTTTAAAAGTAAAATATTAACTTTGTAGGTGAAAATTCCCAAATTCATCCTTCCATAAAATTCATACATTTACATGAAATTTGTCTTACATGGTTTTTTTTAAGAATTATTCTTCCAAAAGTTGCACTCGGTATGAAACTTAAAATGCCCAATTTATCAAAAGAGCCAAAGTCATGAACTCTTCGGGACGGAATCTGTCAAACCCGGGTGTATCACTGGAAAAACATAAACCGAGACCTCATTTCCAAATATATTTGAACGGTATTTCAAAACTCAACAGGACACACGCACGTGATCATCCTGTCCCTTTTACAACTATTATAACGTGTAGCGGCCGATCAAAGTTCAAACAGAAGAAACGGGAGCCTGGAACAACGGCACCTCTACTTAAAATTCCAAGCATTTATTTCTGATCCGATCCATCCTAGAGATTCAATAGTGGGTAACTGATAGGTACCTCCATATAATCTAGTAGTCAAAGAAAGTTGGCCAAAGTTTAGGACCCACACGGGAGAGGCAAACCTCATCTTTCACACTGTGATTCTTTTCTAACCCATCAGTCGTATTTCCCTAGCATCGTGTGCAGGACACTGTACCGATCACTTTCCTGCTGGTACTCCCTCACGGTGTGATATCCCAGGATTTTTTTTGACAATTCCAATATCTAAAGCAACTTCTTACAGATATACCCAACCGGGGCCCGGTCATCCGAGAAAGCAAAAAACCCAAAGATACCCATTTCGCAGCCAGGTATGAATGGCAAAATGAGGTCGGGAAGAGGAGTACTCAAATCTTCAACTATGCCTACTTAAAGATCAACTGATGATGGTTTCTTAGAGATGACCCTGGAGCCGCCCCGCCATAAAATGAACTAGGGCTGAGTTTCGCAGGCCGCGTTATCCAGTGGGTAGGTGACTACGCTTCGCCTTTGTTTTAAGAACAGTGATCCTTCCTTTTGTCCCCCTAGGCGCTTAGTACAGCGGTCTGCACACGGTAAGCGCTCAACTGTACATTCCAAGCGCTTAGTACAGTGGTCTGCACACGGTAAGCGCTCAACTGCACATTCCAAGCGCTTAGTACGGCGCTCGGCACTGAGCGAGCAATCAATACACACTATCGAATAAACACGATTGAATGAACGCCATAGGAGGGGTGCTTTGTGACAAGCCGGTCCCGGGTTTGATTACTCACAAAGTAATAATGATGGCATTTGTTAAGCGCTTACTATGTGCAGAGCACTGTTCTAAGCGCTGGGGCAGACACAGGGGAATCAGGTTGTCCCACGTGGGGCTCACAGACTTCATCCCCATTTTAGAGATGAGGTAACTGAGGCACAGAGAAGTGAAGCGACTTGCCCCCAGTCACACAAAGTGCAGAGCACCGAGGTGCACGGGAGGCGGGTGGGCCCCGAAGGGACCCCTCAACCGGTAGTTTGGGGGCGAGAGGGGGGCTCCTTCGATTGCACACCGAAGCCCCCCACACCACCCCGGCGGGGCTCTTGGCCCTTCGCTTTTTAGGACCGGCCTCATCTCAATCCTGCACTCGCTAGTACTTACGGAGCGCTCACTCTGTGCAGAGCGCTGGACTGAGCGCTTGGAAGGTGCCACCGGGCGACGGATAGAGACACAATCCCCGCCCTACGACGGGCTCGCCCAGGACCACAGCGGGAGTTGGGAAACCCCACCCTGGTCCCCGGGGGTGACGGAGCCCTTTTCGTCCTTAGGGGTTCGGGGGGCATGCATGGGGGGGCATGCATGGTTGGGGCGGTGCAGGACCTGCAGACGATGCAAAGTGTGCAGTCGGTGGGGGCCCCTCCTGGCCTTCCCCGAGCCCCAACTTCCCTTTCCGGAGGCTCCGGGCAGTCGTGCGACGGTCCTCGTTGAGCCCCCTCCTCCGTGCGGAGCCCTGTCCTAAGCGCTCACCCATCGAAAGGTCGAAAGGGGAGGGCGAGCAGAATGGGTGGACCGGCCCAGACAGAAAGAGAAGCCCAGGGCCGGAGGGCAAATGCGGGGAGTAGTAAGGGAGGGCCGTGGGCCGAGCGAGGGGAAGCGGGAAGGACCGGCCGGGCCGGGGACACTCACCCGAAGTCCGGCCCGGAGGGGGGACGGTGGCGGCCAGGCAGGTCCCCAGGAGGCCGGTCAGCAGCCCCAGGACGGGCCGGCCCATGGCGGCGAGGACCGGACGGGGCCGGGCCGCCCTCCGGCAAGGGAAAGGCGGGCCTCGGCCGGGCGGATGGAGGGACCGGCCCGGCCCGGCCCGGGGAGGGACGGACACCGGCGGGGACGACGACGACGACGACGAGGAAGAAGGACGGGAAGGGGAAGCGGAGGAGGAGGAGGAGGTGGAGGGAGGCGGGGCGCAGCTCACAGCGGCGGCATCCCTAAGGCCTTCGCACTTCTCAAGGCGCTGCGGCTGCGGGACTCTCTCTGTGTGTGTAAAAAGGGGGGGACACACACATACACACATACAGGCCTTGCGAGCCTAACAGGCTGGGAGGGTCTGTGTGTGACAGGGAGAGAGACGGGGGGGTGAGGGGGCAAGAGTTTGGGTGGGTGAGGCCCATTCCGGGAGGGCGGGGAAGACTCGCTGCGGCTGTGACTAAAGAGAGGGAGAGACTCGGGTGGGGCCAAGAGTTGCTGTGAGAGAGACACTCTGGGACTGGGGGGGGGGGGGTGAGAGACTCTGGGAGTGTGTCTAAGAGTTGGGGGGGTGAGAGAGAGACACTCTGGGAATGTGTGCAAGTTTCTGTGTGTGTGAGAGAGAGAAAGAGAGACTGGCAGTGTGTGTGATTGACTCTGGGGGCGAGTGTTTGTGTGAGACTTTAGGAGTGGGTAAGAGTGTGTGTGTGAGACGCTGGGAATGTGTGCAACAGGTTGTGTGTATGTGTGAGAGACTGGCAGGGTGTAAGATTTTTGTGAGAGAGACGCTCTGGGAGTGTGTGTAAGTTTCTGAGTGTGTTGGAGATAGAGAGTCTGGCAGTGTGTGTGAGAGACGTTAGGAGTGGCTAAGAGTGTGTGTGTGTGTGTCAGACGCTGGGAATGTGTGCCACAGTTTGTGTGTGTGTGTGTGTGAGAGACTGGGGGGGTATAAGATTTTTGTGAGAGAGACGCTCTGGGAGTGTGTGTAAGTTTCTGAGTGTGTTAGAGAAAGAGAGACTCTGGCAGTGTGTGTGAGAGAGAGACTCTGGGGGCGAATGTGTGTGTGAGACTTTAGGAGTGGGTGAGTGTGTGTGTGTGTGTGAGACGCTGGGAATGTGTGCCACAGTTTGTGTGTGTGTGATAGACTGGGAGGGTGTAAGATTTTTTGTGAGAGAGAGACGCTCTGGGAGTGTGTGTGAGAGTTTGTGTGGGTGAGAGCTGTTCTGGGAGGGCGGGGAACACTCGGGGGGTTCTAAGTTTGTGTGTGTGACAGAGAGAGAGAGACCCTGGGACTGTGTGTTTGTGTGTGACAGAGAGAGAGACTCTGGGAGTGTGTGTAAGTTTCTGTGTGTGTGTGAGAGAGAGAGAGAGACACTCTGGGAGTGTATGTAAGTTTCCATGTGTGTGTGACAGAGAGAGAGAGACTCTGGCAGTGTGTGTGTGAGAGAGAGAGACTCTGGGAGTGTGTGTAAGAGTTTGTGTGTGTGTGAGAGAGAGACAGTCTGGGAGTGTGTAAGTTTCTGTGTGTGTGTGTGTGTGTGAGAGAGAGAGAGAGAGAGAGACTCTGGCAGTGTGTGTGTGTGAGAAAGAGAGGGAGACAGTCTGGGAGTGTGTGTAAGTTTCTCTGTGTGTGTGAGAGAGAGAGAGAGAGGGAGAGAGAGAGAGAGAGAGAGACTCTGGCAGTGTGCCTGTGTGCGAGAGAGAGACTCTGGCAGTGTAAGAGTTTGTGTGTGTGTGACAGAGAGAGTGACTTTAGGAGTGTGTAAGAGTGTGTGTGTGTGTGAGAGAGAGAGAGAGAGACTCTGGGAATGTGTGCAACAGTTTGTGTGTGTGTGAGAGAGAGCGAGACTGGGAGTGTGTAAGATTTTTGTGAGAGAGGGAAACTCTGGCAGTGTGTGTGTGTGAGAGAGAGAGAGAGACTCTGGGAGTGTGTGCAACAGTTTGTGTGTGTGTGTGAGAGAGAGAGAGAGACTGGGAGTGTGTAAGATTTTTGTGAGAGACACTCTGGGAGTGTGTGTAAGAGTTTGTGTGTGAGAGAGAGACTCTGGGAGGGTGTATGAGAGACAGAGAAACTCTGGGAGGTGTAAGAATGTGTGCGTGTGTGAGAGAGAGGGAGACTTTGGGAGGGTGTAAGAGTTTGTGTGTTTGAGAGGCTGAGGGTGTGTGTAAGACTTTGTGTATGTGTGTGTGTGTGAGAGAGAGAGAGAGACTGGGAGGTGTAAATGTGTGCGGGGGGGAGAGAGAGAGAGACTGTGGGTGTGTGTAAGAGTCTCTGTGTGTGAGAGAGAGACTCTGAAGGTGTGTGAGTTTGTGAGTATGTGTGTGTGTGTGAGAGAGAGAGAGAGAGAGAGAGAGAGAAACTGGGGGTGGGTGTAAGAGTTTGTGTGTGTATGTATGGGAAGGTGGGGAGAGGGAGACAGCAACTAGGAGTGGGCAGGGATTGTCTCCATTTGTTGCTGAATTGTACTTCCCGGGCATTTAGTACAGTGCTCTGCGCACAGTAAGAGCTCAATAAACATGATCGAATGAAGGAATGCGTGAGTCTCTGTGGAGAGAATCTGAGAGAGAGAAAGTGAGTGAGTCCACGTGCGTGCACGCGCGGGCTGGCGGGCACGCGCGGATATGTGACTCAACTTGAGTTGAGCGCCGTAGGGGGGAAAATGGGAAATCTTGGCCAACAGCTGGGCGGGCAGGACCTCTCAGGCTCACGGTAGTTCTTTCTCCCTTTTCCCTCGCTAGAATTCCCCTCCCGTCTTCGCTGCCGGTCGCTTCCCCGAGACCGGCCTCCTCGCTGCCGCCGGGGACCCCCAGATTCCAGCCCCGGGCACCCCCGGACCGATTAGGTGGGCAAGGGTTTAAGAGGAAAATACCATCCTAAAGGCCTTTGGCTTTGGGCACGCTTGTTTAAAAAATGCCATTCAGAGAGAATGGGAGGCCGGGGGGGCTTCATCCAACATCCTTCCGATGGAATCTTTCTTTCCCCCTGCTTCGGATATTCTTTTGGGAAGTTCTGGCGAGATTCAGGGTCTCTATCTGGGACGAGGGTAGGAAACAAGGGAGAGAGAGTCCCGTCACCTCCTACCCTGTGGTCGGTTGAGTAACCTCTCTGGCCTCTCTCCGAGGAGCCCGTTGAGGCCGAATAGAACTTCTTCCCCGAGATCTTAGATTTCACTCGATTTCTCCTTAAAATCAGGATTAGTCAAAAGTAAATGGAGGACTCAGATGTGGCCTAAAAACCTAGGAATGTCTCTTCTGGGAGGTATTGTGCGATTCTTTTGTTCCGAACTTCTCCGACCCCTTCTTCTCTGTTTTCGGGGTCACCTCCCGTGGCCCAGTTTTGGCACTCTCCTAGCGTCCCTCCGGCTAGAAGTGGTTTTTATGTGAAAACTTTTATGGGCACCTCTCGGCGTGCTCTACCCCCGCCTGCCTACGACCACCCCCCCCGGCCCTCCTCCACCCAGCCCGAGAGGGAGGAGAGGTTGCCAGAGGTGCCGTGAAAACCACTAGCACTCTAATCCGTTCCTCGGTACGGCAGTCGCGATGTCTTTGAGGTGATCGTCGTGGTTCGTCGTGGTTTCGCAGAGTGCTTAAATGTCCCTCGCACCGGTAAACTGGACAGTGTCCGATCACCTCCTCTCAGACGGATGAATCGAAATCCCTCGATTTTTACACCGCTGGATGGAGCTTTCTGTGAGGTGGGACTGTCGGGTATGGCTAGGCTGGGCTGATGAATACTGGGCCTCATCCAGTTGAGGGCAGGACTTGGCCGGCCAGGTACTCCCAGTCAATCAGTAGCATTTCCTGGGGAATTAGTGCGCGCAGAACATTGCACTGAACAATCTAGCGGGGGTGACAGACATTCAACCAAATAGCAGGGAGAGGGATCCAGTGTAAAGGTAGGAAGAGGGGGGAGGATGAGCACGTCAGCGCTTACGGGAAACAGACGGAGGCATAAGGGCAAGTACAGAGACTGCTCTTTTCCGTCTCTTTCGCGGGCTCCTCTGCCTTCTGCTCTCGAAATGAGGGGCTACCTCAAGGTTCGGTTTGGAGCCCCCATTTACACCCGCTCCCTTGGAGAGCTCATTCAACTACCATCTCTACGTGGATGATTCCCAAATCGACCTCTCAAGCCCTCATCTCTCTCCTCTGCAGTCTCACACTTCCGTCTGCCTTGAGGATGTCTCTACTTGGCTATCAATCAATCAATCAGTTGTATTTATTGAGCGCTTCCTCTGTGTAGAGCACCGTAGTAGGTGCTTGGAAGTCTTCCAGATAACCGTACAGCAGGGATGGTAGGTGTGTTCCCTGCCCACAACGAGCTTACGGTTGCCTTCCCAACCACTCAGACCTAAATCCGGAACAGAATCGCTCACCTTTCCACCCAAACCCCCTCTTCCCCATGACTTTCCTCTCACCGTATTCAGAGCCCGTTACTGGGCCGGGATTGTCTCTATCTGTTGCCGAATCGTACACTTCAAGCGCTTAGTACAGTGCTCTGCACATAGTAAGCACTCAATAAATACTATTGAATGAACCGCCATCCTCCCTGCCTCACAGGTCTGTAACCTTGGC